>NC_062975.1:5369140-15369140 GCF_023078275.1 Leguminivora glycinivorella | reverse complement strand
GAAGGAGATTCAAAGTTTAAAAAATAGCTGAGTGTAATAATAGCTGGTCTATTAATCATAGCAATCAGAAATATACTGCATATTCTATTTTTATTTCATCCTTTTGCATAGTAAGTTAGATCTCCATTGTCTTTACCTGCAATAGAGATTTTTATAGTCACAACGAAGGCCGCAAAAATATCTGACACGATTTTATTTCTAGTGTCATAAGAGTGTAATATATTTTGTGTGGCCTTCCAAGGTAAAATATTGTTGTACCTACTATGAACGCTTTTGGCCAGATATCATTAGTTCTGAAACTGAATGTAAACTAACTTTTAGGTCACTTAGTTTATTTGACACTACTAGCAGTAGAAGAGTAGGTAGGTAATAAAGAAGTAAATGTAAGTGCTAAAATAAACTACGAACATTTTATGGATAGAGAAGCAAGGCTCGATTTAGGGGGGATAAGCCTAATTGGGGTGGATTTGGAGACCGTTATCGCCCCAGTTTAATAGCCTGTTGACGGAAATAAAGATTAAATAACAACAATTAAACAACATTTAATTTTCCGCTGAAAATGAGCTACGGTATCACTTTTTTTCATTTTCCTTTTAATTTTCCCTTAATTGGACGTTTGTAACAATCAAAATATACAAAATTTACGCTGATTCTAAAAGGGTCCCGCGTATTTCAAACCTAATAAAAAAGATTTGCACCCAAATCACTTGTCAGCAAACTGAATACATTTTTACTATTGGCTTTAAATTGGGTGTTGCTGACGACTATAGGTAGTTTTACCCTACATTTTTGTAGATACGTTACTTTCGTCTTACAAATTGATTATTATTTTCCAAAAAATAAGTACCTAACCTGAGTTTATTATTTAATTTTCCTAGTCCCATCTGGGTACATTTACGATAAGATGTTTTAAGATGGCGAGAATTTTTTTCATGTGTTCCTGTAATGGTAAAAGATGATTATAGAAATGAATTATACTTGTTAAAATTATTAATAGTTGTAAATAATAAAATTATACTGACCTGTTAAAATGCTAAATAGGTAATATAAGAAGTATTTTACCTAGATTTCTGCAAAACATCCTCTGTAACTGATTTATTGTAAAACATTAGAAAAAATAAATATCTTAAACCGTAAACCATATTTTATTCTTACTTAATTAATTCTCACTAAATTTATTTTTATAGTAAGGGCTTGGTTGATAATTTACGATACATCTAGGTATGTTGTAATAATATTCTAATGATGAAAAGATAACATAAACTTTCATTAATTTTATAGCTTCTTATGTTGAAAGAGACCGACGAAAAATCCAGTAAAGTCCACATTCTTACATTACTTATACAAAAATGTTGTAAGTGGTTGAAAAGTGTCAGTACTTGATACCTTCTTCTTTTAGAGTCGATAATGATATTTGTCGGGGCCCAAAACCGGTCAAAACGGACGAGTGGTGTGACTGGAATATTGAGTTAAAGTCGGATTTGATTCATTCAAACATAGTTAATTTACATACTGTTACATAACTTTAATGTTCATTCTTATACCTTTGAAACGTGTAATGGACTCTTTCATCAAGATTTACACGTGCCTTTTTAGGGTTCCGTAGCCAAAATGGCAAAAACGGAACCCTTATAGTTTCGTCATGTCCGTCTGTCCGTCTGTCCGTCTGTCCGTCTGTCCGTCTGTCACAGCCGATTTACTCGGAAACTATAAGTACTACAGTGATGAAATTTGATGGGAATATGTGTTGTATGAACCGCTACAAAATTATGACACTAAATAGTAAAAAAAGAATTGGGGTGGGGCCCCCCATACATGTAACTGAGGGATGAAAATTTTTTTTTCGATGTACATACCCGTGTGGGGTATCAATGGAAAGGTCTTTTAAAATGATATAAAGTTTTCTAAAAAACATTTTTCTTAAAGTGAACGGTTTTTGAGATATCAGCTCTCAAAGTCGTAAAAAGTATGTGTCCCCCCCCCTCTATTTTTATAACTACGGGGTATAAAATTCTAAAAAAAATAGAGGTGATGCATGCTAATTAACTCTTTCAACGATTTTTGGTTTGATCAAAGTATCTCTTATAGTTTTTGAGATAGGTTGATTTAACTGTAATTTTTATTTGCTGCTACGGAACCCTTTGTGCGCGAGCCCGACTCGCACTTGGCCGGTTTTTTAACAACAAAGATTTGCTATTTCTTACTAATTATAAGCGAAACACGTTACAACTTAGGTACCCACTTAACTGAAGACGAATATTAGGCAGCGTCCCCACTTCGCGCAACGGACGACGGAGGATGAGGAGACGTTTTTTGAATTACATTCAGGCGGCGTGGCGTGGCGGAGACGTCCATTGCACGCCGCAAGACATGCGTCTTATGAGTATGGATGGTAGCTTAGGTATGAACAAGTTTCCTTCTATTTAAACTTGCCGTGTCGTCAAGCGATCATCGACTATAAATTTGTGTTTCGGTACATAAAACCCGTGTCAAATTTATTGAAATAAAAATATTACATTTACAAAACGAAGTCATGAACGAAGTTACAGACATTATAGTTTTATAGTTAACTTCCTAAATTATTTAGTAATGTATTTTAAAGAAAGTCAAAAACACGTGGTCACATATTTTTTTACTGGGAATTAGACAGAAAGTTATTATACGGCCTACACATTTTACGATTCTTCTCTTTCCGAACAAGATGCTTAGACATTGTAGACTAGTTGGAAATCGTTCACGCTGTCGTGGTTATAGCTCTTCCGTAATGCGTGCTACAGAGCTAGATAATATTCCGTTCGTCAGGGACCATGACCGCTGAGCAGGAACGAAGTGACAAATTTCGGCTACCACGGCAAACTCTATTGAAAAAAGAAAATGCATTGGACAATAAGTGAAATAAATGAATTTTATTTATTTCGTCACTAGAAATTCCGCGCCCATGTGTGGTACGCCATGGTCAGTCGCGTGTCGTCGCGATTGCGTTTTAGTTCGTGCGACCTTCACCTCGATCGCAGGTGAACGCGCTGGATCGCATCCGTAATGTCTGGGGCGCGGTGCCCAACCAGCCTAGCCGAAGCGACAATCGTTGACGCTATAATGATCGAAACGCAGTCTCGCTTTGTCGCGTCACTACAGAGCGATAGGGACAGCTAGAGCCACGAATCGCAAGCGATTGTGACGCTGGCTAGGTACCCAGACCTGTGTACATTGTCCACTCTGTCAGAAAGCAATAAGGCTCACAACAGTCACAACTGTTTTTGGTGGCATATTTTGGTCAAACTGTGTCTGACCAAACAGATACTCGACTTGTGAACATTCTTCACTATATTACAAAGTAGTAAGTTTCAAAATGGTTTACTTACAGGTTCTAGGTAGTGCTAGGTATAGCGAAACATGTTTCTTGTGTCTGGAGGCTACATTTTATTGTTTGTTTAATTTTATTTACGTTAGGTTAGTGTGTCTGTGTTTGTCTGTGACTTAATTAAGTATTCAGTGCGTACTTTTAAGCTGTAAATCAAGCCTGTCTAGGCACAGGGCAAAAAGTTGTTTTTAATTCCACTTAATTTCGCAATATTAATAGAAAAAATACAAATATTATTAAATATGCTTACAATAATATTATGTGTAATCTTCTGCTATAAAACATTTTGTAAGATCTAACTAGTTACATAGTACGTACAAAAGAAGAAAAGTAAAAAACCAAGACAATATCAACTGTCACAGAAGAAAAAAGCGTAACACAAAAGTGGCTTCGAGTAAAAAGTTGAAGTAAGTGTAAAAGAGTGTACGTTGAAAGTTGGCCCTACTTTTAACGGGTTTGCGGCGGGCAGAGTTGAGAATAGGACCCGGTCGACAATCGTCCAAAATGGATAATAATAGTAAGTAGGTCACTTGAGTTCGAGTTGACATTGGTCTGTAAGTTCGCTTCGGTCCTAAATTACGCACGAAGTCAGAATAGGACCCTTCGACAATTAGGATAGGTTTACCGAGCCGTTTAATTTAACGTTCGATAAATTATCTGCTAATCGGGACCGCTTGGAACTGGCTCAAGCTTATAAATCTTACACTGAACTAAAGAAAACTATTCACTATATACAAAAGTTCTATATTTTTTCTGCTCTTGGGCATGTTTTTTATGATAGCTTCAGCCCATTACTTGACTTCCGTAGACTATAATCGAAAAAAAAATCCCGGGACGCAACCTCTAGTTCTTCAAATCGTTTCAAACTGCTATTTGTAACTACTACGTCTATTTATAATTTACCTTCTTCTAAATTCGACGAAGCTTCTTAAACTCAAGTATTAAGGAGAATCGAACACTTAAATTAATATTAATAGTTATAATAGCCCTCTTACGTGTTCAAGTGGCTCGCAGCTGTTCAATTTGGAATGAGACGCAGACTGATTTGACCGTGAACTTTATAAACCTACTGAGTTTTGAGGATATACAATTAATCACTATGCTGTCCGACCAAAACGACGTATTCTGCCATTTGAACACTTGTACTTACCTCGAGCATCAATGATAGGTACGAAAGTTAAATAGGCTAAAGTGTTATACTTAATAGGTGCCTACTACACTACCTACTGTTCGCTTAGCACCTTTGGATATTTACTTATATGCAGATAACACTCATGTGCAATGAACTGTAAAATGGTATGAAATCTTGACTACGGACGCTTCCTATCTTCCTGTTGGCAGGGTATTCCCGTTCATTGTCATGGGAAATGGTCAAAGAGATATTTAAAATCCAGAAACCGCAAACAGCGTTTTAGTATGTGAGAGACAGTGGCAAAGGCCAACTACTTCAGCTTAATGACGCCTTCAAAATCACTCCTGCCTCGTTGCGAATATTGCACATGGATCTGAAGTATATTCCCACAAGATGGTCGCGTACTGTCCATTATAATGTCATACTAACGTCCAAAACATAATTATTATTTGGCATTGTACACAAACCTATACAGTTATTATTATTATAGCTTTTTTTTATTTTCCATACATGTTATTGCGTATTTGAATGTTTATATGTATTTATATTATTGTATGGCCCCTTTCGGGTAGAAAGCCTATACAGTTAGTACTTGTTAAATACTGTTTGTTAAAATTAGTTGGATGTAATAGTTCACGGATGAGTGACTTGTCGTCGCCTCACACCCAATCTGGTCTCAACATCTGCCGGCGCTTCAGCTACAAACATTTAACTCTAATTTTTCGCTATCCATCGAACCACCTTAAAACAATTAAGATGTTTGTTCTTTTTTATGGTTATTTCCATCTTTATTCTTAAACGTAACTGTATAATATATATTTTACTAAAATTAGATGTAGTTCACGGATGAGTGACTTGTCATCAAGAGTCACATCGCTTTACACCCAATCTGGTCCACACTCGGCCGGCGCTTCGGCTAGAAATAGTTAACTCCAATTTTTCGCTATCCATCGTACCACTTCAAAAACCATTAACATGAAGCTTTATGGTTATCTCACTATATATTCTTAAACATAACTGTAACTTTTACTAAAATTAGCTGTAATAGTTCACGGGCCAGTGACTTGTCATCAAGCGTCTTCTTGTCGTTCACACCCAATCAGATCTCAACCTCTGCTGGCGCTTCGGCTAGAAGCATTGCTACTTTTTTCTGCGCATTTATTTCGGTATTTATTTCTTAATCACTTTCACTAAAATTATTTTTTAATAGTTCTCGGAGTAGTGATTTGTCTTTAACAGTAGTCATCGCAATTTAACTGGCACTTATGGAAAATTTAAAAGCCATAATTTTGCGGTACTTTATGATTTAATGGTAAACCCAATCACCCAATCTGGTCTCAGTCTGCTGGCTTTTCATCTAGAAATATTTGCCTCATATTTTTACTATAAATAAAATTGTACCTCTTAAAAACATCAACGCTTTTCTTCATAATCTTCATATTAACAAACATACATAATTACATATATGTATGTAAATATATCTAAAAATGAATTGGGTGACTTGTCATCAACCGTGACGTTTTTTCACACCCAAAAACATCAGCTTTTATCTTGACAAGGAAGACACTGAACTTGTAATTTGATATCGTTTTTTTCTTTTCTTGCTCCAATATCAGAAACTGCATACAGTGGAACAATAAAAAGTGAAAAATAATTGTATAATTTCTTGATATATATACTGAAATACGTTCATTCAGGCCAACCAAATAGATAAATTACATAGGTAACCAACACATTTTTGCTCACCCGTCATAGAAGACTGTTGAGAAACTCTGACCGTTCTAGTATGAGTGATTTTTTTTTATCTGCTAGCAGTAAACAATATACCCATTTTAGTAGTACTCGTCTAAAACAGACAATAAAAAATTTCGAGCAGCTGTTGAATTACATTTGCCCTTGAAAAAGAATTCGTTTCGCTCGTACTCACAAATTCTTTTCGGAGTTAATAGAGACTTAGGTAAAAACATTCCATGTACAATTGTTAAAATATTTGTATGTAAGGTCAATGTAAGTGAGTTTGACCTTCACGTAGTTTACCTACACATTGAGTTAAGTACGTATAATGTTACCTATATTGGTGCCAAGAAACGCAAGTAACTAGCACTTTAGGTATACAATAAACACTACCTAATCAATGTGTTGTTTACACAGTTAAAATAGCCTATTATTAACTCTGCCATAATTTGTCCAGTAATTTTCTCTTTCAGTAACAGATAACCGAAAACATGAATTTTCCATTAACATAACTTCATCAACGAAAGATAATTACATTCATAATACCTAGAATTTTAATTATCCTTTAATTATATCAGAAATCTGTTAAATCTTTTAATTAATAAAGGGATCGAGTTTATCGTCCGTAAAACTCGATTTTGATTTTGTAAAAATATATGAAAGATAATTAAAAGGTTTTCTCTTTATTAGTTACATACGGTACATACAAGTACCGTATCTATATCTTCACGCGTATTATAAATGTTCATTTATTTTGAAAATGTTCTTATTGACGGCCGAACGTAAGATCCGGTAGATCATAAATTCCTGATATTATGATTATTGTGTGATATTGTTCCTCGCTTTTAGTTAGTTGCATAATATCTGGTATTTAATGCCTTTCATTACGTAGCAATCACGATTTATCATACCTACATTAAGTCATGCTCATCAATTTCAACACGATTAGTTGCAAAATGCGATGCTAAATTCTCATAAGCCAAGATAATGTTCAAGATTTTCAAAGGCTCACTCCATTAAATTTAATCGACTCGCATATTCTACTAAAAGCTAAAAAACGAGGCACATTTACTTTAAACATTTAATCTTGTCGCGAAACTCATGTTTAATCGACTCCGAAAATATCTACACAATTTTGTACCGTCAGTGCTAACAGATACGTATAGATATTTGTGGCGCAGGCAATACAAAGCCGCCATAGGTATGGAAATGTATGCTAATCATGCGGAGTGGGAGATTTATAATTGTTATCTTTCACAATGGGTTTGTCCTCTGCGATGGCCGGCGGTCATAGATTGTCTTGCGTAGATTCGGCAATAATAGCTGAGCGACACCTTCATGCATCCTAAATAACTACGTGATATTGTCTTAAATCAGGAATATTTGAAGTCTTCGGGGGAAACCACAGCACGCGAGATAGACATTCCAGGAATCTGAAAATACTGGCGAGCGGTACTCGGCACATGGAACGTAAGCGCGTAAGAAACGCGAAAGCTTAGAGGGCTGCAGCCTTACCACGATCTTTTTAAAAACGATTCAAACGCAGAGCAGTTCAGTTTAGGTGCCTAAACTGAGCGTCTCAATTTGCTACCATGACCTCCAATGTTCAGAGTCGAAACTGAACCGCGTACAAGTGAATGAAAGACCGATATTGTCTCTGGTCCGCAACTGAATCGTTTTGACAAGAAAAGGATGACGCTATAGGAATCGTATAAATCTATCTCGTTTTCCCCTTGTGACGTTTGATCGTTCGAAAACCAGGAACGATTACTAATTTTTAATTTTATTTTATTCTTAAAACTGGAAAAAGAAACATTTAAAATATTTAAATGTAAAATTCACAATAATTACAATGATTTTGTGTAAAATATCGTGTCTTTTTGAACAAAACTATAAATAAATGATAAATATATATATAATGACAGTTCGTTAAAGCTTATGTTTAGAACATCACGCCCTTGACTAGTAGGTAATTAATAATAAAGTTTTTATTTATGTATTTGAAGTGCTGTGCTCGGCTATAGAACTCGCAGTGTTTGGATGATATTTTAACAAATACGTAAGTCATTAGTATTTGTAGGTAGCTCACTCGTGTCTAAATTTAATGTATATCGCTAAGTTATGCTAGACCTAGTTGATTCCTTAGCCATCCTAGGCATAGTTTGTCGCAAGTGTTAACATGACTCCTTGCACATCGACTAAAAAAGGATCAGACTTTTTCTCGCTCTTTTTGATTTGCGTTTTTGCGAAAGTTGCGAGATCATAGGGCACTCTAAAAATGTAAAAACGTGTAGTTAGTTGGAATAGGTGGTCCGTAAATATTACTAAACAAAATCATAAAACTTTATATTTTATTATCGAATCGGTAAGGATCGAAAAACCAAAATAATAAATTAATCAGGTGATGAAACTAGCTTTAGTTATATTTTCCATCTCCTACTCCTTATAAAAAACACAAAACTATTTAGTATCGCTAGTGTTACAACAAAGCGATTCAGAATAATGCGGTAAGTGAGTAACTTTTTATGAATCGCTAAATTTGACATTCCTGCGATTCAGTTTAGGCTCAAGTGGCATGTCATGGTACGAAATACACTTGAGATGAGTGAATGAAACGGCTGGGACGCTTATCGCTCGCTCGGTCGAAATTTGATCGCAATAACAACGTCGTGGTAGGAAATAGCGACGCAGTTCAGTTTAGGTCCTAAACTGAATCGCGTTAAGAGATCATGGTAAGGCCCCTGGCCACCAAGCTTAGCGCAAGCGAATTCGTTTTATAAGTGAAACCACAGTCAGTTTTGTACGCCTCCGCTACGTTTGTCGCTATAACGACAGGAATCTCATACTGCTGCGTTCGACGTGCGCGTTACGATACGCTTACATGTTTAAGAGCACGATAAACTCCGGTGTTTTGTTCAGAATATAAGTTTTTACGTGAGATGTGTACTTACTTGACGTTTGCGCGCATACTGTTCTGAACAGCCCGCACCCCGCACTGTGTGAGTTATATTACATGCTCTATGTAATGGGTAGCGATCTGTGCAGACGGCCGCCAGATGAGCCGCCGGTCGACCCATTAGGTGGAAAGTGAGTTTGTGTCATTGTTTGCCAGCTGTGAATCCTTTCCAACTATGAAGTCTATGAATAGAAATGCTGACATCAGGTAGATGATATATTGTGCGTCGTGTTTTGATAGGTGTGTATTAAAATGAATCGCCTTTTTAAATATATTTTCTCCACAAACTAAATGCAGAAATACTTAAAATACAAATGGTGCTGATGTTGTCCACCCCAAATACAGTAATAACTTAAAGCCTGGAAGCGTCGCGTTACACATATTAGCTTGAAAAATTCTAAATAAGTCTGCTGTTTTGTGATGCTTTTGCGGCGATGTGTCACGCCATGGAAAAGTTTTATACGACTCTTCATTTATTGATTTAAAAACTTAAAGACGTCAAAGCAAAGCCATAAGAAAAGAATCTACAAATCAATATAAAAACAAGGTAAACTGTCCGAAAAAGCTAACTGTCTCCATGCTATATTTAACCGCCCCCTACAATTGTTAAAATAGAACGGCCGAGACCCAGTCATTCGAAACCCAATAACAGCAGTTACGGGGGGCTGGCTTAACCTATATTTCAATTTTATTTTAAGGGTAATGTTGTAAGACAGGGGTGGGTTCATAGACATATTTTATAGTAGTAATTTTTGAGCCGGAATCCAAAATTTAAAAACGCGTTTTACAGATCAATTCTAACTTAAGATGCTAACATACGACCGCACTGTACCGCGACCTTGGAATTTCTTCACGTAAGCGAGAGCGAGAAAAAAATAATTCTCTGTCGCTCTCATTTACGTACTTGAAATTTCAAGGTCTCGGTGCGGTGATGCGGTCATGTGCTAGCTACTTTACTCTGACATCTGAAATCATGGACATCTGAAGGAAGGTTGATATTCTGCTATCGATTCTGCGTGCACGTAGGTGTAATGGCTCGATGACCGAATGACATCTCTTGGATAATCGTTCTGATGTCGGTGTATACGTTTATCGCAGAAAAACATCCTATTTGGTCTTTTCCAATATCATCAAGGTATGTCAACAAAGATACTTCTATACTAGGTTTCGTATTAAAACAGGTCACGTGCATGTCTCACTACTCAAGTTAACCCACCATTTTCGGTGGTGCAAGTGACCCTAAGTGGTCTACCGATAACATTGAGATATATCTGCGGTCGGTTCGGTTTCTTTATATTGCTCACTATTTTTATTTTGTGTCAACGACTGCGGCCCGAGGAAAGCTGTCGAAGACAGACATGCGTTAACAATAATGTCACAGCTGTTACTTTTAAACCAGCTCCTTTTATTTTGGTTTATTTTTAAACAATAACACATATGTATTTAGGAGATGTAGGTCATCATGCAAATAATCACTTTCCATAATATCCACATAATAATGCACCTAAATGACGTGCTCAGTAAATAAGTTGTTGTTTAATTAAATGCAGCTTCGGTTCTGAAATACGTATGTATGTCAATAGCCAATGTATACAAAAACAACCCAGAAATTGTAATTTTTTTTTTCAGGTGCAATCACAGGGTACAACATTGTATCATTAATATTAATCATCTGCTGAAATGTATGAAAACGGCGAAACCTGTTTCAAGTATGGTTCTATGATGTAGAATAGCGAAGCAATAACTCTACCTACGCTACGGTAGAATAATTACTAAGCATTTTTTCTACGTTTAAGCACAGAATATATAATAGTACAAGTACAGAAGGCCCACTGCTTTGATGTTCACGAAATGCCGCCTTTTAAATGCCTACAAAATTCTAACAGAGAAACGAGCCGCACGTGCGCAGCGTCGGACGATAGGTTTGCCTATGGATTAAAACGAATTAATACTTCAGATGAAATGTATGCTATTATATTCCAGTCTTGGGTACTTTCTAGGTATATATATACAGTATTTATATATTTTTGTTTAAGTCCCAACATCACAAGCCTCATTGAACTTTTCCGTGGGACTTAATCAATAGTAGATCTGTGTAAGATTGTCCTATTTTATTCATGATGTCTATTTAAGGCTGCTTTCAAAAAAAACGTCAAAAGAATGTAAAATTGATAGTTTTAGTCGGTGAAATACTACACTTTCCGTTATCTAATAGATTTATTTAATTCAAGTTCCAGTTAGAGCATCTTATTATCTTGATTTTTATAAGACTGGATTTTTGAAAACTAACTCACTAAATTAAAAATGAATTTTTCTCTAATGGACGTTTAGAAAAACGCACGTATAGAGCTGAATCAGTCGATCTTATTTGTAAAATTTGGACAATTTTGAATATTAAAACGGGTAAATTTATAATTTGTATATCCTGTACCACAATCATTTCAGACTAGATTTTTATTTTAAGTTTTTGAAAAAGAGTAAACTAGCCTAAGGCGAATTCAATTTTTTCAGAAATTACCTAAAATTAAGTGACAATTTCTTTGAAAATCTACATCACATCGAAGTAAGTTTTATACTAAATTAATCTGCAACGTTTACTTAAATTGCTGTTATGCCTTAGTGATTATAAATTGCTATTATTGATTTTTGCCAATTTTTTGAAAACGAGCCTTCACCGGTACAATTATTACCACTTTTGGACATTTTCTCATATTTTGTTAGACCAAGTAGAAAAAGTCCTATAATGTGATATATATTTACAAACTACTCGCAAAGCCCTTTAATTTGATACCACACACGGTATGATCGAGCGCTCGGCTGCGATTTCACTATTTTTAACACGAAAGCCCTCTTAACTAAGCACCATTAGCCATTCACACGCGGACATCGCATATAAAACTTTAAAAAAACTCGCGACGTAAAGTAACAATAGAAAGTGCGAACGTGCGTTCCGTGAGAACTCGCGCCACCCCTGATTAGGCCGCGAACTCGCGGCCGCCAGCATGTATTTGTAGCGCGGCGATAGAATCGCGGAGTGAGCCGCCCCTGGTTTAAGTATATTGTACAGTCACGGATTGTTGATCCACTTCTAGCTCATTTTATACTGGACACCTCAGCGTAACTATGCTTAACTACGAGATGGCCAGTATAAAATGAGCTACAAGTGGATCAACAATTGAAGTACGTGACCGTACCATGTATGAAATGCCGAAATTCTTCTATTCCATACAAATCTATACTACACAAAAACAAATTGGATACTGTTGTATGCTGCTCCGATGATACAGTATTCACTATCCAATATCTAGTGCCACTTATATATCGCTCACACACACCACATCATAGTGATAACCGTTATGTTTGACACCATACGTGTACGGTTCAATTTATATTTAATTCAATTTAACCCCATGGGGCCTAGGATGCGTGTAAAATGGACAAGGCTCAGGGGGTGAATGTAAACAGGGCTTTAATATGGAAGCAGTTTAGCCGTAGATTCAATAGTTGATTCACCACTCAATAAAAGGTTGATCCTTTATTTCGGCACTATGACTGAATTTTTTTTTATACCACGTCGGTGGCAAACAGGTATACGGCCCGCCTGATGGAAAGCGGTCACCGCAACCTATGGACGCCCGCAACTCAAGGGGTGTCACGTGCGCGTTGCCGACCCATTAGAAACTTGTACACTCCTTTTTTGAAGGACCCCATACTGTGGTTCATCGGGAATATCTCGACAGGGAGCTCATTCCACAGCCGGAGCGTTCGTGGGAGGAAATTCCTTTGAAACCGTACGGTGCACGGTGCGCGACCATTTAGGTTGTAAGGTGTGTGGATGAGCGCCCTGTCGATGGCGAGCGGTGCGATGATGAAAAGTGGCCGTTGGCATCATGTCAAACAGTTCTTCAGAACACAACCCATTGTACAGGCGATAGAACACACATCATAAGGAGGCGAAGTCCCTCCTTAGACTTAAGGGTTCAATACCGCCCGTGAGTTTGGGATCGTCGACAATTCGTACAGCGCGTCTCTGGATCGAGTCAAAGGGTCCAAGCTGGTATCCATGCTCCTGCCCAAAGGTAACAGCAGTACTCCATGTGGGGTCTAACTTGCGACTTGTACAAGAGCAGTCTTTGCCCCGGAGTAAAGTATCCCCTCGCTTTCCCTTCCAAGTGACAACGGAATTGGACGTTACTCGAAATGTCGACTCCGAGGATCCCAATACTTCCTGACAAGGCAAGGGCTGTGCCTTGGAACTGTGGAACCACAGTAAATGGGGTTTTCTTAGCGGTGAACGCACACACCTGTGTCTTAGTGGGATTGAAACAGACTAGGTTGTCCCGACCCCACACCGAGACTCCGGACAGAATCCTCTCGATGTCCGACACAAGCTTTTCACGACTTTCCAGCACCACTGAACGAGGGATATTAGCACGGCCCGTGTAAAATGTATCCCCAGTACTGTCATCCGCATAGCAATGAATGTCGCCGATAGACAACATGCCATTGATATGCAGCAAGAACAGCGTTGGGGATAGCACAGAACCTTGCGGGACGCCAGCGTTTATGTCCATGCTATCGGAGCAGCTACCGTCTACTACGGCTCGTATGCGTCTGCCGGACAAAAAGCTGGCAATCCATTTGCATAATCCCTCGGGCAGTAATAAGATGGTAACTTCGACAAAAGGCCCCTTTGCCAGACCCGATCAAATGCCTTCGCTATATTATATTATATTTTTAAACTAAAATGTGAAACATAATATAAATAGGCGAAACATCAAGAACTACATTGTGTTTCAAAAGTTCAAAACACTAAACTTACAGTTTTTATTGCACCTACTACTATTGTTATTTAGATTCTTCTGGGCCAACGGTCTCCCTCAATCAACTAGAAAGTTCATTGCACCTGCATCACGAAAACCATAAACCTAGAAATAAAATAGGTAACAATTGACTGCACGTCGAAAACGCTTCCATTATAGTGTAAACTTGTGAATACTTTAACACGCGACTATAAATGGAACAGAGTCAAGTCATATTGGGACTAATGGATTTACACGATTTAAAGTACATAAATGTGAGTTGCTTCGTTTATTACCTATTCTGACTTCAATCCTATAATTCTAATTATTTTCATCAAGCATCCTTATGCTAACCTGATAAACAACCCACATCTCTTGCATACTTTACTTTATTAGTTTTACTATTCGTTTTTAGTTAATAATTGATATTGAAATTTATATTTACCTATTATTTATTTTATGTCGTGATGAGATGCACCATCCCAAACCACGTTATAAAGTATAGCGAGCTATAACTCCAATATATATCCGGTGATGTAAGTTTATTTACGACAGTGACACATCTCTAGCAGCATTACACCATCTGTGGTTTAGGTGCTGCGTGATTACGCGACCATATTAAATACTGGCAGATATTAAGTACAGTATTTTTTTACCCAAAGAACGCAGTAACCGCGGGTGATGGAATGAACAAATTTGAATTGTTAATTTTATGACTTTAGATTAGACGAAGTTTTATATTGTACACTCCTTAAAATAAATTCTTAAGTCATAATTTTACGTTAAATTATAATCAAACTCATAAATGAATAAAATGAATATTGCCTTTTTATAATTCTGTATGATACACGCATAATACGAAGTAAATACTTGTTTAATTCCTGTTCCCTCTTCTGTACGGTTACTGGAAGAGACTGGAAGATCGCCCCCTGTTTACCTACTTATTATAATTCCTTTTTTGTTGTTAGAAACTCGAAGCAGGTACTCCTGTCAAAAACGTCAATTAAAAATCATGCTATAGGAGTGTTTTGACTTTCTCAATAGTGTGCAGGGTCGTAATTCGCTTGTGTTTGTTCAACAGAATTCGATTTTAAAGATTATTCAAGTCAATCAAATTATTATTTGAGGTGATGTTATTAGCGTTTTGCACCATCTTAAGTAGGTGGTACCTATGTGTATGAGAGGGACATTGCTGAATTCTTCATTTCTAAATATTTCATGCTTTTTTCACAGGTAATAATCAAAAATATCAGCCATCTAGAGAAGAAAAAGGTACTTTTTATTCAAATTGAAACTTAAAAAGTAAAACATTATATTTTTTTGTTATACCATTGTATAGTCAACCAATTGGAACCCTATGCCACTCTACAACCATGTCAAAATGACAAGCAGTAAGAGATTTCTTACAATCTGATTTATAACGTCACTATGACATAGTTCTACAGTGGCCTAGGGTTCCAATTGGTTGACTGTACAGTAACCATAAACAATCCCGGGTTACAACATATATACTTTTTTCTACTCCAGGACTATTATACGTCATTTACAGGGTCGTGCATAGATCTTTAAAACCCTACATAAAAGTCTATTCCCCAAAGCAAGCGCCCGCCGGCTACCCGCGCGTGCGCGTAACCAAACAATTGAAAACGCATTGTTTGGCTCTGTAACCATGGCAACGCATTGTTATAACGATAAGTCTGCGCGCGTGAAGAAGGCGGGGGATGGCTTTGGGCAGCTGTGCTGGCAGTGCAAAATACAGGAAACAGTGTGAATTTCAAGAAAGTTATTCTAGAAAACTATTAAAAACTAAGTGCATGGTCGTAGAAAAAGTATTGTATGCAATGGTTTTTGATTGAGTCAAAAAATACTCGTGGCGTCTTTATTAAGAATAAGAATAAGAAAACATTTATTGACACACAAATTGAAATTGTACATTTACACAAAAATATTATAGTATTTTATGCAACTGGTGGTTAAAAGAGGTCAAAAAAGGTGAGTGGCGTGGGTAACAATTTGAGGCGAAGCCGAAAATTGTTAATAAAGACGCCACGAGCATTTTTTGACTCAGTTAAACACCGTTGCATACAATACTTTTTCTACGACCAAGCACTTATTTTGAAAGAAAATTATAAATCAACAAATACCTACTTTCAGTCATCTTAGTTATCTAGTGGACCGCCTACCATTTTGAATATGCAGTTTGAGTGCAACCATGAAAATAAAACTGTCTATGGTATGGTTCTTTGAAGCCTGGCCACTAAGACGAATCGAGCCGAGTTGAATCGAGTTCTCATACATTTGAATGCGATTCGACGCGTCGCCAATGAACGCAGCAGAAAACGAAGGAGTCTCGACTCTGCGAATTGGTTTGTTAAGTTGGTAGCAATGTATTTACTGAACTGTAACAGCTATATCGTGCTACTTCTACTAATAGTCCATGGGCCAGCTGGTCCAATTTTGCCAAACGGTATAATTTGGGGGTACTAAGTTTCCTTTTTACAGCAGTTAGGTAGGCTTATAAGGATGTTAAAAAACCATGATTGCCATCTCAAAATGGTAGCTAAACAAAATGGCCGCCAATCCAAGATGGCGGATATTGAGTTTTAAAAAATCGACCATAACTCCAAAAGTATTGGTCCGATTTCATTTTTCTATTTTTTAAACGAAAGCTCTTTTTGTGTACTTAAATATTTGTCATATTCTATGTTTCGCTAAATTCAACCATTAGTTAGTAATTAACGAAAAATGTAAAAAAAAAATATTTTTTTCTAAGACTTTCTGTCAAAAATCATGTTTCTACAAAATACCTTGCATATTCTAATAAATATTTAAATGCAGAAAAATAGTGCCATTAATCACCTTTGATTTGATGTATAAAAGATACAGATTTAATTTACAAAAACACATAGAGGCTTAAATTTAAAGCTGCCTTCGTTGAAATTCACCGTTGTGCATACAGTACTAAAAGCTTCAGGTTGGAGTGCATAGAGTACTAAAAGATGTGTGCAGTTAGGCTGCATACAGTACTAAAAGATGTTGTAGAGTACAAATATGCTATTTTTAGTTTATTTTAGCAATTGTACAATTATAATAATAGTATTGAACATGATAGTATCCATGAGTTTGTGGGTATTCGATAGTACCTACTAGGATAAAATTTGTTTAGATACCATATGTGCAACACACCTCAATGATGAAAATTAAGTATTTAAGTGTACTAGGTATATGACGAACATGTGTCGAGACTGTCAAGATAGAACCATTAACCTTTTGACCGCCACGGACGGTCACGGTGGTCACCGTAAATTCTTGCCAAGGACGCCAACGATACGGACGCCAAATGCAATGAAATTGGGACTCCGTAATGCCTAATTTCGCTCATATATTCGCGAATTCGCAATGCAATTCGGTTTCGATTGTGCTTGGGAGACGGAATACTCCGTCATCATCTCGCGTTTAAGGGTTAAGATCGTATTCCGGATTGAAAATCGTTCCGCATTCAAGGACTCTCAGATTTGAAAAAAAAACCTACGCACGAGCGGGTTAGTGAAGAGCACCCCCAGAATTCGGGCAAACTTTAGAAATGTTCTTTAGTACAGCATTAATAGATATTCCTTACCTATATTTTACCGATTACTAAACAACGAAGCCGTGAAATACCGGTTGGACAAACTTTGAGACATTTATCACCGCTTAAAGTAGAGCCAAATATTATTAACATGTATTGTTGGTCATTACCGAACGAAAAATGTTAGACGTTAATAACAGACGTTTTAATTACCTATTCACGTGAGTTGAATTTTCATAACAGGTGTACCAAAATGCGAATTTTTCTATGCAACCTGCTATTGAATCAGAAGAAAAGTTTGCACCCGTATCGACGAATCTCAATTATTAGAGAGGAACTCCGGGGTTATGCAATTTGGCCAAGTTTTTAAACAGGAAGGCATTTATAAAAGCCTCAATAGGGATGATAGATTATAAATGTATGCCTCAATTATCTTCGATATGCGGATAACATCGTCATCTTCAAAGAAGCACATGTTCCCCGTCAGATGCTGGAGGAACTGTATGCCGTCGGTGAGTGTTGGGCTAAAGTAGTTAAACATATGTACAAATTGAAAGTTACGGCAAGGACAGGCTTATCCAAAGCTCCATATATCAGCCTTTATAACAAGTAACAGAGGACAAGTTATCCGGAACAACCAATAAAGCTTGGGTTAAGGAATCCCATAAACGACTAACAGAGGTAAGTCATAATAACAAAATCATCCTTCAATCAAATGGACCAAAGGACACAGTGGATCTCGAGGTGATGATGTGGTCTACGAGCTGGCCAGGCAGCTGGGGTCGACTGCCGATTCTCCTGATGCCCCTCAAAAAGGTATGCTCAATAGGAAACTACACACAGCACACTGGCAAAACAGATCAAATGCTGCTTTCAAACAAGCCAAGCCTAGCATCAATGGAAAACCCACAAAGACGCTGCTTCAACTAGGAAAAGTCCGCATGAGAATGGTAACCATCAATGTCAGAACAGGTCGTAGACTATTTAACAAACATATTTTCATAACAGATGCTATGAACATTCCTCTGTGACGAGGGTGCCTCTCACCTGGTGATGGAGTGAGTGACTCCATACAGGAAAAAACATATCGGATCCCCGAGAGACCTCTCCAAAGTTCTCCTACTCAACATTAAAGATCTAATAGGATTTCTCGAGGAGATAAGCGGGCAGGACTAGCTAAATCCCCCTCATCACGCAAAATAGGCACAAACGTCGAGTTGAGGCGAACCATACACAATACAGAGACTTGGGTCGGCCTCGCTGCCGGCGGAGATCACAGGGAGGACTTAGATGGCCTTTTCTAGGCTAAAGGACGTATTAAGGGCCAGAATACCAGTCACTGAAGACCAACATGTTTGATCAGTGTGTAACTGGGTACTTCCCACCGTGACATAAGCTTGCGAGACGTGGACACTAACAATGTACTAAATGAAGAGGCTAAAAGTTGCATATAGAGCACAACACGTTCGGTATGTCTTTCTACGATGGAAGCGAAACGAGATGATGTTGATGCGGCGACGGGTCAGAGTTATAGAGATCGGATTGCTACTATAAAATGGGCTTCGGTCGGGCCAGGGCACGCAAGTCGTGATTGGAGGTGGAATATGCGTGTATTGTTTTGGAAGCATAGCCCAGAAACAAGACCTGCCATAAAAGTTCGAAAAATTAGGAGAAAATTAATCTGTTACCTGTGATTGTCTTGAAGGCTTGATATTAGTGATATTGGCTCTACAATCTACATTAGCAGTAATAAGTAATATATTTCTGTGCGTAGGTGAATTAAGGTTTATTCGGTAGGTACCTATATCACGTTGTTTATTAGTAGTCGGATACTTCATAGATATGCCTTATTAATGCATTATATATATTTTATATTTTTCTTTTGGGGTGTGTTCTTCACCTTTTGTATGCAAGGATTATTTTAACTAAATATAAGTTTTCTCGAACACGGATCAGAGATCGCTTAACCTTTTAAACGCCAAATAGTGAAAAAGAATATGTCGTGCCCCGGATATCTAAAACTGTACTTTACGTCCTATGAGTCCTATGACGTATTTTATTATATTCTTAAAGCTAATAAATTTCGGATACTATCATGTTCAGTTCTTTTCTTAATAAAATTGTAAGTACAATTGCAGAAATATCATATAAATATATATAATCATGTCTTTATTAGTGTTCTTTACATATCCCACACCTTTTTTGGTCTTCTCTGTTTGGCCTAAAGGTTGACTGGTAGAGAATGCAATGTAGCATGAAGTCCGCCTTTTGTAACTGTATATTTTTACTGTGCAGTTTATAAAGTTTCAATAAATAAATAAATATACTAAAAACAGCATATTAGTAATCTACAACTTCGACCTGAAGCTTTTAGTACTGTATGCACAACGGTGAATCTCAACGAAGACAGAATTAAAATTAAGCGTCTATGTGTTTACGTAAATTAAGTCTTTTAATTAAGTATCTTTTATACATCAAATTAAAGGTGAATATAGGCACTATTTTTCTGCATTTAAATATTTATTAAAATATGCAAGATATTTTGTAGAAACATGATTTTTGACAAAAAGTCTTAGAAAAAAAGATATTTTTTTTACATTTTTCGTTAATTACTAACTAATGGTTGAATTTATCGAAACAATGAATATGACAAGTATTTGAGTACACAAAAAGAGCTTTCGTTTGAAAAAAAGAAAATTGAAATCGGACCAATACTTCTGGCGTTATGGTCGATTTTTTAAAACTCAATATCCGCCATCTTGGATTGGCGGCCATTTTGTTTAGCTACCATTTTGAGATGGCAATCATGGTTTTTTAACATCCTTATAAGCCTACCTAATTGCTGTAAAAAGGAAACTTAGTACCCCCAAATTATACCGACTTCTTCACTGGCCCATGGACTATAAATGTTTTCAGGGTATAGACTAGATAGACTTGTCCTGACATCTTTTATGTAGGGTTTTTAAGTTCTATGCACGACCTTGTAACTCACGAATAACAGTACGGGAGTAGAAAAAAAAATAAAATAGACACTTAGCATGTATGTCAAAAGGAACGGGCTCAGCATGTTATGCTGCTGCGTAGCCATTTTATTACAAATTGATTGCGCAGCGCTGATTTTCATTCCCCGTCCCGTTTCGGCTTCGCCTCAAATTGTTACCCACGCCACTCGTCTTTTTTGACCTCCTTTAAACGCCTGTTGCATAAAATACTATTTTAATTCATGCTGTCTCTTAGAAGCCGGTTGCATGTAATTTCTTCATTGCAGATTGCTTTATATTTTTTAAATTAAACTTACCAGTTTCTAGTCTTCATCTCTTCCGCGAATAAATCGGTGAAATTTTCAAGTAATTGCGGAATACTATTCCAAGAAATATATTTTCTATTAATACTTCTGTCTGTTCTATAAATACTTAGGTACGTATAAAAAGTTGTTCTGTTGAAATTTGAGTTCTTCAACACTTTATAGTACCCATCTTTTTACAATTATAAATTTCGAACCAAGCAGGTAGTTTGTCTAAAACGAATATGTTCTAGGTTTCGTAGCAAATTCTTCGCCCATTACTAATACTAATCCCCTTTAGCCATTTGCTCAAAATATGTATCATTTTTTTTAAATGTATTTAATCAAAGATTGATCGTTAAGAAGTTAGAGGCAGACTTACCTTTCGCATTTTTGTATTGTTTTTGCATTGTACGTATGCAGTGCAAAATATATCGACCATATTTTGCACTGCATACAATACAAGGTAGTAGTTTCTGTATCTATCGTTGCATGTAATGACCAGTAACAGTTAGGTCAGAAGGGCATAACTGTATCTAATTAATAATAAATGGTAACAGACTTATCGATTGGATAGTTCTTTGTACATTTTATAAGTACTCTTTATTTGACGTCGTCGATACAATTTATATAATATATACAAGAATATATTATTTGTAAAGTATACGGAAAAATACAACTCAGAATGTATAGGGTCCCATGACCACGACTCCTCTTTCCGAAGAGACTATGTTCTGTAAAGGTACATAACATATACAAGTATGCCCCGTTCGCATTCCGAAGCGGCGTGCGGTTCGCGTGCGTTTATAAAACGTCCCCCAGGAAGCTAGGGGAGATAAAGCTGTCATGCATCGCCATTATTTGTTCGTCTGCTGTGTGGCAAAATGTGGGGCACACGGGCCCTTACAGAAGGACAAACGTCTATGACATGCCGTGCATATCTTTATTGTAGATGTAGATAGAATCAGGCCGAGAAACCTCGACTAGGGTCGCAATTTTTGAACTGTGATCGATCTATTAAGTGTATTTCATTTGATAATATAATATCGACGATACGAAAACGAGTGGTAAATAGCAGTAAATGCCAAATTTATAATAATCGTATTGTGCACTCGAAATGCAATAAACAACTCCTAGATAGTTAAAAGAAGACTCAGACTATGTTAGTAAATTTAGTAGAGTGGAACACTACATGGAGTACTTAGTAGGCTTAAGTCACATAGGAGCTACTGGACTAAATTAAGTATACTTAGGGATTTTAGGCAACTTATCACCGCTTGGAATTATTTATCTTATATATAAAATTCCTAATAAGAGATAACAACATGTGTGAAGAAGAAAGGACTTGCCACTAACCGTCAAATCCAATCTCAAGGTATTTAAACACTCCGCAGGTTACCAGTCTATTGTCTTATTTAATAAATTGCCAATTGAATTGAAGTCTTTCACAAGTGCTAACTTATTTAAAAATAAATTGAAAGCTTTTCTTTTACGTAAATGTTTTTATTCTGTGGATGAATATATGTTGGATGACGATACAAGATATTAATGTATTATTCTTACACTTATGACATTCCGAAAAAAAAAAAATTGTAAATTTTATTGTAAAAAACTTAATGTCAATAATGTAATTAGTGTATTTTGTTTCAATTTAATGATTATTATGTAAGAAATGTTATTTTATTAATATTTGATGTAAATATGTGTATAGGTTAAGTTATCCATAGGTAAAGTTCACACACAATGTATATTGTTATATTGAAATAAATTGAAATTGAAAAATTGAAATTGAAGGATCCTATACAATTTTAGTTTTTAAAATTGCACCCTGTTTTACGTTGCTGTTACACGGGCAACACAATTGCCAGCAATTCACATACAATTGCTTTGTTCAATGCGCGCCAAGTAACTAGGAAATAGGAAGCAAACGCGGCAATGGTATGTGAATTGTAGGAAATTATGTTGCCCGTTTAACAGCACCTTTACAGTTAGGTAAATCGGTCAGTCTGCTCTCAGGATGGCGAAAATAATAGTGGATGAAAGTGCCCTTTGACAAACGTAATAGGTACCTAATTTCCTCTTCAGATATTAATACCTATTATTTAAAATATTTCTACACTATTGTACGCCTTTCAAACATGCCAAAATTTTAGAATATATTTTTTTACTCTTGCCTACGCGTATTTATAATTTTATTTTAACTATACTTCTTCTCGTGTCTATATCCTGTAAGCAGGATAAATGCAGGCACAAGGTTAACGCGTACATCGCCTTTCTGACAAACTTCCTAATTAGTCTTGAATGGTAGTGCCACGCTCGGTTCCGCGCCGTCTGCGCATGGCAGCGGTCCAGATGATTAAAAATCTCTCTACACAATTTCGTTTAGAGGTTTAAAGACTGAAATCTGTTCAACGGCGGTATAAGGAATTAATAAACAAATAAGTGAAGAAGATGTTTAAATCTATAGGACATTCTTACACAGATTGACTGAGGCCCACGGTAAGATATAAGATAAGAGAAGAAACTGACTGACTGACTGACATGTCAACGAACAGCCGAAACCAATGGTCCTAGAGATTCCAAATTTAGCACATAGGTTCCTTATAGGGTGTAGAGGAGCACAAAGAAAGGATTTTTCAAAATTCACATCCTAAGGGGGTGAAATGGGGGTCCGAAGTTCAACGTTTGAATAAGATTACTTTTAGTACGCGAGCGAAGCCTCGGGAAAAGCTAGTAATGCATGAAGTACCTACTGTCCAAATTGAAGAAAGCATGATACTTGGGGTTCCGCATTACTTAGCTTATGTGAGAAAAGAATATATGTATTTGGCGGTATGTCCTTATATTTAGCGGTCGGGGTGGTGTACAATGGTTTAGCACATCAGCCGCGATAGCTGGAGACCCGGGTTCGATTTCCGCCTCACCACCAGTTTTGATCGCTTTTTCTTTAGTGTAGTTTAGTGTATGATATCTACTTCAGTTTTGAAAATTAACTAATGGATAAAATAAAACTGTTGAGGTGGGTGTTTTTGTGCCCCATTTTTCAGCTGAACACTTTTGATATTAACACTTTCAGTGCCAATACCAGCGCGTGCTACGCGCTACGACCGTAGCCGATAACATGGGGAAACGCTTGCAGTGAAAACCGCCTACGGCAGTGGTGGAAAATTTTTCATTGAGGGCCAAAATTTGAAGGAATTTAGAGGTGGGCCAGATTTATATCAGAAATGCATTTTTACTACAGTATACACTGCTGCTGACATACTGCTGGTATAACACACTATTTCGAAGGAACGGTGATGGATTGTCGGATAAGATCCTTTCGCAGACCGGACATATATGGCCGCAGGACGTACTTTGCCCACCACTGGCCTACGGGTTGAGAACACGGAATCCAGGTCAGCGGCGTTGAATGTGTTAAAATGATTGAAGTTACAAAATGTGCATTATATGCAAATCCAAATGCAATGCTTTCTAGCATCAATGGTTAAATTTGTTCGAAATGTAAGTAAACTCAACTAAATTATTCATTTCACATTATTTACATATCACTGTTCTGAAAATCTTCATAATGATTCTGGAAATGGTTATGGTTAGTAACACGCTTTGATTCGCGCGGCCTGCCATTGGCAGCGCGCCAGTAGAATATGGAAGGATTTACGAAGAACATAAAAATTGCTACTTCTTTGATATCTGAACAGAAATATGTATTTAAATAATGGTAGCGCGGGACAGAAACAATTAAATAGGTCTTAAACTAAAATGAGACGATATCGTTTAATATGTCTATGTTTAATTATATTCCCTCTTGACTATACATATGTATAAATAAGATACTATCAGCTGCAAAAGTGCATGGCGAATTTATCAATGAAATCATTCATAATTATTTCTCCACGCAATTTTCCAACTCACTGTACCTACATGGGGGCATTTAAGACTGGCGAGTAATTTCACTACTAATCGGTTTTTTTTTTCAAGTTTTACAATATTTACATTATAACCACCACATTGACAAATAAATCGGCTGAGAAACTGCGTGTTGCACAAAGAGCCATGGAGCGGTCAATGCTCGGAATCACGCTCCTGCACCGAAAAAGGAACGAGTGGATCAGGCAGGTCACAAAACTTAAAGACGTGGTGTAGGAAATTGGACACAGAAAGTGGAGATGGGCTGGGCACATTGCCAGCCATTGAGACGAACTATGGTGTGGAAGCCCGTTAACACCCGCGCCGCGGTCGCAGCAAGCCCCCCCTTAGATGGAGAGACGACATCTGCCAACTAGCTGGCGATAACTGGATGCGGATGGCAATGGACCGACAAGCGTGGAGGAATGGAGAGGAGGCCTATGTCCGAAGACGGGCGCTTTAGAGGCTGCTATAGATAGATAGATAGACATTATTAAATGGAGTCCAATGGTCATATATGGCACGCGTGTTTTGTAGACACATACGGCCATCATGTTAATACTGTAAAACACGGAAAACATAGAAATTTCCCCCCTGTACCTTAACAAAAAATGTTTTTAGAAAGATACAGTATTATTCTACCTTTATGCTAACTATATACTTCAATATTTCACCCAAAAATTAGATGTAGAATTATTGAATAAAAATAAATATTGTACCGATTTTGCCTGGCAATATTCGGCATACTACAAGCAATGTTCAGCAAATTCAGGACACTAAACATTTACTGTATGTTAAACGAGATTCGTAATTAACATCACAATCCCGCCATTTCGCTGTTAATATAATTATTAATCATGCCTGCCAAAACATTAACTTCTGCTAAGTAATAAAGTATCTATTTGAACATTTTGAACGGACGTTTATTTAGCGAGACAATAGGCGATATGATGAGAATGTTCAATTAAATAAAACAAAACCCGCCTTCGGAGGTATTGTGGCGTGGTGTGGCGGCAGGGATCGCTATGTTTCACTAGATAGAGCATTAATAAGGTCTTTAGAAGTTATACTTTCGTGAGACATATTCAAATATTGAATACTTTTATTTATAAACAACATATAAAATAATACAATAAACACTTACATTAAAACTTACAATAAAACTTATAAATAAAATATTTGGCCCAGGTCTTGCTCGTTGGGTAAGGTGCCCAGAAGGCTGGCCGCATTGCCCCGCTGGATAGCAATGCTGATCCGCTGAGCAAGGTATTGGCCAGCCCTGTAGTCACCAGAAGCGTCTATAAGGCGCTTAGATAGCTCCTTATAGAGGCAACGCGCACTTGGCCCCCACGGCCAAACGACGGGTTTCGACTCCAAACGCCGCAAATATGTAACTACTGCCGAGGGTGACATACTTGCGATGCTTGAGGTCTTCAGCCAAGGATGCAGCCGCCCCAGCATCAACTTTGGTGCCTGGAACATGAGACGGCGCCAGGGTATCTACACAAGTAGCATCCCAGACAAGCGGCCGACCCATACTCCAAGGCACCAGCGTCATTCCGTCAGGCCTCTTGCCGTCAACCCTGGCCAGTCCATTGGGTTCGAGGACGGCCGGCACTTTTGCACTAACAAGGGCCCTCCGGATGACATCGTTGAGGCTGGCGTGGCGAGGAATTCTCCCAGCACTTCGGCTGCATGAGAGGCCGTGGTGGCCAAGATTATCCACCATAACTCCGCACTGACACCGATGGGGCACATTTGTTGATGCCCCTATTCTGAGGCAGGTAGCCAACCGGAATATGGTATTGTCAAATATTTAAATAAACGATGTACCTACTTACGTTATTATACTTATTATATCGCATGTGGACTGTTGTCCATACGAGTAATAGCGTTAAAAGGCGACTCGAGGCGGAGGTCCAATGCAGGCATGCTGACTGCTGCTGGGACTGTTACCCACACAGAAGCGACGCAAGTCGTAAGACGCGGAACGGACGTAATTAAAAAAAAAAACATCTTTTCAGTAAAAGACGTAAGACGCGCTTCAAGCAACGCGGCGCCACGCAACACTCAAGCGACGTCGCGCGTGCGTCCCTCCTGTGTATTTTAGAAAGAAAGAAAGAAAGAAGAAAGAAAGAAAGAAAATAATTTTATTCAGGACGTTAACAAAATTCCTTATGTCTATGATGCACACTAATAGGTATTGATATTAACGTCACTGAAAAGAAGTAAGAGCTAATCGTCTGGCATGGTATGGGCATGTGATGCGAAGGGATGAAAGTCATGTGACGAGAAAGGCATTGCGAATGAGTGTGGAAGGAAGTAACGGGAGAGGAAAACCGAGGAAAAGGTGGATGGATTGCGTGAGAGATGATATGAAGCGAAAGCAAGTGAATGATGAAATGACGGATGATAGGGAGGTATGGAAGCGGAAGACATGCTGCGCCGACCCCAAATGAATGGGATAAGGGCAGGCGAATGATGATTAACGTCACTGAAAAGGTCTCCCCTCAGCATATTGTCAAGTTACCTACCAGGTACCTAACTTGACGCTGGTGGCGGGTATTGCTGTCGCGCGAGGCGTCGCCGTGGAGATTGAGCGTTGCCAAACTTGATTTGTTCTTATGATTATTTTTAATGTATAAAAATATTTTCTCTAATGACTTAGTTTTTGCAAAATCTAGTCGAGTGTTGTCCATGCGTGGCGCGGAATGGCGATGAAAGGCGAGGATGCGAGCAGGCTGTAAGAATGGCGGGTATTGCTGTCGCGCGAGGCGACAAGGCGGAGATGGAACGTTGCCAAACTTGATTTGTTATGATTCTTTTTAATGTATAAAAATATTTTCTCTTATATTATAACTTAGTTTTTGCAAAATCTAGTCGAGTATTGTTCATGCGTGGCGCGGAATGGCAATGAAAGGCGAGGCGTGACGGACGTCCGATGCAGATGCAGAGATGTCCGAGCAGGCTGTAAGAATAGCGGGCATGGCTAGCCGCTGCAGTGTAAAGTAAACGATGCCAAACTAGATTCGTATTTTTTATGTAAAAACTGTTTAAACTGTAAAACGTAGTCATTGCAAAATCTAGTCAAGTGTTGTCTATGAGTGGCGCGGAATGGCGTTGAAAGGCGAGGCGAGGCGGATGTCGGATGCGGGCAGGCTGTAAGAACGGCGGGCATGGCTGGCGCGTGAGGCATCGCGGCGGAGATTGCACGATACCGAGTAAGATATGTCTATAACGCTACATGGGTAATATGCGTGCGTTAACACTCGGGGTTATGGAATATTTTTATGTATTTATTATGATACTAATAATAAATACATTGAACCTCGTTACAACCTGTTGGATTATACTCGTATCACAAGCAATGCTGGAACGTGTACACTCCTTTTTGCTGTGTAAGTGTGTACTTAACACAGCAAAAGGGAGTGTACAAGTTTCTAATGGGTTGGCAACGCGCATGTGACACTCCTTGAGTTGCAGGCGTCCATAGGTTACGGTGACCGCTTTCCATCAGGCGGACCGTACGCTTGGTTGCTAACGACGTAGTATAAAAAAAATGCTATCTAAGCATGCTATTAGAAACTCAAATAATCGCGGCAAAAATATTGGTAAGTAAAGAAGCTATTTTGTGATCAAAGTAATGAAGTAGACATTCAAAGTGGCTATTAAAAAGTTGTTCAAAATGTCATTCCTTCGCGCTCATAGATAACTTATTAAAACTTTTGCTACATAAAAGCTGCACCAGTGCACCTGTAGATATTTCCACGTCAAAATTAAGTGCACATATTTCGCCGTGGCAAAATTAGTGAGTGCACATATTTCGCCTTATTGGCATGGCAAAGTGAGGTGTGTACTTAGTTTATTTTATAGTATAGTTATAGACATAGAGTTAAGTTTGCATGCCACATTTTATGGACAGTCTTAATACAGTCACCTACGGAAACGTACATGTGTTTCATTTAATCGGCTCCACACATGGCGACCGTGACATGACGAGGATGTAAAAATGTAAACTAATTTTTGAAGACGTTTGTATCTATTTACGAGCAGCTACGGTGAGTTTATTGAAAATATTTTTATTAATCAAATGCCTCCCCGTACTTAGCGTTCGACTTCAAGGATTTACCCAAAGTCCCAGAAGGGCCTGTGTCTAGAAGATAAGAACACCCGACGGCTATACAAACTTTATGTAGACGATTTATATTATGCCCGAGTTACAAATATAATTAACTTGGTTACCGGCAATAATTTACAGGGTGAATATTATAAGGTCCTTTACTCAGGGAACATTCTGCCCTGCAACCTCCAGATTGCAGAAAAAAATGACTCCACCACAGTAAATTTCAAGCCAATTATATTAGTTTCGCGATTTCGGGTTTGGTACTATCAAAGAGGATTGAGTATTATAGAGAGTTACTGTCAAAGTAAAATATATAGTCACAGTGCATAGACAGCCATCTCTCGACACAGGCTTAAAACTTTTAAGCCTCAATTTTGACAATTTGGCCCATATTCTTAGCTTGATATGTGTTAAAATGTCAAATATTAATACTAGCGCCTTCTAGCAGAGCGTCCCCCAAATGTGTGACGCCATCTAGGCCACCGTACCTTTTTCTATATGGCTCTGAGGTACGTTTTTTTCTTAGACTGTAGCTGTCTATACGGAGTTACATATGTCTTTGGTACTATTGATTAAAGTTGCCTTCAATTATTTTGCAGGTGATTAAATAAACACCTTCTAACGTTTATTGGCTAGCGATTTCCCATTATTTGTACATCCGCGCCAAGTCTAAGCTCAACATACCCACTATCCCTTTCAGAATATCCTAGCGTGAATGTGTTGCAGGAAATAGATTCACGAAGCAGGATTACGCGCGTACCGCGCGGCACTTTGGCGGTGCAACTTGCATTTTTAATGGAAAGTTTGCAGCTCGGCTGGGCCACACTTGGTTCGGGGCTCAGTTGCTCACGTAATTCACTAAGCGAACTGGAGGTAACCTGGCTTGGAGCTGCACTTTGTTGTTTATGTTTATTTGGGTGTGATTGCACGGGTTTAGACAATTTTATCGCAATCATGGTACCTAAGTGCCTATGCTAAAAGCCAGGTAACATTAAAATTGAGTGGGTATAACTTCTATATATATCGCTCTTAATAAATTTAGAAACGTTAGCTAGTGTATTTGTGGTCAAATATCCAAAGATAACAAAGAAGATAGCGATCATCTTGGGGTCAACTATAAAGAAACAAGACATAGGAGAGTAGGTATAAAACTTGTACAGTGTAGTGTGTACACTTTCCTTCTTAAATTTAGCAATAAAGTGAAATATGTAAACATTTAGGCTTTGTTTTCGTTTTCTACAAATGTATCACAAAGAACACAAAGGTTGTCAAATTTTTGGGTTAAATTATAAATTCTACCTTGCATGAGGACAATGAACGCCTTTTTACACAATAAAACCCGCAGTTTTCTGTACGACTTTGAGTTTTAGCACTTAAAACTTAGTGTTATTGTGTAAATAAGTAGCCCCATGTCGTGTGTTCCTAAAGTAAATAAGGCATAACTCGACGGGCCACTTCAGTCCGAAGTCGCGGTGCGAAGAGGTATTGCCTGTACACTGTTTTTGTTCCCGAATATTAAAATTAAACGGACAATAAGCCAGTTAAATTGATATAAATTTTATTATCATAAAATCGGGTACACTTCACTGTTGAACTGGTAAATTGTGCTCTTATTTATAATCTAGAGCCATCAAACTGTGCCTGGTCATTCTTAAAAAAAAACAATAGCTTTGTGGACTAATATGACCATATTGTGCTAAAACTAATATTGTCCTCGAAATTCTATGTAGATCGTGTAATATGCATTAAATTTGTAGAAAATCTTGTCATTTTGTGGCAAATTACCTTTTCTATAGAATTAACTGACATCTTCATACATATCGGTATATTTTGTTTTCTTACTATTTGAAGTAATCTGATACTCATATACCTACTTTGTTTTAATATTTGGGAACGATAACATGTGTTTAGGTAATAAATTGTCGTCCTCAAGATATAATAGTGCCATAATGATTTAGTGTATTATTGATAGGTATAGCTGTCCAACAAAGTCGCGTTTTCAAGTTCTAGAATTCTTCAAAGTGTCTTTTTAATATTTTATTTGGGTTTTATTCTGTAAATAGATATTTAGTAACTGTGACAGAAGTGGTAAGTAGTTTTTACTTTTTTTTGGAATGGATATTAAATTTGATCCTCGATAATCCGCACTAGCAAAACACCTACACGTTACATATTTTATAAGTTATAACAAAAAAACTTTTTACTTACCAATTTATAATTTTTATTACGGTAATCTTGGTATTACATCTTACTTTTAAATAATTCGTGATCGTAAAAAAGAAGTCATGTTAGATTGGACAAGAGCAGATAAAAGTACTAGTTATATTATAAAACAGCTAGTCGTCGCCCGTAACGTGAGTCCATTTGCCGGGCCATGGCCTTATCAACAAGACGCACGCGGCAAGGATTTGATGCGGATACGCACACGTACGAGTATTATACGCCTACCTAACTAACCATATGAGTCAAGTATGTACATAGCTATAGGTATATAGTAGACAACTTTACTTGTAGATCGCTATGTATAGTGTAGCAGCAGGAGGTGTTGCAAAAAATACTAGCTTTGGCTCGCGGCTTCGCTCGCGTTAAATTAGAAAATTGCGGACTGCTCCATACAAATTTTCCACCCCCCATTTGAGTGAAGTGGGGGTTAGAAAGAGACAAAAAGACAAGTGCCTATGTCACTCTCCGTCCCTTCAACTATCTTCACTTAAAAAATCACGTCAATTCGTCGCTCCGTGAAAGACGGCAAACACAAAAACACACATTCCCGTTTATAATTTGACGACCGGTCTGGCTCAGTCGGTAGTGACCCTGCCTGCTAAGTCACGGTCCCGGGTTCGAATCCCGGTAAGCGCATTTATTTGTGTGATGAGTATTTATATATTATATATATCGTTGTCTGAGTACCAGTGGCGGCTGGTGAAATTTTCTGTTAGGCAACACGGATAAAAAAAAACATACCTTAACATTAAGGTACTTTACTAGTAATCAATTTTAGGCAAGCCGGTTGGAATCGGCTTGTATGGACCAGCCGCTGCTGCTGAGTACCCACAACACAAGCCTTCTTGAACTTACCGTGGGCCTTAGTCAATCTGTGTAAGAATGTCCTATAATATTTATTTTATTTTTTATTTATAATATCACTATGGACTATGGATATGTTTATGTACTATGATGTAGGGAACAAATCAAATTATTTTATTATATATAGCCGCCAGCCGTCAGCCGCGTTAGCTGGAGACCCGGGTTCGATTCCCGGCTTCGCCACCAGTGGGCTTGATCGCTTTTTCTTTAGTGTATGGTATCTATTTCAGTTTATAATGTACTATGATGTAAACTAACGAAAAGCATTTACTGAGCTACTTTTACTAATGGAATGGGATCAAGCTCTAAAGCGCGAAATAAAAATGTACTGTCCCAAATATCATACCTAACTAAGCTATGCGTTACGTAGTTATGCTTACTTAGGTACCGATAGGTGGACAACTTTACCTATAGACAGTAAATGTTAGTGAGTCAGCGATGACTATGTTGCAAGAAACGTATCATCGAGTTCATTTTGCATTGTTGTGTACTGATTTACTGAAATGGATGAACGCGATGAAACCGTTGACTTTCAATCGCTAACCAATAATTTAAAACTAAACCTTTATAAAAATACCAATAAAATAAGCACCGCAGGACCGCAGAGGGGCACCGCCGGACTATCCAGGCTGTGTCCAAGACTATACCGCCTTCTGCACCTGACCCTCAACCTTGAGAAATTGTTACTAATTATTAACTCCTATGATCAGTCTACTAATTGCATATTACACATAACTGTATACCCTACAGTGTAACATCTAATCTACTCGTTAGCTCGGCGTACACGAAGATATGGACCAAAATAAACATGACGCCATTCCGGTTATTGTTTGAACGGCTAATGTAATCCTGCTCGAGTTGCGTATACCGATGCTGATTTAAATCTATATTTGGAAATCGGATAATCTTTTTCAATGGGAGAATATTTTGTGTAATAAGACGTACAAGGAAGTGTGTTTTTGAATTGCATCTTCTTAAAAGATACCAGTAGTCCAGTATAAAAATATGGGTGTACATACTCGATTGTCACCAATAAAGGTACAATGATATTATCTAACTTCATGCCCTATGAGGGCGCACATCACGGTTGATAAAAAACCGTGAAATGCTTTTATTAAAACTTACAGAGCTTCGGAAACATCAATAAATTTAAACATAACCGCGAATAACCAAAGTTGGTATAAATACTTACTACTCATATTACTACCAATTGCCTAGAACTACATAATATCGCAGTTAACACGCGTGCAAGTCAACCAACCAAGCATGTTTATGCTTATGATATTTGCACTGCCGGAGCGAGAAATGTGACATTTCCTCGTTAACTTTAAGAGGGCATTCAACGAAAACGTCGTAATAATGTAAAATTGATAGTTTTAGTCGGCAAAATGCTACACTTTCCGTCATCTAAAAGACTTATTAAGTTCAGGATTCGATTAGGACATCTTCTTAACTTACATGTTGTGAGACTGGATTTTTAAAAACTAACTCACTTAATTAATTATGATTTTTTTTCTGGTGCATGTTTAGGAAAACCCGCGAAAAGTGCTGACTTAGTCCGTCTAATTTGTAAAATTTGGATAGTTTTGAATGCTTCAAGTGGTAAATTTGTATTATGTATATCCTGTACTACAATCTTTTGAGACTACTTCTTTGTTATAAGGCTTTAGAATAGAGTAAATGAGGATATGATGAATCCAATTTGTTTCAGAAATCACCTCAGATTAAGTGTCAATTTCTTCGAAAACTTACGTGTTTTTGAAGTAGTTTTAATATAAAAATAATCTGCAACGCTTACTTAAACAGATTTTATGCAAAAGTTTTCTATTAATTGCAATTTAATATTTTTGACGATTTTTTAAAAATGCCTCCTTATTACCGGTTACGCGCGCTTGCGATGTCAGTACCGCGGCAGAGCTTGTAGAGGCAGGACGTATGTTAGTCCGCTCCGCACGCGGCTCGACGATCGCGAAGTTATTTTGTCATTGTGTGCGGCACCCGCCGTGTCCAAAACCGCACTTGTGTGCGTGTTTGGCTGTACTGTTGCATGTATACTGCGACCGAAAACTTTGATCCTTGGGTTGACGACTTTGGTAACTAACTAATTAACTTGACTAATATTTTTAGTAAGTATTATTTATTATTGAATATCATTTTAGGTTACTGACTCGTCTCAACAAAATCTTTGACAATAGATGGTACTCAGGATCTGATGATGAAGTCAGATGGTAGTCATGAGCTCTCATCAACCAGGTCTTGAAACCATTTCGTGTTTGGGCTTGTTTGATTTGCCTCAACAAGATCTTTGACAAGAGGTGATGGTACCCAGGATCTGATGATGAAGCCGGAAGGTAGTCATGAGTTCTCATCAACCAGGTCTTAAAACCATTTCGTGTTTGGGCTCGTTTGATTTGCCTCAACAAGATCTTTGACAAGAGGTGATGGTACCCAGGATCTGATGATGAAGCCGGAAGGTAGTCAACAGAATTCATCAACCAGGTCTTGAAACCATTCCGTGTTTGGGCTCGTTTGGTTCGTCTCAACAAGATCTTTGACAAGAGATGGTACCCAGGATCTGATGATGAAGCTGGAAGGTAGTCAAGAGAATTCATCAACCAGGTCTTGAAACCACTCCGTGTTTGGGCTCGTTTGGTTCGTCTCAACAAGATCTTTGACAAGAGATGATACCCAGGATCTGATGGTGAAGCCGGAAGGTAGTCAAGAGTATTCAACAACCAAGTCTTGAAACTCTTCTGTGTTTGGGCTTGTTTGATTCGTCTCAACAAGATCTTTGACAAGAGATGGTAATCACTCTTTTATACTCTGGCGCATCCACTGTCTCAGTGTGTCAACAGTCAACTAAAGCAAGTAGGCGTAGCGTAGAGTTGTATTTCCTTACAAAAAACTAATACATAGATGTGGACCGTCCTGTGCTCCATGCAATTAAAACAACATAATATTTAAAAACCGGCCGAGAGCGTGTCGGGCCACGCTCAGTGCAGGCACTGAGCGTGGCCCGACACGCTCTCAGCCGGTAGATAGCCGCTCGGGTCTTCCGTAGTTTTCCATATTTTTACAAAACTACAGAACCTATCAAGTTCAAAACAGTTTTCCTAGAAAGTTTATAAAGTTCTACTTTTGTGATTTTTAAATATTTTTTAAATATATTGTTAAAAAGTTAGAGGGGGAAGGGGGACACTTTTTTTTCTTTTAGGAGCGATTATTCCCGAAAATATTAATATTATCAAAAAACGATTTCAGTAATTCATTTTTAAATACCTATCCAGCAATAAATCACACGTTAGGGTTGAAATGAAAAAAAAAATCACGCCCTACTTTACGTGTAGGGGGGTGGGTACCCTAATAAAACATTGTTTCCACTTTTTATGTTTGCACTTTGTCGGCGTGACTGATATACATATTGGTACCAAATTTCAGCTCTCTAGTTCTAACGGTCACTGAGATTATCCGCGGACGGACGGACGGACGGAGGGACAGACAGACAGACATGGCGAAACTATAAGGGTTCCTAGGTGACTACGAAACCCTAAAAACACATTTTAAATATAAAAAAAACTACTTAAAATTAAAGAAAACCGATCTTAGTTCCATTATATATATGTACCTAGAAAACATCATCATCTTCCTTGCGTTATCCCGGCATTTGCCACGGCTCATGGGAGCCTGCGGTCCGCTTTGACAACTAATCCCAAGATTTGGCGTAGGCACTAGTTTTTACGAAAGCGACTGCCATCAGACCTTTCAACCCAAAGGGTAAACTAGACCTTATTGGAATTAGTCCGGTTTCCTCACGATGTTTTCCTTCACCGAAAAGAACCTAGAAAACATATATCATATGCAAAATGAAATAAAACTAAGAAAACGGATTATATTCATTATACGCGAAATAATCTGATTCCATAAATTTATTTCATGAGTAGGTAACTATCGCGGTGACAGAAGACAATATTATATACACAATTTATTATATTATAAAAGGTTTTTTAAATTATTTCTTCCAAGGCTACACACGTTTTAATAGAAAAAACTGTGATAACTTTAATAATTAAACTAAAAGGTCAAGTATTTATGTACGAAATCATGTATGCAAATATGTAATTTATATGGCGGTGTTTTTACGCAAGTATCAATAATGCTTAGTCCGCAACGCTACTGACGGCGTGGCGGTACCGACCATGAATGCTATCCCTTTCGCTCTAGCCGCACGTAAGGTTGGTTCGAAGAGGATCGCACGCTATGTCTGTACCGCAGGCTACAATCGTTATGCTTCTGGTTATAGTGTGCGTCTGCACACAGGCGCACGCCAGCGCCGCCGGCGTCGAAATTCGAGCAAGCAGATTTTTTGAAAGCGCTCTTAAAGGAATATAGCACCAAGAATATCCTAGTTTCCAACACATATGATGCTGTTTTCGTATGAAACTAGTGTGAAATACCTTGGAAATTTCAAACTAGCTGTTAAGGCGAGACTTCGTTTACCAAAAATGTACGGGAGCGCTATTCTTACTTTTAGCGCATAGCTTGAAAACTTACCGAAAGAAGACTAGAATCACATACAATACTCGATTAATGAAATTATAATAAATCGGAAGATACACTTTATTGGAATATAACATATAACCGTGTAAATATTATTCCTTATTGTAACGATCCTGTGACCAATTTATTGGGCTACTGTTTAAGGTTTAAAAAAAAAGGTTTTTTATAGTATTCAACTAAATTTTTAAAGTAATGTATGAGTCTAGGTACTGCTCGTACTACTTAATATTGCAGCTTTTTTAGTTCCAAAGGTATTGGGCAAATTATACTGTGTCACGTTTAAAATGGAACGATTCGACGCGAAGTACCCATTTAAATGTCTAATTTCGAGCGGCCATTTCAACGTAGTTCCTCAGTCGTTGCGCACACTGTTCGCCTTAAGTGACTCTAAATGTAAATCGCCGAAAAGTTAGTTGGGACAATGGCTTTTATTCAGTAACTTTACGAACTTACGCTATAGCAACCGAAAGAAACAATTTAAATAGAACACTAGGGTCGAAAGTCACTAGGGAGTCGCGTGCCGGTCACTTTACCCCGTAATAACTTCTTACATGTTAACTTCCAAACCTAGTGGCCAAAGTTTGTAGTTTACTCCCTAGGGCCGGCATTGTGAAGTTGTTCACGATTGAAAACTGTAACTTTATACAAGTTTTTTAGATTAATAAGCATTCTGCGTCCTACGGGAATTTGTCTCGCCGTTCTACTAAGTACCTACTTAATACATAGTGAGTTTTAAAACAAAATGCAGTTTTACACTCTTTTACTCTTTAATAAAACTTGTAAGCCTGTTCGGCTAGAGCGGGCGATTTTGTTAATATTTTTTAAAGCTTGAAAACATTAAATAGGTATACAAATAATTCTCAAAACATGAACACTTACAAATATTACAACTGAACAAGCGAAAAATTTAAATTTACACGATGAGAAAAGTTAATGCGCCTTAGTACGGAAAGAGTTTTGGTAAACAATTTTGAAGTAAGTAAATATAATTAACAGTGGGTTGTATTCTGACAAAAGTTTCTATTTTTTGCAGGTAATCAGCGAAATTCGTGACTGGTCATCAGAATAAAGGTAGCAAGTACTCATTAAGCATCGGTTCTCACAATCAATCAATTTTCCCACCGCATTCCATCGCTATCGCGCATACAAAGCGAAGATCCATAATTCATCGTCTTTAATGTGAACCTCAATCTATTATCTCTAAGCGATTCCACGACGAATGAATATTCATTTAAGAGTAATGCCATCCTAAAATGGAATTAGGGGAAAAAATTACGCGTCGGATCGAGGAAACTCATTTAAAATTTTTGATTGTAAAGGAAAGCTCACGAATAGCTCTGTGATCGAAAGGCCAATAATTCCTCCACGGAATCGGTGTCTAATTTGTCGGAAAGTCTCAAAAATTTCATTAAAAATTGAGTGGGTATTGTTTGCTTGGGCGGGCGTTCAGTCCCGATCAAATATATTACCTTTAAGATTACCAAAATGGCTAATAGACAGGGTTTTCTTCCGTAAGTTGTTCTCAATTTACAATTTTGCCGGCTTAAAATTTATGATCCCCGTTTAATATGCATGACGAATTTCATAATATTTTTTATGAAATTAATTAGTAGGTACGTGAACGCAAACTATGATATTCGAAAAAAAATTAACAACAAAGGTATTCTAACAATACATAGATGTTGATACATTGGGTTGTACGGCCATCTATCTCAGGTTAATGTTGAATTTGCGGCGGATAGGTCCGCTCACGTCGACGGCAACAAGACGAATGACCCAGTATCGCGCAAAAAGGTCCGTTTGGTGTCATTAGTGGGGTAGACTGTAACGAGGGAAAGTTCCGTGAAACATTCTTCATATCGCGGCCCATTGCTCTGTTTAGGGTTCCGTTCCAAAACGCGTCCTTTCATTATCTCGACCGTAACTATCTTTGATGTTAAAACCGCGTGTAGCATTGAATTTTATATCCTCTTATAGACCGATAATACCCCTTTGAAATGGTACAATATGTCTGGGTCGGGTTTAAGGATCTATTCGAGGATTTTGCCGTACGTATTTTGTAGGTTAAATGGTCGTAAGCAGTTTTGTCGTCTCAAATGTAGATTTTATTCAAATATAGCACTGGCTTGGTTCAAAAGGAATTTATTCTGTTTAAGTTAGTTAAAATGCATTCAAATGGCTGCACTTGTTTAAAAGTACGCAGTTTTTCTGTTTTAGTACCAATTTTCCCAAACATGGAGATTATCTTTATGATCGGCTATATTTACACATTTAGTCTTTTACTTAATAGATACTAGATAGATAGGTAGGTAAATAACTTTATTTGTATCCATAACACAACATATCATTTTACAATTCTTTACTAAAAACTAAACTGAAGTATCATTTAAAGCGAGTCGTTTTTGTTTGTGGAAAAATTACAATTCTTTAAGAATACTTCAGAAGCAATAACATAATTTTGTATAAGTACGAGTAAATACAGCGTAGTTGTTTTCAATTCTATTTAACTAGTACCTTTTTACAACTCACAGCCACCACTCAGACGATTGGTAAAGTAGTTGCTCGGTAGTAGTTTTTGAGATAAAGCTTTATTTTGAAACTTACCCTCTTATTCATAAAAGTTTACAAGCCGATAAAAATAGTTTGTCCTTTTCTATCGTACTAATATGTTGGGAAGGGACAAACGATTATAATAAGCGGCTCATTAACTTTAGTAAACGTTTATAAGGGGGTGAGTCTCATGTAGTTTAATTATTTTATGGCTACATTATCCTTCGAGCATAAAGACGGGACACGCCATGTCTGTAATATTCTATACAAAAATAGTCAGCCGCCTTTGCGGATGGGGGACACATCAATGTATGGCAATTCGTAAGTAACATAAATGGCCGTGAGACTTTGTGTGGATAATATAAATGAATAAATAACTCCTTACCATCATGCGACATTTTAAATAACGAAACTATTGTATTGTTTTATTGAAATGTAATGTCATTTACTGATTAGTAGGTAACGACATTCCATCACAGACATCACTATAAAACATACGATAACAAGTCAAAATATACCCTTAATCGGTAGCGTGTGACAGCCATATTGTGCGAGGGGAGACACACCAATTGTTCAATTGATCACGCATCATTGAGTCGACGTTCGTACGTGACATATACTATATGTATGACACATTTGTACGAACATCAATGTAATGCGAATATTTTGAGCCTTAATATAATAGCGTAGGGTGTAAAATGTAGTCAGATATTTGAAGAGTGTATTTAATATATATGTGGTGTTTTGAAGAGTAATCTGAGAATATTCTTGTCACTGAAGCGCTAGCGAAAATTCGCCTCACATGCTCTATGCTACATAAAAATAAAATAAATAAATAAAATAAATATTGGGGGACACCTTACACAGATCAACTTAGCCCCAAACTAAGCAAAGCTTGTACTATGGGTGCTAAGCGACGATATACATACTTAAATAGATAAATACATACATACTTATATACATAGAAAACATCCATGACTCAGGAACAAATATGAAATACACATAAATAAATGCCCTTACCGGGATTCGAACCCAGGACCGCGGCTCAGCAGGCAGGGATAACTATTATTGCTCTTTATATACTAAATATTGGCTTATTGACGTGTGTAATTACTAAAACATCCATGGTCATTTGATGACCACCATGAAAAATTAGTTGAAATATGAATAATGCATTACAATAGCACTTGTTCAGTTAATATAATGTTAATATAATAATCGTAAGGAACTGCTAGCTGGGACGAGTGCACGACGCAAGCGCATATCTTTTAAGAAAAATTTGCCGTACGCGTTTGCGTCGGTTAGGGCAAAGACACACTACATACCAACTGTAAAAATGGCGCCCCCAAGCCCCGAATTTTCAGTCCATATGTATTGGCTCTTACCGGCGCTCATACGAATTTTTGTCAACCTGCTTCGTGCACCGGGCACGGTCATATTTACAAGTAGTTAACGGGCGGTCTAGCATAGCTTACGAATAGCGCGCGAATCCAAATGAAACGCGACTCCTATAGACTCGCGGTTGAGATTTCAAGTTGTGCTAAACGGTAGGGTAAGGTGTCTAATATACAACCTAGCGATTTCCTACAATCAATGGTAAACTCGTACACTGAAAGTAGAAGCTCGGTAAGCGTTACGAATGGTCCTAGTACAACATTATTGCCTACACTCGGTCCGCCTTACACGTGTATTTTGCATGGATTCTGATCGGTGGCGTATCCTTAGCAAATATTGAATGATGAGTGCGTTAACGTGGAACGAAGTGATTGCTCTTTGCTGGGAATATGCGAAGCTTTTTTTTAGCTTTATATAATACTTATTATTTTTGGGGAGAACGGAGTTGTTTATTTTGCATAAGTATTTGAATTCTGTAAGTTTTATTGAACGTTGCCAACATATTCTTAAGGCGTAGCGACTATTTTATTATACAAATTAGTTTTATCAAAGAAGGTCTGCTACTCAGACCAAAGGGCATAAATTGGAAATGAAACTACATACCTCTATATCTGAAAGTAGAGGTATAACCACTTTGTTGATTTATTTATGTTTTGTGAAACGGTCTGCATTACGATTATATTCAAATTGTTCAAACCCTCTCAAAACAAGTCCAATTTATATACTTAATACAATTCTGATCTAGTATTCCTTACTGATTCTTACAAAATATCCTGTTTTATATTCTCTGCTAAAAAGCCAGTCAAAGTTAAACGTAGATTTATTTCCAAACACTTAATAGCAACCCGGAGTTTTAGCCACGACTCTGAAATAAGCCAATTATTAAATCAGCCGCGTCCCAGAAAAGCAATCGATGCCCCAATGCACTTAACCTCGCTATAATAACAGAAAAACTCTGCAACTTTTCAATAACTCGAGATTCGAGGGCGAGGGAGTGACCACTTAAAGGAAATCACATAATTGAAGAACAGTAAACGGTGCGTAAAGTCCCCACTTTTGGCCCTCGGAAATAATTCTCGAGCGGCAAAGACGCGCTTTCGGCCCGACCCATACGTCAAGCCCGGTTTAGGGCAAACTAGGAAAGAGATGACAAATGATTTGGCCACAATGCGAACATTAAAAGTAACATGTTGTGTCAGAAAATGTTTTATGAGCTCGGCTTTGTTGGGTTCGGTGAGTTTTTTGCGCAGGTGGAGGCAAAAAGATTTTTAGAACTGAATACGTTCATTGTGGCAATTTCTAAATATAAAATAACTTCGGCATAATCTTACCGATAGTTACAAAAAAATCAAGATGATGGAATTTAAATCATCAAGCCCACTGGTGGTGAAGCCGGGAATCAAACCCGGGTCTACTATAGCTAATGCGGCTGACGTGCTAAACTAAAATTTCTCTAGTGTATGTCATCTCGGTAGGCTATAGGCGCCTTTGAGCTAAGGCGCCTTAGGGCGAGCAATTTGTGCTTGCACCTCCTATATGAATCCTTTTGCAGGATTACGATATAGCGAGAGAGACGGTGCTGCCATCTATCGATGGAATTTGTTGTCTTATTTCCAGTCGATAGAAGACCCTATTTCTGGATAAATAAAGTGGGACCTGGAACCTGCAATAGCAATATTACAGGGCCACTATTTGTCAGTGTAAATGAGATAGCTTGATCCAATTCAATGCCTGTTTAGAGGAGCCTCAACCTCAGTACTAGTAATTTTGAGAGAGAAATGTGGCTCTTAGCCTTTGCTGTAAAATATGTAATGTACCTAACTGTGAGCAGTAGGAAAGCTTTATTTCGGTCATAAACGCTGCTACCACTGCAGTTTGCAAACAGTTTTAGAACTCCAGACTCATGATAAAACAGCGCATACCGTTCAGACCAACATTTGTATCTAATTGACCCCTTTTCTACGGGAGCGACGAACGAATCGCGGCCCAAGCGGAGTCAATTGAGCCAATGAGGACGACCTCCGACGTAATAGCATGTATCGCTAGGGACCATCGCCTGTCTACTTACGAATCTGTTCTACCTACACGTCTCGTATTTATGGTTGTGAGGTCGATAAACGACAAATCATAGATGATGGTAGGTAGATATTCCGATATGGCTTTTTTAGTTACATAAATATGAGGCGTATTTAAATCTGGATCCTGCAGGATCTGCATGAGTAGCTTCCAATCACAAAGTAGTTTATGCACTAGATCCGAAGAATAACGGAAAAAAATTAAAGAAATCGGATGACGGAGATCGGATGGTGCTTAAAGTAGATAGGTACAAAACAAATAGTTCTATGGCTATGATGGATCTTATTTTCATGGATTTGGATCGAAAGTACTTAGTGCGAAAACGCTATAAGACCTGTTCAGTATTTATTTACTCGTACTGTGTGTTGGTACACACACTCACACAGTCACTGTAAACAGCCTCATCAACAATGCAGACGTTAGGTTTGACGTACAGATGAGGGATGTACTGGTTTAAGCGCAATCCGTCTTGTTAACGGCTTCTGGTCGAATGCTACGAGAATATATAAATAAATATAATGTATACAATAACTCAAGCTTAATAGGGTAAAGTGGATGGTCGGTAATCGTGTTAAATCTCTTCAGAACTAATCCTAACTCGTAATTTTAATAATGTGTAAATTAAATTTATTTTGGCTTCGAATTTCTTTAAGAGATATAAAGTGACTTCGGTTACCGCGATAGTTACTCATGAAATAAAACTATGGAAACGGATTAAATCGCAAAATGGTAAAATTTTTTGAATATTGTATAACTGGCTTTATTAATAGTGTGTGAACCTGCCTTAGAAATCTATATTATTTGTGGTCATGGTTCGTTAATATTTCTTGTAAGTGGGTAGCTTTTGCACATTTTAATTTTTCCTCAGTCACCCGTTGACCACGAACGCTGTAAAGAGTTCGAAACGTCGGGATGTATTTTAAATTCATTATACGCGATTTAATCCGTTTCCATAGTTTTATATCAAGATATAAAGTGATTCAAGAGCAAGGTTTATACGTATAATACCCGTGCGAAGCAGGGCGGGTCGCTTGCTGGGATTAAATATATTCTGTCTCGATTATTGCATTACGAATATTATGATGATCCCTACTATTAGGTACTTCAATTATCTAAATCGTACTATTTCATCCTGCGTGAAATAATTCTGTTAGCTAGCCACAATTATAACAGTGAGGTTTTGGATTTCCCCACCTCGAATGAAATCTAACCGCTCTCAGTAAATAGACATTATTGACTGATGTCTAACTGGGAAATTTGGTGTCGAGTTTCAAACGAATTATAAACTTTTCAATTCATATTCATCACAGCGTGAGCTCATCATCATTTATAGAGCATTTTTTTTATCTTGTTGGTATTACGATTTTTATGAAAGTTCTTTATGCTATATCACGTTTCAATTGATTGTCTATTAGGTATCTATAACGGAAGCATTTTGAGCATTAGTTAGGTACTTTTTGACTTTTTTTTAATAAGATATAATGTTTATTTATTTATTTATTATTTGGAGAATTATTTACAATTCAGAATAACAATATAACCCTAGTAATAAACCGCCAATTATACGTTCCCACCAATAGCAATGATTTAAAAGAAATACTTATATTATATTATTCATGTCCACATTTTGTCATCCCTGAAATAATCTAATCGAAAGTAAGACTTTCAAAATCAATCGTAACATATGGAACCAAAACTGTTAACCAGGGACGGGACCAATTCATGACAATTGAGTTGCAGTCAACCTAAACGACAATGTTCTAAAGATCTCAACCTAATACTTAGTGTATTAAGATCTATTTTAGTAGTCTATTTTAGAAGACATAAGTCTGTTTAAAAAATAAGGCTCATTTGACCATACGTCATTATCTACAAAACTCAACTTTATATTAATATGTATATAGTATATATTAGATGTAATGCATCTGTAGGATATAAGACGTTTCGAGAATAAGGCATATAACAATCGGTGTTGAGTCCCAACTGTGACGTATCCTGAATTACAATGCCCGGCAATCTTTTAGTACAAGTCAATTGACGAAAGTATAAAACTACTCGTACGGTCAGCCAAGAAAGTGGTTTACCACTTTTCGACTCTATTTTAAACACATAAAGTCGAAAAGTGGTAAACCGCATTTTTGGCTGACTGTACACAGGTTGTTTCAATGAACGGATTCTTATTTTACTGTTTTTATTTTTGATTGTGATAAATTTTATACGGTCCGCCTGATGGAAATCCGTCACCGTAACCTATGGACGCCTGCAACTCATTCTAGACGTTAGTTGTTATTCAGTGGAAGTTTTTTACTTACTGGAAAAGTTGAGGGTTCAAATAAATGAATACCTATCGCTTTTAAAACAGTTCTATTCGTCAAGCAAAACAATTGGTTTAATAGCATGACATACAATTTATACAGACATTTTCGCACTCAATAAACTTTGTCTTCCATTCATGAAAAAGACATTAAAGTTACTATTAAAGAGACTGAGTCGGAAATAGGGTGAAAAAGGGTTAATATACCCCACACATTGTTGAAGGGTCGGGTCCACTACAATAACTATCGAAATCGAAAGGTTATTTCCGAATGCGGGCAAGGTATTGACATTCAATTGGTATTGTATTGAAAAAAAAAAAAAAACGAATCACCTACCTGCGTGGCAACCGTTCGTTGCGTTAGCGACCATCCCCACTCAAGAGACGCATGTCCTGAGCTGCGGAACGGACGTCCGCGCCACGCCGCCTAAAGCTAAGAACATAATTATGCGGACGTCCGCCGTCGCGCGACCGCGGACGCGGATCTAGACAATGAATATACACTTAACCGTGCAAACTGTCGGTCATCGGTCGTGAACATGGCCTTGAGCGCACGGACATCCGATCGAAATCTGGCTCGCTGCATGGACATTTTGGTCAGCCGAAGCCACGTCCCGTAGACCGTGCACACTGATCGGTCGCGGTCGTGGTCGCGCGACCGCGGACGTCCGCGTAGTATGTTCCTAGCTTGAATGTAATTTAAAAAAACGTCTCCTCAGTTCATTTTGTATAGGAAGGACGCGCAAGAGACGTCTCTTGTTGCGCTCAATCAAGCGACGCGTCGCCTGGGGGCGCGTCTTACGTCTTTCCTATACAAAATGTACTGAGGAGACGTTTTTTAAATTACGTCCGACGTCCGTTCCGCGCCTCAGGACAAGCGTCTCTTGTGTGGGGATGATCCCTTATGCGTTACTCGATAGCGCAAACGTCACTGCATATGGTCTCATAGGTCAACCTTCAAATCTAGGATGAGCACTTTAACCGGCACCCTCTGGACGAGCTCGCCTTATCACAGGCCACGTCTTCGCCTCGGCTAGTCTGTGGCTACGAGTAAGCCTATTTATAAAAATAATAAAAAAACTATATTGCAAGGCAAAACCTCCATAAAATAAAAATGCATTCACGAACATAGGCTAAACGTGAACTATATCCGATAACCGATATTTTTTAGAACGCGCCGTCGTTATTCCGTATTTCTAGAAAAGCACGAATTCCTCATATTTGCTCGACCCACAGTAAATATGGAGCGGCGAAAGGTTACAAAGAAACCAGACGAATGACAGACAAAGGAAATACAGATCAAATACGGTCAGAATTCCGGAAGAAAAAGGGAATTTTGGGGGTTATTCGAACAACATTTTCCGTAGCTATGTAATGTACAGTAATTGAAGGAATGTATAGGGTGATTGCTATAGTTATTGGACTATAACTTGTACCTATAGTAAACACTCTGACATAATCTCGCAAATTATAGCTATCCGTGAAATGAGTTGATAATAAGGCAATGGAGGTGAATAGGTAATTAGGTACACTTGTGCCATGTTCTTTATTCCTCGCCGGTAAGTTATTTAGTTACTGTTAGGGACTATCCACACACAGGCGACGCATGTCTTAAGACGCGGAATGGACGCCAGCGCCGCGCCGCCCGAGTGTAATTTAAAAAACGTCTCCTCAGTACATTTTGTATAGAAAGGTCGTAAGACGCGCCTCAAGCGACGCGACCCAAGCGACGCGTCGCGTCTTAAGACATGTGTCGCCTGAGTATGGGTTGCCACTTGCCACTTGTAAGTTTGGCAGGTAGTCTAAACTTTATAGCTTCTTATCACGTTTAGTAGTGCCGAGTGTTGTGCTATAAAATTTAATACTATTCAGTAGATTTAAATGCCCGAAAGCCCAATTTACTTCATATTATGCTAAAGCTAAAGCGAGCTTAATTGCTTCAAGTTTCAATAGGGTTATAAAGTCAATACGGGTAAGTGTGTCATAAGGGGAGTTGTGTCTGGCCTCCACATTCGGCATTTTTACTTATTGTTACAGGTGGTTTTGCTAGTTCATACTTTTGCTACTTGCTACTCACGATAATTGGTTAACGTATTGAACGCTAAACTAAATAAACAATAAAAAATAAATAAAATAAAATGCGTTTATTTCAGACTAACATGTGTCCATAGTTTGTTAGTAACAATAACAAGACATCTTAAATAACTATATTAGTACCTAATCCTAAATGAAGTGAGGACCAATGTCTGATTAGGCCACTGTCCCACCTCTCGGCCACTACGCTCAGGAGGCTGTGGCGGCTGTCGCAGACTCTGCGGAGCACTGCGGCGCAGCGCTTGCGCTGCGTCGCGTGAAAACCATCTACGTGCGCGTCCGCGAACATGCCGGATGCGCTGCAGTGCCGCGGCAGCCGCAACAGCACCCTGAACGCATCATTACATTGAACCCGCAATGTATTTAGCGAGCGTTGCGTAAAGTTTGTCCACAAGCTGCAGGTATACAGCGATGTACAGTACGCACGGAACAAGGTAATCTTAATTTGCGCTGTACACCGACTGAACCTGCGAGCTATCATATTGGCTCTAACAGCAAGAGCCCTTCGCTCGATATCAGAAACATCACGAAAAATAATCGGTAACCAAGTGCCCAAGGTATTTAAATGAATTTACTCTCCTGAGCTGCTCACCGTTCATGAGAATCGGCGGGACATGAGATGGGCACTTGGTTCCCGCCTTGAAAACCATAAAACCAACCACAATGATCATTGTTTGAACATGCGAAATGTGAAGGCCAGACACACTTCTCCTTATGACGCACTTACCCATATTGACTTTACCAACTTATGATTTGTTTCTCACTGAGTCAATAAATTGCTTCCGTATAAAATAACTAAACATACAAGTAGTTAGTAGATCAGCAGTTCTCGAAAAGTTTGTACAAATATTAAGAAACAAGTTTTTTTTTTATTCCTGTTTTGTTACCAAGATTTTTTTATGAATTGAGATTTTAGTAAGTTTTATTTCATCATTAAGGTTCTCTAGTATCTATATTTTCTTAATTATAACAATCATCCTTCCATACATCTTACGAAAATCGACTTATATTACTAAATGTTGGTAACCAAATAGCATTAATTTAAATTTGCACCCGTGGCTATGTACAAACTTTTTGAGAACTGCTGAGGTATCTCTGAGTTGTTTCTACATTTGAATAAGTAATTTTGTATACAGGTAGTGACATCCAATATTGTTTAAATGAAAATGGTCGTCTGCCGTTATCTAAATAAAACTAGAGTATTGAAAACTACTGAATGATGAATTAAACTGTCACTCCAAATGAAGAAAATTCTATTTTGCGAAAACAGGAGGCAGATTTAACATTTTGAGTCAGACTGCAGTTTTGTTTATTAAATGAAGTATAAATAAATGTTTGTTCTGAATTTAATACAAATTAATATTTTTTTTTTTTTTTTTATTTATTTAGGTAATTACAAACATAAATCTCTAATTAATTTACATAGTATCGTTAAACCAATAAGGTTTGTCTCGATACCTATTCCATTCCGCGGTAGATGTTATACAATACAACAATCATATAATTATGTAGGTATTCTATTCATTATACATATTATAACCAAAACAAGAAACCGCCAACATTGCCCTGAGCGCAAATAGCATTTAAGTAATAGCACATAATTATTGTCACTTATTTTCCTTGTTGTTGGCCAAATAAAATACGATTAAACTTTTGACTTGACATTCAGACTTAAATATGACCTATTCTAGTAATTGTCAAAGCTTAGAGTTTTAAATGATTCATGGTTAGTTTCATCATGACTGATATGTATTTACCGGGATATAGACCGTGATTGCCTTTTTGATTTTTATTGAGGTCCCTATATTTAGATTTTCGACGCAGTTGCATGCATCATGATAACGGGAAACTGAAGACGAAAGGTTATCCCGGTCATATATAAGTCTAATTATCAAAGCATTCGGTTTGTTTAGCCTCTATCTAGTTAGTCTAAGCAGTTATCATATAATTATCGTATAAGTTAGTAAAGTCATAGGATTTGCGGTTCTAGTTGTACCAAACTCCGCTCTTCACCAGTCTATATGTATAGTGTTGGCAAAAACTCGACTGTTTATAGCACAACTTGAGCAGTTTAGGACCACTTAGTGGTCTGTCAACTGTCAAATTCCATATAAAATGGTGGGTTAACCCTCGGGTTAACCATTTTCGTTGGTGCAAGTGGCTCTTAATGTGATTACCTACCTCTTTTGAAAATACTGTAAATTATATTGTGTAAATTAGTAAGAGCTTTCTGAAAACAACTAAGTGATCTACAACGTTGACCGGGCTTTAACAGCTATAAACAATTGTTTTCATCATTATTATAGACTAGTTTTTGTCTACGGCTTCGCTCGCGTTAGAAAGAGACAAAAAGTAGCCTATGTCACTCTCCATCCCTTCAACTACCTCCACCTAAAAAATCACGTCGATTCGTCGTTCCGTTGTGCCGTGAAAGACGGACGAACAAACAGACACACACACTTTCCCATTTATAATATTAGTATGGATAGTATGTATAAGAGTCTGAAAACGGAGTCGATTCTTGCAGCAGAGGATTTCAGTCTCTTGAGTCAGCATTACCCATCACTTCTGTTTAATACTAAAGTAACCGCGATTTATTGACGCCATCTTATAAACTGGTGACTCGAACTAAAGCTCGGTTAGACTCGAGTCTTACCAACACTAGTCGGTAAGCGTTAGGAATATAGCCCAGTAATAAACAGTATGCCGATACTTCCGCCCGGCTTCAGCATAATGCCGGGGTATTGAACCGCGATTTATTAACGCCATTTTTTAAACTGGTGACTCGAACTAAAGCTCGGTTAGACTCGAGTCTCAACCAACACTAGTTGGTATTGTCGGTAAGCGCTCGGAATATAGCCCAGTAATAAACAGTATGCCGATACTTCCGCCCGGCTTCAGCTTAATGCCGGGGTATTGAACCGCGATTTATGAACGCCATCTTTTAAACTGGTGACTCGAACTAAAGCTCGGTTAGACTCGAGTCTTACCAACACTAGTCGGTAAGCGTTAGGAATATAGCCCAGTAATAAACAGTATGCCGATACTTCCGCCCGGCTTCAGCTTAATGCCGGGGAATTCAACCGCGATTTATTAACGCCATATTTTAAACTGGTGACTCGAACTAAAGCTCGGTTAGACTCGAGTCTCCAACACTAGTTGGTATTGTCGGTAAGCGCTCGGAATATAGCCCAGTAATAAACAGTATGCCGATACTTCCGCCCGGTTTCAGCTTAATGCCGGGGTATTGAACCGCGATTTATTAACGCCATCTTTTAAACTGGTGACTCGAACTAAAGCTCGGTTAGACTCGAGTCTCAACCAACACTGGTTGGTATTGTCGGTAAGCGCTCGGAATATAGCCCAGTAATAAACAGTATGCCGATACTTCCGCCCGGCTTCAGCTTAATGCCGGGGTATTGAACCGCGATTTATTAACGCCATCTTTTAAACTGGTGACTCGAACTAAAGCTCGGTTAGACTCGAGTCTCAACCAACACTAGTTGGTATTGTCGGTAAGCGCTCGGAATATAGCCCAGTAATAAACAGTATGCCGATACTTCCGCCCGGCTTCAGCTTAATGCCGGGGTATTGAACCGCGATTTATTAACGCCATCTTTTGAACACGTGACTCAAACTGCAGGAAGCTTGAACGCGAAAAAATGTCTATTAATAGGACTCAAATATTAGGGTTGGTAAGGCGGAGTCAAGTTTACTTTTATAAGAATCTTACAGATTAAGATAGTCCATCTTTCACGTTGATGTTCCAATATTTTACTTAGATTTGGCTTTTATTTATTTTTAACCCTTAAATAATTGTATGGCATTGGTCTGGTTTCTTCTTAACATGCTGGGGGTCAATATTTACTCTGCATTAAACAAATAATATTTATTTATTTATTAAGAATTCGTGCTATTCTAGAACAATGGAATATCGACTAAATTATCGAGTAAATTGATTTTTATACTCATTTAATTGTAATACAAATACAAACATCTATTTTGCAAGTTTAGCTTTTTTTTTTAACTGACCAGTGATTGACCTTAGTCGCACCTGATGGAAAGTGACGACAAGGCCGAGGTTGTAGCTCACTGGTTCAGTAATAGCCTATTCACTCTTGACTTGAATTCACCCAGATTGTATTCGCCCGGAAATACAGATGAGGGGAGCATGTTCCATTCCTTAGCAGTTCGCATTAGGAAAGAAGAGGCAAACCTCTTCGTGCGAATGAAAGGCAGGTCGACAATGTAAGGGTGAAACCGCTCCCCACGCCTGGTTGTCCGGGGATGGAACGGGGAAGGAGGAACCAAGTCATGCAGTTCCTGTGCACACTCTCCAGAATGTATCCGGTAGAAGTAATAATAAGAGTAAGGATAGTGCTCTATTCTAAGGCCCAGCCATCCAAAGAAACATTTTTGAGACTATTACATCTATTGGTTGACTTGGCCTAAATTCATAATAGTTACTCCTTTAGCTCAGATTTGTCTTCGACACAAGAAGGAATCACTTTTGCTTCTTTTTGTCAATTTTTAAGTCGGATTTCGCAATAGACTGATATATAATTTACGCTACTCAAAATTATAATCTAATAAATACCAAGTATTTAGCTCAACGTAAATCACGACAGTATCGTTAGTTTTAATCAACTGCATGCCGGTGCCATACATAATTAATTAATGCGTTCAATTGTTTAGGGACGGTTATATGGGTCGTAAACAACCGGGCATTAAAGTATAATTGATGGACATACGGGCATATAAAGAGGAGATTACACTGGTAACGTTTCCACACCGTCCGGCCTGATATTAGATTTACAGTCCCTACATCCATGTCTTTAGATGTCAGATTTCGGAAGTTGTTTGTAGGTCTGTCTGTCCGTCTACCACAATCTCTTTGTTATTATTTCTTTCTTTCTGTTTCTCTTTCTCTCTCTTATGATATTTTTTTTTATATTTGGAGGCAAAGGAACAGACAGATGGCTAGATGGTAAGCGAATATCGTTTTCATTTTCTCTTTATAAAATGAGTGACATTCGCCGCCTCATAGGGCTCGGCAAGAAATATTTTGACCATGTCTATACATTTTAAGTTTTGAAATGTTATTAATTGTGTAAAATCGTGAGGAAACCGAACTAATTCCAAATTCCAATAAGGCCTAGTTACCCTTCGGGTTGAAAGGACAGGTGGCAGTCGCTTTCGTAAAACTAGTGCCTACGCCAAATATTGGGATTAGTTAACAAAGCGGAGCCCAGGCTCCCATGAGCCATGGCAAATGCCGGGATAACGCAAGGAGGATGATGATTAATTGTGTAAAATATGCTCTATAACATATTGTAGAAACAAACACATATTAGCTACCGTCCACTCAGACCATCATAACATCTTTTAATATAAGTTCTTCCTGTAAATATTTTCGAAGAAATGAAACAAAACTTTGATGCTTCGAACTATTTATTGAAATGGGGCTATTCATTAGACCATTACACTATCAACACCTACTTGTGTGGAACATATGGTGTCACGGTTGCCTACTTACCTGATTATGTTAGTAATTTAGTGCTTACGGATCTCTATTGTTGCGGCCACACTGTCTGTCAGTGTGTTAAGGGCTTATATAATTCAGACAATAGGGCGCTTCTGATTGGTAGATTATGCTCAGGTATGAGGAGTCACCAATATAGATATCATCATCATCATCCTCCTTGCGTTATCGCGGTATTTACCACGGCTTATGGGAGCCTGGGGTCCGGTTTGACAACTAATCCCAAGATTTGTCGTAGGCACCAGTTTTACGAAAGCGACTGACATCTGACCTTCCAACATGAAGGGTAACTAGGCCCTATTGGAATTAGTCAGTTTCCTTACGATAGTCACCATATTGATAGGTATATGTTACGTTAATCGTTTGATTTCAGAGAATTGTTCTAAAATGAGTAAGAATCGGGAAAACGCTCGTCATTTAGAAAATTTGTTTCGGTCCGCACAACAAACTCCTGTTTACCTATTTGAACCTTTAAATATCCCTATGACGGTTTCATAATTTTCACAAATACAACTCTGAGGTTGATCCAAAATTATGGACATGTTTTCAAAATGTTGGTCGGTCGAGTTTTGAAAATGAGAGCGAAAGTTCGATCGAAATTGTGTGGAAGTTGGTGACTTCGTCAGAGAAGCGGCTGTCATTGCAAAACAAAGTGTCAAAAGAATCCAGAAAATCCTATTTTGAGCGAGACCTTTGCCCAACAGGCCAGTAGTGAAAGTACTAGTACTCAACGCTGAACTAATATTTGACGTGGGCACATTATGTCATACATATCATTCTGTATCCGATTTGAAACTTGTCACTTTGACAAAAAGTGCCCATGTCGAATAGTTCAGCGTAGTACTTTCATTCTTATGCTAACAAAAAAGATGTGAAATTATAAATCATAATATAACAAAACAATGACAAATAGTAGTTATCCGATAAACTAATTGAAATGTCTTGTACCAAAAATAAACTATTACAGATATATCTTAAGGATACAAATAATAAACAAAATGAAATAGTGTATAAGATATATAGAAATAAAACAAATAGACTAATGAATAAAGCTAGAAATAACTATACGAAAAAAGAAATATGTGATAACTACAAAAATCCAAAGAAAATGTGGGAAATAATAAACAGGTTATCGGGGAGACTTGTCAAAGTTGTTGACGATATGTTAATTAAGTCATTTAAAATGAAAGCCAAGGATCTATAGATCTAATAAGTTTGCTCGGGACTTTGAATGTAATGTTGCGAAGGTATTGAGCTCGTGCGGTGTGCCGTTGCTTGATAAGAATACTTACAAAAATACGCCTAAGATATCATTAAAAATTAATAAAATAAATCAACACACAATGCACAAAATTATTAGTAACCTCAACGAAAAAAAAAGTGCAGGATCTGACCGCATACGAGTAAAAGATATTAAATTTATCACTAAAGAAATTACGCCAGTACTTACACATCTAAAAAACCAGTGCATATTACATTCTGAATTTCCAGACAAGTTAAAAATAGGATTAATTCGACCCATACACAAAAAAGGAAGCTATACCGATACCAATAATTATAGACCAATTACAATTCTTTCGACTATAGATAAAATAATTGAGAAATATATTTGAAAAAAAGTAAATGATTTCTTATCAAGCAACAGCATAATTCATGAGAAACAATTTGGGTTCCAAAAAGGAAAAAACACTACACAACTATTGGCACAATTTACTGACGAGATAAATAAACACCTTAATGACAAAAAACATGTAATAGTTGTACTTATAGACTTTAGTAAAGTATTTGACACTAAATCATAAAACTTTTTATGAAAAGCTTCACCAAAATGGCATACAGGGGCCAACACTAAACTGGTTCAAAAACTACCATTTAGGAAGATCTAACACTGTCAGTATAGCAGGAGAGCAAAGTGAACTCTTAGAATCCTATCATGGAACAGCGCAAGGATCCATATTAGGGCCTACCAAATATTTAATATACGTAAATAATATGAATAACATATTTCAAAATGCCTCTGTATACCAGTTTGCTGATGACACTTGCCTAATTACAGCAAATACTAATGTAAAGAATGCAGAGTGTCAAATGCAAAGCGAATTTGATAAATTGTGTCAATGGGCTCATGACGTAGGACTATCCCTAAACTACAATAAAACAAAAATAATGTATATTCATTCACCGTATATAAAGGTTAATTCCACTCCCAGAATTATAGCCCACGAACATTCATGTATGCACTCTCGTTCATCACATTGTAAATGTGATTCATTAGAGGTAGTTGAAACCCATACGTACCTTGGCTTAAAAATTGATAGCAAATTCAACTGGGGACCTCATATCGATCATGTATGCAACAGACTTAGAGCAATCCTCAGCAACTTAAGCATACTTAAACATAGAATGCTATACACCACACTCCGCTTGTTATATATGGCCCTTGCCGACTCCATAATCAATTACGGAGTATCTAGTTAGGGACGTACATTTAATACTTATCTGCACAGAATTTACAACTTACAAATAAGAATACTGAAAACTATAGTTCCATTAAAAATAAAACATAAATATAAGCACAACTATGAAAAACTATTCCAACATTGTAGAGTATTAAGTATATATAATAAAGTTAAACTGGCTGTGATTTTAGAATATAAAGACGAATTAGGAAAGCTGGATAGATACAAAAGACCGACCAACCTCCGACACTTGCCAAACGAACCACATTACAGAGTCCCAAAAACGACCCAAGTAACAATTTCTGGTCCTATAGTGGTCGAGAGCACCAAATTAAATCACATTAAATGATCCTATAAATAGTTTATATTGGTACTGTAGAGCCGATTTGGCGCAATTATGCAGCCATTTAGTGATATAATAGGGCTATAGCAGTATCATCCGTGACGTTTAAGGTCTATAATGGTGATGTGATGATGACTATTGTGCTAATTTGTTGACATAGAGGACACAGTAACGCTATTATAGTATCAATTTATGCTATAGTAGCATTTGAGATTCCGTTATACAGGTTTTTTGTTCTGTAATAGCAGTTGCCGTCCCTTTTAATGCGAATGAATGAAATTTCTAAAATAATTTAATGTGTGTAATATTTAACAAAAACTGTTCTAAACGAGGAACTTTATGAAAAGTGGCGTGTGAACTTGTGAAGTTTAGTGTCAATCAAAATAATTTGGATTTAGTATAATTCCATCATAACTGCAAAAAGGTATGCGATGGAAATTTTACCGTTAAAAGAATATTAGTTTAATGGAGTATTTTAAGTGCGCCTTCGATTTATACCTGTTTTGAATAAAATAAATAAATATGATTTAATACAACAAAATTATTGGCACCATAGTTTCTACTATGGATCCAAGAAGTAAAACATACGCTTTTATAGTTCGACTATGTCACTTATCATATGCATTCACTGCCATAAGCCCGCCATTGTGGATTCAATTAGGGTTGCATGAGACTTTAACTATGATCCAGTTTAACTTATAAGTTCTTTATATAAAAGCTATATAAACGTATCCTGAAAACTTCATTATACAGCAAAATAGCTCTATAATGGTATTCATATCACTACTACAGTGTTAAATACTGTAGCAGTGTTTTCCAAAGCCACTATATCCCAAAATAGTGAGATAGTTAGGTTTTAATTTCTGTTAAAATACGACTATTAAAAATACTATAAGCGGCTTGTTGGGAACCTTAATAGCGCAAATTGAGAGCATAACAGTGATTCCTAACACTATTATACAATAATATTGTTCTTTAGTAGGTTATTTGATCCTGTTATAGACCAGGCCTATAGCGGCTCTATAAAATGGTGATATAAACGTTTACATCACTTCCTAATAACACCTTTTAGCTGTATAACACAACAACTATAGCGGCTTGTCGGGAACCTTAATAGCGTAAATTGATTGTATAACAGTGATTTCTAACACCATTATATAATAATATTGTTCTATAGTAGTCATATTTGATCCTGTTATACACCAGGTCTATAGCGGCTCTATAAAATGGTGATATAAACGTTTACATCACTTCCTAATAACACCTTTTAGCTGTATAACACAACAACTATAGCGGCTTGTCGGGAACCTTAATAGCGTAAATTGATTGCATAACAGTGATTTCTAACACCATTATATAATAATATTGTTATATAGTAGTCATATTTGATCCTGTTATAGACCAGGCCTATAGCGGCTCTATATAATGGTGATATAAACGTTTACATCACTTCCTAATAACACCTTTTAGCTGTATAACGCAACAACTATAGCGGCTTGTCGGGAACCTCAATAGCGCAAATTGATTGCATAACAGTGATTTCTAACACCATTATATAATAATATTGTTCTATAGTAGTCATATTTGATCCTGTTATAGACCAGGCCTATAGCGGCTCTATAAAATGGTGATATAAACGTTTACATCACTTCCTAATAACACCTTTTAGCTGTATAACGCAACAACTATAGCGGCTTGTCGGGAACCTTAATAGCTCAAACTGATTGCATAGCAGTGATTCCTAACACTATTATACAATAATATAGATCTATAGTAGTCATATTTGATCCTGTTATAGACCAGGCCTATAGCGGCTCTATAAAATGGTGATATAAACGTTTACATCACTTCCTAATAACACCTTTTAGCGGTATAAGCTTATAGAGCTAAAAGGTGTTACTGGATGCTTTTATACGACAAGCGGTCACGCAGAAAACCTTTATACGACATCTATAGTAGCTTTTGGCGTTGAAAACCAAAATTATAGCACTAAAATGTTACTTGGGGAATAACGAATATGGCAACAGAGTCTGGACTTCATACCTACCAACTACTCTAAACAGCTTTCCTAACAAAGTATTACAAGACATAGATAATAAACCTATTAAAATAAGACATATTATAAGAAAAGAAATGCGAAATAATATTGATGATGATTAACAAGCAATGATATAGTATATATATATAATAATATTAATAATAAACATTAAGAAATAAGAACAGGGGCTATATTCCTCTGGTATTGTCCTAGTTAAGACTATCTTAGATATTAAAGATTATTACTAGGCTTAAGAATTTGTAATAATTACTTTTTGAAATAAACAGTTTAAATTTTAAAAATAATTTTTTTTTTAGTCATCAGTCATCAGTATTGATTGATGGGACTATTAAAATGTCATCGCTCGGCCTGAACTTTCGTCATAATATCATATTGTTAATTGATTGACTGGAATTTTCACTGGAGTACATATAAGCTCTATATTCAATTAAAACAAGGGAGCGTTTTCAGAAAAACATATTTCCACAAAACCTGGTGCTCAAACTCGAATGCACTCTCCAATCCACTATTTAAAAAAGTTGTCTCAAAATGTCCGTTCCAATACCTCACATTTCAATAAGAAGTTTTGTTTTCACTTATTGTGTAACGTGGCGGAAACTATTATTTCTATACAAAATTTTTGATGTTTTTTGTCATTAGGAGTTTGAGTTGGACGAAGCCAAAAATATTAATTAGGATCCGAGAGAATCAGGTTTTCTATTTTAGAGAAAGACCAAAAATGGAAAGGTTTTCGGCTTAGGTCAAGGTTTAGGTACTGTTTTCCGCTGAAGATGCGTTTGACGCAGTCTTTTTAGACAAATCAGCAGTTTTACTACATTTCGTTTAGGTGGTAGTTCGTAAATGAAAACTGGAAGTCTGTTTAGAAGACGTAATGAAATCAAAGATCTTAATGAAATTCCAGCCGGTCGGCCGATCAGTCGGCAGATCGATCTGAATTAATTACGCAGGCATCCTGCCACTTGAGTCGAGTACAGTCGTGCCCTAGTTGATTTGGAAGCTCCTAAAATATTTCAAGGAATTTTGTGCATCATCGTTTGCTTATGCATAAAGACAAACTTTATAATGAAAATAAGTTAAATATAAATAATAAAAGTAAATATATCTTTATTTCAGACCAAAGTCCATACAGTGAGCATTACATTTTAAAAACCGGCCAAGAGCGTGTCGGGCCACGCTCAGTGTAGAGTTCCGTAGTTTTTCGTATTTTTCTCAAAAACTACTGAACCTATCAAGTTCAAAACAATTTTCCTAGAAAGTATTTATAAAGTTCTACTTTTGTGATTTTTTTCATATTTTTTAAACATATGGTTCAAAAGTTAGGGGGGGGGGACGCACTTTTTTTCCTTTAGGAGTGATTATTTCCGAAAATATTAATATTATCAAAAAACGGTCTTAGTAAACCCTTATTCATTTTTAAATACCTATCCAACAATATATCACACGTTGGGGTTGGAATGAAAAAAATATCAGCCCCACTTTACATGTATGGGGGGTACCCTAATAAAACATTTTTTTCCATTTTTTATTTTTGCACTTTGTTGGCGTGATTGATATACGTATTGGTACCAAATTTCAGCTTTCTAGTGCTTACGGTTACTGAGATTATCCGCGGACGGACGGACGGACGGACGGACGGACGGACGGACAGACAGACGAACCCTAAAAACTAATATTCTAATTTAGTTAATCTTAAAAATTAACAACTTGTTTTAATATTTCTTTAAGATCATTTTTATTGTATATAATATTTATTTTATAAAATACTAAATAGGCGATACCTAAACTTAAGTAGATCAACTTTATCACTATAAAATAAATCCCATTTATTACAAGATTATAAATCAAAGTTCATTTTATATTGAATCAAGATTCTTACCAATTTGTTGTCGTTCATAAGATATTAGAATTAGAGGCAAAACATCAAAGTAACCTTAATAATAACTAAAGGGAGCAACCGAGATTGATATAATTTTCGTTTCAAATTTCATCAACATTATTTTCTTTATTAAATCCGATAGGGCAGGCTTTCTTGGTAATGTGATAATAATAAACAGGCCTTTAAACGTTATTAGTTATTACCTTATTACTGAGTTATTACTAATTACAGATAGATTCTCTAATAAAAATAGTTTGATAGGGAGAGGATCGTGGTGTGAGAACAGCATATGTGGGACACCCGGGTGCAAAACGTCATCGTGGGCGTCCCAGATATCGCTGGTGCGGGGAAGCCCTAAAAGACCTGGGGCCCGTTTCTCGAAAGGTACAAGACTTGTATTACAAGTGGGCGAACTGTCAAATCGTATGGGTTTCCATGGAAACACACTTGTAATACAAGACTTGTACCTTTCGAGAAATAGGCCCCTGTCCGCGCACTCGGTGTACCCAACTGGCGTGAAGTGGCGAAGGATAGGGCAGAGTCGCGATGTCTTGTGTCGGAGTCCAAGATCCGTTTTAGTTCGCTGAGTCAGTAAAATAGTAGTAGTTGTAGATTTTATTCATCTCACTGCTGTAATTTTACATATAACTACTTAAGTATAGGAGAAGTGGCTTAAGCACCAGTCAGCTAGCCTATACTATATTGTAGTATTCAATCAAAATCAAGTTTGGGACTCGAATTATAGGTACAAGTAGCGAGTGAACACTTTTGTTTATACCTGGGTATGAGCAATGCAGTCCCAGGGGTGTATGAATAAATTGTCTGTGACATACAGACGGTCAGGACAACATAGGCCGGCCGAAAATCCTGAAAAGGGGAAGGTTGGGGGATTAGGAGCCGTGTTCGTGTTGACGTACACCTTCTACTATTGTTACTTGGATTTACATTTTAAATTAATCTGTATTTTTAAAGTCATACTTCAGCACACAAGGTCACTATGTGATTTAGTAAATAAAAATGTTTTTCAGCAGCACGTGTGCTGCATCAAAACGTCTTGATTTCCATTATCCTCAATCGTTTATACAATCTAGACGTTCAGTGTAAATACAACGTCGCTGCCAAGAAACATTGCTCAACAATCTCGGTGCATAATCCCTGCCAACCTTCGGCGCAACAAGTGCTATTCAAAAATAAAGACGCTCGGGAACCTCTCAATGGAGGACAATTAAGATTCCCCGCGACTCTAATGTGCCTCCATGCATACAGAGCACACCCCGCAAAACGCAACTGTTTTACTATACCCATAAATTTCACTTCACACCACACTGAGCACCGCCATCTCCGTATATTGAATAAAAATAAACTCCCTCGACTCCAGACGACTTTCAGCCCAATCCTGTCGCACGCATGACCCAAAATCGGGAGAACAATGAAACAATCAAACCATTTAACGCTTCTCACGTCACGAGTCCCCTTTTACTACTAAAAGACGCATGTCCTGATAAGTGTGCCAATTGAAACCTGACTCTCAGTCAATGATGATAAGTTTGGAGTTAGAACATCGGTTCCTGAGACGACCTTATGAACATTTTTTTCCGTACGAACGTCACGTTTTCACAATTCATTGAAAACGAACGGCGTCGCTCAAGTGACTTGCAGTCCGAAGTTCCTTTATTATTTATGGACCGTGTATTCGGAATTTTAATACAATATCTCTCCTAAGTACTCTGTGGGGATGAGAAATCTCCATTTTGAGGAAAATGACGCGCTTATAACCTTGACTGTGTGTGAAAAGATTTAAATAACACGCTTCTATATTAAAAACGGAGTTTTCCTTCCTTTTGTTTATTTAAGTTGTAATGTGATACATTTTGCAAAGGAGGTAAGTATGCGACTTTATTTTCCATCATACATACATCATACATTTCTTCCCAGAATATATAAAGTATATTTATGAGTAATAACGTTACATTACTCGTAGAATGTCAAGGTACGATTTGACAAAAAAATTGCGTTTACCTTAGAGCCTCTTTCATCCACAAATAAATACCTACTTTAGGTAAAAGACACAAGTATATTATTATTTCCTATCATTAATATCATCTTTAACATTATAAGTAATTCGTGATCGTAATAAAAAAAAACTAGAAAGAGTTTATCGCAATGCAAAACACTTTTTTACGACTGCTACGAGTAACTTAGCAACAGCGCGCCCCAAGTGGCTTCCAAGTTTACTGTCGTTGTATCTGACACCGACTATTCTCATTTTTTCCACTCCGCAAAGTTTCATTCCCAGAACCCTGACAGTGATACATTTCTCGCGGCGTTTCTATTGCGAGTTTCGAGTTGGAAACAATGCGAGCGATGTATTTGGAACAAATGACGCTTGAAAGAAGCGGATTCTCATTTCAAGCCATGTATTGTCATAGCTTGCGAGAGCAATTGTGAGACAGATTCTGACGAAACAGAGACTATGTGACAAAATCTTTCTTCATAGAAATAAGTAGGTAGGGGAAAGAGTATGAAAACATTGAAGATTCCATTTCTGCTAGGATGGGTGATGAGCGTGTAGGTAATAACTGGAAGGGTTCAAACTCTTAGTTGGCGAAAATACTTAAGTTTCTAAAAGGCTGATTTTGAAGATGATATTGAAATTATACTATGAACTTAATAAAAATTATGTTTTCGGCTGGCCGATCTTGAGCTTCTGCCTATCTACGAGCATGACACCATGTCAGCCCACAAGCTCCCGGTGAGCATTCGTCCTTATTCGCAAAGATCTTTACGTCTGACCGTAAAACGTTGTCATATCATATTGAGTTCCTAGTTGTTACAAATGTTATAATTCAAGATCGCTCGTATACCATGTGAGCTGTTGACACGTTAGCTAAACAGAATAACACCCTGTTGAGCATCACCCGACATCGTAGACAAGTTTCTTTATTACAATGTAATAGAATCCAAAGCTGTATACATATATTTGCCCCCGACCGAACAATGGCGTGACGTAGTCTGAGGAAACAATCGACGATTAAAAACTGTTTTTAAAATGCTTCTCGATAAGCCGCTTGTAATCGTGGCTGTGACGATAATTGGATTTCGTTTGTTTGTCTTGAGCAGTGAATGTTTTGAACGCTTAACGATGTTGGGAATAAATTACATTCGATATTGAAGAATTTTCGGCTAAAAATACTTTTACATCGGGAAAGATGTATTTGTGGTACATTTGAAATTAACATACATGTGTTGATGTGTGTTTGCTCTGTCATTGCTCATTGGTAGAATTACCAATCCAATTAGCATATCTCAACATATTTTGTCTTCAATAAAGAGTGTTATAATTCTGTGTCTTTTTGATGTATTCATTTTAGATGCCTATTTAAAACAGGTTTTCGGGAACGAAAAACATCGTGTGAACACCGGAGTCCGGTAATAATCGCACTGGGGTGAATTTAAATGTAATAAAGATGGTTACCGTTTTCATGAGAACAAATGTTTGAACTACGCCATTTTTTTATGATAGAAACTGGTATAAGTACTTGAAAATCTTAAACGCATAAAGCACTACAGTGCCAAGAAAGTGATAATGACCATCGAAAATATCAACTTTAATCAGCTGCTTCTGTCCCAGGTCCCAGCTGCAACTTTATACTTAACATTCTATTATAATGTTTGATATTTAAACACATACTTGATTTAAGACAAACCTCACTGAACTACAGCAACAATATCACAGTTTAACTCTCTATTACAAGTTGCAAGTTCACGCGTTGTCGCGACACCAGTGTTGGGACGTTAATTCCAAAGTTACACAAGCCTTGTCGTGTAGCTTGCACATTATACCTATTCGTCTATTTAGATATGTTTGTGTTCATCTTAATTTGATAATAAATAAACAACACCCATATTTCTATACTTCAGTTTTGCGCACTTTCTGTTAACCTTACGGTTTGTGGCATGTTTTCCAGTAGAAAGAAACCAGACCAAATTACACCAAAGAATCATATCAAGCAATGTTTGCAGCGATTTCGATTGCCCCAGCGGTGTATGTGTTATTTCCAACGTCAAAACTGTATGAAATTATGACGTGTACTTACTACTTAACCCTAGCATTGTTGCGACCATCAAAATTGCTGTAAACGTATATACTCGTATTTATTATTTTTTGAACTTTGGACCAAAAGCTTATTGAAGACAAATTATTATATGCACAATGTTGCAGAAACGCTTTTATACAAAATAACGAGGGAATGCGACCAGCCGGCGCATATGTTTCCGATTGAGCTCAAATAATATTATTTAACTAACAACGACGCAATAGTTATTCAGCTAACTGAATAAATTAGTAGAAAATAGCTTTCATGAAGTCGACAGAAAGTGCATTGGCATGGAATCAAACCGGTGATACAAATAAGACCGTTGACAGCTTATTAGCGTGGGTGAGCTCTTAAACAATGTAAATTAAATTTATAAGTATGATTAATAATAAATATTAATTATGCACGTTATTCTAAAGGTAATGAGGAGTTGTTATATAATAAGACTATGACAGCGAAGTGAAAAGAAACAGAAATGAGAGTTTTGTAGGCACAGATAAGATGTAAAGTATTAGAGCTATGCCATCGCGTTGACAACGTGTACCAAATATTGATTTACTCATTAGGGTTAAATATCAACAAGGTGCTCCAAGAATAGGTGAATAGTGTTCTTGCGCTTCGCTTGGCTCATCTTTTAGAGAACAAAATTTGGGGGCACGGTAGTCCATAGTGCGCCCTCAAATGTTGTCTAAATCTAAATAGATAAGGAGACAGATGTTAAGTGTGAGACTGACTTTCTTAGTAGTATGAAGACAGTAGGAAGGAACATGACTACTAGGTTGTTAGAATCCCATTATCAGCATTTGTATCCCATTACAGGGTTCCTTGAACTTTAAATTCAATCATTCTCAAACGTAGGCACAGTAACAAGAAAATTGCTTCGTCGTAATTCTATCAAGCTCGTACGTATGCGCTAGATTGATAATATATATTCAACCGTATTAGTACGGCTGAATAAGTTTCATGTTTCTATCGAGCACTAAGTTCTGATTCGAGGAAGTAAGTAACGAGCGATTTTGCACATGCGTTATTCCGATTGCTACCCATTCGTAGGCGAGAAGCATTCTCGAGGCTTGTTTAACGGTAGTGATGCTGTTTTGATTCTGACTACAGCACAAGTTTTTTGCTACAGTCACATCAGAATATATAATAGTACAAGTACAGAATGCTCACTCCTTTGATATTCACAAAATGCCGCCATTTTAAATTCTTATCTACATTTAACAAACGCACCGCACGCGAGCATGTCACTGGTGACGGTATATACTTGTAGCGCGGCGATAGAATCGCAGAGTGAGCCGGCCCTGCTACAATAATGCAGCGCAACTATAGTCCAGACTTCGTTGCTAATAAGCTGCCACAAATGGCCAAAACCTGGGCATTAACGTACAATCACAGCCTCGAAAATAAATAAAATGGGTCATCATCTCAGCCTTCAATCGCCCACTACTGAGCATTAGCTTCAGGTCTTCATTCTTCATAAGAACACAAAACCAAAAGTATCAAACTCCTATGGACCTCTCTACGTATCCACCTAATCCACCATCAGGCTACGGTTAGCGTTGTTCTTGCGTGCTACTTGAAGTCGAGCTGGATGGATGTAATTGCAAAAACGCAACTCATGAGTTCATGCTACACGCTTGTTGGCTAAAAGAAGACGATAGAGTTGTTGACAGTCTAGCGTCCGGCGAATTCGCTAGTAGCAGTTTACCCATGGCGGTCTTTAGTGGTTATTTAACACGCCGACATTCGACTCGCGTGCTGAGCCATGGGAACGGTCGGTCATGTTTCCTTATCGCTCGTTCCGCTTGTCGCTCCGTGATAACATCGACTTGCTGCGCGCGAGCACCTTTTATAGGTACTCCTTTTGTAAAAATGCATTTTTATCACACTTGCTCGTAAGGGAGATCCACGCAGCCTACCTACCACATCATACATCTACCACAAAACCACTCCAACGTCTTCCAAAATCCAAGTTATGGTCCAAAACTTTTATTTTTTCTATTACATAAGTATTTGACTGCTTCAGACAAAATAAATTATTTGATGTAAGAAATACTGCACGTAAAATAACAATGGTATTGAAACTATATTTTCAGTACAGTTGGTGTTTTTTACGCACTAGTGCGAGAAGTGGTTCATTATATGGCAGGTCGAAACTTCGGAGGCTCATCTGTACTGAAAAACGTCGTACGATACACGTGCGAAAAGGAAATTCGTAACTCGTGTCGATTTAAAACACTCCCTTCGGTCGTGTTTTAATTTATCGCCACTCGTTTCGAACTTCCTTTTTTACGCACTTGTATCGTAATGTACTATTCTATTGACCTTGTGGATAATAGTAGGAGGGTATTTACATAATTTATTTTGGCATCATTAAATTAGTGATTTCATAAATGTAATAAGGAAATTAAGAGTGACATCGTCTATTTATCATCGCTACAGTCGTCTACAATCCGCAAAAACATTACAAAACTGTCAGTTTAAAAAGCATCAAAACACGTTTTATCCGTCGCAAGTGACTGCAACCACTCTACAATTTAAATTGATAGCCAATCCATTAAAATCTAGAGTGGAAAGCTTTGACAGTATTTTTGTGGTTCTACTCTTTTAAGCTTGTTTTAATTCTGTACGTAAAATATTTTTAGACTTTTATATTAATGAGTAAAACCCGCAGACCGCAGCGCATGTATAGTATTCATTAATTAAGCGACGAGTTTTATATAATGTAGGAGGCAAACAAACAGACTAATCGACTGATTGTAAGCTCTTACAGTAGCCCGTGTTCACCTACAGCACCACAAGAACAAAAGGCGAGAGTCCGTCTAAAGATAAGCGCTCATTTCTTGTCAATTAGTTTGGTCGTCAAAAGGATCATCCGCATTCCTGAAAATATTAGGAATACGTCAAAAAACTCATAGCGTTATACTTCTCCATACGAAAGTTATGGTATACTCGTATCAGCTTAGCGGAGAACATAATACTTCATCAAAGTAGTCCCACAAAGCTTCATCAATAGTAACTATTATCTTCAAAAGCCAGCTCATTCAAGCTTCTCATTGGCAGCCCAATCAGCGTCGACTGATGCAAGGTTGCCCGCATGATGAGTGATCTAAACGGCCCGAATTAAGCGCGTACGTACCGTCATTATCGCTCGCTTGTGCCGAACCATGTACGTACTGATAGAGTATGAGTACATATGATCAGATATTCGATATTCGTTTTGTCTAGGTTGTTAAACATTGAGGGACTACACAGATTATTATAATGTCGTATTCATAAATGTTTTAATTAAAAAAAGATGTTACAAACAGACAAATATAGGTATCAGTATCTTGCAACAACTGCAACAAGACAGGGACTGTTATTATCAGGGACTAAGTATGTTACTTGTTAGGTAGAGGAAGGATTGGGTAGGGCTGCGCTGGTTTAAACTTTTAGGATTATTACACATCATACGCGATTAAGTCACTATTTAACAGTAAAAAAATTGAGGGACTACACTGGGGGCCGATTTTTGAGTCTCACTGTCACTAAAATACCGGTTGAAAACGGTGAATTGCCTACTATTTTCAGTGACAATTTTCTGAATTCAAACGCCGTGAGACTCAAAAATCGGCCCCCTGGTGTGTTGTATGTGTGGTTGTGAGATTACTATAGTGTCACGAAGTTCTTTGGACTGTTCTGTGGTCTGTTTTAGTTCATTTTCTAAATCCTTCATTGTTATAGTAGATACCAAAAACAAACATTACATAAGACAGAAAGAACAGATTGAATATTACAAATTAGTTCTTCTATTGAGACATATTATATCATCGTTTCAAAAGATTACGATACCTGTTTTCCGCGCGTTCTTTCTGAATATACAGGGTAGAAAAATAAACGTCGTTGAATTTACTCAATGACTATATCTGCGTTGCAATTAATATTTAATACTATAGTTTAAAACCAAAAATGTGTCATAAGAAACAAAGAGACTAAAATTTTCTTACGAAGTACCTGGTTAAAGTAACAAATGTTTCGTTTTCATCCACTCTAATTTCATTCAGGCATAGTCCGACAACTGTTACTGTTTGAATGAATGAAACCTATTTCATTAACAATTACGACCAAAAAAGTGAAACAAAAACGCGTTAATTGAATATCATGTAACATCTGTGTCGATTGCGTTGTAGATGAGCTGTAATTAGTGCCATCAAGCCGCATCGCCGTGATTTGATTAATGTTCCAGAGCGGTTGATTTCGATGGCCGGTGATCAGCTGATGTATCATGTGTTTGTTGGTTTTGTTCAATTATAAGGTTGATTAGAACAATGTTGATCCGATTAGGGGCAAAATAATTGTGATGAGGTAAAAATTCCTTATACACCAATAAAATTAGGTGACATATTATAAGATATTGGCGATTTGGTGGTTATAATTATAAAACCGCGTATGTCGAAGATGGAGGTATGATTCCCGCCTTCAGTCAGTTTTGCTTAAGAATCTACAAATTCTTTTAAAGGATAAAATATTAAATGATATTCAATCTTGTAGTTTATAAATAGTTGCAGAAGACCCACAAATAATTTAAGTGACATTACAGAATTAACTTTTTTATTTCCTGCTACATTTTTCGATAGGCTTAGAATGAATATAAAAGAAGTAAAAGTGGAAAAAATAGTGGCATCGATTGCAGATGTTCCTACTAGTCAAAAGTTAAAATCTTTTTGATATTGTCATATCTAAATTTTCACCCTGTATACCTAATCTTTTAAGCCTTGTTTACAAAACGAATGTAAGTGAACACAATTAACAATGATTTATTGTTTTCAGGTACTGACGATTGGCTTCATTGTTTCCAGAAAGTGGTAACAAATGGTTCTGCGATTAGGGTTCGGTGGTGACGGGCGGAAAGTTGGCCACGGAATAAGGTTAAGGTTATGCTTGCTGCTGAACTGCCGTTTTGAGATCTATTATAGTGCTCCCACACTGGCTGTTATACACGTTATAACACGGTGTTACAAGGACAACGCGCCATCGCGGTGCCCCTGTCACACCGTGTTATAAAACATTTATAACAGCCAGTGTGGGAGCACCATTATGAACAGATTGATTGAGATTGAGAGATGATTGGCTGACTTTTTGTCGGTGGCAAACAACCATACGGTCTGCCTGATGGAAAGCGGTCACCGTAACCTATGGACCCTGCAACTCAAGGAGTGTCACATGCGCTTCCTTTTCTGTGTTAAGTACACAGCAAAAAGGAGTGTACAAGTTCCATGGAGGATTTGTGTTGCCAACGACTCAAAGGACAATAGATGCAACAAATTAGTTCCGTATGTTCCTACGTCACCAGCACACCGCACCCTCGTTGAGCTCTGGCAGCCTTACTCACCGGCAAGACCACAACACTATGAGTAGGGTCCAGTGCTATTTGACTGCGGTCTTCTGTAAGGCGAAGGTACTTCCCCAGTTAGGATCTGCTCTAGATTCTTTTGCCATGGCTCATGGAAACCTCAACTAATCACAAGTATTGGCGTAGGCACTTAGTTTTTATGAAAGCCACTGCCTTCCGACCAACCCAAAGGGACTTGTTCGGTTTCCTCACGATGTTTTTCTTCACCGAAATGCGACTGGTAAATATCAAATGACATTTTGCACATACGTTTCGAAAAACTCATTGGCATGAGCCGGGGTTCGAACCCGCGACCTCCGGATTGAAAGTCGCACGGTCTTACCGCTAGACCACCTGCGGCTGCGCTTTTTTCAGCGGGCCAAGACTTATTACTAGAAGGCGAATTAAAAATTAAGACCGGTGGTTGCTCTCAAATTTTTTATACTTATATATTTTTTATTCTATATTTCTTAATAAAAATATAATATACACGCCAACATTTGTTTGCAAGAGGTAATAAAATCATCATTTTTTTTTTTTTTTTTTTTTTTCATTTATTTATTTAAAGGTAACATACATTTTACATTTTTAAAGTTCCTCGCCAAACTGCTCATGCAGTTTGTTGGCGAGACAGCGCTCATTTTTTACAAAGCTATGTACCGTTCTTAAGTTGCTATAATTCTAAATAATGCTTACCCTAAATTTAACATTAAATAGTAATTTAGTAAATACACAACTATGTGAATATGTGCTTAGACTAACATGCTTTACAAAATAGTAAGTATGTATAACAAACAATAAATGAATTCCTATTACTGCTTGGTAGCTGCATTTAAGGTAGGTTATCTATAAGTGTTTTTTTTAATTTATTCTTTACTTGCAATAAACTATATTTATTTTCCTCTCTTAACCATTCTATTTCATTGTATATTTTCGGGACTAAAAATTTATCTGTTCTTCTACCATAATAATTTTTAACAAGATGTTGTATATATTTTTTTATTCTAATATTCTTTGTTCTATATCTACTTTTTTTATATATTTTATACTTATTGTTACAGTAGTTATCAATAGCTATCAAATATTGCATTCTTTGAGGCAGAGGTAGTATTTTATACATTTTATAAAGTTTTTCATAATCACCGTTTAGTTTATTTTTTGTTTTTCTGTCCAATAAATATTTTAAAGTTCTTTTCTGTAACTTTTTAATTTCTTCAATATAAGTTTGGAAGGTTCTACCATACACATTAAGTCCATAACTTATCACTGAGTTCGCTAGCGCGTAATAAACCACAAGCATAGTTTTTTTGCTAATTAATTTATGTAGATAGTACATTTTACTTAAAACCGAGCGAAGCTTTGAACACACAACATTGACATGTGTTTTCCAATTAAAGTTGTTATCGATATGCATACCTAGATATTTATAAGTGTTTACATACTCCAGCGGTTCACAGTTACATTTACTATTTCGGCTGTGCAAGCAATCGTATCCGTGCCCTATCACACTTACATCATTATAATTAACTGCTTTGGCCTTGCGGTTGTATGGGGAATATATGTGCATACTTTTGGTCTTTGTTAAGTTTATTATTATTCCGTTATCGTGGGCCCATTTAACGATCTCGTCAAAGTCACTTTGAATACACTTGTGAGCTTCTGATATATCGGTGTGTGAGAATAGTAGGCACATATCGTCCGCATACATGTATACCTTGCACTTTTTTATAACATTAACAACACTATTGACTAGCATCACGAAGCCGACGGGACCATACACCGAGCCGGTGGGCACCCCGAGCGTGACGTCACACTCCGCGCCCGTGGCGCCGGCGACGCTCGTGCGTATGGTCCTGCCCGCCAGGTAGCTGCGGAACCAGTTGTTGACGGGGCCATCAATGCCACATTCTCGCATGGCCTGCAGAAGGATATCATGGTCCAGGGTATCAAATGCCTTTTTATAGTCTATAAAAAGCGCAAGTACCTGTTTTCCTTCATTTAGTCTACTGTTAATTTCATCCGAAAAATGTGTAAGAGCTGACCCCGTGCTTCTACCCCTCCTGAACCCGTGCTGCGAGTCCGTAAGTATATTATGTTTCTCCAGAAAACCTGACACTTGCCCGACAACCACCTTCTCGACAATTTTATTAATTACTGATAGGATTGCGATAGGCCTGTAGTTTGTATAATCCAAATGATTTCCATTTTTATAAATTGGTCTTATAACAGATTTCTTCAAGTTTTCTGGATAAACACCCTTTGTAACACACATATTGACGAATTTAGCCAGAATAGGACATAACTGCTTGCTGATATATTTAACATCTTGTGTTCTTATCTGGTCAATGCCTGGCGCCTTTTTCGAACTTAAATTACTGACAATTTTTTCAACATCATTTGCAGATATTTTATTATACCTAAAAGACAAATCAATTTTATTTACATAGGAGTCACGGTTCAAGAATTTTTCGTTACATGTGTGTTTAATATTTAAAATTTCTTGAGTAAAAGTTTCCGAAAATCTAGTACATATATTGTGCATGTTGTCTGTTTTTCCTAAGTACCTGAGAATTACTTCGTCTACATTTAATTTTATCCGACCTAACCAGCTATTAATTTTACTCCAAATTTTTTTATAATCGCTTTGACATTCTTGTATTTCTTTTCTGCGATACTTATTTCTAGCTATATTTATAAGTTTCACTCTTTATAACTGTACTTTCGCGATAAATTGAATGAAAAACATGACAAATTTCGTTATATAATAATAAGGGACATTCTATGGGAAGTAATTGCGACCAGTCGTCAATTGCAAACATCTGGTATGTTTTAATTACAAGATTATTCATGTTTGATGGCTATATTCGTTTTATAGTTCATCTAAACCGTAGGAAACTCATAAAAACCGTAACAACCATTAGAAAGCCAGTTAGAATTCAGCATTTATTGCGAGACACTACGGTATACAATCGGGTGCGTTTTCTATGACTTACGAGTCGTTGGGCAGTATAGTAAATAATATAGACAGCTACCGTTTTATGATAGACGTTTGAACTGAAAAGAGGAAGTTTATGTTTATGTAAAATTTTGGGTTACAAAAAATATGTTTGTCTGTAGAAAAGTGTGGACAGCTCGTACCTAATACACCAGAAACAAAAAGTTTAACTTATAAAACTTACTAGATATCTTTAAAAAAGTAACAAACAACATTTCTATTATTAACTACCCGATCATACGAAGCAAACTAGCATAAAAGTCTACCATATTTATGCATTATCCGTCACAAAACAGGTCGGAAAACAGCAAAGCGATGGCATTGTCTTCGAGAAAATAACTTGAGAGAAAATGAGAAAAGAAACTAACAACTGTTAAATAATATCCGCGGTGCCGCAGAGGTACTACCTACAGACATACGGCGCAATAGACATCGTATGTCTCAATCCGACTATACAATTAGGAAATATAACTTTTGATATTTTTTGACGTCACGCTGGCATAGAGCATGCAAGAGTTTTATTTAATAATTGATCGAGTGGCGGAAAATCAGGGGAGGCATAAATTGCCCATCAGTGACACATTATAGGCTCTATAATCAGGAAGTAAAAATACCAGTAGCTTTTCGATGAAGGAAAAACGCGAGAAGAATCCATTTAAATGTACTTTTTTATATCAGAAAGTCTGATAAGAGAAAAAAATGTCCCAAGATTTCAAAACATACAAAATGTACTTATAAAAAATTGTGCGGAATGGGACTCCTATTAGGATTGAAAGAGGTCGCGAGCCATAAACATTTCCAAATCCGATCAACTTTGAAAAACGCTAAACGCTATACGTCTCACGACAGAGAGGGGGCCTGTGTCGAGAGACGCATATAGGCCCAATTGTTTATTTAATTTATAAAAAAAAAAACTGTGACGTTTGAACATAACGCATTTTGTTTAAATTCAATTAGTTTTGGCAAGTTAACATTTTTAAGAAAGTATGATAACCAGTCGCTCGAAGGTAACTTTTTTCAGAACAAAACTACACGCATTATTTCCGCTGATCAAAAAATCTTAGTGTAATATGTCTGTGGTACAAGCAAACCGGGTCCTCTTACCTTCGCTTCTTTTATCATAATTTTTATTCACTTTGTTTTTTATTTCACCGGCGACACAAATTGGGATTTTTTCATAAGAATATTCCTCCTTCCTTTAACAAAGTTTCAAAGTGCCGTTATTGAATTTTCTCAAGTTTTGATAGGTTTTTGCGTCGATTGTTGCTGTTGGCGGAGTTGGTCCAGTAAATTAGGTAGTAAACTGAATTTTGTTGGCTTTTGTTAAACGATTTTGCGTTTTTTTTTAAATAATATTTCCGTTGCCTAAAACAGATCACTCTTTGTGATAAAAAAAACCCGCCAAGTGCGAGTCGGACTCGCGCACCGAGGGTTCCGTACAAACCTGCAAGGTTTACAAAGTTCGTTCATTACGACAATCGAGTCATAATATATATTTTGTAATGTAACTAAAAATTTAAGGTTTTCGGAATTTTTCCTTTATGTGTGCTATAAAACGTTGCTTCATGCCAAATTTCAAGATTCTAGGTCGACTGGAAGTACCCTTTAGGTTTTGATTCCCTTGCGAGTGCTTGCGAGTTTCAAAATATGCAGCTTAAATTGCTGTTTCTTTTGATTGTTGACAAAAGTTTGATTTTGTTAGGGCTTAAAGGTATTATAGACCTGTAAAGTATTTGGTATGAATTTCATTTAATACCTCTACGCGTTTATGAGGAAATGGGTATAAGGTTAAAATTATTAAAAAAAAATATATTATGTGATGTAACTAAAAATTTATTTTTGTAATTTTTCCTTTATCTATGCTATAAGACGTTGCTTCGTACCAAATTTCAAGATTCTGAGTTCACGGGAAGCACCCTGTAGGTTTTGAACCATGCAAGTGTCGAAAATTTGCGGCATAAACGGCGTTATCTTTTGATTGCGTTGGCTTAGAAGTTTGTTTTTCACAGCTTCAAGGACAGTAGACCTGAGTAATTGATATAAATTTCAGCTTCATACCTCCACGCGTTCCTGAGAAAAAGGGTCTTGACAGACGGACGGACGGACAGACGGACAACAAAGTGATCCTATAAGGGTTCCGTTTTTTCCTTTTGAGGTACGGAACCCTAAAAATTAAGAAAAAAGTCATTGCATCTCTATGCGTTTTCAGTTTTTTGTTCATTTCATGTACTTACTGGTTTCATAGTTAAAATAAACTGGTAGAGTGAATGTGTCGAACTTTGGCCCTTATTGTATGTATATGAATAAGTTGAATATACCGTTTAGTCATTAGCTTTGTATACGAAATAAAGGCCATGAACTTAATTAGTAACTTAATGTTTATAACGTAAACTTTTTGAACGTTATCTAAAAGATTATATCAGAAAAATTATAAGACTACCATCCAGATACGTTTTGAACATTTATTCTAGCTTTCCTGCCGCTAAGTTCAAAAGAGTTTACCTATATTTTTTTTGTAGTCTGTCATTTAAAAACTTATGACATAATTTTATTGTAGATTATCTAATATCTTACCATAACGCAAACATATTCTCTCCGGTTAGCACGATAGTTACTAATAAAATAAAACCATGGAAACGGATTATATTGCCTACCTATCATAATATAAGTAGATATAGGTACCTATAATGAATTTGCTCGTCACCTGTTGATTACGAACGATGTAAAGGGTTCGAAACGTCGGGATGTATTGTAAACTCATTATACGCAGTATAATCCGTTTCCATAGTTTTATTTCATAATGAAAACAATCAAATACTTTTCTAAGAAAGTTATTTTTTATTACTTTGCATTTATAGAGTCGTCAAGAGTGACGGAGAACTGGATATACTCGTATCTTTCCTTACCTTGCCCACCCAACAGTGGGACACAATATAGGTTAAAAAAATGTCACTTGTCAACCCCGCTGTCTTTTAGTGCAATATTTCTAATATCTGATCTATCTTATAGCTTGCTTTGTGCGCGCCAATTTTTTAGCGTTAGTATATTTTTTGCTCCGTGTTTTAACCGTATAATGTAATAAAACTTCCTGACGTGTCAGTAATCGTACATCAGATTGTAGTGGAGAGCAATTTGACGACCGTCATCGGGCCCTGGCGTTGTCGAGCCCGTCAATTTGGGTAACTTTTCCATTTAACTTGCTGAAGCCTAACTTTTTCTCGACATTCTTCCAAGTTTACATTGCTGGGGTTTCGGTGTTAAAATCGAATTTGGCCGATTTGATCCTTTACCGGCGAGTTCGGAACATGATTTTATATGCGTCGTTTTAGTGTCGATCACGTTTAATGTTTGTGTCGCTTTGAACTCTCCATTTGTACGTTGTTCTATCATGTGCGACTTCACAAAAAAATACGTTATTGATACAATTCTACTCTGCAAGAAGAGGTACCTAGAATACCTGAGTCATTAAAAAAAATGCCAGTGAGCAATGATAACTTACTTTATTCATATTTTACTTTGACGATGACCAATATCTTGGATACACCCGAAGACAGACGTTAACATTTACATATATTTCATGTTTATCAGTCTACCCCACGCCTATATTTGTAGGTACGGTCTTAAATAAACAACCATAAAATCTTTTATCTACCACGGAAAATCTATTCACATCAGACAAGTTCAATATTTTCCCGAGCTCAATATTTTACTCCGGCAAACATCTTCCGTGAAAACAACTGAACTGTTTACGTCTGCCAACATTGTGGAAACTTGGACAAATAATGCTCCCGGTTAAACTTAGCCCAAAAGATTTAACTAAGGAAAGTTTTCTGGAGTCTAGTCTATTAGAGTCTGGGACTTGATTTGCTCTTGTCTGGAGTTTATATTTGTTTCGAGATGACCTGTCGTGAGCAGTGCTTAGTCGGATATGTTGGATTAAACTGGTCTTGAATAAATAAGGTTAAAGGGGTTCGTACGCATTCATTTTGATGTTAAATAAAATATCGCTAAGTTATGTTAAAATAAGTTGATATTCAACATAAAAATTAAGCAACTTCTATCTTGCAATGTAGCTAAAAGAGTCAATACAGTTATTTTTTAAAAAGAAAAACAATGAAGCTAAGGCTGCTGGAATTATGAAATTTAATTTAAATGAAAGTTATAAACACGCGGGAAATATGACATACTGGCACTCTCGCCCGCGACTCCAACTTGAAGTCGAGCTGAGATTATGGTCGCGCACGACAACGCAAGTTGCGTTACCATTTGTCAATAATAAAAATATTAATAGGTCCTCTCGGGACCCGATCTTGCGAATCGAGTCGCGGTGAAAGTGAAAATCTGCCCTTTTACTTGAAATTCACTGTTCAAATCTAAATTTATGTCAACAATATCTCAAACGATCTACCTAAAAGCTTTACGAGTCACTATTAACAATATTTGAAACGAGTATCTAAATGCTTTACGGTTCGTTTTGTAGGTCTAGAGCATTCTATTTCTCTCGTGTCATTGTTAGCGTGATACATGGAGTGTCGCGCCGACGCGTCGTTAGTAGTTACAGCTGAATTGTCAGCAACAGACGGTGCCAAAATCACTTTAACTAGTACTAAGGTAAAAGTAATAGTGCTCGACAGTGTCCCAGATGCCACTTTCAATTTTAATTCATTGCCAAATAAATGTGATAGGTGTCATTTAATGGGCATAGGAACTTACGCCTGTAGCACGTAGGTACTCCCAAAGGGTGTAATAACAATAGTTATTTGTTATAGACACAAGGGTGCAAAGTTGTATTTTAACGCCGAGTGTGGAATTGAAAAACGAGCAAGTGTAAGGATTCTATAGTTGAACCACGAGCGAAGCGAGTGGTTCGAGAATAGAATCCTGAACTTGCGAGTTTTTTAACACACGAGAAGTAAAATATATTTGCACCCGAGTGTAACACAAAACTTTTCCCCTCACTATAGCGAGGAAAGTACAACGCAAAACACGCATTAATCACTGCTTTCAGTAGTTCCACAGGTGGTAAAACATCGTCATCACTAGATTCACTCACTTTTATCAATTTTAAAGCAGAAAGAATGACTATATTCAAGGTCAAAATACTTTATCCACTAGTCCATAGGTTCCCAAACTTTTTTGGGCCACCGCCCACTTGGGTATCCAAACAAAATTTCAGCGCCCCCCTATCATAAAATAGCTGAAATAAACGATGTATTTATTTAGTCATTACTTTCAAAAATCATACATTAGTCTCACCCAACAACAACACAAAACCCAAAACGACTTAGAATACGTACTTAAGTACATGTAAAGCAGAACGAAATACATAGTTATATTCAACTTTTTGAGAATGCTTTTATTTTTAAAAATGCTTAAAAATAAAAAAGTATACATGATTAAACACTATTTATTTATTTTTTGCACAATTGTCTTTATTGAAAATATGAAGTTATCTACTGACTTTATTGAACAATCAAGATTTCAATGTGAAGGATGTGCCTGATGCGATTTTGTTAATTTATTTATATCTGGTTGAATTTTCGTTAAAAATAGCCGAAGGTCACCACGTTCAGTAATATGCAGTTTGCTTCTTTTTTTGTAAGCAATGTGAGAACGGCACTGAAACCTCGCTCAGCTAAATACGAAGATGGAAACGCGATAGAAATTTCTGTGCTATTTACCATAATCCAGGGTACAGTTGAGGTATTGATTTTTGGAGCCAGAACTCCTGGTATCCCATTTTAAATTTCACTTTAATTCTTCATTTGTTGTCAGTTCAATTAGTTCTTCTTCTAAGTTAGGTGACTCTGCTGTATTCAACTGCGAGAATGGATTTAAAAGCTAATCCGGTATGTTTATTTCAAGAATATCTTGGAATCGCTCATTGACGTCAGCATGAAGAATTTGTAAATGCTGACAATACATTAGTAATTCTTCCTTTGTGGCGGACACTGCTGCTGAGGCGAATATATTCGCCTCTTCCTAAATTACGCTTGAACAGAAGGATTTTTCCCATAAAAGCAGCAATAACATTTTTGGTTTTAATTAAATTCAAGTGATCACCCTGTAATTGAAGATTAACATTATTGAACAGTTTGAACAAATCTGTCAAATATGCTATATCATTTGTAGATTTAATCAGATTTGCTCGCAATTATTCATCTTTGTTTATTAAAAACCCTATTTAGTACCGAGTCAAACAGATTATAAATTCGTGTTAAACATGTATACCCTTTGACAGCCAACTAACTTCGGTATCAAGTCCAACTTTCAAAAGTCATTGTTCGAGTTCACTTGTAATCACAAAAACATTATTCAAAATGTTCAGTCGCTTCTTTGTGGCAAAACTGGACAGTTAAACTTATTACTATAACCACCATTAACACTCTCGAAAAATAATTTTATGCGCAGTAAAATTAATCAAGGATCCCCAACGATGAGCTCAACTAGAAAGACGTGGATTTACTGATTGCAAATAAAGCTGTGCACTATGTACGTCCATGTGTAACGGTCACCCAGATGGTTTCGAGTTCTCGCGCCGATAAGAAGAATAAGGACCCAACAAAAGATATTAGACAAAACAAAAACAAACCTAAGGTAATAAAACAATGTTAGCTAACGGCGGGCGCGGCTTATTGCATAATAATACAAATGCGCCGAGACAAACGACCAGATGCTGTTTAACAGTAGGCTTTACAGTTATTATTTTAAGTTTTGTTTCCTCATATATGGGACCGCCCCCCTGTGAGGGACGAACGCCCCCCCAATTGCTTTCGAGCCCTCTACCGCCCCCCTGGAACTCCTCAGCGCCCACTGGGGGGCGGTATGGACCACTTTGGGAACCACTGCACTAGTCGATAAAATGCGTTTTTACCCGCTGGTATTAAATGACAAAACACGTGTTTCCGAGCTAGTGAGGGGAAAACGAACTTGAGCAGTTATGTTTCAATGTCACTCATATCAATTAAGGGGTTGAAAGAAAACAATTGTGATATTGCTGTTACAGGTTACTAGCCCATCGCCTTCTCCATGCTTTGTTAATTGTATGTTCAATGCGAAACTACTAGGTAAACGAAGCCTAAAGCTATTTAAAAAAAAACATTGAAATTCCTTTACCCTTCCTAAATTAGGCTAAAATAATAACTTCACTTTAAATCCCTGAAACGAGTTAATATTTTTATGTGAACGACGACTCGGAATTTTTAATTACGCAAAGTATTTTTCCAAGTTTTGATTGCTCTTCAACTTGGAAACTTTCTCTTTCCGAAGTATAAGGCTTTTGTAAGGCTGTTTACAAGGGATAGCCGAACAACAAACTGAAGGGAAAAGTAGTCTAGGGAAGATTATATGAATTTTCAGTCGTTTAACTAAGGAGGATTTTGTGGATTTTCCTGGTAAGTGCAATTTTACAGAATCACATATTTTCTTAAACCCTTAAATGCATAGTGATGTATAATATGTATATGCATCATATATTTTTTTGAATGAATTGACAGTATGTCATAATTCAAATTTTAATAAATCTTTGTCAAGGTCATGCATTTAAGGGTTAATCAGTCCGTTATAATGTCTCAATGGTGGACAAAGATCTATAATCCTCATGGTTTCGGACGCTTAATTATAATAAATTGATGCAATTTAATACTTTTCATACTTTTTCCCTTTAACGGCAATAAATACGTTGCATTGCAAGTAACGCAAGTAGCAAAGTATTTCTTCAAGTTTTCGCTCGCCGGGCGATAACCTTATCAGCGCGATCTATTCCCGCAAAATTACATCATAAGCATGCATCGAGCGCCACCGAGCTGATAGATAGGCCGAGGGGTGGCTAAAACAAAATTGTAATTTTATAACGCGACGATTTTTTCGCGTGACACGCGCATCCTCAATAATTTTATTGCTCGTCAAAGTATTTTAGTTGAAAATTAGTTTGCCTTTAAAAATATGCTGGGGGGTTACCATGACGTGCTAAAGCCGTTCAGTTTAGGTTGAGAGAGAGGGACGGAGCTATGTAACTGCTATAGCTGTGTCCCTTTCTCTCAACCTAAACTGAACGTCTTTAGTACGTCATGGTAACCCCCCTGATATTTTGTTTAAGATCCAATAATAAACCAATGTCAGTAATTAAGTGTAGGTAGGTGTCTAGATACTTGAAGCTTCTTTAGTCACTTACCCACATGATATAAATTATTTACCTAAACGTTCGTCTCTCGTCAGCTAAGGGACCCGCCACATCTAAGAAACGCATGTCCTGAGGTGCGGAACGGACGTCCGCGCCACGCCGCCTGAATGTAATGCGGCGTGTCTTACGTCCTTCCTATACAAAATGTACTGAGGAGACGTTTTTTGAATTACATTCAGGCGGCGTGGCGCGGACGTCCGTTGCGCGCCCCGAGACACGCGACGCTTAAGTGGGAACGCTGCCTAACATAGGAGGCATTCATGTTTCATATAGCATGCGTGTGTTTTGTTGTGCTTATGTACGTGAATGCGTTTATATGAAGATACCATTCTTTAAATCGATTTCGTAACACCACACTCAAAATAGCCCAACAGATTCCGTAGCTAAGTATTTTACGGCATCGCCGGAACAACATTCAGTACCCGCGGCGTGTCACTGGGCCCATAACTGACAAGCACGCGCCTGCATTTGGCAATCGATCAAAGAGCTAAAATCGAGCTTTGTTGATCTGAACGTCGGTCAGACTGGTTCATTGTTAGCGGGCTTATTTCGGCTTTTTACGAGCGGGATTACATTTTGTGTTAAAATTGAGAACTTGTAGGTTTACAATGTTACTATTTGTATCGTGATTGTAAATCGCTGTACGATTTACCTAGATCGTGTCTATAATCACATGTCACAAGTCATCTTGAGCTTACCGTGGGTGGCAGTGGATCTGTGTAAAAATGTCCTATACTTTAATAACAAACCATAGTAACTAAGAACACACGTATTTATGGATAACATGATCTAGTAACATGAAGGATGAGAGTATGTTTTTTAGATTTTTTTTTGTTCTTCTTAACTTGTTAAATACTTATTACTTCTTGTAAATATCATGTTCGTTAGACAGTGTTGACAAATTAAAGTATCAAAATTTGATAAGTTTTGCGGACCTTTTTTTTCTTCCTTATCTAAATTAAAGCTGTTAATGGCTCCCTAAATGCCCATAACGCCATCTTTACAACACGATGAAACGCTTAAAAGTCGATTTTTATGTGTATTGCTTAATTTTCCCGTTCAAAGTTAAAAACTGTTTACAGATCCAAGAGTCCTAAGTAAAAACTTTATATACTTACTGAAAAAATCCTCTCTCTTTCTTTGAGTTCCTAAGTTGTAACATCCATTCAACATGCAAACGTAGAAACACTTCAGCATAGAAAGCAAATCCCGAACGTTCCAAAGCTCCAATCGCAAACTTAAAACTGATGAAAGACCATCGTAAAGCGAACGAATAAAAAAAAAGCAGTGAAATCCGCCAGGAAATCTTAGCAACAAGAGCAAGTAGGTTGGCTGGGAATCTTGTATTTACAGAGACGAGTAATCCTCTTAGAGTGGACGCTGCACTATAACTATAGCCATAGATAAATAAATAAGTGTAGAGTGCACGCTCCATACATCAGATTTATTACAAAAATGATTTAATTTTGGTGAGCAACGCCTTACGTCTAGTAGCGATATTGTACTGATATTTGACAATTGATGTCGCAACAATTTTGTCGTGTGTGTCAACAATCTAGTGTCAAGTAGCGGTACTGATAAATTCACTACTTGACGGAAGATGTAGTCTCCGAAAATATGAATTGTTTTTATAAGGAAGCTGACCGTCTAGTAAACTTGCGAAGCGTCTAGGCCCCGTAGCTTAACGAACGCTAGGCTACTTTCACCATCGCACTAACAGAGAGACTCTAACCCCCTTGTAAAAAGTTACGGGCCTGTTTTAGTTAAAATAGGATTTATCCTCGCAAATTCATAAGTCAATGAGAGATAAAGACAGACGATTGTTAATTCAGGCTCGTGAAACGTTTATGAATAACGCCATATAGTATCGTTATTGTAGCACAAGCTAGACCGGCCGATGTTTGGAGTAAGCAGTCTACGCTTATTTATTTATCGATGCTATATCTAATACTCGAGGTGTGGAATTAATGAAGACTTTAATGGCGCTAAGCTGCTTGAAATAGTGCGCAGATTCACTCGATAGTGTGTGGGTAGATAAGTAAATCGATTTTACGAATATTGTTGTATAATAATAGTTACTTGTCTATTTCTGTTCAACAAGATGTAGCGTTACGTACTCTTACAAGAGTCTTTTGCAAGAGTACGTAACTGCTAACCTAAAGGGTGAGGAGAATTTGAAGGGATGAGATAAAAAAGAAAGTAAATCAGGGGTAGGTAGTCGAGTACGACGTGCAGCAGCGTTCGCAGGGAGCGTCCAGCAGACAGGCCAGGTCACGCGCCCTAGCGCCAGGCACAATCAGTAGCATTCGTAGGAGCGCCCAGCAGAAGGGCCAGGTCACGCGCCCTAGCGCCAGGCACGACCAGCAGCGTTCGTAGGAGCGCCCAGCAGACGGGCCAGGTCATGCGCCCTAGCGCCAGGCACGACCAGCAGCGTTCGTAATAGGAGCGCCCAGCAGATAGGCCAGCTCACGAGGTAGATTGCACGGCGCGCAGCTCACCGAAGGAGGAGAGGACTTGGAGAGGGTTTTTCTTGAAGAGTGCGGGGCCTGGCTTGGCCCCGCACGGACCCTTTATAACTCGTTCTCTTAGGAAAACGACGAGATAATGACTGATGGGTTTGACACAAGGGCCGCTTATATACCCATGTTTGAGAATTTAGAAAACTAAATTTAAAATTTAAATATTATCGCTAGCCAATTATAAAAATATGGTCTAAAACTAACAAACCTACATTAAAAGTATACATACTTAACTCTTTAGTCAGTTTAAAACATGAAAGAATATTGATTGACATGGTGATGTCAATCAATAAATAAATATGTCAAATTAAAATATGAATCTAATTCGATGTTTTCCTGCAAACATAATGGTTAAAAATGTTGTAGACTAGAAAGGTAAGTTTCGCCGTTGCGAACTGTATTGATCAATACTATGTTTATTACATGTAGGGGAAATATAATCTAATTTTGAACATAAATCGTTGCAGTTACGGACGGACGCCAGTAAACAGATAAAAAGGATTACAAGAGCATATCTACTACATTTGTCAGGAAGAAAACATGAAATATTTCCAGAAGGTAACAAAGTAAATTTAGAATAGAGATCATTAGAAAAATAGAGAAACAAACAGAGGTCGTAGTCTTTCCACGCATCTTACAGATTCACGAGAGTTTTAGGTCTCCCTATAACGTTAGATTGTGCATTTTCCAGGCAAGTGAACTGCAGAAAGAACGTACGATTTCTATGAGTTGAAAATCGGAATAAAGGGTTGTCGCTGTCTTATAGCAACAGAATGCATAATCGCCAGTCCGTGAAGTTAAATATTAAAAGGTATGATTGAGATACTACAAAGAACTAATTAATATTTGATCTTGTTGCTTGTTGAATTAGATAAAAATAATTGACACTACTATTCTTCTCCGATTTCATGAGAATAATTTCCTATTTCTCAAGTATTATTTAATAACTATATTAGAACTGGTACCTATTACCTCGATTAGAACTTTTCGAGCATGTTTTTCGATCACGCTTTTACGTAGGTATTAATTTGTCTCCGCTCGTTTGGGTTCCTCAGAGACCTACAGTATTTCTGTCTTGGTCTACCGGTCCTGGTGGTCTAGCACAGCTTTCGCTTTCCGATATGAAAATAAATTAATAAGGCACAAAGGTATGGTTAGCTTATTGAATCTAAGAAAACCGTCTCCCATTAAAAATGCCAAAGCTTATTAGCGTGGAACTTGTACGAAATTGCCCAAGTTTAACCGTTGCATTCAAAATGCAGCCGGGGAAGTTGGATCCTCACAATGGATGCACTCCACTGTCTTGTATGCAATTTGCCATTGTCGTAACAAACGAAAAGCGCGCCGTGAATCTACGGTCGGAGGCGGCGTGCAAGGCAGGGGCGGGACCATAGGCGGGTAGCGGGAAATTACGTGCATTTTATTTTATTTATTTATCATCATACACCTTGCGTTATCCCGGTATTCGCCACAGCTCATGAAAGCCTGGGGTCCGCTTTGACAATTAAACCAAAGATTTGGAGTAGACACTAGTTTTACGAAAGCGACTGCAATCAGACATTCCAACCTGAAGGGTAACTAAGCCTTATTATTAGTCCGGCTTCCTCACGATGTTTTCTTTTCCTTCGCCGAAAAGCGATTGGCAAATATCAAAATGACATTATGATAACCACTTGCGAAATTTTTACTTTTTTCATTTCCTGTTGTAAGTACCTACTCGTACATCAGCAAAAGTGAAAAAATATACGATGTATTTTCAGCATGGTTGACATTTCATGACTTTAAAGCCATCCTGACCTGACCCACCGTAATACAGTTCACACTAGTACGGGAATCAGATGACACGTACTTTTCTTTTGGTTTTGTACCATAGTAAAATGTTAAAATTGTAAGTAGAATAAGCACCTTTATTGACTCAATAAAATATCTTTTTTTTTTATCTTTAAGTCACGACTTATACGAAACCGCTGCTCTGCGTAACCAGAAATGCCGCTTCAGCAATACATTTCACGTCATCACAATGCTATCGTTGCTGCTAAATTAGATGCCCGCGTGATTTACGACCAATATTTCCTGGTGAAGGAACTGCTTTAGAGATTCTATTGCTTAATTAACTATACAACTTCAAGCTCAACCTGAGCTTCATAAATGAGCAAATTGTTTGTCGAAGATTTTGAGAGAAGTAAAAAAAATAACAGCAAGAAAAGAAGACATCTTTATTGAATGTGTTACAAAACGAACCTAACTCAGCATAATAACTATTCTAGCTAAAAAGCCAGCGCCACTATAGATAAAACATAACGAAATAGTACATTTCGTTATAAGTGCGAGAAGAATGACATTCTCGCACGTGTGACGAACGACGTTTTTTAATACAGTTGCGAAAAAACACTACTACTTACTTACAACGAAATAAAACAATCCGAACTATCAATTTTCCCATGGACATTGACGGATTATTTGACAATCCAAAGGCGTATTTTTGAAGCTTTTAGACTTGCGTGCATATTTTCGAGTTTGCTATTCATCTACTCGTAACATAATTTATTTCATTGGGTGCCATAAAAACATAAACATTTACGATTTGGGACGATTGTTTAATGTACAACTACATTTTAATTTAATCGATCCATTTATGCCCCGACGTATTGCAAATAACGTAAAATAATTATGACAAATCGCGTAACATATTGAGGTTTTTTGAACGTGCATTAAGTTAAAACATGGTAGACGCCTCTACTTTGACAGTAGAAGACGCGTTTCGTTCCAATCATGTTCTGTTTACACGACTCATTATGACCGATGTTTCAAAGTATAAACCATTTTATAAATTATGTTTAGTATGACTAAAAGTAAACAATTACATATGAAATATTAACGTTTTAAATATTAATCACTTAATAGTATGTTTATAGTTTTATTCTGTCTTAGTAAACTAGACTAATATGAAAACAGCTCGGTAAGTAGTCGTAAAATGGAACGTATATACTTTTTATGCACTAGTTCGTAAAATACAACTTCTCGCACGCTAAACAGCCAAAAAACGGGCACTTTTTGAGCAACTGTATTAAAAAATATATTACATTACAAAATTTACAAAAAACAACCGTAATTATTAAAAACAAAAAAGTCGCGTAGACAACTTACAATTTCTAGACTAGCGAAGGTTTTATTCCAGTCTAAAGTTGTTGAATTTTTTTTCCATACAGTTTACGAATGTTCAGGCTTACCAATAGTATTACGTTTCTTTCTTTACTTAAAGGGTCCTTATGTTTTAGGTGCACATTCCTTTCTGCTCTGATAATTTCTCTTTGAGTCTTTCCATATAGGGAACAAATCAAACAATTTTATGATTTTTTTTTTAATCTTGTTTTTCCCTTATTGCACTCGAAAAGACCCTTTAGACATAGAAAGCCACGTGTTCTTAGTGCATTCCTCCATTAGGCGCCAAGTTATTGGATGCATATTGAAATTATACTGTTTCACCGAGTAATGACGAGTCCGATGCCAAGTCATAAACATTCGGGCAGCATTATACAAATTACGCTGGTTGGGCAATCTAGTGCTGGGATGCAGTCGCGTGTACTGCCAACCGTAATGTTCTTAGCTCTTTAATCTTAACCATTTTTACCAGTAAATTAATAGATATACTAGTAAATATCATAGGACAGATTTATATTGACCGGGATACAAATTGTTACCTTACATTTACTACATACCGAGATTGGTAAGAGAAGCCATCGAGATTCACAAATGTAAAACTTCCAATCGTGAAGATGGCTTTAAATTATCAAATCAAATGATGGTAGATCGCGCGCTGTCTACGCAACTTTGACATCCACCCGCCGTCTTCAGTTTCCCGTGATCATGATGCATGCAACTGCGTCGAAATATCAGGACATTCAGGACCTCAATAAAAATCAAAAAGTAATCACGGTTTATATGCCGGTCAATATAAGTCTTATAAAACTAACTGTGTAGAAAAACTCTTATTATAGGACAGTTCTACAGATCGACTAAGCCCCGCGATAAGCTCAAGAAGACTCAGGAACTAAATATCTGTGCTCATCACACAAGTAAATGCCTTTACGAGGATTCAAACTCTGGGCCACCGGCTTAGCAGGCAGGGCCTATTGACGATTGGTCTGGCCTAATGGATCACTATATTCACCATTCACTAGGCCAAACCGGTCGTCAATAATAGGATTGGATTCCTTAATTAAGCCTGGAAAAATGCGATACGTTACTTATACTTACGATTACTCTCTGCTCTTCCGACCGAACCTATGCTGCGACAAAGCCAGTTGCGTTTTGTTCACCACGAAGCGTGAACTAGTTTTGTTACTACGGCTAGGCCGTCGGGGCGTCTGAGTGAGGAACTGACGACGGGCGTATCCATAGTTTCATATTTTTTAACCGACTTCAAAAAAAGGAGGAGGTTCTCAATTCGACTGTTTTTTTTTGAATGTATGTTACTCGATATCTCCGAGAATCATGGACCGATTTTCAAATTTTTTTTTTTAATCGATCAGGTATAACCCCGAGATGGTCCCATTGCCACCAAGTCGGGGTCTGATAATGGGATCTTGGAGAAATCGAGGGAAGTCTTCAAATGTTATAGGCACATGTAATGTTTTTCCAAATTGTAAACAAATCAATTATTTTTGGAGTCGGGGCCAGCCTGCGTATGGTTGGGTGGGGTAAACAGGAAATAGCAAGGCGACGAACAGGTCTGAATTCAAAGGTTTATTATTTTTTGCTTTTTAGTTTCTCCGTGTTTTGTAACGCGCTTGTTTTTGAAGGCGGTTTTTTTTGTCAGCAATATGTTCTAGGATTGCTAGTTAATGCCTGCTCCCCTCTAGAATTCCAATTACTATTTTCATCTTAAACTACTATAATTTATTTAGTGCCTAAATCAACATTTTCACATGCGTTAATATTTCCTACATGATTATTATAACATCCCTAATCCTGCGTATAAACTCGCAACTTTGTGGTTAAAAAGTCGTGATAGACTTTATTTCTGAATACTTAATGATATTTGGACGTTAATTGAATTGAGTGTTCCAGTTGCAGTTATTTATGTTATCTTAATAGGTGTACTAGATGAAATCATTGCAAATATTTATGCTGAGTGTAGGTATGGACAAAAGAAAATTTGAAATGTAAATCGTCATCGTAGCTCCCGAACGTATGAACCGATTTAGAGTTAGTTTTTTTTCGTTTGAAAGCTAAATTAATCGCTAGTATTCTTAGCCAAGTAAGTCCACTGTGTCGCGGTCGGGGTTTTTTTTTCAAAATATAATTTTTTGGTTAGGTTAAATAAACCCTTAGCATTATATATTATTCAATTTCTTATCCACTAGGGTAACTTGGTAAGGTGTGTAAATGATGATATGTAAATGTTATAATATATTACATAAGGTAATTTGTTACATAATACAATTACTTTTTTTTTAACTTCGCGAGAAAGTAACTTTAAATAGCATGTTTTAATTCTAAAACGTTTTCAAATTTTGTTTCTCACGATTCTGCTGTCTAAGTAATTTGTCCCCTAAGGCTAAAATACTCGTTTAAGTACCTATGAACACCCAGGGCAGTAAAGAAATATTTCAAATTTGATTCGGCTGACAATTGTAGGTACCTAATGGAGTACTGAAGTGGCTGAATTTTTTTTTAAATCATGAGAATGAGTTGAACTACATATTCAGATATTAACTAACATATTATATAATTTAAAAGCGGTCAGCCAATATAAGCGAAATACTAATTAAACTTTTTACATAACAAATTAACAATTGAATCCAATTAGATATTAAAATAGATCGAAATATGACGACAAAATGGTGGATTCGGAAGCGCCAGCCGCTCATTTATTATTTAAAACCCACATTTCGTCGGATATGTAATTATAGAATAGAGTAACAGAACCATTCCACATTTTTAAAATCGGTAGACGAAATTAATCCGAACAGCTGCGCTTGCGACGCCACTCCTCTCAAAATAAAAAAGGATTAAGTGACGTATATCAAAAACAAAAGAAAATCGATGATCTACTTTGAACTGTATTGCAACGGTATGTGGTTCATTGAAACTGACTTAATCTATTTGACATTTCTTAAGGCGTTTTTATATTTTTATTAAATATATAGTTTTGAGGATTAAAACTGAAGATTCTGGTGGGCATGGACATTGATAAATGCTAGTCCAATGTCTATTTTGTATACAACGTCGAGAGATATATTGCGGTGTGGTATGAAAATTGCTTTCTTAATCAATTTACGTTGTTGCTTTGCCAATTGATAGAAATGAGTTCATAGAACCCGGTTAGGCTTGCCAAATTTAAGCCACTTGAGCTAAACGATGCTGCATTTTATTGTAAGAAAGCTTACAAAAACACTAATGAAATCCAGAAAATTATGTTATATTTGCAAAAAAATATTCTAAATTCTGTGTCAGGTCATTGACATTTCCTATGGGAGAATATAAGTTTTATTTTTCGCGATTTTGAGATTAACATCCCAATATATTTGTAACCAAGGTTAAAGTGGCTCCGTTTGTACGATGTAAATTATTGTAACTAAATAAACACTGATATTATATCATTGCCATAGGTATTCCTATTGATGGACATAATCTGTCTAAATAACGAATACGAGTTTCAGTTACTTAAAGTTAAGTTCTAGCGGTATATATTTTTATGTCTTATTTCAATATAAAACGATGTAGATTCGTAAAATGCAAAATGTCTCCCCCGGCTGCGAGTTTGCACTAGTTTCACAAACTCAATAATCGTACTCGAAAACACCACCATCCTTTCGTTATTTGTACCAAAAGTCCATCACATCTCATCTAACATTTAATCCCTCAATCGACGCTAAAGGTAAACTACCATTACCCTTAATAACTTCGACTTTCGTTTTCACTTACAAAGTAATTTTCGCCCAATTAGCGCTGAGAATACGCTCCCGACACGAATTCGGAAATGGTATTTTGACATCAATTTAATATCAATTCAACGACGCAATTTTATGTATAAATTTCACGTCTACGCATGAGGCTTTTCTGTTTAATTACTTAGAAGGCTGTCTGCTTTAAATTTCGATGTCACTCAATTTGAATTTTGAGCAAAATTGACCGATTTTTGTTAAATACGTTTATTTTGACTGTGATTGTCACGACATCGACAGTTAACAATTTTAGGCTTAATATTTTGGTCTATAACTCTGATTGGTTTAAAACCATACCTCCCGGCAGAAACATTATAATTATGTATATACAATTAAAAAAGGAGGTTACCTACTTCCTTCATTCCTCCTCTTTTCTTACGAATCATGATTGGTATTGTCACGACTAAGTACTTAATTACACTCCAGGTGTGCTGGATTTCTTAGACCATCTTATCAGGACTGGAGCAGATAGTCGGGAAAAGCACAAAATCACGAGGATGAATCTCCATGGCAAGAAAGTGAAAAAGTGGGTGTATGGGCACACGTTGGGCGGAGAGAATAACTTCTGTGACAGATACCACATTGCAGGCCAGCATGCACCGAGCAGTCTTGTATTATGAAGAACTTAGGTTACTCTCAATTCTTCTCACTCAATGATGAATCCTATTTCTGGTCTCTTTATTATCTTTCGACCAAGATAGCAAAAACGGAATAAGCGATAGTCGTATAAGACGTATTACTTTTCAATGTAATTCTGATATATTTGATAGCATTAACTTACGATCGTAATAACACCTCGGTCCGCGCGACCGAACAAGGAGATTGCTTCCTTGATTCCTCCTCTATTCTTACGAATCATCTGATTGGAATTGTCACGACCGTGCACGATTAGGAAGCATCGTGTATGCTTCGCTTTTTTGCACCAGGACAAGTTACAGTTTTTTTTTATTGAAAAAGGCTTTTAAAATGAAATCTATGTAGGTACGTAATTAATTTTTAGCTATAAAACCAGTAGTAGCATTACTAGTACTTACAAAGTATTTTATGAGTAAAATTTCTCAGCTGTTCTCACTAGGAACAAGTTTAAATACTGACTAGAAATTAGAAAGTACCAAGGTAGATATAATTATACTAATATTTTCGTATATCAATATTTTTTACACGAAATAACAATGAAATATACAATAAAAACGTTTCACCCGATAGTATTCATTCATAGCTGTCACAGACTCCGCGAATAGAAACATAAAAGTGAAATATAGAGATACTTGGAAAAAATATTCCGGTCCAGAGGACAGTAATGGCGTAGGTGGGTAATCCAGGCTGGTGGATAAATTGTAACTTTGTTCTCTTGTGCTAAATTATATTTTGTTTCATATACTGGATGCTTAACTGAGTCCGTCTCTATTTTGTCCAAAAAACAGGACTTTTTGTTCATCTGCTGGTATAGGTATGGCTACACATTTATTGAAATTACAACTTGTATATTTATGATTGTTAACGGAAACTGTAACCGATAAATCGGCACTTGATGAATTTTTATTTCAAAAATACCCATTCGGTAACCAAATCTGAAATTTTACTCAGTTCATCCAAGCGTTCTAGATGAAAATTTGAAATACATAATATGTAGAAAGGAAAACTCTTTCAATATTCCTATCATTAAGCCAAGTTCGATCGTAGTCTCATGCGTGCATCCAGTGGGGTCATGGAGGGTCAAGACCATACCAATTGACCACGTGATCCGTGATAGACACACATTGACCACGAAGCTGGATCGCCCTTGCGTAGTATTATATTAGATCGTGTCAAGAGTATCCAAACAATATCAAAACTCACCAATTACAAAGTCTGAAATCTGAATACGAAATGACAAAATTTGGCAACAGCGCTGATAAATCATGTTCTTGAGTTGCAAATGCATTTGAAATGTGAATGGACATTGTGAGAGATGAGGCGTGTTATTAAATAGATTTCAATGTAATAGACAGCGTTTGTGCAGCGTTCTGTTAGGTTTTGTAAGAATGTAAGGCGTAAGTTTTTACGACATTTGATTGTGGTTATAAATTATATTGATGTAATTGTTGACGTTTAAATAGAGTTTTAGAATTTTTCGTAATTTTGATTTAAATTACATTTCATACTTTGTTTATCGAATAAAGGATTATCTACTGTATTGAACAAAGCATCTTTGAAGATGTGATTTAGTTAGACGACACTGTGATATGACACCGACCTGTCAGTTTCAAAGAAACGTTTTTTCTGACCAGCCCTCTAGTCTAGCACAACTTGCGTTGTCGCGCGCGCGTCCATACTTGAAGTCGCGCTTGATGTATGGACTCGCGCGCGATAAGGCATGTTGTGCTAAAGGGTCAGAAATACCATTTATGACACTGATATATTCGATCAACGTACTCGTAGTATTAGATTGAATATTTGATATAAGTATGTATAATATAAAGTTCAGATCCGGTCGTTGGTCTTTTATTGGGAAGCCAAAACAGTGCTTTTTCAAAGTTCTAACTCAATATTCTTAATAAATAATTTTGTAAGAGAGATAAAACAAAACCTAATTCATAATGTAACGGGAATGGAGGAGAATGAAATTAAAAATAAATGTCATTTAACTGGATTTATTTAAAATTTGAAATTCTTAAATGATAATGACAATTTATAGTTTAAAAAAAGCTCAATATATTTTAGCAAAGTAGCTGAATTAATAAATCATAGTGGTGTGATGACATATTTGAGCTACATAAATATTATTATAAATTATTATGGACGTGTGTGATACGTTTCATCTATTTACGTGACTCGTGAATAAAGAAAGACCACACCACAGTATAAGTTAACAGTACTTTAACTACTTTAAGTTATTTACTTCACAAAAAAAAACTTTGTAGGTATCCTTCTCGTCTTCTGATAGTTCCTAATCGAAAAAATATTGGGGAAATTACGAATATTACCTAGGAATGTGCAACTGTGTGGTTTTAAATGAGTGAATAGTTGAACACCTCTAAAATAACTTATGGTGGTTTAATTTTGTCTATCGATATCCTGTACGGTACTGAATGTACTCATGTAATTCCAATCTCATGCAAAGGTTTTTCCTATCAACGATCTTAACATATCGTCAGGTCGCCAAATTTATCGTTGGAATCAGGCGTCAATTTGCGGAAAATCCATGTTAGTCAAATTCAAAAAGATTGTTTTGGCTGGTCCCGCAACTGATTTCGGATTTGGACTTTCAACATCTCCAGCATCTCCTGATGAGACAGGCGAAACACAATGACATGTCGAGTTTTGTATTTTTGTTGGTGGGTTATAAATGTTATAATATTTATTTATATATTTTTTTTGCACTGGGAGATTATAAAAATACGTGTTACGGGTTATTAACATAGCACACTATCTAGCTAATCTTCTTGCTTTTGAGGTCTCTATACTATTTACTTTTGTTGTGGTGTTGTTTCACAAATAAATTGAGTGTCAAAACACATTCCCAAACGGAACGGTGAACACGGAGAGAGGGATTGAATAAATCAAGGAAAAACGGAAGGAGCGAAATTGAGAGGACATCTGACCTAATCATGGTAAATAAAATGCCAATAAAATTCGCGGTATTGGTCATAATCATATAACTGGGCCTCTACTCGTACGTACTATGAGTCTTTTATGTTTTTTTCTATTTATTGGGGTAAACAAACAGCCACTACAACATATGCTGAGTAACAACTAGGGAACAAATCAAATGATTTAATTAAATTTTTAACTAAATAATTTAATTTGTTCCTTAGTTGTATACATGCCAGCACCATCCTCGCTGTACCGTAATCCTGTAAAAGATTCATATAGGAGGTGCAAGCACGAATTTCTCGTCCTTAGAGTTGGTACCTAAAACGCGCCTAGCCTTATTAGTACACTAGAGAAATTTTTTCGGGTACCACGGCGGGCGGGTGGTCTAGTGGTAATGACGTTAGCCGCGTAAGCTGAAGACCTGGGTTCGATTCCCGGCTCGGCCACCAGTGGGCCTTGTCGTTTTTTCTTTCGTGTATGATATCTATTTCAATATATGCTGAGTAAGTTTATAATGCGTTACTCGTTGGCATGAACGATATAGAAAACGACATTCATTGTACGAGAAAGAGAAAGTGAACAGTGCCCTAAGACGGTTATTTACGAATCTATTCCAGGAGCCTTGAGAAATTATGCAATGTATGCACATTACTATAAAAACCTTTTGTTCTTATTTTTATAAAACATCTCTCACTCATAAAAATGACACGAACCGAGACTCAAAGGGTTTACTCCTCCAAAACCTTTTGCATTAATAAGTATTACAATTCAAACAATGAAACACCGTTATTCTCCCCCAAAAGTAAATTAAATTCAAAACTTCCCTCTCAAATCACGTCCATCATCCCGATACCTTACGCAAATAAATATTTCAGACCTTTTTATTTGTGGAATGAAAAAAGCCTTCGTACTAAGAAGACAGGGCACCGTCCCATCCGAAAAGACTTAAGTTCCTACCACAGTCGACACTGGCTATTGACTGATCTGCAACTTTATTTCAAAGGTATTGAGTCCACAGATGGTCTTTCAAAAGTGTTGTATAGCACGGTGATGAGATGATTTATAAAGAAACAGAAGAGGAGGTAAACGTCGAGGCTTCTTCCTGAGTTTAATGAGATCGCCAATCAGCTGGATGTCATTGCTGTCGTACCGCGAGGTCGCTATGGGATGAAGTATAAAATGCTTGCTAGGATAACACCTATTGGTTGTTGAAATTGTACTCTAAAACATACTTCTTACTTTTATTGTGTTAATTTTCCAAATAGGAGCAAATATAAGGCACGCCAGTTGTCTCGTTCCCCAGTTAACAATTTGGAGATCGTTTAAATCCGCTTCAACATCATCGTCCCAATCCCAACGATACCTGGGACGTCCTTTCGGCCTCCACTTTGCTGAGAGACCTATGTATGCTCTTTCCGTGCCGCAATCATTCTCCATACTTAAAACGTGGCCGGAACTTTGCAATTACATAACAGGAATTAGTAAACATATATCCAGGTCTCTTTAAAGCAAGAGTAAATAGGTATCTCATAGGTAAGCGTGCTCCACCGTAGACATGCATCATCACTTACCATCAGGTGTGATCGTTGTCAAACGTCTACCTATTCATACAAAAAAAAAGTACATTTCGTTATTACTGCGAGAAGTAATGACATTCTCGCACGTGTGACGAACGACGTTTTTAGGGTTCCGTAGTCAACTAGGAACCCTTATAGTTTCGCCATGTCTGTCTGTCCGTCTGTCCGTCCGTCCGTCCGTCCGTCCGTCCGTCCGTCCGTCCGTCCGTCCGTCCGTCCGTCCGTCCGTCCGTCCGTCCGTCCGTCCGTCCGCGGATAATCTCAGTAACCTTTAGTACTAGAAAGCTGAAATATGGTACCAATATATATATCAATCACGCCAACAAAGTGCAAAAATAATAAATGGAAAAAATGTTTTATTAGGGTACCCCTCCTACATGTAAAGTGGGGGCTGATATTTTTTTTCATTCCAACCGCAACGTGTGATATATTGTTGGATAGGTATTTAAAAATGAATAAGGGTTTACTAAGATCGTTTTTTGATAATATTAATATTTTCGGAAATAATCGCTCCTAAAGGAAAAAAAAGTGCGTCCCCCCCCTCTAACTTTTGAACCATATGTTTAAAAAATATGAAAAAAATCAGAAAAGTAGAACTTTATAAAGACTTTCTAGGAAAATTGTTTTGAACTTGATAAGTTCAGTAGGTTTTCAGAAAAATACGGAAAACTACGGAACCCTACACTGAGCGTGGCCCGACACGCTCTTGGCCGGTTTTTTTAATACAGTTGCGAAAAAACACTACTACAACGAAATAAAACGATAAACAATCCGAACTCCCAATTTTCGCATTGACATTGACGAATTTTTTGACAATTCAAAGGCGTACCTATCTTTGAAGCTTTTAAACTTGCGTTCATATTTTCGATTTTGGTATCCATCCAACACAATTTATTTATTTCATTGTGTGCCATAAAAACATAAACACTTACGATTTGTGACGATTGTTTAATAGACTAATATTAAAACAGCTCGGTATGTAGTCGTAAAATGGAACGCATACTTTTTACGCACTAGTGCGTAAAATACAACTTCTCGCACGCTAAACAGCCAAAAAACGGGCACTTTTTGAGCAACTGTATTTAAAAAAATATTTAATTCAAGTTTAACTTTAAGCCTATGTAATTTAAATACTATTCTTTGAATCCAACCATAAATCGGTCTCGAATCTCGATCGTCCTGAAGCGCTGTGAATCGCAGTTCAGGCATTCTGTTCTCATCTTCTATTTCAACGTATATTTTGTAGTCTGCCACGGATGTACAGTCAGCGACAAAGATGCGGAGAACTTTGTGCTTGCTCCATTTTTAAAGGCGAAAAAATGATCTGAAGCTTTTATTATTACTGTAAATACTAAGTACTTTTTCGGGTTGTGAAATTTTATATAAATAAATATATGCATAATTTTACTTTTTTATTTGAAGAATATTCTAAGTAACGTTTTGTATTTCTTTTGTTTGCAGGTACGGTTCCAACACACAATATTGTGGACCACTGTTGAAGGTGATTAGTTTAGTAATAAATAATTAATAAATATTGGGAGACACCTTACACAAATCAACATCACAGGTACTTACTTATATAGATAAATACATACTTATTTACATAGAAAACATCCATGACTCAGAAACAAATATTTGTGCTCATCACACAAATAAATGCCCTTACCGGGATTCGAACCCGGCTGGCCTGCCTGGCTTAGCAGGCAGGGTCACTACGCACTAGGCCAGACCGGTCGTCAAAGATGTTTACAAGTTTCGTATAAGGTATGATCAATCATCCATTTTTAGGGTTCCGTAGCCAAAATGGCAAAAACGGAACCCTTATAGTTTCGTCATGTCCGTCTGTCCGTCTGTCCGTCTGTCCGTCTGTCCGTCTGTCACAGCCGATTTACTCGGAAACTATAAGTACTACAGTGATGAAATTTGATGGGAATATGTGTTGTATGAACCGCTACAAAATTATGACACTAAATAGTAAAAAAAAGAATTGGGGGTGGGGCCCCCATACATGTAACTGAGGGATGAAAATTTTTTTTTCGATGTACATATTTTTTACTTTTTTTACATTTGTAAACCATATTAAATTAAACGGACAACGGAGACTTAAGACAATCTCTACCAGTCAACCTCAGGGTCGAAACAATCTTTGTTATATGCAGAATGTATAATGTAAACCTGAAGATATTTAAAAAAATACGTTTTTTTCTGTGAAAGTTTGAAAGAAAGAAAGAAAGAAACGTTTATTTGGTGTATAAAAAATGTTTTAAAACTATTACATCTTAGTCTAATAACACTTTATACACCAAAATGGTTGCCACTCAGCATATGTCGCTGACTAAGTTAGCCATGGCGCTGCTTTTCAGGGCAACCAATTAAAAAGTTCTCTAAATAAAAGTTTTCGTAACGTTTGTGAATACTGAGTTTATTTTTATTGGAATTTCATAATCGCTAAAATTTTCATCACACACCTTATTGACCTAATACTTTTAATTTACCAATCGCGTATATGTACTAAACCTAAACGTTGCAAAGAATGCCTAATACTATTCAGATAAGGTTGAAATTGTTAAAGCAATCCATTACCTTTTCCTCTTTAGTCGTATCACTGCAACGTAAAGTGGTAATAAATTACACTCTACTATGAAAACAATAAGGTCGATATCATTTCAAACCAATCGTGAAAGATAAGTGGTCGCTATAGTTACCAGAAAAATCACGGTGGTGATTAATCATCAAAACAATAGCGTTTTTAATTTTCACAACTAAAATGTTATAACGTTGTGAAATATATCATTCTAATTTAGATCTAACCGTGTGATAAATATAGTTCAATTTACTTCAGATATAATATAAGGTGGTTTCATAATTGTGTACTGTGGATTTATTTTAATATGTACGAGTTTTACATTTTAATTAATAATGAAGTGACTGCGGTAAATTTAAAAGAAATGTTTGCGCATTTAGTTTACACTAGCGAGCTATGATATAATATAATATAAAAGCACAAAAGTCGTTTAAAAAGTAGATGTTTACATTGTTTTCACAATTTATTGGTTCCGTAGATAAGTACCTACATATACGTAACGCTTAATTGGCTACCCCAAACAACCACGAAAATATGACTCATTTTTCCCAACCTACTTATTGTAATATCGTATCGTATTAACCGCAAATTGAGTTCCGAATGAGACAGTGACACATGCAAGGCCGTTGAAAGAAAGGGACGGCCGATAGTGCGCTGCACAAAATTAAATTGGCCCAAATTGACTTATATTAAATTAAGGCAGTCGGTTTAGTGCCCGTCTCGGGGCCTTTGTAGGGATGTCACTCGTTATCAGGGCAGGGGTGCGGTTTTATTATTTTTTGACATTGACGTTTCTGATTTTTTTATAAGCAATGATCTAGCGGGTTTCTTTGTTGTGTAGGCCATTTTGGATCTGTAAACGAGACATTTTAATTATTAATGTTTATGTGCTTTTTTGGGATGGCCCAATAAATAGTTAAGTCACATCTCGGACACTGGCGATCAAATATATGAAAGAGGCGCGTTCCTAGCACACATTCTAAGCTCGTTAGCGCGTACCAAGCTTGTATGAGTGAGATATGACAGGTTGACTGTTCGCGTTTTTGACAGGCGGTAACTGTAAGGTAACCGAGAGGGGGTGGGTGGCACTTTCAGCGGGGAGCGGGAGTGGCCATACTGTACGATAGTAGTCAGTATTATACTGTGGTTCAGTATTGTTACGTACATAGACATACGTATACAAAATTTGTCAATTTGTAATGGCAGCGATCCGAAGTACGGGCAGACATACTAAATAAATTATCTCTAGCCTTCTAAGACTATAATAAAATAAATTTTAACTTCTGGTTACTAGAAACATCTGCAATCGATGATATCCAGAGGCCGTGAGTGGATAGTCCTCTCAATGTACTTAATAATAACCTTATCAGACAAATAGCATTTCTTTTCATTTTTTCATACAATAAACGAAAACCTTTGCATATTTTGACATTTCATAGCTAAAGGGTCAGTATTTTTAGAATCATAGAAGCAACTTCGTAAATGAGGATTCATTTTTATACAAAAAAAATAATGAAAAACGTATGTCCATTTTAGCATTATAAAGTTATAATCTGCGTACTGACGCGCTCTTTTGGAAGGGTCCACACGGTTGACCAGAGTTGAGGCACTCGAAAGGTCGAAGGGAAATAACTAAAAGACATATTCTAATATTAATAACATAATAGGAATACGTATTGGGTCAGTAGGCTAGTTTCCTACTAGTCAAATCAGCTTCTTTTTAAGAACTGTCAAAACGATTTGCTAATTATGGAAATACTATGAAATACTGAGGAGTGACGTCACGGTCAATTCATTTACTGTATTTCTTTCTCTTTGACTTATTAAATTGAAATTATGTTTAAACCTACTGTCCATATATTTCTACTAATTATATGGTGCTTTAATTCGTGCACTGCATAAAACATATTATTATTTTCAGTATAGGAAACTAGCCTGTTGCCTTCGAGGGAAGCCAGTCCTGTCAAACTGGTGTAACTTGGCAGACGTTCAGATGTACTCTCTGAGTGATCACTGGTCAAACTATACAATGTGAAAGCAATGGTATTGATCAGGAATATACCTGGCAAATAGAAACTATGCCGCCATAAATCGACTTGGCGTGGGTCAATGGAGGAATATGATTCGAGCCGCTAAACTCCAGCAGAGGGTAAAAAGATTTAAAGAAGAGAAGAAAACATATTGATCTGAACTCAGTGGCAAAAGGGGCATTATGGTTGAAGAATGACATATCGCTGTATTGCTGTGACATCTCACTTAAGGATTGTTCCAATACGGCCGTATTACAGGCATGGTATAAAACCGTGATATGTTACTAGGATGAAATAGTAAGCATATTTGTCTTTTTGAAGTGAAACTTCTAATGCGACTTCCAACTGACAGCGTTAAACGTTTGACGCTCAGTGTTGCCAACTCGAATTTTGAAATATCCCTTCCTATTTTCATTTCCACATCACGAAGTTTCACTTCTTTCCCGAAGAGGGACTCCACGCACTATTTTTTTCTTATTTATGTTTACAGAAATGTTTAATATCAGATTTTTTTACGAATCTTTCCTTAATAACGAAACAAATTTAATTTATGACACACTTCGCTTATCACATTTCCCATTCAACTGGGTTGGCAACTTGGCACTTTTGACGTGGCTCGACTTAATTTCCTTCATTAATATTTTGTATACTTTTTGGGGTGCGTCATATATGAATAGGGGCAACGGAGAGGCATTATGTGGTGTTTTAAGGACCCGTCAGTTTATTCGCTTATAACCAGATTTTCATTATGTATTTTTTTATTTACATAGAAAATGGAAGCTTCAGCAGCCCCGAGCCAGGGGTGATTTTTCCAGCAGTAGGACTCAATGTAAAAAATACATTTTTTTACATACCCGAAAAACGGGGTACGAACATGAAGAATATGGAAATATACCTTAGCGCATTGAAATATATTTTTAAACCTAGATAAAATCAATAACTCTTTTCTCTAAAGATACATCAATAGCTAGCCAAGATTTGAACCCGAGAAAACCATTTTGCACAGTCACTGCCGACTATAACTTCGTTTCTTTTAAGATTAGAATTATCTGTCAAACGGGTAAACAAAGAAGCAGTGGTCGTAGACCTTCCTTCTTCGATTTCGGCCGATACCACTGATTTCTTGGAACTTATAACTTATAATACTATGTACATAAGTTCCTAGAAATCAGTGGTATCGGCCGAAATCGAAGAAGGAAGGTCTACCACCACTGCTTCTTTGTTTACCCGTTTGACAGATAATTCTAATCTTAAAAGAAACGAAGTATAGATCAAACTAAACGCACAAAGTAACATAATGAGCTGTTTTCACTTCACTTGAATCGTGCTTATTTCCGTCATTTGTTTACAAGTGAAGCAAAGCCATTTCAATAAACTTCGCCGCGTGGGTTCACACTGAGGAACAAACAGTTTTCTAGCAAATATATGTGTTTGTTTGTGTTTGTGTTCCGTGGGAGTCCCGTAACCTTTCATTTGAGAGCAGCTATCTTGATTCTAATGCGAAGAAGAGGCTAAAGCGTGTATAACCGTGTATGACGTTTTTACATTCACTTCAGTTATTCAGTAATTTTGACATTGTGAATAATTATGATATTAGTGTTCAAATTGGCCTAGGAGTTTAGTTTAGGAGTTTTAAACTCAAGAATGACATTCACATGATGTAGGTAGGTGACAGATGAATCTATAATGCATTCCGCTATTATTATGTTTACAAGAATGAGAAAAAATACAGTTGGTATGCTTACTTTTTCATCCTAGTAACATATTCGTATCGCTGTTTTATATTTACCATGCCTGTAATACGGCCGTATTGGAACAAATGCATTCTGCATTATAGATTTTACAAATATAAAACTTTTTAGGTATCTATCTACTTACAAGCTATACCTATTTTTCCTCAAATATCATTTAAATGAAGTCCAACCAAAACAGACTAGAAAGAACTGCGGTAGGGAATATTACACGACGCGACAGATATTATGTACCTAGGAATAACACCTACGATACATGCAGGCAAGCATGCCAAAAAAAAATTATTTGGTTGCCCAGTCTCACTTGTGTCAGGGCTAACCAAACCTTTCTGTTGTAGTCTTTATTTGAACCACGAAAACAACTCGAAGCAACAGGTGTTTGTCCAATAAAAACTTCGTACATTCGTAAACGTTAAAATAAACCTTGGCAGCCCTGTGTACCCTTTGTTATTCTCATCATTCCTCGCGTCGATTAATTATCGAATGTGCTGTTGTCATGCAGGACACCGCCGTTAACAACGATTTTAAGGTGATTTTCGGTGTGAAATTAATTATTATATGGTGAATTTGACATCCGACATTGATATGACTTTCAAACCTTCAAGAAAAGATCGTATTCGCATCTTAAAGGCATCAGACAACGCACCTCCAGACCATGTCCGCCTACTGGACCGGACCAGTGGCGCCTGAATGTAATTTAAAAAACGTCTCCTCAAGCGATGCGTCACCTGGGGCGCGCCGAGCGACGTCCCTTGCGCATCCCTTGCACGTCCTTCCTATACAAAATGTACTGAGGAGACGTTTTTTAAATTACATTCAGGCGGCGCGGCGCTGACGTCCGTTTCGCGTCGGCGGACATGCGTCTCTTGAGTGTGGACGGTCCTTTAAAGGCATCAGACAACGCACCTCCAGGACCACATCTCCGCTCCACACACACCTGATGTTTCGGGTGTCCATATGGCGGTGATCACTTACCATCAGATGACCTGTCTGCTCGTTTTCCTCCTATCTCATAAGTAGACGGCAGTACTTATACTAATTATACATAAAATATCTAAGCACTTTAGTTTTAGCGGAACATTAGTGTTTGATTACTTCAAACCGTTATTTTTACAGTAAGTTCGCTGAAATATCTAATAGAACCTTTCATAAATATCAAAATATTTCTTTATAACCCCTTGACATACTAGAAAAACAGTTTCCAACCAGTTACATAACTTTGCACTACCAGTAACGATACTATTTCCATAAATTCGCCCCTGGATCTTTACCTTCGCATGCTGCGCCGTAATAAGCCGGCAAAATAGTTCGCTAAATATGCAAACCGGGCTTGTACTAAATTTTAACTTTACATTGTATTTTGTTAAGCTTTAAAGCTTCGAATTCACTTGGTACTATTCTTGTTTTGCTACTAAATGTTGTGCGAGACTTTGAAAATACAAGTAAACTGAAAAAAGGACGATTTTTTCCATTCCTCTCCATTTTGAGTAGTCTACAAAAGTAAGGATGATCTTTTAAAAAATAGTCACACATCACCTTGCCATCGCATACCTATTTACGTGGTTGCCACGTCACCGTTTTGGGCTGGGCTGCCTCTCTGTGGTAGTCTTGGCACAACTTTGATCAGAACACCTCTCTCATCTCCTCCAAAGATTTTTGCAAGTGAGACGCTCTGAAGAATGAGAACAAAATTACGTCATTTTGCCATTTTTACTGTCAAAAATGTAAGTTTGAATAGGTCTTATACTGTAACACATTCATGGGCAGTAGACATGATTTACAAACTGCGAAAAAAATATCCATGTCCTAAGTACTTACATACTTTTATGCTCACAAAATGAGAGCCCTATTCCGATTTAATACGTACGCGTAATTGTTGCAAACGAATTGTCGTTGTCAGGAACTCGACTGGACGTCGCTAGTAAGTCTCCTGCTTTGCATTACACATGTTTAAAAAAAAGTATGCCCAGTAGCCACGCCTCAAATTAATACGACATAATAACTCTGGCTTGTAGCTGTCGCATGTTTCAGCGCCGGTTGGACTCACGCAATGAACCGGGGAATTAAAACTACCGACAGCTGGCTCTAGTTTCGATTTAGAATAACGCTGGACGTTCATTACGTGTTTTATCGATTTTCTAAGAAGTTTTACTTTGACTGTTTTTAAACAATGGAGATACGTATGTGAGCTAAAAAACGAGCTGAGCTAAGTATGTCAAGATTTTTTACCTGTTTCTGTAGTATCTTACTTGTCTTGCAAAAGGGGTCTTGCAAAATCCGTCAGGAATTCGGGGATGCAGTGGCCAACGATGATGATAAGTACCTATAAGAAGATAATATTATTTGCCAAATTGCATATTGTCAAGGTCAACTTTGATTGCTTTGACTACATTTTGGTTCCATTGAGAGTGTAGAACTATAAATGTTTTTCGCATTATCTTAGAACAGACTTATTTACAGATTTAACAGGTAAAGGATTTTGACAGACAGACAAACGGACAACAAAGTAATCATATATGGAGTTCTATTTTTTCATTTTGAGGCACGGAACCCTAAAAATGGAAAACTTACCGCCTCGGACAAGACCCTAACTTACGATCGACCTTTCGAAATACCGGCTCGTTAGCTCTTAAGTTGATTAAGAGGAACCGAAGCTTCGCGTGGATGTTACATTCTGTTTTGTTTACATGCCTTTGGGAGGCACATAGCGACATCTATCGAAAAAATGAGCAAGTTAGAGTTTTGTCCGAGCGAAGACTTTTCCGTCTATTCATTGTCTTTCAATTCTACATTTTTCTATATTAAAAGGGTAATATGTAGTTCTAGTTAAAAATAGGACAGCGCCTTGAACATCTGGTTTGGATGACAAAGAAATAAAAAATGCCAAGGTTAACTTTTATTAATCAATAAAGTTCAGTTCAAAGGACCACTCATAAAAATGTGTGCCGAATGAGTTAGTGACGTGTTCTTAATGGGTTGAAAAAATGTTCGCCGGTTTAAAAAGTTTCTAACAGGATTAATAATAATAATAAACGTTGTTTTGAAATTTTATAAGGATATAAAAAATGAAATTTCAACTCTCATTCAGTCACAAATAGAGACGAAGGTAGAGAGTGTGTGAGAAGTGTCTTCAAAATAAATTTCTTTGTCGCATTATGATGGAAAGTATTGAAAATGGGTCGGCAACGCGCATGTGACATCCCTTGAGTTGCAGGCGTCCATAGGTTACGGTGACCGCTTCCCATCAGGCGGACCGTATACCTGTTTGCCACCAACGTGGTATAAAAAAAACGATTTCTTGTAGTTTCAAAAACACAAGGAAAAATCTTGCTTTGGGTATAATCAATTGTTTAATTTTATTTTTATTGTTCTCTTTATTTTCTCTCTCTTTTTGTTATCTAAGTTTCGTGACGCATTGATTTTACTGTAATGTCATGTAAACATGTTAATAATAAATAATTAAATAATGATTTGAACTCACGGCCTCGGGATCGATCCTCCATCAAGATCAAGCCAAGCAAAAGCAGCCAGTTTCCGACTTTGCTGACGTTTCTCTTTGCTAAGAACACTTAATCATAACTGAAAACAACTCTATATTACGTAACATACCCTATGAACCGCAATGTACATCGAATCGCCCGATTTACCACCGTTTAGATCGTCTTGCCCCGCTTCTCTCGAATTATTCCTCATTGTCGGGAGATTGGCGCGCGCCCAACAACGCTTTTACGATTATCCACATTTTTATAGTTTCCTCAATATAAATGTACAAATAGAATGGGTGTTTAGACTGTTTAGATGCCTGTCACGTTGCTGCGGCTGATTGTCTATGATTTATTGTGGTTTACAGTCATAATACATGCTGGGAGTTAGAAAGCTTTTAGCAAATGTTTGGAGTTGTTTATTCTGAGTTTTTTTGATGCCACTCTTTGGTAATGCTGCGAGTACTAAACAGCGTCAGTCGAGTGTAAATGTACATCACTCGCATAAATGTATACTTACGTGCTTATTTGGATGATGTCTAATAGATACCTAAGTAGAGGTATATGTTACTGGCGCGTAAGATGGCCTGGTTCTTTAGCTTTTCCACTTTGTAAATTTCATACTTTTGTAAGTGTCGCCAAAATCAAATTATATACCACTAGCTTTTGCCTGCGGCTTCGCTCGCGTTAGAAAGAGACAAAAAGTAGCTTATGTCACTCTCCATCCCTTCAACTACCTCCACCTAAAAATCACGTCGATTCGTCGCTCCGTGTTGCTGTGAAAGACGGACAAACAAATAGACACACAGACTTTCCCATTTATAATATTAGTATGGATTAGTATGGATAATCAGTACTGCAAGTTTAAATTTAAAATGAGAAAAAATCGAAATAAAAATACGATGGGGCCATCTTAGGCGCTAGTAGTATTGAATGGTGTGTTGATGTATTTTTTACTTAAATTTAATTAGCTTAGCTCCAATACTAATAACTTTCCCCTGATATGATTATTCGAGTTAAATGAGTTCTCAGTGTAAGCGATGATCGCTGGCAAGCAGTACCTACCTTAGTCCGATAGTTCTTACTTTGACAGGCTACATGCGGGGTCTATTTACAAAAATTTCTTCGCTTCTATGCATTTTTCGCCTCGACATACCAGAATATGACGTGTCCGATTGAGTGAATAGAACTCCCACTCCCGGATTCCGCAGAAACTAACGTTTGCTATAATTGAATGATTCATGGCTCATGGCGGATACTCGTGAATGATGTAACGTATGGAAGATGCATACATCTTATATGTAATGTACGTGGTGTGTCCCATAATGAATTGGCCTAAACTAGATACTATTATGCTAGCGAAATGAAAGTATTATTACTTTTCAATAGTCATTTTAATGTCAAACAACTGAAAATGTATTCGAATAAGCGCCTCTACTCACTTATAAAGTAGCATGAAGTTTGGTTTTCAAAATGACCGAAAACTGCGGCCTCCAGGATTTTGTCGTGGATTTTTTTTTCTAGCAGGTCCCATTTAAGGTTTGAAAATAAAAAGTAGTCACTCGAAAACATATCCGTAAATTAAAAGTGATAGAAGACCTCAGTGAACCCGTACTCGCGAACTGTAGCTTTAACACTTTCGCTACCAAGAACCCGACTTTCGGGCACACCGCTCGTAGAAGCGTAGACGATTACATGGGTTTCCCCGTATGTAGTGAAAATGTCGTAGCGCCGCGTAGAGCCCGGTTTCGAAAGTGTTAACTACCAAAATTTCCACTTGTTCTTCTTTTTGAACAGTCGATAGAAGTTTGAAATAAAATGAAATGAAATATTTATTTTCCAAGTAGGCATATTACAATGCGCTTATGATTTTGGACTCCCATCTTGCACTGACCTTACTAATGTGAAGGTTATCTTGAATAATTTGGTGGATGGTATATTTAGAAAGCCTTGCTGATATTTCTCTGATCTTTAGAAGTTGATTACCTAAAACTTCTCCTTGGACGCCTCCCGGTTGATGTTATCAGGAGTGAGGCTCTCCACTGGAAATTCATCCCATCCCAGACCTTTGATAGCTTCTTGACCGAATCGAAATAGATCACACTGAAATTTACGGTGCTAATCAAAGTAGAAGAGTTACTTAATACGTTATCCAAAGAAGAGTTACTTAATACGTTATCCATTTGATTTGAGTGCTGTACGGTACGGCCATGTTGTAAGTAATGCAAATCATGCAAATGTCAATTGATGGAATAGACAAAATGGCGCCTTCAGTAAGGACGCGTTCAACTTACGGTAGGGCCGTACCGCGCGGCTGCGTTCGTGTCTCGCAAATGGTCTCGTCGGAAGATCAGCGCTGTCCTCCGGGTGCATTATTGAGACGGGACCATTTCGTGATAAACTTGTCCATCCCTTATACTTTTGTAGTTCTTAGCCATTTTATGCATAATGTGTAGTTTATTACGAATAAATGTTTTGATTGATTGATTGATTGATTGATAAAAAATAACCCTTCATAAAGCAGGAATATTATAACGATTCGGTTTGCAATTTTCGACTATGTTGTGACATAGCTATGTCACCAGCGCGCCATGTCATCACAGCGGCGCGCCCCGCGCGGAATCGAGCCCACCGGCAGCGCACGGCGCAGTGGAGGGGATCGCCGGCCGACCATATTTAAGTGCGCGCAGCCAGTGCAGCTGCCCTTTTCCGTCCCCGTCGCTTCACGGCGACGCTCCCATCCACTTATCCTCCAACAACCAAGGCCGGGGTGACCATTACGCGCCTAGGCCGGGTTGATATCCGATCACCAGCGAATTCCCAAACCAGGGCCGGGGTGACCATTACGCGCCTAGGCCGGGTTACCTATATATCCTATCTCTCCCGTGATCAGGGCCGGGGTGGCCATTACGCGCCTAGGCCGGGTTACGATTCCTACCCTCTGAAACCCTCCTACCTTATTTTATCTCCCCGTGATCAGGGCCGGGGTGACCATTACGCGCCTAGGCCGGGTTACGGTTCCTACCTCCTGACCCTCGATAGGTCCCTGTAGTTGTAGGCCCTTCCGGCGCACCCTAGATTGATTCCGTTTAACCCCGGCCGGCCGGGGAAGGTTAGATATCGCATAGGATAAGCCGCGTTACCGCGATAGTATTAAGTTTATTGTGTGTGTGTGAATAAACGGCATAAAAGCCCGATTAGTTAAGTGAAACCGGTGTTTCTCTCTATTCGCCTTGCACCCCCTTTCTCCCACATCTGAGACTAGCTCGGTAAAACCTCCCAGGCCCATCAGGCACGGAGGATATGTGAGTCCTGCGCAGGCAGAACATCACAATGTCAAAAATCTTGCCAAATGTTTATAAACTACTGATGAGACGTGCTATGCAATAGTGCATAACAAACACGTCATGATACCTCGCACAGAAGTAGGTTAGGCCAGGTCATTATGGGACAGCCTGGTATCTATAAAATACTTGTTTATTCATAATGTCTTGAGATGAAAAATGTTGTAACGTTTCAAAGATTAAAGTAGATATGAGGACGGCATAGGTACTATGTATTTTAAAAAGATGCTGGTTATATTAGATTTTTTGATATCGATTGACTAAAGTAGTTATTTTTTTTTACTGTATAAAACTAAAAGCAATTCTCTAGGGATTCGACTTGTTACGAAAGCTTTTAATGCTGGATGCGTTCTAATTTGTCATTATGCAGCCATGCTACCTTCATATCCTTCCTATCCTTCTTTCTATCCTTCTATTCCTGTCAGAAGTGACACTACTAGCTCTTTTTCGGGGTTTCGGGAATAAAGTTGGATAGGAAGTTAGCATGGCAAACTATCATATGCGCTGATTCATGTCCATTTGTCCAGGCTTCAATAATATTGAACATGTGACACTGCATGTTTGAGTTGCAGGCGTCCATAGGTTACGGTGACTGCTTTACATCAGGCGGGCCGTATGCTTGTTTGCCACCGACGTAGTATTAAAAAAAAATATTTCGACTCTTAAGAATCAATGTCTAACTAACATTAGAATATATGTCACTTAGACATAATTGATTCTTAAGCGTCGATTTAATGGAATGAGGTATACGCAAGTAGGTACACATTATAAATATAACACTTGTCTTGAATTTCTAGTGAAATCATTGCTTTACATAGTACAGAAAAGTCATGACTCATTTATCACATTCCCAAAGTACAGTCAAAAAAGTCACCCTAAGCACTCATATTTATCAGCATTCCCTGAATTTAATTCCAATTTATTTTGTTTGTTTTTGTTCTGCATTTAAAACGTTTGGCCATAAGAAAAATAATAAAATGTGATCGTTTAGTAGAGGAAGGACGCCTAAGTTGTACGAAGTAACCACAAATCCTTTTCTCAAGTGTAGGAAGTTTCAACACACTAGATATTCCCCTAACATTTAGAAATTCTACCTCCTAGGTAATAATAGTTTCCGCTATTCTGATATTCCCTATAGATGAGTACCGATACATAATTTATTTTATAGAGCAATTACAACCAACATGTTCATTCAATTCTCATAGTCAAATATACACTTTGTGAAGTAGAAAGAAATAAAATACAATAATTAAGGTGAAAAAATTCAATTTATTTGTCAAATTTTTAGGAATTTTATTTTTAAAGGTGTTTTATCCCCAACGCGTCCTAGTATGAATTACAATACATAGTCGGTAATACATACTAAGCTCTGACCATCAACGTAAAGCTATTTGCCAATTCAATTCTTTCTTCGAATCGAATACGAAATTGGAATTCTATTTCTATTATTTCTATTTTATATTGTCAGTGAGAATCAGCGAAAATGAGAATACAACTTCACTATTAATACTATTCAAAGATAATTAAAGGAAAACTATCAGCAATTCAAGAATTCCAAGAACCCTTTGTTTTATTTTGTGTTCGGGGCTTTATTTAGGCAAATACCTCCTGGTTTGCGCATGAGGTAAGGTCGCCTATTCTATCATCTAAAATGCCAGGCCTTGGATCCTTTCTTAGAATCATCTTTTCTGGAATGTGAACCTATCAACCGGTTCTCTCAAAAATTTTGAACTTTATAAACCATAGAACCCCAGACTCTCCTCCAACATATCGACAAATGAAAATTACAATCACTATATTTGAACAAGAAAACTCCATTTAATGGCTATCACTGTATGTGGTAAGCTCGTACGCATTGCTATACAAGACTTGCCTCAACTGTCACGTTACGCTTAGCTGATATACTCAAGCCTGGACCTCCTGCCCAAACAAGCATCATAACTTCAATGCCAAGTAGCAAGAGAAAAGACCTGAGTCTCTTTAATTTATCAAAAACAAATCCGAAATAAAAATATTTAATTCAAACTGGCATTCCCGACAGAACCTAGTCCCTAAGCTTCTCAAAACCCGGCTATCCCATATACTTCAGCAATTATACCTCCAAAGATATAGTCCCCATTAGCAGCTCATTCTACAGATATAATAAATAATAAAAATATAATATCACAATATTATCAAATATCCAGAAATAAAATAATCTTTTATTTCTGAAGAATAAATAAAATATAATTGGCTTCAGCATTTTCTGAAGTTGATTAAGAACCTTAGTTCATTTAAAAGCAAAAGCTTGTACAGAATAACCATATAATTAACACATAAAATATCATTTAGTTTGCTTCAGAACTCCTTGGACTTAATGTAAGACCCTTGGATCTCAAACACAAAAGCATGCAGTTAAGCATTGTTTTTCTGAAGTTGTTTAGAACCTTAGTCCAATTAAAGCAAAAGCTTGTACAGATAACCATATAATTAACATTGTAATAAGTTCTCATATAAAATAATTTAGTTTACTTCAGCATTCCTTGGAATTAATGTAAGACCCTTGGATCTCAAACACAGAAAATATGCAATAAGTATTGTAATAAAATTATAATATAATATGCTCCAGAATTTCAGAGAATTATTTAAAATCTATAGATTATTCAAAGTGTATAATAAAAACCCTTAATAAATCAGTTATGTTTCAAAGTACCACAAAATAGTCATATAACAAAGCACAATAGAACATCATAATGAAATCACAAAGAAAAACAGTGATAAATATTAAAGAACTCACATGACTCCTTCTTATCTTTGGAGAGATCTCCCCGTGGCTGACTCGACCCGCGACTCGTTCCTGAATGTTTCCCCCTGCGCCCCGTGTACTGGCTTATATAGCCCGCTCGGGTGCCGGCCCCGCCCGAACCTGCCACGCTAGCGTCCCCCCGGAGCCCCGACGACCCTGCTCGCTTGTATTACCATATATGGGCATCCGACGCGCACCCTCCAGCGCCGACGCGCTCATCTCGATCGTGATTGGCTGCGCACCATCGCCTGACGCCAAGTCGAGTTTCGACCTGTTTCCTAGAACTTTTGCTACCGATGTTTTGAATGATGTTTCTATTTGGAATGAAAATAATATTATATTTATGCATGCATAGATTTGTACGAAACGAGATTATCGGATCGTCACAATTGCCCCCAACATTTGTCACAGAGGAAAGGTTTGGTAACCCTTGACTCGGAGCACAAATGTTCCCACTCTAAATCAGATATTGTTATTTAACCCCTTGATGTAAATGTGGTGTGTAAAGTGACCATTACTAGAAAGGAAACAAATTATCCGGCATGAAATTATAAACCCACAGAATTATGACCCATGAGTCCAATTGCTTTCAGACAGAATTTCCACCCTCCATGCGACACTTGGTTGTGAGGCAAGTGAGCCCTATGTAGCAAAGTCCTCGCGTTTCATCCGGAATCTACGACCGTAGCCATTGAGATTCCACCACCTACATTGCCCAGATGTCCAGAAACAACGAAAACCTCCTCATAAAGAATGGAAAAACCTTTGCGGTAACCTCCAACACTTTTTCCCAGTGGCAATAACTCCAGTCAATAACCCACACAGGACAACCGATTCCTTTCTTTCTTGGCTTGATGTAGTACTCTATTTCCAAGCAAGAAAGCTAGAAGTATTTTGAATTCATATATATTACGTTATGGCTCAAATGATTTCCACTCGATTTTTTTTTTTTATTCGTGTGGAACCCAAACGAACTCTAGATTCCTTATCTGAGGTTAGCGTCAGGATAGATGGACACGAAGTAATTCAAACATGTGTTTTAATTCACATGCTTGACCACCCCACATCACGTAAGCTCAGGAGTCAGCCAAATGGTCAGTTAAGAATGTAGAAGACATCCTTAAAAGTATTTGAAAGTCTCGACCGAGTTACTGGTACTACAAATGGACAGGAAGGAACTCCTGGACAGCCTCAGCCTTGCTATTACATTAATAATAACTTTATTTTATTTTGTGGAAGTTATTATTATCATAATCCTACTTATGATGTAAAATTACTATAAAAATTATACATATCTGGATGTATATCGGCTGCAAATTGCCATACTAAACTACAATGCAATTGATTTAAAAAAATCATTTCTAAAGAAAGCTTTTCAGTTAAATAGCAATAACCAAACCTGTCTATCAGAGGCACACATTTCTCTCCAAAGGTAGGACCGCCACGTCACTGCAGTTCAAACACATGGGTCTTTTTTATTTTTCCACGTGCTTGCTGTGCAGCCCGGTACCCCGGATCCCCTAAGATAGGTTAAGCAAACTAAATCAAAACACTCCTTCTGCAAACCCACTCGTTCATAGAGAGTGTGACGGACAAATAGTGATAGCTTCTTGTAGAGTATTGTGTTATCAAAAAGAATTTACCTATAAAAGGTATGACCTTAACCTAACACCAATATTCTCTTGATAACACATCTTTGTTCCCCTTTTCCCCGTTTGCAAATAACAATAACTGTTGTCAATATTTGATGATAAACAACTCTTAATAAACTCTCTCATACAAAATCATACATCAATTCTTTCATCCATCCTCTCTTACATCTACACATAACATACATCATCTGAGTCGTACACACATATCATACATGTTCCATTCAATCATCTTTTATTCTTCCTCACTCGCTCTTTCATACAGTTTAATACAAAGTTGCAAACCTCAAAATATTGACAGTGAAAAAGTTTATCCCATTTTTTTTTGAACAAAATATATATTGCATTGTTCTTTACATTGAAATAGGCAATTTACAAATTACACTATACTACAACCTTATAATTAAAGTTTACGCTTACGCTTAATGTTTAACGTAATTGGTTGAGACAAATTACGCTAAAAATAAATATAGTCAGAGCAACGTTAGAATTAATTCCTGATAGTCATGAATAAACCCTTACACATACGAAACCATGACTTGCTGTTCAACAAAAAGCCATAGCCCCGCACATGCACTGGCCACCCACAACCACCAAAAACCAATCCCACATTACTCCAACCATAAAAGTTACGCCTTATATGCTCTAAAAATTACACTTGGTTACGCCTTATATGCTCTAAAAATTACGCTTAATCATTTACGCCAAATTTCAATTAAATTTACGCAAAATGTACTTTACTTTACGCCAAAATTAGTTACGCCAATTGCTTTAATCAAAATTACTACGCGCTATGCCACTTAACTTAGATATTCTAACTACAAAATGGTAACATGTTCATCTTACATCTGTCCAGCCACAAATATCCTGAACCAAACGATTACCCACGTCTCATTCTTCACTATCCAAATCCTCTTCAAATGTTTTTGGACTTGTTTATTCTGCCGAAGTAGTAGATCCTACTGACTGCACAAATATGTTCTTGGAAGGGCTTCAGGCGAAGACAGCCACTTCAAATCGTAAATTTCCTACTGCAACTGCTGGCCCGTACAACTACTGCTGTCCCGTACAACTGTTGCTGGCTCTGTAACTCAAAAGCTCGAAGCACGAAACGCGTCGAGTTAGCGTAATTACAAACAAAATATGAACCTTGGATTACCCTTCATTTTTAGTTTCCCCAGCACAAAATTGCAAAATTAATACTGTTACAGTTACACGATATTTTTAGCTAGGTGGAGGATAAAACGACGGCTTATAAATGGATAACCCTTATTTATAATCAGTTTTACTTGGGAATAGAAAAACCATGACAAAATCTATGCCTGGTAAACAAAATAATAAATTTTAATGTAAGTAGCTAATTGGTTCATCAAGCTAAGATCTAATTAATAGGTTCTCGTACAACTTTCCAAACAACGAGATTCGCACAAAGTCATTACATTGTAGTACATTGTTGCTAGGTCCTTGAATAAAATATTTCTATTCATTTCCCATCCACACGATAAGAAACATACTTTAAAGAACAATATTGTCATGTAGCGATGCGTAAATAGATACTACTACGCCACCATAACTAGATATCCTAACACTAAATTTAACCCATGTTACTTATGAAACTTGCCCCCATGTCATTGCAAGTTTTATGCTATTGACTAACTCTGTAAATGTAAAACTATTAGATACCGTTTTCTAACCTTTGTCGAATTATGATGACGATGATGATGAGCACCCTCAGTTATTAATTAAGTTAATCGGAATCAAAAGTAACAAACACATACACTTACTATTTAATTCATCTGGTGCTTACACAAACTAATTACAATTTTACATGCTGGCACACGTGCCCCCCTGCGAACTAAACTTTTACATACTCAGTTGTGATAACCAAACACGGAATAACTCACAACAAAAGTCCTCTTTAACACACGTCGTAATAATTACAACTCTCTTTACTCGCTGGCATACATGCCCCCGTGACAACTAAAATTTAGCGTATTCTAAAGGGTTCAAATTGTGAGAAGCTAAATAAAGGAAACAATTGACCAAAGTTTAATCACAAATGGATAACCTTGAACAATAAGATTAAAAACAAAACTAAAATAAATATAGAGGAAGAACCTTAAAACTAAACTAAAACAAATTAAAAGGAAAAAACTCAAACAATAAAATACACAAAAATATTTCATTGCCGGGGTTCGAACCGGTAATCTACCGCTTCGTAGCCCAATCCACTGAACTACGTGTGCTACGGCGACTGTGGTGAAATAGGCAATGTATATCGACGAAGACAGATTGCCTTGATGTTTAATTTTCTTTCATTTATCTTTTCTGATTATTTTACCACCGTAGGAACAATTGCGTTTCGGACAAAATGTCGCACGAAAAATATGAATGAACACTAAGCACATTTAGAACTAGTCCTGTAAATACACGAACAGTCGTATAACACTTACCCCGCGACAATAACACACTCGCACGTACCGCTTGTACATATGATTACGGTATACACCGTCTTTTTCACGTACGTAAAACAATTAAACCCCACAGTTTACATTTCTAAAATGACGTAATTTCTCATTGACCTCTCATCTTCTTCTTCTTGACGGTCCCCTTCATTCTTCTCGCTACACCGAACATTTTAAAATAAAAAATGTACCAATCTACCCGTTGCCCTCTAAAGTCTACAAATTGAAACTTGATGGCGTTATGATGTTATGCTAAAACATCTTGTTTCAACCACAAGCATTACGAACCATATCACTTGAAACAAGCGAATACTAAAATAACATACATACACATATCTATAATGACATTTAAAATACAAAAGTGTTCCTTTACATACTTGTTGGCCTACTTCAGGTCCTCTTTGCGATATTAACTCTTCTTCATCTGTCACAAATTACACACAAAAATTCTATGATTTAGGTTTTGGTGATGAAAATAGTTTATTTCTCTTACTTTAAGCTTTATTTAATTACGTCAACGATTTCAAAAGAAATTAATAGATGAATAGCCCTTAATAGAAAATAAATGACTTCTAAATAGTCTCGTAACATACATACATAACATACCTACATTCAAAAACAAAACTATACATACCTACATTCAAACATAACTATGAAAATTGAAATTTAACTTTAAGTGTGTTCTGACACTATCCGATCCGGCCGATATCGAATGCGAAAACTCCCTGAGTAGGGTGCACCTTTAACCTCTTAATGTAAGTTTATAATGATGGTAATGACAAACTACGTCTTATTTCGTTAATCTGCGTATAATTAGAATACCTATTGATCATAGTTAGCTTATACATCACGCAAAATACGCGCAAGACATCGGTTGCGGACAATCGCCCGTATTACAATACAATACAATACAATAGTTAGTACATACTCTTACCCTCTGCAGACAGTTACATTGAGTTAAAATTCGACGTACCTAACTTTTACTATTTTTAAAAATCACGTCTATGTTTTCAAAATCAAAATCAAACAACTAGGAGGTATAAATAGGTATATCTATGTTTATGAAAAACGTGATGAACTATCCCTTATTTACTGAATCGATACTATAGAATTGGAATGTAAAATTGGATTTAAACAATTGAATATAATAGACGCAGATTTTACTGAGTAGGTATGAAAAATAATTTTCCTTTGACATGCAATATTATGAATACCTACTTACATACCTACTTCCACAGAATATATAATAGAACAAATACTTACTACTTGGTACTTATACCTATTACTTACTACTTACTTGGCTGGCACGATAACCCAAAATGAGTTTCGTCCTTCAACACAAGAACACGCCGTTTCGTTCGGTCTTGAGCGGTGTCGTTACCTCACATTCGCCTTGAGAGCATGGGAGAACGCCGTCCTGCTAGTCTCCCTAAATATCGTTGAGCGGATAGAGTGAACGTAGACCTCCGTGAGCTCGGCGTCGACGAAAGCAATACTATGAATACCCGACGATAATGGTAATCTACTAATATATCTAGTAAAACAAGTACTTACCAGTTACCTTGGTTTAAGGAACTAGTTAAAGTTAAGAGTGAAATGTTTCATAATATAGTTGACTCTATTTGACCGTACTTGACTCTAATGGTAATCTAAAAGTTTACTCTTAAGAGTGTTTATCAAAATTTAAAAGACTAGTTAATTTTAAGACTAAAACTATTACTAAAATTGCTAATACAACTAGTTTTGTTTAAAGAAGTATAAAAGATTAACATGAAAATCCTTCTAATGTTGAATAAAGGTAGCAATGTTAAAACTGACAATTATGTACCAACATAAACTACAAGAAGACTCAATAAACTACGGTTGCACTCACGTTGTTATATCACTATTGTTGCAACATGTTTCGGTCCAATAAAATAAATCACAAGAAGATTCCAATTTAATCGAATGCATTATTGATTTATCTCGCCGAATCCATAAAGTTACATGAGTAAAACACGAAGATTATAATAATTCAGACATGCTCACTTACCTCGACATAATATGAAACTGCTAACTGACTCTAACTAGTCTGACTTCATTTACCATTTTACCAATTTCTTCTACCACGTCGATGACAAACAGGTAATTATACTATACGGCCCGCCGGATGGAAAGCGGTCCCCGCAACAATTTTTGAAACCTTTTAGTATTTTCTGGCTGATATTTACTCCACTGTGCCTTGAGTCAATTCACATAAACTTCTAAGTTTACTAAGCTATAAATGGGGAAACAAAACAATGGAAAAACATAACAGTACACAACAAAATAAATAGGGTTAGTATAAAACAACAAAAAGGTAAATAAACATGTCAAATATGTCCCGTTAACTTATAAATCTTCATTCCTTCATCTTGCTTTCTTAAGTTTTCTAAGCTACAAATGGAAAAACAAAAAATAGAAATATATAACAGTACGCAACAAAAGTAAATAGGGTTGGTAAAATCAACAAAAGAGTAATTAAACATCTCAAATATATCCCGTTAACTTGTAAATCTTGGTTTCTTCCAACTTCGAACTTCCTGCATCTTCACATGCCCCCCCCTTATAGTAAAGTCTTGACCCACCATTATACAAGAACAAGATAAGTAGTGTAGACCTAAAAATATAAAACACAATGTTATAAAAGAAATAAAAATTATGCAACTCTCATCTACTTTTATTGTGATTTCGAACTTTACTGAAAAGCCCGCCTTCAACAGAAGTTTCACCCTAAACGTACTTACATAATATCTACACATTATGTGAGTATGTTTGGTAAAATATATAACTTTTTATGGGGTAGGAGGCAAACAAGCAGACAGGTCGCCTACTGTTAAGCGATCACTGCCACCCATGGACACCAGAAACACTAGAAGTGTTGGAGGTGCATTTCCGGCCTTTAAGATAGGTGTACTTTTTTTTTTGAAGATTTCAAAGTAGTATCGGTCCGGTCCGGAAATAACGCCGATGACGATTCATTCTATAGTTATGCTGTATGGGCAGACATAACAATCGAAGACATTTAAAACCAAGTTCGGCTTTGCGAGTTTTATACCTACAAGTACATAAGAGTAAGATGTAAAAGTCGCTGACATGGAGAACTATATGATTCCTTTTTAGTGATAAGACCACCTATTGCTACCTATTTATACTCTCACTCAACATTATGTATACATAAATGTAATGTGTAAAATGGTGCAATAAGTATGTTTACATACTTACTTACTTATAATATTAAGTGATGATGATTAATGATATGTACTTAAAGTGTTATGTCCTTATAACAATCCCTACAAAAACGTTCCTTCAGTGTTGTTCTTGAAACCCTTTCATATTCCTACTCATACATACATATTATAATCACGGCTATATCCCATAAAGAGCTGGCAGAGCACATAACCTACCAAGTTTCAGTGCCACTATTCATACAAAGAAAGCTGAAGTAATCTTTGCTTTAGTTGCTAACACTAAAACCCTGACGTCATAAGAACGTCTTATAAACTATATGGCAGCTCTTTACAAAATCTGAAGGATTAAAATGAGCTTTGAGACTAAATAAGAACTAATACATGTTAATTAATAGAATAAAGATTACATGAAACCTTACACTAACCGCGTATATAAACAATGATATCCTAAATGTTAAGGACGACAATCGTTCGCTACGTAGAAATGCTATTACAAAATGACAGGCGTTATTTTTGTACCATACTCCCAACAAAATCCCACCTACTAGACTATATTGTTTGCCTTTGGCAAATGCAAATCTATTCTATTTTGACCATCTATCAAATTATAAAACTTCATATTCTAATGCTGATAACCATACCATACTATAGACCTATGCCTATCAACACTAAGATTAAGTAAAGATAAAAGTAAGTTAAGTAAAGTAAAGGTAAGTTAAGAACATGTTAAGTTGAAGTAAGAACCCTTATTCTGTAGGATAAAGTCCTGCTCCTAGGTTTTCCAGAGCTCTCTATCTGAAGTAGTCGTCAACCAGTTGGGACTAGTCGGCGACGGCGGGCGGAGGCGGCGGCGGCAAGGCGGCGGCGAGGCGGCGGCGACGGTAGGCAAGGCGGTGACGGCAGGCAAGGCGGCGACGGCAGGCAAGGCGGCGACGGCAGACAGGGCGGCGACAGCAGGCAAGGCGGCGACGGTAAGCGGTCTGACTAGCCCATGGAGCATGACTAGGCGAGGCGGTGCATGAGGCGGCGGCGGCGAAGGCTGACAAACGCGTGGCGCGTGACGACACGGTGAGGTGAGGCGGCGGCGGTAGGCGACGAGGCGGCGGCGCGGGTGCGAGCCCGGCCGTCCCTCTTCTCGTTTGAATCTCAAGATTTGGTGTAGGCACTAGTTTTACGAAAGCGACTATCGACTGATCTTACTACACGTAAAATACTAAATAAATGCTAAACAAGTACGTATGTTGAAGTCATTGAAACTAACCTATTGCGGCTATGTACTTACAAAGTAAAACTTACAGAAATAAACTAAAACTACCTAGAAATAATATTTAACCTAGAAATAAAACTTAAAACAAGAAATTTAAGTTGCCTAGAAATATGTGAATATAAATTATGATGTATTATTTTTGGAATTTCCCTTTTTATTCTACTTAAGTAGATTTTTCTTTCTCGCTGATCCAACAACAAAATCTATAACGGTCGTTAGAACTTTAAACTGAATCACTCATTACGTATCGAAACGTAGGTGTAACAATAAATCGGCGACAACTTTACATACAATAGCATAACAGTATATTCATAAATTCTATAGATAATCAAAATCAAAAAATCAAAAATATAACTGTATATAAATATAAATTACCCAAATATCCTAGAAAAACAGGAAAAGTAAAAAACAGAAAAATTTGATTATCCCATCGGAGGTTCGAACTCTGGACCCTCGAATCACATGTCCGACGTACTGCCGCTGAGCCACTTACGCTGTTAGCATAAATACGAATTTGTTGACCACTATCCACCCGTGTGACATAGTTTGAAAACCCCACAATCCCTAAATCTTTGATCAATTTTACCTATAAAAGATTTTAGCATAAAGTTTAGCTCGCTAACATTACTAAACACTAAAACTAACTTTCCTACGCTTTCTTATGAACCATGACTAAGAACACTCCCGACTAATTCAGTTTTCAAACAAAAAATAAATATAAGTTGGTTCCTGCGTTCGGGAGCTACGATAGCACAGACAAACACACACACAGACAGACTGACAGTCGAACAGACAGACAGACATACTTACATACAGACAGACAGACAGACATACGTACAGACAGACAGACAGACACACGGACAGTCGAACAGACAGACAGACGTACAGACAGACAGTCAGACATACATACATACATACAGACAGACAGACAGACACACGGACAGTCGAACAGACAGACAGACGTACAGACAGACAGTCAGACATACATACATACATACAGACAGACAGACAGACACACGGACAGTCGAACAGACAGACAGACGTACAGACAGACAGTCAGACATACATACATACATACAGACAGACAGACAGACACACGGACAATCGAACAGACTGACAGACACACGGACAGTCGAACAGACAGACAGTCGTACAGACAGACAGACGTACAGACAGACAGACTTATAGCACTCCGTAGCGCGTCGTTTTTACTCGCTACGCTCGTGGTTCAATACCCTACTATCAACTTCGGCATGTCCGGTCAAACAACAAACCACTCGCTACGCTCGCGGTTCAATACAAGAATCCCTCGCTTAAGTACTCAAGTATCAACATTGGCACGGCCGGTCAAACAACAAACCACTCGCTACGCTCGAGGTTCAATGCTGAAATTCCCCGCTTAGATACTAAAATATCATCATTGGCACGACTAGTCAAACAACAAACTACTCGCTACGCTCGCGGTTCAATACTAGAATCTCTCGCTTACGCGAATATCAACATTAACAAATACGATTAAACAACAACTTTGCCCCCTTGTAAAATAAATAACTAGGTATCTATTATTATTTATCTAATCCTAGTGACAATACAATACTAACTTAACCTACCAAACCCCTGTTTACAGTTTATTGAACAATTTTTTCGAAAAAACGACATAAAACCCTCAAAAAATCAAAATCCGTTTTGTGATGAAATTTTGAATCCCTCGTATATTTTCAACCTGAGCGCACCGTCTAGTAACCACGTAGCCCACCAGACTATACTCGCTCTGTCAGTGTTGCCCGCTAAAGTTTACTGACAGATGGCACTTTTCCTCACTAGTAACAATAGTTCCATAGTTTGTCAAAAAAAACAAACAACTTTCTCCGTGTTTTCACTTGTTTATCAAGTTTTAAAGTAATAATTATTCTATTTTTTCAAGTGGAAATATATTCGCGTACATAACAATCAATGAGGTAAACCCCCCGTACAAAAATAAGTGATAATTTAACCGCAATTCCACGACTATTGGAGCCGGCAAAACAACGTAACCTATCAGTGAAATTCATCATTTACTGTGAAACGAAATATAACAAATCTAGTTAAAATGTGTAATGTGTTAGATATTCAGTAACTACCACATGTTGTGTAAGTGAATTGTGAACTAGTGTTAAGTGATATGTGGAAAGAAAATGGTCAATCACCATTTATTGTCTTCAAACCCGTTGAATGCTGTAAGGTTAGTAATCAATTTATAGTTACACTGTATATAAATAAGATGCGTATAATCAAAACTACTCAAACTTAATACAATGAGTTGAAACTACAACTTGAGTCCTTTTTCACTGCAACAAATTGTGACATTAAAACATGTCACTTGCAAGACAAAACAAACACACTCTTAAGTATAACAAAAACATGAACAAATGTAAACAAATGAAGCTAACAACATTCTAATGTGGCTAACAACCGCAATATGGCATACAAATGCCCATCCTGATCACAAATAGCCCATCCTGGTCACGGCACCAAATTGTAACAGTCAAAAGGTGACCTACCTACCCTAGCCTATACTCTACCCTAAGCACACCATATATTTAACAACCCAAAACCCATTAAGCTTAATAACTACCCCTGAATTTAATTCCAATTTATTTTGTTTGTTTTTGTTCTGCATTTAAAACGTTTGGCCATAAGAAAAATAATAAAATGTGATCGTTTAGTAGAGGAAGGACGCCTAAGTTGTACGAAGTAACCACAAATCCTTTTCTCAAGTGTAGGAAGTTTCAACACACTAGATATTCCCCTAACATTTAGAAATTCTACCTCCTAGGTAATAATAGTTTCCGCTATTCTGATATTCCCTATAGATGAGTACCGATACATAATTTATTTTATAGAGCAATTACAACCAACATGTTCATTCAATTCTCATAGTCAAATATACACTTTGTGAAGTAGAAAGAAATAAAATACAATAATTAAGGTGAAAAAATTCAATTTATTTGTCAAATTTTTAGGAATTTTATTTTTAAAGGTGTTTTATCCCCAACGCGTCCTAGTATGAATTACAATACATAGTCGGTAATACATACTAAGCTCTGACCATCAACGTAAAGCTATTTGCCAATTCAATTCTTTCTTCGAGTCGAATACGAAATTGGAATTCTATTTCTATTATTTCTATTTTATATTGTCAGTGAGAATCAGCGAAAATGAGAATACAACTTCACTATTAATACTATTCAAAGATAATTAAAGGAAAACTATCAGCAATTCAAGAATTCCAAGAACCCTTTGTTTTATTTTGTGTTCGGGGCTTTATTTAGGCAAATACCTCCTGGTTTGCGCATGAGGTAAGGTCGCCTATTCTATCATCTAAAATGCCAGGCCTTGGATCCTTTCTTAGAATCATCTTTTCTGGAATGTGAACCTATCAACCGGTTCTCTCAAAAATTTTGAACTTTATAAACCATAGAACCCCAGACTCTCCTCCAACATATCGACAAATGAAAATTACAATCACTATATTTGAACAAGAAAACTCCATTTAATGGCTATCACTGTATGTGGTAAGCTCGTACGCATTGCTATACAAGACTTGCCTCAACTGTCACGTTACGCTTAGCTGATATACTCAAGCCTGGACCTCCTGCCCAAACAAGCATCATAACTTCAATGCCAAGTAGCAAGAGAAAAGACCTGAGTCTCTTTAATTTATCAAAAACAAATCCGAAATAAAAATATTTAATTCAAACTGGCATTCCCGACAGAACCTAGTCCCTAAGCTTCTCAAAACCCGGCTATCCCATATACTTCAGCAATTATACCTCCAAAGATATAGTCCCCATTAGCAGCTCATTCTACAGATATAATAAATAATAAAAATATAATATCACAATATTATCAAATATCCAGAAATAAAATAATCTTTTATTTCTGAAGAATAAATAAAATATAATTGGCTTCAGCATTTTCTGAAGTTGATTAAGAACCTTAGTTCATTTAAAAGCAAAAGCTTGTACAGAATAACCATATAATTAACACATAAAATATCATTTAGTTTGCTTCAGAACTCCTTGGACTTAATGTAAGACCCTTGGATCTCAAACACAAAAGCATGCAGTTAAGCATTGTTTTTCTGAAGTTGTTTAGAACCTTAGTCCAATTAAAGCAAAAGCTTGTACAGATAACCATATAATTAACATTGTAATAAGTTCTCATATAAAATAATTTAGTTTACTTCAGCATTCCTTGGAATTAATGTAAGACCCTTGGATCTCAAACACAGAAAATATGCAATAAGCATTGTAATAAAATTATAATATAATATGCTCCAGAATTTCAGAGAATTATTTAAAATCTATAGATTATTCAAAGTGTATAATAAAAACCCTTAATAAATCAGTTATGTTTCAAAGTACCACAAAATAGTCATATAACAAAGCACAATAGAACATCATAATGAAATCACAAAGAAAAACAGTGATAAATATTAAAGAACTCACATGACTCCTTCTTATCTTTGGAGAGATCTCCCCGTGGCTGACTCGACCCGCGACTCGTTCCTGAATGTTTCCCCCTGCGCCCCGTGTACTGGCTTATATAGCCCGCTCGGGTGCCGGCCCCGCCCGAACCTGCCACGCTAGCGTCCCCCCGGAGCCCCGACGACCCTGCTCGCTTGTATTACCATATATGGGCATCCGACGCGCACCCTCCAGCGCCGACGCGCTCATCTCGATCGTGATTGGCTGCGCACCATCGCCTGACGCCAAGTCGAGTTTCGACCTGTTTCCTAGAACTTTTGCTACCGATGTTTTGAATGATGTTTCTATTTGGAATGAAAATAATATTATATTTATGCATGCATAGATTTGTACGAAACGAGATTATCGGATCGTCACACGGCACAAGCGTTTTCCAACTGATGCGCTTTCCTTTGCGCCTCCGAACTAAATAGTCGTAAGTCCCTTACATTCTAACAATACTTCCTACCTATTTCTCTCCAGTATGTATTACTGTCCTCAAAACCTAGAGGTCGTAAGTATCAGGTGTTTGAGTGATACTTATGACGTTTTGAACTATGGAGTTTATTGTCATTCGAATGAACAATGTGGCAGGTGCGGACCTACCGCTGATTTTCTGGTTAGTTGGGCTCCGTAATGACGTTTTCTCTATCGAAATGTCCCAGTAAATGATTGTAATTTAACAATGTGGTACGTGGTTATACACGTATAGAAAATGTAGGGTTTTTTATTTACTATGTATTTCCTTAGTCTTTTTCTTTTTTCCCTCAGATTGAGACTTTTATACAAAGAATAGTTATTTGTTATACAAGGGGGCAAAGTTGTGTTTTAACGCCGAGTGTGGAATTGAAAAACGAGCATGTGAAAGGATTCTATAGTTGAACCACGAGCGAAGCGAGTGGTTCGAGAATAGAATCCTGAACTTGCGAGTTTTTTAACACACGAGAAGTAAAATACATTTGCACCCGAGTGTAACACAAAACTTTTCCCCTCACTATAGCGAGGAAACTACAACGCAAAAAATGCGTTTATCACTGCTTCCAGTAGTTCCACAGGTGGTAAATCATCTTTATTACTAGATTCACCTACTTTTATCAATTTTAAAGCAATTAATTTGACTTTATTCAAGGTCAAATTACTTTACCCACTAGTGGATAAAATGCGTTTTTACCTGCTGGTATTAAAGGACAAAACACGTGTTTCCGAGCTAGTGAGGGGAAAAATCCTTTTTTATCCCCCCGGCTTTCCTTACCCCCCGTTTACTATCCTAATTATCCTTTAGCTGCTAGACTATATGATGACTAATCTTACTGATCAATGCTAAAAGGGCAGTTATAAATATATTTAATTATAAATATTGAATACATTAAATGTTTCCCCTAGCGGTATCGAATAAAAACCTTAGATGAAGATTTACCTTAATATGTCAAGAAGATGAAACTAGGTGCACCTGTGGAAGTAGGCCATATGCTCGACGGTTGGTTATGGCAAGTAGCAAGAAAATAGGCAAACACGTAGATTACTATGGCCACATTACTCGTTGTCATAGGCCAAACACCTCATACCACTGTTGAAGTATGTGGCAGGATATGGAGTCGCGATAGATCGCAATTCATGCTAGCAGGTCACAAAAACACCGTAAATGTTTCCACTCGCGTTATCAAAAAGTATATTATATGAAGATTCAATATGTTAAAAAGCTTATGCTTGAAGCCGCACTACGAGTATGTGTCTTTCGACTGATAGTAAGGCAAAGCCTGATTTAGACGGCGTGCGAACTCGCATGCGATATTAGTTACATTGCGGGCGGTTGAGGTCACATAAAATTTTGCACAGCTATCAAATACCGCCATGTAATAAAACTCGTATGCGAGTTCTCGTACCGTCTAAATGGGCCCTATGTGACGAGGAAAATAGGTAGAGACGTAGACTAGTTTGGCCATGTTACCCGTTTTATCATCCACTATGCGACTATGTCAAGTATGTGGCCGATGTATATGGTGTCTAGCTGGTCAGGTAACAAAAACACCGCAAGTAAATGTTTCCCCTCTCGTTATCAAAGGGTATATTAGATGAAGATTCAATATGTTAGGAAGGCCCCGCACGGCGGCGCCATTAAGAAGTGGCGGCGTGGAAATCCCTCGGAATGCGGTGCCTCGTTTGAATTTCTGGTGACAATTTTGACTTTCTTTCAATAAACATAAATGTGGGGCGAACATACACATATTTAAAGTCACTCACAGGTCGAACGCGACTTCAGTCTTCTGTGACCACGGCCAGTGCAACCTGGTCGAAGAGTCGAAAAAAAAAGGTAAAATAATGATGTTCTTCTTCTTCTTCAGTCGTTCTCTCAATGCTAAGGATCGTGACATCATGTCATTCTTTTGAAGACTAAGTCCCTCCATAGGCATATGTTCCGTGCCAAGCGCATAGCCTCGTGTAAAATAATGTTAATTAATGACATTTAAAGTCATTAATTAACATTGTTTTGTAGTGTACAAAACGCGAGAACTTATTACAAACATACGCAGGTGAAAAACAAGACCAAGCTTGAGTACTAGTACTATTAGTTACTAGGTGATAGGTGTCATCTTTATGAAATGTAAATGCTTATTCCTGAAAAAATTCAGCGTCAACGTAACCTTCATTTTTGAATAGAACTATAGATATTTGTATGACTGTTAGACTATGAGGACTTATGTAAGTGATCTTAAAATGGAATCAGTTAAGTTGGTCCTCCAGGTTTATCATACCTGTCTATGTTTGTTCAAGGCAATAGGCATTGCGGATTTTTAAACATCTTATTCAGAAATTAGAGAAATGAATCTCGCAGGTGTTTGCGGATGTGTGATAAATAAAGGTTAATTCTTAAAACTTCGCAACATCCCAATGAATTATTATTATTTAATTTAGTTGGATAATGACTACCTACTAACCTTGATTTAATTACAATTACTAATTATTCTAAGTAAGTAACTACGCAAGTACACTTGCCCGTGTAAACAAGGCCTGGCCACGGATTCCGATGAAATGAAAGGATATGCAGCGAAAAGCTTCTAGCCCGGACGAAAAATGGCTACTGTTCGACTCTTAGCTTTTACTGTTAAATTGACCAAATAAAGGTCATTTATTCGAGATTCTACGGGATTTTCGAACTAAATTGTTGTTGTTTTAATTAAAGTGCGGTGCACTACAGTGCGGTGAAGATTTAAAGTAGGTACATTAATATTTTCCAATATTCCAATAAAAACTATGGTAATCATTATTATAGTTTTATTCCATGAGTAGCTACCTACTTACCGTGGTAACCGAAGAAAATATTATCTTTTTATGTTTATTAGAAAAACATAAATCGGAGGAGCTCAAGTACAGAGGTAATAAAAAATCTTTTATAGGATTTTTATGATGTAGTTAATATAATCTTGTAAATACATATGTACGAATGTGTGTTTATATATAATAATGTTATGTTTCTCAATACAACAGAATTTGTAATATCACATTTATGAATATAAATAGTGGGTGTATTTTTGGTTTTACAAGAATATTGAATTAGAATACTCGGCAGCCGCGCGGAAAAGTGTTTCCCTCAGGGTACATTCGTGTAGAATAGTCATAGACTACCTCCAACAGACTTACCATGTATTTAGTTTAACTTAATAGTTTAATATTAAAGCAGAAATTAAGAATGAAATATTTGGACATAATTATGTTCCTATAATGAATTGTCAAATTCATTAATTAATTTTTCTCCCTATTTATTTGTTTTTTCAAGATTACAATTGTTCATTCATTTTTTCCATATAATTAATCTCCGATCTAAAGTTAAGAATTTATTTAATAATTAAAATTAAAAGGGTGTAAATTAATAATATAACTAACCGAATATGAATTATGAAGCATTCACTAAGATTCGCAGTGTACAGAATTGTTACCGACTTCACCGTAGACTACTTGCTGGGGTTCGAAGTCAGGGCCACTGGCTTCTAAGGAAGGGTTATTATCAACTCATAATTTTATTTCACAATCTAAACATCAGTAATAGAAAAAATACCTATAAGTATGAGTGGTAACAGTCAACCAATTTGAATTCTAGGCGACTGTAACCTTTTCACAGTAAACGTTTAAATGACTTCTGATGACAAATAGAGGTGACGGTGTCAATAAAACAGGGTTCTAGAGTGATCTATGATTCAAATTGGTTGACCGTACATATGTTACTTGTGCTCGTATAATTATGCATCTATAGTCACTATTTTGTATGAAAGCAGCTTTGATCTGTTTTCCATACTATGAGAAGACTAATAGTAACAGTAAGTGCGTTTTCAACTTTTCACATATCCGATCTTTGAGTTTTGCCTTTGAAATCCTTCCGACATCCGATATCGGATTGGATCGTGTGAAAACGCACTAAGTTCCAACAACACTCGCCTGAAAATTTTCTGCTGCTCCTTTTACTTCCCAAGTTTCCTAAATGTTAATGAATGAGCATAAAGTATGCTATGCTTTATCTCGTAGGTGTAATCAGTGAGTTGCGAGTATTTTATAGCGCCTTGCTACAGTCGGGATTGTCGCAGCAATTCTTCAACTTGTCACTTAACTAAATCACGCACGCTAGACGTGGCTCCGTAGGACAAAGGCTGCAGAATTAGGTGAACGGGCGAAGTGCTCGAAATTAGGTAGACACTACGTAAACAACCCCCAAAAAAAACATAAATATTTCAGATAACTCAATCGAAACTTGCATACCGAACATTGAATGCTAATTGTCGCGTAAGAATGCTCTGCAGGCCTAAATAATATATACATATATTTGAAAGAATGACCACTATCTATACGCTCTGCGTGCGTAGCCGAATGGCACAAACTCTCTATCTCTTGCGTATTGGCGCGACAGATTCAGACTACCTTTCGCGGCGTTTCGTTTTCGTTTCGCGTCGTAAAAATGCCATTCGGCTACGGGGCCAGATCTGCTAGCATGAATTTCGTTATGGCGCGCGATTTCAAACTTGTAAATATTGCGCAATTTCAAGTTCGGATGAACGGAACTTACGCTTGAGTAGTGGTGGGCAAAAAGGTAGGTAGTAAGGCCCGCATAGAAGCATTTTCAGAATTTGGGACCCCCAATTAGCGTAAGTTGTTAGCAAAAATTAACTCGTTGTCAGTTTTGTGACGACAATTAAGCATAAAATCTGTCTAAAAATTTACTTTTTTCACATTCTGAACGTAGATTATCGCTTTTTTAAGTTTATATAATTCTTAACACAAAAACAATATTTTTATAGAAAATTCATGCTTAATTATCGTCACAAAACTGACAGTGAGTTAACTTTTGTTAACAACTTACGCTCATTGGAGGGTCCCAAGTTCTGAAAATGCCCATATTAAGCGAGCGATTTCGTCTGTTCTTCCACCTGGCCCCGTAGCCAAATGGCATTTCTCCGACGCCAAACGAAAACGAAACGTAGTCCGGCTCTGTCGCGCCAATACGCAAGAGCGATAGGGATAGATATCTACTAGCGCTTCGTTTCATGAGCGTTTCGTGAGCATTTGTGCCATTCGGCTACGCACCCTGATCCTTCAAAATACCTAGTGTGTGATACGGCCATCGCTGCAGTCAAAAATGTTTTTGGTATACAAATCTGGCACTCTGCTCAACTCGTACTTCTTTTCGACCATTTAGGTTTAATCAGTGTATCTTTTTTGCACCGGGTTTTTGGACCCAGTGAACATTTTAACTGCAGTCTAACCACATCGTGCAACATGTTGCTTGCTGTTATGTTTTGTACACTATTTTCGACCGAGCTTTACTTTAGTTTGTCAAACAAACCTGCGGCAGCGCTGTTTACTGCACTATCCATAACGCCGTATGTCCATGGAAGTGTGTTAAGGTGCACTAGGTGCAGTGACCATCAGTAAGTCGAACTATTGAAATTTCTACGACATCCACAGAAGGAAAAATGGTCGTGAAATTCTTAGCCCCTCTTTAGTACTATTGGCCATAAAGCCATAAGTGGTCATAACCATAACATATTTGATGCTGATTGTAGTTATGTATTTTTATAAGTAATTTTCTTGTTTATCCTATTCATTAAAATGATACCTAATAAGTTCTCGTCTTCTATCTAGCGATAAGTAGTTGTTTTAATCAAGTTAGAGATAGTTCCAAAATAATAACTAAGTACTATTCATATTTTTGAAACTCCGTTGAAACCCAGTGCACCTTAAAGACTTCAGCCGTTTCATTTCCGAAGCGGTTTTGTTGACTGTGTCCACAACGGTAACGGTTTCGGGAAATGCTCCAGTTTATAAACGTATCAAGTGGAAAAGGATTCTGTGGCGCTTAGGCCCTTATTCTATAACAACGTATATTGCCTTACTTGAGTTTACAGTCCTTTTATACAGGACTGACGCATGCGATATTAAAAATAACCTAACAGGAATCAGTAGCAAAACTTGTTAAGCAAGTGAGGTGTTCAAAATTATTTGCACGTGTGCTCCTTAAATGAATAATATATTTTCACATCTACTTACATGTTTTTATGTTTTGATCGGCGTATCTATTGGCTATCCCCCCCCCCCCCCCCTCAATCCTTGTATCATAACAATAGGCTTGTTTCCTATAGCAGTCCATGCAATAAACCACCACATAATTAGAAGAAAACTATGCACAGTAGTTTTAGTTATGTTTATGTAAACATAATTTCTATTTAATAACTCAAAGAGCAAAATATAAAGTAAATGAATTTACCGTGACGTCACTCCTCAGTATTTCATAGTAATTCCATATTAGCAAATCATTTGACAGTTCTTAAAAAGAAGCTGATTTGACTGGTAGGAAACTAGCCTATTATTTTCCCAGTATAACAAAATTAAATTTGGCCTATGACCAGAGTGCCTGTAAACATCAACAACTGTCACATAAAACGTGTATATTGCAGTCGTAAACATAAAAGTTAAAGCATAGTGGAATATACAATTTTAACATGTACTTAAAGCGGTGCTATTATAAGATGGTCTTTATGTGGGTAACAAGGTAACGACGATGTCATTCATAAGTTTTGTTAAGAGGGCTTTCGTGTTAAAAATAGTGAAATCGCAACCGAGCGCTTGATCATACCGTGTGTGGTATCAAATTAAAGGGCTTTGCGAGTAGTTTATAAATATATATCACATTATAGGAGTTTTTCTACTTGGTCTAACAAAATATGAGAAAATGTCCAAAAGTGGTAATAATTGTACCGGTGAAGGCTCGTTTTCAAAAAATTGGCAAAAATCAATAATAGCAATTTATAATCACTAAGGCATAACAGCAATTTAAGTAAACGTTACAGATTAATTTAGTACAAAACTTACTTCGATGTGATGTAGATTTTCAAAGAAATTGTCACTTAATTTTAGGTAATTTCTGAAAAAAATTGAATTCGCCTTAGGCTAGTTTACTCTTTTTCAAAAACTTAAAATAAAAATCTAGTCTGAAATGATTGTGGTACAGGATATACGAATTATAAATTTACCCGTTTTAATATTCAAAATTGTCCAATTTTTACAAATAAGATCGACTGATTCAGCTCTATACGTGCGTTTTTCTAAACGTGCATTAGAGAAAAATTCATAATTAATTTAGTGAGTTAGTTTTCAAAAATCCAGTCTTATAAAAATCAAGATAATAAGATGCTCTAACTGGAACTTGAATTAAATAAATCTATTGGATAACGGAAAGTGTAGTATTTCACCGACTAAAACTATCAATTTTACATTCTTTTGACGTTTTTTTTGAAAGCAGCCTTAAAATGCGTGTAAATTGTTTTGTGTGGACGCCTTTAGTATTTATGTTACCTACTGTTTTACACTTAGGATTCAGAACCACAAGATTGTTCATCACAACAAAAATGACATTAAATTTCTATAGGTCATTAAAATTCTATACCTACATATTAGCCTATTACTGCAATCCGTACTAATACATAATATAAATGGGAAAGTATGTGTGTCTGTTTGTTTTTCCGTCTTTCACGGCAAAACGGAACGACGAGTTAACGTGAGTTTTTAAGTTGAGATAGTTGAAGGAATGGAGAGTGACATAGGCTACTTTTTTGTCTCTTTCTAACCTCCCACTTACCTAAAGTGGGGGGTGAAAGTTTGTATGGAGCAATCCGCAATTTTGCGAGCGAAGACGCGGGCAAAAGCTAGTCCAATATAAAACAGATAGTTTGTCTAAGCTAAATAACTGTGCACCAATTCGAACAGAGCCATGTGAAGATTGTGAAGGAGTGTGATTATAAGAATCATTTATGAGTCAAATTAATTGCAAATCGAATCTACTCATAACTTATCTAAAGCGCAACCTTTATATTTTTTTATGACTTTTGTCACTACAATAATATAACTTGTTAGCAGAATCAAAGGCGACATATAGACCGACACAACAAGATTTTATGTCTGATACTTCTCGCAATCACATTGTTCGAGTCACGTCATAATTCTGGAAACTGCATTCTGGTTGTATCAATGTAATATCAAGTCGGTACTCGTGGCAACTTAGGTATTTGACGAGTATCAAATATTTAGAGGTTCAAAAGGGGCAAGTAGTTACAAGAGCTGTCATAAAACTAAGCGCTGGTGAGGTGACTATGCGGTAAGAGCGCGCAAATTGTGCGCAAGGAGTGTACAAGTTGTTTTAATGGGTCGACAACGCGCATGTGACACCCCTTGAGTTTCAGGCGTCCATAGGTTACGGTGACCACTTTTCATCAGGCGGGCCGTATACCTGTTTGCCACCGACGTGGTACAAAAAAAATTGAAATCGGAGGTTGCGAACCAATGAGTTATGCGAACCTTTGTGCGAAATGTCATGTCAGAGGCAGTTCTTTGTGAAGGAAAACGTCGCGAGGAAACGGGACTAATTCCAAAAAAGTCTAGTTTACCTTCTAGAGTGGGAAGCAGTCGCTTTCGTAAATAACCACACAATTAAAATTTTGAAAAAACCCCCGACCGCGACATAGACCGATCTCATGAAACATGGCTAAGAACACTCCCGACTAACTCAGCTTTCAGACAAAAATAAAACTAATTCGGTTCATCCGTTCGGTAGCTACGATGCCACAGACAGACACACACACAGACAGACAGGCAGACACGTCAAACTTATAACACCCCGTAGTTTTTGCGGCGGGGGTTAAAAAAATGACTACAACGATATTCTCAGGGTTAGTTGCCAAGACGTACCCTAGGCTCCCATGTACTGTGGCAACATCGCGGATTAACGCATGGATGATGATGAGATTGATGAGCTATATGTATGCTCAGCCACGACATTCGTCTAAGCGCGACAGCGGTGAGCGGCGGCCATACATAGGAGCGAGACACAGCGATGGGACTTTTCATTCGCACGTATGGCTGCCGCTCGCCGCTGTCGCGCTTAGACCAATGTCGTGGCTGAGCCTTAGCCTGCCTTTCATCCCTCTAGAACTCTTCCCTTTAGCATGATTCTTCGACGACCGGTCTGGCGCAGTCGGTAGTGACACTGCCTGCTATGCCGCGGTCCCGGATTCGAATCCCGGTAAGGGCATTTATTTGTGTGATGAGCACAGGTATTTGTTCCTGAGTCATGGATGTTTTCTATGTAGTTAAGTATATATCGTTGTCTGAGTACCCACAACACAAGCCCTCTTGAGCTTACCGTGGGCCTCAGTCAATCTGTGTAAGAATGTCCTATAATATTTATTTATTTATTTATTATTCCAATAGGATTTCAGTATGGTACTCTACACATGATTTTAATTAGAGAATGAAGCTCTAAAACTATTTAATGCTTTACTCAACTCTGTAATAACAATACTCGGTTCGCTATATCACGAACTCTGAATGCGTTTACATTTTCAACTCGAATTGTTGAACTTACTTCACTTGCTTGCTCTGTTTTGATATGGATTTAACTCAACAAAGGTTAATGTAGTTTACTGATATATCATATTTGTCTTTGTTTTTTGTGAGTATTTAGAATAGAATAGGATTATGAACGTTACGACTAACATTAACCGAATAAAGTGCCACGAAATGGTCTCATTTGATATTGTTTATTATTTAAACTTTTTTGTACAAATTAACAATCAAAAGTACAAATGTCAGACTCAATGCCTAAAGGTATTCACTACCAGTCAACCATTGGGAAACACAGATATAGTTTGGTGCAAGATTGTAGATTAGAATGTTGCTGATGCCATCCAGCACTGATCTTCCGATGAGAGCATTTTTTGAGCGAGCATAAGCGAAGTTTTCCATTTCAGATCGAACAAAAATGTTTTTGCTCCAGTCCTCATCGAGTGATCATTTATCGGGTTTCTTAAAATATTGTAAGCAGATTCGATTACACTTTATATACCTACTTACTCATCAGATTCACAAATTTAGACTAGCTTTATTTTTCGTAATTTTTCAATAATTAAAAACATAATAATCAACCTCAAAAGATATGCCTCCAAGTATGAAAGAGGCCAAAGTAGTCATATAGATCTATACATTTCCATCTATGTGTATAACGACTGGGGCACTTAGAAGCTGGATTGCATCTGGCTAGCTCATTTGGCGTCTCTGAGGCTTCCCTCTCACTCTTACATGCTGTGTGCGAGCGAGAGAGCGGGAGAGATAAGTACATCACACAATCTGAATGGAGGCCTATAGATATGTATTACGTGGAATAAGAAACTATGGAAGGGTAAAGAAGTAGAACAATTGCGTAAGGTGAAATTAATATGTATTAAGAGGGCTTTACATACATACATACATACAATCACGCCTGTATCCCATAAAGGGGTAGGCAGAGCACATGAAACTACTAAAGTTTCAGTGCCACTCTTGGCAAGTAAGGGCTTGAAAGAAAATGAAACTGTGACATTGCAGTGACAGGTTGCCAGTTCATGGGTTGTGGTTGGGCTTTCATGTGAAAAATAGTGAAATCGCAACCGAGCGCTTAATCATACCGTGTCAAACTAAATGGCTTTTTGAGTAGTTTACAAATATATAACATACAATAGGACTTTTTCTACTTGGTCTAACAAAATATGAGAAAATGTCCAGAAGTGGTAATAATTGTGACGGTGAAGGCTTGTTTTCAAAAAATTGCCAAAAATGTATAATAGAAATTTATAGTCACTAAGGCATAAGAGCAATTTTAGTAAACATTACAGATTAATTTAATATGAAAATAACTTCTATGTGATGTAGATTTTCAAAGAAATTGTCACTTAATTTTAGGTAATTTCTGAAAAAAAAAAAAATTCGTCTCAGCCTCGTTTACTCTTTTCCAAAACCTTATAATAAAAATGTAGTCTGAGAAGTTTGTTGTACAGGATATACGTATTATAAATTTACCAGTTTCAGTATTTTTTTTCAGTACAATTTTAAGATCGACTAATTCAGCGCTATACGCGGGTTTTCCTAAACGTGCATCAGATAAAAATTCATAATTAATTTAGTGAGTCAGTTTTCAAAAATCCAGTCTTATAAGAATCAACATAATAAGATTCTCTAATTGAAACTTGAATTAAATATATCTGTTAGATAACGGAAAGTGTAGTATTTCACCGACTAAAACTATCAATTTCACATTATTTTGACGTTTTTCTTGAAAGCAGCCTTAAATATAAGTGATATTTACATATAATCTAATTTATAGCATTTTTTCAATCAATTATAGAATCACGTCCATAAATGAGGAGCTGATCTAGTTTAGACTGACTTTTATTTACTCTTGCTATAAGCGCCGTTTTGTCCGTTCGATTTCCTATTTAATTTACATATCATAATATATTATTGAGATCGTAGATACGCTATTGTAAACTGTTAAAAAATATCCTTTCACCTAACAATATTACATAGTTCATGCCACATTACTGGTCTAAGCGAGCTAACACATAGAAATTATTTTCAATATAAAATGAACTCGACAGGCGGGTACGTCGCTGTGAATGTTTTGAGCTATTACTGAATCAGTAAACTGCCTACATCATGTCTCGTAGTCGTGAATTTTGGTTGAAAATGACTGCTATAAAATAAATATTAACTTCCTGCTATCGAGTCTTCCATCAACTTTACATCCTTGTAGCATTCACGACTAGGGAATGCAATCCCGACTCGGGATTGAAAATTCGGGATCCCGCGGGATTAGAAATATCAATCCCGCGGGATCCCGGAATTTTCGGGATCCCGACTAGTTTTAACAAAAAATATTCGGATGACTGAAGAAGCCAATAACTGCTTGTTTGTGATAATTAGTTTAACTAAAATAACATATTACTTCAAAGAAAATAAAAATCTTTATTCTTTAATCTTACTAACTAAATAATTATCAAGTTTTAAGAAAATTAACATAAGTAAATTAGGTAATCAATACAATAAGCATATTTCAAGTTTCAAGAGAATTAGGAAGTAGTTACCTACGAGTGATTTTGAAAATGACTCGTCATCTGCTAAACGACATCTTATGTCCGTAGCAATGTACCCAGCTGCTGAGAATGCCCTCTCTGACTCTACACTGGTTGGCAAGTGCAGCACGTAAATTTAAATCCTCTGCAATCACTGAAAGAGGCAAGGCAAGTTTTCTAACGCTGTTTGGCGTTCCTGCCGCTCGCGGCCGTCAGTCAGCGGCTCAGCGCGCCGCTTGCGCCCCGAGTGGACGTGTGTAGCGTTGCTGACCACTGCCGCCCAATCCCGTCAATCCCGAACGGGATCTCGTCAAATTATGCGTCGGGATTGATCCCGAAAATTTACACGAGATCTCGCGAGATCGGGATCCCGCGGGATCGGGATTGCATTCCCTATTCACGACAAGCCCGCAGCGTCGGAAGTAGCATCGTGTAAAAGACATAAATGGCTCCCCCTGTACAACGGCATCTTTAATACCACCTCCTTATCCCCACGGCGCAAGGTCGGCATTCGCACGGTTGTTTATGGAGACAATATGCGCGTTCTGCCCAAGGTTCCAGCAATTGTTCCATTTACAGTGTTCAATTGGCTCGTGGACATTGTCATGTAAACTGGGGTTTGACGTTTACTTTTATTTGTGTTTGAATGTTTTGAAATCATCGGTAAGAACATACTGTATAACCGAGTATGGAAAGAAGAGAGCCGTCCCGTAGGGCTTCCTTCTTGCCAAGGTTTTCTCGACAAGCAGGATAGGGTTTTTCATAAAGATATCATGTACATAGGTCATAGGTTTTTAAAATGTTACAACGTGCAGGTTACTCGTAAATGTTACCTCTGAAGTTACAAGCGTCCATAGGTAATGTTGACTGCTTAACATCAGACGGACTATAATTATGCTTCCTTCCCACTATTACGAGTACACATATGTATACTACTCGTATGTGTTATATTCGCTCGGAGTCCACAAATTTCATTCTATACCACCTTTTTTGACGGAGGGGCATTGCATTTACGTAATACAATGTGGACTCTCCGTTTCTTTCCCCTCCCCTAGCGAGATCCTTACATTTTAAGTGCCAAATATGTTAGTAAGTAGGTAATGGACCTTAGTTGACCTGACCTGGTAAATAGTAAATTAAGCTTAATAAAACTACGTAGAGCCATATAAAATGCTTTTAATAATAACTGCCGCCAGTTCCTACCACGTAATTAACGGCAGCCATTAAATTTAAAAGCATCAATGTCATTTATAGACTTTATAGACTATTTTATAATAAGATAATATTTGATACATAAATTAATAATAAGTAGATTTATTACGTTGGCAGTGTGTATGAAGAAGTGGTGCTGAAGTGTCACAAATACGCGTACCTAATCTATACATGTCCAGCATTTATCCTAGCGGCGGCCGTTAGAAATATAATTTACTCCATAAGATTTAACATACAATACAAAGTGAGGGCAGCACCAATCGTGAACCTATGAAATAGTAATTTGAAAATAAATTTCATCTTTGATTCCGAAAATAAAATGTATATGGTGTATTACGGTAAAGAATACCAAGGTATAAATGGCTCTGAAAATAGAGCATCAAAGCTTTGCAACTGATTACAATTTCAAAGCAGATCAAGTTAATTATAGGTTGAATTTGAATACAATACAATACACCCACATACATATTAAATTAGTGAAAAGAAACAGCCACCTACTATTTTATTTCGAATAGGTATTTAGGGATAAATAAATTACCAAATAAAAAAAGCAGTAGGCTAAAGTGCCTGTTAGTTAATTATTTTATATTTTTACTTGGTAAAGAAAAAGAAGAAGATTCGGTAATTACTTAATTTTGACGTTAAAGTATGATGAAATAAGTAATAATCAGAGGGCGGAATTGCTCACGGCAAAAATTAAACTTCAATAGAGTTGGAACGTTAATTTTATCGACATTTTCGGCTATCGATGAATTCAGTCACCTTTAGAAGTGAAATTCATTTATTTATAACACTTAAATAAAAATTTGGTACAATAAATATTATAAACTAGGCAATAAAAAAGACACCTTTTACATTACTGACTTTAACATTGACCCCCGATTAGCTATTCGACCATTTGATTTTGACCCCTTTGATTAGATTAAGAGTAAATTGTATGATATTTGATTACCATTTCTATCACTAATCCTTATTGCAACTAATTCACAATGAAAAAAAAATGGTTAATCCTAAACCAAAAGTAGCCAACAAATGGATAAAGAAGTATCCTTGTCTTACTTACGACGAAAACAACTCAAAAATGTAGTGATAATTTCAGTTTAATCGATAGTCGATATTTTTTTTTTTTTTTTATAAAAATGGCCTCAGTCCCACTTGGTGGGACTATTTTGCCAGTGTCAGGGTAAGTGCGACGTTGTTCGGTAGCTGGCACTTGTAAATTGATAGCTAGATTTTACAAGGGCACGTGGACTATCGGCCGTCGATGACAAAAAAGGGGCTAAACGCGTTTCGAGATTAATTCTTCATCAGCTTCTCACTATAACATTAGTTTACTGCATAATAAGCTATCGATATTACACTTTAAACAACATTAATGAGCAAAAGAAGGAGAAATTATTCGCGACACGTGCCACTTGGATGGCAGCCGAACCGGAAGTCAGTCGATATAATTTAATGTTCCAGCTCTATTGACGTGTGATTTTTGCCATGAACAATTCCGCCCTCTGGTAATAATTTAATAAGTAGGTCATTTTTTTGCAATAATACTACTTAATCATAAAGATCTACAATAATATAGGTACCAGAAGAAACAGCTAACAAATAAACATAAGTTACAAATGACCGTGTAGAACTCCGGGCCCAGACGTTCCTTGGGGCACCCGACGCACAATAAATAATGTACTCGTAGTTACGTCACTACCAGCCCCGTAGTGCGCATTTGAACTGTTATGGAATATTCACATTAACTACGCGAGTAACCATCACGTCCCATCACTGTTGGACATAATAATTAGAATTATTAAAAAAAAAAGAAACAACAGCTAACAAATAAACATAAGTTACAAATAACCGTGTAGAACTCCGGGCCCAGACGTTCCTTGGGGTACTCGACGCACAATAAATAATGTACTCGTAGTTACGTCACTACCAGCCCCGTAGTGCGCATTTGAACTGTTATGGAATATTCACATTGACTACGCGAGTAACCATCACGTCCCATCACTGTTGGACATAATAATTAGAATTATTAAAAAAAAAAAAAGAAACAACAGCTAACAAATAAACATAAGTAACAAATATCCGTGTAGAAGGTCCCTGGGCCTAGGTACGTTCCTTGGGGCACCCGACACACAATAAATAATGTACTCGTTGTTACGTCACTATCAGCCCTGTAGTTACACATTTGAATTGTTATGGAATATTCACATTGAATACGCGAGTAACCACCACTGTTAGAAATAATAATTATAATTAATCAAAAAAAAAAGGAACGACAGTTAACAAATAAACATAAGTAACAAATGACCGTGTAGAACTCCGGGCCCAGGTACGTTCCTTGGGGTACCCGACGCACAATAAATAATGTACTCGTAGTTACGTCACTACCAGCCCCGTAGTGCGCATTTGAACTGTTATGGAATATTCACATTGACTACGCGAGTAACCATCACGTCCCATCACTGTTGGACATAATAATTAGAATTATTAAAAAAAAAAGAAACAACAGCTAACAAATAAACATAAGTAACAAATATCCGTGTAGAAGGACCCTGGGCCCAGGTACGTTCCTTGGGGCACCCGACACACAATAAATATGTACTTACTCGTAGTTACGTCACTACCAGCCCCGTAGTAGGGTAAACTCGCCTCATTCGGTGACATGCCTAATTCGGTGATACAAGCTTTGAAGAACTATTCCGAAAGACGATTTTTGGTTGTTTCACCGAATTAGGCGTGTCACCGAATGAGTCGAGTTTACCCTACGCATTTGAATTGCTGTGGATTATGAAATACTTATTCACATTGACTACGCGAGTAGCACCATTTTGATTTTAAAGTTGATTTTATCGTATCCAATTAGGTATATGACGGCTATGTCAATAGCCATTTGGCATGTTGATGATACCTACTTGCAATAATGATATAATGTAATTTACGATACTATGCTATGCTCTAGAGATGGGCCGAATATTCGGTTGCATTGCCGAATATTTACCGAATAAACAAAGTAAATAACTGAAGATCTTACGTATTCCATTAGATTACCTAATACGCTCCTATTTTAGTAGCTTTCTAAGGAACTACTAAAAAGAATATAAATACAATTGTTTTGTAAAAAAGTTAAAAAAAACCGTAGTTTAAGAGTTGAGAAGAGCTCAGAGTTGTTTTAGCTAAGTTTTAATTATCCACTAAATCATAAAAACATCTGTAGTAACATATTATTACGTAACCAAATGATCAATCATTTAATAGTTTTAATGAACATCCCCTTTATAAAAATATGGCGTAACCGAATATTCGGCCGATAGTTCGGTTCGGTAAGAGCTGAACCGAATGTTCGGCCGAATATTCGTATTCGGCAAAGTCCATATTCGGCCCATCTCTACTATGATCTATGCTCTAGTACTACAATAGGATGCTGATACGCAATAATGTATTATTCCACATGAGTTTTGCAATAAAATGTCAACTTTAATCGTCAAATTTTTGAGTTGACATCTTTTTGCGAAATGCATGTGGGATAACACATTATTGCGTATCAGCATCCCTGTCCTCAGAGCCTCAGAACATAAAAAATAACTAAATATTTATTAGCATTTATTACCTATAAAGATACCTATATTTATACAAAGTTCCCAACTTATAATGCAATTTCTGGCCTTCTCTGTCTTGTTCTCATGTGTTTAGACATTAAATTCTCTCGTCATCTGTAAGCGTTTGGAACGGCACCCCAGTTGCTTGTGACGCGGTATTACGTTCCAAACTCTGTGATGAATCGGAAGGTTAGGCATAAATTGTAAACATTCCTGAGCTTGACATTAATAAAGTGCGTATGAACTACGAGTGTGAGCTGACAAACGAATTAATAGTCACGGGAACCCCAAAACCGCTCCAGTATAATTAGTGCGTTTTCACATTATCCGATCCGATATCGGATGTAGAAAAGGATTTCAAAGGCAAAAATCAAAAATGGCGGTTTAACTCTATGGGATATCGGTCCTACATCTGATATCGGATCGAATTATGTGAAAACGCAATTAAGGATATTTTCTATTTAAATCGACTGGTTTTTAAAAAGCAAAAAAAGAAAATTATTGAAGTTTGAACTGTCTATTAACTTCTACTTATACTTATACTCGTCCTAATTTTGTTTGCAATATTGATTTAAATACTTCTACTTATAATTATTACTCGATCTTAATTAATGTTCATGTTTAAATTTATGCTAAGTCGGAATGTAATAGTTATTTGTTATACAAGGGGGCAAAGTTGTATTTTAACGCCGAGTGTGGAATTGAAAAACGAGCAAGTGAAAGGATTCTATAGTTGAACCACGAGCGAAGCGAGTGGTTCGAGAATAGAATCCTGAACTTGCGAGTTTTTTAACACACGAGAAGTAAAATACATTTGCACCCGAGTGTAACACAAAACTTTTCCCCTCACTATAGCGAGGAAACTACAACGCAAAAAAATGCGTTTATCACTGCTTCCAGTAGTTCTACAGGTGGTAAATCATCTTAATTACTGGATTCACCTACTTTTATCAATTTTAAAGCAGTTAATTTGACTTTATTCAAGGTCAAATTACTTTACCCACTAGTGGATAAAATGCGTTTTTACCCGCTGGTATTAAAGGACAAAACACGTGTTTCCGAGCTAGTGAGGGGAAAACGAATTTATGACAACGGAAAATAAGACCAAAGTCTGCAGTGATAGCTTCCAACTATTTATTCAGGTATGTTAAAATAATTTCATAGAATTTTGACTATTCAATTATCACTTACACAAACTATGTTATCAAAATCACTGCTAAGTTACCCTGACTCAAGGTTCGTAAGGGGTTAATGCTCGCATGCTACATTTTACTCAGACAGAAAAACACAATCAGCATATTAAGTGCACACATTTATTATTCATTGACTAACACAGACAGGAAATTATTGTTTCGACTTCCCCTTAAGGGCAAGGAACTATTTTAGGCCTCGTCGTATAAGGTGGACTCGGAAATATTATTTCCGTTTGCATCATTGGGGATGAGTTGATGCTAAAATCTTTAAAATGTATATGTAATAAGTATAGATTTTAGGCTTATTTTAACCGGGAAAGTAATTGTTGTAACAACACTTAGATTGTTGGCAGTCAGTTGGCACAAAACTCCAGGTCAAAATGGTCAGTAGCATGCGGCACGACCTTCTAACTTTTAAGAAAAATGTCCGTTTTAAAGTTCGGCAACGCACTTATATACCCCTAATACACTATAATAATGTATGATAGTAGTATAAGTCCATGTTCATTTTTAATGAAACGAGTCTCATATACATATTAAACAATAAATACTAATGAGCATCTTTTTTTCAGGTACTTACTTATTCATCTCAAGGACGTGGAAAGTTAGTAAGTTGGCGCGTAAACTTTAATTTCTAAAGTCTGTCACTTGGTGGCGCCACCGCCTCGGGGACGCGTCGAGAACTCAACGTTTTGCTCGGCGTAGAACGCAATGCTGCTGTGCTAGTTCACGTGTAATCGCATAGATGGCGCTGTAATCAAATTGTCTGTAAGCTTTTATTCCGCAATAAAATTAGTGCCTCGTACGTGTTTTCGGAAATGATACAGTAAATTGTGTTAAATTGTTACTGATTACGTGACTTAGGGCAGGAGCTTTGTCTCGCATCTATCAAAAACGTGATTGATATTTAAAACTACGTATATACTCTTCGCCCAGCGCCCACGACTTCTGCGTAGAATGTTGTTCTCAGTCATAAATCCATATCCATCCATACTAATATTATAAATGCGAAAGTAACTCTGTCTGTCTGTCTGTCTGTCTGTCTGTCTGTCTGTTACGCTTTCCCGCTTAAACCACGCAGCCGATTTTGATGAAATTTGGAACAGACAATCTTTAGACCCTGAGACAAAACATAGGCTACTTTTTATTTCGAAAACAAGGGATGAAGGGGTTGAAAAAGAGGTTGAAAGTTTGTATGGGATTTCTTAATTTTAAGAGATAAAACCATGAAACTTTTTATTTTAGCACTTGATAAGAAATCATTAAACATATATTTAAAGTCACATACAGGTCGAACGCGATTAATTAACATTATTTTTACCTTTAAAATAAACATGGTGGGAAATAAACATTAACTAAAAGCGGGTAGATTATATTTATTTGTCTACCCCGAACATTTATATAAATTAATATCGGGTAGTTTTGTGTTGTTTACATCTCCGGTGACATTTTGCTGGGACGTCAGTCTTCCGCGACCACGGCCAGTGCAACCTGGCCGAAACGTTGGGAAAAAAGGTAAAAATAATGTTAATTAATCGCGTTCGACCTGTATGTGACTTTAAATATGTGTACAAAGCGCGAGAACTTAAAGTGTTATATCATTAAACATCTTGATAAGGGATAGGGATAGCGATAGGGATAGCGATAGCGATAGCGATAGGGATAGGGATAGCGATAGGGATAGGGATAGCGATAGGGATAGCCATAGCGATAGCGATAGGGATAGGGATACGGATACGGATAATATGGGTATCGTTAGAGGGATACGGATAATCGGTCGGCGGTCTCTTACAATCAATGTGCTCTAAGACGATCGTTGTTTGCTTGCTTGAAGATTACGTTTGCGATAAGTATAAGCAAAATGTAAAAAATTGTAAGGGATAATAGAAAAAAGTACTTTTTACCCACCGATCATAGTGTCGAAATACGGGCTATGTGGGATGTTTATAAAGGTTTCCCCAGCGTATATAGAATTACCTACGCTGTGGTCGATGTGTAATATTTCTACAATCATTGCAAGCAAAAGTATTATGTGCAAGCGAAATAATAGCAGATTATACAGAGAAACCTAAGGATTCAAATGAAAATCTTAATGAATACTTTTATTACGCGGGCGAAGCCGCGGGTAAAAGCTAGTAAAAAATATAATTTGTTATTACTCTAGAACTCAAATTGTCTCTAAATATACAGATAGATACATTCATATTCCTAGACCCAGGGACAACAATATGATTAGATGTCTAGATAATTAAACTTGATTTAAACTGTCAATGCGAAGATCTTGGTGATCTACATTTTTCTAAGATATTGATAATTCTTAACTGTTACTTTTATTCTCCGACTAAGTAAATCCTATTAATAAGCCCCATTAAGCTTCTTATTGCCCCATATATTTGCTCCAACGGCCTAAAGTTGCGTAAACATTAAATTGAGCTAAGTCTAAGGTAAAAACTAGAAAACCCAGATACGGAGATAAGTAGAATATTATTTTGTTTTACTCGCCGTGACCTACTTTTGGAATTGAAGCTAGTTCCAGTTTAATATTTCTTGTTATAATGAGATATGGACTGAGATTTATAAGTTAAAAACTTGAGAAAGTTGCTTGCTTTCGTTCTGTATGTGAACAGAAACGTAGGTATTTTACGTCGTAGGTCTGTAATTAGCTGGGTAGGTGTGTAATTGGTAAACCCAGTAATTTGTAAACAGATTTTTTAATATTAGTTTTTAACCCCCGACGCAAAAACGACGGGGTGTTAAGATAAGATAAGATGTTTATTTGTATAAGTCATGTACATAGGATCTTAAAATTTTACAAATAGCTTCCATGACACCCTGTCAGGGCACACAAATTACTTATATCTAGCTTAATACTAAGTTTCAGGCCAAGTAGTTAGTTAATAATTTGGATAGGTGGAATTATGATATAATAATTTTTGGTCATAGCATAATATAATTCGAGTAATACGATTTAGGAATAAATGATTTCAATTAAATTCAAAATATATGTAACAAAAAAAAATAAATCGTTTTTTTTTGGAAATTTTAAGTTAGGTACTAAAAGGTTTCGTCATTAAAAAACTCCTCCACTGAGTAGTAACATTTGTGTATGAGAAAACTTTTCAATTTCTTATGGAATAAATTGTCATTATTTTCTAATTTGATGTCATCAGGGATTTTGATAACTATGCGGATACATAAAAAATGGGGACCGTTTCTATATATAGCCAAGTTCGAGTCAGGTGTTTTTAGCTTATTTCTATACTGGCTTCTAGTTTTATATGTGTCTACTTTAGCCTCAAACAGGTCAGGGTTTTTCCGTGCGAAGATAACGGCCTCCATTATGTATATACCCGGCAGTGTAAGGAGCTCGTATTGTTTGAAAAAGGGGCGGCAGCTATTAGGAATCCTTATATTTGCTAAAATACGTATACATTTCTTTTGAAGGATGAAGAGGTCCAGGGCATCAGTACTGGCTCCCCATAAGACCACACCATATCGGAGACTAGAGTATATGTACGCGTAATAGACTGAAAGTGCAGACTCATAATCTGTATTTAACTTTATTACACTAAGCGCGTATATTAACTTTGTCAATTTCGTCTTCGTATTCTGTATGGCCTTCCAGTTGACCCCCGAATCTATGAATATGCCTAGTAATTTGAATTCAGTGACTTCCTCTATTTCCATGTTGTTTATGTTTAGGTTTAATTCTAAAGGTTTTTTCTGTGTAGGCTTAAATTGTATTATTTTCGTTTTCTTAATATTTATTTCAAGGTTGTTATAATTTAACCATTTACTAACTGAGTTGAAAGTTGACATAAGTTGGGAGTTGCATTCTATACTATCTGTAGCGCTAAACAAAAGGGAGACGTCGTCGGCAAACATTACACAAGTTATATTCGGATCTAGGATTTTTGGCAAGTCGTTTATATATGCCAAAAATAGGGTACAGGCTAAAATACTTCCTTGTGGCAAGGAGCAAGTTGTGCGGCGCCTGTGTGAGGTAATATCGGTTACTTCGCGAGCTTCATAATTATAATGGTCAATGTGTACGTATTGTTGACGATTTGTTAGGTAAGATTTAAACCAGCTGTGCGTCGTACCGCGTATTCCCATTTCGTACAATTTTGTGAGGAGTTTCATGTTTTTGTGTTATACTTATAAGTTTAACGTGTCTGTTTTCCTGTCTGTCAGTCTATCTGTCTGTGTGTGTTTGTCTGTCTGTCTGTCTGTGGCATCGTAGCTCCCGAACGGATGAACCGATGTAGATTTCGTTTTTTTTTTTTTGAAATCTGAATTAGTCGGGAGTGTTCTTAGCCATGTTTGATGGAAATCGGTTCACTATGTACGGGGTTTATGAAAATTTAAATTTTGTGGTTAGGTTGCCGGCAATGATTATGATTCACATGTAAAAAAATACTTTTCACCACACCAACGGGTAAAGGCTTACTTTGCTATTCGAAAACAGATAGCAAAATTGCGTTTTATCCACAAGAGTGCAAAGTAATTTCACACAAATTTTAACTTGATGTTTTATAGTTAGTATTTTGTTCGTGTAACCTACGTGCCTTGAAACCCACGCAACGATTAAGATTCCACTTTTTGAACCACTCGCTACGCTCTCGCGGTTCAATATTGGAATCTTTCACATGCTCGGGTATCAATATTGGCACGTGCGGTTAAGCAACGACTTTGCCCCCTTGTAAAACAAATAACTATTTGTGTTGAACTTAGGTATTTACTTCTCAGTCTATTTTTTTTTTTCAATTTGCATCAATGTCAACAGAACAAAGTGAAAGGGTGTGTAAATAGTAGTCCCAGCAAAATGATGTAAGTATGTGGTTAACAAATTAATTGTTTTTTTTACTTGTGTAGTATCCGTTCCCTAGTTTAATTTATTTATAGGCAGGTAGTGTGCGTAAACTGTAAATTTTAGCTATGAATTTGAAAAAAAAATGTTAAGGGTGAATTTTGATTCTATCCGTAACAACTAGTAATTACAATAGTTACTTGAGAATCTGTATCGTTAAGATATTCTGTGGAAATGCAATAAAATGTGGATAGGTACTATATTAAAATATGAATTAAAATTAGTACCTAGATTCAATAACTGTTTTTCTCAGAATAACACCTTATCAAAAACATATCGTCACTACTTTTAAAAAATCTCGTATCTCACGTTGTTCCTCAAAGTTAAAACGCTGTAAGTCTATATGCATTCCATACATACTACAATTTTCTTTTCCCCTCACTAGCTCGGAAACACGTGTTTTGTCCTTTAAGAGGCCGTCAATATCAAAAAGTAGAAAATCGTAAAATTGGTAGTTTTCTACGTCCGGTTTTAGTTTCAGTATATACTTATTGATAAGAAAAGCACTTGTTTTAAACAGCGCGTATTCTTATCTACAAAATCAGTAGTTAATATCAAGGAAAAGTTACTCCCTAATTAATTATGATTTTTTTCCTGACGCTAGTTTAAGAAATCCCGCAAATAGTGCTCACGTCTGAGTGAGCTGAGCTCAATTTTGTATATTTTAGGCTGCTAAAATTGATGTTGTCGCATTACTTATATCCTAAACTAAAAATTCAGTAGTTTACATGTGTGTTATCATGCTACTAAAATACAGTAAATGGAAGTTAAACGACATCAATATTTGTCTAAAAATACTTCGAATCAAATGGCAATTACTTCGAAAACCTTTTAGGCAAACAAAAGGCTTTCTTGATTATTATAAACTTTAAGTATGTGTATGCAAAATAGTGTGTAATACAAATCAGGAAACACTTCCAATTTTAGATACATACTTACTAAAAGTTGTAACTAAAATGCGGTCGGCCCCTGTCGGCATCTTCATAAATTTGAATATGTACGACCGTGTTTTAGTTTTAAAATAATGTTATTTTATAAGCTAGATAACTGGACTACAGAATTATTACCTTTTCATATTTTTCCTTACAAAGAGAACGAATAAAATCAATGTTGAATATAAACTTTCGTAAATTTTCCATACAAACGTCAAAACTGCGAACAGATTCTATTGAGTCAGACGCCCGATCGGGCTCGTTCGAAGCAGACGTGTCGCCAAATTTGCTCCAATGACATTTGTTTTTGACACTGGAAATCATATACGGATACAAAAAGATTGCCAGTGCTATGAATGTATTCAAAAGTAATAAGGTAAATAAATATCGTCACGTCTAAAAGAGTCTCAGTTTAAAATCGTTTTTTTTTGTGTTGTTTACTACTTATTATTGTTGAGAAATAAAAAAATATATGTAACTTTAATACAATGATAAGAAATATAGGTATTTTTTGTCTTCTAAACTTTATTAAAATGAAAGAGTTTTAAAATTAATTTTAACTCGTTGGACTTTATTTTCATTATACTGGTCACATTATTTAGTGTGTCAGTGTGTGTAACATTCTCCTCTTTCGCGAAGAGACATTCAGTGTGGCGTATGAAAAAACTAACAGAACTAATCATTATAATTATATTCTATAAACGATTATTTACGTAAATGGCGAAATTATTAATTGTAATAATATATTATCTTATCACAAAATTGTTCTGTATGACTTACCTTCTTACGTTAAATATAATTTTTAAATGGTGTTTGCACACGGGGCACGTAACCTTAGATTCAGACAACTTTAACTAAATTTTGAAAATTATTATTTTAATGAAGAATTCTATATATGGCAACAATTTTACATGTAAACTGACTGTCAACCTCTGTTCATACATAACCTCAACCTTTGTCTCAGTGCATTTATAACGGATGTTATAATGGCTAAACCGATCAGGAACAGTGGATTATTTTAATTCATTCGGAAAAGGGTTTAACCATTTATAATTAGAATAAACGAAACACTGTTTTTTACACCAGAGTTGTTTTGATTTTATATGGTGTTTGCACAAATTTATTTTGAAAAATAATCGGAGTCAATTCGTGTGAGATGGTAACACTAAATTGACACTGTCCGCAATCTAAACACGCGGCAGCGTGTCAAGCCAAGTTCAAGTAACCGAACTGGCAGACAACATCTTGTGTAATATTACACGAACTATTTGGAGCCTCTATGGGCGTCCTCACAACAAAAACTATTTCACATAAACGTCTTAAATTTGGCTCTTATATTGATATTTGTGACATACATATTATGTGCCTGTCGTGATTGTTTCACCGGATGGTCTGATCGGAAGATTAGACCATTTCGTTGGATCTCCTTCTTGTTTATGTCTTATTATTTGTAACGTTTATTTTGTGTGTGTGTTAACGAATACATTAATTATATTCTATTCTATTCTATTATAAAAGTTATAAGAAATGATATTTTATGTCATCAATTGTCATAAAACATTTTGAGGACTGCCATTGAACTTGGCACCCGTTTAAAGTCTCCGTCAATAGAACTTGTGAACAATGTAAACAAACCTTGTAGTCAAAATGTTTTTAATTTCCATTCTAACTCATCAGATACTGGATAAATCCATGTTATTTAATCAATGTATATCACATTATGATCCTCAACCTTTAAAATAATAATATTGTGCTAAAATATTGATATTTTATATAATGGTTTGTTTACATCGTTGACAATTTCCATTGACAGCGATTTTAGATCTCACTGCTTTTGTCGTTGACGCCAACAACCAAGGCATATATAATATTGAACTTGGCTCATATTTCCCTTTTTTGGTTTTGATGGGATTTTAACGTTACAACTGATCTTCAGTGAAACTATAGACCTGTCTTAAGTTCCTCTCACTTAGGTCACTGACCTCTTCCAGTAAATTGCGGTAGTGTGCGAAAAGTATGTTGGTGAGTGTGACGTGCGTTAGTGTGTGTAAATGGGGTAATTTGACAGATACTGAATTTTTACCCATCGTGACGGGCTCTTAATACCAGCGGGTAAAAACGCATTTTATCCACTAGTGGGTAAAGTAATTTGACCTTGAATAAAGTCAAATTGACTGCTTTAAAATTAATACAAGTAGATGAATCTAGTAATAAAAATGATTTACCACCTGTGGAACTACTGGAAGCAGTGATAAACGCATTTTTTGCGTTGTAGTTTCCTCGCTATAGTGAGGGGAAAAGTTTTGTGTTACACTCGGGTGCAAATGTATTTTACTTCTCGTGTGTTAAAAAACTCGCAAGTTCAGGATTATATTCTCGAACCACTTGCTTCGCTCGTGGTTCAACTATAGAATCCTTTCACTTGCTCGTTTTTCAATTCCACACTCGGCGTTAAAATACAACTTTGCCCCCTTGTATAACAAATAACTATTTCATTGACAGACGAAGATACAAGTTTTTTTAAAAGTAGTGACGATATTGGAAATTGCTAAAAATTCAAAGAGATATTAAGCAGTAGGTATAGGTCGGAAGTAGGTATTCGAGTAGCCATTGTTATGAATTTTATATTTAAATATTAATCCTCATCTTACTTCCGTAGAAAGGTAGCACAATGGAATAACGACTCTCAACGCGTTATTTGCTTTGCCCTGATATCCATGAATTCCCACCCTTATTTGCACAAGGGTGTAACTCCCTTTGACATCCATACCGACTTGAACCTTTGTTCCAGTGACTATACAAATTTCTTCCCGGGGACCTTATGCATTCCTTATGACCCGACTCAGAAAGCTTTTGAGACAAATGTACTGCTATTTAAATTGAATATTTAGTGTAGCATCCATTGTACAAATTTCTTATTCACAGTGTAAGCTGAATTTTTGAGCGAGTTTGCTTTGCGGATGTACGCGCGTGTAAATGTTAGGACTACTTAGAACCACGTAATTTTAAAGGTAAACTTCGCGGGAAGAGATTTAATATTTGCGCTTTAATAAGAGGCTTGACGACCGCTTCTCCATTATTCTCGTTGTACTTGACATTTTGGAAAATATATTTACATAGGGCTGATTTACATGGTAGACACACAATCTCGCTTGCGTTTCATCACACTGCGGCATTTGATTGGTCAGATGAATCGTATATGTAACTTCAATAAACCCGTTTCTAATAAAAAAAATCCGTAATTCGAAGTCGCATGCGATTTAAAAGCGAGTTTGCACACCGTAAATAGAGCCTATGTGTAGGTGCCAAAATTCAGACCTATTCTTCAGAGTTTTTCATTGGTAAATAAATCATGTAAGTAGGTAGGGTATCTATAGTATTTTTCTTTTAAATACTCATTACAGTTATTACGATAGGTTAGATTGGTACAAAACCAATTTAGTTATCAGAATAAAAAAGCTACTATCATATTTAAAAAAAAATATTTTACAAAAAGTTTTCGAATAATTCTTCTTATTTTTGTAAAATAGATTAAAATTTATTTCTAGCCACTGTGAAACTACCAGAAATGTTACTGAAATAAAATCCTGGCACGATTTATTATTTATTAATCTTGAAACACGACAAAAGAAAGCGTCGACTATCTGAAAGAGTTTTCAATTAAAACTAAGATCACCGGCAGGTTTTAAACGGTAAAAAACGTCGACTGAGATCACCACCAAAGATTGTACTTAAGTGTTTCATTTTAGTCTTTAATGGATTGGAAATGGTTGGGGTTGACTCAGACTTACCTTTAAATTAAACGTAATTTAATACTTACTCTTAATCTTCATGTTATTTTATTATATAGTCCTAGGAATGTTTTTAATAACGACAAAGCTATTATTACCACCGGCGTACATCGATATAATTATTAAATGACAAGTTTTTTGAAGCTTCGATTTTTCCTTGTCCAACCTTCAAAATTTTCTGGAAATAGCTTAGTTAATCTCATTAATAGCGTGGTTAAGTACCTATAGTTAAGTCGCATGTGCTCATAGGTGACGGCGGTAGCTTGTCATCGTCGTTTCGTTTTTACGTACGAATAAATAAACTGCAAAAAGTCAAGAAGGCAATCCAATATCCCATAGTAAGATAGAAGGCTATGTTGTGGGTACAGGACTATGTCGGCTAACTAATTTATATTATACGTAGTAGTTAATATAAATACAGGCCAAGGAGTGGAATGCCCTGCCTGAGTCTGTGTTTCCACATGAGTACAATCCAGGTCTCTTTAAAGCAAGAGTAAATAGGTATCTCATAGGTAAGCGTGCTCCACCGTTGACCGCATCATCACTTACCATCAGGTGTGATCGTGGACAAACGTCTACCAATACATACGAAAAAAAAACACACACACACCTATGTATTTATAAAAATGCCTTTATCAGGATTTGTACTTGGGTCCTTATTGTTCGTAGACAGACTCGCAACCTGGACTAGGCCTGATGAATTCAAGGTTACTCTCGTCTATGTACCTAAAAGGGTGTAAGGAACCTCCTCGGGGGGCATTAAAATATGTAATGGCCAAAAATAACAGATGGTTTACCGTAACGAACAGTTAGACCGTCTTAAAAGGACCCTCGGGCCTCGCTATGTAAGCTTAGGGAAATAAAAATGTTTGCCCAAAATATTGCTATTTACCTATCATTTTTGTACCAAATCTGAGGATAATAAGGGTTTGTTTACAAAAGGAAAGTAGGCATTGGTGGGGTAAGGACAAAATATGGTTTGACGCGTTGGGAGGAATATAACTGCTGCAAGCATATCGAATGTGTGTGAATATGAATTCTTACTGTGGATTTTTTTTAATATTAGTCGTTGACTCATTATATTTTCAGTCGTTGACTTGATTATGTGTTCATGGATAAGTTTAAAACGTGTTGTTAGGATGTACCAACATACATTTATTCGATATAATTGACAACATTTCATATTTTTGAGTACTACTTTTTATTGTTTGGTTTGAAAGAACTCAATACTAAAAGATACACGTATTTTTTTATTTTTCCAAAAACTGCTATTTTATTGAGAAATTCCCTTTTTATTACTGCTTCGAGCAGAAAGAGCGTAAGTTACAAACGTCAAAACACAGCTTCGTGACGTCACATGTGTTGTTTCATACACCTAAGAAAACGACAAAATCATTCCTAAAAAAAAAGTTTTAACAGTCAGCTTAAACAGTCCGGTATGTCTGACTGTCAAGTGTCACTGTCAAACACTAGTGAATGACTATGAATCATAGACTAAGCCATGATTTTTTTTAATATCTTTGCTACGAACTGTGATAAGTTTCACTGTCAAACTCAAGTGACATCCCAACTGGAAGATTTTTTTGATATAGTAGCAGCTCTTAATCAGCTATTTGACGTCACTTCCCCTTTAAACTATTTTTAAGATTTTTTATACTAAAAATGCGGAAAAAAAAGTAAAAAAAAATATTTATGTGATCTACAAGCGTATATCTCGAAATGGTTTTCGATTTAGGGACATTGAAAATTTTGAAACGTTGTCAAGTGTTTCCTGTATGTAGTTGGGTGAATCAACTTTTTCTTGCTTTTTGCAAGAATTACCCTTACTTATTATTAGGTCTACTTTTGTGATTTTTAACCTTACCATCGTGAATAAAGATCCTTATTTCACGTATACCAATTAGGGAAAAATTTAAAAACGATTCATTTTTAATTAAAACAATATGTGACCCAGTGGAAGAGACACTTTTTTCATACAAAACTGAGGGACAGCTATGTCCACTGGGTCACTGCTCGAAACAAAGTTATAAAATAGGAAATCCTATAATTACATGTTGTATTGCGTAGCTAGTATATTTGTCTTTAATATAATAAGTATACATTAATTAGACTATGTGGTATTCTAATAAATGGCGGTGTACTGGCAACACTCAGTTGCTGTCAAGATGGCACCAAGTGTGTGAGGTCGGAGAATGCCGTACAGAGAAATAGTTGTTTTATTTATTACAGAACTCCTCCTTTTGATATAATATATTAAAAGAGGACAGTACAAGTGGCGACGAGGATGAAAACGTAAGTGAATATTTCAATATTCGCAATAGAATGCGTGCAAGTTATTTCTGAAATAAATTTGCCGCCATTTTGTTGCAAATGCAAACAGCCGGTGATGTAAAACGGAATAGGTAAGTAATTATCATCCAAGAACTATTTCGATTGAGCAAATAAAGTACAAAACAATTAAGTCATGTAAAAGAAAAGAAATAAATTAGTGATTTACAGAACTTGAAGTTCTGTTTGCTTGTTACTAAAGTGGGTCCATTGAAATGGACCTGGAAAATTTCATTTGTGTGCAATTCAACTATTGGTCAGATGACAAATGTTAGATTTTACAGGCATAAAACAGTGTTGTGAAATAGACACATTGCTGAGTAAATAAACAAAATTAATTGTATAATAATATATTTTGTAAAGTACAAAGTTGGATTGGGACTTAAGTTTTATGTTTTTCAATTTTTATAAAGGGAAGGATAGATTCTAATTGGTCTAATTGTATTATTTATCTTCTCACTATACGGTATTCGAGTTTACAAACCAATGTACCTATGGAATTGACATAATTTCAAAACTGTAATACCTACAAGATGTTCTAAAAAAATATAAATAGTGAACATTAACTGAAGAATCTTTCTGATTTCTTTATTGTATGGACTTTTTAATATTTATAACTGATACAATCCCTAACAGTGTTTGTCATCTACCCTATTCTATGCAAGTATACAATGTTAAATCTCAAATGTTGGGACAATTGTGAAAACAATAAAAAGTCAGAAATGACTGGAAGCCTCCAGCGGGCTGGACAAATTGTCAAAATCCTTAAAATTAAGGAGACGGCTTCGGGCCGGAAAAGATGTCAAGTATAAATCCCTTTAAAAGTCGGGAAAATCCTTAAAATTAAGGAGACGGCTTCGGGCCGGATAAGATGTCAAGTACATCATAAGTAAATCCCTTTAAAAGTCGGGAAAATCCTTAAAATTAAGGAGACGGCTTCGGCCCGGAAAAGATGTCAAGTATAAATCCCTTTAAAAGTCGGGAAAATCCTTAACATGAAGGAAATGGCTTCAGGTCAGGTTAAAGGGCTGTTAGAAATATAAATAAATAAATCAGGTGAAGTATCACTGGCGCAGTGGTGAGTATCTGTTTGCCTTGGTTGAACTCAGCTCTTTGGGTTAACATTGCTCTGACTATCATCAGTATATGCACAACTTATGAGTACTCATTTACCCATAAAATAAGAGTACTTGAGTTTTGATAACTCTAAACAGTCCATAGAAAGGAGACAATAGTTTTTATGACATTTCATCTTCTCTTGCTCTATACTGAAGGGTTCTAATACTGAGTTACTATTATCCAGTAACAGAAAATACAGATAAAAGGTTTAAGCAAGGTCTAAATAACATTATCTCATGCTTTATACACTAATGAAGCACAACATTTAAGTATTTCTATAATAACTTAAAGTGTCTCTTACCGTTTTCTGTCCAATTTTATGAAAATATGAATGTTTGGTAGCCAGTTGGCTATCAGAAAATTTGCCTGTCTGTAAAATATTTTGTACTTTGCACAAAATAAAGCATCAGATACTTATGAGAAAAGTGTAACAGTAGTTATTTTTGAATCCGTATAATCCATTATCTATTTTTAAGAAAGATAAGTTGGATAGAAATATAAACATAAAGTAAACATGTTGACCATAATGTCACTGATCTTGATTGCATGAAGTTCCATATCAGCAAATCATTCAAATTCGTTGACAGTTCTTAAAAAGAAGCTGGTTTAACTAGAAAGAAAGTAGCCTATTGTTTAATTGTACCATATAAGCGATGCCATGGCAATATCACATTTCTGCCGTCTAGGGTTTCTACCATCTATGATATTATCTATTCTGTGCTAGGTATCTGTGTCATTTTGACAGATCAAAAATAGTAATAGCCTTACAAATGAAATTGAAACAATGGTGTTGGTCTAGTTAAATGTGATAGAAATAAAGCAAATGTGGACAGGTGATCCATGCACGCACGCTGTACAATGACAAATCTCGTTCAAATTATCGCTGAGTGGTGACACATATGTTTTGAAAAGACAGGCCTGACAGGCAAGGGAATATACAACAATCATAATAAAAGTTTATTAATATAAAAGCTTTGTGTGAAACATGCATGAATTAACAATTTGTACAAGTTTTCAGATTGCTTTGGCTTACACCACTGGTATAACACTAGTTTCCAGAACTAGGTACTGAAAATAATATGGATGTGGATGGTGGATGTAACTTTAAAAATGCATTTCAGCATGTTGCTTGACTGAATGTAAGCAATAAGAAAAGGAAGCTGTGATTGGAAATTACAAAGTACTTTCCTAAATGTCTACAGAAGTAAGATTTGTAAGTAAAACACTTTTAAGTGAAGAACAGAACGATTTCTTCCAAACAGGTCACACACCTAGTAATATGGTGGAATATGGCTGAGATCAGCCCATGTCAGTCATTTTGGAAACAGGAAATTGTGCTCTAGTTCGCTAACACCATACTGTGGTGAAAGGTCTGTGCACTATTATTTGGTTTAAAAGTTAGCTAACAAGGTTTCAGTCAATAAATATTTTGGTCTGTGTTTCAAAAACAGGTGATTAAATATTATACATTTTATTTAACTGATACCAATGTTAAACAAATATAATAAAATGAAAATTACAAGTATTTTAATCTATGTTTCACATCATTATGAGAGTTGCTGTAAAAGTTTCATAATATACCTACTGTTATTAGTAAAGTTGTTCCATTTTGTGGAATACATTTGATACAGTAGATCTCACAACAAAAGCTCATGTATAAAGGTTAGAACTCTGTTTTTGCCTATTGGCCACAAACATTCATAAGTACTTAAAATAATGGTTATTCATTATAACCATGTTAGGTCCATATCTGAAAAGTGAAGTCACTATATGTTTAATATGAATACAATTCAAGTGAAATCAGTATAGTTATTAGTTACATGGTGACACCAAAGTAGTAATAAGTTTGACTATGCATATTTGTTTAAATTTTAATAAGTACTGCTTGTTGTATTGCATACCTAAAGATAGTAGTTATTTGAGTTCAGCTATATAGGTACATTTTACAAATTCTACAAACTAGAATATTAAGTCTCTAGTACTAACAGCAACACTCTTGGCTAACCATCGGTAGCCTTTATGCCCTTGTAATAAGGATTACAAATGTATGGCTAACAGTGTTGTCGATGGTACTTTATAGTCAGTTGTAGCCAAACTCGATGTGACTGTGATGTTGGATACTAGCAAACTAGGTAAAAATTGTTTGTAAACTGTAAATAATTGCATTAATAATACAATTGACATGATTAATATAATATATAATCTTTTATGCATAGAGATACATAAAGACAAAGGATTGATTTATTTAATTGTAACTTTCTTACACAATACAAATGTGTCAATGGTGGACTTCTTCTTCTTATCGTGTCGAGGTTCCTTTCTTAATGGTGGACTTAATGCTAGGATGCATTCTCTACCCACAAATTTTAATTAATGATACTTAGTAGTAACCGGGACTACTAACCTTTGTTTAATTTTATGGTATGTTTTTGACTATTGTTAAGACAAAATTCATTGTTCTTATTTTTATGATATGAAATTGATTATAACCCATAACCCCATACCCATAATTCATTGTAACTACTAACAATGTAGAAAATATTGTATGTAGATTTATTCATTTCAATGATGACTAATCATAATTAAATTTCAAAACTAGCCAGATTATTAGTTAAGATTGCGGTATGCCTTCACAGGGCATTATGTACTCACTTACCTGCCTCGTTTATTCACCTGCATTTTAATGTAGGTACATAGATGTACAGTAGATTAATGAAATATGGAAAGTTAACTACACCTAAACTGCATTCATGAAACATTGTATTAGATTAGGCTAGCAATTAGCAATGTAAAATGTTGGTTAGTAAAAAGTTTGAATTTGTGGTGTTCAATGGTTAACTTCAACAATAATCTTTGTATGTCATAGGTATGTTTATAAAAGACGGAAATTACTGACATTAGTTACCTACAGAGTGATTCACTGTTTGATGTGGACGTACTAAATATTGTATGAAATTTGTATTCTAATATCTATCTTATTCTACATGGCCACAGGAAATTAATCAATAACTGTTTTATGTATAATTGTATATGAACTTGTGAGAGGTTAGCAAGTAAAGATTGTTATAAAATTTAATTCATTTAAAGAAAAGGAGAGGAAACGGGAAGGTACCAAGTAAATGTCATTGGGGATTCCTACAGCAGATCGTTATTTCCAAACCAAATATTTACTGGATGTGGACACAGTCATTGTACAGAATCTACTTAAGTGTTAGTATCTTGTATTTAATAATATTAATAGATATAGTATACCTTGTGTGTAGTCTATTTTGACTCTTTAGGATTATTCTTAAGACTCAAAGATTCATAATATGTTATGCTACTAACTAGTGGTTGATATTTCTAGCTCTAGTCTAAAGTCATACACTTGTGTTAGTATAAGGACTTACCATGGAGTATAATTATAATGTGATGAGACTAAATCCCAATTAAATTTTCTGACCACATGTAGTCGAAGTATGCGAAATTTTGCTGGCAAAGAAAAGTTGATTCACCCAGTTTCACTAATTCCTGTAATAAAAAAATCATTTAAAATCCTAAAATTCTTTAGTTTTTGTATTTCTAATAATATAGAAATAAAATATTCACTTCGATCAACGCCAACATTTTGATATTTGACGACTGACGTTGCCACGAATTTTAGAGTCAACAAGTGTCCTAATAACCTAACCACAAAATTAAAATTAAAAAAAAAAAACCCCGATTGCGACATATAAGTAGTAGACTGATTTTCATGAAAAATGGCTAAGAACACTCCCGACTAACTCAGCTTTCAGACAAAAAAAACGAAATCTAAATCGGTTCATCCGTTCGGGAGCTACGATGCCACACACACAGCACACACACATAGACTGACAAACAGGCAGACAGACAAACAGACAGACACGCCCCGTCGTTTTTGCGTCGGGGGTTAAAAATCAAAGTCGCCTAATCAAATGTTCAGACTGAGGAATACATCCTATTATTATTTGTTGTTCACGTCCTCCCTCTACCCGATCGATCCAGTACGATAATACTCTTTATTATACTCATCATAATCATCGTTCTCATGCCCTTATCCCAGTCACTTGGGGTCGGCGCAGCATGTCTTTCTCTTCCATACATCTCTATCACTCGTCAGCTCGTCATTAACTTGTTTTAGTTCCATATTATGTCTCACACAGTCCATTCACCTCTTCTTCGGTTTTTCTCTCCCGTTACTTCCACCACCTTCCACATTCATTTGTAATATCTTTCTTGTCACATGACTTTCGTCCCTCCGCATTACATGTCCAAACCATGCTAGTCGATTCGCTCTTACTTTTTCTACTATCGGTGCTACTATCACTACTTTCAGGCTTCCTCTGATATACTCATTTTTGATCTTATCATCTCCCGCATCACTGCTCGGAGCTCGATCTGAGAGACGCGACAGCCAGGGCTGTTAATGCTGCTGGCTATTATACCTACTGTAACTCGATATATGTATTATTATACGAGTATATAGACTGTTCACGCATAATATTTATAATCGTTTTAATCCCTGTTACACTAAAACGGTTCCAGGAAGCCATTGCTTTGACATAAATATTAATGTTTTCTCATAAAATTAACTGAATATTTTATTGTCAAAGAAAGATTATAACAACAAAGCTGGGCTTTCAGCGGAATGAAAAAATAACGGTACCTAAATCTTATTTCACTTTGTTGTTACAGTATTACTTTGTTGGTGTGTTGTGGGTATCATATATGAAAAACTCGACTTTCTTTTTTTAGTCGGCTTTGTATCTTTACAGGGGTACACAGAATGTGGGTGAAAATATATTTAATTATTAACCTTACATCAGAGTCGGCTATGGGCTGTCTTGTAACGTTTTATTTATAGTCCTTTTATGAAGTATTTTTATACAGTTACCAAGCTATGCACATTATGACACTTTAAATAATAACTACTTACCCGCCACGTTGTCTCCACTCAACGTCGCAATATTCAAGGTAAAATCATAGTTTATGACGCACAATCTTTCGCCAAGAAAGCTTCTTAGTGTATGGACACAAATTCAAACTTCCAGCGGGGCGTGCAGCGTAACGTCGAGCCACCACAGAATATATAAGTATAATAGTACAAGTACAGAAGGCTCACTCCTTTAATGTTCACAAAATGCCGCCATTCTAAATTCTTACCTACATTAACAAACGGACTGCAGGCAAGCAGCTGACATTGAATTCTATTGCGCCGCGCGAAGGTCTTCACCACTGAACGGGCGGCGAACTCGTGGCCGCCGGCATGTAGGTACTTGTAGCGCGGCGTTAGAATCGCGGAGTAAGCCGCCCCTAGATGTAGATTTGAAAAGTGGGTACTGAGGCCGCTCGTAGGTTTGCATAGGTTTGGAGAAAAAGTGACGGAGGTAAAGGCTTTTGAGCGTATAGTCCGTGCTATGGCAATAGTGTCGCTGATGGGCGGCCAACAGTAGCACAGATGAGTTACTTAACTAGAGGACGACGCATGGAAAACGCTGGTGAGAAATAGGTACCTCTTAACATCTTGTTCTATATACGATCAAGTGTGACTAAGGTCAAATCACCGATCAGTTTATTAAAAAAAGATAGGTACTGTAATGCGTTGGGTGTCCGTCGTTCTCCTGGCTCGGGCTTTCTCTCGGTTTGCAAAAAGTGCGCGCCGCTGGCCGCTCGGTACTATGGCCCTACATTTATGTCGAGCGCGCATTAATATTACTTACACTAAAGTAAATTTCGCATAATATTCCTTCAGGCCGGGTTATTTAGTTTTATAGCTCCTATTACTGTTATAGTGCATCTACGGGGCAATTTATCATGTCAATTCGAGTTCATTGAAAACAGGAATTCAATCTATCTGCATGCAATACCTACAATGAATTCTTAGAACAGAACTCTGGTTTTGCCTAGAAGGTATTATTGTCACAACATTTGTACCACTGAATATTAAATTGATGGAACTATTTTTATCTACTGAGAAGATACTGATCCTGTGTACTTAACACAGCAAAAGGGAATGTACAAGTTTCTAATGGGGTGGCAACGCGCATGTGACACTGTTCGAGTTGCAGGCGTCCATAGGTTACGGTGACCGCTTTACATCAGGCGGGCCGTATGCTTGTTTGCCACCGACGTAGTATATAAGATAACAATGATTACCTACTTAGGTACTCTATAACATCTTTAGTAGGGTCTTATGTTTTGCTTTATTACATATCTAATAGTACTTAAGTACAAATCTAAATGTATTATAGAAACTTCGTAGGTATTTATCCACTTGTAGCGTATTTTCATGAAGTTACGGTTAATAAGATTTCTATTGTCAAAATATTCGAAAAGATTGAATCAAACTAGATTCGTTTACATTAATAAATAAACTTGACACCAAATCACTCACGCACCCTGTTAGTCCCTATTTCATATTTGATGAAGTGCCTCAAATCCCCAACGGGTGTAGTTTAAAAGCTAGAACCGATTGTCACCGAAAGCATCAATTCATATTTAAGCAGACAAATTCAGGAATTAAGATCAAGTGAATCGGAAAAGCGTTAGAGTTAGTAAATCAAGTAACACTTCACCTGTCGGACGGAGTCTCGTTTGCGAGATTTACTATTTTTTCGTGTGCATTGCGCGCTTCAGATGTTGAGTTTTAAATTTTATAAAACCACACCGAGTCATTACGGATTCGCTGCGGTAGAGCCTGGGTCCTTTGACAACTAATCCCAAGATTTGTCGTAGGCACTAGTTTTACGAAAGCGACTGCCATGACCTTCCAACCCGAAGGGTTAGGCCAGAATAGTAGTCCGGTTATCACGACAGAATAGTAGGTAATATATTGTATACAAACTCAATTATTTAATTGACATTTCAACACACTTTTGTCATTATAACACCAACTTCAAGTTCTTCCAGCAGTGTTAGGAGGACCATACTCGTACTTAGGACAAAACGATATCGTTTAGAGTCTAACGTCTGTCTAAACGTTAGACAGACATCATCATAAAAGTTAGTTTGAGATATACTTCTTGATTCTCTCACTATATGTCAAAGACAACGCAAAGAGAGATCGGCCCCTCATACGTGTACCTAATTATAATATTATAACAAAAAAAAGTTTTTAAGACCAAGTTCGGCCTGATGGCCAACCATATTAAAGCCCATAACAGGGGTAATCCATCATTGCTGAGGTCGCCGTCGTCGAAATCGGCGAAGAGGAATAAATTGTTAATTAAATCATAGTCTCATAAAACTATCATTCAAAAAATATCTGCTCTAGACCGCCATAACCACTTTAAACCCGCAATGGAAACCGTCAACTGAATCGCTTCAGCATACGGCACTAGTGGCTGTCGACCAGACGAACAGAGCCTCACAAATAAATCAATCATTCAATAAGCGGACCCCAGCGGGACCGGAATTTGTCATGAGGACTGGTGACTATTCCGAAACGTAGCCGAATGGCATAGGGTTCGAATTTGGAGGGAAAAGGGTCCTATTACGGTTCTGAGTTAAACATTTTATTGATAGAGTTAAGTTTAATGCAACTACATTGTGATAAGAAATGCGTGTTGTATTATGAGAGTTATTGTGAACTTACATTTTTCTAATTTATTATAACCAAGATTAGTTGAAAACGTGGTTCCACTAAGCAGCTACAGCAGAGCTCTTAGAAAGTCCTGTGTAGGTATCCTATGTACCTATTAGTTCCTTACTAAAATACAACTAAGCTAATACGATTATTGTAATCGTTTAAAAACTAACGATTTTAAGTAGTTTGACTTGACTGTTAGTTGATACCTTTTTTATTGTATTAATAGATCCTCACAAGAAAAGAAATACATTAAGACTATGTAAATCTAATAACAAAAAAAATCTATCCTACTATGAAATTCAAGTTACAAATAAAATAACTAAGAAAATCCATACTAATTACCAGTTATAAATGGGAAAGAGAGTGTCTGTTTGTTTGTCCGTCTTTCACGGCAAAACGGAAAGACGAATTGACGTGATTTTTGAAATGGAGATAGTTGAAGGGATGGAGAGTGATATAGCTACTTTTTGTCTCTTCCTAAACCCCCACTTCCCTAAAATAGGGGGTGAAATTTTGTATGGATCATTCCGCAATTTTCGAATTGAACGCGAGCAAAGCCGCGGGCAAAAGCTAGTAATAAATAAATGAACAAACCATTGTAGTGTTTGAAACGTCAGGATGCATTATATTTATAATTCGTTTCCATAGTTTTATTTCATGAGTCGTTATCGCGCTGACCGAACACAATATTAAACTTTTTTTTTTTTTACAATATGTGTAATCCCTCAATATGTGAATGTGTAAGTTTCCGAAGGTACGCGACACGCATCGTAAGCGAGGGGGCAGGTAGACGTTAGACAAACCACTAAAAGAACACGTTACTTCTCGGGATGCATGCTAGGGATTGCAAAGGTTCTTTCGAAATATCGATATCGTTTGATAAAATCTTAAAAAAGAGCAGCTATTATAAATATAATATATAGAGCTCATGAAAATAGTATGTTTTTCAATATTATGAAAAATGACTTAGATAGTCAGGTATTTTAACACTGATTTAAACTTTCACGATTTTAACACATATTTATAATTGAAACGTCGGAGGTAAGTGTTTAAAACAACGCGATTAAGTCCCGTTAATTTGCAATTATTATGTAATTTTCAAGCATCAAAATTAAATAACTATTATTTACATATAACATACATACATATAATCACGCCTGTATCCCATAAAGGGGTAGGCAGAGCACATGAACTACTAAGTTTCAGTGCCACTTTCGGCAAAAAGGGGTAACTATTATTTATGTAATTTTTAAGCTAGGTAGTTGAGTTGATTGCTTAAGTATTTTATTAACTACATATGACAATATTTAATTTTAGTTTCTTTTATTATGAAATTAGAGATAATCCAGCAGCTTCAGTAAATATCAGTAATGCAATGCGATTTACATTGAAACCGAAATGCTCTAATTTAAATATTTTCCTTGTTAGAATTATATTTATGCCCGACTTAATTATTTAACAACCAGATGACATTCAAATTAGGAATTAATCATTTATATTGATATCACTCTCATATAATTATAATAATGCCCCTTATATTTCATAGTCAGCCTAAATACAAACTGAAATTCTGATTAGTAATATTTCAACACTGATTAACTAGAGAATGTTTCGTCATCAATGATTAAGAGATTAAATGCATAAATAGGGAATTACTGTCCATATTGCTAATTTATATACGATGCAAACATATGTAACGAATTTCATTTAATATTAATATTGCATTTGCATTATGCATGTTAGATATTTATTCAAAGCAGATAAAGTAGTATTAACTATTGATAAATTCTAGCATTCTGTACAGTCTTAATTACGATGTATTCAATTCTCTGGAATTACATAAATAGGTACATACCATCATGAAACAGAAGATGTCATCGATTTTATCGATATCGATTCTTTCTCTATCACATCCCTAGTGGGCGGTCGGCAAGGGGTGGACGATTAGCCGCGGTGTTTCTGCCAGCCGCCTTGGAAATAGAAAATAAAGGCGTCGTGACATGAGCGTCTGTCCGTCGATGGCGCGTTCGTCTTGCGAGTCCACTTGAACCATTACTTGGTTGATTTTAATTTAACTTTTATTGTACCAGCACATTATTGAAAACTAATTTATTTAATAAGAAAGAGTTGTTGTTGTTTTGATTCGTTCCATTTTAAGTAAAAAATTACATTTTATAAAAAAAAACCTGAAAGGTTTAATTATTTACAACCAGAGTGCGTTTATTTATTCAATTAGCTTTAAAACTGAATGTAAACACCATCTAGTTGACTGGTACTACAACTTCATTTTCGCAAATCGAATTTAACTGGTCGTCAGGTGAGACTAAGCTAATTAGGTAACTATAGATCGCATAACTGGCCCAGTGTCTCTCTTACGTTGTTGTCATATAGTATTCCCGCAAATAGCTACATATTCTTTCGTACGTGTAAGAAAGTTAGTTCATTTAAAGGTCAAACGAAGTGGATCGTTCGTTCCAGCATAGAGGAAGAAACAAGGAAAGATTTATAACTCCATACATCAGTAAATGCAAGTTATTTGTAGTGACATCTAGCGTCGTCCACGCGTCAACTAGCGTAAATAATACTGCTACTTGTCAATAGATGTCGCGACGAACAAAAAGTCAACAAGTTATAGCTATTATTACAATAATATTAATCAGTAATACACACTCAACAGTCCTTCTGCTTGTAATATAAGTTGTAAACTGTTTTAATATTACATTTTTGGCAGACGCGACACTGTTGACACCTAGTGTCGAGTAGTGGTACTGATAATTTACGCTATATGACACGTGATTGCCGCGTGGATGACGCTAGATGTCACTACAAATAACTTGCATTTACTGATGTATTTATTCCTCTATGGTTCCAGTAACTCTCCCATTAACTAAGCTCGCACAAACGCCAGCTCCGAACGTGACCGCTTACGTATTTATGCAGATGTACTGTCCTCGCGGTCATGAGAAGAATTCAACTAACCCAACGTTCCTAATATGGAACACACTTATTATTGGAAGCGAGGCGAGGATTATCGCGTGAGACAAAGTTCTAGTAGTAGAAACTCAGGCAGATGAAACTTTGTTACTATTAGCCACAGAACTTGCCTTGATCCGCGTTTTACTGTTCGTTCGTCTAGTCTAGAATATCGCTTGAATATGCAAGAGCGATAGAGAGATATAACGTACCTATCGATTTTCGATGTTCGCGGTAGGCTCCAAGTTTATCTCAATTGCAAGACACCTTAATTGCAGGATGGAGTACAAATAATTTTTAATTTGTTGACCAAATGTAATGAATCGGATATATTTTTTATATTATTTCTCAGTATTTAAAGAGGAACATTTGTTAATTTAGATATCACGCGTTTATTTGCCAATTATGAGATATATGAAAATCTCTATCTGTATAATATTGACATCATATTGGTACAACATGAACTCTTTCCGAATGGCTCTTGGCTCAAAATGGAATCAGGGTTGTGGTCACACCCTTCCAAAGTTTACGAGGTCCCGATGTTTTGGTCGTGTGCTTAAACTTAGGGACTTTAGCTGTTTCCTATATAGATTATTCAGGAGCTTTTGATGTTAATATCCCAGATGTCCCTATTGTGGTAGTACTGATTTTTGTCAGTTATGCTTACTTACTGCGCTGGCTCTGAGACCCGAAGAGGATATTGGCCTCCGACACTAGACTCCGCCATTCGCTCCTATCCTGTGCGATCCGATGCTCAGTCAGTTATGGTTTTTGACCCACAAACATAATTATATACTAGTGGCTCTGTGAGCTGTAGACCTTCGCGACTTCGCGATATGCTTAGAAAACGCAAAGTAAAAAACACTTAGTTCTTGATGTCATTTTCACAGTCAAGTCACAATAGTCTTAATTGCCATAGACGCTATTGGCGTTTAAATCAAAGGATAAAGGATAGGAGGGAGGAAGGAAGGAGAAGATAGCAACTTCCACTTTATCAAAAACATCTAATCATAGTCTGGTCCCAAAATTTACGAGAATCGGTTGATAATTGCGACTTGGTAGGCAAGCATGGTCGCGCGATATCAAAACCAGGCCGTCCCTACCAAACTTCAAAATAGTGCGATATTTTGTCATTTATCGCGCGACCATGCTTGCATGTCTGCAGTAAGTAAAAGTTTCGGTCAATGTACGTAATTGTTGCTTCTATATACGAGTATGTAACATCCATTGAATGTAATTTCCCGTGACTTTTACGATATCAAGTAACGTCTTCTAAAACGTCAAAAATGATAGAGACTCACTTCATCAATATGTTAGTCGGTCTAAAGATTTTCTACATCATCAAGTTTCAACGTGTACGTATAATGAATGAATCAGCAAAATTTTCTTAAGATCTTTTTGTCACGTATATTGAAAAGGCGTTAAATTTATATTCAAAGAGAACCATCTGGGATTTAGCGCCAATTACCAACTCTAATGGCTGAAATCACTGTATTCAAGATTACGTAGATCACCCTCCGATCGAATTTAGATTCCGCAAGTAATGAATGGAAAGATCTTTGCCCAGTGTTGAGACTTGAGACATGTGGATTTAAAACGTTGCGCAGTTGAACGCTTGGGATAAATGAATGCATGCCGCAGCGTTGTGTAATTTTCCCTAAATTCCCTTGATCCCGATAAACGCTGCGTTAAATGCATAAAACACAGCAAATTCGTGCACGACTGGTGCTGCCCTGATTTTGTGGGCTTTTCAAAATTGTATGGTGTCAAATTATTTACAATGGCCGCCACTGGCATTAATATTGGACATGCTTATAAGATGACAACTATTTGTGACAATCAGCAACTCCGTTACGTACGTTGCCTGTAGGACCAAACCCATATCAAACCCATAAATAAATACCCTGTATGCTCCATCTGAATGTAACTAGTCTGTGATTCTAGTAGGTATAAAATAAGATTTTAGAACCACGGTATGCGATAAAATCTAGTAGCTAGTAGTTATTTATTTTACAAGGAGCCAAAGGTGTGCCAATAGGTATTGATGCCCGAGCAAGCGAAAGATTCCAATATTGAACCGCAAGCATAGCGAGTGGTTCAAAAAGCGAAATCTTAAGCGTTGCGAGGGTTTCTAGGCACGTAGGTTTGCCACCGAGTGAAACACAAAAATTTTTAACAGCACACCGACACGAACAAAATACTGAAAAACATCAAACTAAATCAAATCCAGCAATCTATTCAATATTTATGATTCAAAATAATTATTTGTAGGTATTCTACCAGCCAGCTCAAGGCATCAAATTAAAATTTGTATGAACTTACTTTGCACTCTTGTGGATAAAATGCAATTTTGCTTTCCGTTTCGAATAGCAAAATTGATTAGATTGATAGATTTGATTTGGTATTATGTTTTATAGTCAGTTTTTTGTTCGTGTTGGTGTGGTACTCGGTGGCAAAGTTTTTTGTTGCGTGGGCGACGGTCGCGCGATGGTCGCGCGACGGCGATGCGACGCATGCGAACTCAAGCCTTATCGATATGGAAAGTAGATTAGTAATGAGACGCGACGGCGACGGTCGCGCGACTGTCGCCCACGCAAGACACGGCGTAACCTTCGTGCCTTGAAACACTCGCAACGCTCAAGATTCCACTCGATACGCTCGCGGTTTAATATTGGAATCTTTCGCTTGCTCGGGCAATATTGGCACGTACGGTTAAACAACAACTTTGCCCCCTTGTAAAACAAATAACTATTCTAATTTCGAATATTTTAGCGTCCGTCAAAACTCCGAATGCCCATTTCACAAATAAGCCATCCTTTTTAACTTATATCGCAGACAAATGAACATCCACCCGGCCCCAGGTGCGATTTTATGAGGGGCTTCCAGACGTACATAAATCAAGATATCTAGCCGAGTTCCGAACTTCGCGGTTCTTAGCTAAGTACTTGCTGTTAGTTTATTTTCAGCGGGTACATCTGTTAAATGGAGGAAAAAGGAGGGGTTTAGGAGTGTATTTTAACTGACGCAAAGGATCTGTGGCAGTGAAAGTAATGTACATATTTGAAAATGTCGGTATCAGTTTTTACAATATAATAACTTATTAAATTACATTAATTAAAACTAAATAATTATGGTTTCTTCAGGGAGTACCGAGTGCTTTGGCGACTGGACTTTGAGTTTCTTCCCCAGGTTTTTGAATAGACTCATTCAAATATTTTGTAATTACTTAATTTGTTTTGACAAGCTGTGGTTAAAATTCCTGCTTAGCCGCTATTCGAAGTTCTGTACAAAATCAGACTGAAACCATTACACGTTTTTAAATAAAATTAACACTAAGGGACAGAGAGAGAGAGAGAGAGAGAGATGAGAGAGGGTTTGTACAAATTTAGTTTTGTAGTTGATTTTGTACAGATTTTGTACTTGCCTGTGATTTTAAATATATCTCAGGCCCTTGAGTGTTCATAATGTTTGTGCTGTTGCAATGAAATATCATGTAACGAGGCATTTTTAATGTTTTTGTTGACTTAAATTTACAAAAATTTACGCCCGAAAGCTGCAAGCTGCGATTAAAGACGGACAACTCTGTGTATTTTAAATACTGAGTTCATTTGACACGCTACGGTTCATTTGAGATACGTTTACTTGATCTATGGTATATACCTATGACACCTGTGGTTATCAATTTATTTTTGTACATTTTATGTACTATTTTAAATTAGCTTACAATACCTGGGTATCTATATTGATCTTTAACCTTCATGATATTGCTTTCTCTATACATCTGCACAGAAAAAGGGCCCATTTAAAATTTTATTCCTTTGTTCCCATTTCTGCCCCAATTCAGAAAGTTAAATACATAAAAGGAATCATTTATATAGACAGGTTATAATGGAAAAATGATCATAATAAGCCCTCGAAGGCTTTGTTAAATGTATAGAACGGTTTCACAATAGATTTGTAAGCATTTTCTTCTCATTTGCCTATTGGGTATATTCTTTAGTGAAATGCCTGCTAAAAATGTTGGATATACTAATAAGATTTACTATTAGCTACATACGGTTTATTTTGTTGTTCGAATCATCACGACTGTCATTGAACAAAAAACTTCACTTTTTACATTAGTAGTACGGAATCATATCGTAGTGACATTTTACGAGTATAGGTATACCGAACGACATTCCTTCGAAGTCGAAAAAGTTAGAGAATTTTTACATACATACATACAATTATGCCTGTATCCCACATAAAGGGGTAGGCAGAGCACATAAAACTACTCTGACAGGCAAGCACGGTCGCGTGATAAATAACGTCAGGCCGCCCTTTTCGCACTTTTTGTAAGTCGATCGATGCGATAAAGTTTATCAAACTAGTGTACTACACCCGCAGGTTTGAGTGCCACTCTAGGCAAAAAGGGGTTGATTTACATTTTCACGATTATTAATCTTTATTATGTCTTCTCTAGACCATGGGGACAACACCGTCCACGAAACGTCTGAAGTTAGTCAAAAACTAATGAGATTGAGACACGAATTCCCTTTTGCTAAATTATACGGATTTTTTTTCAATTCTGTAATTAAGATTGTTAATGTTGTTTGCAAAAACAAACCTATGTATCTATAGACATATCTTATTTAGTCAACAACTTCTCTTTGTATAGGTATGCCGTTAAGCGAGGCCTATCATTGAAAGCCGTTGACAAAAGCAATCACATCTCAAAGCAATCTCTTGTGCCATAGTGCAATACTATAATCCAAAATGCATTCTCATCTAGTCCACGGATTAACCTAAAGATAGATCAGATCTAGCACTGTTGAACGTTGATTTATATTTAAGATATTGAAGTACACCGAAAAATTTTATTTGCGGGTTAGCATATTTTTACTAAAGAAGTATAAAGCGTACTTCAGAATTGTATGATGTAGTTGGCGATGCATTTAAAAACGATTTTGTAGTAGTTTAAAAGTATTCGCTGTATTAATTTGATGGTCACATGAAAAAAATAATTTTTAAGAAAAAAAACCGTCGCCTTTCGGGTTCTGGTGAAAGCTACTTGCGAATGTTGGATTATGTAGAAATGTGTAAGTATTTTTTTTAAAACTGCTTTTAATGCTTTAATTATTAGATGGCAACACAAATGAATATACGTATAACGTTAAGGTTTGAGAGTTTCCTCAATTCCTCATGAATCCGATTATATTATAAGAAATCGAAGCTTGACAAACTTTGACTTCAAAACGTATGCTTAACAAACATAACTAAATAAATGTCACTGTTCTGAACTTAAATGCATGCTTTTCTCACAAAAATACCAAAGTCACTATGAGTGTGCCGTTCAGGTTTGAGGAGTTTGGTTCTGGCCATCGTCAGCAGTTCCACTGCACCAAATGTCACTGTTCTGGACGAAAGTGCATGCTGTTCTTATAAAAATACCAAAGTCACTATAAGCGTGCCGTTCAGATTTGAGGAGTTCGGTTCTGACCATCATCAGAAATTCCACTGCACCAAATGTCAACGTTCTGGATGAAAGTGCATGCTGTTCTTATAAAAATGGCAAAGTCACTATAAGCGTGCCGTTCAGATTTGAGGAGTTTGGTTCTGGCCATCATCAGAAGTTCCACTGCACCAAATGTCACTGTTCTGGACGAAAGTGCATGCTGTTCTTATAAAAATACCAAAGTCACTATAAGCGTGCCGTTCAGATTTGAGGAGTTCGGTTCTGACCATCATCAGAAATTCCACTGCACCAAATGTCACTGTTCTGGACGAAAGTGCATGCTGTTCGTATAAAAATACCAAAGTCACTATAAGCGTGCCGTTCAGATTTGAAGAGTTCCGTTCTGGCCATCATCAGCAGTTCCACTGCACCAAATGTCACTGTTCCGTACCTAAATGCATGCTGTTCCTTTAAAAACACAAAAATCACCATATGTATGCCTTTTAGATTTGAGGAGTTCCCTCGATTTCTCCAGGATCCCATCATCAGAACTGGGTTCTGAGAAAAATGGGACCGATCTGTATGCATATACATTCAATCAAAAAAAAATTTTCAAAATCGGTCCAGTAACGACGGAGATATCGAGGATCAAACATAAAAAATAAAAAAAAAACATACAGACGACTTGATAACCGTCCAGGCCCCGTAGCCGAATGACATTTCTCCGACGCCAAACGAAAGCGATACGCCGCTGGCTCTGTCGCGCCAATACGCAAGCGCGATAGAGATAGATATCTACTAGCGCTTCGTTTCGTGAGCGTTTCGTGAGCGATTGTGCCATTCGGCTAGCCACCCTGGCGACGGTTAATAAGGTAATGGCGCCTATTAACGTGGTACTTAAGGCAGATTTCAAAAGATACCAAAAAATTAAGGGTATCAAAGCTCATTAACGACCATAAATATTTTTTTTATGGAAGAGTATTTATTGAACTATTAGTTTTGAAGAGTTTTAGGATCATTTTAGTTTATTATATGCCATAAAATGATTATTGAAGCCAACATACCTAAATTTTCTATTACCGTGGTAATGAACAGGTTGCAGTTCTATTAACGCGAATTGAGATTTCATTACCGAGGGTATGAATGACAGTGTTTTTCTGCCATCGGTAAATAGAAACCCATCTCAAAATTCGGAGCTTAATACCGATGGTTGAATATACAAATTATGACAAATACATATACCTATACTATCCTCCTTTATGAATACCCACAGAAGACTCAGTTTTACCTAAGAAATCTGTACTTACGGTACACTAAATGTCATATTTTGATACAAGACTAATATGTCGCTCGGTAATAGATACTTCTATAGGAACCCATTACCGACCCAAACAAATATTGCATGGATCGGTAATAGATTCTTATATATTCTATTACCGAGGGTTATCTGATCGTACCATCGGTAATAGGCATAAATTGGAGTATTATAAAATCTAATTCCGACCCATAAAAACAAAGTCATACAGATGTATTTTCATTACAAATCAAAATAAAATATTGCAACCTTATATTAAAACCAAGTTTACATAACTGGTAAGTAAGCATCAGACTTTATGTCAATGTTTAAAAAAATTGACAAATTAACGGTTTTCATAGAAACTACGAAATCAGTCATGAAGTTTTTGCTAAAAATTAAGGTTTTGTTGAATAATTTTCATACCGCGTAAATAGTTCTTTGATAGCGTGAATAGATCAAGATTGAAACAACTGTAAGACATTATATAACTGATCACATATACTTAAAATAAAGCAAAAAGAACTAATATCACTACTTTAACTATTACCGTGGTATACCACAGTAATAGAATCTACTCACGAAATGGCGCCTTTCACCGCTGTCTTTTAATTTCCACTTTAAACACATTTCCAGGCTAAACAATACGTAAAAAGTACTCAGAAGTCATGTAGAAAACTATAAACAATAATTTGAAATGCATAACTTTCACCTGTTTGCCATAATTATTACGTAAACTACTAAATGAGATTGGAGTTCACTTAGGTTTAGCGTCACACGTCAGTATGATACAACCTCTTCTCGCGGCCCCGTGGCAAAAACTGTCAAATAGCGAGCGTCTTCTTTCATTCACACTCTCTATCGCCTATATGTGCGTTAGTCAACTAAACAGGCTTCCTTTGTGTGAGTAACTTTTTTTAAGAAATTGGTCGGTTTGCCTGTAAAATGCGTATTTGCAAATGCGGCGGTAATGGACGTCGATTTCGATACCCGCGTTGATAGCCGCCGTTACCTTAAAAATACCTCAAATAATCTAGCGATGACTGCTTTAAGGAGTGGTAATGCAAGACTTGAGAACACAACATTTTGTTAAATATGAATTTAAAAAATCTTACAATGACAATTGTGTCGCACAACTTCAAACTTGGGTAAAGGTTCACTATCTTTCAGATCGTATTACATTTTTTTTAATATTCAACCTTAAAGCAAAATGGATTTACCCAATGTTAATAATCCACGTTTTTTTTTTTTAATATAAACATAGATATTTCCTTTTTTATTGTGGAACGTACCACTTTATAAATCGCAAATTATAAATGCAGACATCAATTGCGCAATTGGTAACGCATTGGACCGGCAATCCAAGGATGTGGGTTCGAGTCCCACGTTGGCCAGAGTCGATCACTGTTGATTTTCTCATTGCGATTCATGTCTGCATTTATAATTTGCGATTGGATTTACCCAAGTTTGAAGTTAAGCGACACAATTACACAGTAGTATTCATTTTTACGATTAAAATATACAATTAGGTACTTGAATATACAATACACAATACAATACAATACAATACTCTTTATTGCACACCTCACATAATTTACAAGTAATGCACAAGAAACAAAAACAAATTAAACAGAGGTAACAACAGGCATATGCAGCAGCAGGCAGGAATATGTTCGTAAACTACGCCCAATAACGATAAAATAAGCTTAATAAGCTCCGTGAATGTTATCTTGTTTAGTAGTTCACAAGTTAGTTCTAGATCTAAAGTAGAACCCATCTTATGAGATACCTTCACCTTGCAGAAAACCATAACCAAATAACCCTAAATGCCAGTGATTAAGGATGCAAGAACGGCGTGTTAGAGTTGGCAACGCGCATGTATCAACACCTATGAAGTTGTGAACTAGCGGGCCATATGTTTGCTTACCATTGACGTATAAAAAACAATGACGTATCGGCAATCTATATGTAATCTAAGTCCTTCTAGACTTGATTCCCTAATGGGTCGTCACACGACGTCATTGTATACGTTCTGAATGGCTTTTATACCTAACCTGACTGATATTCAACTGAGTCGAACTGACCTGTGATAGTAGGATGGTAGAGTATATTTAGGACAACCAAATTAGGAATAATTATGACCGATTTTTCGCTAAACTAATTTAAGATCTGCTTTCGAAGTATTTTATTTAGTAATTGTAGAAAATATTTAACAGCTGGCTAAGTAGCAGAGATAAACATCTCAATATGGAGATGGAGATAACACTTATAATGATTTTTTTCTATGTAGCGAGAGCGACACACATAATACATAGGTGTGTATATCTTTTTGTTGAGCGGTTACAGAATGTATACCAAAGCTTGAATCACTTTAATTATCTTAGTGAAAACCCACATGAACAATCATTCAGTAGTTTTAAAGATCGAAGCATACATATGGACAGACAGACAGAGCGGGAAGCGACTTTGTGTTATACCATGTACAAATACTTTACTATATAGAGGTTACAGTTTTAAAACAAAACACCAATCAAAAAGTAATACAAATTTAATCGTATGTTTATACTCGTATTTCTTAGCAGAACTTGCAAAATTCAATTCAATTCAATTCAAAACCTTTATTGTCATAAACAACACATGTCAAAAATACAAAAATAATAATAGGTACAATAAATAAGGAATTTAAATAACCTTAAACAACTTAGTCATAACCTAACCTAACCACAAAATTAAAATTTTGAAAAAACCCCCGACCGCGACCTAGTGGACCGATTTTCATGAAACATGGCTAAGAACACTCCCGACTAACACAGCTTTCAAATAAAAAAAAACTAAATCGAAATCGGTTCATCCGTTCGGGAGCTACGATGCCACAGACAGACACACACACAGACAGACAAACAGACAGACAGACAGACAGACAGACGGACAGACAGACAGACAGACAGACAGACAGACAGACACGTCAAACTTATAACACCCCGTCGTTTTTGCGTCGGGGGTTAAAAAGTAATGATAAATACTAACCATAAACATATTATAAAAAAAAATTAAAACAAAATGCAAAAGAAAAAACACACATTCATCATTAGGGTTCCGTAGTCAACTAGGAATCCTTATAGTTTCGCCATGTCTGTCTGCCCGTCCGTCCGTCCGTCCGTCCGCGGATAATCTCAGTAACCGTTAGCACTAGAAAGCTGAAATTTGGTACCAATATGTATATCAATCACGCCAACAAAGTGCAAAAATAAAAAACGGAAAAAAATGTTTTATTAGGGTACCCCCCCTACATGTAAAGTGGGGGCTGATATTTTTTTTCATTCCAACCCTAACGTGTGATATATTGTTGGATAGGTATTTAAAAATGAATAAGGGTTTACTAAGATCGTTTTTTGATAATATTAATATTTTCGGAAATAATCGCTCCTAAAGGAAAAAAAGTGCGTCCCCCCCCCCTCTAACTTTTGAACCATATGTTTAAAAAATATGAAAAAAATCATCCTAGAAAAATTGTTTTAAACTTGATACGTTCAGTAGTTTTTGGAACCCTACACTAAGCGTGGTCCGACACGCTCTTGGCCGGTTTTTTAAAATTAAACTTACTATAGAATTCACGGACCGTAAAAAATGCCGTGTCAATTAAAAAGTCCTACAGCTTTATAACAAACAACTCATAAGAACAAGAAGCCGCTTCTTTAATGTCACGGCTCAAACTATTATATATTTTGATATAGAAGATAACTTAGCCACACGCTACGAGTGAGCGTTTGGATCACTACAGTACATAAACTACATAAGGCATCATTGTCGGTCCAATTGATTACTGTTCTCATGTTATGCATATGTTATGTATATGCATATGCTCGTAATGGCTCTGCTTCAGGCATGTAATTAAACCGGTAAGCGGATTAATAAGGATTATGCTGTTTAAGACATTTGTCGAATATATTGAATGATGAACGTTATGGATATCAGATTAATATAAATGTACTATGATACTCGGCTTTGTAGAGAAATAGGTATAGTCACTGATTATTCGTCAGTTTTCCTTAAGGATAAACATGCTTTTGAAGACTTTTTTTGTAGACCTATGAAAGAGTTATATGTTGTTAATTATTGTCTCTACCTCTAAAGGCATGGGTAGCCTTTCCTATTAAAGTTCTTGTTTTTTTCAGACTAGACTAATAAACAAATCTTAACAATCGTTATTTGTTTTACAAGGGGACAAAGTTGTTGTTTAACCGCACGTGCCAGTATTGATACCCGAGCAAGCGAAAGATTCCAACATTATGTGTTATATAAAAAGTGGAATCTTGAGCGTTGTGAGGGTTTCAAGGCACGAAGGTGAAACAAACTTTGCCACCGAGTGAAACACAATTTTTTTCACCACACCAACACTAACAAAATACTAACTATAAAACATTAATTTAAATCAAATCCATCAATTTATTCAATACTTGTGATTCAAAATCATCATTTATAGGTAAATTCTACCAGCCAGCTTAAGACATCAAGTTAAAATTTGTATGAAATTACTTTGCAAACTTGTGGATAAAATGCAATTTTGCTTTTATTACACTAAGTACACTAAAACATAATATATATTTAACTAAAACTAACTTGAACTATAAATATTTAATAATATAATTTGCTATCTGTTTTCGAATAGCAAAGTAAGCCTTTAACAGTTGGTGTGATGAAAATTATATACCTAAACCTTTCTCAATAATCACTCCGTTCATACGTGAAAACAAATGTTTTGAGTCCCGGGGGTCACTGTAAGAAATTAAACAATGCTCAAATTGAATGATTGCTGTTAGACTTCATTAAGGCGCTGTATTTATTCTAGCTATTACCCGCGATGAAGTCGCGAGTGAAAGCTAGTAAACAATAAAAGTCTATACATAGAGTTATCCCGCAATTTAGCATACAGAATAGTGGAGGACTCAGCACTAAATTCCGCGTTAAGATAAAAGTCATAACGCCATAATATCGCCTCCACACCCACAACTTTCATATTCATTGACCGTAAAAATATTTTCTATTTTGTGAGATTGAATTTTCGCTAACATTGTTTGTGGGCGTTCTCAAAGAAACGTTTGCTTGTTTATAGGTATATTTTAGTTATTGCTTTAGTGGGTCAATCAAGTTTTTTACACTTGTTTATATTCTGTTATATTTTTAACCTTGTCATAAGTTTGACGTGTCTGTCTGTTTGTCTGTTTGTATGTCTGGCGGTCTGTGTGTGTGTCTGTCTGTGGCATCGTAGCTCCCGAACAGATGAACCGATTTAGATTTAGTTTTTTTTTGTCTGAAAGCTGAGTTAGTCGGGAGTGTTCTTAGCCATGTTTCATAAAAATCGGTCCACTATGTCGAGGGTTCTTTCAAAATTTTAAATGTCTAGATTATTAGTTTAAGAAACTTTTTCACTTGTCTTGGTGGGTCTATCTCCTACTAAAACAATAATGAAAGTTTAAAGAAAACGACATTGTGATATTGCGTTAACAGATTGCTAGCCCATCCACACCACAATTGAACCCATATCCAGCAGTCGAATTCTACGATACTCACGGAAGGAAAGGGGAGGGAAAAAAATAATCCGTTACCCCACGAGGAATCCATTATAAATAAATAATAATAAATATTATCATTATCATCATCACCATATCAGCCTTTTAACGCCAATTGCTGAGCATAGGCCACTCTTCTAGTACGCCACTTGTCCCGGTAAATATTATAGGATATTCTTACACCGATTGACTGAGTCCCACGGTAAGCTCAAGAAGGCTTGTGTTGTGGGTACTCAGACAGAGATATATACATATAATATACAAATACTTATATGCATAGAAAACATCCATCGCTCAGGAACAAATATCTGTGCTCATCACACAAATAAATGCCCGTACCGGGATTCGAACCTAGGACCGCGGCTTAGCAGGCCGGTCGTGAATTATACACCTAAAGAGTGCTGAAAAATACCCAAGGTACATTCCTGATTATATTGTTCACAATTCTTAATATTTCTCTGTACTTATTGTATTTTCAATAAAAACAAAACCGTCAATAAAGCAAAACTTTACGCACCGCTTAAAAACGGCTATTACTCAGCCGCGGCTTACGCGGCTTAATGTGACATTTTTCCATTAGAGACGTCGGGGAAGGGACCTGTTGCGCGCCATCGGCCACGCAAATTGTTCTTTAGTTTACTTTCGAACTACATCCTTTGTCCTTAAATATGCGTGGATTTTGTAGGTGTTTTGTTCCGGAAATAGTACTTAGGATTGACAACATGTGTTTTTTCAATCGTGACCTGGGATTTTGAATCCCTTTCCCTCGCACTATCTTTCTTCTATTTCTGTTTCTGAGGGTGGGATGTGGTCTTGTTAGACTTTATTTTTTCGATTGTTCATATTAGATAAACTTTGAAGATTGATCTTTAGGCTTATATAGTATGTAACTTTGCACTTAGTTTTTTAGAAACAGAGGTAATTTTCAATCAACAATCATCTCAAAAATTTATAAATCTCGAGGACCTCACGGTTGTTACATAGCTATATTTTAATTAATGATATATTAGTATGTTGTTTACAATAAGCCATTCTTAAGGATTCTTTAATAAATTACTCAATTACACATATGGTTGAATTTATTGTTCACGAATCACGTGAGATACTTAATCTACAATTCCTCGAATTTTTGATCGATGTGATTTTTGTTTATAAGTATTCTTATAATCGTTTTTTTGTATGTAATGGACGACCCCTAATCGAGAATTCTTGTAATTTTTTCTCATTAATTTCATGTTTCACCCCATCAAATATGTAAATCGTGTAAATTGTAGTTTAGTTAAGGCACTTCCGTAGTTCGGAAGTGTAGATTAAGATAAAATGCTTTACGTGTGTTATCACGGTTCGACATCTTTCACGTAACAATGTGATTTGTGTTACCTACCTACCAATAAGTCCTCTTACATACAACCTTAGAAAATAAGTGAAATCTAAATAAAATATCAATTAATATTTGGGTATAATCTTCATCAGAAAATAATATAAAGTAGGTACATTAAGTTTTATGAGTATACACAAATAAATTACCCTACCAAGATTCGGACCCGGAACCTCCAGTTTTATATTTTAATTGTTTTTAAACGACAGAGCGCAAATTACAAAATAAAACCTGTGTTTAAAAAACACAATTATCATTTATAAGAATTACTAGCACCCCGCACCAGCTTCGCACTGTAAATCCGCATCAAAATCCGGTGAGTTATAAATGGGCTTCCTCTTGGCCACAGACTAGCCAAAGGCAAAGACGTGGCCTACGATGGAGCTCGCTCGCCCAGAAGATGCCTATTCACTCTTGATTTGAAGGTACTTTTACTCGTAAAAATCTAAGCATACTCGTATTTGGAGACAGACAGACACTTTGTTTAATACAATGCAGTTATAACTCATTATTTCATCCTTAAATTCTAATTTCATCCACACCTTGGTCAGACTTATAAGTAAACATTCGTGACGCTACAGAAAGTCCGGCACAAAGGCAATTCTTCCCGAGTGTTAGTAAGAAAGTGGCCAAATACATTAGGTGACGCGACACTTTACACACACACAGCCAAAGTGACCCAAGTGAAATTTGTTTTTACACGATTACAGTCCTAATTTAAAACAACTTGTGTTTGGAATGCTTTGTGCGAGCATGAGAGGTAAGTCTTTCAAGTGTAGGTGTGGATTTTTGCACGACCCAGACTCAAATGAGGCTGCCTATAGATTGTATTCTGTAAAGGTTTTGTTTGTGTAGGTAGGTCTATATTATATTGTATTTATCAGGATAGTTTTAAAGAAGATGGATTTAGAATTTCTTCTGCAGTTGGTTTTTTCCCAGTTCTTTTTAAGCTTTTTAGCAATAAGACCGCCTGTTGTTACCTAGTTCTACTCTCACTCAATATTCTGTATATATTTACATGTAAATAACCTAACCACAAAATTAAAATTTTAAAAAAAACCCCCGACCGCGACATAGTGGAACGATTTTCATGAAACATGGCTAAGAACACTCCCGACTAACTCAGCTTTCAGACAAAAAAAACTAAATCAAAATCGGTTCATCCGTTCGGGAGCTATGATGCCACAGACAGACACACACACAGACAGACAAACAGACAGACAGACGGACAGACAGACAGACAGACAGACAGACAGATAGACAGACACGTCAAACTTATAACACCCTTCGTTTTTGCGTCGGGGGTTAAATAGTGCAATAAAGTATATTTACTTACTTACCCAACAAAACTTTAATGATAAATATTATGATATGATTTTCGTTCCAATATTCGTTTTGGGGCGTACATATATAGATTGCACGTAGACGATATAGGGAGCAATTACTAATATAATAGTTAGTCGGGATAATATCGACTTTGTGTTCATGTCGGTGGCTACTGTCTTATGTTACGTATTTTGAGTATACACAGACAATGTACTCGTACTGTCATTCGGGTTGTGTGTTTGGTGCGATGGAGGAAGCGGATGGATCAAATAATTTTGAGATAAAATGATTTATTAACACAACAACAATAAAATATAGCGATGTGATGATAATAAATGTTATCATTATTAATTTTTTTGTGTTTCAAGTAGGCGCTGAAGAAAATCTAGGTATCTCTTGTGCAGAAAAATAATTATCTTTCGATTCACTATTCGGTGTCTTCAGAAAAGACACGAGCGTTTTAATCTAATTTAATATCAATATAAGGGTATCCGCCTACGGCCAACTTTGTTGCTGCAACTATTTTTAACCCCCGACGCAAAAACGACGGGGTGTTATAAGTTTGACGTGTCTGTCTGTCTGTCTGTCTGTCTGTCTGTCTGTCTGTCTGTTTGTCTGTGTGTGTGTTTGTCTGTGGCACCGTACCTCCCGAACGGGTGAACCGATTTCGATTTAGTTTTTTTTGTTTGAAAGCTGAGTTAGTCGGGAGTGTTCTTAGCCATGTTTCATGAAAATCGGTCCACTATGTCGCGGTCAAGAGTTTTTTCAAAATTTTAATTTTGTGGTTATAAAATTGCGTCGTTGCGTGTGCGCACTTTCATACCAGCTGACTCATAGACTGATGGAGACAAAATAGTTGCGCCAAGGAATCATCTAGATCTAGGAAGGGCCGAGGTTTGGTGCCTTCCTTTCTACTTCGCCCGTCACTATGCGTATCTAATCTTATCCTCGCGACTGATCTTAGAATTACTTTTATTTTAAAATCGGAGGTTTAGATATAGATATAGATAGATATAGATGTTTATTGGTAAAATATTCACATTTACACGTCAATTACATACAATGATTATTTAGAAAAAAAAATCACATTTTACATTAGGTATTCTAAGTAATGCTAATACTTAATACAAATAATTAAGACACACATATTATATTAGTAGGTACACGATCCAGTCAATGACCCGTAGGTATCAAGGAACTCATCCAAAGTATAGCAAGCCATTTCGAGTAGGATGGATTTTAGTTTGCGAACAAATATTGCATCGCTAGAAGCTTGCTTTATGTCGTCATGCAGTATATTGTAAAGTCTGATACCCATTACATGCACAGACTTTCTAGTTCTTGCGAGGCGGCACGCTGGCACGACCAGCTCGTTACGCCTGCGCGTCACGCTGCCCCTGAGTTGGTTATGAGTGGGGATCAGATGAAGGTTTTGTCTGACGTATTTGCATGATTTAAAAGGCAGATACTTTTCCGCATCTCGCTCCGCTCGGCCGCTAAACCGCGGCCTTAGCAGCATGTTGCTTATATCCGATACCCTTTGTACCTGATCACCGGATCAGTTCCAGATGCAGTAATTACAGACATACGATATGCGCCGCCACAGGCGATGCCGGATATCACAGGGTTGTAACTCGCGCTACATTGGAACTGAAATGGAATATGGCAGCAAAACCGGTGCATTACTGATAGTACAGTCAGCATCAGGTAGCGAATCAAATGACTTTATCAGAAGTAACCTAACTACTATTCTGTAACAACGTAACAAAAAGAGATATGGATCACATTAAAAAAAATTATTAATTCTTGATATTTCTGACCATTAACTGTACAGATTTATCTATATTAAAAAAAGTTATTCAGACTGTCAAATACTACTGCACGGGAAGCATGGTCGCGCGATAGACGATAAAATATCAGGCCGTCCCTATTGCGCTTACAAATAGTGCGATAGGGAAGCTATTTTATCGTCTATCGCGCGACCATGCTTCCCGTGCTGGAAGCATGGCCGCGCGATAGACGATAAAATATCAGGCCGTCCCTATCGCACTTACAAATAGTGCGATAGGGACGGCCTGCTATTTTATCACTTATCGCGCGACCATAATTGCCTGCCTGGTCTGTTGTTTTATCCGCTACTGTTGGCGCTGACTGTACGTATAGTTCAGTTTCTCCGAAGCCTTCATGAAGTTACTAGGAATACACGTCACTTTAGCGATGAAGTTCGCTCTGGGTACCCGTCCTATTTTTAACCCACAATGCAAAAAAATACGGGGTGTTACCAGTTTGACGTGTCTGTCTATCTGTCTGTCTCTCTGTGTGTGTGTGTGTGTGTGTCTGACTGTGGCATCGTAGCTCCCGAACGGATGAACCGATTTAGATTTTGTTTTTTTTGAAAGCTGAATTAGTAAAATTTTAATTTTGTGGTTAGGTTATAATTTAATACACGTTTCAATAAAATGCGAATGATAAGAGTTTTCAGACCAATTCAAATGGACACTGATATCAGAACTATGTCTAGTGTATCTAAATGATGTTCTTTAGTTGCGTCTCACTCGCGCCAATACAGCTACATGCAAGTACGAGCGAAATGCACACTATTGTTCATATTTCCCTAATAATGTTAGTAGATAAGTACAGTGGAAAAGAGGCGGCATCAGTTGGCCTTGGCTGGGCGGAGCTGAAGGAGGCCGCGCTGGACCGCGAAAATGGATATCCCTTCTGAGAGCCCTATGACCCTGATGAGGGATAACAGGACTATCATCATCAATGATGTTAGTGTAAGTTTGAGGCGTTTGAGCTGGCTGCCTCAACAGCTGGGTTAGCACATAACATGATTGCCACAAGAGTATGTCGCCGCGAGATAGACTACCCAAGTACCCATCCTTATGTCATTAATGCAGTTAGAAAAATACGTGTGAACTATCTCGCGACGACATACTCTCACGGCAATCATGTGCTAGGCCTACAGTTATACACAAATAATAGGGCAGACAAAACGTAGCTTAAACTAGGCGACGATAGATAAATACAAACATTATGACGTTTTTAGGGTTCCGTAGTCAACTAGGAACCCTTATAGTTTCGCCATGTCTGTCTGTCCGTCCGTCCGTCCGTCCGTCCGTCCGTCCGTCCGTCCGTCCGTCCGCGGGTAATCTCAGCAACCGTTAGCACTAGAAAGCTGAAATTTGGTACCAATATGTATATCAATCACGCTAACAAAGTGCAAAAATAAAAAATGAGAAAAAATGTTTTATTAGGGTACCCCCCCCCCGCCCCCCCCTACATGTAAAGTGTGGGCTGATATTTTTTTTTATTCCAACCCCAACGTGTGATATATTGTTGGATAGGTATTTAAAAATGAATAAGGGTTTACTAAGATCATTTTTTGATAATATTAACAGTTTCGGAAATAATCGCTCCTAAAGGAAAAAAAAGTGCGTCCCCCCCCTCTAACTTTTGAACCATATGTTTAAAAAATATGAAAAAATCACAAAAGTAGAACTTTATAAAGACTTTCTAGGAAAATTGTTTTGAACTTGATAGGTTCAGCAGTTTTTGAGAAAAATATGGAATTGAATTTGAATTTGAATTCAAAATATCTTTATTCATGTAGGCCTAGTTACAAGCTCTTATGAATAGTTCATTACATATATATTATGATCTTAATCTAACCTAATTATCAGAGCAATTTTTTGTTGTAAATTATTGTTCATAATAATATTGAGTCTATAATATACAATTTCATATAAAAATAATCGTTAAACAAAAAATATATAATTAGGTATATGTATATATAAAAATACATGTCTAGAATATTTCTAGGAAAAATCCAATGTCCAAAAAAATACAATATTAATTTCATCAACAATAATAATAATAATAAACGTAAAAATAAGAAACCATTTCGAATAACAATTAATCCCACGTTGTTTTATCATTCATGTAGTCTTGTGTTGTATAATAAGCTTTGGAAATGAGTACACGCTTTACATGATTCTTAAATTTATTAATTGACAAGTCAGTAATATGATTCGGAAGTTTATTATAAAATCGAACACAATTACCCATGAATGATTTTTTTATTTTACAGAGCCGTGTGAAGGGCACCGCGAGTTTATGTTTATTTCTAGTATTTATATTATGTACATCACAGTTTTTCTTAAAATTACAAATGTTTTTATGTACATACATAATATTCTCATAAATATATTGACAATGCACTGTCATTATATTAATGTCCTTAAATTTATCTCTAAGTGAGTCTCTATGGTTCATTTTATATATTGCTCGAATAGCCCTCTTCTGCAGAATAAATATGGTATTTATCTCTGAAGCACTGCCCCAAAGTAAAATACCATATGACATAATGCTGTGAAAGTAACTAAAATAAACTAATCGAGCTGTTTTCACGTCTGTTAACTGACGGATCTTGCTCACTGCAAAAGCTGCAGAACTAAGTCTATTCGAGAGGTTAACAATATGGGGACCCCACTGAAGTTTAGAATCTAAAGTTATACCAAGAAAAACTGTACTATCTACCAGTTCTAATTCCTCATCCTTCACAACGACACTTGTTTGCTCATTCCTTACGTTACTATTAGTGACAAACTTAATACATTTAGTCTTTTTTTCATTTAATAATAAATTATTAGCATTGAACCAGTTCACTACTTTAGAGATAGCATTGTTTACATCAACTACGGAAAACTACGGAACCCAACACTGAGCGTGACCCGACACGCTCTTGGCCGGTTTTTTTAACACGTGCAAAGTCTGCCCAATCAAAATCATTGTCAACTTTTCTTGTTCTGAATCTACTGTTTAATCTCCCGTGAATTTTCCTAAAGTACAAAAACACAAAAATAATCCCGAAAAGAAAATTGGATGAAAGGTTTTAAAGTAATTGGGGCTGACGATTGCCGAGAACAACGATGCCGTTGGCTTTCAAATTTGTTAATGTCATTTATTTGAGTTGACAGTCGTAATAACTCTACAAACCATTCGCTGGATTCAGGGTAGTTAGCCAACGTCACAATCCTTTTCGCTTTCTAAGCATTTCGTAGCTAGCTCTCCCTATAGGTCATCTGTAGTGGCGCGACAGAGCCAGACTGCGTTTCGATCGCCGCGTAGCGTCAACGATTGTTACTTCGGCTAGACCGGCAGGGCTCAATTTGACTATACATAACCTAACCACAAAGTTAAAATTTTGAAAAACCACCTACCGCGACCTAGTGGCCCGATTTTCATGAAACATGGCTAAGAACACTCCCGACTAACTCGGCTTTCAGACAAAAAAAACTAAATCAAAATCGATTCATCCGTTCGAAAGCTACGATGCCACAGACAGACACCCACACAGACAGACAGACAGACAAACAGACAGGCAGACAGACAGACATACACACAGACAGACACGTCAAACTTATAACACCCCTTCGTTTTTGCGTCGGGGGTTAAAAATAAGCGGCATCAAACAGTAACCGAATAACTACGTCAAATATTAGCAATATTGATTTGATATACGAGTGCCGTATAAGTTTAATGAAAGGAAATTCAAGACTCGGTTGAATTTCTCTAACACTGTAAACTATTTAAAATTTGTGTTAAGTATATCGCGGTTTGTCAATATCGCAAAGTTATTTTTGCAATGGTCATGTCATCTTATTGATCTCATTACAATTTAGTATAGGTGAAAAACTTAAGAATGTCACCTGTTGTATGTGTGAGTGACGTGTTCGAATAGAGAACACATATTTAAAATTAATAACACAAACAAAACAAACGCCTATTCGAACACGTCACTCACACATACAACAGGTGACTTTCTTAATTTTTCACCTATATATTCATTAAATCCCAGGTGAAACATTGCCGTTGGTTGCCTAGTGACAATACATCCGCATCAGCTGCACATAATTGACTCTTAATTTTACACATCAACAATTCAATACTGACTCTTAATTTTATAGATGTTACAAATATGTTTTGAATTGATGATACAAAATAATTTATTCCCTGTTATTATATAAGATAAGATAAAATATCATTTATTGTATAATTATAGGTTTACATAATGGGTGATATTTTAGTAGGTATTTAGGTGGTATCACTATAATTTGCCTGTCAGGCGTACAATATTTGTTTACTTAAATCTAGATTAACTATTTACAATTCTATTTACAATGTATGCTTAAACTAAACCTTACGCCAGACATGTAATATTTTAAGAATATTATGAATAAATGAGTATGAGTATGAGTAATTATGAAACGCATAACAGATTGCTTCACTAAGAATCTTCAAAACATCAATGACAAGCATTTTCTCTCGTGTGTATCTATATACACTATTGTAATAAAGTGTTTTACTACTACTACTAACACTATTTAGGTATATAATTTACCGCATACTTAAATCGATTCGTAAAGGATTTGGCGTAGTTTATTAAAGATTGTGAGCTAACCAGGTAGGCAGAGTCTGTCTATAAAACATCTGCAGTGCATCGTATGCCTAATTAAATACATGTACTGAAGATGCTCAATCCTCGCATTAGTCCCTATTGTTGCGTGCTTCTTTCAAGGAAATTTAAATCGATTCCCTTGCGTTTTCTTCTCTGGGAAACCAATCCCCTCGCACAATGAGCGCTCGCACAATAGCTTTAGAACCGCTGAGATTAGTGATGTGCGCTTTACTAGAATTAACGGGAATGTTCCCGAATAGAAGTAATATTCTTTGGCAGACTTCTAGCAGCTTAGTAATCACAATACAAAACTGGATTCCGCGGGCCTGATTTTTTTGGTTTGGCGAGAGCCTACGCCACAATTTAATCCATATCCCATAGTCGCCTTCTATTACGACACCCACGGGAAGAAAGCCGTGTTTTTTTTTATATGTGATTATTCTCTTGTCTCAGCTTCTTTTGATTATATGAAGGCTTATAAATTATAATATATGATATGAGTCATATCTAAGGGTCTGGTGCACATGTGAAATCTCCTATGAGGCTGGCATCGTCACCACGAGTGTACGGAAGCATCTATAAGTATACAATAAAGACAAAAATAATTCATAGTCAAATAATTAATATGGAACAATAAAATTGAACGAAACGCCAAAATATGCGTAAAATCGTGTTCTAGAACAGAAAATGCTGTCTACGCATTACGAAAAAATAAATATTTTTCTCGAATAGTTGACGTGAAAAAATGCCAATGGGATTATTTTCGTGGCACATGCCTAGTTATCATGGCAGCGACGATACTCAAGACTCGGGAAGGATTATGCCATTTGAACACGTGCATCGGGGATGTATTTTTTGGTGGCTGCTGAGGAGAGATAATCCAATAAATCCCGTGTCTTGTAACGATTAGCTATACGAAAAAAATACACGGCTGATTAAAATATGTTACAAATAAAGGGATCTTTACTTGTAGTTACTCGTTTTCTTTTTCATTTTCAAAGTGAAATAATATGGCCTCCAAATCGAGAGCACGCCACCTATCCTAATCCTGCAAGGCCTCATCCAGTTTTTATGGTGCTTCCACACTGGCTTTTATAAATGTTATATAACACTGAGTGACAGGGACAGCCCGATAGCATGCGTATCATGCTTATGTGAACGCACAGTTAAATAAATAAATAATAAATAAATATTATAGGACATTCTTACACAGATTGAGTGAGGCCCACGGTAAGCTCAAGAAGGCTTGTGTTGTGGGTACTCAGACAACGATATATATATATTTTTTTTTTTAAACCCGTTTATGTGTCCCACTGCTGGGCAAAGGCCTCTCCCCGTGATTTCCACAGCTCCCGTTGGTGTGCTATTTCTGGCCAATTAGTCATGAAGGTGTCAAAGTCGTCCCGCCATCTCCGTCTGGGCCTTCCACGTCCGCGCTTAATTTGAGGCATCCACTTGGTGGATGATATAAATATAATATATAAATACTTATTATATACACAGTATTGTATAACATTTAGATATACCAGCCAGTGTGGGAGTACCATTACTGACGCGAAGCTGACGCAGATCCGCCTCCCAGCGATACCTGGACGGCCACTAGTCCACTACAATAAATAAACTTCCAGCAAAATAAATTCCAATAAAATCGGAGTATTCGCCATTATCTTTAATAGTACGGGTTTTTTGTTTTATCGAAATTGTTCTAGCCAAAGCTAGATCTATAATAGGTCAGTTCTACCATAGATAAAATATAAGAAGATCATACGTTAAGTGTCATCCCATATCTTAAAAGAGACCTTAATGCCAACAAGCGCATACACTAAATATTTTTCCCCACATAGATGGCGCCACGGGTAAAAAATTGCCTTGTTGCCATCGATTATTTTGTAGATTGGCGTTAAGTGTCACTTTCGAGCCATAAATCTATGTCAAAAGAGACACTTAATGCCATCTACAAGTATAATAGAAAGCTACAAGATATTTTTTTTTGTGGCGCCATCTATGTGTGGTGTAGTGTATGCGCGTTCTTAGGCGGTCGCATTTTAATGTATGGGATGGTGTGTTTTATATTTAATCTATGGTTCTACATAAACCTTCACTCCACACCTGAATGTTGCATTATAAAGTTTCTTTTAATTTCGATTAGTCTGCAAAGTTGAACAAACCACTGTTATTATATATATATATATTTATTTATTAACATAAGAGGTACAATTATAACAAAAACATATGTCCCACAAAACGGTTTTTACAGTTTGACTGTGGGATCAGATGCAACTTTACAGCATTAACGACATTGTTGAGTCAATAAGCTACGTTACAAAGGGAACCTCATATAAATTACATACAAATAAGTCGGTGGAAAGTTTCACTTTCTCCCCTTATCGGAAATCTTTGGCAAAATTTAAGTTTGGTTTGTACCCTAGAGAGCATGGGCCAGGTGCAGGCTAGATGTGGCTTCTGAACTACGCTTTTAAATATTTAATACGACAATCTTGTCTTTTACCTGAGCTTTCTGACGATACGTAGGTGGTTTAAAACGTCTGTATCTAATAGAGAAAAAATACGTACTTACAGGTAGGTACTATTGTCGAAGATAAACGTACCACGGAAAAATCAAGAAAAATGCACTGAGAGAAATTTGCATTGTGAATTTAACAAGTTCGACTTGTTGCGGTTTATCCGTTTGAATCAGCCAAACGTATGTTTAAAACAATATGTGGCAGGTTGTTTTTATAAAATCGACTTGTGGATTCAAATATATTGCCGATTCAAATGACAAGTAGCTTGTTGTTTGAACCAAAGAGCACGTAGGCGCTATTTTAACCAAAAAACTTGTTGAACGAACATGAAAACTGGTTGTATTTTCTCTCAGTGTGTATGCTCGTTTAGATACCACCACACCTTTACTTAGATAGAAGTTAGATGGCGACACTGATTGGTTTAAGTAGAGTAACTAATAACACACAGATAAAGATATGAGTCAAACTGTCAAGACTGAGTTTTTAAATGCATTGACACATTTTACTTTGACAATAATCCTCTATGTCTTTGATATTTTTCGCCTGGTACCTGTTAATGACATCACCCTTATATTTTGTAGACTTTACAGTGTCGGAATTATTAATGGGTCGAAACGGTTCGTGTAAATAGTGCACGGCATGCGCGAAGTTTGTTTAAAACTGCTCGTGACCATGACCGCTCTTTAAGTATTCGGTTTTAATCCGGTGCCGCTTCCAAAAGTCGTTAAATAAGCATTTCTTTTTTTTTGCCACTTTTATGAAATGAAAATGATGATGATTTTTGAAAAAAAAAATGCTATTTGTACTCATAATTACTAGCTTTTTCAATCCTAGTAGTTAAAAAAATTGTCCCATAGGATTTTTGCTTAATTTGTTACCATTTTCCGTACATGTTGTATGGGGTAACAAAAGAGGAAAGTAACAAAAATGTATGGAAATTCTGGGACACTTTTTGTCTCCCAGTGAGAATGAAAGTACTCGTGATTCTGAGTACAATTGACCTAAAATTCCCTAAAACAATCAAAAACTTTTTATTGGCAAAAAAAAAAGAAATGCTTATATAAGCTTACGTATGCCAGGGTATTCTATCACCCAAAAGAAGCAGCCAATTCGTTAGCGTTGGGTCCATTTAACAGTCTCCTAAGAAAAATGTCTCGCCCAATTCCATTTCAGCTTGATAATTACATCACCCACGTCTCGCGCCTCGCCTTAGGGCAGACGGAAATATGTATAGCGACTGAGAAGATACTTATATGCCAATTCTAGCTTACACTGAAGGATCATTCGGATATCGTGTATTTTATTCGTGCTTGCTTGTAGCTAGTGTATTGGTGCGACCGAGATATACGATGACTAAATCCATACTAATATTATAAATGGGAAAGTGTGTGTGTCTGTTTGTTTGTCCGTCTTTCACGGCAAAACGGAGCGACGTATTGACGTGATATTTTAAGTGGAGATATGTAGTTGAAGGGATGGAGAGTCCCATAGGCTAATTTTTGTCACTTTATATCCCCCCACTTCCTAAGAATGGGGGGTGGAAGTTTGTATGGAGCATTCAGCAATTTTCGAATTTAACGCGAGCGAAGCCGCGGGCAAAGGCTAGTATTCTATAAATGGGAAAGTGTATGTGTCAGTTTGTTTGTTCGTCTTTCACGGCAAAATAGAGCGACGAATTGACGTGATTTTTTTAGTGGAGATAATTGATGGTAGGGAGAGTGACATATGTTACTTTTTGTCTCTTTCTAACCCCCCACTTCTCTAAAATGGGAGTGGAAGTTTGTATGGAACACTCAGCAATTTTCGAATTTAAGACCACAAAGCTTAAGTGGGACTGGGCTGGACACGTCTGCCGCATGCATCCTGAAAGGTGGGCCAAAATGGTTACCGAGTGGGACCCACGGACTACCATAGATGGTGTAGGTCGGGGTTTAGGCAGACCAAAAAGGAGATGGTGCGACGATCTGGAAAACTTTTATCCCATCTGTGGGGAAATGCGAGTGATAGGGTCGAGTGGAGGAAAAGAGGGGAGGCCTTTGCCCAGCAGTGGGACATTAATGCAGGCTATTAAAAAAAATTACGAGCGAAGCCGCGGGCTTGTGCCCGCTAGTGACATTTATACTGAAATCGTTGTGATTTTGTTGTTGTCGTTGTGTTGTTGTTGTGATGTTTGCCAGTTCCAGCCTAGCTACATCCTTTATCAGTTCCCGTTTCACGCTTGGCGAGTCTACCGCTCCGCTCCGTTTGAACTCTTTACTTACTTATTTGGGAATGTTTTAAAAGTTCATGGATTACTCAGAGCATTTCACGCGGTGAATACTGATATTTTCTTTATTTATTGTGTATTACAGAAGTAAGAAGTTCCCTTCGAATTGATTTATAGCGATTGTTTTTGTTTCGTGTTTAAAATGGCTGCGTGTTTTGTGGAAAGCAGCTGGTGTGATTAAAAATATTATTAAAAGACTCTCTCTGAACGGAATTTCTGTATTTTCTGTTTGTATCAAATAAATAACCAACAGTATCTTAAGAATCAATTACACTTCTAAAATTATTGAGGGCTTAGATTTTTTTGACTTAGCATGTAATAGAGGTATTTTGTGTAATTTTGAAAACTTCACTCGGATTTACATATTAGTGGAAAAGAGATAATTTTCTGTGGTAAATATCAGACACGTTTTTTAAAGTTAAATACCTATTGTATTAAGAACTTCTTTAATCATTCCGCCGTTTAGTTATGATTTTAATTTTAATAATCGTACATGTAAACCCAACGTATCTCGGAGTATACTCAAGACTAAACTGCCACGTAAACCCTTTCATACAAAAAGTCGTTACAAAATTAGAAGATGATTTCACCTCTCCGGGCCCGTTTTTCCTGTAACTTCATTAGAAGAGCGCCGGGGGCTCGCTCCGTGACGAAACTCCAAATTAATTTAAAATATCTTGGATAACCAGCTCGTTTGACGACGTGGTATGCAACAACGGTAAAGACAGACATTAAGTAATTGGAGGTGTGTTATTTTAGGCGTTTTATACGTATAAGAAATCCCAATAGTTTACTCTCCGAGTAGGGTTGTCAGATGCTCGTGGTTCAACCATAGAATCAAGTTAACCCTCGCTGTTCGTGTTGCAAAACAATTTTGTCTACTCTGAATTCTGTGATTAGTTGCTAAAGCAGAGGTACCAGACAACGCTAGGGTAGGCAAATTGTACCAGAAAACAACGCGTCCATAGGTAGGCAAATTGTACATCAGGCGGGCCGTATGCTTGTTTGATCAAGGAGTATATATATATATAAAAAAAAAAAATGACGGGGTTCATTTTATTTTTAGATTAAAATTATTACTCTCAAAGTACCTAGGTATACAGGTTTTTAACTAGGTAAGTAGGTTTTTACTATTTATACACGACTTAGCACGCGTAAAAGAACAATGCACTCGACTGTTCTCCTAAAAATTGATAACCCTTGTTAAGTTTTCCCCTTTTTAACTGACACAATTGTCAAAATGAGGGATTAAGGCAATAATAATAATAATACAGGCGTTTTAAATAAAGCCATAACACGGGAAAACGATCATTAAATAGTTTTCATTCTTGGAAATATAATTTTTCCGAATGTTCAGTCTAAATATTCTACCAAATTATATAAAACCAAAAGGTCTCCCACTTACGTATGCCGTACACAGCCAAAATTTTAGCTCAGAAAATGTTCTTCAAATGCATAATATTTTCATGTGACGTAATTTATTTCATTCCCATTGAAAGCGAGCGTGGACATATTAAACGAAGTAGAAGAGTGTTTCATACATTTAAACAATGTCTTATGTCCTTATTTCGTTTCATACAAACAAGCTGTTTCACGTATACAGGGTAAGACGTGAGTCTTGTTTATAATTCATTCAGGGAATGTTTCACGAATTTGTATTTTGCGCCCCATCGATCCATCCTTCACGGATATTTACATGACGGGTGGAGTGTATCATGCATTGTCGAACCAAGTCATGCCATATTTGTATTAATATTAAACGACAGAAAAATGTAAGCAACAAGGAATTAATAAGGAAGTATTTTTATTGTTTGCCTTTATCGAAAAATGTGGTACAGTCAGCTGCAGAAAAAAGTAGACCCCCTTGCATACACGGCATACAGATTTGTACAAATTTTGCCCAAAATAAATGTATTTTCATTACATTTTTAGTACCTTCTGTCGGAAGATTACTGTAAAACACTACAAAATTTACTTTCCCAAATTAGCCAAAAAGGCTTTCTCCATTATTTTTCTGTTCATCAGTATAATATTGTAATTTCCAATTTTAATTAATAGCAGATTATTTTGTATAAACAATACCTGTTAAGAGGAAACAGGAGCGAAAATGCTAAAATGGAAAGGAGCTCCCCTTTCAATGGGAATTTTAGTAAAATATACTCGTGTTATATACTATATTTATAGAAAAAAATAGCGTGTTAAGGACAAATCAGGTGAAAGATATTGTGAAAAAATATTTAAATTGATGTGCTGCCCTCGATTGTTTCCTCCTCCAAAACCTTACCAATCGGAATGAAATTTGACAATCTTTTCTTTGCAAATTATTATCAGTTCTGAATATCACACACCTTTTTTACGGCATAATCAATTTAATGTGCTCTAAATTTTTTTTAAAGCAAAACAGTTCGACACATAATATTATAAAAATAATAATAATCCCTGTTGACAAAACCCAATGACCTAGCTTCAGAAATTAGGTAGAAAATTGGAGGGTTGACCCATCCTGTTGCGTCTTAATGCAGTAATTGCATTACTCAGTTCAATTACTCAATTCTCTGTTTTTGCAACGTCGGGGAGGAATTTAATCAAAACTCTTTTTATCGGCATTTTTAATAATAACAACTGAAAAACATGAGTTGCTTTTTGCTTTTACAACGAGATTGGTAGTGTCTATTAAAAATAGGATGTATTTATTTTGGCAAGCAAAATAGAGTGCTCTAGTTTGTTACAAACTTTTTTATTTATTTATTTATTTACAACAACGATACAACTACCATTACAGTTACCTAATACTACAGTGTAGCAATCTTAACCTAATTATATTTTACAATTATCTTAATTAGCTTATCACTTACACGGCTTTGTGTTTGTACCTATGTTACTCGACAATATAAGCCTAGCGGTAAGTACGTGCGACTTTCGTTCCGGAGGTCGCGGGTTCGAACCCCGGCACGCACCAATGAGTTTTTCGGAAGTTATGTGCGAAATGTCATTTGATATTTGCCAGCGACTGAAGGAAAACATCGTGAGGACACCGGACTAATTCCAATTGGGTCTAGTTTACCCTTCGGGTTGGAAGGTGAGATGGCAGTCGCTTTCGTAAAAACTAGTGCCTACGCCAAATCTTGGGATTAGTTGTCAAAGCGGACCCCAGGCCATGAGCCGTGGCAAGTGCCGGGATAACGCAAGGAGAATGATGATGACCTATGTTACTCGACAAAAAAGGACAAAAAGTTGTTGTTGTCCGGATTTTTGATACTTGCTGCAGTGATTTCGACCAGATCGGCAGTACTGCCGTGCTGCAATACTGCGGCAGCAGCGTAGCAGGTGACTATGGAATCCGGAAGTCATGCATGGACTGCGCGTTTTGCCATGAATAAAGTCTGAAAAAAACAAAAAGGGTTTAACATTTAGCTAGGTAGGTGTAGGTAAACTGTGGTAAAAACTTCAAACTCCTATTTCTTTAATTTAATCACTGTCCTCACTTATCAGTGTCATCACGCGTTAAATGACTTTGTCACATTTATAAGTTAATCTTGTAAAATTATCATTAAGATTATTTTCTCGTCATTCTTCAAACTTTCCTTCTGCCCCACCAAATTTTCATTTATTTTTCAGACCGCAAACACCAGTCTCCCCTCAAATTTATACTATTCTTAGAGTAATCAAACAGGCAGTAATAAAACGTCTAACTTGGTTCAAGACCGTAAGAACAAAGACAGGTAAGTAATAAAAGCTATAAACCGAGTCATACGGCTGTTTAAGGCGTAAAATACACACGGGCGGCGAGGGACGTAGGGCGTGGAGCGGACGCCTGTGCCGCGTCGCTGGAGTGTAATTAAAAAAACGTCTCCTCAGTACATTTTGTATAGGAAAGAGAAAGCGGCGGCGCGGTGGCGGCATCGTGGCGCCGCGTCACTTGAGGCACGTTTTTCTTTTGCAAAATATACTGAGGAGACGTTTTTTATTTAAATTATACTCGGGCGGCGCGGGCTTGGCGTCTGTTCCGCGTCTTAAAACGTGCGTCGCCTGGGTGTAGATAGTCCCTAACCCTGCAGCCCCTGCAGATAATGGCTGTTCACACTTCACATTAAATGGGCCTTTCAGTAGAGGAACGTGTAAAATGTCATACAAGGTTAACAATTTTCAGACTCATAAAGAGTTACGTAAGCTCAGTCTAAGATGCTGTCCTTCTTAAAAAAAAATTAGTGGTTTTTTTACAACATTATTCCAATATTTGTTTTATTAGATGTGATACCGCCTCTTGTTTTACCTCTTAAGTTGTTGTTCATACTTGCTATGTTGTTTCGTGTATTGAGGTGTGCAATAAAGAGTATTTGTATTGTATTGTATACCTATTCTGTACCTAGGTTATATACTTGTCGCAGACCGTTTGTTGTGACGGCTGCGTCTGGTGGAATGTCAAGTAAATATAAATAAAATAAATATTATATAGGACATTCTTACACAGATTGACTGAGGCCCACGGTAAGCTCAAGACGGCTTGTGTGGGTACTCAGACAACGATATATATTATATATAAATACTTATATACATAGAAAACATCCATGACTCAGGAACATATTATATTGTCAAATGTTCAGATTGTCTATGTCTATCTGGAACAGCCGGCGTATCATGCTGCCAATTTTATCACTTATCCACGTGGATAAGACATCTGTCACTCTCACACTGACACACTTGCTAAAGCGTGACGGATGCTTTATCCACGTGGATAAGTGATAAAATTGGCAGTATGATACGCCGGCTGATGTGTATTTATGGCATATAGTCGTATCTGGCTGATTAGATAGCAGTTGGAAAAGGGCAGAGATTAAAAGAGGAAACCTGTCAGTCAGTAAATGAAAGGTGTCGCAGTCAACTACACTGCATTCCATGTTTATGTTTATTATGATTGAATTGTTTAATAGTTTTTCTACTCCCGTGTTGTTATTTGTCATTTACCGTGTCGTGCATAGATCGTTAAAACCCACATATAAAGATTCCCGCCCCATCTAAAATTTCCCGCGCACCCACGCATACGATATAGCTCTTAAAGCATTGTTAGGTAGCCTTGAAGGGATATAGCGGGCCGCGGAAGCGCCGGCCGGGGGCATATAATGCTGCGCGGGGAGTGCGAGCGACAGGGTGAGTGCAGGAACATTGCAGAGGACAAGTCAAAATACTTATAGGAAACAGTGCGAATTTCAAAAAGTTATTTTAGAAAACTATTCAAAAAAGTGCATGGTCGTAGACAAAGTATTGTATGCAACGGTGTTTAACTGACAAAAATACTCGTGGCGTCTTAATAACAATTTTCGGCTTCGCCTCAAATTGGTACCCACGCCACTCGTCTTTTTTGACCTCCTTTAAACGCCTGTTGCATAAAATACTACAATAGTTGTTATTATTTATTAAATTGTTAGTTAATTATCAGTGCGTGTGTTATTTTCGTGATGGCTGACGACCCGCCTCTATACTTATTTCATTATGATGAAACTATTACTTAATTTTAGTGTTGATATTATTGTATCCAATTTTCTGCAAAACAATACTGCCATGTCGCGGTTACAAAGTGGAACGGCATTTCTGCCACGAAATCGAAACGCCGCAGAAAGGTAGTCTGGCTCTGTCGCGCCAATACGCAAGAGCGATAGAGATAGATAGTTACGAAAGAGATATTGTCGTGAGCGTTTCTGCATTCGGCTACGCACACTGGTTTCGTAGCGCTACGCCAGTAGGCTCGTAGCGAAAACTTCTCAAAACAAGAAAGCAGTAAAAACATACTTTGGCCAGCGCACTTCATGATTTTTCTAACTACATATACATACCGCAGGTATATGTAATGAACGTAACTTATAAGTATGTTTCGAAAACAATTTTCAACGTCTTAATTTTGCCTTATGCCGTTGCGCGTTGCATTTACGAGTGGGTTTTTAATGTAAACTGGCATATCAGTGATGGATGATACTTTTAAAAACACAAAGTAGTTCGTCACTAGTTGAATTTAATACGAAAAAAAAAACGTTAAGACAGCAGATACACTACTCCACATAAAGCTACTATGTCCCACTACTTACTACCTTTTTTAACCAGCCGTAGCGCCTTGGCCGACTGCCAACCTGTTGGCAGTTCTTAAGCCGTATTGGCTTAACTGTTGCGTGCTCCAAGCCAAGACACGTCTGTTCTACGCGAAGTGAGCGTTTAGTCGCAAAGGTGTGTTCGGATTTGAGGAACTTCATTTCGATTTTTTTTTATTTTAAACTGGCCAGTGATTGACCTTAGTCGCACCTGATGGAAAGTGATGACAATTCAATTTACCAATGTTCAATAACCAGGTGTGAAAGGTCTCACTGTGTACGGCTGTGTATGCTCAAAGCGGAGCGTTCGGTGGGACGGGCGAGCGTGCGTCCACCCTATGCAGCGCCGACTCAGAACACTTGTATGAGCTTCAATAGTTTTTTTTTATACCACGTCGGTGGCAAACAGGCATACGGTCCGCCTGATGGAAAGCGGTCACCGTAATCTATGGACGCCTGCAACTCAAGGGGTGTCACATGCGCGTTGCCGACCCATTAGAATGCAATTTTAGATACGTTGCGTTGCACTATTGAGGTTACATCCAATTCAGTTGGCTAATCAAATGCCATAAAGAAACTCGCATACGTTACGTTAATATTTAATTGTTAACTAAATAGTATCACAATTCTGTGTATCTTTAATATTGTGAATGTTACACTTAGTGTAAATTAACTGCATGTCAGTCAATGCAAATGTCACCCAGGGGATAAGGTGCCCTTTCGACGAATACAAGGCAATTCTGCACGGGGGCACATTTACTGCTAGCGACATATTAAGCGGGTTTGTTCTCAGACGCTTTCCCATGTATACAGTGGAAAACAAAAATAGTAAGTTACAAGCTAATAAATAAACAGGGACATCGCACTGTCCTTGTCACACCATGTTATAATAACAATAATAGTGTGACAGAGACAGCGCGATGGCGCGATAGAGCCCAGTGTGGGAGCATCATAGCGGAAAATGGAGCCATGCTGACGTCACACACCCATCATGTAATGGTTACAAGCGTAGCACGTAGCGTTATATTTTCTTTAACACATTAAATTTAATGCGGATGCGTGCTACGCGCTACGAGCGTAGCCGATAACATGTGTAAAATGCACTTGGAGCTAAAAGCAATCACAGGCAGAACCCTATATCGGGTTAACGGGACTGAATGTACCCACATTCATTGAGCAATGGGAACCCGGCGGGCGGACACCTCTTGGCCGGTTATTATACATTCATAAACACCTTTATTTCTAAACGAAATAGGCAGAGCATATGAAACTGCACAAGTTTTGGCAATCAAGAAAGCCTATTTCCTGCACCAGAATTTGAACTCGTATCGGATCGACTTCTACGATACCCACGGGGTGGGGAAAGCGGGTGGTGAAATTTTTTACTCGGCGCCACACGGATTGCCCGAAGAAGTTATTTAACTCTACGATAATATGGTATGGATAAAATATGTCAGTGTATAAAATGACATTTCTTCAAACAATAACAGCTTTTATCCAAATCAAATTTTACATAGTATTACAACTACGATACAGACGTACATCCGTTCAACATTTACAACAGGTAGTCGGTTACCTTTTGGACAACTGCCAAAACATTCACTTTCGGAACGAATTGACTTTATAGTAATATCCGAGTCCGCAGAGGGTTCGAAATATTATTCAATCCTTTATTTCTTATATTAATAAAATTTTATTTTTGTTTCAGGTACCTACTTACAAAAAGCTTGCTTGATGGCGATTTTAAAAACATTAATACTGCTAAGTATACATTTTTACTCTTAAGTGGATCTCTTCTCTTATTTGAATGTAAATTTGGCGATTTTTTCCAAGTCAGTTAAACTTAGAGCATAATACAATACTAGAGAGCGGACAAGCCGCCGGAGGCCGAGTCGCAGTTGTTAGCTCATTGAGCATACAGTTATCGTTGTGTGGGTGCGTGATGACACGACTCGCTGGTCGTTCGCATGTACACACACATACGCGCGACATACAACGATGCGCGTGTATCGCGTAATAGCGGTTTAGTACCGTTTGGCAGCCAAAATTTCGTAACCGGCTACAAACCGGGAATCTTGATTCCCATTTTGTAGCTGGTTACGTATTGGGCCAGAGTAGTACCATTTGGTAACTAAGTTTTGTAACTGGCTAGCACTCTGTATATGGGAATCAATATTCCCGATTTGTAGCCGGTTACATATTGGGCCAGCGTGGTACCGTTTGGTAACTAAGTTTTGTAACTGGCTACAGAACGGGAATACAAAATTCCCTGTTTGTACCTGGTTACGTATTGGGCCCGAGTTACTGATCGGAGTTTCTACCAAATCGAAGCCAGGACGGTGTACATACGGACAGATGGACAGAGCGAAACTATAAGAAAAAATTACTCAATGTCAGCATTATTCGAATAAATCATGTGTTCATGACGGCAAAAAAAAATCCATTTTGTAACCAGTTACATTACGGGATATTTTTTCCGGAAGCTGGTTACCAACCATGGCTACGAATCGGTAATGATTTAGTCTCATTTTGTAACCAGTTACAACACGGATTCTTTTTCCCGTTTCGAAGCCGGTTACCAAACGTGGTTACAAATCGGTAATAGGAAAGTCCCAATTTGAAGCCAGTTACGAATTGGGATTTTTTTCCCGTTTCGAGGCTAACCACCAATTTTTAGTTACGAAACGGTACTAAAGTGTAATAGCCCAATAGGAGCGTCTATCTACAAGTGTGTGTGGGTTCACGACAGGTGTATTGAATACAAATCTCTCGGTATGTCAGATCTCCTTCCTTCATATATCTGTGGAATTTACCTACCTAAGGTCTCTAGTTTATTATATTTAAAGTAATTTCCTTAAGCTATGCGGGGACAACGTCGCGAAAAATGTCCGCGCTTGTGTAATTCCAAATATTCTAATTAAGGCGACCAGCTGTTCTTTTTTTTAATCTCGCCGTCGAAGTGCGTCGTGAACGCGCAAGGTGTTCCAACAAGTTTAGAGTTTTGTCCCTTGTCATGGAATAATATTTCATACAGAATCGACACGGACTTACATCGAGCGGGAGGTATATACGTGAAAATTTGTTAATAAAATGCACATTTAACGACAGCAAAAATTAATAACATTTTTTTAGAAGTGTTAAGTACGTCCGAGTTTAAAACATAAAAAAAAATATTTTTATTAAATTCCTTTTACTTATAAGTTATAACGAAATATGTGTAATAAACCACTCACCAAAATTTAGTCTTGCCCCATAAATTCTAGATTATCGTGGTGTATTGAAACTGGGCAGTTACATACATTAAGTTAATTCCTCTGGACTGTCTCATCTGGACAGATTAAATCTAAAGATTAAATTTTTGCATAAAATTCAATGAATGTATTAATTAAAACTGGGTACGTCTCATATCATAAGAGATATGATTCGCTTATTTATCCAGAAATGGGCACTTAAATATCAACTGTCAATATCTACGTGGTAAAACACGCCACAAGATTTCCCTCGATTTCTCATAGATATTATCATTAGAACTGGATTGCGATATTTTGTTTTAAAGCTTGGAGTCAGTTACAAAGGGGTAGCAATATCTTCTTTTGTTTTTAATAAAAACTCAACTGTTCCCCATATTTATACAATAATAAAGAAAAACAGCCAAATTAACTAGCAATACTTTATTGTTAAATGGAATCGGCAATTCAGCGTATATGTATTTTTTGTTAATTGAATCCAGATTTTCCGGCCAACATTAAAACGCAGCATTAAGAACCGGTTCATTTAATTTATAAAGTCAATAATCCATTACCATAATCAGATGTAAAACTGTTTGCATTCGGTTACCGTTCCGGCGTGGGTAATTATGAACAATATGTTTCGGCACAGACTGCGTTCGCAAAACATTTTACTTGTGTGCATGTACCCTACCTTGAACTGTCGGGTCTCAGCAGCTATTTTTAAATGAGGGTTCATATTATACTGGTACTTTATACCAAATGATAGTTATGTATTGTGAAACGCACGAGGCCCCGGGGCGGCAATGGCCGTTAAAATGAATCGGTGATCGAAAATTCGGGAACTATACACCGAAATGCTTCATCTACATACAAATATTAAAGTCAGTTACGACCTTTTAAAATAGAGCGCAAGAGTACGCTATGTGAGTAATGTCAATGTTTTAAATTTAAAAATCCGAATTGGTATTGGATTATTTCATCATCATCAATCATTTAAGAGTTGGACTCTTGTCGGTGGAGCAACTTCCATGCGTGCCGGTCTTCTGCCTTCCTTTTGACTTCCTGATACGACACAACGTTGATTTTTTCCTTTATTTGGGTCATATACGCTCTCCTGGGTCTCCCCCTTTGCCTTCTTGCCAAGCAATCAAATGCAAGCAAGCTTGTCGAATGGCAAGGATCAGTTGGACTCAAATGAAAACTAACGAAGAGGTTTTAAATATAATAGGAGAAAAAAGAAGTTTGCTGAGAACTATAGATAACAGAAGAGGGAAAATGCTTGGGCACCTGATACGACACGACGAATTCATTAAAAACATAATAGAAGGGAGAATTGGATTATTTATTTCAACAGATATTCCAATATTTGAAATTGTTCCGTTGTTGAACTGTTTTTACAGACTTTATCAAATATGGAATGTAAATCAAAGTAATCCTTTTTGTCGATTTTAAATATTATAAAAAATATATAAATATCCGTCGGACGAGTTACTGATCAATTTAGGTTTTTGTTTTGGAGGATAAATAAAAATCAGATGTAACTAAATACAAAATACCTACCTCACGCTAACTCAGCAATAAACACAGTTATTTAGTTACGCACAAAATAGATACTTAGGTAGTTTGTTACCTTTCATTACAGTTCTCCTATTATTTAAAAAAATAAATAAATAATAAATATTGGGGACACCTTACACAGATCAACTTAGCCCCAAACTAAGCAAAGCTTGTACTATGGGTGCTAAGCGACGATATACATACTTAAATAGATAAATACATACTTATATACATAGAAAACATCCATAACTCAATTATGTTAATACTTTTCCAAAAGTTTTATCCGAATCGCTCAATTTACTTATTATAAGTCGAAATAGAATTAAACTTAGTAATACACAAGAGAGCCATCAGCAACAAGCGGTACGCTAACATTTTCTAGTATATTATAAAATAAAGCGTCTATCGGTACTTTATAAGATGGCGCACTGTACTTATGCTTTTGTTCCTTCGCATGAATGATGGATTGCTTACCAATAGCTAGTTGGCAGCTTCAAAATATCTACACAATACATTTCACAGGAAAATAAACCTTGAGCGCGGTGTACATCGTACCATCCGCGCTTGTCACTAAGATCTATGTTCCTTTGCATGATCTTAAAGGTCCTACCGCGGAGCACGTAAAACATTTTGCTTTTCTGTCGCTCACATAAAGTCGCACGTAAATGTTACAGAGAAGTGATCCTTCGTCCGCCCTTTACGGTAGGCCCACCGCTTACGAAGATGTGAACGCGAGTCGATATGTCAGTGGGCTGATAGGGAAACTTTTCATTTTCCCGATGTATCGGGCGGGAAAAACAATTTTCTCAAACATGCAATGAAATAGCTTTTTGGGCGCAACAACTCGAGAGGACTGTAAAGGGATTTCATATTATTTTTTAGGCCTAGGCCTGCAAAGTAACTTTTTTAAGTAAGCTTGAAAGCTCATTTTTAACGTTATTGAGTGGTTAGCACTATACATGCCTCGGCGTGAAAAAGTCGTATCTCCTATCCGGCCTCGCTCGGGCTCGGCCGTATATACCCACTTGGCCGGAAATCCTCATTTTCCCGGCCTCTGATGTAATGTACTATTCTTGCTTTTGTCAATATTATTTTGTGATGTGCAGTTAGCGGGTGATGGATGGATTATCTTTGAGTTTGTAAATACTTACTTATTTCCTATAAGAATATTTTGTTTTTGTATTTTACAATGTTTTTGTTTCTCAATAGTATAGGCATAACGTGACATTGTCTACTGTTACCGCGATATGTGTTATAATTTTTGTCCAGAAATGTATTTTTTTGTCACTGACTGGTCAGGATGACTATTTAGTCCAGATGTATTAAAGTCAGAATGTATTGTACTTAGTGTAGTTATACTCTTGTCACAGTAATCGTGGCTATAAACGTTGTGTGAATCTAATTATATTGAGTTTAGTGAATTATATACGTGTTTTACCTTAACCATGTTTTACGTTGATTTAATAACAAATATGAAATATCAAACTATTTTATGTAGGAAATGTTTTATTTATTCTATGCAGAGAAACGAAAATCACGGGCGTATAGAGTACAGAGTGAGGTGGCAAGTTATAAACTTGTAGCGTGACATACTTTATTTCAAACCCAATCCGATATTGACAGCATCTGGACGTAATACCACGTAGAATATGACTGGTCAACGGTAAGTTCCAGCTCAAGATGCTATATAATCTCTCACATACTTGTTAGGAAGTGACAGACATGGTGATAAGTGTTAAAACACAACCATGATCTGACACCGCTTGGCGACCCAGCCATCTGCATTGACTGACCATTGAAATTGCCCAGGCCGTCATGGGAGTTACGTCGGCCTTGCGCCCCAATGGGTAGGTACTTGGGTAGTGCCCCTGTTTGCGGAACTAGCAATTCTCGTTTGAGATCTCCAGTACATATTTCTAACAGGCAATATTGCTTACAAAAATCTTTATTTTCTGCCGACCATATTAATCTAAATACCTACTTGGTATATGTCAAAGCTGAAATTTTTCATACCGATGTAAATTAATTAATAAATATAATGATGGTGACAGGATGTAGCCAAATTAGCCATGTTAGGAACCCTGTGTTTTTTTTGTCTTGCTAATTATTTGCCTGTAAAAATAAAAGTAAAAATGTTAAGTAATCAAAATATTTTTTGCCAAAAAGTTCTTATCATTGAGCCGCTTGTGACTTGTACCTCACCAAACGGCTCGCGGCCGTTTCGTATTTATATGTAACCGGGGGTCCTGTTTCCCATTACTCTTTGTGTGGGTGCAGATATTATATTCATGCACTACACGCGTAATACGGACGGCTTAAATGCCGCTCAGGATCTGATAACCATCCAATTCCTCGTGTTGCATTGTTTCATTGAAAAGTACAGCGAAGTACTGCAAGTTGAATAAAATATTAAAAATTTGTTTGACTGTCATAATTTTGTATTAATAAAAATATGGTTACCATTGTAAATATTCAGAGTAAAAATACATTTAAAATTGTATTAAATCTATAAAATTGTATTAAATTTAAGTCATTGCGTTACATTTTCTTTGCATTTGTCTAGAGTAGTGTTGTAATTCTAGACCATCAAATTTATATGCGATTTGTATCTCATCTTGGATTTTCCGAAGTTTCTGTAGTATTTTTATTAAAACTTACGTAGCCATTACATAAAGTTTCCGTACAGATTTCTGAAAAAAAATCAGTCGAATTGAAAACCTCCTCCTTTTTTGAAGTCTGTTAAAATTGTTTGCTAATTGAATATTAAAAACACTTGTTTGTTCATCAACTGTTCCAGCTTTTTCATAACTTTCCCCAAACCTAAACCGAAACAAAGGTAAAATTAAAAACGTATAAAATAAAATATTACTCAAACACAACATTGTACAAACCAGCACACAAACGCAAATTATAAATTCCAATTCTGCGTAAAACATTTTAGTTCTTTTTTAGTCTTGTTCCCACGGAGTGAGGGGAAAAAGTATAAATATGTTTGACGCGACTGTACATGTGAAACAAAGGTTGGAACGAACCTAATAACTACATCACTCTGAGAGGGAATTCGAAAAAACACCTGGGACGCTGTTGCAACTGCTTACGTTTAGATTGCTCGCACAAACTATAACCAGTATAATGACATTCGCTTGGTAGATGTTATCCACTTGATGCATGCCATGTCTGGTGCTGCCCTTACTTTGTGGGTTTATCTATGTCGAATCTTAGTTCCAATGGCAACCTCTAGCATGCTGGTCATTAATGTATACGTCACTTACGTCACACGTATTTAGCTGAGACATTGAGCAGTTAGGCCGCGAACTGAAACTGCGCTTACTTACGCCGTGGCTTGCGTGGGCGACGGTCGCGCGATGGTCGCGCGACGGCGATGCGACGCATACGAAATCAAACCTTATCGATATGGAAGTATGAGACGCGACGGCAACGGTCGCGCGACCGTCGCCCACGCAAGACACGGCGTTAGTCTTTTTGTAATTAATTTGGTATTTATTTTCACAAACCAAAATATACTCCTTTCTGTTTTCATTTCAATACATAATATTATGATTGTGTTCTAAAACTTTAAATTTCGACCCATACAGAATATCGCTGGTCCTCCCGAGGCGTGAATTTGGTAAAACGCTGGCAACATTCCTATACAAACAGAATAGAAATAGGAGTACAATACGAAGCGTATCGTTTGGCTTTGATCACCCCTTTTTCAATATTGAGGGACCGACCTTTTGTGCCGGTCTTCCCCGGGGCGGCCCGTCACGTGTCCATTTAATTCGTATGTAAAAATTAGAGTGCTGGCCTTTATCACTATTGTTCATTTAGGACCGAACTCATTTCTGTAATGGAACATGCTAATGAACGTGGGTTTTTGGCAACCGATACTTTTACTTTCCCACGTTTAATTTAATAGATCTGTGGAAATGAGCATACATGAGGATTGTGAAATATATATTTTTTATACTTATACGTTTTACCGCGCGTGTCATCCGTCCGCGGGACCAACGGGACTTTGACACTCTTTGGCCAAAGCTTCTTTACTAAACACTTTGCCAGTAACATCATAATCGAAATATGTAGATTATATTAGCTTGAAATGAAGATATTATATCCTACAAAGTTATTATTGTAATAGATATTGAATATAAAACAAGACAAGGGAAATTTGAATGAAATCCGATATTTATTTGTGAAGTAATATTGGTTCTCCATTAAATGAATTCCTGGAAACAAAACCAATCAAGCTACGCTTTGATTTTGCTTATACATATTTCAATTGGTTTAGTGCGATTCGTAGATAAATAACGAAAGACTTTTAATTGGCATAATTATCTATTTTATTGTCCGACTACTGGGCAAAGGCCTCCCCTTGCTTTTCTCACTCGAGCTGTCATCTGAATGCGTCCAAGTCGTCCCGCCATCTCCTTTTTGGCACAAGGTTTATGTGAGAAAAATGCGTTTGTATCAGTTGTTTTCTTGTCTTCAGTTTAGGGGCACCTCACACTGGCTTATTCCGAACGTCGTCGTCTAGCCAACGTTCTGCTGCCCGACTCCACCCTGGTAGACCAGTTGGCCTAGCCGAAATGATATTCGTTCTCGCGCCGTAGTTGGCTTTATCTATATTTATTGGTGCAATAGAGACAGTTGCGTTTCGTTTGACAAGGAACATAAACTAAGACTAGACACCGACAACAAAAGTGTGAGGTGGTACTTAACTAAAATAGTCATTCCTTATCTAATTTCTTGACATGTCAGTTGTTCTATGATTTTGTAATTAATATTTGTAAATGGGACTTAACCGTGTAACGTTAAATTTTTTCATATTTTTTGAGTAAAACTGATTCAGGACTGGTTGGAGGTAAATTAAAAACTTAATTACTTAAAACAATGAATTTCCGATACAAAGATAAATATGAATAAAAATCGTGACAGCTTAAATTAGTGCTTTGAAACTGTAGTACGAGTAGGTAACTTAGTACAAGACAAATACATTCACAACATCCACACAAGAAAACTTGAAACTCAGTTACATTAAAACTAGGTACGCTCCGAATTACATCCCGCCGCCTCACATTAAAGAACTAACAACATCTTTCTACATACTTTTATATACAAACAACGAATTTTCCTCTACTTACTATTCACAAAAACATAAAGGGTCGTATTCTGCAAAGTAAATTGTATGAGCTCCTTTAAAAGGGAAGATAGAATAAAGAATTATATGTAACAAAGCGCACGATAAGCGAATTAAAATCCTTTGTTGCGTCTATGCCGCCGCAAGATGAATCGGGTATGAGATTATTTATTGAAAAGCTATTTATGATTACGAAATTGTGCAGAATAAATAATAGACTGAACGTGTTTGTATTGAACTTGATGAAAACAAAACTTGGGAAAACAATTATTTACCGTAGGGAAGTTTCTTCACCTTTACAATACCTACAAATGAATCCACGAAAAACAATAAAAATAATAATTTTATCAAGAAATAAGTTTCAATGGAGCTATATACATAAAATATAGATCCAAATACGCTGCTAAGTCATCGTACTCATCATTCTTCGTCTCATCGTGTGAGGCCAAAAGCCCGGTGCGTCCATTCAAATCGCGTCCATCGCGATCAACACATAATAAGATCGTGTTCAAACTTAATTTTCCTGCAGGTCGGCCTTCGGCTTCGCATCTTATTCAATGTGATTCGACGAGAGTGTACTTAGTGTCGGCAGGACAGCACACATATGGTATTATTGAAATCTGGCAGGCAAGCACAGGTCGCGTGATCGTCCGTGGCCGTCCTTTTCGTACTATTTGGAAGTGCGATTGGGACGCACCGATACGATAAAGTTTATCCAGCTAGTATGCAACGGCCGCTGGAATGATCCCTATCTTACCGTTCATAATCATAAGATTTAGAAATAGAAACCCTCATCAAATGAGGGCACCAGTTGTGCACATAGCGAATAGCCTTGAATAAACAATCATTTTCCACACCTGCGGTTGATCTGGCCGAAAACGTTAATTCCTGCTTGTTTGTGTATCGATTAAAGTTGACGCGAAACGGAATTTATTATGTGACGTTTAATAATGTGCGCTTAAAGTGGAGTATCCGTGTCAGTGGATTATAGCGACATGGTGATATGATTATCAGTTTATCTTATTCATTATTAATTTTAGAGCGTGCCTTTGTCAATTATTTGTACAATCTATAAGTTGTTTTGAATAGTAGGTAATTATATTGTACCAGAATGGAACGAAACGTAACCAATGCAACGCTGCCTCAATTTATTTTTAGAATAAGAACACTAGAACCTACCCAATGTTATTATTTATTTATTTAAACTTTATTGCACAATAAAAAAAACCGGCCAAGAGCGTGTCGGGCCACGCTCAGTGTAGGGTTCCGTAGTTTTCCGTATTTTTCTCAAAAACTACTGAACCTATCAAGTTCAAAACAATTTTCCTAGAAAGTCTTTATAAAGTTCTACTTTAGAGATTTTTTTCATATTTTTTAAACATACGGTTTAAAAGTTAGAGGGGGGACGCACGTTGTTATGTATGTATTTTAGTAGTTTATTTTTTTTCCTTTAGGAGCGATTATTTCCGAAAATACTAATATTATCAAAAAACCACATTAGTAAACCCTTATTCATTTTTAAATACCTAATATACCTATCCAACAATATATCACACGTTGGGGTTGGAATGAAAAAAAATATCAGCCCCCACTTTACATGTAGGGGGGATACCCTAATAAAACATTTTTTTCCATTTTTTATTTTTGCACTTTGTCGGCGTGATTGAAATACATATTGGTACCAAATTTCAGCTTTCTAGTGCTAACGGTTACTGAGATTATCCGCGGACGGACGGACGGACGGACGGACGGACGGACGGACAGACAGACATGGCGAAACTATAAGGGTTCCTAGTTGACTACGGAACCCTAAAAAAGAAGTACAAATGGCGGACTTAATGCCTTAAGGCATTCTCTACCAGTCAACCATCGGGCAAAACAGAAATACGCGAATGTGGGTGCAGTAAGAAAAATAATTTAGAGAGCATGACAACTAGGTATAGGCAATTTACGACTATTAACACTATTATTTACAATCCAATCAATATAATACATATATAGTACATAGCATATAATATCAACACATATATACTTATACACAAATATATAATACAAATATACATACATATAATATCATAGATATTATGCATATGCGCGAAGGAGACCTAATGTTATGGGTTTAAACTAAAAATCGCAACGGGCTGTCCCATAGAAAGTTCGGCGCAACTGTCTATTGTGAAAATCTGTCGTGAAATGGTTACATGTGTGTTGTATTACTTATTTTGTAGACTTCAATTCTCTCTAGACTTAAAATTGATTAGATATAGACCGTGATTACCTTTTTGATTTTTGTCGAGCTCCCGATATTTCGACGCAGTTGCATGCACCATGATCACGGAAAACTGACGAAGGCGGGTGGATGTCAAAGGTCATCACGGTCTAATATCCCGCTCAATATAGGTCTAATGAAAATGACCGTGAATCATTCAAAACTCTTTCTATTCTCACTCTGAAAGGACCAACAATAAACATCCGAAACACAGTTTGCTGCGCCGTTTTTTGAAAAATATTATAAGAATGTATAAACTATCGTCCATTTTGCATGTATATTTACATACTAACCTAACCTGGTACCTATCCCACTTTAGCTTTCTAACAATATAGAATTGCCAAATGTATGGTTTCCCAACGTTGCCCGATATTAAGAATGCTGGACTCGAAACGTTTGAGGTATTTGTGACATGTCGGTATTGAGGAATCTCGAATTCGGCATTTTATTACATACTATTGCGTACATATTTTGCTGTCACCATTGAAATAAAAGTCAAGTCAAAAGGCGTCAAAATATTCTTTATTCAAATAGGCTTACAATAAGCACTTTTAAATGGCACGTATTTAACCGGGCGACTAAATAACCATAGAAATGGGTATCAAATATAATAGTTTGGCGACTAAAATGGGGCCTCAAATTATTTCAATATGAGGTAGCATTTTAATGTCATTACGGCTACGGTTTATTCAGACGCGAGTACCAACTATTTATTTGGCAACTGAATTATTATATTGGAAACAATTTAAGAGAGACAGTTTAATAGGAAAACGGCTATCTATTAATATAAAATATACAATTTCTTTTAAAATATTTATATAGCAAATTAACATAAAAAGTACATTTAAAATTTATACATCGGCACTCATCACCTGAGCTGTCATTTTAATAAAAAAAAAAAGGATTCTTATAAAATATAATGGTCGACAAAATATTGTACTTATGGGTAAGAAATTAGGTGTTTGGGAGTGCTGGCAACTTCGTCTCTATACAATGAATTTAACTTTTCATGACGTTTACTCTATCGAATCTAAGGCCGGTCTTACGCAGTCTTAACGTCACTCTGAAAGATTCATTTTTTTGGCAGGAAAACCTTACTCAGAATATGCCTTGGCACAAATCGTTCCGCAGATTTTATAATATCCAATCTTATCCTGGCATAATGTTAATGAGCAAAATAATCTTCTAAATTAAGAGTACATCCGTAGATTTTTGTTTGCATAATATTTAGGCAGTAAAAAGTTGTCCATCTTCTTCCTATTTCTGTTTTGATAGCGAGTCTTGTGTGTTGGGGATGCAAGATACCTAACACTCCTCCTCGCTTCGCTCGTCATCGTACCTAACGGTGCCTCTGGGACTGTATTTCATTTCCTTTTTGCTATCGTTGTTTTGTTCATACAAAGTACCTAAGAATTATGCCATGGCAAATTTGGTAGGACTTATATTCTACTAAAAAAATAACCTAACACTAACCCACTTTTCTGCTAGCAGAAAATAATTCTGCTCCTATACCTCTAATATTATACTATACGATTATCACGGTAATTTTTAGGGTTCCGTACCAAAAAGGTACAACAGGAACCCTTATGGTGCTACTCTGTCCGTCTGTCTGTCCGTCTGTCACATTCCTAAATATCTCGAGAACTACTAATGCTATCAACTTGAAATTTGGAATAGTTATGAACATTGTAAACCTCTACAAATAGAAAGTATAATTTTTTTAAATATATTAATTTTAATTGTAGAAAATGGCCAAAATGAAAGGGGGGCAAACTGTAAATTTCAAGTTACTAGGTCAAGTGGGGTATCGTTGGAAAGAGCTCAAATTGAACGTAAATAAGCTATTTTTTATAATTTTTTTGTTGTGGAAAAAAAAAGAATTTTGAAGGAAAATGTAAAAAAAAATACCGTTCCCCCCTTATCTCCGAAGTTTACCAACGAAAAATTATGAAAATTTTAGTAAACATTGGTTTTATGCTAAATATTACAGGAAAAATATAATCGTGTTTGTATTTTGAATACTTTTTTTTTTAATTCACAAAAAACTTTTCAGATTTTTACTTTCAATTTACCCACCCTTGCGGATGTATATCGTACTTCAAATTAATACGAGATGTTACGTAAACCATCTTCTGTCCAATAAAGTAAAAACTGTTTAAATCGGTTAACATTATAAAGAATTATCCCTGAAAAACCAGGTCGCGCAAATTAGTTAGCAAATTGACCGGGAGATGGCGCTATACACAATAATACTCATTAGTGCCTATACTTTTGTCTTCTAGTCAAGTCATTAGAGTTATATGATTATTTTTACTAGGTAGTTTGAAAGAAAGTTTGTACGGAACCCTCGGTGGGCGAGTCCGACTCGCACTTGGCCGGTTTTTTTTAAATGCCATGTCGGTGGTAAAGAAGCATACGATCGGCCTGATGGAAAGTGGTCACCGTAACCTATGGACGCCTGCGACTCAAGGGTTATCATATGCGCGTTACCGACCCATTAGAAGCTTATACACTCCTTTTTGCTGTGTATATTTATTATAAAATGATTTGGTACGCGTTTCCTTATAGAGATATTTAAATACTACTCGTGGTTTACGGGTCGCAAATACGATGTTTGAATAGAATAAGTAGAATAGAATAGAATAAACATTTATTCGTGAACACAGGCAAGACAAAATACACATAATAACAACAAGACGGAAAGGAATGAAGTGCCACGAAATGGCCTCATCTCAGCGTGTTGCTGGTGACTTCCAGCGCTGATTTTCCGATGGGACCATCGTTTCCATAAAGAAACGATTTTATATGTTTTTTTTTAAAAAACCTACTTCCCAGTAATTTTTTTAGTTGCCTCCGCAATTTAAATACTACTTTAAACGATGAGCTAAGTATAATTATTTAGGTGCTAACATCTATATGACTACAAATATTAAAAATCTTACGCTTTACAATACTAGGTGCCAATTATTATTTTAGTCGCCAAAGCATTGTTTAATGTTCCTCGGCAATATTTTTGTCGCTTGAAATTTGCTGCCGTTTTTTCAATAATAATGATGCTTAATATTTGAGGCTCATATATTTTTTTTGTCGCCACAATATTAAAACACAGCCAAATTATATTATTGTATGCCCGACTTAACTTCCCGTTTAATATTTTAGTTGCCCGGTTAATTATATGCCCTTTTAAATTGTCAACAATGTACAATATTCATCTTATTCTAAATATCAGAGCAATTTATTGGTGCAATAAACAATATTGTTTTAAAACTACATTGAATTAATAAAATTATATCAATCTAAATTGTATAAAAAATACTAGTCTAAAAACTTCTAGAATAGATTCTAAATGTCAAAAAAAAAATGTATAAAAATACATTGAATTATCAATATCATCATTAATAACCTATATAATAAATTGTTTTCAGCAACACTTGTATCCCACGGTGCTTCATCATTCATGTTAGTCTTGTGTGCTAGTAGGCTTTAGAGATCAGTATACGCTTTACATAATGTTTAAATCGATTAAAAGACAGTTCAGTGATGGAGTCAGTGAAAAGATACACATGAACTTAAAACATATACATAAGCTAAACTCATTCCGGTATTCTCAAAAGGGGTAAGCATGAGCACATAAAACTGCTGAAGCTTCACTGCCACCGCAGCAAATTAAGGGGTTGAAAGCTTCAGTACTGCTCTTAGCACTTAAGAAGTCGATAGAAAACGAAATTCTGATATTGCATTGACAGGTTGCTAGCCAATCGCCCACTTAACAATTGAACCTATCCTACAGATTTCTTCGACACTCGGTGGAGGATAGAGGTGGTGAAATTTTAAAACGTCACGACACGGGGGAAATATAAAAGTAGTTAATCGTAAAACCAAATATATAGCTATCAAGCACCGATGGAATGCATCGCTATCAAGCGCGCTTTGCGCCGGCCACCAATGAAGACATTCCGAACTTACGGCCAGTGTGGGCATGTGGTAATCTGCCGACAATGTGTCTAGGACGGCGCGAGTAATTGATTTCATTGACATACCGGCCTGCACAGAATGCTGGAGCAATTAACCGGCTAGCGTTGATGGGAATCGAATTATGATGCGATATTGTAGGATCATGGAGCTTGTTTAGGCATAATGAGGGTAAATCCTATGTGAAAATTCATTAATAAAGTACATATATTTATCTAAATATATAAAAGAAGAAACTGACTGACTGACTGACATATCAACGCACAGCCGAAACCGCTGCGCCTAGAGATTTCGAATTTGTCACGTAAGTTCCTTGTAAGGTGTAGAGGAGCACTAAGAGAGGATTTTTCACTATTCATCTCTTAAGGGGGTGACATGGGGGTCCAAAGTTTGTATGGGAAAACAAGATTAGTACGCGGGCGAAGCCACGGGAAAAGGCTAGTTAGGTATGTATACTATAAGCTTTTTTTTTTTTTTTTAAATGAGTTACTGGAATTTAGAGCGAGACTCTATCATATCCATAAATGAACGCCGGGATGTCCCGAAGGGACATCCCGGGGAATATAAGCTTAGTGTGTCACTATTACTATTTGATATCCCACTGCGGGGTAAAGGCCCCTTTCCCCTTTCGATTTCCACGTCTCGGTTATGAGCGATCTCCGGCCAGTCGTTGAGATCTTCGCCACTGGGTCTGCCTGTTCCTCGCCAGTCTTGCGGCACCCAAAACCACCATCAAGTCATTAGTCAAATTATTTTGAACGTAAATATTTTGTGTAAACAGTTTATTTTAGTTAATTATTTATAAAGTAATTATTCTAAATTTGGATAAGGTGGTAATATTACAAACAAATAAAATGTAACAAAAAAATAGATGTAAAATACACAAAAATAGTGAAAAACGATTCTTATGTATGTGGTGACAGTTTATCTTAGTATGCGCTTACTTTGTATGAAATTCCGCAATAATAATACATTTTTAGTTACGTTTTAAACTACTCTCCTACTACGTTATCGCCACTCCTCCTATAGTTCAACTGTTTTATACTATTGGTATAATTTGAGTATCTCACGTTGGTTCAAAATTGGTTTAAAACCGCTCATATATTCCATTCGAAAACTATGTAACAATATGAACATTGTTGCTGTAGATCACCTCAGCCGTAATTTATGTCTAATAAGAATTTTACCACCCAAAAGTAGTTAAACTTTATGAAGAAAACTGTACTAAAAGACTGTTATGGGCCGGATTAATAAATTGAGGATATGATTTTATAGTAAGGTACTTTACTATAGTATTTTAATTGAAGAGATTGATTTAATTTAGATCCGCATTTAGACATTCCTTCGATTTTTTTCATCTTTTAACAATCAATCGACTGTTGCCACTCTTGTTAATTTAACGTTCCAGACTACGTGCTTGTTTTTGTAGTTGACAGATAACACTATAAATAATAAATTAATACATTATGTTCCTTCGATTCTCCAAACCAGATAAGAAACTTAAAGTGTTGACCGCTTTGTAACAATTGTTAATAATTTATATTTATACTCTGTAGCAGTAGAACTAGAAGGCGACTCATAAGTTTTTGGTTTTCTTCTTGGTTAGGGTTATTATGGTTGAGATTCGGTCCGCGGTCAAAAGCTGATAGACGGATAGCGACTGATCAGGCATTGATCAAATGGCATTTTTGGGCACCTACTTACCACCAAGTCACCAACCTACTTACATATAACTTGTAAAATCGATCACAGCATCTCGCGTACGTTGTATGTATGATAGCGATGTACTGGTATGGTAGGTAAGAAATCGTTCACTCATATTCATTCGCGTTTGACTAGTTCCCGAAGGAGACGGATATTGCTGCCTCGTCTCATCGTCTAAAGCTAAAAATACCTATATCATTTTATCCATCAATATAATAATCAATTTATGTCCGAGACGAGACAAATTAGTATCTAAACTTTGACTCGCGTATTAGCTAATTTTACAATTAAGTACCTTCTCCAAACTTACCTCTATTGGCGCAACACATGTTAACTCAACCCGACCAACAAACTTACTCGTAGATTATTGTAGCAGCGGGCAATGTCATAAGCCAGTGCAATGTCGGTTGGTTTGTCTTAGCAACAACCACAGACCAGATCACAGGCTTGTTAGACACCGAATAATGCGGTACATGGCCTCTAGGATGCGCCATGTTCACAGTATAACGTCATGTAGCCTTCGAACTATACCAGACCCTGTTTAAATGTTTAAAACAACGAATAAGACTTAGACACATGAATTACACGATGCAGCAAATATGATTCCAATTAAATATTTCAAAAGTAAACGGGACTGTCATTCATATTGATTCCACTGGGCCGCTTGTAATTGTAATCTACCTACATACTTTACTAAATAGTATACAATAGATTGCATTTACACGTTAACCTGTGTGTGTGTATTGATGGTACTTATGTGCTATCAATTGTTTATTGTGTAAACGAATAAGTAGGCTGCATTCTCATCTCCAAAAAAGGATCAAAGCTAAATAGCGCGCTAAATTTTGACCAAATACATAATACCAATTAAAAACTGCACTGAAAATATGATTACTTGCTGCATCTATTTGAAAATAGTCCGCTGCATCCGACTTAGTGAATAACTTATGTGCAACGTTTCACCTATGAGGACTGTTGAATTTAGTTGCAGCAACTTGCAGTGCTGCAACTAATTACACTTAGCAGTTTGTCTTCGGAACTGAACAAGTTTTGCTGTGATATTATGATCAGTGCTTTCAATATAAATATTTTGAAATCGACCTTGAAAACAATGAAAAATATTGAAAATGGCTGCTATCCCAGACATAAGATCTAGGTCGATTTTTCACATTTGAAATCCCCCATATACTAACATTCAGTCAAATCGTTAGAGCCGTCTCCGAGAGCCGAGAAGGTATAAGTGTATAAGGCTTTATTGCACCTTCGGTCCCATTCCCACTCGTCTCGACTCGAAATTGTCTCGAGATAGCGGGCCGAGCAAACGAAACCGCCATTGCAAGCCGGCGAGTGCAAGCAGGATAGCTGTTTTTTCGCGCCGAAAAGTAGCGCCACAGCCAGAATTTCAAACACGCTTGCAGTCCCGGCCGTGCGCGCTTTGGTTTGATTTTAATAATAAAAGTTATTTTGCCGCGCGATTCAATAACAAATATGAATTATATGAATCTTAACATTTTATTGCCCTAACTTTATAAGCTAAAAATATTATCAATTTTATTTTAAAGGTGGAGAAAATATAGTAGATGCACGGGATAAGACAATGGTTTTAACACTCCAAAACTAAGTGGATACATTTCTATAGACATAGACATTATTATTGTGACACTTGTTAAGTCGATCTATCGCGCTTCACGTTATTTAATGTGTTTCGCTCATAACTCGACTCAACTCAACCCGGCCGACTCGATTCGTGTTTAATTCTGACGAAGCGCTTCACACGGGCCAAACCTAACCGCTACATTTATACGCTAAGGACCGTCGTAGCAACTCGGTTTGGTCAAACCGGGTTGAAACCGGGTTACGTAGAAACTCAAACCGTTCAGCCCGGTTTGCGATATTTTCGGTTTGGCACATCTCTAATTGCACCCACGAAGACTTTAAAAGCTAATTTTCCACGAGGCTATTTAATCAAAGGTCCGTGATTGTAGTCTTTGGTATTGGGATATTTGGGATCAAGTAGGTTTTATTTTTGTTGTCAGTATTGTAAACAATGTTTAATAATATATGGGAAATGTTTGAATCCATCTTCCTCCTTCATCCAATATTGTATCCTTGGTTGGTCAGCTAGTATATCGGATTTAGCCGAATAGTGTTCCTACTGTTCGCCGGGCTGCCGGCCTAAGCCATATCTACAAACCTGGGCCAAGACCCCCTACACTACAACGTAGTGAGCCTTTTTTTTTTTTTTTTTTTTTTTTTTTTTTGACGAAGTGGGAATGCTGTTACGCACGATGTGTGGGACTCGCCGTTTCTTTCCCCTCCCCTGTCGAGAGGGGGGAAACTTGGCCCTACCCACTAAACCCACTCCGGCGTTCCATCCTCTTTGCCGTTCGTGAGGGCGCGCTGGGATCGATGTTGTCATCATGTCATTCACCACGGAACGTAGTGAGCCTGAGCCCGATAAATCGTTGAATATCTATTCCATATAACAACTATTATACTACTATAAATTACCATGTACCTAATCACTCAGTAGTTTTCCCACACTGTACATATGTTTTTTTTGTATACATAAATAAGTTTTGACTAAAGAACGAGTTGACGATTGTTATACTCTTAACGTGTACATGCATCTCATTCACGCAAACAAGAACTCAACTTGCACAGAAGTGCATAAACAATACAAACAGTAAGTGCAAAACAAACAAAACTCATTACAGAAATTATACACAAAAGCGTTACTCCGTAATAAAATGTTTTCCGCCTATTCGGGCACAATTAAAACGATTGAAATATTTTCATAACGAAGTGAAAAACGAATTAAAAGTTTTTCGGAGCCGTGTCTGCGCAACAGACTCGTTTCAGATTGAAAAGGGTCAACCCGTAAATATACTTTGATTAGTTGTATTTGTTCTTTAGACGTAATATACGGCAATTAGGAGAATTGGGGTTAATAGGTAAGTAGGGTTACGAATATACGAAAGAGGAGGCTGGGGACTGAACCTGCCATGTTAAAAATATTTAAGAGGGTGTCAAGACAATTAAAATATATGGCTACTCTAATACCTATTGTGCGACCGAAGAATCGCCCATTGTGCCGATTTTTACCATTCTATTAAGTACTCTGAAAATATACTGCTGTTTTTAATTTTCATTTTTACATGCGTCGGCAATTTTACCACTTAGCTGTTAATTAGAACTAGATATAAAATATTGTACTGCTACGGTATTCAAGGTAAAACGACATACAAGTAAAAACAATTTTAAAACTTTTACACAAAACAGTATTATTTTAGAGTGTAGTACCGTGCCTCTGGCCGATATATATTTTCGAGAGGTATGCAGTTGTACAAAACGTACATATAACAATTTCATAATAAATACAGTTATATCTTAGCCCGTTGGAACCTGCCTCTAGGTGCGTGGCGTCAAACTTTTCTTGTCTTTTACTTTATTATTTTGTGTAGGAAACAGAAAAAAGTTACGAAAATAAAGTAAAATTTAATTCGCTACTACCTTACAACCTTGTTAGGTTGTCATAAATTAATTTGGCAAGTTAGATTGCGGCCTAACGTCCTCAATTCAATGACGCAAGCTTTTCAATTTTACTACCCTCTGATGTATGTGACATTTTGTAAATTGTTTCCTTGTTTTCTTTCTTCAATCGAGATGTCATTCTGTGACGAAAGTCTTCTTAGAAATATTGGGGTATTATCTACAGTCCGACAAGGATCTGTGGAAATTGAAAAGTGGCAACATTCCCGTCCCGTTTTCTCACATACGAATATGACGAATACATAGATTTGAATGACGACACTATAGTGTTGCTGCTTTTAATTTTCTACAATATCTTGCAGGCGTGTACAAGTTGCACTGGGTTTTCAAAAATAGAGAAGTTCTATTTTTATTAGGAAGCTTTGTCGATCAATCCTATATCAAAATATTAAGTGTTACCTTTATGAAAGTACTTTAGTACGCCGACGGCTCTTGCTATATAAAAATGACGCATGTTGTCATAACTTATAATCGTATTTTAATTCTGTTTTTGAGCATTAACATTTATAATATTTCTACGTGTAAAGTAAATAAAGTGGGCTCCTCTCATTTTAACTTTCTCCTTCAAAACCTTTCAACAAAACTTTCAAGTTCGGATCAATGTAAGTTTCACCAAGATAAAGTGTAGATATATTTTTAGAAACATCTTACAGGCTAGACATCCTAACGAGCTTCGATCTTGCGTAACCTTTATCTACAATATCTGGGCAACCGAGCTTCGCTCGGTTCTGTTTCGTATCCTTGACATGTGTCGCCATCTAGTTCAAAAATGAATAGTACCTACATCGAGCGAAAGAATTCTCAGCCTTAACAACACAACTACTCCACACGAGATGGCGCGCATTTCGCCACAAAAACTCAAATAGTGTATTTTTCTATTCGTTTTAGCCTTGACCTGTGTCGCCATCTAGTGTTTGCAATAAATAGTACTTACATCAACCGAAAGAATTCTGTCTTAACAGTACAACTACTGCACACGAGATGGCGCGCGAAGAAAAACGCATGAAAACTCGAAAATTCGCGTTTTCCGGGACCTAAGGATAAGTTAGACCGATTTTTCACCCCCAAAAACCCCCACATAACAAATTTCTGCGAAATCGTTAGAGCGGTTTCCGAGATCGTCAGTGTAAATAAATATATATATAAATAAATAAATATACAAGAATTGCTCGTTTAAAAGTATAAGATATATGTTGCGCGTCGAGTCACTTGTAGGCGTGACATATGTCACGTCAGTTATTATAATAGTACCATCAAGTCGCTTTTTATATTTTAAGTCTAGTCTTACAGATATAAGGTACGTATGGAGACCCTAGCGACGAGTTTCAGAAGTAGAATACTCTTGCAGTAGATATATTCCAGTTAATCGGATCCGAGTTTTCAGTTATATTGGATGTTCACCAGTTGTAGTGCGCTAACGCTTACAAAGTTATCATTAAATGATTTCCTTTTTTACATTCCAAGACATAGGTTGCCGGCAAAGAGGATCGAGTATTATAGAGAGTAACTGTCGAAGTAAAATGTGTAATCACAGTGCATAGACTGTCATCTCTTGACACAGGCTTAAAACTTTTGAACCTCAGTTTTGACAATTTGGCCCATATTATTAGCTTGATATGTGTCAAAATATCAAATATTAATATTAGCGCCATCTGGCTGAGCGCCCCCCAAAGGTGTAACGCCTTCTTGGTCATCGTACCTTTTTCTGTATGGTGCAGAGGTACGTTTTTTTCCTAGAATTTATCTGTCTAGTTGGAGTCATATGTCTTTGGTTGCCGGTAATTTAGAGCTAGTTTCACAGACACAAGAATTACTTGCATTGATTATTCATTATCTGTTTGAGAGAAAATACAACCAGTTTTCATGTTCGTTCAACAAGTTTTTTGGTTAAAATAGCGCCTACGTGCTCTTTGGTTCAAACAACAAGCTACTTGTCATTTGAATCGGCAATATATTTGAATCAACAAGTCGATTTTATAAAAACAACCTGACACATATTGTTTTAAACATACGTTTGGCTGATTCAAACGGATAAACCGCAACAAGTCGAACTTGTTAAATTCACAATGCAAATTTCTCTCAGTGTAGAATCATATTTATAGGTATGAGTATTCAGTATTAACTGTAAATCTATGAGGTCTTCCACAATTTCTTAAGAGTTCTTGAACCGTTAGACTATTAGTTAGACCAATTATAATCTCAGTAGAACTTCATAAGAGAACTTACGCTCTGAGCTGACTTACAATGGGACTTAGCGTCGGTTTGTTTGCCACAACTTACTCGTAACATGCAACTTAGCTGTAACACAACTTGGCCGTAACATGCAACTTTGCCAGCCTGATTGCAATTTAATTGGCAACTTTCATGGACTTGGAAGAAATGATTCAATTACATATACTTACTTGGGAGTTATTATTTGTGTTTGCGATCTTGATTTGTATTACACATGCACCTACTTTTATACTTCATTACATTATATACTTATTGTATATATATTACACAACAAAATATGATTGTACATAGTTAATTAGTTATAAGTAACTGTATTTTTTTTAGATTGCTGTTGTGATTCTTATGTGACAATCCATTATTATTATAAGTGTAGGTATGTATAAGTATGTATTTATCTATTTAAGAATTATGCTTTTAATATGACCATAAACAAATATTCTTACTATAGGCGGACGAATATAATTAGGGATTTAAATAGATATTTGATCACAATACGTATTTAATTGAATTTCAAAAGCACAATGCAAACATCGATATCTAAAGTAATTAATTAAACAATGGTCTGTAGATTTGCTTAATATCTTGTCAACCCGTTGATTCTTAATCTCCAATGTTCCAAAAATTAGGTGGAGTTGGTTTAAAAGAGACCCATATCTTGTTAATTAAATCTGCTCAGTAGGGTACCAGTGAAAGTGGAGATAGGTACAGTAGGACTGAATGAAAATATATATTCTCTAAATTCTTCAGCGTAAGCAACGACGTGCAAGCGCATACAACATGGGAGAATGGGTCTATGTACGTATGTACATACTGTAAAAAGCGCTTACGGTCTGATATTGGGTCTTGGTACTGTGTATTTTGTATTGTGTTAAGATATACTAGTATTAGAAACTGAAGCTTTCACGTTGGTTTTGATGGTTGGGTTTGAAAATTTTGTATGGTATATGAATTAATGATGCTTATAACCATGTATTTTTTATAACTATTCGGCCTCCTTTTAAATTTCCGCATAAGTATGCGCGTACATTAGTGAGCGAGACGCGCGAACAACAGCTTACTGACATCGTTTAAATACTTAATAGGTTGATGTCAGTGTTCATTCGAGTTGGCTTGTAAGTCAGCCTACTGGATTGTACCCGCTGCGACGCGAAGCGGGCGGTCTGCTAAGTCTGCTTCATAATGCTGCCGAATTAATGACGTTAGAGACTCTTTATATAAGATTTTGAGATTGACTTAAGAAGTAAAAGCAAAGCAAAATGTTCCCGTAGTTATTACGAGCATGTTTTTAAGTTGCGCTATTTATAAAATGTTTTTGCTCAGAGTGGCTGCTGAAATTTCACCAGTATACCGGCAGTATCTACTTCCTAACACTTTCTCATGTAACTGTTGCCTTCTCGTGACTTCGACTGTACGTAAAACAAAACGTCTCGAGAAGGCAAGTGTTTTAAAAAACCGGCCAAGAGCGTGTCGGGCCACGCTCAGTGTAGGGTTCCGTAGTTTTTCGTATTTTTCTCAAAAACTACTGAACCTATCAAGTTCAAAACAATTTTCCTAGAAAGTCTTTACAAAGTTCTACTTTGGTGAATTTTTTCATATTTTTTAAACATATGGTTCAAAAGTTAGAGGGGGGGGGACGCACTTTTTTTTCCTTTAAGAGCGATTATTTCCGAAACTATTAATATTATCAAAAAATGATTTTAGTAAACCCTTATTCATTTTTAAATACCTATCCAACAATATATCACACGTTGGGGTTGGAATGAAAAAAAATATCAGCCCCCACTTTGCATGTAGGGGGGGTACCCTAATAAAACATTTTTTCCCATTTTTTGTTTATGCACTTTGTTGGCGTGATTAATATACATATTGGTACCAAATTTCAGCTTTCTAGTGCTTACGGTTACTGAGATTATCCGGACGGACGGACGGACGGACGGACGGACAGACGGACGGACGGACAGACATGGCGAAACTATAAGGGTTCCTAGTTGACTACGGAACCCTAAAAATGCTTTGAAATATGATCTTAATTCTTTGAACTTGACTCTTATCTCTAATTTAATTTTTATCTCTAATATAAGTATATCTTGAAATTATAGTGGTTAGAATGCCCCACTTTTTATTATAATTTGTGACATTATCTGGGTGAAGGACCTTATTGTCGATGGCGCTTACGTCCCGCGGCGTCGTATTTGTACACGAACATCGCTCATAACGCCGTAACCGCCATCGAAAATAAGGTCCCTTTACCCAAATAATGTCACATTTAAGTTGTGAAGATGGAGAGTTGTTAGTGCTAGTTGCAGTAAACAGTGTAACTACATGCGGGTTGGTAATGAGCGACAACGTTTGTACAGCCTTTGTTCCGTTAAAAAAAATGTTGAAGGAATTAAATTAAGTACATATATTTTAAAAAGCAAGTAGCGTTCACGATATAGTTTCTGTATGTCGTGAAAGTAAAAGTATGAGTTAGGTAATAGGCATATTTAATTAAAATCTTCATTAATAATGAGAAAGAATCCTTCATCATCATCATCATCATATCAGCCGAAAGACGTCCACTGCTGGACATAGGCCTCCCCCAAAGATCGCCACAATGACCTGTCCTACGCCACCCGCATCCAGCGGACTCCTGCGACCTTCACCAGGTCATCAGTCCACTTTATAATCCTTCACTACGCTACAAATACGCTAAATGTATACTTATGTTAAACTTACCCCCTTATTCATAAACGTTTACTAAAGTTATCAAGCCGATGAAGTTTGTTTGTCCCTTTCCGACGTATTGGTGTGATAGAAAGGGACAAAAGAACTTTACCAGCTTGGTAACTTTAGTGAACGTTTATGAACAAGGGTTTACTGGTGAAACCCGATAAGTTGAGCAAACTGGTTTTTGAAATTCGAACTAATATGTGCAATTCTCACAACGTTGTTATTTCAAGGACAAATTATCTCGATTTATCGGGTTTCACCAGTAAACCCTCGTTCAAATAAGCGATCAAAACTGTGGAAAACGGATGAACCGTGCTCGCAGCTCTAATATTCCGTGTGGCGCCGGCGTTGAAAACTCGCTGAATAATGTATAGTTGTAGATGCACGGACGGACCTCACTGACGACTGTGGCTATTAATTGAAGCGACTGCTATACATGGTAATAATATTTGTTGCATATTAACTTATCCTAAGTCAGTGGGAAGTTTTTAGGGCTTAGAAACCCTTATAGTTTCGCCATGTCTGTCTGTCCTTCCGTCTGCGGATAATCTCAGTGACCGTTAGCACTACAGTTACTACTAGCACTGTAGAAAGCTGAAATTTGGTGCCAGTATGTTTATCAATCACGCCGACAAAGTGCAAAAATAAAAAGTGGAAAAAAATCATTTATTAGGGTACGTAAAGTGGGGAGTGATATTTGTGTGATATATTGTTGGATAGCTATTAAAAAATGTTAAGGGGCGGAAATAATTTTTTGATATTGTTAAAAAATATGAAAAAATTACAAAAATAAAACTTTATAAAGACTTTCTAGGAAAATTCTTTTGAACTTGATAGTTTACCAGTTTTTGAAAAAAATGCGGTAAACTACGGAACCCTAGACAGAGCGTGGCCCGACACGCTCTTGGCTCTCGGCGGGTGGACCGCTGGTATCGCTGGGAGGACAGTGTGGTGGCGGGTCTGCGTCGGTTTCTAGTCAGTGACTGGCAAGATGCTGCGCAGGATCGGGACAGGTGGCGACCTCTCGTTTCGGAGGCCAAGATCCTTTTTGGGTCGCTGAGCCAGTGTGAAGTTGTTCGCTCTTACAATTTGTGTAGCGTCGGCGTTGAAAACGTTGTGGATGCACGTATGGATTTTACTGACCAGTGTTGCTGATTAAGTACCTAATTGTACTTAATTCTAGCGGAATTTTGTTTTATAAATATGTAATTTATATAAATATTATAATTACTAATTGCCTGTGTGGTGACGGGTTAAGAATTTCACCGCCTCCTTTCTTCCCGTGGGTATCGTAGAAGGCGACTGTGGGATATGGGTTAAATTGTGGCGTAGGCGAGAGGCTGGCAACCTGTCACTGCAATGTCACAGTTTCGTTTTCTTTCAACCCCTTATTTGCCAAGAGTGGCACTGAAGCTTTAGTAGTTACATGTGCTCTGCCTACCCCTTTATGGGATACAGGCGTGATTGTATGTTGTATGTATGTATGTATAATTATTGATCTAGTACTTAAATGCATCAATGTATCACTAAAAAAATATTTATTTGGTAGCATACAATGTTTTCATGCTGATTAGGCTAGTATTTCTTTAACTAAGTATTTAGCGAGTCACATACATCTCCATTACAATCCAAACAAATACGAATATAAATAGAAACAGGGTAAAAACGCGGCCTTCACTCACGAAAAACGTAAAAAGAGATTACGAGATTATTTCTAAACAAAGAAGTTCGGATTGGATTACCTTTATAATCAAAATATAACAAAACATCCTCGGGCTTGCCGGTTATTAATTTATGAAGGTTTATTAACAAAAAAGACAACAGTTTTATCTTAAGGCGACTCAGACTCTGTGGAAGTAGATTTTTGGAAGTGTCTTATTTATTTACGACTGGTCAGGCTCAGTGACCCTTGCTACGCCGCGGTCCTGGGTTCGAATCCCAGTAAGGGCATTTACTTGTGTGATGTTTTCTATGCATATAAGTATATATATAGAAGACATCCATGACTCAGGAACAAATATCTGTGCTACAGTACAGACTTATGTACTTAAATATTTATTTATGTATATCGTCGCTTCGCACCCATAGTACAAGCTTTGCTTAGTTTGGGGCTAAGTTGATCTGTGTAAGGTGTCCTCGATATTTATTTATTTATCGAACTTGCTAATAATGGACTGTCTTATATATTGGATCGTATCTTAAAAGCTTGTGTTTTTGTGGTATTCTTCCCGTTTGATAATTTATTAAACTGCAATGCTATTATTGTAACTTTCAATTCCTGAAGAATTTAGACGTTAAACGATTTAAAGAAACCTCTATAAAGTTTTAACTTGCTTGTTTAATAACTAAATGAGTATTTTAAGCCCAAGGCCCTTAAGTAATTCAGGATACTAAGTAATATTTTATTTATTTAGTCGTATGGCAAAGAACAGAAACATACATAGGTTAAAATTAAGTCCAATCAGCCATTTATTGGCTGTAATATGTCGTAAGTTATTTACTTTATGAAATTCCTTTGAACGTGTTATGTTCAATACGTGGGCGACGGCAATTACTTATCTGCAGGCGATTCATTTGCTAGTATCCAAATTAATGTAAAAATATAAAATATGATTATAAAGAATTATTGCAAACAATATAACCAATATGACCAATTTTCAAAACTGAATGTTACAAGTTACAAGCGGAATTCTCTTTCCAACTTGTCATATTAGACATTGACAACCGGCTAACATCAAAATAGGGTCTGAATTCATGGCAGACACCAAGCTCACCAGATGGTAAACAATTTTATTGATACTACGTATGTTTCCGGAATAATACACAAACAAATAATATACAAATAATATACAAATTGCCGTTGTCTATTAGACAGTCCCAATCGGTAGCATCACTCAAGAGGAATTTGCATAAGTTATGGCTATCTAATGACTTGTGTACTGGTTGAGTACTAATTATTTAATTTAATTATGATATTGTATATATTTGTATTTATGTATGTATATATATATATATATATATATATTTATTTATTTAAATATAAGGTATATATGTATATTTATGTATTTGTATATATTGGTATAATAGGCTGCATGTTCTAATTATTACTGGGGTAATAATTGAATTGAACTATTTTTTCTTTCTGTACAGTGTTCGTTTGTCTATCATGTTTTTATTACTTTTTTCCTCTCAATTCGCTCAAAGGTTGACTGGAAGAGATCCCTTATAGGGATAAGTTCGCCTTTGTACACCATAACTATACTGTATTTCTATGTCCTAACTTGTCTTATGTACAATAAAGTGTTTACATACATACATACATACAATACCAAGGAAAAGCGTTTCGCACTACATCTGTACCATTTACTTGAGAACGCTTAAAACAATTGAGTCTTTTGAACATGACATGGTAGCCTCGGAAACCCAAACCAGTCGCCTTAACGTGAATCCGAAAGGGTACAAAGTTTTAATCGAAATGTCGAGCGAGTCTCCCCGGGGAATCCTTGTTGAAATAAATTAATTACGTACTATTTACTAATTTAATGACGGAGCGATAATGATGCTAATGATAACAGGAGTATTCATTTGTATAAGTAATTAATTACCGAGAAATAGTAGGAGTTGAATATGTGGAGGATTTCGCCTCGTGGCAGATACTCGTGTATTATGTATAATGATGAATGAAAGTAGAATATTTTCTATTTACTTCTTACAAGTAGGATCGCAAGTGTAGTTAGAAATATATTATAAGATGAAGGCTCATATGAATCTTCATAACATGTGCTTGCTCATTATCAGTGTTTAATCGGTCGTTCAATTGATTGCTTTCTTTTTAATTTAAATTGTAGTTACTATTATATAATTTCTCAATGATTGTTACAAATGTCGCTGATGCGCTGTAACAATTTAACGTTTATGTTATTTGTTTTTAATATGTATATAATAAAGCACCATTTTGCTAATTATTTACTTACTTAATATGTATTGAAAATCAAGTGACGAAGGCAAAATATTTGACCATAAGCAAAGAGCAGGTAAGTCCCCAATCCGAGTTGGGCTAGTATGGGGACTCCCGAGCCCTCTCACGCGTAAGAAGAGGCAACAACCAAACTAATTATATTTTATCATATGCCTCTGCAGAATATTAGCCTGAAACCAAAGAGGATCGAGTATTATAGAGAGTTACTGTCAAAGTAAAATGTGTAATCACAGTGCATGGGCTGCCATCCCTCGACACAAGCTTAAAACTTTTGAACCTGAGTTTTGACAATTTGGTTCATATTCTTAGCTCGATATGTGTTAAAATGTCAAATATTAATATTAGCGCCATCTAGCCGAGCGTTCTCCAAAGGTGTAACGCCATCTAGGCCACCGTAACTTTTTCTCTATGGCTTTGTGGTACGTTTTATTCTTAGACTTTATCCGTCTATACGGAGTTACATATGTCTTTGCCTGAAACGAAATATACATACCTATAGTAATTAATAATAGTTACAGTTGATAATTAAAGTCAGTATCTCTGCGCAAGTACAGGTAAAGGCTTATAGTTTATACAATAAAGATGATAGCTCACCTCCGACCATCAGCCGCATAGTTCGCAACTCCATTAATTACATTAATGAATGATAACACAACTTGCCGGCTTCGGAATAGTTGAGCGGTTTTGATCTATGGCTACGTCAGGCTATGGTCACGGCTGACGGAGGAGAATTCTTGGTACTTTTGTGACTTGAACTTATCTGAACACGTCCAACATTTAAAATTTTTGATGTGTATATCGATATGAGATCATTTGTTTTCCTTCTTTCAAGTCTTGTAAGCTCAAACTAAATTACTGCACAGTGGGTGACCATTAAGTTCTACGGTGTGAAGACCCTAATGACACCGAGTGACGCGACGATAGATAGCCAAACAATTCTTTAGTTAGAGCACCCATTGAATAAGCAGTATATCAGCCCGTCACCCAGAAAATATTGGTAGGAAGTGTAAATGAACTCACAGAGTCAACACCCGTCCTTAAACTTAAAAGATCTAAGGTGCATTAGGTTAATTCATAAAGTCGTCTAATTACGAAAGCCGCATAATAATCACCATTATTTCCATCATATCAAGATTCCCCTTTCAGAATTACCAGAGCATTTCTCTCATAAACTTTTTGACCAGCAGAAACGTGCCACATTGACTTATAAGGTGGAATATTTTGCTGGCTGGGTTGAACTTTCGGTAGCTCAGTTGGCGGAGCGCTAGAGGCCGTAAGGCAAAATATCTTCCACTTTTAAATTTTTCAAAATGTAACTTCGAGTTTGTCTCCTCTTGTGAACGTGTACATAATTGAGTACTCATACTCGAATAAGTTTTCATAAATTAACGATAGCCGCCCAGTAAAAATATTCCATTGTAGTTTTTCACCCAACGTGTTTTTACTAAATGTTGTTTCAACCCGGCGTTTTTCCATTTCAGATGTATATTTACAAATGAATAGTAAACCCAAACTTTTCGATGCAACACGCGACTTTCATTCGTAATTAAAACTACACAGTCATGGGAACTAAATAGGTTTTTTTAAGGAATACGAAGGCCCTGGGGCGGAAAATGCTACAGTCTAAAAACTATACCAGTATAATGAGAGAGAGAGAGAGAGATTTATACTTAAAGTCTGTGTTATGTTCCCGCTTTTTATGACCATACTAAGGTGTAAAAATATAATAAATTGGACAGTGTTATAGAATAATAAGCTAAGCGACAGAAAGTTGAAACCGAGAAAACGAGCTCGAAAGATTTGAAATTATTTGAATTAGTTGTTGTTAGCACATTTTTAACCCTTAATTTGATTTTGTCCGCTGGGACGGACAACTGATAAAAAAAAATATTTCGCATTTTAGGTAGAATTTTATTTAACTTAACATATGGAAATCGACGCTTTGATGATACATCCTTGATAGAAAAATACTATTTGAGCACTGTCAACACTCGTTTGACAGTTGCTCGTCAAGATGACACCGCATCAGAAGTCAACTGTTTTTAGCAAAGTATTTATGCGTTTTTGTTTTGTTTTTTGTAGGAACGGGGTTTTTCTGTTGTATAAATAATAAAATACATTACATAATAGTGGCATGTGGTTATGTTTTCAATGTATTTCTCTATTTCTAATACTCATAATCATCATCTAAACAAGTTGTCCGCCGCACCGGACAGTGCCAAATATATACTAAATACGATTTGTCCGCCGTGGCGGACTTTGCCAATGTTGTGGTGACACGTGTTCTAACCAATTATTATTTTATTTTGTTCATTAATTTTGGTTTTTGGTGGCCTTGTATGCTTAGATTTTTTATTTAATCTAACAGCGTGTTTTGCTGGACCAAGCAGTTAAAATTTAGTCACTTATAGGTATAAGTAGTGCGCGGATATTGTGAATGTTACGTGTCGTGCGGTGGGCAATAAACATTTAACAAAAACGGGTAGATAAAAATTTAAATTTTTTTTGTCTACCCCGAACATTAATATAAAGTAATATCAGGTAGTTTTGTGTTGTTTAGATCTTCGCCGACATTTTGCTGAGACATCACTGTCACATCAGTTTTCGTGACCACGGCCAGTGCAACCTGGCCGAAAAGTCGGAAAAAAGGCAAAATAATGATATTTGACTTATTAGTGACTTTAAATATGTGTCAATTTGATTTTCATACAAAATTATTATATTAGTTAATTTTTAAAATAAATATATGTTATGAAATACTTGTTTATTTTAAATGACCGTATGTTTGGCAATGTCCGCCTCAGCGGACATATTAATGTATCCCAATATTTGGCAGAGTCCGCTGCGGCGGACATACTTTTTTTCCAAAACTAATAAATCTAGATTTCGGAAGCTTTAAAAACACCTGTTATTCAATATATTTAGTAAAATTTGAAAATTAATGTCATCAGAGTATCTGCCAAATTAAGGGTTAAAGCAAAAAAGTTAATTTTAATAATTTAAATAAATAAAAATAATAACACCTTACCAATTAAATGTTTGACATTATTAACGTTTTTTCTCTTGATTATTTATTGCACTAATACTATTTTGTCGCTTGATTCCTTCATGCAAATTGTTAGAGGTGAAATGAATAATGATTATAATGAATGATGGTGGGTAAATCGATATTGCGTTCGTAAATCTCTAAAACTTTAAAGCAAAACGAATTAAACACCATATTTAGGCGTTTAATCCGTTTTTGCTATTTAGAATATACGATTAAGTATTCTAATTTGTAACGTAACGAGTAAGTGCATAGGACCATCATACATATTATAATGTGTCACTTGATTCTACCCCTGAAAATAAGGCTGTGAGCATGATGTGATTAATGTGACCTGCATTCATAACTTTTTTTTTATTTTGTCGCTTAGTTCGCAATTTCATAACACGGTCCAATTAATATACCTAATAGTGATTCTTATAGTTATTAAAATGAAACTTACTGAAAATAAATAGTTAATAGCTATTGCCATTCGTGCAAGGAGTCAAGATAAAATGTTGCAATTGACAGTAGTACATATAAGTAACAAGATGGAATTTTAATGTCATGTGACTCTGTCAAACTTCGATTTTGTAGGAGGCGTCCTTTCAGCACCGTAGAACTACTATTGATTCTGTACCAGGATAGTCAATAAATACTCAATAAAGTTGAGTGTTGCTGGTAGCCCAGTTAATAGCCCGAAGGGTCCTGCTCGGTCAAGCTTGCATTTCGGTTGCATCCGAAGGCTTGGTCCGACGTAACCAGTGACCTTGAATACCGAGATGGATGCACTTTATTCGTACCCGACTCGTATTGACAGAAGGAAGTACAGTTCATATTGATAGGAATCAAATATGTAGAATTCAGTGGTTTTACAAACCCGGGGTTGTCAGTTACGATAGCTATTTAATTGAAAGTTCCATAATTTCACGCATTACGTGAACGAGATTTAGGCATTATAGGGATTAAATTTATCTTCTACGTATCAGGACTTGTGTCTCAAAGAAACACTAGTTGAAGGACATCATCGTTGAATACACCAATTAATCCCGTTTGTGTTAAAATAATCCTGCATTTAAACACTAAATATAAGTATACTGTCCAGGTTAAATATTTAGACTGTTGAGCTGTTGAAAAACTTATACAAAAATGTTTCGAAAACGTTATTTCGGAAGTGATATTTAAACACTTTTTGAGTAAACATGCATCTACGGCCGTTCTTTAACTGCACGGACTTCGGTATTTATCCATGGTTTGCTTTCAATAACGTTCTCAGGTTTGTTTGCTTGCTTTGCAATATGTACGGCATAAATGCAAAGCCAAAGCACTGTTTGATGAGCTACATACGAATTTTTAACCACGAGTATTCGATGAATTTTGAAATTTCCGATTTTCTGAAGTCTGAACATTCTTGAATATCGCATTTGGTGCATGCGTTATGAAATTCATGTCAGTTATCAAGACGACACGAAATCTGAGATACTCTACAGCTACAGTCTGACAAAAAAGAGTTGGTAGTAATTAAAAAGTTTCATCGTTAAACCATTCAAATCAATATGACTGTAAAAATACGACTCTTTTGGCCAGGCTGTTCATAATTTGCATAAATACCTCTTTTCGTACTTGCGAGGTACAACTGTCCTTTACGTTTTAAACTGTTCGTTGTCTTAATGTTTTGCTAATATCGAAATGGTTATCTATCCAAACTAATATTATAAATGGGAAAGTGTGTGTGTCTGTTTGTTTGTCCGTCTTTCACGGCAAAACGGAGCGACAAATTGACGTGATTTTTTTAAGTGGAGTTAGTTGAAGGGATGGAGAGTGATATAGGCTACTTTTTGTCTCTTTCTAACGCGAGCGAAGCTGCGGGCAAAAGCTAGTACTTTATATTGTAAATGGGAAAGTGTGTGTGTCTGTTTTTTTTGTTCGTCTTTCACGGCGAATCGGAGGTACGAATTGACGTGATTTTTTAAGTGGAGATAATTGAAGGGATGGAGAGTGACATAGGCTACTTTTTGTCTCTTTCTAACGCAAGCGAAGCCGCGGGCAAAAGCTAGTATTTATAATATTTATAATCTGTATTGTTCCAGGTTGGCGCAACTATGATGTCCTGCCCTCTCCCGCTGCCGCTACTGCCGGCCCTGCATCCCCAGCCTGCGCTCGCCTCAGACTTCCCTATCCACATTGGAATAAAGGTGAATATCGCACACCACAGCATTCATTTTCATCGCAAAATACTCTTAATGCCTATTACCCTACTCGCTAAAAGTTTTTGCAGTCAAGCAAGTGTATTTTATATTTCTATATACAATTTACACAGCATTATAGTTTGCTTCAAATCGCTGGCGACTTCAAAATTTAAAGCATTGATTATGCCCAAAGTAATACAAGGTGCAAACCCCTTTCTTTATGCTTATGTAATTTTAATTTACTTTACACGGGATATGAAATGAAACTTACATGTTATCAATTTACTATGATCTAGATTATCTAGAAGCAAAACTCAGTCTAATCCATGTGATCAATCAATTTTACGAATTTAACGTTAATTTGTTTTTGTCTGATTTTCAGTCGATTGCATTTTACGATGTCTTTTTTAATTCTCGTAAAATAGTTCACTCGCCATCAATTTTTAGTTAAATTATATTTTTACTGTTTTTTTGATTGTCTTCTGTTTTCATCACTGATTAATCCGGTGTCACCGTGTTTTATGAATATAGGGCCATAAAACTTTATGCTTTGCTTTTACATTTGATAATTTTATTTCATGAAAATACGATAAAACGGTCGTAAAACTATTTCATGGGTGAATTTTAGAAAATAGATATAATAAATAATAAAATATATACAAATACCTACTGTTAACTTAAGTAATTTTGTAAAAAGCGTTTTAGTTAACGCAGGACCAAAGTAAGTTTTATCTTTATTACAAGATATAAAATACCTTCAAGCAGTAAAAGTGTGTTGTACATAGGTAGATAATTGGACGAAATAACTAATTGAAATAGCCAATTAATTTAAATATAACATAAACACATTTATTTACTGATAAATGCTAGGCTATTAAAAACACAATATGCCCAAAGACAAGTAAACAATCTTTTCATCTCCGTTAACGAGAAGCGACGTCGCCGACAAAAAACGGGCAAATATTAGTGCGGTAACATTAAATAACAGGCATTATCCCCGTACAATATAAACGTCGCAACCTGCGGCGGTGTACAGAATGCCCACCCAGGCAACGTGAGCCTAAAGCTTGACCACCAGCCTAACAAAACGTGTACATACACCGGACCTAAAGATCATGGTACACTGGCCGGATTTCAACTCGCTCATGAATTGGAATAGATGGCCTGCGCACAATAAGCGCTCGTCGGGTAATGGCCGTCCATCCGTCATGCTAGGGGTGCCACCTAAATATACCTATTTATTTTAAATAATGATAGACAATTTTTAAAATCAAACTCGTGTCTATTTGCAAAAAAAGGTTCGTAAATTTTGAATCCTAACAAGTTTTTTTTTTCTAATTTGAACAAGACTAGGGTAAAATATTTTTAATTGACATCCGATATCGGATGTCGGAAGGATTTCAAAGGCAAAAATCCAAGACGGCGCCTTAAATGTACGGGATATCGGTCCTACTTCCGATATCGGATCGGATAATGTGAAAACGCACTTAACCCGCGCGCGCGCGCAGCCCTTTATAAGCCACCGCGCGGCCGGCGCTCGCTCATCCCAGTCGTCCTCAAAACGTCGACGTAAGACCGCCCCACAAGGATGGGGCGCGACCAGATACAGCCCTCACAGCGCCCAGCGCGGAAGGGGCTACTCACACCCCAGCAGGGGTGTTGAACGACATTACAGCAGCGCTCGCTCAGTTTGTCTCGCGCAGCGATCCGATCACATTGTAGCTGACTTGACGAGCAAAGCATCACGACCGCCTAGTATTGCTTTGATGGGATAAATTCATAAATAAAATTCCTTACTATCTTCCGTCTCTACTTCGATGGGAGCTCCGTTAGTGCATGCTCCCGAGCATAAACCACAGACACTGGAGCAGGCAATTCCTGCTTTTCGGCAGCCGCATCGCACCCCACACCCAGTCTTGCATTGGCAAAATATAGTTTTGAGAATGGAGTCAGGTGCCACTGGGTCGTTGGTTGTCACTGGCTTTAATATGCCATCGCCTCTTCTAGTTCATCCCCATTCAGTGGGTGGTAAATAAATTGTATGTTAAATACAAAAATATTTGTAAGCCAGTGACAACCAACGACCCAGTGGCACCTGACTCCATTCTCAAAACTATATTTTGCCGATGCAAGACTGGGTGTGGGGTGCGATGCGGCTGCCGAAAAGCAGGAATTGCCTGCTCCAGTGTCTGTGGTGTATGCTCGGGAGCATGCACTAACGGAGCTCCCATCGAAGTAGAGACGGAAGATAGTTAGGAATTTTATTTATGAATTTATCCCATCAAAGCAATACCGGGCGGTCGTGATGCTTTGATCGTCAAGTCAGCTACAATGTGATCGGATCGTTGCGCGAGACAAACTGAGCGAGCGCTGCTGTAATGTCGTTCAACACCCCTGCTGGGGTGTGAGTAGCCCCTTCCGCGCTGGGCGCTGTGAGGGCTGTATCTGGTCGCGCCCCATCCTTGTGGGGCGGTCTTACGTCGACGTTTTGAGGACGACTGGGATGAGCGAGCGCCGGCCGCGCGGTGGCTTATAAAGGGCTGCGCGCGCGCGGGTTAAGTGCGTTTTCACATTATCCGATCCGATATCGGAAGTAGGACCGATATCCCGTACATTTAAGGCGCCGTCTTGGATTTTTGCCTTTGAAATCCTTCCGACATCCGATATCGGATCGGATAATGTGAAAATGCACTGCTAGTACCGGGCTTATTGAGGATCGCTTATAGCTCATACTTTTACTACGCGCGTTGGTTTCTTTTTACGTTGCATTATAACACGTTTATGTGAAATCGTTTTTGAGTTAGAAGGGGCTCAAATGTGGCTCCAAACGGTTCGTGTAATATTACACACGGTGCTGCTTGCTACTTTTGTTACTTGAACCTGGCTTGACACGCTACCGCGTCTCTATAAGAATAAACGTATTGTTCATAAACAAATGAGTTTATTCCTTTATTGTCCATCTTTTCCCTTCCATATCTCATGAACGATTAGTCCCAGATAAAAAGTGTATAAGACTTTTTTGTAGAGAATTTTATGAAGATTACTTGTGTTTCAGAACATTTTTTGCTATGTGCCACAGTTTAAGAGTTATTCGCGAAAAACTAAAAAAAGGGACCTTTACACCCCCCTCCACCAGTTAGCTCCTCCCCTACCCATCAGTACTTTGAGTATGTGGATTAGAACACCATTCCCTACAATTATGCCAAAATTCGCCTATACACGAATTATTTCCCGCGAGATAGGCTTCATTGAGTGTGCTATATGCAAATAAGTCACAAAACCAATCGCAGGCAACGTAGGGTCAAGTTGAGCGATGTAGCCAGATTTTGCGCATTATAATTATTATGTATTTTGGCAACATCGCCTGTCTTCGCTTGACTTTGCCGACACTGGCCACGAGATTGTCCGCTTGTACTCCTAGCTTTATTCTCCACACCGATTGCGGTGTGTCCCACCCAACCTCAGTCGATAAATTAATTATAACATGCGGTTGTGCCAACCTTAGTCGCCGACCGCATCTAAGCATAAATTTCAAAATCGATATTTGTATTTATTCTGCAGTAATTATTGGGATCAAAACCTAATTCACGCAAAATTTTACTATCGTAACTATAATATTTTTACTGAGGCCACTGTAATTGGTTTTTGTAATTTATTTAAATATATATGAGATAGGTAAGTGAAACCTAAGTTTGATAGTTTTAACTAAATTTTCAATTCGAATAATCTAGTTTCGTGAGTACTGAGGTGGTATATTTGAATATTGAATTAATTTATCTTTTTTATTATAACGAAAAAAATAATACAATACAACTTTCTCAGTACAAACAGATGGAATATAAAAATAATTCTAGTGATTGATAATGTTTTATACACATTGTGTTATCATATCTTTTGATCCATTGCGCGTTGATTGGTTGTCATATTTCCGAAAACGTTGTAGCTCTCATTGGTAGACCGACTAAATAGGTAATTCATATGAAATATGCTATGGACGTTTCATTTTCCTTGTCTTCCTAAACGTTTTCCCAAAAAAAAAGACTACGTCCATCCTAAAATACACCATACATTTGACGCTTTAAGTATCATCATCGTCCTTGGGTTATCCCGGCATTTGTCACGGTTCATGGGAGCCTGGGGTCTGTTGTGACAACTAATCCCAAGATTTGGCATAGGAATTACTTTTACGACAGCGACTGCCATCTGACCATCGAACCCAAAGGGTAACTAGGCCTTATTAGAATTAATCGGTTTCCTCACGATGTTTTCCTTCACTGAAAAGCGACTGGCAAATATCAAATGACATTTCGCACATAAGTTCCGAAGAACTCTACTGCGCCACTACCCACTGTACGAGCCGGGGTTCGAACCCGCGACCTCCGGATTGAAAGTCGCATCGCACGCTTTTACCGCTAGGCCACCAGCGCTTTCGACGCTTTAAGTATATTTTTTGATAAATATCATCACTATTATCAGTCTTGATACTATCGCTCGCGGTACTGTATCCAATTTATTTTATAAAGGTTAAAGGATACTCGTATAATTACACGAAAGTTAAACGAGGTACAAAATAATTAAGGTATTATTAAAATCTCCTGATTATTTTACGTGAACTAGCGGAGTATTTTGTACGTTGCCTTGGTTGAATGTAGGGTTTTTATTAAGGATTTTTAAAACTTTATGTGAAATCTTTAATACTTTAGCTGTAGAAGTAATTAAAATCGTTGCGATACCCGCTTTATTTAAAAATAAAAACGTTTTTTAAAGATTTTCCGATCAGTTTTTGAAAGAGATGTATCTTTTATGAACCTCAAGTATATCATAACTAGCTTTTGCCCGCGGCTTCGCTCGCGTTATATTCGAAAATTACGGAACGCTCCATACAAACTTCCACCCCCATTTTCCGGAAGTGGGGGGTTAGAAAAAGACAAAAAGTAGCCTATGTCACTCTCCATCTCTTCAACTATCTCCACTTAAAAAAACCGGCCAAGTGCGAGTCGGACTCGCCCACCGAGGGTTCCGTACAAACTTTCTTTCAAACTACCTAGTAAAAATAATCTCATATTTTCATATAACTCTAATGACTTGACTAGAAGACAAAAGTATAGGCACTAATGAGTATTATTGTGTATAGCGCCATCTCCCGGTCAATTTGCTAACTAATTTGCGCGACCTGGTTTTTCAGGGATAATTCTTTATAATGTTAACCGATTTAAACAGTTTTTACTTTATTGGACAGAAGATGGTTTACGTAACATCTCGTATTAATTTGAAGTACGATATACATCCGCAAGGGTGGGTAAATTGAAAGTAAAAATCTGAAAAGTTTTTTGTGAATTAAAAAAAAAGTATTCAAAATACAAACACGATTATATTTTTCCTGTAATATTTAGCATAAAACCAATGTTTACTAAAATTTTCATAATTTTTCGTTGGTAAACTTCGGAGATAAGGGGGGGGGGAACGGTATTTTTTTTTACATTTTCCTTCAAAATTATTTTTTTTTCCCACAACAAAAAAATTATAAAAAATAGCTTATTTACGTTCAATTTGAGCTCTTTCCAACGATACCCCACTTGACCTAGTAACTTGAAATTTACAGTTTGCCCCCCTTTCATTTTGGCCATTTTCTACAATTAAAATTAATATATTTAAAAAAATTATACTTTCTATTTGTAGAGGTTTACAATGTTCATAACTATTCCAAATTTCAAGTTGATAGCATTAGTAGTTCTCGAGATATTTAGGAATGTGACAGACGGACAGACAGACGGACAGAGTCGCACCATAAGGGTTCCTGTTGTACCTTTTTGGTACGGAACCCTAAAATCACAATTCATCGCTCCGTTTTGCCGTGAAAGACGGACAAACAAACAGACACACACACACACATTTCCATTTATAATATTAGTGATACGGATATACATGGTCCAACAAATATCGCTGGCTGTGCAATGCTGCTAGCATTTTTGGCACTTTGGGATCAGGTGATAACTGATAACATAATTAATTTATTTGTAGGTCTAATTATAGTTATATTATGCTCAAGATTTTTATATTAAAATACCGACTAACCGAGATAAACCTATTTACATAACTATATAAGAGACTAAGACTAAACGTAAAAGCTAGCTAATGTCTAAAATAGGCCCTTGAGGCATTGTACCATGGATACTGGCGACATTTCCTCGCTGTATTGCAATGCTGATACGTTGTGCGAGGAAGTCAAGTGCTCAAGATTAGTTTTGAAAGTTTAACGTTCATAAGCGCATTGATAAATGCCTACTTAAAAAAAGTTACCTTATTAGTTATTTTATGATAGCGCAAATTATATAACATATGAGATATTATAGTTTATAAGGTCCTAAAATATCAAACAACATTAATAAAATTCCTAACAAATGTCAAACTTTCAAGAACGCTAAAAAACGTGAAAACGATTCTCAAAAATTCAAAACCTGTTAAGTAGTCAAATTTCGCAATTTATCGTACAGATTTCAAAATAAAGTAATCTTTACAAGTCCCTGTCCTTTTTCGCTTCTCATTCTATGTTTTAAGTCTAAAGTCGTTTGCTCGCAAGTACGAAAAAAAATTATTTAATCCACTTCGGCCCTCCCCGTCGAGTTTCAGGCAACTTAAATTGCGAATATATCAAAGCTAAATAATATTAAGTAAGCAAAAGAATATAAGGTAACTTTGAGAGCCGAGACTCTGGATTAAGGTGGGTTCACACTAAATAACATGAATGAATTTTATTGAGTTATTTTATTTTTTACTTTGAACATTTGTAAACAAATGTTAAAAATAACTTTGGTTTTACATGCCTAATATATTTTCTATATTATGAATCCAGAAATAATATAAACCTAAACATTAATTAACATTAAAAGACAGCTTTCAAGATTTATTTCAATAAACCGTTTTCTTCCTTCTCATTCATAGCCATACCATGCCAGTAGGTATTGTAGGTAGGTAATTATCAGGGGGTGTTATCAAGGGTTAACAGAACGAAATAGTAATAAAAAAAGTAGACCATTAGCCATTTTAGCTGCTTTAGTTGTTATAGCTTAGTCAACGGTGTATTTGCCATCAATGGTTTCAAGTAAAAATTTTGGTAAGGACCTTTATTGGCCAGAATGCATTTTTCATTGCAGTATTTATCTGTCTATAACATATTTATACGTGTCTAGCATCTATAACTCAAATATATTGAATTTATTTTACGTCGAAGTCGATTCGACTATAATTGTCCCATAAAATAATTATGTTCTACCAACTACACCCAGTGTACACTATACCTAAGAATTTACCTCCGTCTATAGAAACGACGTCACAGTATCAATATTTGAGATGAACTTTTACCCAATTGCCTTTGCAAGTTGAACCGTCTTAATTTCTAAGTATTGATTCGTATACTAAGTTTAATTGGTTCCCAGTTTTGAAGCGTTTGCCTCATTTATCAGAAACGTTTCAAATTGAAGTCCTAATCGAGGATACAGAACCGCAACTTTTAAATTTAATTTATTTAGGAAAGTGAGTCATTATATTTTCATTTAATATTATTCAAGAAACTGATTAAGTCACACGGTAAGTTCTAGAAAGCTTGTGTCATTGTTAGGTTATGGGTACTTAGACTAGACAACGAAAACTGAATATGTCATTCACGAAAAATTTTAGCGTTCGCATTTTTTTTTGTATGGCATTCCATAGACTTCTGCTGCCGTGATATTGATGGCCCTTAGAACTATCTCTGCATATCACACAATCAAATTCCCTAATAAATGTCACTGACTGTCTGCAACTCGTGAAAACCTATCATATCAATACCAAATTAAGTTGAATTTCGAATAGGCTTTTCAGAATTGTGGAGGTTGTAATGTTGTTTGAGTGAACATTTGTAAAGTGTTTGAACATTTGTAAACAAATGTTAAAAATAACTTTGGTTTTACATGCCTAATATATTTTCTATATTATGAATCCAGAAATAATATAAACCTAAACATTAATTAACATTAAAAGACAGCTTTCAAGATTTATTTCAATAAACCGTTTTCTTCCTTCTCATTCATAGCCATACCATGCCAGTAGGTATTGTAGGTAGGTAATTATCAGGGGTGTTATCAAGGGTTAACAGAACGAAATAGTAATAAAAAAAGTAGACCATTAGCCATTTTAGCTGCTTTAGTTGTTATAGCTTAGTCAACGGTGTATTTGCCATCAATGGTTTCAAGTAAAAATTTTGGTAAGGACCTTTATTGGCCAGAATGCATTTTTCATTGCAGTATTTATCTGTCTATAACATATTTATACGTGTCTAGCATCTATAACTCAAATATATTGAATTTATTTTACGTCGAAGTCGATTCGACTATAATTGTCCCATAAAATAATTATGTTCTACCAACTACACCCAGTGTACACTATACCTAAGAATTTACCTCCGTCTATAGAAACGACGTCACAGTATCAATATTTGAGATGAACTTTTACCCAATTGCCTTTGCAAGTTGAACCGTCTTAATTTCTAAGTATTGATTCGTATACTAAGTTTAATTGGTTCCCAGTTTTGAGGCGTTTGCCTCATTTATCAGAAACGTTTCAAATTGAAGTCCTAATCGAGGATACAGAACCGCAACTTTTAAATTTAATTTATTTAGGAAAGTGAGTCATTATATTTTCATTTAATATTATTCAAGAAACTGATTAAGTCACACGGTAAGTTCTAGAAAGCTTGTGTCATTGTTAGGTTATGGGTACTTAGACTAGACAACGAAAACTGAATATGTCATTCACGAAAAATTTTAGATTTTTCGATTTTAAATTTATTTTTTTTTGTATGGCATTCCATAGACTTCTGCTGCCGTGATATTGATGGCCCTTAGAACTATCTCTGCATATCACACAATCAAATTCCCTAATAAATGTCACTGACTGTCTGCAACTCGTGAAAACCTATCATATCAATACCAAATTAAGTTGAATTTCGAATAGGCTTTTCAGAATTGTGGAGGTTGTAATGTTGTTTGAGTGATTAAACTTTTCGTTTGCGTTAATTATTGTTCTGATCTATGTTTCTTTTGTTTATGTTTAAAAGGATTTTGTGAGGGACATTAATCATGAAGCTACCTGCATATTTCAACCAAAAAACTTCATTATTATTTTCTCTTGTGTTATACATATAATTGTGTTTTTGATTTATGTAAGTATTTACAAATAAGAAGTCACTCTATACTTCTCTCTCCTAAAACCAGATACATTTCAGTATCCATTACCATAATGCGCCATAACTTTTTAAAAGTTTATCATAAAACTGTGGATCCTAACAAACCTGTTTGGTTATGCCCGATAATGCTAATCGCTCTAGTGCAGAAAGTTCAAACACGTGTGGAAAACTCAACGTGCATTATACTAAAAACCTGGAGGCCAATTGTGCCATTTTTTTTTCTATTAAACTTTCGTAACATATTTAAATATACCGATGTACTCACATTAATTAATATGTCGCGATTGACGATATATTTTGATTCCTTACGGAGACGATTTAAACACTATGTAAAACGTATACAGATCTCTAAATATTTAAAATTGCAAACGGGACTTAATCGCGTATTTATTATGTTTTAAACACTAACCTCCGACGTTTCAAGGACGGCATTGTCCCCGTGGTCTCGGAGCAGACTGGCTGAAGTTGACATCAACATCTTCTAGCTGTACGAGTTTTTCGAACTACCCGCTCTTTGTCCTGAAAATATGTGTAAAAATCGTGAAAGTTTGAATCAGTGTGATCTCTAAATCCTACTATAGTAGACAAGACCACTACAAGTGTCGCTATTATGTTATTAATTATATTGATAATTCAATGTAATTTTATATAATTATTTTTTGACATTTAGATTTTTTTCTCGAAGTTTCTAGACTTAGTATTTTTATTATACAATTTGTTCAGTTTGACGATCTTATTGTGAAATAATTATTATTAAGATTGACATTATTTTATTAATTCAATGTAGTTATAAAACAATATTGTTCATTGCACCAATAAATTGCTCTGATATTTATAGAATAACATGATAATTGTGCAATGTTCACTGTTGACTATTTAAAAGTGCTTATTGTAACCCTATTTGAATAAGAATATTTTTGACTTGTCATCATCATCATACATGAGTGCTCGCGGTCGCGGCGGTTAGACACCGTGCACTGCCCGCGCCGCTCGCCTCTCAGCCCGTTGCCTCATTCCTGATGATGGGTCTCCATATGACTAAAAACATGTCGCCTATCGCGGTATTTATTTATTTATTTATTTAAACTTTATTGCACAAAAGAACAACTTAGTGTACAAAAGGCGAACTTAATGCCATGAGGCATTCTCTACCAGTCAACCTTTGGGCAAAGCAGAGAAGATTGTAGGCGGTGCATTAAGAGACCAATTTTGAAATATCAATCAAAAGCTTAGACATATAATATATTAACGTACATACAATTACACACTATTTTTACATAAATAACGATAGGTTATATAATACATAGGTACTCGGTATGTGTGTGGTTAAAAAAAAAAGATAAATGTGTCCGTTTATCTTCAACAATCGCATACGAATGATATCATTTATTTTATTTTACAATTAAATGAACAGAAATTAATTAAAAATATGTATATAATATGTCAGTACACGATGTTTAAGTAGGTTATATGGCGTATGAGGGGAGGGTAGAAATGTCTTGTACCGTTATTGGTATGTTTTACTATTTGTCTTATTAAATATATTAACGTTATCACATATTAAAATCAGAATCGGTTTGCAGGATCGCGGGTGCGCATAAGTTTACTCATTAAATACCAATTTCCTCAAACGTCAAGGTAAAACATGAAAAATTTGTAGCGAAACTCTTTATAAAGAATTCTCGAGAGTTTGTTATTCAAACACTATCGTGTCAACCTAATTTGCTCTGTTGATTCAATTTTCGGTGCCATATTTCAGTAGTCACGGTCGAGATTTCAATTCATACATAATATTTGAATAAATAAATATGCATGAAACCAATTTATACGGATACTTCAAAGCTGTTAAGCCTAAAAAGGTCTTAAGTGTTTCGGATTTTAATGACTTATAGGTCTTTTCTGAGAATGTTTGGAGAGTTGAACCACAATATCAGGCTCATTACGTGGCGCCCCGCTGCTACGGCGTAGCAGCGTAGCGGCCTACGGGCTGCTACGGAAGTGCTACGCGGCTACGGCTTTATTGTTTCATGCCAATTGCGACACCTTTGCTTGTTTACACTCGGTCCTATTCTGTACGTTTATTTACGATTTTTGACATGACAATTATAAAAAAAAATAAAAAAAATTGTGGTTGTGTTCCAGAGGTGCACGTGATTTTTTTATTAAATTTGACTTGAAAAAACACACGAATAAAACGAATTTAGTAACCGTGTTAATTAAGTCTGCCACATTTTTTTATCATATACAAAAATTCTAAGAGTTGAAATTTTCTAATTATTCTCTGGTGATATTTGATACAACACTCATGGCACTCATACCTAAATATATACATATTTTTGCGACGTGGTGTGTGTATATATTTCTGATAATATTGGGGCCCGGCCGAGTACAAACAAAATTATAATTAGGCTACATCAGATACCGGGTTTCGTTAATTTGTCGTGTCCACGCCGCTGCAGGCGGTGTGTGGGTACTCTAATCAGCGAAGACTGCCATTTTACAAGCTTTTGATTTATTCGCAACAAAGATATATTATGACCCTGTATAAGATTAGTGAAATTTAAGAAAAAAACTCGATCCGCAATAAGATGTTCCTTCAAATAGATGGCGACATTGTTCAAATACTTAATACAGGATTCTCTGCTTGCAATTTTTGTGTGGCATAAGGTAACACGTGCCTAGGAAATAATTAGGTCCGGACAGTTTACGAATAACAAAATATGTAATTTGGAATTTTATAAAATTGTAAACGATACTTAATCACGTGTAACAAATGTTTTAAAACTGTATTTTAGTATTATTATAAATGGGCTTACTCTTGGCCACAGACTAGCCAAAGGCAAAGATGTGGCCTACGATGGAGTGAGCTCGCCCGGATGATGCCTGTTCACCATTGCTTTGAAGGTTGCCGGGTTACTCGTATATGAGCTCGGAAAAATAGACGCCGGCAAGGAATTTCAGTCCTCCTAATTTAGATAAGACTTATAAAACTGTGCACTGGTGTTTTTATTTCTTAGATATCGTAGTAGAAAATAAACGCGAAAGCATAAGTGTGCACATGTGTCTTTTATTATTTGTAGATATATTTTATATTATTTTATGTTACGAGGCAGAAACAATTTTTTCTAATTAATTAATTAAAATAAATAGATATTCGAATTATTTACAAAGCATAAAATATCCGCCCTATAGTAATAGGACGGATACACAAAAGTTACAACTTTGTCTTTTGAACTTATCCTATTTTAAAAAGAGGTCAAAGTTTTTTGGCTTTTTTATCGAAACTTACTTTTTGTCAGTTATGGTTTTTCTCCTTGAGACGGCAGTATTGACATCTGTCACGATACCAATTTCGAAAATATTGGAATAAATAAAAGTGGCCCGCCGAGTTTCTTGCCCGACCCATAGTGGATACCCCCCTCCAACTGAGGAGGGACTGAAATCTTCTCGAGGCTGAGGCGTAGGGTTAGAGCCGGCGTAGCTTTATTTGACGTTCATTTGCGCATTCTAATATGCCTACTTGGAAAATAAATATTTCATTTAATTTCTAACACCTATAAATCTTTATAAACCATCTTCATTGACTGGACTAGCAGGCAGTGGGAGCGGCACGCAATCGCCCAATTACGAGTACAGGCCGGTGCCGCTGGTGTTAAAAATTAAGTTTTATTTAACATGCTATTTTTTTTATAAGTAGGTATGTTGTTTGGGCCAGTCTTTCCACTGAAAGTAGACCAAGTTTGCATTGTTCGATTATTTAACCTGATAGGTACTTGTCTTATAGAAAATTTTAAAATATGTAATTTTATTTTAAGGACAAAATATCATTAGCATATGTATGTACCTGTATACATAAAATTAATTTAAGGCGATATATTTCCGTAGACGCTGCGCGCACTCGTTTTTTGAAGCCGTTAAAAACATAGGAAAACGCAATGGAAAAATCTGAAAACGATATATGTTAAATTTCAGTATCTGGTGAGTATGTTATGGAGTTGAACAACATGAATGTTACAACTTCGCTCGATAGAAAATGATCCCAAAGTTACCTCTTCTTTAAACAATAAATCGTTCTCATAGCTGGGATAAAAACTTTTTTGACTTCTTTTTTACTTCAATATATAGGTAATAAGATTATCTAGACGAATCTGATGAGTTTGTGCCGGTAGCGTCATTAAAATAATATAATATTTATCAAACACTACCAAATCCGCAAAGGAAAGATGGAACAACTATGAACCCAATTTTAAAGACCCGTTACTAATCCTGTTTTTGCAAAAAAAAAATTTTTTTGAAAAATTTTTTGAAATTGAAAACATTTTCGATGGCACTTATGGCCTCTTCAGTCGCGCGGCGGCGCTTTCAGAGGACGGACCTGTGTCAGTTTTCTCCGCGTGGTCACGTGTCATTGAAACAATGGGGAACAAAGCTTTGAGGATGCAGAAAAAATAATTGCGTGCTAGAAAACAAATAAATAAAGAAAATTCTAACCAAAGACTGTGAAAAGGTAAGAAAATGATAATTTATATATACTCGTAAGTATTTCATTTTCATATGATGTGATCAAGTGACATTTACGATATCTAAACATCATAGATTGTAGAAACCTCTAGATGACGCGTCTGTGACGTCATTACAGCACAACTTTCCACTTAGAAAATATATGACTGATGTCCAACTAGTGAACAAACTTACGTATAATTTTCATAAACATATTGAGTTGTTCAAAAGAAAAGGCGGCGGTAGATACAGTACTGATTGAAGATCAGGTAGGGTAGGTATTTCTGTCTTTCAAAATTTGGTATAAGGTTAATTAGATCGTGCTACCCTCCGTCTATATTTTTTCTATGTCTATGCCAAACATGTGGCCAGCCTGACAGAAATTTTGTTTGTCAACTGTCGCCATTTTTCCATAATAGTTAAAAGATTTCAGTATTTTAACTTCTCAATAAATTTTGATGAAAGTCCATAATCATACATTACATTGATAAAGCTGGACAATTTTTTTTATTTTTATTTGGTGGGTATGATTACGGTACTTTATATTTACAGATATTTGGTATATAGAATGGTATTGATTTATCAATAAATTATTATGAAGTATGATATTTTATCTTGTGCTGGGTTGTATCTTATTTGGAGATATTAGTGGCGGTAGTGCCCCCACCAACACGAGTCAAGCGAAGAGAAAAGCTGTTTTCTTGAAGCATTTTATCGTTCTTCTGAATCCTCGAATTTTGGGTCTGGTTTAAATCAGATAAATATAATTTTCAGGATATGATATCAATAGCAACTTTATTAAATAGACAAAGTTTCAATTGTATAGTTTTCATACTTAAGATTTTATTCATATCTTAATATAAATAGCACAGATTTCATCAGTGACTGGATGAGTGATTTCATCGTGATCATCAAAATACGTTATACGAGTAAGTAACCTGCTATTAGTAGGTTCATGAACAACAAGAATAAAATTCGAAACTTTGGATGTATACAGGTTAAAGGCATTCAATAGTAGAAAACTCGCCGAGATGTTAATCTTCACCCTCCTCCACATTTTTATGTCCCCATTTTCAGTTTTTTTTTATATATTCAGGAAAAGCTACAGTTATGATGTTTAGGAGAAGTAGGTATATTTCCATAAAATTCTCTACACAGTATATATTTGCAGGTAAATAGTTGTAACTCGTAATTTCTAATCAAATCAAATTGTGCTTCTATTTACTGTGGGACTAATGCTGAAAACGCAAAAAAATATCTATTTTATACATTTCGACTGTCATGATACAGCTCATTTCTATGGAACATCCAATTTTTTTTCGTATATGTTTCAGCATTGGACCCTTAATAAAAGTTGTTCATAATGACCTCAAAAGTCACTATGCAAAGTTTGAATGGTCCTTTTTATTTCACCCTGTCGATCTGTAAATAAGTGCGATTACTAGAAGTTCGATAAAATTGATTGTACTTTAGGTACGTCTATAATAGCTCCGACAACGCTGACCAAACACACTGTAACTATAAATCATTAGTATTACTTACACAAATGATGAAACCTAATAAAAAAATAAAGGCGGTGATCGTTTACCATCAGGCGATGGGCTGCTCATTTGCCTCCTATTTCATGAAAAAACTAAGAAAGCCCAGTTAAAATACGGCGATCATTATGACTGCGATCCGTCTGTGTCATGCTGCCGCGCGAATTTGAGTTCCCGCGTGCGACAAGCGAACATCGCCGCGCGGGCGGGGCTGCCCGGACGCCGCGCACCTCACCCCCTTAGATTGGTTAGTTTGACAGATCATCTCGCCTTAAAAGGGGTTTTTCATATCGAAATTCTATGATAATATATTAAAAAAAAAGAAACACAGATCATTGCTTGTGTATTTATTTTATTTATATTTTTAATTAGGGTTCCGTAGTCAACTAGGAACCCTTATAGTTTCACCATGTCTGTCTGTCCGTCCGTCCGTCCGTCCGTCCGTCGTCCGTCCGTCCGTCCGTCCGTCCGTCCGTCCGTCCGTCCGTCCATCCGTCCGTCCGTCCGTCCGTCCGCGGATAATCTCAGTAACCGTAAGCACTAGAAAGCTGAAATTTTGTACCAATATGTATATCAATCACGCCAACAAAGTGCAAAAATAAAAAATGGAAAAAAATGTTTTATTAGGGTACCCCCCCTACATGTAAAGTGGGGGCTGATATTTTTTTACATTCCAACCCCAACGTGTGATATATTGTTGGATAGGTATTTAAAAATGAATAAGGGTTTACTAAGATCGTTTTTTGATAATATTAATATTTTCGAAAATAATCGCTTCTAAAGGAAAAAAAAAGTGCGTCCCCCCCCTCTAACTTTTGAACCATATGATTAAAAAATATGAAAAAAATCACAAAAGTAGAACTTTATAAAGACTTTCTAGGAAAATTGTTTTGAACTTGATAGGTTCAGTAGCTTTTGAAAAAAATACGAAAAACTACGGAACCCTACACTGAGCGTGGCCCGACACGCTCTTGGCCGGTTTTTTTTAACTAAATCTTACGGACCAATTCAACAAAACAGTAAACAACCAAAATATATAATACAGGTATTATGTAATTTGACATTTCAAATAGATTTTAGTAATAGTTAGTCAGTAAATATAAACTACTTGTTCAATTATTCACCCCATCAATGATTGCAGGGGCTAAAGAAACCATCCTGTATATATATCACACTTCATATCAATTTAAACAAAAACTCATATAAAATCCTCATATCCACAAGTGAGTTAAAAGAGCCATCGCCATCAATTGTCACCGGTAATAAGAAAGTTATCGGGAGGCCTTATTGGAAAACTTCAGGCTCGTTAAGGTGGCACATGAAAAAATAAAGTTGTCCTACGTGCCACAAATAAGACTTAACGACAGTACGGGCTGGGATTACAGTTAGGTGATACCGTGGACATATATGTTTATAGACCACGCAAGATGTGGCATAATTGTGCCACAATTTTTTTACTAGCACTTTACTATAAATAAGCAATTACGAGAGCGGTTAATTCATTCAATAATATCACACATATACATATATGAATAAAACATCCTAATGCAAAAAAGTAAAAAAAAAGCCCTACGTGGCACAAATAAGACTTAACGACAGTACGGGCTGAGATTACAATTAGGTGATACCGTGGACATATACGTATATAGACTACGTAGACGGTCTACTAATCATGTTGTTTTTAGGGTTCCGTAGTCAACTAGGAACCCTTATAGTTTCACCATGTCTGTCTGTCCGTCCGTCCGTCCGTCCGTCCGCGGATAATCTCAGTAACCGTAAGCACTAGAAAGCTGAAATTTGGTACCAATATGTATATCAATCACGCCAACAAAGTGCAAAAATAAAAAATGGAAAAAAATGCTTTATTAGGGTATCCCCCCTACATGTAAAGTGGGGGCTGATATATTTTTTCATTCCAACCCCAACGTGTGATATATTGTTGGATAGGTATTTAAAAATGAGTAAGGGTTTACTAAGTTCGTTTTTTGATAATATTAATATTTTCGGAAATAATCGCTCTTAAAGGAAAAAAAAGTGCGTCCCCCCCCCTCTAACTTTTGAACCATTTATTTAAAAAATATGAAAAAAATCACAAAAGTAGAACTTTATAAAGACTTTCTAGGAAAATTGTTTTGAACTTGATAGGTTCAGTAGTTTTTGAGAAAAATACGGAAAACTACGGAACCCTACACTGAGCGTGGCCCGACACGCTCTTGGCCGGTTTTTTTGTACAAATGTACACTAAATAAGAAATGCAAGCATTGACTAATGCGGTTAATTTAATCAATAATATTGCAAATATATGTGAAGAAAACACCTAATTACAAATGATATAAAATATAAAATTTAAAGTTGTCCTACGTGGTACAAATAAGACTTAACGACAGTACGGACTGGAATTACAGTTAGGTGATACCGTGGACATATATGTTTATAGGCCACGCAAGATGTGGCATAACTGTGGCTCATTTTTTTTACTAGCACTTTAATTCATTCACTAGGTACTACAACTACTACATAAATTAATTCAATAATATCACACATATACATTTATGAATGCCAGTGTGGTCACCCAGATCAGACAGTGCACCATATAGTCTTCGAGTACCCCATCACCAAGTTTATCGGAAAAGGGGCTAATCTTAAGACACTTTCGACAAATGCAGATGATTATCTTAAATCTAGTATTTTTAAAATTTAAATAGAGTACAATCTGTAAGCCATACGATAAATAAATGTGAATAAAACATCCCATTGCAAATGAAAGTAAAAAAAATAAAGCTGCCCTACGTGGCACTAATAAGACTTAACGACAGTATGGGCTGGGATTGTGGCACAAAAATACTTTGGCGAGAGTGATACAAAAGCATTTATTTTTATGTTTATGAAATAGGCAGCAAACGAGCAGACGAGCCGCCTGATGGGAAGCAGTCATCGCCACCCATGGACATAAGCCACATCAGGGAAGCCACTTATGCGTCGTCGATCTTTGAGAACCCTATACCTGCTTCTTGAAGAACCCCATATCATAGCGCAAGGGAAACACCTCAGAAGGTAGCTCATTCCACAACTTGCACGTTCTGGGCAAAAACGAGCGAGAGGCCAGTTTGTTCTTTGTTTGCCTCGTGTCGAGGATGAACTTTACTAGGACTTTACAATAAATACGCTTTAACTAGAGCGGTTATTAATCAATCCTACAAAATCGCAAAAATATGTATGAATAAAAACGCTCAAATAAGACTTAACGACAGTACGGACTGGGATTACAGTTAGGTTATACCGTAGACATATATGTATATGGACCACGCAAGCATAAATACTCGTAATAATATTATTTTTACTAGTGTTTTATGAAATAAGCATTGACTAGGAGCTGATAACTCGTTTAACGGTCATTTATTTAAAATATAAAAGTCCCATGCTTCTTCGTTTCTATCATAAAAAAAAAAGAATTCTAAAATATCATGTATTAAGTATATGGTTGTAATGTATGGCGCAGTATACATACAGGATGTTGATTTAGTCACCTTTAATTACATTATTTATTAATTTTTATTAAGCAGAAACGTCTGCTAACGATTCTAAACATTTTCCATAAAAATAAAAAATCGAAGCGTAAATTTTTCCATTTCTTCCTTTAATATAAAAATGTTTACATTATTTATGTTGTGAATAGGTCTTCTTACCTAGTAACTTCTGCTAAAACCGATAAAAACCATATAAGGGGTTAAAAAGTCCTCAAAAACCATGCATACTTAAAAACCCCATTGTTTTAATCAAACAAAACTAAGCTGTCAGTGTCCACATTAATAACAAAAGAACGGCGTACCGTACCGGAAACGGTGGGCGGCAAGACTTCCGGATCCGGCAGGAGTCGGCGCGAGCGGTTTCCGCCCGCCGATCCCCGCCGATTAAGTAAACTGTTCGACGCCGATCTGGTTAAGCCTTCTTTGAATTCTCTGGGATAGTTTTACAACTCTTTAACTGTTGACTTACTAGTTTGTTTTAAAAATAGGAAGTATCACGGCAAGAATGAATCAGAATCATAAATATGCTTTATTCAAATAGGCCTAATAACAGTAGTTTACTAGATCTATGTACTTGAATAAAGCATAGTCTTTCCTTAAAAAATATTGGGAAACAGCCGATGTTTAATAAATATTTTTAATAGACAAATGTTATTATACAGTAAAAGATATTTTTAACGAAATGAAATAAAATGAAATATTTAGTTAACATAACGATTTACAGACAATTAGTTATATGGTCCCACAAAGCCTGCGGCGAAGCCTGTCCCGTGGAAACCAAGCAATTACTGATTAACAGGCCAGGCTTAGGTTTGAAACTATGCAAACAAAAGTACTTATTCTAATTAATTTTAAGACTATTCTAGTTAATATTAAATAAGTATTAAACTGAGAATACATTGCAGTACCTATGTAACTACGCGTTAAACATGATTATATAAGTAAAAGTATGAAGTGCATGTTAATTTTAAGTATAATTATATTGCTGCGCCCTTGCAGAGCGTTACATGTAAACCCACCTTTTGTAAGTTCCATCTAATATTAATTATGCAATGTGATATGAAATAAGTTTAATAGGCATGTACTTTACGTACCATCAATATTTTTTTAGCATAATATATTTTTTTACAAAAGGATAGGGACACATTACATTATGTATCACGCAACGAGACAAACTATTATCAAGGACTATGTCAGGTACAGGAAAGACTTGGTAGGGCAACGCTGTCGTTTAGGCCGAAGAGGTTTTAGAAGGAGTTAAAATTTCGCGTACCCCGGATACACACGCTTGAATCACCACCACCAACAATAAGATTATTAGCTCACCACCTTAGCTTATAAGTACGTACTATCAGCTGCAAAAGTGCATGGAGAAATTATGAATGAATTCATTGATAAATTCGCCATGTTTACAGAGGCTAGAAAGATTCTTTGTACCGGACCTAAAAAAAATAACCCTCAGACCGCGAGTGCGGCCTTTGCTGGCGATGCCAATGGCACGCACGGTGGCGTATAGAAACTCGCCGATTCCTCGTGCCTTAGCACTGCTGAATGCGCTCCTGGTGTCAACACCTGAGTGTGACCTACTTGCGTGGCGATGGAAGGATGTGTGTAAGGTATGCCTGAGATTTTGTGAGGTGATGGATAAGAGAGAGTCTAGTGTTTTTAAAGTGTTTTAATTTTATTTTTAGTTTTACGTACTTATAGTATGTCATTTTATCGTTTAACAGTGTATTAGTCCTAACTGTAATGCTGTGCAAATATTAAATAAAGAAATGAAATGAAATGAAATTAAATGTTCCTTTGCAGCTGATAGTACATACTTCTGTGCAGGACGGTCACTTTTCTTTATAACCGTCTGTACTTTATTTTTGCTAATAAAAAAAAATATTAAAAAACATCGTATTTTTGTGCAGCAACCACTAAAAACTAAAGCAAGTTATTTAGCTTCCGAAAAACCACCAAAACAGGTAAAGTAAACGAAACATTCAGTTTTAAGCTAATATACAGCGCTTGAAAACTTAAAAAGCTCACGAGAGAAATTTTAGTCTATGAATAATTCATCTGTGCTATGTAAAGAACACAATGTATGGAGTCAACAAACGTCCACACTTCCCTAAATTCGTTGCTATTAAAATTTCAAAACTTGAAACAATTAGGGTCGAGTACAACAGAGTTAAATTAGTTTCATGAAAATAGTTTGACGACCGGTCTGGCCTAGCGTGTAGTGACCCTGCCTGCTAAGCCGCGGTCCCGGGTTCGAATCCCGGTAAGGGCATTTATTTGTGTGATGAGCATATTTGTTCGTGAGTCATGGATGTTTTCTATGTATATAAGTATTTGTATATTATATATATATATATATATATATATATATATATATATATATATATATATATATATATATATATATATATATATATATATATATATATATATATATCGTTGTCTGAGTACCCACAACACAGCCTTCTTGAGCTTACCGTGGGACTCGGTCAATCTGTGTAAGAACGTCCTATATTATATATTTTTTTCATGCTACGAGTTTTTGAGGAACGATTTTACTCGATATCCTAAACGTCATGGAAAATGTATTTTCTGTCCTTCGGCCGGAAAACGTCAAATATAGACCGCTGCGCTAAACGAAGTTACCGCTCCGCTTTCGTCGAACAGAAAGGTAGTGTAATATTTATTAATTTAATGGATAATACATACATATATATGTACATGCAATCACGCCTGTATGCCATAAAGGGGTAGGCAGAGCACATGAAACTACTCAAGTTTCAGTGCCACTCATGGCAAAAAAAGAGGTTGAAAGAAACAATAATGGATAATACTCGTATAAAATAAAAAAAATATGAAACCCTACATAAATCTATTATACTGGAATATATTAATAGCCTTAAAATTTGTTTGACATGCAGTATTTCATTATAAATTTATAACATTCATTCATTTCATTGGAATGTGAATATACAAAAATATACGTTTAATTTTACTGCGATATTTGTCCAAAAACATAATTAAATGTACGCAATCATCAAAGTAATACTTACATTGAATTTTGTAGTTTCAATTTAATTTAACTTTATGAATGTACGCACTTCTACATTTTAACGTAGATTTTTTACGTAAAAAATAAAAATAGGTTTTATAAATTGTATTGTATTGAAAGTGAAAAAAAAATCTTTGGTTAGTTAATTCATAGTCATGTTGTTTAAACCAACGGATCCGATCTACGAGTATCTACTTTTTTAAGGTTCCGTATTTACTTATACGCTTTATTCCGCCCCACAGCATCACTACCATAAAAATATATGAATTATCAAAAAATGCATAAAAGGGTAGTTAGACCTAAATAAATTTCCCTGTATTAGTCTCATTTTAAATTCTATCCAGATTCCAATCTGCAACTTTGTCAGTAACATCATTTTATCGTCTCAAACGCCTAACTTCTTTACAGCAGTACCCGATCAAACATCGAGGTAAACTAATTTCGCGCGCAAACTCGAAACCCCGTTTAAAACGAAAAAATGAAAAAAACTGCCAATATCCACATCGAGCCAACTAAACTGGTTACCGATTACACTGTCGATTTAACCCGGTAGACTAGGAGCGGGCTCCGGTATATGCCAAAATAATAGGAAAATAAGATAAGAGAAAAAACCCGAAGGAATAACCTTCTAAATCTCGGCGTACTAAATTATACTAGAGTTTTGTCATAGATATAACAAGGTTCCAAATTCATAATCGGCAAAATTGGCCTGGGTCTTAAGAGGATGAAACTATGAGTAACTGTCGCACTAACCGAAGACAATATGTTGTGTCGATTAAATTTAACATAAATTAAAAAAAAATTAAGCGAAAAATATGAATGCTGGTTTTTGATACCCTGAATCGTAACTCTCACGTGCAGTGCACTGCACTGCACGTGCACTACTTGCATGCATGAACAAAATGAGTGCCGGGAACCCTCTTATAGAAGGGTATTTGTTCATAATAGTTAAGTTAAACTCATCATAGTAGGAAAACGCGAAAACCAACTACGTGCGTAGCACATCATGTATCGTCATTATTACGTGCGATTTTTCGGGGCTAGCTCTCAGTGTTCTAGTCCGCTTATGTAAGTTGAGAGATATGCGATTCTGCATATCGGCGTTTTGCATTTTCCTTTACATGGTAGCTAGTTGGTTCATTAGGAGCTTCCAAAGCATTTTCCGTGTAGTTTATGATGTAATGATGGGAAATAGACTTTAGCAAAATTTCTGAGAAGGTGATTAAAAATAATAGAGTTTACTTATATATATATTTATGTATTTTAGTAAAAATAACTGAAACATATTCACGACCAAAATTAACAATTTGGGCTTCTCACAGAACTTTGGAGTCAGGCACTGTTTGCACACTAAAATTAAATTCATCTACTTTAGGAGATATTAGCCTAGTTTTTCTTTCAGTCTATAAATAATAATAAAATGTATATTTAATACCAAAATTAAAATTTTGGGGTTCTGGTAGAACGTTCTAACGTAGAAGTTTTTGTACACTACAATTAAAAGTGGCATATAAATTGCTCTGTCATAGTTATTTGTTAAATTAATAAGAATAGATTTTTTTACTTCAGTTCCTTCATCAACTGAAACATTAACGTATAAACTTGATTTTCAGGACCCGCTTTCTTCCTGAACTCCACTAGAAGAAAGAACTAAATACTAGCGTTACAAATACAAAAAATCGGTGTCAAACGGACCTATAGCTGCCGCTACCGCATTTCGTGAGATGGTCAAGGTAATACAAAGTCATGTATGGTCACCCTATCCAAGGCAAAGATCATTGATAGTACAAAATGAAAAAAAAAAAAAAAAAAAAAGCTGGGGGCCTCCTATGTCTCAAGTTATGAAAATCGACGGTAGGTATTTACGTAACCCAAGAGAAATACATACTTAAATATATTATAGTTTTTCGGAGTATATTAAATTTTTGTATTTATGTCCGCAATGATGTATTTTTCAAGCTGCTTAAATATCCGATTAACGATATATAATATGTAGTGCATGCTAATGTCATGCATGGCAGCGTATTATGTGGTAACTCTGGTTATCAAAACCCAATTACGGGCAATATTTAAAACAAACCGATTAAAGAAACGTATTGTTTATTCAGATGACAGTACATGGTGTAATGCTCATTGCAATAAAAATCATGCTATGACTAAAATAAAAAAAAATGCCTCCAAAGTCAGTAGCGCTGTAAAAAAAATTCTGCTGTTAATCGCGAGAATATTATTTTTTATTATTTTCTACTATCAATAATTCTTTGTTAAAGCTAACCATCCGTGTTTTGGGGTTTCACTTTTTGTAAATAAACTCACTTACCACTCACTCGGTGTCTGTTTGTCACTTTGTATAAGTAGTAAAATCTAATTGGCTGTTCTATCTGTGCTCATACCTACTGTAAGTTCTCTGTTTTCCGTGTTTATAAATAGCGCCCCATGGCGACCTTTAAGATATAAATATCATGTTATTTATACCTTTAGACAGACAAAAATATAAATCACAAAATACGAAGGCTGGAATTCAGTGATGTTCGATTTCAACTAGCGCCTTGTTTAATGACATGTACCTACTGTTTATTATAATTAAAAATAATTTAAAAGACTTTAAAATTTTGTACGATTGTTATAACTTTGTGGTATTACTATGAAACTTTAATTAGCATTCATAGTCAACACATATTTTGTCACGCAATATTGTAATTTAATGAGTTCCTGGTAGCAATCGGGTTAGACATCGCCATCACATATATTTATTCCTAAATTTCGTTTATTTTCAATGTAGGGAAATTATAAACCGATACCTGTTCGTCCGTAATACGTTTTTTTATATGAGCAGTTTTAACATAATAAACAAGTTATGAAATAATATTGCAGTTAAAACGTATTTTACACAACTAATGTCCATTCAATATACGTTGGTATGTTTATAGGAATTGAAATTGAAATTATTAATAAGAATACGTTGAATGGCATTTAATTACTTACTACTTACTGCGATGGCTCAGCGACCCGAAGTGGATCTTGGCCTCCGACACTAGATTCCGCCATTCGCTCCTATCCTGTGCAATCTGATGCCACTCAGTCACTTGAAGGTCACGCAGGTCTTTCTGGACCTCGTCGATCCATCGGTACCTGGGCCTTCCGACCGGCCGTTTTAATTACAAAAGTATAATTTGTATATCATTTATTTAATTATAATTTAAAACGAGCCTTCAAACTGATACATTTAGTCCATTTAGGTAACTACGTTATTTTAAATTTCAGAATGTTTTGATATAATTTTTCAATCAAAATCTGTAATTGCAATTATCACCTGTTTTTACAATAACACGCTAAAATAATATAACCCAGCTATCAAGTTAGATACGATCGTTTCGATTCCTATCACTCTTTTCGCGGGACAGAGTCAGACTGCGTTTCGATAGGCATCTATCGTCAACGATTGTCATTTCGGCTAAGCAGCTGATCGAAAAAGAAGAATCTTGGAATGCATGGGGCCCTAATCCATTTGTGTGACTTTTTATTTCTACACAGACGCTTAGGCGCAAATTCCATCTTGTATTCCAAGCCTTAAAGTCCGAAAACCCCATACCTATTATCATATCAAAAGTAGAAGTTGCGTGCCGCATATGCTTCAAGCACCAGTTTATTTGTTTCAGAGTGTTCGCACCTGCACCTTTTAAGTGTTTTAATATTTGTTGTTGTGCCTTTCTTTTTACTTAAATTTTACGGATGCGACAGAGCAGTGACATCAAGCCGTTATTAGAATGAGAGAAATGATATTATATCAGATAGCTGTTATTTGCGCGGCCTTTTTAAAGAGCTTACGGCCTTGCTCCCTGATGGTTTATCTATAATTCGAACACATAAAAACCTCACTATAAATCTCTTGCCTAGAATTTAAATGTTGGTCTTCCGGCGCCACTGACGTTTTCCTCTTTTGAACGGACAAGTCCGAGCGAAATGAACGCACGAATAGCACTTAACGGATAAACGCAATACATTACTAACATTCAATATCGTTTTGTCTTTTATAAATTGGCTTGTATGATACGTAAGTAATGTGATTTTACCTACTAATTTAGAATCTAAACAGTTTCACAGGCACAGCTGTCTGACGGTAAAAATCACGATTGGTATCTGGTACTACTAACTTACCCCTTTAAGAGTCACGGAACTCCGAAAAAGGGCTGCGCCTATACAATCGCATTTACTCTATTATTATAAAACGACAGCTACTTGTGGATGATCAAGCTTTAGTTTACTTTCATTTGTTCCTAACACATTGTGACTATACAGGTTGATTCACGAGACCTGAGAGACTAGGCTTGCACGATGAGTAAGTTACATGCAAAATTGATGAATGGATCACACTGTATTTATTATATACTTAATTAATTCAATCATTTAAATTAGTAGAGGGATTGAAACTATTGCTATGCTGTTATTAAGGTTTAATTATAATAATTAACATTATTCACAACATAGTGTATACACAAAATATTTGACTAATAACAATGAACTAGATAGCTTCAAATGCTTTAAACGCTCTTTTGAGCATGAAATTAATTGCTGAAATGTTATTCGGATCGCATTTCGAACGAGAGCTAGTTTTTCACTCAGAAAGCATCATGATCATCATATTCATTAGCCGAAACGGTCTCGGTCAGGACAAATATTAAAATAGAAATGGAAGGCTAGAACCGGTATAAGGTAAATCATCCTTTACCCCTAAAATAGAAAAAAAAGTCGTTCTAGCCTCGGTTGCTACATCTAATAGAGAAACAAAATCTGTGTCTATAAAAATCCAAAAAGAAGGTGTAAATAATCTGCATTTAGTATTAGTGCACTTATATACTCTGCCAAGTATAATTACGGTTCCTTAACCCTAAGGGTTAAATATCTCCATGGATACATACATTTTTGATACTACACTGTATAACGCACTGTAGGGTAAACTCGCCTCATTCGGTGACATGCCTAATTCGGTGATACAAGCTTTGAAGCACTATTCCGAAAGACGATTTTTGTTGTTTCACCGAATTAGGCGTGTCACCGAATGAGGCGAGTTTACCCTAGGTTAGTGTTGGACACCTTCATCTTATTTTTCTATGACTTGTTCTGTGTACCCTTGACGTGTAGCGGACGCTCTAAGGCTCGTACCCGCTATTATGCTCAACAAATCAGAATCACCTCCTGCTCCATGCACGGGATAGGTCTTTTAATATTCAATATTGAATGGTAATTTCGCGGTAATATTTTAATCCTCTTCATTTTATTGCCATGTAAGCTCATTATATACGCGAGTGGTCGAATTTAATACTTCCTCTGTATTAATTGTAATATATTTACTTTTACATATTGTAAGTACAATATTCATATTGCGGTCGGCGCTGGTAATATCCGTTTGTGGTCGTAATATCATTTACAGGCGGTCGTTTTCATTGGCAGCTCGTTAGATGTAAAAAGGCATATTTAATTAGGTTTTAACATAATTGGTGTACGTGTAAATAGGGACAAAAAATCTGTAACTACTTTGACTTTCAAGCAATAAATAATTTCTGTAGTTTGTTTTTTTACCGGCGGCGCGATTTTATTGACGTTTTTGTTTGAAGCAGCGTCACTTTTGACATTAGCCGCCTTTACACGGACGCTCTATCGCGCGTGATACAGCAATCGCGTGAAAGAATGCGCGTGTCAAGATAGCGGGAGGGGAAGGGAAAGAACGCGCGATTGCGTCTGCCAGTGCGGGCGCGGGATTGCGTGGTTGAGGTTGTTTTTACACGTACGTTCATTCGCGCGCGCAAGATGGCGGATGGCTCTTTATAAATCGATACTATTAATATCAATAAACAATAATAACGCGGTCTATCCGGCACGATTAGCCTTTACATGCACGCTCTTTCCGTTCTCAAAAACTTCGATGCACAATCACGCGCGAAAGAACGTGAACCTTAAAAACTAACAACAAGCTATCACGCGCGCACAGGCTTAACCGCACGCTATCCTGTACGCTCCCGGAACGCGCGATAAAGCGACTGTGTAAAAGGCGGCTCCGATTCATATCCTACCTAGTGTGCCTAATAAAATATTTAGTAAATTAGAATTTTTGAGGTTTTTTAATTTCGTTAGCAATTACTGTTTTGTTTCTCGATTTTATATATACAGGAGTCTTTGTGCTTATATTTAAAAGCTTATCTTTTTAATTTTACTAAAAAAACGCTAATAAACTTTCAATAGAAAAAAAATAGCGCATATCGTAAATCAGAAATCCCTCTGGCTCAGTTCGCCATTTGGAGCGGCATACAATATGCCCCATACACCGCCCCTATCATCGCAAACGCGTTTCATCCAATTATCCGAAGATAAATCTCACCTGAGCACAGGAAATATTGTACGAAAACCTTCTGTGAAAGTTACATTTTCACGAATCCGGCTTTTCCTTGACTGGCAATAGTTGCGGTTTTGTGGACGATTGAAATCAGCGTTTTATGAATCAATCTAGCTAAAGTAGACATCAACATTATAATCATTGTTTACTCTATTTTTACAATAAGTGGATAAAACGCCTGACTACAATCCAGTCGGTTTAGCACAAGTTTCGTTCTCGCGCGCGAGTCCATACTTGAAATCACGCCAAATGTTATTATCACGTGAGAAGATATCGTCACTACTTTTAAAAAATCTCGTATCTCCCACTGCTCCTCAAAGACAAAACGTAGTAAGTATATATGCATTCCATACATACTTAATACATTTTTCTCTTCATTTACAGAAGAAGATACAAGTTTTGTTTAAAAGTAGTGCCGATATGTAGTGCTAGACCGCCAGAGGGGCGTGTAGATTAGATATTTCACAATCAGTAAAGGCACAGCAACCCAAAATTAGGCTTATCCATTCACAAGCGGAACCCACACAAATCCTATAATCGAACGTGTATTATTTAAAACGTGGAGCCGAAAACCGTTAGCACTCGTAAACCTATTAACTTCCACATTATGGCGGTTCGTCTCGGTTCGGATCGGCAAATTAGATCGGTACTCCAAACGGTCAGAAGACGACACCGGGGCCCTGGAGGTGATGTTCGTCGCTCTTATGACTAAATTTAAAAGTCAAGAAGCAATTTAAGTAAGCGATATTGGTTCTGTATGTTTATTGATGTCTAATAGTTCTTCATATTGTGGCACTAACGTTATACAAACCGTAGCTTCTCGACTTGAAAAGAGGACCCATTTTATATCTACATATATGACTACTGTTTCTAAACAAACTACCTACTAATGTTGAGTCTTCTGGGTCCTCCAACTTTAATAAGATTATGTTAAATATTTGATTTCTAGATATTTTGTTTTCAGTTACATTTCATGTAATAATAATAAGATTCAATTAAAAAGTGGATTTCAAGCTATTTTAATAAGCATTCGAATTCTGAATATGTTATTTATTACTGTAAACATAGTTACCAAAACCGCACTTCATTGTAAAACTGTCAGAACTCTTACCGCCGCGCGAATTTTCCAAATCTCGCACGCACTTCTAACTCTGTAGCCTATTTGTTATATCGACGTCTTTCTATCAACCAACAAAGGTCTGCAGCGGACAGATGAAGCTTAGAGATAAATATTGTACGGAGATTAATAGGGATCCGGTGGCTGCCCGCGGTACCCCAAAAAGGGAAGGAGTTTATTCCCTTTCTTCGCGGATCGGAAGCAGATCTCATTTCCTCTGACAACATCAAAGTGAGATACCAATCGGTTTTATTTGAATCGGCAATATTTTAAACGATGGCGCGGCTAGTTGGATTTTTAACCTTGTGATTTTATTGGGTTAGTGTTACAAATTGAGTTGGCTTAAGATGTTTATACTTCGTATCAAGTTTTAAGTAATGGATAATGTCACTTGAACGATCGAACGAACCGCTCGGTGAAAATAAGTTTTGAGATAATTTACGGTTGTCATTCGCTGGGTGGCATAATCGAATCTTAATGTACACAGCACACATTAATAATGAACGGTAAGAAAGTACTGAACTCATTTTTCAATCGTCGATTGGAATAAGTTAGCGCTACTGGTATAAAAATAGTAACTTTGAACATTCAAGTTTTTAGTAGACATAAATATTATTACTATGTATCAAATAGGTAAATGCCTGTATTTATCCATTCTTCAGTTAAAGTGTACACCTTGAGATGATTAGATTAGTTTCAGATGCAACTGATTGAACTAATTGGAGTGATTATATCGCTCTCAAGCGACTTACGTAATTGGGTATCGGCTTTATGCTTTTCAGTATCTCATGTATACTGTAAACTATAAGTGTTAAGTCTTGAATGGCCGGGGTATGTGTTTTGAGATACTTCATAGTTGGGAACGGGTACGTACGGTTGTACGTACATAGATGTCATAGGTAGATAGTATCTACGAAAATAAACGCAAAAAATTGAACTACCTATACCTTAAATGCTTTGTTAGAGCAGTTTTGCACTATGTCCGATTCGAATCCGATCTGAACCCGCAAAAATAAGATCCGTGGTAGCAGCAGATGTAATAATTTCTAAGGTAATCAATCCGATTTCTATTCGTCATTCTTCGGATCTAGTGTATATCTTATCTTCACCAAAGACATATATAGCTCCGTATAGACAGATAAAGTCTAAGAATAAAAACGTACCTCAGTACCATACAGAAAAGGTATGGTGGCCTAGATGGCATTACACCTTTGGGGTACGCTTAGCTAGATGGCGCTAATATTAATATTTGACATTAAACATATCAAGCTAAGAATATGGGCCAAATTGTCAAAACTGAGGTTTATGTTTTAAGCTTGTGTCGAGAGATGGCAGTCTATGCACTGTGATTACACATTTTACTTTGGCAGTAACTCTCTATAATACTCGATCCTCTTTGTCTTCACGGACTCGAATCGGATGTAGGAAACCAGTGTTAGTAGTCTCGTTTTTGATTACTGGTTTTCTTTCTTTATCCATCAAAACGCCTCTTTGAACTCCAGACAATTAGGGGCAGTTTTGTGAATGAGCAAGTTGAGAAGTCGAGCAGCGAGGCATGGCGCGTTCTGGCTCAGCGCATCCGAGCGTTACCATAAAGTTCTCCACGGAGCCATACATCACTTAGTGACCCGCATCGGAGTCGCGCGTGCGCGCTGTTCTGAGATTATTCACTTTAGTGGATAACTTTTACGGCGGGGTCGGGGGGTATTTGACAGCTGGAATGGCACTTGTTGAGGTAAAAAATATAGTTGAGTGGGTCGAAAATGAGTATCGATTTATCGCGAGTTGCACTTTAAAAATTGTGGAAATTAATAATTTAATTGGACCTCTAAATTAGATTATTAAGGTTGATTTTATCCAATTTAAGAAAATCCATGTATACCGTACCGTTAAAGTCCATGTATTTTATTAATAAACCGACCGTAAGCTACATAATACATACATGAAATATACATAGTGGTACAAGGAGACATGATAATTATGTTTTTTTTTATGGGATAGGAGGCAAACGAGCAGACAGGTCGCCTGATGGTGTCTATGTCTATGTCATCTCACCGTTAAGTTTCCTATATCCGTCAATAACTATTTTCCTATTTTAAAGCGGCTTCTTACCGTGAAGCCGCATATTTGATAACGGTCAGTAAAAAGCGTTTTGTGTAATTGTAAGACACAAGACTTTTGTATTTCTTTTACAATCATCACAACAAACCGGATCGACAGATAGAAACTATTCAATATTCAAATATAGATTACCACAAGGATACTTAAATATTCGTATTCAAATATGACTACTTAGAAAACATAAAAACCGGCCAAGAGCGTGTCGGGCCACGCTCAGTGTAGGGTTCCGTAGTTTTCCGTATTTTTCTCAAAAACTACTGAACCTATCAAGTTCAAAACAATTTTCCTAGAAAGTCTTTATAAAGTTCTACATTTGTGATTTTTTTCATATTTTTTAAACATATTATGGTTCAAAAGTTAGAGGGGGGGGACGCACTTTAAGGAGCGATTATTTCCGAAAATATTAATATTATTAAAAAACGATCTTAGTAAACCCTTATTCATTTTTAAATACCTATCCAACAATATATCACACGTTGGGGTTGGAATGAAAAAAAATATCAGCCCCCACTTTACATGTAGGGGGGGTACCCTAATAAAACATTTTTTTCCATTTTTTATTTTTGCACTTTGTTGGCGTGATTGATATACATATTGGTACCAAATTTCAGCTTTCTAGTGCTAACAGTTACTGAGATTATCCGACGGACGGACGGACGGACGGACGGACAGACAGACATGGCGAAATTATAAGGGTTCCTAGTTGACTACGGAACCCTAAAAATGTGAGACCTTAATTCATACAGTTCATTGCCAAAAAAGAAGTTAATTCAATCTTCAAGTATTCAAATTTTCGAATTCCATTTGGGCCGGGAGGCCGGTGTCGTTGATCAAAGGTGCAAAGATTAGCATAATCAGGGCGGTGTTGGGTCGCCATTTGCGGTGTTGCGTGCTGGACCGAGGTGTTTACTACCCATGCTTACTTCGGTAGCCATTGAAATTTGTTCCTTTTCAAGATTTTTCTCGTAATAAAATTATGATTCTTTCAGAGACTGAAAACCTTTTCTGTGTTAAATAAAAATACGATTACATTTTTTTTCTATAACGTTTAATGATTAGTTAAAATAAGCTAATGAAGATCAAATGATATAGACGTTGTCGTACAGATAAAGAGCCAAATTTATAGCCTGTATTTAATTAATTTACCTATTCATAATTAAGAGCTATATTAGATTTAACCCAAAAAGCGTTAAAAATTAAGAAAAACGTTCAAATTGGAATCTATCAGTTTCCAAAGTAAATGAAACAAATCGTTTTAAAAGGTTAACTTCTTCATTTAATCCTGATCCCGGCCGGAACTTGAAAAGTTGTAACACCGTTAAAGAGTAGCTTACAATTATTTCCGAATGATCTGACCCGGCATTAAGAGGATAGGATCGATCAATTGATTCTCCATACAAATATTCGTTTGCTTCTATGGATGTTTAATAAATAATAAATCAATAGATTGACTGAGTCCTACGGTAAGCTCAAGAAGGCTTGTGTTGTGGGTACTCAGACAACGATATATATAATATACAAATACTTATATACATAGAAAACATCCATGACTCAGGAACAAATATCTGTGCTCATCACACAAATAAATGCCCTTACCGCGATTCGAACCCGGGACCGCGGCTTAGCAGGCAGGGTCACTACCCGCTAGGCCAAACCGGTCGTCTGGTCTTAAATTATGAAAAAAAATTTACAATGACTACGATGGATTTTATAAATATTTGCATACAGGGTCCGTATACCATCACCCAGGCATTTATTAAAACAAATAATAATACAGTAAATTAGCCATCTTTTGCGCATATCAGCAAATCATAGTGATTTAAATTAACTGAAAAAAATTGTTTCCGAAATCCTAACATTAAATCTAACGCGTGCACTTTTTAATTATCATTACTCACATCGCTCATACTTATGAGCTGTTATTGCCCTCACTTGACAAGTGTGTGTACTGTACATTGCTGGCAATAAATTGTTTGTTAACTAGAAAGTTCATAAAGTCAACATTTTTAATTATTAATTAAATTAAGGGCATGGTTAAGTTAAATAACTATGTAAGATTACATTACTTAAAAAAAGTCCACTTCTGGTAACACACTGTATACGGTGCGAGAATTTGTATGCCGTTTAAGTTAGGGACCATCCACAGTCATAAGACGCATGTCTCGGGGCGCGCAACGGACGTCTCCGCCACGCCGCCTGAATGTAATTCAAAAAACGTCTCCTCAGTACGTAAAAAAAAGGACGTAAGACGCGCCCTCAGGCGGCGCGGCGCGCGCCGCGCCTCCTGGGGGCGCGTCTTACGTCCTTCCTATACAAAATGTACTGAGGAGACGTTTTTTGAATTACATTCAGGCGGCGTGGCGCGGATGTCCGTTCCGCACCTCAGGACATGCGTCTCTTAAGTGTGGCCGGTCCCTAAGTGAGAACGCTGCCTTACATTACGGTCTGTTAACGTCTCCTCATTGATCTCATTATATTTGTATAGGTCAAACAAATTTTGGAATCCTTTGAAGCGTTAATTCAATTTTGTATTGTTACCATCAGTCAAGTAAACCTTGGATTATTAAGGCTTGCGATAAAAAGGCGCTGACTTTTAGTTGTGAGTTTAGTTTTGTGACATACCTAAGTGCGCTTTAAATATCGAATAATAAACAATTAAACATCGTTAGATACCAGACGCTCAATGTTCAAATGTATATTCAACTAGCTCTTGCCCGCGGCTTCGATCGCGTTAAAAAGAGACAAAAAGTAGCCTATGTCACTCTCCATCCCTTCAACTATCTACACTTAAATCACAACAATTCATCGCTCCGTTTTGCCGTAAAAGGCGGACAAACAAACAGACACACACACTTTCCCATTTATAATATTAATATGAATTACTGTCACTGAAGTCAATGTAAGTATAAAAAGTAGAAAATGAATTCGGAATAGACTGTGATTAGGATTTAATGTAACTTACACAGAGACATACATACATAAGTATATATTTAAAAACTGTATTAAAATGATAAAAAATAATTCAAGCTACTAATAGTTACAGACATCAAGCAAATCTTGTCACTAAAAGGCGACCAAAAAGAAAAGGCATCTAACATGAGGTAGGTAATAAAAACTCACAATTGACATCTATATACTTTTTCCTCTTGTATACAAATATAGGTAGGTATCTCGTGAAAACTAACATGTCTCAAAAATATTATACGAATTCAAATATCAGGTGAAATTACAAGCATCGTCAAGCTCCCACTACATCAACTTAAGCGGGTGAGGCGGAGATTACTTCCGCATTACTTTCTATATTAAAAATCCGCACAATTTGCTGAACAAGGTAATATCTTTAATACTTCCCTCCGTGGTTATTTAAAAAGGCAAATTTGCTCCAAACATTTAAGACGGAAGGGGACGCCAAAACTGGTTTTTCATACAAGCGCTGTTCTCGTTATCTTCTCTCGAATTATTGGATATATATTATTTAATATACTTATTTTAATCATAGCATTTACGATTGATATTTTAATCCTATAAGATAAGAGCGATAAACTGATAACATCTTTCTTTAAATGCTCCTAACGGTGGATAGACGTTGTAGTGTATAGATGCTTAAGTATATTATGATTCATGTAACTCTCTATATATTCCGTAGGTTAAGGCTCATATTCCAGTATTAAATCATACTTCAAAGAGACAAGTTGTTTCCATCAACCAACCTCCTTACATGGCGATCCTGCCGACGCAGTCCGTTGCGCGCCGCCATGACTATCGCGCGCGAAAGTGTTAACGTCAAATAGAATATTATCATAGTGCAAGGACGAACTACATCATTTTACACATAACGGCGAGATGGGATCTTCGCAAACAAAAGAAGAGGTCGTTATAGCCCAGAATGCTGCCGGGGGCTCCAGCAACAACGCTGAGGTGGTCAAGAGTATAAATACCACAAATTGTCTGCTCGGCGTGGTGGTATGCATTTTTGATATCATTTGCTTGGGTGCTGCATACTACATGTACCGGAAATGCCACAAACGGTGGATCCGCGAGGAGATACGTGGACACGCATTGAGAAGGTCAATTTTTCGCCGAATGCCCAAATCAGAAAACGAAGTTTAATTCAGATTTGAACATTTAGATAGTTTTCATAAAACAATACAGCCAGAATACAGTGCAGTGAAAAGTGTTGTGTTGTGCGCGATATGATCGTCTGTACCGAATGTACTCGTATGTACATACCGCACCGGACTGTGAGTAACATGAGACTTAATTGATTTATAATTAGTGTTGTTTAGGTTAAGGCGAATGATATTATAATTTTAATAATGTTTTAGTATGGCAGAAGAGTTATTAGCTTTAATTGAACAATTAACTGCTATAAGAAAATATTTGATTAAAATCGGTTCTAAGAGAAGGGAAGGACCAGTTAAAAATAAATTAATTGAGGCACAAACTGTACTTTCTGATTATACTAGTTTTTTGGATAGCTTAGAAGAAATAAAAGATAGCATAACGCAAGATGATCTTATAACTATAAAAGAATTGTGTAGTCAATTTGACAAATTGTATGCGGAGATTATAGAATTGTGTAACGAAAATAACGGGTCCAATAATTCAATCGAAATGGAGAAGTTTAACTTAAAAACGGCTTTGAGTCTATTACCAGTTATGAAAGATGATATTAATGAGATACAAAATTTAATTGACGGTATTGAATATTATCAATCGCTTTTGGATAGTGAGTCGAAAACAAAATTGGTAACCTTCGTCTTGAAAAGTAGACTATCGCCTTCAGCTAAACTTAAGTTGCTACCACAGTATAGTAGTGTTGAAGCGTTACTCTCGGACATGAAAAATGAACTTTTACCGAAAAAATCTGTGCCAAGTTTGCAAAAACAACTTTTGAATTTGAAACAAAATGAACTTTCTATTGATGATTATGGTAAACAATTAGCGGAAATGTTTGTCGATCTTACTTTGTGTCAGGCAGGCGACAATGTCGATAACTATAAGGTGCTACGACCCTTAAATGAACGCCAGGCTATTCAGAGCTTTGCGGATGGGCTGCGCAATCGCAGGCTTAGTACTATCATCGCTGCCAGAAATTTTACTACACTAAAAGATGCAGTTCAAGCTGCTATTGATTACGATCGCTCCACACCAAGTGCGAGTACGTCAGGTGAAGGACTGTTGACCATTGCCCGTCATCATAATTATAATCCAAGGTATTTCAGAGGCCCATTATCCTCACACGCTAGAGGACACCGTGGTAGGTCACACTCTGCATCGACCCGCGGCCAACCATCGGGCCGGTACGGGACCAGTAGTCGCCAGCGAGGCATGGAACGAGGCTTCCACCCTGCGGCTACTAGAGGACCAACGAGGCCCTACCACCAGAACAGAGGTAAGTCCCAATTTTATTATAACAAAAATATTAGAAACAATGGGATACCTAACCAACAGCAAGTACATGTCATGACGGACAACAACAGGACTCATAGCGAAAATACATTTTTTCGTGACTAAAGAATACATTTTAATAAATAGTAATAAGAAACAGTTATGTAGAATTATCTATAGGTAATAATAACGATATCTCTACGCAATTTTTAATAGACACGGGCTCTACTATATGCGCTATAAAATATAAGTATATACGTAACCAGAATATTCCAATCCATAACGATAATGTAGTAGTCAGCGGACTAGGTGGCAAAGTCCAACCTATCGGATATGTTTACTTAAACCTTAATTATGGAGAGCATAGCCTTAATCAAAAGTGTTATGTTTTTAATTCCTTGCCATGTACGGCTGGCGGTATCTTAGGACATGACTTTTTTAGAAAGTACACGTCTACTATAGACTACTATAATTACACTTTGACTTTAAGGAACCGCTTAGATTATAAAATAATACTACCGCTATTTATAGAGGATGACAACCGTTTGACGGTACCGGCTAGGTCGGAAACTATACGTTATATACGGACGAATATGGCAGAGGAATGTGTGGTGTGTGCGAACGAGATTCAACCCGGATTGTTTATGGCTAGTGCGTTAGTGAAACCTAACAATGGCAAGATACCTATTCGTTTGCTTAATACCACTGATAATGATTTGACTATTAACCATTTAAATCCAACTATTCACAGGGCAAGTGACTACGATGTGTGTATGTTTGGCGAAACGCACAAAAATGCAGAACGGGTTAAAAATATGTTTTCTCATTTGAAAATTAGTCACTTAAATAAAGAGGAACAAATTTCTATTGAAAAATTGTGTGCCAAATACTGTGATATTTTTTATTTACCAGGGGACAAGTTAACTACGACCAATATATACAAACATAAAATTACTTTGAAAAAGGATGTACAACCTGTGTATATCAAACCATATAGGCTACCGCACTCGCAACAAGGAGAAATACAAAAACAATTAGATAACATGTTAGAACAGGGTATTATAGAGCCGTGCAGAAGCGAGTGGTCAAGCCCAATATTATTAGTTCCTAAAAAATCGGATAACAATGGAAACAAAAAATGGCGATTAGTAGTAGATTACCGTAAACTTAATAATTGTATTACAGACGATAAATTTCCCCTTCCCAACATCACAGAGATATTAGATTCGTTATCCGGTAGTATTTATTTCACTCATTTGGACTTAAATCAGGGATATTACAACGTTGAATTAGAACCAGACAGTAGAAAATATACAGCATTCGGTGGAGGTAGGTGGCAAATGACCAGAATGCCCCAAGGTTGTAAAACCAGTCCAAATTCATTCTCTCGGATGATGACAATGGCCATGGCTGGATTAACTTATCAAAAATGCTTTGTTTACTTAGATGATCTCATAATTTTTGGCCGTAATTTAAATGAACACAACAAAAATTTACAGGATGTTTTTGAAAGACTTAGAAGCGTAAATTTAAAATTAAATCCGGAAAAATGCGACTTTTTGCGTAAAGATTTACTATATTTAGGACATGTCGTATCAGGTGACGGAGTGTTGCCAGATCCATCTAAAATAGAAATTATGAAAAATTATCCAGTTCCAAAAAGCACAGACGAGGTGAAACGATTCGTGGCTTTCGCAAATTATTACCGAAAATTCATCCCGAATTTTGCTGAAAAAGCTTATTACTTAAAATGTAAAGTTTCAATGGGATAATAATTGTCAAAAAGCATTCGATAGTCTTAAAGATTGCATGACGTCACCTCCAGTTTTACAGTATCCTGATTTTTCGGAGAAAAATGAATTTCACGTACAAACAGATGCTTCCAAATTTTCAATAGGTGCAATTTTATCAAATTCAAATGGATTACCGGTAGCTTACGCCAGTAGAAGTTTAAATAAAGCGGAAATACAATACCCCACAGTGGAGAAGGAATTACTCGCTGTGGTTTGGGCAGTTAAGCATTTTAGACCGTATTTGTATGGTCGTAAATTTAAAATTTTTACGGATCATAAACCTCTTGTGTACTTATTTAATATGAAGGATCCCTCTAGTAGGTTATTGAAGTTCAGACTAGCAATGGAGGAGTACGATTACGTGGTTGAATATGTGAAAGGGAAGGACAATGTGGCTGCAGACGCGTTGTCCAGGATACGTATTACGTCAGAAGAGTTGAAAGAGATGAATGAACAGGTAATCAACGTGATAACTAGAGCTCAGAGAAGGAGGATGGATGCGGTATCTCGGGTTGATATGGTTTCTACTGACGACAGGTCTGATCAACCAAGAGTTGTAGCAACACATAACAAACCGAAAGATTCCGTTGAATTGAGATTTTTAGATATAAAAAGTATAGACAAGTTAAAAAGAGAGAAACTAATAAATCGCGAGAGTAAAACATTAAGTTACAGTAAAGAAAACAAGACTATTTATATAAAACAAGTATCTCCATCACAACTGACGCGAGCCGCTTTTGTGAGAGAACTTTGTGACTTTTGTAAGGAAATTAATGTAGATGAGATTTATTTTATTAAAAATGAAAACAATGACATATTTGTCAAAAAGTTAGTAAGTGAAATAAAAAATATAGTAAACTGGTCCGGACCACGACTAACTATATTGAATAAAGTGAAACGAATAAACGACAAGGACGATAAAAGAGTCATACTCAATGATTTTCACCTTTTACCCACGAGTGGCCACGCGGGTGCTAGGAGAATGTATAATAACATCAAAAAGTACTATTACTGGCCTGGACTTCAAAGCGATATAAAGCAGTTCATAAGTAAGTGTGAAAAATGCCAGCGCCAAAAATATACGGTTCACATAAAAGAACCTATGGTAGTGACTACAACAGCGCATACCGCGTTTGAAAAAATATTTCTAGACATAGTGGGCCCTCTAGATAAGGATACTCGTAGTTATAATAATTCATATATTCTTACGATACAATGCGAATTATCTAAATATGTTTGTGCGTATCCCCTTGTCTCTAAAACTTCCACAGCAGTTGCCAAATGTTTTGTAAACAATTTCATTCTACAACATGGCATACCGAACACCATAGCAACCGACAGAGGCACCGAATTTATTTCCGCAACGATGAAAGAGGTATGTAAAATATTAAAGATTAATCAAATTAACTCTACAGCTTATCATCACCAATCAATTGGATCTTTAGAAAATTCCCACAAACACTTAGGTGCGTTTTTACGCATACAGACCGATAATCACCCCGAAGCTTGGAGCGAATGGCTTCCATTTTGGAGTTTCGCTTACAACACATCAGTACATTCTGAAACAAAGTTCACCCCTTTCGAATTGGTCTACGGTAAACAGTGTAATTTACCATCTAACTTAGTTACATCCATAGACCCACTGTATAACTACGACGATTATCCGAAAGAATTAAAGTATCGATTACAAGTTACACAGCAGGAGGCACGTGACAATTTACTATCAAGTAAATTACAGCGTAAACTCAGGTACGACTCCTATATAAACCCAATAATTTATAAACCTAACGATCAAATTTTAATAAAAAATGAAACTGGTAATAAACTCCAAAGCTTATATTCAGGACCATATGTTGTATTAAAAGATATCTCACCCAATGTAAAAATAATGAAAAATGGTAAACTTGATGTAATTCACAAAAACAGGACAAAACTTTTTAAACCATGAAACCCATGATACATTGTTAATATATTATAATATGTACTTACTTACTGTCTGTTAATTTGTTTACTGTGGTTCATACAGAACATACTCATAAATGTATTAGTAATTAGATATCAGTAATCAGAGCTATGATGTCTGCATTATTGTAAACTTACAACTCTAACTAAACATATGCATTCCTATGCACTTAGTTATAGATTAAAAATATATACATGATTGTTGAATTACTGATAAGTTCGAAAAAAAAAAAACTTGTACTATTTTTTTTTCTCTTTTCCTCCGTGGGAGATGTAGTGTATAGATGCTTAAGTATATTATGATTCATGTAACTCTCTATATATTCCGTAGGTTAAGGCTCATATTCCAGTATTAAATCATACTTCAAAGAGACAAGTTGTTTCCATCAACCAACCTCCTTACAACGTTACGACATCTCGCATGCGAGTTTCAATACAATGCGACATTTGATTGGTCGGCTAAATTGGATATAACAGTTACATTGGGAACTAGAATCTCATGCAAGTTCGCGCCGTGTAAATGAAAGGTCACCTTCATAATTATTGAAATAGTAGTACCCAGACGGCGCGGCGCGCCGCCTGGGGGCGCGTCTTACGTCCTTCCTATACAAAATGTACCGAGGAGACGTTTTTTGAATTACGTTCAGGCAGCGTGGCGCGGATGTCCGTTCCGCACCTCAGGACATGCGTCTCTTAAGTGTGGCCGGTCCCTAAGTGGGAACGCTGCCTTACATTACGGTCTGTTAACGTCTGCTCATTGATCTCATTATATTGTATAGATATTTAAATCATGGAAAATATTTTTACGATAACTGCGATGGATTTTATAAATAACTATTTCAATAATTATGAAGGTGACCTTTCATTTACACGGCGCGAACTTGCATGAGATTCTAGTTCCCAATGTAACTGTTAATCCAATTTAGCCGACCAATCAAATGTCGCATTGTATTGAAACTCGCATGCGAGATGTCGTAACGTCTATCCACCGTTAGGAGCATTTAAAGAAAGATGTTATCAGTTTATCGGTCTTATTTTATAGGATTAAAATATCAATCGTAAATGCTATGATTAACATAAGTACATTAAATAATATATATCCAATAATTCGAGAGAAGAAAACGCCAACAGCGCTTGTATGAAAAACCGGTTTTGGCGTCCCCTTCCGTCTTAAATGTTTGGAGCAAATTTGCCTTTTTAAATAACCAGGGAGGGAAGTATTAAAGGTATTACCTTGTTCAGCAAATTGTGCGGATTTTTAATATAGAAAGTAATGCGGAAGTAATCTCCGCCTCACCCGCTTAAGTTGATGTAGTGGGAGCTTGACGATGCTTGTAATTTCACCTGATATTTGAATTCGTATAATATTTTTGAGACATGTTAGTTTTCACGAGATACCTATATTTGTATACAAGAGGAATAGTACATTACATCAGAGGCCGGGAAAATGAGGATTTCCGGCCATGTGGGTATATACGGTCGAGCGAGCGTGCGAGCGAGGCCGGATAGGGATACGAGGCCGGGAATCCGTTTTCACGCCGAGGCATGTATAGTGCTTTTCTCAAACATACAATGAAATAAAAAAAAATGCTCTAAAGGACAATATTTTATAAAAAAAAGTTACTTTGCAGGCCTAGGCCTAAAAAATAATATGAAATCCCTTTACAGTCCTCTCGAGTTGTTGTGCTCAAAAAGCGATACTTCCCAGCCCATTTTAAGGAACGTAAAGACAATATTTCATTGCATGTTTGAGAAAAAAGTATTTAGATGACAATTGTGAGTTTTTATTACCTACCTCATGTTAGATGCCTTTTCTTTTTGGTCGCCTTTTAGTGACAAGATTTGCTTGATGTCTGTAACTATTAGTAGCTTTAATTATTTATGATCATTTTAATACAGTTTTTAAATATATACTTATGTATGTATGTCTCTGTGTAAGTTACATTAAATCCGAATCACAGTCTATTCCGAATTCATTTTCTACTTTTTATACTTACATCCTTTTACAGCAAAACGGAGCGATGAATTGTTGTGATTTAAGTGGAGATAGTTGAAGGGATGGAGAGTGACATAGGCTACTTTTTGTCTCTTTTTAACGCGATCGAAGCCGCGGGCAAGAGCTATTTGAATATACATTTGAACATTGAGCGTCTGGTATCTAACGATGTTTAATTGTTTATTATTCGATATTTAAAGCGCACTTAGGTTTTTTTTTATATGAAATAGGCAGCAGACGAGCCGCCTGATGGAAATGTCACAAAACTAAACTCACAACTAAAACTAAGCGTCTTTTTATCGCAAACCTTAATAATCCAAGGTTTACTTGACTGATGGTAACAATACAAAATTGAATTAACGCTTCAAAGGATTCCAAAATTAGTTTGACCTGTACAATGGGGAGCCTTTGCTCAAATATTTGTATTTGAAGCCAGGCCGTGTCGTAAACCGGAGATATTGCCCTAGTATTGTCTCAAAGAGATTAGTTTCCTTAAGTTTCTATGTGCCCGTGATTGTGACAAGTGTTCGGTGTTTGATCTGCCCAGAGGTCAGGGCAAGGGTGTGAACTCAGACATTCTCGCAAAGTCTGGAACTTGACTTTTATTGAGGTCTTCTTAACTTTTATATAAGTTATCTGTGGAATCAAAATATTATTAAAGACACCTGTTTATTACGTTGCAAACAGTAGGTAAATGTAAGGGCCCTGAGTTTCTTATAGTGTAAATAATAAGTCTACACCATAGGCCCATTTCTCAAAACTGAAACTCTCTTTCCAACTTGTCATATTAGACATTGCCTACCTCTTGTAACTTGTAACTTTGAGTTTTGAGACATGGGTCCCATATTTATGTAGGTGTGAATTACTTATATTGATCAGTATAATAAAGTGACCGTGATTAAGCTCCCGATATTTTGGCGTAGTTACATGCATCGTGATCATGGGTAATTGCAAATGGCGTGTGCATGTCAAAGTTGTGTAGACAGCTCGCGATCTCCTCATTCAGTTACCCGCGATCATGCATGTACCTAACTGCTCCAAAATATCGGTACGCCGTGGTGATGTATTTCTATGTAATTACGTAAATAATAGGTAGTAAATAACTTATAGGTACGTGATTCTTCTAAAACCAGCTATATGACACAACCACAAAAACCGCTGAAAGTACAAAGCGCTCAAGCTTTACCAGCAACATTTGCTGTCAAACAACCGACATTACGATGCGGGCTCAAGTTCTTGATTAAAGATAGCTATATCAGTCAACCTTTCATTAGATATGACACAAAGCCAGTATCGCCGCCCGCGACATCTGGCCGCTATCGCGAAAGGGCTGCATCTTAGAACAGGTCTGAGGGAAATTTAATTAAAATAGTTCGGCTAATCAGCCTCGTTTTCTATTAGGTTGATGAAATTAGCAGAGGTTGCGTTAAGGCAGTTGTGGTTATGAGTAACGGGATAGTCTGTTTTCACTTCTGCCAACTCTATTACATATTTAGTAATAAAGAGTCGAAATAAATAACTAAAATGGCTTTATATGTTGCGATGAATAATTTGTGTTTTAAACTTTCATTCCATTTGGGAATAAAATACTTTCAGAGTCGTAGTTTATTGAAAAAATATTGGTTAAAATAAATTATTTAAAGCCTATAGTTAAATATTTAGTTTAAATAAATACCTATAGTTATAAAAATTCGTAATTGTAAACACTGGTGCAAATAAGTTTAATGATGTATTCCTCCGATTAATTAAACATGCATTAATTACATTCAATGTTTAAAGCTTGCAATTGTTTAATTGATTTCATCTAATAGTAGAGGAGTGGAATGAGAATTTGTATGGGGGGGGTCATAATAATTCCCACAGAACCGAAGTTTGGTTTTTTTAGTTCTTTGTGTGTGTCTTTTTGACATACTAAAAATATAGTAAAATATATTTATGCAAAATGCGTTTTTTCGACCGCCAAAAGTTGTATGAAAAATTACTATGGAAAAAAAATCCTAAAATTTAAAAATCGTCTCTGGTATCAACTTATGGGGAATTAGGCGGCAAATTTTTTTATAGCGTTGATGTTTAGCAAAAATATAAATATTTTTCACTATTTTGGTAAAATAAAAAATGATAAAAATCATAAATTTGATGAAAGGAAGTAATTAAAACATAAATTTCAGCAATGTAATTTTTTTCATATGTCCCACACCATGGTAAATACGGATACGATCCGCCTGGTGATTAACAGTTACGGTAGCCTATGACGCCTGCCAATCTAGAGCCTCCACATGCGCGTTGCTGGCCCTTTAGGGTACCTTTCCACTAGAGATGCGCAACGTGATAGTGTTTGATATCCACCAATCATGTTCACTGTTCACAAAGCGTAGCGCTAGTAGGAACGGGTTCGACTAAGCTGATTGTGGATATCAGAAGCATCCATAACACATCTCTGGTGGAAAGGCACCCTTAACAGTCCTCAGCTAGCTCGCAGGATAACGCGCGTCCGCGGGAGAAAAATCCTCCTAAGCCTACATCGAAAACAGATGCCTTAATCTCGCTGTCCAAGGCTCTAAGTCACGCGGCCCCGGTAGCCCAAAGAAGCGCTGGCTGGACGTCGTGGAAGCGGACATACAAGAGAACAATCTCACGTCTAAGTATGCTGAAGACCGGGCAAAGTGGAGAAGACTGAGTAGGAAAGCGGACCCTGGCGCTAGGCCGGGAAAACGCTAGGTCGAAGAAGAAGAAGCCGCAGTGTGCGACCATATACGGGTCCAGGGTGTGTGGATGCGCAGATTTATGACTAGAAAAACCGATGATTATTAGGTTTTGGTTTTCTCTCGTGTTCGATATAATGCTTTATCGACAGTTTTTTTATGGGATGCGACAATTTATATACTTATATTGAACCCCACCAAAATACAAGTTCATGGTAAATACGGTTACCCAATAGGAGGATTTTTCTCCCGCGGACGCGTTATCCTGCGAGCTAGCTGAGGACTGTTAAGGGTGCCTTTCCACCAGAGATGTGTTATGGATGCTTCTGATATCCACAATCAGCTTAGTCGAACCCGTTCCTACTAGCGCTACGCTTTGTGAACAGTGAACATGATTGGTGGATATCAAACACTATCACGTTGCGCATCTCTAGTGGAAAGGTACCCTAAAGGGCCAGCAACGCGCATGTGGAGGCTCTAGATTGGCAGGCGTCATAGGATACCGTAACTGCTAATCACCAGGCGGATCGTACCCGTATTTACCATGGTGTGGGACATATGAAAAAAATTACATTGCTGAAATTTATGTTTTAATTACTTCCTTTCATCAAATTTATGATTTTTATCATTTTTTATTTTACCAAAATAGTGAAAAATATTTATATTTTTGCTAAACATCAACGCTATAAAAAAAATTTGTCGCCTAATTCCCCATAAGTTGATACCAGAGACGATTTTTAAATTTTAGGATTTTTTTTCCATAGTAATTTTTCATACAACTTTTGGCGGTCGAAAAAACGCATTTTGCATAAATATATTTTACTATATTTTTAGTATGTCAAAAAGACACACACAAAGAACTAAAAAAAACAAACTTCGGTTCTGTGGTAATTATTATGACCCCCAAGGCTATATCTCCTCTACTATAAAAAGCTGAGACACACTGGAATCAGCTACGAGCGTAGCGCTACGAAAACGTTGCATTGGTAATGCGTTAAGTCGCGATCTTGTAGTTCTTAATAACTCTTAATATACTCATAAGTAGGTACTCTTATATCATAAACTGTTATAAATTTGAAAATTTCATGAATGCACAAATAATCATTTTGATTTCAAATAATTAACGAATCTACGTTTGTACTCACGTTATTATATCGCTATTGCTGCGACATGTTTCGAGCCAATTCGGAGGCCCCTCTCCAGGTACATAGTAGTTCACGCGGCGGCTAAACTCCGTGTACTGACACAACATGTCGCAGCAATAGCGATATAATAACGTGAGTATAACCGTAGATTCATTAATTATTTGAATATGTCTTACGAAAGCTTATTGATTTTGTTAAAGCAAATCCGATTTTTTATGTTTGTGGGAATAAATACGTTAGTTATATTACTTTGTATACCTTTGAACGGCTCTCCTGTAAAATCATGATTTTGCACTTGGCTCAGTATACTTAATAGGAAAATAAATAAATATTATAGGACATTCTTACACAGATTGACTGAGCCTCACGGTAAGCTTTTTGACGACCGGTCTGGCGCAGTCGGTAGTGACATTGCCTGCTGCGCCGCGGTCCCGGGTTCGAATCCCGGTAAGGGCATTTATTTGTGTGATGAGCACAGATATTTGTTCCTGAGTCATGGATGTTTTCTATATATATAAGTATTTATATATTATATATGTCGTTGTCTGAGTACCCACAACACAAGCCTTCTTGAGCTTACCGTGGGCCTCAGTCAATCTGTGTAAGAATGTCCTATAATATTTATAAAAAAAAAAAAAAAAAAAAAAAAAAAAAAAGCTCAAGAAGGCTTGTGTTGTGGGTACTCAGACGACGATATATACCGGGTGCCCAGTAATTAATGGACAACCTTTTAACCACCAAGAGGGCACCTTATACTGGTCCAGAAAATCGACTTTAAGGTTTAGTAAAAGTAGCCTGGTTTTCGAGATTTTCACACTTAAAATTTTAGGTAGTATTAAAATTTTAAAAATTGTGAAAATCTCGAATACCAGGCGACTTTTACTAAACCTTAATGTCGATTTTCTGGACCAGTATAAGATGCCCTCTTGGTGGTTAAAAGGCCTGTCGCCTGGTTTTCGAGATTTTCACACTTTTTAAAATTTTAATACTACCTAAAATTTTAAAAAGTGTGAAAATCTCGAAAACCAGGCGACTTTTACTAAACCTTAATGTCGATTTTCTGTACCAGTATAAGGTGCCCTCTTGGTGGTTAAAAGGTTGTCCATTAATATCCATTGAAATTTTAAAAAGTGTGAAAATCTCGAAAACCAGGCGACTTTTACTAAACCTTAAAGTCGATTTTCTGGACCAGTATAAGGTGCCCTCTTGGTGGATAAAAGGTTGTCCATTAATTACCGGGCACCCTGTATAATATACAAACACTTATAAACATAGAAAACATCCATGACTCAGGAACAAATATCTGTGCTCATCACACAAATAAATGCTCTTACCGGGATTCGAACCCGGGACCGCGGCGTAACAGGCAGGGTCACTACCGACTAAGCCAGACCGGTCGTCAAAATCGTCGTCGGTATCGTTATGTACGTGCATCCTGTGTAGCTATAGCTAGCGAGTTTCGTTACTCAATGGTGTAAATATCATGCACAATGACATTCATCGTATGTACATAATATATTCCATTGCTATAACCTATTACTTAACCCTTAGTTTAGTATAAATATATCTATTCTGTCGTATTACTTCTGTAGGTAGGCCTACAGAAGTTGAAGTCTCGCGGAAATCATGTGCTACGAGTAATTGCCACGAGAGTATGTCGCCGCGAGATAGATGACATGTCTTTTTCTAATTGTATTATTAACATAAGGACGGGTAGTCTATCTCGCGGCGACATACTCTTGCGACAATCACGTGTTAGGCATACTAATGTCTAGTGTTATTATACTACCTCAGTCTTAGCTTTTTAGAAACCACACTGTTAGTTTGGTAAGTGTAAACGCACCATTATATTCAGTAAAGAAACGCCTGTGAAATCTCCTTGTAGCGAGATCTCCTGTTTAAATGTTTGTACAAAGGCTCCTGTTACCGCGACCAAGTGTGTGCTCCGATTTAACTACAAAAATCTTTGCTTTCTAAACTTGAACGTCTTAAAAATACTTGATATTTTATGTACTTTTCTTTCATAAAGTAGACTGGTAAGCTAATTATTCTAATGAATTTTGGGTATTAAATATTTTCTTTGTCTGTTACAGGTAAATATTATAAGTTTTCGTGGAGGAAAGTTATTATCTCGTGAGTATTTACTCTTTATAAATATCATGTAATTAGAAATTATGTTTAACAATTTATTCGTGAAATTAAATTTAATATTGTAAACATTAGTCTAGAACAGTAACAAGTGTTCACAGAAACAAAGCTTACTGGCTTCGTCACCGGTTGACAAATGATTTAATCCACTTAATTAATCTAGACTAAATTATAAAGCTAAGTGTAATCTAGGCTTCATAATAATAGTACATTAATCTAGGTCTAAGGGGACACCTCAGGCGACCCCATGACACTGGCAGTGTTTCTTTTGTGCCTATTTGTATGAAATTACTATGCACGCTTGTTGATAAAAAATCCATTTTCCAAGTATCAAGAACGCCTTTAGCAGTTGGTATAGTGAAAAAAAAAACTATTCAATGTCTGTGTATTAAATAATCATAGATAATCCGCATTTAATGCAATAAAACGGGCAGTTAAAACAAATGCCGACGCAAACAAGTTTTGCGCCGCACGAGCATGACAAATAATTAACTAATTTTAGTTTCCGCTTAATAGGCTTTTTAGAAACTCATTTGACTGGCAAATTATTTCACCTGTGCGAATGGATAATTATTCATTGGTTGCTTGCGGTGCAGAGCCCGCATTGCCGTTTTTACAAACAAACTGAATTGAAATCGAAGGATATCTACGTTTTGTGAGTGCATTTTCTATTACAAAGGTAAAATATATGTGTGTGGTGATCTAACGTTGTTTGTTCAGACTTCGGTTGTAGAAATAAACATATATTATTAAGATTAAAGAAGTACTTGGATGGATGGATGAATAGACATATCGTCACTACTTTAAAAAAAAACTTGTATCTTCGTCTGTCAATGAAAAGAAAATTGTAGTAAGTATGTATGGAATGCATAATTGCATATATACTTACTGCGTTTTAACTTTGGGGAGCAGCGTGAGATACGAGATTTTTTCAAAGTAGTGACGATATCTACATATGCAAGAGTAGCGGAGTTGTAATGTAATTTTTGAGATAAGATGGATTGTAAGAATTTTCTCGAACCACATGCCTCTTAAACGAATTGACTTTTAAAACTATGTTGTAAAAGCGTTTCTTGGGTATGTTTAAAAGGTAAACCTAGCTTAATTTGATGATAATATTCCAATAGCATTCTGATATCAGTTTTTTGCCAGTTCGCGATAGAATTGCACTATAGAACTCCGCGAAGTTTTCTTGAGAGCCAGTTTTGTACTCGTAGTTCGAATTTACAAGTAGTTATTTATGTTCATCATAAGTATATATTGTTTAGGTCAAACAAATAGGTTGTTTAGGTCCAAAAACCTATATATTTTTCCAACAAACTTCTCTGACCGAACAAACAGGCGTTACAATAAAACCATTTCAAATGAATATGGTACAAGTGCCAGTGTCCGACAGTAGATGCCACTTTCAATCATAAGTCATTCTCAATAAATGTGACAGAAAGGCTCTATTGGCATTAGCTTGACGAACACCGGTACTTTTACCTTAATCACTTTTTTAAATATCCCTTAAAGTTTTATACATTTTATCAACGATGTGGGTATCTAGATTCCAACTGAACCCCCAACTATAATTCCCCAGTTTTAAAGCCAGTGTTGTGCATTACTGACGCTGCATTATTAAACGGGGCCTATGAATGCGCGGATTATGTTTCCATTTGCCAATACATATTGGCGGGCTACATAGGCTGGGACTGAGCGTCCATCATGGGTTTTACCCCCATATTTTGTTTGTCCCTTTCCGACGTATATGTGTGATAAAAAGGGACAAACGAACTTTATCAGTTTGATAACTTTAGTGAACGTTTATGAATAAGAGTTTTACACTTTAAAATATGTTTCTACTGAATTTATTTATAACAAGCAGAAACGTCTGCTAACGATTCTAAACATTTTTATATTAAAGGAAAAAATGGAAAAATTTACGCTTCCGGCGGGACTTGAACCCGCATCATTTGCAATCCGTGCAAGGCCTTGCACGGATTGCAAATGTTGCGGGTTCAAGTTTTTTCCTTTAATATAAAAATGTTTCTACTGTTTCTTGACAGCGTAAACGCTATGTAAGGTGAAAGTGAATAGCTCCTCCTATCATTTACAAGTTTCACGATGATGATATCGTGTAACTGGCGTAGGTACTCATACGATGTCATGTCTCAAAATAAACGTGTCGCCTTTTTATAGTGCAAATGAAGCAATGTAGAAATTAAAGTCTCCTTTTTTTTCTAGCCTATAATTGTGTCCCTCTGCTGGGCAAAGGCCTCCCCTTTCCTCCTTTAGTCTCATATAAAAATATTTTAGACAGTTACAAGTATCACGTGTTGACATTTAAACATTTAACACTTACGATAGAGATACGTTAACTTGATAGCATTTTCCCCATTGCATCAACTCAGTAGTGCGAGCGGGTTGGTCTGCGATATTCGATCGCGCTTTTGTAACATAAAAGTTAAGTGTCAACTAGTGGTAGCCGTACACTCAACGCGTGTCATCCTCTTCTTCTTAAAAACATTTGATATCTAATTAGGTCTCACTTGAATAAATTATTTATCTTAACCCTCAAATGCATGAATTTTTCTTTTAACGAGATATTAATATATGTGATAGACAATGGTTTTCTGACTCTAAGAAAAATAATAAAAAAAATATTTAAGATCGATTTTTATACTAAATCAGTGTTAGAAGTTAAATAGGCCAAATCTTATTTATATATCGTAATTGGTAAGTTTTATTTAAAAAAAATGACTACTATTAAAAAGGTACACTATTTGTGGAACCTCTATGATAAAATGTTTAAACATAAACTAATTACTAACTCCGAAAAAAAAACAGCCTAAATCACATACTAAAAATCGCCATCGTCCTGTTTTTTCACACTTTTCCGCCATCTCATCTTAATCCTTAAATAATAAATAGTAAATCATTATATTATTTAATTTATTTATTTGTTTATTAAATAATAATAAATAATGAATAAGTTATTAGGCAGGCGTCCGGTTTTTTATCCATAGCCCAGTATTTAGTCCATCACTTTCATCAAAATAGCCCAGTTCAATTTAGATTCCATTAACTCTCAAATAGTCCTTACACCCTGGCGGGTGCTGCCTCTGCGTATGTCCCATGATACGGGCAAGGGCAGCATCCGCTCGGTGTACCCCTTACATTTCATTAAAGTGTCAAAAGGGCCTCTACGCGTTGGCTTCGGCCCCGCGCACGCCTCCCAAAGGTCCGGAACACCATTGTTCCGTGATGGGAAAGACATACAAATAATGAATAATAATTAAGCAATAAATGTGATTTTGGATAGCTAAATATCGAGCCACGGGCCATCAAATATATGATGCATATATACATCACCATGCATTTAAGGGTTAAAGTTTAAAATGCACTCATGTATGTCAAACTCAAAACGGAGAAAAGTTGAGATTTTCACTAACCTTATATTATACTAGCTTTACCCCGCGGTTTCGCTCGCGTACTAATCTAATCTTGTTTTCCCATACAAACTTTGGACCCCCATTAGACCCCTTTAGGAAGTGAATTGTGAAAAATCCTGTCTTAGTGCTCCTCTTCACCTTATAAGGAACCTATATGCCAAATTGGGAATCTCTAAGACCAGCGGTTTCGGCTGTGCGTTGATTCAATATGTCAGTCAGTCAGTCTGTTTCTTCTTTTATATATTTAGAAGATGCCACAACCCTTAATTCCTTATACGTTGCTTTTCGCAACAATGTCTTGTTATAAATTGATTAGTCTCGGCGCACCGCCCGAGGCCCTGCGTTTGCAAATACCGCTTCTCAAATCGTATTTCACTATTAAAATACTCTTTGTAAATCGAGATAACAAGTACACAGAAACAAAGCACTAATTTTTCCCGTCTGCTCTCGTTATTTTTGCCTTATAAATTCCATTTACAAAGTAATGTGTCTGACGCAATTTGTTTTGTTTGATCCTTTGACTCGAAGTGCAGTATAAACTTAAATATGTTCATTGTTTGTGAGCTTTGCATAAAACTAAGAAATGTGATACGTTTATGAACTTACTACAAGATTCACAATGTTCTGTATCTGTCATTTTAAAGCGAGGAATATGTAACTTACTAATACTATCGGTGCTCAGTAAAGCTTGAAAATAAGATGATACGTATTGATATTCTTTACTGTCGCTCTGATTATTTACTGATTTGAGCACTTGTCATTAATTATAACGACCTTGTTTGTATATAATTGGAACGTTTTCGAATCCTTGTATAAGTATAGGTATTAATTGGTGCGTTATCATACTATTTATTTGTTCCGTGTATAGCGTTCCGTTTGTACTAGTTATTTGTTCCGTGTTTTCTATATGCATAACCTTTATGTCTTGTACCAACAAAACACCATAATATTCAGCTCACTTTTCTTAGACTACGTAGATTTGTGTTAGATTGTCCCAAAATATGCATAAATTGATATTTTGCAGGCAACTCGTAAAAATCTTTGAAATATTTCAGATAAATTCATCCCTGTTACGCGCCGCTTTAAAATACACTCTACTGAAAACCCGAAAGCGTCCTTACAAGATGACTCGCCTTAATTGCTCTGGAGTGTATATTTATGAAATGAGCATAAATTCCTCGATGCTACATTTCGCCTCCCTCTGGACCTTTGGAATTTGAGGCGCGCGGTCAGCCCTCCACTTAAACGTTAATTTGTATCGACAGTGAAAATTCTCTCTTGATTTACGCCCTTTTTCTCTCAACTAATTACTTTGGACGAGGAATTTTCTTCAGTTGCCAAAACAGAGAGTGTTCTAATAATTATGACGTCATCCGAGAACGATTTAATTAAAGGCCTTTTTCGAGGCCTTCGATGTAATTGGTGCTCAATGACTCTTTGTAGTCAGAGAACAGGTCTCCTAGTGATTATGTGCAACAAAATTTTTGTAGTCAAGTTGTGAGGTGTTTGGTTTCTGAACGGAGGTTAGTTTATAATTTTAATGAGGGACAGGGAATTTCTTCTTCGTGGAATCCAGTGATTAGCAAATGTAAGCGTGAAAAAACACCGAGGGACACACCGGCTGATGTCGTGAGTGTTGTGTGTAGGCAAAGTGACAACCCTAGCGCAAAAGTGAATAATCAAGAACAAGTGCGGGTAGTTCGAGAAACTCGCGCGGCTAGAAGATGTTGATGCAATTCCTCGCCAGTCCACGAACATAATGTGATGTTCGAAACGTCGGGCCTAATATAAATGTAAGTGTTTACGCGATTAAGTTCCGTTTTGTTCTAAAATTATGAGTGCAAATCGTGTTAGTCTAAATCAATATATTGGAGGTTAGTTTAGTTCAAATGCCACCACATGCAGGTCGCTGCTGAAGTATTGTAATGTACTGGCCCTAGTTTTGTTATTTAAAAAACAATGCTAAACATTGTCGTCATAATCACTCGAACGTTGCCTTTACTGTAGTACGCCCTCATTTTAATATGCCATTCTTAAATTACATTAAATCCGACAAGAATACTCAAGAAACGTTTTTTATTTATGTAGCTGGAACCGCCGATAACTACTAGTTTTCGTTGCTTGCTGAAGTACACTTTTACTACAACTTTTACTCACATATTTTTAGCAACAAAGACAGAAGAGATGTAGGTATGTTACGTTCATGTATATGCCAAGTTAAGTCTGATCAGGAATAAGTATATGACTATTGTCAAGAGGGCGCTATTATTCATCGGAATCGCATATATCGATATGCGGTGACAGTTCAGTATATTATGAAGAAAATAGTTCTAAAGAAATTCCGCAAGATGGCGCGTAGTCATATATTTCTGATCAGGTTATACAAATATGTGAACCGTGTTAAAAGCTATAAACTTCAGTTCTAAGGGAACGTTTGTTTGACATCGGGTAAATTATATATGACTTTTAATACTTTTAACTTAAGACTTTTAATAAGATCATATTTGACAATTTTGAGAGATATCTTTTAAATAAGTTGTACACACGAGACGGTGTATATTTATCCTAAGTCTTATATCCGATCTAGTAGGATCTAAGTTTAATTAAGCATACCAAATGGTATCGAAGTTGTGGAAGTTCTTCGAAGCCGAGCGTCTGCGTAGGATCCTAAACTGCACCCAGTAGTTTGATTACGAGCTTCTGACGTCTGACGGCATATTACCATTGGTTTCAATTAGCTGCTGGATTAACGCCAAATTGTAGCTTTTATATTAAATGACACATTTGTTACACATGTGAGAAATACACGGAAAGTGAACTGCACTTGCAAAAGAAGACTAGCCAGAACCATAAGTTTGGTAAAGCTGCGTTTTCACTTAGTGTTCTGAACAGTTCTGAGCGAGCATTCGTTCGGTCGTGCAGATGAAAACTCTTGACTTCCATACCTTTATCGTTGCAGGAACGAACGAATGCTCGCTCAGAACTGTTCAGAACACTAAGTGAAAACGCAGCATAGACAGAGAACACTAAGGCACCGGCGCCGCAGACGGCTCATCGTTATTTTGATTTTTCTTATTGCAGTTTTGTTTATGGCACTAACGAACATGGAAGCATAATTTGAACTCTTTTACACTTACAAAATGTAAGCGAGCTATCAGGCGCCAGTAATTTAGTTAGAAGCTAACTGAACGGCTTACTTAGGTACTACGTCATATCTAATTAACTTATCTTAATATACAGAGTGGGGCCTGTAACAAAGGCGAAGAATTGAACTCTAGGCTATTCTCTTTAGACTGATCTACATTTGTTCGGCGACTTTTAAAAATAACTTGTATTTTGATTTTTATCACCCTTGAAAGTTTTTTTTAAGAGGTAATGTATTGCGAATTCTGTTAAGTCTAAAGTGTGACAGACAACGTCAATGACAACAATAATGGCGTACATTGAAGCTAATATTTATTTTGTATGAAAATTCATAATTTTTAAAAGTCACTGAACAAATGTTGATCAGTATAAGGAGAATAGCCTACAGTTCAATTCTTCGCCTTTGTTACAGGCCCCACTCTGTATACTTCGGTGAAAAAAACCAGTATGAAAATGCTAGGTTAGATGTTAATACTAACAAAAGCTGTATTCAAAAATATGTTGACAGAATGAACGAGTGAAGAATGCATGGGATCACACGCAAGAATTTGATAAAATGATGCTGACATTTTCGAGTAAGAATATGTACCCTACACGATTGATTGTTGAACTTTTAAGATGACACCTTCTAACGTGTATTGAAGGGTTTGTTATCGTATTGTTTCGTCAAAACAATTTAAATACCAACGGTTACAGATTTATATCGTTCTCATCAGGTCCTTATCATAGGCACCGAAAGTGCAACCAAAATTGCATTAAAGATTGAAAATGACAGATCGTTTAAATAAAACGAAGTGACAAGTGCCTCAGTTTCAAAGCAAGATTATCTTTTTAGGCGGCAGACCTATACCAACAGAACATAAATATATATGCTTAACATCCTCGAGTTAACAGAAGTGAAATAAGTTATAACAAATACCGATTTACATGAAACATGGCTTAGAACGCTCCCGACTAACTCTGCTTTCAAACAAAAAACTAAAACTAAATCGGTTCATCCGTTCGGGAGCTACGATGCCACAGACAGACACACACACAGTCAGACAGACACGTCAAACTTATAACACCCCGTCGTTTTTGCGTCGGGGGTTAAAAATAATTTGAAATAGACATGTTTGCCTTAAAAAACTCATTTACTCGATGACTTCAGAGCAAACATAAAATTCCATCCGCTTTCGATAAAACATGCCCAAGTTTTTCAGGTCTTCCGTATTCGACTTCACTATTATGTGATCAGTCGGGCGCGTGTAGGCTTCGCTTTTGCTCAAAAGAAAAAAATGAGTACACGCGTACGGTCGGCTGTCCTGTGTAAAAACCAATAATAATTAGGTATATTACATCTACTACCTATGTCCAGGTATCAATGTCACCGTCTAAAAAAATGTTCTGAATACATATTGCTCTTTTAGTCTTTAGTGAATAAATGCTTTATTTAACAACAAAATATACAACAACTTAATAATAATAATCAAATTGCTCTTTATCCATACTAATATTATAAATGGGAAAGTGTGTATTCTGTTTGTTTGTCCGTCTTTGATTTTTTAAGTGGAGATAGTTGAGTGACATAGGCTACTTTTTGTCTCTTTCTAACGCGAGCGAAGCCGCAGGCAAAAGCTAGTAGGTTATAAACTAGACCATCATTTTTTATTCACTAGTTCGGTCCAAACAAGATAAAAGAGATTTACACAAATAAAATTTCCAAAAATATTTCCTTGAGCAGCTTTTGATGCAGAGTCGCCTCTTCGATATCACTATCTGTCCGGCCGTTTGTCACAATCAATTTTCTCAACATAATTTTTTATTCATTAGTTCGGTCCTAGCAAGATAAAACGAATTTCCACAATATTGTCCTTTACTAGGTTTTGACGCGAGGCTGCCGCTTCGATACCACCGGTCCCGATATTCCCACGGCTTTCGGACGGTTGTGTACAGATACTAGATTAATAGCAGGATTTTCATAAAAAGTCGATGTTCACCGCAAAAGCTTTCAGCATCGAATGATGCAAGAAAAAATGAAATAAACATAGGTTCCGTTTCGTTTTGGAATCGGAGATGCAATAATGCTCAGGGCGGATAGTTCGTAATGAATAAAGCCGCGCTGTGTGGACTATACAGGTACTTTAATATTAAAATCTCGTAAATGTAGCTTACATAGAAATATAACAGTGGAGTTAATCTTTAAATCCTCGTCGGAATATTCTGTTTTAAAAAATTCTGTGCTAAAAAATATATTATTTTATATATTTGAAATATTTGATAAAAAATTTCCATCATGTTTTGGCCGCTTTATCTGCTTTTGATTAATTCGTTTAATATGAGCCTATGAAAGACGTTTTTTTTATTTAGTTTACCTGTATAGTACTCGATATCTATTCCAGAGAGATGCTGAACAACCCTTTTTACACACATATATAAATCACAGCAAAATGATTAACAGAATAACAAAAACAATGAAATACGTTGTACTTAATAGAATGTAACATAATATTTTTCAACCTAAACCATAGAGATTAGACATAGGTACAGATGTATTGCGAAAAGTGTTTTTTTCGTATTTTTCCGGAAACCTTCGTATTTGTCTTGCAAGTTCAGTCTGACTGAAATATTTAGTATGACACGTTCGTATGCTTCCGTTACAATACGAAAGTATATCTTTTCGCAGTACATCTGTATGTTTCTACTCTGAAAATACTTTCGGCGTTCTGTTCGTTGATAAAGTATATACCTAATACGTATATATATATATATATATACAATATAACAGTCTGAGGTCAAAATACAAATTACGCCCCGCAGTGAGCTCGAAACACGAATTATCGGGTGTTTTAGTTGGAAACTCTTGTTCGTTATTAACTAAACACTAGTATGATGACGTTTAATTTAGCATACAGGTTAAAGTTGGTAAGTTGGCCTCAAGTTCCTTGCTAATGCGTTGAGGCGGGGTTGCGCAAAGTTCCCATAAGGGGAAAGGGGACGACCGGTTTTCCATACAAACGTTTTCTCTCTTTATAATATTCACATCATCGAAAATATTTTACACAGTATTCATGAGATAAGAGGCAATCGAGCAGACTGGTCGCCTGATGGTAAGTGATCATCGCCGTCCATGGACAGTTGAATACAGAAGCGTAGCTGGCCTCTGAGACAGGAGAATGCTCTTTTCTTCAAGATCAACGGCTTCGGAAATACCGCACAGGCGATAGTTCATTCCACCGTGATCTTCATTGATTTTGGAGTATTTTATCTCACAGATAACTATGATATATGATTTGATTACGTTTGATTTTCAATGATTATGAGAGTCAGAAGCATTTTGAACATGTGTAATGTGTATATCTAAAATCAATTATTCCCTCCTAATTTACACACAAATAAAAAAAAAATATTATCCAATAATGTCATTACTGTAGGAACGAAAATGAGGACGGTTGAGGACGAACGTTTGTATGAAAACCCGATTTTAAAGAGGTCGTCCACTTTCGTCTAATATATTAATCATTATATGTGTTATGGGTCTGTGTTTGAGCTGCCATGGGTCCCATGGGGTCTGACAAAATGTCAAATTTGACATAATGCCGAATTCACGTGAATTACGTAAACTTGTTAACCAAAGGTCCCCTTTTTAGGGTTCCTTATCCACAGTCCCAGTCGGATTTAAGTGTTGCCTTTGACTTTGCATTCATCATAATGCTGTACTACACCATTTATAAATGCTAAGGTAGCTTCGTTCTGTTTGCTATTCCTTTTCTTCATTTAAATTATTTTGTTGAATCAACATAGATGAAAAATGCAATTAAATCTAAATAAAGTAGGTACTTAATAGTAAATATTTCAAAACTTCTATATATCACTTTCTTTCTGTATATCTTTCTTAAATAAATGGTAATTATTGTGTTTTGTGAAACCTGTGTTGTAATTGTTAAAACACATTGAAATAGTGTGTAAAAAAATCATTAAATTTATGTTTACAAAACACATGCTTCTAAATAAATATCTGGATTACAAGCAAAAGTGCTCGAGCACTTATGCCTGAGGAAGAGACTCCATATTATGACTTGAAACATATCGCCAATAGCAATATATTAATGTGAGTATAATCGCCTTTTTAAATATTTGAAAAACCGGTTGTCAAAATTTGAAATTATGTCACGAAGGGTGATAAAATAAACTTGTTATGAATACATCTCATCTTCTCGAGGCTGAGGCGTAGGGTTAGAGCCGGCGTAGCTTTATTTGACGTTCATATGCGCATTGTAATATGCCTACTTGAAAAATAAATATTTCATTCCATTTTCATTTATTTTTTTTCATATTTTATTCAAAACATTAGGTTTATCTTTCTACAAAAACTTTTATACAAACGACCCAAATTACTTAGCGAGCCCAATTAAAAGCACATTAATATAACATACAGTCTGGGTACGCTTTTAATCATTTTATGTTTAGCTCGTTGTTTTGAGTATATCAATAATGTAAACCATACTTAGACGTGATATAATTTTAATGAACGGTTGTGCTTTTTAACGAACAGGAGGCTGGTTCTGTCATTCAGTTTTCATATTTTCATATGTAATAAGTATAATTTAAAAGTTAATAAGGCTTAATAAAACTTAATAGCTAGGTGACTGACATTGTATCAAGGATGCCGGAGACTGTTCGTCGCTGTATCGCGATGCTGAACGTTATGAGAAGACACCCGCTCTTCCGTCACCAGTGTGCGTAGCCGAAGGCACAAGCGCTCTCGAAACGATCTCTTTCGTAGCTATCTATCTCTATCGCTCTTGCGTATTGGCGCTACAGAGCCAGACTACATTTCTGCGGCGTTTCGTGTCGCAGACATGCCATTCGGCTACGGGGCCAGTTACGTCGGCCAGAAGCTTCACGATTACTGTGAAAAATGTTTGTGCGCTGTGATTCAATGGGCCTGGAGTTTCATAAATTGTTCACATTTTATTTTGGTTACTGGGGGCCGATTTTTGAGTCTCACGGCGTTCAAATTCAGAAAATTGTCACTGAAAATAATAGGCAATTCACCATTTTCAACCGATATTTTAATGACAATGAGACTCAAAAATCGGCCCCCTGGATCAAACTGGTTGTCTAAATAATATAATTTTCTTATCATTCAGCCATGCGTAATGGTGCATCTCGCTTGCTCTAGTATGTACATATAGGTAATCCTGTATACCTATACATATCCCCCGTGTGGTGACGGCTTAACTCCCTGGGTGGGTGTCGTAGAAATGGACTGAGGCGTGTAGCCGATAGGCTCGCAACTTCTCACTACATTATCATAATTTCAATTTCTTTCAACACCTTCGTTGGCACACAAAAATGGCACTGAAACTAAGGGACTAATATCCACGCTCAGGCGACGCACGTCGTAAGACGCGGAACGGACGTTAGCGCCGCGCCGCCCGAGTGTAATTTAAAGAAAGTCTCCTCAGTAAATTTTGTATAGGAAGGACGTAAGACGCGCCCCAAGCGAAGCGGGGCGCGCCTCAAGCGACGCGTCGCTTGGGGCGCGTCGCCTGAGTCTGGGTTGCTGCTAAAACAGTATTCTGCTTACCCGTTGGGAATACAGGCATGAGTTTACGTAATAAATTCCGGGAGATACCTAAATGACAACAAAAATAACTTACTAAGGTATTCTTTTATAACAAAATGTTTAATTAAGTACCCGAAAACGAATCGCAAAAACAGAATAGCCCTCCAAGCACCCTCGTTAAATGGAGCAAAAAATATTTTAATATGGAACTCAACGGTTGCAGTCATTGCTTACAAACATTTCCCGGACACAAAGGATGCGCTGCAGGAGGTTAATTAAATTTGAATATGGCGTGATAGACTGGGCTTTGTGGGTTTTTGTCGTTGAGGTGTTTGAAATGCATTCTTACATTGGCCAGGCAAGGTACATAAAAGATGACAATAAAATTTTTGTTAACTCTAGACGCTTAGATACGTAAAACTTGACAAGATAAATTATAATTTAATATTGTTAATTGCACACTAGAGTTGTGCCTGCTCGTTCACTGAAAAGATCGCTCCCAACTATTACGATTTCCAAAGTGTACTAGTTCGTTCTTTTAGGACATTTAGTACAGTAGTTTATCGAGAGAGCGAGAGACAAATTGAGCGTATAAGGTACAGTAACGCTCGCTTGTATACTAGCCGAGAGCTGATCGGCCGTTTTCGCGCGCTCTCGGTCCGAGTCAGTCGGTTCTAGTTCGGTTGCGGTCGGATCACACGGATCGCTTTGCTGTCATTGTCACTCCGCGGCGCTTCGCTCTTTTCGCTCCCATTCTGTTGCGGGTGTGTGAGTGTACTAAATGTACTAAAGAGCAGAATCATTTGGGAGTAGTTCGGTCTAGTACAGTGCAAGGAATCGTGTCTTTTGTACTATTAGTACATGTCCTACACAAGCCTATTGCACACCTCTCACAATTAATAAAAAAATATATGTAGGTAAAAATAAATGTTTAATACGGTAATAAGTATAGACGATCTTGCAATACAATTGTGAATATTTTGTAATAAAGAATTGAAATATGAGATTTCTTATGCCGTTGGGCCTGCTACAAGATATTTAAGTGAGCTTGACATTTAACTCGTTCATTTTTCAATAGGAACGTTATTGCCTACGTGCACTTTTTCGACTGTAAGGTTTTTTGCTATAATTAAAAAAAAACATATCACGTCGAACTTACAGGCGTTTTCTGATTATAATGATAGGCTGAGAAAATCCATATTCGATCCAGATCTCATTCAACGCCTCCATTTTTAAGTAGATACCTGGTGCCGTGGCCGAATGGCACTTCTGCGACGCGAAACGAAAATGAAACGCCGCGAAAGGTAGTCTGGCTCTGTCGCGCCAATATGTACAAGCGATAGAGATAGATATCTACGAGCGTTTCGTTTCGTGAGCATTTGTGCCATTTTGCTACGTACCCTGCTACGATACACACTACGATGTATGGCTACGACGCGCCGCGGCGTAGCGCTTGTACAAGAAAGCGTAACCACAAAATCCAATCGTACCTCGACATTAAGGTAACAGATACGACGAAAATTCGTTTTTCATGTAGTTTTTTAGTAGTAGTAGTAGTAGTTTCTGTGTTAATGTTAACTTTAACATAAGGTATTTAATTCCATTTTTTCCATTATTACACTATGATGTATCCACTTAACACGCCTACCATATATAACCGGTGGACACTCTATTTAATAATGCAAACATTGTTATACATGAAAAAAATGGTTAGTACTCTGGTTGGTTGGTTAAAACTCAGGGTTAGTGGGCTGTCATCTGTCAAAATCCATATAAAATGGTGGGTTAACCCTCCATTTTCGTTGGTGCAAGTGGCCCTAAAGAGCCCATTTATACGTAGCGAGAACTTACATGCGTGTTTCACTGCTGTGCTGAATAGGCTAGTTTCCTATACTTAAAATAAAATATTTTATGCAATGCACGAATAAGTCAAAGAGAAAGTTATAAAGTAAATGAATTGACCGTGACGTCACTCCTCAGTATTTCATAGTAATTCCATATAAGCAAATCGTTTTGGCAGTTCTTAATCAGAAGCTGATTTTACTAGTAGGAAACTAGCCTTTTTGTATGTAACCTCAACAGTCTGCAATGTGACTAAAATCGCACGCGAGTTCGCCCTCCGTGTAAATGGACTCTGAGACAAAAAAAATATCATACCGAGAACAGACCGTGTTACGAAATCTGATAAATGCTACGGTTAAGCCGTGCACTGTTGTATTTAATTAAAAACGATAATTTCGATCGTTTTCCGCCCCATCTCTCTATACACGTAGTTGTAAAGGTAAATAAAGCCGATCGAGTTTTATGTACTGGAAGCGTGAGAGCTTCCGGATGAACCGCAATTAAGCCTGTTGTATTCAAACTGAACAGAGATTTTTTTGATTTAATATTTTGTTTGAAATTAATAATTTAAAAATCGGTACGTAATCACGATCATCATCCTCCTTGCGTTATCCTGGCATTTGCCACGGCTCATGGGAGCCTGGGGTCCGTTTTGACAACTAATCCAAACATTTGTGAGTGTGTTTAGTAAAACGTCCCACTTTGTCGGTTACCATTAAGGCGAGATTTACTTGTATCTTTATAAGAATAAACTAACAAAGCGGCTTTATAGCAATCGACAAAGCGGGGCGTTTTCTCGTGCACACTCACATTTGGCATAGGCACTAGTTTTACGAAAGCGACTGCCATCTGACCTTCCAACCCGAGGGGTAACTAAGCCTTATTGGAATTAGTCCGATTTCCTCACGATGTTTTCCTTCACCGAAAAGCGACTGGCAAATATCAAATGACATTTCGCACATAAGTTCAGAAAAAACTCATTGGTACGAGCCGGGGTTCGAACCCGCGACCTCCGGATCGTAAGTCGCAAGCTCTTACCACTAGGCCACCAGCGCTTTTCCGGGACTTAATCAGGTTGACATTTTTAAACTAACTTCCAAAGTTTCAGGGACGGACGGTGTTGTACGCGTGGTCTCAGAGAACTCATTACTTCAGTCACGATTTTGAAGATATTATATGCAAAATACCAATAATCATAATAGTTCAACATAGAGCGGTACCAGCATATACTATTTGTTATTCAATTTTCTCATAATATTCGGTAAAGATAAGTACTTTCAAAGTCCCAGTCCCCCCAACTGCATCAGTTTTCGCTCAACGTCTACCTAACTTCATCCATCCTTTTGTTTATAACAAAGTCAGTAATCAAATCCCCATAAAAAAAACTGACCGTTAGGGAAGTCCAGAAAAAAGTAACCACATGGCTCAGTTTGCTTTCTTATGAAGATATGGAGAAATTTCTAAAAGTTGACAAATAACCTTTTTCTACACCTTTCAACTCACACACAAACACACACACCCACACACATATACACAACAAGTGCACACTAGATTAAAATTATAATTAGATTATCTTTTGTTAGCTGTCTTGATTAGTTTAACTTTAATTAATTGTAGGATGCCTCGCTGTTAATTTCAGTAAAATCAAAAATGTTGACATTAACTCATTGGAGTCTGGGCTACCTACGAGACAGGCTGAGCCTAGTGTAGGAACCAGAGCAACCGGATCTGTAAATTTCTTACCTGTGGTACCTGCATTTGTTATTGTTAAATGTACATATTCTTAGGATAGGCACAAAACCTTGTAAATGTTTGTTTGTACCTTATAAATAAATTGAATTTGAATTTGAAAGGAAAAAGTTCGGGCCATTTCGGCCCTTTAAAATGAAATATTTACATAACAGTAAAAAAAAGTTGCACTAAGCAAAGTTGTTAGCTTTCGCGGGATGTCAGAAGGTACGGTCAACCAATTTCAAGCCAAGATAAGGCCACTCTAGAACCCTGTATTATTGGCAATAGAAGTCACTTTTGACGTTGACTGTGAAAAGGTTTTACTGTGGCCTAGGATTCATATTGGTTGACTGTACAATATGGTAATATTATTATTGTTAAGAGTAAATGCGGTAATTTGTATTGACTATACCTAATTAGCAATTAATAAATGTCCCATGATTTGATAATCGGAACTATTAGTCTATCTACACCGAACGATATACAAAAGGTGTACAAAATACTACTGTGGAGGCAGTAGATCAACCAACCTACGTAATAAGTACTTTCTACCTCTGGCTTGCCTTGGCTGGCCGTCCAGAGTGGAGTCGTTAGGGCTATATGCCCCAGGGGTGGAAGTGAAAATTTGCATAAGACGCGAGTTGGTGCAGTGGCTTAACAGCCACTGGGCAGAAAGCGGTGTACACCTCTCGACACCCTTGAGTTCTCACACCGGTGTTGCCCTTGAGCCATCTTGGATGTCGCTTTTTGTGGGGGCCGGGCATCTTGTGGGGACGAGTCACCGTCTGCCGGAAATAAAATTGGATACCGTTTTATTAGGCAGGCGTCCGGTTTTTTATCCATAGCCCAGTAATTAGTCCATCACTTTCATCAAAATAGACCAGTTCATTTTAGATTCCATTAACTCTCAAATAGCTGGCGGGTGTTACCTCTGCGTGTGTCCCATGATACGGGCAAGGTCAACATCCGCTCGGTGTACCCCTTACATTTCATTAAAGTGTCGAAAGGGCCTCTACGTGTTGGCTTCGGCCCCGCGCACGCCTCCCAAAGGTCCGGAACACCATTTTTCCGTGATGGGAAAGACATACAAATAATAATGCTGGCCTAATAAGTCCAGTAAGTACCTAGACTTGGTCACGAGATAACCGCCATGTGGGATGTTGATTCGACGATCATTGTTCCGATAGTCGTTTCAGCGAACGGTCTCATAGTGAAGAGTCTCGACCTACATCTTAAGAGATTCTCGCTAGGTGGCTGGATCAAGGGTCAGATGCAGAAGGCGGTGATCTTGGACACGGCGCGGATAGTCCGACGGTTCCTCTCTCAGCAGCCCTAACCACCGGCAGTTTGGGCCCTGCCCCGCTGCTGGCGGCACCCTAGGTTAGGTTTTTTATAATGTGTCTTATATGTTTTAATAATAATAATAAATATTCTTTATTGTGCACCATACAGCAAAAAAATACACAAAATATTTTGTAAGTGTTTTTATATTTTATTTTTATTTACATATTGTAAAAAACCTAGTAGCCTAAAGAATGAAAATAAATACCGATAACGAAAACTGTATACTACTAAACCCCTGAGTAATAGCTTCGCTGAATCGGGATAAACGCTAATAAGGCGAAACAGTCTATTCAAACCCCGATGTAAAAGAAAACCCATCCCAAAACCATTTAAATCTGAAGAATCTTTCGAATTCCAATTTGGAAGGCAAATTTGACTTCGACATGTTCGTAATTTGGTTCCTTAATACTTACTATGTCTTATTGGCTTCATCCCTAATTTAACTCTTAAAGAGACATATCGGGGAGGTCGGTGATTCAGAAAGATATATTATGTAGTCGCTGAGGCCGGCCGATTGATGACACCGATTCTAGGGTTGTGCCTCATTGGTTTGCGGGTGAGACGGCGATTTTAGGGTTGCACGCTTTTTGTGTGTGCGTGTTGAAGTTTCGTTGACTCTAGTGAAATAAGTTTAAATTAAGGGTTGACAGACTGCAGGGGGTTAAGTAAAGTGTATCCTAATATTAATGTGAACATTGAGATGTCTGATTATTATTGCTTTCAAAGTAAGCTTATTAGTCGGTCAAATTCCGTCCATTTAAAATAAATAGATGTTCATGAATTTCATGATTAAAAAAAAGCAAGACAGACACTACTTTCGTTGAAGCTAATTAATTTGAAATTATTCTACAAAGCACTCATTTGTTAATTATATAATATTCTTGAAAACTAAAACTAATTGTTGTGGTAGCTTATGGCAGTTTATTTTCTGATTTAGCAGACGCTGCGGGTGAAGCAAATTATTTCTCATTTTTAAACGCAAAGAATTTTTCTGCTCTTATGAACAGTTAATCTTTTGCGTTAATTACCCAGTCAGACGTATCTGTAAGACAGGTAGTTACCCTCGTATCTGCGTGTGAGTGTACCTCTACCTAGGGTATAGGTACTGTCCTCTTTAAAATTCACTTTAAGCGTGCAGACAATTCGTAAGTAATTATAAGCATTAGATGGAAAGATGAGGGCAAGACACAAAACGTTTTGTGACTAGATATAAACCAAGTATATAATTGTGGTCCACGAGATGAATACAATATTAATTTGAACACTAATTATGTCCATGTTATTTTTAGTTTTTTTTATCTCATTTATAATTATTTAGCCTCTTAACTTTGACATTCAAAGCATACCTAATCTCATTGAATCAAAAATGTTCGAATCAAGTGGGTCTTTGGTTATACTAAACAAAATATATCATTTTTATTTTAAATTAATTATGATCTAATGCCTCTTAGGCCTAAAATATCGTACAAAGTCGCGTTTCTAATAATTAGCGAGCACCAACAAAGCTTAATCTAAATAGTGAGTTCCCCTCGCGCCGAAGCCGACGCCTATTATTAAATCTTAGCCCGCTCTAATTCTTCGACCTTTCAATGTTGAGTATAAAATTTTACTCTATATTCCTGAGAGCAACCGCTATTATCCGCTTTGTTAAATTTTTAATTAGAATCGGAAGTCAGGTAGCTTGTAAACCTGCTAGGTGTAGGTAGGCACGGGTTCAGAGTTGAGCCGTAAACTTCGCTTTGTTTATATAACTTTCGGTTTGGGAAAGCAGGCAAGTTTTCGAACATTGCGGCTTTAATGATCTAATATTAAACGAACGCAGGGTAGTAATTAAGGATTCCAAGTATAATACTGATAGGAAAATTACAGGCGAAATGGCGGGTGCGCCGCGATGTGCCTCGAGCTACCGTATTTTGCTCAAAGCAAATTTTCATCAATGACTACCGGGCAGTGTGCATTAAATTGTACATTTCAAAATCGAAACTCTGTTCCAGGGCAACCAGGGGAGATAATACGGATTTTCCAAAATAGATGTTTTGATGTTCGATTAATTTTGGGCTTGGTAGCTGGAAACTCGCTTTTATTTTCAAATTCTGCCATGCCCATACTCTAGCGTACCGGTCCTTTTATTATGATTCCAAGAATTCCATTCATTTGATATGAGCCGATGTTTAGTTATTAGATTTCAGTCATCAGTGTTACAGAAATAAGACACGCAAATTTTCCTAATTTAAAACTTCCTAGGTAAAAAAAAACCATTTAAATATTAGACATAGCTTCAGCACAAAAATTAAAAATATTCAAATATACAAAAATATCTAGTAGGAGGAGGTACCCTGGTGTATGATTTCGCCGATGACATTGTGCTTGTCGGTGAAGACGGACACGAGGTACAGAGCAGACTCGAGACATGGCGGCAAAGGCTGGAGAATGTTGGCTTGAAGATCAGCAGATCTAAAACAGAACATATGTTCTGTGATTTCGGCGGTCTCTCTAGTTTTGCTGCCATAGAACTCGATGGCACTTTATTGCCGGTCTGCTCCGACTTCAAGTACCTTGGCTCGCTCGTACAGTGCGATGGCGATATCGATCGGGACGTGAAAAACCGGATTAGCACAGGGTGGATGAAATGGCGACAGGTTACGGGAACTATTTGCGACGCCCGGATGCCTCTTCGATTGAAGGGTAAAATTTATAAATCTATCATCAGACCTGTCGTCATGTATGGATCAGAGTGCTGGGCCCTAAAGGTGATGGATGAAAAGAGATTGCATGTAACAGAGATGAGAATGTTAAGATGGATGTGTGGCGTGACAAGGATGGATAAGATAAAGAATGAGTATATAAGAGGAAGCCTGAAAGTTGCACCGATAGTAGAAAAAGTAAGAGCTAATCGTCTGGCATGGTATGGGCATGTGATGCGAAGGGATGAAAGTCATGTGACGAGAAAGGCATTGCGAATGAGTGTGGAAGGAAGTAACGGGAGAGGAAAACCGAGGAAAAGGTGGATGGATTGCGTGAGAGATGATATGAAGCGAAAGCAAGTGAATGATGAAATGACGGATGATAGGGAGGTATGGAAGCGGAAGACATGCTGCGCCGACCCCAAATGAATGGGATAAGGGCAGGCGAATGAATGATGATGATCTAGTATTTATGTCATATACAAATATTGCATATTATATACGACTAAAAGCACTTAGAACCTAAGGCAAAATTATCAAATTTCCATTTGACTCGAGTCCTGTTTGAGCTCTCAGATTTTCCAAGAAAACAAATGCGGCTGATGTACAAACGTGAACAATATTTCGTCCTCAGATCCATTGAACAAATGGGAACTACTGGAATTCGGCTACAAAGGAATTCCGTAGAATTTGCGAGAATGTAAGCGTTTTGCTGTTGACAAGTGTCAGATTTATTGACAAGCGCGGCCGGGTAAGCCTATTTTCGAGAATTTGGGGGAATCGTAAGCCTTTCAGAATTTTCCTGGTAGCACACCTGTGTGCATTTTTTCTTTATTATTAGGCATGTAAGAAAATAATAAACTTAATAGTAATACTTGGTGTTACATAGAAAATGTTATTGAATACGTTAAATAACTCCCTAAAATATTTAATGAAAAAGAAAACGATAAAAATAATACACAAAATTTGGATATCTCCTTAAAAATTCATGACATTTAAGCCCTTGCCAAACATTGCGGCTCCTTAATTATTATTTTCATTAACAGGTCGGGACAATGCTGACCTTGAAACGTCGTAATTAATTAAGTAATTAAAAGAAGTATACGCAAGTCTCGTTAAACAAAATGATTTCATAAAGTATTCAAACTGAAAGTTCATCACCGACACTAAATTAACCGCAAATAGGTATAATATTAATTTGGGTTAAGTAAATGTAAGTACATGTATTTGTCTCATCATCCAAACTCGAGGTAACGGAGAGAGTCAGACCTTTGATTGCGTATCGCAAACGTTTGCTGAGTCCACAGCACCGACTCAATTATTCAAATAACTATATACTCTACCCAATTTTGTGGGTATTACCTCCTTCTAGTTAGAGCTGCTCGAATTTCTTGGAAACGGACTAAACTAACGTAAGATTTTGTCATAATTAAATTGAGTCCATAAAAATATGTAAGTAGGTCAGTATATTACTCGTATTGTTAAATACGAGTAAATATGTATGTATTTAACGTTGTCCTTTTCTTTTTAACAATTTTTATGAAGCTTTGTTGGGGATTTTTTTTCACTATCACAAATATCTCCTATTTATTTATAAGTACATAAGAAATATTTGTGATTTATCATTTTATTTAAATATCGATTGATTTGTGAGTGTGCACGGGAAAACGTCCCACTTTGTCGATTGCTATAAAGCCACTTTGTCAGTTTATTCATATAAAGATACAAGTAAATCTCGCCTTAATGGAACCGACAAAGTGGGACGTTTTACTGAACACACTCACATATAGAATATTTTCATTTGCGTAAATAGTAACTCTAACACACCAATCAATATGTCGACGATCGAATGTAATATCCGGCAGATCTTGAAATTCCTAGGCGTATCGTAAAGCATAAAACACAATTTTCTAATTCACACAGGGTTCCCATTTCTGAACAGTTCGAAATCAACAAATAATGCCTATGTAAGTACATAGGCAGACGTCACTGTGGCGCCGAATCACAAACTGTTCAACACATAATATTGTCTTCGGTTACCGCGATAGTTACTCATGAAATAAAACTATAGAAACAAATGAATTGAATTGTAAATGCATTATACGCGATTTAATCCGTTACTATAGTTTTATTTCATGTTCAACACATAATTCAGGAGTGCACTCTCAGAGCCTACCCAGGAAGTCCCGACGACCCGTTCTCACTCACTCCTGACGCAGCTCAATAGCTGAGAACCTTGGACATCAATTTGTAACATACTTGTTCGGATATCTATTTATATATTTTGTATACCTGTGAACCTATTTTTGCCATACGATTAAATAAATAATTTGTTGGTTCACATGAAATGAGAAGTCTCTTCTCATGTGAATACGGTCAAAACACAGGGAGCTTAACGATCAGCCTGACCTCACAATCGGCCGACATACACTAACACGGTAATTTAGTGAAAATCACCCATGTACTAGTTTAACAGAATTAGTTATCGAGCTTAGTGTGACGTAAGCTGCTTACAAGTTTGTCGCCAAGAACACGAGACCTGAGTGGCCTGCCATGCATTAAGTACTTCATAAGTTGAGTAATTATGTATTGAGTTTCCCTTTTGGTAAAGATCATTTTTAGGTTGCCGTAGACAAGTACAAACCCTTATAATTTCGCCATGTCTGTCCGTCCGTCCGCGGATAACTTCAGTAACCGTTAGCATTAGAAAGCTGAAATTTGGTTCATATTTTCGGAAATAATCGCTGCTAAAATTAAAAAAAGAATGTGTCCCTTCTTGGAGGGGGACGTCTAATTTTTGAACCATAAGTTTAAAAAATATGAAAAAATATCACAAAAGTAGAACTTTATAAATACTTTCTAGGAAAATTATTTTGAACTTGATAGGTAGAACAGTTTTTGAAAAAAATACGGGAAACTACGGAACCCTACACTGAGCGTAGCCCGACACGCTCTTGGCCGGTTTTTTGGCTACATGGACGCGTAAACTTTACTCATGAAAACGCAGTTTGTCAGTAGGAAATGCACAAAATCTATATATTTATGGGAAGACAGAAAAGTCAGTAAATGCCTTTACACTACTTACATTATATTGACAAGTCCTCGTTTACGCAACTACTTATGTATTTACATAATTGTTTCTAAAATCGGGACTAAATCGCGTATGACTACATATTAAACTGACCTCCAATGTTTCAGGGACGGCGTTGTCCCCGTGGTCACAGAATATATAATCCGTGGTCTCGGAGAAGACTGGTTTGAAATGACATCAACACCTTCTGACAGCCGCGCGAGTTTTGCGAGCTACCCTCACTTGGTTTTGATTATCAACTTGAACTGTTTGCGCACTAGGGATAAGATTGAGAATTAAAAAACAATGCCTTTCTAAGAAAAACTATTTATTATTGAAATATAAAGTATACGTCACTTCCGATGTTAACAGATTACTTAGTACACATACTTAAGATTAATTGAAATAAAAAGCTTGAAACAGCAATAAAACCTTGCGGAAAATAATCGTAACTTCCTCCAACTCGTTAACCCTGACAACGTCCAGTTGACGCTAGTGATGTCAAAAACGAGTCTTAAGAAGTATCTTGTAATTTTAGTCTTACGTACTGTTGAGTATTTGCTAATTAAGTAATTTAGTCAAATATTTTTTTATATTGTGTTTACGTTATTTAAAGATGAATTGAATATCATTATTAGAACTATATGTAGAATCCGATTAGGATTTTCACCATTGCCAAATTGTCATCTATTTTGATAATACATACTTTAAAAAAAGCTCACTCCGATCGGAATATGCCGAATGAAGCCAATGTCGCGCTTAAGATTCTTGCCATCCGCCAAGACAATTTAAAATTATTAGTAGTTTAACATTATTATTATTAATTAAGCTTCTGTTTCTTGTGCTTTACTATTTAGTTCAAGAAAGAATATAAAAGGCTCGACACTTTGACTTTCTCCCAGACTCGAAAAACTAACTTTTTAAATTCAATTATAATTTGCTACCAATGTGTGTTTCAAATGCTAAAACTATGTGGAAACCGCGACAAAAACGACCATAAGGTAAGCCAAATGGTTCATTGGAAAAAAAGGAAAAGTAAAAAAAAATGAGAAAAGAGGCAAAGCTACTAACGATATAATGGAACCTGTTTTCTGCAATAAATGATTTTTATTTTTATTTTTAAAGCACTGTATTTACAGAAGGTTAACCACAAATGGTTGTAGCGCTACAGAAAGCAAGAAGTAAGCAATCATCAGATGGACTCGAGACTAGACTCAAGGAAACGGCCTAGTATTTATTTAGACTCATAAGACTAGACTCCTTGCCAACACTATTTGCCAGCCGTAATGACCGAGACCATTTCAGGAGTTAGACATACAATGTCGCTTCTAAGTCCTCCAATAGAAGACTACAATGTACGAGGTCTTAATTTTATTAGACGGTTTAGTTACATGCACTGCATTGAGAACTATTTTGCATGAAGCACGTTTGCATGTGACTTTAACTTTTGCTTGGTTTTGTATCACTTTGTATATCACAACAATGCTGTGTTTATTGGTTATTAGTATTATCTACTACTAACACAAGTCAAAAGCGATTTGTTTGAGCGTTAGGTCGGTTTCGTTTTCAAAGGCGAGGTATGAATTATTTCAATGGTCAAAAACACAACACTGTTTTTCCTTTAAATACTTATTACAGTAGGTACATATTGGGCTACTTTTTCGCACCAGTGCGCCAAGTGCATATGTTGAAACTTTAAAGGGCCGCACTGTTAAACGTTGTACGGCACACGTGCAAAGAGGAGATTATCAACTCGTGTAGATTTATTCATGGTACGAAGGGTGGTCAAGGTACAAATATAGCTGACCATTCTGGATTTTTTTGTCAGTTGCCGGATCTCGCGCCGTCAACAAGATGTAGAGGCGAAACACGTGTCGTATATTATATTTTTGGTGGAGGGTTGGTATATTTACTTACGTATATATTTTTACGGTGGGAGCACTGATTGACTAGCAGGTTATCTATTCGCGGATTAGCAAAGTAATCTACATTTTGATTATCATGGATTTCCGCAAAGTAACGCCTGATTCCATCGATTTTTGAAAGATGAATTTAAAATGAAACTATTACAAGCTACGTACTTGATATTTAAAGTCACACACAGGTCGAACGCGATTAATTAACATTATTTTTACCTTTAAAAATAATGTTAATTAATCGCGTTCGACCTGTGTGTGACTTTAAATATGTGTACAAAGCGCGAGAACTTAAAGTGTTATACGTACTTGATACGTAAGGACGTTTTATTTTAGGTCTACAACACCACAAATATTTCAATTAAAATGAATTTTTGAATTGTATAGTGATCTTTTGACTTGGCAAAATTTCATTTGTCTAAATTTTAATTGTATTTTATATCCGACAGTACTATTAATTAGTTTATTGTATTAATATGTTGACATTTATTTACTTTGTGTATGAAATGCGACAGAATTTTTGCACACCAATAATGTTTGAATGTTAATTAAAATGATAAATGTGCATGTATAATCTGTACTTACTTGCAAATAATAACTCGTCGTTGAGATTGCCAATTCCGTTATGTGCATTTTTTCGATTTTTCGTTTTTTGCAATTTGCCTTTAAAATTGTATTCCACGTCTAATGCAAAAACCAGCATACGCAAATTCTACTTGGATCATGTTTTAACTAAACACATTTGTGATTTTAACAGTTACTGTTATTCTAGTTTGGCGTAATATCACGTTAAACTGCACTGTAACAGGTATTGAATAGATGACGGCGCACAAATGGGTTTTCAACTATTATAACATTTATAGCCCATTTGAAAAGTTGAAAGCTAATTCAGGAACAAAGGATTTTTAGACGGATAGAATGAATTTATTTAAAGTCACATACAGGTCGAACTCGATTAATTAACATTATTTTACCTTTTTTCCCAACGCTTCGGCCAGGTTGCACTGGCCGTGGTCGCTGAAGACTGACGTCCCAGCAAAGTGTCACCGGAGATGTAAACACCACAAAACTACCCGATATTAATTTATATAAATGTTCGGGGTAGACAAATAAATAAATATATATATTTTTTTTAATTTATTTATCTAAAAACACTTATATACTATTTTTTAACATTTGAACAGCGAGCGAAAACCGCTAACGGTTTATCTGCCGCCGTTGTCGCTCGTTTACATTGTAGGTATTTTTATTCACTAAAGGTATTAATCTAAATTTATATCTAAGTAGGTATTTAAACAGTTCTTATCTAATTAATAAGGAAAGAAGCATTTATTTTAGCCGGTTGTTTGTAAACAACCCGGGTGCGTGCGCACCTGTACTTGGTAACAATAGGTTTTTTATTATTGTTTTTGTCTTGTGTATATTATTAATTATGTTACGATTTACATCATTAGGCCATGAGTTTAGAGTATTTGGTAACATGAATCTAGTGCTTTTAGTTAATGTTTATTTCCCACCGCACGACACACAGCACTCACAACATCCGCCCAACCTGGCCGAAACGTTGGGAAAAAAGGTAAAAAATGTTAATTAATCGCGTTCGGCCTGTATGTGACTTTAAATATGTGTACAAAGCGCGAGAACTTAAAGTGTTATATAGAATGAATTTACATTTTTATTAGGACATTGCACTATTGATACGAAAAAATGATATAATATCAGTTTCAATCTAAGTACATCAAATCATTCATTTAATATTATCTATTTAACATAATATACATATTTTTATTTCGCTGAAGATTTCTATGCGTCTAAACAATATATGTAGGCATCCTTCATATTTTTCAACAAAAATGGCGCATATGCCGAGGTTTTCGTAATAGAACGTGACCTTTCATACACATCGTTTAAACAATCTTGCCCACAATGCTTCCAGCGCCATTGCAACTGCTTGGCAAATACGGGCAACTTACAGAGCGAGGCGAAATAACATAGAAAGGTCTGAATTAATGCTTTAAAACGCAGAAACGTATGCAATAGGTACCATTAGTGAAAAGGACTGCTTTGAGTGACAATTCAAGTCACAGCCACGGAAGTTAAAGGAAGGGTGGATAGAGGTCTGGCCTGATTAATCTGCCTCCCAATGACCCTAGTTTTGAACCCTGGTAAAGGTTGTTTTTGTGATGAGCACAAAGTCAAATTACTTACATGTTATACACGTTAAACTTTCGTGAGACATATTCAAATAATTAATTGAAATACGGTTGCACTCACGTTATTACAATCGTTATTATAACGTGAGTACAACCGTATTTCAATTCATTATTTGACTTACATGTTTTCCATGGATCTGGGGGCACGGCAGTGCCCCCGCCAAGTCGAGCAAAAAGAGGCACGGCCGTACCATCCTTTTCTCGAAGCATTTCAGACCATTTTCAACCCCCTGTTACTCCGTTCTGGATAAAACTAGAAGCCTCAATTTTCAGCACCCAAGTAGTCATGGTATAATACATATTTACTTAATATTATAAATGGGAAAGTGTGTGTGTCTGTTTGTTTGTCCGTCTTTCACGGCTAAACGGAGCGACGAATTGACGTGATTTTTTAAGTGGAGATAGTTAAAGGAGAGTGACATAGGCTACTTTTTGTCTCTTTCTAACGTGAGCGAAGCCGCGGGCAAAAGCTAGTAATTTATAAATAAATGTACTTATATTGTTGTTGTCTGCCCACAACACAAGGTATTCTTGGTACTTATATGTAACGTGGTAGTACTTACGTAGTTTGTGTAAGAATATACCTACATAATAATATTTATCAATCTGGAATCGCTTTCTCGTATAGTAATGGAAACATTGCCTGACGTGTGTCACATCCCAGTGCAACAAGTGACGGTGTCTCTAATGTTTCAAATGACAAACCTATTTTTGCCTTTACGTCACTGTAATAAAGTAGAAACTTAAAATAAAGACAATCTAATAAATATTGAATTTGAAGGAAAATATGTCTTTGAAGTTACTTGTTATTCTAGAAAGTCGATATTTGTGTGCAACGTTTTCTTGATAAACATTCTTCTGATGTCAATTTCTGCTTTTAAAAATTACTACTCTCGGATATCGTCACTACTTTTAAAAAATCTCGTATCTCACGCTGCTTCTCAAAGTTAAAACGCAATAAGTCTATATGCATTCCATACACACTTACTACAATTTTCTTTTCATTGACAGACGAAGATACAAGTTTTTTTAAAAGTAGTGACGATATGTCTTTTCAAATCTAATGAATATCTATCCATACTAATATTATAAAAAGGAAAGTTTGTGTGTCTGTTTGTTTGTCCGTCTTTCACGGCAAAACGGGGCGACGAATTGACGTGATTTTTTTCTGGAGATAGTTTCAGGGATGGAGAGTGACGTATTAGGCTACTCTTTGTCTCTTTCTAACGCGAGCAAAGCCGCGGGCAAACGCTAGTATTATAAAAAGGAATCTGTGTGTGTCTGTTTGTTTGTCCGTCTTTCACGGTCAAACGGAGCGACGAATAGACGTGATTTTTTAAATGGAGATAGTTAAAGAGATGGAGAGTGACATAGGCTACTTTTTGTCTCTTTCTAATCCCCCACTTTCCTAAAATAGGGGGTGGAAGTTTGTATGGAGCATTCCGCAATTTTCGAATTTAACGCAAGCGAAGCCGCGGGCAAAAGCTAGTATTCAGTCAGAACATTAATATCGAATCTCTAATAACAGTCCTATTGTAGACTAATTCACAGAGTGTCTTTGATATAATCAAATTATGAATGCATTGCTAGCAACGTTGTGACGGTGTGCTAAAATCAAAACAGGAATACTACTATACGAGCTATGCCTTGCGTATCCGTCCAGGGTTCGAGGATATATATCAATGGATATATATCCGATATATATCGGATATATATCCAGCTGGGTTCGACGATATATATCAATGGATATAAATATCCGATATAATATCACTTTTTTTATAAATATTGCAATACAAAAATGGTAAAAAAATGTAACATTATTAAAAATATAATTTTTATGTGTTTGTTACTCTTTTTTACTAAATGTTATGTTTTTTTAATTTTCCCTGTATTCATAAATAATGCAACAAAATAATAATATGCCTTCCATACAAAATGGATATATATCAAAGTTGATATATATCCGATATATATCATAAATATCCGATATTTTGATATTTATTATAAATATCGGATATTTTCGAACCCTGTCTCCGTCACAGACAGTTTGAACTGCAATCAGCAAGTTTTTATTAAACATTAAATTATTCGCTGCTGAAGAAGCTACTGAAAAATGCTTCATTGGGAGCAATTTAAACAGCGAATTTTTTTTTTCAGTTACATGCTTGTAGTTTTAATTTTAATTGTACCTACGTAAAAGATGTGTATTCGTATATAAGAAAAACATTTTCTCAACATGCTCTTTAATAAGTAACTTCGTTATAAAAAATCCGTTTGTTTCTGTTAGTTAAATAAAAAGCAAATTATATTTTTAAATTGACATATATTTCATTCGAACGAATATCCTCGTTGATTTATTTAATTATATAAACTCAGAGCTTTAAGGTATAACAAAGAGGATCGAGTATTATAGAGAGTTACTGTCAAAGTGAAATGTGTAATCACAGTGCATAGACTGCCACCTCTCGATACAAGCTTAAAACTTTTGAACCTTAGTTTTGACAATTTGGCCCATATTGTTAGCTTGATATGTGTTAAAATGTCAAATATTAATATTAGTGCCATTTAGCCGAGCGTTCCCCAACGCCATCTAGGCCGCCGTACCATTTTCTCTAGGGATATGATGAGTACATTTTTTTCTTGGATTTTATCCGTCTATACGGAGTTACGTATCGTCACTACTTTTAAAAAATCTCGTATCGCACGCTGTTCCTCAAAGTTAAAACGCAGTGTCTATATGCATTCCATACATACTTACTACAATTTTCTTGTCATTGACAGATGAAGATACAAGTTTTTTTAAAAGTAATGACGATATGTGTTTGGGTATAAAATGATAAACCATATTCACGTATTTCCATCAAACAAAGAGCCTTATGGATACCAACAAATAGATTTGGGAACGAACTGAAAATCTAATAGAAGAGTAAAACCACTCAAAACTGGCTTAGAGTTTTACGAAAAAAAAATGTAATAGTTTTTACTACTTTTTACATAGAAAGTAAGGTTTCTGGCTATCGAAAAATTTAACTGTACTAAAAAATCCAAACTCCCGTTAGCTACCTATACCACTTTCATTCGGTTTTCCGTCGGTCGGAAAATGTTTTAAATTCGTTTCAGATATGAATTTACTAGTAACATTTTAATACATTCTCTTTGCAGTATTTACCTACAAAAATATGTAGGTACATGAACCGGCTATGCTCCACAGGATATGGTCTCTACTCATTAATGGATGAACCAACGATCCAAAATCATCAGTCATCCTTGTATCAGGTATTTTCCGATGGTCTCTACATTTCTACATTTCGCGTTTCAAAGGATCTGTAAATACCAGTCCAATGGGCTAGTTTCCCACTATTAGTCAAATCAACTTTTTTTAAGAACTGTCAAAACGATTTACTAATATGGAACTATATGAAATAATAGAAATTATGTTTTCGCCTCACTAGCTCGGAAACACGTGTTTTGTTCTTTAATATGGTCTCTACCAGTAATGGATGGTCAAAAATTTTCCGATGGCATTTTATCCGTTTCAAAGGATCTGTCAAAAAAACCAGTCCAATGGGCTAAAGTACTATTAGTCAAATCAACTTTTTTAAGAATCAAAACGATTTCAAATTAACTATATGAAATAATAGAAATTATGTTTTCCCCTTTAAAATAATGATAAAAGTAGGTGAATCTAGTGGCTAAAGTAATTAAATTACTTAAATTTTGACCTTGAATAAAGTCAAATTAACTGCTTTAAAATTGATAAAAGTAGGTGAATCTAGTAATAAAGATGATTTACCACCTTCTGTGTAACTACTGGGAGCAGTGACAAACGCATTTTTTGCGTTGTAGTTTCCTCGTTATAGTGAGAGGAAAAGTTTTGTGTTACACTCGGGTGCAAATGTATTTTACTTCTCGTATGTTAAAAAACTCGCAAGTTCAGGATTCTATTCTCGAACCACTCGCTTCGCTCGTGGTTCAACTATAAAATCCTTTCACTTGCTCGTTTTTCAATTCCACACTCGGCGTTAAAATACAACTTTGCCCCCTTGTATAACAAATAACTATTAAATATAACTGTTTGTTTGTTTGTTTGTTGTGTGTTGTTTAAAATAGCTGTTTTTCTTCTAATTATTTGGTGCTTTCTTTCGTGCACTGCATTTAAATATTTTAAGTATAGGAAAGTAGCCTATTGTTCTATATACACCCGCCAGTAAATTATAGAGAACATCATTATTCAAGAAAATACGTATTTCAGTCACCCTTACAATCTCGGATACTGCTCATGTACAGTGAGCTGCAAAATTGCATGGAGAAATAATGAATGAATTCATTATTAAATTCGCCATGCACTTTTGCTGTTGATAGTACAAGTGCCTGAAAATAAAGACCTTTGGTTCTAAAAAACATGTCGCACGGGTAAATACTATACATACGTTAGTTGAACTAAACCTAAAACTATCTTTGTTTTAGTACCCGTGACTCCCGAGAATTTAAATCGGGTCATTCAGACAGGGTCTGTGCGTGTAAATTCTTTTTGTCCCCAAAAAATCCCAGACTGGAGCATTTTATATACTTTTCTCATTTGATTTATTATTTACGCTCTTTGCCTTTTTACTTACCTATATGATATTGATACAAGTGACCACTCGCCAGAAATCAAAACTACAAAAATAATTTTGACCTAATTAAGTTGGTAAATTTTCAAGTGATTGAAAGTATAATAGTAGTTTCATGGTATGTAGTAGTATAGTATAGTAGTTTCATCATGTGTTCTGCCTAGCCCTATATGGGATACAGGCGTGATTGTATGTATGTATGTATGTATGATTGAAAGTATAATTATAGTACTTATTGTATGGATTTGCGGAATATTTACGACTAAGTGCATTATCGGACGAGGAGGGTGTTACTGTGTGATTATGTCTAGCTCGTGTCTATTTATACTATCTACATATATCACAGCATTTTATGTTTTACTATATTAAAAAGTCCAATATTACTCTTTACTTTTGCATTATGTATATAGCTTGGAGAATGATACTAGGAGATTATTTAACCATTTGGGTTGTCCCAAACGTTTCTGGGCACGGGGTCGTTAGGGGACATCTTGCATACCTGTGTCCATGATAAATCGTGTTTTAAGTCTAGAAATATGAAACGGGCTTGTGAGTGTGGCGATAGTTTTGAATGCAGGAAACATGGGTTTAGTTTTGAATAAATGTAGCCAGGAAAACTATCCTTAAGAGTTTTAAAAGGCGTGTTTTAATGTAAGCCGGTATATTAGCTTAATAGTTAATGAGGTATAGTTAAACATACTTCGTAGTACTATTTTTCAACATACCTACTTCTTATTTATTGTAACATTTCAAATATTATTAAAATTTATCTAAGGTACAGCGGGGCAAATCTCGACTGGGGGGCAAATGTAACTGGTCCATTTTTTCCAAGTTTTACAATGTTTGCATTATTAAATAGTGTCCACCAGTTATACACCGGTATAGTAGGCGTGTTCAGTAGATACATGTAGAACTCAAAACATCATAGTGTAATAATGGAAAAAATGGATTAGTTACAATTGCCCCCCCAGTCGAGATTTGCCCCGCTGTACCTTACTGTAAAATATTACTTAAGTCAAAAATTGCAAAAACGTAAAAATTAGAATCCTAGAACAGAAAAGTGCCACTTTACTATCTCCTAGCATGGAAGAAACAGCCCAGTTCCGAAATGCTGATATTTAAAATCAATAATAATTATTCAATCTATTCACCCAATTCTCAGAAACCAATGCAGTCATATATTCTACCATTCGATCGGTCAAAGGGCATTTTCTCTTTTATCATACTAAATGGGAAAACTGAAGGGAAAATATCTTTCAGCAGATTATGGAGTGCATAAAATATTTCATCAAATTTTTAATTTATCATTTTAATTAGTGAGCACAGGTATTGAATGTGGGATAAATACGTGCAGCATTTACGTTAGTATCGTTCTCAAATAATTAACCCGAGGGCCTTCAATTGAAACATCGATTACAGGTATATAACGAATATTTGGTTATCGAAAATACTATAATATACTGTTCGTCTCACTCGTACTTGTGGTGCAGGCCATTAATAAGATAATATACATATAACTAATAGGTTATAAGTAGTCATACAATAATGACAAATATTGAGCACAGAATAACAGAATGTACTTCCACACTTATGTCCATATGACGCATTTGCTCAAGATACGCGCCTCATTTTTGGAACACCTATAACATAATTAGGTTGACCGGTAGAGAATGCCTATGTTATTAAGTCCGCTTTTTGTATAGTAATTTCTTTGTGCAATAAAGGTTTAATAAATAAATCTTGAGGCCACTAATATACCTCTAAAATCAGGTGAAGATTTTAAAAGTGCGAATAGGGTTCATATATAAGTTCTCGTTCCAATAGCGTTTTAATCGGCTTGTCTCAAACAGAGCAGTATAATTGTCGTCTCCTACAACGAGTAGCTTTCGGATTTCCCATCTCTTCCTTAACCTGAATATTCGATCATAAAGAAGTACCGATTCAACCGTTGTAATACGATTTTTAAGTACTTATCGTGGCTTAACCCATTAACAGTCACACGGCATCGATTTAATAATTATATTGTGTTGAATGTTGATGAAGGCAATTTTTTTTTATAATAGTGATAACTGTGGGCGTTTGAATCACCTCGTAATTCTATCACACCAATACGTCGGAAAGGGACAAACGAACTTTATCGGCTTGATAACTTTAGTGAACGTTTATGAATAAGGGGATAAGTCTATACGAGTGTAGGTTGTGGCAGAAATTTCTTCCATCAACCGAAGTAGGTAATACCTTTACCTACCCAATCTATCTTAGTGCGTACTAATTTGCTAGTGGCTACTGACCGGGATGACATACCTACATAGTCTGAGGCTTTCAAAGTGGGCGAGGTTTATTGAGAACTAGCTTTTGCCCGCAGCTTCGCTCGCGTTAGAAAGAGACAAAATGTAGCCTATGTCACTCTCCATCTCTTCATCTATCTCCACTTAAAAAATCACGTCAATTCGTCGCTCCGTTTTGCCCTAAAAGACGGACAAACAAACAGACATACACACTTTCCCAATTATAATATTATAAGTAATAAGTATAAGTCTAAGTATAAGTATGGATAGCCAAAGGGCGGGCCGATGTTTAGCACAGCGGATCATTGATATCCAGAGAAGTAAATCTATGTGGCCACGGCCAGCCTTCTAGGCACGCTGCCAAACGATCACGACTCCGGACATTTTGCTCGCGTTTTAACCACTTGAGTATCGTTGCACTTAATTAACTACTACATTTTGTAGCATTTGTTTTGTCGGCCTTTTGCTAGTAACATTACTTAATGACTACACGGTTACACAAGCACTACTAATCCGTCTAGCCTTAAAGGACAAGCCAGCCCGAAATAAATGAAATAATTCATCAACACCGCTCGCTAAAACCTACCTAATCTCTCCTCTCACCTGCCTTCAAATTAAAAACGGAATTTATTATAAGTATCATTAATAATTTAATGTAATACTTGCCCCTCGCAGGGTCCGACCGCATGGACTTGCTGGTACAAACAGAATAGGATATTCAGTAACACGAGGATAGAGTTAATATCGTGAGCATAATGTAGCGTGTAAATTAGTTTTTCACTCGTGTCGAAAGCTTTTATCTCATCTTACTGGCAAACTGACCAACTGCGAAAATAAGTTATTAACGGATATTGATGAGCAAAGAACAGAATGGGTAAATTACATTAGGAAGCTTTTCAATGACACCAGATTAGAACCAGTAAATAGCCCTGACAAATATGAGGGTCCGCCAATTGTAAAAGAAGATGTTATAAGAGCTATCAAGACGCTCAAAAGTGGAAAAGCTGTAGGTCCTGATAAATTGCATGGAGAACTACTTCTATTATTGGATGATTTTGGAATTAATATTTTGGTGACATTGTTTAATAAAATATATGATACGGGAGTCCTACCAGACGAATGGCTTACGTCCTCCTTCTTGCCAATCCCCAAGAAACCTAGCGCTAAAATGTGCAGTGAATATAGATTAATTAGTGTAATGAGCCACGTATTAAAAGTTTTCCTTAAAGTTTTAAACTATAGAACATTTTGTAAAATAGATAATTACATCAGTGAAACCCAGTTCGGCTTTCGAAACGGCCTAGGAACAAGAGAAGCTCTATCTGCAATCCAAATATTAGTACAGAACTGTTTGGAATATCAAAAAGACGTGTTTTTGTGCTTTATCGATTTCGAAAAGGCCTTCGACACTGTAAACCACCAGCTACTAATGGATGTTATTTACAAAACGGATATTGACAGCAAAGACACCAGAATACTTAAAAATCTATATTGGAATCAAACTGCTCATATCAAAATAGGAAATATAGCCACTGAAGAATTGGAAATATTAAAAGGAGTCCGACAAGGATGTGTATTGTCGCCCAGCCTTTTCAATTTATACTCAGAACGTATTTTCTCAGAAGCCTTTGATGGCAGTGATATAGGTATTAAATGTAATGACAAGTATATTAATAATTTAAGATATGCAGATGACACTGTCCTGCTCGCAAATAGTGCTGATGAATTACAACACCTACTAAACCGTTTAAATTCCAAGATCAAGCACTATAAGTTAAAAATAAACATTAGCAAAACTAAATTTATGGTAGTAAGCAAATCCAAATCTAAAACAAATGCACACATTGTAAAAATAGATAGTACACCGATAGAGAAGGTGCAGAAGTATAGATATCTTGGTTGCTGGCTAAACGAAAACTGGGATATGGAGCAGGAAATACGTGTTAGGATTGAGATTGCGCGAAATGCCTTTGTCAAAATGCAGTCTATATACACTAACAGAGACATCAACTTAAAGCTTCGCTGGAGACTTGTAAAGTGTTACGTACTATCGATTCTCTTCTATGGCTGCGAAACATGGACTCTAAACAAAGCAATGGAAAAGAAGATAGACGCATTTGAAATGTGGCTGTATAGGCGTATGCTAAAAATATCCTGGACCGATAAAGTTACGAACTTGGAAGTACTTAGAATAATGAAGAAAAATTTAGAGGTTTTGGTTACAGTGAAAAAAAGGAAATTATCTTATTTTGGACACATTTATAGGAACGACAAATACAGTATATTACAATTAATATTGGAAGGAAAAATTGATGGCAAGAGAGGAAGGGGAAAAAGGAGGACCACATGGCTTGACAACATAAAAAAATGGACTAATGAAAGTAACGCAGACATACTGGCAAGAATGGCAAAGAACAGGAGAGAAATGGCAAAGGTGGTCGCCGACGTCCGTTAGGGCATGGCAATGAAAGAAGAAGAAAGCTTTTAAAATGAAAAAGAAATGTTAGGTAATATCCTCTTGGTTTCCCTAATGTGTACTTGTCTCATACGTTTATTTTGTAACCTTGTATGCCATTCAATGAATTTCATACTCATCATTCTTCATTCCAGGGGCCTAGTTCTCGAACGTTATTAGTCTAATAATATTAATGTGCTTGTGCTGTCATGGCAACCCATACGATTTGACAGTTCGTGGACTAATAATATTAGTCTAATATCGTTCGAGAAATGGGCCCCAGGGGCCAAAATATTTTGATTATGGAAGTGGTCCATGACTAGAAAAAGATTAATAAAACCCTGCTTTAAAAGATTCCAACCTTCTTTTCTAAAAGAGACACGTTGCTACGTTACCAAACATTTTTAATATGACAGTTTCTTACATATATCCTATAAAAACTACCGTTATCTAGTTTCCGTCTGTAACAGCGACATCTATTGGGAGATTGAGTAAATAAACTATATCGGCTCGAACATTTCTGTGTTATAAATTTTAAAAATTCTAATTATTTTCCAAATAATTAAGAGGGCTTTCGTGTTAAAAACAGTGAAATCGCAACCGAGCGCTCGATCATACCGTGTGTGGTATCAAATTAAAGGGCTTTGCGAGTAGTTTATAAATATATATCACATTATAGGACTTTTTCTACTTGGTCTAACAAAATATGAGAAAATGTCCAAAAGTGGTAATAATTGTACCGGTGAAGGCTCGTTTTCAAAAAATTGGCAAAAATCAATAATAGCAATTTATAATCACTAAGGCATAACAGAAATTTAAGTAAACGTTGCAGATTAATTTAGTACAAAACTTACTTCGATGTGATGTAGATTTTCAAAGAAATTGTCACTTAATTTTAGGTAATTTCTGAAAAAAATTTAATTCGCCTTAGGCTAGTTTACTCTTTTTCAAAAACTTAAAATAAAAATCTAGTCTGAAATGATTGTGGTACAGGATATACGAATTATAAATTTACCCGTTTTAATATTCAAAATTGTCCAAATTTTACAAATAAGATCGACTGATTCTGCTCTATACGTGCGTTTTTCTAAACATGCATTAGAGAAAAATTCATAATTAATTTAGTGAGTTAGTTTTCAAAAATTCAGTCTTATAAAAATCAAGATAATAAGATGCTCTAACTGGAACTTGAATTAAATAAATCTATTGGATAACGGAAAGTGTAGTATTTCACCGACTAAAACTATCAATTTTACATTCTTTTGACGTTTTTTTTTGAAAGCAGCCTTAACGCTAATTTAATAATACTGCATATTCGTTTGCACGTACCAGTACGCAGAATTTATCATACAAAAATCATTTATAACTATTAGGTACCTATATCGGACCTAAGTGATATCGTCACTACTTTGAAAAAATCTCGTATCTCACGCTGCTCCTCAAAGTTAAAACGCAGTAAGTCTACATGCATTCCATACATACTTACTACAATTTTCTTTTCATTGACAAGTTTTTTTTTAAAGTAGTGACGATATGTTTCATCTATATTTCACAAGATATTAATGGAACACGCCAGTTTATGGCTAATCCAAGTACTCTAAAGGCATCTTTCGTTTGTGTAATGCAAACTTCAGTCATATTTAAACTAAAAGCCGGGTTTAAAGGTAACAGTTTGTTTTGTAAATACATAAGTAGCCCTTTGAACGTGTGTTTATTAATAAGTAAATAAGTTGAGAGTCAGCTTGAAATTAAATATGAATATTTGTCTGGGGCCGCGGTCCAAAGGTCCAAACCCGTGGTCCGTGGCGATATTGTAGCTGGAGAGATAAGTCATTAAAACAGACTATCAAAATATTTGTAAAACCGCATTTTTATTTCTGATGAACAATGTTAGAAGGACAGGGCACATTTCGTCACTACTTTGAAAAAATCTCGTATCTCATGCTGCTCCTCAAAGTTAAAACGCAGTAAGTCCATATGCATTCCATACATACTTACTACAATTTTCTTTTCATTGACAGACGAAGATACAAGTTTTTTTAAAAGTAGTGACGATTTGTTTCTCCACACAAAATATGCTCCTCATTTATGTCCCTGGTAAGTATGTGTAACGTTTTATTAACATCTAATTGTACATTTTTTTTATTTATTTTATATTTTTTATATTTAAAATGTACAATAGCGTATTTAATGCCTTTAGGCATTCTCTACCAGTTAATCATAGAACGAAACTGAAATGTATCAAGACATAGACTTATTACACAAGGTAGTAAAGAAAAGTAGTAATTTGCTTATTAGAGTTTCGTACCAAAAAGGTACAAAAGGTGCCGTACCCTTACCCTTATGGTGCCGCTCTGTCCGTCAGTCACATTCCTAAATATCTCAAGAACTACTTATGCTATCGCTTTGAAATCTAGAATAGTTATGAACATTGTTAACCTCTACAAATTGAAAGTTTTATTTTTTTATTGAAACAATTTTAATGCAGAATAATGACGTTTGAATGATCCAATCTCTAACTAGCGCCATCTAGAACGAATGAAGTATAACTAATTTGTAATGAACACACAGATAGGCAGTCTGTCGTACACTTGTTTCTGGTAACGATGTCCGAGTAGGTTTACTTAGGTAAGGGCCCCGGGCGCGTTTCGGAATGAATACGAGATGTATTTGCTTTGTGACTCGTAAATGGCCTCTGTTGAGATGACGACATTATTGTTATAAGCTTGAGAAGACTTGTGTGCTGCAAGTTTGGGCGTGCCGCCCCGAGTTGTAAACTAAATGATTGCTTAAACTTTATTGATATCCACTGAAAGAATCGATTAAAGTCGATTATATACAGTGCATATAAATATGACGACTGGTCTGGCGTAATCGGAAGTGACCCTGCCTGCTAAATAAGCAGCGGTCCCGGGTTCGAATCCCGGTAAGGGCATTTATTTGTATGATGAGCACAGATATTTGTTCCTGAGTCATGGATGTATTCTTTAAATATAAGTATTTATATATTATATATGTATATCGTTGTCTGAGTTCCCACAACACAAGCCTTCTTGAGCTTACTGGGAGCCTGGGAGCTGTGTAAGAATGTCCTATAATATTTATTTATTTATATGATTTTCTGACAGACAGACAGCGGAAAGCGGTTTGTACTATGTAAATAGTTAGTATTGCTGAGAGAAGCGTGTGATCCGTTAATTTGACAACCGTAGGCAGTTAAAAATAGCAGTAGGTGGTACTATGTTATCAATACTATAAAGTATCGGATTTGTTAGATAATTGAACATCTGTATAACTAATCTATTCAGTCTAGTGATGGGTAGGACATCATATTAAAATGAGTTTGTATGAGTACCTCATTTTCAAAAATGAGGTGTTACAATGTCTTACTTCAAATGAGGTGAGGTACTGGTACATAAAATTTTACAATCGGCGATTTGATAGACTCAATCGGGCAACAAATTCTAGTATGTATATGTATACTATGTAATAACATCCTTTATACCTATTAAATTTTATTTGCAAATAAATGTTAAGAATAGAACTTGAACAACAGAAGACTGAAATATTATTTAAGAATTCCAATCGTTGTAATAAGAAACTACATAAAAAGCAAATTGAGTTGATGGTTCTATGAAACTTTTATTCTATTTTAGCTGTTGATTATTGTTATTTATCGTATGTTATATTCTTGATATCATGGTTTCATTTACAGTTTAATAATTATATATGTCAATTGAAATTGTAACCTTAAAAACTGCATATTTTTAACAAACGTGAGTTCATATTGTTTTCTAATTAGGTACCACTTTTGCGTAAAAAGAACCAACTTACCGCTGCGGATATTCTAACAGCAATATTATAGTAAATTAAATGAACACCAACATTCTCGACGCCGATCATACTTTTGACTATATTTTTGCACGTAAAAGACACCAAAGCAGAGCCACAAGCGTATTAAATCATGTATAAAATATCACCATTATTGTATTTTGGTGTATTTATTAGTAATATCACTGTATGACACAAATAAATTTGCCACTGAACTTTGGAAACAACAAACAACTTTCACAACTTACTTTTTTCTGTCTGTGTCAACTGACAACGTCAACTGTCTAGGAATTACGTTTCGTTTCACGACTCACGTTTATTATTTGATAATGTTGTCAAAATGTGTACATATTAATAAACAATGTTATTTTTATTAACAATGTTTATATACTCCGCGTCATAAATACCTTTTTATGGATAATATTAACCCATATTGTTGTCTCAAGGAAGGCTACAACTATAACGTAAAAACAAAATAGAAATTTCTCTTCTTTATCCGTTGAACATGCAATGCGATATGATGTTAAATATTATCCACCTTAAAATATTTTCAAACTTTTAACTTAGACAAAACAACCAACGAAAATTTAACTGATATATTATAGAAATAAGTAAAAATTGCAAAAATAAAATAAACATTTGTCACTAAGAAAAAGGAGAGAAATTCAAATTCATTGAGACGCTAACTCTTCATGCTTACAAAGTTCATATTTGTTGCATTTAAAATAACAACTACACCTACATAAGAATGTAAATTAAAAAAATTGAATAATTTAAATAATATTTCGGTCATTAATCCTGTAATGTTGTCAAGCAAACTTCATAAATGCACATTTTGAGTCGTCCTTGGTATTCAAAACGCTTCGAAAACAATTATGTCACCGTCCAGTATAAGAGAGCTCCCTTATTACAAGTGACAACAGTCATACAAATCTGTTGGTCCGATAGGTCACGTTAAACTGGTCAAGTCGGTAGCTCAAGTAATAGCATCGAAACTATCGAATGTCGAAAATCGCGCGCCATTTTGACGAGATGCTTGGATCACAACGACGCAATATGTATGAAAGCTTGCGGCGCTTAAGACTGTTTTCTTTCGAGTCACGTGTAACGTATTTTGGCGAGGCAAATTTTGAGGTATAGCGCGTGTCTGTCTCACTCACTCTTACGGTAAACCTAACTAACTGTTTCACTTTGAAAGGATTTTTGAAGTAATGTTGGTAATGTGACATTGTCGCGATGAGGTCTTCCGGTACAAAGCGATTTCCGGTACAAATCTATCGGTGGACCTTTTGTCTCGGCAATAAAGTTTGTAGTTCGGTGACAGCCTTTGAGGCTTGAGGAGCGCGAGGCGCGCGTGTGACAGATGAGTTTTTGAATGATTTGAAGTTTGTGTGTATTTGTGTGGCATGAGGTGTTTGTGTAGTGTCGACTCTCGCGAGGGAGTTTGAGAACCGCGAGGCGCGCGTGTGACAATGAGTTTTTGAATGATTTGTGTGGCATGAGGTGTTTGTGTTGTAAGACTTGCGCGCGAGGTTATGAGTTTTTACTCATTTTTGAGGTGAGGTGAGTTGAGGTGTGATGTAATACATTTTTTCCGTGTGAAGTGCTGCGACAAATCAACAATATGAGTGGTACAAATGAGGTGCCTCATGAGTGAGGAACTCAACACTAATTCAGTCGAGTATAACTTCGAGTAAGATTGAAATACGAATGAGAATCTTTACTTTGAGCTTTTTCTGTTATTATTTGATCTTTTTCATGTTTTAGTTTTATCTTCAAAGATGGCTTTGTTACCGCTGAAATCCCTTTTCTCGGAATAAAAGTTTCGACAGTAAATTGAAGTTGGCATTTATAGTCTGTGAAAAGTTTTATTATACCTCTATACCGTCGCGAAACATATTCGAATATCTGTCACTGTAAGCTTTGGACTGTTATGGGTATTATATTTCTTATTTTAAAGATAATTAACATTTTCATCACACCGGCACTTTAAAAGTGCTATCGTTCTCCCAAGAGAATAATGAGATTTCTTGTACCGTACTTAACTTTTTTACGTCTATTTACATATTTTTTACCATGCGAGTGTGATGAAAAACATTGTGTGTAACTCGGGGAGTATGAATATTACTAACTCGAGTCTTTAAATCGCTCCGGCAAGCCGCCGCGATTTAACTTACTCATGTTAGTAATATTCAACTTCCTCCCCTTGTTGCACAATGTACTATTACCACTGTTTGTTTTATCTTTTTTTTAAATTATATGTTGCTATTAATTGGAATGCTTAATTCAAAGACGAATTGACATAATTTAAAATTGACGTCATTTTATATTTTACACGAATTTGTAGTACCTATAATCACATTCCTAATTTAGTTTTATTACTGACCTTTTAGTTCCTACATAATTATTTATCGTCAATTTCGAATCAAATTAGATATTAGTATGTCATAAGTATTATTCTTATTAGTATGTAATATATTCATATTCATGAAATAAAACTATGGAAACGGAGTAAATCGCGTATAAAGAATTTAATATTCATTATACGTGATTTAATCCATTTCCATAGTTTTATTTCATGAGTAACTATCGCGGTAACCGAAGACAATATTATTCATATTCATATTCATCTTTAGTAGTATTAACCCTTAAATGCATGAATTTTTCTTTTAACGAGATATTAATATATGTGATAGATAATGGTTTTCTGACTCTGGGAAAAATAATAAAAAAAATATTTAAGATCGATTTTTATACTAAATCAGTGTTAGAAGTTAAATAGGCCAAATTTAATCTTATTTATACAAATATATCGTAATTGGTAAGTTTTATTTAAAAAAAAATACTAGTATTAAAAAGGTATACTATTTGTGAAACCTTTATGATAAAATGTTTAAACATAAACTAATTACTAACTCCGACAAAATCAGCCTAAATCACATACTAAAAATCGTCATCGTCCTGTTTTTTCAAACTTTTCCGCCATATCATCCTAATCCTTAAATAATAAATAGTGAATCATTATATTATTTAATTTATTTAATTGTATATTAAATAATAATAAATAATGAATAATAATTAAGCAATAAATGTGATTTTGGATAGCTACATATCGAGCCACGGGCCAGCAAATATATGATGCATATATACATCACCATGCATTTAAGGGTTAAGCATACATTATCAATAATATTACGGCTATACTAAACATATCATCATTATAACTCGTAAAAGACTATATTAGGAAAAAAAAACAATTCATACACAAAATACCAAAGAACGATCAATAATAAAGACTGTATCGTTAAATATGGAGACAACTTTGAGTAGCCGTATTTATTTGCTATTATTTTTTTTTTCTTATAACAAGACATGGGCTTAATAAGGCACATAATAAGGTACGCATTTTGTCCTAGAAACTCGACGTAAAGCATGTGGTTTATACAGCATTGCGTCGGTGAGATTGCCAATTCCGCTATGTGCATTTTAGCTACTTTTCAGGAGAGACAAAAAATCGATTTACTAGAGAAGTAGGTACAAACATCATTTCAATTTGTATCCAAAATGTGTCAAAAATAGCAAGAAATATGTTGTGTGAAAAAACATGGGAAATAATAAATCACAAATTAAGATATACTCGTTTTTCTTAATTTTGTGCACATATGGGTATTGGTTTTGAGCTTACTAAATACATATGTGTAAGTCATGCACATAGGAATCATAAATACTGTTCATTTGAGGTTTATCAGAGTAAGTTATGTGCGTTTAGGGTAATAAAAACAAAACAACATGATATAACAATCACTTGTATCAGAAATAAATGATATTATCCAAAGGAAAATGTCAGTATCTGACAAAACTAAAGACCTTCCTTGTCAATTACTAATAATATATATTTACGTACATACATACATACAATCACGCCCGTATCCCATAAAGGGGTAGGCAGAGCACATGAACTACTCAAGTTTCAGTGCCACTCTTGGCAAAAAGGGGTTGAAAGAAAACGAAATTAAAAAAACCGGCCAAGTGCGAGTCGGGCTCGCGCACAAAGGGTTCCGTAGCAGCAAATATAATAAACCAATAACTTAACCAAAATTACAGTTAAATCAACCTATCTCAAAAACTATAAGAGATACTTTGATCAAACCAAAAATCGTTGAAAGAGTTAATTAGCATGCATCACCTCTATTTTTTTTAGAATTTTATACCCCGTAGTTATAAAAATAGAGGGGGGGGGACATACTTTTTACGACTTTGAGAGCTGATATCTCAAAAACCGTTCACTTTAAGAAAAATGTTTTTAGAAAACTTTATATCATTTTAAAAGACCTTTCCATTGATACCCCACACGGGTATGTACATCGAAAAAAAAATTTTCATCCCTCAGTTACATGTATGGGGGCCCCACCCCCAATTCTTTTTTACTATTTAGTGTCATAATTTTGTAGCGGTTCATACAACACATATTCCCATCAAATTTCATCACTGTAGTACTTATAGTTTCCGAGTAAATCGGCTGTGACAGACGGACAGACGGACAGACGGACAGACGGACAGACGGACATGACGAAACTATAAGGGTTCCGTTTTTGCCATTTTGGCTACGGAACCCTAAAAAAGAACTTAAAACTCGTTCTGACTAAATTCAACGTAATTATAGCGACAACCTATGCGATAGCGACATACTTTGTCACATAGCTGACAAGGGAAGCTTGCAACCAATTGAGACGGTTTGCTACGTTACCTTGTTTCCCTTTTGTCTGCAAGTGCCGCAAACCAGGTCCATGGACGAACTTGCGACCATCTTCAATGCACTTGCGCCACTCCCTCCGTTTCTTAGCAAGCGTGTCCTAGTTTCGGTAGCCGATCTTAAAGGCAGCCATGTCCTATGAGTTGCAAAACTGCATGATGAATTTATCAATGAATTCATTCCTAACTTCTCCGTGCACTTTTGCAGCTGATAGTACCTCTTGGCACAGTCTTTGAAGCGAAGCAATGACCTCCCAACATATTTTTTGGCATTCGCTACTATGCCCAGAAGAACACGGCGTGGTAAACGAAAGGGTTCCATGAGGTTCCATCCTATGCATATACCCATCAACGCAGTTGCCTCTGTTTGAGAAGCATGGTCAGACTGGGCAGCGATTTCTAGAACTCTCTGGTTTGACGACCTGTGATGATATGCCCAACATCTTACGCAGGCATCGCTTATAGAAGGAGATGCCACGGCGTTTGACTTTGGCATACGTCTCGGCTTCGTACAAGAGTATGGTCTATACACAAGCCTAAAAGACTAACACCTTGGTCTTAGTAGTCAGGAGTCTGTTTTGCCATACTCGAGCACTAAGCTTTCCAAAAGTGGTAGCTGCCTTACCGATGCAAATATCAACCTCTGCCTAGAGCGAAAGATTGTCGGTTATTGTCGTAAGGTTGTCTCCAATAGCGTGCCATCGAGTGGAATTTCTGCCTTAGAGATTGGACCCATCATTAGCTGAAGCTCACAGAGGTAGCAACAAAGGCTGCGTCATCGGCATAAAGTATTGGCATTAAGGCTGTCAATTAAAAGTTTATGCGTTTCTTCTGTGATTTGAGGAGTGATGTGTTCCACAACTTTAAACTTTCTATCGGCTCTTGTATGCAGATGAATACCAAAGTAGCAAAGACACACACGGTACACGGCAGGAGCCAAAACTCAGCCCTATCGCACACCTCGGCAGACACACCACCAGGGACTGAGGAGTCAAGGAAATCGCTGTGATTCCCCGCACCTGCACCACCCTCTTGGAAACTGGCCGTCGGAGGCCGAGGAGTTTACCACATATTTCAGCTTGGACCTTACTCGCGCCTAACGGGGATTCCATCCCGGGCTTGAGTTTGTAGTTTTCCTTCTCGAAGACAAGTGGCTTATCTCCCCTATAGCTATTAGCTGCTTCGTTTGTGAACTTAGTCGCCTTTTACAACACCCTCGTTTTTCTTACCAGGGTTGGTGCTACTTTTACGCAGGATATACTACACAGTAGATGATGCCCAACTACACCAATAAACGATTACTACTGAGTGTGTGTCTGTGTTAAAATATGTCAGATATGAAGTTATCATAATTCATATCAGTATCAAGAACGTTAGAATGGAGTATAATTGCTACCCTCTTACTGTGTTAGAAAATGTGAAAAACTTGCCGAATAATCGACGACAAAAAGGTACTTTACAATATTAAACACAATAAGTTATACTTTACGGTTAAAATATTTAGCTTTGAATACCAGAAAAAAAATAATAATTGAAAAATCAAGATATATGACCGAAACTCATAAGCACACTAAGCAACAATCCATACTGAATCCACACATGTGCAGTAGTAATTATCAATTTCGTTTTTTTTACTTGGTTACCAAAACCTATATGTGCTTGGAAGTACATGTGTATTTATTTTTGGGGCTAAAATCACAAATGTGTTTAGTTAAAACATGATCCAAGGAGAATTTGCGTATGCTGGTTTTTGCATTAGACGTGGAATACAATTTTAAAGGCAAATCTGCAAAAAACGAAAAATCGAAAAAATGCACATAACGGAATTGGCAATCTCAACGACGATTGACTTAATCCTCCCGAGTACCAATTACGATTTCGGACAAATGCTACTAGAAAATTCACAAAGTGCGTACAAGATGACACAATTGCGAAAAAAAAAGTACAGTGCGAACCTTATTCAACTCAATGTACAATTGTACATTGTTGTAGATGAATGAAATGTAATATATTCAACTCAATGTACAATTGTACATTGTTGTAGATGAATGAAATGTAATATAGTTTTTTTTTAAATATGAGTAAAGTAATATATGCATTACATGGCCATATATGGTATTTCACATCAAACACATGAAGGTTTAGTCATTATAACATATAGAATCACATAGGTACATAAATAATACGAGTTAACTTAGTATAGAATACACATTCATAATCTGCCTCACTAATGCAAAATCTATTCTAAAGATAAACCTAACATTTAACACTCTTAATGGCGCAGAAAATAAACATTAATTAGTATTATTTATAGCTTTCTATTAGTCAAAATGCAGAGTTTATTAAGCAATATAACTCAGCAATTTCTTGTATAGAACGGTAAGGGGGAGTGCACAATCGCTGCTGTCATTCTAAGGAAGTGTTTATAATAATTGATTATACATAATACGTACGTCGACAGCTGATTAGTCGGAGTAGAGATGGGTACAATCCGCCGAGGAGATAAATATGCAGGAAAAGACTAAGAAAAATCACTGATATGGCAGCTAAGCTGCCATGTTACAATATATTCACAAACTTTTTTTTTAGTTTGATTAGGTAGACGTTTGACCACGATCACACCTGATGGTAAGTGATGATGCGGTTTACGGCGAAGCACGTTTAGTCGCTTACCTATGGGATACACATTTACTCTTGCTTTAAAGATTTTTCATTACAAGAAGTCTACAGATTATATTCATAATAAACTTTTGCCCGTCATACAACATATTTCACCAATGGTACGAGAGATGGATGGTGATAAGCAATAATGTGTCAACCCACAAAAACTAAAAAAATGAGATTTTAATGCCATGTTATAGCTGGATTTTTAAACTTCTATTTGCAAAATTGACCTTTTCATTTTGAAAATTTTTACTATCCCAAAAGTAAAAAAAAAGGTTAACACAAATCCTTTATCGTGTGTTGCCTGTTTTGCATTAATGTGTCAAGAACCTTAACTTATTATAGTAATTGGCAGAAGACATATTTAAATTACAATAATGTGTTATGAGGGTCGACTCAACGATTTTTTTACACTTGACTCATTCTTGCAAAACGCAAAAAATGACATAGTTACCCACTATGAGACTTGAATGATTATTGCTTTATTCGTTGTTTTATGCTACGACCCGTGATATAAAACATAAGTCATTATTGTTAAATTATATTCGGGTCATAAATTGTTCGTTTTTGGTGTAAGTACCATGACACTATATTGTAAAATATAACTGTTCATATTAATTTATGTTTGAATAAGTTATGACTTAGTCCATTAGTATATTTTTGCACATGAATGGTAAATTCAGTACGAAATTGAACATTTTAAGTCATGAATATACATATTCGTTATTATTAATTTGCAAACATTTTTTACAAGTACGTGTTTATATAAAAAAAATCTAATATAAGCTACTATTTTTTTTATAATTACTAATTACATTAAGACGTGTTAATGTATACATAAAAATATTGTTTGATTTTTGAATACTTACCTGAATGGTAGTTTATTATTTTATTAAAGATGTTTTATGTTTTGTTCTTGTACAAGTCATGAGTTATTAATTTCAATGACTTAGTCTATTTCTTAGCGTAAAAAAATATTTTGTTGTATTTTTTAGATAAGTAGTTTATTTTTTTTAAAGATGATTATTTGGTTTTTGTAACGATTATTTGTTGAAAAAGCACAGATAATTTAAATATGTGTCTAGAAATGATCATTACTCTAATAGTTAATTTATAGTATTTTATTCAACAGGCGTTTAAAGGAGGTCAAGAAATATGAGTGGCGTACTTTCCACGAGTATTTTGGAGTCAGTTAAACACCATTGCATACAATACTTTTATAAAGACCATGCACTTAGTTTTTAATAGGTAGTTTTTTTTAAATAATTCTCGCGAAATTCACACTGTTTCCTGTATTGCAAAGGTTTGCACTGTCAGCTCAGCTGCCCAAAGCCTTCCCGCGCACGCACGCAGTATCGTTAATGCAATGCGTTGCCATGATTACAGAACCAAACAATGCGTTTTCAGTTTTTTCGATACGCACAATCCTGTAAATGACGAATAACAGTTCGGGAGTAGAAAAATCATTAAAAGGCTTGATTAATAAATAATGTATTGATTCCTACATGACGACCGGTCTGGCGCAGTCGATAGTGACCCTGCCTGCTACGCCGCGGTCCCGGGTTCGAATCCCGGTAAGGGCATTTATTTGTGTGATGAGCACAGATATTTGTTCCTGAGTCATGGATGTTTTCTATGTATATAAGTATTTATATATTATATATATCGTTGCCTAAGTACCCACAACACAAGCCTTCTTGAGCTTACCGTGGGTCTCAGTCAATCTGTGTAAGAATGTCCTGTAATATTTATTATTATTTTATTATTTATACCTAATAACATAAGTGACCATGACTGATATGTTACTTGACACTTATAAAGTTAAAAATATGCATAGGTAGAGTATTTTACAATAACAATTTATGTGCTTTAACATGTTTATTTAAGGCTCATAGATATTTTTAAACAATTAGCAAAAGTGGGTTAAGTATCATAACACAGTCTTGAAAAAGTTTGACGTCGTCGAACAATTCGCACAAAAAAAAAAGGGCATTATTTCGTCAAATTGAAGTTTGTTTTGAAATTAAGCTACAATAATCACTACTACTGAACGTATTATAGCTGAAAAACACAACAATCTATATAAAAAACAATTTATTTTTAGAGAAACACAAAAAAATGAGAAAAAATCTTTAGACGCCATTTTCTCAAAATGGTTGGCGTGTGGGACACATTGTTGCTTATCAGCATCCAGATATAAGTGGCTCTAGTTTTGTTCATTGACTTTACATGATTTAAAAATGGTAAGCTTGAAAATGTCTCTGCTCTGGAGCGAGTTCAGAATTTTAACTTTAAGTACTCATTTTGAGTGTCAGTTTCACGAATAGCACTTATTTTATGTGAAATATGTGCTAAGTTTTATGTATATTATCCTCCGTAAGTCCCGAGGTACTTACGTGTTAAAATACAAATTATGTTCGAGGTTTGAATTCTAAGAGCCACTTGCACCTACGAAAATGGAGGGAATGGAGGGTGGAGGGAGGGATATAAAATGGCCGGTTAACCCCGGTTTAAAAATAATAGAAAGTTCTATTTCTTAGGCGTGACCCACTCACAAGCGACATCTTACAACTTACATCGCTTGTCTGTGGATCACGCCTTACGAGGTTAAAAAAACCTTATTTTTTAGTGAAAATTAGACTCAAAACATTTTTTTATTTTGCCAAAAATGCGTGGTTTCCTTGCGTTATACGGACCTGAGGAGTAAAGTTCTCAGTATTTGCGTGCTGTCACTTCTTGCAAGCGTACAGCTGTGTTCGCGGGTGCCTCATGAAATTCACGTGTAACTTATGTAAATGTGGCGCCAATCCCGCATCGCTCTTACTTACACTCTGATGATATTGTGACAGTTCAAATTAATTACAGCACACCTATTTCGGAGCACCCTGTTTGTACGCCCCGGGCGTACGGAGCTGTGGAATAGTTTTTAGGTTATTCTACTGAGCTCCTACTAGCGTAACGTATACTACTAGCAGGGATCGGAACCCGTTCCCAAATACCATTTGATATCGTTCTTAAACCGTTACCTATAAATTTTGTTCAATGGGAACAAAATAATTTCGGTTACGGTTCTTATATCGTTCCCTAAACGAACGGTTCATTATAAATTTTGTTCAGTGGGAACAAAATAATTTCGGTTTCGGTTCTTATTTCGTTCCCTCAAAGAACAGTTCCTTACAGTAACGTTTAAATGAACGAACAGAATTTTAGCGTTCCTAAAACCAATATTATTTCGTTCCGAGCCGCGCGGGAGTAGGTATAGCGACTGTAGCGAGCGCCAGAGCCGAACGTTTTCGCCGACGCACGAGCCGCCTTTCGCTGTCTCTTTTTCACACGAAGTTCATGTATATTTCTGTTTCGGTTAGCCGGCCGGCCGCGGCCGGCAATGAAGGTGAAGGTAGGTTGTTTGTTTTGTTTACTTCATTTACTTGAGTTGCAACTTTCGGCGTATAAACAGCGAACGTGCAGTGATAGTGTATGCTTGATATTGAAACTATTAGGATAGGAAGAAACAGCATAGAATATACACCATGTATAAAGGGCGGCAAATTTTAAAATTGTAGGGCTCACCGGCCTTCATAAAACCTGTCTACTTAAAGTTTCACGTTAACGGAATCATTAAAGGATTAAGACGATACAGGAGGCAAGCACGAATTCAGATTTTTAGGTCTTTATCGCCGTCGCGTTGACGGGGGCGGAACCCACAGAGAGGCCCTGTATAGTAAAGTTGTGTGTGCGCGTGGCGCACGCACACAGACGCGTACGCCGGCGGCGCAAGTACTCGCGCTCGAGCCGACCGGCGCCCGCAATCGCTCTCTATAGTCTCTATCTATATTTTTCTAGTTTTGGACTTCTGATTTGCGTATAGTTTTGGACTCCGTGAAGTATACTCGTACTGATTTGAATAGAATGCAAATTTGTCATATTTTAGGTATTCTAAATATTATTCCTTACCTTATACATAATGTAATTATCTTAAAAGGAATCATGATACCGAAATAAAGTTATTCGGTATGTAAAAAACTAAAGCCTTTTCGATGTCAAAAAGAAAGTTTAAAATAATTTTGTGATAAAGTAAATATTTTCTGAAAGGATTGGGTTATACCTAGGGATTGCAATAATATAAAATCCGGATTTTCGGATTATTTTTAGGGCAAAATCCGAACTCCGGATGAAATCCGGATTTTTTTTAGTAACTAAAGCCTGACAAGTTTTTATTTGACCCTGGAAGAGTGTCGCTACAAATCGTTTTCATATGGCAATAATGTGCCGACGTCATGTATAATCGGGACAGCGAGTACTGGGTTTCGTTTCGCGTTAATATTTGTAGAAAATTAAAGCATGGTTTTAGAGAATGACAATTTAATAAGCTAGGTTTGAAGACTTGCTACTTCCACACAGCCTAAAATTCATGAAGCTTGTGCCTGTATCGAAGTCGTCGATGTTTATTTTCTTCTTACGTGGGACCTTGTTTTGTACTGGTGGCGATGATGAAACGGCCTCCTTATTTTTTTAAATATTTTTCACGGCAGAGCTAAATACAGACACCATAAATAAGAACAAAAAATATATTAAGCTAAATCGAAACCAACTAATCATTGCATGAGAACATTATTAGGGTGCCCGCCCCCTACACGTAAAGTGGGGAGAGATTTTTTTTTCATTTCAACCCTGACGTGTGATATACCTATTGTTGGATAGGTATTAAAAAATGAATAGGGGTTTACTACTAACATTTTTTGATATTGTTAATTTTTTCGGAAATAATCGCTCGGAAATGTATGGGACATTTCAGAAGTAAACTTTTGTATGGGCTTTGTCAGTCCCGGTATCTATCGTCCTTGATATTAGGCAAGTCAATGTGCACCTCTAACGACTCTTACGCAGTGGCCATTGAGGCCAATCAATTAAAGGTGAGGAAACAGTCTCAGCTGTTGCCATTAGATTTGGTGAAAATAACACTGATCGCGTTGGATATGGTAAGTATGGTTAAGAAACTAAAGCCTGACCAGAAATATAAATAACTATTGTCAGGCAGGAGTGCGCTGTTATTCTGATGTATAGAGTGACAGTTCAGTATAGTATGATGACTATGAAGAAAATAGTTTTAATGAAATTCCGCTACATGGCGCATAGTCATATATTTCTGGTCATGCTTTACATGTGTATAAAATAAAACAAAACTTATGAATCTTATGATATAATCTTTCCAGTAATTGCCTATGGGAAAATAACATTGTAGTTACCACTGGTAACAACTTAGTGGTAACTCTGACTAGTGGAATAACCCTTATTTTATAACGATATTTCACTAACGAATGTACCAAAATATGATTGACTTTTACACTGAAGCTATAATTATGATAGAGTACACATAATCTTGATACACATTTAATAATATTTTTCTATTTTATTTTCGAGATCTTCTAAACAAGCCCGTAAATTCTCTTCGGGAACTTGTTCCAACTTTTTTCTTATAACGACTGCAACTATATTACGCTTGCATGAACAAGGGCACATCGCGTCCGGTTCCGGTTCACTATAAATGGATTGCATGGGTTGTGCTCTCTCAAGGACTGCATCTTGGTCCTTAAAAACATTTAAAAACATATCACTATTACAAATTCACACAGATTAAGTAACACACATATTTATACAAATTAGTGCAGATTATATTTTATACAGCTTTCTCACACTATAAGCACTTACATCCAACTCAAGGTCATCAGAATCGCTTGGATATGGGGTAGTTTTTTCTCTATATATATTTTTTTGAAGGCTAGATCTTCATCATCTATGTCAAAGCTTTTATCTGCAATAAAAATATCTTATTTATTTTGCATAATGTACTTACATTTCTAGAAAATTATTACAATAAGTTACAAGCTTTTGAGAATTGGGCCCTTGGTGTATCTACATGGAATACACAACTGTAGTTGGCGAGTGTATTAGTGTCTACACTGTCTACAGACGACCAAACCGACCAAGGTCCAACAAGTACGGGATTGTAAGAGCGGGAGAGCTACGTCAACCGGGGTGGCTTTAGGAAAATTTGGGGTTACTTTGATGGTATTTGAACGGCTTTAAAATTAACATCATTCATTATTTACTGAAACTGTTCATGTAATTAGTAGATAGATAATAGATCAATAAATATTCTTGTAAATCTACCATAGAAAATCGCGAATTTACTTACAGTATGACTTTAAAACTAAATTTTCAAAGTCACCCCTGCGTTTTAAAGCCACCCCGGTTGACCGTATAAGGCTTTCTCATTTTTTTACAAATAACTGCGTCCCTAATTGACATATGTCGGTACGGTCGCCTGTAAGTACCTACTTTAGGAGTGACACCGAATAGGGCTTGTATTGTAATCCGGATATATCAGCTGATTTTGAAATTCGGATAATTTGCACGTTAAAATCCGGATAAAACGAATAATTCGAATATTGTGAATGACAGAAATACCATTGCAATTTTTAAGAAGCTCATTTGGAAAACAAATTTTAAAGTAAAATTAACACATTTACGATATTAAAGCGATTTATATCAAAAATTACTCCTTGAGTGGCACTACTACCTTATTTAATAATAGTCATACTAGTTATGAAAAGAAAGCTGCACTTTTGGATGGAAGCAAGTCGCTTTGCATGGTGATAGTAGACATCATAGTAAACGATTTTTTCCGAGGATATCGAAATTTCATCCCTTAAGAAGCCGAGCGTAGCGAGGTGTTTTATGAAAATTAAAAAAATTCTATCTTTTTATTGTATCGTCCGATTTTGACAAAACGTATCTCAAATGAAAGGTATTAATTTGTGTAATTAAAAAAAAATACAAAGAAAAAAAATTTAAAATAAAAGTAAGAAAAAAATAAAAAAAGTAAATTTCCGTCTCGCACTGAATAACTTCAAAGAATGACAGACAAAATGTACAATGTCGATATACAAGTTTTTTTTTAATCGAAGACAGATAAATTTTTAGTTGAAAACTGAAGACCGCATCGAAATCAGATCAGCATTTTTTAAGATACAAGTTGCCAAAGTTGGGAAAGATCGCTTTATATGGCCACTTTGAAATTCCTTTGCCAGAAAGTCAGAAATAATATGTTTTTCGGACACAGAAAAATACATAGTAACAGTACACATCAAAATAAAATTAAAAATTCCGAGGATATTATAATTTCATCCCTTAGAACGACGAGCGTAGCGAGGTCGGTTACGAAAACCGAAAAAAAAATCTCATTTTTTTGTACGTCGTCCGATTTTGACAAAATATGTTTCATTTGACGACCGGTCTGGCTCAGTCGGTAGTGACCCTGCCTGCTATGCCGCGGTCCTGGGTTCGAATCCCGGTAAGGGCACTTATTTGTGTGATGAGCACAGATATTTGTTCCTGAGTCATGGATGTTTTCTATGTATATAAGTATGTATTTATCTATTTAAGTATGTATATCGTCGCTTAGCACCCATAGTACAAGCTTTGCTTAGTTTGGGGCTAAGTTGATCTGTGTAAGGTGTCCCCAATATTTATTATTATTATTTTTTGTATGTCTTACCATATCTCGGGACCATGGGGTCCCGGACTTTTGGGAGGCATGTGTGGGGCCGAAGCCAACATCACAGAGGCCCTTTTAGACACTTTAATCTAAAGGCAAGGGATACACGTGGCGGATACCTGCCATGACAACTAGTCTCAGGATTGTAAAAGACAGGCGGTGACTCGCCAACTCATTGAGTGGGCCCTGCAAAACGGCCGCACGCACGGTGCGACAACAGAGCAACACTTGAAGAGTGGCTGAAAGGTTGTCGAGAGGTGAGACTGCGGTAGCCAGATCCCGGTGATCCGTTCAGCAGGCCGCCGGCGTTATGACATTTTACACTTCCAACCTGGAGCATAGGTCCCGCTCTTGCGAATCCACTCTGGCCGGCCGGTTAAGGCAAGCGCAGAGGCGAGGGCTAGATGGAAGTGCCCTCTGGAATAGGGGTCCGCGGTGTCGCCACTCACCGTCAGCTCGCCACAAGCTGCCCCCGCGGGGTTATTATTATTATTATTATTTGAAAGGTATTACTTTATGTAACTTAAAAAAAATATTGAAAAAAATTGGAAAAAAATGTAAGATTTAAAAAAAAAAACCTTAATTTTCGTATCACACTGAATAACCGCAAAAAACGGTAGACACGGTGTATAATTTCGATATATGATTTTTTTTAATTAAAGACAAATAAATGTATGATTATAAACTAAAAACCGAATCGAAATCGAATCAGTAGTTTTTAAGATGCAATTTGTCAAAGTGAAAACTTAGTTTGTTTATATGGTCGCTTATAAATTCCTTAGCCAGAAAGTCAGAAACATTATATTTTTCTCACAGTTAAAAGTATGCATAGGTAATAGACATCATAATAAACAATTTTTTACGAGGATATAAAAAAATCATCCCTTGGAAAGCCGAGCGTAGCGATGTCTGTTACGAAAAACAAAAAAAAGGCAGTTTTTTTTATTGGATCGTCTTTGTAAGGGTTTCTAAGGAATGAAATTTTTATATCCTTGTAAAAAAATGTTTATAATGATGTCTATTACCTATGCATACTTTTAACTGTAAGAAAAATATAATGTTTCTGACTTTCTGGCTAAGGAATTTATATTATAACTATTATAAGCGACCATATAAACAAACTAAGCCAACTTTGACAACTTGCATCTTAAAAACTACTGATTCGATTTCGATTCGGTTTTTAGTTTATAATCATGCATTTATTTGTCTTTAATTTAAAAAAATCATATATCGAAATTATACACCGTGTCTACCGTTTTTTGCGGTTATTCAGTGTGATACGAAAATTAAGGTTTTTTTTTTAAATCTTACATTTTTTTCCAATTTTTTTTCAATATTTTTTTTAAGTTACATAAAGTAATACCTTTCAAATGAAACATGTTTTGTCAAAATCGGACGACGTACAAAAAAATGAGATTTTTTTTTCGGTTTTCGTAACCGACCTCGCTACGCTCGTCGTTCTAAGGGATGAAATTATAATATCCTCGGAATTTTTAATTTTAGTTTGATGTGTACTGTTACTATGTATTTTTCTGTGTCAGAAAAACATGTTATTTCTGACTTTCTGGCAAAGGAATTTCAAAGTGGCCATATAAAGCGATCTTTCCCAACTTTGGCAACTTGTATCTTAAAAAATGCTGATCTGATTTCGATGCGGTCTTCAGTTTTCAACTAAAAATTTATCTGTCTTCGATTAAAAAAAACTTGTATATCGACATTGTACATTTTGTCTGTCATTCTTTGAAGTTATTCAGTGCGAGACGGAAATTTACTTTTTTTATTTTTTTCTTACTTTTCTTTTAAATTTTTTTTCTTTGTATTTTTTTTAAATTACCTTTCATTTGAGATACGTTTTGTCAAAATCGGACGATACAATAAAAAGATAGATTTTTTTTCATTTTCATAAAACACCTCGCTACGCTCGGCTTCCTAAGTGATGAAATTTCGATATCCTCGGAAAAAATCGTTTACTATAATGTCTACTATCACCATGCAAAGCGGCTTGCTTCCATCCAAAAGTGCAGCTTTTGGCCAAAAATTCTCCATAACAAGTATGACTATAAGTAAATAAATAATAAACAAAAATATTGGGGGACATCTTACATAGATCAACCTAGCCCCAAACTAAGCAAAGCTTGTACTATGGGTGCTAGGCGACGATACGAATACATACTTATATAGATAAATACATACTTATATACACAGAAAACATCCAAGACTCAGGAACAAATATCTATGCTCATCACACAAATAAATGCCCTTACCGGGATTCGAATCCGCCGGGACCGCGGCTTAGCAGGCAGGGTTTTTTTCATGAATATTTGTGGATAATCTCATGTAAGTATATCAATTTAACTCAATCAATCAAGTGACACTGAGTACCGTATCAAACGCTGCACTTTCATTATTGTTAGCATCCGAATACATTATAAATAAATAAATAAATTGCAAACAGAACTAAAACTGTTCAAATTTTCTGACAAAAAGAAGTCTTCTATGTATCCCGCGGCGGAAGACCTGTTTAGTATTGAACTGCAGAACAAGATGAAGTAGTTAAGCAGATACGCTTTTACATTTTATCCTTTCAAAATAGGTTGCAAGTGTTGCAACACCAAAACTTTTTCGCTGTATACGTAACGTAAGGCCCTCTGGCTAAGAACGTCTACCCGAGAGTCCCAAGTGTAACTGGAATGGAGTCACGAAGTCATCAAAGATAAGAGGTGAAAATTATTAGAGAGAAAGATCATTCAGCCTTGTTATTTAACAAAGCTAAATGGTGTTTGTAATATGTCATAGTTCTTTTTGCATTTGAATAAATCGGCAATGAAAACCTCGTAAATGCAATCTGATATTTAAACAAGGAGTAGGTAGGTAATACCTTTTTTAGGTAATATTCGATCTAAACGATCACAACATGACGTTTTGCCTCATATGGCAATCAGATTATGTCTCTAGCATTAAAATTCATTAATATCAAATATTAGTCAAAATTACATAAAAATAAAATCATATATCTTATGGGCAACTGAAGTCATTTCATAAAAACCGGCCAAGAGCGTGTCGGGCCACGCTCAGTGTAGGGTTCCGTAGTTTTCCGTATTTTTCTCAAAAACTACTGAACCTATCAAGTTCAAAACAATTTTCCTAGAAAGTCTTTATAAAGTTCTACTTTTGTGATTTTTTTCATATTTTTTAAATATATGGTTCAAAAGTTAGAGGGGGGGGGGGGACGCACTTTTTTTTCCTTTAAGAGCGATTATTTCCGAAAATATTAATATTATCAAAAAACGATCTAAGTAAACCCTTATTCATTTTTAAATACCTATCCAACGATGTATCACACGTTGGGGTTGGAATGAAAAAAAAAATCTGCCCCCACTTTACATGTAGGGGTGGTACCCTAATAAAACATTTTTTTCCATTTTTAGGGTTCCGTACCTCAAAAGGAAAAAACGGAACCCTTATAGGATCACTTTGTTGTCCGTCTGTCCGTCCGTCCGTCTGTCAAGACCCTTTTTCTCAGGAACGCGTGGAGGTATGAAGCTGAAATTTATATCAATTACTCAGGTCTACTGTCCCTTGATGCTGTGAAAAAATCAAACTTCTAAGCCAACGCAATCAAAAGATAGAGCCGTTTATGCCGCAAATTTTCGACACTTGCAAGGGAATCAAAACGGTGCTTCCCGTGAACTCAGAATCTTGAAATTTGGTACGAAGCAACGTCTTATAGCATAGATAAAGGAAAAATTACGAAAACCATAAATTTTTAGTTACATCACATAATATATATTTTTTTTAATAATTTTAACCTTACTACCCATTTCCTCATAAACGCGTAGAGGTATTAAATTGAAATTCATACCAAATACTCAGGTCTATAATACCTTTAAGCTGTAACAAAATCAAACTTCTATGTCAACGCAATCAAAAGAAACAGCAATTTAAGCTGCATATTTTGAAACTCGCAAGTACTCGCAAGGGAATCAAAACCTAAAGGGTACTTCCAGTCGACCTAGAATCTTGAAATTTGGCATGAAGCAACGTTTTATAGCACACATAAAGGAAAAATTCCGAAAACCTTAAATTTTTAGTTACATTACAAAATATATATTATGACTCGATTGTCGTAATGAACGAACTTTGTAAACCTTGCAGGTTTGTACGGAACCCTCGGTGCGCGAGTCCGACTCGCACTTGGCCGGTTTTTATTTTTGCACTTTGTTGGCGTGATTGATATACATATTGCTACCAAATTTCAGCTTTCTAGTGCTTACGGTTACTGAGATTATCCGGACGGACGGACGGACGGACGGACGGACGGACGGACGGACGGACGGACGGACGGACGGACGGACGGACGGACGGACGGACGGACGGACGGACGGACAGACAGACATGGCGAAGCTATAAAGGTTCCTAGTTGACTACGGAACCCTAAAAAAGGCAAGAATGAAATAACTAAGTAACCTAACCTAACATTAAGGTTACGAACAACAGCTCAAGCCTGATTATAAAATAACAATTTCCTACGACGTGTTTTTCGTATCGTAATACATAATTATGTTACTAATTATGAGATTTATTAAATAAAATAAAAAATATTCGAAATATCCATTTTATCCGAATATCCGGATTTTCAAATATCGAGTCGAATCATCCGGATTTCGAATTGGACGGATAATTGCAAGCCCTAACACCGAACCACCGGGCAGAGTTTCAGTATTTAGGTTTATGAAGGTTTAGTATAGGTAAGTACTTACTCAGTGGCTCATTCTGTGCATCGATCAAGTCATAAATATATCATCATTAGTGCCCCTTTCACTCGCAGCAGTATAAGAACATTGGATGAATTGGGATTCTTCGAGTTCTGGGACACGGGAGTGTTGAATACTAAAAACAATTTATTTTTGTGACTAATTGCACATTTCACATCTTTCATTGTGACGTTTTTAGACTAAGGGCCCGTTGCATCAACCACATTTGACACACACATCATCGTCACGCAGCAGACGCCTATGGAACTGTCCATACAATAAAATTTAACGAATGCTTTAACGGTGACAGACGGTTTGGTGCAACTGACCCTAAAGGTCCATTGTTGATAGTAGCTGATGTAATTTCTATGGTAATTGACTATCTACAGTACCAACGACACAATTAATGGGAAAGTAGTGTATATTGTACACACGCACACGCACACGCACACGCACACGCACACACACACACACACACACACACACACACACACACACACACACACACACACACACACACACACACACACACACACACACACACACACACACACACACACACACACCTGAGATGACCGTACCAAGGTCAAATAAGGACGCTCGCTCTTGCTAATAGCGGCGTCCCGTCCTTATTTGACCTTGGACTGTACGATTGCCTGTAAATAAATACTTAAGCGTCGTGACATTACTTAAATTTTAAAATCGGTAAAATTGAAAGCACTAAGTTAAAAGAAAAAAACTTACTTCATTGTGGTTGTGGTGCAGAATGTTTTCGACGTATTTGTTTCGTTCGACGCCACGTTTACTCACCGCTAGTCTCAAATCAAACTAAAGTTACTAAAGTGATGGCCGTGGCCGACACCGCTTGCACTGTTCGTTCAAATTCTTGGAAATAGAAAAACCGAAATAATTTCGTTCCTGCGAACTGTTCTTTAAAGAACGTATCATTTAATTCCGTTCCCGCGAACTGTTCTTTAAAGAACGTATCATTTAATTCTGTTCTTCGGAACAGTTCTCACTCATAAACGTTCGTTCACTGAACGAAAAAGAATACCGGTTAATGGAACCAGAAACGCTAAAGTAAAGTTCTCGGGTCAACGTACGGAACCGTTCCGAAAAAAATACCGGTATCCGATCCCTGACTACTAGAGTAACCCCCTTATTCATAAATGTTCACTAAAGTTATCCACAAAGTTAAACACGTTACCACCGTTTTAAATAATAAAAAAAATGCAGAATAAAAAAAGTTAAAAGCACAAATAAAAACTATAAAAAATAAATTTGACTTGTTCTCAGTTGTAGACAGTAACTGGGATTAAATATTTGATATATCGGCCTGAACTTCACCTTGAAAAGTCAATATTTATGTTATCAACTTATTATTTTGTTGAATTGGGACAAAGTTGGGATAAATAGGTACGAAGATCCAATTTCAAATAAATAACTGAGTGTCGGCAATAGTACTACGTTTTATTCATGAATAGTAAAAAAAGAAATTACCTACATTAGTAAACTAATAGACCCCCTAGAGCTCCTCTTCTACCATGATATAATTATATATTTTTTGTTTAACGATTATTTTTATATGAAATTGTATATTATAGACTCAATATTATTATAAACAATAATTACAACAATAAATTGCTCTGATAATTAATTAATTAGGTTAGATTAAGATCATAATATGTATGTAATGAACTATTCATAAGAGCTTGTAATTAGGCCTACATGAATAAAGATATTTTGAATTGATATTTTGTCGTTTTACCAAATGTAGGTACTTATACTAAAATGTATGTGTGTAATTTTTGGTCCTAGTATGTAACTGTTAGGTTAGGTTAGGTGACCGGTATCTATACATTGTACCATTGTATAGATACCGGTCACGGTACAATGAGAGAAAAAACAACCAGTTTTCATGTTCGTTCAACAAGTTTTTTGGTTAAAATAGCGCCTACGTGCTCTTTGGTTTAAACAACAAGTAAGATTTTGTTAAGTGTAACTAGTACATTTTACAAGTTACTTGTCAGTTGAATCAATAAGTCGATTTTATAGAGTAACTTGACACATATTGTTTTAAACATAATTATGTATGGCTGATTCAACCAAATATCTATCAACAAATTTGACCTTGTTGGTAGAACAAATTCGACTTGTACCATCAATATTGTGATTTATTCCGTTTACTAAAATACTTTTGTTTCAAACTGATAAACGCGCAACAAGTCGAACTTGTTAAATTCACAATGCGAATTTGTCTCAGTGTAACCCGTGAATATCATTGTTGCAAATTATTTTAAATAAAACTAGTTTTATTTCATAACCGAAGACAATATTATTTATTTTAAATTTTGCTAAGACCATGATGCCTAAAGTTAAAATCAAATGTTCACCACATTTATGTTTACAAATTCGCCTTTAATCCAGAACTTTCGCAAAAAAATGTACCCTGACTAATGAGCTTACAATTTTTACCAGAAAAATACATTTATTCCCCAACAAGGGCTATCAACGTCTCGTTAATTCGAATATCCGAGTTTTCATCCATCGTCTTCAATCAGTTAAAATGGTATTCAGCATACTGTTATAAAATTCACTTTGCCCCCCGCGCCGCGAAAGCTCTTAATATAGACCGGTTCTCCGTTAGATTTCGCATTGTAGGGCAGCAACAAATACACAATGTAACAACGATGTACATAATGTTAGTACACAATGTACATCGCAGGCAACATAATTATACATACATACCCTTTAGAAATCTACGTTACAAATTGGAAATAATCACGCCCAAACGGCTTTTTCTCATATTTATAATTAAGTTTTAAATTTTCCTCTTGACTTCAAAATGGTTGCCAGTTATTCTTACTAATAGCCTAATAGGTCATGTTTGTCATCTAAGATTTTTTGCAAATTTCAGGATATCATTCGGTAGGTACTACTAAATTTTGAAACTGAATTCTTCGAAATTAAATTCCAATTTCATTTCCAAGAAAACATTCGTGCCTACTTTCTTGAAATGACTATAAAATCTTGAAAAAAGTGCACCAGTGGAATACTCGCAAACCAGTCGATATTTTCTGTTTGATTTGTTGCTCATATTTTAATTTTTCCCTACAGTATATTACAATTTTTGTTGTTAGTAAGTACAACTTTATCGTATAATGACACTTTTAAGAATAGATCATGACATGTACCGACATAATGAATTGTTCGATTTTTGGACAGCTTCGTTCTAGTTAGCACAATTGGTCATACTCCATCTAGTGGCATGAAATCCATGGCTTTTAATGCGGAGCCTGACCTCATGCCATTCCATTATACCGCCTATACATAATGTATGAATTTGTTATGCCGTTTGATGTAAGGAAGCTTAACTCAGGTAGTGCTAATGTTTTGGGACAATTTTGCCTGAGTAAACATTGTGATATAACTAGAGTGAGATATTGGAAATGTTGAAGTGACGCGTTTCAATAATAAAATTTAAAAATGCCATGATTGCTTGCTTCCCGAAACTTGCGCTCATCTCGATACTTCGCACCTAATAATTTTTCTTTCGTAATTTTGTGTACTAATTTTGACTAAATACTATATTTTTTGTTTCAGGTAATATTCCAGAACTACAGTAACATGGGTACAAAGGAAGTTGTGTGTAGTTCTGATACACTGTATGTTTAATATGCAATAAGATCGTTTCATGTTATAATTCAAACAGAAATTCTGATAAAAAGTTCTTTATTGCACAGCAGAAATACCCTTTTGTGATAGAAACACAATGTACATAATCACTTGTGCTTAAGTTGAAACGGACGCTTCTCGCTTGCTCATTAAATGTGTTTTATCGTGGAATTGCTTATTTTACTTAAATTTTTTCATTTAACGTGCTCAGTAAGTGTCCACTGTGCAATTAGCTTTACTAGAGTACCTATCGACCCTATTTAATGTGTGTACATATTGTTACCTCAAGCGTAAGAATATCGCAAACTCGAAAAATTTAACTTACGACCCTTATTACTTGCACAATGTACTATTCGTATTAAAAATAATGTAGTCTTATCAAAAATTAATTTTTATTAAGCAGAAACGTCTGCTAACGATTCTAAACATTTTTATATTAAAGGAAAAAATCAATCAATTGGTAAGAGCATTGCACGGATTGCAAAAATGGTGCGGGTTCAAGTCCCGCCGGAAGCGTAAATTTTTCCATTTTTTCCTTTAATATAAAAATGTTTAGTCTTATCAAGTTATCAGTAACCCATAATCCGATAGCAACATGTGTAAAATATACTTCAAAGCTTGAATATTAACGTTATATTGAGTTTTAAATTGTAAACTTTTTAATATAAAGTTTACCTTCTTCAAGTCATCGTATTTCCATTTTCCTTATGAGTGCGTACACGTGTTTTGAATATTCTATCCTCGTGGACCAATTGATAAGTACCTTAATAATATAGGTAGAAGTAGCGAAATTTGATTAAGAAACTCTAAAAATAAGATTATTTTTTGATATTTTTAGACGTTTGCGGTAAAATGGGGGAATCAGGGAAATTTAAAAATATTTAAAAAAATCTTCGTCGTAGGCACTAAGTACACTGTTTGTGTCATGTTTCATGTTTTTTTTTTTTTTTTTATGGGATAGGAGGCAAACGAGCAGACAGGTCGCCTGATGGTAAGCGATCACCGCATGGACACCCGAAACACCAGAGGTGTTGGAGGTGCGTTGCCGGCCTTTAAGATGGGTGTACGCTCTTTTCTTGAAGATTTGAAGGTCGTATCGGTCCGGAAATACCGCAGGCGACAATCAAAGCATGCATCAAAGATAAATAATAGATAATAGATAGATGTTCAAAGATATTGGTGCTCTCCCCTATATTATATTTTGATGCTCTCTTTCTTTTTAGACCGACACCTCAGTAAAGCGTTTGTTAATCTGAAACTATCTATACGGTCGTTAGGATATTCGTGTCCCGATAAACTACATATAGTATGGTAACTTAAATTTTACCCCTGTCCCGCTTTTGGACTAGTCTCGAGTCTTTATTTAAGACATTAAAGATAAATAATTTGTTTAATTTGTATGAAGTATATGTGTAAATAAAATTAATATGTACAAGTACATTAATACAAGAACGGTCAGTACCATATTCATACCCAGCCACACGCAGCTGCGTAGGTACTGCGTGTCGCTGGGTGTTAACAAGCAAGTTTGATGCGTTTCGATACGTATAATTATGAATTAAAAAGTAATTATTCCTATATAGTCGTAACCCCTAACTTTATAGTACTAGATATATAAAAAAAAACTATTAACAATGTCGGTTTAACCGCCACTAGGCAGATGTTAGTTCCAACTTTTTCTTAATACATATTAATATCATCAAGTCGATTTCTTGTCGTGCGCAATTATGACGTCACGCGTTTCTACCAACCAAGCTGAGCGCGACCGTCCCGTTGCATCGACTGCTCTTAACTGTTCAAACTAATGACTATATGTGGTGAAAAAAACGTGATGCGCGCGGGTAAAAAGTGCATTTTAACCGCGAGCGCCGCATAAGGTAAGCACCAAACCGTAAATGCCATGGCCAGCCATCGTAACGGCGTGATCGGCTCGTCTTTTTTCTCGTAATTTATGCCTTATTAAAACAATTTATTCTGTTTTGTTCTTGGATTCCGCGGGCGATTTACTTTTCGCGTGCGTCTGTTTAATGTTTGGTTTTCACGTCCGTTATTTTGAATTTCTTCGCGTCGGGTTTACTGAAATGTTGTGATTGTCATTTTTATAAACAACTATTCTACGTTTTGTCAAACGTGCAGCGAAACTAGTTTTAAGAAATCTATAAAATATTTGGGATTTTTGTTGTATAAATAAAACAAAGTCAAATTTGTATTTTCAAACATTTGTAAATTAAGTTTTTTTTTCTAATCAATATTTTACAATACGAAATAATGCTAGTTATTTTTAATAGATGCTGAACAAATGTTGATCAGTTTTAGGAGTGAATCTATTTGTCTGAACTTTAATATTTTTACTCTTGAGCCCCATTGAAATCAAATAAGATCAATTTATGTCAAGAGACCAACTTCTTCTTCATAAATGATTATGCTCCTTTCTATTTATATGATAGGAGGTATACGAGCAAACAACTCGCCTGATACTAATCGACTGTATGTAGGTATACATTTACATAAAAAAGAAACAGCTGATGATATTCATAGCCTGTTATTGCAACCAGATCACGCCTCCAGAATGAGTAAACAGATTATAAAATAATTCCCCGAACGTAAACATTACTCCTTATACATAGAATTCATACCAAGAAAATAAAGGAAATGCTTATGTTTATTAGTTAAATTTTAATTAAATTATTCGTCTTATATAAATTAATATTATAGCTCTCAAAGTAGCCTGGTTGGACGTTTTCGGTACATTTGATTAAACTTCGTTAGACAGGTTGACATCTGAGGGCTTTCAGTAATTTAAATGGGATATCTCGAGCGGTATTGATCATTATTGTTACAGGCTTATTGCCGGCGTAATGTTTATGTTTTGAGATGTTTGTTTAGAATATAATACTGGCACTATTTTATTGAACATTTTCACATTGAAATAGAAGTCCTTTAACAGGAATAAAAGGGAGGCGAATACAGTAAAACAAAATTATAAAGCCAGGCAACACACTACTTACTCTTCTGGTGTTTCGGGTGTCCACGGGCGGTTTGCCTCCTATCACATAAAAAAATAAACTACAATGGGACTAAAGAAAGTTCCACATTCAATACTGCAAAAATTTGTAATGAGTCTTAGGAGGTTAAGACTTATACTACATTTATTGTACATTTTATTGTGATTTTTACTTTAAAGCTGTTTCGTGGAATATTGTTATTTACTTTATTTAAACCGAGTTTTTGAGTGACAAGGTTTCAAAAGTTGACACTTGACAGCGTAAATTGAACTCTGTCAAGTTGACAATGAGTCAACACGGATGTGAAGGATGGGGGTCGTCAAAAAGATAATATCTTTTACTTTTAAGTATATTAAAATAAGAGAGCGCTTAAGAAAATTCACTACGGGCTATATATCGAGATGAGAACCATGCAGGCAATTATGGTCGCGCGATAAGTGATAAAATAGCAGGCAGTCCCTATCGCACTACTTGTAAGTGCGATATTTTATCGTCTATCGCGCGACCATGCTTCCCGTGAAGCTTCGAGAAGCTAGCGAGCTAGCGCATTTTTTAATTTTATTGTTGAACTTTAAGTTTATTAGTTTTGAAAATAACGTTTTATAACCTCTTTCGGTTTAAGGACAGTCTCTATACCTGACACGCTCTTATGGCTCTAGAAATAGGATTGCGTCAGATATTTTTGCTGGTGACTGAACAAAAATGTGTCTCAAGACTTTTGATATAATTCTTTACAGACTTTGTATGGTAGGATAAAAGAATGGAGGGATCGTAAAATAACATACTTACACAGCGTTACCGCTACATTACTGTCGCAACAGTCAATATGAGTTTTTCACATATATGTAGCGAAACAAGTTTTTAAATTTATTATTACTACATGTAAAACCTATCCGATATTTGTTTTAGTAATTGAACTGGTTGAAAAATAAAACCGGAGAGGCCACTATTTTTGCCCGCTGTTGCACTGCTTTTATTTATGCTTTATTTGTTACGAGTGAAACGATGTTATGATAATTTTTATTTTGTAAATATGCTTTCAAATGTATGTGAGTAAATATATTTCCACCCGTGACTTATCTCTTTTTGTAACTAGAAATTCAAAGTTCATTAAAAAAGAATGTTAAGTTTGCTTTTCGTAAATAATTTTGTGTTTTCTGAATGATAGTTACGTATTTGTTTTACAAAAGGAAAAATATTATTACGTGGTGTACTATTATAATACAAATATAATTATATTTTGTGCTCATGGTAAATGTATCCACTATTTGCGAATCATTTGGAAAGCGTATTTATCTTGTGAAATGTGGACTTACGTAAATATCAGCTCAGAAATTGTAAAATACATTCATTTAAATCCAAATGTTAGTTACTTTTACTAAAAAATACATCAAAGTAACTTACAAAGAAAGTAAAATGCTCTAGTGCATAAACGTTTTCCTTTCTGCACACTTTTTAAACAGCAAAGACCCACATGAGAGCCATGATAAATAAAAAAAAAAATTTATAAAGTTTCTTGTTAGTACTGTTAGATTTTACAAATATCACAATATATAGTATGTATATATAAAACAAAGTCGCTTCCTGCTGTCCGTCTATCTGTCTGTCACTATGTATGACTGTATGTGTAGACCTTACAAACGGATTGTCATGCGTCTTGTGTATTTTTAGGGTTCCGTAGTCAACTACGAACCCTTATAGTTTCGCCATGTCTGTCTGTCCGTCCGTCCGTCCGTCCGCGGATAATCTCAGTAACCGTTAGCACTAGAAAGCTGAAATTTGGTACCAATATTTATATCAATCACGCCAACAAAGTGCAAAAATAAAAAATGGAAAAAAATGTTTTATTAGGGCACCCCCCCTACATGTAAAGTGGGGGCTGATATTTTTTTTCATTCCAACCCCAACGTGTGATATATTAATGAATGAGGGTTTACTAAGATCATTTTTTGATAATATTAATATTTTCGGAAATAATCGCTCCTATAGGAAAAAAAATTTGAACCATATGTTTAAAAAATATGAAAAAAATCACAAAAGTAGAACTTTATAAGGACTTTCTAGGAAAATTGTTTTGAACTTGATAGGTTCAGTAGTTTTTGAGAAAAATACGGAAAACTACGGAACCCTACACAGCGTGGCCCGACACGCTCTTGGCCGGTTTTTTAATTGATAGGGTGATTCATTCACAAGGAAATAAAATTTATATGTTTAATACCCTTCCAAGGCGGCACAGGTCGCTAGTGTCTATTATAATAAATTACACTTACAAGCCTTCATTATTTTTAAACGTGATTCAAAACCTATGTATCATTCAAAATTGTCACTTTAAAGTCAATACCAATGGCTAACACGAAAATAACCTGACTGCCACCTTGTTGAAAAGTGAAACTTTCCAGCTTTTAAAAACGACGAAGGTCTTGTAAAAAAATGGTATCAATATCAAACTAAAATTAATATTCGAATATTTTACTGATAATACCTGGACTTCGTATGTTAAGAGGCAACAGGAGAAGAATACAGAATTGGAAAGGTGTATCCCTTTCAATTAGGGAATTTTAGTTAAATATATACCTACGCGTGTTACTGACTAGATTTATAAAAAAAATGTGCTTTAAGGACAACAGAACTCCTGTAAAAGATATTGCGAGAACATCTTTAAAATCGAGGTACCGCTATCGACTGTTTCCTTTTCCAAAACTTTACCAATCGGAATTAAATTTGAGAATCTGAATAACAATGAAATTATCTGTGTCGGACCGTTTAGTTTTTTTGGCTAATTGTTATGAATTTTGAACATCGCGCTTTTTTTGTGGCATAATCAATTAGACCGTTTTTGGGAAATTTTGAGCGGCTTAAACGCCATTAAAAATAAAAATATCAAAAAAAGCAAAACAATCTAAGATAAAAATAATAAAAATCTGTATTAAAAAAAATTTGGCTCTAGCTTTAACAACTAGAGAGGAAATAGTCGAGAGCGTTTGTATGGAAAATTGACCTCCTGTTGCTTCTTAACACAGAATATATTAATTTAAGGCTACGTTCAAATAAGCGGCTTTCGTGAAATATAATTTTCCAGCATTGCCAATCGATTTCATAGAAGAGTTCTCATTTAAATATATTTGTAAACACTTTTCAACTAAAGTATAGTTACCTACATGAAAAGAATAGATTTTATAAGTGTTCGCGTTTTGATTTAATTGTACCTATACATGAAAGAGGTATTGTATTAACTATCCAAAATATCCAAAATGTTAAAAATTTTAATTTAAGTAACGAATAAATACCCCAGCAACGACGGTAATCGAAAAACGCTAACATTTTAAACATATTTTTTTTTCTTTTATGCGACAACTAATGTACATTACACAATATCACCAAAAAGTTATAACTGCTACCTAAAGTTGAACTTGAAGGAAAACGTATATGTAATTATAAAAATATTATATTTTGACTTTGGTTCACAAATTAAAAACACTGATAAAATTATAACAAGCACGCGGTAAATATTTTTGAGTCTTCCTAACATGAAATAAGTGTCGAAGATCGCTCGACATGTTTCGCTCCGTAATGAGGAACATTTTCATTGAGCGCGCGCGACAATTTTACGTGAGTGACCCGATTTTACATGTTTTATATGCCATTGTCTCGTGATAGTTTTGTCATTAAAAATGAAATAGGTTATAATTGTTATAAGATATCAAGTTTCTTAACTTCATATTTCGTTAACAAGAATTTTCCAGAAACGTCACACCACTGAGCTTTCGCACACAATAGGCCAAAAGGCCTCACGAAATGTTAAGGTCACATTACATAACACGGTAGACGGCTTGGCGGCGCAGGCGGCGGGTCATCGACCGGGGCCCGGCGTGGGCGACCGTACACATACCAAACCTTTACATGTCTACAAGTTCTTTATTCTTTTATTCTTTATTTATTTATTTATTCCTTAAATTAACATTAACAGCCTAGCTAAACATGTCAATCGTACAGGAGGGTATAAACATGAATAATCCTGGTACACTTATATAAAATAGTGTAGCGGAACATAGAGTACATAATATAGTAGGTACTCACACGTGGATCGAACTTGGAGTAGTTATAGACTCCAAGTGACGGGCGCTGATCGCAAGGAATTGCGGCTCCGTGCTGTGAAACATATCCAGTTTGCTGTCGCTGGCCAGTATGTCATTGAGAAGGGTTAAAGCGTGGTGCAGTGGTGAGTGCGACAGAGCATGGGTGCGTGCCACCGGGATGGCGAATAGAGTCTGTCGGCGGGGACGGAGTTCTAAACCGGTGACCGGACGCACTTTGAGTGAAATGAGCGACAACAAGGAAGGGTTCGAAATTTGGCCGCGTATTAACCTAAAGAAGAATCTTACAAGGGACAAACTCCTTCTGCACTCTAGTGAAGTATAGTTTACCATTCCTAGTACATAGAGGGTGGGGTAAAGATGTGGATAATATCCATAGGTTTTAAGGAAAAGGAAGCGTACAAATGACTTTTGCACCCTCTCTAACATAAGAGTGTATTGATGCTCATGAGGGCTCCATATTGTGGCGTTACATTCAAGCCGGCTTCGAACATATGCATTGTATAATGCACAAAAGGCATTTAGGGAATCAAGAAATTTACATTGGCGGATTACAAAGCCCAATACTTTTCTAGCAGCCTTGCAAGTTGCAACAATATGCTCATTAAAAGTAAGATGGGAGTCGAACCATGTGCCCAGATCACGAGCAGATGTGACTTGTTGCATAGGCTGATTATAAATCGTGTAGTTGTAATGTAGGCTATTGAATGCACGGGTGTAGGACATGACTGAGCATTTATTTTCATTGAGGGACAATTTGTTTTGAATACTCCACGTACATACGCTGCTGATGTCCTCTTGTAATGCAGCACAGTCTTGGTGAGCACTGATCGGTTTAATTAACTTTAAATCATCAGCAAACAGTAAGCACGTGGAGTTTTTTATGGATGCAGGGAGGTCATTGATAAGAATAAGAAATAAGAGAGGACCGAGAGAACTACCTTGACCTATTCCTGATAATACAGAGTATGAATTTGACCTGGATTGACCATATTGGACATATTGCTGTCTACCTGTGAAGTAGTTAGTCAATAATTCCAATAGAGGTCGTGTGAATCCAGCATGTGCCAGTTTTATTAAAAGTATGTCGTTATCCACTCTATCAAATGCTTTTCGATAGTCGAAATAGGCCACATCCACTTGCTTCTTTTCATCAAGGTTATTAGCAATAACAGTAGTTGCGTTTATGAGATTGGATGAGGTTGAACGCTTTGGTAGGAAACCATGTTGCTCGTCACAGAACCAGCCATTGAGCTGTTGATACATGCGAGAGTGTAGAATAGTTTCAAAAACTTTTCCGAACACGGATAGTACGGCAATTGGTCGGTAATTTTGAATATCAGCCTTAGAACCGGATTTAAATATGGGTAATACTTTTGTTGTTTTCCAGAGGGAAGGGTATGTTTTTAATTGCAACGAAAGATTGAGGATAAATTGCAAGGGCCGAACAAACACTTCGCGACAATCTTTAATTATGTACTGGGGGATTCCGTCAGGACCTTGGGTATGCTTCGATGACAGACGACTTAAAGCTTTGCGGACTTCGTTCTCAGAAATATATCCAATATTAACAGTACGAATGGTTCTATGTGTAAGACTAGCCTAATGATTCATATGAACCTTGACTAGGTATAGCCGGTTTCGGTATATTTGTTCTAAGAGCTTGCACGAGCTCCGAATCGAATATGGCGGCAAAAAGAGACACTCACACGTGGATCGAACTTGGAGTAGTTATAGACTCCAAGTGACGGGCGCTGATCGCAAGGAATTGCGGCTCCGTGCTGTGAAACATATCCAGTTTGCTGTCGCTGGCCAGTATGTCATTGAGAAGGGTTAAAGCGTGGTGCAGTGGTGAGTGCGACAGAGCATGGGTGCGTGCCACCGGGATGGCGAATAGAGTCTGTCGGCGGGGACGGAGTTCTAAACCGGTGACCGGACGCACTTTGAGTGAAATGAGCGACAACAAGGAAGGGTTCGAAATTTGGCCGCGTATTAACCTAAAGAAGAATCTTACAAGGGACAAACTCCTTCTGCACTCTAGTGAAGTATAGTTTACCATTCCTAGTACATAGAGGGTGGGGTAAAGATGTGGATAATATCCATAGGTTTTAAGGAAAAGGAAGCGTACAAATGACTTTTGCACCCTCTCTAACATAAGAGTGTATTGATGCTCATGAGGGCTCCATATTGTGGCGTTACATTCAAGCCGGCTTCGAACATATGCATTGTATAATGCACAAAAGGCATTTAGGGAATCAAGAAATTTACATTGGCGGATTACAAAGCCCAATACTTTTCTAGCAGCCTTGCAAGTTGCAACAATATGCTCATTAAAAGTAAGATGGGAGTCGAACCATGTGCCCAGATCACGAGCAGATGTGACTTGTTGCATAGGCTGATTATAAATCGTGTAGTTGTAATGTAGGCTATTGAATGCACGGGTGTAGGACATGACTGAGCATTTATTTTCATTGAGGGACAATTTGTTTTGAATACTCCACGTACATACGCTGCTGATGTCCTCTTGTAATGCAGCACAGTCTTGGTGAGCACTGATCGGTTTAATTAACTTTAAATCATCAGCAAACAGTAAGCACGTGGAGTTTTTTATGGATGCAGGGAGGTCATTGATAAGAATAAGAAATAAGAGAGGACCGAGAGAACTACCTTGACCTATTCCTGATAATACAGAGTATGAATTTGACCTGGATTGACCATATTGGACATATTGCTGTCTACCTGTGAAGTAGTTAGTCAATAATTCCAATAGAGGTCGTGTGAATCCAGCATGTGCCAGTTTTATTAAAAGTATGTCGTTATCCACTCTATCAAATGCTTTTCGATAGTCGAAATAGGCCACATCCACTTGCTTCTTTTCATCAAGGTTATTAGCAATAACAGTAGTTGCGTTTATGAGATTGGATGAGGTTGAACGCTTTGGTAGGAAACCATGTTGCTCGTCACAGAACCAGCCATTGAGCTGTTGATACATGCGAGAGTGTAGAATAGTTTCAAAAACTTTTCCGAACACGGATAGTACGGCAATTGGTCGGTAATTTTGAATATCAGCCTTAGAACCGGATTTAAATATGGGTAATACTTTTGTTGTTTTCCAGAGGGAAGGGTATGTTTTTAATTGCAACGAAAGATTGAGGATAAATTGCAAGGGCCGAACAAACACTTCGCGACAATCTTTAATTATGTACTGGGGGATTCCGTCAGGACCTTGGGTATGCTTCGATGACAGACGACTTAAAGCTTTGCGGACTTCGTTCTCAGAAATATATCCAATATTAACAGTACGAATGGTTCTATGTGTAAGACTAGCCTAATGATTCATATGAACCTTGACTAGGTATAGCCGGTTTCGGTATATTTGTTCTAAGAGCTTGCACGAGCTCCGAATCGAATATGGCGGCAAAAAGAGACACTCCCTACATAAGAAGTATTTACAATCGACATTACGATCTCATGTAAAATGCATAAATTTTGATATGAAAATTTACGTAACACACACTGAGTGTAAAACTTCTGTTTAAGTGCTCAATATTTTTTGTACTTAGACTAGAAAATTAAGTACCAGACATTGGTTTGGAAGAAAAATTAATGCCGCGTTTGTTTAAGTTGTGAGTTATCAACCATTCCTTTGTTTTCGCAACCTATATGAAGACATTATCTAGCTTACATTTATGTAGGGTGCAGGGGGATAATTTCGACTGATGGGTAATTTCATCGATTTATTTTCCTATATCTTATGATTTTTATATTATCAAATAGAGTCTCAACTGTTCACATATGACCTGCTCAGGGGACGCACATGTCACTTAAGTTAATAATGTATAACATGGAAAATATTTTAATTAAATAATTGAATTTACCCGCCAGCCAAAATACCCTGTACTTACAAACTTAAAACAACAACTACAAACAAACTTAATCTACAAATTTAGCTTCACAACATCCAATAATCCAGCAAAACAAACGCCCCGTCAGTTCATATCAATAATATCCCAATCCATTTAAAACGCAATTTATTTGTTGAAAACGCGGATGCCGGCAAACGGCCCGGGGCGCTACAGGAACAGCTAAAGCGTGTCTGTTTTCGATAGTATTAATTAATTCCGTCATAGATGTAACACGGCTTGATAATTCGCGGGGTGTCGAGGACTGACACGTGTATATGTAAGACTTAGATCTAGTTACAACTATTTTTGGAACATCAACATAACTTAGAGGAAAACTATGAAAACTCTCCTACAATAAAATTAAGCGAACACTCTTTCGATGACAGGCAGCAGATCGATTTAAATTAAACAACAGTTAGACGTATGAAAATCCCCAAACAATAAAATTTTGCGACACAGAATAAATAATAGTACCAACGTAGTGAGCAATTCTTCTAAACTGAAGTTTGTCGATTCATCCCTTTTTAATGTAGAGCACTAGCGCTTTCGACTATTTAGGGTTTTCAAAAATCAAGTAGGTAATTATCTTATATGTGGTAGCGAATGCACAGGGGCGTCTGATTGTACGGTCGACTACAAAGAGATGTATACACTTTTTCACCTTATTGCATTTTAATAAGGTGAAAAAATGGATACATCTCTTTGTAGTGGACTGTACCAACCCTAATAATTGCTACGTAGCGACTCCGGCATCGCTCGATCGCAATAGTGTCTGATTACCGGTTTTGATAATTGTGATACATAATAATATGTCGGCAGATGACTTTTGGACTGACCCCCATCATAAATTCCAAAAATCATGACTAGGTAATACAAGAGGTAAAGTTGCGACTGGGCCACTACATAGATACAGAGTTGCGACGTTGCGTTATGACATAATTGTTTTATATAATTTCATACAAATTTTAACTTCATGTCTTAAGCTGGCCGGTAGATTTTCCTATAAATGATGATTTTGAATCATAAAATATTGAATAGATTGATTTGATTTAGTTTGATGTTTTATTTTAAAGTCAGTATTTTGTTCGTGTTGGTGTGGTGAAAAATTATGTGTTTCATTCGGTGGCAAAGTTTGTTTAACCTTCGTGCCTTGAAACCCTCGCAACGCTCAAGATTCCACTTTTTGAATATTGGAATCTCGCATGTTTGGGTATCAATATTGGCACGCGCAGTTAAACAAAAACATTGCCCCCTTGTAAAACAAATAACTATTTTCAAAGTACTACCAGTAAAGTTTCAGCAATTTATAAAAAGGTTGAATGAAACAAATGTAGTTTCTATACAATATGTACATTCATATCGGATCATATTCTGATTAAGTGGCGTATTTTCGCAATAAATTAATGTTTCGAAATTTAAATCAGTGAAAAGGAATTGATTGTTTAACGATTTACCAAGGGGTTTTCATTATAACGGCTGCATATTTCGGACCCGTTATGAATTATTTTTGGGGATTGGAATTTATACAGAAATTTTGATTCGATAAAATGAGTGTAAATTATTTTCGTTTATTCGCAACTGATATTTATTAACGACTGTATCTAATTGATCCGGAACCTATTTACATAATTATATAAGAAACTGAGACTAAACAAAACTATCTGGTATAAGGCTGATTTTATTGATTGATTTATATAGTATATTAAATAGGATATCAGGTCTCAAACACACCGTACCGCCGTAACCGAAACAAGCCGTGGTTCTTTTATGAATTTTATTCCTGATACCTATGTGTCCACATAATGTCATGTGAAATTGAGCTTGATTTGTAGTCATTTATTAGACTTATATTGGCCGGGTTATAGACCGTGATTACCTTTTCGATTTTTGTGGAGCTCCCTACATTTGCGATACATTTTTTATTAATTTGTATGTAGATCACAGGGCCTATGAGTAACCATTTAGTGAACTTTAATTTGACAAAATTAAAATTAAAACGGAATCCGCACCGCCTGTTTTCAGTCTATTGTGATACCACCTTATATTTTATTACTCCCGTATATCTTCAATTCCCTCGCCACTCAGTGAGTAAACGAAATCAGCCCGTAAATAGTGCACTGCTAAAAGGTGGATAATCCGGTCTTATCCCGCAACCAGCTTACGTACGTGCTTAAACCATGCTCAGCTCTCTTAGATCAATAACATTTCTTGAGATTCGCGGTCATCGTAGATTTCATGATGTTTATTTAAGCAACTTAAGCAGTTTTTTTATCTACGTCTAGTTTTATTTTTCAACGCAGGAATGTAGGTCACATATCGTCACTACTTTAAAAAAAAACTTGTATCTTCGTCTGTCAATGAAAAGAAAATTGTAGTAAGTATGTATGGAATGCATATAGACTTACTGCGTTTTAACTTTGGGGAGCAGCGTGAGATACGAGATTTTTTCAAAGTAGTGACGATATTTCACTTTCACTTTGGAGTCATCACGGGAAAGTAATCGTTCCGTAAAAGGGACCAATCGACGGTAAGTATAAGTTAAAATCAGATAAGTATAAGGAACTTAATATGGGAGACATGGACATAATTATTTAACAATTTTGTCCGAAGATATAGGTGTTTTCAAAAAAATACTGAACAATATCTTCTTCATCTCAAAATTATGATTTATATTTAAAGAAATCCGGAAATGCAGTAGATATCATAATATTTTGTAAGTACCTACCTGATGTGTGTTTAAATCTACGCTTTTAGCAGGCTAATTCCAACATAAAAATGTATTTACTAACCTATACATACTGGCGCGAAAAAAATGTAGGATTCGGAAGACATTATTTATATATCGTTTTAAGTATTCGTGTTCTCCAGAGGGCCTACCGCGAAATAAGAAAATCGAATTTTCTTTTTGTCACTCCTGCATATTTGAGAGATTCGATTTTCATGTTTTGCGGTAGATTGTGAATCTTCCAATTATCTTAAGTATATTTATTAGTGGCTCTGCATAGGTGTTTTACATAGAAACCCTATTTAGTTAAAAAGACCTCATCAAAATTCGTTGCGTAGTTTAAAAGATCTAAGCATACATAGGGGCAGACAGAACGCGGGAAGCGACTTTGTTTTATACTAAGTAGTGACAAGTCACATTCCTCAGGCGCTGAAAGAATCCCCATGCGCCCCTCGGGTCAAGTATGCGACTCGTTCAGTTAACAAGACGATTTTCAATTCACCTTAATTATTATACGTTCACGATTCAGGGGTCTATTCTCCATACAAACGTTCTTGACTATTTTCTTTCTCATTCTATTTTGAAGCTAGAACGATGATTTTTTTACACAATTGTTAGTATTCTAAATATTTAACAAATGGCCAAAAGGGCATGATTATGTCGCAAAGAAAGGCGTGATATGAAAACTATGTCCGACACAAAGTATTTCATTATATTTCAGATACAATTTTTAACATATTTTTTCGCAATATCTTTCATCTGTGTCGTCCTTATCATAATTTTGTTTTATATTAATCTACTCAGTAGGTACCACGGATATTTCAATTAAAATTCCCAAATCCTTTCAATTAAACCATTTAGGCTGCTATTAAATATGTATGTTTTAAAGTTTGACTCATAATGTAACAGAACTGCCTTCATTGTCTAAATATAGGAACATATATTTTTTGGTAAATACCAGGTATTCTGTTGACGGACTTAAGTCGTAAACAATAGCGATTAACGCGTTATTGTAGCTTTTGTATTGACTTTAGTTCTTTTAATAAGCTACAATATTTAATTAGTTATTGCTTCATTTAGCAGGTAGGTATTTTTTGCCTTTTGACTTGAGTTCTTTTAATAAGCTACAATATTTAATTAGTTATTGCTTAATTTAGTAGATAGGTATTTTTTGCCTCTACTGGTAGGTATTTTTTAGAAATAATGATAAAATAATTACTTAGTTGAAAAATAATTACTTAGTTTTGTACATATCCATGTAAAATCATATTATACATTTTATGTAAGGAGCCGAGTACATGTTTAACTACTAATTTAATGGATCCACCTGGTAAAGAAAATAATTTTATTCTTAGGTACTTTCGGGTAAATACCTACGGTAATCAATCAAGTGTAAAATATATATCTATAATTCTTATAGGTAGGAAAATTATAAGTGAATACATTATAGGAGTCTTACTAGAAATTAAAGTTATGTCTGTGTTCATTGGAATCATTGGAATATTATTAAGATTCCGATTGAATTTTTAGATATGAACATCTGTCTAAACTCTCTTTAAAATAAATATTCGAAAAAGAAAGGTCCCAGTTAAAGATTTAACGTTTTTCTTGTTATTATAATGTAGCTATCATTCAAAATGTTATAGGAAGAAAAATATTAAAAACTCTAAAATTTCTACCTAAGTTTAGTAGTCTTACATATTTTAGTCACTGTAATTTGTTTACTTGAATTTTTAGTTTGAATTATTTGGGGATGTAAAAGTGAATAATGTGGTGTGCGATGGTGGATGTTTGTGCGAGATCAGGTGTTGGTGGTCTCGGGTGCGGAGGCTGACTCTCGCGGCGCCTGCGCCCAGGTGCGGCAGGTGGGCCCGCCCCTAGTCCCTCCCCGCGGCCGCGCACCTGCCTCGCCGCTCAGTCCAACGCCACACGCCGGCCTGGCGTCTCGTGCTCGCCGCACACCGCCACTCTCTCCACACTCTCGCGAGCCCTGTGCGTCGTTTCTCGCTTCCTCCCCCCGACCGCTCAGTTTCCCGCCCGCTCCTCCGAACTTTACTAAGTTTTTGAATTTCGCGGTGCGACGGTGCCGTCGAACGCTCGCAGCCGGCCGCGGATGCGGTCGTAAGAGTAAATAGCGAGGCCTCGAGGAGGCCGCTGCCGCCACGCTGTTCCCGCCGCAGCTCGCGTGCGTGTCCTACGTGACGCCTTGCGCCTGCTGCCCGCCGCTGTACCTGCCGGCCCCGCATCCTCAGCTCCAACTGCCGCTGCCCTTCCCGCTGCCCCTAGCCCTCCCGCTCCAAGCCCTAGACCCTCAACTCGCTAAACACCAGCGGCTGCGGCTCTCTAACATGGTAAGTGCATTTTCCCGCCGGCGCGCGCTCGACCGATAAGTTTTCGCGAATAGAGAGCACAATGCCGGTAAAGTTGGTAACAAACGGATCTGATAACAACTCTCGCGGGCCGCCGACTCGTACGCGATACAATCGCAGCCGCCAGCACAGATGCCGCGCGACTATCGCTCTACTCCCCGCCGCACATGTGACTCAAACAAACAAACATTCATTGTGTAACACGGACTAATAAAGAGTTACAGACACGCTGAAGTGCTTTCGTTGATAAACTTCGGCCATAACTGCGGAAAGTTAAGGTCCGCACGCATAAGTTAAGCGTATTAACGTTTGCCTCTTCTCTTATCCAAACTATAGTGTTTTACTCTCTTGGGACTATTGAAATATAATTTCTGCAAGTTCTATTTTATGGACAGTGCGGGAGAACCTTTTAGCGTTAGACTTATAGTTTCTTCTTAAAGTTTTAAACAAGTTTTAAGTGCTTAAGTTGTAAACGAATGCGCGTTTTCTGCTAGAGTTATACTTACGAAAATGTTAGGTTTACCTTTCTTATGCGACTCCGTCTCAAATATTTGAATGCAAATTTCCTTGAAGTGTAAAGTAAATTGATGTTCTGAAATCGACGTAAAATACTCAAAACTCTTCAACAAAGTCTTCTATCCTCCACAAAACCTCGATGGTCGTTTATTTTTCTTCTCTGTACTTTATTTTGCCTCGTCAACGAAAACTTTTAATACGATTCGTATTCAACAGAAGTTGCAAGGGGAGGAAATCAAAGAGCGACCGCAGTCAATATCTAAACCAAGTTGTTTATAAACAATCCGGCCGACTTACACGTCGGACGCCATGAAAGTAAGCGTTGATGACAGAAGTTAGACTTGAATTAAAGTCGCATCAAACTTTTCTCATTAAAAACACTCTTGAAGAGGTGAGTTTATGGAGATATTTTAATATAGTTTATTAAAAAATAAGCCTCTTGATCTCGATTCTGTCTAAATTTAGCTAATTGGCGCAAATTTCATGTGTACGCGTGAATGAAAGATCGGCGTGTGACAATTTTCTCTTAGCAACCCCTTTTTAATTGAAAATTTAATTTATTAGCGCTTGAAATGTTTAACGCCTTGTTTATACGCATAATGCCCGTGCATTTGTAGGGGCATCACGTGCGTCAATTGGCGCGACAGAATAACGGAACATACAAGCGTTTCCGTGGAACCTGAACCATTACCATGCTAAATTTTCGCTGTGAGGTCTAGCCTGCTAAATAACGGCTTTCGATCCATTCGAGTAGCTCTGTGCTTACTCATTCCGCATAATTTCTTACATAATACATTGTAAAGAAGGAAATATGAAGATGAATCCAAGTAGAGTATGCGATCGAATTTATATTGGAGAATACTTTTAAATGTTCAGAATAATGAAGAACATTTTTCAGGCATCTCTTGAACATTCATTAATTAAACATGAAACATACTGGATTTTCAATATTTTCATACATTTAATATTAATAATACATTAGGCGACTATGGGATATGGGTTAAATTGTGGCGTAGGCGAGAGGCTGGCAACCTGTCACTGCAATGTCACAGTTTCGTTTTCTTTCAACCCCTTATTTGCCAAGAGTGGCACTGAAACTTTAGTAGTTTCATGTGTTCTGCCTACCCCTATATGGGATACAGGCGTGATTGTATGTATGTATGTATGTAATATTAATAAATGGTACTTTTTATGTACCTGGTTCATGCAAGTTCAAGTCTAAACATAATATAAAGTTTAAATAAATATTCCATTTATAAATATCACATAAGTGTTTACGCTTCACCGAGAGCTCAAGTTGTGCTATATCACCTAGTCTCATATAATATAATGAAAACAACTATTTTACAATAGACCACATTTTCGTGTTTAAAAGTTGAAAAAGTGGCACTTATCAAAAAACACTCCCCGGCACAGTTCGAGGATACGGTAGGGGTCAATTCTCCATACAAACGCTCTCGACTATTTCCTCCCTGGTTTTTGAAGATAGAGCAATGATTTTTCAACACATATTATTATTAGTTTTATCTGTGCCGGACTGTTTTGATTTTTTTGATATTCTGCTTTTTAAAGACTCTAGAGCCAATCAAAAATTTCCAAAAACAGCCTTTTTTATTGTGGCGCAAAAAGAGGTGTGATACTCAAGATTGGTAACAATTAACCAAAAAAACTAAACGGTCCGACATAGATTATTTCATTGTTATTCAGATTCTCAAATTTTTTTCCGATTGATAAAGTTTTGAGGGAGGAAAGAGTCGAGAGCGGAACGTCGATTTTATAGTTTTTTTTTTCTAAATATCTTTTGACTGAGTTGTTCTTAATGGACAATTTTTTTTTCGTTAAATCTAGTTAATAACACTAGTATATTTAACGAAAATTCCCAAGTTGAAAGGGGGGCTCCTTTCCATTTTAGCATTTTCGCTACCGTATCCTCTTAAAGTAGAAACAAAACCTGAAATAATACGGACTTATTTATCTTCTGATATTTTTATTGAATATGAAAAGCGCAAATACGTAACACCATACATTTTGTTAACCAAGTTCAATTCGTAAGTGTCGATGACAGTTTTTTTTTTTTGATAACCCACAACCAAATTTTGCATATATTTGTCTTAGATCTTCTACATTTAAGTAACACCTAGTATACTTACTCATGAACGAATAAATTCAAGCTTTTGGAGTATTCTTTTTTCTAAGAAGCGCTAATGTATAATTTCCATTTTCACATTTCGTTCGGATTCTCTTTTATAATTAGGAATCATAATAACGATCGCGTGGCTCGGTATCGGTTTCACCGCAATTTTGCTGGAAAGTCTGCAAGTCGACCGAGCGGTACGGTATTCAACTCGAGTATCGCCTAATTGCATATCTATCTAATAAGTGTGTAATTCAAATTGAAATTGATTTAGACGGGCCGCGAACGAATTCTATCACGAGAGGCTTATAAGTTGGCATGTTTAATCTGATGGTTTAAGAGGCCTTATTCCTAAAGACGAGCGTTTTTTGCAAAATAGAACCTTTTTCATTCAAAATTATAAAGAAACTATAAATGATTATTAAAAAAATGATAATGTTCCTAAAAGTACATATCTTAAGCTAGAAAGTCAATTGGTACTACTTTAAAATATGTCTTTTTATACTTCCGAAAAATCAGTTTTTTCGGAAGACGTTTTCAATTTTCATAGTGGGATAGCTCGTTTAGAATCGTGATTGTGCTGTTAAAAATGTTATTTGGGGTAATAAATGATCACAATCCTATTTGTTATATCCTGTACGAATTAGCTAATACTTTGACATTTTAAGATTTACTTGAAATGGTGGATAAATAACCTTCCGTATCCTCCCCATTTTTTCGATAAAAAGAGGTTTACATTATGTATTTTTCCTGCTATTCCTGAATTTTTGTAACTCTTAAATAATATTATCCTAAACTAGAACTTCTTATTGACCTATAAGAAAAAAATCATACATATAAGACATACCTTTCTGTCGATAGATATGTTTTTAAAACACCTAAAATTCGAATAAAAGACACTGTGCTAACGCGAGCCCGCTCAGTCTGGGCCGAGCGCTCGAAGACAACGGACCTGCGTTTGATCGTCCGGCGCACCTAGCTTTCGTAAGCAGCTCGATAGTTCCGAGAAGTGCCGTAAACTGCGACTAAACAAATCTTGATCCTTTTTACACCTTATGCAATTTTAGCATTCTACATGCTTTTCATATGATTTTGGATTTTAAGTTATACGTGAAGTTTGTTGAGAGTTTGAATTATTATTATATTTTGGGACCAGGATGAGGTTCTGGTTCTCATGATGATGGAGTCAGGCAGGAGATGTTCAACAGAACTGCTATTCTACTTATCATAACTCCACCATGTTTGGGCTCATTAGATTTGGGCTGATGAGCACCATCGATCTAGATGAGGTCTAAGGTCTCATGATGGAGTCAGGAGGTGGTCAACAGAACTGCTATTCTCCTCATCATAACCCCATCATGTTTGGGCTCATTAGATTTGGGCTGACGAGCACCATCGAACTAGATGAGGTCCAGGGTCTCATGATGGAGTCAGGAGGTGGTCAACAGAACTGCTATTCTCAACATCATAACCCCATCATGTTCGGGCTCATTAGATTTGGACTGACGAGCACCATCGAACTAGATGAGGTCCAAGGTCTCATGACGGGGTCAGGAGGTGGCCAACAGAACTGCTATTCTCCTCATCATAACCCCATCATGTTCGGGCTCATTAGATTTGGGCTGACGAGCACCATCGAACTAGATGAGGTCCAAGGTCTCATGATGGAGTCAGGAGGTGGTCAACAGAACTGCTATTCTCCTCATCATAACCCCATCATGTTTGGGCTCATTAGATTTGGGCTGACGAGCACCATCGAACTAGATTAGGTCCAGGGTCTCATGATGGAGTCAGGAGGTGGCCAACAGAACTGCTATTCTCCTCATCATAATCCCATCATGTTCGGGCTCATTAGATTTGGGCTGACGAGCACCATCGAACTAGACGAGGTCCAAGTTCTCATGATGGAGTCAGGAGGTGGTCAACAGAACTGCTATTCTCCTCATCATAACCCCATCATGTTTGGGCTCATTATAAATATGTGGAAGGTCGTTAATAATAATAAATGTTTTATTAGGGTACCCCTACATGTAAAGAGGGGGCAGATATTTTTTTTCATTTCAACCCCAACGTGTGATTTATTGTTAGATAGGTATTTAAAAATGAATTAGGTTTTACTAAGATCGATTTTTGATAATTTTCATATTTTCGGAAATAATCGCTATAACTTTTGAACCATATGTTTAAAAATATGAAAAAAATCACAAAAGTAGAACTTTACAAAGACTTTCTTTGAAAATTTGTATTGAACTTTATAGGTCAGTTTTTGAGAAAAATACGGAAAACTACGGAACCCTACACTGAGCGTGGCCCGACACGCTTTTGGCCGGTTTTTATTTTATTTTAATACTTTTCTGTGCTATTCATGCATAGCCACCCTAGGGGATTCAGTATTGACAGCTTCTTTTTTTTCTTTCTGCATATATTTGTTTCCGCTTTTAAGTTTATTGTAAATAAGACTGCTTGCACTTACATTGAGATTATAATTACATAATGCTATTAAATTAAATCTAATGAAGCGTTGTTTTATTTCCTAAATCTCAAAACCCTTTAAATCGAATATGTATAGTAATGAGCAAAAATTTTACCGCAGGCTTTCCAAACCGACGATGCTTGATCAGCTACTTTTAGAACGAACATGTACACCGTGTCCAATAAGTCCGAATACTCACATTTTACCTCAGTTCTAAAGATATAGGGATCACAGGCCATAAAATTCTTATTTAAACTGAAGAGTATATTCCTTTTAATAAAATACAAGCACAAAGTTCATGAAATTTCCGAAGTGTCTAAGAAAAAAAGAGGTAAAGTGCCAACAAAATACTTGCTCGGCACGCAGGTGACGAGTTATTTTTTATAAGCAGAATCTGTATGTGATAAAACAGACGCCACGTGTCCAAAATAAACTATTATGGGTACCGAGGATAGATAACGTTCCGGGCAACTAGAAAAATGTGCCTAGGTTCCAGAGCTCACCATCGGCCCAGGTGTGGGATGCAGTATGTAAGCGAGGTAAACTACCTTCAGTACTTACAGATAAAAGCGTTAAAATCAACGTTTTTTTCTTTAAAACCAAGGTTTTGGAGAAAAAATTCCTTAAAGTTAAAAAGGATGCTTGGGAATGAGTATCATGTGTCCCAACAAGACGCACCTCCAGCACATTCGGCAAATGGTATTCTAGCGTAGTTTCAGACTAATTTGGCAGTTTTTTATCCGAAACATGAGTGGCCACCCAGGCCTCCAGGTTTAGGCGTATTAGACTACTTTGTATGGTCATACATGCTTTGAAGACTAAATTTTTATAAAATCATAAACCTAGATCATTTCAAAAAGATTATTGAGAGTATTTGGGATGAAATGTGAAGAAAACGGTGCGTGCCGCGTGTGATCCGTTTGAGAAGCGTTTGAGGCTGGTAAACAAGTTAATGCTGGAGTTATTCCAAAACATTTGTTGTGAATGTAGTAAATAAGAGTGCCATTCATAAAATATAATAATAATGTAGTAACTATTTGTTCATTTTGTTTTATTGGCTATTTGTGCTGTATTCAAACTTATTGGACACGGTGTACATATTTTGATTTTCACCCTTTAAAATGTTTCTAAGACGCAACGTTTTGCAAATTTGGTCACGTCATGCACAGTTAAACTGTGGAATGAATTGTCGCCAGCGGTATTTCCGGACCAATGCGACCATCAAACCTTCAAGAAAAGAGCGTACATCCATCTTAAAGGCCGGCAACGCACCTCCAACACTTCTGGTGCTTCTGGTGTCCATGGGCGGCAGTGATCGCTTACCATCAGGCAGCCTATCTGCTCGTTTGCCTCCTATCCCATAAAAAAACGTTTAATATTTTTTAAGAAAAAAAAAACCGCCGCCTTTCGGGTTGTGGTGAAAGCTACTTGCGAATGTTGGATTATGTAGAAATGTGTAGGTATTTTTTAAAACTGCTTTTAATGCTTTAATTATTTGATGGCAACACAAATCAATATACGTATAACGCTAAGGTTTGAGAGTTTCTCAATTCCTCATGAATCCGATTATAAGAAATCGAAGCTTGACAAACTTTGACTTGAAAACTCAATAATTATGCTTAACAAACATAACTAAATAAATGTCACTGTTCTGAACTTAAATGCATGCTTTTCTTACAAAAATACCAAAGTCACTATGAGTGTGCCGTTCAGATTTGAGGAGTTCGGTTCTGACTATCATCAGCAGTTCCACTGCACCAAATGTCACTGTTCCGGACGTAAGTGCATGCTGTTCTTATAAAAATACCAAAGTCACTATAAGCGTGCCGTTCAGATTTGAAGAGTTTGGTTCTGAGTGTTCTGACCATCATCAGCAGTTCCACTGCACCAAATATCACTGTTCTGGACTGGACGTAAGTGCATGATGTTCTTATAAGAATACCAAAGTCACTATAAGTGTTCCGTTCAGATTTGAGAAGATCGGTTCTGATCTGACCATCATCAGCAGTTCCACTGCACCAAATGTCACTGTTCTGGACGAAAGTGCATGCTGTTCTTATAAAAATACCAAAGTCACTATAAGCGTGCCGTTCAGATTTGAGAAGTTCCGTTCTGGCCATCATCAGCAGTTCCACTGCACCAAATGTCACTGTTCCGTACCTAAATGCATGCTGTTCCTTTAAAAACACAAAAATCACCATACGTATGCCTTTCAGATTCGAGGAGTTCCCTCGATTACTCCAGGATCCCATCATCAGAACTGGGTTCTGAGAAAAATGGGACCAATCTGTATTCATATACATTCAATTTTTTTTTATCGGTCCAGTAACAACGGAGATATCGAGGAACAAACATAAAAAAATGAAAAAAAAAATAAACATACAGACGAATTGAGAACCTCGCCTCAAATCTCTCAGATTTGAGGCGACGGTTAAAAAGTGACACATCATGAGCAGTTCCAATGCACCAAATGTCACTGTTCTGGACGTAAGTGCATGCTGTTCTTATAAAAATATGAAAGTCTGTATAACTGTGATAATTTCCGAAAATATTAATATTATCAAAAAACGATCTTAGTAAACCCTTATTCATTTTTAAATACCTATCCAAAAATATATCACACGTTGGGGTTGGAATGAAAAAAAAAATAAGCCCCCACTTTACACTTTACACTAATAAAACATTTTTTTCCATTTTTCATTTTTGCACTTTGTTGACGTGATTGATATACATATTGTTACTAAATTTCAGCTTTCTAGTGCTTACGGTTACTGAGATTATCCGCGGACGGACGGACGGACGGACGGACGGACGGACGGACGGACGGACGGACGGACGGATGGACAGACAGACATGGCGAAACTATAAGAGTTCCTAGTTGACTACGGAACCCTAAAAAACAGAAATCACTATTAAACTATTCTCTAATTTCAAGTTCCTAACTAAAATTTTCCTAATAAAAAAAAAAAAATTGATCTCGCTACAAACTTTCACCCCCTTTTTCCCTCTACTAGGGGTGTAAATTTTCATAATCGATTCTTATCTCTTCGAAATTTTGTTAATGCAATCTATACAAATTTCGACTTTCTAGCTTTCGTAGTTTCGGCTCAGCGGTGTTGGTTGTTGAATCAATCAATTAGGAAACCTGAATTTATATATGTACATGTAGACTAATACTATACTTTTACTACATTCATTACTACTTATTTACTACTACCATACCATGAATATGAAATTAAATAAAGAGTCCCCATATAAAATTGAAAATTATGTTATTAGCAATTTAATTCAAAACTATCAAGATTATTCGTGTCTGCGTTGAAACGCGCGTTGAGTTGCCGGTGCTCGCGTACCGAGCGCCAACGCCATCTATCGATGGCCGTTTCGTGAAATTGACGAGCGCTCTAAGGAGTAAGGGGTCTTAATGGTAATTATGGAAAATGAGAAATGAATGTATGTTTTATTAAACTATGTATTTAAAGGAATCTGCAGAGATAAGACTCATCTACATAGACATTTGTTTGAATTACTATTTTTTACTTTAGGTTTTCCGATCCGATTGTTAAAATAAGCCATGCCAAGCCATTCATGGGCTTTCATGAAGATTGTATAACATGCAAATATTTGAACTATGTCAAAGGACTTCATTTAAATTTGATTACTATATATTTAGGTATAACTAATCAGTATGCCGCTGATATCTTGTTATCGTTTGATACTTTTACCCTTCACAGTTTTACCCTGTTCATATTTTCAGTTATTTTTAAACTTAATATCAAATACCTAAATACAATATTTTCATTAATTTGGCAATAATTACAACCGGCAAAGTAGCTTATGCAATGTAATTCATTATTCATCTAGTGAATAATCACTAAATGTGCGGTCAGGGCCCACTCATGCAGACCAGTGCTCCGATATCCATATTGGACTCTTAATTAAAAACACCACTGTAAACAGAGCTAGTCTAATATATGCTGAAATAATTTATACATTCCTATTCACGTAGAATTTTATTTCTTGTTGTATGTTTCCGTAATTACAGCTTTGTTATTTAGATATTAATTATATTTTACGAGATTTTATTTATCTGTAGGTACAAGTAATTGGAATTAAAAGTATAGTCGGTGATTAAAGGCTCAATTTTGAAGTTTTTTTTGACAAAAACCTCATGTAATTTAATTTAAGTAAGTTTACTAGCAGGTATAATTATTAGTTTAAATTTAATTTCAGTACAAGATACTGTACATTTTAATTCAGTTTATGTTTTAATCTTGTGATAAATAAGTCTTGTACGATTTTTCGCTCCTGATTTTTCAAGATATGTAGGTACCTACATACTTAGGTCCATATTATTTCAATGCTACATTATAGGAAAAAATACAAAAGTACGCATATTGTTAACATAGATTCTCAAGTTGAACAAAATAAATAGTAATCAAGTCTGTTAGTTGAAGCACTAATAATTCGTCTTGAAAAAAAGTTCTGTTGTAATCTGCATTTCGTGTATCAAACTTTAAATTCCTAATGAAAGAGAAGTAGTATGCTGGTGTCTAAAAACGACGCGTGAGTAATCTAAGGGGCCCCAGTCGCGTGAGATGCGCGCTGAGAAAAAATATACTAATGTGGTCACAAGTCACTAGCGCTCCATACCGCAGAATAGCTTACTTCTAGTCCAGTACTACTGCTATGTTCTACTATTGGTCCACGAGTTCGACACCTTTCTGTTACTCCAAAAATTCCAGAAATACAATGTGTCAGGTAACTACTTTATTTCTTTGGTTTTTTATCCTTTTTGTATTGTTGGGTCATTCTAAATAATTACATCTAAAATGTTTATTTCAATAATAATTTTAGGTACAGCGGTATAAATCTCGACTGGGCGGCAAATGTAACTGGTCCATTTTTTCCATGTTTTACAATGTTTGCATTATTAAATAGAGTGCCCAGCGGTTATAATTATATGGTAAGCGTGTTCAGTGGATACATGTAGAATTCAACTTCTGTACTTTACTTACTTTATTCTACGGCAAAAAAATTGATAAGGACAAAAATGTATTTTTGAATTTCTAAATTAAGTGATGATTATTGTGTTTATCTAATGGCCTTAACGTTTATAAACATAAATATGTACGAAACTGTTTCTGATGAGTGTTGTACGTTTCATATGTAACTTATGTGCTTGCTGTAATTTATACCGCGGCGGCGTAAAAAGTGTGCCTTGCTCTTATATTATAGTTGACTCTTATTTATCGTTCAATACACCTGTAAAACATAGTTATACATATTTAACAATTAAGTAGGTAACAGGTCTTACAATCTTGTTTGATTACTTAAACACAATAAAGGGCGCCTTTGACACATCAACATATAATCCATATCCATACTAATATTATAAATGGGAAAGTGTGTGTGTCTGTTTGTTTGTCCGTTCTTCACGGCAAAACGGAGCGACGACTTGACGTGATATTTTATGTGGAGATAGTTGAAGGGATGGAGAGTGACATAGGCTACTTTTCGTCTCTTTCTAACGCGAGCGAAGCCGCGGGCAAAAGCTGGTTCAGTAATAAAACTATGCAATATTCGTGTACACACACTGAAAAGAATTCGAAACGTCGGGATGTATTTCAAATTTATATAATTTATATTTTAACTGGGTCATTTTAGGCAAAATTATTTACCTTTTTCATCTAAGTCGCTACCGCCTTACCGATTGGGACAAAGCAAATAGATATAGGGTCATCGCGCTGGCTTGCGGACCGGAACGGACATACACTCACGTAACAGACCACTTGTACTTATTCTAGTATACCTTTAGGAATTCCAAGTATTTTAATACAATTAGGAGTCGCCATTGCATGTTCTCTTTGTTTTGTATGTAATCGTTATGTAATTCAATGAGATAATATCATAGTAAGCACAGTTAATAATTGTATTGAATTGTCTAATGTTAATGGACTTACATGTAAAGATACGTTGAAAAACACATTCCGAAAACGTTGTTAAATACTTATGATAGAAAAATAATAGACTGCGCGGTACTAAAAAACAGTTTTACTACAAAATAAGATGTACGATATTTTTATGATTGCATCAGCTAGAATAGGTACTTACGTGACAAAAACAAATATCAAAATTCTTTAAAAAGACCTCATTGACACAGGTCAGATCACAAACTTGAATACATAATATAAAACAAAGGGCTTTAGCCGTTTATCTCCAACGCATTTACAAACCGCCGCCATATTGAAATATGGTATTAGAAGACTGAGTAACAAAATTTTTCTCACTAATTACTCGGTGTCACGGCGATTGTGCACGGAACTGCGACGCCCGGACAAAGGAGTACGACGTTCATTAATAGGATCTTTCCCACTCTAGAGAGCAAAACGACCACTTCTCACTAGAAACCCGCGCCAGTTACGACCTTCATGCCGAGAACAACTGCAGCGGAATAAAACGAGGTCCTCGGGAAATATTAATATTGGCCAGTATTCACGCTGCCTTAATAGTTATAATTTGTTTGTTTGTTTGCGAAAGGGTGTTCTGGCTGTTTAATTGTCTTGGCGTTATATCCTTTTATACTTCAAATGGATTTTAATATTTTGACTGCTTGAACGGCATTCCCATGATTCCTTTTAAGTACTTTGAAATATTTACTGAAGTCTTGTAACATTTGGGTTTTAATGCAACGAATCTCATGACAGAAAAATGTTAGACCAATTTTATTAGGAAGACTTAAAAATGCGCATTCAGTGAAAGGAGATCACTTTTTAATTTTTCAGACGCCGTTGGATTTTCCAACAAAGAACCAACGCTAGCGGGTTCCATTTTATTATACCTGCTTATAATGAAAATAAGACACTAGAAGAGAAAGGAAAAGAAAAAAATACTTACCTCTTTGTGATGCAGGTAATGAAAAAAATATTCAGGTCAACGTTACTTTCAGGGGCTTGTTATAATGGGTACATAAGCTTATTACCTAACTCTCTCGTACTGCTCCGTTTCTAAGACATCCGACTTCTAAAAAAATATTATTTGTTATATTTTTGCAATTTCGGTTTCTTAAGATGCTTACGAAATATCGGAAAAGTGTCCCTACGTCGATTTTATTTACATCGTTCGTCCTGATAGCAATAAACAACGTTTAAAAATGAAACTGGATTTTTCGAACTTTCATTAAAAGATATTTAATGTTTATTTAAAAATATTTTTAAGCGGGTTACTCACGTATTAAGTCGATATAGCGTTCGACATGTTTCGGTTCAATTTCGAGAACCTTTCTCAAGAGTAGCGACCCCGCCTTTACATGTCGAGAGCGCGACGCATACGTATGCGTCGCGCTCTCGACATGTAAAGGCGGGGTCGCTACTAATATAAATATTTTAACTATAAAACTCCCGTGAGACTCATACATATTTAAAAATATTTTAAGCGGGTTACTCACGTATTAAGTCGATATAGCGTTCGACATGTTTCGGTTCAATTTCGAGAACCTTTCTCAAGAGTAGCGACCCCGCCTTTACATGTCGAGAGCGCGACGCATACACGTATGGAGTTTTATAGTTAAAATATTTAATGTTTTTTAAAAGTACTGGGTTCTTACCATACTTTCGTGTGTTGATAAGCTTTAACTATGGATTTAATGATTATTACCTATTTATGCGCATGTTTTTAACCCCCGACGCAAAAACGACGGGGTGTTATAAGTTTAACGTGTCTGTCTGTCTGTCTGTCTGTCTGTCTGTCTGTCTGTTTGTCTGTCTGTCTGTCTGTCTGTCTGTCTGTTTGTCTGTGTGTGTGTCTGTCTGTGGCACCGTAGCTCCCGAACGGGTGAACCGATTTCGATTTAGTTTTTTTTGTTTGAAAGCTGAGTTATAGCAGGGTAATATGTCAGTGGCAAAAAAGGCTAGATTGTAGGTATGCGTTTCGTTTTTACCGTATATTTTACAACCCCGGAAATTGAATGCCAAAAGCCATTTCTAATCCTTCCGAATGCAGTCACCATTAATGGAATCGCCAACGGAGAAAAAACGTAGCCGTAAGCATTCAAATATTCGGCCATTAATGGCAATATTGGTTTACGGGGCCGCCATAACGATCGGGGCCACTACTATGGGTGTTTGAGCTTTTACTCGTTACTATACCGTGTACGTAATGTATGTAAGCTGTTTCTTTATAGGTATCATTTTCCGAGAAGTTTACACTATCGCGTAACGTATTTTTAAACGTCAAATGTCATGGTAGAAGCTCCGGTATTGAAACTATCATGCGCAGTTGATTTGGAAGTCGTCGGCTGGAATTTTATTTTAGTTACACAATTTTTCCAATAGGTTCGATAAAATGTATTCGAAGTTATCCGTTGTTCTAAGTAACACAAGATATTATGCTAGTCAATTACATTTTCGAAGGTCCTTCATGACGTATACTCGTATGTTTTGACCTAGATGTATCTTAAATATTTATTATGATATCCTGACGATGGATATCATAATAAATATTTGATATCATACATACGAGTATACGTCATGAAGGACCTTGACAAAATGACCTCAATAAGGTCCTAAATGTGACGTATACTCATATGTTTTGACCTAGATGTATCTTAAATATTTATTATGATATCCATCTTCATGCCAAAATGACCTCAATAAGGTCCTAAATGTGACGTATACTCATATGTTTTGACCTAGATGTATCTTAAATATTTATTATGATATCCATCGTCATGACAAAATGACCTCAATAAGGTCCTAAATGTGTCTTGAGTTTTGAAGAAATGCGAAAAGGCTAGACAAAAAGTTTCTTTAAAACTGTCAACGACATGAAAAGTTTTACTTCAAAATATTCAAAGTTGTCCACTTTGTTCACCGCCCAAAACACGATAAATCGTCGTTGGACTTTACAATTCCGCTTTTATTATTTTGCCGAAGCGATAGTTTTGGCGGCAACCTTCTTGTGTAGCCATAACTCAGAAAACAATAGCGGTCCAGAAATAAACGCGGAAAACCAACACGAGCACGCCTCTATAGACTCAATCTCTTTTATTATATTATAGGAAATATTAGAACTAATTTTATATTGTTATTGAATTTCCTGCTTAGCTGAAAAATAATACGCTGTTTCCTCCGTCCCAAAACATTTTCCCCGGTGAGATATCATGAGCTTGTGTTCGAGTTAGAAAATGAAAATGATACTTTCTAAACAACTTTGACTGTAAGGTCCGCATACACATCTACAGATAGAGAAGTAGATAATTATAAATAATTTGTAAAAAGTTAATAAGAAGTAAGTAGGACTTTGTTTACAGATCCCTAAAATTATTATTGGCAGATAACTCAGCGTTTAAAAATCCCTATGCAAATTGTTTAAAAACTACGTTTCGTAACTCCGGCAAAAAGCTCCACTAAACGAACTGATACAAATTGCAACATTCCGCCGGTTCACAACTGAATCAGTTTCGACTTCATGCCTGGGTGCGCTGTACAAAGCAATATCTCATCGGCGAATGAAATCAGATCACGCATGTGATGTAAATAAAAAATGGAGAGTTGCTCGGTAAAAGGGGAGAATTAAAACATGTTTTCAGACTATTACAGAGAAGTAAACTTCAGTTTCTCTAACATGCTATCTACCTGTTGTACTTTAAACAGTTCCTTTTATATATTTGATCTCTCTGGGTGACTGATACGGTTGACAACGTTTTAATTACTGGCCACACCCTGATTTGAAAAAAGGATTTAAAAATCTCGGAGCGAAAAGTCCTAATGCATAATGTAAGCAAATTGCCATCACAGCCTTGCAACGTCCGGCCACGGCTATCATTTCCAAGATAAGCGCTTAAAAGCCTTGCGAAAAGCGCTTTCAGCAGAAGTACTACCTTCGCCATCCCCATATTTTTTGCTTTGCAATACGCCGAGAGTAAGTTATGGGACGTGTTACGTGTTAGGCATCGTTTTGATCGCCAGTTACTTTGAATGATCAAAATACATGGCTTTTAAAATGGTTTGATTATATTCACATTTAAACGGAAGGAAACCTGGTATGATAAATTACATACAAATCGTTTAGCGCTTTTTTTTTGCTATAAGTTTCTGACCAAGATACTTTGCTAGTAAAGATTTGTCTTTCAGTATATAAAATGCATCTCCTAATCATTCCTTTTTGTGTCTACAAATACTTTAAACATTGTACCCAATGCATTCGACGAGTATAAGTCAACGTTCACCATCTTCCCACACAAACAAAATAGACTCGATCCGAATGCAGTTGCATCGCTAGGCCCTCGGCGCGGGGCGCGGGAAGGTACTTGCAGCGTAATGCTGCACTTGCCCTGGTCAGGAAGCGATGAGGAATGCAGTCAGGCGCGTTTGTACCGCCGCGGGGCGAGAGGGGCCGCGGAGGGCCGGGGGGAGGCGAGGGCAATGCACGCGGCGCGAGCGCAGCTCTACCTCCCATTCAGTGCAGTGATGCTTTGTTTACGGTATCCGAATGTTTGAATGTCGGTTTGTACTAAGTTCGTGTCGATTTAAGCTATTCTGTAGTTTACACCTCTTTACGTACTGAGTTATTTTTCCATAACCCAGAAGATGCCCCATGCCATAATAGTATTATAAACAAGTATATCTTGAGATAATTACAAATTTGTTATACTTGAAAACTGATACAAAATTACTGAATGACTGTGTGCATTGATATTTCAAAATAATAACCCCAAATGTTATTCAGTTAAGGTGCCTTTATGATCGCGAATGATGTAGTTCATTCACTCATTGGATGATTAAAAGTTTTCAGTGAGAAATAATCAATTACATATTCGACGGCGTCATACTTTTACACGATCAGGTAAGCCCTACCACTGCATTATTAATTCCAATCCGATTTGAACGTTGCCGGAACAGAGTCCCAGCAATGCTTTGAGCCGAGGACTGCAATTTCTCTTTGCGAAGTGCGTTTGAAAACGCGAGCCCTTTGTATAACCAACGCTTGTAAACCGGTGTTTTTCGATACCACATATGTAATCTGTAAGATTTTATATGTACGCTGTAAAATAAAATAAACAACCGATGTTTTAAATAAACTGGGAAAATTGAGCGTCATTTCACTATATATACTTTAAAACTGCTTAAAATTTTCTCTCCATTGTCACGGTTGTAACGCATGCTAAAGTTCACAGTCAACTTTGGCAACCGAATCCCAAAAGTTCGGCATTCTAACAAGTCGCGCTATTAGTCTTATCAATCCTATTCTGAAAAGCCGAGACCCACATTGGAATTAGTCCGTTTCCTCAGGATTATATTCATTCAAACAAACACTAAATGTCGATGAAATCGTTATGTTTCAATCACCTTTGCGTTGGTGAATTTGATACCACAACTTGCTCGACGCTCTCCAGATTCCGGGCTTATTATCTATTCTTTGAAGCTCAGTGTCATCAAAATCTAGAACATTACATACATAGTTAGGTGTCAGTTGGCGGATCTTGCACCATCAACATCTCTTGAATATGCTTAGTAGAGGCGAAACAAGAAACATGTGTCGAGTTTTGTATTTTTGCGATGGGAAAATTAATCATGTATATTACGCAATTATAACGGGTTAGCACTGATTGACCTACATAGCACGTTATCTATCTATTCGAGGATTAGCAATGTTCTAGATTTTGATTATCATGGATTTCCGCAAACGCCTGATTCCATAGATTGCTCAGTGTCATGTTCAAGTCTTGTCTACTATAGTGGTTTAATAGAAGTGGATGGATAGGAAGCGACGGGAATATTCGGGAATGCAGTCGTTATATGGACTACTGGGGGATTACCCCCTAGTTGGCCGATTAAGCGGCACGCCGTGGTTTCCCGACGCCTGTATTTGGTTTGTTTTCGCGTACGTGTATTTGGGATATTATCGGTTGACAGAATTAATTCGATTTTGATTTAGCTTCAATCTATCATGCGGTTTCGAATCTAGTTTTGATCATAGAAGTCAGTTAATAGTTGATAGTTTTGGTCAGTTTTCAAATAAAATGTTTGAATATAACAAAATACACCACGCGCGCATGCGCTTCGTTTGCTGTATTTTAGTGACTAGATTCAAAGTACAATTGAGGTGGACGGGGATTATTAATGATTTCTAGTAATTACATACTATAGAAATCTATGTACTTACCGACAGGAGACTGATAAATGTTTTCGGATAAGACTACTTAATTGATGTCAAAAACTAAGCACTATTTCGCAACAGATAATAAGGACTGAGCCGCTAAAAACATTAGTACCTATTATTCTATCGGTTGCTGATGCTCAGTGATTTTTATATTTTAACGTATAATATTTATACTATTTTTACGTGGTGTTTAACGCCTCTTTTTATCTTTTACAGGTACGTGCGAGTTGTTAGAGAAAATACACGTAAATAACGTTCGCTTTTTGCGTAAGTAGTGGATTTAATTTTATTTTTATCCATTATTTGGGTTACCCATTCCTGGCTATATTTCGTTTTATTTTGCATTAATGTGCATTAATGCGATAGAAGTTCCCTGAATAGTAAAACTATCGATCGGTATAAAACAAAACGTATTTGTGGTTCAATTTCAGCTATCCGGTTTCCGGTTCCAGAAAACTGGTTTGCATTTTGTTTTATATTCGAAATATTTTCATATGTGTACCTAGTTACATACTATTGGTCGGAAAAATGTCCGTTATTTTGAAAACATAGCTCTGCTCCGTTCAACAGATAATTTCTAATATGTATAATCAATGTAAATTGAAAACGATAAAATATTGTCCATGGGCCATCTTGTGGTGGGTCTATCGTCTCATATAAATGATGTTTTGTTTTCAAATAACGGGAAGAATATATTTTTTTTAAAATGATGGGCATTTTCCGAGCTTTGGTAAATAATTAGGTACATCGCGGTTTGTCAACAGTAATGTTAGTAAGCTATTTTTATGTTAACTGTTAAGATTCATTAAGAAGCCACAATTCGGCGAGTGGCAGAGGAGACTCAATTGATGACAAATCTAGAGTTTCTCTCTAACCTCGAAATTAAATTACTAAACGTTTAACTCGTCGAAAACTGGATGGATAAATGTACTCTCTCCTGCTCATTAAAATTAATAGAAGAATGAGTCAGTCACCTCATATTTATAACTCGGCAACCTTCAAAATCTTCAAATCAAGAGTTAATAGGCATCTTCTGGGCGAGCTGATGCCATCGTAGGCCACGTCTTTGCCCTTGGCTGGTCTGTGGCCAAGAGTCGCCCATTTAAAATTTAAAAAAAAAAATAGTACAAAGTATAATATGGGTTAAGAAAAAAGAAGAGTAGAATATTAACAGGCAGTGTGTTACATTAGGGCAGTGTCTCCGTGATTATACGAACAGCGAGCGGGTTGAGCAAACAGAAAAGCTTTCAGCGGGTCCTTTACGGCCGCGGGTCGATACTGACGATTCGGGGTTTAGCTAGGCTTGCATTTATTTTAGTGGCGAGACAAGTGTAGATATTAATTTTAAAATATTTGTAGATTATAAAATATTTAGAAATATAACATGTGAGCTAGTTTTAGAGGAGGAGACGGAGAGATTAAAAACTTAAAATGTATTTAATGCAAAATTTTGCAACAAAAAAACATGGGTACACAATTTTACCAATAATATACGTATAGTTTTAGTTTTATTTATTTATTAATGATAAATTACATTATAAGTTATGCTATGTTAACCTATATGAATTTATACCTTAAATAATGCAAAATGAATAAATGTGATCAAAATATAGCAATGTTAAAAATAAGATATGTATACGTAAGGTAAATAAGGTATGTTGTCAATTGTAACGCAAATGTAAAACTCGAACTTTCTGCGAATGTAACAAAATATTCATCGATTATTTTAATGTATATCACGTATGTTAGTAAGCAATATAAAACAAATCGACAATTTAAAGCAGCCACTGTTTGAAATAATTAGATCTGTCCATCTTAAGACAGCGCCCTCATAAATAAACGCGCAAATTCTACACCAACTTAAATAATTACCCCAGTCACAGCTGGAGAACTATAAACTGAACGTCATATATTCCCGTCAGGCGTACATTAACATTACGTTATTTACATTCAAAATGTGATCCTCCCGAGTCCCGAACCAAAACTAACGACGGCTCGTAGTTTTATTCCTTGTGTAAAATATCGCCGGCGTCCCCAGGTGCCGGTTCAACGGCGCAAGTTTCGCTAATGTGTGGCTTAAATGATGACAGTGTGGCTTAACATACCGCCGAGACGGGGCGAGTAGGAACATCTCAATCATTTTTTTTAAATCTTGTTTTGGATACATGTCAGACTCGTGGGTGCTTACGCAGTTCCCTAAACCTTTTCCCGCACTTTTACGCACTTCCCCAAGAGTTGAAGAAGAGTAGTAAATAATTCCAAAAACTAAAATGACAAAACATAAAGCATATAATTAATTATTCTCAAACAATGCTTGAATCACCACAACAACAATATTAAAAACAAAACGATTTAAAAGTAAATCTCTGATAAAATGACGCCTTTTAATCCGGTCTCATACTTTTTTATTAATAAATAAGTTTATTCCTTTATTTTGTAACTAAATTTTAGTACTTTGCTCTAAACTGCCATAGGTACATAGCTACTTCATTCAACTCATTTATCAAACTTGTTTTGAGTATTTATTATTCTATGATATTGCTTGGTTTTAAATACTTGTAGACAAAACTAAAAGTTTAGTTTAGCCCCGATAGTTTGCGCATAAGTAATTCAGCTAACAGCTAACAAATTAGAAAGTTAGTGTTTGGGTATTATACTGTTTCATTTGTTTAGTTTCCAACTATCGCACCTCTTTTTGATTTTTAGGGCTTAAGTACAAAGTAACATTTTCGGATTTAACCTTGCAATTTTACTTTTTTTAGTTTTAATATTATTTTAAATGTCATAATTTGAGTTACGTCTTAAATGTTATGCGTTGTACACACTACATAAATCATTATTAGAGGCTTAATATTGAACAGAATATGGCTATATTTTACTGTTTTCAATGTTTTTGAGCTTCCGATATTTGATATCTCACCCACTATCTAACTATTCAGTTACCCGTGACCACGATGTAGGTATGTAGTTGTAGGTATGATATTGGGAGCTAAGAAACAATACAAAATTGAATCACTGTCTATATCCCGATCTATACAAGTCAAGTGAAACTACTTAACTGTGAATCATCCAAAACAAATATCTTAGACATTCTTACGCAGATGGACTAGGTCTAAGCTCAAGAAAGCTTGTGTTGTGAACAAAACAACACGTTGTAATGTAGCTTTGCGTAAAGATTTTCTCGTTCCATTAGTTAGAGCTCCACAAATCCACCATTCCCATATGCCACACGACCACCCGTAAATTACACTGGTAGGTTGGCAACACTGTTTAAATAGAGGGCGCCTAAATTTGTACCCTTAAGTAGGGGGTAATAGAGGAAGTTTGTGCGCCTTATGTAATCGAGACGGGAGTTGGTACTGTACAAACTAAGTTTTTATCTGTTAACTTGGAGTGGGGATGGATTTATTGACAACACCGTATTACTTCGTGGTTTGGCAGCGCTGAGCGAAGTAAAGGAATTGCGAGCATTTAATAATCGAACTAGTAATATTTGTGTTTAAGATATCAATAAAAGTGACTTTAGTTTAAGCCGTGTACGGCTAAAAAAAACACAAATCAAGAAATGTTTCATTAAATAATGTTTATATTAGTTAGTTGAATATTAATTTTAGTTTTAGTTATTATTTTATATATGGCAAGACTCACTTTGGGTCGTCGCGCCAACAAAGTAAGTAAGTAAAGTATTTTATATATGACGAAGCCTGTTGCGGATATCATCATTGGTTTGTTTGACGAAGCATGTGGTTGATTTGGATTTGTGGCCACCTGACGAAGCCTGCGTTGCGGATGAATTTTCACATGGAAGTAGTGTTAAGTTATGTTTTATTTTAATGTTGGAATTGTAATTTTTAGGGTTCCGTAGTCAACTAGGAACCCTTATAGTTTCGCCATGTCTGTCTGTCCGTCCGTCCGTCCGTCCGTTCGTCCGTCCGTCCGTCCGTCCGTCCGTCCGCGGATAATCTCAGTAACCGTAAGCACTAGAAAGCTGAAATTTGGTACCAATATGTATATCAATCACGCCAACAAAGTGCAAAAATAAAAAATGGAAAAAAATGTTTTATTAGGGTACCCCCCCTACATGTAATGTGGGGGTTGATATTTTTTTTCATTCCAAACCCAACGTGTGATATATTGTTGGATAGGTATTTAAAAATGAATAAGGGTTTACTAAGAACGTTTTTTGATAATATTAATATTTTCGGAAATAATCGCTCCTAAAGGAAAAAAAGTGCGTCCCCCCCCCTCTAACTTTTGAACCATATGTTTAAAAAATATGAAAAAAATTACAAAAGTAGAACTTTATAAAGACTTTCTAGGAAAATTGTTTTGAACTTGATAGGTTCAGTAGTTCTTGAGAAAAACACGGAAAACTACGGAACCCTACACTGAGCGTGGCCCGACACGCTCTTGGCCGGTTTTTGTATATGTATTGTATTTCCACATCACGTAATATTATTTTAGTTTTAGAATTAATGTTGACAAAAGTAGCTCTTGAAATAGAGGTGAAGAAGTACAAAATCTACCATGAGTTTTGACGTTATAAAATTCGTTACTCGACACCACAAACGTTTAAAAAATGCGACTTGCAGTTTGCTCGTCAAAACACCTGTACGCCTACAAAATGCCCCCACCGATACTCCCTTGTTTTGAAAATGTTACATATCAATAGCAAAGAGGCGTATAGCGTCCAATCCATATATTGGAATACGAGTAATGAAAGTGCGGTGGCCCAGGCCATTAATTGTCACAGGTGCCGATTACCGCTGTGACGCCACTATTCCTACTCGATCGTGTTTTTCTGATACTATTTTTTAATATTCATTGCGTTCTGTCGATGGTTTAATGGCCTTTATTTGTGCATTTGTTTTTATGGATAGTTTTAAAATACTAGTAAAAGTTGGCTGGTGTGCGCTTTTGATGTCATGTTGTGGATTACAGGCGCCAGGGATTTCAACTTCAGGTAAATACATAATTATATGTATATAATCGGTAGTTTTCTTTCGTCCGATCATATGAAGGGATATTGACAGAACTTAATATAGAAGTATGTAATCAAAATCTGAAATGCTAAACCGCTAATCTACTAGATTTTGATTATCATGGTTTTCCGCAAAGTAACGCCTGATTCCGCAGGGGGAGGTAAATATTTATGTAAGTTGAAACGAAAAAAGAGAAATATATACATAACTTGGTATCATTGAGTTAGAAAAAATGGTCTAAATACGCGCTCTTGCCTCAAGACATCTTGAAAAATTTTATGACTATTCTCACTTTTTTTAAGCCCAAACTCGTATATGCCATTTTTGCAGCACTGCAAATTGAATCATTCTGTCACTCCACTGAATTTCATAAACACGTATAAAGTTTGTATATTTTTCGTGTTTTACTTTTATTTGTGTTTTTAAACCACTTTTTCAAAACAGATTTTTATTTATTTTCGTGGAACTAGAATCAAAATATTGAAAATACTACATACAGTATACTCACGCCTGATTTCCAGACACTATTCAAATTAATCTCCAGGGGTGCGCGAAAAGTAGAGGTAATGTTTGAAAGTTTATATTTTATAAAACGTTCCGTAGCCGATAAGATGGATTTTACTCTAGTGATTTCAAGCTTGGTATCATGCAAGCTGCACTGCATCTGTTTTATTTATCGAACACTCAAGTCTAGTAAATACTAAATGTGCTTAACCTGTATTAGGTTTCAGCTCAAGTTTAGCTATCTCGGATGGAGTTAATAATGTTAAAGTTATTGAAATAATTATGAGAGTTCAAATATTGTGATTTGTATTTGTTGTTTTGACACATATGATATATTCATTATTATATAAATTTCATGCAAATGGCAAATAAAAATTATGCAAGTCTACAACGTTGGTGTAGTTACCATGCGGTCAATATCAAATAGGTACAGTGTGTTCGAAAAGAGAAAAGTCGTGACTCTTCTCTTTCCGCTCAGTCTCTCTGGTATAAGGTGAAGGCAGACGAGCGGAATAGTATATTCGCGGCATCTGAACAGCGATTTTTTTATGAAAGTATAGAGTTAAGATGTTGTAAACTGTGCAATCGTTAAATTGCCAATCACAGGTCGTACTTTTTGTTCCGCATAATTTATTTACCCAAATATAACTATTACTACTAATCTGTAACACGTATATAACACGTAGTCCATGCATTTAACAACCTCTTTAGCCTTATCTTTAATCAGTAGCGTGTTATCAGTTAAAGGTTTACAGGGGCGATAGCACCCGATAACAATCACCCAAAATGTTATCGATTATATTTTTGTCTCACATTAATAACCCCCCTAATGTCACGTTGAAACACCATTAGTTGTTAAAACCACAACATGGCGTCTTAAACCAAAATAACTTTGATGAAAGTCGCGTGATTCTTATTTTGTGTTTGTCTACTTAATGGCTTGTGTTGTTATAATCGGGTTGTTTAATCTTAATCGTTTATTTATGAGATTCTTTAATAACGTTGGGTTTTATTTACAAGTAAATGTGCTTTTTTAGCATAATTGTTTCAGACAGCTTGTTATCATAGATCGTAGAACAACAAAACCAAGAGAAAGTACGTAATTCAGTGGTCCTAACTATTCGATATTTTGCCGTAGTCAAGCATTTCACGCGTACCATTACCACCATGCTCTAGAGAATGAGATGGCGCGATGATCCAAAATGAGTCTTGGCCTTCTACAGAAGAACACGCCTCTTTTCTCGGTTCAGAGCAACAGCCAGTTTTCACAGACGCCGACTTCACGGAGCCTCCGTCCAACGTTATTTGGGATGACCAACAGCACGGCGTTCAGTTGGACGATCCAAATAGACTCTCTTAACTTCCCTGGTCCTCGCCCATCCACCCAGCAGGTTTAAAAATTCATCAACACAGTGCGTCGCTAACGCTGGTTCGCCTCGTTTCAAAATAAGAGTACTTATCGAATTGTTGGAACATAATTGGCTCCTGTCTTTGTGGAAGGGTTCCGCACGCTTGCAAGTTACTTATCGGCGTCGGCCAATTGTTTGCTTAGGTAATAGACAGCGCCGGACCGCAGTGTGCGATCGTTTTACCGCTAAGTGACCATTAAATTTCGTATACAAATGCAATTTCATTCAAATTTCTTTGGTGTCTAGATCGTTATGCTTGTAATTACAAGTTTTTATAAATATCTTTTTGTTTTGTATTAATATACTAACAGTTACTTAGCTATATACATTCATTCGGCTTTGTCTTTACCTACAAACCTATTTATAGATTGGTTTTGGTAAAATATAGTTTGGCAAGCCATTTCCGCCGTCTAAAATGCGGCAAATTAAGAAAACCCAGACAAGAATTGTTGATTTTCCGCATGCAATTCGAATTTGTATATTTTGTGGCAGAATGGTGTTTGCCTAAGTATATTGTAGGTAAATGAAAAAAAAGCCTGCTAATGAATATTAATGTCCTTAATATAGGTATTAATAAACATGAACAAAGTTTCTTTTATCAGTGAAAACGCGCCACAACACATAACCCACCTTAATATGCAACTAGACAAAGATGTGAAAATAACAAATCCATATAGAGCTGTTTTTACGAGCACATCGAACGTAGAGCACCTGTCTGTGCCGTTGTCAACGACTACATTGTGTTTTAAGCAATTTTATACTGCATCCCCTTTGCCTTATTGGAATAAAGTTTTATAACCGATATAACAAAACAACGTTTGCAATACTAGTAAGTCATTAGATATAACAAGGAAGGTGAAATAAGTATGCATGTTACTTGGGTGTCCTAGATAGACCAAACGGCATAACATCGGATTGATATTATGTAAATCCTTCCTTCTCAGTCGTTCCCTCATGGCTGAGGATCGTGACCAACAGTGATTTCTCTCCACTTGACGCGGTCTAGGGCCATATGGACTGCCATCTGCGTGGAACACAAGCTTTCTTCACGGTCTCAGCCCACCTTAACGGTATTCCACCCCTGGAGCGTCGGCCTTCGACTTTGCCGAGGATAATGTTCCTTTCGAGAGTGTGCTGTTTATAACGCATGATATGCCCGAAGAACCTGAGTATTCTCTCCTGACAAATAGTTGAGAGCCGCTTGGTGATATTCAGTTCTCGCAGTATTGACTCGTTAGTTCTAAAAGCAGTCCATGGGATCCTGAGCATCCGTCTCCAGCACCACATCTCAAAAGCATCAATCTTTTTCCTATCTAGGGTTTTTAAGCTCCAAGTTATGTAAATATGTTTTATTGGAAATGCGGCTTGACTTTTTATGTTACGTTTTTTGAGATTTGGCGTCTGTTACAGTGGATAACGTTCGACTGTCATTGGGATGATATTACGAGTAGTTGACTTGTGCTGATATCAGCGTAGTTGTTATGAATAAAGAACTCGAAATAATAATTTTAATAGTGATAAAAGAAATATGTAATTACTCTTTTAACATATTAAGCTTGATGAATAAAAATAATAAACAGCCAACGTGTGTCACTTATGCTGCTTTTGCAAAAATTGTGATTTGGTCACATAAATTTCCACTTTCTCTACAGTACCGTCATCGTCGCTCTGTACAAAATTAAAAATGAACTGTGAATAATATTGGGAAATCTCGCGCCATTGCATACATATGTTTCCAATTAAGTTCACGCTGTAAACAATTAATTGGTACAATAATTTGCACTCGTCTGAGGCACTTGGATGCTAATTGTGTGAACGCACGCAGGATTACGAATACCTGCCGTTTATTCGCATTGAATACGCACACGCTGAGTATGCGCGAAAAACATGATTTTGTGAGAGTTTTGAATGATTCACGGTTATTTTCATTAGATTTATTTTGACCGGGATAGAAACCGTGATTACCTTTTTGATTTTTGTCGAGCTTCCGATTTTACGGTTGAATTGGCCTGAAAGTCTGCATACTATGACAACCGGCCTGGCCGTGCCTGTGAAGCCGATAATCTTGGATTAGAATTTACTCGAATTCTAATCCAAGATTATGCCTATTTGTTCGTGAGATGTGGTCAAATACTTTGTTCTTGAGTTTGATTGATGTTTGTTTTCTCACAAGAGTCACAATCTTGATAAAAGAATGTCCTGTAATATTAATTTATGTCGGCTTACTTGTATTTTTGAATGGATAATCGAAGGATTACATATCGTTAATTATGTTGTTCGATTTATATACTGATACATAAAGATAATTATATCATGTGAATGTAGGTCTGACGCGGTATACTATTAAGTAATTTTGTTATTAATTGTGAGTTCATTGCGAATAGTTGAAATCAATAAAATACACAATAGATTATTACTTACTGTACTTGTCTATTCTTCACAAAGGCATTAATGTTATGATTATTTGCAACGTACGAACAGAGATACCTACTACGGCTTCCTTGAATATTCGATGTTTCTCGAATAAAATTTAGTTAAATTTGCTGCAACTTTTATTTACTTGTCTAGTTCTTCGATATTTTACCATCTGGTTACTTTCATCAAGATGTGTAAAATCACCGTAGCCTACACATAGTCAAGTCAACATACCCGTATACCGGGTGGGCCCTGTAAAAAAAGCAAAAAATTTAAACTGTAGGCTATACTTATTATAATGACTAATATTTGTTCAGCGATTTTTAAAAATAAGTTGTATTTAGATATTTATCACTAAAAAGTGACAGACAACGTCAATGACAGCAATAATGGCGTACATTGAAGCCAATATTTATTGTGTATGAAAAATTTAAAAATTAAACACATAATCATTTTTAAAAGTCGCTGAACAAATGTTGGTCATAAACTGAAATTGATATCAATACCATACACTAAAGAAAAAGCGATCAAGCCCACTGGTAGTGTTGGTGATTGTGGTACTACTTTAAAAAAAATTAAAAAAATATTTAATAAAATAATTTGATTTGTTCCCTACATCAAACGTTAGTCAGTTTAAGTATAGCCTACCGTTTAATGTTTTGCTTTTGTTACAGGCCCTACCCTGTATACGTATTATTTCTACTGATTTTCCTTCATTTGATAACATGCTACATATTTAACGTTAAATTTTCATTAAAATTACTGTATAATAATATTAAAAGCCGTCAAAGTTATGACAGTCACGGCTATCATCCTCTTGAAATTCAAATATCCGCTTGCAAATCACGGGCAGGTAAACAATATTTTCTTCTTTTATGTTCCTAAAGTTATGTTCCGGCACGTCAATATCCGGCTAAGGTTTCTTTGCAAAATTAATTGGTTGTTCCAAAGATCAAAGGGTGTAAGGATCTGTGCTAATCAAGATCAGGCCGGCTTGCCAAACATTTGGCAGTTAAAGTTCGCGTCGATCCCCTATTACAATGAAGAGTGACTTCTGTCAATCGACTTATATCATCAGTTTGCACGCACACCACAGATTCGCATAACAATAAATCGATTACTAACCTTATGCTAAAGCCGCAAAGTTTAATTGTCTAATCGAAATCTCGTTAGTTGTCACCTTATGCGATATATCGGAAGTTTATCTGTTATAGGAATTAGCGATCTTTGCTGAAATTGCTGATTAAATCTATGTGGTTCCCGTAATAGTGTTTAGAAACGATTAAAGTGTTGAAGTTTGCTTTGGCTTGACCTAATTTGGGTTTATCTGGCTTAAGTTCTATATATAAAATCAAATTGTGTGGATTGTTAATAATTTTGTAAAGGTTTAAGACAATAGTATTTCTCTTAAGTCGAAGTAGCTTCTCAAATATCTCGTTTAAGGTAAACAGAGGGGTATCAAAGATTTCACCGTTTATTTAAATGGATAAGTACGTTAATTGTGTTGGCATTCTGTTTGCGCTTGCAGCGGAGTCGTCTCGGTTCGGCAAATATTTCCTCTAGAAACAATAGTGGCTCTTGCCTGGCGGCTCTTGTTTCCTTGGGAACATTTCACTTTGACAGTTTTTCATTGACTTTGTGTTTCAATGTAAGGGAACTCACGATTAACGGTTTTATATCTTGTGTTTGCAATTGTACTCGGGAACAATGAAAGTAGGTCACTTTTGTATACATTTTTATTTAAAAAAGAAACACGTTAACGGCTAACATATTTTTTTCATTAAGTATATACGTAGTACCTATCTATTTAGATAAACATACTTATTATTTTTTTTACTTTCTCATTAAACTTAGCTTGAGTTTAAAATTCATTACAATACGCACCTTTTGGTAAAAGTGCCAATTAAACTGTAATATAGGTATTTCATTCATATTGCGCAAATCGCTGTGTAACATCAATCGTAAAAATAACCAAACAAAACAACACGTACCCAAAATCGGAACCCATGACGTACGATGTTTGCCAAAGGAAATCCCTTTCCCTGAAGGATTATTCAATGTTTATCCACGAAATCCCTAATTCAGCCGCATTAGGTTCGCAAATTGGCGAAATTACCTCATCGCCGTAACTTGGCTGAAAATTCACCAGGAATGTTCATAACCTCACGAAATGTGTCTGAAAGTTTTTCACGCACTAATTTACTTCGGGATCGCGCGCCAGTCGTCCGACCGCTTGCGCGACCAGTCGGCCGACCGATCCAACGACCAGTCGAGCGATCAATGATGCGACCATGTCGCAGGCTTCGTCGGGATATTCCGGATATTGAAGCACGTAATCTGGATGCAGAATGTCTCCACTCGCAATTTATCGAACGATAAATGGCCCGACCATTATTCCAACCCTTAACCTTTCAACTTATTAATATCTACATAATTTATTGTAAATTGCATTCTAGAGTGATCTCGTGCGAGAATAAAGGCCTCCGGCTTGAAAATACTAACTGTCATAATAATACCTCTACCAACCCGAAATATTGGTAACGTGGTGGCGACACCATCTCACACTGGCTGGAATGGCAATTGTAAAACTATATGAGCACTTCCTTTAAATATATTCGGAAAAATCACATACCTAGTACCTACCCACAACTCCTGATACCACAAAACGCCGTCCTCGATTTAAAAATACACCTGAAACTCACCTGTAAGCATTCAAAGGTTACTAGCGCACAAATCCATATTCTGTTTAAAAACTAACTTTCAAAAATAAACGTACTCTGGCCTCGTGATTTAGTGCGATAGCTATCGGCGAGTGAAACATACCAGTCGGGCTTTTACACTACGAGACCGCTATACTCAGACACATTTTTGAGATTTTCCACTACTGGATGCTGCAACTCATTTATTGCTGCGCTTCGCTATGGCTTTATGAGATTATTCTTCATGTGAACTTTCCGTTCTGGAGTTGAGTAACCTTAAGACGTCTCACCGGCGTAAGATTGTGCTTAAAAACTTCACCGTATGTTTTTTTTGCGTTGACTGTCCTGCAAGCTCTGACAGAAAGTATTTTTGCCTGTGCAATTGCGGACGAAGTTATGATGACGAACAACTACCGGAAATATATCCTGAAGGACGGTACGGTCGACATTTGTCGGGCATGCCGCCGTCCCGGAGAGTCACTCAGGCATATTATTTCCGGTTGTTCTCATCTTGCTAACGGCGAGTACTTGCACAGACATAATCTCGTAGCCAGGATTATTCACCAGCAACTTGCTCTTCAATACGGCCTTGTGGACCGCGAAGTACCGTACTACAAGTACTTACCTGCGCCAGTTCTCGAAAATGGTCGTGCCACGCTCTATTGGGATCGATCTATTATCACTGACAGGACTATTGTAGCCAATAAACCTGACATTGTGATAATAGATCGACTGCAACGCCGGGCAGTGCTCGTTGACATCACCATCCCCCATGATGAGAATCTCGTGAAAGCCGAGAAGGACAAGTCCAGTAAGTACCTAGACTTGGCTCACGAGATAACCGCCATGTGGGATGTTGAATCAACGATCATTGTTCCGATAGTCGTTTCAGCGAACGGTCTCATAGCGAAGAGTCTCGACCAACATCTTAAGAGACTCTCGCTAGGTGGCTGGATCAAGGGCCAGATGCAGAAGGCGGTGATCTTGGACACAGCACGGATAGTTCGACGGTTCCTCTCTCTGCAGCCCTAACCACCGGCAGCTTGGGCCCTGCCCCGCTGCTGGCGGCACCCTAGGTTAGGTTTTTTATAATGTGTTTATATGTGTTTTATATTGTTTTGTATGTGTTTTTGTATTTTACTTTTATATTCATATTATAAACAGCCTAGCCTAAGAAAGAAAATAAATAAAGAGAATAATAATAATAATAAAATACTTTATTGCACACTACAAAACATAAGATACAGTTAGATCCAATGAAATTAACAAACTAGGGTGACAACAGGCGGGCTTATCGCTGAGCAGCGATCTCTACCAGCCAACCTTCAAATAGCGAAACAGCGAACAAAAATAAGTGAACGGGTGGTGCAAATAAAAGAGATAATAGGAAAATAAAAAACACAAATTTAGACACATACCAAGTACACCAATACATAAACTACACATATACAATAAAACATACACTACACAAACTACTACATATAGCATATAAATATATATATATATATTATATATCTCGATGATAATAAATGTGTGTTTAGGTATCTATGATAACTAAGATATAGATAAATAGTGATCTTTTAGAAGAGTTTTAAATAAAGATAGGGATTTAGCGCGTCTAATATCTACGGGCAGAGCATTCCACAACCTGACTGCACGAAAAGTGAATGAATCGACATAGGACTTAGAAGAAGAAGGCGGGGGGGCAAGAAGAAGATTTTGAGAGCACCTGACGGAGGATAAAAATTTAAAACGGACTTTAAGATAGCGGGGAGTGTTAGGAAGAAACAGGACGGAATATAGAAGATGAAGAATGTGAGAGTTTCGGCGGAAGCGCATAGGCAACCACTTGAGTTGCTTACGATAGCTCGAGACGTGATCGAATTTACGTAGACCAAAGATAAACCTAATTAAAATATTTTGGAGCCGTTCGAGTTTGTTTAGTTGCTCTTCCGTTAAATCTAAGTAACTAATATCGGCATAGTCCAAAATGGGCAGTAAAAGCGACTGAGCAAGCGCAATTTTGGTGGAAAAAGGTAAAAAGTTACGTACTCGACGCAGGGAGCCCACAGATGCAAAGACTTTCCTGCTCACCTCGCTCATCTGCGGAGCCCACGAGAGTGTCCGATCAAAGAGCACGCCCAGGTTTTTAACCTGGGGAGAGAACGGAATCAGTACTCCGTCAAATAAAACACCAGGAAATTCCTCAAAATCAATTCTTGCTATGGTTCTCGGGCTACCAATTATAATAACTTGAGTTTTGAAAGGATTAACTTTCAAACCATAGCAAGAACTCCAGTCCGAGATGCGCTCCAGATCAGAGTTAATAGTGTGAACAAGAGAAGGTAATTCGTCGAGCGAGGCTTGTGAGTAAATTTGTAGGTCGTCGGCATATAGATGGTAATCAGAAGTGAGATTTGAAGATATTGAGTTTATGAAAATTGAAAAAAGAAGAGGGGACAGCACGCCACCTTGCGGAACGCCAGACACCGTGCTGCGCCAAAGTGAACGAGAGTCATCGACCTTAACACGTTGCCGGCGACCAGACAGTAATACTTAATTAAATGTCATTAAGAATATAATGCGTTATGTTATTAAACATATTAGGATTCTTAATTTTATTAATAAAAATATAAGCTATAAGGTTATACGCAAATATTACATCTAAATACGATTTGGGTCGTATATGTCAATTGTTAGTATCAAAAATGTCGTTTTTGTTTCAAAAAACTACGATAACGATGACTGGTCGCTATCATACAGCAGTGACACTTTACTCATATGTTAATCGACCTTTATAAGGTATATACAGGATGATTGTTAAAATTAAGAAAATATAGATAGAACCTACTCTCTAGTAGGTTCTATCTATATTTTCTTAATGACGAAATAAAACTTACAAAAAAAATTCAATTCATCAAATAAATCTTGGTAACTAAATAGGAATAAAAATAAATGATTAAACTTTTCCTTCATTTTGGTACAAATTTTTGAGAACTGCTGTTAACAGCTTTGCTATAGCAGATATTTTCACAATTTCCAATTGCCTTCCTATGTGCCTAATCTCTGTCCAAGTCCTTATTCCACTTGGTGAAATCAGGTCCAAGTCGTCATGATAATTGAGCATCCCTGCATGCTCAAACCACCGTGTAATCGTATGAGTAGCGTAGTTAGGTAGCTATGCAATTTCTAACTAGGACTCTCTTCACCATGTCATTACTACTATGAGAAATAATACCTACGTTATTTCCATCGTTCCATACACTTAAGAATTTTAATACCGCTCAAGAATTTTTGAATATTTAATACGAGGGTAATCAACTAACCCTAAAAGCATTTTTTTGTTCTTCTGCAAAAGCATTATATTGTTTCTTTTTATAACTACATTTTTTTCTGTTATTCAAGTTAGTAGAACTAGAGTTCTCGCTCGAAGATTTTGAATAATCTAGTTCGGTTATTTTACGGTTTCTACTATGCCCTTTTACTGATCAACCACAGTTAACGTACACATCAACGTCACGCAGGAGAAGTGTATGGAAGAAATTCCTATACAAAAAAATAGCGAACGCTAAATCGGTGACAAACGGTTTGGTGCAACCGACCCTTAGTGAAGTCACCCATTTAGTCTCATTTTAGTAAACTTGAACACATCAGTATAAAGTGGCGCACATTCTTATTTTCTATTTGAAGTCAAGTTCCCTACTTTTTGAAAATTTGCTGCTCTTTGCTACTGACAAAATGGGTGTGTCTGACTATATATTTCTTCGCCGCCATCTTTCAATGACGATAATGCCGTAAAAGCTGCTTAATTCACCGGAAGCCGGAAGTGCAGGTCACGTCATTAGATGCATTATGCAACACGTTACTTGTGCCTCGCATGCCAAGATGGTCACTGGACCACGACATTGTATAGGTTTTGTTCGATCGCATATATAATGGTTATTTGTTACGCAAGATTGCTGTAAGTCTATCATTTATCTCGTGCGATTGTAAAAAGACTAGCGGTGATTTTCTAGTACGAAGGAGTAGACTTTTGGTACTAAAAATAATTAAATACGTTATCAATATTACTTACAAACAGTTCTAGATAAAATAAGTGTAACTTACCGTACGTGAAGTGATATAATTTTGAATATGACATCACAAGCCAAAAGTCTACTGACCCTTTAGCACAACTTGCCTAGTCGCGCGCGAGTCCATACATCAAGCGCGACTTCCAGTATGGACTCGCGCGCGACAAGGCAAGTTGTGCTAGAGGGGCTGGTATGGATTGATATTTTGTGGAAGCCTGACAAAATTAACACTCTGTATAGCCAGAACTGCCATCGACTACATTGTAGTTATCGAACCATATTATAAATTGACTCTTTGTGTCCTCGGGGTACTTAATTCTAATCAATAAGTTTCTAAAACTATTTCAAATTTTCATTTAGCGAAATAAATAATTCTTATTTGTGTTACTAATTTCAACTAAGCAATTATTTCAAGAACAATAAATATTAAACTCTTCCAAGTTGTTATTAATTCCAGAGCTATTTCTCAGACCATTTACTGAAACTATAGTTCAATTTTGGATGTAATAAATATTAAAAAGATTGATTGAGTTGAATCCCACAGTAAGCTCAAGAAAGCTTGTGTTGTGGGTACTGAAGCAATAATATAATATATGTATACTATACAAATACCGTACTTTGAAATGTAATTTATTAATTTACATGTCACTCAATAAATACAAAATTACAATATTAATATAAAATTCGAATCAATAAACACAAAATACAATTAACAATGATTAATACTTAAAAAACGAAAACTAAAAGTTAACCATATACAAATACGTAAATACATAATAAAACACCCCTAACTTGTGCTAATTCCAAAAAAGTTTCTTACCGGGATTCGAACGGAGGACCATACGCTTAGCAGGTAAGCCATCCACGAACTGCGCCAGACCGGCAGCAATAATTCTGCTAATTGATATTCTGCCGAAAGTTGGGCTAAGTAGTGCTAGCTATAGGATTGATGGGGCCCATTTGAGATGCTTCTCGTTCCGGTAGCGATGTGCCGTTCCCGAAATTTTCTCGAAAACGAAAATATATCGGAAACGTTCTCGTATATCTCCGGAAAAGTGCTCGTATATTTCCGGAAACTTTCTCTGATATCTGTTTAGCTTTCTCTGATTGTCGTAAACTGAACAAATTCGTATGTTTAATCGCTTAGTAAAACAAAAATAATAAATATCATAGAAACTTGATATCATATATTTAATCATTTGAATTAAAGAAATATACTAATTGATAAAATTCCGGCAGTTAAACCTCACAAAATTCCCAAACAAGTGATTTGAAGCAAGCGATGTAAACAAAAGAAAAGAAAAAAGTATTTCCATTAAAAAAATTAGATAGAAGATTAGCACAACTAATTTATGCTCGTATCAGAGAACGTTCTCTAGAACTTTGGAAAATCCGGAAATTTCTTCGCAAACGAGTTCTCAGAAACGAGAACATTCTCATCAGCACATCACTATTCCGGCTTCGTATTAAATTAATTGGTCCGTATAGGAAGGAAACAGCTAACAACTCATGTAAATTGCCGCCACATTCCCTGCGATGGACAGAGATGAGTTCAACTTCTAACTCCGAACATGGTACTAATTAATTGGATATCGTCTTGTATCGTCGCAATCATTTTTGTCCAGTTCTTTTTTAATTTTTAATCTTTATTTATTTAGGAGCTTTTGTTTTTTTGACATGGCAGGTCCAGTTCTTAATATCTCCCATTCTGCTTTCGTCGCCCATTCTTCATTCGTCGCTTTCGTTAGTCTTTATCGTCTTTGATCATATAGGTAGTTGTTTGCCGTTCTCTTATTTCGATTTATTTGTTTTTCGTCGTATTGTATTTGGTGTTATTTTAAGTTGGTACGGCGACGACGAATAACGAATGAGCCGAAATATTTAAAAAAAAACAACTCATTTATAGGTAATATAAGTATGATAAAATACGACAAACATTACTGACGAAAGTGACGAATGAAGAAGACTGGGTGATGAAAGCAAAAAAGGAGAAACTTGGAAAAAAAATTATGCGACTATTTATGACGATAACATTACTTGCTAGTCTAATTGATATTTTGAAGAAGTGTGCCGTTCTGATTAAACAAAAACTGATTTATACTCCCGAATGTCTGGAGAAGAAACAGTTGAAAACGGAACCTCGGAATATAAGTTTCTGCGTGAACGCTCTTATAGCCCATTACATTGATTTAAGACTGGTGTAGGTATGTATAATTTTGTCAGCTTCTTTGAACTCGATTTAAAAAAACACTGGAATAAGTCTTTTTTTAAATAATTGTATTTGGGAAATCTATATTATTTTTATGGTTCCTAGGTATTTAGTATCTATTTCACAGTGCTCTTTCTCAATCTCTTTTGAATGTTATTAAGTGATCTAATTTTTCAGTGTCTGTTCCCTTATAAATATTCATTGTCTTAAACTCATTAAATATTGCATAATAGTATCCTAAATCCCATAAATAATCAAAACCCTTCCGGATTTTACATAATTGAATGAATAAAAAAATGAATCTGTACATCTGGAGGCATTGCCACTAATCTAATAAACATCTGATAGCAGTCCTAATGTGTAACGGTCGGTCCTTTGGGAAACGCGTTTTTCCTCAGTATTAAAGCTGATTTTCGCGTGAGGTGTAACTCATTAGAATTCAGAGTGCGCCCGCGACCGCACGCCCCCGAATAAAGCATCTGTTAAATGTCTCGTGCTAGCTAAAACTTGCTGGTAATTATCTGTTAACATTCCCAAGTTTGACCCCGCGAAAATCTTAGCGAAAGCGGGTATTCGCAAACTCCGCCCCACCGGAGGCGTTTTACTTCCCTAATAATCGGGCTCATGGAGATTTTTAATGAAAAAGATTGTTCGCCGTTATTTAGAAAGTTGGTAAAAGGGATCCAGTTTGAAGTTTGTTTTGATTTAGTGCTACCGCCCGACGTTGATTGTATCCTTGTTCTTGGTATCGGATTACGGATAATTAAAATTATTAACTCGATGCGGTTAAAAATCGGAGAATAATTAACAATCAGGCTCTAAAGCCACTCAGTTTTACTTTTTTAGGCTTGCAGATTATTTTTTACGGACTTCAGTACATAAAACGCAAAATAATTACATCATTCGCACCATCTCGTGATGATGATGATGACAGTTTATTTATCAGTAAACATTTCAAATGTATCCCGTAATACGTAGAAATGACTCATGTAGTTTCAATACGTCATTTTGTATTGAAATAAACCTTCCCATTTCAAAAAGTGCGCGAACACCGAGCGAAAAAAGCTTTCAATGCTTTGAATTAGGTACGCATTCACCCCGGATTGCGAATGTTAATGAAAGACTCATTTATCAAATTTGATGACGTGGCCGGTTGCCCTCACTAATGGTTATCAAATAAACCCCTAGCCTAATGGCACTGAAATTCTAAATAAAACGGACTAATTGACAAGCACACTCGGCTTAGGCTTCTGCCTTCGGGCCACCATAGCCTGTGAGTAGCCCACAGGGAAACCTGCTCATATATCGGCCAGATATCAAATTTGATATGGAGATCGATTTTTTATTCCCCTCTGTCTCTAATAACGCTGTGGTTTTTAGGCTCAGTTTGGCGACAATTATTGTATCCATTCCGTTAGCAAATGGCAGGTTATTTAATTACCCGCCATCAATTCGCTCAGGCCGCTTTCCGTGGATGATACGCAGTTTTTTCGTCGATTCAGAATCAAGTCATAAGTCTACATTAATCACAACTGACAACATAGTCTTTGCAATGATATCGTTTGAAAGCACGAATACGTTTTGATTCAGCGGCCCTGACTCGATTTTGAAATAGGTCGTGTCTGTATTTTTATTGCAAAAAGTCAAAGGCATACACCATTGACCCAGTCACTGTGCAAACAAACTTGTGCTAGAGAAGTGGGTTAGGTTAGGTTAGAACTGCGACCCTCACAAAAACAAAAATTAGCAAGAAAAGTGGGTTAGGTTAGGTTAGAACTGCGACCATTCAGACACAAACTTGTGATAGAAAAGTGGGTTAGGTTAGAACTGCGACCATTCAGACACAAACTTGTGATAGAAAAGTGGGTTAGGTTAGAACTGCGACCATACAGAAACAAACTTGTGCTAGAAAAGTGGGTTAGGTTAGGTTAGAACTGCGACCATACAGAAGCAAACGTTTGCTAAAAAATTCCATTTTTTATTTTTGCACTTTGTTGGCGTGATTGATATACATATTGGTACCAAATTTCAGCTTTCTAGTGCTAACGGTTACTGAGATTATCCGCGGACGGACGGACGGACGGACGGACAGACAGACATGGCGAAATTATAAGGGTTCCTAGTTGACTACGGAACCCTAAAAAGTGGGTTAGGTTAGGTTAGAACTGCGATCCTCACGGAAACATTTGCAAGAAAAGTGGGTTAGGTTAGGTTAGAACTGCGACCTTACAGAAACAAACTTGTGCTAGAACAGTGGGTTAGGTTAGGTTAGAACTGCGACCCTCACAGAAACAAACATTTGTAAGAAAGTGGGTTAGGTTAGGTTAGAACTGCGACCCTACAGAAACTAACCTTTGCCACAAACACTTATGGCAAGGACTCATAGGTCAAGTAAAAACTGCGACCGTGAGGGTCGGTCGAGAACAAACTTTTGTTAGAAAATTAAGTATTTTAATAAATAATAATAATATAGCGGCTTAATAATATTTCGAATTATAAAACTATACGCCATACAAAATTGATGTCAAATGATACTTAGGAATTTTAATAAGTGTTAATTCGAATTTCGAACTTTTGATATAGCGGTTAAATAATATTTCGGAATAAAAACTTTACGCGACAAAAAGTAGTTGTCAAATGATTCTTAGGAATTTTAATAAGTGCTGATTCGAATCATAAGCGAAACAAAATTACAGCGAAATAAGAATCGGGAAAATAATAATAGGGGAAAAGTACTTTCGGGCAAACAAAACTTAGGCCAATTAATAAAATGGGAAGCGTTTTCGGGCTACTAATAATCGACATTACAATTTTCGACTTTTTGATAGGTAACCAGAAAAGATATATCGAGGTTATTTAAAAAAAATCCAAGGCCTACTTAGATCTCCTTAATTTTGCTGATGCTATCTGAAACCGGCATGGTCGCTTAGTCGCTGTGTTTTCCTGTAGATTTTTCATAGACTATCATCCCATTAAGTAATACAACGCCTCACTAGGCATATAACCTCAAAATGTCCGCAAAAACCTAACGAAGAAACGTGACACGTGGAACATTTATTGTACCTCCTGAGATTTGTAAGGTCAGACTTACAATATAATAACTCGAACTAAGTAGCTTCGACCGTCAATCTTTGTAACGAAACCTTTGACAATAGAATTATCGAAGGATTACTAGGGAAATAAAGCTGATTCCTGTAACGTGCATCCGTTTAGCTCCGCATATATTTTTCTGTTTTCTTGTTTACTAGTTCGGTTGGCATCATGCGGGCGTCGTTCTCGTCTCATTCCTTCGTATTCTAAGCAAACATTATGGCGGATACAAACATTTGAATCGCAACGTAGCGTTATTCATCCCTATCGATCTGTCGATACATTTTTATTCATTTCCTTTGGTTTTTATTCCCATATTTGCAGTAGTTTCGTTTTAGCGACGGTATTTTCATTTCGACTGTCCACTCCGTAAGCCAATACTGTTGAACGTGGGCAAATGAAAAATAAGCAGCCTCAGATACAGGTGGCTTGGTAAAATGAAAGAAACTTGACATATTTTAAAATGGTGCTATTTGAAATTCAAAGAAGAATTCGGGTATACTTGATGAAAGCTGTCTCATTGTTTCCATGCAGCTGCGTTTTATCTTTTGTAATATTTCCTTTAATAAAAATACCTATATCAGAAATATTTATTGTGATCTGTTTAGTAATTTTGATAGGTAAAATTACTTACCAAAAAATTATAATATTGTAAATAAAGTACGCGTTCTTTTTTGGATTTTCATAAATTGACCCGTCCGTAGCTATATATCTATCGTAACTATACACGCATTATTATGTTACTGTCACGCTCGTATAATGAAATTGACAGTTATCATATATAGTGACCTCTATTGAACACAAAGACATAGTGCCAATTTCACCTCTGTGGATAATGAATGACGTAGTAAGTCAAAGATGGCATAGAACAGGAACCAGCGCTCTGAAATCTATAACTTAATTCGAACTAAAGTTTTGCAGATGTAAGAAAATGCTGATATATTTTATTTTGTGTCCATAAATTAAACTCAGCAGACTTAATAAAACGCGTTACATAATACCATGCTTACAGCACCGATGCTAAAAATAGACAAAAAGGGGCAAGGGCAGTGCAAAAACGGTGAAAGCCGTCTGCACCGGAAGGCGGAAAAATCCGCCCGGTTTTATGGTCGATATGTTAATAAACATTCGACGTGCCCCGAATCGAGATAACTGCGCGCCAAACTTAAATACGCGTAATAGGAGTGGTGCGAGGACTTTTTAGCACTCTCTCTAATCTTAAAAGTGCTTTCTTTTTGCGGACATGGCGACATAAGCCTACCTATAATAGGGTAAACGTATTTCGGAGGACATAAATATATAAGTAGCAAAAGCAATAAATATCCGCCTTTTTTATACAGGACCGATTTGAATATCAATCCATTTAGTTCTCTCTTTATAGCTAAAAACTATAGAATTTATTTTCTAGACTTCAAACCCGCTTAAACAGGATCGACAGGAAATTATAGAAATTAAAGTGTGATTTGAAACGGACGACACTATTGTGTTGCTACTTATTGATTTATACAACTCCTTGTCCCAATTTGCCAAAAGTAAAATAAAAAACTGCTCTTCATGTAGGTGTTCTCTGTTCGAATTCTGAATATCAGTGTAATAGAACTACACGTGCGTACGCGCCGCACAAAATTATCTCAATTGTTTACTGCCGTACCACGAGTTGTGGACTCCGAGAAACCAATATGACAGGAACCCGGAGATGATAAAAAGCCAAGTTCTCATTACTTGTTAATTAATGAGTTCTATTGAATTAAATTTAGTTCTCGTTGAAATAAAATATTGATGCATAATACATATCACCCGTCTGTCTTTTTGAGCTTTCCTATATTCTTCATGGACAGAACAACAAGACAAGCAAACATGGGGATGACTGTGACGAAACAGCATCGACATTTTGACGCATAAGTACGACATATTTTGTAATTAGTTTAAGTATTCGGTGTATTGGCTTATGCTGTGATGCCGTGTAAATTATTTGAAATAAATATAAATAAATGTAGGTATTGTAGGTAGTTTTAGTGAGCTTCAATTAACTTGTGAATCTCCTGCCAGCCTAGATGAAATGACAATTGTTGACGCTGGACGCCGCTCGAAACGCAGTCTGGCTCTGTCGCGCCAATACGGGAAAGCGATAGAACTACGATAACGATATTATAGAAAGCGTTTGTGCATTTGGTTACGTACCCCGCGCTCGCGCACGCATCAGAACACTCGGCCAGATATCGAGCACGTGTGGGCTTACTTCGAACTGTGCACTGTATAATTTATGTTCATTACTTGCAAGTTATTTTCAGATTCATTTCCTTACGGCTGCGAGTAGCCGCTGTATTTTTAACTACCACAATAGACTTGCGCGTCGTTAATGTTAAATGCTTGAATTTTAATCTAAGGAGCTTTTGTAAAGTTACATAGGTACTTATTTAATAATGTAATCCCGTCTTGCGGCATCCATACTGTGGCTAGTGGCTACTTTAGCTATAGATATACAAATATAAAAGTAAAAACATAGGATATAGTGTCACGAAATGGTTACAGAATGACGATAAGTTAATCAATAAAATAAAATCACTAAACACACCAGACAAACACTGTACTTATCAGTTGTAAGAAAATCATAAAAACTAGCACATATTAATATAAAATGTTAGTAAAATTCCAAAGGGCCTTATTCGCTTCATTAGTAAACTTGCGTTATGCGATGTTCGAAACTCAATAAACTTAAAACAATATCGGGGAAGATGCGTTGTCAAAACTTCGCAAACTTGAGGTGAAACAGGCACCCGACGAAGTTACGCCCCTGTTAGGCGTACAATATGTCTAATGTTGTACCGCTCGTAATAATCACGGGTATCTGTTCCATTATATTGTGTTGGCGGTTTCAAAGCTTTCGTACTTATATGACCATTCGTAATATATAGTGGGTTACCAGCAAGGTTACTTTTTTAAGGGAGCGTAATCTAACAGAGTTATTTAACTTAACCATGCCTTTAATTTAAAAAATAAATAAATAACTTTAAAACTCTCAGATAAAAAAATATAGCCAGCATTGTACAGCACAGCCACTTGCCACGTAAGGGCAATGACAATTACGAAGTGCACGAAATGCAGATTTGGTGAAAAAAATGCAGTTAAATTAAATTAGATAATACTTAATATGATTGGTAATATATTATTATAGATTTTAATAAATATCCTCATGGTGGTAACATACTGTATGTATATGCATTGCGAAATAGGTATGCGTATTAGTTATTTACTAACATGTGTATTTATACATACATATATTGCACCGAAACCAATTGAAATCGTTTTAGCTTCAAACGCATACTTTTCCCAAATAGTTCCACGACAAAGTCTTAGAGGGTCAATTGAATCGCAAACATGAGCAGAAAGTAAACAATCTATTAACTACAAATTAGTTTTCTAGTCAACATTTCTTTTACGTTCAAAGTAGGAAAGAATTTCGGCATGTCGAGGGACGCAGTCGATACCACCAATCTCCCTCCTTTGATCACAACTGCTTGGGGGGTTTACTTGTCAATAATTCAGAACAATTTCGGGTTTTTTTGTTATCTATTTCCTTGTTTTGTCGACGTCATACTTACTTGGTCCTGCTTGGACTTATAACTACTACTTACGGGCATTCCTCGAGAATGTCGCTTACGACATGCAATTCTTCTAATACTTCCGAAGACGCTAATGAAGCGAAGTTGTGTCTGACAACCTTTCATGGCTTGGTTAACAAATTGACAGTAATAAAACTATGAAAACGGATTATATCATGTATTGAAATACATCCCGACACATGAATTTATAATACATCCCGACGTTTCGAACTCTTTACGGCGTTCGTGGTCAACGGGTGACAGGAAAAATTACATTGTCGTAAGCGACGTTCTCGTGGAATGCTCCTTTATAGGCCTTAGTGTAATTTGATTTTAAAACACTAAAAATGTAAGCTTTCGAAACTTAATTTATAACTAAGTGCTGAACAAGCTAAAACTGTAATATGCCCATCAAAGTAATCCACGCGTCTTATGCACGAGTTCGTAACATCCTCTAGGGCAATGCACAACTTGGAGAAAATTCTGACTGTTTCATGGACTTGAGTGGCAGCCGCCAGTGTACTTAACACATCATCCTGGTAACGAGGATATTTTGTTTACAATTTTATGTAGAATATGTTCTGTACTATTAGTTAAACACATTCAAAAGCAACGAAAATGGTTGCACTTGCTTTTCAATACATTTGAAACGTAGATACATCACCTAGGTTGTATAAAATCTAGATAGATAGGTATCTAATCTAATATTCGAATACACAAGTGCGTCTATCCTCCTTACATAATTGATTATTAGGTATGTGCAACATACATATGTACCTACCTATTATTAATGGACTAAGTTTTGGCATTCCTTTCTCGTAAGTTTCCTTCATATTAGTACTATTGAAACTACTGACACTTATGTACCTATAAAAATTGCAATAAATTTTATAGAAAAAAGTAAATTCAAATATTTCAAATACCTTTTCACCACGCCAACTGTTAAAGGCTTATTTTGCTATTCGAAAACAGATAGCAAAATTAAAATTTATCCACAAGACTACAAAGTAATTTCATACAAATTTTAACTTGATGTCTTAAGCTGGCTGGAAGAATTTACCTGATGATTTTGAATCATAAATATTGAATAAATTGATGGATTTGATTTAATTTGATGTTTTATAGTCAGTATTTTGTTCGTGTTGGTGTGGTGAAAAATTTTGTGTTTCACTCGGTGGCAAAGTTTGTTTAACCTTCGTGCCTTGAAACCCTCGCAACGCTCAAGATTCCACTTTTGAACCACTCGCTACACTCGCGGTTCAATATTGGAATCTTTCGCTTGCTCGGGTATCAATATTGGCACGTGCGGTTAAACAACTACTTTGCCCCCTTGTAAAACAAATAACTATTATTCAATTATTTTGACAGTCACATTAAAACGGCCTTTCCTCTAAACACTCAAGACCGTACGAGTTTCTTAGAATACTTTTTGGTTTGACTATTGAAAAAAAAAACTCGAATTCACTCAAATTTTTCAACATCGCAACTGTCTGAAAATCCCCGAACCTCGATAACGTTACGTCATAATAGACCCCTAAGAGTGTCAATGCCAATTCTGTGACTTGAACCCGGCGAGCTCGCGCTCGGCGGCGCGCGTAACTGGCGACAAGTGGCGCCGTGTCATATACCAGGTGTAAATATTTGTGACGCTTGTATTAACTGCGTTTTTCCACATTATTTTAATGGCGCGTTTTAAAAAGTCCAATTTTAATTTTGCGGATTTGCCATCGGACTTTATTTATTAATTGCGTTTGATATTACATAGTTTTTAGTACCTTTTTAGTGACATTGTATACTTTACTAGTGACATTTAAAGTAATTCACTGGCATTGGTGATAATTCTTTGAGGTTTGAGGCGTTTTACGGTTACAGATTAATACTTGTTTTGATTTGAGACTTTGAGATATACTTTCTTTTGATACTTTCTTTGTACCAATGTAGTTTTAGCAATTTTTATTTTGTACTATTTAAATCATTCCAGTCAGTCATATAAGTCAAAACAAGTATTAATTTGTAACCATAAAACGCCTCAAACCTCAACGAAACACGAAATCATATATGACCGAATCCTCAATGCCAATGTTTGAAACCGTGCCAATTAAGTCCGCCGATGGGCCAATGTTCACTAAAAGCTCGACGTTTCGCCCACGAGCCATAGGGGTGGGGGTAACCGGCCACAATCTCCGTTTAACTTCATTATGAGACTGAATGGCTAAACGTTCCTATTGTTGACCAGGGTATACTCTGGCCCGGGTTTAAGGGGTGGTTAGTCATGCAAATAGGTATCGACTCGTCCGCCCTTGGGAAACCAGTGTGATTAAATGCTTTGATTCTGGTTATTGCCCTGAGAGAATTGGTTTTTGACTAATGGTATCGCAGTTGCATTGCCTTGGATTTTGAATTATAGTTAGATGCTATACAACATTGTTAGACTTTTTTTAAGTAAGACGCTGTTTAGAAATACTCAGTGCTTATAAATAGGTTTGTCAAATACGTCTGTTAGTATGTCACAGCCACTTTACTCGGAAAATATACGTATATTGAATGGAAATTGCCCGCTAGCGCAATTGAAATCCACTAATCACATCCTATATTTCAACGAAATGAATTGTGGATTCATATTTTAGTCATAACTCGTAATTTTGGTCAATGTTTGTTAGTCTAACAATATTTCGATAAAGTTAGTATCAGCTCCTTAAAGGGATGAAAGTATAACCAAGTTCACTGTTTCGCATCTCAAACAATCAGACTATGCAAAACATGCACTGTTTTATTTACATCTGTACATCTGATCCCTCTGAGGATCCAGCAACAGCAGGTAATCAATCTTAAAGTAGGGAAGGTTCATTCCATTCCACTAGATGAAATTACCTTTAGATTCCCCCTACACTTTATTGCATTATAGCTACAGACTAAATAATACGAACGGGAAAGCTATTGGAATCACTGGCAGGCAAGTAATTAGTTTTTTTTTTCGTTTCAGGTGAGTGAATCTTCACTACTTGAGTGCAGCAACGGGCGCTACATTGCGTCCGAAACGGTAAGTACACAGTTTACCTTTATTTATTTATATTTGGGTTTTTCCGAATAAAAAACGACTTCAGGGCCAGTAGCGAATTCTACATTCGATTTTCATAATGAAAACTGTAACTCTAAATGCCCTTACGTCTCTTTTTGTACTGAATGACTTATTTCTGATTTGAAAAGTATCCGCAAGATTTAAAAACTTACATTGTCTTTTAATATCTAATTGGTATTTGAAAATAAATTGAGCAATTTTGTCAAATTTTAAAAAGTCATTATTTTACTCGTATACTCTCTGAATGTTTGCGGTAACTTTACATTTGTTTGCTTCGTACATAAAACGTTCCCAAAAAGCCTTTTTATTTATTTTACGTAAATAAATGCACATACATTCATAAAAAAATCCACTTTGCAAATATCGAATACTGATAGCTTAAAACTAACGGATTACAGAAAACAAATATACAATAACAATTTGCATGAAATTTTATTTATTTTATGCATGTGAACGTAAAATATAGCCGTAAATATTTGCAAAAGGGGGATCTCAGAATACTTTTGGTTGAAGTAAAATCGAAAATATTCGGATCTATCTAAATTTATCCTGTATTTATATCCGAAAGTTGCTCAATAGTTTAAGCGCCTTTTTTCTCAAATCTCCGCAAATGACTTGTTACTTTTTGAAATAATAGTTTGTCATTTGTTTGGTCGAGAATCATCTTTTGATTAAATAGATAAACTTTACGAATCTAGGCTATTTTAATTAACGCATTTTTGCATTTGCCGTTAGAAATTTTCTTTACTATAGTTCCTGCTATTATTCTTCAATTTATTTGATTAAACTCAGTCGCAAATGGATAAAAACAATAAACAAAACAACTCATTTAGGTACACGTATATTATGTATAGGATCTTCTAATAATAAAACTATTTACCGTTTACTAACAACTCAATGCTTTTTCAAATAAAAGTCAGCTAATAAGCCCTACTTTCACAACTTATACTCGTCGCCTGTACTTCACAGTTCATATGACTGCACCAGTTTCTGCATAAACTAAGTTTTTCCTTTAATCTGACTTCCAATACTTCTACTTAGTTGAAATGAAGTTTTATTTTACCTTCGTAATTACTTATTTTGTGGGCTGTCCGCTTCTACTACACCGACGGGAAAAAAGGGGGATAAGTTTAAGAAAATTCTTAATTTCAAAGAATTTACGTCATTTCATTTTTGATGAGTAACCTGAAAAATCTATTAAATTCTGCGGGGAATGAGAGACACGTGGAATATAAGAGTATGGCTCTTGTCTTTTCGCACTAACTCTATCTCTGTGAAATTCGACTATACCAATATAGAGCTTCGATTCTGCCTTCATGAATCTTCTTTGCGTAGTCAGTTTAAGTAGTAATTGTGTTCATTGCGCTGCAGTTGTAGAAGTTCTTTTATGGAAGTTGCAGTAGCACTGACTGACATCACGGCAATAATCACCGAAATAATTTGCAAATCTCGTATTATTGAAATATTATGTAAAGCTCTCACTGCATGAAAAGATATTATTTGCATATTTCTAGTATAAGTTTGGTTTAGTAAATAGCAGGGTGTTGAAAATTCGAGAAAACCAGCATAGTATACGGACGCTCTTTTTAAAAAAAAATTATCGATTTAAAGGGTTTTATACATGGGTGCAAGCTTCGGGAACACTCTGCCAGGCCATAGTCCAAATCCATCGCCGCCGACGTCCACTTGACTCGCATCTGTTCACAGCTCAGACTAATTACAACCCAGTTTTTACCCTAACGTACTAGCGTTCAACACTCACACAACACTTCCAGCCCTATCCCTAACAACTCAAAGCCCTTAATTCAATGACCCCGCCGAACTGACCCCTGACTTCCTGCCAAATGAAAACTTGTAACGTTCCCGTAAGGCCCATTTTCATTTCGCTACTTACCTAAACAGTAATTAAATGGAATCTCTTGAATTATTTCAAACTTTATGATTGATGTAATTTGGTCTAAATTTCTTTGGTACAGTTTCTTGATAAGGCAATTTGAAACTCAGGAATGATGATTCGTTTGGTCGGTAAGTACCCAACTAACAAAAATTAGTCTTATAGTGGCTTATAATGCCAAAAATAGTACTCTTATAATAACCTTGTAAACCCTTTACAAGAGGGCATTTGGGCACACCTTATATGGCCAAAAACCTTATATCCCCCTTGTAGTTGCTATATTATTAGCTTTCTTATCTTGTACGTGCTTTATTATGGCATGCAATAAGAAAGTTAACCTTATAATGGCAAGAAAAGTGCTTTTAAAAGGCTAATGTACTAATAAGAATCATATTTAAAGCTTTAATAAAGGCAATTATACTTGTAAGAATCATATTCAAAGCTTTAATAAGGGCAATAGCTCTTGTACACGTTTTGTGATCATCAGATATAAGGGAGTAAAACTCATAACGGCGAAACAGGATGCTGTTTTAAAAGTTTATTGTGCTATTCGTAGTGATTTATGTGTACATCATCATCAAGTCATCCATTTTGCAAGTTAGTAAACGGTAAGTTAACTTTTACATATTACAATTATTTGCTTATTTATTATGAAAACTGTGTGGGAATCCAATTTCATGGTGAAATGTGATATAAAATGTGTTGTATTATTAATGCGCCCTTGTATTTCAACGGTTTTGTACTAAAAATGCGGTTAATTAATATTGACATGTCTTGAGCAAGGCTGTTATAAGAGTAAAAGCAGTAAGCACATCATTTACAAATACTCTATAAGAGTAAAAACTTTATAATAGCCACCGGTGTTACTTAAGATTCGCCATTTTATATATCTTTAGGGTTCCTTCTCACAATTAGTTTTATAAAAACTTTTAATACGACACTTTCAAGAATAATGCCATTATAATTATTGTATAAGAGAAAATGTATGGCTTTAATTCTTTTAAACACTTTATAAAATGCTATAATTTGTTTGCTGGATAGACGTTTTATAATATGCTCCTATGAGGCATAAAGCATCATAGTTATCTTATGCATTACTTTTATAAGAATAATTGGCCATAACAAAAGCTTTTATAGTGCTTTGAATATTATACAGCGAAAAGGCATTTTAAATGGCTTCTATAAGAATACATATTTTTAAACCCTTATTGCAGTCATATAAATTGGACTTATTAACGTGTACATGGCCAAGTAGGGATTCAAGTACACGCAATTTCAAAATTTATAATTATTACAGTTCCTTTTTTTAATCCCATGAGTTCTGTTATTCATTATGTTTATTGACATTCATACAATCCAACAACCTCTAAATCTGTAATATAATACAAATATAATATCACATTTACAGCCAAATTCTTATGAACTTTACTTCAAAGAAAGTTTTATTTACGTCACAACAATATGCATACAAACGTAAAGCTATTTCCTATTGCTTAACATAAACGCTATTCTTGGTTATTCAAATTGAAATTTTAATCATATCAACTTATTCTCACGCCTAAGTTATTCGCTTAGAGAATAAATTCAAATAAAAGCTAGTTCAATTAACTTTTATTGGATCCACTGAACCCATATACCATTAACCAACGCAACGAATAACAGCTGAATAATTGAATTGCAATCAAATACCGAATTCCAAAACCTGATGCACCTTTGACTGCGATACTATGGAAGTACTTGGAAATATGAGTTGAAAGAATTTCATTTAAAAATAGTTGTGAGCTGGTAGCGAGCAATCGCTTGCATTTGTTCTCCGCCATGTTTACCAATTAGCCGGCGCACGCGGCGTGCCTGAAGAAACTGCCCACATTCCCATTTGTTCCTAATTGATATTAGATTCCACAATCCTTTCTGGAATAACTAATGTAAGTTTTGTAACGTGACTCGCCTTTTTTGATCTGTTTTTTTCTTCAGACGTTCCAGGCGAGCATTGGCAAAATAAATAAGTTTTAACAGGATTTGCAAAGAGCTTGGTAATGGTTAACATTATATAAGTCTTGTGCAATTTACCTGTAAGGAGATCCATACTAATATTATAAATGGGAAAGTGTGTGTGTCTGTTTGTATGTCCGTCTTTCACGGCAAAACGGAGCGACGAATTGACGTGATTTTTTAAGTGGAGATAGTTGAAGGGATGGAGAGATTGGAGAGTGACGTAGGCTAGTTTTTGTCTCTTTCTAACGCGAGCGAAGCTGCGGGCAAAAGCTAGTCTGTTATAAATTCTAGTCGACTTTTTTAACAAATAAAAAGTGGCGTGTCCGTTAAAAGTGCAACCGTAATTTGAAACCATTAGGAGACTTTTGCTTTAATGTCAAAATGCTTCGATTTTATTGTGGCGTTCAAACGGAACAAGATAAAAGGACTTGAATAGGTAGCATGCAGGCAGTAACAGTCTCAATTGCCGAGTGGTGCTCGTAAGATCGCCTCACCTCGCGCACGCGGCCTCGACGAGTTTTTGAATTTTTAAATTACTCATTGTACGATGGAATGTAACCGAACGCGGCTTCCTTTACACGCGTCATTGGCGCAGTCGAATGTGCACCCAAATACTTACCCCTATGTTGCAAAATACAACAACAAGATCGTCAACTTTGAACGTTTTGTTTGTTGCTCACAGCAATATGCTCCGAGCCCCGACTCTCTGGGAGGGATGCTAACGAATGTCATCCTAAAATTTTCATGGATAAAGTCTGAATACGGCTGACGTCCGATTGAATACTTGACATCTCGCTTTCAAACTATACAGATGAACCTAGCTTACCGTCGCATAATCCGACCCAACTTAATGGTAGTGCGATTCAGCTCGAAAAGGTACATACAATTTTTTTATTGAAAAACATAAGTGATTATATCTGACACGATATCAAGCGCTTCTCCTTTTGATCTTTCTATAATTGTTGTTTTATAATATACAATAATATTATCGCAAGTGGAGTCCTTATTCCTGTAAAAAAAACGTAAACGTTTAGCTATCACTAAAGTGAAAATAAGATCAGATTGTGAAAAGCAAATTCCGATCGTCCACAAGTTGTAAAATGTATTTTGCTACATGTTCGTATTATTATAACGTATTGTTTTATACAGCAGCTGTGCACTGCTTTCTCCGAGCAAGCACACAAGTTGGTCGGTATGGTCACCGGCAATAATATCGCACAAAAAGAAGTGCGCAAAAATATCTGACACGATCTTATCTCTAGAGCCATACGAGCGTCTGATATTTGTGCAGGCTCCTTTTTGTACGGTAGTATAGCCATTGACTGTACCGACCGAACATTCAACGTGCTCACTCTAGTGGCTCTAGCGTGCAATTATAAATTAACGATAACAGCTCGGAATCGCGATTGCCGCATTTTTGCAAGCTTCAGCAAAGCCAAAGTTGTTTATGATTTAAGACATTCATGGTGTTGAAGAATTTTACTGGAACTATATAAATATACGAATTGATTAACTTTTCCTTAGAAATCGTCCTAAATGATTGGCTCTCCTGATACCCGTTTTCGTCGCTTGTTTTATAGTATAAAACGATTGGTTAAAATCATTCATTCTACAAGGTGGTGTTTCGGAACTATATTCGTCATTTAGTATAGGTAACTAATACAGTTCCGAAATGTTTACGTTAGGGTGATTCTTATTTTATCAATGTTAAAATGTTCTATGTCTCACCCCCTCAGATTGTTCTCTGGTACTAAAAAATAATTGTAATTTTTTTTTCAGAATTTTTCGTTACATTTTAGGGGTCGCTACCACACGTTGAAAATTTTGATTCTTCATACAAAATGATTTTTTTATTACTTTTTTTCTTTTTTTTATGATACTTATGACGAATCATTGTATTCATGTACCTAAAATTTGATATAACATTACAGCTTAATTTTTTTTACGCATAAAATTCGTGTTTTAGGTGTATTAAACACTGATTTTAGTGGATTTTATTGACTTGTACCAACAGTACAGGAATAAAAATTATTAAAAATCAAACGAAATTATTCTTAATATCAAATATCCTTAAAAATAGCTTTAAATACCTTAAAACATTGTTTTAGACAGAAAAAACGAAAAAAAAAATATTAAAAAAATCATTTTGGTATGAAAAATAAAAATTTTCATTGTGTATAGCGACCTCTAAAATTTATCGAAAAATTCTAAAAAAAAATTACAATAACTTTTTAGTACCAGAGAACAATTTGAGGGGGTGAGACATAGCACTTTTTAACTTTGATAAAATATGCAACACCCTAGTTTACGTGCATTACTAACATGCTATCTCAAGAATTTTGGAATTGATGTTACAATAAAAAAAGTGAAAAAATATTTAAAGATAACTTTCAACTCCATGATATAAAGCATGAGCTCGACCATTGTCTTCTACAAATAATTGCCGAAGTCATGGACAGAACTCGTTCCACTCTAGCGGCGTACCGCGTCGTAGAATGTTATTACCCCAGTACCCGGGAATCGCAGGCGCAGGCCAGTGGGAGCGAGACACAGGATGGCCAAGGTTTCAGGGGGGAACGAGACCGAATCGTGGGAGGAGGCATGGGGTCAGCGAAAGTGCATTGCCACGGCGCCGAGCCGCGCCCGATGGGAAAAGTAGTTCTTAGCGGTATGCACTAACATTTGTATTTAGGACCAACTTCGAAGCGAATTAGACAAGACTCCAGAGGTTTGTGTGAGCAAAACTGAATACCGTCCTTTCATGGAGTTCAAATACAAGTTATTCAATTCTCGAGTAAGTCTCTATTTTTTGTTATGAATGCTTGTTTAATTTGGTTGAAAACTAACTAATTATAGATATAGCCAGTGGAAACATAAACCCAATCAAAGTGAGAAAACTCATACTTATGCAGTTCTTGAGGTCCTAGATTTTGAGCGAGTTTACACTTCATGCCAGAATACATTACCTACTTACGTATAGGTATTGGTATTACCTCTTTACCTGTGAATTATCTGTGTTGCTACCAGAAGTTTTATTACACATTTACACACAATCGTGAAACGTCACAAAAAGAGAACAGCGCCACCAAACGTTTACTTACGAGGAACAAAAATTACACATATTTTCTGTAATGTCTATGCCATCAAGTACCTGTCAAAACGACAAAAGCAAGGTAGAGGTTCAACACTGGTATTTGGAAAAACTCTCTGATTATACAAACTGGGTCAATTATTTATGCAACCTTACCGTCATTAACAAAACAATGTGAAAATCTTATTAACTCACAAAAAAGTAATACACGTGAGCAGCAACCCCTGTTCCAATTTGAGAGAAAGGTAAAAATGAAGCGTGTCAAGTGGGGTTTCGAACACTCCACGGCCCTCTGCCTGTTGGCAGTCTAAAACAAAGAGGGTATTTTAGCCAAGCGAGGTAATTCAGACTCACCGAAGAACTTTGACTTTGAGATTTACTCGAGCACCGGTCGATATTAACATAAGTCGATGGTACAAAGTCATTTTTTAATTTGAAAGGGAGAAGAAACATATAAACAAGTAGAACGAGACTTTGCAATCATGCGTAGAATAATTAGTGATGCGTATATTTTATATGCCATATAGATAAAATTTGTCAAGTATTTAAGTCAAGATATTCGGAACGCGGCGCAATTGCATGTACTAGGTGTCAAATCGTAACCTACTATTTACTATTTACTTAAACAGTGTCAATTATAAGACTGATGAAATAAATCTATTCTAAAAATAATTTATCTTATTTTGATATCTAATGGTACGTTTCCCTAGGGCAGGCAAACATTTACGTTTAGCAAGGAATACTTTTGATGTAATCTTCTGCGTAATTAGTACTGCCATTGATTTCACAATTAAGTTAAATAATAATCTTAACTTGAATATTCAAATTGAGAATTCCACCTGTGATGTTTGTATAATATCGGATTAATTTCACAAAAATTCAGTGCTTCTTAGAAGCCAAAAGTTGCTAACGTTGAAAACGCCACTTATACTTTCCGGAATTTACCCAGAGCCGGGAAAACAAGAACAAAACGTCCAGGTACGAGATCTGTAATACGCCGCCCCGAAGCAGTAGTTTAATATGCAACGAATTTAATAGTTAATGTTCGCGACGCCAGGCAAGCTCGTGTGCTCGCAATTACTCCACACTTATTCCCTGGTGGGCGCATAGTGGGATTTATGTGAGTACTTCGACTTGCTGACACAGGTTGGTGCCCACGAGACCGAATCTGATTTGCAAAAACGCGTTACAAACGTACATTCGTTTGTGTCCTCTGTGTCTTTATTACGAAGTTTGCGAGATATGATAAAAGGCGCATATTGTTTCGCTGAAGTGAAAATATTACCACTCTTTCCTTTAAAAATGAATATCGTTGTTTGTAGAGCGGGCGAGGATTTCTTTCCATTGTAAGCCTCGGGGTAAACGTGGTTTGCTCTATGGCAACGGCGTAAGTCTCTTTAGATACACAGTTCCGTTCTTGCAAATATTTGAAATCGACAAGTTAAAACGTATACGCGATAAATCGTAATGCTCTTCAATCCTCATCATCGACATCCATTTCTGAAATCGTCAGATATAGGCAAGCATAGCCGGGTTGACGAAGTTGCAAAAGTGCATAAATTATATATCAATAAACGTCATTCCTAAACTACCTATCTACATAATGCTGAAGCTATATTCAGGTGGCGTATTTGCCAGGTCGCTTGGCTTCGGCAAAAACGGCGTGAATGCGACTGATTCGCCTCGGGGGTGTTAGGATCGGATCAGACGATGGTCTATAATTTGAAGCTAGTACTTTCACCGGACCAAATGTGGCAGGTACCTATTCATAATCACTATTATAAGTATTATCTTCCTCATTTCGCCCTACTAAAGGCCGGGATAAATATAACTTTATTATAGATCCGTTTTTTAACTGTATTTTAGGTTTCCTATTGGCGGTAGACATATAGTTTAAAAAAAAACTATGAATTGTATTTTCGATTGCTTGATAGCCAGTGGCATTCAGTGCATTAAAGGCTTTTAGCATTGATTATAATGACTGAAAAGGCAAATTTAACGGCAGCTTTAAACAACCTGAAACATAATTCCTCCATTATAATAAAAGTTGTGGAACAGGAAGTCTATAGACTATAATGGTTCTATATGCTAATAAAATCGTTGGAAGCCTACTTATGAAGGCGGGAAGTTGGCGTTTTTTTTTAAGTCGCGTAAAAATTTAATCACGTCGGTTAATTGAATAGGAGGGGGTCTGCGTTAAAACTGTTTGTCGTATATTTTTATTAAAGCAGTTAAAAGTAAAAGCATTTTGCCTAAAAAAATATGTAAATACATTATGGCAAAGCGGTTCTCGCAATATTTTGTGATAAATAACTGTTTGCACTCTCCTACAATGCTTGGTTTTAAATTTTTAAGTGTTGTTTTAGTATTTTCTCTGCATTAATTTGGTCTTTACTAGGGATGTACCGACTAGTCGGGAAAGCCGACTATCCGGCCACATTTGTAGTCGGCGATTAGTCGGCGACTAGTCGGCAAAAAGGGCCGATTAGTCGGCACTTCATTAGTGATAGAAAAACAGTACAAAATTAAATTTCCATCTGAAAAATTATGGTTGTATTATGTAACTATGTATTCGTAATTCCTTTTTTTTTGTCAAAATAACAAATATCTGGATTTATCACAGAAATAAATATCCCACCTAGGATTATCGACTTCATAGGCAGGATCACTACCCACTATGCCAAGCCGGTTGTCAAAATGGAAAATGTATATAAACATTGTCATGCACCTTTGAACTTGCAAAAAATCATGAAAAGCGCGTTCGAAGGACCAAAAATGTCTTTACGAAAACATGAAAAGCTTACGTATATTATTATCATCACTACATAGTATAAAACAAAGTCGCTTTCTCTGTCCCTATGTCCCTATGTCCCTATGTATGCTTAAATCTTTAAAACTACGCAACGGATTTTGATGCGGTTTTTTTTAATAGATAGAGTGATTGTAGAGGAAGGTTTACATGTAGGTATAGTACCCGTGCGAAGCCGGGGCGGGTCGCTAGTATAATATATAATAACAAATTTACATAATATTAAACGTAATAAATAGGTTATATCTAAAATAGATACGGTCCCATGAGCCGTGGCAAATGCCGGGATAACGCAAGGAGGATGGCACAGAACTAAATCAAGATAGAAGGAAAAAGTGTATCTACTTCGCGTGCGAAAAAGTTAAATAGCGAGCAACATTGTTCGCCGCGCAAGTCAGTCTGCTCTCGACCGCTGCCCGCGAGTGACATACAGTGAAAAATACAAAATGGGTCGGTATTCGATAATTAACTGTTCAAATACCACCAATAAAAGCAAGGGTGTTAAACAAAGTGTTTCCTATCATCGGTAAGTACCATTTGTCCTAAAATATTTTTTATTAAATAAAAAACACGATTTTCCTATTTTTATCATCAAAACATTAGCTGACGTACGGCCGTCAAACTAGTTTTCCATTGCGGCTTTAATTTGACGAGTCCGACTTGGCGTGCGTTTAAAACAAGCGATATAAAAATAGGCTATTCAAACTGTCGAGACAAAGTGAAGGTAGATTTGTTATTTTGTCCATCGAACTCACGTCGAACTTAAGAATAGTGGTGCACCACGGAACTATATCGTCATGTATGCTGCGATTTCCTTATTCGATTTAAATCGATTTTGCGAAGCAGTGGAAATTATAATTATGTTTTTATATTGTTACTAGCTTTTACCCGCGGCTTCGCCCGCGTAATAAAAGTATTCATTAAGATTTTCATTTGGATCCGTAGGTTTCTCTGTAGGTATATTTATCTGCGATTATTTCGATTGCACATAATACTTTTGCTTGCAATGATTGTAGAAATATTACACATCGACCACAGCGTAGGTAATTCTATATACGCTGGGGAAACCTTTATAAACATCCCACATAGCCCGTATTTCGACACTATGATCGGTGGGTAAAAAGTACTTTTTTCTATTATCCCTTACAATTTTTTACATTTTGCTTATACTTATCGCAAACGTAATCTTCAAGCAAGCAAACAACGATCGTCTTAGAGCACATTGATTGTAAGAGACCGCCGACCGATTATCCGTATCCCTCTAACGATACCCATATTATCCGTATCCGTATCCCTATCCCTATCTCTATCCCTATCCCTATCGCTATCGCTATCGCTATCGCTATCGCTAACGCTATCGCCATCGCTATCGCTATCGCTATCGCTATCGCTATCCCTATCGCTATCCCTATCGCTATCCCTATCGCTATCCCTATCCCTATCCCTATCCCTATCCCTTATCAAGATAACACTTTAAGTTCTCGCGCTTTATACACATATTTAAAGTCACATACAGGTCGAACGCGATTAATTAACATTATTTTTACCTTTTTTCCCAACGTTTCGGCCAGGTTGCACTGGCCGTGGTCGCGGAAGACTGACGTCCCAGCAAAATGTCACCGGAGATGTAAACAACACAAAACTACCCGATATTAATTTATATAAATGTTCGGGGTAGACAAATAAATATAATCTACCCGCTTTTAGTTAATGTTTATTTCCCACCGCACGACACACAAAAAAAAAGGTAAAAATAATGTTAATTAATCGCGTTTGACCTTATCAAGATGTTTAATGATTTCTTATCAAGTGCTAAAATATAAAGTTTCATGGTTTTATCTTTTAAAATTAAGAAATCCCATACAAACTTTCAACCTCTTTTTCAACCCCTTCATCCCTTTTTTTCGAAATAAAAAGTAGCCTATGTTCTGTCTCAGGGTCTAAAGATTGTCTGTTCCAAATTTTATCAAAATCGGTTGCGTGGTTTAAGCGGGAAAGCGTAACAGACAGACAGACAGACAGACAGACAGACAGACAGAGTTACTTTCGCATTTATAATATTAGTATGGAGTATGGATGAAACTATACATATAAAGTACGAGTGAAAAGTAAATTTAACTTTAAAATAGGTTACAGTTACGGTATTAACGTTGAATTTGTGGTCGGCAGAAAAACAAATACAAACATAATACGCTCTATATTTATTATGAATAAAAATAACTCTAAAAATGTGTTAATGGTTAATTATATTTATATATTACTAAAAGTTGTAACAAATAACATGAGGATAATGCTGTGAGTACATGGTCGATTTTCTTAAAAATATTACGAAATATTAACTAGTAAATATTAATACCTACCTACTAAAATCTTTGTTCCTGGCCTTAGGCAAATTATATACCTACTAGTGAATTGTTTGTCATCACACGAATACAGGTATATACTTACTTCATTTCACAACGAAGATGAACATCCGATATTTTTAACTTCGGCGGGCATCCCGCACGCAATCTCCACAATCGATCGAATGGGTTACGCGGCGACAACGTTCCCATCACTAAAGTACACTCGTGACGTCATAGGCTCGACACAAAACGTTACACGCTCGGTTTCGCTGTTAATCGCCGAGCATTTTCCTTCTATCTTGATTTAGTTCTGTGGAGGATGGTGATCTAAAATAGATTATGTCAGGGTGGCTAGCCGAATGGCACAATCGCTCACGAAACGCTCACGAAACGAAGCGCTAGTAGATATCTATCTCTATCGCGCTTGCGTATTGGCGCGACAGAGCCAGCGGCGTATCGCTTTCGTTTGGCGTCGGAGAAATGCCATTCGGCTACGGGGCCTGATCAGAATTGAAACATACAAACGTATCCCTGATTATACTTATTATTATTTTCTTTTATAGTATCAACACAACCACAATGAGTAATTTAATATATGTTCCAATCAAAACAGCTTTATTAAAAATGAATTTAATCCCAGTTAAAAGTAGGTAGTAGTGATTAATTAAAAATAACCTTATAATTATTATGATACCACCGATATATATACAACGTGTTTCCGGTATCACTCAAAACCTCAGACACCCCAACTGATTTTTATTTTTTTAAACTTATCTAGAGTATTCATATTTTAATCTGATCGTTACTTTTTTTTAAATTGAATTTTTTATTTTCTGTACTGCTCTACTTGACTTTTAGCTCTACACTCAATAAAATAATTGCTAACTACCATCATAAACCATAAGACTATTTATTTGTGTACGTTACTGCAACGACATAAGGTTTATCAATAGACAGCTAAGATGTCACTGTAAAACACTTTAAAGCTTTATCACAGTAAACTTCAAATTGGACAGGTAATCGCAGTAAGCAAATTTAAACCCAATATTCAAAATGACAAGGTTGTAATTAGGTACGAGTTCAATTTGTTATGACTTATGATAAACATTAAGATTAAACTGACAAACAACGTCAAACTAGTAGCGGAAAAAATAATCGTCCAAGTAACCAGCCAGTATTAATACCCCTAAATACTGAAAAAGGTAAACAACCTCTAGCAATGCGATATACACAATGTTGTATTACGAGTACAATAGAATGGGCACGTAAAAAAAACTAATAATACTAATTTAAATAAAAATATTACCCCCATCAAGATGTAGCTCAATCGATTCTACTCTCGATTCTGTACAAACTGTTTTCAGGTTTTTAGTGTTAAGTGAAACACGGTGTATTTAACAATGAAAAATTACCAGTCTATTCTCAATTAGCTCATGTAAGTCAGGTTTGTCCTACTTTCCTTACTAGCATTGTTATCGTTGACTATAATCTATGTAGGTACATACTTATTAGAAAATGTGATATTTTTCTGTTCGTAATTCTAATATTACTTTCTGCAATAAAATGTCAAACAGTCACACACATACAATTGCATTGCTTATCATATCTCACATCACGAACTTAATGCTCTATAAATCCACACAAGCCTGTACTTATTTTCTTTTATCAGCTAATTGTCATCAATTACGTAGTAAAATCGGAATGATATCGCACGGAATAAAAATCGCTTCCACACTTCCTCATTCGGATACCTACCGTACAAAAGTCGACACAAACTTTCCTTGACATACGCGTGGAATTATAAAATCCAAATTCTAACAAAATTTAATGTCTTCTTAGTTCAGAACCAATTATGAATTAATTTGCGGAAGATTACATACTCTTCTGTGAGTTCAACAACTTTTTAATTAAAATTCTTTTCGTAGAACTCGGGGATAATTTCATTTTTCTTTTCACAAGTCCGATGTTCATATGCATTGTTAATTTTTGTAGATGAAAGTTTCTAATTGGTTCGCTTCAAGTCTAAGTTCTGGGTCCATAAGTCTATTATCACCAGTCGTATTGTCAGGCATTTTTATATACCTTATTTCATATTTGAGCTATTCGTAACGCAATATCGCAACTTGTGTACAGTATGTCAAAATAAAAAACTTCTTTTTCCACCTAATTTATTTCCTTTACGTTTAATTTATTTCCTTCAAAAATCATGCCGAAGTTTAGTGGTTGCCCTTATTTCGTGCATACTTTTTTAAATTGCATAATGCTATTTACCTGATCCCATTAAAATATCATTTCTAAACCATATATTATTACAATAGTATGAAGTCTACAAATGTCCCTTTGTTTAGTTATTCAATGTTACGTATAATATTAAAATATATGTAGTGTTGTTCTATTTACTAGTTTATCTAAGAATTCAATTCTAATCTGTTGTTTTGTAGGTACTACTTGAAACTGCTGATGCCGCTATGTTAGTCGAGGTAAATATAGACTAGACATAGATCCTAGAACGGTAGTTTCATACCTACATTACAAACAATACCTGCTTATATTTTTTTTATTGAATTTTGCTGCATTTAACGTATTTTGTTTTACATGTCCATTCATATCAAGTACATTCTTTATTCATATGGATAATAGTCGAATATCCCACCATCCGTAAGTCCAGCATGTTATTTAATGAACCAGACAGTATCAGATGCAAAAAATACTGCAAAACTTCATTTATAAATCATGAAACACAAAACATCCGATTTTTCATGTTTCGCCATGATCAATGCACACGGATATTATGAATTCGAATCTAAAAATGAACGCGATGTACTTTTTTATAAACTACATGACTTGAGCGTTGGATGTGTGCATATGCGTAAATATACATTTAACATAGAATAATGGTATACCTACCTACATTTGTATTTAATAGGTACAAGGCGATTTATGTATAGTATGTACCTTTGTAGAAAATATATAGTCAAAATGACAAAAAAAATTAAAGACAAGAAATACGTCATGCGATTGAACGCCAAAAACAAAGTCATACTATTTCAACGTTCTGAAACACCCGACCACTCAACGCGATCTTTTCATAACCACGACAATTGGCATACTGGGTGGGCTTTTACCTATTCATTTCGGCCGCAAGACGGCAGGACTTAATAACGGTGGGGGTCGAAGGAACCGAAAACAGCGGCAGTACCTAATGTTACTAGCTGCAGAAATAGAAAAGGCGGCAGATGATTTTTACAGTGATTTCATATGACAATATTCGTTTTGTTGTTACTTTTTCCCTGTAATTTTGTTTTAAAATACTCGTTTTGGACACTGTTGTAATAAAAAAAACATTATTTAAATTTAGTACATACAAAAAAAACAGAATGCGATGCTTCGTCTTAGATTTTTAGAAAAAAAATCCGTAAGAGCTCAAATCATTGTAAATTCTCTCGAAAGTGAAGCGAACCATGCCATTCGAAAAAAGCTGTAAAACGCGGAATATGACGGCACCAGGCAATACTAAACAGCGGCGAGCGCGCATCATCGTTACGATTTAATTTCGGGGGAAAGCGGCCATGACAAAGTCTACGGCGCCATTATTCTGTTCCACCTCGCAGGATGTTTAATAAACAAATGACGCGGGGCCTCGTAATGACGTACCTTCTGTGTCTGCCTCTCCCTTCAAACCCACTTTGCCGTAACTCCGACCATTATGCGCTAAACAGATGCGGTATCGCCTACTTAACGTCAATCAAATAATTAAAGCAAAGATATCCACCATTTTAATCAACGCATAAATTAGATCAAATTATGCCGTTTTTCAGAGATTCTTTCAGTTTTAACTGCCGATCCGTGGTAATAAATCTGAATGAATTACTTAAAGATTTTGTTCTCTTAAGCTGTAAAATTGCGGGAGATAACAAGCGATTGCCAGCTCCACGGCTGTTAATTTATTCGTGGAAGTTCTTGTTATCGGGTACTAGCGCCCTCGTGGCTTACGCGGTATCCCACTTAATGCCTTTAGCATATGGGATCGTGCTGTACAATATGTTTGCATCGATTTATCAATCTGTTTGCCACTCAATTCAGTTAAGTTTGTCTGCATATGAGCAGTAATGGAATTATTCCCAGCGCGGCACGGTGAAATAACTGTGGAGTTTGTGCGCTTGTAATGGAAATGTTGTGCTTTTGATACGTAATATTGTTAGACTTGTTTAAGAACGCATTACTTTAGTGTGGTTTAAAACTTTTATATATAACTTTCAAAATTTAATTAAGGTGAAGGTACCAACGATTCTTTTCCCGACCGAATAGTCAAGTACAGTAAGGAAAATTCTAGTAAAATTCTTGCCTCTAAACTCAAGAAATACTACTGTGAGAACATAAAACAATCTTCCAAGTCGATGCCCCTGTATAGGCGTTTCCCTTGAGATTCGTGTTATCAAATTTCCACGTCGTCATCTCTTATTAAGAATTCCGACGATATTATTTTAAATATACCAAACCCAATAACATGCTCCCACCTATTTTCAGTGTCTAAATATTTACTCAAACATATGAAATTAAATTGAACATTATCAAAACACGGAACACCTCGCGTCTGACACGCGCATTGTGTTCATTACATTACAAAATGGGCCCGATACTTGTAGACATTAACACCTGTCACGAGCGTCGCAGACGTAATGACAGTATTTATAAGGAAAAGTCGCCGAACACGAAAATACAATTTGGTAAAAGGTGGAAGTTGTCAGAGAAACGCGAGTAAAACATTAGGCAACGGGGGCTGTTCCAAAATACCGCATAGTGCTCTATTTATTAATCAAGCAAGATTATATACGAGTTTATATTCTTGCTTCCCTGTTTGTTGCTGAGTTTTTTCCGTCGCTGCGAATTAGATCCACAGATATTATATTGACAAGTATTCTTATATGTAATACTAGCGACCCGCCCCGGCTTCGCACGGGTACTATACCTACATGTAAACCTTCCTCTAGAATCACTCTATCTATTAAAAAAAATCGCATCAAAATTCGTTGCGTAGTTTTAAAGATTTAAGCATACATAGGGATATAGGGACAGAGAAAGCGACTTTGTTTTATACTATGTAGTGACGACACGCATTTTTTGTGACGTTGCTACAGTAACGTAGTCTGTTATTTAACATTCTTAATTCTAAAGTATTAGTTACACAGTTACAGTCTTTATTGGTTTATATTAAAGTGTTCCATTTTTTATTTCTATTACATAAGGGGTAGGACAAAAAAAAAGAGAATATTTTAAAGTCGATTTTTCAAGTTCATAACAAATATTGTTCATTATGATAAATTTTTCGTAAGACATTTAGAAATGTAAGATAATCTAATAATTAAAATGATAATGATAAAATCGATGGGTTATCAATAAGTATAAGGTACTGTCCAATAATTGCCTATGGCACAGTATTCATGTTTAGATTAATTGACAAAAAACCAGTTGAGGTTGTCAGTATTAGAGGTAACACGTTGTATATGGCTCGCTATTGAGTATGATGGTCTGACTAATCGATGTATAAAGGATAATGGAGGCGCCCATATATCACGTTGACGCGGTGCGTGTGATTTCCACCAGGATTTATCTTACCGCTCGTGGAAATGTGTTTGCTTAAAATAATGCGTAAATTTAAAAAGCTATGCGAAAAATACACGTATAACCTTGATTTTGAAATTTAGACACGATCGTAATTTCTCAGCGGGCATTTGTTTTACTTTTACTCGTAGAAAAAAAATTGTCGTAATTAAGACTTCAAAACAAAATTTGATAGGAGTTTTAAAAGTGTATTCTAAACAATTTAATTTTGAAGATATGTATGCATCATATTTTTAACGCAATAGTTATAAATTTATAATATAAACTTTCCTGTTTTATTTATTTGAGTTTTCTTGTATGTTTAGTGTTTACCTATATCTATCACTCTTACCTAATGTTTATGAAATTAATAAGCCGAAATTGGTTGGTTGGTATTTTGTGACATAATTTACGTGGACTAAATTATAATATTGATTTATTGATTGAAATGATCTAAAAACAATTCATTCAATATGTTTCCTCTAACAGGTTACGTAGTGTTTATTTAGGGGTCAGAGAACGATACAGGTATAATAGAGCTATCGATTGATTCCTAATATTTGGGATAGGATTCTATTTGCCGACGACAGGGATAAACGAAACAAAGAAAATATAATCGAATCCATCACATGCTTGTCTTGGGAAACCATCTTGGGGTCTGTTTGCTTTGGATATTTGTGATTTATTGCGAATCTGGGGGATACATTTTATAAGACGGCCCTATTAAAGTATGTAAATTATAGAAGCTTGAGTAGTAAATAGGTTTTACATCTTAGTTGGTTGGTTAACTAATTTAATTTGCCATTTAGACGTTTTGTATGGTAGTTGCGTAGTGAGTTCTTAGTATTTCTGTATTCATTTCAAATTAAAAGTACTCGTTGAAGTGTAAAAAAATTAGAGCAAGTAGGTATTTGTTTTACATAAGTAAAAAAAAAACATTTCCTTATAAACGTGTCCCATTGTATGGTGGCGTGCCCCTGTGACACCTGTCTGTCTTTTCATTGTACTTACAAGAAAGGTTGGTATACACTCCCCTACTACGCATCCAGAGGCAGCCGGTCAATAACATATAGGTGTAACAGTATACAGGTTTCCCAACTAATTTTATCCTTTGTCAAAAAGCAACCGAAGTCCGACCAGGAAACCTAGAAATTGTGTACCCGAACCTTCGTTTCTGAAACCACATGTTGCGTTAACGAAACATAGGTACTTATTGCCAGTCGGTTTAAAAAAAGGCTCATCTAATCCCAGGACAGGCTATTAGCTAACGAAGCATTATCGTATATGACGGACACGGCCCCAGGGCCCTATGGGCGAATCATGGCGATCGCCGCAAATTTGCCCACAACCGCCCGCAACGAAGATTAATCGACGGCGCGGATTACCCGGAGGTTTTAGTGCGAACTTACTTCCTTTTTTAAACCAGGTATCGTTGGATATACACTTTAACCTTTTTAGGGACTGTTGCATCAAACCGTCTGTCACCGTTAAAGCGTTCGTTAAATTTTATTGTATGGGAAGTTCCATAGACGTCTACAGCGTGACGATGATGTGTCTGTCAAATGTGGTTGATGCAACTGGCCCTTAGTCATGCTCAGCCAGATGAATACATGGGTCATACCGAATAAGGTTTTAAGACCATTCTCAAATGGTGAAATTAAGGTCTGGCCAAACCTATCGAGGCATAATCGACTTTAGCCGACCAAAATCGCTTGTTAGTATGAATAGTTGAATACCTATGCGTACGCATGCGTTCAGCTTTCCAACGCGTAAGCGTCCTCATACTAACGACCGATTTGCGATCATACATAAGATGCCAATCGATGCGAATAAATTTAATGTGGTTACACCTTTAGAATTTAATAATCAGAATTGTGGAGTGGTTAATAATGAGTTTTTAATGACATTTGATAAATTGTTGCTTAATAGCTTAACGATAGAGATGTGTTTTATTATAAGTAAATTAATACCTTAACCGCAGATATTACCAAGAAGACGGTACTGATCAGTTTAATTTCTACCAATAATACCTTATATTTTCCGAACCCTCTAGTTCAATAATCAAAAAAGCTTTCAGATTGTTTTACCTTTTTAATATGAAATTCTATCCTGTGTTTTGATTATATCTTATGTAAATGACCAATTGATTAGGTCAATATAAAAGCGTTTAACTACGAGATTCTGATGTTCTCTCTCTCTCTCACGTACTGTAAAAAAACATCTACCCTACATATATTAAAATAAGCACCAGCACCACTAACGCATGAAAAATTTCCATCATTCGACTCGAAATCAGGGGGCGAAGAAAAATAACAATGCTCCAAGCGGTCCGGATCTCATTTAGACAAATCGCTCGTAGCGGTCAGGCCAGATACCAATAACAAGGGCACACGTGCTATTGTAGTCCATGTCGTCATTAGGCCGCTTCCGTGGAGCCCCGCAACCTTACTCCTTCGCCCCGACTCACCCCTATTCACCAAACAAGAGAACCGAAATTTTATCAGCACAACACTTTTATCGGCATTCAGGGCCCAATAACGGATTGGCCCTTGAATCGAATTTCGCAATACGGCGCCGAGTGATTTTTTACTAAAATAGCTGCTTGTTTATTCACTTATGCGATTTGATGATTTTGTTTAGCCGAAATGAAGCGAGGAAATTTAATTTGGTATAATAAAATGCACGGCGCGTTGGGCCCGGCAAAGCTAACGCGGAAGTTATTGCATTTATACTAATTAATGCACTGACTACCAAAAGCTGCACGAGAAAAGGAGTATGAGACTAATAAACATTAATTACCGTACGATTTACATTTTCCATTCAAAGTTGTATAAATTAATTTACCATGGAAATTCTATTATAGGTATAGGATTATCATTAAAAGTAAGAAAACGAAAATGTAGGAGATAGCTGCAGATGTAACGCAAATTTTCCCGGAACCATTTAGTTAAATAACGTTCATTTTCCTGGTTCCTAAGTATTTTGATGTTTCAAAAAGACATGCGTTCAATTTCCTTTGACAGGTAAATATTGATATAATTTTTAATTCATTATTAAAGTCACGAATCTCCGTCTCGTCGTTCATAAACTTAATAAAAAATTGTGAAGACCCGGCTGCTTGTTTAATTCAGTAGCTTCCATTATAAAACACGGGACAGACGTTCTAGAGAGCAACGCAAACACTGACTTGTTGCATTTAAGTTAATTAATCCCGGCTAGATCAGATAGTCCGGCTCGAAGGACCAGCGGGCCGTGAACTCAGCCGTTTTTGCATGTTATGAATCTTTCAAGGAGGCTGACGGAAGTGTAATGTCAACGCCTAGACGCAGCAAATTACAAGAATGCAGCCTTCGTTTCTTGTGTATACGATTTGTTGTATTGAGGATGTACACTTCTATCTTCACCGCCTTGATTGATAGTCCTCAACTCTGTCTCTCTTCAGGAAGTTCAATCTCGCACAGTTAAACGGCAGAATTACATATCTCATTTATGTACATAAATATGAACCTAAAAACGTAGTCAGCAAATGAAATCGTCGAATTCACTTCGAAGATGGGTCCCAATGCGTGAGACAAGCGTCCTAATCCCGACTTAGCTGAGCCAAGACGGGAAGCTCATTCTGTTTTAACAATTTGATACTGTTTTCTTCTTACTTTCATACTTTGAGTCAGCGTTGACCGCTGCAGAAATCATCGTAAGTCTTCAACGCTGATTTGTGCTCACCAGATTGTCGTCTTAAAAGGTATATGTCTCATTCTGACAATTTTTTGCGTAATATAATATGACTGCACTTCAAACTAAAATTATAATTAAAAATCTCCAAATATACAAAAAGGTAACTACCTACTGTTTTGTGTAATATTTGAACTCAATGCCATGGATACGAGTATATACTTACTATTATTATACGAGTATACTTACCTACATATATGGTCTCTCACCTATAGTTTCCATTTTTCAAATATATTCCGAGATATAATTTTCTGAATCGGCCTCAAGTCCTGAAGCAAAACTCGAGTCTTAAGATGGATTTGACTCGTAACATGGGTATGGTGGCGACATTCAAATGGAAGTGTTTAAAAAAAAAAGGTAGCATTTTATAAAATTGGTTAAAAGTAAACTATTTAAGTCTTTAAAGTAAAGTAAGCAACGTTTTAAAGTAAAAAAAGGTTTGGATCAATTTTATGCTTTTATTTTTAACGTTACAACTGTAGACATAAATCTGTGTACTCGTATCTATCTATTTCTTCTTAATAACTGCTGCATGACCCTACGCACATAGGAATAAATAGATTTAAGTTAAATGTAAATAGTTACGTATACTAACACTAGTCTAAAGTTGTTACATATATTATGTTACTAACAAAAAAAATATCCAAGTTGGTCCTCAATAAACGAATCATTATTATTATTATTTATTTCTAAAAAAAACATGCCTGTGGTAGCATACATATGAGGACAAAATAAACAAATGATACTTACGTTACTGAGGTTAAACAGAATCTAATCTTGTCTCAAATGTCACAAATCGACAAGTAAAATACAGCCGACACAGCACATTTACTGTGATTTCATTTATAAGACTAATCAACAGGTCTCGCACAAAGCACCAAGTAAGGACTGGAAAAGAGCATTAAACAAACCCAAATCCTGCCATATCTTTAGCGCCGGCATCCCGTCTCATAAGTAAAGTTCAAATGTTGAAACAAGAGAATGAAATTCGCCTTCTAATTTATGCTTACCCACATGAGGATATTAGGGCAATAATTTTAAATGTTGGTATATGTGTCGCGAGTATGACATGGGCAATTAGTGAGTGTAGTGTACCCTACCTGGCGGGTTGCTTCGCTTGTCAGGGTATTTATCGCTTGCATGTTCAGCGAAATGGACTGCTTTGTATGGTATAAAGATGTGTTTGAGTTAACGATGTGGATTGGCATTATGGTCTGACGGCTTGTCTGACACACATAAAATAACAGTTCCATGTCGAGACTTGTGAGTAAGTGATGCCAACACTTGCTTACTGTGCTGCGCTGTTTTTTGTGATCTGATGCCATTCATTCGTTTCAAGATAACACAGGTCTTTCTAGACCTCATCGATCCATCGGTGTCTGGGTCTTCCGATCGGACAACCCTGCTATTTCTAGATGTAACGGCTTTGCATTTACCTATTTATTATCTATATACGTATCCAGTTATAAAAGCTTTATAAAAAGAGGTAAAACGACCGTTCGCGACAATTTATCAAGCAGACTAAGTTTCTATTCCTCTTAAGATTCATAACTGAACTGATCGAATGATCACCATGTACGTAGGTAACTATAATTATAACGCGCCAAAATTCTCTCCTGTTTTCCGAACCGTCAGCAAACGAGGCTTAAACGCTAAACTTGCCGCAAACTGCGTGCGGAATGTACCGTCGACACGTCAAGCCTTGTTAGTCTTGCAAAAACTGCCGTCAGCCTCACTACGTGATTTTTCAGCTTTCGCTAACGTGCTTTCCACGGTAACATGACGGATTTATTCAGGCTTTTGTAAGCTCCAAATAAGTTCCTGATAGGGCCTTAAGCTCGGATTAGTGTGATATGACTCTCTTGTCTGGATTTTAAATTTAGATCCTTGTTAAACCAAGGTTCCTCTGATCTTTGGGCTTCAAATGCAATAATCAATTTGATCGAGTTTCAAAACATGTTCACTGCCGGGATAACGTAAGGAGGATGATGCGGTATGCATGTGTATAATTTCGTTATAGTGTGCGTCACAATATAATTGCTATACTTATTTAAATAGTTATTTCCGCTACATCACCAATATCTCCATTCACACTGATTATAACTCCGAACTCGCTTTAATTGCTATAAACAGGAATAAAAGTGAGCTGTCGCAATGGAACGCGAAAAGTAATGGATTGATGTCAAACTTGCCGTGAAAAATTCTAGTCAATGGGGGAGATAATTTCCTCGCGGCAACGCGAGAGTGTTTTATAAAATTTCAATGAAAAATTGTCGCCGCTCCGCTCTCCTGGCGGCAAGTTGCCGCGGTAATTTACCGTCATTTGTTTTATGAATATTTATAAGCCGATTCCAAAACAATGACCGGATTGAAATTCAATGTTCCAAATGAATGACATGTTGTGTTTGTGAAACGGCATTACATTATTATTTGGTAAGCTCAGATATCTACATATCCGAGAGTACACAATCTAAAGCGCACAATACACTACAATGTAGGTTGTGAGAGACAATCGAGCTTTAACAATCCTAGGTGACATTCGCCGTACATTAATTCCTTGATAAACATTCCTCACATCACAACACAATAGATTCATTGTTCTGGCTTCAAACCGGGAACTGTGTTCCATCATAAACTAGAGGGAATGCGTCTCGTGCAAAGTTATATCTGATATTGAAACCAGAACGGTATTAGAGCAGCTATATTAGGAACAACAATGAGTATAACCCAAACTATAAGAATAAACTAAAAAATACATTGTTCGTGGATAATTTAAATATAAAATGTTATAAAGGAAGATTGTTGTGTTTTCTTTTATTAAAAATGCATTATATTGCAATTATATTACTTACATACTTAGGTACTTTTTATCGTGACGTTCACTAGTAATACGCTTGTTTATACAAACGCATATAAACATTCTATTATAATTCATGCTTTCACTAGTAGTACATTATAATGAATTCTTAAAAACCTCAGGAATGCAAATAGAGCGCAACATATTCGTTAACAATGTTGATTTACCGCTGAAAATATAACTAAGTGTGCCAACCGCCGCCATTTTTGTGTAAACTGATGTTACCCCGTTCCACAGACCACCTCTACTACTAGACGGAGCATACGAGCCAAATCAAACAGCACACATATATTATGATGTCTATAGTAATTTAGTATGGTAACGCTACCACTTGATCAATTTGTGTCAAAGTTTACAACCAGCACTCGTGTAATTTTGGATAATAATTATAAAAATAAGGGATCAACCTGATGGGCTGTTACTAGTACTAGTGGCTAGTAGTAATACTATGTACTAGTGGCGGCACATAATTTTAGCGCTGAGTGAAATATGGAGGGGATAGATGCGCATGGGGACGCATACCCTTCACCCCCTGTAATCCTTTGAGAGACCTGTTTTTGACTTCTGTGCAATAACTGTCAGCGCTAAAGTTATGTACCGCCACTGTAATCCGTACTCAATTGCGCTGCTCAAATTGTGGTATTTTGGTCTGGTGACCACGCGCTCTTTGTAAACGTTTCATGCGGTGTCTATGTAGTCTGTACCCCGTTCTTAAGAGCGATATTTAAATTCGCCGCCGCGCCAACTCCGCCGGCGCTCATTCAATTACAACTAATAGCCTCTGATTCATGTTTGTATTGCTAATTAGTCGGCAACTCAAGTTTTGTCACTCTTCACTTACTACGTTCGTTGTTTTGTTGTCGCCTCCTCGTCGACGGTTGTACGTTGCTTTTTGTTTGAGCATAATTTGTTGCATGATGTTTGTGGCATTTGTAAACAAAGTTTTGTTATGGATTTGTTTTATTACGTAATATCTTCTGCTACATGTTGCGTGATTTGTTACCGTGACATACTGGGCTAAAACACTGACAAATTGTTGGATTTCATTTCATTTTTAACATTTTTTCTGCTTTGACTTTTCTTTTTCAGTTCTAATAAATATATAAATTCAACGATTGAAAAATTACGATTATTGCGTCAAAAGTCCGATGCGTAACCTATTTTAAACTCATTAAAGTACGTAAATAACATTCTAGTAGCTACGTATTACGTACTCTTAAGTACACGAAAACCAAATCTTCAACGTCAATACGTTAAAATTACATGAAAAACTAATTCGCTCTTTGCTCCCAACAGTTTGTCAGTCGGTAAAGGGCCCACAAATATAAGCTTTACCGAAAACAATGTCTTGTGAAAGTTGCCTAAGCCGACCTAACCACAATAACGGCAACTAGCATTCGGACCAATAGAAGAAACTTGCAAATCCCTCAGTGAAACCGCAAGGTACACGCGACCCAGGAATTAAGGAGCTTGGCAGTTGGCTGGCCTTCTTCCTCGCTAAATAATGCTTACAGCAAATACTACATTTATTTGTTGGTTTACTGTCTTGCAGTACTTACCTGCTACCGGCTTAAAATAAATGCTGTAGACTGGAGACTTTTATCAACGTTTTAACGTGAAACAAAATGTTTTGATGAAATTGTATTTTCTTGTGTTGTTTATAGTGACAGGTATATTTTGATTTAATTAACAGGATATAAATTGCATCTGGATTGGTCACAAAAGTTCAATTTCATTCAATCCATCTGTGACAAAATTATTTTTGGTTAAAAAATGAATTTTAGCACTGGCTGATCAGATTCATATCTATTCCAGATCTTATTCATAACCTATTTATAAGATCAAAAACATATACTTCTAATTCAGAGATTCTCACTTTTTCCTCAATTTTTTTCCGTAATATTTACAATCAATCAAGATCTAGGTACATTGTAAAAAAGTAAAAAAGGGCAGTTTAAAATAAACCAAAGGTACAAACGACACCCGTGAAGCACTTGTTTGAATGCGATAGGATAAAATAATTTTGCACGATAGCTTAATAAATTCAAGTTACTCTTGCAAAAACGATAGCAGTCAAATGAAACAGGCCAATGAATTGAAGTTGTTTGGACTTTGACTATCGTTGCTAGTCCGACTACAAAAACCTTTGTGCTATTTGACTGCGTATCAAAACCGTTTCATCCGTGCATCGACACGTTGGGAAAAATGCAGGGAATTCCTTCGCTTTGAAAGCAAATCTAGGATAGATTGCTGGAAAAACCTCTTCTATGGAGAGGGGTGAAACAACGGACGGCCACTTAAACGTGCAGACATGGCTAGTGAGTGTGTTGTGACATCCGTTCAACGTCATCGAAAACCACTTCGCGCGTTTTTATCCACTTTACGTTGATATATTTGTTACTTTTGGAGTATGTACTATCAGCAGCAAAAGTGCATGGCGAATTTATCAATGAATTCATTCATAATTTCTTTGTGCACTTTTGCAGCTGATAGTATATCATCGGGAAATGTAGTTAATATATTTTTAGCCTTATAGACTGCTTGTTTAACACTAAGAATGTCTTAGTGTTAAAGTAAAAGGTATAAAATATACAAATATTCGTTAGAGGTTCAATGGCAGTCGCTCGTAAAAACCAGTCTACGCCAAATCCTGGGGTTATTTGTAAAAGAGCAGGTGCGTTCACAATCAAAATAAGCAACATTTTTAACCCATTACACGTTTAATTTAGCATATGAATCAAGTTGCATTTCCTACCCATTGCGGTCTTTAGGAATCATTGCTATGTTTACAAATCTTTGACTCGGTGTACATCGAGCTTGCATCTGAGTTTGCTCGATAATTATCTAAAACACACGGAATCCAATCCCGTTAAGATTGAGGATTATCGGGTTCAGTATATTCGCTGGAGCAAGGCTAACGTGGAGTCGTACAATAATCTTCCGGCTCGAGCTTCGGAACCACATCTAGTGGATGCCTTCTCAAATTACTATGGAGCATTTCCATGTTCAATTTGTTTGTAACGTATGAATGTGGAATATCTCCGGTGTCTGGTTTTGCTGTGAGCATACGAAAGTGTTTTACCTATATTTACAATAGATGGACAAATATAATGGCATAAATCGTTTTAGTGAGTTAATTATTTTATTATTGTGTATCAGAATGAAATCTAATGGATGTTAATCAGCTATCGACGTTATCGTGCTTTGCTGCACTTTCCTCGTCCACTCAGTTCATTTTACGCTTAACAATTTCAGACCCATTTTCTATTTCTCCCACGTCAGCCAGCAAGCTTGAAACATTCTTAGAATCATACGACAGCGAATCCCGAAAGCGACTAAGCACTAGCAGGGACGCTCGTAGTTCGTACTAGTTCCATTGTATTGGCGCGGGAGCCAACCTGTTGCACCGAACTATTTTATTAGCGCGAGTGTGGGGCCATTCTTTACGGCTCTTTTGTCGGCGGCGTTTAGTCGCACATTGTGCGAGCGGCAGCGTGATTGGCTAAGTTTATAACGCAAACAACAGCCATATTTTCCATTTGTGCTGTCCTTTGTCCGGGTTGTTTTCGTGTGATTGTTTTAAATGCTTTTCAAGATTACTTGTTAGGGCTAATTTTTGACTAGTTGAGTGTTTATTTCCGCTGTTCATTGTTTGATTCTAAAGCTCTAAATATTACTAATATCAAGTAAACAGCTGATAGCGTCAATCTGTCTTTAAAAAGTTGTTAGGTTTTCTTCTGGCAGTTTAGTCTTCTTACTTCAGACAGGCTAGTTTTCCTTCGCCCCTTAATTTCTAAGAGTGGCACTGAAACTTGAGTAATTCTCTTATGGGAATACAGACGTTATTTTTTGAAAGCTAATTGCTTTTAATGGAATGTGTTTCTTACCTAGTTTTTCGGTTTATGCGATATTTTTCTTTATAAACCATTGTCCAGGTCTCACCAATACGTCAGAGGTGTCAGACTGCAGCGTTGCATAAATAAAATTGAAGGCGCTGCCGCAACGTTGTCGGGAATTTAAGCAGGCAGGCCTGAGGTATTTCAACAGATCATAGCCGAAAATGTGCTTGTCTAGATTTTTAAACTGATTCATGCCGTTGTGGTAGTTCTCCATCAATAATTCAATATTCACTATGACCTTGCAGCCGTCGACCGTTTTACATTGCTAATTTTGTCAAAAGATAATTTTGCTTTTAATTTAACTGTGTTTTAATAAATTGTTCATATATGAATATTTTTAAAGGACATTTTTAGATTCGTGACATTTTGCAGTTAGTTAATATTTATATTACCATTTATGACATCAACGATTGAAAATCATTTGCTGGCCTCTAATGTAACATAACAGTGGAGTGAATAGTAGACAGCGATCCTAGTCAGTATTGACCCTGCCTATGAAGCTGATGGTTTTGCGTTTTAATCCTGTTATGACCATTTATTTTTGGAATAAACAACTGAATACAGATATTATTCCTTGATCATCGATAAGATTATCAGTATAAAAATGTATAAAGTACTTATTTGTAGATATTTCATATGACTCGCTTTCACATCCCTCGTAGTGATTGTTCACAACGTATTATGTATTTACAAAAACTAGAATCTCTGAACTCAAAATCCTCAAGTAATACGAATGTTTAAGACATCTTGTTTTATTAAAAATCTTGTTACCGAGATCTCCAACTAACAAATCCTGTAACTTTATATTGAGTTAGGAAATCGTTTAAAGACTACCGAGCAGACATCGGCTATCGCTGTTTTCTTATTTAAGCCAACTTTCCCGAGTTAGAATTCAATAAAGCGGCCAAAGAATTTACTTACATCTCTTTGACTAAATAGCTGAACGGATTAATTATAAGGAGTTTTGGATCGAGTTAAAATCTCCTTCGTCATGAGTTTGTATGTACTTGGATGAAACTTATACATCGAATTGGTGGTATGGAAAAGTTTTTCTAATATTTGCGTTTTACTTCGAGAAGCAGAACTATTATACGAACTTTTCGTTTTGCAGCAAAGTGGGAAAGAAAGTTTATATTCCAATGACTCCCTGGTGACTAAAGTTTGTTTATAACAGTATGAAATTTTAATACTTTGGATATCAGGTAGACAGAAAACATTAACTTTAGCCTTTTATAAAATACGTGACAAAAACAAGAAGCAACTCAAGTAAAATAAAAATCTACCTACACCTAAATATTTTACCTAAGATATCACTTAAACCGTTGAAACGTCAGTTTAATTAAAATTATATCAATATGTTTCAGTGGGAGAGACGCGTAAATACTAAAAAATACAAACACTTGAAAATGCTCCCACCTGTGCCGTGTGAAACAAGAGGCAACCAAAATTTAGCGACCATTTTAAAATCTTATATAGTTAAGGGGCTTTACCGCAGATAATGCAGACTCGTTCTAAAGCCGCACATAGTGCACATGCAGTGGGATTGCACTGTCATCACATTTCAGCCCCTACGTGACCCTATCTACTTGTAATCCCCACACACCTGCCTTTCAAATCTCAGTCGGCTTTCTATTAAACTGCCCGGCCATTTTTATTTTATTTTGATCGATTGTGTACTAGAACGGATTCGCGCAGCAATTTTGTGCCGATGTTCTTTAGGTTGGACACAGGCTTAAGTTAAGCGGATGATTTGATGGCTTTAAAGAGCAGTATATTGATTTATCGAAATTCGATTAGGGTTCGGCCACTTACGCTAGCTTTATTCTGGTTAAATGTAAAAAAACACGCATGTCTCGAAATGATAAGAAATTGAAATTGTATTGAGATATTTTTTTTGATTTCTCTCAAAAATCTGATCAGTGAATCTACATAAATTAATTTATTTCTATGGGCAATGTAACTAAAATTGGTTTCTAATGGTGACCCCGAAGACTTCATTTAAACTGAATATCGTAAAACGGCATTTTTAGGCGCAACATTGATTCAAAATAATTTTTACTAGGATGCTAGTTGCGCCCCACTTGTCATAGACTAGTAGTTCTGCGACATGAACAATCAAGTAGTGTTGATCACATTTTCCAGGAAGCCTTTAATTTGGCCTAACGCTGACAAGCTGAGCTGGTTAGTTTCCGAGAAAACTTGGACAGTGCTTAGCATTATGGGATCAACCAAAGAATAGGAAATAAACGCTTGGCTCTCGAGATAAAGTAGGTCTATTACTGTACTGGTATTTTAGTAGTAGTAGTATTGTAACGAGAATATAATTACTTATTTTATATTTCTATACATCCAATCTGGAATTTTGTCTTAAATACCTAGGAAGAAGACGGTGCTTTTTATATACTCTGTTTTTTTTTCATGTTCAATCAAAACATCTACCTACTTAACTTTATTTTATATAAGAAGAAATTACATTACTTTTTTTTATTTACATTTTACAGTCCATAGAATAATATTAAAATAAAATCATAGCGCACGCACAAGAGTTGCAAAAAATGCTTACTCAGTGTTCCGTTGAAACTATTCTGCGGCTTATAAATGGGGCTTTCATCCGATGAAAAAACGTGCCGCGGCACGACAGATCGCGTGACAGGGAGACGCATCGATCGCTGGCGAGAGATTCCTGGCCTATCGTACACATATTGACGAGATGCTGAATCTTGAGCTTCATAGTTATACCAAACTAAGTTGGCAGCGATTTTGACAGCCCCGCCGATGAAAATGTTATTGTTAAACAAGCAAAAAAGTTGCAAAAAAGCTTTTACGAAATTGTGACGTTTACTTAGCTAATCTTTAAGGTCTAGTTTACTCTTCGGGTTGGAAGGTCAGATGGCAGTCGCTTTCGTAAAAACTAGTGCCCACGCCAAATCTTGGGATTAGTTGTCAAGGCGGACTCCAGGCTCCCATGAGCCGTGGCAAATGCCGGGATAACGCAAGGAGGATCAAACTTAGCCCTTGCCCAGGTTGGGTTAATAAAATCGTCCATATTAACTTTGAATTTGAATAGCAGTGAACAAAAGCGAAAAAGCACAGTGACGCTCAATGATTGGTAATAAGTAGGCAAAACACAGTGCCGTCGAAGCCAATGTTGAAAGGTGACCACTTTATATTAAGAATCTTACATAATATTATACGCACAGACAGCTGTCTTCGCGAGATGCTATTTTTTTTTTCATAAAAGATTTTTATTATGAATATATTAATTAAAATTATGATTAACAATAAACAGATACTGAAATAAAAAATATATACTAAAACATGACTCATTCTGTAGCAGAACATTCAATGGTTGAATTTTAATTTATATTTTAGTAATGTCGGTATTGATTAACTTTCCGGCGTATTGGTGTGATAGAAAGGACAAGGGACAAACGAACTTTATCGGCTTGATAAGTTTAGTGAACGCTTATGAATAAAGGGGTAATTGTTTACTTATTCATACAAAAATATATCATCGTTAATAGGGTAATTTGAAAGGTAAAAGTTTCATAAATGAAAACGTACATATTTTTTGTGTTTTCAGTCTTTCTTCAATCAGTCAACAATGAATTATTTTTAAAGTCCCTTTTTCGACCGCTATTTTCTTGAGTACCACACTTTATGAACGTTTTCGTCAAATAGAATTATTTAGTCCATCATGGTCGACGGTAGTACATTTTAATGGAATATTTTATAAGAGATTAGTGAGAGGCCATTATTTGAGTGCTGAGAGACTTAAACATCGAACGGTTCTTGAGAGACCTATTTCAGTTTTTTTTTCTTTATTTATCATTTATATTGTCAAATTGTTTATTATCTGTCCTATTATGAGCGATTTGATTAACGACTTCAATGATAGGTCGATCAGTGAGTGATCCCTTAATAATTTAGTCTTAGCCAGCGTTCCCACTTAAGCGTCGCGTGTCTCGGGGCGCGCAACGGACGTCCGCGCCACGCCACCTGAGTGTATTTCAAAAAACGTCTCCTCAGTACATTTTGTATAGGAAAGACGTAAGACGCGCCGCCAGGCGGCGCGGCGCGCGTCACGCCGCCGCCACGCCACCTGGGGCGCGTCTTACGTCCTTCCTATACAAAATGTACTGAGGAGACGTTTTTAGGGTTCCGTACCTCAAAAGGAAAAAACGGAACCCTTATAGGATCACTTTGTTGTCCGTCTGTCCGTCCGTCCGTCCGTCTGTCAAGACCCTTTTTCTCAGGAACGCGTGGAGGTATGAAGCTGAAATTTATATCAATTACTCAGGTCTACTGTCCCTTGAAGCTGTGAAAAAATCAAACTTCTAAGCCAACGCAATCAAAAGATACAGCCGTTTATGCCGCAAATTTTCGACACTTGCAAGGGAATCAAAACCTACAGGGTGCTTCCCGTGAACTCAGAATCTTGAAATTTGGTACGAAGCAACGTCTTATAGCATAGATAAAGGAAAAATTACGAAAACCATAAATTTTTAGTTACATCACATAATATATATTTTTTTAATAATTGTAAACCTTGCAGGTTTGTACGGAACCCTCGGTGCGCGAGTCCGACTCGCACTTGGCCGGTTTTTTGAATTACACTCAGGTGGCGTGGCGCGGACGTCCGTTGCGCGCCCCGAGACACGCGACGCTCTGATGTGGCCGGTCCCTTAATGTGGCTGAAATGGGCAGGAGTATCTAAAAATGTTTAAAAACATTTGTAGTTTACTAATTAAATATCTTATTTAACGTTTAGTCCCAGTCTCCCAGTTAGTACCGAAGCGTGTAATTTTCATTTCGTTCTAGATTTTTTGTATTTAAATGCAGCAATAAGGTAAGCAGTGTGCATCGCACCGATGCCTACCCGAGTGGACGATTCGCCGGAAATGACGCAGAAAATTGCTCAGCCTCACGTGGACGCAATATCCTGGGACGACTTCCAATTATGCAGATTATCCCTAGGATACACTTATTACAGTTACTTACATATATGCAACAGTTGCCGATAGTAGTCGTTACCTAGTAATTGTGGAGTAAATGACAGGCAGGGTTGGATGAGATGGGTATTGCGGGCTAAGTTGGGAGGTTTCTTTGGGGTCCTATTATTGCACTCTTTGCAGAATGTTGTCAGCTGATAGATATGTTAATCAAAATTTGAACGTAGGGAGTACTTCTTTAATACTTGTTTACAAACGAATACTTAGTTATAGTAAGGCGAGGTGTTTTTACTTAATGACATCATATTTAGCTTTCTATATCTCTTCAAATTGAAATCAAGGTTATTTTTCAAATTGTATAACTTTTCTTTATTACATATTAAAATTCAATCATTATGATATTACTTATTCAATGACGAGATTTTAAGTGCTCCCAAAGAAGAAATAGAAGACTGGAAATACTCACTAAATCTTTTTTGAAATACTTTAATATAAATATAAAAATGTGTATTTAAAGTGTAATAAAACATAATGCAACACTTCATAATCACGTAACAGCTATGGCCAGTACTCGAAAAGCCACTAACGCCCAGGACGTGTGGCGATCGCGCCACCTAACGCACGTGACTTGGCTAGTGCCTGTTGCTTATGTGATTGAGTTTTCTTATAAAACTTAATAAATATCGGTAATATTAAAAATGGTAATTTGTGTTATTTCAAGAGTAAACAAAGTGTTTTGGGTGGTGCGATGACCCAAATTGAGTGAGTAATAATAAATATTGGCCTTCAACATAACAGTATGACACTTTGCTCTATAGACCATAGCACGCATATTTTAAGTTTAAACAAAGGATAGGATATTGATGTCAAAAATCCTAAACATATTTATATCTTGAAATAATTCGACCTCCGCGAGAGGAGTAAACAATTATTACCGCAGATTACAGCAGTTTATTTGGACAGAAGTGTCGTTTGAGAAAGGAGTAATATTAATTTTAACTGAATTATACTGGAGTGAAAAACTTAACAAAATACCGATAATATCACAATATATAAGTGCTTTCAGACTTAGGTAAGTGAATTTTTAAAGCTAAATATGTTGGTTTAAATCCATCGTGGGTTTCAATAAAACTTAAACTTCCCTCAGTCAATATACGGTGCAGTACGTGTGATCGATTTATGTGATACGTTATGAAATAGGTTCGAGTAAGGTTTGTGCACAGATCACTTACCTACGTGATCAAATGATAAGACTAGTCGTTTTCAACAATATAGTTTTTATTATATTTAATTAAGACGTCAGTGAGATTTTCAGTAGGTCTTCACCCCAAACTGAGAGCAATGTATTAGCAAAAAAACTGTGTATTAACAAGGACAAAGAATAACATCAGTTTCGATTGGTAGTATAATACTACCACCGCCAGTACGGCCTACGAGGACTTCTGCGTTTAAGTAACAATTTTGTCTATACCTGATTGGAATAGTAGTTATATTCAAAGGCGGAAATATCCTCCATTGGGTTATTTTAGAAGATGCTACAATCAGTTTAATGTACTGATACTCGTATATTTAAGCAATTTTTTACTTGTTTGCACATATTGCATACACCTTAATAATTACCTGTTTTGAAGTTGCAGACAGTTTCCAAAATATTGAAAATTTTAAGACATCCGTACACGTATATAGACATCCGTATTAAGATATCATATCCATCTTAACGACCATCTTGACGACTTGACGTTCAAATCCCGGTAAGGGCATTTATTTGTGTGATGAGCACAGATATTTGTTCCTGAGTCATGGATGTTTTCTATGTATTTAAGTATGTATTTATCTATTTAAGTACTTATATGTATATCGTCGTTTATCATAGTACAAGCTTTGCTGAGTTTGGGGCTAAGTTGATTTGTGTAAGATATCCCCAATATGTATTTATTTTATTTTTATTTAAACTTCCTTTGTATCTTTTAAAACATCTGACAACTTTTCCATCTAGGTAACATTCCTAAACATTCACACCAGGGTCTGGGTTGCATGTGGATTCTATTGGAGAAACTCAATGGGTTTAAGATATCCTTCTGCACCTGAGCAAAATATGTCTGCAAGACGGTTCCCGCGGCTAGACTATTTACCCGGGAAATAATATGTACAGATTGAGCATGTTGTTCGTGTCATATACTTGTTATGAGAATGTCATAGATATTGTGACTGGATATACCTACCACTTTACCTACTGATTATAATCTAAGTAATTCATAAATTAACATTATGAATAATTATTACACAGAGAGCCATTTCTCTTACAAAATTGCTCATCTATTAAACTAAAGATTAATTATTAACAAAGCGACGACAATAGATAATGGACAAGGCCTGTTCTTCTTGTGATGTGAAAACGGCTTCTATGAATTTATAGTTAATCTCTATCAAAATCAACGATTAGTTACGGATACGGAGGATCTCGAAAACGGATTTAATGATTTCCATTAAATTTTCTATATGGGAGATTTTTAAGGGAGAACAATTTTTATTTCAGTGTAAATCTTTTGAGCCCCTACCAGTCAGGTTTTCGTCCGGGACATAGCACTTGTACTGCACTGCTCAAAGTAACCGAGGACATCAGGCGCGGCATGGAGAACCAAATGGTCACAGTGCTCATCCTCACTGACTTCTCTAACGCTTTCAACACTGTTGACCACAAGATTCTCCTTGCCTTGCTTGAGCACCTCAACGTGTCTCCTTGTGCCCTAAAATGGTTTTCGGCATATCTCTGTGGGCGTCAGCAAGCAGTGCGGGTCGATAAAAAATTATCCGATTGGTGTGATTTGGCCACTGGTGTGCCTCAAGGAGGTATTCTTTCACCTTTATTGTTCTCCATCTTTGTCAATTTTATTACTTTAGACCTTCGCTGCTCGCACCATCTGTACGCTGACGACCTGCAACTCTATGATCACTGCAGTATTGCTGACCTTGCGGCTACTGTTGGCAAATTGAATCAGGACCTCTTGCATATTCAGCGTTGGTCGGAGAGGTTCGGTCTATTTGTCTACCCTTCCAAGTGTCAGACCATTGTCATAGGCGGCACCCGTCAGCTACCTAAAGTCGAAGTTACTCCCCCTGTATACTTTAACGGCACGCCTATCCCTTACAGCCAAAGTGTAAAAGACCTAGGCGTCTTTCTGGATAGTGGCCTGGGTTGGAGGACTCAAGTAGCCGAGATAAGCCGTAAGGTTACTGGTTTTCTTCATGCGCTAAACAAACTAAAACACTTCTTACCTGTAAGAACCAAGATATTATTAGTGCAAACATTAATTTTACCTATAATCGATTACGGTGATGTGTGTTACCCGGATTTGAATGAGGAGCTCCTGGACAAGTTAGACCGCTTACTAAATAACTGCATTCGTTTTATCTTCTGCCTCCGTAAATACGACCATATCTCGTCTTTCCGCTCTAAACTTGGTTGGTTTCCTATACGTATACGTCGCAATATTCGCATGCTTTGTACCCTTTTCTCTGTTATTAATGATCCTCAGTCTCCTGTCTATCTTAAATCTTTCTTCCAGTACTATGGTATCTCGTGTTCGTCAACTTCGCTCTTCTGGAAATCTTTCTCTGTCTATACCATCCCACCGTACTGGCTACATGTCCAATTCCTTTTCTGTTCAAGCTGCCCGTCTGTGGAATAGTCTCCCTGTCAAAATTAGACAGTCTCCGAATAGGTTTACTTTTAAAAAATCCCTCAACACATTTTTTGCTGGCAATTCAGAAAATTCGTAGTATGTCTGTTTTGTACACCTCATCGGATTGTATGTATTATATATACTTATTATATGTATGTAATTTTATGTATTAGTATTCATATCACGTATATGTGTATGTTTATTCCTCTGTATTTTTTTTTGTTGCATGCATTGTGTCCTTAAAAGTAGGTACCTAATTATAGTTCTTTTGTTTTTGTAATTTTGCACCGCCTACAACTTCTCTGCTTTGCCTAAAGGTTGACTGGTAGAGAATGCCTTATGGCATTAAGTTCGCCTATTGTACATTGTGTTTCTTTGTTCAATAAAGATTAAATAAATAAAATAAATAAGTATGTATTCTGAGCCAATATTTATTATAAAGTGAGAAAACGCTCGCTTCAGAATTAATACATATAAGGTGATTACTGCAAATTCCTATTGCCTATTCCGAACTGATTCTCGAAATTAGACAACATTCAACAATACTCAGAAATACACAATCTCATCTTACTTAAAGGAAAGTAATATAACATTGTATTGTAAGTACAAAATCTGTTTTAAGATTCCGAGGATATATTACAAAACGGGTATATATTTTCCAATGAAAACAAGATCTTAGACATAAAACTAGACGAAAGAATGACTTCCCAATCTCTCGCTGCCATGTCAATTGGTGTAATAGCAGATAAATAATGTAAGTTGATGCGAATGATGTGTGTAAGAAGCGGGATAAGTGCGCGGTTCTGCTCTGGGGACATTCGGGTGGTTATAAATCCCAGTTTTACTGTGATGTCGCTGTATTATGGATAATAAAGGTTTACAAAAAGTAGTCGCCGTAAATTCTCTAGCCACTGTCAAACGATAGTTTTATTTAGTTGTTCAAAGCTTCGTTGATAATAATTTCTTTAGCCTATCATTCTGTTATTTTTAATTCTTGTACTTAATCTTAATAGTATTTTATGCAACAGGCGTTTAAAGGAGGTCAAAAAAGACGAGTGGCGTGGGTAACAATTTGAGGCGAAGCCGAAAATTGTTATTAAGATGCCACGAGTATTTTTTGACTCAGTTAAACACCGTTGCATACAATACTTTTTGTACGACCATGCACTTAGTTTTTAATAGTTTTCTTGAACAACTTTCGTGAAAGTCACACTGTTTCCTGTATTTTGACGCGTCGGCCTCCCCTCTGTTCCTGCACACACCCTGTCGCTCGCACTCCCCCGCGCCGCCGCCGCCGCCAGCCCCCGGCGCCCCGCGCACCCCGCTATATCCCTTAAAGGCTTCCTAACAATGCTTTAAGAGCTATATCGTATGCGTGAGTGCGCGGGGCGCCGGGCGGGGGCGGGCATCCTTTATATAGGGTTTTAACGATCTATGCACGACACTGTAAATGACGAATAACAACACGGAAGTAGAAAAATATATTTTATAAGTAGAAGACAGCAATGATTGAAAATAATGATTGATTTAGTTGAAATGTTTTAGGTCAAACAAAAACATTTGCGTCGAAGAAGGTCAACCAGATATAACAGATGTAATCGATAGGTCACTTAATCTAAAGAATGGCCCATATTTTTTATGCCAGCTGTATCTTCTCAGTTGTCACTAAACTCTCCAATTATTTCCGATTGATGGTCTTCCCGCGACTTGTCTCAGATCAAATTTCGACTACTTCACGCCCACCCCCTTATTTCTCTTTTATTTTTCTTCACAAGTATTTGACAGATTTGCTACGACCCCGCCGTCGGTTTTATTGGCCGGTTATTATTTTATTTTATGGTCATTCACTCTTATTTCATTGATTCTAAGACGGAGATACGGAAGCTGTCAGCTGGTTATTGAAGCAAGCGTTTCGCGATTTCTGACGTTTTTATTGAATCCGATTGAATGATAAGGATGTTATGGTTTCGAGAAGTATTGAGGACTCTATTAAGATTTTTTATTTATATTATATTTCTTGGTTATTGCAAAATTTTGGTGCCACGTGGTAATGATATACCTGAATAAGAGGTTGATTAATTTGGAGATTTTGTATTCAAAAACCGTAAGGTTTTATTTTGCTATGTATTGACGTTGACATTTTAGAAACTAAGTACGGTAAATACATGTGTGAAATTGATATATTTAGTCGGCCGATGACATTTATTTAGTATTTAACGTTTAAATCTACTAGTGTAAATAAAGTGCATATTAAGTCTGATGTTACTTATTTTACCACACAACGGAATCCATTATCTAATAACAGTAACCGCTGTAGTTTTGAGTTTCTCTCTAGTCTCAAATAAATAGAAAATAGTAATTTTATCTTCCGCAGTCGTCGTGAAAGGACTTATGAAAAGGTAACAAAGAATTCCAAATTTATTTTCAAACTTCGTCAACACCTATCGTGAAATGGTGCAAAGCGCAACTCAAGAACCATTCAACGATATTGAATTGGATAAAATAAAAAGTGAAGTAGTGTCGTGTAGTGTTTTCGATCAAAGAAAATTACGGGCGGCGGTTGGTGTTCGAGGCCGCTGCTTGAGCTCTATAAAATCCCTTTTCTCGCAACATATCGTTCTTTTCTCCCTAAATTGCGGCTGTCCCGGCGCGAGACACGTCCAGGTAATAACGCAATAAACCACTGAGAGCTTCCCCCTGGATACTATCGAGTTTTCCTTCAACGTTTCGAATACGCGTCCCCTAAGTTTGGTTGAGTTTTCATTGTACCTTATTTTTAAAGCGGTAGTGTTTGTTTTTGGTCTCTGCGGTTGCGCTGCTCAGTCCGCGGTCTCGAAACTAAAACGAATTAAAGACTAGTGGTACTTTATTGCACATATGTCGTTTTGGATGTGTGGGATGGAGTGTGCAAGCGGTCAAGCGCGACCGCGACGTTTTTCGCGGCGCGCGCTGCCTGTGGCCATCACTTTGTGTAATTGAAAACCCGGCGTGCACTTGTGCAGAACGCCCGTTTACAAATAAATCTTTTATGTGTTTGTGTGCAGCTGATTGTCTTTGCAACTCGAATGTAAACTGAGCTAGTAATTTCATGCTCAGCTACGGCTTTATGTTTCTTGATGGAGAATTAGACTAACAAACTTACTCCTATGCCTAATACGTAAAGCACGTTGCTTAGTTAACTCGCATATTATTTTATCATAATTATGTTCTTTAGTGCCGTCTCTATGAAACAATTAGTAATTTATTTTGTTATATCCATACTAATATTATTAATGGGAAATTGTGTGAAAACGGAGCAATGAATTGGCGTGATTTTTAAAGTGAAGGGATGGATGGGATAGTTGAAGGGATGGAGAGCGACATTGGCTACATGTTGTCTCTTTCTAACGCGAGCGAGCAAGAGCTAGTAATTTATAAGTATCAAACGAAATTGTTAAAATTAAATACATCTTGACTAGAAGGTATTTTATATTAGGCAAAATCGATGATTGAAATTAAAACAAGCAGCTTATAGATAATCGGATTGAAAATACACTTCAATAAGCACAACACCAAAAATGAAAAACAATTGCCTTTGAACAGACAATGAAGCTCGAATGTTTAATACGGTTGCAGCTTTGCCTAAGTCCAGGAAACTATACGATAATTTGCACAACTGACCTAAGCTTATTTTTAAATTTCCGGTTCCCGGAAGCCGCAAATCCTTTGTTGCCAGAAAAAATAAACTAAGATCGGGTAACCCGCTGATCGGAGTATGAAACTCACTGAAAGCATATTTAATTAAACGCCGCCTTTGTCAACTGCTCCTTTTAATTTTGATGAATAAAGAAAATTATTTATTTTGAGCTGTTCTAACGGTGATTTATTCTCCGGGTAACGGACGTTTATAGGGCGTCTCTCCCCACGGGAAATTCCTTTTTTATAATTTCTTGTTCTGAAGTCTTACATTAAGGCCGGATTTAGTGAGGGTAGATTAGTGCGGACGCCTGCTTGCTTTATGCTTTCATTTCACGTTGTATTTACTCTATTGTCGACATAAAATGCCATCAAAATATTTTTGGAGAAATACGCCATTTTATATCATAATAATGATATTCGATCCGTTTGTTATTTAACACGTTTTAACGTATATAAATTTTCCTGACCAAGCCATTTTATTTAACAAGAATGGTGAGACAAGGTTAACACATTCACTACCAGTAACACGTAGTAACATCCAACGTTGGCGCTTTTCGTTACGCCTTTTCCCACGAAATCGGTTAAGTACGTTCATAGCGCGAAGCTTGCTCTCTGACTGAATGTGTTAAAATTGTCTTTGATGTACCCTATTATTAGACACAATAACAGTGCATTTTCCTTTTTCGCAGGTATGTCCCAATTTTCTGTTTCGACTAGTGGGTAAGTAAGCAAAATAGCAGCAAGAAACGTGACACCAGCCAATAGAAAAGGATTACATCGTTATTAAACTTGTAAAATTGCTCGTAGAAGTTGAAGCACACCGTAGCGGGCTCGTAGCGTCAGCGTAGCCGTCCAAAGTTCGCAAAACGTAGGGGCTTTCGATGGTCTACGAAGGTGCTTGCTACGTTTTGCGCAGCGGTGACCCCTCGCCCGTACTAAATCTTTTAATCTCTTTACAATGGTCCAACGTCATAAATTTGACATCTGTGACTTTTTTATTACGATATTCGAACGTGAACCTCCCAGAGGTATGATAAAATCGTGTTTTATAGCCGCGAGCCATGTCAGTTCATTATTTTATTTTGTTTTATAGATTAATTGGCGTTTAAATTTTCCGGAAATAAAGTGCATGATTGGGAAAATGAGAATTCGTTTTTAGGTTTGAAAATATTATCGACAACGCTTCTAGGTATTATAATTTAATTAATTGTGGTCATGATTCATTTTAAAATGAGCAATAAGCAAATATAAATACATCTACCTACACGCTTGCCATTGGTAGACACGTGTTTCAACGGTATACACCTTTTATACAAAACTCAAATTAAAAGTAATTTCGCCAGTTCCCCATTCTGTTTGCGAGGTGTATTTGTCGTTGTTATGGGCCGATTTGACAGAGCTGCTGAGTCACGATAGGGCCCCAGTTAGCCAGATGGATATTATCTATTCATGCCTCTTCCCCGCTGAATGGGACCACTTGCCAACGAAAATGTATTGAATCCCTAATGTGAACAGTAACCTGAAACGTTTTTTGAAGAATATTACAGCTGATTCATTTTGGCAATGCATTTGTGTATTTTTGTAAATAGAAAGGTTTTATGAATGAAAGAGTGCTAATGTCCAAGCAGTCACATTCATCATTGGTAAACTTAGATAAAAATAAAATTTGATAATTTTTATCTAAAATCACCAGATTTTTATCTAAATACCCAAATCACGTATATAGCAAGTTTTTGCAACAAAATTTATAGATTTTACTTTCATATGGTAATGTTGAAAAGTTCTACATTGTCAGATGTTATTTAAAAATGCTTAGTTGGATAACGAACTCACTGCCGAAAACTATTGAAAAAATGTAATATAATAACAAAAAAATCTGTTTGATTTCTAAGTACGAGTATATCTTAAGTACCTACACAGAACACATTGTTACCTGTTGCCATACCATACCATACATACCATATATACAATAATATGAGTTTTAAATCCCTGTTCAGGACCTAAAATAATTTCAAGACGTGACTAAACGATAATTAAACGTTACTTTACGATTTTTGTACCCGGTTAACTAAGTTTGGACCTCAAACGCCGACCCCACTAATCTGATCGTCACCTGCGGCTCTTATCGGAATTACCATCGGCATAGGGTCTCTGGAGTCTAAAGTTTATCTTGATGCCTAATAAACATTTGTCTCTGGGAGTAATGGATGTTGACAAGTTGTTACTTTATTGTGCTTTAAAACAACAACTAAGAAACTAGACGCTAATATAGTACATTAACTGAAAGTAAGAAACACATTTCAAAAGGCTCAACTGTGTAAATGTATCTATAGTATGATAATTATGCTATATCCAAAATTGTTCTCGTGTACTTCATGTAAGTACCCCCCTCTTACAACTTCAAGGTGTCATCATAAACCTTTCCGAAATGTTGATATCATGTAGTTTATCCTTTCATAAATAATTCTATAATTCCTCAATACACCCTCTCTAAAGGATGCAGTTAGTTTACCTATTGCTTGAAGACGGAACGGACTTTGCACTGGGCAAATATTTTACTTATCATACAATCATACTGTAAATAGTTACAATAAACTGAACTAATCTCGCTGCACCGCCCCATGACACGAAGACCCGTCTGTTAAACAACCCGGACTCTCAAGTAATTTGTCACACAAACACAAGTATACTCATAAACGGGCCACATAAAAACGTCAGTCGGCCGCCTGTTAATCTAACATTAGTTACCGGGGAAGTTGTTTCTAACAAAAATATACTCCCGCTATCGCGACACTCGTAATGCCGGTTTCTTTTCTTCCCGACTCGAGCATTTTTATGCTCATCCTTAGAACTTTAGCAATCCACTTATATCAGCCGTGAAGTGCTAAGCAAATACAAAAAGTTTTCCGTGTTTAATTCCGTCGCCTTAAGGATATTCATTGAATTTTTTTCGCGCTTTAAATAATCCGTAGGAATGCGTGTCTTTCTGCTCTTACGAAATTTAATTTTAGTTAATGGATTTATTTGGTAGGCGGAGTGAGAGGGTGCCGTGAGTACTTATGCTACTTAGGATAATTAGCGTTACTTAGTTTTGTGATGTTGTAGAAATTGGACGCGACTTTCAAGGACTTTATTTGTCTTGTATTGTGGAGACATTTCTTGTTAGTCCTTATGCTAAATATTTTATGTTTACATTCTATAATGTGTGTTCTGTAAATCAGTCATCAGACCTGTCGTCATGTATGGATCAGAGTGTTGGGCCCTAAAGGTGACGGATGAAAAGAGATTGCACGTGGCAGAGATGAGAATGTTAAGATGGATGTGTGGCGTGACAAGAATGGATAAGATAAAGAATGAGTATATCAGAGGAAGCCTGAAAGTAGCACCGATTGTTGAAAAGTAAGAGCGAATCGACTAGCATGGTATGGACATGTAATGCGGAGGGATGAAAGGCATGTGACGAGAAAGGTATTACGAATGAATGTGGAAGGTGGTGGAAGTAACGGGAGGGGAAAACCGAAGAAGAGGTGGATGGACTGTGTGAGACATGATATGGAACTAAAACAAGTTAATGAAGAGATGACGAGTGACAGAGATGTATGGAAGAGAAAGACATGCTGCGCCGACCCCAAGTGACTGGGATAAGGGCAAGAGAATGATGATGAATGTATTAAGATTGCTGGTGACCTAACAAAAACGTCCTTCCGAAAAAACGAACAAGATGAGAAAATATTTGCCATATTTTACAAACAAACTCAAAAGTAATATCTAAGTAAATACGCGCGAATCACACTTCTGCCACTTCGACATTTATTGCTGGAATAAAATACGTAATTTAGTGGTCTAAGATCGAAAAAATTCCACCATTCCTTATAAATCACTTAAATAACTCTTTTCCCCTTTGATGTAAGCGTATAATAAGTCAAAGATTAAGCAAATCTGAAATCGTGGCAGTTCGTGGATTTACTTAAGCCGAGACTTCTTTCATACGCGTATCTTAAGAAAGCGTGTCCGGGTTGTAAACGTGTGATTTTCAAATTGTTTTGATTCCCTACGTCTCACTCGCACTCTATTGGCGCGAGAGGGATACCCAGCTATTGAGATCATATTTAAAAAATCTGAATATGTCCGGAAGGCGGCAAACTTTTCGTAAAGTCATGGTTATGGCACTGGTCCCACCGCGAGCTAGTAAGCTATGAGCTATCGGCTATAAAAACGAACAAATGATAAGTACTCCCGTGTAAATAAAAGAGACACGGCGATGTTTCTAGTTACTCGCCCAGCGGTGAGCTATCAAAATCGTCGTGTCTCTTTTATTTGCACGGGAGTGCTCATCTTTTGTTCGTTTTTATAGCCGATAGCTCATAGCTTACTAGCTCGCGGTGGGACCAGTGCCTATATGTACCTACCTACATACATACTTATCTAGAAACGGCTGACTAAAGGAAAAATCGTACGGACCGTTCTGCCCCGTTCTGTTGCTTAGACGATACATGTGTTAGATATTCTTGAATAAATAATATCATTCTTTGCGAATATTCCATTTGCTTTGAGAATGTGAACTCGTGCTATGCTTCAAATAACGCTGAAATACAAACGAAATTTTACTGGTAAACTTACCTACAATTACATTCACTATTATTATGGAACTAAGCATAATGCGGTATAGTAAGTTTTGGTATACCATTTCTAAATGTTGCAAACACAGGTCTTCAGTGGCGGCAATGCAGTTACTGCTGTAGTAATGGTGGTGTAATAATATGTCATTTAAGTGTTGAAACATATTTACTAAGTGAATTTGCCTTTGATGCATATGCTACTATGACGGCAATACTTATCAAGCACGGCATCTCTACCAGCCCAGTATGGTGCTTAGCGTTTAATCGGTAGAATATAGTTTCAGGCACATAATAGTGAGTCTGCAGTACCCTTATATCGACAATTCAAAATGGGGATGAAAGACAAATAGTGCGCGTGGAGGTTTGTGAACACGCTCATTGTCACCCCAAAAACACAGTCGCGCCGAGTTTTACATCCAGCTGAATTGTATTTATACGAACACGACTGCCGCTTTGCTGAATCGTGTATCCCGCGTTAGGTGCATAAATTATAGAATGCGTACCCAGCTATGGTGATCATAGATAACTTGACATAGACAGAGCATTTCAGAAAAAACTGCGCCCTTGAAGCAATCACAGTTCGATAGAAATTGTTGCTTATGAAAACAATCCAATTTACCGTCATTACTTCGCTACCTTTTAGGAAAATCGTGATCTTATTAACAGTTTATTTTATACAGTTGAATCTTTTTATCGAGTTCTTGTTAAAACTGATAATAATGGCCTTCCTGTGAATATTTCTGTGAAAACAATATTGGTAAAATATTTATATGTCAAAGGAAACGAAATCTGTTTATTTAACATTATTTGGAATTTTTATGGATCTCCCGTTTTACAGGAGTGTAACATTTCAATTTCCGTGGCAACCAGCTTTTCTAGGTAATTAATTTATTTATACAAGGCGTCTTCTTTTTTTTAACTCAAAAGTTCGATATCGAGTTGTTCGACAAATGTACATTCTTGCGAAATTGCTAGTCAAAACATACAGGCGTTAGTATTACGGGAAAACTAACTAAACTCTAGCAATATCTGAGTTCCACGAAAGAAGTACCGAGAACATTGATGCCTAATGAAGTATTTTTTTTTAGAAATCATACGTATGTATACAAATATAATTTTTAACCCTTACTTCTAAACTCGCCAAGATAAACGCAACTATGATATGTCAAAATATAAAATTTTAATAAGAGAAGCTAATTATTGTGTTCGTATTTTGTTGATGTACATATTTAAGACCGTGACGATTCTACGTGCATTCTATTGGAGGTAGTCCAGTTGCGGTGCTAAAATTGGGCGCTTCTTCTTTCCTGGAAATTTCGATAAATAACTAACTGAGTGGAATTATTCCCCCTTACTACACATCCACAGTTAATGTTCTGCGCGCTGAGAATTCTTATCTCTCAAACGCAGCACTTTGATTACGAAGGAAAGGAATATTTGAAGAAGCCTTTGTTGTTTGACGCATGTGTAAAATTTATGTTTGGAGTACTATGTTCAAATAAGGAAAGTATTCCAATTAACTTACGAACAATTTCGCGGACGCGGTTGTTTCAGGAATTAGCGCAATTTTGTACAGATTTTGTAGCAGCTACCAACTGCCTGGTAGCACATACCTACCTATATGTTACCTATATAATAGATATATTAAAATGAGAACGTTGCGGCTGCGGTATTTATGGCAGCGGATCTGTACAACTTTAACCTAACAGTTAAAAAAAGAAATGTCAATGGGAGACCCTTTTCTTCCCTAATATGTCAGTGGACCAAACATCGAAACTTATACATTAGCGTACAAGTTATCCTTATCTTTGAAACGGGGTTAATGTGATCGCATCCTCATAACTTATTCATGCCTATGAATAGTTGACTTGATTTACTTATTGTAGTAGTTAAAAGTCAGACCAACTTAAATAGTGTGTCAGAGATTCAGATTTTCAAAAATAATTCTTCTCTATTCATTCAGCCATAAAATAAAAAGCTAACAGAATGAGTTTTTTTTTCCGTTCTCATCTTTTTTAACAAAGTCATAATGCGCTTAAAGCCCCGTTTTTAAGCTTTCCGGTTACTTTCAAAATTTCATAAGCTTACTTTTATTGTGAATGTATTCATATTTTTTGACCCCTGTTCGCTAGCAGTTAAATACAACGACTCGGAATTAGAATGTCCTATAGGAAGTCACAGTTTTGCGCCTACATATGCCAGAGTATTCATTCATTAACTCAAAGCAAAACCAAAAAGCAAAACTTGTACATTAGCGTTATCCCGATCATTGAAAAGGGGCTAATGTGATCACCTCCCCATCACTTATTCAAGCCCATGAATACTTGAGCCAATTCGCCGGTCGCAGGGCAATCTTCTACGTTAATGATGTTGTTAGTTGCGTTACTGCTTTTATTTTTACCAAGACAATACATTGTAAACATGGTGTCTAACTACTAAGTTTATATATAACTTAGTTTTGATTGCAAGATAACTACTAAAATGTCCCTTTGACTCCAATACTACACTACTGGATGAGTCTAGCTCTGGACCGCTACAAGTTGCGCATAAAGGTGATGATGATGATAGATAGGGCCATCTCGCTCGCACTGATATATTGGTGCGATAAACAGGGAACACAATGGCTCCCTGTTTACGTGCGGAGGTGCAAATGGTTCGAAAATTCGCGCTTTCGGGGGAAGATGTGGTCGCCGCCGCGGGGTATGCCACACCGAGTACGGATTTTTGTACGTCTATGGCACCTTTTACCGTCGTCGACGAATTTTATCGTTTCGCACTTCTGAACGATATGCGACGGCAGTGAACTATGCCTGAGTCTTTGCTCGTGAAAGCAATGAGAATTAAGGGCAGGACAGCGCATCGACACGTAGGTGTCAGAACTAACTGCAGTTAGACGGCGCACGTTTCACATGAAGACGAGTGGGTGATAGAGACCGGTAATATCAATCTTTTTCTCGTTTGTTATTCAAAATGAAAATTTATTGACGAGAAATTTCGTCGGGTATTACGGCGGGCGGGTGGTCTAGTGGTAAGGACGTTAGCCGCGTAAGCTGAAGCCTTGTCGTTTTTTCTTTCGTTTATGATATCTATTTCAGTTAATAATTCAAAAATTTATTAATAATCACTTCACGTAACATGCGTTAGGTATACCGATACATTTTTCATTTCGTATTTTCAATTTGTGAACCTAACTACATAGTACTACCTACAATCTACATATCTGGTACCTAATATGTATGGAAGCTCTATAGTGTGTGACTTATTCTGGAAAACTTAGAAATATATTTAGCAGAAAATGACGTTAACATTATTCAGTACAACATTTCAAAATTATATGAAATACAGCAACTATGTTTTATTTATTGCAATTACCGGTTAACAAAGCTCCACTAAACTATATTAAGTTTGACTGTGGGGACTCCTTTTCCACTCTAATGTTATTAATATTACAGCATTATGGGTTTCAAAGGGAATGTTAAATAGTATTTTATACAATCGTGATATAATGCAAAGCTTTTCAGTCCAGTACCATGTTTAGGCCACGAAGCTTGCTGAGTGGCCTAATAGTACGGTACGAGAGTAAAAAGCTTAATTATATCACTACTGTATACAATGCTTTTTCTATGAGTCATCATCTTCATCATCAATGGACGAAAAATATCATCATTCAAGTTAAAATTAATGTTAATAGCGTCGTTCACCGTTGTATCAACATCGAATTACCTGGCAACCAATTGTTTGTAATAACCGTCTCTGATTGGTCGATAACGCGATAGATAAAAAAACGTGTTTCAGATGCAGAAAAATTTGCCAGGTATCGCGAATTAGTAAAGAACTTGTATGAAGTTCTATTTTTGAATTTATTACAGTTAACTAAAAAAGTGAACTATAATGAAATATTATAGTTGACTAAGTGTCAAAGACTATCAAACACTGAAAAGTCAGCACTTATAGTTTAGTTTGTGGTGTCCTAATTGATATATTAAAGTCGACGAGTAGAAAAATAATATTTAAGTAACTATGTAGACCTGTATGACCTGGATGCGCTATTACAGTCGTAACAATGCCTACTAGTATACAAAGCACCAGCACCGGATCTAGGGGGAGGGGAGGGGGCTAACCAGTGCCCATTCCTCGGGTGTCAAGACAAATTCATTTCATTTCATTTATTTAATCAAGTTCGTCATTTATTTAATCAATCAAATTCGTCAAAATCAAGGACCACCATTCCTTTAGTATTTATTTTTTGCCGCTACTTTCAAAAAAGTAGATGCGGCGCTGCATACCACAGGTGTTGTCCATGTTAATGACTAGGCTTTCTATGAATATAAAGAATAAAAAAACATTAGGGATAGTCGGAAAATTACCAGTTTCTATTTGACTTCTCGTCTCTGCTTCCATCGTTCATTAGCGGACAGATGCGTCTGCAATCGGAATTCGATCACCGCTTAGGAACAATGTTACAGGGTAGCTTGTAATTGACGTCTGTTTCGTGTTTTAAGCTTGCCTGGTACTTTTCCGTCTGATCAATACTTCTATGTTTAAAAAAAATGGTTATAACGTAGAAATGTACATTACTGTTACGCTACGGGAGTAAGGGCTTGTCGGCTGAGTGTTAAAGACGGCCGAGCGTAGTGAGATATACCACGAGATACGGTGAAGCATGTATACATAGTGCCACATTGAGGTATAATGTACTAGAGAGGACACGGCGAACAAAAAGTTTGCGCCACGAACATAAGTCCAGTGGACTTATGTTGCGTCAGTCAGTCTCTGCGCGTGGTGGGAGGAGGTTGTCTCTGACTGCACACAAATAAAATGAAAAAATGCCTTCCTGTGCTATAAGATACTGTTGAAGCCATACGAGAAAATCTAATAAAAGTGACGGTGTCACATTTCATCGGTTAGTAGACAAGCTATTTTGATCTAACTTAATTTAAGTAATTATTATAATGAAGGGACGGGCTCCTTAAACGCGATGCTATGGCCGCCATTTTGACAACTGGAATCATAGATGAATCGCGCAGACATGACATGTAGGTAATAAGGTATAATAATTGTGATCATATTCTGTTTTCAATATATAATATAAAAATATTTATTTCAATTTATAGTTTTGAATATTACACGGTTCTAATATAAATTTTAGTCGATAATATTATACAATAAGAATGATTTTGAATTATTTCTGAATTATAATTCTCATTATTGGCGAAAAATAGTGACACCAAAACTGAAATAGTATTATAGTATTTAATGCAATCGGTGTTTAAGGGAGGTAAAACAAGGTGAATGGCGCGATTATTATTCTGAGCGACAGAAACTTACAAAACTAATTTTATTCAAAGGAAATTAAAATTTATGAAAAAAACAATTACTTATTTTTATTTCACTGAGTAGAAATTAAATATAACACAATGTATAATAGTGCTAAAAGTAAACTACTTAGTATTTCACACACAAAGTATAAAACAAAGGTCTACACTAAAAGTGTCGCGTCTAGGTGGTCAAGTCTTACTCTATGTCACGGTTCGCTTCACGCGCATGCGCCTCGCGCTACCGCCGCTGCCGGTCGGCGCACAGAATATGTTCGAGTTGTCCTTTCTAGTACGTAGTACATAGTAGTTCAATGTAGTGCCAAACTTATACTTACTTTTCATCAATATCATTTCACACATCTTTCCTTGATTTAAGTAGGTTGACAGTTTTACTTTTTACACAGTTTGACCATGCACAATGTATATTACTTAAATTATTCAAACAAGACATACAAAATAGAGAAAAATATCTTGTCAACAACAATGAATGATCGTTCATTGTTCAAATCCATAGTTCAAATGTTGTGAATTGGCCAATCACAGCAGACAGAGCCATAGATGTATAGATAACCTAGATTGAGTTGATTGGCCAAAAAGTGTGTCCACATGAGAGGGTAAAGTTGGGGCTGGTGTCCCTCTCGCACTTATTGCCACTGTCAAAATCATTTGAATGACGTCATCACTGTCATAATTTGGGGATACCAGCCAATATTCAAAGTTATTACCAAATCTACTAATACCCAATTGAAGGTTTTTTTTTTATTGCGCAAATCTTTGGTTTTATGGCTTCATAATAATGACGTACCAATTCGTTACAAGGTATTAATACCCTTGCCTCGATATAGTACAAAAAAATATTTAAGAAGTTTATAAACTGGTGACACGTGTGAGAGGGACACCAGCCCCAACTTTGCCCCTTTCACGTGGACACGTTTTTGCTAGTCTGACACGGACGCCTTTCTGGCCCGGTGAAATGTTCAATTTAGTATGGCAAAAAAAAGTTTGAGCTCAGTCCCTATTAAAGGTCCACGGACAGAGCAGACATAGACCATAGACAAGCGATACGACGCAGCAGCGTGTTTAAGTAGACAGAAGTTTGACCAGTATCGCGGTGGAAATATACTCTGTCAAACAAGTCTGTCAGTAAATAAGAACAAAGAAAACTATATGCATCCTTTTCTTTAGGGTGCTAGAGAAAAGGATAGGTACCTATAATTTTTATAAATAATACATTTTATTGGTTGGTGTCCCAAGTCCTAAAGAACCAAGTGTCAAAAACGCACCAAAAATTAAATATTGCTTATTGAGTATAAATATTCTTTGGGCCCAGTACAAGTTGCAGTTGGCACGTCTGTATTTAAAATTTAATCTCTGTAAAGGCCATTAAATATATTCATAGTTTTTTAAATGCTAAATTCCTAGATGTTATGTCACAAATATTTTAGACTAGTTTTTTAAAGAAATTACTTGCCGTATCCTATGCCTATGCCTGCAATATTGTATGAAATGTCTTTACAGTTCTCTCGAGTTGAGCCGCCGGCAACGTGGAACTTGAAGCCTATTTTAACGAACGTAATGACAACATTTCATACCATATTTAAGAAAAAATAAGAAATCAGTGTGATTGCAACTGTAAGCATACAAATATATACACATATAATTATAAAATTCGCTCGCTCAGCCTTGCCTATTAATAATTATTGTAATTTTTAAATCTAGCAGTAAGCATGCCAGTGTACCTGACGTGAAAAGTTTTATTTTATCAATAAAGGATTGTATTGTATTGTATTAAATTGATGTTTTTATTATGGTGCTTGCACGCGGAGCATGAAGATTTCACTTTTCCAGTGATCTGCAAACTGCATACCCCACGCGCAGACACCGTTTCTTAATCACTTATTAATAGCTATTGAAATTATTCCTATGTTATTTAGTAATGAGATACCTACAAAATCTGATAGGTATCGCTTAAAGTTTTAAGATCAATGTGCGAGAGTAACTCGATAAAAGTGCAACCATCATCCGTAGTCTATAATTCTCGCTTTTACATTACACAAATGGCTGGCTGTATATTTTTATCATTCTTTCTAACGAGCATTGAGCCGTTTTCTCGGAGTTAGGTTGTTACATATAATAATCGTACTGGAAACTCTCAGGCCAGCGGAGCGGAGGTGCCATGAGATAAACACGCGAATCTAGATCTCGACGCAGGCTAGGCACTAGAAAATCTAGAAATGAATGCGCTAGTTTTAGAATTATAGGTAGCTTGTAGAATTGTGTTTGGAACATGGTGGAGTGTGTAATAAAAAATACCTACTCACATGATTTTATTGAAACCATGGATAGTTCAATGATACATATATAAATAAAATATGTTCAATGGTAAATTTGACTAAGTACTCGTGAAATTTATTTCGACATATTGATACTAGTTTTACTCACGTTTTACAAAAAAGGTAAATAGAAAAATAAATATACGAAATATTCATTGACTACATGGCAAATCGGCTAGAATCCAAAGACAAAAAAAGATGGCGAGGTAATCTTTTATTTTTCACACCGCGGGTATACTTGTTGTGACTTTTTAACTGTCATTCTTCTTTCGCTCGCTTAATTATCTGTTCCTATGTGTTTCACTCTTATTTAAAACAATATTTCTAAACTATTTTCTTTATGAAGTGAAAATGGTGTTTAGTTTAAGTTTGTCCCGTTTTGGTTTACGTTACACGCATGACGAGCGTGATTCTGCCGATCAGGTAAGATTTCATAATAAATTTGATAAATGAACAGTATTTTAACATGACAATGTGCTTTAATATCGATCTTATTGTGACTTTTACATAAATTATATCGGTCATCATTGATCACTTTTGACAACATAATAAATAACGCTCCCTGTATTAAGGCAACACAAAAGATCTGAACTCGTTTAGGAAAAAGCTAAAAACTTAGTCATCAATCAATGTTTCGTAACAATAATTTGACGTATGATAGATACAATGTTGTAAAAACATTTCCTTTTCCGTAGCTCGTGAGTATTCTGATCTGAAAGGAAGTAGGTATATAAGTATTTTCATCTAAATATATTTTGTTTTTGGTTAAAACAAAGCTATTTTATATTGTACCAATTTCACACAGTCTTGTTAAAGCGAAAATTATTAGTCGAAGTAAGTGATTTGTGAATATAGCCATAGCCCCTCAGGTGGCAGAGCTACAAGTTGCATAGGGCAGAAGTGGCGCGGTCATTTTATAAAACATTCCGTTAAGTGGCAGGTGCCGGGAGCCGGACTCTGGGAAAAACAAGCTGTTAAGTGGCAGGGACCGGCTCCCGGACCCCGTGCGACGATATACCTAAATATATAAATAAAACCATCTAAAACTATATCTAGCTTCCTCATACTTGCACGAACCATTCGTCACTAAACAAGGACGGCATTCAGTAAAGGTTCAACACCTTCAACTTCAAAACACTTAAAATATGACCCAATTTGATTGGACCATCCGCCTGCCATATTTGAGACACGTGTTTAAAAACCGTCTTTTTCGCAAAAATTGTACTGTAATATGTTAAAAAAAGAGACATAAGTGTAAAAAATGTATATTTAAGTCCCTGAATTACTTTTTTCTACAATTTACTGTTTTTCTTCCAAAATAAAGCTACTTTAATACATGGAAGTGGAAAACATAGCCATCTGATATTTGATCGAGTCTGGCAAAATTCACATAAATGGAATGTATTTTTTTGCTATGGAATGATTTTAGCCGTTTCATAATGAATCCAGTGATATATGGTTTATGCACAACATCCGTACATTTTTTGAGTAATTATAATTTTTGTAACATAAGTGACATTCGCGATGACCACCCGTGAGGGCCCCGCCACTCAAGGGTAAACTTTTTCTGTCATTTTATCGGTATCCTTGCCACTCAACAGCTTTTTATTTCAAGTCCGGCTCCCGGTTACCTGCCACTTTCCGTGCGGTCGGCTCCCGGATTTCGCCACCTGAAGGGTTATTATGACTTTACCTTTGCTAAATTTGTTCTTTTTTCATCATTTTTCCTTTAATTAAAAAATATGTTTACCTTTGCTCTTTATTATTTTTGTATTCTCGCAACCTTTTAGGATTATAATCTGATACTGATGAATCTGATACAGTATCAATACGTACAAATTTTACCAGCTTTTTAAAATATTAATATGTAAAAGACATAAAATTTAACTTCTCGTAGGATTATTACTGTGTTAATAATGTCATTATCAATTGTCAGTTTGCATATCACGCATAGAGGTATAACTGTATGGTAAATGGTGTTTAGGTATATTACCTATATTATATAAAAATTATTTGAGAGACACATAAATTAAGAATATTTATCGCGGTCAAGGTAGCTTAACTTGAGCCAATTTTTGTTCAAATTTGTTGAGCAGATCTTGAAAAAAATCATTTCAAACACTCATGCATTTTTTCCTCTTCTTTGCGTAAGTTTTCACTTGAACATTGCCCGCCAAAACACAACCCACCTAATACACTAACTGTTTATATCTCTTCATACCAGATCCGTCGCGTCACGGCATAAGCATTAATCACTAAATGGTTGTGCTGGCAACACCTGAGAAGTGTTTCTGAGCATTAGCTGTAGCCTGTAGCACTTTTACGTCGCCGTATACTTTTGTGTTCACGTGTTCATGCTAGTCATGTTTCTGAGTTGTTGTTATTGCAAAAAGAGTTGTATTAACCAGTATACATCGTGGCATAAAATAGGAAAAAGGAAATAAAAAAATACATAAATAAATTCCATAATAAATCATATAGATAAATATTACTTACGAAGGATAGTACGCTATCGGAGCCTACGAATGGTGCCGATTTATTGGCGTCATGATCCCATTGATTGACGCCAAGCGCGCTTAGCCTTGTGGTGTCTTGCACATTAAAAAACTTTCAATCATCATTGTATGAGATGACTATGTCTAATTCTATAGATGTCGTAGATTGTTTTACTTAAATATTTTAAAAAAATGTGACATTATTAATGAGTATCAGAACCTGCATTTGCATGAGCAATATGTAAGCTGATAAACGGATTTTTTTATTTGCTATAGTATATTGCAAAAGACATAGTTAAAGGCCTATTTAGATGAATGAATAAGGGGGTTAGTTAGACTGGTTTTCCCTCGGGCTCGTCTTACCTGCGGCCAGCAATATGGCAGTTTGTGGCATTCAGACGGCGGTAAGTAAAACAAATGGAGGCGTTTTCCGTTTTGAGAGTTTGCTTCTTGTGTAGGTTTCAGTTCTTGCGAGGATTATGTTGTGTGCCGTAAGTTTTAACTATATGACAAATGTGCACTACTTACAATATTGTGAGTATACTTCAAGGAAATTGAATAGGTACATTAAATATTTATTATTTAGCTACTATGTCTTGAAATTCTATAGGAAACTAAAAATATGCACTATCGTCATTTTATATGTGCCTACTTTTTTTCTACTCTATAAATTGAATTTTCAATGCAACTTGAAGTCACATGCTTTCACCTATAGTTCACGAGATCCTAGTGAAACTGTCACAAACCTAATATTTTTGGTAGAACATCGTATTATTTGCCCTTAAGATAATTAGGTATTTGTTCCCCGATCGTTCTGAAACAGGTTTTTTTACGCATCCGATACTTAAGCAAAACATTTACAAGACTTATAAAGACGTATCTAAGAAAAGGACAGGTCCAAAGAACAATTAATTACATTCTGTAACATCATTACCTAATTACTACTATGTTATGTATTAGTACTGCCTGAATGCGACGGAATCAAATGCACTAACTGCCACGTACAATTCAATAATTGTAGATAATTAACTGATATTGTATGCACGTCTCGGAGGACGCTGCATTACCCTGATCTTCACTGCATTAAGAATGCATGGATAATATTGTTAATTAAATCTTATTATTGAAACATGCACTCGTATTCAGACACACCTTGTTGACAAATACTTATTAAATAAACTAGCTTTTGCGGCGTTAAATTCAAAAACTGTGGAGTGCTCCATACAAACTTCCATCCCCCATTTTAGGGAAGCGGGGAGTTAGAAAGCGACAAAAAGTAGCCTATGTCACTGTCCATCCTTTCAACTATCTCCACTTAAAAATCATGTCAATTCGTCGTTCCGTTTTGCCGTGAAAGACGGACAAACAAACAGACGCATACAATTTCCCATTTATAATATTAGTATAGATAAACAGGGATACAATCCTTAGAAAGGTGTCCCTGAGGTTAAAAGAGGCTTGATATCAAGTGTTCTCTGAAACCACAGGGACAACGCCTTCCCCGAAATGTTGGATATAAATGAAAAACTTAATTTTACGCGATTAAGTCTCGTCCTAGTAGATATAATTATATCTTAATGAAAAATGTACGCCAACGTCTTATTTACTTCCTTTTCATGATATTAGGTTTGTCATTCAACAAATTAAGTTTTTTTTTAATAAATAAATGTCATTTTGTTGAAATGGACAGCTTCTAACACTCTATAAAGCTCAAGTCTGATCCTGTGCTTTAGACTCAGTGGAGCGCAGAGCCAGGAGGATGATTGGCGACAAGAAGCTAACGGCCAAGCTACAGTCTTTGGCCCATCGGCGGAAAGTCGCTAGTCTGTCGGTGTTTTACAGGTTGCACTTCGGGGAGTGTGCTCAAGAGCTACACGAGCTTATTCCACCGTCCCCATTCTACTATCGGACTCTTAGACGCACGGCCGCCGGCCGGTCTCCTTACTTGGTGGATATTCCACGAATCCGCACGAAGCGCTTTGCTTCTTCTTTTCTTATGCGCACTGCCAAGGAGTGGAATTCCTTGCCGGCGGCTATATTTCCGAGCTCATATAACCCGGCAACCCTCAAATCAAGAGTGAACAGGCATCTTCTGGGCGAGCTCACTCCATCGTAGGCCACGTCTTTGCCTTTGGCTAGTCTGTGGTCAAGAGTAAGCCCATTTATAATTTAAAAAAAATGGCTTTTTAATAATTTGCGATGAATACAAATATTTTAACGGGTATTGGTATTTGATCCATTCAATTAGTTTTATTGCTCCAACCAAAGGATATTCCCGTCGTGCGTTTTTCACATGCACAAATAGAATAAACCAATATATGCGGACCATATCAAATATTTTGTTTGCATTCCATACAACATGAAAAGTGCAATCCGAAAAGGAGCATAATCCAGCTAGTGGGTTTGTTAGTACACAAAAGTCATAGCAAACATAAATCAAACAGCAGTGGAAGTCCGGAAATTGATACCGCTCTGACGGACCCGGTGTTTCCAAAGTACGTGTATGCTGAGTATAGGTGCGCTAGTCTTTATACAGGTGCCATGAAACCAGAAAGTCGAATAAACGAGTATGTTTGTGTTGTGTTCTTGGGATATTTTTAATTCAGAGTTTACATGTAACACATAACCTATAATGTAACACGAATTATATACTTATTACACTTATATTACTCTGAATTAAAAATGGCATTAAGATTATAATAATGCCTGTTTTTGGAAAATGAAGAGTTTTTAATATTTATGTTGGTATGGGTTAAATTGTGGCGTAGGCGAGAGGCTGGCAACCTGTCACTGCAATGCCACAGTTTCGGTTTCTTTTAACCCCTTATTTGCCAAGAGTGGCCCTGAAGCTTTAGTAGTTTCATGTGCTCTGCCTACCCCCCGTGATTGTATGTATGTTGTATGTATGTATTTATGTTGGATACAGTACGTCCATTTGATTGTATTTTTGTGTTGTATGTTGTACGTATGTATGTGCGCCCACTGGGATTAGATTCAAATAGTTTTATTGTAATAATTAATCATTATTCATTAATCAATTTTTATAATGTACAAATTACTTCAAAAGTAAGCTATTCATACGCGGAATAATTAATACCTACTTGATGCGTGAAACGAAAAGGAAACAATTTGTTTTGTATTAATAATGTATAGAAATATGGTAACAAACATATTTAATAAAATGGATGTAAAAAAATAAACAAATAATTTAATTTTCTTTTCGCGTATCAAGCAGGTATTAATTATTTCACGCATGAATAGATAAGTTTTGAAGTCATGAATAAAATGATTGATGAATAATGATTAATTATTAAATAAAACTCTTGAATCATCCTATATGCAGCGTGACGTCAAATTTATGTCATCGGCATGAAAGGTACGGGCCCTGTATATGACTTTTGCTTTGTGATGATGTATCATAATAATTTTACTATCGTGATTGGATGTATATATATAATATTTTTTGGGACAAAAGTTAATAGTATAAAGAAAACAACAACTCAATACCCATTACCTATTGGACTCCATTCTCCACATCGGCAACGGTTTCGCAAGTCACTTTTCAATTCCAGTCACTGAAACTGTGGAGGACATTAAACGTTAATGCACCAACAATATTCCCTGCCCGGGTATCGTAAAAACTTCGCCCACTGCTCGTGGGCGTAAGCGGACGACATCATGCACTTTGACATTGTTTTAAAGTAAATTTCATGATACGAACTTGAATGACAATAAGTCTTGCTTTTTAAGACCCCGGAGACACGAATTTTGAACAAAGTTTAATTGGTATTTAAGTAATTTCATAACGAGGTAGCGTGAGATAGGTAGATTTCAAAGAAAGTTTAATAGTGATTCCATTAAGTGACTGACTTATATTTCTAAATGAGTTTCTACATCAATTTACGTTTAAAAACTTATTACTCAGATTTGTACGTGACTTTCTTAGAAATATTTACCTTGTCAGAACTGGATTAATAGATAGCCATTTAAATGCGGAATGATTTACCGAATAGGTATGTTTCAGCGGTTACTTTTTTCCTTTAATTATTATTCTACAATTATAGGGATCTTCTTTAGTTTTTCCTACATGACATTGAAAGATATGTCACTTTATTTCTTCTTCCACCTTGCCTTTTTTACAAACTCGACAAGGTCAGAACAGAATGTACACATAATGGGGTGTGTAATGATTGGTATAACTTTTTTTGGTATAGTAACATTTGATATAACAACATTTGGTATATATTTAAAGGATATAATTAGTCATTTGACATAATTAACATTTGGTATAACCACAAAATATCTACTTTTATTTTGTATAATCATTACTTCGTATAACACTTATTTATAATAACCGTTATATGGTATAACTATCTATTGATATACGACTAGTATAATATAACTAGCAAACAGTATAAAACATCTCATGAATTAATTTTATTCTTTTTTGAAGAGATCACAGTTCTAACCTAACCTACTTTTCTGATAGCAGTACCTATGTTTAAGGGTCAAATTTCTAACCTAACCTAACCTATTTTTCTGGTAGCAGCGCGTTGTGTATAGGGGTCACAGTTCTAACCTAATTTACTTTTCTGGTAAGCGATGGATTTAATTTATTGTAAATTTGTTTGTTATTCTAACTGTGCTTTAGAAAGAATTTGTGTTATACAATTTATTTATTATCGGAAATAAGCATTATACTCAAAGTATGATATAATAAATGTTATTCGAAAAAATAATCATTATATCAAATAAGAATTATACAATTTGTTAGTATATTATTTGTTGTTATATGATTCAATAATTATATCAAATGATCGTTATAACGACTAAAAATATATCAAAAAAAGTTATATCGACCGATACGCACCCCACATAATGATATCAAAAACCAAACAAAATAGTCACTTTGATGATCCCAATTTTTTAATAGACTATTTAATGGTTAGAATGTAGGTAGTACAAACCTACATATTACATACTTACCTACACATTTTTGTCATCATCGAAATTATATGGTGGTTTATATTCCACGTACTTTGTTTTAAAATGAGCAACAAAAAAACATAGCTTTGTCATAACGTTTTGTACAGAATTTTCGGAATATTCTGACACTATATTTTGTACAAAACGGTAACTATGGCCCCCAAAGTGCAGACTGCAATGGAAAAACTTAAAGTGCACCTGCTTCTAGTTTAACCCAACATTTATGATGCCATCGACACACAATGTCGAGTTTTACCCAATAGTTACCAACTCGCTCGATAGACGTCTAGGTAAACAAATATAAGGTATTGTGTGAAATTAATTGAATGAAATACATTATATACTCAGACTTATGATTACCTTAGTCTTGAACCCTCATGATATATTCAAATGCAATCAATTATTGTATGATTGACGAGTAGGTATAACTTATAAGTTATAAGAAAAGAGTATAAATAGCGATTAAGTAAAGAGCATATAGCGTGCCTTTGGCTTTTTTCAACCGAAGCGTGGTATGTTGAAACCGATTTTGAATCAATCCCATTTTTATAAGACGCACTCATGGCGTAATAAATATTAAAAAAATAATAATAATGCTGCTCTCTTTAAAACAAATCGAGGCACCCACGACCACGGCCGAAGCAGTGTACAGTCCAACAAATCTCCACTATGCCACGGATTAACTCGCAGCTCACATTCCGCATGCTCAGTAGTTACGGGCCTAGTAATTGGCATTCACTGCGCTGAACGCCACGGAAATTAAAAATGATTGTACTGCTTTCCACTGTAGGCAATCTGACACTTACATGTCAAGAAGTAAATCAAGAAATGTTTGGAGAGGGAGATGCTGTGGAATTGATTTTCTTATGAACATTTTAAAGAGTTATTCGTATTTTTGAATAATTTTCATTTAAGTAAATATACCGATTTTTGTAACCAATGAGTCAGTGCGAATTCTTTCCTTATGTTAAAATTAAGTGTAATAACAAAGCGCTCCGTTAAAATATTGCAACCATTTGCATATGAAAATTGACCCGCAATAATTTTTGATACTGTAGCTAAACTTGACAATGGAAAGTGAAGGCATGTTTGCAAATTAACAAACGAGATTCACAATCAACCTCCCGTAATTACATTGTTAATATTTACAATGACTGAAAGTTTAAACATGCAAATTGCACACTTTTCCAACGATTCGTGTTGTTAAAAAGCGGCGGACAAAGGCAGCGCGTTAATGTTTACCCGACACATCGGTCGTTGTGTGCATCAATTAAAAATATATTACTTGCTGGGTTGACTTCCGCCCGTTCGGAACGCTGGGTCGCAGGTCACGCGACCAAACGTCGTATGGTTCCACTAGTAACCTCTCGGAACCGCCATTTGGTCTCTGCAGCCCGTGCAGTCCGCTCAAGCGCAGAATATTCCGAACGTACTACAAACTGCAAGCCGGTGCGTTGTGTCTGTTCTTCGGTAGCAAACACTAATAAATTCGTTTACATGTTTGAGTAGTACTATCAAACCAGAAACTAGTTAGTTTCATACAGAGAAAGATAGTCAAATGTAAACAGAAATCCTCTAGGCTAGGCGTTCTACATACTTAAGTAACTTATGGCATAATCGACCTTCGTACGAGGCGACGTATGATACCAAAGTGTTACGCATTCACTCCATCTGCTCCACTTCATTTCCTCTCTTACAACATTTCTCTGCAATGAGATAAAAAAAAAAAGATAGGATGTACCTATATCGTTAGCTTTGTGTTTAGAATAGTCCTAGGCGATGCGTTTGCATCGAGTCACAAATGCACACTGTACGGTAGCTTGCAGCGATAATTTTTATTCGCTCAAATAAACATATTTGCGCAACTTTTATCTGAGCCGTTCAGGTAGTGAAGTGCCGAGTGAATATTCCCTGAGCGAGGGAATGTTGAAGGTGATGTTAGAAAACGAATAGCCATGGAGGCATGGATATTTCTTTCGTGTTCGGTATCTATTTTGTTTATAATTTATATGTAATATATAGTTTTGTAACTACTTAAAAATCAAATAAAAAAACATATTTAATACGATAAGGGAAATATGTCTTTGAGATTTTATTGTGATTTATTATTTAGCTAAAATAGAAATCGTGTGTATAGTCTGTATTTTTGTACATCTATTATAGGTAGTTACGAAAATATTGATTTATTGCGCATTCATATTTTCTTTCATTTATAATCTACATATCAAATAAAAGTACAAAAGGCCAATTGAAATATAGGTAATTATAGATAATTTTTGTACTGAACATTTACTTATACAGTTTCCGACATTACAAGAAATATTCCCGTTTATAAATATCCAGACGGCACGTCACTACGGTCGACTTTCTGCCTTCGCATCGTTATTTGCATATGAATTCCGTTCGGTGTGACATATTTTTATTTTTCATGTACGTTAAACGACCGATCATAGTCCATCAGTCAATTTGCCGCGGCCCAATCTGTATTCTAAATTGGGTCGTTTCATGCCGTCGACAACTTTTGAATATAGTTCGGTTGTATAACTTTCACTACAATTTTGAAAGCAATTCTAGCGTCATTTATATTTTAAAATTTGAATATTTTGTTACATGACAGTACCGATTTTTTTTCGTCAATAATTCTAATTGAATGTACTTTGCGTGTAGCTGTAAATAGTTCCTACGGATAACAGATACGTTTAATATCTTAAATCTTTATTACGTATTGGCAAACATAAAATAAATGAAAATATGAGTTATTTTCGTCTTGTTTCATTAACTTAGAGCAAAGTATCCTCTTGTGCGCCGCGATTATTTTTTGCAGATGGTTTCCTCGCACGCGTTCCGGCAGACAAGTTATTAAATAAAGTAATAATTTAACGTTATCAAGTCAATGTTATTTTAATCAATGTAATTTTAGGTATTCTGAGCTGTAGCCGATTTTTCCGGATCTATATTAATGATAAAAAGGAGTATGCTCGTATCTTCTACACTTTAAATTACGGTTTTTTTTTTTACATTTTCAACTATTAGCAAAATCTTACGTACACACTACATAGTATTCAATATTACTAAGTAGCTCTTTCTTCCGAACAAATAGCGTTCCACGCGGCAAAGGTAGTAAACTAAGATCCCAAAGTTGTATAAAAGTTGTTCAGTCAAAACATAGAGTGGTAGGTGGCAGGCTGCGGTGATTTATTGCACTTCTCGAACTGCTGCGGCTGCACCCGCCATACTGCACTATTCATTACTATTTTAGCCGGTAAACACTGTTCTCGGGTGGCCAGACTAACTGCAAATAATCAATTTCTGGTGAGGAGTAAATTAATTGAACATGAAAACACGTAAAAAGGTAAAAACTGTAGTCTTAGGGCCAGTTGCATCAACCACATTTGACAGACACATCATCGTCACGCAGCTGTCTATGGAACTTCCCATACAATAAAATTTAACGAACGCTTTAACGATGACAGACGGTTTGATGCAACAGGTCCTTAGTCCTACTTCTTTGTTTAAAAAAAATAATCGGATTATTTTCTGAGAATCGGTTAAAATGCATCTATGTGAGATATCATAAGTATAAATCGGTTGACATCTTTTTCGGCATCAGCATCTGTTGGCAGCACTGTAAAAAATAGTAAAATGCATATAAAAGTACATTTTTAGGCTAGGATACAAAGTTATTTAATTAATCCTTAAGGATGATAAGACGGAGTGCAAGCCAACTGCAATTTGAATTGCACGCCTGGACGTCGGCCCCATAGTCGGAGTACATTTTCCATCCAACATTCTCTTCGTTTGTAGACAAAAGACGTCCTAATGCGTGAACCTGTAAAAAAAAAACATTTCAATTTTCAAAAATACTGTAACTTGTGGAAACCCCAAATAAATACTTGTCCAGTTCCTAAACCGATTCCAAATCTCGTTATTTTCTTAAAACAAGCAAACTTAATAAAAAAAATCATTGTCTCTCTGTGGTTATTCTAGCGTTAAGGGGTGTTTGCCGGCCTCCCCTCTATTTGACGGTAAATTAGTGGGATTGCGCCCTCATTTCCTATTTGTTCACGGCACCTAATAGCGACATTGATTTCTAAAAGCTTGTGTTTTCAGAGATATCGTTAGTTACCTGGCGTGTAATATTGTTTCGTCAAACTACAATCTCATTCTAGTGATATTTTGCGTGAAACCAAATAAGCGGATTTGGGTCAACATAAAAAATCGTATTTTATAATTTATAATTGTTATGAAGAAATCGTAGAAATTAAAAAGTGGCAACACTCAAATCGATATAATATGTAAAAAAACGGGACGACGCGACGCTAAAATGTTGCCACTACTTAATTTCTTAATATAATTTCTTGTCAGACTGTAGACAAGTTACTATCCTTAGTACCTATTAACCTTAACAACTTCCTGAACTTTAAAATAGTACCATTCTGATAAAACAGAAAAACAACTATATCTGAACCATATTTACGCAACGAACACCCAGAACATTAATAATATTATTAAGATACTTAATACATCGTAACTTTTTCTTATATACACTATATACAGGGCATTATCCATTTTATATGAAGGCCACCCACGATAATCCCGATATATGAAGGTAGATTCTAATATATCAACTTTTATCACGTAATCTATGTATATATTACAGGCCAAACGGATAGATACATACAAACAAAAAATGCCCAAGTACCAGTACGATCGCGCACTTAGGATTCCGTACCGATGTTCAAGATTAGTTTTCAGATAATTTGTTGTAACAAATTTAATAATTATGTATGCCATCCCATTTCATTATAAAAAGAGAGTTTATCTTTTATTTTTATTTTACTATGGTTTCTATAGTAATTTAAGTAGGTACGAATAAGTCCGTTTTCACATTATCCGATCAACATCCGATATCGATGTTGGAAGGATTTCAATGGAAAATATCCAAGATGACGCCGGTAATGTATGGGATATCGGTCCGACATCCGATATCGGATCGGATAGTGTGCAAACGCACTAACGAGCATTTCTACTTACAACGGTATGTGATATTCAGCTTCCCGGCAGACACAAAGAAAGAAAGCTAAGGTTTTCGTCGTCCACAGAACCCTAAAACCGACGACAATACGCCGACAATAATACCCGAAGGCACAGGGACTTGTTTACACGAATTCACGAGGAAAGCTGCATATTTTAAACCATCCGTTTTCCGATATGTTTATCTTGGTCTCATCTCGATATATTTGTCGGGGAACGCGGCAGCCTTCCTTATTGCTTTCGACAATCTCTAGTCGATATTTTAAGTCCCGTTTCGTATTACATAATTCGATTATAACTTAAAATATGGATATTAAGTAACACTTGTTCGTTCTTTTATTCTTTACAGATCTAAATGATGACTTAGATAATAATTGAGTACGTTTACTTTAACTACTAACTACATTAGCATTATAAATTCAAAAGTAACTGTGCCTGTATGTATGTTATTTGTCTAATTTGACATTGTGAAGGGAATCTAATTGAATACTTGAATAGTTCAAAATGAGAACAACATCATCCGATCTGATACAGACAAATTCTTAATCAGAAAGTTAACAAATTTACTAACAAAATATATACCTACTGAATTCCCATGACTCCATACATGGGTATATCCCATTTAATTCTCTTCAAAAGAATACAGGTGCAGGAATGTTTTCTCATCGTAACCTATGTAACATTTCAAACGCCAGGTATAAAACTATATATGTAACACGCTGTTTTGTCCGCTGTTGGCTTTTCATCAGCATGGTAATCGTGTAAAAATATTGGTTGAACCATGGCGCACCTGCCTAGAATTAAATAAAAATAACCGGCAGACGGGAATGAGCTGAATGTGTAATTTTTGTCGGAGCGTTTAGCGTATCAAACGCGGGTAGTTTATTTATCTACGCGGCATGTGCGCCTAATCGTGCTGGGATGTAGACTAACCCCTTACAGACTTCGTATGAGCGCGATTGCAATAGGAATTACGTTTCAAATGCACGGAACTGTCAAAACTGTTGACTATATGAGAACGGTTGTTATTGTTTTTATTATCTCAGGAATCGGTTTTTTTGACGAAGAACCCGCGTAACGGCGAGCGATGGCGCAGCATAAAGTTATGTTTTGTTTCGCAAACTAATTTGGCACACACGGGTTCTTCGCTTTTAGTTGTTCGATGAGCGGCGATAGTCAGTCAGTCAATTGTGGTTAATGCAACTCGCCTATAAAGTAAATTTATTGCATTAATTTATAATGTATGGATTTTTTGCGTTTTACAGTCAATTTCATATATGATGGTGATAGTGATCCATTTCTCTCATTAGGGATAATGGACATTCAGAAAATTGACTACTTGCCCCGATTTTGAGCGGCTACTTCCATCTCCTTCCAACCGAGTACAGTTTAATCTAAAAAACATAAATAACATATAATATAACAATCTACATTTAAAATCAACTTTAAATAACATGTCCCGTTTGCGCCATCTCGTGCGTACGATCAGTGAGGCGGGAAACACGCCATTTAGCGACCGAAATGTGCTCCTCAAATTGTCCAGCGGGCCCATGACGGTCGCTTTTATCGGCCGGTAAAAACAACTACACATTCGTTTCTTTCTACACGCATTTGATTCAATGAAATGAAACATTTTGGTGAAAAATGCGCCATTCGTTCAAAATATATCCAAGATATAAAGACCATTTACAATTTTGAATATTCGTACCTACATAATCGTATTTTTTGATAAGCCAAGATAAGAAATAGGCATATTTTTTTTAATTTAAGTAACGGTCAAATTGCGTAGGTGGATTATAAAATAACGTTTTTAATTTTACACAAAGTTATTACCACTGGTCATCTTGGCTCAGCCTGTATTTGTAACTTACATTTGACGAGGAAAGGTAAATTGTAAAAAAGTTAAGTTTATGGACAAATAATATACCAAATAAAAATACCCATGCTGCCTCCATATATACTTCTCGTATATATATTTGAGGACACGTTCTTCGACGTATGATATCAATACTTTGTTTATAATAAAAACTAGTAATAAGCTGAGATGTTGACTATTTGAAATAAAAGCATTTCAAATAGAAATACAAAATACCTATTTTGTATTTGGTATTTTAAATACTTTTATCGAAAACTATTTTGTATTTTATTTGAAATACTTTTTAGTACAAGTATTTTGCATTTTCTACCACTTCAAAATACAAAATGCTTTTTGTCACTTTTTGACGTAAGATAGATGGTACCGAGCGCGTATTATATTTTTCTTGGTCTGCCTAAGTCATGTACTGACCGGGACAACACGTTCGGAAGCGCTTAATTCAATGTTTTACAAAAGCACACTTATTCTCAGTGCTGCCAACATAGTGGTTCCTATAATAATTAAGGTTCAATAAATAGTACTTAAGCGATTTGTTGCAAGTTCCCAGACCCAGCACCCTGACCGTGAACATCGAAAAATCGGGGAAAATCCATATGATTCGTATACCTAATGACTGTAGGCATTTCTATTTAGTACATACATCTGTAATTTATTATGCTTAATTAATATTACTAATATCTGGGCAACCGAGCTTCGCTCGGTTCTGTTTCGTATCCTTGACATGTGTCGCCATCTAGTTCAAAAATGAATAGTAAATCGAGCGAAAGAATTCTCAGCCTTAACAACACAACTACTCCACACGAGATGGCGCGCATTTCGCCACAAAAACTCAAATAGTGTATTTTTCTATTCGTTTTAGCCTTGACCTGTGTCGCCATCTAGTGTTTGCAATAAATAGTACTTACATCGACCGAAAGAATTCTGTCTTAACAGTACAACTACTGCACACGAGATGGCGCGCGAAGAAAAACGCATGAAAACTCGAAAATTCGCGTTTTCCGGGACCTAAGGATAAGTTAGACCGATTTTTCACCCCCAAAAACCCCCACATAACAAATTTCTACGAAATCGTTAGAGCGGTTTCCGAGACTGACGATCTCTGTAAATAAATATATATATAAATAAATAAATAAATAAATATACAAGAATTGCTCGTTTAAAAGTATAAGATTATTTTTTAAAGTTTTTTTTTGCATATTTCATATTCGATTTTTATAATATTAGGTAAAAGACATGGAGACAGTCCATTTTTGGCTTCACTTTTTAACGTGTTAATTTTATAGAGCCAGGTTTCTGGGCTCTCTGGTGATTCTGTGTTTTAAACACATCTTTAAAATAAAAGTTTTACCTTATGTCAAAAAAGTATTTTATTTGAATAAAGGTATTTTGAAAATACCTATTTTGCATTTTGTATTTCAAATACCTTTTTGTAAAACTATTTTGTATTTTTATTTGAAATAGGTGAAAACCCAAAGTATTTGCATTTTGTATTTAAATACATTGCACTACCTATTTTTTAACATGTCTGGTAATAAGGACACTTTCTTCTCGCAGTTGCACATTACAGCAGGCTCCTATTCCGGTTGGATATATATTTATAATAAGCATTTTTAGGGTTCCGTAGTCAACTAGGAACCCTTATAGTTTCGCCATGTCTGTCTGTCTGTCCGTCCGTCCGTCCGTCCGTCCGTCCGTCCGTCCGTCCGTCCGTCCGTTCGTCCGCGGATAATCTCAGTAACCGTTAAGCACTAGAAAGCTGAAATTTAGTACCAATATGTATATCAATCACGCCAACAAAGTGCAAAAATAAAAAATGAAAAAAAATGTTATATTTTTTTTCATTCCAACCCCAACGTGTGACATATTGTTGGATAGGTATTTAAAAATGAATAAGGGTTTACTAAGATCGTTTTTAGGGTTCCGTAGTCAACTAGGAACCCTTATAGTTTCGCCATGTCTGTCTGTCCGTCCGTCCGTCCGTCCGTCCTTCCGTCCGTCCGTCCGTCCGTCCGTCCGTCCGTCCGTCCGTCCGCGGATAATCTCAGTAACCGTTAGCACTAGAAAGCTGAAATTTGGTACCAATATGTATTTTAATCACGCCGACAAAGTGCAAAAATAAAAAATGGAAAGAAATGTTTTATTAGGGTACCCCCCCTACATGTAAAGTGGGGGCTGATATTTTTTTTCATTCCAACCCCAACGTGTGATATATTGTTGGATAGGTATTTAAAAATGAATAAGGGTTTGCTAAGATAGTTTTTTGATAATATTAGTATTTTCGGAAATAATCGCTCCTAAAGGAAAAAAAAGTGCGTCCCCCCCCCTCTAACTTTTGAACCGTATGTTTAAAAAATATGAAAAAAATCACAAAAGTAGAACTTTATAAAGACTTTCTAGGAAAATTGTTTTGAACTTGATAGGTTCAGTAGTTTTTGAGAAAAATACGGAAAACTACGGAACCCTACACTGAGCGTGGCCCGACACGCTCTTGGCCGGTTTTTTGATAATATTAATATTATAAAAAAAGTGCGTCCCCCCCCCTCTAACTTTTGAACCATATGTTTAAAAAATATGAAAAAAATCACAAAAGTAGAACTTTATCAGGACTTTCTAGGACAATTGTTTTGAACTTGATAGGTTCAGTAGTTTTTGAGAAAAATACGGAAAACTACGGAACCCTACACTGAGCGTGGCCCGACACGCTCTTGGCCGGTTTTTTTATGAGTTTAATAAGGCTAAAAATATGATATACTAAAACAAAACTAATTAGCTAAACAACTATTTAGCAAATGACCACTATTGAAGTCACAACGCCTTTTCAGTTTTACGGCCGTATGTTAAACGCAGTCGTAAAAGCGGGGGCCATATTTTATGCTGTCCATAAACCGCTAACGGCATTGTATTGAAGAAAACTTTCACATAAAACTAATCTATTCAAGTTACGAGAGACTCGTAGTTCGTTTTACGCCAGGTAAGGTCTGGGTGTCGATATCTAGAAGGATACTGTAGCAGACCATATAATTATGTACTCGACTATAATATTATTATGAGCTCATGTACTGAAGTTTTCTATAAGTCTAGCTCAACTACAAAATGAGCTTATATTCTGACATCTGAAACCAACGACAATAATGGTTCAATAAAGAGCCTTGTAATATTAACCGTCAATATACTTCTTACATGTATTTTCCTGCGTTTAACGCCGCAATATGATTTGATTCCATAAAGGTGAAAATTTTATTTAAGCTGAGTATATTTAGTTAATATTTTGATAACAATTTTATAATCTGGTTAATTTTTTATTAAAAACTGCTGCTTAAATAATAACTTAGGTCCCAAGAAGCCGTAATAAGATCAATCATACGTATACGACATTTATACACAATTTTAACTAAATAACTATAAAGTAGGTACAATAACCAGTCTCATAAATCAAAATAATCATTGCTTTTATTATGATTGAATACTAAGTTACTTTCAGTAATTGGATGAATTTAAATTCGTTCGGAGCAGGTAAACATAGAAAGTAATTTTGTCCGGAATATTAAAGTGACTGTTGACTATATTAAACAAAGTTTGTACCTACTTTTATTGATATATAAATTTGATTGTAGGTACCTTACTTTAATACTGGCTGTTGCCTAGCGGTCCCGTTGAACGGGTTTTTGTAAAGGGGCACGAAAGCTTTTAATATACTCGAAAATATTACATATTTACATGATTAAAAACTTATCGGTGATCTGATCTCATTAAATAACCTTTTCAGTACAGATGGTGTTTTTTTTACGCACTAGTGCGAGAAGTGGTTCATTATATGGCAGGTCGAAACTTCGGAGGTCCATCTGTACTGAAAAACGTCGTACGACACACGTGCGAAAAGGAAATTCGTAACTCGTGTCGATTAAAAACACTCCCTTCGGTCGTGTTTTAATTTATCGCCACTCGTTTCGAATTTCCTTTTTTACGCGCTTGTATCGTAATGTACTATTAATGTTTGTATATCTAAAATATGGACATTAATGAGACCTGTGTGCGTAGCCGAATGGCACAAACGCTCACGAAATGAAACGCTCGTAGATATCTATCTCTATCGCTCTTTTCGTTTCGCTCTTATCGGCGTTTCGTTTTCGTTTCGCGTCGTAGAAATGCCATTCGGTTACGGGGCCTGAACCATTTTAATCTATACATGATCTAAAGATTTCAAAGTATGTACACCTGTATAGTCAGTCATCTACCTACATCTCCTTGTAAATGCATTTTCAATGTAGCAAATAAATTGTTACTTTCATGTATGTATATTTTATACAAGAAACTATGAAGACATATTTGTATTGTTTATGGAAAAGTAAATAGCACGAAGCGATCCGAACTCTCCTATTTTTATTTGACCTACACGTTTCCATTTATTTACGTAAATAAATAAAGTATCAAAGGACGGCAAGGGTCTATTTCAATATGCGAATATGTTAGCTGTGTTTGTAGAAGATACGACCAGTAACTTAGGCAAATGATTATTTTATCTAAATCCTTTATCTTTAAACGAGCAATATTTGTTTGTTGTTATTGAAATCACATTTTCACAAACGGTTTGTAATTTTATAGTACGGACTTACGAAGGTTAGAAAAACGATGTTGTTCGTTTTATGCAAAGAATTAGCATTTGCCTTTCAATTCTTAGAATTATTTGAGATCGAAATTTGAATAACTCTTATGTTACGAGTATATGCTTATAAACATAATTAACTAATGGCTAAATATAGGTTACCGAAATGAATCGAGTCGATTCCTTGAAAATTATTTTAGGATATTACCGTACAGTTGAAGGAAGATGTTTACTTCTGATTTTCATTTATGAACCAACTTAAACTCAGTTTCGTCACCAAACTAAACAACCTTCTATTAATCAACCTAAAAATACAGTAACAAAAGTTGTTGAGTAATCAGGTGCAATGTTTATTTTGCTTGCATGCCAAAATAACTGAACCGTTTAGGACCACTTGCACTAACGAAAATGGAGGGTTAACCTACCATTTTAATGGAATTTGACAGATGACAGCCCACTAACACCTAAGTGGTTGGTGCACGTGTGCCTTAGTCAATGCTTCAATTAGCATGGACCATCAAAATTATTTATGTTTCTCCAACGTCATAATAATAATTATATTTAGGTATTTTAATTGTGGAATGTCGTACGTAACTTATCTACGGTTAATATTTTTCATTTGCCATTCGCATTAGCAAATAATATTAAAAACAATATTATAAAAATAACTCTATAACCTAGCCTATAAATATGATGCTTACCGTGTTGTTTATTATTTGAGATATCTGAGTGTGATCGAAAGTATGATATCAAACTTCCGAAAGTTTTCCTAAGGTTGCCGTGACGTAAAACGTATAGGTATATAATCAAAGTGCTTACCGGTGAACGAATATTAGACATCGATATCGAAGTTAAATAATGAAGACACTCGATACTTTACAGCCAAGTTATTGGCACGTAATACTTAAAGGATCAACATATTTCGATACCCGCTAAGGGTCGCTCGGAAATTTATTTGTGCTGAAACACTCCGGCGGGGAGGGAGTCCGAAAACGCCATTCCTTTTGCAATAAATCTTTATAGACGTGCGGCCGAACTACTATTCGGTTCTCGGTTTTTATTGTACATAGTCCATAGTTTCCGCGAGCTACAAATGTCGAAAGGGTGCGAACGGGCATAAGTTGGCGGACGTTTAGTGGTGTGAGGTGCGATTACGGTACTCTATGAAGTTACATATGGACGGTTTGAGGATAATACTATTGTTTTATTCCTTCTTGTTCACTACGTAGTCGGTTTTCAGTAGTTTCGCTTGCACCTTTCCTCTGGGAGAAAAGTTTGAAATATTTCCCTTTACAGTAGGTATAGTGTACACAGCCTTTTTTGTATTGTGACAATTAGGTACAGCTATCTAGTGTGTCGTATAGTTAGTTATGAAACTACAATTTAAATAATAATACAAGAAAATATCAAGCACTATGTGTTACTCTACGGAATCTGTGACGTAATTATACTGTAAACAGGAGTGTCCGCAGACCGCGGTCGGCATCAGCTGTTCGTGACACGCTCCTCTGTGACGCTCGAGGTCGAATATGGAAAAAGGCAGCACCACCAGTCCACCATATATTTACAATCAATTGGTTTACCTACTTTAAATATAATAAAAAGTATTTTAATGATTTGAGATTAATTCAGTAAAGATAAATCGTAATTTTTGGACTGGTAAAAACCACGCGTCATATTTATTAAATTTTAACCTCTTTTAGATTAGACACATATTTATTTATTTGTAATTTACTCTATTAACAAGTGTGTTTTATTGTGTTCCAGGTAAGTGCTATTGCCACAGCTGACAAGAACATACCAAGGATTTTCGTTTTATCAACACTATTAATTTATAAGTAAGTTTTCATGAGCTTTCAAGTATGTTAATCAAATTTTTACAGATTTTAAAAATAGTCAGTTAGGTTCTATCCGGTCAGTGTACCCCTTACATTTCATTAAAGTGTGAAAAGGGCATCTACGTGTTGGTTTCGGCTCCGCGCACGCCTCCGGAATAGCCTATGGTTTCGAAACATCATATGAACATTGATTACAGAATCCAACCATCGAACATCTACGTATTATTCCGCCTCTTGTTTTACCTCTTAAGTTGTTGTTTATACTTGCTATGTTGTTTCGTGTATTGAGGTGTGCAATAAAGAGTATTTGTATTGTATTGTATTGTATTGTATTACGAGTAAATTAATTGAATTAAACTTGAATACAGTCATCAAGTCATTGTATATCGATTTAACGGTATCGTTAATTGCACCTCAAAGGAAATGGGTCAATCAAATGACACATAAACCCGAACGGTGGTAATCTGGCCAATTTTCGACGCATTTGACCCAAGACGATCGGTCGATTACCCTTAATGGAGTGATTGTTGAAATTAGGCCGCTTAAAATCTGTAAGGACCCTTCGAGAGGTGCGTGGAATGCTAAACGGCCCTGAGACACTGGGCTACTTGTTGAACAAGTGTTTTGTGTCACGTTACATGAAAATGAAGACCTGAGTAAACAGACAATAAAACAAAAAAATACAATGAAAGTTAATAATTTTACTTTAGAAATTTATTTCACCAATCCTATTATCAGTTGAACAATATTGCAAATCAAATCATTATAGTTCAATTTACTCAACGCACATGTTGTAACATCATACATCCTATACAATCTATACAAACTTGAATTTTATTTGATTCACTACGAGCTAGTAGGTCTGAGCAATTGAATTCTTGGGGAAGAATCATAACCGTGATTATAACAGTAAACTTACCTACCTTATGTGGTCTTGACCTACAGAAAAGTACCAGGGCAGTATTAACTAAATTTACATATAAAACCGACACGTATTCCACCTAAAACCTACGATTTATAAAAACTATCCACAAAACCGACAGTATGCAGGGTTACCTAAAATTCCTATTTGTTTGCATCTCGAGTGCCCTAAATATCGAAAGATATCGGAAGGCAGTGAGACCGAATATTGCTCCTACCCTTTTCAATGGCACACGGTGACTACGCATTGTAGGTGCACGAACCTCTTTTCCTCACAAAGCCTCCCTTATTATGCTCGTGTAGGATATGAGGAAATTGGCAGAATGGCTTTATATGAAAAACTCACGTAATCTTCCTGTGGTGCGCGCCACAATATCTAGCACTCGCCACTCAAGCCTCGACAACACCTCGATTTACCTATTCAATAATCGGGGTTTTATCTGCTTACTTTTATGTGCTCAAAATTGCTGCTAATCCTATGCAGATGTATGTAGTATACGTAAATAGACGTAACGCGTTCTTGTTATTGAATACGCCTGGCTATGATGACAATGGTTCATAAAAAACGTCAATCGAAATATGAAAATATTCATAAGTATGTTTTTTTTTCTTTACGTTTATCGAAAATCTTGGTTAGGTTAGGTTAGGTTAGCCATGTTATTATTTTATTTTAAAAGACGCTAGAGCCAATCAAAAATTTCTAAAGACGGCCTTTTTCAATGTGGTTTAAAAAAAGGTGTGATACTCAAGAACGGTAACAATTAGCCTCTCTCGATCTAAACGGTCCGACACAAATTATTTCATTGTTATTCAGATTCTCAAATTTCGTTCCGTTTAAATAAGTTTTGAAGGAGGAAACAGTCGAGAGCGGAACCTCGATTTTAACGATTTTTTCGCAATATATTTTAACTGAGTTGTTCTTAATGGACATATTTTGTTCGATAAATCTAGTTAATAACACTAATATATTTAACTGAAATTCCCAAATTGAAAGGGGGGCTCCTTTCCATTTTAGCATTTTCGCTCCCGTAACGTCTTAATTGTTGATCGTACATGTTTTTTTTTTTATTATTATTATAAATGGGCTTACTCTTGACCACAGACTAGCCAAAGGCAAAGACGTGGCCCACGATGGAGTGAGCTCGCCCAGAAGATGCCTGTTCACTCTTGATTTGAAGGTTGCCGGGTTATATGAGCTCGGAAATATAGCCGCCGACAAGGAATTCCACTCCTTGGCAGTGCGCATAAGAAAAGAAGAAGCAAAGCGCTTACACTTGATGTGAGTTAATTTACACTTGATCTGAAAATGCCATTGTGGACATTGTGGTATTGTGCCAAGTATAATGTAACGTAACCAAATCATCTCCACGTCACGGGAGTTCAAAAAACAAAGTGTAATCCACTCGCTGTCGTTTTGTGCGATGATGTTAATAACACGGAATGACGCGTTTATACGTCTACGTGGACACGGCACCTGCCGGAATAAAACCTTTGATCGTGGCCGGCGTTCGCGTGGCGTGTTTATTGTGATACGCAGACATTTGTTCTTAATAGACTGCTGTTGTAAATAAGTTTTCATCACACCAGCACTTTAAATGTGCTATTGCACGCAGGTGGAGCGTAAGTTATAGAAAAATCGTTTTCCCAAGGGAATAATGGAATTTTTTTGTACCGTACTTAACTTTTTTACATCTATTCACATATTTTTTACATTGCGAGTGTGATGAAAAACATTGTGTGCAACTCGGGGAGTATGAATATTACTAACTCGAGTGTTTAAATCGCTCCGGCAAGTCGTCGCGATTTAACTTACTCTCGTTAGTAATATTCAACTTCCTCCCCTTGTTGCACAATGTATTATTATGACACGTGTCTTGTTTCTTTAAATTCCGGGCAATAGTAATAAGAGAAAAATTGAAGAATAGAAAAGTATTAGTTTAATTTTACTAAGTTTACCACAAATATTAGGCGCTGTTCTGTAAGATTTAGTTCAGTTCAGTTACTATAGCATTCCTGATCTTAGAAAAGGGGAAAGACCCTGTACCTACGCTACTGATAATCACGAGCGAGGTTCTCCATTACAGACGGATGACAACCATTCGTCTAATAAAATCGGCCACGGTATGTTGCTTTTAAATATATTGAAAATTATTATTGCTACAACTCGGAGGATTCAATCGTATGCCAACGTAATATTAGGCAATGTCTTACAATCCATAAAATAATATTAGAATATGTATCTGTGGTGTGTTCGGAGAGGTGCAGACATATTTTTGTGAGACAGGGTGGGCACGGGCAAGGTGGGTAATAAAGTACGGCGCGAGGATTCCCGGCGGCCTGCGGCGGTCGGCGCTCGATCGGCGTCCGCGAGACATAAATTCGGCTCCCTTCACCTGGAACGCCTCACCGACCGCCGACGCCGCGCCGGTTATGAAAATTCCGACACTGGAATTCCGACTCACACTAGAGATTTTTGCTGAGCTTTGCGGTTGTCGTCGCCTGGATTTTTTTAAAGAACCGACTCTGTTACGTATATTTCAGTCTGCGTTTTATGGAGGCGGGAATGTACTTCGCTTTGGTTTATTTGCGAGCCGCCTTTCTCATGAAATTGCGCTGTTTCATAGCTTACGAGCCATTTTGAGGTTCTCGTTAGAGAAACATTTTTTTATCGTGATGTATTTTTCTTTTGCAAATTGTCTATGCCGATAGCGCACCCCTTTTATTATCTTGAGCTTGTGATAATGGTCTGGGTGTCAGCGATTTAATTTTCCGTCTGAATTTATCTCTCTTTCGCTTGTATATCGCGGACAGCGCTAGCATGATGGTCGTTTGTGTCGATAAAAAGTCCGTCATATTTTGCCCGGGTATTCTATCAGCAGCCGGAATCCAGGCGTTCGTTAATCCGGTGTAACATGATCTCCAAATTCGATGCAAGTTTAGGACGTTCGAGAGCGCAGTTGTTTTGCCTATATAGACAACTGACGGTCACGCGGTCCCTTTGAGTGCGTTTTAATGTTCTGGATTCCGATTACTGGTCCAAAATGTCACTGTCATTCCCTTTTGACACGATAATGCAATGACGATATGACATCCATTAAAAAATTCCAAACAAAAAAGGCGGTAACCGGACATAAATTTCCAAAACCCATCAACCATTAACAATTACAAAAGAAAGGTAAGGAATGAAATGTTTTATTCATTCCGTTAACGAGAAAATTACCGAGAGGGTGGCGGAGATCAGATTGCAAGGACTCGAAGAACCTTTGTCTTTGGGGAGAGGTGAGCCCAATGAGCTCTTCAGATACCTATACCAATTAGCAGCAACTAACTGAAGTGCCACATTGTTTCGCTTCTAAAATTTCTTAGTGCTTGGCTACTTTAGTATCGATTTTGTGCAGGCAACGGTCGTTATATCCGTGTAAAAAAATCCTTTGAAACCCGAATGAGAATTTAGAAATTTGAGTGTTTTTACAGTTTTTAATAGTATCTCAGAGAACTATCTTGTAAAATTGCCTGTTGTTATTTTATTTTACAAATGCATGTACTGCAAAAGTGCATAGCGAATTTATCAATGAATTCATTCATAATACTACTAGTTACCCAAATAACAATATTTTCTTAGTAACTACTACGTCAGCAATCATCATCATATCAGCCGTATATCAATAAAACACGTTATTTATTATTATATGGTCCTAAGTAATTATAACGAAGTAGTTACATGAAAATTGTTAAGAACTGTTTTTAGCAAAATAATTCATAATCCATGTCAAAATTACGACATATATCCACATGTCGTGAAAATATCCCCTAGCACCCGGATTGCTGGGTAACGTATGAAGCGAAAATATATTATCAGAAAAAAATGTTTGCTCTCTTTTTCGGATCATCCCGTTGCTCTGAGATGATTGAAAAATTTATCGCGGTCAAAGTGCTTTCATATTTGCCCTTTTTTCACGTAATCATGTGGGTCCTTAAATTGAAGAATTGACATAAAAACGTCTTCAACTTTTGTTTGCAACAAAATCGAATTTTATATCCAATCGTAAACTTATGATATTTATTTATTTATCAAATTGTATAAATTCTCGTCAAATACCTTACTCTGAACTTATTGAAAACATAAATAAAAAATATCCATTGCATGAAACTGGATCAGTAAGTATATAAAATCCAGAAGTTACCATTAAGTAATCTTATATCCAGAAGTTACCATTAAGTTATCTTAGAAAATCGTGTCCAGACTTTATCTATTCAACAGCGTCTTAGTGGTCGTAGTACAACCTTCCAGGTCGGTAGTAATCGTCAGGTTCCCTGTATTTAGCCCTAGATCTTACGTGCCATTATCCAGAAACCTTAATTAAAGGAACTCTCCCGGTCTGTGGACGGGAACATTGTAACTTTTACCACGGACACATAAGAGCACCTACTTAATAGGTGATTTTGCAATTGGTATACATTTGTAGTTCCATATCTTGATTTCATGAATTTTAAGATTTTTTTTTGGATTGCTATGACCTAAAGCCTCAAACTACTGCTTACTAATAATACTTTTAAAACTATTAATGTTATTCGCCTTATGGGGTTAGGGCTGATTTCAGTGTCACGCGGACCGACCGCGCGGAGCGATCCGCGCGACCAATTTGTATGGACTTGATGTTGTCGTCCGTGCCAATCTAAAGCGCTCCCTGGAGTTAACACATATTACTCCAGGTCCGCGTGACACTAAAAGCAGCCTAATAATTTAAAGCCTAGCTAGCTTAACCGATGTGTATAACTTTTATAAGTTTGCTAAAAAGCTACTAATTAATTATTTCATTTACAAACTCGAACTAAAATTGAAATTACCTTCAAAGACATTATTCAAGTGACTTTAATTAAGAGTACCTGCGTAAGGTACCTATAAATAATTGAAATAATATATCTTAGACTATGAAGAGATTTAACACTAAAATTAAAGAAAATCATATTTATCTGAAATGATATAAATGTACATACAATTATTAAGGGCGAAACAACGAAAATTTAAAATTAATGTTATTAAACTTGCACACCCTCCTCGGTTTCTGCATGGGGATGGATGTTAAGGAAGTAAGTAAACGCAATCAATATCATTACGTAATACCTGCCTAACATAGTTCTAAAAAGTTTAGTATAAACCTACGAGTCTATAGTGGCATGTACAATATGCATAAGAAAGTATCCCCACACTGTTTTGCAAAATCACCCCACCGCGGGGCTAATTGGATAAACTTCTTTTAGGAGGAGTACAAACTCGGAATAGGCTGTAAAGAGTGAGAATTTGCATCGAGAATATTTTTCGTCAACAATTAGGCTGTTGGGCCTTTGTCTGGCAGCAGGGGTTGGTTTTAACGGCGTTTTAAAAGATTTCCACCCGTCGGGACCGGGGCTTATCTCGACCCGTGCCAACAAACCCCGTTATTAACTTTACGGTGCCCTTAACGAATAACAGATACAAATATGAATGTTTCGTTTTACAACGCGGTGTTTTATGCTTTCGGGAACTTTTTACAGGCGCCATTTTAAGACTGCATCATCATAATGCCCGTGTTGGGCTGCGTTTAATTAAAGTGTGGTTGTGTGCGGAGTTCACATTTGTGTTACTTTTGTGTTGATGCGTACAAAAATGTAGCTACTACTTGGGTCGTTTGAATAACTGTATTTGAAAACGTACTTACTGTTAAAATGTACTTCGTAGATTGTAAAATATATTTTTGCTTTGCAAAACATTAAGGGCTTTTACGCCAAAATGACTCTTAAGAATCCTTTGTTGATGTTATTTATAATGTTTCGTGCAATAATAATAAGTACTCAATCATATTTGATTAATAATTATCTTTACCTATCCATAGCAATTTCATACAAAGCTTGTTAATAATGCTCAGCATAGTATCGCATGAACACAATCTATTATACCGGAATAATGGCAACACTGGCGGCTTCACAATCAAATTGATTGGAGTTAATGTCCACTACGCTACGTCACACGTAATAAATTTCATGTACGCAAACTCTCCAAATTGATTTCGTATAAACGAAATTATATTTTTAGGACTATATAAATCCTCACTGAATTTACTTTAAGACTCACCTCTAAAATTTATTGACGTTTCCCTCCGTAATAAGATACTTCAAAAATAAATCTTTGACTTCAAAATACGTCGTTATTAGATCAGTATTGTAAACTTGACGCCGCCAATGATCATCCGCATGACTATACCTGCAATTTGACAAAGACTTAATAAAAAAGTCGAATTTTTATCGTTTTATCTTTTCACTAGCTTATGCCCGCGGCTTCGCTCGCGTTAAATTCGAAAATTGCGGAATACTCCATACAAACTTCCACCCCCAGTTTAGGGAAGTGAGTCAAGTGAGGGGTTAGAAGGAGACAAAAAGTAGCCTATGTCACTTTCCATCCCTTCAACTATCTCTACTTAAAAAATCACGTCAATTCGTCGCTCCGTTTTGCCGTGAAAGACGGACAAACAAACAGACACACACACTTTCCCAATTACAATATTAGTATGGATTATAATATTAGTATGGATTTCTAATTTTAATAGTACCAATATAAGTTTAAAAACCTTTCACATAGACAGTTATTCCATACAAGAATGAATTGTCATTGTCATAAACGTGATTGGCCGAGACTAGTTAGCTACTACATTAGCCAGTATATTAGGTCACAAAAGCGTGTCACGAGGCACAATCCAAAATCATGAACCAGTTCCATTTAATCCGTCGTCAACAGCATTGCCCGTTGACGTGTATATTATGTGATACAAAGGTTTGCCTCTGTCGCTGATTTGACAGTCTCAGTGCAACGCGACACTCACAGAGCTTTGTTATCGCTGGCGTTCAGATGCAGGGAATATTTATTATGAGATCTGATGTGATATCATATAACTATGCGGAAATAAATTTAAGAGTTGCTCCATACAAAACTGAATTGTCATTGCCATAGGGATTGTTGGTCGGGTTACCTACTACAGCCACCAGTAGTATCTATACTAATTAGGTCAAAAATGCAAGTCACGAGGCACAATCTCAATGCAAAGCTATCATGAAATAGTTGCATTTAATCCGCCATCCACAGCATGGCCCGATGACATGTACATTATGTGATACAATGGTTTGCTGTTGATGTTTGATTTTTGACCACCTCACCCTAAGACCCAATTTGACAACGTCAGTGCAGCGAGACATTCACAAAATTTGACTGAATGTCTTCGCTTGGATGTTATAATTCGTCTAATGAACTATGGTAGTATGTAATTATACTAATACACGAGGAGCACACTCTTTTACAAATCTACATGCTCGTTGCCTATACAATTTGAAATTGTGTGTGAGAGGGACACTATGAACATATAAAAATGCATACATTTTATGTTAGTTCGCTTCTAAGCTCGTACACTGAATCGTCATGCGGATCCGCACCTAAAATCGCCGTCAATAGAAATTGTCAACAATGTAAACAAACCATTATATAAAATATCAATATTCTATCAGCATCACAATTTTATTACTTTAAAGGTTGAGGATCATAATGTGATATGAATTGATTAAATAACACATGGATTTAGCCAGTATCTGATGAGTTAGAATGAAAATTAAAGACATTTTGACTACAAGATTTGTTTACATTGTTCACAAGTTCTATTGACGGCGACTTTAATGCTACCTATTCTATTAAGTTTAGTTTTAGTTGATCTAGTTTTTAACCGCCGACGCAAGGTGTGAGGTGTCTGTCTGTCTGTCTGTTTGTACTTATGTTGGATGAACCGATTTAGATTTAGTTTTTTTGTTAGAAAGCTGAATTAGTCGGAATAGCCATGTTTCATGAAAATCGGTCCACTATGTCGCGGTTGGGGTTTTTTTTTCATAATAAATACAAAGGATTGTCTCGTATTGTTTGATTGGCTTTCGGCCATTCTATATGCGTGCGTCATTCATACTAGGAATTCGCTTTTGCAGGCGTAGGGTTTTCAATTCTCGTTCTATCAATCCGTATGAGATGTATTCGTGTGAGACAAATGAATATGAGAAACAATTTTTTTTTTTTTTCATAGAATGTGAATATTGTCTTCAGATGCTTGCAGTATAATAAGACTAGGTATGTATACAATAATAGAAGGAAATATGGAAGATTCATTGGTTCATCATTCATTGATCATCATCATTATTTAATGGTAGGAAATTTCCAACAATAATTATTTTTAAAATTGGGACTTAATCGCGTATGACTACATATTAAACTGACCTCCAACGTTTAAGAGACGGCGTTGTCTCCGTGGTCTCGGAGGAATTATGTGTAATAATAATAATCGTGAAAGTTTAAATCAATTTCCAACAAAGTTCCTACGCATAAAAATATCCTGAGTGTGACAATTTACGGCGCAAATCGTGAAGCGTGCACGTTAGAAGATAAATTTGATATGAAATCCACAAAATCACCTCTTAGTTAAGAGGAGGCACAATCCGGAAATATATCATTGAATAAATGACTGTGCATTTGACAAACGAGACTCCGCAGCCGTATCCGGCAGTATAACAGCAGAATGATCCTCCCCGGTGTGTTATATAACATAGAAATATCTCGAGGGGCCTTCCCGAAAATGTACAGGATTTGCCGACTCTTATTCCTTGTGAGGTACAAGCAATGTTAAGAAAGAAATGATCTTAAATATTAAATAACGACTAGTTACGTCTTGTCTATAGAGATACGGGTGCGTAACTAACAATACTAGGTATGTATTTTATATGTTCGGAATCGGAATGCTTCCTACAGGCATGTTACAGAATTAATGAAAAAGTGGCTGTCTTAAAGAGAGTTTTCTCAATTTGCAATCAAATTTCCTTCGCAAATTGAGCACTCGAACACGCAACGTAAAGGGGAATGGAAATTATAAAATAATATTCCATTTTTCTTGGCGCGGTTGTATCGGCTGTGCCCCGCAGTGTTTGCAGTCAATTGTTTCAGAAAGACATTTTTATTGAGTAACAAACTCTTAATCAGGGCGCCGGTGAGCCCGCAGCTCAAACCGTGTTATTCTTAAATCTCTCTGTGAACAACTCTATTATGTGGAATCTTGTTAACATTTGAAATTATTTCTCTGTCCCGGGAAAAATGAGTTCTGTGTTTTTACTCGAAACTCCGGTGACTTTTGTTTAATGGAATGATAATACAAATGCTCCTCCTCTTTGTAGTGAAACCCTGGAAATATTGTTACCTTGCCTCACTTTACTCCGTGAGAGTAATTTGATTGTTATTAAAAAATGAAGCGAAACTTAAATGAGAAAAGTTATCTCTTTATAACTCGTGAGTTTAGACTCTTAATATTGAATTAGAAGTTTGAGAAGTCGTCTGTAATACGAAAACCATTAAAATGATTATCACTTTACCGGGGGACAGGTTGCATTAACGTTTATTACGTGAGAGAAGTTTAAGACACACACGGAAACTTTGTCCTTTTTGATAAATTGTAACAAAAACCTTCCTTTTGGGTAATATTTTGAAAAGTTTCGGTCCCTTAAGAGAATATTATGTAAACAAATTTAATTACAGTCTCGAATTAGCCACAATGGCCTGCTCGTCGCGAGCGGGAAACTTCGGGAGCCCAACTTTAGCGAGTTGCTCGACGCCAGCCTGCAAGTATTTGGAAAAATTCTGACAGCCTTCGGGGATGTCGATTGCACGGAATACTGGCTTTTGTGTACTTTCTTAAGTGACAGATTGTTAGATAACATCTTCATAATTTTTTTTTAATTAAATTTTTACTATCGCGCTTTTAAATAGGTATATGCGCTTGCATATTTTATATATATATAATATGCAAGCAAACATAATCTTACATCCGAAAACCAATGCTTATGTGAACACTGCACTGGTATTCGGTACTTATACATATAAAATATCACATCTACTAAGGTTGTGTTTAAAATGGTGTTGTTCTTTCACAAAAATTGTAGGTACATAATACATAATAAAATGTAATTGTAGGCTAACAACGAAAGTACGTAAACGAGAATTTATAAAACCCATTGAACCCTCTCCGTTTACTCGTGCCTCCTAATATTCGTTCTGACATATGATCTTCATTAAAATCGCACTTTTGATATTAATCACAAGTTATCAATAGGAATCAGAAACCCCCTCATTATTTGGATATTAAAAGACGAGCGAAATAATGAACCATCGCTCCGCATGCACCCTTTAGGGGTAAAAAAGGGTTACAATATCCCGGTCGGGAACAAACGGCACAACTCCAATTTATCACAAACTATCTAATCAATTCACAAAAGATTGCCTATTAATATCAAATTTAGGTTTTCCCTATAGTTTGGTTCGTTGTTTTGACAAATAATTGTTATAAATTATCGTAGCTGTATTGTACTATCTTGGTTTTGCTGAAAATTGCAGATGTATTTGGTAACAGAGGTAGTAAATTGGATATAAAACATTTAAATCGTATTTTTATGCATATTTATTTAGAGTATAATATCGACGCTGAAAAGGCTAATTGACTAACGTGCATTTTGCAAACTTTACAGGAGAGCCAATATAAATTTTTTTTTTGGAAAAAAAATCATAACTTTTTGTTTATTTATTATACAATAAAATGACGTACTACGAAGTTGGAGGTCTTTGTGTTGTTTATTTGATCAATATGATTGTATTCCGATATATGTACGTATTTACGAAATAAAGTGCACGTTAGACAATTGTCATTTTTTCAAAGCCAGGATGAAGTTCTAACCACCATATTCATAGTTTCTTAAGGAAGAGATGTTACTTAACTTATGCAACTATTAGCTTTAAAACCCAACTCAAAAGAACATATAATAAGACGTTTCAAACAAAAGTAGAATCGAAGAAAATGCATAACAGCCACTAGCTAACAATTTGAAACACTGGTATAACAGCTTAAAAGGCACTTCACCAAAAACTAACACCTGTTTTTAGAAACTGTCATACTGAAAACTATTGTATTTGTCATGAAAGAATCTTTAATTAAGTTAAACTTATTACTCTTATTAGTGCAGGATATTGTAAGTGTATTTATGCATTTTTTAAACATAATACAATAATTTCACTTAAATAAAACTGCATTGTGTCATACATTCAAATTGTTTATTAAAAAATATAAAATTAGAAAAGTGTTTGTGTAAACCACCTAAGCCACTATTTCGCCGGTTGGGATAAACGACTAACGAGCAGTTTTTGACTGCCGCGGTTCTGGATAAACGGCTAACGTGCAGTTCTTTACTACCGCGGTTCTAGAAAACTGGTTAACGTACAATCATAACATTTTTGGATTCGATTAAAACGACTTATAAACTAAAACATATAAAATTACACGAAACGCACACTAAACGTAATTGACTAACATCCAAACAAGTGTTTTTGGCTTTAAGGCATATAGCCAGTATCTCAATAATTTGTCAAAAAAAGTGGCTTGTTAGAGAAAATGTTTTTAGTAAATTGCCTTTTTTCTAATTGCTAACAAGCCAAAAAAGTCTTCAGATCGTTTTGAAACTCGGCTCGTTAGACGCAGAAAAAATCACTGATTCCAATGATGTATATAACTCCATATGCCCAAAAATGGTCTGTTAGTCAATTAGCCGTTCCAGCGTCGATTATACAAATATACATCTTCAATATAAAGTACCTTATCAAGAGCACCCTAGTCATAATTATATAGCTACTTAAATCTGTTAGTTCATGATATACCAAGAACCGAGTAATGCACCTTTCTCCTTACAAGCAATTTCCAAGCAACTCATCAATCTCATACCAAATTCATAACTTTCATGTTAGCATGCAGCGTCACATATTTTTCTTATAAACAGATAATCTGCTTTCAGCATTAAACTTGTAAAGTGCTCCATATGTCGCCGGTAAAAGGGAGTGCTGCTTTCTATTCATATACTGTGATACTCTTTTACGATTCAAGCAAAAACACGGCAAACGCTGCCGAAAGATAAACCCCAGGGCGGTGCGAACGCTGTTGAATTTTACGATTCCGCTAAGCCGCCTTAAAGTCGAGCCCTTCTTGAATATTTTGATTTATTTATAGGCGGGAAAGCGTAAAAGGGTGGTCCAAAAAACAATATACCGCCTCTCAGGTGCCGCGGTGTTGCGGACACTTAACATAATTATATGCGCCCTCGTGTGTTCCGACAACTCTTTTATGCGAGCGATCGCAGCGATTAGTTCATGCGTATGTCTTGAATTTATAAGTCTTTATTACCTCGTTAAAATTGTTTTGCTAGAAAAGAAAATGGGAGCTTGTTTATTTATTTCTTAAACACACTTTAAACCGCCCAAATGACTACGAATTTAAGTCAAAACTCATACGTGAAAATTAAGCTTTTCAGGTCGTAATAAGTAGTAATAAGTATAATCTTCGTAAATTCAACGTATTTAATATAACTCCCTAATTACCTACTATACGACTTTATTAGCTAAGGCGTATTTCAAATGTTGCTATATATTTCTCAATAGCCTCCTACTTAGGGCGAATGAACGTAATGGGGATTCAAGAACGTTGATAAAAAGAAAAGTCACAAGCTAATGGGCGCTAACGCTTCGTCTGGGTCTGACAATCTAGAAGGTAAAACGTTGTCATATTCAGAACACATTAAAATTTCACCGCCTTTTAGTAAGCGGATTGGCGAGCGAACGTAAGAGCTTTCATTTGTTTAAGAGTAGCGTTACCTCCTTTAACGCTTTAACATGCAAAGGCTGAATAACCGTGAGCGTTGCAGCGGGGAGCGCTCACTTAAAAATTACCTCAGCACGTTTTCTATGACGAACACGTACGGTGCCGAGTGCATTCCATTCGGATTCGGAGTCGTTTTCCCGCAGATATTCGAGGCGGGGATTGCTTAAGCCAATTTTGTTCTGCTCGCCCCATTACTTCAGGTACACGGACACTTACTCTTAAGGGACGTGATTAGGAGCTAAGTGAAATTTATTTTTACCCGCGCATGTGGGCTGAAGAGCTTGCATGCGTGGTAATTAAAATTGCTTTTGCGCAGGCCTTTTGAACGGAGTTTTTTGAGAGTTTCTCAAAAGTTTCAGATAGTTTATTCACAGTAGACGTAGTAATGACGCTGAAGTGGCATGAAACGAGTTAATCTCATATTGAAATTTCAATTTTGTTTATTAAACTTATTTTCTTTATGCATGACTGGGTTGGGCAATGGGTTTTTACTTTGACTTTATACAGCAAATATACCTACTAAATAAATTAAAATGTTATAAATCAGAAATAAACGTAAATGAAGTAGAATTCAGTTACGAAGTCCTGAATCTTTATTTCGCGTCGATAAATAACACCATCAAACACTTATCGGTATTTTTACAGGTCAGTTTAACACACAGAAGCCCGAAGTAGCGTAAAAGACATTTTCCGGGCGTCTATCGAAGGCATTATTCAAATTAATTTAGCGCGTTGAAGCAAAAAGTGCGCGCGAGCGGCCCCCATATTCATAGGGCTGGCCCAAATTAGCATCACAATGAAGTGTTACGCGAGCGAGCGGCCTGCGTCTTCGCACGGGTATATTACATACTAATGAATTAAGTACCTATAAAACTTTGCAACCGCAAATTTGTTTGCAATTAAGCGAAGCTTGCCGAGTCTGTGATAATTACAGGTGATTTGCGGGGCTCGAGCGAGCTTTAAAACGCAGTTGCGGAGCAGTTGTTAAAATGTACTCAATGTTACTGTTTCCAACTACAAGTCTAAGTAAGGTTTTGCTCACTGCATTATTTCTTGTCTTTTACGCTGGAAAATGTGAGTGGTATAAATTCTGCCCACTTTGCAAGGAACACGTCTTGTTAGAGAGATTTTTGCTTATTTGCTTGCCTACAAGCATCCTAAATTTGTCATATATACGAATAATTAACACAATACTTATAGAATTATTCCGGCTGGAATTATGCGAATTATGCTCTATCAATATTAGACTAATAATTCGTAACTGAAATAAATTGAATCGTCATATTATAACGTAGGTATACATAAGTCCTAAAGAGCTAATTTTAGATGTCAACAAACTGTAGCAACATAAATATTCACAAGTTTCTGAACAAACTTCTTTCACAAATTTTAATAATTTGAACTGTTTTCATTCAGCTCGAAAATGTATTTATTTAGAAAATCGCGACGGTTTTTGCTTTCATTAATTTTATTTGTTTAATTTAACTCGTTAACGAAACTCCAATTCTGCGATCGGGCACGGTGGCACGTTAGCGAACGAATTCTAATCAGATCTGTTCAAAATGGGAGTCCTTAAGGTCCATTTTCGCGTTCCTGTGTCGGAGCGTCGCGACGCACCGTTTTGTGTAGCGTCGGGCCTGTTCACAATACGCCCCCGACTCTGTAATGTAGACAACGGTGATTTGATAAATGAGTTGAGCTTTTTGCGTCAAAAGACGAACGCTTTATGCTCAAAAACTGGGCCTTTACCTTCCAGCGTTGCCTTGACAAAACCTGTGCTGTTACGGGGCTGTCTCCTTTTATTAATTCTTGTAATGAACTGTGTAACACGAAATTGAACCCATTCAAACAGGTTGAAGTTTGTCGTGTCAGTTTCCGCCTTCGCGAAGCCATGTTGTTTCTGAACAATGGAATGAAATGAGTTTGAATTTGTTATAAAAGGTGTCTTCACTGTTCAGTAAATCTTAAAGTACATAAAAGCATTGTGTATAATTTAAGTGTAACTTGTGTTCCTGCCAAAAAGATACTCCCTTCAGTTGCTTGAGCAATATCTGATATTTTTATTTGGTACTTATCATTTTTTGCTATACTAGCTAAGATATTTGCAGATATGTATAACTAGTTATAACTGAATTATGGTAGTGAATCTACCATTGTGACACGCGCGTAGAAAAATCATATTACTCACCCAATTCTCGCGGATGATTAATAGTTGTCACTATTAATGTAAAGTTAAACGGGACTTACATTTATATTTGGCCCGACGTTTCGAACATCAGGTTATGTTCGTGATCAAGGGGGTGATGTTCCAAACGTTGAAAATTATGAGTGCAAATCGCGTTAGTTTAAATCAGTGTTTTTCAAAGTGTGGGTCGCGACCCCCAGGGGGGTCGCGGCATCTATCCAAGGGGGTCGCGAAGTTCAGCTTTATGATTCTTGAAAATTAAAAGGTTAACCTTAAAAAACTATTTTTATGATAAATAAATAAATCAATATATTTACGTTATTTGGTCTCGCGGATAAAGAAATCAAACAGCGCCCCCTTGTGGTTACTTACTACTACCAAGGATGATTTATATAGGATTGATAATCTTCATTTTACTAAAAATTGTACCTCAATTTTTTTGCGCCACCTATTAAATACTATCATAACTACACTGATGATTCATACAAATTTCTTTTTTTCAAAATGTTTGTCGTAAATAGCCCCAAAATATAGGTAAATAACGATCTCGTAGGTTAGATTTAAGATAATAAATAATAAAGAAATATCGATTTATATTTGTTCTTTTATTTCCCACCAATCCTAAGCACTTCACTATACGACTGAACTTTAACTAGTAGATTCTTACTTACCCTTAAAAAACCCAAGCATAGTTCAGTCGTAAATACATAACTATATACCAAAAACAAATGGCAATTAATATAACGTAAGTATCTGGCACTGATACTTACAATCTAATTAGAATATTAATATATATACTTATAAGAATGTATAAGAAGATTGTTAATGTTTATCTCATAAGAATTATATTTGAAAAATAAAGAATTGCTGTTACACGATAGACACACATAACACCAATACATACTTGACGAATGGTACACGAGTCTCGCGGCCGGGAAAGCATATATATACCCGCCCCGACGCTCGGAGCTTCACTTGAACACCGACGGCGAGAGAGCGCGCACGCGCTGCTCCCCCATACACACCACCGCAGCAAATTGAAAATAAAAAACTGGAGTTTTTTCTTCGTAACCTGGTAGCCGCCTCCATCTACAGTCAACAATGTTATTAACGTGATATATACGTGATACGTATTATAAAGAAATATGTCATTTGTTCTTATAAAAAATAAAAACACACAAAAATATTTGGGGAAAATATGATTTTTGGCAGGCTGCGAAACAGCGCCATCTAGTTTAACCCTAAAAGGCCCATACATTTCAGTACACTTTTTTGTATAGGCTTTGTTAGTCCCGGTATATATTGTCCTTGCTTACTACTATAGCACATAAATATATTACTATTACTATAATAGAACTTACAAAACCAAAAATATTACACATGTTGTGTCCATGACGTTTATGCTGTTGACGGGTTTGTTAGTCATCAGTGGTACTTGTTTGAAGCTTACTCCGTTCTACTCTGGTTCGCCTGTTTGCCGCGGTTGTTTGCGCTACCCGTAACACTATCTATTTGTACTGGTATTAGCGTCTCAACTCAAACAATGCGGGCGAAAATACACCAATTATTTTATAAGCTGCGTTATGATACGTTTCGGCGTAGGTTTTCGGGAAATTGTATCACTTATGATTTTGTGCAGAATTTAGGTATAGGATGACCATTATATTTTGATTTCATTTAAATACAATAAGTAGATGGCATACTTGCTTGAAATGTTCCCTACTAGGCTATTAGGCCTCCAATTGTATCACTTATCCACGTGGATAAGATATCTGTCACTCTCACACAGACATACTTGCCAGAAAATGACGGATGCTTTAGTTATTATATTTTTAGCTAACTTTTGCGAGTAGGTCTGCTTATGTTGTCGTTACAAAAATACTTAAATTACTATGTTAGTACTTAGACTAAGATGTTGGGAGGTATACAGTGCCAAACAAGTGCGCTATCCCATCTCCCTGCCACTACAGCCAGGAGACTGTGGCGACTGTCGCGCACCCTGCGGAGCGTCGCGGCGGCGCAGCGCTTGCGCAGCGTTGCGTGGAACCCGTCCACATGCGCGTCAACGAACATGCCCGACGCGCTGCTGTAACGCGGCAGTCTCCTGCAACAGTACCCTGAACGCGTCGTTGTACTGTACACGTATGGCATTTATAGTACGCTGCGTATATTTCGTCCACAGGCTGCAGGCGTACAGCGAAGTACAGTAAGCACTAAAAAGTGTTATTTTGACTTGCGCTGTATGGGTGCTGAACCTACGGGCGATCATATTAGCCCTAATAGCTAACGCCCTGCGCTCTTGCTCAATGTCTTCGTCATCACGAAGGTCTTCGGTGACTATATGCCCAAGATACTTGAAAGTATAAACCCTTTTTAGGGTTCCGTAGTCAACTAGGAACCCTTATAGTTTCGCCATGTCTGTCTGTCCGTCCGTCCGTCCGTCCGTCCGTCCGTCCGTCCGTCCGTCCGCGGATAATCTCAGTAACCGTAAGCACTAGAAAGCTGAAATTTGGTACCAATATGTGTATCAATCACGCCAACAAAGTGCAAAAATAAAAAATGGAAAAAAATGTTTTATTAGGGTAGCCCCCCTACATGTAAAGTGGGGGCTGATATTTTTTTTCATTCCAACCCCAACGTGTGATATATTGTTGGATAGGTATTTAAAAATGAATAAGGGTTTACTAAGATCGTTTTTTGATAATATTAATATTTTCGGAAATAATCGCTCCTAAAGGAAAAAAAAGTGCGTCCCCCTCTAACTTTTGAACCATATGTTTAAAAAATATGAAAAAAATCACAAAAGTAGAACTTTATAAAGACTTTCTAGGAAAATTGTTTTGAACTTGATAGGTTCAGTAGTTTTTGAGAAAAATACGAAAAACTACGGAACCCTACACTGAGCGTGGCCCGACACGCTCTTGGCCGGTTTTAATTTTATTGTTCTCCATTCAAACGAATGGGTGGGACGTATGATGGGCGTTTGCTCCCCGCCTTAAAAATCATGTACACACTTTTTTCGACGTTATATCTTAGGTTATGTTTTTTGGCATAAGACTCGCACTTTTCAGCATTTCGCATAAGTATTCTTATACCACCGACCGATGGGCTCAGCAATACCATATCATCTGTATAACTTATCTTATACTTTTAAACGAGCAATTCTTGTATATTTATTTATTTATTTATTTATTTATATATTTATTTACACTGAAGATCTCGGAAACCGCTCTAACGATTTCGCTGAAATTTGTTATGTGGGGGTTTTTGGGGGTGAAAAATCGGTCTAACTTATCCTTAGGTCCCGGAAAACGCGAATTTTCGAGTTTTCATGCGTTTTTCTTCGCGCGCCATCTCGTGTGCAGTAGTTGTACTGTTAAGACAGAATTCTTTCGGTCGATGTAAGTACTATATATTGCAAACACTAGATGGCGACACAGGTCAAGGCTAAAACGAATAGAAAAATACACTATTTGAGTTTTTGTGGCGAAATGCGCGCCATCTCGTGTGGAGTAGTTGTGTTGTTAAGGCTGAGAATTCTTTCGCTCGATGTAGGTACTATTCATTTTTGAACTAGATGGCGACACATGTCAAGGATACGAAACAGAACCGAGCGAAGCTCGGTCGCCCAGATATTGTTATTAAAACAACATGGGTATTGCTGAGCTCACCGATCACAGCATCCAGGTACAAATTGAACAGCTTAGGAGAGGTCAACCCCCCCTCGAGCCTTACCCCGCACTCTAGTCCGTACTTGTCGGACATGACATCACCCCACCGCACACTATTTCTCTGGCCAGAGCGCCAACACCTAAGTAAGTTAACGCGTGAGTTCTCGCGGGAAATGCACTTCGTCAAGTTTTTTCCAAAGTAAATTGTAATTAACAAGATCGAAGGCTTTACTGAGGTCTAAGAAACACGCATAGATAGGTGTCATTTCTATGTGTATTTTGATTAAAACGGTTGTTAATCATTATCATACACAAAACGGCACATAAGACCTTACTTAAACCATATTTGGTTGGCGAAGCAGTCCCGCTGCGATGATTTTAGTTCTGGTTAAAAGGTTGTGACTGAATTAAAACTATCTTTTATTTTACTTTCTGAACATAATACAAATCATTATCACCTTGCTTTTCCGGGTCAACTATCGCTTTTTCTGCTGAAATCTGGACTATCATCGAGCTGCTAGTTATTTATTTAAAGCCACCATCGTGTTTTTCAGTTTCTTATAAAAAAGAAGCAATTACTTATTTAGAATTGCAAGCACCCTATTTCCTTTTCAGCGTGGGATTCGTCTATTGAGAACCAGTGAACTGTTTTTACGTAACGTACTTCTTTGCATTATCGGGATGAAACCGGATTTTCGTCGTTATTAACTTGGATTGATATGTGTCCTTCTGTTAACCGAATCAATAATTCAAAATCATGAATCGAGCATCTTGCTATTTTAATTTTCGCAATCAAGTTTAAATATTTTAAACTAATTAAAATACCACGCCCAAAAGTTATTGGCATATTTTAAAGTTTAAACATTTAATCAGATTTTCAGACGATTTCTCTAACTATGATCACGCGGTACTATGCAATATGATCGGTATGTAAGTTTTTCGTGTCTAAACTCATTATATTAACTTCATAATTAATACACGTACCTGTATTCGCGCCTGTCCTTTGTAACCCGTTTAGCATAATATAAAACGTACCTTGCAATAAGCTGAGCTTGCCAAATGTCAGGTGGTTTTAACACCGTGTCACAGCGCAGCCAATCTTAACCCGTAACTGCCGCAGGACGCTATCTTTGCTGTGTTATAAGCACGAATGAGTCGTTTTCATTCAGACCAGTATAAGGTGACCGTTTTGCTTGGGAATCAAAAGATCAGGCTAGGGCCGAGTAGCCAAATTCAGAAAAGCTTTTGTTTGCTAGCTTTTCCGCTAGATTGACGGCAACAGATACTAGAGATTGCAGTCAACTTGCATATATCTAATAAATTAATAAACGAATGCCATCATCATTTTTGATGAGGTTCAAATAATCTATCTAATACATTTAATTACTAAATTAGCAAACTCCTTACAAAGTAGACTAAATTAAATTTTATAATATTTATAACAACAACCCATATTTTGCTGGGCAAAGACCTGTTTCTTGTTACCGTAATATACTCGTATGCATATCATTGTCTCCCAGCCTCCCACCATAAACGTGCTTGCAATGACTTAGCGTGAATGAGTGCAATGATATGGTATGAGTTTCAGAACTTTCAGATCAAATTGGTACTCATATATTCTAATTTAGGGTATCTCAGACTGGCGTACCAAAACCTCCGACTAGGCCGTCCGCAATGACACCGTGTCCTAATAACCCGCCACAATACTCGGCTGAACAAACAGCCGCTTATTGCTGTACAGTCGGCGAAACAATGGCGCCTTGTGCCCGTGTACGGTTTTGTTCCCTTTCTTCCGTTTAATGTACGGATGTGCATTTTTGAGCGAATTAAATTGGATTCAGTTGCTTTGGTTACTTGTCGATTTATTTAAGATTCATAGAAATGTACTTAATGTTTATTTTTAAAAGCTTTTAATCGATTTGCCTTGAATTCACTTCCCGAATTCTGATGCAGCTGAAACTTTGCACACATAATTATGTAAATCCGATGACAATGCAATATTATGGTGACTTGGAGCTGATCTGATGATGGAGACGGGAGATGCTGAGGATTACTCTGTGATAAAATAGCGCAAACTTACTTTGTTTGGGGTTTTTAGAAACGTCTCGATGAGTATTAGTTGCCCGTGGAAATAAAGTACAGCCAGCGATAAAATTAATCAACTACCTAACCGATTTCGAAAAAACTTTAGAGGTAAGTTTGACCAACTTCCCGAATTCTAATTCAGCTTCAAGCTTTGCATACATACACGGTGTTTCCGGTATCACTCAAAACCTCAGACACCCCAACTGATTTTTATTTTTTTAAACTCATCTAGAGTATTCATCTTTTAATCTGATCGTTACTTTTTTTTTAATTGAATTTTTAATTTTCTGTACACCTCTACTTGATTTTTAGCTCTACACTCAATAAAATAATTGCTAACTACCATCATAAACCATAAGACTATTTATTTGTGTACGTTACTGCAACGACATAAGGTTTACCAATAGACAGCTAAGATGTCACTGTAAAACACTTTAAAGCTTTGTCACAGTAAACTTCAAATTGGACAGGTAATCGCAGTAAGCAAATAAACTCAATATTCAAAATGACAAGGTTGTAATTAGGTACGAGTTCAATTTGTTATGACTTATGATAAACATTAAGATTAAACTGACAAACAACGTCAAACTAGTAGCGGAAAAAATAATCGTCCAAGTAACCGGCCAGTATTAATACCCCTAAATACTGAAAAAAGGTAAACAACCTCTAGCAATGCGATATACACAATGTTGTATTACGAGTACAATAGAATGGGCACGTAAAAAATAACTAATAATACTAATTTAAATAAAAATATTACCCCCATCAAGATATAGCACAATCGATTCTACTCTCGATTCTGAACAAACTGTTTTCAGGTTTTTAGTGTTAAGTGAAACACGGTGTATATTATGTATATTGGATGTCACTGAATGTTATGATAAGTTGGAGCTGAGAAGTACAGTCAGCTGTAAAAATAACTGACCATTTCTATTTAACCGATTTCGATAAAATTTGATATGAGTGGTGTATATGTATAAATCCAAGTGTACAAGATTAAGAAATTACAAAGAAGACGGACCAAAGAACAGAATATGACTTATACATAGGTACACTATAATTAAACCACAATTGTGTCTCCTAATTAGACAATAATGTATTCATGTTTCATATCAAATATAAAAAAGGTCGTGAAAAGTTATGACCGGCAATTATTTTGTTATTGTGCAGGTAAAAATACCCGGGGATTGCTTAATATGCACGGGTACAAATACCCGTGCAGCGGGTTAAGCCCGCGATCAACGCGTCGCGTCATATATCCGAGCGATTGGTCACTCCGTTTTAATTCATCCACATTCACCCCTCGAGCTCCAATTCAACAGATTGTCATCACCCGATAACACACATAAAATACCAACAATTTCGTCATCAAATATGAATGAAGTTTTCACCCGAAAAACGCACGTAGCACACGCACACCACGATTAATTTAAATCAGCGTCTACTGGCAGCATTAATATCGAACTGCGGAGCTTAGGCCTAATAACCGTAATAAACATCAACGGTAACGAGCAATAGGCAGCGATGCGTGCTGATGTTACACTGTTTTTATACACGGCCGGTACATGGGAAAGCTTTCTAATTGCCGGAACAATGCTGAGCCGGTTATTTGCCGTCGGCATTGTTTTTGTCCGCCGGTTCATTTTACCCCACCTACCCCCGGACGGGAGATTAATGGAATTTGAATACGCATAGCCTTTGTGTTCGGCTTTACGCGTAATTTAAGCTTATACCGACCCCGTGAGTTGCCGTTTTGGGGGAAATCTTAGGCGAATGCTGGCAGGTGCGCGAGTCTTAACTGTTTGGAAAATCAAGCGTTCCGCTGGACCAAGTTTGCGCACTTTCATCGTGTTAGGCAATGTCCACACAGACAGGCTTACTTAGCGGCTACCTGTTCGTTTAGCATGTATTGAAGTAAAAACGTTTGTTTTTTGGCAACTGTCGCATAGAGTGCAAGCTGCCAAGCTCTAGAGTTTAGAATTTTGCTTCGGCAAGTCGCCTCTCTGTGCGGACGTAGCCTGTATTGTATAATATATAACCTTAGAGACTAACGACCCAAAAGTCAAACTTATGATTGAATTTGTTGGGCAATGAATATTTTGTAAGAACTAACATGCTCAACGTCGTATAACATTAAAAAGGAACATCACATTTTCATAATGGCATCAGTCTACAAACCGTCAATATCTACATCTGTCCGATAATGTAACCTATCCTCTTTTAAATTTTCTCTTAATATTAAAACTTTTAGGCATTATACCTAATTTCGCTGCACACCAAAATACCCATGATAAACAATCAACTTTAACAATGCTACGTTGCTTTAAACACTCGCATTTTTAATTTCCCAGAATAATTAAAGCACAGTTTTCATTGTAACAACCACAAAGCTTATATTTAGCCACATTTAAGGGGTCTAATGTATTTTTGATAACATTCTCGTGTAAAAAAAGTTTCTGATTATGGCTTATACCAGTGGCGACGGTCCTCCGTCCAATAAACGATGTGTACTCAAACCACAATCAATCATTCCGCGGCCAGACACGCCGAGAAATAAAATGTATTTGTTTTATTTGGGGGACTTCACTATTGATTTTTTGATGAAATTATTGATATCCGGTCGTTGTACACATAACATTATGATTTAGGAGATCTTTCAGGAAGGTGCAGGATAAACCAAAACACACCCACTGATCATATAATATGAATGGTCTAATCTAACATTAAGTAGACATAATAACAATATAATACAGATATTAACGTATGCGGAATGAAATCTGGACAAAGTTTTGATATCGTACAGAGTAAGTTAATAAATAAACTAAAATAACGTATAAATGCCAGATTAAAGTTTACATATCTGTCATTTAAACTGGTAAGTTTCATGAGTATTGGATTCCTTTTCTCGAAATGATGGTCAATCGAGAAGGACGACCTAGCGAAACTGTTTGTAATTTCTACATACCAATTTTCTGTGACCGAATGCAAAAGCCCGAGGAAAGTTTTGTAGGAAGGGTTAGAAGCTAACAGTCAATTTATAATATTTTTGCGTCCTTTTTCTTTACAAAAACTACCGCAACAAAGCGTGGTTCAAGAAAACATTACAGCATTGGCAAGTTTTCTGGGAGAGATTTGATTAAAAGAAATGTCGGCCCCCTAAGGCACAAAATCTTACAGAGAGCTCGAGACAGCATTCGAATGGGGCAGCGAAAGTGATAAAAATTATCTTGAAGACATGAGTATCGATACACATTCAAAAAAAGTTAAGTTAGTTCAAAAATAAAATAAAAAACTTTGAAAATGCTGCTACGCCGTTAAGTCAAAAAATGTAAAAAACAGCTGTTTTTGCATTTCTGGGTTTATGAATGACTAATAATATGTCGAGTAAATGGAATTTCATGACTAGAAAACTATTATTTTGAGAACACTAATGATCCTACGGACAAGAATGTGAAAAATGTCGAGCATACGAAGCTTCTTTAAAAAGTTATCACATGGAAGATAAATTTGGACCTTAAAAAATGCTAACATTGGTTTTGTCGACACCGATGGACATAAAGTATCACAAGTTCTGTTAGAAGCTTCACATTGGCGAAAACTAACTCTTTTATTTATCGATATTCAATACATAATTAAAATCACGAAAGATATCAAAAATAAACTATGTTATATTAATTTTATAAGACATTGAATTTTGTCCAGATTTCATTCCGCATACGTTATATACTTTGTTTAGTGAATCAAATCCATCAATAAATACAATAATCTTAATCTTCTCTAATCTAATTTGATATCACTCTTACATTTACTTGTTTTATATTTTAAACGCCTGTTTTTCTGTTTCAGGTAAGGATTTCATGTCATCACACAGTGAAGGACACTACAGTGCGGTATATGGTTTATCACCTAGCATATTTTTATAACTGATGCTAAACTTTTTCCATGCTTTATTGAAACAAATTCGAAATTGAATATAGTATGGCAAAGTGAAAAGGAAAAAACTGGGAATTAAATTACCGCTAATTTGTTAAAAAATACTTAACTAAAACTACATGTACCTTCTTAATTTGAAAACAATAGTAGACTTACATCATCTAGTTTTTTTTAACTTTTTTCAATATCGTATTTATCCTGGCTTCCTTATTGACTCCGATTGACGGGTTATTGAAGTTGTTGTTTTCTTTTACTTGCTCTAGAGCAATAATACAAGCTTTGTTCTATGACAGTTAAACATACAGTGTAATTAAATGTTGCCTCTCAGGCTTTGGCTAGGTATCCAATCTCAACAATTGTTCACATTTACTCAGACTTCGAATTTATGAAATAACAATGAATTTATGTACGGTTCACATGCGCTACGAACGTAGCCAATAACATAAGAAAAGCTTAAAACGAATACGAACAGAAAACTGCATGTATGAGCAATAAGTAAGGTCTACGAACATATCTACGTAATAAGAGTCCCCCCACATCTAGCGTCTCGCGAGCGTCGCGTCGGGCCAACTGTATGGGCAAAGCCTGACGCCGCGTCGACGTCGCGTCGACGTGGCGTCTTTTTCCATACAGTTGGCCCGACGCGTCGCTCGCGAGACGCTAGATGTGGGGGGACCCTAAAAGTAAATAAAAAAACGTCATCTTACTCATAGCTATTATACAAAGAAAAGTCCTAAACCGTAACGTCCAACAATTCCACGCTCTTTCCTTATCACACAAATCACTCTGATTTTCGAAATTTGATCTTACAGATGTAATGGGTCTGTGTAATTATCTCGAAACGTTCATATCGATAGTTCGCAAGGAAAATGCTCCGGAGCCATTATCATAATTGAGCGGCTTGTATCCGGGATACTTCACGGGCCACGTGTTCCGATGGCATCGCGAGCGCCGGACAGTCCGAGGACAGAATTTGTAACTTGAGATGTCACAAAATGGTTTTGGCCAAATTATCGAATACATTGCTATCTTAGCGCAAAACAAATGCTCGTTTTTAATCACCATTATTTATTATGACGTCGGCAAACCTGGTCAAAGTCGCTTGCTCTATGAGAACGAAATGTATGTCTCTCTATCACTCTTATTACTACAACAGTAACAGCTGTATTTTTTTTGCTACATGGAGCGTAAGCGCAATCGCTTGCATGATGGCTACTCGGCTTGCTATGGTTTTTGGGAAGCAATTATTCGATTTTAAGTGTAGTTTAACGTTAAAGCTCTTTCTACCGTGTCGTTCGTTTAACAGCACTATAAGTCTATTCCACCTGAGCCCGTGGCTCTCCCAAGCTCCGTTAGCAGTCAGAACGAGCCTGAATCGGCGACGTCTTTGACGGCACATCGCCGTAATGAGGGACCAAAGCCGGCGTCATCCGCCCTAATGCATATTTACAATAAGAACCGAGAACTCGCCCTACACTGAGCACTGCTCCTTCTACGCCATTAGACCAGGTCATGTTGATTCTTTTGTCATAGGTAACAATAAAATATGAGGTAACGGATATACATAATTATGTGTCATTGTCAGATTTAAAAATGATTTTACTTGCCCTAAACATGTATTTTTTTTTTTTAATTATAAACTGTAGTAGCAGTCTCTAGACGGTTAATTGCATCAAATGTAATAGTAACTCCTACTTACATGATAAAATGTATGCGATGAACTTCTAACAAGCTAAAGCTGAGCGTCTAATGATAGCAGCATCTCTTCAGACCTTCTAACAGTCAAGTTGTGCATGCTATAGTTTACCCCATCCATAGGTTGGCATGTAAGACAGTAGGCACTAATATCGCCCTTAAAACTTAGGTACACTTCACTTATTCAAACTATATATTTTGCCACCACTACAATGTACATGTTTGTTTAAAATATGTGTGTTTTTTTTATACCACGTCGGTGGCAAACAGGTATTCGGCCCGCCTGATGGAAAGCGGTCACCGTAACCTATGGACGCCTGCAACTCAAGGGGGGTGTCACATGCGCGTTGCCGACCCAATTGTTCCTCTACATCTTGCTTACAGCGTCACCTTACACGCTAACATTGTTTAACACTTTCGCTACCAAGAACCCGACTGTCGGGCACAGCGTCGTAGCCGATTACACGCTAACATTCGAAAGTTTAAGTAAAACTAAGCAAAAATTATTTTTTCCAAAGAACTTCTACCGCTTAGTATGACAACTGACCCTGATAATTTTAAAAGCACAATTCTTACAATTGCGCAGGTTAAAAGAATCCATAATGAAGGATGATTAAAAATGTACACAGTGATTATTTGAAGTGCTTTGCTCTGGCCGGTTCAATCAGCAAATGAAAACCCTTCAGCAGATATTTACTTTCGCGCTTTTTGAAATCAGCGCATTTACAATCAGACCACAAAAACAAGCGTAACAACGGGCGTTTACCATGCGGGGTTGCTTTATGAAATTTTCGAAATCCCCATTTAATTGGGCGCCTGTGTCGCCACAAATTAATTAAAATTGCTGTGGGATTTTATTAACTTATTGCAATTATATTTAAACGGGGCGATTACGCCGCGGCTGGGGCGACTAACGTCGTTCCGAGGGCGCTTACACGCCGCCTCGGAATTTGATCAGACTCCGTTTATGTTTATACTACCGGATTCGTTATTAGAAACCTATACCTTTATCTGTTATTTAAATTAACATCAACCAATATCCACGTTACGTTTTAAATGATTTTGCTCTGCACAGTAAAAAATGTCAATTGAACTATGAAGATACTATAAAGGTGTAATATATGAGCCGAATTTAGCAAGAAGAATAATCGTTCATTGATATGAAAGCGCTAATAACTTGGAAATCTAATTATTTTATAGTATGCTAAAGACTGATTTTTCAAATATCAGATAGGTACTTAAAATATTTTGTTAAATACTATAACATTCATTTTCTTTTGCATGCGAAACCGGGAGCGTGAAATATTATCTGACAGAATCTGATGTAAAGTCAAATCTAAAATGAAAAGGTAAAGCCTAAGCTACGCCATAATGTGTTAGCTTTCTATCCTAAAGTAAAATAACAGATGAGAGTATTTATTTTTCATAACAGATTCCAGGCCTTAATCGGGGACAAATAAATCTAACCATTAAAATTAACGGCGACCTCGGTTGGCCCGCTACCGACCTCTTCAATAGATTTATAATCGCCGGTCGGAATATTGCTGTCGCGATAATACTGGGATAAGGGCTGATCAGTGAGGGCAGCTCCTATATTCAAGGTTTGATGATAGATTTCAGCTTGATTCAAAAAGTAACTTCCGTCTTATGTGTGTGTACATTGAGTTGGCCGCTGTAAGATTCAATATTTTTATATTTTCACGTAAATTAATCTCATATTTAGTTACGACACACCAGTTTGCCCAGATTCTCGAATATTGTGTAAATGGAAATACACTCTCTGGACTACTGAGGAGAACGGCAAGGAACAGATAGGCACCGGCTCGGGAGCGGCCCCGACGCATTGACAAACGGCCAGGGCCTCTTCATTAATTGCCAGTCAGTAGCTGCCGCTGACCGCCTCTAAATAATTCACATACGACACCAACTTCCTTAAAGGGCGTAAAGCTCTACTTGTCCACTGCGCTTACGCCCTTTATGCCAAGCCCTGCACACACACCGCAATCTACGGGCACCAAAAGTTGCCCGTGTTGGCTTGACGATTCAATTTGGATTAATTAATTTAATGTTTTTTTCGTTTTTCCTTTTGGTTTTACCTGTAATACCATTGGGGGCTCCATATAAAGTGAAAAATCGCACGTTGCTAATTTAATCCAAATTGATCAATTTAGTTATTTCTGTTTTCGATGTCAATGACTTTGGTCATCAAGCTTTTAAATCAATTACTTGAAAAGGATTTATTCGACCGTCAAGTTTTATAAAAAATATTATAATATCAAAAATCCGTGTAATCCAGTGCAGTATTTCATTATACATACTCCATTCACTTTGTAACATGTCTGAGAAGTTTTAATATCATAACTTGAGTTCAAAATTTGCTGGAAAATGCAAAATTATGACAAGCCAAGTCGATATTATGACTTTAAGCTGAGTTGAAAATAACTTTCGCATGCCAAAACTAAATAGATACCTACATGGACCTGCGAATGGGTATACATAAAATTAAGTAAATTAAAAAAAACATGAAACTTGTACTCAAATTAATTGACAAGGAGACATTTTTATACGTTAAGCTTTCGTTATTAAACTAGACTATAAGCACCCAACTAAACTAAATATTCATAAGAATATATCAGATTATTTAGCAACATATTTGTCATATAAAGTATCCAGACTTTTTACATTAATAATACATAGGTTAGATTAATAATACTTAATACTTAATGATCAATTTCCTCTCATGTTTTTGTGATTTATTTGACAATATTGAAGAATTTAATAACATCATATAGGTAAAATTGAATTACAACCACATCGTTGTTGTTATACACTTCACTGTCATGTAATCACTAAGTAGGTATTTAATCTACATACAGGTCCTTCACAAATAAAAATCATGGACGGTCTAGTAGATATGCAACCTTCATTTTGTAAAAAGTAAAATGTTTTATTGGCTTGTTAGCGACAGCTAGTTATAGGCCGGCAGACCCACCACAATTAATGGATAGCTCAAACGCAACTCTATCGCCGGGTCAACCGCAAGGGGACCCCCATCAAAAGATACGTTTTTGAACCAAGTTTAACTGTAACATGGGTTACAACCTTTCAACCTTGTTAGGTTTGTTTGTACACATGATATTTCTATTTATAAACTTGAGCAACGAATTTACGATTAAGTTTATCGAATAATTACAACCATCCTACACCCCTTGTTTAGTAAATTTACTACAATGAATACTCGTAGTACCTACTTACATAATGTGTACAATACGATCGTTCATGAACACCTTTGTTAATTTAGCGCACTTCATTATTATGGACTCAAATATTCTGCCGTTTTACTATCCCACGCTAATATTTTTTGTGTAGCCAGCAAAGCCGCGAAATAAGCCATTTCCTGGAAGTTTCGACAAAATATTTCCTATTACTTTAACAGCGACATAAATAACCGCGTTCTATCCTGGCAGATCCCTCCCCTAGACCGGGCTCCCAGTTTAATAAAACTACATTTTACGAGAAAGCTTTAATGAATACTTGATATCTTAATCTGAGGCTCTGGATGTCGATTGCGCAATAACAAGAGGTTGGATGAGCAAAAACCAGCTGCGAGCGACTCGCTGCGATCGTAACTAGAGCCGTTACGCAATTCGGAGAGGGCCTAATTGATTCGCCCCTTCGACTCGGCCATCCCGCCGAACACAGGTGTCCTATGATCCTGTTATTTGCGTCTCCGGCGACAATATCGCAGCACCTCTGACTCGGAAGCTCGGTGCCGTATCGGAAATTCTTTCCGTGACGCGATTAGCAATAAAATTACGTCATGACGGCTTAACGGAAATTGCCTGACGTCGGCTGATTTGGAAGTGTTTCGGATTATTTGATGTCGCTATGAAACTCGTACATGCGATTCGTCATATAAACATGCCGTAAAATATTGCTTCTTACAAAGGGCCTGGCCGGACTGCCATGGTAAAATCTCTCCTGGCTAAATATGAAATATTGATATGCAGGATTATTCGTATTGTTACTACATGTAATACTACTGGATATTATGCCTCAAACTGTTTCCGTTTACGAAAAAAATTAAAAAAAAGAAATTTTGTTTTTTATTTTTTTCTTTAAAACCGCGTATCCGATTGAGTTGTTCTTTGGATATTTTATAGATATATTAAGGATACATCAATAAAAAAAAATTAACTTCCTGACTTTTTGTTAAGTACATTTTTTTTTTAATTTATGTTTTAAATATTTTTTTTTACCACATACGAGTTAGCGACACCTACTATATTTTTATATAATAATCGCCTTTTTATATTCTATTACATATATTTTTATCAAAAATATTAGTTTGGATCAACAATGTCAAAATAAGTTATTTATATATTACTAGTATTACCCTTTAGTACGTTGCTCCTGGAAAGTGATGTATGAAAATTTTGGCATAATTAATGGAAGATTTTTTTTTTAATTGGGATATGTAGATTATAGGCCGAAGTTATTTTTCATCAACCCTCCCCACCCCTCCCCCTCTGCGTCACCCCTCTACCCCCTCTTAAAGAGCCGAAAATGCGATTTTTCTCGATTTCTGACAAAACCGATGAAGATACAGAAAAAGCGTGTAGGAACGAAGTAATCCTTAATAAATTTACTACAAATCTCTCATAAACACTTTAGTGCTAGCACTTATAGTTTTCGCGCAATCCGTCACGAAAGTTGCTCCTTTCTGCAATTTTCTTTAAAGAATATTAAAGTGTTGTCCCAAAATGCTTACGAAATTTGTTTGATACGACTAAAATATTGTAAACTCATGACTATAATAAAATTAAGGGGATAAATCAATACCATGGTTGGGACTTGAACTCACGGCTTTCGGATAGAAACTCGAGGGCTCTACCAACTGAGCCACCAAAAGCTTATCCCTAGTTTCTAGCGAATCTTTCAGCTTTCTACTTTCTACTATATGAATCAATAGTACCCCTAGCGTCATTTATCTATCATATCTATCAATCTAGAGGCCGTGAGTTCAAGTCCCGCCCATGGTAGTGATTTTTTTCCCCTGAAATTCATTCTGAGTTTATAATATTTTAGTACTATCAAACCGACGATTTCGTAAGCATTTAAGGAGAAAACTTATCATTCATTAAAGAAAATTGCAGAAAGGAGCAACTTTCGTGACGGATTGCGCGAAAACTATAAGTGCTAGCACTAAAATGTTTATGAGAGATTTGTAGTAAATTTATTAAGGATTACTTCGTTCCTACACGTTTTTTCTGTATCTTCATCGGTTTTGTCAGAAATCGAGAAAAATCGCATTTTCGGCTCTTTAAGGGGGGGTAGAGGGGTGACGCAGAGGGGGGAGGGGTGGGGAGGGTTGATGAAAAATAACTTCGGCCTATAATCTACATATCCCAATTAAAAAAAAAATCTTCCATTAATTATGCCAAAATTTTCATACATCACTTTCCAGGAGCAACGTACTAAAGGCACAGATCAATACAACAAGATGGCCCTTACAGGGCGACTCGCGGTCACCAAGCATACGACAAATCAGGTTTATAAAAGTTTGAACGCGTGCGACACCGATCAGTAGCGCCCAAGTATACGACCCGCTAACAGTGTCCGTGTCCGCTCGGGAAAAAATCTTAAATAATCAATTTTGGTTGCAAACAATGGTCTCTTACAGCATAAAGTGGTGTGGCAAGTCTTCTAACACTTCTACATGTAAAAAAGATGGAACAACATTCCACAGTTAAGTCAAATTAATTATTTTGTTGAATATTGTTTATTGTCCGCGGAGTTCATTTATACTGGTCAATATGGTTGTGCTGAGCGGCGCCGAGGCGCGTCCATCCCTCTTTACCGAGTTAACAATGTGATATGCTATCCCTTTCACGTAAACGACTAGGCATGGGGCCATGTTAGTTTATGTCTGTTGCGGGAACTTCGTACTGCCGTTCGTACCATGTGCTACCATTTTATGAAATATAAAAGAAAGCAGATTTGTAATAGTGAATAATTATCTAGAATCTGTAGAGTCTGTAAGGTGGATGTACTAGTGCTCGACGCGGTACTAGTACTCGTCACCCATGGTTTAAATAGCGATTAATAAGATAAGATTACCGTTACATTCATCGCAATTAGATTTATTAGATGAGAAATGTTTGTAGCCTTCACATTTCATACGCCATATTATAAAATATAGAAACTTTTTTCAATTAATGAATAATATATGTGATGACATTGTCATGAGCAATCAATCTCTCAATTTTGTTAGCGATTTGGTTAAGCTTTGCTCGTATTTGCTGACTTATTTAAAATACTTTCACGGTAAGTTGTGAACATATTCTATAATTGTGTTGGTGCTAGAATGTGCGGGAAGATATTTAAGTAATTAAATGTCGATTTCGTTCATTGTTACTGTGATAAACAAGCGTGTCATTTATTAGGACTGAAAACCGTCGCAAGTCTAAAACTCGACACGGCTGGCATTTATTGGGACTGTTACGTTATTTTCCAAGTCCCAATGTTTGTCGAGCCGTTTTTTCAGGATATCACGATTAAAGTAGCCAAAACGAATCGTTTACAGTTTCATATTATCAGCATATTTTTCTGTAAGTCACATTACTGAAAAAAACAAATTACATGCACATAGACAGTTTTTTGTATATCTTTTACGGTTTTATTGATATGTTTTCTCGTTAAATGTAGTGAAATCTGTTTAATTTCTTTGGGTAGTGCTTGACATGTCATTTTTCACAAAACATTTTCCTGGATCTGTTCTTCGTGATGCTTCCAGATACAGAGGTGGATTTAAACGACGAAGAAGTGGAGCCGGCAAAGTATTGCAGAACCTGTGGAATACAATTTTTATTTTGGGGGAATCCCTATTTTAGTTCATTACATAATTTATTTTGCTCAAAATGCGGAGCCGACTTATTCTATTTTATTACATAAATGTAACACGTAAAAAGTAAATGTTATCAACAGAATACGTTTTTTTTTATTAAATTATTTAATTTTGTAGTAAATTTTAACCCAAAACACTTGTTTTTTACTGTTTTTCCTGAATCATACTTAGATGTCATCTATTAGGACTGCCAGCAAAAGCACCTGTCAGTTATTCGGACAAGCGTATTGACTTACGTTTTATTTAATTTTGAGATTTTTTTATATTATCACTGTATGAAACTAATTGCATTTAATAAAGTTAAAGGTCACATCTCCCAAAAAAGATGGATATGTTTTGTATAGATGGGTAAATTATCGTAATATCACGAAACACATAAATATTTTCCCTTAACCTGTCGAGCAGTGGTACATCCACCTTAGTGGTATTTAGTTCATTGATTAGTTTAGAATATTTAGTTGGTTATTTAACTTAGTAAACGTAAGTAAAAATGCACAGTTTAGTTATTAGTTACTAGAAAAATTTTTATTGAGATGCTATCACAATTATCATCCTCCTTGCGTTATCCCGGCATCGGCATTCGCCACGGCTCATGGGAGCCTGGGGTCCGCTTTGGAAACTACTACCAAAATTTGGCGTAGGCACTAGTTTTATGAAAGCGACTGCCATCTGACCTTCCAACCCGAAGGGTAACTAGGCCTTATTATAATTTAATTATAATATTATAATTTGTTGCAAAACAAATTCACCACAGTACTGGTACCGGTACCATTGTCTATAATAGACATGTCCCATTCCCATCCCTACTGCTAATCATAAAGGCGCGCCATTATTTGAAACGACCAATGGCAGCACCGTGCGCGCCCGCCTCACCCCGCAAGGATTGGTGATTTGCGTCTCGAACAATATCGCTTGCATTTGGCTTCTAGTGGGGTGTTCTGTGACTAAAGGGTAATACTAGTAATATATAAATAACTTATTTTGACATTGTTGATCCAAACTAATATTTTTGATAAAAATATATGTAATAGAATATAAAAAGGCGATTTTTATATAAAAATATAGTAGGTGTCGCTAACTCGTATGTGGTAAAAAAAAAATATTTAAAACATAAATTAAAAAAAAATGTACTTAACAAAAAGTCAGGAAGCTAATTTTTTTTTATTGATGTATCCTTAATATATCTATAAAATATCCAAAGAACAACTCAATCGGATACGCGGTTTTAAAGAAAAAAATAAAAAACAAAATTTCTTTTTTTTAATTTTTTTCGTAAACGGAAACAGTTTGAGGCATAATATCCAGTAGTAGTACATGTAGTAACAATACGAATAATCTTGCATATCAATATTTCATATTTAGCCAGGGGCGATTTTACCATGGCAGTCCGGCCAGGCCCTTTGCTTTGCTTTGCTTAGTGACGTTGAAGACACGACGCATGTGATCGATAACTCAATTACTCGAATATATCTATTATACTATGGGATAGGAGGCAAACGAGCAGACAGGTCGCCTGATGGTAAGCCATCACTGCCGCCCATGGACACTCGAAACACCAGAAAGTGCGTCGCCGGCCTTTAAGATGGGTGTACGCTTTTTATATCTACATAACGTCAAATTCTTCGCATTATATAAACAAGAGCGTGTCGGGCCACGCTTAGTGTAGGGTTCCGTAGTTTTCCGTATTTTTCTCAAAAACTACTGAACCTATCAAGTTCAAAACAATTTTCCTAGAAAGTCTTTATAAAGTTCTATATTTGTGATTTTTTTCATATTTTTTAAACATATGGTTCAAAAGTTAGAGGGGGGGGGACGCACTTTTTTTTCCTTTAGGAGCGATTATTTCCGAAAATATTAATATCATCAAAAAACGATCTTAGAAAACCCTTATTCATTTTTAAATACCTATCCAACAATATATCACACATTGGGGTTGGAATGAAAAAAAATATCAGCCCCCACTTTACATGTAGGGGGGGTACCCTAATAAAACATTTTTTTCCATTTTTTATTCTTGCACTTTGTCGGCGTGATTGATATACATATTGGTACCAAATTTCAGCTTTGTACTGCTAACGGTTACTGAGATTATCCGCGGACGGACGGACGGACGGACGGACGGACAGACAGACATGGCGAAACTATAAGGGTTCTTAGTTGACTACGGAACCCTAAAAATGAGTTGTCATATACCTATACGTGTTGATTTTACTAATGCACCTATGATGACATGATACGACGAAGACTTCTTAAGTATGTACTTACACCGATTAGCAGCAAACCAGTATAGAATTAAATAATTCTAAAGGTTCATAAACACCAACGTAGCAGAGCGTAAGTCGAGCCGTGAAATATTGAGAATCGCGGGTTGATTTGGGTGCGCGCCGAACCGTCTAAGTAATTTATCTGAGAGTATTCCTCGCTAACAGGACTCAGAATCCTTTGAATCACAACGTGTCCTCACTCTTTTAATTTCATTAAAAGCTCAATTAGGAATATTATCAAAGTTCCCTTCCACTTTTGCCTGTAGAATTCTGTGAATTTTCTCGAGTTGTTTCCGAGTCTACACCGCGGGAGTTCCAGATGCTTAGACGAAATGTGGCTCGCAATTAGTATAATGGACGTTACGTTCTCGGACGAAATTAACGCCATTCGTCTATAGTGAGCGTAAGGGCGCACTCGCTACAATTAAGTAGTGGAGTGGAGAGAAATTGCAACAAGTGCAACGGTCCTAGCCACGTCCACGGTCCATTTAACCCACTCAGCTCGCGGCGAGCCCAAACCTCCGCCTCGCCGCATACAAACACCTATCGCTAGCCCCGTTAGTCGTTTTTATTCCCGTTTTCTTTCAATAACATTTAATTTGCATTTAAAAGTGTATTTTAGTTGACAAGCATATCGGACCGCAGTCAACTTTCTTAAGTTGCCGCCAGCCTAAGTTTTGTTATTGAAAACTTCTCCAGACGCCTGCGACCGCCGCGTCGCTATTGTTTACCGCGGTTTCATTTTTTACCCAAATCTTCTCTTTTCATAATTTTCTCTTGTACCAAGTGCCCGTTCCTCGTCTATATCGAACATCGACGACAGTCGTTTCGATGAGGGGGGGGGGATGCACAATCAGTTTTCCGGGTTTCCCTCAATTTGTTTAAGAACAAATTGCAATTCAATAACCCACGCTTAACTTTTTATGTTACATTTATATATCGAACCAAAACGCTCGTGTTTCTTTGACAAACAATTTACTTAATGCCTGTTACGCTCCATCACTTTAACTTTCTCTCTTCTTCGCCGTCTTGCCATACGTTAAGCACGTATGAATTCTTTTATTATCTCTTAACCCTTTTAGCCAAAGCGATCTCTGTGGCTATCAACATAAAGTTTGATTTCAGACATAGGGGCGTTAGACTTGTTGCTGCCCCTCAAACGGCCGCGTGCCGGATCAAGCTGTCTTCCCGAACTAGCTCTTCCTTCCCCATTTTCTGAGAAAACAAGGGAAAAGTGTTTTTGGGACGACAATATCACTATCTGTTCGCGAGCACATAATTTGTCGCACGAGACTTGATGTGGACGCCCTCGATTTGCGCCGCCCTTTGATGTGATCCAGCTATTTTGCTAGCGCTAATGCGAATATGACGTTTATTGTTTCTGAAATTAATGTTTTATTTTCATCGTGCAAAAACGGAATACGTTTAACTCTATTAACTTGTAGGTATTAAGTTGTTATGTTGCCACAAATGAAACTGTTGTTTTAATAAATACTCTCCTAAAATTAATTAAAATAATGTAAGAAAAGGAAAATGATAATAAGTTAATGACAAAAAACAATCATAAGATCTTGTCTATAAATTCAAACACTTAATGTTGATGAATACTTATTACTACTATGTATAACATAAAACGTCTATTAGCACAAGTAAAGTTTGCTTAACAAGTCTAGTAATTTCTTTTGGTAAGTAACTAATAAACAAATCCCTCGGGTACTTGCGCTTCTCGTTAACTTCTCTTAATTGAATACTTGGCAAATTTACCTCACAATATCAATATAGCCTACTTTCCTTAAAATTACCGTAGTCCTTGCGTATTAGCAGAAAATTAAGAGTTATTTTAAAGATTTCCACTTAGAAATGTTCTACAGAGATATAATATTTAGAATTAACGTAGGAAAATCATTTATTCGTGAACACAAACAAGACAAAGAACACATCCAACCTTAAAATAAAACAGTACTTAACACTACTCCCATGCGAAAATTCATATTTAGAATTTATAACAACAACAACATATCACTTGTTCTAACATTTCATATGTTTTATTTATGATAATTGCGTGACTAATGAGAAGGATCGCATTTAGTTTTTTTTTTAAAAGGGACAAAGTTTTTGTTAATCTGCATGTGCCAATATTGATACCTGAACCGCGAGCGTAGCGAGTGGTTCAAAATGTGGAATCTTGAGCGTTACGAGGGTTTCAATGTTCGTAAGTTAAACAAATTTTTCCACCCAGTGAAAGCAGTGAAACACACTATTTTTCACCACACCAACACGAGGTTAATTTTATTGTAAAAACAACAGGATCAGGATCCATCAATTTATTCAAATTCAAAATCATCAATTACATAGATGTCAATTCTAACAGCTAGCATAGAGAATCAAGTTATAATTGTGGATAAAATGCAATTTTCTCATCACTTTACGACGTATCAAGTGAGACTTTACTACTTAGTTGGTGTGATGAAAACATTATTTTACATTTACTTACCTAGAGCGTACGCTACGGGCACATCTTATAACAATAAACTCGGTATTGAGAGATTAGAGATTGAGGTATTTGATACCAGAAACTTCTTAAATAATTCCGAGAGATTAACTATTTTACTTTATCGTTCTCGAAACACTACTGCACTTTGCTTTGTGATTATGAAAAACTTTAAGTTTGTTACTAGTGCTTTAGGCATGAGACTTGCTTCTTTCCTCTCTTATTACGCATTGGATACTAATAGCTGTATCTCATTGCTTTGTTGCAACTTATGATATGCCCATACCGTAAAATGAGTTGAATAATTAATTTCAATCAACCTATAACTTTGCCGGTTTTGACATTCGTCGCTTGAACAAACTTGTAACCGATAGACTTAGAAGTTGTGAAAGCTAAGCTTAACCCCCAGGAACGGAGCACGCTCGCTTATCCACGCAATCTCGCCTTCGTGACATCGCGGGCTTTTTGTCTACCATGCAGACAATCTGCTGAGCGCCCTGCAGTGAATTATCGCTCCGAACTTACCACTTCCAACAAATGCCCTTTGGGATACCTTTTACGTTTACTCTTCTTTGATGAGCGCTGCAAGGAGCGGTGATTGGTGTCATCTACTTTAACTCATAGACTGTGTTGTATGTCATTCCCAATTCACCTAGACAAGAGTTTACTTGCCCGACTCCGTAGTTTGAAAAGAAATCATCGAATAGGTGAGCGCGGGTAAACTTACGAGTAAACATTTGCGTATGTAAACTCGAATTATTCACGAAAAAACTTTTAATGGCGTCCCCGGAGTTCCCGTCAAACATTTATCAACAAAAGAACGAACGTCCCGCAGGCGATGGAACTTGAAATGTATGGAAATTACCCAGTCACGAGCGGGAGAACAATTCACTAACGTCGGCATAGGCAAATGTTTTTGTTGCAGCTTGTTTCGTTGTATAACTTGTTCGGATTTGAGGTAACAACTCTGTTGAGCTCACCGAAGGTGGTCTGGAGTAAGTGCGAGTTCAGCAAGTCATTTCCAAGTAAAACACTAACGATGTACACTGAAAGCGACTCATCAGCGATGTTTCTGCAGTCTGGATCTTTGTGAATAGTACGAGTAAAACAGCTCAAGGCACAAAATAGAATATTGACTTTTCAGATGCTGTTTCTCAACGTCGTAACCTTGTCGCAGCACAATTTGCATATTACTTAGTAATGTAAAAGACACATCGAATAAACATTTGTTTTACAATAGGTACTTTTATTGTAACTGTTATAAATTAGTAAAATGCTTCCCTAATTTCAAAGATTAACCAAAAGGCAGATAGAATAAATACGTTCTGAACGGACACCATTTCATTTGCATTTCAATCAGAACGATATAGCCGGTGGAAAGGAAAATCCGCTCCGTCACCTCACTTAAAGCTTTTGAAATATTCCTATAACTTCTGATTCAACGAGAAAAAAGCCTATTTGAATTGGAAAGATCAAAGCGTAAAAATTTATCGTTACAAAAAATGCGATAGAACTGTCCAAAACGACATCGAGCACTTATTATTTTAACAGAGCGAATATCTCTCATTCTATTTGTCTTTTCGACTGTTCCGGTGCATAGACTTCTCCATTACTCGGTACTGAAAGGAAAGTTTTGTATTCAATTTGGTATTATAATTCCCATTTGAAGTCGCCACGCACCATCGCGTCTACATCGTCTATGTAAATGGGCGTTTCCGGGACTTAGTCTCGTTTTCGCCAAAAAAAACGTTTTGCTACTGAATAATTTTTCACCTGCATCTACATGTTTCAACTGTTACTTTTATTTTTCACAAGTGTTTTTGATAGTAAGAGATTATGTTTGTAATTTTAAGAATTTTAATTTCATAGATTCTCTTTGTGTAAATATTTCTATGTGCACCTGAATTTTTATTTAGCTTGTTGCAACAGCCCCTGAGGGAGACAAGGAAGCGTTTTCAGTTTCTCTTAAATTTCAAATGGAAACTTATCCCTCAGCTGCCATAAAGTCTGCATTTTCCATAGAAATCCACCCAGCTTGCTGTATTCAATCCTTACCGATGTCCACGCTGAATCCACGTGGATTTAGACCGCGCTCATTGGTTGTGCCAACGGCGCCTTGAGGGGTCTGTCTATATCTGCATTTTCGAACAAGTTTTGTTTTACGATATGTTGCCTGCGACGGTTTCGTACATACTTTAATAATAAAATAAGATCTTTACTTTGCCGCGTATAATGTTGCTTTTATGGCCCCCTGAGCTCAGCTAAAGCGCTGTACGGTGGCTTACGAGGGCTCTTATGACGAAATAATTAACCTGCTTCTGCTCATATTTGGCTTTATTTCACACTACGTTCTTATAATACGATAGATGTGGCAAGCTAAATTTTTTAATCAGTTATTTTCTGTATATTACCGAGGTCGTACCGTACTTTATTTGTTATTATTTACAGTGTTGCGCTACGAGTTTGAAAATCAAATTAGGTTGAAGTCAGAATAACTTAATGCAAGCGAACGTCAGGATTTAATCAGAGAAAAATTAATTAATGAAAATTGAGTCAGTTTTGGGAAACGATCAATGCAACACGAAACCCATTGTAACCATGTTTGAATTCCTTAAATGATATTCAAGTCCATTCTTTCTTGCCGCGCTCAACTTTAGGTTCACAATATCGGTAGGTGTTTCAAAATCTCCGCAAAAGATATAATGCCGGTCCGAACGTCTATATTCAAGCAGGAGACAAGGGACCGATAACAGATTACCCGCAAACACGTTTTAAATTCATTTCCCGACCCGTGAGCCGATCGCTCCCCGATAAAATGTGGGGAGGCGCGTACCGGGGACATATTTACTTTGTCTCCCCGCGACCACTTGCCCGGCCAGGTAACGTTGTGAAGTGGCAAAGTGTTTGTCCGACTCCGTTACCCGCTTCGATTTAAGAACATAAGCTCTTTAATCTCCCAAAATTTGAGATAGCCATTAGTTGTGTTTGTTCAAACTACGCTCGGTCGATCTGAAATAATACTCTCATCTTAATCTGGCTAATAGAATTTAGATTTAGATCTTACTTTGTTAATATTGTATTGAATAGGTATATGAGTATCTTACGTGTATAAATATGACAATGACTTAGTGGTTTTACAGGATAGATTTAACAGATTCAGAAAATACTTAATCTTATTAATTTAAGGTTTGTGTTTCAATATTGCGTAGCGGGAACATTTACCATAGTAAAATTAGTAAACCACTGTTGGTAGAAATTATATTTGAATAAAAATCAATGTTTTATATAAATTCCTATCAAATCACTCCCAATATTATTGGTTTGAAAATCAGATTACATGAGTCTACACCTAATCAAAAGATTTATAGAGTTAACAAATTGTTTATTGCGAGTTTCAACTAACTGTAATACCATTTAAAACTTGTAACAGGGTTAATGTTGCAGCAAAGCCTTCCGAGCACTACACTCCGTAAGTCCATTAACACGATGTTTTGACGCCACTATTTTGACACGAGGCTTTCGCTCCCAGACCACTATCGGTTTTTCGGTCCCACATTTACTTTATCCGCCCAAATGCTTTGTAGTGTAAAGACTTTGCGAAACTTTCTCCCGATTTTAGTGGATTACGCCGTAATACTTTTGTGTAACGTAATCACTCGAACAAGGGTCGAGAGTCATCGAGGTTTGTGATGGGATGTATCCTTAAAGACGTACTTAATGGTCCTTCTCCATCTAAATTAACGCTTGGGACAAATTTTGCATTGAGTCTGCGGTTATATTTTATTTTATTTATCTCAAAAAAGTACTGTTGAATAAACCTTCTATTCTGTAAAACAATTTTCGCGAATCAGAGAAGCCCAAATATAACCCTTCAAAGGCGGAATGTGGGTATGTTGGTACGGACTTACGAAAAAGTATTTAAATCGCAGTGGTTCTATTTGTCTTGGAGCGCCACCGGCGACTAAATATCTGAAGCAGCCCGCCCCGCTCAGAGTCAAATGTCAACACGCCATTGCCTTTGAAGCTACCATCTTTTACGTATATTTTATACTCGGCATTAATGTATATTTTGACGATGGCTGAGATTATTTTGATTATTAAATTATTACAATATACTGCATGTGTGTGTGTGTTTATGGGATACAGGCGTGATTATATGTATGTATGTATGTATGTATACCGTACGTAAATACACGCACGTTATATGAATAAGTACAAAGCCTATGACAAGTACAAAAATTTGGCTTATCTGAGTTTTAAAGAACACACTTACTGGATTTAGTCTAAGGGTAAAAGACAAAAGCTGTACACATTCACTAGCATTGTTGAGACTAACAAGCATTTCAAGTCCAGCACGTCTTAAATCTATAATGTACTCGAGATTTAAGAAGCGGAGCAATTCCTTATATTTGTTTAACGTATGCTTCACGTGTCGATGTAGTAAATTGGAGTGGCGTGAGAGGGCTCAAAATAACAAACGAAATCGCGGCCGTGTATCGGGTGCGATACATTCGCCAGGCAGAAGGAAAATATGAAAAAGCAGAATATTGCCCGCCGGAATTACGATCGCTTTAGATTCCGCACGGCCCATTGAGAAGAGGAATTTTTACCTTCCTACATTGATATAGAGAACCTATTTGTTGTCTTCGCAGAGTCAAGTGATATCGATTGCGAACGGCTTATTGGCCGGTTTTATTTGGCGTGTGTTGCGAATTGTCTTTGATGAATTATTAGGAAACGGATATGTAGTAACAATGAATATGAAAGCAAGATTTCTAATGACCGAAAACATCAGTTAGGTATACCATAAGTTTTTCATTGTCATGTGAGACTGGTCCGTAATATACACTTAATTAATATCTCACCGTAACGTATTCAAATGACGAACACTAAATACTCATAAAGACACAATAAAATAAAAGTTCATGTTCGTCTCTACTTATCGCTGAGCGTAAAGAGTGAGCGCGGATGTCATGTTTTTTATTTTATTTTATTTATATATACGAAGAATTAAAGTAATCGGTATATTCCCATATTTTTTTATTAAGTATCTGCATTATTTTTTATGTATACTTTCAGACATATGTGTGCGTGTGTGTGTGTGTGTGTGTTGTGTGTTGTGTGTGTGTGTTTGTGTTGTTGCGAAAGTCAGGATTCAGGTCTCCAAGGTGGCTATTTAATTTCTTGAAAGCCATGATGTGAAACAGTAAAGAGCTACGAAGTTCTTAAAATCCGTTTTCTGAAATGAATGCACCTACAAGCCTACAGTCAGGCTACAACTAAGAGATGGGGTGTTTTTGTACCTCCCATGTAGCACCAAAATTAAGGGCAACGCGTAATTCAAACTGACAAACCCTTAAAAAATAAATAAAATCGATGCGTTAAATCGGTTGGATGAGCATTAACGGTGTACTCGTTCCAAGCATATTTTTGTAACCGATGTCATGCTTTAATAGCATTCAATCGTATCAATCAGTCCATATACAAATGGAAGCGCGATTGTTTACTGCTAAAACAGAACACAGTTTATTTTCATTTTTATGTACGAATAAGCAAATGTACGGATATAATAATGTATCTAGAAGCCTCGGGCTGTTGGTAACAAAGTCAGACTACTTCTTTCTTTATTAAATATCAAAGGCCTCTGACAGTTTTTTTTTTAATAATATACTCTGTGGCTACCATGAGGTTTTTTATACGTTAGGGGGGAGGGGGGGGGAGGCACTTTCTCTTTACAATTAATGTCATTTTTTGTAACGATCTCTATCCAGTAACGTACCAATTTTTTAATGGAGACTTTTAAAACTCGTCACTGTAAGTTCATGGGCCGGTATACATAAGGGCATTAATAACGCAGTTATTTTTAGTACACAGAAGAAACAACCGTATCGAATCCTTGTGTGCAAATGAAAGTCTAAACGGTGCATTTTGTCTCCCCCGCTGCTTCGCTTTAATTTTATAGTCCAACTTTTCTCAAGCGCGGATTAGTTTGCGCTAACAATGTAGTAAATCTGGCCAGCGTGACACTGCCTAGACTGTATTATTATGGACTGGTAAGTTTATGCATAATGTGATGAGCTAGTGTAGATACTAAAATTCCACAGTTCAAGTTTAGAAATTCTGTTACAAGTTCTAGATTGAGTGTCAATATTGTAGAATGATATTTCTGTATTTGGGAAGTAATATTTAATGTAAACATGTTAACTACAAGACATACGGACAGATTACGGGTGTCCGTATGTCATAGCCATTTTATTAAAATAATATCAAGGTTGTTATTTGTAATTGAAATGTAAATTAATAGTCATAGTAGCGTAATGTAATAAACTGTATTGAATGTGAATACTGGAGTTTTTATTAAAACTCAGAAGTGGGATAAAGGACCTAGCCGAGCCTAAAAAAAAAACCGGCAAATTGACACAAATATATCTTGATTTGATTGACGGGTGATTTGAATATAAGATTTCAAATCCACTGTATAATAGTTAATATGATTTTGATAAAATTTTTTGGATTGGGTTCAGGAGGAACATGTTTCTTTTCTTTTCTTCTCAATCTTTCAAATGATAAATTACTGATACGTGAGCTGTACAGACTAAGCATACCAGATATCGGCCACGTGAATTATGTATTAACCCATTCGCTGACACTGCGTCGACAGCCGAACCGCTGCCGCAGGCCGTCAGTGACACTGACAGTACGTCGGCAAGTACGGCGGCGAAAGGGTTAATTTCCTTACGCCCATTAAATTAAGTTAATTTAATATCAGTCGCACGCATCATTTTTTGTTTAGTTACATGTGCGTTTTTATGGTCTCACGCGTGGTACAGGCTAAATATACTTAATACCAACCGTGTGTTATGTTTTGTTTACTTGTGATTTTCCAGCCCCACGTGTGGGTAAGTATGGGTTCTGTGTGGCTAAGTATACCTGATACCAGGCGTGTGTTGCATGATGTGTTTACTAGTGAGTGTACGTTTTCACGTATGGTACAGGCCAAGTATGCCTGATACCAGCCGTGTGTTGTGTAATTTGTTTACTTCTGATTTTAATCACGTGTGGTACAGGCTTAGTATGCCTGATGCCAGCCGTGTGTTGCATGATGTGTTTACTAGTGAGTTTACATTTTCACGTGTGGTACAGGTTAAGTATGCCTGATACCAGCCGTGTGTTGTGTAATTTGTTTACTTCTGATTTTAATCACACGTGTGGTACAGGCTAAGTATGCCTGATGCCAGCCGTGTGTTGCATGATGTGTTTACTAGTAAGTTTACATTTTCACGTGCGGTACAGGCCAAGTATGCCTGATACCAGCCGTGTGTTGTATAATTTGTTTACTTCTGATTTTAATTACGTGTGTGGTACATGCCAAGTATGCCTGATACTAGCCGCGTGTCCAATGCTTTGTTTTTCAATGATATTTTATGGTGCCACGTGTGTGGTACAGGCCAAGTATGCCTGATACTAGCCACGTGTGCCATGCTTTGTTTTTCAATTATATTTTATGGTGCCACGTGTGTGGTACAGGCCAAGTATGCCTGATACTAGCCGCGTGTGCCATGCTTTGTTTTTCAATGATATTTTATGGTGCCACGTGTGTGGTACAGGCCAAGTATGCCTGATACTAGCCACGTGTGCCATGCTTTGTTTTTCAATGATATTTTATGGTGCCACGTGTGTGGTAAAGGCCAAGTGTGCCTGATACTAGCTGCGTGTGCCATGCTTTGTTTTTCAATGATATTTTATGGTGCCACGTGTGTGGTACAGGACAAATATGCCTGATACTAGCCGCGTGTGCCATGCTTTGTTTTTCAATTATATTTTATTGTGCCACGTGTGTGGTACAGGCCAAGTATGCCTGATACTAGCCGCGTGTGCCATGCTTTGTTTTTCAATGATATTTTATGGTGCCACGTGTGTAGGTACAGGTCAATTATGCCTGATACTAGCCGCGTTTGCCATGCTTTGTTTTTCAATGATATTTTATTGTGCCACGTGTGTGGTACAGGAAAAGTATGCCTGATACTAGCCGCGTGTGCCATGCTTTGTTTTTCAATGATATTTTATGGTGCCACGTGTGTGGTACAGGCCAAGTTTGCCTGATACTAGCCACGTGTGCCATTCTTGGTTTAACTATTATATTTTGTGGTGTCACGTGCGTGGTACAGGCCAAGTATGCCTGATACTAGCCACGTGTGCCATTTATTTATATTTTGTGGTACTACATGTGTGGTACAGGTTAAGAGTGCCTGATATCAACCATGTGTGCCTTGTGAATACAGTATATGGTAGTACATATGTGGTACGGGCTGAGTACGCCTGATATCAACTATGTGAGCCATGTGTGCCTAAGTAATGTGTGGTACTACATGTGTGGTACAGGTTAAGAATGCCTGATATCAACCATGTGTACCTTGTGTATACAGTATATGGTAGTACATATGTGGTACGGGCTAAGTACGCCTGATATCAACTATGTGAGCCATGAGTGAGCAGCGTATGGTAGTGCATGTGTGGTACAGGCGAAGGACGCTTGATATCAACCGTGTGAACCATACGTATGGTAGTTCTTGTGTGGTACAGACGCAGAGTGTCTGATATCAACCATGCCTACCACAAGTATACAGTCCAGAGTACTGTAATGGCTAAGTATGCCATATTTACTCAGCCCAGAGTGCTGAGATGACCAGACGGATATAGACCAAAGATAAGTATAGTCGATGACACTTATTAAAATTATATCGCTATATTAAATGACGTTGACATTAATGATTAGTATGGTTTGTAAGTGAACCAATTTTATTAAATATTAATGATTTAGATTTTTCAATATTTTTCAATATAGTTTTCTTTCAACCGCTTATTTGCCAAGGGTGGCACTGAAACTTGAGTAGTTTCATATGCACTGCCTAACCCCATTATGGGATACAGGCGTGTTTGTATGTATGTATGTATGTATGTTACAGTTCTTTAATTACAAGCTTAGATTTCAGAAGACCTGATATAACCAGTATAAATTATTCATTTCAGTAAAACCATGTTCCGAAATGACGATGAATGTGCCAATATGTACTATCGAAACGCAAGCGAAGGAAACGACGCAGGAAGTCGTCGAACTAGAGCAGCCCGCACCGAGAACTGAGCTGGGCGGGAACCACAAGGGATATTGTCAAGCAGCTCACTACGTGGAGACCAGAATGAGTACCTAAATTAAGTTAATTAGTATTTGAATTATTGTGCCGAGGAGTACTACTTAAGTAATGTCATCATTTAAAATGATTTCTGGCCTTGATCGTTGGCTTACCATTCTATTGACATAAGTAATTAAGTAACGGGTATTTCAATGAGTAGGTACCTACTTATATTTCTAAAGCATTGTATGTTCGCAAATGGTGTTTATAACCCTTTGCCCAATTTAGTCATTCGATTTGGAATCATAATTATTATTAAATGACTGCGTTTTGTTGCCGCTGTTTTGTTACGGACTGAAAGGGTTAGGTAGGTATACCTGAATAAGGAAAGGAAAATGTAGCAACACAAAAAAAAAAAAAAGAATTGGCGTAAACGTACCTATTGGTATATATTAATAAACTGATTATCATCTGCTCATGTAACTGATACGTAGACTCGTGTTGTGTAGATGAGGTCATTCAATAGCAATTTCTGATTAGTATTTGGCCACTTAAGCACATTTCCTCATTAACCCGCTAATTAAAAAAAATTAAAAAAAAATTGCTCAGTCTTGTAATATGTCTGAAAACCTGCAGCTAATGCTGCATTATAATGCCTGCATTTTTCCCGTGATATTTTAAGACTGGAGGAGATCATACATACATTTTTTTTATTGAAGTCCAGGAGATTATGGTTCGTGGTTGACAGTTCAAGAAATCCGGTTAATGGGTGTTTACATTAAGATCTATATTACATTAATAGCAAAGTTCGATATTACTACATTCAAGTTGTTTCCATTATCTAAAAAAAAGGGGTGGCCAATGCAATTTATTTTACATGGTGACATTGGTGACCAATTGACCATACTAACCGTATCAATAGTTGATCTGATTGTACAAGTAAATAGCAGGTTCTTTTGTTGGCAGTCCTAATAGATGTCATGTTGGGACAAAATAGGTGGTGAAATGTTAGGACAGCAGGAGTTAAGGCGAAACTGTAACTGTATTAGCTATTTTGGCTCCTAAAAATGGATCGAACATCATTTGAACATTGAAATAAACTGATAGTCCTAATAAAGAATGTCAGACTATCCAACAAACCCCATACCTATTCTGAATATAGAAATAGGATATTATTTTTAAATTGAGATGTGAAATATCAAAGCTAACATTTTTTTCGTTAAAATACTGCACCCAGTGGTTATTATTTTATTAAACGCATTTAAACGATTTCTGGTAAAACGTCACGTGTCGGGCACTCGTACTTTAGATTGTGCAACAATACGTAAATATTAATTGTATATGGATCGACTTATAATATTGTCTACAAGTATACGCCATACGTTAAAATAATAATCAGGTATGTCAGTATTTTAGAAGAGTAAAATAATTTTATTGCTTTCGATTGTTTTTCGCGCGGTTACTTTCATTAACAAAATAATCTCAGGAGTTGAGTTTTCTACCTTATTAGGTATATTTTAACTTGACTATTGCGGCATAGAATGTCGTTCTCTTGCATTTGAATTAGATACTAAAACATTGTGATGATGGTAACATGATTGGGCGGTGAGCACAGTAAGTCATATTTTTAAATAATCCTTGAAATGACGTTGCCAAACGCAGTGTGCAGATAAGTGAGAGCACTTAATCAAATTAAATTATTTAGTGGCTTCAGAGCTTTTCAAATAGGAATACAGAAACGTCAAACTAAATTATACTACTCATTGCCTAGTGATTCAACTTATCAGAATACATTGAAGGTAATTTTCTTACACATATTACTTATCGCCCATGCCTCATGTTTTTGAGGTGGTACCCTGGTACTTGTATGTACGCGTATGTTAGATTTTTAATTTTCAGTATTGCACACCTGCACTCAGAGTCAAGTTCACTTTCGATATCTTATATTTATCTATTACGTTGTTTGGTCGTCCATTCGATATCGGTCGTAAATATAATGTTGTATTGGAGAACGTAACCTAATAGAATAAAGAAATGAGGGGAGGAACGTTTCGTACGCTCTTTATTAGAATAGACTTTCATTTTAATGTAAAATTCAGGAAAATTAAATGAAATGACTTAAGTACTTGTGATTAGGTATGACAGTAAAATAATTACCCTTGTTATCATAAAACGATTTACGCTTAATAAGAATCCTAGGTAGGTATACTTTTTGAACAGCAACTCAGTAGTTGATAAAATATGATCAACACTTGACTTCAATTCAGATTAAAGTTAAATACCAGTAACTTTCTGGTACCTACAAACAGTTTAAATAGTAAAGTAAGAGTATATTCAATAGTGTATGTAATACATGATTACTTTTTATCATCTAGTTCAATTTATTGTTCAAAATATCAATGCATCTATTTCCTTTGGAGGTGTCGAAAAGCTTTGTCGTTAATATAAGCTTGTTATACACACAAGTTGTTATACACACAAGCTTAGCTTGTGTGTATAACAATAAAAAAAAAAGTATATTACTAAGCTTTGAGATAAAGAAACAATATAATATGATTATACAGAAATTATTACGCGTTTTAAAACACAGGGACCGGAGCCTCGCGTAATATTAACATTTAGAATACACTACGTTCACCAACCACTACGTGGTGATACTGGTGATGGCGGTTACGGCGAAAGTTGATAATTTTGACCCTTTGGCAATATAATTATATCTCTGTTTAGCACGCCGTATTCTACTTTATCTTGTTACTACAGCACAAATGTGAAGTCCCAAAATACAACCAGTTACATGAGTGACGATTTTAACTTTAAACAATAATTTATTTATTTTTATATCCGCCCAAAAGTCTGACATATCAACAAAGAAATCGTTAGAGTACATGTACATGCGACAGTAGTGGATACACATAATTTTTATACTGTAACGCGGTGTTTAAAGGTGTGTTCCATAAAAAAAGGTCGATCCCATGTTACAGAAGTAACGGTTAAATTTTCAAAATCGATTTTTTTTTAATGTAGGTACCTAGTGAGCGTACCTCGTAATTGATAGTACTGATAGTATTATTGCGTATTAAGAGCTGTTATTTCCACTGAGAGGTAATTATTGTAAATCTACTGTGCCGTACATTACTGGCAAGTGTTATTTTGTTTGTCTGAATTTTAGTTAATTCCTTAAATTAAGAGCATAATTAAATTAAATGCAAATTTACTGTAATGAAAGCGGCAGATAAGGTAATAAGAATAATTTAATCATCCTTTTTTTTCTCTCTATTGAACATTACCTGTGATGGTTCACTGTCGTAATAAATAATATATTCATAGAAATCATATGCATATACTTAGTCCTTGCGAATGTGATGATTTATGTAATGAACCAAGAATGTTTTGTATCCATTGTAAAACTCTTATCATGACATGAAGGTTGTAAGTTTTACTTAGATACGTGCCAAGGTTGTTATTTGTAATTGAAATGTAAATTAATAGTCATTTTGCAAACGTAGTTTTACTTAGCGTGCAAAATCGGCCGATTACATACTTATTTCAAGATTTGTATCGAAAATTGTTGTTCAATATTTAAGTACCTGTGATTGACTATGATTAGGTATGATTGCGCCCCAGTTTTGTAAAGAATAATCAGACTCCTATTTATGATATAACTGTAGCTGACCTAAAACTTGAAAGTTTAATTTCTATAGAGAATTTATGTGATTCGAATTGTGTGCGAACATCATTTGGTCCACCCCATATTTCGAATTCGCTTTACAATATTTTATTTTTATTTTATTTCAAATACGTTATACAGTATGACAGTAAAAACCAAAGCACTGAGTAACTAAAAATACATAAAAGCATAACAAATACCCATAAAAGAAAAAATAAACACATCACAAATCATATCCCTCATCTTACAGTTTAACTATGCTAAGAAGTAGTACCTATTCATAATATTAGCGGGTATTGAAATTTAAGCAACTCGCTCGTCAAATTGACAAGATTAGTTCACAGTGGACTAAATTCATAATATTACGTGAGTTGCACCCGAGCGGTTAAGGCTGACGTCTCTATTCATTAAGAAACCTACCAGCCCCTACTTTAACTTTGTTCTTGCAAACTCGCCGCTGTTTTCCCTATAAAGTAGAGTTGTGACAAGGAGTAATGTCTCCTTATATTGTTCTGGGGCTAAGAGGTTTGCCTCCTAGTTATCACTATTCTCAACTTTCACGCTGCGTCAAGAATATATTAAAATTTAATGTAGAGAATTTTTATAACCACTCCGAATGTAAATAAAGTTCTAGTGCAATAACCTCAAATTGAGTCTTTTAGGTATCATTATTTTTATTGTTTCATTACTAAATTAAAAGCCTAAAAGATTAAGTTTGATAGACGTTTATTAATAAAGCAATTGTAGTGTCTTAAATTGCTTGAGGAACGCGCCGGTTTAGTTTATTAATGACTCGAGACGGTCTTAATATCGAAGTTGGGCCAAAAAGTTTCGGCAATCGACACTTGCGAATATCGATTATGAAGTTAGTGCGAAAATCATTCGTAGCGGGTGGGCCCTTGACAAATGCCGGTTATAAGCACGGAACAAATTGGTGCAATTAATAACGAGTCGCGCTGGTGGCTCGGAGCCGGCAAATATTATCGAGATCGTTAATTTCGACATCTTACTTGCTTCTTGGCGCGAGACGGATCTGGCATATGCGTGCGGTTGCGGGACTCTTTATTATCGAACCCTGTGATCTTCACGTAGAAAACTACAACACCTACGTGAAATACCGTTTCAAGAATATTAGTATTGTTTTTTGTACTGACAGTCCGGAACTAAGTTATACATATTTAGTTTGATAGTTTCATAACATTATATATTTAGACGGATAAAGAGTGAAACCATAGCAGTGGAGCTACCGTGAGATCAGGGAGTAGGTATGTTACTCAATAGCGATGTGGAAAAGTGAACAACAATTACTGTAACCCCAAACGGTTAATTACTGGAACCAAAAATGACATATCATATTTTATGTGACGTCCAAGCTATCGAGTAACGTGACACAGGAAAGTGATTTTTTGTTACATAGTAAACGAAAAGTAACTCATAGATAATGATTCCTTGAGGATTGCAGTAGCTTTGCGATTGGGATCGAAGGTTTGCGAGGTGCACAGATGTGTGTGTGAAGCCATGGTTCAGGAGAACGGCCTCCATGGCCTTAGTTGCCAGAGGTCGCGGGGCGTTTTTCATGTCACCACGCGATAAATGAGGTAATTCGCAGGGCTTTGGTTTCTGCCAATATACCCTGTGTCCTGGAGCATCCGGGATTGTGCCGTGATGATGGCAAGAGGCCAGATGGTCTTGCGTTGGTTCCTTGGCAGAGAGGTCGGTGCCTCTTATGGGACGCAACGTGCGTTAGCACCTTTGCACCGTCCTATCTGAGTCACACCATCAGTGCTGCTGGTGCGGCAGCGGAGTATGCGGCGAAACAGATGCATTCGAAGTACTCTGTCTTGGAGCCAACGTACGATTTTATACCAGTTGCGGTGGAGACTGCAGGGCCTTGGGGTGCAGAGGCTAAGAAGTTTGTATGGGAATTGGGTCGGCAGCTTAAGAGACAGGGGTTGCGATCCTCGTTCCGGATCGTACCTGGTCCAACAAATTGCCCTGGCTGTACAGCGAGGTAACCAGTGTCATGGGAACATTTGGGCCAGCTACGGTCCGGGGTGGCACCATAGGGTAGTTTAGTGTTTAAGTTTGACAAAGCCTGTTGCGGATTACTTCATTTGTATGTAGGTAGGTGACAAAGCCTGTAGCTGATTTGTTTTATGTCCACTTGACGAAGCCTGCGCTGCTGATCACGAACTATTTTTGTTGGTATGGTTTTAAATAAATTTTAACAACAAATACAATTTTGTAACGAGGTCTGTATAGATTAATTAAAGTCAAGATTATATGAAAGTGGTTCATGTTCTTTTGGCTTTATTTCTATTGTATTTTTACTAATTAGTGGCTTTGAAACCTTTGTATTTAATCCATTAGTTCTAAGTGCAATTCCTTTATACTTTGAAAATCTATTTTAACAATTTTCTGGTCCCTGCAAGAGAATTTCAAACAGCAAAGCTTTCTTTGAGACTCTCGATTACATTTTATTACTGTATTTACTACACGTTTCTTTTGTTCAGTCATCGTTATACACCTACACGTTCTTAATTTATTAAATTGGAATTAAAAATTTGTATTATTTTGAATTATTACTTTCAACACATAAGATACTACCTCTAGTATAATAAGATCATCGCCGTAACTATGATTTAAATTAACTGTATGAGCCTGGAGTCCCAAAACTGTTTTCTTCGTTGTTAAAAGTGTGTAGGTATTTTGAGACTGCTTATGCTCTTCTTTATTGTATTTTGATCACACGGAGCGTAATTTATATTTAACCAAGCAAATACTCGCAAAAGATTCAATCACTCAAATAAGTTTATCCCAAAAAGTGAACAAAACAAGAGCAGCATACGACCATTAATAATAAGTATATTATCCATACTAATACAATATTATAAATGGGAAAGTGTGTGTGTCTGTTTGTTTGTCCGTCTTTCACGGCAAGACAGAGCGACGAATTGACATGATTTTTTAAGTGGAGATAGTTGAAGGGATAGAGTGACATAGGCTACTTTTTGTCTCTTTCTAACCTCCCTAAAAGGGGGGGGGGGTTAAAAGTTTGTATGAAGCAATCCGCGATTTTCAAATTTAACGCATGCGAAGCCGCGGAAAAAAGCTAGTCTCACATAAAAACGTTTTATGCGTACACATTCAAAGGTTATTAAATTAAATCATTATTTACACACGCCGAGTTGAATCCGACTTGGTGCTCGTGAAATAGCAATAAAAATTATTAGACGCATATCCCGCCTGTACTGCCTTTTTGTCCTTGTTCAAATCAGAACCGATCTCAGGAACAATGACGTCATAAATGCCGAAGTGATATTTCATTTCTGTCGTCAAACGCTCGTATTTTCTTACCTCTACGCTGTATGATATTTTAACATTTGATTTACTAAGATAGTATGACTGGCAGGTTTGATTAACGATTAGCAAAATGGTAAACAACAAACAATGGTAAACTCTTTTGTGTATAATTTAATCAGATACCTAAGGTGAAATACCCCATAATGGACGGTGATGCCATTATGGACAAAAAAACACAAATCCTTAAAAATAAGTATCAAAAATTAGTTTCTAATAAAACCGCCTTCAAAAATAAGCGCGTTACAAAACACGGAGAAACTAAAAAGCCAAAAATAATAAACCTTTCAATTCAGATTTCTTATCGTATTGCAATAAGCTAAACATCCAAATTATAAACGAATATAACACGCTTAGCGGTAGAATTTTTACATTTATGAGTGAAATATCAAAAACAGGCGAAAATTTTTCTTAAACTGTCCATGATTGGGTCCGTTACCTTATGTGTTTTTTTCAGCGTACTTTACCTAATGGAAACCTAGCACGATATTTACCATTATATTAATATCACTCACGATTTATTTAGGCGCGATAGTTCACCTAAAGTACAGTGGTTACAATTAATTCTGGTTAGAACTTAATATTTTTGCAGGCATAGATACCTACTAAATAAACCACATTAAATCGCGTTGCCCTGAATATTAACATGTTTATGCCTAACTACTGAAATAAACAATGTATGTATTCTTAAATTATTTTCGCAATAAGAATTGTGGTTTTGGAGGCAACATAAAATAAGCCTATTATTTATAATAGAGGAACATTAAAGTGCACGTGTAGCCGTAATGATGTCACTACTTGGTTACAATTTTTAATATGTTTTGTTTTTTTTTTGTAAGAGGCATCGCTAATGGTACTCGTACAAAAACAGAGATTGAATGAATGAATGAATGATACTGGATGTCAAGTGTTATCGAGTAAAGTTGAATTTTGAAATCAACATTTTAAATTTTGAGTAAATATGTGCCGTCGAAAGCAGAGCTGTTGGCGCCTGCGAAACGCTTCGATCGTTTTGTATTTAAACTCCAACGCCTCTAAATATATCATTTAATATCAGTAATAGAATGCGAATAGGCATCGATAAGAAAAGATTTTGAAGTTCCTTTCTTTAGCCGCGTAAACATATCGTCGAGACCCACAATCTATGGGATTGGACCGCTCGCTCATCTTGATCTAAGCAAACTTCTCCTTTCATGTCATAGATATTTTATTCCAGCTATTCTGATATGAAGGCCCTTCGTATCACGTTCATTCAAATGACATATTGGAGAAACGTTTCAGTATAAAACGATGGAATAAGAATCCAAATGCGAATCTAAATGCGCTTCATAAAGTTCGGCATGTAATAGTTTTGTTTTTGTAGAACGGTTCAGGTAATAGAATTTATTCCAGTATTTTCACAATGCAATTATTTAAAGTCCGCTGCGATATAATTGTAATTTTATCTCATTTTATAATAACTACTAGTATATTTACGTTTCGTAATTAAGGTATTTAATTTCGACATTCGACCAATGAAATTTGATTTTATTTTCATATACTGTATTATATTATGAGAATCAATTTTAGAAATGACGACCATGTTTATCAGTTCATTGTGAAAAGCATTACCCACTTAAGTTAAAATAATACTCCTCGTTCAACGGTCCAATTATTCAATATTAACGGGAAATGCAACAAGATCTCCTTAACCGGTATTATTCTCCATTAAACAGAAACATTGTGATGTAAACGAAAACTGCCTTCCCTTCCCGCAGAATCTGCAATTTCAGTATAAAATTTCCATCCCCGTTGTTTCTTTGTTGTGAAAAATTTTATTTAATTTCGGGCAATTATTACATGCGCTCTCCGAAATTACTCTAAGGAATAGCACCTCGCGGAAACCGGTTTTATTTCAGAGAAAACGGTTCTTTTTTCTACAATGAAAGCTTTATGCCGCTAAATGGGATTCCCGCTGTTAGTGTAATCTGTTTTTTTACGTCGTGGATTATTGTAATCAGTGCCGATTTAGTGTAGGTAAGTTGCGTTGACAGGTTTGTATTTTTTCGGGCGGGGTGCGGAAGGGTAAGAGTGATGTGTTCTGGGTTTATTATGTGTCTGGGTTGACGGATGCGCCGGCGGAGCGACAGCGCACGCAGGTGTGAGTATGCCGCGAGTCGCGGCGTCTCCGTCGCTCTGTCATTTGTACATTTGCTTTATTACATTGCGTGATTTATACTTCGCCCGGTGTGTTTAACGACGGCGGTTTGTCATTTCGCTGTCTTAAATTGAGATTGATCCCGGGTTCAACGTTACGAAATATTTTTTTGGCGGAGCAAAGCTTATGGTAGATTAATGCTACAATAATATAGTAAATATATATTACCTTATAGCAACCGCCTAGTGCTTACTTTTTTTTAGTATGACACCGCAAAATATAAATTTATAGGTAATTTTCCCCTCTTCGCTCAGATACACTTAAGCCTGAAATAAATAAATCTGTTGTGTAAAAGATTTAGATGCAATGTAAGATCTTGTAGACGGTGTTTTCCTCTCTTCAAGCTCTACCAGCTTCTATCGTCAGCTAGAAGAAGCACAGCAGCAAGTAAGCAAACATAAAACCGGTTAACATTTTACTGTAACTTACATACTTTACTGAGATTCTACATATATGTATGTGTACTATGTAGTAAAAGACGACTACGACGTCGTAACTCGTAAAAGATCTCACTTCACTTTTACCAAATTTTATCATAAGTTTAAAATTCTTCCTTATTTTGGGAAAGCACCGTCTTCGAATAGTAGTATAGATAAGGATATGAATGTTATTCAAACGAACCTTGTCGTTGTTACAGAGAGGCTCCGACGAGCTTCTGTCGCAGAGTGGCGTCACCGTCATGGCGCCCGCCGCTCCGCACCACGCCGACAACAACAACCAAGACTCTGCCGCCAAAAAGGTAAACTTCTCCCTTACCACTTACTCGTCAGTTCTAACTTACACTACTTAGTATCTTTAGAACGTCTAAGAGATATCATGCAAATCTCGTGTTTTCCCGAAGTCACATGGCGGGATAACTAAATGATTCTGTTGTCAGTGTGCGTTTGAATTGGTCTGACTAAATTTGGACTAAGTAGACTTATGTTGATCGGGATATAGACTGTGATCACTTTTTATCCGTGGAAGAAAGAAAAAGTTGACCACTATTATTATGGACTCGAACACACTGCTACATTAAATGCGGGGTGATCGTTGTCGTTGTGATTGTGTCGAGTTATTTCGGTTAGATCATAATTTGTATAATAATGTCCCTATAATATTTATTGTTTGCATGTAAGTATTTAAATATCATACTAACTCAGTTAAAATAAATCATATGAATTGACATGAACTTAATAGTGGTCACATCGCTCTTAACGAAGAAATTCTAATTGTGCGTACCCCCTAGCCCATTTGGAGCTTAAGCGCTCCCTTTCAAACTAATAATTTCCACCCGTAAATATTCTTATTTTGAACAAAAAGATGTTATAAAGGTTTGACATTAAACGACCAAAATAAAAAAAAGAAAAGGGAAGGCGAAAATGGCTTCCCTCGCGAATTCGGGGGAAAATTATTAATAATCTCACCCATCTTTCGATGCTAGGGTAAACGATAATTTTTCCAATCGAACATTGAGTGATATAATATTTTTGAACATAATCTTATTGATACACGGCGCGAGAATTATCGGATTTCCTTTTTTAGGGTTCCGTAGTCAACTAGGAACCCTTATAGTTTCGCCATGTCTGTCTGTCCGTCCGTCCGTCCGTCCGTCCGCGGATAATCTCAGTAACCGTAAGCACTAGAAAGCTGAAATTTGGTACCAATATGTATATCAATCACGCCAACAAAGTGCAAAAATAAAAAATGGAAAAAAATGTTTTATTAGGGTACCCCCTACATGTAAAGTGGGGGCTGATATTTTTTTTCATTCCAACCCCAACGTGTGATATATTGTTGGATAGGTATTTAAAAATGAATAAGGGTTTACTAAGATCGATTTTTGATAATATTTATATTTTAGGAAATAATCGCTCCTAAAGGAAAAAAAAGTGCGTCCCCCCCCCTCTAACTTTTGAACCATGTGTTTAAAAAATATGAAAAAAATCACATAAGTAGAACTTTATAAAGACTTTCTAGGAAAATTGTTTTGAACTTGATAGGTTCAGTAGTTTTTGAGAAAAATACGAAAAACTACGGAACCCTACACTGAGCGTGGCCCGACACGCTCTTGGCCGGTTTTTTACATTCGTACTTTCCATTGAAAATATTTTTACTAACTAATTTTAAAATCTTAAAGGAAGCAATCGAAAAATATGAATGAATCTAATTAGAAATGGCACCTGTTTTATACCTAGGCACGAGTGATTTTGGGTGTGTCTGGTTGGTTAGGAAGTCAAGACGCATTTTCAGCTTAACCTATTCAGACTATAATATTTTACTATGAATATAGGCATACGGCATAACTAGTTACGAGTCTTGGATTAAGTATAAACATAGACTTACAGGCGTATTCAAATTTTTGAAACACAGGTTATGAATTAGATCTCCGATTCTTAACATATGTTATTAAAATCAGAACGAGAATAAGAGCTATATAGTTTACCAGTTTTTTCAGTGTGTGTGTGGATTGAGTGAGCACCTTCCGAAAATAAAAAAAATATGCTGATCATTTAGTAAAAGTTCTAAAACAATTGTAAAACGAATCTCTGAATTTGTAAAAAGATAAATCAAAAGATACAGCCATTAACATGTGCTCACTCAGTTCTCACAAACTACCAACGAAAACAGTGAATATATTCATTTAACATATAATATTTATATACTAACATTTAGTAAAAAATAGGCCAACCTACCTCTATAAATATTAGATCACCTAGTGACGTATAAAATTTTTTACAAATAGTTTCTTATGCTCACTCAATCCACACACTTTTGAAAAGCCGAATTTTGATGAAAAACATAAGATTTAGACCGCTATTATATGTGTATAGTTTAGTAAAAGTGAAATGGGAATTTGTAAAATACAAAACGAACCACTAACGTGTCAGGTTTTTTTATAATAAATTTTTGTAAGTGCTCACTCAGTCCACACGTTTTGAGAAAGTTAAAAATGTAAATATCTTACGATTTGTAGCACCTAAGACACTCGAAAGTACTTCAACATTTAGTAAAAATTTTTACTAAATATCCACCATCTAATATTTTATATTCGTTGTCTGGTTTTAAAGATATTCAGACATAACTTTTCTCATACAAATGTATCAAGTAGGGTGACTACACTATGTCGGCTCCTGATTTTCCCCACCTTCCCATTGTCATATTGAGATTGGGGAGTTTCGTTCGTTCAATTTTGATAATATTAAACTAATACCATATTAATTATCCATCTGCAAACTGTTTTTAGGTTATGTTCTTGGCCTAGTGATGATGTGTATTGTGTAATTTTTATCGACGTCAGGATAATAACCATATCGACATGCATGCATTAAAAAGGACATGAATGATAATTGGTAAGAAACAAAGAATATAATACTTCACTAGTAAGAAACCAGAACCTGGTAATCTAATCGCGCTAACAGATGAGCGTACCGGATTTGTAAGTGGGAGCGAGAAATAGTTATTCTTTTCTCGCTCCCACTTACAAATCCGGTGAACTATTATCAAAATTGAACGAAACTTCCCAATCTCAATATGACAATGGGAAGGTGGGGAAAATCAGGAGCCGACATAGTGTGGTCACCCTACTTGATACATTTGTATGAGAAAAGTTATGTCTGAATATCTTTAAAACCAGACAACGAATATAAAATATTAGATGGTGGATATTTAGTAAAAATTTTTACTAAATGTTGAAGTACTTTCGAGTGTCTTAGGTGCTACAAATCGTAAGATATTTACATTTTTAACTTTCTCAAAACGTGTGGACTGAGTGAGCACTTACAAAAATTTATTATAAAAAAACCTGACATGTTAGTGGTTTGTTTTGTATTTTACAAATTCCCATTTCACTTTTACTAAACTATACACATATAATAGCGGTCTAAATCTTATGTTTTTCATCAAAATTCGGCTTTTCAAAAGTGTGTGGATTGAGTGAGCATAAGAAACTATTTGTAAAAAATTTAATACGTCACTAGGTGATCTAATATTTATAGAGGTAGGTTGGCCTATTTTTTACTAAATGTTAGTATATAAATATTATATGTTAAATGAATATATTCACTGTTTTCGTTGGTAGTTTGTGAGAACTGAGTGAGCACATGTTAATGGCTGTATCTTTTGATTTATCTTTTTACAAATTCAGAGATTCGTTTTACAATTGTTTTAGAACTTTTACTAAATGATCAGCATATTTTTTTTTATTTTCGGAAGGTGCTCACTCAATCCACACACACACGTTTTTTCAACATGCGCATTTCTTAAGTTTGCATGTACTTAACTTGGGCACGGGCATGTACGTAGTTCTTAGAATTTGTAAAAGCACGTTTCGCATTTCTAGCGACACAATTATGCTAAAATGATATTTTCCGCTCAAAGCAGGAAAAAGCAAAGGTTTGTTGTAAACCTAATTAGACATTATGCTTATCGTTGTTTCTATTATATGTATCTACACAAATTTCATGACAAACACAAAATATAACAATCAACATTAAAAAAAAAAACAAAGAAGTTGCAATTTAAGTTTCCCACCGAAATATAGTTAAATTGTGCATTTGCATACATAAAATACACAGAGGTGGGTTTTGGGCGTATACTTTCATTAAAGATATCGTTCCAAACGCTACCAGAAGCCGAGCAATGTTTGGTTAGGGAACCACTTTAGATGTGCTGGTCGCAAGGTCGTTTTATACTGGTCGCTTATTAACCTTAGTCTTGCAAACCGGACTATTACAAAAAGAAGGCATTTAGGCCCACTTGCACCAACTACTTAACTTAGGGTTGGTGGGCTGTCATATGTCAAATTCTATATAAAATGTTGGGTTAACCCTCCATTTTCGTTGATACAAGTGGCCCTTTGGGTAGTCCATACTAATATTATAAGTGGTAAAGAGTGTACTGTCTGTTTTTTTGTCCATCTGTCACAGCAAAACGGAGCGACGTATATTGACGTGATTTTTAAGCGGAGATAATTGAAGGGATGGAGAGTGACATAGGCTACTTTTTGTCTCTTTCTAACCCCCGAATTCCCTAGAATGGGGGGTGGAAGTTTCTATGGAGCATTCCGAAATTTTCTAATTTAACGCAAGCGTAGCCGCGGGAAAAAGCTAGTATTTATATAATTATATAAAGCTTACACGCGTTAAGATTTGTTTATACTTTTTGTTATACGTATAGTTAATTAAAAAGGATATTATCATGGTTAAAATAAAGTTTACCGTATATATGAAATAAAACCTATTAAAAACAACAAGAACTCTTTAATCCTTGACATCATTATCGTGTATTTAAACTACCTTTTCCTTCTCGAGTTTTAAATTAATTACCTAATTTAGGATGTGTCTGAACATTTTAGTACCCTGTCATATAGTATATTTAAGTGAGAGCTGCCGCACAATGTTGTAAACTGTGATAAGACACGAGTAGATACTTAGTTCCAGACCGTATTAGGTAACTACATTTATATAGTACCTATAAAGCGTGTAAATCTAACACGGGCGAATCTCTTAATGGTTGTTAGTGTAGGACATAAGATAATTATGTTAATTTATTAGATATCTTTTACTTAAAATTTAAATGTTCTCTATTTAAACATATTCCCAATCGCGTTAATCTCTCATTGACAGTTAGTTTTAAAAGCTCATATCTCGCTCATATTTGTTGATGTTGACTGGCGCAGTCAGTAGTGACCCTGCCTGCTGCGCCGCGGTCCCGGGTTCGAATCCCGGTAAGGGCATTTATTTGTGTGATGAGCACAGATATTTGTTTCTGAGTCATGGATGTTTTCTATGTATATAAGTATTTATATATTATATATCGTTGTCTGAGTACCCACAACACAAGCCTTCTTGAGCTTACCGTGGGCCTCAGTCAATCTGTGTAAGAATGTCCTATAATATTTATTTATTTATTTATATTTCTAAAGCTCATATTAAAATTAAGAGTAACTTAAAATTAAAAACACCTATATGGTTTAATTTATCGCCCATATAAGTCTTACTTACTGTATACCGACCGCGAGATTGTAGGTATAATATGGCCACTTTAGAACGAATTTATTGTAGAATATACCCAAGAGTAATGAGATCATATTTATTATGGTGTATTCCCTGTTCCTGCCTTGCACAAATGCAAATATGTGCATATCCCCACCTTATCTATGGCGGCTTTTATGTGGCTCAAATGAGAATATACCATCTTTTAGTTTTGTAAAACTATGTATCACTTTATGTTTTATCACTGTCTACATATACAATTATTAAATAAAATTGACCAAATCAGACGTCATCGCTATTCACGAATATGCTTGCTAGCGAAATGTTAGTTAATTACTATTCCTATTTTTTTGTCATTTACAGTTTATTCAAAAATTAAGAAAATATAAAAAAACACATGTTCTATTAATGTATGGTATATTATAATTCACATACGTAGGGGAAGGTGGCTCAAAGAGGGCACCTTAAGGAAAAGTTGAAAAAAAAGTGGTTTTTAACCTAATTAGCTTATTGTTTTTTTTGCCAAAAGGTACATTATTTAATACTATTCCATGGAGGATGGCTTAATTTATCTAAAAATGGTAAACAAAAGAAATATACGCATTTTTAAAAACCTCTACGATTGCTCGCTTTGCCCTGGGGGGGGGGCTAAAGTGGGCATCGGCTTAGGGCAAAACGGGCATGGGCTGAGTATATCTTGTCCATAGGCTACAGGTATACAGCGATGTACAGTACGATCTAAACGGTGTTATTTTTACTTGGGCTGTACATCGTTGAAACCTGCGCGCTATCATATTCACTCTCATTGCCAATGCTCTGCGTTCCCATTCGATGTCGGCATCATCACGCAGGTGTTCGGTTACCAAATGCCCAAGGTATTTGAAAGACGACACCCTCTTGAGTATCTGGCCATTCAATAAAATAGGAGGGACATACGTTGGGCACTTGTCACCCGCTTTAAAAACCATATACTCGCTTTTGAGCGCATTATATTTTAAATTGTGCTGGCGAGCGTACGTCTCACAAATGTCTAAAAGGATTTCAGACCACCGACGGAGGGGCTCAGCAACACCATGTCGTCAGCATAACTTATATTGGTAAAGCAGACCCTGTCAACATGGCATCCGACATGTGTGTTGCTGAGCCCCCCAATTAAGTCGTTAACATAGAGTTTAAACAGTTTGGGAGAGGTAAGCCCCCCCTGCCTTACACCGCACTGCAGTCCGTATTCGTCCGAGAATACACCCCACCTAACACTATTCCTCTGGCCTGTATACCAGTATTTACCATCTTAAAAAGGAAACATAAAACACTATAGCAATTTAAACCAACTATATTCATATAAAACACACAGGGCAAAGCGGGCAGTGCCCGCATTACCCTGCCCGCTTTGCCTTTTTCGTCAATTACAAAATGGAAGCAAAATCTAACCGTCAAAATGTTGCGCCACGAGGAGTTTAATGCAAGGGTATTACGGCCAGATAGTTAATTAATAACTAACAGGCATTAATGATAGCATTGCAAACATCAGAAATGTGAGAACACACGACACATACCCTGAAATATTTTTCAAAAAACCGCAAAAAACATTTTTTTGTCGGAGCGCGTAACGGCGTGCTCGCAGGTTAGCCGGACGAATGACGCGAGGTGCGCGGGGGACGGGAAGTATTGTCACTTGTTACGACCGCGCTCCATTTTGAAATGGCAACATTAAATCCAGTGCCCGCTTTGGGCGCTATGCCCTCTTTGGGCTACCTTCCCCTATGATGTTGAATAGCGACGTTTTTATACGCCCTATTATACGCAGATGCTTTTTACATAAATTATAAAGTAAAGACGCGTCGCTGAAAAGGGAGGCATTTTCTCACCGCGGGCACTGGTGACACCGGTCATTACCTCCCTAGGTGGAAAAGTAAACATTGTATGCGAAATAAAACTTTTCAAGTGGTAATTAATGAAGAAGTTAATGAACAAAAGGGATAATTAGTTGACAAGTGTTAGACAGGGACTTTTAAAATCGAAGTAAGTTAGAATCGTTTGGTTTGGTTTTATGGTTTATTTCAGATAAACGACCAAGTACTTTATGTCAGTATCAATAATTATGTGTAATGTGTATCAAACAACGCTCGCACCCTCTAAAGAAAGCGCACAAAAAGTGTATTTTTTTAATATCTTTGTGTACCTACTTATTCACAACACAAGTCATTTTGATCTTACTGTCCGCTTAATCAATTTGAAAGAAAGAAAGAAAATAAATTTATTCAAAACAAGATTCCTTATGTCTATGATACACATTTATTAATAGGTATTCATATTAACGTCACTGAAAAGGTCTCCCCTCAGCATTTTGTCAGGTTAATTACAGGTATCTTGACGCTGGTCTTCCGTGGAGACCTGTCCAAGCGATCGCGTCAGTACATATATTTAAACAAAAATTAAACTTACGAGATCTGGAAATATTAAATCTAGATATCTGACCTACTATTACTTTAAAATTGAGCATTAATTTATTATTTTAAGTTAAGTAATATCCTAATTTTTATTTATTTAAACCTAACAGTAAGGTGCGTGGGCGTGTAGTCAGGGACCAAACGACCTCTTTTACAAAAAGTCGTCGACATCTCCTCTAAATACCTAAAACAGGTATGGATGTGTTCCTCGTTATCTCCAGATTACGAATTGACCTGTTTTAGTTTAAGGAGGGGGGGACGGGTTGAGAAAAAGGGGGGAGAAAGATGGCGGCCGACCATCATAGATATTTATTCACATCTCGAGTCCTATGCCACCAATCTGTTCGTGCAAGGTGTCGTTTGAAAGCTTATTAAACCTACTTTAATTGTTTATAAATAACTATACTCATAAAAGTAACCGTTTACGAAATATTTGAAAATATGTGTTTTTTTATCGCGCATGAATTGCACAAGTACTAGAAAAAATGCGTCTAACTCAATAAACAATAACTTTACCGCAATTGATGTTACTTATTATAAAATTTTCGCGTCTATTCATGCTCTTTCTAAAAATATAAGTTTCATTGGTATATGATAATATATAACCATGTAATTACAAATTTGGTTTAGCAGAAGTCACTCTGCCCGGTCGCAGAAATGGGCGCTGACCGTAGTAAAGTATTCGATATTTTTGAGGTCCTATTTTACGGATCCATATGCGAGAGGTATCGTTTCAAAGCTAATTAAACCTACTATATATTTTTATAAATAACTATAATCATAAAGGTAGCTGTTTAGAAAATATTTGAAAATATGTGTTTTATAGACCATGAGTCGCACAAGTACCTACTGGTAAAAAATGCTTCTTAATCAATAAACAACAACTTTTCCGGAATTGATGTTAGTATATTTACGCGTAGTAAGTTATAAGATTTACGCGGAATTTGGTGCGCTTTCTAATAACATAAGTTTTATTGGTGTATACTATTATATAACCAAGTAATTACAAATATGGTTAAGTAGGGGCCACAGCGCCCGGCCACGTATGGATGCTGACCGTCGCCAAATTTTCTATATTTTTCGGATCCTATTTCATTTTACAGGAATCTTTTGAAAGCATATTATGCGTACTATCATTAGTTCTCAATAATTTTATTTGTAACTGTAGTAGCTAACAAAATATTTGAAAATATGCATTAGAACCGATGTGAGTAAAACATGCCTCTAGCTCAATGAATTATATTTATTCCGCAATTGATATAATAACAAAATAAACGGCGAAATGTATGACCTTTTCAAATAATAAGTTTTGTCAGTATTGCATGAACAATTAATGTTAATTTATCCATCATACTCACTGCGCACCGTCATATACATGGATGACCATTTTCGTTGCCGTTTTCACAATTTTTAAGATTGTATCTTGGTGCATGACCAATAAACAATAACTTTACCGCAAATAATGTTATGATAAGATTTACAGGACATTTCATATGCTTTCTAAAAATATAAGTTTTATTGATGTATGATATTATACAACCAAGTAATTACGAATTTGGTTTAGCAGGTGTCACTGCACCCCCGTGACGTAAATAGGTGCTAACCGTCGCCTAATTTTATGTATTTCTCAGATCCTATTTTAGCGATCAATTTGTGAGAGGTATCATTTGAAAGCATATTATGCGTACTATCGTTACTTTTTAATAATTTTAGTCGTAATTGTAGAAGTTTACAAAATATTTGACAATATGTGTATTTTTACTGTATATGAATAGCATTCGCACTGATACGAGTGAAACATGCTTCTATCTCAATAAATTATATTTTTCCGCAATTGATATAATAACGAAATGAACCGCAAAATGTATGGCCTTTACAAAAAATTAGTTTTGTTAGTTTTGCTTAAACAATTAATGTTAATTTGTCCACCATACCCACTGCGCACGGTCAATCGTCATATAAACGGATGTCCACCGCCGTTGCCTTAATTTTTTCATCATTTTACAGATTTTATTTTACTGATCAATTAAGTATATAAGTAAATTCGATACGTGATAGATTATATTTATTATGAATATACGACTAGTGAAATAAAATCTGAAAAATCATGGAAAAAGGCAACGACCGTGGACATCCATTTATATGATGGTGCGCAGTAGGTGAGCTGAACAAATTCAAATTAATTGTTTATGCAATACAAACCAAACTTATTTTTTGTGTAAGTCATACATTTTCCGTTTATTTTGTTATTATTTCAATTGCGGAAAACTATAATTTATTGAGCTAGAAGCGTCTCTTATCAATGCCAATGCTATTCATGCACAATAAAATACACATATTACTAATCAAATATTTTATAAACTTCTACAGTTTCGACTTGAAATATTAGAAATAAAGATAGTACACATAATATGCTTTCAAATGATACCTCTCACAAATGTATCAGTAAAATAGGATCTGAGTAACGTAGAAAATTTGGCGACGGTCAGTCAGCACCCAATATCGTGACAGGGCGCAGTGACCCCTACTAAACCAAATTCGTAATTACTTGGTCATATATTATCATACACCAATAAAACTTATATTTTTAGAAAGCGCGTGAAATTTCGCGTAAATTTTATAACAACATTAATTGCGGTAAAGTTATGGTTTATGAAGTTAGAAGCATTTTTTATCTGTATATGTGCAACTCGTGCTCGAAAAAAAACTCATGTTTTCAAATATTTTGTAAACAGCTACCTTTATAACTATAGTTATTCAAAAATAATTATAGTAGGTTTAATTTGCTTTCAAATGATACCTCTTACATATGGATCCGTAAAATAAGAACTTAAAAATATTGAATACTTTACTACGGTCAGCGCTCATTTTTATGCGACCGGCGGAGTGACCACTACGAAACAAAATTCGTAATTTAATGGTTATATTATCAATTACCAATAAAACTTATATTTTTAGGAAGCTCATGAATAGTCGCGTAAATTTTATAATAACATCAATTGCGGTAACGTTATTGTTTATTGACTTAGAAGCATTTTTTACCAGTACTTGTGCGATTCATGCTCGATAAAAAACACATATTTTCAAATATTATGTAAACAGCTACCTTTAATACAATAGTTATGTGTAAACAATTATAGTAGGTTTAATTATCTTTCAAACGATACCTCTCACATATGGATCCGTAAAATAAGACCTCAAAAATATTGAATACTTTACTACGGTCAGCGCCCGTTTATGCGACCTGGAGGATAACCCCTGCCAAACAAAATTCTTAATTACATGGTTATATATTATCATATACCAATGAAACTTATATTTTAGAAAGAGCATGAATAGACGCAAAAATTTTATAATAACATCAATTGCGGTAAAGTTATTGTTTATTGAGTTAGACGCATTTTTTACTAGTACTTGTGCAATTCATGCGCGATAAAAAAACACATATTTTCAAATATTTCCTAAATGGTTAATTTTATGAGCATAGTTATTTGAAAACAATTAAAGTAGGTTTAATAAGCTTTCAAATGACACCTCGCACGAACAGATTGGTGCCATAGTATTCGAGATGTGAATAAATATCTATGATGGTCGGTCGCCATCGTTCCCCCCCTTTTTCTCGACCCGTCCCCCCCTCCTTAAACTAAAACAGGTCAATTCGTAATCTGGAGAGAACGAGGAACATATCCATACCTGTTTTAGGTATTTAGAAGAGATGTCGACGAAAATCGTGAAGGAGACGACTTGTGGCCAAATTGGCTCTAGACTAGTGGGCTGATGATGATGAATTAATTTGGTTTCCAAATTGGTTATTGTAATTGATGTGTTTAATAATTTTGGTTCTCGATTCGTTTAATGAACTGCGATAATTGTAACGATAAGGAATTCTGTTGGATTCGCGATGGCAATTAAAATTGTACGTACCTACATTTTTCATCTGGTTAACCAACCTATTGTTATTAAAGCACATAATAAAAATAAAATGCTTGGCAAAAATCAAAACAAAGTAATATCATATCACTTTTTTTGCAGGACACAGCTTATTTAATAAAAGAAAATTATCAATGAAGTCACTAAACGAGCTTTTCAAATAAGTTAATGAAAAAACTTTACCGAACTTTCATCCCTGCAAATGACGTAAATGTAGTATATTTACGTCATTTGCAGACAGCTAATTCAAAATTAGGAATTGTCCTAACCTAGGGCGGATTGCATAATATACGAGCGAATAAGGCCCGATGGTTGACTGGTAGAGAATGCCATTAGGCATTAAGTCCGCCATTTGTACATTTTTGTTTTATTTGTGCAATAAAGTTAAAAAAAATAAAAAAAAGTATACTACTATTAATGATTTTAAAATGTGAAGTCACTAATAGTATGAGTTTGTATTTTATTATGCATAAGGTCCGTGTTGTTCGTAGGCATATGTATGGGTTATGTATAAGAATATTAATTCAAGCTAAAAAGTGCACCATCATTAAAATCATGCCCATATTAGTATCAACTTACTGTGGGACTCAGTCAATCTGTGTAGGAAGTCCTATATTTATTTTTTAATTATTATTTATCACCAAAACGAATGTCTAACTGTTATAACGAGCTTTGTAGTAGTCATATTTGCTGAATTACATTTATGGTACGGCCAGCCAAAAAAGTGGTTTACCACTAGTCGACTATCTGTTAACACATAAGGTCGAAAAGTGGTAAACTACTTTTTTGGCTGACTGTACCTATATTACCAACGTCTATGGTACCTATATTAACGTCGGGATGAATTGTAAATTCATTATACGCGATATAATCCGTTTCCATAGTTTTATTTTATGAGTAACTATCGTGGTAGCCGAAGACAATACTATATAAGCTACTTAAATAGTACACGTTATTTAATATTAAATTACTTAATCAACTTGATCTCATTTAAAATTAATGAAAAAAGGTGGGCAAGAGACAGAGGCCACGTTAGTTTCGCCAGCCGTTTAGTCGAGGGCTGAAAAACCTCGGCGCAGTAATCTTAATTACATTGTGATCTCATTACAGCGAGCCTTAATTCATAATTAAATAGGGACGTGTCCCTGCCTTGCTTATTTATTTGCTATTCCATGGTTTCGCTATTGCTCCGTCTTTTTTCCACTGTGCAAATTTGGGCAGTGCCTTTTTTAAGGACACCCTTTCTTCTGTCTCTCTGAATATTCATTTGGAACTCATAGGCGGAATGGCGACGAGTTTTTAAAATGTTGTTTTTTTATCTTTTTTTTTCTCTTTGTATTGTTTGAGCGCCTGGTGCTGCAGAGATATTTAGCCAAAATAAAATGCGGCGTACTCTGAAGGTGACCTTTAGTATAATAGTATTGTATTTGTGTTATTTTCAGGTCTTGTTTTTCTTACTTTTGCTCTGACCGTATTAGTTGGTACCAGTTACGGAATATAAATGAGTGCCTAGTGTTCTAAATAGACGAATGTTTGGGTTAATTTTTCATTCCGAAAAACATGTGCGCTTTTACTCATCTGAGTTATTCTCACATATGTTCGGTGTATTGGTTTACTGGTAGATAATTTGGATCGAATCAGAACTGGAGCGAAATTAAGTTGAAATAAATGAATAAATATTAATATAAGTCATAACTTTAGGAACACATAAATAATAAAATAAATAAATAATAAATAAAACGTTTATTCAGAACGTAAAGCATTGGCGAACGCAATAGCAATAACATACATAGTATAGTGTCGTTCATTGTGGCTTAGCATAGATAGAGAGCAGATAGTTTATTTGAAATGTTGGTAGTTAAATAATATGGCGTCACCAATGAGGACAACAGGTAAAACACGCACACTCCAATTACATAAGTACCTGACGAAAGCAAACGTCCGTCGAAAACACACTAATCTACCTCGCCCTTTGACCGGGTCATTAATGTCCAAATAAAGTAATTAATTACGTTCGGCGTTTTTTCCTTATTTCCTTCACGTTAACAGTAAAAACGTGGCATCCTCGAGAAGATCAATCAAATCAGCGGCGCCGCAGGCTCGGCTGCCCGGAGTCTTCAGGAGCCCTCTTGAGCCTACTTCAAACAAATTATTTCATATTTTACTTGTCAAGCTTAAAACTTGAGAACTTTGCTTGTTCTATGCACAGAACAAGTAATATTACTTTAATAAGAGTCAGCTGTATAAATAGATCGGCATTATGAATAATTTAACTTTGTTTATTGCTCATCCAGTTTTGTTTTTAAAACCTTGTATACTAGCGTAATAAAAATAATTAAAAATATAAAGCAACATTGATATTTAGTAAAGGCAAAAATCTGTTATTTTAGAAAACGCTTACTTAATCAAAACGTAAATGCTCCTGCATGATAGCGCACCACACCCAAACATAATATTAATCAATGTTATCTAAAAGTAGAAAACAAGAAAACTAAAATATGCAGTTATGCACGGCAATCTATCTATCTAATCAATCATGATGTTATAGAGGTATTCATTGTAAGGGCACTTTACATTTTACTACTAGTTTTAGGGCCACTAAAACCATTTGGCTATCTCATTTTATGGATTTCCACCGCGGGCGCGCAAAATGAGCCATTCACAAACTTATGAAACTATTCGGCACAATGTTTACGTGGAGCGGCTCTTATTATCAACGATGTAGTTTAGTCGATCTTTATTTATTTAAACATGTTCTAAAATTGGACAATGTAAGTCCTTTGGTGTAATTATAAGGAATACTTATATTTTTGATATAACATCACTTTAGTTACTCCGTTATCAGATTATTCAGAGCGTATTAGTATTAGTTCAAACTAATTTAAAAATCCCTGTTTAATTTAAACATAACATTTTGATTTGGTTTAGTACTTAAGTTTTGATACCTATTTATAAACCAAAAATCACTTCTACAAAATAAAAAAAAAGTAAAATGTACCTGTTTTGTATAAAATGCCTGGCAAAAGATACTGAGAATAAGAAGCCCAAGAATAACCATCACGCAAATTAAATATTATTTTATTTCCTAGATTCAGGTATATTGAATATACAAATAGGTAACACTATGCAGCGATGAATATTTTTAAAGCTAAGTTCGAGTACCTAAAGCGATTCGGTGACTCAAGTAGTGGCACTATTAAAAGTTTTCTCGTGGCGAAGTTGTGCCGTCCATTCCTATGCATGAATCACCTCGCCCGGGCACTCTTGCTTCTTTAAATATACATTACAACTATGAAATGAGTTAATTAACGTGTCGCTTGTTTACACGGACTTGCTGAATTGAAGCTAATTATGACTTTCTACAAAATTTAAAATATTTCGTTTCATAGTTTTAAATTTATGTACGCTCTGTAGCGGTCTTCTGCTCTTTACATCGACCATGAACAAATGCTTGAACGCCACGATCTTGCGCCAGATCGATTCTTTTTAGAATATGGGTCCACAATGTCTAAACCACAAAATAACAAAACTAAATGTATAAAGCATAGTTAATTTAGAATTGGTACGCCATGGGAGAAATTTAATTTTTAAATGAAAAGAAAAAAGTAAACAATATTTTTTATTGCAGAATATAAAAGATCGTTTATTAATTTATAGCGTGTCACATATATTTCAATCATTCAGTATGTTTATGCACAAAATTACGGACTTTTCTGAAAATAGTATTCATCATCCTCTGAACAAGATTTTCATCCATCTTTTTTGTCTGTTGATTCCGTATGGACCGCAAGGAGTGGATATTTTGAATTATTTTGCCACTATTATTTAATTGTCCTTTAATGAAATAATGATTTGGGCAATAATTATTGCCTAGTAGTTTTCTGGAAATTCAACAATTTAGCAATCATTGACCCAGACCAAGGGGATTTTTCACGTATTTGTTCAAAGTGCATTTTCGCCGGTCAACGTCCATCATCAATAACTTACAAACGCAAAAAGTTAGATCAACCAAATTTCTAATATAGAGTTATCAACGTATTAAAATTAAGATGTGATTATCAGTTTTTTTAAATTTTTAAATATATTTTTTTATTCGTCGCTAAACGCGTGCCAATACTATGTGAACTATGCTTTATTAAAACGTTCTGTACCTATGTACATTAAGTCCCATTTTGTTAAATAATACTTAATGTAATGAGTAAATAATAATGGAAGTCTGGCGTATGTAAGTTATATGTATTTGTTTGACAGGACTAACTTAAACAATATACTTACTTTTTTTTATTCAATAAAAGTCACTACAATTTTAACCAAGATCAAATCGTTATCCAGAACACTTATAACGGTAGAAGAGCAACAGAAAACTTCGCCGATCCGATAGTATCGATGGTGCTCGGCGATTTGATAACAATATTCCGTGGCTGCCAATTAAAAGTTCCAGTCGGTTGCTAGAATTTAACAGCCGATGCAATTTCGCAGGACTGACAGTGATAAGCTTTTGTAAATATAGTTCGGAACAGTGGATTTGTAGCAATGGACTATAAAATATCAATTTTATGCCCTGATTGTTCGAAATGTTTATTTATTTTATTTTATTAAAGTTAATTTATTAATTCATAATTATTTTGGTGACAGATCGCTAAAAAAGCGTATTCCATATCTGCTCAATAGCTTACCTGAAGCCATCCGAAGTGAAAAGCACCCAAACAAATTTAAAACTATGCTAAAAAACATTACCTAAATATATTACAATAATTTATATTATCTATTATTTAAGAAGTTCAACGACTTTTCTTTAAGTTAATTTAATTAAGTTTATGTAATTGAGAGACTGTTGATCCCACAGACAAAGTCGTTCTGTTCCAGAGTTTTGTGGGACTATATGTTAGATATAAGTTTGACACTGTATTTTAATAACAATAAATAAATAAATAAATAATAATAAAAAATTGCGTAATATGCTTAATGAACAATAAAAAATCAATAGATAGAGATTCAATATTCAAATATTGAAATGCCTAATATTTTTACTTAAGAACCTTTAAATCGCGAGTAACTTACACACCCGTAAGTTCCAAATATCTGACCAAAATACAAAAAGTCCGGTAATACGATTGGATGATTACAATTTGCATGCATCGGCCAAAAGATATAGCTTCATTATAAGATCGTTTCGGCGGGCAAAAATTTGCCGACTTGTAATCGTGTAAACCCACCCGCCTCTACCCCACAAGCCGATTACCGTGCCGTACGCTACCGTGTATTTTGTCAAGAGAGTTTCCTTCACATGCTCATGTAAATTATTAATAATAGTATGCAGTATGATCTGTAAGACGTATTTGGGTATTCTTTTCGCTCTCTTTTGTTTTTTATTCCCAAGGTGGAGCTCAAAGAGTGGAGTTTTTTGTATGGGTCACCCCATATTTAGTTATTCATTTTCTTATGTTAATTTTATTGCGAGACATCTAAATTCCCAAATTTGGGGACATATTTCACATATGTACTTGTTTTACTGCTAGAAAACCCGAAAACCATAAATTATCACTGACTGATAGTTGTACCGTCGGTAGCTTTTACGTAAAGAGTTAACGCATATGTTACCTCCGTAACGATAACAAATGCCGAGAAGCAACAATGAGAAATGATTCTCATGGGATCATTAACACGTCGGCGGCGAGACGAGATCACTAATGACAGCGGAGGCGGCCAACTGAGAAATAGTGTTTCAATAAACACGGCCTGCCCGGTCACGAGGAAAATCGACCGATTCCGAGATCTCCAGGAAAATGTCACACGAGCTCTTTTTTCTATCCCACCGACCCAGACAAGATTTAATATTTATGGATGAAATGTGAGACGGGGCGAATGATTTAAAGTGCCTGATGTGGAAATTGTTCCGCAGATTTTCTGACCCAACGAAGTAATGTCTTTCTTTACGTTTTACGTACCACTTGTTTTCTTTCGCTTCCATGTCTAGCGAAATACCGTACCCTCTAGGTAGGCGAGCGTTCCCCGATTTACTTTCTTCCCTTTTGCAAGCCTGCTTGCGAAATATTTTTTATTTGTTTACTTACGGCGATTTGGTTCCTTTGATGTCGATTGTCACAGGATTTGGAAAGTACAAACAAAAATATTATGCCTGTGTCAACCTTTTTGCTAAATATTATCTTAGATATTGTATTCGTAAATTTGTATTAAAAATATAAAGATGTTCATTTGATTCTTTATTATTTTTGTATCGAGAACCGTTTATAGTTACTATTTATATTCAACCCCTATATTTTACTTAAAAAAATGTTTTAGACCGATTTAGTTGTAAATAGATGTTATTATGATGGTAGTTAGTATAAATCAGAACAATATAATAAGCATGGTACCAAAATTCTATTTTTTATACATAATAAAAGCTCAAAAGTAACTTTGAAACGGCTAAACTTTACTCTGCGTTTAGCCGAGCCGGCTCACTTCGGCTGAACTTAACAATGTCGAACTAATAGGCATTAGACTCATTTGTTACACCTCCACGCTTCGCCGCTTGCCAAAGACGATCCCAAAAAACCGAATGGATAGTTCACAACTTCGGCCCCGAACTTCAGCTGGAGAAGTTTCTTTGGAACGGATTTATTTATTTTAGACTCGATATTTTAGGTAAACCTTTTTTATTGATTTTCCTAAAGATAGCTAATTATTTAATTATGGATTTAGAACGAGAAAAAGAAGCGTACACGTAATATGAAACATTCGAAATAAAAAAAGCCCGTTTATCGTGTAAAAGTTGTATGGAATTGACATATAATTTCGAACAAAACGAGATATAATTTACATTTAATTACATTATATGAAGTTATATATTACCTCCATTTAATGGTTTTACTTTCATTTTAGGACATCTGTTCTTATTATTTAAGGCAACGGAGAACAAGATTCACTTTCTTTCATCGCATGCTCTTGCGTTTTTTCTGTTAAAATAACCTTCAAATCGTATGGACCTATTACTAAATCACACTAATATTGTTTTGCGGTAAGTCATGTCTTGGCCTGTCAGCTTAGCCTGCCCTTCGGCCGAGTCACCAACGTGCTCGTCATTAAAGGAAATATTGTCATAAGTCAATAATTAAATATAATTGATTTTCTTTATCAAAAAGCTCTTGCGTAAATTCCGCTAAACCGCCCTAATAACCGTAACGCAATTTCGAGTTCAAGCCTCAATTGTCAATGTCTCCGTAATAACGCAGTCTTTTTTACGCAAAGTGAAGTGTCGCGATATATTCGGGCGCGGGCCCGTAATCAAAAGCCTCTCCGGGGAACAATGGCGCCCACATCGGGGTCGCCCCGATAAGCCTCGACAATTATACTACATCGACTTTTCAATTATCCAACCGGCTCTTCCCGCGAACAATGCTAGCTTTATTTATGTACTTACATTAAAACGGTCATTTCTGCGCCATTTAGACGCTCGCTTCGACGTTCGCCATTAGCGGGGATCTTCGTGTGTTCTTTTGAATGTACCGCGTTAAAATGAAGATTGGGATGTTTTCACTCTCAATTTAGAAAAAAGGAAGGTAGCTTAAAAACTGATTAAAATGGACTTACTGCTAAACCTAGGCAAATAAGTATAGCGCTAAAGTAAACGCTGTTATGATATCTTATTAATAATAAGTTGTGGTAACCGGCAACCTGGGCCCTGCCCCGCTGCTGGCGGCACCCTAGGTTAGGTTTTTTATAATGTGTTTATATATTTTGTATTGTTTTGTAAATGGTTTTGTATTTTACTTTTATAATCATATTATAAAATAGCCTAGCCTAAGAGTTAAAATAAATAAAGAGAATAAGTTGTGGTAAAGTAATATCCTAATTAAATTTGTCGTATTTCACCATCGTATTTTATTTGGTTTACATGATAAGTTTTTGATTACATCACATTAGGCATTTAATTCGGATTTATTATTATTTCGTATTTATTTTTCTAAACGTTATAATAAGAATCTTAGTGTCTTCCAATTGCCGTAATTAAGTGTTTCTTGCTTTATCTTTTCTAATCGACTTATATTATAATAGATAAGCGATATATAATAGACGGAAGCTTTGTCTGTATTGCATCGCAGTCAGATAAAGCAGGCTGTCAAAAATATAGATGAAAGTGTATTAGATCTGATATCAACCAAAAATCTCAAAAACTTTATTTTTGTCCTCAGGTGAAACTGGAACAGAATGTGGGCAAGCCATCGCGCGTCATCCACATACGAAACATACCCAACGAGACGACAGAGGCCGAGATCATACAGCTTGGCCTGCCCTTCGGCCGAGTCACCAACGTGCTCGTCCTTAAAGGAAAGAATCAGGTCAGTTTCTAACGTTAAAACGGCTTAAGGTCAAACCTTCAAATCAAGAGTGAACAGGCATCTTCTGGGCGAGCTCACTCCATCGTAGGCCACGTCTTTGCCTTTGGCTAGTCTGTGGTCAAGAGTAAGCCCGTACAGCGGGCCTAATCCCGACTGGGGGGCAATTGTAACTAATCCATTTTTTTCCATTATTACACTATTAAGTTGAGTTTCACATGTATCCCTGAACACGCCCACCATATATAACCAGTGGACACTCTAATTAATAATGCAATCGTAAAACATGGGAAAGAATGGATCAGTTTCATTTGCCACCCGGGCGAAATTGTCCCGCTGTACCTTATTCCTTATTCTTTGAACAAACAGTTTCGTCTGCAACTGATACAACTATTGCTGTTTTGCATGAGACTTGAATCCAGTCGCAGTGAGTTGAAATGTAAGAACAAGGCAGTAATTTTTCCACTTTTAAATTTACTTGTACCTAACACAAAAAGCATTAGGTAATCAAATTGCAAAGATAAAAAGTATTTTTTTTTATTAGCCCATTATAGTGTCCCACTGCTGGGCAAAGGCCTCTCCCCTTGATTTCCACAACTCCCTCTGGTGTGCTTTTTCCGGCCAGTCACTCATAAAAGTGTCCAAGTCGTCCCGCCATCTTCGCCTAGGCCTGCCACGTCCCCGCTTCTTTGTCGGCATCCACTTGGTGTTTATATTAGCCCATTTATCCTGATGCATGCGGTAGACGTGGCCTGCCCAGTCCCACTTCAGCCTGGCGGTCTTTACCCCTACGTCAAAAAAAAATCATTAAAATCATTTAAGAAGGGAAAAAGTGCATTCATCCAAACTTCACAAATTAGATTAATCTGTGTTAGTTTAATCTGTGCATTGGAAGTCAGAGGAACCAGTCACTATGGGTTCAGAAGTATCACGCCTTACCTCTGCACTATCATTGCGCAAAGCCTTTAAATGGCAACTTCATAAAAACACCCGACAACATTTTTTGCGCTAACTAAACTTAAGCAAATTCCAAACGCGAATATTCCAACACTTGAAACCCTCAAACTATTGAGAAGTTTTTGCAATGAATGGCGGACGCAAGTCAGCCGCAGACAAAAGAACGCCAACCCTAATTTCAACCGTATGTTAAAGACAAAAGGGCTCGCGGCACTACTAATTACATCTACCATCTTTTGAAAAATGAAGACTGGTCCCTTGAGTACGTGAGAGTTCGCTTCTTGAATACAGGGAGTTAGCATAAGTTTATTTTATGTTAGGTCTATGGGATAGCTAAGATGAAGACTTTTCTCTCAAGAGTGACCAATATATAATGATATTGGACTATACAGAAGCATAAGCTCTAATTTCTCTTATCTCATCATCACTCCTTAAAAATATTGGCGACGCAAATGTTCTCAGTATTCGTACAGGACAAAACAAGAAGACCAAAGAAGATAACTAACATATATTTATTTATTTATTTAAACTTTATTGCACAGTAAAAATATACAGTTACAAAAGGCGAACTTAATGCTACATGGCATTCTCTACCAGTCAACCTTTAGGCCAAACAGAGAAGACCAAAAAAAGGTGCGGGATATGTAAAGAACACTAAAGACTTGATTTTATTGGACTACGTTATAGAAAAAAAAATAGGGACTTATATAAATATATTTACCTATTTAAGACAATAATAACTATAATAAATACATATAAATTACATATTATAGATTTACATAAATATGACATATATACATACATATACATTTAAATATACATATATATATATATATATATATATATATAAATATATATTATCTTGATACTTCTCAAAAAGATGTTTTCGCAGCTTGTGCTTGAATGTAAACTTAGATTCGGCTTGTCGTATATCAAGAGGCAAATCATTCCAGAGGCGTACGGCTTGCACTGTGAAAGAATTGGACATGGCATTGGAACGATGATGTGGGACAGCTAGAATAAGCTTACGAGCAGTGCGAAGTTCGCCACCTGGCCGAGCAGTAACAAATTTACATACATTGTTATGGTAAAATAAAATGAGATCAAATCAAAAATAATATGAAAATGCTATTTTCACGCTTTCAGAATGTCTATTCACGAATGTATCCAATTAATATTTCAACAAAACAGTCACTGAATAGAGTCCAAAACTTTTAAATGAAAGTCTCCGTCCAATATTTCTATATTCTCGCTAACCTACTTAACGTCGTCGTACAGTCGTACCTACAAAAACCTAAGTAGGTAGCACAATAGTCGCCGGCCTATTTGCGGAGAGCCAGCCACTTGTTGTGCATCCGCTCGCCCCACATATCGGGCTCGAGAGCCTGTTACGTCCACAAGCTAATTTATGTGTTTTTTTTTATTATGAGAGAATAGGAAAGGCTCTTTTGTAAAAGTGCAGCCGTTTAATTTTGCGTATAAAGATTTAAGAATATTTAGATGTAAGCAAGATGAATTTATTGTAATTTGAGTTATAGTAAATGCCTCCCTAAATATCACGTTCAATTAAAAGATTACACATGTTACAGCAAAAGTAGTTATAAGGTGCAATTGTCGTAGCAGGGGATACAACTGCTACGCAAGACGACGCCTGCTACGAATCAGCTACACAACACGTAGTCGTTTGCTACGTATAATGCGTAGCACGGCGCTTCTTGTGCAGACTAACTTTGTAGCGTATTTGTAACATTCATAAACAAACGGAAACAGCTTTGGATTGCAGATTCCTGATCTATATTTGATACTAATTCTCGTCGTCTGACTCCAATAACTAGATAGGTACTTATTATTATCAGGTACATAAAACAGTAGACGTCGAAGACCAACTAAATATATACCCCATCTCCCTCATATTCTTAGGTCTTTGGTAACCATCCTCTTTTGTCATTTGTGCTAAATATATGACTCTTTTGTTACTCGTATATCTTCTTAATGACCCTTGAATCTAAAAATAGCACAACAATCGCCAGGTCAAGATTAATCGCGCACAGAACAGCAGATATTATCGTCGGCTCAGTAATTAGACATTGTCGTACAATGACGACACGTCATCAGGCCCAGTTAATTTAGTATTCCTTGTACAATACGGACAAGAACACAATTAGTCTTGAGGGCCTTGCCGGCGAAATATAGTACGGATACGTGCCCGGCTGCTCGTTTTGTATGAAAAATTAATGTAGTAAATAACTGAATGTAGTTTGCCATAGTGTGCTTTTGTTAAATTACATAAAAGCAGCATAAATAGAGAGATGGTAAGCATTTGGAAACTAATTAAAATCTTTTGAAAAAGGTAAATTCTGTTTATTTAAATGTTTAGATTTTTTTCGATTTCATCTTTTTGAAGTATTTTGAGAAATATTCCAATTTGTGATAATACGGGGAATATTTCCAACGCATTACATAAATAAATTCCTACCTGTTTTGTTACTCAGTGGAAAACTGTGTAATTATTTATTTACCAAATTTTACCAGAGTCATGGCAAAGCCGACAGGAAATCTGCTCTTATTTTTAAATTAGGCATTAGGTTGAAAGATTGTCTTTATTTGTAAACACGTATCAAGTTACTTCTTATCTCTCAAACTTGTATACGGATGATCATTTAAATAGGTACCGGGCTAGTACTGAAATATAAACAGTTTTCTTTTTCAGAGATGACACTGAATAAATTTTTGAGTTGACCCCGGATGAGATTGCATCTCAAATCATATTTGGCGGAAATTAAGGGAAGGGGACATCAGAAATAAATTTCAATTTCGGTCGGGAGAGGCTCAATGAATATCCTTTATCGAAGTTTTAACTTTAAATTGAATAAAGGTGATATTTGATTACAATATCAGATGTACAAGAGCGATCTTTACCTAGGCATTGAAAACCTTTTACCACCGGAGGTGTGAAATTGTGGTGCATATCGGATCGTCATGTAGAATGGCATTTCGAATATATTCCATGTAATTTGTTTTTATTTTACATTAGTTTTATAACGCTCGTAGTAAATATATATAAAATTCTTTATCTAACGGAATGCTAATCTATTTTTCTCACTGCACCCACATTCGCGAATTTCTGTTTGGCCCTATGGTTGACTGGTAGAGAATGCCTTAAGGCATTAAGTCCGCCATTTGTACTTTTTTTTCAATTGTGCAATAAAGTTTAAATAAATAAATAAATAAATGCTGAATGAATATGAGTATTCGTTTTTTTAAATCATCAAATAACTTAAAATATCCTCTCTCTGTGTCTGTACTGACATATCTACATACCTAGATGTGTTAAAAACATAAGAACTATCTTAGTCACACGACCGAATAAAATAGAACCCCATTCACACTGGTCCTTTAAAGGCGATGAACCCGATAAGTATAGTGAGTAACATCCTTCTGATCTCTAGCCACGAGTGTCCGAGCCTGTTTAAGACGACATTCGACTGGTTTTACGGCATGTTTTACGTCGCAACAGCCGCAAGACGACGCGAAATTTACGATTTCCCGGTGACAAATTAAAAACGAGTTAGTTTACAGCTGCGAGATAAAATAATAAAAAAAGGAAAGCTATTACAGGAAAAGCGACAATGTTATCCCCGTTAATAAATAGCTCGTATGACATCCGCCTCGCATCCGCGTGAGGGAAAACAATCTTCCTCGTCTCAAAAGAAACGGCCTAATACATTTTTGCGACCAGTAACAGAATAACTTTATGCAGCTATTGTTGTATATTTTCGAATATTTTTATTTATTTGTATAGGTTAGATAGAAGTAAATGAAACGAATATAGGAAACACAGAGTCTCACACAGACAAAATAGAATTCAAAATTCCACTGACGATTTCCTATTGTACATAATTATGTTTTTTATTTCAATATTCAATACCATAAACAGTTTCGTAGGTAAGTATATATTTTGTCGTTTGAAACACGACAAGCATTGCAATACTTCCGGAAGTGAAAATGTTAAAGGTGTGGGTGAAATGACAACAAATTGTGGACTATGTGACTTGGAGCAATGCCAAAGGCCCATCTAAAGAACATCGTGGCGATTTGACTCGCTCGTCTTATATTTCACAATGTTTCTGACAACTTCACAACAAAAACCAGCATGAGTCAACGATTGGATATAATATTTGGTATAATATTAGATTATACATACTTAATATTAATCGGAAATTTAAAAGGAAGTTAAGGCTATTTCGTGTAAAGTTCGAGTTGTAAGGTCCAGTATGTCGTCGACGAACCAAAACTCACCTGAAGTGCGGTCAACGAACCTAATACCTGCAAAGCCCTCGCAAGGCCTGATCCGTGTCCTATGTCACATGAAGCTAATCAATTTGAAGCGCACTTCTGTTCCGAACTTTAATACTTTGATGGTTTCAGAGGTTTATTTGAAAAGAGTATCGTAGTTGACGTTAATCGAAGCTCTGAGGGTCCGATGACAAAGGCGCTATCAGTGGAGAGGTGGGCAAACAGCGCAAGTGGGCGCGGACAATCGCCTCTACTCTGTGTGATTAAACCCGAAGAGCCGTTGACATTATTTTACGAGTATGATCGACCCGCGTGACGTGACAAAGTGATAATGGGAATTGATTGATACACAAACATTTATGGAGAGCTTGCGTCGTTTTTACATGAAAGTGGGTTATTCATGCACTGGTAGCTACTAGCTAGATGAATGAGTTTTATGATTAATTAAAGTAGGTAGTAAATAACGATACTTACTTTTTCTGTCAATAATTGTGATTGCAAGTTTTTTTTCTTATTTCTTCATTTGCTGTCCCTTGTGTTCAAGTTCCGAACTTATGTGACCTTCTACCTCTATTTTGGCATTGTCTCTAAATAAGTTAATTAACTTATTATATTGATGAATCTGCAAAGAATTATAGTTTTAATAAATAATCCTGGTTCAAAGAAAGATTTATTTAAGCACATACATTATGATATGTAATTTTCCGGAAACATTCGTATTTGTCATGCTAGTTCAGTCAATGTCAGTACATCTTGTACTGAGACTGAATGGAATAGGATGACACGTTCGTACGTTTCCGTAACAATACGAAGGCAAATCTTATCGCACTACATCTGTAAGTATTGACTATAACAAGACATGGCCGTTTCTTTTCAAACTTGCCAAACGTCAATAAAAAAAATGTGTTTTATTAACACTTTCGCAACCAGGCAAAATTTGGAACAATACCCCAGAAACCGACAGAACTCGCTAGTCGAGCAAACGACGTGCAACTCAATGCCGGACGCCGCGAACCCGCTAGTCGGGCACGCGGCGGACGCTCAGGGCTGTGCCAAGTTACTTTCGTATAAGTACGTGGATAGAATTAAATCTGCTGTCTCATCTGATTAGGCTCCTCGTTTTATCAATCATCACAATGCATCCACTGGGGCAATAGGAAATAAATAAAATCACACAAAGCCAAAGCACATCACAAACCATTACGGAATGGCTCCAATTGCAATTTTACACCGAGTCCGGTTTGAAAAAAACCCGGTCGCAAACTTCAAATAGATAAGGGATGGTAAACAAGATCTCTAGGGTTAAGTGTATGATTTACCGTAAACTACATTCTTCTGTCAAAGAAGTTGCGACTTTATTGTATATGCACGAACGTACTAATTATCGTAACTATTCAAAGCTACTTGTTACGTTTTGCTTCCACGCAGTTGCAGTGCAGTGCTGTTTTATGATTGACCTATTGTCTTTTTCTGAGAACTGCTTAGAAGTTAGAATGTTGTTAGGTACTTAGTTGAATTTCTTGGTTTATTTTTCTCTGAATTTTGTTTCACAAAAATCACCATGAGTATATCAATCATGAGTACTCATGAAATAGATGTATACCTATAGTTACTAAGTATTCGTAAACACAAATTAGGTTGTACGATTTACGAAAATTCTAACTCCTATTGATACATACCTGTGTATGCAATTTAACGTAATCAACTAACCATCTAATAACATTTTTTATTTTGTAATCGCATTAGGTAAAGTAAATAAAAATACAAAATGAAGTAATAAAATATAATAATCAACTGTACCAACTTTTCGACCACATAAGTACATAATAATCAGAAGACTTACAATTTTTTCTGTTAGTGGCAGTGGCAGCCCTGAGGTAGCGAAGATGCAATGCTTGCTCGACTGTCGGGTTCTTTGGCGTCGCGTGTAGGTTTATAGAGCTTGCTCGACTACCGGGTATGCCGGCATCTGAGTAAAGTTTGCGAAAACCCGAGTGTCGGGTACGCGGTGTCGAATGTGCTGTCATCATCCGTATTGACGCTTGCTTTGCGTGTTGGTTTTTTAATTAGTATCACACAAATATTCTATTTAGTCTGCGGTCTGTTGCGGCCGGTAGCGGTGTATTTTGCACATTGGTCAGCCGTATTCAAATGCCAAAAGCAGGATTCTGCGGTCGTGAATGGAGCAGGTGAAATAGAGCACGGACAGTACCGTCGAAATTAATACAACTGTTTCTGTACCTAGTAAATAAGCGGAATATTTGAATTCACTATTACTGATGTTCCCTAAATTGTGTACAATTCTAATGGAGCTCACCTTTCGTGTTGAATAAGATTTTAGATTTTCTGAAATCTGTTCATTTGGTTGAGTCTTATGTTATAATACTTATGTAGTATGTTGAGTTATATTTTTCTATCTTGGACTTTTGAATGATATTAATAGTAATATACCTAATTTCAAGTAAAATATAGTTTTTAACTATATACCTTGGAGCATAATGTTCGTATCCCACCGACTGCGCCATATAAATATGTAGGAGTATATCATACGTAATCTGGGACCATTTGCATAATAAAATACGCGGCGTATATAATTTATTATTATTAAGTGATTTTGTAGGTAAAATTGTTACAGTATTAGCTTGTACTTTATTATGCGATACGGCCTTGGTTGTAAAACTGAATCTTTACCCACACACTCGATCTCGCGTCTAGGTTCGCATCTCGATAATGGGATAATTATATTTTTGTGATGAACACAGATATTGTCTTGGTTGTTTCGTCTACGTTTAATACGTATATAGTACGAGAAATTCTTAAATATGTGTAAGATGTGTCCCCAATATTTATGAATGCCATTTGTCGCAGGCCTTCCTCGAGATGGCGGAGGAAATATCCGCGGTGGCGATGGTGGCGTACTTCGGCGGGTGCGTGGCGCAGCTGCGTGGGCGCGCCGTCTACGTGCAATTCTCCAACCACAAGGAGCTCAAGACGGACCAGACGCACAGTAACGCCGTAAGTTACATCTCTATTCTTTCTCAGGTCTACTATGGGGTCTTGGTGATTTCATCAATTTTTGTATAGAATCGAAAGTGATAAAAAGTTCTTAAAATCGCTGTCAATAGAAATTGCCAATAATGTAAACAAACCATTGTATAAAATATCAATATTTTAGCACAATTTTATTATTTTAAAGGTTGAGGATCATAATGTGGTATGAATTGATTAAATAAGACATGGATTTAGCCAGTATCTGATGAGTTAGAATGGGAGTTAAAGACATTTTGACTACAAGGTTTGTTTACATTGTTCACAAGTTCTATTGACGGCGACTTTACATTATCCATTTTTTCAGTGGTCAAAAGCTAAGAAAATCTAGGTATATGTATCTAATCGGAAACCTAATACAAGAGCACAATACAAATAATGAATAATTTCGGTTCTGGTAGAAAAGACTTGTTATATTGAAAGCCAAGCAACGTTGAGTTGTGCTACGCCGTAACCCGTAGCACATTCATTCGTGTAAATGCTACAGTACTAATTACACCTCATACCTATTACACCATTTCATTATTGTTCAAACTATGGTAACAGTTTGAATGTTGAGGTAAAATAGAGGTATATGTCGACATTTAGATTTCAGTACAGATTATTTCTAGGAAACAATTAATTGAATTAATCGATACAATAACAAACGCAAATTCAGCTACAAATGTAAAATGAGCACTCTATCTAATTAGCAAAGATTATCATTTGATTTGGAAATTGCGTACTCGCATACGTAATTGAAAACGTTGAATCCGGCTCAAAACGTACATCGTCACTAATGACGTAACGATAGTTCAATTAGCCCTATTACAACTACAAGCGGATTATCGTACGCCACGCGATCGAGCATTAAGGCCGACGCGACGGTACCAATTGGGAAATTTAACCCCCAGGCTATGGCCTGCAGCCGACCTGTTAATTTAATCTTTGTTAGGGACATCAAGGACCCACAATTTAGATAACAGTATTCAATAAGCTTGTACAGTTCGTCGCAGTTGTGTTGGGCGTGTCGACGGATATATGGGACGTGGCTCACGTGGCACGTACGGGACAGTGATCATAGAAAACGACTGAAAACATTTTTCCCTTATGTAAGTTGCTCGTCATAGTGCATAGGGCGGATCGCGTTGAAAAAAGATCGTATGCAAACACAGAATACAAGATTGATTCGATTATTTACTGGAATATACAAACTACAAACAACTAAAAGCGAAATAGAGATTAGATCCAGTTCACCTACCTCTAAATGTACTCTTAGATGTGTATCTTTACTCGGATTATAGGCACCATAATAAATTGGACACTATGATACCAAGAAGTAGTGTTACAGATGCACTTTCCAATTCATATTTAATAATGGATAAAAATCAACTGTACAGAAGTCATAGTTAAAGCCGAAATAATACCCTTATTTATTATAAATGGGCTTACTCTTGGCCACAGACTAGCCAAAGGCAAAGACGTAGCCTGCGATGGAGTGAGCTCGCCCACAGAAGATGCCTGTTCACTCTTGATTTGAAGGTTGCCGGGTTATACGAGTATGAGCTCGGAAATATAGTCGCCAGCAAGGAGTTCCACTCCTTGGCAGTGCGCATAAGAAAAGAAGAAGCAAAGCGCTTCGTGCTAATTCGCGGAATATCTACCCTTCATATTATTGGGTCCAAGTGTACGCTTCGAACTCCGAGCGACGCCGGATTTGATTGAGTTACCAAACTATGACTGTTGTCTGTCTATACGCCCCTGATAATACAAACGTGAGCGCCTTGAGCTTGTCCTACATGTCTCTGATTTGAAAGATCAAAAATAACCCTTCGAATTTGCTTATTAATTATTGTTATTATTCGTAAAATCCACAATTTACTAGTATATGAGTTACAAGTCGGTATTTGATGAAGGGAAACATCGTGACGAATCTTAGTTAATTAATACCGGGCTCTCTGGCTGGAAAAGGTCAACACTACAAATTCGCAATAAAATAAATTAAATAGTCTGTCGAAACGTACTAGTTTCCCATGAGCCGTGGCAAAAAAATGTATGTCAACGCCGGGTAGATATATTTTTAATAATAACATTAATAGCAAATGAATTACAAGGTTTAACATAGTTTAATCTCCCAGTTTCACCGTAGTTTACCAAAAGCGATGTATTTTTATTAGCCCACCGGCCATAATTGGTAGGGGCTTACACCGCGCAAAACTAATAACATTTTACAATAGTGATGGACCCTCAATTTGTTAGCCTCATCCGCCACCACAATGGGATGGGAGATCAATATTTTCGGTAACAAAACACCCCACGGGAGGATTAATTAAGACGCTTAATTAGTTTCATTTACCCACGAAACCTATCAAAAACAACCCTCGGCCTCTGACGCTTGATTATTTCAGTAGGAAATGCTTTTTACCTGAATGAAGCCTGTGCCAATCACGAAAATGCAGGCGGTTTATTTATTCAATGTTACCTATTATATGAGGTCGGTTTTGATCCCCAAGTCCACGGGATAATCCCTAATAAACATTGGCTCGTTTTTAAAATAATTAGACACGGGAAGAAATACAGAGTAAATGGAAATATAAGTACACATATACCGGTCTTAATGATGTTTACATCAAATTATATTTATTGGTGTCTCATGAGCTACTCGTATTTATTTTTACTACTTTATTTACAAGCGTCAAATTATGACATGCATCAAAAACTTCCAACGATAGGAAACCTAGTGTAGTAAATATTTAGTAGTTCAATTAATTGATGAATTGAATATCCCGAGCAATTCTACATTAACAGCTTTCCCTACATTAATTAAAACAACACCAATTAGAACAAAGACTTGATCGTCGTTAGACAATATTGTCACACGCAAATTATTAGGCATTATGACAATATAATAGATTGTTTGTTCTGATTGCCTACAGCAAACAACCGTCAACATGTGGCTAATTAATGTAATGATTAATTCTAAATAGATACGTGTGTCTATTTGATCTGCGGGTTTACATACCTTTCGATGGATCATTTAGTTTACGGTACAATAGTTTGCGATAGTTGCGAATCTGTGATAAGAACAAAAGACGGTTAAGTACAAACTGGCAAGGACGATAATGAAAATAAGAGAATACAAGGTCTTTCACCAACTTTAATACACTTACATAAGATATTGTGTCACAAGGGGAAATAAGTAATATAACTAGCTATAAGTACCTACCCTAATCTTCTAATTAAAAAAAGGCGCGTGAGAAACACAGACCTATATTTATTTAGTAAAAAAAGTCGAATGAAATACGGTGAGAAGGTCGTAACGATAGGGGGGCGCGGCACTCTTTGATCCTATATTTCCACATGGCTTTGTGCCCCGCGCCGGGCTGACAAGCGGGCAGGCCACACAAAAATAAGGCTTTAACCATGTCATGCTAAGCCTGGCGCCGACGGCAAAGGCTGCCGTACAAATTCGCGTTGAGTTGCCCCTCCGTTCTTCTTATTTTTTCTATGTCACATATTCTTATGAATGTTTTGTTTTGCAAGACAGAAACCTTTTGGAAATATTAACCTGTTTATTATTTGCACAAAAATCCACTTTCATTCAAACCTTCAAAAGGTTTGAATGAAAGTGGATTTTTGTCAATATGGATGCACTGACAATATCCTAATGCATGTCTGAGCTTCTTTGCATCACAAAGCTTGCACAGAATTTTGAGCATATTTTAGAATCCAAAGATCATCTTTATAAGTACCTATGGCAGGCGGCGTCTGAAATAATTTAAAAGGTCTTATTTGTTGGCCGCAATCTTTCAGGCAGGCAGATGTTATGGCGACGTCGGCGCCACAAAATAACTTCGCTCGCTCTTAGCGAGTTCTATTCAAGCACCACAAAAACCTTTCACACCGCATGATTGATCAAAGCACTGCATTTAAAGCGCTCTAGGAAAATGCATCGTTGCTTAATCTAAGTACTGACAAATATTATATTTAGAGTTTAACGGACACGGCGGCGATAAGAGAATCTTTTAAGTAAAATATTTAAGCTACATTCTTATTTGTTTACATTTCTTGTTAGTAATATATTAAACTTTACAATATAAAATATCGATTTTCAAGTTTCTATTCAGCTGTTTGATATTTATAATGAAATGATTAAAAATATATACATTTATCCTTTAAAATAATAACTTATTGCTTATATTTATTAGGAGCGACGCAAGAATATACCGTACCTCCTTATTCAAGCTTTTATTATGTCCGTAGTAGGTTTTTTTGTAATATAGGACAAAACACACAAATTATTGTAGCGCGGTTTTGAAATACGAGTAATATATAATTTTCCATTTTGTGTAATTTTGCGAATACTTAAATGAATTATATTCTAATTTAAGGGTGATAATATCTACCAGTATCTATGCACAACTCTCACCAGTTCATCTAACAAATTCAATAAGATGAATATGGAGTGCAAAAATGTTTTGTAAAGACGTGTGTCGAGTGTTCAAAGTTTTTGATTAAGTAAGATTCTTTGCAAACGGTTTGAAGATCTACCGCCATAACGATGCCTGTCAGTGTATTGTGCGACCCTCATTATAAGTTTTAATAGTGCACGAACATACAATGGCATCCCCAAATTGTGATAAAGGCGCTAGGCTAAATTATGTTCAACTATTTATCTAATAATAACTACATGACATGACGAATACTTAGCTAATCACTTACATCTCTGATGAAAAATATTTAAATGTATTGTTTAGCGCTGCGTCAGTAGGCAGTAGCTAACCGATAATATTGAAATACTTTGGGCGTTCTACACCGTGTTTCACTTAACACTAAAAACCTGAAAACAGTTTGTTCAGAATCGAGAGTAGAATCGATTGAGCTATATCTTGATGGGGGTAATATTTTTATTTAAATTAGTATTATTAGTTATTTTTTACGTGCCCATTCTATTGTACTCGTAATACAACATTGTGTATATCGCATTGTTAGAGGTTGTTTACCTTTTTTCAGTATTTAGGGGTATTAATACTGGCCGGTTACTTGGACGATTATTTTTTCCGCTACTAGTTTGACGTTGTTTGTCAGTTTAATCTTAATGTTTATCATAAGTCATAACAAATTGAACTCTTACCTAATTACAACCTTGTCATTTTGAATATTGAGTTTATTTGCTTACTGCGATTACCTGTCCAATTTGAAGTTTACTGTGACAAAGCTTTAAAGTGTTTTACAGTGACATCTTAGCTGTCTATTGGTAAACCTTATGTCGTTGCAGTAACGTACACAAATAAATAGTCTTATGGTTTATGATGGTAGTTAGCAATTATTTTATTGAGTGTAGAGCTAAAAGTCAAGTAGAGCTGTACAGAAAATTAAAAATTCAATTAAAAAAAAAGTAACGATCAGATTAAAAGATGAATACTCTAGATGAGTTAAAAAAAATAAAAATCAGTTGGGGTGTCTGAGGTTTTGAGTGATACCGGAAACACCGTGTATAAATGTTATAATCTTTTAATTAATGTTTAAATGAGTTTTAGTGCCTAACGAAGAGGATAATGTCGAGTTTCAATTTAGTTTGTGAAACTTTGGCCGTTGAAGAAGTTTTGAAACGCCACAAAATGTTACGTTTTTATTTCGCATGAGCAAAGTTAAATAAAATAAAACTGATACACTAATTGAATGCTATGGTTTCATACTATCGAAAAGAAAGTAAACTCATTGTCGAATGACTAATAAATCAATTGAGTTTACTGGTTTAATGAAATCGTGTTTAAGTATTAATAGATTCTTATACATGTTAGGTATATCAGTATACATATACAAAGCATCGAAACGAAGAGGAAAATAGAATATTGATAATGGATGTAACGACATCGAGACGAGTGCCCCAGTCGAGTCGTCATTACTAGATAAGCAGGTTCCGTTTCAATTAGCGACCAACCAGTTAGTAGTCGTGAGCTCTCTGCTTGCGTAATAGAGTTTGTACCTATACATAGATCATTTACCACTGGTTTATTTAAGAAGTCGATGCTCACGCACTCGCGCATGAGTGAGAATACGCGGCCAGGGAGCGAACGGGTCGGAAGGAAGACACGCGTCAAATCATAGTCGCAATTATTTGAGTCAACGCTTCACTGGTTTCAAACCCTTAGTATCGCTGTGAGGATTAATTCCCATGAATAAGGGTGGCAGTTGAAGGTCTAGACAATATATTTCGTCGTTGTTTAAAAATTTATTGTAAAATTGTATTGTGTCGCATGATAGCAAAATTTCCACATTTCTGATATAACCTTCGCTTGGTTCAAGTACATCTAGCATTTTGTAGAAGGTGTTTAGATCATATTTATATTTCGGCCAGATTTATTTGACTTACAAAGTTAATAAATTTCTAGTTACATTTTTTGGTTGCAGCTTACTTTAGCTAATGGATTACTTATTATTGTTCATTCATTCGTTCCATTCGTCTCAGCTTTTGTCAATTTACTCGTAACTTTTGGCGTACCCACTCAGTTCCTTAATTCCCGAATCAGAAGCTGAGTGTACGTTGAAGCAAATGTCATCTAATCTATAACTGGATTTTGATAGGAATATTCAAAACTCGCTTAATTCAATTTATAGATAATACAGTAAGACAAGCGCCAAGGAAGATAGTTTTCAACTTTAGCCTTCACAAACATCTGCATGTCCGTGAATAATTCTGTCGATGCATATATATGTGGTAGTCATACCTCTATATCTGGATATGTATACCATCTCTCAGAAAGTAGTTTTTATAAATAGCGATAGTTGACTAGAAGAATTTCGCCAGCCCCCCCTGTCTTCCCGTGGGTGTCGTAGAAGTCGACTGTGGGATTTGGACTAAATTGTGGCATAAGCGAGAGCCTTGCAACCTGTCACTGCAATGTCACAATTTTGTCACAATTTTCGTTTTCTTTCAACCCCTTAATTGCCAAGAGCGGCACTGAAACTTTAATAGTTTCATGTGCTCTGCCTACCCCTTTATGGGATACAGGCGTCATGGGATATGGGATTCTCCAGACCAAATTTGCTTTTTGATATGTTCAATACGGTTAGGTACTGTGCAAATAAGTAGTTATAGGGTAGAATATAAAATAAAAAAGTCCTTAGTATAGTTAAGCCATTAATATTTATTTTAATACAGTAGAACTGTAATAATTTGTGTATATTTATAAACCAAACCAATATCAACAGAACTAAATCCAATAATTAATTAGATCCATTAGAAAATCGACGATCCATTTACCGTTGCTGATTGATTTTGTTATCTAAACAAAGCACTTGCCGCAGTAAGTATTGACTGAACATACAGAATATAGGGGTAAATTCTTGTATGTGGTAACGTATGCGGAATGAAATCTGGACAAAATTCAATGTCTTATAAAATTAATATAACATAGTTTATTTTTGATATCTTTCGTGATTTTAATTATGTATTGAATATCGATAAATAAAAGAGTTAGTTTTCGCCAATATGAAGCTTCTAACAGAACTTGTGATACTTTATGTCCATCGGTGTCGACAAAACCAATGTTAGCATTTTTTAAGGTCCAAATTTATCTTCCATGTGATAACTTTTTAAAGAAGCTTCGTATGCTCGACATTTTTCACATTCTTGTCCGTAGGATCATTAGTGTTCTCAAAATAATAGTTTTCTAGTCATGAAATTCCATTTACTCGACATATTATTAGTCATTCATAAACCCAGAAATTTTGCATTTACATTTTTTGACTTAACGGCGTAGCAGCATTTTCAAAGTTTTTTATTTTATTTTTGAAGACTATATAGGTAGGGCTTGCAATATCGGACGGTTTTCAATTCCGGAACTGGTTTTCGAGATTGGACTTCAATTCCGGAATTCCGGAACTAGTTCCGGAATTGAACATTTTTTTTTTGGTTTGGTTTTCTGGTGGATTTTTGATGAAATAATACAATTTTAAACTGAAATTTGTTATAAATCGACGTTTAAGACAATAACTCCGTACCTGAAAGGCATATAATACTGAAATTTTCATTTTAGTCATTTTAGAGGAAAGCCCATTTTGCGTCAAAATCGGTCTTGCAAGGTATTTAGAACTACAGTTAACGATACAAACGAGGTTTTAGTGCCAGTTTTCTGATAGTGGTCAACGTTAAAGTTATTTTTTTATCCATTGAGCATCGAAATAATATAAAAGTAATAATTTACAAGAATTGCATAACGTCTTGTTCACATAACTGTAATAAAAGAAATATTGAATTACCTTTATCAGACTCGAGTAGGGACAAAAGATATCCAAGCTAGCCCAAAAAGACAGATTTTATGATTTATTCCTAGGTACCTACATGTACCTACACCTTATTTTTTTGTAAAAAAATAAATCATTCTTTTATATACATCATTTTCCATACATTTGCTTCTCAAATCTTTTGATTTTGTGGTAAGTGGTAACAGACTTAGATAGAGTTTAGTAAAATATGCACACGTCTAAGTGAAAAGTGTATAAAGTAACTACGACGTTATGCTTGTGAATGAATGTAATACCAAATACTACGATTTGCTTCTGAACTTAAGACTTTATGCCTAAACGATTCAGTGCTATGAGAAAAGAAGTAAAATTTTGAGTTTATGCCGCTTTAATACCGATCAATTTAGTTCGATCTAATAAATTGAGCATAAATAACGCCAATAAAATAATAATATTAATAATGTACCTAATGTTATTTATTTATGTTTAATTGTCCTTCAGTATTCGAGCATAACACTCAACTCCCGGCTAGTAATTTTAAATTATCACAAAACAAAACTATCTACAACAAATATTTACTATAAAATGATTATATATTTCACTTATTAGCTAAAACAATTGAGAGCAAAACCAGAAAGTGACAATGGTATAATATTAGCGGGTTAAAACTACACTATCTCGCTCTAACTAGCCCTAGATGCAATGCAACCCTTTGGTCATAAAATAGGCACTACCTGAATCCGAGGAGTGTTTAACTTAGAGCCCATTTAGACAGTACGAGTACTCGCATACGAGTTTTATTACATTGCGGTATTTGATGGCGGTGCAAATCGTATGTAACCTCAACAGCCCGTAATGTATTTAAAATCGCATGCGAGTTCGCACGCCGTCTAAATCAGGCCTTAATGAATTTACATATCTTTTATAGACGCGGTGGTAGTTTTGTAAAATAACCAGGCTGATATTACACGTTTTCGTCCAAAAATATATCTTTTTTCAATTCCGGAATTTTCGAGATTATGTGTTTCAATTCCGGAACTGTAATATCGGAAAAATTGTCCGAAATTCCGGAATTTCGAGATTCCGGAATTCCGGAATGCAAGCCCTATATATAGGTCTAACTTTTTTTGAATGTGTATCGATACTCATGTCTTCAAGATAATTTTTATCACTTTCGCTGCCCCATTCGAATACTGCTCTGTAAGATTTTGTGCCTTAGGGGGCCGACATTTCTTTTAATCAAATCTCTCCCAGAAAACTTGCCAATGCTGTAATGTTTTCTTGAACCACGCTTTGTTGCGGTAGTTTTTGTAAATAAAAAGGACGCAAAAATATTATAAATTGACTGTTAGCTTCTAACCCTTCCTACAAAACTTTCCTCGGGCTTTTGCATTCGGTCACAGAAAATTGGTATGTAGAAATTACAAACAGTTTCGCTAGGTCGTCCTTCTCGATTGACCATCATTTCGAGAAAAGGAATCCAATACTCATGAAACTTACCAGTTTAAATGACAGATATGTAAACTTTAATCTGGCATTTATACATTATTTTAGTTTATTTATTTACTTACTCTGTACGATATCAAAACTTTGTCCAGATTTCATTCCGCATACGTTAGACAACCGAACGTTTAAGGATCTTTTAGAGCAAGGCTCGTTTCGATTTTGTTTTACCATTAATACAAATATGGCATAATAGACTACTTCCTCCGAGACTCATTATTATAAACGCTTGCAAGAACTTACGGACCACGACTAAAAACCTAGAACAGCTAACAGCACATCTACTTTTACGAAATTGATGGTACGATTTAATCTAAATTTTAACAATTAGATTTTTACGAATGAAGCGTTTTTATTTAGTATATAAACGAGGTGTACAGTTATCATCAATATTAACCAATAGTAGCGGATACGCGACAAAATTATCTGCCATTATTTAGTACCTACCTAGACAAGCAGTCACAAAATTATATTGATTAATGAGAATGTTGAAGATTTATCTTTATTTGGAAAAGTATTAATATTATGTTGATGTTTATAAGTTTACTTTCAATCATAATTAGATTCATTATAAGTATTCATTACGCGATTATTTCGTTCAAACATTGTAGCGTGTACGTGATTACTTTCGACTTTTCCGTTTTGTCTAGTGGTGAATGATCAATATAACCCTCGGTCAGTGTTATCTCGGAGTCCGGAACAAGCGACCGCGTACGCAAGATAACTCCTGTATTAAGTTTCATTATACCCGGAGTTATGAAAGGCTACCCGACATGTTTATTTTTGCTACGTGACGGTAAATACACGGTCTCTACTATTATACTGATATCCAGAGTTATGGAAAATGAGTTATTTGGAATAATATTTTTTCAAACAGACCACAGCAAAAATATGATTGAGGAGATACATAGCCACAACAATAAAAATATCATACACAACACATACTCGTACATAACAATTTTATGAAATACACAATTACACACATACCTGGTGGATTACTTTATTTCTGATCATGCTATTATATGAATAATTAGTTAAACTAGGACGTTACGAAAAAAAGCTTAAGTAGGTAAATAAATTTATATTTCGTTAACCGTCGTTACCTTTAAAATGTTTTGAATTAAATAATTGCAAATAACAATGTTACAAAAATAACGCTAAAAGTTATGTAAAGGACTTTCTCGCTAGCAAAACAAACATTTACATAACAATTTATTACTAAACACAATGTTTCATTTATTTAGACCTAACTACTGAATATATTAACTTGCAATTGCGTTTGACATTTTAATTAATGCTAACCACTAATTTTGTAATAAATTTACAGCTGTTTTAATAGTTTGCATTGAATTATATGAACAAGATCTATTGCACAAGTTGTATGTTGACTTAAAAGTAATCTAAATAGAGGGGATAACTACATGTTATCAAAAATGACATGCATTTGTAAGTTCAAATAGTCTAGGAACAAAACACCGCTACCTACGAGTGATTCCTGTTATAGAAGTGTTTTGAACACTGCAACGGACTTCTTCTTTGTCGTATCCTCATGGCTGAGGTGACGAATGTGGACACTCTTCACCAGTTATCTCCAAGCCACTCGATCCTGGGCCCGGTGCATGTTGTCACAAACGTTATTCTGTCTGCCCAACGTGTGCCCATGCTTCCACTTCTTCGCTTCCTTGCCATTCATCCCGTGATTGTGAGCTTCTCTAGACTATCTGGTGCGGTCCTGCTCAGATGGCCAAAGAAACCTAGCACACGTTGAGTGCAAAGACTACGCCGTAGCATATTTGTAACGTTGCTTGGATTTTTATGTATAAACGCATATACTCGTATGTATTTCCCTACAATAGCTACTAATATTATAATTAGAAATTTATAGCGGCAACTTTAAAAAAAAATCCTTTAAATAAAAAGATTAATAAGTCTCACGTTTCTGGGTTAAAACGCTTTTGACTTCCAATTTGCCACCTTGAATTTAGAATACGTTTTCGATAGCGAGAATGTCACTATATGAAGATAGTATAAAAACTATGTACAGTAGGCCATTTTTTTCAAAGTTGTCCACCCCACTTTTTTTGGATTTGGAAATTTTATGTGGTTTCCACTCAGAATCGCGAGCTCTTTCAATCCTAATAGGAGAAAAAAAGTGTCCCAAGGTTTTTTCCTATTCCGTTACCATTTTTTCATACATTTTCTATGGCGGTAACGGAACGGAAGGTTTGAAAAATGTATGGAAATCTTGGGACATTTTTTTTCTCCTATCAGGATCGAAAGACCTCGCGATTCTGAGTATGAATCGCGTAAAGAATACCCATGTTACAAAAAAAGTAGGGTGGACAACTTTGAAAAAAATGGCCCCAGTAATGTCACATCAGCAAACGATCGTCGGACGAGTATACATGCGTAAATAGATAAATAATAGGATGGTTTCTCAGTTCTTACTTACATATATCATGAGTAGTTAGCTCACAATTTTTAAATTGTTCCAGTCGGCGTCGGCGCAAGCAGCGCTACAGGCCGCGCAAGTGATCTCCAACAGCGCGGGGGCGGCGCTCGTGGCCGGCGCAGGCGCCGCGCTGCAGCCCGCCAACGGCGGCACTGAAATACAGGTAATAATCAACTCTCCTCTCCTCACACATCTCACATGACTCTCCGCAGCCTTCAGATTCGTTCATAATCTTTTTTATTGTGTTCATTCACCGTAAATAATTCTATTTTTTATTATTATTTATTTGTCAATTGATTTTGTCTTTTTAAAATGTTATATACATTTTATACAATCTAATTTTGTAATACAGTAATCTTATGACTAATGAACAATTCGAATGACTTTTAGTTAAAGCTGAAACTATATTAGCATCCGGACTTTCTGTAATTATACGTCCCAGTTAGACACCACAAGAGACACGGTGCCTAACGATTACACTTAATTACTTACCCATAGTAAAGCTGATTACGTGGAACGGGCCGAATCCCCAGCCGATGCTCGAGAGCCCGAGCATTCAGTTCACAAAGACGGGCTCGCACAATAAGGCCCAGGGCTCAGTCCCAAGGCAGCATACCTGAATATTACTCGGACGTTATTGTTTCTAGCCTACGCGTCTACACTCAAGCGCTATACAGCATTCAACGCCTATCAACTGTTTTAGAGAACAGATTGATAGTGTCGGGGGATTACAGTCAGATCTTGTTTTATGGTTACGCCGTATCGCTGAGGCATTGTATTGTGTTCTTATTATTTATTATCAACATTCAGAATGAAGAAACAGAAAATTTCACATAAATATTGACACGTTTCACCCGCGTCTATCTATAATACATAATTATGTAGATTGTAGATACGGACAACAAGAATGAGAAGAATACATGTTGACTTAATACCATCTAATATCAGTGTCAGATTGCGTTCGAATTGTACTTTACATATAAATAATAAATATCGACTAATTACCTCTGTACGCAATGAACAATGACTCTAATGATTAATAATGTTGTCAACAGGGTGGCCCCAACACAGTTTTGCGAGTTATCATAGAACACATGCTCTACCCCATAGTGCTCGACGTGTTATACTCCATCTTCCAGCGATACGGAAAGGTGCTCAAAATTGTCACCTTCACCAAAAACAGTAAGTATATCAACGTACAAAACGTACTTGAGTTCATTACTAATTCCAGTCCAACTGTAGATTTGTATAACGTCAAATAAACTCCGAAAACCGGCACTGGTTTTAAATACTGGATTTAAGCAAAAAATTCACTCGCACACTACCCTAAAACAAGTACCAACACGACCGCGTTTTCCCGAAATGTTTGGTATGTAGATTCGGGTTGCTTCTACAATTTGTTTTACAGGCACTGAACTTGTTTACCATTCAATTTGTTAATCGGCTGCAGCTTTACAAATATGAATATATAGGTAATTCAATTACAACCCTTAATTAACCAAGAACAATGTTTTTTAAACTGGAAATGAGAGCTCTACCGACTGTATTTTTAACGCTGTAGCTTCAACACGCAATACTAAATCGATGATACGCCGAATCAAACAAACCAATCAGGATTACTTTAATCACAGACTCGTTTTTACCTATTAATAATCGAATAGCGTTTTAATCTTTTAAATTAAATTTTGCGTGGATTATAATAGTGATAGATTTACGAAACATAACACAGGTCCTAAATCCAAGGGCGCAATCCGTTTAAAATTTAAATCGTACCCTCATGCATATCCTAAATAAATCCGGCGGCACACGGGCAGGTAGGATAGTACATATTTGATAAGGCCCCGCGGCTGCGGACGGCCCGAATGCTCACTCTCGGCTAATTATTATATACCTAGTTAAGAAGCTTATTTCAACTACATTCCGATCTTCCTCGCTGATGTAATATCAAGCTTGGTGTGACATTTACAAACCTAATAGCATTAACAATAAGTCCTTTATCGAGTAAATGTATAATCATTTAAGCGAAATATTTGGAGTAGAATAGGTACTGTAGGTATTCATTATAACTTAATTGATTCTTAAATCAAGATCCCTTTTGACTTCTTGTTATAATTAGTTAAATAACTTTGGTTATCTCCTTTCATCTAAAATAAGCAGCGGAAGGGCAAAAGTAAACTGAAGGAAAAGTACTTGTAAAATTCAACGTTCGGAAATCACGGTTTATCAAAAACTATTTGAAATTTGAAGCGAGTTTCGTAACGTGTACTTTTGTTCAGAAAAGCTCATAACTTGTCGATATCACGACAGTTGCTCTTCTAATGCAGCATTTCCAATTTCCGTGCGCCCCTTACCCCACCACTACAGGACCGAATAGCAAGGGCAAGCCCAGGTGAACAAGAGTATTCTGGAAAAACCAATGTACTTTCAGATGGATGTTCTTTATGATTTTACGTTATCGGATATCTCACTTATACTGGCCACTCAACCTTTTACACTAGTCCAAAGTGTGATGTAAACTGCAACCTATATTTTGCAAGCAAAAACTTCGTAATTTAAAAAAAAAAGTAAAAAAATCAGACTTTTTTTGGTTTTTGCCGTTTTATTAAAAAACTATGCATTTTTGGTCAAAAATTGCTGCGTAATGTTGAAAGCGCATTAAATTTCAAACAGTTTGACATCTTTTTTTATCATTGTCCGTCAAATATTTTTTGAGATATGAAGCGTCAAAAAAGAGCATTTTTCCCCTTTCTATGAAAATATTCGTTTTGCTAATATTTTGAGACAGATATCAGCAAAACAACTCAGGTTGTAAAACAAATTGTAAAATAAAAATGTAGAAAATTTCAATAAGACCAAAAGAGTGCCAGTTATTTAAAAAAATAGGATTATATCATAAGTCTAGTATGACTGGATCAGAAATAATCGGTGGATGGTAATGGCCAAATGGGATAGTTTACATATATTTACAGGAGGCGCAGCGAAGAACGAATTATTATTATTTGGGGGCTGTTCAAGTATTACTCAGACACATATTTGCGTATATCAAATCAACATTTATTTAGTAAGTTAAGTTTACGGTCAGAAAGACCTCAGGCTCGCCGCTTGGCGGAAAAAAAAATTTACGAGTAGAAAACCCTCATTAATTGAATCAGATTGTTCCGAAATTGTTCTTGTACGGACTGGTTTTTAAAGCATATCACTGAGAGTCAATAACATCGATGCAATCTCACGAGCGTTGTCGTGGACGTGCCCGAATCATAGTATTCTCCGTTTAACGAAATATCAATACATTAGTATTTGTTGTATTGCACGCGCAGGTCTCTCACCGCCGCGCAGGTGTAGTCGGACCATAACTCGACAGTATACACGCTTGTACAAAAACTGAGGAACAGCTGTCTTTTTACGCTGTCACTACATTTGGCGAATCTTCTAGCCAACATGTTTGGACTTACTGCGGTGGCTCGCCTCTGCCTTTCTATGTCCTCCTGGTCTTTTAAACTGGAAAACAAGATATGGCCAAGATATTTGACTTCGTGTACTCTCCGCAATTGAACTCCATCAAGCAAAAGAGGTGGTGGTACATGTGTGGGCATATGTGCTGCCTCCATGAGGATAAATTCAGACTTGTCCGGATTGTATCTCATGTTATGCTGGCTGGCGTATCTCTCGTATTCTGCAAGTAACTTACGCATAGCTCCCACAGATGGTGCTAGTAGGACCATATCGTCTGCATATGCGATGTGATTTATCATTTGCCCATTGATGGAGCAGCCAACCTCGGTACTGGTCAAAGCCTGCGACAGCCCATCCATGTACACGCTGAAGAGAGCCGGAGACATACTGCCTCCTTGTCTCACGCCACAGTTTAGCCCGCTGGCTGTGGACAGAGTTGACTTCCATCTTACTACGTTCTTCTGCTGGGAATACCACTTCTCCAGTATCTTAATAATTGGCGTGGGAGCTTTCCGTTCCCGTAGTTTATTCCACAGCAATTGATGGTCAAATACAACTCAAGTGGACTTTCTATCACTACAGGAGTTGTGCCATTTGCTCGCAAAGCGAATATGATAACTCTAGAGATCGGAACGACATAGCGATCTTTTTTTCTAACTCGCCGCTAAACATTCGTCATTGTCACAGTTTACGGTAACCGGGCATTTTCAAATCAAAGTGAGTTTTACAAGCAACTGTATTATGGAACTGACTCAACGATAAGCAATCTTCAATATCCGTTTCGATATCCTAAATATTTTATCTATCTTTGCTTCCTGATACAAACATTTTAAAATTCATAAGTGCACACACTATACGACGTAAGCATTTAAAGAACGTAGTTCCAAAAGATATAAATCCTTGCTTCAATTATCCTGTCGCCGTGGAAGCAAATAAACCACATCCAATTCAATACGTGGGTGCCTAAAGTTAAGTAACGTTATATGCTTCGACGAACGAGTCTTTTCGGCTAAGTATCTTTTTATTAGCTTTGTAACGTATATCTACAATAGAATGTTGCTGAATGATTCCTATTTAGAAAGGTATTTGGTTACTCGAACGAGATTAAATTTAGGTAGGCATGAATTAGCAGTCAAAATACTCTGCTTATTTGCGTGACGAATACTTATTTTAGGAATTTCGGGCTCGTGAACCGTCGATCGACGGCAAATACGGCATGATGGTTTACCTACATTTGAGATTTAATATTTCACCCTTATTTGTATTTACACTTTCGACGTCACATCTCTAATCGGACTGTTACTGGATTTATTTGAACAATTTTCTCATCAAAATTCTATTTGCGTTTTCCCTATTCACGATTCTTATAAAAAACATGAATTGCTGTTATTGCCGATTTGTTTAGTTTTCACGTGTTAAGCCAAATAGAGCATCACGCTGTCGATTCAGTGTCGTTGTAATAAATCTTCTGTAAAGCAAGAAACACGGTCAATATAAATGACTACCAACATAACTTTCTTAAGCAAAATTAATATGCGGACGCTAGTGTTTGCATTTATAACGTAAAGTAATAATATTTATATCGCCCAGCATCCAAGTTAATAGGAATAGAGTGCAAACATAACGGACCGTCGCTTATGAAGACTAATTGAATAGCGGTTACGCCCTGTTAGCGCACGACCACGTCCTGGCCGGGCGCGGGCGCCGGGCACCGCCATCAAACGCGTTTCTAATCCCGAAACAAATCTCAATGAAGAGCGCAGAGTCGCCCTAATCCTACCCCACTTCCTTGCCCCCTCCCGGCCCCGATTGGCTTTATTAAGGTGTAGTAGACCGCTACAATTATTATGCGTACCCTGTTTGCGGTGTCGTGTCTATGTCGCCATAGGATTCCGGTAATTAAGGATTTGATCTGCGACGGATATCGTCTTTGCGGTCTCTTTGTTCGCACTAATAACATTCACGTTGATCACTATATTCTAATCCGTTCAGGAATCTGAGCGTGATTTCGTTAGTGAAACTTGAATTATTTTAGCGTAGCTTTACATAGTCATTGCAAAGACTCGGATGGCTCGAGAAGCGCTTTGCTTGCCTGAAAAGGCTCTCAAATTGCAAGCGAAGACGCATTCGAGGTTGACAGGGCCGCTCGTTTCGGGAGATGTCGTGATTCAAGATATCAAATTATACAGTAATCGGCTGGCCGGAGGGCCATGCCTGCGCTTAATATTTACCGAGCGGAAGCCGCGCTACACAGCGAAATGTGGATTACGAAATTTTAATTTTAACCACAACTTCCATCTTCTGTTTACCCAGGAATTGATGTTTAAATATTCCATAAAGTAATTGCGCGTTCCGGTTGAATTTTTGATGAAGCATTATGAAACCGCGTGCAGATTGATTGAGACCATTTGAATATCTTGCGCGCAATCGGAGCCGCAAGCAGGGTTATTGAATTAGCACTCGAATGTTTCAGCCCGGACGAATAAACGCGAACAGAGGGTGACCGGCGACCACTTCACCAACTTCTACTTTTATTGATGTTATTCGGCGCACGACCAACTTTTGTATCAAATATTCAAAGGCAAATTGTTTATGCCTCCCTTTGCCCCATGAATTCAAATCGGATTAATTTACCCATTACAAATAATTGTTTTGAATGGGGGATTTCAAACTAGTGTCACGTTTATTTCGACGACTAAGCACACTCTTTGATGTTTAGGGTAGTCAAGTATCTGGTTGTACACGTACGAAATGTTTTGTTAACTATCATGCCGAGCGGTAAACACGCACGTTCCTCTATGATCCTTGAAAAGCCTTTTATATCCTTGAAAAGGAATAAGGAAAAGGCTCGTCTGTCCTGGGGGAACAAAGTTTCGTGTCGTATTCTCATACGGAGCAAATTCTCACTATTGAAATGGCTTAGAGGTTCGTCTTATACAACTATGAGTGACTGATAAAACTTTCTTCGCTACCTGGGTATTGCCCTGGACACCTAAACGATAAAGATTATCTTCTCAAAGTAGTATTAAATATATTTCGTTAGAAAATATCAAATTACCATTATAAATTAATTTTAAATAACATTTATAACAAAGGTTCACTTTCTTTTCCATTGTCTTACATTTTTCCTTATTTACCGTATAATTGCATAAAAAACTCCAATTTTCGACAATCCTTTTATGCATTCCATTTTAATGTAACATAATGGCCGACCAAAAGAAATACGATGCCTTAAAGAGCATTTAACTATGTATGAAGGAGACGGGGCATTACTTTTAATTTACGCCGACATTTCTTACCTCCAGTGGTTACTGGTTATTCGTTCTATAGGCACTTAAGGTGTAAGAAATTGTTGAAGGTGAGGCGGGCCTAATAAATAATTTAACGAGTTCCCGACATCATCATAGCCGAAAATTTAACAGTTTAAAATTCGGAAAGCTGTAAATTACTTTTTCTTATCTTTACTGGAAACCAAATTATAATAGGATGATCTGGTTTTAGATAAATCAAAATACAATTATTATCAAACCGATAAAATACAAATTCATTATGACTTCAAATATTGTCATTGACTTATTTTTATTATTTGTAAATACATGAATTGTATTCACAAATAATAAAAATAAGTCGACAACCGGTCTGGCCTAGCGCGTAGTGACCCTGCCTGTTGCGCCGCGGTCCCGGGTTCGAATCCCGGCAAGGGCATTTATTTGTGTGATGAGCACAGATATTTGTTCCTGAGTCATGGATGTTTTCCATGTATATAAGTATTTGTATATTATATTTATCGTTGTCTGAGTGCCTGCAACACAAGCCATCTTGAGCTTAACGTGGGCTGAGTCCGTGTATCTGTGTAAGAATGTCCTATAATATCTATTTATTATTTATTTATTTAATTAAGTCCTTAATAATAATGTTTTAAAATTATGGAAAGTGATTATATCGCGTATCATGAAATTAATGGTCTAATACGAGTAATATATCCCAACGTTTTGAACTTTTGACTCTTACGCCGTGGCTTGCGTGGGCGACGGTCGCGCGATGGTCGCGCGACGGCGATGCGACGCATACAAAATCAAACCTTATCGATATGGAAGTATGAGAAGCAACGGCGACGGTCGCGCGACGGTCGCGCGACCGTCGCCCACGCAAGACACGGAGTTACAGCGTTCGTGGTCAACGGGGAAATATTAAGATGTTACTTAGTACACTCTATAATTCGTTTAGGTACATGTTTTTATTTCATGAGTAACTACCGCACAAACCGAAGTTATTCGAACATGTATTTTTAGAAACTATAATGCCGATAAAATTACGCGACCTTTGCCACTTAATAAGTTGAATAATAGGAATTTTGGTGTATAATGTTAATAAGTCATTTGATATGATACTAGAAATTTTATAGATTTAATAAACTCTTAAGGCATCCACTGCCAACATTTTCGCAGCGCTACGGTTTTGTTCCACGACTTTTCACTCTCCGCTCAAACAGTATTATAGTGTTAGTAAATAGGTAGTTAATATGATCGGGATAGTTTTAAAGCGAGAATAAAAGGCTGTTACTATTCTGCGATAGTAGTGGCCTAAACACTTAGTATTTCATTATAGGTGCTTTATCGTTATTTCATATCAGGAGAGTCTAGGTCAGTCTTAAAAAAACAATACACACTTTTTTCTTTGGACATCGTGTCATAAGGCCTGGGTCCTTGTTCCTTGTCCTGGGACCTAGGGGCTTGTTTTTTTGTCATATTCTTTTTAGATGGACCCTTTAAATAAATCTCAAATAAACGGACAGCATAGTTCTCAGATCTGCGATCCCTAGCTTCACGTTTAAGCTGCTGCTTGAAAAGTAAACTGTAAACGTAAAATGAAAATGTAAACAGATACATTTTTGTAGTTTTTTGTAGTTGCACGTATTGGATGAAGAGTAGTTATTAAGAATATTACCGGTGATAGCCCCTCACCTACGGCCCTAAAAATGTGAATTTATGTTGACCCTACGGACGGCAATGATCGTCGGACTCGTGCCTTAAATTAGGGGGTTAACGCTCATCCGCTCGCAATAAATACACCGTACGAGTGCCACCAACTACCCTTAAGACACTCCACTTATCGGAAAGAAAAAGATAGTATAAAAGTAGTAACTTAATGCTCTTACTATCTTCTGAAGTTCGCGGTATGCCTTTCCTCGCGCATGTTTACGGCTATTTTCATCCTTAATGGTGTTTTCCTCCGTTTAATTTTATTTTCGCCTTACTCAGAATATCTTATTACTATATATCCAATATATTGACTTGTAAGTAGGGTTTGAGATCCGGATATCCGGATATCCGAATTATCCGGATATCCGTTGAATTTGAGATCTAGATCCGAGGTCTCATAGGATCCGGATAAAACGGATAATACGGATCCGTTAAATATGGGTATCTATCCACGCCAGAAAGAATTTTCGAATGAAATTTATGAATTATTTCCTGTATTTTGTCGCCTAAAATTCACATTTATTTAATTCAAATACCCCAGAATATCAAGCTAGGTTAGGTTTGGTACATTACGCCATGCGATGAATCCATAAAACGATATGTTAACAAACAAAATAAAATGAACAGTAAACCATTGTTTTTAAAACTGCTTTCGTTTCTAACTGGATACATCCCACACCCACAGGAATAACGATAAATTATTAATATTGTCTTCGGTTACCGCGATAGTTACTCATGAAATAAAACTATGGAAACGGATTAAATCGCGTATAATGAATTTAAAATACATCCCGACGTTTCGAACTCTTTACAGCGTTCGTGGTCAACGGGTGACTGAGGAAAAATTAAAATGGGCAAAAGCTACCCACTTACAAGAAACCCGTTACCCGTTGACCACGAACGCTGTAAAGAGTTCGAAACGTCGGGATGTATTTTAAATTCATTATACGCGATTTAATCCGTTTCCATAGTTTTATTTCATGATAAATTATTAATTTTCTACAGAGTGGGGCCTGTAACAAAGGCGAAGAATTGAACTCTAGGCTATTCTCCTTATACTGATCAACATTTGTTCGGCGACTTTTAAAAATAACTTGTATTTTGATTTTTATCACCCTTGAAAGTTTTTTCTAAGAGGTAATGTATTGCGAATTCTGTTAAGTCTAAAGTGTGACAGACAACGTCAATGACAACAATAATGGCGTACATTGAAGCTAATATTTATTTTGTATGAAAAATTTAAAATTTAAAGACTTCATAATTTTTAAAAGTCACTGAACAAATGTTGATCAGTATAAGAAGAATATCCTACAGTTCAATTCTTCGCTTTTGTTACAGGCCCCACTCTGTATAAAGCAGAAACGATTGCCATGGATATTTTTAAGCTTAATGATGAATTATATAATTATATACGTAATTTGTTTTATAAGCTGAATCCAGATCCATTTTTTTTGTATTTAATAAGATGAGAGGCATACTAGCAGACAGGTCGCCTGATGGTAAGCGATCACTCCCGCTTATGGACACCCAAAACACCAGACGGATTGGAGGTGCGCTGCCAGCCTTAGAGCTTCACTGAAAAGCGACTGGCAAATATCAAATGACATTTTGCACATAAGTTCAGAAAAACAATTGAAAATGGTATATTAATAATGGTAATGGTATGATAACTAAATATGTGTAACATATTTAACACACCTAATACGTGTAACGCAATAAAATTATATTATTTTATCTTATTTCCTACATCTGCAATTTCGCATGGATGTATTTATTGGCTGTGGTTACGGATAGACGCCCCAGTAAAACGGAGGTATTAGTGAACAACACCCATTACCCCATACCCATACCCATTTTCCCTGCATTAGCTTATGTATGTTAAACAAAAATATTGGCCTACTGTTTAATGTTATATGCTGTACTGTACAATGGCAGTGACATTAAAATTGTGTCGCTTAACTTCAAGCTCGGGTAAATCCATTCTGCTTTTTTTGTATAATCATCCTTAAAACCGAATCGATTTACGCGAGTTTGAAGTCAAACGACACAATTGTATGTTTAAAGTTCGTCTAAAAAGTTAATAATAGACTATATTTATGTCGTTTCGCGAGTTTAAATTATTTTATTTCGGTAACAGTAGCTTTGATTTGACGAAACCCCTATAAAAAGTGACCTTTTCAACACGGATCCGTTTTATCCGAAATATCCGGATATCCGGATCCGGCAAATCTTAAGATCCGAAATATCCGGATCCGAAAAATCGGCGGATCTTGCAAACCCTACTTGTAAGGTAGGTAAACTAAATCCGCCCGCGACATCCGCATCAAAGTTTCAACGCGTTTAAGCGCCGGGGCAATAAATTTATACGTACTCTAAGTTAATAATGAAAGTCGCATGGAAACTTGTTTGGGCGCATATTCGTTAAGTGTTTGACGAGGAGGTTGCACCTGCTACAGGGTTGCGCTAACTCTCAAGGGTTTTGTGCCACGTTGGGCACCAATTTTAACTTGCTTAAATCTTCCCAGATATGTGCTTAGACAAGTGCTTTCAGGAAAGTTTCAGTATTTATTTTCTGACACTTTAGGGAAATATTTGTATTATTTTTTTAATCATCGTTTTCTTCATCATCGTTTTATTGATATTGTTTGATTCCCAATACGTTTAACTTTTCTTTAGAATCATTCGAATGAAAAGTTTTATTCGAACTCTCCTCAATCTTCAATCTCTTTTATATTTATATTTATATGATATATGATCTCTTTTCTATTTATATGATGAGCAGTAGTCGAATAATATTATCAAATTCATATTCAGATAATATGATCTGATCATATACCTAACCGACTTCCTATTGCTCATTTGCACATTCCTGTTTTGTAATAATTATTATATAAGAATTATTTTGTTACAGATTCATTCCAAGCCCTCATCCAATACCCAGACACCGTATCAGCGCAAACAGCAAAAACGGTAAGTACTGTTTCAGTTTCAGTTCAGTTTCAGTTTCTTTATTGGTAAAAGTAAAACATTTTACAGGTCAAGGCAGGTTATCACAGAAATTATAGGTACTACATGTTAAAGGTACATGGTAAGATACTAAAATTACATTATCCATTAACTAATTATAAGAAAAATATTTAGGTCAAATTTACTTTTGTTCAACTCATAATTTTGCAAGCTATAATTACAATTACAATACATTCAAATACATTACTTCATAAATACATTATATATTATTCAATTACATTATTTCATAAAGTCCTCGACAGTGTAACATGCTTGATTTAGGAGTAGACATTTAAGTTTTTTTACAAATAATGAATCCTTACTTAAAGCTGTAATATCATGAGGAATTTTATTATATATTTTGGGCCCGATTACACTGAGAGACTTTCGAACTTTCGCGAGTTTTTGGATAGGAGCAACTAGCATGGGCAACCTACGGCTATTTTCGGAGCGAGTGCAAGTCTTTGTGTAGTTTACAAGGTTTGCTCTAACATATTTGCATGCTTCCAATATATAAACCGCGGGTAGTGTTAGTATCTTTTGGGAGATGAATAGTCCCTTGGCGGGGTGATCAAAAGGTTTGTGGGAGATTATCCGTAACGCTCGTTTTTGTATTTTGAACACCCTGTCGCGGTTCGCGGCAAGACCCCAGAGATCTACACCGCGGATAAGGATGGAGTGAAAGTATCCGTAGTAGGCCTTTTTTAGGTTCGTTGGAGATAGGCTTGGCGCGAGTCTGGACAGGGCGAAACATGCTGACGAAAGTGAGTTACAAAGTTCGTCTATGTGAGAGGACCACGTTAGCCCTGAGTCAATGACATATCCCAAGTACTTAATTTGCTCTACCTGTGGAACTATGATATTATTAACTTTAATATTTAAGTGACTATTTTTGGTATTCCGTAGCTGAAAATGAATAACGTTTGTTTTATCTAAATTTAGAAGCATTCCGTTCGCCGAAAACCATTTACTAATTTCAACCATTGCTGTATTAATTTTCAATTCGAGGCTACTGGAATTGTCAGCAGTGGTTGTATTTCACTATTTGTGAACTTGAACCATAAAACAGTTCGTATTGGCGTTTTAATGACTTGCTTTAAAACTATCTGGAAAGTAAGATTTTTAGTCTTGGCATTAATAGGCTACTTGACCCTTTTTTAAAGTTTGTCTTATATTATTACTTACTGTCCAATTAACCGAAAAAAATATCACTATATTTTATTATGACTTATAAACCGCAAAAAATATTTTTAAATAATACTTTTACGTAATCAGCAGAGATCAGATTTTTGTGCGACATCTCATACTAAAAGTCATTAAAATGACGTAAGTCACTAAGAATGTCGCAAATCCGTCCGATCTCTGGTAATCAGGCAAAAACAACATCAGCCATGTCATCTATAGATTTTCTGTGAATGAAGTCATTCAGTGCTAAAACATCACTTTCTGACACTTTAAGTACGAGGCATAAAGGTCATTATGTCAGTGGTTGAATTGACAAGAATTCTATGACGTCACTAAACGGCCGACAGCGTTCCCGGTGGGCAAAATTAAAAAAAAATTACTCACATTTTTAAATTAAAAATACGTAGTCATCGTACACATTTAATACCCAAAATCATTAAATATTGGTTTCTTATGTCAAATATTGCAGAATACAATCATTAAATTAATCTACCTTTAATAATAGACTACTTGCCTCCTAGTCAAATCAGCTTCTTTTTAAGAACTGTCAAAACGAATTTGAACGACTTGCTAATATGGAATTAATATGAAATCGAATTGAGTGACGTCACGGTCAACTCAGTTACTTTATATATTTCTACCTGACTTATTAGACTTATAGAAATTGGATTTAAAAATAACTTCTGTCCATGTTTTTTCTTATAATTATCTGATGCTTTATTTCGTGAATGGTATAAAATATTTTATTTTAACTACAGTCAAGTTCCCTATTTACTTAATGTACATTTCAAATGTAAATACCAGTGGCGGAGCGTCGATACAACTCGATTCCCAACGGGTTCCCTAAAATTTTCTAGTATCTGTAGAAGTCCATACAAAACAGATGCCAAAAACCCCTCCGGCTTTACCAACGAAAATGTTCACGCCCCGCCACTGGTAAATACTGTTATGTAATTAGTAAAAAAAAACAATAATACGTTGTAATAAGGAAGAGCTATAAAAGTACAAATAAGGGACAGCGGGGCAATTACGACTGGGGGCAAATTTCAGCTACTCGATGTTTTACATTTTAATGCATTATCAAAATAAATAGAGTCCACTGGTCATTTAAGGCACGCATTTTCAGTGGATACATATGGAGCTCAAGTTAATAGTGTAAAACATGTAAAACATTCGATCAGTTGAAAATTGCCCACCTTTACATACACTGTGCTATACCTTCAAATTCACGACATCTAATGTTTTATATTCCAATAATAAAAATTAGCATGTCCTCCAAAGTTTTAACGTAATAATTTGCCATAGTAAACACGGCTTATCAGAATCGTAATAACGTGAACTTTATAGCCAACTTCTTGTAACAATGGCTTTCCAACAATGGTCGAAACCGAGTTTTAATGCAGGTACTTTGTGTGTATTTAGCAACAATAATATCGGTCGGCCGCGTCACCCACAATGGCCGGTTCGCCGGCTGGGACATCATTTTTCTCCACCCAACTTTTCCCATTCGCTATTCATTTGCGTTAGAAGTTGCGCGTACCGTCGCCTACTGCAGCGACTGTTTTAACTTTATTCCTGATGCAGCGTTCAGAGCAAATTAAATTTCGTTTTGCGGCTTCCGCAAACTCGCTTTACGAGTATAATTATTGAGTTTTTGTTTTTTCTCCGTTATGAATCTGTGCTCAAATAACTTTCGTTTAAACCGATAGGAACGGCTGAATTTAAATTTGCGTAATATTAATGTGCCCCATATTTCATTGTTCACGATAAAGCACAATGGAAACTTTGTTGAGCAAATATTCTATTCATCGCCGGCATCAGCGTATTTAACTGTAATACCTCTTACGTGGCATACGCTGCTAATGAATTCTACAATAGTGAGTCGACTATCGGCTAATTAGTTGCTCTTTACGCTCAATTTTCACGAAGCTCGGAGCGTTTGGTGTAATTAACCAACTACAAGCGTATTTTGTATGTGTCTCGTGTTTCTTGATTGCTTTTTATTTTTACTTTTGTGTTAAAAGAGAGTTAATTAGGTTGAAGTATCTTGAGATTAACATAAGATACTTAATGATACTTAAGTACTTATATTTTGCAGTCTAGAGCAAATAGCCTACTTGCTACTTTTCGCATGAAATAAGAACTACCAAAGACAATAAGATACTTAGACATATACGACTTGGTTTGTCAACGCAACTAAATAACAATCTACCATTAACATTTTTTCTATATTCTAAATTCTATTATTAATGTAAATAAATACTTACACACAAGTGTACCTATAAGTAGCTATAATAATCTACACATGTATACATTCCACGCTCTAAAAGCATTCAGCTTATTACTTGACCGCCAGATTAGTTGCCACAAACGAGGAAACCTCTCGTGAAATTGAGATATCACTGCCGGAGCCGAGTGGTGAAAACTTAGCAACGCTAAGCCCCATCAACTCGCCGATTGGCGTCCGGGACGAGAACACTAGTTCTCTTCAACGCGTGTGGGAAGTGATAGTAAAATAAGTCCAACTTGTAGTTTGCTTTGCCGTGAGACAATTGTATGATGGGAAATAAGCGTTAAGAAAACTTCAGTAGCAGGTAACTAATAAAAACTGGAAGTTCAAAATATAGTAAATCGTTTATTGTGGTGGGTGCTCTTGACTTTTGTAGTCACTACAAATATACAATAAATCATCATTTACATATATAACATTTAGCATATGTATTTTTATTAAAGTTTCAGATTTTTTTATGTCACATAATTGACATAACTAATAAATAATTCCTTAGTGATCAAAGCAGTTTACTAATAAATTGCGTATAAATAAGTAAGTTATAATAAAATTATTTAATAATGTCTAGAAATTAACGCCAAGAATCGTACAGTACAGACGAAATGTAAATTAAAACATGTAAGGGATACCTATGAAACATGGATGACATAATCGTATATGTATATTGAACTGACAAGTTTAAATACATTACTACTACGAAATTATTCTAGCTAAGTGCTTTCGCACTTACAAGCAGCTGACATGCAGATCAGATGGAAATTAGAAACCGCTCCGTTTGAGCGTCTAAAACAAGAACGTGTCAATGCCATTAATGGGCAAATTTAAAACGGGGTTATATTCTTTATCGCACACAAAATTAAATTTCCTCAGATAAGCTATGATTTCAAAACAAACTTAAATAATATTGTATGAACCTCGGTAAATTTTTTTATCTAATGGCTTAGAAATAATGATGTCACACCACTGTCACACTGATTTAAACTTACACGATTTTTACACATATTTAAAATTGCAAACGGAACTTATCGCGCATTATTATGTTTTTAACACTGACCTTCTGGGGACAATGCCGTCCTTGAAACGTCGGAGGTCAGTGTTAAAAATATAATATAATACGCGATTAAGTCCCGTTTGCAATTTTAAATGTGAATAATGATGTCACTGCCTATGATGTCTTCCTAATAGCTAAACTGTATGATTATCATCTTGATTATGCCTGACGTATGAAATGCGGACCGAAACAATTTTAATTTATATATGTCTACATTGCCATTAACCTCTCGAATACACACCGACACACGAACGCGGATCCGCATACGAGGAAACCATATAAGGTATTATGAAAAAAATAATCCTCCTTGTGTTATGCCGGCATTTACCACGGCTCATGGGAGCCTGGGGTCCGCTTTGACAACTAATCCCAAGATTTGGCGTAGGCACTAATTTTACGAAAGCGAGTGCCATCGGGTTGGAAGGTCAGATTCTGACCTTCCAATCCAAAGGGTAACTAATAGACCTTATTGGAATTAGTCCGGTTTCCACACGATGTTTTCCTTTACCGAAAAGCGACTAGCTAATATCAAATGACATTTCGCACATAAGTTCCGAAAAACTCTTTGTTGCGAGCCGGGGTTAACCATTCGTCAAAGAAAACATTCTTTCTTGCCTTGAAACTCAAGAGTGCTCCAGTAATCAATATAATTAAATATGTGTCCAATATAGGTTAAGGTCGTCATAATTCCGGCAAATATTATTCCGACATAGGCACATAGCAAAAACAATATTTCCATTGCAACTTCACTGCTGGCTCGTTTGTGCAACTAACATGAGAGCGGAGACGATGTTCGCCACAAACTTAGTAAATACGCGTGTGTCGCAAATGATTCGCACAATGAACACGGGAGGCCTATTGTATTCTGAATACTTAAAGATGTCATTTTTTATCCTGACTGATTAAAGTAAAATCCATAAACCTACGGACCAAATTGACAAGTAAGTGTGAACGAATGTTGCCACAGTTTGGCCAGTGTCGTTCTTATCGGTATTTAAATTATGATTACATCGTAGATTTAAGGTGTACCCAGACGGGACAATGAAATTGGCAATTTGATCGGCTAATCAATATACCAACTTTTTCTGTGATTTCGACAGATCAAAAGGTCTGTAGACCGCTAATTAGAGATATTTTTTTTATTTCGAAGCAGCAATAATATTATTCGAAAATTATATAGATATTTATGACATACTTGCCATAGCGTGACAGATAATTGATTATCGTCGGACATGGTATTTTACTTTTTACCTACAGGCTCGGAAACATTTTAAGTTTTAAAACTAGTGGGTAAAAATGCGTGGCATCCATCCACTACCTCGAAGATACATAGAACAAACCAAAATGTGTACCTCTTATTTGAAACTAATATACTTATTCTTGATTTAAACTTGTCTGTTGTATGTACTTTACAACTTGTCGATATATTGTTATCGACATATACCCTTCCCTATTTTAATTTTGCTGTTCCTGGTATCATTTTACCTGTCAGTCATTTGTCAATTTAGTCCGTAGGATTATGAATTTTACTTTAGGTACATATATGAATCATGATCCAGATGCAACTAGCCTAAACGCATGTAGGTTCTTAAAAACTGTTTAAAGCTGATGGCTTGATAAAAGTCATAACAGGTTTGCACATAACTAAATGCATTACCCTCAAGCAGGAAAATTAAAACTGCTGTTGAAACGAACAATTTAGTTCGTCATAACCGGTTTTACCTGAGGCAGCACATCCTCAGACCACCTCAGGCCATAAGGTCGCGTACTTTTCTCGAATGAAATTAAAACGTCTCGCTGTGTAAGTGGCAGGAGCAAGAGGTACAAAGTGAAGTGAAGCCGGATAGTGCTCCAACCACAAAGAGTACAGTCGGATGCCGAGCGCCCGATCTCTCCTTCTATGATCCTTGACATAAATCTCTAACCTCGCCATCAAATCTTTTCAGAGGGCGGCTTATGCGCCCAGACACGAAATGTACTCTCTTAATGCGTACGATGTTATATAACCAAAGTCCCTCTCAGTACACTCGACGAGAAAAACTCTACAACTAATTTGTTTAATTGACGACCGGTCTGGCCTAGCGCGCAGTGACCCTGCCTGCTAAGCCGCGGTCCCGGGATTCGATTCCCGGTAAGGGTATTTATTTGTGTGATGAGCACAAATATTTGTTCCTGAGTCATGGATGTTTTCTATGTATATAAGTATGTATTTATCCATATTAATTTACAAGCATAAACCAAAGCACCATCTTTGCTTAGTTTGGGGCTGGGTTGATCTGTGTAAGGTGTCCCCCAATATTTCTTTATTATTTATTTATTTAATTGAGTTTGTGGAGTGAACGGGGTGCAAGGTCCTGCAGAGCACGGACGCCAAACGTAGAACATGTAATTAATACTAAGTGCTTTTTAAGTCTCGTGTGAACTAAAATTTGACTAGATAATATGAGTCACATAGATAATACATACATATTATTTAATTAAATCTATTTTAATAGCACTGACATTGTGACAATACATATGTAGACGTTACATGAAATAATAGTTTCATAATATTGTTGAAGCAAGGGACCAATTGTGTATAATAAAATACAAGCTAATACAATTAGATCAAATTAAAGTGGTCTGTATCGAATTTCACTAGTATTTTCTACTACTACTTTCACTAGTATTTTATTGTGCAATAGGTGAATCAAGAAAGTTCATTTAAACTTGGATTCAAAAAACACCTAACTAAATAACCACAAAATTAAAATTTTGAAAAAACCCCCGACCGCGACATAGTGGACCGATTTTCATGAAACATGGCTAAGAACACTCCCGACTAACTCAGCTTTCAAACAAAAAAAACTAAATCGAAATCGGTTCACCCGTTCGGGAGCTACGGTGCCACAGACAGACACACACACAGACAAACAGACAGACAGACAGACAGACAGACAGACAGACAGACAGACAGACAGACAGACAGACAGACACGTCAAACTTATAACACCCCGTCGTTTTTGCGTCGGGGGTTAAAAAATAACGCTGTTAACTTTTTTACAATAGATAAAATTCAGGCAAACGAAATGCGGAGTTTTGATGGGATTTATAATAACATTAGTCATGTTTTCGTTGAAAGATAGAAATGCGCGCATGTTATGCATTGTTTCAGCGATTGTACCTGCTGGTAAAATAATCACGAGACTCTCGGATTTGGGATGCACCGTGTTTTGTTGAACCACCCGAGCATAATATTTTCCTACGAGCTTTTTTAACAGTTATTTCATACCTCTGTTTCGTTATGGACACAATTTTGTTTTAACTTTTGGATTATAATGTGGGAGTAAAATGTGTTATGCTTAAAATTGTAATAAAGGTATTTTATGCATTCATTTGTGCAAGTAAACTGTGTTAGTTTATGATTCTTTGGTTTATTTTACTGCAGAATTTAAATACTTAAAACTTGAACTTGTAAACAATGTTTGTGACAGAACTTTGTTACCTAATACCAATTAATTGTTACAAAGACATTATAACATTTATAACACTGTAATTTATAGTGATTAAAGTAGGTACGCTATTGTCTAGGCCAAAGCATGAAGTATATATATTTTTAAACATAAACTCTACCTATTTAACTTTACATGATACTGTAAAACCGTAGACTAAGTAAATTTGTTTTTTATCATGCAGAAACGTCTGCGAGCGATATTACATATTTTTAATGGAATGGAAATTGAAAAATCCACACCTCCGGCAGGACTCGAACCTGCGACCTGGGCCGGGCAAGGCCAGATGTCGCAGGTTCGAGTTCTGCCGGAGTTGTGAATTTTTCCATTTTTCCTTTAATTTAAAAATACGTAGACTAAGTAACTAATAATAGAAGACGAATTTTTAGTTCAAAACATTGTTGAAGTGGTCACACAAAAGCCATTAGTTAGTCAGAGCCCTTACTGTTAATCATGCTCCATCAATAAGTTATGATGGATAACACTGCGATTCCACGGAGCCGTTGGTAATGGTCTGCGCGTTGTCTGTGACGATCACTCATAATCGAAGCTGGGAGTTGTTCATAGCTGGCAATTGATTTGTTGATATATAGCGGCGGGGCACCCGAATTTAAGAGGCTTAGGTCCACACAATTCGGAGAGTGCAGTATAGGTAGTAGGAGGGCCATTTTTTTCAAAGTTGTCCACCGCACTTTTTTTTTATTTGGAAATTTTTATGTGGTTTCCACTCAGAATCGCGAGCTCTTTCAATCCTAATAGGAGAAAAAAAGTGTCCCAAGTTTTTTTTCATTCCGTTACCATTTTTTCATACATTTTTTATGGTGGTAACGGAACGGAAGGTTTGAAAAATGTATGGAAATCTTGGGACATTTTTTTTCTCCTATCAGAATCGAAAGACCTCGCGATTTTGAGTATGAATCGCGTAAAGAATACCCATGTTACAAAAAAAGTAGGGTGGACAACTTTGAAAAAAATGGCCCAGGAGCGCTTAGAGAAAATTATACTCTGCAAAAGGAAATATTGTCTCACCTTGGGACTACATATTGATACAATAATTACAATATGACGTCATAAACCAAATTATGAGAAAACTATTTTTCATATTGACTCAGACTTTTTTAATTGCTTCTTGTTGTCCATTGCACATACATGTCGAACTGACAAGTGTGATCTATCCATATCTGTCCTTTTAGCACAACTTGCCTTGTCGCGCGCGAGTCCATACATCAAGCGCGACTTCAAGTATGGACTCGCGCGCGACAAGGCAAGTTGTGCTAGAGGGACAGATGATTCGAACTGCTTAACATTCTAAGTGATAACAATGATATTAATCTCCGTTTGCGCATTTCGTCTGTCTTAGTCGCGAAGTAAACGTCGCGAGATTTCTTTGTCGCCGTGGTTCGTGAAATCCGAGACGGCGTTTATCGACTCAAGGTGCGGCCTTTGTTTACATTTTAAAATTGCACTTTGCACTGCGGCGTCTAACCGCCTTTGTGTCAACACGGGAACGTATTCAAAGTATTCAAACAATGTAACCGTCAAAAAAGTCGTCACCGAGCGACGCCGCTATCTGTAGCGAATATTTTTAACGTTTCAACGATTCACTCTTTTGAACTGCGCGTAGAAGTTTCAGTTGGATTTACTTTGTACAAAGTATTACCTTGCAACATTTTTGCTAGTTGTCAAAGTGTCTTTGAAAGGCAATAGCTGGCAACTATCAGTTGACTTCTGTGCTGCAGGTTGGTTGTATGCTTTTATACCTTTTGTTTCCAGACGTATCTATCTGTCAATTGTTATCCGACTACGCCATCAACATTATTTTGACTACAACTTCATCTTAGAAACGTCATTTTTTATTAACTGCGGATTGGTGTTGGTGCAAGCCTCTCCTATGAATCAGTTGTTATATAGGGTTTTTTTCGAATACTACTGATATTGTCATTGACATAGTCACAGTGTAGAAGACAGACTCTCTAATAGATGATGCCGTGAACCGGACTCTGTACTTGGGAGGGAAAGGAACTCGGTTCTTGTGAACACTCAGAGGCCACTAGAACCGATGTTCCCAGAAAAATACGACCTCGGTCTCTTTAAGATAAAAGTGAATATGCTAAGTATTACCAAGTATTACTGAATCGGTGAGCTCCATCTTCGACTATATCTTCACCTTCCATCGGGTGTGACTATGGTCAATCGCCAATCAGCCAAAAAAAAAAAAAAAAAGTGGTTTTGTAATTTCTTTAATAATCATATTATAAAATAGCCTAGCCTAAGAGTTAAGATCTTAAGATAGATAAAGAGATAATAATAATAAAAAAAAAAGATGTTGATAAAATACTTTAAAAGAAAAGTGTTATCTAAAATATATACATACTGTGTAGATATAAATCGGATGTTAGTATAATTGGGTCAATTGGGTAAGCACTTCTTAAATAGTATATGAACAGCTATCTACTTTAGAAAATTAATCGTTGATTACTTTGTGTGGTACAAAGTATCTACGAGAAAGAAAGCTGATCATGATGAAACAAAATCAATAAAACGATAAAGTGGATACGTGACCCTGAATAGGATTTTAATGCATATTCTATATAGTATCTCTATGTATTACAATGCAATGAATCACGAGCCCTTTCGATCCAGAAAAAAACAGTAGACAGTAAAAGTTTTAATAACTATGCACTGCAATTTATAATTAAATTTATGAGTAGATCTAACTAAACATTATAATATCCGTAAGTATTATGAATTGCATTAGATGAAATCAATAGGAATAAAAAATATAGGTACCTATATCACAAAGCTTAATATATTTATTTTAGTAATCTATGACCATGTGATCAATCAATATCAATTTAGAATATTAGGTGTGCCAGCACGTCAAACACGATAAATTACAGTTGCATAGACATTCGTTAGGTACGTGTTACGCTTAGAGTCATCGTCTATCCCATGAAAACCTCGTAAAATCCTGTCAGGGCTCAGTTACCTTCCGCCGTAAAAAGTAGTGAGATCTCATGAAAAGCCATGTCTACCCCTACTCTTTATAGAATTTTACGACTGCACACATACACAAATCAAAGAAAAAGCATTGAATGGATTCTAAAATAAATAAAGTATTTATGGGGGTGGGTGGGTGTAGGTGAGTGAGTAGATAGATTTGTATATATAACCTAACATCTACCTACCTATTCTATTTGTCGTACATATTGTTAGATATTCGATAGGTACATTAAATATTTCTAGAACAATCATCGACCCATCAATGCACACTTTATACACTGCAGGTGTACAACCCGTTTAAGTTCAGCGCAGAGACGGGCAAACTTCATTGAAATTTCAAGCTATCCAACAAACAGTGACCAACCCGGGAGCAAGGTTCAAGTCCCGTTTAAAATTGCACGTACCGTCGCCCTCCCCTGTTGGCCTGCACTGACTGTGTCAACAATGCCTTAGCTGCACTCTGCACCCACCTAGTTACGTGTCAAACATTGTTTAGCGTTTGTTTTGTTAGTGTTTTGTGGCCGGAGTGTTTACCTTAATCACGACGCCTGCTAAAGTGCGAAGATTTAAATTTTGAGTCTTTGAATTTTGTAGTTTGGAGGAGGTGCTCTTGTTTCTTCTAACTTGGAAAGAATTTATATACATGTAATATTGCAGGATTGTAGGTAAGTACGATTTTATATTAATTGTTTAATGTAGGTGCTGACTTTTTCTGTCGAGAGCCATATCAACAAGGTCAAATGTTTTTAAACTATTGGTATATTTAGTAGACAACACATTTTTTCAATGATCTACAAGTACATAGTACAAAATGAAGTAAAATATATAAAAGAAAATTGACAATGTACCGTTTTCATTATCGGGTAAACCATGTATCCGCATCCGCGGCCACACAACCTGTCAAAGACCCGTCATCACCTGTCATAGGAATCCCCTTTGCTACCTCGTCTCTGTAATGGACCATTGGCAATTTTCAACCCCAATGGAAAATCAACGATGTCAACATGACACCGCAAATCACACAAACGTCCATTTAAAAGATGGCTCATTAAGTAAACTGAATGTGGTGAGTGGGCGCGGTTTTTGGGCGATCGTCACTATCTGTCACCACAATTAAGGGTAACCTCGGGTATTAATTACAGTGTCTAATGGAGCGAACGTGGTTTAACCGGTGACGCGTCCTCGAATGTGTACATACCCTAATTGTGATGATACCTTAGTCGCATTTACTGGTTCATCTATATTGGGATTCAAGGCCGGGTTCATATTCATGTCAGAATTTCTTTTAGGGAATGCGTTAGAAGAGCAAATTAATGGCCCAATCGAAGTTTTGAGTAAATCACTTTATTTAAAAAAAAACTTTTAATACGATATTAATCGGATATATGCCAAAAATCAAAAATGACGTTTGTTGTGATATTTTTAATAATAAAACTGGAAAGGTTAAAAAATAAATGAAGAAAGCACCTACTTGACTAATACTTATTCCTGTACTTTTTTTACCAGTACCAGGATATCATATACTGCATATATGCAAAGTTGCATGCTGGCATCCAGATGGGACGATACTTTTATAAGTTAGGGAAATGAGCCGGCAATAAGTGCAGACATTATGTAGGTAAAGGAAAATACCTATTCGATGACAAAATATATGTAGAATGTACTTATGTTAAAAGGATATTCGTCCAAAATATTTTTTGATAGATTTGATGTGTTAGTAAAGTTATTTCAGAAAATATCTTTTGCTTTATAAAACCGTCAATAGTTAAATAGCTTTTCTAGACTTAGCCGATGTTTGTTAACACTTAGCGTAAGACCATTCGATAAGCGTCCTTTTATCCGCGGCTAATTGGGCGAGCTCAACGGCTCAAATGCTCCGCTCAAGTCTACTGCTTACCGCTTCGACGCTCAACAATGTTAACATAATCAATTGAACTATTCTCAGCTTTTATATTACTCCCGGAGTTTCAATTTGGACTTTTAACGGCTTGCAGCGGCGTTTAAACTTTTAAACTGCTTAGATAGCAAATGTTTAATGGACTTAAAATTTTACCGCGAGTTTGCTGTGGAGGAAATCTGATGAAAATTCTCATCTCAGTTATCTTTGTGTATTTGTAGTTATTTAATATGACTGAAATTTATTCTGAGTGAATATTTAACTTGATATTATATTAAATAGGTGGTGCGAATTTGGCTCATATGAGCATTTTGAAAGAAATTTCCAGCATACTATATCTTTGTACAAAATATTGCTGCACCTAGGTATTTTCATAACGGTGCCCATCTAAGCGCTGCGAGCAAGCATCGCGGTATTCGGCTTGTTTTCATTATAATTTCTCAACGTCATCTACAGACAAAAAATTAAATAGTTGCATTCCGGGGTTCGTGTAATCCGTTGCAACGAGAACAGACTGAGCTATGCGGCTCTTATAAATATTAAACGCGGAAAGACCCCAACAAAAACGTTTATCTGGTCTTCATGGAAAAACCGCCAGAATTAGCGACGGGGGGTGGATTAAGGCGGTCCGCACTTAATCCTTCACTAAGAAGGCTTTGCTTAAACGAGTTCTAACGAGCTGAAGATAAAACAATTAGTGGGAGCGTGATTAAGAGATACGGGGGACACTTGTTACGTCTTGCCGTTTGATTCTGACAGGCTGGGTTTTGACTTCTGCTCGTGATTTCATGAAACCTGACCTTAAATTAAATGTATTGGGTTATTTTAGTTTAACTCAGATACTAGCAAAGTCTAGTTGCTATCCTTAGAAATGGAACATAATACACAAATTAATAAATTACTTTAAAATATTTAGTAGGAAAGTATAGGTAAGCAACGAACAGTTTAAACACAAGTAAATGTATAAAATTCCAAACTTTTTTACAGTGATTTCGATCTGACGCCCTATTACGCAATAAAGGATCCCAATATCAAATCGGGCGTAGCGTTTGTCGTTTTATCGTCTTGTCACTCTCCTAATATTTTTTTTTACTTCAATTACGAGTCCCTCCGCGAACGCAAATAATCGTTTCAGAAGATTAAATGAAATTCTCGCGAATATTGATACCCGGGACTCTAGGGTTATCAAAAAGTCAAGGTTTGCTCAACATGTCAGGCGTTATTGATAGGTCAACGAAGTTAAAAAATATTCCGACTTCATTTGGTTTTTGCTATATTTTCACACCTTTGAGATTGAAACAAGAAGCCAATTAGACTATTTTTATAGGAACAAATTTTCAAGACAAAACTTTCGTTTGATCCCCTTGGTTAAGAATTTTCTTTTACAACACGGGATTTTGTTAGGATTTTACAAAACCGTGACTGGTAACCCTGTGCACAGTAGACTGGGCGTGCCATAAAACCCGGCGCACCAGGAACTCCCACATAGTTAAAATATAGGACTTTTATAACGGTCCGGCTTATTAAAATTTATGAAACAACCTGAAAGTGTGTTACCGTAATACCAACTCTAAGAAGAGTGGATAAATTTAGTTTCTTCCTTTTGCAGAATTATAATTTGCCAGTGTAAAACATCTCAATTTAATCCACTGCATACCTATGCAGGTATGCTAGGTACTTCACCTTTCTTCTTTGAAAACACTGCTTGGTGTTTCCATTATTTAGTGTCATCATGTTTTAGTGTTAAATTAATGATAATTAATTTGGACTACGATTTAAAAAAATGAAAAATAATTATGAACAAATTAAGAATTGAAAATCATCGGAATTGTTAGATCCTATAGAACAAGACCGGCAATTTATAGAAGAATATTTAAAAACTTTTCTTTTTCACAAATGCCTGCAAATAAATTGCATTAAAAATTGGTTTTCCTTAAACTCTACTGAAGGGTACTTATGCAAAACGATATAGATATTAGAATTTTAAATTAATTACTCGCTACGTTCCCTCTCCGAGCGTTTTCCCACTTTTCCCTTTCGTGAAACGGAATTCGTATTTGGGCCATATTCAGAAACAAAATATCAATACCGTTTCACATTATCTTGTGCGTTGCGTTCGTATGTATAGTAGGCCCATACTCTAGAGCGAGCGCGCGCACACAATCAATTCGTTTAATATGTCATGTTGATGTCAAATGCACATTCGCGAATAAGACCCCTGTGGGGGCCAAAACTAATTACGTATCGAAGCGATCTTCTTCCACACTTTCTTACGTGCCTTTCACATTTCCATATAAGTTGAGCTTTAAACGAGCCAATCTATTCACGTCTATACATCAGGGGGTCGCATTTGCATATAGAACAGAAATTTATTAAATCTAAAGCCAATATTCAGCGTTCCAACATCGACACTGAACTTTTTGCTTCTCAGTTGCGTCTCTGGTATCGTAAGCAATGGTTGCATTAATGAAATCGTAAAGGAATTTTCTGTTATTTAAAGAGATTTGGGTATTTTTTAAATTTCAACGAACAACTGGCCATTTGACTTTAGTTTGCAAGTTGGTTTTTAGAAAGTTATTCTTATTTTTTACAAATGTGTCGATTAGTTATAGTTTCAAACTTAGGTAAATCAATTCTGCTTTAAGGTTTAATAGGTATATTAGGTATATAAAAAATATGATATAATCTGAAAGATAATCAACCTTATAGCCGAATGGATTTACCTAAGTTTGAAGTTAAGCGACACAAATGAAATGTACTATTATAACTTAGATTGTCATTTCACTTAACAAATACTAAAAAAAAATAACTTAATACCCACCGTTAACTGTCAAGGCTCATTTGACAGGTGACGCTTAAAAGCCGCGGGCAATATTTTTTCGTTGAAAAGTAATTAAAAGTTTTTCATTTGTAGTATTTGTACATCGTTACTTAAATTGTGACAGAAAAAATAACATTATTCATGACTAAAAAATCTTAATTAATATCGTATATAGCTTCTAACCTAATTCTAAATACCTATGTAATCTGAATGCCAATAACGATAACCGCTTAGTTAGGTACAATATTTTCTAGCTGTAAATTGGAGACGTATTATATTATACATAATACTAGATTTAACAAAAATTATGGTGATTAATTCAAGCATTCGGATTTCTTCAGAATACTAGTAGGTCTTCCATGTCAGCCGACTGCTCAGCACAAAGATCACAATTGCGAGCAAGCGTCAAATGTTTCATCTATTTCAAACCGAAACTAGCACGAAACATGCAACCAAACCAAACCAGATACAAGCTACTTAATACATTATACAACACATAAGTAACATGCCACAAGAGCCGAGACCATAACGTCACCCATAATGGATTGTGTGTATCTGCATTTTAATTAATTTTCTTTTCTATCGTTCTGGTGTTATCAGCACAGTGCAGGCGTCGGGGAACAAACAAATAACTGTTGCGCCCGGCGTGGAACAATTTAGACTCGCTTTTTCTAAGCGACTACCATAAGTTTTTTCTAGTTTGTTAACTAGCAAGAGGTAATCCTGATCTTACATCACAAACTTTATTTTTTCAAGATTAATTGTGGCTAACGGAATGTCAAATATCTCTTCTGATAATTGACAACATTAGAGCAAACCTAGAAGTAGTTCAATTAGATTGATGTATATTTAAAAAATATGACAACTTAGTCCCACGGTAAGCTCAAGAGGCTTATATTGCGGGTACTCAGACTATATCTCACTTACTAAGTGCAATGATATACAAATAAGAATTATAAGCATTCAATTTTTTTTTAATCTTTGTCCACAGGCCCTAGACGGACAAAACATTTACAATGGATGCTGCACTCTCCGCATCGACTATTCAAAGATGACCTGCCTTAATGTGAAATACAACAATGATAAGTCCCGGGACTACACCAATCCGACGTTGCCGTCCGGCGACGGCGACGCCCACCAGCTGTTGACCAGTGAGTTGATGCCTCTGCGGGCTCGAGTCGCTCTGGCCCTCGCTTCCAGGATGAGTTAGTCCACTACTACTCTGAGCACCTGGACGCTTCGAACACCGCTCAAGTTTCGCTCACACACCTATCTAGACTCTTGTACTTTATAAGCAACGTGCATCCTTATTCTGGTTCTGCATCTAGAATACGTTTCAATTTTTGGACTTTTTGGAAAGCAGATGTAAGCAGTTATATGAGCACATAAGACATATGAGATCGCATAAAAGAAAAAAATATGAAGAAAAAGAAGAGACAAATGTAACCTACTTTCTATGACGTTATTTTAATACAACCCTGAATCCAACAACGAAATTGAAAGCGATGTACGGTTAATGTTTTGAAGACAAACAGGGTCCACTAACTCTCCAGATACAAAAGGGACATAAAGTATGTTAATATTTAATCTGTAGACCTATTACCCAAAAGCTACTATTGAGTTGCTATAACTGAATACATCTGCGACAATTGTGCCAAATTGGAGTCGCACAGTGACTACCATAGTCCTTAGTATTTTTAAGCGAACTTGTTTTTATAATTATTATCGGTTGCTGCTCATGTTATACTGTGGACTAATATCCTCCTCTGTAGCATCTTAAATTGATCTATTAATTTTGTTCACTTTCTTGCAAATATATAGAATGAGTATTACATTATATAATACCACGCAAAGAATTTTAAATATTTAATGCAGTATAATTGCCTAAATGTAATATTGATGTCTAAAACATGCAAACAGCAGTCTTATTTTCCGTATTCAAATTTATTTTAGCTCTTGTCTTGTTTATTATTCATATTTCAATGTTCAATATTCCCACAGTGATTAATAACTTCTCATGAATCCACATTACACCATAGAGGATTGTAATATGTGAGGATCATTTCGACATTGTGAGTTTTGTTATTACATCGTGGAATAAAATGGTACCAATTTCTTTTTTCTTTATACAAAGGAAAAAATACGCTCCCGAGTAATACACTTACGGTTAAATAACAAATCAAATAATATGCTTTATTAGTCATGCTGTTCCGCTTTCTGGATTCAGAAGCCGAATGTTATTTTTAATACATTACATCCAATTTATTTAGTAGCCTTTTGATATGTTTTATTCTTGAATACATTTTATCTTGACATTGTAAATCCGCAGCTGAATGGTCCGTCGTCGCATAACTGTATATTACTATATTTTAAACTTGCGATTTCGATATAGGTGGTGGCGTACTTGCTCCGCCGTTCCTCGGCCTTGGCTCCGGTCTGGCGTCGCCGTACGGCGTCGGCGTCGGCGGCGTGGGGCTGCCGGCGTTCGGCGCGCTCACGTTGACGCCCGCATCCCCTGCGCTGCGCGCCCTAGCCGCGCCGCCACTACCTCTTGCCACTGTGCTACTCGTATCCAATCTCAACGAAGAGGTTCGTGCCTATTCCTGAACATTAACACTTACATCTGCAAACATATACTGCTGAATAGTAAATATCGAACTTTTAAAAGAAATTTATTTTATTTTAAGTTCCAAAATTGGCCCCATATCAGAAAAACTTTTTTGTTTTCAAAATTCCTACATCGAAATGTGTAGTATTATATTTATTGGCGAATTTAATAATTACGCTAACACAATAGCCATTAACGTTTCCCGCACATTTAATATGGGTTCAAGAGTCCGGTTGACACATAGCACTAATGCATCCACTAATATGGCGGCGTTATAGGCTATTGTATTTATAAGTATATTCTATTTAAACTTCTTTAAAATAAGTTGCTAATTTATTCATAGATATTATGATGTCAAACATCTTTTATGACTTTATAATACTATCTCTTTCTCTCTCCTATTGTTTTAGATGGTCACGCCTGACGCTCTCTTTACCCTTTTCGGTACGTGTGCACATATACATTCCATAATTTGGCTCAGGACTATGCACTTCGAGTTCCCAAAAAGTGTTCTTTCTTAAAATCATTTCTCAGTGTTGCCGTTTTACAAAAAAAATCTCTTTAGATGAGAATTTTCTCAAAAATGGCATAGGAGAAATAAAAAAATAAACATTAGGGGAGTACCCTCTTTGGAGAATGTATATCATAGTCCTGAGTTTATAATTTATATTAAAACAATAATATTGGTCCCAAGCCCTGTCGCGTGGAAGACAAATTGTCAGCTAACATTCTCGACTTCTGTACTGATAACCGCATCTGGCGACCTTTGCCGAAGCTTCGCTTATAACACTATTGAACCTGAAACGCTTTATTAACTTACATGACAATTTGTGTTTCAGACATCCTAGTCGTAGCTAAGTTAGAGGATTGCCCCGTGTTGTCTATTTTGTTTCATCCGTCTACCATGAATGTCAGTTCCAGTTTTCTAAATGTAAATAATTTGCATTTCATAGTTCAACAATCAGTCATATGGGCAATAAGCACATAATTCTTAGTTACATGGCACGAAGGATTAATTCCAATTGTAATGGATTCACGTCGACATAATATTCGATTTCGAAAGCGATTTTCCGTAATAAAAAATATATTATTCGTTTGATTGTTGGTAGTAATTGCTTCGTTCTGAAAGCCGATTACCCAGGCTAATAACTTACGTACAGAACTTCTATTTGAAACGGGAAAACGCAATGTCTACGATACATCCATATTAGGTTCCATCTCAGTACTTATCAAATATAAGTACCAGAGACTGAGAGAGAAAACATCATTGAACGTTTCGGATAGATGTTCCGCTGAATTATTAATCAGACGCTTACCGTGACCAAATTAGAGCTTGGATTTGTTTCTTCTTTATCATTTTCCCACTGTCCCGTTTCACAAAAGATTTTATGTATACAAAGCAGTGTAGATCTGTGTTTATTTTCGAGTAAATTATTGGTTTTACTTTTTGTTTTTAAAATATCAAATATCTTAGCTCTCTTGCTTCCAGATCTAAGTACGCCTATTTGTAATATTAATTCTCCCTACTGATAAATGTGAATCCAACATCTTCTGATAGTTTTTAGTATCTCAACTAGTCCGTAGCAGACAACACTTTGGGTAAAAAAATACTACAGGCAAGTTTTGGCAAAGCAAGCCTTCCTTAATTATGATTGAATATATTTTCGGTACGATGAAGGTTATGCCAAAAATTGACCACTTTAACTTAAACGATAACACTAAGAAGTTTGCACGTTGTTCCGTTCACGAGAGTTTTTCTTTATGTAGGCGTGTACGGCGATGTGCAGCGAGTGAAGATACTCTACAATAAGAAGGATTCTGCTCTCATTCAAATGGCTGAGCCACATCAGGCTCATCTAGGTAAGACATTACTTAGTTGCTATACACCGAATAATTTTAACCACGAATTTCTGAGGCCAAAATAAAGAAAAAAAATTGGCAAAAAAAATATATTTGTAATTTTTTTTACTATTTTTGAATGTATATTCACGTAAATGTTATTCATAAAACTGGCACTTAAAATATTAGGCGAAATCCAAAAAGTATGAAATTATTCATAAGTATAAATCAATAAAGAAGATACAGATACAACTATCGAAATAGTGTACCATCATTATCGGTAAAAACTCTAACCTGTATGTTCCCGGTTATGTCGGTAATTTGCTAAAAGATATAATTTTATCTATTAATGTTTAGAAAAAAGTATGATGAGATGACACATATTGACAAATGTAATAATTACAGCCCTGACTCATATGGACAAGCTGCGCGTATTCGGGAAGGCCATGCGCGTGATGCTGAGTAAGCACCAAACTGTACAGCTGCCGAAGGAAGGACAACCGGACGCTGGTCTCACGAGGTAACCGCTATTTTATATGTGTTGTATTATTTTCTTGTACAATAAACTGTTTACATACTTACTTTTTTGCTTCTGAGAAGTTACGTTGTAAAAACGCATTTTATCCACTAGTGGGTAAAGTAATTTGACCTTGAATAAAGTCAAATTAACTGGTTTAAAATTCATAAAAGTAGGTGAATCTAGTAATAAAGATGATTTACCACCTGTGGAACTACTGGAAGCAGTGATAAACGCTTTTTTTTGCGTTGTAGTTTCCTCGCTATAGTGAGGGGAAAAGTTTTGTGTTAACTCGGGGGCAAATGTATTTTACTTCTCGTGTGTTAAAAAACTCCACACCCAGCGTTAAAGTACAACTTTGCCCCCTTGTATAACAAATAACTATTAATAAAATAATATCGTTTTCCCCTCACTTGCTCGGAAACACGTGTTTTGTCCTTTAATACCAGCGGGTAAAAACGCATTTTATCCACTAGTGGGTAAAGTAATTTGACCTTGAATAAAGTCAAATTAACTGGTTTAAAATTCATAAAAGTAGGTGAATCTAGTAATAAAGATGATTTACCACCTGTGGAACTACTGGAAGCAGTGATAAACGCATTTTTTTGCGTTGTAGTTTCCTCGCTATAGTGAGGGGAAAAGTTTTGTGTTAACTCGGGGGCAAATGTATTTTACTTCTCGTGTGTTAAAAAACTCCACACCCAGCGTTAAAGTACAACTTTGCCCCCTTGTATAACAAATAACTATTAATAAAATAATATCGTTTTCCCCTCACTTGCTCGGAAACACGTGTTTTGTCCTTTAATACCAGCGGGTAAAAACGCATTTTATCCACTAGTGGGTAAAGTAATTTGACCTTGAATAAAGTCAAATTAACTGGTTTCAAATTCATAAAAGTAGGTGAATCTAGTAATAAAGATGATTTACCACCTGTGGAACTACTGGAAGCAGTGATAAACGCATTTTTTTTGCGTTGTAGTTTCCTCGCTATAGTGAGGGGAAAAGTTTTGTGTTACACTCGGGGGCAAATGTATTTTACTTCTCGTGTGTTAAAAAACTCCACACCCAGCGTTAAGATACAACTTTGCCCCCTTGTATAACAAATAACTATTAATAAAATAATATCGTTTTCCCCTCACTTGCTCGGAAACACGTGTTTTGTCCTTTAATACCAGCGGGTAAAAACGCATTTTATCCACTAGTGGGTAAAGTAATTTGACCTTGAATAAAGTCAAATTAACTGCTTTAAAATTGATAGAAGTAGGTGAATCTAGTAATAAAGATGATTTACCACCTGTGGAACTACTGGAAGCAGTGATGCCGTTGAGCAGCCGTTGTAGTTTCCTCGCTATAGTGATGGGAAAAGTTTTGTGTTACACTCGGGTGCAAATGTATTTTACTTCTCGTGTGTTAAAAAACTCGCAAGTTCAGGATTCTATTCTCGAACCACTCGCTTCGCTCGTGGTTCAACTATAGAGTCTTTCACTTGCTCATTTTTCAATTCCACACTCGGCGTTAAAATACAACTTTGCCCCCTTGTATAACAAATAACTATTGTCCGTAGCAAAATTTTATTCGTGCCTCCGCGACTAGCAATAAGAAGATGGAAATGATCTTCTATGGGAACGTACATAAACCAGTGTTATCATTCACTTCAACCTCCGTGGAATTACCTATAGCAATAAGAAGATGGAAATGATCTTCTATGGGAACGTACATAAACCAGGTGACTCGTTTAGGGGTGAGACGGGGGTCGTCAAAATACTACGCTTAGTCACAGAGGGGATGGGGGGGTCTAATTTTTGGCATATACTACGCTTGGTCACCCAGGGGGGGAGGGGGGCAAAAAACGGCACAAATTTGAGCACGTAGTTTGGGTATGTTCCCTATGAAGTGTCACGTTCGGCCAGATTGACTAACCATGTGAATTGAGTTGATTGTTAAATAAGATTTTTTTCCATTTTTTGTGTGATTAGGAGACTGATAAAAGCGCATTACCTATTTAATTTCGTTTGTCAAGTTTTGGATATAACACTAAGAGCAAATATTATGTACATGGCGAATTTATCAATGAATTCATTCATAATTTCTCCATGCAATTTTCAGCTGATAGTACATATCTGTGTCTATGAGCCAAACTTTGAAACGCGATCGAATTAATCGAGATTTACGTAACTTAAGTATGTTAATATTTACTTAATATTATTACGAGTTCCTAAAAAATACTTCATATTTTTTATCAAATGTTTTTTTCAATTTCCAGGGACTATTCGCAGAGCCCCCTCCACAGATTTAAAAAACCTGGCAGCAAAAACTACCAGAACATTTACCCGCCAAGCGCCACGCTGCATCTATCCAACATTCCGTAAGTAGCGAAGAATCATAACGACGACGTAAAGTTTTGCTGAAGTTTCTCATGTCGATAACTCTATGAAATCCTTAAGTTACTTATAGTAGGATTATGAAATAAGGTTAATTAATCTTTACTGTCAGCTTAGTCAGTTTCCTAAAACATGTCTGTATGTTAACTGAGCTGGTACTATTTTTTTTTTGTGATAAAAACTAACGACGTTATTTTTAACCCCCGACGCAAAAACGACGTGTCTGTCTGTTTGTCTGTCTGTCTGTGTGTGTGTCTGTCTGTGGCATCATAGCTCCCAAACAGATGAACCGATTTTAATTTAGTTTTTTTTGTTAGAAAGTTGAATTAGTCGGGAGTGTTTTTAGCCATGTTTCATGAAAATCGGTCCATTAAGTCGGGTTTTTTTTTTACTTTTGTGGTTTGGTTATTGTATGAATCATAGGTAGGAAGATTATGAAATATGGAAAGTTAATCTTACTCTCAGCTTCCTAGTAAGTTATATACCTATGTGAATTAGATTATTTTGTGATTTTCATGATATTTTGTTTTTAAAACTTATTTCGAGTTAAACGTAAATTTTATTTATAGTTGTGTTAGGAAACGGAATCTAAAAAATTATAACTATTATATTATATATATAAGGTAAAATACCCCATAATGGACGGTGATGCCATTATGGACAAAAAAACACAAATCCTTAAAAATAAGTATCTAAAATAAGTTTCTAAAAACTGACGGCTATGTACCATAAACTAGAGTTGTAGAGCTGTTTCATTTTGAAGTTTCAATTAATTCGGTTATTTCTGAAGGATTTGGCGACAAGATAAAATTCACCAGTTTAGTGATAAAAATATCAAGACGAATTCTTAGTAATGTTGCTAAGAGAGTTGAGTTCATGTATAAAATAATAAAAAAATAACGCACGGTGTAATCTTGAATGCGTTTTACTTACTGCATTAAACATGAGATAAGGTATAAAACATACTAGTTTGTTGCTCCAAAGATATAAAGAAATGACGTTATTTTGCGAGTGTCCATTACTGGACCCGAAAAACTGCGTACCTCCTATGATGGACAAGGAACAATTTACAAAACCAAAATTTACAAGAAACAATCCTATGTTAAAATAATCCAAACTAATTGTATTTATGGTGTATAAAATTGACTCATTGCGTATCAGTTGGCTTTAAAAGTAAAATTTTAAACTTATTTCACTGTCCATAATGGGGGATCCATTACTGGGGAACTGCCGTCCATAATTGGAGAAAAAACACCTAGTTTTAATTTGTTAACTATGAAGAAACCAATAGGAGTATCTATTCTGCAATACGCTTGAAATGTAAAAGAAGGATAGGACATTCAAGATTTAACACGCTTAGCGGTAGAATTTTTACATTTATCAGTGAAATATCAAAAACAGGAGAATTTTTTTCTTAAACTGTCCATGATTGGGTCCGTTACCTTATACGACAAATTCCAGAAACACAAAATTATAGGTACTTATTAATACGTATGTTCACAGCGCCACAGTCTCCGAGGAAGATATCAAAGAAGCTTTCACAAAACGAGGCTTCACAATCAAGGCGTTCAAGTTTTTCCCGTAAGTTTTAACCGTCAGACTTTTACCTCGCTACTTAATTCTATTGTCTATAGCTAGGGATAAAAAGTATCTGGTCCGCGCTAATTTAATGCTCTTGTTTTCAACTTTGGTACATATATATGCAAAATAATTGAAGTGTGTATCATTATTATCGTTTCAGACTAATTTAGATTTAAATATATTTACAGAAGAACTTTGTAAATGAAGTATTTAGTACCTGCCTATTTGCGTTCAACACTACTTTTTTTCTACCAATACATTAAAACAAAGTATTTTAGTAATTCTTGTTGACAAGTACTTATATATGTATATTTACTTGACCATTTACCTAAATGCTTAGGTATTACTATGCCTATAACTGTCAAAGCGAAACCCAGACTCTCATGAGTCGTGGCTAAATGCCGAGATACTTAACACTAGGTAGAATAAGAAGAAGATGCATAATATATACTGCATGTTTCTAACGGCGTATTGTTTCTGTTTGCAGTAAGGACCGCAAAATGGCGCTGGTGCAGCTGCCGTCCATCGACGACGCGGTGGCCGCGCTCATCAAGATGCACAACTACCAGCTGTCCGAGTCCAACCATCTCCGGGTCTCCTTCTCAAAGTCCAGCATTTAAACGGACCGATTCGGAATATCACACAATCTCTGTCAGTCGCGTCCTATCCGGATATCATTAAACAACTCGCTGAATGTTTCAGAGACTCTTGGATGCGTAGGATAAGCGACTGTCAATTAAACTGAACCTCTCACTCAACTCGAGAATTTCCCTCGACTGAAAATTACAAAGTAATCTGTATTACGCTTACTCGGATCAGTTTAGAGGAATAAGTGCTACTCTATTTTCTTAGTGAATACGTACATTTAATATTACTGCAAACGTTAATCTAAGATACATTCATCACACGACTTCAAATGGCAGCTATATATGCTTTTTATTGTTTTAGAAGCGACTCCGATTATGTTCCTACCGACCCTGAGAGGATGCCTATTTTGTGTGATATTCATTCCATAATTTTAATAATCATAATTTTATTTCAATAATGTCTTCATGATTTCCATTTGATATTTGTAATTTGCGTAAATCAATTTATCAACAATATCTATTTTGCAATTAGATTGCGCTAGATTTATTTAAAGTTTGTCGAAATGGACCCTTTTATCGCGATGTCAGACATTGCTTTCGTTAATTCATGGTTGTTTTATTCAGGCAGCTAATTTATATTATATCTATCGCTTTAAAGTATATTTTGTCATGTTACAATATTATAGAAAGCACATTGTTGTATGGGAATTTTCAATGTATAATTATTATTTGCAGTTATTATTCTAATATTATATTTTATGTATAAAAACATGATTTATTTTAACATGCACAATTTACTATTATTGCATTTCTTTGTAAGTGAATAATTATAGTTTTGTACACATACACATTTTGTTACTATTGGAAATTTACATTTATAAATGTGTATGTGTTTGCAATATTAGGTTTAAAGATAATTTTAGTAATGTTCTTAGATTTGATCGTCTACGTGTTACTGATGCTTCCATACTCGTTCGTGTTTCGTTGTCTACAGCGACGCCCTGTTCTGTTTCAATAGTCGTTCTCGATTAGTTAGTGTAATCACGACTCTTATAGCTAAGCATCTAGTTGGTATATCACTATGTATAACGTTATGTTCATCGACATAATAGTGACATGATGCATTTATTTTGATGTTAGTTTAATATTAGCTACAACATACTATAAATGCTCGTGCATACAGTTAACGGTAGATAATTAATTATTTATTTGCCTAGAGAGCCGTACGCGCGGTGTGGGGGATACTACGATAACGTATTTTTTAGAATAATTTTCAGTATAATTTGATAAGTGTGTCGCCACACTGCGACGGCGATGGTCGAGAATATATTCGAGATCTGATTTGCTTTTTCTCTAGCATATTAAATGAGCAGTATTCACACTAGGGCACAATAACTTGTTATACAGTATTAGTTAAATAACTCCCCCCTGATTACTTTATTTTTGTACATAAACATTCAAACTTTCATGACTTGGCTTTTCAAACTTCTTGGACTCGTGCTTGATTGGTTTTCACACATCTTTGCCTTCTTAAATTAATACATATGCGTCTAGTCCAATGCAAAAGAGATTAAGTTTGTGGATTAAGTAATTATATGTCGAGAAACCATGTCAACGATTGTCTCAAATTATTCGAGGTTAGTCTGGTACGAAAAGCTTTGAAAAAATAATATTTATAATAATTATGGTCATTGAGCAATGCCCAGTGAAACATGATGCTCTAATTGTAGGACCAGCTTTAAGTGTTCAGTTACACGTCCAGTATATGATTAGGCAAAGCATGCGTGAAACAGATACCTGAATTATGAAAAATAAGGATCGGCGACGTCGCTACAATACACCTACTATCGCAGATTTTGCCGACAAAATAAATACACTTAAAGAGTATGTACACGTGTACAGACATAGTTAAACGTTTGCCACGAGTCAGGTGAAATTAGGCATTATGTCAATGTCATAAGACTTGAACATATGCAATTATTGGTCATTTTATCCACCTGAGGACATCTTGGTGGCATTATAATGAAATGAAATAGAAATTTGAAATTTAGCGATAGGGAAACGAGGGGCACACTAGATGGTGAACAAAAATATATAATCGGGGTGCAATCAGACTTGTTTTAATGAAGTACCTAGTCCAAGTGTCACAAAAAGTTGCAGTGATTTCGTGGCCGCGTCGTCATAAGATTAGTAATGCTGTAGTTATCAGAAAGCACCTGTTTGCAAGAAATGGAGCCGATATGTTTGAGCGATGTCATGTCGAAGCTTGAAATGGCTGCCACTTGGTTAGTTCGCCGGTCACTCAACGTATCCCTTCCAGAGTCAAAGAAAATTAAATAGTTCTTTTATTTTAGAAAGCATATTCAGTCATTTATAATTATAAAACAAACATATTTACACTATTTTAAAATGTATCGTTATACATCACGTAACATAAATAAGGATAAAAATAGAGCTTAGTAAGATGATTAAACTGAAAAATATTAGAATGTCATTACGATGTAAGTTTTACTAGAAAAATTTAATCATACAAATTGTATTATTCAGTACGTATGATAAGGATTGTAAAAGTAGTTATTTGGTTTAGATAATGTTAGGTGACCAGGGTGTGGTGATATTTTGCACGTTTTTGAAAATGTTTTTCTACAGGGTGCAGAATTCAGAAATTGTGCGCTCTTGTTTAAAATGAGATTAAAGCGGTTGCGACTGGTGGTGGTCTGCTGGGCGAGAACGGTATCGCATTTGTATTTAAATATTATAATTACTTATTAAATAAACATTATCACAACAAGGAGATTACATATCCATTGTATTCAGCGTAGAACGCTACACACATCGCGTGCTCTGTCGCAGGATATCCGTTTCGTCGCGTAGATTCATTGTCCACGGTATTCATTGCTTCTGCTCAATCCGTAGATATCAGTAAGTAATATATTTAAAATGTGTGTAGCGTTTTCAGGCCTAATCTTTTCTCAATAACATTGGTATTGACTAATAGATAATTATAGGTATTTTTGTGTTTAGAGAAGTATTTTAAATATTTAGATAATACGGTAATATTATTAAAAATAAGAAATAGATCAGTGTTTAGAACGAGATGCCAAATTTAAAGTCAATACACATTATTTTAGGTAAAAGGTAATTGAAGTAATCTTAACATTTATTAAAAAGTTGATGAAAATGTTAAAGTTAAATTATATTTGAGAGTTTTATTAAGCGCAATTTTTCATTGTAAGCGAACATTGTTTCAATTTGTTGGTTAAAGTTATGCGTTGAAAAAGATGTGAAAGTTGTTTTCCGACTGTCGTCTCTGTGTTCACCCTCTTGCGTTACGAGCAAAACCATTTCAACATATCTCTGCATATCATTCTTATTATACCTAATTTTATTGCGCTTTATATATATCTCTTAAGCTGTACTTGTTTGAAGTACCTACGTACACGTTTCTTAAAATTATATGAAATGCCAACATATCAATTAATAGAAATTTGGCTAAGGCGCATCTTATACACTTTCAAAGCTCGGCTCTGCAGCTGGGAGCTGCGCGGGAGCACCGCTTGCAACCTCAAGCGTCGCTCCATTATACTTACCTATATAAGAATTCGTCACTTCTATTTTTCTTATTTTAATGTTAAGCCTCATGTGTGTTTAATTTCTTTCTTATTTTTAATTTCGTAATTAAACAATATTATCAATAATATTCTTTTTGTTCTTTATTTTGCCTCCTCTTCGTTTTTCCTAAGTTCTTTTTTTCTTAAAACTCAATACCAATTGTCTAAAGTACTTTAGGAAGAAGCGATCTAAGGTTCGGTAGTCATGTAAAAAATGGCCTTTGAAATATCACAAATCTACATTTCGTTTGTTACATATCCAATACTGTTGATTTAAATGTATTTTCTCAGCACTTGATGAGATAAAAACTATTTGTAAATAAAAATAAAATTTAATGGGGATCAATATATGAAATGATGTACATTAGTACGCAATTGGTACTGTAGACATATTCGTGTTTAGATCTAACTATCCTGGCGTAAATATCGCATCTACGGTGAAACTTGTCTATACTATAATGCTTTGAAATATCCATAATTTCTTGTGACACTAAGAAATTGACTTCATCTGTGGTTTTGTGGATTGTCTTGTCTTTCAAGTGAATTAAGTGAAAGTACAAGTTGCTTAGTTCAACTGTCGGGTGTAAGGGACTTTGAATGCCATTGAAGAGTTATCGTAATGTTATATGATGGGAAATTAGCACAGGGTATAAGAGTTAATTCCGTGCCGTGTCCCTGATCCCTGCTGCGTGGAAATAACTGAACCATTCCATACCGAGATGTGAGCTGTGTAACTGCCAATTAATAGGAACCCCTTCTCAAACTGCTGTTGATTAGAGTCTCAATACTTTATGTTTATTTTCAATAAAGATAACTGTCATCTGGGTACACTTCTTCAATATGTAGTTAAAACTGCAGCGTGGGGCTAAGCTTAAACTGTACACATATTTATTTTTGTCATGTAAATTATATATGAGAAGGCTTACTATAGTAACGTGAGGAATATGAACAATTGAAAATAAACATAAGTGAGATGTGTTTTTGAAGTTATTAAAAGCTTGTTATATGAATGCAGAACTAACACATACCTATGAAATGGCAGTTATCCTTGTGTTATATTAATCTGTAACTGTAAATATTATACACAACTATATTAATAATAACAAATTAAATGAATAAGATAGTAAAGATTAACATAATCCTTTCTTTAAAATGTACTAATAAAACATAGGTATCCTATTCTAATTTTCAGTAGTTGCCTAGTTCATTATCAAAGTAACTTCTAGAGAATACCTGTTTTTTAGGGTTCCGTAGCCAAAATGGCAAAAACGGAACCCTTATAGTTTCGTCATGTCCGTCTGTCCGTCTGTCCGTCTGTCCGTCTGTCCGTCTGTCACAGCCGATTTACTCGGAAACTATAAGTACTACAGTGATGAAATTTGATGGGAATATGTGTTGTATGAACCGCTACAAAATTATGACACTAAATAGTAAAAAAAAAAAAGAATTGGGGGTGGGGCCCCCATACATGTAACTGAGGGATGAAAATTTTTTTTTCGATGTACATACCCGTGTGGGGTATCAATGGAAAGGTCTTTTAAAATGATATAAAGTTTTCTAAAAAACATTTTTCTTAAAGTGAACGGTTTTTGAGATATCAGCTCTCAAAGTCGTAAAAAGTATGTCCCCCCCCCTCTATTTTTATAACTACGGGGTATAAAATTCTAAAAAAAATAGAGGTGATGCATGCTAATTAACTCTTTCAACGATTTTTGGTTTGATCAAAGTATCTCTTATAGTTTTTGAGATAGGTTGATTTAACTGTAATTTTTATTTGCTGCTACGGAACCCTTTGTGCGCGAGCCCGACTCGCACTTGGCCGGTTTTTTTATTCTAAATTGTAGGGCTATACCATTGATTTATAAAAGATTAATAATGGTGTGCAAATTAAAGGGTTGTGTGTAAAGTTAAAATAGTTTAAATAGTTGTAACTCGTTCCTGTGACGAAAGATTATTCCATCTTTTTCTTATAACTAAACGCACATCTATTTCTGTTTGCTTCTCTTAGTAAAAATTTGCCGAAACATTTGAAACAATGTCAATATTTTTTAGTCTAATTAAATCAATAATAATGCCAAAGACCAATCATTGGGACAAAAAAACAGGGATCTAATAATATTTTCCTTTCAACTAAATCTTAACCTACCTAACTCTAAATAGACATTGACCTAGATAAAGGAAAGGAAAAGTAAGCTTTAAAGAGCATATTTCGAAATATAATGTATTTTAATGATTGTTTCTGAATCATAATTTTGTGAACTGCCAATGGCCCACCTGTGAGGGCCTAAGGCATATTTCCACATACATCATAGCAGTTAGATGAAATTATGAATAATATATACAATATTATCATCTTAAGTGACTACCCTATTGAACTCTAGATTTATTCTTTGTCATTTTATAATAAAATATAGTTGAAAATGGCATTTTTATTATTTTCATATTCACACTCAATTCCAATGATATTCAAATACAAATGAAAACTTAATACTTTCCCAAGAAGGGGTATGCGACGCGGCGGTGGAACCCCTATGTTACCTAATTGAACACCATTCAGAACCATTCAAAATATTACCTATACCTATGTAAAAAATAGGTAAGGTCCATATTGCCTTAAGTAATGCTATCTCGTAAGTAGTAAGCAGTACCTAGAACAAACGAAGAAGGAAACTGCCATGAAGGGCCGGATCTAAGGTAGAGCGAGTGGAGCGGCCGCTCTAGCTAGGAGCCAAACCATAAGAGGGCCACCACAATGGCAAGTGAATAAAAGAACAGCCTCGTTTTAAATTTTGGTAGTAACCAGGGCGCTATAATTCCATTTCGCTCTACCCTGATCGAGGGCTCGGGCCGGCACTGCTGCTATGCCACGGCTGGTCGGTAAATAAGACAGACGTTGCAAATTATGTGGTATAACCATAGAACACATTCAATTTTTTTTAAGGCGAAGCAATTATAAACAGTCACTTACCTTACAGTAGGAATGCCTTCTTGTTTAATTCCAATGCAGTGTCTTTAATCTTCAAAACACAAGCGTGTCAGACACAAAATCAAAACTAAAATATATCCCGCCATTTCGTTTTCATTACCATGACATTTCCACGATTTGACAACATGCTGTCAAAAAAAGAAATGAAACGTTCAGAAATCAGCACTAGTAAAAGCTTTGCTTTATCAGACGAACCAGCCCGTCGCATAGATTTAGAATTATTAAACTAGATTAGAGATGTGTCAACCCGGTTAGCCAACCCGGTTCAAACCGAGTTAGGCTCAACTCGGCCCGACTCGGTTTGACAGTTCACCAAACCGGTTCCAACGAGCAGACGGAACGCAACAGAACGAACGTACCGATCGGTCCCACTCCCACATGACATGACTCGACTCGAAAATGTTGATAACGAAACCGGCAACATCGGCATCGGAACTGCAAGCCAGCGAGTGCAAGCAGGATAGAATCGCTTCACACGGGCCAAACCTAACCGCTACATTAATACGCTAAGGACCGTCGTCGTAGCAACTCGGTTTGGTCAAACCGGGTTGAAACCGGTTTACGTAGAAAATCAAACCGTTCAGCCCGGTTTGCGATATTTTCGGTTTGGCACATCTCTAAACTAGATTGTGTAGTTAGGTCAAAAAGTGTGTCCACATGAAAGGTCATTGTTTGGGCTGGTGTCCCTCTCGCACTTACTGACAATGTCAACATCATTCAGTGACGTCATCACTGTCATACATTGGGGATACCAGTCAATTTTCAAAGTTACTACCAAATCTACTAATACCCAATTCAAGGTATTTTGACGTGATAACGTCTAATAACTCGTTACTACGGGCAGCATGCACGAAAAAGATGACGTCATTGTCCCGTTTCAATATAGCTTAAGCGCCATCTATTGGCGCGCGTTGGAACTAAGCGGCTGATCGATGCGCTCGGTATGGTTGTAGCGTGTGGCCTGAGTAAAGCACCACAGCTGCGACAGATGGCGCGCCCGTGTTTATTATTTTTGAGTGTTTGTAATTTAAAAACATGAAAGATTGCATTAAAATAAGCATCTTTTATAGAATGAAGTTGTTTGAAAAACCTACTTATTTAGGAGTTAGAGCAGTACGAAGTTGCGAATTTTCCCATAGTATAGTAGTTACTAAGGCGCCAGAGACTTAATAAATTTACGATGATTTTTTTTACCAATATAACCTATGTTAATATTGATAAATCATATAGAACACGTTTAAATAAGGATGTTTTGTTATATAAACTTTTTCTTCTCCATTAATATTTACTGAGATATTAGGGTTCTAAGATTAGTAAATGGCACTAGCACTTTAATAAAATTAACGCGTGTCTCGCAAACGGTCTAGGATACAAAATGACGACTTTTATATAGGTATAGGTTAGGTTCGTTAGGTATCTTCAAACGGCCGAAGGCTCCTATTCTGTGCAGTTTCTGTAATAAGCGGGGCTCCGTCGATATTGCTTTCTGTCTCTGGCGCCTTAGTAATGCTACGGGAAAATTTTGCAACTTTGCACCACTCTAACTCCTAAATTAGTAGGTTTTAAAAAAAACTTTAATTTATAAAAGATGCTTATTTTAATGCATTCTTTCTAATAAGAACAAAACACTATGCTAGAAAGAGTGCTGAGGAAGTTCTGTAGGCACATTTACAAACGACTGTACAGATATTACCCATATATGTATCCATCTCTATTCGTAACAGGAATGGTTGGTCTTCAAACTCTAGAAACCAGACGGAAACTGCTGCATATTATGCATTAAGCTAGGAACATACTACGCGGACGTCCGTCGTAAATCGACCGCGACCGCGACCGATCAGTGTGCACGGAACAAAACATCCAGCGAGCCAGATTTCGATCGGACGTCCATGAGCTCAAGGTCACGTCCACGTCCGTCGACCGATAGTTTGCACGGTTATATGTAATATCATTGTCCAGATTCCCGTCCGCGGTCGATTTACGACGGACGTCCGCGTAGTATGTTCCTAGCTTTACCGCCAACTGTTTCACCATAGAGTAGATGACGCATCCGTGCTTGAGAGAATGGGGCTGCAAGTGCCAACTTGAGCGAATGTGGTGGTTGGCATGCCGGGCGCGGTGCCGGCGCGGCGGCGGCGGCGCCTGTTCGCGGTGGCCGGCGCACCGCTCGAGTCCGAGCTGCTCTTAACCGCATCATGTTGGAGACAGACGATATTGACATATTTGCTAATAGTGTTGGTGTGTTTTACAGAAAACTCTTAAGGTTCATAGACTCTACACTCCTTAGGTGATTAATGTAATAACCATAGTTTAACTTTTAAGTGTGTTTGCTTTTATTTATGTCAATTTAACATGTACATAATTATATTACCACATAAGTGCTTTGGTGAAATACTGTTAACTTTTGGTATTTTTAATAAATAAATAAATAAATAAATAAAAAAAAATTGTTTGTCTGTAAAGTCGGTTTACGGACGGTAGTTTAACGTGATAACGTCAAACACTACAATAGTATAGACAGGGGCGGTCAGAGTATAGCAAAAGGGGCCCGATTCTGGGACTTTTTTCACGTTTTTTTATTTATTTATTTATTTATTAAAAATACACAAAAGTTAACAGTATTTCACCAAAGCACTTATGTGGTAATATAATTATGTACATGTTAAATTGACATAAATAAAAGCAAACACACTTAAAAGTTAAACTATGGTTATTACATTAATCACCTAAGGAGTGTAGAGTCTATGAACCTTAAGAGTTTTCTGTAAAACACACCAACACTATCAGCAAATATGTCAATATCGTCTGTCTCCAACATGATGCGGTTAAGAGCAGCTCGGGCTCGAGCGGTGCGCCGGCCGCCGCGAACAGGCGCCGCCGCCGCCGCGCCGGCACCGCGCCCGGCATGCCAACCACCACATTCGCTCTTGGCACTTGCAGCCCCATTCTCTCAAGCACGGATGCGTCATCTACTCTATGGTGAAACAGTTGGCGGTAATGCATAATATGCAGCAGTTTCCGTCTGGTTTCTAGAGTTTGAAGACCAACCATTCCTGTTACGAATAGAGATGGATACATATATGGGTAATATCCGTACAGTCGTTTGTAAATGTGCCTACAGAACTTCCTCTGCACTCTTTCTAGCATAGTGTTTTGTTCTTATTAGAAAGAATGCATTAAAATAAGCATCTTTTATAAATTAAAGTTTTTTTTAAAACCTACTAATTTAGGAGTTAGAGTGGTGCAAAATTGCAAAATTTTCCCGTAGCATTACTAAGGCGCCAGAGACAGAAAGCGATATCGACGGAGCCCCGCTTATTACAGAAACTGCACAGAATAGGAGCCTTCGTCCGTTTGAAGATACCTAACGAACCTAACCTATACCTATATAAAAGTCGTCATTTTGTATCCTAGACCGTTTGCGAGACACGCGTTAATTTTATTAAAGTGCTAGTGCCATTTACTAATCTTAGAACCCTAATATCTCAGTAAATATTAATGGAGAAGGAAAAGTTTATATAACAAAACATCCTTATTTAAATTGGTTATATTGGTAAAAAAAAAAAAAAAAATCTCTGACGCCTTAGTAAATACTATGGGAAAATTCGCAACTTCGTACTGCTCTAACTCCTAAATAAGTAGGTTTTTCAAACAACTTCATTCTATAAAAGATGCTTATTTTAATGCAATCTTTCATGTTTTTAAATTACAAACACTCAAAAATAATAAACACGGGCGCGCCATCTGTCGCAGCTGTGGTGCTTTACTCAGGCCACACGCTACAACCATACCGACTTTTGTGTCAAAGTGACAGTCAGCAATGTCAGATTCCACATTGGTCATTAATTTTGGAATCAGCACCCCCTAAAACCTATTTTACGACACCCATGATGCCTTTTGTGTCAAAGTGACAGTCAGCAATGTCAGATTCCACATTGTTCATTAATTTTGGAATCAGCACCCTCTAAAACCCATTTTACGACACCCGTGACGACTTTTGTGTCAAAGTGACAGTCAGCAATGTCAGATTCCAAATTGGTTATTAATTTTGGAATCAGCACCCCTAAAACCTATTTTACGACACCCATGACGACTTTTGTGTCAAAGTGACAGTCAGCAATGTCAGATTCCACATTGTTCATTAATTTTGGAATCAGCACTCCCTAAAACCTATTTTACGACACCCATGACGACTTTTGTGTCAAAGTGACAGTCAGCAATGTCAGATTCCACATTGGTCATTAATTTTGTAATCAGCACCCCCTAAAACCTATTTTACGACACCCATGACGACTTTTGTGTCAAAGTGACAGTCAGCAATGTCAGATTCCACATTGTTCATTAATTTTGGAATCAGCACTCCCTAAAACCTATTTTACGACACCCATGACGACTTTTGTGTCAAAGTGACAGTCAGCAATGTCAGATTCCACATTGGTCATTCATTTTGGAATCAGCACCCCTAAAACCTATTTTACGATACCCATGACGACTTTTGTGTCAAAGTGACAGTCAGCAATGTCAGATTCCAAATTGGTCATTAATTTTGGAATCAGCACCCCCTAAAACCTATTTTACGACACCCATGACGACTTTTGTGTCAAAGTGACAGTCAGCAATGTCAGATTCCACATTGTTCATTAATTTTGGAATCAGAACTCCCTAAAACCTATTTTACGACACCCATGACGACTTTTGTGTCAAAGTGACAGTCAGCAATGTCAGATTCCACATTGGTCATTCATTTTGGAATCAGCACCCCCTAAAACCTATTTTACGACACCCATGACGACTTTTGTGTCAAAGTGACAGTCAGCAATGTCAGATTCCAAATTGGTCATTAATTTTGGAATCAGCACCCCCTAAAACCTATTTTACGACACCCATGATGACTTTTGTGTCAAAGTGACAGTCAGCAATCTGAGGTACTACATATTTGTAATCTGAAAGTAATCAAGTCAATAATTTCAGTTATTTTAAATCGACTATGATTCCGAATTATTGGTAATAGTAATTATTGTATAGATTATATGTAATGGTAATTTACCGTTTCACTTGATTACATTACAAGTAATCTGACACCCAGTAGTGGATTACAAAGTAAAATCAAGTAATCGTGTAATCCGGAATCGATTACGATTTGCCCATCTCTGCGGCGCTGCTGCAAGTTTTGAGACAGAAGTATATGCTAGAAAGAGATGCAGATATTTGCCACTCACTCTTACCTATAGTTGCGTCTCAAAACTTGCAGCAATAACTTGCTTAACGAGAACAACACACGGGCGCGCCATCTGTCCCAGCTGTGGTGCTTTACTCAGGCCACACGCTATAACCATACCGAGCGCATCGATCAGCCGCTTAGTTCCAACGCGCGCCAATAGATGGCGCAAAAACTATATTGCGAAACGGGACAATGACGTCATCTTTTTCGTGCATGCTGCCCGTAGTAACGAGTTATTAGACGTTATCACGTCAAAACGTGAAAAAAGTCCCAGAATCGGGCCCCTTTTGCTATACTCTGACCGCCCCTGTCTATACTACTGTAATGTTTGAGACGTTATCACGTTAAACTACCGTCCGTAAACCGACTTTACAGACAACCAATTTTTTTTTAATAATACAAATCTTTGATTTATTAGCATCAAAATAATTACATTATAATTATTTGCCAATTCTTTAAAATATATCGATACCCTAGTTTGAATATAACACTAAAAAAATATAAGAAGTTATAAAGCAATGCCCTCTCATGTGGACCGTTTTCGCTAGTCTGATACGATCACCTTTCTGTTTCAGTGATAAGGTTCAATTTAGTATGGCAAAAAATATGATTCCGCTGTCCCCTGTACCTTTACAGGCCCGTCGTCACTCCATAGTATGATCACCATGGATCTGCAATAATAGGGACTGAGCTCACGTTTTTTTTGCCATACTAAATTGAACCTTATCACCAGTCCAGAAAGGCGTTGGTGTCAGACTAGTAAAAGTGTGTTCACATGAGAGGGTCAAAGTTGGGGCTGGTGTCCCTCTCGCACGTATGATCAGTGTTAGAGCTTGCTATAGTAGTAGTATTTTTACCTGTATGACAACTAAGTTTATAAACTTCTTAAATTATTTTTGTATTATATCGAGGCTAGAAGTCTATAACATTTTGGTACTTAGCACAAATCTACGTTTCCTTTAAAAAACCGGCCAAGAGCGTGTCGGGCCACGCTCAGTGTAGTAGGGTTCCGTAGTTTTCCGTATTTTTCTCAAAAACTACTGAACCTATCAAGTTCAAAACAATTTTACTAGAAAGTTTTTATAAAGTTCTACTTTTGTGATTTTTTTCATATTTTTTAAACATATGGTTCAAAAGTTAGAGGGGGGGACGCACTTTTTTTTCCTTTAGGAGCGATTATTTCCGAAAATATTAATATTATCAAAAAACAATCTTAGTAAACCCTTATTCATTTTTAAATACCTATCCAACAATATATCACACGTTGGGGTTGGAATGAAAAAAAATATCAGCCCCCACTTTACATGTAGGGGGGTACCCTAATAAAACATTTTTTTCCATTTTTTATTTTTGCACTTTGTTGGCGTGATTGATATACATATTGGTACCAAATTTCAGCTTTCTAGTGCTTACGGTTACTGAGATTATCCGCGGACGGACGGACGGACGGACAGACAGACATGGCGAAACTATAAGGGTTCCTAGTTAACTACGAAACCCTAAAAACGTCAAAGTCAAAATGATCTTCCACAACCAAGCCACAACTCGTTGTAATTCGGTCAAACTGTGTTTCTTGAAAAAAAAAACTTAAATCCACAGATTTCGGGAGACAGGTCATGCCGGGCGATTTGTATAGAATACGCCTGTCGCAAGGTCTGCGCAACCCACACAAAGCACCAGTAATTGTAAAGATAATGCACGCACACACCTAATCCACACACACTTGTAGCTGGACGCTCCTATTGCGCAATACACGCGCATCATTTCAATGGTTGTGTACATGCGAACGATAAGCGAGCGCGATCGCGCACGCACACTACGATAAATAGCGGGAACGCCTCGCCTCGTTTCCGAGAAAAATGTCTCACTGAGTGAATCGTTTTGTACACCGTTCATTGCGGCGCAAAACACTACACTGTTTACAATATGTTCCTTGTGTAGCCGCAATGTATAATTAACGTTTTAAAGCACAAGCAAACGTAAGGTTACATGGTACAACTCGGAGTATTACGTTGAATTCGTGTTTTATGTGAAATAAAAGGAAATAAATAGTATTTACCTATGAAATGTTATCCTATCGGCTTGGAAATTATTCAGGTCACTGCGATGTTTGCAAGTTATTATTGCACACTTCGGCATTTTGGATAAAACTCGTTTTTCGTCGGTGAACAGCGCGCGTGTACACTCGATGACAGCGGACGGCGAACTGGCGGCGGTGTAGGCCCAATGGGCCTACATCTGCGACCAGGCCGCGCGCGGCTTGTCCTCTCTATGAGGCCTTATTCCTAAAGACGAGCGTTTTTTGCAAAATAGAACCTTTTTCATTCAAAATTATAAAGAAACTATAAATGATTATTAAAAAAATGATAATGTTCCTAAAAGTACATATCTTAAGCTAGAAAGTCAATTGATACTACTTTAAAATATGTCTTTTTATACTTCCGAAAAATCAGTTTTTTCGGAAGACGTTTTCAATTTTCATAGTGGGATAGCTCGTTTAGAATCGTGATTGTGCTGTTAAAAATGTTATTTGGGGTAATAAATGATCACAATCCTATTTGTTATATCCTGTACGAGTTAGCTAATACTTTGAAATTTTAAGATTTACTTGAAATGGTGGATAAATAACCTTCCGTATCCTCCCCATTTTTTCGATAAAAAGAGGTTTACATTATGTATTTTTCCTGCGATTCCTGCATTTTTTGTAACTCTTAAATAATATTATCCTAAACTAGAACTTCTTATTGACCTATAAGAAAAAAATCATACATATAAGACATACCTTTCTGTCGATAGATATGTTTTTAAAACACCTAAAATTCGAATAAAAGACACTGTGCTAACGCGAGCCCGCTCAGTCTGCGCCGAGCGCTCGAAGACAACGGACCTGCGTTTGATCGTCCGGCGCACCTAGCTTTCGTAAGCAGCTCGATAGTTCCGAGAAGTGCCGTAAACTGCGACTAAACAAATCTTGATCCTTTTTACACCTTATGCAATTTTAGCATTCGACATGCTTTTCATATGATTTTGGATTTTAAGTTATACGTGAAGTTTGTTGAGAGTTTGAATTATTATTATATTTTGGGACCAGGATGAGGTTCTGGTTCTCATGATGATGGAGTCAGGCAGGAGATGTTCAACAGAACTGCTATTCTACTTATCATAACTCCACCATGTTTGGGCTCATTAGATTTGGGCTGATGAGCACCATCGATCTAGATGAGGTCCAAGGTCTCATGATGGAGTCAGGAGGTGGTCAACAGAACTGCTATTCTCCTCATCATAACCCCATCATGTTTGGGCTCATTAGATTTGGGCTGACGAGCACCATCGAACTAGATGAGGTCCAAGGTCTCATGACGGGGTCAGGAGGTGGCCAACAGAACTGCTATTCTCCTCATCATAACCCCATCATGTTTGGGCTCATTAGATTTGGGCTGACGAGCACCATCGAACTAGATGAGGTCCAAGGTCTCATGATGGAGTCAGGAGGTGGTCAACAGAACTGCTATTCTCCTCATCATAATCCCATCATGTTCGGGCTCATTAGATTTGGGCTGACGAGCACCATCGAACTAGATGAGGTCCAAGGTCTCATGATGGAGTCAGGAGGTGGTCAACAGAACTGCTATTCTCCTCATCATAACCCCATCATGTTTGGGCTCATTAGATTTGGGCTGACGAGCACCATCGAACTAGATGAGGTCCAGGGTCTCATGATGGAGTCAGGAGGTGGTCAACAGAACTGCTATTCTCCTCATCATAACCCCATCATGTTTGGGCTCATTAGATTTGGGCTGACGAGCACCACCGAACTAGATGAGGTCCAAGGTCTTATGACGGGGTCAGGAGGTGGCCAACAAAACTGCTATTCTCCTCATCATAACCCCATCATGTTCGGGCTCATTAGATTTGGGCTGACGAGCACCATCGAACTAGATGAGGTCCAAGGTCTCATGATGGAGTCAGGAGGTGGTCAACAGAACTGCTATTCTCCTCATCATAACCCCATCATGTTTGAGCTCATTAGATTTGGGCTGACGAGCACCATCGAACTAGATGAGGTCCAGGGTCTCATGATCTCTGGCCATCATCAGCAGTTCCACTGCACCAAATGTCACTGTTCCGTACCTAAATGCATGCTGTTCCTTTAAAAACACAAAAATCACCATACGTATGCCTTTCAGATTCGAGGAGTTCCATCGATTACTCCAGGATCCCATCATCAGAACTGGGTTCTGAGAAAAATGGGACCAATCTGTATTTATATACATTCAATAATTTTTTTTTAATCGGTCCAGTAACAACGGAGATATCAAGGAACAAACATAAAAAAATGAAAAAAATAAATAAACATACAGAGGAATTGAGAACCTCGCCTCAAATCTTGATGAAGATTTGAGGCGACGGTTAAAAAGTGACACATCATGAGCAGTTCCAATGCACCAAATGTCACTGTTCTGGACGTAAGTGCATGCTGTTCTTATAAAAATATGAAAGTCACTATAACTGTGATAATTTCCGAAAATATTAATATTATCAAAAAACGATCTTAGTAAACCCTTATTGATTTTTAAATACCTATCCAAAAATATATCACACGTTGGGGTTGGAATGAAAAAAAAAATCAGCCCCATTTTTAATTTTTGCACTTTGTTGACGTGATTGATATACATATTGTTACTAAATTTCAGCTTTCTAGTGCTTACGGTTACTGAGATTATCCGCGGACGGACGGACGGACGGACGGATGGACAGACAGACATGGCGAATCTATAAGAGTTCCTAGTTGACTACGGAACCCTAAAAAACAGAAATCACTATTAAACTATTCTCTAATTTCAAGTTCCTAACTAAAATTTTCCTAATAAAAAAAAAAACAAATTGATCCCGCTACAAACTTTCACCCCCTTTTTCCCTCTACTAGGGGTGTAAATTTTCATAATCGATTCTTATCTCTTCGAAATTTTGTTAATGCAATCTATACAAATTTCGACTTTCTAGCTTTCGTAGTTTCGGCTCAGCGGTGTTGGTTGTTGAATCAATCAATTAGGAAAACTGAATTTATATATGTACATGTAGACTAATACTATACTTTTACTACATTCATATACCTTATTTACTACTACCATACCATGAATATGAAATTAAATAAAGAGTCCCCATATAAAATTGAAAATTATGTTATTAGCAATTTAATTCAAAACTATCAAGATTATTCGTGTCTGCGTTGAAACGCGCGTTGAGTTGCCGGTGCTCGCGTACCGAGCGCCAACGCCATCTATCGATGGCCGTTTCGTGAAATTGATGAGCGCTCTAAGGAGTAAGGGGTCTTATACGGTTTGATACCTTAGGGTAAGGTGCTTTGCGCACACTAGCGTCCCTTGCCCCCCACCTGACGGAACCCCCCCTTTTACCCTGAAATATGTCCCAAAATTCAGTTAACGAATTACATTAAAGAATACATTTTAGAAAAAAGTACCTAGTCAATGAAAGAAATAATGCTCATGTAATTCGCAATAAAAAGGTCATAATTATAATATTTTTTTATATCATGCACTATTTTCATGTTATCTTCTATATATAAACGACAAAGTCCTGAGTGCCTGACTGACTAAAATCAAGGCACAGCCCAAACCGCTGGTGCTAGAGAATCCAAATTTGGCACGTAGGTTACTTATAAGGTTTTCAAAATTCATTCCTTAAGGGGCTGAAATGAGTGTTCAAGTTTGCATGAGGATCTACATGTATTTTGAGAATATGAGCTTAAAACTTCGCTTCGTATAAAGACTACAAAGGTAGTACTTATTAAAATGGAAAAAAACTAATTTCAGCGTTTTTGTCATCCATTAAGAGAGTTAAACTGAGGCTGGCTGAAGTTTGTATAGGGAATAAGTTTTATTTCAAGCTACAGGCTTGAAACTTGGTAAAAAGGTACTTCAAAGGGGCAAAAACTAGTAGCCGAACAAACCTTGACAAAGTTCAGAAATTAAACCACTGATAAAAATATTACTATTTCATTAAGTACTGACTGAGTTATATCGAACTTCAACAAAGCTAATGCACGAATATGGTAAGTTCAAATTTAAGACTGTCTGTGGCGTGCCTTAAAAACTATTACCAAATATTGTTTTCAATTACAATTTGAAACAAATTTTATTGATTGGAAGGGTGTTTTTATTCCATACGAAATATTTGATTTTAATATAATATCTTATGTGTTGATTGGTCTGTTTTTGTTTAGTTTTAAGTATTGTTTTCTTTTGTATATTCTGTTTGTATGGCCAATAACTGTAATATGCCTACTTGGAAAATAAATATTTCAATTAATTTCATTTCATTTCATAAATTCGGAAGTGTTTGATGTTCCTAGCTTTCCATGTACTATTTTATATGTTCAGACACAATGCGATATTGTTCATGAATCATGAATAAAGTACTATGACTTTTATTTGCCGCTTTTCTTCTAGTGACGGAAATAGTTTGTCAGATTACATTTAAAATCCTACCACTTTACAACGTGTATAAACAGTTTTATAAATGCTAGTTTCTGAACGAAGTCTGACAATTGTCATTAGTTTGACATTTTTGACGATTTGCTTACAAATTGCAGGGCGCTGAGCTTAGTGAGCTTGCTCCTGTACTAATAAAGAATAAAACATAATTTGCACGTATTGCAAATAATTGTTTATACATAGTGGATAAATAGGTTAGGCTTTTCAGACGAAACTAATGTGAATAATTAAGGATCATTGTTACAAACTTTACTATCACCTATCCTTCATTAAAATGTTACGAACCTTCGTCAGGTTGACACCGGCTTTTATTCCTATTTTAAAGAAACATAACGAAAATGATTACAATTTACTGGATCCATCCACCGACGTACCCACTACAGGATTTGATAGACTAAAAAGTATGTTTTACAGGAAGTAAGTAACTTTTATGTAACGTAACCTCTGGATTGTATTAAAGTATTCTAATAGTATGGAGTAGAGTCAAACCTTGGAAATACCTCTTGAAAATCTATCTGCTTGCAAACACGGAATACATGAAAAATTACAATGTGCTTACTGCTGCGTTTACCTTGCACACACACTTGCATTATCGTTGTTTCTACATTTCTTCTTAAAACAACAACACTATTTAAGCAATAACGTAATTTGGCTCCAATGTTAATTGTTTTAGATCATAAAATGTCTTTATTTAGAAGTTACTAGCAATCTACCATATCCTACCCTTCTGTGAGACATTTTATTGAAAAGTAAGGATCTACTCATATATCAACTGGGATTCTTTGTCAGGCATAAGTGCTTGTAGTGGCTACACTCCATGCACTCACTGGCTTATGCTTCGTTTTTTTTAGTATTAGAGAGACCTGTCAAGAATGAGATATACGGTTTTTTATCAGGCACATTCTGCGGATCAAACAGTGAATACGAGTTAATAAATATCTCATATTTGTCATCATGTTTTATTAACACATACATTACTCAGCATTGTGAACAGATAAGAAACAAAACATTGGTTAATTTATATTCTAAGATGAAAGCTAAGAATTTTAATAAATTGTGTTTGCAATTTTTCAAAGGTTGTACATTAAAAAACCTTAAGAGGCAGAGTTCTCACACTATGCTCTATTTTTATTAAATGTCACTGTCACTATCTACACCATGTACATCAGTTCTGAGAAATCAGATAAAAGAATGTTTCAAAATCAGAAAAATTGGTTTGTGTCTTATGAGGCTATACTAAACATGTTGATCCATGCTTTCAATATTTTTGTATGTTATAAAAATTCTCTACAGAAACATAATGATGTCTGTTTCAGTGAATATGATGAGGTGTCTCCAGAACTGAGGACAGTGATACAATCGGGACTGTCTGGATGCTTTGTTGGTGCGTGCATGGGAGGTTTGTCAAATCAAGAGATGCATATATTTACTTTATAGAAAATAACCAAGCTACTATATTTAAATCTACGATGGAAGCCAAGGTAATATAGTAAATTATTATTAATTTACATGTCAATTTTACACCATTGTAAGTTTAATTTTATACTACCTTACTACACTACACCTTCGGCTAACATGCGAAATAAATAGTCCAAGGCCATCGACCGGTCTGGCTCAGTCGGTAGTGACCCTGCCTGCTAAGCCGCGGTCCTGGGTTCGAATCCCGGTAAGGGCATTTATTTGTGTGATGAGCACAGATATTTGTTCCTGAGTCATGGATGTTTTCTATGTATATAAGTATGTATTTATCTATTTAAGTATGTATATCGTCGCTTAGCACCCATAGTACAAGCTTTGCTTAGTTTGGGGCTAAGTTGATCTGTGTAAGTTGTCCCCAATATATATTTATATTTATTTATATGGCCTATACGGCCTATAGGCAGGTATACCTAGCTGAGGTTTAATTGTCATCATTATAAAATTTACTATGGTTTCAGAAAAAATTGCAAGACCATGTAACATTAGCCTTTGCAAGAGGAGCATACCATTGGGGTTGGAGACTTGGAATTTTTACTGGAACATTCAGGTAACAAACTTACTGCATTGCATATAAAATTCTTTATTTTACTTATCAGATGTTAGTCTGCAAAAAAAAAGAGCAAAAATTCAAAATTGGCAACATTGTAGTGAGAAAACAGGATGACACTACAATATTTACACTCTTTGACTTCTATTATTGCTGAGGCTTAGGGCCAGTTTCATCAGCGACAGTTACAGACACATCAACTTCAGAGAGCAGAAGTCTATGGATATCCCATACAATAAATTTTACAAACCCTAAATTCTGTAACAGACCATTTGGTGCAACCAAGCCTTGGTAAAATAGGTCAAGTGCTTAAGTAACATTGTTTCAATCGTTGCTGCTTCTATTTCAGTTTGATAGCAACAACAATATCAGTGTACAAGGACCAGACCTCGATCACAGAGTACATTGTGGCTGGAGCTATCACCGGAGCCATGTATAAAATGAACTTGGGCATGGCGGCCATGATGGTTGGTGCGGGACTAGGTATTTCCTTTACATTTTACTTTTAAAGAGATATTTACCAGCAATTCCCGTCAACTTTGTACAAAAATTAAGGGAAAAGTTAAATTTGTTTTTATTATTTCCTATTTTGTTACCAAGATTTTGTTGATGAATTGAGATTTTATTAAGTTTTATTTCGTCATTAAGGTTCTCTAGTATCTATATTTTCTTAATTATAACAATTATCCTGTATATATCTTACGAAAGTCGAGTTATATTACTAAATGTTGGTAACAAAATAGGATCAATTAAAATTTGCTGATGTGGCATTGTACAAAGTTGACGGGAATTGCTGTTACATAGTTTGGCAATAGAAAAGATTTAACTTTTAAATGAACCTGAACACGCGGCGAGTGGCATTGTGTTGCTTGTCGGTTTCTTGGGTATTGTTCAATTTTTTTCCAAATAGGAAAGTATTAGTAGGTACCTAATTTAATAGCATTTTATACAATCGTGATATAATACAGAGCTTTTCAGTCCAGTACCATGTTTAGGCCACGAAGCTTGCTGAGTGGCCTAAAGTACGGTACGAGAGTGAAAAGTTCAATTATACCACCATTGAATACTTTTTCTATGAGTCATCATCTTCATCATCAATGGACGAGCAATATCATCATTCAGTTAAAATTAATGTTAATAAGGTCGTTCACCGTTGTGTCAACATCAAATCCTGGCAACTAATTGATAACGCGATAGATAGAAAAAAATGTGTTTCAGATGCAGAAAAATTTGCCGTATCGCAAATTAGTACCTATAGAAGTAAAGTGAACTGTAGTGAAATTATAGTTGACTAAGTGTCTGTGGTGTCCTAATTGACAGATTAAAGTTGACGAGTAAAAAAGTTTTAATCAAATAATTTGTGTTTTGTTTTTACAGGAGCTGTTTTAAGTACAATAGGTGGAGCAGCTATCTTGGGTATCTTGCACGTAACTGGAGTGTCCATGCGAGATATCAGGCGCGCCTTGAGTAAAATAAACGAAGCTAGGTTAGTTTTCTGAGTTTGACTAATCTTTTGCTATGTCCATCCAAGGCCATAATAATAGCGAAGCTTAACTGCATAGTATCGGTTTGTAAGATTATTACTTTTACATCACATAGTGGCCAAAAAGCATACTGGGTCCCATTTCTCGAAGCTACAAGTTACAATTTCAATTTATTGCATCAAATTAATACTTACAGTTAACCTTACGTGCTAATTAGTTTTGTATTTCTTAGGATCTAACATGCAATATACAATGTCAAGTACAGTGACGTGAAATAGTTCGTTAATGAAATAAATATTAAATTCAATTCAAATAAAACACATTACATTAGGTACATTCGACTTTAGATGTAATTTAATTTACCGATTTTATTGGCCGAGTCGCGCTGCTAAAGATAGATAATAATAAAGACAATACGATAATTCAGTTAAGCGTAAAATAACTGTTGGATGTAAATAATTACTCGTATTATAAAAGTGTTCAAGTTTAAGTATAGTTTTGAAATATCAATGTATTATTTCTAAACTAATTTACATTAAACAGATTCTGAGATTCTTCATTAAACAGATTCAATTTACAAGTCTAATATGACAAGTTGGAAAGTGACTTCCGCTTGTAACTTGTAACATTCAGTTTTGAGAAATGGGCCACTGACTGATGATAAGCAGTCACCGTCGCCTATGAATGCTTGTAACTCTTATAAGTGGCACATACACATTGCTGAGCCTTTAAAAAGCTGAACGGACCATGGGAATCTGTAACTACAAAATTTTGTGATTAATCCATACCATAAATTAAATATAACAAGATCATACCATCCCATACATTAAAATGCGACTGCTTAAGACCGCGCTTACACTCCACCACACATAGATGGCGCCACAAAAAAAATGTCTTGTAGCTTTCGATTATACTTCTTGTAGATGGCGCACAGAGAACCTCCTATAGAGTGGCAGTCTTGTATATTTGGTTCGCGATACGAGTCACCAGTGTTTGGGGTGCGAGGAGCGGGCGGGGAATGTGTTAAGCGCGCTGTGATTGGCCGTTTCAAGGACGGCGGGCAGTCGCGCCAGATGAAAAGGGACAGAAATATGACTGTCCCTCTACTGACGCGTAAGTGGCCAATGTAAGTTGACCTATGCCGGCTCTGAATAAATTATAAATATGACTTATTTGTGGAATGTAATGCCGTCTGTTTTTAAATTTGAGCTTCTTGTTACCTTTCCACACCATTTCACACTACAGGTGGACATCTTTAAGGCATCAAAATACCCTTTTCCAATTTTTTTGTGCGAAAAACACGCGCTGCTTTCGGGTCTGTTACTTGGTCGATACTGATCGGGCACGGCGAGCGCCCGCGCTTATATCAGTGCAAATACTAGGAAGGCTGGCGACCGCGAGTCGTCTTGTAATAGATGTCTATAGGGGTTGGTCTGTGAGATGGCGTTAAGTGTCACTTTTGACATAGATTTACGGCTCGGAATTGACACTTAATGCCAATTTACAAATAATCGGTGGCAACAAGGCATTTTTTGTGGCGCCACCTATGTGTGGTGGAGTGTAAGCGCGTTCGTAGGCGGTCGCATTTTAATGTATGGGATGGTATGATCTTGTTTGTTATATTTAATTTATGTCCATACTAATATTATAAATGAGTAAATGTGTGTGTCTGTTTGTCCTTTCACGGCAAAACGGAGCGACGAATTGAAGTGATTTTTTTTAATTGGAATTAGTTTAAGGGACGGGGAGTGACATAGGCTAATTTTTGTCTCTTTCTAACCCTCTACTTCCCTAAAATGAGGGATGGAAGTTTATATGGAGCATTCCGCATTTTCCAATTAAACACGAGCGAAGCCGCGAGCAAAAGCTAGTACACTATAGATCTCAATTACCTATTAATTATTTATCTGGATCCTATGTACTCTTAAAATAACCTAACCACAAAATTAAAATTTTGAAAAAACCCCCGACCGCGACCTTGTGGACCGATTTTCATGAAACATGGCAAAGAACACTCCCGACTAACACAGCTTTCAAATAAAAAAACTAAATCGAAATCGGTTCATCCATTCAGGAGCTACGATGCCACAGACAGACACACACACAGACAGACAAACAGACAGACAGACAGACGGACAGACAGACAGACAGACAGACACGTCAAACTTATAACACTCCGTCGTTTTTTCGTCGGGGGTTAAAAAGATACTTATCAAATCAAATTTAAAGTTTTATGAATGTGTAATTTATGTGCTGAAATATGGTAACTTTTCTTGTTTTCAGAGTGGATCAGTACAACCAAGCACTAGAAAAGGCGGCGGAAGAAAAAAATGACGCACTCACAAGACACCACGACTTTATAGTTGAAACTAAAGGCGAAATTAAAATAGATGATATTAATTAACAATATTTTTTAAATTACTTATAAATAATATAATTATTTAATTAACAAAAGATAGTTATGGTGAATAAATTATGTTTTTGTTACTACGTATTATAATCTCTTTATTTCTTTCAAATCTTAGTATTTATTATTAGATTATTACTGCTGCCAGGAACTAAGTTTAGTTTAAGTATGTACTCGTACAGTAGTTACTGAGCGTTTTCCACAAAACATGGTAATAATTTTTGGGTTCGTCGAACTCAGAATTTCTAACATAATTATCCTAATCTGATATTTTAAAAAATTCCAAAAAGTATAGATAAATTTTAGTTTCTAAACTACGATCCGAATGATTTTTTTTTTCTAATTGTTTAGTTTGGATGGAGCAAGGGTATTCAAATCGCTTTTGAAATCTTAAATTAGTAAATGAAAATGCAATAGTTAACTGAGTAACGTAATGCTTTAAAAACTCAAGTGGACTTTTTTTATCTAAGGAGTGATTTCGATAAAATATTATATTTAGCGAGGGTATTAAAAGTTGTGTTTTATATCTCAACTTAATAAATAGAAAATCAAAATGACAATAAAAAAATCAATATGTTCTCTAAGATAAAATTGATACCTTCGGCTCTCCATTCTTGCTCGGTCAATAAAAAAAGAAAACCAGCCAAGAGCGTGTCGGGCCACGCTCAGTGTAGGGTTCCGTAGTTCTCCGTATTTTTCTCAAAAACTACTGAACGTATTAAGTTCAAAATAATTTTCCTAGAAAGTCTTTATAAAGTTCTACTTTTGTGATTTTTTTCATATTTTTTAACCATATGGTTCAAAAGTTAGAGGGGGGGGACGCACTTTTTTTTCCTTTAGGAGCGATTATTTCCGAAAATATTAATATTATCAAAAAACGATTTTAGTAAACCCTTATTCATTTTTAAATACCTATCCAACAATATATCACACGTTGGGGTTGGAATGAAAAAAAATATCAGCCCCCACTTTACATGTACGGGAGGTACCCTAATAAAACATTATTTTCCATTTTTTATTTTTGCACTTTGTCGGCGTGATTGATATACATATCGGTACCAAATTTCAGCTTTCTAGTGCTAACGGTTACTGAGATTATCCGCGGACGGACGGACGGACGGACGGACAGACAGACATGGCGAAACTATAAGGGTTCCTAGTTGACTACGGAACCCTAAAAACGAAATTTATATCCAAAAAAATACAAAAAGTTTATAGAATCCTGGGAATCGAACGCACCTTCACGGCGTGACAGACGATTGTTCCCCAACGACGCCATTACATAACACGCTATTACCGACGAAATTGGGCTATGCATATATAATTATTTAAATATAAATAATAATGTCAAATCCATACTAATATTACAAATGGGAAAGGGTGTGTGTTTGTTTGTTTGTCCGTCTTTCACGGCCAAACGGAGCGACGGATTGACATGTTTTTTAAGTGGAGATAGTTGAAGGGATGGAGAGTGACATATGCTACTTTTGTCTCTTTCTAACGCAAGCGAAGCCGCGGGCTAAAGCTAGTACAGCACGGGAAGCATGGTCGCGCGATAGACGATAAAATATCAGGCCGTCCCTGTCGCACTATTAGTAAGTGCGATTATAGGGACGGCCAGATGTTTTATCATTTATCGCGTGACCATAATTGCCTGCCTGGACCAGATTATATTGATGATAATTTGATGATAATTATTATTTGTAACCAATTAGTTAATATTGTCTTCAGTTACCGCGATAGTTACTCATGAAATAAAAACTATGAAAACGGATTAAATCGCGTATAATGAGTTTAAAATTCATCCCGATGTTTCGAACACTTTTACAGCGTTCGTGGTCAACGGGTGACTGAGGAAAAATTACAATGTGCAAAAGCTACCCATATTCTTGTATATAACCATTTAGTTGTTGAAGAAAAACATTCACACAACAATAACATAGGTCAACCAGCTCAGTAAATGCAATACATTACTAATACTATGCCCACACTTTGACCTATGTATAATGTATTATACCAGACGTGTAATATTTTATTTTATCAACAAAGTCATAATAAAGGATTGTATTGTATTTTTGTATGAAAATAAAAAATAGGAAAGCAATATAGTAATAGTCAAATATTCCATTTAAAAAATATATAAAAAAAAATCCAAAGACGGACAGAATGCACTGATAACCGAGGTGACTTGAGCGAATCCGCAATCTAGAAATTGACAAATGCGTCATTTAAAATAGCCATCTCTATTACAGTCTCACATTTTCAATTCAAATTATAATTACTTTACATGCCTCCAATTTTGATTTCATAACAATATACTTACATAATATTATGTATAGGGGGAAAATATATATAGAAATACCACAACAGCTATTTAAAAGCGTTTATTCAAATTACAACGATATTGCACGCTATATTTATATCTCGCGCCATGTACAAAATACGTCCCATATTACGTATTTTGTGCATTTCATTCATGTTCTTAGCTCATATATGTGCCTTATGTAACGTTCTTACAAATGTTTCATGAACAAATAGTACGCTATATATAACAACAGTTCATGGTCTGAAAAAGTATGAATAGTAATGATTCTAGTTATTATTATTGGCAAGTTTCTGGTTAACACTTTCACTGTCCAGTGCCCCAACAAATGTGGCACGGCAAGTCCTATTGCAAAGCCGTAAGGTTTACAATTCACAACGGGACAGTGAACGTGTTAAATATAACTAACAATGATTAAAACAATAACAAGCAAAAGGATCGTATACTGTATACCAAATTTAAAAGAAAGATATATATTTTAAATAATTATTGTATTTTAATATCGCGGCAACCGAATATTAATAAATTAAGTGCAAAATATCAGTCAATATACGTGTATAATTATAATAAATTATTGTGCGAGCTAGTGAATATAATAATTTAATTACAATCTTTAAGAATCATATATTATAGTGATTGTTTATTAATAATAAATATTTTTGAACAAATATAAAATATTTTATGATTCTTCTTGACATATTTACCACATATGGAACATGAACACAATGACAGTTTATGCTAAAATAAATAATCCATAATTATTTCGACATTTAATTATCTAGTTTTTCGGATATAGTATGTAGGTAAGTTTACAATTTATAGTGTATTGAACTATTCACTGATTTGACACCATATATGTAATGTACAAACAAACAAAGAGTGCAAAACGTTGTTACGATGTAGTGCGAAAAGATTTGCCTTCGGATTGTTACGGAAACGTACGAATGTGTCATGCTATTTCAGTCAGTCTCAGTACAAGATGTACTGTCATTGACTGAACTAGCATGACAAATACGAACGATTCCGGAAAAATACGAACGAAACCCATTTCGCACTACATTGTAGTTCCACTAAGGTAGCATTTTTTTTAAATGCCAGAACGTCGAAATGTCATAAAAGTCACATGCGACGGCGATGTTTCTATGTGTCCACATTTGCTACTCCAACACCAAAGCTTTTGACAAAGGGGAGTACAGCGCCATCTTTGTTCTGTTATTTATTTATGATTTACAGAAGTTTAGTATAGCAGTCTAATCAATACATATTATGTAAAGTATTAATACTGTTCTTAACTTAATAGAGTATCATATATAATATAGTGAAATATAAACAAGTGAACTACAGAAGACGGTCGGCCAGTCTTACTGTTTCGTATATGTATTATAAAATGTGTCGCTCTGTATACAAGGGACCTGTATATATAATGTAATAAATCGTTATGACGTAAGCCGGAGTCGAACAAGTCTCTTGTACATAGATTGACACAAAATTGTTCTTATTATAATATGAGCAAATATAAAAATACCTTATATATTAGTAAAATTTTACTAGATGAACTGTCGCGGTTAGTCGGATCGCATGAGGTATATTTAAAACACGGAACATTAATTCGTACAACAGAATAACGGGTATCTCAAGTGCGTTTTATTTATTGATATGTATGTAAAATGTACTTAATTTGAAGTGTGCAAAAATTTAAGATACATTTTATGTCATAGTAGATAAGAGCAAATTGAAAGATATATTTTGAATTCCACATAAAATATTATTAAGAATTTATTGAATACAGCTTTTATACCTCAAACACTTCACAATTCTCACAGACTGTCATAAACTTGAGCTGTTCGACTTTCTTGACATAGACAGACACTTTGCATTATGTTTGCATTGCGTAAATAAAGTCAGTAATACAGATCTGGGGGGTTACCATGACGTACTAAAGACGTTCAGTTTAGGTTGAGAGAAAGGGACACAGCTATAGCAGTTACATAGCTCCGTCCTCTCTCTCAACCTAAACTGAACGGCTTTAGCACGTCATGGTAACACCCCTGATGTAGTGCGAAAAGTAGTTGCAAAAAAGCTTTCCGCACTACACCTGTAATAGTTAAGCTCAGGGCCGGATTTTGCAGATTTGGGGGCCAAGGCAACCCGTTTTAAGATGACGAAGGGGCCCTATTAACACACATTCATTGCCACTCGGCCAAACTAGCCATCAGTGCCACGAAACTGGATGGATACAGGATTCTGAGAGTGGAGTACTTTGCTCGACAAAAAAAGCCCTTAATATTGGGTCTGCAGCCGTGGCTGTTAGTTATGTTTGACCAAACATTCTACTACGGCGCTGGAATTTATTTTATTTCGTTTGAAAACGATACACAAAATGAATGTAACTCTGTTTCAATTTAATATAATTTGAATTGAAACCTACAGATATAATAGGGCCTTAGCAGCATAGATGAATAACGCGTAACTTTTTTAAATATAGATATATGTGTACAGTTTGCGGTCATAGATGTTAAAGATTAATTATTCTCTTTTCGTGTAGGGCTTACAGAACGGTATAGTTAGGCTAGTTACTTCTGAAGCATTATAATTCGCAACTTTTGATGCTGACCGTATCAAGGTCCCAAATATCAAGTCGCAGTCGTCCGGCTAGAAACGAAATCATATAAGCGACAGTCTGGATATTGACATTGAATGTGCAAAATTTAGGGGCCCCTTGTATCTTTAAGAGGCCGCGCGCCTAGGGCCCCTGCACCTGCTCGGCTCACTCACTGCGCGGGCTGCGACTTGGTGATGCGCTTGGCGCCGCGGTTGGGCGGGCCCTTGGGCTTGGCGAACGCGGGCCGGTGCAGGTTCCGCTTGGGGTGGATCTCGTCGTACAGGAACTCTTCTGTCAACTCTTTGCCGTCGTCGATTTCGATCTGAAAGACGATAACGCAGCTTTTTTTAAACGGATCAACATAGAGCGACCGGAGCCGAGTTGCGGGGCGAATGGCTAATGTCTTGCCTCGTTCGTGGCAGCGCGGCGTTTTTGTCGGCCGAGTCACGGCTACTTTGATCGTTTATCGAGTGGAGACATTGGTCCCACATGGCTCTTTGTGAATTCACCCAATAAAAATGATCTTTGCTGTAGTAACAAGTCTACGTTATTAATAGAAACTAACAATATTTGACTGAATAAACTGAATTCTCTTAAGCTCTTTAAGTATGTCAGAGCGGAAACTAAAATACGTTTAAGCTAGCTAAAAATGCTTTCATATGACCAATTTAAGGTAGAAAAGAGACGCTACGCTACATAGACTTATTCCGACTGGTTGCCACCACGTTACCAGAGCATTTTTTATTACATCCCATAGGTACATAGTTAAAGCAAATTTTTTTACGCTTTCACTCATTACAAATTTACTACGTTTCACTTGTGATGTATGTACTTACTCGTTTTTCTACCGCCACTCCAATTTTCTCTATGATATCTAGGAACTGTCCTTTACAGCTTGAATACAACATCCTCTCTTTGATAGAACAACTGTATCCGGGCATTGAATAGATGAACACTGAAAATTAAAAATACAAACGTAATATGAAGAGATTATGATCATAAAATATTCAGAAAAACCTGCTAAAATAATAAGCATTAGTCACGTAACATTTTATAAGAGATTTGACCGAAAATAGTATACGGGACATAGCTAGCCTAGTGGCACAGTATAATAAGGAGCACTATCGTACAGTATGGCCACTCCCGCTCCCCGCTGAAAGTGCCACCCACCCCCTCTCGGTTACCTCACAGCACAGAGAACCTCCTATAGAGTACCAATATTGTAAATTTAGTGCGCGGTACAAATCACCAGTGGTTGGGGCGCGAGGAGCGGGAGGGGAATGTATTTAGCGCGCTGCGATTGGTCGTTTCAAGGACGGTGGGCAGTCGCGCCAGATAAAAATATGACTTATTTGTGGAATGTAATGCCGTCTGTTTTTAAATTTGAGCTTGTTGTTACCTTTTCACACCATTTCACACTACAGGTGGACATCTTTAAGGCATCAAAATACCCTTTTTCAATTTTTTTATTGCGAAAAACACGCGCTGCTTTCGGGTCGGTTACTTGGTCGCTACTGATCGGGCACGGCGAGCGCCCGCGCTTATATCATGGCAAATACAAGTAAGGCTGGTGACCGCGAGTCGTCTTGTAATGGATGTCTATAGGGAATGGTCTGTGCCTCACAGTTACTGCCTGTCAAAAACGCGAACAGTCGATCTGTCATATCTCACTCATACAAGCATGGTACGCGTTTACCTACACGAGCTTGGAATGTGTGTTGGAACGCGCCCCTTTCATATATTTGATTGCCAGTGGCCGAGATGTGCTAGTGGTGAGGTGAGCCACTATTCAGTTGGGGGGAACTCGGCTCGTCATTGCTATTGCTACGTAGCAATTATTAAGGTTGACAAAACTTGCCGTGCGCTACCACAAATAAGATTTTGGCAACTCTAAATATTTGAAAGACTTATTAACCCTTTCGCAACCAAACCGTCTGGTAGGCACTCGGAGCTGTCGCCGTCAACAGAATTTGCGAACAATGTAAACAAACCTTGTATTCAAAATGTATTTAATTTCCATTCTGACTAATCAAATACTAGCTTTATAATGTGTTATTCAGTCAATTAATATCACACCATGATCCTAGACCATTAAAACAATAAGTGTTGAAATATGATGGATATTTCAACTAGGGAACAAATCAAATTATTTTATTGAATATTTTTGATTTGTTCTTTTTTCAAGTAGTCACACTACTATATATAAATTATAAATTGAAATAGATATCATACAAGAAAGCGGCGGGCGTGTGGTCTAGTGGTAAAGACGTTAGCCGCATAAGCTGAAGACCCGGGTTCGATTCCCGGCTCGGCCACCAGTGGGCCTTGCCGTTTTTTCTTTCGTGTATGATATCTATTTCAATTTATAATGGATATTTTTACCATTCAGTTTGTTTACATTGTTCGCAATTTCTATTGACGGCGACTTTAGTGCGCCATTTTAGAATCTGGTAGGTAGAAAGTGTACAAAATACGGTATAGCACTGAGCCGCTATCAACTTACGGCAAGGGCGGTTCCAGCTTCGTGCCCGGGGGGCCCCAGGGGGAGGGGTCATGACCTCCCCCCTGGATCCGCGCATGTTACGGTTTTGTAGAAACTTTCCTTTTCGTACTATTATTGATTGCCAGTAGTGTCTTTAACACATTCACTACCAGACAAAAAACGGCGCACTACGTCAGAAGCCGGTTGTAATTTATAATGGCCCGCTTGTATAGCGAATACTCCGCCCAGCGGGTTCTTCAGTACCTGAGCAAAGATTACGAGTGCCTACTAGGCGGGTTCTCGAACGTGTTACCTATGCTATCCACGTGGTCGCCCTCGTGACTGTGTTTGAACACGTAGAGGTGGTACCTCGCCTGGTCGCTCGGCACTTGCTCGGGCAGGCTCACTAGGGGGATGTTGGCCGCTTTCGATAGGTGGATCTTCTCTTCTTCTAGGTCTGTAATGTTTCAAGTTAAACCATTACAATCAATATGGGCGAATCAACTTTTTCTTGCCTGTTATTGCCATGGTTACGGTCCCCTGAGTCACGCTGGTTTTATGCAAAATTATGCTACTGAAATTATGCACTGTGCACTGCGTCTAAGCACTGTGATTACACATTTTACTTCGACAGTAACTCTTGAATACTCGATCCTCTTTGCCCATATAAAACACACCGACAAGGTACATTGAAAATATTTTTATTTGCACAAAAAGAAGTCGTTAGCCTGAAAAAAAATCCTAAATTGATATTTTCTCAAAAAATCATGAAATAAAACTATGGAAACGGATTAATAAATTGATATTTTCTCGTTATTTAAAGGATGATTTGTCAAACATCCTTTCAATAACGAGAAAATATCAAAGGATTTTTTTTTGTGCTAGTCCTGCTGGACTAGTATATGATTAGCGCGATAGTGTTTCGCCGCGACGTAGATCACACGTCTTTTTCTAATTGAAGATATTAATGAAGTAAGGACGGGCATCATTTTGGGCCAATCATGTAGGATCCTTCTAAGTCCTGGAAGCATTTGTTTTATATAGTTGAAAAAATGTATCCATGCTGTAGTGTTACTATATTTATACAGAGGTGTTTCTCACCGATTTTAAATTGTATGTAGTTGTAGGAACCCCTCTGTAGATCCACTATAGCTTGCTCGGCAGCTTCCGTGATGGGAAACGAAACGCCGCCCATAGTTGATTGCCTGAAAATTACTGTATTTTATTCTATTTTAATATCTTTACCGAAATAAATGATATTCTTTACCAAACTAAAACATAGTTGACTGTAGCTATTCCACATGTGTGCCTGGCAACAAGAATGAAGCCAAAACTGGTTACATAGTTTTGGCTCATCAGCCTTATATTGAGGGAATTTGAAACATTTCGTTTTGGACAGCACAGAGGCAAGTTTAGGAACCGGTCTAGATCTAGTGTATATTAATGTAGAAAGTCAAATACCATTAAGTTTTTTTTCTACTCCCGAACTGTTATTCGTCATTTACAGGGTCGTGCATAGATCTTTAAAACCCTACATAAAGGTCTATTCCCCAAAGCCAGCGTCCGCCGGTTTTCCGCGCATGCGCGCAGTATCGAAAAAACTGAAAACGCATTGTTTGGCTCTGTAACCATGGCAACGCCTTATAACGACACTGCGCGAGTGCGCGGAAAGGCTGGGCAGCCGAGCTGACAGTGCAAACCTTTGCGTCAAAATACAGGAAGCAGTGTGAATTTCACGAAAGTTATTCAAGAAAACTATTAAAAACTAAGTGCATGGTCGTAGAAAAAGTATTGTATTTGATGAGTCAAAAAATAGTGGCGTCTCAATAACAATTTTCGGCTTCGCCTCAAATTGTTACCCACACCACTCGTCTTTTTTGACCTCCTTTAAACGCCTGTTGCATAAAATACTATTTAATTTGACTGCCAAACGAAAAACGCTGTACAGCTCCACAGGTATATTATATGTGTTTTTTTGATGTCAGTACGAAGATTGCTCTTACCTAGAGTCAGTACTGTAGTTGGTGCTATGGTCAGTCTGCTGCAGCTCTTTCAATGCCTCCTCTCTTTCTGTCAGCGGCGCCGGTGCGCTGATGCCTGTCAAGTGTGCCTTATACCCTTTCAGTGATACTTCGTCCTGGAATAAAAGTTATTTATGATTGAATAAGCAGGCAGGTAAGTTACGACTACTGATATGGTTGGTATTTGGTAATTTCCCCGCCTTAACCAAAAATCTGTTTTATTAATAGATACCTAAACAATATAAATCTTAAAAATACGTGAGAGAGTAAACTTTTGTCCTCTGGAGTCTGGAGTAGTCCATATGCCGTATGCTTGTTTGTTGCCGTTATGGATTAATTAGATACACAGACCAACCCCTATAGACATCTATTACAAGACGACTCGCGGTGGCCAGCCTTCCTAGTATTTGCACTGATATAAGCGCGGGCGCTCGCCGTGCCCGATCAGTATCGACCAAGTAACAGACCCGAAAGCAGCGCGTGTTTTTCGCACAAAAAAATTGGAAAAGGGTATTTTGATGCCTTAAAGATGTCCACCTGTAGTGTGAAATGGTGTGGAAAGGTAACAAGAAGCTCAAATTTAAAAACAGACGGCATTACATTCCACAAATAAGTCATATTTATAATTTATTCAGAGCCGGCATAGGTCAACTTACATTGGCCACTTACGCGTCAGTAGAGGGACAGTCATACTTCTGTCCCTTTTCATCTGGCGCGACTGCCCGCCGTCCTTGAAACGGCCAATCACAGCGCGCTTAACACATTCCCCGCCCGCTCCTCGCACCCCAAACACTGGTGACTCGTATCGCGAACCAAATATACAAGACTGCCACTCTATAGGAGGTTCTCTGTGAATTAGATAGCTTTATGTGTTGTTTACCTTCAAACTCGGATAGATCCACTCTATTCCCTGGCCCCTTAGGAGATAATCTCAGGCAATTTTTTTTGACAAATAAGACAGCCATCTATCCTGTCACTTAAGACAAAAATCCAACACCATACTAACTCAACCTAAGTTATGAGATAGTCCATAAAGCCACGTCTACTGGACAAAAAACCTGCTTCTTCAAGCTATATAGCTACACCTATTTTCAATGCTTCTCGTTTCTCACCTTAGCAGTTGCGTGCATCTCGTCCTTGATGTGTGCAGAGCCGAACTCCTGTTTAAGTGTGGCCTTGGTAGAAGCGTACAGCATTTTGTGCCGCACCGCCGCCGAGTCTGGAGACCAGCTGAGCAGCAGCCACTCGTGGCCCAGAGAGTTTGTAGAGTCAAACCTGGAAATTGAATAAAAAGGGATACGGTCAATACGGATAAGTGTGTCTAGGCTTCACATTTTACCTTTTTACTAATTATCAGAGGTGATTTATTCATTTATTTATTTAACCAACTTACATGTACAGAGAATCCAGGCATGCAATTTTATGGGTTACAAACACTTAAAACTAACAATAAGCTTATAACTAAAATCAATTAATATTAATAGATGTGGGAGTGGATATGGACTTGAGGTAGCGGGCTGCAGAGGTAGTGGCTAGGACCTTAGGCTCTGTCTGCGAGAAAATGTCAAGAGTGAGATTATGTAAAATTATGTTATTAATATGGTTAAGTGCAACATATTAGAAGACTAGTCACTAGTGTCATTGTACTGGTCCTGGGTATTACGAACAGAGGTGTAACGCGAGGTCTGAGAGTGGTTCTAAGAGGTGTTTTTGCGAGTTCATACTTTTGTTACTTACTACTCACGAGACTCTTACTCACTTACTAGACTCTTTATCGAGTTTGGCACTAAAAAATGATTGTTTTCTGTAGTATTTGGCATAAGAAACCAATATTTACAGATTTTGGCAATTAAAAGTGTATGATGGCTACGTATTTTACGATTAAAAATGCGTGTAATATTTTTTTAACATTGGCCACTGAAAACGCTGTCAGACCATGTAGTGACGTCATAGAACCTAACTTAACTTCATGTCGAGTCAATCACTGGCATAATGAACTTTATGCCTCATACTTTAATGTCAGAAAATTCCGTGTTCAATTCGATTTACGTCATGCACAGACAACCTATAGATTGACTTGGCTAATGTAGTTTTTGCCTGATTAAGTGAAAGTATATTTTACTAAAAAGTTACATTTAATAGTCTCACCTATATAGCATGTAGCAGGGCATATCTTCCACAATCAGAGAAGGTAGATATTTGTCGAAGTCCTGTTCCCAAGTCCCTTTTACATTCTCTTTCTTGGCGAGGGTCAACTGCTCTGAAACATATTTAACACAATAACATAATAGTACATTACGATTCAAGTGTAATTTCTTTTTCGCAGAGTATCATACGTCGTTTTTCAGTACGGATGGCCCTCCGAAGTTTCGACCTGACAAGAAATGAACCATTTCTCGCACTAGTGCGTAAAAAAGCACCATCTGTACTGAAATAGTACATTACGATTTAAGTGCGAAAAAAAGAATTTCCTTTTCGCACGTGTATCGTACGACGTTTTTCAGTACAGATGAGCCTCCGAAGTTTCGACCTGGCATATAATGAACCCCTTCTCGCACTAGTGCGTAGAAAAAACACTATCTGTACTGAAATAGTACCTACATTTCGATACAAGTGTGAAAAAAAGGAAGTGTCACCGTTAAAGGATTCGTTAAATTCTATTGTATGGGAAGTTCCATAGACCTCTGCTGGGTGACGATGATGTGTCTGTCAAATGTGGCTGATGCAACTGGCCCTTATTCCTCTATGCTATTGTACAAATAAGGGTACCCAATATTTATTAATCTTGATAATTTGAAAGTCATTGCCATTTTAAAATATAATCTTGGTGCCAATAAGTCTATAGAGGGAACTACTGGTATAAGCCTAAGCCAGAAGCAAGCAACACAATCCATCCATACTATTGCTACTATCCAGACTATATTTTATTTAATTTAATCAAAAAGTAACACAGCATTACAGTTTACACTAAGGCACTGTGAAACTACAAAATACAAAACAAGACATAAACGATAAATAATACAAAAAATATTACAAATTAAACATTATCCCCCTTATTCATAAACGTTGACTAAAGTTATCAAGCCAATAAAGTTCGTTTGTCCCTTTCTATCACACCAATAGGTCGGAAAAGGACAAACGAACTTTATCGGCTTGGTAACTTTAGTAAACGTTTATGAATAAGGGTGTATATGTATTAAACTCATTGAATTCCAGTCCTATCAGATGTGTAAACTTACCATTTTCTATACTGATTTTCATGACCCGTATTTTTCCATCCCTACATTTGTTGAAATACTTTTTCAAGTCTTCATTAGCTGCAAAACAAATATAAACAAAGAATCAAAATCCAAACAAAATACATATAGTACCTACATTGGGGTAGTTTTGAAAGTGGTCTAATTTCGTAACTCACATGAAAATCACTATTATTTCTATCATATCAAGATTACCCGAAGCTCCCTTTCTGAAATTACCTTATTTTTTTTGTGGAGAGCATTTCTCTGCTTCAAATTACGTATTACAACATACATTCCATTGTAACAATACCACTCACATACCTATGTATTTTTCGATAAAAAATTGAGACCGGTAAAAATTATTGAAAATCGTTAATCGTCAGCACCCCGCACCCTCGTTGAGCTCTGGCAGCCTTACTCACCGGCAGGAACACAACCCTATGAGACACTATTTTTTGTTTTATTATTATACATAAATGTATATGTACTCGTCCAGTAGTTACTGAGCGTTTTCCACAAAAAAGATTAAAAACCTATTCTCTTACATGGTAATAATTTTTGGGTAATAGTAAATGAAAATGCAATAGGTAACTGAGTATCGTAGTGCTTTAAAAACTCAAGTGGACTTTTTTTATCTAAGGAGTAATTTCGAGAATATATTATATTTAAGCGAGGGTATTAAAAGTTGTGTTTTATATCTCAACTTAATAAATAGAAAATCAAAATGACAATAAAAAAATCAATATGTTCTCTAAGATAAAATTGATACCTTCGGCTCTCTATTCTTGCTCGGTCAATAAAAAATACGAAATTTATATCCAAAAAAAATACAAAAAGTTTATAGAATCCCGGGATTCGAACGCAGTTTCACGGCGTGACAGGCGACTCTTCACCAACGACGCCATTACATAACACGCTGTTACCGACGAAATTAGGCTATACGTATATAATTATTTAAATATAAATAATAATGTCAAATCCATACTAAAATTACAAATAAGAAAGGGTGTGTGTCTGTTTGTTTGTCCGTCTTTCACGGCAAAACCGGAGCGACGAATTGACGTGATTATTTAAGGGGATTTAGTTGAAGGGATGGAGGGTGACATAGGCTCTACCTTTTGTCTCTTTCTTACGCGAGCGAAGCCGCGGTCAAAACCTAGTTTATTATAAATGGGAAAAAGCTGGTTACTCTATAATCTGAAGTGGAAGAATTCGTTGTTTCACCAAAGTAATGTGTGTTTGTTTGTCCGTCTTTCACGGCCAAACGCAGCGACGGATTGACATGTTTTTTAAGTGGAGATAGTTGAAGGGATGGAGAGTGACATAATATGCTACTTTTGTCTCTTTCTAACGCAAGCGAAGCCGCGGGCAAAAGCTAGTACAGTCAAGTGTAAAAATATGGGTGCGTACAACTTATCAAAAATATGTCCCATAGCACTTTATGTCGGCGAAATAAGGTCTCGGTACATATTTTTGAGCGGATAAAATCGATACGTATTTTTGCACTTGACTGTACAGCACGGGTAGCATGGTCGCGCGATAGACGATAAAATATCAGGCCGTCCCTGTCGCACTATTAGTAAGTGCGATTATAGGGACGGCCAGATGTTTTATCATTTATCGCGCGACCATAATTGCCTGCCTGGACCAGATTATATTGATGATAATTATTATTTGTAACCATTTAGTTAATATTGTCTTCAGTTACCGCGATAGTTACTCATGAAATAAAAACTATGAAAACGGATTAAATCGTATATAATGAATTTACAATTCATCCCGACGTTTCGAACACTATAGCGTTCGTGGTCTCTGAGCTCAACGGGTGACTGAGGAAAAATTACAATGTGCAAAACCTACCCACATACCTACATACATATTCTTATATATAACTATTTAGTTGTTGAAGAAAAACATTCACACAACAATAACATAGGTCAACTAGCTCAGTAAATGTAAGGAAGTCAGCACATTACTAATACTATGCCCACACTATGACCTATGTACCTGACCTGACGTGTAATATTCTATTTTATCAACAAAGGCATAATAAAGATTGTATTGTATTTTTGTATGAAAACAAAAAATAGGAAAGAAATATAGTAAGTCTTTTTTAATAGAATATTTATTCATCAGGCTTTATAAAAAAAATTTCAATGACAATCCATACTAATCCAATTATAAATGGGAAAGTGTGTGTGTCTGTTTGTTTGTCCGTCTTTCACGGCAAAACGGAGCACCAAATTGACGTGATTTTTTAGGTGGAGGTAGTTGAAGGGATGGAGAGTGACATAGGCTACTTTTTGTCTCTTTCTAATGTGAGCGAAGCCACGGACAAAAGCTAGTGGTAAATAAAGAAGATATATTAATATATATTATTGCTCTTCACTACAGTAGAAAAAAGGACTTATAAAACAGAAACATCCATACTGTGTACACACATATATAATATGAATACATATGTGTACATTGATTGACATTGTGTGCTGTTCCTTACTATGCAGAATGATGCTCTACTGGTAAAAGACATGACAACTTCGACAAGGGAACTGCAGGTTTGTGTCTGTTTTTTTCAAGCCAACATGCACCTGCCCTTTTCAGTTGCATAATGGAAATGATCTAGTTAGACTATATTCACTGTTTCATAGTTGATATTATTAAAATGTTCCTTTCAGAACCATCTGTCTTTCCTTACAACACACGACGTCAATGTCCCCATGGTTTTATTACAAATACATACAGTAAACACAAAGAGATTTTAAAAGTTTATGAAATAATAACATTACAGATTTTATATAACCAAAGTTATTTAAAGATATGAATCAAATCAAGGAATAAAGGCGTGGGCTTGCAGCTGTTGTGTACAAGATAAAATAGGTGAAAAGTGGTGTTATTTTGAGCTATACTGATTACACGATGTACCTACCTTGAATACCCGTTTGATGAGACATCTTACGGTAAGTTCTTTAGTTACACTGTGTTTTTACACGAACTATTTGAGTATTGTTTAGTTATTCCAACTGAAAGTACTCTACAATTCACAATAATACACGAATGAAAGTGTAATGACGAGTTAGCTGAACCGTCATGAAACGCTCCTACTTATCTCCTACTCCTACTTTCAACGGTTGTCATCTTGAATTGTCACTCATCAGATGTCATGTGTCAATTTTATAAGAAGTGTTTCAGAAGTAACAATTTATTTTCTTTTTGCCTTTGTATTATTTTAGTTTCAGATATATTTTAATCCACTTTAAAATTATTCGTACATTATCAAATGTAATATTATATACTTTCCTCTTAAAATAATCATGCTATAATGTACAGTCCCCACAATAAACGTTCTTCAAATATCTATGAAAAATATTTTATATAACTGGGTTTTTGAACGGCTTTTAAAGGGCGACCCACATTTTTAAACACGAAGAGTTGTTCTACTAAAGGCTCCAGTACACAATGGCCTGTGATGGGCCACGCTTTGCAATGCACAATTGTAGGCCACGATCACTTGGTGTTCACACAGTGGCGCATGTCTCATTGCTGGCTGGCAAACCACTTGCGATGGACATAGAAGCAATTACGGCTGTGGCTATTTATTTATAAACTGTTTACAAGTATTACAGGCTCAGATTGATATAAATCAATAAACTTAAAAGTTTCTTCATTGCTCCACGATACTGATACTTTGGGCGATCAAAAATTCTAGTTCTAGCAACAAAAAAGTGCACTATCCCGGTCAGGCGGTCGGTGACAAACTAAACAATGGCCGATTGTGTGAACACCACAGGCCACGCTACGCCACGATTCCTTTGAAGTGTGCCCAAAAAACCGACAACTCCCCGATTGCGCACCACGATTGACAATTGTCCGCCATCTTCTTCTTCTTCTCGTGTCGATGGTCTCAGACTGTGCGGGCCCAAAAGGTAGCGACATTTATCGCCCTGTCTGTCGCATCACGGAGGTCCTGTTGAGAGCAGGCGAACGGGCACGCTGGACAGGACAGCATGTGCTCCATCGTTTGTGGAGCCGTCCCACATGAGCATTGGGTATCTGAGCCGTGTAGGGCGCCCCACTTCAGCAAGTTCTCCTTACTGCGGCCGGCCTGGGAGCGCAGTCTGTTCAAGGCTTTCCAGATCGGCCACGGCTGCTTATGCCCAGCGGGGAGCAGTTCGGCGGGACGGACGTAGTCGTCGGGAGGGGCGCGGGTACTTTCCCATTGCTCAAGTCGCTTCTTAGGTGGTGGAGTTCGGATGGCTTCCGTACACCTCATAAAGCCGCCTCATAAAGCACCTCATTGTCCGCCATCATACACCATTACCCCCTGTACACAATGGCGATGGCCTGTAGTGGGCCAGCATGGGCCATTGTGTACTGGAGCCTTAACACATTATCGCACCACACCAAGACCACCCTGTTAGTGAGAGCGAGAAAGAGTTATATTTTTTGTCGCTTTTACTTACGCGAAATGATTCATGGTCGTGGTTCGGTGCGGTCGTGTGTTAAGGATTTTAATATAGACGGTCAATCAAATGTAGGCACTAAAAGGCGCGAAATTCAACATTTTTTAGGCAATTAAACCTTCGCCCCTACATTTTCAATCAATTTTGAAGTGATGATTCCGCCAACGTCAAGGTTTAGGAAGGCAAGCGTTTTACAGCTTGGCAAAAGAGAGTAGAAGATAAATTGATTGAAAATGTAGGGTCGAGGTTTAATTTTGCGCCATTTTTTAGTGCCAAGTGCCAATATTTGGTTGACCGTCTACATACTTAGCGATCAATCACTTGTCGCACGCAAATCTTGAGATGTGAACAGGCCCTGAAAAACGCATCGCTCGTTTTTCAGTTGTTTTGAATTTTATTGTCATTTTGTGTTGTCGGTTTACGCAAGTTTTCAGTGAGTGAAAATAATCGGATTTATGTCTAAAAATCATCTAAAAATAGTGCTTGAACTTGCAAATTCGGTAATAATGAGACTTTAAATACAATTTTAAATAGAGGCTCTGTTCCAATCATGTTACAGAATCACAATTTGTGAGTTTTCGGTGATTTCGAGTTTTCAGTCGATATTTTCATTGCAGTCGACGACGTGAACTGTTGCTGCCGCCGACCAGCTATCAATAGAGGTATTTATTATAATCATACATTGATAGCTTTAAATGTGCAATTTTTGTATATTTATTTATTAATTTATAAGTAGTAAAGTTTCATCCTTGAGAAAATGAGGATGGTCTGGCGGCTCTGTGCGCTTAGTACATAACGGTTTTGCTGAGATTTGTGATGTGGGGGTTTCCGGGGGTGAAAAATCGATCTAGTTCTCTTTAGTCTTAGGTCCCGGGAAACGCGAATTTTCGAGTTTACAAAAATACGGTATATCATTAATAATTATTGTACCTACTTATGGTATATCATCTAAAAACACGATATAATAAAATAGAACGCCGAGCGAAGCGATGATAATTATGGTAATAATATCACGTTAATGCAACATATGGTTAGAAAGAGACAAAAAGTAGCCTATGTCATCTTAACAGTTGTCTCCCTTTACCTAATTTACCCTATATGCCTATATCTTATACTATTAAACGAGCAATTCTTGTATATTTATTTATTTATTTATTTATTTATTTATTTATATATACCGACGATCTCGGAAACCGCTCTAACGATTTCGCTGAAATTTGTTTTGTGGGGGTTTTCGGGGGTGTAAAATCGATCTAGCGTAGCCTTAGATCCCGGAAAACGCGAATTTTCGAGTTTTCATGAGTTTTTCTTTCGCATTTGTAAACGTAAAATATGGTCCTTAATTTCGCCGCGCGCGCATCGATTCCGCTTAGCTCAGTCGCACGAGGTCGGTCTAATGTACGCAGATAGATCGTAGGTGTCAGGGTTTCGAATCCCGGCCAGAAATAAAGTTTTTGTTTTTGTCTTTTTTTTTGTTTTTGTATTTATAAGAGTTTTTTTTTATCTAAAGACGTGATATATTAAAATAGAACCGAGCGAAGCTCGGTCGCCCAGATATTGTCTTTAAAAACAAACACCTTTTTAAAATAGCCAGACAAAATGTACGTAGTAATTTTAGAAATAAGGATGACATGTTAGTAATTAAGAGTAATTTTATGTATTTTGACAAGAGTTTAAACAACACCGCTGTAAGAGTTTATAATAAGTTGGATAAAGATATTAAAGAATGCCCAGATCTTAGAACGTTTCAAAGAAAACTTAGACAATATTTTACAAGTAAGCCATATTATTCCATCAAAGAGTACTTTGCTAGAGCATTAGATTAAACATTTAGAATGTAAAATAAAATAAAAAATCGACACATAATTATACACTCCGGTCATCTACATCACATTATCTTTGTATCTCTTCTATCTTGACATTTTTAGTTTCTCAATATGCAATTATTCTTAGTACCTGACTTTTAAATTATTATTATTATTTTATTTTTAATCGTATTCCCTTTTTATAATTTATAATTTTGTTTTTTTTTATTCTAATTGTAATCTATATCTATTTTAATTATTATTTTTACATTACCAGTGATGTAATGTTCGTTACAACTATGTTTGCATGCATTGTATTATGTTTTATCAGCAAATAAAAATTTGATTGATTGATTGATTGATTGATTATCCCTTCAACTATCTCCACTTAAAAAATCACGTCAATTCGTCGCTCCGTTTTGCCGTGAAAGACGGACAAACAAACAGACACACACACTTTCCCATTTAAATATAATATTAGTATGGATGGATAGTATGGATAACAGTAATATTTTTAGTAGAAAATAGGAAACAAGGTGACACCACTAAAACACTATACGGATGGGCAATCAAATAAACACGTAATTTACCCCACAGTTCAATTTCGAACAATGTACAAACACATCAGCTGCGTAAGTAGCATTTGATTTCACTGACGTTGTCCCTGTAATGTAATAAAGTTAAGCAAAAAAAAAATTTTTCGCTATTAATAAATTGTATACAATTTGCTCAAAAGACGTATATGTATCTATCGACGAAGCGTAAGCGATTGTGACGTTGGCTAGGTACTCTGTCCTACGGCAAGTGTCGCATTACATAACACGTGCCACTAGTGTATATTAATGTGATAAATTATATATAAAAGTCTAAATAATTATCACCTTTTCATGCAAATTTTACTGGCACAGATATTACCTATTACATCATTATTCATATAAATACATACCATAAGCATAATTCGTCGTTACTACCTATTTAATAAAATCTAAACAGGAGATCGTAACGTGGTTGGTATCGACTTGATAACATTTTACATGAAAATGTTTTTGGTTGGAGTTCACTTTTTAGGGTTCCGTACCGAAAAGGTACAAAAGGAACCCTTATGGTGCTACTCTGTCCGTCTGTCTGTCTGTCTGTATGTTTGTCTGTCTGTCTGTCTGTCTGTCTGTCTGTCTGTCTGTCTGTCTGTCTGTCACATTATTAAATATCTCGAAAAGTACTTATGCTATCGCTTTGAAATTTGGAATACTTATGAACATCGTTAACCTCTACAAATTGAAAGTATATATTTTTTTAATTTATTAATATTAATTACAGAAAATGGCCAAAATGAAAGGGGGGCAAACTGTAAATTTCAAGTTACTAGGTCAAGTGGGGTATCGTTAGAAACAGCTCAAACTGTACATATCAAAACTATTTTTTATATTTTTTTGTTGTGGCAAGGATCATTTAATACTAGACTGATATAGCCCATACAAAAAAGCGTACCCCTGAAAAAAGCTTAGTTTTTGCTTTAAAACTAGATGGCGTTGTTTCGTAACCCGGGAGTGGAAAAAAACATATTTTTACACATATTTTTACTTGTTTTTAGGGTTCTGTAGTCAACTAGGAACCCTTATAGTTTCGCCATGTCTGTCTGTCCGTCCGTCCGTCCGTCCGTCCGTCCGTCCGTCCGTCCGTCCGTCCGTCCGTCCGTCCGTCCGTCCGTCCGTCCGTCCGCGGATAATCTCAGTAACCGTAAGCACTAGAAAGCTGAAATTTGGTACCAATATGTATATCATTAACGCCAACAAAGTGCAAAAATAAAAAATGGAAAAAAATGTTTTATTGGGGTACCCCCCCTACATGTAAAGTGGGGGCTGATATTTTTTTTCATTCCAACCCCAACGTGTGATATATTGTTGGATAGGTATTTAAAAATGAATACGGGTTTACTAAGATCGTTTTTTGATAATATTAATATTTTCGGAAATAATCGCTTCTAAAGAAAAAAAAGTGCGTTCCCCCCCCCTCTAACTTTTGAACCATATGTTTAAAAAATATGAAAAAAATCACAAAAGTAGAACTTTATAAAGACTTTCTAGGAAAATTGTTTTGAACTTGATAGGTTCAGTAGTTTTTGAGAAAAATACGAAAAACTACGGAACCCTACACTGAGCGTGGCCCGACACGCTCTTGGCCGGTTTTTATATTATACTATGAATAACTATCAAAAAACTTTATTTTAATATCAAAATATTTGCTCAAAATACAATTTTTACAAATTATATTTTTTGGTCGGCCTCGACGTAGTTGTGATCGCTTCGCTGGCTAAATTTGTTCGCATGTTGTCTAATTATTGCCAAAGAAAATGACTAGATGACGTTGGTGGACTAGGAAAATGTCACATCCGTTTCGTTGTTCATTAATATAATATACTTAGTGATAATAAACCTATATGTTGAGCTCAAATACGTTCAACAAAACGCAATCATTGTGCCAACAGATGTGACATCTGACATCCATGTCACATCACAAATGTCATTGTATGATATTGAATATTCATAATATATGGATATTAAATATTTTAGAATCGCAGCAGCAATGCGAGTAGAGATACAGAATTAATAACTGTATAAATTAATAATTGTATGACCAATGACCTCATACATAAAATTACCAGTTTAGGTGACAGAAGGCGAATCCAATTTGTAAACATTAAATGTGCTAAGGAAAAGAATCTTTCCGATTTTCAACGGGACACGGCTGAAGGGGCGAGCTGGTTTCGACTGCGCCCATGCATCTCAATTGTCCAGAAAGTTCATTCGAAGATCATTTTGCTTATAATAATCTGAGTAATCACAGTGAATGGTTTGACAGTATTTCAGCTAACATGTAGAGAGACTTGCTAGCTTCGTCGGTCAGGCTTCGTCTTGGACACAACGCGGATAGTTAGGCCGCCAGGTGTGGCACTTTGGATTACGTTTTTATAATAAATTAATGATAAGTTAGTTTGTATTGTTTTGGTAATATATTTTCTACTCGTATACTACTCGTTTGGTACTCGTATAAACTTAAACTGAGATAATAAATGAATAAAAGGAAATAATTAGTGAAACTCTGACATAAGTAATAATTAATGAGACTAAATGCGTTTTCACATTATCCGATCCGATATCGGATGTAGGACTGATACCCCATACATTACAGGCGCTATCTTGGATTTTTTCCATTTAAATCCTTCCGACATCCGATATCGGATCGGATAATGTAAAAACGGACTAAGACAATAGATACCTTGTTAGTGTTATATACCTATGCCTATGTATATCCCACCAAAAACATTCTGTAAAAAATAGCCGTCTCGATGGAGCTGCTTGTTTATCTCTAAAAAGTAATGAAATCTACATAAAGTTCCTTACTGCGATTTCTTTATTATTATAGTTAACTAGCCTTTGCCCGCGGCTTCGCTCGCGTTAAATTCGAAAATCTCTCCACAAACTTCCATCCTCCATTCTAAGGAAGTGGGGGGATATAAAAAGAGACAAAAAGTAGCCTATGTCACTTTCCATTCCTTTAACTATCTCCACTTAAAAAATCACGTCAATACTTCGCTCCATTTTGCCGTGAAAGATGGACAAACAAACAGACACACACACTTTCCCATTTATAATATTAGTATGGATGTTGTGTGACTTGGCCGTTGAAGTGTAGCGGTGCTGGCGACAGATTGGTGCAATGGTGTCATGGAGCACCTGGTTATAAACTTCTTTATACCCTTGTGTATAAAGAAGTTTATACATTTCATATTCGATGGTCCGAGCTAAGGTTCGTAAAGCCATGAAGCCGAGCTGATAATCATTGTCGCTAAACGCCGATCGAAACGCAGTCTGAAGTGGGTGATAAACGTACGATAAGAGCAGGTATGCGTACTTATGGCTCGACGACCTTTTTCGATTGTGTGTCACCGTAAGTACGCGTAAAAACCGCTGCGCATAGTAGTCGACCATCCAACGCGTACTTGCTCGTACGCCTATCACCCACTTGACGTCGCGCCAACACTTTATGGAAAAAGCGGGTTTTCGACAACTACCAATAAGATTTTAGACATTCAAAAATTTTCAATAATACTCAACTGTTTCGGTCGCACTCGTTCAAATATAGGATAGGATTGGTATGAGCGAGACGGTCAGGAGATTGATTGTCAACATGATATCTATCATAAACACCGTTCGAAATGGCCTCATTAAAATCTAAATTTTAAATATATTGAAAGTTTAGTAATATTACTAATCATTGACGTCACGCTCAAAATGAAAGAGACAGAAAATTTGACAGTATGGTACCTACTCTTTTGCATGATTGTCATAATTCAAAATAAGAACGATGGCTTGCGTTGTAAACAGGGACTGAAACATGACACGGGTCCCTAGTGTCATCTATATACTTTTCACTGTATCACTTGTAATGCCGTTGAACTACCGCGTGCGTATTTAAAAAAAAAACGACATTTTTATTCAAATGACACTCTTAGTGACATCTAGTGACATAGATTTACGGCTGCCAACGGGGTACGGTATTTAGTATGGACTCTGCTGGTCCTTTATAATAATCGTCCTTGGTTGTGGTAAAAAATGTTTTTTAAAGGAAAATGTAAAAAAAATACCGCCCCCCTCCGGGGCTATCTCCGATGTTTACCAACATAAATTTATGACATTTTTACCAAATATGGCTATTCTAATGAATATTACAGGAAAAATAAAATCGTTGGTACACGTATCTTGAAATCTTTTTTTAATTTATAAAAACCTTTCAGATTTTTATTTACAATTTCAACACCCTTGCGGCTATTCATTGTACCTGTATTTTTTTACAGAATAGCAATGAAAGTACCTGCTTTCAAATAAAGGAAAAATTGTTAAAATCACGCAATAAATAATTATCCCATAAAAATCATCTTCCATACTAGCTCGCGCACATAAGTTTACTTAATTGTCCGATAGATATCGTTGTACGCTGAACGCTCATTTCCTACATCGCGTTTTTCCTAATATAATATAATGATGTCTGTTCAGTAGCGTCCTTAGGACATGTCGTAAACTATTGACGTCGGATAGTCTTGATTTTCTTTGGACGTTGTCTAAACAATAAAATTGTGTATTAAAATATTACCTGTTATTAGTATGGGAAATTGAGTCTTGTCTTGAGGGATTTAGTTAAGTCTGAAAAAATTCGCACTTGGCCGGTTTTTTTTTCTGTAAGGCCTTAGGATTTCGAAATACTAATTTAATATTTAGGTAACATACCTACTAATAAGATCTCTCTGTATCAATTTTCAGACTTCTTGCATTAAATTTAAGCCTCATACCTTCAGACCCCGTTTAAGGGCAAGGGAGGTGAGTTCCACCTTTAAGAATTATTGTTTTTAATAGGTTACATACCAAATTTCAGCTTTCTTGGACTCCAGGAAATACCCTGCACTTTTGATGATCATTTTGGTTGCTATTGATTTTATATCCTAAAATTTTGTTTATCTGAAATGATCCAGAGTTACAAAAAAACGACGAATCTTGAGAAAAGATCTCTTCTTTTGCTTCGTTGCTTGGTTCGTCTTTAACCGTGCCCCCAGATTTATATCTAGATAAGTTTAGGTGCTTTGTAGATATTGGACAATGTGTAAGCGTTTAAATTTTAGAAAATTCGTATTTTAACAGAAAAAAAGTCAATTTTAGTATAAAAAGGTTTTATATAAAACTTATTAATAAATTATAGTAGGTATATGCAATATTTCATTAATACAATAGGATAGGTTAGTAGGTGGGTATACGTTCACTACCTTATTGTACCGACTGTACGATATGTCTCCTATGTGGCAGTTCTCTTGGCAGTGTTTAGTTCAGTTGCTATATTAAGTTTTATTACATACTTAAATTACAATCTATAAAAATGTACCCTAATTATAATACTAATATGGTAAGTTAGTATTTAAACTAAATATAAATAAATACAAAACTAGGTTTCTACCGAGTTTTGGAGTCAACTGGATAGTAAAGCCATTTGAATTCGTAACCTTTAAGGCCATATTTTTCATCTTTTTCAGTTTCTGGCTTAGGCACGTCTTCCGAGAGAAGATCGAGTACTTCTTGGGTTATCTTAGGGCGGAATCCATTTTCATCGGCCACGTAGTCTACTCTCGTCCTTACTCCGTTCCTACCAGTAACATAGTAGTAACCTTTCTTAGCACCGTTGGTGTAGCCTTCCTCGTGGTGACCATGGAAACCGACCGTGTAATTAAAGGTGTATAAAAGTGTTGTCATATCATCCTTTGTCAATCCGTTTGGCAGTCCTTGCCTTTCACCAGGAGCTTTGTAATTTACATCTGTGTTCTTATCAACGATTTGCATTTGGGCTGAAATAAGCTGCGGCTTGCTAGGACCTTGAGCGCCAATTTGGTTATTTTGGGCTCCAGGCGTTTCACCAAAACGTGACTCAATTTGTTTTGGATTTCTCTCTCCGGACGGAGGTAAAAGATTTTGTTCTGGTCTTTGAGGAAAGTTGCCTGATGGGGCATTTTGTCCAGATTGTGGCACATTTTGTCCAGATTGTGGGGAGTTTTGTCCACCTTGGGGATAGTTCTGTCCTGGCTGCGGGTAGTTTTGTCCTTCTTGAGGATACTGCTGTCCCGGTTGCTGGTAATTCGGCCCGGCTTGCGGGCCTTGTCCTTGAGGATTATAACTATTGGGGCCCTGTTGGGGTAAGCCTGGCCCCTGAGGATAATTCGGTTGGGAATTTTGTCCACGTCCTGGGTAGTTTGTTTCACCGGCTGATCCTTGTTGAGGGAAGTTGGGAGCGGCCGCCCCGGCGCCTCCTTGAGTTGGAAGATTTTGGTGTCCTTGCGGGAAGTTTTGAAAGCCATCAGCTGCCTGAGGATACTTCGGTGGGGTGGCGGGGTTTGTTCCCAGGACAGAAGATGGCAGAGGATCCCGAGAAACTACCGCGACGTCTGTCAATTTTGGCGCTTGCGTTGTGGTTGCAGGCAAGCTACAGTGTGAGCAGGATTTAGAGGGCTGGTTTGGTTTCGGCTGCTGGGGAGTGGGACCCTGGGTTATTGGCGCTTGTTGCGATGGCGGGAAAGGTAGAGAGTTGCCTTTTCTAGAAGGTACTTCAGGTGACGTTGGATCTGAAAATAACAAGCACAATTCTATGACTGTGATTCCTCATCTCGTGTGACTCGGTTCCTCATATTTCTATATTTCTTAAACATGCCTATTAATGTATTCAATACATTAGTATTTAATACAATAATATTAAGTTATAATGACTACAAGCCAAGCGCGGATTCAGCTTCGTGCCCAGGGGGGGGTCACGTGGTAAAGGCCTGGGGCCCCAGGGGGGGGGGGTCACGTGGTCTATTTGTATGGCCAACTTAGGCTCCAGGGGGGGGTCATGACCCCCATGACCCCCCTGGATCCGCGCATGCTACAAGCACGGCTATTTTACGTGGATATGATGAGTAATATTCATGTTAAAAGGCGTGGCAGTCAATAAAAAACTCTTAAAGGTTTACCATATCAAATCCGTTTGTAGAGTGTAACGAAATAATTAATATAAGTAACTATTTGCGTTTAACTTGATTCTGTACCTGACGTTATAACTGACATAAGACAATAACTCACACACACTACTCATTTCCTCAAAGGTTGACTGGAAGAGATCCCATTAAGGGATAAGTCCGCCTACATTGTATATTACTGACTCTGTAACTGTGTCTCTTTTGTTTCCTTTATGTACAATAAAGCTTATACATACATACATAACATTGTACATAAGTAGGGACACATCAAGGTATTATTAATGAATCTAATATTGATATAAAGAAATATAAATAAATGAAATAGAAGTCGACAAATATTGTACGCATGCTTTTATGATACTAGTAACTATTATTGTGCAACTTACATGGTTTGACTCGAATGTTCTTCATAGACAGGATCTTGAAATTTCCATTTTCGTCAGTAGCATAGACAGTTACATGGTAAACGCCATCTGCCGTGATGAATCCGAATTCGCCCATGATGATACCATTCTCGTCTGCAAACAAACGTTATGATTATCGCAGATTTATTTGTTTGAAGTGCCTTGAGACCAATAAATTGTAAATCAATATTTGCTCACGACGACTGGACTCGACCATTTGACTAGGTGACTCAGATAGCTAAGTTAGGTTATGCAGCCTTCTTCTTGACAGCTTACTTTTCAAATCAATATGTCATTCAAAACTAAACGGCATCGGCAACATAATCTCTTGTTTTATATTGATTTAAACTAACACGCATATTATTAAATCGGACTTAATCGCGTAAAACTTACGTTTTATATTTAACCCAACATAATACGTCCGTGGTCACGGGTCTTGTTTATCAACATCTTCTTGTGAGTTTTTCGAACTACCCAACCAGGCAGAGTCCTAGCGTAAAAGTTGACAATCAAGTTAGTTGAAAAACTTACAGCTAGAAGTATTTCAACTATGTACCCGTTTAATGTCATGTCCGAAACGTCGGGTTAAATATAAAACGTAAGTTTTACGCGATTAAGTCCCGTTTTAATTTTTGGTTTCCTTTTTTTACTTGTTTGTATTTCGTATGTTTTAGTTTCACCGTGTTTTGGTTTTCACTGTTAAGCCGTGTAACGTATTTGAAAAAATAAATAATAATAAATAATAAGTCATTGAACATGTCGATAAATTAACATCAAATAAAACCATAAGACATAGTTCTAAATTCATTGTAAACGTTGCATTGTACTTCGTCTAAATCAAATAGGTAAAATGAAAGTAAGTATCTCAATTTTTACAGCGTTGTTCGCGAGCCGTTGATTTAAATAAATTTCTTATTATTTTCACAGGAGTTTTGAATCATTCATGGATGTTAATCTTGTTCAATACGTAGAGAGTCATCCATCGTTTACGTCGCATGATGTACGTCAAAGGAGTGACAAATGTATAAGATCTCAAAAATATTGAACAACTAGGTACTCGGTAAAAACTATCTTCATTCCACACTATAATTGTTACATAGTCTTACAAAGTATTGTTTATTATAATATTAAAATTATGCAGTAAATTTACATAATGTTTTAGGTAAGTTTTTATTACTTTCAAATGGCCAAAATATCCTAATTCAATTTTATATTATAAACAGGCTTATTGTCTTACTGAGGACGATAGACAAAACGTTTTGCTAATTTCTAAAATACAATATATTTATGACATAATCATGGTAATGTTATGGTAGTTGACCGGTTTCGGCGTCGACTGGTCTCATGTTAATACAATTTTCTTCACACATCCGGTGAGTGGTCACTGCCGTCACTGGTCACATAAATTGATAATTAATTAAAAACTGAACCTTATTTTCACTAGATATATGGCAGTTGTATTTGATTCCAATTCTCTTAATCATAAGTTACATCTAAATTATTTATTTGGATGGACAGTTTGATGTTATTGTCCCTATTATCTAAAGTATCAGATAATGTTAATGTTAAAATGCTGTTAATGCCATTTTGAAACTTGATTAAAATATCTCCAGTAATGGTAATTAAGTAACTGACGAATATGAATTTGTATTTTATATGTAAGATATAGATAGCCCATGCCACAACACATGTCGAAAACTCACGTGGCTTTTATTTCAATAGGCTAGTTTCCTATACTTGAAATAAAATATTTTTTCTACTCCCGTACTGTTAGTTATTCGTGAGTTACAAGGTAGTGCATAGAACTTTAAAACCCTACATAAAAGATGTCAGGACAAGTCTATCTAGTCTATACCCTGAAAACATTTTGTAGCAGTAGCACGTTATAGCTGTTAAAGCTCTGTAATACATTGCTACCAACTTAACAAACCAATCACTTCATCGTAGAAAATTAAAATATTGTATTAAATAGGTACATTGTTGCCAACCTTAGAATGTCAGATAAAGCCTGGCATTCGCAGAGTCGAGTCTTGTTCGTTTTCTGCTGCGTTCATTGGCGACGCGTCGAATCGCATTGAAATGTATGAGAACTCGATTCGACGCGGCTCGATTCGTCTTAGTGGCCAGGCTTCAGAGAACCATACCATAGACAGTTTTATTTTCATGTTTGCACTCAAATGGCATATTCAAAATGGTGGTGGTATTTGTTGAATTTATAATTTTCTTTCAAAGTAAGTGCTTGGTCGTAGAAAAAGTATTGTATGCAACGGTGTTTAACTGAGTCAAAAAATGCTCGTGGCGTCTTTACCCACGCCACTCACCTTTTTTGACCTCTTTTAACCACCAGTTGCATAAAATACTATTATGCAGTGCACGAAATAAAATACCAAATAATTAGAATAAAAATATGGACAGCAGTTATTTTTAATAGTTATTTGTTATACAAGGGGGCAAAGTTGTATTTTAACGCCAAGTGTGGAATTGAAAAACGAGCAAGTGAAACGATTCTATAGTTGAACCACGAGCGAAGCGAGTGGTTCGAGAATAGAATCCTGAACTTGCGAGTTTTTTAACACATGAGAAGTAAAATACATTTGCACCCGAGTGTAACACAAAACTTTTCCCCTCACTATAGCGAGGAAACTAAATAAAACGCAAAAAATGCGTTTATCACTGCTTTTGCTTTGACGACCGGTCTGGCGCAGTCGGTAGTGACCCTGCCTGCTGTGCCGCGGTCCCGGGTTCGAATCCCGGTAAGGGCATTTATTTGTGTGATGAGCACAGATATTTGTTCCGCATTGATGTATCATTAGTACTAGATACACAGTCAGGCGAAAAAAATGGCTACAGTCAAACTCTAGATCTTACGAAAAAGTACAGAGTTGGTGACTTAGTCATTCGCCGACCGGCGTCGAATGACAATGTCGTCGTGCTCGGTTAAGAATTGTAAAAATAGCACAAAAAAACACAAGAAAGACAGTGGGATGAGTTTTTTTACGTAAGTAATTCAAATGTATTGACAAATTATGTATAAACTCGATGCAATTTCGTGTTTTAGAATAAATTTAATTAATTGCAAAAATAAAGGATTTTCATGGAACAAAAAGGTACGGAGTCGCTATTATTTTATTTACATCTACTTACATGCGTTTTCTTATACATGTGCCTATTGTCGAAAAAGTAGGTAGGCAGTGTACAGTAGCCATCAGATATATGGCAACGAACGAGATGTTCAAAAATATCTGAACATACACTCACACGTTTTCTGATATCTTTGAGTAACTCGTACGTTGCGATATATCTGACTGTATATTTTTAAAATACGTGTAGCAAACTTGAAATGGCAGATTTCATCACTTTGTCTCGTATGTACTTTAATAGCGTTATATTTTAATTCAAGATTCCCTCGGGATCCCAAGGTGGTGACAACACCGTCCGTCTACATTACTAATTAAAACTTAACCAAATATACTCAAAATAAACTAAGAAATGCCATCAGCATCCTCGGTTAAGTGGCTCTAATATAGGCCTATATTAGAATTAAGTTTTTAGTTTCATTTATACTGTAATTACTCTGTATCTATTTTGTCAGGAAGTATTAGTTTCAAGACTCATGTCTACTTGCTATCCCGAATCCCTTCATTATCGTAATTGGAAGAAAGTATACCTACCAGTGCACAAATTACTTATTCACATCACCTTCCGTCCTTAAATGGACTTTTTCTTCCCCGCTAGGAGAGATCAAAGTGGTACTTTTCTTCCCTGCTAGGAGGGATCAAAGTGGCACTTTTCTGTTCAAGGACATTTATTTGCCGGTATAAAATATATTTTTTTGATAAACTTGTTGATTTGTTGAGTTATTATCTCATCATCCCCCTAGCGTTTTCCCGGCCTATGCCTCGGCTCAGGGAGAGCCTTAGGGGTCCGCTTTGCTGAGTTATTATCTAATAGTATTAAATAAATCTGTTTCATCTCTATGTTCCTTCATTTTTCTCTTAGGTGGTGTGAAAAGCAGTATGTGTCACACGGTAGCAAAATTATTTTCACCTTGGGCGTTAACACTTGAATCCCTCATTACGCTCAGGATTCCATTTTAGAATCCCTCGCTACGCTCCGGATTCTATTATATAATCCTCCGCTACCTTTAGGATTCAATGTACGCCCTCGCCGTAAATTTATCATTTTGCTCCCCTGAGACACAATCTATTATTTGGGTTGTATTTATCGAAATAAATATTGTTGCCGGTTTTACAGGTGGTTAAAGGTTTTCACGATTGTTGTATGGGAGCCCCCTTAAAAACATATTTTATTTTGTTTTTAGTATTTGTTGTTATAGCGGCAACAGAAATACATAATCTGTGAAAATATCAACTCTCTAGCTATCACGATTCTTGAGATAAAGCCTGGTGACAGACAGACAGGCAGACGGACGGCTAGACGGAAAGTCTTAGTAATAGGGTACCGTTTTTACCCATTGGGTACGAAACCATAAAAAAAGATTATATTTACAATGAAAACCTAGGTATACTGCCAATTTGGCAAACAAGTGAATTTGTTTATTATAATAGATGTCTTAAGTCAAACCTTGTATATAAAATGTAAAAAGTGTAAATAAACTTATTTTGTTATAAGAGGTTTTTTATTACTCAACGTGCCTAATATTATTTATGCGACTCCATGCATCCGATATTCTGATGATTTGTAGTTTTGACATTGATTGTTTTTCTAATGACGTTTCAGTAGTTGCCAGTATCGCGGTGATCGGACGAAAACGGTTTATATGTTACTTATTTGAAAACTCGTATCGAACGGTTCACGAATTTGATTCTTACGGCTTACATAACAAATTCGGTTTTCAAAAAACAGATATATTTTGATTTTAGGTTTAAGTTAGCGTTATTTGCACCTATCTGAATAAAGTTGGAATGTCATTTGAGGCCATTTTTTTCGACTTTTTTGTTCGGGAATGTGCGTCTATATTAGATATTTAATTTAGTCTAAGTATATAAGTATTTATATATTATATATATCGTTGTCTGAGTACCCACAACACAAGCCAACTTGAGCTTACCGTGGGCCTCAGTCAATCTGTGTAAGATGTCCTACTCGTATAATATTTATTTATTTATTTTAGTAGTTCCACAGGTGGTAAATCATCTTTATTACTAGATTCACCTACTTTTATAAATTTTTAAGCAGTTAATTTGACTTTATTCAAGGTCAAATTACTTTACCCACTAGTGGATAAAATGCGTTTTTACCCGCTGGTATTAAAGGACAAAACACGTGTTTCCGAGCTAGTGAGGGGAAAACATAATTTCTATTTAATAAGTCAAAGAGAAAGATATAAAGTAAATGAATTGATCGTGACGTCACTCCTCACGATTTCATATTAATTCCATATTAGTAAATCGTTTTGACGGTTCTTAAAAAGGAGCTGATTTGACTAGTAGGAAACTAGCATATTACGAGGAAAGGGGCTCCCAAGAGTCCCAAGGTTTCTCTCTGTCTAGTGGTTCTAAGTCTGATTGATTTCCTACCTTTCTTCTCATGTCGATGTTGTTCTCCATCGATATTGAAGCCGAACTCGTAGGGTCTGTTCTCGTCTGTGTACTTGTCGGCACCTTGGGCCTGCAGACAACAGGTCACAATGGTCGCCAGGACAAACAGCCTCCTTAGTTGAAGCATCTGAAAAATAAAATCATTAATATTAGTTAAATTTAAGTAATTTAATAACTTATTTCTAGAAATATATTGTTAGGAAATGTTAATAGGTATTATATGTATGCACAAAAAGTACAATTAAATACCGGAAAAAAGTTGTTAAGTATGTAAAACCAAAAAGTCGACACAAACAATATAAATGAAATTCTTATCAAAAATATGAAAATCTACTAACACTAGTCATCCCAGTCAAAGTCAAGGATATTTGATGACAAAATTCGTTTAACCCCAGACGTGATTTAAAAGCAATAGGTACTATACATAATATTATTTATTCATAAGTAAGATACTTTTAACATGTTTCATTCATATGTAATGTAAAACGAAGAATAATCTAATAAACACGTATTTTAAAGTATGTAACTGTACTTCTTCTATGACTTTTATCAACTAAAATTATGTAGGAAAATTATGTCACAGACACTGAAAGGTAACAGTTGTAGTATGATTGTTACTTACTGTCTGATGATCCATAAAATTAGATATCGTTTGATAAGGATATACATATACAATACTTTTTAAGGCATTTTATAGCTCATAAAAATAGTGAAATTAATGATATAATAATTCGGATTTGTTATGTTCATAAAAAAACTAATAATTTATAATCTAACTCTAAAAGTCACAAGTCGGCTTAGGTATGACAAATGTGAGCCAAGACAGCAGATTTATGCATAATACATACATACATAAATATATATCAGTGCATAATGTTTGACTTGGCGTTAAGTACTTCAAATTAATTTAAGCATAAATTTAGATTTTGAGGCTGTTTATTGACATATCTATAAAGTTGTGGACACCTACCCGGATATTTGTTCAGTTACAATTTGCTAAAACGACGATTTATAAAATTGACCGAATGCGTAAGCGATTAGTACTGAACCGAGTATTCATTAAATATTATTTACTTAAATAACTGCCTTCACAAAAATCTTAAGAAGGTTGGATGGCTCTTGATAATGTAAAATCTTAAAGTAGTTAGGTACTTACTTCACACTATTTTTACGAATACTTATAATAAGTCAATTTCAATTCATCGGTATATTTGGCACATCGATCGATATATTTAATCACCATACATTTATACTTTTTCTATCCTGTCAAAGTAAGGTCAGTGCGGGCAAGACCGGCTTAGTTTATTTGAATTAAAGTTTGAGTGGATAAAACTCTATAATTAATGTAGTCTGGCGTTATGCGCATGGTCCTATGGGATAGCAAATATTATATTTTACAAAGCTTATACAACATTTTGGTGAATTAAGGTACTTTTAAGTGATAAAAATCACATTTTATAAGGCTCGGCGGGTTGACCGTCCTCCCGCGATGTGTACGGAAAGACCGTCTAGTGCTTGTTGTCGCGTAATTTCATATGAGACTAGGTTCCAAAATCATGATCATTGTTATTTCACGTAATAACAGAGCAGAATGTGCTAGATAATTAATAAAATAACGTTGAAATTTTGAACATATAAGCATTTTTCTATTTATAAGGCAAGACCGCCGATATGTCCCGTAGATGGGGTTCATAACCTTTTCTTTTCAGGTCCAGATAATACTGTTTTTCCAACGAACACCTGCGAATCCAATTTAGTCACGATAATTGACCCATGACACGCTGACCCATGACCCGTTGACCCATGACAACTTTTATGTCAAAGTGACAGTCAGCAATGTCAGATTTCCAATTGGTCATTAATTTTGAAGTCAGCACCCCCAAAACCCTATTTGACGACACCCATGACGACTTTTGTGTCAAGTGACAGGCAGCAATGTCAGATTCCAGATTGGTTATTAATTTTGGAATCAGCACCCCTGAGAACCTATTTGACCACACCCATGACCACTTTTATGTCAAAGTGACAGTCAGCAATGTCAGATTTCCAATTGGTCATTAATTTTGAAGTCAGCACCCCCACAAACCTATTTGACCACAGCCATGATCACTTTTATGTCAAAGTGACAGTCAGCAATGTCAATTAACGGTCGGGTAGCCGTTAAAGAGTCGGTCAAAACCGTTTTAAAGGGTACCCATACGGTCCCTGTTGGGTAATGCTGATCATAAAAATATAAATGACCAACTTGAAACCCTACTCTCTTTGGAAATATTTGTCGTCGTATGTTGCACAATATACATATTTATACTTAAACAAAAATAATAAAAAACGGGTAGAACTTACGATAATTCTACCAACTTGAATACGATGATGAATAATGCAGTGTAGGCTTACTTCTCTTCACCTCTTATCATTCTTCACAACTATGTCACATATATTTTTTTTCACTTAATACATTCGAATGATTTTTGTAACACCATACGAATCATTATCAAAACTATATTTCGAAGTTAAATTCAAAAATGGTACATCTACCATAAGCCAAAAACGTACTTATATATTGATATTGTTTACACTCGACTTATTTCCAATAAAGCCTAAAAAAGGTTGGCAACTCCTTGTTTATCATATGCCGGTCTTGCCTTTCTCTTTTATGCCGGACTTTCTGAGTAGGCACAATTTCTAAGTTACATATTTCAGAACATAAAACTAGAAATTGAGCGCGTTTTCAGTCGATTAATAGTACTAGTCAGAAAGAACGGTTATTAAATGACTCCGTTACATACACAATATACAAATATTCCGACTGCTTCTATTTTATTTTAATTTTTTGCGGAACCATGTTGAACTCGATGTTCGAGTTCGAAACACAAATCAAGTTTTATGTTAACTAGTGTTCGTCCTAGAGATAGGTATTGAAGACCAATGGATTAAGGATTAAAAACTGGTATACCTCCGGAGGTGTGAGAGGCGTAGATATATAAACACAAAAGTTAGAGTCAATAGACGGTCTTTCCGGGTAGACGGTCTTTTCCACACTGACCTTATATTTTATGTAATAACAATTAGGTACTGAAATTTTATCCTTGATCGGATTTATTGTTTATTTAGTATTTGATGTATTTGTTTTTTAAACAGCTATTGACTAAGGACAAAACAAATTTAACTATGACTGCAGTAACTATGTTTTTTATAAAAACATTTTATTAGGCAACTCGTATGTCACTTCACTTTAGAAGTTTTTTTGTCAAGCCTCGACCTTCGATATAGCAAAACTTGTCATTTATGAGTTCGGTTTAAGTGTTCTTGTGATGAACACTTAAAGTTACTTTGTTAGAACGAGGTTCAAGGCAGTTGTTAAATAAGTTTTGCAAATAACTATAATAATATAAACATAAATGTTTGTTAACTGCTATTTGCTTCAATACATCGGCGTTTAATTTTTTTTCTTTGAGGCCTTACATAATATTAAAATAGTCCAAGCTGAGTTGAAAATGAACCACGTTTTTTACTCACACAGCTTACGAAAGGGTTTATATTAAACGTATAAACCTTATCATATTATAACGTTTACATAACACGTGCAAAGTCTGTCATACAAAAAACTAGACAGCTTCGTCGGACCCTAACAATCGAGGCTTCATTGACAAGTTTGTACTCTTATAATGTCTAAAAATCAATAAATTTGTATTATACACCTACTTAAATTTAATCTTAGTATCCATCTATTTTTATGGTAAGTACTTACGCCATAGGCCTTGATATGAGGTAATTTATGATGGTAGGTACTTAAAAAAAATATTGCGTCTCTTTTTATTGATTTTCTGAATAGGAAGGTTCCGGATAACAAATTGATTAGATACATTCAGTTATAACACAGTTGTGTGAATTGCTTTAATTAAATAAGGCTTGCAATGGAGTTTGTAGACATCAGGGTGGCTAGCCGAATGGCACAAACGCTCACGAAACGCTCACGAAACGAAGCGCTAGTAGATATCTATCTCTATCGCGCTTGCGTATTGGCGCGACAGAGCCAGCTGCGTATCGCTTTCGTTTGGCGTCGGAGAAATGCCATTCGGCTACGGGGCCAGATGCCTACTATTATAATGACCAAACTACGAACTATAACATTACAAACAAAAATAAATATAGGAAAGTCACCTAGGTGTTACAAAGTTCATTTACCTTTAACATTACCTAAAAACCATAACTTAAAGTTTTATCGTCTGTATAATGGTTATAAGAAAATAAATCCCTCCATGGAAAGGCTGCCGATAATTTGAATGGCGAATTATAATATTTATAATATTAAAAGGTTACAAAAAACCCGAAGATGGCTTGTTAGCGGCGGTGTCAATGTGGTTATTATTATTAGTTACTAACCACCAGCATACACCACCTGCTATTCCGGTTTCAATCAATTTAAGACTCCTTAACACGTTTCAAGTCACGCGAATCTTCCCAATGATCTCGGTAGACAATTTTTTTAAATAATATTATAAATATCTTACTTACTTCATTCTTCATATATTTTAGCATTATGCAAATAAATATAAAACATACATATGAATGGATTTAATTAAGGTTTTATAGATAAACGGCATATATTATTTTTATGACTGCAAACTGCTTTTGTCGCCAACAGAACACCTACGATTAATTGATTTTATGGGTGATTCTCTGTAAGGATGTTCAACAAACAGTCCCCTGGCAATGATTTTTTGAAATATTTATTAATGAAATCCTAAATAGTTAGTATAATTTAATAAAACCCATTTGCCTTAATTAAATTATACAAACTATTTCTGATTTTATAAATAAATATTTTAAAAAATCATTGCCAGGGGACTGTTTGTTGAACATCCTTACAGAGAATCACCCTTTATATTGTTTTGTTTTGAACAAAAAGCCGTTGAATAAAATGGATCTAATGAAAAGTGGTACCTTCAACTATAAATACAAAAATAGCCGTAATATATAACGGTAATATCCAAAACGTGGTAGCTAAATAAAGTTCTCAAACGTGACTTTTACTTTAATTTGAAATAACAATATAATTATTAATTATATTCTAAAAGAATGTACTTATATATTAAAAAAATATATAATAGGTTATAAGCGACATTCGATTTCATAGGGATATTTTATTCATCTAGATCTATTTTGTTTACTATTAGATATTTGTAGCTTTCTTGTGAGTTTACAGAATTTCATTACTGGACGCATAGAATGAAAGCGCATTACTGATTGTGCGGACAGAAAACCATCGAATAATACCCGAAAAGCTGCGACTAGAAAAATCAAATGGTTGTACAGATGCCAATTATAAATAGTAATTGACCTTTTCAAATACATTATGTTTGTAATTTTATTCTTATGTCGTCTTACAGACAAGTAAAAGTAGGTTGTTATAACAGCTGAAACCTAGTAACAGCCATGAGGGTAGGAGAGCCCAAGAGGGGTTTTTTGCGGTATCTCGAGCGCGTCAGATTAAGACACGAGGGATATCTTGCACACTGTAGAATAGTGTGCACTGACTGAACTACGTCATGTGAACCTTTTGTGAAGGGGGGGGGGAGATATTTATACTTCAGCTAACTGAAATAAGCAGATTATTGTCTCCCCTCACCTCACCACACCTTAGTGACTTTTTCCAATTTTTGGTTTACAAATTTGTGATTCTCATAGATCTTAGGCACTGGTCCCACCACTAGCTAGTAAAGCGATGAGCTATCGGCTATTTATGCGACAAAAGATAGTCGTTGCCGTGTAAACAAAAGAAAGAGATGTATTATAGCTGAGCGATGAACTATAAAATAGTCAATAGCTCAGCTATAATACATCTGTCACTTTTATTTACACGGGAGCGACTATCTTTTGTCGCACAAATAGCCGATAGCTTATAGTTTGCTAGCTCGCCGTGGGACCAGTGCCTTAGACAGATTTTAACAGCACATACTATTTAAGTAGAGGATAAATAACCTAACTTGCATTAATCTGACACGTTAAGCAATTTTTATGTGTCCACTATTTTTACTTGACATTTTTGAAACCGCCTAGCCAGTCGCCCTCCGCAACAGTACCCAGAGAAATGAAAAATATTATACGAGTATAATATTTGTTTGGCCCTTATCTTAAAAAATACAATTATTCCCAAACAAGCTCGAGGAACTGTAAATTTAGCATCCTCGGCTCTGCTTAGCCTCGAGGTTGACTGGTAGAGAATGCTTTAAAGCATTAAGTCCGCCTTTTTGTACTGCAAGGTTTTTCTTTCGTGTAATAAAGATTAAATAAATAAATAATTTATTGCCAAATGAAAACCCCGAATCAAACGAACTTTTGGTTAAAAGTAGGTACATATGCACAAAATAATTCTAAAAGATATAAATAAGCAAGCAAATATAAATATAATTGGTTTCCCATGGGGTACCTAAATAATATTTTTGGGCTACAATTAGTAAGTATGTACCTACGGGTCAGCAAGGAGATGCAGGCTACGGTTACTGCTGACCATTAGACGTGCCATGCCATGTGCTTGTTTGAAACGGATGTTGTATAAAAAATGTAAATAAACCAATTTGTTTAATTTTTAAATACTAAATGGCGTTGACTGAGCTTTATCGTTGTTCTAAATGTCTTTATAAAATTATAATAATTTATTCAATTTTGTCGAAACAAGAGCAAATATATGGAGCAAGCTAGGCGTTTATAAATAAATATTCAAAAAAAAACAATGATTTTTATCGTTTGTTTATGTTTAAAATTAACGTATATAATGAAGGTTTTATTTTAAAACTTTATAGTTTAATGAAAGCTTTTTGAATTGTAAAATATCAGTTATATAGGTACCATTTTACCTCAACAAATGATTTTGCGATTTTTTTTAAAACTCACCTTGATTAATGAGGACTTAGTTACAAATCTAATTTACTTCATTTGGATACAAAATATAGAACAGATACGTACCTCGCTTATTATGTGGTATGGAGAGGGTGCGAAGATGCCGAGACCATGTGGCAGCCACCGCGACCTGTTGCGTAAGAAATCGCACGAGACTGTGCCGATTCCTCACATCACGTAATTTATTAATACGTCCACACAGACTAACTTGTACGTAGACAGTTAGACACTTCGCGCTATTGTGGATATTTGTGATATGGCCATTAGACGGATATTACATTGACCGCGGGTCCACGTTCGCACGCCGCTCCGGTGAGCGAGGGGAATAGTCCTAAATATCGTGTCATCATAATTTAATGTTTATAATTTAATAATAATAATAATAAGCCGGGCAGTGCTCGTTGACATCACCATCCCCCATGATGAGAATCTCGTGAAAGCCGAGAAGGACAAGTCCAGTAAGTACCTAGACTTGGCTCACGAGATAACCGCCATGTGGGATGTTGAATCAACGATCATTGTTCCGATAGTCGTTTCAGCGAACGGTCTCATAGCGAAGAGTCTCGACCAACATCTTAAGAGACTCTCGCTAGGTGGCTGGATCAAGGGCCAGATGCAGAAGGCGGTGATCTTGGACACAGCACGGATAGTTCGACGGTTCCTCTCTCTGCAGCCCTAACCACCGGCAGCTTGGGCCCTGCCCCGCTGCTGGCGGCACCCTAGGTTAGGTTTTTTATAATGTGTTTATATGGGTTTTATATTGTTTTGTATGTGTTTTTGTATTTTACTTTTATATTCATATTATAAACAGCCTAGCCTAAGATTTGAAAGAAATAAAGAGAATAATAATAATAAAATAATAAAATCATTTATTGTAAAAACCTACATACAGCGCCTTAAAACCAAATTACTTACTTTCTAAACACTTAAAACTATATACTAAATAACAACAAAAGAGAAGATGCATCAGTTACACAACAAAAAGAGGAGTATTGAAGTTAAAAACATTGGTGCTGGCGCTGGTGTAGTCGCTACAAAGGGACGCCACTCAGCATATGCTCTGGTATAAGTACCACAGCGCTGGTCTTCCGTCGCGCCCCGGGCTGAGGGGTAGCTTTATGAACTATTACCTAAGGTAATGACAAGCATATAACATTGCTCAAGAAAACAGATCTATACAGACACAGTTGAAAATATGCATACACAATCATTCAGACATATAAAAATAGCAAATTAGTTAAAAGATTCCGATAGTGAGTACCTATGTATACTTATGTTTATATATTAATAGAATAAATAAATAATAGTTTTGCACATCCAATACAGCTAAAATCATTTATTTAATACAGATAGGAATATAGATAAGAAAGAAACAGGCTATACGAGTACAATAAATAAATAAATAAATATGTGTAGTAAGTCATATTAATATCCCAACAAGATTTCAGTAATCCACGTTACGTAACGGACACGGCATCTGCAGATTAAAAAGATATTTTTTAAATTTGCATTTAAATGAATATAGCGAAGTGGAGTTACGTATAGGAGGGGGTATGTTGTTCCAGCACTTCGTGGCAGAGTAACGAAAACTGCCACGAAATGCTGCTGCGACACCGTGTCTTGGACAGATTAGTCGAGTGGCCTCTCTAGTGGGACGCGAGGAAAACTTTAATTTATCAAACAAATACGGGGGTTGTTGATGATGGATCACACCGAAAAGTAGACACGCAAAATGCAAAGAACGTCGTGCATCCATTTTTAACATTTTACCGCTGTTAAGATAGGGAGTCACATGAGTTCGTGGCGGTATGGGAAAGCAAAAACGGGCACAGGCGTTTTGGATGCGTTGAAGAAGAGCTTTAGACCGAGCCAGCAAACAACCGTTAACTACTGTATCGACATAATTAAGCCTGGACAGTACCAGTGTGTCACATAATTTTATTCTGAGGTCTACGCTAAGATGATCACGCACCTGGTACAGGACTCGTAGTCTATAAAAGCAACTTTTAGCTGCTTCAAGAACATGCTTTTCAAAACGAAGCTGTTCGTCCACAAGCAATCCAAGGTTACGTGCCAAGGGGACTCGTTCAAGAGGGTCCTTACCGAGTAGTACTCCAGGGTTCAAACTGGCGACTTTTTCAACCTGACATTTGGTACCGAGCACTAGAAATTGAGACTTTTTGGGGTTGAGAACTAGATTACATTGTCCAGACCAGTCGACAATACGAGCAAGATCCCTATTCAGCAACTCAACGGCAGCTGGAGTCTCTCGGGGAAGGAATGTTTTGTAGATTTGCAGATCGTCTGCGTACATGTGAAAGTTACAATTACGTATGCAACTCGAAATGTCCGCCACGTACAAAATAAACAATATGGGTCCTAAAATCGATCCCTGAGGGACTCCACAATTTACAAAGGTGTTTTGAGAAAAATCTGTTAATCCGAATGAATTACGTAGCCCTACTCTTTGGGAGCGGCCAGAGAGGTAACTATCAAACCATTTTATTGTTCCCTCATCAAAACCATAGTACGCAAGCTTGGACAAGAGCAATGAGATGTTTATGGTGTCGAAGGCACGAGAGAAATCCAGTAGCACTAAGATGGATGCCTCTCCTTTGTCTTGTGCTGTAAGTACATCATCTATTACATCAAGAAGAGCCGTGGCGGTGCTACGCGCTTTTCGAAACCCAGACTGCTTGTACGGCAATATATTGTTAGTTTCTAAGAAAGCAGTCAGCTGGAGGCAGACTATCTTTTCCAATACTTTAGACAATGAGCAGAGAACACTAATTGGTCTGAGGTCCTTTAAATCAGTAGGCTCCGAGGTTTTAGGTATTGGCCTAACTATGGCCGATTTCCAGTTTTCTGGGAAGGTACCGGTAATGATAGATTGGTTAATCATTTTAGTGATAATCTGTAATGTCCTTGGTAACGTTAGATCGATCATATCTCGTGTGATGCCGTCAGTACCTACAGCGTTGCTTGTAAAAGATTTAGTATAGATATAGAAGTATACAAGAAATATTTTTTAAGGTTTTAGAGATACAAGTAAAATCTGAAAAATATACCTTCCGGTGCATTACTCCAGTTATTCTAAGGTTAGCTGGAAGAGATCCCTTAAAGGGATAAGCTCGCCTTTGTACATAACCGTTATAATTATTCTCTGTACATGTAATTTGTTCTGTACAATAAAGTGTTTACTACTACTACTACTACTACTCCACCAGTTCGCCTTCCACAATAGAGAATTTGTTGTAAGAGTTCTTTTGGATTCCTTAACGTATTAATTAAAACTGCACCAATAATGATCAAAACTACACGTATTATTTGATTTCATAATTGAAACGGGCTTTTGATTTGTATCGAAGCTCATTTTGTAAATATGTACATAGGCAAAGTTACCTACGCAGTTCATGTTTTCATATCAGCGGTCTAGCACAGTAGTGTAATGTGTGATGTAGCATATCACGTCATTGCGTCTTTTTTGCACCTTTAGTAAGTGAGAAAGGGATGCATACACGTGATAAGCTATATTCCTTGTATGATAGGGCCACAGAACAATTAAAGCAATAAAATAATAACGTAAAATTCCTATTTCCTTATTTCCAAGGATGTTAACAATATGTCAGATAAGTAATAGTTAAATATCACGATGTTAATTGTTTTGTTCGTTTTTAACGCCGTATTTGTTTCTTTTGGTCGATAAGACTATTACAATTTAGATGTTTTAATTATTTTTTATTGAATTACTGCTTATATTCAATTGATTTCGTTCGGGTAAAAATGATTACATCTCAAGACGAACTTGGCCGTTAAAACCTATATTTTTGGTACGTGAGTAGTGGCTTGAGTGCATTTTAAACAATTAAATTCATTCATGTACTTAGATAGCTACTCAAACCTCATAGAGATTAATGTATGCTTACGTTATTATTTTTTTTGGTTACTCTGTTCACTATTTTTGTTTTATTCTTTGACTGAATCTTCACCTTCAGTACTATCGATCCCATCCTTGTTTATAAATAATATATATATACGTAATATATTATAGTACATTGCATATGAAATTATTCACTACCGCATATAAATAATCGTCTCGGACATCCAGGAGTAGGCAGCATTTGGATTGTCAAAAGATGTTATTGATATGATATTAATACCAATGACACTATAACACGATAGACACATATTTTCATATTTCTCGAGCTTCTTAAATATATTGACCGTGTGTGCGATCTGCGATTCTTGGAGAATATTTAACATTAAACAGATTTCTAGATCCAAATACCGCTTGGGCTTGACATCAATAAATAATAATATGTAAGTGAGTAATATTTATAACTAAGGAAATAGCTAAAACATGCTTATTCTACATAGTAAGTCGTAATAGTATATTATATAACGGTAACGTTATGAAGGCTATAAAAGTTGAGTACCGCGGTTAGGCCACGAAGGCTTGCCGAGTGGCCTAAGTAAGGTACGAGACTTTTATAGCCTTCATAATGTTACGATTGTATACTATACTTTTTCTACGACAGCCACATACATACTTATTCGAGAATAATAAAATGAGTTAGTTACTTACTTCATATAATGAATGGGAATATTTGTGTGGATCGTCGTAGCATTGAGTATTCTGTCCACAAAATGTTGATGGCGAGATATTGTTGCACAATTCTTCAAAATATGCCAACAATGCGGTTTCAGAGAAAGTTGAAACATTTTTTTGCAATTTCCATGTCATAAAACAATCATAACATTTTTGCTTTTCAGGTAACAAATTGTCAGTCACTTTGAACGCCATAGCCTTGATTTCTTGGGGAGTATATTGTTTACCAGAATCACTCATAATTACTTAAGTTTTTGCACAAAGTCGACTTAAAATACAGTATAAAACACTAAAATAGTTCAAATATTTTTTTAAAAAGTTTACAAATGTGGGAACCACTAATACACAGCCAGAAAATGCTCAACCCAAGAATTTACGACCCAGGAATTGGCGTCCATGATGTACGAGAGTTCTTGGGCCGTGAATTGATGGGTTGGGCATTCTCGGTCTGTACACGTTGGTCCGGGCGATAATTCGAAGCCACTTTTTTTACAGGGCGGCAGTATTGTACGACCCCGTAATTCGCGTCCAAAAAAGTGGACGCCGATTTTGGGTTGTACATTTCTGGGTCGTACATTAACCGAACTCTTCATGCCATAGACAAGAGAAATAGAAAATAAGCCGGTTTTCAATTACGAAAAATATGGTTGCGTTCAAGAATATTTAAATGTCGAATGTAAAATTATTTGATAAACTTATGATTTTTACCTTTGTTTTGCGATATCTAATATGTAAAACGCATTTCAGTTTATTGTTTCATCTTGATTTAAATTATGAACCTAAATATTATATTATTTATTAAGAGTTATTTATTACTGCAAATGAAAACATACCTGATAAATGGAAGTTGTACTTTTAAAAATAAACTTACAGAACTCCTATATTCATATGAATACTGCTCAGCAGTTATCATATGAACCTATAGACAAATAGACTTTTCTATCGTTACTCAAATGAACTTAATTTGGATACCGCTGACAATAATCTAATTGACAGATTTAAGTGCTGGAGTAGAAAAAATTTATAATTACTTATATGTGTTTATAATTATACTTATTTAAGTACCTAAAGTTTTTGTGGTACTTAAATAAGTATATTTTACACGTGTCGATGTCGGCTTATTTATGTGATTATAAAGTAATTGGCACGATTTGTAAATATACCTAACTAGCTTTTTCCCGCGGCTTCGCCCGCGTACTAAAAGTAATCTTATACAAAGTGTTGTCTTGTCTTTGGACCCCTTAGGATGTGAATTTTGAAAAATCCTGTCTTAGTGCTCCTCTACACTTTATAAGGCACCTACGTGCTAAATTTGAAATCTCTAGGACCAACGGTTTCGGCTGTGCGTTGATATGTCAGTCAGTCAGTTTCTTCTTTTATATATTTAGATGATTTTTGTATGATTAAGAGTAGACAGACTTATGTTGTGATACTTCATGATGATATTTTTTTTTCTAATTTCATTTAAACTATTTGATTACTCTCTAAATGTTTCTTCCACCAAACCAACTGGTCTGGTTTAGGCCTCTTTTGTTTGCTGATTTTTTTTTCCTGCAAATTTTGAGTTGTTTATTCCTTATGTTACATTCTTTGGTCACTCATTGTGGTAAATAATAAATTTCACAAAAGTGAAAGCACCAACGTACCTAAAAACGAAATTCGTCAGTATCCGTTTTGTTACAATACCTCCGAAAAACTGTTAAATCTCTAATTGACAAAGGTCGGTGTTGAGTGTTTAGTGTTTATTTTACAAGTATCGCTACAATCAAGGTCGCTAGCACTATGAATGGATTGTGAGAGCTTCATTTGATTCTTTACGACGCTTACCAACATAACTCCTTATTGACTACTACATATGTGGTTTGATCTACGATACAAACAAAATTATTCTGACGTCAGGGTCAAGTTTAATTAAATTTTAGTAATGTGATACATAGCTTTGGGAATCAGGCGGAGGCTTGTCGCTTATTAACTTTGAAATGATTAATCTTGTGAATGATGCTCCATTATGTCTTCCGCGTAGCTTGTACCAAATGTGTAATATCTGTTAGTTGAATTGATCTAAGTACAGTTTGTTTCACTAGTGATTACACTCTAATTGTCCAACGATAAAACTTAAAAGAGGCTATATTTTTCACTAAATGGATACAAACTGACTGCACATTGGTACCGAAGTATCATAGCATGACTGTGTATATTAGATTAAAGAGAAAATCTCTATTAGAATGTTGTTATGATATTTAACAATTTGATGAGTTAAGTTTATTTCCGGTCATACATCACCTCGGCTGATGAATCAAAAATACCAAATATTGCATAGAGTTTTCTACCGCGATTTTTAACCACAGCGTCATAGGAGGACAGAGACCTTCGACCTTACCTTTTCGACTTCTATTGACGCTCAAAAAAAATTGAGACAAAATTTATTGCAGTGCTTTGGGGCTAGGAGAAATAAAAAGTTCTGCTGCGTTCAACAGTTTGTGCAATATAATTAATTATAGGTAAAGTTGAATACAATTTAGGGCCCTTGTTAATATTTAACCGACATCTTTACCCAAAGGGTAAAAAAGTTGGGTTCAGTATTCGGTTTTTTTTTTAATAATTTATGCTTAGTAGGTTGGTTCTGTAAAATAAATTAGCTTTAATGATTATCAATATAATGTCCTCAAGTTATCGTTACCAGCTATACATAGAAACTGTAAAGCCTTGTTCTATTAATAAATAATAAAATCCAGGAACAGTCGGTCGGTCACGACATTAGTACGCGCACGACGATGGAAAAATGTTTCTGTGATAACGGGTATTGTATTTAAAACAGTAATGCATAACTTAGATGTGGTATGACCTAAGAGCCCTTAGTGTTAACTAAGTATAATATGTATAGCTAATAATCTATTCTAAGCATAAATTATGCACATTACGAAACATTTACGACCAGAAGTGTTGGAGGTGCGTTGCCGGCCTTTAAGATGGGTGTTCGCTCTTTTCTTGAAGGTTTGAAGGTCGCATCGTTCCGGAAATACCGCAGGCGACAATTCAATCCACAGTTTAGCTTAATACTTATATCATAATTTTAATGAATAGCTCTCGCTATACATTTTTGATACATTACACGACTTCGGTGATGGATTGAAACTGAACCATGATTAATAAATAAGTAGTGACGCCTCCTAGTACCTGAAACAATTAACATCACTTTTGTACGAATGTGAATGCGTCTAAAGCCATGAAATCTTAGGCCCCAGTGGCCGGCCTGGCTTACGAGCTTCTACGACCGCTTAGAGTCTGTTTGAAAAGAGAATAGTCCTGGACCCCAGACCCATGACCCTACATCTTCCGATTCTTGTCTTTCCACTCAGACTCTTGCTTTGAAATATCCGGAGTTTGGCCTTACCGAGGCATTAGCAGCCTCGAGATGGTGAACACACCACAGGGCGCCAGTGTGCAGTTCTGTACGCGAGTCGGTAATAGGAACGGATCCAGCGTAATAAGGCTAAGGCCACACCGGAAAGAGTCTTGGAACGTATGGGTCTCTATATAATCTGTGAGTCTTCTTTTTCTACTTTATTCGTTTTGAAATAACCATAGTCAGCAACTGTTAGGACTTACCGATGCCAATAGCGGCCTCGAGATGGTGAATACACCACAGGGCGATAGTGTGCAGTTCTGTACGCGAGTCTGCAATAGGAACGGATCCAGCGTCATGCGGTCGAGGCCGCAGCGGTCGGCGTAGCATACTAGCTTGTTTAATAAGCGGCCCGTACGTTCCCTCTGAAAAAAAAATAGTACATTGTGCAACAAGGGGAGGAAGTTGAATATTACTAACGAAAGTAAGTTAAAGACTCGAGTTAGTAATATTGTAACTCACACAATGTTTTTCATCACACTCGCAATGTAAAAAATATGTAAATAGATGTAAAAAAGTTAAGTACGGTCCAAGAAATTTCATTATTCCCTTGGGAGAACGATTTTTCTATACTTAACTCACGCTCCGTCTACGTGCAGTAGCACATTTAAAGTGCGGGTGTGATGAAAAAATATTTTTTCTCAAACACGCAATGAAATATTGTCTACGTTCCTGAAAATGGGCTGGGAAGTATCGCTTTTTGGGCGCAACAATTAACTCGAGAGGACTGTAAAAGGATTTCATATTATTTTTTAGGCCTAGGCCTGCAAAGTAACTTTTTTTAATAAAATATTGTCCTTTAGAGCATTTTTTTTCATTTCATTGTATGTTTGAGAAAAGCACTATACATGCCTCGGCGTGAAAACGGATTCCCGGCCTCGTATTCCTATCCGCACGCTCGCTCGGCCGTATATACCCACTTGGTCGGAAATCCTCATTTTCCCGGCCTCTGATGTAATGTACTATTACCGTATGCTTAGGAGCAGATCAGGCCCCGTAGCCCAATGGCGACGCTAAACGCCGCAGAAATGTAGTCTAGCTCTGTTACGCCAATACGCATGAACGATAGAGATATATTGTTTTCTGCGGCGTTTAGCGTCGCAGAAATGCCATTCGGCTACGGGGCCTGCTCCATATAAATGAGCAACATAAAGATATGTTTAATAATAAGATTGAGTCACAAAGGACAAGTTTTGACTTGAGTATGCGAAAGGATCTTGAAAATATCAATTAGTGAAGAATGTTGGTAAAATAGAGAGTTACCTGTTTTTGGAGCCAATGACATGGTTCCACCGTGACCACAAGATGGCTCAAGTGTAGGAGACACCAGTTTAACTGTACTCCTATTGACATATATCGCTCTTGTTCATCCTTACAATGAGTACCTAAAATAATAAAATAAAGTGTACTAGTCACAGACCAACCCCTATAGACATCCATTACAAGACGACTCGCGGTCGCCAGCCTTCCTAGTATTTGCACTGATATAAGCGCGGGCGCTCGCCGTGCCCGATCAGTATCGACCAAGTAACAGACCCGAAAGCAGCGCGTGTTTTTCGCACTAAAAAATTGGAAAAGGGTATTTTGATGCCTTAAAGATGTCCACCTGTAGTGTGAAATGGTGTGGAAAGGTAACAAGAAGCTCAAATTTAAAAACAGACGGCATTACATTCCACAAATAAGTCATATTTATAATTTATTCAGAGCCGGCATAGGTCAACTTACATTGGCCACTTACGCGTCAGTAGAGGGACAGTCATACTTCTGTCCCTTTTCATCTGGCGCGACTGCCCGCCGTCCTTGAAACGGCCAATCACAGCGCGCTTAACACATTCCCCGCCCGCTCCTCGCACCCCAAACACTGGTGACTCGTATCGCGAACAAAATATACAATATTGCTACTCTATAGGAGGTTCTCTGTGGTACTAGTAGTTAAAAACTCGTAGAGTTAACAGAGTCCCCAAAACAAATTACTTAGACCTCCTCATAAGTACATAAAATTGCTTCGATCGATATAAGACCTAATCGGTAGGTGTATTATCATTAATAATGACCCGTATGGTGCATAGATTTGAGAAGCTAGTTTGTCGTGATCCAAATATGGAGCACTGCACTGTGAAAGTGTTACAGTAGTTACCTAATTATAAATACATACACAGTGTAACTGCAATAACGTTATACGGAGTTATCAACAAATGTAGGAATTGCAATGTAAAGCTAAAGAACATAAAGGGCCCGTCGTTTTTGTCCACTTTCATCACTAAGTCGCATATTGTGTCATAGTCCAGGTTAAGGCGATGGACGTATTCATTCTCATGTCCGTAACAACGAGTGGCTACAGCATCTAAAAAAGAAAAAAAAAATATGGCCCCATTTTGGTCTTGAAAGAAAGCTATTGAAATTTGCTGCAACTTTATTTCGCAATATTATTATACCTCTATAATATAGTAGTGGATCCTAAGATTGACCATCACCATTGTGTCAACAAGGCGGTCTAGTCCAACTGGCACTCTCGAGCGCGAGTTCTAATCGCGCTCGAGCGCGAGTTCTGAATCGCGCGACAACGCAGTTAGAAGAAGACGCGTGATCTATCTCGCGGCGACATACTCCCGCGGCAATCATGTGCGCCATGATATAATAATTTATGAAATAAAATAAGTTTCTGAATATGGCATAAAATGGCAAGTTCAAGCTTGAATAAAAATGTTTTTGTTTTATTTCACCGTGTCTAGTGAAACCAATGAAACAAACTCCAGTAGGGGTGCTCTCTATTATTATTTGTTATGTTTAAAAGTGGCACTTCAAATAAAAGTTGTTATTATTTTCTCAAAAAATACTTTACACAATGAGTCACTTGTAACTTTTTGACATCTATCAACGAGGATAGTTAGATTATGCCCGTAATGGCATCATCGCCTTCAATAGAGCGTTTTGTAGTGAGAAATAATAAGTAATAATTATTTTTTTCAATGCTAATAAGTCTGAAAGTAGGCGTAATTCAGAAGAGTTTATATGACACTTAGTTCTTCTTATGTGATCGGGAATAGGCTGTTAAAATTATTCGGTTTCTTCATGTTACACCGTGTATACCTAAGACCGAAACATACTTACTTGTGAATAATGCCTCCAGTTCATCATTTACGAGGCTAAGTGTGGAATATATCTCTACGAGCAACATGCTCCAGTTCAGCTGAAGAAGTACTATTGTTATTGCCCCAAACCCATAGACAGCGTACATGCCGGAAACTAAAACTGTAATAATAATGTAGTTAAGACAGTGGTTTAATATTGATACCCAATCAAGCGAAAGATTCTGATATTGAACCGCGAGCGTAGCGAGAATCTTGAGCGTTTAAATCTATTTTTTTATAAGCCAACGAACAAACAATTTTTTTAGAAAGCTTAGATCTTGCTTAAACCTTTTAAATCTCCGTTTTGACAATTTGACCCATATTCTTAGCCTGATATGGGTTAAAATGTCAAATATTCATATTAGCGCCATCTAGCCGAGCGTCCCCCGAAGGTGTAAGGCCATCTAGGCCACCGTTGTACTTTGACACTTAGAGACTCTATACATCTCTAACATCTCTTATTAATAATCATAATAGCTTTGTACTTTGTATAATTTCTTGTGTTAATATTTTTTTTTATGAATACTTTTGCTTATTAAATTGTATCTTGTTTTTTTTTAATGCATGTTAAATATAAGATGTAATGTTTTGAAAAGAAGTGGCCCGCCGAGTTTCTTGCCGGTCCCATAGTGGATACCCTCCTCCAACTGAGGGGGGACTGAAATCTTCTCGAGGCTGAGGCGTAGGGTTAGAGCCGGCGTAGTTTTATTTGACTTTCATAAGCGCATTGTAATATGCCTACTTGGAAAATAAATATTTCATTTCATTTCATTTCATTTCGTACCTTTTTCTATATGGTTCTGAGGTACGTTATTTTCTTAGACTGTAGCTGTCTATACGGAGTTACATATGTCTTTGCCTTGTCTTATAGGCTGAATGAAATCTGAACAGCTAAGTGATATGTTATGAAATCAAAATGGGAACATTTCACTTACCATTTATATGCATTGTTCCATAAAATGTTAGCCAGCTATATATAATAAAATAGGATATAATTTGCCATATTATGTACAAAATTAGAAGGACGTGTTTAGCTTTGCTGTATTTCAGTCTATTATTTCCTTTAAGGGTGTTTTTAATCTGAAAAGATAAAACGGTTATAAGCGTGGTTATTTTCATATTGTAACTAAATGCTTTGTATGCTAGGTTCTTCTCTGGGGTGTAGGGCTCGAATCATATTTCTCCACTTACTTCGGTCTTGGGCAGTTTGGGTAACCTTCTCCCACCCCATCCCTAACACCCTGAGCTCTTGCTGAACCGAGCCACCAGTTATTCTCCATAAGTGAGCGCATGATAGGTTAGTTAGTATTTATTATCTATTTGAATACTACGTTTTCGCCTAATATAGGTATATAAACAATACCTTATATTGCCCTGCTTAGTGACGGGTTAAGAATTCACCCCTATTCCTCCCCTGGGTGTCATAGAGGGTGAGACTTAATTCTAGTGTAGGCAATGAGCTAGCAACTTGGCACTGCAATATCACAATTTATTTTTCTTCCAACCCCTCTTAATTGCTATTAAGAGTGGCACTGAAACTTTCATGAGCAGTTTCAGATGCGCTTGCAATCACGCGCGCGCGCGCAGTGACAAGCGTTTACGCTACGTGGCGATCGAAACGCAGCCTGACTCTGTTGCGTCGCTACAGAAGAGCGATACGGAGAGCCAGCTACGATACTCTTAAGCGTAAGTGGTTGTTAGGTTGGCTAGGTACCCAGGCGTGTAGGCACAGTATAATAAAGAGTACTATCGTACAGTATGGCCACTCCCGCTCCCCTCTGAAAGTGCCGCCCACCCCCTCTCGGTTACCTCACAGTTACCGCATGTCAAAAACGCGAACAGTCGACCTGTCATATCTCACTCACACAAGCATGGTACGCGTTCACCTACACGAGCTTAGGATGTGTGCTAGGAACGCGCCTCTTTCATATATTTGATCGCCAGTGACCGAGATGTGGTGTAGGTATTTGTGAACTTACCTCATTTAATCGTTGCAGCACAACGATGGTCTGCTTCAGTTGTCTCGGGGCAGCCCACGCTCCGATACCATACGCCAGCATCAATAGGATAGATTCGGTGATGAACATGCCCGCACTGAGTAAGGTAGTTCCTAAACGTACGCGCTGGCTCGTTTCCGAAAGTATATCGAGGGTTAGCACCACTAGCATTTGAAGAACTGTCAAATTATAATATACTTTCTTAATACAATGTACCTTTACAAATTTCGTACAGTACTTTAAAACAAGACAAATGTATACTAATTGTCTACAATAATAATATCTATAGTATTGCATTATCATTTATCATATATTTTTCTTTTAAGTTGCCTGATGGATCACATTGGGTTAAATACTTATCGACATATAAATAATGTAGCGATAGACTGTAGAAATTCTAATCATGAGCCTTGCTTAGTTTTCACGCATTTTTCTGCCGTTGTTCATAATAAGATTGATTGTAATCCTAACGCGCTAAAAGTATTTAGAATAAGTAGTGGTAGGCTGTGTAGGGTAGGCTTGTCAAACAAAGTACAATCGAACTTAATTTTTATCAACCATATACGGAGGTAAACAGCGCCAACTGTGAAATTCGATGAAATGTTTTTTCCGTTTGTTCTTACATCCGTCGCGTCGCGTTCCTCAAAATTCAGAATTTAAGTAACCCTAACGCCTATAAGTATACCATAAGCAAAATGATAAGACTTACTGGTTATAAATATGGTCAGGCGCTGTAGTTTGACCAGCGGCCGTGACACGGAGAGCCACCAGCCGTTGCGCGAGCGCAGCAACTGCGCCGCCTCCACGCACAGAACGCGTGACACCCACAGCGAGATGCGGAGATATAGGGGTACGAGAGCTTCTAGGTTTTAGAAGTAAATATTGTAATGGTGAAATAATATGTATATTGTAGTGAAAAAATAAATAATAAATCGTCGTATTTATGTAGAAACTAGATTTGCTCGCGGCTTCGCTCGCGTTAAATTTGAAAATTGCTGAATGCACCATACAATTTTCCATTTTAGGGAAGTGGGGGTTAGATCGAAACAAAAAGTAGCCTATGTCACTCTCCATCCCTTCAACTATCTCCACCTAAAAAATCACGTCAGTACGTCGCTCCGTTTTGCCGTGAAAGACGGACAAACAAACAGACACACACACGTTCCCATTTATAATATTAGTATGGAAGTATGGATATAAAGTGTCAACCAAAAAAAGTAAGCGATCATGAAGTAGGTACCTGAAGTAATGACGGTGATAATTATCTATTTAATATATTCAATAAATACATTTTTTTACCTTATTTTACCTTACTTTTAACCCTCGACGCAATAACGACGGGGTGTTATAAGTTTGACGTGTCTGTCTGTATGTGTGTACGTCTGTGGCATCGTAGCTCCCAAACGAACCAATTTTGATTTTTTTTGGTCGAAAGCTGAATTAGTCAGGACTCTTTTAGCCGTGTTTGATGGAAATCGGTCCACTATGTCGGGGTCTTTTCAAAATTATTATTTTTTAAATTAAGTATTTAAATAAAATATTAGACGCGTTCAAAATTTGTGTTAGCAAAAAAAAGATACTATCCTTATTAACTTACCCTCCCTTTCGTTATTTGCTTTTCGCATTTCATCTATATTTTCTTTCCCCATTTTATCTGCCTAGATGCTGGCGAAACTAACAGTGCCTTACATACTGTTAATGCATTACATATTGTTACGGGCCTCACAAGAATGATGAATGTTGTTGGGTTTGAAATGTAAGCAAACATCAACAAATAGAGGTACATATACGATTATAACATATTTAAGAATAAATAAGTAGGTAAATATGGAAAAGATTGATCTAAATTTAATGACTTAAATTTCACTGTAAACAATGTTTAACACGGATATACCTACAGCAACAAAATTATGGAGGAGTGTGTAAATACAAATGGTAAATGAGGTTTGTAATAAAATTGTTAGGTACCTATTTATGTAATACATCGAATACTACAGTTTTCTTAAAGAAACATAACTACCTAATCAAAGTATATCGTTCGTTATCGTAAGCGCTGCCATAAGTACGATCGAAGGGTAGTTAGTTGGTATGGATTTCATACAATGGAAATAGCAAACATTTTTTTGGCGGCGTGGCGTGGCGGTTTCGCGTGGCTTAAAATGTTCGCTAAATTTATTGAAAGTCTAGGTACTGATTTATATTATTATTACTGACTAGCTCATTTACGACATTGTAGTCTTTGAGGTATTAGTAATTTGAAATACAATAACCAAGAAGGTAACGACGCCGCCGATTAACTGCAACAAAGAAATAAAAAAAACATCCATGAAAAAAAACCAGTACAAAAATTTCAAATTTAGAACTTCCGCCAAAAACGGTGGGTTAAGTTTAATTAGATTCAAGCTGTACAATATGAGCTTTTATAATTTATATTTATAGATAATTTTGCTTGTGAATTTTCTGTTATTTAGCAAAACCAACAGAAAAATATTACCGACGCCACTGTCGGCCTGGTGATGGCTATAACGCCCATGGGCGATATACCAGCTTCGCGTAACTGAGCCTGGAGGCTGAACAAGTCCAGTTGGGCCCAGTCGAGACCGCAATGCTCATCCTGGGTGTGACTCTCCAACCGAACCAATAAGTTTCGGGTGCGGACCATCTAAAATGTTTCTAGCTGTTAGAATACAAAAAGTACACGTGATTTTATTGTTTTGATTATTGCTGACTGCTGTGATAGTAATCAAACTCTACAATAATATAGGAATTTTATTTTTACTAACAACCAGGAACTTGATAAAGGATAATAAATCACATTATCGCACCTGATCCTGCAGTCGCTGACACGGTTCCACCATAACCAATACGTCCAAGAAAGTGACAAAAATTGTATTTATCCGGAATATTATTTCGTATGTGGGGGATGAACCTGTTACAAAATAAATAAATAAAATATTCAGTAATCGAGAGTTACACGAACCCTCCTCCGCTTAAAAGCCGATGCCGTAAAAAATCGAAGTTAAGCCTTGCACGCGCCTGGCCAATGACACAATCTCTTACGTTTAGTAGCGAACAAAACGCAACCGTCATTGTCCCACTGATACGCCGTGGCTTGCGTGGGCGACGGCGATGCGACGCATACGAAATCAAACCTTATCGATATGGAAGTATGAGACGCGACGGCGACGGTCACGCGACCGTCGCCCACGGAAGCCAAGGCGATACGGAAGAGTGATAGAGAGACACAAAGCGTTACGATATCGAAGCTCAAGCAATTGTTTTCCCTTATCTAGGCACTGTGTATCGGTAAAACTATCATAGCATTTCAGTTTCAATTGAATACATACCGTAGTTAACTATCAATTCTTGTGGCATTGTCAGTAACTGCAGGAATAAGTACATAAATGAGATGAGCAGGAACGGTCCCTCGTTGTCGTTAATATCTCCCACGATGTCACATATCTCCCCGTGGCATTGGTTGATATACTGAATACCTGAAATTTAAAGTATTGTTTTACCAAAACATTTTTTAAAAATGAATCCAGTGAACTAGTTGGCACAGTGACTTAACAACACCGGGTAGAGAGCGGTGTACTTACACCTCTCGACACTCGATGTCGCTTTTTGCGGGAGTCCATCTTGTAGGGCGAGTCACCGTCGGCCGGAAATAAAATCTGCCTAATGAATAAATACCGTTTTATTAGGCAGACGTCCGGTTTTCTCATTCCATAGTCCAGTATTTAGTCCATCACTTTCATCCAATAGCCCAGTTCATTTTAGATTCCATTAAACTCTCAAATATTCCTTACACCTTACGCCCTGGCGGGTGCTGCCTCTGCGTGCGTCCCATGAAGTGTCAAAAGGGCCTCTACATGGCTTCGGCTCCGCGCACGCCTCAAAGGTCCGGAATACTGAATGGTTTCGGTGATGGGAAAAAAATCCAGCTAACCATCATACGTAACCCGACAGCTTAAGTACTCTACTGAAAGTAATGAATGAATACACACCTTCTGTACTGCGATTGAAAACATTGGCTTTTTGCGGTTTTAATTCCTTCAGATGCAATTCCAGTTTAATTTCCTTCGAAAATGTAGTCGGAGCTGCAATAATATTACCTTTATTTATCTTTTCTATTAGGCTAGGTTTTTTACAATATGAGTATAAAAGTAAAAAAAAAAAAACACTTACAAAACAATATAAAACATATAAACGCAGTATAAAAACCTAACCTAGGGTGCCGCCAGCAGCGGGGCAGGGCCCAAGCTGCCGGTGGTTAGGGCTGCAGAGAGAGGAACCGCCGGACTATCCGCGCTTATTTATTATAAATATGATACATTAATAGTTTTAGTTTTAATTAAAACGGGATAAACGTCAAGGTACTGTCTATTTTAAACCACACGACTGTAGCTGCACGGCGCAGCTCATCAATTGCTTTTTAACCCCCGACGCAATAACAACGGGTTGTTATAAGTTTGACGAATCTGTTTGTCTGTCTGTGTGTGTCTGTCTGTGGCATCGTAGCTCCTGAACGGATGAACCGATTTAGATTTAGTTATTTTTTGTTTGAAAGCTGAATTAGTCGGGAGTGTTCTTAGCTATGTTTCGTGAAAATCGGTCCAAATGTCGGGGATTTTTTTCAAAATTTTAATCTGTGGTTAGGTTATTTCACAACATTTTGTCTATAAAGCAGTCATTCACCTGCAGTCTGCAAAACGGACTGGTAAGCTTTCTTTCTTCTTACCTGTTAATAGATATTCCAGTTGATCGTTGAGTATCATTAATGCGAATATTAGTTCAAATAATATAACGCTCAGTATTAGTCGGATTAAGGATCCAATCATTATGGCATACATAATTAAGGAGTAAAAACCGAACCGAGGCACTGTAATAGATAAGTTTAATGAACAGTAATGATAACAGTAAGTTAAAATAAAATGTTGATATATTTTTACATAAATATTATATCATACTCACTGTCACAATCACTATTTACGTCCTGACGCAAGCCGTGCCACCACATACCCAAAACAGACATTCCAAGTTGCCAGGATGTAAATATAGTAATTAAATAATTTATTCCTTTAGAACAGTTTTTGCGAGAAGTGAAATAAACATTGCAGTTCATCTAGAAAGTAAATATTTACATAAGTATGTAATTCAATGCGCGTTAGATATCTGAAACGAACAGTAAATAACCCAACATATACATACATATATTCCCGCCTGTTTCCCAGAAGGGTAAGCAGAGATCACGGACTTCATTTGCTACGACCCTGACAAACCACTTTCGTAACGTTTCCCATACCTACATGCTCGTCGATTTCAGGTGAATTGATTCGGACAAACTGTGTTTTTTGAAAAAAAAAATTAAATCCAAATAAAAAGAAATGCGGTTTGATACCTTAGGGTAAGGTGCTTTGTGCTCACTAGCGTCCCCCCCCTCCACCTGACGCAGCCCCCCTTTTACCGTGAAATATGTCCCAAAATTCCGTTTTTTCTAATTTTTGGAGAAAGTATACATTTTAGAAAAAAGTTGTCAATGAAAGAAATAATGCTGATAAAATTTCCAATAAAAAAGGTCATATAATATTTTTTTATATCATGCACTATTTTCATGTTATTTATTTATTATGTATTTATATATAAACGGCAAAGTCCTGAGTGACTGACTGACTTAAATCAAGGCACAGCCCAAACCACTGGTGCTAGAGAATTCAAATGTGTCACGTTCACGTAGGTTACTTATAAGGTATACGGGCGCACTAAGGAAGGATTTTTCAAAATTCATCCCCTAAGGGGGTGAAATGGGTGTCCAAAATTCGTATAAGGATCTACCTTTATTTTGGGAATATGAGCTTAAAACTTCGTATAAAGGGTTATATTAAAAAGGAAAGAAACTAATTTCAGCGTTTTTGGATTTGTATCCTTTAAGAGAGTTAAAATGAGGCTGGCTGAGTATGGGGGGTGTTCTGCCTTTTCGCAGAAATATGTTTGGCCGAATTTAATTTGCCAAACAACGTTTGGCCGAAGCTTCATTTTGGCAACTAACGGGGAAAAGGGGGTGTTGCGTCAGGGGGACGGCAGGGGACGCTAGTGTGCGCAACGCACCATACCCTAAGGTACCACACTACATTAAAGTTTAGCTGGATTGATTTTTTTTTTAATTTCCCTTACATTCAAATTCGAACACAACTTGACCGAATCAAGTATTTCCTACTTGATCGAGAAAAGTTCGCCTAGGTCTTTGGCTTCTAACTGATTTTTCCACTATCCATACTAATATTATAAATGGGAAAGTGTGTGTGTCTGTTTGTTTGTCCGTCTTTCACGACAAAACGGGGCTACGAACTGTCATGATTTTTTAAGTGGAGATAATTGAAGAAATGGAGAGTGACATAGGCTACCCTTTATCTCTTGCCTTACTAACGCTCCACTTGCCCAAAATGGGGGGTGGAAGTTTATATGGAGCATGGAGAAATTTTCGAATTTAACGCGAGCGAAGCCGCGGGCAAAAGCTAGTTTTTTCATAAATGTTCTTCAATTATCATAACATTCATAACAAATAGGAAATTGAATTTTATACTCAGATTTACCTTTTGCAGTCGACGTAGTAGATTTACAAGCAGTTTCAGTTTGTCCCGAACATTCCAAAGTCCGAACACGTATGTAAGCATTATGAGGATATAAACCATGTCAAAAACGATATCCGACAAACTTAATGGGGAGATAGACGCATTAAAAAGTAAATTACGAAACATAGGAAAATTATACCTGAAAAATGTTTCGTTTTATTAGTATGTACAGTATAAATAATTATAGTTCTACTAAGCAATTTTAGTAAATTCGTGTATAGAAACTTATTAAAAGTCATTTACCTACAGGTCAACACGATAAAAAAATCATTATTTTACCTTATGTTTTATATATCGATACCTTTGGGTTCAATTGGCGTAAAGGACAAAATGCAGGTTTTCAGGAGAAGCAAAAAACAACTTTTTTTTTAGAAAAATATTTATATCTTTTTTGTTTTTTGACCTATATTTGTGACGTATATAGAAAAATATGTAGATTTTTAGTATCCTTAACCTAGTGTAGCACCTGTAGTGATAAACTAAACGGTTTAGAAGTTAGATGGTTGTAAAGGACATGTCAAAATGCTATGAACGTCCTTTACACCCACGATTTTTTTGAACAATTAGAGTTGAGAGGGTCGTAAATGACGGTCTTAGATGATTTTTATACAAATTCGGGGCGTAAATGTAACCGGAATGGTACAAATGGCAACTGTTTTTAGCTTAGTTTACAATTGAAAAACTTGAAAAATGTATCAAAACGTAGTTAATATGCCATAGAATAGCCACAATAGTGTTACAGTGTATATTTATCTAAATACATATTTAGCAAAGACAAAGAACAAGACTATTTTATACCCAGTTTTGCAATAAAGAAACAACATTTACTTAAAAACTATCTAGTATTTTGGAAAATTATTATTTTAGTACTCGCCGCTGTCTCAGCTCTCAATAAGTTACGCATTCAGTATTTAATTCTAGCAGGGAAACGCTTTCGTAGTTTAAGTAAATATAAAAACACTAATGGTAATCACGTAAACTTTAATCAGCAACTGTGAACATACGACAGTAATTTTAAGTCTAAAGTAGAAAGAAGTTCTAAGAATAACTAAGAGTTAAGTACCAATTTATAAACGCAAGTTAGGACGCGTATACAAACTGTGACCAACTAATAAATAATATATAGTAACTGTAGTCAAGACTACCTACTATGTTGATTAATATTTTTGATAATTTTAAAACAGAAGATTGTTATTTAGTCTTTAACCTGTTAAATAAGAATAATCTTAATTATGAGTTCAATCCTAGAAATATTATAGTCAATGCTTTAAGTACCTGTGGGTACATAGCCAAGTCACCAAACGCTAACGCTCATTCGCTAGCGAAACGCACCTGTTATTGTCGCACTAAATGTTAGTATAGTCTACTGTTAAAGTTTACTGGCGGCGTAGCTGAATGGCAATCGTCGACGCCAGACGCCGACAAAAATGCAGTCTGGTGCAATACGCAAGAGCGATAAAGATATATAGCTACGAAATAGATATTATCGTGAGCGTTTGTGCATTTGGGTACGTACCCTGATTACCATAGTGTTTTTTTTTAATTACGTACATCTCGTCGCAGTATAATAATACTACGAAAACGTTTCCCTGCTAGAATTAAAGCGCGTAACCTACTGACTATTCAACAGCGGCGAATACTAAGAAAATAACTTTGAGCTTGTTGCCAAAGTATTAGTAGATCGTTTTTAAGCAAATATTGTTTCTTTATTACAAAACTGGATATAAAATAGTCTTGTTCTTTTTTGTTGCTAAGATAGCTTAGATAAATAATACACTGCATTAAACTAATGTCTATTCTATGCCATATTAAGTACGTTTTGACACATTTTTCCAGTTTTTAATTGTAAACTTAGCACAACATTTGTACCATTTCGGTTACAATTACGCCCCGGTTTTGTATAAAAATCATCTAAGACCGTCATTTACGACCCTATCAAATCATGGGTGTAAAGGACGTTAACAGCTTTTGACGTGTCCTTTACAACCATCTATCTTCTAAATCGTTTAGTTTATCACTACGGTTGTTACACTAGGTTAAAGATACTCGTAATCTGCATATTTTTCTTATGCACGTCACAAATATAGGTCAAAAAAACAAAAAAGTGGGTTTATCTTTCTCTTGGAAACCTGCATTATATGTCCTTTACGACAATTGAATCCAATGATATCGATTACAGTTGCGGATAAAATATTTTTAGTGCTGGTCGTAAAGGACGAAGAACAAAAAACTTGTCCTTTACGCCCAACTTTACCACACTACTATAGAAAGTGATCCTTAAAAAGTAAGGGCTTAAAGGGCAACAATATATATCAAGGTGACTTACGACTATATTTTTATTTGTAGATTTCCTTTACGACACAAATAATAATTTATAATTAATGACTTGATATTTACGCCCCTTCAGAAAAGCTATTTTTGCAAGTCCATAGTAGAAAATCTTGGTCGTAAAGGCAACTTTTTAAGAGATATCGAAATTTTAACTACACAGATCGATAGCGCTTGAAATTCTGAACAAAACTGTATATATAACTCATTTTCGCCAAAATGTCCTTTACGCCAATTGAACCCAGAGGTATCGATATGTCGGCGGACGATCGTAAAATCCGCCAGATCACGAGATTCCTGTGAAACGGCGCCAAATCATGAAATGCCTAAAAGTTGTCCAGGCATATCACGATGTGCCTGATAAACAACACGGCAGATCAATTAAAGCAACGCATTCGTCGATATTCCTAGCTCTATTATTAGCGGGCACTTCGTAGAATAGTTTCTTTCTTGGTCATTGGTGGTGCTGCAAAATAGTGTGGTTATTGAAAATAGAAGTACAAAAGAAGCTTTTTTCTACTCGTCGACTTTAATCTGTCAATTACTATAATATTCATTATCGGATATAATTATTATAATTACTAACACATGTCTTGTTTGGTAAATTTTGGAAATTTATTTTTTTGCATTATTTAAATGTATAATTATAGACCTGGTCAAATTATTGAAAAGGTTATTAATTTAATATTTATTCCAATTAGGTAATAATACAAGTCTCGTTTCATTTCATTTGTAAAATACAAAGTATGGCGTCATCCATATATTACGTCACAGTGTAGGGGGGGGGGGGGGTCATACTAAATGTGACAACCCCTGTTAAAGGGATACAAAAAAGCGTGACATAGGGGGGGAGGGGTCCAAAAACCTGAAATTTGGTGTGACGGTGTAATATGTGGATGATCCCTATTTAATTTAATTATTGGATTTTATATTATGATTTTCTTGTATTTTTTACTTCAATTTGGAACCCTACTTAAGTATTGAACGATATGGCGGCGTATCATGATATGCCTAGGAATTTCATGATCTGCTTAAACGTCACTGGGCAAATCGTTAAACGGTGAGTTTTGAACGATATGGCGAATGTTACTAAGCCAAATCATGATTTGGCGCCGTTTCACGATATGCCTAGGAATCTCGTGATCTGGCGGATTCTTCGTTCGGCCGCCGACATATAAACTCATATCGGGTAATTTTGTGCTGTTTATTTTGATGACACATCACCATCAGCTGGTCTTCCATAACCATGCAGGTTGCACTGGCCGAAGCGTCGGAAAAAAAAAATAATGATATTTAATCGCGTTCGACCGTGTGTCAATCAGAATGTACCGGATGGGAAAGGTCAAATATAAGTATTACAGTACAGATATAAATAAATATAGTTTCAGTTGAACCCCAGGGAAACCATTCAAAACAATGTTTCATTTCATATGCAGTTTCTTCGTTTTTTTATTGATAGAGTTTTTACTTACATGGACGCCTGCGAATCAGACACCTATGTTTTGTAAAATAAACTCACAGGTCATGACGACAATCAGGCGCTGTAGTTTGACGAGTGCCGGTGCCACTGAGAGCCTCCAGCCGGTGCGCTTACGCACCATACGAGCCGGCACTGCGCCCAGCAATCTTGCAATCCATAACAGGGTGTGCAGCGCCGGTGGTATTAAAGCCTCTGTAATTATTGTTACATTTTTAACAATTAGAAAACTTACATTTACCGAAAATTTGACACTTTTATAAAGAGCTGCAAAATAAAAATCTGTTGGATATCAATAGGAGGATACCTATTGAGTCTACGTGTGAACATTTCATATTGACACACTTGACATTTTGCATTTCATAATGTAAACTATAAAAGTAAAGTAAAGTAAGTAAATATTCTTTATTGCACCACAAGGATAACAGATTACAAATAGCAGACATTAAACATAGGTAGCAACAGGCGGTCTTATCGCTGTAAGCGATCTCTACCAAACAACCTTAGGGTAGCAGGAAATAAAGAACAGACATTTTGAAAATGGTAGTGCAAGAAATAATTAAAGGAATAGGAAAATTACACATTAAGTTAAATAATTATATACACCAATATTAAAAATACTACTACAACATTATTACAATACACATACATTACAATATTAAAAATATTACTATAATTAGATGTAAGCTGATTTCGTTTTGTATTTGTATAATTTAGTTAAGACTTTCAAAACTTCGAAATGTAAACAAATACTCGTATATACTAACGCGTGTATTTCCGTAAGGGCTAACAATAAGGGATTAAACAAATAGTTCTTCATAACTCTGGCAGCGAAGCTCGCTTCGCCCCTGTGCTTCGCCCATTGACAACTTTGCTTTGACCCGGTCTTCGATTTTCTTTGTTTAATCCGGCTATGATTATAAATTATCTTCAACAATAAATAAGTAACTAAGTATCTACTGTCTTACCATTGTTCTCATCCCTTGAACGGTACTCGAATGATATGATTTTGTTTGACATATTTGACTAATTTATAGTAAAGATTTTTATAAGGAAATGAGCACCACCTTCCGTGGCAATTTTATCTAGTCCCCTTCTATAAAAAAGAGTGTCACTGTTGAATTAAAAAGTAATTTGTTCTGAGTAGTCCAAATTGCTATCATCAGTATGTTGCTTTGATTGATGACGTATGTAAATAATCGTTAGGTATGTGCGAGTGAAAGAAAACAAATATTTCCATGGTTTGTACATCCAACATTTATTCAAAGAACACAAAGCCAACATTCTAACTTTTACACTTTATTACTTCCTTAACACATTAACGGTAAATTACGTTTATTATTCTATGGTTACATTATAGTATTATTTATGAAATCGGTGTTTAAACGAGGTCAAAAAAGGCGAGAGAGACGACTATTTTGACTCAGTTAGACACCGTTGCATACAAAACTTTTTCTTTTTAATAGTTTTCTAGAATAACTTTCATGAAATTCCCATTGTTTCCTGTACGCGTCGACCTCCCCTCTGTTCCTTCCTTCACCCAATCCTGCCGCTCGCACTCCCCAGCGCCACCGCCAGCCCCGGCCGGCTCTACGCGCATCCACGCTATATCCATTACTAGTACATAAATGCTTCGTAACAATGCGTTAAAGGCCAATAACCTATCTGCGTGGGTGCGAGGGGAGCTTGTCGGGGTTGGCATCTTTTATGTAGGGTTTTAGATCTATGCACGGCACTGTAAATGACGAATACTGTACGGGAGTAGAAAAAAATAATAAGCGTTTGTAGCTGTGAATGTATACATAATGACATACGACATACTTAAATTCATATTAATTATGTACTTATATGAATCTAATTTAGAATTAACCCCCAGCGCAAAAACGACGGGGTGTTATAAGTTTGACGGCCCTGTCTGTCTGTCTGTTTGTGTGTGTGTCTGTCTGTGGCATCGTAGCTCCCGAACGGATGGACCGATTTAGATTCTTCGGTTCACACGTGTTCCGACATTTTCCTAAACTGAACTATAATTATTAAAGAAGTGGACACACCACCTATTACCTGAAACAAAAACAGGTAAATAAATTGACGTCTGACATATGACCTGAACTCACAATATCACAAATTTAACCATACATATATTTATTTAATATCACCACGGTAGGCCTAAGAAGCGCTGGCTGGATTTGTTCCTGAGTCATGGATGTTTTCTATGTATATGTCGCATGGAAATGGCCAAAACAGAGATTTGATCAAATCTCTAAGGGATATGATCAAATCACGCAGGATGTCAAAATAACGAATCCATTTTATCATTTCTCTAGAAAATTTCAGTCATTTGACTAAATCCCTGACTCTGTTTAGTGAAATCACAAAATCGGCTAACAGACATGCCACGTTTTGTCATTTTACTAGATTTGTTTAGGGATTTGATAAAATCCCTGAACCACGACAGTAAGTTGACGAAACGAGCTTATAAAGTCAACTAGTTTTATCATTTCGCTAAACAAGTACAGTGAAAAGTCAAAATGCTTTAATAAATAAGACAATAATTAAAACCGGCCAAGAGCGTGTCGGACCACGCTCAGTGTAGGGTTCCGTAGTTTTCCGTATTTTTCTCAAAAACTACTGAACCTATCAAGTTCAAAACAATTTTCCTAGAAAGTCTTTATAAAGTTCTACTTTTGTGATTTTTTCATATTTTTTAATCATATGGTTCAAAAGTTAGAGGGGGGGGGGGGGACGCACGTTTTTTTTCCTTTAAGAGCGATTATTTCCGAAAATATTAATATTATCAAAAAACGATCTTAGTAAACCCTTACTCATTTTTAAATACCTATCCAACAATATATCACACGTTGGGGTTGGAATGAAAAAATATATCAGCCCCCACTTTACATGTAGGGGGGGTACCCTAATAAAACATTTTTTTCCATTTTTTATTCTTGCACTTTGTTGGCGTGATTGATATACATATTGGTACCAAATTTCAGCTTTCTAGTGCTTATGGTTACTGAGATTATCCGCGGACGGACGGACGGACGGACGGACGGACGGACGGACGGACGGACGGACAGACAGACATGGCGAAACTATAAGGGTTCCTAGTTGACTACGGAACCCTAAAAATGAAACATTTTTTAGCTTTGTTTCTTCGCTTATTCTATTTTTTTTCGTATTTATAGAAAAAAAACTCTTTAAACGGATTCAATTACTTATTTAAATGTCTTCATGGATCAGATCAGATAGCAGGGTAAAATGAGTGCTGTAAAGAAATCGCCTACTAATTTTACCAGTGCAGTCAGTCAATGCGGGGCCGCTTGTGGCGAGCTGTTGGGGAACAGCGACCTCACGTACCCACGCACGTGCTCCTGGGGAGTTCTGTTAGATTTAGATTCCATTAACTATCAAAATAATTTCTAAGGTGTAAGTACTATTTAATAGTCCTTACACCTTGCCGGGTGCTGCCTCTGCGTTCGTCACATGACACGGACAAGGGCAGCATCTGCTCGTTGTACACCTTACATTTCATTAAAGTGCTACATGTTGGCTTCAGTTCCGCGCACGCCTCCCAAAGGTCCGGAATACCCTATGGTTTCCATGATGGGATAGACATTTATTAATATTCTTTGATAGACATACAAATAATTATGTTTCAGTTTACAACCACCTAGTATTTGATTAAAATAGCTGGTTTTAAAAAGAAGTTTAATACCTATTTTGACATTTTATTTTACCATTTCACTAATCTAGTTAGAGATTTAATCAAATCAAGTGACAAAGGCAAGAATTTAATAAATCAAATGGTATATATTAGATTTTTGCCTTCGTCAATTCACGAAACCATTTCAGAGATTTGATCAAATCACCATATACCAGTTGAGACTTTATCATTTCCCTGAATTTGTTTAGCGAAATGTTAAAACTAGTCGACTTTTTGAGTACGTTTCGTCAACTTACTATCGTGGTTCAGGGATTTTATCAAATCCCTAAACAAATCTAGTGAAATGACAAAACGTGGCGCGTCTATTGACCGATTTTGTGATTTCACTAAACAGAGTCAGGGACTTAGTCAAATGACTGAAATTTTCTAGAGAAATGATGAAATGGATTCGTCATTTTGACATCCTGCGTGATTTGATCATATCCCTTAGAGATTTGATCAAATCTCTGTTTTGGCCATTTCCCTGCGACATATACAAGTTTGTATTTATCTTTATAAGTAAGTATATCGTCACCTAGTACCCATAGTAGAAGCTTTGCTTAGTTTGGGGCTAGGTTGATCTGTGTAAGGTGTCCCACAATATTTATTATTATTAATTATTTACGTCGTGAGAGCGGACATGCAAGAGAATAATCTCACAAGGATGCCGATGAGCGGGCGAAGTGGAGAAGACTGAGTAGGAAAGCGGACCCTGACGCTAGGCGGGGAAAACGCTAGGTTGAAGAAGAAGAATACCATATACTAACTGAGGCTACAAGAGGTCTCGCTATGTGGAACATCCCCAAGGGTACGACTGCAGCATTCCTCATCTGAACCTGCAGCAGGAACGGCTCCAAGTGTGCCACATCCCGGCCACTAAGCCCCAGCTCGCCTGCCAACTTGCAAAGTATGCAGCGGGTGCGTTGTTGCTGAAATACAGTATAGCAAGATAATAAATATATTATTTACGAACAAACACATCCAACGCCAAAATGAAAGGGGGTGATAGGACATCTCATTAGCTATCACAGAAAACCATGACATTAAGGTCAAATTCGCTAATGCTATGTCCTATTCCTACAGTTCCTATTAGGTACTCTCAGATTTTAATGTTAGTTTTTGTCAAAATTTAGTTCGTAGATAAATTAATTAAGAATTAGCTTTAATGTGTTTCATGGGAGGCGGCGTAAGATGTAAACAACAACTATGTAGGTGCATACATAACTAATGTAGATTGTAGCATAGGATATGATTTGATCTGTTAACATGTTACATGTCGTCCAAATTCAAGTGTTAGTGGTTAGTTTTTTATTACTGATGGTGAATGCTAACATGTTAAATAGAGTCATACCTGTTCATTTAGACCATGATTTGGTTCCACCAATATCAGCAACTGGGAAAGGTGGAACAAGCACCAAGCCACCTGCCGCACCATGCCAATCAAATCGTTGGAATCTTAAGAGGTAAAAACATATCTCGTTGAAGTATTACAAAGAAATATAATCTGGTAACAACCGTAACTAACATATAAGTTATAACCAAAAACATATATAACTCCATTAGACAGATCAAGTCTACGAAAAAAATGTACGAGAACCATCAAGAAAAATGTAGGTATGTTCATCTGCGTGATACTCTGCAGCCGGACCACCTCGCTTTATTGTGCTCAGATCACAATGGTAGAATGTACCCCTGATGTACCTTTTGTACCTCGTCGGAAATTACATGTACCTCTGTAGTTTGCCAGAAATATGTGTTTAAAAGGGGTCTGGCTGGGGAGTACCACTCCGCAGCTGGACCCCTTTTAAACACATATCATAGCGTTATATAAAGCGAGGTGGTCCGGCTGCAGAGTATCACGCAAAATTTGGGTTCAAAAGTTTTAATCCCGTGTCGAGGGATGGCGCGCGGCGGTATTTTACTTTGACAAGTAATTCTCTATATCCTCCATTCTCTTTGCATATAACCAAATCAAGACCACCTTCTTTTGTAATGAACTATTTACGAAATATATACATTTTTGTGACTTGTCCAGCGCTTATGTGCAATTGTGCACGTCTGCGCTGAGCTGCGTGAGCACAGTGGCCGTACCATGGTCGTATTTTTGTCACTCGTCATATCATGCGTCACTTTCGCACTTACATGTTAGAACGTGACAGACATGGTGACAAATGGTAGACAAGACAGCCATAGGAGACGGAAACTAGCGCTCTGACTCTATTAAGTGACTCTAGTAACTGACGTTTATACGGTTATTCTTCGTAACAACTTGAAAAAGGAGTAGGTGAATAATATTAGACACAAGTGGTTGCAAAAAAAAACTGTTTTTTTCGCCGCATCGGGAATTACCCAATAAACGTTTGTATACTGAATGTTAGTCGAATTAAAATGTACGTTATTGTTATTGAAACTCATGAAAAATCGTTATAGTCGATTTTTTTGTTCATCTGAACAAAAAAACATATTTAGAAAAAAAAACAATGATGGTCGGTTTTTTTTCATAAATCTGAAAAAAAAAATACTTACATTTGTTTTTTTTCTCTTTGCAACCCTAGACATAAGTGATTGTACATACCAACAGCTGTCAGAAAATTGTGGCAAGTGAGAAGTAAGTCCGTAAATATCAGCACGATTTGGATCAGTAAAAAAGTTCCGTTGTCCTCGTTTATCTTCTCGACTAAATCGCATATTTCTCCGTAGCAGTCACTGAGGTAGCAAATACTTGCTCTTGGATGCACTTTAGTAAAACCTGAGAATTCACAAAGAACAATTTATAGAACGAGGACACATCTCGGACACTGACGATCAAATATATGAAGGAGGCGCGTTCCTAGCACACATTCTAAGCTCGTGTAGGTGAACGCGTACCATGCCTGTATGAATGAGATAGGACAGGTCGACTGGTCGCGTTTTTGACAGGCTGTAACTGTGAGGTAACCGAGAGGGGGTGGGCGGCACTTTCAACGGGGAGCGAGAGTGGCCATACCTACTGTACGATGGTACTATTTATTATACTGTAATGAGGAGGCAGACTGACATTTTGTCACTCCAGCAGGGCTAGCACATGATTGGCGCAACACTAAGCTGCTGCGAGGTAGACCACATGTCTTTTTCTAATTGTATTCATGCCAGTTATAAGGACGGTTAGTCTATTTGCTGCCTTTGTAATTTACAACGGTTATTCTAACATTTTAGTGTGGCTCTTCAATAAGCTTAGAAAGCATGTTCAAATTGTAAGTAAGATACAGGGGCCAATCTCGAATGGATGATAATTTCAACTATTCAAAATGTTCAAAGAATGTCATGTGTTTCTCTCGTAGGCATATGTGTTCTCGACACATAATGCCTACGTGTGTTAGAAGAACACAAATTAAAAATGTAAAACATGAAAAAATATATTAACTACACATTCTAAACATAAAGAAAGGTACTTAGCCAGACATCGGATTCCGTGGGGCGAAACTTCTTGACAGCTAGGGACTTTCTATATCGATAAACTCATTTATCGATACTAGTTCTAAATACTAGTGATCACACAAAGGTTTGCTTATAAAATATTTTTTTATTAAAAGAATATGCGCATGTGACACTGTTTGAGTTGCAGGCGTCCATAGGTTACGGTAACCGCTTTCCACCGCACCGGGCCGTAGGCTTGGTTGCCACCGACGTAGTATAAAAAAAACATTATATAATAAAATAAGAACTCAATTTTCTTCTTCTTTTTTGAAAACGTTTTTAAAAGTTTACTCGTAACAATTTATTTCGACGCTATTTATTTTGCGCTATGTATGAATTTCATACTGGTCTTCAGAACAATAGTTACAAGAAACACACACAATATTGGGGGCGGTCACTAGTATATAGAACTAGTATCGATAAATGAGTTTATCGATATAGGAAGTCCCTAGCTGTCAAGAAGTTTCGCCCCACGGAATCCGATGTCTGGTACTTACCTACCTCTAATGATTAGATTTTAAACATATTTGAAATACAAATGTTTCTTTTAATTAGAACTTTTGATACCTACGATCATTTTATGACTATATTAATTATAAATTGTCTACTTTTATACAAGTCCATAATGTTGAAGGAAATAAATTATATTTGAAATATATTACCTTCTAATGGGAATGGTTTTTTTTTAACTTTATACGTGTTCATGTTTCGCTTAATGTGTGATATATTTGTGATTGTAGATGCTGAAAAAACAAATATGCCTTATAGATACAATTTCAAGTAATTCATATTTGTTATTTAAGGATTTCATAGAGAAAAAGAAAACAAAAGTACAAGTAGTAGTATTATGTAGTTATATTATAAGAATCCATCATTGTGGGTCACCCTAATTTAAATAATAACATATGTACATTTTCAAAACTAACCTATCCTCTTTTAAAATAAGCAAATATTTAATTAGCCTTTATGATGGAGCTTGTAGATATAAAATTATGCCAGTGAGCAGAGTACGTTTGATTTTTTTAGTGGCAAGCCCCTCGTATACATAAGTAATGTGAAATGTCATATAAAGCCGAATAAGCCTACTAAACCTACGCATTATAGGTAGCATATTTTGCTTATTCGGCTTTGTATGACATTACTTATCTCTACACTTAAAACTTTGATTACCTTACAAAAACTGGGTAACGAACCATGTTTTTTTTTATATTTTTAAATAATAAAACGTTGTTATGGAAATCTTGCCTATTTTTTAAGAATATTTATTTCGTCAGCTACCAATTTTCTGAAAGCTCATACCAAACTATACATGTACACACATTATTATATAACACTTACATTCAAGCCACGATTGAAGTTCATCATTGATAATAATAAGCGTGGACATCATTTCATTAATAATTAAACTCAACTGCAAAAGTTGCAAAAATACGACAAAATGTTGATACGAAACGATTGCCCAAACAGGACTTTGTAACGCTGAAAGAATAAACAGTCCAATGATTATTTAAACAGCTCAGAGGACGAAGAGGTAGTAAGGTCAGTGCGGGGAAGACCGTCTACCCGGAAAGACCGTCTATTGACAATAACTTTTGTGTTTATATATCTACGCTTCTCACACCTCCGAAGGTATACCAGTTTTTCATTCTTAAGCCATTGGTCTTGAATACATATCCCTAGGACGAACACTAGTTAACAATAAACTTGATTCGTGTTTCGAACTCGAGCATCGAGTTCAACATGGTTCCGCAAAAAAATAAAATAAAATAGAAGCAGTCGGAATATTTGTATATCATGTATGTAACGTAGTCGTTTAATAACCGTTCTTTCTGACTAGTACTATTAATCTACTCAAAACGCGTTCAATTTCTTGTTTTATGTTCTGAAATATGTAACTTAGAAATTGTGCCTACTCAGAAAGTCCGGCATAAAAGAGAAAGGCAAGACCGGCATACGATAAACAAGGAGTTGCCAACCTTTTTTAGGCTTTATTGGAAATAAGTCGAGTGTAAACAATATCAATATATAAGTAAGTTTTTGGCTTATGATAGTTGTACCGTTTTTGATTTTAACTTCGAAATACAGTTTTGGTAATGATTCGTATGGTGTTACTAATATCATTCGAAAGTATTAAATAAAAATGGCATAGTTGTGAAGAATTATAAGTGGTGAACAGAACTAAGCCTACTTACACTGCATTACTCATCATCATATTTAAGTTGGTAGTGTTTGTATAGATTGTGCAACTTGCGGCGACAAATATTTCAAAGAGAGTTATGTATTTTAGAAATAAAAGTAAGCATTTTGAATCCAATTATTTATTTAAACAGAAAACATAATATTTGCGCACCCTTGACAAAACATATTTGATAAAGGTTGTTCGTCAGACGGCAGAAACTGAACCCTGGAGGCACAGAGGGTCATATCGAAACTATGACTAGTGGCACAAACTGTGCACTTCTCAAGCAAAATCATTTCGTCTTCCTCGTCGCTATATACGCTGGCGTTAGGAAGTGCATCAAAAAAAGATTCTATCAATACATTCTTCGGAAGATGTATAGACATGACTTGTATATTGTTTGCTATTTTTAATAACTGAAACAAATATTTATGTATTAAGTGTACAAATATTTATGTAAATATTTACATATGTATTAATGACATCTGAATCTCTACTATGAGTTTTTGAAGTCGTAATCGAGCAAAATGGGGCAAAGGGTGTTTATTGAATCCTGAACGAAGTAAAGGAATCTCTAATCTCGCTACGCTCGGGATTCAAAATTAGAATCCTGAGCGTAGTGAGGGATTCAAGTATTAACGCTCAAGGTGGAAATAATTTTGCTACCATGTGACATATATAATTTTTCACGTCACCTATGAGGAAATTACAACAATTTATAAACGATCATGAAATATAATGTCAAAACTCTTTTCGTTGAATTAACATGTTATACTGGCGACATAAAATCATTGAACAGAAAAGAACCACTCAGCTCCTCCAAGACTCGAGTTTGTAATATTCATACTCCCCGAGTTACACACAATGTTTTTCATCACACTTGCATCATAAAAATATGTAAAAAGATAAAAAAAATGGTACTAGAAATTTCATAACTCCCTTGGGAGAACGATTTTTCTATAACTCACGCTCCGCCTGCGTGTAAAATCACATTTAGTGTGAGAGTGTGATGAAAAGAAATTACGCATTCATTCATACTGTGGTGACTATAGCAAAACCAAGCATTGCTAAGAAATGTTACCAAACTAATTCACGTATCTTAATATCCTATTACGTTTTCTTAATTAACATAGTTTCAAAAACAGATAAGTAGTTGGATTTATATGAGCCTGTAATATCGTGACTAAATTGTATTCGCAGGTGTTCGTTGGAAAATCAGTGGACCTGAAAAGAAAAGGTTATGAACCTCATCTACGGGACTTATGCCGGTCTTGCCTTATAAATAGAAAAATGCTTATATGTTCAAAATTTCAACGTTATTTTAATAGTTATCTAGCACATTCTGCCCCGTTATTACGTAAAATAACAATGATCATGATTTTGGAACCTAGTCCCATATGAAATTACGCGACAACAAGCACTAGACGGTCTTTCCGTGCTCATCGCGGGAGGACGGTCAACCCGCCGAGCCTTAAAAAACCGGCCAAGTGCGAGTCGGACTCGCCCACCGAGGGTTCCGTACCTACAAAACTATTAGGTACTTTTACGTTACTCACATAAGTCTAAAGACTGGGCTAGGCTAGAAGTATAGGTTCTCTAATGAGCATAATTGTGTTTAGCGCCACCTCTCGACGAATTCGCGAACTAATTAGCACAGCTTGCGTGAGGTCTTTTATAATGTTAACCAAATTCAACATTTTTTATTTTATTTTAAAGTAGGTGTTTTATGTAAAATTTCGTAGCTATAAATTTTAACACCTTTATTCATAAACGTACACTAAAGTTATCCAGCCGATAAAGTTCGTTTAACCCTTTCTATCACACCAATACGTCGGAAAGGGACAACCGAACTTTATCGGCTTGATAACTTAGTGTACGTTTATGAATAACGGGGTGAGTATTACCGTACTGTAAAAATGTAATGTATAGTTGTATACGGATTAATGAATTTAATATAGATAGGTAATTATTGATATGTGGCAAAACGAAGGAAATAGTTTAAACCTTCGCAATAAGTATCTAATGATATTTTTTTACAACTAGGGAACAAATTTACAACTAGGGATATTTTTTTAATTTACAGTGAAACCTGGATAAGTGAGACTTCAAGGGACGAGAAAATTTGTCTCACTTAAAGAGGTATTCTACTTATTCAGGGTCTCAGTTAGACAGGTGTAATAAAATGTTTGTCTCATTTATAGAGGGTATCACTAATAGAGGCCAGAATAGGGGATATGTCAGTTATAGAGGTGATAAATAAGGTGTTTTGCATATATGTACATAGTTATTATTAGTTGCAAACAAAAAGAAAAGTTAAATAAGCATTGTCTTTAAATAAAATATACAATTTTAACGTCATTGTGTCTTAGAACTTTTACATCACACAAAGTTTTTTTTTAATATTTTTATGTTACTTAACGTAATAATATTTTAGTAACTTAGAGACGGGTTAAGACTTATTAAAAATATGGAAATTGATTTAAATAAAGTCTAAGTAACAGAGGTCATAGATTGACTGTAACTCAGATACAGAGGTAAATTCCTTTAAAATTCTTAACAAACAATTAAGTGAATATAAATTTTAAATAAAGTCTCAGTAACAGAGGTAAAATACACTCTCTTTCTTACTAACAGAGGGAAATGTGACAATAAATCGAAAAGGTTAATCTCAGTTATAGAGGTCTGTTTTGTCTCACTAACAGAGGTAAATCGGTGCGAAAGTGTCGGGACCGCTCCTTAGGTCCCAGCTAAAGAGGTTTCTCACTTATCCAGGTCCCACTTAACCAGGTTTCACTGTACCATGTTACTTCACGTACCTACTTAGGTACTTATTTTAAAAACTCTGAAAATGTCTATTGAGTTTCTGTCGCAGACCACCATGTGGCTTCTGCATATTCTGCGCTGTGATAGAGTTGCCATAGTAGGTATGTATACCTATCTTATACTTTTAAACGAGCAATTCTTGTATATTTATTTATTTATTTATTTATATATATATTTATTTACACTGACGATCTCGAAAACCGCTCTAACGATTTCGCAGAAATTTGTTATGTGGGGGTTTTTGGGGGTGAAAAATCGGTCTAACTTATCCTTAGGTCCCGGAAAACGCGAATTTTCGAGTTTTCATGCATTTTTCTTCGCGCGCCATCTCGTGTGCAGTAGTTGTACTGTTAAGACAGAATTCTTTCGGTCGATGTAAGTACTATTTATTGCAAACACTAGATGGCGACACAGGTCAAGGCTAAAACGAATAGAAAATACACTATTTGAGTTTTTGTGGCGAAATGCGCGCCATCTCGTGTGGAGTAGTTGTGTTGTTAAGGCTGAGAATTCTTTCGCTCGATGTAGGTACTATTCATTTTTGAACTAGATGGCGACACATGTCAAGGATACGAAATAGAACCGAGCGAAGCTCGGTTGCCCAGATTATTGTATAATAGGCAATAAGAGGCAAAAAACATATTGTGCTAAAATATTTAAAATACCTACAGTCATTTCCGAAACGTGTGAATTCATGTCAATACTTTCTTTTATCAGTATTACACGGAGTAGGTAAACGTTTCGTGGCAGCGGCAGCGCACACTGCAGAGAGCGCACGTGGACACCGGCGCGGCGCCACAGAATATATAATAGCACAAGTAAAGAAGGCGCACTGCTTTGATGTTTCCGAAATGCCGCCTTTTTAAATACCTACAACATTCTTACAAAGAAACGAGCCGCACGTGCGCGGCGTCCGGTGATAGGGTTACCAATGGATCCAAACGAATTAATACTCACATTAAATGTTATATTATTATATTCAAGTCTTGAGTACTTTCTAGGTATATACGCTGTATTTATATATTTTTGTTCGAGGTTCCAACATCACAAGCCTTATTGAACTTTTCCGTGGGACTTAATCAGTAGTAGATCTGTATAAGAATATCTTTTGGTATTTATTTTATTCAATATGTCTATTTAATTAAGTATTATTAGCCATTCCACCCGCGGACATCGCTTAAAAAACCTCGCGACGTAAAGTAACAATAGAAAGTGCGAACGTGCATTCCGTGAGAATGTGCGCCACCCCTGAGTAGGCCGCGAACTCGCGGCCACAGCTCGCGGCCGCCAGGATATACTTGTAGCGCGGCGATAGGATAGCGGAGTGAGCCGCCCCTGGCGGCGCCAGCGGACGCGTCTGTGTGCGTGAGCTAGGTATGCATACAACTACAACTGCTGTAGGCACCGCCCCCCTCAGCGCGTCCTCTGCGGCGCGGCGATAATCACCTAGCCCTAAGGCCCTGGTTTCTCTGGCCCGTCACACGCGCCCGGCGGCGTTTGGAATGTTTGGATGTGAGCCGCATGTGCCGCTGTGCCACACGCTGTCGGTCGCGGGTGCGTGGGTTTTCTGACACTTGGTCACCCGTCGTCGGCGACGGAACTCAGAAGCTCTGGTAGACTGATTTTTGAACTGTTGTGTTGTGCTCTGATCAAAATGAATGTAAAAATACTTACATTGTAATTCTTAGAGGAAGAAGATTATACGCGACTTAATCCGTTTCCATATAAATATTGATATTACCCAAAAAAGAGACAGTCAAACGATATTTTTGTATGAAACCGGCAAAAAGAAAGTAAAATTTTTAACTTGGTACTCAAACACTTTCATTGTAGTAAAGAAAAATTTACATCATATATTCGATTAAGTATATCGAAAACAGTTCACAGAAGTACAATTCATTCATTGAATTACTATGTACTAACATACTAGAAATTACACCCCAAACAAAGTCTGTGCTCCGGCCGGCAGCGCGCGGCGCATGCGTGGGGAGGTACCGTGTCGAGTAAGACTTGACCAATGACCACCTAGACGCGACACTCTTAGTGTAGACCTTTTTTATACTTTTTGTAAAATACTAACCCCCTTATTCATAAACGCACACTAAAGTTATCAAGCCGATAAAGTTCGTTTGTCCCTTTTCGGCGTATTGGTGTGATAGAAAGGGACAAACGAACTTTATCGGCTTGATAACTTTAGTGAACGTTTATGAATAAGGGGGTAAGTAGTTTAATTTTAGCACTATCATACATTGTGCTATGTTTAAGTTCTACTAAGTGAAACAAAAATACATTATTGATTTTTTCATATACCTACTTTAATTGCCCTTGAAGAAAATCATAGGTTATTATTGTATGAAAATATCGATTACAACTCGTGTTAGAACTGTGTAGTATTCATAAGTATAACGTGAAATAAATTTAACATTTCTCTTTTATATATTACAAACAGAATATAATCACAATTACTATACTTCATTACCTACATGTCAAGTCTGTGCGATTATGATGCGATTAATCTATGATTTCGTTCAACAAAATGGCAGCGATAGCTTCGCGTTTGAGGAGCGCGTCCCTTCATTGAAATAATTACTTAAATAAAGATCGATTAACATAGCGTGTATACTAACCGATGAAATGTGACACGTCAGTTTTATTCGATTTTCTCGTATGGCTTAAACAGCATCTTGTTGCGCAGGAAGGCATTTTTACATTTTATTTGTGTGCAGGCAGAAACATAAGTCCAATGGACTTATGTTTGTAGCGCAAACGTTTTGCTCGCAGTGTCCTCTCTAGTATTACCTCAATGAGTTCATCATTATCTTTAGTGAAGTCAGTCATTTTCCATATCAAGACGCCACCCGCCGTCCGTTGCTATATTGTACAAAACGAATACAGACCGTCGCGTGCGGCGTGTGACCTTCGCCCGTCGAACCACCCGCCACCGGCGACGTTTCAAAGAAACCACCCTCAAACATTTTCGAACAAAACATTCGAACGTCGTCAGTCGCGGACCCGCGTAAAAAACCACAACACGTTCTATGAACATTGGTCAAGTGTGAGTCGGTTTTCGACTTTTCCATACAAAGAACTCATGAGCGCCTGAACGACTGTGATGGCAAAGTTAACTTTTCGCACTTTCAAGACTTTACGTATATATCTCGGAAACGATAAGAGATAGAGCAAAATGGACTTCAGATTTGGGCTATCGTTGCCACAAATTCTATGTTTTCGTCAACAGAGACCTTTTTTTGGACCGATTTGAACAAAATTTTGCTCAGTCCACTTACAAACGGTCTTAAGCGCCTCCTTTTTAGTAGGAACTTAAGTCATATTGGCAAATGAAAAAAAAAATTGAACAATTTCTAAAAAGAAAAAGACAGAAATGAATTTCTTTCTACCTGTCCATCACGCTTACAAAATTTTAAGACGTTTAGTAACTGCTTGCAGCGTCAGTGAGTGAAAATCTTAATTTGAGTTTTTTTCTCGTAAGTCCGACTTACGCTTGACTGTAGATTTCTAATAGGTTTTCCTGTAATCTACAGGTAGAGGGCTATCTCGTGTATTTTTTTTACGAGTGTAGTATTTTTAAATTTTACGCTAAGTAGTTTCGGAGATAAGGGGGGGGATGGTCATTTTTTGTCTATTTTCTTAAATTACTTCTAAAGTACCAAAATTAAAAATTAAAAAAAAATATATTTCAAATGCTCATAAAATGCTCTTTCATTTGATATATAACACAATATAGTTTTAATAACTTTGATTTTTAATTTTCAAGTTTACCCCCCAAAAGTGACCCCTATGATTAAATTTCATTTAAAAAATTACATGTTCGTCTTTGGGCCACAGGTTTACATATGTGTACCAAATTTCAAGTAAATCGGTCCAGTAGTTTCGGAGAAATCGGCTGTAACAGAGGGACAGACAGACACACGAGTGATCCTATAAGGGTTCCGTTTTTCCTCTTTGAGGTACGGAACCCTAAAAAGTGATTTTTATCACTTAAAAGTACCTTACTTCACCAAAATACTGTAAAAGCTTTGTAAAATATAATATTTGCTATCCCATAGGACCATGCGCATTACGCCAGACTGCATTAATTATAGAGTTTTATCCACTCAAACTTTATTTCAAATAAACTATGCCGGTCTTGCCCGCACTGACCTTACCTACTTATGTAAATGAAAATTATACTTTTTAACATTATTCTCATAAAAGAAATTGGTCTTATATACCGTTTTTGTAATACAATATACAAGTAGTTTGTACTTACGTATTGAATTTTCATTCATCAATACAATTGCCGGTATAACATATACACAAACAATGTATACATAAATGAACCATGTCTTAAGTTGTCTATCCTTTTTTGCATTAGTGCATTTGAAGTTTTCATTAATCTGGAAATAAAAAAAAACATATATTATATTTAAATTTTAGACGAACACTCTCAAATACGAATGTCTTCAATAGTTAGTAACTGAGCGAATAGTCACGATCTTGTTCTTTATGACATTTGTGGTAAAAATTAAATTGTTTATCAGTTTATTTTACCGACTTGAAAAGTTTAATAATGTTTCATAACACTTTACCTTTTGTATTTGTCGCAATAATGTTATATGTCTCTGAAGTTTTCCTGGTGAATTCAAAACTGCTAGGCTGTACGGCCACATAGGTAGAAGAACGTTAGAACAGATAAATATGCCAATAAAAATGTCTTTGTTAAGAATGTGATAAAGTACCGTTGGTATTACAAGAACACCTGAAAAAGTAATAATAAAACAGTCCACTATATTTAATATGTATATCTTTACTCAAATTTATAAAAAAAATCATAAAGAATGAAGAATAAAGAATGGCTGATGAAAACAGAATCGGACAAATTTAGGAACGTGACGAAAAACGAATGAGACGACCCAAGAGTACCTTTAAAAATTCGTAAATAATTTCCAGCATTATGATAAACTGTTTTGTTACAAATAATTTCTTATTTGTCATTGGCAACTCCTTACGTCCCGGCTTTTAAAAAATGTGCGAAGAAAATTTTGGAAAGGCCGTATATTAAGTAGTAAGTATAGGGACTCAGAAGTATCTTAGGCTATTATCACAGATTTCACGTATTCAAGACTGATGACTGCATGCCATATAATTTTTAAGAAAAAAAAACCGCCTTCCTTTGGGGTTCTGGTGATAAATACTTTCAAATGTTGGATTATGTTATCAATTCGTCTGTATATTTTTTAATGTTTGTTATTCGATATCTCCGTCATTTCTGAACCAATTTTGAAATCTGGATGATTCTGAAGTACTTACAGATCAGAATGATTATCAGAACGGAACTCTAACCAGGGGCGGCTCACTCTTCATCAGCAGTTCCACTGCACCAAATGTCACTGTTCTGGACGTAAGTGCATGCTGTTCTTATAAAAATACCAAAGTCACTATAAGTGTGCCGTTCAGATTTGAGGAGTTCCGTTCTGACCATCATCAGCAATTCCACTGCACCAAATATCACTGTTCTGGACGTAAGTGCATGCTGTTCTTATAAAAATACCAAAGTCACTATAAGTGTGCCGTTCAGATTTGAGGAGTTCCATTCTGACCATCATCAGGAGTTCCACTGCACCAAATGTCACTGTTCCGTACGTAAATGCATGCTGTTCCTTTAAAAACACAAAAATCACCATATGTATGCCTTTCAGATTTGAGGAGTTCCCTCGATTTCTCCAGGATCCCATCATCAGAACTGGGTTCTGAGAAAAATGGGACCAATCTGTATGCATATACATTCAATCAAAAAAAAAAATTTCAAAATCGGTCTAGTAACGACGGAGATATCGAGGAACAAACATTAAAAAAAAAAAAAAAAAACGTACAGACGACTTGATAACCCCTTCCTTTGAGATTTGGAAGGCGGTTAAAAAGTGGCTGTAACTTTGGATGCCTCAGCACGTGTTACCACAAAAAATACTAACTTAATAAATACACTTACCACATGCAAAGACAAGTAGTCGTTGCAACATTACTAGTCCAGGATATATTTTAACCACCGCCCAGCGATCATACGCACGGCGTAGACGCACCGGCGCCAAAAGAGTTATCTGAGAGAAGCGTAGCACTACGCCGAGCATGTATGGTATTACGTATTCTGTAATTTTAGAATTTAGTTGCTTATTACATTTACTAATTTTAAATAATGAGTAATAATTTATAAACAGGATTATATCCCATGGCCCAGTATTCAGTCCATCACCTGATGGCCCGGTTCATTTTAGATTCCATGAGCCATGTCTGGTGCTGCCCCTGCATAGTCTGCATACATTATTTACTCAGTCTGTTCTGCGTATCCCTTAAATTTCACGCGTTAACTTCATCTCTGTGTACTCCTTTCAAAGGTTCAAAAAATCATTGCTCCGTGATGGGAAGGTTATTCAAATAAATAAAATTTAATCTGTACCTTCTAGATGTTCTCTCGGGTTCTCGGATTCGGAAACTTTCATCACGGATATATTGATTGCCTTAAAAACAAGTTGGATTAGCCAGTACAGCTATAACATGATAACTTCATAAGAGGCATAGTTTATGTGATGTTCATCTATAGGTAATTTGACTTTAACGACGAATGTAAATATTATGAAATAGCTATTAAGAGGACATTAAATATAATCCTAGGAAAATGTTGGTTTAAGTTTAATGTAAGTTAAATAGGTAGGGTAGCTAATGGTGGTTGCGCTGTTTTTGTGATAACTGCTTTATAATATTTTTAACCGCCGCCCATATGTATCTCGAGGAAGGGTTCTCAATTCGTCTGTATGTTTTTTTATGTTTGTTATTCGATGTCTCCGTCGTTACTGGACCGATTTAGATTTTTTTTTTCGATTGAATGTATAGAATATAGATATACAGATTGGTCCCATTTTTATCAGCACCCAGTTCTGATGATAGGATCCTGGAGAAATCGAGGGAACAAATCTTAAAGGCATACATGTAGTGATTTTTGTGTTTTTATAAGAACAGCATCCTTTTACGTTCGGAACACATTTGGTGCAGTGGAACTGCTCATGATGATCAGAACGAAACTCCTCAAATTTGAACAGCACACTTATAGTGACTTTTGTATTTTTATAAGAACAGCATACATTTATGTTTAGAACAGTGACATTTGGTGCAGTGGAACTTCTGGTGATGACCAGAACGGAACTCCTCAGCCACCCATAGCTCATGATAGGAGATTTGTTCTTTTTGTTAAGCATGTTGAGTTTTCAAGAGAAATTTTGTCAAACTTGATTCTTATGAGTAATTGGATATCGGATTCATGAGGAATTGAGGGAACTCCTCAAACCTTAATGGTATACGTACGTATATTCATTTGTATTTCCATAAAATAATCAAATACTTACATTTTAAGCAGTTGAAAAAAATACTCATTTCTACATAATCCAACATTCGCAAGAACCATTCACCAGAATTCCAAAACGGCGGTTTTTTTTTCTTAAAAATATTATAACAAAATTCGTAGATATCATATAATTTTAAAGTTAATTGTCTACTTGACTATAGAAACAAGATATCTTTAATTTGGTATCTTCAGTCACGAAATTGATAAATTTCATTTCCCATGTAAAATGCAGATTTCTCAACAGGTGTACTATTCTAACATGAATTCGATCCAAATAAAATTGATTGTGGCTACTGTGATGTGGAGCGTAAATGATAACTACTTCGTATGGAGTATACGTTTAATGTGTCTTAAATAACAAGTACATGCCAATATATACTAAGCTATGCACATGTGTGGGTAAGGTGTGGTACACACACTACACCTTCCCCCTCAGAGAAAAAAAAATATTGTTTTATACTATGAGGAATATTTTTTTTCTAAATTAAAAAAAAAGAATTACACAAAGTAAAAAGTAAGGAAGATTATCTAATGTAAGCAAAAGATCTTAGTGAAAGTATGTATTATACAAAATTAAATCTTTTTTTTATACAAGTATTAGGTAGGTACAGCAAAAACACTTTGAAGTTGAAAGAAAGAATATTTGCTGATTAATAAATTCAATTTAAAGAGTTACTCATACATTTTTCAATAAATGAAAATTACAAGTTATACAAAATTTGTCTAAAATAAACACAAATTTCCATTATACGCTAGGCACCATACAATAGTTATTACCATGGGTGGGTACCCATGTATTTTTATAAAGGTTATACAACTTATAGGTTATACAGTTACTTTTATGACGGCGTTGATGACGAAACGTGTGTTAAACAATATACCTATTTATATAAAACTAAGAAGAAAAGACTACGAATAACATCATAGACTTAAAAAAAAAACCTTAAAACCATCACTAAGTAGGTATATATATCATTTCCACAGACAAATAAGTATCCGTCGATACATTTTAAATCCAAATTCAACGTACCTACGTTAAGAGTATATAATTCCAACCCTGGGTACCTGGGAACAATCATATTTCTTATTTCATAATTTACTGACTTGCAAGTATTATTTTTAATTGATAGACGTCTTCATTTTGTTTATTATAATAATAACATTGTATATAGTTGTGCATCTAAAGCGTGCTTCTCTTTTTTATGGCAAGGGTACACAACGCATTTACTTACCTGGCCGGCCGACCTTACTATATATTTATTTATTTATTTGCTCAGGATACAAGGATATTTATTTTTAAGCGCGCACACATACAATATATTTACTCACACAGGCAGTTCTTTTAACACGTCCTTACATAATAACCTTCCATGTGTCCAAGGAGTCTTCACGATTGATGCTCGATCAAATCATGATCAGATCTCCAAGGATTCCCTGCCTGCCTTGTACCCTGGCGTACCCTTGCTATACCATATCGCTCATGACCCCTCTCGGGCTGCCGATGATACGATAGGCATATTTATAAGTATATCGATTCAGTAACACTCATTAAAAAAACATTCAATTACCAACCACAATTAAACCAACACCATAAAACTTCAACAAATAAGAATTTCAACAACCCTTGGTTGATCAGACCAGTCGCTCTTTGAAAAACTTACCTGCTTCAATTTACTCGACTTCCAAAATCTCGCACACATACCTAATTTCAAAAAACAAACCATTCTTTTCTATTCCACCCTCTACATTAATAAAACCTCTAGCCATAACTCCGTCGCAAAATAAAACAAAACTTGAACACTCCTATACCTAAATAACAAAAACATTTCATATACCAACAATTCACTTTTAACATTTTACAAAATTATTAAATCTATTTAATTTGCATATGCATTGTATTCCTACATCGCAATATTATTAAACTTAATTTCCGTAAATAATAGAAATTGCTAATATTACGTACACACAGACACAATTTTGAAACTTAATTTTTATTACCTACTCAAAAAACGAAATTTAAAATAGTTATCTAATGAAAATAATGCATATAACACGCTTCATATTTATTTTAAACATAAGAAGAAACTGTCAATCAACTGCTTATACTTATTAACTAAAACCATATAACCACCTAGTTTAGATTACGACCATTCCATGACCGTTGTGTGGCGGGACCAGGACTTCGTGTCCAGTCTCCTCGTCGTCGCGTCCAACGTCGGCAAGGCCACGCCCGGGGTCCGTGACGCGAACAATCTCCCAGCTGCAACGTCCAACTTACAACTTGCCAATTTCGTTTATTCGAAAAAAAAAGATTTATTTTCAAAATCTCCTGATGACATAAGTCTATTTAGTAGATATTAGAAATGTAACTTAGTCCACACTGCACATATTCTTTTTTATTTGCAATAAGCACCAATCCGTAACTTTCGATTTAGTCTCTGTAACCTTTTCACTTTCACTATATGATACTCATATATTTGATATATTAGTCCAATAACACCAATCCGTAAGTTCTATTTATTCTCTTGAAACTTTTCACTGTCTCTATAAATATATAATAGTCCTTTTCATTCACTTAGAGTTCCAAATATTTATTTACGAAAGTTCACGGTAAGTAATACTGGCTGGCGCAGCGCGCCGCCAGTGCAGCTCGAGGCCGCACTGGCAGGGTCGCCATGTGATGTGGAGCGTAAATGATAACTACTTCGTATGGAGTATACGTTTAATGTGTCTTAAATAACAAGTACATGCCAATATATACTAAGCTATGCACATGTGTGGGCAAGGTGTGGTACACACACTACATACCATGTACATTGTATATTATGTACTTTTTGGTTCTAATAGTGTTCACTTTTTCAATAGAATGAATTTCGTTTCCTGCGACGTTCTCGACATTGAGCAACAATCAACATATCTTTAAAATGAATGTGTTCATATTCGCCTGTAAGTTACTTTCTCAACGGAGGTTTATCAGGGGAAGTGTTATCATACATTTATGATTGCTAATATTTAAATAAAGGCGTATGCTGTTACAATTTCAATGTCCCAGTTATGAACCTATAAACATAATTTTATAAACTTATCGTTTTCAAAATAATTAGGGACATACATAATATCCTCATTATACGCCTGTGAAACGTGGACAATGACGAAAAGAGATAGAGAGAGATTGGAAAGCTTCGAGATGTGATGCTGGCGGAGAATGGAAGGGATTAGTTGGACAGACAAATGTTAGAGTTCTAGATAGGATTAAAGAAAAAAGAAATATATTAAAGACAATAGAAAACGGAAGAGGCACACTAGTTGGACATCTGCTACGACACGACCTGTTTCTCAAAAACATCGTAGAAGGAAAAGTAGAAGGAAAGAGGGGAAGAGGAAGACCTAGGAGAAACTATTTCACCCAAATTAAAGAAAAGGTTCAGGTCGTGTCGTACCAGAAGGTGAAGGAGTTGGCAGAAGACCGGACGAGTTGGAGATTGCTCCACCGACAAGAGCACAGCTCTTAAGTTAGAAGAAGAAGAAGATAATATCCTCAGGCCATTCCCATAAGGCCTATATAGGTAGAGCACATGATACTGCTCAGTTTCAGTGCCACTCTTTATAATTAAGGGGTTGAAAGAAAACAAAATTGCATTGCACTGACAGGTTGCCAGCCTCTCACTTACGCCACAATTGAACAGCCATTAAAAAAATACTCACAAATACGGACAAAAGCCGCGAATCTGAGACCCCTATGCCTATGGGTACGCTATATTTTAGTCCTATGAATATCATAAAACATAATGTTATTATTATAGAATCTGAGTTTATACTCAGGGTACGTAGCCGAATGGCACGAACGCTCACGAAACGCCTCACGATACCAAACGCTAGTAGATATCTATCTCTATCGCTCTTGCGTATTGGCGTGACAGAGCCAGACTACCTTTCGCGGCGTTTCGTTTTCGTTTTGCATCGCAGAAATGGCATTCGGCTACGGCACCAGATCTGATATCTACGTCCAACATGCGGCTTTTCACTTTGAAGCTGCGGATTATTATAATCCTAAAGTACACAACTAATGCCTGTCTAAGAACCTTGCCATTTGACATGCACTAAAGGTTACAAGTTGCAACACGGTTTTGTGAGAATTTTAAACAAATTTGACATAACGAAGGTCCTCCAACAGCTACAATGCTCAGCGTTGAGCAATATTTGTACAAACAAGTGTCATTCTCGGATTTGCAAAAATATTAGCATTGTATTTATATTATTAAACATTATTTTGTACATGGTGTGATAAGATACCTATCTATAAATAAAAATTAAGTATTTGAGAAATATATGATCACGTTACATTTTTTATTCGTTAAGAAAAGAGACTAACGAGCGGACGGATTTTGTACAAAAATATTAGCCAAATGAACGACTCACACTATAATTAATTTTATAATAAATGCCCCGACTGTGATCCGAAGTTCCGAACCCAGGTCCATTGGCCGAGACAGTGGAACTACCCACGAAGCCAGACCGGCGGTGTCGGTTATTTCCCTTGGATAGCGATGGCAACACGAATATTCACCGATTCTCTTCATGTTTGTATGCACACTTAGCCTCCCAAGTCGTCCAGTACAAAATGTTGTACAAGTTTCAATACTTAATTATTTTGAACTTTTATTGCATGCCAATCCAAGTACTAAATTTAAAAACAAATAAAATCTTCTGGGACCCAGGAGGTTAAATGAGTTCTAAGCAGGCGGCACATGCGTGCACATTGGCATTTAAGTGTGTTTACGAAACATGCATCACCCACCGCGGTGTGAAATTACTAATGCGTAGGTAACGGATAAACATAAAACGATATTTTAATGATTGGACTGTTAAACGTTAGAAGATAGTAAGTACGTGTAAAGTACCTATTTCCAGCTAGCCGCAGTATAAAGATGGGTTCTGTACGGTTCAAGTGCATTATAATTATTATTATACGTTTTTTTTCATTTCTCATAAATAGTAAGATAAGCATTAAGAAAATGTATTACCTTGTAACATAGTTTTTTTGAAGATTTGTTTATATTAGCAATTAATATTGGGTACTTAAATACTCCTACGTATGTTTTGAAAACTTTTTGTGCAGTCGTGGTCAGTTAATTGGTTGATTGAGCTTAACGAGTTAACAGTTCGAAATAATATGTTTTGATGTCAGAACAAAAACATTTTTTGTTGAGTTTTTAAACTTGTTTTCATTTAATTTTAGATGCTTGAAATGTTGACTGAATCGAATTGATAATTGTAAATTTGTAATCAATTTGAACGTTCTCCTTACACGGTCGTTTTCGTTTGCATATGCGCTAGCAAAAATATCTGAACACGTCTCAGCATGAAAGCGTGTTCAGTCATTTTTGTTGGCGTAAGTGGAAACGAACTTGACTGTACTATAATGTAGACTCGTACTTATGTTTCTTAGACTCTTCTAATTGTTTTTCAATTTCCCATGAAAAGTCAGGTATTAGGAGTTTTCAAGTTTTGCCTTGGATACAATTATCTACGACATATGTTTTGTGGCAGTAATTATTTCGCGTATTTAAATGACTTGAGGTTCATTTGTGATGGTATCGGTTTGCGTTTTAGTGTAGTTTGTGAATATGCCCACATGCGAGGTTAGATTTTATCGTGAAACTGAGGTATATTCAAATACTTAATTATTTCTTGTTATTAGACAATGAAACAGCAAACATGTCTTAAACTAGTCCTATTTCTGTCCTGAAGATAGTTGACATTCGTCAATACTTCGTAGCTATTCGAAAAGTCCAGCTACCAAGTGATTGCTAGTGCAAAAGCAACTATCTAAACACGTTTGCTCTAGCAAAAATGTTGGCAAAATCGTCAGTTTCATATACATTTGATGGAATCTGATTGGACATTATGATAAGTACATAAAACAAATTGCTAGTATTGCCACTACGAGTATTAAAATAGTTTTTGCTGTGTCGCAGTTCCATCAAGCAACAGTTCACATGGAATGATGACCTTATAGACCTTATAGTAATTGAATTCTCATTTTGCCTTATTACTTAGGTTTTGCTTGGATATGTATGATTCAAGGATACGATTTATCCATTGTTGCTCTTAAAGGTCATGATATTGGTCGACGACATTAGGTAGTGTTAACAATACAATAATTTACAAGTTTAAAAATGTTTGTTTACTTAATGACTATTAAAATGATTACATTTAGTTTTTATATTATGATTTTAAGTGACACTGAACTGCTTAAATGTTTTGTTTAACTAATTAAGCAATTTATAACCATTAAATAGTGTGGATAACTAGCATTACCTTCTAAAATAATATTATCGATGTATCTACTATGACCAGTATCTTATATGTATGGATTGTTTCCAATACAGACAGAGGGAAACCTTGTATCGTCGAAGAATTAAGATAATATGTTTGAGCAACTTATGTACACCCATCCCATAGACTTGACTAGCACTTAACTAAATAAAAAATAACTGGGTTTTTTCATTTCTAATGTTAATTACTACTGATTATAAGTTGTATTTGCCAGGCTATATTAGCAATTTATTAGTAGATATAAGATTACCAAATAAAACAGAACAAATATAAAAAAATACTTTATTTTGAGCAAATGCTCAAAATTGTGGTACAAAATAAAATAAAAAATACAAAAAGATGGTCTTATGGCACAAGAATTTAGATTCAACAATTCCTCATTCTTAATGCTCCAGCATAAATGAGATCGAAGTTCACTGCGACGCAATTATTGAGCATCTGTTCATTGGGATTCTATTTAAGTGATGGCTTTTAAAAAATAAAAGAGTATTTACATTGCTTATCTAAAGCAATTTCCTAATAGTGCCACGATCAAAGAAAAATATTCGGAGCTGTGGCGCTGTTAAGATTCGCTGGCGCCCCCATTGGAAATGTCAGACCGCGCTTCCATTTAGTTTGAGGACGTAACTTTGAAAGTCCGTTTACTGTCCAAGGGAAGTCTTAGGCTGGAAGCCGTTGGGTCCGGCGGTGAAGGTGACCTTGTAGTGCTTGCCGTCAGGGGCGACGTAGGCGTACTCCCCGGTCACGGTGAGGGCGGCGTCTTCAGACTGCGGGTTGTCAAGCTTGCCCTGCTCCTGGCGAGAGGTGCCGTCGCTCGTCTCGTACCTGAATTAATAGTTTACAGTTAATATCTTCGGTTAACGCGATAATTACTCATTCCGGAAACGGATTATATCACATATAAAGAATTTATAACACATTGCGACGTTTCGAACCTTTTACGTCGTTCGTGGTCAAGGAGTGAATGAAAATTAATGAACTATACATTTAATAGAAATTTAAGGCTGTTGACCACGAATGCTCTACAGAGTTTGAAACATCGGTATGAGCTGACATTCTTCATTGCGATATAATCCGTTTACATAGATACTTTCGTAGAAGTTTTTTGCGTTGAACATGTTGTAATCAATGCCTAATAAAGGTGATAATGCCTTAATTTTTGTAGAGTACATCACTTAGCTTTGTGTTTTGGTGCCACAAAAACTTCAGTATTTTGTTTACACGAGTACTACACCTACGCAAGTTACGACTCTCGAGAAAATGTTATTAACGAAAAAGTATGAACTCTATTTTCCGTCACAATAATCTAAATATATAAAAGAAGAAACTTACTGACTGACGTATTAACGCACAGCCGAAACTGCTGATTCTAGAGATTTGACAAATTTGGCACGTAGATTCCTAATAAGGTGTAGTAGAGCACTAAGGAAGGATTTTTCAAAATTCACTTCCTACGGGGCGGGGGTGAAATGGGAGTTCAAAATTTGAATTATTTTCAACTTTCGTACACGCTCGAAGCAGTGGGAAAAAGCTAGTTGTTCATAAACCGTTTAAAGTTACTCACGCGAAGCTGTATCCATCGGGCTGCACGTCGCTGTCAAAGCGCAGGATCTGCACGTCCTGCTGTGGAGCCGCGGCGCACACGGCGGCCAGCACGCAAACGATGGTCAGCTGGAACCAGGACATTTGTTAGTAATACCTAGGTACAACAGCTTCCAGAAGATTCGCAAAATTTCAGTAAATTAATGGACATTTTCATGAGAAAATTATCATGAGACTGAAACGGTGGTCGAGGCTGAAATAAGAAATTTTGTTAGTAAATTTAACAAGCTGCAGAACTTTCTCAAAAGAAACGTATGTACTGGAAATTTTCATGAGAACAGTCGACGACCGCTTCATTTTGATGTTTGAGTTACACACTGGCGTTTGTTATCGACTCATCAAATGCCATAGACAACATGTGCAAAGAACAATACCTTTTAATTTTCTTGGAAGCATTGGCAATTTTTCTTTGTCGCATTGCTAGTAATAATGGATGTTCTTCGCAAATTGACAAACATTGCATCCTTTTTAACCTTTTCGACACCTGAGCAGTAAAATAATTTTATTAGGTGTCATCTACGTCATGTCAAAACTTGCACTTTAACAACCCATAAAACATCAAGTCGTAGCGTGTGAGGCATGTAATAGGTATACATACTGCAAGGCAATGGTGGCGAAAAGGTTCTGAATCTGAATGACTTAAAGCTAGGCCAGGTTCGATCCGAGTCAATCCTTCCGGCGGCGCTTCGTTTTAGCATTTTCACCGGTCGCTGGTCATAGAAAGAGTTGGAAGCTTTTACCCGGATGGACCGGCCCGGACGTGAGTCCTAGGAGATAATTTTGTACCGGCGAGGTTGTCAAAATCGTTGTCAACTTATTATTTACCTACTTGGTTTGTCCTTGTGTTTTGTTAATCAAATATTAATTAATTAATAACTTAATATTAGAAAATATTGGCTCACCCTATACTAATCAAATGAGTCCTACATTAAACTTAAATAAGAATATGAGGAAATTTTGTGGTATCCAGAATGGTTTAGGAACTGGACAAATTTTTGAATGAACTATTTTTTATTCTATGATATTTTACAAATGTGTCATAGAATTTAATTACATTGTTTTAGAATAATGGGTATTACGTTATTACTTACACAGTTTTGTATATAATAATTAATCATCGATTAAAATTATCCGAGTATTTCATGAGCATTTAATTTTATATTTTAAATAATTGATATGCTCAACTCAAGTAAATAATGTAAACAAAACAATTATCATAAGTCTAGTAAGACAAGCTTGGACTGCATCGCAATTAAAATTTACGTTTGCCACATACGTCATTGAACAGTCAAAACAATTTGGCAATAATTAAAAATTGATTATATATTTTAAGAGACTGACCTTAGTGAATATTTTGTCAAAAAAATATAAAAACTCACGTATTTGATCATGATGCTTATTCGTGGTGTGTAGAGTAACGAATGAGTAACTAGTGTGAGATCGTTCATTTTATATATTCGGCGATGCTGCACTTGCAGGATCTGACATCATGCGCTGGGTGGTCGCTGCGCCTCACATGTTGACTTGACTCCTCACATTTCCATTTTTATTTATGCTATATATTACAGGAAAAATATAATCGTGTTTGTATTTTGAATACTTTTTTTTTAATTCACAAAAAACTTTTCAGATTTTTACTTTCAATTTACCCACCCTTGCGGATGTATATCGTACTTCAAATTAATACGAGATGTTACGTAAACCATCTTCTGTCCAATAAAGTAAAAACTGTTTAAATCGGTTAACATTATAAAGAATTATCCCTGAAAAACCAGGTCGCGCAAATTAGTTAGCAAATTGACCGGGAGATGGCGCTATACACTATAATACTCATTAGTGCCTATACTTTTGTCGTCTAGTCAAGTCATTAGAGTTATATGAAAATATGAGATTATTTTTACTAGGTAGTTTGAAAGAAAGTTTGTACGGAACCCTCGGTGGGCGAGTCCGACTCGCACTTGGCCGGTTTTTTATATTACTGATTGAATATTTATATTGGTTATTTGATTAAGTATAGTTCAGAATAAGTTAGGCTAGGTTAGTGTCAATAAACAAACTGAATTAGGCATTGTTGCCGAAGTGTTGGTGTATGTTTAAGGCTGCTTTCAAAAAAAAACGTCAAAATAATGTAAAATTGGTAGTTTTAGTCGGTGAAATACTACACTTTCCGTTATTCAATAGATTTATTTAATTCAAATTTCAGTTAGAGCATCTTATTATCTTGATTTTTATAAGACTGGATTTTTGAAAACCAAGTCACTAAATTAATTATGATTTTTTCTCTAAAGCACGTTTAGAAAAATTCACGCATAGAGCCTGAATTAGTCGATCTTATTTGTAAAATTTGGACAATTTTATTTTTATATTTTTTTTTTATTTTTATTACATACATGGAAAACCAACAGCTGAAGTTATCAATACAATCCAAAATAAAATTACAAAGCCAATTACAGGTTCTCACTTATAAAAAACAGATTAAAACCAAAATCTTTCCTATCTTACATTTAAGTCGAAATCAATTTTTTTCAGAAATTACTTAATTTCTTTGAAAATCTACATCACATCGAAATAAATATGAATCTTCAACGTTTACTTAAATGATATGCCTTAGTGATTATAAATTGCTATTATTTATTTTTATTTTTTAGTTACACTAACAGAATAATTGCATCTTTGCGTAGTTTCATAATAATCATAATTGTTGTCAAATGTCTATGTGACTGATGGGACGGATTGACAGAGTCGCATATGAGTATATTTTTATAATATACTTTTAGTTAGTTTTATTGGGCATTTTCCGCTAGTCGACAACCATTGTACCTATTTTGCGTGGAATAAACGAGGTAGCACTACTCTAGCCTAAAGGTAGCACTACTCTAGCCTATATTAATAATATAAAAATTCGTAAAGCAGCTTTACCGAAGCATAAATTCGCCTATGCATCAACTATCATATTTCTGTGATAGTTACTTTAATAACTATTGAGACAAAAATGTCGTTTGTTAAGATATTAATGAATGCACATAATATTCTCTATGTATATTTTAAGTTTGTTTGATATGTGTAAAGACCCCCCATGGTTTGGTTGGTCAAGGAGGAAGCTAGAATTTCCATTCACATTATGTAAAGTTATTAAGGCGATGAGTCGGAACTTTAATGACCTTGACCATACACTTCATGTCACTCGAAAATATAACACTCAGTATCAAAGTTTCCACGAAATATTAGTGAAGTTTATAAACCAGCGGCAGGGTTAATGTGGTCAAATGAAACGGCGGTGTCACTTTTTAACAGTACGGTATTGAAAGAGATAGACGCAAATTTAATACGAGTACAATCATGAAATACGCACATATTATGTGCATTTTTAGTCTATCATGATTTACATAACCCATTTTCAGGCTTGGTACGATTTGTCAACGACAAACACATCCACCAATGAAATTTCAACTAAATATAGCATTATAAATTAAGGTTGAAGTTAAATTTTATATTAATTAGCATGCATCGCTCCTTAACTTAATCAGAATATATTTGTGTTTCATAAGAACACCTTTTAGATTCCGTCTAGACAAATGTTGCTGGTGCCAAGAATCGAGCTTCTAATAATTCTAATATACGGCTTTTTTAAGTAAACGTATCTCACAGCGTCGAATATTTTTAACCGACTTATTTACCCGAGGAGGTTCTGTATTCGGGTTCGACGGTTCTTGTTTTTTTTATGTATATGTCCATAACTTTACACTTTATACAGAAATCCACAAGAGTCATTACCGTATCTACTTATGGTAAAATTTCTAACAAAGTATAAAGGTTGTGCACATTTTTGTGACGGTTAAAAAGCCCTTTTAAAAATTTTGTTTGATTAAACATACTCCGAAAACATACGTTGCACAACAGTCTTCGCCTTTATAAATAAGTTGTTTCTTGTCTATAAATAAATGAGACATCATCTTACTTGTGACTTTATAGACTTCATTTTAGGTATGAGCTAGAATAAACATGCTAATTTCTTATTTGAATATTTTACTATCCTTCCTGGTTGGTGTATAAAATATTGAGACGGGTAAAGTTAACCTATAACCTTTAAAATTTTTTCAAATGAATGTGCAGTGATAAAAATCCTCTGTATTGAGGGGAAAAGTTTTGTGTTACACTCGAAATTATTGATATACTATTATACTCGTAATGCACCTTAAATAATCTTAAATGGTGATAAACCTAATACTCGTATTTAATTGAATGTATCTTGTTGTAAGATACGTAATGTTAATAATTATGTTCTAGTTCGAACTTTACTAATATATACCAGGTTTTTAGCCGCCGATCTCATAAACCCGTATTTAGTTCGAACTTTACTAATACATACCAGGTTTTTTGCCGCCGATCCCATAAACCCGTATTTAGTTATTTACCTATCTAAATATAATCGGGAAGAATTTCATAGTTAAATAAGTCCGTTAATTTTACTAGATGTGTTCTGTGAGTTATGACTGGTTAGGAATTAGTTCTAAAAACATGGATTATAAGGGTTCACGTCTGGCATCAACCTACATCTGACCTGCTGTCAAAGTCGAATAGACTATAAACTTATTGCATAAACTGCTTTACAACGGCGTTTCGATTTAACTAACCAGGTATTAAAACACCTAAACACTGGATTAGCGAATACAATTGAGCAACAGAACGTGTGTGAAAACACAGTACACTCGTTTGGGCTCTTCACAATCTTGCCATGCTAAAACTGTCTCTATTATTAATGTCGTAGTGATATGGATGGTTATTGCAGGTATTGCAGTGGGCGCGGCTTTTGCAAAAGTTCTGTCATCTACCGGCCTAGTCGAAGTGAGAATCGTTGACGCTATGTGCTGGCGATCGAAAAGCAATCTGGCTCTGTCGCGCTACCTCAGAAAAGCGATAGTGAGAGCGCTACGGAACGCTTACGAAGCTTAAACGATTGTGAATGACGTTGGCTACGTACTCTGTAATTGTCTCTGTTTGAGTTTTGATGTTCATTCATCCTTTTTGGGGACACAGCCGTATTGCCAAACGGCATTTATGGTTAGCAATGTTTCGTTTAGTACTGACTCCAGATTATTGCCATCATGATTGCATACTACGGCTATCAGTATCACAGACTACTTCTTATCAGGCGACTCTTCTGCTTGTTTGCTGCAGCTAGGAGTACAGAAAGAAAAACGTAAAGGTCGTTAAGCTAACTATTGCCATATCGCACTATCACTTGACGCATTAAGTTAAGTCATAGACAATTTTAATGATACAGTTTTGATTAAGGTACACTGATCGTGGTTGGAAATAACGGATCGAAAAACAGAAATTTGCTGCTAAGTAGTTACTGCAAAAGGAGTAGACAGGTTTCATCTGCGCTAGTACCTACTTGTGAAGTACCAACATGTAAGGAACACTGTAAGTAGATACATTTTAACCTAAGACCTTTAACAAACCGGATGGTAACTACTTTCTCGTAGTGAATACATAAATATTTCTTTATGCATAAGTCGCAAACCTCATATTGTACCAATTTAGGTACCAGAAAATGGGGATGTATTTTTTATATAAAAAGTTTAGATAAGCTTTAGTAACTTAGCCTTAGATATCATAAATAGTGCCCTACTTTCCGGAGGTCGCAGGTTTAGTTCAAACGTCGTGTCATGCCGGGTCCTTAACCCTTTACCAGGCCCCAAAGAACTAGCGTGTCTTCATACGTACTGTATATACTGTTACAACCGTATTGAACGCCTTGTAAAAAATGCATTTACGAAAGTCGGAGATGTTCCTTTAAACCAGAAATAAAAATGTGGGTTACGGTTATCCCATCGCCTGGCCAAGTAACTAACTGTCATACTCGATTTTGTCTTATTATATTCTTTACTAGGCGAAGGTATGTATTCCTCCCACACCTTATATCGGTTACCGTAGTCAGGTTTTAACTCCAAACCTCCTACAAAATATTTTGCGAATCCCTGAAAATAGTATTTTATGATCTACATTCACAACACGCTTCTAAATCGCATAATATATCTTTGGCAGTCGTTTAAATTCACTTGACCAGTGATGTTAGTGGTTTGTTTACAAATCCGAACACTATACTGAATTTAAGAATAACACAAGGAGATATATCGAACCATTTTTTGGTATTTTCATGATCTTAATGATTGTCAGGTAATATAATCATATATTTTGCTAAATACTCCTGCGTCCTTGTGATATGACCAGAATTAGGATGTGGGATGACTCTATCCCATTGCCTGGCTGGAATTTGCCTGTGTGGGAACTATTATTCCCATGGCCCGATTAGATTTTGAGTCTCTTTGGTTTTTGTTATTTATTTTTAAGTATACAGGGTTTATCAAAAATACGAGTTTTCGTTTAAAGGCATTCTCGGTACGTATTTATTTTTTGTAACTATGATATATATATATATATATATTATATATATATTATATATATGTAACACGAGACAGGCAATGGGATAAATACTTACCTCATTATTTTTTGGTTAAAAGCAACACAATTATTAAATTTTATGATACTATCTTCAAGAAGAAATTTTTCAGGGAAAGTCTTTAAAAGGGGATTTTATAGCTAGGTACATGAATTCACTCTATGTTGAACACAAAAACAGTTTTATTACTAACTTGAGTTTTTATGACATGACAAGACAATTTACTGGGCCATGGGAAGAATAGCTCCCACACAGTTAAACTCTAATAAGGCCATGGGATAATGTCAACCCACATCCTAATTCTGGTCATACACAATAATGCGTAAATATTTAGCAATGTTTACGATTACATTACTTTTCAACACTCAAAATCTACAAAATGTCAAAAAATTGTTCGACCTATGTACTTCTGTTTCATAGAAATTAAGGAAAGTGTTCGAATTTCTCCGTAGTTTACTGAAATTAGCGTTCAAGTGAATTTAAACGACTGCCAAAGATATATTACGCGATTTAGAAGCGTGTTGTGAATGTAGATCATAAAATACTATTTTCAGGGATTCACAAAATATTTTGTAGGAGGTTTGGAGTTAAAACCTGACTACGGTAACCGATATAAGGTGTGGGAGGAATACATACCGTCGCCTGGTAAAGGGTTAACTCCTTATAATGTAAATTTGTATCGAATTCTGTACATATTTATATCTTAACCCTTAAATGCATGGTGATGTATATATGCATCATATATTTGATGGCCCGTGGCTCGATATGTAGCTATCCAAAATCACATTTATTGCTTAATTATTATTTATTAGTTTGTTCTTTACATATCTCGGGACCATGGGGTCCCGGACCTTTGTAAGGCATACGTGGAGCCGAAGCCAACAGCGCAGAGGCCCTTTAGAACAGTTTAATCTAAATGTAATGTGACACAAACCAGCGATTATCCCTGTCCGCACTATAGTAATGCACCCAAGGACAAGCCCCGGTTAGTGTAGAGCTATTGTAAGATAAAGGTATAAAAAGAAACCGGGCTATTATGTTGAGTTGCTAGTGGATTCGTAACCGGTGCTATTGGAAAAACTATGGCACCTGCCTTACTCATACTATTATTTAATAAACAATTAAATAAATTAAATAATATAATGATTTACTAGTTATTATTTAAGGATTAAGATGAAATGGCGGAAAAGTGCGAAAAAACAGGACGACGGCGATTTTTAATATGTGATTTAGGCTGATTTTTTCGGAGTTAGTAATTAGTTTATGTTTAAACATTTTATCATAGATGTTCCATAAATAGTGTACCTTTTTAATAGTAGTCATTTTTTTAAAATAAAACTCACCAATTACGATATATTTATATAAATAAGATTTGGCCTATTTAACTTCTAACACTGATTTAGTATAAAAATCGATCTTAAACATTTTTTTTATTATTTTTCCAGAGTCAGAAAACTATTGTCTATCACATATTCTCGTTAAAAGAAAAATTCATGCATTTAAGGGTTAAAAATTGAATAAAGTATCAGAACTTACTATATAATTATTACAATATCCAAGTATATGTTTGGCATATCAAGATGAGCTGAACAAGATAATCTACAGATTTACAATCGTCATGCCATGCCGGTCATGATCACGATCACAACTCTGAACGTTGAACACGCATTTTCAATCTTAACTGGTATTGTAAAATCAATTCCAATGTGGAATTTATTGCATGAAAATACGGTAAACAATCGACTAAGCTTACGAATGTCACTTAGATATGGTTAAAAAGGAAGAGAATTTTATAGGGTGCGCACTTAAGTGTTAATTACTAGGATAAACTGCGCTATTTGCTTAGGTAACACCTTTGTCGGTAATTATAGATCGTAGAACGTGTTATGACAATAATAATATAACATCTTATTGTTTACGGCAATAACTAATGAGGAGTTTTGCATGCTCATTTATGCAGTTTCAAAGATGTATATACCTTTTTTTTTTTTTCAGTACTTATAGATACGTCTCCGCGCACAACTGCGTTTGTGCAAAAGTCTTTAAACTTTGGGATCGCGTTTCCATTTTAAAAATATTTTTTTAATATCAAAGTTCTACCCTATATGGTTTTGATTGTTTTGTGTTTCCATCCACAGCATTTACCACAAATAGTAACCTGCACGGCCCGCTGAAAAAAACCTCACCCTCATATTCTAGCGAACGACAGGCTTAGGATTAAATACCTACAATCTACAAATCTACATACATAAAATAAGTTACTTTCTGGAACTAGCTACCACTAAAATACTCAAAAAAAACCATATTAGGAATTGTGTGTAAGTGATCGTCGATTCGTCGCAAATAAGGTACCGTAGAAATAGAAAAATGACTATAAGCAACGATGTCAATTTATATGGATTATACATCTTATACGATTCCGGTCGAGCGTTGTCTACTGTGTAAGTCGCGACACGATTCGACTAAGCGACGCGCGCTTTGCGTCAATCAAAGGGATTTTGACGCTAATGAATCGGCACCATTTGTGTGTTCGTATATCATGTCCCTGCGAAGTAATATATTTGTCTATGACTACGACTTCTTTTGAGATTGATGTTTGCTATACGCGAGTCACTATAGATTGTTAATGGACATGGGTGTGTTAGAGGTAACTAATTGACTTTAGAGCCTCTGCCACGACTACTGCTTTAAATAGCGACTGTATGCAATGACAAAGTGTGGCCAATATCATTATTAATCTCATAACTCAATAAAAAATTTAAAAGCACTCCGTTACTTTGTTCAAACTATGGTAAGTAAGTATGTAGAGTACGGAGGCAAAATTTCCTTCATAAAATCTTCAAATTACATATGTTAATGATAATTACTTGATTCACAAGATATACGGCCCAATGCGATCTCCAATATATGTCAGATATGGATATTATCATATCTAGTCATAAAGTTCGCATAGGTCAGTAGGTATCCAGCGTTACGTTTTTGTTAGAAGGAACATAAATCATTTCTTATACTGTCAAATCCTATACCCGTGTCGTATTCTAGAGCTTAATCTCACGTATCTTAAAATTGGAATCTAACCGATAATCTGCGGTTTGATGAGTCTCTTCAACCAAGGGCTTTATTAAAAAGTTTTTATGAATCAAACTTTTTGCCGCGAAGATTATTTATTCGTTGGCGTTTCAATGTCAAATGGGACTAATGTGCATAAGTTAATTTCCACTTAGAAAAGTGACTGTAGTAATGTCAAGGCAAATGAATATTATAAATGATTTTAACCAAAAATAACTTTTAGGGCTGAATTCAATCATGTCTCAGCATTGTGGGCCTAAAGTATTTGACGCTTCAGTTGAGCACATAAAAATGATTACCGACCAAACACACTATTTGCTTTAATTCTTCGGCATTTTTTTTGCCGACTGGCTTACGTACGTAAAGTCAAGTCGTTGCAAAATGAGGCTGTCAAGGGTCTCCGGAGATAGTGCTCTGCAAAGCAAACTGGTGCTGATACTGCTGTACCTACAAGTAAAGAGCGTTCCTACAGTCCACCGCTACAGCACTAGGACTTTGAGGGTTTGTTTAGAGGGTAGATAATTCCCTTAACAAGGAGTCCCACACGAGACCAATCGAGTCCGTCCCCGCACCCGAGTGGTATATGAGATATGACTCTGCGTAATGCATTTTACCGCTCCAATTTAAACAAAAAAGGTTTTTGCTCCAGTGTCATCTCCTATTATGTATTACATTAGACGAACAATGTTCTTCAGGACTCTTAATTATCATGGGAATGAAATAGTTATTTGTTATACAAGGGGGCAAAGTTGTATTTTAACGCCGAGTGTGGAATTGAAAAACGAGCAAGTGAAAGGATTCTATAGTTGAACGACGAGCGAAGCGAGTGGTTCGAGAATAGAATCCTGAACTTGCGAGTTTTTTAACACACGAGAAGTAAAATACATTTGCACCCGAGTGTAACACAAAACTTTTCCGCTCACTATAGCGAGGAAACTACAACGCAAAAAATGCGTTTATCACTGCTTCCAGTAGTTCCACAGGTGGTAAATCATCTTTATTACTAGATTCACCTACTTTTATCAATTTTAAAGCAATTAAATTGACTTTATTCAAGGTCAAATTACTTTACCCACTAGTGGATAAAATGCGTTTTTACCGCTGGTATTAAAGGACAAAACACGTGTTTCCGAGCTACTGAGGGGAAAAATAAATAGTTATGTAAATTAGCGTGAAGCGTGAATTTAAGAGAATCGCTGTCACTTTTGTGACTTGACCTTTGCCTCTGTTGCAATACTCGTAAATGTATGTATTACCGTAACTATCTTAATTAAAGGACAATGTTGTTAGCTTAGGTATTTAATAATATTAAAGATTGATATCCTTCCTACATCAGATATTCGATCGGATACTGAAAAAACGCTTTAGGTCGGATGATGAACCATTTTATCTCTTGATTGACAATTTATTATTGTTTGCACTTGGCTGTACTATTTTGTATCTTCGAGTAGGTAAATAATAATATTACGTAGGATGTTTGCCTTGGCGGATATTGGTCACGCAGCAGGGAATTAGATGCGCCCTAATGCCCGGGTCAGCAGCCAGTTTTGAACAACCGGTTCTCTGGTTACAGCACAAAGTTTTCGATTACAACAAAGTCATGAGCTATAGAGTTTTTGATGGTTTATTATATAGGCGTAAACGGAGAATATCATTCATTAACAACCGGCTTGGCCTAGCGCGTAGTGACCCTACTGCCTGCTATTTACGCGGCGGTCCCGGGTTCAAATCCCAGTAAGGGCATTTATTTGTGTGATGACTGATGAGCATATATATTTGTTCCTGAGTCATGAATGTTTTCTATGTATATAAGTATTTGTATATTATATAAAACGTTGTCTGAGTACCCACAACACAAGCCTTCTTGATCTTACCGTGGGACTCAGTCAGTATGTATAAGAATATCCTATAATATTTATTTATTTATTGTTTATTTAATGTATGGAGAAATTAAACAGCGTCCCTAAACAGTTACTTACTAAAAAATAAAATAAGAGGAAGTACCTAAGCAATTACAGATGTATTAAATAACAAACTTATTTACTCGGTAATTGTGTGCCAAACATGTCAATACACTCGTAAACACGAGGTAGCACAATATGTGGTTGATGTATTAAGTACGACTATACTAGCACACAGTGGCCTTGACCACTTGACCAAATACCCACCAGATTGTTAGATCGCAAAACAAAACTTGATCTTCCTAAATATGAGCTTAAGTAGTAAATTGCTAATTGGCAACAGCTGATTTTTTGCATTTTTTTGTGGTGGCGGAAGAAAAATCAACAAATAGCCAATAATAGCTAATTTGCAGTATAGTGTAAAAGTAAACAAACCAAGAGCGGTAGGAAATCACTCAGTAAATAGATATCTATACTTTAATCGCCCAGACATCATAACATGCCACGATACATGTAAACTGATTTATCAAAAGAAAGGTATAGATGAACGTGAGACCTCTCTATACTCGTATGAGTGTAATAAATATAATATCAACAACTCATCTTCATTAACTTTATCATGATTTTCTCGATAAGTTGTTATATACTAGGTTGAACCGCTTTGCATCCTAGTATTTCTTAATCCTAGTATCTCTTGCAAAAATAATACATATAAATGTTCAGTCTTTTGATCCTACTGTATTTTACGAAGGTACCTAAAATTTGATCCAGCACAAAGGTGTAATCAAAGTGAACTCTGACACGAATATGTCTATAAAATTCTTCACTTCATTAATAATGTCATTGTTAAAGTTATTGAAAACACAATTACAACGACATATTGCACAGTTTTCTTACATAACAAGAATCAAAATTAAAGCAACATAAATCTATTATAAGGTACTCCTAAATATGTTCTTTATAGTATGCCTAATATACCTCAGAATGCTATAAGATTCTCGTGGACTTAGGTCATTAATATGGGTTGTGGCGAGCAACTATTGTTGATGTTTACTGATTACGTAACATTCGTGGACCTTAACTTAGGATCGGCGTAGTCTAAAGTGGTCAGCAAATACTTTTTCAAAATAACACACATGTGTACTTCACTTTCAAATTTACCTTGACGGCTTGTAGATCGGACTAGTCCATCAGGTTATAAGTACGTATATGTTAGTACTTACTATGTTTTTAAAGTCAAAACAATTACCTAGTCAGTAAAACAAAAAAAAACTTAATAATAATTATCGGGGAGCAAAGGTGCCATTGACCCGAACGTTTCAAGGAATTTAACTGTATTTTACAGATCGTGTAATAGTATGTTACACCTTACTACTTCAAGTGGTCTATTATTACTCTCTGCTAGAGATTTTTTTGAATGTATTCGTTTTCACAGCACATATGGTGCTATTTTCTCGCGCTAATGCGTAATGTAGTACTTTATGCGCCTATGTCGAAACTTCAAGGGGCCATAATAGTATAAACTGTAAAATGTCGTACGATATACGTGTAAAGAGGGAATTCGCAAATTGTATCGATTTAAAACATTTCCTATATTATTTTTATTTTGCTGTATCCCGAATTAAAATGAGATATTATATATTTAATTATTATTCCAGTATAAATTAATGGTGTAACATAATACGGTTATGAATTTATAAAGCCACATAAATACATAATTAATCGTAAGGGTAAACAAACAATAATTATATTCAATGTCATACACATTTAAAGTAAACAAACGTATCTGTCATAGTCAAAGCGTATTGTACAAAAACATGATGAAATATTAATTTTATAACTCGTTAATGATGTTTATTTTAGTGAAAATCGGAAAAAATAAATATGGAACCACATTTATAGTGTTGAAATATTTTTGATTGAAAGAAGAAATATGAACTTTTGACTGACTGACACATACATATCATAATTACTTACAGAACAAATGCAGGTCAAATTCATAATCTGTTACAGTTAAATTAGTGCAGTAGGTATTAAAACAAAACTATGTCAGAGATGGGTTTTTTACCTATGTACAAATATAATAATTCTACAATATGCCTCAGTCTCTTTTATTTCATTAAAAGCTCAAAAAAAATCTTTAATGCGAAAAGGTAGTATTGATAAAAGTCACAGCTAGGTACTTCATTCCTACATAAAATAATAAAATTTTCGAAAACGCCAAGATATCGTTCTAGATACGGTGTATCAAATTTTTCGGTGTCAAAAATGACGTTTCCTCATGGTTTCCTCAAACAAAAATGTAACTTTTGACAATCACATATGCGATCAGCAAATATTTAACGTATTGGGTCATCCATTGACATCGTATTTTGATTCTCAGCACCATCAGATATGTCGACAGTAGCTCAGTGCGCCTTACAATGATCTTTGCCACTGATATACTCGTACATATATTATACTCTGACCCCCACTTACTGACCTACGATTGTTGAATGGTTAGTTTAGCACATAATTTCCACAGATTATTTTAGCGCTGGATGAGATATCAACAATCCACAGTCGGAAGAACAAAATGTAGGTACATCTCAATTTATACCTATCGGACAGATAGGTGACAGATTGGCGTTTTATATCAATAATTATTGTCACCCTACTCCTATTTTTTTCCATAGAGGTTTGTAATTTGACTTCCTTTCATCTAGTAAAACAATGATCAACAGTGGTCAGACATGATAAGCTATTGGGTTGGTAAGAAAGTAATGAGCGATCGATTGAATTCCACATAAAATTTTTGAGAGAGTTCTAGAATCTTCTGTGGTCGAAAGTATATAAAGGGCGAGTCGCACATTTTCTCGTCAGTCATTCACTAGCTGTCGCCGAGCTAATATAAGGAAGAAAATGGACGAATTAAAAGTGCATGTAAGGCATTGCTTACTATATGAATTTCACCGCCGAAGCAGTGCGTAATATATGTTAGCGTGTTGCTCCTGAAGTTGTGTCTGAGGCCACGGCGAAACGATGGTTCCAGCGGTTTCGTAGAGGCGACTTTTCATTATCAGATCAACCTAAGTCTGGTCGACCGGTGAAGATTGATGTAGCCAAATTAAAAACCTTAATTGAAGGAGATCCGAGGCTAACGAGTCGTACTCTTGCTACCGAGTTAGGCTGCTCTCATGTCACCATAGAAACACATTTACACGAGTTGGGAAAAAACTACAAATACAGTGTTTGGATACCGCACGAACTTGATAGAGATCAACTAAACCGCCGTGCCGATATCTGCATACAACTTCTGTCTTTTCGCCGCACATTCAACTGGTTGGACCATCTTATCACTGGAGATGAAAAATGGGTCTTATATATAAATCACACACGCAAACGTCAGTGGCTAGCTCCAAACGAAAAAGGAATAGAGGCACCAAAAACAGAGCCTCACCCGAAAAAAGTTATGCTGTCCGTTTGGTGGGATATTCATGGTATTATTCACTGGGAACTCCTACCAAGTGGAATGACTGTTACCGCATCAGTATACTGTAATCAGCTTGAAAATTTAAACCAAAAAATCTGTCAGAATCGTCCACAGCATGCTAAAGTTTTTTCTTACACGACAATGCTCGCCCACACATTGCAAAAGTGACTCGGCTAAAGCTATTGGAGCTAGGTTGGAAAGTGATACCTCATCCACCGTACTCTCCAGAATTGGCACCTACGGATTACGCATTGTTCAGATCGCTAAGCAATGCCTTGAATGAAAAAAAGTTCGATGATCAATCCCATCTACGACAGTACATAGCTGAGTTTTTTGAATCTAAACCTAAGAACTTCTTCGCCGATGCTATTCATTCTTTACCAGAACGATGGAGACAAGTAGTAGATAACGAAGGCCGTTATATTTTTGATAAATGATTAAAATAATAAATTAAATAAAAATTACAATATTGGTTATGATTCGCTCATTACTTTCTTACCAACCCAATATAATTTTCCTTTTTATTCGTGACGTTACGTATTTCTGACGTTATATTAGAACTAACCCTTTTTCTACTCGTCGACTTTAATCTAACTATTTTTAACATAACTATTTTTAAAAACCGGGACTTAATCGCGTATAACTACATATTAAACTGACCTCCAACGTTTCAAGGACGGCGTTGTCCCCGTGGTCTCGGAGAAGACTTAACTTTCAGACTTTAATCTGTCAATTAGACCACAGACTAAACTGTAAGTGCTGACTTTTCAGTGTTGGATAGTCTTTGACACTTATACTCCAATTGCTAATTCGAGTCCAAAAAAACTACGACAGATACGTCAATGTCACAGCTGTCAATGTCACTTATGTCACTGTCAAAATACTTTTCAGGTTTCGCCAACCTTCTACATTCTTTATTTGGCACGTAAGAAATCCAAGAATACTTGATGATAAAATTGTGAAGAAAATTCGTTTTAGTTTTTTTGTTTTAATTCTCATACGTCAAATTAGTTCCACCGGTCGCCACTAATGATAAATGTTGGTAATTCGCATTATATTACGTGTATATGTGATAATCAACATCACCTTCATTCACGTTGCTAATAATAATAAAACTTAAACCAGACAAATGTATGCACTAAAGCTGCCCTATCTCAGTCAGGTGCAATTTTCGCCAATGTTTATTAAATTAGTCATTGGAGTCTAACAACCCATTACCAATATTAGAATGTTATTGCTGAAGGGTAGCACCTGAACTGGCTCTCAGAATGGCGCGTGGCGAAGTCAGGGGCTCACGAAAGGTATTTCCTTAGTAACGAGTGCCCAATGTATCTCTGAGACTCCTCAGGAGATTTGGAACCATAAATTGAAGAACATTACTCAAACTTACATACTCTCTTTAAGGTAAAACAATAGATCATTACATGTGCCATTTTTTATCTAAAAGGTTCATAAGTGTCGGTTGTCAATAAAGCGCTACTTGCATATTAACGTCTGTCTATCATATATCAGAGATGTAGTCTGTATATCTGTGTATCATGCATAATAGTAAATTCAAATACAGTTTGACAGACCATGGTGTCATGGCCGCTTCCAAAACAATGGCGGCCGTGGCAACCATAAAGCCCAATATACATTATTTCGCTGATTAGCTAATTGTAAAATATATGTATAAAAAATTGGTCACAATATCTATATCATCAATAGTTTGTTCTATACCGCAAAATATAGCACCAAATGTTATTGATACCTGAAGTGATACAAGCGCAATACCAACTTTACAACTAAAAATCACGGAAAAAAGAAAGAAGATCGAGCGTCCTAGTATTTATGTAAATAATAAAAGACTATTAAATATATAAATCAAAGGATTGAAATAAATAATAAATAAATTATCTTGGCGTGTGTTTTTATAAAAAAGGAATATACTATTTTACAAACATTTTATTGCAGTGGCAACATCGTAGTAGTTTTTTTGGACTCGAATTAGCAATTGGAGTATAGTCAACTATAATATTTCATTACAGTTCACTGTAGTTAACTGAAATAATTTCAAAAATAGAACTTCATACAAGTTCTATACTAATTTACGACACCTGACAATTTTTTCTGCATCTGAAACACATTTTTTTTTATCTATCGCGTTATCAACCAATGAGAAGCAGTTATTACAAACAGTTGTTGCAAGGAAATTCGATACTGATACAACGGTAAACGACGCTATTAATATTAGTTTTTACTTGAATGATGATATTGTTCGTCCACTGATGATGAAAATGATGACTCATAGAAAAAGTATAATTAAGCTTTATCCTCTCGTACCGTACTATTAGGCCACTCAGCAAGCTTCGTGGCCTAAACATGGTACTCGACTGAAAAGCTCTGTATTACCTATATCACGATTACATAAAATACTATTTTCGAGCTATGATGATCAATCATAAAAGCATAGTCCATAAGTAATAATAATATAATATAATATATCTTTGTTGACCTCGCATAATATGCTGGATAATTCGGTGTCTAGAAAAGGTAATCTATAATCCATTGCCTGTTACGTTTTAACTGCAGCATACATATGTTATCTCTCTCTCTTTTTATATCTATTTAACTTACGATGTACTAGTTTTATGTATTAGCATGTATTTAGTTAGTATGTAAAAACAGATATAACTTGATTGATTACAGTTTTTTGACACTCGTTCATGATTTATTCAATCATATTAATAAAAAAAAAGCTTGCTATTTACTTATATGGTACTATTTGGCTTACTTATACTTACATAATATGTTTATGATATATATCCTTTTGACAGACACCCCAATCATGGTTCCTACTGCATTTAATGGAGAATAAAGTGCTTAGTTAAGTACCTAAAGTAAATATAATTTTAGATTTATTTAATTTAATTCTAAGTACCACTGAGTTCTGTATCACAGGATATCCTAGCTCAGAAGCCAAAGGCTTGTTTGCCCACTGTATATGTGTTTTTAAGTAAATAAATATTTCTATTTCTATTTGTTCTGCACAAATACTATTTTAAACTTAAAGTTAAACATACGAGGACGCAGACGTTACCAATAGATTAAGTATAAACGGATGAACAATAACTGTACAGTCACCGGTATAAATGATTATATCTCTACCTTGTCGCCTTTAATCGCTTGACAATGTGACTGTACCATATGGAATGAAGTAGGTATAGGTGACGAAAACAGAATGGGATGAATTAAAAAACTTAACAAATAACGAATGGGACGATCGAAGACGATACATAAAAATCCTCTGAAAACCACACGCGATGTAGGTTAAGTGTATGCACTCGTCGCAAACAATTTACACAATTGACAAAATCCTCGTAACGTTTTCATGGATCACCTTAAACAAACTGTTTGCGTGATTGTGATTAACACCTCGGCTTGCCAATGATGCCTCGAAACTTGCAATTGTCAATAATAAACTGGCCATATTTATACGAGGTGCGCACTCCGAACTTTAAACATTCGGGACCCACCGCACCGGCAACACATTGGTTGGGACATATCCAAAATATCAGCACAATGATGAAGATTGTAAGTTGTAATTTTTTTTTAATTTTAAAACAACAACTGTTATAAATTATTATGTACCTTATACAGCTTCCGGATCAGAAATCCGTCTTATACCCCTGTACCTACAATAAAATTTTTACATAATTTCCATTGTAACAAAGTATAATGAAAAAATTGTTATGTGGAATAAATTTTCAACTAGATTAAAACAGCATAATGTATATTAATACCTATTTATTGTAATTTATTTACTTGATCCACCACACGCTTCGTCAAAACACAGATGTAATCCGCCCAAGCGTCGTCAGATTCTTATTCTACATTATCAATAAAACAAACCACAATATCTGCAACACGCTTCGTCAACACACAAAAACTAACATAACTACAAACTATTTCCATCCCCTCTCTGCACCGTGCCTGGCCCGAAAGTTCCCATCACACTGGCCGCATTCCCACGCTGTATAGCGATGGAAACTTGTTGGACCAGCCAAGACCCAGAACGGGGATCACTACCCTTGTCCCGCAAACATCTGCCCAACTCCCTAAATAGCCCTAACGCCTCAATACCCCAGGGTCCAGCAGTCTCAACAGCGACCGGTACAAAATCGTACGTCGCTTCCAAGGTGGAGTACTTCGCATGTTTTAGTTTTGCAGCCGCCTCCGCCGCCGCTCCCGCTGACTTAAGGGTGTGCCTCAAATGAGATGCAGCATACGTACTTACACATGTTGCATCCCACAAGAGACAACGCCCCCTCCGCCAAGGGACCAACGTCAAACCGTCAGGTCTCTTGCCATCCGTGCGTGACAAACCCGGCGGCTCTAAAACACACGGGACATTAGCCGACACCATAGCCCGACGTACTATATCGTTTATTGAATGGTGCCTCGGAAAACGTCCAGCACACTTCTGGCAACTCAGCCCATGGTGACCATTCTGCTCCACCATAACACCGCATATACAACGGTGCGCCTCACACACCTTAGCCCCCAACCTCAAGGCCACTGCTATCCTCAAAGAATCATTATCAAGCAGTGTACCCAAATGCGGTGATAGCAAGGCATGCAACCACGCGCCTGACTCCGGCTTTGAAGTTGCTCTCAGACGTGCCAAATCTTCAAACCCGAGCTTACACAAAATGTCATCCCACTGCCTCAGCAGCATAGCTATTTTCAAGTCTAATATAACGGGCACCTCTCCATATCTTTAATAAAAACATACATAGTTGGGCAAAGCAACTGTTTGTGATCGTAAAGATAAGTAAATATTATCGATTCATATAATGCCTATTTAGTTGTTGATTTTTAAAACTCCCTAAACAATATTTTGCTTTTTATTTATTTCTTCCTTTCATTTCATCTCCTTAGTGAAAATAAAATTATATTTTAATAATTTAAACCAAATAAAGTTGATTTAATGTACACATTAGTCTATCTCTAGGCTTAGTACTAGATATTAATACAATTGCAATAAAAAGTTTGGTTTGTGACAGACTTTGTTCGCTCTGGCCACGCTGGCGCTCGTATGTGCTGTGCCTCAGGACCAGCCTGCAGCTGCTGGAGCCGCGCCGGTCGCGATCGTGAAGCAGGACTCTGAAGTAAACATCAATGGATACAATTTTGAGTAAGTGGTTAATAAACCAATAGATACTTCTCCAATTTAAAGGATGTCCCTCCCGTTGGAGTCTCCTCTATTTCTCTCTCTCGTATACTCATTTTTGATACGACATGACGCCAGTTCTCTTCTTTTATTTGGTCTATTTGGTTAGGAATTGGTCTGCCTCTCTTTCTTCCATAAGTGACAGTACCTAAATGAAAATTCAAGTTAAATAAATTAGGTTGTTTGTGGCCAAAATTTACCCATCACAATAAATTATTGCAGTGTTACCTTACCGAATGGTCAATGAGACCTGTTGGCCATTAAGTACAATCCTAAGTTCGCTAAAGCATCAAATACTCATAATAATATGCACTAATATGCACTTTTTTCCAGCTTCGAAACAAGTGACGGCACAGCCCGACAGGAACAGGGTGAATACAAGAACGACACCGACCAACAAGGTCTCGCCGTGAAGGGCAGTTACAAGTACGTGGCTCCTGATGGACAACACATCTCCGTGACCTTCGTGGCCGACAAGAATGGCTACCAGCCCACCCAGCACCTTTTCAACGAGCCTGCTCCTGGTGCTGCCCAACCCTGAAGACCACATCAAAGCACACTTCGCTGTAACCAAATGTTTTATAGGAAATAATATACTCTAGTCGCTATGGTGACATTTTTCATTAAAATAAAGATCAACATCTTGATGACATAATGACATGGTTTCTATTTTTTCACTTAGCCTTAATACTTATGTAGTCCATAATATAACTTAACTGTAGAGTTCTATCAGAATAAACTAATTTTCAAAGCCTGATGACACTCTCAGCATGGTCATAAACACGTTTTTATATTAGACGTTGTTTACCTACTTAACATTCAGAATCAAAAATCTGAAGGTGCTTATTAATTAGAACTCAAAATTCGATGTTTAAATTCTTTATTTAAAGGTATTTCTGTAAAAACATGCTGTAAGTTATTCTCTAAGTTAATATCTCTTGAAAACTTACAAACAAATTAGTTTTTAGATATCTGGTGAAATATAATAATACGCATATAATATGAGCTTTGCTATTAAAAACTTAGAGGCTGTTGTAATCGTAAATGGAGAATAAAAGTAGGTATATTTTCGTGTAACGGTTGCATTGTTAAAAACCTCATGTAAGTTAGAATACTTAGAATAAACGTCCGAGTATACTGACATCAAAAGAGATGTTATTTAATTATCGTCCATCTCTCTCGCATCAGGCAACATAACTGGGGAAAAGTATAAGAAACATGCACTATATTTAAATGATATCCTTTAGGTACATGTCCAAATGATATTACTGTAAATTAGTATTGGCCTGAGAGCTGCTTATCCTAGTTGGGAAACATTATTTAGATATTTAAATGATTACTTTGCAACAGGATGTCAAATTAAAACTTGTCGAAACATACACATAGACCGAGCCTGGCGAACTCATTTTATGGTGGTGGCATAGTTATTTATGGTTCACTAATATTTTTTTCGTCACATTTGCTGTTTAAAGGTAAGGTATCATTGCGTCTACGTGTACTGAAGCATAATGTACTATTTTATTCCCAAGGGAATAATGGATTTAGTTTTAAAAATGAATACAATACTTCAGGCAAAGGATGTTTCAATCTGCCAAGGATTTTTATTGCACAACCAAAATTTTACTATTAAGCTGTAAAAGATATTATACGGTATGAAAAATGCATTTTATTTATCTTTTACAATTATTTTAGTGTGTTTTGCATTTATTTCGTAAATTTAACTCAGATAAATTGTTATAATTTACAATCTGACGATATGCTCTCTACTCGCGCTTGACCGCGTGCGTACGCGGGCACCCACCGTTGCCTAGCAACGGATAGTACAACAGATCAAAATATTTAAATGTATGAAAAATAAGTATAATTTAAGTTCAATTATATGATTTATATGCTTTTTTGAACATTGCATTTAATTTATATGCAGTGTTTTCGTGTTTGTTTTCGTTCAAAAAGTGTTTGTTATCAAAAACAATGGATTTAATAGGAATAATCTGATCTAGATCAAGATACACGCAAGCAACGCCGCCGGTTGAAGGTTTTGCCTTATAACTGTTTCCTCTCAAATGTGATGAAAAACATTGTGTGTAACTCAGGAGGTAAGGACATTAAAGACTTGTGTCTATTATTCACTCCTGCCTGCGGCAGTCGAGAATAATAACACGCGTCTTTAATGTCCTCCTTACCTCCCTTGTTGCACAATGTACTATATGTTATGTGGGTAGTTTTTGCACATTGTAATTTTGCGCAGTCACCCGTTGACCACAAACGCTGTAAAGTATACGAAACGTCGGGATAGATTGTAGATTCTTTATACGCGATATAATCCATTTCCATGCTTTTATTTCATGAGTCCTTATAATCTCAAAAACTGTAATAGGTACTTATCTTAGATAGTGTCAAACTTTTTTGTATTATTGATACATCGTGCAGATTTTTTGATGAGGTCATCCATATATCTAATACTAGCTTTTGCCCACGGCTTCGCTCGTGTTAGAAAGAGACAATAAGTACCTAGCCTATGTCACTCTCCATACCTTCAATTATCTCCACTAAAAAAATCATGTCAATTCGTCGCTCCTTTTATAATAAAAAGGTCAAACCCTCCAATTTTCAAACCCTCACTATTCCTAAATTACCTACACGTCTTTTTAGGGTTCCGTAGTCAACTAGGAACCCTTATAGTTTCGCCATGTCTGTCTGTCCGTCCGTCCGTCCGTCCGTCCGTCCGTCCGTCCGTCCGTCCGTCCGTCCGTCCGTCCGTCCGTCCGTCCGTCCGTCCGTCCGTCCGTCCGTCCGTCCGTCCGTCCGTCCGTCCCGTCCGTCCGCGGATAATCTCAGTAACCGTTAGCACTAGAAAGCTGAAATTTGGTACCAATATGTATATCAATCACGCCAACAAAGTGCAAAAATAAAAAATGAAAAAAATGTTTTATTAGGGTACCCCCCTACATGTAAAGTGGGGGCTGATATTTTTTTCATTCTAACCCCAACACGTGTGTTATATTGTTGGATAGGTATTTAAAAATGAATAAGGGTTTGCTAAGATAGTTTTTTGATAATATTTATATTTTCGGAAATAATCGCTCCTAAAGTAAAAAAAAGTGCGTCCCCCCCCTCTAACTTTTGAACCATATGTTTAAAAAATATGAAAAAAATCACAAAAGTAGAACTTTATAAAGACTTTCTAGGAAAATTGTTTTGAACTTGATAGGTTCAGTAGTTTTTGAGAAAAATACTGAAAACTACGGAACCCTACACTGAGCGTGGCCCGACACGCTCTTGGCCGGTTTTTACATGAATTTTATCATATAAAACTGATAAATAGTTGTACCTATTTTCATATAATAGTTATTCATTTTCGACTTCTTTTTACGTATCACATAAATGTAAAATATTCTGAATTTAAATCCAATTTCATTCCATTTCACCAGCATTCAAAAATCTTAAACACTTTTAGTCAATAAACAACTGTAAGTACAACATTGAGACTGCTTCTATAGCAAAATTAAGAAAACTTAAAATAAATATAAAAAAGAAAATTGTAAAAAATGTTTAGAATATTTTATTGTCCCTTAGCGGGCCGGGCGCGGATGACAGGATTGAACCCCTTATCATCAGCAGTGTAGGTGACCGTATACTCCTGGCCGTCGGGAGCCACGTACGAGTACTGGCCACGCACGGCGATGCCCTGGTGATCGCCCACCGTGATCAGAGAGCCTTCTTCTGTCCGGGAGACGCCATCGCTTAACTTGTATCTGAAATGAAAATAGCATTTTGTAAAATTTAAAAACCTATTGATGTAAATTGAAAGAACTAATGCTCGACGCTGAACTAGTATTGGACATGGACACTTTATGTCAAAGTCATAGCAGTTAAATTTGAACAACGAATATTTTTGTATATTCGAATTGAAACCTTTGACATGAAGTGCCTTCAAATGCACAATGTTTTTTATGGGACTGCAGCAAACACCAAAAGTGATACAACTATTACTTATTTGTTTATTTAACCTTTATTGCACAAAAGACAACCTTAAAGTACAAAAGGCGAACTTAATGCCATTAGGCATTCTCTACAAGTCAACCTTTAGGCAAAACAGCAAAATAACAATACTGGAACAAATCAAATTATTATATTAAATATTTTTTGATTTGTTGTTTTTCAAGTAGTCACACTAGTCAATTACATATATAAATTATAAAGTGAAATAGATATCACACACGAAAGGAAAAAACGACAAGGCCCACTGGAGGCCGAGCCGGGAATCGAACTCAGCTTACGCGCCTATTAACGTCATTACCACTAGACCACCCGCCCGCCGTGGTATCCGACGAAATTTCTCTAGTGTATGTTATTTCTGACAAGGCTAACCAACTCTAAGGGTAAGGGGGCTCTAATGTGTGCTTGCACCTCCTATACGAATCCTTTACAGGATTGCGATATAGCTAGAGAGATGGTGCTGCCATCTATACAACTATGGAACAAATCAAATTATTTTATTAAATAATTTTTATACCACAATCCTGTTAACTCCACATTTATATTACCCATAGTTATTTCTAGAAGAAAAGAAATAGACAACAAATAACTTGATTGATAGATGTTTTTATTGTTTGGTATTAACTTTCCAAGTCGCGCGAAACTTATTTTATAAAACCGTATCGAAATGTTAAAAAACAATCGGCCTCCAAAACTCAAACAAATCATTTGTACGTCACAAAATGTTACAAACCACAACAAAACTTAAATTTCTCATTAAGAAAAGAACTTACTCGAAATTGTACCCATCTTCTTTGACGAATGTTCTTTCAGTTAGGACTTCTACTTCTGGTTTGGATGCGTCTTCAGCAGCTAAGCTGACTGCCAAAATGGCGACAAACACAACTTTCTAAAAGTAAATATTCATGGTTATTAGATTTCTTATAGCAGTAAGTAAGTGCAATTCATCTTTGACCCTTTCAGCGCCATAGTCCGATATATAAGACGCCGAAATCCGATAAAAAAGATAAATTTTCGTGTAACTTCGTACTACAGCCTTCGTACTCGTGCATGGGTCGGTGAAAAATTTAAAGCGATTAAAATAAATATCAGTTTCAATGAATCAGCAAGTAAATTGCCCTTAAATTTAATTCTTATCATTTTATACTATTACATTTTATAAGTAAGGTGTTCAACAAAATAAACTCACCAAAGCAATCATTGTGAACTGAAGGCGTGGAATGATTCAAAATTGAGAATGTGTTCTTTAAATAGGACTTTTGTTTGCAAATATTACAGCAATTGACAATGTGCAAATGTATGTATGCGTATGAGGTGATAACTCGAATCAAGTGAGGAAATATCGCGGGCCTACTCTGTACGAGTTCATTAATATGTATGCTGTTTTTCACCTTATTCCAGTGAGTTAAGCTGAAGGAAAGTACACATGTTTATGAACTCTATTGTACGAGTTAGCCAAGGATGTCAAAGTGACATGCAACTGTTGAAGAATGGCTAGAATAGTCACATTCACATTATCATCTAATATCTTATAAACTTTAAAATATATTATCTTTAAGTCTTCTTTTTAGGGTTCCGTGCCGAAAGGTAACCGGCACTTTATTACTAGGACTCCGCTGTTCGTCCCTCGCATAGTCACTATACTTTTACGAGTAATTAATGTTTTATTAATACTCGTAGCAACTCGTAGTAACGTAAAAAGCTAATTTAAAAACATAGTTTTGTAAAATATTAGTCATTACTCACACAATTTTTTTCATTTTAAACTTTTTCAAAGAAGTTGTTTTAGTCGTTGCAGAAAAGATGAATGACCAATGCCAGTTTTTGATTTAAATTACATAAATTAAATAATAAAACTATCATTTGTTTAAAAAATATAATGAGAAATAAAAAACATAACTGAATAAATAAATAAATATAAATTCTAAAACTATCAATCACTTTCTTAAAAAATACGTTCATTACGTTTTACTTTTTGTATAAAAAATCCAGTCTTGATCCCAACTCGGTGAAACTCAAAAAATTGCCATAAAATTACAATACCACAACATAGACACATACCTAATTAGCAATCTTAAGACGATACAGGAGGGGTCAATTCTCCATACAATAGACGCTCTCTACTATTTCCTCCCTGGTTTTTGAAGATAGAGCAATGATTTTTTCAACACAGATTATTATTATTTTTATCTGTGTCGGACCATTTTGATTTTTTTGATATTTTTCAAAAATTTCCAAAAACGGCCTTTTTCATTATGGCGCAAAAAAAGGTGTGATAATCAAGATTGGTAACAATTAACCAAAAAAACCAAACGGTCCAACACAGATTATTTCATTGTTATTCAGATTCTTAAATTTCGTTCCGATTGATTAAGTTTTGAAGGAGGAAACAGTCGAAAGCCGAACCTCGATTTAAAAAAAAAATCGCAATATCTTTTAACTGAATAATTTTTTTTCCGCTCACTAGCTCGGAAACACGTGTTTTGTCCTTTAATACCAGCGGGTAAAAACGCATTTTATCCACTAGTGGGTAAAGTAAATTGACCTTGAATAAAGTTCAATTAACTGCTTTAAAATTGATAAAAGTAAGTGAATCTAGTAATAAAGATGATTTACCACCTGTGGAACTACTGGAAGCAGTGATAAACGCATTTTTTGCGTTGTATATTCCTCGCTGTAGTGAGGGGAAAAGTTTTGTGTTACACTCGGGTGCAAATGTATTTTACTTCTCGTGTGTTAAAAAACTCGCAAGTTCAGGATTCTATTCTCGAACCTCTCGCTTCGCTCGTGGTTTAACTGTAGAATCCTTTCACTTGCTCGTTTTTCAATACCACACTCGGCGTTAAAATACAATTTTGCCCCCTTGTATAACAAATAACTATTATTGAAACTTACAATCACATGACAATTATATTATAATAAAATAAAAATTCAAATTAAATTAAACTAAATAAATCTAAAATTAAACTAAAGTAAATCTAAAAACGGCCCCTGTGGCATAGTACCGAAGACGCTGGCAGCATTTCCTCGCTGGATTGTCAAGCTAATACGCTGAGCGAGGAAGGTGCCAGCTCTTCGGTCGCCGGTGGCGTCTCTTAGTCTCTTCGATAAGTCCTTGAAGAGACTCAGAGCGCTAGGGCCCCACGGACCAAGGGTCTCGACGCCGAATGGAATAAAAATATATTCGAATATCTTTTAACTGAGTTGTTCTTAATGGACAATTTGTTTTCGTATAATCTAATTAATAACATTACTATATTTAACTAAAATTTCTAATTTGAAAGTTTTTCCTTTTTAGCATTTTCGCTCCTGTATCGTCTTAACATGCTATTAATATCATATCTATCTAAATTAATTGGCAATAGTTTTTTGCAGCAAATTTTATTTAATCTGTCGTTTCTCTTTTCAATAATTAATTAATTACTATGTAGAAAATGATTCTGGAACGACAAAATTGACTAACAGTAAAGGGTAACATAACTAGGGTACCAAGATAACGATATTACCGGAAGTGATAGTGACGTTGGCTGGGTACCCTTGTCGCCTGACAATATCAGCAGGTAAAAGTGGGAAATAGCTGACAGAGCGGACCGGCGAAGTAAATCGCTACCACGAGTTTTAGCCGTTTTTGAATACGTTGTTGAATTGTTACCAATTTCTGGTTTTAGTTAGAGTAACCGTTTAGGGATGCTGTTCACTTTCTGACAATAAATGTTATTTGTCGTGACGTTATCGAGTAACTTTTCCTAAAACGAAAAAACCCAGGCTCTGGGAAGCTGTGGGCTCCTAAGCTTCGTTAGCGTTGCTTGACTTTCTTGATGACCGTCCTGTAGCCTCTCTTGCCAGCCTTGTAGGACATCTCGTACAGCTGTCCCTTGTTGTCGTACCAGCGCACCGTGCCCAGTACGTCGAGCGCCGCCTGGTCCGTGCCGGGGTTCAGGATGGCGCCGTGCTCCGTCCGTGATGAGCCGTCGCTCGTGTCGTAACTGGAAATATAGGACGAAATGTTTTTTAACATGTTGACACTTTTGTGCTGACACACTGAGTTGAGAACTTAGTTTGAAACGTATTCATAATACAATATATACGAGAACGGATGCGCTTAAGAGGCCGTCAATATCAAAAAGTAGAAAATCGTAAAATTGGTAGTTTTCTACGTCCGGTTTTAGTTTCAGTATATACTTATTGATAAGAAAAGCACTTGTTTTAAACAGCGCGTATTCTTATCTACAAAATCAGTAGTTAACATCAAGGAAAAGTTACTCCCTGAATTAATTATGATTTTTTTCCTGACGCTAGTTTAAGAAGACCCGCAAATAGTGCTCACGTCTGAGTGAGCTGAGCTCAATTTTGTATACTTTAGGCTGCTAAAATTGATGTTGTCGCATTACTTATATCCTAAACTAAAAATTCAGTAGTTTACATGTGTGTTATCATGCTACTAAAATACAGTAAATGGAACTTAAACGACATCAATATTTGTCTAAAAAATACTTCGAATCAAATGGCAATTACTTCGAAAACCTTTTAGGCAAACAAAAGGCTTTCTTGATAATTATAAACTTTAAGTATGTGTATGCAAAATAGTGTGTAATACAAATCAGAAAACACTTCCAATTTTAGATACATACTTACTTAAAGTTGTAACTAAAATGCGGTCGGCCCCTGTCGGCATCTTCATAAATTTGAATATGTACGACCGTGTTTTAGTTTTAAAATAATGTTATTTTATAAGCTAGATAACTGGACTACAGAATTATTACCTTTTCATATTTTTCCTTACAAAGAGAACGAATAAAATCAATGTTGAATATAAACTTTCGTAAATTTTCCATACAAACGTCAAAACTGCGAACAGATTCTATTGAGTCAGACGCCCGATCGGGCTCGTTCGGAGCAGACGTGTCGCCAAATTTGCTCCAATGACATTTGTTTTTGACACTGGAAATCATATACGGATACAAAAAGATTGCCAGTGCTATGAATGTATTCAAAAGTAATAAGGTAAATAAATATCGTCACGTCTAAAAGAGTCTCAGTTTAAAATCGTTTTTTTTTTGTGTTGTTTACTTGTTTTTTTTGTATTGTTGAGAAATAAAAAAATATAATTATGTAACTTTAATACAATGATAAGAAATATAGGTATTTTTTGTCTTCTAAACTTTATTAAAATGAAAGAGTTTTAAAATTAATTTTAACTCGTTGGACTTTATTTTCATTATACTGGTCACATTATTTAGTGTGTCAGTGTGTGTACATTCTCTTTCGCGAAGAGACATTCAGTGTGGCGTATGAAAAAACTAAGAGAACTAATCATTATAATTATATTCTATAAATGATTATTTACGTAAATGGCGAAATTATTAATTGTAATAATATATTATCTTATCACAAAATTGTTCTGTATGACTTACCTTCTTATGTTCAATATAATTTTTAAATGGTGTTTGCACACGGGGCACGTAATTTTAGATTCAGACAACTTTAACTAAATTTTGAAAATTATTATTTTAATGAAGAATTCTATATATGGCAACAATTTTACATGTAAACTGACTGTCAACCTCTGTTCATACATAACCTCAACCTTTGTCTCAGTGCATTTATAACGGATGTTATAATGGCTAAACCGATCAGGAACAGTGAATTATTTTAATTCATTCGGAAAAGGGTTTAACCATTTATAATTAGAATAAACGAAGGACTGTTTTTTACACCAGAGTTGTTTTGATTTTATATGGTGTTTGCATAAATTTATTTTGAAAAATAATTGGAGTCAATTCGTGTGAGATGGTAACACTAAATTGACACTGTCCGCAATCTAAACACGCGGCAGCGTGTCAAGCCAAGTTCAAGTAACCGAACTGGCAGACAACATCGTGTGTAATATTACACGAACTATTTGGAGCTTCTATGGGCGTCCTCACAACAAAAACTATTTCACATAAACGTCTTAAATTTGGCTCTTATATTGATATTTGTGACATACATATGTGCCTGGCGTGATTGTTTCACCGGATGGTCTGATCGGAAGATTAGACCATTTCGTTGGATCTCCTTCTTGTTTATGTCTTATTATTTGTAACGTTTATTTTGTGTGTGTGTTAATGAATAAATTAATTATATTCTATTCTATTCTATTATAAAAGTTATAAGAAATAATATTTTATGTCATCAATTGTCATAAAACATTTTGAGGACTGCCATTGAACTTGGCACCCGTTTAGATCTCATTGCTTTTGTCGTTGACGCCAACAACCAAGGCATATATAATATTGAACTTGGCTCATATTTCCCTTTTTTGGTTTTGATGGGATTTTAACGTTACAACTGATCTTCAGTGAAACTATAGACCTGTCTTAAGTTCCTCTCACTTAGGTCACTGACCTCTTCCAGTAAATTGCGGTAGTGTGCGAAAAGTATGTTGGTGAGTGTGACGTGCGTTAGTGTGTGTAAATGGGGTAATTTGACAGATACTGAATTTTTACCCATCGTGACGGGCTCTTAAAAACAGTCATAACGGTCAACGTTACGTTATCATTACTAAAAGTTGTACATTTTAACTTTCATAAATACATAGTTATTTGTTTTACAAGGGGGCAAAGTTGTTGTTTAACCGCACGTGCCAATATTGATACCCGAGCAAGCGAAAGATTCCAATATTGAATCGCGAGCGTAGCGAGTGGTTCAAAAGTGGAATCTTGAGCGTTGCGAGAGTTTCAAGGCACGAAGGTTAAACAAACTTTGCCGCCGAGTGAAACACAAAATTTTTCACCACACCAACACGAACAAAATACTGGCTATAAAACATGAAACTAAATCAAATCTATTAATTTATTAAATATTTATGATTAAAAATCATAATTTATTGGTAAATTATACCAGCTAGTTCAAGATATCAAGTTAAAATTTGTATGAGTTTACTTTGCACTCTTGTGGATAAAATGCAATTTTGCTATCTGTTTTCGAATAGCAAAGTAAGCCTTTATCAGTTGGTGTGGTGAAAAACTATTTATTCGTAAAGTGTCATTCCATTTACGATTCTCACTTCTTTTTAGGATGCGTACCTACATGATTATATAAATTTAAATTGCTGAATTTGCTAGCCTCCTTTAGTTCCACAAAAAACATTATTAAATAGAACAGGCAGGCAATTATGGTCGCGCGATAAATGATAAAACATCTGCACGGGTAGCATGGTCACGCGATAAATGATAAAACATCTGGCCGTCCCTATCGCACTTACTAATAGTGCGATAGGGACGGCCTGATATTTTATTGTCTATTGCGCGACCATGATTGCCTGCCTGGCCTGATATTTTATCGTCTATCGCGCGACCATGCTACCCGTGCAGATCATGCTTTTGTTTCGTTTAATTTTAAAGAAAGATACATTTTTGAAAATGTTAGGGTATTAATAATGTATGCTGATTTTATTATAATTTGGTCTGATAACAACTTAACTGCCGATGTCATTGAATGATTCATCATATTCATAATTATATGTATTCTTATCATACTGCCGAAGTGACCAGCATTTATTCCCAGCCACATTAGCCGATCAGACTTAAAAATGAAAAGTAGGCAGGTGACTTAAGAATGAACGTTTTGATAAGGGTTTTTGTTTCGTTACATTGGTATTTAATTTGATCAATGGGTATGTGATGGACGGGCATTGAACTGAATGGAGGCGGTTGATCATGTTTTTGTCACACTGATCCTTACAACGAATGCTCTGTTCTACTTTTTAGGACACCATTGTGATCTGATGTGACATCAAAGCTGTTTGATTTGTATTTAGATATTTGACAGGTTACAAGATAAATGGACGCGAGTTATTCATATAGTAACTGTAATATTCGTAATTCGTAACCTTATTCGTAACCTTTTTTATTCTATATCTAGCTACTAAAATATACGGTTAAACATATTTTTTTGTCTGTAGCAATTTTCTAAGAATGTTAATATCTGACTGCAAAGTTACAAAAGGTACTTTGTTTAAAAACGCAACCAAATGTAACGAGACATCCTGGCACTCGTTAAGATTGAAGATAGTGGTTTCGTCCGTTTCCCTACCGTTGTTAAAATATAATTGTATTTAGCAAACATTCTAAATTTAAACACCTACCTAAACTTTACATACATTTCAAACATATTGCCGCTCTAAGCGACGGGTTCAGTGTCGGCCTCCTTGGTCTGGGCACCGTGGAGGTTCCAGTGCAATGTAATATCAGAAAAATCGCAAAAAAAACAAAGACAAAGAAAACATTTTTGGCGTTACAAAAATAATAAAATTATGAAGTAGAATTGAGTAATTATGATCGTACGTGTGTGGCTAATAAATAAATAACATCGATATCTATGTGGGATCAATATCAAGTAAATCCAATTTAGATATCATTTGACATCCAAATATAAGTCCGAACTGGCCTCAAGGCATGTTGATGGAACATAATACCTATATAATTTTATTGTTAATCAAATACGTGTAAATGCTCCGAAGATGATTTATTGAGTTACAACTAGAATACAACGTCATGAACATCATGTCATATTTAAAATTATATTTAGAACATTGCATTCCTTATTCAAACATACACTGTAGATGGCGCTGCTGGATATTAAAAAACAACACCCCCACTATATCTAAGCATAGCCATCGGCATCATCAGCATTAAGCGAAACAGGTTTAAAACCAACTAAACATACCTACTACTACTACTTAGGCACAAGTCCTAACTTCTCAAGGAATCTAAAGTGCTTGACAAACCCTAGACCCTTAGTCAGCAAATCGGCTGGCATCTCAGCTGTCGATAAGTATTTTGTTTCTACTAAACCTTTAGCAACTATATCTCTACTAAAGTGATAACGAATGTCAATGTGTTTCGACCTATTGTGAAACACAGGGTTGGCCAATAACTTCAGAGCACCTTGATTATCATTGTATATTCTAATCAATGAAATTTTATTTGTAATTTCATGGTATAATGACCGTAAGTACATAGCTTCTTTGATACATTCAGAAATACTAATGAATTCCGATTCACAACTGCTCAAGGACACGCTAGTCTGTTTCTTACTACACCATGAGATTACACTTCCCGACAAAGTGAAACAATATCCTGAATAGGACCTCCTATCAAGAACATTACTGCCCCAGTCTGCATCAACAAACCCGGTAAGTTTTGAATCAGAATCACTACTATACCTGAGGCAATAGTGTTTTGTTTTCTTAAGATAACGCAAAACACGTTTAGCATGAGCCCAATGTTCTTTACCATGGCATTTATTAAACTGGCTCAGATAACCTACACTGAAAGAAATGTCGGGTCGCGTCAAAACTGCTAAGTACATGAGACTACCAATGAGTTGTTGATAAGGTAATTCAGTATCACAGCACTCACCCTTATCTAAGTTCAACCTTTCCTCCATAGGAGTCTGAACAGTCTTACAGTCTGTCATATTGAACTTATGCAACAATTTGTCGACATAATCTTCTTGATCTAAAGTTATAACATTGTTTTCTTTATCAACACAAACATTCATGCCTAAACACTGTTTCACTTGACCAAGATCTTTTAATTTAAATTGTGAAGACAGTACCTGTTTCAAGCATTTTGTTTCTTCAGCGTTGTTTGAAAAAACAAAGAAATCATCGACATATAGAGCTACTACAGTCAAACCGTTATCGTTTTTCACATATAAACAAGGTTCTAATTTAGACCTTGTATAACCATGCTCGGTTAAACAATCATCTACCCTCCTGTACCACGCTCTTGAGGATTGTTTGAGCCCATATATGGCTCGCTTCAACTTAAGTACCTGCCCTTTACCTACAGGCGAAGGAAAACCTTCTGGTTTCTCCATATAAATATCCTCCTCAAGGTAGCCGTTCAGGAAAGCAGTGGTCACATCTAAATGACAAATATCTAAGTTCAACTGCACAGAGAGAGCAAATAAAAGTCTTAAAGTTGTATGCCTTACCACTGGCGCGAATGTTTCCTCATAGTCCACTCCATACTTCTGAGTATAGCCCTTGGCTACTAACCTGGCTCTGAACCGCACATTGCCCTCACTATCATACTTCTTTTTAAGCAGCCACTTGCACTTTACCACACTAGAGTCTTTTGGAATACTGACAAGCTCCCAGGCCTGGTTTTCTTCAAAACTATTCAACTCTTCTGCCATAGCTTGTCTCCATTGCTCTTTCTCTGGTCCGCGTAAAGCCTCAGATAGTGACAGACCACTGGCATCGTCCCTCGGGCTAGCGTCTGAACAAAGATTTGAAATTCCATACCTTTCAGGAGCTTTTCTTTGTTCTGCTGTTCTCAGGACTGGCCCGGTTCTCTCAGGAGCAGGAACATTATCCGGAACTGAAACACTTTCCGCTGTGGTATCTGGATCCTCATACTCACTAGGATTGATCGAATCATATGATGTATCAGTCAAAGTTCTGGAATTATCTGGACTCTCATCCCCCACTGAACTTTGACATCCTACCTCAGCTTTCTGTATCTGTGGTTGAACTTCAATTTGACAATACGTCACTTTATTTTCAATAATTTTAACATCCCTTGCTGTAAAAAAGGTTCTCTTTTCTGGATCAAATAGTCTATATCCTTTGACCCCTTCTGGGTAACCCATTAGGATAGCTTCTTTAGACTTCTGCCACTTCAACCTTTTCTCTTTGGGAATGTGGACCATGACAGTACTGCCGAAAATCCTTAGATGGCTCAGGTCTGGCTGTGTCCCTGTCCACATTTCAAAAGGAGTTTTGTTGTTCAAACCTGAAGCTATTGTCCGGTTCCTTAAGTAAACTGCACAATTACACGCTTCTGCCCAGAACTCTGTGGGTAGCTCAGCATCAAATAATAAGCATCTAGCTTACACCACACACACCTACCACACTACACACACCACTGCACACACTGACAGGCCTAGCCTAGTGTGGGGGTCAGTATAAAATGTAACTTTGTGTAACTTTGTGTACCTTTCTCACAGACCACACGATTCTGCCGTTCACATAATCCATCTTGTTCAGGAGTATAAGGATTTGTCCTTTGATGCAGTATCCCATTTAGCTTCAGGAACTCGTTGAACTTCTTACTGCAAAATTCAAGACCATTATCACTTCTTATAATCTTAATCTTTTTGTCAAGTTCATTTTCAACTCTAGCTTTAAACTCTTTAAAACAATCAAGAGCTTGACTTTTCTCCTTCAAAAAATAAATAAATGCCATACGACTATAGTCATCCACAAATAGCAAATAATATCTTGATCCTCCAAGAGATTTTACTTCCATTGGACCAGCTATATCCATGTGAATAATATTTAATAAATCCTGACTTCTGTTGCAATTATTAGGAAATGGCAGTCTGCACTGTTTGCCTTCACAACATACCTTGCAATTACTGATGTCTATCTTGCCGCCAATACTGTAGCCTTGCACTGCATCCTTCAGTTTCGCCATGTAGGAGCCATTAACATGTGCGAGACGTCGGTGCCAAGTCTCGGCAGACACTGCCATAGCAACGTTGGTCGTATCTTCTGGCATATTCAATTTGTAAACGCCATTTGTCAGAGCGGCCGTAGCAACATGCTGTCCACTTCTATTGTAAATCTTACAATCCTTTTTAGTGAAGTCCACTCTGTTCCCTTTCTTTATCAGTTGGCTGACCGATAAAAGGTTTGTAGTTAAACTCGGTACACATAGAACATCTTCAACTGTTATGTCGAATTCACTATCTGGAGTCACAGTCGCAATCTGTACGTTTCCGGTACACAACACAGGCAAACATGCCTTATTTGCAACTATAATTTCACTAGTTGCCGGCTCGTACGATGCATTCATAACCCAACATTCGTTTGGTGTTAAATGGGTACTAGCGCCACTATCAATATAGTACTCGTCTTTCTTAAAATCGGCACTTAAAAAAACACAGCACTGAATGCATGAGACTGTTTCCGTATACCAGTTTTATTTTTAACTGAATTCTTTTCGTAATTCGGGCATTGATTTCTATAATGACCCGATTCTTTGCATCTGAAACAATTGACTTTGACATTTCTGACTTTTGTTGTCATTTCGCCGCCATCCTGTTTACCACAGACAAATTTCGTTTTGTTTTTCTTGTTATGTTGGTAACTTGACGTACTCGCGAATGCATTCTCAGTCTCGTTCCCATTCCCTGTCAAATTTGAATTTTTCTCTTCCATGTCTAAAAGCTTTGTTTTGATGGCGTCTGTCGTGATGGAAATGCCGGAATGCTCTATTGCCATAATCATCGGGGAATATTTCTCAGGCAAACCTGCTAATAATAGCGAGCCGATCCACTCATCACTAATGGCAAAACCTGTGCCACTTAATTTCTGACCATTTTCTACCATTTTTGTTACGTATTCTGTCATCGAATTTGAATTTTCGAGCCTTATGGAAATTAAATTTCGTAACAACGTAATTCTTCTGGCGAAACCAGAGTCGTCAAATAAGCTTTTGAGTTTTGTCCACAATTCAAACGTAGTTTTGACACCTTTTACATGGACATACAAGGAAGGGTCGATAGTCAAAATCAATTTCGCACGGGCTTTTTCGTCATCTGCAACTTCTGTACCCGTAGCTTCTGGCTTACGCGTAACAAACTTCTGCGTGCCTTCTAGGATAAGAAAATTCTCTGCTGCGAAAACCCACTCACAATAATTTTCTCGGCCACGTAACTTGGGCACATTCGCCACATAGTTTGGTGACGACATCTCCGGAGATTAGTCACAGATCACTTCACAATATAAATAAATAACACAATACACTGTAAACTGCAATCTAATACTTGACTAAACCCCCGTATTGATCAATAAAATATACCCATAACCTATTGTTAATCAAATACGTGTAAATGCTCCGAAGATGATTTATTGAGTTACAACTAGAATACAACGTCATGAACATCATGTCATATTTAAAATTATATTTAGAACATTGCATTCCTTATTCAAACATACACTGTAGATGGCGCTGCTGGATATTAAAAAACAACAAATTTCCTAGTCACGGCTAATTACATCCATGCTTAATTTGCAAACAAATACAACTAATGCACATACAAATATTGAACAGCATTCGATCGATATGCACTTATTTGTCCGGAATAGGTACAATGGGTTTATGTGTTTTGAGCACGTTTGGCGACAAGCCAGTGCTAAAGTAAGGCAACTCCGAAAGCGGGTGATTCATTGATTTAATGCTTTGCGGATAATTTTTGTTCGAAGAGTGAAAGGACATGTGACAGTGTTACAAAGTTGTTCTTTTTGTACAAAAAAAATAGTTTTTTCTACTCCCGAACTGTTATTCGTCATTTACAGGGTCGTGCATAGATCTTTAAAACCCTTCATAACAGTCTATTCCCCAAAGCCAGCGTCCGCCGGCTTTCCGCGCATGCGCGCAGTATCGAAAAAACTGAAAACGCATTGTTTGGCTCTGTAACCATGGCAACGCATTGTTATAACGATACTGCGCACTTTGGGTAGCTGAGTTGACAGTGCAAACCTTTGCGTCAAAATACAGGAAACAGTGTGAATTTCACGAAATTTTTTCAAGAAAACTATTAAAAACTAAGTGTATGATCGTAGAAAAAGTATTGTATGCAACGGTGTTTAACTGAATCAAAAAATACTCGTGGCGTCTTAATAACAATTTTCGGCTTCGCCTCAAATTGTTACCCACGCCACTCGTTTTTTTTGACCTCCTTTAAACGCCTGTTGCATAAAATACTATTTTTGATAGTCTTTATCCTATTACAGTCACTACATAATAAATTAACGGTTCGATACGATTATATTTTTACCTAGTCCTTTTAATTCCATGTAAGCACTTTATAAAACTCAGGCTTTTAAATAGGTATTTTAACCAAGAGCTATTATAAGATCATAACATTTATAGAGCTAATATAACATTTACAACCATGATTTACTGCGCATTTCAAAATCATACAAGCATCGTCTGGTCATAAATTCATATTTTCTATGGTCCGTGGCAATATAATAACTTGCAGAACACAATAAAGGAATAAGTCCAAAAAGTTCAAAGGTCAAAAGGAGACGTTCTCCTTTGTACTGTTCTTAATTGTACCTACATTATGTGTTTTTAGTAGACGAGTATAATACTACTACTGTTAAAAGCCAATCGCAAACACAGGAAATTTTCTTCCTATTTTCTAAGGAAATTATGGTGTGAATGGACATCGTTACAAATTCATAGTGCTGCACCACAGATATAGGAATGCTCCATTCATACCTGTCTTATACCGTGCTTCTGGCAGGTAGAGTAAATGCTCTATTATAAACGAGAAAAACATTCAAGTTTGGATACAGCTACGTGTTCGCGGTAATCGGGTTATTATGTGCCTGAGCACGTGAGGCTAATAAGGATAAACAAACAGAGACGATTCATTGAATATGGAGGTAGAAAACTCGTTAAAAACGCGGATCAAGGTGGAACGACAGTACCTGTCAACACAAATATTTATACATTCAGAGATGATTCTTGTATGTAGGCCTAAAATTGACTTTTATTTTCGATATGAGACGCTTGTTTTATATTGGGTACTTCATTTCTGGATTAAACGAGATTTCAAGTCCAAACGACCAACGTTAATTGAAGAGCGGTTTAAAAAAAAGTCTTTCATGTAAAATTTATTTCGAGTGTGTATCGTTATTAATGTACATACATACATACAACATACATACAATCACGCCTGTATCCCATAAAGGGGTAGGCAGAGCACATGAAACTACTAAAGCTTCAGTGCCACTCTTGGCAAATAAGGGGTTGAAAGAAAACGAAACTGTGGCATTGCAGTGACAGGTTGCCAGCCTCTCGCCTACGCCACAATTTAACCCATATCCCATAGTCGCCTTCTACGACACCCACGGGAAGAAAGGGGGTGGTGAAATTCTTAACCCGTCACCACACAGGCAATGGCAGGTAATGGTAGGTAGGCAGGTTATTAATGTGTGTAGAAACATGTGGTTTTTCACAAAATAAAGGAAAATTTAACATGAAAATCTTAAGTAAACTAGCGCTTTTGTAGACGCGCTAGACTAATTCATGAAATGGTACATATACCAAATAAATTCATCGTAAAAAGCCAAATCATAGCCTCCCCAACATCTCCATCTTTTTGGATGCAATACCTGTTGATAAAAACAAGTTGCATTTTGAAGTTAGGTGCATTACATCACCATACTATCTCGTCAACCATACATCATAACGGACGTGACTGACATCTAGACAGTAAATTGATTTTAGAATTATCACATTTATTATGTTTATTAACTTGTAAATCGATTGCTCGTGAGTTAAGATTATCCTATACATTATGATTGAATGCATTGGTTAGGTATTTCATCTTCTGTTCATTTACTTTTATGAATTTACTGGAAATTCTTTTTATATATTGATAAATGAATGTCAATTGAATAAGTCAAGATGTGTTAAGCAGATAATAATATGCAGTAATTTTCCTAGGAACTTTACGTACTATACAGAGTGTATTTTTGATATTACCTCAAACTTTAACCAGACCAAGGTTTTAGTGCTAAGAACCCATATAACAAGTAATTATAAGTTTAGTCCAAACTGACAGAGCGTATTTTTTTATATATTGAGCAGCAATGTATTGCGTACACCTAAGTATTTGACATCTCGGAGACGCGGAACTAATTGACAGTTATTCATATGTCAAGTTAGCTAACAAAAATAACACGCATGGCGTGCTGAATTATTTTGTATGAAAAAAATAAAATTTAATTAAATCATATATTTAAAAATATGTTCCGTGGCTTATACTAATAAACCTTCAAATATGAAAATACACAGCCTGTATAGCAGATAAGTGTTTTAACACATAATATTATTTTGATGTGGGAAAATGTAATCTGTTAGAAACAATACAAATTTTCTAATATTGATTAAAACAACAAAACTAAGATTAGCTCGATACTAGAGGTTTACAAAAAATGGGATCTCCTTTTACCTAAGTTAAAAGATATATGAATATATCGTACTTACTAGAAATTGTAGGAGTTGGGCATATCGGCCGTTTGCATCTCGTAGTGTATAACCTGCGGTTTCGCCTGCCCGGCCACTGCAGGGCTCGCCCAACATTGCGTCAGAACTGCTCCGAGGACCTTCGAAATAAAATAATAAACAATGTGTATTTACCTGGTATACGAAATCCTGCTTATACTTGTTTAGGATCAAACCAATTAATTATCGTTTTATTTACAACAATATAATTGTTTACATAATAATTCTGCATCAAAAGTTCGTTAAGTTAGTATTGTCAGTAAATGTTCGATATAAGTCAGTTTTAATTATATTTATATGTAATTGTACAGCGATTTAGCGATTCTACTTTGCTGTCTGCATTATGCCGTGAGAGTCACCAATGAACAAACAGAGCCAGTAATAGTTATTTGTTATACAAGGGGCAAAGTTGTATTTTAACGCCGAGTGTGGAATTGAAAAACGAGCAAGTGAAAGGATTCTATAGTTGAACCACGAGCGAAGCGAGTCGAGAATAAATAAACATATTTGGTAACACAAAACTTTTCCCCTCACTATAGCGAGGAAACTACAACGAAACTTTATTACTAGAACGAACCCGCTGGTATTAAAGGACAAAACACGTGTTTAAATAAACAGTTCGAAACGAACGAAACACTTACATAGTTCGAACAGTACATACATATATCATAGATATACTTATACATATATTGACAGATACTCAGGTAATATATCCTATATAATATGTTTAATTTATACATAATTATAAAAAGTATATATTATATTATATAAAGTCTGAGAACACCAATGATCAGTCAGTGTTAGGTTAAGGTAGTAAAGTCGTTTTCCTTTCATCACTGGGGTACTGGATTGTTTCAGTAATCTATTCCATTATGTCTCATCTCGGTGTTAATTCTAGAGTTCAGGATTTATTAAAGTAACGTTCTTGACTTGTTGGAGAACTTTATTTAACACATGTTAGTTGCTCTTCAACGTTTTAATTTGCCTAATGATTTACAAGTACTTGACCTCATATTACTCGCTACTTCGACACCAAAATATTGAAGAGTTTCAAAAACAAGTGGGACCTATGACATTACCTTGTATGCCCGAAGCTAGAACTAAGGACAGACAAGGCCACATTTATACTAAAAATTCGCAATCGTTAAATATTCACATACTAATCCCAGTCATTGCGACATCACGTCTCGTCTGATGACAGATACAATACAATAAACAAACTTTTCGGCACTAGAGATAAACAAAGCGTACCTACCAGAAATAAAAACATGATGTGTGAATGAATTGCAAAAGGATGACTTCCTGGACAGGTTGATGTTCGAATGTGCGACGATTTTGCAAGATCTCCTTATATAGGAGGACGCGGCCCGCGGGTGCTTGTGGCTCGGGCTGGGCTGAAACTGAGTCAATTACCTGGTGATCGACATATGAATGGGCTGATAGTACCGGCACGTTACGTCACTACGTTTGTGTAGGGATTCCGATTGATACCTGTGCGATTAAGTGCATTTGTCATGTGTATACAAGTTGAAGTTCTTACGTCCATATGACTTTGGGTATACAGCGTGTGTATTCCATACGGCCGAATATCTTAATAACGATTAGTATCGGATCTAAGAAGCAACTACATGTTTTTTTTTTAATAGATGACATATTTTTTTTTTCATACATAATAATTCAGCACGCAATGTATTATGTCCACGTCAATTAGCGTACCTACCTGAACGTAATTACGACATGACGTTTATGTCATGTTAAATTAAGTTGGAAGGCGTACATTGCTGCTGGCCAGATTTAAAAAAATCATTACTCTTAATTAATAACACTTTTTAACAAAATCATTATCCTATTTGATTCGTATGATCAGATACTATAACTGGATACATTATTCGCCCGTATGGAATCCACACGCTGTATTATTTTTAAACAAATACCTATTATCAGTTTAGTGTTTTACTTCGGCAAAATGTAAAAAATATAATCTCGTGGCGTAGCAATGTCACGGTGACTGTGACGGCATATTTTTACCTACTAGCTACTAGGTACATTATAAACTGAAGCAGTGCGATCTAGTAGAGGAGTGGAATGAGAATTTGTATGGGGGTGGTCATAATAATTCCCACAGAACCGAAGTTTGTTTTTTTTAGTTCTTTGTGTGTGCCTTTTTGACATACTAAAAATATAGTAAAATATATTTATGCAAAATGCGTTTTTTCGACCGCCAAAAGTTGTATGAAAAATTACTATGGAAAAAAAATCCTAAAATTTAAAAATCGTCTCTGGTATCAACTTATGGGGAATTAGGCGGCAATTTTTTTTATAGCGTTGATGTTTAGCAAAAATATAAATATTTTTCACTATTTTGGTAAAATAAAAAATGACAAAAATCATAAATTTGATGAAAGGAAGTAATTAAAACATAAATTTCAGCAATGTAATTTTTTTCATATGTCCCACACCATGGTAAATACGGGTACGATCCGCCTGGTGATTAGCAGTTACGGTAGCCTATGACGCCTGCCAATCTAGAGCCTCCACATGCGCGTTGCTGGCCCTTTAGAGTACCTTTCCACTAGAGATGCGCAACGTGATAGTGTTTGATATCCACCAATCATGTTCACTGTTCACAAAGCGTAGCGCTAGGGTTCGACTAAGCTGATTGTGGATATCAGAAGCATCCATAACACATCTCTGGTGGAAAGGCACCCTTAACAGTCCTCAGCTAGCTCGCAGGATAACGCGCGTCCGCGGGAGAAAAATCCTCCTAAGCCTACATCGAAAACAGATGCCTTAATCTCGCTGTCCAAGGCTCTAAGTCACGCGGCCCCGGTAGCCCAAAGAAGCGCTGGCTGGACGTCGTGGGAGCGGACATACAAGAGAACAATCTCACGTCTAAGTATGCTGAAGACCGGGCAAAGTGGAGAAGACTGAGTAGGAAAGCGGACCCTGGCGCTAGGCCGGGAAAACGCTAGGTTGAAGAAGAAGAAGCCGCACTGTGCGACCATATACGGGTCCAGGGTGTGTGGATGCGCAGATTTATGACTAGAAAAACCGATGATTATTAGGTTTTGGTTTTCTCTCGTGTTCGATATAATGCTTTATCGACAGTTTTTTTATGGGATGCGACAATTTATATACTTATATTGAACCCCACCAAAATACAAGTTCATGGTAAATACGGTTACCCAATAGGAGGATTTTTCTCCCGCGGACGCGCGTTATCCTGCGAGCTAGCTGAGGACTGTTAAGGGTGCCTTTCCACCAGAGATGTGTTATGGATACTTCTGATATCCACAATCAGCTTAGTCGAACCCGTTCCTACTAGCGCTACGCTTTGTGAACAGTGAACATGATTGGTGGATATCAAACACTATCACGTTGCGCATCTCTAGTGGAAAGGTACCCTAAAGGGCCAGCAACGCGCATGTGGAGGCTCTAGATTGGCAGGCGTCATAGGCTACCGTAACTGCTAATCACCAGGCGGATCGTACCCGTATTTACCATGGTGTGGGACATATGAAAAAAATTACATTGCTGAAATTTATGTTTTAATTACTTCCTTTCATCAAATTTATGATTTTTATCTTTTTTTATTTTACCAAAATAGTGAAAAATATTTATATTTTTGCTAAACATCAACGCTATAAAAAAATTTGCCGCCTAATTCCCCATAAGTTGATACCAGAGACGATTTTTAAATTTTAGGATTTTTTTTCCATAGTAATTTTTCATACAACTTTTGGCGGTCGAAAAAACGCATTTTGCATAAATATATTTTACTATATTTTTAGTATGTCAAAAAGACACACACAAAGAACTAAAAAAACCAAACTTCGGTTCTGTGGTAATTATTATGACTCCCAAGGCTATATCTCCTCTACTAATCTTTAAGCTTTCACCGCTAATAAAGTCAATTTGACGGGCACAGGTTCAAACCCCCGGCTCGTATCAATAAGTTTCCGGAATTTATGTAGGAAATATCATAGAATTTCGGTGAAAGAAAATATCGTGAGTAAATCGGACTTATGTCAATATAGGAGCTAACGTCCACCATCTGACCTTCCAATCCATAGGGTAATTATGGATTGGAAGACCAGATGGTGCGGACGTTTAGTAAAAAATAGAAAAGTTTCCAAGCGGACCCGAAGGCTCCCATTACTCGTGGCAAAAAGCCGGGACAACAATGCAAGGAAGATGATGATCATAAACTGACTGGCGACCCGCGTCGCATTCGTGCGCGTATTAACAAATTACAGTACATACTCCAAAACTTTCCTCAGGAATTCTAATATTGATAGGTGAAAGAAATCCCATTTAAAATCTGTTCAATAGTTTTTGGTTTTATTGGGAAAACAAACATAGACAGGCACATGCGATGTAGGACTTTATTTATAAGATTGGCAAGGCGTTTCCTTTGCTGCAATGCGTCAGCGATTGGCATCTGAAGTAACCATCTAGCATATTGTAGGTATTCTTTAATCTACATACCATGAAGAGCTGTTTTCAAGGCAGCTTCCGAAAACCTCTATACCAACTTGACACCTGACGCGATCGGTTAGCTGCGTAAGTGAAACTTTGAATTCGACTTATAATGGTAAGCGGCCAGATGGCATGACCCTCATTCCCTGGAAGCTAGGACGGCCCTTAGTCTGGGACGCCACATATGTGGATTTTTTTGGCACCGTCCCGCCTCCCAGGGAGTTCTACCAAAGCTGGCACGCCGCCGAAGCGGCCGAACGCCTCAAACGGCGCAAATATGCAACCATAGACTCTGGTTGCATGTTTGAGCCGTTTGGGGTGGCGACCCTCGGACCCTGGGGACCCGGAGTACACTCGGTGTTCAAGGAGTTGTCGAAACGTCTTGTTGATGCTACGGGTGACCAGAGGACTGGCTGCTTTCTTGCCCAGCGGATAATTAAGCATCGCGATCCAGCACGGCAATGCTACCAGCCTTCAGGTGCCGTAGCCGAATGGCATTTCTGCGACGCGAAACGAAAACGAAACGCCGCGAAAGGTAGTCTGGCTCTGTCGCGCGTATTGGCGCGACAGAGCCAGACTAGCAAGAGCGATAGAGATAGATATCTACGAGTCTTTCGTTTCGTGGGCTTTTGTGCCATTCGGCTACGTACCCTGGGCACCCTACCATTCCGCGCCGAGCTTGCTCCTGTCTTTTATTTGTGAATATTTTTATGTAGGTACATATATTTATTCTGTGTTAGTATAAATTTAGTAGTTTAAGTTATTTTTATGTTTTTATGCAGATTTAGTGATTTTATGAATAAATATTTATAATTATTTGTGAGTGTGTTTAGTAAAACGCCCCACTTTGTTGGTTACCATTAAAGCGAGATTTACTATTGTATCTTTATGCGAATAAACTGACAAAGCGGCTTTATAGAAATCGACACAGTGGGACGTTTTCCCATGCACACTCACATTTGTAAATCTGCTAGGTACTACTTTTAACTGTATTATTGTCAACAAAGTGTACGCTTTACGCTTAAATGAACAGACCATTAAAATCATGAAACACGACGTTTTATACCTATCCTATAAGAACTATAATACTGTTTTCTCAAATTTGCTACTCGTGTTAAATCTAGCCCAAGTATGAGGGATTGGGCAACAACAAGCCTAAATATCGTAATTTGTAAGCGCCTAGCGTACGTTTTATAGCTGTACCGACAGGACAACACACGACGTAACAGCCGGAACTTGGTGTTACGATCCGCAGCTCGGAATAACAATTGGCCGGGATTGAGAAAGATTATTTTTGGGATTAAGGTAATTCTAACGAGAATGAAAATATTATTTTGCTAATTAAGTAATATTGACACTTACATACAATTGGATTGTTCATCAATATTTTCGAATTCCTATCAGATGGATCGGATGTAAGGATCCTGTCAATTTTGGCCTAGAATCCTAAATTCTTAGGAATTAAATATACGCCGTTATGTAAAATGTCCACATGTCCAATTCAGGAATTTTCCTTTAACTTTCTACTTGGAAAGTCCAGGGAAAGTAGGAGTATCTATATTAACCACCCAGTTTTTGTGTAAACTTGGCACTTGAAACGTGCTAAAGAATTTGGCACCACACCAACGTATATAAATTCCAAATAAGTAAAAGGTACCTACTACTTTAGTTACTCTGTACAAAAACAGATGCCTATTAATACAATTATCTTTCTCTGTTGTAGTGATCCACTTCGGCAACCTAATCGCTAATCGCTGGAGAGTGTATTTTACTGTATTGTTGTAAAAAAAACATGCAATTTATGCTGTTATTAGAGCGTTTTCACATCACCCGATCCGATATCGGATGTAGAAAAAATGTCAAAGATGATGCCTTTAGTATACTTATTAACCGTCGCCTCATATCTCAAGAAGGACGGTTATCAAGTCGTCTGTATGTTTTTATTTTTTTTTATTTTTTTATTTTTTATGTTTGTTCCTCGATATCTCCGTCGTTACTTGACCGATTTTGAAAATTTTTTTTTTGATTGAATTTATATGCATACAGATTGGTCCCATTTTTCTCAGAATCCAGTTCTGATGATGGGATCCTGGAGAAATCGAGGGAACTCCTCGAATCTGAAAGGCATACATATGGTGATTTTTGTGTTTTTAAAGGAACAGCATGCATTTAGGTACGGAACAGTGACATTTGGTGCAGTGGAACTGCTGATGATGGCCAGAACGGAACTCTTCAAATCTGAACGGCACGCTTACAGTGACTTTGGTATTTTTATACGAACAGCATGCACTTTCGTCCAGAACAGTGACATTTGGTGCAGTGGAATTTCTGATGATGGTCAGAACCGAACTCCTCAAATCTGAACGGCACGCTTATAGTGACTTTGGTATTTTTATAAGAACAGCATGCACTTTCGTCCAGAACAGTGACATTTGGTGCAGTGGAACTGCTGATGATGGCCAGAACCAAACTCCTCAAACCTGAACGGCACACTCATAGTGACTTTGGTATTTTTGTAAGAAAAGCATGCATTTAAGTGCAGAACAGTGACATTTATTTAGTTATGTTTGTTAAGCATATTGAGTTTTCAAGTCAAAGTTTGTCAAGCTTCGATTTCTTATAATATAATCGGATTCATGAGGAATTGAGGAAACTCCTCAAACCTTAACGTTATACGTATATTCATTTGTGTTGCCATCTAATAATGAAAGCATTAAAAGCAGTTTTAAAAAATACTTACACATTTCTACATAATCCAACATTCGCAAGTAGCTTTTACCAGAACCCAAAAGGCGACGGTTTTTTTTTCTTAAAAATTATTATAGGATATCGCGGTTCTACATCCGGTATCGGATCGGATAATGTGAACCGAAAACGCACTTAGGAACTTCACGCTCACTTTCACTTATCTAAGTCAAAGTAAACTTTAATTCAACAAACACAATTGACAGATTTACTCACCATAACTAAAGTGTATGAGGTAATCAGTTTTCCCGCCTGTAAAACCCATCAATTGTTTCTTAGAGTTTTTTTATCTCTGTATGATTAAATCATGATTTTTCATTAATTTGCATGGTTTCATTAGGTACAGTTAAGTCGCAACTTCTATGGACGGGTTTTATGACAATATTGTCACTTTGGAAGTAAATAATTAAATAAAGGGATCTCTTGTGAATTAATAGATATACATTACGAGTATTCGTAAGAGCCGTAAGTATCTATCCCTAAATTTATAAATAAAACATGTTAACGTTAGTCGACCAATTACTGATCGTCAATTTCTTTTTAGGATTTTTATTCGGCTCGATAATGTGGCTGCAGATGAAATTGTTGTTATTAATATTCATTTTGAATTTATTTGTGGGTTTTGGTTACTTAAGATTTCCAAGAGAAAACCGAATGGATATTAAAGAATATGTGAGCAATCTCGGAACTTCAGAGTTACTTCCTCTTCATAGAAAACCATATTTGGAACATAGCTCAAGAAAAAGTAGCTCGGGAAGGAGACGTCGGAAAAGAAAATGTAAAAATAAGTCAAAAAAAGTGTGTCTGCAATATTCAGAACACGATAAAAATGGTCACACCAAGTATTCATCGGTATTGTGTAATCTCCGAGATGTAGCAAAGCTGTTCAAAGAAAGATTTGATAATGTAGAAGTTGAATTTGACTGACCTCATTATTCAAGTTTTTTTTTCGAACCTAATCCCTTTATAGATATAGTGCGAAAACAGGGTCACTTTCCTTCATATTTCTCCGGAAACGTTCGTATTTGTCATGTTAGTTCAATCAATGTCAGTACATCTTGTACTGAGATTGACTGAAATAGCATGACACGTTCGTACGTTTCCGTAACAATACGAAGGCAAATCTTTCCGCAATACATTTGTAGTATCTTTAATTAATACATCTGCCTAAGCTATTTCATTTCATTTATACATATATTTAAATCAAGCAACATGGCTCATACAATAGTAACAAAATACGCAATAAAATAAATATCCAATTTAAAAATTAAAACATGATTATTGCGATAAGTATTCATTGTAAGTAACGCCTACATGTAACAATCAGTTACAAACTCTTGAGTTACCTTTGAATGTAGGTACTTCGCAGGCGTTTAAGTATTTTGTATATGGACGACTATTTTTTCGACACTTTTTCTTCTCCCTGGTCAGTATTTTCTAAAATTTAACTTCAAGTATGTTTACTATAATTTCAAGAAGGTACTATTCGTAAATTTAGAACGCCTAAAAAACCTGAAACTTTTCGATCAGTGCAGAACTTCAGCTTAGACAAACTATAAATTGCACAGAATCTCATTAGAAACGTGTTAATTCCATAGTAATTTGAGGTGTTTTGTGATGCTTCGACACTTTGTCACTGCGAAGACTGTGACGCGTTCAGGGTTAATGGCCAATGGGACTACGATTTATGAAATTTAATTTTATGAAGCTAAGTAGGTACCTACCTAAATCGTTTGGCGATGAGATGAACAGCAACTAGTTTAAATACCATGTGAATTTAAAAATACGGGCTTCAACGCCTTATTTTCTTCTTTTATCCTTATATTCAGAAACTTGCTACATTATAAAATGTGGATCATAAAAGTCTAAGGAAAATACTTACTTATCCAAAAAGTTCACCTGTGTGAACAGAAAGAAACGATAGGTACCGGTTTTCCCCAACCAATGTGTCCTCAATCGTTTTTGTCCCATTTTTATAATATTCTGCAAATAAATAAATAAATAAATATAATGACATTCTTACACAGATTGGCTGAGTCCCACGGCGAGCTCAAGAAGGCTTGTGTTGCGGGTACTCAGACAACGATATATATAATATACAAATACTTATATATGTACATAGAAAACATCCATGACTCAGGAACAAACATATGTTGATATGCATATAATGCATATTTGATATTACGCTATTATGTGTATACAAATTAAGGTGACTAATTTCCGTCATATGGGACTATTGCATCTAAAAAACCGGCCAAGTGCGAGTCGGACTCGCCCACCGAGGGTTCCGTACCTACAAAACTATTAGGTACTTTTACGTTACTCACATAAGTCTAAAGACTGGGCTAGGCTAGAAGTATAGGTTCTCTAATGAGCATAATTGTGTTTAGCGCCACCTCTCGACGAATTCGCGAACTAATTAGCACAGCTTGCGTGAGGTCTTTTATAATGTTAACCAAATTCAACATTTTTTATTTTATTTTAAAGTAGGTGTTTTATGTAAAATTTTGTAGCTATAAATTTTAACACCTTTATTCATAAACGTACACTAAAGTTATCCAGCCGATAAAGTTCGTTTATCCCTTTCTATCACACCAATACGTCGGAAAGGGACAACCGAACTTTATCGGCTTGATAACTTAGTGTACGTTTATGAATAACGGGGTGAGTATTACCGTACTGTAAAAATGTAATGTATAGTTGTATACGGATTAATGAATTTAATATAGATAGGTAATTATTGATATGTGGCAAAACGAAGGAAATTGTTTACACCTTCGCAATAAGTATCTAATGATATTTTTTTAATTTACCATGTTACTTCACGTACCTACTTAGGTACTTATTTTAAAAACTCTGAAAATGTCTATTGAGATTCTGTCACAGACCACCATGTGGCTTCTGCATATTCTGCGCTTTGATAGAGTTGCCATAGTAGGTATGTATACCTATATTGTATAATAGGCAATAAGAGGCAAAAAACATATTGTGCTAAAATATATTGTTCAAGGTTCCAACATCACAAGCCTTATTGAACTTTTCCATGGGACTTATTCAGTAGTAGATCTGTATAAGAATATCTTTTGGTATTTATTTTATTCAATATGTCTATTTAATTTAGTATTATTAGCCATTCCACCCGCGGACATCGCTTAAAAAACCTCGCGACGTAAAGTAACAATAGAAAGTGCGAACGTGCATTCCGTGAGAATGTGCGCCACCCCTGAGTAAGCCGCGAACTCGCGGCCACAGCTCGCGGCCGCCAGGATATACTTGTAGCGCGGCGATAGGATAGCGGAGTGAGCCGCCAATGGCGGCGCCAGCGGACGCGTCTGTGTGCGTGAGCTAGGTATGCATACAACTACAACTGCTGTAGGCACCGCCCCCCCCTCAGCGCGTCCTCTGCGGCGCGGCGATAATCACCTAGCCCTAAGGCCCTGGTTTCTCTGGCCCGTCACACGCGCCCGGCGGCGTTTGGAATGTTTGGATGTGAGCCGCATGTGCCGCTGTACCACACGCTGTCGGTCGCGGGTGCGTGGGTTTTCTGACCCTTGGTCACCCGTCGTCGGCGACGGAACTCAGAAGCTCTGGTAGACTGATTTTTGAACTGTTGTGTTGTGCTCTGATCAAAATGAATGCAAAAATACTTACATTGTAATTCTTAGAGGAAGAAGATTATACGCGACTTAATCCGTTTCCATATAAATATTGATATTACCCAAAAAAAGAGACAGTCAAACGATATTTTTGTATGAAACCGGCAAAAAGAAAGTGAAATTTTTAACTTGGTACTCAAACACTTTCATTGTAGTAAAGAAAAATTTACATCATATATTCGATTAAGTATATCGAAAACAGATCACAGAAGTACAATTCATCCATTGAATTACTATGTACTAACATACTAGAAATTACACCCCAAACAAAGTCTGTGCTCCGGCCGGCAGCGCGCGGCGCATGCGTGGGGAGGTACCGTGTCATAGAGTAAGACTTGACCAATGACCACCTAGACGCGACACTCTTAGTGTAGACCTTTTTTTATACTTTTTGTAAAATACTAACCCCTTATTCATAAACGCACACTAAAGTTATCAAGCCGATAAAGTTCGTTTGTCCCTTTTCGGCGTATTGGTGTGATAGAAAGGGACAAACGAACTTTATCGGCTTGATAACTTTAGTGAACGTTTATGAATAAGGGGGTAAGTAGTTTAATTTTAGCACTATCATACATTGTGCTATGTTTAAGTTCTACTAAGTGAAACAAAAATACATTATTGATTTTTTCATATACCTACTTTAATTGCCCTTGAAGAAAATCATAGGTTATTATTGTATGAAAATATCGATTACAACTCGTGTTAGAACTGTGTAGTATTCATAAGTATAACGTGAAATAAATTTAACATTTCTCTTTTATATATTACAAACAGAATATAATCACAATTACTATACTTCATTACCTACATGTCAAGTCTGTGCGATTATGATGCGATTAATCTATGATTTCGTTCAACAAAATGGCAGCGATAGCTTCGCGTTTGAGGAGCGCGTCCCTTCATTGAAATAATTACTTAAATAAAGATCGATTAACATAGCGTGTATACTAACCGATGAAATGTGACACGTCAGTTTTATTCGATTTTCTCGTATCAGCATCTTGTTGCGCAGGAAGGCATTTTTACATTTTATTTGTGTGCAGGCAGAAACATAAGTCCAATGGACTTATGTTTGTAGCGCAAACGTTTTGCTCGCAGTGTCCTCTCTAGTATTACCTCAATGAGTTCATCATTATCTTTAGTGAAGTCAGTCATTTTCCATATCAAGACGCCACCCGCCGTCCGTTGCTATTGTACAAAACGAATACAGACCGTCGCGTGCGGCGTGTGACCTTCGCCCGTCGAACCACCCGCCACCGGCGACGTTTCAAAGAAACCACCCTCAAACATTTCCGAACAAAACATTCGAACGTCGTCAGTCGCGGACCCGCGTAAAAAACCACAACACGTTCTATGAACATTGGTCAAGTGCGAGTCGGTTTTCGACTTTTCCATACAAAGAACTCATGAGCGCCTGAACGACTGTGATGGCAAAGTTAACTTTTCGCACTTACAAGACTTTACGTATATATCTCGGAAACGATAAGAGATAGAGCAAAATGGACTTCAGATTTGGGCTGTCGTTGCCACAAATTCTATGTTTTCGTCAACAGAGACCTTTTTTTGGACCGATTTGAACAAAATTTTGCTCAGTCCACTTACAAACGGTCTTAAGCGCCTCCTTTTTAGTAGGAACTTAAGTCATTTTGGCAAATGAAAAAAAAAATTGAACAATTTCTAAAAAGAAAAAGACAGAAATGAATTTCTTTCTACTTGTCCATCACGCTTACAAAATTTTAAGACGTTTAGTAACTGCTTGCAGCGTCAGTGAGTGAAAATCTTAATTTGAGTTTTTTTCTCGTAAGTCCGACTTACGCTTGACTGTAGGTTTCTAATAGGTTTTCCTGTAATCTACAGCTAGAGGGCTATCTCGTGTATTTTTTTGAAAATTTTACGCTTAGTAGTTTCGGAGATAAGGGGGGGGAATGGTCATTTTTTGTCTATTTTCTTAAATTACTCCTAAAGTACAAAAATTTAAAATTAAAAAAAAAATATATTTCAAATGCTCATAAAATGCTCTTTCATTTGATATATAACACAATATAGTTTTAATAACTTTGATTTTTAATTTTCAAGTTTACCCCCCAAAAGTGACCCCTATGATTAAATTTCATTTAATTAAATTACACGTCCGTCTTTGGGCCACAGGTTTACATATGTGTACCAAATTTCAAGTAAATCGGTCCAGTAGTTTCGGAGAAATCGGCTGTAACAGAGGGACAGACAGACACACGAGTGATCCTATAAGGGTTCCGTTTTTCCTCTTTGAGGTACGGAACCCTAAAAATATTAGAACTACGTAGACATAGACATAATTTTCATTTTTTTTTATTTAACAAAAAAAGACACTGTATACCAGTGGCGGCTGGTGAAAATTTCTGCTAGGCAACAGTGAGCAAAAAGAAATCTTTCTTTACATTAGGTACTTTACTAGTAATCAATTTTAGGCAAGCCTGTGGGATTCGGCTTGTATGGATCAGCCGCATATATGCATATAATTAAAGTGTCGCCAAACTATAAAACAGTTTGTTGGCGATGCGATTCATCTTATCTAAAAATAACAATTTACCTACTAGATACACTAGCTATCCTACCTATTTGACACTATCTTCAATAAACCAGCTATTCGCCTGTTCACCTTTTGGTTTCATCAATCAAAAGCACTTACATTTTTTACCTATGGTTGAAAACAAAATAAGTATAAGTACGCTGATAGACGGAAAAGTCTTTATGACGAAATTAGCCATTTTGATGTCATACCTAACCTAGAATCGATATTGGTAAGAAAAATGAGGAGCGGCTTCGTGGATGGCACAAACTACATATAAATATTTAGTCGATTCTAGTCACGGTTTCCTCATCATAAGTGCAATACGAGGACGACCATAATAAGGAAAAAGAATACAGGCTCATTATCTAACAATGCAAAAATACAGTATTCTTTTGAATCTACTACATACACAGGAGTTACTTGTCACTAAACAAAATATGAATATTACTGCCGTAAATGCAGTTCTTTTAATTCAATAAATCTATTACACCTATGTGCCGTAATATTACGTCATACTATGCGTTCCATAGCACTGTTTACAATCAAGTATATTATGAGGAAAAAACGAAAAAGCAACTTTATTCACCCAAACTCTATTCATTTAAAAAACAAATGCCAAAATAATACAATGATAAATAGGTAACTAAAAACTAATCTCCTTGTTCATAATCGTTTGCCGATGAAAATTGTTTGTCCCTTTCCATCATACTTTTATACTTATTTAACTTACCTCGCCAAGGGACAAACGATGATTAGCGGCTTATTAACTTTAGTTAATATTTATGAATAAAGGGGTAAAAAAAGAAGAAATTCATGAAATAAAATAAAACTATGGAAACGGATTAAATCGCGTATAATGAATTTAAAATACACCCCGACGTTTCGAACTCTTTACAGCGTTCGTAGTCAACGGGTGACTGAGGAAAAATTAAAATGTGCAAAAGCTACCCACTTACAAGAAATATTAACGAACCATGACCACAAATAATATAGATTTCTAAGGCAGGTTCACACACTATTAATAAAGCCAGTTATACAATATTCAAAAAAATTACCATTACTCTGTTAAAAAAAATAATTAACCAATTAATCTACACAAAATTGACAAAGAAACAAACTGCAAATGTCCAACACCATACAACACAAATGCCTCACAGCCTTCGTCGTGCTTGTTCCATTATCAGATGTACTACTGGATCCCAAGCCGGTGGTAAAGTAAAGCCATCCTCTCTATTAAAGTTTGGATATTTCTTGATCTCAATGGCCTCTCGCAACATTCTGGGTATATATCGCTTCTCCTTAGCGAGAACCAGAGGCTTGTCAAACTTTATAGCATGATTGACTTTATCCATGACATGTTCATGTTCGGTGGTGGGATTTGCAAAGCAAATCCCACCACCATCCCAGTCAACTAGCTACTGTAGGCAAATCTTTGTTTCAGAGAGCCCAAAGGATATGTGACGACCAACATTTGACCGCGGAGCTTCGACATGCCAGGCAGGCGCTGTTGGCGAACGAGCTCAAGATACCGCGTGTCAAGCAGAAGGCCCGTTTGAAGATCCCTACAGTCGAGCGCCGGCCTGCAATTCTCCCCTTTGTTAGAGGGGTCACAGATAGGATCAGCCACATCTTGAAACGGGCTTCTATTAAAACTTATTTCAAGCCTATGAAGAAGATGTCCCAATTCCTGAGGCCTGTGAAATGTCAAACTCCTCTACAAAGCGCGGGAGTGTACAGGCTAGACTGTGAGTGCGGGCTGTCATATGTGGGATAAACGAAACGAAGCATTTCCACACGGATGAAGGAACACATAGCGGATGTCAAGCACCGTCGGCAAAGGTCTGCAGTCTCTGAACATGTCATGGATAAAGTCAATCATGCTATAAAGTTTGACAAGCCTCTGGTTCTCGCTAAGGAGAAGCGATATATACCCAGAATGTTGCGAGAGGCCATTGAGATCAAGAAATATCCAAACTTTAATAGAGAGGATGGCTTTACTTTACCACCGGCTTGGGATCCAGTAGTACATCTGATAATGGAACAAGCACGACGAAGGCTGTGAGGCATTTGTGTTGTATGGTGTTGGACATTTGCAGTTTGTTTCTTTGTCAATTTTGTGTAGATTAATTGGTTAATTATTTTTTTTTAACAGAGTAATGGTAAATTTTTTGAATATTGTATAACTGGCTTTATTAATAGTGTGTGAAGGTTCACAAAAAGGCAGGTGCCTTAGAAATCTATATTATTTGTGGTCATGGTTCGTTAATATTTCTTGTAAGTGGGTAGCTTTTGCACATTTTAATTTTTCCTCAGTCACCCGTTGACCACGAACGCTGTAAAGAGTTCGAAACGTCGGGATGTATTTTAAATTCATTATACGCGATTTAATCCGTTTCCATAGTTTTATTTCATGAGTAACTATCGCGGTAACCGAAGACAATATTCATGAAATAAATTAAATTCCAAAATATTTAATATGATTTAAACTACATATAAAAAGTAAAACAATTGGTAAGTAATAGTTTAGCCAAGAAGTGAGGCTAGAACTGCAGGCGACGCACCTCCGGCCCCGCCGCCGAGACGATTCTCCAGGCTATTTGTTGTCGTCTGGAAAAATAAACGCAACCGGAAGTTAGGAAAAAAAAACTTATCGGTTCTGTATAGCAATGCACGGTCGAGAATTTTCCAAAGTTGCAGAACATTCCTCATGAGAATTTTCGGTAACTTCTGAGAATGTTCTTGAGAACGAGAATTTATCAGAATACTTTAGTAACTTCGTAGTTTATACCATAATTTCGTCGAACTTAGCAAGTCAAGACGTAGTCCCGTGGTAGTGCGCTGGCTTCGTATGCCGATGTTCTCAGGTTCGATCCTGACAGCGATCTTTTTGTTTTTATTTTGTTTGTTTTTTTTTGTATATACATATATTGGCATGACCAAAAACAGGCATCAAGAAATAATAGTTCGGTACCTAATTTAAAAAAGTCATGACTAAAACTGTGAAGTCTGAAAGTCGAAATGTTCCCTGAAGTATAGTGAGAATTTAAGCAACTTATAGTGAGAATTTAGGTAACTTATCACATATCAACAAAATAGCTAACTGTAATAGACAATATTATACCTATAATAACATATAGTTTTATATTATGCCCATTTAAACATTATTTCAAGTATATTCTCTTGTTTAAATAATAAATTGCATGTTGCGGGAATGTTCTGCGAACATTCTCAAGAATGTTTCCGCTTTTTGGGAATGTTCTGCAATTTGTACATTACTAGTTCTGTACAGTATTATGTTTTAAAGTAACAGGACTCATTGACGAGATAAAAAAAACACGGTTTCTCCGGACCGTTTCATTGAATTATTGCTTATTTTTAAATTAAAGGAAAAATGGAAAAAATCACACCTCCGGCAGACATTTCTGCATGATAAAAAAAAACAAATGGAATTATTGCTGTTTTTAGTCCATTACCGTATGTTGACCCTTAAGAAACAATTAATAGTTGTATAAGAAAAGTTTCTCTCGGTTTGTTTTTAACGGAAATACAATACAAGCTTTTAAATTAAGACGGGAATCGATTGGCACAAAAAAATTCTCGCATCCTGTAGGTTGTCGAAAAAAAAACTGTATCCGCTTAATCTGTATATCGAGGGAAGGCCTTCTAAGACCGTTTTTGCGTAGAAGCACAGGATCTGATAGCTGTCACCAATGATCAAACCATTGAAATACACTGAAGTTAGAGGGGTGATCGCTTTTCATCCAGATTACAGACATTTCAGTCTATACTTTACCTCATATTCAGACGTCGCATCACTATAGTCTGTGCCAGTTGCAGACCAGCTGACTATGTTACTATCAAAATCCTGTTGGGAACTAGACCCTTCATTCGTTTCTGAGTTAAATGAACCAGGTATTTCACTGCGACTAGAGTCCTCATACTCCTCATTAACTTGTATGCGGTCAGAGTACTTTTTGTTGCCCCGAGTTAATTTGTTGATGTCTGAAGTTGGTTGTGGTTTAATCCTGTTAAAAATGCGAATACATAATTAAATTACTAAAATAATGAATAGTATAATTTTCATGAGTTATTTCATTTACAAAAAATAAGATATTTTAGCCGGTAGAGGATCATTTATTTACATGAACAAATTTATATAGAGAAAGTAAGACTAAAAACAAAAAAAAATTGTTTTTAATACAGTGAATCTGACAAAATACCTACTATAAAATGTAAATAATCTGTCATTAGGTTTCTGTTGAATTTGTGTGAGTTATCTGTTGAAAATCTTTATAAATTACTTACTTTTCATATACGACAGAAGGAACCGAGTAAAAGTAGTTCCAGTTTTGAACGCTGTCATCGTATGGAAACCAATTTTTTAATACTTGTGCACTGAAGATAACAAATACAGTTTAATAAACAATGGTTACAAATTAAATAATTGAAAAAATAAACGAAAGTCTTGATCTCTGAAAGGAAGTCTGGATTTTCGATCTAGATACTACTACTACGCTACAAATGTACAATATTATTAATAAACTCTATCTAGATATAAATTGTGCAAACTATAAATTCTGCGGTCAGTTGGTATAATACAATAAATAAAGTAAAAAGACATTTAAAAGACTCTGAGGTCCCAAAAAATGCGTTCAATTAAATACAGTTTTTATTACCTTTCCTCAATTCCAGTTTGCACTAATTTTCTTGGTGGCTCCGATGTACTAAATGCATAAAGAGGAACAGAGTATACCAAATTGGTCAAACAACACGTTATTATTACAACTTGCACCTGAAAAAAAAGAACTTTTCACTATTTTAAAGGGATTTGAACATTACGATCAATTAATGCAAATAACCATCACAGTTAACACTATTTACTTAATAGTTATTTGAATAATTTTCACCACATCAGCTGATAAAGGCCCTCTTGATTCTTCAAAAACAGATAATAAAGTCGCATATTATCCACAACAGTGCAAAGTGATTTCATATAATTTGAATAAAAAAAAATTTATGATGATTTTGACTCTTAAACGTTTAATAAGTTGATAGGTTAAATTTTGATTCATGTTGTACAGTTAATATTTTCGTCGTTTTGGTGCGGTGAAATTCTTTGTGTTTTACTCTGTGGCTAATATTTTTTCTCCAAGTGAACTTGAAACCATTAATGCCTAAGATTCAATTGGATTAATATTGGAATCTTTTGCTTGCTCGGGCATCAATATTATCCGAGCGGGTAAACAACAGCTATACCCCCTTGTATAACTACGAGTATTTATTTGTTAATTTATGTAAAATAAAACGAATGATCTACCGCACAGGTATCATTAAACATTGATTCGTATTACTTTTTATACTATTTTATTTTTGAGTAAACACAAAATGTCACCGGATATTATTAACAACATGAGCTTAAACTACAACATAGTGCCTAATGAATAACTATAATTAAATAAGTACTCGACAGCCTGCAGAATTTATTACATCAAAGATTTTTGTGATAAATGAAGAAAAAGCTTTTTCATCACACCAACTGATAAAGGCTTTCTTTGCTATTCGAAAACAGATAGCAAAATTGCATTTTATCCACAAGAGTGCAAAGTAATTTCATACAAATTTTAACTTTATGTCTAAAGCTGGGTGTTGGAATTTACGTATAAATGATGATTTTGAATCATAAACGTTAAATAAATTGAAGTATATTATTTATTTTGATGTTTTACAGTTCATATTTTCATAGTGTTGGTGTGGTGAAAAAAATTGTACGAGTATTTCACTCGGTGGCAAAGTTTATTTAACCTTCGTGCCTTGATACCCTCACAACGCTCAAGATTCCACTTTTTGAACCACTCGCTACGCTCAAGGTTCAATATTGGAATCTTTCGCTTAATAACTGTTACTTACCCGAATATTTATACCAGCTTTGTACATCTTCGTGTATTAAAACTTCAGAAAATCCACAAATACAATTGCAGCCAGGAGCGACTGTCTGTTGTCAAAGTAGTCGCTCAAGAGTCACTAAGAAGCTTTTTAACCTTCTTACGAACTACGTGTGTGTCTTGGACTGTTTTGCCTTTTTTGTCATACGTAATGACTATACGCGATTTTCCGACTGACATCTATCTACATTTATCTTCAAACCGGTAATTACTAATTATACTTTGGTGCGTATTATTTTATGAAAATAAATTAAATATAGTAAAGTTTACGCAGTTACTAAAAAAAGCTCAGCGTTATGTTTGTGAAATTAAAGTTTGATGCGACTAAATACGGAACCGCTTGCAATGAGAAAATGAGAACAAGGTCAGTGTGGGGAAGACCGTCTACCCGGAAAGACCGTCTATTGACTATAACTTTTGTGTTTATATATCTACGCCTCTCAGACCTCCGGAGGTATACCAGTTTTTCGCCCTTAATCCACTGGCCTTCAATACCTATCTCTAGGACGAACACTAGTTAACATAAAACTTGATTCGTGTTTCGAACTCGAACATCGAGTTCAACATGGTTCCGCAAAAAATTAAAATAAAATAGAAGCAGTCGGAATATTTGTATATTGTGTATGTAACGTAGTCATTTAATAACCGTTCTTTCTGACTAGTACTATTAATCTACTGAAAACGCGCTCAATTTCTAGTTTTATGTTCTGAAATATGTAACTTAGAAATTGTGCCTACTCAGAAAGTCCGGCATAAAAGAGAAAGGCAAGACCGGCATATGATAAACAAGAAGTTGCCAACCTTTTTTAGGCTTTATTGGAAATAAGTCGAGTGTAAACAATATCAATATATAAGTACGTTTTTGGCTTATGATAGTTGTACCATTTTTTATTTTAACTTCGAAATACAGTTTTGATAATGATTCGTATGGTGTTACAAAAATCATTCGAAAGTATTAAGTAAAAAAAATATATGTGACATAGTTGTGAATAATGATAAGAGGTGAAGAGAAGTAAGCCTACACTGCATTATTCATCATCGTATTTAAGTTGGTAGAATTATCGTAAATTCTACCCGTTTTTAGGGTTCCGTAGCCAAAATGGCAAAAACGGAACCCTTATAGTTTCGTCATGTCCGTCTGTCCGTCTGTCCGTCTGTCCGTCTGTCCGTCTGTCACAGCCGATTTACTCGGAAACTATAAGTACTACAGTGATGAAATTTGATGGGAATATGTGTTGTATGAACCGCTACAAAATTATGACACTAAATAGAAAAAAAAGAATTGGGGGTGGGGCCCCCATACATGTAACTGAGGGATGTTTTTTTTTTTTCGATGTACATACCCGTGTGGGGTATCAATGGAAAGGTCTTTTAAAATGATATAAAGTTTTCTAAAAACATTTTTCTTAAAGTGAACGGTTTTTGAGATATCAGCTCTCAAAGTCGTAAAAAGTATGTCCCCCCCCCCTCTATTTTTATAACTACGGGGTATAAAATTCTAAAAAAAATAGAGGTGATGCATGCTAATTAACTCTTTCAACGATTTTTGGTTTGATCAAAGTATCTCTTATAGTTTTTGAGATAGGTTGATTTAACTGTAATTTTGGTTAAATATTTGCTGCTACGGAACCCTTTGTGCGCGAGCCCGACTCGCACTTGGCCGGTTTTTTTATTATTTTTGTTTAAGTATAATTATGTAGATTGTGCAACATGCGACGACAAATATTTCCAAAGAGAGTAGGATTTCAAGTTAGTCATTATTTTTATGATCAGCGTTACAGGGACCATATGGGTACCCTTTAAAACGGTTTTGACCGACTATTTTACGGCTACCCGACCGTTAATTGACATTGCTGACTGTCACTTTGACATAAAAGTGGTCATGGGTGTGGTGAAATACGTTTGGGGGGGTGCTGACTTCAAAATTAATGACCAATTGGAAATCTGACATTGCTGACTGTCACTTTGACATAAAAGTGGTCATGGGTGTGGTCAAATAGGTTCTCGGGGGTGCTGATTCCAAAATTAATAACCAATCTGGAATCTGACATTGCTGCCTGTCACTTGACACAAAAGTGGTCATGGGTGTCGTCAAATAGGGTTTTGGGGTGCTGACTTCAAAATTAATGACCAATTGGAAATCTGACATTGCTGACTGTCACTTTGACCTAAAAGTTGTCATGGGTCAACGGGTCATGGGTCAGGGTGTCATGGGTCAATTATCGTGACTACATTGGATTCGCAGGTGTTCGTTGGAAAAACAGTATTATGCAATATCTGGACCTGAAAAGAAAAGGTTATGAACCCCATCTACGGGACATATGCCGGTCTTGCCTTATAAATAGAAAAATGCTTATATGTTCAAAATTTTAACGTTATTTTATTAATTATCTAGCACATTCTGCTCTGTTATTACGTAAAATAACAATGATCATGATTTTGGAATCTAGTCTTATATGAAATTACGCGACAACAAGCACTAGACGGTCTTTCCGTGCTCATCGCGGGAGGACGGTCAACCCGCCGAGCCTTAAAAAATGTGATTTTTATCACTTAAAAGTACCTTAATTCACCAAAATGTTGTAAAAGCTTTGTAAAATATAATATTTGCTATCCAATAGGACCATGCGCATAACGCCAGACTACATTAATTATAGAGTTTTATCCACTCAAACTTTAATTCAAATAAACTATGCCGGTCTTGCCCGCACTGACCTTAAATATATTATTATTATACATAGACATAGTATGTAAATATTGATCTGTACTCACTGAATGGTGTTGGTTCAATAAATATTATAGGACATTCTTACACAGATTGAAAGCCCAAGAACGCTTGTACTTATCGTGGATACTTAGACGACGACATACATACATGATATACAAATACATATATGTACATATGTACATAGCAGAGAAATAAATGACCTTACCAGGATTTGAACCTTAGCGGTTTAGCAGGTAGGGTCACTACCCGTTGGGCCAGACTGGTCGTTGAAGTGGTTGAACAGTTAAAATAAAGTTGCTTATCGACAAAAAATACAACAAAGCAAAACTGTCGACCCGGCAAACATTGTTTCTTGTCGTTACGTTTGCGTCACATTTGTTTACGGATTGGAAAAACCGAAGTGAAAATAAACCATTATCCCGTTTTAAATATTTTGATCTATAAATATAAAACGATTGTAAAAATATCTAGATGTATAGACAGTTTAAATCCGTACTAAGATCATTTCCCAGTAAAAACGTACTATCATTTCACATAGATTGGCTGTTGTTCAGAAAGTATGTATCCATACTAATATTATAAATGGAAAAGTGTGTGTGCCTGTTTGTTTGTCCGTCTTTCACGGCAAAACGGAGCAACGATGTGATGTGATTTTTTAAGTGGAGATAGTTGAAGGGATGGAGAGTGACATAGGCTAGTTTTTGTCTCTTTGAAGCCGTGGGCAAAAGCTAGTTTACAATAAAATAAGCTACATATAATTTTATAAGATTATGTATAATGTATTTTCAGATACTAGTACTGTTTCAAAATAGAGTGAATTTAATATTCTTGATCTTACGTAGGAACCTCATGAGCAAAACTACATTACCTAAAATCCAACGTAGTTTCTGAATGAAAATGGAAGGTGATATTACATCTGAAAATAATATTTGAACTTCTCGAACCCGAGGGTTAACCCACCATTCTATATGGTATTTGACAGATGACAGCCCACTAACCCTGAGTTAAGTAGTTGGTGCAAGTGGGCCTAATAAAACTCAGGAATGCAAAAGTAGGATATTATTTATTCTTTAAATACAGAGCATAAATGCGCACAATTGCTAATACAAGCTATTACACTACCAGTGGCGTAGCATCTATACAACTCGATTCCCTATGGGTTTCCTAAATTCTCCAGTGCCTGTAGAAGTTCATACAAAACAGATCCCAAAAACCCCTCCGGCTTTACCAACGAAAATTTTCACACCACGCCACAGTACACTACAAAAGCAAATTAAATAGGTTTAGTTGACTTCGTAGTTTAAATAACCCTTATCATAAAAATTATTAAAATTTCCCTTCAAGTTTAAACTGAATGGGTGACATTCTGACATTATTGTAATTTTGTCTCAACCACTGCCAAGAAGAGAGGCTAAGACCGCGGGCGGGGGACCGCCGATGGTGTTTATATCAGTTGTTGTCTGAAAAAAAAAAACATAGTTTTCAAAGCGAAATATATAATCAAATAACTATACATAATATAGATACGTACGGTTAGAAAAACATCGTGAGGAAACTGGACTAATTGCAATAAGGCCTAGTTACCCTTCGGGTTGGAAGGTCAGATGGCAGTCGCTTCCGTAAAACTATTGCCTACGCCAAATCTTGGGATTACTTGTCAAAGCAAAAGGGAGTGTACAAGTTTCTAATGGGGTGGCAACGTGCAAGTGACACTCTTTGAGTTGCAGGCGTCCATAGGTTACGGTGACCGCTTTCCATCATGCGGACCGTATGCTTGTTTGCCACAGATGTAGTATAAAAAAAAAAGCGGACCCCAGGCTACCATGATCCGTGGCAAATGCCGGGATAACGCAAGGAGGATGAAAATGAAAATGAAAATGAAATGAAAATGAAATATTTATTTTTCAAGTAGGCATATTACAATGCGCATATGAACGTCAAATAAAGCTACGACGGATGATGATGATGAGATACGTACAGTGAGATAAATAGGGTCTGCCTAGAATTCTTATAGAAGTAGGTACGAGTATCTTATTACCACTTAAATAACTCAAGTAGCAAGAATTTTCACAACTGGCAATAAACACAAGGCTTTAGTCGCACTTAACCGTATTGACCGTACAATTCCGGTAATACTTGAATATGGAGAATTAGGAGATATTTACCTCATTATCCGACTCAGTAGTGTAATCAACGCCATTTTCCGACCATCCAAGTGTCTCCACATCAGACTCCAGTTTTGAACCAGTATTTAGATTAGATTCTAAGGGCTCGGAGACTTTCTGACTGATACTGGGACTTTGGTCATCTTCGATAGGCTTGCTGGTTAAAATGTTATTTTCCTGAGTTTCATTAGTCTTAGCAGATTCTAGCATAGGTAGAAATAGTGTTGAACGTGGGTTTTGTGGTTTTGAACTGTAATAAATATTAGGTATAATGAATCACAAACAAAAAAATATTCAAATAACTTTAGTTGAGATGAATTTTTAAAATATAGTGATATTATGTATTATCAATTATCATCAGTCTTATCGTCATTAAACTATTATACCTAAGAAGTGATCTATGTATGTTAGTAAACTGTTGTTAGTAGTAGTCGACACGAACTATAAATTCAATAGAATGACATAGAAAAAAACCTTTTAATTAAATATATTTTATTACCTCTTTGACTGCCGAGTAGGATCAATATTATATTGATTGTATCTCTTGTTGTTAAAAATTGATAGTTTAACTTACATTTTTCCGACTCCATTTTTCACAATTTTCACCGGTGCTGTTAAATCGATACCAAAAAGAAAAACACAATATACCGAGTTAAGGAAACAACTCGTTATTATAAGAAATATGATCTGAAAAGAAAAAGATTATATTTATAAACGTGTTGTATTTTACTTTATGTTTATGTCACATAAACGATACTGAAGTTAAAAACAAGAAAATCATAACTACAAATATTTTTTAAGGTTAACAGATTTGTCTATTGTCATCAATTTACTGCATTACATCGGTTTGCTTTATCAAGTTTTCATACATAATACCTAATCACTAAGATCAGTACATCTCGATTCATGTATAAGGTAAATTAGTTAATATAACTAAACTAAAATGCATTGTGTAAATTTTAATTTTGCACAGTTCTTAAAAATACATGTTTAAAAATATACTTAAAAGTGTCTCACCAACCTTAATTAAGAACTACTGTTACCTACCTTGATATCTTTCAAAGGAACTTTCATTTTTGTTGAAGTATAATATCAAACTTACAGATTATAAATAATACATACACTGTGGCTTCTATCGTTAAGTTAGTACCGCGAATGACTGAGTACACCGTGAGGTTGCAGTATTGAAAATAAATAGTTTAAAGCCGTAACTTGCTCTCTACTTAGGGCTGGTTTTATAGTTAGCGTCAGAGACAAGCAATTAAAAGGCTGTCAATCTCATTGCAATAACTGTTTTTTCGGGGCACCGTTTTGTGGGAACTCTGAGTCATATATTTTTTGCAGTTCTTTTTTACCTCCGTTTAAAGTTGTTGCGGAGCAAATCAAATATGAGGTCCTAATGCGTCGGTCACGGAACGCATGCTCTGAGAGTCACGAGCGTGCACGCTTGCCGACCGCCATAATATACTTGTGGCGTCGTCGTTGCTTGCAGCATTGAGCCCCTCTTGACGCTCCATTTTTTCCTGCCTGCCGCTTCTATCCGAAGGCCATGAGGCGCATTTCCGTAAAAAAATAATTGTAGATGCGTCCGGTATGATGATCAGCTTATTGAAGTTTATTTTGTAAAGCCTACGATGATACAATATTTAACGTAGGTGCATTCAGTGTTTCCTAGATTATGTGAAACCTTTTATATTTATAAGCGAATTAATTTAAAAGCGACAAACTTAGATTTTCTTGCTAACGTAACTTCTGAATCAATGTGCTGAAGAGGCAATTTAAATCAATTAAACACTGAGTATTAAACTCACTGAGTATTTGTTAAAAGCACATTTATATCAATAATATGGCATAAATATTTTTTGAAAAAAATTTACTTCATAAAATCACCTGCATGAAATGCATAGAATTAACATCAATGAAGGTCTCTCAACTTTACGGCGATTACCAGTCTTTATTCTTTACTTTACTTGTCTTTGCTTAAAATAACATGAACTGGGTGCAAGGACACTTTACACACAACCGGTTGAAATGGAACAGGTGCAAGTAGCGAGTCTATTCGAACGGACATCTGACATTAAAATTATATCCAATGTTATTACCAAGCACGCGTGCGTTTCGTTCGTACATATTCTTGTATGTTTTGGTGCAAGCGAGATGCACGGATTCCTGACATCATCATTAATTATCATCATTATCCTTGCCTTATTGGCTTCTAGGTCTAGTCAAGTTTCAAAACAAATAAATGAAGTAAATAAACTTAAAGCGCTCATTCAACATATTAAAATAATAAAATCCAGCCAAGAGCATGTCAGGGCCATGCTCTTAAGCCTCCGCCACACGGGCGCGTTTCGAGAGCGTTGCGTCAGCTTAGCGGCACGCGAGCTGAACGCGCGCTGTTTCTGCGCGTTGGCAGAGCGCTCCGCCGGCGTCGCGCCGGCGCATCGCGAGCGGTCCGCCCTCGGAACGCTTGTGCAGTCACACATAACACAGCGCGCGTTGCGATCGGACGGATTTGCGGCATCGCAATTGCGAATCGCAATCGCAATCGCAATCGCAATCGCTATCGCTGTCGCTGTCGCTGTCGCCGTCGCCGTCGCCGTCGCCGTCGCCGTCGCCGTCGCCGTCGCTGTCGCTGTCGCTGTCGCTATCGCTATCGCTATCGCTCAGATCATGAGCGGATTGCGCGCGCATCGCGCGCTTCCCGCCAGCGTCCGGTGGGCGACACGCCGGCCGCCTGCGGGCGTCACGCCGGCGTGTCGCTCCGCTGACGCGACGCCGACGCTCTCGAAACGCGCCCGTGTGGCGGAGGCTTTATAATTATGTAGAGTTCTGTAGATTTCCTTATATAAGTAATTATTTCCTAAATGACTTTTAAGACTTCGCTTTCACTCTACACGGTGAGGTTAAATAGTAAAATATCACCCCTTGCATAATTATCCATTTCCATAGTTGAAAGGATGGAGAGTGACATAGGCTACTTTTTGTCTTATAAAGAGACAAAAAGCGAAGCCATGGGCAAAAGCTAGCATTTCATATTTTTAAAGCATCACAGCAAACTTAAGTGGAAAGTAAACGACAACTTCTCCACGCAAATGTTCCTAATTTCGTCTCGAGATAATCCACACTAATATTATAAATGCGAATGTGTGTGTGTCTGTTTGTTTGTCCGTCCTTCACGGCAAAACGGAGCGACGAATTGTCGTGATTTTTTAAGTGGAGATAGTTGAAGGGATGGAGTGTGACATATAGGCTACTTTTTGTCTCTTTCTAACGCGAGCGGAGCCGCGGGCAAAAGCTAGTTTTAAATAAATTGGATTTCATTTATTGCAATGTACGAGAAACTATAATTTATAAAAATAAAAAAAAAATTAGGTGTTTCATTACGGTTGGCATACAGTGCCTGCGGTTACTTGGTTGTTGATTACAGGAGATCAAACTGTGTAAAAAATATATTGAATAATGGAATTAGTTTCAAAGAAGAAAATGGGTAATCATACGGCCATCTACTTACGCCTTCACGTTAACGTGAATCAGAATCAAGGATAACTTAATTGTCAAAGAGCCTGTGTAAAGCATAACTGCAATGATGCAGCATCATCAGCATTTTGCTTTTTAAATATTAGGCGTTTGGATGAAAGAGATAAACACCGTGCTGCTTTTAATTTACGTTAAATTTGACAGAACGTTGGGCTCATTCAAAGAAGCGAACCTGCACTGAGAGAAAATACAACCAGTTTTCATGTTCGTTCAACAAGTTTTTTGGTTAAAATAGCGCCTACGTGCTCTTTGGTTCAAACAACAAGCTACTTGTCATTTGAATCGGCAATATATTTGAATCAACAAGTTGATTTTATAAAAACAACCTGACACATATTGTTTTAAACATAGTAACGTTTGGCTGATTCAAACGGATAAACCGCAACAAGTCGAACTTGTTAAATTCACAATGCAAATTTCTCTCAGTGTGTATATCCCTTTTTATTAAATCGTTTGCATGCATAATTAATAAATTAATAAGTGTGAGAAAACCTTAAGAAAGCCGGACGATATATGCTTGTCAGTTAAAATGTAAAAATTACCGCACCGAAAGTAACTGACTGGGGGTTGTCAGTCACTTGGCCCATTAACATGTCCTTTGACTTATTCGTCTATATGAAATAAAACTATGGAGACGGATTATATATCGTTGTGACCTAGCCAGTTACTCATGAATAACCGAAGACAATATTATTCGTGTACAGCTTGCTCTACATACAGTGCCTTTATGTCTAACCGTCTATATATTTTTTTTTATCTTGGATGTCTTTTAACACGGATTTATGTGTGTTTTTAACCCCCGACGCAAAAACGACGGGGTGTTATAAGTTTGACGTGTCTAGATAAGATAAGTGTGTATGTGTGTCTGTCTGTGGCATCGTAGCTCACGAACGGATGAACCGATTTAAATTTAGTTTTTTATGTTTGAAAGCTGAATTAGTCGGGAGTGTTTTTAGCCATGTTTCATGAAAATCGGTTCACTATGTCGCGGTCGGGGGATTTTTTCAAAATTTAAATTTTGTGTTTATTTGGTGGTGATTTATAGACACAAAAACAACAGATGCATTAAATAGAAGATATTTTATTGTAAATTGGACTAGTTTTATTTATTTTTAACTAACGGCTTAACCCAGCAGGGAAGCGACAACGCCGGGGGGCACGGCACCGCCGGGTCCCTGTTCGATGGTGGGTTGGTAACCGTTCTCGTCAGCCACGTAGTTGACGTTGTAGGTCACGCCGTCGGGGCCCACCCACTCGTACGAGCCCTTGACGGCGAGCGCCTCGTTGTCGGTTCCAGCGTTCTTCAGGGTACCCTGCTCTTCCTGTTTCTGTCCGTTGTCTTGCTCATATCTAAGGGAAATACATGTTTTTTATTATACCTCTACCTTATACGCCTTTTTAAAATTATTCGAAAGAGGCTGTAAAAATTGTTTTGTGTTTTAGACAAGAAATGTCTATTTTCGAAGATGTTATAGATAAGTTAGTGACCTGCCAGTCTAGAGGTTAACTTTATTTAAATATACGGAATACCTTTGTTTTATACGACCTTCATGGCTGGTTAATTATGATTTGATTTGAATAACATATACAGCCAATTCAATACTGTGGGATTTTTCGTTCTTAATTCAGACAGATTTTACTTCGGAACGATATGATAATGAAATCAATTAATGTTGAACTTCGAGTTCATAGGGCATGAGTATATAGGTATCAAAATTGTCAGTAGTAATTTTCTGTACCTACTTGAAGCAAAATTATGTACCTAATTACCTACTTCTTTATTTGTTATGTTCTGAATTGTCATTAAACCAAGTTGAATCACAAAAGTCACTTTTAGATAAAAGTTTCTTGTGAGTAAATTAGTAGCTTTGAAATGGTTCCTTACGAGAAAGCATAATTTCCGAGTCCGTCGTTATCTGAATTGAATCTCAAGAGGTTGACAACAGATGGAACAAAGTTTTGACGCGGAGCCCTTTGCTGCGCCGCGGCGCTCGCCACAGCCACCAGAGCGAAGACAACGAACTGAAAACAAAACAATCCATAAGGAACTCGGCTCACAAAACACTCGCACTTTTCACTGTTCATACCAAATCTGGACGGCCTTTAACCGTGGAATTTTATAAAGAATAACACAAGGTAACTAACCAGTTTCATTTTAGATCTGATAGTAAGACGCGCCAATCTCAACTGTGCTTGTTAGGTGGATCAAACCATCTTATATAGTGGATGTATTTATTACAACACAGTTATTTGTTGACGTTTATCTATGTACAAGGTTTTGTATATCGACTACTCCTACGAAGCGACCTCTGCGAGGACGACGATGATGGCGTTTGAAACACTTAATTATAAATAATTTATTTTGTATAAAATTGGTTTTATTGATAATAATTAATAAAGTACAAAGCTGATGATGACAGGTCAGGTCATAGAACAAACTGTTACGAATTTAAAACCATTATAAAGGTTTAAAGACGGTTTGCAGCGTGCTGGAAATTCATTACTCGGCAAAATCTAATTTGACTGGCGTATATATGTAGGTTTAAAAGAAAACGTTTTTATGAAGATGAACTAGTTCTAAAAAGAATTATTTGATATCATATTATCTACTTATTTTACGATTATTCTCAAAATTGAAAAACTACGTCTTATTTGAATGGCATCCGAAATCAGAAAACTATTTTGATGTCGTGATATTTTTGAATTTGTTGACACAAAGTTAAAATATGTAGTTTAGGTACCTGTTACAAATACCTAATCAGCACTTCACTTTACCTAAATGCATGATGAAACGTAATTTACATTCTATTAAACTTTGATGAGACGAGATGGACACATTAAATGTCAAAGGTTGTTTGTGGTTGATCCAATCCTTAACATAAACGGGTCATCTAAATATTTACATTAACCCGTTCTGCCGTGCGATGACAATACCTACACTGTATCTAAAAAACACCTATTTTCCAGAAATCGCAAAAAACTTTTTTTTTCTTTAATTGGCCACAGAGTTGTTATTTTTCATCCGATTGTAATGAAATTTGGACATTTTACAGATAATATGTTACTATTAGTGACCATTTAAAAATAATGAAATATTCATACTTCTTTCAAGCATTTTAGAGCATAAACGTGTTATGTCGTAATATACTTTATCAGTAATATGTGCGAGTTGCATTGACAAAACACTGTAACGCATGAATTACAATGTTTTGTCATAGCATACCATATATACTCCTAAGAGAATTCCAGGTGTGTACTATGTGTACACTATTAACTTAGACTGTAATAGTTGTCATATACCTTCTTATGAATAAGTAACTTTATACTAGTATGTGACATCTATTTCAGTTTATAAATATGTACGTAATTCAAGGTACGTAAAACAAGCAAGGAATGCTTCTGCTTCTGTTGCTTTAACATTTTTGTGGGACTACGTTTTCGCTTGTTTTTTCTTTGGCACAACTTCAACCTGAGACTCGGGTACTTCAGGAATCAGGAGCAGTATGTGTATGGAGCGTGTCATGCTCTGTACCAAGATTCAAGTTCGGATGAGCAATGCCAAGATCCGTCGTCGCACCAAGGTGCAAGACGTGGGTTTCGTCATTACCAAACTTAAATGGAGTTACGAGGGACATGTTGCTAGGCAGAGTGATGGCTGTTTGAATAAGAATAACTGTAGACGGCACTGTAGTTAATTCTGTAAGACAATCTGATATAGGTTGGTTCATATTTTCGTCTAATTGAGTCACTGCTGGATGTGCTTGATAAGGCGAAAGTATTGAGTACCCAATATCCATACCTACCTGTTCCATCGGCTATTGTTGAGCAGCATAATCAGTAGAACAGTTTATTTTGTTTGATACAGCATAATCATCTATACTTTTCTTATTAGTTTTGGCGTTCAGGGGTAGTTTATCACTTTCATTTTCTAAAAAACTTTTTAATCTGGCAAAATTCGATGACACAGTTGAATGACACTCTCTGTTGCAATGATTAGAAAGTTTTAATTTAATATATTCCGTTCTTTATAATATATACTCATTTTACTAGTCTATTGATATCCACACAAACTAAATAAGACAACGTGCAGGCTCCATTTAAGAAGTCCTGATTTATTTTAACTTATTTTAATTATATTGATACCATTTTCTTTTACTTTTTTGACGATCACAATATAGATTCTTATAAATTGACATAAATGTAATTTGTACTGTAATCATGTTGTGAAATAAATATATCTAATCTAATCTAATCTATACTAAAAAAATACCTAAACCAAAACACAGTCAAAATTTCTCGTCAGATTGTTTTGCCAAACACTGTAACTTTAGTCACCGATTAAAGAAATGGGGAGTTTTATTTTGACAAAACACTGTATCGAGAGATGCAGTGTTTTGTCAAATGACGATTTTAGATTTTAAGAGTTACAGTGCATATTACAATGAAGGTTTTCTATGTTTTTGATAGAAAATCAGTATACTCTTAACATGTATATATAGAATAGGGCCAGATAAGCTTATTAGACAGTATTACCACAAAACACTGTAACTTGAGTTACAGTAACTTGAGTTACAGTGTTTTGTCATGGCACGGCAGCGTTTTCCATTTATGTTGCTAAATTATTAAATTGCTGGATTTAGTTAATAACATCATATCTTCTTCGGCCCTACTTCACTTGGTAATAAGAAAATTGTACTCTGCAGAATAGAAACACGCCGACGAGTTTACTTTTGTTTTTCCTCTCCATCTCTTATAAAAAAAATATGTCCATTTTTAATGTTTTTTTTTAAATTGGCGAATTTCTGCCTGGGATATGGCAAAATTTTGACACGACTGTGAGTGACTAATGGAACTTCAGTTGGTATCAAAATATAACCTAAGTAATAGTTTTGGCGATATAAAGTCATTCATCTTTGTAAGGTGTCTTTAATACTGTAATCTACAAACTAAGACAACTTTTTGTTTACGATTTAATGTGCGATGTATGTACTAGTTAATATTCAATTTTTTATATTACTGACGAGTAGTTTGAGGTCAATTGCTTCCGCAATCAAAAGGTGAACGAACGGGAGCTCATTTCATTTAGAATCGGACATGTAATTCCAATTTAAACTTGACCGTGGTTTTAATTAAATGTAATAAATAACATTTGGATGGGTTCTCTTAAAATGTCATTGTCAATCTCATTTACTGCAGCGGTTAGAACGTTAAATCCACACTGATTTATTAAAGTAAACTAAGTGATATCGCTCGCTCAGGTTAGTAAATAAAGTATGAGGGTTATTTTCTTTCTGTTCATGTCATTTCGGATATAGTATCAACGACTTCAGTGTGATTTCCTGAATACAAATTAAATATTAGTAAAAGTTTTTGTAAAAACTGGTACCTACGCCAATTCTTGGAATTAGTAACTTTGCTGACCCCAGGCGCCCATTATCTTCAAGAAATTCGAGGAAAATGATGAACCTGACTCTTATTTTCATTTAATTGGTGGATCGGATATGCTGCCATCTAGATGAATGTCGTCCTTCGAAGGACATACCTAATACACTTTCCTATTTCTATTAACCCCTCGTATGCAGATGCGTCAAAAAATCGTGGGTTCCAACCTCAGCTATGCCATGTAGAGTAAAAAAAAACTTTCCAGAAAAAAATGCAAAAAGATGACCTAATTTTACGCACGGACCCGTGCATAAGCATACGATGGGTTAAGCCTATATTGCTGTCTACATTGCATACATATTTTATTTTAATCCGACGTAAACTTTCTTCATCATATAGGTATGAATCTTATCATATGCAAGTAAAAGAAACATGTCCACGTGAAGGTGATTATATTTAGGTAGGAACAAGAGAAACGTAATAGTTAAATACAGATTCTTACAATCATTTAAAATCCATCGCCATATAAATTGAGATTATGCCGGTATATTACCCACCCAATAAGCTGGCGAGTATAGGACCTGGTACGCCGCTAGGTGGCTTTTCAGCCCCCGTAATAATCATAGGATGGTATCCATTTTGGTCGGCCGTGTAGCGTACTGTGTACTTGACACCATCGATAAAGAAGGAGTAGCTTCCGCTGATGACCAAGACCTCCACCTCTGTACCGTCGTTGTCCACTTTAACTAGTTCGCCTTGAGTTTGAATGAGTGTACCATCGGTCTGCTCGTATCTGTAAGAAGTAGGTGACTTTACCTTAAAAAAAATAAGTTCTACAATAAATTTGTAGAAATATTATTGGATTACGTATCAAATATGTATAACAAGACTAGCGTTTGCCCGCGACTTCGCTCGCGTTAAATTCGAAAATTGCGGAATGCTCCATACAAACTTCCGACCCCCATTTTAGGGAAGTGGGAGGTTAGAAAGATACATAAAGTAGCCTATGTCACTCTGCATCCCTTCAACTATCTCTACTTAAAAAATCATGTCAATTCGTCGCTCCGTTTTGCCGTGAAAGGCGGACAAACAAACAGACATTTTACCATTTATAATATTAGTATAGATTAACAAGCCAATTCTATATCTCGAGCTGTATTGGCGCGATCAGACATACGATAACTGAATTACGTCTTTCAGATATCGTTCTGATGTCGGTGCACCGGTGTAGCTACGTTTGGATTGGCCTGTAAAACTTACTTTGAATATTTCAAAATTATAAATCGTATATTAAGATATAAAGATAATATATATAAATAAATATACCACACTTCCCGCTTTAGTTATAAATAAGTTCACAACTAAAGCGGGAAGAGCGAAAGTTACTCCAAACCGCACAATAAAATAAGCAGTAGATATATAAACGAAAGTTCTCTCTGCCTGATGAAACCTTTCCGCCTCTAAACCACTGAACCGATTTAGATCGATAGTTTGAGGTATACATTTATGGTGGTAAAATATAATGGAAGAATATCATTTTTCTACTTGTCGACTGTAATCTGTCAATTAGGACACCACAGACTAAACTATAAGTGCTAACTTTTCAGTGTTGGATACTCTATGGCAGTTCCGACTCAATTATAATAATCTCATTATAGTTGACTTTAGTTATCTGTAATAATTTCAAAAATAGAACTTCATACAATTTCTATACTAATTTGTGATACCTGGCAAATTTTTCTGCATCTGAAACACATTTTTTTTAATGGTACTCGACTGAAAAGCTTTGTTTTATATCACGATTGTATAAAATACTATTAATGCACAGGACCTCTAGGGCCAGAGGTAATAAAATAATTATTAAATACCTACGTAGTGCGAAAACCCCTGTTGCCGCCGGGATTGTAATTTTCATTGAAAATTAGTTTTACATCTTCAACATTTTTGTCTAACGGGTTCGCGACGACGACGGCTGCTACCAAGCAGCAGAGGATCCACTGAAAATTTAAATATTGGTATTAAAATAAATATGACAACGTATCAGGTAATAACCAATTCAGGCTTAAATATAATTTAAGTACAATTAGGTAACATAAATGAAAGTGATACTAACGAGTCTCATTTTACACCTAGTCCAGACTCCAATCTCTCACAAAGGGCATAAACTTAGGATGAATATTTATTATATTTAAAAGTTAAGATTGTCATATGTTTTATTTTGTTATTGTGATGCTTTAACGGTGGGTAAATACTGCCAAGTGATATAATGGCAAAAATTTGTCATAGTTTTATATGATATCAAACCTAGCTAGACAACTAGTTATGTTAATATTGTTCGAGAAGTAATAAAACTTCCAAAGAAGAAGACCTTGAAATTCTATTATCCTACTGTCTATATTTTCTATTTCAATCAAAGCACAATGGTCTGAGGTACCACTTAGCGACATCACAAAACATTTAATTTATTTGGTAATGGATTTCAGTGATATAATTATCACCTTGATTCCTTCATATTCGCAGATTTTGGCGTCTTTGGGATATAGACAAATTTATGTTAATAGGTACTACCTATACATATTTATGTTAAGCGTTAGGTATATTAAATATCAACTTTTCAAATGTAAGGTAAGATGAAACGTCGTCGTTTACATTTAGGATAGTTCAAGGCCAACTACAATGCTGACCATAAACCAAATTCTAAATCCTCATTTTCATAAATCATTTCTTTAAAAAAAAAAACAAAATGTTTTTTTTAATTAAAGTTCTAGTCTAGTCTAGGAGACCATTAGGTACCTACTTCAACAAATCGCATACTTTTATTTATTTATTAAAAATAAAAAACGCAGTTACTGCTTGTATATGGTTTTATAAACTAACATGTTTTACACAGAACCAACTGGGGCGCTTAGTAATGAAAACTTACCGGGAATGTTACGTAAACACTGTAATGTTTATCGAATTAGCATTTTTAAAAATATTTATCAAAAGTAACAAAAAAAAAATTTGGAAATTTCCTTACCAAACCATCCGGTTTAATAGTTCTTGAGTGTAGTTAATCAATGAAAAAAAGCTTTCTAAAATCACCCCACCTCTCCTTTTCCTACTCGCGTCGACAGATCCTGATGAACCACCTAACAAAGATTTCAAGATTTGTCGATTTCTTGAAGGGAACTCTGGACGTGCCATAAACCTTGCCATAAACCAAAATGCCACAGTTTCGTTTTCTTTTAACCCCTTATTTGCCAAGAGTGGCCTTGAAGCTTTAATAGTTTCATGTGCTCTGCCTACCCCTTTATGGGATACAGGCGTGATTGTATGTATGTAACTCTGGACGTGATTTCGTTGGTCGTAGGGGTAGCGGCGGCCGACGAGTATTTGGAGGTGGTGTTGGAAGAGTAAACAGGGTAGGAGTGGGGGGAGGTTTTTCAACAACAACCTTGGGATGGTATCCATTCTGGTCAGCCACATAACGCACGGTGTAGGTAAGGCCGTCGATGACGAAGGAGTAGCTACCCTGGACAACTAATATGTCGACTTCCTTACCCTCAGTGACCACTATGACGAGATTCCCCTGGGCTTGAGACTTCGAGCCGTCACTTTGCTCGACTCTGTAATTAGGTGCAACGTGCAACTATTATTTATTAGTAAAACAATACGCAAATTCAAAGATGAAAATATACGGCAATATCGTCGAAAAGCTCTAACTTAGCGAGTGAGCACGAAACGTGTATATTATATTATAACTTGGGGTTAATTTGTCGGTTTTGTGTTTACGTACCCCTTTATTAATAAACGTTCACTAAAATTATCACACCGATAAAGTTCGTTTGTTCCTTTCCGACGTATTCGTGTAATAGAAAGGGACAAACGAACTTTATCAGCTTGATAACTTTAGTGAACGTTTATGAATAAGGGGGTTAGTCTTTAGTTCTTGAAATTGAGATTCAAATATGGTAGATTTTTGTCAATGAAATTGGCGCATGATGGAGCTAGCGTATTACCTAGTATAACCACAACTGATCGAGTCACTGTTATCATTAGATAATGTCTTACTCGTATTTGAAGCCGCCAACTCCGTCGTTGTAATTATCGTACTTCAAGACCCGCACGTTGCTGGGGCTGACCAAGGGCCCAGCAGTGACTGCCGCCAGCAAACAACGAAAAATCAGCTGGAATACATATTTGATAGATTAGAAGATAACAATATATATTTGATAGATTAGAAGTGAAAAAATATTGATATCTACATATAGGTAATATTGGTTTTGCTTATATCGTTACACAAATTTACTTACCAGAATCATTTGTTGTGGTTTTGAAGTGGGTCTTGTTGTACAAATGACAAAAATATTATAGCCCTATCGTTTTTATAGATCAGAAAATATAATTCAGCTAAAAATGTAAATTTTTGAGGTGTGACAAATGATAAAGTTTAAGGCGCACGATATTTTGCATACCTACCTTACCTATCTAATATGTATTATCATCGTATTGTTATACCTAGTATACCTACATGACTAAACGATACACTAGCTGAAATAATATTGGACACTGTTTTGAAATAGCAAAATTGGTACATTTCCCTTTTTTTGTACCAAACACTTGGAACCTTGGTGCGTAGTAGGTATCAATTCGTTGGATAGCTGTACCAGAGTATCATTCTTACATATTTGGTGGCCTGTTGCGCAGAATTCGTGTTTGGCTGAGTGGCGACTCATGTTTCAATTTGGGACAAAATAATTAAGGAGCTTTCACAGTTCCCCATATGGAACATTAAACGAACGAAAACGAGGGAGGGCAAAAATAACACTGCTGTAGTAATTAACAATGGTTTTGAACTCTAATACCTATATACAGGGTGTTTCCTGTAACAGGAGCAATAAATTAAAATGTAGATTCCTTAGATTATTAGTAGTCATAGTTAAAATATCTTAATGTTCCAAAGTCCTTAAATATGGAGAAAGAGCAATTCAAATTAAATTTCACAGTCAGTGGATGCTAACTATCGCGAAATTATCGCTTTACGGTCATTTAGTGTCGTGGTACCGGGGCTAACTTCAGAAATAATCTTAAACCAATCGCAAATAGTAGTCTTATCTAGGCGGACTAGGAACAATTTTCAATTGTAAGTCACACAAAATGACACTCGAATTTTGGTTATTTTTTAAAATCCGTCTTGAAAATCGTAAAATCTTTCGGTCTGAACTTTTTATTCAACTCATTCGGATAATTTAAAATAAAAAGTAGTACTGACTTGTCAATTAAATTGTCAATGTCGCTGAAAAATGGCACGATATACTTCTCAAGAATTATGTGACATGATTTTGCTCTACGGAGAAACGAGAGGCAATGCTGCTCGAGCTCTCAATTTGTACCGGGAGCGGAATCCTAACCGGAGACATCCTGCGAACGGCCGCGTCATTGTGAACGCTGTGCAACGTGTGCGGGACGACCTGCCCATATCCGGCAGAGTGCAGCCGCCACAAGGGCCTGGTGCAGCATTTAACGTCAGACTGGCACTGGAACGACGGATTCTTCAGCACTTCCGTGAACGTCCAACTACCAGCACAAGGAGAGCGGGTCTGTTATTTGGTGTCAATAATAGTATTGTTCACAAAGTTTTAAAAAAGAATAAGAAGCATCCATACAAATTTTTAAAAGTGCAGGCTTTGTTGCAGCGAGATTACTTAGCGCGGCAAGTTTATTGTGAGTGGTTCATGGAACAGTGCCATGGGGACAGACGCGATATAACATTCGCACAAAATGTTATCTGGACCGATGAATCAACGTTTACTAACAATGGACTATGGAATCTAAAAAATACCCATTATTGGAGTACGAACAACCCCCGTTTGACAGACAGCTCACCAATATCGGTTCTCTGTGAACGTTTGGGCAGCTGTACACGGAAATACGATAATTGGTCCGGTATTCATCGATGGTAATTTAAATACAGTCCGTTTTTTAGACTTGATAAATGGCACTTTGTTACAGTATTACAACAATCTGCCGGAGGAAATAAGAAACGCAACATGGTTCCAACTCGATGGAGCCTCTGCTCATTCCACTGTGGCAATCCGTGAAAAGTTGTCTGAATTATTTGGAGATCGATGGATCGGACGATTCGGACCTAAGCGATGGCCACCGAGGTCGCCGGATTTAACTTGTCTGGACTTCTTTTTATGGGGAGCTATCAAAAACGACGTGTATTCTGCCGAAGTGGATAATGTAGAAATGTTAAAAGATCGAATTATTCAGGCATTTAACACCATACGGCAACGTGATCTAAATGTAGTTCATCGAAATACATTATTAAGGTACGAAGCATGCATACAAGCACATGGCCAGCATATCGAGAACATTTTAAATTAAGTAAGTGGCTAGTAGGCAATTAATTATTAAGGATTCTGACAAGAAGCCATAGAATTTGTTATTTTTTGTTTTCTTTAACTATTTCATTATACGTGCATAAAACCAAAAATTATTCAGTTATTGCATTTTTATTAAGTGTTGTAATCGATGTAAATACTCCAACTTCTTTTGACAAGTGCCATTGATTCACAGTCCGAAAGAGAAGTCAATGTGTCGCACTAGTGGCAATCTTGACATTTGAATTACTTTTGAATTCGTCATTACTCGGTTAATGAAAACGAAACACAGCTATTTACTTGACCTCTCTATCGGCCTTAATTTGTGACTAAGGTTCTCCTATACACCTTTGTGGGTTTGACATACCTACCACGCAATCCCGAATGCAAACTTTTTGATTGCAATGAGCGTTTTTAATTTTTGCCATACCATAACCAAAGCCCGTTTTTCATGCTGTAACCTTTTTGGCCTAAATCACAGAACACAGAACTCTTAAGTGCCGTAAATGTTGGAACCTCTTTGGCTTATCTAAGAATAGTGACAAGACGTGACGTTCAACCGTGTTATGATTGAGAATGTCAAGTTATCGAGTCTAAAGTCTGGGCAATATTACAAATTACTATGGTGTGAATTGCGTTTACGTTATTGTACGACAAACCTTAATTACGCTGAAACCAGAGAAAATCAAGTCGAGGGTTACGACAAATAACATACGACGGTTATCATCATCCATCAGCTAGGACCTATTATTGTAAACAATGTGTAACCAATATGCAATGTCCATCATGAATCATTGCTTTATGAGAACAACTAAAAGAACACAAACACAGAACACAACAATAAAAATGTAAGCCACGCATAGCTTGGACTCAATAAATATTTTTATTTTTTATTGTGGTTAATTATTTTACCTAGATAGGTAGTTTACGTTTGCAAAGTTATTTTCTAAACAGTTACGTAAAAGTCCGTTCTGTTTATTAGTTTTATTGCTATCATATTTTATTTTATTTTATTTTATTAGTAAAAACATGTTTACATGACATTACAGTAAAACCAATGCGTCACGAAACTTAGATTTTAACAAAAAAGAGAGAAAATAAATAGAACAAAATTAAAAATAAAATTAAACAATTGATTTGGGCGATGACGTAACAGCGTGGCTCCGTTGCGTCGTTTGCCCCGGTGTGGGATTTGGCAGGTTGCCCCGGAACCGCCGAAAAACCACACCTTTCGGCCAGAAGTCTGCGCTCGCGATGGTGTCCTGCAGCGGCCGCGGCACGCGCACAACGAACGAGCTGAAGTGCACGTAGTGACGCGACTGCAGCTGTTGCACCCTCAGCGTGTAGCCAGTCTTCCGACGAACGTAGTCCACCACCTCGTCAGCCACGGCGGAGTAATGCAGGCGAGACACGTAGAGCGCCCTACTTGGTGTTGGTATATCAAGTGTTATCTGTAAATACTTAAAACATAATCACTGAAGTGATTGAAGAACTCGAGCATCCTTTTTGTGACACTTGTGTCACATTCAACGAAGTATTCCGACTAAACACGATAGTAGTGAATCAATGGTTGCCAAGTGTGGCGGCTGACGGCTGTACATTGCTGGCTCGATTTATTTTGTTAGAAAATAACGGTAAAATTATTTTTCAGTTTAATTAATTAAAACCATTTGGACTTAATTACTGATTAGTTAGAGGCTCTATATTTTAATTTATTGCTCCTGTTACAGGAAACACCCTGTATACTTAACAAAGATATTAAAGCTGGTCATTTTTAGGACTTAAAGGTCTAAAAGTGAAGTGTGATGGAGCAGAATGGTTACTAAATTACGAAATAATGCTTCTGAAAAACTAAATAAATGCAGCAATTGATCTGACCTCTAGAATACAAGTTTCTCTACTAGCGTAACTTAAACCAAATTTTAATAAAGGATGCCATTTTGTAGGTTTTTCCATAAATAAAATTTTATAACGTCAAATTAGTTTCAACGGCTGCCGTAAACGTTAATGTTTCATATTACATACGACGACGTGTATTCGCGACAATCAGCGCTACTCCTTCATGCACCCTGTCGTCAATTGACAGTCGTAGCAAAAGCTTTGACCGTTCCAGTGATTTTTTGCTGTGTACTTAACACAGCAAAAAGGAGTGTACAAGTTTCTAATGGGTTGGCAACGCGCACGTGATACTCCTTGAGTTGCAGGCGCCCATAGGTGACGGTGACCGCTTTCCATCAGGCGGACCGTATGCTTGTTTGCCACCGACGTAGTATTAAAAAAAACACATTATTAAAACAATAACAATATTTTATTGCATTATTTCTAAAACATAAATCCATTTTTAAAGCAAGACCACAATACCTATTACCTAATCAAGACAAATGTACAAAACTGAATGGGTTCCATGTGTGATTCTATTCCTTGTTTAAGTGTGTGTGTACCTATGTATTGTAAAACGTCATTGCTTTTTTAGGTTACCAGATTATTACTATGCATGCTAGCCTTTATATCACTTTTCACCTGTGATATTCTGACAAGTTAGTAGGTGCAAAAAGTGATATCGAACGTGCTTACAAAGCAGAACTGCCTAAGATTAGAATCGGTCAAATGGTTCACGAAATTCAGTTGTTTTTAACCAAGCAGGGAAGCAACGACACCCGGGGGAACGGCGCCACCAGGGCCCTGTTCAATGGTGGGCTGGTATCCGTTCTCGTCGGCAGTGTAGTTGACAGTGTAGGTGACGCCGTCTATGATGAATGAGAACACTCCCTTGATGGCCAAGGCCACGTCTTCGCCGACTTTGACGAGCGAGCCTTGGGCCTCACTCCTAGAGCCGTCGGTTTGCTCTACTCTGTAATTTTAATGTTAATAATATTAAATATTTCAAGTAGATTTGATGACTTTTTTTCCTGAAATATTTTATTTTGCTATAAGTATATCAAGTAGAAACACTATTTAATACATTTTACTACCTATATAAACTGAAATAAATGTAATGTTAATAAGAAAAATGACAAAGGCCCACTGCCCACGGATGGAATCAAGCTAGCGTACACTGCTACCGCGACAGGTGCCTGAGCCGCCAAATGACTCGAGTCACATAAGTGGGTAGTACGTTGTACTTATTTCAGTTTCAATAATGAAAATAAGTGCCGGAAATACACTAAGAAAAAAACAAAAATTCAAAAATAGTGATTCGCCCTCGCTGCAGTCACTTAAGTTCGCTGAGACCGTAATTTTTGTTTAAGATTACCTAATATTAAAGAGTGATATTCTGTAAACTTTATTGAAAAAATTAGCTATTTATAGAAAACAGGTTAGGTATCTTACGCGTATCTAAAGCCATCAGGGTTCACTTCACTGTCATATCGCACGACTTGCGCGTCGGCGGGGTTGAAGCTTGGAGCGGCGGGCGCGGCGAAGGCTGTAGCCACCAAACAGCATAGGATTAACTGAAAATTAACACAATAATCAATAACAATGAGGGTCAGTTGCTTTCATGGCAATAAGTTCAGACTAAGTACGCCAATATTTTAATTGGTATTAGGCAGAAATTCTCCTACATTTAGAATTTAAGGGGGATTTTATAATAACAATACCAACTGTGTTTCACTCACCAGTTTCATCTTATTGTGATTGTATGATTGGACGCGACCAAATGACAATACAAATATGAAACAGATCCTTTATATATGTATAATGTAATGGAATTCATGAGTAGCGAATATTCAAAATAGTAGCTAATCTAGATAATTATTCACATTTCAAGGTTAATACCTTGTTATAACACTAGGGTACTATAATAAAATGAAATATAATACCTATGACAGAAATATTTATGCAATACTATCAAGAGCAATGGTCCTTTTAATAAAATATCCATCCACATTTTGTGCCGACAGATTTGTATCTTTGTCAAATGTATTTATTTATTTGTATGGAACTTCACAGTAATAATAATTTAATAGTTATTTGTTATACAAGGGGGCAAAGTTGTATTTTAACTTCGAGTGTGGAATTGAAAAACGAGCAAGTGAAAGGATACTATAGTTGAACCACGAGCGAAGCGAGTGGTTCGAGAATAGAATCCTGAACTTGCGAGTTTTTTAACACACGAGAAGTAAAATACGGTGTCCTGCCGTTTCGCCAAAAAACGTTTCGTCAAATTTCATTTCCCAATAATCATATCGCAATAGTTTCATTTCCCAAAGTATTGTTTGGCAAAGATATGTTTCACAATGAATTTGTTTGGTCAAATTATCATTTGGCACAGTTTTACTTTGTCAAATTTTATTTAGACAAAACTTTATTTCGCAAACGTTTTTAATGGCAAAACTTATATCCCAAAAACATGTTTGGTCAAAATTTCACATCGCAAAGTTCGAAAATATTTAGGCATTTGCATTTTCATTTCTACGGGATCGTATTTTACCGAAGATTTTTTTGCCAAATTTAAGTTAAAATCTGTCAAATGATAATTTCAGTTTTATTACCAAGTGCTTCAGTTGGACAAAAAAAGGATACTCGTCTTTATTTTTGTCAAATTAATTACTAGACAAAATTATTTTGTCAACTATTTTTTTTTGTCAAAAAATGTTTCTACACCATGCAAAGCCACGTTTGACAATAAATATTACAAGGCATAAATGTAATGTAATAATTTTATTAGTATTGTAACAGAAAAGTCGTGTGTGACAAAGTCAGTTTAGGTGCGACGACGAGCGAAGCGAGGAGGAGCATGTTAGGTTGACAATGAGCAAACCGGAAAATTTATCCGGACATGTAAGTGAAAATGTCATCCTTGGCATTTGCAGCAGAAGGAAAAAAAGTACGACATACACATTATTTCACACAAATCTTGGACACAAAGCATAAAATCAACCAACAAATTTCCAGTGCGCCATTTAATTACAATATATTGGGAAATGGAAATTTTGCCTAACAATACCTTTGACTAAATAATATTTGGTAAAATGAAATTTGACCAAGTAAATATTTTGGGAAAGAAATAGGTACTTGCCAAAAAAAGTTTTGCTAAATGTCAATTTGCGATAAGTTGTTTTGCTAAACGTTTATTTGGGAAATGATAATTTGGGAATAATAGTTTGGGATGTGAAACTTTGGGAAACATTTTTTGGCGAATCGTCAGTAAACCGTAAAATACATTTGCACCCGAGTGTAACACAAAACTTTTCCCCTCACTATAGCGAGGAAACTACAACGCAAAAAATACGTTACTTATCACTGCTTCCAGTACCTAGTTCCACAGGTGGTAAATCATATTTATTACTAGATTCACCTACTTTTATCAATTTTAAAGCTGTTAATTTGACTTTCTTCAAGGTCAAATTACTTTACCCACTAGTTAAGTGGATAAAATGCGTTTTTACCCGCTGGTATTAAAGGACAAAACACGTGTTTCCGAGCTAGCGAGGGGAAAAATATGTTGTTTGGTTTGCTTGTCACACTTTTCACCTAAGATAAAAAAAAACCTTACATTACATTCGTCTTATTTTGATAGTGATTATATTTATTCAACAATATGCAATTTTATCTAGGTAAAAGAACATCAACTCGAGAATCAACACTGAACGTCAGTTTTGTCAAGTAGAACATAAGCCCCTGTTTATTTTATTTTTATTTCTATACTTACTCAATTACTTAATTAACTCATGTAATCTCAGTTTTTTAGTCCGGGTGTTTTTCATTCGCCAACAAACTGTTTCGCAGTTTGGCGCAGTTATTGCGAGAGTTATTAATTACTGTTTTTATCTTACATAGAAAAAAAAAATTATAAAAAGGTAATGGAAAACTAATTGTAGGTTTCCGAACCATCGGAATCAAAACAGTATTCTCACTTTGCTTAATCAAGCTATAAAACAAGACCAATAAAACAGGTAATCATAGCAGACATCCAATAATAGATATAGGAAATACTTCATAGTTCGTGAGGTCAGAAGATGACATTTATGTGAGTGCAGACGATTTAAGCATTCTAGAAAGGCACTTCTGCCTACCTGGTTACTTTACTGCATATATCCTTATTAATCTTGCAATTCATTGATAATAATCCTATTAAGAGTAGCCTAAATTGGTATAGAACATTTATTTCACCGTAACTTTGGTGTTCATGCCCAAGTAAAATTTCAGAAAGATATTATTACCAGTAGAAGACAAAAAACTGTAAAATTAATATAAATTATACAAATTTTAAAACACAGTATCTAACTTCGCCTATTTTTTTATGCGTAATAAAATTTATATAAAAAGATATTCCATGTCCAATTGGTATATGCTCATAATACAATGTATGGTTGAACTTTTAATTTAAATATGTATTTGTCATTTTGTACCAAAGGCGATGCGAGGGTACGTATTGTTTTAAAATTAAAAGCAACAACGAATATGAGGTTTGATGTCGACGTGTTTATGGTACACAGCCAAATGCACCAAAACGCTTACGATAATTCCGTTATCTCTATCGCTCTTCCGTATTTGCGCGATAGAATAAGGCCTGATTTAGACGGCGTGCGAACTCGCATGCGATTTTAGTTACATTGCGGGCTGTTGAGGTTACATACAATTTTGCACAGCCATCAAATACCGCAATGTAATAAAACTCGTATGCGAGTTCTCGTACCGTCTAAATGGGCCCTAAGACTTGACTGCGTTTTGATCGGCGTCTAGCGTCAACGATTGTTATTTCAGTTAGGCCGGCTGGAAACGGATGTTAAAAATTTTGTTGCGCTTTTGTGGACACCATATGGCTCATTTAATTATCTTTTTGCGACCTTTCTTGAGGATGAATCAGAAAATAAATGCTCTCAGGATGAGGGGTTATTTTGTTTAGGTGGTTATTTATTACACATAACCATTTTCGATATATCTAAAAAGTTTTGACTGTTTCAATTACTATATAGCAAAATTTTCGGGGGTTTATTTTTATCTATACCTACGTATTGTTTTCATATCGGTAAAAGTATCTATTTAAACTACCAAGCCACATAGTTTGACTCTACAGAGTTTGTGGAGTTATAAAGCTTGAATGTAGAGGCTTGTAGGAAGGCTCTTTGCGAGATATGATAACTTTTTGACTGTACTTATGGTCTTGTGTTGAATGGAATTAAGTATATTTCTATTAATTCTAGTGATAATCAGTGAAACCATTATACATTTATAATACTTTATTATGAATTAAGCTATTGAATCAGTATATAAATATTATATACAGCTTCACAATTTGTGCTATTTACAGAACTGTTAAAACAGTTTATTGACTTAAATATTTAGCCCAGAAGTGAGGCGACGACGCCGGGGGGGACCGCTCCGCCAGGCCCTTGCTCGATGGTGGGCTGGAAGCCGTTCTCGTCGGCCACGTACGACACCACATACGTCACGCCGTCGGGGCCTACCCACGAGTACTGCCCGCGGACTGAGATGGCCTCATTCTCGGTACCCTGGTTCTTTAGCTCTGCTTTTTCTTCGTGCTTGCTTCCATCAGATAATTCGTAGCTGCATAAAAAAATACATTAATTTCGTTTGTTATAAACGTAGATATATATACTGTTCGGTTTTCATTACTTACACGAATTGGTATCCGCCCAAGCCAGAGTTGTCGGTTTCCTGACGGAGGATCTGCACCTCCTGTGCGTTCTGCTGAGGAGCCGCCCAGCAAGCAGCGACGAGAGCTAATAACACCACCTGAAATCAATCAGGTAACTTCATTTCGACATCCAAACATCACAACACTTCACTTTTCAAATCACTTCACTCGACTAACCGATTTCATTTTGGCTTCCGTTTTTGATTTTGGCGACTGCGTGCCACGAAGATCTGCAAGTTTATGGGATGGTGGTATGTCCTAACGGTTCTCTTATATATTTCTTCTAATGCCGGGTTACAACATACTGCGATTCGATTGCCCTACGGCCCGACGGCGCATCTGTCGCGGCGGGTGAACGGCCATACAACCATACATACAGCATTGTTTATCTGTGTAACCATGTGTATGGACATAGCATGACCCGTGAATGTTTTGTTAAGTAACGTTTAATAAGAGTACAAATGTCAATGTTAATAGGAATTTCAAAAGGTTGTAATTTACTCTGCTGCACAGAAATATTTCATTACTAAACGTTTATCGGACTGTATAATTTTATGAGCGATGTGATAGACAACAGAGTTTTGAGCGTGTACGAGTTTAATTTACAACTCTGTGATGTAGGTAATATAATTGGTACTTTTACGTAGCATTAATCATAATTGATTATAATTGTTTATGACAAGGCATTTGATAAAACGAATCTTATGAAATGAAGCTGAAGTATTTTTTTCTATTGCTTTTAGTGTTGTAACAATTAATTTGATAATTTTAAACTTGAATATAATAAGATTAAGGAACAATTTCTCTCTGAGTGTAAATAGAATTCCTTCCTTTGTTTGTTTGGTTATTTGTGAGTGTGTTTAGTAAAACGTCCCACTTTGTCGGTGGCCATTAAGGCGAGATTTACTTGTATCTTTATAGGAATAAACTGACAAAGCGGCTTTATAGCAATCGACAAAGTGGGACGTTTTCCCTTGCACACTCACATTTTTCCTTCTTAAATTCTTCTACGTTGACTCAGAAAAATTTATTATCTGCGTAATAATTAAGACTAAAATATTACTTAAGTAAGTACCAAATACAATCGCAACTGTAATCCAGCGTGCAGATTTCATACAAGTTGTAGTTAGGTTTCAAACCATCTGTTTCGGGATTTACTGCGGAGGTAAGGATGTCGCCGCCGTGTCTGGCAAATTTCTTGATAAAATTAGTGAATAATAAACTATTTATATAAGAAGTAACTATTTATATATATAATAGAATATAATACCTGTATAATAAATAATATAGTATGGATAAATTCTATTTCAGGCGAAATGCATTAAAGTACGTAAATAAGAACTTACTAATAGCTGATAGTTACGCATTATTCACACTGTTTTCAAAAGTTTTCGTAACCATAACATCCGACCTCTCACCTCGTTCTACAACCCCCATTATCTGTTTCAAAAATGTACTGCTCTCATCGGAGCGGTATACCTACTTGAAGAAAGATGGATGTTGATAACAAGTTGGTGTTCTTTACTTCCTTCTAAATCCGATCTGGTTTCTACTTTCGTTGACGTGTAGTCACGTTCAGACGAAATCGGTAGACATCAATAAGGTGGTGCCACCTGACAGCACTAGTATTATCGGATGACTAGTTTCATGACTAACATTCAGGTTTTGTTACATATTATTATAATTTGTGTACTTATTTTTTCAATTACTTACGTTTATTTTGTAATCAGATGAAGAACACATTATACACATCTCCTTATTTTTACCACAAGAAACAAAACATAATCGTAAAGAATTTTTAGAGTATATTTTTATAGGATATTATGAGGTAATTGGGAAATGTAATTATTTCTTTATGTACCTATTGACCCCGAGGAGGGGTCAGTGATGTCAGTATAACCCAGCATAAGGTGTTAATTGGAAAGCATTTATTGTTTCTAGTTTTTGGATTAAGCAGTCTATTGAGTTACATAAGGTATAACACATACAAAGGGTACGTAAGGCATAAGTGTAAAAAGTACCTATATTCTGCATTGTTTACTTCTTACTATACAAAGTACTATATGTGATAAAAAGTTTAGAGTTATTTTTAATAGTTTGTTATTTTTGCGATGTTCTTTTTTATTATATTTAATTTTTTGTATGTATAATTTAAGATGTAAATCAGTGATACAGATATATTCTAGTATGTTGCATGGAACATGAAATATTTAAACATGAGTCCCAATGTATCGTACAAGCAATGTTTTTATGTGATTTAGACGTCTTATATTAATTCTACGTTTGCCCGGGGCATCGTCCCTAGGGCGCTTGCCGCGTTTCTTCGCTGTATGGCTAGGCTCAGCCGTCGTGCAATGCAAGGAAATTGGCCGTGCGTAGGTCACCAAACACCCAGACAAGTTTGGTGGAAACCTCCTTCACAAACTGCTTAGTGTCTGATGACCATGGTCCAAATGTTTCAAATGCAAGTGCCGCAAAGTAGTTGTTTTTTAAAAATGCATATTTGCGGCACTTGTTCAACTGGGCATTTTCAGCAGCAGTCCCTGGTTTCTATTCTAGTATAAACACATTCTCATGAAGTGAAAATGTAAATTTTCTTTTGGGAAATAAAGTGCTTTAATCACAAAAGGTATTTGTAAAATATACAACCCAATCAGAACTTTAGAATAGTGCTAAATACAGCAAGTATTAGCTCTAGATACGATTTGGATCGGATATGTCATTATTTTATTTATTATTTATTTAGTTAATTACAAACAAAAATCTCTAATTAATTGACACAGTAACATTAAACCAATAAGGTTTGTTTCGGTACCTATTCCATTCCGCGTCAACGTTGTTTGAACAAACATCATATTTGACTTTGATATATCATATTATTCTTATTTTAATTAAACAAATTACTTAGCTATATGTTGATTCCTTTATTATTGAAAATGTTTGCTACAGAATCAACATTTCCATCCGAGGCTATTATATAGTAGCCTCGGCAAAAATAAAATAAATTTATTAAATTATAAATTGGATGTCGATGACGATGTTAACATACATTCATAAGGCTATGGGAACTTCAATCGGTTCAAGTAAATAATCCGGCCTTTAACATTTTCTATCGACTAGAGTTATTCGGAAGATGATGCATTTTCTAAATAACTCGGGGAATATTGACGTTTCTTTCCATTGTCATAAATATCATAATCCTTTGCAAGAGATTCTCGGAAATTAATACGCGCACCGACCGCAACGTGAAGTCTGTAATCAAGAGGAAAGGTCAAGGTTTGACGTTTGGCGCTGAATAATTTGTGTCCAATTGGTTTTTGATGGGATGGGTGTTTTAAGAGCTTCGCTCATTACACATTCCTAAGTTTTTGTGCAGTAATGTGTTTAGTCACGTGGGCGGAATGCGTCTTGAAAACAATTCACCGTGTAAACGGTACTTAGCGCGGTCAATCCTAATGAAAATAATGCAATATTTGTTGAATGCTCAAATAAAGTACTGGAGAAGTATTGTACTCATGTGTTTGCAACTCGACTACTGGCGCTTATTTTAATTTTTTAGTTAATTGAAAAAAAAAATTAACAAATTTTGATAATTATTTGATTATGTTTGAAAATAAAAAAAAAACTTATTCTCGTAGCTGTTATTAATAATCTCTCTTGCGAAACTTGTACCTACAAACATCAAGTATCAAGTATTTTGCTAAACATCGTATGCATATTGCAAATTGAAAATAAATTCTGTATCGCCACATTACGCTACTGTTTATATCCTCCAAGTATACATTTATAGAACCAGTATATAGGTTTGCATAGCTTATATTAAGAATAAGTATTAAGTATAAATACATTTTTTAAACGATATGAGTAATGCTTCTCGATTTAGCAAGTAACCTGCAGAAAAAAATTATGTGTAATAAAATTGGTTGTCTGTAGTTATTTGCTCGTGTGTTGCTGTTAATAAAACGTTTAGTTCTTATGTCGACGACCGGTCTGGCTCAGTCGGTAGTGACCCTGCCTGCTGAGCCGCGGTCCTGGGTTCAAATCCCGGTAAGGGCATTTATTTGTGTGATGAGCACAGATATTTGTACCTGAGTCATGGATGTTTTCTATGTATATATGTAAGTATGTATTTATCTATTTAAGTATTATATCGTCGCTTAGCACCCATAGTACAAGCTTTGCTTAGTTAGGGCCTAAGTTGATCTGTGTAAGGTATCCCCAATATTTATTTGTTTAATATTTATTTGTATGTCTTTCCCATCACGTTGTTGCGGTAGTGAATTTAGTTGCTTATTCTTAATATTGTGTTTTTATTTTGTTATCATTGAGCGGTTCGATAAATAAATTTTGTGTACTTATTGTATAGTCCATGTGTTGTATGTATAGTGTAGTGCAGGCTGTTAGTACATAAATCCGCCGCTGGCGCTAGTGGCGCAACTGCTGCGTTCAGAAAATAATTGTTTATCTGTTTGTTTTCGTTATTATTGTAATTGTAATCCTTGAGTTTGTATTGTTAATTATAAATTTCTGTGGATGTAGGGTTAAAATAATTGTACTTATATGTCTGTTTTTGTTTTTAAATTAATGTGTTATCTGTCGTGGCATCACCAAATGGGCCCTACGGAAGATCAGCGCTGGCTACATGGCTAGCATCATGCTGAGTTGGGTCCATTTCGTGATGAACACTTTTATGTCATTTTGTTCTTTGCCATTTTATGTTTGATGTCTGTACATGTCCGTACATGTTATGTGATCGTCATGAATAAATGTCTTTTTTATCACGGAACAATGGTATTCCGGACCTTTGGGAGGCGTGCGCGGGGCCGAACCCAACACGTAGAGGCCCTTTCGACACTTTAATGAAATGTAAGGGGTACACTGACGACCGATCTGGCGCAGTCGGTAGTGACCCTGCCTGCTACGCCGCGGTCCCGGGTTCGAATCCCGGTAAGGGCATTTATTTGTATGATGAGCACAGATATTTGTTTCTGAGTCATGGATGTTTTCTATATATATAAGTATTTATATATTATATATATCGTTGTCTGAGTACCCGCAACACAAGCCTTCTTGAGCTTACCGTGGGCTTCAGTCAATCTGTGTAAGAATGTCCTATAATATTTATTATTATTATTATTTATTTATTATGTTGCCCTTGCTTGGGACATACGCAGAGGCAACAACCGCCAGGGTGTAAGGACTATTTGAGAGTTAATGGAATCTAAACTGAACTGGTCTATTTTGATAAAAGTGATGGACTAAATACTGGGCTATGGATAAAAAACCGGACGCCTGCCTAATAAAACGGTATCCAATTTTATTTCCGGCAGACGGTGACTCGTCCCCACAAGATGGGCCCCCACAAAAAGCGACATCCAAGATGGCTCAAGGGCAACACCGGTGTGAGAACTCAAGGGTGTCGAGAGGTGTACACCGCTTTCTGCCCAGTGGCTGTGAAGCCACTGCACCAACTCGCGTCTTATGCAAATTTTCACTTCCACCCCTGGGGCATGTAGCCCTAACGACTCCACTCTGGACGGCCAGCCAAGGCAAGCCAGAGGTAGATAGTACTGTCCCACCCACCCGCCTTACGGGTAACAGAACTCCCCAGGAGCACTCGGGTACGTGGGGTCGCTGTTCCCCAACAGCTCGCCACAAGCTGCCCTGCGTTGACTGATTGCACTGGTAAAACCAATGGGCGATGGGGTCGTCACATCCCTACGCCTAATTAATATTTATTTATTATTATTTATTTTAAAATTATCGTTAAGTAAAATTAAAGTAATGAATATTTTATCGAAAATACGATAAATGAATCAATTATGCAAATGAACATAATTCCCCCAGGAACAATTTTAAAGCAATTTACATTACCACAACATAGTAGTTTACCGGTTTTATTTCCCAGAACGATCTTACTGACATCTTACAAAATTTTGCGAACGCTTGTTTAAGGTTCTATCATCACCATATTGCGCCGGCGCCGGCGACGGGTTACCCGACGGGTCGCCCGACCGGTCGAGTTACGTCAGCCGAAGACTTCGCCGAAGTCGCCTGGTGACCTCCGACACCCATGCGTATGGGCAACAGAAGAAGGTAATATGTACATATAACAATTTCGTGTCAGCAATATAAGTTAAGACACGCTAAGAGCACGACAAGTCTTCTTCTTTCTAGAGTTATCCCGGCATTTTTTCAGGCTCATGAAAGCCTGGGGTCCTCTTTGGCCAGTAAGCCCAAGATTTGGTGTAGGATAGTTTTTACGTAAGTGACTGCTTGACTTTCCAAGCCAGGGGGTAAAGTAGGATCTATTGCCCCATTTATACATTTCGTGCATACGTTCTGCGACCTCATGATTGAAAGTAGCACGTTCTTACCACTAGGTGTACGACTGGTGTCCTCCCCATTTTGGTAGTCAAAATGGTTAAAATGGAACCCTTATAATGTGATCGTGTCCGTCCTTTATGCTAAATTTTATGGAGTAAAATTAGTTCTAACGGCTGCCATGTATTGACAATCGTTCTGCTCCACTTTTCTACACATCTTACAATTACTCTTAGGTACTGTAAAATACAATACAATACTCTTTATTGCACACCTCACATAGTTTACAAAGTAATGCACAAGAAACAAAAAAACAATTAAACAGAGGTAACAACAGGCGGTCTTGTTCTTCAATATCCCTAAGTGCGTTTTCACATTATCCGATCCGATATCGGATGTCGGACCGATATCCCATACATTACAGGCGCCATCTTGGATTTTTCTATTGAAATCCTTCCGACATCCGATATCGGATCGGATAATGTGAAAACGGTCTAAGGCCCACTTGCACCAATCACTTAACTTAGGGTAAGTGGGCTGTCATCTGTCAAATTCCATATAAAATGATGGGTTAACACTCGGGTTAACCCTCCATTTTTGTCGGTACAATTAACCTTAATGCTGCTAATGTTCTTTTATATTTTTAAATTTTGTAACATAACTTGCTATCTGTATTTTTTCAGGTCAATCCGGCGCGTTCTGGTAAGTTCAAATAAAGTCAAGATGGCTTCATAATTAACAATGTAAATAGGATTATGTATTACAAGGTTCACAAGGTTACGCGACACAGATGTCGATGACATCGGCTTATGTAACATTCACGTTCAGAATTTAAGTAGCAAGTTCAATTCGTCGTTTATTTTGATTATAAAATGCGGCCGTAGGCAAGTGGCCAATCGCTAACGATCAATCACGAACGGTATGCAATGCAACTGTCTGTACGTGTCGCACTAATTAACAAGAGCGATAAAGCTGGTTGCGTAGCGTTCGTCACGGAACGTGGGTGACGGGGGTCACTTACTACGAGTCTTATTACGACAAATATCATAAATTTTAAAGCTTTCATTTAGCATAAAAATAAAAGTATTAATATTTTTTTTAATGTATCAACGTCCCAATCAAATCATTAAAATTTGCAAATAAGATTTGTTTACGATTCTTATGAACTTTAGCTAAGTGTGTTCTTGTGTTTTTATGATGATTGGAAAAGTTTACGTTGTCCGATTTTAATTAGCAAATATTGAAACGCCCCAATCGGATTGAGAAATTAAATCGATGATTGCTGCGATCGTACACTTAGGTGGTTTTCGATGAAGATGTATTATAAATTTGAGTATCTATGTACCAGTTATTTCTCTCGAAATTTGTAATTTTATATTACCTATATTAATATTAATTATAAAACTTTACGTTGCTCTTACATTTGAAATAGCTCTAAATTTAGTTAAGAAAATAAAAAGTTACACAGTGATCAATTGATCACGTGGTTCATCAGTCATCACATCTATTAACTCACAAGACGTGACTGTTTAAGGAATATTCCAACATCAAAACGCCTTGCCGTCATGGGAACGAATGCGAACATTTAAGATCAGATATCCGAATCTGGCCGAACGTCCGGGTGAAACCAAACAACGCCGTGTGATTACATTATGCAACCTATTGTCTGGGCGCCCATTATATCAATGGGGCGTCGATAAGCATTGGGTATCGAAACCAAAATGGGCTGTAATCAGGGCGAGTCACAATCGCTTACTCTCCGTAGCAAACGAAACATGACTCTCACTGTCGTGCTAACATGGAAGAGTGATAGAGAGACAAAGCGTTTCGATATCGTACCTCGATTGTCCCCTTGTCCAGGCACCCCGGTGTGTGGACCTGTCTCGTCGGCAGCGATCGCAAGCATGATTGTAGTATTTGCATAACTATTGGCTTATGATTTGTATTATTATATGACAAGTATCAAGATCTTTATAATTGCTACATTCATAATGAGACAAGTTAGATCAGGTCAGTCAGATCTCTTAAGAACGTATAATTATAAGATTTCTATAACAAAATCATATACATATATTGATATATACAGCGTGTGTATTCCATACGGGCGAATATTTGAATAACGGCGATTAGTATTGGACCTAAGAAGCCTAACTACATGGTGGGTTTTTTTATTTACTTTTATCAATTTTAAAGCACTAGTGGATAAAATGCGTTTTTACCCGCTGGTATTAAAGGACAAAACACGTGTTTCCGAGCTAGTGAGGGAAAAAATTCAATGTTGGCTGCTCGCGTGCGGTCTGTTTGTTAATGTAGGTAAGAATTTAGAATGGCGTCATTTTGTGAACATCAAAGGAGTGAGCCTTCTGTACTTGTACTATTATACATATATTCTGTGACAAAACTAACAACATGTGTTCCAAGTACAACATTCGAAATGCCGGAAAGTTAGTAGGTATCGACCGTAAATTGGCGAAATCCAATTTACGGTCAAATTAACACATGTGATGGACCCTGCCGTCTATAATAAATTGCCTGAATAAATAGATGAGTTTTTTATTGAATAGATGAGATATTTTTTTTCATACATAATAATTCAGCACGCAATGTATTACGTCCACATCAATTAGCGTACCTACCTCGTCATTACGACATGACGTTTATGTCCGGCGTAATATGGACGGCGTACATTGCTGCTTGGTCAGATTTAAAAAAATAATTACTCTTAATTAATAACACTTTTTAATAATAGATTATACTATATGATTTGTATGGTTAGATACTATAACTTGATACATTATTCGCCCGTATGGAATCCACACGCTGTATTGCATTATATTATAAGCGCTGGTAGCCTAGCGGTAAGTTCGTGCGACTTTCGTTCCGGAGGTCGCGGGTTCGAACCCCGGCTCACACCAATGAGTTTTTCAGAACTTATGTGCGAAATATCATTTGATATTTGCCAGTCGCTTTTCGGTGAAGGAAAACATCGTGAGGAAACCGGACTAATTCCAATAAGGTCTAGTTACCCTTCGGGTTGGAAGATCAGATGGCAGTCGCTTTTGTAAAACTAGTGCTTACGCCAAATCTTGGGATTTGTTGTCAAAGCGGACCCCAGGCTCCCATGAGCCGTGGCAAATGCCGGGATAACGCAAGGAGGATGATGATTGCATTATATTATTATCTGACATAGCCTTTTATGACTGGCTTTCCTGGTTATAATTGTAAAATTGTTGTATTTTTATTGTTGTATTCCCAACATTAGATATTGTTACAAAATGAGGGTTAAGTAAAATGATCACTCATAAAATAATGATAGCATTTATTCTAAAATGACGTAACAACTTTATCTAGTTCCTCTAAAGTAAAGCAGAGGAGAAATATACAGTATACTCTTCGACGATCAATGTGACTTTCTTGTTTCTGAGACATGACGTATGCGCTCTCTGCCAAGGAATATCTGTTCACGTCTATGTGGCACATCTGTAATAATACGTAAATATTATAAACGTCGCCGTACTCATTTTATAATAGTATAGACACTAGTATTTATCTCGCAAGGGTCTCCTATAATCACCATCGATCGCTTACAGCGTCAAACCTTACACCACGTACCACGTCAATTTTTCACACGTCACAGTTGGCGTCTGGACTTCATTATAAATTCTGGTGTTAGGTCAGATGCCTAAAGTGTGTAATAGGAGACCCTAACCTAAGTGCAGACAGAGAGAAGCTCTGACACAGTTATAAATTATGCATTTGTAAACATTAACACGAAACTTGTGTCGAGGATAAGGTGCGGCATTTAGGCTTCACGTGTATGTTTATTCTGACAATAAACTGCTAAAATTTAATTCATATCCTTTTGTGGCGATACCTGAATATGACGAATGTTATTGCGCAATTCTTAACCTAATTTAATTAATTTCAAGCTCATTAATTACATCACGTTTTTGATAAGCCACAGATAATGTTTTATCATATAAAATAAAGGACGTGATGTATTACCCTTTTTCCTTGTTCGCCATAGCAGACTAATTCTTCAAAAGGACTGTTTAGTGCAGACGTCGGATGCAGAAAGTAATGCCGGAGTTCAGTATAACGGCCCAAGTGCTTAAAAATAGTTTTATATTCAGTTATTAGTTTTATATAAAAATAATAAATAATAAATATGTTTAATTCCTAAAGGGGTTTGCGAAACTGAAATAGATATAGCCAATATAAATAAACATTCTTACTTCAGCATCAACGCGGCCAGTTTTCCGGACAGTGTCCTGTGGAAACTCGCTCGGGAAAATTCTTCTCAACTCGACATCCTCGCTGAAGCAAACAAGTGACCGCTGACCTTTACAAGCACTTAAACACTTTACCAAGCCTTCGAAGACCTTATTATATTAGGAATAAGGTCTTGAGAATTGGTTACACATGATCGTACAAAAACAAACTCATTCGACGCGATATTTAGCAATATACCACTTACTATGTGTAAATGACAGCACCGGCCGGCTCTATAAGGTTATGATGAACCTAAAATAGCACGAAGATTATGGTTACATTATTGCAATTACTTATTCTAATACATATGATCTAGCCTTTAAGATTCAAATTTGTAGTTATTAGTAATCTGATGAGTACCGCAAGATGTGAGATGTTAACTAGATGGCTTATGAAATAGTAAACTTGAGTGGTTATTTTTTAATGTAGTCATTATTTTTGTATAAATCTAATATGGCCGGTAATCATTTAATGTTTGTGTTATGATGCAGTCCAATAAGCTTTGCTCTTAAATGTCAGAATTAATTTGTTGAAGGTTAAGATGGTTTTACAAATATACATTAATAAGTAAAATAATATCCTTATAATCGTCTTCTTTAACGTCAATCAATCACCCGAATGCGTTAATATTTTGACATTTTCTAAAATAATTTTGGTACCTATTCCCGGACAATATAGCTCAAAAAGAAAACTTATGATAAATATATGACACTTTAGAGTTCAGTTGCTTCTAAAATCTGAATAATATATCTGCTGGTAAACAGCATATTATACCGATACCGTGAAAAACATTGACATATACATTATACAGTGATAAAAACCATTAGCAGCTGCCACTTCCATGTTACTTAGCCAGTATTTAAAGTAGGTATATTATTGAATAGGCTTCATACTTTCTTGATACACTTGACTTACCATTAGAGCAAGAAGATGAATCACTGTTTTAATCATTTTAGTCAGCCGCAATAACGGTTAATCACTTAAATGTTAGTGATGACAGTTCGCGTCATTAAAGTAACTTCTTAATTTTAAATCGTAAAGAAATATAATTGTATTAAAATTTTCAATACGTAACTTTTCTCTCCACAGTATATTGTATTAAAACACACGTCTGAAGTTATACATTAAATAAAATATTATTGTGAAACGAACTATAAAATCATAAATTGAATTACGTTGAAAGGTTATCGATCGCAATAAAAATTCTATTGTATCATCTAAAACGAAAGTGAAATTCGGCTCAAGTATTTGGGTGAATCATTTTGTTTTTATATCAAAGGGGTCATAAAATTGTCATTATGTAACGTATTAATCTGACGGTTTGAGGTTATCGTCCTAAACTGACACAATGTGTTGACACTGATGCCGTCATTCTTATAGATGTGTTAACTGTTGAAGCTATTTGGCAAACATGAAGAAAGTAATAATGTAAACAGCGTAATCGGCAGTGACTCTTGGCTCGATTCGAACCTTAATACACATCAAAACGATATCATATGTTAGTGCTACTTTAGACACTTAGGCCGTTTTCACATTATCCTATCCGATATCGGATGTCGGAAGGATTTTAATGGAAAAAATTCAAGATGGCGCCTGTAATGTATGGGATATCGGTCCGACATCCGATATCGGATCGGATAATGTAAAAACGCACTTATTCGCAATGTGCGATTCGTATCTATATATATATATACATATACTCGTATTTTGACATAAATTAAAGTTTAAATCCAACCGTCTGTCAGAAGTTTATGGCATTTAAGAATACTATGATGATATTCTCAATATCGCATTATCGGATATTGAGAATATCCCTGAGTCTTTTACTGTGTGGTGTTAACAAAAAAGTTTTCTTTTCTTTGCGTCTTCTATGCATCAAAACATAAACCTGGCGACTAAAAAAAACATCAATGGCATCGATCTTCATGTTCATTTTTAAATAGCTACTCATTATACGGTGGTGCAGTTTTGTATAGAAACCTTTTTTATAATTTAAATTACAATTTATTAAAAATCTACAACAATGTTCATTATCTACAAATTATCAAAGATTTTTTCAAAATATCCTTCTATCGTTGAATCTCGTATCGTCGTCTGACAGGGGTTGGAAACCGTTTTCATCAGCAATATACCGCAGGACGAACGGCCGGCCGCTCGGGTCTATGTAACCGTATTCACCCCTGACCACTAGAGATCCGTCTGGCCCATTTATTAACCCGCCATCTTCCTTTCTGTATGTGCCGTCTTGAGTTTCGTACCTGAAATAAAATAATTAAAGTTTTGCCTTACATTGTAACTTTAAAGTTTCAAGATCCATACTTTAATATCATAAATGGGAAAGTGTGTGTGTCTGTTTGTTTGTCCATCATTCACGGCAAAACGGAGTGATGAATTGCCGTGATTTTTTTAAGTGGAGATAGTTGAAGGGATGGAGAGTGACATAGGCTACTTTTTTCTCTTTCTAACGCGAGCGAAGCCATGGGCAAAAGCTAATATTTATCTAAATAATAACGCCCTCCTCAAAACGTCGAAGGTAAAGTTCAATATATTTTAGAAAATATGGCTCTCCTCTCTCTCTCTCTCTCTCTCTCTTATATGTAGAAGAAACACACAATTTATAAGAGGTTATTTAAAATGCTATTAACCTTACTTAGGCCCACACGAAATATAACGTAATTTTTGATCTTCATTCTCAGTTTTAAGAAAATTAATTTTATGTATTAAGGGCCAGTTGCATCAACCATTGACAGACACATCATCGCCACGCAGCAGACGACTATGGAACTTTGAATACAATAAAATTTAACGAACGCTTTAACGGTGACAGATGGTTTGATGCAACCGGCCCTAAATGCTAACATGCAAATTAACTGTCAATGTATTAAATAATGTTCACTAAAAGTATCCACTGTAGCACTCAGAGCAGGACATTTGTTTATTTATGTTTTTGTTTTTGATATACTATAGAGGTCATGGTTGAATAGGCGCTTATGGGTTATAAAAATAGGTATAATTATTTAATTTAACTGACAGTCATTTAAAACTAATTTAAAGAGCCTGATTCTGATTAAATACTTTTTAAAATTTAAATTTTTTTCGCGTATCAACAATGAAACGACTCTCACTGCCGTATTCCAACAACGAATGATAAGACATAAACACCGATTATGATGTGAGAGTCTAATGATACCAATCTGTCAGTGTCAAAAGTAATAAATATTTCCTCAAACAAAAATTTGATATTTGACTGTGACATATTAATGCTTATGGTGTCTCTTTAAATCCTAATATTTGCTGTATATTCGTGTGCGAATCGGGTTACGGATAGTACGGACAACCCGTGCTCAATAATCAACGAGAGCTTTCGTCGAGACCTTATCATAACATGATCAAAGCTTAGTCATTTGAAGAATTAGAATCGGCAATTTGGTTACTTACTCGAAGCTGTATGTTCCAAGTCCGTTGTTGTTAAATACGTATTTTTTTAATTGTCCCTCGAGGCCACAACAGGTTGGTATTATAATGGATATTATAATAGAGGAGGCTACCGCGGCGGTGAAGAGGCTCGCTTTTACCTGCACGTTCAACATATGCCAAGGTCAACGTTTTAGCAGATAAGCTTGTTACATGAATGACTAATATTAGTTTATCGGTACAATGAAATGGCATGTTGCATGATTAAGCAGATTCCGGGTTCAAAGGCGAGTTTGACATGTGTAATATGCATTTGTAATGATAGGTGATAGATCTTTATAGATTTGTGCTGATATCTTTTAGACATATATTATGCCATAGCAATAGTGGCTATGGCGTAATATACATATAAATGGGGAATAGAAATAAAACATGTTCTAAGTAGCATAAGATTTTTCAAGGTAGTTTAATCATTTGCGCAATGAAATTATTTCAGTTAGGTACATTGTTAAAAAGTATATTCGTTTCGATAGCTGTCAAAAACGTTTATGGAGCTGTAGAATGTGACATGTTTATTACTGTAACATTACCATAATTATACCATTTATTTAGCATACTAATGCACTGTTAATCTGTGTTTTCATAAACTAACAGCATTGTTATCATATTATATCACCTAATTCTCATGTCAAACCTACTCCTACCGAGGCTACTACGATTATGAATGAGGGACTTACCATTTCGGTCAAGGTTTCTCTTCTGCGGTCGCCAACTTGAACTGCGACCACAACACCTCTATCTACTGTTTATATCCACACCCAGTTCCTTAAGAATGTCACGTATGGACTTCATTCCAGACACAAGGACCTGTCCATGTCCATGTCATTGACACTACAACACAATTCAACTATTCGCATCCTTGGTGAAAAAAGGCTCATCTTATGACACACTTTGTATGTGGATACGCCTTTATATGTATCAGTGGGGCGTAAAGAGACGACACGCTTAAATTTTATAATGATGCTAAAAATAAAATATGATCTTAAGAAGATATATGATTACGTGACTTTTATGTATGAATTTACATAAATTAGTAGAGCCGCAGAAGATAATCGTTTAATTACAAAATCAAATGTAATTTTATAGTGGTGTCTGTATTAAGATTAAGAATTAATTCAAATTATTAAGGTATTACTTTTATGTCTTTAAACACACACACACAGACAGAATACGGAGACATTCAAGAAATACCTACCTATTATTGACAATAATAATTTTAAAAGTATTGCTTTCTTCATGTAAATAAATGCAATATTAAACACAATATTGCGGCAATTTCAAATAGGCAATTGATAGTTTCACTTCAAGAGCTCTGTAATAAAAACAAATTACAAAGCATTTTTATTGAAATCAATTTGTGAATAAAGATGACTTTAATCATATAAAAAAAACCGGCCAAGTGCGAGTCGGACTAGCCCACCGAGGGTTCCGTACCTACAAAACTATTAGGTACTTTTACGTTACTCACATAAGTCTAAAGACTGGGCTAGGCTAGAAGTATAGGTTCTCTAATGAGCATAATTGTGTTTAACGCCACCTCTCGACGAATTCGCGAACTAATTAGCACAGCTTGCGTGAGGTCTTTTATAATGTTAACCAAATTCAACATTTTTTATTTTATTTTAAAGTAGGTGTTTTATGTAAAATTTCGTAGCTATAAATTTTAACACCTTTATTCATAAACGTACACTAAAGTTATCCAGCCGATAAAGTTCGTTTGTCCCTTTCTATCACACCAATACGTCGGAAAGGGACAAACGAACTTTATCGGCTTGATAACTTTAGTGTACCTTTATGAATAACGGGCCTAACAGGGTAAGTATTACCGTACTGTAAAAATGTAATGTATACGGATTAATGAATTTAATATAGATAGGTAATTATTGATATGTGGCAAAACGAAGGAAATTGTTTACACCTTCGCAATAAGTATCTAAAGAGATTTTTTTAATTTACCATGTTACTTCACGTACCTACTTAGGTACTTATTTTAAAAACTCTAAAAATGTCTATTGAGCTTCTGCCACAGACCACCATGTGGCTTCTGCACGGCTTCTGCATATTCTGCGCTGTGATAGAATTGCCATAGTAGGTATGTATATATTGTATAATAGGCAGTAAGAGGCAAAAAACATATTGTGCTAAAATATTTAAAATACCTACAGTCATTTCCAAAACGTGTGAATTCATGTCAATACTTTCTTTTATCAGTATTACACGGAGTAGGTAAACGTTTCGTGGCAGCGGCAGCGCACACTGCAGAGAGCGCACGCGGACACCGGCGCGGCGCCACAGAATATATAATAGCACAAGTACAGAAGGCCCACTGCTTTGATGTTTCCGAAATGCCGCCTTTTTAAATACCTACAACATTCTTACAAAGAAACGAGCCGCACGTGCGCGGCGTCCGGTGATAGGGTTACCAATGGATCCAAACGAATTAATACTCACATTAAATGTTATATTATTATATTCAAGTCTTGAGTACTTTCTAGGTATATACGCTGTATTTATATATTTTTGTTCAAGGTTCCAACATCACAAGTCTTATTGAACTTTTCCGTGGGACTTAATCAGTAGTAGATCTGTATAAGAATATCTTTTGGTATTTATTTTATTCAATATGTCTATTTAACTAAGTATTATTAGACATTCCACCCGCGGACATCGCTTAAAAAACCTCGCGACGTAAAGTAACAATGCGAACGTGCATTCCGTGAGAATGTGCGCCACCCCTGTGTAGGCCGCGAACTCGCGGCCGCCAGGATATACTTGTAGCGCGGCGATAGGATAGCGGAGTGAGCCGCCCCTGGCGGCGCCAGCGGACGCGTCTGTGTGCGTGAGCTAGGTATGCATACAACTACAACTGCTGTAGGCACCGCCCCCCCTCAGCGCGTCCGCTGCGGCGCGGCGATAATCACCTAGGCCTAAGGCCCTGGTTTCTCTGGCCCGTCACACGCGCCCGGCGGCGTCTGGATGTGAGCCGCATGTGCCGCTGTGCCACACGCCGTCGGTCGCGGGTGCGTGGGTTTTCTGACCCTTGGTCACCCGTCGCCGGCGACGGAACTCAGAAGCTCTGGTAGACTGATTTTTGATTTGTTGTGTTGTGCTCTGATCAAAATGAATGCAAAAATACTTACATTTTAATTCTTAGAGGAAGAAGATTATACGCGACTTAATCCGTTTCCATGTAAATATTGATTTTACCCAAAAAAAGAGACAATCAAACGATATTTTTGTATGAAACCGGCAAAAAGAAAGTGAAATTTTTAACTTGGTACTCAAGCACTTGCATTGTAGTAAAGAAAAATTTACATCATATATTCGATTATATCGAAAACAGTTCACAGAAGTACAATTCATCCATTGAATTACTATGTACTAACATACTAGAAATGACACCCCAAACAAAGTCTGTGCTCCGGCCGGCAGCGCGCGGCGCATGCGTGGGGAGGTACCGTGTCATAGAGTAAGACTTGACCAATGACCACCTACACGGGAAGCATTGGCAAGGGCAATACTGCTGCTTTGAACGTGGCTGACGCGGTAGGGCTACCTGCAGCACCCATTACACCTGCAAATCCACCTCCAGTTCCGAGTACCAGCGGCCTGCGTGCAGCAGGTCCCCGCGTCGTTCGTCTGCACGTCTACAACCTCAGCGAAGACACCACAGCTGATGATGTCATCCTCCACGTCCAGAACCAGATGAAGATTGCGGCCCCAGTGTGTGAAAAGCTGGTGGTAACTCGAGGCAACTACACGTCATTCCGCCTGGACGTGCCGGCTGACAAAGTGAAGGTCGCCCGAAGTGCAGCAAATTGGCCAGATGGTGTCAGGGTACGTTTTTTCAATATGGTACATCCAAAAAACTCCAAAGAACACCTGAGCGCATCCAAACCAAAATAGAACACAATTTAATAATCATCCACCAAAATGTTAGATCTGTTTGCAGTAAAACATCATTATTAGAACTATTACTATATAACGCACGACCGGATATTCTGGGTTTAAGTGAAATTTGGTGTCGAAAAAATGAGCTTGAACGCGTGAAGATATGTGGGTATGCACTCGCGAACGGCTACTGTCGAATGCGCGCCGACGCCCATGGCGGGGTAGCACTGTTTATCCGAGACGGGTTGCACTATAAAAAACGCAATGACCTACATAGCTTATGCGTTCAATATCACATTGAATTTACGGCTATTGAAATTCCTAGTAATAAATTGATTATTGTTGTATTATACCGAACATGTAATGGCAATTTTGACATCTATTTAGAACAGCTAGAATTATTATTGTGTAAAATTTCTGACGAAAATAAAAAGTTTATTTTAGTTGGCGATCAAAATGTGGATTACAACTCGGACAATAGATTAAGGCAGCAAGTCGATGACGTATTGAGTAGCTATGGCTGTGTAAACACCGTAACGTTTCCGACTCGCGTAACAGCCGACTCCGCGACGTCCATTGACTGTGGAATAACAAATTGTTCGCGCGAGCTTCTTGGAGTATCGTCAGTGGATACTGCAATTAGTGATCACAACGCGCAACAGTTTGTTATCACTATTAAACGAGGAAAAAATACCGAAACAACTGACATAATTGAACGCCGATTATTTAATCATGAATCTATTTATTCATTCTTTTTTAACATCTCAAATTATAATTTTGATTTTATATATGATAATACTATTGACATTGACTGCAAATTTAATAAACTATTTAATATTTTGACATTTTATATAAACTTACATTTCCCAGTAAAACAAATGAGAATAAAAAAGAAATCACCTATTCCGTGGGCATCTGACAAATTACACGAATATATACAAAAGCACAGAGATCTTCACGAGATAAGACGACAATATCCTAATAACCAGTTAATATCTGACTGTATTGACCACTACACACAACTTATTAAAACCGAGACACTAAGTGCCCGGCAGTCATTTATTCAAAACAGGTTAGCACAAAGTAAAAATCCATCAAAAGAAATATGGAAAGTCGTAAACGACGAGATTGGATTAAAAACAAAGCCCCAATCCATATCATTGAAACGAGAAGATTCAAATGCCGTATTATCTTACGAAGAAATTCCGAATACATTTAATTCACATTTTATTGATATAGCTACAAAATATGTTATAAATAGCGATGAGCAAATGTCTAAAGGATATGTCAGTAAATATTTAAGCAAATATATTATTTTACAAAAATTCAATCTCCCTGTAGTATCACGTGACCACTTGGACAATACAATAAAATTAATGTTAAAAACCCGCACAACTATTGACGTTTATGACATGTCATTAAACATTATTTTAAGTATATGGCCAATTATTGCTGACATATTAGTAATATTAATAAATGCTATGTTTCAGAGCGGTAAATACCCCAGTGTACTTAAGAATACCCGAGTCTGTCCTGTGTACAAGGGTAAGGGTGAGAGGGATGACGTGAACAACTATCGACCAATCACTATCGTCCCCACTATTTCAAAAATAGTGGAGTCCATTCTGTCCTCCAGCCTGATGACATATCTAGAAAAACATACCCTACTTACTGATCAGCAATACGCATACAGACGCAACCGGTCAACTACAATGGCGGCGCACAAGATCATTGACAACATTATCACAGGCCTCGATGAGAAGCACAAGACGGCAGGCATTCTGTGTGACTTATCAAAAGCATTTGATGTTATTAACCACGACCTACTGTTAACTAAACTAAGCATGTACGGTATTACAGATTCTGCTCTTAAATTGTTCACGTCATTCCTGTCGGACCGTAAGCAGGTGGTGAAACTGACCACGAATGGGAAAGTACTCACCTCGGATATGGGTCATGTCAACTTGGGTATTCCACAGGGCTCTGCGATTGGCAATACGTTATTTTTGCTATTTATTAATGATCTGCCTTCAGCAATAACGAGCGGCATTCCTATACTCTTTGCGGATGACACGACAGTTGTAGTGAGGGCCCAAAATCACGAACAGTTGGCTGAAAGAATCAGTGAGGCATGTGAACAGCTTCAGGCGTGGTTCTCGTCGAATGGTTTGCTCCTGAACGTCGCGAAGTCCAGTGTGATGATTTTTTCGGCCCGTAGCACTGAAGCACCATCATGTATTGAAAACGGTCCAATGCCATTGTGTTTCGAAAGCAAATTCCTGGGTTTTACGGTCGACTCGAATCTTAACTGGAAGTGCCATGTTGACAAGTTATGCAACAAGTTGAGTAGTGCTGTCTTCGCCATTAAGAAGCTTCAGCCGCTTATATCGAGAAAAGCACTGAAGGCTGTATATTTCTCAAATTTTCACTCGCTAATATCTTACGGGACGTTGATTTGGGGAAACTCCACGGATGCGAAGCGAGTTTTAATCCTTCAAAAACGAGCGGTACGACTACTAACCGGAGTACAAACTAGACATCCGTGCAGGGAGCTCTTCAAACAGAACGGTATAATGACACATTACTCACTTTACCTCTTCCAAGTACTAATGTTTGTGAGAAACAATTTCTCGATGTTCAAGCGCGTTGAAGTTTCCGGGAAACAAATTCGGTCCACAGGGAGATTGCGAACAGTGCCGCGTCGCATGGCGCTTTCAGTAAAGAACCCGAGAGTGATTGGACCGACATACTACGAACGACTACCCGCGAAATTGCGAACAGAAACATCTGACGAAACTTTTGAACGCCAATTGAAAATCTTTTTATTGGAAAATCCATTATATTCTGTAAATGAGTATATGGAAATGACATGTAATATAAATTGACTGTAATCCATTATTGTATTTTAATTTTAGTTTGACGATCATTATGAGATACCTTGTTTTTTCTTTTTTCCTTTTTATGTAAAAATTGACATTGTGATTACTTATAAATCATTATTGTTATATTTTTAAAATTAGTATCGAATTATAATTGTAATTGATATTTCATTAAAAATCATACTCGACGATCATAATATAAATTCTTATAGATTAAGGTAGAATAATTTATAATGTAATTTTATATTATGAAATAAATAAATCTAAATCTAAATCTAAATCATGGTCGCGCGATAGACGATAAAATAGCAGGCCGTCCCTATCGCACTATTTGTAAGTGCGATAGGGACGGCCTGATATTTTATCGTCTATCGCGCGACCATGCTTCCCGTGCTAGACGCGACACTCTTAGTGTAGACCTTTTTTTATACTTTTTGTAAAATACTAAGTAGTTTAATTTTAGCAATATCATACATTGTGCTATGTTTAAGTTCTACTAAGTGAAACAAAAATACATTATTGATTTTTTCATATACTTTAATTGCCCTTGAAGAAAATCATAGGTTATTATTCTATGAAAATATCGTGACTCGTGTTAGAACTATGTAGTGAAATAAATTTAACATTTCTCTTTTATATATTACAAACAGAATATAATCACAATTACTATACTTCATTACCTACATGTCAAGTCTGTGCGATTATGATGCGATTAATCTATGATTTCGTTCAACAAAATGGCAGCGATAGCTTCGCGTTTGAGGAGCGCGTCCCTTCATTGAAATAATTACTTAAATAAAGATCGATTAACATAGCGTGTATACTAACCGATGAAATGTGACACGTCAGTTTTATTCGATTTTCTCGTATGGCTTAAACAGCATCTTGTTGCGCAGGAAGGCATTTTTACATTTTATTTGTGTGCAGGCAGAAACAACCTCCTCAGTCCTCACGCTACGCGCAGAGACTGACTGAGGCAACATAAGTCCATGGACTTATGTTTGTAGCGCAAACTTTTTGCTCGCAGTGTCCTCTCTAGTATTACCTCAATGAGTTCATCATTATCTTTAGTAAAGTCAGTCATTTTCCATATCAAGACGCCACCCGCCGTCCGACGTCCGTTGCTATTGTACAAAACGAATACAGACCGTCGCGTGCGGCGTGTGACCTTCGCCCGTCGAACCACCCGCCGCCGGCGACGTTTCAGAGAAACCACCCTCAAACATTTCCGAACAAAACATTCGAACGTCGTCAGTCGCGGACCCGCGTAAAAAACCACAACGTTCTATGAACATTGGTCAAGTGCGAGTCGGTTTTCGACTTTTCCATACAAAGAACTCATGAGCGCCTGAACGACTGTGATGGCAAAGTTAACTTTTCGCACTTTCAAGACTTTACGTATATATCTCGGAAACGATAAGAGATAGAGCAAAATGAACTTCAGATTTGGGCTGGCGGTGGCACAAATTCTATGTTTTCGTCAACAGAGACCTGTTTTTGGACCGATTTCAACAAAATTTTGCTCAGTCCACTTACAAACGGTCTTAAGCGCCTCCTTTTTAGTAGGAACTTAAGTCATTTTGGCAAATGAAAAAAAAAATTGAACAATTTCTAAAAAGAAAAAGACAGAAATGAATTTCTTTCTACCTGTCCATCACGCTTACAAAATTTTAAGACGTTTAGTAACTGCTTGCAGCGTCAGTGAGTGAAAATCTTAATTTGAGTTTTTTTCTCGTAAGTCCGACTTACGCTTGACTGTAGATTTCTAATAGGTTTTCCTGTAATCTAGAGGTAGAGGGCTATCTCGTGTATTTTTTTGAAAATTTTACGCTAAGTAGTTTCGGAGATAAGGGGGGGGAATGGTCATTTTTTGTCTATTTTCTTAAATTACTTCTAAAGTACCAAAACTAAAAATTTTAAAAAAATATATTTCAAATGCTCATAAAATCCTCTTTCATTTGATATATAACACAATATAGTTTTAATAACTTTGATTTTTAATTTTCAAGTTTACCCCCCAAAAGTGACCCCTATGATTAAATTTCATTAAATTAAATTACATGTCCGTCTTTGGGCCATAGGTTTACATATGTGTACCAAATTTCAAGTAAATCGGTCCAGTAGTTTCGGAGAAATCGGCTGTAACAGAGGGACAGACAGACACACGAGTGATCCTATAAGGGTTCCGTTTTTCCTCTTTGAGGTACGGAACCCTAAAAAGTAGAATACTTAGGCTAATGAGCCACTTGTTTACAGATACTGTCATCTATAATAATATAATTATAACATTAACTTATTTGTCGAGTCATTAAAGCGTGTTACGTATTTTTCGCGGCCTTAGAAAAGTAACGCAAGAAAAGTAAGTATATACCTACGTAGTTATGTCAATGCACATTTTGAAACTCTTATACAATCAAATTAAATTAAAATGTAAAATTAAATTAAATCAATACAAAGCATATCAATACAGGCCCCTGTTTCAAAAAGGCTACAATTGTCAGTGAGATATGTCGAGCGACAATTGTCGATGACAGGTGACAAATTACAATTTTATAAAATATTTTCTATAGAATTGCTTACAAACATGACAGGCATTTTGCTACAATTGAATGTATTACAATTATGTTGTGAAACAATAATTATTATTTCTAGGCGACATATTTGTAGAATTGTCGGTGAATCTCGACAGGAGGATTAAGATGTGTCGAATTGTGTGACAATTGTAGTAATTTGTGGTTGACATACGCGTTGTTCAAAATGGCTGCCCATGCGAGTAGTATAGTGACACTATTAGTGATAGTGACAGTAATTCCTACCTACTTAGGTTTTCGTACTTAGTTAGTTCCTGTTACTTCGCCGTCGATATAAGTTTCAATAATGCTACGTAAATATGAAATTAAATTTGTAGCAAACTACGGATATCTCAATTTATTTTTATCATTGTACCATCGGCAGCAATGTTAGTACCTTATTACAAGGGCATAAAGCCTACCGATGATTAGTTAAGAGTGTTGCTGTTAGTAAACGCTATTGGCCCCTTCGTAACATTATTAGTACTTAGGTATATTTTTGAGATTTCTCTGCGTTATATGTATTATTATACTAAATTGTGTTTTTAAACTTATGTATCATAAAAAATACTACATAATATAATAGCTATCATTAATATTATTTTGTACAAATACCCTCAAATTAACCTTCGTATTTAGGTACACCGAATTCCAAATTCAAATATTTTTAGTTTAGTTAAGCATTTTAACTATTAGTTTAGAATAGTTTTAATTTGTTTTACTTGTTATTTGTATATTTTTATTGTAGTAATGGTCAATGTTTTTACTTTTTCTTCTTTTATTCACGTTTATAAGAAATAAATTTTATATATCTTAATAATTAATAATTCAAACTTATTAAATACTTAGTATAGTGCCAAGTTAGGTATATGTCTTAGATATTTCTATTTCTTTGCCATACACCCGTTTCAATAAAACGCTGAGCTATTCCTTTATATTTAAGTATTAACTTTCGTTGCGGATGTTAATTTGTTATCAAATTTATCAAATAACACGAATTTGCGGTCGGAAATCAATTTTAAGATAGTCATCTTTCTTATTATATCCATACTGCAATATTGTTTTTGAAACAAAATACTAACCAATGCCTATTTGATACACATAAATAATGTTACCGAAGAAAATTATATAATGGTGGGAGAGGATTTAGGTAATGAATAGTTTTAAATAAGTTTTATAGAAGTTAACAAAGGCATTTATATTTATAGTCAGCCAATAAACATAAAAATATCCATTAAATAATTTACTTATTGCCATTTGAGTCAACTACTATTAAAAATTTGATACATTTATCCCTATGGTTAGTCGTGACAATTGTATTCTACAATTGTCGCACCTGTCAGCGTGGTGAAACCAATAATTCTACATATGTAATATTTTGTGACAATTGTCGCACCTGTCACCTATATGAAATTGGGGCCAGGTCATACACTAAAACTAAAATATTCCTCCCTGGATCGTACCTGGCTCAAAAGTCCCCATTATTCCCGCTGCATTACCTCGCTGGACTGCAATGGAGACCTGTTGGATCAGATACGACCCAGAACGAGGATCGCAGCCCCTCTCCCGCAAACGACGCCCTAACTCTTTGAAAAAGGAGCGAGCCTCTGAGCCCCAAGGCCCCGCCGTCTCATTCGCCACCGGCACAAAGTCGTAAGCTGATTCCAACGCGGAGTACTTTGTATTAATTATACTGTCATCTCTACAAAAAATAAGTTGATATGCAATGGTAAAAGGCTAAAGCGTATTCCTTATATATTTATACCAAATCCAAATTAATTCAAATTCTTTGGCTAATATTAACCGCTGCTGCCACCTAGTAGAGTATAGAGCACGGGTGGTGGCACTACCTGAAAAAAAAAATACGAAGATTATGGCTAAATGGAGCACGTGTCATTAGTGGTCAGCATTATTCAGTTTCATTTCAAAAACATCATTGACACCCTGGTTTGGTTCTAATCTAACCCATATATATATAAGTTTGCAAGCAACATAACCCAAAAAGAGAGTCACGTTTAAACCCACCTCCTGAGTGACGTCCGGCTGACGGTTTGGTATGTCTATTATATCGCTGTAAGGCACAAACGATATTGTTTGGTTGTGTAGCTTATTGTCAGGCGCAGTTGTTGACATTTGTCCCGAATGGGAAGGCACATATGATACTGTGGCCGGAACGTTTGACAGGGTTTGACTGAGATCTGATGTTACATTTGGTTTTTCCTGCGGCTCAGTAACCGGCATGACTGTTGGTTTTTCCAGCCTGTAGGAATTCACAGCTGATAATATTTTTGTCCGATGCGTCGGTGGAGGTTTTGCTAGCAGATGGCGCAATGTGAATGTTGATATACCAAGTTGATTGAATAGTACAAATGGTGAGATTACAGGTTGACGGACCCACACAATAGCTGGCATTTTCAGTTGGTGTGATAACAGTATTGTTGGACTTTTCAGCTGAAAGATAAAAGATGTGGTTATATTTTTAAATATCGCGAATTTAAACTCAAAAAATGTTTTCCTAAAGTATTTAATGCATCGAACTTAGACAGACAGACCAGACCGCATTTTGCGGCCTACGCCAAGTCATTTTGCAATAATAAGCTATTTTAGCAAATCCAAAAAATACAATTCGATTGCGCTGTTACCCCAAGATTGCGTCAACAAAACAGGTTTTTAATTCCTATTTTTGAGTATTTATTTACAAGTAAATTTCACCAGCCCTGTTCCTCCGTGGGTTCAGTATAACTCGTAGAAGTCGACTGTGGGATATGGGATGGGTTCCATTGTGGTGAGGGCTAAATTGGCACAGAAACTGGGGAAGTTTCATGTATTGCTTATTATTTCTGGGAATACGGGCTTACTTAAGTTTATGACAGTGTGCAAGTGGTGCATTTACCGGTGCTTCTGTTGCTGATTCTACTCCTTCGACATCCTTCACAGTGACGTAGCCGTTTTCGTCGGATTTGTATTGAACGATCACTTCGTTGCCATTCGGATCAGTGTAAGAGTAGGAGCCTTCAACACTTTTCTTCTGGTCATTCTTCACTGTACCTACTTCATTCCTGGTTAGTCCGTTGGACGTTTTGAAACTGTAATGTGAAAATTTATACCATTTCAAGTCCCTTTAAAATATTATTTCGCTGACTTGTGAAAACAGGGTGAGAAAACGGAATTAAATGTAGTAAATTTGAAAATATCAGGTAAACGAATATTTTATATTTATAATAAGTGTTCATTTTATATACGCTGACCGCTTCTGTATTAGGCATAGCCTCTCCTGTGTTGAATTTATAGTATAGGTAAACAGTCTTATATTGTAACTTACGTAAGTAGCAATATTGAGATTTAGGAAAAATAGACACTACATTTTATGAAAATAATATTCATCAACTTAGTATAATATGTAGGTATATACAATGTCCATAACCAGTAACTTTATCTTAATATTTTTACAATGTATATCCGTTGCTTAGTTAAGTAGTATTTGTCCTATATTATAATTTTACAACTTGAAACTAACAAAAAATAATTATAAATAAATAACGTTACCTGAAATGGTATTTACCGCTTTCGTCAATAGAGTTAGTTTCTTCTAATATGTTTGATTGAGCAGGCCTTAATATTAATATCCATATTAGAAGTAATTTGAACATCATCTGAAACATGAAGTTTTGGTTTTCTGTAATTTGTATTGCTTTTTCATTGTGTATACTTATTTTGACATTTATGACGTTCATTCCCTGACTCATTTTGTCATGGAAATTGACAGATATAGCGATAGCGGCAGAAATAACGACGCAACTACATTTAACAACCGACCGCCATTCACATTTATAATAATACTAGCTTTTGCCCGCGGCTTCGCTCGCTTTAGAAAGAGACAGAATGTGGCCAATGTCACTCTCCATCATTTCAACTATCTCCACTTAAAAAATCACACAGAGATAGCCGGGGGGACAGAAGTGGCAATGAGGTTAAAAAAAGCGACGTGTGATAATGTTCTAAAAATAATCAGAGGCTTAAATGACAGGAAAAGCCCAGGATATGACAAAATTCGAGTCATAGACATTAAAAAAAACTGCTTGAAAATTACACCAATAATTACTCACTTAATTAACACTTGCCTTGCCACATCTGAATACCCCGAGGAACTTAAAACCGGTGTAATACGCCCTATTTACAAAAAAGGTGCGCATAAGGACTATAACAACTACAGACCTATAACTATATTGTCATGTATAGATAAAATAGTTGAAAGATACCTCGGCAACGAAATTAGTAACTTTTTTACCCATAACAATATAATAAATAGTAAACAATACGGGTTTCAAAGAAACCGAAGTACTACTCAACTACTTTGTGATTTTAATAATGAAATCAACGAGCATATGCATGAAAAAAGGCATGTGCTCGTTGTTTTCATTGATTTCAGCAAAGCTTTTGAAATGTTAGACCATGAAACTTTGTATTTGAAATTTGAGCAGAACGGTATACAGGGCCCTTTACTTAATTTACTGAAAAACTATCACAAAAACAGACATACGCGAGTAAAAATAAATAACACATACAGTAATGAAACAAAAAGCGTAAAAGGCACCGCCCAGGGATCGATTATTGGCCCAACTGAATACTTAGTTTACGTCAATGATATGTGTAACCTAATAACCGAGGGGTCTGTCTACCAGTTCGCGGACGACACATGCATTATCACAGCTGACCGCGACGTAGCCGTCGCCGAGCGCACGATGCAATCTAACTTCAACACTGTGTGCAAATGGGCACATGATATGGGCTTAGTAATTAACGCGCAGAAAACAAAAATAATGCATATTCGTTCAGCTCACAATAAAACTACTCATGATATTAATGTGATTGCACACCAACATAACTGTCTGCACCAACTTAATACCACAGCATGTAATTGTATAAAAATAGAAGTGGTCACAGAACACATGTACCTGGGGCTTATAATCGACCACAGATTCAATTGGGGGCCACATATTAATTATGTGTGCGATAAATTAAGAGCAATTTTATGTAAAATGTCAACCTTGAGGTACAAATTACCATACAAAACACTACGTATGCTATACTTAGCCCTTGCTGACTCTGTGATCGGTTACGCTCTGAGTAGTTACGGTCGAACCTATAAAACCTATGTAGAAAAAATATATAACTTACAAATAAGATTATTAAAGTTACTGGTACCTAGACATGTAAAAAAGAAATATGAAACAGACTATGCTCAATTGTTCAAATACTGTAATATACTCCCAATTCAAAAAAAATTCAAACTAGCTGTACTAACGGAAGAATATCATCATGTTAATAATATAAAAGTAAAAAATAGATGTATAAAATTAAGAACTTTGCAGAGACAAAACAAATATTGTATACCCAAATATAATAACGTATACGGCACTAGGTTGTATACATATATTCTACCAAAAATACTTAATGAGATGCCAGAGGACGTAAGACTTAAGTATCTTAATGGAAAAAATATTAAAAAATGTATTAAAATGCATTTGTTACAATCTAACGACTTAAGCTATATGTACTAAGAATCCTAACTAGTATTCAAAACTTAGGTATAGATATAGTTAATTAATATACTGAACTCCCCATCGGCACACAAACCTCTTCAAGGTTTTGCCAACGATGGGTCTTGTGTAAGAATGTGTAATTTTTCGTTTATTATTCAATAAATTAAAAAAAAAAAAAATGTCAATTCGTCGCTCCGTTTTGCCGTAAAAACGGACAAACAAACAGACACACACACACACACATACACACTTTCCCATTTATAATATTAGTATGGATTAAATTTAAGGAATGAACTCGGCAAAGGAAACATCAGTTATCTAATTACAAAGTAACCGAAGTTGCCCGGCAACGGCAAAAATGAAATGGCACCGATTTTAATAGCCCTAACCTAAATAAAGAGAAAGAGCAAGAGTTAAGAAACATCATGATAACATAGAAGTTTCACGTTTATAATAACACAAACTGTTTTACAGTTTGGCGAAACTTTAATGATATGCTTGTGTACATTGTCTTTTTTGTTAAAAAAAAAAACATGCGTAGTCCGTAGTATCAAAATCGTTGCCAACAATTCTTGGTCTGAGTTAAAATCATTTTGTTGCATATTAATCATATTACATGTAAAAATAAAACTAAAACTAGGTATATAACCACTTACCATGTGAGCCATATTTAACAGGAAACACTGCCTTGCATCAAAGGATATTCACATACATCTGGTTTTTATCTCCGTACCGTCCCTTTTATATGTTAAATAACTGGATCATTGAGCCTGTAAACTATAAATAGTGCCTAGCAAGTAAAGAATAGTCATCTTGTTGAGAACCTTATGACCAAAACGAAAAGTTCAAATTGCTATAGTGATTAATGAATTTTTAGGGCCTCGGACGTCAAAGAGGAATGAAAACCCCACTAGATTTTTTTTTATCATTTTATCGAGAAGATATGGAGTTAAACAGTATAAAACTTAACGAAATCAAGAGACCCGTTAGATGTATAATTGTATATTTTATACATGACCAAAAATAGCATTGGCATGAAAACACAAACATGATACTAAAAAGTTTGAAAATCTCGGACTTTTTTAGCTGGACCACTATTGTTCCGTGTTAAATGGGTCCATTAAAGACCCTGTATATAATATAAATCAGTGATATCAGTGAATGATATTTTCGCTTTTACCAAATAACCTCATTCCTTTGCCGAAGCAGTCACCTTTAGATCTAGACACGCGGTAGCGTGTCAAGCCAAGTTCAAGTATTCCATTAACTCGCAATACTTACACCTAGGCCGCGCATTTGCTTTTGCTATCTTAAATAACTGCACCTAACAGCAGTCTTCATTTTATTTTAATGGAGCTTACTGATAATTATCAATCACGTGAGTGCTTAGCGGATGCTGCCAGTGGAAATTTCATTTTTCCGTGTTTGCATTACAGATTTTAAAATTTTTTGTATGTTTTAGAATGTTAACATTTTACTTTTTCCATCGGAACCCTGCGCGCTCGCATGTTACTCGCTCTTGGCCGTTTTTTTTTCTGGTATTGGTTGAGTTTTATTTGTTGTTGCGACGTAGGTAGTTGCATTCTGGCGAGTATCATGGACCGAACAAAATGGAGGCCTTTTGTTATACTTATAAGTACTTATAGTTTTTGTGAATACTGTACTTGGGCGGTACTGCACTTAACCTATCTGTAGATAGTAGACCCCAGTAAAAACCTGAAATCTATTTATTTATGCTAACTCGAACCTCGTTAAGGTGAAACCCTTATAGGTACCTACCTATTACTTATCATAAAATAAGTAATGACATTCTCATTACGTATCTAGTTTTTTCTTATTAATTTATTATTCATTTGTCAAAATTAACTAAGTGGGGACGCAAAATGAAGAGCAATAAAAAGCACAGGCCGACAATATTTTGTATTAGAATTAAATTGGAGGCCTGCAGTAACGCCGTGGCTTGATGAGCGACGGTCGCGTGATGGTCACGCGACGGCGATGCGACGCATACGAAATCAAACCTTATCGATATGGAAGTATGAGACGCGACGGCGACGGCCGCGCGACGATCGCGCGACCGTCGCCCACGCAAGACACGGCGTTAGGGTTAGTTAATGTTACAATCTTGTTCAGACGACCGGTACCGATGGTGTATAACTCGTAGCGAAGAAATCTTTATGCTTATGTAAATTTACGTTCTAGATACAATACGCTTTCCATATCGGTAGATCGTATCAAACCTCAATGACGTCGCATGTGATCTTTTATGGTTCAAGTACGGCCGTTAGCCTAGTAAAGACGCCACGACGGGCCCTGGAACTCCAGCCTAAAAGAAACAAAGAGATAAGACGTCTTAGGGCCTCATCACATTTGTGATTTGTAAGCGATTTGAAAGCCAAGCGAACGCGCAGCGAATACGCCGTGAGTGCGCAGCGAGTTAGCCGCGTGTAGAGTCGAAACGTCATGCTGTATTCGTCAGCAAAATTATTTTCTATTTACTATAGTTTAAGTCAATATTAGTAGTAGTTTAAATAATCTACGAATGTGGGCAGATGGAAAAGCAACAATAATGGCACTGTCGAAAGATTCAAACAGCGTTGCAATGGATATCGTGGCGAACACGCTGCGCACTCGCGGCGAAGTCGCTGCGAGTTTGCTTCGCTTTCAAATCGCCCGCAAATCGCAAGTGTGATAAGGCCTTAACAATAGGGGCATGGCAAGTTTGTCGCCCGCTGCATTTGTAGGTATAGGTACCTACCTGTAATTAGCGAGTAGCCTATCATGACATAATGTGGCGCTTCTATTTTACTACTTACATATGAATATTACGTTGTTATTGTCGTTTTGTATACTTACAGCTACCACAGAACCTGCAGGTGGAGTTGGCAATGGTTTCTCAGTGGCGTAACCATTTTCATCGGCTATATAATAAACGACAACTTCTTTGCCGTCCGGGTCGATATAAGAATAAGATCCTCGCACAATATATTTCTGGCTTGAGTCGTTTTCAGTTATTAGCTGGCCAGTTTCCATTCTGTAGAGTCCGTTTGATGTTTTGAAGCTGTAACATAAAAATAATCAAATCATAACAATTGGCTATGTCGCGAATAGTACGGAAAAGAATGAACGAAATTCGCGAAAACGAATAACATTGTTCAGGACATCAATTTAGATCCAGGGAAGAATATTTTAGTTTTAGTAACGTTTATGAGCTACCTGATTTGTATTGATGGCCCTTTTGACATAATATAACATAGTTTGATGAAGCCTGCGCTGTGGATGTATTTTGTAAAGTGCTGTGATTTAGAAGAGATGTCGACGACTTTTCGGAAAAGAGGTCGTTTGGTCCCTCAGTGTTATAACAGATTACCTACATTCAAAACTTAATAAAAAGATAATTATAATGTTAGAGTAAAAACACTAGGATCACCATTTCATTATACAGTTTACTGAACGAAAACCTAAAATACAAGAGCAATCTCAAGATCAATGACAATCGATACGTGCGACGCGACGATTGCTTTGACGCCATTTTGCAAGCGTTGTGATGAGAACGTCAGTTGAGCATTTCTGTTTTTTTTTTTTGCCAATAATTGTTTTTTATTGTCTTAGGGAATTTTAGGTCAATTGTACTCAGAATCACGAGTACTTTCAATCTCACTGGGAGACAAAAAGTGTCCCAGAATTTCCATATATTTTTGTTACTTTCCTCCTTTGTTACCCCATACAACATGTAAGTACGGAAAATGGTAACAAAATAAGAAAAAATCGTATGGGACAATTTTTTTAACTAGGATTGAAAAGGCGATTAATTCTGAGTAGAAATAGCATTTTTTTTTTCAAAAATATCACATTTCATAAAAGTGGCAAAAAAAAAAAAATGCTCAGTTAGTGATGACCTTACAATAATTAGATTATAATTAGATTATCAAAACTTAATAAAATGATAATAATACCTGAAACGATAGTTACCGCTTCCATCATTAAAGTTAGTTTGTTCTAATATTTCCGATTGAGCATCCTGTGTTTCAAGAGCAACGGTGGCTCCTATTATCAATACTATTACAGTCAAATTGAGAATCATCTGTAAATCGAATTTTAAAATTTAGTTTTACCAATACGTTTTTGATACAGAAGAGAGACATACATATTTTGTTTTATTTTTCTGTGTCCGTGACCCCGATTAAACATATTATTATGTAATATTGTATAAAATCTACCTTGAACCGTAATTATGAGATTGACATATGCAAGGTTTTATAAGATTCAATCGAAATAAAATAAAATAAGCCTAATTTGGAAGACATTGAGAAATATGTTATTATTATTGTTTATTGAATAAGCATCTTACATAATGAACATAAGAATAAATACAATGTCCCCCAAAACTGTTTACACAGTTTGGTACAGGTAATTACGCATTTATAGATTCAAATTCAGTAATTACTAACTATTTTACAGTAACACATCCAATCCACATCGTGTAGCAAGTTTGAATCGGGCCGCAATTCTTATTATTTTACATGAACTTCAGTTAAAGTGATTCTAAACAACGACACCGCATGGCGACAAAATGGCTCTTAACGAAATGACACTTATTCCTACGCAGGTTTTATTATTACAACAACATATGAATATATACATAAATAAGAAGTATAAATAAGCTGGACGTGGACTACTTACCATATAAACAAAAACACGTTATATACGACCTTGCTTTATATATACTAGCATTTACTTATAGCTACATACACGTAGTTTTTTTTTACTTTTTAGAGGGTTACTTAGTACAACAAACATGAAATAGCAACTGGTAAGATTCTGCAGATTTTATATTTAAATAAGCAACTTTGCTTGACACGATGGTTGATCAAAAAGACAATAAAACCAAAAAAATAATGTTGAATTCCCAACTTTAGAACCGAATCATTAAGTTGAAGTTCCCGTGGCTGATTTTGTAAAACGCATGTTTTGTGCGTTAAGTGCAGTACCTGTTTAATACGTGCTTTTGTTTGTTCCATTCCGCAGTGACCTTAGTATCATCCTACATTGATGAACAAAAAGATTCGCTTGCTGTGTATCTGTAGCTTTTATCTCAAATAACACAGATTTTATCTTATAATTTATTTTTATTTGCATAGGTATACATTTTCGTCAACAGTGCCTACAAACTAATTAAATTTGTAAAACAATAAGGTCGGGATATAATTATTAATTATTAGCAGTTTTCCCGTGACCGAAAGCGCGGACTGTAGTGGTTTTCTTCTTTTGGTTTCTGTTTCTTCCAAATTTATTTCACTTATTACTTAAAAGTATCGGGTTGCAGGTCGTAGGTATTAACCGCTGCCTAATAAGGATGCTACGATAAGAGGTGATACTTCTTGCTGAAACAAATATTACATTTTGTAATTAATGTGAAGGTCGATTAAAACATCTTTAGTTTAAATAATCGAAGCCTTATTTTTTGTATGTCAATAGTAATTTATATCACGAAATTATTCGACAAATTCAAAATTAACCTATCGGCGCTATCCCTAGACACCTGGATATGAATATACATCAAACTTACGTTTTTATTCACCAGGAGCACATCTTGCTCTTCCTTTGGTAAGATACGGTAGCCCTTGTCGTCGGCAAAGTACCTCAAAGTTATCAATTCGCCGTTTGGGTCATAATAGGACACGGAACCCTGTACACGTATGTGAGTGCCAGGTTGCCCGCCATTTATTAACATGCCAGTTTCCTCCCTTGTTATGTTGTTAGACGTTTTGTATCTATGAAAAATAATATTTAATAAACGGTACCGCAAATATCGATGGCCGCTATGGATCATTTCAAAATTTCAGCCTTGAATTAATTGCAATTGACAACTACCATAACACCTCTATATTTTCAATTGAGAATGTTACATTTACAAGTTAGAAAAAGACATAGGTACGTACTGGAAATGATAATTTCCGCTGCCATCGTTTCTATTTTCGTAGCTTACTATTTCTGCTTCATTGTCATCCTTTGATATTGGAGCAGAAAGAAACAGCGGAATCGATATAAAGATAAAAAAGTGTTTTTTTCAAAATCATCTGAAAGAAATGAAATAAAATCGCAACATTAAACAAACTACAAAATCAGAAAAAAAAGAAACTAACCGATTTTACGAACATGGGCGTTTGCTAAACTAAGCGTGGAAGAAGAGTAACTTCGTAATGTGGAAATGAAAATAGGGAGGCGTAGGTAGATATTTCAAAATTCGACTTGGCAACACTGAGCGTTAAACGTTTAACGCTGTCAATGAGCGTTTTAAACCTTTAACGCATATTTTAAAAACATTCATTCAACTAATAGAATAACTAATAAGGACAGGCAGTTTTAATGGCAACAATCATGTGAATTCATATTATAACAGCTCCTTCTTCCTCGTTATTTTTTACTTAATCTAAATTCAATCTGATCATCATTTACAGCGCGTTCTCTACGAGTAGGTAAGTACTAATAACTTGTTTAGTTTAAAATTACCGGAAGCTTTTATAATTTGGCTATAAATAACCTTCGAATATATTATTATGTATATGTATTAACAAGTCTATTAATAACGCTACAATAAATCAACTTACATTTTAGTTCAAACCGCCGGCCTAGCCTAAGTCACAATTGTTAACGTTTGTTTTCACTCGTAGACTGCGAATAGCAATAAGAATTCATTATTTATATCTGCTGACCTTCTTGATCCTGCTAATAAGGATATTACACATTTAGTATACAAATATCCTTGTCCTTTAAGCGTTTTCGTTTTTATTCTTTATCTCATTCAAAATCAGTTGAAATAGGTACTTTGTTTGAAATTTGAATAGATAATACAATGAGCGGTGTCAGTTACTTAAAGTTGACATGGACTTTTACGATGGAGCTGTGACATATTAAATTTGTTCTTTTATGTTTTTTATGAAAAGCAATACGATTCATTTAGTCATAAAAAACTGGAAGCAATATTCACTTTTTGCTTTATTATAACTCGCTCGCGTTAGAAAGAGACAAAACATAGCCTATGTCACTCTCCAACCCTTTAACTATCTCCAACTAAAAAATCACGTCAATTCGTCGCTCCATTTTGCCGTGAAAGACGGACAAACAAACAGACACAACGTCACATTTTCCCATTTATAACATTAGAATGGATTCTGAGAGTTAAGTACCCCATTTACTCGTAAATGTGACGAAAAATATATGCAGATGTCACTGGTCTGATTGAGATGGAAATCAAAAAGTTGCGCTTTGGTTTTCCACGAATGAGAATTTGAAATTCGGAGGAAACTTCTATTGTATAGTTTTAAAATCACTATAGTTACTTAGTCATTTTACTCAGTCAAAAAATACGTCCTGGTTAGACCTTTAAATATTTTACACAATAAATGCCATAATTTGAACGAAATCAAACCTATTAATCATCTCGAACTAAATAGCCGCATTGTTGCGTGCTCATCTCATGTTGTAATGTGATTGTCATCCGGCGGATACTCCAGTCAACTACGATTTTTTGATATTAATATATTTAAAATAATATTAGTAGACACAATTCATATACTAACGATAACGATATTACGAGTAACTTAAATCAAAGTAAGCCCTAATATCTTCTTGTTTCAAAAATTCATAAGCATGTAATAACGACTTATAAATCAAAGGGTCTTTTAAGACTGAAAAATATTGTTTTACTTTTTTGGTAGGTACATATATTTTTCTAAATCATATACATTTATATCAATTGGAGATTGTACAATAACCCCGTTTATCTCCTCGTACCTACGGTTTATATTTACTTGCATTTTCAGCATTTGGGACGCCCCAATTAGCGAAGGTTAACAAAAATTAACTCACTGTCAGTTTTGTGACGATAATTAAGCATAAAATTTCAATAAAAATATTATGTGTACCCAAATTCTGAAAATGCTCTTATTTCTCTTTCAATACAACCGCTCCTGACTGGTCTGAGAACAAAAACGTCACGTGTGTGATGACTGATGAATGAAATGAAAACCGCGTAACTAACAATATGCCATTACCGCGTCAATTCACTCGTCGGCCGCTAACTATAACGCAAGAATGCGATAGGTCAGTCCCCGTTATTGAAATCGTAGACAAAGTTTAGTTACTTACAGTTTGACACTTCATTGTTTTCCTATGGGTGTCAGAAAATAATCTCTTGAAACTTTTCTTTGCGATTAAGCCCGTACAATTTATAAATTCACTGATACTTTTTTGTAATGCGTAAATATTTTTAGATTTATGTTGCATCTACAAAAAATATGATTCATATGTGCTGATGAAATATTGCTTACATTTTATGGTAATTTATCATTGTGCAGCACGTACACCATTGTTGATGTTAGTAAAATGCTTTAAAATTGATTGTTCTTTAAAATAATTAGTCATAGAACCTATTTAAATACCACCCCCATGTGCTGATAGGTATTTTTTTCATCTCTTATTATTTACCTCCAAATCAGAAAATAAGTGACGTTTCGCGAAAAAATGTACCTTTTTTTTGCAGGTGGCGCTTTTAGCATCGTGAGAACCGCATTAGTAACGTATCGGTATCGGTTATAACCATAAGCGCCAACCGCCGAGAGGCACATTATCCGTGGTACATCACATCAGTCGATGCCGTGTTATTTGAACAGTTGCGTTCAGGTATACACATACAATTTTACACACTAACTAAAAAAACCGGCCAAGAGCGTGTCGGGCCACGCTCAGTGTAGGGTTCCGTAGTTTTCCGTATTTTTCTCAAAAACTACTGAACCTATCAAGTTCAAAATAATTTTCCTAGAAAGTCTTTATAAAGTTCAAAAGTTAAAGGGGGGGGGACGCACTTTTTTTTTCCTTTAGGAGTGATTATTTCCAAACATATTAATATTATCAAAAAACGATCTTAGTAAACCCTTATTCATTTTTAAATACCTATCCAACAATATATCACACGTTGGGGTTGGAATGAAAAAAAATCAGCCCCCACTTTACATGTAGGGGTGGTACCCTAATAAAACATTTTTTCCATTTTTTATTTTTGCACTTTGTTGGCGTGATTGATATACATATTGGTACCAAATTTCAGCTTTCTAGTGCTAACGGTTACTGAGATTATCCGCGGACGGACGGACAGACAGACATGGCGAAACTATAAGGGTTCCTAGTTGACTACGGAACCCTAAAAACATCTGAAAACACATCACTCCTGTATTGGGAATACGAAACTGCTCAAGTTTCAGTGTCATTCTTAGTAACTAACGGGTTGAAAGAAACCAAGATTGTGTAATTTATACATTCATGTAATTTATTACAACATTTTTACAGTTAATACGTTTGACAAGGCTCGAAATCGAATGTCTAAAATATCGGTTAATCACAAGATTGTTGTAACCAAGGTACCTACACGGATGATTGCATGGTTGACAGATGGACCAGCGGGCGGTCAGAATATGTGTTGACGAATAATGAGTATAATTAAATTGCCATTGTTTAAATTATGTAACCAGCGAAAGCGCAATCGTTGAAATTGTGATCAAGCTTGGTTATTTACTCGTGTAAGTTGTCGGGCCGCCGATGGTGAATAAAACGCGTAAAAACTTCAGCTGTACAGTATGTTATACAATTATGTACACAACGCACAATGAAAAAGCAAAGAATATACAAAAGGGTAGCTATTTACACAAATATTTACAAAAGTTGTGCAAAAACTATACATTTGTTGCTGTTTACACAAATATTTACAAAAATTGTGCAAAAACTATACACTGACATGACAGAACAGACTGAAAAATATGTACAAAAAATAAAAGCGCATCCGGCCAGGCTGCCAGCACGTGCGCAGCACGGAAGTTGGTAGTTCCGTCGCCTACGAGCCGTCTATGGTTGTCGTGCCTTTCAACTTACATTTTGTTTTACAGTATGAACCCAATGCTGTTTCACAAAGTTATAAAAGAGAAATGTGTTACTAATTTTCAAACTAATACTTAGTTTGATTAGTATTTTAATATAATTGACAAATTTAGAACGAAAAGCCTAGTCCTTCTAATAGCTTTTTTTAACATAATTACAGACTAAAGCAGGTTAAGGAAGCGCCGGTAATTCAGCTTGTATACACTAGCAATAATCAATACTCTATGTGCTATTGTGGCGCCCTCTTACGATGTTCCTTTGAACGGTATTGATACAATCTCGCAAGATTGTAACTTGGTTCATACGGCGCCGCGCACGCACTAAAGAATTGATAGTATTCGTATTCGCTAGTGCAGATAGATCACTCAAGATGGCGTTAAAGACGAAGATATCGTAATATCGTTAAATCCCGTCTTATTGCCTAGGATATCTTGGCTTTATAGAAATAGAAATTCCTGCCTAGGTTTTAGCTACTTCCCTATTAATAGTTTTATTAAGACTTACTTGTAACTAAATGTATCTTGAGAAGGATTTTTTGAATCGGATGTAATGTATCAGTTTAAGGCAAAGGATATGGATGTTTTTTTTTCTTACTTTTATGGTGCATATTGAACAAAATATTTTGCTAAATATTTGACCAAATTTATTTCAAATGTACCTTAAATAACGTGACTAGATACAACTAACCACCACAATTACGTACTTATTTCTCGGCTTTAAACGGGTTTCACGTCAACATTCAAAATTCCAGTAATTTCTGAAGACAAATAGATGCCAAAATATCAACTAGACAATTTCCTGAGGGCAGACGTGAGATACGGCTTGTAAAGTGTTGAAACATGTTGTTCCATTCCAGTCACTTGGGTGCGTTGTTTGTGCGCAGCCATTTTAAGGTAGTGAGTGTACTCATTGATCCTGAGGGGTGTGTACTCATTGATCCACAGACCACGCTACCTCTTTGTCTTTCATATATATTCGTACGTAAGAGAGACAGGGAAGCACGTAGCAACACGACACAGGTGAATAATAGTCGACCGCTCTGCGGAGTCCATGCCAAGAATACCATAATGCACTGTGATATTTAGCGGAAGGCAGTTTTTAGACATAGTGAGATAGTAATATTTTCAACCTATTGGTACTATTGCATACATGTGCATTAATAAATATGAATATCCAGGAGACAATTAACTCCAACTACAATTGATACAGGTCACGAGATCAGGTTATACTGGTTCCTGTATGAACTATGTATGTGAAAACACGGACAAGCAGCAGTAGTACATATGTATAGTACAGACGCCATCAGATATATCGGAGCTGGCAAAGCTCCACAAATATCAGTACACCGGATTCCAACGTCTTGACAATAGGCTACTTGACCTTTTTCAAAGTCTATCTTATGTGATTTTATATTGTCCAATTAACCGAAATAAAATATTACCGTATTTTATTATGACAGCAAAAATATTTATAAAGTATACTTTTACGTAATCAGGCGAAAACAACACAGTCATTTAGACTAGATATATAGATTATCTGTGCATCAGGTCATTATATTCGAAAAAAAAAATCTGACTTTTAAGTATGAGGCATAATAGTATTTTATACAATCGTGATAATTATATTAACAAAGCTTTTCAGTCAAGTACCATGTTTAGGCCACGAAGCTTGCTGAGTGGCCTAATAGTACGGTACGAGAGTGAAAAGCTTAATTATATAACTATTGTATACAATACTTTTTCTACGAGTCATCATCTTCATCATCAATGGACGGAAATATCATCATTCATGCAAGTTAAAATTAATGTTAATAGAGTCGTTCACCGTTGTATCAACATCGAATTACCTAGCAACCAATTGTTTGTAATAACCGTCTCTTCATAATTCATAATAATAATTCATAATAATTTATTGGTAATTTAAAATTACATGTCAATAGTTACAGTGCGTATTTACATTTAGTTTATTACAATATTTCAAACCATTGGTTTCACATAACTAAATAACTCCTTGTGGTCGTAAAACGTCTGCTCGAGAAGCCATTTTTTAAGTTTTGCCTTAAACAGTGCAGCACTATGCATATTTTTTATTTCGTGTGGTAGCTGATTGTACACCTTACGGCCCATGACGTGGGTAAGTTTTTTAGACTTAGCTAGTCGATGCGGCTCGAGCCGCAGTAATCCTGCGCGCGCGCTACGGGTCTCGTACCTTCGCGGGGGCTCTATGATGGGGTTTGAGCTCACTTCATCACGCACATTTGTTGCCATCTGTAATATTAAGAGTGAGGGCAGCGTTAATATACCAAGTGACTTGAAGAGAGGTTTTGCTGAGCTGGTTTGGGAAGGCGCACTATCGCGCGTACTGCTCGCTTTTGGAGACGAAACACTCTCTCCCAGTCGGCGGCCGCTGCCCACAGCTCGATGCCATATTGTAGGCGCGAGTGCACCGATGCAAAATAACAGGCACGGACCATTTCGGTTGGGTATTCGTGCCAATCTTTTTAGGGCAAAACATGCAGTTGCCAGTTTTTCACACAATGTATCTATATGACCTCCCCAGGTGAGGCCGCTGTCTAACTCAAAACCTAGGAAAGTTGAGCTCATTACTTGGTCAATAGAACTCCCGTTCGCTAGTACTGACAGCTGTCTCATTTGACGCCCAGAGAGGTCGAAACTGATGAAATGCGTTTTAGTTGTGTTCAGAATAAGGCCATTACTCTGAAACCAACTTGACACCGACGCAGCGGTCCTGTTCAGTCTGTATTCGAGTTCGTCATAAGTAGAGGCATATACGACTACGGCATGGCATATACGACTCTGATTGGCCGATAACGCGACAGATAAAAAAAATGTGTTTCAGATGCAGGAAAATCTGCCAGGTATTATCGCAAATTAGTATAGAAATTGTATGAAGTTCTATTTTTGAAATTATTACAGTTAACTAAAGTCAACTATAATGAGCTTATTATAATTGAGTCGGAACTGCCATAGAGTATCCAACACTGAAAAGTTAGCACTTATAGTTTAGTCTGTGGTGGCCTAATACAGTTGACAAGTAGAAAAAGTTTATAATATCAGTGATTGTTTTGACATGAAGTAAGTTCGAATTCGATGACGTCACTACATCGCTGACAGCGTTTTCGGTGCCCAAAATAAATAAAAAATTACACACATTTTTAATCGAAAATACGTAGTCATCATACAATTTTAATACTTACCATACAATTTTAATAAGGAGGAGCGTTGATGGAAACAACTTGTTGGATGAATGTATGTTTTATTACTGAAATATGAACCTTAAGCTACGGAATATATAGAGAGATTACGTGAAGGTGTGTGTAACGTACAGTGCACACTACACCTCCCCCCTTTAAAAAAGAAAAAACAAAGTTTACATGTTTTTTTTTTTACTGTAATACATTTTTTTGAAAACATTAAATTTTCCATTTTATATTTTTCATTTCTAAACAACAATACATTTATCAAAATAGTAAGCCGGAATAAGGTACACCATTTTTTTTTTAAATATTAATTCAGTATTGTTACATGTAAAACTTGACATAGAAAGGTAAGCCAATAGTCATAATAATATCTGTGTACGTAATAAGTAAAATTTACATACTATTGAATATTATTTTTATATAGGCATATTTCTTAGTGAATAACATAGGTAGGCACACATTGATGCTATAAAATTAAGACAAAATCTAACTCTACATAAAAAATTACACACTTTTTTTTTTATTACACAAAAAGTAAGCATTAAAAATTGGAATACAAATAAAACACTAAAACTACACAAGATGCATTGAATTAAATTTAAAAAGACAAGAATAAGTATTACATTTTCTTATATTCGTAGTGTATTCGTCAATACACTACGTACCAAAGTATATTTGGCATTTTAGGTGTCATAGTATAATTGTCAATAGTCATTATTATCGGTTTTCATCATGTCATTATCATTAGGTACCAGTCATTTATCATTTGGATTATACGTTATTAGATACACTTGCAAGCTTTTTCAATTATTTAAGTACATACATAGTACATTTATTTCATTAAGTATGACGTCATTCCTTATTATTTATTTATTTATATCTTTCACAAACATCAAGACTCAATAATTATTTATATAAGATCAAGGGTACGCAACGCTTTTACGCACGTGGTCGGCCGACCTTACAATATTTTTTTTTTATTTGCTCAGGGTACAAGGATTTTTTTTTAAGCGCGCACACATACTATATATTTCTCATACAGGCAGTTCTTTTAACACTTCCTTACATAATAACCTTCCATGTGTCCAAGGAGTCTTCACGATTGGTACTCGACCGAATCATGATCAGATCTCCAAGGATTCCCTACCTGTCTTGTACCCTGGCGTACCCTTGCTAATCGCTGCCTCTTGGGCCAACGATTTGCGGTAGTCACATAATTATATTTGTTATCAATTAATTACTTTCACTCATCTTTCACAAAATAAAACAACACTCAAAAATGCAATCACTAATCTCACACTCCATGAAAACTTTAACATGTAGGAAATCCGGCAACCCTCAGTTGATCAGGCTAAGAGTCCTTCGAAAAACTTACGTGTTTAAATTTTCCCATAAATCAATTCTGTCTACAATCATTTCACTTCTTTCACATTCATTGCCTCACTGAACTTTTCCACAAGCATTCGATGACCAATCATTTTACGAAACAAACATTCCTTTAAATCAAACTATAAAACTTTACAAAAACAAACCTTACCTTCAAAACTATTCTCATTTACAATAAGTAAGTACCATTTTTATTTAAAAAGTCATATCTGTTATTTCTATACATTTCTCCATTCCTTTGTTTATTAAATAAGTCAGATCCATGAATTAATAGAAAGTCTCGTCCGATACAATTTTACTTCGTCATCATTAAAAATAAAACATAATATCTAATAAAAAGTAACGTTACAATAAATCTAATTAAGTTACATTAAACACACATATATGGTTAAAATTCGGTAGTTGTGTATGTAGTTTATATTGGAAGGTAAAAATTTAAATAAGTATTTGAAGTGTTGCACTGTAATTACAATTTAATTTCATTCTTATAATATTCAAGTGATGATGAGTGCACGAACTGTGAAATTGGAGATGAAATAACAGACGACACATGCCAATCCCTATAAGGAGTACACGCGCCGCCGTCATGTGCCATATTTGCTGGGTATAAAAGTATGCTGAGTAACTATTATATGAAATGTAGTACTTAATATGAAATTATCAAATGTATGTTAGAAAATAATAAGAAATGAATAAAAGAAATCCGCGTTTTTATGCAATAAAATTAACAGGTGTAGTCAATAATATTTCTTTTTCTCGTAACAGATTAAAGATCAACTTTTTAACCATATAAGTTTTTTTTTCATGCAGCGGCAGTTAAATAACATTGTAGAAGTAAAATAACTTTAATACTAAACTTTATAAACTAAAAGAAAAATAAAGGAAACTGCTTCACTAAGAATGAGAAAAAAAAAGTTTGTACCTACAGTAATTCGTGTACACTTTTGCAAACCTCACATTTCACTTTTGTTTTATCACAACCACAACCTTCACTTTCTTCTGCTGCTATCCTTGGACCTCCAGACGCCATGCTCGACCAAGGACACCAACAACTCCCTGCTGCTCCATATTCTTAAAAACTTTGCTCTCGGCAGTTGGTATTTAAATTTTAATTCAAGATGAAAATGATGAAATTTAGTCCATTTTAAAATCACTTTTTATATACGTTTCGAGTGTCCGTTGCTGTAAAATTTGTGACCTTCACTGTTACTTCACGTTCCAAGTCCTGACAAAACTGTTCGTTTGTTATTTTTCCGCTCCACACAGTGTCACTTACTCGCATATTTATTAATGTCCGAAATGTTTTATTTAAAATAACTTATATTTCACTTCACAACCTTGACTGGCAAGCGCAGCGCGCTGCCAGTGCAGCACAAGGCCGCACTGGCAGGATCGCCATGTAAAGGAGGAGCGTTGATGGAAACAACTTGTTGGATGAATGTATGTTTTATTACTGAAATATGAACCTTAAGCTACGGAATATATAGAGAGATTACGTGAAGGTGTGTGTAACGTACAGTGCACACTACAATCTATAAGTATTGGTTTTTTATGCCAAATACTACAGAAGATAATCATTTATTGTGTCAAATTCGATATGAGTCTAGTAGGCTATAGAGGCGTGTGCGGATATTTGTGATAGCGTTGGCAGCTCCCATAAATTTGATGGAGGCTGTAGGTACAATATTTACAGGCAAAAGCCTGAGGCGAATGTTCGCATGGGCAAGGGAGTGGAGGGAGTATCAACCCAGAATGATGAACGTTTGTGAGAAATTGTTATGTTGTTTATAGTGTGGAGGTTAATCCTCGTACTTCGTAGATATCAATGTAGACTTTGGGTATCAATTATATGATATAAATCGTATTTGATATGCCTTACCGCTAATTATTATTGTCAAAGGTGAGTGTTTTCGATACGAGGAGAGATTCTCAGAGAACCTAATGTTTATATCTTTTTTGTTTTTTGACCTAAACAGAAGGTTGTTATTTAGTCTTTAACCTGTTAAATAAGAATAATCTTAATTTCATCCTAGAAATATTATAGTCAATGCTTTAAGTACCTGTGGGTACATAGCCAAGTCACCAAACGCTAACGCTCATTCGCTAGCGAAACGCACCTGTTATTGTCGCACTAAATGTTAGTATAGTCTACTGTTAAAGTTTACTGGCGGCGTAGCTGAATGGCAATCGTCGACGCCAGACGCCGACAAAAATGCAGTCTGGTGCAATACGCAAGAGCGATAAAGATATATAGCTACGAAATACTTAGATATTATCGTGAGCGTTTGTGCATACGTTGTGGGTACGTACCCTGATTACCATAGTGTTTTTTTAATTACCTACATCTCGTCGCAGTATAATAATACTACGAAAGCGTTTCCCTGCTAGAATTAAAGGCTGAATGCGTAACCTACTGACTATTCAACAGCGGCGAATACTAAAAAAATAACTTTGAGCTTGTTGCCAAAGTATTAGTAGATCGGTTTTAAGCAAATATTGTTTCTTTATTACAAAACTGGATATAAAATAGTCTTGTTCTTTTTTGTTTCTAAGATAGCTTGATAAATAATACACTGCATTAAACTAATGTCTATTCTATGCCATATTAAGTACGTTTTGACACATTTTTTCAGTTTTTAATTGTAAACTTAGCACAACATTTGTACCATTTCGGTTACAATTACGCCCCGGTTTTGTATAAAAATCATCTAAGACCGTCATTTACGACCCTATTAAATCATGGGTGTAAAGGACTTTAATAGCTTTTGACGTGTCCTTTGCAACCATCTATCTTCTAAATCGTTTAGTTTATCACTACGGTTGTTACACTAGGTTAAAGATACTCGTAATCTACATATTTTTCTTATACACGTCACAAATATAGGTCAAAAAAACAAAAAGTGGGTTTATGTTTCTCTTGGAAACCTGCATTATATGTCCTTTACGCCAATTGAACCCAGAGGTATCGATAATATTTAAACTTTAATGGAGGACGGCGTGATGTAACCGCAGGAGTGTAGGTATTGATACAATTCACTTTGTAAATATTTTAAGGCTGTACAAAAAACCTCTCAACGTGTATTATGTGACGTAAAATAGAATAATGGCATTAGACAATAACTAGAATAAAAAGAGTTAGGTTCATATTAAGACAGAGCGGTAGGTAATCTAAGGGTGGTTGCATCAAACCGCTTGTTACCGAATTTAGCGTTCGCAATTTTGTTTGTATGGGAATTTCCATAGACTTCTGCTGCGCGTTGTGTGACGTTGATGTGTCTGTTAACTGTGGTTGACGCAACTGGTGCTCCCTAAGCCTATAAGATTTACAACTTTGATATCCCGATCTGATGTTAACCCATAACAGTCAAATATAATTGTGGCATGTTTGCTAAGATGCTGAATTGATTTTAATTGCATTGTTTTGACAATGAAGCTGGGAATAAATGATAATCAAAAGTAACTAATTAAATATCTAGAGGTTCATATGTTTTACCTAAATCTCATTTGAAGCTTACAACATTAATGCAGATTTTAATGAGCATTTTAACTAAGTACCTATACACAATGTTGGGGAAAAATGTTTAATCAGAATCAGATTCGTATAGTGGAAGCAAAGTCTTTAATTTGATAAACGTCCTTGAAATTATTTCAGTGTTATTAATAACTTAGTTAAGGATTAGACTTATTTTACTTCACAAATTTATGTAATTTTACATACCTACTCTAATTCATTGATTCTGTGATTTGTAAACTATTTTTTTATTGTTCCTACTTGTATTCAGTTCTACAGCTCGTGTAGTGTATCTAAGTATCTAATCTCAAGTAAAAAATGTAGATTAATTATCTTTATTCTAACAATTGAATGTAACCGTCTAAAAATAAAATATCGTACATATTATTTATTTCATTTAATATATAAAATTCATTACATAAAAAATAAATCACAGTAAAACTCCTACATTTAAATTACATGAGTATGCTCTAGGTACACGCGTATGAGTATCGGGTCGGTCGGAGTTAGCCTCGGAAGTTCTGCTGGAAGGGCTGCTGCTGGAACTGCTGCTGCGGCTGCGTCTGCTGGATCAGCTGGAGGGAGCGGAGGATGGCCTCCGGGATCGGGGGAGGGGTGGGCAGATGGGCACCCTCGGCACGGAAACCTGGGGACAGAAAAAATCAAGAATGTACCTAGTTTTGATGGTGACATTAGGCTGCTTAGAACTAATCAAAATAATTACGTCCAGCTAAATTGGATTGAAATTAGCACGAGACGCGACGGATCGCGGCTACCTACACTTCTACAGTCAGCCAGTCAGTTGATAGCACGGCATTTACAAGAGTTTAAGTACACATAGTCATTTGAAGTTTACAATAACATTTTCATGAAATCGTTGCTAATCAGAGGCAAAATCTTATACTGACTCAACTTCCATGGAAATAGCATATCATCGCCCAGTGCCGTCCCGATGCCATAATAATATTTTGTAGGCATCTAAGTTGTAACATACCAATACGTCATATGTATACATATATTTTAAATTAATACAATTTATATTTTTTTGCATGACCCTTTGACATTTACCCTTTAATGCATGACCTTGATAAAGATGTATTCAAATTTGAATTTTGACTCTATGTCAAAAATAGATGATGAATATATACATCACTATGCATTTAAGGGTTAATATCTACATTAAATCGCGATGACCCCTAAAGTTTTGGAAACCTTGACGAAATGTTGTTTGTTTAAATAATAAACGGTGTCGCAATTAGACAATAGCCGCTTTACAATGACAATTAGGAATAATGACTTTTATGTTTTATGAGCTTTAATGATTATAATATATACTTTAAAAGCGATACGTTAGCTACAATCTCTAGATATTTTAATCAGTCACAGGCCTTAGGCACTGGTCCTACCGCGAGCTAGTAAGCTAGCTATGAGCTATCGGCTATAAAAACGAACAAAAGATAATCACTCCCGTGTAAATAAAAGAGACACGGCGATGTTTATAGTTACTTGCCCAGCGGTGAGCTATCAAAATCGCCGTGTCTCTTTTATTTGCATGGGAGTGCTTATCTTTTGTTCGTTTTTGTAGCCGATAGCTCATAGCTTACTAGCTCGCGATGGGACCAGTGCCTTAAAGATGGCCGAAGTGTAGGCTAATATGTATGTCTAATAAATGTCAGCCGATCACAATAAAACGACTAAGCAACTAAAATAGTAGTTAAGGTACTAATTATTCTAAAGTGATTGCTTGTATCTTCAAATGGACATTGGGTCAAACCTATTCATCTTTATATCGCGCACCCGTTGAACTATACACGAAAATAAAATTATTAAGTTCAAATAGTACTCCACCTTTCTGGTCCGGTGTTATTTGCATCAATCACTGTCAATTTCTACAAATACTAAACGGGGCATGATGGAATCGCTAGTGAGGATAAATTAGGACATTTGTCTCTCTAGCAAGTAGGTGTAAATGTCAAGTCTGTCATTAATTAATGTTAAAAGCTGTCCTTCAAAAGTTACATTTGAGAATTTAAATTTATAACGGAAAGGAAAACATTATAGTTAGTACTTAACTAAAAAAGAAAAACTGCCGCAGCTTATGCATCACCTGCGTATCTTACCATCTTGATACGCTCATGTCACTCGTGTCCGATATTAGAAGAATATATAAATGGTCCATTATTGCACGTAAATCTGACACGCGCTAGTTTTAAATCCACGCTGATCGTCGTCTACAAAAAAAAACATACCTTTTCGGAGCCCTGCTTCTTTTGCTTCGGCGTTCTTAACTCCTGCGTTCTTCAAGTAGCCCTGTTTCTGCGCTGATGCCGGTCTCAAAGGGTAAAGCGTACCGTTCTCATCAGCGACGTTTGTGATGGAAATGGGAAGTTGCGTCTCTCCCTCTTTGACGCCACCGCTCTTCAGGTAGCTCTGTTCCTGGGCAGCAAATCTTGCGTCTAATATGTAGCTGTGACTAAAACATACCGTTCTCATCATTGAGGTATGCCATGGTGATGCCTTCAGGTGATGCGTAAGAACCTTGGAAGAACCTTTACCAGCCTAATAGCTGTGACTAAAATGTACCGTTCTCGTTCAGCGACGTATGTAATGAAGGGAACTGCTCCTCGGCGTATTTGACTCCCAAACTCTTCATGTAGCCCTACAATACCGTTGTTGGTCTCAAAGGTTAAAGCGTACCGTTCTCGTCAGCGACGTATGTGACGGTGATGGGGATGCCCTCAGGGGACGTGTAGCTGTAAGAGCCCTGCGCGACCTGCGCCTCGGCGTCCTTGACTCCCGCGTTCTTCAGGTAGCCCTGCTCTTGTGCTGCGATGCCGTTGCCGGTCTCATAGCTGCGATCAAAGACAAAACTCAGTTAGAGTAACTATTTACTGTCCTGCCTATGCTTGGCCTATGCCTTAAGTACGTACCGTCTGTCAGTTATGCACTTTTTTTTTCTGGTCATTTTAAGGAATTGAAGGATTAAGGATCAGTTCACAATGGTTTCGACCTAGTAAAAACTATTCGATGGCAATACTGCTATTGAATGTTTGACTAATAACTAACTGGCTATTGATTAATGTATATTTTTTAACCGACTTCAAAAAAGGAGGAGGTTCTCAATTCGACTGAATTTTTTTTTTTTTTTTTTTTTTTTTTTTTTTTGTATGTATGTTACTCGATATCTCCGAGAATCGTGGACCGATTTTCAAAATTTTTTTTTTGATCGAACCGGTATAACCCCGAGATGGTCCCATTGGCACCAAGTCAGGGTCTGATGATGGGATCCTGGAGAAATCGAGGGAACTCTTCAAATGTTATAGGCACATGTAATGTTTTTAGTCTATTTTTCAAAGGTACACCAGTATTTACGTCTGATGGTAATAATTTTATGTGGCTGAGCTGATGATGGAAGGTCAACTCCTCAATGGTTAGGAGTTTAAGGATAATTCTTTCACTACTGTACATGTATTCGGACTGATACATATAATATCACTAGGAACCACTAAAAATCAACTGAGCTGATGATGGAAGGTCAACTCCTCAATGGTTAGGAGTTAAAGGATAATTCTTTCACTACTGTACATGTATTCAGACTGATACATATAATATCACTAGGAACCACTAAAAATCAACAAATAAATAAACTTTTTAACAAAAAATAAAACCGCCTTCAAAAATAAGCGCGTTACAAAACACGGAGAAACTAAAAAGCCAAAAATAATAAACCTTTCAATTCAGATTTCTTATCGTATTGCAATAAGCTAAACATCCAAATTATAAACAAATCAATTATTTTTGGAGTCGGTACCAGCCTGTGTATGGTTGGGTGGGGCAGGCAAACAGGCAATAGCAAGGCGACGAACAGGTCTGGTACCGACTACAAAAATAATTGATTTGTTTATAATTTGGATGTTTAGCTTATTGCAATACGATAAGAAATCTGAATTGAAAGGTTTATTATTTTTGGCTTTTTAGTTTCTCCGTGTTTTGTAACGCGCTTATTTTTGAAGGCGGTTTTATTTTTTGTTAAAAAGTTTTTACTGTAAAAAAATAAAACCTAAAAGAAACTAAGGTTTTATCCGAATTCACGTTCACATTGATCTAAATAGAAGACATTCATTAGGTATTATATACTTTACTTTAATCATCATTACTTAATTTTTTTCTATGTTTAAACTACTATAAAAACAATAAAAGTGACAAATTATTCGCAAATTTATGGTTCTGTTGTGTTGTAAGAAATGTGCCTATTGCTATATTTAAAAGCTAAACAGATTCATTTCCTAATTCAATCAAGAGAATTAACATTTACGAATATTTTGGCCACATCAATGTCACCGGTTTGATGCAACCTGATTATGTATATGGGTCTCGTTATCAGGTGGTTTTCCTACTGTTTAATACGGTTTTGTAATCATCCGGCCTAACCGAAGTGACAATTGTTGACGCTTTGTGGCGATCGAAAGGCAGTTTGACTCTGTCGCGCTAATAAAGAAGAGAGGGAGAGCTAGCTACGATACGCTTACGAAGCGTAATCGATTGTGATGTTGGCTAGGTATCCAGGTGAATCACCAATATATTTTGCGCACAGGCCAGGCCAGTTGCGCAAAATGGGCTGGGCGTATGTTGCAGATGACTCCTACAAAACCTCGCATTTAATGTTCTTGACACCGGCGGAATTCTGATTTGATCTCACCGTCGCAAATCTTTCGTAAGATGTTTATTACTTCATTGACAATGACAGTATTGAAAAATATTATTATTGATAAAGAAAGATAGAACTACTGTATGTAATATAAGTTTCAATTCTTAAATAATATATAATAAAACGAACTATGATGTCAGTTCGCGAAACCAATCCCATAAAATCTAAGAATGCTTAATTTGATAGCTATGTATGGGAAAACCTGTAGCCTTTGAGGTGTTTGAATCATGCCAGTAGGTAGAATTCACGTTTTATGTTCGTTGCCTAACTGACATTAAGAAGAAATTACACATGGTAAAAACACTATTAGGTCAATTGTTGAGTTAGATTTTGAGTTTCATGACTCCGATGAAGAAACTTGTTAGCTTGTATGTCACACATATTGACTTGTTATTCATCTCAAGTAATCCAACAAATACAACATTCAATAAAAACTATAAATTATAATTTGTAGATACTTCCCAGATAAGTGATGTATGATCAAGTAAGTGTACAGGTAGCGCCAATAGGTAATACGAGTAGCGACTAATAATGTTCGGTCGCATAGTTTGATCAAATATTGCTGACTGTACACAAATGATTATAATTTTGGGTGAATCTGCGTAAAAGTAACGTGAGTTACGACTTCGTTCAGTGTTTATTTGAACTACAGCTGCAAATGAAAAGATCTCATATTTGGAGATTGATTATCACTTAAACTTGCATTGCGAATAAATGGAACATGCCATATAATCGTGACTCATGTTACTCTTGCCGTAGATTGACCCTTTTACAGCAGTTTATTTTTAAAATGCTGTATAAACAAATAAACTGTGATCAGCTCGGCGTGATTTGAACTTTATCAGTATACGACATGGATCGGATATGTTAGTCAGTTTCCCAAGTAACGTTTTTGTTTGAAGAATTAATGTCAGTGCTTTTAAATACAAAACTAATATTAATAACATACAGCTAATAAGTTTACCTGTACTGGTAGGATCCATCAAAGTTGACCTCCTGGCTCTGCCTGACGATCGGGATCACCTGGCTCTGTTGGTACTGTTGCTGGAACTGGGGCGCTGCGCAGGCGACGGCGAGCAGGGCGGACAGGGCGACGAACTACAGTTCACAATGTGATTAGTAAGCGGTTCGATTAAATTGTCTCACAATATTTACGTCAAACTTTTTCAGGAAAAATAACAGGAATTATTCAGTCATAAAATACATTTTTGTCTTACGTGACGCAGATTGTTATATTTTTATTTGGTTTTATTTGATTTACATAAAGTAGTACATAGTACAACTGTGACTATTTTAATCAAACAGTTATTTATATGCATTCATTTGTTCCGATCTTCCCGTGGCGTAAATATGTATGTTCCTGGAACTTAAAATGTAGTAATGGCATATTAGCAAATTATGACCCAACAATAAACTTTACTTATAATTAAAATTTGAAAAAAGACGATAATGTTGTTACAGGTAAGGAAGTGATAAATAGGTATAACAATGAAAAGTGAAAATTATGAAAGGAAAAACTTCTTTGATTGGCATAACAATAATATTGCGTGTGTGGAGATAGCTTTTGTCGTTTTTACAACTGTCGCCTAGCTTGTAACCCTGCCCTTGTTTATTCAGATGATTGCAGAAGGTTCGAATATATTCATTTTTTAAAGTTTTATGTAATGTATTTCGTAGGTATTTAGAATATTTGAATACCTATTTGTTGCCCCAGATTCATGTATGGTCAGTTACGATTGCCTATATGAGCCTATGCAGATCGTTAAATCTACACTGTATTGCAGAAAGTGACGTTTTTGACCAAACATTTAAACTATGTTGCAAACTGTTTTTACATTTGCTGCCAATAAGTACCGGCTTAAATGGAGGGTGTTACAAATTTGTTACATCCATGTACCGAACAAAATTGCTATATACTGTAGGAGTAATAGCACTTTACTGATGTTAACGTAGTTGTATATTTTATTTTAATCAGATATGCATTGATAAATATGTTGTAGGTACTGTGCTAGTATTTGAACCAAAAATAGCTGAGCATAGCATTTTTACAAGGATTAACTTTTACCTACTGACTAAATGAGTTTGAAGGCAAATTCTTGATGAATTTTGACCCTAATACGAGTAATACCTCTTATTCTCGAATTGTTTAATGTAATTCTGGTTTACGACAACCAATTTTGCAACTTTATGCGATAAAAACAAAAAAAATATGGCGTCAGTACATCTCATAGCGAAAAATCAATGTGGTGGGAAAACTACAGCAAGATAGTATTGTAGTCCGTACAATGTTACAAAGGACACGGTATCGCGGCATCGGGCATTGTTCCGCGTAGTAAGAGGACGGGCCACGGGAACGGGAAACAAGGTGAAATACATATTAAATTATGTTTAAAGACTTTAAACTGACAAAAGAACAGTTTGAAAACTTTAAAAAAAAGGTAAAGTAACATGGGCCAATTTAAGGGCTTTTCTTGCCGGGTAATATAGAACGCTGCCCGTAGTGTTTCGGTAGACGGAACATTTTTCATATTGTCCCTCAAGCAAAACCCTTTAATTGTACACAATATTACCTATTGAAATTGTATTATATTTTCCATAAAAAAATACTATCTCTTAGAAAGATATGTAGTTAAAATGTAAGCCCTAAAATTGAAATATTACCAGCACTACATACCTCATTTGTATTACTTTTGATGAAATTATTGATTATATCGATTAACTATGTTATTAAGTTGTGTATTTCTTACAGATTCGTCCCATAACTATACATAATATGTATAGTTATGGGACGACCTTATATATTATATAAGGTCCTAATTTATTAGTTGCAGATATTTTAACACATGATACTTTACATTAAAATAATTAACTTTAAATATAAATTAAGAAATCTTTTCATGTAACTTTTTTGATTTCATTGTCCTAACAAAAAAATTAATTATAATTTCGTCTAAAAAAAATCATCATGTGCATTATCACATGTCACAATAACACTGTCTGTCATGTCAACAATTGTTTGTTGTAAATGTCGTAAAGGTTCGGCGGGAAAACTGCACATGTCATTGAAGTGGCCAGTTACAGTTAAGTGGTACGTAAAAGAGGTACTAGAATCTGTTCAATGAGTTTTCATTTAATAATCACATAAACAGGGTGTTTTTACGTAGCAAATTTGTTTTTCCGTTTTCTCCAAAAAAACATCGTAAAAGCTATAATGTTTCACGGTTTAATATACTCCAGAGACCGAGTACTATCAGCTGTAATAATATCTGCATCTAATAAATTAGGACCTTATATATACTTTCTAACAATGATTGTGATTTCTGTCAGTTTTTATAATTCCATAAACGTGTCTACTTTCATTAATGTTTACTTATAGTTACATATAAGTATAATATTTGTGTATATAATTAATATTAATTGTTGACCAATAAATGTAATCATAACAAATTTATGTTTATCTGTGTGATATTTTTTTCCAAATGGAATATTAGTTTGATCTAAATATTATAATCTCGAGGAAAATTGAAATTTTATTAATCCTGATCCTTCGATATAAATTGATAAAAGCAATCAATGTTTTCAATGAATCGACTCACCGATTTCATTTTTTATACAGCTTTTTCGGTGATCCTCGGAAGATGTGTGAGGCGGGAATGATTTTTCAGATCGGCAACCTCAGCTTTTATACGAGCGGTGTAGCTCGTGAAATTGGAGTATACTGTGCGCCGGCACTACGCCTCAAACTTGGCGCCCGCCCGATGCTCCAACGTTGCTAAGGACGAAAAGGCTTAAGTCACCAACAACTACTGACACAACTTGACATTTCGGAAATAGCTGAATAATAATCTGTTGTTTATTACTATACAGCGTTTAGTAACTTTTGAGCTTCTTGATATAGGTACCGGCGGAGTGCCAGTCGAAATTTTGTTGACGTTGAAGGAACATGCGACAATTGTAAAAAAAGTGATATTTAAAGTGTTTTAAAATCGTAAATTTTGGTTTCAGTAATATAGTTACATACATTAAATGTTAAAGCTTAGAAATAGTATAAAAAACGCTGCATAAATACAATTTTCTCCGTCATGTGTAAAGAAATTCGAAACGAGTGGCGATTAATTAAAATACAACCGAAGAGAGTGTTTTATTGACATGAGTGACAAAGTCCTTCTTTGCACGAGTATCGTAGGACGTTTTTCAGTACACAAAAATGACCTTTGATGTTTCGACCTGACGAGAAATGGAGTATGTAATTTGCGAACTAGTGTGGGAAAAAACACCATAATTATGAAAATGAAAAATGCTTTATTTAGGTATCAAAGTGTCAGCTTATTACATTTACATGAGATGTATGTTATTGCTAAAAGTACTTATGAATAATGGAGTTAATGTAAGATAGCCTTGGAATAGTGTCCTGAGCCCTAAACTAGGTTAACCTGTCATATAGGGATCAGGGAATAAACCACCGCAATTATTATCAATGTTACAAAGGTTGATTGTTTCTAAACATGTTCGAATCGCTTACTTAAGTATCATATAATTATTAGGACATCGCTTCGAATTTTATATACTTTGAATATTAAACAAAATAACAAACAGCTGCAGGAAGATATATGGACAGTTACATGAAATAGTAATTAACGAGTAAATTAAACATAATAGACGTTTGTTTTTATCAGTTAAGTCAATTATGTACTGAATAAATCCAAACGAATATTATAAATGGGAAAGTGTGTGTCTCTGTTTGTTTGTCCGTATTTTACGGCAAAACGGAGCGACGAATTGACGTGATTTTTTTACGTGGAGATAGTTGAAGGGATGGAGAGTAACATAGGCTACATTTTGTCTCTTTCTAACGCGAGCGAAGCCCCGGGTAAAAGCTAGTACTTTTTTAAATTAGGTCAGACAGCGGAATAATGATTCTAGGTGGTGTATTTTGTATTATATGGCGCTAATTATTGAACTAATAAAAACTCTTCGAAAGCAAATATGTATTTAGTTATAAAGGTCTTAACATTTAGCTGAACTTTACTCGTCCTGTCACTCATAATCGATATAGTACGGATCCATTGTCTTCATTTGTAAAACATCACATAGATATAACCGTTAAAATTTTCCTTAATATTGTTATTGATATTTTCATTTTCAACTAATGATATTATTTATTAAAGACTAACATTTGGGTGTCACTTTATCAGGTATAATCAAAACTATATTGTATACCTGTTATATATACAATTGCATTTATAAACATTAATATCATTCATTACAGCAGACGTTACAGAGCCACATTATTTTTACAACATTATTACTGCGTCGATGTAGATACTCTGTAAAGTATATCAATATTGATAAAAACTAGATACTCGTAAAATGTGTGACGTTTACTGCCACCTCATTGCTGCGAATATAACATTAATTTCTTCACATATTTTAATAAAAAAAAAAACACAAAAACCGCGGCAATATAAACGCCGCAGCAGTAATAATGCCGCTACAGTTGACATTTGAATATGGTCTACCATAAAGATTGGCGCCATGTCGTCTCCTTGTCACAAACCATTCACAAACCGCCTTGTCACAACGACTATATGTACAGCTGGAGACATGGAAAACTAAGGGCTGGTTGCATCAAACCACCTGTAAATGTAGGCTCTGTTATCGAGTAAGCATATTCTAGCTCAATATATTGTAATACTTACCTGTATAAAGCAGCATAAAACAGGATAAAGTCTTAGGTATAAAATACGCTGGGAAATACGAAAACCTGTGTGCGTAGCCGAATGCACAAACGCTCACGAAACGCTCCCGATAATATCTCTTTCGTAGCTATCTATCTCTATTGCTCTTGCATATTGGCGCGACAGAGCCAGGCTACCTTTCTGCGGCGTTTCGATTTTGTTTCGCGTCGCAGAAAATAAATGCCATTCGGCTACGGGGCCTGTATTCCGGAGATGAGATGGAAAATTATATCCTGGAATATATATTTTCAGAATATGTGTCTCGATTACAAAAGTAAGTAAAATTAATATAAGTATTATAAAACTTGACATTACCACTTTTAATAAATTTAAAAGTGGAAAATGTCTGCCTTGGGTGAGACTTGAACTCACGGCCTCTGGATCGATACTCCAGCGCTCTGCCAACTGAGCCACCAAGACTTCAACCAAGCCAGCGAAATTTTCCACTACTAAGGTCAATGGGACCCGTAGCGACATCTACCGTAAGAGTGTTAAACTTCTTAAACGGCAACCGGAGTTCCAAGTCATATTGGAAATTCACCAGTTACGATGCGCTAACCATGCTAAATTTTAACTTCTGACTAGCAGAAACGTCTGCAATCGATGCCACTAGGCTTAGAATAAATTTAAAAGTGGAAAATGTCTGCCTTGGGTGAGACTTGAACTCACGGCCTCTGGATCGATACTCCAGCGCTCTGCCAACTGAGCCACCAAGACTTCAACCAAGCCAGCGAAATTTTCCACTACTAAGGTCAATGGGACCCGTAGCGACATCTACCGTAAGAGTGTTAAACTTCTTAAACGGCAACCGGAGTTCCAAGTCATATTGGAAATTCACCAGTTACGATGCGCTAACCATGCTAAATTTTAACTTCTGACTAGCAGAAACGTCTGCAATCGATGCCACTAGGCTTAGAATAAATTTAAAAGTGGAAAATGTCTGCCTTGGGTGAGGCTTGAACTCACGGCCTCTGGATCGATACTCCAGCGCTCTGCCAACTGAGCCACCAAGACTTCAACCAAGCCAGCGAAATTTTCCACTACTAAGGTCAATGGGACCCGTAGCGACATCTACCGTAAGAGTGTTAAACTTCTTAAACGGCAACCGGAGTTCCAAGTCATATTGGAAATTCACCAGTTACGTGCGTTACGCTAAAAAATCCCGTATAAGCCTTAGATAAATATTTAACGCCCTAACGTACATCGGTGGGTCTCGGCCCTGTTTCTCGAAAGGTACAGTGTGTGTGTGGATTGAGTGAGCACCTTCCGAAAATAAAAAAAAATATGCTGATCATTTAGTAAAAGTTCTAAAACAATTGTAAAACGAATCTCTGAATTTGTAAAAAGATAAATCAAAAGATACAGCCATTAACATGTGCTCACTCAGTTCTCACAAACTACCAACGAAAACAGTGAATATATTCATTTAACATATAATATTTATATACTAACATTTAGTAAAAAATAGGCCAACCTACCTCTATAAATATTAGATCACCTAGTGACGTATTAAATTTTTTACAAATAGTTTCTTATGCTCACTCAATCCACACACTTTTGAAAAGCCGAATTTTGATGAAAAACATAAGATTTAGACCGCTATTATATGTGTATAGTTTAGTAAAAGTGAAATGGGAATTTGTAAAATACAAAACGAACCACTAACGTGTCAGGTTTTTTTATAATAAATTTTTGTAAGTGCTCACTCAGTCCACACGTTTTGAGAAAGTTAAAAATGTAAATATCTTACGATTTGTAGCACCTAAGACACTCGAAAGTACTTCAACATTTAGTAAAAATTTTTACTAAATATCCACCATCTAATATTTTATATTCGTTGTCTGGTTTTAAAGATAATCAGACATAACTTTTCTCATACAAATGTATCAAGTACGGTGACCACACTATGTCGGCTCCTGATTTTCCCCACCTTCCCATTGTCATATTGAGATTAGGGAGTTTCGTTCGTTCAATTTTGATAATATTAAACTAATACCATATTAATTCTCCATCTGCAAACTGTTTTTAGGTTATGTTCTTGGCCTAGTGATGATGTGTATTGTGTAATTTTTATCGACGTCAGGATAATAACCATATCGACATGCATGCATTAAAAAGGACATGAATAATAATTGGTAAGAAGACTAGTAAGAAACCAGAACCTGGTAATCTAATCGCGCTAACAGATGAGCGTACCGGATTTGTAAGTGGGAGCGAGAAATAGTTATTCTTTTCTCGCTCCCACTTACAAATCCGGTAAACTATTATCAAAATTGAACGAAACTCCCTAATCTCAATATGACAATGGGAAGGTGGGGAAAATCAGGAGCCGACATAGTGTGGTCACCGTACTTGATACATTTGTATGAGAAAAGTTATGTCTGATTATCTTTAAAACCAGACAACGAATATAAAATATTAGATGGTGGATATTTAGTAAAATTTTTTACTAAATGTTGAAGTACTTTCGAGTGTCTTAGGTGCTACAAATCGTAAGATATTTACATTTTTAACTTTCTCAAAACGTGTGGACTGAGTGAGCACTTACAAAAATTTATTATAAAAAAACCTGACACGTTAGTGGTTCGTTTTGTATTTTACAAATTCCCATTTCACTTTTACTAAACTATACACATATAATAGCGGTCTAAATCTTATGTTTTTCATCAAAATTCGGCTTTTCAAAAGTGTGTGGATTGAGTGAGCATAAGAAACTATTTGTAAAAAATTTAATACGTCACTAGGTGATCTAATATTTATAGAGGTAGGTTGGCCTATTTTTTACTAAATGTTAGTATATAAATATTATATGTTAAATGAATATATTCACTGTTTTCGTTGGTAGTTTGTGAGAACTGAGTGAGCACATGTTAATGGCTGTATCTTTTGATTTATCTTTTTACAAATTCAGAGATTCGTTTTACAATTGTTTTAGAACTTTTACTATTTAGTAAAAGTTCTAAAACAATTGTAAAATATCATTTGATCAGCATATTTTTTTTTATTTTCGGAAGGTGCTCACTCAATCCACACACACACAAGGTACAAGCCAAGCCATGTATTACAAGTGCGCGAACTGTCAAATCGTATGGGTTGTCATGGAAACACACTTGTAATACAAGGCTTGTACCTTTCGAGAAACGGGCCCCGTCGTACAGAAACTGCGCTGAAAATGCTGCTCGATCCATGCAGTGTGGGTGTTTAAGTATATTGTTTCATTACTTGATGTTTAGTGTTCAATTATTCCTCAAGTCTTTAGATGCATAAGATAAGTATGACTAGGTATATTGACTATTTAGACTGATGCCAATATACATCGCACCTAAAAAACATGGATAGTGATACCTTTTAGAAAACCAGTTAAGTGTCATTGTTGAATGATATTCCGCTTTGTGTGGTAGGGCACAGCACAGCGGATACCATCTCGCTCGAATCTAGAGCAGAGCTAAACTAGGGAAGTACCTCCGCCTTACAGAAGACCGCAGCCAAATAGCACTAGACCCTACTCATAGTGTTGTTTTCCTGCCGGTGAGTAAGCCCGCCAGAGCTCAACGAGGGAGCAGTGTGCTGGTGATGGAAGAACCTACGGAAATAATGTATTCCGTCTATTGTCCTTTGAGTCGTCGGTAACCCGAACCCTCCTTGGCACTTGTACACTCCTTTTTGATGTGTACTTGACACAGCAAAAGGGTGTGTACAAGTTTCTAATGGGTTAGCAACGCGCATGTGACACTCCTTGAGTTGCAGGCAGGGGGTTACGGTGACCGTTTTTCCATCAGCAATGTCTGCTTGTTTGCCACCGATGTAGTATAAAAAAAATTGTATGATCAAAAATGTTTAATTTCCAAGTCAACTTGCTTTCACTTCACCAAGGCACTTTAACAACACAAGGCACTTTAACAATAACAAACATTATTCAAAACATTTTGTTTAAAAAAAAAGATAATTTTCTGCATCAATCGCAATGAAAAACTGAACTGTGATCGACTCTGGCCAATATGTGACTCCCATTCGATCACTGTTCAATTTTTCATTGCAATTAGACAGATAATTTATAACTTTTATAAGTTTCCACTGCAAGAAGGATTCATGATAAATTAATTGCTATAACACAGAATAGAATCCTCCATGTTCGAAACCTTAACAATAATACAAAACGCTTATACTGATTGCCAATCATTCATAAAGGTTGGCATGCCTCCCGGCTATGAATCTAACTGATTTCAAGTAGATAGGTACTAATTTACATACCTATGCTGCAAATATGTGTAGAAATTAAATGTTATGAATTGGACAAATTTTATAAATACGTGAATTACGGACTCCATTTTTCGAATTGACGTAGCCATCGAAGTCTTTCGCTGCTTGCCTCTATCTACATAGAGGCAAATACCTGTCTTAAGTACTTACATTACCTTGCAGTACCTAAGGTGAATTCGATGACGGTGAACTTGGAAATAAAGGGTTTTTAGTAAAAACTTTTTACCCTCGTGAGCTTATATGTGGCTGACGTGATATTCAGGCAGCTTACGTTTAACTATTTTTATAAGCTGCCTATTCAATATCACAATCGCCTGAGCTTCGTACAATAACGAGACGCTTTTGTATCTCTATCACTCTTCCGTATTATCGCGATGTCAGTGCGTGTCAGGTGCGCTTCGCTATCAACGGAGTGTAAAGGATTGTGACCTACCCTACGCGTTACGCTGGCAGGTCAAGTTTGCAGTCACTAACTATAGTTGTGCACTATAACAGTGCATTATTGGGAGTGCTGTAAACCATTAATAAATAAATATTAATAAATAAATTAAGCACTATTCGGCAGCTATTAAATTTGACACTTCCTACAGCCGATTTTTTAAAAATATTGACACAAAACGAGCAGCAGAGATACTCACTACATTATTGTCTGTCTTGTGTCAAATACCTACAACATCAATGAAAGCGGAAATATTATTAATAGGTACTATTGAAGATCAGTCCACATTATTGAACTTTAAGTTTAACCTATGAATGCCCTTCCGCATTTAAACATCTTCATCAATTGTAGTAGGTGTTCTAGTTTGTTCTTAGAATGTTAATCAGGAAGTGTTCACCAAATATGAGATACTAGCTTTTGCCCGCTGCTTCGCTCGTGTTAGAAAGAGACAAAAAGTAGCCTATGGCACTCCATCCCTTCAAATATCTCCTCTTAAAAAATCACGTTTGTCGCTCCGTTTTGCCGTGAAAGACGGACAAACAAACGGACACACACCCTTTCCCATTTATAATATTAGTATGGATATTTGGTGTACTCGTATACTTCCTACTACCTTAGGTACTACTTGTTAAGACTGTTATACTTACCATTATTATTAAATGTAATAAAATGAAGACACGTGGAATCATGAATCACTTAATATTTTTGATATGAAATTCTTGGTTCAGCTGTAAAAGTCTATGATTAAGGCTAACGTCCACTTATCTAATTGGCAGTCCAAATATCAAAAACAATATTGTTATTGTTTTGATTTTTTGATAACAAGTTTTGTTTGAAGGGTTAAAAAATGTAACCCAAAATAAATAAATAAATAAATAAATAAATATTATAGGACATTCTTACACAGATTGACTGAGGCCCACGGTAAGCTTAAGAAGGCTTGTGTTGTGGGTACTCAGACAACGATATAAATAATATGTAATCATGAATTTCCGTGCAAGCTTTCATTTCGCTCATTGAAACGTATCTAAATTTATTAATTTTTTAAATTTTGGAATATGTGACGCTTATAATTTTTTTATTGTATTAACTTAAATTGACATTCAGGTCGCGTGTAAAGGGCATAGAGGCTTTTTATCCCACCTCCGTAACAACAGTGTGTTACCACCACCCAGGCATTTATTAAAACCAATAATAATACAGTCAATTAGCAATCTTTTGCACATATCAGCGAATCATAGTTATTTAAATTAACTGAAACATTAATTTTCCGAAATCCCAACATTCAATGTAATGCGTGCACTTCTTAATTGTCATTACTCGTCATATCGCTCATGAATACTTATGAGCTGTCATTGCCCTCACTTGACGAGTGTGTGTGCTGTACATTGCTGGCAGTATTTTTTTGTTAGTTTATAAAGTCACAATTTTTAATTATTAATTAAATGAAGGGCATGGTTAAGTTAAATAACTATGTATGATTACGTTCCTTTAAGAAAAGCCCACTTATTGGTATCACACTGTATAGACGTATCCTCAAACGTGTTAAAATGATGCTGGAATATGTACGGCAACCTTAATAAATCGATAAGCCATAGACGATATTAAAATCAATGCATACAACGCACGGTAAATATCACGATGAATCAATTTGTTCAGTCCTTATTACCATAATCGTATCATTATAACTTTATAGCGTACACAAATCATTTATACTCCAATAAATGAAGAATTCCCTTTATAATAAACTATTATACATTGAGGTTTGTAGTGCGTAGTATTATTGAAGAAAAGAAAGTAAGTTTTTTTTGTTATTTTTCCTAGGTCAATAATAGTGCAGGAATAACGGAAAACAAATAAAGTAACATAATAAAAAGAATAAAATTATACATGACGGCGCATCAAGAGAATTGGCTTGATGGCGCTAGTGTCGCCTGTTTGATTTCTGAACTGAATGGTAGAACTGTCAAACTGACGTAACACCGAGCGCTGGGGTGGCGGCCATGTTGAATGAACTGACAGTTGAGATTCGGTCGTCGCCATGATGCGCTCGCGCCTCACGTGCTACGGTGGAACGTTATAATAATCATAATCGTAAATTATCTGCATCAATCGTTGTGTTAAAAGTGTGATTCGATATCAGTCTCGAATAAACGTGTGTTAAGCTATTCGGAACAACTTTTATTTCGACAAACCTGGTCTCCTAGCCCGAAAACCCACCAAGATGGAGTCTTCGAATAAAGGTGTACAAAACGATCACGACTACGTGCCTTTATCAGAAGTGGGATGCCGAGGGCCTGATATTCAGGAGGCCAATAACGTCAGCACCGTCAACAGCGACTCTCCGAGGACGGACAACGGAAGTGCAAATTTTTTTGGCAATATGGAGGCACCCTATCCCGCCTACTTACTACAACACAAAATACGTCCTCGGGCCAAGCTCAGACAAAACTGGTCAAGTTTGACCCCGACGAAGCTGACGCAGACATACAAGGTTGGTGCAATGTTACCGAAATTGTAGTGAATAGCCGTAATCTGACGGGGCCCGAGCTATTGCTTGCTCTTACGCATGCTTTAAAGGGACGTGCCGCTAAATGCCTTACCTCGCTAAAATGTAATGACTTAACATGGCCCCGTATAAAACAAATATTGCTTGCTAAGTTTAATCGGCCGATGCTAATGCAGGACTATTTTGACGATATCCTTAAGTTTCAAATAGGAAGCAAAGAATCCGCCACGGAAGCGGCAGCACGTTTATGGAACATTATCGAACGTGTCCCAAAGGTGGAAATGAACGAGGAAGTTGTCACCGGATTTGCTATTTCGGTTCTCTCGCAGAAAGACCCCTTAATTCGCAGAGAATTAAACTCGCACGTGGTCTCGACAAGGGCCCAGCTCTGCAGGATCCTGAGCGGTATATCACTGAAGAGACGCCACGATGATCATGACACTAATGAAACGGACTCAAAGAAGATTCGTTTAACTAGCTCCTCGGACACGCGTTTCTCGGGCACCTGCCACTTCTGTGGTAACCGAGGACATAAAATTGAAGACTGCCGCAAGCGACGCGATTCCATAAAATCAAAGGATACCATAAAGCTACCGGAGAAAGAAAAGAGAAGATCTGCTTCACCTGTGGAAAAGCGGGACACATCAGCACCATCTGCCCTGACGGAAAGAAGAAACCATCCAACGAGATGATTCCGCGCAAGGAAGTCCACATCTGCGAGCGGCGATCAGCCAGAGGTATCCTGTCGACATCGTCTGGTGAGCTTATTTCATTCCTTTTTGACACAGGTGCTGCCTGCTCGTTGGTCGAAAGCAGTATTAAAGATAAACTAGCCGGTACGAAGCATAACGACCCTTGCTTTCTTGTGGGAATAGGTGATAATATTAGTTGTCGCGAACAAATCATGAGCACCGTGGTAGTTCAAGATATTAACTTGCCCCTCCTATTTCATGTCGTCCCCGACCATGTGTTGCCAGAGTCAATTGTGATAGGTAGAGACGTTTTGGCACTAGGTATTCACGCCGGTATTGACAGCGATTGCCTTAGGTTCTCAGTCCGTAAAGAAGCAAATCTATGTAGTAACACGAAACTATTTGACGTAGGCGAAATCGATACAGATCTTGTAGGCGCGGAAAAAGAAGCGTTATTAGACATCTTAAAAAAATACAGTGAGTACTTTATTGAAGGCATTCCAACACGTCGCGTAAAAACAGGCCGTTTAAAAATTGAACCGATTGATCCACAAAAGACTGTCCAACGTAGACCTTATAGATTATCCGTCGCGGAGAAGGACATAGTCAAGAGCAAAGTAGACGAACTCCTAAAAGCCGGCGTTATCCGCGAAAGCTCTTCTCCTTTCGCGAGTCCCATCCTGTTAGTGAAGAAGAAGGATGGCTCTGACAGGATGTGCGTCGATTACAGGGAGCTTAACGGAAACACGCGACCGGAGCACTACCCTCTCCCGAGGATTGACGACCAAATAGACCGCCTTGCTGGTGCGCATTACTTTTCCTCACTAGACATGGCATCTGGCCATCACCAGATACTGGTAGAGCCTGAATCGGTAGAGCGAACAGCTTTCGTGACACCGGAAGGTCAATACGAGTACCTGGCCATGCCATTTGGGCTAAGAAATTCGGCGTCCGTCTACCAGCGTTGCATTAACAAAGCCTTGAAATCTCTTAAAGATACTGTAGCCCTGGCATATATGGATGACGTACTTTGTTTTTCACCAGATGTTGCTGAAGGCTTACGTCGTTTAGATGCTGTTTTAGCAGCTCTTTCAGAAGCCGGTTTCTCTTTCAACATTAGGAAATGTAAATTCATGAAGACTGAAGTCCAATATCTTGGGTACGCGATTAAAGCTGGCGAGGTAAAACCCAATCCACGAAAAATTCAAGCGCTAGTTGACGCACCAGCTCCAGCCACAGCTACGCAGGTCCGGCAATTCTTGGGGTTAGCGTCTTATTTTAGGAGATTCATTCCCGGGTTTGCAACCCTTGCTGGTCCACTCTACCCGCTCACTAAGCTAAAGGGGCCCATAACTTGGACTGAACGTCACAAACAGGTACATAGCAAGATTGTCGAAATATTAACCTCTGAGCCGGTCTTGACAATATTCAATCCAGATGTTCCGATAGAGCTGCATACGGACGCGAGCTCAGAAGGCTATGGGGGAATTTTAATCCAGAGGGAAAATAACGTACCACACGTGGTTGCTTATTTCAGTCGCCGCACCACCGAGGTGGAATCCAGGTATCATTCGTATGAACTGGAAACATTGGCAGTGGTGCGAGCAGTCGAGAACTTCCGACATTATCTTTATGGACAGCATTTCACAGTCTTCACCGACTGCAATTCCTTAAAAGCTTCGAAAGCTAAAGTTGACTTGTCTCCCCGAGTACATCGCTGGTGGGCGTACCTACAAGCTTACGACTTCGATGTCGTGTACAAAGAAGGTCGTAATATGGAGCACGCTGACTACTTGTCGCGAAACCCCCTCCCCGATTCAATGACGACCGCTAACGACATTTGCGAGTCTGCTAAGACTGCAAGCACTCGCTGCAAAGCGGTTAACTTTGTCGAGCTTCATGACAGTTGGCTTCAAGTTGAACAAAAACGTGACTCTGAAATTCAGGACCTAATAAATAAGCATACGAATAATCAGCTTCCGGAAGGCTTAGCTCATACCTACGACGTACGTGATGGGATCCTTTATAGAAAGGTAGAACGTAATAAGTCAAGTTCTTGGTTGCCTATTGTCCCGCGATCACTTATTTGGACTCTTATCAATCACGTTCACGGTGAAATTAAACATCTAGGTTACGACAAAACTCTGGATAAAATCTATGAGCAATACTGGTTTCCACAAATGGCGAAAAATGTGCGCAAATTTGTCGATTCGTGTATAGTGTGCAAGGCCTCTAAAGGTCCATCAGGAGCCCAACAAGTAAGAATGCATCCCATCCCTAAGATATCAGTACCTTGGCACACCATACACATCGACCTCACGGGCAAACTTAGCGGCAAGAGTGACCGAAAAGAATACGCGTCGGTTATTATTGATGGTTTTACGAAGTACGTCTTACTCGAATATACTCAGTCCCTAGATGCCGCCTGCGCTGTAAGAGCGTTGCGGAAAGCAGTCTCGTTATTTGGAGCACCAAAAAGAATCATAGCTGATCAAGGGCGGTGCTACATTAGTTCGATCTTTAAAGAATTCTGTAACGAACACAATATTGAACTGCACCTGATAGCGACCGGCTCATCGCGGGCTAACGGACAGGTGGAGCGTGTCATGCGTACCTTGAAAAGTCTCCTCACGATTATAGAAAACGATTCCAATAAGGTATGGCGAGAAGAACTTGACAGCGTACAGTTAGCATTAAATAGTACACGATCAAGAACAACAGGGTTTACCCCAACTGAGCTCATGTTCGGCATTAGCGCCCAATCACTAGGCCTTTCTAAAACATGTCCCGGTATGAAGTCTCCCCAACGCGCAAATTTAGATGAAATTCGAAATAAAGCTGCGAGTAACATCCAAAAAGCAGCTCAGGTTGACGCCGAACGTTTCAATCGTGGTAGGGCACGTATTAAGCCATTCTCGAAGGGAGACTACGTCTTTATAAAATGTAGTGAGCGAAATCAGACTAAGCTATCAAGAAAATTCCGCGGCCCCTTTGTTATCACTAAAGTGCTCGAAAACGACAGGTATGAATTGAGGGCTATCACTGGGGGTAATCGAGTCTACAAATATTCGCACGAAAATCTGCGCTTAGTGCCAAACGGTCTCGAGGGGTTGGTTGAAGTTGCTACTAATTTGATAAACAGTGAGGAGGCCGAGACGGCGGTTAATAGGGAACAAGCAGACCATGACGATAGCGACAGCGATACACTCTCGGCATGTAGCGACCGCACCATGACCGCCGGCTCAGATACCCTTACCGATTCAGATAATGAAGAATCACACGCGCCAAACACGGAAGGGCGCATAAATGAAAGTAAGTCAAAAAAAAACTGGATAGCGAGCCTTTACTAGAATCTTGTACATAAGTTAGAGTTAAACTTAGTTAAAATGAGAGTAGTAGTAGTAGTAGTAAATCCGGTCCCGAATATTGGTCATTGGTAGCCTTAAGCTATGCCAGCAGAAAGGCCGCATATGCCTGTGTCAACATCATGGTAATAATCGGTCGAAGAGGCTCCAGACGCCTGGTCCGCATCACGATCTCGTTCTTGAGGCTGGTCGAAAGGGCTATAGATGCCCGGTCCACGCCTCATAATGATGGTGGCTAGTCGAAGGGGCCCAGCACGCCCGGGCTACGCCGCAGGTGGTAGTAGGCTGTTCGAAGGGGCCCCGTATGCCCGGTTCACGCCGTTGGTAATGTGGTAGGCTGTTCGAAGGGGCCCAGTACGCCCGGTTCACGCCGTTGGTAATGTGGTAGGCTGTTCGAAGGGGCCCAGTATGCCCAGTTCACGCCGTCGGTAATGTGACAGGCTGATCGAAGGGGCCCAGTGCGCCCGGATCACGCCATACGTTTATGTGAGGTAAATTGTATGTGGGGTACATAGTAAGTAAAATCAGGTTGGACGAAAGGGTCAGAGCAGCGCCCGGTCCGCACCTAAGAGGTCAAGAGAGCTTAGCTTGGGTGTGAGACAATCACGAATACGTCCAAGCAAGTATGTCACATCTGAGTTTAACGTTAGCGATGTACAGGGCCACGTACTTGCCTTATCAGTCAGGAATGGTCGAACGGACAATTATTAAAATCTTATGTCTTCTTACAGATGCTCCACCGGATCAATAATCGCACGAGGGCGTGCGACGGTCAGGTTGGCCGTGACGGCGCATCAAGAGAATTGGCTTGATGGCGCTAGTGTCGCCTGTTTGATTTCTGAACTGAATGGTAGAACTGTCAAACTGACGTAACACCGAGCGCTGGGGTGGCGGCCATGTTGAATGAACTGACAGTTGAGATTCGGTCGTCGCCATGATGCGCTCGCGCCTCACGTGCTACGGTGGAACGTTATAATAATCATAATCGTAAATTATCTGCATCAATCGTTGTGTTAAAAGTGTGATTCGATATCAGTCTCGAATAAACGTGTGTTAAGCTATTCGGAACAACTTTTATTTCGACAAACCTGGTCTCCTAGCCCGAAAACCCACCAAGATGGAGTCTTCGAATAAAGGTGTACAAAACGATCACGACTACGTGCCTTTATACAGTTTAAATTAGACAAATAAAAAACTACCCTAGGTTCTGTATCGTGTTATTTTTACTTGTCATAATATGTATCTTGTGTCACTTTCGCACTTACGTACTTGTTAGAACGCGACAGATATGGTGACAAATGATAGACAGCCGTCCATATTATTTCTGCTGGTTCGGTAGGCTAGCCGAATTGTCCCGCTGGAAGGATAGCAATGCTGGGGGCCGATTTTTGAATCTCACGGCGTTCGAATTCAGAAAATTGTCACTGAAAATAGTAGGCAATTCACCGTTTTCAACCGGTATTTTAGTGACAGTGAGACTCAATAAAACCGGCCAAGAGCGTGTCGGGCCACGCTCAGTGTAGGGTTCCGTAGTTTTCAGTATTTTTCTCAAAAACTACTAAACCTATCAAGTTCAAAACAATTTTCCTAGAAAGTCTTTATAAAGTTCTACTTTTGTGATTTTTTTCATATTTTTTAAACATAATGGTTCAAAAGTTAGAGGGGGGGACGCACTTTTTTTTCCTTTAGGAGCGATTATTTCCGAAAATATTAATATTATCAAAAAACGATCTTAGTAAACACTTATTCATTTTTAAATACCTATCCAAAAATATATCACATGTTGGGGTTGGAATGAAAAAAAATATCAGCCCCCACTTTACATGTAGGGGGGGGTACCCTAATAAAACATTTTTTTCCATTTTTTATTTTTGCACTTTGTTGGCGTGATTGATATACATATTGGTACCAAATTTCAGCTTTCTAGTGCTAACGGTTACTGAGATTATCCGCGGACGGACGGACGGACGGACGGACGGACGGACAGACAGACATGGCGAAACTATAAGGGTTCCTAGTTGACTACGGAACCCTAAAAATCGGCCCCCTAATCCGACAAGTAGAAATTTCATGACGACGTGAAGATTGGACGGACAACCCTCTGGTCACCTCTATACGTTGCCCTTGAGTAGAAATTTCTTGTCTGGGTTTCATTGATGTCTTTTACTCTTAGGTATGTACGAGTACTTACAGCGAAACAAAAATATTCGTGGAGTCCCTTGGCGCGGAAGAAGTGAAACTTCGTAACATAATTAGCAGACGGAGCTCGCTTATATTGATCAACTCATCACTCTGCTCACTGGACTACAAATTCCATGAATGCACTATTTGTCCTTCAACTATGAATTTTATAATATCAGCAAAATCACACAATACTCTTGTTACATTTTTTTTCTTTGCATATTCGGCCTTTAATTTGTTTTGTTTGTTTTGCACCGCTATTGTTTTGTTTATTCTTAATATGAGATAAAGGTAATGTCCATGGAATCATTATTAATGATGGGACTGTTAACAAGAACATGGAAAACGATGACAAGAGATTAATGGTTTAAACAATGACTGTGTGGGTGTATGGGAATAATAAAAATAAAATTACAAACGATTTGTACAAAAAAAAGCGTTTTTAAGATAAAATACTAGCTAAAACAAAGTGTTAAATAAACAGGGTGTCGAAACAGGGAGATAACTCAAAATATTTATAGATATGTATATTTTGAACTCTTAAACTTACGTTTAGTCTCCTGTCTTAATCTTTTGAGTTCAGGTTTATGAGATCTCTCAATCAGAGCAATGATATAAATAACTCGTTTTTTTAAACAATCTAAAATATCGCGTATTGTTATGAACTCGTTCGTTTTTAGTCAGAAAACTATAAGGAATGAATGAGTGAATGAGGCTGCTTCTAGTTTTCTTGTAATCAAATAACTTAATGTAAATTTGTAAAATGATGTTAAAACGAGATATTTTGATCATAAAGAATCTTAAGATATACCTGTCAGTGCCATGTTTTAATGTTGATGATATAATAAGCATGGTCATGGCAAAACTGACAGTGACAAAGCCAGTTGGTTTCATTTTTAATATTTGGCACATTGTACCATTATACAAACACCAGACATACCTGTATTCCACTCGTACAAATTGTTTTGTTTCACATTGTAATTATCAACAAAAATATACCTAATATTTATATGATCTATAGCTTGATATCCTCCAAGTATTTTCTATCTTATACGAAATCTTATCCAGTTTATACGCTCTATTTGTGTCGTTTTCCAGCAAAATGTCTCAATTTGCCGCTTTCAATAAGGACGCTTTGAGGGTATTCGTATTAAATAAGGTACTGGCGCCTAAGATGGGCCGATTCTTAACCCCTCGTATGCTTAGACGTGCGTGGTAATTTTAATCTATTGTTTTAAATGTCAAGGTCACACTATTTCAATGATCAAATTTGACAGGCCGCATACAAGGGGTTAAGCTTTCCCACTTTCAAAATATCATAGTTTGGAAGTGTGAATGAGCTTAAATTATGTGTTCATATTCGTTAACACCATATACAAAACTGCAAGTTTATATTCAAAATGAAAAAAATAATAATAACGATCTCGTTCTTATGGTAAGCGATAAAGTGGAACCTTTGACTAGACTTCAGCACAAATTTTAGGAAGTACGAGTGGAGATTATTTGACACATTGTGTTTTGACATCGGTTTGTTATGTTTAATTTTTAACCGACGTCTTTACTTTGATAAAATAAATGTACATAAATTCCACCCTTACATTTTGGACGTAACTTGTTACAGTGCCCTAGCACAACACTCATTTTGTATAAGCATACCTAACTAATACAATCGTATAAGTACACTAATTAAATATAAATGTTCGTCTATGAGATTTAATTTAAATGCTAGTTCAGAATCTCCTGAAAGGCGCCGCTTGGTACTGAGGCTGCAGGTTGGTGGATGCGGGCGTTGGCGGTAGGGTCTTGAGGTACTCCAGGGCCTTTTGTATGGCTGGCGGAATTGGCGGTGGGGTCGGGAGGTGCTCGCCCTGAAAAATAATGAAAGGAACTTATAAAATTGTGGTAAACGGAAATATTTACCAGGAATTATTTAATTGTTGTCTAGCAGTGGTGAGTTGGTGATGTCTTGTGGATATGACTACCGAAGGAGGAAAAGACTGGTATGTATCCACAAAAAAATAAAAAGGTATACCTAATATACCCAACTAGCCAACGTCACAATCGCTAGCGGTTCGTAAGTGTTTCGTAGCTAGTTCTATCGCTCTTCTATAATGGCGCGACAGAGCCAAACTGCGATTCGAGTGCCACGTAAGCAGCGTCAACGATTGTCACTTAGTCTAGGCGGCGGTGTTTATTTTTTTCCAAATATTAGCACTATTAAATATCAGTAAATGAATTTATTTTAACACTTATTAATGTTACTGATTTACATAAGTAGTCCAAAATTGGGACGGTCTGACAAACGTCTGTAAATATCACGCGTTTGTGATAAATTGTAATTTTCAAGGCTGGAGTACCCATTAAATTTGGCATTTAGAGATATTGGTCGGTTATACTTCAAAATTATTTAGGGAGGACAGTAATAAGTATACACAATAAAACAAGAAAGTCTAGACTACTTAAATACTCTGTAAATATTTAACAGCATGTAGCATGCAGCATGTGTGCAGGTCTACTCTACTCGTATTTTCGCAGCCGTATACGTAGTACGATTTTAATAAACATTATAATTTCATCGAAGTTTGTCGTTTAAAATAATATTTGCACCGGCACAGCAGTTAAAATCGTTGCCAATTTATGTCGGACTGACTTTTCACTGGCCGGGTAGGTATATTCTTAACTAAATTATGCAAATTTTGTAGCACGTAAGAGTTCATCAAAGGTTAGATTACACTTAACATAATTAAAATCACAAATTCTTCCAAGCTTCTTCATATCCACATGTAATGCAATAGCTGACAGACTAACCCTACCCACTTGATGAGCTGGTTACAAAACAAATTTAAAATAAGTACGCCATTATTGTCACCATCTGCCACTGATTTATGGCAGATACAATTTAAATGAACTCCGATTTACATAACGCACAGTTTGCCAATAGGTTACGATAGTGATAATGGGTATCGACTGACGAATGGGTTTACGCAGTTTTTGGCAATAGGTGTGTTCTTGATAATATTCTGATGGACTATGTTTAGGTATACAACCGTGGAAAAATATAACTTTACACAACACACCTGACCAGAAACGGTCCATGTTGTCTATCATTGTTTTCAGTATATGTTAATTAAAATATGGATACGTTAAAAATATGATTGTTTTGAAAGTCTTGGCGGAAGACAGAAGTTACATGAAATTTCAATGTGCACAACGACTTTGAACTTATTGTATATTTGCAAAGTATGTTTAGTATGTTCATTTTCACACGTACATTGTTATGAAAATTGTATACCAAATCTTATAAATATGAGTAGTGTGCTCTTTAGGGATAGAAGTGAGGCCAAATAGATCAATGAAAAAGGCTGTATCCGCTTGTACACTAATAAGTTTATCTTTTAGCCACGATATCATGGCCTTTGTGTGCCTTTGCTGCGTGTTCAAAATTAAGCTGTCTTTTATCAGAATTTTGTAAGCACAATCTCATATTGTGAAGTCACTTGTCAAATATAATTTATATAATAATTACGATACTGTGAGCCACAACCACTATCTTATTTAAATTTTGACGTGACATTTTGTGAAATGGCTCAAACGTCAAACTGATGTCTATTACGCGATTACCCGCAACTTTGATAAAACACTAAACTGTATACGCAAGATTAAAATATAGGATATAGATGGAATAAAATAAAAATGGGAAGTTTCAGCTGCTAAAATAAAATAATATTATTTTTTAGGTATTTAATAGAAAATTTCCAGTGATAAGCTGTAAACTTTCAGAAACGGCCGCAGGTCATGGGTCGGTGTTTGATATTTCGCGGCGACATTTGCCCGCGCGTTTTACCAATTTGCACACCCGCGCTCTTCGGATTTTCTACGTTCTTTACGTAACTATTCTACTACGTAATTATTCTGAAACCCTCTTACTCGTACGTGGAGATGGGACATAGGTACTCGTACCTACTTGCTAATTTTCAGACTGACTTTGAGCATAACTACTTTGGTATGGTTTCTTATGATCTTATGAAGCATAATGTATCAAATATCCTTGTTTTTGTTCTGTGATATTTTAAAAGTTATTGGACACTGTGAGGTTCTGTTTTTTGCTGAGGGTTTAATACCACCATTAATTAGCAATTAAAGGGTTGAAAGAAAACAAAACTGTTATGTTTATTTAACAGGTAATATAATAAAGATTGCACGGAGATTTAGCAAATTTTGCATGATATTATACTCGTATAAGGTAACAGACCTAATCATGGACAGTTTAAGATAAAATTTTGCCTATTTTTGATATTACACTGATACACGTATAAATTTTACCGCTAAGCGTGTTAAAACTTAAATGTCTTATCCTTCTTTTACATTTTAAGCATATTGCAGAATAGATACTCCGATTGGTTTCTTCATAGTTAACAAATTAAAATGAGGTGTTTTTTCTCCAATCATGGACGGCAGTTCTCCAGTAATGGATCCCCCATTATGGACAGTGAAATAAGTTTAAAATTTTACTTTTAAAGCAAACTGATACTTAATTAGTTAATTTTATATACCCCAAATAAAATTAGTTTGGGTTATTTTAACAAAGGATTGTTTCTTGTAAATTTTGGTTTCGTAAATTGTTCCTTGTCCATCATAGGAGGTAGGCAGTTTTCCGGTTCCAGTTATGGACACTCGCAAAATAACACTATTTCTTTATATCTTTGGAGTAACAAACTAGTATGTTTTATACCTTATCTCATGGTTAATGCAGTAAGTAAAACTCATTCAAGTTTACACCGAGTATTATTTTTTTATTATTTTATACATGAACTCAACTCTCTTAGCAACATTGCTAAGAATTCGTCGTGATATTTTTTTCAGTAAAGTGATGACTTTAATCTGGCCGCCAAATCCTTCAGAAATAACCGAATTAATTGAAACATCAAAATTAGGCAGTTCTATGACTCTTGTTTAGAAACCGTCAGTTTTTAGAAACTAATTTTAGATACTTATTTTTAATGATTTGTGTTTATTTTGTCCATAATGGCATCACCGTCCATTATAGGGTATTTTACATTATGTTAAATAAAAAAAAAATTGACTGAACTGAAAGAGTTGAAATTGCGAACATGATATAGATACCTGTCTTCACATTGCAGATTTTTCTTGATAACAATAAAATTTATGCCCAACATCGACAGACTGACAACAGCCGACCGACATTGGCTATTACAAGCCTAATTTGTCGTAAAGTTTTTCGTAGTCTTAATTTATAACTACGTGAAACATACAAATAATATCGTATCGTATCGTATCGTAGATATTATATAATATCCTATCATAAAAATTGGGTAATGATTCCTTGTGTATTATTTGTTAAAAAAATATATTTTTGGGATTCACAATCACATTCAACCTTTTTTTTTGTTTTCTTTAGATAGGTAATTGTTAATGTAGTTAAGAGTAAAATGTTCGCATATATACCTTTAAGTTTACATAGTATGCTTATACATATTTAAGATTACGCTCATCACCACAGATGTCATATATACCATAGATCAAGCAAACGTATCTACTTAGCGTGTCAAATGAACTCAGTGAAATCCACTGAGTTGTCCGTCTTTAATCGCAGCTTGCAGCTTTCGGGCGTCAATTTTTGTAAGTTGAAGTCAATCAAAACATAAAAAATGCCTCGTTACGTGATATTCAATTGCAACAACACAAAAATTATGAACAATCAAGAGCCTGAGACATATTTAAAATTACAGGCAAGAAACAACTTCAGTACAAAATTTGACACGCTCGGCCCCTATACAAATAGATGAACTTGTTTCTTCTATATAAATAAAGTTCTGTGCTCATCACTTTAAATTTTCATTAATAAATACACGTAAATGGGTATGACTAAGCGAAAATGCATCATCAATTACATCAGCATCAGCTGCCAACATCATATACGTTCAAAACTGCTAACATTTCTTGTATCGACTATAAAGTTATTGAAATTCGCAAAACATACAATACTTTACACAATCAGTAAGTAAAATGACCTAATCATGTTAAGAAACTCCGAACCGCAAAATCATTTATGGAAAGGTTATATTGGTATGTTATCATAAAGCAATGAGTAAATGTATCCTTGTACAAATGTACATCTACGATTCATATGCTAATCGGAAATCGTGAAACAAGTGTGGAAAGTATGGAGTTTCCAGCATTATTTTGCTGAATTACGTAACTAAGAGAGTATATAATTTATAATAGGTAATTTTAAGTATTAATGTGTTTATTTTGTATCTTTTTTTTTACAATTACATAACATCAATTTACTACAATTATGCCCACTAACAACTGACAAGATTAGATATATTACCCAAAAACGTCCGAGAAGCCAAATTCAGATAAAAGTCGGATCTGACTAGGTCAATGACACTTATTGTCTTTAATTTTAGATTTAGGATGATTTCAGTCTCAAGGTCGAACAAAACTTTTATGTTACTGCTTGCTTTACATGAAAAAGCGATTCCGATGAGGATTTATTTCGATACGCCTATTAAGCTTAATTAAATTTCAATGGGGCATGGTGCAGCTGTAAAGTACGACTTACACTCGACGAGTAGTAAGGAACACTAGTTGTTAAATATTTCTCTATAGTAGGTCGCGATTCCGCCTTTGAGGACATTTCCCCTTATAAGAAAGACACTAAGTGAACAAAATTTTATTCTATTTTCTATATTTCTGGCAATGGCAAGCCAATTGACCTAAAGTCTGGCCAGAAATATATGTGCACCATGTTGCGGAATTTCATTAGAACTATTTTCTTCATACTATACTGAACTGTCACCACATACATCAGAATAACAGCGCCATCTTGACAATAGTCATATATTTCTGGTCAGGCTTTACATGACATTTTACTAGAATACTTGCGCTAGTTCGCTGCTCTGAAATATCCCCCAAATTAATATCCAAATTCTTCCAAAAATACTATGGTGACAATTGTTAATCCAGTCGGCAGCAATGCGGCTCAAAAATAAAATGCAGTTGGACCTTCTAAGACAGCCATTTTCTTCTAACCGTAGCACGGTCTAACTTCGCCTCTTAAGTAATGTTTTTCAACAAGTAACCTTCACGCAGTATGCAGTTTAACATTAAAACATTTTTGCGCTTCGTCATGTGTAAATCGTACTTAACGAGTCACAAACTAGTCAGTCCAGTATCTGATTCTGCGAACATCTCTGGTCAATGTGCTAAAAGCGGTAAAATATATAGACATGTAACATATTGTTACTGACTTGTACAGCGCTGTGATGGCCCCAGGAGAAAATGTGTCAAGGATGCCTCCGCGAGCGATGCACCGCGAACTTTAACAGGTGTTGAGAACACGTAATTTAATTTTAGGTATCATTACACAATTACAGGTGGAGCGGCATCTGATTATAGTAAGCTTAGTCTTTACTGCGTGAAATACTTTGCATTGTTTTTAAATTATCAGTTTCAGCAATAAGTTCTCAAGTTTAAAAAGATTTCATGCTAATACAATATACAATTTTTGTGAATTCGGTAGGGTTCATAGTTGTTGTTAAAAAAATGATAGTAGTATAAATAATTAGTGTTTCATTGCCAATGTGAAAGATACAAAAATAAAAATAAATACTCGTATAAACACGAAAATGTTCTGGATGCGTTCAGGTAGGTAGCGTGATAGTTATGGCCTATCACGTCGTCGGTCCATCCTCGCACTTCTTCTTCTTTTCCTGAGCCTATTTCCCATGTCTCTTAGGGTCGGCCTCTCGCACTTATAGCAAGTGTGAAAAGGACGCAATGACGCGATTTCCATGTCACTCTAATATTATGAACATAAAAACGTCCTCAGGCACTGGAGGCCTTGGTCACTTTTTCTTTCATATGTGTAATTTATTTCGATTTTAACATAAAAACGTGTTCAGATATTTATGTTCGTGTAACTGTGTAGATGTAACTGGACGTTATGTGCCATTAACTAAACTGTAGCTATGTAAAGCACCCTAGCTCCGTAGCCGAATGGCATTTATGCGACGCGAAACGCCACCGAAACGCCCCAGAAATGTAGTTTGGCTCTGTCGCGCCAATACACAAGAGCGATACGGATAGAAAGCCACGAAAGAGATATTATCTTGAACGTTTCATGAGCGTTTGTGCAATCGGCTACGCACACTGAGCCTAATCAGGATTGTGTTGTGAGTACTAAATAATTAATTTTATTCGTTAAATTCAGGTACCTATTACCTATCAGCGCTACAACCAATTACTAACGTTTGAAAATGACTATAGGTAGCTTTTTTCAGTAATTATAATTCATTTTCTCAATACTAGCAATGAAATGAATAAGGAACAACATGTAATTTACAAATTGAAATTTGAGGCATTAATTTATTTTATAGACGCAGATTAGGTATTCGGTTAGCCTATAAACTGAACAAATCATTCACATTTAATATTTTAGTTTACGCAATGAGCATTTAAAACTCACTAACAAGAAGTAATCATTATGAATTCTTAAATGGTGCCTTAGCTTACTCGTCGAATGTAAATAAATACCTATTTATAGTAAATTAGTCAGTCTATAAAATTTGATTTGCGTAGGCAAAGTAAGACAAAAAATATACCTAGCAACATTTATAATATAACTATTGGAATAGGTATCCCACGCCAGGGACACACCCAGTGATGTCACTTGTCTGGTCAAGCAAAATGCACAAGCCGCGTTATACCGATGGGTTATAAATTTAAAACTATAATATTTTTCCGATTTTGTGTCAGACGAACGTATGATATTAGTCTTGTATGTGCGTTGTCACGTTCTATGCATTTTCACACCGTTGGTTGGGTTTGTCAGTTTCATTTACCTTATCCTTAATCATGAGAACACGGATTACCTACTAGCATATTACCTTTTTTTTCCATAGCTGTACTATTTTTGTGTTATGGTAATAAACGAATTTTTTTTAGCGTCTTGCTTAATTTATCGAATTCAAAAGATTTTATATCTCACCGCTTAAATTATTCGCTTCCACCAAGAACGATTTCATACTGGACTGACAAAGCCCATACAAAAAAGCTGAAATGTACGGGCCTTTTAGGTTTAAAACTAGATGGCGATGTTCGCAGCCTAGAAATGGCCAAAATCATATTTTCCCCAAATATTTTTGCGTGTTTTCTTTATTTTAAAATCATAATATCACGTAATACACATTTTGAAAAAAAATAATTTGTAGGCAGCATCAGTGTAGTTATAATAGTATTTAATAGGTGGCGCTAAAAAATCGAGGTACTATTCTTAGGGCCGGTTACATCAAACCGTCTGTCGCCGTTAAAGCGTTAGTTAAATTTTTATTCTATGGGAAGTTCCATAGACATCATCTGCTGCGTGACGATGATGTTTCTGTCAAATGTGGTCGATGCAACTGGCCCTTAGTATGAAGTATGTAAATCCTATATAAATAATCCTTGATTCCACTAAAAAAAACATTGCAATTTTTTTCAGAATTTTCCGTCAAATGTACCTACACATTTTTGGGGTAGTGGCACATTGAAAATTAAGATTCCTCATACAAAATGTACACCCCAATTAACTACATCAGTTAATTATTATTCACAGTGGATGAATTGGTTTGGTTCATTGGTGCTTACCGATGATGAATTGCGATGTTGTCTGGTAAGCACTTTACGCATGCAGGTAATTTTCTACCTATGTTGCACGATGTGCATGTATATTTTTTTTGTTTCGGGACTCATGCGTAAATTCAGGATTACTTGAATATATGATTAGACAAAACTTTAAGAGTAAACAGTTGAACTTTAAATTGCCAAACATGGCTTCGTACTAAAGATCAGTTAAGAAGCTACGTTACCTGTGGCTGGAACCCGTTCTCGTCCGCGATGTATGTGAGCGATATAAGCTGTCCCTCGGGAGACTTGTAGCTGAACTTCCCTTCGGCCACCTGCACTTCCTCCGGCTCTCCCTTGCCGAAATTCTTCACGTAACCAGACTCTTCCGCGGTGATCTCGTTGCCTGTCTCGTAGCTAGAAAAAAAAATATTTTTGTGGATACGAGTCGTGTTAACTACTCTAGCAATTAGAAATAAAAATGATTAATTTGAATTATGAAGTGCACGAATGTGTAGACTAGATAATGACCAAACTAGATTTTATAATTTAGTAAAGAATTTGCGCAAAACGCTTTTTAAATTATTAATTTAAATCAAACAGCAGCAGCAGGAACGCGAGTGAAAAATCACGTGTTTGCAAACAAATTACTTTTCAATAGTGAGTAGGTTGACGTCAAAAATATTTCACGCTTCGCTTACTCTGAACTCCAGAGTCTAGAGGAGAGGAGCAGTCAAGGTTGTACCTACTTGTAGGCAATACGGAGAGGCGTGCGCGGAAGAAGAAAATAAGACCCTACCGATTTTTTTTATACATACGCCCATTTATAAGTCCCGTCGACGTTGGGCCCGTCCGTCTCGAACCGGATGATGGGAATGGACTCGCCGGCCGGTGCCTGCTTCGGCTGCTGAGCCTCCGCGGCGAGCACCGTCAACGTCAGGAGTAGCATGGAGATCTGAACACAAGAGTTATTTAAATTTCCAAAATCCATTAATATTATCAAAAAATATTTATTAAACACAAGCATTGACAGATTAGATAAGATTAGATATATTTATTTCACAACATACGATTACGGGTAGGTATATAAACTGTATAGAGTACTTCCGTCAAAGTCATACTGACTTTATGCATTACACTACAAGTGCAGAAAAGAAGGTATTCGAGAGATAGATTTGCATTCTTAAGTTCCGATCTGAAAATAAATGTACTACTACTGCCAACTACTTTGCGAACTAGTGCGGAAAAAAAACACCATTTAATGAAATCCTTTTGCAAAACTACTAAAATTATGTTCTTGGTTAAATATATATTTTTATCATAATTTGTTCGTAAAATTTATTTTGGAACCATGTAAGTAGATGTTTTCGCTTTTATTATATTTCTTAATGTAAGTACATAATCTTCACTGCTAAGTTATTTATAAGTAAAGTAAGTAGTACCTACTGCCTATTAAGCCTGTGTGCAATTATTGTGCACATAGAACCTAAGATAGGTATCTTAACTATCGAGTACCTATTGAGTTACAAATGGAGAGTCACCGAGCGCTTTGTGTGAAGATGAGCGCCAAGATAATATGCCTGATAGGCATTCTGCGAGCAAAAACCTGTTTTCACGTAGGTGTTGCGTTTGCGCAAGGATTTTGTATAGGCCCTAGGATAGTCAGGCACGAAACCACGGAATAAATACTAGGACTAACGAACACAAAATAGAAACTCTACGAAACCGCAGTTTGACAACGGTTCAGGGTCGAATCGTTATCCCTTTTGACTGTTTAGGGTTGTCAAAAATAACAATTATCTGACACAAGATTCATAAGATATTTGAAATGAAACAATATTGGGCATGAAAGCAAACAAATATTGTAATGTCTAACTATGTCAAGAAAAGAATAAAAGTTGATGGATTTAAAAATTCCGTTGCACTAATCGAGTATTGATTCTTTAATGTTCAGTATATATGAATGTACACTAATAATGCGTCGTATATTTCAATGGTTGTGAATATAAACGATTTTTTATTGAATTATTTTAACCGATTACGAGTAAGTCCCGATTTAAAAATAATTATGTGTAATAATCGTGAAAGTTTAAATCAGTGTTTATTTATTTAAAAAATATTTTAAGCGGGTTACTCACGTATTAAGTCGATATAGCGTTCGACATGTTTCGATCCAATTTCGAGGACCTTTCTCAAGAGTAGCGACCCCGCCTTTACATGTCGAGTGTTTATTTATTCTTTCCTTATATTGGCTATCATTCTTACATAGAATTGTATTAATATCATTAGCCAAATATCTACACTTCTAAAAGTTATAATCTGCACTTATTATTTTCCTTATAGGTTATATATTGAAATTGAGTCATCCGCATTCTGCAGATCATAGACACCACCTAGACATCATGAATAGTGCCTTAACAAGTTAACAAGCATATTCATTCCGACACATCTTTTGTACAATGCAATGACGAAATCTTCCATGCTCGCGATTTCCGCGCCGTGCACCAGGAAATGCATAGGCCGGAAGATGAACTTTACCGTTTGGCTTTCTTCACGATGTTGGCAAATTTAAAGGAGTGTCGAAACCGCGGTTTACTCACACAAGTTATGGGTATAGGAAATAAGTACTAGCTAACTCGATTTCTTAGATGTAAAGTCACACACAAAAAAAAAACACGTATAACTAATTAATTATCGGACTTTCTTATTTTATAAGCATACGTGGGCAACAAGAAAACAAACCATTAATCTGTTGGATCAGAAATCGTTACTTTTTATTTCAATTTTTTAATAGGAGATTTTCTACATATTTTTTTCGAAAATGTCCAATATGGTAGCAATTGGTATACATTGATTAAGTGTCGGCAGGGTCGTAAGTATATTTAATTTTTATTATAATTATTTTATACACACAAAACGCTGATAAAACTGCAGGTTTCTTTGTAAATCTTTGTATAAATAAAAGCGTGGGGACTACAATCCAAGACTTGAAAAATGAAAATGAAAATGAAAATTGTTTTTTTGGTTACAACATTTTATACAATTTACAATAAGTTTTGCTAAGAATCTCCTAATAAGTATGATAAATACTTGTGACAGAAGACTCCCCTACTAACTACAAGGTTTTCTAAAACTCATTTAACCGAACATAATCTTAGAAACAAGTATCAAATACAATTATAATTTGACGACCGGTCTGGCGCAGTCGGTGGTGACCCTGCCTGCTACGCCGCGGTCCCGGGTTCGAATCCCGGTAAGGGCAATTATTTGTGTGATGAGCACAGATATTTGTTCCTGAGTCATGGATGTTTTCTATGTATATAAGTATTTATATATATTATATATATCGTTGTCTAAGTACCCACAACACAAGCCTTCTTGAGCTTACCGTGGGCCTCAGTCAATCTGTGTAAGAATGTCCTATAATATTTATTTTAATTATGTATGAACTTAAGCTGAAGTAAAGTTAACATACTGTATCATAAAATTATAACTTACATGGGAGGAAGTTAATGAACAGCAAGGGCTGACATAAAATGTTCTGAAGCATTTTGTGATTATTATAACCAGTTTTCAAGTATATGTAGATTAGAATAAACACAAATTATGCTCCTGGGTTTAAAATGTAAAAATTTCGAAATGCAACAAAAGTCGAAATCACATTTGCAACAAGCTTTACGGCGATGTGTCAATTTTGTCAAGTTTTACGATAATGTCTCGGATGAGACGAAGGGTCACGTAAACGCGTCATATCTCTCATGAAACGTGACGGGAGTGAATGTCGGAATGGCACAGAATGAAGAGGTATGGGACAAGCAAGGTACCGCCGTTTGACAAGGATTTTTCTTATTTTGCATTTATGTTTAGTAACCAAATATTTATACAACCTCAAAGGCCCTCGTCTTCACGTTTTTGGTATTGATGCAATCTTTGTTTAGAGGTATTATTTTCTCTTTTTACACTCCCTGGGTCCGTAGCCGAATGGCACAAACGCTCACGAAACGAAACGCTAGTAGAAACCTACCTACGCACATAACGTGTATGAAAAAAACGCTTTATTAAGGGACCATATTCTTAAATCCGCAGGCCAAATGTTTATTAGAGAAATTTTATCCCGAATAGTAATACTATCAAATAGAGAGTGTTTTATTTTAGAAAATCTTTGAATCCAGTTTTGTTTTTTTTTTTAGAAATAGTTCTAATTTTTTAAGTAAAAAGAGCCAGCTTAAGGATTTAAGGAAGTTTTCGTGTAGGGTTTGATTTATCTTTCCACCCTGTATAGTTGTAATCTACAAAGCCCTTTCATTTGATATCCCACATGGTATGATTAAACGCTCCGCTCGCTTGCGATTTCAGTCATGCGTTCGACGCCCAAATGGAAATTTAAGGACTCCAGATTTAGACCTATTTGATAAGGCGAATCTCATAATCAAGATCACCAGATAAGACCTATAAATTCTGAAGTTATGTAGTGAAAATTAGGTACTAGAAATACAGAAATAAGGCGGTTGGTGTGGGGGTTGATGGGGGCAATAAGCCTTCTTTTAGGGGAAACTCAGATTGTGGTTTTGAGGGTTCACAAGTCCTGGTTAGCGGTGAGGCAGTAGTTTAAAGATCGGAGCTTTAAGGAATTTTAGATGAGTGTGAAGATATTAAGGCGGTTTATTTCTTATTTTTTAGATAGTATATTTAGCGTAATTTCTCTAATGGGTATAGGAATTATTATATTTTTTTATATTTTTTTATCTATTTAGCTTTATCTTCTTGTTCAACCTAGCGTTTTCCCGGCCTAGTAATATTATAACATTTATAACTGTTCTATTTTTAGGAGAAAATTTACTTAATAAATTCAATTAAAGTTTTACAACAGTCTTTACTCATATTTTACAATAACAGTTACAGACGAACTAGGTTAAATCTGCAGTGAATTTGATATCATCATATCACAGAGCGGAGGTGTTGTCAAAAATCTAAGATGTTTGAGTCTGGAAATAGAACTTTTGGAGAAGGTGATGAAATAGTCAATCCTGCCCCCTGAAATAATAAATGTTGTATTTAATCCTACCCCCTGACTACATACCTAAGTTATTTAAGAGGTTATCAAAGTTCATACATAAATGTAATGGTTGCAAAATTTATTTTTTGTGGCAGTTAAGTACCCGGCAGGTTTTGGCATAAATCATGTTTCAAACGAAGCTGCGCTTCCGGCTTTGGTGGAAACTCTTTAAACTCCAGTGTAGAATATTTTTTTTTTAATTACATGTGTATAGTTTTTATTGTCTGCGCAACTTATATCTACGTATTGTTCACACGCTGAAATATGTATGTAGTCCATCGATGTTATTCAATCGGTAATTCGTCAATAAAAGTGTCGGTTTCAGCCGACAATAGCCCCGCGGTAATATTAATTACGGATTTTTGAAGTTTACAATATTTAAAAATTTTAGAAAAACATATTTTCTAAAAAACCGTGAGAAAACTTGATGTAAAATTGATAAACACTTTATAATTCAATTAATAAGTGTCGCTAACTGACTGATCATTTATTACTTGAAGTAAAAGGTAATAAAATATAGATAGCTACATTTTAGGAGACGCCTATTTATTCCAATTTTAACAAAAGGCTTTTCTAATTCTTTCCCGTATCCCTCCGAATCGTCAACGGATGTCAACGAAAATGACGTCACTCACCATTGTAATGCAGTCTGGATGCACTCACGGGCAGCATCAGTATGTGGCGGGTGACACCGCATAGGGTTTATATACCGCCGGTTTACCTATGAACTTCGGGCGACCCGCGCCGATCCAGGTGACTTATGCCGCACATTTTACTGAGGAGTAACCACACGTTTTAAACATGTTACTCGACAGCGTATTTAAACGTCACGGAAGTCGATTTTCATTCAATGTATGTAGAAACTGAACAGTAGGTATCTCCAAACGGGTACTTAATAGAATCAAAAATTACTATATTTTGTGACGTCCACGCAATCGAGTAACTTACGAGTAGTACACACTGATGGTAGCCACTCTACACTGTGCAGTGTACAGTAAACAATCGTAGCCGCTTTTGTCCTCTTCAATAGGAAATAGTGCCTATATTTTCTAATTGTTCACTCGGCTTGAATTTTTCCCGAATACCGGATTTACCTAGTCATAAATAGTGACAATAACATTTGTATGCACATTTGAATGCAAGATTAGTAATTCTGCTTAGTCTCAATTTTAATTAAAGAAATGCACTTCCAAGTTCCATTCCACGGCACACTGTTTACAGCGCCCTTTAGCGTAGTAATTTAATTTCATAGAAACTTTATCTACCATGAAAAATACAACTATAAACACAAAAAATGATGCAGCTGTATTCGTGGCCAGTTGATGAAGCGTTTATTGCTTGTTTGACAATAATCCATGCGCATGCAATAGAACGAGTAATGTCTTCGATTTGATGCCTATTATAAAAGTGTTTGACCAAATTCTGCTGAATATAAAAAATACAACAAAATAAAAATAAAAAATACGTATGAAAAAAATTACATACAATACACGGTGTAACATGACGAAACCGAAAGATTTTAACTATGCGGGCAAAATAAAGATAAAATGTTATATGACGTCAAGCAAATTTCGTGTATTAATATAATTATTTTTGTGTATTTTTTTTTTAGTTTTTTTGGATGTATTTTCACATAAAAAGTAAATGTTATTCGTAAAACTGGCACTTAGGATAAAAATTTACTTACTAGTTACTTTTTGATATCTTTCAACGAGGATAGTTAGATTGTGTCCGTTAACGGCATCATCACCATCAAACCAGCGTTTTTTCTAAGAAATAATAAGTAATTGTTATTTTTTAAATGCTTATAACTCTGAAAGTAGGCGAAATCCAGAAAAGTTTATATGACATTTTATTCTTCTAATATGATGAGGATTACTCTGTTAAAATTATTCGGTGTCCTCATGTTACACCGTGTATATTTGCAAATAGAAACATTTTTGATAGTATTCACCAATTGTCTGCTCAGGCTTAAAGAGTGTGAGTCAGTGGCACCTTAAAATAATTCTGTATTAAAGTTACCAGAGTTATTAGTGTAATTGCAACCTAACCTTTTTTGCAGTCATGAGGACAAGGAAATGTCATAATGGGTGGATTTCAACATACTCGAAATTTGCCTAATTTTGGTGGATTTTTTTAGTTTTGTAATTTTTGTTGAAATTATGTACTGATGTTACATAACTAATTATTAGCAATGTTATGTATCAATGACCTTTCATTATAATAAGTAGTTTTAGAGAAATTACGATTTCAATGACATGGTCGCCACCAAAATTGGTCTACCCACAAAAATAAAAAATAAAATCAAAAATAAAGTTTTTTATTCATTTTTCTATTATTTTCTACTTGAAATAATAAACTTTTAACATGTCATAAATACTTTTCAAATAGAAACAAAAACGTTACTGCCCTCAATTTGTTCACCACCAAAATTTATGCAATTTTGGTGGAAAAAGTATTACGACCCACCAAAATTAGATATTTTTGTATGGGGCGGACCAATCCAGGAAGGTATGACACTTGTATCATGTCTAAATGCAGGAACGAACCTGAATGGTCATGTTATGACACGTTTGTTCGTCTTGCTGCGTCTCGTTTAACTATTAAAATGATTTCAATACTTACCACCAAAATTGGTTCTTTCCCCCGGACAACTTCTGGTGCTCAGTTATAAGTGTCAAATTGTATAATAATATTGACTTATGTCATCTGAAAATATACTTAATGTAATAAAGAATGAAGTTATGGCAAGTTATCTTTATAGCTGCGGATTTACTGGATTTACCATAGCAATAATCCGCTAAAAACAGGCTCTGGACGCTACACCAAAATTAGAATTTCGATGGAAAATTATTTTTAAATAAATATACATAACACTTGTAACAATTTTCAATGTTGCCGAAGGTAGTATTTTAGGATTGGTTTTCATGAAAAAAATAAAAACCCGGAAACAATTAGCCCACACAATGAATTTCAGCTCCGCCACAAAAAAATCACGCTGAGTAATTCACCCTAATGTCAGTTCCGTTAAAGCCTAGTTTGCGAAAATTCGTAAAAATAAATAAAAAGTGTATGTGCTTTATATATTTATTTGTGAAGGCAGTAAGACACGTCAGTGGTGTACCTCTATATCTACATAATATAGGCAGTGTGACAATTGGTGTTTATAGCAAGTAACAGTGTAGCAAAAATAGGTAAGTATATGTGCATGAAAATTTGTATCGCTGTAAAACACCAAGAAAAGAAAGAAATGGTCTTCATCCTGCATTCATTGCCTTTGATTCTGGGTCTAAGGCCCTAGAGGGCCCTTCTTAGTTATGAAATTAAAGGTATCGATGTTTTGCTTATTTGCGTTTAGTCTAATGAAGATATAAGAATGATAAGAATTTAGTAAAACTAAGAAACTTCAGGCCAATTTTCAAAAGATGTAATTCAGTCGTCGTGCGTATTGCCCGTCAAACTCAAACGAAATGCATATGAATGTAAATAAGAATTAACCTGATTCACGGTTATTTTCATTAGACTTAATTTATATTGACAGTGATTACCTTTTTAATTTTTGTCGAGCTCCCGATATTTCGACGCAGTTGCATGCATCATGATCACGGAGTTTTCCTAAAGAATTAGCCTGTTAATCCCGTAAATTATTTAATTGTTGCGATTTGGTCTGTATCATTGGAACAAGTCCTACGTCTTCTCATAGAAACATAGCCGTAAAATACATAGTCATTAAAATAAATAAAAAAATTCAAATGATATGAATAACTGAAATCGTCTCCCCAGGATCGGTATTGTACCAAATTAGAGGGCAGTGAGTATATTAATCAGCTGACGTTTAGTTCAGTGACACTCAAGTAACTTATATCAATTATACGCCTCGATCAAACCATCAATAAAATTACTATGTTCACTATTCAATAGGTTCTCATGAATATACTCAATTCAATACTCATTAATAGTAAATGCACTAATACAGGATTCCTTATAATTTAACTTATAAATAATACCATTTGTGGATACACAGCGCTTCAAATTATTCGCAATGGAAATCTCCGAGTGGGTTCTTAAGAAGCAAACCATACCTAAATATTACACACTATCTATTTGAGCATCAAAAAAATAAAGAAAAAACGGCGTAAGTAATATGTATAAAACGTTGATATTTTACATAGGGTTACATGTTTTAATTTTGTGATAAAATATAATTTGCCTAAAAATAATTAAATCTCAAAACAATTTGTGACTTCAATTTCCATCCATGAGTCAAAAAATTTAAGACATAGAACCGTTAAAGGTAAATTTAAACATATTTGCAATTATTTTCTATAGAGCCGACGATTTAATCTAATCATAAATTAACTGTCGATGTTATTTGAAATACTTTTTTTCATAAAATTCAAGGTCCTTAGGGGCCGTCAGCCTCTTAACAATTGTTGGAACTTTTAGTACCGATGACGTCAAACCTCAGATATGGTAGTTTTAAATCACTTTTTCATAAATATTTATCAGCTATCAATAACAAAAAACAGAGTTCACTGTAAATTAAAATATAAAATACAAAATTGATAAAATAAATACCCCTACCTCACTTAGAAAGTTTTATTGCGTCTTTCGTTGCACTCTGCTCCATCCTAACAATACGTCGTAATCGTACTTCGCTCTTCCGTGTTGGCGCGATAGAGAGAGCTAGCTACTATAACGGTATTATCGTAAGCGAATGTTTCGTTGGCGAGGTACCCACATCTAATCATCCAATGAAAACACTGACAGTAATATCTAAATCAACTTTATTTCACCTTCGCTCAACGAGGCGCATTAGGCGCGGTGACGCTTGTGTTATCACTCAAGATTATAATATGTACAAAATATTTTTGATGGTAGTTTCTGAACTCCACAAAATAAATGTGTAATATTAATATCAATCTATAAAAGTTAATTGCGAATTGGATATTAGCTCTCTAGGTATTGTTTGTAGGAATGTATATATATAATTTACTAGCTTTTGCCCGCGGCTTCTCTCCACTTAAAAAATCACGTCAATTCAACGCTCCGTTTTGCTGTGAAAGACGGACAAACAAAGTGACACACACACTTTCCCATTTATAATATTAGTATGGACTAGTATGGATTAGTATGGATTATTAGTACATATACAGTATACGAAGTAAGTGATTAAGTAAATGCAGTGAATGTGTACAAATGACGTGCAAATTTAATACAATATATATGCTATAGTAAATCATGCTTAATTTACTGTTGCATCAACCGGTCCACACTAGGGCAGAGTTGCACAAAACCGTCGAAGACTCTCCGTGGTTATTTAGAAAGATTATTCAGCAAGACTAGAACTTCGAACCATTACTAACATCTAGATACACCTAGTCAAAGTCATAATCGCTTATTATCTATATTTCAACATTTTTTTTTAAATTAATTATTGAATTTGTTTGAGAGTATTTTCTATTTTTAAAATGTAATATTGTATTGTACCCTAATTATGATAATTTAACTCTAACTTTCACATGTAAAATTTTTAATTTTATGAATATGAATATTACGCTTTGTAAGTTATTGGTAAGTAGATAGTTCTCCCTATCGCTCTTCTGTATGGTGCGACAAAGCCAGACTGCGTTTCTATCGCAACGTAGCGTCAGTCAACCATTTGTGACTTCAGCTGGGCCGGTTGGCGTGACTGTTACCTATCTTTCGCAGGTCATATTATACTGGACACTAGTATAAAGCCGAGTATACACTATTGGGTAATTGTAAAGGCAGGGGTTAGGTTGTGAAACACATTAGCGGCCAACGCTGACCCCCGCGAATCCTGTTCAGCATGACATTTGATGCAACTAATAAAATGTCCTCGCCAATATTTAAATAAGAAAATTAATTTTAATGTAAGGAGTACATTTAAGGTATACTTGTGTGAATACACTTATTGGTGATTTAATTGTAAATCATTGTTTATTTTATTTTGAATGAATTTAGTAGCCAGTTAATTTCTGTCCTTTATCCTGAGTAGCAGTAGAACGACCAATATAAACATGGGTCGGAACGATCAATATAAATATACTCAAATGCCACATACTACATACCTATAGTGTTTATAGATACCTAGATTTAAATTGTATCCCTTTGTGTATTTATTATCTATCTTTATCACATATGGTACTTATTCCGTATACATTTCTATAGAAAATGCTTGGCGGTAAAACCATAACCTATGTCCTTTGTTTTTAAATTTAATAACTAAAAACTTATACTTTTATTGTCGATGTGAGGCAGAGACGTCTGACAAATATTTAAAATAATGTTATAGCTTCAAACACAGTTTCAATATTTTTAACTTATGTGATAAAAATTACTTTTTTTAAGGCTCGGCGGATTAACCGGCCACACGCGGTGAGTACGGAAAGACTGTCTAGTGCTCGTTGTCGCGTGATTTCATATAGAAATAAGTATCAAAATCATGTTCATTGTTAGATTCTGTAATAACAGTGAGTAATGTAATAGATATTAAAACAAATAACGTTGATATTTTCAACATATCAGCATTTTTCTATTTATAAGACAAGACCGTCATATGTCCTGTAAATGAGGTTGATAACCTTCTTTTTTCAGGTCCAGACAAAAGCAAAGCCGAAACTTTTAATTAAAATTAACCTACAACACCCGTTTAAACTCGACTTATTTCCCATAAAGCCTAAACAAGGTGTCTTACTCTTAGAGGTATATGCGTCTTTCCGACTAGGCACAATTTCGAAGTTACATATTTCAGGACATAAAACGATAAATTGAACGCGTTTTAAGAGCATTAATTGTACTAGACAGGAAGAACGATTATTAAATTAACACGTTACATACATAATGCACAAATATTCCGACTGCTTCTATTTTATTTTAATTTTTTGCGTAACCTTGTTGAACTCGATGGTCGAGTTCGAAACACGAATCAAGTTTTTTGTTTACTAGTGTTCGTCCTAGGGATATCTATTGAAGACCAATGGATTAAGAATTAAAAACTTGTATACCTTCGGAGGTGTAAGAAGTGATAGATAAAAAAAGTTATATTCAGTAGACGGTCTTTCTGGGTAGACGGTCTTCCCGAGACTGATCTTACACTCTATAAAAAATTTGTTTGCTCCTATCAATATTTTGATCGTCGTAGTCAAGCATCTTGATTCCATACGAGCCTGATAAGATCTTAGACAAATGGAATAAGGTAATTTTGTTGCTCTTACTTTTGCAACGTAACTGAGACAATTAGATCTTGTTCAATAATTACATGAAAAATAATTAGGCGAACTAAATTACCTTAGTAAGTTCAACTAAGCACTCTGATAATTATTATCATGATACGTAACTGTATCAACTAACGCAAACCAGTTAGTTCAACTATGACGTTGCTCAATATTAACATGGAGAATGATTGTATTAATTATTTGACCTAAATAAATTCAACTAAGAACATGATTACATCTACTTACGAACCTTGTGAGTCTGAACTAAGATATTGGTCAATTTGAATATTAATTGTTTAATCAATTCAACTAAGACATCTGTCAATATTAACATGAAGCATTACTGTATTAACTATTTAATCCGAATAAGTTCAACTAAGAACATGATTACATCTACTTACGCACCTTGTGAGACTGAACTAAGATATTTTTCTATTTGAACATGAATTGTTTAATCGATTCAACCAAGATGTAGGTCAATATTAACATGAGGCATTACTGTAGTAACCATTAAAACCAAATAAGTTCAATTAAGGACATGATTACATCGATATACACACTTTGTGAGAGTGAACTATGATATTGTTCAATTTGAATCTTTGTTTTGTTATACATTTCAACTGAGAAGCTTGTTCAGTACTATCATTCATGTTCAATTGTACTATGACATACTTTGTCTCATTTACTAAGACAACAACCCCTTATTGATAATTGTCATAAAACACCACGGGACTGAATTAGACAATAGTTATTTGTTATACAAGGGGGCAAAGTTGTATTTTAACGCCGAGTGTGGAGTTGAAAAACGAGCAAGTGAAAGGATTCTATAGTTGAACCACGAGCGAAGCGAGTGGTTCGAGAATAGAATCCTGAACTTGCGAGTTTTTTACCACACGAGAAGTAAAATACATTTGCACCCGAGTGTAACACAAAACTTTTCCCCTCACTATAGCGAGGAAACTACAACGCAAAAAATGCGTTTATCACTGCTTCCAGTAGTTCCACAGGTGGTAAATCATCTTTATTACTAGATTCACCTACTTTTATACATTTTAAAGCAGTAAATTTGACTTTATTCAAGGTCAAATTACTTTACCCACTAGTGGATAAAATGCGTTTTTACCCGCTGGTATTAAAGGACAAAACACGTGTTTCCGAGCTAGTGAGGGGAAAATTATGTTTTATACCTATTTACAAATACATACGTTAACTTGACAGATAACATAAAACGATTCATATCTAATTCAGGCTGGTGATGCGTTTATGAATAACGCCATAAATAAAACAAAAGTTATAAAAAAATGACATTTATTCATAATATACTTGGCACCTACTACTACTACCTACTTAGAATAAATAGTTTTTTTCTTGCGGCGGTTATCACATCACAGCTAACCTAACAACTTACAAGTTCAATGGAGGAAGAAATCGAAATTTTAAAAACATGGGAGTTGGAGAACTTAAGACGCTACAGGAGCGAAAATGCTAAAATGGAAAGGAGCCCCCCTTTCAATTTGGGAATTCAAATTTAATATACAAGTGTTATTAACTAGATTTATCGAAAAAAAAATGTCCATTAAGAACTCAGTTAAAAAATATTGCGAAAAAATCTTTAAAATCGAGGTTCCGCTCTCGACTGTTTCCCCCTTCAAAATTAAGTCAATCGTAACTAAATTTGAGAATCTGAATAACAATGAAATAATCAGTGTCGGACCGTTCAGTTTTTGTGGCTAATTGTTACCAATTTTGAATACCACACCTTTTTTACGCCATAATCAATAACACCGTTTTTGAAAATTTTCGATGGGCTCTAGCGTCTTTAAAAATAAGAATCTCAAAAAATCAAAACGGTCCGACACAGATAAAAATTATTATAATCTGTCTTGAAAAAAATCATTGCTGTATCTTGAAAAACCAGGGAGGAAATAGTCGAGAGCGTTTGTATGGAGAATAGATCACTCCTGTATCATCTTAATACCAGAGTTCACCAGTAAGTACAATGTATTATATTTTCATTGTATTATATATTTTGTAGCACGTATCTACTGCGTTCATAATGGACTGTCTTTCATAGATTATCGATCTGCTGACAACAACTAGAAATGATTCGATTTTTTCAAGAGACTCACCCATAACAATTATGTATGGCTGGCATGACAATCCTATTTTTTGAAGTGTGGCTATGCGAAGTTCGATGGTCTGGCTAATTTCTACACTAGAGCGGATATGCTTTATGAAACCTTCCCTTACTTCCATTTTACTGGGCTTCCAATTTTGACTTGCACCGGAACCTCGCTTCTTCTTTTGGCGGACTGCCGCAGTGTTCAGCAAAAATGGAATGGTGAGAAATCCGGCTATATTCGTTGTTTCCTCATAGGGCGCTATAAAAATGGGACTAGTTAGTAAAATATTATTACAAACGATATAATATAAGGAAAGATCAATGCGGGTAAGTGAACAGTGGGGCAACTGAAACGAGCCACGAAGGTTAAACAAACTTTGCCACCGAGTGAAATACAAAATTTTACACTACACCGACACAAACAAAATATTAACTGTAAAACATCTAACTAAATCAAATCTATCAAGCTTGAGACATCCAGTTAAAATTTGTATGAAATTTCTTTGCACTCTTGTGGACAAAATGCAGTTTTGCTATCTGTTTTTGAAGACTAAAGAGAGCCTTTGCCAGTCGGTGTGGTGAAACTAACTATTTTAACATAGACAACATCTGCTTTATCAATTTTATCATATACTTACAATTGGTAAGTGCAGTAAGTTCGACTTTTTGTATTTCAGCTGTTCCTGAAGATTTATTTTCATTGATGGAAAATTTATAAACAAATTGTCCTAGTAAATTTCATGTGCTTTTGAAGTCGTTAAGCCGCTGGAATGATAAAACAAACAATTAAAAACAAAAAGTAAAAAGAAACGAATGCAGTATTCAGTTATACATATAATAATTATTTTAAAGTTACATAGTAAAAAGTGACTTAGCTAGTTAATGTTATTATATTTACCAAAGAATATCCTTGTGGTTTTTTGAGAGCAGAATATTTTCAAAATAGTGATGCAGAGTCCAATGACTTTTCCACAATCTGAAAAATATTTAGAAACTTTACTTTTCATTTGCCTCTTTAATTAATATAATTATAATACAATTAATTACAGTCATAACCTATACACTCACAGTATAATGTATCATAATAATAAATTAATTAATTAATGTAATAGGACATTCTTACACAGATTGACTGGGTCCCACAGTAAGCTCAAGAAGGCTTGTGATGTGGGTACTCAGACAACGATATAATTAATAAACAAATAATTATATAAATAAAAAACATCCATGACTCAGGATTCTCAGGAACATACCTGTGCTCATCACACAAATAAATGTCCTTACCGGGATTCGAACCCAGAACTGCGGCTTAGTAGGGACGGTCACTTAGTCACTACTCGCTAGGCCAGCCCGGTATCTTGCCTAACAATGCAGTTATATTAAAAATATTATTGTGATAAGATGAGTATGTTACTTCAAAAATGGTTGGAATAAAATCTCTCTCTGGTATGTTGGTCTGCCTATGCAGTATTCATTTATTGAATTGTAATTCTTATAATGTTTTTTACAATAAAATACAGAACCTCCTCCTTCTAGGTAAAGAAGTCTGTTAGAAACTGCTTACCCTGGAATTATAACTGGGCTCTGCTTTCTTCTCAGCAATTGCAGATGGCACATTTTCCTTTTCCGAGGACAAGTTTTCCTTTTCTGAAGTTTCTATAACTATTAGGTCTGTGTTTATGTTAAACTCAGAAAAATCCATCAGGGTCTGGAAATGAATGATACAATTAATATCACATACCATACTACAAAATTATGAACAGCGTGGAAAAATATTTGGCCCTAGAGGAACCGTATTACATCTTTTTTTAACTCAAAGTTAATATTTTTCAATATTGCTACAATATCTATAATTGGGGGCCATTATGCTAGCAGACAAGATTTAAAATTGAAACAACTCTTAAGGGCAAAAGGTAATTATTTCTCTGTTAATTAATCTATTACAAAGGACTCCACTGAGCCTTGCCTTATATTATGAAATTACTCTCTAATTTACTAAGTTTACAGAGCCGAGGGCTAGCTACACTTGAACATGAGACTAAGGTTTTAAATTATTTAAGGGAACAAACGTGGATCAGCGAACTCTTGAGTTAAAACTACGGGTAGAAACGGTGTACGGCGGATATTAAAATAAAAGGTATAGTAACACGGAGGGTGCCAGAACCATAATTATGCCGGTTCGATGATGTAGATAAGAGTGATTGGAAAGGTCTAACCTCAAACGTGCTACGTCAGCCGCCTCAGACCACCACGTCAGCCGCCTCAGAGATGGTGTCGTGTGGATGACGGCAGCGTCAGCTTGCCGCCTGTAGGTTACCGGAACACAGCGGGGAATGCTGGCGACCGGCGCGAGGATTAGGCGACGCGGCGTGAACCCTGAAATGTGTATACCAGTCTTTAAGTAAAATTCCAAAGACGGCGTCCGTGAGACTTGGATCGCCCGTAGGACAGGGGAATTGCCCCGGAATTCGAATTCCGAACGTCAACGCGTTCTGTGAAACGACCTACTGCTAATTTGGAATTACACATAACCTAAGTGACAATTTGACAAGGTTTTTAAAGAATGTACAATTTACCGTTGGTGGACAAAAGGCGAGCGGAGAGCAGTTTTGCACTTATTTCAACACCCGGGCACGCTGGGCGTCGCCTATTACCATCGGAACATGGTTTTATTAGCGTCCGATTCCGGGGCTGGAAAATATGCAACGCTTTGTTAGAAACTATCCAACTATAAGAAAATACACAACAGAATCACTATCAAAACTCACTCAAACGGGCGATTGCGCCCGATTTTGACTCGGGATAAAGATCCCCTCGCAATTCTCTCCCTGGCAAAAATAATTCCGGTCTCTCTCATTTTGACGGAACTATAGTTACCATACCAAGTCTAAATCGGCTCGCGCCGCGAACAGCACATGCTGGACGTTCAACGAAAATTGAGCCAACTTAAATGTGTATTTTATAGACAAGAAATTTAAATGTGTATTATTACGAGATTGCATCCATTATCGGCCGGGGCCGCAGCCCAGCAAGCTATTGGCCTCGTGTCATTAGCAACTTGACTAAATAATGAAAAAAATACATTGTACTTACTGGTGAATTTTCGTATTAAGTTCTCCAACTCCCATGTTTTTAAAGATTCGATCACTTACTCCATTGAACTTGTAAGTTGTTCGATCTGTGATGTGATAGATAACCGCAAAAAAATTAACACAAGACGCGTTGACAAATCACTTCGGCGTCAGTGTTGCCAACTCCGATTTTGAAAAACGCTAGGCTAATGTATAGAAGATGTCTAAAATACGTTAACATTTTTTTTTAAATGAGTCTACCTCGAATTAAAGGCATAAAGGTACTTAAAATAAATGATTAAAAATAATTCATAAATGATTAAAAATAATTCAGTACCTATCTAAAATTGAAATGCCGTCAAATGATACCTAATGTGCAGTAAAATTCACCTTTGTTATTTGGTTACGAGTCTGTTGTTTTTTAGCAATATATTTGATGGAATTTTTATTTTAACTAATAGATAGTAATCAATAGTAAAGTAATCAATAGTAAATTACGATACAAGTGCGAAAAATGGGAAATTTGAAACGAGTTGTGATTAAAACACGAACGAAGAGAGTTTTTTAAATCGACAGGAGTAGTGAATTACCTATAATACTTATTCTATTCGTACATGTATCGTACAACGTTTTACAATACATACCATAATTATGTAATAGTACATTACGATACAAGTGCGAAAAGGTGGAAGTTCGAAACGAGTGGCAATAAATTAAAACACAACAGAAGGGAGTGTTCTAAATCAACGCGAGTTACGAATTTCCTTTTCGCACGTGTATGGTACGACGTTTTTCAGTACAGATGGTCCTCCGAAGTTTCGACCTGACAAGAAATGAATCACTTTTCACACTAGTGCGTAAAAAACGCAACATCTGTACTGAAAACTATATTATAAGTCAATAAAAATATATATTAGCCCCAGTGTCAATATATTGTAAGTAATATATTATATGTTGCCCGTGTGGTGACGGGTTAAGAATTTCACAACCCCCTTTCTTCCCGTGGGTGTCGTAGAAGGCGACTGTGGGATACCTATGGGTTAAATTGTGGCGTAGGCGAGAGGCTGGCAACCTGTCACAGCAATGTCACAGTTTCGTTTTCTTTCAATCCCTTATTTGCCAAGAGTGGCACTGAAACGAGTAGATTCATGTGCTACCCCTTCATGGGATACAGGCGTGATTGTATGTATGTATGTATGTATATTATAAGTCATAATTTATTGATTATTTCTCCTCATTTCCTCGCAAATTAGGACAAATTAAATAAATATACTAAAGCAATCTGAGCCTTGGAATGCTTGAATTTTCTGCCTTAACATGTACCTATATAATTATATGCTTAAAATCCTTGCACTTTAAGATGAAGCCTCACGCGCCACGCCGAGTCACGTGATCACGCGTATATATATAGCGTAACCGAAATTGCTCTAGTGTGGCTTCACCCTTTAGGGCTTCTAGATAGAACTTGCTACAGGCTCTGCGCTGCTTTATCCGGCACTGCGTCTGAGCTGAGCCAATTATAGCATTTTTTCTGGGAAGGGGTGGATCCGTTCCTGACTTGGATACTCATGAAGAATACAAAACTGAACCCATATCGAGTCCGGCTATGCTAACGCTGCAGCGTTTTTGATAACAGTGTGCAAGCGTTATTGCGATTATTAAATAACTTTAACGATTCTGACAACACTTTCATAGTGGGCTATCAAATATGAAAAGCATGGTTAGCTTAATAGGATCAGCATGGCAATCCGTAAATAACTCACCCTTCCATTTATTTTGAAAATTGTTATATTACATCGACGTCCGCCACACACGAAAATTCATAATAAAATTGAATACCATATGGCGATGACAAATATGGTTGCTTTCAAGTTGATGCCTTAGACCAAATATGTAAAAATATGTGCCCAATGCTAAATAAAAATTTTCGATGAAAGAGCCGTGAAAATATCCCAGATCTGGTATATTTTATTCCGAGTTGGCAACACTCGCACGCGCTGCGGGAGGGGCGCGGGCGGAAGGCGGATGTACAAACGCTTACCCCTACTATTCACTTGATTGATCAGATTACCAATTATTTAATTTGTTTATTATGATAATAGATTTAACAATTCATTCTTAGTAGAACTCAATTCATTTCGTAATTGATACAACAATTTGATCATAATGGGATTGAGAAATGTATCTTCGTTGTTTCAAAATTTTATATGTCTAGAACTATTGACATACTTATCTGTCTTAAAGAATTAGTTGAGGATTGAAGCAACCTAGATTTAGTTTATGTCAAATACCAAGTCTTATTTGAATCAACAAAGACAAAATAATCAAATTAAGCATGAAAATGCTTAAAACCATTAACATACTTATTTGTTTTAATGAATTAGTTCAGGATTGAATGTACCTACACGTTTAGTTGTTTCAAATACCTAATCTTATTTGAACCAACAGACAAAATAATCAAATCAACTATGAAAATGTTTAAAACCATTAACATACTTATCTGTTTTAATGAATTCGATCAGGATTGAATCTACCTATGTTTAGTTGTTTCAAATACCTAATCTTATTTGAATCAACAAAGATAAAATAATCAAATTTACTATAAAAATGTTCAGAACTATTAACATACTTATCTGTTTTAATGAACTAGTTCAGGATTGAATCAACCTATGTTACATAGTTTTGCCTAACAAGTTAATAATTGATTCAAGGTGTTCATTGGTTAGGAATAACAAAACACCTAAGTTATTAGTTCAATCATACATTCCTTTATTGTTTTAGTAATCAGCTTTATTTGAATTGTATAAGATCGTAATTGTAGTGATTAACTTAACGTCAACTAAGAGAAAACTGCTCTTAGTTGGCCTTCATTTTTTAGAGTGTACCTACTCCTTTGTTCGGCAACTTTTGAACAATATTAACTTCCAATGTACGAGCCATCACTGTTGTAATTGGCCTTATACCTGTTACTCTTGTTGTTCAGTCTGTTTTCAGATATTATTTCAAATATTATTATTTACTTGTTATTTCAAACCAATTATTCTGTGTGTAATATACGAGGTGCGGTCCAAAAGTCTCCGGCCTAGACGTGTGCGCCGATCAAAAAATGATCGGCGGCGGCGTTTGTCAAAAAATCGGCGGCGGCGGCGTATTTTCGGCGTGAATTCGGCGTGACCTTGATTTCATGTTTTTTATATAAAAATCATTTATTTGTTTTTATTCTTCAAAATTTTATCAATACAGGTGTACTACGTATACTTTTATATAAAATATGAATGAAATATAACACATATAAGTGAACACGGGATAGGAAAAACACTTGCTGGCACAAAACCTTTTTTGATCAATGTTGGCTTCCATCAAAGGATGCCTTCTCTAAGTGATCATGAATCTACAACCATCTCTTTCTTTATGATGAGCTTAGTGATGAAATTAAAGAAGAACTTTGTGCCAAACGCGTTCGTCGGCTATAGCTATATCAAACTCATTTGGAAATGCCTTTGCTTATTTGGCCACCCTTTGACTTGCCCGCCGGTGCTCAAAGATGTGCCATGTAAACTAATAAACTGGAAATCGTATTGTTGGTTACTTTATCTTCAATTCGTTGTCTTTTTGGTACAGGAGTAGGAGTAGTATAAAACGGACTTGAATTGATGAATGCTAACCTTCCGAGCAGGCCAAGGTGCAAGACGTGGGTTTCGTCATAAAACCAAACTAAAATGGAGTTGGGAGTAGGGCCCATGTTGCTAGGCAAAGCGATGGCAGGTGGACTAATATTTTAACATAATGGTGTCGGGCTACAAATGTAGGAAGCGCTTGACATCCGTTGGCTCGCTGGGTGGACGACATCCGGAAAATTGCGGGTCATAACTGGATAAGAGTAGGTCAGGACCGGGACAAGTAGCGTACTAGAAAAGAGGCCTATGCTCAGCAGTGGGTGAAAAAAGGCTGACATGATGATGATGATAACGGACGCGGACTTGTTTGTAGATCGGGTCACGCCAAAGCTGATTTTTAAGAGGTTTAGTCTACGCCATAACTTCAGCAAAATTCCAATGATACCGTCGTTATCTGTGTCGAGGAAAAAAAAGAGCTTGTCACGCTGAATTATGCTGGAAACGAACGTCCGGCATATAGGTCTTGGCATTTTGAGTTGGACGCAGACAGATTATTAGAAAATGCGGTTCTGTTTTTTGCGTCTTGGAACCACTGAATAATTTTCCATGTGCTATACGATACGTGCAGGACATGTTTGCACCTGATCGGTGGGCTAAAGTAGCAACTGAATGGTTAGCGCAGCTTCGTCGGGGCAAAGGCAGACCAAAAATAGATATATCACTCGGACGGCGGGAGCAGGCATCAAACCGTGATGAGTGGACGAAGGAAGAGGAGGCATTTACCCAGCAATGGGACACATAGGCTACTTAAAAAACCTATTAGGCTACTTAAAAAAACACGGTTCTATCAAATGAAGTTTGACACTTGCCAGTGATTGGAACCACAGAGAATGGAATGAAAAGCTTCATTTCCTGCAGAACCAGATCAGCAACGAAATTAAGATCATGCAAATTGAAGCAAACCTGGGTTACCTGGGGGCGTAAGGCGCAAAAAACAATCGCCTCTTATTCAATCTGCTGATTTACAGTCTTACACACAGCGGCTATAAGCAATTTGCCGACGCGGTGGGCACGTGGGTATTTTGGAACGGACAATATTTCAAAGAGCCATGAAATCTTGAATGGATTACATGGTGATCTAGGTGAAAAGATAGCAGAAGATCCAACAGGGAAAGTTCTTGGCTCTCCAGATTGGTATTCTCGTAGTGCTGTAAACAATTGTGTCAAGTCGTATGCCAGATCAAAATCGTCACGATCATAGATCTTCCCCCGTATCCAGTTTTTCGCATCTTTCTTAGTGCTTAATACAGAATATTTAAATAAAAGTAAATTATATGTATTAGAAATTGCATAAAAAGTCCAAAAATGTATTCAAATACTAAGTTTGGGCAATTTATTAACCACGAAGGTCACGCCGATTTCACGCTGATTAATAATCGGCGGCGGCGGCGTGGCCAAAATTACCGGCGGCGGCGGCGCGCCGGCGCGGCGCACACGTCTACTCCGGCCTAACAAAGAAAGGGCTTACATATCTGAACAATTTTTATTTTATTTTTTGATATTATAGTTATTATAGTCTGTTAGAAGGCACTTTTCAAATCTATTTTAAAAACTGCTCTATCACCTAATTAAATAAATAAATATTTTGTCCTCAAAGTAAATTTTAAAAAGTATTGCATTATATGCATGCATAATGTTGTATCATTCTTGATGAATGATCAAAAAAAGGTCAGTAAAATAAAATGTTTTTTTTTTTTAAATTTCACACCCATCCATCCCGAATCAACATGTTCATAGTAGTCGTAAAAAAATTTACGTACTTAGGTACTTTTTAGGGTTCCGTACCAAAAAGGTACAACAGGAACCCTTATGGTGCGACTCTGTCCATCTGTCACATTCCTAAATATCTCGAGAACTACTAATGCTATCAACTTGAAATTTGGAATAGTTGTGAACATTGTAAACCTCTACAAATAGAAAGTATAATTTTTTTAAATATATCAATTTTAATTGTAGAAAATGGCCAAAATGAAAGAGGGGCAAACTGTAAATTTCAAGTTACTAGGTCAAGTGGGGTATCGTTGGAAAGAGCTCAAATTGAACGTAAATAAGCTATTTTTTATATATTTTTTGTTGTGGAAAAAAATATTTTTGAAGGAAAATGTAAAAAAAAATACCGCCCCCCCCCTTATCTCCGAAGTTTACCAACGAAAAATTATGAAAATTTTAGTAATCATTGGTTTTATGCTAAATATTATAGGAAAAATATGATCGTGTTTGTATTTTGGATACTTTTTTTTAATTCACAAAAAACTTTTCAGATTTTTACTTTCAATTTACCCACCCTTGCGGATGTATATCGTACTTCAAATTAATACGAGATGTTACGTAAACCATCTTCTGTGCAATAAAGTAAAAACTGTTTAAATCGGTTAACATTATAAAGAATTATCCCTGAAAAACCAGGTCGCGCAAATTAGTTAGCAAATTGACCGGGACATGGCGCTATACACAATAATACTCATTAGTGCCTATACTTTTTTCCCCTCACTAGCTCGGAAACACGTGTTTTGTCCTTTAATACCAGCGGGTAAAAACGCATTTTATCCACTAGTGGGTAAAGTAATTTGACCTTGAATAAAGTCAAATTAACTGCTTTAAAATTGGTAGGTGAATCTAGTAATAAAGATGATTTACCACCTGTGGAACTACTGGAAGCAGTGATAAACGCATTTTTTGCGTTGTAGTTTCCTCGCTATAGTGAGGGGAAAAGTTTTGTGTTACACTCGGGTGCAAATGTATTTTACATCTCGTGTGTTAAAAAACTCGCAAGTTCAGGATTCTATTCTCGAACCACTCGCTTCGCTCGTGGTTCAACTATAGAATCCTTTCACTTGCTCGTTTTTCAATTCCACACTCGGCGTTAAAATACAACTTTGACCCCTCGTATAACAAATAACTATTGTCTTCTAGTCAAGTCATTAGAGGTATATGAAAATATGAGATTATTTTTACTAGGTAGTTTGATTGTACGGAACCCTCGGTGGGCGAGTCCGACTCGCACTTGGCCGGTTTTATTTAATGTAGAGATTGTTTTAGAAAACAATTTTCTTGCTAAAGCAGTAGGTTATGTTTTGATTTAATGGGACAATGTCACTATTTATTATATACTGACTAACCTATGTTATAGTAATTCTTTACAGATACTTTTCACGGAAGCTTTCGAACATATTAAGTATGTAATTTCTGTGTTCGATTTCAGAAGATACAGTGTTTGACAAAAGACACATGACAAATACGAACCGACCTGATTTAGATATGTTCCGAATCAAAACCACAAATAAATGTTTTAACATTTTATTAAAATATAAAAATAAGAAACGTATTTACAAAAGTAATAATAATCATAAAATAAACAATTCACGTTATCACAATGGCATACAGGATATGCAGAGACTAACTAAGGGGACACAGAGGTAAAACACCGACGTTAAAGGGTTGGCGATACAAATCTATTCTAAAATCCATTATTCGAATATTATTAGAATACACACAAACCCTCCAACCTTACGGCATTTGTTTTTTAAATACCCTCATTTTGTGAGGAGAGTACAGAATACAGAATTTGTCTGTTTTAAAAAAGGCATTAAATTATGGCAGAAAAGTTCTTTAGCCAATTGTTTGTATTGATAATATATGTTAATTAACCTTCGTACAAACAATACTGTTAAATTAAAGCTTAAACCAACACTAAATTTGAGTTTCTTGCTTTTATATGCACTAATATAGTGAACTTTAAAATTATGGCATATTTGAATTTGGACTGATTAGAATGGCAGTGGTTTATCAATCAGTCAAAAATTGAACCACTGTCGGATTGACGATATAAATAACCATAAAGATCAGTAACTATTTTAAAAAATAATGAGTATCTATGGTTTTATGTTGCGTAGTGCTTGACGTCATAACCCCCCCTTTTCTCAGGTACGGAGCACGGTTAGTCCTTAGGTCCTTACACTAGGATTTACTGCTGGTAGTATTGTCCTTTGTAGTCAAGGGCTGCTCTGTCTTGCTGTTGTCTGGCGGCCTCAGGGTTGTTCTTGGCTTCTAACGCGTCACGTTCCTGAAAAACAATACAAATGTTCCATTAATAAAGGATTTAATAAAAAGTAAGACATTGAGCTAATAACTATGATGTTAATAGGCTTAGAATAAAAATAGTGTTTTTGATGGTCTTCACCAAAACATAAAATGTAAATCCAAACTATTATACGCGCTTTAGAGCTTTCCAGTTTACAATAAGAAAGAACCTTTACATGTACTTCAAAAACTAAAAAATCGCTAAATCGTTATTACGATTAAAAAGTAACAAAACACAAGATTCATGATCACGAAATTCTAAAAGTTTTACAACTTTCAGAAACATAGCATCCAGGAGAAGTATAAAGTCACATGAAGCGAACCGTCAATTGTGATTGTAGAATTTCCTAGTTCAATAAATTAACATGCATTTAAAAGATTTTCCATATATTGCGCGAGTTTCTCGTGTCTACACTACAAATGGTCAATCGTTTTTAAGTTATTATCGTTACAATGCGGCTCATTTACTTTCAAATGATATAATTATGTATGATGCCTGTCGGCAGGGCTCATGTAACTCAATATTCAGTACCACTCTTACCAATTAACGGGTTGTAAAAAAAACGATATTTTGATATTGCAATGACGGGTTGCTAGGCTATCGCCATTTTACCACAATATTGAATATGCATATGCACGTAACTCCAAAACGTCCACAATATTTTTATTTGTAATCTTTATTTCTAAAAAACATAGTTTACAGTGGTTTAAAGTGGAATGAATTTTTTAAAAAGCGGCTTGTTTAAATTCCCGCACAAATTCTCAAAACGCAACTTGACATCAATCATCAATATCATCATGTTTCACTTGACGTCTGTAAGTGAGAACGAGAAAGAGTTATTCTTATCTCGCTTCCACTCGTGTGTACGGGCGTACGTGAGACGTCAGATTACGCTCGATCGAGCGCGCATAAATGGCCGCGTTTAAATTGCCCGTACATGATAGTGGTTTAAATTATTTTTTCTAGTTTCTTAGTTTATATTTTGGATGTGTTATATTTATTTTTAGTATTGTATTTAATAACTAGTAAAATCGCAAAAAAAAATCATGCATATACCCCATTGTACCTAAATCCCGCTGTCGATTTCTACGACACGAGAGGAAAGTGAATGGTGAAATTCTTTAGCCCGTCTCCATATGAATAACATTCAGGTTCATAATTATTTTCTTTGCCGGAATTCCTACAAAAAAAAAATTTAAAAACTAACCGCGTTAGCCTTGATTCCAGCGTAGATGAGGTCCAACCCCTTCTGGATCTCAGGGGACACTGGGGGTGGAGTGGGGATGTGGTCTCCCTTGACCCTGAAGCCGAACTCGTCAGCGGTGTACTCGACGGTGATGACCTCTCCGTTGGGCGCGGTGTAGCTGTAGGATCCGTGCTGGACCAGGGCGTTCTGGTCTTCACCGACGGACTTCAGGAAACCGGACTCTTCAGCTTGGATGTGGTTGCCGGTTTCGTACCTGGAATTGAGATAAAGAAAGTTTTAGATGTGGTTTCTAAAATATTGCAACGTCTTTTTTTTGTCTCGGTCAGAACTTGGTCAACATTTTTAGCGGGAGAAAGCAAATAAATAGTTCAGACAGCCTCAATATAACGTAATGTTACAGTTTTAAGTAATACTATTATACAGTGAGCTGCAAAATTGCATGGAAAAATTATGAATGAATTCATTGATAAATTCGCCATACCCTTTTGCATCTGATATATAGTACTTTTAAATCTCATAAACTAAGTTTTAAAGTAGCAGTAAAAAGTTAGTAGTGAAAAAAACCTACGGGTAATTTACATGTTTTTTTCTCAAAGTATCTCCATTTTAAATTTCATCTAAATCTTTTCAGCGGTTTAATTATGGACTAAACTTACAATAACTCTGATGGAATAAAAAAATAAAACCGCCTTCAAAAATAAGCGCGTTACAAAACACGGAGAAACTAAAAAGCCAAAAATAATAAACCTTTCAATTCAGATTTCTTATCGTATTGCAATAAGCTAAACATCCAAATTATAAACAAATCAATTATTTTTGTAGTCGGTACCAGACCTGTTCGTCGCCTTGCTATTGCCTGTTTGCCCCACCCAACCATACACAGGCTGGTACCGACTCCAAAAATAATTGATTTGTTTATAATTTGGATGTTTAGCTTATTGCAATACGATAAGAAATCTGAATTGAAAGGTTTATTATTTTTGGCTTTTTAGTTTCTCCGTGTTTTGTAACGCGCTTATTTTTGAAGGCGGTTTTATTTTTTGTTAAAAAGTTTATTTATTTGTTGATTTTTAGTGGTTCCTAGTGATATTATATGTATCAGTCCGAATACATGTACAGTAGTGAAAGAATTATCCTTTAACTCCTAACCATTGAGGAGTTGACCTTCCATCATCAGCTCAGCCACATAAAATTATTACCATCAGACGTAAATACTGGTGTACCTTTGAAAAATAGACTAAAAACATTACATGTGCCTATAACATTTGAAGAGTTCCCTCGATTTCTCCAGGATCCCATCATCAGACCCTGACTTGGTGCCAATGGGACCATCTCGGGGTTATACCGGTTGGATCAAAAAAAAAATTTTGAAAATCGGTCCACGATTCTCGGAGATATCGAATAACATACATACAAAAAAAAAAAAAAAAAAAAAAAACATTCAGTCGAATTGAGAACCTCCTCCTTTTTTGAAGTCGGTTAAAAAGAGTTTTGCATTTACAATATTACAAAAGGCTATCGAAATTAATGATCTCATAAGCTACCCGAATGTTAACTATAACTATTGTTACCACTGCTATGAAGTTACCTCTGTTACCCAAATTTCACTCATAACAACCTAAGATTGACTTTACCCTTGAGACAGAGTAAATATTTGTAAAAGCGATTATGTATTTTACTATAAATAACATGAGTTGTTATGTCTACGAATTTACCTCTACATATAAGTACTTTATAAAATGTGTTTGCATAGCATACAAGAGAGGCATTTAAGTAACTGGTATTTAGAGTAAGTATTTATTTGTAGAATTTTGATTAAAGTCACATTTTAAATACATAAATGTTATAGCAGTGATAGGTAGTATGTAGTGCATTTTTATGGTATTGTATTAAATGTATGTGTGTTGTATTAAATTCGATTAATTATTAAAACATGCATTTAACGCTATTTTGTGCGCTTAGAACTTAAGCGAACCGATCTTTAGGTGACAACAAATATGTAAACTCATGTGTTACTTACGAAGTCTTGTAGCTTCCATCGGTGCCTTGTTCCTTATCAAAACGGATGATGGGAATGTAGGTGGTAGTCTCCAGCTGCACTTTAGGTCTGAAGTCGTCGATCGGCTTGTTCTGTCTGAACTCCTGCGGCTGCTGCTGTTGTCTGTACTCCTGCTGCTGCTGTCTGTAGTCCTGCGGGTAGTTGTTGTAGTTCTGCTCGGCGGCTTGCTGGTCGTCGAGCGACTGCGGCTGCTCCGGCTTCGACGGTGCTCTTCTCTGGGGAAGAGCTACCGCCAGGGACGCCACAGCACAGAGGGTTACCTGGAATTATGGAGATTAATGGAGAAATTAGTCAAAAGTTTATACTGTTTGTCGTCCGTGATCACAGCTACCGATTAACTTAGCAATAACGTTGAAAAAGAAATAATATATACATAATAATATTTAGCCGCGTTCGATCTGATCTATTCTGATTTAAAATCTTATAGCAGAAATTTTGGTGTAACTTGAATTGATGTCAAGAGCACAACAAATTTTATCATAACATAATATTACTAAAATAAATAAAATAGATAATAAGATACCAATAATTATAGTGTCCGTTACATAATATATATGATCAGCCCCTTTAGCACAACTTGCCTTGTCGCGCGCGAGTCCATACATCAAGCGCGACTTAATGATTTTCTGTAAATCCTTTGTTTTTTTCTTTCTTAATAAAGCCATACCATACGATAATAATAATAAGCGCGACTTCAAATAGCTAAGTGCTAAAGGGTCTGGTAATCTTAATTTTAAAAACGTAAGTATGTAAAACCAATAACTTCCACTAAAATAATCTGAATATATGATCGGTACCTACCGATCCGATCGATAATAATCAATATCGATTGCACTTGGTTTATTTAATAAATGTGCATAAGAATTACACACGCAGGAATTACGTACGGCGAGAGTAATCGGGTGGAATAATAAATCGTGGAAATGCTTGCATTATATCACCGCGTTATTCCGTCATACGTTCGTAAGTTCATAAGACGTAATAATTTTTATATGTAACTATATATAAAAAATCCCATTATGAATAACTATTAAGTAATAAAACAATGAATTAATAAAGACTATTACAGTAACAATCTGTCCATATCACCTTGTTTTACCTGTTACAAAAGATTTATATGAAAATGTCAAATCAATTCGACCTTCGAACGCGTATGGCGACGAAATACAGAACAATGTATAGTTTTATGCGTCTGATACGTTGGCGATGATGCGATGATGTCAGACAAAAAAGCTTAATCATATTCGTTGTGTCGTAAGATGAGATGGAACGGATACAATAGGCTTGTGAAACATCATTCGGCACGCCGTTGGGGCGAAAGCGGACTCAACAAGTTGCCACTTTCAGGACTAGCAATACTATTGTTTTCATTGAGATCTACTTAACTTTGGTTATGGTTTGTTAGCATCATTAAGTATCTCAAGTTGGTCAACCACTGTTACGTCATACAAGTAGTTTGGTTGTTTGTTTTGCGTGTGATGTAAAACTATGTCACCTCAAAATATGTGTAAGGTATACCCATTAATGCGTTTGATTTAAAAAAAATGAATGCCTCTCACAGTGTATTCTATATATAATTATGTTGAAAGTAGAGTATAGCGATCTCCGAATGTACCTATTTATACTAACATTATTTAAAATGAGCATGAGCATTAAGTTACTTAGACATGGTCAAGTAAACAATGATGCTTTACTACAGAATTGATACATGATTCTTAGTATACTATAAAGCGAATAGAAACGGGACTTGTATTATGCATTGTAATGTTTTCAGACTCCTCAAAAACGGTTTAAGAGCAGTAACAGATCTCTGAGACTTAAAGCTTTTTGCTAATACTAAACAGTAGTGTTATGTAAGGTTCGTGCCCGTAAGTGCACTAAACAGCTCAACTAACAGCATTAGCTTCAAATCAAACAATTACTATACAAGTCCTGCCAATCGTCTGTCAGTTGCGTTACTCTACTCTAGTCCATTGCGTTACGCCTTCAACATCTTCATATAAACATTTAATGCGATTGTAAATAACGCAATATATTACACGCCTTGATATAATTTTAATTGATTGTTAAACGTCCATAAGATTATCTGCTTCAGTGACTATTTCGAGTTGAAGGCGTGCTTGTAATTGCTTTATTTAACATACTCAATGCTTTATTTCATTTCATTGTTTGTTAGTTGCGACTGAATGCAACTGAATGTTTATCAGTCCGCGATATTGACGATTAAGGATTACATGGCCGATTGACCAAAATGAAATAAAAATACGTAATCAAGGTTAAGGTTTTTTTTCTTTTTGGTGCATTTTTACTTCATATGAGGCACCAAGTTTGTTTATTGTTTACAACATATCTCCGTGTTTGCATTGATCGAGTTTAGCATTAATTTAATACGTCAATTTCATTATCAAATTAAGAAACCGTCAATTGGTCGTAAGCTGACCTTACACCTATGTGCCACAGCGTTATGCAATCAATGAACTAGTACAAAATCGCTTGTATAACTAAAAGTCTATTCAAATGAGGTTGCCCGTATGTGAAAAAAAATAGATGGTATTGTCTTTCATAATTATAAAGAGCTTTTTAGACAACAATGACACATTTGCATTGAAAATTGCATTTATTTAATTAGTTACATACGTTAATTAAAAAATATTGTTCATAATGAATTGGCGACATTTAAAGTTAAAATAGGTAATGTACTTAGTTCTTCCTTTCAATATCCCTTCTGACTAAAATATATGTATTATGTTTTAGCAACTCAAGATATATCATAAGATATAGTGGTCCAATCAAAAATCTATAAACTTTAGACCAGTAAAAAACTATCACAAGTTTTACGGCAATCAGTGCTTTGGAATTGTACCAATGCGTACTCATTATCTATGCAAATAACTTATTTGCAAGTTCAATATTAATTTTCTTAATGACATTGAGCATTGACATCCATGTGCTATGAATATTTGTGCCGGCATCGATGGCCAATTCTTGCGTTATCAAAATCCCGGGGTTACCCAAAGAACATCATTCATTGATTCATCGATGGTTTATGCAAGAGGAAATAATAAAGATGTTGTTGTTATACTTTGAGAAAGATCGAACATGTACTGAGTTTTAAAGTATTTTGTGGTACCATGAGGTGACTCTTGAACATTGCGTAGGCCAGTATTAGTGGGTAATAGTCAAATTAGGCCAGAGAGATGTACAGATAAGTAGGTACTATTTATATGTAGGAACATAGTAAATGAATGTTTAGTTTACACTTTTAACTAACCAGACTAAATACATAAAACATGGCTTTGCTTTTCTTAAGTTCGCGTTAGATACCAACCTCAATTTGAAGTACCTATCCCAAATTAATTAAATATTGCTACTTGTAAAAAATTAGAGCCTTACAAGCGAATGAACCCAAAATGCCTTATTAAATTAACCGTATAAACAAACAATAAAATTCCATACCGCATTAAATACAGATAATCATCATACGCCAATGATCTTTTGAACACTTTAAATTCCAATAATAGATGAAACCTTCGCACGATATTTTAATGCAATCCTCGAGTTCGTACCATCGTCGCAAGTTCCACGGAAACTGGTATTAACATTTGGCGTTATTCCACCAAGGGTACGAATCTGCCTGCTTAAAGTGAATGTCAAAGTTCGCGGCACGCCCACCGACCCTATTCGATCTCTTGCAATACTTGATCAAAGAAAATCCTTACGATTGCTGCGCAACATCCTTTTTCGTCCTTCATCTTATACACATCTTTAAATTTACTTATGGAAGCAATATTATGATTATCGTGTTTAAAGAAAGCACTTAACGTAACTAGATCTGTCTAGAGACTAATGGATAAGTCGTGTCAAAAAACTAGGATACCTAACTTGAGATTCGGAAGGAAAATTTCTTAATCTAGCTTTCTACTTACCAGAAGCTTCATTGTTTATGCGAGTGATTCGGCCGGCAGGCACGTGGTTGTTCGTGAACTATGCCAGAGTGGTGGTGTACCGCTCACTTTTATACCTCACCCCTGCCACGCGCTCTGCTTCGAGCCATCTCACTTTCATGCTTGCTACTGCAGTGTTGCAGCCACCGGCGGTGCTGTCAATTTTTTATTTCAATGTCAATGGGTATTATAGGGCATATTGTAGGGCTGGAAAAGTAATATTTAGTTGAGATGACTTTTAACCCTTTAACGGGCAAGAAAAAAAATCGTGGATTCAAACTTCAGCGCAGCTTCAAAAATACAAGGTGGTATTTTTTGAGACCAGGCTCTAAATAGTAAGGTCTATTTAACATAAGAACGTCCCTTTATGCCATTCTACATATTGTATTTAAGAACCTCCTACATATAAAACTTAAGTAAAAGAAAAATGGCAAATCTTCTGTAAGTTTTATATTTAGGAGGTTCTTAAATTGGAGAAATTATACCCATTTATTTATTTCAGTAACTGTATTTGAAAGTGGTAAGGCAAATATTGTACGTAGTTTTTTTTCCTCTTTTTGATATAAAACTAAAGAGCGTGGATAAACTGAAATAAATAATAGTAAATAATAGTAGTGTGTCTACTAAAAAAACACAAATTAAAATATTTCCTATGAAATAATTTAATTTGGTCTTAGATTGAGCGTGGATAAATTTAATGATTATTTGCTATTTCAAAATGTAGTAAATGCTTATTAATTTTTGCATAAAAGCAACCTATTTCTTAGTTTTATGAGCATAGCATTCCAAAGGATACTTGTCCAAATTATTTCTAATTGAAGCGGCAATACTCTTAGTCCCACTTGCACCAAACACTTTACTCAGGGTTAGTGGGCTGTCATCTGTTAAATTCCATATAAAATGGTGGGTTAACCCTCGGGTTAACCCTCCATTTTCGTTGGTGCAAGCTTAATGTAATTTGTACACAAAATGTATCTTAAGAACATGTATGCTTAACTTCCTTCTGTGTTTTCATCGAATAGGGTACGAATTGTTACCTACGTAAATATGTTTTTGGAGGGGGCTTCAAGGGAAGCCAGCCACTCCATTTCGTAGATTCCTAGAATAACTACGTTTACTTAAAAAGTAGCAAAAACTTCCTTGTTATCATTCATTCAAACGTTTTTACTGTGTTGCGAACTTTCGTTTAAATATGGTTTGTCTGTAACTGTTACACCTCTATTCGATACAGTATTTTTTATCTCCATTGTTATCAAAGTATCGGTCAGCTGGCCATCGTCTGCATACGGTCTCGTTATATAAAGAGTAGGCGTTGTTTCGCCCATCGGTGTGGCAACAAAAACCTAACGTTTATCAGCGTTGCATAATAAGTTCCGAAGGGTGCGTGTAGTCACACCTCCGATGTACAGCCGCCATCACATTTATCGGAGCACCAAAGGAGATAATAATTTAACACGCCTTTATTATCAAGGCGTTGTGAATGCGTGCTTAAATGTTTCTGATCACCTCGGGTGCCAGGATATATCTGATGATGAACGTACTAAATGTGTTTAAATTGTAAGTTTATTTCAGCGAATTGAGAACATTTTTTGCGGTCTGCTAGTATAAAAGGTAGTTCAAGTTTACACATGTAACTCGTCTGCTTAATAACTTAAAGTAGCTCGAGTTATTCATAGACCTCGTTAAGTTGATCACCGTCCCAATAACTTTGAATTCTTGTAACTCTAAGTGTGTGATCCGTCACGAATCATTTATTAAAATGACGCGTGATTCTCAAAATCATTTTGCAAGTTTGTTTTCAAATGTACTATCTATAACAAGGCTATTCGATTTCAAAAAAATCAATAGGGTTACGTTTGAGTATAATAAGTATATCAGTGTTGGGGAATCTTTCTACCCCTGAAGTATAGACCTTCATCCTGAACTGGACATTTCGGCTAGTTTATTTAGGTACAGATGTAGTGCGAAAAGGGTTTTCGTGTTTTTCCGTAAACGTTCGTATTTCTCATGCTAGTTCAGTCAATGTCAGTACATCTTGTACTGAGACTGACTGAAATAGCATGACCCGTTCGTACTTTTCGGTAACAATACGAAGGCAAATCTTTCGCACTACATCTGTATTTCGATTAACTTACTAACGGTTATTTGTTTAATAAATTCAAAGGATATATTTAACCGATATATTCAAACATAAACTTTAACCCTTAATCAAATGGAAAACTTTTTATGAGATTTTCTAAAACTAAGAGCAGTTTTTAGGTAATTTGGGTGCCTAATTTACGAAAATATACTTTACCAATTTTTTGAGTGGGGGAAAGGGGGGTTTTGCGGTGGGAAATAACTTCCCGTTATCCGGTACGGAATATCAAACTTATGAACTTTTTACTAGTAAATTTTAGTCGACTTAAAATCTAGTAACTTAGAAATGGAAAATATATTCTGTCGACATAGTAAGGATATATCATTATCAGAATCATGATATTCATGATTGGATAAATCAGACAGATCAGGTAAGTTCTCAAGAGTTTCTTCTATATCCTTTTTTGTAAGTTGTGTTCGTATTGTCTTATTCATTTCTCTTTACTAAAAATAAATATAAATAAAATAAATAATAACAAATAAAAAAATAGAGAACAACAAAAGGCCCATTTTTTTAAAGTTTAAGTCGAGCAATAAGTCGAGTAAAGTTAAACACTGGGAAATATATTCCCACTTCATTAAAAAGCACCAAAATCGTGAGTTCAGGCATGAACACTGGGAAATAATTTCCCACTTACCTTAAAATCTTGGCTAAATAATTTCGTTATGGTAATTCTACTTCAGCAAAGCACAGGAAAAATAACTCTAGTTTATGATAGTGTTCAGTGTATGCACTTACCAGATTTTTTTTCGTACTTAGCCTCAAAACACTAAAAAAATTCTTGTTATTATACAAAAAATCTTGACAACTGACTTTTACTTTTAGTCATAGGGCTTACGGCGAAATTATGGTCAAAAGCTGCACTTTATGCAGAAAGCAAGCCACTTTGCACAGTGATACTAGGGACCAATACAAATGATTTCATCCGAGGAAACACGATTTTCATCCACTAGAATTCAAGATGGCGGACATTTTCCAAAATGGCGGCCGCATATTTTTAAAAATTTATAGAATCATAACGGCTGCACCGATTTTGATGGTTGGGGTGTTTATCAGTTTGTATTGAAGAGTTTATTAATATAAAAAATAAAATCATAAAAAAATGAAGATGGCGGCCGAATAATAAGAAAAATATGAAATTTTTAAACTTTTTTTTTCATTCTCGTGAAATTTACCACTAAATTTTCTATGATATGGCCACATTTATATGTATTTAAATTAAACCTGATAATATTATCTACATAATAAAATAAAAATCACGAAAATCCGTTGAGTAGTTTTTGAACTATACTCATTTCAAATGGAGCGCGTGGATTTAAAAGACGTTTTTGCACGTAATGTAAAAAAATTTGGAATCATAACGGCTGCACCGATTTTCATGGTTGGGATGGCTATCAGTTTGTATTAAAACATTTATTCATATAAAAATTAAACTACAAACTGCGAAATAAACTCAAACAACAAAGGGCATGGGACATTCTAGTATCCGTTACCACCCTGAACTCACTCGAGGCTCTTCATGAGGCAAAGACCTTTCGAGGCTCTAAACTAGGTCCAAACCCGAATCTGGCCACTGACTTTACGTCTATCCTTCACCCCTACTTCAGACTCCAGTAGTTTTTATTTAAATACCAAGACATCTGTATCGGAAGATCTGATGATATTTACGCGTGAGTCCCTATTCCGCCATATCTTTTGCGCGAGGTACAATGAGGCTATCAGCTTCTTCCGGTTACGTTCCTATGGTTGACCCTGAAATAGCAGAGCAAATGTTCTCTGAGGAAGTGAATTGTTTAGAAAAAAAAAATTCACCACACTAATAACATCAACAGGCTACAGTTTCTGGAACAAGACTTGTTGGTTGTCATGCTGAACAGTGTCTTCCTGGAGGAATAATGGACAAGCTTGAAAAGTTCACCTGCGGCCTATAGGTACATGATCCGCAGACTCCACATATATCGGTGAACTTGGTGCGCAAGGAACTGTTTCCAACCAAAATTAATAACCAGCATCCCACCAACATCGTTAGCACTACAAAAACATACGCTCCTTGTCGTATAACAAGCAGACCATCTCGAAACGTAGACTAAGTAGACGAGAAGCAGAAAATAAGTTATTTTATACATAGATATTTCTGCCGCCTACAGAAGTTGTCGAAAATTATCTCTGGAGTCCTCGGAATGGACAATTGCTATTAATATTAATACAAATGATATCTTATATGCATTTAAGTTCTTTTACGTATTAAAATAAAAATTATGACCATCAAAGTTTACGGGGGTTATCTAAATATAAACTCGGAATAAAAAACTAATAATGTATATAAATGCTAAAAACATTGATTCTGAATAGTAATATAGTAAGTTGTGACCAAAATAAATAGTCAGTCTTGCGTGTATAGCGGTACCAAACGATACGATGCATTACATCAAGTGCAAAGACGTCTTTCAAACGGGCGCTTTATTTGCAATGCGTATAGTTCAAAAACTACTGAACGGATTTTCAGGTTTTTTGTTTTATTTTGCAGATATGACCATATCGTAGAAAAACTATTTGTAAATTTCGTGAGAATAAAAAAAAATTGAAAATTTCATATTTTTCTTATTATTTGGCCGCCATCTTTAATTTTTTTAAATTATTTTAATTTTTATATGAATAAATGTTTTAATACAAACTGATAGCCACCCCAACCATTAAAATCGGTGCAGCCGTTATGATTCCAAAATTTTTTACATCACGTGCAAAAACGTCTTTCAAATCCGCGCGCTCCATTTGAAATGGGTATAGTTCAAAAACTACTCAACGGATTTTCGTAATTTTTATTTTATTATGTAGATAATATTATAAGGTTTAATTTAAATACATACAAATGTGGCCATATCATAGAAAATTTATTGGTAAATTTCACGAGAATGAAAAAATAAGTTTGAAAATTTCATATTTTTCTTATTATTCGGCCGCCATCTTAATTTTTTTTATGATTTTAATTTTTTATATTAATAAACGCTTAAATACGAACTGATAGACATCCGAACCACCAAAATCGGTGCAGCCGTTATGATTCTATAATTTTTTAAAAATATGCGGCCGCCATTTTGGAAAATGTCCGCCATCTTGAATTCTAGTGGATGAAAATCGTGTTTCCTCGGATGAAATCATTTGTATTGGTCCCTAGTATTACTGTGCAAAGTGGCTTGCTTTCTGCATAAAATGCAGTTTTTTTCCGTAAGCCCTATGACTATTTGACGTGTGGTCACAAATGGGGGCCATTAGAAAAGTCTTGCCTATTTTCAAATTTAAAATGTTACTAAGATTTTAAATCTGTATGATGGGTATTGCTCAGTGGTGTCATTAAAAAAATTAAAAATATTTTGTGGTGAATGATGAAGTGGGAAATAATTTCCCGTTTTTTGATTAATGGTTAATCACAACTCATACTAGAAAATATGAAGATAAATTCATAATATCAATTTCTAAGTCGGTCAAATGTTGTTACACCAAACCTGACCTTATGATAACATACGGCATCACTGTCAAACGTTTCTTTATTTGGGACAATGCGTTCATTTTCTGATTGGAACAGGCTGAGCAAATTGGCGAGATTCATTCCAACTTTTGTGACCAATATAAAAGGAATCTTCGACTAGACACAGAGTTGAAATACCCTAAAAGTACAATAGTTGACGCTTCTTAGCGATTGATGCGCAACTGGCTCTGTCGCACAAATATGGAAATGCTATTGCTTGCAGAGAGGTAACTACAGTTCGATTCGGAGCATCAACGATTAACAATCTTGGCTAGAAGGCCAGTTCTTGGAGGTCTAGTTGTACTGGTTTATCTGGATTAGCGTTTGCGAAGTGTGCGGTCATGAGAACTTGTGGCCTGCATCGGAGATGGCCGGTTACGTAACGAGGTTACTGACACCACGCGTGCCGGTGCCGTAAGGAGATTCAGATGCCCACGCACTGGCGTTTCAATTTCATTAGTCTTATTATAAATACAAAAATGGAGTTTATTAGTAAGTACTTAGTACTTCTATTATAATTTTAGAATAAATATTTTGACTGTACCTGGTGCTTTGAAATTTATGACACAAAGTTTGCAAACTACACATTATATGTATTAAAATGAGTTTAGGAAATGGTGCCCGCCAAAAATATTTTAGTTCTTTGCTACATACAACAAAAATTTTAATCACTTCTCATAAAAAATATTCGTACATAAAGCTGGATTTATTTTTATGTGCAGTAAAGTTTAGAATACATAACATATATTAAATGTACCCTGACCCATACGATCAATGTAATGATTAATTTATATTCTAAATGTGGTAGCTTTTACAGTGTTATATAAACTAGTATGCAGATTAATTATAGTACAGGTTGCTACTGAAGAATTTAAGAATTCATAAAACAATATATTTATTTGCAGAATCGCCAAAATATGTCGCTTTCTTAAATAGAGAATGTATGAATAAAATACACTTGTCTAAAAATATGTTTACGTTTAGCGTATAATATAACCACGTTATATAAGGTCCTAATTTATTAGATGCAGATATTTTTACAGCTGATAGTACTCGGTCTCTGGAGTATATTAAACCGTGAAACATTATAGCTTTTACGATGTTTTTTTGGAGAAAACGGAAAAACAAATTTGCTACGTAAAAACACCCTGTTTATGTGATTATTAAATGAAAACTCATTGAACAGATTCTAGTACCTCTTTTACGTACCACTTAACTGTAACTGGCCACTTCAATGACATGTGCAGTTTTCCCGCCGAACCTTTATGACATTTACAACAAGCAATTGTTGACATGACAGACAGTGTTATTGTGACATGTGATAATGCACATGATGTTTTGTTTTAGACGAAATTATAATTAATTTTTTTGTTAGGAAAATGAAATCAAAAAAGTTACATGAAAAGATTTCATAATTTATATTTAAAGTTAATTATTTTAATGTAAAGTATCATGTGTTAAAATATCTGCAACTAATAAATTAGGACCTTATATATTATATAACCACGTTGTGTATTACTCTCAATGGTGTGAATTATGTGTAAAATTGTTGGTGTAATAAATAGTTATTTGTTTTACAAGGGGGCAAAGTAGTTGTTTAACCGCACGTGCCAATATTGATACCTGAGCAAGCGAAAGATTCCAATAGTGAACCGCGAGCGTAGCGAGTGGTTCAAAAAGTGGAATCTTGAGCGTTGCGAGGGTATCAAGGCACGAAGGTTAAACATACTTTGCCACCGAGTGAAACACAAAATTTTTCACCACACCAACACAAACAAAATACTGACTATAAAACATCAAACTAAATCAAATCCATCAATTTATTTGATATTTATGATTTAAAATCATCATTTATAGGTAACATCTAGCAGCCAGATTAAGACATCGAGTTAAAATTTGTATGAAATTACTTTGCCCCCTTGTGGATAAAATGCAATTTTGCTATCTGTTTTCGAATAGCAAAGAAAGCCTTTACCAGTTGGTGTGGTGAAAATTATATTAATACCAGAAGCGTTCAGCTTATGATGTAATTGTTCACAACCAAATTCTCAAATCTTTATTGCGAATAAGGACAAAGCCATGAAGAATCAGATTATCACTCTCCTTAATGGAAATTAAATCATCTAACAGAACGTCAAATCAGATAAACTTTACATAAACAATCATTTTCGTTACATATCACAAATAAAATATATACCTGCTATTATAATGTAAATATCAATGTATATGCATAAATATTATTTAAATAACAGGATCTCACCAAACCATTAAATTGTGACCTTAAACATTTTCTTATGATAGGTACCTACATTATTTCTGCTGTGGGTGCTTATGGGACATTAAATACCCTATTTTCAACGGCTTCTTAATTAAAATGTTTGTTATAGAGTTGTTTTTGACACTTAATACCAGGATGCCGAATGTAAATGAGTTTTGGTTTTATTAAAGATGTATCTCGGCAAAGATGCTGTGGCCAATGATGATGAATATTCTGGGCATAATTTTGGAATGCAGAAATGATTCACACTTACTTATGTATGGTTACTCATGTGCTGACGGGCTAATTTTTTCACCACCCGCTTCCCTCCCTTGGTTGTCGTAGAAGTCGACTGTGGGTTTTGGGTTCAATTTTAAATCGGCGAAAAAGTTTGAAATATAATTCTTACTTATTACTTTACCACTCAAAACGAAATCATGGGGATCGATCGTGTCATTGGTTTCAAACGAAAGTGAGAGGAAGATCAGCAGGCCTAGCCAAAGTCATAACCGTTAACCCTTCGTGGCAAACGAAACGCAACTGGCTCTGTTACACCAATACTGAAGAGCGATAAAGAGAGATAGTAATTACGATGAGCAAACGTAGTCGATTTGCAAGTTGGTTACGCGTCCTGTTTAACTGTCGACTATACGAGTTCATTCTTGGATTAGAAGTGAATTGCACTTGACATTTGTATCGAATTAAATTTGAAGTCACGTTACACGACGGAATGCTCTCATAAACTAATCTTTGACGTCTTCTAATTTATATCTCACAAAAGTTGTTACATTTTTTTATGAAATAGGCAGCAAACGAGCCGACAAGCCACCTGATGGGAAGCAGTCACCGCCGCCCATGGACATGAGCAACATCAGGGGAGCCACTTATGCGTTGCCGACCTTTGAGAATCCTAAATATCTGCTTCTTGAAGGCCTTCATATCATAGCGCAAGGGAAACACCTCAGAAGGTAGCTCATTCCACAACATGCTTGTTCTGGGAAAAAACGAGCGAAAGGCCCGTTTATTCCTGGTTTGCCACGTGTCGAGAAAGTCAGGATGAACTTTGAGAGCCAACATCTCTCCGAAGGCTAAGAAGATCTAAACCGGCTGTGAGATCGGGATCGCCAACAACATTTATATAAAATGATTAGAACACTTATTCAATTAGGTACCTCAGGTAACGTGGCATATTAGTTTTATCGTTAGTAGAAGAAAATAACATGGTCATGCAATTGATTATTTTACCAAGTATGTGGTGCGAATTGTTTTGTTATACAAAAAGGTACTAATAAGAAACACTTAGTACATTTCAAAATAAAAAAGCCAACTAGTACAATAAAATTATGTATTTACAAATTAAATATTAAATAATAATACCTTAAAATAATTTTCTGTTTCTAGAAGGTGTATACTAGTATGAAAGTTTGTTTACGACTTATTTAAACATTAAGTTTTAGGTAACTAGCCAAAACAAATTGGACAGAGTAGGAAAGAGTATCTATATCTAAATACATTTTTTGGTAATCCTTAGAAACATTACAGACACGTAATATGTACGTTCAAGTAAAATTAAATGACGACAGTGTTTGCTAATGTCATGATATATACTGTAGGCACAGTTCAATATCAGATTTCGGTATCGATTGGAAGCATGCCGTTTAGTATTGAAAATGCACTTAAGAAGATAGGCTTAGGGAGCAGTGGTAGAGGCAGCTTCAGTCGTCGACGCATCAGCGCTAGTGGAAGATGGCTCTTCTGATGTAGCTGGGGTGGTGGCATCAGCAGATTTAGTTGTGGCTTCAGCTGGCGTGCTTGCCTCACTTGCATCTGTGGCTTGGCTACTGGCACTGGTAGTGCTTGACTCAGTTGTGCTAGGTGATGATTCGCTTGTATTTTCAGAAGATGCTTCGCTTTCTGTTGTTTTAGCAGCTTCAGTGGTTGAAGCTTCTACTGGAGCAGATGCAGGGCCTGCTTCCATCTTTCCACTCTTAGGTTCAGGAGCTGGTTTAGACGGTGTAGCAGTCTGAGGTGCAGGTACCGATGCAGGCTTAGGCTCTGATGCGGAGTTTGCACTGTCAGCTGCATTCTGTTTCTCAGCTGAAGAACCAGCTGCTGCGGCCGCGGCTACGATTGATGGAGGAATGTGGTCACCAACTGGTCTGAAGCCGTTTTCATCGGCAATGTACCTGTTATATAAGGAAAAATTGTTAGCTTGTCGACAAAATAACAAGAATGTGTCATAATATTAATATTTCAATGTAAACTTTTGATCCCTTAATTTTGTAGAATGAGAAAGTTGAATTACAAAATTTAAAATCATGGTAACCAACTTATTGTTATTCATAAGTTATATTATCGCACAAAATTAAAAACATAATGAAAGTGATCCAACCTATTCATTCATTCAGCTATTCAAAAGTTTATCGACCATCTTCATAAGTTTGATGATGAGGCTAATGAGTATCCGGATTTCCTTGGTTCCAGGCAACAAAGAAGAACGACGAAGGAAATTCGATGCCCTCAGATATGATGACGTTCGTAAAGTCTCACCTGACACTGATGACGGTGCCATCAGGCGCGGTGTAGGAGTAGGACCCCTGCTGCACATGCACCTCGTTGCTCTCTTCACTCTCGCCGCCCTCGTTGCTGTCTCCCGCCGCTGACCGCCCCTGTACCTTCGGGACCACTTTGTCGTAGGACGTTTCTTCACGCTTGATCCCGTTGCCAGTTTCATAGCTGTTCAAAATAAATTCAGTGTTATTAAATCAGAATTAATTTGATACTTTTGATAGTTATTTGCCTATATCACTCCTATCCTACGTCCCTATCTCCGCTTAAAACATCACATCAATTCGTCGCTCCGTTTTGCCGTGAAAGACGAACAAACAAACAGACACACACACTTTTCTATTTATAATATTAGTATGGATTTTTTATTTGTTGCTCGTAAATCGCACCTTTGTACACATTGATCTTAGGATTTTAAAATAAATGATAGCCCAAAAATGGAGTCATCAAAACTCAATCTATACGAATCAGGTACTGAACTGAACTAAGTACGAGAGAACATTAGCAAGTAAATTTTCGGCACTTCAAAATTCATTTGCATTAATAATGACTAATAATTTGTGTAATGAGACATACATACACCTACTAAGGTATTGTTTCAATTTAAGACAAGTCAATTCGAAATTAATTTCCCATACGATACGAGTAGAATAATTGACTTGTACTTACGTTTTTGGTAACAAATATTAACGTATTTTTAAGTTAAAACTTCACATTTGTATACATATATTTTGTTTTATAAAACAGAAATTTTAAATTATTCTTAAGTTGTGTTTATGCTCACTGGAGAATTTTACGATTACTTACCTGAATTTGTACGTTCCATTATTTTCTAACTCTTCCGATTGTGACACTATGGGAATAACTGTAGGCTGCTGCTTCTCCAGCGGCACCACATCAGTCGCCGCCGGCGCAGCCCTCACGCTAGCCACCGCCAAACACACGAAAACCAATTTAGAATACATTTTTACCTCACTCACTCCAACTCACTGATGAATGATACTCCAGACTCCTTCGCCACCTATATGTAAGGCTCATCTATTTGCACTACCCTCCCCCCGCCTTCCGGTGGTTCCTAAACGTACGCTAAATACTTCAGCCTTAACGCTTGACTGATGTGTTCTTCGAAAAATTGCACAATCGTCGAGGTGTCAACAAAGGTGACGATCCTGCGTGATTAACAAGGTTTATTGGCTCGCTGAAAACAAGCTGTTCTTAGTAGCAGTTCGAAGAATTTACGAGAGACTAAGGTATTTTATAATTACAATAAAAACACAAATGTTTTAAAATTGTAATCAACGTAAGTGAGTACTTTTAAATCATTCAGATTAACCTTTTAAAGCCCCAATGATAAACACAATCATACGTCATTTTTAATTGCTTCTTATCCACTATTCTACACGAATGTTCATTCCGCAGCGTACTATGACAAATGCCCGCGTCTGTTACTATTCCAACACAGCAAATTATTGCATTATGCGGACAACTTTGGGTTACATATATTACATTGTTATAATGGGCACTTAATATATGAACAAAAAGAAAAAATGTAGCATAAATCTTAGTACCTACCTATTGTTTTAAATATCTCGAGAAAACCCCAAGCTCCGGCTCAGATTTGTTATAGCCTACTTTCGACACTAATATTACATAAAATTGCCACCCCATTTCAAAATGCCTCTGTCCCGTGTACGTACAATCTGGTTACTACTTACTGCATTTTGGGGTTGAGGTGACCAGATAGCTATGTTCCTAAGTGGGCCACACGCAACGTTCATAATAATTAGCATGTATTGTATGCCATGACAAATCATAAAACATTTGTTCGTTACATATTACTTATTTTGACTGTATTCTTTTGATTATTTTTAAGGTTAATTATAATTTTGTAATCAGTTGGTATACTCGCTGGCTTTTTTTTTGCAAATCAAACTCATGTTAAACTATATTACCGAATGATTCCATATACATCATTTGACGCACTACCAATGTATCTATTAAATATTAATGAACTTTTAAACTGTATGAACTACATAGATAGGTAACCCCTATCTGAATTAAGTTTTTATTAGGTATTAGGCATTTTAAATATTCCAGCCCGTTTTGTTTTTTGTTTCAAGCTAAATTCCCAAAATAATTATAGTTTGTTTTGACTCAAACCACAACAGCTAATTGGAGAATAAATCTTTATTCTTATAATAAACGAGAATCTTTTGAATATTTGCTTCCTTGTTCAAAACTATGCAAATATCTACTGATGTCATTCGGTATTTATATACAACAAAGAAAAATCTTCACTATATAAATATAAAATTAATCCAACTTGTCTGGTTGGAGTAGTGTGTAGGCGCCTAATCGCCGAAACATTCCAGCTTAAGCTGGCTATTATTGACTCATCTTCATTAATTTACTAAGCGCGGGCGTGGTGTGTTGTTGTGTATTTGATATTTTAGTTTATTATTATGCTAGCATTCAAATTAATTTTATTTGCACTAGTAATATCTAATGGCGTGTTAGGCCGTGACACTCGCAGAAGAAGCACAAGCCTCAAACAAGCTGAAGATGAATACAAGTATAATCACCCACCGACGCCGCAAGAAGCAATACCAGTAGCAGTGGTCTATGAAAATGAAAGCAACCGCGAAGATAAATCAATTACAGGTGATATTACACCAGATAAAGGTACTGATGATGTGAGTACAGAGCCACAAAGTAAATTAGATTCAGATGTAAAACCAGAATCCACTTCCACTGTAAAAGTCAGTAATGATGAAATAGAGCTTACGAAACCATCTAACGTCGAGGAAAAAGAACTTAAAGTAACTACTTACAGACCTCAAATAGAACGTCATATACCGGTAGCTGTTGTTTATGATCCAGAACCAACATATCAAAAGCCTATATCAAACAGAAATAGGGCTACAAATAAAAGAAAAAGAATCCAAGAGCCTGCTGTGGAAGAAAAACATACAGAAGAAGAAGAAGACAATACTAGCTTTACTCCGCAAGTGAACGGACATACTGGCCCTTTGATTCCATCTGCGAACAGAAATGTAGACTTAGATAAGAGGCGAAAACACCGCCGGCCTGTTGTGGAGAAGCAAACTGTTGCCACACCTATTCTCAATGGGACTATATTCACACTATCAAAACATCTGTCTATTGAAACAGAGATGCCAAGCAATTTCCACAAACCTACTAATGAAGAAGCTAAAGTTTCTCATGGAAAGGAAATCTCCACCAACCCAATAGTAAATAAACACGAACAATTGAACACACAAGACGAAATACAACGCGTTAAATCAGAAATAAAAATATCTAAAGACAGCAAAAAACGTCCTAGTATAATAGAAGATAAAAACAATCTAATCGTTAAGGCTGATAAAGCAAGAAAACCGAATACAGACCATAGTGAACAATTTAAACGTGACAACTCAACACGAGTCCGTGAAGTAATTCCAATTGTTCAGTCCGAAAATGTTGTATTTTCACATTCTGGAAACTTCAAATACAGGTAAATTACTCGCAACTACATATTGCGCTTATCATCTCAGAGTGTTGATCTTATTTTAGCCGTTTTATATATAATATGTTTAAATTTCAGTTATGAGGGAGGTGATGGAACAAAAGCCTTCGAAGCGGGAGAACTCAAAACCTTTGATGATGAGACCGCCGGAGAAGCCGTCAGCGGTGGTTTTTCTTATACGGTAATATAAAACTTACGTGAAAAGAGTATTTACAGTTCTTGGTCTTTCAAGCTGGAGATAAATATAGAATCATCAAAAAATAAACAATTACTTCTGTTATCAACTTTATCATAGACAAAAACCAAAGGTTACTTTTCTGCTGAGATAAAGCCAAACGTAAAAATTATCAATTGATTGAGCAGAAGAGAGATCAATGCTATTGGTCGATTCCTCTTTTGTTTGTTTAGGCAATTTTCTCCTCAGCGACAAGTCAGCTTTAACAACGAATTGAGGGTTTCACATAATAAATAATGCTGTATTCTATTCCAGGCTAAAGATGGCAACGAGTACAGCCTGTCCTACACAGCAGATGAGAACGGCTACCGGCCCGTGGGCGCGCACCTGCCTACGCCGCCCCCCATCCCGCCCGCCATAGCACGTGCGCTCGCCTACTTAGCTACCAAGACAACTCCTGAACCGGTCACGGAGTCTTTAGCAGAAGATGATGCTTAAATTATTTAAGGAATTTAATTATAGGTAAAGAATGAGTATTTTGAAATTACATTCTCTTTTATTACGCCCCTCAGTCCTTCTATACCACACATGAAGTTATTCTGCTACGAAGACTTAGGCAAGAGAGCTACATTAATCATACCTTGTACATTATAACTTACACAGATAAAGAGACTTGCTAGGTATAAAGTAGTTGAGAATTGTAAAGTTTTATGAAAGTAGAATTTTATTAATATTTAAGATCTCTATAAAGATTTCTATCCTACAAAATATTTATTTTTATTACCCTTATACCCAGCTTATAACCCGGATTTTACTTAAGATCTATTACACGGGTTTGTCACCTAAGTCAACAATAATCTAAAACCATCCGAGGACAGATTACAGTGGTGTTACATTTCAGTGAGTCAAAGTACATACGTGATTCATAATAAGCGTAAATTTAAATCCAATAAACTGATGTCATTCCTAAACCATCAAACCAAAGAAATAAATAAAGACATTGTTTTTGTGAAGAAAAACATCTTTCAAAACAATTCAAAGTTATTTTTGTACATGAAAATGATGTAGTTTTGTTATCAGTGCATCTCGATCACGCTAATTAAGCTATAAATCCGATAGAATATAAAAGCAGGCGCGACGATGTCAGTTAAATACGCACCTGTGTTCGAATTGACCTCCTTGTCATCCTCATCCAACTAAATGTTACATCCTATAACAAGCCTGTCTGCTCACCTTGACCTTATAGAGCCTAACCTACCCTTGTGTATATTTTAAATATTTTTTGGCAGGTGATCGCCAATTGGTTCATTTTCTTGTTTTTTTTTTATGCGTCCCCTTGTAATTACTTCGTACTATATATTACTCATATTACCCAAGTGTGTCAAGTGTATCTTTCCAAGAATATAATCTTATGGTGTTCTCACCAATGACCTTGTGAAGACGCTCACTCTGCTGAACGGGTTTGACGAGGAATGTCTGTTCGCTCAACCTGTTCACTTTTGCTTTCCACGTCATCTTAGGGATCCGTCTGTGGAAATGAAATTGAAATAAAGCGATGAAGATGTCTACAAATCATAAATACTGTGCCAATTTATTTATAAACGATAAACCCTGACAATTATTGATATTTTGTTATAGTCGATTATTGATATCTTATCTTCCAGTTTATTCGTCTTTAAGAGCATAAATAGTAGGTATAATCATAAGTAGAAGAGAATTCATTTTACGCATTTTACTGAAAAGCAGTTTCTGCTTAATGTAGTTTCTAAACTATTTGTACTTAATGCCTCTAATAACAGCATTTTATTTATTATTTATTTTATTTTATTAATATAACTAGCAATACATGAGGAAATCTCATAAATCCCTGTCACATTTACTTGTTAGAAAGTGACAGCCACAATGAAAGGCGATAAGTGATAAAATCGCGATCATCTTGGTCCTGATCTGGAATTATGTCGCGGTAATCGTTATGATACAATATTTCCGAGGCAAATAAGGAGGATTCTTTAAAGGTTATTCGGATACATACCGATACGCTTTACTTTCCCACGCCGCTGCGGTGCTGTTTAATATACCTCTTAATTAAGCTACTAATGGAGACACACGTTTTATCTACTTAGTTCGTGAGCAGTTAAAAATAAAAAGGAAAAATATATAAATAATATGAGATGGATGAATGGCGACATGTCTCCAGTAAACTTGAGAGATAAATAAACTAAGATCGTGAAACCTGTGTAGAGATAATGCGTTTTTAATAGCGTCACGAGAAATTACATTCATTGTTTGTAAAAAGTGAGAGCGCCCACAAAGTTACTTACTATAATTTTACTTAGAATCAAAACTTACATACATGCTCCGTTCAAAAACTCATGTGACGGCTTTAATTAAAATAAAGTGCACGCAAATTAAATGAAAATAATAAAAAATTAAAACCGCTATTTCATTAGATTTTAAGAACTTATATTAAATTAAATATAAATATATATGACATATGTAGATATGCCATTCTTTCAGCGGCAGGTAGGTAAGTTAAATACAGGAAGTGGCGTTTAATTTTACACCTAGTCTTGAACTTGTTGTTTGCTGCATGCTAATTACAATACATTCGCACATGACAAATATGTCATATGCCATTTTTAGACATTCTTGAAAGTTATTTTTGGCATGGTGTCATTTTGTCATTGTGTTACCCAAAAATGACGTACCCAAAGTTTATGAAATTGTAATTAAAACACGTCGATAGTTGTCACCTAAATTACACTACGCAGAACAATATTTATCATTTTTATCAATATCAAATACTTAGGTAGGTACTTATTTAGGTATTTGAAGTAAGGTGTGGATAGCTTAGCAGTTATAAGGGTAGCAAATGATTAAATGCATCAATTATTTTGCAATGCATCTTTGGCATTGAATTTGCTTTAATTTAATAAATAAAAAACATTTACATTGTATAAAAACTCTCGGGCATCTTCGCTTATCACAGATCAGTCACATTTTTTTGTTTTCTTTATTGCTGTTTGAATATACATTATTTCTACAACCGTTTTGTTGAGCCTTCTACAAACTAAAACGTCTCTAACTTTTGTTTGGCTGTTTACAAAACGGTGAAGCGAGTCGTTGAGTACTTGTTGTAGCCGTTGGGTAGTCTTTCAGTGTTAGTTTCGGCCTGGGGGCGGTGGGGGCAGCGTGGCCAGGTAATCTAGGGCCTTCTGGATCGCAGGCGGTATCGGTGGGGGAGTCGGCAGGTGAGCGCCCTGAAACACATTTGCAAAGATAACGTCAATAATATATTACCTATTATGATTTAGTAAATGAACATAATATGTGGGCCTTTTGTTAAAGACAGACAGGCAAGGGCCAACCCTTAGTCACTTTACCTTTCATATATTTCATACATACAAGATAATATTCAGTTTGCTTATCACCACCCCTTGTCTTATGTTTGTATCTGTTTTATGAAATATATGGATATATTTTATATATGCACGTTAGATAACTGTCAAAAAAGTAAACAATAAATCGTTGATTACAGCTTCGGCAGTTGTTGAAAAAATGTACGTAGTGTATAATGCCGACATAGAACTGAAGTTCAATGATTGCTTTATAATATGACATAATCAATAACATATTAGGGTCTATAACACCTGTGACGGCAATTAAATTACAAGTCAGAGAGGTAATAATGACTAATATTGATTATTATACTTCCTGAATATATCATTCAATGTAACAATTAATAACAAATGTGATCTTTCATTGCGAAGTCACTTACTAAATTGATTTCAACAGTCTTTCACAAAATAATATTTACGTAAAAATATTTACGGAACACTCCACTATTGGACTACATAGGTATCAATACCAATAGCTCTGTCTCTCTCTAAAACAGCTGCAATCTGCACGTGTTGATAAGCGAACGTCCGCGTGATGATCGTGAACTTTATTACGTAGGGCGTATGACTTAGTAAACAAAGCATTTATGATCTTTTTCTTATGTGCGCGATTTAATAGCCGCCTAGTCGGAGATAAGTCGGAGATAGGTCGGATGTCGGAGATACGTCGGAGATAGGTCGGAGATATGTCGGATGTCGGAGATAGGTCGGATTTAGGTCGGAGATATGTCGGATGTCGGAGATAGGTCGGATTTAGGTCGGAGATATGTCGGATGTCGGAGATAGGTCGGATTTAGGTCGGAGATATGTCGGATGTCGGAAATAGGTCGGATTTAGGTCGGTTGTCGGCGATAGGTCGGATTTAGGTCGGAGATATGTCGGATGTCGGAGATAGGTCGGATTTAGGTCGGAGATATGTCGGATGTCGGAAATAGGTCGGATTTAGGTCGGTTGTCGGCGATAGGTCGGAGATAGGTCGGATGTCGGAGATAGGTCGGAGATATGTCGGATGTCGGAGATAGGTCGGAGATAGGTCGGAGATAGGTCGGAGATAGGTCGGATGTCGGAGATAGGTCGGAGATAGGTCGGATGTCGGAGATAGGTCGGAGATAGGTCGGATGTCGGAGATAGGTCGGAGATAGGTCGGATGTCGGAGATAGGTCGGAGATATGTCGGATGTCGGAGATAGGTCGGATTTAGGTCGGAGATAGGTCGGATTTACGTCGGAGATATGTCGGATGTCGGATGTCGGATTTAAGTCGGAGATAGAGGCTATAAAAGGGTCGAAGCGAGCCGACGCGCGTCATTCTTAAAATATCTACAAGACTAACAGTGTCTCTGGCTTTCGTGTGTTATACTGGTGAATGAAGTTGTTCTGCTATTGTTTCTTTGTTTGTTTTTACTTGGAAATTATTCTAAGTGATTGTAAACTTTGAAATTGTGTCTCTGTTTGATTGTGCGGGGACAATATCGTCGTACAGTTGAACTTAGACCTGTGGTAGAATTGCTTTACCGTCAGTTGTGGGTTTATTTTAGTATTCTATTTGTAGTGTAGTGTTACATTTTAATTAAAGTGTAGTGAAGTTTTCTGTGCTTTGTTTCATGAGTGCCGTCAAGCAATACAAAGACTGGGTCGATGTATGGCTGGTGCTTGGAGATAAGTCTGTGTTTGGTTTTGTAGGGAGTAATTCTTGCAAAACTAAGCTTAGATTATAGCACGTAAAGAAAACTTCACTCGTTTATTTAGTTGGTCAGTAAAATTGAATTTAGTAATTTTCTATGGGGTTATTTTGTGAAAGTTATAAGCCAGATCATTGTTTGTGACAGACTGTTGTCCGGCTAGGCGCTTCTTCCCTTACGGTGTCAAACAAGGAGCGTTTAGGGGTCTTTTGTTCCAAGTGGAGGGCTTGGGCGCTTTTATTTACTTACAAAAGCGTATTTTCTCACCGGTCTCAAAGAGTCCAACTGTTAGATGGAAGTGAGGACTTTCACGATTGACGAAAGACATTAGGAGTAATCCTTGCTCACTGAAGTCGGCAGTATTTGAGGCTGGGGTCCTATATATATATATATTTATTTACTCGGTGTTCTGGTTCATGCTGGCGTTGGTCGCTGGAGATTTCGGTTGTGATCGATCCATATCTAAGTAAAGTCTGATCGCAGCTGGGTCTCCCATGTGGCTGGTACTGGTGTGTCCTAGAATACTGGATATATACACGGATAGGGCGATCTACTCTCTGCTACCCTAGCCCGCGGGCAAAAGCAGAGGGGGGGATCAGAACTCAAGCCTATAGGTTGCCTATCTCAGCTTCGCTGGCTGAACTGTACAGCTTATGGTAGGGATACACTTGTGCATATTCTGAACACAAGATCTATGGTAAGTGAGGGTCTGTGTTTCAGATATGTTAGAGTAGGAAAAACAATAGGATTAGGGTAGAGTCACACACTATTTCTATGAAAGTAGAGTTCTCTTATGATTGGTCTTGGAATATAATTGGTCAACGTGTATTGTGGAGAAATAATTTAACTACTACTACTTATATGGTTTTAATGGACTTTAAATGTGGTGTTTACTATCTTAAAATATGTGGTAAAACTGGTAATTTATAAAAACTCTTATTACTTAATTTATTTGAGTGAAATTAATAATTGTGGTAGCAATTTCTGATTTTTCGGTGTGGCTGCGGGACACTTAGTGTTGCTAACTGGTTTTTCAAGGTAAATTCTATCAAGTTGGTTAGGGAAACAAACTATTCTTTGGAATAAAAGGTATAGGTTTGTTATAGGGCCCAGTGGCATGCGAGCGCCGTTCACTGATGGAAAGTCAAAAGCTTAGAAAAGTTTGACTTACTTAGTTCTTATAAAAGTTAGCGACTGCTCGGTGTTTCGTTGAAGCATTGGAAGGATCGAGAAGTTATGGTCTATTAGCAGTATTGGGGAAAGGGGGGGTTTAGCTAGGGAAAAAGGAACAAAACAAAAAGGGGGTTAGTTCGTAGATAGATAGCCCTTCAGGCTTACTTGCTTAGGATCCTGATAAAGTGGTTTGATCAGGTCAGGGGTCCCATACCGCATCGCAAGCCCTTGCTCAAGCCGGGACCACTAATAAGGCGTAGCGGATGATTACCAAAATATTTTTTAATATTTATTTCATGTATGTTTCACTCACTAACTTTTATTCTAAAAATTTCTTTATTACGTCATTAATTTTCTCACATATAACTTTCTAGGCCTAAATCTGATAAAATACTCTTCTATAACACTATATTATTATGCTACAATAACCTTTATTCTTCTTTAAAATATAAATAAGTAAAAATTTAAAAATCAGTCAAAAATACAGCTGATACTCGGGATACCCCCATTTGCCAGAATTTCATTTGCCATAATTTTATTTGCCATCCTATTCAACAATCATAATATTGTTTCTCATAACATCTTATGCCATAATCATTGTTTACTATATTAATCTAGTGCCAGAAACTTTGTTTCCCATAAAGTCAGTTTCCATAATGTCATTTGTCAGAATCATCGAAATCCGTAATTACCACATTCCATACCATCATTTGTCATACAAATTAGCGTCCAGAAAAGTCAATTTCCATAATGTGCTTTGGCAGAATCGAAAACTACTACAATAGGTACTAGAAGGACTAGAGAATGAAACTGCTATCAGAAAGTAGGTTAGGTTAGGTTAGAACTGTGACCCTCTGGAAAATGAAACTGCTATCAGAAAGTAGGTTAAGTTAGGTTAGAACTGTGAACCTCTGGAAAAGGAAACTGCTTGAAAAGTAGGTTAGGTTAGGTTAGAACTGTGACCCCCCGGAAAATGAAAATACTATCAGCCAGTAGGTTAGGTTAGGTTAGAACTGCGACCCCCTGGAAAATGAAACTGCTATCAGAAAGTAGGTTAGGTTAGGTTAGAACTGTGACCCCCTGGAGAATGAAACTGCTGGAAAAGTAGGTTAGGTTAGGTTAGGTTAGAACTGTGACCCCTGGAAAATGAAACTGCTATCAGAAAGTAGGTTAGGTTAGGTAATAATATGGGCAACAATTAATATGGCAATAATTGCTAATGGCGTTTGAATATTCTATGAAACCATATTATTGCACTTAATAATATGGCTAACAAATAGTATGGCATTGTATGATTATGGAAGGTAATATTCGGATAAACAACGAGTATGTCATATGATTTTTATGGTAAACAAATCATTCGGGCAAATGAAATTCAGGCAAGTTAGATTCGGGCAAATGAATATTATGTTAAATGACTGTCGGGCAAACAATAGACAACCCTGATACTCATTAAAGGATCTAGGTTATCGCGGTTCACATCTAAGGGTTCTACTTATTCACGCTAGACGATCACAAGGCCAAATTTAAGGGGTATATTTAAAGGGGGGTTAGCTATAATGTTGGTTAGTCAAGTAAGTAAGTAAATAAGTAAGGTGAGCGGAGGTTTAGTTACAAACTATATGTCTCATTAGCTGCAATCTTCAACTCTCGTCCAATGTTCAGCCATGTGTTATGTGGGACATATAATGTTTAGAGAACTTGGTTCAACGTAGAAAGAATGCGACATAGTGACGACATAATATCTGATGTAACCAGACAAGCCAATTCAAAAAATTAACAAAGAGACGTCACTTATACGCTCGTTATTTTAGAGGGTAATTTCAGATTTTATAAAACCAGTAGCCATTGGGTTGATTGATAACAGTGCCATGCCACTAGGCGCGGTTTATAAATTAATATTTTGAAAAAAACCCCGATATAGTAGATCGATTTTCATGAAACATGGCTAAGAACACTCACGACTAATTCCTCAGATTTCAAACAAAAAGAAACTAAATCTAAATCGTATTAATAAAAAATACGATGCCACAGACAGACACACTCACAAACAGACAAACGGACAGACATGTCAAACTTATAACATCCCGTCGTTTATGTGTTGGGGGTTAAAAATAATGACCTCAGATGAAAGAGTTACCTCAGGCTTGAACCCGTTCTCATCATCAGCGATGTAGTTGAGATTGATGACGGTGCCATCTGGCGCGGTGTAGCTGAAGCCGCCCTGCGCGATGATGACGTCACTGCTGTCTGGCCCTGATGCCTTCTTCAGCGTGCCCGTCTCCTCTGCCTTTATGCCGTTCTCTGTTTCAAAGCTGGAATGGTAAGAAGAAACTTTGATATAATATATGATGTGTACCTTAACATATATTTATTTAATGTCTGGATTGGTGATTGAATTGTAGAGGGTTGGATTACACTTGTGCAAAAATGGGTTGTGATATACAATGTATTTAGACACTTAAGGCTACCTACTGCAGCAAATGTATAATGGTAAAGAAATCCATACTAATATTACCTCTATAAATGGGAAAGTGTGTGTGTCTGTTTGTTTGTTCGTCCTTCACGGCAAAACGGAGCGACAAATTGTCGTGATTTTTTAAGTGGAGATAGTTGAAGGCATGGAGAGTGACATAGGCTACTTTATGTCTCTTTCTAACGCGAGCGAAGCCGCGGGCAAAAGCTAGTATTTTATAACCCGGGTATTTCTTGGTAAGTAAAATATACCTACATGTATTTTATAGTATCACATTCATGAGCTGAAATAGATCTCATTTAATTAAAAATTATAGCAGAAATTATATAATTCTTCATAATCAATAAAATTCTTCATCTATTCGCATTTGAACTTTACTGTCATATACATTTTAGTGAAGAGATAATAATAACCTGTTGCTGACAAGTGTGTGCGTTGATGTCTTTTGGTAGGCGTTACCTTTGCCATAACTTGCTATCGCAAACGCTTATTAGATCAAATCTTTCTATCAACATTAAACACTGTTTATTCGACGAAGCACATCAGTTATATTAGCCATGGTTTCTAATCGCTAGATGGTATTGCAGTAAATCACTAAATGAACGAATTTAAATAAGCATTATATTATGTAGTTATTTTAAAAATGGCTAACTACTTTATCAGAAAAAAATCCCGACTTAGACGTCTCAAAATCTAGGTTTTATTACTAATAGCTAGCTATGAATGGATTAACTTGCTAAATATGCTAATAATCACTTGCAGTTATGCCACGGTCACGATCAAATCCAAAAACTTTGTCGACTGAACTTGAACTTAAACATCAAAATAAATCAATTCTGTCATCAAATTGTACCACATTAACATTAACAAAATATAGAAATTAGGTCAAGGAATATACCACCTACAGCAAATTCACTTTGACTATATTTCTGTGAATATGAATAATTCAGATGTGTGTTCAGATTGGCTGTGGATCTGCAAACGCGTGGTTACTCAATTATCCTCCTCACGTATGCATGCGTCATTGCCAGAATGTTTAGGATCGTCTTCAATATCCGATATGAAAGTCTTTATCAGATCCAATTTTTTTTTAACAGTGATCAGTCACTAGTTGTTTTTAATACATAAATAGGGCAGGCAATTGATCACTGTTTAGTAAAATTTAATCAAATAAGGTTGAAACTTCAGATCGTGTGGACTCAACTTTATTTTGCGTTGCGTGTTGATTTGTGTGATAAGACTAGAAGATACCTGCTTGACATTTAGTTGCCTAACGGAAATACCGGCATGTTCATGTATACCAGCGTATTTTACAATTCATAAGTACCTACTTGGATTAAGATTCATAAGCTTTGAAATAGAATATCATCCGTCGTACGTCTAGGTACGCCGACCTGTTGGTCGAAGGCATGCTTGTGTATTTTTCTCCCAGCACCATCCATGAAATACTCCCACATAAATCATCTAATTACCATCATCATTTGACGATACTACCTACTACTATTACCTGTAACGGTAGGAGCCGTCGACCTGCTGGTCGAAGTCCTGCTTGATGATCGCGATGGCCTGGTCCGCGGACTTTTGCTGAGGGGCGCCCGCTCCCAGCGCCACGAAGCACATCAGTAATATTATCCTCTGAAATCAAAAAATATAACTAGGTTATTACTAGTAAGTATTATGTATTAACACGCCTACTTGGTAATAATTTAAATTCATAATTATTTCTAAAATAATTGCGCACGATAGAGTTAAATCTAAAACAATAATTTTTAGGGTTCCGTATTTTTACAAGTATTTATGACATCAAATGTGTGTACATTTTTTTTTTCAAATTATCAAGTCCCTCATTTTTTTTCTAAAATAAAGCAAACTGATGGATATCTGATTGACTGCTAAATTAATTCATTCACATAAACTAGAAAACTGCACTGCATTTACATCGATTGCCGTAAAAGAACGCCTTAACAAAACGTTACGGCAAATAATGTTTGGGGACCAAGCGATCAATCATAATAAATAGGCTCTAAACTATATCGTTTTAGCACACAAATTAATCAAAAGAGCATCTATTGTGCATTCAAACGTCTTAAAATAATCCTTGAATGACTAGGTCAAGCTTGTCAAAGACTAATTGGATAGGTAGCTTGTTTTTAGGCCAGCGGCACGAACATACTTAAACAAACACGTAATGTCCACTTGCTAATTGTACCCACAAAACAAATACAGTTTGTTTTAGTACACAACAGAATAATATAGTCGTAACTACATACAAATTACATAGAAAAATTGCGTTTTTGTATGAGGACAATAAAAGTTGTGGCACGCGGCCTTCGCGTGACGAACACGCAAATGCTGCGTCCAATAAGGGCTATGATTATCGCTATTCGATTGTTTTACCGAAGGCAAATAAATATGCAGTGTTCACATAGCGTTGCAGGCCATATACGAATTTCCGGCAAATAGGTATTGTGTTCAATACATTTACCTAAGAGGCACGTGAACCTGGCCGCCATACAATCGAAGTAACGTTCTGAGGTAACATAAAGTTACACATTAACATTTAAGTAGTTAACGTAATTCGTAATTTATCTTATATCTACCTACATACACCTAGTTCTAGTTTCAAAAAAAATATAAGTACAAAAAATATTTCTTAACAGCTTTTAGGATGCAGGATCATTTAATTCTCAGGATAATCTGCTAGTAATTAACAAGTAATTGTACAAGTAGAAAAAGTTCGGAATTAAATAAACAGAGACGTTAAGTCAGTACTCGTCTTTAAAAATATATAAACGTGTTATAATTTATCTTCTTACAAAATACAAATTGAGTGTGATTTTTTTATATGAATGAATGAATGAATGAATGAATGAATGAATGAATGAATGAATGAATGAATGATTTATTTGCATGTGAATATTGGGTTTACATTATTAGGTTTTAGGTACAATATTTTATATTCTAATCTCCAAGATTCTACCTATACAGGTGTACATGCACTGTATATTGGCTTGGCTCGCTACTAATAGTAATAGAGTTTCACCATACTACAGAAAACTTACATATAACGAGACTTATTATAAAATGTTACAATATGAGGCTATAATACAATTATACATCAAAATTATTAACAAATTAGGGATAAACATGTCATAGAAATTACAAAACAATAAAAAAAGAATATATAATTACATGATTTATAAAACGGCGAATTTTTGATACGTTATCATACATCAAGTTGCGTAAATTAACTAATAAATAAAATATTAAAAGATATATTATACAGATTGGATAAGTTCTACGGTAAGCATATGAAGGCTTGTGTTGTGGGTCAGACACCGATAATTATATTATAAATACAAACATTTGGCGACCGGTCTGACTCAGTAGAGTCGGTAGTGACCCCTGTAGTCGGTAGTGGCCTACTAAGCCGCGGTCCTGGGTTCGAATCCCGGTAAGGGCATTTATTTGTGTGATGAGCACAGATATTTGTTCCTGAGTCATGGACGTTTCCTATGTATATAAATATGTATTTATCTATATAAGGTCCTAATTTATTAGATGCAGATATTTTTACAGCTGATAGTACTCGGTCTCTGGATTATATTAAACCGTGAAACATTATAGCTTTTACGATGTTTTTTAGAGAAAACGGAAAAACAAATTTGCTACGTAAAAACACCCTGTTTATGTGATTATTAAATGAATACTCATTGAACAGATTCTAGTACCTCTTTTACGTACCACTTAACTGTAACTGGCCACTTCAATGACATGTGCAGTTTTCCCGCCGAACCTTTACGACATTTACAACAAACAATTGTTGACATGACAGACAGTGTTATTGTGACATGTGATAATGCACATGATGATTTTTTTAGACGAAATTATAATTAATTTTTTTGTTAGGAAAATGAAATCAAAAAAGTTACATGAAAAGATTTCTTAATTTATATTTAAAGTTAATTATTTTAATGTAAAGTATCATGTGTTAAAATATCTGCAACTAATAAATTAGGACCTTATATAAGTAAGTATATCGTCGCCTAACACCCATATCACAAGCTTTGCTTAGTTTGGGCAGTTTGGGGCTTGGTTGATTTCTGTAAGGTGTCCCTCAATATTTATTTATTTAGCCTTATCGTTAAAATAGTAAACATGCATGACTCAGAAATAAATTAATTCCCTTTCCGGGATTCAAACCCAGGCCCATCGGCGTAATAGGCAGGGTAGTGACCCTAGCCTAATGATTAGTGAACCACTAGGTCAGACAACTCGTCAAAATTTAATTTATGGAACGTATTACTACTATATTAAGGTATAATAAAGTATTACAATGTATCCTCACATATAAAATTACAGGTTACCTTTTAACCTAAGCTAGATAGAATTACGAAGGTTACAACGCTTCATGGCCTAATGGCAGTAGATATAGAATTACATAACATAATGTCATCGTGGCCTTCCAATACTTTGTTATATAGGTCAGTACAGTACTAACAAGAGCGAAGTAGTCATATACTTAAGAAGATGGAGAAGACAAGGTATTTTAGCTAAAGCTTCATACTGAAAAAAAAAATAGATTCTCGAAAACGAAATACGAAAAACGAAACGAAAATAAGCGCTGGTGGCCTAGCGTAAGAGCGTGCGATTTTCGATCCGGAGGACCAATGAGTTTTTCGGAACTCATGTGCGAAATGTCATTTGATATTTGCCAATCGCTTTTCGGTGAAGGAAAACATCGTGAGGAAACCGGACTAATTCCAATAAGGCCTAGTTACCCTTCGGGTTGGAAGGTCAGATGGCAGTCGCTTTCGTAAAACTAGTGCCTACGCCAAATCTTGGAATTAGTTGTCACAGCAGACCCCAGGCTCCCATGAGCCGTGGCAAATTCCGGGATAACGCAAGGAGAATGATGATGATGATTTTCGAAAACGAAATCTATGGTTTTCATTTGAGCTTGTGCAAAAAGTAATTTCTGTAAGGGATGTTCTCCTTTAAAGGCCGTACAGGCGTACATATTTCTCTACCGGTTGTCATGAAACTTTGTGAGAAGTCCGAGAATTAAAATAAATAAATAAATATTGGGGGACACCTTACACAAATCAACCCAGCCCCCAAACTAAGCAGAGCTTGTACTATGGGTGCTAGGCGACGATATACATACTTATTTAGATAAATACATATTTATATACATAGAAAACATCCGTGACTCAGGAACAAATATCTGTGCTCATCACACAAACAAATGCCCTTACCGGGATTCGAACCCAGGACCGCGGCTTAGCAGGCAGGGTCCCTACCGACTGATCCAGACCGGTCGTCGAATTGTACGGATTTTTGTCTTTTCACAGATTTGAGAGTTGTGATAGGTTCTAAGATAAGTATCTCGATCACAATTCACTGTTATGAAATGTAAGCAACTAAAACTAAAACACATTCAATATAAATGATTAGAATCAATTATAAATTTCATCTTTCCAAAATCGATGATCCAGAATCGATCTATCTTCGATGAGGATCAGATTTATCGGTGTCAAAAGTATTATTTTTTGCAACGGCACTTTTCACACGGACATATCCAATCCATATTGTATATAAAGTCATTTTTGTCAGGCCGCTTGTGTAATGTTTATGTAATGCGACAACCCCTATAATCTCCGCATATTTTCACACACAATACATAGTTCGTTTTATTTCAACCCTTTACTTGCCTACTCGTAAATGGCACTGAATCTTGAGCAGTTCCAAGGGCTCTGCCTATCCCGTTTGGTGTAAGGCGTGAGTTTTACACACATCCGCATTATTTGTTCAGTTTTCGCATGCTTGACAAATGTAACTAGCTCTGGTCAAACAATTCGTCAGATGTATGATAACGAGGTGTTTTGCAAGCGCGGTGGGAAACGCCGAAGAATTCGAGTGGGCATTGAAAAACAATGCCTAAAGACAAAGACGTGAAATTACAGTACCTTTTATTTACACGGTGTAGGACCTTGTTTAAATGATAATAAGCAGGGTTCAAAATGTGCAAAAATAACACTTAGCCTTAGAAAGAGAGGCCATTGTGCGTAAATAGTTATGTAATATCAAAGACATATCGTCACTACTTTTAAAAAATCTCGTATCTCACGCTGTTCCTCAAAGTTAAAACGCAGTAAGTCTATATGCATTCCATACATACTTACTACAATTTTCTTTTCATTGACAGACGAAGATACAAGTTTTTTTAAAAGTAGTGACGATATGTAACTCCGTATAAACAGCTACAGTCTAATAAAAAAACGTACCTCAAAGAACTAGAGAAAAAGGTACGGAGGCATAGATGGCGTTACACCTTTGGGGAACGCTCGGCTAGATGGCGCTAATATTAATATTTGACATTTTAACACATAATTATCAAGCTAAGAATATGGGCCAAATTGTCAAAACTGAGGTTCAAAAGTTTTAAGCCTGTGTCGAGAGATGGCAGTCTATGCACTGTGATTACACAGTTTACTTTGACAGTAACTCTATATACTCGTAATACTCGATCCTCTTTGGTAATATTTAATTATTATTTCAATATTTACACTTACTTACTGTGGAGTAAAAGTTCGGTCTTTTTCCGCGAGTAATTAGATCATACGAGTATTTTCATAAACATGTAAATGGCATTTTTACATTGTTAATTTATCAAAGTTTTTTTATTAATAATGGAATTATGACTTTGCTAAGTATTTGTTGAGTTATTATTCATATGTAGTAACAAAATTAGACCAATCTCCGAGATGATTATTAATCGTAAGATATTTCTAAGATCGTGGCATGATCATAGTAATCATCACACGCATCACATATCTCCTTATATCCGTCATAGGTACATATGACAAATGTTTTTTCCTGTTATTTTTTCTTCCTTTTTTATACAAAGAAGTATTTTACTACTGAGACTACATTATGTATACCTAGTAATTATTATAGTTTGCATTGAACTCATATAAACTAAGCATGTATAGTAGGTACCTAAGCTTCGAAAAAAGTTGCTTACACGCAACAAGCCATCACTCAAATAGCACATGGTTAGTTCTCTGAATGAAAACTAGCAATAAAATTTAATTTGATGGCACGCTTGTCGCAGATGGCTTCGCTTAGGTATTGTGCCGTCCTATGCCAAAGTGACGTATGGGTCCTAAATTCTCGTGTGAATAGCAACCGGCCTAGCCGAGGTGACAATCGACGATTGAAACGCAACTGGATCTGTCGCGCCAATACGGAATAGCGATAAAGGAGACTAGAGCGTAAGCGATTATCACGTTGGCTACGTGACCTACTGTGTGATATGTAGGTATGTATGACTTTTTGGTTAAGCAGGCCATTGTATAGGCAGGGCTGGTTGCGTAACCACGGTCGCCCTATGAACCGGCTATGGGCACATCCTCGCCAGTAGATGTTTCAATATTGATTCCTCAAATGTCAACTTAAGGTTCCGCTGAACATTTAGCCGCGGTTACGCTTTATGGCTTAATAAATGTGTCAAGTGGGACTGTTAGATTTATTTAGCATAGCTACCTCTATTAGGCACACTCTTCACTTAACAATAAAACACATAAAAAATATTATAACTATTATAAGTAGTTTCTAAGTCAATAATTGTCTTTGTCGAATTTATAAATCTTTATTTGTTGCATTTTGTATGGGACTTCACATAAATTACTGGAAAATGTATCAATAAAAAAATTGCACACTTCTCGAAATACTCAAATACACAATATGTTCCAAATTTCAAATCCAGGTCTACACGACAAATGTTTGTATGTCACCATTCAATCTTTAATTGATACTTCGTGCAAGGGTCACGACCCTTAAAGAACCGTGTCTTCATAGTTGTGTCTAGGTATGTATCAATGTAAAGGTCGATACTTGACGTTAATAAAGGTAAATAACCTGGGTAAGCATTATAATATGTAGTCTTTAGTAAACTTGGCTAATTATAATATGAAAATTATGTGTAAAAAAAAAACAATTTCCGCAATTTTGTAATTTTGCAGTGTTGTGTTAGGTAAGATGCATGACCTTCGGGTTTTTTTACAAAAGTATGTGTGCTCATTATTTTCCTACTTATATTCCAATATAGTTATATAAATAATTTTAGTTTTACTCTATATGACGTTCCACCAGTGAATAGAAGAGATAACAGAAAGTTGGCATTTTCCGAATGGCGAGAAAAATGACAACAAAAATGCTTTACTCTGATAATTGGCAAAGAGCTGAGTCATTAAAAGTATTGTAATTATATTCTTACGACTAATAATATTTCTCTAATCAAGGGTGTTTTAAAAACATTAACAACTCCGAGAGGTGATGGGCTGATGCACGTAAATGAATATGAATAACAGGTCCGTAAAAACCAGCCAGAGAATAGGTACACTAAAAAAAATTCAATGAAAAAATAAATATACCAAACTGGTTATGATTGATGTAAAACTTTGCATTATATCTTTAAACACGTGTTTTATATGAATAAATAAATAAATATTATAGAACATTCTTACACAGATTGACCGAGTCCCACGGTAAGCTCAAGAAGGCTTGTGTTACCACAAACATTGTGAATTTACAAATTGTAACAAAAAAGTCTAAACAGTCAGCTTACAAGTTTTTGAGGAATGATTTAAACTTTTTATATTTTTTTTATTACCTCAAGGATCTTCCTGCGTTATCCCGGCATTTTTGCCATGACTCATAAGAGTCTGGGGTCCGCTTTAGAACCTATCCCTGGATTAGCCATAACCATAAATACTTAATAAGGTCAGGTGGGGTAAGGGGGACTATGGGGGAAGGGAAACACTGATTGATAACTCTGAATTTATAGACTGTAGCTGGGTCATTTGGTGGTCGGTAAGGTACTACCTAGGATTTAGTTCCAAAACAAAAACAAAAATAGCGCTAGCTCTAAGGAGTGTGCGTCCTTGACAAAAACAAAAAATCAGTTGTCGTGCTACAAGACCACGAGTTGGACGAGTATTATTTTTGTAGTGATTTGGGTAGCAAAAAGTCATGTCCGAAGACTTTTGATATCTGTAAATATTCCTTTATATGTTTAATGTTCATGTCTGGTATTTGAATTTAAGAAAACTATGCTGTAAATATGAAAATTCAACGTGATTCATAACACAACCTACAAATGACATACCGGGGTAACGGGAACTACCATAGCCGGGATAAGTGGAACATATGTTTCCTTTTCCCGATTTCAGGGGTCATGAACATTTTCAGAGACACATATTCTATAAGAACAGAAATTTTGTATTAATCCAAGCTTCAGTATTTTAAATACAAATAATTACTAATAATTAATAGTCGTTATTTAATTTGCAATACTGAAATTTGAATTTTCGAAAAAAACTTGTAAAAAAATCTTTAAAAACAATTATAATTTTTAGTTAACTACCCCTGTCTCAAGACCATATGTTCCCCTTACCCCGAATTTCAATTTATGTAAATATTTTCTATTTTAAACTATATGTCAAAGAACCAAAGTCTCCATTTGATTGATGATGTTTTTTTTAATTTACATTGCCGGTATAATCCACACTAGCACCAATACTTTGAGATTTTAGCGAACTGTTTCCCTTACCCCAAAACTCGGGAAAGGGAAACGGCAGGACCAGCCTAAACATTTTATAAATTTCCAGCTACATGCAATAAAGCTAGTTTCAAAATTAATTTCGCCCTAGAAAGCAGACTTAAAGAAGCATACTTTGTGTCGATCAAGATGAATATACGACATTAAATAAAGTGATTAGAGCTCGATGTAAAATATAAAAAATGAAGTATGTTTCCCTTACCCCACCTGACCTTACCTACTTTTACGAAAGCGACTACATATGGCAAGTTGGGTCTTATTAGATTAGTCCATTTTCAGCACGAGTTTTTCTTTACGAAAAACGCAATTACCTACTGGAAAATATATCGAATGATATTTCGTACTTACATATGTACGAAAAACTTATGTTCCGAATAACTCATTATTACGAGTCGAGGTTTGTACCTGCAGCCTCCGGATCAAAAGTCGCACGCTCTTATCGCTAGGTCACCAGTGCAGCGCTTACCCCTTTGGGTAATCACTAATTTATAAATGGTAATAGGAGTATCTCAAAGTAACTGAAAGGGTAAGTAAGTTCCCAGTAATCGTAGGTAAATTGTCACTAACACTGAAATTGTCGTCACAAAAAAAGTAGTTACATCTAAGGGCTACATACCATTATTTCAGTTGTTTCAGCAGTCTCGGGGTCCCATATGGTGGAGTCGGCGTCGCCCGCGCCGGATTGTACTTGCGCGTAATCACGCCTCCCTTTTATAGAGACGCGGGTTTGTCTAGCCGCTGCAGGGGAGCTGCACCGAGCGCAGGGACGGACTGGCCACTTGGTATCCTTATTTTAATTTGATGATATGAATTGAGTGATGGTTTTGATATATACCATCTATGTATGTTGTGGGAATCAATAAATTGGTCGTTTATTGATAAGAATCCTTCAAAGAGTCAACTGAAAGTGTAAGCTAGACAGGTTCCTAGAAATCAGTTTGTCTAGTCGCTGCAGGGTAACTGCCAAGTGGGGATGGACTGGCCAGTTCTGTTGGTATACAGGCGTCGGGCGTATCATTATTTCAGTTTAAGATAATAAGTGCACGGTGACTGCTTAATAATGTCACCACCCCCTTTCACCCCGTGGGTATCTTAGAACTCCACTGTGGGATGTGGGTTCAATTTTGGTGTGGGTGTTTTTGTTTTCAAATTCAAATCATTTTTCAGCAAATAGGCCACAAGGGCAATTTTTAACGTCAACATTGAACATACATTAACTCTTAAGTTGTTTTTTATACTTACTATGTTGTTTCCTCTATTGAGGTGTGCAATAAAGAGTATTTGTATTGTATTGTATTTTATTGTACATTTTAACCCGTTAATGGCTAAGCAGAGCACAGAAACTTGAGCAGTTGCTTTTGTTTTGACTGCCTACCCCTTTTGAGAAGATAGGTGTGAGTTTATGTATGTAGATAAGTACTTTTTTCTCAGAATTGGAGGTAAGGAGGTTGTTTCCAGGTACACGCCAGGGTGCAATCCGGGATATTTTGTTTGTGTATTGTGAATGTGGAGTGTGTGAAAGTTAACAGGTAAGCGTAAATGTCAATGAATTTTATGTGCCATTAAATGTTCTATCGCTCAATTCTTAACAATCCGACGTGAAAATAATCACTTTGATTGTCATACTTAACCACAAATGCTGTGGAAATTAATGAAGATTTTAGCTCTCTTTCGGAAAATCCATCCCGATAAAATTCGTATCTTAAAATTAAAATGAGAATAGGCATTTTTCCGATGGGGATCATTGTAGTCTCGCCATTTATATACAGGGTGGAACTTTTCTGCGATCTTTCCTGAAAGTGTTGTGTTATCCAACTGATGTTCAATCAAATTATTAAGATTATAATCGAGGTTAAGTAACACAATAAACAATAATAAATAAAATCAGTTTGAGTTTGGTGACAACCCTGCCGCTTTATTTACATTTTTCAGTGACACATGTCAATACTCAAGAAACACATTAACCCTATTTAGAATTTTTAGAATTTTACATTACCTACACTCGATGTTCAAAGGTCCCACCATGTCGGATAATGCAGGCGGCTTCCCGTGCTCCCGTATGTCGGTGTAGTTTTGACAACGTTTGGTTGCGAATATTTCTCCGGCAGAGAGTTTGAATGATTTGTGTCGAAATGTCGGCCCGCCTGTCTCGAACTTGCTCTTGGGTTTCTGTCAAAGTAGCGTAATACCCTTTCTTCAAATCCGACTGCATGCTGAATAACGCGTCCACCGCGTTGATCGTCTTGACCGGTTCGTGGTACAATAGGACGATTGTTTGTACTATAATAATATACTATAATACCTACTGACTTCAAAATTATCATGCCTCAAAGTCCTATACACAATATAGTATAGTGGAATTTATTGCTATTTAGATGTGGTTTGTGAAACCCTATTATATTTAGATATATTTTATACTAAATTGCTTAAATTCAGTTTCGGCACACTACCATGTAGCTACGACTCTATGGTCTATTTCGGACAGTTTGTCTACTGTATGCTCAAGGGTTGCTGCTCGGTCGGGTTGCTGCTCGGTCGAGAGACGTAGGTCCGAGATTCAAATCCCGGCGCAGGCAACAATTTTATTGTCTTCTGTCAACAAAGTAACATGTACATTTATTTATTTATTTAAACTTTATTGCACAAAAGACAAACTTAATTTACAAAAGGCGAACTTAATGCCATGAGGCATTCTCTACCAGTCTCCACCTTAAGTAAGGCAAAGCAGAGAAGATTGTAGGCGGTGCATTGAAAACAAAAGAACAGAAAAATAAAATCAGAAATCTAAAACATACTTACATCAAATAATACATAAATACATATAATACATAAATATAATTTAATGTTAGATAGATACTTAATTCTTCTTTGAACTACCAACTTGTACTATTTTATATTTTGTGGAACTACCAGCAAATAAATTACGCACAGATCTCTCTTTACACAAACGTACATAAACGTAACGTTTGTTTTACTACATTTTCATATTCAGGCATAGGTATTACATGCAATAAATAAGTACAATATTCCTTTCCTACAAGAAAATTGTGTTTCCTTTTAATATAACTTAGAGTCCGCTCGTTAAGTCAGAAAACTCACACTCTTGACTTATATTCAAAACCATAACTGGCCAATATTGCCACTCGTGCGAAAACAAAAGAATGACGTTTCTAAATCTTGAAGAATGTTCGCAACAAGCGCGTTGCATTCTGCAAATATTTAGTGTGCCGAGTCCGGCCCGCGGTGCAACATTATCTCGAGATACAATGGAATAACTAACAAGGATCGTCAAACACAATATGGTTATAGTGTAACGGGCCACCTCATTAGATATTATTTTTATTGGTTGAACCAAAAAAATGTTGCAAAGTGCCTTAGTTAATTTTGTCTTTTTCGCTACGGGGATTGATGATTGGGAATAATTTTATTATGATCGACCCGGTCTTTTACATAAGTAATTTCATTTATTATGAAAATTCCCTGTGTGGCAACAGGATAACAATCTTACTCTCCAATTTCTTCCCGTGAGTGTCGTAAAAGTCGACTGGGTTGGCTGTTTTCCACTTAATTGCAAAGAGTGGTACTAAACTTGAGCAGTGTCATGTGCTCTGCCTCAGAGTTTTTTATGTGTATATAACATTCGTATGTACATACCTACTTGTATGTATAAGGTTTACAAAATACATAATATACTAATTTGATCAGAACATGATAAGTTTATAAATACGTGGTAAACAGAAAAGCCAAACAATATGGTTATAATAACATACTTAAATAAAGCGGTAAAATATATCCCCCAAAAATAGAGATCATAAACAAAACCTTTAAATTGATATAATCAAAAAGTTTCACCTTCCTTTCAGCTTACGTTTAATCTAATTAAATCGCAAATGCCCGTTTTAGGTTCACGAGGTATTAAGTTAAGACAATAAAACGATTTAGGCATTGTCTTCAAGCACAAAAGGCAATTTCATGAGGTGCCGCCATTGCTCTCGGGCTAATTAATCCCTTTATTGATAAGAATTGGAACTTTTGTAGCCTCATGCAATTGTAACATGTTCTGTGGTATACCTTCTTCTTTGCTCATTCCCACGTTAGGTGACAACCTATCAGGGGTTGACAGGTCAGGAAGATTTTCTTTATTTAAGACTATTCTTGCTGGTCCACCACGTCAATGGGGGACCGGAGAAGTATAGGCCGGCATTCTTCTCCGGTTTAGTGCCTACTTTGCCAGTTCAGTGGTATACCGTTCCCCGGAAAATTAAGAATGTAAGAAAAAAACCTTATGAAGGAAACATCCATACTTAATATTATAAATGGGAAAATGTGTGTGTTTGTTTGTTTGGCCGTCTTTCACGGCAATACGGAGCGACGAATTGACGTGATTTTTAAGTGGAGATGGTTGTAAGATGGAGAGTGTCATAGGCTACTTTTTGTCTCTTTCTAACGAGAGCGAAGCCGCGGGCAAAAGCTAATTCCTTTTAAAGGAAAAATTCCCTTCGAAGGGATACCTACCTCCCGGAAAAGGCACATCATTAGTAGTTGGAAAAGATGAAGTATTGATTTTATCAGCTGTTCAGTGAACTGAAGCGATCGCCGAGATCCTGTTTCAATAATATCAAGACATTAACAAACTGTTAAAACAGAACTTTTTATACTTACCTAATTAATAATTTAGCTAAAATGTCTCAAAGTATTTACAGTTTATCTCATTAAAGTCATTTAGCATCCTCATTATTTATGACAAAAGCTAATTTATCACTAACAATGGTTATAGGTACCTAATTATTGATCTCACAATTTCGATTGGTTTTATATCAGACGTTATTAATTATAATACGTGCACATTGCCTAGGCAACACAACTTACACATGTAATAACTATATGTATCATGTCAGTAGAAACATAATAGTAATTGTAACGGACTACGATCGTTTACTGTAACATACCGTGATGCTTTTCTTTACACTTACATATTAAATGGGCGTTAACAATCGAGCAAAAAAGTAATCTACACTACTTTTTATGATAACTACATTTACACAATCCAATTCTACCCACTTCTTACAGTGGGTAATTGGAGCAATTACTCTGAAAAAATGAAACCATACGTGTATAAATAAGTAACTAGTATAATTTTAACAGGAATTCCATTTACTTATAAATATTAGCATTTTGATAACATAAGTAGCTGAATCTATTTTTAACCCCCGACGCAAAAACGACGTTTTTTTGTCTGAAAGCTGAGTTAGTCGGGAGTGTTCTTAGCCATGTTTCATGAAAATCGGTTTTTTCAAAATTTTAATTTTGTGGTTATATACAATCTAAGCAAGCTAATTTTCTTTCTACGTATACATGTAGATGTGTGTAGTGTATACATTATGTATAAGGATTGGATTAAATTTTCTATATGGAGGTTTTCGGGAGCAAAAAGAGCCTCAAATTTATAAAATGTGGACGGAAGGGTTAACCCCAAGTAGAACATTTTGTAAAGTACCTCAGTTGTTTTCGATTAATTCTAATCTTTGTTATTTTTCATTCTCTTTGCTCCATTTTTACTTGTCTCTGTTTAGCCCAATCTTTGACCGGTAGAGAATGCCATTAGGCGTTAAGTCCGCCATTTGTATTTTTTAATGTGCAATAAAGTTTAAATAAATAAATAAAATTTTAATGTTGCACGTTTTATAGTGAGTGTGTCTGAGTAGATATATAGGTAAATAATTATTCTTTGCCCACCAGTGGCGTTTCGAGCGCCAGTAAAAGCACGAATAATTAACTACAAGCAAGGTGTAAACTGATAACTAGGCTTAGGACTTTTTATGGCATACCGTGGTTCTAAAATCCGTGGAGTCGCCATATGAAAAATTTTCAAAGTCAAAGTCAAAGTCACTGTCACATTAAATATAAATATTTATACATAGTGTCACATCGTCACTGAGTTCATTTTAATCGAACGTAGTTAATTTTATCTTAATAGTAATTTTTTGGTATTATTATATAGAATTATGATAAACAGGGGGCGTACTTTTCATGCCGATGACGTCAATTTGAGGGCATGCTCCATGGATATAGGGTGTTCAAATTGTTTTATTGTAAATTATTAATCATTAGTCATCAATCATTTTAAGTTACATATGAATTTCTTTGCATGGTAATGAATGCAAGAAGGATGGTGTGCTTTACGTTTAAGAGGAATTCTCTTTTCTACGTATTTATTGTAATGTGTTGTTAACAATACTATTTAATAAAACCGGCTTCGCCGGCTTGATCGGTTTTTTCTTTAGTGTATAGTATCTATTTCAATTTATGATTTAATAAAATGTATGTATAAAAACAAATCAAATAACTTTAATTACGTTTCACATTTCAAGTACGTATTATTAATACCACATGTAAATGGACTACTGTATTTGAAGTAATTTGTACACGATTAAAATGATTGACGATTAATGATAAATAATTTACAATAAAACTATTTGGGATCACCCTATACGGAAGCGTGACGTCAAATTGATGTCATCCGCATGAAAGGTACGCTCCCTGATGATAAAATTTACCAATAAATAACATTATTAGTTAAAATGAACTACGTTCGATTAAAATGAACTAGGTAAAGTTGTGACAGTATGTGTAAATATTTATATTTAATATGACATCATACTGTTGGACTTTGATTTTGACTTCGAAAATTTTTCATAATGTCGACTCCACGGATTTTTGAACCACGGTATGCCATAAAAAGTCCTAAGCCTACTGATAACATAATGACAATATAAGTATATACTTATATGACAAAATGTATGTCTGAATTGTATATCTATAAATAGACGAACATTAATATGTAACTTTAAATTTCCCAGAAAAACCAGTTATTAGTCAAGTGCCAGTTCCTCAAATGGTCACTACATGTGATCGTTTGGATGCGTCAGTGCCATTCACTATTGCAAGGGCTAGAGGGCAAACCTAGAAAGGTTAATAATATTATTTACGTACTTTACGGCATGTATTACCTCAAAAAGTTACTATGTAATGTAATTGTGCTGTGAGGGTTGTAAATAAGTGAATTACTGAACCTTTGGATACGTACAATTTTATAGTAGTACACCTCAATGACCGCAATCGCATGACATCCAAGTTCATAACCTTATAAATACATACATCTACAGATTGAGTCTGAACATGGATAATTGGTGCTTATGTGAAACTAAAGGGCGTTTTAATTTATGCAACATGTTGTATTTTTTTAGTAATTAGTAAAAAAATCCGTAGTGACTGTTTACCTATAAATCACAAAGTAGTGTAAAGATTCCGCGGCTCTGTGGATCTCCAGAAGCTTTCTGACCAGGCCCCATAGCCGAATGACATTTCAGCGAGGCCAAATGCTGCAGAAATGCAGTCTAGCTCTGTCGCGCCAATACGCAAGGGAGATAGAGTTAGATTGCATTTCTGCGGCGTTTGGCGTCGCAGAAATGCCATTCGGCTAACCGGGCCAGCACATCAGTAAAAATTTGAAAGAAATCTGTAGATTAGCATTAAGTATAAGTGCCCTTCCTATATTCTTCTAGAATACTTGATTAGACAAGGACCACAGAATAATTAATTTAAATTTACCGTCATGTTTGCATTGAAGAACCTTAGCTGACGCATACTACTTATGATGAAGAAGAATGTTGACATTTTGACGCAAATCTATCGAGGCATGTCAAAAAGTACTCATAGCTTATTAGTTCCATAGTGACATAGGACTTTTTGAATTAGGATTAAAGCTCTCAGCAATGCGATTGTACGGCATTAGGTTTACCTACATTTGAAGACGAAGCGACATACTCGGAGCATACATACTCGTAATTGCTAGGCCTAGCGTAACCTTCGCGGTTCAATAGCTCAGAAATAAAATCGCACTTATTCACGAGACTCGAGCTTATGCAATATCATATGCCTCAACTATGTATTTAGCTCTATACTAATTTCGTTTTACACATATCTTCAAATAACTTACCAGAACGCAGCTTTAAGAGGGGGTCGTACGAAATCCTCGAAAAGTGCATTCGGCGTTTAACAAATGCTGCTCACATTTCTAAATTAAATGAAATAAAATAAATGGAGTTATTATCTTAAAGAGTGTGTCTACAACTTTTGACTATTCAGAATCTCTAATTATTAAAGGTATAATAAATAAACCCACGCAAAGTTGACCTAAAATGAGAAAAACGTATGTCGCCGTTTAGTAAACTTTGTTAAAAAAATTCAATACTTTAGTTATAACATTAAGTGATTCTAAAAGCCAGATAAATGGACTAGAAGTTTTGAGGTTTTTTATATTTTTCCTCTCAAAGGCAACAAAGAAATTTTACCTTAAATTTAAACTATCGTAAAATTTCCATACATTCGCCATTGCTTTCAGAATTCTCCTTTCGATTAGATGCCGTGAGCAGCTCATCGGAGGCAGACGTGTCGCCGGTCGCTCCGCGTTGACAATTAAATTTGACAAATATTTTGACAGAAAATGGTGTACGTACACGAAAAACCATACCAGTGTAAAACTGTGCTCAAAATAAATAGGGTAAATCAAATATGTCAGGTGGAGATCCAATCTCATTTAAAATTTAAAGGTGCATGGCTTGTGCATAAAAAATAAATAAAAATATATCACATTATTAAAGAAAATAACGAACACAACCGAATGAGTATAAATGATTTCATTCTAGTTCGGTTAAATTGAAAAAAGTTTCATGTTTTGTTTTACTCATTGGAATACATTTTCATTACGCTGGTATTAACAGTACGTCATTTTAAAAATATATATGACAGTACCTACGTCAAATTTTGTCAACCAAACTTCACAGGTTGTATGTAAACAATTACAATTTAATTTATTCATACATATTCAGATACGTATTAATCGATTCTTATTTAGAATAGAAAAAAGGGGAATGCGAGCGGGTATAGGTCTTGCTTTTGGTTCAAATTTAATTGTGTATACAATTTATATATATGTACAATTTATATATATATACATTGTGTATATATGTACAATTTCATTAAAGATTTACTTTGTGCATACCGCGAACACGTAACCGTAAGTTGAAAACAATAATAATTATAAATCACCTAAATACATCGTTGTTTACAAAGCGCTTGTTTTGAATGGCACTTCTCCACTCAACTAGACCAAATATTCATGGAACACCAGCTGGTGACCAGCATAAATGACTATGAACAGCCGTGCAAAAATATCTGATTTTCTATAGGGGGCCATAAGTATATGACGACATGTTCCCGGCAAAAATTTGTGATGCTCCGTGACCGGCAAAAACATCGTCTCTCTTTCTAGCGTCTCGCGAGCGTATAGCGTCGAGCCAACTGTATGGAAAAAGACGCCGCGTCAGCGCGGCCATACAGTTGGCCCGACGCTACGATCGCAAGACGGTAGATGTGGGAGGGTCCTTATCCGCATACATATCTGATCGGGTAGCTTAAAAATATTTGATTCTTTATATTATATTCAATTATATTCAATTGTAAGAGCGTAAAAAGATCGGCGGACAACATACGTGATTTATGTGCATCTGCGGACATCATTGGATTATTTACAGGAGACCTGGTTGCTTCCAAATGACTTACCGTTTCTTTCCTCAATACATGATGACTTCGCGTATACAGCTACATCTGCCGTCGACACCTCTGTGGGGATGCTCAGAGGTAGACCACATGGCGGTGTCGCGCTGCTATGGAGAAAGAGTATTTTTCCCTCAGCGAGTGTAGTGGAGTGTAATAATAATAGGATCTGTGGCATTCTAGTTAATCTAGGTTCTAAACGTGCTGTGATAATTAGTGTGTACATGCCAACTGATTCTGCTGAAAACTTACCAATATTTGTGGAGTGTGTGAGTACTATACATGCTATCATTGAGGAAAGTGAAGTAGAAGCTGCTTATGTTTTAGGGGATTTTAATGCCCATCCGTGCGAGCCCTTTCATAATGAACTTATGAGTTTCTGTGAGGACAATCAGTGGATTTGTGCGGATCATGAAATGTTGGGGCCAGACTCTAATACTTTTACTTATGTAAGTGACAGTCATGGGTGTGAGCGCTGGTTAGACCACTGTGTGGTGACTCAGGCGGCCTGGTCTACTATATCCAAAGTGTGTGTTTTGTATAATGTTTACTGGTCAGACCACTATCCTCTAGTGATAGAATGCAACTTGGATGTGACCCACTATAAAACATATAATTGTAATTTTGACAGGTCTAAAGTATTCTGGGGTGACAAACAACCAAATGATATTATTAATTATAAAAATAAATGTAATGAATTGTTAAAAGCTATTGACTTCCCTACACAGCTTAGAGAGTGTGCTGACAGCTGTTGTTATGAAAGTAATAATAATTCTCATAAGGATGTAATTTCTAAGATGTATAATGATATAATTTGTGCCCTTAGTTCTGCTTCTGTTTCATGTAGTAACAAACCATGTAATAGGAAGAATAAACAAATTATGGGATGGAATAAACATGTGAGTGAGGCTCACAGAGAGGCCAGGCATAGATTTCAAATATGGGTAGCTAGCGGGAAACCCCGTTCGGGTCAGTTGTATGATTCCATGTCTGTAAGTCGCAAAGTTTTTAAAGCCAGATTAAAATGGTGCCAGCAACATCAGGACCAAATTAAAATGGACCGGCTGGCCTCTTTTCATGGTAAAAATGATTTTCGCAACTTTTGGAAAGGTACAAACAGATTAAATCACAGGCCTGGGCTCTCTGTGAGTATTGATAATGAGACCAATCCTGTTAATATAGCTAATTTGTTTAAGAATCATTTTTCTGTCAAGTCTGCCCTTAGTACTGAGATCAGCAGTGAGGTGGTTAGGGCACATGGGTTTGTGTGTACGACTAAAATTACTGCAAATCAAATAACTAAAATAATTCAGAATATGAAGGGCGGCAAGTCCCCTGGGCACGATGGGCTTAGCATTGAGCACCTGCAACATGCCGGGCCCCATCTGCCCAGGGTCCTTGCAATGCTCTTTTCACTATGTATCAGCCATGCTTACCTACCACCTGATATGATTCGCACTGTGGTTGTTCCCATTGTAAAAAATAAAACAGGCGATATAGCTAAGTTGGCCAACTATAGGCCCATTTCTCTAGCAACGGCCGTGGCTAAGGTGTTTGATGCGGTGCTCGATGCTGAGTTAGATAGATACATACAGATCAGTGATGCGCAGTTTGGTTTTCGACCCAAACTATCTACTGAAAGCGCAATACTTAGCCTCAAGCACACCGTTGAATATTATACCAATAGGAAGACGCCTGTATATGCATGTTTCCTGGACCTCTCCAAAGCGTTTGATCTTGTTAATTACAATCTACTGTGGGCCAAGTTAGAAACGTCCGGGGTCCCGAAGGACATCCTGCATATACTTAGGAGTTGGTACTTGTCTCAAGTTAATGTTGTCCGATGGGGCAAGGAAGTGTCGGAGGAGTACAGGTTGGAGTGCGGAGTGAGACAGGGCGGGAGATCATCTCCGAAGCTCTTCAACCTGTACGTCAACGCGCTCATCGAGGAACTGAGCAGCATGCATGTCGGCTGTCATATAAGTGGTGTCTGTATGAATAATATTAGTTATGCGGACGACATGGTGTTGCTCAGTCCCTCGCCTTGTGGACTTGAAATGTTGCTTAAAGTATGTGAGAGATATGCTTGTAATCATGGCCTCAAATATAATGCTCTCAAGAGTGAACTTATGGTTTTTAAATCAGGGTCAAAATGTCCATCTTTTGTACCACCATTGTATCTGAATGGGACACCCCTTAAAAGAGTGACTTGTGTCAAGTATCTTGGCCATATTGTAAATGAAAATCTGCGTGATGACGCAGACATAGATAGGGAGCGTAGGGCGCTGGCGATAAGGGCGAATATGATAGCACATAGGTTCAGAGGGTGCACAGCGCAGGTGAAAATAACGCTTTTTAGAGCCTATTGTACTTCTCTGTATACTTGCAGCCTATGGGCTGACTATTCGCAAAGCTCGATCAGTGCTCTACGGGTCCAGTATAACAACGCCTTCAGGGTGCTGTTGCGGCTGCCACGCTTCTGTAGCGCGTCTGGTATGTTTGCGGACGCTCAAGTAGACGGTTTCTATGCCACATTAAGAAAGCGTGCCGCAGCAACGCGTAGCAGAGTGTTTGGCAGCAGCAACGGTATCCTGGGTGCGATAGCGGGCCGGCTTGATAGTCGCTATATGCAACACTGGTCGAACCTGCACCTCTCCCTAGCCAATTTTGAAAAATAGTATATGTATAGTAATTAGGCACTAAGGAAATTAACATAGTGGTAGTATTAGGTTTAAGTATTAACCTTGTATGGATTTTGTGGTCCGAAATAAATGATTTTTATTTATTTTATTTTATTTTATAAACCTAAATTACACTCTCACCCGCATAAATATCTATCCATTGTTAAAGCAAATATATATCTTACGGGCTAGAAATCATTAATATGTAATTAAAGTGCAATAATAAACCCTACCTGGTTGCCTTACAGCCGTAAATTGTATGAGGTGATTTGACAGTTCACAAAAACGGTACCTATAGACTTGTGTCATTGGATATGTCTGTCTCATCTGTTCTTAAATTATGACAAGTAAACTTATTGCAAATCTAGTATCAGAAGCCTTTATAGGTACAAGCTTTTATTCAACTTGCCTTGTTAGTTATGTTAGTTTGAGTCAAAACGTAGAAGCTAAATTTGACCCACTTTCCGGTTTCCAATTGAGCTGAAATTTTGCACACATATGTAAATCAAATGACAATGCAATATTATGGTATCATGGAGCTAATCTGATGATGGAGCAGAAAGGTGATCATAGGAACTCTGTTATGAAACGTCGTATCCCCATTGAGTCAGGGGTTTTTAGAAATGTCTCGGAGAGTAATAAATATTTTTTTTGCAAAAAAACATTATAAATTGGGAGGTGTAATTTTTTATTATCTCTTACATAGCATTAAGAAGAAAAACCGACCAAGAGCGCGTCAGTGTAGGGTTCCGTAGTTTCCGACATTTTACATAATGACAATTTAATAAATACCGTAATTTGGGGTGAAAAGGGTTCCGGGGGTATATAATGTTATTATATTTCTTGACATATTCCTTTTATTTTCCGTAATCAAAGTAGGAAAATAATATATTATGTTTTTTTACTATTATTATTATTTGTATTTAGGACAACAGCCGTAAATATTCAACTTACATAGGTATTTTTACATAGTCTTAGGCCAATAACAGTTATCTGTTGAGTGAAAAGTATTATACGCAATATGTTACTAAAAAAAATATGTGAATATTTAAAATTACAGTGAAAATGTGCAAGCCACACATTTTTATTTACAGTTTCATGTCTGTCAAAGTTGACGTTCAAATTTATTGGATTTTTACTCATTTTAATCGTTCATTATCCTTTTGAATGTGTATACACTTCTAAAGTTTATGTATAAATAACAGAAAATCATAAGACATATTTTCATTTTTATAATGGTTTTCATGAAGAAAGCGATGCAACTGTGTTGGGGAATTTTTACGGGATGAATAAATATCCGCGGCCTGAGGGGTGAATGGGATCAGGAATGGGGGAATCGGGTCGCAAAGGGGTGAATAGGTTTACGAAGGGGCTGATTAGGGTCGGAAGAGGGGTGAATTGGGATGTGTGGTCAATGCTTGTCACATTGTATAAAATATATATAACTTACCTAAAGTGGTATTTTTATGAATGACCTCTCTGTATATGGACGCAATTTATACGTCAATGTATTGCTTCGTAGTTAGACTAGATACAAGAAATTAACACTTAGAAATGTTAATCACACTTCTGTCTACCTCCACGTTTCTACTTAAGTCCGCAAAAATCACCCATGGTTGCTATAATATAGACGGATTACTTTAAAATAAAAATCATAAGTATGAAACTATACAACTAGGGAAGAAATAAAATTATTTTATTGAATCATTTTTGATTTGATCTTTTTCAAGTTTATATAAATAATAAATTTTCAATTCGCTCAAAGGTTGGAAGAGATCCCTTATAGGGATAAGTTCGCCTTTGTACATCATAACTTTACTGTATTTTTATGTCCTAACTTGTCTTATGTACAATAAAGTGTTCACATACATACATACATATATTGAAATAGATATCATACACGAAAGAAAAAACGACAAGGAGCCCACGGTGGCTGAGCCGGGAATCGAACCCGGGTCTTCAGCTTACGCAGCTAACGTTATTACCACTAGGCCACCAGGCCAGGTTAAAAAAACCGGCCAAATGAGAATCTATTTTCGCACAATTGTTAAACTAAATTATTTTTACTAGCTACCTCCAAAATACCAAATAAAATTGGGCTACATAGTACATCGTTTTCTGAAGATTTTGGGTTCATGGGGTCGGAACGGGTATACCTAACGTAATTTATGGTGAATAGGGCCAAAACCGACTTTTGAACGTCGATAGCAGTTTTTTATATGTGCCATGCTAATTTTTTACACAAAAAATCTTCCGGCAGTGTGAACTTCGGTTTGTCTTTGAAAATATGTCGTTTTATTTAGTAATTTTCGCTCACCCTAACGTTGGAGTAAATAGGGTCGGGAAGGGGGTGAATAGGGAAAAGGGTTGACTCTTTCGGATTGCGAACAAAATATGACCTGACACGAGCAAATTATATTTATTTTACCAAAAAATAAGGATTTAATATGTTATGAGTGGTCGGTAATGAAATCTACACATATTATGATAACCCTTAACCAACCTTTATAGTTAGATGGTGCTCTGACGCGGTGAATAAGTAAGTATGGTCGTGGGCAGTGCGGATGTCAAAATATAAGCATAGTTTGTTGCTATTTTTCATGTTTAAATAAACTTCTAAACTAACGTAGTGGGTATTAAGTATTAAAGTAAAAGGTTCACAGTGAATATTAGGTTGCCAGAAATGTGTTCAGCTATACCATTGTATTGAATTTTGTATCATAAAGTCAAACTAGGTATTTACTACTAATGATTTACTCTGTGGGGTGTCTTTGATCACTTGCATGGGGTAACATTGACCATAATGACACATACATACATACATACACATACATACAATCACGCCTGTATCCCATGAAGGGGTAGGCAGAGCACATGAAACTACTCAAGTTTCAGTGCCACTCTTGGCAAATAAGGGGTTGATAGAAAACGAAATTGTGCCATTGCAGTGACAGGTTGCCAGCCTCTCGCCTACGCCACAATTTAACCCATATCCCACAGTCGCCTTCTACGACACCCACGGACACATAGTTAATGACACATAGTTAATTATTGTCTGATTTTGTCACGGTACTTGTTGAGGCTGATAATTTGATCGCTTCTTGTGATAAATATTGAAATAATTGCAAATAAAGTTGGTTTTTCGAAGATGTTAGTTTCATGTGCTCTGCCTACCCCTTTATGGGATACAGGCGTGATTGTATGTATGTATGTATGTATGTATGTTAATTTTTATTCTTGATCAAAGTAACCCCAAAATAGTGTTAAAGAGTTGTAATATTTGACTGCGAACCATTTTTTTTTTAAAAAGTTGATGGTCCCATTTTTTTTCTTCCTTATGAAATGAAAATGAAAATGAAAATGAAATATTTATTTTTCAAGTAGGCATATTACAATGCGCATATGAACGTCAAATAAAGCTACGCCGGCTCTAACCCTACGCCTCAGCCTCGAGAAGATTTCAGTCCCCCCTCAGTTGGGAGGGGGGTATCCACTATGGGACCGGCAAGAAACTCGGCGGGCAACTTCTTTTCAAAACATTACATCTTATAATTAACATGCATTAAATAACAACATACAATTTAACAGCAAAAGTATTCATCAAAGAATATGAACAGACTAGGTACTCTATGGAAATCAATTTCAATAAATTATATTATTGCTTAATAATACGTCGTTCTTCTTCAGAGAAAACATATCAAATTGTCATAGAAGAAAAAGATAATATGAATCTCAATATCATTAAATATGTAATTTACCTACACAACATAAAATATAAAATATTTGATGTGCTTTCTTATCTGAACTGTGTCCTCTATACATAATACAATTATTTTAATTGCTATTCGTTTTTTGTAGTTTCTGGTTCGGGCCATGCATGTTTGTCTGTCAAATAGTCCTCGACTCTGTAATAAGCCTTTAACATCAATGATTTTTTTAAGTAGTTCTTAAGAGCTGGGAGGGGTAATCTCAAAGCAGTGTCAGGTAACTTATTATAAAAATGAATGCATTGCCCAACAAATGACTTCTGTACTTTACGGACACGAAACTTCTTTATGGCAAGCTTATTTTTGTTTCTAGTGTTATAATTATGGATATCAGAATTCTTAGTGAAACAGTCTAAATTCTTAACAACATAAATTATACTATCATAAATGTATTGGGAAGCTACAGTTAAGATATTAATTTCTTTGAAGAGTTCTCTTACTGATTCACGTGTTCCTAAGTTGTAAATAGAACGAATGGCTCTCTTTTGTAATACAAAGATAGTCTGTATGTCAGCTGCTTTGCCCCAAACCAGAATACCGTATGACATTACACTGTGAAAATAACTATGATACACTAGGCGAGCTGTCTCAACATTAGTCAGTTGCCTGATTCTCCTAACGGCGTATGCGGCTGAACTTAATTTGCTTGCTAGTTTCTTTATATGAGGACTCCATTGTAGATTTTTGTCCAATGTTAAACCAAGAAACAGTGTTGTATCTACCATCTCTAAGCATTCATCATTCAAAAGTATTTTTGTATCGATTGGTTTAACATTCGGCAGAGAAAATCGAATACATTTGGTTTTCTTAGAATTAAGAAGTAAATTGTTGACAGTAAACCACTGCAGTACATCAGCTAACGTGCTATTAATTTCATTGTAATCCGTAGATTTTCGGTCAACATTAAAAAGCAGTGATGTATCATCAGCAAAAAGTACTATTTCACAAAAGTTTTTCACTATACATGGCAAATCATTTATATAAACCAAAAACAGGAATGGACCTAAAATTGAGCCTTGTGGCACTCCTAATTGGACTACAGTCCCGCTAGAGCGAGTTTTGTTAACAACTACTGTTTGTGTTCTATTGCTAAGGTAAGAAGACATAAAGTTTAGGGCATTTATAGACAAACCATAGTGTTCTAATTTCAAAATGAGCGTTCCATGATTACGTACTTAGTTACGTTACGTTGACCAATTTTGGAATTTATACTTCTCTAACTCCTACATTTAATAGGTAAAAATACCCATTAAAGAGAAGTTTAAATTCCCAAATTGGTCAATGTAACCCTAGTTTACGGTAGACACCGTCAACCTATTCTAATAATTCTCTTTTTATTTGAAAGAAAATTCGTTACGATAATATGCATATAAAATATGCAATCTAAGATAAAAAATACTTTTCATATAGTTACAAACTTAGTTCAGATTTTTTTTGTACAACTTTTAAAAATTGTTCTACCTATCAAGTTCAAAATAATTTTCCTAGAAAGTCTTTTTTTCTACTCCCGAACTATGTATTATTCGTCATTTACAGGGTCGTGCATAGATCTTTAAAACCCTACATAAAAGTCTATTCCCCAAAGCCAGTGTCCGCCGACTTTCCGCGCATGCGCGCAGTATCGAAAAAATTGAAAACGCTTTGTTTGGCTCTGTAACCATGGCAACGCTTTATAACGATACGGCGCGCGTGCGCGGGAAGGCTTTGGGCAGCTGAGCTGACAGTGCAAACCTTTGCGTCAAAATACAGGAAACAGTGTGAATTTCACGAAAGTTATTCAAGAAACCTATTAAAAACTAAGTGCATGGTCGTAAAAAAAGTATTGTATGCAACGGTGTTTAACTGAGTCAAAAAATACTCGTGGCGTCTTAATAACAATTTTCGGCTTCGCCTCAAATAGTTACCCACGCCACTCGTCTTTTTTGATCTCCTTTAAACACCTGTTGCATAAAATAAGTACTATTTAAAGTTCTGCTTTTGAGATTTTTTCATATTTGAGAAAACTGCCCTTATGGCCTGAAATACGGCATACGGCAGTGATATTGACATTGACATATGCTTTTTCGTATTTTGATGGTATTTTGACTGCACTGTATTTTTTGCCATTCTAATTTGAACCTTATCTCTGAGCGATGTTTTTTAATTTTCAGTTACATCACAGATGTGTATGACATGACATCTAGGTATTTAGCCATTTAAAAGAAACTACAAGGGGCTTTACAGACGTAGCGACTGCAACTGGTACAGAGCCCAAGCCATAATTTAAAATTATATTGTGATTTTTATATGTATTTGTGGTTTATTTAATACTAAGTATGAGTTTCAACATTTTCAACTCAAGGAACTGAAATTAAGAGAAGGGACTCGGAAATTGGGTAAGATCAAGAGTCTGATGCAGATGGCGATGGCAGTATTGGATAACATAAGATATGCGTCGATATTCCCTGTCTTTCTTTGTGTCTCTGACTTGACTGCTGCTAGCTGTACTCTATTCATTAGGTTTTTATTTTATACACATACTTTATTTTTGTATCAAAATAAATGATAAATTGATAAAAAACCTAACGACCAAAAAGAATAAAGTACCTATCTGTTAGTCTTTAATACACCCCGCATATACGTAATGCACAGCACAGGCCTCCGAAGACCGGCAGGGCAATCATGGTCGCGCGATAAATGGTATAATATCAGGCCGTCCCTATCGCACTTACAAATAGTGTGATAGGGCTGATGTTTTATCATTTATCACGCGACCATAATAATTGTCTGCCTGGAGGTATCGGCCTTTAGCCCTTCACACACGTCTTTGAATAATGTTTGCGGGGATAGGCAGGCTGACGATTTTTAATCTAAGTATAGAAAAGTAACGCAAAATGTAGTGCAAAGTAATTTGAAATACACCTAGATAAACAATCAATTGAATAAGGAACGTTATCTACATATTTAGGTAAATTAAATTCACATGAGACATGAACAGAGAAGGAAAGCTAGATGATGCGAATTTTTTCTCTGTCTTCTTTTATGCTACCTTTTTTACAGTTTTAATTTCTCAAAGAAGGTCAGTAGTTGACTACAAACTCAAAATAACACTCTTGAAAAAAATTAAGGGTCACTGACCTTTCACAGTAAATTGAGGTAGTGTGAGTGAAGGGTGTTTGTGTGTGTAATGGGGTAATTTGACAGATTCTGAAAATTCTCCCTGCTCTACCCCCTCTTAATTAAAATTGTCAATGAAAAATAAAATGTATGGAAGTTGTCATACGACTTGCAAATTTTGCTATAGCATTTGTGATCACAGCAATTTTTTTTTGTTGAAGTAGGTACGACGGCCATTTTGACTCGGTCACTAGGTATCAGACCATCCATGTGCAATATTGCATTAAAACACACTTTATTTACGACTAAGTATCATACATACGTCAATACGTAGCGTATAACCTAACCACAAAATTAAAAAAAAACTAAATCTAAATCTACGATGCCACAGACAGACACACACACAGACAGACAAACAGACAGACACGTCAAACTTAAGTATAACACCCTTTCGTTTTTGCGTCGGGGGTTAAAAATACAAAAAATTGGTTTTTCCCCTCACTAGCTCGGAAACACGTGTTTTGTCCTTTAATACCAGCGGGTAAAAACGCATTTTATCCACTAGTGGGTAAAGTAATTTGACATTGAATAAAGTCAAATTATCTGCTTTAAAATTGATAAAAGTAGGTGAATCTAGTAATAAAGATGATTTACCACCTGTGGAACTACTGGAAGCAGTGATAAATGCATTTGTTGCGTTGTAGTTTCCTCGCTATAGTGAGGGGAAAAGTTTTGTGTTACACTCGGGTGCAAATGTATTTTACTTCTCGTGTGTTAAAAAACAACTTTGCCCCGTTGTATAACAAATAACTATTATACCACGCCACGTTACGAGATCCGAAATATTTTTAGTTTATTTAAATCATTGTGCAAAACAACAGGTAATCTTTAGACAAGACTTATAATATTTATCTCCACAGTCCCAGGGTTTATGCTCGTTACAAGACTGTTATTATTTTAAGACGTCGCAAATGATAGACTTGCTTTGAGGAGTGGCACGGCAAAGAAAACCACTGAACTTTGACACATAGGCGGTTATATTTAGTCCTATGGTGCATAGGACTCGTCGGATGCAACTTCGGGCATGGATGTAAAGATTATGGAAATAAACTCACGGAAAAATCATATTACAGCAGTTCTCAAAAAGTTTGTACATAGCCACGTCAGCAAATTTTAATTGATCCTATTTTGTTACCAACATTTAGTAGTATAAGTCGACTTTCGTAAGATATATACAGCAAAATATGGATACTAGAGAACCTTAATGACGAAATAAAACTTACTAAAATATCAATTCATCAAAAAAATCTTGGTAACAAAATAGGAATAAAAAACAAATTTACTTTTTCCTTAATTTTTGTATAAACTTTTTGAGAACTGCTCACTAATTTAAACTATGATATCGCGAAAAATTATAAAACTATATTGTGGGTTCCTATGAGAAAATTATCAGGGCAAGTAATGTATGCTATTTGGCTTTGTGTCATGCTTCACTTTCGCACTTACATACTTGTTAGAACATGACAAGTATGGTCACATTATAAGATCAGCGTTCTAGAGGATGACCATTACTGAGCTCATTGAAGCGTGACCCAAGATCAGAACGATATCGATATCAATCACTCAATGGGTGAAGGATATCCTTCAGATGTTCTAATGATATTTATATTTATATTTTCCTACCTATCACGAGCTCCTACCTATCAAACTTAATATTATATATTTATAGAAATAAAATTATTGTTCTTCCTTTGTGTTCTATTTTTGTTCTTGTATAGTGTGCCACTGATTCTTCTGATTACGATTATCTATTATCTACAATTGTTTTCAAGCTTATTGTACCTTTTGCACTATCGCCCGACCCAGGGCTGGAAGACAAGCGCTGTGGCACCATCGGTGCCAGAGCACATGCTGAGTGGTGTCCTCTTGCAACCACAAACCAAACCACATGTAACTGATTTTGTACTGTTTAGTATGTGAGTGTCATATTCTTTTTCTTTTTGGTTGCAATAAATGCCTTTTTCTTTCTTTCTTTCTTTCATATCGGTGTAAGTTAAAAGTGGCCTGTTCAATGCGCTGTATATCTGCGAGTGCAACGGTGTCATCTGGGCGGGTCCGCGGGTATTGGCTCACTTCCCCGCTAAATTACCTTCCCGTGAACTCGGTTAGCATTTAAATCTTACATCCACTATCAAGATTGCTATAAAACTATGTTCTCTTTAGTTTTTCCAAAGATTCCTTCAGAAACACCTCCAAGTAGTGAACTCAATTGAGTAGATTAAATTATGTACTTCCATATCTCAATTTAATGAAATTGACAAGTGATTTTTTAAAGTGAAATCCTTCTTGGGATGATTTTCGCTAAGAATTACGCTTATGTTTCTCAATTTTCAAGTATTGGTCGTGTAAATAGAAGTTTAGTTTCAAGTGCGACATTTCGACTACAAAGTTCTCAGAACTGCGAAGGTTACCCTTGACACTAACTAACTTGTAAGTTTTAACAATATGTTGTAAAAAGTTAGGAAGTATAAACTGCCAAATAATTATAATACCAACTTCTCCAAAAATACAAGTAATCCTTATCATCCTTATGAGCTCAAGATAACCAACCTGTAAGAGTATTTTGTTAAAGAGTTACAAACATATTTCCCATAGAATTGATTTTTCTGGCTGACATTAAATACAATTAAATCGCAATAGCATTAATTAATAATGTTCACCATCATATATATGTAATTATATATATTAGTCTATCTTTATATAAATTTATATAAGTATTAGTATTCAACCTGAGTTTAGTAAATTTATGTTTGATGTCACGATTATATTTGTCTCTGTTAGCTATTATTTCTCCTGCGCCAACATATATGTCTCTGTTTAACCCAATGGTTGACTGGTAGAGAATGCCTTTTCGCATTAAGTCCGCCATTTGCACATGTTTCTTTAGTTGTGCAATAAAGTTTAAATAAATAAATAAATAAATAATTCCTAACAAGTGATCCAATTATATTAAAGATAAATGATCAATGAGTAAGGAGTCTCCAAACAGGGAACATAATAAAGCAAGGCATGGTAAAGGTCGGGCGAGACGCACCGCTTCGTTATCGGTCACATGTCAGGTTTACAGGTCCACAGTAGCCTAGTCAATTAAGGTGTAATATGCATCATTTTATCTTTAACTAATATTTACACTAATCTCAGAAAATACGTAATACTAGGAGGGCAAAAAAAACTATTGCTACAAATTTATAAATTGAAAGAAAAAAATTAAAATTTACACCGCGGACACGACTTGAACCTGGGATTTGAATACCGGTCCAATCGCTCTGGTCAAATCTAAGTAATATACTTACATCGAAAAACTGGGCTTTGCTTGGGTCGGATCTCTGTGGCTCGGTTGATCAGACAGGCCGGCAGGTGGGCCGGTGCTCCAATAGGTCGCAGGTTTGGATTCTGCCGGAGATGTGATTTTTTCCTTTAGTTTAGAAATCAAAAAGTAGGTAATGCATAAATGAAATAACCCAGCTGACCCCAAATGTATTTCTCGCTTGCGCCTACAACCCCTTTATAACTTAGGTTTCTTTTTAAAAGAAAACTTAAAAATTGGGTTTTATTAAACCGTCATTACCGCCCCCAGCCCAGCCACATGCTGAGATGAGACCATTTCATTTTACTCTACATATTATTTTATGTTGTGTTCACGCATGAATTACATAATATATAAGGACTGTATCGTTAAGTATAAGGACAAAATAAACCTCGTCTAAATGTTGACATGTGCATAATTTTGTATTATTATGTTCCGAGAGTATGATCTTAAAGTATTGGTAAGTACTATTTGATATAAGAAGGTCTGATATTTTTTTTATTTTAGGGACTTTATGGTACTTTCATTAAGGTCTAGCAAATAAATTTCGGACAACCCCTATCTGGCTTAATTTGAGAATATTTCAATGACTCTTTGTACGATTTCAACAAACAAAGGTTAATATGCTGCCAAAATATATTCTTTAAGAGTTCTCTTCATGGTTTTTCCAATTGGGTACTTGTAGAATAAATGCGGCGAATTTATATAATTTAAAAAAACGCAATTTTGAGCAACGTTCCGGATTGCCGTAAATTTTTGATGCTAGCAGGATGAGAGAAACAGATAAAAAAATTAACCATAGGCCAAAGTCTAATTGACATTCATGGTGTTTGAACAGTGCTTAAACCAGATCGATATAAACAATGTATGATAGTCAAATTCGACATCAAAGTCGGAGTTAGAGTAAGCACCATGCCACATTCTCTAAATGGCCGCCATACGCAGATCCTAAACTATATTTTTTTTAAATAACAGTGGCTAGACTATGTCCAGATATTCTGCTTTGTGGATCATGTGTCGTTGAGGTTCGCACCATACAATTTTTTTTCGCAATCGTATCGTCTTTTACGCACTTTGTGAATTTTCTAGTAGCATTTGTCCGGAATCGTAATTGGTACTCGGGAGGATTAAGTCAATACTGTTTAAACCATATGCTTTACGTCGAGTTTCTAGGACAAAATGTGTACCTTATTATGTGCCTTATTAAGCCCATGGCTTGTTATAAGAAAAAAATATAATAGCAAATAAATACGGCTACTCAAAGTTGTCTTCATACTTAACGATACAGTCTTTACTCTACTCAACGGCTCGAAGTCTTCGTCGATTAGAGTACAGGTTGTATTCGGTATTAATCACAAAGCGACTGTACGCCGATATATTAATGTTGCTCTGCGTCGCAAATGCTAAGGTCGCAATGGACTGCATAGCATCGCGAGGAGAGGTGAAGAGCGCGCCTGTCACATCACTCTATTGAAACAATAGGCAAACCTGGAACACGGTTCAAGTGTGTCATTTGTATGATTTTTGCTTGATTCTTTAGATCATGGTTGTAATTCACACATACTATTAGCCGTTTTGATTGCCAACTATTTAATTTCTGAGTTTTTATGACGCTTTGCAAAGCATCACTGGTACATATGTACACTCACGCCTGTAATCCCAAAACGGGTAAAAAAGGGTATCACTGAGTGCAGTTGAAATACTCGTAAAATACCATCATCATCTTTTTCGCGTTATGTCGTTATGTCGGCTTTTTGCCACTAGAGAACAAATCCCAAAATATAACCCGTAACCATTAATTTTACGAAAGCAAATTTAATGAGACCAAGAGGGAAAACTAACGCCGTGGCTTGCGTGGGCGACGGTCGCGCGATGGCCGCACGACGGCGATGCGACGCATACGAAATCAAACCTTATCGATATGGAAGTATGAGACGCGACGGCGGCGACGGTCGCGCGACGGTCGCGCGACCGTCGCCCACGCAAGACACGGCGTAACACCGCATTAGGCCCGGTTTCCTCAAAATGCTTTCAAGAAAGAAAAGCGAGATTGTTCTCCCTCATTGCTATTTCCTCGGTCTTACCGCTACGCTACCAGCGCTAAATGAAATTCCGCTGACGACTCAAATTTCTATTTGCATCACTTAAAACATAACAATTAAAAGGCGACCTGTCCATATTTTGGCCAACGCGATAATTAAGAATACTTTGATTGTATGAGTGAAGCCTGTATCGATATAGTCATAACTGTCAAGAGCCACAATTGTATCAATTAATCTGTCACATACATGGTTATTTTCATTCACTCGTTCGTTTCATTTGTACCAACTCTTGTGAAACCTGTGCTTTCTGACATGCGTTTATGTAAATGTGCGTACAAAAAGTAAAAATAAAATGAGGATATATATACACAAAACTATTTTTAAACAATGTCACAATTATGTTTATATTGCTTGTCCATTCGTTTATTATATCAAATTGTAAATATAACTGACACCTTTTTGCAAATTTCACATGAAAACTTATGTCGGCACGTGTAACGTCTTCGTTCTCACGGTTCTATTCAAATGGTTAGTCCTAGAACACTCCTTTGAGACCAAAAACGTTCAGAAACTAGTTAAAAACATAAATCAGTAGCATTGCATCATCAGGCATGAAAACATCAGGCGTGGGCTCTCCTAGACTCCGATAAAAACCAAGGGCGATCGGATTCGCCGTGATCCGTCTTGTGTCGTTACATTATTGTCCTATTAGCATTCAAATTGCCATTCTTAGACGATTTATATTCGTCTTTTATATGGAGTTTATAAACTTTGATCAGATAGCGCCCCAGATTAGAACATCATCTTTGTTTATATTGTTTATAAGTACTTGTATTATTGTTGATATAATTTTATTTTTTCCGTTTTACGCAAAAGTATTTTATCTAATTTAGATTGTATCAAAAATTTACTAGGTAGGTAGTAGGTACATATTATACTGTTCCGGTTTTTGATTTGAAACATGCATCAGTATAAAATGTGTAAGACAACAGATTTACTGATCAAACTTGTCTTACCTACTCATATGAAAATAATAACAACATTACTTCCACGTCAACAATTTATTGCACTTAGGTACTATGATAAAATGATGTTAATGATAAATGGGAACATAAATAAAATAAATAAATAAATATTAAAGGACATTCTTACACAGATTGAATGAGACCCACGGTAAGCTCAAGAAGGCTTGTGTTGTGGGTACTCAGACAACGATATATATAATATGTAAATACTTATATACATAGAAAACATCCATGACTCAGGAACAAATATCTGTGCTTATCACACAAATAAATGCCCTTACCAGGATTCGAACCCGGGACCGCGGCGCAGCAGGCAGGGTTACTACCGACTGCGCCAGACCGGTCGTCCGACATGTATGTATAATGAGAATATTCAAGCTTTAGGCAAATGAGCACCAATCGGTCGGAATCCATTTTCATCAGCCGTGTAATCCACGCGATACTTGACGCCATCGTCCCCAACATATTCATAGAATCCTTTAGCCCTGGTGCCTCCGCCGTTCACAGCTGGCTCGACCCTGCCTGCTTCTTCAGCCGCGATACCATTTTCAGTTTCGAATAGATAATGGTATCCGTCCACATCCACATCGCTTTCTTGTCTGAGGATTTTGGCGTTAGGCTCGTAGCCTGACCTTGGGTAGTAGGGTGTGTAAGCTAAAGGCCTAGGTGTCACTGTGTAGGCGAAGGGCCGAGCTGATGGCAGGATAGGCACTGAGATGACTGATGGCCGCGCGGTCACCGTTGCTAGGGATGAAGCGAAGGGCTCTACTTCGAGTCTGGAAAACATTGACCTTTGTTAGCTTACAGAACGAGATAATAAAACAATATTGTTTTCGTAACGGTGAAGCTAAAAGTTTAATTAGTGCAGAATCAAGGTTTTCAACTATAATGTAGTACAAAGGAGTGTATAAAAAATTAGTACTTTAAAATCAATAATAAAAGTTTCTTAAGAGCGTAATAAAAAGTAACTGTTAATTTAAGAATGTTAATTGCGTAAATTCTCCTTCATATGATTCATGACTCTTTTCGAGAAATATAACACGCTATCGCGAAATACTTCTTAGGCATTAAGTTTTCGGGGCATGTGAGGATTGGGTGCGGCGGATAAACAACAGTGAGATATAAAGTATTCCTTGTTGTATTACCCAATCTTGAGTATATTTAAATAAAACATTTACGACCAAAATGACACACGTATTAATTGGACAACATTTTGGGAGAATTCTCTGTCTAATTATAATTTAACGATAGCAAACAAAGATTCGTTTTGTGACATTTACGACTATATTTCATTTTAAGAGCGTTAAAAAAAAAAAGTAAGTAGAAGTAGGTATGTATTTTTTATCTGAAAGTTGAATTTTCAGGTTTGTATGAGATTTTCTAAATTTCAAACCCAATGCGGAGGCTGAAGATGTTGATTTAAAAAGCTGAAAATTTGCACAAAGGCTTCATAGACTAAGGGTCATTGATTGATAACTATTAGGTTTGCTAATTCCAGAAAAGTGTTTTTTCGCTCCACCCTAATATATAACCAATTCTCACACTTCTCTCTCTCTCTCTCAACTACTAGACTACTACCAATGCTCTTAATGTCAATATTAAGAAAATAAAATTTTAGTAACGTACCCATTTTGATCTCCGTAGTTGACGTAAGGCGTGAGCAGCGGCTGGTAGTACGGGTTGTACGCCTTCACATACACTGGCTGGTACGCGCCGTAGATCGAGCCATATTTGCCATTCCGTCCGAACAGGCTCTTGTACCTAAATGATTTTATTCAGTTTAGTGCTTGTATAAAAATAGCACAATAAATGCTATTTAGAGTTAGCCTAAGCTAATTATGAAATCCAAATGTGTATTGACAAAGTTTGACATTGTTACCATTAATATAAAATATTTAACTATGAAAAATTTTATGACGTTTTTAGTGAAATACTCGTACCTACTTCTCAAGTGGTTATGTTCAAATTGCTGCAAAATTAGCATAGACGTACTCTAATTCTCTACTCGACGAAACGATATTTTATTTTCGAAAATAAATCCTACACATTACCTATGTTGGTGGTGGTGGTATACTTACCTTACCCTTTACTAACGAGGCTCTAAAAATACTATAAAAGAACCCTTTAAATTATCAAGAAATCATGTGATAATGATAACCTATAGATACTAAAGTAATTATTTTCAAGTTCATACCATCCTTTTGACTAAAATCATATAATTTGGTACTTTAGAGGTAAACACAACAAAGTAGCAAAATTACAAAGTAAAGTAGCTTAATACAATGTAACATAAAGGACGTTGCTAATGCTTATTTAAATCAGGAAGTACTTGCTATAATACAATAATGATATATCTGAAATTTTATTAGCGGACCGTTTAGTACTTGATAGGCTCATTACAGTCATTACGGCTTACGGTTACCACGAGGTTAAAACTGACATAGTATAGTTAACGCTTGCATACCTTTCTTTTTATAAATATATCTTGATATCAATAATATGCTAATGAGCTTCATATCATTAACAGACAGTAAACTAGATGCTAGGAGTGAGAGGAGATCGCAATGCACATTCTCAGTTCCTGTAGATCACTATGTCAAAAAAGTACTTTCTAGGCTGTCATAAACTTACTGCAACAATAACAGGTGCAGAGCAATATGGCTTCAGGGTTCTGGAATACTGGGAATACCCTGGATTCAACAGACATTAGCAGACTCTGAGGACTACCACATTACATCAATGCTTCTTTGCGAAAAGGCCTGCATCACCCCTTTAATGATCAGTAAGTTACGTACACGGTAACTAATGGCTATTAATGGTCTTAAGCACATGATCTGATCGATATGATTTTCTTCTGTGTTTCTAAACTTAGGGCCCATACATATGGATTGGGTAGCCTTCTAACTGCAACGTGTAAAGAACTGCACGTCGTCGTTATAACTGAGCTAAGCCTGTCTTTATTGGATCTATATGTAATACGAGTACTTACCTATTATCCAAATCTGTGTACACATGGTACTTGCTGTCAGGAGACCCGTAGTAGCGGCCTTCGTCGCCGCGGTGGTACTTGCCGTCGTCCCCGTATAGGTGTGGCTTGTACTGGCCATCGTCCTCAGCAACACTGAGGCCGAGTACAGCTACCACCACAAAGGACTGGGAATGATAAAATGTCTCAATACTGATATATCAGATAAGACATATACAACTATATTTATGTAGTACAGGCTTTCGAATAACCAGATTCGAGTACACCGGTCGTGAATCGAATCCAAAAAGTGTATAAGAAAAGCAATTTCTGAGCTTTCAATTAAATACACAATGCACAACCCGCGGTTTTTTTGGTAAAAAGCAATTAATGTTTCCCTTATAACTTTTGGGTTTTGTCTTAATTAGAACGACATTTATTTTAATCCAAAGAAGTGGTGATTAAAATAAGCTTATGACGTACTCACATACTCATACTTAGCTAAGTATGTGATTTGCTTGTACTAGTTACTAAACGTATACTATTTATAGTCAAAATAGACACTGAACTATGAATATTTATTTATTTTCACTTCCACGTAAAAGTTCTTTAACCATACTTTGTAACACTTATGTAACCGCCACTTTTTTCCATCAGATTTTACTTACTAAAATCAGCTTCATGTTAACAATAGAATGCTTGAACCCAGCGAAATGACTCAAATGATACAGTTTAAACAACAATCGGTTCTTTTATACATAGGCCAAACTCTAAAATGGTTAACCGATAACATATCGTCAATACTTCGAAAAAATCTCGTATCTCACACTGTATTCAAAGTTGAAACGCAGTAACTCTATATGCATCTCATACAAAGTTAATATTTTTTTCTTTTCATTGACAGAAGAAGATACGAGATTTTTTTAAAGTAGACTGTTGTCTAAGTTGCAGAAAATGGTAATTTTATTTGTTATGTTGGCATTCAACACGATGTTTTTGGGTTGACAAGTGATATATTAATCACGACTATGGTCGAAAATTAGATCAACTTGCTGTCCTTCTTAATGTGTTATTGAGTTTATATGTTAGCCTCATATATATAATTAGTCTCTTTATTTACATGAACATATTTACATAATTATATAAGAAACTAAGACTAAACTTAAAAGCTAGCTAATGTCTAAAATAGGCCCTTGAGGCATTGTACCGAGGATACTGGCGACATTTCCTCGCTGTATCGCAATGCTGATACGTTGTGCGAGGAAGTCGCCAGCTCTTCGGTCACCAGTTACCTCAACCAGACGCTTCGCGATTTCTGTGAACAACTTGTTCGCGATGGGGCCCCATGGACCTAGAGTTTCTACACCAAAGGGTACAAAAAGGTATTCTTTGCCAAGACTTTTGTATTTATTACGTTTCAAAATTTCGGCACTTTCTGCCGCTGCGCCCGCTTTTATCTTGGTCCGTTGGAGGTGAGACGGTGCCAATGTGTCTACGCGGGTAGCATCCCACACTAACATTCGTCCCATACTCCAAGGGACCAAGGACACTCCATCAGGCCTCTTGCCATCATCTCTGATTATGCCAGTCGGCTCAAGGAGAGCAGGCACATTGATGGTTGCAAGGGACCGACGGATAATGTATATTAGTATTGCTGTTTAAGCAGCCTATAATTATACAAATGGCGAGTTGCCAGTGTGGCGATGGGTTAAGAATTTTAGTACCCCCTTCCCTTCCGTGGGTGTCGTAGAAGTCGATTGTGGGGTAAGACTTCAATTGCGGTGTGGATGATGAGCTAGCAACCTGTCACTGGCAATCACGATTTCGTTTTCTTTCAACCCCTTAATTGCTAAGAGTGGCACTCTTAGTACCTAGTCCGTCAAACCTTGGGAAAAGCTATCGCTCCAGCAAGCCGTCGCGATTTAACTTACTCTCATTACCAATATTCAACTTCCGCCCCACGTTGCACAATGTACTCTTTATACACCGTGTTTTATTGTATTCAGTTAACTTTAAGTGAAGGTTTTTAGCGCAACTATGGGAACAAATCAAATTATTTTTAACAAATATTTTTATTTGTGTTTTTAAGTAGTCACACTTCTATATAATCTATATAAATTAAAAATCGAAATAAGATGTCATATATTAAATAAAAAAAACGCTGTGGCGGGGTGGCCCAGGGGTTCATAGCGGTAGCCCGGATTGCTAAAGACGCCGGTTCGAATCCAGCCTTGGCCACTGGTGGTGTCCGCCACTTTTTATTTAATATATGACATCTTATTTCGAAGGTTCTTAAGTCAAACACAATTAATTTCTCTAACACAAGCGCCGTAATTCTTACGATTATCAAATTATAAACACTTTCACTTCTTAATGTTATCTGTTTTGACATGTGCCGTCAGGCACTTGATACTAACTTAAATATTATTTTTAAGGTCCTCTCACACTCATTTATTATGTAGGTGTGAAAAGGATAAAAATAATTCATTTATTATGTAGGTATGAAAAGGAAAAAATAAGAAACAGCGATATACCGGGTGATTCTTGATGATGAACCTAACTGCGTGTTAAATTTAACAAAAAACAAAAAAACACGGTGTATAGTAAATAAACAAAGAAAACTACAAAAAATGCCTCTTTATTTCAGTTAAGTAATAGTAACATACTCGTTATTGACCAAAATTATGACCAAAGTAAATAAATAAATACACAATTGAATGTTTATTCCGTGACATCGACGACCCTAGCGATCACTTCATACTCCAGGGTCAGCTTTCTTGGAGAGTCGCCATCGCGGAGGACCTTCGTGCCTTTGAAGCTGTAGAACGATGCTGGTTTATCCCCAGGTAGGGAGGTCAAACGGGGTGGATATCTAGAAAAAAAAAGATTGATTTTTTATCGAATCTGTATGAGTTTTACAGAATATTAAACTAAATCTGAAATATTTTTTTGTACTACGTCGGTGGCAAACAAGCGTACGGCCCGCCTGATGGAAAGCGGTCACCGTAACCTATGGACGCCTGCGCAACTCAGAGTGTCACATGCGCGTTGCCACCCCATTAGAAACTAAAAAAAATAAAAATAGAATAAAAAAAATGAAATATTCTTAAATAATTAGATTTTAATACTATTTCCTTAATGTCATAAATAATGTAATATTATATCTATTGCCTAGTTTTTTTATGAGGAAGCACTTTAAAGCAACTTATCTCTCTTCTAAGACATTAAGTTTCTAGTTACAGGAGGTTACAGTTCTACCCTTAGCCTAGTTTTTGGGTGACAGCTTGTTTTATGAAGAGCGCAGTTAGAACCTGAACCATTTTTAGGGTTCCGTAGTCGACTAGGAACCCTTATAGTTTCGCCATGTCTGTCTGTCCGTCCGTCCGTCCGTCCGTCCGCGGATAATCTCAGTAACTGTTAGCACTAGAAAGCTGAAATTTGGTACCAATATGTATATCAATCACGCCGACAAAGTGGTAAAATAAAAAGTGGAAAAAATGTTTTGTTAGGGTACCCCCCCTACATGTAAAGTGGGGACTGTTTTTTTAAGTAGAACTTTATAAAGACTTTCTAGGAAAATTGTTTTGAACTTGATAGGTTCAGTAGTTTTTGAGAAAAATACGGGAAACTACGGAACCCTACACTGAGCGTGGCCCGACACGCTCTTGGTCGGTTTTTTTTTTCAACACTATTGCATGTCACGTCTGTAGCAAGTATTGAATGTCAAAAGTCTTACCTAATCATCAAAACTTAGTTAACATACATACACATACAAATACGTTTACAATTACTCAAAGATCTCTAGACAGCCCATATTAAGCAAATTACATTTGTTTTTCTTTTAGTGCCTTAAGTCAATAACTAAGATTATCACATGGCATTAAAATGTTTAATTTACTAGAGTTTTTAATTTACTGCATTGCGTGGTCTGACAGGCGAGTGGGTGTTATTGTTTTCTGTGGCAGTCCATCCAAATATCAGAATAAATACATAAATAAACATAACTGTCATCGCAGGCAAACAGTGTTATGCTGAAATTAGCACACGTAGGCTTAAAAATTGCTGCTATTTCTAAATTATATATTATAGCACAGAGACTTTTTTAAATAAAAACGGGCCTTAAATAAAAAAACACCGGACTGACAGACTGTTCACATTGTTCAAAGTAAGTTTTTTTTTCTATATTTAATTTCTGAAATCATTTATAACATAAACGATTATCGCATACTTTTGTTCATGTACTCTGCAATTATTGATTTTCACTAAACAAAATGCTTTCGTGAACGAATAAAAGCAACTAACTGATCATGACCAATCACATATATCGCTGTGGAGACCAAACCATAGAACAAACGACATCAACGATTTTACGACCAATATCCCATGCACTTCGTTAAGGCGGGACTTTGTCAGGTAGTGAATGCCACATCGTTCTATTCCAACCCGTCTCGTCCCAATTGTTGTGTGAATCTATCTAGTCCTCATAGATTTATTTAAGGCACTCACGTATGTGTAGGTATTTATATTTATCTGGTAACATATTATTATTTACATTATGGATAAGTTTATGTATTTCATGATCCTTGACTGTTTAAGAAGATATTTAATACATTAAGTATGTATTGTGGTATGTACGGTGGAGACGGCGGGCCGCTGGGGCGCGCACGCGAAGCGTTTTGTCCGTGACGTAGGCTAAAGGGAGAAGACTCGCGCTCCGAATCGTTTCTGTTGCAAAGGCTTCTACTTAGTGTTTTTTTGGACAATAATTACAATTTATAAATACTAATTACAATTTTAAATATCTTCTTATTTATAATTGTATCATATATACGAAGTATATAATATTATTTACCTTACCTTACACACTCAAAAAATATATAAGCAGTGTTTTTATTGAAAAAAAGCTAACCTGTAAAGAACCAACCCTTTTAAATAATGTTCTTAAAACAGTTATTTACGATATGAGATATAATGAAGTGATTCATTTGAATATAAAATGTGTTGAATCAGTCCTGGCATTTTCCAAAAACCCTCGGGACGATGACCGAAGGAGACCGATAATGTTTACCCAATTTGGTAAAGTTTTCATCTTATTTTGATACGACGTTTATAAAATACAAACGTTTAATCTGCAAGTAGGCCACAAGGGCTCTTTTACAGGTCAATATGAACAATAATAAATACATATATGTACATTTGTTTACATAACATAAATATCTCTCAAATATATATACAACAGCTAATACCTGAGTAAACTTTACATATAAAATAATCTGCAAATTTAAAAATAACAAAGAGAGATAATAATTAAAAAATGAGACATTGAAAAGTCCGGCTTAAATAATACTAAAACTAATAAGATTTGCAGGTGTAAAGTCTCTTCAAGTGTCAAAGAAAAATTATATTAGGTGATCAAATCGCATCAAGGCTGTTAGGCTAACTACTTTAGCTGTCTGATCATCAGCCATCTCACTTGCACCGCTGTGAGCAGGATCACCAATAAGGGTTAGTAGCTCACACTAATCGGAGATGGACGCCTAGCTAATGTCATATCCAAATACGAGTACCTATAACAGAACCGTTTTCCAAGAACTTAGGTTTATTGGCCATAAATGCACGCATTGCACGCAAAGCCAAATTCAACGTCATAAAAGGCTTCCTTAATAACAAATGTTTGTTTTATGAAACACATTTTCATTTTATTCAACAAAGTGCAAAGTTAGAGACTGTGTTGAGATCGAGAACAGTCGGAACAATGCACAATATAAGTTATGTTATTTATCATTTTCAATGATTTCTCACTCAGTTGCCCTAACAAAATACTATCATTCTGTAAGCAACTATATATAGCCGTTAGTTTATGTTTGTTCGTCTAGAACTGTTAGTATGAATTAATTTAGAGACGATATGCATCGAACCTGTCTAATGAAAAGTAATTTTCTACTGTACCTTATATACAAATTAGAATCAGACCCTTACCTTGCCTTAGACCTTTAGAAATTAGAGTCAGATGTCGGTTTGTTATTTCTTTCTTATTTAGTTATGTTATTAACAACATTTAATCGGTAGGTAATTATAAATTATAAAGTAATTATTTGACTTTTGTATTTACAAGAGAAGGGACAACACATAAATTAAATACCTAAATCAAGCTTTGCAAAAACAGGGTACGTAGCCGAATGGCACAAACGCTCACGAAACGCTCACGACACGAAACGCTCGTAGATATCTATCTCTATCGCTCTTGGGTATTGGCTCAACAGAGCCAGACTACCTTTCGCAGCATTTCGTTTTCGTTTCGCGTCGCAGAAATGCCATTCGGCTACGGCACCAGGTAAGTAGATACTTACTGCGAAACAAACTCCGAAGGATCCGCCTGCGACGTCGGCGAGAGATAGTGGCACTTGACAGCCACCTCCTTATCGGCGTACGCCTTGTTGTAGTGCGAAGAACTACCCAGCGACTCGTCCCCGAAGCCGATGTAGTCCGGAGACACATACTGCTTCACCAGCGCCTTGATGATATTGTGGATGTGAGGGTATCGCTCTGCGTAGATCTTTCCACCATAATCTATTGTATTATATGTCGAGTCATCTTGACCGCTTCCATCGCCGTATCTATCTCCATTCCCATATCCATCTCCATATCCGTCACCCCCTCCATATCCATCTCCTCCAAATCCGCCATTGCCCCCAAACCCTCCATTGCCTCCGAAGCCTCCGTTCCCTCCGAATCCACCGTTGCCTCCAAAACCTCCGTTAGGACCCACCTGATGTATATATCTATAGTCTCTGTCATCTTCGGGGTAAAGACCTTGCCTATACACATACGTGTATTTGCCCTCGTCTCCTCTGACGTATTTCCCTTCGCCTAAAGGTCTATAATATCGTCCGTCGTCATAAACGCGGTATTTTTTCGGATTATACTTCCCGTCGTCATACGGGGAACAGCCAACGATTGATAGTAACGAGAGCAGAAGTATCTGAAAAACCGATGTTAATTTTTTATTTTATTTTAATATACGTGTAAACGGTGTTCGTGTCAATGGTATCTACACAACATACATACATCTTCACAATTAATCATCAGTCTATAATTAAAACATTAACAAATAAACAATCGGCATTAAATATTATGAGTACCTAACCTAAAAGTATTCAGATAACTGCGTCATAATCGTAAATAAAGTAACTTACATATTTTGCATATTGCATCATTTTCACTGAATACAAAAACTCCACCCAGTCCCGAATATTTTATCCAGTAGATTTAATAAAGCTCCCACGATCGAAGCTCGCCCCGCTCACTTTGCCGTCTATCTGAAACTAGACCAGCGATTATATCATACGTGGAAATATTTTCAATGACATTGATCTTTCATTTTCTAAACTTAAGTTTTCATTCTCATTTGATTAACATTTAGATGCGCTATAAATTATGTGCAAAACATACCGAAAATTAGAGCCTTCAGGGTGTGCCGAGGTCGATCAGTAGTATTAGCATAGGTTAGATCACTGGAGTTCCGCCAAAGTTTTTCAATCATAAATCACTCCCACGTGGATTAGCTGCACTAGATATCGAAAAACATTAAAAAATATATATTTTAAATTCACAGCAATGTTTGCACTGTCGTGTGGACCGGCCTACGCGAGAGGCGCTACTCTTACATGGGGTGCATTTTCGTGGACCCCTTTACACGACGACACATAAACATGCCAGCGCGTCGAGATCAACAATGAACCTTCTGCATTCCAAAGACCCAATTTTATTAAGATGCGCTCAGATTCCTGACGCCAATCGATGACACTACACGGACTTCCCTTGCGCATCGAAATAGCAAAACGATGACTCCATCTACGTAAAACTTTTCGCATACCTTGTAAATAAGGCTATTATAGGTACATAAAATGAATAATATTATTGTTATGGTCACCGCAATAGGACCTTTGTCCATTGGTTTATTTTCTTTACTTGTAATAACCAATTCGTATACGATTGGCTAACAGAATATTAAGATGTTTAAATTCATGATATGGTTTACGATCTTGCAAGTATCGATTAGCGTCAATCTATAATGGAATATACTTCTAATTTTTGCACATAATCAATTCTTGCTTTATTTATTAGGTCAAAGGTGTAATATTAAATCAATATCTTCGCATTTTCGTCTATTAATTCTGAAAATATTCGTCTCAACAAAATTGTAGCAGGTTGTATAGATTCAAAGTAACGATGATTTAGAGCCACCCCACACTAGCGTCCTTTTAAGTATTGACGTCCAGCCAGCATCCATGCAGCAATGACGCAACTTCTGCGTTGCATAAACGCAACGTCGGCGCAACGGCAGCTGCTTTTGTTGATTGTCAGCGTCTGTCATGCTTCCAGGCAAAGATGTCACGACTTTTCGAACGTCAACGTCTTGTCAGTGATTTGACAGCGTTCACGCAGCATCCTTGAGACAAGCTTTGCATTGTGCCGCTTGTGAGACGCTGACGCTAAACTCTGTGCCGTGGCACGTCGATGCAGCACAATTGTTGCGTCGCCGCAGCGCGGACGCTGGTCGGATGCCGACGTCCAAAAGACTACTTAGCTTTTTAAAAATCAAGATAGATTTTATGAAATGATTGAATGATTTTTAAATTCATAAACTAGAGCGTACCTACTCGACATTTCATAATATGTGTAAGTATGTATTAATTACAGATATATAGTACGACGTACGTTTATTAATTATATCTGCATAATATTCTTATTTATGTATTTTATAAAGTAGATCAGTTGTTTTTGATTCATTCTAATTATTGGTTTTCCTCATTCTCCGTGCACCATTGTTACTAGTCCCTGTTTGGCCCGATGGTTGACTGGTAGAGAATGCGATTAGGCATTAAGTCCGCCATTTGTATTTTTTTTTTTTGCAATAAAATTTAAATAAATAAATAATATGTGACTCACTAATAGGAAAACATTTGAGCAGTTAAAAGAGTATTACAATTCCTGTTAAATGACTGAAATATGAGAAAAGTTGACTCAACATATTTTTGAAAGATTTTTGTAGTTTTAACTATAAAACTCCCGTGAGACTCATACATATTTAAAAATATTTTAAGCGGGTTACTCACGTATTAAGTCGATATAGCGTTCGACATGTTTCGGCTCAATTTCGAGAACCTTTCTCAAGAATTTTTGTAGTTAGTAGGTACTTTTTGCATTTATGACAGAGATGGTTATTATTGACAGACAAACAGATGGTAAAGATGATCCAAGATCCGGTCGTTTTTTTATACCACGTCGGTGGCAAACAGGTATACGGCCCGCCTGATGGAAAGTGGTCACCGCAACCTATGGACGCCTGCAACTTAAGGGGTGTCACATGTGCGTTGTCGGCCAATTAGAAGTTTCATAAAACCTACTAAAAATAAATACCTAACAACTGTGCTGCTATCTAAATATATAAAAGAAGAAGCTGACTGACTGACTGACTGACTGACTGACTGACTGACTGACTGACTGACTGACATATCAACGCACAGCCGAAACCGCTGGTCCTAGAGATTTCAAATTTGGCACGTAGGTTTCTTATATAGTGTAGAGGAGCACTAAGAAAGGATTTCCCAAAATTCACCTCCTAAGGGGGTCAAATGGGGGTTCAAAGTTTGTATGGGGAAACAAGATTAGTTTGACTATTTTATTCGAAACTTCACAGGAAGATTCCTTACGACATATGACTGAATACGTGTTTCAGGTTTTTTGAAAATTTAACCCCTAAAAGGGTGAAAAGGGGGTGATAAAGTAAAAAAATCAATATGGGTATCGTTTTTATAGTTTATCGGGTCGCTGATCACGATAAATACAACGTTTTTAAAATCTAACGAGGCGGAAGTGAAATACCTTCTCCCCTGTTGTGGTGCAATGGGGTTTAAATATCAAAAAAATATATAAATAAAAGAAGATATTGACTGACTGACTGACATATCAACGCACAGCCGAAACCGCTGGTCCTAGAGATGTCGAATTTGGCACGTAGGTTCCTTATATAGTGTAGAGGAGCACTAAGAAAGGATTTTTCAAAATTCGTCTCCTAAGGGGGTTAAATGGGGGTTCAAAGTTTGTATGGGGAAACAATGTTAGTTTCACTGTTTTATTCGAAACTTCACAAGAGGGATCCTAAAAACATATGACTAAAGACGTGTTTCAGGTTTTTTGAAATCTAACCCCTGAAAGGGTGAAAAGGGGGTGATAAAGTCCAAAAACTAATATGGGTATCGTTTTTACGGTTTATTGGGTCGCTGATCACGATAAATACAACGTTTTTAAAATCTAACGAAGCGGAAGTGAAATACCTTCTCCCCTGTTGTAGTGCAATGGGGTTTAAATATCAAAAAATATATAAAAGAAGAAACTGACTGCCTGACTAACTGACATAATATATCAACACACAGCCGAAACATAGGTTCCTTATATGGCGTAGAGAAGCACTAAGAAAGGATTTTTCAAAATTCTCCTCTTAAAAGGGTGAAATGGGGGTTCAAAGTTTGTATGGGGAAACAAGATTAGTTTGACTATTTTATTCGAAACTTCATAGGAGGATTCCTAAAGACATATGACTAAATACATTTTTCAGGTTTTTTGAAAATTTTACCCCTAAAGGGGTGAAAAGGGGGTAAAGTCAAAAACACAATATGGGTATCGTTTTTATGGTTTATCGGGTCGCTGAACACGATAAATAGGTACAACGATTTTAAAATCTAATGAGGTGGAAAAGAAATTTTCTCCCCTGTTGTTGTGCAATGGGGTTAAAATATCCAAAATAGCCATTAGTTGCATATATGTATATTATGTATATATCTTTATAATTATTAAGTTGACTTAGTTTAATTTAGATTAGTTTTTAATTTAATTGTATTTTATTTGTCTTAAGTTAACTACTAATATGTACTTTTTATGTTAATTTTGTTAATAAGTTATAGAATAAAATAAAATATGGTACTTACTTAAATAAAATATAACATAATCCAAAATAGCCATAAGTATAGGTTTAGTTTTTATCTTTACTTCTGGTTCAAGAGATTTCAAATTGACACGGAAGTTCCTTAGAGGACCACTAAGAAAGGATTTTTCAAAGTTCACCTCCTAGCATGATAATTTGACAGGGACAGGGACAGGGACAGGTACAGGGACAGGAACGGGATAGGGTTAGGGTTAGGGTTAGGGTTAGGGTTAGGGTTAGGGTTAGGGTTAGGGTTAGGGTTAGGGTTAGGGTTAGGGTTAGGGTTAGGGTTAGGGTTAGGGTTAGGGTTAGGGATAGGGATAGGGATAGGGATAGGGATAGGGATAGGGATAGGGATAGGGATAGGGATAGGGATAGGGATAGGGATAGGGATAGGGATAGGATAGGGATAGGGATAGGGATAGGATAGGGATAGGATAGGGATAGGGATAGGGATAGGGATAGGGATAGGGATAGGGATAGGGATAGGGATAGGGATAGGGATAGGGATAGGGATAGGGATAGGGATAGGGATAGGGATAGGGATAGGGATAGGGATAGGGATAGGGATAGGGATAGGGATAGGGATAGGATAGGGATAGGATAGGGATAGGGATAGGGATAGGGATAGGGATAGGGATAGGGATAGGGATAGGGATAGGGATAGGGATAGGGATAGGGATAGGGATAGGATAGGGATAGGGATAGGATAGGGATAGGGATAGGGATAGGGATAGGGATTGGGATTGGGATTGGGATTGGGATGGGATAGGGATAGGGATAGGGATAGGGATAGGGATAGGGATAGGATAGGGATAGGGATAGGGATAGGATAGGGATAGGGATAGGGATAGGGATAGGGATAGGGATAGGGATAGGGATAGGGATAGGGATAGGGATAGGATAGGATAGGAGGGATAGGATAGGATAGGATAGGGATAGGGATAGGGATAGGATAGGGATAGGGATAGGGATAGGATAGGGATAGGGATAGGATAGGGATAGGGATAGGGATAGGATAGGATAGGGATAGGGATAGGATAGGATAGGATAGGATAGGGATAGGGATAGGGATAGGGATAGGATAGGATAGGGATAGGATAGGGATAGGGATAGGGATAGGGATAGGGATAGGATAGGATAGGGATAGGGATAGGGATAGGGATAGGATAGGGATAGGATAGGGATAGGATAGGATAGGGATAGGATAGGATAGGGATAGGGATAGGGATAGGGATAGGGATAGGATAGGGATAGGGATAGGGATAGGATAGGGATAGGATAGGATAGGATAGGATAGGATAGGGATAGGGATGGGATTGGGATTGGGATTGGGATTGGGATTGGGATAGGGATAGGGATAGGGATAGGGATAGGGATAGGGATAGGGATAGGGATAGGGATAGGATAGGGATAGGATAGGATAGGGATAGGGATAGGGATAGGGATAGGATAGGGATAGGGATAGGGATAGGGATAGGATAGGATAGGGATAGGATAGGATAGGGATAGGATAGGGATAGGATAGGGATAGGGATAGGATAGGGATAGGGATAGGGATAGGATAGGGATAGGGATAGGGATAGGGATAGGGATAGGGATAGGGATTGGGATAGGGATAGGGATAGGGATAGGGATAGGGATTGGGATTGGGATTGGGATTGGGATTGGGATTGGGATTGGGATTGGGATTGGGATTGGGATTGGGATTGGGATTGGGATTGGGATTGGGATTGGGATTGGGATTGGGATTGGGATTGGGATTGGGATTGGGATTGGGATTGGGATTGGGATTGGGATTGGGATTGGGATTGGGATTGGGATTGGGATTGGGATTGGGATTGGGATTGGGATTGGGATTGGGATTGGGATTGGGATTGGGATAATCTAAACATCCAAATTATAAACAAATCAATTATTTTTGGAGTCGGGGCCAGCCTGCGTATGGTTGGGTGGGGCAAACAGGAAATAGCAAGGCGACGAACAGGTCTGGTACCGACTACAAAAATAATTGATTTTTTTATAATTTGGATGTTTAGATTATTGCAATCCGATAAGAAATCTGAATTCGAAGGTTTATTATTTTTGGGTTTATTATTTTTTAGTTTCTCCGTGTTTTGTAACACGCTTTTTTTGAAGGCGGTTTTATTTTTTATATGTTTACGTTTGCAATAAGTACCTATAAGCAAAATGGAAAAAATTGTAAGCGATAATGCAAGGAAGTACTTTTTACCCTACCACAGTATATAATAAAGAGTACTATCGTACAGTATGGCCACTCCCGCTCCCCGCTGAAAGTGCCGCCCACCCCCTCTCGGTTACCTCACAGTTACCGCCTGTCAATAACGCGAACAGTTGACCTGTCATGTTTCACTCATACAAGCATAGTACGCGTTCACCTACACGGGCTTAGACTGTGTGCTAGGAACGCGCCTCTTTCATATATTTGATCGCCAGTGTCCGAGGTGTGACCCTACCGACCATAGCGTCGAGATACTGGTTATGTGGGTTGTATGAAGTTTCCCCAGTATAAATATTTATATAGGTAAAATACAAACATATTCGTACCTACTACCTACGCTGTGGTCGCTGTGTAACAATTCTACAATAATTGCAAGAATTTCTTTTAAAACAATAGTAATATGTGTAAGGTACAGTCAGCCAAAAAAGTGGTTTACCACTTTTCGATCAATAGAGTCGAAAAGTGGTAAACCACTTTCTTGGCTGACCGTACAGCAAATAGATCAGTTACAATGGCCCCCCAGTCGAGAATTGCCCCGCTTACCTACAAAGAAACCTACGGATCCAAATGAAAATCTTATTTTTTGTAAACGTTTCAATAAGAATACTTTTATTACGCGGGCGAAGCCGCGGGTAAAAGCTAGTATAATTATAACTAATTAGATCACCCGGCCAAATATGTTTCGCCTAGATATACGAGTATGTATGTATGTATGATATGACTTTTGTTTATTTTTTATTGTCCCAATTAGGCACTTTGAACAAAAACCTTCCGTTGAAAACAACAAACAAAATAAAAAGCGAGTAACAGAATTCGTCCAGTCATTCACGCGAGACGAGTAAGCAAAGAAAATAGTGTAAAATATAATTACATTAAAATTAAAATAAAAAATAAATAAAAATAGGTAGCCTTTATTCCCCAAAAAGTATGCACATTTCAAATTATCATTTTAAATCATTTAAAGAAGAGAAAAATGTATATTAATTCAAGACCTAAAATATAAAAGTAAACTTAAACCTAATTTTTTTCTGGACGAAGGCCTCCTCCATCTCGTGCCAGTCGCTTATTAAAATTACTAACCATAATTACAATATACGGTACTGTAGATTGGAGTTTTTATTATCCATAAAACCTTATAAGCAATCCCAAGACATTTAGCATCATAGGTCAATATTAATACTAAAAACTAGATTTGTCAACCCACTGACCTATTAAAGAAAATCAGATCAATCTCATAAAAAATATAGACCTACGTAAAGCTAAACAATCGCTCACGAATCGAAGCGCGTAGATATTCTCTATCGCGCTTGCGTAAAATATAGCGGCGTATCGCTTTCGTTTGGCGTCGGAGAAATGCCATTCGGCTACGGGGCCTGACCATCCTTGTAGAATGTGGGTCAGAAGGATGCGCCGTGACACTTTTTGTCTTATCTGCATCTTTACGAACATAAATAACTTTTGTGTAAATGGGGTTGACAACATTTAAATGTCTACATAGATGGCGCTATCAAAGCTTGACCCTCTCTCTCAAGGAAATTTGGCTGAAATGATATCCATGACAAACTATTCGGTAAGTAAAACAATAATTTGATAATAATTTTTACAGGGGAAGCTTTACTAGCGCCATCTGTTCAATACTTCTGCCCGACGAGCCCATTGTTATACAGTGTGTTACGGTACGGGTGTGGTACGGGTGGTGACCCGGACCTTTATTAAAACCAATAATAATACAGTTATTTAGCAATCGTTTGCGCATATCAGCAAATCATAGTTATTTAAATTAAGTGTTTTTTTTCCGTAATCCCAACATTCAATGTAACGCGTGCACTTCTTAATTGTCATTACTCACATCGCTCATACTTATGAACTGTCATTGCCCTCACTTGACAAGTGTGTGTGCTGTACATTTCTGGCAATAAAGTTTTTGTTAGAAAGTTTATAAAGACAAAATTTTTAATTATTAATTAAATTAAGGGCATGGTTAAGTAAAAAACTGTTACGTTCCCTTAAAAAAAGCCCACTTGTTGGTAACATATTGTATATTGACACCACATAACGCGGCAGTTTTTGTATTTTCATCGACCTCCACCTATTAAACAAATTGACGCGCGACAGCTATGATTAGGGACAGACTACTTAGACGTTTTGACTGACCTCAGTCACGATAAGTGGATGCGTTTGCTTAATCGAGTGAAATAATCGGGACAGGTGGCATAGGTACTAGAAAAGAACGCTATGCTCAATTGCTCAGCACTGGGCGATAAAGGGCTGATATGATGATGATGACATATGAAATCTGTGATTGACAATACTAAGAACGGAGTTTAATAGATGTACTTATCTACTGTATATACTAGATTAAAAGCCTTTAAAAAAAATTGTTTATTTCGGACCAATTAAAAATCCATAAAACTTGTTAGTATAGACTTAATATCTACTCGTATAGGTTGTTAGTTGCTTAATATCCTAAGAGTAGTTTTACAACTATATTTTACCTTTTAGTGCACATTCGTAATGTAACCTTTCATGCTAAATGCTGAAGCTTTTACATTACGAATGTGCGCTATGTCGATTAGCGCAATAGTTAATCATGGAATAATACTATGAAAAATGCTTATATCGCGTGTAATAGGTAATCTTTTAACATATTCCGACATTTCGAAAACTTAACAGCCACACAGCTTTAAATAGTTGACCGCAAACACTGTTATAATTTCATTTTAATAAGCGGTTTAATACATTTCCATAGAGTTTTATTTCATTAGTATTACTTTGTTTAATACGTCTTAATCCAGTCATAATAGGGTTATTCAATCGAGTACCTATGGAGTGAGTGCGAAAAGAGAAGACTAGTCAAACATAAAGAGAACTAATGCATTTTATACTCTTTTCTGTCCGCGCAGAACCTGATATATGGTCAATTCTTAACCTAACAACTTTAAATATACCTACCTATTTAGTTTCTTACCATGATATTAGAGGTATATAGGTATGTATTATTTGAAGCCACACGGCTTTTTTGTTACTTAGATTTATTCATTTATTTAAACTGAATCCTCACTGAAGTCTCCCTTCTTAATTATATCTATTCAAAGGCAAGGGGTTTAAAAATCGAAACATTTTTTAATTATTTATTATATCAAGCCATTGTACAATCAATGCCTAGTATAATTTTATGAACACAGTTTGAGCCTTGTCTGACAAAAGAATACTCTTCTGAACACTCTTTGTCTTATACTTTTATCGGTTAACTAATTTAAGCCCTTTACTTGGGGATATGAGCGCCAGAGGGGTGGAAGCCGTTCTCGTCAGCGGTGTAGTCGACTCTGTAGGTGATGCCGTCAGGGGCGACGAACTCATAGAATCCCTTAACTCTGATAGCCTCGTTTTCGTTGTCGATCTTCTCAAGTTTACCGGCCTCTTCGGCAAGGATTTTGTTCTCGGTCTCGTACAGGTAGTGGTAGCCGTCGGGTTCAACCTCTCCCTCTTGACGGATGATGCCGTATTTGTATTCGTAGTTGCCAGCGTTGCCGCTGCTGTAGACCTTTCCGGAGCTAGCGCTGCTGGATACACCTACACCGCTGACGCCAACGCCGCTAACACCGACACCAGAGCCGAAGGCGGAGCCAGTCTTGCCGCTCACGCCGACACCGGAGCCGAACCTGGAGCCAGCGCCGAAGCCGCTGGACGCGGAGGCCTTGGCGGAACCGCCGACGCCAGCAGACGCTGAAGCGCTGGCGCTGTTGGCGCCACCGGCGTTACCGGCACCACCGGCACCACCAGCACCACCGGCACCGAATCCGCTAAAACAAAAACATAAGTCATTTTACTGTCTGATACTAACGCTGACTAGAGTGAATAGTACTGAATTAAGTCAAATTGGTTTCAACGGTCACCGCTAGCATGAAAGTTTGACACGTCCATAAGATCACGTATATTTGTGACAATCAGCGCCACTCCATCAAGTGCGTAGCCCATACTCACTTGTCATTGTTGCCGGTGTACTGGCCGCCGGGACCGCCACGGTCTCCACGGTCGCTAGAGCCCTTGTAGAAGCCCCCGGGAGCTCCGCGGTCGCTGGAACCGGAGTAGAAGCCGCCAGCACCACCGCGGTCTCCTCGGTCTCCGCTGGAAATTTTCATTTATTTCAAACTCTGGTTATAATAGTCTTCACCTTATAAAATAGTTACAAATATTTTACATATCTGATGCACTTCTTTTGTTTCATTGATGTACTTGTTTTATAATAATTATTTTGATAGTATTTTATGAATGGGTTTCTTAGGATATACAAGGAATAGGTAGGTATACGAGACTGCATTCATCACTGTGAACTTGTGAGATCAAACATAATCCCAAGATAATCGGGTGTTTCATGTAATATTACCTACTTCAGTTAGACACAATTCGAGTGCTGCTAAGTAGTAAAATTTTGATTATAATATAATTATGTTAGCAAGAGTATTTTATCGCCCCATAAATTTATGTATTATTTTATTTAAAGTTTAGAATTCTACATTATATACTCGTACTTCCTCTAGTTTAACTCCACTTAATTAATTTTTAACAAACACTTTCAATAAATAAGTAAATCATAATTATGCAGGCAGAAAGTGTAAAAAGCAAATAAAATAAATGTTACTGTCTCACTGACAAGTAAAATTATTATTTGGGATATTATCAGACCATATTGGTCATGCTTAATGCACAGGGTTACTGGGCGAGGACATGTCGTGTAAGCGTTTTATTGCTCATTGTATCGTTTAATACTGAACAGTGGAACTTTATTGGTATTATATTAACGTTTAAACGATGTCAAGTGCCACCCAAATTGTAGTTTGATTAACATATTTTTGTGTTTTAACCAACAATAAAGCCATAGATTGATGGTCTTTATTTAATTATGTATGTTTTGGAATGCCGATTTTCCAGTTAATATCTATTACGGTGTCAAGTTCAAATTTTCTATGAGACCTTGACCCTCCTCATTTACTTCTTTGATGCTGTGGTGGAATATTCTCTTGATTAATATTAATTTTGCCTATTAATTGACTGTGCCTACTAAGCCGCGGTCCCGGGTCCGAATCCCGATAAGGGCATTTATTTGTGCGATGAGCACAGATAGTTCCTGAGTCATGGATGTTTTCTATGTATATAAGTATTTATATTGTTGTCTGAGTACCCACAATACAAGCTTCTTACCGTGGGACTCAGTCAATCTGTGTAAGATGTCCTATAATATTTATTTGTTTACCTATTTGTGTAAAGGTAAAATATATAAGTAAAGACGTAAGTATTTAAATAATTTGGCCGATTTTAACAGACAAATAATTTCTGCTGACTCTAAGTTAACATAAATAAGCTTATCCTAGTGAAATTTTAATGTCCTACATTTTTTCAAAACTCTAGTCTCAAATAAGTAACACTAGATAGATATACATTATCCATATGTAGGTTCCAAGGTCGTTAACTTTTACTGTGTTATTCACTAAAGCCTATTTAATTTGCCCAGGTTAATGGCCACGTAGCGGGGTTGCAGCGTCCCGAGTTGTCGACGTAGCGTCCAGAGTTTACGTATTCGCGGCTGCGTCCAAAGTTGTCATTGTAGGCACCAGCGTTATACCGCCAGGTTAGACTAAAACTCACTTGTATTTTCCAAGATCATCGGGCACGTAACGTCCAGAGTTGTCGGCAGCGGGGTTGTAGCGTCCAGAGTTGTCGACGTAGCGTCCAGAGTTCACATCTCCGCGGGTGCGTCCAGAGTTGTCAGTGTATGCTCCAGCGTTGTAGCGCCCGTTGTAGCTGGCTGACGCCGAGGCGCTCACGCCACTGTTGAAACGGCGGGCATTTGAGTTGAACTGGAACCTGTGAGGAAAAATAAGTTTAGTCTGAGCCTGTCTACTTGAGGTTTAGGAAAGTCAAGATTACTTTAATAAATGATTTCTAAATACGGTGACATTAAATGAATAACTAAAAAGAAAAGCACATTGAAAGGGCTACTTGCTGGGAATTAGTAGTTGAGAAAATAAAAACTTGAAACTTAGTAGTGGAAGGTAAGGACATTTCACTGTTTTCTGATTTTAAAATTCTTTGATAGTTATTATTATTTTTATTTCAGTCGATGAACTATGTATTTGTATTTTTTTTTTTTTCAAAATGTAATAAGTAAGAATTAAACTATTAATACACTTTAAAATTAATAATAATAATTAACTTACTTGGGGAACTCAGCGGCAAGGGCCACGCCCAAGCACAAACAAACAACCTAAAACAATAAATTCATAAAGAGTCACTAAAACGCGTAAGTTATCAAAACTTCTAAAATGTTTTCACATAATTTTCAAAATCGCGGTCCCAATAATCGTAAAAAACCACTTACGAAGAATCCGCGCATTTTCGTTGTTTCACACGGGGTTTAACTCCCTGAATGTGCTATTTCAAAGACGAAAGCCTATTTATACCATCTTATTATTTTAAACAGACGATCCTCTTGTCTAGTTCGTCTCATTTACTATGTGTCGATTGCCGTTTATTCATAGGCAGCGGCTCTCAAACTTGTACTCGGTTGAATTGATTAATATGATTGCCGCGACAGCCGATTAATCGCACTTCTTATTGTGTGGCTCATTTGTAATTAATATTGTTAGAGGTTTTTGTGCAATATGAAAATGACAATGAACTCTGATGACAAATTAACATTCAATTTTTCAAATATTGGGATGGGATATAGTCATCAAAATGTATGCAGCACAAAATCAAACGCCTCTTAGAAATGTTACTCTTAAGTAGAGCTACAATCAGTAATTTAAAATAAGTAAGAGGTAAATTTGATTTTAAAGGTAATTAAATAATATTGTCTTCGGTTACCGCGATAGTTACTCATGAAATAAAACTATGGAAACTTAAATTATGGTAATTAAATAGTTTATCGCGCTGTAATTATTAAGTAAAATTGTGACTGTTATTTACTGGATATGGATTGTTGTACAAAATTGACTTAATTAAAATCTATTCAGCTAAAGTTTGAGCACCACTAAACTATTAATTAATTATCATCCATAATACACGTTCCACCAAATTCACCTAAGCAGGTGATGGAACCGTAAATTCATCCACACGTCTTGTCACCAAGGCCAACTTCCACAAAAGTAAATTGATGGTTATTTTATGCAAATGACTATAATGGGTCAGATGTTGTGATACAATAATGCTAAAAACTTGATTTACGACGGATAGAAAATAATGTTTCTGATGCTGGCATATCTTGACCACATCTTGGTCGCGAACTTTGACTGGTTATTGGAAATGGGTTCAATAACTTCAGATCGCGTTTCCATATATCCCTGTCAAACCAGTGTCTATACTTAACTTTTTTTGTAAACAAGATAGAGTTACATTATTTAAGTTAGAATATACTTATGGATATAGAAATTCCGAAGACATCATAACAAAAAATAGGTGTAGATAACAAAAAATGACAATCGCTAAAAATACAATGAATTATTGTTAAAAATACGCTGTCAAATGTTCGCACTGCGGTAATTTTACGAAATTAAAATAATATATTTTTTTCGTTGAATCATCACAGTTAATGTAAAGTAAATAAGAAAAAATTACGTTTTTATTTATTTAAATACTATCTTGGTTCTAAACAAAATCCCACTGTGAGCTATCTGTACTGTAGACGTAATCTACTTTGCAGTATATTACTGAAATTACTTTACCTATCTACCTTCCTTATAAGACTGTTAGTAACTGAGGTCGATTGTAGAGTGAAATGATTGTTATATGTACACATAGCAGATGGACCCGATAGTGTTAATCAATAAGCATTAAATGACATTTAAACGTCGGTCCGCAGTTACACGATTTCGCAGTAAACTGGGGACTTAGCCAACGTCTCAATCGCTTACGCTTTGTAAGCGCTTGTAAGCTCTCTGTGTCACTTTTCTATAGTGGAATGACAGAGCCAGATTGCGTTTCGATGGCCACGTAGCATCAGCGATGGTCATTTCGGCTAGGCTGACTGTTATCTCAGGACCGAATCTTGAGAAGACATAAAAATCGTTATTCATCGGCCCACGCTTCTTTATTATTGCAAACACCTTAAGCGATGTTTTAAGTTTTAAAAATAAGTAGATATATTTTAAATGTGACTATGATACGATATTCTTTGTTAATTTCACTCATACCATTAAATAACTTGTTATGAGTAAGAAGAAAACATGTTGAGTTGTTGACCCTAAATGTCATGTTGACCCTTGGCAGAAGTGGCAGAATTGTCGTTAAAAATAATGTTCGTTGTTTTAGTTTTCCTAATATATTTACGATACCGAATAGACCCTTAAACGGATCCCTACTGTTCTTATTTTATTTATATGTTACACTTTGTATTTGTTCGTGATCGGATCAACATAAGATGGCAATAAGAATATGACTTACGTGGGCAGATTATGTATATATATCAGTGTCAAATCGAGATTATATTTTTAAATGCAAACTGACACGTGTATGTTTACCGGATCAGGTAAGATTAATATGGGATAATCTTATACTGAACATAATTTTTGATTTATTATGGAATTTAACTATTTTTCTTTAACTATCAATTTGAGATGAGCCGACATCGAAACATACTCGTAGTCTTGCTCTGTTGCGCCGATACAGAAGAGCAATAGAGATAGACGATATTATCGTAAGCGTTTGTGCATTTGGCTACGTACCCAGCTATCGTTTCCATTTTCTGTGTGGGGGGTTAATCAAAATATATCCTATTATTTATAGAAATAAAAGTGGTAACCGTTCTTGTGTGTTATAAAACTTCTATTAGTAGTTACTTTCAAAATGACTGAAAAACTCTTAGTTTATTTTGCAAAAGCTAATTTAGGTATTCAGTTAGCTAAAGATAATGTTAAATAATTTGTAAACAAGAAGCCCGGGAGGCTTGAACCATTCTATTAAATTAAGTGTTAAAATCTAATTACCAACTTATTTTATCAACAACAAACTTATCCACTTGACAGTCCAGCCCGCGCGACCATATTCCGGTCAACCGTCCGGGTTTTTAAGCGACGCGCGCAGCGCGCTGCGCATTCACAACTTTTTACAAAAACGTCTGTATCTTCTAAACTACACAAGGTATAGTTAAAAAAAAATACTTCGGTATAAATGAACGTACAGTAATTGAAATAAAATTACAGTGATAGTAAAATATGCATGATTATATACTATAAATCAAGGTTGAACTTATGTAATCGGTAAAAAAATGAAGAAATTTCTTATTTGACTATTACTTAAATTACAGGAAATTTTGAGCGATGACCCCCTTTTTTATTACGTATTAGAGAAATATACTATTTTACCTTTATAATGATACCACAACCAACACATACAGTTCTCATGAAGATATCCAAAAAAAATTAAACAAATTCAAAATCAAACACAAACACGCGGAGTTTGACAAGGCACTGCCGAATTTATTTTTTCATTCACTAAGTAACTGCCATCTATACTTTTTGTAGCAAACTATGTAGTTAGGCTACGTTATTGTATCAAGAGAATAAGTAAATAATGCCGCAATATTTCGCTAGATGTCACTTTAATCAACTGTGTCTCCATCCCCTCCTTTGGATAGTAAGGTATCCAGGAACTGTCTACTGCATATTTTTTTGGATACTATGCTATCGTAGGACTGTCAAGTGGATAAAAACAATCCAATTTATGACTTATTTACCTAATTACATCCAATATCGCGCTATGATACATGCTTGATATAAAATTATTTTTTTTAATTTTGACACTTTTCTTAAGACACTAATTAGTCAAAATCATATTAAGTTATTTATAAATTATTAATTTACTAACATTGAAAAGCGATTAAAATCTCGAAGTGGTGTGTGGATGTTATCTATTTGTTCACTTTGCAGCTATTCTATATGAGGCATAAATTTGAATACATATAAATACTAAAATTTGTTAACAAGTATTAGGAATAAGGAATAGATTTGAACTCAACTTGTTAGTCATGAAATAAAACTATGGAAACGGATTAAATAAAAAGTAAATTCGTAACTCGTGATTTAATTTATCGCCACTCGTTTCGAACTTCCTTTTTTACGCACTTGTATCGTAATGTACTATTTTAGTCTAAATTAAAACATGTATAGCTAGCATTATCTTGTTAATCCAGGTCGTATCCAACAGTAGAATAGTTTCCCGGCAATCGTTTATCGCACCATTTTTAAGTGCTATAGGGGGACGGCCTGATGTTTTATCATTTGTGGCGCGACCATGCTTATACGACTGGTTGTGATGAAGTTATTTATGTTATTATAGTCATTTGATTATTTTATTATGTGTATTGATTAAGTATAGCCTTGACATTTCTTGATTTCGTGTTTTAAGCTTAGTTGACACCTATCAGTTTAGGCTGACAATTCTTTATACATACCAATACATATAAGATTAAAATGTATGTAGGTGCATGAATAAAGTGCAAGTCTTTTTTTATACTACGTCAGTGGCAAACAGGCATATGACTCGCCTGGTGGTAAACAGTCGTCGTAGTCTATGGACGCCTGCAATCATTAAATAAGTAGCTTGAAACATGACCGAAATAACTAATGTAAATAACACATAAAATGTAAGACGATTTCCAATTTTATAATATTTCTAATTGTAGAATAGTATCATTTGTTATTATTTTATTGCCCACTGCTGGGCAAAGACCTCCCCGCTCATTTTCCACTCATCCCTGTTGAGATAAATATCTGGATAGTCTTTCATATGGGGGCCACGTTATCCCGCCATCGACGACGTGGTCTAGAATAACTCACACTTACTTAGTAGGTTATTTATACCAAACACTGTACAAATACATACATATTCAAATAAATCGATGATTAATTACTTCAAACTTTTTTTTTATAAATATTCTGATGAATCATCAGTGTTTATGTCTGTGTCTGTGTAACTGGTGGAGTGACTAACATTGATAAGAAAATTTCGAAGGCTAATTCTCTAATTATTTGGTAAAATGTATTATTTAATAACTTCACTTTGACCCCATTGGGACCTTGGCTTCTGATATAAAGAGACCTTTTGATTCTGAAGTAATCACCCTTGTGAGTGGTTTCGTACTACGTCCGATCGGAATCCGATCAAAACCGAATTTGATCCGTGAAACTGGACTGTGAAACTGGTGGGAAAAAATCGGATGTCCGAAGATCAGATCTAGTTTCTAAATATAAATAATGCAACGGCTGCTACAGACCGTATTACTTTCACGGGTTCGGATCGGATTTGGATCGAAAGTATAGCGAAACCGCTTTAACGTAATTTTTTTTTATCCCAAAACACGTAAGGTGAGGTGAAATAAAGCCAACACTGGGTAAAACTTACACTTGTAGTAAATACTGTTTCTCTTACCCCGGGTAAAATGGACTGACTTTATATCATAATTCTTAAGTATACAACTTGTACAATAATAGGTGCAGGTGCTCCTGAGAGTCCTGAGCATTGCGAATGATTTTAACAGCATATTCCTGATTATACTTTTCTAAATTTCGCTTAGTTTCAGAGTTAAAAATTGAAAAAAAAAGTTCTTATTGCATACAAAAGGTTTTTTTAACGAAATTGATGCCATTGTGGAGAATAGTTTCACTATCCTCATTGATTAAATCTATATTAAAAAGTGAGAAGCCAAATCTTTCCAAAATGAGGTTTTCAGAAAAATAACGTCAAAACTATTTTTAAGTGCCAGTTTTATAAATAACATCTTTTTATGTGAAAATACATTAAACTTTTTTTTCTGGCAATATGTCCTCATCTGGATTTTTTTTTCTTTTGGCCTCAGAAATACGTGGTTAAAATCTCGCAATGCTCACGAGCACCGTAGTTGAAATCTCTTATGGTAAATACTTTTGATAGACTGAAACATTGTTAAAGATAAGTAGTCATTAGTACTGACATACTGACTCATTACAGATTACATTATGTATTCTAGTGACACTGAGATTTTATACGTGTACATATATGCCTATGTTTATTCATGTAAACTAGGTGTTACTTTGTAAATATCATATCATCCACTACTTTGACATTTCTAAACGAATACTCAAGCATAAAATGACTATTTAATTACTAAGTCTTCAACTTGTTGCTTGCTAATATTTCTAACTTGAAGACTAAGTAAGGGATTAGACGAGAAGCGACAAACAAATAATCATGCCATTTTATTATTATTCCTCTAGATATCCTCGGTGTAGACATTGAATTACTCTTAATAACTTCATATACTTAATGCAAATCTGTGTCATCTTCATGAATTTTAAATAGGTATAGATTTGTATTCTAACTAAGACGGAACCATTTTCCTATATTGTTTGTCATCATCAAAATTGACTAGATAACAGAAATATTTACCTCTTATTGTGCAAGGATTTTTATTAAATTACGTATATACGTCCAACACGACCGTGTAGATACAGGCCATCTTTTACAGGGTGTCCCAAAAACCAACGCCAAACCGAAAACTGGTGATAGAGGACGCTAACACTAAGCGAACACACAGCGAACATTAAGCGAATTTGACTTTAATGAAAATGTCATGGTTTTCTAGATATTGGTATTTTTTTTACTTTTTGTCCATACTTACAGGGTGTAAACCTAATACGGGCGAACCTCTTAACGGTGGTGAGTATAGGACGTATAAAATGTAATAAGATAACTTTTACTTAAAATTGAAATATTTTTTATATCCATACAAATTAATTCGGCCCGCAACGTAATGCAAACACACTCCCGTTAAACGCTCGTTGACAGTTGTCATTGATTGTCATCGCAACCACGTTTACAGTACATTACTGCTAAGATTTTTTTCAAAAATTCATTATGGGGTGAAAATTAAGAGTAATTCAAAAACACCTCTTAATTAATGATAACAATATTGAATTATACGCCTGGTTTCATTTATCGCCCTTATTACGTTTACGCGCTGTATTTCCCTTCCTCGGCCGATATCTCAAAAACCATGACATTTTCATTAGGGTCACATTCGCTTAACCGTTAATAACCGTTGTTCTAAAATGGTCAAAAACATTTTAGAACAACGGTTATTACGGTAATAATACCAGCCAACCGTAATAACCGCTGTTCGAAAATGTTTTTGAGGTAATTAATCAATTCACAAAATTGTTTATTAAATAACGCCTAATCGCCCAGCGAGCGAAATCGTTTAATATACTTGTTTGCGAACACTTTATTTGAAGGCGTTTTTACCAAGTATTCTAGGAATTGCAGTAAGTTAAGAATTTTACACCGGTTAAGAATTTTATTTCACTATCCCCTTTCCTTCTGTCGATGTCGTAGAAATGATTGTGGTTTAAAAGTGCTTTTAAAGGCTTTGAATTCTTTATCTTTTCCCAAAAACTATTTTATTTTATTTAAAAAAGTTATTCTGTGGTTTTACAATGAAACTTGATCTACAAAACGTTGCAAAGTATAAGCAAAAAAGGGCTCTACCTATTATAAAAATAATCAGCCTTAGTTTTCCGACACGGCACATTTAAAACTACGTCAGTGCCAAACTCTTGTTAATTAATTAATTAACTGAACGAAAACATGGCTTAATCGATTTCACCCAAGATACGTACGAGCGGGTCATATTGTATAAAGTACTGGTGTTGACTGAACGAGCATGATATATACTAACATTTCTGAAAAAATGTCATGGAAAACTATTTTACACTACATACATCTGTGTCTAAGTACGTGTTAGCTTCAGCCTCGCCCACTCGAATGTTATAGGAAAGACATAAAGAAGATTAATATAAAACAAATGAATATAGCACTGTGATTTTATTTGTATATTTGCTCTTATTTACATAACATCGTGTTACTCTCTAATATCGATTTTTACTTATGATTACGTAGCAGAGTTCGTTGTGTTTAGGGCTGTTTCGGACAAGGAGAAATCCTCGCTAATATGCGTGTTTCAACCGGTGACATTTGAACAAAATTTGACATTGAATGATGACATTGATGACATTGCCAAGCAGAGTTGACTTAGTTCGACATCAATACCTAGTACGCTTCAGTGTTCTAGAGTTAGATAATTGTCGCTCTGAAGCAATTTGAATAGCGCGGAACGTGAAAGTATTATTTTAAATACACGTCAAAATTTAATTGATTATGGAAGTTTTTGATAACACTTCTACGTTATACGCTATCAAATTCGAAGCCAGAGGTGGCGTATCCTTACTTCAGTACAATGATATTTTACTCCACATGGTTAGAATTTGCCTTAGACAGCCTCACGGATCCGCCGTGTCTGAAAAGTCCTTTAGTCCGTTCCGTTAGATCCGTGTTCTTACAGTCTCTTCTCGACTGGCTGAGGGTGGGCCGCGATGTACTCCAGGCTGCGAGCAATATACGCGGGAATCGGGTGCGGCGTGGGGATAACGTCACCCTGAAATGAAAATATTTACACGTTAAGTACATTTTTATAAGTGTGTACATTATTAACTCTTTGAACGCCAAGGACCACTTAGTGGGTTCGTTTCCTGTCGTGCCTACGACGCAAAAACCACTACAAGTGTTATGGCGGTTGTCAAAGCGACTTTTCCACTATTCGTTCTTTTCCAGTCGAAATTTTGGCGTCTACTAATACCTTTTTTGACATGGAAGGAAAAGCGTTCAAACGTTTAATTATTAAATTAAGACCCTATCACGAATAATGGTACAAGTGACTCACTGTGGGATGGTATCCGGTGTCGTCAGCCACGTAGCTTACTTCGACGCGCGTCCCATCTGGTGCCGCATACTGGTACTGTCCTTGGACGGCCTGCAACATATAATACTTTTGATTCAAAACTCCCAAGTACATGTGAAAATATTACGTTTCATTTTCTAATGAAACTGTTTCGATAAGCTAGGTTTCCATGAGCATTTGCGCAAAAAAATCTTTTTCGACAGAAGCTTTTCTTGCTGACTGTACTTTTCTTTTTCCTTTTCTGAAGACCCCTTACTCGATGGGGATACGACATTTCATTACACAGTTCCATGGCCTCCTTTCTGCTTCATCATCAGATTAGCTCCATGATACTAAACTTACTATACTTGTCTTATTTTATTTATTTATTTAGGTAATTACAAACAGAAATCTCTAATTGATTACCCAGTATCGTTAAACCAATAAGGTTTGTCTCGATACCTATTAAATAGTACAATAAAGTTTTTACATACAGACATACATACTATATTGCATCGTCACGTGATGTGCAAAATTTCAGTTCAAGATTTCACCCGAACATACATAGGTACATACTTAAATACATTGCAAGTTAAATAAAAGCAGTTAAATTTGAAATTGAAATTGAAATTGAAATTTCTTTATTGCCACAGAAACGAATTAACAAAAAAATAAATCCAAACAGTTAGTTAATTTGTTAATAATGAACTTACGATGGCCTCGCCTTCAGGTCCCTTCTGCAGAGATCCAGAAGCCTGCGCGGAAATTCCATTGCTCGTTTCGTATCTGTAATAGATTAAATATAATTTTTATTAATAATATTTGCCACATAGCTTGAATATTATGAGTTGATGACAGATACATCTTCGTTCATTATACCCTTTAAAACTCTTATTAAAAAACTGACAGTTGTCACCGTAAAATAAATTAAAGAAAAAACTTACACGTATTGGTAGGCGTCAGACTTGACTTCCGAGTCGAAGCGCAACACTGTCGCCTCCTGGTCGTTGGTAGCAACGGCACGCGTCGGCACTCGTCGTCCACCAGCCAAGCTAGGTATTTCTGTTGGTGGTATTGCAGCGTGGTGTTTTTGTCTGACAAGGGCACTATCAGCTATCCCTGGATATCTCGGTCCAGCTTCTATCAGCCCTACCAGGCCAATGAACGCGGCGAGCACCTTGAATAAATGGCAAACGTTGTAAGTCTGACACCACTCAAACTATATGGCATTTGCAAAGGGCTCGACCATAAAAACTTCAAGTTTCATAAACTGTTATAATTATGTATGTAGAGCTAAGGAAGGTAAATAGCTAAGTATAGTCACCGGCATAAATAAGTGATGATTTCTGTATTTCGTCGCTTATAATCGTTTAACAATTTCGTATTATATGACATTTCAAACAAGACGTTAATGTGACAAGGTATAGAAATCATCACATATTTATGCCGGTGACTGTACAACGGTTCAAGACAGTTGCAAGTTACTTTCTGGCTGGCTGGCTGAGCGACTGTACTCAGCTTTTAAGTATAATAACAGGCGTCATCTCAATATTCACATAATTGTGTATTTTCACAGATTTTGATGACATCTTTCGCCTTACTCACGATAAGTTACGATAGTTTGCAAGTGTTGGCAACTATTTGAGTAAATTAACGTCATAATTTCAAACAAGCTTGACGGTTAAGTAATGAGTGGTAATGATAATGAAACACCATGGGAAGTAGGTACTTGATGATTTGGAAGAGCGAGAAATATGTAAAATAGTCTACTTACTAAATATTTCATATTTCTGAGATATGCCTTTGACCAGATACCCAAATCGACAGGTACAGGATCATCAAAATCTGGGCTTTATATATTAATCTAGACCTAGACAAAACGAAAAAACACATATACCTAACCTGTTAGCTGAGCTGACCTTTTAGACCGCTATACTTAGGTACTCTCTCACTTTCGGCGGAATAAATTAAAAATTGAATACGAGTATGTGAATGCTGCCAAAAATAACGTCTAGGTAAGCGTCAGTATTCTGCATAATAGCCTATACCACCCAGAGACCTATGAAGTTATTTTATCGAATGTTTTGACTATTGAGCGGCTACTGGATATTAATATTAAAGGGCGGTGGCATCTGCACGGTCGCATGATACGGCGTATGGATAAGCCCGCAGTTATCTCGATTTCAAAGGTATTCTTTGCACCTTGTTCATTTCGAAGAACCTGACAGGTACGATAACCAAAGTGGTAAAACCTATTTACTTATGTAAATCCAATATTCACATGAAATAAATCATTCATTCATTCATTCAAAAATGGGCCCACATAATTTCGTAATGACTATCATCCGTCTATGCACTCATTTTATTGGAATCCACCTACTACCAAAATTTCCCAATTTCTCGATACCTGTTTAGTTGAACTGAGACGCCTTAGTATTTAAATTGTTGTACCGACTAAGCTAAGCCTATTTAAAAAGAATTCTTATTACAAACATGTTAAGCAAAATTTATAATACAGTACCGTAATGTATAGTTAACTACTTTAAGTGAGCATTTTATAAAACTCTTAAGACATGGCTATGTGAACATTCATATTATTCTTTAAAAGACTGTGTTTATATGTAAGTTTTTTGTCTGTATTAGGTAATATTTTGACTCTGAGATTTTTCAATAATCCCGTTTTATTTCTTGATTAAGTTAACATTATTGAGATCTTAAAATGCGTAATATAATATATTATAATAGTTACCAAATAACCTGTCTTCTTTTTTTTTTGTATTGAAATATAGGTAGTAAAACTAAATTTTTTTGTAATTTAATGGACCGGTATTAAATTATGTACTTATTAGGTAATAATAAGTTTAGGTATTGCATGTTTAGTTGTAGTTCACTGGTAAAAGACACCTATGTAAGTTGTGGTTACCTATAATTAGATAAGCATCAGTTTAGACTTTTGTAACTAGGTTTAAGAGCATGTAAGATGTATTATCTGTTGGTAATCCTAAATAAATAAAATTAAAAATCTAGGAATTATGAGGATTATTCTGGCGGGTGTTTCACATGTATGCGCTCGACGATCTCGTTCGAGATTGCAGACCTTTGGCCATGTAACGCTACAATTGTTTTTTACTTAATTATTATTTCATGGAAGTACTTACATTGTTTCTTGACCTTGACAGTATATTTCAGGAAAAACGTGATTTTTCCTTTCCCTAACCCAACTTATTTTAAATACTACGTTGATCTTTCTTTTTTGCGGGGGGCTTTGCCCCCCAAGCCCCCCTTTTTAGGGTTCCGTAGTCAACTAGGAACCCTTATAGTTTCGCCATGTCTGTCTGTCCGTCCGTCCGTCCGTCCGTCCGTCCGTCCGTCCGTCCGTCCGCGGATAATCTCAGTAACCGTAAGCACTAGAAAGCTGAAATTTGGTACCAATATGTATATCAATCACGCCAACAAAGTGCAAAAATAAAAAATGGAAAAATAGTTATTTGTTATACAAGGGGGCAAAGTTGTATTTTAACGCCGAGTGTGGAATTGAAAAACGAGCAAGTGAAAGGATTCTATAGTTGAACCACGAGCGAAGCGAGTGGTTCGAGAATAGAATCCTGAACTTGCGAGTTTTTTAACACACGAGAAGTAAAATACATTTGCACCCGAGTGTAACACAAAACTTTTCCCCTCACTATAGCGAGGAAACTACAACGCAAAAAATACGTTTATCACTGCTTCCAGTAGTTCCACAGGTGGTAAATAATCTTTATTACTAGATTCACCTACTTTTATCAATTTTAAAGTAGTTAATTTGACTTTATTCAAGGTCAAATTACTTTACCCACTAGTGGATAAAATGCGTTTTTACCCGCTGGTATTAAAGGACAAAACACGTGTTTCCGAGCTAGTGAGGGGAAAAATGTTTTATTAGGGTACCCCCCTACGTAAAGTGGGGGCTGATTTTTTTTTTCATTCCAACCCCAACGTGTGATATATTGTTGGATAGGTATTTAAAAATGAATAAGGGTTTACTAAGATCGTTTTTTGATAATATTAATATTTTCGGAAATAATCGCTCCTAAAGGAAAAAAAAGTGCGTCCCCCCCCCTCTAACTTTTGAACCATATGTTTAAAAAATATGAAAAAAATCACAAAAGTAGAACTTTATAAAGACTTTCTAGGAAAATTGTTTTGAACTTGATAGGTTTAGTAGTTTTTGAGAAAAATACGGAAAACTACGGAACCCTACACTGAGCGTGGCCCGACACGCTCTTGGCCGGTTTTTTTTAGCTCTTAAGGGTCACAAGAAAACCCTAACCCAACGTATTTTAAATACTACATTGATCTTTCTTTTATGCGGGGGGCTTTGCCCCCCGGGCCCCCTTTTTTTGCTCTTAAGGGTAACAAGAAAACCCTTTTTTTTTTTTAGGAGGAGAAAAATGCACTACGCATACCACTCGGGTACGGGGAAAGACCCGAGTGGTTATGTGGGACTCCTTGTTAAGGGCTAATGAGACCCCAAGTCTACCCACTAAACAACCCCCCCGTCTGCCGCCATTGTGCTGCGGCGGTGGGCTGCAGGTACGCTCGCGCTTTACTTCTACAGCACCACCAGCACCAGTCCGCTTTGCGGAGCACCACCTCCGGAGGCCCTTGATAGCCCCATACAGTATCAGACCGTATCCAGTACGGTTGACCTCTCAGGGACCGCATGTGCAAGGGATGGCAGGCGTCCCCGTGCCTGTCATCCTGCGATCAACCTACGGAGGCAGGCGGCGGTCGTGTGCGACCCGTCTGCGTCGAGCACGCTTGCGGCGCCGTTGGTCGGCCATTGGGGCAATCTCCCTAGCGCGTTCCGCCGTTTCCTTCTGCTGCATAACGTTTTCGCAGAAGATCTGTATCGCTTGCCACGATCTCTCACTGTCTACCATGGACTTAACCACGGCTGGCAGCGAGAGATCTGGCCCCACTAAACAAAAAACCCTAACCCAACTTATTTTAAATACTACGTTGATCTTTCTTTTTTGCGGGGTCTTCGCCACCGAGCCCCCCTTTTTTTAGCTCTTAAGGGTCACAAGAAAACCCTAACCCAACTTATTTAAAATACTACGTTGATCTTTCTTTTTAGATTTAGATCGAGCCCCCCTTTATCGACTTTTGTTTTGTAAGCTGTAAGACTTTTCTAAGAAACCCAAAAACAGCTATGATACGATGTTCCATCATGTAGTTCCAGTTCATATCTTCCGGCTTCATCATCAGACCTTGAAACGTAATCGTAGTCAAAGTTCAATCAATCAATCAATCAATCAAAATATTCTTTATTCAAATAGGCTTACAATAAGCACTTTTAAATTGTCAACAGTGTACAATATTCATCTTATTCTAAATATCAGAGCAATTTATTGGTGCAATAAACAATATTGTTTTAAAACTACATTGATTTAATAAAATGATATCAATCTAAATTGTATAAAAAAAATACTAGTATAAAAACTTCTAGAATAAATTCTAAATGTCAAAAAAATTGTATAAAAATACATTGAATTATCAATAATTATCATCATTAATAAGCAACATTACACGACTTTTCTAAGAAACCCAAAAACAGCCATGATACTATGTTCCATCATGTAGTTCCAGTTCATATCTTCTGGCTCCATCATCAGACCTTGAAACCTAATCGTAGTCAAAGTTCATTACAAGACTTTTCCAAGAAACTCAAAAACAGCTATGATACGATGTAATCAGTTCCATCATGTAGTTCCAGTTCATATCTTCCGGCTCCATCATCAGATCAGTTCAACAGTACCATATTATTGTATTGTCATCGGAACTACATACAGCTGCCAATTTTCATTACGCTACGACCCCTGAAAGATGGTTACGCGACGACCTAATAAAAGCGTGTTAATGTTAAAAAATGCTGATATGTTGAAAATTTCAACGTTATTTGTTTTAATATCTATTACATTATTCACTGTTATTACAGAATATAACAATGATCATGATTTTTTTATACTTATTCCCTTATGAAATAAATAACGCGACAACGAGCACTAGACGGTCTTGCCTTAATCAGCGCGGGGGACGATCAACTCGCCGAGCCTCAAAAAAAGTGATTTTGTGACAAAGTATTCATAATAATTCATAATTCATAATAATTTATTGGTAATTTAAAATTACATGTCAATAGTTACAGTGCGTATTTACATTTAGTTTATTACAATATTTCAAACCATTGGTTTCACATAACTAAATAACTCCTTGTGGTCGTAAAACGTCTGCTCGAGAAGCCATTTTTTAAGTTTTGCCTTAAACAGATTTACAAAATATAATATTTGCGGATAACTTTAGACTACTTTAATTATCTAGTTTTATCCACTCAAACTTTATTTCAAATAAAGTATGCCGGTCTTGTCCGCACTGATCTTAATTAGTTCACTGCGTACTTAGGAGCGCTCACTCTTTTGATTCCCAATTCCAACCCAATCAGACTAATGATAGCTCCTTATACTTTTCATCACATTTTCTGGCCTGCTGTTTACAACAAAATAATGAAGCATATATAGTGCATTAGGGTCATTCCGATAGTCATCTAATTACGAAAGTCACATAAAAATCACCATTATTTCCATCATATCTAGATTCCCCTTACGGAATTACCAGAGCATTTTTGTCATTCGGAATTACCCTAATGCACCATATATTTGCTTCCATATATTATCTCAGAGTTTAGGTTAACATCAACAATATGCCGAAACGAGAAGACGTGAAGACTGTGAAGTTGAATGAACTTAGGTGCGCTGCGCTTGCTCGTTCGATAAGTAAAGGAGGAGTCCAGGAAAATGTTTTAAGAAAAATGCAGAAAATATGGTACTGTGATTTTATTTACATTATATATTTGCTCTTTATTTCCATAACATCGAGTTACTCTTTAATTTGTACTCATGGTTCCGTAGCTAAGTTCGTATATGGTTGTCAGGTCCGTGTTCAGACTTAAGGCCTCTTTTCAACTGGGGGAGGGTGGGCCTCGATGTACTGCAGGGCGCGAGCGATGGCCTCCGGAATTGGGTGGGGAGTGGGAATGTGAGCGCCTTGAGGATGGTATCCGGATTCATCAGACTCATAGTTGACCTGGACAGGGGTTCCGTCAGGCGCCGTGTACTGGTATTGTCCTTGTATGACCTGCAGAAAAAAATCAAACATGGTTTATTCAGCACAATCTTATCGGGTACTTTTCAGTCATCAATATTAGATTAGAGTTGGATTCGTTGGATAAGGTTCAAAGTTTTACCAACGAATTAATTAAAGTGAGCTGATATTTTTTAGTAGGTATATATAAATAAAATATATTTTTTATGCCGGAATATATTTGTCCCATACAAATATTTTCTTAACCAGCAAGTAGCTATTTATTAGCTATTCTACTATTTTACATTAAATTAAAATCTTTTTATATACATACACACACACACACACACAGCAAAAGGGAGTGTACAAGTTTCTAATGGGGTGGCAACGCGCATGTGACACTGTTTGAGTTGCAGGCGTCCATAGGTTACGGTGACCGCTTTACATCAGGCGAACCGTATACTTGTTTGCCACCGACGTAGTATAAAAAAAATATATATATACGGTATATAGCGTGTTATTTTATATGCCTACTACTTATTGATAATCTAAATGTTATGTACCTACTCATTGACTTGTAACCTGAATGTTATCAATACATTTTCATTTTCATTATCCCGATAGAGTGATACGAAATTTTTTTTCTAAAGAGTTAACCATAGTTTACGTACCAAGCTTTCTCCTTCAGGTAATTTCTTCAGAGATCCAGAAGCTTGCACGGAAATTCCATTGTCAGTCTCGAATCTGTAAGTTTTATTTAGTAATAATAGTTATTAATTATGAACATCTCTTATTTATGCAATAACAAGATGTTTTTTCTTTCATAACACATTTCTTATAATATTTTCTGTTAAAATTCGTTAAATACCTCGAAATTCTCAAATAAAAACATCTATAACTAAGACCATATATGTATATAGAGGCTTTGAAGCCCTTCCGAGTTGTACTTGTCTGTATAATTAATTCAAACAATGTCATTCGCGTGTTAGACAGTTTTGTGTCTAGACGCCGCGGTGGCATAATGAGGAGGTACACTGGAATTTTATCAATCCGGCTGGCGCCACTACACTATGCCGCATCCAAATAACATTTTTTTTTTTTCGATTTATAGGCGTTGGCAATGCATGATCTACTCCGAACACCTACAAGATTGGCGACATCTCTCCTAACCTTACCTCATTGGCTTTGACTGGGAATACTTACCCATATTGGAAACCATCGGGTTGGACTACTGAGTCTGAGCGCAGCACGGTGGCAGCCTGGTCGCTGACGGCACTGACTGCGCGGGCAATACGGAACAGCACTGGGTCATTGTCTTGCGCACACACCAAACCCATCAGGCACACGGCAACTACCTACAATAGGTACAAGTATAATTATAAAAGACCATGATATGCAAATTAAGGATGGTAGGTAACAGGCGATCTTATTGCTAATGAGCAATCTCTTTCATACAACCTTTGGGTAAAGGAGACAAGGTATAAAAAAAAACTAATGATTTGTCGGTATAGAGAGGGCCCCAATCCCCAACCGTGGTCTATCGCTCAAGCTCCTTGGTGAAGGATACGCAACTGACTTTGTTGTTAAGAAGAGAAATAGAAAGAGATAACTATAAGTATATACGTTACGTTACGGAGCGTCAAAGATTGTACTTTTGGCTAGAGGGCCACGGTGCCCAATCGTGGCAAATTGCTCACGCAACTCAATTATCTTCTATAGATCTCTCTCTATCGGAGCGTTAACAATTGGCATGGCTATCATGAGGTGGCGATTGACATTTATTTTAGCTACTTCGTGATCCCATCATAAATATATCAGTGCGTTTTAGTTATGACACTTTACACAGTTGCTAACGTAAAAGTCAAGCGTCATCTCGTGGTACGGCTACAATATTCGTGTTATATTTAATACTTATTGAGTAGGTACCATTCTGTGGAGCTTACGCAATATTGGCGCAGGAACATAAGCTGACACATTCGTAACAAAATGAAATAAAATAAAAACAATTTATTTTAACAGAACCGGCCTCCAGTTAGTATCGAAAAAGTTTTTACATAAAATTTATAATTATTTATTATTTGGAGCAATTAAATAATGTAATATTTATTTTGGCCGGCAAAAAAAACTTTTTTCATTGCATTTCTGGAAATCTAACAAGACAAAAAATGTTACATAGGTGTCACGCCTGTATTCCCATAAAGGGGTAGGCACTTAGGCAGAGTCCATGAAACTAATTTAGATTCAGTGCCATTCTTGGCAATTTAGGCCCACTTGCACCAACCACTTAACTCAGGGTTATTGGGCTGTCATCTGTCAAATTCCATATAAAATGATAGGTTAACCTTCGGGTTAACCTTCCATTTTCGTTGGTGCAAGTGGCCCTAATTGGTTGAAAGAAAACGTATTTGCGACATTGCAGCGACAGGTTGCCAGCCTACGCCACAATTTAACCCATATCCCACAGTTGACTTCTACGAAACCCACGGGAAGAAAGGGGGTAGTGAAATTTTTAACTCGTCACCACACGGGGAACATAAACGTTATTTTAAGTAATATACTCACTAAAAGTTTCATGATGCTGAGATCTGCTTTTGAATAGATATCCAAATGAACAGGTACATGATCATCTGAATGTTCGCCTTATATAATAGATGAAGCTGTAAAAAACGCATCTGCATATATGAGATTTAATTGCATGAAACCTGTTGAGATAAGGTGAACTTTTATATAGTTCATTAAATAGTTACCTAGTTCGTCACTCTCCATTGATTAGCCTTAAGTTAAATTATTTTTCAGTATCAGCGAATTCGTGTTTTAATTTATCGCCACTCGTTTCGAACTTCATGTTCATTCATTTCATTTCATTCACAAGTGCCGACACTTGTATCGTGTACCTAATGAACTATTTGAGTACACGAACTAACTAACTATTTTGGCTCAGTGATCCAAAGTAAATGTTGGCCTCCGAAACGAGAGATCACCACCTGTCCCGATCCTGCGCAGCCTCTTGCCAGTCACTGACTTGAAGCCGACGCAGATCCGCCACCGCGCCACCACACCGTCCTCCCAGCTATACCTGGGTCAACCCGCCGGACGGCCACCAGCCGGTCGACCCAAGAACGCTCTCTTGACAGCCCGATCGTTTCCCATTCTAAGTAAGTGACCGAACCAGCGAAGTCTGTGGGCTTACGTTTCGCCGATGATATTGGGTTCAGCCAGCCAGCCGTCTCCCTGAATAGGTCCCAGGATCTTGCGAAAAATCTTTCTCTCCGCTACCAGGAGCTGACTTTCTTCTTTCAGTGTTAGTGACCAGGCCTTACAGCCATACATAAGGATAGGCCGTATGAATGGAGCTACTTTATTTCAGTATGTGCCTACCCAACTAACATTTTGAGGTCTAAATTTTGTGGTCGCATAAAGGTCGAGTAAACGTTTATATGACGCAAAGAATGCGCATTTTAAATGACTTTTTTTTTTTATTCTTTATTTGAGGCTTTTTCGTTTCACGAAGATGTCGCCTTTTTAAATGACTTAAAGTCGTATAAAGGTTGAGTGGTATAAACCTCAATTTAATTGCATAGTTGACGTATAAGCATCTCGAATTCGACAATTAGTCATATAGATAGGAACTACAACGACGAGTACACACTAGAATATTTTTATTGAAATTTCATGCTTATTGTTGTCAACTTGTCACAAAACTGACAGCGAGTTAACTTTTTGTTAAATGCTGTCAACTAAGTCAGGGTCCCAATTTCTGAAAATGCCCAGGGTGGCTAGCCGAATGGCACAATCGCTCACGAAACGCTCACGAAACGAAGCGCTAGTAGATATCTATCTCTATCGCGCTTGCATATTGGCGCGACAGAGCCAGCGGCGTATCGCTTTCGTTTGGCGTCGGAGAAATGCCATTCGGCTACGGGGCCTGAAACGTTTTTGCGTAACTTACGTCCAATTACAAAAAAGATATAACAAACACATCTAAGTATCTTAAACAAACATGATCTGACATTCCTACATCCATAATTAATTATTTTATGAATGTACAGTCGCCATCAGATTTATCGGAGCGGATACTATCTGAATACGCCTGTACAGGGTGAAATAAAAAGGACCTTTCAAACTTTGCATAGTAACTTTTGAGGTCATAATGAACAACTTTTATTACGGGACCAATACAGAAATCGCGAAAATTTACTGTTCCATACAAATGAGCGGCATTATGACAGTCGAAATGTATGAAACAGTAAAATTTTTTTTACGATTTCAGCATTGATCCCATAATAAAAGTCGTCCAATATGATATCAAAAGTCACTATGAAAAGTTTGAACGGTCCTTTTTATTTCAAGCATCGGAGTACGTGTTCGGATATTTTTGAGCATCTCGAGCACTCGCATAATATGATGGTGACTGTACTTATCACACTATTCTAGAAAACAAGCTTATTAGTAATATCAGTGTAGAAGAGGCTCCCGCGACCTCCACGAAACTAGTTCCAAAGTAAATGTCAACGGCTATTATTACACGGACAGGTCGGCGGGGTCAGACGGTTACGGACAATAACACGCAATCTCACAAAACTTACATTCTTTTGATAATTAAGTTATAGCAAACTTTTTTTCGTGCAAACAACTTTTGAAAAAGTGTTTCAGTACAGATGGTGCTTATTTATTTACGCACTAGTGCGAGAAGTGGTTCATTATATGTCAGGTCGAACCTTCGGAGGCTCATCTGTACTGAAAAACGTCGTACGATACACGTGCGAAAAGGAAATTCGTAACTTGTGTCGATTTAAAACACTCCCTTCGGCCGTCTGTTAATTTATTGCCACTCTTTTCGAACTTCCTTTTTTACGCACTTGTATCGTAATGTACTATGTCGTCGTATGTTGGAAAGGTAAATAAAAAACTAAGTGCTACAGATGAATGGCGAAAACAATTTCCATCGTATTTTTACGGAAACGTACGAACGTGTCATGCTATTTCAGTCAGTCCCAGCACAAGATGTATTGACACTGTCTGAACTAGTATGACAAACACGAACGTTTCCTGAAAAATACGAAGGAAAAGCTTTTCGCACTACATCCTTTTAATTTAATACATTGCTCATTTATTGTACTTATACGACAAAGATGCTAATAGAAGTAACCCGTCGAACGCCTTGTTCTCGATCTGACCCAGACAACTGACAGACAAATGAATTTAAAGTGTAATTAACAAATAGAAGGTTATTCATTCAGGAGTTTTTTTTTCTGTCAACGTCGTTTTAGGGGTCCGATCCCTAGATCAAAGAATTTGTGTGTTCTATGACAATACATTTCATTGAACCAACGATTGTTGACCATGAGGCACACACATAATAAAAGGAAGAAAGGTTAATTTTCATTGTAAAATATTAAAAAAAAATACTTTTTGCGATATAAATACCTATATGATCAAGCAAAATGAGCTCGTGATTAATTTAGACTACTGCAGGTTTCATTTTATTAGTTAACAAATGTCAGTCATTAAAGTGACTAAAAATACTAAAATCCATTTTAAAGTTACGAAAGCCTTAAAGCGCCACCTATCGTCGTATATTTGAATGTTTATGGTCATCGCGCAACGTACAAGCCCAACGACTATCGATACCGAGTATACCGACGTTGCAACACCATGTGTTACTAATAGATGTCGCTTATAAATAAGGAGGTATATACGTCGATAAAAATAAATTATTACCGTTTTGTGTTGGTTGATCGTGTTGGGAAACTATGATACTTTATTTTAGAGTATACTAGAGTATACTATGATAGTTTATTTTAGAGTATACTTATTCCACTTGATTAACTGTTGCGATTACTAATTTTAAAAACGTACCGAAAAGAAAAAAAAAACAAGATTTTTAAATGTACTTATATCTTCAAGTATGTATAAAAAGTATAAAAATATCTTTGTACAATAAAATTTTAACTAAACACCAACATCAAATCCATTTAGCAACGGACTAGTGCGCGATCAGCTACAACGCCGAATATAGCACTGTTGGCTTTAGATACCTTATGACAAAACAGGTTTACATGACAAAGGAATCTACAGAGTACCTATAATATAAAAAACACAACATATCTGAGCATTCACATGACCATTAAAGTCTCAGCTGCATTTAATGTCTTCATGTGCATTTTTTTAATTCAACTATTTGCAATTAATGTCATGCACTCTGTCTTCGTTATAAGATACCTTATAATTGTTCTCTTCAACGTTTTTGATAGCCTAACTAATCACTTCTCAATTAGTTTTCAGGTTGAGGAGGAGCGGTGGCGAGGTAGGCGAGGGCGCGCTGGATAGCCTCAGGGATCGGGGGCGGGGTGGGCAGGTGGGCGCCCTGCGGTTGGAAGCCATTCTCGTTAGCGATGTACGAGAGCTGCACGGGGGTGCCATCGATGCTAGTGTACGAGAACTGGCCCTGCGCTTCTAGGGCAGGCTCCTCGGCGCCAATGTTCTTAAGAGCTCCCTGCTCAGCAGCCGCGATGCCGTTGGAAGTTTCGTATGCCCACTGATATGAACCATCGGGGCCAATCTGACTGTCTTGCTTAAGGATCTGAGCGGTTTGGTCTTGCGGAGCTGCCACGGCCACCGCTACAAGGGCAAAAAGAACCTGAAATAAAGAAAGTTATCAAATCAATTATTGACGAAAGAGAAAAGTTAAAAATAATTCTATGTAAAGTGCGAATTTCATATCAATCACATATTTGCACAGTCACTTACAATAGATTTCATGTTTGCGTTGGGTGGGTGAAGGCACTAGACAATGATGATCTAACTGTGTTTTATCGGTATATATAGCGGTCTGGGCGATGTGCCTTCCACCGCAGGCGGTATTGCACCACCGATTTCAATCGGCGATACATTATCATGAGGCTGAAACCAATCATATGTGAGCTTGCGTGTTCTCAGCATCTTAACGTTCTTTTGTAATATCTAGACATTTATATTCGAAAAACGTAGGGCAATATTGAATCAGGTAATCCCCAGAATAGGGAAAACAGGGAGTTTGTCCTAGTTAAACAAAGTAGGAGTCGCTACGCTACTCCAATAGTACGAGCGCGAGCAAAGCCCATAGGCCCTTAAGGGCCAAAACGAGTAACGAACAAAAAAAATACATAATTATTAGGTAAGTAGATTGTTTTTTCACAAATTCATATTGCATTCGACGCCCAAACAAAATGGTATTGCAATAAAACCACTTCAGATTATACCTAATGACTACCTACCTGTTGACAGTAGTGTAATATTTAGAATTAAATATTTCATTCGCTGTTTACATTAAAAGCAATAGAAACGTCGTTAAGAGATTATCAATGAAAATGCAATTTGATTACAGTTGGAATTGCTTATGAGGTATATACGATATTAAATTAAAATTTTATGTGGTCTCCAGCTGACCTACGTAATATTTTTCTTAAGCAATATCAGCTATCTGCTAACAGAGTAGTCACGTCTTGGAACAAGCTACCAGAGGAAGTAGTCTCAGAACCCAACATAAACAGTTTTGAACAAATTAGACAAACATAATAATACGAAATAAAACTAGAAGAAGATTTCAGGATACAGGCCATATCAGTTGTTTTTTCAACAGCCTGTCTGTATTAAATAAATAATCAGGCGTTCCACATGTCATCAAATATCTCCAACTGGCCTCTACGTGTTGAATCTATATCCCCACGCACGCCTTATATGTAAATGACCGGGCTCGTAAGACCCGAGAGTTTTAAAACGGAGAAAGCAAAAATATATACATACATACATACAATCATGCCTGTATCCCCGGAAGGGGTAGGCAGAGCACATGAAACTATTCAAGTTTCAGAGCCACTCTTGGCAAATAAGGGGTTGACAGAAAACGAAACTGTGACATTGCAGTGACAGGTTGCCAGCCTCTCGCCTACGCTACAATTTAACCCATATCCCATAGTCGCCTTCTACGACACCCACGGGAAGAAAGGGTGTGGGGATATTCTTAACCCATCACCACCAAACAAAAAATAAATAATAATAATAAGGTACATTAGGGTAATTCCGAAAGTCGTCTTATTACGAAAGCCGCATAAAAATCACCATTATTTCCATCATGTCAAGATTCCCCTTTCGGAATTACCAGAGCATTTCTGTCATTCGGAATTACCCTAATGCACCTTATATGGTAAACCTAAAGATACCTTACGAGAACGTCATAGTTATTGTACAGTCGAGATTACATATTTGGGGCATTCCTCGAGAATGTCGCTTATATTAGCTACGGTCTGGAGTGGTAATTTTTTTATTTATACTACATGGTGGCTAACAAGGCTGCGGTCCACCAAATCGTAAGCAATCACCGTAGCCAATGGACGTTGTATCTCCAGAGCTGTTAATTACGCTTTGCCGACCCTTTAGAAATCTGTCTGTACTGTACTACACGCCTTTTTCGTAGAACTCCGTACCGTAGATCCTCGGGAAAACCTCAGCAGGGAACAACTATTCCATTTAGTGCTTAAGTTTCACAAAGCCTGTTACGGATTTCACTTCATCTATAAATAAATGACGAAGCCAGTAACTGAATTGTTATGTGTCCTCTTGACGAAACTTGCGCGGCCCTGCTGACTACGAACTATCTATGTTTTGTTATGTAGGTTGCCTACCTGATGTACCTTACTATAAAACCTACCAGGTAAGTGTACATTATTTATAATAAAAGTCATATCATTAAGTAGGTAAATAAAAGCAATACTTTGGCCTCCATTTTAATATTTAACGTGCCATAATTTTTTAAAAAGTGGCGACTGTCAAAAGATCTGCCTGACCTAGTATTTTCAAAGGCAGGTGTTAACTTCTATTAGACAGGATGTGCACATTCTTGCAATACTATAATAGATAACTCACATTAGACCGAACACTTTTTGGTTTTTTCTCTCTCTCTCTTTGGTTTTCCTTTTCTGACACCTTTTGGTTTTCTCTATTCTTGGCCCAAGTTGAATATTGGCTCCTTCTTATGTACTCTGATAACTTTTTCATTGTCTACCGGCTTTTTCCGTCAGGAGTGCCTAGCCACAACACCAATCCCATACACAGTTGCGAATGATACGCCAATCTCTCGCACAGTTGCGAACGCTACCGTAAATGTCACTCTATCGCACTAAAATGGAAGAGTTGCACGTAGAAGCGTCAGCGACGATTACATGGGTTTCCCGTATGTCAGCGAAAATGTCGTTAAGAGCTACGGGAGCCGCGAAAAGAGCCCGGTTTCTAGTGTTATTAACTAGATTTATCGAAAAAAAAAGTGTTAAGAACAAGTTAGTTAAAAGATATTGCGAAAAAATCTTTAAAATCGAGGTTCTGCTCTCGACTGTTTCCTCCTTCAAAACTTATTTAAACGGAACGAAATTTGAGAATCTGAATAACAATGAAATAATCTGTGTCGGACCGTTTAGATTTTTTGGCAAATTGTTTTTTTGAGCCATATTGAAAAAGGCCGTTTTTAAAAATTTTTGATTGGCTCTAGCGTCTTTTAAAATAAAAATAGTAATAAAATAAAAACGGTCCGACACAGATAAAAATAATAATAATCTGTGTTGAAAAAATCATTGCTCTATCTTCAAAAACCAGGGAGGAAATAGTCGAGAGCGTCTGTATGGAGAATTGACGTGTATCGTATAGTCTTAAGAATTTCACCACCCCCTTTCTTCCCGTGGGTGTCGTAGAAGACGACTGTGGGATGTGGGTTAAATTGTGTCGTAGGCGAGAGGCTGGCAACCTGTCACTGCAATGTCACAGTTTCGTTTTCTTGCAACCCCTATTTGCCAAGAGTGGCACCACACCTCGGACACTGGCGATCAAACATATGAAAGAGGCGCGTTCCTACCACACAGTCTAAGCTCGTGTAGGTGAACGCGTACTATGCTTGTATGAGTAAAATATGACAGGTCGACTGTTCGCGTTTTGACAGGCGGTAACTGTGAGGTAACCGAGAGGGGATGGGGGACAGTTTCAGCGGGGAGCGGGAGTGGCCATACTGTACGATAGTACTCTTTATTATACTGTGGTGGCACTGAAACTTGAGTAGTTTCATGTGCTCTGCCTACCCCTTCATGGGATACAGGCGTGATTGTATGTATATATGTATATAACATGTGGCAAATGTTGCCACTTTTTAATTTCTACTCTTTTTTACCAGGCTGTACCCTAGTAACAGTAGTTATGTTCGATCAAAAGTATCATGTCTTTTATATTCACTGGAAAGTCAATTTCCATACGTGTGATCGCTTATATTTTTAACTATCAACTAAATTGTGTAATATTATACACAAATCCGTAAATAATTTGTCCGGTTGTTTAATTTTAACTTAAATATTTTGAGTGGGTTTTTAATATTTTTACGACGGTAATTTCCATAAAGTCTATTCAATGTTTGTCAACGCGATGTTAAAATGTATTCATTTATTCACCGGTATCCATAAAAACGTTGCTTAAAATAAATAATGAAATAGGTACAATAGTTCATATTATAAACCGGTTGGACAAGGATTAGATATGAAATAACTAAACAAATAAAACAGGTATGTGCTATATGTAGGTAGACCCCATAATAGTACACTTCGATACAAGTGCGGAAAAGGGGAACTCGTTCCCATTTAAAATACTATTCAGTCGTGTTTTGATTTATGGCCGGTCGTTCGAATTCCCTCTTCGGTTGTGTATCATACGAAGTTTTACAGTACCTATGAAGTACCTTTAAAGTTTCGACACGACAAGAAATGTAGGTACCTACTACTTAAACTAGGGTGGAGAAAAGCACCATATGTACTGTGAAATTATTGGTCCATTCTTTGCCAGGGTGGCAGGAATTAAATGAAGAGGAGCTAGGCCGCACTACCTTAAAAAATTGTGCAAATCATTTTGTTAACCACCGACGCAAAAACGATGGGGTGTTATAAGTTATGCGTATCTGTCACTGCCACCTGTCGACACAAGGTTTAACCCTTAAATGCATGGTGATGTATATATGCATCATATATTTGATGGCCCGTGGCTCGATATGTAGCTATCCAAAATCACATTTATTGCTTAATTATTATTCATTATTTATTATTATTTAATAAACAATTAAATACATTCAATAATATAATGATTTACTATTTATTATTTAAGGATTAAGATGAAATGGCGGAAAAGTGTGAAAAAACAGGACGATGGCGATTTTTAGTATGTGATTTAGGCTGATTTTTTCGGAGTTAGTAATTAGTTTATGTTTAAACATTTTATCATAGAGGTTCCACAAATAGTGTACCTTTCTAATAGTAGTCATTTTTTAAAAATAAAACTTACCAATTACGATATATTTATATAAACAAGATTTGGCCTATTTAACTTCTAACACTGATTTAGTATAAAAATCGATCTTAAATATTTTTTTTATTATTTTTCCGAGAGTCAGAAAACCATTGTCTATCACATATATTAATATATCGTTAAAAGAAAAATTCATGCATTTAAGGGTTAAATATTTAGACCGAGATTCTTTATTACCTGTATTAAGTAAGTATTATAATAGCATCAACGAGGTGTTGCGCCATCTAAACAAACATACATTTTTTTTTTAATTTTTCCGGTGTATGTTTTTTTTCTCTTTTTCGGAATTATAATATTACTTATACCTATTTAGTACAAAAATCGAAACAACAACAACTAATCGAATATTTTTGAATTTTAATAAAAGGCTTTTTCAATAAAATTAAAATAATTAATGAAACACGAAATCTGATCGGGCTACCGAAAGCGTGAAGACTAAATTCGCAGGGTCTAGCAATCTTCAGTCAACTCATAATGATTAGAGCGACCTTGCCCAAGGCGTTAGCGCTCGCCATAAAAAAATATTTGTTAAGATGACCTATTCAATTTCATTGGAGAAGTTTGTAGATAAACATGATGGATATATATTTTTACCTTAGCATTTTTTTGGAAAGATCTCCGTTTCATAGTTAAAATAACAATTTTAGGATAAAAACAAACAACGATTAAAAATTCCAAATTTTTGGTATATTTATGGTCTGTATAAAAGTACAAAATGAGAAATAACTAATATTTATGAGTATTATGTGCAGGCCCGAAGTTATTGTTGGTTTTCAGGCTGTGGGGGAGCGGTGGCGATGTAGGCCAGGGCGCGCTGGATGGCCTCGGGCACCGGGGGCGCGGTGGGCAGGTGGGCGCCCTGGGGCTGGTACCCGTTCTCGTCAGCGGTGTACGTCAGCTGAATGTTTCCGTTGTCTCCCGGGTACTGGAACTGGCCCTGCACCTCCAGAGCCTCGACGTCGCCGACCTTCTTCAGATCGCCTTTCTGGTCAGCGCTGATCCCGTTGCCGGTCTCGAAAGAGTACGAGTATGAGCCGTCTCCGTTCACCTGGCTGTCCTGGCGCACTATCGGGACGGGCTCCGTCGGGCCCTGGGGCGCGCAGAACGCCACCGCGACCAGCATAGACACCAAAATCTGGAAAAACACAAGGCTTTAGTCGACGGAAGTCACTAACACTTAAAACTTTTTGCTATTTTATCAGCAATCACGGAACTGAACGCGTATTGTTTGCTGCATTATATCACTGGCACAAAAAATCCATGCGAATCACTTGACACTTACGATGGACTTCATCTTGTCAATGGTAGTTGGAGGGAAGACGAGTGTGTCTCAACTGGTACCGATACATCCTGACAATTTGTCTATTTATAGTAAGTGTCAGCGACCACCTCCTTGCATTTCTAGTTGCACAATAGGTTAGCACTGTACGAAATAAGTAAACATTAGGTGCATTAACGCGTGCCTTGTCTACTTAGCGGGCGACGTAATGGCTGTCAACAGATCTAGCGGAATTTCGAATTTGTTCAAGTTTGGCCTTAGCCCACGTCGGTATTTACGATTGCATTCACTAGAGAGGTGTTAAGGCGTTTATTTGTCTCTTAAAGGTCCCTGTTAGGGATAAAACTCGTGTACCAATAAAATATCGTCAGTTTAATTTAATTGTAATTACATTTGAACTAATTTAAATATTCATTAAAAAGCTAACTAAACTCTAAGTTTTTTCAGAAATTAGTACTTACCGTTACTAAAACCATGTCAGTGTCAAATGTTCAGATGCGTATGTATATTGCAAAGATTTCGCGGTCATTTGAGTGCGTAAGTAATTTGATTGTTTTGCAATTATAAACAATTGAGAAAATAATTATAGGTACATAAGAAGGAAAAAAGTACTAGTATCTATTGCCAAATTTATTTCACAACTAATTGTCGATAGCTCCCATTGTTCTTTGTGGTTTAACTGGAATAAATTTCCATGTTTATAATTCCCAAGAGGGGTAGGCAGAGCACATGGTATTGCTGAAGTTTCTATGCCACTCTAGTTCATTCATTCCAGTTTTCTTGTGACAGATGTGGTAGGTTATGCCGATCACGAATCGGGTTATATAGCCACATGCGCCGCTGTCGATCAGAGACGCTGCTTAAATCATCTGTAAAGATTTACAAGACCTAGTGTGTGCGCTATGCCACTCTTAACAATTAAAAAATTGAGAGAAACGAAAGCGTGATAGACGAAGTATCGTATATCACGCTTATTATAGACGTTATTAAAAATATACCTCTACTGAGAACTCAAATATGGTTCTAAAAGAACTGTACACTGGTATGTTCTTGTTGGTCCATATTAGGGAAATTTCCGATTTTTATAGATGTGGGAGGTTTTTTTATAGATCGTGTCATGATCATCTGATAACAGTGTAGGTAGACAAGATGTCACAAATCCATGCTTGAATTACCATATTCAAATTATAAATCTAAAATATGTTTATAAAAGAAGAAACTGACTGACTGACATATCAACGCACAGCCGAAACCGCTGGTTCTAGAGATTCCAAATTTGACACGTAGGTTTGACACGAGTTCCTTATAAGGTGTATCTAGAGGAGCACTAAGAAAGGATTTTTCAAAATTCACACCCATTCAAGGGGGTGAAATGGGGGTCTAAAGTGCAACGTTTGAATAAAATTACTTTTAGTACGCGGGCGAAGCCGCGGGAAAACACTAGTAAATATATACGTTAAATGTATCATTATTAGCATGTGCATAATGTCAAAGCTTTTCCAATTGCTTTTATAAATAGGAGCTTTTCGACTATTTTAGTAGAAATCCGACTGACTACTGAACATAACTAACCAAAAGCAAATTTTACTTCATAACAATGAAAATTACCACTATCTTATCATTGCATCGGGTAAGTAGGTTAAGTTCGCACTGTAAATTCATGGCAATACCATTTTGTTAATGTATTGCATATGCGTTCATCCAACTCTGACACGTCAGCACTTCTCGTGTCTGTCATCTTTCTGTGTATGCCAGTCATGGTATAAAATATACGATAGATGCGTGCAAAGTTCCAAATATATGTATTCGCGACTTTATTGCTTAAACGTTAAGGTTGTGGATATATCTTTTTGGCACTTTATCAGCATCTATATTTAATACCTACCTTGACTACTAAGGTTGGAAATGTGGGGCGTAGATTTCTGTAACCGACGTCACGGAAACTCAAGATGATATGACGCACGATGTGTTAAGGTCGGCATTTCGCGAAGATAACCCCGATATGGGCAAACCGGTGCATTTCTGAGATGTTAATTTTATGCGGCTTTAAAGGAAAAGATTTTTATCTAAATCTTGTGACCTTTTAACTAAATAAAATAGATTTTTATATACCGTTCCTTAGATCTGGAGATTCAGAGTATTCTCGTCTGAGATGAGCAATACCACCTACCTATTTTACCTGAAGTGTGTGTATCTATTTTTATGCTCGTAGTTACATATAATCACGCCTGTATCCCATGAAGGGGTAGGCAGAGCACATGAACTACTAAGTTTCAGTGCCACTCTTGGCAAAAAGGGATTGAAAGAAATCCACATTGTGACTTTGCAGTGACAGGTTGCCAGCCTCTCGCCTACGCCACAATTTAACCCATATCCCACAGTCGACTTCTACGACACCCACGGGAAGTGGGTGGTGAAATTCTTAACCCGTCACTACACGGGAAGAAGAAGAATTAAGTGCACTTCTCAAGCCTTATGTGAATTTCAATAATTTACTAAGTGAATATATATTAATATATAGATATTGGTGGGTTGGTAGGTAGAGCCAAATCAGGAACCGCCTGAAATACTTACATAAATTAAATGCAGCGTTCGTGAATGATGATTAAAAAATGAAAATGTGTCTTAAAATTAAATTGTCCTTCTGACGCCTCCGCTTCTACCTAGCGATTTCATAATCGTAGAAAAATGAAATGATTGATTATTTATTGACCATTATTTTTATCATGTTAAATGACTATTATCATTAACAGATATAAAAGATCACCTAGGTAACAGATAAATGTCACATGAACAAATACTATGACACCTCGCATAAAATCAAGCATCATATCTTAAATAACAAGTCAAATATCATACAGGTATTGCTTAATCTTGCTGAATAGGTTTAAGATAACAAAAGGACTTTATATTGTGTCTTACATAAGAAATAACACTTCAGTCTATAAGTCTGTATTGACTGGGTTCCGTAGGTTTTCAAACATAGTTTACCTACTCTAGTATATATGTGCCTAGTTATTATTCTAATATTGTTTTGTTAATGTTCTATTTACTTTATTATACCTTCTGTCACGGAATATGTATCCTTAGTACCTATGCCTACTTTTAACTCAAACATTTGGAAAAGATTGCGATTATATATCACTAAATTTTCTTATGAACATGATTTGGACGAGAGGCACAGGACAATTATTTTTCACCAAATATGACACATATCACTCGTAGCGTTATGATGTTTAGACAAGCTGCAATTGTAGCAAATATAAATATGTAAATAAAATAATAAATATTGGGGCCACCTTACACAGATCAACTTAGCCCCACACTAAGCAAAGCTTGTACTATGGGTATGGATGCTAAGCGACGATATACATACTTAAATAGATAAATACATACTTATATACATAGAAAACATCCATGACTCAGGAACAAATATCTGTGCCCATCACACAAATAAATGCCCTTACCGGGATTTGAACCCAGGACCGCGGCTTAGCAGGCAAGGTCACTAACGACTGCATAGCTATTATGTCACTTAGTCTGTTCCTAACAAATAATAAACATATTAAAAAAATATTTTTAGACTACCCAAGAACGGAACCCTAATTTCTTTAACTCACCACAATGTCCTCAAACAAATTTCGTTAGATGAATTAATTCTATTTGTTGGGAGTGGCCGAGTGACTGATGTATGGTTATGATAATTCGATGAAATCACGCGCCGTTTAATACTGCATTGAGTCTCTCATTCGTGATATTACTAAACGTAGGATAGAAATATTTAATTAAGAACATATTTTAAAAATTGCATCATGCGAAGGTATGCTGATCTACTCTTGGAAATTTTCTGAAATTGCTATTATTACAATACAATACAAATCCACTTTATTGCACAACCTCAGAAATGTACATAGGAACACACACATTACAATAAATTTTATTACAGAGGTAAACAACAGGCGGCCTTATCGCTAAAGAGCGATCTCTTCCAGGCAACCTTTGGGTAGTGGAAAAAATTCATAATTAAATTAAATAATTAATTAATATAGTTATGAATTTAATTATTAATTAAATTCATAACTATATTATTCTACATGAAAAAATCTCTAAATTGAGCTTTTCGTAAATTTGAATTGATAAGTCAAAGAAAATTGGGTCTAAAAACCAACTGCCTAATTTTGAAGACCCGCAGCTCCCAATTGCTAGTCGAAAGACTGAGTTGCAGGCAGGCAAGGACGGTAGCGTGATATTATAGCATCGCTGTTTCGCACTTTCCGTAAGTGCAATAGGGACGTACCGACGCGATAATGTCCACATGTCCACCAGGATTCAAGTGCCATTATATTGCGGCATACATATTTTACGGCCCTTGTAGTTTGTTTTCCTGTACATTATGTACATATCACAAAGTTAAGGAAATCTCTGGAATCACAAGATTTCTGAGAAAATATATATTAAAAATTAATCATCATCTTTTATTTTATTCTTCGTCCTAGGTTTTTTATATTAGCCGTTTTTTCTACACATTTCCTCTAATAAAGATCAAATATGAAAATAAATAAATGAATTAACATCCACTTAACTAAAACGCTGCTCACATTAACCTTACACTTACAGATTATTCAATTAAGATTGGATTTTTATTCGATAATGTCATTTTCAGAACACTTGATATGTCAAGCATTTTAAAGGTACAAGTTGACATAAATACACGTACTATCATACTGATTGTATGTAAGTCGACCATAGTTATACGTTACGATACGTTGCCATTTTACACCGATTGATCAATCGTAAACTAGAACTTTCCTTTGCTAATCCGCGAATAGATAACGTGCAAGTCAATCAGTGCTAACCTGTTATAATTACTTGCATATTTTTTACATGCAATTAATTTTCCCACCCTCCCACCGCAAAAATAAAAATAAATACGCAAATAAATATAACAACCCACCACCAAAAATAATGAATGATGATTTATTTGCGTATTTATTTTTATTTTTGCGGTGGGAGGGTGGGAAAATTAATTGCATGTAAAAAATACGCAAGTAATTATAACAGGTTAGCACTGATTGACTTGCACGTTATCTATTCGCGGATTAGCAAAGGATAAAGCATTAATTCTAGTTTACGATTAACATGGATTTCCGCAAAGTAACGCCTGATTCCATCGATTATCCGATTGATCAAATATGAAAAGATTTTCATGCCATAAAGTTTAAACTTTAAATAAATAATAATAAATAATTTAATCTACACTGTCCATATTTTTTCACTGAGGAAATTCTAAAATTCTTGTAAATATACTTATTTTATAGTAGTTTATGTTTTAAAGGTTGTTTTTTTTTTAACATTACATATTTTTATTGAACCGCTTTTACTAGTAAGTACTTAATCCTAGACATTATTTTACTTCTATCATATTAAATTGTACTATGTCTCTAACGAGTCTGTTTACCTATATACCTTGCAATTCTTAAAAGTAATTTTGTAGCATGCAATGATTGACTTTACTTTGTTGTATAAATTAGATAGGTATGCTAAACTAAACGATTAAGCTACAAACAAAACCACGTAACGATATTTTTTGAAAAAGTATGCACCCGGATATTCCTGAATTCTTAGGTAATAATGAAATATTTACATGTTAAGGTACTCCTCAACTTGTACTACTTTGTTGAAAAATAATTGAAAGCGCAAAAATATGATTTTGCGCTTTTTTGAGTTTAACTTCGATTTCCACTTAACAATTTAATGGGCTATAGGTTAGTTCCCTGTAAGATAAAAAAATAAACAAATATAAGTACTGTCTATTTTTGTACATATTACTTATTTTCCGGTGAAATTCATTATTATTACTATATTATTTTAAATTACCACTCATACTATTTTTAAAAAAATTATAAAAATTAGACAAGTATTATAGAACCCATTTTATTAAATAAAGATTTAAGAAACATAACCTTCTTAATTTTTTGTACCCCTATCATTAATAAAGATTTTAAAAAATAGATAAAATTAGCCTTACACCGTTTTGGCACATGACCGCCGGTTGCCAACTGGCCGGGTCAAGAGGTCGTTAGGAGTGAAGTTTATGGCGCGCGACCTTGACACGTGTGGGGAAAGTGATTCGACCGGTTCTTGGCCAACCCAGACGCCGATCCGATTGTTCGAGAACAACCGAAAGGCGCTCATCTGAGGGCCTACCGCGAATGACTTGGCTCGTTTGTCTATTTTTCTCTCTGTCGGTGGAGTGGAGAGTGATAGAGGTAGAAATCTAAATAGCGATTTTCGATGATCGAGACAATCACGTGAGTTTGTTTAGAGCTTGATGTTTCGCGATTAGTTTATTATGGGTTTTACCTGTAATGATTTTTACCTGTAGTGATTTTTACCTGTAGTGATTTTTACTTAAATGTGTGTGACTGGGTAAGTCATCAAAGAGTAAAATCAAGAGGATGAGGGCGTTAGTATCTTACGTAGACAGTTGTATTTATTTAAGAATCAGGCTAATTGTCAACCCCTTTAGATTAATATATGTAGTTTTTTATTGTATTTAAAATCAAAACCATGGTTTGTGTTATTGGGAAAAGTAACGGGAATCTTACAATTATTTTTGAAAAAATAAAATAATTTCATAACATAAAAAACATTTTAAGTTATTGATTAAATACAAACAACGTAATACTTAACACTAGTTTACAATTTCACTTATTTTTCGTGTTTTTAAACAATGATAATATTATTTATAACAGCTAGAATAATTCTATAAGCCTTTTATTACCTACATATTAATTGCCTCATATTGGGAACGGCCGTGGAAGGTAATGTAAATCCTCGACCGCAGAAGACTACTAAAGGAATTTAAGGACGACTCATGCTAGAACGGAAAGAAGCACATCGATGTATTTTATTTCATATCATTTTCTGTAGAATGTGTCACGTGGCCCATTTTTTAATGAAAGCGAAAAGTGAAGCCTGATGTCCACTATGACGGAATCGCGCCGCCCGAGTCCTCATACATTTTGAATGCGATTCGACGCGGCTCGATTCCGCATAAATGGACGCAGTCTCATAAGAAATGCAGAAAGCGAATTAACGAGGCTCGACTCGGCCAGCCTAATGGACGTCACGCTTGAGTCTAAAATGGAGTTCACCGGTTCTGTAATAGCCTTTTTCCCCATAGAGGCAGACATATCGATCACTTCCATTCCATTCTACTAGTCATCCTTTGTTTCTCTAATCACAAGTCATGTCTTATTGAGGTCTGTAGTTCCTGTTGTTATTGTCCTGCTGGGGCGGCAGCGTGGCGAGGTAATCCAGAGCCTTCTGGATGTCGGCGGGGATGGGGGGTGGAGTCGGCAGGTGAGCCCCTTGAGGTTGGAAGCCGTTCTCGTCAGCGATGTAGGTTAGCTGGATAACCTAAAGGGGAAAATTTAGTTTTTAGTTGTCTTCAGTTTTATTGTCATTGATATAATTTATTGGACCACTTGGTATATCAGTTCCACTATTTTTTTACTTGCCGTAAAAATACAAAACAAGGCAGATATATTACCTAAAAATAAAAAATAAACAATAGAAAAACAATATTTAATCGATGTATGTACCTTTCTTTTACAGAATTCGTATAGCCATTTCCTTGTTCAACTAAAGATAATCGATAGTACCAGTAAACTGCATTGTCACCAAACTTTAATTTAAATATGTAGGTAAGCTTAACAGGAAATGATTTTTTTTAAATTATAAATGGGTCTATTCTTGGCCACAGACTTGCCCAAGGCAAATACGGGGCCTACGATGGAGTGAGCTTGCCCAGAAGATGTATGGTACATTTAATGTTATATCATGTAAAATATCAATTGTCTCCATCAACACTGACCTCACGCTCATGAAACGCTCACGATAATATCTCTTTCGTAGCTATATATCTCTATTGTTCTTGTGTATTGGCGCGACAGAGCCAGACTACATTTCTGCGGCGTTTCGGTGGCGTATCGCGTCGCAGAAATGCCATTCGGCTACGGGGCCTGTAATCTTCTTTACTGAATAGTGAATACGTACTTGATCTTACCGCTCCTACGTTTTTAATGATCCGTTTTTTACCAGTTGTCTATAAATAACAATACAACAGGTCTAAAATCTTATCAAAAATCTTAGCACTAGCTAAAACCGGCTAAGCAGCACCTGACAATTAAATATAAGTAGCTATTGTTACGCGAGCATCCTTTGTTAAAATCCAGTTTGCTGTTTTGAAAGCCTACGGCTGAATAACCACCTACTTGTAGAAATCAAAAAGATTACATCAATTGTGATCTCAAAATTTAAATTTTGAATGACTAAAGATGAGAGAATCAAAATGATTGTGTACTCGTAATGTGTATGTTCAATTGGTCAAACAGGCTCCGTAGCCGAATGGCATTTCTCCGACGCGAAACGAAAACGAAACGCCGCGAAAGTTAGTCTGGCTCTATCGCGCCAATACGCAAGAGCGATAGAGATAGATATCTACGAGCGTTTCGTTTCGTGATCGTTTGTGCCATTCGGCTACGTACCCAGGTGATTGAATAACATAAGATTAGAATATTTAGAATCGATGGGAGTGTAACAGAGTGGGTTGGTATTTATTATACCTAATGTTGTATGTCAATTTGAATACTACATAATAGGTATCCAATAGTTAGTAATACTTTTTGCTAGATTGCATTACACGTTGAACCTACTTGTATATTTGTCTAAAATGCTGTACACAATCTTTGACCCTCTTTTTTACCATGTTTGTAATTTTTTTACCAGAATCATCGATACCAGTGAGTGTCAGTGAGGTTTGAACTCACGACCTCCCATGTTTCCTATCAAATCAAAGATTGATCAATGGCACGCGAGTTACACACTACACGCCTAAATTAATTTTACAAGTGTCGGAAGTTACCTGGGGCCCATTTCTTGAAGCTACAAGTTACAATTTACAAGCGGTCGTCAATATCTAATACCTATGACAAGTTGGAAAGAGACTTCCGCTTGTAACTTGTAACTTTCAGTTTCGAGAAATGCCATCAGGAGCGGTGTACTGGTACTTTCCTTGTTCCGTTTGTGTCTCCTGACCTTGTCTGATTCCAATCGAAACATGTCGAGCATATTCCATGGGGAATTGGACGTACGGAGACTGGACGTAGGTACGGGGAATTGGACGTACGGAGACTGGATGTACGGGGAATTGGACATTCGAGGCCAAAATCGCATATTCGACTTAGTAATTATGTGTAAGACCCTTGTCGGAAGTTACCTGGCCATCAGGAGCAGTGTACTGGTATTGTCCTTGCGCCGTCTGCGCCTCCTGGTCCGGGACTCCTAGGTTCTTCACATACCCCTGTTCTTCAGCTGCGATTCCGTTGCCGGTCTCATAACTAAATTAAAAAGGAAAAATTGGACATTAATAAGCCTATGAACGCCTGCAAAGCGCATTATCTACCGTAGCACCACACCTCGGACACTGGCGATCAAATATATGAAAGAGGCGCGTTCCTAGCACACAGTCTAAGCTCGTGTAGGTGAACGCGCACCATGTTTGTATGATTGAAATATGACAGGTCGACTGTTCGCGTTTCTGACAGGTGATAACTGTGAGGTAACCGAGAGGGGGTGGGTGGCACTTTCAGTGGGGAGCGGGAGTGGCCATACTGTACGATAGTACTCTTTATTATACTGTGGTAGTACTCCGCATCCTCGTTAAGCTCTGAGAACCATAATATCTAACATGACGTCAATACATATTACATTAATAAATTTGTCAGACTTATTAGTCTGACGTAATTATTTGTATTGACAAAATATTTGTCAACACAAGGTGAATTATAAATAAAAACAAGGACACATTCGAGGCTTTAATATAAAAGCCTCAATGGCCGGTATTTGATTACATTTATAATCAGTAGGCTTGATGCGTGCAGTTGGTTTACTAATTTTAATTGAATATTATTTAAATTAGGGACAGCGACCAATCTAATTCTTATGCTATTCCAGAAAGACTGCTGGAAACCTTAATCAAGTTGAAAGATTCACAATCTGCGGTATTTAATCAGCACGGTCGCATGATATGGCTATAGGTGAAGTTAGGCTTGCGGTCCGATTCGAATTTTAATATACGTCTATTATTAGATCTAGATACGACATGGATCAGATGTCAATTTCAAAAATTAGAAACATCACTTTCTTTACTTACAGATCAATTTCGCGGTATCTACCTCACATCTTATTGTCAATTGTAGCATTGTCTGAATACAACAATTACTTAATACATACGAGGGACGTTCAAAAAGTAATGAGAATGGATATGTTCCTGTATCTTGATTTAATTTGTCTTAACTTGTCCATGTAGCAGTACTCATTAAAGGAAATTGCATAATTCAAATTTTTACTACTTTCATTTGTTTTTCTTTGATATGTAAATAATTGACACAAGGTGGTGGATGAAAATTTTCAGTAAAATAAGAGCATGTTTTCATGAATATTTGACATGTCGTGAGTTCATTTCTGACATGAATATCAAAAATAATCATACTTTAAATTAAAGCTGGGTTTATCCTTTGTTAGTAACAGCAATAAAAAAAGTTCGTATAGATACATTTTCAAACGGTATGGTATCGAAAAAAAATCTAGGTGCTGTTTTGGGTCATGTTCACGATTTTTACAGATTATCACGAAAATTGGGAATATAGATTGGAAACAAAATTACGTTAGTATTAAAGAAGAACATATAATCATTTTAATATTAAAAAAATGATTAGTTACAATAAGAACATTTTAAACAAACAAATAATAATGTTTTTGGCCTTCAAAATGACAGTCGACAGGGCCGAACCCTCAAATTGCCGAGGGTGCTGCTCAAGTTAGTGTATTTAAAGCTACAAGTGACATACCTAATATTGAAGGTAATATAAGGATCATTAATATTTTATACCCGACCTTTAAATAAAATTGTAATATAATCGCTACTCTGAAGTATAATGAAGTAAAGTGCTTACTGACATGGTATTTAGACTATCGTTAAGATTTTAATTTTTAAAGGGGGCAAAAAAATAATAATTGAAAAAATTAAATATGTAAATAAATCACAAAAGAGTTACTTTTAATTATAAAAATATAAGGATACTTACATTCTTATGTTTTAATACTCATTATCATTATTTATTGAACGCCCCTCGTACATATAAACTCACGCTTATATCCCCTTTAAGTTTATTAATCTCACCTCCATTTATAAGATCCGTCGGGGTTGATGACCTGCTCTTGCCGGATGATCGGGATGGGCGTCGTGTACTGAGGGTCCTGGTAGGTCTGGAAACTGCTGACGTCAGCGTTGGCTGCGGCCACTACCAAGACGAGGATCACCTGGAAACGAAAGTACCTAATATTGAAAACATTAATTAAGGTACCTACATAATTCTCATTTGGCTTGTGACATTGCCTAAAAGTTCTGAGTTCGAATCATAGTGTAGGCAGTATTTATGTGTTTCTCACAGTATAGGGTCGCTGCGACACGAATGTCATGGCTGGACAAGTAACAAAGTTCTTATGGCGTATATGTTATGTACTTATGTATGTAGTACCTTGTATAATGTATATATGTCGGCAAAGTAGATCTGCTCTGGAAAAACTTCAACCCAAACGCCAATAAAAAAAATCTTCTATATGTATATTATACCAATCCTACTTATTTTTACTATAATAACATTTCTCTAGAAATACATATATTACGACTGCCTTATCCTGCAATTTAACCCACAATCAATTGAGGCAATATCTTCTCTTGAGGTGATAAACTGTATTATTCGCATTTTCTGAACCGAAATATCCAAAAAAGGGATAATATGCCTCATAAAATTACTCTGAGACGGTAAGGTATTTACTTAACTTACACTGATATCTTTAGGACATCAAAGAGATATCACTCAGCTATCGTGCGTCTCGCTCGCACTAATACAGCTAGGGGCAAGCACAAGCGAAATACACGACATCCGTACGACATGTTTCAGATATCTTTAAGAAATCAAGTGTGAGTTAGAATAGGCCTGTTACTTTCGCAAGTGCGCGGACGGATCATCGCTCACGAATTTCATATTAAAAATAATGGATATATGTTAACAGGAGTAGCCGTGAAACAATAACGCTAATAACGGTTTACGATAATGGTGCCTAACGCGATAAACGTATTCAAATATTGCAAAATAGATAGATGATGATTTGGCGAATATTCTAACATCTGTATGTAGTTGTAGGTATGAGCTCATGTCATCACGAACCATCTTAATTAGTTTACGTAAGTTCTACGGCTGTATTCAAACAATGCTTATAAAAAACAAATCGATTCAGATCGATTTATCAATGTCAAAAGTAACGTTTCCAGTGAAATAAATATAACATTTGACACAGATAGGTCGCTATCGTATCGCTGGTACAAGCAATTAATAGCATCATTTGAATACGACTCATCACCCTCCTTGCGTTATCCCGGCATTTGCCGCGGCTCATGGGAGCCTGGGGTCCTCTGTGACAACTAATCCCAAGATTTGGCATAGGCACTAGTTTCACGAAAGCGACTGCCATCTGACTGCCTTATTGGAATTAGTCCGGTTTCCTGACCATGTTTTCCTTCACCGAAAAGCGACTGGCAAATATCAAATTACATTTCGCACATAAATTCCGAAAAACTCATTGGTGCGAGCCGGGGTTCGAACCCGCGACCTCCGGATTGAAAGTTGCACGCTCTTACCGCTAGGCCACCAGCGCTTCATTTGAATACGACTGCTTGTAACAAATCGAAGCGTGGAAAATCTTCCGGACCTGAACCTGGCTGGGACCTGGCAAACATTGCAAGAAGTTCGGGAGCATATTTCGATGACTAGACAAGTATGTATAAGTGTGCCTTAAGGCATTAAGTTCGCCATTTGTACTTTATGTTGTGTAATAAAGGTTAAATAAATAAATAATACTTAGTACACGTACACAATCATTAGTCAAAGCGAAACTAAATTTCATGTAGAAGTAGATATTTTTTGTTCTTTACTACTAGAATCTGTTTTGAGGGCATCGTGGATTATATTTTTTAATCATTTTAATATTTTAAGCACACCGATGATCAAAATTTAAATTGGTATTTAATTTTTAATATCGTATGAGTTACGCCTAAATATCCTAGTTGCAGATCATCTTCCGCATTGTTTTCGATATCCGTTAGACTTGTTTCATTAATTAGCACCTAAAACTTACACTTTACTGTTAGTAAACATTTGAAATACCTAGATAGCTTTATAAATCTTGTGTTTCACCTGTGAGCAGAAAACTTTTAAAATAAAGCTGTAGTGAATCTTTGTAATCAAAATTTTCTATCCTATATTCAAAAACTCCGATTAGGTTTAGACTAGTTTTTTTGATAAAAATAAGAGCAGTACTCACAAAACGCATCATGTTGTATGCAGGTTGTAGTTGCAAGTCCGTTGACAAAGCTTGGAATGATGCAGTCACAATGCACCCCCTGTATTTATACGTAAAAATTTGTTGCAACTACTCATCGTAGCGGATGCAACGAGTAATTTAGCATATTTTATGGTGCACTCAAGGACCGGCCCTTAACAGAGAAACAGTCTTCTTGAGATGTTTCCTAGGTACAAGTGCCTGTGTTTGAATTTGATCTGAAGGAAAATTTTAAATAATATTTATAGTTTTCATTACTTTTCATAAAGTAATTTTTCCTTGGGTTATCACGCTATTTTTCTACGGGTCATGAGAGCAATGATGTCCGCTTTCACAACTACGTACTCGTAGACCAAGTATCCATGCCAAATCTGCGAAGTTTTACGAAGCCGTTGTCAGATAAGAATTTATTCATAAATACCTGGTTATTTGTGGAAACTTAACTCATGAACTGCTAAAGAATCATCACATTTTATTAACACAACAACATGAAACACCAGAGAGAACTTTCTGTCGGGTTATGGAAAGAATAATAATTAAGGTACAGCGGGGCAAATCTCAACTGGGGACAATTGTAACTAATCCATTTTTTCTATTATTACACTATGATGTTGAGTTCTACATGTATCCACTGAACACACCTACCATATATAACCGGTGGACACTCTATAATAATGCAAACATTGTAAAACATGGAAAAAATGTAGATACCTGTTACATTTGCCTCCCAGTCGAGATTTTTCCTCGCTGTACTTTACCTCGTTTTTATTTTTCGTAAATACACCCATTTTTGTATGAAATGGATTAAATAAATAGGTAGGTATATATTTTAAAGTGAAGTAGATATTATACACTTAAAAAAGTAGGTAATCACTTCTACTGGTAGCTTATCGGGAATTCGTAAGTGGCTAACGTCAGTAACGTTCTACAGTGCCCTAGGGTCCCAATTGGTTGACTGTACCAATAGAGTGGTCGGGTGATTTTAGAGCGTTAGGCCAAATTAAGACCTTCTCGTACCCATAAATTAAAAACCAATCGAGCCAAGTGAAGTCACTTAAGCCTCTTTTTTAACGTTTTTTAACTTTTTTAACGTAATGAAGAGCCAGTTAAGATGGTGTGGCCACGTTTGTCGCATGGATGACTGTAGACTCCCTAAATCCGTTTTCTATTCGGAACTCAAGGATGGAAAACGCAGCCACGGGGGACAGTTTCTGCGATTTAAAGACGTACTGAAGCGCCACCTTAAAGCCTGCAATGTCTCACCTGAGCGTTGGGAGGAGCTGGCGGTCAGGCGACCAGAATGGCGCAAGAAGGTAAGAGAAGGTGTAGCTACTTTTGAAGAAGCTCCACTAGAACACCTAGACCAAAAGCGCCTTCAACGGAAGTCTCGACCCAAGCCGTCCTACGCATACACCTACAACGAACAGGGCCAGCTTTACTGCGCACAGTGCGACCGGATATTTAAGACCAAGTTCGGATTCGCGAGCCATATACGTGCTCATCAGAGGAAAATGTAAAGATCGCCGTTGTCGGATACGACATGGAGGACTATATATAACGTTTTAGAATACGTTACTAATTTTTGGTACTAATTGGGGGCGATGTACTTGCACATGGGCCAGGCATTTAGAAGACTAGGACCTTTCTAGACCTAGATATATTCGTGTAAGATTCTGAACTTCTGATAGCTCCCTAATATTTAATAAAAACGCTTAATCCTATATATTATATTAGGTCTTGACGACCGGTCTGGACTAGCGGTTAGTGACCCTGCCTATTAAGCCGCGGTCCCGGGTTCGAATCCCGGTACCGATATTTGTTCCTGAGTCATGGATGTTTTCTATGTATATAAGTATTTGTGCGTTAAATATATCGTTGTCTGAGTACCCACAACACATGCCTTCTTGAGCTTACCGTGGGCCTCAGTCAATCAATGTAAGAATGTCCTATAATATTTATTTATTTTTATTATAATTATTTGTTAATTGTACCCATTTTCCTCTCTGTAGGCATACAAAACACGTACAGAAACCCGCAAATTCCAATACGAAGAAGCGAACCATTCATTATCCAGATACGCCATAAAGTAAGAAATATGAAAAAGAAACGTTTTCAAGTAAACGCGTGTCATGCTTAACATTATGTAAGAAAACGTCGCAGTTCCTTTAGCTTAGTTAAAAAGGGCTTATATACCATGGTATTGTAGATGACATTCACCGTTATTAGAGGCGGGGTTTAACCTTAGCGTGGAGCATCGCAGGATGCAAACCAGTCGCTTTGATTGCGAGTGTGTCGAGTGACATGCCCGCACTTTAGCGGGTAGGGTCCCGTAGCCCAATGCCAAACTTAATACACGTTTCCCGTAAATTCACCCAAATAGATTCACCCCTTATTCATAAACGTTCACTAAAGATATCAAGGCGATAAAAATTGTTTATCTCTTTTCAACGTTTCGGTGTGATAGAAAGAGACAAACGATTTTTATCGGCTTGTCAACTTTAGTGAACGTTTATGAATAAGGGGGTCAGTATTTATCTGCCTGGTAAAAGTGACGTTTTAGGTTTTTAAGGGTTCTCTTGATTCTTGAAAAACTTACTTACTCCGTTGGCTCAGTGCCCCAAAATGAGACTTGGCCTCCGATACAAGACAGCGCCACTTTTCTCGGTCCTGCGCTACCTCTCACCAATTCTTGACTTGGAGTTCGTACAGATCCGCCTCCACCATGTCGCTCCAGCGATACCTAGGGCGTCCGGCTGGTCGTCCTTCTGCTTGGCGACCTAGGTATGCTCTCTTAAAAACTTACTTTGGCAATTTTTTTAACCTTCGTGCCTCGTTACATCCTCGCAATGCTTAAGATTCCACTTTTAGAACCACTTTCGTGGTTCATGAAAAGATCTTGAAGGTAAAAAGTTTGCTTTACAACCCATAGACAAAACAAAGATATTAAAACGATCTGAAAGAAATAAACGAAATCAAACTAACGTTATTGTAATCACTTACACGGAACCCTCAACATGTCATACTAACTTGCGCTGGGCATCTTTTTTGTCATTTATTGAAATTGCACCACCAAGGCTCCATATAAAATAACATTATTTTCTTATTGACTTTAATTGCCGTCAAAACCAGTTGTGCAGTAACACGCTGCAAATTAGTACATGCATGAAATTTTATGATCTGATGGATTCACTGCGTGACATTCATATTGCAATGTGCAATTGTTCATACAAAGTTCAAGAGGTTTTTATGAGAGGCTGGCGAATTTATGCTCGCGTATATATTTAGTATGGTGGTTTTTATCTGTATGGCTCTGAATAATGGGTCACGAAGTGCATAATTTTTTGCCAAAATATATGAATGCATTGTTTACCTATCTTCGCGTTTATCCATCAATGACATAATCCATGTAATGTATTTTTTCTGCCTATGTGATATGATAGTTTTTGCAAATGCCATGCACCAAACAGTTTCAACTATTATTAATATTCTATTATTGCCGATAGACGGTCCCTTTTGCATTCGTGTGTGGCATCTGTATCTGTTTATTATTCTATTTTTCTTAATAGCAATTTCGAATAGTTTTAAGGGTGTTTCACGTTAGACCGGCCTAAGCCGATTCGGAGCTTCCGACATTTTTATATGATATGGAGCCGGAATGCTTACCCAATAAAAAATGTCAACTATTAATAAATAGTACAAAACTTACAGAACTTTTTTAAGTATATCGGCATAAATGAGTGGACAGCCTATATTGTTATATTTTATCAACACTGTTTAACAAAATCCAACCTGAAATGAGAATCACTTGCCATTATCCTTGTATGGAATGATTCACCTTTTTTTGCTAACTCAATTACATTCGTATTAAATCTCCTTTAATCTTATTCCGAGTAACGAGTCGTGGACGTTTAAGCGTTTCGGTAATTTACCGGGCGCCATATTGATTAATGTGGACCCTACAGCTACTTGCGCAAACGCATGCGCAACCTGCTGTCAAAAATGCTTAAGTTATGTTCGCAGACTATAATAAATTGGATCTATCTGACAAAGGCTGTCACTGGAGCATACACAATATACACATACAGTGAATATAAGTTGGTAGGTATGTATTACGAAAGTATATACCAAGGTACCTCAAGGTATTATTAATATGATCATTCCAATAATGGGGTACATCACGATACAAATGGTAAAAATGAGAAATTTTACTCGAGAAAAAAATCGACACGAGTTGCGACATGTATTTTCACATGCATCGTTTTACAGTACACATGGATATTTTTTTGCCATAGATTCGTTATGTTGTAAGTCTAGTCTTATTATGGTTTGATTGGTTTCATAATATTAAAATTTTCTTCTGTACTTAAATAAATAGATAGTTTGAATAAATTAATGTATTAACAACAAAGTCGCATTAAAGGAAATTTCTGTAAAATGTCTATAGCCTGACAAGTTTTTATTTGACCCTCGCCGCGTTGCGGATTTTCAGCTGAACTAATTTCTTTTACTGGCAAGGATTACTATTTGACACCCGTTGTCGAAAGTCATCGAATGTCAGTGATGTAAACATGAAGCAAATATTTTAAATTTTCTAACGGTTTCATCTAGGGTTGTAAATAGAAAAAAAACCAAATGTTTTTTTTCAGAATTGTGAAAAAAAAACATGAGAAAAAACCGAGCACCTTGGTTTTTTTTCTAAATATGGTTTTTTTTCAGATGAACAAATAATACGACAATAACGGTTTTTCGTGAGTTGTAACGTGTTTCAATAACAATAACGTAAATTTGAATTCAATTAACATTCAGTATACAAACGTTTATTGGGGAATCCCCGATGCTGCGTGTAGCGTGGAGAGGCGGTGGTGTTGCCAACAGTAAAAAGTGATAACTACCAACTACAGATTTCGTAAATGTTACTTTTATAAGACCAGAAATTAAAGTTATTTGATTAAATTCGTTTAATAGTTAACATTAAGTCTAAAAAACCGTATAAAAGTATTAACTACTTTCAAATTTTGAGATTTCGTACTTTAGAAAAAAAACATACTCCAGAAAAAAAACTGTTTTTTTTCACGGTTTTTTTTCATGTTTTTTTTTTCAAGCCAGAAAAAAAACCGTTTTTTTGCAACCCTAGTTTCATCGCAATTTTGTCCAAAATAATTTGATTAAAAGTGAAAATAATTATACTAAACGTGATAAATTACTTACAACAAAAAAGGATGAAGGATTCGACAGCATTTCGATACCAATGTTCTGAAATTGGTTATTGACAAGTCCGGGACTGACAGTTTATAGTGCGGTTCTCCTGTATTAATTTGTTGGTTTCGCGTTTAGCCTAATATATTTTTTGTTCTAATTTAAGGTGTCTGTAGCTCTGCCGTGAAAAATATGTATAGAAATAAGGAGGCCGTTCCATAACTGCCACCAGTACAGAACAAGGTCCCACGAAAAAAGAAAATAAACATCGATGACTTCGATTAAGGCACAAGATTCATGGATTTTAGGCTGTGCGGAAAGAAGTAGCGAGTCTTAAAACCTTGCTTTTTAAATTTTGATTCTCTAAAACCATGTTTCTACAAATATTAACGGGTAACCAGTACACGCTGTCCCCAATACGTATGACGTCGGCACATTATTGCCATATGAAAACGGTTTGTAGCGACACTCTTTCAGGGTCAAATAAAATCTTGTCAGGCTATAATTAAAACAGAAATAAGTCAGAACCTAGTTTGTACAATATTTATTCCCATTTTATTACAATTACTCTAGTACAATCATAACTATAGTGTCTCATGAGTGTTACAATTATTTCATGCGTCCTTTTTTGGTTCTTCTTTCTTATTCTGATTTCCGTTATTCAGCCAGGAGGGGCGGTAAGGGTTGTAAGCATTGTAGGTAGCTGGGTTATAAGGGTACCTAGGATCATAGGGGTACCTAGAATCGTAAGGTTTGCGAGGATCCTGGGGGTACCGAGCATCATACGGGTACCTCGGGTCATAGGGTCTGTTCAGCCTGTTGTAACCGTTGTACGCATTGTAGCGGCCCTCAAAGCGGTTTAAGGGGCTGTAGGGGTTGTTGAAAGCTCGGTCGAAGATTGGTTTCCCGTCCTTGTCTAGCACGGGTGCTGGTAACACGCTTTTGCCATCTGCGGGAATGTGGACTCCTGAAGGTCTGAATCCTGTTGAATATACTTTAAATATACTTTTTCTAACATCACTTCTTCGTTGACTACCTATATTATACAGAGTGGGGCCTGTAACAAAGGCGAAGAATTGAACTCTAGGCTATTCTCCTTATACTGATCAACATTTGTTCGGCGACTTTTAAAAATAACTTGTATTTTGATTTTTATCACCCTTGAAAGTTTTTTCTAAGAGGTAATGTATTGCGAATTCTGTTAAGTCTAAAGTGTGACAGACAACGTCAATGACAACAATAATGGCGTACATTGAAGCTAATATTTATTTTGTATGAAAAATTAAAAATTTAAAGACTTCATAATTTTTAAAAATCACTGAACAAATGTTGATCAGTATAAGGAGAATAGCCTACAGTTCAATTCTTCGCCTTTGTTACAGGCCCCACTCTGTAAAGTTTTCACTTTATAGTAAAGAAAACTACTTCGTGTTATGTTGCTCTGCCGTCTTAATAATGTTTTACTATAAACAATTTATTGCTTGGCTACTATTTAGTTGCCTGATTTTTTTTTCTTTAAAATCTATACAATGTTTAATCATTTAAGATTTGACAAAAATCTCTTCTATAAAACCCTCTTTTAATAAACAGTTGGCAGGTAGTATAAACTAAAAGTAATCCAAGCGAAAACACATTTTGCATTTCGAACTCACTTTCAGTCTCGTTGGTTCCTTTTCAGTTTCGAAATTCAATCGTAATAATATTTTCTCAAACATGCAATGAAATATTGTCTTTACGTTCCTTAAAATGGGCTGGGAAGTATCGCTTTTTGGGCGCAACAACTCGAGAGGACTGTAAAGGGATTTCATATTATTTTTAGGCCTAGGCCTGCAAAGTAACTTTTTTTTATAAAATATTGTCCTTTAGAGCATTTCTTTTTTATTTCATTGTATGTTTGAGAAAAGCACTATACATGCCTCGGCGTGAAAACGGATTCCCGGCCTCGTATCCCTATCCTATATACCCACTTGGCCAGTAATCCTCATTTTCCCGGCCTCTGATGTAATGTACTATTGAATACGCATAGTTACTGCACTTGATTTTAGGACCTGCCCCTCGAGACCGATTTTTGAATTTCGAACGCCTGAATTCGCCGTTCGAAAGTCGTAGCATTACGTCGTTTTCCACAGACTGACGTTTCCCTGCCCCTAGCACAACTTGCCTTGTCGCGCGCGACTCCATGTTTGAAGTCGCGCTTGATGTATGAACTTGGGAAGGCAAGTTGTGCTAAAGGTCTGATGTATAACATTCTCACATAATGTTCTCGGATATTTGTAAAAAGGGTAATGCATATTTACCATTTTCATCGGCGATGTAGCTGACTTGGATCGGCGTGCCGTCCGGCGCGACGTACGCGTAGCTGCCTTGCACCACCTGCTCATTGATGAGTTTATTACAAAGGACCCTTAAGGCGCCTGGGTTACTATTCTACTTCATATTGTGATAACTTATCACATCAACTATAATTATCACTTTTCTTGGCAAAACAAATATTGAGAGTCAAACCTCAATTGCGCGGCTTGCGCCTGGTAGAGATAAAATATTAATCCTTAAATGCATGGTGATGTATATATGCATCATATATTTGATGGCCCGTGGTTCGATATGTAGCTATCCAAAATCACATTTATTGCTTAATTATTATTTATCATTTATAATTATTTAATATACAATTAAATAAATTGAATAATATAATGATTTACTATTTATTATTTAAGGATTAAGATGAAATGGCGGAAAAGTGTGAAAAAACAGGACGATGGCGATTTTTAGTATGTGATTTAGGCTGATTTTTTCGGAATTAGTAATTAGTTTATGTTTAAACATTTTATCATAAAGGTTTCATAGATAGTGTACCTTTTTAATAGTAATATTTTTTTTTAAATAAAACATACCAATTACGATATATTTATATAAATAAGATTTGGCCTATTTAACTTCTAACAGTGATTTAGTATAAAATTCGATCTTAAATATTTTTTTTATTATTTTTCCCGGAGTCAGAAAACCATTGTATATCACATATATTAATATCTCGTTAAAAGAAAAATTCATGCATTTAAGAGTTAAGGGGATCTGGCGTCTGGCAATATTCACTGCCCAAAAGAAGTTGTGTTTATTCAAAAATTTTATACAATGTTTTAAGTATCATAATTTGGCGTTAAATCAGATGTACCAAGTTGCAACTATAAATATTTCCTCAGTTTTGGATGTCCTCTGCCTGGCTACATATATTTATTTATCCTGTGATTTATTTAAGTTTTCATACAGCCTAGATATAATCTTAATTTGGATGAATCTATTGGATGATATGCAAAATTTTGCCCAAAATATATATAAAATCACAAAAAAAAATCGACATAACGTAAGCTGATATTAAAAGAAGTGGAATTGAGCCTTTGCTCGTAAATTAACCCTGTCAGAGTCGCATTTTTCAATAAAGTTGAAAAATTATGGAGTTAAAAGGTTTCACTTCGATTTTAATGCGAGATAATCTGAAGGCGGATACATTTTTAATCGATGCATTCAATTGATTAAACTTCTTCATTATCATATTGGATAATTGGCAATCTACTTACGTTTAAATCAGGTATTAACTATAGATAAAAAACAAAATTGTATACATCAAAACTAGAAAACTATTTGTTTCACTTATTTCGTCACTTTTACTTTTCTCTTAAATAGTTTATCAAAATAATTTATTTAAGAGCACGAACTTTAATAAAAAGTCATAATTATTATCTATAGGTGATATAGATCGGATAAGTCCATGAGAAAAACAATATTTTTGCTTGAATAGATCTCACTTGTGACACCGGCAGATCGGTATCATTGCAGTAACATCCTACTCACATCTTAGAAGAATTGTTCGAATATGGCAGTAGAACTCAAGTTGATTACGTACATTGAGCGTATTGAACTGACCTGCGTTCCCTGGGGTTCTCCTGCGTTGTCAATGTAAGCGTCTTTCAGGTACCCTGTTTCTTGAACTTGTTTTCCATCAGCAGTGGAAAAACTAAACAAAAAGTCACATTTTATTTCACAATAAATTCGCACTAATATCTATAGTAATTTGAAGCAAACATATCCACCCCTAAAGGATATTTAACAATATTTGTGCTTTAAATATAAGAAAAACGATTTTTTAATCAGAATTTCTGTTACAGTTTTGAATAACACTTGAAGCTTAAGGATTCAGTAGGCATGGAAAGCGACATATGTGTCAATTAAAAAGTACAATGACTATTAAAGTTAATAACCATCTTTATTTAAAGTTGTACCTCAAATATTTGAATTAGGATTGCGAATGAAAAACAAATACTACTTAGTATCATGAGAACATTCATGACTATCATGAGCATTTTCCATTGCCACTGAAAAGTGTCTCATTCTACCTGTAAGAATAGCTGCCATCAGCGCCATGTTCGTTGCTATACGTCAGAATAGGCACAGCAGGCGCCGCAGCCGGGTTGTAATACGGGTTGTATCCCGGAACTCCAGGGACACCAGGAACCCCAGGGACTACAGGGACACGCGGAGTGGGGCCGAACGGGAAGACAGTGGGTGCCACCGGCGGTATGGGGGTTAGGCCTGGGGTGATACCAGGGTAGGGCACCGGGGTGGGACCCAACGGGAGAGAGGTGGAGATAGTCTGCCCGCTGGCTAGCGAGCAGAGGAGGATGCAAGAAAGGATTTGTAACATCTGGAAAAAAAATTTAAAATGGTTGGCAACTGGCTAGTAAGCGATCTCTTTATTTAAAAACATGTTACTTTTAAATTGACTTTGATGTAATATTTTTTAGACTTCAGTCTGCCTATTGTCACATAATAGTATTATATATATATATTGTATTAATTTATTTTTATTTAAATAAGTCTATATGTATAAAAGTGTTTCTACCATCTCACATTATACAGTCCACTTCCTGAATACCGCTAGTTATCAAAAATATTTGCAGACCATTATACATAGATGTCGGTGGCGCCAAACCGTCTGTCACCAACACCATAAGCGTTCGTTGCATTTTAACCCCCTTATTTATAAAATTACTCTAAAGTTATCAAGCCGATAAAGTTCGTTTGTCCCTTTCCGACGTATTGGTGTGATAAAAAAGGACGAACGAACTTTATCGGCTTGATAACTTTAGAGTATTTTTATGAATAAAGGGGTAAGTATTTTATAGGAAGATTCATAGACATTTTCTGAGTGAGGTTGATGTGTCTGTTAACTGTGGTTGATGCAATGCAACTGGCTTCTTTTTCAAACAGTTTCAGCATGGTGAATTGGTGACAGATAGATATCAATTGTGCGATATGTATGATCTGACTACAATGTGAGATTCAGCGTTTAAAAGTTGCATGAAGTTGACGTCGGTCACCATAACACATTTAGATTGCTGCATTGGGAAAACCTTAATATAATAAAATTTGATATACATACATAGAACAATACCTACTTACTTCCGCACATAGTTTTAAAGTCCTCTGGAGGATTCCAGAGGACTTTAAAACTATGTGCGGAAGTTAACCTCCTAATCAAAATAATTTGTCAGCCTACTTTTTTGTCCTTATTTTGACAACATTTTAAAACATTTAACCAATTAAAATAAAATATTCGTACTAGTGACGTACATCTTGAGAGTTTTTAATTCGCCGTTTACAATTAACAATTACTTTACCTCAGTGAGCTCCTAATCCGTCTCGCGTTGAACTCGGCTAGCTACTGTAACCGTGGGATCCAAATATTCCATTTATAGGTGCAGGGTTGCTTTGTGCCGATATTTTTTGTTATGCCATCACTCAAACGTGAGCCCCGCACACGCCTCCTTACCCACCAGATGTTTAGGATCTACTTAAGAGGCCTTCGTCTGTCCTGTGGCACCCTCATTGGGACAATTGTTTCTATATTTTTTTCGAGTGCGAAAAGGGTTTCCTTCGTACTTTTCCAGAAACGGTCGAATTTTCATGCTAGTTCAGTCAATGGCAGTACATCTTGTATTGAGACATTTGAGACTGAGTGAAATAGCATGACACGTTCGTACGGTTCCGTAACAATACGAAGGCAAATCTTTTCGCACTACATCTGTATAGATCTTATAATTAGACATAAAGCAATTAATTTATGTATTTAGGCATAAATTGGTATATTAAGTTTGTTTTACTTATTCCCCTACTTTGTCACATCACATAGTTTTAATTTGCTTATCGATCGCGTTATTTACTAAACAGCAAATAAAACTCCGCGTGCTAAACCGATGGTCCTGGGTTCGAATCTCGGTAAGGTTTTTGTGTGATGACTGATGAGCACAGATTTATTCCTGAGTCATGGTTTTCTTCTATGTACGGATATGAAAATTATTTATATTGTCGCCTAGTACCCATACAAGCTACTTTAGGGCTAGTTTAAACTAAGAAGAATGTCCCCCCAATATGTAATAACGGGTGATAACAAAAAAATGAGAATACGTTTGACAGGCATTGAAAGAAAACTCTTCAGATTTTAGTAAAAAATTGTTACATATGTTGAATATATACAAAAATGTAATGGACATTAGCATAAACATGACAGTGGTAAACTGTAAATCGGAGCTTGAACATGATGTTCGTAAAAAACTGCTGGACGATTTTTTTTTGGTTCATCTTTCGCATCCATGTCCATTTTTTTATTAATTGGGCAAAATTCTCAGCTCTCCAATTGTTATTAGTTACCTTTGCTTTATGTCCTTCTGGTGTAATAGAAAAATCTCTGGTAAGTCCCGTTTATTTCCAATAATATGAGTTTTACTAAAAGGAAAATATCTTTCATCGTCCAAAATGAACAAGTTCCTTGAATCATTTCACGTCATTCAACGACATTGCGACGATTTTTGGTAGTGTGTGGATTCCGGTGCCCTCGCCTGCTTTCTGTATTTCAGACGTTTTTCATGATTTCCAAATGTACGAGTAATTTTATATCACATACACATTTGAATTTTATAGCGACATATCGTTGGCTTATGGAATCTTTATCATTAAAATTACTGTGAAGTAACTTCAACGCCCTCTTGGTAATAATCTTCGCTGGTCGACTGCTGCCACCTTTTCGAACTAACGTCAAGGATGACAGAATTCTATAAATGGTAGAAATTGCCACATTTTCCTTGCTAAAATGGTCCACTGTGAACTTTTTACCAACGCGAATGTTAGTAAGTCTAAAGTGTTCAACGCGTAGTTTCAAAGCTTCTTGCTATTCACGCCATCTTTGAGCAAGAAAATGACTTATGAAAAAAACAAATGACGATTATGTTACACAAAAGAGATAGCAACAACTTCTAGAACAAACTTTTTTTCAATGTTGACCGGTATTTATTCTAGAGCTGCATACATTTATTCTCATTTTTTGCTATCACCCGTTATTGATTTATACATAAACTAATTAGTTCCTTTATTAGAAAACACAATCGAGACGAAGCTCTCTTAAATGTTCACCAATGCTCGTACGCTACGAAACGGAGTCATTTACCAATTTTAACCGAAAATTACTATAAACGCTACCAGTTGCAGTACGCAGGGATTATCCACTCATATGTTGCACAAATACCCTCGGTGGTCTATTACAGTTTAGCACTACAACGGATACCCTGTTTTGCATTGAATGGTTATCACGAAGTGGCATTTTCGAGTTACAAATGTATAGGTTGTAACGAAAATTACATACCAGTCAAAACTATTAACAAGAGCGCATTCAAGACAACTGTAACATTATTTCAATTATCGGGGGCTACGTCTTGATTTGCACGTTTAGTTTTCATTTTAAAAGCAGGCACATTATCGGCAGTACAAGAACATATTGCTTCGCTCGATACATTTTTCGTAAACTTATATAATAGAATGATGCGCCGATAGGCTGAAAAGTGCAACGGAACTATTCAGAGATAAGATTCAAAGTTCCGCAAATATTCTTAAAGTTCATTCAGCCGGCACATCATTATACGGCATTATACGGCACATTATTCTACGTCGGAGAGTGACGCCAGCGAGGCACCCGCTGCAGCTGCCAAGACATCGAAGCAGGCGCAGGTGAAACCAGTCGAGTCTAAGCGGGCACGTAACCCTAGGAAGACCCATGCTGTTTAAGGCTCTTGATAACGGTTTGCTATCTTTTGTCGGTATAATAGCTTCTCCTTAATCAATTTTTCTCAAGTACCTTCATTGTTGTATAGTATTTTTTTTTATTTCCTTGTCGCTACCACTCAGTCAAATTTTTAAGTAGCTTAAATATGTCACTGTCACTTCATCTGTCAAAATTGACATTGCGTTTCGTTTCTGCTTGACGGAGGTGTATTTTTCTATGGAGGTCCATTTTTGTGTAAATTACTTTTGTTTTAAATTCTTATCTCCCGGTGTTTTGTATTATTAGTAATAATTTTAAGTGTCTTATGTAACTACTGGCGAGCAAATGAGGTTGTATTTTGATCTCAAGATTTTAGTTAGCTAGTTTTAGGTTTTGCATACACATTAAGAGCATATTTTATTATTTATTATAGTATATACCTATATATATTTTGTGTTTATATATATTTTGTGTTTGTTTATATACTGTAGTATCATATTATATTCGAACCATTTATGTCAGACTTGTTTAACGTAAGCCTTGAGAGTGAATTCTTCTCCCTGTCATCTTCTAGTCATTATGACTCCTTGAGTGATGCCTCAGACTTGCCTAATTTGGGCGACCGATTGCAGTGCACCTTTGCTAATTCAAAAAAATGTTTTAATGTGGTACATATAAATGCGCAAAGCATACCTGCTCATTACCCGAACCTTCTTGCCTCTTTTTCCTCCTGCAATGTTGATGCTATACTTATCTCCGAAAGCTGGCTGAAGCCGTCGCTTCCTTCTGTCCTATACCCTTTGCCCGGATATCGATTGATACGCAATGACAGGACCGGTCCTGGGGACGGTGAGTCGGGTGCGGTACGGGGCGGTGGTGTGGCCGTGTACCTGAAAAGTGACTTGAGTTGCCAAGTGGTTGCGCAGTCACCTACGGTCTACACGAACTCGGCCGAGTATCTCTTTCTGGAGGTCTCCTTGCATCGTTCCAGGGTTCTCCTAGGTGTCTTCTACAGTCCCTCGTGTCACATTAATTATTTTGACACCCTAGAGAGAACCTTGGAGGATCTAAGTCTGCAGTTCGACCATCGTATAATAATGGGGGATTTTAATACCTGTCTCATCAAAAATGATTCCCGTGCCCTTAAACTGCAGTCGGTAGCTACTTCGCTAGACCTTGACATCTTGCCTCTCGCCCCTACTCACTTCCCTCATAACGGCCCTCCATCACTCTTAGATCTAATTTTAACTTCCTCTGCCGATTTAGTAGATTCTCATGGACAGTTTAATGCTGCTGGCTTCTCGCGTCACGATCTAATTTATGCGTCCTTTAAAATTCGGCCTCCCAAACAAAGGCATAAGATTGTATTGCGTCGGGACCTACGTAGCATCAATTTGCAAGCGCTATACGATGACATGGACAAGGCTGATTGGCATAAGATCCGTGGTCTGGCTGACGTTGATCTGAAGTTAAGGACTTTTAATGACACATTGCTTGCGATTTTCGATAAACATGCTCCACTGAAGCCGATGCGGGTGAGGCATTTTCCAGCACCGTGGCTTACACCTGATATCAAGTCACTTATGGCCAGGAGGGACAAAGCGCGAGTCAGATTTAGAGCGGATCCTACAGTGCAGAACCATCATAGCTATATTAATTTGCGGAACCGCTGCAACAAATCTTGTAGAGACGCTAGGCGCCGTTACATTCATAAGTCTATTGATAACTGCCCCCGTTCAAGTTATGGAAGTTTCTGAAGTCACTTGGGCTGGGCAAAGTTCCTCATCGTTCCACGGGCTTTCTAGATCTAGATCTCATGAATCAGCACTTTAGCACATCTCCGGTGACTTTAGATCCTCTCGTCAAACAAGCAACTCTATCCTCTCTTGATAATGCTCCTAGACCTGTCCCTGACTCTTCTTCTTTTACTCTTGTCAGTATCTCTCCACATGAGGTTATTTCATTGTTAAAAAATGTTAAGACGAGGGCTGTCGGTGAGGACCATCTTAGCCTGGATATGCTTATGCTCGTGGCGGATTCAATCGCTCCAATTCTATCAGAAATCATTAACTTTTCCTTTACTTCCGGTACATTCCCTGTTATGTGGAAATTAGCTCACGTCATACCCCTTCCTAAAATTTCTAATCCCACGTCACCTTCCCAATACCGTCCCATATCCATCCTCCCAGTGTTATCGAAAATTGTCGAACATTTTGTTAATAACCACCTTCTCTCATATTTCCACAGGCATGAGTTGTTGAATCGCTTTCAGTCGGGTTTCCGTCCCGGGCATAGCACTGTCACGGCTCTGGTGAAGGTTACCGATGACATTCGTCTTAATATTGAAAATAAAAAGCTTACGCTTCTCGTACTTTTGGACTTCAGTAGTGCTTTTAATACAGTAGATTTTGATATCCTTCTTCATACTCTTCGTACTTTTAATGTGTCACAGACGGCTTTATCTTGGTTCCGTAACTACCTCTTTGGGAGACGCCAGCGTGTCAGGGTCGACGACAAGATTTCGGATTGGTGTGATCTGTCTGCTGGTGTTCCCCAGGGAGGGATACTCTCTCCTCTCCTATTCTCAATTTTTATTAATGGCATTACTGAATCCTTAAAGTGTAGTTTTCATCTCTACGCGGATGATTTGCAAATTTACGCGTCGGCTAGCATGGACGAGTTTCCTCATCTTGTCAATAAAATCAACAGCGACCTTGAGTCAATACGTCTCTGGGCTCACAAGTTTGGGTTGAAAGTGAATGCGTTGAAGTCGCAGGCGATTGTCATCGGTGGCCCTCACTTTGTGTCCAAACTGTCGGAAATGGTGGTACCCAACGTAATTTTTGATGGAACAATTATCCCATTTTCCGCTACAGTGAAAAACTTGGGTATCACCATAGATCAAACTTTGTCCTGGTCAGCCCACGTCGCTGATGTTAGCAATAAAGTGTTTGCTTCTCTCCACTCGCTGAGGCGTTTACAAAATTTTCTTCCACTTCAAACAAAAATAACACTTTCTTCGTCATTGTTGCTTCCTTTGTTAGATTACGGTGATATCGCTTTTCTGGACCTTAGTGAGGAGTTGCTTGACAAACTCGAGCGGTTGCAAAACTTGTGTATCCGTTACATCTATGGTTTGCGTAAGTTTGATCGCGTATCCCAGTTCCGATCTCAGCTTGGCTGGCTGCCGATTCGCCGTCGTCGAGACGTGCATGTCCTGTCACTGCTTTTTAACGTCTTATTTAATCCGTCTTCGCCACGTTACCTTTCCGAAAAATTTTGTTACTTGGCTGCTGGCAGTAATCACCGTTTGCGATCTAGCGCCAATCTTGCTCTTGCAATTCCACCCAATAAGACGCGGACATACAGAAAATCCTTTTCTGTCTATGCCGCTAAATTGTGGAATGAGATACCGGTGTCCGTGAGGCAATCCCAATCTGTAGCAGCACTCAAGAATAACCTTAAAAAACTATGGCTTTCCGACACTTAATTTTTTTTTTTTTATCGGATTGTTTTTTTTTTTTTTCCTCTCTTTTTCTTTTTCTTTAATTTTTATCTATTTTTTTTTAATTGTCGTCTTGCTTTGTGGTTCGAATTAATATCCATATACTTTTTGGTCTAAGTACCTATATAAATATATATTTTATGAGTATTTGTTTATTTATTATTATATTATTATATATGTATATATTGGTGTATTAATGTAATTGTATATGTATATATTTGTTACCATGTGTATACAAAATTTGCATTTAATTCTTTTAGTGGTTGTACATTTTTGAATTCGTCACTCATCGTTAATTCGCTTCTACTCATTTCCTCAAAGGTTGACTGGAAGAGATCCCATTAAGGGATAAGTCCGCCTACATTGTATATTACTGACTCTGTAACTGTGTCTCTTTTGTTTCCTTTATGTACAATAAAGCTTATACATACATACATACATACATTATAGGTCAGGTTAGGGTTTAAAAGAAAATCAATAGCAAATTAGGGTCATTTCTGTAGCACTTCCATCGTGCATCGATTCTAAACTGAAATTGATAAAACACCAAAAAGAAATCTAATATGATTTGAATTTACCAAACCTTACCTATAAGACATTACGATCTAGGCCAGCGTTCCCACTTAAGCGTCGCGTGTCTCGGGGCGCGCAACGGACGTCCGCGCCACGCCACCTGAGTGTAATTCAAAAAACGTCTCCTCAGTACATTTTGTATAGGAAGGACGTACTTAAGACGCGCCGCCAAGCGGCGCGGCGCGCGCCACGCCGCCGCCACGCCACCTGGGGCGCGTCTTACGTCCTTCCTATACAAAATGTACTGAGGAGACGTTTTTTGAATTACACTCAGGTGGCGTGGCGCGGACGTCCGTTGCGCGCCCCGAGACACGCGACGCTCTGATGTGGCCGGTCCCTAGCACGTGGCTCGCTGCTGACAAGAACTATTAGACGAAGACGGGTGATCTACCTAGCAGCAACATACTCTCGCGGCAATCATGTGCTACAGTGAGAGCGGTTAAAAGACTGGACCCTGGATTAATTACAAATATCACTATTATATTAGCATTCTTTTTTGGGATAAAATAAAACAAGTACCTAAATATTAATTAGTAAAACATAACTTCCGATGTATTGTTCATTTGGCAAACTCGGAAATAATGTTGCTAAATATGTATTATAAGTTACATCTAGTATAAATTCTAGAAATTAGGTATAATTACGTAACCAAGTTTAACGTTGCTTTACAATGTATCTACCTAAATGTGCAACATGATTTTTAAAATACCTCAAGCGTAAATTGTTGTATTTCTTAGGTGTAGGTAATTGTAGAACCCCTACTTTCTACAATTAGCTACACCTAGTTTAACAAAAAAGCACATTTATACCTAAGCATGTTTAGTAACTATCTTGTATATTTAAGGACTTTTGCAAGTGGTGCATCCATTCATGTTAGGGTTTCGGCGAATATTCGTGATGCCATCGGCGATTAGCTTATATGTGTGGATGTGCTAACGACAATGCCGAAATTACGCCGCAACAGTATAGCTGCTGGAGCCGTTATCCAAATTCAGAAATCGTGTACCTACTCGTTTAATAAAAAATGAACCAACATTTTACAGAAAGTGCGTTTTCACATTATCCGATCCTATATCGTATGTAGGACCGATATCCCATACATTTAAGCCGCCATCTTTGATTTTTGCCTCGGATTTTTGGATCGGATAATGTGAAAACGCACTAAGTACTTATCACATGTAAACATGGGAACTGGCTGTTACTATTTTGTCACTGACGAGGTTACAGTACAGTATAGATACGTAGTTCATAGTAGAGCTGGTCGTAAGAGCAAACTTGAGTCTTTTGTGTACCTATTCAATGTAAAACATTCGTCTCTTAGACTTATAAAAATGTTCAGTCTAAAGTTCCAAGTGATTTATTATCTAGGTATATAGTTCTTAAATACAGCCAAATATGTACATAGTTACCTACATAAGTTAATATTAGTAAAACATTAGTGAAGAAATTATGTTATTGTATAGTGTACCTAGACACTAGACTAAGCAATGGATCTTGTCAAAATAAAGTACACTGTAAATTAAGTAAGTATAGGTCTCCACGGAAGCTGTAGGAAAACACCCTGGTAAGTTGGAAAAAAACTCTATTCTAAAAATGTATGTAAAACCTTTATTGCAGATAAGACATTAAGACACCACATCTGTAGTTGTGAGTCAAGACACTCCAGGCCCCATAGCCGAATGGCATTTCTGCGACGCGAAACGCCACCGAAATGCCGCATAAATGTAGTATGTCTCTGTCGCGCCAATACGCAAGAGTGATAGAGATAGATAGCTACGAAAGAGATATTATCGTGAGCGTTTCGTGAGAATTTATGCATTCGGCTACGCACACAGGGATCTCTTCAAAACAAGCTTTGAGCAAACGGAGAGGACCCAAAACATGATAAACAAAGGACATCCGAGTACAAAAAATACGGAGGACTTAAGGAACTCGAATGTTAAGCAACACTAGTTCAAGGATCGTTATACGGATACAACAATTAATTAGTAGTCGAGATGAATCTGCATAATACTACAATAAATTATTTCAGCCGCAGATCCAGCAACCGTGGCTGTACACTCCATTAATTATCTCATTAGGAGAACGCCAGAATTGTTTTCATCAAATCTGTCAGTTGGATCTAAAGCTGGTCTAAAAAAAACATACAATAATGAAATGAACAGAAAAACAGAAATGTTTATTTTTTCTTTATCAATAATAATAATTCAACGTTTATGCTATTTTTAGTGCCATTTCGTCACCCTTAGTACCTACCTACACTAACGTTACGAGTAAGTCATTGAAAAATGTATGAATGATGATGTACCCCACCCCAGAAGCAGACGAACTTAAGAATTAACTTATGATTTAATCTACTTGAGAAAACTTCAACAGAGGTCCTGCAGAACTATTTTAACAGATGGTTGAACTACTTGATTGAATAACCACTGGTATGCGCTTTTTAAGTCATTGAAATAATTGTCTTTTGATACATGCGACTAAGTAATTATAATTATAATATTGACACCATAACCATTTTATTCAGTATTTTTATTACCCCAGAGACCTAATGAGATATTTTTTGTCATGAGAACCACAATTTTTGTCTCATAAACATTGTTCAGTGTCAGTAAATAGTTATGCCGTGAGACAGCGGGCCCCAGATCCCCACATTTGATTTAATTATAACATACTAATTGTTCAGTGTTCTGCGAATGTCATGAATATCATGATTTGTTGTTATTAAGTAACACTGTCAGTATAATTATAATAGTGACCTTATTATTGACAAAGTGTTTTGTAGAAAAAAATACACTCATGTATTTAATTTAATGTTTTGAAATTAATAGCCGATAGACACAGACCATCTGTGCCGATAGACAAGCCCATCAAAAATCGTTACCTATACAAGTAATTATAAGTATTTAGGTATTCAATTCAATTTTCAATGTCAGTCTTAGGCCTACTGGTAGGCAAGCATGGTCGCGCGATAAATGATATAACATCGGGCCGTTCCTTACGCACTGTTTGTAAGTGCATTGGTGCAGATCTGTAAATATATCTATCAAGATTTATTTGGCCATGCAAACCATGGCTTATCAGACAGAAACTAAAAAATATTCCAAAATATCCTAAATGTCAGTGTCAATCTTATTTAGCAATTAAGGGGTTGAAAGAAAACGAAATAGTGACAGGATGCTAGCTCATAACCCCACGCTTAATTAATTTATATTGCATACGGGAATGGTTATTAATGTTGTTATAAATTTCCATAATATGTACCCATTAGGGTTGCAAAAAATCGTTTTTTTTCTGGCTTCAAAAAAAAACATGAAAAAAAACAGTTTTTTTTCTGGAGTATGTTTTTTTTTAAGTACGAAATCTCAAAATTTGCAAAGCAGTTAACACTTTTATACGGTTTTTAGACTTAATGTTAACTATTAAACGAATTTAATCAAATAACTTTAATTTCTGGTCTTATAAAAGTAACATTTACGAAATCTGTAGTTGGTAGTTATCACTATTTACTGTTGGCAACACCACGCCACGCAGCATCGGGAATTCCCCAATAAACGTTTGTATACTGAATGTTAATCGAATTAAAATGTACGTTATTGCTATTGAAACACGTTACAACTCACGAAAAACCGTTATTGTCGAATTATTTGTTCATCTGAAAAAAACCATATTTAGAAAAAAAACCAGGGTGCTCGGTTTTTTTTTCATGTTTCTTTTTCATAATTCTGAAAAAAAAAAACATTTGTTTTTTTTTTCTATTTGCAACCCTAGTACCGATACGAATGTTACGGAAAACTATTGAAACTTATATTTTAATAGCCTTCCTAACTTGCTGCTTAAAGTGATATGCCTGTTATTAGGAAATGTAAAGAAACAAGTTAAAAACCATTAATAAAATAATAAAAGCTCCCACTGCAGTCAAAATATAATTAAGTCCGTCTATAGATTCTCACGAGGCGCCATTCAGTATATTATCTGCTGCAAGATAACATCGTAATAGTTGTTTGCCATGTTATTACTAATTGTAACATCCAAAATAACCCTGCATTATATACCTATCCGTTTGTCTTCAATCGAGGTTCCAAATTGAATGTCTTTTTTTGTGTAGTATAAATTATGCGAGACATATGTCGAAAAAACGCATGTCGAACAAGCAAAACATTACGTTAAATTAGCAATAATACCAGGATTTGACGTCGTTAAATTCAAATATTATCTTTTGTCTTAATTAGATTTATTCACAGAACATGTCAACCAAAACAAAATACTTAGTCAATATTTCGACATAATTATTATTTTGGAGGAAGGCGGAATTTTCGTAAACCAAAAGGTTTGCCTGTGTTGTCTTTTTGACCAATGCCCTTTTCTCAGTAATCCAAATGAGAATGTATTATTTTCGGCTTCCAAATTTTTTTCACGACTCCTAAAATGGAGCAAACTCGGATCACACTGATTTCGATATGACCAGGATATGACCAACTAAACGTCACGGACGGTTTCTAGCTTACTGGGGCTTTTTCCTGGAAACAGTTTTTCTAACTAATGAGTCTGGCGGCCAGACTGGCCTATCAGTGGAAATGTGGGTTTCTTTTAATAAAAAAAAACTTAAATATATAGAATGTAAACAATTTTATTTGCAGAAAACAAAAAATAGTATAAACGTAAAAAAATATGGCAGTGAGCATCAAATTAACAATCGTTAGCGCAGAGCGCTCGCGTCCCAACGACGTTAAATGTCTTGACTAGGAACCCGCATCTGATTTTAATTTCGTGCTGCTAAATTGTTGTAGATTTGAACCAAACCAGCGGGCGAGCACTGATATAATCTGTCGCGCGCACTTTTTGTAAGTGCGGAAAGAACGCACCGGCGCGATAGGCATATCACACGATCGCTGTACCGCAGGTTCTTTGCACATGTCACTTTTGATAACTGACAGATCAAATCCACAACAGTTACTGAACGAGATATTAAAATCACAATCGGGTTGATGGTAACTTATATTGAGTAGGTACGTCGAAAGCTTAGGCCTGGGCTGGTCCCTTGGGGATGTCTTCGCTCTCAGCGTGGAAGCCGGTCTCGTCAGCGTAGTAGGTGACGGAGTGGGATTTGCCTTCTGAGTCGGTGTAGCTGTAAGAACCGCGGACTACTACAACTTCATGGGGTTTGTTCTCCTCGTCGTTTACGGTTTTAAGCTCGCCATTCTCGTCCTTTTTGATGCCATCTTCGGTCTCGTAGCTGAAAAGATTGAAGTCACATTTATAATTTTTGTCTGGATGTCCTATGCGTTTTACTGCCTACAAGATAATTGCGAAGCAGAATCTATTATTTTTAATCATCCATCAAAAAATATGAAAGTTTCAAATCTGCTTATCAAACCTGGGTACCAAAAATTTTTAACAAATACTACCACATTATTTCATTTCATTTAACAAATAATTGTGTACCATGTCAATTTATGTTTTCTTATTTTTAATGCTCATTTAGTTTTTTGAAGAGAGAGATATAACCTTCAGAAAATAGAATTTAGATTTGAAATGTCCAAATAGTTATAAATAAACTTACGCATAAGCATATCCACCCTCAGGCTGGACCTCGAAGTCCGAGCGAAGGATTTTGGGAGGCTCCTGCTCCGCGGGCGCGGCGAGGGCGACGGCCACGAGGGCGGCAACGGCGAGTACGATCTGTGCAAAAAATATCGTATAAAAAAACCTAAGAAAAAAGCGATAGCGCCTGTGTCTTTTCTAAGGCAATCAGACCCTCTAGCTAAGAGTGCAATTGTTGCCGCTCTGCTCAATATCGTATCGTAGATATCTCTCACTATCGCTCTTCTGTACGCGTGACAGTGCCAGCGGTATTAAGCATTGTATCAAACCAAATCGACCCACTGCCGGAGTAAACGTTTTTAGAATACATTGTAGTTATTGTTTCTATTTTTTTTTCCTGAACAGGGTGCTAGTTATTCTTCGCTTATGTGAAAGATATTTTTTATCTACAAAAACACCATTAATTTTAGTTTAAGTCAAGATGCGGTCTATGTACTATGTTCTGTTATTTGTTACTGGCACTCAATTATGTACGTAGTTAAGAGATGGTAAAGCAATAAATAAGTACTATAAACAGACGTTTAAGTACTATAAACACAGGTGATTACGATTAACATGATATCCGCCGATTTCTTGGGTTGGGTACACATGTTAATTATCAGCAAATTGGTTTTTGCTGTCCCAGAAAGGGAACGATTACAGATTGTAGAATGTTGACTTAATGTTGGTAAACCATTGATGATGATGATAGATTTACTCCTTGTTTTAACACAATGGCACGATGAATAACTAAGCTAAGTTGGAAAGTTCAACCATAAGTGACTTTTAAACAACACTGAATTTTAGCACACATCACTATCTCTTTAAATATTTATCACAAAATATTTTTAAAAACCCACCATTTTCATTTTTGATAATGTTTAATTTACGACTGTTCGATGGGAAACAGATGAGCAACTGATGCCTAAACACTATCGACGAAATCTTTTATACATTTCTCCCTACAATCTAACGTACTCAATGTCAAATGTCGACGAAACATATTTACCGACTCAACACTGGCTATCCGAATTTCGTCATCGATGGCCGGCTGTAAATCATCGAAGTATGATGACATTTCGGGAAAATGTACTTGACATTCAACTTTGTACTAATCCTGCTCTTGGTCAACTTTGGACTAATTTGTCAGACACGACAGGGGATGATCACAACTAGGTGCTATCAACGTGGCGCGTGTTTAAAATAAAATAAATATTTACGCGTGTTTTCGCGATTGCATCGTGGCGTTTCTATACATATTCAGTCGGTTGCAAATAAGCATACTGCTAATAGTAAAAACGACTTTAACATTTTCACTTACGTGAAAAAATCCACAGACGCGGTGCGGTGCGATCATTTCTTAGGTACTTTACGGAGTGGTCCCGATAGTATAATATGCTTAATTTTGATTTAAACACGTTTTCGATGCATAATAATAATATTTTTTATATGTACGAGGTTTGAAAGTCTAAATACGAGAATTTTAGCTGAAAAGTACGAGGAAGTTTTGCTTTACGGTTGGCAACCCTGCCCCGTAATCAGCACCCTCGCTGAGTTGTGGCGAAAATATCATTTTTATTTTTAATTTAATGCAACATTTTTATTCAGGCTAATTTCGAGTCATAGATAAATTGAAATTACATATTAATATAGTACGCCACAAAATTTAGTTATACCAAGGCATATATTGTAATTTTTCGATGCATAACATCCTTGACTGATGTAGATATTGAGCAGATTAAAGGATGACTCAAATTTCGACATAATAGAATACCTACCACGCTATCACGTGACTTCTTCTTTATAAATTGATACATAGGTCCGTCCTGTCACGGTCCGTCCCATTTAAGCGCGAGTCATTCTAAATTAAAACATAGTTTTGGGCGATTTAAATACCTTGTCAATCATGCAAGAGAAAAAGTGCCTTCTGACAGCTATATTTCTGAAAAAAATATTCGTTATTTCTAAGTACAATCAAAAAAATACAAATAACGAATACTTAAACCATTTTTGATTTTCACCGATACGTGGCGTGATTTATTTCAATTCTACTCTTCTAGTATACTGTATTGAGAGATTCGATGTGCATTAAAAAAAACACGCCGTTATAAATTAAATTTACGGTAAATTTACTTTACTGCAACTTCTATCTAATTCGGTCCGATACAACATGTACAGCTTGGAAAAAAGAGTACCTATAAATTACTAAAACGGGCCAAGAGAGTGTCGGGCCACGCTCAGTGTAGGGTTCCGTAGTTTTCCGTATTTTTCTCAAAAATTACTAAACCTATCAAGTTCAAAACAATTTTCCTAAAAAGTCTTTATAAAGTTCTACTTTTGTGATTTTTTTCATATTTTTTAAACATATGTTTCAAAAGTTAGAAGGGGGGGGACGCACTTTTTTTTCCTTTAGGAGCGATTATTTCCGAAAATATTAATATTATCAAAAAACGATCTTAGTAAACCCTTATTCATTTTTAAATACCTATCCAACAATATATCACACGTTGGGGTTGAAATGCAAAAAAAAATATCATTCCCCACTTTACGTGTAGGGGGGGTACCCTAATAAAACATTTTTTCCATTTTTTATTTTTGCACTTTGTTGGCGTGATTGATATACATATTGGTACCAAATTTCAGCTTTCTAGTGCTAACGGTTACTGAGATTATCCGCGGACGGACGGACGGACAGACAGACATCGCGAAACTATAAGGGTTCCTAGTTGACTACGGAACCCTAAAAAGTATTAACATCTCGTTTTCTCACACGTATTGATTTAAAAGGGACGACACTACAATGTTGCTAGTTTTTAATCTCTACTCTTTTTTGCCAGATTGTATGCTGGTATCGATGTTAACTATTGCCTCAATGATTGATTAAGACCTTTTTGAGCCTAAACTTAGACTTTGATAAAGGTTTTTAGGATTTCCTGAGGCAATTCTGACAGAGTAACCTAAGATGATCAAATTGAATAACATACATACCTATTATACACACGTGTATAATGTACCTACTGACAAATTCTCTCAGTACAGTTTGACTTCCAAAAACTATCTTGTCTGCGAAATATACCTCATCCACATTTTTGAATATTACCCCACACCCAACACATCATTTCGCACTGTTTTGATTAGCTAATAAAAAAATCTATATGTCAAACCTCTTGCACGGCATTACAATATTTGACGACGTCAAACTGTGCGTTGTATGGTTGAGTCACTCATGGTACATACTACATACCTACACATCGAGTAATTTTTCACAAGAAGGCTTTCAAATCTATTCTAGTTTGATTTCGTATGATGCGACTAATAGAAGAGTTAGCTGTATGAATTTCAACATAATACATATATGTAATGTGTGCTACCATTATACAGGCATTTATTAACGTATTAATACACTCCTACACATTCTTACACATATTGACAGAGTCGCGCGGTAAGCTCAAGATAGCTCGTGTTGTATTATTATCGATAATATGATCAATTACCTAATGTTTGCGCATATCAGCAACTCATAGTTATTTCAACTTGAAAATTAATTTTCCGAATTCCATGCATTCTATGTACCCGTGCAATTCGTAATCGTCATTACCTACTCATTCACACGTTTGATTCTAACACTGAGCTGTCATTGCCCTTTTGCTGTGCTGTATGTACGGTCAATCAATTGGAACCCTAGGCCACTGTAGAACTATGTCATAGTGACGTTATAAATCAGATTGTAAGAAATCTCTTATTGCTTGTCATTTTGACATGGTTGTAGAGTGGCCTAGGGTTCCAATTGGTTGACTGTACACTGCTGGCTACTAACTAGCAGAATATACCAGTATGCGGCATTACGACATGATGCATTCCGTAGAGACAGTTTGAAAGAAGATGAGCTAATGGATATCGAACTCAAAGATGTCCTTCTGTTCTGCAGGGAAAACGAGAAGATTTGACATGAGAAGTATAGGAGGGCCGCCGGAACAGTAACCTGTAACTCCAATTCAAGGGAATTGGATTAATCGACAGCTCCTCTGCTTCCGGCCAGTTGTCATAATTTTTCTAACTTCTACGGGAAACAACACGAAATGTCCATTTTCTCAAGTCGAATATTGACGTTTAAAAATAGTAGTTTTAATAAAATCTTACCCCGCCTTTAACAGTATTTGTCGTACATAATTATAATAATATGACCATGTTATGTTAGCCTAAAGTCGATAAATATGATTTATATAAATTGTGTTATAATAAATTTATATCATAATGTATTCCATCAAAATAACTTTATCGGAAGAAGCAGGTACGTAGGAAGCGTTTAAATAAGAATATTCGACCCGACTGGTACATAGAGATGAGTTACTGTGTCACAAATGATGTATCGTCGAACATAAACGTCTATATTTGACAATTACGTGTCCGATCCATATCGTATCCAGAGCTCATTTCTGACGAACCTAAAGGTTCGAACTGCGCTGATTACCATTTAATACTCTTTAATGACTAACACCATAGGTCCTACCACGAAAATCACAAGTTTCGTTTTCATTTCATTGTGCGCCTTCTGTATCCATCTTTGTAATGAAACTATTCACAACAAAAAATCTATTTTAGATTTACGCGCTTAACAGTTAGACCATTAACACGGTGCGAACTCATTTAACCAGACGGCTCGGCTCATGAGAGCCTGAGTTGGGGTGTTGAAACTACTCCCAGGATTTGGCGTAGGCACTAGTTTTTTCGAAATCTACTGTCATCCAACCTTTCCACCCAAAGGGTAATGCTCAAATGTGAACTTTAAGACCATCCCTGAAATTCTTCAATATAAAATTCAAGGTAATTTCAAGATTTTTTTCATAATACTTGGCCTTAAATTTAAAGACACGAATAAGGACTGGGTTAAATAAAATTATCAGTAGGTACTACTTATGAATTGATATTAATAGGAATACCTATACCTACGTTGAACTTTACCCTATGATAAACAGGTTTTAGGTGTGTAAATGTTTTCGTGTACCTATTTATAGCTACCTACCTATTTTTAGTACCTACCGTAATTACCAAAATATGAAATTAAATTAGGTAGTCACTTAGTCAGCTTAATGTTTTTTAGATATGTCAAAATTGTCTCAATATTGGTTGAGTGATGTTTGTTTGGCTTTTGTATGACATTCCTGCACCCAAATCCCTGTTGCATGGTGAGAAGACGTCGATGCCGCCGTCGTTTAATTCAAATACTTTGTTCATTTCAATATTTATTTACAGTCAACTACTACAAGTTAACAAAAACAGTATAAACGTAAAAAAAATATGGCAGTGAGCATCAAACTAACAAACAATAACTAGGGAAATGCGTAACGGATGCCGCGCTCGCGTCCCGATAAAGTTGACTTAACTTAGGTAAGATCGTGGCACATTTTGACTGGTGGTCAGTAGGGCTTACCGCGAACCACTTTAGATGTGTTGCCACACTTGAAAATTCGTATAAAGTATGACATGGACAGCACGTTTAAAGTTGTTCCGGGTAGGCCCTCAGTTTCGACCGTTGGGACTTAAAAGTTTAGGCAGCCTTGGGGATGTCTTCGCTTTCAGCGTGGAAGCCGGTCTCGTCAGCGTAGTAGGTGACGGAGTGGGATTTGCCTTCTGAGTCGGTGTAGCTGTAAGAACCGCGGACTACTACAACTTCTGGGGTTTGTTCTCCTCATCGTTCACGGTCTTAAGCTCGCCATTCTCGTCCTTCTTGATGCCATCTTCGGTTTCGTAACTGAAAAGATTAATGATGAATTAATATTTGCTGTCCGAAACCATTCAGATAGTATTTTTAAAAGTTTCAACTACAAGAAGATCGCTTAAAGCCTACTTTTTACAATTTTTGGTGTAGTATTTATATTTAAGCACTGTTTATCTTAGTTATTCCTATTTATATTTAGATATTACCTACTTTTGCTTACAGAAATACTAGAAACAATAATCCTAGATGTCATTGTGAGCGGATTCTACTGTACTTGATTTAATAATGAAATCAAACTGGCAAAGATACTTACGCGTAAGCATATCCGCCATTAGGCTGGGCCTCGAAGTCCGAGCGGAGGATTTTGGGAGGCTCCGGCTCCGCGGGGGCGGCGAGGGCGACGGCCACGAGGGCGGCAACAACGAGCACGATCTGTACAAAACAATATACAATTACCCCCTTATTCATAAACGTACTAGTTATCAAGCCGATAAAGTTCGTTTGTCCTTTTCTATCACACCAATACGTCGGAAAGGGACAAACGAACTTTATCGGCTTGATAATTTTAGAGTACGTTTATGAATAAGGAGGTTAGTCAATTACACACTCTGCAGGAGAGGGGTCTCAACCCTCTGCTCTGGGTCGTACTTAGCGCAGAGGTTGTCTAATATCCATCGCAGTTCAGCGCGTAAAAACGACAAGTGTTTGAGTAGTTAAGTAAGATTGCTTAGGTTTAGTTTTTATTATTTATAGTCAATGGGCATTGTTTTAAGTTTAGTATTTTTATTACTGTTTTGAATTTTAAATAAAATTATTATTTTTGTTTAAAATTACAAAATGTTTTAGGAAGAATGTCATTTCATCACCCTTGTGACACAATCTACTGATAGGTATTGCTTCTAAAACATCTGTCTACTTATATTATCTAGTTACAAGTTACAAGACTTCACATAAAGGGCATAAAATGTTTCCGCCAAAATTAGCACATCGTTATTTATATTTTCTAATTTTTAATAAACTCGCAGTGTTTTTATGGAACTAACGAACATGGACCAATAATTTTATTTAAGCTCATTCACACTTACAAAATTATGGAGTTTTGAAAGTGGGAAAGCTTAAAAGCAGGGCTATAACTAACAGTTATCATGAACCATCTTAACTTTAAACAGTTACTTAACACGAACACATTGTAAAAATATATAGTGCATGTCACGTATAAAATGCCGTAAATAAACTTAAATACTTCTCAATAAAATAAAAATGTTTAACGGCAATTTGATTAAGCTTTTTTAATAGAAGATTAATTGAGATTAGTAGCGTCAAAAAGTCTAAATTTGATGTATTTTTATAACCACATCACTTCACTAATGCCTAATTTATTATAAATAATATTAAATAACTCACCAGTTTCATTTTTGATAATGTGTATTTTACGTCTATCCGATAAGAAACTGATGAGCAACTGATGCCTAAACGCTCGTGACGAAATCTTTTATACATTTCTCCCTGCAATCTAACGCACTCAATGTCAAATGTCAGACGCAAACATAATACCGGCTACCCGGATTCCGTCATCGATGATCAGGGTACATAGCCAAATACACAGACGCTTAAGATAATATATTTATAGTAGATAGCTGTCTCTATCGTCCTTCAGTATTGGCTCGACAGAGATAGACTGCGTTTCGATCGGCGTGTAGTGTCGACTATTGTCATTTCGGCTAGGCCGGCTGTTCAAGCTTGTAATATCATCGAACTATTAACGTATTTTAGGAAACTAATAATTAATTACACTAGTTTGAAATTTAACTGACAGAACAACAAGATAATAAATATCAAATAATACGAATAATTTATTTTTAGGTGATTAAAGTATGTATAAGGATTTAAGGACAGTTATTTGTTTTATAAGGAATACAGTTGGCGTTTGTCTGCTTAGCGATAATGATACCTAAGCGAACGAAAGAGCTTAAGGTTTGACAAGACTTAGTGTCTTTCTTATTTATCGTTGCAAGGATTTCAAGGGAAGAGATTAAACATACAATACACATACGTACTCACGCTTCTATTCCAAAAAACCTGGGACTCCCTTGGAGACTCCCTAGGCTGATGAGACCCATGGCACAATATAACAAAGAATACTATCGTACAGTATGGCCACTCCTGCTCCCCGCTGAAAGCGCCACCTACCCCCTCTCGGTTACCTCACAGTTACCGCCTGTCAAAAACGCGAACAGTCGACCTGACATATTTGACTCATACAATCATAGTACGCGTTCACCTACGTGCTTAGACTGTGCTAGAAACGAGCCTCTTTCATATATTTGATCGCCAGTGTCCGAGGTGTGCCCATGGTTTACCCACTAAAACCCCTCTGTCGCCGTCGCCTTGCTAAACGGCGAGGTCCCAGGCACTCCGAAGTACTCATCCGCAACCTCGCCAGCAAGTGCCCAGACTCGGACTCGACTGTTGGGGGAAATCACCACACCGTCTCAGTGGGCGCGTACGTTACTTACCGCGCCCTCCCACGCAGGGCCCCTTTATGTAAACACCACAATTGAACCCAACCCATACGGCACAGTCAATTTCCACGAAACCAATGACAGGCAGAGGAGTGGTGAAATTACTCTGAGAAAGTAGCTACTATTTGTTGTGACCGCTCACAGATGTAAAAGCGCTTGGCATCCGTTAGCTCGTTGGGTGGACGACATCCGGAAAATTGCGGGTCACAACTGGATGAGGCTAGCTCAGGACCGGGACAAGTGGCGTAGTAGAAGAGAGGCCTATGCTCTCAGCAGTGGGCGATAAAGGACTGATATGATGATGATGATGACGATTTGTTGTGGATCTACATACCTATGTCCTAGATCCACTCAGCCTGGCAATTGCTTGTATAATAAGTTAATTTTAATAACAGACTAACAAATAATTTTAGAACAAAACGGGACTTAATCGCGTAAACACTTACATTTATATAATATTTTTTTATTCGCCTCCTCAAATCTCTCAAGGAAGGACGGTTCTCAATTCGTCTGTATGTTTTTTTTAAATGTTTGTTCCACGATATCTCCGTCGTTACTGGACCGATTTTGAAATATTTTTTTTTGATTGAATGTATATGCATACAGATTGGTCCTATTTTTCACAGGACCCAGTTCTGATGATGGAATCCTGGAGAAATCGAGGGAACTCCTCAAATCTGAAAGGCACACATATGGTGATTTTTGTGTTTTTTAAGGAACAACATGTATTTACGTACGGAACAGTGACATTTGGTGCAGTGGAACTGCTGATGATGGTCAGAACGGAACTCCTCAAATCTGAACGGCACGCTTATAGTGACTTTGGTATTTTTATAAGAACAGCATGCACTTTCGTCTAGAACAGTGACATTTGGTGCAGTGGAACTGCTGATGATGGTCAGAACGGAACTCCTCAAATCTGAACGGCACGCTTATAGTGACTTTGGTATTTTTATAAGAACAGTATGCACTTTCGTCTAGAACAGTGACATTTGGTGCAGTGGAACTGCTGATGATGGTCAGAACGGAACTCCTCAAATCTGAACGGCACGCTTATAGTGACTTTGGTATTTTTATAAGAACAGCATGCACTTTCGTCTAGAACAGTGATATTTGGTGCAGTGGAACTGCTGATGATGGTCAGAACGGAACTCCTCAAATCTGAACAGCACGCTTATAGTGACTTTGGTATTTTTAAAGAACAGCATGCACTTTCGTCTAGAACAGTGACATTTGGTGCAGTGGAACTGCTGATGATGATCAGAACGGAAATCCTCAAATCTGAACGGCACGCTTATAGTGACTTTGGTATTTTTATAAGAACAGCATGCACTTTCGTCTAGAACAGTGATATTTGGTGCAGTGGAACTGCTGATGATGGTCAGAACCGAACTCCTCAAATCTGAACGGCACACTTATAGTGACTTTGGTATTTTTATAAGAACAGCATGCACTTACGTCCAGAACAGTGAAATTTGGTGCAGTGGAACTGCTGATGAAGATCAGAACGGAACTCCTTAAATCTGAACGGCCGCGGCACACTTATAGTGACTTTGGTATTTTTATAAGAATATCATGCATTTAAGTTCAGAACAGTGACATTTAGTTAGTTATGTTTGTTAAGAATATTGAGTTTTCAAGTCAAATTTTGTCAAGCTTCGATTTCTTATAATCGGATTCATGAGGAATTGAGGAAACTCCTCAAACCTTAACGGTATCAAATCATCATCATCCTCCTTGCGTTATCCCGGCATTTGCCACGGCTCATGGGAGCCTGGGGTCCGCTTTGACAACTAATCCCAAGATTTGGCGTAGGCACTCGTTTTACGAAAGCGACTGCCATCTGACCTTCCAACCCTCCGGGTTAGAAGTTCCAACCCGGAGGGCAACTAGACCTTATTAGGAGTAGTCTGGTTTCCTCACGATGTTTTCCTTCACCGAAAAGCGACTGGCAAATATCAAATGACAAATGTGTTGCCATCAAATAATTAATGTATTGAAAGCAGCTTTAAAAAATACCTACACATTTCTACATAATCCAACATTCACAAGTAGCTTTCATCAGAACCCCAAAGGCGGCGGTTTTTTTTTCTTAAAAATTATTATTATATTTTTAATGTCGGGCCAAATATAAATGTAAGTGTGTACGCGATTAAGTCCCGTTTTGTTCTAAAATTATGAGTGCAAATCGTGTTTGTCTAAATCAATATAGACTAACAAATAAGTAATTGAGGCCTGAAATATTTGCTAACAAGTTAAAAAAGTTTATCAAAGCCAACATCTATTAGTATGTACATTACTGTAAATGGTGGGAAATAAAGAATTGCCGGCTACGGCATTGGTAAACCCTTTTAGGCATACCTACATTTTCAAATATGTAATGAAATAAAATATAATGATTATTTTTTCACGTCTACGTTGATAGGTGTTTCAGTGGTTGGGGTTTTAAACGGAAGGCTTGCTCATCATCATCATCATCATTTCAGACATTAATCGCCCACTGCTGAGCATAGGCCTCCCTTCGTGTACGCCACTTATCCCGGTCCTGGGCTAATCTCATCCAGAAGTGCCCCGCAGTTTTTCGAATGTCGTCCACCCAACGAGCCAACGGACGCCAGGCGCTTCTTACATCCGATAGCGGCCACCATTCGGTCAACATTTTGGTCCACCTGCCATCACTCTGCCTGGCAACATGCCCCTCCCAATTCCAAGTTTGCTACCAAACAACAACAAAAAAAATCAAAAATATATATAAAATGAAAATAAAAAAACTTTCAGATTTATATGAAATTTCTATACACGTTTCTCAAATTGCTCCATTGCCTGAACCGTGCTCCTTTGTTGAAACTATTATAACGAACGTAATGACCAGCTTTCATTGCATATTTGAGAATAGTAAATTGTGTCACAAGGGAGTAAAATGACCATATTTACGTCGAGGGCGTACCTACATTGAATCCTGAGGGTAGTGAGAACTAAACTAATGTTTCAAATCACACTTAGGGCCACTTGCACCAACGAAAATGGAGGGTTAACCCACCATTTTATATGGAATTTGACAGATGACAGCCCCTAACCCTGAGTTAAGTGGTTAATCGACAAAAATTGTACTTGACTATTTTATATAAACTTTTTTCGTTGCGTGAATATTTTACAGTATATATGAAGATATTATTACTGCACTAGTTAAGAAATAAGCGCATTATGCAACTAATCCAAATATTCAAATGGCCATATGTACCTACTGTAAAATGTCGTACGACTCGTACGATACACATGCGAAGAGGGAATTCGTAACTCGTGTTGATTTGAAACACTCCTTTTGGTGGTGTTCCCTTTATTCATCGCCACTCTTTTCGACTGTCCGCGTTTTCGCACTTGTATTGTAATGTATTTCCACGTCAACATTTTAGAAAGAGGCTTTTTCTTCTCCGCGAAGAGGGCCAAAACTGACACTATTCCTCTCTGTTAGGGGGGACTAAATTGAGTTATGTATTTATTTTTTAATGGAACTTAAACGGGACTAGTTAGTTAGTTTTGTTGGGCATTTTCCGCAAGTCGACAACTATTGTGCCTATTTTGGGTGAATTTGACGAGGTAGCACTACTCTAGCCACCCCAGCTCCTCTACAAATCCTAGCAGTGTTTTCAGGTTGCTAAATACCTCTTTTAGTGTGTTCGGCGTACCTTGTTCCTATATACTTCTACCTGTTTACACTCCAGAATAAAGTGTTTAGTGGTTAAACGGGACTAACTAAATCGCGTAACACTTACGTTTATATTTGGCCCGACGTTCGAACGTCACATATCGTTCATGGTCACGGGCAGAGTCTGCTACAATGAATACAAGTTTTTGGTGTAAATAATATTTCAAACGTAATGTTTTCCTTGTAGGTGATGTAAAAGCAGGTAGAGAGGTAAGTGTAGTATGGTAGAAAAATATTTTTCTCAAACATGGTATGAAATATTGATGTTATGTGCCTTTTTAACCGCCGCAGCCGCACCCAAATCTCAAGGAAGGTGGTTGTCAATTCGTCTGTATTCGTTTTTTTTATTTTTTATGTTTGTTCCACGACGTTTTTTCAACCGCCGCCTCAAATCTCTCAAAAGAAGGTGGTTCTCTATTCGTCTGTATTTTTTTTAATGTTTGTTCCTCGATATCTCCGTCGTTACTGGATCGATTTTGAAACATTTTTTTTTTATTGAATGTATATGCATACAAATTGGTCCCATTTTTCTCAGAACCCAGTTCTGAAGATGGGATCCTGGAGAAATCGAGGGAACTCCTCAAATCTGAAAGGCATACATATGACGATTTTTGTGTTTTTAAAGGAACAGCGTGCATTTACGTACGGAACAGTGACATTTGGTGCAGTGGAACTGCTGATGATGGTCAGAACGGAACTCCTCAAATCTGAACGGCTCGCTTATAGTGACTTTGGTATTTTTATAAGAACAGCATGCACTTACGTCCAGAATAGTGACATTTGGTGCAGTGGAACTGCAAATGATGGTCAGAACCGAACTCCTCAAATTTGAACGGCACACTTATAGTGGCTTTGGTATTTTTATAAGAACAGCATGCATTTAAGTTCAGAACAGTAACATTTTTTTAGTTATATTTGTTAAGCATATTGACTTTTCAAGTCAAATTTTGTCAAGCTTCGATTTCTTATAATCGGATTCATGAGGAATTGAGGAAACTCCTCAAAACCGTATAACGTTAATATACGTATATTGATTTTTGTTGCCATCAAATAATTAAAGCATTAAACGCAGTTAAAAAAAATACCTACACATTTCTACATAATCCAACATTCGCAAGTAGCTTTCACCAGAACCCCAAAGGCAGCGGTTTTTTTCTTAAAAATTATTTTTGATCAAATGTATATTCAAAGTTTTTTATTTTGAGTAGACTTTTATTTATTTCATACCATGTTTGAGAAAAGCACTATACATACCTCGGCGGGAAATATGGGGTTGCCCGCCTCAGACCTATCCTATATGTCTTCGACCGGCAACCCCTTTTGTCCAGGACTCTGTAGTAATGTACTATTCTTCTTAGGCATTAGCACTGAAATTCCTCATTGCGCTCAAGTGTAGTAAGGATTTCGTCATAATAAATCGTAGCACATGCTACGCTTTATTATGACAACTAAACGTGGGTCTGGCTTAGTGCCTGCTAAGCCGATGGTACTGGGTACGAGTCCCGGTAAGGGCAATTATTTTTGTTATGAGCAGACAGGGCCGGATCTAGGGTAGAGAGGGTAGAGTGGCCGCTGTAGGCGCCAAATATTAGAGGGAAGCAAAAAAAAATGTAAAAAGTGGCGGCAAAACGATATCTAGCCCTATGCTGAATCTTCTGAAAGTTACTGTGGTACTTGTCTAAGAATTCAGGACATTCTAATTTATATCATCATCGTCCTTGCGTTATCCCGGCATTTTGCCACGGCTCATGGGAGCCTGGGGTCTGCTGTGACAACTAATCCCAAGATTTGGCGTAGGCACTAGTTTTTATGAAAGCGCCTGCCATCTGACCTTCATACCCAAAGATACCCACGGATACATTTATCTGATATTTATGTATTAGGTATTAATTTTAATCCTGGGGACAGTAACAGCTAATAGTCACTTGACACTAGGGTTGTGCTATTTCTTAAATAAAATACATTTTTTTGTATCAAATTTAATCACAGTACATGTCAACAAAGAATAACATAAACGAAAAACAATATGGCAGTCAGCATCAAAACTAACAAAGAGTAACTGGGGAAGTGCGAAGCGGATGCCACGCTCGCCTCCCGACGATGTTATGGTTTAACTAACTAGTAAGCCAATTTAAACGCACACGGACATCAGAACGATATCCGAACGATGGCATTCAATCATGGAGGGAAATGCACGATATTTTAATGGTATCCTTTAGGTATCATAATAATGTGTGTAGGTTGAAATTGGCTTGTAAAGTCCATGGCACGTTTTCAGTGTTTCACATCGAGATCTTTAGCGTGGGGCGCCTTGGGGATGTCATCGCTCTGGGGCTGGTAGCCGTTCTCGTCAGCGACGTAGGTGACTTGGTGGGGGCCGCCCTCCTTGTCGGTGTAGCTGTAGGAACCGCGGACGACGACAACGTTGTGGGGCTTGTTCTCCTCGTCGTTCACCACCTTGATCTCACCGGTCTCCTCTTTTTTCACGCCATCTTGGGTTTCAACACTGAAATAAAAATAAATTAATCAAAATAATCACGTTAACATGTTCACTGTGACATCAGGTCGATTCTGCCAGATGCTCAAAGAATTGTTAGGTTGTAATTAGACACATTTCCACAAATACGTACATTTGTGAAATAAAGATTTACCACGAACATTTAGAGTGAAGGATTTTATAGATGATAGGGATGCCTTTAAGGTGGTTGCTTGTCAATAGATGAATGAAGTCGTATATATATTTTCATTTTCTCTGCATTGTGTAATTAAGCATACTAGTGTTCAATTGACGTATGAGAACATATTCTCGTCTGATTATATTGTTTTTATTTAAGTTTAGTTATGGACACTTGGAGACCTTATACATCTCCAAGATTATGTGTTTAATGTTTATCTTACTTTAATTTTATTGTATAAATCTATATTTCCTTCCTTTGTAACATACGAGCACAGAATATAGTGTCTTACAGCTATGTTTTATTATTTGAATATTTAATTTAGCCTGGCAGCTTGAACATGTCATGCACACTTAAAAGTCTTTGCTGCGGTGGCGTCGTTGATCGGGTCGCCACCTTCCCGAATAAAGGTTGAGGGAGGCAATGGCTGAGATACGCGTCATACTCGTGAACGGGTGCCGACTGTGAAGACCGGTCTGTTTAAGCTTACTGGGGCTGTTATAACTTAGTACTAGTAACTTTAATTCTAATTTTTATTAAATTAGGACACTTTGTTCGGTTGTCGTTTGTTTCCTTTCTTTTAGTGAATATTTTAAATATATGATTTTGACTCATGGAGACCATATACATCTCTAAGGAGAATTAGATTAAGTAGATATACATTTTATCTTTAGTTGTGACATTTAGAGTCATTTGCACCTCTAAAGTAATTTTAGACTTTTTTTTTTGTATTTTGTACTTTTTATATTTAGTGTAGTTCTTGGTTGTAATTCGACATTTAGAGACCTTCTACATCTCTAATTAATTGTATAGAGTTAACTTTAGTTAGAACTTAGAATTAGTATATAATAGTATCAATTGTAATTTCAACTCAATTTTAAATATTTTCTAAATATGTACATGTGACGTGTAAAAGTGCCCCTGTGGCCTCTTTGCTGAATAAATTATTTTGATTTTTTTGATTTACATATATCCTATCTCTTTTTTTTTCACTTTTGTGATCTTAGTCGTAGTTTGTATTAGATTATGATATATGCAATTGGCCCATTTTTAGAAGTTGTAATGTACTTGTAATTTTTTTATTTACGTATTACTGCATAAGTGATGTTGACCAATTTAAATTGTACTTACGCGTAATTGTAAGCACCATCAGGCGACTGGTTGAAATCGGAACGAAGGATTTCGACCACCTGCTGCTCGACGGGCGGCGCGGCGAAGGCGACGGGCGGCGCGGCGAAGGCGACGGCCAGGAGGGCGGCAACGGTGAGTACAACCTGCGTACATACATTATATTCATTAAAACAATTGAACTTACAATTATTCGAGGCAACACTATACTGGCTGTTCTTTCTGGACCAGCTGGCATAGCCAAAGTTACAATCGGCAACACTTTGTCATGAAAGAAACACAACGGGCTCTCGACGCACTGATACAGAAGAGTCATTGAGAGAGATTACTATAGATACACTACGGAGTGTGTCTCCTTTGGTTCGGCGTATAAAGTAAAAAAGACGCCGAGCGGCAATCCCATGATAGGTATCTTTCTGAATAGTTTCCTATATGATAAGAAGTCAAGACTAGATTTTAAACTTGCAAGAGCTTTATAGACAATTAGGGCAATAATCGCTACCATGATGTTGTCTCTTTGAATAACAATTGTTGGACAATTTGAACTAGTAGAGTATGAAATCAAATTATTAAATTAAATATTTTTACTTTAGGTACTTATATTTTAAATAGTCACACTACATGATGTCACAATTAATAGCCTCTTACAATTAAATATTTCATAATAATATATACCTAAATAAGAAAATAATTGAATTTCTAAACACATTTTATATTTTAACACTTGCCACTAAATTATTATTTTACTTTAAAGAATAATTAATGAATATATATATAATTACCAGTTTCATTTTTGATGATTTTTTGGACTACTTCTGTTACCTCGAACCTAATGAGCGACTGATACCTAAGCTCAGGCGACAAAATCTTTTATACATTTCTCCTAGCGAGCTAATGCTACGCGTAAATGTCAAAACGGTGCAAACAAGCCCGCCCGATACCTACCGGCTACCAGGATTCGGCCATAGCTTGACAATGATCACATTTTGGAAAACCAATACAGTCCAAATACCACTCTGTACTTATTCCACACGGTTCAATATCGCGCTACTAAACCAGTGGCATTTGGTCAGGTTTAGATGCCATCATCGTAACGCACATCCACTCGACACGCCTGTGTGTGCGTATGTGTTTAGCAGCTATTTGAAGGTTTTATTCACAACTATTTACTTTATATTTTGTCACTTAATATAAAATACGGCAAAAGGGTATTGGGTCAAGGGTGGTGTTTCCTGAACACGTGAATACTTCTCCGTTTGAGCATTTAAAATTATGATTTATTCATATTTTAAGGCTTTGCTTAAATCAGTAAATAACCAATATAATTTTAATAAACAAATCTTACACAAATATTTTCATTTCATTTTCATGCCCAAATTAGTGTCATTGCCCCGATTAAAAAAGAAATAAACATTATATAATAATGGATATTTAACGCATAAATCTAAATAAAATTCAATTTAGTTTGCATAATTCGCTATCTTTGAAAACATGCTATGGAGTAACTAAGCATTTCTCGTGGATGCGAAAAACTTGGAGTTCTCTCAATAAATGACAAAGAGCAACCAAGCACGTATATATAGAAAACCTAAGGGGGGGGTCCGGGTCATGAACTCAACCGGATAAAAAGAGGTCTCGAACATTTAATTAATAATGATGCAAAATAAAAGACACTACTTCGTTATAAATAGTATATTACATCAGAGGCCGGGAAAATGAGGATTTCCGGCCAAGTAAGGGTATATACCGGATAGGGATACGAGGCCGGGAATCCGTTTTCACGCCGAGGCATGTATAGTGCTTTTCTCAAACATACAATGAAATAAAAAAAAATGCTCTAAAGGACAATATTTTATAAAAAAAAAGTTACTTTGCAGGCCTAGGCTTAAAAAATAATATGAAATCCCTTTACAGTCCTCTCGAGTTGTTGCGCCCAAAAAGCGATACTTCCCAGCCCATTTTAAGGAACGTAAAGACAATATTTCATTGCATGTTTGAGAAAACTATATTTAATAGTTTTCTTCTTAAAATTAGTTGATTGATAATATCATTAGCGTCTATTATTACGGCAGCTATTTCCCTATGGATAGACATAAGGGCTAGCCCCGTGAGGCGCTCTTGTCCCGTCCTATTACGCAAAAATGTTTTTAACCTTTTTAAGGTTGAAAAACTTCTTTCAACAGTTGCTGTTGATACTGGCAAAGTGGCCAGTATCAATAGCAACTTTCTGATCAAAGGAAAGAAATTTGGATCACACTGGTCGATGGCCCCAATAGTAGGTCTAGGTTTTTTTTCAGGCTCCAGGGTTGACCAATGACTCGGATCTAACTCGGATATTAAATGTTCCAAGAAAGGATAATAATATACGTTTCGCCGGTAGTATATCTCCGCAGTTTCCCCTGGAACATTATTGCGATGGGTTTGGCGACCAGTTGTACGAGGTGCCACTAGTTCACCGCCAGGGCATAAATTTTCGGCGCCCTTGGGAAGAAGATTCACTACGTAGGAAAATAAATCGAAATTTTTTTCATGGTAATGCCGTAATTTGAAGATTAACGCAATACAAAATTTATGGATTTCATCAGATAGAGTGCGAAAGGGACAAATGGTTGAACTTTCGTAGTCGCACCCTAGTATAGTTACGTGGGGCTGAACGTGAATATCATGTACATAAAATAACATACAAAATGGGGCACTAAAGTGGCCAAGTCAGGAAAGCAGATTCGGAATTTGTCCTAACTAAAAGAGCAGATAATTATAAATAGTAAGCGCGATTTTTTTTCCTATTGACTCGATTAATTAAGACAACCCGGCAGCGGCGAATCCGCGAACTTTCAAGCTTTTATCGTCTGCACTCTGCAGAGCTGCGGTCTTTGACATATTTTGGGGTATTTTGACTTCACAGGGCGCCTATGTTCCCGACTTTTAGGCCTTATATTTCGCCATCACTATTATTTTTATAATAATGCTTAAGAGTTAATTAAGAGATTAACTACGGACTCGATCGTCACTGTCGGGACGCCCATTCCGGTATTTTGCCACTAAGTGATCTGAGTGCTTTGAAATTCGCTCACCATCTGCTGCGACTCACAAAATTGCGCCTCCCTGAGACGTTTTGCGTCTTTGGCTTTATGAGGAACTCCGCTTTGGACTATCGGGTAGACTCATATTTTTGCATTTGGATAATAGCGACGTAACTTTGCCGTTCGCCGCACAATGTGGTTCGTCAAGGGCTAGAATCCTCCTTTTACGGCGCCCTAGCAACAGCGCCCTTATGAATGGCAATATGGTGCAACTTTCCACTTAATCTGAATTACAAATCTAGATTTTAAATAGTTGGATTAATTTCCGAATCCTCTCGCCATTTTGTGATATGTGCGCGCCCACGCAACGTATAATTTTTTGTATGGATTTTTCCACATTCTCGATTTTGGCGCCCCCTACCATGTGGCGCCTAGAGCGGCCGCTCCACTCGCTCTACCCTTAATCCGGCCCTGCCTAAGGGGGGGTTTGAACCCCCTGAACCCCCCCCTTATATACGTCCTTGGTAAAACCTGTCCTCTGCAGCAACATGTTAACTTACACAAACCGTCACTGACTTTCAGCCTCTTTGCGTACTAGGAGCTCTTCAATACATTTTTCATCACACCCGCACTTTAAATGTGCTATTGCGCGCAGGCGGAGCGTGAGTTACAGAAAAATCGTTCTCCCAAGGGAATTATGAAATTTCTTGTATCGTACTTAACTTTTTTACATCTATTTACATATTTTTTACATTGCGAGTGTGATGAAAAACATTGTGTGTAACTCGGGGAGTATGAATATTACTAACTCGAGTCTTTAAATCGCTCCGGCAAGCCGTCGCGATTTAACTTACTCTCGTTAGTAATATTCAACTTCCTCCCCTTGTTGCACAATGTACTATAATGCACTTCGAAGTTACATACTATTATTACAGTGTTTATACAGTTAGTGTTTGCCGCCCTAGACCCCGCCTGTAATAACTATCCACCCCTTTCTCAGTACGCGCAAAGAGGATCAAGTATTATAGAGAGTTACTGTCAAAGTAAAATGTGTAATCACAGTGCATAGACTGCTATCTCTCGACACAAGCTTAAAACTTTTGAACCTCAGTTTTGACAATTGGCCCATATTCTTAGCTTGATATGACTGTGTTCAAACGTCAAATATTAATATTACCGCCGTCTATTTAGCCCAGCGTCCCCCAAAGGTGTAACGGCATCTAGACCGCCGTACCTTTTTCTATATGGTTCTGAGGTACGTTTTTTTCTTAGACTGTAGCTGTCTATACGGGGTTACATATATCTTTGGTACGCGTCATCATCATATAGGTAGCCTGCGGTCTCGTACCTAATATTATGCCGCTGTAGCCGAGCCCTGGGCATTGGTATTTAGCCTTAAGATAAATGCGCCGCTGCTGTTATTGGTTTTGTCCTTTCTGCACAACAACAGTTGTCAGCCCCTGGCAGCATACGATGACGATTACCTCCACCTCTAAAATAGTAAAAGTACCTAGTCTATGCAAATATATGAGTTCTCTTCCGCGCGGGCTTTGCATGCCATAGTTATTTGTTATACAAGAGTGCAAAGTTGTATTTTAACGCCGAGTGTGGAATTGAAAAACGAGCAAGTGAAAGGGTTCCATAGTTGAACCACGAGCGAAGCGAGTGGTTCGAGAATAGAATCCTGAACTTGCGAGGTTTTCAACACACGAGAAGTAAAATACATTTGCACTCGTGTGTAACACAAAACTTTTTCCCTCACTATAACGAGGAAAGTACAACGCCAAAAACTTGTTTATCACTGCTTCCAGTAGTGCCACAGGTGGTAAAATATCTTCATCACTAGATTAACCCACTTTTATCAATTTTAAAGCAGAAAAGCCTCTATTCAAGGTCAAATTACTTTATCCACTAGTGGATAAAATGCGTTTTTACCCGCTGGTATTAAAGCACAAAACAGTGTTTCCGAGTTAGTGAGGGGGAAAATATCTTAAATAGTTCTCATTTAGGTAATACTTACTTAACCTAAACATCTACCTACAATATCCTACATATTACTTCTTATGCTTTAGCCTTTTATGGGTTAGTCTACATTAACCGATACTAAACTTGTAACGTGCGAATGTAACTTCTAGGTTAGCTAGACATATATTCTTCAGTTTTCTCACGTTTACACTTGCTAATCACTGGATTCCACGAAGATGAAATCCCTTGCCCTTCATTTTGATTGAAATTACGATGTTTCCTGATTTCAATCGCTTCACGTACTTTCCTGCTATAGTAAAGACGTTCAGTTGAAAGGACTTTGGGATTATGCAGTTCAATCCAGTGGTTCGGTCCTGACTCTAGCAAATGCTCGGCAACCGCAGACTTATTTATTTGTCGTTTTTTGACCGCCGCGATATGTTCTTTGACCCTTTCCGCTATGGTGCGTTTGGTTTCTCCAATATAAGAACTACTACAGCTACAGTCAATCTTATAAACGCCTGGCGTCTGATATGGAATAACATCCTTTGCTGACCTTAGTTGCCCCGCCACCCTCGACAACGGCATGTACACAGTCTGTATCGAATACTTATTTAGTATGGTACCAACCTTGTCTGTCACTCCCTTGACATAGGGCATAAATGCCGGTCGTCTTGCAACATTCGGATGCTTCTTCGCAGGCTTTCGTCTCGGTTGCCGACAATCCACCCTGTACCCATTCTTCCTAAGAACCTCCTGAATGTGTGACATCTCACTCTCTAAAAATTCAGGGTCACAAAGGTCATGTGCTCTGTTCTTTAGGGAATTAACGACGGACAGTAGGTGACGAGGGTGGTGGTGAGACTGAGCATTGAGGTATCTATCTGTGTGAGTAGGCTTCCTGTAGACAGTGTGCGCCAAGGATCCATCCATCCGACCTATCACTTTTATGTCCAGAAAAGGCAAACTTCGATCTGATTCCAATTCATACGTAAATTTCACCTTCTGATGAATGGAATTGAGATACTGGAGTAATTGCTCAACTTCTTGCTTGCCACCCTTCATGATACAAAAGACATCATCGACATACCGCTTCCATAACTTCACTGCCCATGGTTGCAGGTCTATGTTTGCCTCAAAATGCTCCATCCAGATATTTGCTAAAACCGGCGCCGCCGGGCTGCCCATAGCAACTCCGTCAATCTGGAGATAATGCTTTTGTCGATATAAAAAGTAGCTCCCTTCTAGACAGTTTCGCAATAACACCATGACCGACTCCAGTATCTCATTGTCAGCTAGCCTTGTCCTAACTACCTCAAGACATTCCTTAACTGGAACATTGGTGAAAAGCGACTCGACATCAAAACTCACCATTATGTCATCTGGTTCCAGCTTAACATCCTTCAGAATGTCCACAAAGTGACGAGAATCTTTCACAAAGGACGACGTTTTACCCACAAGCGGCTGCAACACCGATGCTACATGCTTTGCCAGGTCGTAAGTAGGTGAGGCGATTTGACTTACGATTGGTCGCAAGGGCACGTTAGCTTTGTGTACCTTCGGCAGCCCATACAATTTCGGACGTAATGTCATGTCCGAAACGTCGGGTTAAATATAAAACGTAAGTTTTACGCGATTAAGTCCCGTTTTAATTTAATAATATATATATTCTTCGTTGGTAAATCATTCTGGTTGTGTCTCTGAATGTTTACTCATATAATTTACAATGTAACCTGTAACGCAGTAAAACTCAACATTCTTCATGGGTCAAGAACGTTACCGGCTTGCATTCATGTTATCAAATCCTATACATCGATGTAGGTAAGTTGTACAAGGAAAACATTCACTGGGTGGGTACATAACTGACGCATCCTCATAGTAACTTATGTTCATCTATCAGATAAATCAAATTCGAATAACTGATCTGTTGACATATCAATCATATTAAAATAATTAAAAAACAGAACGTCGGTCTTCAAATATCAAGTAGCATAACTTTGAACTTTGATAATATCATGGTTAAGTGGAGATGAGCATAATAGTCTACATCTATATAATTATCAATTTTATTAATCGTTAAGTTTTATTTTAAATTAGTTACATTATGTAAATAGAAATAGCATATGTATGTATGTAAATGTGTATGAATGTTTTTTTTTTCATTCATTTATTAAAAATTGACAAAATTTTGTAAAAAATATTTAAGCAGTAAAAAATAACTTGTGGAGGTGGGTAGGTACAATTAGTTACGTTGGGCGTTTTCAGATGTTGGTTATTGATGAACGTACTGTTTAATAGCTGTAACGCGATAGTTGACCAAAATGTTGACCGAATGGTGGCCGTTATCGGATGTAAGAAGCGCCTGGCATCCGTTGGCTCGTTGGGTGGACGACATTCGAAAAACTGCGGGGCACTTCTGGATGAGATTAGCCCAGGACCGGGATAAGTGGCGTACACGAAGGGAGGCCTATGCTCAGCAGTGGGCGATTAATGGCTGAAATGATAATGATGAACGCGATAGTGATCGCTTACCCTTAAATATTGAGACGAAATGTCATAATTGAATACCTACCTACCTGCTTAACATTCGTAGGCAAATAAAATAAAGCCAATTAAACAGTCGAAGATATTTAAATCCATCGCTGATGTGATTTTAGAGTTAGAATCATCTGCGTAATTTTTATATTATTTAGCATGTTGGATGAAAAGGAATCTTGTTTTTAGGGTTCCGTAGTCAACTAGGAACCCTTATAGTTTCGCCATGTCTGTCTGTCCGTCCGTCCGTCCGCGGATAATCTCAGTAACCGTTAGCACTAGAAAGCTGAAATTTGGTACCAATATGTATATCAATCACGCCAACAAAGTGCAAAAATAAAAAATGGAAAAAAATGTTTTATTAGGGTACTCCCCCTACATGTAAAGTGGGGGCTGATTTATTTTTTCATTCCAACCCCAACGTGTGATATATTGTTGGATAGGTATTTAAAAATGAATAAGGGTTTACAAAGATCGTTTTTTGATAATTTTAATATTTTCGGAAATAATCGCTCCTAAAGGAAAAAAAAAGTGCGTCCCCCCCCTCTAACTTTTGAACCCTATGTTTAAAAAATATGAAAAAAATCACAAAAGTAGAACTTTATAAAGACTTTCTAGGAAAATTGTTTTGAACTTGATAGGTTCAGTAGTTTTTGAGAAAAATACGGAAAACTACGGAACCCTACACTGAGCGTGGCCCGACACGCTCTTGGCCGGTTTTTATACTCGTGTTAATAGTCTGATGATACCATGAACAGGTTCTCAGGTAATTTTTTAAATGAGGTGTAGGTTAAGCTACTTAATACGATATTTTGATAGCTTAACAGTCCAAATATAACATATATGTATGTATTTATACATAATTACATACTTACAGAAACTTACGCCAGAAAAGGGTAGGCAGAGCACCTGAAACCTTCTACATCTCTAATTAATTGTATAGAGTTAACTTTAGTTAGAACTTAGAATTAGTATATAATAGTATCAATTGTAATTTCAACTCAATTTTAAATATTTTTTTAAATACCTATGTACATGTGACGTGTAAAAGTGCCCCTGTGGCCTATTTGCTGAATAAATTATTTTGATTTTGATTTTGATTTTGAAACTGCTCAAGTTCCAGTGCCCTTCTTAGCAACTAAAGGGTTGAAAAAAAAACGAATTATGTTATTGATAACTTATTTATTTAAGTAGGTATATTATATAAAAAATAAAGCTTAAGGCAAATCTGCTTTATTTGTTTTCATCAGTATTCGTTTTGTAGTATGATAAATTATAAAAAAAGACAATATAATATTAAAATTATTTAGGTAGGTACAGTCAACCAATTGGAACCTAGGCCTAGGCCACTGTAGAACTAAGTATGTCATAGTGACGTTATAGATCAGATTGTATGAGATCTCTTTCTGCTTGTCATTTTGACATGGTTGTAGAGTGGCCTAGGGTTCCAATTGGTTGACTGTACGGGCGTTTACTGAAGGATTCACAGAATTTTATAATAAAAAAAAACATTCGTTTCTAAGTAGGTGCTGCGTACCAGGAAGCCATTTTTGTTTAAACCTAACGGACCTAACTACATTGTAAAAAAATGTAGGTACATAGGTGCAAATGAAATATGCGAGCGTAAAACGCATCTAGTGCAAACTATAGGTAGCAAACTTTTAAAGTTTACGGTCAAATCACACACCTGTGAGAACTCACATAATTGCAGACGACACGGTGACAAAGTGAATTATTACTTTAATAATTTATGTAATATAACCTTCTCAGGTAAACCAGGGTCGAAGTTCAAACTTAAAGGTCAGCATCATACCAACGACGAAGTGAGCACCGACGGTTTCCGGTTCTTTCTACGATACCCCAAAATCGTTCGTAAGCATAAGCCAAAAGTTATATTATACTAACCTTTGAAAGGTCGAGATATTCTTTATTTTAAGAAATTAGCAATTCATGGCCACTAGGAACCCTTATAGTTTCGCCATGTCTGTCTGTCCGTCCGTCCGTCCGTCCGTCCGTCCGTCCGTCCGTCCGTCCGTCCGTCCGCGGATAATCTCAGTAACCAACATAGGTATTTAGGCATATAGAGGTTACGTCACCGGCCTATGTTTGTGATGCGACTGTTTTTTTAAGTTCGTCTAATTAAACATGTCATTGAGTGATGTGCCCACATCATTTGTGTGACTGCTTAAACCAAAAGGTGCTTTACACCTTCGTATTTTACTATAAATTTGAAGTTATACTACGAAAAGGCCGTCTGCAGTTGGGTTTGTGTTCGTTTGTATGGAGCGTTTCAACACGATTTTTTCCCGCGACACCGCCTGTTAGTTTGGCGGTGGCCGTATCATTTCGTAACGCTGCTGACAATGGAAAATCAAAAGGTTTATACCTACTTTATACTAAGATACCGGCGCCCAAAATGGCCCGTATTTTTTTTTTTTTTTCATTTTAATATAAACGTGCAGTTTTGTTTATGGCATCATCGAACGTGGACATATTTAACTTAAGACGATACAGGAGGGGTCAATTATCCATGCAAACGCTCTCGACTATTTCCTCCCTGGTTTTTAAAGATAGCAATGATTTTTTTTTCAACACTTAATTATTTTTATCTGTGTCGGACCATTTTGATTATTTTGATATTCTTAATTTTTAAAGACGCTAGAGCCCATCGAAAATTACCAAAAACGCAACTAATAATATAATTTCAATAGATTATGGCGCAAAAAGGGTGTGGTAATCAAAATTGGTAGCAATTAGCTAAAAAAACTAAACGGTCCCACACAGATTATTTCATTGTTAGTCAGATTCTCAAATTTCGTAACGATTGATTATGTTTTGAAGGAAGAAAAAGTCGAGAGCGGAACCTTGATTTTAAAGATTTTTTCGCTATACCTATCTTATTTTAACTGAGTTGTTCTGAATGGACAATTTATTTATATAAATCTAGTTAACAATACTAGTACAATATTTAACTAAAATTTCCGTTTTAGCATTTTCGCTCCTGTAGCGTCTTAAGCTCAGTCACACTTACAAAACTATGCAATTTTGAAAGCGAAAAGGCTTAAGAACCGGGCTATCTTAGGCCAGTGCCTTTAAGGTACTGGCCTAAGATAGCATGCTTGATTAAAAGATTTGGTTTCAGCACTTGACATAATACAAGAGTAAAGAATAAACAGCCAAACAAATTAGGCTCTGCAATCCACAACGACAGATAAAAAATAAGAAATGTTAAGTTATTTTTCATATGCAAAACGGCTTAAGGTCACTTGCATATTTCACACGTATTTAAATATAAGCACAGATAAATTAAAGCTACCTACCTACTAAACAAATATTTTATTGGATGTATTGGTAAGTATAGACGGTTAAACAAATCATGTCCCTAAAATGGTGGCAAATTTGAAAAATAAAGGGGCGAACATTGAATTACTAACCTCAATGGAACGAAGGTCTATCGTCCCATAGACAATTTGAATTTCGCGCCTTTTTATTAGTGACAATATTTAAATAAATAAAAAAAAATAAAATGTGTTTATTTCAGGCAGGGCCCATATAATATTATTAGTAACATATTACATATAACACTTAAGCTATATTAGTGACTTAAATTATTATTCTCTTTATTTCTTTCAAATCTTAGGCTAGGCTGTTTATAATATGAATATAAAAGTAAAATACAAAACCACTTACAAAAATTATTATTATTATTTTAATTTAAATATCTGCCGCCCTCAGGGACACCCGGTACGTGCGTGTGCGTTCGTATCCAGTGACCCTGAATGGGGCAGTCCACCCTGTCACTGATGACCCTCAGGATGTTGTTGCGGCTCCCGCGTACTCTGCGCTGGAGTGATGCGATGCGGTGACGGATCACCGCGCCGAATCCCTCCGTTCGCGCGTGCGCAAACATGGCCGAGGCACTGCAATAACGCGGGAGCCCCAACAACATCCTAAAGGCATTATTATACTGTACTCGGAGGGCGTTGAAGGCTCTCTGCGTGTAATTGACCCACAGGTTGCAAGTGTACAAATTTTGGCAGAAGGCTTTAAAAAGAGTAATTTTCACTTCAACGCTAGATCTTGCGAACCTGCGGATATTTGCTTGACTGTCTATAATAGGTATACCTACGTAGCTATATATTATGTATAATTAGTACTTGTATGGGTACTAAATTTGCGAAACAATCTAGTCTTCAATTCATTGCTTACCAATTTAATTATAATGTGTATTATTACCCTTAACATACAAAATAAGGTCGTCTGAGGCACCTGCTTGACTGCATTATATTTAGTTTTTAAGAGAACTTTTTAAATGCCAAATTATTTAGTCGAATTAGAATTTGACCTAAGCATGACCTGCATGAATAGATAGATACCTAAACCACTAAAAGCTTATTTACATGTCTGCGAATCGTGCTTTTTATAAATAATTAAAATATCATCTTGTTGTCGGGCCAGGCGACACGTAACAAGTTTCATGAATTGATAATAAGTAGGAATTTGTAGAACTGTATACTTACCTAATCAGTTCCTTCACTCGATCAGTGTAGCGAGATATAGTTTTGGCGTCACTGTTAAGAAAAAAAAAAAACATTTTTACATTTTGCTTTTTGGCGCCCTCTTTACCATTTGGCGCCTAGAGTGCCCGCTTTACTCTCTCTACCCTAGATCCGGCCCTGTACCTAATGTCAAGCTCTCATACCAAAACTATACCTATCGCATATTTAGAACTCTCCGGTATATCTTTCGTAGGGCAACGGTTCATAATGTAGACTGCCGTGTTGACAGATTCCCCCAAAATTCGCTGCTCAAGCCCGCATCTAGGTACCTATTGTGAACGAAACGCAACTGTCTGTCGCACGAATACGGGATAGAGACTTTACTCTATCCAAAGATATCTCGAGATAGAGTTATCTCTATAGAGAACTACGATACGCTACGAAGCAAATTAATGGCATCTTGTATGCGTGCCGTGGAAATTTAATTTTCCCTCGCTAGCTCGGAAACACGTGTTTTGTCCTTTAATACCAGCGGGTAAAAACACATTTTATCCACTAGTGGATAAAGTAATTTGACCTTAAATATAGTCATTTTTTCTGCTTTAAATTGATAAAAGTGAGTGAATCTAGTGATGACGATGATTTACCACCTGAGGAACTACTGGAAGCAGTGATAAACGCGTTTTTTGCGTTTTACTTTCCTCGCTATAGTGAGGGGAAAAGTTTTGTGTTACACTCAGGTGCAAATGTATTTTACTTCTCGTGTGTTAAAAACTCGCAAGTTCAGGATTCTATTCTCGAACCACTCGCTTCGCTCGTGGTTCAACTATAGAATCCATTCACTTCCTCGTTTTTCAATTCCACACTCGGCGTTAAAATACAACTTTGCACCCTTGTATAAGTAACAAATAACTATTAACGAGTTCCAACAGATTTACTTAAATAGGTAAACATACAAAACGTACCTGATATTTGATAGTAATTTGCGATAATAACCTCTATTGTCGAGACGTTTCACGGGGTGTTAGATATTTTTTACCACTTCAGGCGCTCCGATATACCTACCTGGTAGCGACTATAGATAACAGACGTACATATTTATTTAGTCATCGGCTCATCGCATGTCCAAGGTTACTGTGTTTCTAATTCGAACAAATTATTAGTCTTCTTTAATTTACAATTTATAATTATAGTTTGAAACGACGGCAATAAATTATCTAGTCACGTACAAATATGTCTAATTGGCAGGTGGCGATATGGTTACGTTATTAGGTACCTAGATAATTATGTTTTTTGGATTCTTCTTGCGAAAATGCCCACCTACGTGTATGATAGTTTGATAATCGATACATGTAGTTCAATTCGCGAAGATAATCACAACCTAAGTACATAGCATTGATTAAACATTGCATAGCACTCCGCTATCTATCTGCCTGTACGCAAGGGATTTTAATAGACTAAAGTGATTTAAGAAGGTTTATATATGTGAGTGTGCACGGGAAAACGTCCCACTTTGTCGATTGCTATAAAGCCGCTTTGTCAGTTTATTCATATAAAGATACAAGTAAGTTTTACTAAACACACACATATTGTAAGTAGGTATAATGCCCATGCGAAGCCGGGGCGGGTCGCTAGGGTAAATTTAAACAAAGGATACAAAAAAAACACGTGTATTTTAACAGTGAAAACAAAACACATCAACACTTCATATACAGATAATAAATAAAATATTACACGGTACTGGCGTCTAGCTCTAAAGATTATTATGTTCCTTAGTTACATCTGCAACTCATAACTCTCAGTTTCTCAGTTTTGTCTTGTTTCAATCACATGACAGTTAAATAGTGAAGGCAGACTTCCAAATGCCTATGAAAAAAGATAACAGACATTCCGTTCTCTTATTTACATCTCTCAGGCGAAAATCGAAAAAGATCTGCGTTTTGCCTGCTTATTTAACCTTTTAAGGCCCAATGTATATTACAATGTACATAGTGTTGCAATCTAATTTGAACTTTCCATAAACTCAATAAAGTAGAATTTCCATTCTTACATTTATTTTTGAAACAAACGAAAATCTTACCAATTTATTTATAGAATAGAGTTCAAATTCAAAGCGCTGCGCTGGTGGCCTAGCGGTAAGAGCGTGCTACTTTCGATCCGGAGGTCGCGGGTTCGAACCCCGGCTCGTACCAATGAGTTTTTCAGAACTTATGTGCGAAATGTCATTTGATATTTGCCAGTCGCTTTTCGGTGAAGGAAAACATCGTGAGGAAACCGGACTAATCCCAATAAGGCCTAGTTACCCTCCGGGTTGGAAGGTCAGATGGCAGTCGCTTTCGTAAAAACTAGTGCCTACGCCAAATCTTGGGATTAGTTGTCAAAGCGGACCCCAGGCTCCCATGAGCCGTGGCAAATGCCGGGATAACGCAAGGAGGAGGAGAGTTCAAATTCAAAATGGGAAAACTAACTATGGTGGGCCTTACGAGGTTAACACATTGTACCTAACTCGTTCGGCGGATTTTCTGTTCGTAGTCGTTTTCCTCTACAACGCGAGAAAACGCTGTGATCCCTTACGGCCCAGCTACGACATTGGTTTAAGCGCGACAGCGGTGAGCGGCAGCCATACGTGCGAATGAAAAGTCCCATCGTTGTGTCTCGCTCCAATGTATGGCCGCCGCTCACCGCTGTCGCGCTTAGACCAATGTCGTGGCTGAGCCGTTACGCTGCGCTCGTAAGGCTATAAAAATGTCGGTGGTGAATGCGTTAATTTTATTTAGGAATTTCCTCCCGCGGATGCTGCCGTCGTGGAAAGCGTTTTCTGGCGAGAATTTCTCGAGAGACTATAAGATTCAAGTTTACGGGTTATTTAACGGACGGCATTCAACATGTAACACCTCTCATTGTAGGCGTTAATAGACTTCCTTGACTGCTTACTATGAGACGGGCCGTAACTTGATAGCCACCGTCACGACTTAAAAAAAATGCTTTGTCGATTACACTAAATAAAAAGGAAACTACTAAAACTAACCCAACAGGGGATGGAGTTCGGTGGTAATCGCGTTGAGTGGGACTCTAGCTTCAAGAACTGAAGATATCGAATTATCACCAGGTGAGACGCATCACGTGGTCCGTCTTTCTCTTGGAGGACTTTATGAAGCCGAGGAACTGGAGTTCTGCCACCGCTCGGGTGAAGCGTGGCCTGAAAGAAAAATAAGTTTAATATTAAAGATTAAGACAAAAGTAATTCGCCTGATGCGCATTGTTGACACTGGGCACCATTTTTTTAATGTGCCAAATGTATACTAACAAAACCCTTGTGCTAGAGTATTTTGACGTACCTAATTACTGTGTGTACTTGGTGGTGCTTATGACGCAAACTAGTTAACAATAGTTTTTATAGACACTATGAAGCACTGTCAACACGAGGTTGAATATTTGTATCGTAGCGACACTAGCAACGTGATTGATCAATTCATAAAGATATTTACTGTGTGTGTACGTCTCCTTGTTCATCCCCTGGGCAGAGAACGGCGACGAAAGCTTGCAGCCAGTTTTGCATTCGGTGCAACTACGAGTAGTACAAACAACAGCAGGCCGGCCGTGAAACTACTCGTATTACCAAAATAACTGTGTTAATAAGTGTCGAAGTTTGCGAAGGCTGAAGGCCGAGCTCCGCGTAGGGCCGAAGGAAAAACCGGCCAAGAAGCGTCCGCATTTTTCTCAAAAAACTGAACCTATCTATCAATCAATAAAGTCCTACTTTTGTGCTGGCAGTTAGGGGGGGAAGTTAGAGCGAAAATATTAATATTTTAGTAAACCCTTATTCGTTTTTAAAACACAACTCAATAAGTAATAGTGGCTCGGACGGACAGACAGACATGGCGAAACTATAAGGGTTCCTTCCTAGTTGACTACGGAACCCTAATAGTGGTGAAAGCCATTTCACCGTTTCCCTGCTTACTTACTGCGCTGGCTCAGAGACCCGACGTGGATCTTGGCCTCCGACACTAAGACTCCGCCATTCGCTCCTATCCTGTGCGATCTGATGCCACTCGGTCATTTTAAGGTCACACAGGTCTTGAAGTTTAGAAACAAGAAGGTAATTACTGTGTATGCACGTCTCCTTGTTCGTCCCCCGGGCAGAGTACGGCCGCGAACGCTTGCAGCCAGTCGTACAAGTTGATGTGTTTTCCACATTCGCGGTGTAACTTGTAGGCGAGACACACGTCGGGGAGCGTTGCTGATGCGCTGTCTGATGATGAGAGGCGGCAGCAGGAACACTGGAATAAAGGCAATATTATGGGCATTGGACGTAATATCATAGAATTGATTGAAATAATCAATGTAAGACAAGGCTGTTTGTTGAATGTAGAGATTGTAAATGCAGAACTTTTGACACATCTGTGTCCTGATAAACCGAATGACCTCTGAGATTAAAAAAATACACTTAATAACCGCATTGTGCCAGATACCTATCGACTCACTATAATTTATTTACAGGAGGAATGTGTTACAACTCCTAATAGATTTCAAATAGCAACATCTCATATGACATTTTCTAATTGCGTAAAGGGTAGGTTCAGATGACAGGCGTTCAACGCGCGTTTATGCGCGAACTCATGTAGTTGTAAACACGCGTTAGCAAAACGCGCGTTGAACGCCTGTCATCTGAACCTACCCTAAACATTGGCAAACGAAGCAGTAATATAATAGTAAGCTTTTACTCTGTATATCTCCGATGAACCTTTATAAGTATAAACAAAACAGACAAACATTAAATACTTACTAAAGAAACTTAACTGTAACTTGTAGTACCTACATTTGGTTGTAGGCTCAATGAATATTAACTAACCATGCAAGTAATCCCTATATACCTGTAGATAATGGTGAGGGTTACTGAGCGCGGTATGCACGGCACCGCGGGGGGAGCCCACGATCTGCTTCCTGACGCTGCTCACATCGGTGAAGAATAATACTTCGTGGAAGGTTTGTGTGGTCGGCGGTTGAAGACCCTAGAAATAAAAAAAATATTACAATTATCAAAATTATCATACTTATAGCCAATAGAAAGATTCACACATACAAATGCTAGGATAAGATACCTTAGCAAACATATCTTCGAGGTAGCTGACGAAACGGGAGCGAATCATCTCGAACTCTGATTGGATCCGGTCTGCTCTCGTCGCACGTAACAGTTGCTGAAACGAAATAATGTATGGTTATTTGTTTAACAGGGGTGAAATTTGTTTAATCCCTTGTCCTAGAATAGGCTAGTTTCCTATACTTAAAATAAAATAATTATATTATGCAGTGCACGAAATAAAGCACCTCATAATTAGAAGAAAAATATGGACAGTAGGTAGTTACGTTTAAACATAATTTCTATTTAATAAGTCAAAGAGAAAGATATAAAGTAAATGAATTGACCGTGACGTCACTCCTCAGTATTTCATAGTAATTCCATATTAGCAAATCGTTTCGACAGTTCTTAAAAAGAAGCTGATTTGACTAGTAGGAAACTAGCCTATTGATACCAGAGTAAAAAACAAAAAATCCAAAACTGAACCAAGATATAATATATATAGTCCTCCATGTCATATCCGACAACGGCGACCTTTACAACTTGCTCTGATCAGCACGTATATGACTCGCAAAACCGAACTTCCTTTTAAATATTCGGTCGCACTGTGCGCAATAAAGCTGCCGTTGGTCGTTATATGTATATGCGTAGCATAGCAAATGAAAAACAACATTTGTCACCACAGCGACCTAAAGAAAACATTGTACTTAGACACTATTCACTATTCACATAGAACACTATTCACTGTTCGAGAGACTCAAAAAACTAGTTTTACAATATTTACTAACCTCTTTCAATTTGTATCTATTCCCCGGCACGATTTCCATATCATTCTCAGTCTCATTAGCAACATTTGTGAGCACCGTAGCCTCCGTATTGGCGTTTTCGAGTTGCCTCAAAAACGTAAGCAAGTGTATTCTAACCGTCTTTGCAAACGTTTCTCCTAAATCATTATTTAACACTAATTTATTAGAGTTATTCTTAGTCGGTGAGGATCGTAAAGGTTTCACTGGTGATAATCCTTGTAGCTCTGAGTTGACGACTTTAAGGGCGCCCTGTATACTGTCTAGTAGCTTCAATTGTGATTGGAAGTTTATGAGCTGCATACATTCCTTGAATGTTGGGGTTTTTGTTATGGATTCGCCGGCGCATTTTGTGTATATTTCGCGTACCTGTAAAAAGAACAAGACTATCAAGAACTGATTTTGTAGAGACGTTTGAATCAACAGAAGAGATATATCTAAAACTCGAGAATCTTGAATCTCTTCCTAAATGACGAAACTTCAGATAAACTCGTCAACATTTAAGTTGAGCGTAGAAGAATTGTTTGCAAAATCTTTGACAAAACGATTATTTCTTCTAACGATATTCAGTTTAGTAATACGATTGGCGTTCATATCTATTATAAAGCATAATAAAAACCCATTGTATAAATTGAACAATTATCTAATTTTTACAAAGGATTATGTGCTCACCGTCTTTCCAATGATATTTTTAGGCAAATCCTTCAAAAACGCCGCCAATAGCCGCACACACAAGTAAAAGCTATGCAAGTAATCATGTAACTTGTTCAACTCCTGACTCAACACTTCTCTAAAGAAATTATCGTTTTCAAATAAACCAATTTTCGTTTCACAGTCCTGTGCTTCAAGAAACGGTCGGAATGAAGACAGTTGCCGAATAGTTTCTAAGTCTTCTGCTGATAGTTTGGCTGCAGCGTTTTCTATATCTTCTCGTTCGCAGCAGAGTGATTTTATGTTGTCTCCGTAGTAGTGTTCCATCATACAATACTGAAAATGTCGAATGGAAAGAATTAGATCTGTCTTTATAAAGTTGTAAGTTTCGTTCGTCTTTATGAGTAACAACGTTCTTTCTATGGGATGACATCATGAAAAATATACCGACGCCGTAATAAATACAAATTCTTTGAACCCCATGACTTATGTGCGCCCAATGTGCGCCGTGTGCGAGTCGCGTCATCGTGAGCCTTGTCCCAATGGACGAAAGTTGATGAGCTATAGCTGCCCGCGTCAGTTGACGTCTTAGCCGGTAAAGAGTTGAAAATAATTAAATTCAACTCTCACGCGAGTTTTATAGTCAAAATTACCTTTATGCTTTGAATAAGTCCCGTGACCGAGAAATCGTAGAATAAAAACACGTCAGTCAGCAGCTCGAACGCTTTCCCGGACAAATGGAGGGGACTCGTGTAGGTCAGGAAAATATCTTCTAGCACCTGAAATGTAAGAATTTATTTAGCTATTGAGCCACAGAAATGGCACATTGTTTTTGTGTCACTTGCATTGCAAAACATATCATCTCCTCTTTGGGGGCCGATTTTTGAATCTCACGGCGTTCGAATTCAGAACACAAATACAAATGAATAACACAAACACAAATACACAAATGTATAAAATGTAGATAATGTGTATTGTCACAATAATCTAATATGGTAAAAGTTATGACCTGTAATTTTCATTACCAATAAAGAATGTCTATGTCTATGTCTATGTCTATGTCACCGAAATTGCCGACTATTTTCAGTGACAATTTTCTGAATTCGAACGCCGTGAGATTCAAAAATCGGCCCCTTCGTTAGCAGTTTGGACGACACGCGGTAAGGAAAAGACTTGTGCAACACTTATACTGACGTCACCACAAAGACGAATATTATTGGTAGAGAAGACTGGTACAAACTGTATCTAGGGCATTTTCGCGAGAACAATCACCAAAAATGTTTTTTCTAAGGTAGATAAATTGTATGTTTTTCCTACTCAGAATCAGGAGCCCTTTCGATCTAGGGCAAAAAACAACAGACAAAAAAATGGTCCCAAAATTTTCTATTATTGTTTGAAAAATAGTAACGAAGTCCAGAAATTTAATTAGGGACGCTTTTTTTTTACCTAGTAGGATCGAAAGGGCTCGTGATTCTGAGTAGGAAAAACATAAAATTTACCTGTTTTAGAAAAAAAAGCTTTTGAATCTTATTTCACGAAAATGCCCTCAAGCATGGAACATACCTGATTCATGTAAATGGAACACTGATCAACAATTTAGACACGTGATATACAATTAGTAGAAAGGACAGGTACAGATTGTATCATACTTGGAACATACCTAGTTCATGTATACTGGCGATTAATGAGAATGGAACACTTTGATGAGCCGTTTGGACGACACGTGGTAGGGGAATGACTTGTGCAGTGCCGATACAGACGTCGCCACGCCGAATACGAACACTATTGGTAGAGGGGACAGGTACAGATTGTATCATACTTGGAATATACCTGGTTTATGTATACAGGCGATTAATGAGAATGGAACACTTTGATCAGCAGTTTGGACGACACGTGGTAGGGGAATGACTTGTGCAGTGCCGATACAGACGTCGCCACGCCGAATACGAACACTATTGGTAGATGGGACAGGTACAGATTGTATCACACTTGGAACATACCTGGTTCATGTATACTGGCGATTAATGAGAATGGAACACTTTGATCAGCAGTTTGGACGACACGTGGTAGGAGAATGACTTGTGCAGTGCCGATACAGACGTCGCCACGCCGAATACGAACACAATTCGTAGAAAGGACAGGTACAGATTGTATCATACTTGGAACATACCTAGTTCATGTATACTGGCGATTAATGAGAATGGAACACTTTGATGAGCCGTTTGGACGACACGTGGTAGGGGAATGACTTGTGCAGCGCCGATACAGACGGCGCCACGCCGAATACGAACACTATTGGTAGAGGGGACAGGTACAGATTGTATCACACTTGGAACATACCTGGTTCATGTATACTGGCGATTAATGAGAATGGAACACTTTGATCAGCAGTTTGGACGACACGTGGTAGGGGAATGACTTGTGCAGTGCCGATACAGACGGCGCCACGCCGAATACGAACACTATTGGTAGAGGGGACAGGTACAGATTGTATCACACTTGGAACATACCTGGTTCATGTATACTGGCGATTAATGAGAATGGAACACTTTGATCAGCAGTTTGGACGACACGTGGTAGGGGAATGACTTGTGCAGTGCCTATACAGACGGCGCCACGCCGAATACGAACACTATTGGTAGAGGGGACAGGTACAGCAGTCAGCCAAGAAAGTGGTTTACCACTTTTCGACTTTATTTCAAACACATAAGGTCGAAAAGTGGTAAACCACTTTTTTGGCTGACTGTACAGATTGTATCATACTTGGAACATACCTGGTTCATGTATACTGGCGATGAATGAGAATGGAACACTTTGATCAGCAGTTTGGATGACACGTGGTAGGGGAATGACTTATGCAGCGCCGATACAGACGTCGCCACGCCGAATACGAATACTATTGGTAGAGAAGACAGGTATGAACTGTAATGAGAAGGGTTATGATTAAAACAGATATTTTGTCACATTTTGGTGGCAGCAACAATAACTGAAATTGGTATGATACACTGCAATAATTTCAAAAGCAGGATAAATTTTTAAATGCAGATATATAAATCCAAATGTACAAAATACTTTAGCAACACGAACACTACTTCAAAGCTTATTTTTTTTATATTAGGATTGCTTACAATACATTTACTTTAGAATCTAGTGAATGAACGGTGTGGAGTAACTTTACTACATAAATGAAAATTAAAATTAAATATGAAAATGAAAATGACTATAATATGTATGTATATGTTTGACTAACCTTATAATCATAACAAAATCTTGTAAAACATTACAATTGAAGCTCTCAAAATCTGGTATAATAATCACTAGTGATCTCATAGAAACAGTTTGTCTTTTCTTAGGTGAGGAGCTGAGATATTTGTCATTATACCAGTTCTGTAATGCTCGCATTGTACATTGGTTCTTTTTCAACTTCCTTTTTGTTGGCAGTGTCTCATCATCTGAATCTGCACTGTCATTCTGCAAAACAAAACAAAAAAGGTAAACATATACACAGTGTGAAAACAGTAGCCTGAGTAGCCATTTAGGCCTTTATCCCCCCCCTCGCTTGTTGATGCTTGGCTCTCCTCCGTGCTGAGGGTCATGACCTACTTGGATCACTTGACTCCAGATGACAGATTTCCAGGCCTTTCGGCCCCTTGTGACTTTTAAGGCATCATGGACCTTGATGAAGATGACGAATCCTGTCCACATTGTGGTATGGAGGAAACAAGCCTACATTTGTTAGCGGAATGTATTATGTATGCGGCACCGCGATATAATACGTTTGGTAGAGACAGACTAGGAGTAGAAGAACTCAAGGATGTCGAACTAAAAGATGTCCTTTTGTTCTGCAGGAAAACGAGAAGACTTGAAGAAGGAAGTGTGGGAATGCTGCCGGAACAGTAACCTGCAGCTCCAACTACAGGGAACTGGGCTGAATGAACACAACAAGTGATCGACAGCCCGCCTGCCTCCGGCCGGGCGTCCCTACACTACATCTACATCTACATCTTGATGGAAAGTGATTTGATTGGACCATCGCATTGGACTGCGGCCCTTTCCCCTCTTTCCTTCCACAGAACCAGTGACCAAGTCTAGTGTAGTTAGGATCATTAACAATATAAAAACCGAATACATATTTAGATAAAGCCTTACCAATATTTCATATCCATTTATTAGCTGCCAAACTGCATTCTCAACTAAATGCTTCACTGTAGATGCGTCTTGAGAATTCACCATTGCAATATGTGGTGTCACTTCATCCCTGAAGTAAGTAAAAACATTTTCCACTTTAGTTGTAGTTTATGTAAGAACTATACATTTATTCAAACTAACAAAAGGTGCACTTAAACCCACAAAGCATCCTCCAACAAGTCTACTAATCAGAGCACTAGAACATTGATTTATAATATAAATAAATGTATTTTAAAGCAAAGGTTACAATGTTGTAACACATAGTATTCAACAGTTTAGCATGTCAGCCGTGATAGCTGGAGTTTGATTCCCGGCTTTACCACCAGTGGGCTTGATCGGTTTTTCTTTAGTGTATGGTATCTATTTCAGTTTATTGAATGCACTTACCTGATATCCTGTATTTCAGAATGCATGGCAATGAATATGTAATTAATAATGATCCAAAAAAAGTGTATGATTCATATTTATAAAAGAGTTATGGTACAATAGCATTTATTAATAGGTATTTAAAAAGGATTCATAAAATACATTAAACACACTATAGATTTAACATGTTTTTTCCTTTGCTTAGTAACCGTACTTCAAGCTAATTTTGAACCTAAAGAAAAGACTTCCTGCAGGAATTTGATAACATGGACCTAAGGTACCTATTGCATGTGCACAGTTATATCAATGTGTCTGGCTATCAAGGTGTGAGTGTGATATTTACCTTATTTTAGATATAAGTGTTTCAAACTGAGACACATGGTCAGGCTGGTTGACTCCGGTCAGGAGAGTGGCACTGGGTATGATCCCTTCTAAGGACTCATTACCTCCGTAGAATGATTTTATATACTTCACCATGTCATTCAACAGAACATCATAGGTTTTTTGATGTAAATCCTGTAAAGTATATTTAAATATTAAATTGCTTGAAAACTAATGTTATTAAGAAATAAAATAAATATATTTTTTAAAGTAGTGTTAGTTAAGGCCAGTTAAACATTTTGAGGATAAAAGAAAACTATTGAAAAGAAAGGCATCTTATTATGTATTTTGTCAAATATTGAAGACTTACCATAATTCTAGACTCAATTTTGTCCCAGTTCTTTTTATACGCCTTGTACCATGGTTCTTTCAGGAATTGTTTTTCAAACAAGTTTGTTTTTTGCCTGACATTTTTGGCTTTTTTTAATGTACTCGGAAATAGAAAGACACCCTGTAAAATATAAATCACCAATAATACGGTTTATATGAAGATTACACAGCCTAAAAACATTAATAAGCTGATTACTGTACCTTAGAAACGGACACGGTAGACTCCATTTTAGACTCGATTTATTTATGATTACTTAAGTTTAAAGACCTAGTTACATGCTCTGTTAATTTGGGTTGAAAATACCCCTTTCTCAGCAATAATGACTAAGCTGTAAACACATTATATTCGCGACTCAATGAAGCAGAATTTAATGAACACCTATTGTATGTTGTAGGAGCTGATTGTGGGCAGAGAATCGTGGTACTTGAACTAAAGCACATAAAGTAAAGTAAATACTCGATGGTAGATTTTGTAGAAAGTTCAGTATTGCAGAAATTAAGTATATTAGAGTTTTTTTTTGTTGATGTCCGGAATTTCGCGGTTATGTTGCCGCTATTTAGGCAGCAAGCAAGCAGCGTCAAAATGACATTAAAGCTAGGAACATACTACGCGGACGTCCGTCGTAAAACGACCGCGACCGCGACCTATCAGTGTGCACGGAACAAAACATCCAGAGAGCCAGATTTCGATCGGACGTCCGTGCGCTCAAGGCCACGTCCGCGTCCGTCGACCGATAGTTTGCACGGTTATGTGTAATGTCATTGTCCAGATTCCCGTCCGCGGTCGATTCAGGACGGACGTCCGCGTAGTGTGTTCCTAGCTTAAGCTTTGAGGCTCCCCACAGACAGTCTTCAAAATTCATAATCTTAAAAAAAATTTGTATGCAAATTGACAGTTCAAACTGACACTGACAGCTGTCAGTGTCAGTTGAACTGTCAATTTGCATACAATTTTTCAAGCCCCCCTAATAAAAATTCGTGTAAAATGCATATACTCATCCTCGACTTCCTTATGACTTAGATAATGTATTGAAAAAGGATGGATATATGCTAGTTATTTCTCTTTTTGGTAGGTGGTCCCTGGTTTTGTGTTAGCTAGGGATGTTACTTTGTCGATTCAATTATCGATAAAATATGCACTTACTTACGTTCTCACCTTAAACATAATATAAACGTTAAATATATAAAAGTAACGAAAACATACAATATTAATATAAACATTTCATTTGCATTATTATGTGGCTTTTTGGCTATGAAAGTCATATATTCATACATTCTTGCCTTCTTGGCTAACCGTACCTACTGATTGCAAATAAATGGTTTGTTTATGTACTTACCTACATAAACGGTCACTTCTCTTCTCTTACCAAGTCCTAATATTACATTATCATACCTATATCTCTGATCATAGGTCTGTATGCCTCCCTTTTTCTGTAACGTGAATAAAAAGGACGGCATGTTGTCTATGACTATATTTCTATGATAGTGTAATATCGGCCTAAATAGTTTGTAAAAAATAGAAGATGGGAGATACGAGTATAAAACAAATAAATACATTCTTCTCTTCTCCTAACGCAAAGACCAAGTAATTTAATTCGTGTAGCATCCCTGTATTAATTTCTAGTCCACCACTCAAGAATCTACTTATACTTACCTCAATAATATTTTCTCTATCAAATAGAAAATAAAACAAAACGGCAGTGTAGGTACCAAAATTTATTATTTCAATAGTTTCACCTATTTTTAGTTTCTTTTTAATAATGTTTGAGAATTTCTGGAAAACTAAAAAATACTATAAGTTTAATTCACTAGAAATGTTACATTACCATTTACCCAGTCTGTGATACCTGATCATCATTAATCATTTTTATGTCCTTTTCAATGCAAGAATGTCAATAGAGTTAATGTCGGGACGTCGATAAAAATGACACATCACTAGTACAAAAACATAACCTAAAAACAGTTTGGAGAAACTTCAGAACAGAATTTAACATGGTAGTAGTTATTATATAAACTATGAAAAGATCGTATTTTATGCTTTGTTTAGATCCTACAAATAATAATATCAATAACTGACCGAAATTCACTAATGAAACACAGCAGGTTCTTGGGAGTTTTCTTTTCTCCATGTACGTGAATTACAGTCCTTAATTCAATAACACAAGCCATAATCACACAAGGAACTTGAACACATTACAAATAAGAATTTAGCAGGATCATCAACTATCCATCAGGAATAAACACAATTAAATTAAAAATCGGCCAGACGACCGCCGAGATATTTGATCTAATATAATACGATTATGTACAATTGTCAAAGGTAGACACCTGGGGAGACATCTGGGGGCCTGCTCCATTTCAGCTTCTTGGCCTTCTTTTTGGTGGAGTTTTGGGAGTAAAGGAACCGCGAGCATCGCACCTTGAACTTCGTGTTTCCGGTCTTATCTTCGGAAATCTAAGAAATATATAAAGTTGAATTTGTAAAATAGCTAAATAACAAGAGAATCATAACAAAGAACAATAATCATTGATGGCGTTTTTAAGGTATGAATATTGATAGGTTATTATTGCAAGGTCGATAAAACACATCACATCACTATGCTAAAAAACATAACCTTTCCGAGTTTGAGAAAACTTCTAAAAAATATGCAAAAATCTATACAGAATTGAATAAGATTTGAATTGTATAAACTACTAATATGTACATTTATATTTCTGCCAGGTCGTATCAATAAATATTATCAAAAACTCAAGAAACTTACCGATGAAATGATATAACCTCTTGCGTGTTTTCTTTTCTTCCTGAATGTGATTTGCAACACTTGATCACACAAGCCATAGTCAGAAATGAAACTTCATAGACTATAATACTTTTCTACCTGTACACACTTTGCGATTTGTCGATCTAAATACTGCACGGGTAGCATGGTCGCGCGATAGACGATAAAATATCAGGCCGTCCCTATCGCACTATTAGTAAGTGCGATAGGGACGGCCAGATGTTTTATCATTTATCGCGCGACCATAATTGCCTGCCTGGTTTTCTGGTTAGGCGCCATCTAAAGTTTTAAATATAAAGGCTATAAAATTAGGAACCAAACTAGGAACATACTACGCGGACGTCCGTCGTCGCGCGACCGCGGACGCGGATCTGGACAATGAATATACACTTAACTGTGCAAACTATCGGTCAACGGTCGTGGACGTGGCCTTGAGCGCATGGACGTCCGATAGAAATCTGGCTCGCTTTAAGCTAGGAACATACTACGCGGACGTCCGTCGTAAATCGACCGCGGACGGGAATCTGGGCAATGAAATTACACATAAAGCTAGGAACACACTACGCGGACGTCCGTCGTGAATCGACCGCGGACGGGAATCTGGACAATGGAAATACACATAACCGTGCAAACTATCGGTCGACGGACGCGGACGTGGCCTTGAGCGCACGGACGTCCGATCGAAATCTGGCTCTCTGGATGTTTTGTGACCGTGCACACTGATCGGTCGCGGTCGCGGTCGATTCACGACGGACGTCCGCGTAGTATGTTCCTAGCTTAACCGTGCAAACTATCGGTCGACGGACGTGGACGTGGCCTTGAGCGTATGGACGTCCGATCGAAATCTGGCTTGCTGGATGTTTTGTTCCGTGCACACTGATAGGTCGCGGTCGCGGACGATTTACGACGGACGTCCGCGTAGTATGTTCCTAGCTTTAAGCTAGGAACACACTACGCGGACGTCCGTCGTGAATCGACCGCGGACGGGAATCTGGACAATGGAAATACACATAACCGTGTAAACTATCGGTCGACGGACGCGGACGTGGCCTTGAGCGCACGGACGTCCGATCGAAATCTGGCTCTCTGGATGTTTTGTTCCGTGCACACTGATAGGTCGCGGTCGCGGTCGTTTTACGACGGACGTCCGCGTAGTATGTTCCTAGCTTTAAGCTAGGAACACACTACGCGGACGTCCGTCGTGAATCGACCGCGGACGGGAATCTGGACAATGGAAATACACATAACCGTGCAAACTATCGGTCGACGGACGCGGACGTGGCCTTGAGCGCACGGACGTCCGATCGAAATCTGGCTCTCTGGATGTTTTGTTCCGTGCACACTGATAGGTCGCGGTCGCGGTCGTTTTACGACGGACGTCCGCGTAGTATGTTCCTAGCTTTACTCTCGCCCGTACCAAGGTCAAAGGTCTTCCACCTAAAAATAATGGCATGTTTCTCGCTCTCGGTTTAATAGTCCATTACTGCTTAATATCGAAAGTTTTTTTATTCAGTAAAGTGTAGGAGTCATTCAGGTAGTAAACGTGAGGAACCTATTTGTTTATATATATAATAATGAAGAGATTACTATGGAATATCATATTCAATATATAGATGTGTTTTAAATTACTTACCAATGGAAACATGGTTTTACTAGAATATGCCATGCCATGACTTTCACTGGGTGCGTAGGTACTTGGCGGCGTTGCCCACGAAAGGTGCACAGACTCTGTGCACGGGGCAGTCTCCCAGCAACCCAGTATTTGTATTGTTTCAGCCGATCGGCTGATCCACCCTAATAGTACAGTAGATACCTACTTTAAGATTATCTCTGAATATTTATTCCATAATTATATATTATACCTAGTCGTAACAGACTCATCGCACCGCACCAAGGGCACCCATAACTGTGAGCGAGTGAGATATATTTTATCATTCTCACTTATGGGTAACCTTGTGTTAACCTTGATTCGAGTCGGTAGTCTGTTTGCTTTTCTATAAAGTCGAAATGTCAACTATTATTTAGGAGAAAGGAGGGAGAGGAAATTTAATCAGGAAAACAACACAATTATAACAGAAACAAACGTTTATTGTCAATTTACCAGTACCTACATATAAATTACATTCCGTCACGTGAATCGTGAGCTAATTGGATTTTATTTGCAGTCTGTTCAAAATGATAGTGAAACTTGTTATCAAAACAGCATTTATATTGTGAAACAGAATATGTGGAAATTTGCTTTTCCATTGACATCTAATTTTATGCGAAAAATAGTGCAAGTCATGGCAAGGAAAAATGCGTCATTATATGAACTTATGTGGTTCCGAAATGTTTTCTGTGAACCGTAGGCGAGAGAAATGTACTATGTTATTTAATTATTAGTGGACGGATATCAAACAAGTAGGTAGAAGGAGCGAAGAATTATTAAATTATTTTATTTTTCTATTTCATGAAAGCTCTTAACCATTCTTAAGATAAGTTGATACATATTTACAATACATAAAATTAAATATGATCTTATATTTAATAATGAATTCATAACCATATCTGGTGAACTATTTATTACTGTTTTCGACTCATTTTCTCTCCCTGGCCTCTGATTTTGCCTCCTTCTACGACTACCTTCGCTCTCGAACCCCGGACGTTGATTTTACTGGCTTAAAACGACGACCTTTGATATTAACCTCTGGACCTGATTCTGCTTGCATTAACGAAGACGTTTGCTTTTAAACACTGGACCTGATCCTGCTGAACTGTTTACGATCCGTTTTGCCTCCCTGACTTCTGATTTTGCTTGATATAAGGACGATCATCGCTTTTAAGTTCCGGACACTATTTGTTATAATGAATACAAGTACATAAACACGATATAAGGATCCCAAAACATGCTTTATACCAACTTGTTCTAAAACCAACCAGAAAAACCCAGATTTAAAATTGTTCATATTAAGAAAGGAGCTGAAGGAAAGTTGGTCTCAATAGGTTGGCAGGAACTGCCCAACCAGAGTGTGATTTTGCTGTGAAGACCACCTGAGTGTAAGATACCGTGTCTTGTTTACCAACCTTAAAATGCAGTTACACGCTGGCAATAATATCATAAAAAAGAAAGCCATAAATATCTGACACGGTGGCATTTTATAAAATGTGTATTTTGTTGGATAGACCAATAGGAAAAATATGGTAAAATACATTTTTTTTTATAATTTGCAATGTCCTATAATAAAATACAATTGATTTATTTTATTGTGTTGTTTTATTTTACTTCTGAGTTGTAGGTCTGTCATGTGTGTCGAGTTACTGTCAAGTTACGATCAAATTCAGTCGGCTATGGCTTTCCATATTCTTCTATGGCCCTCCATACTGTTAAAGCATGATTAACAGCACTATAGTAGATTGTGTTACGAGGGAGCAAAATTGCATATTTATAGCGAGGATATAAATGGAATTGTGAACAAAGTGAAGTATTCTATATGTAATTGAATACTGAGTGTAGTGACTGGGATTCGAAAAGAAAGGGTTATTTTCTTCCCTGCACTGCGAGGAGGGTGCAAAGAGGCACTTTTCCTCTTTGCTATTAGGGACCAAAGTGATACTTTTCCCTTCAAGGACACATTTTTTACATGGTTACATAACATACCATTTTTTATGTTCATATAACATATCATTATATATAAATTTCCTAAAAGTTGATGTTAATATGTGTAGCAAATTTAATTCCACCTTGTGTCTTAACACTTGAATCCCTCACTACGCTCAGGATTAAATTTAAGAATACCTTGCTACACTCAAGATATATATCTCATTTTTCTCCCTTGTTGCACAATCTACTATTGCTACCATTTGACACTTTTTTTTTCATATCATATAAGCAAAATACTAAAATATGAATCAGGTCTGTTGTAAAAATATTATGCACTTAATCGACACAATTTTTTTATACATAATATTAAAATATGTTGCAACATAAAAATGTTCTCATAGCAATATAGGTATTAAGATTTATAAGATTATAAGTATTAAGATTTTTAGTTATTAAGAACTATATTTGCAGTGCCCTTACAGGGTTCATAGCTGTGCTATACCTACTGAAATGTAACAACTTATGTACCTATGATAGCAATAAAGAATTACTGATTACTGATTATTACTTATGTGCAAACACTTTCCGTGGCGTTAATATTTTATACAGGCCAGACAAAGTTATTGAACAGAAAAGTGTCACTTAATTCCCTCCTAACAGGGCCGAAAAGTACCCTTTCTGAATGGGTGATGTGAAAAGCAGTAGGCGTCACATCGCAAACTCATTTCCTTTTTGAGCACTAACTACTTAAAGCAGACAATAAACCAACAATCTAAAGTTATTTGTTTAGGGCACAGGTCCTTCTCTAGTTCTCATCTGTAGGCAGGTGCGCTTATGAATCACTACTAGGAGTTAGCCTGTTTTCACATTACCTGATCCAATATTGGATGTCGGAAGGATTTCAATGGAAAAAATCCAAGACGACGCCTGTAATGTATGGGATATCGGTCCAACATCCGGTATTGGATCGAATAATGTGAAAACGTACTTATGGGTGCTAAAATGAGTAATAATGTTAATATAGATCAAGACAAATTTATGTTTATTACACTCTAATAACATGTAGTTGCACTTTTCAAAATTAATGGGATACACATTCTCTGTCCAAAATATCTCTGCATCTTTCATCAATTTCTTCTTCACAGGCATTGTGTTTGTCGCTGTTCCACATTTTGGCAAATTAGATGAACTAGCTCTTACAAAATCGCTAGTACCTATCCACGTTTTCCCAACTCAATGGGCTTAAAAATTGTAATCAGGTCCGGGGTTCAACGCAAAGGCCGTCGGCAGCAAGCAGGGCAAGCACACGTCTTCGTTAATGCAAGTAGAATCAGGTCCAGGGTTTAAAATCAAAGGTCGTCGTTTTAAGCCAGTAAAATCACGGTCCGGGGTTCGAGAGCGAAGGTAGTCGTAGAAGGAGGCAAAATCAGAGGCCAGGGAGAGAAAATGAGTCGAAAACAGTAATAAATAGTTCACCAGATATGGTTATGAAACTTATGAATTCTCCGAGAAAAATGTCAAGCTGACAATCAACTGTCAGTGTCTGTGGCCAGCACAGATTCAAAATGGAATTTTTTTAAAGACTAAGACAAATCTCATAACTGCCGAAGTGGGTCGTACGCGCAGTCGAGCAACACGTTTTTATTTTTATAAAATGTATGGTGCTACCAAAAAATCTGTAACTTTTTTCTGTAAATAGAAATGCTTATTCCTATCACCAGAAAAAATATCAGGCGATTTTAAAATTTTCAGACATCCCCCATTATGTGAGAATCATAGTGTTGGGAATTAAATGAGGAGTGTATTTTATAAATAGCTCAATGTTGTAACTTGTATGATTTTTATAACTAAGTATGCCATTATAGAAATACACTCCTTTTATACCCACCTTTTTCAGTTAAGAGTTCCCTCTTAGCTCGTGCAAAATCAACTACTTATACTTAACCACGTGCAATAAAATACTCTTCATTTCATATTTATAGCCTAAAAATGTTACTACATCAACTAATCACCGTTGTCAAAGTAGGACAAGTACATAGTGCGTCTATTTTGTGTAATGTAGGGTACATTAACAACAAAGGTCGCTCTAGCCTATGTTTGACAGTTGATTAGTTAATGAAGAAACATTTAAATCGTCCAAAATCACTAGATCACTGAGTAGGAGGGCGCGGTGACAACGTCGGTTCCTCGCACGGCGAATGGCGTTCTTCTGCATTATACTTGTACTCCCGGTCACCATGCTCGGTACCAGGGGGTGTCGCACGGCCCTCCGTAGTAGAAGGCGCCGCTTCTAAAGAAGGTCCCGTGGGACCGAAGGGCATGTTTTCGGAGTTGTACGCTACGTCGCCGTTGCCGACGTATTCAGATGGTTGATAGCCGTAGCTGTTTAAGCTAGAATAAAAAAAAACTACCTTATGAATTCATAATTAAAGGTAATTAAATACTTATTGCTGATAACTACTTTACTATAAATACCCTACCAAACGATCGAAAATCCTTTAGGTGTTTATGAACTCACGGTAGGCGCAGAAAACACCTCGTATCTTTAATTAAATAACGAGCAAAATTTTAACTGTTTTGGTTACATCGCAGTTATAATCACAGTCAATTTCAAATGCATATATACTTCATTCGTTTACCTATTAGGCCAATAAGATATATCTTCTATGGGGTGGTGTGCGTACGGAGCATACGCATGCTGATAATAGGGCGAGTGCTGCGCTGGTGCCTCATACTGCAAACAAACAATTTCAAGGTTAACCATTTACTTAAAGCTTTGTGGCAGAATTTAGACGCTGTATTTTTTGAATTGATATAATATGTATTAATTAGTATCTATTAGTCACAGGGCCGGATTAAGGGTAGAGCGAGTGGAGCGGCCGCTCTAGGCGCCACATGGTAAGGGGGCGCCAAAATCGAGAATATGGAAAAATCCATACAAAAAAAAAATACATTGCGTGGGCGGACACATATCACAAGCACACAATCCAGCGAGAGGAGTCGGGAATTAATCCAGCTGTAAAAATCTAGATTTGTAATTCAGGTTGTGAAAGTTGCACCACATTGCCAACATATACCAACAATACCAACATTCATAAGGGCGCTGTTGCTAGGGCGCCGTAAAAGGAGAATTTTAGCCCTTGACGAACCACATTGTTGTGCGGCACAACGACAAAGTTACGTTATCCAAATGCAAAATTATGAGTCTATCCGATAGTCCATAGCGGAGTTCTTCATTAAGCCAAAGGCGCAAAACGTCTCAGAGAGGCGCAATTTTGTGAGTCACAAGAGATGATGAGCGAACTTCAAAGGACTAAGATCCCGAAGGGCACTTAGTGGCAAAATACCGAAATGGGCATCCCGGCGGTGACGATCGAGTTCGCAGTAAATGTCTTAATTATAATAGTGATGGCGAAATATAAGGCCTAAAAGTCGGGAACAGAGGCGCTGTGAAGTCAAAATACCCTAAAATATGCCAAAGACCGCAGCTCTGCAGTTGATCAAAGCTTGAAAGCTCGCTGCTTCCCCGCTAGCGTGTTGAGTCTTAATAAATTGCGTCAATAGGAAAAAAAAAACGCGCTCGCTTCGCTCGCGCTCACTATTTATATCAGTTCTCTTTTAGTTACTCAGGAAAAAATCCGCGCTCGCATTTTCATTTCAAATCTGCTTTCCTGACTTGGCCACTATAGTACTCCATTTTGTTCGTTATTTTATGAACATGATATCCACGTTCAGCCCCACAACCATACTAGGGTGCGACTGCGAAATTTCAACCCTTGTCCCTTTCGTACTCTGTATGATGATTGATGAAATCCATAAATTCTGTAGGTATTGCGTTAATCTTCAAACTACGGCAATACTATGAAAAAAATTTCGCGCTCGCTACGCTCGCGATTTTTTTTCTATGTCGTAAAACTTCTTCCCGAGGGCGCCGAAACTCAAACCCGCTCTACCCTGATCGAGTGCACGGGCCGGCGCTGATTAGTCAAGTACATATTTCGATCGAAACTCATGATTGAACATGACGATCGGTCTAACCTACCTGTGTGCCGTTGATTGCTACTACAAAATACGTATTTGAAATTTTGAACTTACTTGCAGTGGATATAACGGCTGTGGTTGTGTAGCAGGGGGCTGATACTCCAGTGGCGCAGGGTATGGAGGCGTGCGGTACGGTGATGATGGGGGTGGAGGGGGAGAGCTCTGCGCCGGCCAGTAGCCACTGCCCGACCAGGTGTAGCTAGTGGTATTCGCTGAAGAAGTGCGCTCTGAGTTGCTGTAGGTTGCTGTAATTCATTATTATTGTTTAATTAGATAGGACTGGATATGGGGCTCTAGAGTAAAGTTAAACCAATCTAAGTAAGCAGGCAAATAACCCGTGCACCGGCAGAGCTTTCGAGATCGCTGCCCACTTAACTTGGTATTACTATATCTGTTATAACGTTTGCTCTGTTGGATTTAATGATATTCAAACTAGGGTTTTGGCTGATTTTACGTAAATCGGTTTAAATTACTCGTTTATGAATTTATTTTCAAATAAAAAACTTACAAGGCGGTGAAAGTGTTCGTGGCCGGGAGGGCGGCCGGGGCGGGTATGGGGCTGGCCTCCTGGAAGCGGCGTTACTACCGCCATACAAGGACTGAGATGCCACGAACCATCCGCTAACTGTAACAGAAGTAGAGACTATTACTCCGATACTTACTATATATTTTTGTTTGTAGGACTCGACTCAAAATGCATCGCGACGGTTGAGGTTACGTTTAATTTTATTACGTAATTTAACTCAAAGAGTAGTATTAACTATAGTTAATATAATAGAGATTAATAACGATAAATTGACTACTGCAACACACTGAGGTTAAAGCAAGGTCACCCATAAGTAAGAGCGAAAAAGATATCTCTTTTTCATTTTTAGGTACCATTGATGCGGAGCGATAAGTCTGTTACAACTTTGAGGGGCGGCGTTTACAAGACAAATTGTATAGAGGCCCAAAAAAAAGAAAAAACTGTCTATGGTAATGGCAGGTGCGGCAGGTGACAGCCAGTGAGCCAGTGACAGCTGATTTGCTGCTGAATTTGCGGCAAAGTTAGCAAATTAAACAACCGGTTTGAATTCGGATTTGTTTTTCTCTATTTGCTTAGTTCGGTTTGTGTTGTTGTTTTAATTTCCAAAGTTTCAAATTTGATATTCTATATCCTTGTGACTTTTTGGCAATACAACTGATTTCTCCAAAAATGGACGACATGGACCTGGAAAATACGTTCGTGCAGGCGGATTCTAGAAACCTGCCAGAAGTTAATACAATGATGATTCTCGAATATATTATAAGCAGTAAGAAGCACAGTATTGATGAAATAAGGGCTGTGAAAAAACTAGCGTAAGTTATTTACAATTTGCTTGAAAAATAAAAATACACTTTTCTTGTGTCTACCAAGTTCTATAATAACGGTCTTATTTTTTAGGGCTTCGGATGAAAACTATATCATAGATGCTGTAGGATTCGTAGAGCTCACAAAGGATGAAAATGAAACTAAGTGCATTGTTAAGGCCAAAGTTGCTTCAAAAGAAGAAACTGAAATGAAATATTTCTCTGTATCTGTTCATGTAAATGAAAGTGAGCATACTATTACCAACTCTTCATGTGATTGCCGTCCTGAGTCTGCAGGTACATAGATTATATTATTTAATAATCTCCTACATAAGTCTTTATTAAGAAATATATGATAACACTTGACATTAGTAGTTGTAGTATAAAACATTTTATTGCACAAAACAAATTACATAAAGTACAGAAAATATAATAAAGAGTCACTTATGGATTATTTGATTTTTTTTCTTTTCTGGGCATGCCAACTTCTTTCTAAATGTAATATTTCACATACATACTAGAAATACTGCTAGAAAGTATGGTTAGTGAGATTTGACATTTACTTTTAGGAGGGTGCAAACAGATTTCGGTGTTCAAGCGTTGGTTGGGAAATAAATCAATCATCTATACCAGAGTGTGCTCCAGTACAATGTTTTTGGCATATCACCCCTGTTGGGTTGGGAACTAATTATTCACTGCTTGCTATATCTTTAATTTCTTACTATAGCTCAAGAAGTTTACATATTGAAGAATGTAAGACAGAAAAAATTACTTAATTATTATGTGCTATTGGGCAGACCTATGATCGGAAAAACAATGTTTCTCTGCTGCTCCAAACTTTACAGAGTGACAGAGAAAAATGCTTTGAATTTTCGAATATCAGTTTAATGGTTATAGCCCAAACTTTATTTGTTTTCAGATGGATGCTGTCACAGTTTGCTGTTCTTATGCTGGTTGGAAAATAAATCATCAATACCTGAAAGAGCTCCAGTCCAATGTTTTTGGCATAAACCTCTGCTGGGAACTAATTATCCAATGCTTATTAAGGACATTTTTAAATCCAAGTCACAAAGGAGTGACATAGAGCTGCCACCAAGAAATCCTGATGTGCTGAAGAAGTTTATTGAAGAATGTAAGAAGAGGAACATTACAAACTCTCTTATTATGCACTACTATTCAGAGGAACAGTAAATGTTGTGGGTAAGTGCTTGTTGCTTAGTGTAGTATTTTATCTTATCCTTTGGAGTGTTGGCTTATGTCCATCAAATTTGAAATTTGATTAATTAGAATATAAACTAAGCTTAATAAACTAAACTTAGTATGTATCTTAAAGGTTTAGAAGAAAACCTGGTTTTGTTTTGTTCATTATATTTAGGGCCCGTAACTTTCATGCCAATGACATAAATTTGATGTCACGCTGCATGTAGGATGATTCAAGAGTTTTATTTAATCATTAAGCTAGGAACATATTACGCGGACGTCCGCCGTCTCGCGACCGCGGACGCGGGTCTAGTCAATGAATTATACACTTAACCGTGCAAACTATCGGTCGTCGGTCATGCTCGTGGCCTTGAGCGCACGAACGTCCGATCGAAATCTGGCTCGCTGGATGTTTTGGTCAGCCGAAGCCACGTCCGAAGACCGTGCACACACTGATCGGTCGCGATCGCGCGACCGCGGACGTCCGCGTAGTATGTTCCTAGCTTTATTCATCAATCATTTTAATCATGACTTCAAAACTAATCTATTCATATGTGAAATAATTAATACCTACTTGATACCTATGTGAAAAGTAAATTAAATTTTTATTTTTATTTTTTATACATGTTACATTTTATTGAATAGTTTAGTTACTATATTTCAATAAATTATAAAAATAAAACAAATTGTTTCATTTTCGTTTCACATATCAAGTGGGTATTAATTATTCCACGTATGAATAGCTTACTTTAGAAGTCATTTGTACATGATTAAATTGATTAATGAATAATGATTAATTATTACAATAAAACTATTTGAATCATCCTATATGCAGCATTTTGAACTATTTGAATCATCATATACGCAATTTAACGTAAATTGATGTCATCGGCATGAAAGTTATGGGCCCTGATTATAATTATTATCATTCCATTTAAAACTAACAAGATATATTTATATATGGGTAATACTAGACTATTACATATGAAACAATTCCTGTTAACTTATAAACTGAATATATTTCACTAGTTTTATTACTGGAATATAAAAAAGTGCCATTGTAAAAGTTAAGATTTAAATACTCGTACTTGTGAGTTATAGGTACTTTGCTTTTGTTTTTTGCTACTTAATAACAATTTAAGTATATCTGTAATGTCCATGAATATTTTTCCTAATATATTCTAAAAAAGTTTAATTTGCTTGCTTGTATATAAATTTCCCTTTTTCCATTTTTTTTATATTCCTTTGTTTTTAAAGATAATCTAAGTTATGACTAAAATTTGAAATGGATACTTTTTGCTGTGTTCTGTTTTGAATTTTTTGTAAGTATTTGTAAACAAATAATTATCATAAAAGAATTACAAGAAGTCACCATTAATGTCAATGTCAAATGGCTTCCAATTCAAAATCAAGTCATACTTTATGTCCTACCATGTTTAAACAGGTTATGGGCCCAGTAGTCTTACATTGAGGATGCTGATGCGGTGATGAACTCTGTTAACTCTATTACGGATGATACGTTCAAAATACCTCTGGGAATTCCTCTCAGGCCTCTTTAGCATCCAGGAGCGCCATAGCGAACGTATTATACTTCATCTTGAGTGTCGTCCTTTGGTTTTGATACACAAAATTAACTATCATATTCAAACAGGTTATGAGCCCAGAATGGTTACATAAAAAATAAAAACTGACATTGTGGACATTGATGCGGCGACGAACTTTAGTGCGTACCCACAAAATCCCTCTGGGAATACCTTAGGGTCCAGGAACGCCTTGGCGAATAGATTGCAATTGATCTTCAGTTACGTCACTTTGTTCTGAATTGTGATACACTCAGTTACCTACCATGATGTTCTAACAGGTTATGAACCTAGCTTACAATAACATAAAGTAATATAAGGGCCATTTTTTTTTCAAAGTTGTCCACCCCACTTTTTTTGTAACATGGGTATTTTTTACGCGATTATTACTCAGAATCGCGAGCTCTTTCGATCCTGATAGGAGAAAAAAAATGTCCCAAGATTTCCATACATTTTTTCGAACATTCCATTCCGTTACCGCCATACAAAATGTATGAAAAAATGGTAACGGAATAGGAAAAAACCTTGGGACACTTTTCTTCTCCTATTAGAATAGAAAGAGCTCGCGATTCTGAGTGGAAACCAGATAAAAATTTCCAAATCCAAAAAAAAGTGGGGTGGACAACTTTGAAAAAAATGGCCCATAAACTGTCAAAACTTACATTGTGGATACTGATGCGGCGAAGAACTTTGTTGCGGATAGTGCGTCCCCACAAAATCCCTCTGATAATACCCCTCCGGCCTCTCCTTAGCGTCCAGGAACGCCTTGGCGAACGGATTGTACTTAATCTTCAATGACGTCACTTCTTCATTCTGGTACGCGGTGACTGCGATGAACTGGGTTTCGGGGAAAGGATACGTCATGATGCGACGGAGGTCGGTACCCACTTTCACGAGATGGACTCTCGGTTCGTATTTGTGAAGAGAGTTCAGCATGATCTGGAAAAAAAATATTAATGTAGGCAAAGAGGATCAAGTATTATAGAGAATTACTGTCGAAGTAAAATGTGTAATCACAGTGCATAGACTGCCATCTCTTGACACAAGCTTAAAACTTTTGAACCTCAGTTTTGACAATTTGGCCCATATTCTTAGCTTGATATGTGTTAAAATGTCAAATATTAATATTAGCGCCATCTAGCTGAGAGTACCCCAAAGGTGTAATGCCATCTAGTCCACCGTACCTTTTTATGTATGGTACTGAGGTACGTTTTTAGGGTTCCGTAGCCAAAATGGCAAAAACGGAACCCTTATAGTTTCGTCATGTCCGTCTGTCCGTCTGTCCGTCTGTCCGTCTGTCCGTCTGTCACAGCCGATTTACTCGGAAACTATAAGTACTACAGTGATGAAATTTGATGGGAATATGTGTTGTATGAACCGCTACAAAATTATGACACTAAATAGTAAAAAAAAGAATTGGGGGTGGGGCCCCCATACATGTAACTGAGGGATGAAAATTTTTTTTCGATGTACATACCCGTGTGGGGTATCAATGGAAAGGTCTTTTAAAATGATATAAAGTTTTCTAAAAAACATTTTTCTTAAAGTGAACGGTTTTTGAGATATCAGCTCTCAAAGTCGTAAAAAGTATGTCCCCCCCCTCTATTTTTATAACTACGGGGTATAAAATTCTAAAAAAAATAGAGGTGATGCATGCTAATTAACTCTTTCAACGATTTTTGGTTTGATCAAAGTATCTCTTATAGTTTTTGAGATAGGTTGATTTAACTGTAATTTTGGTTAAGTTATTGGTTTATTATATTTGCTGCTACGGAACCCTTTGTGCGCGAGCCCGACTCGCACTTGGCCGGTTTTTTTTCTTAAGACTTTATCAGTCTATGCGGAGTTATACAATATGTCTTTGATGTAGGTAAGTGATATTGATCTATCTACATAGTCTATGAACTCATAAATATTAAATATGAATAAATGTGAGATTTATAGGTATAGTTATTGTACATGATCTTTCCAGGTATTAGTAATAAAATATTATAGTTTCTTAGTATCTGGAAGTTGTCATGTGTTGTTTGGTTTAGTCGCTTTGGGCTGTATCTAAGGGAAACTTTTAATACCGTAATACGACCTTCCAAACAGTGCTACTTGAGTTTTCAGACCTAAGGAAAGCACGCTATAATTATTTATTAGGTATCTACGCTACATAAAACTATGGACAGGAGTAAAACAAACACGGATAAATAGCATCTTGTAAAAAAAGCATCGAAAAGTGTTAAAACTAAGAATTTCTTGAGTTTTCGCTATAAAAGAGTATTTTATGCATTGACCGAATAATGGCTATTCGATCATACAAATTAACGGGTATTCAAATTCTCTTGGTCGTTTATAAAGCTATATTTCCATTGGCTAATCTGCTAGCTTATTTAATCCTTATTTTTAGATATCGGAAAACATTGTGATGATATGTATTATTTATATATTTTTTAGTTAATTCGCTGTGCTGCTAAATAATCACAGCACGCAGGTGACTATACCCTCGCCTTTGAGCAACCACTGCAACCGAAATGTCCTTAATGTTACTTAAAATGATGATAGTTCTAATATCCTGAGTAAATACATAAGTAAGTACACATGCGACAAAGTAACAATTACTTACAATGCCTTCAAATCAAAATATTTTTTATTTATTTATTTTTTGCCAGTTCGTAATAAATATTACTTAATATATATGTAATAAAGTGTCTTTTTCAAAATAAAGCTTCAAGAAATTGAGTGCAGGCAACATAACTCCCTGGTCATATATCATAATCCTATCATATTGTAACAGTCCAGTTATTTCTATACTTAAATTTGCACTAGGTCAGTTATAAAAAGAAAACCGTTAACAGCCATTCGCTAGCATTAACGAACAATTGTTACTTTACACGTTTCAAATCTCGCACACTCTTAACAATAATACCATAATCGAGCAATTAATACGCCATTAATTTTTGCAGAAGTCGTCTAATCTAACACGAATGGGACTAGTAAATATAGCATCGAGACAATAATTATTACAAATGATAGTGCGTACACCGCTAAACAGTTGGTAAAGCTACAAATTTCACACCGAGACGCCAACATATGGATCTGGATGTATCTCATGTTTGTTTTCATGTTCATTCGCGCCATATCGCGTGAGAACTGGACTGTTGTTTCCGACAATCCTTTTTGAACACATCTTTACGTACAAACCAATATAACTGTGATCTTGAGGTTCGTAACAACTGCTTTATCGTAGATGTGTCTTACACTGGTTTCACTGAACAGATGCGGTCGTATACGGTGAGAACTATAAAAGCAGTGGCGAGCAACTGTAGCAGTAACACCTTCATACCACCTGCTTTCTATTAACGCAGATTAGTATTCTGTCAATAATGCCTTTTTGGAATATCGACTGTAACGGGAATCTATTAATATGGAGCAGTTTGATACATATGCAGTGGAGAAGCAAGTTACCGTTCGCAGGATGAACAATATGTGGAAATAATCAGTTTTACATACTGATTGTCCATTCGTCATCGTACATACATATGGTATTGGTATGACATACCTACTGAGTTTGTCCATTCGTCATCGTACATACATATGGTAATGGTATGACATACCTACTGAGTTTTCTGAATTCCTTATAGTGAGTGAGGAGGAAGAAATTCAGAAAGATTTCACACTGCAATTCTACAACAATTTCTGAGATCGCACGAGGTAAGAATTAGCACGCTAATGTAGCAAACTGTCCGAAGAATTGGCTAAAATTGTGATTCAATACAGCCAATATGTGAAGGTAACTAATAGCTGCCGAAAAGGTACATACCTGTCCATTTCCATTGGTTTTGTTGGTGAGCTTCACTTTTGCGAAGGATATGGGTTCCTTCATCCAGTGTGCTCCGAAGTTGGGACTCTCCGGGTGGATGTAGATGGCGTTTGAAGGAGGGACTTCTGCTTTGCCCCCTGGGACCTGATAAAGAAGATTCGTATATTTAAAACAATATATTATGGCTCTTATAATGTGGATGGCTTAGAAAAGGACCGGTGAGCGAGTCAAGAATACAAGACATCGACGGCAAGAAAAGGAAAGGTAAGTTTTTTCCTACTTGAGTAAGTAATCTAAATAGTTGCAAGACTTGCAAGTACCTCTGTATGTCAAGCTCAAGAGTTAGTCATGGTCGACGTCAAATTTCGTCATCCGGACTACATATATAATGTAATTTGTTAATTTATGTTAAGTTTGACCCATAATATTTAACACAGTACCAACATCCCAATAACGTGTGATTTTCTTACGATCCTAATTGAATTGTACGAACCCTAAGACCACTGTGTATTTAAGTATCGCTTTGACCAAGCAAAAACCTTCGTCGGGACCAGTGGTGGGCAAAGTACAGACCGCGGGCCAAATCCGACCCGCGAAAGATGTCCGGCCCTTCACCGGTCCTACAAAATAGTGTGTGATATGACCTATATTTTGGTGTAAATCTGCTTGCTTGCTTGCTAACCCAAAATGAGTTTTGGCCTCCAACACAAGACCACGCCTCTTTGCTCGGTCTTGAGCTGTATCGCGCCAGCTTTCGCCGACGCCGAGCTCACGGGTGTAAATCTGACCCTTCTCTAAAATTCCTTCAAATGTTGGCCCCCAATGGAAAAAAAATGCTTACCACTTCAGTAGTTCAGTTCAGACTCTGAACTGAACTACTCTTCATTCATTGACTTGCATGCCTCCAGGGTGTTTAGAACACGGGGAACGTTCGAATGAAGAACTGGAGTATTTACATACCCACTCCCCGTTGACGTATTTCCAGCGGTGTGAATCGACTTGCACGAACTCCAATAGCACTGTGTACATCGCCGTCGGGTCCAAGCCGCTCGCGCTCACTTTGACCACTGGGAACATCCGGCTGGAACAAAAAGGTATTTTATAATATATCCTGTTTTTAATGGCTGCAATGTATTAATGTTTTAATTCTAACATGATCCTACAGTCGCTTGTATTTATTGGTCATACTTACACATTCACCTCTCTCTTCGAAGTGACCAAGTACCTAATACCTACACCGGCGGCCGAGCCACGTAATATTTACCACTAAACCACCTGGTCACTGGGGTACCCGTTCAACATTCTCTGGTCTATGTTTTCTTGGAAAGGCGTTTAGTAAATCCTAATCTTTTCCCCTCACTAGCTCGGAAACACGTATTTTGTCCTTTAATACCAGCGGGTAAAAACGCATTTTATCCACTAGTGGGTAAAGTAATTTGACCTTGAATAAAGTCAAATTAACTGCTTTAAAATTGATAAAAGTAGGTGAATCTAGTAATAAAGATGATTTACCACCTGTGGAACTACTGGAAGCAGTGATAAACGCATTTTTTGCGTTGTAGTTTCCTCGCTATAGTGAGGGGAAAAGTTTTGTGTTACACTCGGGTGCAAATGTATTTTACTTCTCGTGTGTTAAAAAACTCGCAAGTTCAGGATTCTATTCTCGAACCACTCGCTTCGCTCGTGGTCAACTATATAATCGTTTCACTTGCTCGTTTTTCAATTCCACACTCGGCGTTAAAATACAACTTTACCCCCTTGTATAACAAATAACCAGAGGGCGGAATTGCTCATGGCAAAAATCAAACGTCAACCGAGTTGGAACGTTAAATTTTATCGACTATCGATTGAACTGAAATTATCAGTATATTGAGTTGTTTTCGTCGTAAGTAAGACGAGGATACTTCTTTATCCATTTGTTGACTGTTTTTCGTTTTAGATTAACCATTTTTTTTTCAAACGTTTTTGCAAGAGGACTAGTGACAAAAAAACCGGCCAAGAGCGTGTCGGGCCACGCTCAGTGTAGGGTTCCGTAGTTTTCCGTATTTTTCTCAAAAACTACTGAACCTATCAAGTTCAAAACAATTTTCCTAGAAAGTATTTATAAAGTTCTACTTTTGTGATTTTTTTCATATTTTTTAAACATATGGTTCAAAAGTTAGAGGGGGGGGGACGCACTTTTTTTCCTTTAAGAGCAATTATTTCCGAAAATATTAATATTATCAAAAAACGATCTTAGTAAACCCTTATTCATTTTTAAATACCTATCCAACAATATATCACACGTTGGGGTTGGAATGAAAAAAAATATCAGCCCCCACTTTACATGTAGGGGGGGTACCCTAATAAAACATTTTTTTCCATTTTTTATTTTTGCACTTTGTTGGCGTGATTGATGTACATATTGGTACCAAATTTCAGCTTTCTAGTGCTAACGGTTACTGAGATTATCCGCGGACGGACGGACGGACGGACGGACGGACGGACGGACGGACGGACGGACGGACGGACGGACGGACAGACAGACATGGCGAAACTATAAGGGTTCCTAGTTGACTACGGAACCCTAAAAATGGTATTCAAATGTTATACAATTTACTTTTAATCTAGTCAAAGAGGTCAAAATTAAATGGTCGAATAGCTAATCAGAGGTCAAATAAAGGCAGAAATTTAAAAGGTGACTGTTTTTATCGATAGCTGAAAATGTCGATAAAATTTAACGTTCCAACTCTATTGACGTTTGATTTTTGCCATGAGCAATTCCGCCCTCTGCAAATAACTATTATGTCACATAAAACTTTCTCTTCTTATCTGCCCTAAGCCCTAATTTTCCCACCGAACGTTTCTAACGTGACCTCAATAAAGCCCCGTCGGCCTTCAATAACCAAAAAATTCTCTTCTATTTTGCTCTTGTTTAAAAAGAAGTGTACCTAACTAGTGTAAGGAGTATTGTTCCACCCATATTGTTCTAACCTAACCTACACCTCAAGGATAGGGCGATATCGGGCACGGACGGTGCTGGTTAGCCACCCTGCGATAATGAGCAAGACCTACCGCGCTAATTGCTGAAACTAGCCGCGGCGGTTAGCACTGATATATAGTCTCTCGTGATATGGAGTAAACAGAATCATTAAACTAAATGAACTTGGGGCATGCTTTTTTAATCGCCAAAACATGAGTCAAAATTGAAGGGGCGCGAGTTGTTCCGATTTAAATGTCTGTTCTCTTGCGCGCCTAACTGCCTAGTTATAGGTAACGCATAACGTTCATTAGCAGGCTATACTTACTGTCTTCTACTTTTAAGAAAATTATTCAAAGATAACGTTGGTATATTTTTTTGCTAATGTGCCTGTATGGCCATTGGCCGTTCAATTAACAAAGCCAGGATGCCATTCTCTTTTCACCCACAAGCGTTGCCTCTAGCTACCAGAGGGGCTAGAGGCTTAATAAATAGCTAGCTCTCTCGTTCAATTGTAATTTAAATCTCTATTTTCACAAATCAAAATTTCATTGACTTCCAAGTTGCGAATTGTAGGAGGATAGAGCTAAAAAAGACATGTAAAATTGGTGCAAAAGTATGAGAATATTAAGAATATAGTTTTGTACAGCATAGTGCTTACAATATACTCTTACATTGTCCAAGCAGTTACACTCATAGCTCAAGCTTTTTACTTCGATAAGCAAACGTATTTAATTACCTCTAAAAATGATGTGCATTGCCCCATAACATCTACATCGGTTGATTAATGTTCCCTTACAGCAAGTTTATGACCTCTCACTAACTTTGATGACCTACCTGATTATACACGGTATAATTACTAAACATTATATTTTAGCTTTATTTCCATCGCGAACTTCATTGTAGTCTAAGGACCTACTTTACTATGAAACTATGTTGCGGTCATTAAGTACGGTATTTTGAATGACTAGTGAGTAAATCATATTTTTATAACGTGCATAAATACAAACAATGAGACATAAGATGTTTACTTTTGCTTGAATAACAATTCTGTTTTAAATGAAAACCTTAAATATCAGTTTTCGTTCGTACTTCGGAGGAGCGAAGAGAATTAGCTAGCAGGCATTCTGTCACTACAATGTTTTGTTATGATTGATTAAGACTTGTGACTAAGCTTGATATTATATTATACCTGTGTCCAACCTAAAAATTACAGATTTAGTCATTCATTTTATTAGGATTATGAGAAAGGTGCTACATGACATCACCATTATTCAGTTAAGTCATGAGAGATATTCTGTACCTACCTATTGAAATTAAAAATTTGTAATATTGATGATGTCTTACTTTTTCGCTTCCCATCAGTTCACTTTTGGCTTCTTATAGAAAGGCTTTCTTATACGTTATTCTGAAGCGATAGTGATAGATACCTCGCATTTACTGATAGATCTAGCACCACACAGTGTGATCAGGATATTAGATTTTAAGAGATTGTGAACTCATTAAAGAGTCATGAAATCACTCGCTCACGATCGCATGATGACAATGCACTTTATCGCGCTCAACTTGAGTCAAACATTTGCTGAAAATTTTGGTATAACGCCAACTCACCGCCCATTTTTCGTGACAATCATATCTCATACACTAACAATAATGCTGTCCGCAACAGGCTTCGTGAAATCACTCGCTCACGATCGCATGATGACAATGCACTTTATCGCGCTCAACTTGAGTCAAACATTTGCTGAAAATTTTGGTATAACGCCAACTCACCGCCCATTTTTCGTGACAATCATATCTCATACACTAACAATAATGCTGTCCGCAACAGGCTTCGTCATTTACCCATACACTGTTAACAATAACATACCATACATACTTACAATAACGCGTAATCTAAATCATCATCTCATTGGTTAGCCAACAAATCTGAAAGCGAACTCGCGGTCGTCCAAAGCGATAGTGACTTCGTATAAGCTACTGATATAATTAGTAGCGTCATGAATTCACTCGCTCACAATTGCACGATGACAAGCCACTTTACCGCACTCAACACGATAATTTTTTTAAAAATGCTGATATTACGCTAACTGACCGTCCATTCTTCGTGACAATCATCTCATTGGTGAGCGTCTGGAAGCGAACCCACAGCTCGCGATCGTCCAAAGCGACGGACACCTCCCGCTCGCGGCCGCCGCGCGCGCCGCCGCCGCCGACCGTCGGCTCCACGGCGCTCAGGATATGGGATGCAGCCATATTGCTGGAACAATATTATTAAGTTACTTAGTAAAAAATTGGAAAGTCCTTGAGAGATGTTAGTAAAATTCGCCCTTTGTTGAAAATATATTCTTAAGCATTTCTCAGTCGCTCCATTTCAACCGAGATGAAAGCTTTTCCGTTTCAGTTCTAGCAAAAATGTCTGTCATCTATATTTCAGCCAACTTTCCCTAAAATTAATTATCATTGATATTTGATTTATATTCGGTGATTTATTGATTTTATTTAAGGGCAGTTTTCGTTTTGCAGCATCTAAATGCTGGAATGATCTACCTCCTCCCATAAAGAAAACCAAATCCCAGTTTAAAAAAAAAAAAATGTGTAAAAGTTGGCTTCTATCACAACAGAAGGCATCGTGTAACTGTAGTTTCGCCAACCTTTACTTAGTGTTAGTTTATTCTGTTTTGCTCTTTAAACTTTTTATTCAAATTCAAAATTAAAAAAAAAATCAAAATTAATCTCTGTATATTTATAATAATATTTTTTTGATTGATTGATTGATTGATAATTTTACTTACTAAGTTTTTATATTTCCATTTCGTGCTGTGTTGGTAAATAAATATGTTTTTATTTTTTAAATTTTTATTATATGTAGGTTTTTGTACTTTTTTTTGAAGTTCAAGACTTCTACATTTTACTCTAAAGCCTTTTGGGGTACTTACATATTTTGCGGTCCCAATCAAGTCGTAATCATATTCGGAATCATTGATTGCATTATACTTAATTATGACATCCATGGTCTTACAAAGGTTGATTACATGTTCATATTTGTACAAATGATTCTAAAACTTGATGCAAACTCCACATAACGTTCTATGTCCTGTTCAAGTTTTTGTCACAGACGTCTTCGGGTAAAATTCCTATTTTTGTGATTCCGTATAACTGCCTAATCGATGCAATTAATGAATCATGAACGCATCAAATTAGGACGTACCGAAATAAATTTATGAATCATATGTGAGTCATGGGACACGGGTGAGTGTTAATTAGTGCAAGAGCCAAAAAATTCGTAGTAACATCATTTTCAGCCAAAAATATCTTTTTTTCAAGTTCTAAACACAATTTCGCTTGTTTAGTGGCATTGTTAGGGCATATGACTAAATTATTCTTAGATAATATAATTAATATAGGTATACCTAAGTTCTAATTTCTGACATCTACTTGCCTATTGTAAATTCTCGCACGTTTTAAGGCCGTATCCACTGGTCTGTAGCTAACTGTATCTTCTTTTTTCAATCACTCTTTTTCATATTAGGCGTAAAATCTTTTACCTAAAAAGTTGAGACACGTAGAAGTTAACATCCAAATATTGTAAAAGTATACCTATACCAAATATTGCTTGCAAAATTTTAAAAGCTAGGTAGATAACGGGCAAATACCGCAAAAGTAAATACTTTTAGAGACCGAATAGAATAATTTAAGCACCGATGTATCCATTACGAAATATACCACGAACCGGTGGCAAATAAGCCGGATATTTTATTTTACTCAAGTTTGGCTCACGATCTCGCGCGCTGTTTGCAGTTCCCATTAGCACGCGCTACGTCGGTTCAACGTACGTTCCTGTACGATTTTTATAATTTAGTTTCTGACCGGTCAGTTGTAAACTAACACATACCTACCTGAGTCTCTGACATGACTTTCTGACGATTTAAAATACGTTATTCATTTATGGAGACTATCATAAACGTCCACTGTATGGAGAAAGTGTACGGCGACCATAAATGATTTCTTACTAGAATCAAGAATTACATACTTTTTCCGCGACGTTTGCGGTAACTACCTACGAGTATAAAATACTTATTCTAAAAAGTAAAAAAAACTAGGCATTTTCATTCCTTGTTGTATTCCTTGTATCGCATAAAACACCCGCGCGATTACTTAGATGCAAAACTAACTAATTTTGCTTTGAACGACACAAATACAATCTATAAAGTTATTCAAATATTAATAACGTGCACTATTTCGCTAAATGCAATGTTACACTTTTGTAGTGTTTAACTTTGTTGAGTTAGCGGTAACACGACACAATAGTTACCATTCCATACATAGTATGTTTATACGTGTATTAATGTGTTCAGTTCAAGCTCAGGCCCCGTAGCTGAATGGCATTTCTGCGATGCGAAACGCCGCAGAAATGTAGTCTGGTCAGGGTGGCTAGCCGAATGGCACAATCGCTCACGAAACGCTCACGAAACGAAGCGCTAGTAGATATCTATCTCTATCGCGCTTGCGTATTGGCGCGACAGAGCCAGCGGCGTATCGCTTTCGTTTGGCGTCGGAGAAATGCCATTCGGCTACGGGGCCAGGCCGCTGGCTCTGTCGCGCCAATACGCAAGCGCGATAGAGATAGATATCTACTAGCGCTTCGTTTCGTGAGCGTTTCGTGAGCGATTGTGCCATTCGGCTAGCCACCCTGGGTGGCTAGCCGAATGGCACAATCGAACAAGCCACCCTGGGTGGCTAGCCGAATGGCACAATCGCTCACGAAACGCTCACGAAACGAAGCGCTAGTAGATATCTATCTCTATCGCGCTTGCGTATTGGCGCGACAGAGCCAGCGGCGTATCGCTTTCGTTTGGCGTCGGAGAAATGCCATTCGGCTAGCCACCCTGGGTGGCTAGCCGAATGGCACAATCGCTCACGAAACGCTCACGAAACGAAGCGCTAGTAGATATCTATCTCTATCGCGCTTGCGTATTGGCGCGACAGAGCCAGCGGCGTATCGCTTTCGTTTGGCGTCGGAGAAATGCCATTCGGCTACGGGGCCAGGCCGCTGGCTCTGTCGCGCCAATACGCAAGCGCGATAGAGATAGATATCTACTAGCGCTTCGTTTCGTGAGCGTTTCGTGAGCGATTGTGCCATTCGGCTAGCCACCCTGGCTCTGTCGCGTCAATACGCAAGAGCGATAGAGATAGATAGCTACGAAAGAGATATTATCGTGAGCGTTTGTGCATTCGGCTACGCACACAAGTTTTTATTGTAACATTGTAGATATATTTTTACTACTTCCCGGAATACATCCACAACATAAGTCAATATGTAAATACGAGATTTGCCAATCATAGTAATATTATAAATGGGAAAGTGTGTGTGTCTGTTTGTTTGTCCGTCTTTCACAGCAAAATGGAGCCACGAGTTGACGAGATTTTTTAAGTGGAGATAGTTGAAGGGATGGAGAGTGACATAGGCTATTCATCATAGGCTCATTCTAATGCGAGCGAAGCCGCGGGCAAAAGCTAGTAACTCATAAAAGTAAACATAACTTTAAAACTTTAATTGGCCTACCTACACATACGAGAATACCGGAAGAAATATCATAATTTTTCATTAGGTAAACAAATTTTCCATACGCTGAATAAATTCCTGAAACTTTGGACTTTATGGGCCTTGGTTTTCATACCACTTGACTTGACTTACATATCAATAATGTATCTAAACGTAAAGTGTGCCTTCTTGGTCAATAGTTGTCACAAATTCGGAGTCAATGGCAATACACCGAATTTGAATGCAAGCTTTTAGTATCGGACATTATAGTTGTATCTAAAGACTAATTTGTGTTGAGCTAATAGCATTTTATTGCGTCATAGATCACCGATGCGCGCACGCGGCGTCGGGTAAAGAACGTAATTAAAAGGCGATAACAGAATTTATGTTCCTAGCACGCTTTTGTACACGCTTATACAGGATGGTCTAGGAGCGATGGTATGATATCCACCATCAATAATTCGACCTATTTGCATTTTATGCTGGGTAGTCTTGAGGAATAAAGCCCACATTGACCTAACTGGAGACTTCAAAGTATTTACATACACCTTCAAAAAAGTATAAGTATCAGTATCCTTACCACAGATCCTCACATTCCTTACGATGATGTCTACCGGTCCGCCGTACCGGTAAGGTACCTATTACATGAACAATACGCTATAGTACCTATCTTGAATTCTTGATTGATATACTAGCACGCAATTCTCATCTGGAACCTATACTCTCCTATATCGGCTATATCTCAATAAAATGAGGTTCTTATACTTCCGATGTCGTGCCAAAAATTTCCTGTGAGTCATGTGACTCCCATTATCATGGGAGTTAGCATTATCATTAATCGCCATAATACGTTTATTTAAGGTACTCGTAATTCTAGAGTCGTTGCCCTACCTCCTGGTAACGATGCATTTTATTATGTACCTATTTTTGTAACCCCCGACGCAAAAACGACGGGGTGTTATAAGTTTGACGTGTCTGTTTGCCTGTGTGTGTGTCTGTCTGTGGCATCGTAGCTCCCGAACGGATGAACCGATTTAGATTTAGTTTTTTTTTTGTTTGAAAGCTGATGAGTTAGTCGGAAGTGTTCTTATTAGGTATTCGGTATTTGCGCTTACATTCGGCTCTCTTTTATCTGGTACATGTGTTGCTATAAGCAGGGGCGGCTCACTCCGTGATTCTATCGCCGCGCTACAAGTACATGCTGGCGCCGCGAGTTCGCGGCCTACTCAGGGGTGGCGCGCGTTCTCACGGAACGCACGTTCTCATTTTCTATTGTTACTTTAAGGCCCTCCGCTCACGAGGCTACTCTCAAGCGACTTTCGTCTCATACGCGTATGATACGCGTCGCTCGTGAGTAGCCTGCATACAAATTAACGTCGCTCCGCACACGACGAGACGCGTCTACGACCCGTATGCTACCAGTCGCACGCGACTGTCATTGCTGGTCGCACGCTACTCGAGTCGCATGCACGTTGCAAACAAAAATGGCGGTGGATCAAAAGTTTAATATTCGATTTGTCCAAGAAGTGGAAAATTATCCGTGTTTGTATAATTATAAGCTGCCAGAATATATGAGAAAAGATGTGGTGGAAAAGGCGTGGAATGATATTGGCAAAAAAATGAATATGACAGGTCAGTATAGGTATTATATTTTGTTTTTATGAAATGAAGGGTTTATTTACCTACTATTATTACATTAACCTACTACAAACTATGAAGGGGTGCATGAGTGATAAATAACGTCACGATTCAAAATTCATCGTGTTTCGCCTTCTAAATAGTACTACCTAGCTAATAGTAGTAGGTAGGTATACCAACCAAATATTACGTAACTTGAAAACATGTTTTTTTGTTTGTGTAGATATTTTGCTGTTTTTAGTGTAATTTGGTAGGTTTAGGTCTAAAACGAATGGAACAATATAATTTTTGTAACTAAGGTAATCGGTTTAGAAGTTATTAGTGATTTTTGGTACTTTCGGTACTTTCGGTTTTAGTGATAGAAGGTTGCACAATAATTAAACTGCGAGAGAATCGAAGCGTTATTTATTTTTATATAAACCCTAAACTACATTTATACACAATAATTTGACTGCCAAGGAAGTGAAGCATGTGGGGTTATTAGATAGTTAGCAAGATAATTTGATAAAAATCGTCTCAGTTGCGTAGCACTGTGTGCGGAAACGAGTAGCATACCAGTATGCAACCATGAATTGCATTGCAATCGCGTCGCTTGAGAGTAGCCTCGTGAGCGGAGGGCCTAAGTCGCGAGATTTTTTTAAGGTTCATATGCGATGTCCGCGTGTGGAATGTCTAATGATGCTTAGTTGAATTAGACATCATGAATAAAATAAATACCATAGGACATTCTTACACAGATTTACTATTGATTAAGTCCCACGGAAAAGTTAAATAAGGCTTGTGATGTTGGAACTTAAACAAAAATATATAAATACTGTATTTATGCCTAGAAAGTACCCAAGATTTGAATATAAAAGCAGGGGCGGCTCACTCCGCGATCCTTTCACCGCGCTACAGGTATAAAAGTTACTGGCGACGACCTTCGCGCGGCGCAATAAATTCAATGTCGTTTGCACGCGTGCGGTCCGTTTGTTAATGTAGGTAAGAATTTAGAATGGCGGCGTTTTGTGAACATCAAAGGAGTGAGCCTTCTGTACTTGTACTATTATATATTCTGTGATAAAAGTATAAAAAAAATTCTGAGTATTAATTAGTTTTTCTCAAACATGGTATGAAATATTGATGTTATGTGCCTTATAATTGGCAGCGAAGTATGACGTTGCAGGTGCGGCTAGGACGATTGATAGATAATGGAATTTCATACAAACCTTGCAGGCCAAGGCCGGCAAAGTCCTCTTTTTTAATTTCCAAACACAGATAATTGTGACATAACATCCAGGTATTTAGCCAATTAAAAAAAAACTATAAGGGGCTTTATAGACGTGCCGACTGCAACTAGTACGGGCCCTAGACAATATTTGATTTTGGGTGCGTTTTCATACAAAAAAAATTTTTTTCGTTTTTTTTTTTAATTTTTTTTTAACTTTTTGTTTTTTTATAAGCGTATACGGGGTATCAAAGGGGAACGAAAATTCGATTATTTTTGCGCTACGACGCACCGTTTAGGAGATACAGCCATCCATAGTTACTATTTTCAGTAGACTTTATTTATTTCATACCATGTTTGAGAAAAGCACTATACATACCTCGGCGGGAAATGGGGTTGCCCGCCTCAGACCTATCCGGCCTCGCTTCGCTCGGCCGTCTATATGTCTTCGACCGGCAACCCCCTTTGTCCCGGCCTCTGTAGTAATGTACTATTAATCCATAGGCAACCCTATAGCTGATCGTGGCGCACGTGCGGCTCGTTTCTTTGTTAGAATTTTGTAGGCATTTTAAAGGCGGCATTTCGTGAACATCAAAGCAGTGGGCCTTCTGTACTTGTACTATTATATATTCTGTGCTATAAGCGAGATATACAGGCGAATAAATACAAAACGACATAATTTGATTTGAAAATGTAAGTCCGAATTTCTTCATATTTCCATACATTCAGAATCATCCTGTACGTTATCGACGTAAACCGACTTAGATCTAAGCCCGTGCTCAAACTTTGAAGCCTTGCCATTAAAAAGAAAATGTTCGCAATCCGTATACGACTGGAGCTTAATACTTATTTATACGCGGAGTCGTAAAACGATGAATAATGACGTTGCATACGGGGCTAGTGTGTAATTACCCCGTCTTTATACGCTGGCTCTCTCGTTGTTGAAAACTTTAGATGTATCCGCGGCTTTGTGGGTGTATGGGGCTTACAGTAAATTACACTAGCTTCAGTCCTCACTGCACAGACATATACAGTATAGACAGCAGTGGCGTAGCGTAGATGCAACTCGATTCCCAACGGGTTCTCTAAAATTCTGCAGTGTCTGTAGAAGTCCATACAAAACAGATCCCAAAAACCCCTCCCTTTACTAATGAAAATCTTCACGCCTCGCCCCTGATAGACAGAGTCGGAACAAGCAAGCCAGCAACGATTTTAATAGTACATACATAAACTTACGCCTCCTCTCGTAAAGGGGATGGCAGAGTACATGAACTGGTAAAGTTTCAATGACACTCTAAATAATGTCAGGCGAACTGAAAGCTGCTACATTTATCAAACAGGTTCATCTTGACGAGAGTCTCCAAAATGCAAAACCCTGGAGTTTTTGGCAACTTCTAACCTTTGTACGAGTTTCAACATTGTCCATTTTTAGGGTTCCGTACCTCAAAGAGGAAAAACGGAACCCTTATAGGATCACTCGCGTGTCTGTCTGTCCCTCTGTCACAGCCGATTTCTCCGAAACTACTGGACCGATTTACTTGAAATTTGGCACACGTATGTAAACCTGTGGCCCAAAGACGGACATGTAATTTAATTAAATGAAATTTAATCACAGGGGTCACTTTTGGGGGGTAAAATTGAAAATTAAAAATCAAAGTTATTAAAACTATATTGTGTTACATATCAAATGAAAGAGCATTTTATCAGCATCTGAAATATATTTTTTTTATATTTTTTGTTTTGGTTATTTAGAAGTAATTTAAGAAAATAAGCAAAAAATGACCATTCCCCCCCCTTATCTCCGAAACTACTTAGCGTAAAATTTTCAAAAAAATACACGAGATAGCCCTCTCCCTGTAGATTACAGGAAAACCTATTAGAAATCTACAGTCAAGCGTAAGTCGGACTTAAGAGAAAAAAACTCAGATTACGAATTTCACTCACTGCCGCTGCAAGTAGTTACTAAACGTCTTAAAATTGTGTAAGCTCGTTGGACAGGTATAAAGAAATTAATTTCTGTCTTTTTCTTTTTAGAACTTGTTCAATTTTTTTTTCATTTGTACAAAATGACTTAAGTTCCTACTAAAAAGGAGGCGCTTAAGACCGTTTAAAAATTGACTGAGCAAAATTTTATTCAAATCGGTCCAAAAAAAGGTGTCTGTTGACGAAAACATAGAATTTGTGCCACCGAAAGCCCAAATCTGAAGTCCATTTTGCTCTATCTCTTATCGTTTCCGAGATATATACGTAAAGTCTTGAAAGTGCGAAACGTTAACTTTGCCATCATAGTCGTTCAGGCGCTCATGAGTTCTTTGTATGGAAAAGTCGAAAACCGACTCGCACTTGACCAATGTTCATAGAACGTTGTGGTTTTTTTTTATTAGCAAAAATGACTTAAGCGCCTTCAGAAGTGCAGGTGCTTAAGACCGTTTGTAAGTTAAAGTTAGCTGTGATGGCTCAACGAAGAAAGAAGATTTCAATATCCTACTTATACATATTTCATTAATTTAACTATACAGTTTTTATTACTCAAGCCAAGCGTTACGTTAGCTATTGCTATTGAAAGGAAAACTTGTGTATAAATAAAGCTTGAAACAAATTATGGGACGCGTCTGACGGATGCGGCTGACGACCGCGACTGATAAGCCGATGGCTTGCGTGGGCGATGGTCGCGCGACGGCGATGCGACGCATACGAAATCAAACCTTATCGATATGGAAGTAGACGATGCGATGAGACGTGACGGCGACGGTCGCGCGACCGTCGCCCACGCAAGACACGGCGTAAGTGTGCACAGCAAACATTCAGCGCCTCAGATTGCGTGCGGTATAGAGATGGGCGGCGGGAAAATACCCGGGGTAGATATCGGGTATTTACCGGGTATTTACCCAATCTACCCGATATTTACCTTTTCTACCCTAATGGGTGGGTATAAATAAATATTGTAATAAAATGGGTCATAAATTGAATTTAATCGTGAAAAAATGTTTTCTTGGTATTGTATAATATATTTATATTTTAATAATATAGTTCTATAAACATTTATCGAAGTATTCGTATTGAATAAGGAATTTGTTAAATATCATTGACATGCTTGTGTGTTTGTTACCTCCTCCTCCTAAACGGCTGAACCGATGGGGATGAAATTTTGTGTGCTTATTATAGTTCCTCTCAAGTAACAATTTCTGGTCCTATAGTGGTCGAGGACACCAAATTAAATCACACTAAATGGTCCTATAAATAATCTATATTGGTACTGTAGAGCCGATTTGGCGCAATTATGCAGCCATTTAGTGATATAATAGGCCTATAGCAGTATCATCCGTGACGTTTAAGGTCGTTTATGGTGATGTAATGATGACTATTGTGCTAATTTGTTGACATAGAGGACACAGTAACGCAATAGGCTACTAGACTCGTATCGAATTTAGCACATCAAAGTATTGTTTTCTGTAGTATTTGACTTAAGAAATCAATATTTATAGCTTGCGGGCATTAAAAGTGCGTGATGACTGCGTATTTTTATTTAAAGATGTGTGTATGTTTTTTTTTAATTATGGACTCCGAAAACGGTGTTGGCCAATGGAGTGACGTCACATAATTCAGATCAACTATGGAAATTAGAGGTAGTAATCTGATCTCCGTAGAAGCAACCTCTATTGTATTAAAATTCATAGTCGTTGACGGGTGTGACAGTGTGAAATATTTTTTTAAATATACTGACATCATGTCATAGATATTCTATAGATTAATATGGCTGATGTAGTTTTTGCCTGATCACGTAAAAGTAAACTTTAAATAATTTTTTTGCGGGTTTTTAAGTCTTAATAAAATATGGTACTATTTTTTTTCGTTTAATTAAACGGTAATTAATAATATAAGACATACTTTGAAAAAGGGTCAAGTAGCCTATTATAGTATCAATTTATGCTATAGTAGCATTTGAGATTCCGTTATACGGGTTATTTTGTTCTATAATAGCAGTTGCCGTCCCTTTTAATGCGAAATTTATAAAATAATTTAATGTGTGTAATATATAACAAAAACTGTTCTAAACGAGGAACTTAATGAAAAGTGGCGTGTGAACTTGTGAAGTTTAGTGTCAATTAACATAATTTGGATTTCGTATACTTCCATCATTACTGCAAAAAGGTATGCGATGGAAATTTTACCGTTAAAAGAATATTAGTTTAATGGAGTATTTTAAATGCGCCCTCGATTTATACATGTTTTGAATAAAATAAATAAATATAATTTAATACAATAAAATTATTGGCACCATAGTTTCTACTATGGATCCAAGAAGTAAAACATACGCTTTTATAGTTCGACTATATCACTTATCATACGCATTCACTGCCATAAGCCCGCCATCGTGGATTCAATTAGGGTTGCATGAGAATTTAACTATAATCCAGTTTAACTTATAAGGTCTTTATATAGAAAACAATACTTGTTTTCAATGTTTTACTATAGAAAGATCTTTTAAACAGTATTAATAAATGTTGTTTTCTTTTTAGTATGACAAATCTAAACTACTATTGGTCGCTATGTGTATTTTTAAAGTTAAAGTTTAAGGTCAAAATTATCATTTAAAAGTAATCGTTTTCTACTCTTATATATATGATTTGGTTTATAAAACATATAGTAAACTCAGCTATAACGCTATTGTGTTTTAAAAGAGATACCGAAACCATTATTCAACAGTTCTGTGATATAAAAGAGTCATTGTGGCGTATACGCCATACGGCGATGAGATATAAAAGGCATTAGAAAACGACTATTAACGCTTTTCAAAGCTATATAAACGAATCCTGAAAACTTCATTATACAGCAAAATAGCTCTATAATGGTATTCATATCACTACTACAGTGTTAAATACTATAGCAGTGTTTTCCAAAGCCACTATATCCCAAAATAGTGGTATAGTTAGGTTTTAAATCTGTTAAAACACAACTACTAAAAATACTATAAGCGGCTTGTTGGGAACCTTAATAGCGCAAATTGATAGCATAACAGTGATTCCTAACACTATTATACAATAATATTGTTCTTTAGTAGGTTATTTGATCCTGTTATAGACCAGGCCTATAGCGGCTCTATAAAATGGTGATATAAACGTTTACATCACTTCCTAATAACACCTTTTAGCTGTATAACACAACAACTATAGCGGTTTGTCGGGAACCTTAATAGCGCAAATTGATTGCATAACAGTGATTTCTAACACCATTATACAATAATATTGTTCTATAATGGTCATATTTGATCCTGTTATAGACCAGCACGGGTAGCATGGTCGCGCAATAGACGATAAAATGTCAGGCCGTCCCTATCGCACTATTAGTAAGTGCGATAGGGACGGCCAGATGTTTTATCATTTATCGCGCGACCATAATTGCCTGCCAGGCCTATAGCGGCTCTATAAAATGGTGATATAAACGTTTACATCACTTCCTAATAACACCTTTTAGCTGTATAACGTAACAACTATAGCGGCTTGTCGGGAACCTTAATAGCGCAAATTGATTGCATAGCAGTGATTGCTAACACTATTATACAATAATATAGACCTATAGTAGTCATATTTGATCCTGTTATAGACCAGGCCTTTAGCGGCTCTATAAAATGGTGATATAAATAAACGTTTACATCACTTCCTAATAACACCTTTAGCGGTATAAGCTTATAGAGCTAAAAGGTGTTACTGGAGGCTTTTATACGACAGGCGGGCACGCCGAAAACCTTTATACGACATCTATAGTAGCTTTTAGCGTCGAAAACCAAAATTATAGCACTAAAATGTTACTTGGGAGCTGTTTGTTTGGCTATCTAGCCGAAGTCCAGTATCTAGCTGAAGTCACATAGAAGGCATTATTACAGTCCGAATTCAAAGCAAGTGTTAATTAAAATCACACGTGGACGTGGCGCTTGTTTAGCTAAGTACAAACTAAAGTATAAGTATGCCATAAATAAAAATAAAAAAAAGTAACTGACCGGTCAAGTGACTAATTGCACCCTTTCAATACGGATGCACCTACCTGGCGTTTTGCAAAGCTGTGACCTCATTGGCTAATGAATTTGCATTTGTCTGTCCACCGTGTTTAAGTTAAGTAAGTTATTTGAATACTTAGTGGGCCTAAAACATCTGGGGAATACAACTTTTTAATTGAATGTGGTAAATTACACATGATATATTGGAATATTTGGAATTTCTGTTAACATTTTAATATTAGTTAGTCAAATATATATATTCATTTTAGTAGGAAAATATATTTCAGTCATGTAAATTAAGAATAATCTTTAATTTCATATATTATTTTTTATACTCGCTCATTTGGGTAGATACGGGTAAATACCGGGTAGATTGGGTAGATATGGGTATTTTCCCGGTATTTACCCGTCAGCGCCCATCTCTAGTGCGGTAGGACACCATCCGATTCATCCGAACGCTCAAGGCCACGTCCACGGTTTATGTCCAATAGTTTGCACAATTCAATGTCATATATTCATTATCTAGATCGCGGCAGTGGACAGCGTTTGTCGCGTTTTTTGGTGATTATCTGATTATCGATGGATTATCGCATCGATCTAAACTACCGCGCAGCAGCGCGAACTGAATTAAACTTATGTTGGTTGCAATAAGACGTAGATTTGTTTAAAAATATGCACACTTGTCACCTGCGGTAATAAAATTTTATGGCTTGCGCGATGATCACATTTATTAATGTCATAACCGCCAATTGCTTGCATTTGAAATTGAACTTTAATTACTAAGAAATAACGTTGTTTTTGTAAAAAAATGAAAGTAATTTTTACTACATTGCGAAGTTTTCGTTTGTCAACTAGACGCACACATTTGCAACTAAACGATCGGACACTTTTGTTTTGAGTGTCGAATTTGTACGTAGGTGACAGTGTTTCTAGCCTCGTGGCGCCGAATGTACTTTCTAAAGCACATAATGGTTTCAATGGAATTTTAACTCTCATGTAAACAAATAAAATATTATTTCTTTTGTTTCTAAAATTTTTCGAATAACTGAAATTGAATTCAATCTCAAGTACAATAACTGAGGGGGGCGGTGCCTACAGCAGTTGTAGTTGTATGCATACCTAGCTCACGCACACAGACGCGTCCACTGGCGCCGCGCCGGTGTCTGCGTGCGCTCTCTGCAATGTCTCTGCAAATTCTATGCACAGCGCAGAATATGCAGAAACCACATGGTGGTCTGTGGCAGAAACTCAATAGACATTTTTAGGGTTTTTAAAATAAGTACCTAGGTACGTGAAGTAACATGGTAAATTAAAAATTATCATTAGATACTTATTTGCGGAGGTGTAAACAATTTCCTTCGTTTTGCCATGTATCAATAATTAGGTACCTATCTATATTAAATTCATTAATCCGTATACATTACATTTTTACAATTAAGTGTATGAATTATACTTTTTATCGTACGGTCAGCTACATAAATATCTATACACCTGTATTCATTCAATTTTGAAACTTCTTCTTCAGTAATAAGTTTCGATATGTAAAAGAAATTGAAGGACGATACACAGGCGGGCGGAGACACCGCCTGCCGCTGCGGGCGGGGCGGGAGGGAGGAGGGGTGTCGATGGACGATGTCACGCGGGATTCGCAGCGCGAACTCATCATTCGCGCGGTGGTCGGCTCCCTTCGCTGCCTGCGCACGTTCGCTGCTCTCGTACGATTTGATATTATACAGGGTGCCCGGTATTAATGGACAACCTTTTAACCACCAAGAGGGCACCTTATACTGGTCCAGAAAATCTATGGGATATGGGTTAAATTGTGGTGTAGGCGAGAGGCTGGCAACCTGTCACTGCAATGCCATAGTTTCGTTTTCTTTTAACCCCTTATTTGCCAAGAGTGGCACCTTATATCTGGATTTACCACCCAGAAAAATCGACTTTAGGTTTAGTAAAAGTCGTATTTTACTTCACGTGTGTTAAAAAACTTTCGAGAACCACTCGCTTCGCTTTTCACAATTTTTAAAATTTTAATACCTACTACCTAAAATTTTAAAAAGTGTGAAAATCTCGAAAACCAGGCGACTTTTACTAAACCTTAATGTCGATTTTCTGTAAGGTGCCCTCTTGGTGGTTAAAAGGTTGTCCATTAATTACCGGGCAGGGACACCCGGTATATTTGTCAAGCAATTTCTGTCGTAAGAAAGCGCGACTCATTCGCGCAGTCGGTTCACGTCTCTCGCTGTCGTACAATCTGACATTATTCAGCTACCTTTTATCGCTCGGCTTTAGTTCGCATATACAAGAGTACCTATAGGTACTACAAGGTCCAAGGCAAAATACAACAATAGATAATGTATTTACTAAATAATATTTATTTAGTAATTTCCCGCTAGAAACTTGCGTTATACTACTTGTACTATTATATATTCTGTGGTTATACATGTATACTTTTTCAGCTACCATAACCAAATTTGGATTAGATTAAAAAAACCTTTAAGTAAAACTTAGAACCTTTCAGATTGTTTTACTCACCCTTTCTGATGTTTACCATACTTACTTACCCCGTTATTCATAAACGTACACTAAAGTTATCAAGCCGATAAATTTCGTTTGTCCCTTTCCGACGTATTGGTGTGATAGAAAGGGACAAACGAACTTTGTCAGCTGGATACTTTAGTGTACGTTTATGAATATTTAAGGATGTTAAAATTTATAGCTACGAAATTTTACATAAAACACCTACTTTAAAATAAAATAAAAAATGTTGAATTTGGTTAACATTATAAAAGACCTCACGCAAGCTGTGCTAAATAGTTCGCGAATTCGTCGAGAGGTGGCGCTAAACACAATTATGCTCATTAGAGAACCTATACTTCTAGCCTAGCCCAGTCTTTAGAATTATGTGAGTAACGTAAAAGTTTTGTAGGTACGGAACCCTCGGTGGGCGAGTCCGACTCGCACTTGGCCGGTTTTAAAATGAAAATCTTCTGCTAGGTACCTGTTAAATCTACCGATTTTTCAGGTTTTGAATATTATACGCGATTTGCACATTGACAATAACTAATAGAAATGTCGACACGCAACTAACAATAAAAATGTCTGTGTTCCAGTCCTTCTACGTATTCACAAAGCTTGCTTTGGCGCCCAACTACTTAACTCCTATTGCGCCAACTTACTACAAATCTAAGGCTCAAGTTACACCAGAAATGAGCTCATACAAGACAATTGTTTTGAATAGTTCAGCGACTTTCATGGCATACAAATCTTAACATTCAATAGAGCTTGTCGCGCGCTCGTTCGTCTCTAGACGGACATAAATTAATTTTGCTATTGTAAAATGTAAACAAGTATCGGGTTATTGTTTAAAAGATTCCGTCGGTAAAGCCAGTATTTAGAGATTATTTTGAGAAGAGACCGGTATAAAAATTGCAATCATAACTTCTGTATAAAGCAAGCGATATAACCAGCAAAAGTTATAGAAGTAAAGAAAGCAACACGGCCCTGACAATATATTGACAATTTTCGTTTTTTTTTTTTGTTTGAGTTCATAGCCTAGGCCAATATTATTTGGAGAGAAACACTTATATGTTTCTTTAATAGCTACTCAATGCCCGCTGCCGCTGTCATGGTTTTCATTACTGAGTCCTTTAATGTACAGGTATGAAATATATTATACATTACAATTTAAAAAATATTTTTTTGCACACTGTACTTACACGAACTCCACTGCTTTACATTAGACATCAACGCGCTACTTTATTTTTGGCAAAAATTGGCTTCAAGCAATCAGGCAATTTTATAACATCTCATCTTCAATAATGCGGTCTATTCTCTTTATTTCATTCATTCGTAATATACCTTAACTCATTATATTGTATAGTATCTAATTAGGCCCTTATATATCGTTATTATTATCGTTTTACAAGTAGATGCTTCATTGATATTTGATATGAGTAAAATCCATAATTCAGATAAATTTCCAGTTCTATACACATCAGTCACAAATCCGGCCAATACGACCCGGAATGTCAATGCCTTGCAAGCGGCCTTTTACAGATCCTATAAAATATCAAAGATAACAACGAGTGGCACTGACGCCGCGTGATTGGACGTTTATGGCATCGTCGATAAATGTGGGCCTTTATGTAGACGCGCATTCATATCGCAATTGTTGAGAGTTGAGGCCTGAGGTGCTAATTATCAAATGCAAGACCGAATTCAAGAACAACACGCGAGCGAAAGCTTCAGTTACATAGACACCCTGTTGCAACATAGACATATTAAACATACAACTTTGGAGGTAGTACCTGTATACAGTACAGTACCTAACTGCTTATCATGAGACGTTATAAATATATATTAATTGAATTATGAGGACTGTGAGGAGGTTTGGGTAAAGTTGCAATATTTATATTAAAAGGAAAATATAGACAGATTTGTAGACAGGTAAGGTATAAGGTAATAAATGTGCCTTCTCAATAAAGATGTGATTCGACAACAGGCTGGAATTGCTATTACCTATTTAAAGTTGTTAATGTATGAAACAATGAGATATGAATCCATCTGTTTATAAATAACTATCAGTAGACGGCGACATACATATATGACAGCACCTGCTGCAAAATACACAAATGTGAAAAACCCATGAAAATCAGACGTGGATACATTTTCTCTATCTACCGATTTTTAACAAATGAAAACTCTTTTATTTCAGAGGCGCTAAATACACAAAATGTTTGAAAACCTCTGCTTCATGTAGACGCATATACCTACATATCGCAATTGTCCGTACAATGAGGCATAGGTGCTAATTACCAAATGCAAGACCGGCCGAAATTGAAGTTGAAACAACGCGATGTTAGTATTTCCAATTCCAAAGTTTGCAATAGGTACGATGATGAAGGCCCCGGCCTATGCAAACGCCCAAAATTAGAGGCGTGATTTCACATTGACTTTTGATTTTTGGTGATATCACAAATTTGCATAGTTGTTTTATACATATTTTCACTTTCTGTGTTTTTTAACCCCCGACGCAAAAACGACGGGGTGTTAGGTATGAGTTTGACGTGTCTGTCTTTACCTTTTACCTTAACCGATTTAGGTTTTAACCGATTTATTTTTTTTGTTTGAAAGCTGAATTAGTCGGGAGTGTTCTTAGCCATGTTTCATAAAAATCAGTCAACTTTTTTATCAAAATTTTAATTTTGTGGTTATTGAGAACTTTAAGTTTTACTTATAGGTTAGGACTAGGACTAAACAGACAAAAAGGTTATCTTTAAGATTTTAAAAAGAAATATTTGGCTGTAGCAAAATGTTATCTTCTAAACGGATTCAGTTGCGAGTAAAGCAGAACTAATCAGATCAGAATTGGATACCATTAGTCCCTTCCTACAGAAATAAACACAAATTAATTAAGAATTGCCTAATATTTTGCGTTTCAGTAGGTATTAACTTATTTTCCAATGGGATTTTATGTACAATATTAGATATCTAAATTAGATTGAACTAGGATATCAAGTGTAGAGTTGGTAAAAGTTGCTCATACGTTATACATATTTTATTGTTTAGTGTTTGACTACAGTGACGATGTCGAAAAGTGTCTTCAAAACAAGTCGAATTCACCTCTAGTATTTTATTTAATGGTCTTGCGTCATCGTTTCTTCAAACTTGAATTTTCATTATCACTTGACATGTATACAACCATCAACCTTGATATGTTAGTCAAACAATAGGCTACATCAAACAACCGAAAGACATGATCAACAAGGTTTCGCTTTGATTGTGAATAAATATTTTTCTGCTACTGGTAGGGTTTTTGATTTCCTGGTCGTGGTTGATTATGGATTCATGTACACAGAACGATGAGTCCAACTGTGTTGGGCCTTGGCCTCCTGTTACGGGTGTACGCTGCTGCCTTTTGGGAAAATTTTGCAATATTTCTATAGAATGCGCCGTAGACGTTCTAAGAGATGAGATGGTTCTAAGAGATCACTAAAATGTCACTGAGAATACTGAGATACTCAATTCTACGGTGGACATCTGATCAACAAGGTTTCGCTTTGATTGTGAATAAATATTTTTCTGCTACTGGTAGGGTTTTTGATTTCCTGGTCGTGGTTGATTATGGATTCATGTACACAGAACGATGTGTGTCCAACTGTGGTGGTTAATTGCTTAGGCCTTGGTCTCCTGTTACAGGTGTACGCTGCCTTTTGGGAATATTTCTGCAATATTTCTATAGAATGCGCCGTAGACGTTCTAAGAGATGAGATGCTTTTAAAAGATCACTAAAATGTCACTGAGAATACTGAGATACTCAATTCTACGGTGGACATCTTACGATTCTATGTCACGTCATGTCTATTAACATTAAAATCTAATATGTATATGTAAAATTAATAGACTTCGCCAGAGTGATTCATATAGCTACCTCAATGGAAGTTAAATTCCATAATATTTTAATTGGCGTAAAGAACATAAAATTCAATTTACATCCATTATTTTTTAGCAGCAGCATAAATACCAGTAACGGTGAACAAAATTCCTGTCAACATACCACTCATCAATTTGGTTATTAAAATATTCAATGTAAATATTCAAATTCGGAAGCTGATAACCACAATCAAACTTTTTTGGGGGCTACATTTCAATTAAATTTTATTCCTCCGAGGTTGTCATAAAACTTTAAAGTTTGACGAGTAAAGCCCATTGAGGAACTCCGAATTGATATTAATTCAAATAACCCGGGGTAAAAAGTCAGGGTTTTATGTGGGCTGTAAAAGTTTATTGTGGGCTTTGTGGCGAGGCGGATGTGCCGATAGGGCTGCGCCTGCGCCGCCGCGCCGGGCGCTTTGTGCCGCTCGTGCGACGTGCGCGCCCGCCGCATAGACTGCGCGCGCATACGCGAAAAGCAATAACGCTATTCGGACTTTTTCATATTTATTATGGTTTTCGTATATAATTGATGTCACTTACAGAGCTTGGTAGGCTAATAGCTATATAACAATTAAATTCACATGGAAGACGTACAGCAACAATCAATAATGAAGAAAATGACATATGAAATATTTCATTTGAAAACCCATGGCTGGTGTATATTTCGTCACTACTTTTAAAAAAACTTGTATCTTCGTCTGTCAATGAAAAGAAAATTGTAGTAAGTATGTATGGAATGCATATAGACTTACTGCGTTTTAACTTTGAGGAGCAGCGTGAGATACGAGATTTTTTCAAAGTAATAGTGACGATTTGCGGATTACATTGATGAAGCCTAAAACGATATTATGGTCTTAAAACATAGTCATAGTACTAGTGCTTTTTATTCATGAACAATGTAGCATTGTGTCGAATACGATTGCACTGAAATAAACTGATTAAACAATGGCAAAAACAAGTGGTAGGTATAACTGCTAAAGTTCCCAATCAAAATCTTAAATACATAAATAGATAAAAAAAACATCACTCAGTACAATTAGTAAAACTAATGGAAAAATCATGATGTCACGTATTTTGATATTCATGTCTTGAGCTAACTTTTACAGCAAAACGATGTCAATAACATGTGATTGTAAGTACTCGCAAATAACACCATCACTATTACCACCCCATACGTTTATTGCCTTTTTGTTCTGAATGCAGCTCACCCATCTGGCCGAGCGGTGCTAAATCACAAGTTGTTACAATTTAATGGCACTCTGGTATTTACCACGCAATTGGCCGTTTCAACTTTTTTTATTCTTAATTAATTAATATAAACAACGTGCGCACACCTGACGTTTATGACATGTATTAATTATTCATTGGTTCATGTTGAATGAATCAACTAGTGAAAAATTTGATTTCTAGTAGTTTTACGCCTCATTATGCTCGTTGATATACCGCAGCTAAAAGAAACAAATAGGTATTGGTTGTAGAACTTGTAGATTCAACCTATGTTAATGCAAATTCATTGCCCTATCCTACTTATGTAGATATAAACTGAACGACCCTAAAAAAGGGGAAAAATCAGAGCGTTTTTAGGGTCCCGGTCTCTGTTCCCGGAGATTATTACTTAAGAATCCGCTGTCTGTCCGTCTACCAGGCTGAATCTCATGAACTGTGATAAGTAGTATTTTTCTTGCCGGTATGACAAGAAATTAGGTAAAAACAGAATAAAAAAATATTAATTAAAGAAAATTGTATTTAAAAATGACATCTCCGGCAGGACATTCCGTCGTGGCTCAATTAGCCATAACATAATCTTTAAGAGAAAAACACCGCCGCTTTTGGGGTTCTGGTGAAAGGTACTTGCGAATGTTGGATTATTTCGAAATGTGTAGGTATTTTTTAAAACTGCTTTTAATGTAAATCTTTGATTATTTGATGGAAATACAAATGAATATATGTATACCGTTAAGGTTTGAGGAGTTTCCTCAATTCCTCATGAATCCAATATCCGATTATAAGAAATCGAGCTTGACAAAATTTGACTTGAAAACTCAAATTGTGTATTGACGACGTACGCGATATCATGATTTTAAAATAAAGAAATATGTCATTTGTTCTTATAAAAAATAAAAATACGCAAACATATTTGGGGAAAACATGATTTTGGCCACTTCCAGGCTGCGAACAGCGCCATCTAGTTTTAAGCCTAAACTGCCCATACATTACAGGGGTACGCTTTTTTGTATGGGCTTTGTCAGTCCAGTATTAAATCGTTCTTGATGGTTAGTAAATATTTCATTATTTGTAAAATATCAGTACGATAACTAGACGTGTATTATGTACATTTTATGACAAGTGTAAAACAACACTGTTTAGAAATAATTGCAGTTAGTACTCGTAATTATTAGTTACTGCACTATTTATTACACAAGCTGCATTCATGCATGGTAGTTGCAGAACCTGGTTCGACTATTCAAACTACAAGTATAGTAATTTATGTCATTTTAATTTACTACAAGACATTGGTTGTCGCCATTATTTAAAATATTCTTGAACTCTACCTAAAAACCTAAAATTTACAGTGTTTAGTTTTTTAATAGTGAACTTGACTTAAAACTTAGAACTTGAGTTAAAATAAAATATTTTATACCAAGCACTATTTAAAGCATCAGATAATTATAAGAAAAACATGGACAAAAGTTATGATTTAATCCCATTTCTATTTAATAAGTCAGGTAGAAATATATAAAGTAATTGAGTTGACCGTGATTTTTTAATCCAATTTCTATTTAATAAGTCAGTAACTGAGTTAACCGTGACGTCACTCAATTTGATTTCATGTAAATTCCATATTAGCAAGTCGTTCAAATTAATTTTGACAGTTCTTAAAAAGAAGCTGATTTGACTAGGATGCAAGTAGCCTATTAACCATTAAGAGATTTGTTCAATAATAATAAGCTACTTGCATCCTAGTCAAATCAGCTTTTTTAAGAACTGTCAAACGAGTTTGAACGACTTGCGGATAAAGGAACTCAGGCTCGTAAGGATTTTGATTAGTTTACAAATTCGGCGCCAGATGGCGCTGTTCCATGTAACCAAAATCCTGAATCACGCTTAAGATTATTCTTGGGCCTTAAGGTTCGTCATACGGGTTTTGCTACTTTTAGTAGGTAGCTATTATTTTCAGAGTTGTTGAAATAAAACTAGTGTGTAATACATACAGGGTGGAAAGATAAGACGGGGCCTGGAGTTAAACTACCTTAAATCCTTAAGCTGGCTCTTTTTACTAAAAGAAGACAGTCTTTTATTTTTAAATGGAAACAAAACTGCATTCAAAGATTTTTTTAAATTCGCTTTCCTCGCCCGGGACTCGACAAAAATTAAAAAAAGAAATAGAAAAAAAACATTCGCTACTTTATTATACTCATCGATAAGATCATTATTATTCAGGATAAAGATCTCTAATAAACATTTTGTCGTAAAAACAAAAATGATCGCTAAATCATAAATTAATTTCGTTTTTTTTTTATTTAGTTCGAGTCCCAGGCGAGGCAGGCGAGTTTTAGAAAATCTTTGAATGGAGTATTGCTTATTTTTAAAATAAAGCAATGTATCTTTTAAGTAAAATGTAATTGATTGTAAGTGATTTAAGGTAGTTTCCCTCCAGGGCCCGACTTACCTTTCCACCCTGTATATATCAGCAAACACATACAATACTTATATGGCTAAAGATGAAAAGATACTTTTGCATAAGGTATGACAGACGCTTCCTTAGACGAGTTTCTGGAGTATATAGACTCGTTGGTTTAATCATTCACGACTATTACCTACCTACACAGTATAATAAATTTAAAAACCGGCCAAGTGCGAGTCGGGCTCGCGCACAAAGGGTTCCGTAGCAGCAAATATAATAAATTTAAAAACGGGACTTTTGTTCTGAATTATTTCATCCCTCTCCAGTATCAAATCTCCAAGGGTCTATTTTTTTAATGGCGTAGCGTAGGTTGTAGGTAAGTAGGTATACTGACATATGAGAAAAACTAATTAGCGCTCGTACCTACTGGTTAGGTTTTTGTGGGAGTAGGACTCTCTTCTTTACAACCTGTTACCTACCCTCTGCTGGGGTGTAGGGCTCGAATCATATTTCTCCATTTACTCCGGTCTTGTGCAGTTTGGGTAACCTCCTTCCACCCCATCCCTAACACCCTGAGCTCTTGACGACCGAGCGACGCCAAGTCGATTTAGGTTGGCAGTGTTTCCTCTTGCCGGGTATATTCCAGATGAGGGCCATTTCGGATAGGAGTAGGACTAGTGGAAATTCTTTTTAATAACACTTGCGTCGCCACTGCAATATCACTTATAGCACTATACGAGAAATTGGTGGGGTACGTTTGAGGAACAGGTACCTACGATTAAGGCCAGTTTACCCCATATCTTAAGCTGAGTTTAGACGTGCAAGTTATTGCTGCAAGTTTTGAGATTGAAGTATATGCTAGAAAGAGATGCAGATATTTGCCACTCTTTCTTACCTATAGTTAGTTGTGTCTCAAAACTTGTAGCAATAACTTGCTGGTCTAAACTCAGCTTTACGTCGAATTCACCCATCATAATTCACTTGACTGTACTCCAATATAGAACATTTCATTCCTTAAATTTCGAGCAGTTAGCTGCGCTATATCACTTTTTTTTTATTTGAGAGACTTACATAAGGTACAGCGGGGCAAATCTCGACTGGGGGGCAAATGTAAATGGTCAAATTTTTCCATGTTTTACAATGTTTGCATTATTAAATAGTGTGTCCACCGGTTATATGATAGGCTTGTTCAGTGGATACATGTAGAACTCAACATCATAGTGTAATAATGGATTAGTTACAATTGGCCGCCAGTCGAGATTTGCCCCGCTGTATCTAAAAGATAAGTATTATTTTTTCTTACCTGCTTTCGCCGGTTAAATTCTCAATTCCGTCCACTTAAAGCACATAAAATGTCCGAATAAATAATTAAGTTTTTTTTTATTATTTTTCACCGAACACTTTTAACACTTCTCAAACTTCTAGTACCATTATTGTTTCACAAGTTTTATTAATTGTTTTTTGTTTATTTTTTCTGAATTAAAGATAGGTATAAGGAATGAACGTAAATTTTCTCACAAATCACGATCGGTGGCAGCGTGCCAGCAGCATGACCAACTACCGCGAACTCGGGCGCACTGCCGTCATTAGCATATATACAAAATAACATACCCACTACCTTCAGACCAACTCATACCATAATCTCCCATACTACTATGGGCTTAAGACCTCGTATTCTTCGTTTACAGGTAATGATCACTAAAGTTCCCGCAAGCAAACATCAGCTTTATAAACTGTAATAAAGAGTTAAATATTACTTGTATGCGGGCATTAGCGCAGCTCGGTCCGAAGCCACGCCCCTAGCCCGTTGACAAGCATGCTGATTGGTCCTGCGGACGGCCAAGCGAGATGATCGTGCGCAGCATTGAGGCGGTACTCAAGTTAGAATTTTCATAAATTGTAGCAATGTCATCGACGAATTTCGAAATTTCACAGATATTGGTGTCAATTTCTAACACTTGCATTTTATCTTTTAGCTAAAGTGAAAAAGTTTGGTCATATTCATGCCACTATTTTTTAAATATACACAGGAATTACCTACCTTTCCTGATAAAACACAAACACCAGCCTTCTTACCTCCCAGGAATACTCCTAGATCCCTTTTGTTCCAAACTCCGATATTCGGAACCTCCTCCTCCACAGAGTGGGACCATAATGGGTTCCTTTTTTACCTTTTTGGTACAGAACCCTAAAAATCACACCCAGGAAAGTTACAGAACACATCCAGACTGCTGTCCCGCAAATAACAGAGCCCTGGTGAAGTCTAATTTGTTTCATCATAGATTTGTATCCATTTAGCTAGTACTTACAAAGTCTTCATTTTTCTCAATTTCTTCAGTGAGCCAATCCACGGAGACCTTGTCATCTTCCATTACACAGGAGATTTGAAGTTTGTGGATGCCATACGCAAGAGGAACTAATTTAGCTGCACCCCAAAGGAGACCATCTGAAGTGATGTTTCGCACTGCCTCCTCCGGAAAGGAATGCTTAATTGGTCTTAGGTAGAGTCTAATAATAGTTTTCCTAAATTGATTATTCATATTGTGAATAATCTAGTAATCTATAACTACTTAGTTTATATGAAACAAACGACTTAAAATACTTAGATAACGCAATCTTATAACCAGTTACCCTTTTAAATTGACCCTATTGTGCTATTAACAGCAGCTAAGTAAATGTCTTAGTATGATTTTGTATCTACTAGTACAGAAACACATTCCATTTTAGTCACGGACACATTTCTGGATCGATACCACGCTGATAAAAAAAAATCCTACCTATTAGGTTAGGTAGGATACACATAAGCTACCGTAGCACTGATGTCGATCGACTCTTTAATACCTACGTATTCATTCAACTTAGTGATCCCAATACGGTCCGTCCAACCTACCTACAGCTTTCACAAGCGCATATAGACGGGAACAGAACCTAGCATTCCACCGCCTCACCCAGATACGGTCCGCCGGCCGGGTGCTAATTGGAAAAGGAAACCTCAAACAACCGAGCTCAACGCTCTCCACAGAAATGTTTCATTTTTAAACAGTGACCGTTACAACCGATCGCAACTACCAATAGATATTTCGAAATTTCGAAGTTTATTTTTCTGGAGCAGAGAACTTTAAATTTTGTTATTGAATCTCTAACATACCTGATGCTATGTATTTATTTGACATGATGGTTACTTGTTATTAAAAGCTTATTTTTGGAGTAATATACTAAATTTTGGAACAAAAACCAATTTAGTTTTACTTCGATCGTACGTATTTAATACCTACCTATTAACTTTATTAGGGATCCTATTACCGCACTGTAATAAATACATACCTACAGCTTCTGTCAAGTTTTATTTTAGTAACTCATTAGTAAGACACATATAAAAAAAACGTAAGAAACCTTAGTACCTACCACTTCTAACGAACACCAATGTCAAAATTACTGACCAGCCCCTTTAGCACAACTTGCCTTGTAGCGCGCGAGTCCATACATCAAGCGTGACTTCAAGTATGGACTCGCGAGCGACAAGGCAAGCTGTGCTGCTAAGGGTCAGGTGTTCGTGCTATGGTGGAGGTGCTGGGATTAAATTTTGTCAAACCAAATAAAGTGAAGTGACGAGTTCGAGCAGCTAAATATACGTGTTATTTTAGACTACTGTACTGCAACATTGGTATATAAAAATAAGTGATTAAGTTTAGATTTCCTTGTAGGTACGTTACTGTTGTTTATTTAAAAATAGGTACTAAATTTAGACGGATTCTATCAAGAGCTTGGAGTTGACAGACGCTAGACGATCTTGTATGCACTATTTTGATCATAGATCAGATCATAATTATTCCTAAATTCAGTATTGGATAGGTACATATTCACAGCTATTTCCTTTATGATTAGATATAAATGAATGCATTAAAGAAAATCCAGCGGCATAATAAGCGACACTACTATATTATACATACTAAATGCATATAACCTTTCTCGTTTTTTACTAAACTACTCAAACACCCTGCTGCCTTCCAAGAAACTACTGGACTAAAATTCCCTTAATTCATTTGTTGGTTCTGTCGGACAGAGTCAATAACCACCATGATCTGCGACGAGTTGCTGTGGTGAGGAACTTCTAGTTGGACTACCTGTGGATTGCATGCATCACTCTACTTCACCTATGCTTAGGTATTTGGTTTTCTCTATCTCAAGCAGCAATCACGATAAGATTAGCAATGAGATGTTTCTTAAATACAGTACTTTTCATTACGTCTCCCACTCCCACATTTATTAGGCGCACTGCTTGCATAGGTAATTTAGAGAAACACACGTGTAGTTGAATATACTAGGTATAGTAGGTATAGTCTCTACTTTTCTACCTTGTAAAAGATTTTTAATTGAATTTTAAAGAGTTATCTTTAAATCCTGAACTCTTAAGATTTTGCATGAAAAATCCTCCAAGTTCTCACAGTTTTTTCTGTGCGTACGCTTTCACTGCTGCAAGATACCGCGAACCTACAAAAAGAAAAAGATATCCTGTAACTTGAAGATTTCCTTACAACGCCCACGTGACGGCGACGAAGCCGACACGCGCACGGAACCGCATCTTGTTTGTTCGGAGTCCCGTGCTAACTCCACCGTTTAAACACTACGTGCTAGCACGCCATGAATTACTTTTCATATAGATAAAATTCACGCCACTCTAACCTCCTGAAATTAACACCTGTTTAGCCCCGCGCCATATCTGTCTTTTGATGACCGTGTCATTTATGACCCGAGACTACACAGCCGGAGTTAATTATACTTGATATAAAAAGTAAAACCAGTTGTTTGTGTAATAGCTTCACATTTGGTAGCATCATGCTAAATATTCGAACGCCCATTGATGGACTTGGAATTGAAACGTAATTTGTGTAAACTGGATTATTGTTGATTCATTGTTTGTGTTTATGGAACTGCTTTTTAACTATCTCGTCGAGTGTATGCGAAATGACGGGTTACTGTTATCTTGTTAGTACTGTTTCCGTTAAACGTGGTTGGATTACTAAAATGAGACGTTTGTTCAATATTTAATCACAGCATTTGGAAGACGCAGGCTGATAAGTACATAATGTGATTTGCTGATGTGTCCGGTGTGGACTGTAAGAGTAAGTAATGCTTTTAAAAGGTGTCCAATGGTCCTGAGGAACTTGTAGGTAGTAGGTAAATAACCTATTCTTACCCAGGTCGCACCACGTATGTAGAATCAAACTGTTATTTATTTATTTATTTATTTATTTATTTAATCTTTATTGTACACAAAGAAAGAAAAACTTATAGTATTAAAGGCGGACTTAATGCCAGACAGCATTTTCTACCAGTCAACCTTTAGGCAAAGCAGAGATATTGTGGGCGGTGATATTACTAAAACTTTACATAGTTACCTACATAAGAACTAGCACAAAAGTTCTAGTTCACGCAAAAAAGATTCTAAAAGTGTAAAACGAAATCCGCATACCTACCGGTAAACGTGAAAGATGTCATCAAACATTCAAAAGTAAGAAATTAATACACATGGAAGCAAATAGCCGGCGGCATTCCGGCTGAAGAAACAACACTTGGCAGACAAATATTTTAATGTCATTAACACAGCGTTAAATTTAGCAGTTTCGAAATTGACTTGATTGAAAATCAACAAGTAATTTATTAACCTAACTTACTAACGTGAACGTGTGTCTGTTTAGGGTCCAGTAGAAAATAGAGAGACCGTGACATGTGCTAGTACGTGTAGCTTTCAATTAAGTTTGAAGAGCTGGCAACTTCCTCGCTCAGCGTACATATTATCTTAACAATCCTGTGAGGAAATGCTGCCAGGCGAATTCGGTCCCTTTATACATACTTACTTAATACATTGGGTACGTACCTACCCAGGAATAAGTATCATACCTACCTTCTTGCTACAATCTACCTAGGTAATAGCAATTAACTCAAGTAACTCAGACCTATCTTACGAAGCCTGAATATTATAATATACTGGTCCACCATACAAATCTAACTAAAAGGCATTCTCGCTATTCCGACGGCCGTGCTCTCACCGTTTTCTGTTAGCTCTACACTACTGCTTACCTGTACTTTACGATTTCGTACGTAAACTCACAAACAGTCTCCATACTCGTCCACTTTAGTGTTTGAACATGGTGACACGGAACGTGTTCGATAATTATTGGAAGGATCAATACCGTCCAACTATTCGAGTCTAGGCAAACATGGTTTATGGCTCGCTGCGCTTGAGTTTCTATTTGAATCTTAAATTCAAACACGGTTTGCTTGGAGTGCGTCGAAACCTGCGACTATGTATTTACTGACTGTAGGCATACTTTGTTACTTGGGATCGTTTCGAGTTTATCAGGATTTCTAAGTTTGAGTAGCGTTCAAGAGTTACTTATTTTATACAGTCCAAACTTGATCACAAGTTAACCGAAGGTACCTATTAGATTCCCTTGTTTCTCGTAGAAATAGAAAACCAAGTTTGATTACAGGTTACCTTTAAGGAAAAATAATTTTTCATAGACAACACTGATAAAAAGCTTCAAATATAAAAAACAATAGGTATAGGTACTTACAAATGCCCAGGCAGGACCCAGGAGGATCTATCCTCCTGAGTCCGTAACATTTTTTTAATGTAACTGTGGGTCTAGTGAAAAAGGGTATAACTCAAATTGACTCGGTGAAAAAGGGCACAAGTCCCACCTCGGTTTTGTGACCTGTTTCACCAAGTCAATTTGAGTTATACCCTTTTTCACTAGACCCACAATATTCAACCTTTTTCATTTAAGTTGTTGATCTTGAAACACGTGTCATCTAATCCCAATCAAGAACTAGCAATGCAAAGGTAGGTTAACTTACCTTTCGCAGTTTTGTTTACACTGCCCTAAAAGTCGCCTTTGCGACTTATTTGAGGGTCATAAAAATATTTTTAATATGGTCAAAGCCAGGGCCGGATTAAGGGTAGAGCGAGTGGAGCGGCCGCTCTAGGCGCCACATGGTAAGGGGGCGCCAAAATCGAGAATATGGAAAAATCCATACAAAAAAAAATACATTGCGTGGGCGGACACATATCACAAGCACACAATCCAGCGAGAGGAGTCGGGAATTAATCCAGCTGTAAAAATCTAGATTTGTAATTCAGGTTGTGAAAGTTGCACCACATTGCCAACATATACCAACAATACCAACATTCATAAGGGCGCTGTTGCTAGGGCGCCGTAAAAGGAGAATTTTAGCCCTTGACGAACCACATTGTTGTGCGGCACAACGACAAAGTTACGTTATCCAAATGCAAAATTATGAGTCTATCCGATAGTCCATAGCGGAGTTCTTCATTAAGCCAAAGGCGCAAAACGTCTCAGAGAGGCGCAATTTTGTGAGTCACAAGAGATGATGAGCGAACTTCAAAGGACTAAGATCCCGAAGGGCACTTAGTGGCAAAATACCGAAATGGGCATCCCGGCGGTGACGATCGAGTTCGCAGTAAATGTCTTAATTATAATAGTGATGGCGAAATATAAGGCCTAAAAGTCGGGAACAGAGGCGCTGTGAAGTCAAAATACCCTAAAATATGCCAAAGACCGCAGCTCTGCAGTTGATCAAAGCTTGAAAGCTCGCTGCTTCCCCGCTAGCGTGTTGAGTCTTAATAAATTGCGTCAATAGGAAAAAAAAAACGCGCTCGCTTCGCTCGCGCTCACTATTTATATCAGTTCTCTTTTAGTTACTCAGGAAAAAATCCGCGCTCGCATTTTCATTTCAAATCTGCTTTCCTGACTTGGCCACTATAGTACTCCATTTTGTTCGTTATTTTATGAACATGATATCCACGTTCAGCCCCACAACCATACTAGGGTGCGACTGCGAAATTTCAACCCTTGTCCCTTTCGTACTCTGTATGATGATTGATGAAATCCATAAATTCTGTAGGTATTGCGTTAATCTTCAAACTACGGCAATACTATGAAAAAAATTTCGCGCTCGCTACGCTCGCGATTTTTTTTCTATGTCGTAAAACTTCTTCCCGAGGGCGCCGAAACTCAAACCCGCTCTACCCTGATCGAGTGCACGGGCCGGCGCTGGTCAAAGCATCGTGGGGGGCAGTATGCAAATCACTCTACCTGTAACCTAGCTTGGGCAAATACGCCTTATCCTGTGCACTGTTTGTACAAAAGGGCTTAAGCGACGTGTGTTCTTTTGTTTGAACCTTCTTTTTGACTTGGGTTAGTGTAGTTTGCTTAGGTTTACGACAGGAGTAAAGTGCGATTATGTGGTCCATTGAAGTTGCCGAATGGATAGCTGTGGCAGGAACATTGCGTTTTGGTCCTGGTTATCTTTTCTTGCTTACTTATATTTCAGTAAAAATAAGTATGTAGGTATGTGATATAAATACTATTTGATTCTTATGTCAGAAGTATTCTGGAATTGGGGTCAGTGATCTGGTCTCCTCAATACCATATCCAATATCCATCTTGTAACAGAACAAGCGTCTATGACGAGGAAATTGACTCGTTATTACATATAAAACTTACGGCGAATCAACTTTTCCTTGACCAACTTTTTCCTTTGCCTAATAATATAATATTTCCTTTGGGATTTCATTGGATATTTTGACAAATAATATCTGTGAAGCTTTATCACATGTATAGTCACGTCTTCACTCATAAAATTCACTATTATTTGATGCAAAACAGGTTGGAAAAACGTATTTATCAACAAACTACGTTCACATGGACGGAATACTGACACTGACAGTTTTCAGCTACGTAACGTTCCGATATTATATCTTGATTTCAATCACAGGTCATAAAAGTTCATAATGATTAGTAGTATACTTTCTGGATGTGTTTAATGTAGCATTTAGAAACAAAAATGATATTTTACTGCGTATTTTGTGTGACTGAAACTTAGCTTGTAAGAGTGGCAACACTCAGGCTTTATGGAAAATAAAGTTATTCTCTATGATCAACATACATGGTGACATGGTGGATATTTTTTTTCCCGATGTGAAAAAGAAATATGGAAGAGCTAAAGCAGCAAATGGATGCGCAAATGGCGCTGATACAGCAGTTACAAACCCAACTAGCGGCACAAACTTCTGCATCATCAGCATCAAGCCAAACAATAAGTTTCCTGCCCGGCATGACCACGCCGCCGCCACAACCTTTCACCTTTAAAGCTACCGACTGGGAAAATTGGATCATCCGTTTTGAACAATATCGTGAAACAACTCGTTTGAAGATGCTACCAAGCGAGACACAGGTAAACTCATTACTATACATCATGGGTGCTCAAGCCAATAACGTCATCACTTCGATGAAACTGAGCGAAAGCGACATGAAATCTTACGATATCGTCAAAGCCAAATTTGAATCCTACTACTCAGCCCGAAAAACTAAAATGTATAGTAGAGCAAGATTCAACCAACGCATTCAAAATGAAAACGAATGTATAGACGACTTCATAACAGACTTACATAATATAGCAAAAAAATGTGAGTTTGGAACACTCGAAGAGGAACTTATACGCGATCGTATCGTCGCCGGCATGAGGGACACGGAACTCTCGAAGGCTCTTCAAAACCTTGAAGAAGAACCAAAGCTGGAAACTGTAATCAACAGAGTCAGACATGCGGAGATCGTAGAAGCCAATAGAGCTACACTTAACCCAACAACACAGACCCCAGAAGTAAATTTCATTAATAAAAGGGTGAGTGCTAAAAAGCCTATAAAACAAACGGGAACCTCCGAATCCTGCAGAAAATGTGGACGAACACCGAAGCACAAATTCGCAGACTGCGAAGCTGCTAATTCGACCTGCAAAGGCTGTGGACTAAAGGGACACTGGCTGGCTGTATGCAAAAAGAAAAAAGAAGGCAAGAAGGAATATAAAACTGTCAACGAAGTAACAGAAGAAGATTTTTTCTTTGGAAGCATAGAAACTTCAGAAAAGATCATCGACTCAGTAAATTCTGCACCACGAGCAGCCCGCTCCAAACCCAAATATGCCACTATATTTGTAAATAGCCAAAAAGTGAAATTTAAAGTTGATACAGGAGCATCAGAGACCGTCATAAGTCCTGAACTGCGCATTAAGCTACAACTGCCTCAGCCAATTGTAATAGAGGAAAAATTGTTAGGCCCTTGCAAAATAACACTCCCCTCAAGAGGTGTATGCCGCAACATTAAATTGACATGGCAGGGCAAAAGTATGCTCACAGATGTGTATGTGCTTGCTGACCAACACACACCATTACTAGGTCTTACAGAGTGTGACAATTTTGGCATTGTGAAATGGCATTCTAAAATCGAAATTATGCAAATATCCAACCAGATACTACCTGAAGAGGAATTCCAAGAACTCTTTACTGGACTAGGTGTCATGAAAGGCCAATACTGCATAAAATTGAAAGAAAACGCCAAACCATATGCTGTTACTACTCCACGGCATATCTCCATACCAATAAGACCAAAAGTAGAAAAAGCACTGCAAAACCTTCAAGACATAGGAGTAATCGAACCTATAACTCATCCAACAGAATGGTGCGCTCCAATGGTACCTGTCCCGGACAAAAATGACAACACCAGTGTACGTGTTACAGTCGACTATACAGAACTGAATAAAAGCGTCATGAGGGAATACCATCCTTTGCCAACCGTGGAAGAGTGTCTTGCACAACTTGCTGGATCCAAATACTTTTCAAAAATAGATGCTGTAAAAAGTTATTTCCAAGTTGAACTTACTGAAGATTCTAAAGATCTAACTACTTTCATCACCCCCTTTGGAAGATATAGATTCAATAGAATGCCAATGGGCATGAATTCATCAAGTGAGATTTTTCAACGAAAAATGGCAACAATACTAGCAGGAATCAAAGGTTGTATAAATCATGTAGATGACACCTTAATATATGGGAAAACTGTACAAGAACATGATGAAAACCTCAAGCAAGTCCTTAAAGCCTTACAGAGAGGAGGAGTAACCTTAAACAAAAAAAAATGTATATTCAGAACTAACGAATGCACATTCCTGGGTTATAAAGTAACAAATAACGGAATACAACCCCTACAGGATAAAGTAAAAGCAATAAATAAACTTCCAATACCTGAAGACTTAACTGCATTAAGAAGCTTCATGGGAGCCGTAAATCAACATCTCAGATTCCTACCAAACATAGCAGATGTGACAAAACCTCTTCGTGACCTGCTAAAAAAGGATTCCTCGAGAGAATGGAATGCAGAACACACTAAGGCATTTCAAGAAATCAAAAAGTTGTTAACTACAGCCCCTCAGTTAGCACACTATGACCCAAATTTAGAAACCAGAGTCTCGGCAGATGCATCACAATATGGAATGGGTGCAGTGATTGAACAAAAACATGGAGATGTTTGGAAACCAGTTCACTTTTGGTCATCTGCATTCACACCTACTCAGCAGAGGTATGCAATGATTGAAAAGGAGGCATGTGCAACAACTATGGCATGCGAACGCTTCAAACTCTACCTACAAGGTTTACCAACATTCACTCTGAGATCTGACCACAAACCCCTACTTGCCATATTAGGATCAAAACCTATAGCAGACCTGCCTACAAGACTTCAAAGGTTCAGAATGAGAATGACTCCATTCAACTATAAAATAGAACATGTCCCAGGAAAATACATGTACACAGCTGATATGCTATCTAGAGCCCCACTTCCAACTGAAGAAGAAGACAAAGACATCCTTGAGAGAAGTGATAAGCTTGACGAGACAACATTCCTGAGCATTCACAAAGAATTGCCTTTCTCTGATGATCGTCTTAAAAAAATAAAAGAAGCTCAACAAGAAGATGAAATATGCAAGAAACTATATACATATATAATGCATGGATGGCCTAATTATAAAAATATTGAAGAAGAAATAAAGCCATTTTGGAAACATAAAGAAGACCTTGTTCTGACCAATAAATTAATTACATGTGGATTAAAAATATACATACCTACAACACTAAGAGAAACTATAATTGAAAAGCTCCACACTGGACACGTCACTGCTATCAAGAGCCAAATGCGAGCCAAACAAGCAGTATGGTGGCCTACATGGGAACATGACATCACCCTATGGTCAAACAAATGTGAGTTCTGTGCTAAAATGACCACACAAAGGCCCGAACCTCTCATACCAGGAGATGTACCTAAATACCCATTTGAAATAATAGCAGCTGATTTATGTACTTACAAAGGAAAAGAATACCTTGTCGTAAGGGATGTACTGTCAAACTACCCTGAAATAGTATCACTAACATCTACTACTTCTATGGCAATAATCAACCACCTAAAGTGCATTATGGCCAGACATGGTATACCCCGCATCTTAAGATCTGACAATGGCCCTCAATTTGCTTCAAAACAATTCAAGCAATTTGCAAGAGACTGGGAATTTACACATACCACCTCTAGCCCTCATTTTCCCCAGAGCAACGGAGCCGCGGAAATAGGAATAAAGATTTTTAAGACTATATTTGATAAAAATCCAGAAGATCCTCTACTTGGACTACTTCACTACAGGACAACACCCAATAAACTAGGAGTTGCTCCATCACAAATTGCTATGTCTAGACTTCTGAATACAAACATACCAACAACATCTTCAGCACTGAAACCAAAAACACAAGATATAGAGTACATAAGAGAACAATTACTGAAAAGAAGAGAAAAAGCTAAAGAAAACTATGACAGAAGGCATAGAGCCAAAGAACTACCTGAATTAGAAACTGGGAAAAGAGTATTCCTACCAAGTGAACAAATATATGGAACAGTCACTGGAAAAAGAGAAGAACCTCGAAGCTACAACATATTGACAGAAAAAGGAAGTGAAATGAGGAAAAATAGGAAAGCAATCATTGAACTACCTGATCAGACTAATGGTTTAAAGAAACAGAGCTGTACCCCTGCTCTCACACCATCTCTGCCATACTTGTCTTCATCACCAAGTCAAGAGCCCGTCATATGTATCATTCCAGAAGACTGCAATCAACCAAATACAACTACAGACCAAACAGAGACTATGAACCACTCGCCACCGACAGAAGAACAACGTCGAACATCATCACCTGTAATGAGACCAAAAACACCATCAGCGGAGATCTCAGTAAGCAGTCCCATACAAGAGCCCAACTCTGAAACTGTTTATGGATCACCACAATCAACTCCTGTCAATACCCCAGAGTCATCATCATATTTGTCACTCACAAGTTCAGAGACCTCACCAGAAAAGGAAATCATTACCACCAGATCGGGACGGCATGTAAAACCCACAAAAAAGTGTTTGTGTAAAGACTGTTAAGAAGTGATTTCCCTATTTAAGTTTTAATATTTCATTTAAAATCAAGAACATTGATAGTGTTGTGTACTCAGTGAATTTGTACTTAAATTAGTATACATCGTAAATAAGGAGAAGTGATTAGTAGTGCAAAGTCAAACAGATAATTATTTCAAGACCTTTATTCTTATAAAATACAGAAATATCAATTTTGTTGATTAGCCTATTGTAAACTCTCGCCGCACTAAACTGCTCCTAGACTGAAATTGTTTGTAGATCATTTCTTATAGCATCACGTAACAGATTAATTAATGTCCTAATGTTTACGTGCTATGATTGTTAATTAGTAAAAAAATAAGTTGTTTACTACTTTATTTTAGGTTAGAATCTATTGATATGTCAGTGTCATTCATGATATGTAATGTCAACTAGTGATGTAACAGTCTTCAATAACCGGTAACTAGTGATGTCCAAATTACTTTTGTTTAAGAAAAAGGAAGATGTGTGACTGAAACTTAGCTTGTAAGAGTGGCAACACTCAGGCTTTATGGAAAATAAAGTTATTCTCTATGATCAACATACATATTTGATCTACAAATCTAATTAAAACCTTTTAACAAAAAAAATATCTGCATACCTATACTAACCGCAATACATAACTCTTCGTCGCTTAACTAGGTATCAATAAAATTATTCCTATATCACTTTGGAACACGTGCAGTCATGCAGATGTTACTATTGAGAAGCAAAAACGTACGTGCTGAGCTGTCTTGGACAATAATGCCTAAGGCATACGGCTTAGTAAACAAAACAGTTATGATCTTTTTCTTATGTGCGCAAGTTAATGGCTTTCTGTCGATATTGTGTCTGCAAAACGTCTGCAGTCCGCATTATGTCTGTAAAACATCTGCATTGTGTCTGTAAAACGTCTGCAGTCCGCATTATGTCTGTAAAACATCTGCATTGTGTCTGCAAAACGTCTGCAGTCCGCATTATGTCTGTAAAACATCTGCATTGTGTCTGCAGTCCGCGCTATGTCTGTAAAACGTCTGCATTATGTCTGCAGTCTGCGGTTTGTCTGCAAAACGTCTGCAGTCCGTATTATGTCTGGATTAAAGGCTATAAAAGGGTCGGAGCGAGCCGACGCGCGTCATTCTTAAAATATCTACAAGACTAACAGTGTCTCTGGCTTTCGTGTGTTTCTGGTGAGTGAAGTTGTTCTGCTATTATTTCTCTGTTTGTTTTTACTTGGAAATTATTCTAAGTGATTGTAAACTTTGAAATTGTGTCTCTGTTTGATTGTGCGGGGACAATATCGTCGTACAGTTGAACCTAGACCTGTGGTGGAATTGCTTTACCGTCAGTTGTGGGGTTAATTTAGTGTTCTATTTATAGTGTAGTGTTACATTTAAATTGTTGTGTATAGTGAAGTTTTCTGTGCTTTGTTTCATGAGTGCCGTCAAGCAATACAAAGACTGGGTCGATGTATGGCTGGTGCTTGGAGATAAGTCTGTGTTTGGTTTTGTAGGGAGTAATTCTTGCAAAACTAAGCTTAGATTATAGCACGTAAAGGAAACTTCACTCGTTTGTTTAGTCGGTCAGTAAAATTGAATTTAGTAATTTTCTATGGGGTTATTTTGTGAAAGTTATAAGCCAGATCATTGTTTGTGACAGACTGTTGTCCGGCTAGGCGCTTCTTCCCTTACGGTGTCAAATAAGAGGCGTTTAGGGGTCTTTTTGTTCCAAGTGGAGGGCTTGGACGCTTTTCTATACTTACAAAAGCGTATTTTCTCACCGGTCTCAAAGAGTCCAACTGTTAGATGGAAGTGAGGACTTTCACGATTGACGAAAGGCATTAGGAGTAATCCTTGCTCACTGAAGTCGGCAGTATTTGAGGCTGGGGTCCTATATATATATATATTTATTTACTCGGTGCTCTGGTCCATGCTGGCGTTGGTCGCTGGGGATTTCGGTTGTGATTGATCCATATCTAAGTAAAGTTTGATCGCAGCTGGGTCTCCCATGTGGCTGGTACTGGTGTGTCCTAGAATACTGGATATATACACGGATAGGGCGATCTACTCTCTGCTACCCTAGCCTGCGGGCAAAAGCAGAGGGGGGGATCATAACTCAAGCCTATAGGTTGCCTATCTCAGCTTCGCTGGCTGAACTGTACAGCTTATGGTAGGGATACACTTGTGCATATTTTGAACACAAGATCTATGGTAAGTGATGGTCTGTGTTTCAGATATGCTAGAGTAGGGAAAACGATAGGACTAGGGTAAAGTCACACACTATTTCTATGAAAGTAGAGTTCTTTTATGATTGGTCTTGGAATATAATTGGTCAACGTGTATTGTGGAGAAATAATTTAACTACTACTATTTATATGGTTTAAATGGACTTTAAATGTGGTGTTTACTATCTTAAAATAAGTGGTAGAACTGGTAATTTATAAAATCTCTTATTACTTAATTTATCTGAGTGAAATTAATAATTGTGGTAGCAATTTCTGATCTTTCGGTGTGGCTGCGGGACACTTAGTGTTGCTAACTGGTTTTAAAGGTAAATTCTATCAAGATGGTTAGGGAAACAAACTATTCTTTGGAATAAAAAGCATAGGTTTGTTATAGGGCCCAGTGGCATGCGAGCGCCGTCCACTGATGGAAAGTCAAAAGCTTAGAAAAGTTAGTAGACTTAGTTCTTATAAAAGTTAGCAACTGCTCGGTGTTTCGATAAAACATTAGAAAGATCGAGAAGTTATGGTCTATTAGCAGTATTGGGGAACGGGGGGTTTAGCTAGGGACAAGAAACAAAACAAAAGGGGTTAGTTTGTAGATAGATAGCCCTTCAGGCTTACTTGCTTAGGATCCTGATAAAGTGGTTTGATCAGGTCAGGGGTCCTATTCCACATCGCAAGTTCGTACCCAAATCAGGACCACTAATAAGGCGTAGTGGATGATTAACAAAATATTTTTTAATATTTATTTCATGTATGTTTCACTCACTAACTTTTATTCTAAAAATTTCTTCATTACGTCATTAACTTTCTCACATATAACTTTCTAGGCCTAAATCTGATAAAATACTCTACTATAACACTATATTATTATGCTACAATAACCTTTATTCTTCTTTAAAATATAAATAAACTTTTTTTAAATATTAGTCAAAAATACAGCTGATACTCATTAAAGGATCTGTGTTATTGCGGATCACATCGAAGGGTTCTACTTATTCACGCTAGACGATCACAAGGCCAAATTTACGGGGTATATTTAAAGGGGGGTTAGCTATACTGTTGGTTAGTCAAGTAAGTAAGTAAATAAGTAAAGGTGAGCGGAGGTTTAGTTACATTTGGTGACGTGACCAAGGGATCTAAGATGTGCTCTATAGAACACATCTTGGATACCAAGGTTTACAAATAAATAATAGCCTTACCAGGCTACATTTGTTGCTGTGAAAACGAGTGGGTGTGCTGTATTTCTGACTTATTTCATCTCTAAATAAAACTCATATACCTAATATTTTTATTCATTCGCTATTTCATAAAAACTAAAATAACTTTATTGTTAATAAACACGTCTGTAGTATTTTCGTCCATTGTTAATTCTTGCCGCGTTCCGAGCGAAGTCATGCATCGATGCAGAATCGATTGTATGTTCATCCCCTATTTTTGGTATCTTCTGAAACATAAAATAATAAAATTAAATTAGCATAGTAAACTATGACAAAATATATTTCTAGTAAATTAGCTCATAATCGCAGTGGTTGAACTAAATATTGTCCCGATTAGGCAATTTTAGCACCATTCGGGTTGCATTGCTACGTAGCAATTGTTGGCATTGGCACATCTTGACGTTCCCTTGCGCCTGTGTGTAGTACTATTATTTACTCTGTGTCTTAATGTATGTTTTTATAGCTGTTGTATAGGCGGGACAGGTACTGGAAATACTAGGTACTTATATAGAAAAATACCCATGTACCTAAAATAATAGGAGGCGCGTAACTGTAGTACTTTAAAAGATTTTGCCACCTAGTGACCGGAATTGGAAACAAGTATGTACACAATGTACAATAGTAATAGAATTTCATGTTAAAACAAATAGTTCTCTATATGCCCAGTACATTTTCTTAGCAGGTTCTGCCATCTTCAGGGTTATTTTGAAAGCTTTGCATCACATTTGTGCTTTACATTGGAGATCGGATAGCTTCGACGCTGTCCTATATAGTCCATGAACACTCTTATATGTATGTTCCTGGCAGGCGTCTGTTATACAGAATTTCATTTATAGGCAGGATAACTACTAGTTAGGTCAGTAAGTAGGTCGCTAACATAGTCTAGATGTAAGATTATTTTCCTAAAATAACCTAGGATACCTAAGCCCTAGATTTAAGACCTAGTAATACAAGAAGATAGGCTTTAGTCTAATGGTTATGGGGGCGCGTTTATTCATTGTCGCGCTGAAGTACAATATTATATGGGGCGTCCCGCCATTTTTCTATGAATACTGAATAGCTACACGCATGTTATACTATGACAGTACATCCTTCGATGGATGGTTTGTTTGCATTTCAGTTGTAACTCTATAATCTACAAATTGGCTCACAGGATTTCATACATCATACAATAAATTGACAAAGTCTTTATACTGAATATTTTCACTATGAGAACAGGTTTCTGTCTGTTAAGATATAGGTATTAATAATATTAGGACTAATTTAAGTTCATTAGCTTATAAGTCATCATATATTTTCATATTACATCCGTAGTAAACAAGCATACGTCCCTCTTGACGGTAAGCAGTCACCGTAGCCTATATCTGCCAATTATTTCAATAAATTAAATCCACTGTACGAATTTCAACTTTCTATAGGTATACATTTTTACTGTAGTAATACAAATAAGTATGTATGTATAAACAAGATTTTCAATAGCTTCATATGACATGAGTTCGTTATCTCACATGATAAGCTGTAGGCTAGTCTAAAATAGTAAGTGTAAAACCATACAATTATTATGTTCGGTAGATTGTGTACACAGCTTTTATACGGAACGTTACACTGTCACGGATCAGGCATATGCCAACATACATATTTTATTAGTTATGTTAAATAGCTACACAATCGTTACCAGATTTCCTATGAAATTACCAGCATCTGGGAGGTCGTACCTCGCCATACCCTTACTCCACTACTGCTTGATCATTGTCACAATTGCTTAATGAATTTCATGAAAATTGATTGAAATTTGTAATATTCCTGTTAAGTAGGCATACTCGTAGATAATAAGCACCATTACTACTATAAAACTATATTTTACTGAGGTTCAGAAATAGTATGTATGTAGTATGCAGTAGGTATGTAAACTTACCTAACGTGACCGGGTCCAGTCTGATTGTCGGATTACTTTGTTGTTCAGTAACGTTGAACGAGCTGGTAGTGCAGATCAGCGAGACTGAAAGGAAATAGTCAGACATTAGAAATGTTCATGTGGATAGCGTAAGAAAAGGGTTTAGTTTTAGAGTGGGGTTCTGCCAAATAGGAACAATATTATTTCACTTATCTACTCACGGGGGTGCGTCGCTTAATTCTGGAACTAAGACACGCCCGTGAGAAATATTGTGTCAGAAAAAACAACGCATACTACAAAATTTACAAAAGGAAAAAAAAAATATTAAAAAGTTTGAGAACCTCTGCTTTGCAGTTCATATCTACATGAGTTAGTACATAAATAAGTTAATAATGAGTTTACTTAGCCAATAAAGTAAGTATAAGTTTAATTTTCACTTCATCACTATAGTCATCGCTATCCCTCGCAACTAAATTTTCTAAATATAATATTATTAATGCCATGAGCTGTTCACTTTTAAATTTAATAATTAGAACATGTTATTATAATAAAACATAAGTACCTTTCATTTATATGAAGTCAGTAGATATATGGAAGACGGTCCAACCTGAAGCATGGCCTCTCGGGTAAAACCTGAAATTGTACATATTGAAAGATTAGTTAAAAAAGGGTGTATGTATGTTTAAGGAATCTTATTTATAAATACGTATCATTAAGATTGTTTATATTTATCTAGGCCATTCATGGTTAAGAAAAAAAAAAAGAAGATCAACCATATCCATGTTTCTATGTAAAATTTCCTGCCGAGTCGTTTTACTCACTAAGTAGAGTTAATTAAGTTTAAAAAGTAGCTGTTTAGTGGCAATGATTTTTTGTACTTACTTGAGGATAGTGCTAAGACGGAGTACAGTCCATAAAGGATACACTGGAAAATTCCTCAGTCCACCTGCACATTGCCGACAGCTGGTTGATATTCTTCGAGGATGGTTACCCATTTCATATACTGAAAATTAATACATAAACTATTTAAACTCATTGTAACACAAACAAAATTTATGCTAAGTCTGGATTTTTAGTCTACATAATTTTATTTAAGTATCCAAAATTAAAAAATTAAAGTTTGGACAAGTTTCAATGCCTATTTTTAAATGCCATAACATTCATTTGAGGTCCTACAAATATTGCTTTCCATAATCCATAAGCTTGAGAAATTTTATTGGTTGGAACGGAAACAACATTACAAGTTCCAAGTACAGTTAGGTAGCCTAGATCAAATAAATGAGTCAAAGATATAATTTTAATGCTTACCGTTTAACCAAGGTATGTTCAGTTTCTATAAATATTGTTTTCCATAAATTTGTGGCAGATGTGTAGAAATATCGGGCATTGTAAACTTTCCAGAGAAATTCCAATTAGATGTTGAAACTGAAAAATCGAACAACCATGTAAACCTCATTGAAAGTAGCAAATATATTTTGACAGTTAGGACTATTTCACGTACATTTAGAATATTTAAGATCCTCTTAGGCAATGTGAAAGTCAGAAAGTACGAGTAACGTGGGGAAATTTATTATCATTAACTTATCTGACGACAGAACAATGAAATAAGCAACATTTCACCAATATATTCGGTCTAGTCGTTGTAGTTCGCAAGTATGTTCTGCTGGGTTTCGAAAACGACGACTAGTTTGAAAACACATCAAATAATAAAACAAAAGCTTACCTTTCATGCAAAACTGCTTTTGAAGTAGGCAATTAGTTCACTTTATCAATTGAGGCATAGCCCGATAAGACATCCTTTGCATGGGCTGTTTGCTCATTAGATCATGAGTATGAGCACTAAATTCTTCTATTATCTTGATGAGAAACACAACAAAACACATGTCCATTGCATTCACGTTTTTTTTTTCCAACAATAATGTCATGTCAATTTCGTAACCTCACTTTCGCTAACGGAAAATTACATTGCAATTGCAGTTCAGAGTTCAATTTGATAAAACAGGCTCACTTTGTCGACAAAATTATTTAGAAGTAACGCGTGTTTAGGGCAAATAATGTTTTGTTTGCATTTTCTTAGTTTGCTAAATGACAAAATGGCGAATATGGACGGTTCATGACCGGCGTCGGCGCAGAATTGCCTGTCGTATTGTTTAAGCAGATTAAAATAAAGCAGATATTTAAATAATTCTAATTGTAGATCACGTAATTAATGACGAGCTTATAGAAAACAAAAACGGATCTGCTATTCTTTCGCGAATAGAGCGGTTTGGCGATAAACATGGCAGGTAGATTAGAGAAAATAATTTGACCACAGATAACATATATCTTCGCCAAAAGGTGTTCTATCGGTGACATTACACAAACTATCATTGTTTTTAAGTTGGTACGCTTGACCGGTCATACAATTTTCGACAAAAGATATTCAGTAATTCAGTAATTTATTGTCCGGTGTTGTCATTTACAAAACTTTACTTCATTTTTCTCTACTTCATTATAGTAAAATTAATACAATAGATGTATTTAAATACAAAAGATTTTGTTAATTTAATTTTCTATTGCTTAAATCACATCAAACTATTCAAGTTGTGTAGATTTTGAACGGTATTTTGTAAATAGGGCCTAACACATGTCCCCTTACAAGTGCGGTCCGACCGTCTGTTAGATCCTTAAAGAATCTCACAATATATTTTTAATGAGGTCACACTTTTGTAAACCGATGCGCACACGCGATTTCCTACGCATTGACAAATTTACACGATAGTTTTCGTTCGATTTCATTAAATTATGAAAAAAAAAAATCAATTATATATTTCTAATAACTAGTCAAATATTTGAACATTATGATAGGCTAAATTTATGATATCAAATAATTGTTTTGTTGATTTAATGTTTGTGACTACTAAAAACACATTAGTGTGTTTACAATGAAAATACGCCCATGAGGACAATTGTAAAAGAAGAAAAAAAACGGTTAAGGATGACAATATTGACAGTGACAGTTCCTTACGAAAAAAAAATCTGAGCGCGAAGTTATTAAATTTTATTTAAGAAAACCGATTTCACTGAAATTATAGTGTTATGTAGCTTCAAATAATTAGTGTAATTGATAGTGTAGGAGCATGTGTGATTTTTAGTGACGTCTTATTATCACACGTAGAGAAATGTGAGAGTTAACTACGTTTTGAAACGAAGAGCTCTGTTAGTGAAAACATAGTAATTTCAATTAGTTTTAGGCTATAATTAGTCAGTTAAAAAAGGTGTTAGTGCAACAGTGCATGACTTGAGTACATGGAAATAGAGTTAACAACAAATTGGACGCGACAAACATGAAGTGAACATTGAAATATTTCGTGCGACGTTAGAGTTGACGTATCCGACTTGTTTGATGTAAATGAACGGAGAGGCAAGAGTTTTTGAGCCTGGTCTCACACCTGCTCATAGGACCAACGTGTTACTGAAGATTTTCAATATGATTATGTTGTTATTGGTGCCATATTATGCCACACTACACAGAAGAATGGAACAGAAAATGAGGATCAAGAAAAATACATATATGTAAGTGTTCAAAACCCCAGTTAATTTACCCTACGAGTATTTTTGTTTTATCAAGCAAACAAGACGGAGTTTTATAGTCTGCAGTAATTTTTGAGTTAGAAAAATTAAAGTCACTTAGCGATCAGACATCATATTTGAGGAAAATGAAAAAAAAAAAAATAATTGTAGGTGAACGTAAATGAGACGTACGTCTCATATGGTTAAAGTACCTAGATGGTCCTGCAACCTTAGTTGGCATATTTTTTTTTGGAAAATATTTTAACGCTTGTGATTTTTATTTTATCTTTCCCTCTGTTTATTGGAAGTCTTTAACTTTAGTTTTAACCTAAGATAGATTCTTACCACAGCAGTGTTCTGTCATTGAACATAGTGGATCAGCGAGGACGGTGGAAACATGCGGTGAAAACTTCAGTGTGTGTTTAAGTGCATGCTTAGTAACGCTAGTGAAATAACAAGTGTTTATGATATTCGATTTATGCAATATTTTATTTTTTGACCAATGATTGGACAAATAAGGACTAGCCAACTTTAGAGTTGAAGAAATATTCATTGGTTTCAAGTTACTTGCTGTGTTCAAAAATAAGTAACTGGATCTTTTGCGGTTATGCTGATTGTGATCAAGTGTGCAACATGTCTTCGGAAGAGGTTTGATGGTGTCCTGGGTTATGACACCGACTGAGAAGAGAATAGTTTGGAAAATTTTGAAATATTACCAGGAGGCCAGCAGGATCTAATCATCATCATTAGCTACTCAAGAACTCATCATAGAACTAGCCAAGTATGAAAAGAAAAAAAAGGAAGAGAGACACCTTAACCAAGTTCCTCAACCCATTGTCGTGTTTGTTAACAATTTGCTAAGTTTGCTGCAGCTGCGAATGCCATGAAGAAGGAATGGATTGTCTGAGGTTACAAAACTTTCGGGGCATGTTATACAATATTGAAGACATAGAATAGGACAATACAAGTTTTAAGCTCGTTTCAAGAAAAAAATCATTATTTTGTTATATTATTATTCAATCAAATAAAAGTATTTTGAACCTACTTATGCCATCATTTTGTATTTTATCATAAGGCAATTAAAACCAAAATAAAATTTTGCAGATAGTTTGAAAAAAAAAAGGAATATATTTTATCAAAACCACATCAAATTTGATGTTACATTATATTTTACAAAAAATATCAAAACCATATCAAAATTAAGGATACATCATATTTTACGGGAAAAAAATTGAAAATATGAAAACCACTTCAAAACTGCAATTATTTTTTTTGCAAAATTGTAATATGCGCTTATTACATTACATGATGTGTAATGTAAATTCTATGAGTATATTGGTTACAAGTTAATGACTTCTTAGTAAAGAATGTTTATTTATTGCGACATACTTATGTGGAACATTATTATTTTTCTTTAAACGTGTCATGAGTTCTTCAAAATTTTATTGAGATTCACTGTTATTATTATAGGGGTGGTAGAAGTCAAAATTTTGACTAAAATTAATTTTATTTCTATAGTGATCTGTGTGATAAAGGGCCTTATTGGCTAGCCCATCGTAAAGTTTCACTGTCATTTAGTAGTTTCATTCCTAGGATTATAAAGTGGTGTATGGTGGATGTAAATTTATAATACGGATTTTTTTTATTATCTAGATAAAGAAGTCGGTTCATTATATGGACAACAATTTTTTTTAAATTTTTTTGTATAGAGAATGTATTGAACATTCATTGTATGGTTGGATTCTTTTAATATAATCATAATTGGACATATAGTATCTAGTCTACCTGGGGTAGACATTAGAAAATTCAGAGCGGTGGATAAACTATTTTTCATTTTAGTTATTACAGTTAGAAGTGATATTTATTATTTATGCGTTATCATTTTTTTACATTATATAGGGTGGTATACTGTACGATGTTGGTTGGCATCAGTGCAAATCCTCGTTTCTAAGCATAACGATTTTATCAGACAAAGATCAAGAGTAGGGAGGGCCACTATTTTTTTTTTTGCTTACTTACTTTTATAATTTTTTGCATTTTATGCTATCAATCTTGCGCTATGAACTGTAGAAAAAAAAAAAACAAAGACAAGGAAAGTGAAAGTAGGGTAGTGTCCTTACAGTAATTGACTCTAGTTAAAATGTGACCATAAAATATAATATTTTGTTTCGTACGAACATTTTATTTTTAGTATGTGCATCAAACAATTTTCACACATTGTCAAATTTCTTGCGGTTAATAAATACTTTGTAAAAATGAAATATAGATGTATAAAATGAAACCTATTATAAATAAATTGAAATTTTCTTTGCCTTCGAGTCAGGGTAGAGTGGGGTAAAATGGGATACGTGAATTTTGAAGTTATTATGTTATTTTATTTCCATTTTTATTCTTTATTTTGATTACTTTTAAGAGCGTTGGCTTTCTGTTGAGATCGAGTGAAAGAGCGAATGAGGAAGTAAGAATGGTTACATTGTGTGTGTGTGTGTGAATAATTTAGAGATGATGAATGTTTATAGATGTAAGAATGTTTTGAATGAATGAATGACTGAATGAAGTGTGTCTCGAATGATTTTTTTTTTATGGAATGAGTGGATTGATACGGACAGACAGCGCTGGAAAGTGGTCAAAACTAGTTTGGTCGGAATTTGCGGGAACAAACAAGGGGGGGAATTTTGGAAACACATTAGCCATAAAAAGCTTATCGGTTAGGTTAAAATCCATTTGGATTCGACCCATTTCAAGGGTAGTTTTTCGTGGCTACTCACTCTACAAGGTAATAAGACCCATACTAAAACCACACACCTCATCTTGAATGGGATGTATTTGACAATCGACATATTTTAGGGCCGATATCGTCTAGTGAGAACGAGGCTCTTATCAATATTTGTTTCCTTGTTATGTGTTCAAATATGTGAAGTTTAGTATCATCAAATCATTTCTTCATTTGATCATGATATGGTACCGAGTTGAGGTACATGCTTATGTCATTTAAGGTTTGTTTTATAAAAAAAAAAAACACATCCAAACAGATCTTAAGTCAGTATATTTTATTCAAGTATGAGACATGCGCCAAAACATGTGGCTGGAGTGATTAGGTAGAGAAATTGGTTTGAGTTCCGACAATGGAGATTGAAGGCTCTGGACTTATAATGAGAGCTCTAAAGGTTTCTTCGTAATTGCGTGGGAAGTTATTGTGAACTCGTTGAAATTATTACGATAATTATTCCGGTCCAACAGTGTGGATGGAATGAATATTCGCCGCGACCGGGGAACGAGCTAGCAAGAACGGGTTAATAGGACCTATCAGATTCACAACCTGGTATCCCTGGCGATGCGTGGACTCTGAGGAAGGAGTTATCATGGTTCATTGTCGAGATTCTGATGAGCTGATTTCAAAACTGAGTCGCTAGCAGTTGCATAGTATTGGAATACACACCACACGATTAGAAATGGGGGGATATTTCCGACTGATCTAGAGATATTTTTCTTTTCTTCAGTTTTATTGCTTCTTTTGCTAAATAAGATTGAAATTTTTTACAAACTACTTTGTATTTTGTAAAATAATTCCAATCTGGGGGCGAGTTGTAACAGAACAAGCGTCTATGACGAGGAAATTGACTCGTTATTACATATAAAACTTACGGCGAATCAACTTTTCCTTGACCAACTTTTTCCTTTGCCTAATAATATAATATTTCCTTTGGGATTTCATTGGATATTTTGACAAATAATATCTGTGAAGCTTTATCACATGTATAGTCACGTCTTCACTCATAAAATTCACTATTATTTGATGCAAAACAGGTTGGAAAAACGTATTTATCAACAAACTACGTTCACATGGACGGAATACTGACACTGACAGTTTTCAGCTACGTAACGTTCCGATATTATATCTTGATTTCAATCACAGGTCATAAAAGTTCATAATGATTAGTAGTATACTTTCTGGATGTGTTTAATGTAGCATTTAGAAACAAAAATGATATTTTACTGCGTATTTGATCTACAAATCTAATTAAAACCTTTTAACAAAAAAAATATCTGCATACCTATACTAACCGCAATACATAACTCTTCGTCGCTTAACTAGGTATCAATAAAATTATTCCTATATCACTTTGGAACACGTGCAGTCATGCAGATGTTACTATTGAGAAGCAAAAACGTACGTGCTGAGCTGTCTTGGACAATAATGCCTAAGGCATACGGCTTAGTAAACAAAACAGTTATGATCTTTTTCTTATGTGCGCAAGTTAATGGCTTTCTGTCGATATTGTGTCTGCAAAACGTCTGCAGTCCGCATTATGTCTGTAAAACATCTGCATTGTGTCTGTAAAACGTCTGCAGTCCGCATTATGTCTGTAAAACATCTGCATTGTGTCTGCAAAACGTCTGCAGTCCGCATTATGTCTGTAAAACATCTGCATTGTGTCTGCAAAACGTCTGCAGTCCGCGCTATGTCTGTAAAACGTCTGCATTATGTCTGCAGTCTGCGGTTTGTCTGCAAAACGTCTGCAGTCCGTATTATGTCTGGATTAAAGGCTATAAAAGGGTCGGAGCGAGCCGACGCGCGTCATTCTTAAAATATCTACAAGACTAACAGTGTCTCTGGCTTTCGTGTGTTTCTGGTGAGTGAAGTTGTTCTGCTATTATTTCTCTGTTTGTTTTTACTTGGAAATTATTCTAAGTGATTGTAAACTTTGAAATTGTGTCTCTGTTTGATTGTGCGGGGACAATATCGTCGTACAGTTGAACCTAGACCTGTGGTGGAATTGCTTTACCGTCAGTTGTGGGGTTAATTTAGTGTTCTATTTATAGTGTAGTGTTACATTTAAATTGTTGTGTATAGTGAAGTTTTCTGTGCTTTGTTTCATGAGTGCCGTCAAGCAATACAAAGACTGGGTCGATGTATGGCTGGTGCTTGGAGATAAGTCTGTGTTTGGTTTTGTAGGGAGTAATTCTTGCAAAACTAAGCTTAGATTATAGCACGTAAAGGAAACTTCACTCGTTTGTTTAGTCGGTCAGTAAAATTGAATTTAGTAATTTTCTATGGGGTTATTTTGTGAAAGTTATAAGCCAGATCATTGTTTGTGACAGACTGTTGTCCGGCTAGGCGCTTCTTCCCTTACGGTGTCAAATAAGAGGCGTTTAGGGGTCTTTTTGTTCCAAGTGGAGGGCTTGGACGCTTTTCTATACTTACAAAAGCGTATTTTCTCACCGGTCTCAAAGAGTCCAACTGTTAGATGGAAGTGAGGACTTTCACGATTGACGAAAGGCATTAGGAGTAATCCTTGCTCACTGAAGTCGGCAGTATTTGAGGCTGGGGTCCTATATATATATATATTTATTTACTCGGTGCTCTGGTCCATGCTGGCGTTGGTCGCTGGGGATTTCGGTTGTGATTGATCCATATCTAAGTAAAGTTTGATCGCAGCTGGGTCTCCCATGTGGCTGGTACTGGTGTGTCCTAGAATACTGGATATATACACGGATAGGGCGATCTACTCTCTGCTACCCTAGCCTGCGGGCAAAAGCAGAGGGGGGGATCATAACTCAAGCCTATAGGTTGCCTATCTCAGCTTCGCTGGCTGAACTGTACAGCTTATGGTAGGGATACACTTGTGCATATTTTGAACACAAGATCTATGGTAAGTGATGGTCTGTGTTTCAGATATGCTAGAGTAGGGAAAACGATAGGACTAGGGTAAAGTCACACACTATTTCTATGAAAGTAGAGTTCTTTTATGATTGGTCTTGGAATATAATTGGTCAACGTGTATTGTGGAGAAATAATTTAACTACTACTATTTATATGGTTTAAATGGACTTTAAATGTGGTGTTTACTATCTTAAAATAAGTGGTAGAACTGGTAATTTATAAAATCTCTTATTACTTAATTTATCTGAGTGAAATTAATAATTGTGGTAGCAATTTCTGATCTTTCGGTGTGGCTGCGGGACACTTAGTGTTGCTAACTGGTTTTAAAGGTAAATTCTATCAAGATGGTTAGGGAAACAAACTATTCTTTGGAATAAAAAGCATAGGTTTGTTATAGGGCCCAGTGGCATGCGAGCGCCGTCCACTGATGGAAAGTCAAAAGCTTAGAAAAGTTAGTAGACTTAGTTCTTATAAAAGTTAGCAACTGCTCGGTGTTTCGATAAAACATTAGAAAGATCGAGAAGTTATGGTCTATTAGCAGTATTGGGGAACGGGGGTTTAGCTAGGGACAAGAAACAAAACAAAAGGGGGTTAGTTTGTAGATAGATAGCCCTTCAGGCTTACTTGCTTAGGATCCTGATAAAGTGGTTTGATCAGGTCAGGGGTCCTATTCCACATCGCAAGTTCGTACCCAAATCAGGACCACTAATAAGGCGTAGTGGATGATTAACAAAATATTTTTTAATATTTATTTCATGTATGTTTCACTCACTAACTTTTATTCTAAAAATTTCTTCATTACGTCATTAACTTTCTCACATATAACTTTCTAGGCCTAAATCTGATAAAATACTCTACTATAACACTATATTATTATGCTACAATAACCTTTATTCTTCTTTAAAATATAAATAAACTTTTTTTAAATATTAGTCAAAAATACAGCTGATACTCATTAAAGGATCTGTGTTATTGCGGATCACATCGAAGGGTTCTACTTATTCACGCTAGACGATCACAAGGCCAAATTTACGGGGTATATTTAAAGGGGGGTTAGCTATACTGTTGGTTAGTCAAGTAAGTAAGTAAATAAGTAAAGGTGAGCGGAGGTTTAGTTACAATCTTAATCGCCTAGAAAGAATACAAAATGTTTTCTTACAAACAATTTCAACATAATTTCTCTTTGTATAGACTTTTCTTAGCCGCAATGTTTTTTTTTTCAAAATCTTAAAAAGTGAAATAATAATAATAACCCAAATCATAAATTAAATATAACAAGATCATACCATCCCATACATTAAATTGCGACCGCCTAAGACCGCGCTTACACTCCACCACACATAGATGGCGACACAAAAAAATGTCTTGTAGCTTTCGATTATACTTGTAGATGGCGTTAAGTGTCACTTTTGACATAGATTTACGGCTCGGAATTGACACTTAATGCCAATCTACAAATAATCGGTGGCAACAAGGCATTTTTTGTGGCGCCATCTATGTGTGGTGGAGCGTAAGCGCGTTCGTAGGCGGTCGCATTTTAATGTATGGGATGGTATGATCTGGTTATATTTAATTTATGCCCAAATCTACTACAAAATATTTTTTTTAATAATTTTTAGTAAAGTAATTTTCAAGTAATTTAAGAAAATAGGCAAATAATGACCCCCCCCCCCCTTATCTCCGAAACTACTAAGCGTAAAATTTTCAAAAAAAATACACGAGATAGTTTTCAATCTATAGATTACAGGAAACCCTATTAGAAATGTTACGTAATTACCCTATTAGAAATGTTGTGTAAAGCGTTAGTCGGACTTAAAAGAAAAAAATTCAAATTACGAATTTCACTCACTGCCGCTGCAAGGAGTTACCAAATTTATTGAAATTGTGTGAGCGCGTTTGAATATTACATATATAAACTCATTTCTGTTTCGTTTTCTTAAAAAAATCGATTATTCGCAAAAATGACTTAAGTTCCTACTAAAAAGGAGGCGCTTAAGCCCTTCTTGTAGTGTACGGAACCCTTGCAACGCGAGTACAACTCGCACTTGGCCGGTTTTTATATAAAAAAAACATATGGTTATTTCCTTTTTCTCTGCCCCACCAAATACTTACCTGATATGTTAGATTTCAACTCCCTAGAGATTAGACGTATTTCTAACTTGTTGTCCTTTACTTGTCAGATTTTAAGAGGAGAGTCAGATTGCTCTGACCTGGTTAATATAACGTGTACCTAACCTATTCGTTCCCGATAACTACTTACGTAGCCGCAGCAACCATCGTCTTCTTGCCGAGAACGTGGCCCGAACGGTGACGAACCAGCACTCTCCTTTATTTTATTCACGGGATAGATCAATTTTTAAACGTTGCACCAGAATGCGATTTGTTTAATGATAGATTTAGACAACTTCGCTCTCGTTTTATACGCTTCTGTGAGCTATCTTTTTAATAATGCTGTATTGTTTTATTTGTGTGTGTGTGCTTACTTTTTGTTTATTTTAATTATAATATTAGCTTAACTCTTTCAATTTTACAGCGCATTGACCTATATAAATAAGTATAAGCTGTAACAGCTTATGGAATGTTTCTACCTCCTATTAGACAACGTCATCGACTGTGTGAAAATATTTGTCCTAAATAAGAAATTCGGATTTAGGTAACTCTATGAATTGTAGCAAAATGACAGGTTATTTGTATAAGGATACAAGCAAATCCCGTCCTTATTGTAAAAGACAGAGACCTTTGACTAGACTAGACACACATATAATATAACCCTCAAGTAGGCGCTAGCTTCAGTCGTATGAAATCAATTTAATATAATAGTATGGTGGGCGATGGGGTGGATGGAAGATTAAAACGAATGCTTTAGTTTAGTGAATTTATTTTTGTTTCTTTAATCATAACATTGAAAAAAATAAACTATATTTAAGTGAAAATATGCAAATAATTGAATTGCGTCCGAGATTCACCCACTACTCAAATGTCTATCGAACTTTATAACACACAACATAACAAACTATAACCATGGAGGCAATGCGCTCAACTCGGAGTGATATAATTATGGATTACAATATATATGCAAAGGTACATCGAACATGTATCATTGCAAGAAAAAAACCTTATCCCTGCGTGCTAAGATTCAAAATTGACTTTAAAATGATCAATCTCTAAACCCTAAGGGCACGTCCACATTAGACCTTTAGTTTATTCAGCCGCGCGAAGGCTTATCTATACTGAGCGACGATAACTCAAAAATTATGTCTAATGAGAACATACCTTACATTTCAATTCCCTACAATATCTGAGGTTAATTTATTACACAGCCAATATAGAAGAACTTTCTGCCCATAATTTCAAAAGTATTCAAGAACGATTCCTAATCAAATACTTATAGCGATTGAATTCGAGAAACATAAACAATATCATTGAAATTGGGATGGCATCATTCATTCATTTGCGACATTATCCCGTTCACAAAGTTATCCCAATCCGTTTTACCCACGATTAATTATTATCAAAACATGTTAACACAGATTTAATTTCGTGTAGGAGAAGGCGGTCGAAAGTACGCTTGATCGTAATATGTAACACAGTATTTTACAAAATATGGTCACGATACAAATTCCTAAATAAAAACTCAACATCGTTGCCATGACAGTAACTATGTGTTATTGATCAGTAGCGATTGGTAGCGATATAGCAATATTCAACGCATGATCCGAGAATTCAGTGGCGTATTCCAGGGGACACAAACCACGTCAAGCGACCCAAGATTTTTAAAGTCCGAAATTCATCATTCCATTAAACCTATCGGGGTTTATCAACATTTTGACGTCACTACTCTTGTGAGCATTTTTTAAAAGTAGTTTTAGCTAAAGTATAACCATAACATACGTTTTATTATCCAATCAGTATTTATCTGTCATCGTAACTACATACGCTTGACAAGTTCCAAGGCAAACGAGTTACTAGAAGTAAAACAAAACGGATTTGAAAGATTTGTTTGCGTACAATGTTGCATAAAGCTCGGTAAAGCTAATAAAACTTGTAATTTGAATGACCTCACGCGGAGCCTATTCGTAAATGCCAGTCTATCTTGAACCAGCGTCAGTCCGGCCACCATCACTCCGAACTTGGAATCTTTTCGCAATTGGAGGGGGTTTTCTGAGGGTTTGAGCAGGGGCCCATTTCTCAAAACTGAAAGTTACAAGTGACAAGCGGAAGTCTCTTTCCAACCTGTCATATTAGACATTGACTACCGCTTGTAAATTGTAACTTGTAGTTTCGAGAAATGGGCCCCAGGTCAAACACAATTTCGTTGTAGACTTCTATGTAAGAGACACCAATGTCGAACTCTCTTTCTTCTCAAAGGAATGTATTGTGTAGAGATGCTCCATAGTCAAGTATTATTCCAAGGTTCTCCTTACTGCCTATCAAGCTCGCGGCCGACCGTACTGACTGCTGTGTACTTTGCTTGTGTCTTTAGGTACTGGTCCCAACACTCCCAACCAGTGCCTAAAGACACAAGCAAATTTCGAACATATCGTAAGCGAAAAAGTGGAACGACTGGGACGTTTGGCCGGCCACGGACACATATTGACTACCAGTAGAAGTAGGTAATAAGCTTCTCGAATTGCCACTTAGTCCCGAGCCCATAAACTGGCATCTAGCTTTAATAGTAAGGTTTATCGTCAACGTTGGGCATTATCTTTCTAACGCGAGAGAATATACTTGAGCGATATAAGGTGCCAGCAGACGATTATAGTCCCGTTTATGATACATTCGTCAGCATGCGTTATCACAAATAACTATTATTCGACTCACGATTGTATTGATGACTGCTCACATAAATGATCAATTATCTTTTACACTATCAATAACATTGTTTAAGTTTTCACTCGTTACTATCGATGTAACTCCAATTATGAATTTCGTACTTTACCGTAATAACATAAATTAGGCAATTTAGGCATTAAATAACATATAAACAGTGCTTCCTATTTTTCTTTATTACACTGTAACACTATAAGAAAAGCACGGATGAAAACCTTAGAAACCTACAAGAGACTTTCATACTTCAAAATCAAAAAATTAATTAATTTCCGCATTACGATTCCCTTTCAAATAAATAAACGAAAATAATCATTTTTTAAAGTTTCAAAACAAGCTTAAAACTCAATTGGTGTCCCAGGTATTAAGGCTCTGCCCCGTCAGTTGATATCATTTAGGGAGTATTTTCTTTAAACTCGAAATAAATGTTATTATACAAATAGATAGCCGAAGTTAATGTAATTGCATACGTTTAGAGCGCATTTTAAATAAGAAAGCCTGGTCATAATTTCCAAAGTTTTTTTTTTGTATTCCTCGAAGTTAGTAGGTACTTAACTTATTCGTTTTATCAGACCCTCAAATATGTTAGCAATCTCTTAGATACTTTTTTTTTCAGACCAACTCAAAAGTACACTGACATTAGAATGAAAATTTAGTTACAGTGTAGAAAGGTATACTCTTGGATCGTCTCGTTCGTTTTTCGTCACGTTCCTAAATTTGTCCGATTCTGCTTTCGTCAGCCATTCTTTATTCGTCACGATCGTCGATGGTCTATCATCTACGGTCAAATTTGTTGTTCATCTTTATGTTAATCCGTCTCGTTCTTTACTCGTCATATTCTTCTTTCGGCATGTTCGCTATTAAATCTATGTTTTTCGTGTTTTTCATATAGTATAGGTCGGTACCAACTTAGAATATGACCAAATATCGAAAAACGATTGAGTCGGAATAAGAAAAAGGCCAACAACTCATTATGTTCAAAGACGATAATGACTGCAGACTAACTTGACAAATGTAGAATGGCTGACGAAAGCAGAATCGGACAAATGTAGGAACGTGATGAAAAACTAACGAGACGACCCAAGAGTATACCTGCAGAAGATTGCGTCAAGTGACTCGAAATTATGAACTGTTCGACGACACCTCCCAGAGAATACCCTGTTCATAATTTTATAACATCTCGTGTTAAGCTAATCTAATCGACTATTTAAAGATTAAATATTATCTTATAACATAAAAAAAACCAGAACATATTAATTTCAATCTCGAATATACAAGCCAGGCGAGGAAACTTTAACAATCGAAAACCATCGAGTCCGTCAATTTTGTTAATAATTCTTCTATATTTTTTCTACGTGTTAAAGGGTTGGACTGTTGTACATTCCTCGACTTTATATACTTTTTCTTTGAGGAATTATTATCAAAATTCACTGGATACGAGGACTGGACTAAAAATAAATCCAGTTTCACTGGAACGGACGCCGAAGTGTGCGAAAGCAACCTTACAAACCATCAAGCTGCCGGAAACGTCCACCTAACTACAATATCTATTTGCATGTTTACAGGTTTACAAATTTCGAAATGTACACCTGCTTGACTGCCATTAGCCGAGTCCACACAGGCGAAGCACGTGTCACATCGAACATTTGCCGCGCGGTATAAGACTGCGGCGGTTAAAAGGCTCACTAACCGGAGCATTATACTTCCGGACAGGACAGTTTAAACGATCACGATGGTAATCTAATTGCGTCATTAGGTGTGCATTTCGAAACTTGTAGTACAACGTTAGATCCGCTGACAGACTATCGAATCATCTATCCGCCTAACCAAAATGCCAATCATCTAAGCAATGACAAACGAAACACTGTCTCTCTGCCACACTGATATGGAAGTGATAGAGTTTAACTTTATGGCATACACAATTGGCATTTTAGCTTCGACGCAGTTTAGACTTCAACAATCTAGAGCGATTCATGTTGCACATTTACGTGCTTATAGGACGTACGGTACGATTAGCTGACAAGAACCGATTTCAATTGGTTTGTTGTATTGATTTTCGACCTTATTTTAACTCACGTTAGGGATATTATTTTGTTATCCTTAAACGGTGAATAAGTGAAAGATATGTGTAGTTTAATATTGGAATAATGATGCATGATGTCGGTGTTTGGCTCTATATGGCAATATGTATTGTGTAACAAAAGCCTTGTACGAAGTGACAGTAGCATACGTACCTAACATGAATGTGGCAATACCGCAATAAAATTTGCAATTATTTATAATTAAAAGCATAATTTTAATCGTATGTCGCTTGAAGCTCGAAACGAATCAAATTGACAATGACGGCCAAAGTGTCTATTAGTACATAACTAAATATTTTTATTTCTAAAGTGACGCATGCGAACCAGGAATGTTGAGATTTCCTAGCATAATAATGAATAGTATCGACATGTGTAATCTCCTCTCACGATCATATCAGTTAGAGTAGAAAGGGTCAATCTACGTAGACATTACAGGTGTCATTTTCAATTAAAAGGGTCGTGTCGTCGGTCGTCAATAATTCTATAATAGCTTCAAATTTTATGAACAACCGACAACGCGGTACCTCTAGATCGGATAGCATCACAAAACCCCAAACATTTCACAACTCTTTGAAAACGCAGATCACTCAGATTAATTATCACATGGGTAAAATAAGGTCGAAAACCTACCAAACGATCGGCTCGTTTAGACCGGCTAGTCTTTCGACGAGGTGTCCATAGGGCTGGCCGGTTGCAGGGCGGGCTCGGCGAGCTCGGGCGCGAGCGGCGCGGCGGGCGCGGGCGGCGGCGCCAGCGGCGGCAGCGGCAGCGCCGGCGGCGCCAGCGCCTCCAGGCGCGCCAGCCCGAGCGACGGCGGCGCCGGCTTCACGAAGCGCTCGTTGGGTCGGCGCTGGTGCACAATATGGGAACATTGATTTAAACTTGGAGGAGAAAATTGAGAATGCCCTTCTCGAAACGTCGGAGGTTTGATTAAAAACGTAGATTTGGTAAATAAAAATGGGAGGAGCCAGCCGACATAACACGACAAAGTGTTTTAATTAACCCGACTTGAAAAGGAAGACGCGTCTCAATTTGTCATAAAAATGGGGGAGGTTAGCTGAGAAAACATTAAGATCGGATAGCGTTTTTATCAACCCGACTTTCAAAAGGATAATTTGGATCCTCAATTCATCAAAATCTATTTTTTTATGTACCTATTTCTCAATCCTTCAAAGTGAATTGGACTGATTCGTACAAATATTTTTTTGATGAAACATAACATCAAAACCTGGCAGGCAAGTATGGTCGCCCGATAAATTATAAAAGATCTGGCCGTCCCTATCGCACTATTTGTAACCCTGGTGTTTTTATCATTTATCGCGCAACCATGATTGCCTGCCTAATGATAAATGGGTAGTCATAGTCATAGATGTTTTACCTGTGAGTTGAGATGCATGACAGGCCTGTGACCGGCGCCGGGCAACAGTGGTGACGTGTACGGCGAGAGTGGACGCGACCCGCCTGGGGACGACACGCTACGGGAACGAGCCTACACCAAACAGATATCATTAATAACGGTTCATTAAGTAAGCACATTGTAAAAAAAAAATAACCCCCTTATTCAAAAACGTACACTAAAATTATCAAGCCGATAAAGTCAGAAAGGGACAAACGCCTTTCCGACGTAATGGTGTTATAGAAAGGGACAAATGAACTTTATCGGAACTTAATAAGTAATTATTTAGTCGAAATAAAAGCATTGCCACTATTAGTCTGGCTCCCTTTCACACTCAGATCAGGTTCAGACCGCCCAACGGATTTGCGCTGGATTGAAACATCTTGGATTTTCCCCAGGATTTTCCTTCACACAGTCCTATCGCAACTACTGAGAATATTTATTATAACATAAACATTATAACTAAAGATAAAACAACACTTACACTTAACGCTTCGTTAAATTGTCGCTCTTCCTCCATTTCCAATGAAGATTCGCTCTCGGAAAGATGCCGGCATAGCGCTTCGCGGCGTTCAACCTAAAATAACACATGTTATCATGGGTCTTATGAAAATGTTTACGTAAGTATGAGGGCGGGGGAAGAGATTTGCTAACTTTTGCTGACGAAGAGATGTGGGGGGAGAAGGGGATCAAAGTAATAAATTTGCTTACGTAATACTTGAATGGCCCCAAAAATCTAAACACGCACTCTAACGCCTAAAAAATAGCGTGTTCAGTTTTTTTGAGCATCTTGGCCACCCCGTATATCTGGTGGCGACTTCGGTTCGTTAGTTTGGAGATATAAATGTACGCAACTCTATTATAAATCCGTCCAATTTTGTAAGGGCACACAAATGTTATTTAGAAAAGCACAGAATTAGATATAGATAGAAGAAACAAGTTCATCTATTTGTATGGCGGCCGAGCGTGTCAGATTTTGTACTGAAGTTGTTACTGCCCGTGATTTTAAATATGTCTCAGGCCCTTGTTCATAATTTTTGTGTTGTTGCAATTAAATATCACGTAACGAGGCATTTTTAATGTTTTTGTTGGCTTCAACTTACAAAAATTAACGCGCGAAAGCTGCAAGCTGCGATTAAATACGGACAACTCAGTGGATTTTACTGAGTTCATTTGACACGCTAAGTAGATATGTTTGCTTGATTTATGGTATATATGACATCTGTGTAGAAAAGCGTAACTAGTAGACAATTATTGAAATACCTCCTGCTGAAGTTTTCGTTGTAAGCGAACATTTTCCTCTCGAATGTGTTTCTCCTCTAAGGCAAAACGATGCATCTTTTCTTTGTTTTCATTTTGAGACACGGCTAATTGATTCCTGTAACAAAATATAGTATTTCGTTATACATACAAATCTGTAATTATTATATGAATATTAATCTCGTACCTATAGCCTGAAAGGTAGTTGAAAAGTCGTGTGACAAGAAAGGTTTCATGAATGAACGTGCAAAGAAACGGGAAAGGAAAACTGCAGAAATGGTGGAAATAAACTGAAGCAAGAGACGATAAGAGCTATTCGCTAAAGGAATATTCGCGAAAAAAGATTCAAAAACTTTTTTTTCTAAAATGGGTAAATTTAATGTTTTTCCTACTCAAAATCACGAGCCCTCTCCATCCCACTAGGCGGAAAAAAGCGTCCCAAATTTGATTTTTCTACTTTGTTACCATTTTACAAACACTTTGTATAGCGGTTAAAAAGTGGAAAGTATGCAAAATAATAGAAAATTTTGGAACCATTTTTTTGTCTCTTGTTCGAAAGAGCTCGTGATTCTGAGTAGGAAAAACATAAAATTTACCTACCTTAGAAAAAATATATTTTGGTGATTCTTCTCGCGAAAATGCCCATTAAAGAGGCATGGAAGAGGAAGATATGCTGCGACTATTCTGAACAGCTGCCTGAGGGCCGCCATCTTGCCGAGCTAATTGGCTCGGATGAGGCAAACGAGAAGACGTTTTGCGCTCGAGGCACTGCCTCGCTTATGGGTAAAACTTCTGTTGTCACTCATTATCCTGGTTACATTTCCCTGTTGGGAGACTTTATAAAATCGGGATTATAAGTCTCCAAACAGGGAAATGTAACCAGGATAATGAGTGACAACAGAAGTTTTACCCATAATCACCATTAGGTCATCATAACGTCATATTTATTGTTTGACTTGACTAGAAGTGCCTGTTTATATACTTACTAGCTTTTGCCCGCGGCTTCGCTCGCGTTAGAAAGAGACAAAAAGTAGCCTATGTCACTCTCCATCCCTTCAACTATCTCCACTTAAAAAATAACGTCAATTCGTCGCTCCGTTTTGCCGTGAAAGACGGACAAAGAAACAGACACACACACTTTCCCATTTATAATATTAGTATCGATGTATGGGTAAAATAGCTGCTACAAATAAACATTCATCCTTATCAGTGAAACAATTGTTTTAATGGAATTGAAGTTAATTAACAATGTTATCTCAATACAATCTTCATTTAGATTACAAACCTTTGTAACTAGTCACCAGAAGTATTTTTAAATACCTACTACATTTTTATGATTGAAACACAAGGTCGGGCTAATAATAATGAGCCTATTTTTTTCTAATTGGAATCCGAATTGAGAAATATAAATTACTAGCTTTTGCCCGCGGCTTCGCTCGTGTTAGAAAGAGATAAAAAGTAGCACATGTCACTCTCCATCCCTTCAACTATCTCCACTCAAAAAATCTCAATTCGTCGCTCAGTTTTGCGGTGAAAGACGGACAAACAAACAGACACACACACTTTTCCATTAGTATGGATTGATCGATTAAAAGCTATACCAAAAATTAAATACTATAAAAATAAAAAGATCTTATCTCCGTTGTTGAACGTAACCAAAGACATATGTAACTCCGTATAGAAGGATAAAGTCTAAGAAAAAACGTACCTCAAAGCCCTAGAGAAAAAGGTACGGTGGCCTAGATGGCGTTACACCTTTGGGAAATGTTCGGCTAGATGGCGCTAATATTAATATTTGACATTTTAAGATTTTAACACATATCAAGCTAACAATATGGGCCAAATTGTCAAAACTGAGGTTCAGTCTATGCACTGTGATTACACATTTTAAAGCCTGACAAGATTTTATTTGAGCCTGAAATAGTGTCGCTACAAACCGCTTTCATATGGCAATAATGTGCCGACGTCATATGTAATGGGGACAGCGTGTACTGGTTACCCGTTAATATTTATAGAAAATTAAAACATGGTTTTAGAGAATCAAAATCTAATAAGCAAGGTTCACTACTTCTTTTCGCACAGCCTTAATATCCATGAATATTGTGCCTTAATCGAAGTTGTCGAGGTTTATTTTCTTTTTGCGTGGGACCTTGTTCTGTACTGGTGGCAATTATGAAACGGCCTCCTTAATTCTATAAATATTTTTTACGGCAGAGCTACAGACACCTTAAATTAGAACAAAAAATATAATAGGCTAAACGCGAAACCAATTAATCAATACAGGATAACCGCACTATAAACCGTCAGTACCGGACGTGTCAACAACCGATTTCAGAACATTGGTATCGAAATGCTGTGAAATCCTTCATCCTTTTTTATTATACGTAATTTATCACGTTCAGTATAATTATTTTCACTTTTATTATTCTTATTTTGTGCAAAATTGCGATGAAACCTTTAGAAAATTTAAATTATTTACTTTTCGTTTACTTTCGACGACGGGTGTCAAATAGTAATCCTTGCCAGTAAAATAAATTAGTTCAGCTAAATATCCGCAACGCGGCGAGGGTCAAATAAAAACTTGTCAGGCTATACTTTGACAGTAACTCTCTATAATACTCGATCCTCTTTGCCGTAACTCAAGACATAGCCTGAATCGTAAATGATTTACTCTTTTATGTTATATAAGTAAGAAAATGAGTTAAAAATACCTTAATTTGACAACCTCCGAACGTAATGTTTGAATATGATTGCTAAGATTCGACGCAGTATCACCGTTGCTAATGTCTCTGAAAAGAACAAAAGTTAATTAATAGAGGTATGAATATTCACTAATGCTATTGCAGATGCGGAGAAAAATAACGACCAGCAGAATTGTATTTTTTCTGAATTATAGCATTTTTTATCATGTCTGCAAACAAGTACTCAATAAAAAAAAATCTTGTGATTATATGTGATCGGCGTTTATAGATCGCAAGTGCAAATATTACCCGACCAGCCCCTCTAGCACAACAAGCCTTGTCGCGCGCGAGTCCATACTTGAAGTCGCACTTGATTTATGGACTCGCTCGCGACAAGGCAAGTTGTGCTAAAGGGTCTGGTAGTTTTGTATTTTTACTTAGTTAAAAAAACTGCATTTGAAACAAATGAGTACTAAACAGTATCATATCAATTAAATATAAAAATTTTACCTTCCAATAAAATTATTATTATTTTGCCTGGTATATCCGAGGTCTTTATAGAGAGTACGTCGTAGACGTCGCATCGGACCGATAGATGGCGCCATCGTTCGTTGTAAGTCGCTCCGGCGTCACACCGCCGCGATGTTGGTAGTCCCGTTTTCCCCACCTGCAACATAAGGCTCCTCGCGCCCCGACCCGCCACCAGCCACCCTCATTGTTGAGGAGAAGTGCCGACGGTATATTAAGCCTACCAGGAAGGCATCACTCAGACCTCGGATATACCAGGCAAAATAATAATAATTTTATTGGAAGGTAAAATTTTTATATTATTTGTGCCGTTTGTATATCCGAGGTCTTTATAGAGACCTGTTTATTATCTCCTGGTGGCGAGTCAGCTGGCGCGCAAGCCTTTGGTAGCCCTATTGGCATAGCATAGAAGAATAAGTGAATCAGTTGTTGAACCGATTTGACAGATGTATCAGTCGAAATCGCCTTCGATCCGCGAATATCTCGGTGCCAGAAACGCCTAAAGAGATTTTCGTGATGACGTTTAGCTTTAGTCAGCGAATAGTTAGAGAAATGACATTATTATACATCGCAGATCAAAACCAAAAAAGATGTAGGCGAGGTTGACTTGAACAAGATACAAAAACTTTAGATACACCATTATTATTAACAGAGACGTTATTTTATCAGGTTATAAACCCAATTTCAGACACAAAGTGTGGAAATTAACTGTAAAAGTAGTGTAACTATCTGTACTGTAGCAGGGTAACGTAATTGATACTGCTTTTGTCAACCCTTCGTAAAAATTATCAAAATCAATATTAGCTTTGATATGACTATTTAAAGTCCAACGTCTTACGTCCATATCAAACACAGAACAAGGTCATCACTCACGCGCCCAAGGGCTATTTGTTACAATACTGGTATTTTCGATCAGACTATTTCGCGTCAAGCGAGCGCGGCTGCAAGCGAGACTCCTGAACTCTGAACTCTTTTTAGTGAGGGCATTTGAGGATACTGATCGCTCGGTAAAACTAGCCTAGAAGATGAAAAGTACGAGCGCTGTCGATTGCTACTACACTGGACGGAGGTATCAGTCGATTTCTTCAAGTCAGTCATTGACTCTTAGGGTAATCCATTACCTAATCCAAAACCCGATGCGACGGATTTCTACTTCGTGCAATGAAGGTCGACAGTGTAGACTGAGAGGTGACGTCAGTGTCGCATCGCTGGTGGTTGCTGAACACGTCGTGGTAGCAGGTCAAGGGATGAATTAAAACACCGCCACACATGCGCGCTTTGAGAGCGTAGGCGAAGCGCAATAATGGCGGTGCACCGCACAAACGCTGGCGTTGCGCCCAGTGGGCGCTAGCGGGAACTAACGAGCGCGGATTGCGAGCGCAACGCGCGCGGGACGCGAGCGGAATGCGCGCGCATTCAGCGCGCTGATAGCGTAGCGTTAGCGAAGCGGAATGCGCTTTATGTGTGGCGGAGGCTTAATACGTACCGTTGTACGGCGTAATGCAGGGCTCTCGCAGACGAAGAGGAACGATGACGGGCGAAGCAGAAGAAGGCGAGGTCACCGAAGGTCACTTGGCTCCCAGGGGGTGCATACTGACCTCGTACGACAGTCTGTTGGAGTCAGCAGTTACTGTCGTAGTTACTCGTAACAGAAGAGATGTAGTCCTGCCATCGTACAGCATAACATAACATACAACCGAACTGTGCATAGCATATAGTGCTATGCGAACCTTAATCCGGCTGCATGTCACTTCAGTCGCCAGCGCCACCGCCTGTTGAAGATTATTTTCCATCGGAAGAGCTTTACTTCGTACAATGTTACGATTATTGAAGGTCTTATCGGGCTGCAGATGCAAGCAAAACAGGAGCGATTGGCCTACAGCTATCGGCAGCTGTACGAGGTAATGCTGGAAACTGCAGCGGTGCAACCTTCCTCTGTAGACTACGAAAGTTGTGAAATTGATGAAATCAGGTTCTACGATCGAATCAAGCACTATTAATTCAGTATAGTCGAGCCAGATGATAATGAAGTCCTCCTGAGTTCCTGGCCCCTTTCGCTTTGAGCTGGAATCTCAAGTTCACTAAGGCGAAGCGGGTTTATTTTTCCCAATTTGTTTATTAGAGGCTCGGCGAACAAGTTCATCTCTCGAATGGACAGGGGGCGCCACAAGCCTCCGGGAAATCTTCGTGTACTTGGAACCCCCGCGGCCAGATTACCGATCGGTTTTGGTGTCCGCCCGGTAAACAGACGCACGCTCAGGATGCAGGATGCTGGCTCGAATTCAGATCTGGACATTCTGAAAGAGATTTTTTTTTTTTTTAATTCCGCAAACCTTTACGATGTCTTTGACCTACACAATGAGCGATGTACAGGAACCACAGGGTCGTCTCGCGAGGCGCCTCTCCGATTAGATAGCTCGCGAACATCGTCAGGACACCCTTGCAGCAGTGCGGCTCCTCGTCCGGTTATTGACGTCTTACCTCGTTCAACTATGTTAGGAGAAGCCAAGCCACGTTAGGACGTAGCATCTTTAGAATTTATCTGTTCTCACTTCGGCGACGGAGGAGTCCTTGGTCAAAATAGAGTGTAAATACTGTCAAAGTACTTCACGGGAACTGGAAAGAGAAGAGTGGATACCATAGTGTACGGGATGTCAGCTGATAGCGGCGCCCGGCGTCACATTGGAGGGTAGTATCAGCCTGGTCAGCAACAGAGTCTGCAACGATACCGTAGCAGACGGAGCCTGGATAGTCGTGGTCGTGGCACCATTGTAGCGGAAGACAGTGTTGGCGGTGAGCGTGACATCAGGCGCGACGGCAGCCGCCGACGTCGGCGTGGCGGCCAGCGACACCAAGGGAGCACATCAGCAATCTTACCAGCTTGTCACTGCAGCAGACGGTGTTACGTTCGGCGGTGAGATTGAGACGGCCGTCGTCAGCTCGAAAGGCGTCTTCGATGCCCCTGTCGCGTCACGCAGTATCGTTCTCGGTGGCCCTCTCGAGGTCAGCGCGGGAGGCACCGGCGCCAGCGTGGCAGTCAGCTACATCGGTGAACAGCATCGACAGAGTTCGCGGCGTCGTCACGGCAAACGAGGCAGGAAAATTAGCGACGCCTTCGTGGCAGCCGCAGTATTGCGCTCGGTGGCGCGATGAAGGTCGCCGCGTCTGCAATCTTACCTCGTGCGATCGAGGCGACATCAAGGCGCCAGCATCAGCGTGGCGGCCGACGACACCGGTGGAAAACTTCAAGTAGCTTGCGGCGTTGTCACGACAGACGCAGCAGAAGGATTGCGACGCCTGTGCAGCGGTTAACAGTATTACGCTCCGCATCACCACTGAGGCGCCAGCATAAGCGTGGCGGCCAGCAATACTGGTGGACAGCTTCGGCAGGGTCGCGGCGTTGTCGCGGCAGATGAACGCTCTACATCACCATCGAGGCGTCAGCATAAGCGTGGCGGCCAGCGATACTGGTGGACAGCTTCAGCAGGATCGCGGCGTTGTCACGGCAGATGAGCGCGCTGCATCACCATCGAGGCGCCAGCATAAGCGTGGCGGCCAGCGATACTGGTGGCCAGCGATACTGGTGGACAGCTTCAGCAGGATCGCGGCGTTGTCACGGCAGATGAGCGCGCTGCATCACCATCGAGGCGCCAGCATAAGCGTGGCGGCCAGCGATACTGGTGGCCAGCGATACTGGTGGACAGCTTCAGCGGGATCGCGGCGTTGTCACGGCAGACGAACGCTCTGCATCACCATCGAGGCGCCAGCATAAGCGTGGCGGCCAGCGATATTGGTGGACAGCTTCAGCAGGCTCGCGGCGTTGTCAAGGCAGACGCACGCTCTGCATCACCATGGAGGCGCCAGCATAAGCGTGGCGGCCAGCGATACTGGTGGACAGCTTCAGCAGGATCGCGGCGTTGTCACGGCAGATGAGCGCGCTGCATCACCATCGAGGCGCCAGCATAAGCGTGGCGGCCAGCGATACTGGTGGCCACGATACTGGTGGACAGCTTCAGCAGGATCGCGGCGTTGTCACGGCAGACGAACGCTCTGCATCACCATCGAGGCGCCAGCATAAGCGTGGCGGCCAGCGATATTGGTGGACAGCTTCAGCAGGCTCGCGGCGTTGTCACGGCAGACGAACGCTCTGCATCACCATCGAGGCGCCAGCATAAGCGTGGCGGCCAGCGATACTGGTGGACAGCTTCAGCAGGATCGCGGCGTTGTCACGGCAGACGAACGCTCTGCATCACCATCGAGGCGCCAGCATAAGCGTGGCGGCCAGCGATATTGGTGGACAGCTTCAGCAGGCTCGGAGGTGGCCGCGCTGGTAGCCTGCGTATTGACGACTGATCACTAACGGCGCGGCGCTCGCGTCGGGGCAGCAGCAGACATACTTACAGCGTCGCACGCGACGCCTATGCGGCGGCCACAACGTTATTCGGCGGCACCGCAGAGGTCGTTAACGAGGAAGCAACTTCTACGCAACTTCGGCGGCGCCGATGTGGCGGACAACACTGCCGCGGTCAGTGGCGCTATCGCAGCGCTACCAGTAAGTTTCGGCGCCGACACGTGTCCGCCGTCCTCCGCACCGAATCGGAAACCGAACATGTTCTTTCTAAAATAATATGAATCTGCTCACCCATTCGTCGGAGAAATTCAAACCTCCTTGGAGCGCGGTATTCCTTCACCGCGCCCGCCGCCGCCGCCGCCGCAGCCCGCAGGTCGCGCAGCCCGCGGTCGCGAAGCACGTAGTCCCCGGAGCACGTGGTCCCCGGCGGAGCAACTTACCTACGTTACCGCTTATATTCTCGCGCGAAACTTTTAATACGCGGATAACACTTCCTACTTTAGTCTCGGAAATGCGAATAGTTTAAAAAAGAAAACTGATTAACGGTAACGATTTTTGCAGCATGGAACTTTCTTACAAAAAGGTGGGTAGAATCATAAATCACCGCTCGTTCATTTCTATCGTGAGAACCCCGAAAGACGAATAGTGATCGCTAGCGAGGCATAATATATCTCATTATTCAAGACGAACGAGCGTAAATTAAAAGGGAAGAAAGAATTGACGGGTGAAATTGAAATTGAAAAATTTCATAATTCCGAAATGTTACAAGCCACTTTTTAAATAAAAACACGAATAACTCTGGTTTGACCAGAAGTAACGAGGAAATAGAAACTAAAAGATTAATTTCGAGACACCATGCTGTAAAAATGTTCGAACGGAATACGCGACAACCGGTCACTTCGGCGTTCGACGAAACAATGAGGGTGGCTGGTGGCGGGTCGGGGCGCGAGGAGCCTTATGTTGCAGGTGGGGAAAACGGGACTACCAACATCGCGGCGGTGTGACGCCGGAGCGACTTACAACGAACGATGGCGCCATCTATCGGTCCGATGCGACGTCTACGACGTACTCTCTATAAAGACCTCGGATATACAAACGGCACAAATAATATCATTATTATATCATTATGATGTAATAGCGCGCCCTCTGTTTTAACACTTTTGTGACCTCTGTTTTAAGATAAGCACATATCAGTCACATGATCAGAACTCATCAACGCAACCTGAATAAGAATAAGAGAGTTTAGGGCCTAGTACAAAATGTATACAAATAAATAATTTCCCCCTTATTCATAAACGTTCACTAAAGTTATCATACCATGGTTTGTAAGCAATGTTTCAAATTGCACTACTTGCAATAAATATCATGTTTATAGCTTGTCAGATTCAACTTTACTAATTATTTACAGATACTAAAAATGCCATCGCACAAATACAAATGCAGATGCAATTCAAAAATAAAAAATCAGATATTTTGAAAAGAACCAGGAGCACCGGTTCTTAATTTTTAGTCCCGGTTCTTTCGCCACCATAAAAGTACGGGGATTTCCCGGGGCGGGAGCATGCCCTAGTTGTCAAGCCGATAAATTTCGTTTGTCCCTTTCTATCACACCAATGCGTCGGAAAAGGACAAACGAACTTTGTCGGCTTGATAACTTTAGTGAAGTATTTCAGTTTATGAATATGGGGGATAGGGTCGGTTGCACCAAACCGCCCGTTATCGAATTTAGCGTTCGCAAAATTTTTGTACGGGAATTTCCATAGACTTCTGCTGCGTGACGTTGATGCAACTGGCCCCTACTGCAGTCCAACTGCAACCTGTATTGTATGGGAACTACACTCTGATGCAGTTAGGTTACGGTACCTCTGTAAGTCAAGACCTCTGTATCGGCCGTAAATTGTACCCAAAATACCTTGGACTAGCGGGATCAGAGACTGGCTGGTCGAGGCGTATCTGCAGAGATCGTTTTTCAGCCTCTAGTTTGTCCATGCGTTTCCACAGCCTGTTCACAAGCGCCTCCTGCTCTTGCTCCAATGTGTTTTCCAATTCCACCTGAAATTGGAAAAGAGTAAACTTTTGTGCTTTAACCAGTGGGAAGAAACTGGAAAACGAATTCTCGGCTCTGTTCAGCTCTGCAGTACGAGTAGGTTAGGCAGAACTGGACTTTAATTGGTGTTCTCAAACACAATAAGATAAATACCTGAATTTTGACAACACCTTGTTTTCCTTAAGTTAGATCGTTAAAGATCGTGTCAGTGTCATACACAAAGTCGTGTGGCAAGATACAAATGCTTAGATTTTAAATTTGTACACATCTTTTAGCATTATATGTATTTTAAAACCTTGTTCAAATTTCGTCTGTTATTTTTTTATGGGTCTTTTTTTTATGAAATAGTCAGCAAACGAGCAGACGAGCCGCCTGATGGGAAGCAGTCATCGCCGCCCATGGACATAAGCAACATCAGGGGAGCCACTTATGCGTTGCCGACCTTTGAGAACCCTAAATACCTGCTTCTTGAAGAACCCCATATCATAGCGCAAGGGAAACACCTCAGATCAAAAGGTAGCCCATTCCACAACTTACACGTTCTGGGCAAAAACGAGCGAGAGATCTTCATCATATATATTTGATGCATAGATAAATATAGCTTACCTTTTCCCTGCGGAGCCTTTCCAAATTAGTCTGCTTAGCAAGAGTCTCAGCTTCAAGCTTCTCAATCTTACGCATGAGTTTGTTTACTAGGCATTCCTGCTCTTGCTCCAGCGTCTGTTCGAGGCGACATTTTTCCTGACGTAGCTGTAAGAATACTTTAATGTTAGAAACTAATGTATATATTTTCAAATGAAGGCACAATTGTAGACAAACGTGAAGTTAACTACTGTTAGTTTTACTTAAAGAAAATATGTGATGTCCTCTTCCATTCCCAAGTTAGCTGAGAGCAATCAAGTGAATTGAATATTGGTCATAAGTTTAGATAACCAGAAGGTATGGTAATGTTGTTTGTGCCTAAATTGAAAGATGCCCTCATCTGATATCCTCATACACACCTGACATCCAATACATACATGCAAAGTTTTTAATTAAGAATTACCTTTTCTAAAGAATATTCAAAGAAAAGACAATTTAGATAGGTAGAGAAATATTGGACATTGGCAAACTAATACCGAATATCAATTTATCATAAATGGCAGGCAATCATGGTCGCGCGTTATATGATATAACATCAGGCCATCCCTTTCGCACTATTTGTAACTGCAATAGCCGTCCCGCCTAATGTTGTTTATCGCGCGACAATGCCATGGGTGCTGGTTTGAGCAAAAGAGGACTTGTAATTTGTAGCTTCGGCCTCTGGTGTAAAAAAAAGCTACTTTTACAAATGTAGTATATAAAATAAAACTTCAGTCACAAAACTCTATGGTCTCCCTTACTTGAAGCCCCTCAAGTTGAAATTGAAAAACCTTATATACACTATACTTACTTATTACAACCAAAGAGAGAGGCAAAGACATAATATGTCACTCCGAATAGACAGATAAAGTCTAAGAAAAAAACGTATCTCAAAGCCCTAGAGAAAAAGGTATGGTGGCCTAGATGGCGTTACACCTTTGGGGAAGGCTCGGCTAGATGGCGCTAATATTGATATTTGATATTTTAACACATATCAAGCTAACAATATGGGCCAAATTGTCAAAACTGAGGTTCAAAAGTTTTAAGCTGTCTATGCACTGTGATTACACATTTTACTTTGACAGTAAGTCTCTATAATACTCGATCCTCTTTGATGATAGGTAATACCTAATCTTACCTGAATTAATTTTCTGGACAGATCATTTGTGAGACACTCCTCTTCCCTTTCATAGTGGTGTGCTAATGTTTCCTTTTCCTTCTTCAAGGCTTGAATTTTTTTCAGTAATGTGTTAGAAATATATTCTTCCTCTTGTTCAGCCTTTGCTTGCTATAAAATTAAAATAAAATATCAAACAAAATAGATATAATACACTCTTTATCATGCTACTGCATGCATGACAAAGCATTTTATCGACAAGAGTGTCAGCATGATTACCCCCTTATTCATAAACATAATCAGTTATCAAGCCGATAAAGTTTGTTTGTCCCTTTCCAACTTATTGGTGTGATAGAAAAGGACAAACAAACTTTATCGGCTTCACAACTTTAGAGTATGTTTATGAATAAGGGGGTTAATATTTACCTTGTTGGAGTGGTGAAAAGTGCCTTGAAATCCTAGCAATGCTCAAGAATCCACATGCATAACCACTTGCTACGCTCATAGTTCAATATTGGATGCTCGTGAAGTTGACCACCCCATTTTTTTTGCCCGCAAATGGCATATCAGAATCGTTAGTTCATCGTTAGTTCACGTTTGTTCAGTAGGTAAAATCGTTAGGACCCGATCCTAACATCATTTTTTTTTAAAATCAAAATGGGGTGGCTGTCTTCACGCTAGCCACCCCAAACCACTTTTTGCAAGTTTTTTTGATCCCTATCGATAGATATTCATTAGTTGACGTTTGTTCACATATTAAAATCGTTAGGACCCTATTCCTTATTTTTTTATTTTTTTTCAAAGTGGGGTGGCTGTCTTCACGCTAGCCACCCCAAACCACTTTTTGCAAGTTTTTTTGATCTCTATCGATAGATATTCATTAGTTGACGTTTGTTCACATATTAAAATCGTTAGGACCCTATTCCTTATTTTTTTTTTTTTTTTCAAAGTGGGGTGGCTGTCTTCACGCTAGCCACCCCAAACCACTTATTGCAAGTTTTTTTGATCTCAATCGACATATATTCATAAGTTGACGTTTGTTCACATATTAGAATCGTTAGGACCTCATAAGATTTTCCAAAAAAAATAATGAAAATTTGAAAAATTCAACTTACGCTCCTGCATCGAAGCCCGAAAATATACACGGAATCGGGTCATTATGATGCTATTTTGTGCATACCTTCATAACACAATCGGGTCCTAAGTGTCCTAACGATGCCACTTTGTGGATACCTTCAGAAGACCTTGCTGGTTGCAGATAGTTAAGCCTTTTGCGGGCACTCGAAACAGACACGCCACTAAAAAATTGAAAATTTTAAAAACTCAACTTATGGTCCTACGTCGAAGGCTTGCTGATTGCAGATAGTTAAGCATTTGCGGGCACTCGAAACAGATTCGCTGAAAAAAAATAAAACTTGAAAATATTAAAAACTCAACTTGTGGTCCGACCCGTCCGACGTCGAAGGCCAAAAAAATTGCTTAGAATCGGGTCCTAACGATGCCACTTTGTACATACCTTCATAAGACCTTGCTGATTGCAGAGAGTTAAGCCATTTGCGGGCACTCGAAACCGATTCGCCGAAAAAAACTAAAACTTGAAAATATTAAAAACTCAACTTATGGTCCGACGTCGACGGCCGCAAAAATTGCATAGAATCGGGTCCTAACGATGGCACTTTGTGGATACCTTCATAAGACCTTGCTGATTGCAGAAAGTTAAGCCATTTGCGGGCACTCGAAACAGATTTGCCGAAAAAAAAACTTGAAAATTTCAAAAACTCAACTTATGGTCCTACGTCGAAGGCCGAAAAAAATTCTTGGAATGGGTCCTAACGATGCCACTTTGTGGATACCTTCAGAAGACCTTGTTAATTGCAGATAGTTAAGCCATTTGCGGGCACTCGAAACCGATTCGCCGAAAAAAAATAAAACTTGAAAATATTAAAAACTCAACTTATGGTCCGACGTCGAAGGCCGAAAAAATTGCTTAGAATCGGGTCCTAACGATGGCACTTTGTGCATATCTTCATAAGACCTTGCTGATTGCAGACAGTTAAGCCATTTGCGGGCACTCGAAACAGATTCGCCGAAAAAAAATAAAACTTGAAAATTTCAAAAACTCAACTTATGGTCCTACGTCGAAGGCCGAAAACATTGTTTGTAATCGGGTCCTAACGATGTCACTTTAAAAATATCTTCATAAGACCTTGCTGATTGCAGACAGTTAAGCCATTTGCGGGCACTCGAAACAGATTCGCCGAAAAAAAATAAAACTTGAAAATTTCAAAAACTTAACTTATGGTCCTACGTCGAAGGCCGAAAAAATTGCTTGGAATCGGGTCCTAACGATGCCACTTTGTGCATACCTTCATAAAACCTTGCTGATTGCAGATAGTTAAGCCATTTGCGGGCACTCGAAACCGATTCGCCGAAAAAAAATAAAACTTGAAAATTTGAAAAACTCAACTTATGTTCCTACGTCGAAGGCCGAAAACATTGCTTGGAATCGGGTCCTAACGATGCCACTTTGTGGATACCTTCAAAAGACCTTGCTGATTGCAGATAGTTAAGCCATTTGCGGGCACTCGCAACAGATTCGCCGAAAAAAAAAAAACTTGAAAATTTTAAAAACTCAACTTATGGTCCTACGTCGAAGGCCGAAAACATTGCTTGGAATCGGGTCCTAAAGTTGCGCCCCTCATAGAAGATTCGCCATAAAAAAATAAAACTTAAAAAATTGAAGAACTCAACTTATGGCCGAAAAAAATACTTGGGATCGGATCCTTACGATGCCACTTTGTGAGTACCTTCAGAAAACGTTGGTCAATCATAATACACAGGTCATTTGCGGGCACTCGTAGAAGATTCGCCATAAAAGCAGAAAACTTGAAAATTTAAAAAACTCAACTTATGGTCCTATGACGAAGGCCGAAAAATTACTTGGGATCGGGTCCTTACGATGCCACTTTGTGAATACCTTCATAAGACGTTGCTCAATCAAGATACACAGGTCATTTGCGGGCACTCGTAGAAGATTCGCCATAAAAGCAGAAAACTTGAAAATTTTAAAAACTCAACTTATGGTCCTATGACGAAGGCCGAAAAATTACTTGGGATCGGGTCCTTACGATGCCACTTTGTGAATACCTTCATAAGACGTTGCTCAATCAAGATACACAGGTCATTTGCGGGCACTCGTAGAAGATTCGCCATAAAAGCAGAAAACTTGAAAATTTTAAAAACTCAACTTATGGTCCTATGTCGAAGGCCGAAAAAATACTTGGGATCGGGTCCTTACGATGCCACTTTGTGAATACCTTCACAAGACGTTGCTCAATCAAGATACATAGGTCATTTGCGGGCACTCGTAGAAGATTCGCCATAAAAAAATAAAACTTAAAAAATTTAAAAACTCAACTTATGGTCCTTTGTCGAAGGCCGGAAAAAATACTTGGGATCGGGTCCTTACGATGCCACTTTGTCAATACCTTCATAAGACGTTGCTCAATCAAGATACACAGGTCATTTGCGGGCACTCGTAGAAGATTCGCCATAAAAAAATAAAACTTAAAAAAATTTAAAAACTCAACTTATGGTCCTATGTCGAAGGCCGAAAAAAATACTTGGGATCGGGTCCTTACGATGCCACTTTGTGAATACCTTCATAAGACGTTGCTCAATCAAGATACACAGGTCATTTTCAGGCACTCGTAGAAGATTCGCCATAAAAGCAGAAAACTTGAAAATTTTAAAAACACAACTTATGGTCCTATGTCGAAGGCCGAAAAAAATATTTGGGATTGGGTCCTTACGATGCCACTTTGTGAATACCTTCATAAGACGTTGCTCAATCAAGATACTCAGGTCATTTGCGGGCACTCGTAGAAGATTCGCCATAAAAAAAAAACTTAAAAAATTTAAAAACTCAACTTATGGTCCTATGTCGAAGGCCGAAAAAAATACTTGGGATCGGGTCCTTACGATGCCACTTTGTGAATACGTTCATAAGACGTTGCTCAATCAAGATACACGGTCATTTGCGGGTACTCGTAGAAGATTCGCCATAAAAGCAGATAACTTGAAAATTTTAAAAACTCAACTTATGGTCCTATGTCGAAGGCCGAAAAAATAATTGGGATCGGGTCCTTACGATGCCACTTTGTGAATACCTTCACAAGACGTTGCTCAATCGAAATACACAGGTGATTTGCGGGCACTCGTAGAAGATTCGCCATAAAAAAATAAAACTTAAAAAATTTAAAAACTCAACTTATGGTCCTTTGTCGAAGGCCGAAAAAAATACTTGGGATCAGGTCCTTACGATGCCACTTTGTGAATACCTTCATAAGACGTTGCTCAATCAAGATACACAGGTCATTTGCGGGCACTCGTAGAAGATTCGCCATAGAAGCAGAAAACTTGAAAATTTTAAAAACTCAACTTATGGTCCTATGTCGAAGGCCGAAAAAAATACTTGCGATCGGGTCCTTACGATGCCACTTTGTGAATACCTTCATAAGATGTTGCTCAATCAAGATACACAGGTCATTTGCGGGCACTCGTAGAAGATTCGCCATAAAAAAATAAAACTTAAAAAATTTAAAAACTCAACTTATGGTCCTATGTCGAAGGTCGAAAAAATACTTGGGATCGGGTCCTTACGATGCCACTTTGTGAATACCTTCATAAGACGTTGCCCAATCAAGATAAACAGGTCATTTGCGGGCACTCGTAGAAGATTCGCCATAAAAAAATAAAACTTAAAAAATTGAAGAACTCAACTTATGGTCCTATGTCGAAGGCCGAAAAAAATACTTGGGATCGGGTCCTTACGATGCCACTTTGTGAATACGTTCACAAGACGTTGCTCAATCAAGATACACAGGTCATTTGCGGGCACTCGTAGAAGATTCGCCATAAAAGCAGAAAACTTGAAAATTTTAAAAACTCACCGTATGTTCCTATGTCGAAGTCCGAAAAAAATACTTGGGATCGGGTCCTTACGATGCCACTTTGTGAGTACCTTCATAAGACGTTGTTCAATCAAGATACATAGGTCATTTGCGGGCACTCGTAGAAGATTCGCCATAAAAAAATAAAACTTAAAAAATTTAAAAACTCAACTTATGGTCCTATGTCGAAGGCCGAAAAAAATACTTGGGATCGGGTCCTTACGATGCCACTTTGTGAATACCTTCATAAGACGTTGCTCAATCAAGATACACAGATCATTTGCGCGCACTCGTAGAAGATTCGCCATAAAAAAATAAAACTTAAAAAAATTTAAAAACTCAACTTATGGTCCTATGTCGAAGGCCGAAAAAAATACTTGGGATCGGGTCCTTACGATGCCACTTTGTGAATACGTTCACAAGACGTTGCTTAATCAAGATACACAGGTCATTTGCGGGCACTCGTAGAAGATTCGCCATAAAAACAGAAAACTTGAAAATTTTAAAAACTCAACTTATGGTCCTATGTCGAAGGCCGAAAAAATACTTGGGATCGGGTCCTTACGATGCCACTTTGTGAATACCTTCACAAGACGTTGCTCAATCAAGATACATAGGTCATTTGCGGGCACTCGTAGAAGATTCGCCATAAAAAAATAAAACTTAAAAAATTTAAAAACTCAACTTATGGTCCTTTGTCGATGGCCGAAAAAAATACTTGGGATCGGGTCCTTACGATGCCACTTTGTGAATACGTTCACAAGACGTTGCTCAATCAAGATACACAGGTCATTTGCGGGCACTCTTAGAAGATTCGCCTTAAAAAAATATAACTTAAAAAATTTAAAAACTCAACTTATGGTCCTATGTCGAAGGCCGAAAAAAATACTTGCGATCGGGTCCTTACGATGCCACTTTGTGAATACCTTCATAAGATGTTGCTCAATCAAGATACACAGGTCATTTGCGGGCACTCGTAGAAGATTCGCCATAAAAAAATAAAACTTAAAAAAATTAAAAACTCAACTTATGGTCCTATGTCGAAGGTCGAAAAAATACTTGGGATCGGGTCCTTACGATGCCACTTTGTGAATACCTTCATAAGACGTTGCTCAATCAAGATACACAGGTCATTTGCGGGCACTCGTAGAAGATTCGCCATAAAAAAATAAAACTTAAAAAATTTAAAAACTCAACTTATGGTCCTTTGTCGAAGGCCGAAAAAAATACTTGGGATCGGGTCCTTACGATGCCACTTTGTGAATACCTTCATAAGACGTTGCTCAATCAAGATACACAGGTCATTTGCGGGCACTCGTAGAAGATTCGGCATAAAAGCAGAAAACTTGAAAATTTTAAAAACTCAACTTATGGTCCTATGTCGAAGGCCGAAAAAATACTTGGGATCGGGTCCTTACGATGCCACTTTGTGAATACCTTCATAAGACGTTGCTCAATCAAGATACACAGGTCATTTGCGGGCACTCGTAGAAGATTCGCCATAAAAGCAGAAAACTTGAAAATTTTAAAAACTCAACTTATGGTCCTATGTCGAAGGCCGAAAAAATACTTGGGATCGGGTCCTTACGATGCCACTTTGTGAATACCTTCACAAGACGTTGCTCAATCAAGATACATAGGTCATTTGCGGGCACTCGTAGAAGATTCGCCATAAAAAAATAAAACTTAAAAAATTTAAAAACTCAACTTATGGTCCTTTGTCGAAGGCCGGAAAAAATACTTGGGATCGGGTCCTTACGATGCCACTTTGTCAATACCTTCATAAGACGTTGCTCAATCAAGATACACAGGTCATTTGCGGGCACTCGTAGAAGATTCGCCATAAAAAAATAAAACTTAAAAAAATTTAAAAACTCAACTTATGGTCCTATGTCGAAGGCCGAAAAAAATACTTGGGATCGGGTCCTTACGACGCCACTTTGTGAATACGTTCACAAGACGTTGCTCAATCAAGATACACAGGTCATTTTCAGGCACTCGTAGAAGATTCGCCATAAAAGCAGAAAACTTGAAAATTTTAAAAACACAACTTATGGTCCTATGTCGAAGGCCGAAAAAAATACTTGGGATTGGGTCCTTACGGTGCCACTTTGTGAATACCTTCATAAGACGTTGCTCAATCAAGATACTCAGGTCTTTTGCGGGCACTCGTAGAAGATTCGCCATAAAAAAATAAAACTTAAAAAATTTAAAAACTCAACTTATGGTCCTTTGTCGAAGGCCGAAAAAAATACTTGGGATCGGGTCCTTACGATGCCACTTTGTGAATACCTTCACAAGACGTTGCTCAATCAAGATACACAGGTCATTTTCAGGCACTCGTAGAAGATTCGCCATAAAAGCAGAAAACTTGAAAATTTTAAAAACACAACTTATGGTCCTATGTCGAAGGCCGAAAAAAATACTTGGGATTGGGTCCTTACGGTGCCACTTTGTGAATACCTTCATAAGACGTTGCTCAATCAAGATACTCAGGTCTTTTGCGGGCACTCGTAGAAGATGATGACCTGTGTATCTTGATTGAGCAACGTCTTGTGAAGGAATTCACAAAGTGGCATCGTAAGCACCCGATCCCAAGTATTTTTTCGGCCTTCGACATAGGACCATAAGTTGAGTTTTTAAAATTTTCAATTTTTCTGCTTTTATGGCGAATCTTCTACGAGTGCCCGCAAATGACCTGTGTATTATGATTGACCAACGTTTTCTGAAGGTATTCACAAAGTGGCATCGTAAGGACCCGATCCCAAGTATTTTTTTCGGCCTTCGACATAGGACTATAAGTTGAGTTTTTAAAATTTTCAAGTTTTATTTTTTTATGGCGAATCTTCTACGAGTGCCCGCAAATGACCTGTGTATTATGATTGACCAACGTTTTCTGAAGGTATTCACAAAGTGGCATCGTAAGGACCCGATCCCAAGTATTTTTTTCGGCCTTCGACATAGGACCATAAGTTGAGTTTTTAAAATTTTCAAGTTTTATTTTTTTATGGCGAATCTTCTACGAGTGCCCGCAAATGACCTGTGTATCTTGATTGAGCAACGTCTTGTGAAGGTATTCACAAAGTGGCATCGTAAGGACCCGATCCCAAGTATTTTTTTCGGCCTTCGACATAGGACCATAAGTTGAGTTTTAAAAATATTCAAGTTTTCTGCTTTAATGGCGAATCTTCTACGAGTGCCCGCAAATGACCTGTGTATCTTGATTGAATAACGTCTTGTGAAGGTATTCACAAAGTGGCATCGTAAGGACCCGATCCCAAGTATTTTTTTCGGCCTTCGACATAGGACCATAAGTTGAGTTTTTAAAATTTTCAAGTTTTCTGCTTTAATGGCAAATCTTCTACGAGTGCCCGCAAATGACCTGTGTATCTTGATTGAGCAACGTCTTATGAAGGTATTCACAAAGTGGCATCGTAAGTACCCGATCCCAAGTATTTTTTTCGGCCTTCGACATAGGACCATAATTTGAGTTTTTAAATTTCTTAAGTTTTATTTTTTTATGGCGAATCTTCTACGAGTGCCCGCAAATGACCTGTGTATCTTGATTGAGCAACGCCTTATGAAGGTATTCACAAAGTGGCATCGTAAGGACCCGATCCCAAGTATTTTTTTCGGCCTTCGACATAGGACCATATGTTGAGTTTTTAATTTTTTTAAGTTTTATTTTTTTAAGGCGAATCTTCTACGAGTGCCCGCAAATGACCTGTGTATCTTGATTGAGCAACGTCTTGTGAAGGTATTCACAAAGTGGCATCGGAAGGACCCGATCCCAAGTATTTTTTTCGGCCTTCGACATAGGACCATAAGTTGAGTTTTTAAAATTTTCAAGTTTTCTGCTTTAATGGCGAATCTTCTAGGAGTGCCCGCAAATGACCTGTGTATCTTGATTGAGCAACGTCTTATGAAGGTATTCACAAAGTGGCATCGTAAGGACCCGATCCCAAGTATTTTTTTCGGCCTTCGACATAGGACCATAAGTTAAGTTTTTAAAATTTTCAAGTTTTATTTTTTTATGGCGAATCTTCTACGAGTGCCCGCAAATGACCTGTGTATCTTGATTGAGCAACGTCTTGTGAAGGTATTCACAAAGTGGCATCGGAAGGACCCGATCCCAAGTATTTTTTTCGGCCTTCGACATAGGACCATAATTTGAGTTTTTAAAATTTTCAAGTTTTCTGCTTTAATGGCGAATCTTCTACGAGTGCCCGCAAATGACCTGTGTATCTTGATTGAGCAACGTCTTGTGAAGGTATTCACAAAGTGGCATCGTAAGGACCCGATCCCAAGTATGTTTTTCGGCCTTCGACATAGGACCATAAGTTGAGTTTTTAAATTTTTTAAGTTTTATTTTTTAAGGCGAATCTTCTACGAGTGCCCGCAAATGACCTGTGTATCTTGATTGAGCAACGTCTTGTGAAGGTATTCACAAAGTGGCATCGGAAGGACCCGATCCCAAGTATTTTTTTCGGCCTTCGACATAGGACCACAAGTTGAGTTTTTAAATTTTTTAAGTTTTATTTTTTTATGGCGAATCTTCTACGAGTGCCCGCAAATGACCTGTGTATCTTGATTGAGCAACGTCTTGTGAAGGTATTTACAAAGTGGCATCGTAAGGACCCGATCCCAAGTATTTTTTCGGCCTTCGACATAGGACCATAAGTTGGGTTTTTAAAATTTTCAACTTTTCTGCTTTTATGGCGAATCTTCTACGAGTGCCCGCAAATGACATGTGTATCTTGATTAAGCAACGTCTTGTGAACGTATTCACAAAGTGGCATCGTAAGGACCCGATCCCAAGTATTTTTTTCGGCCTTCGACATAGGACCATAAGTTGAGTTTTTAAATTTTTTAAGTTTTATTTTTTACGGCGAATCTTCTGCGAGTGCCCGCAAATGACCTGTGTATCTTGATTGAGCAACGTCTTATGAAGATATTCACAAAGTGGCATCGTAAGGACCCGATCCCAAGTATTGTTTTCGGCCTTCGACATAGGACCATAAGTTGAGTTTTTAAATTTTTTAAGTTTTATTTTTAAGGCGAATCTTCTACGAGTGCCCGCAAATGACCTGTGTATCTTGATTGAGCAACGTCTTGTGAAGGTATTCACAAAGTGGCATCGTAAGGACCCGATCCCAAGTATTTTTTCGGCCTTCGACATAGGACCATAAGTTGAGTTTTTAAAATATTCAAGTTTTCTGCTTTTATGGCGAATCTTCTACGAGTGCCCGCAAATAACCTGTGTATCTTGATTGAGCAACGTCTTATGAAGGTATTCACAAAGTGGCATCGTAAGGACCCGATCCCAAGTATTTTTTTCGGCCTTCGACATAGGACCACAAGTTGAGTTTTTAAATTTTTTAAGTTTTATTTTTTTATGGCGAATCTTCTACGAGTGCCCGCAAATGACCTGTGTATCTTGATTGAGCAACGTCTTGTGAAGGTATTTACAAAGTGGCATCGTAAGGACCCGATCCCAAGTATTTTTTCGGCCTTCGACATAGGACCATAAGTTGGGTTTTTAAAATTTTCAACTTTTCTGCTTTTATGGCGAATCTTCTACGAGTGCCCGCAAATGACATGTGTATCTTGATTAAGCAACGTCTTGTAAACGTATTCACAAAGTGGCATCGTAAGGACCCGATCCCAAGTATTTTTTTCGGCCTTCGACATAGGACCATAAGTTGAGTTTTTAAATTTTTTAAGTTTTATTTTTTTATGGCGAATCTTCTGCGAGTGCCCGCAAATGACCTGTATATCTTGATTGAGCAACGTCTTATGAAGATATTCACAAAGTGGCATCGTAAGGACCCGATCCCAAGTATTTTTTTCGGCCTTCGACATAGGACCATAAGTTGAGTTTTTAAAGTTTTTTTTAAGGCGAATCTTCTACGAGTGCCCGCAAATGACCTGTGTATCTTGATTGAGCAACGTCTTGTGAAGGTATTCACAAAGTGGCATCGTAAGGACCCGATCCCAAGTATTTTTTTCGGCCTTCGACATAGGACCATAAGTTGAGTTTTTAAAATTTTCAAGTTTTCTGCTTTTATGGCGAATCTTCTACGAGTGCCCGCAAATGACCTGTGTATCTTGATTGAGCAACGTCTTATGAAGGTATTCACAAAGTGGCATCGTAAGGTCCCGATCCCAAGTATTTTTTCGGCCTTCGACATAGGACCATAATTTGAGTTTTTAAATTTCTTAAGTTTAATTTTTTTATGGCGAATCTTCTACGAGTGCCTGCAAATGACCTGTGTATCTTGATTGAGCAACGTCTTATGAAGGTATTCACAAAGTGGCATCGTAAGGACCCGATCCCAAGTATTTTTTTCGGCCTTCGACATAGGACCATAATTTGAGTTTTTAAATTTCTTAAGTTTTATTTTTTATGGCGAATCTTCTACGAGTGCCCGCAAATGACCTGTGTATCTTGATTGAGCAACGTCTTGTGAAGGTATTCACAAAGTGGCATCGTAAGGACCAAATCCCAAGTATTTTTTTCGGCCTTCGACATAGGACCATAAGTTGAGTTTTTAAAATTTTCAAGTTTTCTGCTTTAATGGCGAATCTTCTAGGAGTGCCCGCAAATGACCTGTGTATCTTGATTGAGCAACGTCTTATGAAGGTATTCACAAAGTGGCATCGTAAGGACCCGATCCCAAGTATTTTTTTCGGCCTTCGACATAGGACCATAAGTTAAGTTTTTAAAATTTTCAAGTTTTATTTTTTATGGCGAATCTTCTACGAGTGCCCGCAAATGACCTGTGTATCTTGATTGAGCAACGTCTTGTGAAGGTATTCACAAAGTGGCATCGTAAGGACCCGATCCCAAGTATTTTTTTCGGCCTTCGACATAGGACCATAAGTTGAGTTTTTAAAATTTTCAAGTTTTCTGCTTTTATGGCGAATCTTCTCCGAGTGCCCGCAAATGACCTGTGTATCTTGATTGAGCAACGTCTTATGAAGGTATTCACAAAGTGGCATCGTAAGGACCCGATCCCAAGTATTTTTTTCGGCCTTCGACATAGGACCATAATTTGAGTTTTTAAATTTCTTAAGTTTTATTTTTTTATGGCGAATCTTCTACGAGTGCCCGCAAATGACCTGTGTATCTTGATTGAGCAACGTCTTATGAAGGTATTCACAAAGTGGCATCGTAAGGACCCGATCCCAAGTATTTTTTTCGGCCTTCGACATAGGACCATAATTTGAGTTTTTAAATTTCTTAAGTTTTATTTTTTTATGGCGAATCTTCTACGAGTGCCCGCAAATGACCTGTGTATCTTGATTGAGCAACGTCTTATGAAGGTATTCACAAAGTGGCATCGTAAGGACCCGATCCCAAGTATTTTTTTCGGCCTTCGACATAGGACCATAATTTGAGTTTTTAAATTTCTTAAGTTTTATTTTTTTATGGCGAATCTTCTACGAGTGCCCGCAAATGACCTGTGTATCTTGATTGAGCAACGTCTTGTGAAGGTATTCACAAAGTGGCATCGTAAGGACCCGATCGTAAGGACATAAGTTGTGTTTTTAAAATTTTCAAGTTTTATTTTTTTATGGCGAATCTTCTACGAGTGCCCGCAAATGACCTGTGTATCTTGAATGAGTAACGTCTTATGAAGGTATTTACAAAGTGGCATCGTAAGGACCCGATTCCAAGTATTTTTTTCGGCCTTCGACATAGGACCATAAGTTGTGTTTTTAAAATTTTCAAGTTTTCTGCTTTTATGGCGAATCTTCTACGAGTGCCCGCAAATGACCTGTGTATTATGATTGACCAACGTTTTCTGAAGGTATTCACAAAGTGGCATCGTAAGGACCCGATCCCAAGTATTTTTTCGGCCTTCGACATAGGACCATAAGTTGAGTTTTTAAAATTTTCAAGTTTTATTTTTTTATGGCGAATCTTCTACGAATGCCCGCAAATGACCTGTGTATCTTGATTGAGCAACGTCTTATGAAGGTATTCACAAAGTGGCATTGTAAGGACCCGATCCCAAGTATTTTTTCGGCCTTCGACATAGGACCATAAGTTGAGTTTTTAAAATTTTCAAGTTTTATTTTTTTATGGCGAATCTTCTACGAGTGCCCGCAAATGGCCTGTGTATCTTGATTGAGCAACGTCTTGTGAAGGTATTCACAAAGTGGCATCGTAAGGACCCGATCCCAAGTATTTTTTCGGCCTTCGACATAGGACCATAATTTGAGTTTTTAAATTTCTTAAGTTTTATTTTTTTATGGCGAATCTTCTACGAGTGCCCGCAAATGACCTGTGTATCTTGATTGAGCAACGTCTTATGAAGGTATTCACGAAGTGGCATCGTAAGGACCCGATCCCAAGTATTTTTTTCGGCCTTCGACATAGGACCATAATTTGAGTTTTTAAATTTCTTAAGTTTTATTTTTTATGGCGAATCTTCTACGAGTGCCCGCAAATGACCTGTGTATCTTGATTGAGCAACGTCTTGTGAAGGTATTCACAAAGTGGCATCGTAAGGACCAAATCCCAAGTATTTTTTTCGGCCTTCGACATAGGACCATAAGTTGAGTTTTTAAAATTTTCAAGTTTTCTGCTTTAATGGCGAATCTTCTAGGAGTGCCCGCAAATGACCTGTGTATCTTGATTGAGCAACGTCTTATGAAGGTATTCACAAAGTGGCATCGTAAGGACCCGATCCCAAGTATTTTTTTCGGCCTTCGACATAGGACCATATGTTGAGTTTTTAATTTTTTTAAGTTTTATTTTTTTAAGGCGAATCTTCTACGAGTGCCCGCAAATGACCTGTGTATCTTGATTGAGCAACGTCTTGTGAAGGTATTCACAAAGTGGCATCGGAAGGACCCGATCCCAAGTATTTTTTTCGGCCTTCGACATAGGACCATAATTTGAGTTTTTAAAATTTTCAAGTTTTCTGCTTTAATGGCGAATCTTCTACGAGTGCCCGCAAATGACCTGTGTATCTTGATTGAGCAACGTCTTGTGAAGGTATTCACAAAGTGGCATCGGAAGGACCCGATCCCAAGTATTTTTTCGGCCTTCGACATAGGACCATAAGTTGAGTTTTTAAAATTTTCAAGTTTTCTGCTTTAATGGCGAATCTTCTAGGAGTGCCCGCAAATGACCTGTGTATCTTGATTGAGCAACGTCTTATGAAGGTATTCACAAAGTGGCATCGTAAGGACCCGATCCCAAGTATTTTTTTCGGCCTTCGACATAGGACCATAAGTTAAGTTTTTAAAATTTTCAAGTTTTATTTTTTTATGGCGAATCTTCTACGAGTGCCCGCAAATGACCTGTGTATCTTGATTGAGCAACGTCTTGTGAAGGTATTCACAAAGTGGCATCGGAAGGACCCGATCCCAAGTATTTTTTTCGGCCTTCGACATAGGACCATAATTTGAGTTTTTAAAATTTTCAAGTTTTCTGCTTTAATGGCGAATCTTCTACGAGTGCCCGCAAATGACCTGTGTATCTTGATTGAGCAACGTCTTGTGAAGGTATTCACAAAGTGGCATCGTAAGGACCCGATCCCAAGTATGAATTTTTCGGCCTTCGACATAGGACCAGTTTCGTAAGGACCCGATCCCAAGTATTTTTTTCGGCCTTCGACATAGGACCATTTGAGTTTTTAAAATTTTCAAGTTTTCTGCTTTTATGGCGAATCTTCTACGAGTGCCCGCAAATGACCTGTGTATCTTGATTGAGCAACGTCTTATGAAGGTATTCACAAAGTGGCATCGTAAGGTCCCGATCCCAAGTATTTTTTTCGGCCTTCGACATAGGACCATAATTTGAGTTTTTAAATTTCTTAAGTTTAATTTTTTTATGGCGAATCTTCTACGAGTGCCTGCAAATGACCTGTGTATCTTGATTGAGCAACGTCTTATGAAGGTATTCACAAAGTGGCATCGTAAGGACCCGATCCCAAGTATTTTTTTCGGCCTTCGACATAGGACCATAATTTGAGTTTTTAAATTTCTTAAGTTTTATTTTTTATGGCGAATCTTCTACGAGTGCCCGCAAATGACCTGTGTATCTTGATTGAGCAACGTCTTGTGAAGGTATTCACAAAGTGGCATCGTAAGGACCAAATCCCAAGTATTTTTTCGGCCTTCGACATAGGACCATAAGTTGAGTTTTTAAAATTTTCAAGTTTTCTGCTTTAATGGCGAATCTTCTAGGAGTGCCCGCAAATGACCTGTGTATCTTGATTGAGCAACGTCTTATGAAGGTATTCACAAAGTGGCATCGTAAGGACCCGATCCCAAGTATTTTTTCGGCCTTCGACATAGGACCATAAGTTAAGTTTTTAAAATTTTCAAGTTTTATTTTTTTATGGCGAATCTTCTACGAGTGCCCGCAAATGACCTGTGTATCTTGATTGAGCAACGTCTTGTGAAGGTATTCACAAAGTGGCATCGTAAGGACCCGATCCCAAGTATTTTTTTCGGCCTTCGACATAGGACCATAAGTTGAGTTTTTAAAATTTTCAAGTTTTCTGCTTTTATGGCGAATCTTCTCCGAGTGCCCGCAAATGACCTGTGTATCTTGATTGAGCAACGTCTTATGAAGGTATTCACAAAGTGGCATCGTAAGGACCCGATCCCAAGTATTTTTTTCGGCCTTCGACATAGGACCATAATTTGAGTTTTTAAATTTCTTAAGTTTTATTTTTTTATGGCGAATCTTCTACGAGTGCCCGCAAATGACCTGTGTATCTTGATTGAGCAACGTCTTATGAAGGTATTCACAAAGTGGCATCGTAAGGACCCGATCCCAAGTATTTTTTTCGGCCTTCGACATAGGACCATAATTTGAGTTTTTAAATTTCTTAAGTTTTATTTTTTTATGGCGAATCTTCTACGAGTGCCCGCAAATGACCTGTGTATCTTGATTGAGCAACGTCTTATGAAGGTATTCACAAAGTGGCATCGTAAGGACCCGATCCCAAGTATTTTTTTCGGCCTTCGACATAGGACCATAATTTGAGTTTTTAAATTTCTTAAGTTTTATTTTTTTTTTTATGGCGAATCATAGGACCATAATTTGAGTTTTTAAATTTCTTAAGTTTTATTTTTTTATGGCGAATTTTTTCTACGAGTGCCCGCAAATGACCTGTGTATCTTGATTGAGCAACGTCTTGTGAAGGTATTCACAAAGTGGCATCGTAAGGACCCGATCGTAAGGACATAAGTTGTGTTTTTAAAATTTTCAAGTTTTATTTTTTTATGGCGAATCTTCTACGAGTGCCCGCAAATGACCTGTGTATCTTGAATGAGTAACGTCTTATGAAGGTATTTACAAAGTGGCATCGTAAGGACCCGATTCCAAGTATTTTTTTCGGCCTTCGACATAGGACCATAAGTTGTGTTTTTAAAATTTTCAAGTTTTCTGCTTTTATGGCGAATCTTCTACGAGTGCCCGCAAATGACCTGTGTATTATGATTGACCAACGTTTTCTGAAGGTATTCACAAAGTGGCATCGTAAGGACCCGATCCCAAGTATTTTTTTCGGCCTTCGACATAGGACCATAAGTTGAGTTTTTAAAATTTTCAAGTTTTATTTTTTTATGGCGAATCTTCTACGAATGCCCGCAAATGACCTGTGTATCTTGATTGAGCAACGTCTTATGAAGGTATTCACAAAGTGGCATTGTAAGGACCCGATCCCAAGTATTTTTTTCGGCCTTCGACATAGGACCATAAGTTGAGTTTTTAAAATTTTCAAGTTTTATTTTTTTATGGCGAATCTTCTACGAGTGCCCGCAAATGGCCTGTGTATCTTGATTGAGCAACGTCTTGTGAAGGTATTCACAAAGTGGCATCGTAAGGACCCGATCCCAAGTATTTTTTTCGGCCTTCGACATAGGACCATAATTTGAGTTTTTAAATTTCTTAAGTTTTATTTTTTTATGGCGAATCTTCTACGAGTGCCCGCAAATGACCTGTGTATCTTGATTGAGCAACGTCTTATGAAGGTATTCACGAAGTGGCATCGTAAGGACCCGATCCCAAGTATTTTTTTCGGCCTTCGACATAGGACCATAATTTGAGTTTTTAAATTTCTTAAGTTTTATTTTTTATGGCGAATCTTCTACGAGTGCCCGCAAATGACCTGTGTATCTTGATTGAGCAACGTCTTGTGAAGGTATTCACAAAGTGGCATCGTAAGGACCAAATCCCAAGTATTTTTTTCGGCCTTCGACATAGGACCATAAGTTGAGTTTTTAAAATTTTCAAGTTTTCTGCTTTAATGGCGAATCTTCTAGGAGTGCCCGCAAATGACCTGTGTATCTTGATTGAGCAACGTCTTATGAAGGTATTCACAAAGTGGCATCGTAAGGACCCGATCCCAAGTATTTTTTTCGGCCTTCGACATAGGACCATATGTTGAGTTTTTAATTTTTTTAAGTTTTATTTTTTTAAGGCGAATCTTCTACGAGTGCCCGCAAATGACCTGTGTATCTTGATTGAGCAACGTCTTGTGAAGGTATTCACAAAGTGGCATCGGAAGGACCCGATCCCAAGTATTTTTTTCGGCCTTCGACATAGGACCATAATTTGAGTTTTTAAAATTTTCAAGTTTTCTGCTTTAATGGCGAATCTTCTACGAGTGCCCGCAAATGACCTGTGTATCTTGATTGAGCAACGTCTTGTGAAGGTATTCACAAAGTGGCATCGGAAGGACCCGATCCCAAGTATTTTTTTCGGCCTTCGACATAGGACCATAAGTTGAGTTTTTAAAATTTTCAAGTTTTCTGCTTTAATGGCGAATCTTCTAGGAGTGCCCGCAAATGACCTGTGTATCTTGATTGAGCAACGTCTTATGAAGGTATTCACAAAGTGGCATCGTAAGGACCCGATCCCAAGTATTTTTTTCGGCCTTCGACATAGGACCATAAGTTAAGTTTTTAAAATTTTCAAGTTTTATTTTTTTATGGCGAATCTTCTACGAGTGCCCGCAAATGACCTGTGTATCTTGATTGAGCAACGTCTTGTGAAGGTATTCACAAAGTGGCATCGGAAGGACCCGATCCCAAGTATTTTTTTCGGCCTTCGACATAGGACCATAATTTGAGTTTTTAAAATTTTCAAGTTTTCTGCTTTAATGGCGAATCTTCTACGAGTGCCCGCAAATGACCTGTGTATCTTGATTGAGCAACGTCTTGTGAAGGTATTCACAAAGTGGCATCGTAAGGACCCGATCCCAAGTATGTTTTTCGGCCTTCGACATAGGACCATAATTTGAGTTTTTAAATTTCTTAAGTTTTATTTTTTTATGGCGAATCTTCTACGAGTGCCCGCAAATGACCTGTGTATCTTGATTGAGCAACGTCTTATGAAGGTATTCACAAAGTGGCATCGTAAGGACCCGATCCCAAGTATTTTTTTCGGCCTTCGACATAGGACCATAATTTGAGTTTTTAAATTTCTTAAGTTTTATTTTTTTATGGCGAATCTTCTACGAGTGCCCGCAAATGACCTGTGTATCTTGATTGAGCAACGTCTTATGAAGGTATTCACAAAGTGGCATCGTAAGGACCCGATCCCAAGTATTTTTTTCGGCCTTCGACATAGGACCATAATTTGAGTTTTTAAATTTCTTAAGTTTTATTTTTTTATGGCGAATCTTCTACGAGTGCCCGCAAATGACCTGTGTATCTTGATTGAGCAACGTCTTGTGAAGGTATTCACAAAGTGGCATCGTAAGGACCCGATCGTAAGGACATAAGTTGTGTTTTTAAAATTTTCAAGTTTTATTTTTTTATGGCGAATCTTCTACGAGTGCCCGCAAATGACCTGTGTATCTTGAATGAGTAACGTCTTATGAAGGTATTTACAAAGTGGCATCGTAAGGACCCGATTCCAAGTATTTTTTTCGGCCTTCGACATAGGACCATAAGTTGTGTTTTTAAAATTTTCAAGTTTTCTGCTTTTATGGCGAATCTTCTACGAGTGCCCGCAAATGACCTGTGTATTATGATTGACCAACTTTTCTGAAGGTATTCACAAAGTGGCATCGTAAGGACCCGATCCCAAGTATTTTTTTCGGCCTTCGACATAGGACCATAAGTTGAGTTTTTAAAATTTTCAAGTTTTATTTTTTTATGGCGAATCTTCTACGAATGCCCGCAAATGACCTGTGTATCTTGATTGAGCAACGTCTTATGAAGGTATTCACAAAGTGGCATTGTAAGGACCCGATCCCAAGTATTTTTTTCGGCCTTCGACATAGGATATTTTTTTATGGCGAATCTTCTACGAGTGCCCGCAAATGGCCTGTGTATCTTGATTGAGCAACGTCTTGTGAAGGTATTCACAAAGTGGCATCGTAAGGACCCGATCCCAAGTATTTTTTTCGGCCTTCGACATAGGACCATAAGTTGAGTTTTTAAAATTTTCAAGTTTTCTGCTTTAATGGCAAATCTTCTACGAGTGCCCGCAAATGACCTGTGTATCTTGATTGAGCAACGTCTTATGAAGGTATTCACAAAGTGGCATCGTAAGGACCCGATCCCAAGTATTTTTTTCGGCCTTCGACATAGGACCATAATTTGAGTTTTTAAATTTCTTAAGTTTTATTTTTTTATGGCGAATCTTCTACGAGTGCCCGCAAATGACCTGTGTATCTTGATTGAGCAACGTCTTATGAAGGTATTCACAAAGTGGCATCGTAAGGACCCGATCCCAAGTATTTTTTTCGGCCTTCGACATAGGACCATAATTTGAGTTTTTAAATTTCTTAAGTTTTATTTTTTATGGCGAATCTTCTACGAGTGCCCGCAAATGACCTGTGTATCTTGATTGAGCAACGTCTTGTGAAGGTATTCACAAAGTGGCATCGTAAGGACCAAATCCCAAGTATTTTTTTCGGCCTTCGACATAGGACCATAAGTTGAGTTTTTAAAATTTTCAAGTTTTCTGCTTTAATGGCGAATCTTCTAGGAGTGCCCGCAAATGACCTGTGTATCTTGATTGAGCAACGTCTTATGAAGGTATTCACAAAGTGGCATCGTAAGGACCCGATCCCAAGTATTTTTTTCGGCCTTCGACATAGGACCATAAGTTAAGTTTTTAAAATTTTCAAGTTTTATTTTTTTATGGCGAATCTTCTACGAGTGCCCGCAAATGACCTGTGTATCTTGATTGAGCAACGTCTTGTGAAGGTATTCACAAAGTGGCATCGTAAGGACCCGATCCCAAGTATTTTTTTCGGCCTTCGACATAGGACCATAAGTTGAGTTTTTAAAATTTTCAAGTTTTCTGCTTTAATGGCGAATCTTCTAGGAGTGCCCGCAAATGACCTGTGTATCTTGATTGAGCAACGTCTTATGAAGGTATTCACAAAGTGGCATCGTAAGGACCCGATCCCAAGTATTTTTTTCGGCCTTCGACATAGGACCATAAGTTAAGTTTTTAAAATTTTCAAGTTTTATTTTTTTATGGCGAATCTTCTACGAGTGCCCGCAAATGACCTGTGTATCTTGATTGAGCAACGTCTTGTGAAGGTATTCACAAAGTGGCATCGGAAGGACCCGATCCCAAGTATTTTTTTCGGCCTTCGACATAGGACCACAAGTTGAGTTTTTAAATTTTTTAAGTTTTATTTTTTTATGGCGAATCTTCTACGAGTGCCCGCAAATGACCTGTGTATCTTGATTGAGCAACGTCTTGTGAAGGTATTTACAAAGTGGCATCGTAAGGACCCGATCCCAAGTATTTTTTCGGCCTTCGACATAGGACCATAAGTTGGGTTTTTAAAATTTTCAACTTTTCTGCTTTTATGGCGAATCTTCTACGAGTGCCCGCAAATGACATGTGTATCTTGATTAAGCAACGTCTTGTGAACGTATTCACAAAGTGGCATCGTAAGGACCCGATCCCAAGTATTTTTTTCGGCCTTCGACATAGGACCATAAGTTGAGTTTTTAAATTTTTTAAGTTTTATTTTTTACGGCGAATCTTCTGCGAGTGCCCGCAAATGACCTGTGTATCTTGATTGAGCAACGTCTTATGAAGATATTCACAAAGTGGCATCGTAAGGACCCGATCCCAAGTATTTTTTCGGCCTTCGACATAGGACCATAAGTTGAGTTTTTAAATTTTTTAAGTTTTATTTTTTAAGGCGAATCTTCTACGAGTGCCCGCAAATGACCTGTGTATCTTGATTGAGCAACGTCTTGTGAAGGTATTCACAAAGTGGCATCGTAAGGACCCGATCCCAAGTATTTTTTTCGGCCTTCGACATAGGACCATAAGTTGAGTTTTTAAAATATTCAAGTTTTCTGCTTTTATGGCGAATCTTCTAAGAGTGCCCGCAAATAACCTGTGTATCTTGATTGAGCAACGTCTTATGAAGGTATTCACAAAGTGGCATCGTAAGGACCCGATCCCAAGTATTTTTTTCGGCCTTCGACATAGGACCACAAGTTGAGTTTTTAAATTTTTTAAGTTTTATTTTTTTATGGCGAATCTTCTACGAGTGCCCGCAAATGACCTGTGTATCTTGATTGAGCAACGTCTTGTGAAGGTATTTACAAAGTGGCATCGTAAGGACCCGATCCCAAGTATTTTTTCGGCCTTCGACATAGGACCATAAGTTGGGTTTTTAAAATTTTCAACTTTTCTGCTTTTATGGCGAATCTTCTACGAGTGCCCGCAAATGACATGTGTATCTTGATTAAGCAACGTCTTGTAAACGTATTCACAAAGTGGCATCGTAAGGACCCGATCCCAAGTATTTTTTTCGGCCTTCGACATAGGACCATAAGTTGAGTTTTTAAATTTTTTAAGTTTTATTTTTTTATGGCGAATCTTCTGCGAGTGCCCGCAAATGACCTGTATATCTTGATTGAGCAACGTCTTATGAAGATATTCACAAAGTGGCATCGTAAGGACCCGATCCCAAGTATTATTTTCGGCCTTCGACATAGGACCATAAGTTGAGTTTTTAAATTTTTTAAGGCGAATCTTCTACGAGTGCCCGCAAATGACCTGTGTATCTTGATTGAGCAACGTCTTGTGAAGGTATTCACAAAGTGGCATCGTAAGGACCCGATCCCAAGTATTTTTTTCGGCCTTCGACATAGGACCATAAGTTGAGTTTTTAAAATTTTCAAGTTTTCTGCTTTTATGGCGAATCTTCTACGAGTGCCCGCAAATGACCTGTGTATCTTGATTGAGCAACGTCTTATGAAGGTATTCACAAAGTGGCATCGTAAGGTCCCGATCCCAAGTATTTTTTTCGGCCTTCGACATAGGACCATAATTTGAGTTTTTAAATTTCTTAAGTTTAATTTTTTTATGGCGAATCTTCTACGAGTGCCTGCAAATGACCTGTGTATCTTGATTGAGCAACGTCTTATGAAGGTATTCACAAAGTGGCATCGTAAGGACCCGATCCCAAGTATTTTTTTCGGCCTTCGACATAGGACCATAATTTGAGTTTTTAAATTTCTTAAGTTTTATTTTTTATGGCGAATCTTCTACGAGTGCCCGCAAATGACCTGTGTATCTTGATTGAGCAACGTCTTGTGAAGGTATTCACAAAGTGGCATCGTAAGGACCCGATTCCAAGTATTTTTTTCGGCCTTCGACATAGGACCATAAGTTGAGTTTTTAAAATTTTCAAGTTTTCTGCTTTAATGGCGAATCTTCTAGGAGTGCCCGCAAATGACCTGTGTATCTTGATTGAGCAACGTCTTATGAAGGTATTCACAAAGTGGCATCGTAAGGACCCGATCCCAAGTATTTTTTTCGGCCTTCGACATAGGACCATAAGTTAAGTTTTTAAAATTTTCAAGTTTTATTTTTTTATGGCGAATCTTCTACGAGTGCCCGCAAATGACCTGTGTATCTTGATTGAGCAACGTCTTGTGAAGGTATTCACAAAGTGGCATCGTAAGGACCCGATCCCAAGTATTTTTTTCGGCCTTCGACATAGGACCATAAGTTGAGTTTTTAAAATTTTCAAGTTTTCTGCTTTTATGGCGAATCTTCTCCGAGTGCCCGCAAATGACCTGTGTATCTTGATTGAGCAACGTCTTATGAAGGTATTCACAAAGTGGCATCGTAAGGACCCGATCCCAAGTATTTTTTTCGGCCTTCGACATAGGACCATAATTTGAGTTTTTAAATTTCTTAAGTTTTATTTTTTTATGGCGAATCTTCTACGAGTGCCCGCAAATGACCTGTGTATCTTGATTGAGCAACGTCTTATGAAGGTATTCACAAAGTGGCATCGTAAGGACCCGATCCCAAGTATTTTTTTCGGCCTTCGACATAGGACCATAATTTGAGTTTTTAAATTTCTTAAGTTTTATTTTTTTATGGCGAATCTTCTACGAGTGCCCGCAAATGACCTGTGTATCTTGATTGAGCAACGTCTTATGAAGGTATTCACAAAGTGGCATCGTAAGGACCCGATCCCAAGTATTTTTTTCGGCCTTCGACATAGGACCATAATTTGAGTTTTTAAATTTCTTAAGTTTTATTTTTTTATGGCGAATCTTCTACGAGTGCCCGCAAATGACCTGTGTATCTTGATTGAGCAACGTCTTGTGAAGGTATTCACAAAGTGGCATCGTAAGGACCCGATCGTAAGGACATAAGTTGTGTTTTTAAAATTTTCAAGTTTTATTTTTTTATGGCGAATCTTCTACGAGTGCCCGCAAATGACCTGTGTATCTTGAATGAGTAACGTCTTATGAAGGTATTTACAAAGTGGCATCGTAAGGACCCGATTCCAAGTATTTTTTTCGGCCTTCGACATAGGACCATAAGTTGTGTTTTTAAAATTTTCAAGTTTTCTGCTTTTATGGCGAATCTTCTACGAGTGCCCGCAAATGACCTGTGTATTATGATTGACCAACGTTTTCTGAAGGTATTCACAAAGTGGCATCGTAAGGACCCGATCCCAAGTATTTTTTTCGGCCTTCGACATAGGACCATAAGTTGAGTTTTTAAAATTTTCAAGTTTTATTTTTTTATGGCGAATCTTCTACGAATGCCCGCAAATGACCTGTGTATCTTGATTGAGCAACGTCTTATGAAGGTATTCACAAAGTGGCATTGTAAGGACCCGATCCCAAGTATTTTTTTCGGCCTTCGACATAGGACCATAAGTTGAGTTTTTAAAATTTTCAAGTTTTATTTTTTTATGGCGAATCTTCTACGAGTGCCCGCAAATGGCCTGTGTATCTTGATTGAGCAACGTCTTGTGAAGGTATTCACAAAGTGGCATCGTAAGGACCCGATCCCAAGTATTTTTTTCGGCCTTCGACATAGGACCATAAGTTGAGTTTTTAAAATTTTCAAGTTTTATTTTTTTAAGGCGAATCTTCTACGAGTGCCCGCAAATGACCTGTGTATCTTTGTTGAGCAACGTCTTGTGAAGGTATTCACAAAGTGGCATCGTAAGGACCCGATCCCAAGTATTTTTTTCGGCCTTCGACATAGGATCATAAGTTGAGTTTTTATATTTTTTAAGTTTTATTTTTTATGGCGAATCTTCTACGAGTGCCCGCAAATGACCTGTGTATCTTGATTGAGCAACGTCTTGTGAAGGTATTCACAAAGTGGCATCGTAAGGACCCGATCCCAAGTATTTTTTTCGGCCTTCGACATAGGACCATAAGTTGAGTTTTTAAAATTTTCAAGTTTTCTGCTTTTATGGCGAATCTTCTACGAGTGCCCGCAAATGACCTGTGTATCTTGATTGAGCAACGTCTTATGAAGGTATTCACAAAGTGGCATCGTAAGGACCCGATCCCAAGTATTTTTTTCGGCCTTCGACATAGGACCATAATTTGAGTTTTTAAATTTCTTAAGTTTTATTTTTTTATGGCGAATCTTCTACGAGTGCCCGCAAATGACCTGTGTATCTTGATTGAGCAACGTCTTATGAAGGTATTCACAAAGTGGCATCGTAAGGACCCGATCCCAAGTATTTTTTTCGGCCTTCGACATAGGACTATAAGTTGAGTTTTTAAAATTTTCAAGTTTTATTTTTTTATGGCGAATCTTCTACGAGTGCCCGCAAATGACCTGTGTATTATGATTGACCAACGTTTTCTGAAGGTATTCACAAAGTGGCATCGTAAGGACCCGATCCCAAGTATTTTTTTCGGCCTTCGACATAGGACCATAAGTTGAGTTTTTAAAATTTTCAAGTTTTATTTTTTTATGGCGAATCTTCTACGAGTGCCCGCAAATGACCTGTGTATCTTGATTGAGCAACGTCTTGTGAAGGTATTCACAAAGTGGCATCGTAAGGACCCGATCCCAAGTATTTTTTCGGCCTTCGACATAGGACCATAAGTTGAGTTTTAAAAATATTCAAGTTTTCTGCTTTAATGGCGAATCTTCTACGAGTGCCCGCAAATGACCTGTGTATCTTGATTGAATAACGTCTTGTGAAGGTATTCACAAAGTGGCATCGTAAGGACCCGATCCCAAGTATTTTTTTCGGCCTTCGACATAGGACCATAAGTTGAGTTTTTAAAATTTTCAAGTTTTCTGCTTTAATGGCAAATCTTCTACGAGTGCCCGCAAATGACCTGTGTATCTTGATTGAGCAACGTCTTATGAAGGTATTCACAAAGTGGCATCGTAAGGACCCGATCCCAAGTATTTTTTTCGGCCTTCGACATAGGACCATAATTTGAGTTTTTAAATTTCTTAAGTTTTATTTTTTTATGGCGAATCTTCTACGAGTGCCCGCAAATGACCTGTGTATCTTGATTGAGCAACGTCTTATGAAGGTATTCACAAAGTGGCATCGTAAGGACCCGATCCCAAGTATTTTTTTCGGCCTTCGACATAGGACCATATGTTGAGTTTTTAATTTTTTTAAGTTTTATTTTTTTAAGGCGAATCTTCTACGAGTGCCCGCAAATGACCTGTGTATCTTGATTGAGCAACGTCTTGTGAAGGTATTCACAAAGTGGCATCGGAAGGACCCGATCCCAAGTATTTTTTTCGGCCTTCGACATAGGACCATAATTTGAGTTTTTAAAATTTTCAAGTTTTCTGCTTTAATGGCGAATCTTCTACGAGTGCCCGCAAATGACCTGTGTATCTTGATTGAGCAACGTCTTGTGAAGGTATTCACAAAGTGGCATCGTAAGGACCCGATCCCAAGTATGTTTTTCGGCCTTCGACATAGGACCATAAGTTGAGTTTTTAAATTTTTTAAGTTTTATTTTTTTAAGGCGAATCTTCTACGAGTGCCCGCAAATGACCTGTGTATCTTGATTGAGCAACGTCTTGTGAAGGTATTCACAAAGTGGCATCGGAAGGACCCGATCCCAAGTATTTTTTTCGGCCTTCGACATAGGACCACAAGTTGAGTTTTTAAATTTTTTAAGTTTTATTTTTTTATGGCGAATCTTCTACGAGTGCCCGCAAATGACCTGTGTATCTTGATTGAGCAACGTCTTGTGAAGGTATTTACAAAGTGGCATCGTAAGGACCCGATCCCAAGTATTTTTTCGGCCTTCGACATAGGACCATAAGTTGGGTTTTTAAAATTTTCAACTTTTCTGCTTTTATGGCGAATCTTCTACGAGTGCCCGCAAATGACATGTGTATCTTGATTAAGCAACGTCTTGTGAACGTATTCACAAAGTGGCATCGTAAGGACCCGATCCCAAGTATTTTTTTCGGCCTTCGACATAGGACCATAAGTTGAGTTTTTAAATTTTTTAAGTTTTATTTTTTACGGCGAATCTTCTGCGAGTGCCCGCAAATGACCTGTGTATCTTGATTGAGCAACGTCTTATGAAGATATTCACAAAGTGGCATCGTAAGGACCCGATCCCAAGTATTTTTTTCGGCCTTCGACATAGGACCATAAGTTGAGTTTTTAAATTTTTTAAGTTTTATTTTTTAAGGCGAATCTTCTACGAGTGCCCGCAAATGACCTGTGTATCTTGATTGAGCAACGTCTTGTGAAGGTATTCACAAAGTGGCATCGTAAGGACCCGATCCCAAGTATTTTTTTCGGCCTTCGACATAGGACCATAAGTTGAGTTTTTAAAATATTCAAGTTTTCTGCTTTTATGGCGAATCTTCTACGAGTGCCCGCAAATAACCTGTGTATCTTGATTGAGCAACGTCTTATGAAGGTATTCACAAAGTGGCATCGTAAGGACCCGATCCCAAGTATTTTTTTCGGCCTTCGACATAGGACCACAAGTTGAGTTTTTAAATTTTTTAAGTTTTATTTTTTTATGGCGAATCTTCTACGAGTGCCCGCAAATGACCTGTGTATCTTGATTGAGCAACGTCTTGTGAAGGTATTTACAAAGTGGCATCGTAAGGACCCGATCCCAAGTATTTTTTCGGCCTTCGACATAGGACCATAAGTTGGGTTTTTAAAATTTTCAACTTTTCTGCTTTTATGGCGAATCTTCTACGAGTGCCCGCAAATGACATGTGTATCTTGATTAAGCAACGTCTTGTAAACGTATTCACAAAGTGGCATCGTAAGGACCCGATCCCAAGTATTTTTTTCGGCCTTCGACATAGGACCATAAGTTGAGTTTTTAAATTTTTTAAGTTTTATTTTTTTATGGCGAATCTTCTGCGAGTGCCCGCAAATGACCTGTATATCTTGATTGAGCAACGTCTTATGAAGATATTCACAAAGTGGCATCGTAAGGACCCGATCCCAAGTATTTTTTTCGGCCTTCGACATAGGACCATAAGTTGAGTTTTTAAATTTTTTAAGGCGAATCTTCTACGAGTGCCCGCAAATGACCTGTGTATCTTGATTGAGCAACGTCTTGTGAAGGTATTCACAAAGTGGCATCGTAAGGACCCGATCCCAAGTATTTTTTTCGGCCTTCGACATAGGACCATAAGTTGAGTTTTTAAAATTTTCAAGTTTTCTGCTTTTATGGCGAATCTTCTACGAGTGCCCGCAAATGACCTGTGTATCTTGATTGAGCAACGTCTTATGAAGGTATTCACAAAGTGGCATCGTAAGGTCCCGATCCCAAGTATTTTTTTCGGCCTTCGACATAGGACCATAATTTGAGTTTTTAAATTTCTTAAGTTTAATTTTTTTATGGCGAATCTTCTACGAGTGCCTGCAAATGACCTGTGTATCTTGATTGAGCAACGTCTTATGAAGGTATTCACAAAGTGGCATCGTAAGGACCCGATCCCAAGTATTTTTTTCGGCCTTCGACATAGGACCATAATTTGAGTTTTTAAATTTCTTAAGTTTTATTTTTTATGGCGAATCTTCTACGAGTGCCCGCAAATGACCTGTGTATCTTGATTGAGCAACGTCTTGTGAAGGTATTCACAAAGTGGCATCGTAAGGACCAAATCCCAAGTATTTTTTTCGGCCTTCGACATAGGACCATAAGTTGAGTTTTTAAAATTTTCAAGTTTTCTGCTTTAATGGCGAATCTTCTAGGAGTGCCCGCAAATGACCTGTGTATCTTGATTGAGCAACGTCTTATGAAGGTATTCACAAAGTGGCATCGTAAGGACCCGATCCCAAGTATTTTTTTCGGCCTTCGACATAGGACCATAAGTTAAGTTTTTAAAATTTTCAAGTTTTATTTTTTTATGGCGAATCTTCTACGAGTGCCCGCAAATGACCTGTGTATCTTGATTGAGCAACGTCTTGTGAAGGTATTCACAAAGTGGCATCGTAAGGACCCGATCCCAAGTATTTTTTTCGGCCTTCGACATAGGACCATAAGTTGAGTTTTTAAAATTTTCAAGTTTTCTGCTTTTATGGCGAATCTTCTCCGAGTGCCCGCAAATGACCTGTGTATCTTGATTGAGCAACGTCTTATGAAGGTATTCACAAAGTGGCATCGTAAGGACCCGATCCCAAGTATTTTTTTCGGCCTTCGACATAGGACCATAATTTGAGTTTTTAAATTTCTTAAGTTTTATTTTTTTATGGCGAATCTTCTACGAGTGCCCGCAAATGACCTGTGTATCTTGATTGAGCAACGTCTTATGAAGGTATTCACAAAGTGGCATCGTAAGGACCCGATCCCAAGTATTTTTTTCGGCCTTCGACATAGGACCATAATTTGAGTTTTTAAATTTCTTAAGTTTTATTTTTTTATGGCGAATCTTCTACGAGTGCCCGCAAATGACCTGTGTATCTTGATTGAGCAACGTCTTATGAAGGTATTCACAAAGTGGCATCGTAAGGACCCGATCCCAAGTATTTTTTTCGGCCTTCGACATAGGACCATAATTTGAGTTTTTAAATTTCTTAAGTTTTATTTTTTTATGGCGAATCTTCTACGAGTGCCCGCAAATGACCTGTGTATCTTGATTGAGCAACGTCTTGTGAAGGTATTCACAAAGTGGCATCGTAAGGACCCGATCGTAAGGACATAAGTTGTGTTTTTAAAATTTTCAAGTTTTATTTTTTTATGGCGAATCTTCTACGAGTGCCCGCAAATGACCTGTGTATCTTGAATGAGTAACGTCTTATGAAGGTATTTACAAAGTGGCATCGTAAGGACCCGATTCCAAGTATTTTTTTCGGCCTTCGACATAGGACCATAAGTTGTGTTTTTAAAATTTTCAAGTTTTCTGCTTTTATGGCGAATCTTCTACGAGTGCCCGCAAATGACCTGTGTATTATGATTGACCAACGTTTTCTGAAGGTATTCACAAAGTGGCATCGTAAGGACCCGATCCCAAGTATTTTTTTCGGCCTTCGACATAGGACCATAAGTTGAGTTTTTAAAATTTTCAAGTTTTATTTTTTTATGGCGAATCTTCTACGAGTGCCCGCAAATGACCTGTGTATCTTTGTTGAGCAACGTCTTGTGAAGGTATTCACAAAGTGGCATCGTAAGGACCCGATCCCAAGTATTTTTTTCGGCCTTCGACATAGGATCATAAGTTGAGTTTTTATATTTTTTAAGTTTTATTTTTTATGGCGAATCTTCTACGAGTGCCCGCAAATGACCTGTGTATCTTGATTGAGCAACGTCTTATGAAGGTATTCACAAAGTGGCATTGTAAGGACCCGATCCCAAGTATTTTTTTCGGCCTTCGACATAGGACCATAAGTTGAGTTTTTAAAATTTTCAAGTTTTATTTTTTTATGGCGAATCTTCTACGAGTGCCCGCAAATGACCTGTGTATCTTTGTTGAGCAACGTCTTGTGAAGGTATTCACAAAGTGGCATCGTAAGGACCCGATCCCAAGTATTTTTTTCGGCCTTCGACATAGGATCATAAGTTGAGTTTTTATATTTTTTAAGTTTTATTTTTTATGGCGAATCTTCTACGAGTGCCCGCAAATGACCTGTGTATCTTGATTGAGCAACGTCTTATGAAGGTATTCACAAAGTGGCATCGTAAGGACCCGATCCCAAGTATTTTTTTCGGCCTTCGACATAGGACCATAAGTTGAGTTTTTAATTTTTTTAAGTTTTATTTTTTTAAGGCGAATCTTTTACGAGTGCCCGCAAATGACCTGTGTATCTTGATTGAGCAACGTCTTGTGAAGGTATTCACAAAGTGGCATCGTAAGGACCCGATCCCAAGTATTTTTTTCGGCCTTCGACATAGGACCATAAGTTGAGTTTTAAAAATTTTCAAGTTTTCTGCTTTAATGGCGAATCTTCTACGAGTGCCCGCAAATGACCTGTGTATCTTGATTGAGCAACGTCTTATGAAGGTATTCACAAAGTGGCATCGTAAGGACCCGATCCCAAGTATTTTTTTCGGACTTCGACATAGGACCATAAGTTGTGTTTTTAAAATTTTCAAGTTTTCTGCTTTTATGGCGAATCTTCTACGAGTGCCCGCAAATGAACTGTGTATCTTGATTGAGCATCGTCTTATGAAGGTATTCACAAAGTGGCATCGTAAGGACCCGATCCCAAGTATTTTTTTCGGCCTTCGACATAGGACCATAAGTTGTGTTTTTAAAATTTTCAAGTTTTCTGCTTTTATGGCGAATCTTCTACGAGTGCCCGCAAATGACCTGTGTATTATGATTGACCAACGTTTTCTGAAGGTATTCACAAAGTGGCATCGTAAGGACCCGATCCCAAGTATTTTTTTCGGCCTTCGACATAGGACCATAAGTTGAGTTTTTAAAATCTTCAAGTTTTTTTTTTCGGCAAATCTGTTTCGAGTGCCCGCAAATGGCCTAACTGTCTGCAATCAGCAAGGTCTTATGAAGGTATGCACAAAGTGCCATCGTTAGGACCCGATTCTATGCAATTTTTTCGGCCGTCGACGTCGGACCATATGTTGAGTTTTTAATATTTTCAAGTTTTATTTTTTTTCGGCGAATCGGTTTCAAGTAACCGCAAATGGCTTAACTCTCTGCAATCAGCAAGGTCTTATGAAGGTATGCACAAAGTGGCATCGTTAGGACCCGATTCCAAGCAATTTTTTCGGCCTTCGAAGTAGGACCATAAGTTGAGTTTTTCAAATTTTCAAGTTTTATTTTTTTTTCGGCAAATCTGTTTCGAGTGCCCGCAAATGGCTTAACTGTCTGCAATCAGCAAGGTCTTATGAAGGTATGCACAAAGTGGCATCGTTAAGAGGATACGGTAGCGAAAATGCTAAAATGGAAAGGAGCCCCCCTTTCAACTTGGGAATTTTAGTTAAATATACAAGTGCTATTAACTAGATTTAACGAAAAAAAATTGTCCATTAAGAACAACTCAGTCAAAAGATATTTCAAAAAAATCTTTAAAATCGAGGTTCCGCTCTCGACTCTTTCCTCCTTCAAAACTTAATCAATCGGAACGAAATTTGAGAATCTGAATAACAATGAAATAATCTATGTCGGACCGTTTAGCTTTTTGGTTCATTGTTACCAATCTTGAGTATCACACCTTTTTTTGCGCCACAATGAAAAAGGCCGTTTTTGGAAATTTTTGATTTGCTCTAGAGTCTTTAGAAAGCAGAATATCAAAAAAATCAAAACGGTCCAACACAGATAAAAATAATAACAATCTGTGTTAAAAAAATCATTGCTCTATCTTCAAAAACCAGGGAGGAAATAGTCGAGAGCGTTTGTATGGAGAATTGACCCCTACGATTCTAAGCAATTTTTTTGGCCTTCGACGTCGGACGGGTCGGACCACAAATTGAGTTTTTAATATTTTCAAGTTTTATTTTTTGTCGGCGAATCTGTTTCGAGTGCCCGCAAATGCTTAACTAACTGCAATCAGCAAGCCTTCGACGTAGGACCATAAGTTGAGTTTTTAAAATTTTCAATTTTTTTTTCGGCGTGTCTGTTTCGAGTGCCCGCAAAAGGCTTAACTATCTGCAACCAGCAAGGTCTTCTGAAGGTATCCACAAAGTGGCATCGTTAGGACACTTAGGACCCGATTGTGTTATGAAGGTATGCACAAAATAGCATCATAATGACCCGATTCCGTGTATATTTTCGGGCTTCGATGCAGGAGCGTAAGTTGAATTTTTCAAATTTTCATTATTTTTTTTGGAAAATCTTATGAGGTCCTAACGATTCTAATATGTGAACAAACGTCAACTTATGAATATATGTCGATTGAGATCAAAAAAACTTGCAATAAGTGGTTTGGGGTGGCTAGCGTGAAGACAGCCACCCCACTTTGGAAAAAAAAAAAATAATCGGGTCCTAACGATTTTACCTACTGAACAAACGTGAACTAACGATGAACTAACGATTCTGATATGCCATTTGCGGGCAAAAAAAATGGGGTGGTCAACTTCACGAGCATCAATATTGGAATCTTTCACTTGCTTGGGCATCAATATTGGCATGTGCAATTAAACAAGAACTTTGCCTCCTTGCAAAATAAATATTACCAATACTATTTAATAAAATTTATTTAACTTAATATTTGTTCAGTCTGCACTGCACTAGTATTATTGGATTTATTGGGACATGTATGAAACATTGTAAACAATGTACCATTATTGCATGGACATATTTTTGTAGATCACTCAATTTCATTACCTTTTAATTTTAATATGAATTAATTGACATAATGTCAATACTCCATAGACTTACAGATCATCTTGGTAAGTTATCCATCTACTTCAGCCTATTAATATTATACATTTATTAATATTTTTTTTTTATTATTATTATTTATTTATTTCGTGTAACAGATACATATTTTGTTAGTACATACATGAATGAAAATGACAATTAATTAAGGGTTAGTAGGAGCCTAAATCTAAAATATTTACATATAAAGTTAACCTACAGAGCTACCACTGTACGGTGGTCAAAGGTGGAATGTAATCCCGTACAGTGTAGCAATAGCGGACAATCAGGCTTGTCCGCTATCATTCTCAGGATGACATTGGGACTGTCCCGCACCCACAGAATTACAGTTAAACCAGAATGAGTAGTTAGGTCAAAAAGTGTGTCCACATGAGAGGTAATTGTTTGGGCTGGTGTCCCTCTCGCACTTACTGACAATGTCAACATTATTCAGTGACGTCATCACTGTCATACATTGGGGATACCAGTCAATTTTCAAAGTTACTACCAAATCTACTAATACCCATTTGAACATATTTTTTAATTATACAAATCTTTGATTTATTGGCATCAAAATAATTACATTATAATTATTTTCCAATTCTTTGAAATATATCGATACCCTAATTTTAATATAACCCTAAAATAATATAAGAAGTTATACTCTGTCAAACAAGTCTGTCAGTAAATAAGAACAAAAGAAAACTATATGCATCCTTTTCTTTAGGGTGCTAGAGAAAAGGGTACCTATAGTTTTCTTTGTTCTTATTTACTGACAAACTTGTTTGACAGAGTATATAAATCAGGTAATATACAGATAAAAATACTACTACTATGGTAACCTCATTAACACTGGCAACACATGCGAGAGGGACACCAGCCCAAACAATGCCCTCTCATGTGGCACGATCACCTTTCTGTCTCAGTGATAAGGTTCAATTTAGTATGGCAAAAAATGTGATTCCACAATCTAGTTTAATAATTCTAAATCTATGCCTGCACCCAGGAGAATGAGAATGTAACCTCAAGAATATTCTTCTCTCACTAATACATAATTCCTATAGGTTGTCTAGAAGACATTGCTCTTTAGTGATAACTTGATAAGACCGCCTCTTTTTTTTTCCTCTTAAGTTATTTATTCTTGCTATGTTGTTTCCTGTATTGAGGTGTGCAATAAAGAGTACTTGTATTGTATTATATTGTATAATAATTTTAAGAAAGACTTGCCAAGATTATAGTGTCTTTAATATTAAATGAATCTTCCTTAATCATAACATGTTACTAAAATAATAATGATATCACCTGTCATTAAGAAATATTTGGTTGTCTCTGTAGATATATATCGTCACTACTTTTAAAAATCTCATATCTCACGCTGTTACTCAAAGTTAAAACGCAGTAAGTCTATATGCATTCCATACATACTTACTACAATTTTCTTTTCATTGACAGACGAAGATACAAGTTTTTTAAAAGTAGTGACGATATCTGGCATTGGTTGTATGACTATAATGCACACAATGGGACAGAATAACAAGTGCCCAATGTAGATAATAATGTAAATACATACTATTGATACAGAAGCTTGTCTCAGTGCCCGATTTTCCTCCTGCAGGGCCTTCACTCTGAGCTTATATGTATCCAACTCTACTTTTAAGACCCTGAAATCATTATAAGTATTTGAAAAACAATGTCTTAGTGGATTTTTACATCTTTTACAAGAAACAAGTTGGTGACGTCCAATAAGATTATTAGAAGTAAAATAGGTGTAGAAAATACGCTTAGTACCTGTTTTGCTGTTGAAGAGATTCAATTCTTTTTTGTAACTGATCACGAGAAACCGTGGTAGGAGGTAACATCGCCCCGCCATCGAGAGAACTGGAATCGCTCTCCGATGCTGAATTATCTATTTTATTCCCTAAAAACAAAATAAACAGAATTAAAAACCAAATGTCATCCTAAGCCTTGACGAATTAGAACATGATTACTACCACATTTCGTACCTGGGGAAATCACAGAATCATCCATTAGCACGAATGTAATGAGGACGGTCAAATTATCTACGAATTGAACTGGTAGTATTTATAGTTTATATTTTCTATCCTATACGTCCAAAAGAAAGCAACGGCAATAATAAATTTTGAACACAACTTCGAGGAAAATTATTGAAATCGCACTCGAAAACACATGAAAACTGTCGTTGTAGGCAGCCACCCATTAAGTGAGGTGTTTTTCTTCAAGATACAAGCTCAGTTTCGATTTCCACCAATAAAATATTTACCATTGACGATCCTAAGACTCTGATTGGTCTAAAAATCGAAATGAAACCACGTGACGTAACTTGAGTAGATTTCCACTAATCACAGATTGGTAAAAAAGCCACAGGCAAAGTATAGTAGTTTTAGGTAGTGAGGAGCACAATCGTAATTTTTGTCTTAGAATAATCGGTTTTTAATAAATTAAATAAATGATTAATTGACTTAACATGAACAGAAAGGCCAAGTTCAAGATAAAATGTAAATAATTATTTTAGAATTATTATCGAAATACTGAATGAAATTATGTAGGCTTATCCTACGTCTAGAAAGATTTTAAAACATAGCACATAGAACTCTGTTTCCGTGTACAAAAATCGTCAAGAGCATGTCGGGCCACGCTCAGTGTAGGGTTCCGTAGTTTCCCGTATTTTTTTCAAAAACTGTTCATCCTATCACGTCAAAATAATTTTCTTAGGAAGTCTTTATTAAGTTCTACTTTTCAGATTTTTTTTATATTTTTTATACTTATGGTTCAAAAGTTAGAGGGACTACGTGTGTTTGGGGTACCCTAATTAAATATTTTTTCCTCTTTTTATTTTACCACTTTGTCGGCGTGCTTGATATACATATTGGTACCAAAGTTCAGCTTTGTAGTGCTAATGGTCACTGAGATTATCCTCGGATGGACGGACGGATGGACAGACATGGCGAAACTGGAACCCTAAAAATTGCTGTTATAATCGACAAAGTGGGACGTTTTCCCGTGCAAACTCACATTTTGTTTCGAGGCAATAGCTTAGGATAATACCTAAATCATTATCCCACAATGAAGATTTATGAAAAATGTGTATTCGATAGCAAGGAATAGTCATAAGTAAGGATAGTTTGTAAGAAAAAGTACATTTACCCTCATTATAATTTTCCTGAACTTGGCGTATGCACTGCAGTGCCCTCTGTCAAAAACAGCTGTTCTTATATTTTTTTAATCTGTGAAGGTCAATTTATTTAAATTAACTTTTATATTAGTCTAAATAAGAAATTTTCTGCTATGAATGATGCCATAATTATTAAAAATGTATGAGAAAAAAATTTTCTTGGCCGAACGTGTTTGATATAAATTTCACCTTCTTATTAAGATTTCTCAAGACGATATTTTACATCATAAATGAAGTAATGTGAAAACTACAGGTACTAAAGATTGATAAACTCATGTCTAAGGAATTTATTACGAAAATTAACCATTACTTTTATCGAAACCGCAAGAATATTTTCGAGATATGATTGAAAATTGACATCAAATGAATGCCATTCCTGGCAACTCTGAAACTAACGCAACCTTTTCTTAGCAACACTGAATTAAAAAACATACAATTATAAAAAAAAAGTGACACACACGCCATAATGTAAATTGCTTCTGAATTTGGCGTTTGAGTTAAAAAATTACAATTTCGTGTTAAATTATTGATATTTTAATGTATAAATACGGCACTTAAAATGTCCAACGTTAATATTGGTGAGATTTTAGACTACATCTTTGATTTTCATGCAATGGTCTTTCAGGGCATAATGTAGGTTGTATCAAAGGAATCGGAGCCATTTCGTTATATCCCTTGATATTATAATCGAAAATGTTCTTGTCGGCGCTATTGTTATAAATTATAACATCATAACACAAAAAGTGCGATGAATCTTTTGATCATAAAACGGTCGATGTGTCGTCGCCATAGTTGAGTCTTACGGTTTACGAAGTCATTGGTTCTGGGCTGTGTACGTACTGCTCCGTAGGGAAGGGTGTATGAATGTCTGTCATCTTAATATGATTTTGTTCAATATTTGGCACAATTTAATATTTATTTTTGTACATTATCATTAGGTCAGTGACTGAAGTGGTTCACGTAATTAATTTACTGAAGTTGTGATTGATGTAAACAAATTGTACGAGGAAAGTTACTTGAGATTACATATTCGCATTGCGTATAAAAATATATGATTTTCCAACTTTTATCTTGCATTAATGTGTTGTGTGTGTAACAAATGATGTTTTACTTCCAGGCTAAGGCTTTGCAATGGCTCAATATTATCAGATAGTTGGACAAGCCGGACGCACGACACTTACTCTTGAAGATCTACAAAGATATTGTCCTAACATTTGTTTGGTAAATCAAGATGATCAGCAGTATTCTCAACAACAGGTAGGTTACTTTTTTATAGATACAACATCCTGTAATTAGAGATAATATCTATACAAAACTAACTGCTAAATGTGTAGAAATTTTCACTAATATATAAATATGTAACACTTAACATTTATTTGGTTCTGTGCCCAAATCACAGTTAGAAGATTGTAAATAATTTTTTTGAAAATTGTTTAAGATTGGTTCAATCCTTATCTTATTTTTACCATTAAATTCCTGTCTTGTATGTTGACAAATTAGTATTGTAGAAATTTTCTATTTCAGTTCCAATGTAATATAGAAAATTGATTAAATACTTAATCTACATTAATGTTATTGCTAATTATATTGCAGTATACTAACAATTGTTGTAACTAAGAAACATAATATAAGTTACTTATGTCACTCTTATTAATATGTTTCTGACCTAGATTTCACCTTATTAAAACAATTTGCCTGTAAAGGTGGTGGTCCAGCCCGCAGACCAGCCTAATGATATCATAGTAAGCGAAGGCGTCCAACCACAGTTGGTTGTGGGCGATGGTGGCCTGCAGTACCAGCAGCAGTACATCATCCGCCATGAGCCCCCACCACCGCCCCCACCAACAGACTTCAACAACAACAACAACAACAGCAACAACAACAGCAGCAGCAACAGCAACACCAGCAAGCATTGCATAGACAAGTAAGTTTAGTATTAATAGCATAACATTTTTTTTTTCATGACGCAGTTTTCTGATATCTGATCTTTTTAATAGGTACTATGTAATGTAAATTGTCCAAATTGATTTTGTGGCCCGAAATAGTATCAAGAATATAGCTATTATTAGGGTTTCGATGTGTATAAATATTCAGGAAAAATATCCACATTTTTGGGTTGCTAGACTCAGACATGTAATAAAATCTGCTAATATATTGGCAATTAATTTGGCTTAACCCGTTGTATGTGGCTGTCAAAAAATTGTATAATAGGAAATAAATAATTTGTAAATTAGGAAAATTATTAAAAAATCGGCGTAAATATATTTACGGCCTTATTATAAGGTTTTATTGGCTTAAAAGAAATGAGTAACTTTGTGAAAATTTGGACATAAATTAAAATATTTTACTCTGGTTTCAATAACTTTAGTGTGTTGATATTGATTGGATGAATTCAATGCTTTTCAAACTACTTATAATGTTTCTTTACTAACTCCAGCATACTAACATTTTTTTTTTAAATTTTTACCTTAGTATTTATAACCAGTATAATATTTCCATCTCTATTTATTTCATGACAAAATTAACTTATGTCCAATGAGTAGTCTTAATAATTAGGTCACATCTATCCTGAGGCACAAGAGTTCTTTATAACAGTTTGTGTAAGATAATTGTTATATAAGTTGTGTGTTTATATACAATTTATTTGTAGGTTTACTACACATCTGATTTACCAGTGGACGCTCAGGTTGTCTTGCAACAGGCTCAACAAATCATTGACGCATCTATGATGCAACAGTCCTCTCCACAACACCCTCAACATGTATGTTGTCTCAATAATTGTGCATTTCATAGTACACATTATACTGACTTGTACTCTTAGTAGATAAGATACAATGCAAATTCTAGATAGACCACGCTTAGCATGAACTGTGATCTATGTGGTTCACTTTAACATGCCATTTAATGTGTCATATTCATTTCAATTAGCAAGTATGCTGTATGCTTCTAATATTGATGTTGAATTAGTTGCAAGAGCTTGGAATAACAAACACTTGGTAACAAATGGTACAAGGAATACTGTACTGGTCACATTATTTTACCTACCTTGCCTTCCCTACATTTTACCTTAGCACTGTTGTTTTGTTTCTAACTCCAGATAACTCTCAGTTTATAGACTAATATCCAGCACCCTTATAAAAAAAATAGTTTATTTGCCAAAAAGTGTTACAAGTATTTTACCTTTAACCACCACACTAGGCTAGGCCTGTCTCGTGGAGTCAGTCCAAATATTACCATTTACATATTACATTTACATTTTTCCTACGCTGAAGAAACAATTCTAAAGAAAATAGTCTTTAGTCCCAAATTTCCCAATTTTTTTAATTCCTATACCCTAATGGTTTCCAAGCACATGAGTTTTGGAGTTTCGACTAACTGAAAGGATGTGGGTGAGTTAAAGCTCATTCAATCTGTCCTATGGAAAAGCAAAGCTCCCAAGGAAGGACTCCTAACTCTCAAGTTAAAAACTTTGGAAAAGATTCCTGGTGCTATCCTTCATATAAACTAATAACTCGCATGGAAAATATTTAGCTGCAAAATTACTGATATTAAAAACAGCTACAAATTTTTGTGGGGTACAAACGTAAGTTAAGAAATAATTTTGGCCACATTTTGTTCATTAAAATATGTTTGCTCCTGATTATTAATTCATATGTATGTCAATATTATTCAATATATTATATCAGAATTATTTCTAATGCTTATGAACTTCAAAATTACTCTTTTAACATAGCAGAAAGCACAGATAATAATACTAATTCTATAATATTTGTATAAATTAAACCTGGAAACCTCTTCTGTATACTTTTAAGTTTTCTACCTTAAGTTTTTTTTTGTAATAGACAATTGGACAGTAGGTAGTAACATGATTGTATAATAGTTCGATTATATTTTAAGAGTTGTATCCTGTAGTCAACCCAAAGTGGATTTCATAAAAAAAGATTTGACTTTGTTGTCTGTCATTCTAGAAAAAATATCTGCGGTATAATTGCCAAGACCCTCATAACATGTATGAAAACCAGCCGCAGACATTCTCAGAAATGGTTCTTGTAACGCACATACTTTGGGGTTTGTGTATAAAAGCTTTTCCATGCATTTTTTTAATGAAAACCACCTGTTTCATTTTCATTTGCTATAAGCTCGTATTTTTTACTCAACGTAAAGAAGTGTAATCAAGTATCCTATTTGTAAAAAGAACTTTTGCTGGTTGATTATTTGTGGCTTTCCATTAGAAAATGGTCCGTACATTAATATTCTATGAGAAAAGGGCCCTTATGCTTCATGTGCACAAGAAACCTTTGAATGGATGGGTTTTGAACCATAAGGACACTTCTCTAATTAACAATCGCCTAAAAAATACGAGTTTTGGAATGGTTTGCTTCTTTATGGTGTCTTGTGTACAAATATAACCAACGCTTATATGACCGTAGTTCTTCAATAAAAAAAAATCTTTTAATGCCAATTACATAATATTTTTTGTAAAAATTGGAAGAACTTTCTTATGCTTTGACTTACTGACTTGGTATTAAATGTATTTCATTAAAATATGAATATTATTGTAAATATTGTAATTCATTTCTTACTGTATTTTGTTTGTCTCTTAATTTTAAAGGATTTTCAGTGTTTCAATTTACATCTGTCGGGCTCTTTTAATATCAATACATTAATTATATAGGTCATTGTAATTTTCTTTCATCAAAATTGGTAGTTTTGCAATGTGTCATAAGTTGAAAACCAGAACTTTGTAACTAACAAATACCTAAATAGTTTTAAGTTTACTATAAAGGATCGGCATGATCTGACAGTTTTGGTTATGAACTAAGATTTGACCTTTAGGTACGCTTCAATGTTCCCCACATATAACAATGCAGTCCAGGGTCATTGGTATTGGTTTGATCTTAGCCAGCGTTCCCACTTAAGCGTTGCGTGTCTCGGGGCGCGCAACGGACGTCCGCGCCACGCCACCTGTAATTCAAAAAACGTCTCCTCAGTACATTTTGTATGGGAAGGACGTAAGACGCGCCCCAGGTGGCGTGGCGGCGGCGTGGCGCGCGCCGCGCCGCATGGCCGAGACACGCGACGCTCTGATGTGGCCGGTCCCTTAAGTTACTTTGATTATACCTACATGGCCTTACTTTTATATCTGGTTAATATTACAATTTTAGTACATTACGTATTACTGCAGACACCGCAAAGTAATGGGTTGCCAACAGAATGTTATTATACAGATTGTCATCAGTCAGGTCACCACTATGGTTTTCAACTTTTCATCTTTAAATGAAATCATATTTAAAAAACCAAATTTTACCACAGGAACAAATGGCCATTAATTAATTAATACCTGTAGTTCAAGCATGTTAGTTTACTGTCAGTTAGATATTAACTGGTCTATATTTTGGATATTTGTGATTAACATTTTACTGTCACATCTACCTAAATTTAAGTTTGAACCTTTATATCCTCTATGCTTAAAATAGACGGGTTTGTTTACATTGAGCGAGCAGCCTCGCAAGGCAATGTCCTCGCGAACCTCATGTGCCGGCCAAACGTGTCTCGGCCGAGGCAGTGCCCGTGTTTTGTAAGCACATCTATATTCGCCGTTTGCCGCGTGAGGTATTTCCCTCGCGACGCTTTTCTCGAGTGGATCCACCTAACCGCTCCTCGCTCTGAAGTCCACGATAGCGAGAATAAGCTTGCCGGATACCAGGAGTATATAAGTAAAAGGCGTGCCATTTTCAGCTGGTGAGCCCCGCCCACGTGCTGTCTCAGCCGACTGTTATACATCCCGCGCAGCAGCCGCCACCGCAGCCCCCGCCCCCTCCGCCGCCGCAACATGCCCCGCAGCCGGTAACCATTCAACATTTACTATAGTACCTATTCGCAAACTTTACTCTTACTACCGATGAATTCTCCGTAACTTTATTACTCGCACTAATGACTGGGCATAATGGGCTTATGCTTTCCGATAGGAAGTAAGTCACGAACACGCTAACGTATATATGTCAGTGTCAAACTGTTCTCAGCACGGACATTTTAAGAAATCCCTATTGTAATGAATTGGTTCATGTACCCTTTACAATCATTCACTATCTGTCTGTAACAGCCACAACAGCAGCAAATGCCGCGGGCAGCCACGCAGCAATCCCAACTCATGCAGCAACTGCAGCAACACCAGCACAACATCCACATGCAGCAACTGCAGCAGCAGCAGTTGCAGCAGCATTTACAACAGCAGCAACAGCACCAGCAGCATATGCCGCAACAACAGATTCAGCATCCGCAAGTTGTTATGCACGCGGCGTATATTAATCAAGCTGTAAGTTTTCTTGTATTTTGGACCAAAAGTCTTTGATCAGCACATCATACAGCTCAATATCCACGTGCAGCAATTGCAGCACCAGCAGCAAATGCCGCAACAACAGATCCAGCATCAGCAAGTTGTTATGCACGCGGCGTATATTAATCAAGCTGTAAGTTTTCTAGTATTTTGGACGAAAGTCTGATCAGCACATCACACAGCACAACATCCGCGTGCAGCAATTGCAGCACCAGCAGCAAACGCCGCAACAACAGATCCAGCATCAGCAAGTTGTTATGCACGCGGCGTATATTAATCAAGCTGTAAGTTTTCTAGTATTTTGGACGAAAGTCTGATCAGCACCAGCAGCAAATGCCGCAACAACAGATCCAGCATCAGCAAGTTGTTATGCACGCGGTGTATATTAATCAAGCTGTAAGTTTTCTAGTATTTTGGACGAAAGTCTGATCAGCACATCACACAGCACAACATCCGCGTGCAGCAATTGCAGCACCAGCAGCAAATGCCGCAACAACAGATCCAGCATCAGCAAGTTGTTATGCACGCGGCGTATATTAATCAAGCTGTAAGTTTTCTAGTATTTTGGACGAAAGTCTGATCAGCACATCACACAACACGACATCCACGTGCAGCAATTGCAGCACCAACAACAGATTCAGCATCCGCAGGTCGTTATGCATCTTAGACATACTGGTAACCAGAACTCTAAAAATAAGTGTCATATTTTACAGAAGAGAGTTAAATCATCTCAATTTGAGCAAAAAACCAAGCGTCACCAACAGAGGCGGCTCGCGGCTGTAATTTGTGGGTGTTCACCCAAATAATCATCGTAAGGACCAAGGTCCTACATGTATGTAGCCTACATTGTTTGTACTTACTCAATGTGATTAAATTTAAATCATATTAAATTGGCTCAGAGATGCATTTTTTTTCTTTCCTTCAATTTTCCAACAAATGCCTGAACTATAAGTTTAAATTTCAGTGAAAAATATTCTTTATTTAGTTTATATAGCTGCCCAGCTTCAGGGTTAATAACAGTAAAACATAACAATGAATAGACGAAAACTGCAGTTCATTCAGTAAATTAATGCGGGATTGTGAATGTTTTTTTTTATTTTCATCGAATGATGTGATAAGTCATCGGTATAGGTCCATGCAGACAACATCCGCGTGCCTCCGCCGTTGCGCCGCTCCAAATAAAAAACATGGAAAGCAAAACAGTTTGTCACTTTTTTCACATCCACATAACCACGGTGTTTTTTCATACGTTCCGTTTTAAAAACACGTGTAAAATTTTGGTTTTTGAAAAATATATTTGCGTAAGTTTAAGGTCGAGCCGCGGTGGCCCTTTAGCTTTTAATTCTAATCGCGTTGCAAAAGTTTTTTCACACTATTTTATAAATGTCACATTGTATCCATCCATTCTCACACACTTGCAATAAAAACAATTTAAACGGTTTCAAAATAAAATTGTATTCCCGCGCGTGCCTTAAAATAAAACTTGTTTATCTATTGTTTACTACGTTTACTAACAATTAACAAAATAGCGCGCGAAATACGCGGCTCGCGGATGACCGCGACGCATTTCGCGCCTGCGCGATGCAACCGAGACGGTAATCAAGGACAAACCCACAGACCTATATCGAGATAGAAGGAAAAAGCTTGGCGGTTGACAGGGAGACCGATCGTGTAACATTTCGAATTTATTGGTGTTCTTATTATGATTGGATTATCCTATTTAATTATTAATGTAGTTTAGAATATTTATAATATAAGTTAGTTTAAGATTTTTGCATGAATGTATTTGTAATTTAATTTGTGTTGCATACTTTTTAATCTGTTGAATAAATAGATAAATACTTGATACCACAATTGTGAATTGACTCGACAGTTTGAATTCATGGCTTATTTTTACATCGCTCGTACTCTAAGAACAAATCAATTTATTTTCATTACAATCATTACATACACATTATTGTAGCATTTATTTCATATTTATAGCTCGTTTGTTTTGAACGCACGCCAAATCGAGCTCGTCAAATTAAAACCGCAATGGAAAACTAATTTTGACATCCAATCGTCGAGCAGACTGCCGTTCGCGGTACTAAATATGATACTTTTTCTTTCTATCTTGATATAGCTCTGTGGTCAAACGTCCCTAGGAGCGGCGCTCCAGATTTACCTAATATTTCATACATAATCTTCTGTCTCACGCGCGGAGCTATGACTAAACTTCTCTTTCGCTCTTACTGAATTTCGTATTAGAGAATGTACTGAATATTTCTCCATAGGAGCGCAATTCAAAGCGCTCCGTTGAGCGCGGTGCGTATTAAATTGTATAGGAAGGGAATTGGCGGATTAATATAGACTGTATAATGAACTTTTAAGAAATATAAGTAATTGTTTGATTGGACTTTTTTGCGATAGTTTTTATATAGTATAATACATTAATTTGAGGTACCATAATTGATGTATTACTATAGTTTAATTATGATTATTTTTGGGAGTGCACCGCACGAGCGCACTTTAGGGCAAGCCGCTACTGGTCACCAACAGGTTTAAATGGAAATAAATACACGAATTTACGTGTTAAGTATTCAGGAACGCAAAGAGCCAACTTTAAGTTCCAATCAAAAAGACGACACCAGAATCAGCAACTTCTAATTTTGTCACAGGGCACACCAACCCGCCAAGCGCCCCCTAAGCTCCTAAACCAAGCGCTGAGCAGCCCGGGCTCGGTGACGCTCGTACGGACGCCCGTGCGGACCGTACGTCCGCGCCGGCCCTCCGTACGGCCGCCCATGCCTCAGATGCAGGCGCGGCTGCTGAACCCGCAGCACCAGGTGGGTACTGTGACGGTACCTACTACTGTCCTCAACCAGGCGCTGAGCAGCCCGGGCTCGATGACGTTGGTACGGACGCCGGTGCGGACGGTACGGCCGCCTACGCCCGGGCAGATGCAATCGCGGCTGTTGGATCCCCAACTTCAGCAGGTCAGTTTTTACTTGCTACGATTTGGTTCAAGGTGTAAGCACTATCTGCGCATGCTGTAGAAGATGTGTCAGCGTATTTCCTATTGTGTGAAATTTGATTTTCTATCTACTTATGTATACATACAGGTATTGGGTAGTACATCAGAATTTTCTATAATGTCTATAGTAAGCCACTTAGAAATCTTGAGAACGCAGTTATTTTATTTTTATTAAAAGCATGATTTTATTGACTTTTATGTAAAGTTTTGAGTAGTTTGCATGTGTTTTTTATTTTAGTAATTTAGATAATGTATCTGTTTTCCTAGCATGTATCCCTAAAAGTTTCCATAATTTCAATGCATGACATTCAAAGAAAATTAAAACCACAGATTTCCGCGCCTATATTGCCGAGTGGTAATCCTATTTTAGCGTCTATATACTCTATTGTTTTTACGTCTGTATGCCTTATTTGCATATCTTATGCACTGAGATTACGAACTACCAGCATGACCGGTAATGGTTGTTCCAAAGTTTAAGTTCACCCCTTGTTTTCAATATAACTTTTGTGCGATATTTTTGCTGTTGAGCTTCAGATATCGATACACATTTCCAACTGATAATGTTATTGTTTCTTGATATTTGATTATTCAGACACAATTGACGGTCTTTCCCCACCAGAAAGCAAGGGTTGAACTTACTCTTGAACGCTATGTCAGGTTAATAGTGGTACTTTCGTTACAGGGTGTAGGCAGCGTGACGCTGGGCGGCGCGAGCCCGCTGCGCGTGAGCACGCCCCGCCCCGCGGCGCGGGCGCCGGGCGTGGCGGGCGGCGTGCGCGCCGAGCCGCGTCTGCTCAACCCGCATGCGCAGCAACACCGTCCGCCGAGACCGCGCACACCCCTCAACCAGGTATTATGTCAGTTTACACTTGCAGGATATAGGTAACGTGACTCTGGGTGGCGTGAGCCCATTGCGAATGAGCACCTTCTAGCTCAACGGTGGGAGTGGGTCACATGATGCTATGCAGATACACGTGATCTATAAAATGAAAAATCGTGCTGAATACCGCCCGGATCGCCCGCACCTATCGACCAGGTATACATACTGTTCAAATCTACAGGGTGGGTGCTAAGTGGTCCCAGACAGACGCGCGCGCCAAGCCGAGACCACGCACATCTACCAAATACTGTCTAGTTTGCAGGGGTAGGTACATTCCGGCTATGAAGCGGCAATGTAGTGCAGTGTTCCAGTTGGTGCTGTAAACTAATTCTCCTTGGCCATCACCCTTCAATTTTGCGTAATGTTTGGCGCACTGATGCCTTACAAAGTGTTGAGAATCTGTGTCATTGCCAATAAAAGACTAGAGATATCTATTAACTCTTGAGCTTACCACCCAACCTCATATGCTGACATGAGACACATGGGATTGGGAATTCACATATACTTGGCCTGTAAATAGTACATTGTGCAACAAGGGGAGGAAGTAGAATATTACCTACTAACGAGAGTAAGTTAAATCGCGACGACTTGCCGGAGCGATTTAAAGACGAGTTAGTAATATTCATACTTCCCGAGTTACACACAATGTTTTTCATCACACTCGCAATGTAAAAAATATGTAAATAGATGTAAAAAAGTTAAGTACGGTACAAGAAATTTCATTATTCCCTTGAGAGAACGATTTTTCTATAACTCACGCTCCGCCTGCGTGCAATAGCTCATTTAAAGTGCGGGTGTGATGAAAATTAAATTATTCCCTTTGTATTTTAGCAGCAGCAACAACAACACCAGCAACACCAGCTCTCCACACACGTGAACCAGCTCGTCAACCAACAGCAGATGAACCAACAAGTTCACCAACAGCAGCAGCAACAACAACAACAACAGTTTAATCAACTGAAGCTCGCTACCCAACAAGTAATTATTCACGATTTGAGTTTACAATTCTAACATGCTTCACAAAAAGTCACGTTTCACTTCAAATAGAATTCTAAAACCATATTTGTGTCGCTTAACTTCAAACTTGGGTAAATCCATTCTGCTATGAGGTTGATTATCTTTCAGATCATATTACATTAATACTAATGTTATAAATGGGGAAGTGTGTGTGTGTGTGTTTGTTTGTCGGTCTTTCATGGCAAAACGGAGCAACGAATTGTCGTGATTTTTTAAGTGGAGACACTTGAAGGGGCGGAGAGTGACATAGGCTACTTTTTCTCTCTTTCTAACGCGAGCGAAGCCGGCAGGCAAAAGCTAGTTTTTTATATATTCAACCTTAAAGCAGAAGGGATTTACCCAAGTTTGCAGTTGACACATTTTCAGTACAGACGGTGTTTTTTGCTTGCACTAGTGCGCAAAGAGGTTCATTACTTGTCAGGTCGAAACTTCAAAGGGCCATCTATATTGAAAAACGTCGTACGACACACGTGCGAAAAGGAAATTCGTAACTCGTGTCGATTCGGTCGTGTTTTAATTCTTCTTTTTTTTATAAAATTTTCGCACATTGTATGTTTGAGAAAAGCACTATACATGCCTCGGCGTGAAAACGGATTCCCGGCCTCGTATCCCTATCCGGCGTCGCTCGCACGCTCGCTCGGCCTATTACAGCAACAACTTCTTATCAACCAGCAAAATCAGAATCAAGCAACACGAATCATAACTCAACAAGGAACAATCGTGACGCAAGGAAACCAATCTATGATGCAGCATAACGTAGTCCAACAACCGACCCAGAATGGCCCGATGCAGAACACACTCACTGTGATACCTCAGCGTTCATCCCCGCACCCTCAACAACAACCATCTAAGAAGGTCATCGTTCAACCGAACAATGCTAATGACATGGATGATCTAGAAGAAAGCATAACGGCTGCTATTCTAACGAAACATACTGTGAATGAACCTGTACCTCAGTACCACTCCCCATCACCGCAGATACGACCGCAGGCTTCTACTCATCAGCAAATGAATTACAGTCCGCAGTTAGGCTATCAGCAGGTATGAATTTCTATTTAAAATTATACCTTCAACTTATGGTGATACAATCTTATGAAAATCTAAATCTACATTGCAAATTAACTGGAATTTTGACTTTCTTGTTAGATTTAGATTCTGTGCAGAAAGACAAGTATATACAAGGGATACATGATACGACTCTTCTCTTTTCGTACAAACTCTAGTACGTTTTTAAAGATTTTCCCCCTTATTTAGAAACGTTTACTAAAGTTATCAAGGCGATAAAGTTCGTTTGTCCCTTGCTATCACACCAATACGTCAGAAAGGGACAAACGAACTTTATCGGCTTGATAACTTTAGTGTACCTCTATGAATAAGGGGTTTATTTTTCGGGTATTGCGTTCTATACAATTGTAGTCAATATAAATTATTAACATTACAAACATTTCTAACTAGCAAATGTCGTACGAGCAACAGCCTCACGCACACCAAGTTCTAATGGACACTGACGCGGAAGACGAACGGCAGATGCTGACGCTATCTACCGGACAGCGGATGACCTTGGCGGAGTACAAGAGGATCCACCAACCCGCCATGCGCGTGCCGGGGGCGCAGCCTCAACTGCAACAACCTAGGTAACTATAACTAACGATATACTGCATGCTTTATATGTCCTTGGAAGACAAGTGACAGATGTGGACGTTATCCACGGGACAGAGGATGACGTTGGCGGAGTACAAGAGGTTCCACCAACCCGCCATGCGCGTGCCGGGGGCGCAGCCTCAACTGCAACAACCTAGGTAACTAACGATATACTGCATGCTTTATATGTCCTTGGAAGACAAGTGACAGATGTGGACGTTATCTACGGGACAGAGGATGACCTTGGCGGAGTACAAGAGGATCCACCAACCCGCCATGCGCATGCCGGGGGCGCAGCCTCAACTGCAACAACCTAGGTAACTAACGATATACTGCATGCTTTATACGTCCTTGGAAGACAAGTGACAGATGTTGACGTTATCCACGGGACAGAGGATGACGTTGGCGGGATACAGTCAGCTGCAGAGAAAAGGAGACCCCCTGCCATACAAATTTGTATGCAAGGGGGTCTATTTTTTCTGCAGCTGACTGTACAGGAGGATCCCGCCCGCCACCAACCCGCCATGAGCGTGCCGAGCCTCTGAAACAACCTAGGTAATAATGTTGATCTACATCTATTTGTACAGTAGTCTTACTTCACAATGGAGACTGCAGCTCACAGGTTTTTTTTTTGGTAGATGAAGATAGGAATGTGGAAATGTCTCATTTTTGTCACTCAGCCAACATAGTAATTATCGAGTCAGAATTATGTGAAAGCTCAAATGAAATTTTTGTTCAAAATGTATTTTTTTTTATTGATTTATTTCTGTCATGTCACAGAGACTTACATCGAGTGGCCTCTGCTAAAAATTAGATGTTAGTTTATTTACCATGACAAGTAATGTGCAAAACCAACAACTATTTTTTACATGTTGATAATTTACAGGGATAACGGCCGCCAAACGCTAGTGCGTAGCAAGGAGCAGCAGCGGCCGGTACAACGCGTACCTCCTATGCAATCACAACAAGTGCCTCAGCATGGTAAGACTTAATAAACTTCCTAAACCTACTTAAAAAAAGATTCTGTTGTAGTATTTTATGCAACAGACGTTTAAAGGAGGTCAAAAAAGACGAGTGGCGTGGGTAACAATTTGAGGCGAAGCCGAAAATTGTTCAATTTCACGAAACGGCCATCGGGACTTGAAATTAGAGAATAGTTTAATAGTGATTTCTGTTTTTTAGGGTTCCGTAGTCAACTAGGAACTCTTATAGTTTCGCCATGTCTGTCTGTCCATCCGTCCGTCCGTCCGTCCGTCCGTCCGTCCGCGGATAATCTCAGTAACCGTAAGCACTAGAAAGCTGAAATTTAGTAACAATATGTATATCAATCACGTCAACAAAGTGCAAAAATAAAAAATGAAAAAAAAATTTTTATTAGGGTACCCCCCCTACATGTAAAGTGAGGGCTGATTTTTTTTTCATTCCAACCCCAACGTGTGATATATTTTTGGATAGGTATTTAAAAATGAATAAGGGTTTACTAAGATCGTTTTTTGATAATATTAATATTTTCGGAAATTATCACAGTTATAGTGACTTTCATATTTTTATAAGAACAGCATGCACTTACGTCCATAACAGTGACATTTGGTGCATTGGAACTGCTCATGATGTGTCACTTTTTAACCGTGAGGTTCTCAATTCGTCTGTATGTTTATTTTTTTTTTTCATTTTTTTATGTTTGTTCCTCGATATCTCCGTTGTTACTGGACCGATTAAAAAAAAAATATTGAATGTATATGAATACAGATTGGTCCCATTTTTCTCAGAACCCAGTTCTGATGATGGGATCCTGGAGTAATCGAGGGAACTCCTCGAATCTGAAAGGCATACGTATGGTGATTTTTGTGTTTTTAAAGGAACAGCATGCATTTAGGTACGGAACAGTGACATTTGGTGCAGTGGAACTGCTGATGATGGCCAGAATGGAACTTCTCAAATCTGAACGGCACGCTTATAGTGACTTTGGTATTTTTATAAGAACAGCATGCACTTTCGTCCAGAACAGTGACATTTGGTGCAGTGGAACTGCTGATGATGGTCAGATCAGAACCGATCTTCTCAAATCTGAACGGAACACTTATAGTGACTTTGGTATTCTTATAAGAACATCATGCACTTACGTCCAGTCCAGAACAGTGATATTTGGTGCAGTGGAACTGCTGATGATGGTCAGAACACTCAGAACCAAACTCCTCAAATCTGAACGGCACGCTTATAGTGACTTTGGTATTTTTTATAAGAACAGCATGCACTTACGTCCGGAACAGTGACATTTGGTGCAGTGGAACTGCTGATGATGGTCAGAACCGAACTCCTCAAATCTGAACGGCACACTCATCGTGACTTTGGTATTTTTGTAAGAAAAGCATGCATTTAAGTTCAGAACAGTGACATTTATTTAGTTATGTTTGTTAAGCATAATTATTGAGTTTTCAAGTCAAAGTTTGTCAAGCTTCGATTTCTTATAATCGGATTCATGAGGAATTGAGAAACTCCTCAAACCTTAGCGTTATACGTATATTGATTTGTGTTGCCATCAAATAATTAGAGCATTAAAAGCAGTTTTAAAAAATACCTACACATTTCTACATAATCCAACATTCGCAAGTAGCTTTCACCACAACCCGAAAGGCGGCGGTTTTTTTTTCTTAAAAAATATTAAACGTTTTTTTATGGGATAGGAGGCAAACGAGCAGATAGGCTGCCTGATGGTAAGCGATCACTGCCGCCCATGGACACCAGAAGCACCAGAAGTGTTGGAGGTGCGTTGCCGGCCTTTAAGATGGATGTACGCTCTTTTCTTGAAGGTTTGAAGGTCGCATTGGTCCGGAAATACCGCTGGCGACAATTCATTCCACAGTTTAACTGTGCATAACGTGACCAAATTTGCAAAACATTGCGTCTTAGAAACATTTTAAAGGGTGAAAATCAAAATATGTACATGTTCGTTCTAAAAGTAGCTGATCAAGCATCGTCGGTTTGGAAAGCCTGCGGTAAAATATTTGCTCATTACTATACATATTCGATTTAAAGGGTTTTGAGATTTAGGAAATAAAACAACGCTTCATTAGATTTAATTTAATAGCATTATGTAATTATAATCTCAATGTAAGTGCAAGCAGTCTTATAAATTTACAACAAACTTAAAAGCGGAAAGAAATATATGCAGAAAGAAAAAAAAGAAGCTGTCAATGCGTGTCGGGCCACGCTCAGTGTAGGGTTCCGTAGTTTTCCGTATTTTTCTCAAAAACTAACCTATAAAGTTCAAAACAAATTTTCAAAGAAAGTCTTTGTAAAGTTCTACTTTTGTGATTTTTTTCATATTTTTAAACATATGGTTCAAAAGTTATATAGGGGGGGGGGGGGGTGCGCACTTTTTTTCCTTTAGGAGCGATTATTTCCGAAAATATGAAAATTATCAAAAATCGATCTTAGTGAAACCTAATTCATTTTTAAATCCCTATCTAACAATATATCACACGTTGGGGTTGAAATGAAAAAAAATATCTGCCCCCTCTTTACATGTAGGGGTACCCTAATAAAACATTTATTATTATTAACGACCTTCCACTTATTTATAATGAGCCCATACATGATGGGGTTATGATGAGGAGAATAGCAGTTCTGTTGACCACCTCCTGACTCCATCATGAGAACTTGGACCTCGTCTAGTTCGATGGTGCTCGTCAGCCCAAATCTAATGAGCCCGAACATGATGGGGTTATGATGAGGAGAATAGCAGTTCTGTTGGCCACCTCCTGACTCCATCATGAGACCCTGGACCTCATCTAGTTCGATGGTGCTCGTCAGCCCAAATCTAATGAGCCCAAACATGATGGGGTTATGATGAGGAGAATAGCAGTTCTGTTGACCACCTCCTGACTCCATCATGAGACCTTGGACCTCATCTAGTCCGATGGTGCTCGTCAGCCCAAATCTAATGAGCCCGAACATGATGGGGTTATGATGAGGAGAATAGCAGTTCTGTTGGCCACCTCCTGACCCCGTCATGAGACCTTGGACCTCATCTAGTTCGATGGTGCTCGTCAGCCCAAATCTAATGAGCCCAAACATGATGGGGTTATGATGAGGAGAATAGCAGTTCTGTTGACCACCTCCTGACTCCATCATGAGACCTTGGACCTCATCTAGATCGATGGTGCTCATCAGCCCAAATCTAATGAGCCCAAACATGGTCGAGTTATGATAAGTAGAATAGCAGTTCTGTTGAACATCTCCTGCCTGACTCCATCATCATGAGAACCAGAACCTCATCCTGGTCCCAAAATATAATAATAATTCAAACTCTCAACAAAGTTCACGTATAACTTAAAATCCAAAATCATATGAAAAGCATGTCGAATGCTAAAATTGCATAAGGTGTAAAAAGGATCAAGATTTGTTTAGTCGCAGTTTACGGCACTTCTCGGAACTATCGAACTGCTTACGAAAGCTAGGTGCGCCGGACGATCAAACGCAGGTCCGTTGTCTTCGAGCGCTCGGCGCAGACTGAGCGGGCTCGCGTTAGCACAGTGTCTTTTATTCGAATTTTAGGTGTTTTAAAAACATATCTATCGACAGAAAGGTATGTCTTATATGTATGATTTTTTCTTATAGGTCAATAAGAAGTTCTAGTTTAGGATAATATTATTTAAGAGTTACAAAAAATGCAGGAATCGCAGGAAAAATACATAATGTAAACCTCTTTTTATCGAAAAAATGGGGAGGATACGGAAGGTTATTTATCCACCATTTCAAGTAAATCTTAAAATGTCAAAGTATTAGCTAACTCGTACAGGATATAACAAATAGGATTGTGATCATTTATTACCCCAAATAACATTTTTAACAGCACAATCACGATTCTAAACGAGCTATCCCACTACGAAATTTGAAAACGTCTTCCGAAAAAACTGATTTTTCGGAAGTATAAAAAGACGTATTTTAAAGTAGTACCAAATGATTTTCTAGCTTAAGATATGTACTTTTAGGAACATTATCATTTTTTTAATAATCATTTATAGTTTCTTTATAATTTTGAATGAAAAAGGTTCCATTTTGCAAAAAACGCTCGTCTTTAGGAATAAGGCCTCTTAAGACGCCACGAGTATTTTTTGACTCAGTTAAACACCGTTGCATACAATACTTTTTCTACGACCATGCACTTAGTTTTTAATAGTTTTCTTGAATAACTTTCGTGAAATTCACACTGTTTCCTGTATTTTGACGCAAAGGTTTGCACTGTCAGCTCAGCTACCCAAAGCCTTCCCGCGCGCAGTATCGTTATAACAATGCGTTGCCATGGTTACAGAGCCAAACAATGCGTTTTCAGTTTTTTTGATACTGCGCGCATGCGCGGAAAGCCGGCGGACGCTGGCTTTGGGGAATATACTTTTATGTTTTAAAGTTCTATGCACGACCCTGTAAATGACGAATAACAGTTCGGGAGTAGAAAAAAATAATTTTACAGGCATATTTTTTTTTGTAATAATTGTTTGACTGGGATAGATATGTAACCTATCGGTAGAGGTACCTTTATCGTGGCGGCGGCTTACACTATTATTATGTTATGCGACGTAAGCTCAGATCACCATAAGGTACCCATACGTGTTTTGTAAGTAATTATTATCACCAGTGCTTTAGTCTGAGCAAAGAGGATCGAGTATTATAGAGAGTTACTGTCAAAGTAAAATGTGTAATCACAGTGCATAGACGCCATCTCTCGACACAAGCTTAAAACTTTTGAACCTCGGTTTTGACAATTTGACCCATATTTTTAGCTTGATATGTGTTAAAATGTCAAATATTAATATTAGCGCCATCTAGCCGAGCGTTCCCCAAAGGTGTAACGCTATTAAGGCCACCATACCTTTTCCTCTAGGGCTTAGGTACGTTTTTTTCTTAGACTTATCCGTCTATACGGAGTTACATATGTATGTCTTTGGTCTGAGCAACCTCCTTTCTGTACATCTCGCTCGAATCGATAACAATGTTAGTACGATCGAGATGCATAGAAATTAAATAAATAAATAAATATAGGACATTCTTACACAGATTAACTGAGGCCCACGGTAAGCTCAAGAAGGCTGTGTTGTGGGTACTCAGACAACGATATATATAATATATAAATACTTATATACATAGAAAACATCCATGACTCAGGAACAAATATCTGTGCCCATCACACAAATAAATGCCCTTACTGGGATTCGAACCCGGGGCCGCGGCGTAGCAGGCAGGGTCACTACCGACTGCGCCAGACCGGTCGTCAAACAAGAAATTATGTTATTTCATTTCATTTCATTTATTTTGCAATGTGTGTTACAAAGGTCTTAATAAGTATACATGTGAATAGTTTCAACACACCCTGTGAGGGCATTGCAATATATCTAAAGCTAAGATCTAAAACTAGATTTAAAGTTAATATTTCTACACAACGAATGTCATTTCAGTTAAAGTTAATTTTAAGTTAGTAAAGAATACAATTCAATTTAGCCTTAATAAATAATTGATAAATTGATAAGTTACGCACTCGCTAGTCAATACGTCAGTGTCAAGCTCGTGGTAAGGCTACTTTATTCATAGATTATTTTATCCACAGACAACAATGAGCCACCAAGTGGTCCATCAGAGCAGTCATCTGAACCTCAGTCAGCTAAAATGTTGATATTCCTACAAAATGGTGAACAGAGACTAATCACATTTACACTGCCAAAAGAAAGTTGTACGCTTCAAGAGGTTTTAGAACAGGTATTTCATTTTTTTTATACTAAATCAATTTTAGTATCCCATTAGAACCTTTCCGCTTGAGAAGCGTTTTTGGTGTGTTTTTCAATTAAACGAAATTCAACTAATCATTTAAATGTAAAATGACCATCTGTTTTTTAGGTGAATGTTCCATTTTCCGAAGATACTCATATACAATGTATGCAAAACACAAGCAGCGAGATAGATTACTTTGTGTCAGTTGGCTCTACTTCCAGAATTGAAGACTTGTTGGAGAATCATCCGGTAAGTCAAATAATATTTATGACTTACACAACAGAATTTATAATACAACTTATACGACTGGGTAACCATACTCTTACATGTATACTTTTAGTGAACTAACATGTTATTTTAAAACCACTGGTTTCATTCTAAAATATATTTGTTCGTAACAGATGCTAGTTGGCGATATAAGCAGTCGAAGTTCGCCTAGTGTGTCTTTGCAACCTCAAAGCAGCGAAATGTCTACCCCAGAAAAGTCGTCATGCCCAGAAACAGGTAAGAAAGTATAACTACAAAAATATGTAAGTGTATTGGTTGGTTGTTAACTAGGCGTAGTTATAAAAACACCATGGATCCCATCATTGACGCTCTCGTCCTCGGACCCTATCACAAAAACTAAGAGTGGAAGAGAGAAGAGCATTAGAAAAACAGATAATTAAAATATGCTTTTCGCGATAAACCCTCGGATTTAGTCGTTTATGGTCTCGTTTATTTAGGTTTTCATACAAATTGTATATACGCTGATCGTGCTCATGCTTTATCTGCGAAAAAGGCGATTTTTCTGTTGTAATTTCCGATTAAAAGTTCCTTACTGCACTCTCTGCACTTGAATAATAAGGACCTTTCTGTGATGGAAAGCTATGCGTTGTCTCGCTCGGACAGCGGGTCCGCGCATTTGTTATCGAACGATACGATTTTAGCAAACCTTAATCACTCTACTTGATATTTCTTTTTTTTTTTTTTTTTTGCCATTTGTTTTTTTATGAAGTGAGATATTAAATTAAAAAAAAAAAATATTTTTCCATTTTTCCTTTATTTTCTATTTCTCAGAATTACTAGCCTTTTCAATCCTAGTAGTTAAAAAAATTGTCACATACATTTTTTTCTTATTTTGTTACCATTTTCCGTACATGTTGTATGGGGTACCAAAAGAGGAAAGTAAAAAAAATGTATGGAAATTCTGGGACACTTTTTGTCTTCCAGTGAGATTGAAAGTACTCGTGATTCTGAGTACAATTTACCTAAAATTCCCTAAAACAATAAAAAAAAAATTATTAGCAAAAAAAGAAATGCTCATTTATAGATGTAACAGTTTCCTAAATGGTCCATTATTTGCAGCGAGTCAAAGCCCAGAATCTCCCGCGCACACGCCGCCGCCGCGCTACGTGGACGGCATGCTTGCGCTCTGCAAAACGTGCGGCTACACCGGTTTCGACTTCAGTCGCTGCGAAAGGTTTATATATTTTTATTTTATACATAACTGTTAATTTTACGAGACATGGTGTGATAGAGACAACATCATGAAAATACATTATGACACACAGAATAAATCTTTCGGCTATTTATCAATCTGTGGTAGCACACGCAAAGGGACGTCAAGTTGTACCAATCCTAATATGCTACGTATCATATGCTAGCCAATGTGTACAATGGTGCTACATTGACTCTTAGACTAAGCTCGTTAAATAAAGATTTAAAAAAAAAACGTATGCGATCCGAAAGTTGCCGGAATCGCCCCATCGGGGGAGAGTCCGAACCTTGCTTAATAACTCCAGTTATTGTATGTTTTGAGCGCCACAGTGTCTGATCAGTTTCGATGAACATACTACCGATGTCAATCAAAAGGCATGCAGGGGCATCATTTATAACAATTTATTTTAGGGAATGATTTTAGCTTACCACCTAGAACTAGCACTTTACGTTAGTTCTTTACTAAACCGTTTTTGTTTTGCAGATGTAAACGTGTATTTACTGAAGAACCTAAAAGTGTACCAATAACAAGTAAGAAAGTAGAACAAAAGAAAAAGGACCCCGAGAAATTAATTTTAGAAAAACAAAAGTGAGTATATTAAATTTATGAAAAGATTTTTTTTAAACTTTTCAAGTATAGGTTTGTTTGAAAATTATGTAATTAATAATAATCCTGTTTCAGCTGTGGCGATGGAATTAAATTAAATTTATTAAAGACTACAGTAAAGAATTTAAATAGTAAAACGGTAAGACAATTTCCCTATTGTTGGTAATGTTGGTATTTCAAAAAGTGTGGATAAATAATATACTTTCACCTATTGAACTTTATTAACGTTATTTTGGCGGTCAGATGGTGTACCTGTTTTTATTCAGAAAAATAATAAATGTTATATGTTTTTATACAGCCTGTTCAAGACAAAAAGCCACCCAGAGTTAGAAAGCCGAGAGGGAAGCAGCCAGATCCGGAACCTGTTATACTGACATTAAGCTCTGACGAAGAAGACTCCAATAGTTCTTGTCTGAGCAACCAGGTATTTATCTATAGTAAAGATTATTTACAGATTCATTGATCATAGTAACGATACTATACATTTGACATAAAATGTTTTGAATAAACGCATTATTAAGCTCTGATTTGTCCGTACATGTACACATAAGCCAATGAGAAGGAAATGACATCTTTTAGTCCCTAGTCGCACTAAGGACGAGGAAGCTAATCTATAGTTATTTGTTATATAAGGGGGCAAAGTTGTATTTTAACGACGAGTGTAGAATAGAAAAACGGGCAAGTGAAAGGATTCTATAGTTGAACCACGAGCAAAGCGAGTGGTTTGAAAATAGAATCCTGAACATTGCGAGTTTTTCAACCCAGTACAACGCAAAAAACGCGTTTATCACTGCTTCCAGTAGTTCCACATGTGGTAAAACATCTTAATGTAATAATTGTAAAGCAGAAAATTTGACTATATTAAAGGTGAAATTACTTTATCCACTAGTGGATAAAATGCGCTTTTACCCGTTGGTATTAAAGGACAAAACACGTGTTTCCGAGCTAGTGAGGGGAAAAAGCTATTCACTATTTTCTCGTTCAAATAACGATAAAAAGATTGCTGAAATGGTGTGCCAAAGATTTTTCTCTTATTCTTTCATTATTATTTTAGCATGAACATTCCATAATGATGAAGGAACCCTCGATGAGCGAAATAGAAAGCGGGACACCTGACAGCGGCATTGGGATTGATCAAATGGATGGTAAGTGATCATTAATCTGTTTAAACAAATATTAATTCGATATCTATTTATGAACCTATACTGTACACTGTGTGCATTTTGATAGCGGGTCAGAGAGGGCAGCTACCAGATCCAGTGCCGTTACGCGAAAATGGTCTCAGAAGACATTTCCTCGATTTCAAATTAATGAAGATTGATGTTTATAGATTTTGGAAAAAAAAACATACCTACATGCGAGAACAAAACATCCAGAGAGCCAGATTTCGATCGGACGTCCGTGCGCTCAAGGCCACGTCCGCGTCCGTCGACCGATAGTTTGCACGGTTATGTGTATTTCCATTGTCCAGATCAGTGTTGCCAGAAAAAGTTCATTATTGACAAAAAATATGCCAATCAATCATATCCAGCATTAAAAGCTTGTATTGGACCTGGTTTAGCTAACATTTTCCTTTGAGAAATTTCGATCTCATAGAAGTAGGATGACAAAGATGAACTGTCTAATATCAAAAGTGAGACCAAAATTGGAAAAAATTGGAACAATTTCATTAAACCCAAAAACTTTTTATCCTTTGGCACAGTATAATAAAGAGTACTATCGTGTGCCTTTGGAGTGTCGGCCGATTACGTCAGTCAAATTTCAGTTATTAGAATAGAATCTAAATTCCAATGACTCAAAAATCAGCTATAGGATCATTAGGAACGAAATTAAAGTTTTCTATGGGCATCCGATTTTTTTTTTAAATTAAATTTGCCGCTTTTTTTTAGCGACCGAAATGCCTTAACAGTGTATTAACAATAACAATTTTGTTAGGAGGAGTGAAAGAGACAGTGCTATGTTATCAAACACTTCAAAGAGATTTTACCGGTTTTCGGTTAGTTACGTCGCAGCACTAGTGATTTTTAGTGTTGCCGGTTTAAAAACGTTTATGCGCGCGCCACTACAGTGCCGCTTGCGACAGAAACGTCAAAGTCATCTCCATTGCTGAGTTTAGCGAGGCGAGCACGTCATGAATATAAGAAACGAAATTAAAATTTAACATCGATTAAACACTTGAAATGCTTCCTAAAAGAGAAATTCACCTTAATAAAGGTATATTAATCTTTATTTTTTATAGTTACGCTATTTTAAAGAAAACACGTTATGTGTTACGCCGCTAAGTGAGTTATACGTTTATATAGCTACTGAAATGTGTCCACATTGGCGAAAGAAGCTTAATTTAACGCGTAATTATGTTGAATACGCTAGATTGGTTACGAAAAATACTGAGTGTTAATTAAAACTTTTTATTCAACTAGAAAATTGTAACCTATTTTACAAACATAAACATCACAAAAAATCGTTATAAAAGCTCACCTAATGTCAGATTTTTTGCACTTTAGCGTGCTTTTATCCGTCGTCGGGTATAATATAAAGTAAAACATGTAAGATATATTGTGAACAAAGAAGTGACTTGTTTAGAATACAGTGAACACTCTAAAAAGCTGTTGCCTTTGTGTATGTAACATCCCAGTCCAGTATGTAATGTCCCAGTAGTAATTTTAAAGTTCATACATATTTTCCATTTATGTGAAATTGCACTGAAAACAAAACAAACTAACTTTTCTGCACGCAATTATAAGCTGACGAAGGCTCACACGTTTTTGTACTCTGATTCCAGTTTAAGAAAAATTCAAACTTATTTGTAGGGTGGGATATAGTAGGATGAAATGACATCAACACCGTATAAAACTGACCTCTGACAGCTGGCTTGAAATGACATCAACACCTTCTGACGAGTTTTTCGAACTACCCGCACTTGGTTTTGATTATCAACTTGAACTGTTTGCGCACTAGGGATGTTACTCTGTCGACATACAACACTGACGATATTCGATTTAACGACTGTCGATATTATTCTCGGCTTACACTTATTAATGACAGGATTCCATGTGGATGAGATCCTAAAACCTTCGTCCCGATTGAAATTGCGATGTTTTTTGATTTTAAAAATAATTATGTGTAATAATCGTGAAAGTTTAAATCAGTGGTTTACTGTATGTATCGTGAATTTGCTGCATTTGACATGTTAAAGACACAAATTGTGTTGGAATTCACAAAACTAAATCTGTCTTACTCTTAACAAGTATATTGTTATACTTTCTCTCTCATACATGTAAACTATTGAATAAAAAACAACAGCCCATAGTTCCTAATCTTAAGGACTTTGTTTGTATTTAAGTCGCTTGGTAGCTATTAATAGGAGCACACCTTGCCTTACTATATTGCAATAATATATTTCAACTCTTATAAATCGCCATGTGTCTTTTAATTAATTGCCCTAATTCTAATATTAATCAGCTTTTAACATAATCATATGATATTTAATGATGCAGCTAAAGTCTTGCATGATGTAATAATTTGTGTGATATAATGGTGGAAATGTAATAAATGGATACATACAAAAAATGTGCATTAGGTTTTTCAGTATCTGAGCAAAAGTTAAATCCAAAAGATAGCCTTATTCATAGAATTCAGCAACATCTTACAAAACTTCACTACAGTTTGCCTTATGAATGGTTGATACTGAATAGGGAGAAACAATAATCAACAACTGGGTTTTATACACACCTTTGAACATTGGCAGTAGGCTACCTATACCAATTTAACTAGATCAGTGGTGGCCAAAGTATGGCCCGCAGAAGGATTATATCTGACCCATCGCCAGTCCTTCAATATAGTGTGTGATATTTATAATTGCATATTTGCTGTAGATTGACCCAAGTAAGGCTAAAATTACTTCATATTTTGGCCCCCAATAGAAAAAAAAATTGCTCATCACTGAACACTAGATGTTTCTTATTTCTATAAATGTGGATAAACTAACAGAAACAATAATTTTAGATGGCAGCAGAGACGAAATGAGCCAAAGTTCCATGCAGGATGCAGTTGCATCACTCACATGCCGCACCATCAGAATTGGCTCATATAAATATACTCCAAAAGAAAAGGTAAGTAGTAAAGTTTAGGTTTTAATAAATAAAAAATAAGTAAGGTAAAGAGGGGCATCAAATGCCATATGCAGAGGGCAGAATTGCTCATGGCAAAAATCAAACTCCAATAGAGTTGGAACGTTTAAATTTTATTGACTGTTGATTAAACTGAAATGATCTGTATATTGTTGAGTTGCTTTCGTCGTAAGTAAGGCAAGGATACTTGTTTATCCATTTGTTGACTGTTTTTTGTTTACGATTAACCATTTTTTCAAACATGAATTAGTTGCAAAAGGACTAGTAACAGAAATTGTATTCAAATGTCACACAATTTACTTTTAATCTAATCAAAGAGTGGCCATAAGTGACCAGTGGACACTATTTGTGACTGTGTTTAGTAAAACGTCCCACTTTGTGAGATATACTTGTATCTTTATATGAATAAACTGACAAAGCGGCTTTATAGCAATTGAAAAAGTGGGACGTTTTCCCTGGCACACTCACATTTAATAATGTAAAAATTGTAAACCATGGAAAAAAGATTAATTAGTTGAAATTACCAGCCAGTCGAAAAAACCCCCTGTACCTTAGTAGAGTTTCTACTCTCACATCAATTTAGAAAAAAAAATTACATCAAAACATTTACTGTTGACAAGTTGACAGATAAGATATGAAATATATTAAAGATAATTGGTAAATTGGTATTTATTTATTTAAGCTTTATTATTCTACATAAATGATTTTCTGTTCTTTATTTGTTTTTTATTATTATTGATTTTCTTCTGTAGCCTCCTCCAGCTGTTTCCATTTTACTTTATCTTTTGCCATTCCTTGCCTGCAGTAGCCACAATGTCATCCTGCCATTTGGATAGTGGATGTCCTCTCTTTCTTGAGCCCTGTGGCCCTTTCCACTTGGTAACCTTTCCTGTCCACCTGTCATCATTTAGCTTTGCCACGTAATCCGCCCGTCTCCATTTCATGCTCAGAGCAAAGCGAAAGTCATCAGTTACTTTTGTCTTTTTTAGGGTTCCATAGTCAACTAGGAATCCTTATAGTTTCGCCAAGTCTGTCTGTCCGTCCGTCCGTCCGCGGATAATCTCAGTCACCGTTAGCACTAGAAAGCTGAAATTTGGTACCAATATGTATATCAATCACGCCGACAAAGTAGTAAAATAAAAAGTGGAAAAAAATTTTTTGTTAGGGTACCCCCCCCACATGTAAAGTGGGGACTGTTTTTTTTTTTTCATTCCAACCCCAACGTGTGATATATTGTTGGATAGGTATTTAAAATTGAATAAGGGTTTACTAAAATCGTTTTTTTATAATATTAATATTTTCGGATATAATCGCTCCTAAAGGAAAGTGTGTGTCCCCCTCTAACTTGAACCATATGTTTAAAAAATATGAAAAAAATCACAAAAGTAGAACTTTACAAAGACTTTCTAGGAAAATTGTTTTGAACTTGATAGGTTCAGTAGTTTTTGAGAAAAATACGGAAAACTACGGAACCCTACACTGAGCGTGGCGCGACACGCTCTTGGCCGGTTTTATCTAACATCTGAGCATCTTATTCTGTTAAATTGGTATATTAATAAATAATTGTTCCGTATTTTGTAATTTGTGTATGCTTATCAGTTTCAGTACAATTTTATGACTTTTGCAGGTCACTATATCATCCAAAGGGGTTAAAATAGTTGCTCCTTCACTTAAAGATGAATCCCGCGATGTGGCACTCCAAATTCCTCTGAAAGATGTCGTGAGATTATTAGCACATTTCTCAAAAGGTGTACCAGTAATTTTCTTGTATACGGTCAACAAATGCGGATTTTACATAAGAAAAACACTTGACATGGTGGATGAGTCAGGTATGTGTTTAACAACATTATCCTCTTTTTCATTCATCATCATCGTCCTTGCGTTATCCCGGCATTTTGCGTCGGCTCACGGGAGCCTGGGTCCCGCTGTGACAACTAATCCCAAGATTTGGCGTAGGAACTAGTTTTAAAAAGCGACTGTCATCTGACCTTCCAACCCAAAGGGTAACTAGGCCTTATTGGAATTAGTCCGGTTTCCTCACGATGTTTTCCTTCACCAAAATGCGATCGGTAAAAAATATCAAACTCATTATTCTCATTTTCATTATGTGCAAATATTTTTTTACAACCTTACATTGATATGCCATATATGAATATTTCAAATGAAGACACAATCAATAGAAGATTTATATTGACAATATAAAATTATAAATATTTGTGTAACTGTACTTGAAATCTGTTAAATAATACAAGGTGTAACATAAAGGTCCTAGTGCTTGATATTGTAATGTCCGTTGGATGACGCCTGTCTCAATTAAGTATAATAAAATAACAATACTGTGACACCTATTTTAAACCGTTAGATATTGAACTATTACAATTGTCTACAGGTCCATATTATAACCCAATGTCAAAAATCGATCCACAAAGAAGAATAACATTGTTGCCGGACTGTATATCAGAGGAAGCAAAGTCAGCATTTAAAATACTGTTCGGCAAAACTATGGATGAACTGAACGGTCGAGAGGCTAATGACATTTTGGTCAGAACGTGTACGAAAGAAGGCAACAGCGTGGCTAAGATGACCACGCGGTCGTCGAGTGCTTCCAGTACTAGTGGAGCTAAAAGGTAAATAGTAACACATTAGCTTATGAGAGAGCCTAAACAGGTTATACTACTACTACTGGCCTTAGCGTCTATTTCAGACGATTTATCGTGCAATGTCCGAGAAACAGCACTTTGATGGCTAAACAGATCTATGTGAGAGTGACATACTTTGCCACGTAGCTGACAAGGGAAGGAAGTAATGCAACACAGATTGCAACGCCCTTTTCAAGCTACGGTATCAGGTTTATTTCGATCAGGTGCTACCATTTTATGAAATATAAAAGAAAGCAGATTTGTAATAGTGAATAATTATCTAGAATCTGTAGAGTCTGTAGTGGTATTTAGTTCATTGATTAGTTTAGAATATTTAGTTGGTTATTTAACTTAGTAAACGTAAGTAAAAATGCACAGTTTAGTTATTATAGTCTAGAGCCAATTTGGCCACAAGTCGTCTCCTTCACGATTTTCGTCGACATCTCTTCTAAATACCTAAAACAGGTATGGATATGTTCCTCGTTCTCTCCAGATTACGAATTGACCTGTTTTAGTTTAAGGACGGGGGGACGGGTCGAGAAAAAGGGGGGGAAAGATGGCGACCGACCATCATAGATATTTATTCACATCTCGAGTCCTATGGCACCAATCTGTTCGTGCGAGGTGTCATTTGAAAGCTTATTAAACCTACTTTAATTGTTTTCAAATAACTATGCTCATAAAATTAACCATTTAGGAAATATTTGAAAATATGTGTTTTTTTATCGCGCATGAATTGCACAAGTACTAGTAAAAAATGCGTCTAACTCAATAAACAATAACTTTACCGCAATTGATGTTATTATAAAATTTTTGCGTCTATTCATGCTCTTTCTAAAAATATAAGTTTCATTGGTATATGATAATATATAACCATGTAATTAAGAATTTTGTTTGGCAGGGGTTATCCTCCAGGTCGCATAAACGGGCGCTGACCGTAGTAAAGTATTCAATATTTTTGAGGTCTTATTTTACGGATCCATATGTGAGAGGTATCGTTTGAAAGATAATTAAACCTACTATAATTGTTTACACATAACTATTGTATTAAAGGTAGCTGTTTACATAATATTTGAAAATATGTGTTTTTTATCGAGCATGAATCGCACAAGTACTGGTAAAAAATGCTTCTAAGTCAATAAACAATAACGTTACCGCAATTGATGTTATTATAAAATTTACGCGACTATTCATGAGCTTCCTAAAAATATAAGTTTTATTGGTAAGTGATAATATCTTATACTATTAAACGAGCAATTCTTGTATATTTATTTATTTATTTATTTATTTATTTATATATTTATTTATATATACCGACGATCTCGGAAACCGCTCTAACGATTTCGCTGAAATTTGTTTTGTGGGGGTTTTCGGGGGTGAAAAATCGATCTAGCGTAGCCTTAGATCCCGGAAAACGCGAATTTTCGAGTTTTCATGAGTTTTTCTTTCGCATTTGTAAACGTAAAATATGGTCCTTAATTTCGCCGCGCGCGCATCGATTCCGCTTAGCTCAGTCGCACGAGGTCGGTCTAATGTACGCAGATAGATCGTAGGTGTCAGGGTTTCGAATCCCGGCCAGAAATTAAGTTTTTGTTTTTTGTCTTTTTTTTTGTTTTTGTATTTATAAGAGTTTTTTTTTATCTAAAGACGTGATATATTAAAATAGAACCGAGCGAAGCTCGGTCGCCCAGATATTAACCATTAAATTACGAATTTTGTTTCGTAGTGGTCACTCCGCCGGTCGCATAAAAATGAGCGCTGACCGTAGTAAAGTATTCAATATTTTTAAGTTCTTATTTTACGGATCCATATGTAAGAGGTATCATTTGAAAGCAAATTAAACCTACTATAATTATTTTTGAATAACTATAGTTATAAAGGTAGCTGTTTACAAAATATTTGAAAACATGAGTTTTTTTTCGAGCACGAGTTGCACATATACAGATAAAAAATGCTTCTAACTTCATAAACCATAACTTTACCGCAATTAATGTTATTATAAAATTTACGCGAAATTTCACGCGCTTTCTAAAAATATAAGTTTTATTGGTGTATGATAATATATGACCAAGTAATTACGAATTTGGTTTAGTAGGGGTCACTGCGCCCTGTCACGATATTGGGTGCTGACTGACCGTCGCCAAATTTTCTACGTTACTCAGATCCTATTTTACTGATACATTTGTGAGAGGTATCATTTGAAAGCATATTATGTGTACTATCTTTATTTCTAATATTTCAAGTCGAAACTGTAGAAGTTTATAAAATATTTGATTAGTAATATGTGTATTTTATTGTGCATGAATAGCATTGGCATTGATAAGACACGCTTCTAGCTCAATAAATTATAGTTTTCCGCAATTGAAATAATAACAAAATAAACGGAAAATGTATGACTTACACAAAAAATAAGTTTGGTTTGTATTGCATAAACAATTAATTTGAATTTGTTCAGCTCACCTACTGCGCACCATCATATAAATGGATGTCCACGGGCGTTGCCTTTTTTCATGATTTTTCAGATTTTATTTCACTAGTCGTATATTCATAATAAATATAATCTATCACGTATCGAATTTACTTATATACTTAATTGATCAGTAAAATAAAATCTGTAAAATGATGAAAAAATTAAGGCAACGGCGGTGGACATCCGTTTATATGACGATTGACCGTGCGCAGTGGGTATGGTGGACAAATTAAGATTAATTGTTTAAGCAAAACTAACAAAACTCATTTTTTGTAAAGGCCATACATTTTGCGGTTCATTTCGTTATTATATCAATTGCGGAAAAATATAATTTATTGAGATAGAAGCATGTTTCACTCGTATCAGTGCGAATGCTATTCATATACAGTAAAAATACACATATTGTCAAATATTTTGTAAACTTCTACAATTACGACTAAAATTATTAAAAAGTAACGATAGTACGCATAATATGCTTTCAAATGATACCTCTCACAAATTGATCGCTAAAATAGGATCTGAGAAATACATAAAATTAGGCGACGGTTAGCACCTATTTACGTCACGGGGGTGCAGTGACACCTGCTAAACCAAATTCGTAATTACTTGGTTGTATAATATCATACATCAATAAAACTTATATTTTTAGAAAGCATATGAAATGTTCTGTAAATCTTATCATAACATTATTTGCGGTAAAGTTATTGTTTATTGGTCATGCACCAAATCTTAAAAATTATGAAAACGGCAACGAAAATGGTCATCCATGTATATGACGGTGCGCAGTGAGTATGATGGATAAATTAACATTAATTCTTTATGCAATACTGACAAAACTTATTATTTGAAAAGGTCATACATTTCGCCGTTTATTTTGTTATTATATCAATTGCGGAAAAAATATAATTCATTGAGCTAGAGGCATGTTTTACTCACATCGGTTCCAATGCATATTTTCAAATATTTTGTTAGCTACTACAGTTACAAATAAAATTATTGAGAACTAATGATAGTACGCATAATATGCTTTCAAAAGATTCCTGTAAAATGGAATAGGATCCGAAAAATATAGAAAATTTGGCGACGGTCAGCATCCATACGTGGCCGGGCGCTGTGGCCCCTACTTAACCATATTTGTAATTACTTGGTTATATAATATTATACACCAATAAAACTTATGTTATTAGAAAGCGCACGAAATTCCGCGTAAATCTTATACTAACATCAATTCCGGAAAAGTTGTTGTTTATTGATTAAGAAGCATTTTTTACCAATAGGTACTTGTGCGACTCATGGTCTATAAAACACATATTTTCAAATATTTTCTAAACAGCTACCTTTATGATTATAGTTATTTATAAAAAAATATAGTAGGTTTAATTAGCTTTGAAACGATACCTCTCGCATATGGATCCGTAAAATAGGACCTCAAAAATATCGAATACTTTACTACGGTCAGCGCCCATTTCTGCGACCGGGCAGAGTGACTTCTGCTAAATCAAATTTGTAATTACATGGTTATATATTATCATATACCAATGAAACTTATATTTTTAGAAAGAGCATGAATAGACGCGAAAATTTTATAATAACATCAATTGCGGTAAAGTTATTGTTTATTGAGTTAGACGCATTTTTTCTAGTACTTGTGCAATTCATGCGCGATAAAAAAACACATATTTTCAAATATTTCGTAAACGGTTACTTTTATGAGTATAGTTTTTATAAACAATTAAAGTAGGTTTAATAAGCTTTCAAACGACACCTTGCACGAACAGATTGGTGCCATAGGACTCGAGATGTGAATAAATATCTATGATGGTCGGCCGCCATCTTTCTCCCCCCTTTTTCTCAACCCGTCCCCCCCTCCTTAAACTAAAACAGGTCAATTCGTAATCTGGAAATAACGAGGAACACATCCATACCTGTTTTAGGTATTTAGAGGAGATGTCGACGACTTTTTGTAAAAGAGGTCGTTTGGTCCCTGACTATTAGTTACTAAAATGATTTTTATTGAGATGCTATCACAATTATCATCCTCCTTGCGTTATCCCGGCATCGGCATTCGCCACGGCTCATGGGAGCCTGGGGTCCGCTTTGGAAACTACTACCAAGATTTGGCGTAGGCACTAGTTTTATGAAAGCGACTGCCATCTGACCTTCCAACCCGAAGGGTAACTAGGCCTTATTATAATTTAATTATAATATTATAATTTGTTGCAAAACAAATTCACCACAGTACTGGTACCGGTACCATTGTCTATAATAGACATGTCCCATTCCCATCCCTACTGCTAATCATAAAGGCGCGCCATTATTTGAAACGACCAATGGCAGCACCGTGCGCGCCCGCCTCACCCCGCAAGGATTGGTGATTTGCGTCTCGAACAATATCGCTTGCATTTGGCTTCTAGTGGGGTGTTCTGTGTTTCCAGGTTATATGTTTCAGAGAAAAAACATGAAGTCTTGTGACCGCTTTTCCAAATGAATGTAGTGCCCATTTTCCTCTCTATTGACAATAATGTCAATAATTGAGTACTCAGAAAACCATTTACAGAAACCTTTCCAATAAATGAATATCCTCCTAATTCTCTTACTCTGTTTCAGCTCTGGCCCTACAGATATAAGACAAATATTAATTTATCCGCCTGGGAAAGGTGGTATACCAATCAATACAGAAGACTATATGTGCCTAGCCCAAGACCAATTCTTAAATGACGTGATAATAGACTTCTATTTAAAATATTTAGTTCATGACGTCCTCACAAACACACAGAGAGAAAAGACTCATATATTTAGTACTTTCTTTTACAAAAGACTAACCACAAAACCGAGTAAAGTTAACAAAAGTTCGAATCCGCACGAGTGGGACAACAGTCTGACGCCGGCGCAAAAGAGGCACGCGCGCGTCAAAACGTGGACTAAAAACGTGAATATATTCGAAAAAGACTTCATCGTAGTTCCTATTAATGAGAATTGTCATTGGTTTGTGGCTATTATATGTTTTCCCACCATCGAGGGATGTCGGAGTATGATAGACAACCGGATAGTTACTCCACAGGAGATTAAAAAAAGAGGTAAGATATTTTCATTGCAACAACAGATAAGACAATTATAAAGTAATTGAATTATTTTGGAAGCTTTGTTGCACATTTACTTACGCATGTTCAGATAAATTCAAATCTTAGACCTACTTTCCATTACCGTTTGAGCTGTGACGACATCATACCATCAAACTGATCTGTTGGAAAAAGCACCTAGTTAGGCTAGTTGACCATCTGGGTTTGTTAGAAATGTTAGAATTGTCTTGTTGAGTATATTGGTCGCTTGTTTCAAAAATGTGTTGCTTAACTTCAAACTTGGGTAAATCCTAAATTAAGGTTGAATGTATAAAAAATATGTGATCTGAAAGATAATCAACCTTAAAGTAGAATGGATTTACCCAAGTTTGAAGTTAAGCGACACAAATGTACTTTTTAAAACACTTGTTAATAATATATGTTTTTGTTTAGAACGACGGTCGTCTATGCAGATAGGCAACACCACGATAACGCCGCTGACCAAGCAAGAGCAGCTTACATTAAGTTGCGATGGGGACAATCTCAGCGAGCGCGACGAGGCCGAAGCCGAGGTAATGTCGTTCACGAAAACCTATATATGCTTCCACCACTAGTGTTTAGTGTACCACTTAACTCAGGTGGTTATTAACCCTTTAACCGCCAGAGTCTGATATATAAGACATCACATATCCAGCTCATTCCGCCATAGTCTGATAAATAAGACAAAGATCTGATTTGGTTTTTACAGCCCATTTATAACTCCCATAACTATGCCAACCTTACTCTGCGTGGTACAATACCTGTCGGTGGCGACACGAGCACGCTCGATCAAAAATTTCTGGCGGTTAAAAGGTTAAAGAAGTTGTCAGCCAAGCTGTACAAATAATTCGTCAGACGATCCTAAATGTATGGTGTGATGAACAATAGTTTGTAACATTACCTGCTACGAATAATATTTGATGCTGACTGTACCTACCGGTGTTTTTTTCACCAGCAGTCTGTAGCTAACCATAGTTACCTCTTACCACTTTTTAAACCGAAGACATACCAAACAAACGAACTTCTTCCTACTTTGACCAGCAACATGTGTCTAAAATAAATGTTTTTATTTTTTAAACAGGAGAGTGACCTGGACATGCAATGCGATTCCGACGAGGAGGAGGCCGAGGCGGCCGCTGCTGCGCCCGAAGTTAAAGGTTGAGGCGCCTCCGCCGACCAAAACGGAACCTATTAAACAGTAAGTCCAAATCTTGCTATATTTTATCTCAAAACCGATGGTTGACTATAGTTTCATGTAAAAATCATGCAATTTTAATTTGTTGCTTGTAAAAATGTTTTATATTTCAAAACCTTTCATATTTTAATACATTACGAACAAAAAAAATTGCAATATGGTTGTGCATGTTATTTCTTCTCGCCGTAGATGTAAATAACTTAAAAATAAAAAATCGATCAAATCAACTGAAGTTTTGAAAATTGGAAGTTACTACCTACCAGAATAGATACTTCAATTTGCGGTGTGTGTGTGGATTGAGTGAGCACCTTCCGAAAATATAAAAAAATATGCTGATCATTTAGTAAAAGTTCTAAAACAATTGTAAAACGAATCTCTGAATTTGTAAAAAGATAAATCAAAAGATACAGCCATTAACATGTGCTCACTCAGTTCTCACAAACTACCAACGAAAACAGTGAATATATTCATTTAACATATAATATTTATATACTAACATTTAGTAAAAAATAGGCCAACCTACCTCTATAAATATTAGATCACCTAGTGACGTATTAAATTTTTTACAAATAGTTTCTTATGCTCACTCAATCCACACACTTTTGAAAAGCCGAATTTTGATGAAAAACATAAGATTTAAACCGCTATTATATGTGTATAGTTTAGTAAAAGTGAAATGGGAATTTGTAAAATACAAAACGAACCAATAACGTGTCAGGTTTTTTTATAATAAATTTTTGTAAGTGCTCACTCAGTCCACACGTATTGAGAAAGTTAAAAATGTAAATATCTTACGATTTGTAGCACCTAAGACACTCGAAAGTACTTCAACATTTAGTAAAAATTTTTACTAAATATCCACCATCTAATATTTTATATTCGTTGTCTGGTTTTAAAGATATTCAGACATAACTTTTCTCATACAAATGTATCAAGTAGGGTGACCACACTATGTCGGCTCCTGATTTTCCCCACCTTCCCATTGTCATATTGAGATTGGGGAGTTTCGTTCAATTTTGATAATAGTTTACCGGATTTGTAAGTGGGAGCGAGAAAAGAATAACTATTTCTCGGTCCCACTTACAAATCCGGTACGCTCATCTGTTAGCGCGATTAGATTACCAGGTTCTGGTTTCTTACTAGTGAAGTATATTATATTCTTTGTTTCTTACCAATTATCATTCATGTCCTTTTTAATGCATGCATGTCGATATGGTTATTATCCTGACGTCGATAAAAATTACACAATACACATCATCACTAGGCCAAGAACATAACCTAAAAACAGTTTGCAGATGGAGAATTAATATGGTATTAGTTTAATATTATCAAAATTGAACGAACGAAACTCCCCAATCTCAATATGACAATGGGAAGGTGGGGAAAATCAGGAGCCGACATAGTGTGGTCACCCTACTTGATACATTTGTATGAGAAAAGTTATGTCTGAATATCTTTAAAACCAGGCAACGAATATAAAATATTAGATGGTGGATATTTAGTAAAAATTTTTACTAAATGTTGAAGTACTTTCGAGTGTCTTAGGTGCTACAAATCGTAAGATATTTACATTTTTAACTTTCTCAAAACGTGTGGACTGAGTGAACACTTACAAAAATTTATTATAAAAAAACCTGACACGTTAGTGGTTCGTTTTGTATTTTACAAATTCCCATTTCACTTTTACTAAACTATACACATACGAGGGCTGATTGAAAAGTTCGCGGCTTAAGTATGAAATCAAAACCAAAGTTTTTTTATAATATTTTTATTTCTCTACGTAGTCCCCGTTAAGGTCTTTGCACTTATTCCATCTGGATTCCAAAGCCATTATACCACTTTTAAAAAAAAATCCTCCAGGCCTTCAAAATAGGTATCCACTTCAGCTTGGACCTCGTCGTTGGTCAAAAATTTCTTACCACCCATGTGTTTTTTTTAAGTTTGGAAATAAATGGAAGTCCGATGGTGCCAAATCGGGTGAATAAGGCAGATGCGGCAATAATTCAAACCCGCAATTATGAATTTCTGCCATTGACTTTAGTGACGTATGCACGCGTGCATTGTCCTGGTGGAAAAGAACTTTCTTTGTCAGCACTCCAGGTCTTTTTACTTTCAAAGTCGACGTAAAAGTCGACGTAATCGACGTAAAAGTTCGCAATAATAGTCCGAGTTTATAGTCGTACCTTTTTGGAGATAGTCAACCATTATTACACCCTTTGCGTCCCAGAACACTGATGCCATAACTTTATTTGCCGACAAAATGGCCTTTGCCTTTTTGGGTGGCGGAGATCCAGCACGAACCCACTGTTTTGATTGCTGTTTAGTCTCGGGCGTATAGTGGTAGACCCATGTCTCATCCATAGTAACATATCTGTCCAAATAGTCTTGAGGGTCAGCTTCATACAGGTCTAGACAGTCGCGTGAAATTGTTAGACGAGTGATTTTTTGTTCCACTGAAAGGAGCTTTGGAACCCATCTCGCCGACACCTTGGAAAACCCTAATTCGTTAACTATAATATTTTGAGTTTTTTCACAGGAGATGCCTACGATGTCGGCTATTTTTCTCACTTTTAACCGTCGGTCTTGGATTATCATTTTGCATACAGTTGCCACATTATTTGGATTGGTCGCAGTAGTTGGCCTCCCGGAGCGAGGGTCATCTGCGATACTGACTCGTCCCCGCTTGAATTCAGCTGCCCACTTTTTTACCATCGTATATGATGGACCGGATTGCCCTAATGTACACTGCATATCTTCATAAATTTGTTTCGCAGTCAATCCTTTTCTATGAAGATATTTAATTACATCACGTTGCTCCAAATTGACCATTGTGAAAAAACTGCTTACACGTATTTTTAAATGAGAGGAAAAACTTATTTTAAAATATAGCATTTAATTAAAATTTCGCGGGATGACAACTTAATAATGACAGTTCAAAATGACGGCAGGAAAAAGAAACTAAGTTTTTTTTTTAATGGTCAGGCCGCGAACTTTCCAATCAGCCCTCGTATAATAGCGGTCTAAATCTTATGTTTTTCATCAAAATTCGGCTTTTCAAAAGTGTGTGGATTGAGTGAGCATAAGAAACTATTTGTAAAAAATTTAATACGTCACTAGGTGATCTAATATTTATAGAGGTAGGTTGGCCTATTTTTTACTAAATGTTAGTATATAAATATTATATGTTAAATGAATATATTCACTGTTTTCGTTGGTAGTTTGTGAGAACTGAGTGAGCACATGTTAATGGCTGTATCTTTTGATTTATCTTTTTACAAATTCAGAGATTCGTTTTACAATTGTTTTAGAACTTTTACTAAATGATCAGCATATTTTTTTTTATTTTCGGAAGGTGCTCACTCAATCCACACACATACCAATTTGCGATGGAAATAATTGTGGACAAATTGTAAGCTTATTCTAAGTATTAAAGTTTATAATATAACACTTACAATATACTACAACTTTGCTGATTGTTTCCATTTTGATCAATATGTGACAGTTCTAATATAAGCTCTCTTTTTACAGACCCTGCATACTGATCTTTGATTCCCTTGCTGGAGCCTCCAGATCAAGAGTGGTAGCTACATTGCGAGACTACCTTACCTGTGAATATCAAGCAAAGGTAAACACTTTAATTATAGATATTTTTGCTTAACAGGTCTATGAAGAACGATTGTATTTTATACTAAGGATTACGTCGTGTCTTGCGTGGGCGACGGTCGCGCGACCGTCGCCGTCGCGTCTCATACTTCCATATCGATAAGGTTTGATTTCGTGTGCGTCGCATCGCCGTCGCGCGACCGTCGCCCACGCAAGCCACGGCGTTACACCAGTTACCTCTTTTGTTCTAAAACCGATTTATTTTTTATTAAACGGAATTTTCATCATTCATGTTACAGATCTCTGCCACGAAAGTGTTTAATAAAGATAACATCAAAGGAAGCTGTCCGAAGATCCCGCAACAGAACAATTTTACCGATTGCGGGCTTTATCTCCTGCAGTACGTGGAACAGTTCTTCAAGGTAAAAATATTTGGCATATTTATTACACACCACAATCGGATGTTGTCATTATTATATTAGAGGGATAATCCCACTTTCGAAATTATCCCATTACACCACACTGCGTTCACTGCGATTTACCATATATAAAACAAGCTTTCATGAAATGCTCAATGTGTAAATTTTGATAGGCAATAGCCACATAAGCTTTATATTTATTATAGCATTTTCATTGGTATTGTCGCCAGCTCTGCATCGAACCTTGTTATTTCATTTTAATCATTTAATGTAATTTTCAGGACCCAGTTAAAGACTACGCGCTGCCCATCAAACAGTTGGCGAACTGGTTCGACGAAATCGTGGTGACTCGGAAGCGAGAAGAAATCTCCTTGCTGCTGAAGGCGCTCATGAACCGCTACAATCCGGACTCGCATTTAACTCTGCCCGATATTGCATTCCCGACTCTCAATGGTACGTGCAATATCTATCTGTGTAGATTTTGTCCTGACATTAGTGTGAACGCAAGAGGCGCGCTTTTATTGGTTGATTTGATTGAGTTGCTGTTGATTCGCAGCTCGCAATGCCGCACCGCTTTCATTCTGTCTGCAGCCTAATAATCATGTGTTTTCACTTTGTTTGCCGCATGAGTAGTTTTTGAGTTTATCGCGAACACACAGAGACACACAGACAGACGCGGCGGGAGACTTATAAGGTGTAGAGATGATTGAAACACTTTCTTAGCTTATATTGACCGGGATATAGACCGTGATTACCTTTTTGATTTTTGTCGAGCTCCCGATATTATATCCCGATATATTTTTTTATCCCGGTCAATATAAGTCTAATGAAAATAACCGTGAATCATTAAAAACTCTTACTTTCTTAGCTGTTGTTCAATAATTATTTTTCCATATTTCAGGTAAGTTAGTCGAAAATGACGAACACCAAGATGAATCAGATGGAGACAAAGCGAATTCTAGCACAAGCAAAATCATCAAAACAGAAGTAAAAGAAACAGAGAGCGGCACAATGCTCACTTTCGTCAAACAAATATCGGGTGACATCCTACTGAAGCCCAACTTCTCGGATGCGACCGACACGTTGCTTCGCAAAACCATCAGGATCGCTAGCGACGCCGAGAACAGACTGCAACTCAAACCAGGGTTCATCAAAAAGGGTGACAATGAAAACCAAATTCTGATTCCTATCAAGCTCCACTCTAGCAGTGAATTAGTTAAAGACATTCAAAATACGTTACTAGGTAATAAGAATAATAAAAGTATGGGTGATAAAAAACATGGTGTAAATAATCAAAATGTATCCAGTGTGCACTTCAGACAAACCGTGAGTGAGAGTGACGGCAATTCATTCCTAAAGACGCGGCGGGTCAACAAGCTCGACGATGTCAACGAAAGCAAAAAATTCAAACGGAACGAATGCTAAATGTTGCCTGTCCATATACCATATCTATTAAATTATTATTAATTTAATAAAGTGTAAAGTTGTTACATGGACTCTGTAAATATTATTTAATAATTAACATGTATTAAATTTACTGTATTTTATAATGTAAAGATTTAATTAACTTGTGTAATTATATTAGTTTCCACAAAATATAAACCTGGAGGTTAAGTTATTTCGAAGTTTTTTTTATAATATAACTAATCCTGAGAAACAATCGCGGTAGATAGGTGTGGAGGTCGACAGGTTAATAACCCTTAAATGCATGTTTTTTTTCTTTTAACTAGAAATTAATAATGTGATAGACAATGGTTTTCTGACTAGGAAAAATAATAAAAAAATATTTAACATCGATTTTAATACTAAATCAGTGTTAGAAGAAAAATAGGCTAAATCTTACTTATATAAATATATAATTACTAGTAAAATTTATAAGAAAACTTTTACTACTATTAAAAAGGTACACTATTTGAGAAACCCCTATGATAAAATGATTAGTGAGCGTCAGGACCCCTGGACCACTACAGATATTTGATGTTTAGTACATACTAAAATTTAGTACCTATTTGATACTATTTGGTACCTGAGTACATATATTTGGTACCTCCACTGATTTCGAAAAATCGAGCGAATAAAGTGGCCAGACATTCTGACGTCAGGATGTCTGGACCATTTTTGGTTTACATAGTTCTAGACAACATTACTAATTGATATCTTAGTCAATATTTACTACCTATTTGGTACCTGTCCATATATTTTTTTCAAATTTTTTTGGCGTACCAGAAAAAAGTTATGATGGAATTTAAAGTTGTGAGCCCAGCCGTGGCGTTGAAGTATGTAGCGCCTGTCAAAAGAATAGAGGCAAATCCGCCTGCCCTCCTGCGCGTCAACTTAAATAGGATTTTATTTTTAGGCACTCGCACATCAATTAATTAGTGTAATTACACTAGTTTTCCATTTTCCTCCTGAGAGAACCTCCTACAGTCTCAATAACGTCTAATCTCATGTCATGTCCCTGAGAGACATCTCCTGGCGGAGAAATTTGTAAATCAGTTTACCCCTGACAGCCGGTCATTTTTGCGACTGTTCAGCAGCTGTAGAGCTGTATGGCAGATTTGGCGGCATTGTGGTTGTAGGTACTGATAGTAGATGATTGATTTGATGTTTGTATTTATTCTTAATTCATAATTGACACTAATCGATGCAAAAAACAAATGTTACCGAAAGCAGTGGTTTATTTATATGATGAACCCCTATAACGGAGCTCGTGGACCATAGAATGGTCCACATCATCAAAATACATCCTATATACCAATATTACCAATGACGCTGTTAATTATAACAGTTTATGCTATTTCCCCCCTAGAATTTGCCCAACTGTTGCCACTACGTGTTTAGGTCTCTCAGGAGGAAAATGGAAAACTAGTGTAATTACACTAATTACTTTTTCCCCTCACTTGCTCGGAAACACGAGTTTTGTCCTTTAATACCAGCGGGTAAAAACGCATTTTATTCACTAGTGGGTAAAGTAATTTGACCTTGAATAAAGTCAAATTGACTGCTTTAAAATTGATAAAAGTAGGTGAATCTAGTTATAAAGATGATTTACCACCTGGGGAACTACTGGAAGCAGTGATGAACGCAATTTTTGCGTTGTAGTTTCCTCGCTATAGTGAGGGGAAAAGTTTTGTGTTACACTCGGGTGCAAATGTATTTTACTTTTCGTGTGTTAAAAAACTCGCAAGTTCAGGATTCTATTCTCGAACCACTCGCTTCGCTCGTGGTTCAACTATAGAATCCTTTCACTTGCTCGTTTTTCAATTCCACACTCGGCGTTAAAATACAACTTTGCCCCCTTGTATAACAAATAACTATTATATTTCGACTATATTAATGCCCAGCGCCGGCCCGTGCCGCCGATCAGGGTAGAGCGAGTTTGAGTTTCGGCGCCCTTGACAAGAAGTTTTACTACGCAAGAAAAAACCGGTCAAGAGCGTGTGAGCGTGTCGGGCCACGCTCAGTGTAGGGTTCCGTAGTTTTCCGTATTTTTCTCAAAAACTTCTGAACCTATCAAGTTGAAAACAATTTTCCTAGAAAGTCTTTATAAAGTTCTACATTTGTGATTTTTTTCATATTTTTTAAACATATGGTTCAAAAGTTAGAGGGGGGGGACGCACTTTTTTTTCCTTTAGGAGCGATTATTTCCGAAAATATTAATATTATCAAAAAACGATCTTAGAAAACCCTTATTCATTTTTAAATACCTATCTAAAAATATATCACACGTTGGGGTTCGAATGAAAAAAAATATCAGCCCCCACTTTACATGTAGGGAGGGTACCCTAATAAAACATTTTTTCCATTTTTTATTTTTGCACTTTGTTGGCGTGATTGATATACATATTGGTACCAAATTTCAGCTTTCTAGTGCTAACGGTTACTGAGATTATCCGCGGACGGACGGACGGACGGACGGACGGACAGACAGACATGGCGAAACTATAAGGGTTCCTAGTTGACTACGGAACCCTAAAAAAGGCGCGAGCGTAGCGAGTGCGAAATTTTTTTCATAGTAAGTAATGCCGTAATATTTATAATACAGAATGTATGGATTTCATCATACGAAAGGGACAAAGGTTTGAACTTTCTCAGTCACACCCTAGTATAGTTACGTGGGGCTGAACGTGGATATCACGTACCTACATAAAATAACAAACAAAATGGAGTAGGTACTATAGTGGCCAAGTCAGGAAAGCAGACTCGGAATGAAAACGCGAGCGCGGAATTTTTCCTAAGTAACTAAAAGAGAAGTGATATAAATAGTGAGCGCGAGCGAAGCGAGCGGGAATTTTCGTTTTTGGCATATTTTGGGATATTTTGACTTCACAGGGCGCCTATGTTCCCGACTAATACTATTATTTTTATGATACTAAGAGTTAATTAAGAGATTAACTGCGGACTCGATCTTCACTGTCGGGATGCCCATTTCGGTATTTTGCCACTAAGTGCCCTTCGGGATCTTCGTGCGTTGAAGTTCGCTTATCTTCTCCTGTGACACACAAAGTTGCGCCTCTCTGAGACGTTTTGCGCCTTTGGCTTTATGAGGAACTCCGCTTTGGACTAACGGATAGACTCATATTTTTGCATTTGGATAGCGACGTAACTTTGTCGTTCGGCCGCACAACGTTCAATGTGGTTCGTCTAGGGAGAATCCTCCATTTACGGCGCCCTAGCAACAGCACCCTGAGTGTTGGTATATGTTGGGAATGTGGTGCAACTTTCCACTTAATCTGAATTACAATTCTAGATTTTCAATAGCTGGATTCATTCCCGACTCTTCTCGCCATTTTGTGATATGTGCGCGCCCACGCAACGTATAATTTTTTTGTATGGATTTTTCCACATTCTCGATTTTAGCGCCCCCTTACCGTGTGGCGCCTAGAGCGGCCGCTCCACTCGCTCTACCCTTAATCCGGCCCTGTTAATGCCACTAGTCAGTAGTAGAGATGATGTGCGAGTGCCTAAAACTAAATTCCTATTTAAGTTGACGCGCGCAGGAGGGCAGGCGGATTTGCCTCTATACTTTTGACAGGCGCTACATACTCCAACGGCACGGCCGGGCTCACAACTTTAAATTCCGTCATAACTTGTTTCTGGTACGCCAAAAAAATTTGAAAAAAATATATTGACAGGTACCAAATAGGTAGTAAATATTGACTAAGATATCAATTAGTAGTGTTGTCTAGAACTATGTAAACCAAAAATGGTCCAGACATCCTGACGTCAGAATGTCTGGCCACTTTATTCGCTCGATTTTTCGATATCAGTGGAGGTACCAAATATATGTACTCAGGTACCAAATAGTATCAAATAGGTACTAAATTTTAGTATGTACTAAACATCAAATATCTGTAGTGGTCCAGGGGTCCTGACGCTCACAATGATTAAACATAAAATAGTTACTAACTCTGAAAAAATCTGCCTGAATCATGTACTAAAAATCACCATCATCCAGTTTTTTCACACTTTTCCGCCATTTTTTCTTAAATGGTTGGAAATAATGTTTTTATTTAGTAATTGAGATGTAGGATTTAAGAAAAATAAATAAAAAAGTCCAGCTTATATTTTGGCTATAAACTAGCCAAAATATACATACATACATACAAAATATACATACATTGTAGCCAAATGGCAACAATATGCATTTAAGGGTTAAAGCTGGAGCTACGCAAGGCTTGAATCGTGTAAGGTTTGGGATACTAAGAATACGAAATGTTATCATTCTCTGAAAAGGTGCTTAACCCTTCATCTGTGTTTGATAAGGATCCTAACATAAGGCTTTGGACTTTAAAATAATATATCAAAGTTAATTGTTTTATGACAATTTTTTGACAGACACTGACGAAGGGTTAATTACGATTGAGCTTTCCCCTTTACACATTTATTCGTAGCTAAAATATCCTTATAAATGACTTCTTCCCTGTTAGGAAGGATAAGGATCAGACACTTATCTGTCTAAAGATTCTATGCAGCCAGAATAAAATATTACCGCAACAAAAGTATGGAGATTAGAGGTAGAGTAATTATTTTTTTAACCGACTTCAAAAAAGGAGAGGTTCTCAATTCGACTGAATGTTTTTTTTTTTATTGTTTTTTTTTTGTATGTATGTTACTCGATATCTCCGAGAATCGTGGACCGATTTTCAAATTTTTTTTTTGATCGAACGGGTATAACCCCGAGATGGTCCCATTGGCACCAAGTCAGGGTCTGATGATGGGATCTTGGAGAAATCGAGGGAACTCTTCAAATGTTATAGGCACATGTAATGTTTTTAGTGTATTTTTAAAAGGTACACCAGTATTTACGCCTGACGGTAGTAATTTTTTTTTTTTTTATACTACGTCGGTGGCAAACAAGTATACGGCCCGCCTGATGTAAAGCGGTCACCGTAACCTATGGACGCCTGCAACTCAAACAGTGTCACATGCGCGTTGCCACCCCATTAGAAACTTGTACATTCCCTTTTGCTGTGTTAAGTACACAGCAAAAAGGAGTGTACAAGTTCTAAGGAGGGTTCGGGTTGCCGACGACTCAAAGGACAATATACGGAACAAGTTAGTTCCGTAAGTCCTCCCGTCATCAGCACACCGCACCCCCGTTGAGCTCTGGCAGCCTTAATTAACTTATTTACTTAATTTTATGTGGCTGAGCTGATGATGGAAGGTCAACTCCTCAATGATTAGGAGTTAAAGGATAATTCTTTCACTACTGTACATATATTCGGACTGATACATATAATATCACTAGGAACCACTAAAAATCAACAAATAAATTAACTTTTTAACAAAAAATAATCTCAAACATGCAATGAAATAATTGTCTTTACGTTCCTTAAAATGGACTGGGAAGTATCGCTTTTTGGGCGCAACAACTCGAGAGGACTGTAAAGGGATTTCATATAATTTTTTAGGCCTAGGCCTGCAAAGTAACTTTTTTTATAAAATATTGTCCTTTAGAGTATATGTATATACCCACTTGGCCGAAAATCCTCATTTTCCCGGCCTCTGATGTAATGTACTATTTTGTCGTTTTAGTGATTACTGTTTTGATATTTTAGAACATAATTATTTCCTCATGAAGACCAAAGAGTATTGAATCAGTAATGAAGACCACGTGAACAGCATGGTAACAAAATAACTTCACATTTACTTCGCTTAGGATTCCCGTTTAGAATGCCTCCTCACACTTATGATTCAATGTTTGCCATCGTCGTAAATATGTACCTACATTTTGCTCCCTTGTGGGACATTCTCTTTATCAACCAATACCGGCAATACCAATATGCTTGGAACTTCCAAGCATATTGGTCCCAATGGTCCCCATAGATTTATATATATTAAACTAGATTGAGTTGTTAGGCCAAAAACTGTGTCCGGGCCATTTTTTTCAAAGTTGTCCACCCCGTTTTTGGCTTGTCCCATACTTTTGATATAATATTTAGCGTATTTAAAGAGTCTAAACTATTGAAGACAATTTTTTATTCGAACCCAAATTTAGTTGACAGTAATTTACAATATTCATTTAAATTTTTATTATAATTATGTATTTGTTAAAAATTATAATGTGATAAAAAATGGGCAATTTTTTGCTGTCCCACGTCAAATATCGTTTTTGTTATGGATTTTATTCTATAACTAATTGTACTAAATATTGATGACGGCATAATTTGAAAAGATTGAGTTATACGCTATTATGTTATAAAATATTTCATGTTAACACTTTCGCTACCAAGAACCCGACTGTCGGGCACACCGCTCGTAGAAGCGTAGCCGATTACATGGGGAAACCCGTATGTAGCGAAAATGTCGTAGCGCCGCGTAGAGCCCGGTTTCGAAAGTGTTAATAAATAAACGTACTATTTAAAATTAAGTATAATTTGCCGAGACGGAATCTGGTACTTGTGGAATTTTCCATTCCGAAACCGCAGAATGACTGTTAAAATTAAAAGAAAGTTCCTAACATTTGGTAGCATTTTATTCAGCTTGGCAAAATTAATTTAAAACTACTCAATACCGTCATCTTGCATTTGCCAGTTGCCGCCAAACACGCATCAAAGTAGCTCGTACTCAGGGGTAACATTTTCTCATTCCACCTCCCGAAACCAAATTTGCGGGTAAATACGTAATATGCAACCTTTTAACATCGATTCCTAAAACAAAGTACTAATATTGAAACCAAATAAGCCAATTAAAAACAAGATTTGTGATTATTTAATAAATAATTAAGTAAAATATCGCCGGAGGTAGCGTTCCGTTACTTCCGATCCGATACTAGATCGTTGGTTTCGTATAGGCGGAAAGAAAAACGTATCGGAATGGAAGTATAAAGCGGTATTCACGTGGTTTTAATTTTAATGTGATGTTTTAGTTTCATTTGATTGCGGGAAATAAAAGAAAAACGTATGGGATTAAAACTAACTCATCTAAAATATGGTAATCAATCACGGATTACACACTCCGGTTGTTTTAGTCATTACTCGCGATATGCTTTGGAGGTCTTAGGTACCCACGTTCAAGTGTAGACGAGACCTTAGCTTTCATCCGTTACCCATACAGTCAGATCCGTTACTGTCCCATGTTTCAAATAGTTTTATTTGCAAAAATTAAATACAATTTGTTATTAAACTACGTTTCCGTTATTTTATATTGAAATAGTAACGTTTAAACTATTGATTACAAGTGATGGCATCCTATAAACTTGTGAAACAGTATAGTAATCTTAAAAATTCTCCTCTATTTTGTACTGAAAGTAACGGAATGGATATATATATGGGTTTAAAAAAATAGTAGTCCGCATTTATGTGAAAATGAAAGTGTAATTTCTTCATTTGTTATTTTAGAATGAATAATAAAAATATTGTAAAATTCCCAAACCTTTTATATTTACATTATCTGCGTTTAAATTTGGTTGCGGAACGGAACACTCGCTTCCCCTCAACTCAACAAAAACATATTTTTTTCATTAATTACTTAAAAGTCAAGTGAACCTTCTATATTTTATATAAATTTATTTATTAAAGAATCTATAAAAATAGCTTTTAATAAATTTCTATCGGTTTCATTTTCATATCAACTTTTTTCGGGGTGGACAACTTTGAATAAAATGGCCCGTCCACATGAGATGAGAGGGTAAAGTTGGCGCTGGTGAAAATTGCTGTCTGTGCTGGTCAAAATCATTTGAATGACGTCATCACTCATCACTATCATAATTTGGGGATACCAGTCAATATTCAAAGTTACTACCAAATCTACTAATACCCAATTAAAGGTTTTTTCTAATTGCGCAAATCTTTGGTTTTATGGCTTCATAATAATGACTTACCAATTCGTTACAAGGTATTAATACCCTTGCCTCGATATAATACAAAAATAATTTAAGAAGTTTATAAACTTAGTTGTCACACAGGTAAAAATACTATAGTAATCTCTTTAACACTGGTCACATGTGCGAGAGGGATACCAGCCCCAACTTTGACCCTCTCATGTGGACACACTTTTACTAGTCTGACAAGAACGCCTTTCTGCGCCGGTGATAAAGTTAATTTAGTATGGCAAAAAAAGTCTGAGCTCAGTCCCTATTGAAGATCCATGATGTTCCCAAACAAGTAGGTCAGTAGAAAAAGGCGCGGAGCACACAAATACACCATTTCATAAACAAGTCATACGGACTACAAATGGTGTATTTTTTTCTAAAAGTGAAATATTGGTACAGTCAGACCAAAAAGAGTAGAAATTAAAAAGTGGCAACATCGTAGTGTCGTCCCGTTTTCTCACACAATTGATTTGAAAGGGATGATACTACAATGTTGCTACTTTTTAATTTCTACTCTTTTTGGTCAGACTGTAAAACACGACCGCTCCGCATCAAGTTCAGTGTATACGCACTTTAGTTTGTTCAAGTTACAAAATAAACTGCCTAAAAGATCTGCAGCGCGACTGTCATTAAAAAAAAAAAAAAAAACATTTTTTGACGTTTAGCTGTGACAGTTGACAACTTGACAGTTAAAAACTCCACACTTGTCGCCTATGTGCATTACATTGTTCAAGAAGTTAATATTTTCCAACTACTTTAGATAAGATTCCTTGTGAAATCCGAAACATTCTGGATTTGTAATGTCGGTAACCAAAGTGGATATAGGGACACTGGAGGAGAAGAGTAGTTGGCTTCTGCATCCAAGATTCTTCCCGAGTAAAATTGGAGGGAAACCTGCATGGTTAGATCTTGAAAATATCCCTCATCCTAAAGATTTAACCTGCAAGAAATGTGGTGATCCCCTTGTTATGATATGTCAAGTGAGTATGAGAATATAAAATACCAAAAGAAGTGCTGCTAATACCAAGATCATAATATTTTTTCCAGTCTACCTTTCCTATTGATTTTTCTTATAGTAACCATGTTTACAGGTCTACGCTCCGTATGAAGAATCCGACGACGGTTTTCATCGCACAATTTTTGTGTTTATTTGTAAAAATGGATCCTGCTGTCAAATAAACACTGCAGAAAACTTAGTAGCATTTCGCTGCCAATTACCACGAAGAAATAAATTCTATTCTTATGAGCCCTATAAAGTTGATGAGAACGAAGTAAGTTTTATGAATATGCCAAGTAATTCTGTAATTTACATCCTGATTCTACTTACTAAAGGAAAATTACTTTTTCAGGTATTTGGCATGGACAAATGGCCTAAACTGTGTGAGTTATGTGGACTCAGAGCTCCTTCACATTGCTCAAAATGTAAAAAAACTTATTATTGCAGTCGCAAACATCAAGTACTTGATTGGCAGAATGGTCATAAGCAACTTTGCCCCACTTTGCAGGTAATTTATAGGAAACATCCAAATAAATAGTTATTAAAAGAGGCGAGTTGTTGACATACTTCATTTTAGTACATTTTTATTATTTCAGACAGAAGAAGTCCCTGATAATTACTTCACAGTAACAGAAGCGGGAAAAAATAATCTATATAAAGAATGGGAACTTATAGTAGATGAAGAAGATGAAGAAAATCCAACAAATGTTGATGAGAACAGAGAAATGGCAAAACTTAACGAAATGATAAAAGAAAAGAAAGCCGGTACATTGTCCAATGTGAGTGAAACTGAACTTGAACAGTATGTTGGAAGAGAAGTGCCAGACGATAAAGTCTTCAACAAGTTTAACAAGAGAGTGGCAAGACATCCAGAGCAGGTTCTGAGATATGACAGGGGCGGCACTCCACTGTGGATTACAGGCAACGCTGAGAACTGTGTTATGGATGTTGAAAACTGTGAATATTGCAATGGAGAAAGACAATTTGAATTTCAGGTAGGGTATAAATCAATACTATTTTTAACACTACATGAAGCTTGTGAGAATGCATGGAGATTGATAGTTGGGCTTTATTCCCATGTTTAAGTGATAACTTTGGTAGTCAAAGGGTTAAGTTCCATAACATTTATGTCTGACTCTTGTTACAGATCATGCCACAGCTTCTAAACTTCATAAATGTTGGCTTAGACATCAACAGTGTGGACTGGGGAGTGCTGGTTGTGTATACTTGCAAAGCAAGCTGCAACCAAGGCCCTGCTTACAAGAAGGAGTTTATTATAAAACAAGATATAACCAGCTAAATCATTTTATTAATATATTTCTATGTACATGTAAATCACAAGACTTATTTTTTCTTCCCATAATCTTCTGCTAAATATGTCATCAAGTCATTAAGCCCACTGAACTCTGTTCTGGATTGTGGAGGGTTATTCTTTGGTAGAACTGGCAGCATGTTTCCCATCTTTATTCTGAAATCCTTTAGCTGTAAAAAGGAAATTTAAAGGTTAATATTACATAGACAAAGTTACTTAGATCATTTTCAAATAAACAAATTTGTAGGATACATAATTATTGTATGTGATGTATTCTAACTTGCTTAGCAAGTTAGCACAATTTTTAATGAGAATAGCAGTAAGTTGTGTGACGTGGCACAACACTATGTCCTTGAGAATTACAATGACTATAATATTAGAAATAAGCACAGTTTTAACCTCTCGTATGCCGCGATTATTTTTTCATATGGTTTCCTCGTATGCGGATCCGCGTCACAGTATAAGGACGCCTCAGTAGTTAATCTCCGGCAGCGGCGACTGCGTTCGAAAGCACGTGATTGAACAATTGATAGTAATTATCAATTAGAGATGGGCCGAATATTCGGTATTCTGCATATTCGGCAAGTTTTTCAATGTTCGTATTCGGCCGAATAATTCGGTTGCATTGCATTAATATTTACCGAATAAACAAAGTGAATAACTAATGAAGATCTTACGTATTCCATTGGATAATAAGCTCCTATTTTAGTAGCTTTCTAAAGAACTACTAAAAATGCGTCAAAATGTAAACACAATTGTTCTGTAAAAAAGTTAAATAACCGTAGTTTAAGAGTTAAGAAGAGTTCAGAGTTGTTTTAACTAAGTTTTAGTTATCCACTACATCATAAGAATTATAAGTTGTAGTAGGTATATGTACCGTACGGCGTACAATTGTTAGAAGATTTATTACTGGTTTTATACTGTGTCCGCATTCTGGCATACGAGAAGTTAATAACATTTGTCAAATGTCTACGAGTCTTCTAAAGCTTAAAAAATGTATATAATCAAGGCATTTCTAATATGCATGAAACTTACATCTTTAGCACCAGAAAGTTTCCATATTCCGTAACATAGACAAGATGTTCCAGCTACTGCATAGAGTGTGCCCCAGCCCAGGGCCCGGAGAGCAAGGATGGCCCCAGCATCTGCTAATTCAGCACTGGCATGTACACCTGTAATTCAAACATGAAATGTGAGTGTGTTTAGTAAGACCTCCCACTTTGTCGGTTACCGTTTATGTTATGGCGAGATTTACTTGAAATTAAGAACTTTATAATGATTTACCTTTATTGAAGTATTTGGGATCTGCTTTTTTTGCTGCTGCTAAAGTGGTTCCAAATCCTACAAATGCAGAAATGCCCGCAACAGTCGCCAAAAATGCACCAGCTGTAATTTCCAAATAATATTAGTTTATTCTCCACTTCAGCGTACCGCTAATTTTTTGCAGATTATTCTGGCTCTCATATACAGATTGTTCTTGGTAACCTCAATGTGATAATGAGTATCATTAATACATAACTTTTATTCGTTGAAGTCGTTCTTCCTTTTCCATATTAATACCGTAGTTATAATTTTCCTACTTTAAAGCTCCGTATTTAAGTCATGTTTAACACTTTATAATGTATAATCTTAGCGTAATCTAATCTAACCAAGAAACAGAAACATTCTATGTTGACATATATGTACTGTATTTTGTGACAGCTGTCAAAACCATCCGAGGAGGAGAAAAGAGGTTAAAATTTCGTTCAGATACTACATTATAATTACTTTGATAAAATATTAATGAAAATAATTTTCAAGTAACTGACTAAAATTAAATAAGAGATGTTTTATACTGACCTATTGAATTATATTGCTTTCAACCAATGATATTTTTGAATTGTTACACAATGATTAGTAATTAATTTAGTTATTGTAATGGTATGAATGCTCGTTGGATACGATATTAGAATGCATTACTGATTGACAATACAATGACCACAGAATTACAGTTAAACCAGAACGAGTAGTTAGGTCAAAAAGTGTGTCCACATGAGAGGTCATTGTTTGGGCTGGTGTCCCTCTCGCACTTACTGACAATGTCAACATTATTCAGTGACGTCATCACTGTCATAGATTGGGGATACCAGTCAATTTTCAAAGTTACTACCAAATCTACTAATACCCATTTGAAAATATTTTTTAATTATACAAATCTTTGAGTTATTGGCATCAAAATAATTACATTATAATTATTTTCCAATTCTTTGAAATCTATCGAAACCCTAGTTTGAATATAACACAAAAATAATATAAGAAGTTATAAAGTCAGGTAATATACAGATAAAAATACTACTACTATGGTAACCTCTTTAACACTGGCTACACGTGCGAGAGGGACACCAGCCCAAACAATGCCCTCTCATGTGGACCGTTTTCGCTAGTCAGTAGGCTTAGCACATGATTGCCGCGAGAGTATGTCACCACGAGATAAATCACACGTCTTCTTCTAACTGTATTAATGACATAAGGACGGGTAGTCTGTCTCGCGGCGACATATTCTCGCGGCAATCATGTGCTAACCCTGCTGATACGATCACCTTTCCATCCATAGATTTAGAATTATTAAACTAGATTGTTTAGTTAGGTCAAAAAGTGTGTCCACATGAGAGGTAATTGTTTGGGCTGGTGTCCCTCTCGCACTTGCTGACAATGTCAACATTATTCAGTGACGTCATCACTGTCATAAATTGGGGATACCAGTTAATTTTCAAAGTTACTACTAAATCTACTAACACCCAATTGAAAGTATTTTTTAATTATACAAATCTTTGATTTACTGGCATCAAATAATTACATTATAATTATTTTCAATTTTTTTGAAATATATCGAAACCCTAGTTTGAATATAACATTAAAATAAAATAAGAAGTTATAAAGTCAGGTAATATACAGATAAAAATACTACTAATATGGGAACCTCATTAACACTGGCAACACGTGCGAGAGGGACACCAGCCCAAACAATGCCCTCTCATGTGGACCGTTTTCGTTAGTCTGATACGATCGACTTTCTGTTTCAGTAATAAGGTTTAATTTCGTATGGCAAAAAATGTGATTGAGCTGTCCCCTGTAAAGGTCTTTGTTTCCATCTCAGTGATAAGGTTCAATTTAGTATGGCAAAAAATTTGATTCCACAATCTAGTTTAATAATTCTAAATCTATGACAATGACAACTTTGTGACGTTGACGTGCAGCGCAGCATAGCATGTGACCATGTGTGTTGGTATGAGAGCAACTGTGAATCATACTATAACAAGTAAAAACAATATTAAGGTTATTCTGACCATAATTTAATATAATTTTAATAAAAAAAAGCAAGATGAAACCTAAAACAAATATCAGGGATATGTTCAGTGAAGCTACACAGTCGAATACGTATGTTAAAGTCTGCGCGCCAATGGTACGATACAGCAAAGTTCAGTTTAGAACTTTAGTGAAAAAGTAAGCGAAAACCTTTTATTACTTGTAACATTCTTTCTCGTTATTCACTAAAAATAAATTCTTTATTATTCGCAGGCCATGTTTCATATGCTTAATCTTCTAATACTTTTTTCTAGTTATGGAGTGGACTTATGCTTCACGCCGATGATATTAGCAGATTCCTTCTGCCAAAACGAGAAGGCGCGTTCCAGCGAATTTGCCACCACGTTCAGCGACACTCCAGTTATCGCTCAGTTTGCTGCCAATAATTCGAATGACTTTGTGGATGCTGCCACTTTACTATATCCACACACAGATGGGGTGGATTTAAACTGTGGATGTCCTCAGCGTTGGGCCATGAAGGACGGCTACGGCTGCGCATTACTCTCCAAACCGGAGCTAGTTCACAACATAGTGAGAGAAGTCAAAAATAGACTGCCTGAAAATTTCAGCATGTCAGTTAAAATAAGAATATTAAAAGATTTGAAGAAGACAATAGATATGTGTCAGCAACTTGAGAAATGTGGAGTTGATTTTCTTACAGTTCATGGAAGGACTCCAACACAGAAATCTGGGGATAGTATAGACAAACCTGCGTTAAGGGAAGTCTGTGCATCTGTCAATGTGCCGGTCATAGCTAATGGAGGAATTAAGACTTTAGAAGATGCAGATGAATTGTTTGAAGTGGTCCATTGCAATGGAGTAATGGCTGCCAGTGGAATATTATCAAATCCAGCTTTATTCAGTGGAGCCACACGCACCCCACTAGACTGTGTCAGTATGTGGATAGATTTGAAAAATCAGAACAGAGATAAGATAACATTTCAATGCTATCATCATCATTTAGTTTTTATGCTAGAGAAAATATTGACTAAAACACAAAAACCAGTATTCAATTTGCTCAATACTTTTGATGCAGTTGATGATTTTCTGTATGAAAACTTGAACATTCCAGAAAGTACAAATTATACTTGTAATCTGGATGAGTTTCTGACTTGTGAGTTTGATGAAGAAGTGATACAGAAGCACAAGGGAAAGTGCAGAGGCTGTGGCAAAAGCACATATTATTGTATTTGTGTGAAGTATGACTACAATGCTACAGATGGGAACTACTTCACATCTTATGTGCAAAATGATGATTGTGATGCTTATTGCAATATGTTTGATGAGCCCACATGAAATAAAATAAAATATATGTATGCATACAAATGATCTGTTTTTTTTTTTAATTTAATATAAAGAGGAACCAAGGTAGCTACTACATAAAAATAACACTGTTACTAAAATTTGCTTTGCAAAGACTTTAAAAATTCCCTTTTCACCACAAAAAAAGCTCTATTGATACTTGAAAGAGAAAATTTTTCACCACACCAACATGAACAAAATACTGACTATAAAACATCAAATCAAATCCATCAATTTATTTATGATTCAAAATCATCATTTATAGGTAAACTATACCATCTAGCTTAAGACATCAGGTTAAAATTTGTATGAAATTACTTTGCACTTGTAGATAAAATGCAATTTTGCTATCTGTTTTCGAATAGCAAAGTAAGCCTTTGCCAGTTGGTGTGGTTAAAAATTATATAAACAGGACTTCATTGTATGTCCTTTGTTCACCCTAATGCCACCAAACATCCCGACCCTGCCAACCATCCAAATAACGGTGTTGTTATACCTGTACCTAATAATACAAAAATTGTAAAATGTATGCAGTTTTCTTAAGAAAAAAATAAATAAACAACGCTTACTTTACGTAACATAAGTTATACCTAGATTTAAGATATTTATTCAGATAATTTTTATAATGAAGTTTCAATAATTTAGTCATTTTGATATTAGGTACATATTTCATTTTAATATTGTGGTCATTTTGATACTGTGGACATTTTGAATTCGTTATACTTTCTGTAGGGCTAGCACATGATTGTCGCGAGAGTATGTCGCCGTGCGTGAGTGTGGAGGGCGCTACATGTATGAACAAAAAGAAAAACCGGTCAAGTGCGAGTCGGACTCGCTCACCGAGGGTTCCGTACAAACTTTCAATAGTTGAATCATCAAAATGTTATTCATAGAACTCTACAGATTTGACTAAATCCCTCAAGACTCAATTTCCCACATAACAAGTAATATTTTAATATACAATTTTATTGTTAGACAACGTCCAAATAAAATCAAGACTATTCGACTTCAATAGTTTACGAATTACGACATGTCGCAAGGAGGCGCCTGAACCAACCTCATTATATCAGGAAAAACGCGATGTAGGAAATGAGCGTTCAACGTACAGTGACATCTATCGGCAAACTGAGTAAACTGATGCGCGCGAGCTAGTATGGAAGATGATTTTTATGGAATAATTGTTTATTGCGTGAACCGATTTTAACCATTTTGCCTCTATTTGAAAGCAGGTAATTTCATTGTTATTTTGTTAAAAAATACAGGTACAATAAACAACCGCAAGGGTGTTGAAATTGAAAATGTAAATCTGAAAGGTTTTTTATAAATAAAATAAAAAGTTTTCAAGATACGTGTACGATTTTATTTTTCCTGTAATATTCATTACAATAGCCATGTTTGGTGAAAATTTCATAAATTTATGTTGGTAAACTTCGGAGATAAGGGGGGGGAACGGTATTTTTTTATACATTTTCCTTCAAAAGACATTTTTTTTCCACAATCAAAAAATTATAAAAAGTAGTTTTGATATGTTCAATTTGAGCTCTTTCTAACGATACCCCACTTGACCTAGTTACTTGAAATTTTCAGTTTTCCCCCTTTCATTTTGGCCATTTTCTATCATTTATATTAATTAATTAAAAAAAAAACTTTTAACTTGTAGAGGTTCACAATGTTTATAACTATTCCAAATTTCATATCGATAGCATAAGTAGTTCTCGAGATATTTAACAATGTGACAGACGGACAGAGTCGCACCATAAGGGTTCCGTACCTTTTTGGTTCGGAACCCTAAAAAAATAAAAACACAAAACGTGCCCCGGCTGAGCTAAACGCTTCCCTGTGGCCCTAATGAATTCTTTCAATACTCACCAGTGGGTTCTAGCCATTTAAATTCTACTAGTAATAGACTTAACAAGTAGGAAGTCAATATTGTACCAATAAAATTATCAATTTAAAGCATTCGTTTTTCAAAGTTAGTCTTCGCCATTTTTCACAGGTTTTGACGAAATCGTACCTACCCTAAAAACGTTCAAAAATCGGCTAGCCGGTCTAGCCGAAATTAAAATCGTTAACGCCGCGCCTATCGAAAAGCAGTCTGGCTTTGTCGCGTCAATTCTGAAGAGTGAGAGGGACAGATAATATATTTAGCGTAAGCGTTTGTGCATTTGGCCACGCACCCAGATTAGGTGTGGGTGTGGTTTCGTTCGCTACAGTGCAAACGACTGGTATCCTGTACACCCAGGTTGTGTGACCCCAGCTTATTACGAAAGTTCTCACGGTAAAACGCTGACCGTCAGCCACTAATGAGGTTTTTAATGTCGCTACTAACTGAATCAAGTGTGCGACAGTTTAATTCGTAATAAACTAAGCCACCGTTGGAATTAAGTACCTACTTAATACCTACTCGTGTAGATATTATCTTTGGGGACACTCAATGTGATATCATCGTTGGGTCATAGAGTTTTTCACTGGAAATTGGAAAGGGCCTTATATGTTACAGGAAAATATCTTTTTCCCCTCACTAGCTCGGAAACACGTGTTTTGTCCTTTAATACCAGCGGGTAAAAACGCATTTTATCCACTAGTGGGTAAAGTAATTTGACCTTGAATAAAGTCAAATTAACTGCTTTAAAATTGATAAAAGTAGGTGAATCTAGTAATAAAGATGATTTACCACCTGTGGAACTACTGGAAGCAGTGATAAACGCATTTTTTTGTGTTGTAGTTTCCTCGCTATAGTGAGGGGAAAAGTTTTGTGTTACATTCGGGTGCAAATGTATTTTACTTCTCGTGTGTTAAAAAACTCGCAAGTTCAGGATTCTATTCTCGAACCACTCGCTTCGCTCGTGGTTCAACTATAGAATCCTTTCTCTTGCTCGTTTTTCAATTCCACACTCGGCGTTAAAATACAACTTTGCCCCCTTGTATAACAAATAACTATTTCACCACACCAACTGTTAAAGGCTTACTTTGCTATTCGAAAACAGATAGCAAAATTGCATTTTATCCACGAGAGTGCAAAGTAATTACATACAAATTTTAACTTGATGTATTTTAGCTGGCTGGTATAATTTACCTATAAATGTGTATTTTGCTATAAATGATGATTTTGAATCATAAATATTGAATAAATTGATGGATTTAATTTGATGTTTTATAGTTAGTATTTTGTTCGCGTTGGTGTGGTGAAAAATTTTGTGTTTCACTCGGTGGCAAAGTTTGTTTAACCTTCGTGCCTTGAAACCCTCGCAACGCTCAAGATTCCACTTTTTGAACCACTCGCTACGCTCGCGGTTCAATATTGGAATCTTTCGCTAGCTCGGGTATCAATATTGGCACGTGCGGTTAAACAACTACTTTGCCCCCTTGTAAAACAAATAACTATTTCCCCTCACTAGCTCGGAAACACGTGTTTTGTCCTTTAATACCAGCGGGTAAAAACGCATTTTATCCACTAGTGGGTAAAGTAATTTGACCTTGAATAAAGTCAAATTAACTGCTTTAAAATTGATAAAAGTAGGTGAATCTAGTAATAAAGATGATTTACCACCTGTGGAACTACTGGAAGCAGTGATAAACGCATTTTTTTGTGTTGTAGTTTCCTCGCTATAGTGAGGGGAAAAGTTTTGTGTTACATTCGGGTGCAAATGTATTTTACTTCTCGTGTGTTAAAAAACTCGCAAGTTCAGGATTCTATTCTCGAACCACTCGCTTCGCTCGTGGTTCAACTATAGAATCCTTTCTCTTGCTCGTTTTTCAATTCCACACTCGGCGTTAAAATACAACTTTGCCCCCTTGTATAACAAATAACTATTGTAGCTAAGACATAGTGATTTAGCAACGTAGCTTAAGCTTGTATTGTAGTATACCCCGTGTTTTTATTCAATTCCGTTAACTTCGGCATATAGTTAGGTTCATTATAGGAAACAGAATTAATAATTAGTGTTCTTAAATTAGTATTTTTTTCTAAAAAACCCATACACCTGCGAAAGATGTTTCTTAAATTGCTGATTGAGAAACGGGCTTTGCAATTAACTGACACTAGTAAAGTAAGTGTCAAAACTATGCATGACATGTCAATCGCATATCGAACACACAAAGCCTGTTTCTTAACAGCAATTGATGTAACATCTATCGCGGGTGTATGGTGTTTTTCAGATAAAAGTTACGTAAATTAACTATGCTATTCTGTTTCCTATAATTTCCGAAGTTAACGGAATTCAATAAAAACAAGGTGTGTTGTGTAGGTGTGTAGGTAACCTTTCTACTCTTCCTAGAGGTACGGACCTACATATTAGTACTATATTCGTCTTATAAAGCTTAAACCTGCCAGCTGCAGCTGAAGTGACAATCGTACGCGCTCCGAAGCGTGTCGTAGTTATGTCTATCGCTCTTCCATATTGGTCTGACGGTGTTCCGTTCGCCACTGAGCGTGATCGACGATTGTTACTTCAGGAGGCATCGGAGGGCATCAATCTCTGTTTTTAGGGTTCCGTCCCTCAAAGAGTTAAAACGGAACCCTTATAGGATCACTCGTGCGTCTGTCTGTCCGTCTGTCACAGCCAATTTTCTCCGAAACTACTGAACCGATTTACTTAAAATTTGGTACACATATGTAAACCTGTGACCCAAAGACGGACATGTAATTTAATTAAATGAAATTTAATCATGGAGGCCACTGTTGGGGATAGAGTCATATTTAAAAAATAGGAATCAATGCGTCCAGATTACAAGGAAAAGTGAAAATGACGAGATGACTAACTACTCATCTGGATATAGACATAACCCAAGCGGAGTCCCACAGGGAAGTGTTTTAGGGCCGATATTATTTTTGCTCTACATTAATGACATCACTGACATAACGAATCACAGTTACATTTTATTTGCTGATGACATATCTATGATTGTCACTTCTGATAAAGAAATTTGTATAATTAATGACCACGAACAAGACATTAATAATACGATCGATAAAGTAAAATACTGGCTTAATTAGAATAATTTAAAAATAAATCTAGATAAATCTAAATATATAAATTTTAATAAATCAATAAATCCGAATTTAAATGTTAATTTGCAAGTTCCTAGCATAGAAAATGTGACGCAGACAAAATTCCTAGGAATAACTCTAGATGAGAATCTGGACTGGAGGGCACAATTGGAGAACGTTACTAGCCGAATAAATAAATATGTGTTCGCACTCAAACAACTCCGTAGAGTTACTGATGCTAAAACGGCATTATCCTGCTATCATGCGTACGTAGAGTCAGTTTTGCGTTATGGCCTAATAATATGGGGTAATAGCACAGACTTTAATAGAGCTTTTGTTGCGCAAAAAAAATGCATTCGAGCATTAAACGGGGTGCGACCAGGTGAATCTTGCAGACCACTTTTTGAAAGGCTTGGTTTGTTACCACTTCCTTCTCTATATATTTGTGAAATGTGCATGTTTGTTCATAAACACAAAGATTTATTTAGCCATCCAGAAAGCCGATGAACATCCAAGATTAGCAAAGCCGATTATCCACGCTCGTTAGTTTTTCCGTAACCCGGACAGACTATTACCCGATGAACATCCAAGATTAATGTTACTAGTTAAAAACATAATTTAAAAATTGTTGTATGATTATGTGTCTTAATATGTATATAACACCTTACCAAACGAATTGAAACAATTAAATATTACTGCATTCAAACGACAGTTGCATGAATGGCTTAAAAAAAAAATTAAGTTTTATAGCACAAAAGAGTTTTTGGACATGAAAAATACTTAATTAACCTTGTATGACTTTATATTTTAAATGAATGAAATGTATAAAATTGAATAATGTATAAATTTGCATGATATTCTTATAAGTTTTTGGTATATATATATAGTTTGTGTACATACAATAGTTTGCATACCATTAATGGTTAAACATGAAACTTACCACCTATCGCATTAACACCCGTGTAATTGGTATTGTTTAAAGCAAATAAATTATTCTTATTCTTATTCTTATTCTTATGGTTAATTATATTTATGTGTAGTTAAATTTTAAAAATGTCATCTATTTTGCAAATAAATTCGTGTTGAAATAGTTATTTAGGTGACTGGTTGGTGAATGAAAACATCAAACCTATTCAATAATCCCGCCATAGATATGTGGCGTTCCATGTCTAAAGGGTCCGCATGCTTTATGTTCTATAAGGAACCCTCAGGCATGGAAAGTCACATGAAAAGTTGTCGTAACTTAATAATATATGGCGCTGCATTCGAAAATCTTGACTGATAACTCTATAATTATTAGAGAGCGGATTTCAGGTAGCGATTTAAATATTAATATGGATATGACTCGCATAATTTATTATTTTTTCGACACACAAAAACTGTATCGGAACATAAAAGTAAAACCCTTTTTGGATGCTTTTGTGAACATCGGAAAAAAAGATAATAAATAAAAAAAAGTTTGTTCATTTTTTAATATTTTATTTATTTAAGTTCTTCTCTAATATGTGTTCTACGCATTGCACAGTAAAAACTTCTATTACTAGCTTCCTGTAAACAAACCAAAAACCGGCCAAGAGCGTGTCGGGCCACGCTCAGTGTAGGGTTCCGTAGTTTTCCGTATTTTTCTCAAAAACTACTTAACCTATCAAGTTCAAAACAATTTTCCTAGAAAGTCTTTATAAAGTTCTACTTTTGTGATTTTTTTCATATTTTTTAAACATATGGTTCAAAAGTTAGAGGGGGGGGGGGGACGCACTTTTTTTCCTTTAGGAGCGATTATTTCCGAAAATATTAATATTATCAAAAAACGATCTTAGTAAACCCTTATTTATTTTTAAATACCTATCCAACAATATATCACACGTTGGGGTTGGAATGAAAAAAATATCAGCCCCCACTTTACATGTAGGGGCGGTACCCTAATAAAACATTTTTTTCCATTTTTTATTTTTGCACTTTGTTGGCGTGATTGATATACATATTGGTACCAAATTTCAGCTTTTTAGTGCTAACGGTTACTGAGATTATCCGCGGACGGACGGACGGACGGACGGACGGACGGACGGACGGACGGACGGACGGACGGACGGACGGACGGACAGACAGACATGGCGAAACTATAAGGGTTCCTAGTTGACTACGGAACCCTAAAAAGGAGTACCTTTATTTAGAATAAAACACTTTTCTATAAAAGTATTTTGTTGAAAAAATAACATTAATTTAATCTAATTATTCAGCGAAGTTTGCGCTACAGCACAAGATATAGCAGAGTACATACTTGCGCAAACGCGCGTACATATAAATCTGGAAAAAATTACATCAAGTAAAGAAAAACATTATGATGCATATAAATTTTTTGTGCCTGAAAGCAAGTTACCTATGTTTTTAGATAGCCAACTTTGGCCCGAGAATATTATATTCAGAAGGTTTACAAACTTTCGATCGAAGTATACGAGCAGAGCTGCAGACGGCCCGAGTATTTTATTAAATGGCCAGTAGTCTTCATTTAGTTAGCTTTAACTGCAAGAATGTTAAGAGGTCCGTGGAGGCAATTCGGCAATTATGTAAAAGTTCGGATATAATTGCGCTGCAAGAAACATGGTTGAGAAACGACGAAATCACCTACTTGGCCGATATAGATGATACGTTTGGTTACACAGGTACGTCCGCTATGGATACAGAAAGTGGCATCCTGCGCGGCCGTCCGTACGGAGGAGTGGCGCTTCTATGGAATAAAAGTGTATTCACTAATGTTTCCGTAGTAAGGTGTGACAACCCGCGAGTGTGTGCCGTTCGTATTAGTATCGCTGGTAAATCATTTATAGTGTGTAGCGTGTACATGCCGACGGACAAAGTGGCTAACTTAGTGGATTTCACAGACTGCCTATAGTGATAGGCAGTCTGAGAAATCACTCACCAGTGGGTGAGTGCAATTATAAATAACGAGGACGTTGAATTAGCATATATTTTGGGTGATCTTAACGCGCACCCTAATGAACTTTTCTATACGGAGATGATGGACTTTTGTTGCGAGCAGGACTGGGCGTGTGCGGATATTGACTTGTTGGGATTAACCTCGGGAACCTATACTTTTATTAGTGAGGCAAATGGGTCTAAAAGGTGGTTAGACCACGTCCTAACTACAAAGCGCGCTATGAGAACTGTTAGTAATATTAGCATTCAATATGACGTTCTGTGGTCTGATCATTTTCCTCTTTGTATAGACTGTAACCTAGATATAGGAAAAGTTAGCACGTATAGTTGTAACGACAAACCGATGACTGACAGAGTGAGATGGGGAGAGAGGAAGCCTGAACAAATTAGGTTATATACTCAGATTTGTCAGAAGAGTCTTTCTAGCATTGATTTTCCGTGTGAGTTTAGGAAATGTTGTAATAGTCACTGTTATGAGGCTGGACATAAAAAACTGATTGATGAGTTATATGTAGGTATAACTAGTATTTTATGCGATGCCGCCACCAAGACATATTCGCAAAAACGATCGCATAAAAGGAAAACTGTTATTGGTTGGAATGTTCATGTAAGCGAGGCTCACAGGGACGCCCGGGAGAAGTTCAGGTTGTGGAATTGGTATGGGAGACCAGAGTCAGGATATTATTATGATGAGATGCAGAGAAGCCGTGGTATTTTTAAAGCAAAGCTAAAATGGTGTCAAAAACATGCTGACCAGATTAAGATGGACATTCTTGCATCTCATCATTCTAAGCGTGACTTTCGAGGGTTCTGGAAAGCCACGAGGAATCTGAACAGTAAACCGGGCCTTCCTGCGAGTATTGAGGGCATTAGTGACCATAGTCGTATAGCCAGTCTTTTTAAAAAACATTTTACTGTATCATCACCCTTAAAATTGATGTGTTCAGTACCGAAGGATGAGCTGAGTGATCAGGAGATTGAAATTAGATTTACAGCGAAAGATGTTGCAGCGGTTTTAAAATCTATGTCGCGTGGGAAATCTCCTGGACACGATGGCCTAAGTATTGAACACCTCAGGAATGCAGGCCCTCACTTGCCGAGAGTACTCGCTTTGTTGTATAACCTCTGCGTTAGTCACGCGTATTTACCTGAGGCAATGATGAGGACTGTGGTAGTACCAATTGTCAAGGATAAGGGTGGTGATGTAAGTGACGTAAGTAACTATAGGCCGATCTCGCTAGCGACAGTGATAGCGAAAGTGCTGGACAGTCTTCTTGGTATACAATTAGACAAGTACCTTGACATACATCAAAACCAATTTGGCTTCAGGCCTGGACTCTCTACAGAAACTGCCATATTGTGTCTTAAGGAGACTGTCAAGCATTATACGGCGAGAGGCACTAACATTTATGCATGTTTCCTCGACTTATCGAAGGCGTTTGACCTCGTCAACTACGACATTCTCTGGCGGAAGTTAGAAAACACTAAAATGCCGACTGAACTTTGTAGAGTGTTTAAATATTGGTACCTTAACCAGAGGAACGTAGTACGGTGGTCGAGCGCCTATTCGGAGTCTTACAGGTTGGAGTGCGGGGTTAGGCAGGGCGGGGTGACATCGCCTAAGCTCTTTAACCTGTATGTCAACGCACTTATAGAGGAGCTCAGCAGCACTAATATCGGATGCCACATTGGCGATACCTGTCTGAATAACATAAGCTATGCAGATGATATGGTGCTGCTGAGCGCCTCTCCTTGTGGTCTGGCGAAGCTGATAAATCTGTGTGAGAAATACGCTCTTAGCCACGGTTTGTCATATAACGTTAAGAAAAGTGAGTGCATGGTCTTTCAAGTCAGAGGAAAAGAACTACCACCAGTACCGCCTATTAAGTTAAACGGAGTTTCTCTTAATAGAGTGGATCGTTTTAAATATCTTGGGGGGTCAAAAAGATTTAGTAAAAACGTCACTTCTGTGGACAATATTATAAAAGTTAACGACTCTGGTACATTCGTATCCCGTTTTTCGTATTTGAGTGTCAAGAACTAAAAAAATGTTTCCCGTCATTAGAATGTCGTCTTAAAATTAGCACTAGATTTTCTTAACTTTTGTAATGTCCACAGGAGAGATATAACCAATTACCCATACATTAAAATCTGTTTGACCCTGGGCACATAGTAACCTCTGACTTGAAGGACGATGCTGACATTGAGAGAGAACGGAGAGCGTTGTGTGTTAGAGCGAATATGGTGGCCCGCAGATTTGTTAGTTGCTCCATTGAGGTTAAAAAGACTCTTTTTAGAGCATTTTGCACTACCTTTTACACTGCTAGTTTGTGGGCGTGCTATACGCAGAAACAATACAACGCTCTTCGTATTCAGTATAACAACGCCTTTAGGGTGTTGATGGGACTACCTCGTTTTTGTAGTGCATCGGGGATGTTCGCGGACGCCAGGGTAGATTGTTTCTACACTACAATGAGGAAACGCTGTACATCCCTGGTGCGCAGAGTGTGGGCTAGTTCCAGCAGCATCTTAAGGGCGTTGGCGGAGAGATTTGACTGCCAGTATCTGAACCATTGTCACATGATTCACATGCTGGTAGCAAAGTCCACCGGACTGTTGTAAATTTAATTAAGATAATTAAGTTAATTATTAAGTATGATAATTATAATTTAGCTCTTAGTGTATTTTAATTTAATTAATTTAATGTATTTTAATTTTAATAATATAATTATGATCCTATGTTGGTCGCAAAATAAATAAATAAAATAAAATAAAAATAAAAATTAGTGAGAATAATTTGCTTGACCGTCTTTATTCATATCATGTCATATTGAAATATATTTTTGTTTTTTTCAGTATTTATAAATGAATGCAACTTCTGTTAAAAATATGAGTTGTGATCCATAATCCATAATAATATTATAAATGGGAAAGTGTGTGTGTCTGTTTGTTTGTCCGTCTTTCAGGGCAAAACGGAGCGACGAAATGACGTGATTTTTTAAGTGGAGAATAATTCTCCACTTAAAAAATCCAATCCAATTATTGGAGATAGTTGAAGGCATGGAGAGTGACATAGGCTACTTTTTGTCTCTTTCTAACGCGAGCGAAAGCCGCGGGCAACAGCTAGTAGGTTATATTTAAATATATTTATATTATTTAAATTAACGAATGTCAATTTATAGCTACTTATTAACATTCACAAGGAACAGATGTAGTGGAATAGGTATGTACAAAAATAGAATGTTAACAAGTACCTACAGTAGTACAGATATAGTGCGAAAAGATTTGCCTTCGAATTGTTACGGAAACGTTCGTATTTGTCATGCTAGTTCAGTTAATGTCAGTACATCTTGTACTGACACTGACTGAAATAGCATGACACGTTCGAACGTTTCCGTAACAATTCGAAGGCAAATATTTTCGCACTGCATCTTTAGGTACTTGTTAATATTTTATTTTTGTAGATACCTATTCCATGACACGCTTGTTGGTGGCGAAATCAAATTAGGCTAAAGTACCTGTACTGTAAGGTAACGGACCCAATCATGGACAGTTTAAGATAAAATTTTGCCTATTTTTGATATTTCACTGATACATGTAAAAATTCTACCGCTAAGTGTGGTAAAACTTGAATGTCCTAACCTTCTTTTACATTTTAAGCGTATTGCAGAATAGATATTGCTATTGGTTTCCTCATAGTTAATAAATTAAAACGAGGTGTTTTTTTCTCCATACATGGACGGCAGTTCTCCAGTAATGGATCCCCCAATATGTACAGTGAAATAAGTTTAAAATTTTACTTTCAAAGCCAACTGATACTCAATGAGTCAATTTTATATACTCCAAATAAAATTAGTTTGGGTTAGTTTAACATAGGATTGTTTATGAAATAAAACTATGGAAACGGATTAAATCGCGTATAATGAATTTAAAATACATCCCGACGTTTCGAACTCTTTACAGCAGTGTTTTTCAAACTTTATGGTGCCACGGCCCATTATGACTTCTCAAATTTTTTCGCGACCCCCATACCTCGTTTCTAATATTACCTATAACTTAGTGCTGAAAGATGTAATAAAAGTTGTAAATTCGATCAAAGGAAAAGATTTGCAAACTCGACTATTGCGAATAGTATGTGTAGATATGGGTGACATGGGTGTACTTTATCACTTATCACTCAGAGGTGAGATGGCTTTCCAGAGGAAAGGTTTTGACACGCGTTTTGACGGGTTTTGAGCTTAAATCAGAATTATTAATGTTTTTTCAATGTTGTTGCTGATTATGTTACGATATTGAAAGTAGCATATAGAACCCGTATCTTTGACCACTTAAATGTTATGATCGCAAGTCTACAAAGAAAGGGACGAAAACATAAATACAGAAAAAGTTAAAGTTAACGGATTTCTAGTAAAAATTGAGTTGTGGACAACATTTTTACACAGCATGTAGTTTGCGTATGCGTATGCAGTTTGATTATTTCCCTTGCATGGCTAAAATCATTCAAGAAATATCATCAGATGTGGTGGAGAGCATGCAAGGTTTAAAAAACCAACTCCAAAGTTATTTCTCAACTGAAACATTGATTAGTGATGGAAAGTTGGATTAAGATTTTTTTTTTAAGTCCGTTGAGCTGGAGGATCTCAGCGCCTCAGTGAAAGAAGCACCATTTCAATTGATGCGTTTTGGGTTAAAAGAATGGCTGAATATCCACATTTAGTAAAAGAAGTCCTTAAAGTTTTGTACTTCATATTTATGTGAGCTGACCACCCTCTGAGGAGCTGACGTTTCCCACAAATAAACACAATTTATTTATTTATCATAAAATGAGTTGTTTTAAGGTTAACCTCTTAATTTTCAAGAATTTGACTTTTTAAGTTAAAAAAAAAATAACCAGCCTGTTATAAGTTTATCTTAGAGCTGAACTTCGCGACCCCCTTGGATAAATGCCGCGACGAACCCCCCTAAGGCAGGGGGGTCGCTGTTAAAAAATAATTAACCAATTAATCTACACAAAATTGACAAAGAAACAAACTGCAAATGAAAAACACTGCTTTTTTAACAGAGTAATGGTAAATTTTTTGAATATTGTATAACTGGCTTTATTAATAGTGTGTGAACCTGCCTTAGAAATCTATATTATTTGTGGTCATGGTTCGTTAATATTTCTTGTAAGTGGGTAGCTTTTGCACATTTTAATTTTTCCTCAGTCACCCGTTGACCACGAACGCTGTAAAGAGTTCGAAACGTCGGGATGTATTTTAAATTCATTATACGCGATTTAATCCGTTTCCATAGTTTTATTTCATGAGTAACTATCGCGGTAACCGAAGACAATATTATAGGATTGTTTCTTGTAATTTTTGGTTTCGTTAATTGTTCCTTGTCCATCATAGGAGGTACGCAGTTTTCCGGGTCCAGTTATGAACACTCGCAAAATAACACTATTTCATTACATCTTTGGAGTAACAAACTAGTTTGTTTTATACCTTATCTCATGGTTAATGCAGTAAGTAAAACTCATTCAAGTTTACACCGAGTATTTTTTTTATTATAAAGGCTTACTTTGCTATTCGAAAGCAGATAACAAAATTGCATTTTATCCACGAGAGTGCAAAGTACTTACATACAAATTTTAACTTGATGTCTTAAGCTGGCTGGTAGAATTTACCTATAAATGTGCTATAAATGATGATTTTGAATCATAAATATTGAATAAATTGATAGATTTAATTTGATGTTTTATAGTTAGTATTTTGTTCGTGTTGGTGTGGTGAAAAATTTTGTGTTTCACTCGGTGGCAGTTTGTTTAACCTTCGTGCCTTGAAACCCTCGCAACGCTCAAGATTCCACTTTTTCCAATATTGGAATCTTTCGCTTGCTCGGGTATCAATATTGGCACGTGCGGTTAAACAACTACTTTGCCCCCTTGTAAAACAAATAACTATTATGCATGAACTCAACTCTCTTAGCAACATTACTAAGAATTCGTCTTGATATTTATTTCAGTAAACTGATGACTTTTATCTTGCCGCCAAACCCTTCAGAAATAACCGAATTAAATGAAACTTCAAAATTAAGCAGCTCTATGACTTGTTTATGGTACAAGCCGTCAGTTTTTAGAAACTAATTTTAGATACTTATTTTTACGGATTTGTGTTTTTTTTGTCCAAAATGGCATCACCATCCATTATAGGGTATTTTACATTATACCTCTTCGTTTACGTTAATGTATGCTCACCAAATAGGTGCCAAAAAGAGTTGTTTGCTCTCAAACAGGTGCCAATCTGTAGTGGAGCCAGCAATGGTATCGCACATGCATTGCGCTTGCGGACCGTAGACGCGTCGGTAGTGCTCCCGACTTGTACATGTGTGTGAGCTTTACTTCATTTTTTTTTTAATTTTTGTTACTGAGTTGGACTAAGGAGTTTGGAGGAGGGTAAGTAGAATTCATCAATATTTATTTAAAGTCTATCAAGCTAACTTTGTCAGTAAAAATCACTGTGGGCGCACTGCTCTCACATAGTTAGAATATTTTAAATTCGCGCCATTTTTATTGACTCATCAATTTGTCATATAATTTAATTAATTTACTCTCACTTTTTGAAAAAAGTTTTGCGATGTTTTGATAATTAGCAGTCAATGTTTTCATTTCGGATATAAAGTGTAATTTGTTCTTTTACGTATATCAGATTTACAGTTTCTAATCATAACTTTGTAAGCTACATAATAGAAGTACAGTTCCAATCTAAGAAGGAAATCATGCAATTTGGCCTGCTACTACGTAGGGTCTGATTGGCCTCAATACCAGTATGGTTGACCCCTAGCCCCTAGGAAACAAACTATTGATACTGGATTGGAAATATAGGAATGGAGTCGATTGGCATCAAAAATAGCATGTGAAAAATAAACGTAAATACAAATTGTATGGGATAGTTTTTCCGATTTGTGGTTTTCCTAGCTGGAAATTCTTTAAATGATTATATTATATACCTGTCAGGCTTATGATCCTGAATGGGAATGGGATCGAGTAGCATAAAAAACCCTTTGACCCTTTCATCGCACCCTGTATGATGTATCCCGAAACCTTAAAAGCCGGTTGGAGACTAGCAAGTTTTTTTTTTCATGTCAATCGATCTCATTCTTATCATCAAGAGCTTGTAGAATGAAACCGAAAAATCATACTGTTCCCTTACAATTAGCGTGAAAAAGAAAACTTTTATTTAATGTATTTTTTTTTACTAATCGATTACATTCCTATGTATCAATAATTTCTCTTACTAACAATAAAAGAAAACTCTGTCCAAATTTTAATGAGATGAAAGGCATACGAGCAGATGGTGAACGATCATCGCCGACCATGGACACCCGAAACAGCAAAACAACAGAACGGTTATAATTAAGAGTGTTGTCGGCCTTTGTAACGGCAATAGGGTTTCTTTTTGAAAGTTTAAGCTCTTATGGTAGGTAGTATTAGACCTGATTTAGACGGCGTGCGAACTCGCATGCGATTTTAGTTAGATTGCGGGCTGTTGAGGGACTTGAGGGCACATACAATTTTGCACAGCCGTCAAATACCGCAATGTAATAAAACTCGTATGCGAGTTCTCGTACCGTCTAAATGGGCCCTAAATTCTGGAGATACAGGCGATAGTTCATTCCATATAAAATAGTTCTCTGTGCATTTACAATGAAAAAAAAAACATCTTTATATCACTCCCAACAGTTGCGTAACACATTTTGGGACCAATAATACTTTACGATGGCATTAACTCGCGAGGGCGTCGTCATGGGATCATCGGATCACGATGGCACCTACAGTAACAACATCCAATATGTGTTGCCTTCCTACCTAATTGTAATTTTAATTAATAAGGGCTATACTAGATTTACCCTCGCTTAAGGGCTGTAGTAGGACGATGATCGAATGGATCGAAACTTTCCATAAATTTAAATTCCCTTTATTTTTCGTGAACGTTTCGTGAATTTTTTAAGAAATTTAAGATTTTTTTGGAAACTTTCCGCAACTTATTATATGCTCTAAGGTAGGTACCTCTTACTTCAAGTTCTTTGTACTTTTTTGAATCTACTGCAAACAACAGATTGCCAATATAACTAGTTGAGTATTATTTACGTAATACTTTGAACAAACCCATTCGCTCAAGTTAAGTTTTATTTAGCGTGAAATTACCGACTTTTACTAGAAAATTGTACATTTGATGTTAATGGCATTTGTCAATGTTCAAAATCAACAAATCAATTATTGGTTAAGCACTCAACTTTGTAGTCTTGACCTTTAACTTCATGATTATGAACATATTTTTTAATTACACAAAGTCGCTTTTAGCATGTTCGAACTATAGTTTAGTAGTGGAGAGTGTGTAATAGGTACCAATCACTAATTTTAATATAAATCTTGGATAACGTAAATAGGTAGGTACATATAATTAGATAATTTTTGGTTGTCACTCTTGTCACCGAACTGAGAATGGCTAGGATCTCATTTTGATAAATGAATGCTACAATTCGACAAACCGTGATTTTTACAACATCAACGGATCAACAAGAAACTTTAGTCTTCGTATATCGAATAAAGCCCCATCCTAAACTTGGTTACCTAGTAGAACTTACGATACCTAATTAGTTGATCGCAATGAATTCATATTTTTATTAAGTAATTAATGTAGTTGATACTACAGTATTCAACACCAGACATTTATTGGAATCGCAAACACATAAATCCCACTATCCGGGCGCCAGCCGCAATGAGACTTGCTCTCTATTCAAACAGTTGACAAATCGGTAAAAATGACGATTGCACCCAATTTTCTCTCTGGTCACTTGTTTGCACTTTCACGGGTGCTAGTTTAAAAACGTTGACCTGGTCAGATGTGTGCTCTGCTCATCTCGCTGGTCGCTACAGGTTACGGAGGCTTCTATTTGCTCTACTGGAGTATTAAAAGTGTGTCGCAGTCGCAAACATACCGTGTTTGCATGTGTTTAAGTTCGAAGCTACTCAGACACATGGAGGAATTGATGACAGTTCTTATTCTCCGTGAAATTTTGATAACAATTTACTAGAAACTAGGATTCTGATTTTGATTCGTATATTAATGCGGTATTTGATTCGGAATTATTCGTCATGCGAAATAATATGTGTAAAATTAGCTCGCTTTAGTTGTCAAAGTGGACCTCAGGTTCCCATGAGCCGTAGCAAATGCCGGAATAACGCAAGGAGGATGATGATGTAACTCGCACTGATAGGCGTGCTCTCTGATCTCTCTTGATCTGTTTCAGAGACTTGGATTTATACATGTACTACATGTATGTAGCACTTTTCTACAACTAAAGTATTTGATCCAGAATAGAATAACTTTCAGAACGCTTATTTTAAGTTACGTAATTGAGGGGGACAATTCTTACTTAGGCCAGGCCAGGACCAGGAGTAATACAGTCTGAAGTATTTAATGTAATTTAAGTATCTACTTTACTCATACGTAGCTTTGCCAAATGCGTGGAAATTACCGACGGCATAAGTATAATTGTTATAATAGCGGTAATAACATCATGAGTTTTAAAAAACGCCCGTACGTGACTAGTTTCAAGTTTAATTATGAGCAGTAAAGTAACGGAGAGTGGTATTTAGATATGAATGCTGTACTTACTTACCTATTACTGTGTTTTGGAATTGTTTCCGCCTATTCTATGTATATTTGTAATATTTATTGATTAGAGCATAGGTAAAAACCACGACAGAAAACCATAGCCGTACGGAGCACCTTACTAGACTACTTATTGTTTGTTAGCTGTGACTCTTCATTCTTGTTTTAATTTACTGCCACTTGTTTCAAATTTCCCATTTTTCGCAGTTGTATTGTGCAAATTTTTACAGTACTTTGCCTACATTATAACCATTGACATAGTTGCGTAGTGTACATATCGCACTTGTGAGGTAATATAGCACCATAATGTAGCTGCAAACGTGAATGGCGAATTTATCAATGAATTAATTCATAATTTCTCCATGCAATTTTCAAGCTCACTACCTACCTACTGTGAAACGAATTATTTTCTATCAATTAACGTGTATGGTTTGCAATCCGCAGATGTGCGACTGGTTGTCACGCGAGGAGTGGTGCGACGTCAGCCTGCTGTGCGGCGGCCGCGCGTTCGGCGCCCACCGCGCTGTGCTTGCTAGCGTCAGCTGCTTCCTCAGGGTATATCAGTCTTTCTTAACATAACATTGGGTTGTGATTATTTAGTAATTGTGTTTGAAACGCTTGTCATGTAGGTATGTTGTAGCTGTAAAGGTATTCATGTAGGATAAAAGACTACGAGTGCCGTGACATGTTGTTATCGGATTCGCGTGGAGGAGGAACATTTTTACCTAACCCTTACTTAGGTAACATACTTACATATATTATATGTTTCGTATTTAGGAAAATGTAAAAAAAACCCTGTTTGAGGACTAAAATAAAAGCTTGTTTGTTTGTTTCGCCTATTTGACAATGCCTTTCTAAAAGCAAAATTTGCATCTTTGAAGACTTTCATGCAGAACGACACTTTTTTGGCGTAATTGTTTTATTCAAAAACTTATTGAACAATGCCTGCCGGCGTATCATGCTGCCAATTTTATCACTTATCCACGTGGATAAGACATCTGTCACTCTCACACTGACATACTTGCTAAAGCGTGTCGGATGCTTTATCCACGTGGATAAGTGATAAAATTGGCAGCATGATACGCCGGCTGAATAGGCCCTAAAGGCTTAAAACACCTCATAATAAAGCAAACGCTACCGCTACTTTGCTCAGTATTCATTAAAACTAATTAGCATTCATTTTCTTTCAGCGGATCCTGCTTTCTTGTCCTATAGAAGACGCGCCGACGTTAATTGTCTTGCCCGACTTCGACCTAGAAGCCTTGTCGGCGGTCCTTTATTATATTTACAACGGCGAAGTCACAATGTCGATACAAAAGGTCGATAAATTTTTAGACATCGTGAAAGCCATGCAAATTTTCGTCGACCGGCAGTATTTGACGCGACTCTCTATTAATATTGACATTGAATATAATTTACACAAACCGGAAGCAAATGATGCTAGTGCATTTATCTTACGCTCAGATAATGATAGTAATTCATCACTAGTCGCTTTTAGGAAAATGTATCAACATACGGTTTCACGCAGTACAAAAGATGCTACAGATTATGAACAGATTATACAAGCGTCTCTGAATTGGAATGAACAGTTTAAGCCCGTTTTGGGAAATCTGCAATCGTCGCATGAAGACCGACAAAGAGACTATTTTCTACGTGATTCATTTATGGAGACATATCCTCGAAACCGTAACGCTAACGGTCGGGCAGCGGGCGTGCCAGCAATACCAAACACAAGCTATCGCTCCCCGACATCTCTGTTCTTGACGAATGCAAATCTGAATGGATCTCTTAGCCCTGACATGTTGAATATGCCATCCGATAATAATGCAACTAGTCAGCCTCATAATTTAAGACTAACAAGTAAACCGCAGGATAATGTGGCTATAACATGGCTGCAAAGAAAAATGTCTAATTTAAATAACCTTTTGATAGATAAGCCAGGATCTTTAATCTCTATGGATACGTTGCGAAATAATTCTAGACATAAGTCGTATTTAGACTTAAGTATATTACAGAAAGCTCATACAGCTATGCCGACATCAGTTGCCAAAAATAATGTGACTAAGACAGATAATTGCACGCAGATAAAAATTGAGAAAAGTAACATACAACATAAGGCGGCGATCTTAAATAAAGCGCTGGATAGTCCCTGGTGTCCTCGATTACCTAACAGCTTCAGACCATTCGAAGAAAAGGACCCAGTAATATTGTAAGTTATATTTTTTACTCAAAATTTTGTTATCTTAGATTACTCAAACCTTCAAACATTCAAGAAAAGTGCGTATTTAAGTACATCTACCGCACCCATCTTAAACGCGCCTCCAATCCTTCTGGTGTTTCGGGTGTCCATGGGCGGCAGCGATCGCTTACCGTCATGCGACCTGTCTAGTCGTTTGCCTCTTATCGAATGAAAAGAAAACTCATACATACCTACTTATAAATTGTTTTCATTTAATTTTAGTAACTACATTAGTAACTAAACATAATTGCAGATATTAAGAAAAACCTTAGACATATTTTAATTAATAAACTTTATTGAGGCATAATATAAATTCCTATAAACTCTTCTTTTTTTTGAGAGAAAACTAATATGAATCTATAAAACCTTGCGTTTAATGTTTCAGCATTTACCAAATGATAGTAATAATAACGTATATATCATACCTACCACGCTCAAGGATGACCGTTTGGAGAGCCCGTCTGACCTTTGTAATCGTGACCATTTTATACCGAAGACAATTTCGTCGCTCGAAGAAAGCAAACATCCGGATAGTCATACTCAGGTACGTTTTTGTACTTTAAATGGTAATTGGTAACATCTAACGTACAAAAATAAAATGTCAGAAGACGCCTACGTCTAAAACAACAGCAACTATACGCCAGTAAGTGAAATGCTATTCTGAATCCAATACCAATTATTGATTATTATCAGGGAGCGTACTTTTCATGCCGATGACATTAATCTGACGTCACGCTCCGTATAGGGTGATCCCAAATAGTTTTATTGTAAATTATTAATCATTAGTCGTCAATCATTTTAATCGTGTACAAATTACTTCAAATACAGTAGTCCATTTACATGTGGCATAAATAATACCTACTTGAAATGTGAAACGTGAATAAAATTATTTGATTTGTTTTTATAAATAAATTTAATTAAATAGCATTTAAGCGCAAATTGAGAAACCTTTTGTTAGATAACCCTCTGTACTCTGTAAATGAGTACATGGAATTGAATTTGTGATAGCATGCATTTGATTACACTGACTTCGGATTTTATTTCATTTGTTAATTTTATTGTGCTTTGTGTATTTCATTTCTGATTTTATTTCATTTGTTAATTTTATTGTGCTTTGTGTATTTCTCTTTGTAAATGACGATCCTTATTGGGAGAAACTATTCATTTTATTATTTTCAATTCATAATGTAATTTTTGACGATCATGATGAGAAGATAAACATAACTTTGGCATGTAACAAATTTATAGTGTAATTTTTATCATGAAATAAAGAAATCTAATCTAAATCTTGATAACAACACATTACAATAAAGACGTAGAAAAGAGAATTTCTCTCTAACGTAAAGCACACCATCCTTCTTGCATTCATTACCATGCAAAGAAATTCATAACTTAAAATGATTGATGACTAATGATTTATAATTAACAATAAAACAATTTGTGATCACCCTATATGGAGCGTGACGTCAAATTGATGTCATCGGCATGAAAAGTACGCTCCCTGATTATTATTGATGATATGATTATATTGATTACTAGCTTTTACCCGCGGCTTCGCCCGCGTAATAAAAGTATTCTTATTGAAACGTTTACAAAAAATAAGATTTTCATTTGGATTCGTAGGTTTCTTTGTAGGTAAGCGGGGCAATTCTCGACTGGGGGGCCATTGTAACTGATCTATTTGCTGTACGGTCAGCCAAGAAAGTGGTTTACCACTTTTCGACTCTATTGATCGAAAAGTGGTAAACCACTTTTTTGGCTGACTGTACCTTACACATATTACTATTGTTTTAAAAGAAATTCTTGCAATTATTGTAGAATTGTTACACAGCGACCACAGCGTAGGTAGTAGGTACGAATATATTATGTTTGTATTTTACCTATATAAATATTTATACTGGGGAAACTTCATACAACCCACATAACCAGTATCTCGACGCTATGGTCGGTAGGGTAAAAAGTACTTCCTTGCATTACCGCTTACAATTTTTTCCATTTTGCTTATAGGTACTTATTGCAAACGTAAACATATAAAAAATAAAACCGCCTTCAAAAAAAGCGTGTTACAAAACACGGAGAAACTAAAAAGCCAAAAATAATAAACCTTCGAATTCAGATTTCTTGTCGGATTGCAATAATCTAAACATCCAAATTATAAACAAATCAATTATTTTTGGAGTCGGGGCCAGCCTGCGTATGGTTGGGTGGGGCAAACAGGAAATAGCAAGGCGACGAACAGGTCTGGTACCGACTACAAAAATAATTGATTTTTTTATAATTTGGATGTTTAGATTATTGCAATCCGATAAGAAATCTGAATTCGAAGGTTTATTATTTTTGGCTTTTTAGTTTCTCCGTGTTTTGTAACACGCTTTTTTTGAAGGCGGTTTTATTTTTTATATGTTTACGTTTGCAATAAGTACCTATAAGCAAAATGGAAAAAATTGTAAGCGGTAATGCAAGGAAGTACTTTTTACCCTACCGACCATAGCGTCGAGATACTGGTTATGTGGGTTGTATGAAGTTTCCCCAGTATAAATATTTATATAGGTAAAATACAAACATATTCGTACCTACTACCTACGCTGTGGTCGCTGTGTAACAATTCTACAATAATTGCAAGAATTTCTTTTAAAACAATAGTAATATGTGTAAGGTACAGTCAGCCAAAAAAGTGGTTTACCACTTTTCGATCAATAGAGTCGAAAAGTGGTAAACCACTTTCTTGGCTGACCGTACAGCAAATAGATCAGTTACAATGGCCCCCCAGTCGAGAATTGCCCCGCTTACCTACAAAGAAACCTACGGATCCAAATGAAAATCTTATTTTTTGTAAACGTTTCAATAAGAATACTTTTATTACGCGGGCGAAGCCGCGGGTAAAAGCTAGTTATATATAAATAAATAAATAAATATTGGGGACACCTTACACAGATCAACTTAGCCCCAAACTAAGCAAAGCTTGTACTATGGATGCTAAGCGACGATATACATACTTAAATAGATAAATACATATTTGTATACATAGAAAACATCCATGACTCAGGAACAAATATCTGTGCTCATCACACAAATAAATGCCCTTACCAGGATTCGAACCCAGGACCGCGGCTTAGCAGACAGGGTCACTACCGACTGAGCCAGACCGGTCGTCAAATATTCATATAATATATCGTTGTCTGAGTACCCACAACACAAGCCTTCTTGAGCTTACCGTGGGCCCTCAGTCAATCTGATGTGTAAGAATGTCCTATAATATTTATTTTAAATGTAATGGTTATGTAAAAGCGGCATACATTTCTGATCATTGCTCAATTTTTCGGCCTAATAATCTAAAGCTCATTAAGATGCTTGCCATTGTTCTTACTTAGTCTGATAATGATACACCCCTTTGTATCATGTAAAACGAAAAACCGAACGACAAAAATTAGGTAACTGAGAAATACGGATAGTGAAAGAATCACATGGGTTGATTCAGTTAGGAGATCGAACTAGTTTCAGTTCTATCTCAGAGATGGCAGGGGGCGCCTTAGCCTTCGGTAATCGTGTCATATGACGCGCAGGCTAAGTATATACTTGAAAATTTCGACCCTTGCCGCCGTGACCGAATGGCCGAGTGGTTTGAGGCATTCGTCGCGATAACGGAGGACGCTGGTTCGAATCCAGCTTTGGACACTTGGAGGCCTTGGTCATTTTTTCTTTGTATATGACATTTATTTCAGTTTATAGTTAAAATAGTGGTGTGTCTACTAAAAAATACAAGTTAAATTATTTTCTATGAGGATAATTTAATTTGTTCTAAGAATTAGTGAAAGAATGTTTGGAAAAGCAGTCTTTATTTTTTAATGAGAGCTCTTTAAAGTAAGCTCCTTCTTCTTCTGGTGCCATGTCCATCTAATGGGCGTCGGCGGTCAGCATGGCATTAAGCTTTCTGGTCTTTGCCAACATCTTGAGGGTGGCTGCGTCTTTCGTATGCGTCCAGTCTTTAATGTTATCTATCCATTTATATCTAGGTCTACCTCTCCCTCTTCTTCCCTTGAATTCTCCTTCGATAATTGTCTGTAATAAGTTGTATTTCTTGTTTCTGTATATGTGACCCAGGTATGCTGTTTTTCGTCTCTTAATGATGTTGAGTATTTCTGGAGACTTCTTCATTCTACGCAAAACTTCTTCGGTAGAGCCACATCTCGAAGGCAGCAAGTCTATCTGTTGTGTAAAGTAAGCTAAGGACTGAAATATAAGCTCTCAATACTCAATACTCAATACTCAAATCTTTATTGCAAATAAGGACAAATCCATGCAGTAGTGGATACACAGTATCAATAGAATCTTAAGCTAAACTAAACCAAATAGGTATGTAGGAATATTCATCTCAAAAAGGTATTAATAAAATTCACATTATAACATTAAACAATTCATAGTGTAAAATTTAAAACGATGCGATAAAATGATGAATAAGAATAAAAATTAGAACATAGATATGATAAAATTACAATACAAAAATTGATACAATTTGTCACATTAATTCAATTCAATAGTTTAAAACAATAAAAATTAAAATAAAATTATCTATGTCAATCAAATATTTTGCCAAAGTATTCGTCCAAGTTATAGTAAGGTCTATCCATTAAATATGTCTTCAAATTGTTACTGAACTCTTTAACATTAGTGGAATCTTTAATTTTCATGTCAAGATAATTATATATTTTAATTGCGATATGATTGATGCTTTTCTTATAATATGCAAAACGTGATTCGGGTAGCATAAGATCTAAATTACGACGAAGCGGATATCTTTCACATTATTTTTTGAATTGGTATGATCCTATATTTTTGTGGACAAATAAGCAGATTTGGTATATATACAATGCGGTTACTGTGAGTATGTTATTTTTTATAAAAAGATCCCTATGCGTTTCAGGGAAATAACCTTCAATGAAGCGTATACATTTTTTTTGCATTAGTAAAATTTTATTTGCATTTGTACTGCTGCCCCACACTTCGATACCATACCTGATTATACTCTCTACATATGAGTAATATATAGTTTTCAGAGTTTGTTTATCGCAAATTTTAGCCATCGATTTTAGTGAATAACATGCACTTCCTAGTCGTTTTACAATATAATTTATATGGTCATGCCATCTTAAATGTTGGTCTAGTTCGATACCAAGAAAACGGATTGTATCCGATTTAGCAAAAGGCAGATTGAGAGAACAGTCCATTGAGTTGAATGCGCGTTTAAATATCATGTAGCAGCACTTATCATTATTGAGCGACAGACCATTTGCGGAGAACCATTCTGAGAGATTCTCCCATCCGCGGGTGGTTATATTCTGCAGGTCTTTGTGAGTCTCTGCACCCAGAATCAGACTGGTGTCGTCAGCATACATGTAGGGTGTTCCATTGGAGATATTTTCAGGAAGATCATTAATAAATATCATTATATTATTCATTAATAGTAGCGGTCCCAGAACTGATCCTTGCGGAACACCACGTTTTATTATGATCAGATTTATATATATTGTTACTCTCTGTTTGGCTTGAGCACTTAACCCTATCCCTAACCCTATCCCTAACCCTATCCCTATCCCTATCCCTATCCCTATCCCTATCCCTATCCCTATCCCTATCCCTATCCCTATCCCTATCCCTATCCCTATCCCTATCCCTATCCCTATCCCTATCCCTATCCCTATCCCTATCCCTATCCCTATCCCTATTCCCTATCCCTATCCCTATCCCTATCCCTATCCCTATCCCAATCCCAATCCCAATCCCAATCCCAATCCCAATCCCAATCCCAATCCCAATCCCAATCCCAATCCCAAGCCCAATCCCAATCCCAATCCCAATCCCAATCCCAATCCCAATCCCAATCCCAATCCCAATCCCAATCCCAATCCCAATCCCAATCCCAATCCCAATCCCAATCCCTATCCCTATCCCTATCCCAATCCCAATCCCAATCCCAATCCCTATCCCTATCCCTATCCCTATCCCTATCCCTATCCCTATCCCTATCCCTATCCCTAACCCTATCCCTATCCCTATCCCTATCCCAATCCCAATCCCAATCCCAATCCCAATCCCAATCCCAATCCCAATCCCAATCCCAATCCCAATCCCAATCCCAATCCCAATCCCAATCCCAATCCCAATCCCAATCCCAATCCCAATCCCAATCCCAAGCCCAATCCCAATCCCAATCCCAATCCCAATCCCAATCCCAATCCCAATCCCAATCCCAATCCCAATCCCAATCCCAATCCCAATCCCAATCCCTATCCCTATCCCTATCCCTATCCCTATCCCTATCCCTATCCCTATCCCTATCCCTATCCCTATCCTATCCCTATCCCTATCCCTATCCCTATCCCTATCCCTATCCCTATCCCTATCCCTATCCCTATCCCTATCCCTATCCCTATCCCTATCCCTATCCCTATCCCTATCCCTATCCTATCCCTATCCCTATCCCTATCCCTATCCCTATCCCTATCCTATCCCTATCCCTATCCCTATCCCTATCCCTATCCCTATCCCTATCCCTATCCCTATCCCTATCCCTATCCTATCCCTATCCCTATCCCTATCCCTATCCCTATCCCTATCCCTATCCCTATCCCTATCCCTATCCCTATCCCTATCCTATCCCTATCCCTATCCCTATCCCTATCCCTATCCCTATCCCTATCCCTATCCCTATCCCTATCCCTATCCCTATCCCTATCCCTATCCCTATCCCTATCCCTATCCCTATCCCTATCCCTATCCCTATCCCTATCCCTATCCCTATCCCTATCCCTATCCCTATCCCTATCCCTATCCCTATCCCTATCCCTATCCCTATCCCTATCCCTATCCCTATCCCTATCCCTATCCCTATCCCTATCCCTATCCCTATCCCTATCCCTATCCCTATCCCTATCCCTATCCCTATCCCTATCCCTATCCCTATCCCTATCCCTATCCCTATCCCTATCCCTATCCCTATCCCTATCCCTATCCCTATCCCTATCCCTATCCCTAACCCTAACCCTAACCCTAACCCTAACCCTATCCCGTTCCTGTCCCTGTACCTGTCCCTGTCCCTGTCAAATTATCATGCTAGGAGGTGAACTTTGAAAAATCCTTTCTTAGTGGTCCTCTAAGGAACTTCCGTGTCAATTTGAAATCTCTTGAACCAGAAGTAAAGATAAAAACTAAACTACTATACTAAACTAGTATAGACTTATGGCTATTTTGGATTATGTTATATTTTATTTAAGTAAGTACCATATTTTATTTTATTCTATAACTTATTAACAAAATTAACATAAAAAGTACATATTAGTAGTTAACTTAAGACAAATAAAATACAATTAAATTAAAAACTAATCTAAATTAAACTAAGTCAACTTAATAATTATAAAGATATATACATAATATACATATATGCAACTAATGGCTATTTTGGATATTTTAACCCCATTGCACAACAACAGGGGAGAAAATTTCTTTTCCACCTCATTAGATTTTAAAATCGTTGTACCTATTTATCGTGTTCAGCGACCCGATAAACCATAAAAACGATACCCATATTGTGTTTTTGACTTTACCCCTTTTCACCCCTTTAGGGGTAAAATTTTCAAAAAACCTGAAAAATGTATTTAGTCATATGTCTTTAGGAATCCTCCTATGAAGTTTCGAATAAAATAGTCAAACTAATCTTGTTTCCCCATACAAACTTTGAACCCCCATTTCACCCTTTTAAGAGGAGAATTTTGAAAAATCCTTTCTTAGTGCTTCTCTACGCCATATAAGGAACCTATGTTTCGGCTGTGTGTTGATATATTATGTCAGTTAGTCAGGCAGTCAGTTTCTTCTTTTATATATTTTTTGATATTTAAACCCCATTGCACTACAACAGGGGAGAAGGTATTTCACTTCCGCTTCGTTAGATTTTAAAAACGTTGTATTTATCGTGATCAGCGACCCAATAAACCGTAAAAACGATACCCATATTAGTTTTTGGACTTTATCACCCCCTTTTCACCCTTTCAGGGGTTAGATTTCAAAAAACCTGAAACACGTCTTTAGTCATATGTTTTTAGGATCCCTCTTGTGAAGTTTCGAATAAAACAGTGAAACTAACATTGTTTCCCCATACAAACTTTGAACCCCCATTTAACCCCCTTAGGAGACGAATTTTGAAAAATCCTTTCTTAGTGCTCCTCTACACTATATAAGGAACCTACGTGCCAAATTCGACATCTCTAGGACCAGCGGTTTCGGCTGTGCGTTGATATGTCAGTCAGTCAGTCAATATCTTCTTTTATTTATATATTTTTTTGATATTTAAACCCCATTGCACCACAACAGGGGAGAAGGTATTTCACTTCCGCCTCGTTAGATTTTAAAAACGTTGTATTTATCGTGATCAGCGACCCGATAAACTATAAAAACGATACCCATATTGATTTTTTTACTTTATCACCCCCTTTTCACCCTTTTAGGGGTTAAATTTTCAAAAAACCTGAAACACGTATTCAGTCATATGTCGTAAGGAATCTTCCTGTGAAGTTTCGAATAAAATAGTCAAACTAATCTTGTTTCCCCATACAAACTTTGAACCCCCATTTGACCCCCTTAGGAGGTGAATTTTAGGAAATCCTTTCTTAGTGCTCCTCTACACTATATAAGAAACCTACGTGCCAAATTTGAAATCTCTAGGACCAGCGGTTTCGGCTGTGCGTTGATATGTCAGTCAGTCAGTCAGTCAGTCAGTCAGCTTCTTCTTTTATATATTTAGATTATTGATAATCTACATCCTTGTAATTTATCTAAGGATTGTTTTCTCTAGATCAAATTAAGAACCTATCGTAAACAAATGAAATATTGTGTAGGAAATAAAAGTTACGGCTACCAGCGCCCAGCGTCTCCTGATTTAATTATTCTTTTAATGCTTTTCAAAACACAATACTTGTACTTTCAGCAAGAGTCAAACCGAGGCCGCTACGCCTGCAACGAGTGTGGAAAAACCTTCTCTCAGCTGCGGAACTTCAAATACCATATGTCGGTACATCGCGGAACCCGCGAGTTCGCCGCATCTTGTGCCGTGTGTGGCAAGTCTTTTAACGACCGCGGGTACCTCAGTAGCCACATGAAGATACATAGGTAACTATGACTACTCGTAATACCCAAGCTTACGTGAGGTGTGTTGTTTTATGCGCATTGTGCTAAGGTGTGTAGCCTACTAGTGTGCATTTTTATAAAAAGTTCATAAGTAGGTGCGTACACTCCTCCTCAGAGTCTTTCCTGTAGAATAGATATCCCAAAGTTTAGAGAGTCAATAGCTAGGGTTTACGCTGCACCCTTAGTGCGTTTTCAGATTATCCGATCCGATGTCGGATGAAGGACCGATATCACATACATAACAGGCGCCATCTTGGATTTTTTCCATTGAAATCCTTCCGACATCCGATATCGGATCGGATAATGTGAAAACGGACTTACAGGTGGAATAAAAAAAAATATATTTATTTATCAGCTCACAAAGGATTCCAAATTTTACACTAAAATTAACAATTTAATAGGTGAGACAAGATGTTGAAAATCCTTTCTGAGTGGCTGTGGTGCTTTAGACCTGTATTATTCAATACTTGAGTCTTTAAAAAATCTAAAATGTATTTGACACCATACATAGTAAGCTACTATGGTATCTAAATCGTACCTTCTTTTCAGAAATCGCAAGGAGTACAAATGTTCGCAATGCCCGAAATCCTTCAATCAACGAGTCGCCTACAACATGCACGTCCGAATCCACACAGGCTAGTATTTGAATATTAATTTATATTTTTCAAAGGTACTGACTCTATAAAGCACAACAAGCTGATCAATAATAAAAAAACAATGTAATATGCGCCGAATATTGGCTCTAGATTTCACTTGGATCTGTCAGTATCAAAACCACTTTTATGGTTGAAGACACAGAACTCTATTTATATAGAAGAAACAAGTTCATCTATTTGTATAGGGGCCGAGCGTGTCAAATTTTGTACCTACTGAAGTTGTTTCTTGCCTGTAATTTTAAATATGTCTCAGGCTCTTGATTGTTCATAATTTTTGTGTTGTTGCAATTGAATATCACGTAACGAGGCATTTTTTATGTTTTGATTGAGTTCAACTTACAAAAATTGACGCCCGAAAGCTGCAAGCTGCGATTAAAGACGGACAACTCAGTCAGTGGATTTTACTGAGTTCATTTGACACGCTAAGTAGATACGTTTGCTTGATCTATGGTACATATGACATCTGTGGTTGAAGAATTTGTTTTTTTGACACTGGCATATTTGGTCATACCCGACCCAATTCATTCTCGATTCATTTTCTCGGCCGAGATCCGGCTACATAGCACATTTTCCGCGCGAAAAAATTGCCTCGCGATGTGCCTCGCTCTGTGTGGACCCGGCTAATAATATAAGAGTGTAAACTAGGGTTCTAGGACGATATCTATTTAAATTGATATAAAATAAGAATTATTTTCTTTCTCATACTTAGTCCCTTTTCGTAACTATAAGTATTTGACGTATATTACAGTTCGAAAATTATAGATAAGAGAACGCATGCAAGTACTTTGAATGCAACTGCAATCACTAACAGGCCAGTTCGAATGTACACCGAAATCAAAACGATATTCGAAAGATTCGTCATTCAGCAATCGTGCGTTTCGGCCGCGCTAACAGCTGCGGGCAAGTGCGAAAGAAAAGCATGCTATTTGGATGATATTATTTAGATACTCTACGGATATCACTGTAAGTTAGAATTGGCATGTAAGTTAGTCCCAGCCACAGCAGCTAGTTTTTCCTCTGATGCGTTGTACTTTTCCCCTCCCCGCCGCGCCGCCCGACACACTCGGACGAGTTTCACTTTCACCGCGAGCTGCATTGATATAGATAGATGATAAAAAGTTCTGTTTCCAGATAAGCGCCTATGAATTTTGTCATGGTTCATGCATTTTCAGTATCTGTTGGATTTCATTAGATTATGGGCATTTTCAGAATTTGGGTCCCCCTAATTAGCGTAAGTTGTTAACAAAAATTAACTCGCTGTCAGTTTTGTGTGCTATAACGCCACCCTAAGGCGGTTGAGAATTGAGGGAAGGCATGGACAAATTCGCACACATCCAGCAGGCCTCCGTGGCGCAGTTGGAAGCGCGATGGCCCCGGCAAGGCCAAAGGTCGCAGGTTCGAGTCCTGCCGGAGGTGTGAATTTTTCCATTTTTCCATTAATTTAAAAATATGTAATATTCTGCCCTCATAAGGCAATTGGCGGTATCCCAAATAAAATTTTAATGCAAACATATACCTTAAGTTTTCTAAATGACAGTTCCATTTTCAAATGCATTTGATTTTGAGATACCGCTAATTGCTTTATCGGGGCAGTATTAGTCGTTACTCACAAAAACGATAAAACAACATATACCTAATATACATTTCAGGAGTGAAACCCCACGTTTGCCCCACTTGTGGCAAGGCGTTTTCCCGCAAGATGCTTTTGAAGCAACATCAGCGGACGCACTCCGGAGAACGGCCCTACGCCTGCCCACACTGCGATAAGCGCTTTGCTGACCGATCTAACATGACTTTGCATCTTCGGCTTCATACAGGTAATGATCTATCTTTGCTTCTATTCCAATGTAGTGACATGTTGCGGTAGGTATTTCTAGAGTGAATCCCCACGTTTGCCCCACGTGTGGTAAGGCGTTTTCCCGCAAGATGCATCTGAAGCAGCATCAGCGGACGCATTCTAGGGAACGGCCCTACGCCTGCCCGCACTGCTGAAATGCTTTGCTGACCGATCTAACATGACTTTTGTGTGTATGTATTTATTGTTATTAAAATACAGTGACAAACTTATATCTAACATATAATCCCACAAAACTCTGGAACAGAATGAGTTTGTCTGTGGGATCAACAGTCTCTCAATTACATAAACTTAATTAAATTAACTCTTCGGTTTCATACAGGTATTACCGATAATTCCGTAGAGACATGTTGCGGAAGGTATTTTTTGACCCCAAATGTCACTGGCTGTTAAAAATTAGTTCATGTAATCTTCACAAAGTCTAATTTTCCTTAAGCCTTAAGCTTACCCAGTTTTCTTACATCTGACGATGGTTGGGTTGTCCTAACCGAAGAGATTCATAAGCTCCTTTTGAATGTAGGTACCTGAGTTAACGATTACCTATAGGTAAGGGATGAGCATATTGCGTAGCTGCCACATTGAGTTTACTAAAGTTTTGTTTTGGTATTTTGCAGGCGTGAAGCCCTTCAAATGCCCGATGTGTCCAAAATCGTTCACAAAGAAACATCATCTTAAGTCGCACGTCAACTTCCACACGGGGGCCAAGCCATACTCCTGCCCTCGGTGCGGTCTGGCCTTCACGCAGTCTTCAAACATGAGGACCCATATGAAGAGATGTACTGCCCCAGAACCTAATACTGGAAATTCGGAGAATTTGACGTAATCATACAAGGACATGGTTAACCCCTAGTATGCGGCCTGTCAATTTTGATCATTGAAATAGTGACCTTAACATATTAGATTAAAATTCCCACACAACAATAGATTGAAATTCTCACGCACGGATCCGTGTCTAAGCATACGAGGGGTTAATATATTTGTCAAGTGTGTTGAAGCATCATCGGAAGGCAGCCAAGTAGGTACAGGTTGTTAGCGTTAGATCAGGTTAGAAAGTACCTATGTACATAAGGCAATAGGATGTACATAGAGACATACAATATTTTATTTTATTTTGCATATCGAGGGTGCTCAGGGTATTTCTGACAAGGATGACTTAGGAGCCTTGCATCTCAATTTTTTAAATGTGTAGTGTGGAGTCCATTGCATTATGGGCGTGTAAATAAAAATATTTTTGAGAGCAATCACAAATCTAATAGCTAATTATATGTTTTATAGGTTGAATAAAGTTCATAATGAAACCACATTGTTTTAATTTTCTTCCTGCTTTATTATTATTTTATCAGGATTTGGTGTTGTAAAATAATTACCGATCAAGGTGTACAAAATTACAGGCCTTTACAATAGGTAGCGCCCAAGTACCGACGAAGCACAGGGATTACATAAACAGTGTTTAATGCTTCTCACCGATGTTTTTAGATACAATTTGCAATGTATTTTATCCTAATAATAATATTATTTGTTGTGTGAAGTTTTGACGTAACCCGGTTTCTTTATTCATTGATGTTGTGAGGTAAGTAATAATATACAGGCCAATTTGAACCTATGTAAGCTACACTGACAATAGGAATTATACATATAAATTTCTCCTTTCCCGACCCAACCACGTAAGACATGGATGACATCAGCTAGATATCTTACATCAGTGTAACTACATTCGAATTGTCCTGACATTCAAAGTGATTTTATCTAATAACTTCGGTGTTTGATACATGCTCGATATAATATTAAATTTACAGTACCTTAAGTACTTAAAAATATTATTTATGAAGATCTATTTTATTTATAAGTGTTATTATCGTTTATACAAGACTGATTCAGTTATATGACGGCATAATGATGGATATCTTATTTAGAACAGTTGAAGATTAGCTTACCCTCTTTGGGAAAGTATTTACAATGACAAACTAAACAATATTAAACAAACATGCGTTTTTCAGTTCTGTAAATTATAATCTTAGACAACTTTTATTACGTAGTATACGCAAAAACAATTTTATTGAAAACAATTATTAAACAATTTATACAAATCTCAAACAAAACATTTTACGGTATAATATAAGGAATGGCGAGAAGACTTCAGTAGGTGTTCCAATATTTCTTATGTTTATTTGATATTATATAAGTGCTGTAAGAAGTGCAATCTCATAAAACAAGTTTCAACGCTAGGAAGAAATCGGAAGCATATATTTACTTAAGGATCTCTTCTGATGGTATAAAATTGTAACTACATGCCTACTTATGCACCTATATCAATTATCCTTCGTCAAGAAGACGCGACATCATCTATTAAATAGACGAAGAACCTAATCGATTTCACTCAGTATTTTACTTCCTGTGTACAGCACCCTGTACTAGGTATAGTAGTTTAATAGGTAAACATACCATATATCAATAATACATACATAAAATATTAAAATTTGTAATGAATATTAACGACGATGAAAAAATATTAACGGTATCATAGTAAATAAGGGCACGAATAGGTAACGTCGATATAAATAGTGCTGCCGGCCCCGTTCTAGATACTTATTAGGGTGAGTATTCGGCATATAAAACTTTAGGTAGGTACTATATGTAAGTATAAAATGTACAGATAATAATTCAAATTGATTGCGTGTAAAAATCTTAATAGTATGAATCATAGAAATATACAAAAAGCTATCGTTTGGTATTACATCACGTAATAAGCTTACTTCTTATCTATCGATCCACGTCCACTAACGTGCGACACTTAACGAATATTTAGTAACGACATTCGCCAAACGTTATATTATATTACTTTGTTTCAGCCTTTTCGAACAGGAGAATCGAAATTGGAATTTAATACAAAATAGTAACTAGTAGACTCAGTGAATTAACGTTACGATAGATACTGTAGTAAGGCCTCGGCAGCGGTCGCCGCCGCCGGCGTCACTCTACGATGTGAAGCACCATTTGTTCTAGCGTAGGGATAATGTACACATTCGTCGATTCTAGTCTTATAACATTAGAATTAAGTTGGCGCGCGAGCGCTTACTCTCCGAATATTCATTAGGAACAACGATTTAAAATACTATACGAACATCTCTTTAGGATAACTTAAACATTATGAGCGCTTTTGGCACCTAGCCCTAATTACTTGATTCCGAGAATGATGCGTTTCAATAAACTGGCTTTGTAACAACCTTAACGACCAGTGCTTCCGTAACAAACCTTGCGGATCTTACAGAAACTAAGTGGCATCAATATAAGCTTTGTGACTTTAATGAGAGACGTTCTTTGGTGACCATTAATGAATTTACCAAAACACTGGAAAGTTGAAGGCAAATATAAATTTTGCAACAACTGCAGCGTGTATTTAAAAACTCACTTCGAGTATAAAATAGAGTCGGAAAACAAAAATCGCAAATATCAATACCACTTTTACAACGACACCAAATAATGCTAAAATGAGTGCATATTGCATAGAAATATATTTAAATAAAATAAAGTCGATGTCACGAAAATTTCTATTTACAATAGAATTCTACCATTATGTATAAAATTGAGCATTACTGTCTATAATCAAAGGCTGCTGATTACCTTAGATCTAATAATATTCAAATGCTTAGCATAATATAATACACGTTCCCAACCGGGACAACTTTTATCTAAGTACTTAGTACTCATCAACTTCTCTCATCGATCTTATACTTAACTAAGTCTATTAACAAAAATATATTTACACCTTAACGTTCGATACGTAATCTCATAGCCACTGGAGAAGACGAGAGGACGCGCTCGTCACGCTATCGTTCCTTAGTTAACACGAATACTTGAGTGATCACATGTAGCGGCGGGGTCGGGCGCCCGGCGGCGGCGGCGGCGGCGCGCCTCAGGTGCACTCGATGATGAGCGGCTGGCTGGACTCGATGACGCTGGGCCGCGGCTCGCCGGCCGCGTAGTGCTCGTGCTCGGGCCGGTACTGCGGCGCGTGCGGCGCCAGGTGCGGCGTGGTCGAGTGCGCGTGCGCGTGCGCGCCCAGCAGCTCGCTCGCGCGCGCCCCTCCGACCAGCCCTCCCTGCCCGGCCGAGTGCACCTCGTAAGCCTCGAGCCCCTCCCTCTCGTGACAGTCTTTGTCGATGGGACCTGCAAAGTGCACGCGAAATTGAAATCGGTCGCGTTCAGCGAGAGCGCAAGTGAAAGTTACGGTTCACCCGCGAAGAGAAAGTGCAGCGCGCTGCAGTTGCTCTCGCGGCGGTGCTCGCGTATACACTCTCTAGTGAATATTTGAATCAAAATTGCAAATTAAATTAAAAATGAAAGTGGAAAAATGTTTAAGTGTGGTGCATCAAAAAACTTAAACTTACATTCAGTGTTAGCAGCGTTCGTGATGGATAGGACCTCTTCGATGTTGTTCGGTTTACAACTAGTAGTTTTCCAGTGAGTTCGAAGGCCCGAAGCGCTGATGTACTTTTTGTCGCATCCTTGGCAGACATATGGCCTGTCGTTTGTATGCAACCGCTTATGAAGTTTCAAGTGGACGAATTGTGTGAATTTCTGCATGCAAAGGTCACAGGCATACGGCTTTTGACCCGAGTGCAAGCGCAGGTGAGTCTTCAAGTTTGATGTGGAGGAAAATCGTTTTTGGCAAATATCACACTGATGAGGCTTTTCTCCGGTGTGCACGAGATAGTGCTTCTGGAGATGGGCGAGCTGCGTAAATGACTTACTGCAGACATTGCACTTGAACGGTCGCTCTCCTGAATGTGTCCGTAGGTGGACCTTTAAGTTAGAAAGCTGACCGAATGTTTTACAACAAACATTGCATTCGTAGTGCATTTTTCCGTCCTTCTTCTTCAAAGGATAAGGTAAACTTCTGTAGCCGCGCGATGTTTGCGAGTTGGGGCTCAGAGGAGCCATCATGAGGCCGCAGGAGCCGTCGGGGCTCATGCTTCCGTGCGGAGGTACAAGTTGCGGACTTCCGTTTGAGTTCTGAATCAAACTTAATTGTGAGCAGTTTTTCAGTGTGATTACACTAGTAGTGGATGGATAGTGATGATTACTGTGCCCATTTTGAGATCTTTCATATTGATGCGTAGAAGTAACAGTCGGTGAATACGTGCTAGGAGGAGACCCAAGTTGAGTAATTATTGTAGAGTTCGGTGGAGAATAAATATTGTAAGAGTAGTTGGGATAGTGGCTTTCATACCTCGTTTCTCTTATTTCCCTTATTTCTCTGATTTCTCGGATCTCGGTAGTATGAGGAATAGTGTGCGGTGGTGACGATGAATAAACGGACATTGAATTAGGTGTCGGCAGTTGTTGTGGCAGTGGCAATAAAGATGGCAGCGGCGTTAAATTAGAACTGGAGTCCGGACTGCAGGCATTTCCATACCGTTGACTCTTCTTGTACGAGTAAGCCATTTCCGTGGGCGAAGAAGGTGGGGGTGTAGCGTTGGGCTGTCGGCGGTTTGGATCGTTATTATTTGTATCAATCCTGTTGCCCGTTGTTAAGATAGTTTCTAGAATGCGAGTATCAGAAGGAGAACACCTCATGAAAGCTGGTTGTGGAGATGGTGACGTTGACCCTTCTTCATAATATGGTTTATTTAATGGAACAACGGTGTTTTGAGACGATTCGAGGACGATCACAGTCGATGTTGCTGGATCGCGACGTGGTGGCGATAAATTTTGTGGTGAAATGTCCCCAACTTCTTCAGCTATTACCAGCTCTTTCTCACTTTCGCAATCCATGTCCTTATGATTTTGGTATTGGTATGCTCTTGGCATCTTAATCTTTACTTTTCTGTATTCATTGCGATGCATATCTTGATCCATTTTTTGAACAATTACAGTTTCTTTGGGTTCATTTGTTTTATTAGAGCAGTCCAGAACATAGTTTTCGACATCAGAGTCACTTGAATCTTCTGGAGGTGTAAATTCATCATGATAGCCATTGCTGTGGTAGCCTTCATCGGACCTGACAGAGCCGTCGGCAGGGGTTAGCTGATGGTCGTAGTGGGGTCCGCAATGAGAGAGGCTGGGTGACCGATTCCCAATTTTTTCTTGAAGGTGCTGAGCCATGGGTGAAGGTCCTCGCATGTCCCTTAAGTGATGATTCTGAGCAGGTGATCTATTAGCATGAACTCTTGGGTTCTCCATTTGATGAATAACCACATGTGATGTGCTTTCTTTGTGTTGGTGAATTATTAAAGTTGGATTGTCTCTGTGGTGCACTTTCACGGGTGATGGTGGTTGCATTAAGCCGCTAGGTGACAAAGGTGCGTGTTCACTTACAATAGGGCTATCAGTTTTTGAATGAATGATGGTCGGAGATATGTCGGTCCTGACAAGTGTCCTGTCATTTTTGGCGACATTTCTTGAATCTTCCCGACACAGCAGGGGCGGACTGTCGTGGAACGATTTATCACTCAGTTCTCGCTTTCTGCGTCTGCTCGGGATTTCAGTCTCTAAAAGTTCTTTGGCATTTGTTAGTCCAAGAACATACTTCATGTGGTTGAATGCAATCTCGGGATGAACTGGGGCAGGTGGTATTCCATATGCCTTTTTGATGGTTTCCTCTTTGCCTGAAAATAAAGAGATTTTGTTAAAATCACATTCAAACATATAAAATAATGTTTAATCGCATATTTATTGGATGTCTATACTTACAAATAGAGTACGTGGCTCGCTCTGGATCAATATCGTAGCCTAGCCTCGTTGCAAAATCTTTGCAATACCACACCATCAGTTCTTCGTTTGGCATGATGTCCCTGAAACCAGACACAAATTTAAAGAAAACTCTTTTATCCATCACGATATTTATTTTTACGTTAGATTTAAAATGATAAGAAATAGATTTAGTAGGAATGTGGTAAAGTGTGAGTGCTACCTTATGGTGTAGAAGTATATGTGTTCTTGATGCTGGCAAGCGACGAGGTTCATCACGGACAAGGAGTAAGCCGACGCCACGTATCGCATCCAGTTCGCCACACTCGTGTCCGACCCATCAAGGTAATAGTAGTCGCTATCCTTGAATATCTGCAAATAGACATTTCAGAATAAAACATACACTCTTACAAGTTCAGGAGCTTTGTTTTACTAACACATATGTGACGTTATCAGGGTAAAGGAACCTTATTGTCGATGGCGTTCACGTCCCGCGGCGTCGTATTTGTATACAGACATCGCTCATAACACCGTAAGCGCCTTCGAAAATAATGTCCCTTTAATAACAACATAATGTTTATTAAACGTAACTCGCATTTGCACACTTGTGTACTACAGTTGCATGTTTATTTAAATAAATACGGATATACTAATGCTAGAATAAGGCGTTAGACCTCATCGGAAAAGAGAGATTTATAGTCTAGTCAATAGTAAAGTCAAACAAATGATATAGGGGACACGTGACCGGCTAGATACGAGAATTAACAATGCGCGTGCAGCAGATAGCGTACATCAGTAAATGCTTACTACAGCAAAGTCAAGGACGCAGTGTCACTCAATTCATTATTGACAACGGGAGATAACGATATTGTACCAATTGGTATAAGGAATTATTTTCAAAAGGCAATATCTTTGTAAGGATTTCGTTGAGAAATTGACTTGAAAAGAGTCAAGTTGTTATGGTCAGCTAATCTGACTAATAAGTGAAAGTGACGAAAAATATTTATAAATTATTCGTTTGTCCATAGTAAAAACAGTTCCTAAGTTTCAGTTGTTCAACTATTGTTGATCAGAGGCTATTTCACCACAGTGACATCGACACTGACAATTCTGTGCCTATTTCTGGGTTGATAAGTAACTCAGCGTCAATATTTCCTTGTTGAACATGCAATGAACGGCGAAATGTCACTGTCGGGCGACAATTGTCACTATTGTGAAATAGACCACCGGTAATCTATATCCATATTGAATACCATGCAAATTATGTATTATAATTAATAAGGTACCATCACCAAGTATGAAAAATGAAGCCCGATCTCACCTTTATATTTCCGTAAGTATGATGTCTGACAGTTTCTTGTACCTGGCCCAAAATAGAGATGAATCGGTTAGTTAAGAAGAATAACTAGTGCATATTGTACAAAAGCTGTTTTGCTATATTGTTAGTCAAACGTGCCTATTTGTCAGATAGGTGGCTCAGAAGACGCTACTAAGTGAAGAGTGATCCATTATTTACAAGGGTCGTACCCAAAGATGTCTTAAGCAAAGTGGAAGATTGATGTTATAGTTTTTGTAAAGTTTGTGGACTTACCCTCCAATAATATCTCCAAGAGACTTTGTCATTGGGCTTGTTTGGGGTTCGGGTGCCTTCAAAGGGTCCGAAACGCGTGCCGCGGGGTATTACGCCTATGCTCCATACACCTTCAGTCTGTGGGTATTTTTTTTACATTAGTGATCGTAGATAAGAGAATCCTGGTAACATTTAAAGAGAAAGAAGAACTAATATTTGAACGTTTCTTTAAATTCTTACCGGTGTATTAGGAGTGGATAGAACTGCCGACGGCCTGAGTGCTAGGCTGCGCGGTAGAGTCTTCTCGGCTCTGTTGGGCGCGCCTCGCTCGCAAGGCACATCTATCACTATGTACACCGTGAGCCTCTCGAACTCCTCTTCGCGCATGCGCGTGACATCGTAGGCGCTGGCGCTGGACACGGCGGCGGCGGTGGCGGCGGCGGGGCTGCCCGTGCGGCCCACCACCGTCGTGCTGGCTACCTCTTCACTTGTTGACTGTTGACAATACAGTACATATTGTTAAACGCCTAATAACAATTTTATTGGGCTTCTTGTCTTTAACTTATGAACTGAGCAATCACTGTTAAAGTGGGTATAAGGAGAAATGTTCAATTTTTCAACCATTTAGAATTTTTCATCGAGTGTTCTTGTGTCGGTGTCGGTAATACGAAGATTTGTCTTATTTATCAGACTTCCGTGAAATAAGCTGAATATTGTATGTCTACATATATATCGGACTGCAGTAGTTAAAGGGATAAAGATTACTTTAATCAATATTAAGGACACTAAAGCCCCCGTTGAGCGTTCAATAAGCCCCAAAAATATGCAAACATCACGGCGAAGTGCATTTTCCACTTCACACCCGCATGCATCCGAAGGCTTTAGCGACCTACTTTGATATTTATTTTTGTCTTCAAAGGGTTTATTTTCGTGCGGCGAGACGGCTCCGGAGCCGCTCGATAAAGGGGAGGTGCCACTACTGACCCAGTTTCACGATAAGTGCGCACTTTCCACTGCGCACCGACACTTCCCCTTTGCCTACTTCTATCTATTTTCGCAAATTAAATTTGCCGTTAGACACTTCCAAATTTGAGCAAAAGGTCAACTGGCACTAATAGACACGTTAATTTAAATCGTGTCGCTTTGAAATATTTGGTTACTCACCAGTCTCATTTTGATCGATTATTGTTGTTTCTTCAAATCAGTATGTTCATATTTGTCTTGAACCGTTGACAGCATGTACCTATAAAAGAAAAAATACTGTTATATACCTGTGTATTGTTACAATAATATATATTTTACTTCCTGCATTAAAATAAACGCGCCCAAGGTTTACAATAAATAATTGCAGCTTGAACATTTGCCAAGCATTTCGTAAAATTTTGCAGTTTTAGAGAAAATGTACCTACTTAGAAGTATTAATAATTACGAGTAATACAGTAATACCTATCAATATTACTTTTATTAACTAGTGTACCTCTTTACGGAAATAATTGACTTGCCCTGTATTTCAACAATTTCTAGTAAAAATATAGGTAGCATCATGGCTGGCTACAATAACCGATTCAGGAAAATTCTTTATTAGGTATCAGAAAATAAACGAATTCTGAGAAGCCTATCTTTGCTAACAGTAAATAAAGAATTTCGAAATGAAAAAGCTTTTGACCCCATGAAATAATGACTACGCAAAGTCAATAGACAATAAAATTAAAGTCATTCCATTCGAAGCGCTAAAAATCGTTAAATCTCCATGGTGTCTGATGCAATGCGAGAACTTTAAAGCAAAGATTGTCTCAATGTTGCAACCCAAGTGAAGCAACCTCAAGTTCAACAGTTCATTGCACAATCGCCGGAAGACGTGAGTGCGACGACTCGACTGCCGATGGGACCGAAAATGTGTTTTTCGAAACCGACCCGTTTGACATTCAGAACGTTGCGCAAGTAACCAGACATTATGTGTTGATGCGCGGCTGTACAGTACATGCTTATTAAGCAGTAGTTGTCAGGAAATACGCGCTGGTTTGTCGTGATCAACCCTGAAATCTTTAGTACAAAGCTCCGTGATGAAAAATCTAACCAACATAATGACGAGAAAATGATTTCGTGCATAGCAGAATATTTATAATGGTGCTCCCACAAAACAAATTTTTGAGCATTTCTTTTTTTTGCCACTTTTATGAAATGAGATATTTTTGAAAAAAAATATGCTATTTCTACTCAGAATCACTAGCTTTTTCAATCCTAGTAGTTAAAAAAATTGTCCCATACGATTTTTTCTTATTTTATTACCATTTTCCGTACATGTTGTGTGGGGTAACAAAAGAGGAAAGTAACAAAAATGTATGGAAATTCTGGGACACTTTTTGTCTCCCAGTGAGATTGAAAGTACTCGTGATTCTACTAAGTACAATTGACCTAAAATTCTAAAAAAAAAAAAAAAAAAAAAAAAATGGCAAAATAATAAGAAATGCTCGTTTAACACTAAGACTTTCAGCCCTTATGATGCTCCCACACTGGCTATTATTATGTTATATAACATTGTGTTACAGGGATAGCGCGATGGTATTGACATAACGCTGTCCCCGTCACACAGTGTAGGAGCATCATAAGGGCTGAAAGTCTTAGTGTTAAACATTTGTTTAGAAACCGAGTTTGAATACAATACACCCATAAACTTGATTTTTTTTTTCCTAATTATGCAAGTGATGAATAATGACGACAGTAGTGAAATGAGCGTTGCATTAGTTTGACAACAGTGTGACCATGCCAATCACTCGGCGTGCCAAAATCAAGCTATTATTAAACGATTCTGATTTCTATTTCCTGGCTCTGACGTCACCTAACTAATATTACCAATAACATAGTTGGTAGTTTTATGACATGGTTTGAAAGTGAGTTTTAACGTTTGCTTTTACTTTCCAACGTATCAATGTATGTACCATTAATTGTTTTCAAAACAGTTAAACGCTACTTATGACGCCAGGTGATCGTAAGATCTTGAAATTCCTAACATCACAAGCAACCAAACGAACCTGTCCCATCTATCTATTGGTTTAACGTCACTACCAATGAAATATTAACAGCCTGTACTAATGTTACGATCGGCCGCCGGCGTATTTTTTTTACAATTAGATCAAAATATCAATAGTAAATAATATCATGATACTACATACAAGGAACATTACATACAAGGTTTACATAGAAGGGTTAAATAAAATACATATTAATATGTACATTAAAGTATTTTTTTATTTGTGAAGTAATTTATTTAAGTATAACATTACTTCAACGTTAGTACGAGTATTAGGATGGCTCTGTCGCAATTAAGCCGCGAAAAATCCAAAGTAAAAGTTACGTAAACCAAGCAACAATACTGGACTATATTCAGCTAATGATTGCGTAAGGGCATGTTTACACCCCGTGCACGTGACCGGTTGCGCAAGCGACGCAAGAGCAATGTCACACGCGATGCACACCCCCGCTGGTAACGGAATGAGCCTTTATTTGTTTATCGATCGACTTCGCGGTTTTCCTCGTTTTTTTTTTACATATGCGTTATTTATAAGGTAAGAGTATCAGGGCTCGATACGCTAATAATGCACGATAGGTGGACGCCTTTCTGTCACATTTATTGACAATGGCTAAAGATTGAATGTGGCATCTAGTGGTACACTGTCGAGTACTGGTACTTTTATGTTAATAATGACTTAACCAATCATGGTAATATTTGGGGTTATGATACTTACGGGTGTGTAATGATTGGTATAACTTTTTTTGGTATAGTAACATTTGATATAACAACATTTGGTATATATTTAGAGGGTATAATCACTCATTTGACATAATTAACATTTGGTATAACCACAAAATATCTATTTTTATTTTGTATAATCATTATTTCGTATAACACTTATTTATAATAATCGTGGTATGGTATAACTATCTATTGATATACGACTAGTATAATATAACTAGCAAACAGTATAAATCATTTCATGAATTAAATTTATTCTTTTTTGAAAGGATCACAGTTCTAACCTAACCTAACCTACTTTTCTGATCGCAGTACATAATGTTTAAGGGTCACAGTTCTAACCTAACCTAACCTGTTTGTCTGGTAGCAGCGCGTTGTGTGTAAGGGTCACAGTTCTAACGTAATCTACTTTTCTGGTAAATGATGGATCTAATTTATTGTGCAATTCTAACTGTGCTTTAGAAAGAATTTGTGTTATACAATTTATTTATTATCGGAAATAAGCATTATATTCAAAGTATGTTATAATAAATGTTATTCGAAAAAATGATCATTATATTAAATAACCATTATACAATTTGTCAGTATATTATTTGTTGTTATATGATTCAATAGTTATATCAAATGATCGTTATATCGACTAAAAATATATCAAAAAAAGTTATACCGATCGGTACGCACCCGATACTTACAGTATTTATTTTAAAGATATACATTACTATTGTCAAGAACAACATATTTTGTCTCAAAATTTCAAGCTAGTTTTTATTAGTTTTTGGTATTTTTAAAGATCCTTGCTTCCAGTACGCGTGGCATATAATATAACTCTTGTTAATACGTTTTATTTTTTATTAACGTCGATTACTGTACGTTATTATGAAACGTTTTTTTACTTCCGTAATTTTGTCCCTTGAAGTGATGGAACCATAGTTCATAGTTTCATGAGAATTAAATCTTCAAATAATATACATTGTGAAGATATACAGGCGAGCTGTGGACTTAGCTAGGCGGAAATAGTTGACACATTATGTAAATGGATTTAATTGAAATTAGCTTGTTATGACAAATCATTTATTAGTATGTTATCATAATGTCATATCACCGCGCTAATAAACCTGATAGCAAATACAGGATATCATTAATTATTATTACCAGAAATAGACTATCTTCCCGGTTGCACTAAATTAATAATTAATTAAAAGATAGTTCTAATTCTAACCGATGTCATAAGATTGGAAATTATTATAATTTGAATACATATATTCTAATAAACAAATACACGCAGGAGGACGCAAGGGGCGACGAATTAGCGTATTTATAGGTTGTAATATAATTATGTAAGCTTGTTAAGTAAATAGGTAAAAATTATGCTCTACAAAATTTGGTATCGGATAGAACAAAAATGCAGTAATTCGTAATATAAAACGTTTATATGTAATCCCGAAAAGTGATTTTTATATTTGCCAGTGGTTTACTGTTAGAGAATGTCTCAAAGCGTTAATTCCGCCTTTTAAACTTTACTTCCATCCAAAATATTTAAAATAAATAATTATTACATACAACCGGAGAGGGTAACGTTTGACATTACGAAAGTCATTACTTTCAGTTATCCGATCTAATGTAAACATGTGTGCGGCCGGCGCCAGCGCAGCGGGGCGGGCAACCTTGGCGCGCGCACTTGAACTTGCCCTTTGCCGCTGCGTCGCGACGTCACCGCTGCGCTTGCACATTGGAGGCTTCTTTTAACAGTTACATGCATGACCTTTGGGGCCGGTCAGTTTGGGGCTGGTCAATTTATATTGTCTAAATTGGCGCAGTCGGGGCATTTTTTTCAAAGTTGTCCACCCCACTTTTTTTTGTAACATGGGTATTTTTTACGCAATTTATACTAAAAATCACGAGGTCTTTCGATCCCAAGAGGAGAAAAAAATGTCCCAAGATTTCTATACATTTTTCAAACCTTCCATTACGTTACCGTCATACAAAATGTATGAAAAAATAGTAACGGAATGGGAAAAAACCTTGGGACACTTTTTTCTCCTATTAGGATTGACAGAGCTCGCGATTTTGAGTGGAAAAACTACATAAAAAATTCCAAATCGAAAAAAAAGTGGGGTGACAATTTGAAAAAAAAAATGGCCCAGTCTCGGCCTGGTTTTTAGAGAATTTTCCTTTAGTGACACACATATTATACGGGTTTTTAAAGATATGGCAATAATGACACTGCGATAACAAAACGTTGAGTATGATTTCAAGACACAAGCTCTTTCTGACGTTTAAGTTGCTAATTATTAATTAATAATCACAATAGGCACCTAATTACCTAAAAGAAACTCAATAAAACAGCATTGAGCTTCATATTTTTAGGGTTAAAACATTATTAACGTATATTCTGTTATTTTATCACAATAGCGATTCGTTAGGGTCAAAAATTATGTTTCAATAAAGCAAACGGTCACCTTTCACTGTCTTGACTCACAATCCATATTATGCCAAGATCTAATATTTCTTAAAGTTTGAATCGAGTCTAAATATCATAAAGTATTCAAGGAAACAGCGTTATTATTTCCGTGAAATATATCTGCAGTAAATTAGAGAACAAAATGATGGCCAGTTTTATTGCGGGCGATGGAAGCGACGCCAAGCAGGCAAGGTCATGTGCATATTGAAAAATACTCAGCTGATTGTGCAGTTTCTTCATGCTTATGATACAGCCTTGAATATTCGCTTTGGTATAGATGCTGTGGGTAAAATGAGACTTGGAGCGACGGGTTATATCTATGATGTATTTGTGGAACTTGTAAGCAAAAATATGCTTACACATCGTGTTTATCTATTTTTGTGTGCAACTAAAGCCCTTAAAACATTTAATTAGTTTGTCCTAATCCACGTATAAGAGCTGTAATTTTATACGTATGGGAAGCTACATAATATCAAGGATAATTTATATAGGATTTACAATCTGTATACTAAGAATCGTATCTCGATTTTTTAGCGCCACCTTTTAAATACGATAAATATGATAACTACACTACTGATGATGCCTACAAATTAATTTTTTTCAAAATGTGTATTGACGTGATATCATGATATTAAAATAAAGAAGCATGTCATTTGTTCTCATAAAAAATAAAAACACTCAAAACTATTTGGGGAAAATATGACTTTGGCCACTTCCAGGCTACGAAACACCGCCATCTAGTTTTAAGCCTGAAAGGCCCATACATTTCAGGGGTACGCTTTTTAGTATGGGCTTTGTCTGTCCCGTATTATATCGTCCTTGATAATATTATTAATCAGCGTAACAATTTTTAGATATTAGGTACCTTTGCTTCATTCGCCTACGTCTAATGCTTTGGTTTAAAAACAAAAATAGCGGTGTTAAACAACATTTAAGAGGACTTGATCACAAATGTAATGTCTTCCTAGTACAATTTAGATAACATCTGTGATTTCTCGTTATGAAAATGCATCGTACATGCGTCCACATATTACACTCATGTGTTAATATCGCATGCATCGGCAATGGCAGAGTGCGACGGGCACCGTTAACCTTGCCGTCTAATAATAAATGGATGTATAAGTGCACGCATATATGTATATACCTATATCGCATATAAATCTGTGTAACTGTTAGACAAACACTAATGCGGAAATGGTTGGATATCAGTTGTGTAAGAGCGTGTAAGTGCAACGTTATCTGCCTGTGAGATAACTGCACGGTACTTTGCATAACCTTGAGATGGGAACAAATAAGTAATAGGTTGTCGGAAATGGCGTATTTTATGTTGGTTAATGGTAATTATACTTTTAAAAGAAATCGTCCTACATATATACATGACTAGCCTTTGCCCGTGGCTTCGCTCGGGTTAGAAAAAGTAGCCTATGTCACTTTCCATCCCTAAAACTATCTCCACTCAAAAATCACGACAGTTCGTCGCTCCGATTTACCGTAAAGGACGGACAAACAAACAAACACACACACTTTTCCATTTATAATATTAGTATGGATGAATTTAATTGCATTATTAATCTGCAGTTTATAATTTAAAATTGAACTTTGTAAAATTTGCATGATTTTTTTTTTTATGGGATAGGAGGCAAACGAGCAGACAGGCCTGATGGTAAGCGATCACCGCCGCCCATGGCCACCCGAAACACCAGAGGTGTTGGAGGTGCGTTGCCGGCCTTTAAGAGATTGATTGAAGAGATTTGTATTTTTCAATAAGAGATATCAAGAGATGATTGTATTTTTACTTTTTTATAGATTTCTAATGACATTATACTTGCTATGGGTGCAAATTTTGATAATAATCTGCGACCAGGAACAGGCTAAAATAGGTATTATGAGTAATTATGGCATAACCTTCAATCATTCGAATATTAGCACATTTTTAGGTAGGTACCTACCTAGATTTAGTTTTTTTTAATTTTTTGAACAATAACGAATACTGAAACACCATGGCCAGTAATATTAGTCTCACATTCCGAGATAATCTGTAAATCTGCATGGGACTTAATGAATACTTTTATTTTATGCGGAAATTTTAATCAACTCATATAATGAGATGGTACACAATTATACACGAGTAACTTACCGAATTAGAATATGATTTCACAGACACTTAAATAAACATTAAATCAGAATCACTAAATCATATCCGCGTCTTTGGAAATCATTCAAGAGGCACTTTATGTCGTGATTTGTTTTCTTTACACTCCACTTTCTGATTTATATAATTTTAAAATCGAACTTGGTAATAGTAAAAACTTTGAAAATTAAACTTACAATGTCATTCCTTTATAAGTGCATCCAAACTATTCTCGTGTGTATCGTAAGCGCCGCGAAAAGTGTTGGGTTTAAGAAGAGTGGCGAGGAGCGGCTGATGAGAGTGGTGGAGGCTGCGGAGCGCTGCAGCGACAGTGGGGCCGCAGCCGCGCGCTGGGGGCAGCCCGGCGGGCGCCGGGGCGGCTGGGGACCTGCCGGCGTGCTCGGCGCCGGAGCGCTGTGCGCATTATGCAACGGAGGCCACAGCTCCGACCTGCCCTACGTCTACCCGCTTCGCATCGTACTAACCCGCCGCGCCGACCGACCTAGATGCACTTTTACGACGAGAATGCAATCGACACACATATTCGCGTCTCGTTCCGATAAACGCATCGACGACGAAAGCGGCCGGTGATGGAGAATGCGGACGAATTTGACAGCAAATGCAGTGAGTGCGTCACGTTCTCGCCTAGGGCTTGGCTAGGAGCCCGAGTGGGACGGCGGCGGCGCCGCGAACTGCATTCAAGTTCATTACTTCCGTACCGCGAGCGGCCGCGACCGTGCTCCCGATCCGAGGCGAGGCCTTATTGACGATCATCGCACTCCAAGCTACTTTCTATTTTAATAAAACTATTTTCTATTATAAAAACATACAACTACAGAAAGTATGAAAGAAAAATTATAGATAAAGTAGTAACGAACGGGGTTTTGATATCCGGAAGCATTCTTTATTACTTGAAAACGGGCCTGCCTTTGTACAACTACCATTTATAAATGACCCTTGAATTTTCGACATTTAAATACCACTTGAAATTTAGGTATTATTATACAAATAACCTGTAATGTATCAATACTATCAATCTTCATATTTTTTTTTCAAGATATAATTACCTATAATACTATTCATATACAATTATAAGGGAAACAGTGAATGAACCGAACGATTCAATGATTACATCACACGATCCCTATTTATAAGTACATTCGGCGCGGATCAGTCCGCATGGCTGATAAAAAGCACTAATTAAAACTAGTTGAAAACAACGTGCGAGCGAGTAGCGTGAGAGAGGCAGCGAAAGCCTGCGCCACCCCGGAACACGCTTTCACTATCGGGGGTGAACGACACGACTCACCCCTACCCTGGGATCTCGGGGGCAGCCTATGGGATACACTAAACGTATGTTGATTAGTAGAAATAAATAAGTGTTTTTGCCTATATTTTAGAATTCAGCAAAATGTAGATTGTGTCGAGAAAATAATGCATCAAACGAATGTTAAATTTTATAATTTGATTAAAATCTAAACAGATTATTTATTTAAGTTTGTGTTATAAGTATTTTTGTACTATGATTAATTTAAATGGCATAATAGAAGCTAAAATATGGCCCCTATTATAGTGCGGTCCCTAGAACCCTGGTTACATTCTCTATTGTAGAGACTGGCTAAACTAACTTTGCAAAAATATCTGGAATAGGTATAATTCATATATTTTTTAAATTTTAATCCACTCAAAATAAACAGATAACTGAACACTAATAACAATAAAAACTTAGAACTATCAAAATAAACTATTCCCTGTCATTCCCGGTGCAAAAGTGCCCATGACGCTCGCAGCGTTTCCGCGTTGAATTACAATGGACAGCTTTTGCACCAGGAACGACTCGGAGCGGGGGCTTTCTCCTTTTTGCCTGAGTCGACGGCCTAATTCGCGTGCAAAGCACTTCGCGTCTGTTCCCCAGCTCCCCGCCGTCTCTACCGCGAATGGGACAAATATGTAGCCCGGGCCAATGGGAAGATATTTTAGGCGTTTCAAGCCCGCTTGCGATTGAGCCGCTGCTCCGGCCGCGTGCGAGGTGCGGGAGATGTGGGAGGCAGCGAAGGTACTGACACACGTAGCGTCCCATACCCAACACCGCCCCCGTTCCCACGGTACTAAAGTCAGGCCATCAGGACGTTTACCATCAGTGCGGCTAAGTCCTGGTGGCTCAAGTACCGAAGGGACACCAGCCGACCTTAGGGCTCTCTGGATGGTCACGTTGAGGGCAAAATGTCGCGGATGTCTTCCTGCGCAGCGACGGCAACTCAGAGCGTGGTGGCCGTCAGCTCCCACCATAGAGCCGCAGATGCATGTGTGTGGTTGGCAAACATCGCAGCCCAGGCGGAGAGCGACGGCCACACGCAGCGAGTCACCGTCGAGCAGTGTACCCAGTTGAGGAGATGGCAACGCATGCAGCCATGCTCCTGACTCGGGCTGAGACACTGCCAAAAGCCGCGCACGGTCAACGCCGGCGGCACTCGTGATGAGATTGTCAATTACAGCTTTAGAGCGGGTGTCATCCCAAGCACGCTGAACGTTAGGGTTCTCCGGCACCGTCGCTCCAGTGTTAATAGACAACCAAGCCTTAATAGCGTCCGCCACATGTGGTATGCACACCCTGTCGCCATTTTTAGATATAATGTTAGCAACAAGGTTGGCAACCCCATGGGCAGACGCTAAAAAGGCCGGCAGGCTCACATCCTTAATGCGCCGTATGCCGAGACCCCCATAGCGAACCGGAAGGGATGCTTGTGTCCACTGGTTTTCATCCATGGAAATGTTGACGATGGACTCTATCGTTGACTTTATCGCGACGTCGAAGCAATCGATGTCGGTAGGGTACATCCATACAGGGGCCGTACGCAGAAGCTAATTCACTTTTGGTACTGCAAAACATTTTTGTAAGAGAGCCAATGCTACGTGAGGATTGATGCCTCTGAGGCGTTCGCCAGCAAGAAGAAGCATCTCCCTACGTGTCCGCAGAGCCTCAGGAACTGCAGATGAAAATATAGGAGCACCGAGTAAATTTAAAGAGTTAGAGCTCAGTTCCCTAAGTCCAGGCAGCACGGATGATAAGCTGGCGAAAAAAGGCGAGGAAACCGATCCACAAGGAAAAAACTCACACTTAGACCATTCACTTCCAACCCCATATCTCTAAGACGCGGTAACAATACAAGCAAGTCTCGCTTTACCTCTTCCGGTTTACCACCAATGGTACCGTCATCGAGGTACCAAATGTTAAGAGGAGACTTGAGTTCTGTGATAACTTTTTGTATTGCGAGACTGAACGTGAGGGGGCCAAGCGGGTCTCCCTGTTGCGCACCTACTTGAGACATTATGCAATCAGAACCATAAAAGAGGTTGGATGGTAGGTGGTAGACCTGGTAGAGGAAGGGGAAGAGAGATGGTATGTATTCCTTAACTTCATTTAAGAGGGAATCCCTTTCAACCGAGTTGAAGGCGTTTTTTAGATCCACTTTAACGATTAAACTATCTGCATTCTCTGGATCCAAAACAAAAGTACGAACTGCATGTATTGCCGCCTCACAACCTAAAGGGACCCCAAAACCCACTTGATGTGGCTGAAGGTAAGAAGCCATCTGCTCTCTCACAGCACGGCAACCAAGCTTGGCGACTAGTCGCCGGAAAGTGCTCCCAATAGCTATTGGGCGTATCCCTCCCTCCTTTTTCTTTAAAGCGCAGAGAGAAGCTCCGTACAAAAACGGACAGACTTCAGAATGTACCTTCCCGCTCAATAAAAAATTGCACAATTTGGTCAAAGACTCCAGCAAGCGCACCCCACGAAATGGTGAAGGACCAGCGAATACGTAGTTCCTGACGAACTATTGTAATATAAAATAAAATAAAACGGAAAAATAAAATTATGGTAATTGATGGCTGCCAATCCAACTTACGGTTATTATCGTCTCGATAGTTCAGCGGGCGGCCACCCTTACGAAGATTTACTTGGTTCACTCTTTCCTGTGTACACTCGCGAATCGTTATTTATTTAATTAGTAATCATTGCTTTATTCGTCGTTGCGGATATGTTTTCACACCATTGACATCGAATATCTTTTAGCGGATTCACGCCAGTAATTGACTTAAGGTGCGTGAACTTGTATTAATTATTTGTATTGTTATAATAAAATTAGCATCTTGTAAAATTAAGACATATATTTAGAATGATAGTACATTTGACACTGAATGATTACTTTTGTCATTGCAAATGTAACGAAAGTTTATCTTGACCTATTATAATAGTAATTGGTATATTTTCTAAAATAATATTTCTTTATTTCCCAGTTACACGAATGAAAACCCGTAAAGTAAGTAATTTGTTAAAACATCCCGTGTTGATGCACGCATGGGCATAGGTTGTTTGCAAAACAAGTAAAGTAAGTGGTAAGGGTGCTCCTCCACCGCCGCCGCGCCGCGCCCACCTCCCATTATCCAATATTGATTTCACTATTTACAGCCTGTAATCTGTTAACAACTGAAAACTGATGGACGTGTCGATATGCAATTCTGAGTCTTTGTTTGAACTCTGCTGAATGATTAAATATAAATATTCGTTTTGGAGATTTAGCTTTTTCGTACTTACTGATGTTTTTTGTTTCAGGTCATAAAGGCGGTTAATTTTCAGTAAGTATAATTTAGACTTACTCTGAAATCTTATACATTTTGAAAGTGACTGCCGATGTTAGCCTAAAATTAAGGTCTTCACTTTTAGTTTTTTTTGCAGCTAAAAAGTATTATTTTATTTATAAATAATGTACCATCAAATAAATTGTATGTTAGTAGATAGATAGAATACTCTATATTGGCACACCTCAGCAAAAGATACAGAAAAAGATACAGTGGAGATAAAACAAATGATTATAAATAGAGGCAGACAACAGGCGGTCTTATCGCTAAAGCGATCTCTACCAGACAACATACTGAGGAGTATTGTATTAGAAAAAGATTTTTAAATATTTTTTTTTATTTAAAGAAGTTAGTTTTATTTTTTTATGTTGATACAAGTACAGGTAGTAAACAGTCGCTAACTAGGTGTTTCACCCCCAGAATGCTCATTACTACGTATTACCCGGTGCCGTGCCGCCGACCCCTGACCGATTTATCAATGAGTCCGACTATTATAGGTGTACGCGTATTTTTCTTGCCGTAGGACATGGAAGCTCTAGGGGTGACCTACCCCAATGTCTGGGATGCAGGCAGCCTCTATCGATTCACGCGCTATGCAATTTGTGATGTAAATGAGATATGTGAGGGCTTAAAAATGCCACGCGTTTGAAAAAATCAATGTCATTCATCCTAGATTAAGATTTATCTATAAATATACATTGCGTACTTAATACGATTGATCAGATAAGGCTTCGTTTCGTTAATCTTATGAATTTAAATTTCTATTTTTAAAATACTATACCTATGTAATAGAGTATTTATGTCGAACAGCAACGTTGATTGGCGTCATTTGAAATCGAGCCCAACCAATTGACAAGCAACCAGAGCGTGAATGGTTGTGGCGCATCAAAGAAAATGCAGTTTTCCGTCGGAGGCTTGAGCGGTATCAAAACACTGAATCTTCCGGGGTGAACGGCCTGGGCCGTCCCACACTACCCGGCCGCCCGGCGTCGGTCCCGCTCTCGCGCGGCGAATAAATCGCTCTGCGGCCGTGTGCGGGCAATGCGTTGTACTGTGCGAGTATTGGGCACAGGTCGTTGACATCTTAAACAATTTCCTTTAGGCTTCTAAACTGTAACTTTTCTGTAGATTTGCTTTGTAGAAAACGTGTTTGTGTTAGTACTAATATAAAATCACTATTTAATATTAGTACTAATTTACTTTCATATCAGCTATTTAAGCGGCTGTATTTTTCTGTACTTATTTGTCAGCAATTTTAGTGATGGTAAAAATGAAAATCTAAGTTCTAATTTTTAAGTGCACACATACAAATAATTGACAATTCCATAATTTGTAGCATCATAAAGTACATAATCATCACATATGCCTATTTATACAATTTTGGCCAGATTATTTGCTCCGTAGTGTTTATTCAAACCTACCTATACCCAAAGGAAGTTTGATAGTTTGCCGTTACCAAAACACGAAAACCAAGCCGCCCCCGGCCAGATGCATAAGTTATATGACACGGTTTCAAAGGATACCAAAAGACAGCTTGAAATAAGTTTCTTTAGAGAAAAGTTCTCAGTAAGCAAGCGATCTCAGCTGCAATACGCCGTAGCTGTGCTTGTTATTTGATTGCATAGCATTACGTTGTGAGCTTGTGTCGTTCAAATATAAAGTGCATATGTTTTTCGGCGGAACGATTATTGATTCCATTTAGTGTAATGCTCGACGTAGGGCCTGTCTATACCCGTATCTGTGAAGCGCCGCTCTGCAGTGCAAACTCGATTTCCCCCTTCTTGGGGCAGGCTTCAATACTCATTCATGCCTTTTTCCCTCTCTTGCCGGAAGCGGGTGCATAGCGCGCTCCCTCTCCGCCGCTTCCGTGTTCATAGCAGCATACGCGCATGTACTAGACCTAGCCCAATGCAGCGAATTTTGCGTAGGGTCGTTGTCCTCCTCTATATCTATATCCCACCAACTAACCGGCTAGCCCGACTGAGCTGGCGAAATTTTCTAATCTCGTCCCTTTTGTGAAATATTCCACGAAAACATTTTCGCTTTTGACGCAAACTGTGCAATTTTCTTTGTCGGCACATTACGCAGGTACTTAATTGCCAAATATAAATGACTACAACTGCGTAACAAAGCATTGTTCATGTAACCTTCATGTTTTATGGACGGTTGGGTTAATAAAACAAGGGCCATTTGCACAAATTGCTTTAGCGAATTGAAAAGGTTGTCTTAGAAATGAGTCGTCAGACAATACGGTGGACGACAAAAAGTGCAAAAAGTCAGACGTTTTAGAAACTTTGGGAAAAAAATGCTAGCAACGCAATGTTATCCTTTTTTAAGTAAAATTGTTTTAGTGTTTACCTGTATACCCAAATGTTTAACTATGGTTTTATACATTTTAGTTTTGTTGATGATTTCTTCGAAGCGCGTAATGTTTTTTGGATATACAGTATATTTACCGTTGAGTTTACTGCAAACATATTTCCTTGTATCTATTGATATTAATTTAAAAATCCAACTCATCAAATTTTGGCAAAATAAACATGCATAAGGATTTAATTTGCTAGCAAATTGTTTGCTTAGGTAACTAGTGAAAGAAACGTTGTATAGCTAATAATGACATAAAACAGTTATGATGCAAATTCGATCTAAATTACGTTATTAACCTGTTATTCCTGTACAATATACATATGTATTTTACAAATTTTGAACAAGATGCAAATCAAATTAAAAAATATTTTGGGCGGAAATACGTAATTTTCCGATTTTCACACATGGGCTAGGTAAGCTACAGTGCATAAACTTCAGCTCCAGTCTAGAATGTGCTAGGGTCAAAAGCCGCCTTGTGTGTCAGTGCTTAGTATTCCGTGAGCCGAGGCCCGCGCGGCTAACGGGACCGCGGTCTGCACCGGCCTTTACTTTCATCGATCGGGCAAACCACATCGATGCCGATGGTATACTTTTCTTTGTTAGCTTTGGCTTACCGTCCTCGAAATATAATACTAGAACGAAATTATACCTAATTATTATTTTAATGATTACCTGTACATACACCTTAATTTCAAAAAAAATTGTTGTAAATAATTATAGTTTTGTTTGGCAAGTTTGGTTAAAGTGGCGACATTATAATGACATTAATACAGGTACGAGTTTGATCATAAACGGCTTTTGAGAGCAATAATCACCGAAGTCGTAAAAAGCTGATTACCCACGGTTACCGGCTTATAAAAAATCAAAAGGACCCGGCAAGTGGTTAAAACGCAGGTAGACGAAACTGCGAAGCCAAAAGAGAAAGGTCACAATGGTCTACGACGCCCCTATTCTGTTAGTGACTTTTGGAAGACAGAATGGACCGATATATCAAAGGCACAACGGGCCTTTGTGGAGGATACCGTTACGATAGATGTTCACTATCAACAAAGTGGAAATGTGGTCAAATCGCTTGTTTGTTATTATTTTTGGAGCCTAAACTTAATCCCCGCATCTGTTTTGTCTCACAAAAGATAAATCGCGATGAATATAAATTTAAGGTGATAATTATTTAAAAGATTATATTTTGGTCGGCATTTTACAAATAAAACTAATCCCGTGTTAAGATACGAAGCTACTGCTAAAAAATATAGCAACCTGATTACGCTTGGAAATATTCGTAGCACAAACTATTTTAATGTACAAAACATAATGGGATTACCTACATGTAATCCTTTATCGGTAGGTATTCTCTTAAAAATCTAGTTCGAAACGCATTCCCGAAATATAGCAAAATTACTCGATACGGCGGTAACTCGCAGTCCCTAAGACTCTCCCAACCTGTACATTTTTTTCCCAACAGGTAAATTCACCCAAGGTTTAATGTTACGTATGCGGCCTAATAGCTTCTCATACGGTATCTGGTCCCGTTAGGTTGTGTATAAAAGGGAAAAAAATAAATACAAGAGGGTGAAATCAGAGCGCAGCGGGATACACGCCGATGGTCCCGGCTTCCGTGTATTATGTAAGAGATAAAGCCTTCAATATTCATTCCATAATATTCTCATTAACATAATGTATGGTATTAGTGCACTAGTCTTTAAACTATTATTTTGTCATGGCTATGGTAAAAAATAGATCTAGATACGACACGAATCGTTTATGTCAGAGTTAAAAATGTCGATTTTTTTTTAAACCAAAAACGTCTCATTAAGACAGTGATACATCTGAACCACAACGTATTTAGTGATAGTTCGTGGATATTCAATGAGTTACACTTTTTCAGAGGTGTTTTGTATCAGATCTCTTCCTAGTTCCAGTTTCTGCATGGGGGATTTTTTTAAAGGGATTTCTATGCGTGCCTTAAGTATTACAAGAAAAAATATGTCTATACTAAATATATAGACTATATATTTAGTATAGACATATTTTTTCGTACGTTTTTGTCGTTCGTATTTATAGGTACGTATAATATGTCTATAATAAATAGTGTCTAGGTAATTAAAAACATATAAAGTAGGTTTCTGGTTTATTATTAGTATGTTACTAAAGTTTATAAGAGAAGATTGATCTACAATGTAGGTATTATAAACCCACATAATACTTCTACTTACAATAATTTTACATAGTGACCGTTTACTATTGTTTACGATTGCTTCATACAAAACCGCAGCAATTTGAATAAAATATGTGATCACAAGGTGACAAACAATGAATGAACGGGGCTTTACGTTCGTGGTAATGGTCTAATGGTATACAGTGTGGCCGGAAGGCTGACGGCACACTTACTGCCTATAATATTATAAATAATACGTATGTGAACGGCCCACTTCGCGAACTCATCTAAATATGTACTATAGGCTTCCTGTGACTTTACTTTCATTGGCATGCTGGTTGCATTTGGCACTTATACGTTGGCGCTTGGGACTCGAAGTTAGTTGGAATCCACGTAGAAAATAATGATGTATGTATGTGACTCAACTGCTCGTATGAAACGCAATACAGAGTAGATGTTGCAGTACATATATCTCCCCCGTAGTCGAAGGGCTACGGTCTTGGCTGGGATCGTTACTTTATGAAATAATATTTCTTAGTGAGGTAGCCAGTGGTAAACCTATCGTGTACAATTCAGAATCCGCATGATCAACAGTTCCCTATCCCCAAAACATAATCTTAATTTAAAATATGTAAGTACATCGTATTTATTGTTGATCTAATGAATCGAAAGCCTGAGTCAATATCCTTATCCCAGAATAGAATGGTTACGTCGCGGCAAGTAATCCGAGCAAGAAAAAGATTATTACATAATGGGTGCGTGCGCTCGAGGCATGACACCACGGTACCGTTGTGGGAACAGGTTCCCCCCTCCGCGCGCAGGGCGCCTCACCCCCCCTGCGCCCACGCGTGCCGAGCATTTACTTTCTACCCATCAAGGACCTTCCCATGTGAAGAAAGCTTTGATTTGAGCCATGACCTTGCTTAGGAGTGTATGTTGTTCTAATTTCGTGCCCTCATTTTCGGGAGGGCGTTCCGGATTTATGCTCCGAGATATCATCAGTAAATATTAAAGTACTTTTTTTACCTTGATATTCACTTGCACGTAAACAATGTAGTCAATAGTCTTATCAAGCGTGGTTTATGTCATACGTAGCAATTTAGTCGCAGTATAATTATGTCGTTAAAATGACGGAGACAACCATTGTAAGCCAATTACTGGTTTGCCATAAAGCTATCAATTACTGTAACCTACACTTAACTGTAATCCCTGCCTATGACTAGCCGTAGAAATGACAGAATTGTGACAGGCGGACTGACAAATGAATTAAGGCCTGCTTCGAAACAATAACATTACAAAAACAGCGCAGAAAATGACATCAGCTAAAAAAAATCCAAATGGGGCCTTTGACATGTCTCATTTTGATGGATGTATCTGCTGATGTCAAACACCTCAGCCACCTTGCTCCGGCAGTTGTTGACGAACCCATCGCACGTATTGTCACAGCCTTTCAAAGAAACTCATTTAGTATGCAATTAGGTTTTGCATTATTTTATCAAAAGAAAGACTCAAGAGCCTGCTAATGTACTTGCGTCACGAATTTTCAAGTCCGAGATGTAAACTGTTTAAAATTTAAGGGGTGTCGTAAGTTTGATAATCGACTCTGTAGCTTGTGTTGTAAGAATGAAAATCGCATAAGTGAAAGCGGTGCGGGTGGCAGGCCGCGGCGCGAGCGCAGTGGGGTCGATGACCGAGTTTTCACGGGTTTGACGGCCGCGGTTATATCATCGGTCGTTGTCAGTGTCATTGCCGAAACCGCGGCCGGATGCGGCCGTGCTAATTTACGTCTTTTGCGATTTGCATTGGGCTCACTTTTGTTTGCGTGTTGTGCTACATTATGTGGTTAAGTTCTCTTTATCTGTGTGTACTTGTGTAGCGCGCATTTGAGTAAATAAGAGTACTTACATAAAGTAATCGCACATTTTACTTTATTATTTCAGGCGCTATAAAACAGGTTGAGTGCAGCCGAGAGGTGAATTTTAATGTGTTTGTTATGCTACACGCTAATTATGGCACGTTGTTTAAACTAGATTGCTGGCCCGGGAAATAGGAGCGCGTCTCGTATTGTGATTTAAGATAATTAACATTTTAACATTCGTGTTTTTTACTAAAATGTATTTGATTCTATGCAACTGTCATGTTAGTGTTTTATATTTCAATTTAGGAAATCTTTACAATTAAGTATGTATTTGTAATTTATGAATATAGGTATATGTATTTTGAGGCAATCTGCATTTGAAAACATTTTGTAATACAATTAGTTCGTGCAGTTTTGCGTGGAATTTACTCTGGTTACTATTCCTACTCTACTCTATATGTAAATTACTTGAAAGATAGATAAATTATCTTGCGTGCAAATAATTACCCCCTTATTCATAAACGTACTCTAAAGTTATCACGCCGATAAAGTTCGTTTGTCCTTTTCTATCACACCGATACGTCGGAAAGGGACAAACGAACTTTATCGGCTTGGTAACTTTAGAGCACGTTTATATGAATTAAGGGGTTAGTCTTTAACGTATGCTACTAAACGTCAACACCTATTAAAGGTGCGCATCGTGGACAGTAAGGTTAAGTCCGTCATTAATATTCAGCAGCAGGTTTTTTCAGAAAATGGTTTGGATTGGATGTAGAGCCTGATTTATTTACATGAGTCATTAAAGTTATTATTTAAGTATGACTTTGATTGTCAGAAAATGGTGATGAATTAGGGGTAGACAATGTATTTATGGAGACCCTACAATTACCTATGTATCTTAGAGTGCCATTAATTACTCTTAAGTGATTATAAGAACATGCCAATTGACAACTAATTTCGCGCCAAAACTACCAACCAACGTAGATAACTTTGACGATACCATAGATAACATTGCTCTTAAGAAATATGCTCTATCAAGCATAGGTATGTATAAATATCGAAGCAAGTTTGCAGCTAGGCATGTCCAAATTTTGTCATAATATATATATATAAATATAAATGGACATTCGATTGTCATTTGATATTTGCCAGTCACTTTTCGGTAAAGGAAAACATCGTGAGGAAACCGGACTAATCCCAATAAGGCCTAGTTACCCTTCGGGTTGGAAGGTCAGATGGCAGTCGCTTTCGTAAAAACTAGTGCCTACGCCAAATCTTGGGATTAGTTGTCAAAAGCGGACCCCAGGCTCCAATGAGCCGTGGCAAATGCCGGGATAACGCAAGGAGGATGATGATGAAATATAAATGGACATAATTTCAATTCAATATAGTATATTGTGTGACATATTATGCTATTGAGCCGTCGTAATTGACCAGAGACATTGATAATCACGTGCAATCAAGTTACAGTAAAAAACATGGCGCGAATCATTCCATGTGGACTCGTCCTTTGATTGCATGGAGCTTTTTACATAATACCTTATTTCGACGACACCGCGTTGCGTAAGCTTCGAGCGCTCACCTTGAGCGCGGCCACAGGTTCAAGGCTCTGTTTTTGCACATAGCGACGGCCCAAATAACAATAGTGTGTGTGTGTGTGTGTGTGTGTGTGTGTGTGTGTGTGTGTGTGTGTGTGTGTGTGTGTAGATTGCTAGATTTTATGGTAATTTAGGATGTCTATTTTTGAACATACCCAGAGGATATTAAGTTACCGGCAAATTCTACTTGAACAATAGTAACTATCTACTATTCATAAGTGTACAATTTGTACATCAAGGTTTTGGGTATCTAATAATTTCATCTATTTATAACCTTGTTTATCGTGACGTAAATATGTATAAAACTATGAATTAGAAATAATTAGGTAGTAAGCTCCCAAGAAATATATGCAGTTTTCCGACATTTTTGGATAGTGAAAATTATTCCCACCCCTAAAAACCCGATGAACCTAGGATTCATAAGTAGAGTACCTTGCTGAAAAACATCAAAATCTATTGACAATGATCTAAATTTTCATCAGCATTGACATGATATACTTACCCAGTTAGCGCCATGGGGAAATTGATGTAAATGAGTTCAGTATTCTGCTTCGTTTTCTTACCTCTGGCGTATTTACAATTCTCAGTAGTATTGTAGTAGAGATGAGACTCGTAAAATTTACAAAAACCGATAAAATATAACAATTGGCAAACATAAATTAATTGATAAGGTTTTTGTAAACTTTTGGACCAGCCTTAGATGGTTGTTATTGCACAATTAAGATGTCGGTATTGAAATTTGGTACAGGTAAACAAAGTTAATTACAAACATCCAGAGCCTGGACCCTGCGGGTAAGATGCGCGTTGATGTCTTTTAACTGTCTAAGACAATCACGCGCGTCTTTCGCACATGCGTAAATTAAATGTGTATTTGTGTACTAACCATGTGCGCCAAAAATCCAAAAGCAGCTACGCCGAAAAATCCAAATTGGAAAAATCCCGGCTTTTCACAAATAATATCACTTAAAAATATCCACCTCACAAGAACGTCACTTAAAATTACAATTAAAAAATATAAGTCTTTTCTTGAGATCTATGTTGCTAGCAGTCTAGTGTGGTGTGTTAGTCCATGTCGCCGGCGCGGCGTGACGGGCCGAGAGTGCCGGGATACTGATAAAACATCGCGTTCATGGTCGGAGGCTTCCTGCGACTGAGCAGCGGCCATGTGCGGCGCGCGCGCCGTACCTGCGGCCTGCGGCTCTTCCGCGATCGGGTGAATGAACGCGAGACAGGGACGCCCCGTGCTCCGTCTCGCTCTGACACCACAACCATGGTGGTTGCTAGGAATTGCCTAGACGAGACCTGGAACAAACAAAAAAATTAGAGTCTGAATTTTTTTGGGGTCTCGCAGTCCACAAATGGATTAGACTGCCTTAAATATTTGCGAACTCCTCTTGTTTGTGTCAGTTTTTTAACCCCCGACGCAAAAACGAAGGGGTGTTATAAGTTTGACGTGTCTGTCTGTCTGTCTGTCCGTCTGTCTGTCTGTCTGTCTGTCTGTCTGTCTGTCTGTCCGTCTGTCTGTCTGTCTGTCTGTTTGTCTGTGTGTGTGTCTGTCTGTGGCATCGTAGCTCCCGAACGGATGAACCAATTTGGATTTCGTTTTTTTTGTCTGAAAGCTGAGTAAGTCGGGAGTGTTCTTAGCCATGTTTCATGAAAATCGGTCTACTATGTCGCGGTCGGGGGTTTTTTCAAAATTTTAATTTTGTGGTTAGGTTATAACAACGCTAAGTTAGCCTGTCTTTTAATAAGTACGTACATATGTACATATACATATGTACGCAGATAAGTAGTAAAATAATCCCTTATTTCTACTTTTAAATGGAGCATACATACATCACAGTGTAAAATCTGTCTATGAACAATAAGTATAGCATTTTTTACAAATCTAGATATTTCTAATAGAATAAAAGAACAACAGTGTCGTTGCATCGTTCACGTGTCAAACCTTTACTGTGTGAGAAAATTCTCTATATCAGAACATCTACTGTATCAGAATTTCCACTATTTCAAACCGTGAACTACGTTAGAACCTAACTTGTAATAATTGTATCTGAACGTCCACTCTGTCAGAACCTCCACTATGTCAGTCGTTTACTGCGTTAGAACATTCATTGTACCTATTTAAATGTCCACTGTGTTAGAACGTCCACTATGTCAAGCCGTCTATTGCGTTAGAACATAGTAGGTATCTGAACATCCACTCTGTCAGAACTTCCAACAATTCAGAACGTCTACTGTGTCAGAACATTTACTATATCAAATCGTGCAATTATAGTGTTCGATATATCACAACCACCGACTATGTCAAAATGTCACATGCAATTTGAATAGAACACTAAAACACCTATGTAACAACATTTATAAAACTTACGAAAAATAGGTTTAAATTCATTATTATCAATTTATCACGTTGATTATCAAATGTTAACTAATTAGAAACTACTTAAGTATCTTATCAAAACGAGTAAGTTTAATTAATAGGTACTTCGAGTTTCATAGCCCGTGTAAATTACACGATAACAAAGCTGCTGCGCTATATATATGTACTCTAATACATATCAGCCCCGATGCATTTTTCAAGGCTCTGATGAACAGCTGTCATTTAAAGTTTTGCCTTGTTCCGTACAACATAGACTATTATTTACCTATGTCATCGATTAAATATGCTCTAGACTGAACGAGTCCTAGATTTTCAGAGCCTTACAACCAAGTTCTTGCCTACCTACAATATGCAAAAAGCTGAAGCAGCACGGAACCATTTACAAGTATACTTCTACGACTTTATTCGCCATAATAAAAACAAAAAAAATTGAATGGTGTGGGGAAGGTGGTCATGACTCCAAAACAGATAAGCCTAAAAAGTAAAACTGGAAAAGGTGACTGAGAAAAAAATGAATCTCTCGAAGAAAATAATTGTTTACGAGTTAGGAGGCTACCACATGCGTGGGGGGTGCATTCGTACAATTTTCATGTTACCAAAGTTCTCTTTTCCCAGGATGCAGGATTATTTTCCTGATCGGGCGCACGTAATTACTGCTTCGTAATTCTGTTCTGTTTTTGGATGAACGCTATATTTTGGCAAAATAGCGTTTAGTTCTGACAAATAATAAGTTATTGTTATTTTTTAAATGCTCTGAAAGTAGGCGAAATTCAGAAATGTTTATATGACATTTTACTCTTCTAATATGATGAGGAATACGCTGTTAAAAATATTCGGTTTCCTCATGTGACACCGTGTATACATATATCATATGTATTTATATTTATCTATGTATATACGTTAGGGTGGAGCGAAAAAACACTTTTCTGGAATTAGCAAACCTAATAGTTATCAATCAATGCCCCTTAGTCTATGAAGCCTTTGTGCAAAATTTCAGCTTTTTAAATCAACATCTTCTGCCTCCGCATTAGGGTTGAAATTTTGAAAATCTCATACAAACCTAAAAATTCAACTTTCATATTAAAAAAAAAATCAGCAGTATTATGTTTAGTATATGTTATTGATACATATCATTATGAGAAACTACAAAAAGTTGCGAAAATAGCGTCAAGAATCGCCAAAGTTTGTTTAGTTTCAGTACATTCGCCAAAATAGCCGCTAAAATACTGAAAATTGGCGATTTTTAACGCTATTTTCGCAATTTTTGGTAGTTTCTTGTAATAATATGTATCAATAATGTATACTGAACATAATACTGCCGAAAAACATTTTTTATCTAAAAGTTGAATTTTCAGGTTTGTATGAGATTTTCAAAATTTCAAACCTAATGCGGAGGCAGAAGATGTTGATTTAAAAAGCTGAAAATTTGCACAAAGGCTTCATAGACTAAGGGCCCATTTAGATGGAACGAGAACTCGCATACGAGTTTTATTACATTGCGGTATTTGATGGCTGTGCAAAATTGTTTGTAACCTCAAAATCCCGCAATGTAACCAAAATCGCATGCGAGTTCGCACGCCGTCTAAATCAGGCCTAAGGGGCATTGATTGATAACTATTAGGTTTGCTAATTCCAGAAAAGTGTTTTTTCGCTCCACCCTAATATACGCATGTATAATTGTATATCGCCGCCTAGCACGTCTAGGTTGATCTGTGTAAGTGTAAGGTCTCCTAGCAATATTTATTTTTATATATAAATTTCCTAACCTATGTGTCGAGGTTGACTGGTAGATAATGCCAAACATTAAGTCCTTTTTGTGCCTTAAGATTTTTTTCATTTGTGTAATAAACATAAAATAATTAAATAACATCTACGAGAACAGCGAATGTTGCTGAAGTAAGAAAGCGATTAAAACGGAGGTTCGGTAATATCTGGCATTTGCTACAAATCGTCCTCCTTGAGCCCTTCAAAAGCCCTTTACAGTTATGTTACGCTTGCATAAAAGCAGAAATGTGGGACGGGACAAAAAACACAAAATATTATACCATGATCAATCGCGACCATAATCGTAGTCCTTGATCGGGAGATTTGCTCTACCTGCTGAGCCTTATTTTTTCAAAGGGTGCCCATTATAATAGCCATAAGTAAAAAATCTAACGGTCCTCCATCCACCCAAACACACATTGCAGCATAAAAAAACACAAAGACAGAAACTATTACGTTTCCTGTGACAAAAGTATGTGCGATTGTTCAGAAACTCAAAGGGAACAGTTACATTACTGTTGGAGACAAATGCGAAAACCAAAGGGCGTTTGGTGTACTACTAAAGGCTGAAATTAACTTGGGCAAATTGACATTATCATAGGTTAAGATTATAAAAGATAAGACCCAAAAAATATCAAATATTTCTCTGTTCGGTCTTTTTTGTTATATCTGATTACTAGAGATCGTTATCAAGGTGCACTTTTCGTGGCAAATGGTACGGTTGGCAAAAAAAAAAACAAATACTCACATTAAAATATTCATTTTGTTCTTAACTACAAAATAAATACTTACCTTCTTAGGATTACACCTCTATGGTACAAAGCCTTTTCCAACCAACTATATATTTTTAAAACAATATACGTCAAATGACATTAATTATGTCATAAAAATACATTACGCGATTTTAATCCAAATAATCAAATGCACTCTAGATACGACTATCTAGAATTGTTATTCAAGTACCTAGTTAGAGTCCAAAGTAATGCACGACGACGAGCACGGGGGAGTGTAATAAAGTGCACGAATAATCCTAGTATCTTCATTCACAGTATGGATTTGACACAATACCCAGATTTTATAACAACCTTCCTGGCCCCGTAGCCGAATGGCATTTCTCCGACGCCAAACGAAAACGAAACGTAGTCCGGCTCTGTCGCGCCAATACGCAAGAGCGATAGGGATAGATATCTACTAGCGTTTCGTTTCGTGAGCGTTTGTGCCATTCGGCTACGCACCCAGGTAATTTAGTTATTTAAAAGTGTTTTTTTTCTAATCGACGTGAACGACTGACAGCCAAATGTGTTGAACAAATTTTAGTTATTTATTCAATGTAATTTGGATAAGTAATTATAAATATGTATATATTTCTTAATTGGTTAAGTATATAATGTTTTAAATACTTGTGTATTTGTTTTTTTGCCAACCATACTTTGCCACCAATACAGTACGCTGATAACGATCTTTACTGATTACAAATTCAATTACTTAACTTAAATTTTTCATAAATGTTATCAATACCTAATTCGAATTTAGGAAATGTAGCTAAACAAGTCACATTTTTATATACAGTGTGAGATATGTCTTCAAATATTACTTTCTACGGGTAAATGATATCAAGAATTCAAAATCATAAACCACCCAATTTCTTTTAAATTTTGACGATTGTCAAGGTACAAGTGCCCGCATTTTTATGCATCCCGCATGAATTAAACAGTCAAAGACCATTTACAACCTTCAGAAAGAGTTTTATTGTGCAGTAGCCGGACTATAAAAGAAAGGGGTAGCCCTATTATCATACTTTGTCCTGATTTAAAAAGAAAGCGAGTGACCACCCTGGGGTGTAAAATTTGTAATGAAATTATGCCATGCTTCGTATAAATGGAGTGACTAGTAATGATTTATGGTTTCGGTAGCTAGCTTCTTTTTTCAATAAATTAACTACTTATCCTATTGTTTGAGTGATGGGATGGAGATCGGATAAAAAAAGATTAACGCGTTCGGCGCATTTTGGACTTAAATGGATTTGCTTCGGCCGATGAATAGCCAAGGCCATCGTCCTAATCGTGTTAATTAATAACAAATTACGACTTAAGCAAACGCTTAGTTGAAAACTGTTGTTTGGTACTTTTATATACCTACCTACCTATTAAAATCCAATACAATATGCAAGTATCGCATGGTGTATTAATTATTTTTGAAGAAGTATATTAATCATTACATACATATAGGGTGACTATTTTTACAGAATGTGTTTCTGTAATTTTTACGCGAAGTATCCCATTTTTTGGCAAATCGCCTTTGTTTAAGAGAAATGTTTAAAAAATACTCCATTTTGTGACTTTAACCTTTTATTTATTAAGCATGCATAACTTGTTTTACATGATTTTAATGTTAAAGATAATCCTTCATACATGGGCTACAAAATAATAATAAAAATTATCATCCAATCATGCACTTACTTTTTACAATTTGCATTCATAGGCCGAGAGGTAGATTTTTTCGAAAACTCGGATAGCTCAAAAACTGCGGCATATAATTAACCGGGCAACTAAAATATTAAACGGGAAGTTAAGTCGGGCATACAATAATATAATTTGGCTGTGTTTTAATATTGTGGCGACAAAAAAAATATATGAGCCTCAAATATTAAGCATCATTATTATTGATAAAACGGCAGCAAATTTCAAACGATTAAACAATGCTTTGGTGACTAAAATAATAATTGGCACCTAGTATTGAAAAGCGTAAGATTTTTAATATTTGTAGTCATATAGATGTTAGCACCTAAATAATTATACTTAGCTCATCGTTTAAAAAAGTAGTATTTAAATTGTGGAGGCAACTAAAAAAATTAATGGGAAGTATGTTTTTTTAAAACACATATAAAATCGTTTCTTTATGAAAATGAGTTGAAGGTTGCTACGTACCGATGGTCTCATCGGAGGATCAGCGCTGGAAGTCACCAGCAACACGCTGAGGTGATCATTGTGAGGTGAGGATCACGGTGAGGTGGCCATTTCGTGGCACTTCATTCCTTTCTGTCTTGTTGTTATTATGTGTATTTTGTCTTGCCTGTGTTCACGAATAAATGTTTATTCTATTCTATTCAAACATCGTATTTGCGACCCGTAAACCACGAGTAGTATTTAAATATCTCTATAAGGGAACGCGTACCAAATCATTTTATAATAAGTACACAGCAAAAAGGAGTGTATAACCTTCTAATGGGTCGGTAACGCGCATATGATACCCCTTGAGTTGCAGGCGTCCATAGGTTACGGTGACCACTTTCCATTAGGCCGATCGTATGCTTGTTTACCACCGACATGGTATTTAAAAAAATTACCGTGATAATCGTATAGTATAATATTAGAGGTACAAGAGCAGAATTATCGACGACGAGCGAAGCGAGGAGGAGTGTTAGGTATCTTGCATCCTCAAGTTCCTCAACACACAAGACTCGTTATCAAAACAGAAACAGGAAGAAGATGGACAACTTTTTACTGCCTAAATATTATGCAAACAAAAATCTACGGAAGTACTCTTAATTTAGAAGATTATTTTGCTCATTAACATTATGCAAATATCTCTATAAGGGAACGCGTACCAAATAATTTTATAATAAGTACACAGCAAAAAGGAGTGTATAACCTTCTAATGGGTCGGTAACGCGCGTATGATACCCCTTGAGTTGCAGGCGTCCATAGGTTACGGTGACCACTTTCCATTAGGCCGATCGTATGCTTGTTTACCACCGACATGGTATTTAAAAAAATTACCGTGATAATCGTATAGTATAATATTAGAGGTACAAGAGCAGAATTATTTTCTGCTAGCAGAAAAGTGGGTTAGGGTTAGATTTTTTTTTAGTAGAATATAAGTCCTACCAAATTTGCTATGGCATAATTCTTAGGTACTTTGTATGAACAAAACAACGATAGCAAAAAGGAAATGAAATACAGTCCCAGAGGCACCGTTAGGTACGACGACGAGCGAAGCGAGGAGGAGTGTTAGGTATCTTGCATCCTCAACACACAAGACTCGTTATCAAAACAGAAATAGGAAGAAGATGGACAACTTTTTACTGCCTAAATATTATGCAAACAAAAATCTACGGAAGTACTCTTAATTTAGAAGATTATTTTGCTCATTAACATTATGCCAGCATAATATTCGATATAATAAAATCTGCGGAACGATTTATGCCAAGGCATATTCTGAGTAAGGTTTTCCTGCCAAAAAATTGAATCTTTCAGAGTGATGTTAAGACTGCGTAAGACCGGCCTTAGATTCGATAGAGTAAACGTCATGAAAAGTTAAATTCTTTCATAGAGACGAAGTTGCCAGCACTCCCAAACACCTAATTTCTTACCCATAAGTATAATATTTTGTCGACCATTATATTTTATAAGAATCCTTTTTTTATTGAAATGACAGCTCAGGTGATGAGTGCCGATGTATAAATTTTAAATGTACTTTTTATGTTAATTTGCTATATAAATATTTTAAAAGAACTGTATATTTTATATTAATAGATAGCCGTTTTCCTATTAAACTGTATCTCTAAATTGGTTTCCAATATAATAATTCAGTTGCCAAAGAAATAGTTGGTACTCCCGTCTGAATAAACCGCAGCCGTAATGACATTAAAATGCTACCTCATATTGAAATAATTTGAGGCCCCATTTTAGTCGCCAAACTATTATTTTTGATACCCATTTTTATGGTTATTTAGTCGCCCGGTTAAATACGTGCCAAAAACTACTGAGTTTCGACCGCTAGTTGACTGGACTAAAAATATTGCAAATAACCTATAGAATAACCCCTTTGAATGAATAGATCGAATAAGCAGTCACCCTGTATAGTGTATAATACCTAAATAGGTACGTTATCTATGATAATTTACTATCAGCCTTGTCATAGAGAGTAAGCTCAAGAAAGTTGTGTTGTAAAGTAAATACTACAGTAAATAGAAAACAGTCTCCTCACTACAGGTCAACACATACAGTGTTGACAATTATGTATTTTTTGTAGTGTACTGTACAATTAAAGCATTTTAATTGCACACAAAAAAATATTCTTATTATCTCGCAAGATATTGATGATGATCCAATAGTCTTAAGGTGTGATAATATTTATTTTTAGCACCATTCATTCTATTGGCACATATCGTGAGCTATTTGGTTCTCGAGCATTATGCAAGAATGTCTGATAGCATGTTAGATATGTAGGATACCCATCGCACGAATGTCTTCCTGGAGTTGAGATACTGACATTTTATCCATAGGGTATTTCTTGGTTGTTTCAAATGCTGAACTGAAACACATTCCTATAATACATTTTAATTAGTATGGCTTCTTTATTAAATGTCACTAAAGGAAGTTATTAAGAACTAGCTTTTTCCCGCGGCTCGCTCGCGTTAGAAAGAGACAAAAAGTAGCCTATGTCACTCTCCATCCCTTCAACTATCTCTACTTAAAAAATCACGTCAATTCGTTGCTCTGTTTTGCTGGGAAAGACGGACAAACAAACAGACTTTCCCATTTATAATATTAGTATGGATCTTTGTTCTTATAAATCTATTCGCGCCGATTTTTTAAAATCTATTGCGTCTAATATCTAATGCGTGCTGAGTATGTGTATATGTAGTGTTAGACAAAAAAGGAGTGAACATCCAAACTGGTCAGTCGCCCCTCCACAGGACGCGATCAGCGATTTGGGATCAACGTCCTCGACCTTGAAACTAGATGAACTTATGTAACCGCCGCCGCCCCAGGGCCCAAGCCTTCTTCCACCGAAATTATACCTCAGGTTTTTGCGCACCCGCCTCTACGGCCACGCCGCGACAGAGATACATTCGTGCAAAAATCTAACGCTCAATTAGTGGTTGCTATAAACTTTTTAAAATTTATAAATAAGCATTGGCAACGTGCATGCTGGAGATGTGCTGATTGTCACAAATACACCTTGGTCATCGAATAAAATGATAAATATTAAAGTAAGCGGCATCGGTAGATGAAAGAACTAATCCATACTAATATTATAAATGGGAAAGTGTATGTGTCTGTTTGTTTGTCCGTCTTTCACGGCAAAACGGAGCGCCGAATTCACGTGATTTAAAGTGGAGATAGTAGAAAGGATGGAGAGTGACATAGGCTACATTTTGTCTCTTTCTAAAGCGAACGAAGCCGCGGGCTAAAGCTAGTATGACATATTTGTAGAAAAGCCTTCAAAATAAGGCTAGCAAACCGAAAGTTGGATAAATAAAATGAAATAAATAATACCTCGGAAAAATCAGGAAACATTTATCCACGTTTTGATGGTACAACAGCTTTGGTTCTTATATTAATTCAGATTTGGTAATATAGCCATGGTATTGATTAATATTTAACAATTTTAAGCTCTACAGATATCAGTGAAATATGTAATATGGTTCGGTTCATATACCTATTGTTAACGGAGGTCCTAAATGTTAATGTATATTTATAATAAGATTTACTTGAACAATAAGCTTAAATATTCTCCTTGATGATAAGTATTTTGATAACATGGACATAAAATTAATAGTAAGTAGAAACACTTTTGTTTGACGCCATCGACACCAGCTAATCTTACACGACACTTGTAAAGATGACATAAGTAAACAAAAACCGGCCAAGAGCGTGTCGGGCCACGCTCAGTGTAGGGTTCCGTAGTTTTTCGTATTTTTCTCAAAAACTACTGAACCTATCAAGTTCAAAACAATTTTCCTAGAAAGTCTTTATAAGGTTCTACTTTTGTGATTTTTTTCATATTTTTTAAACGTATGGTTCAAAAGTTAGAGGGGGGACGCACTTTTTTTCCTTTAGGAGCGATTATTTCCGAAAATATTAATATTATCAAAAAACAATCTTAGTAAACCCTTATTCATTTTTTTTCCAACAATATAAATACCTATCCAACAATATATCACGTTGGGGTTATCATTATCACACGGACGGACGGACGGAAAAGGTAGATGAAATCAAAACGGAATATTTTTGAATAACAAGTAAGCTTCTGCACACTTTCTTTATTACAACATCGCCGCCCTACGTTGAATATTTAACACTTTCGCTACAAGAACCCGATACACCGCTCGTAGAAGCGTAGCCGATTACATGGGTTTCCCCGTTGAAAATAGCCCGGTTTCGAAAGTGTTAATAAAAATGAATATCTGATATGTACTCGTGTACACTATTTACAAGGGCAGTGCTTTTGTCTGTCCGTATAAACATTTCATTTCGAAATATTTAGCAATAAAGTTTTCAATTTATGGTGGAATTCAACTGTTTTCATTACAGTTTTAAAGTAGACACATACTATTTATTTTACGTAATAAACCTGTTATAGCTTATAAATAGGCTTAGTTATATGAGAGCATGTCTCCGCCAACAAACTGTTTTTACAGTTTGGCGGGCACGTTGATAAATGTAGCCAGGTTTTTTTTTTTTTTTTTTTTTTTTTTTTTTTACAGATGTAGGGCGAAAAGGGTTTCCTTCGGAAACGTTCGTATTTGTCAAGATAATGAAATAGCATGACACGTTCGTACGTTTCCGTAACAATACGAAGGCAAATCTTTTTGCACTACATCTGTACATTATTATAACAGCTAAAATCGAAAATATGATGGACGTGTTTACTAGAAAAGCCCTTCATTGCTACTTTTTCTTTATAGGTAGTGTATTTTTTTTTTTTTTTTTTTTTTTTTTTTTAGTATGGATAGGTAGACGTTTGACCACGATCACACCTGATGGTAAGTGATGATGCGGTCTACGGTGGAGCACGCTTACCTATGAGATACCTATTTACTCTTGCTTTAAAGAGACCTGGATTGTACTTGTGTGGAAACACAGACTCAGGCAGGGCATTCCACTCCTTGGTATGACGTTTTTTTTTGGTGTTAAATATGCAAACCTATTTTAACTATAATTATTACATATGTTATTAATAAACATATGTATAACATTCTGCATTCTATTACATGCCTTATTAAAATGACTTGTAATCCTTGTCTGTAAAGAAAGCTGTCGTCACGGTGGGTTTACTCACAACGTAGGAATATAAAGGGCAAAGTTAAGAGAAAGTTTTTTTTTCTAATGTGACAAAAAGTTCATTTCTTTTCGTATGAAAAAATCTCGAGCAAGTATTCCCAGTAGCAAGCGCAGCGTGATGGGTGCCGCCACTGGGCCTTGCATTTAGAAAGCGTATTTGTCTGCAGTAAAGTGAATTATTCAGTGTTTCTAGGAACTGTTCAATGCATGACAGTTTCCTTATATCACTGTACTAGCTTTTACCCGCGGCTTCGCCCGCGTAATAAAAGTATTCATTAAGATTTTCATTTGGATCCGTAGGGACCGTAGGTTTCTCTGTAGGTATATTTATCTGCGATTATTTCGATTGCACATAATACTTTTGCTTGCAATGATTGTAGAAATATTACACATCGACCACAGCGTAGGAAATTCTATATACGCTGGGGAAACCTTTATAAACATCCCACATAGCCCGTATTTCGACACTATGATCGGTGGGTAAAAAAGTACTTTTTTCTATTATCCCTTACAATTTTTTACATTTTGCTTATACTTATCGCAAACGTAATCTTCAAGCAAGCAAACAACGATCGTCTTAGAGCACAATGATTGTAAGAGACCGCCGACCGATTATCCGTATCCCGCTAACGATACCCATATTATCCGTATCCGTATCCGTATCCGTATCCGTATCGCTATCGCTATCGCTATCGCTATCGCTATCGCTATCGCTATCGCTATCGCTATCGCTATCGCTATCGCTATCGCTATCGCTATCGCTATCGCTATCGCTATCGCTATCGCTATCGCTATCGCTATCGCTATCCCTATCGCTATCCCTATCGCTTTCCCTATCGCTATCCCTATCGCTATCCCTATCCCTATCCCTATCCCTTATCAAGATGTTTAATGATATAACACTTTAAGTTCTCGCGCTTTGTACACATATTTAAAGTCACATACAGGTCGAACGCGATTAATTAACATTATTTTTACCTTTTTTCCCAACGTTTCGGCCAGGTTGCACTGGCCGTGGTCGCGGAAGACTGACGTCCCAGCAAAATGTCACCGAAGATGTAAACAACACGTGCATGCTGGAGATGTGCTGATTGTCACAAATACACCTTGGTCATCGAATAAAATGATAAATATTAAAGTAAGCGGCATCGGTAGATGAAAGAACTAATCCATACTAATATTATAAATGGGAAAGTGTATGTGTCTGTTTGTTTGTCCGTCTTTCACGGCAAAACGGAGCGCCGAATTCACGTGATTTAAAGTGGAGATAGTAGAAAGGATGGAGAGTGACATAGGCTACATTTTGTCTCTTTCTAAAGCGAGCGAAGCCGCGGGCTAAAGCTAGTATGACATATTTGTAGAAAAGCCTTCAAAATAAGGCTAGCAAACCGAAAGTTGGATAAATAAAATGAAATAAAGAATACCTCGGAAAAATCAGGAAACATTTATCCACGTTTTGATGGTACAACAGCTTTGGTTCTTATATTAATTCATATTTGGTAATATAGCCATGGTATTGATTAATATTTAACAATTTTAAGCTTTACAGATATCAGTGAAATATGTAATATGGTTCGGTTCATATACCTATTGTTAACGGAGGTCCTAAATGTTAATGTATATTTATAATAAGATTTACTTGAACAATAAGCTTAAATATTCTCCTTGATGATAAGTATTTTGATAACATGGACATAAAATTAATAGTAAGTAGAAACACTTTTGTTTGACGCCATCGACACCAGCTAATCTTACACGACACTTGTAAAGATGACATAAGTAAACAAAAACCGGCCAAGAGCGTGTCGGGCCACGCTCAGTGTAGGGTTCCGTAGTTTTTCGTATTTTTCTCAAAAACTACTGAACCTATCAAGTTCAAAACAATTTTCCTAGAAAGTCTTTATAAGGTTCTACTTTTGTGATTTTTTTCATATTTTTTAAACGTATGGTTCAAAAGTTAGAGGGGGGACGCACCTTTTTTTTCCTTTAGGAGCGATTATTTCCGAAAATATTAATATTATCAAAAAACAATCTTAGTAAACCCTTATTCATTTTTAAATACCTATCCAACAATATATCACACGTTGGGGTTATCATTATCACACTAAAAAGGTAGATGAAATCAAAACGGAATATTTTTGAATAACAAGTAAGCTTCTGCACACTTTCTTTATTACAACATCGCCGCCCTACGTTGAATATGTTAACACTTTCGCTACCAAGAACCCGACTGTCGGGTACACCGCTCGTAGAAGCGTAGCCGATTACATGGGTTTCCCCGTATGTAGCGAAAATGTCGTAGCGCCGCGTAGAGCCCGGTTTCGAAAGTGTTAATAAAAATGAATATCTGATATGTACTCGTGTACACTATTTACAATGGCAGTGCTTTTGTCTGTCCGTATAAACATTTCATTTCGAAATATTTAGCAATAAAGTTTTCAATTTATGGTGGAATTCAACTGTTTTCATTACAGTTTTAAAGTAGACACATACTATTTATTTTACGTAATAAACCTGTTATAGCTTATAAATAGGCTTAGTTATATGAGAGCATGTCTCCGCCAACAAACTGTTTTTACAGTTTGGCGGGCACGTTGATAAATGTAGCCAGGTTATTTTTTCTGAATAAATGATTTTTTTTTTTTTATTTTTTTTTACAGATGTAGGGCGAAAAGGGTTTCCTTCGGAAACGTTCGTATTTGTCAAGATAATGAAATAGCATGACACGTTCGTACGTTTCCGTAACAATACGAAGGCAAATCTTTTTGCACTACATCTGTACATTATTATAACAGCTAAAATCGAAAATATGATGGACGTGTTTACTAGAAAAGCCCTTCATTGCTACTTTTTCTTTATAGGTAGTGTATTTTTTTTTTTTTTTTTTTTTTTTTAGTATGGATAGGTAGACGTTTGACCACGATCACACCTGATGGTAAGTGATGATGCGGTCTACGGTGGAGCACGCTTACCTATGAGATACCTATTTACTCTTGCTTTAAAGAGACCTGGATTGTACTTGTGTGGAAACACAGACTCAGGCAGGGCATTCCACTCCTTGGTATGACGTTTTTTTTTGGTGTTAAATATGCAAACCTATTTTAACTATAATTATTACATATGTTATTAATAAACATATGTATAACATTCTGCATTCTATTACATGCCTTATTAAAATGACTTGTAATCCTTGTCTGTAAAGAAAGCTGTCGTCACGGTGGGTTTACTCACAACGTAGGAATATAAAGGGCAAAGTTAAGAGAAAGTTTTTTTTTCTAATGTGACAAAAAGTTCATTTCTTTTCGTATGAAAAAATCTCGAGCAAGTATTCCCAGTAGCAAGCGCAGCGTGATGGGTGCCGCCACTGGGCCTTGCATTTAGAAAGCGTATTTGTCTGCAGTAAAGTGAATTATTCAGTGTTTCTAGGAACTGTTCAATGCATGACAGTTTCCCTTATATCACTGTACTAGCTTTTACCCGCGGCTTCGCCCGCGTAATAAAAGTATTCATTAAGATTTTCATTTGGATCCGTAGGGACCGTAGGTTTCTCTGTAGGTATATTTATCTGCGATTATTTCGATTGCACATAATACTTTTGCTTGCAATGATTGTAGAAATATTACACATCGACCACAGCGTAGGAAATTCTATATACGCTGGGGAAACCTTTATAAACATCCCACATAGCCCGTATTTCGACACTATGATCGGTGGGTAAAAAAGTACTTTTTTCTATTATCCCTTACAATTTTTTACATTTTGCTTATACTTATCGCAAACGTAATCTTCAAGCAAGCAAACAACGATCGTCTTAGAGCACAATGATTGTAAGAGACCGCCGACCGATTATCCGTATCCCGCTAACGATACCCATATTATCCGTATCCGTATCCGTATCCGTATCCGTATCGCTATCGCTATCGCTATCGCTATCGCTATCGCTATCGCTATCGCTATCGCTATCGCTATCGCTATCGCTATCGCTATCGCTATCGCTATCGCTATCGCTATCGCTATCGCTATCCCTATCGCTATCCCTATCGCTTTCCCTATCGCTATCCCTATCGCTATCCCTATCCCTATCCCTATCCCTTATCAAGATGTTTAATGATATAACACTTTAAGTTCTCGCGCTTTGTACACATATTTAAAGTCACATACAGGTCGAACGCGATTAATTAACATTATTTTTACCTTTTTTCCCAACGTTTCGGCCAGGTTGCACTGGCCGTGGTCGCGGAAGACTGACGTCCCAGCAAAATGTCACCGAAGATGTAAACAACACAAAACTACCCGATATTAATTTATATAAATGTTCGGGGTAGACAAATAAATATAATCTACCCGCTTTTAGTTAATGTTTATTTCCCACCATGTTTATTTTAAAGGTAAAAATAATGTTAATTAATCGCGTTCGACCTGTATGTGACTTTAAATATATGTTTAATGATTTCTTATCAAGTGCTAAAATATAAAGTCTCATGGTTTTATCATTTAAAATTAAGAAATCCCATACAAACTTTCAACCTCTTTTTCAACCCCTTCATCCCTTTTTTTTCGAAATAAAAAGTAGCCTATGTTCTGTCTCAGGGTCTAAAGATTGTCTGTTCCAAATTTCATCAAAATCGGTTGCGTGGTTTAAGCGGGAAAGCGTAACAGACAGACAGACAGACAGACAGACGGACAGACAGACAGAGTTACTTTCGCATTTATAATATTAGTATGGACAAATCGCTAAAGAACTGTATATAATCAATATTAAGTACATCACATGAATACTGGGGTGATGCAACTCGCAGATGCCGCATTAATTTTAAAGTATGATCCGAAAATGTACAAGGAGCTATTTCTAGTCCCTTCTGCATTAAGCACTGAAACTGAAGGCGGTTGATCTCAGAAAACAGAATTATTCAACGTTACATATTCGCAATTGTGAATACGATCAATACATGACGTTTACCGCGGCACTTTCTCGTCCATTTTCTATTTATATTTTAAATAACACATCACACAACGCAAAAAGTCAGAACCGTCAATTAAAATGTAATCATTTACATTCAAAGATGATGTAAACCAACTTTGAAGAGGTGCCGACTAAATTATAGAGTGCGAGAAATTATTTATCATACGCCATTGGTTATTACATCATGTACAAAGATGACCAGGTAATATTTAAAAAATATAGCTACTTGGTTCGAATAAATCTAGTAGCGTCAAGTTGGCACGATGATGTCATAGCCAAAATCAAGGCTGCACAAAAAAGCTATTGTGTGCGATCGTGAGACCATCTAGCCTAGGCGAGGTGGAAGAACGTTGAACTTTGAGAGCCTCAAAGTCAATGCCTGCTATTAGCAAATTTCAACGACGCAGATATTTTAGAACTCCTTAGCATGTGTATAAGATGTTAATGCTCCGCTCTATAGCTCCGTCTCTGTCTTACATATCAAAGCGGATGTGAGTTGTAAAGAGATAAAATATCACGAGAGGTTTATGATGAAGGTTACATACAAGTAAAAATTACTGGTTATATTATTTATTAGATAATGGTCTAGCCCACGTCGATAGTGCGTGGGGGTGTCGTAAATTATCCTTTGTTCAGAGCAGAGTCAATGTTCAGAAATAGTTCATTAGTGACTATAATTTAGATTTCCCGTCGGTTACATATTATTATTGTCAGACTATTGGTTGTACTAGCCAGGTCAGGCTGACAATTGTTAAAAGAATCGGATACTTAAACAATGCATGAAAGCTATTGTGGTTTGTCGTATCGTAACATTTCATCCCCCCGTCAGTAGGTAAATTATTTAATCTACTTATTTCTATTATTTTTGAATTTGTCGATGTGAGGTTGTTATTTTGGCTAGGTTCCCTAGCATCTAGTACTTATCAGTTCATCGTAAACACCGAATACTTTGAAAAAATGTTCTCCTGAATACGGCCGAAAAAATTGATTCTTTAGCAATTTGAGGTTCAAGTTTTGTTAGTAGTTGTTAAATAGAACCCGCTCAAGCGAAGAGCTTTCCAAGAAGTAAAGCGTAAACTGCTACAGAATCAGTTTTCTTTACCAAACTTAGATAAGAATAAATATGTAGGAATGTTGCAATTTTAGATCATAATTGAATTCAGTTTTATGTTAAGTCACACCCCGGACACTGGCGATCATATATGAAAGAGGCTCGAGTCTAAGCTCGTGTAGGTGAACGCGTACTATGCTTGTAGGAGAAAAATATGACAGGTCGACTGTTCGTGTTTTTGACAGGCGGTAATTGTGAGGTAACCGAGAGGGGGTGGGCGGCACTTTCAGCGGGGAGCGGGAGTGGCCATAATGTACGATAGTACCCTTTTTTATACTGTGGTTAAGTGGTCTTAGTTGAGTTGGTTGTACGGAACTCTGGATGATGTAAGGGGATTCTCTCTTTTTGAGGTAGGGCACAGCATAGTGGACGTAAGACGGACTCAACATAAGAACACTGGTTTAAACCCAACACGAGAAGGGCTACAGATTGTTTATACTATACCATGGATCAACCAAACGTATCTACTTAAGGTACCCGAACTCAGTTAAAACGGCTAGGTAGTCAGTCTCATCTCACCGCTTTCGAGTAGTGACCGTGCTTGCTAAGGCGTTGTTTTTTTTATCCTTTATGCTTAATTTGTTACGCAATTATAATTTTATCCTTGGTGCTCAATTTGCTAAAATTATATCCACATTCGTGAACTTTTTTCTACAGAGTGAAAGTGAAAAGTTAGTTAGTTGCTTTTTTTTTATCAACCGAAAAATTTTGGATCCGAATCGAAGAAAGCTTGCAAGCTTGTAAAATTTTTGGGATTCGAATTATAATCCGAAAAAGCGCTACGGCTTTTTTAAATCCGGACATATTAAACACGGATACATTAAACGCCTGGTTTAATTTTCTGCCCGTATTAAATTTATAAGTTAAATATTTGAAAAGTTATAACATTCTTTTTCAGTACAGATGGTGTTTTTTTTACGCACTAGTGCGAGAAGTGGTTCATTATATGCTAGGTCGAAACTTTGGAGGCTCATCTGCCGGCGTATCATGCTTCCAATTATCACTTGTCCACGTGGATAAGACAACTGTCACTCTCACACTGACATACTTGCCAAAGCGTGACGGATGCTTTATGCACGTGGATAAATGATAAAATTGGAATCATAATACGCCTGCAGTACTGAAAAACGTCGTACGATACACGTGCGAAAAGGAAATTTTAAACTCGTGTCGATTTCAAACACTCCCTTCGGTCGTGTTTTAATTTATCGCCACTCGTTTCGAACTTCCTTTTTTACGCACTTGTATCGTAATGTACTATTATATAAATCCATACTAATATTATAAATGGGAAAGTGTGTGTGTCTGTTTGTTTTCCGTCTTTCACGGCTAAACGGAGCGACGAATTGACGACATTTTTAAGTGGAGATAGTTGAAGGGATGGAGAGTGACATAGGCTACTTTTTGTCTCTTTCTAACGTGAGCGAAGCCGCGGACAAAAGCTAGTACATCTATAAATGGAACTGTGAACCACACATAGTAAAATACAAGGACTTAGCTTCCGTATCCCAAGATCCTGCAGTCTAAACTGCAAGTGAAGTAAAATAATATTGATTTCAAGGCAGAGCAATGTTTCAATTTAGTTGCATACTCTGCCGCCGAACAAGCTTGTACTGATAAATGATAATGATAATGGTAAGACTTTTGAGAAGGGGTAAAGGTTGCGCCCTATTACATGCACCGATCAAATGCTAAGGAACCAATGTAAGTCTATATGACTTGTCATCAGGCAGGCAATCATGGACGCACGATAAATGATATAACATCAGGGGGCGATTTTTAAATTCGATCATTCGATTTTGTGAATTTCTTTCATTAATATCTCTACTACTAGCCATTTAAACTCTACTAATAGACTTGAAACGAGTGGTCATTGCCACTAGATTTCAAAATACGCGCTCAATTTTTTCAAAAATAGCTTTTCATCATTTTCCACAGACTTTCGAATGGCAAAATCGCGCGTTCGAGATTCAAAAATCGGTCCCCTGTCCGTCCCTTTGCCACTATTTGTAAGTGCGATAGGGACGGCCTGATTGATGTTTTATCGTTTATCGCACGACCATGCTATCGGTGCACAATCCCGCAGGTTAATACGGTAATATCGATTGTGTAGCATGGAACACGTAATCGTCACGCCATCATTTTCGATAAGGCGCCCGCATGTGTTACACTGTTGACATTACAAAGTACGAATTTGTTTTTACTCGAATGATAAAGAAAGGGTTTGTTTTTTTTACAAATATTTATGTTTGTTAGCTTATCTTTCTTTTAGTAACACATTTAGTCGGGCTGAACTGGCAAGTACATTGTTTTGCTAGATTTGTCATCAATACTTACAGTAAAAGTACGTACCTAAATGTGTCGCTTTATTATAATTTTATCTCAAAAACGAATATGGAAAAAAGGAAAGTAAAGAAAAGAGGTGATAACATGATTTTTAAATTTCGACATATTTTACTGCCTAGCGTGTCTGGGTGGCTAGCCGAATGGCACAATCGCTCACGAAACGCTCACGAAACGAGCGCTAGTAGATATTTCTATCGCGCTTGCGTATTGGCGCGACAGAGCCAGCGTATGCTTTCGTTTGGCGCACATTGCTACGGGGCCTACTGTATAGTGTTTCAGCATAGTATATTAACATTATAAAATGCATACCTATCGTGGGTGTCGTAGAGTCGACTGTGGGATATGGTTTAAATTGTGGCATAGGCGAGAGGCTGGCAACCTGTCACTGCAATGTCACAATTTCGTTTTCTTTCAACCCCTTTTTGCCAAGAGCGGCACTGAAACTTGAGTAGTTCATGTGCTCTGCCTACCCCTTTATGGGATGCAGGCGTGATTGTATGTATGTATGTATGTATGTATGTATACCTATCGATCGATCGCGACGACATGTTGTGATAGAAGTCGTAGAATAAATATTTAAAGGTCGGTGAAAAGGTTAAGTTTGATGATGAAGATATTTAAGAATTTTTAACAAAATGTAGAGAGTAGCGCTTAATTGCCTCACAAATCGATTCCCGTCCTGCCAGTTTATGTATATTATTCACTTTAATATAACACCTTCCTTTTAAGGTTTTTGGATGACCGAATTAAATTACTGCAATATCCACGTGGGCTTCTCAGTCCTACCCCTAAAGAGCAATTACAAAATTGGAGGTGCGAAGGTAGTGCAGTGAACATCCGCATCCGCTGTGAACAAGCTCGGGAAAAGCGCGGCGCGCAGCTGAGGCTGGGCTATAACAGCAAAAATGTAAGTTCATCAATAGTGAGGATTTTACTCCTTCAGTCGAACAAAGGGTATATTAGAGACACATTAGATTGCCTTGAAATGAAATGAAATATCTTTATTTGCTTGAATATGGTAACAAGGTAGGTCTTATAGCTAAGTTTTCCATGCATAAGTATTTAACCTGCATGCAGGCGTGATACTTATTAACAATTTATGTCATGAACATTGAATAAATAAATTACACGGAACCTTGGAAATCACACGCAGAGTGTAGTGAACGTTCTTCGTCACTCGAGAGCGGAAGGATCCTTTCAGGGAGCCAACCAGGGTGCGTAGCCGAATGGCAGAAACGCTCACGAAACGAAACGCTCGTACATACCTATCTCTATCACTCTTGCGTATCAGCGCGACAGAGCCAGACTATCTTTTGCGGCGTTTCGCGGCGTAGAAATGCCATTCGGCTACGGGGCCAGATCCAAAAGCCTACTCCACCCTCTGCGTTCCGAGTAGACCCGACGAACTCTGTTGACGGACATCCTAGCAGTTTTAACTATTTTATGTGTAGAATTGACAACATTTCATATTTTTGAGTACTACTTTTTATTGTTTGGTTTGAAAGAACTCAATACTAAAAGATAGACGTATTTTTTTATTTTTCCAAAAACTGCTATTTTAATGAGAAAATCCCTTCTTATTACTACTTCGAGCAGAAAGAGCGTAAGTTACAAACGTCAAGTCAAGACACAGCTTCGTGACGTCACATGTGTTGTTTCATACACCTAAGAAAACGACAAAATCATTTCTAAAAAAAAGTTTTAACAGTCAGCTCAAACAGTCCGGTATGTCTGACTGTCAAGTGTCACTGTCAACCAATAGTGAATGGCCGGCAACAGACAGTCTTAAATTTCATAATCTTAAAAAATCATAATCTTATGAAATCAGAGTGCATGGATTCCCATACAATTTCGCAACTGTTCACACACAGTCTTATTTTTTAAGATTATGATTTTTTTCAGATTGATCTGACAGATTGCGAATAATTTGAATTTTAAGAATGTGTGTGGCAAGGCAGTCAATCTTATTTAATAAGATTATGATTTTTTAAGATTATGAAAATTAAGACTGTCTGTTGCCGGCCAATGACTACGAACCATAGACTAAGCCATGAAATTTTTAATATCTTTGCTACGAACTGTGATAAGTGTCACTGTCAACCTCAAGTGACATCCCAACTGGAAGATTTTTTTGGTATAGTGGCAGCTCTAAATCAGCTATTTGACGTCACTTCCCCTTTAAACTATTTTTAAGATTTTTTTATACTAAAAATACGAAAAAAAAATTGAAAAAATTATTTATGTAATCTACGCGTATATCTCGAAATGGTTTTCGATTTAGGGACATTGAAAATTTTGAAACGTTGTCAAAAACGCGCGTTTCATTGAATTAAATAAAGTCTGTGTAAGATAAAACATTGTGCCTTTCTACAGAGAAGGGTTTTTTATGCTTCATAACTATACCTCAATATTTTTCTGGCACGAACGAAGTGACACTAGTGACTTCCTTCCAATATTTAGTTCATCGATAACTTACATTATAATTATGTCATTAATTATTGCCGGGCCACTGAATCTTAAGTAGTTTCATGTGCTCTGCCTACCCGGGTTTAGGGAATATAGTTGTGAATGTATGTGTATATAACATTAATGTTTTATACAAATGTCACAAATGTTTGAAAATAAATGGACAATAATAATAAAACAAACCATATTTTAATACTTTATATTATTTCTTACAAGACCACGGGGACAACGCCGTCCTAGAAACGATTTAAAAATAATTATTTCTTACAAGATTATTCAAGATTTTTGAGACTATTATTAGGGGTAATTAATAACCTTATGTAAGGCTATTTATCGATAAAAGGATTGTTTTTATTTTGTTGAGCACTAATAACTTGGCGTTCGTGCCAGAAACTTGGCGTCTGTAACGAAGATCGACAAATATTGGGTTGGTAAGAAAGTAATGAGCGAATCATAACCAATATTGTAATTTTTATTTAATTTATTATTTTAATCATTTATCAAAAATATAACGGCCTTCGTTATCTACTACTTGTCTCCATCGTTCTGGTAAAGAATGAATAGCATCGGCGAAGAAGTTCTTAGGTTTAGATTCAAAAAACTCAGCTACGTACTGTCGTAGATGGGCTTGATCATCGAACTTTTTTTCATTCAAGGCATTGCTTAGCGATCTGAACAATGCGTAATCCGTAAGTGCCAAGTCTGGAGAGTACGGTGGATGAGGTATCACTTTCCAACCTAGCTCCAAAAGCTTTAGCCGAGTCACTTTTGCAATGTGTGGGCGAGCATTGTCGTGTAAGAAAAAAACTTTAGCATGCTGTGGACGATTCTGACAGATTTTTTGGTTTAAATTTTCATGCTGATTACAGTATACTGATGCGGTAACAGTCATTCCACTTGGTAGGAGTTCCCAGTGAATAATACCATGAATATCCCACCAAACGGACAGCATAACTTTTTTCGGGTGAGGCTCTGTTTTTGGTGCCTCTATTCCTTTTTCGTTTGGAGCTAGCCACTGACGTTTGCGTGTGTGATTTATATATAAGACCCATTTTTCATCTCCAGTGATAAGATGGTCTAACCAGTTGAATGTGCGGCGAAAAGACAGAAGTTGTATGCAGATATCGGCACGGCGGTTTAGTTGATCTCTATCAAGTTCGTGCGGTATCCAAACACTGTATTTGTAGTTTTTTCCCAACTCGTGTAAATGTGTTTCTATGGTGACATGAGAGCAGCCTAACTCGGTAGCAAGAGTACGACTCGTTAGCCTCGGATCTCCTTCAATTAAGGTTTTTAATTTGGCTACATCAATCTTCACCGGTCGACCAGACTTAGGTTGATCTGATAATGAAAAGTCGCCACTATGAAACCGCTGGAACCATCGTTTCGCCTTGGCCTCAGACACAACTTCAGGAGCAACACGCTGACATATATTACGCACTGCTTCGGCGGCTGAATGGCCAGACTGAAATTCATATAGTAAGCAATGCCTTACATGCACTTTTAATTCGTCCATTTTCTTCCTTATATTAGCTCGGCGACAGCTAGTGAATGACTGACGAGAAACTGTGCAACTCGCCCTTTATATACTTTCGACCTTAGAAGATTCTAGAACTCTCTCAAAAATTTTATGTGGAATTCAATCGATCGCTCATTACTTTCTTACCAACCCAATAATAATTGATCTTAAATACATGTTGCTAGTTTTAGAATAAAGTAAGAAGAGAATTATGTATGGGTTCCATTTGCAATTTTTGTCAACGGAGTCCGATTCTCGTTTTGATTTCTTATTTTTAATATATGTTAGGGATTTGATCTGTCAGATGTCAATACTGACGAAGCTGGTCTTAAATCAAATCTATAACAATTTCAATACTATCAGAGACAGGAACTCCAAAAAATAGCAATGGTCCAAAAATATGACTTATATGACTGATCAGTAAAACTGAAATAAAATTGCTTCTATGTTTTACGAAAAAAACATGTTTTATAGAATATCTACAGAATTCTTAACATTGAGACTTATTTTTGCTTGATTCATTCTGATTTCTTGAGAAAGGCCTGTTATTTTGTATTGGTTAATAACTATTGCAGCCACCTAGGCACTATTAAAATGTCACAAACACCATCAAAACTGTACTCAATGTGAAATAGTGGCGAAGAAAATAGTCCGAGGTACAGCCTACTTTTCCACCGCGGACCGTGCGTTCCGAGAGCGTTTCGCCAGCGGCAGACGCGCGGTTGCAGCGCCGCGGTGCGTCGAGTCAAGGTAAGTGTGCCGACGGCCGGGTGTGACCCAGTGTGGCTCCCCCACCCTGCTGCGTTCTGCACTCGCGAAAGTTCAACGAACTTCCAGCAGAATTCTTACAGGCATACGCGACTGTTACATTACCGGAAAGTTGCTGCAATCGGCCGCCGCAGCCTCTCGGCTAGCGATAAAGGGCGGATAAACAGATCATTAAGGCATGCGATTTACATACCATGATGTAAAAATGAATGATTTATGGTTAACGCACGTAACTTTGTATAAATATTTATTTGTATACCTGTATTTTGAGTCACAACTAGACATTATTGGTGTATCTGTTTAGTTATTTGTTCATAGATACTTACAATTATTAGTATCAGCTTAGCGTTGTCTAGCGTGTTTGTTTATATTTAGTATAAATAGTATTGTTATAGTTTATAAAATTCGAGAAAAGCCTGCTTGATAGCGTGGCCTTAATTTAAAAAAAATACTCTGATAATGCAAGAAATTGGTTTATTATTATTTCATATTTTAAACGGTTTTAATTATCTGTGACATCTATTATACCTTACAGTTACAGCCAAATTAATGTTAAAGTCAGTAGCTTGGCTAAGAACTTGTAACTATTTACAAAATTATGTTTAGCTAGAAGACACGGTTACCTTCTAAAATAAAAGTGATTTTGGTAATGGGAATAATGGGATTGATGATATAGGTAATCAAAATCATTAATAAATTAAAAGTATTAAAACATAATGATGTACCTATTAGTAATCTACTAGCACTGATTAGGCAATGCGAAAAAATAATGAACGTGAATGCTGAACTAAAATACTTTTTCCTGTTAAATTCACTAGTAACGTTGTGAGTCGTGTTGTAAACAACATGAGTAAGAGTGAAGGAAAAGAAAGGGGTTTGGCCAAACCCAAACTCAGAATTATATGTTAATTTAGTTTATTATGTCACTGCGAGGCGGTGATTCACCCATACTATTCACATAAGTTTTCGGATCACCAAAATGTAATGTCTAAGGTTACTTTGTCTATAGGTTGATAGTGACTGTTGGAACTTGGAGGTCAGGCTTACAGTGGTCGGTTTCTGGTGAAGTGTTGGATGTGGTGTAAGAGTGACCAGCACGGCCGCGTCCGCGCAGCGACGCCATCGCGGCTGCGTGCGTACCGTTACCCGCCTATTAATTTCTACGAAAATTCATTTCTCTGATTAACGAATTGGTTAGACACGTACTATTGAAAAAGGTAACGAAACTGAGGTATTTTTATTTTCATTAAAAATAATGAGATTTAAAGCTGTTAGTGACATTTGTAGCTGTATTATACAAGCCTTATTTAGTGTGCATATTTAAAACTGGTTAAATATAAAGTATGTATATACAAACATATTCATTATGATATAGATATTATGATTTCCAAATATTTTACACTAAGCCTTGTGCAACCTGTGTTCAACAATGCTTTTTAAATTTGTCAAAAGAATCACATCTGAACTACAGAGAAAATTACTCATTATAACTTAAAACGAACCGTCTTCTGCTGATTACTTGTTTTTTTGCCGATTTTTTACATGTTTTTTTTTTATGTCTAAATAGTACTCTATTGCTGTATGTTATGTACAAAAGTCGTACTGCTATTTCTAAATATTACAAGAAACCTGCACGTTTGTTAATTGTTGGTACATTTAATTTGGACATAATAAGTTCATACCACAGATCATTGACCGTGTTCTGGAAAGAACCTTCGCTCAGTTTTCCCTTTACGTATTTCCCATTTGTTTAGTCAACATTCTATATGTTCAATTCATGTGTTCTAGTGCTGACGTCATTGGGCGATCTATGCTAAGGTGGTGCGTCAGCACACACTCACTATCCAAATAGGATTCGTGTTTATTAAGTAATCGTCAATACCAGTATTTATAACCCGTTGGAACCAATTAAGTAAATTCAATTTGGAAATGTCCGATGTAAGATAATCCATTCATTTTGATTTCAGAGTAATAGTTGATCTATTTGAAGTCTCAAGCTCATGTCCTATTATTAATAAACTAATGAAGAAATCTGACTTTAAGCAAATTTATAGATCCTATGTGGAGTTCGGAAAGATATTCTACTACTTTAAGCTGAATAGAGCCAAATTTCATTGTTATTTAAGGTAATTAAATCTGGAAAGTGATAAGATTCAGAGGAAACAAAATACCAAAGTCCAAGGTGAAGGTTGACGGTCGAAGCAAAGTTTAGTGTTTGATACATTTGATTCCGATTAGCTTAGTGTATAAGTGTTCCATGTACAATCATTCAGATGCGTAGGTCTTGGAAAACCTTAGAAATCGAATTCGACAGGTTCAAGTACCTACGCCTACTATAAATAAAAGAAAAAATCGCTTTATTTCAGACACAATACCCATTGTGTCTGAATATAAATTATACAAAAAAAATCTAATAGCCTTCCCTGCAATTATAAAATTGCGAGCTGTATGCCATATACTCGTGACGAAAAATACGTCGCCGTTAGCTACTAAAGGGTTAAGCCAATTGCACAATCAGGATTTGCTAATGTCAATATAAATATTGACGATATTCGAATCAGGGGGGTTACCATGACGTACTAAAGACGTTCAGTTTAGGTTGAGAGAAAGGGACACAGCTATAGCAGTTACATAGCTCCGTCCCTCTCTCTCAACCTAAACTGAACGGCTTTAGCACGTCATGGTAACCCACCAGTGCGTATTATTGCGCGGCTAGAGCGGCGAGAGCGGTGGGCGGCGGTAACGGATCGGGGCCGTTGAACGAGCCTGGCCTTATTCCTGAACCATCGCGAGCGAGAAACGTACTTTCATTGTCACCTCACTAGAACTCACTCCAGCATCTCACGCCATTCTCACCCGGAACCGTATGGTTGAGAAAAAGTCGGGCGTATCGGGCCATGCAAGTCTTTCTTGATGCGGTTCATAGATTTGTGACAATAACTTGTCATTAGCCCGGGAAAGTTGTTACCCGACCCCCTAGTTATTGCTGAATAATATTAAGAAGCGATCGCTTTTTTTGCTTAAGAATTTAATTATTTCCTAATACTTTAATAAATGCCTCAAATTTTCTTGTGATATGCTTATGACAAAGGTTTACATCGCGCCCAGAGTACAAGCTTGTCCTAGAATCAAGCTATCCGGAATAAACCTAAACAGATGTCTCGGCTTATTAAGTGTTTTTTTTTAAAACCTACAAAACTAAATGACCGTTTAGTTTTGCCATTCCTAGTAACATTTACCCGGCACAGATAGCATCACTATTACAAAAGTCAGTCCATTTGCCTTCCAAATAGAGACAACGATTTGAGTTTATACTAAAGGTCGATATCTTGCATCTATGGCCCGGGGTCAGCTACGGTATACTATTAGAATTTCGGACGGCAACAATGGCACACTGTTGCCACGGCGAGGGGTCGTTGAACCCGCGACCGAGTCAAGTGCAGCATTTGCTGCAGCGCCGGCGCAGGCTTTGCGCGCAGGCTGGGGTACTCTGCAAAGTTTTCAACTATACCCGATGCATATTGCAAGCACGTTTAGAAATTTACGAGTACCTACCTACGAGCTACATATATAAAAAAAAACTTACAAGTTACATTGTAAGTTTCATGGCTTAATTTGGTACACAGATGTTGTTGAATCCACCTCCAACCGTTAAATTTAATAAATGAAATGAAAAATTCCTTATGTTCGTCCGCATCCATTGATTATCCAATAGATGTTAAGTCATTTCATATTTAATCTTGTCACACGCAAAATTAAACAATTTGGTAAGTAAAGTTTTCATTGCTGGATAGTAAGAACATATAAAAATTATGGTAGGGTTCCCAAAGGTCATAATTTCATTAAACATTTCTTAGTGCATCCATATTATTACGTGAGGCCATTTTTAAGCGTTTGGCATGAAGGTATAGATGTCGCCATCCTTCGATGCTCGAAGGTATCAAAAATTGTTCCTCTTACTACATCCATTTATTGTAAGTACTTTTGAATGGAAATGAAATTCTTAAATGTTTAAATTCGGGTGCTTTAAACAGCAAACATCAAAAAGCAATCTTTCAAAATAAAACAAAAAGTATTTCTCAAGAATCATGCATTGTGTTCTGATTAGGAATATGTTAATCAAGTAATAATACTTTTGACGTAACAATTTTCTGGACTTTCACGAAGGCCGCGACGACGTCCAATGAAAAAAAAATGGAAGGTAAACAGTAATTGAAGATTTACTCTACTAGTTAAAATAACCAACTGACTTAATTAAAAAAACATATATCGGTCTAAATAAAAAGGTGGAAGGAGGCCTTAATCCTTTCTAATAACAGCTTTTCATTCGCAACGAGTTAAGTGTGCCTCGCTCGCTAAACTGAGCACTCGGCAGGTTTTCCATTTTTTCCCAAGTTCGTCTCGACGAGTGAAAACGGCAAGTATCGGACGTCATTCCACTTTTCCGAGACGTCAGTATATCTATGTCCATTATAATATGACCTTAGTGGTTTGCACGGGTTGGCTTACAGCTCCCAAATTATATTGAATTGGTGTTGCTTTAGCAGTTTATAGAAAGAATAGTCCATTGAAGCAAAAGATAAGATATATCTTAGTATTAATTATATTTCAAATAACCTAGACAAGACTCAATTCATGATTAGATGAAATCAACTCAAAAGAAAATAATTGAAAAGATAGTGGAAGGTCTAAAAACTCTAAAATTCTTTTAAACGGTTCTATGTATTTAGGTTTTTGACTTGGGTATATAAAAAAAAATCACAATTTCATAATATGTATTTACATCTAAAATTCCAATGAACTTAATAGATAATTTTTTTTTGTCTTTTTTAAATTTTCTTGCCAGACCAGGTAAATACTGATATTATTTCCTGATATCTTATTAAGTATGTATGTGCAAAATTTAAAAGTGGGAAATTTAGGTGTAGCCTATCCCTTAAGGAAATTGATGGTTTATTTAAACGGATTATCGCTATCGCTATCGATAACGCATTTATAAATCCATCATTGATGGAGCAAGGGTAAGCGGGTTGGATTGGATCTAAGTTGCCTGGCGGGCGGTATCCGCAGAGTCGACCGACAACGCGCCGCCGCCGTAATTTCGCTGCAGTGTGCAGTAGGTAAGTGTGTCAATGCACTCTAATCCCCTCCTATCTCTCCTATCACTCATGTCATGTCAAGTTCACAACTCTGATAAAAGAAATTTTCACTACTAACCTAGAATACGGAACTGCAGTCCTAGTGCAGCGTAGTATTAGATTTATCTGTTTTCTAAATGAATATTCATGTTTTCTATGTACCTACTCTATTAAATTTATATATTTATGTATGTACCAGACGTTTCCCGTAATACGAGCAAATAATTTAAATATACTCGTGGATTGTAATATATCAAAGGATGATACTTTCGTCAGTAACTTTTAAAACGTCTATGGAAATCTCTAAATTTCTAATTTTCATACATGTATAATATTAGCTTCATAGTCTACATCATCGTTGCGATTAACGTTGCTTGTTGCGATTTAAAGAAAATAAATTTCATAATACATTGCGTGCAGGAATAAACTTTAATATTGGTTAATTAGATGAATCCAGTCTAGAGTTTAATTTATGAATTCTGTTACAGGAAATACCTCGTATAATTCCATAAGATTACAGCGAGCATAGGATACGAAATAAATTACATGAAACGCTTATAAAGAACGATTCACAGTTAAATTACAACTTTAGAAAAAGGATGCGTGAAATGCACCAAAGACGTTTATCTTTAATTACTAACGGGTTCCATTTCAATTCCTTTGACTCGAGCAACGGTATCACAAGGAAGCGTGGGAGGAAATGGCGACAGATGCTCAAACATAATAACCGCATAATTGTTTATCGAGTCAAATTACAGGCTGGAGGTAATACAAGATAGACACAATTAGAAACATGAAGTCTGTGATTTAATGGGAGACGCGCAAAAACCAAGTTCGATAGCCTATCTCGTTTTCATTAGCGTGCGCCACGGCCGGTGATCACGACTGAAAATTTTCTTCCGTCGCTTTTACAATGTTCGTTATTTATCACACATGTGGTCGAGAACAATGCTGAATGTACGGCGGCGCTATTGGATCTGTCGGTGCGGCGTCAATTAATTTCCTAATTATCTTTTTGTTGTTTGGGAATTTGTAAAATTTGCCGATGGAATACTAGCGTTATGGTATTTGAGAGATGTGAAAGTAATAAGTTATTAATATATATTTTTTAAACATTTGTTTCTCTAGTCGGTTATAAGTTATCTGAAAGAAAATTGCAGTAAATTAAAAACTTTTGTTAAATATGTTTTTGATTTTTATTTTAAACGTAGCGAGTAGGATAAGGAGAATAAAGACGCGGGTTTGAATCCAATCTTCACCGCTTCGTCATTTTTTAAAATATCTGACATCAATTTCGGTGTATATAGTTAGTAGTTACATAAGTACATCATCATACACGTAGTAAAAAAACATACATCTATAACAAAACAAATAACAACCAAGGTCAAAAGCAACCATCGAGTGACATAACATAACCCACCAAAACACTCGTTCAGCATAGGTGTGACATCGTCTGTCAGCATGCACCGAAGGGTCAGAGCCGTCAGGTGCGCGTCGACGAGTTTCCTAGCCGTATCTAGGCGAACGACAGTAGCGGCTTGCGAAAGTGCACATAATTGTATCGGCGCTTTAGAAAGGGGGTTATGAGTTTGTAAGTGCAACGAACCCGTGTGCATTTCCTCGGGAAGATGCGGTGGGTATGGAAAGCGTGCGATTACAGGAATCGGCGCGTCGGACGCTCTCGCACGCTGGATAAGGCGAAAAGTGAAAATAATTGCACAGGTGAACATGCATCACTCTAATTGACTATAATTCTGTAAAAAAGTAGTTTATTTTCTGATATATACATACTTAAATTTAATAGCAACTAAAATAATTATTTCCTATGTGTGTGTTTCCTGCGTGTATCTAAATTGACAAAAGAACTTTTTATTAAATCATTTCTAGACCCTTTTTTAAAAGTATAAGTTTAGAAAACTTTAAGGTTCATCTCTAACAAAATTAAGACTCTTACTTCTCATACACATGAAAACCCATTTTATTCATCTCGAGATGTTAAAACGTATAAAGGAAAATAAAAAACCGGCCAAGAGCGTGTCGGGCCACGCTCAGTGTAGGGTTCCGTAGTTTTCCGTATTTTTCTCAAAAACTACTGAACCTATCAAGTTCAAAACAATTTTCCTAGAAAGTCTTTATAAAGTTCTACTTTTGTGATTTTTTTCATATTTTTTAAACATATGGTTCAAAAGTTAGAGGGGGGGGGGACGCACTTTTTTTTCCTTTGGGAGCGATTATTTTCGAAAATATTAATATTATCAAAAAACTATTTTAGGAAACCCTTATTCATTTTTAAATACCTATCCAACAATATATCACACGTTGGGGTTGGAATGAAAAAAAATATCAGCCCCCACTTTACATGTAGGGGGGGTACCCAAATAAAACATTTTTTTCCACTTTTTATTTTTGCACTTTGTTGGCGTGATTGATATACATATTGGTACCAAATTTCAGCTTTCTAGTGCTAACGGTTACTGAGATTATCCGCGGACGGACGGACGGACGGACGGACGGACGGACGGACGGACGGACGGACGGACGGACGGACAGACAGACATGGCGAAACTATAAGGGTTCCTAGTTGACTACGGAACCCTAAAAATGAAGATCGAGAATTCTTCACAGTTGATTGCGTTCATACGAATTTATACATCTGTAAAAGTTGGGTCACGCAAAAAACACATCACCTGGTGAATATTCATCCAATTTAACCGATCTGATAAAAAAAGGTTAGTCTATTATGATAATAATGCAACTGTTCTTTATACAAAATGTGGTATAACGGGGCCAAAGGGTTACGCTGCCATATGCGCCGGAGTGGCCCAAATACCGGATATGGGTTAAGTAATCACGGGCTTTTTCTGCATCCTATCCATTAAACCCCTTTCTTTTGTCAGTCGTGTAACTGTACATATGTAAGTAAAAAAAGCACATTTGCACGCTTGGTCGGAAAGTTAATTAAATCGCTTACGGACGTCGCCTTCTACCTACAATTTTTTGGTCAATATATTTTTTGTACACGTGAGGAACTAGTTGAAAAATAGATTTATTTCTTTAATTAACCACTCGTCACATTATTTCCCACTTGAAAATTTACAAAGTTGTTTATATTTATGAGTATAACTGTTATTTTGACTGAGAGCAATGTAAAAACTAAAACGTCACGCTTGAACAACAACTTTGAAACCACAGGATGCTCCCGACTGTTAATTTTAAACAAAAAGCGAAGGTTCTCCTAATCATATTGTATTTAAACCTCAAATTCGTCACAGTGACATAAAAAGGGCCAGTCATATATCTCAAACTATTGTTCTTGACTTGCCCGCTTATTCTTGGAATTGTAGTCTTACACAAGTCACTGTTATTTGGTTGGTAACGGTTCTCTCGTGACGGCAAAAGTGCATTTTTGTAAAACTGCAGTGTTGGTGACGTCACAAAGCGTCATAGGACGTGGCGAGCGGACCCGTTACTCGCACAAAGGACCTGTAAACAAAGCGGGCCTGCGACCACAGCCGCTGCCGAATACGCATTGTTTACGAAAACTATAAATCAATCGATATAGCAAATAATGCTGGAGAATGTCACACTTGCTGTTTTTATGGAAATTGTATTAATGATCTTAGTGAATTTCTTTCACTGGATGTATGTATAAAAAGACTTAAAACGTGACGCCTAGGTACATACGTACCTAATCATAGCACTAGTGCACATACCTACCTAGTGTTGGTAAAATAAACATTAACTAAATTAAGATGGGCATTCTACAAAACACAGGACACATACAAATTCAATAGTTTCATATTATAGGTACGCAGCGGATGATTGTATCGTGAAATTACTATTATCCTTACTTATTAATATTGTGAAATTAAAATTATTTTCGTCGACGAATTTCTGCGAACCGTACGCGCGGGTCTCCTATTTTTGTGCAGTTGTTCATTTGGGTCATCTGAAGCACCTCAAGGTAGCTGAAGAGAATCAAGTAGGATACTATTTTAAAGGAAACTTTTTTAAACTAATATTTTGCAATGCTCTTTCATGGATACGAAGTACCTAGGCAGAAAGCAGAACTAGCACATTTATTATAAAAAATAGTATACTGGTAGCCCATATCGATAACTAGATGACCACTACCTGAAAGTCAAAGCCAGACACAGACACCGTAACTTTTCAAGCAATTTCGATAGCATACATATGGGCAAGGTTTTGTAATTCACATTAAATATTTCCATATTCTGTTCATTTATTTGATGTAACTTTGAAGACAAAAATATATTTCAAGATAATATCGAAAGCATTTCTTGCTAAAAGCACTTAGTAACATCTGACCATTAATGATTTAATGGGCGACAATTAAAAAACTCGAAGTTATTCTAAACGAATGGTATCCCAAGAAGGACCTTACAAATTGCAAGGCCGATGTCCGCAATAAACTCATTTGCGTTTTTTAATATCATTTTATTGCATCCCATTTCAGAATTTGAGGTTGGAAATATTTTTTACCTCACTCAAAATAGATGCTGGTTCCCGTAGTACTTGGAAGGCACAAAAATAGGGGCCGTCAAAAGTGAACGCATGCCTTAGTCGTAAAAAAAGTAAAAATAACGGTACCGTTAGAATCCCAGCTAGGAAGACGGGTCCCGGCCGGGAGGAGAGGGGGGGGGGGGAGCAACGGGCTGCGGTGATAGGGAAATTGAAGATGCCATGTCATTGACGTAGGTTATAGTTCCTGTTTTGATTTTTGAACATACCGTGAGGTACCTACGCTGCTATGCGAGATGGCTTTGATGGTTTCGACTTCAGTTAAAAATAGGTACTATTCGATACAACCTTCTTAAAAAAATGTATTCTTAATTAATACTTAATTTGTCTATGATTAAAACTACAATATGTGTACATAAATGTCGTATAGCCCTGTATGTACCAATTTAAATATTTAGATAAACCGAGAAACGCCATTAAATATTTTACAGGCATAGTGCATTTTATATCAATTTGAAATCTGTGTTATCTACAGATTAGTACTTGTTTATCAGAAACGTCAGTTTTGCCACTGACAGATCACATCTATAACCAATGCAGATCTCAATCATAACGTGGTATGAAAATAAGGATATTAGTCGATTTTTACGTATTTAATCATAGGTAATTGCTTAACATAAATGGTAATATTTATTTGAAATCAAATCAGGAAACAATGCTTATACGTTAGAAATGCCTTATTAGAAAAATATATCTGCGTTTTAATACTGCCTACCCAATCCACAAATAGCAGCGGCGTTGAATCGTCTAGTGTACGCGCTTCGGGTTGTGTAACGGATTGTACTCTGTCTGTAATCCTTATTAGAATCACTAACTGCTTATAGCCACAATCAATTTCAACCTATCATTAGCCATACTTATCACACTATAAGCACACTATAATAAAGAGTACTATCGTACTATGGCCACTCCCGCTCCACGCTGAAAGTGAAGCCCACCCCCTCTCGGTTACCTCTCGGTTACCTCACAGTTACCGCCTGTCAAAAACGTAAACAGTCGACCTGTCATATTTCACTCATACAAGCATGGTACGCGTTCACCTACACGAGCTTAGACTGTGTGCTAGGAACGCGCCTCTTTCATATATTTGATCGCCAGTGTCAGAGTTGTGCTATAAGTGCTTTTTCACATTATCCGATCCGATATCGGATGTAGGACCGATATCCCTTACATTACAGGCGCCATCTTGGATTTTTTCCATAGAAATCCTTCCGACATCCGATATCGGATCGGATAGTGTGAAAACGGACTAACTTCTATAACATTGCATATGGCTTGCTTCGAACTTTAACATGGCGTCAAACATTAGCTCCAATACGAACTTAATCGGACATGTTAAAATGAAATGGTACTATGTAGTTATATTTGACCCTAACATATCCGATCCAGGGCCATCCGATCCGATGAAAGTTATTACGTATCTTGAAGCTCTAATTGGGCTATTACAGTCATCACCAGCTCATCCTGACATCGGAAGCTGATCCCGATTTGCTAACATAATAGCATCTTCTTCTTCCTCCTACCCTTATCCCACGTTATGTGGGGTCGGTACAACACGTCTTCCTCTTCCATTCTCCTCTATCTTTCGTCATCATATTTCACTTACATCTTTCTTCCTCATATCCTCTTTCACACAATCCATCCAGCGTTGTTTGGGTTTACCCCTCCCTCTCCATCCATCAACCTTATAGCATATGACACATAAATGAACATTAAAACTTACATAAATAACATGGAAATCTTACTAAACATAAGGACACCAGTTAACTGCGTGTGTGGTCTCATATCGATGAGATTTCATGAGTTTGAGATAGCCCATACAAAACTATATTGCTTAACACTTTCTATCCTACGCCGGCTAAGAATCTTAAGAGTCTTTCAAACCAATAAACGTAAATTTCATTACAGATATAGAATTTGATATCCATGTTGAGTCCGTCTCTCTCTTAACAAGTCGATGCCAGAGGTTTATTCCTGTACGTAACCTTAGAAATATTGTTGAATGGGAACAATACTGTTGTATCAAAATAAAATTTTAATTTTGTTTTAATTAGGTATGACTGCACGGTAAATGCACATGAGTACTAAATATTAAAACGAAATTATTTTCAAATTGTTTCAGATGAAAACTAAACGAAATTAAACGGAGCAGTTAATGAAGATAATATGTAACAAAAGGTATGTTCAGAATTATTTATTTATTTAAACAAAAATGTAAACACATTTTCTTATTTAAATACATTTCGGTATGTTGTGTCATTAAGGGCCAGTTGCATCAACCACATTCGACAGACACATCATAGTCACGCAGCAGACGTCTACAATAAAATTTATCGAACGCTTTAACGGTGACAGACGGTTTGATGCAACCGGCCCTAATTCTCTTGATCCTACTTTTATATGAAAAAGTGTCCCCTAATTTTCGTTTATCCATTTTATACTCGTAAAAAAAGCGAAAGGGACCCAAAATATTGGGATCACTTTATTTTTAAAGAAACAGAAAAATGTGAGGTAGCAACAACTACAAATGGAAATAACCTTCCACAACACTTATGTCAATAAGACTTCTAATATTGCCTATAGGTACGACTTGTTCAGGTAAACGTACAGTCAACCAATTGAAACCCTAGGCCACTCTACAACCATGTCAAAATGACAAGCAAAATTCATGACTGTATTCCTAAAAGTGGAAGGTAGGGCACATTAAACTGCTCAAGTTCAAGATTTTATTTGTAAGTATTATAAAATACGAGTATGTCCAAATTATACTTCATACCCATGGGTTGCACTCGCCGTACAAAACGAGAATAGATCCTGCCAATGACCTTTTTCTGAAGTATACATAACGAACCCGCTTCCTGGGTAAACAGGCTTCGGCGCTCAGCCTCCAGGATCTTTCATTCAAATTTGGAGATAATTCAGCGTTCCCAATTAGAATATCTATATCCAATAGGACAGGAATCTATTTAGCTTGTTTCTGCTATTAGATACTAATTGGTACGCTTTGAAGGACATTTGCACTGAATGTCAATCGGGACAAAAGGATAGGGTAAGTATGTACGATCGATTCCTCATAGAAAGACTACGTTTCCATGTCCCCTTTCCTTTTAATATTAATTGGAAAAGAAAGATTAAATATACATATATGTAAGAACGCTTTAAATTTCAAATTTCTCTACATTTCTATGTTTTTCTTCGTCATGTTTAAGTTATTTTTACCTCGAAATAAAGCATATAGGACGGCAGGTCTTGGTTAGTATTCGCGACAGTCAATTAGGATCTGTCTATTGGAAAACTCATGCACTCTCGCACTTCTCCCAGGTTACATTTATATACTTACCCCCTTATTCATAAACATTCACTAAAGTTATCAAGCCGATAAAGTTCATTTGTCCCTTTCTATCACACTAATACTCCTGAAAGGGACAAACGAACGAATTTATCGGCTTGATAACTTTAGTGAACGTTTAAGAATAAGGGGCTGTTAATGCCTATATTTCTTTCAAAGGGTATTTACGTCATCAGAACATTATATTTCAAAACCAAGTAATCGAATCTCAATGAAGTCTTTGACTTATATATGTCTTTTTGGATTTAAATGTTCGATTCGTCTTCGTTGCGTCTCACGCCAGTGCGCGGGCTTTCTCGTTGGAGTCTATTAAACGAGGTAGTATACGTGTAGTGTCAGATAACCAGTGTCACCTTGATCTCTGATGATTTATAAATGGAACAAGTCTCAGGTTCAGGTTAATCTGGTTTAAGTTGACGATGTTCGTTGCATCGTTGGCGGCTGATCGATGGACCACTGCCAGCCTAGCCGAAGTGACAATGGTTGACGCTACGTGGCGATAGAATCGCAAGTGCCTTTGTCACACACATACTGAAAAACGATAGAGAGAGAGCTACAGTGCGTAAGGGATTGTGATATTGGCTAGGTACCCTGTTCCGGCCGGCGACTCGCTTTTTGCTGGCGGAAGAGTTGGTCCAACCGCATGATTCTTGATGAGCTTTTCTACTCGGGTGTTAGTTCCACTTGCTTTTTATACTTTACACGTAACGATTGATGAATTATTCTCGTAAGTTAGTATTTATGTGGAAATATTGACTAATAGGCGATTGAGCAGGGCACGTGGCGTAGGTAGGTTTAAATTTGGAAGTCGAGGATTCGAACCTCGAATAATAGATATTGCTGCGAAATGAGATTTTTATAAATTTCCACTTTCGAACAACTTTTAAGAAAATCTGGGTGGCTAGCCGAATGGCACAATCGCTCACGAAACGCTCACGAAACGAAGCGCTAGTAGATATCTATCTCTATCGCGGGCCTGGCCCCGTAGCCGAATGGCATTTCTCCGACGCCAAACGAAAGCGATACGCCGCTGGCTCTGTCGCGCCAATACGCAAGCGCGATAGAGATAGATATCTACTAGCGCTTCGTTTCGTGAGCGTTTCGTGAGCGATTGTGCCATTCGGCTAGCCACCCTGTTATTATCTAAGTTTTCCGCTCGAATTGCGGTTGCTAGGGCGCGTGACAATTGTGCACGTAGCGAATATTTATAAGTTATAATATAACAGTTGTGATGGAGTCATTGGCCTTTTATAATGTATACTTGATTTTAAAGTTCTTTTAATTATACATCATATATAAAACATGATAAATAGGTACCTACACTATATTCATGGCAAAAAATGCAAGCTTTAAAAGAGTGAAAGATCTTACAAAACGGCAACGCATTTACAACCTCTCACGTATTGCTGTGGGAGGCTAGGGATGACGGTAGTTTTTTTGCCATCAGTAAATTCTTCAAATTAAAAGTTGTTTACAAAAAAAGGGATGGTATGACTGTCCTCTATTAATGAATTGGCTAAAAGCTGAGTTTTATTAGAAATATGTGTTTGTATGGTAGATTCATTAAAAAAATAATGAATCAGTTCATGTTTCATTTCAGTTTAACTGAACATTGTCGTTACAAGAAAAATGACTAAATTAAAACATATAATTTGTCTACTTTTAGTTGACTTAAATCATGCCTAAACAATGGAATTTTATCTACATCCACATTATTTATAGAATTCCACAAACCTGTATAGCAACTTTTAACAAATTATAGAAACAGAGAGAGTTTCCCAAGAATCGCATCTGCAGCGCGCTACATTGTAACCGTGAATGGAGGCCGCGAGTGCACATCAAAGTCAATAACCTGAGAAAAATTACATAAGCGCTGCGCGGGCGGCGATCGTATCGGGGGTGGCGATGCGCAGGCGCGTGCGATATGACGACACGAGCCGTATTGACTTGCATACTGGCTCGCAGTGTTGTCTATTTTTAACCCCCGACGCAAAAACGACGGGGTGTTATAAGTTTGACGTGTCTGTCTGTCTGTTTGTCTGTCTGTCCGTCTGTCTGTCTGTCTGTCTGTCTGTCTGTTTGTTTGTCTGTCTGTGTGTGTGTTTGTCTGTGGCATCGTAGCTCCCGAACGGATGAACCGATTTCGATTTAGTTTTGTTTGTTTGAAAGTTGAGTTAGTCGGGAGTGTTCTTAGCCATGTCTCATGAAAATCGGTCTTCTATGTCGCAGTCGGGGGTTTTTTCAAAATTTTATTTTTTTAATTTGTAGCTTGGTGAAGCTTATTGTGTGTTAAGGCCCCTACAGGCAGACTGCAATTCGGACGGAGACTGTGCGTGCGATTCTGCATATGTATAAATTGCAATCCGTCAACTAAATGTAGGGTATACATTTACAATCAATCAACATGTCTATTTTTTTATGTCATAGTTCGTAGCGTTAATACATGCACGGGACGGTCTAACCTGACTGCAATTTGTATAGAAACTGTGCGTGCGGTTTCCATTTATGGACCTCGAGTTTGAAATAAATTATTTTTATTTTATTTTTATCAAGCCGAGATTAGACTTGGCAGAATTAAATCAATATTCGTGGAGTATGTAAATAAATGTACAGTCGATAATAATACCAGCAGGCCTAGCCGTGCTACGCTAGTGTGATAAACTTTATAAAATTATTTATCACATCAGTAGGCCTAGCACATGATGGCCGCGGGAGTTTGTCGCCGCGAGATAGATGCCACGTCTTCTTCTAACTGTATTAATGACATAAGGACGGGTAGTCTATCTCGCGGCGACATACTCCCGCGGCCATCATGTGCTAGGCCTACTGGCCGTCCTTTTCGCACCATTCGTAAGTGCACTAGGCCCGCAGGTAATTAAACATAATTTGCAGGTTTGTCAAAATATGTCAATAAATATGTAAATAAAAGCTACAATATTGCTAAACCGATTGGCATTGCCATGATTCATGAATAATTTGAGTTATATAATTTCGATTACCTCCTTGGGAGGACTCGTTAAATAAGTACCCCTACTATATACTATGCAATAGTTGAAACTTTACTAATAACCACAAAATTACCCCCCCGACCGCGACACAGTGGACCGATATTCATGTCATGAAACATGGCTAAGATTAATCCCGACATTATCAGCCGACTGAATTATCAGCTTTCAAACAAACAAAAATTTAATCTAAATCGGTTCATCTGTTCGGGAGCTACGATGCCTCAGACAGACACACACACACACACAAACAGACAGACAGACACGTTAAACTTATAACACCCCGTCGTTTTTGCGTCGGGGGTTAAAATCAAAAATAATGGTCATTGCTACGGTGAATAATTATGTTTTCATTGGCCTGGATTTTCAAGTAGATATTTCCTATCCAAACCATCATCAATTTGAAGTAAACAAGATCTATTGAACCCTATATAGTGCTTTCACCCGACTTTTTCCAGCGGTTTGTAAGTAGCACTGGCGCAGCAGCGCGATGAAAAGTGGCGCGCTGCTCTCAGCGGCGGCGCATAGCTAGTAGGAAAGTTGTTCATGACGTCGCTAAGTGTCACGTTGAACCAGCGTGAACCGTCCGCGGTACTCGCTTGTCCTACTCGCGAATTGTCATTCTATCAATCCGTCACTATGACTTTATCTTCGGCATCGGTAATGCTGATGACCGGTTTGGCTTAGGGCGTAGTGACTAGTGACTCTGCGACGTGGTCGATGGCCATGGATTCGAATCCCATTATGGGTACTTATTTGTGTGATGAATATTTTTTGTCATTCTATCAATCCGTCATTATGACTTTATCTTCGGCGTCGACCACGCTAAAGACCGGTTTGGCTTCGTTCGTAGATACTCTGCCTGCAAAAATGTAGATGATGGTCATAGGCGATGATTTTTTTTTGTCTTTCTATGAATTCATCATTATGACTTTAAAATTTGTATCGGCTATCGGCGGCATAACCCTGTCTACGAGAGCGTAGACGATGGTCATGGGTTCGAATCCCATAAAAGGTATTTATTTATTTGTGTGATGAATATTATTTAACAATCTATAAATTCGTCATTATGACTTTATCATAGGTACGCATTGGCCACGCTGAACTGAGGTAACACGGTTGGGCTTAGTATAGTAACAGTGCCTCCGAAATGGATGAGATCGAGCCCCAGCAAAGGCATTTATTTGTGTGGTGAACACAGTTTCATAGTTTATTTTCTATGTATACGGCATGTTGCTCTGAAGTGACTTTAGGCAGAACGGTACAGTCAGTTTTAGGTGTGAATTATACTTAACTATGAACAGGAATATAAAAATAGTGTTAGAAAAGTTCGCAGTGAATCATAGGTATTCAATGATATCAAACATATATGATTTAAACAGATATGTTGATTTTATAGTGATAATATATGTATAATAAAAAAAATTGTATAATTTTATATTGTTTTCAATTAATTGTATGTGTTATTGGATATTGATAAAAAATGACATTGTATTTTCTGTTTATAAATAGATATAATTGTAAACTGTTTTAGTGATGTATTTTGTGACTTATATTTACATACAAGTGTAAACCATTATATGTACCTTATTCTTGACTTGTGATTGACTTTATCAATAAATATATGAATATGAATATGAATATGAAACTGTGCATGATTTTAATTATTTTCCTTAAAATACGGCCGTAACGCACAAAAAATCAATTGCATTTCATTCGTAGATTCAACAGATAATAATATCACGAACTAATTCAAGCTGCGAGTCAATAATCTCTGCCTTTATACAAAGGCTTCTTGCACAAACAAACCGTAATTTTACCCTTTAAGATTGAGCGACGCGATATTTAATCTTCATCTGGTTTTGTCATAGTTCCGGAGCGCGGCAAAGTCGACGGCCTCTAGTTCTGGGGTGTTCTTCTTATCGCTCACTGAGTCAATTGCTCGAGGTAAACCAGTGTAATTTTATTCTCGATTTGTTGCTGAATTCAAGGTAGTTGTTACGCTGGTCAGTTTAAACAGCCTATTTACTTGTTCGCGGTAAGCGATGGGAATAAAATGCCCGTAACGCGTCGGCGATGGTGGCGAAATAGGGGTCATTGACAAGGCTAGCTCTGGCGGCGAGGTGCGAATCATTCTAATTCAATTAACAACACTTTTTGCTCCAAACTAGATATTAGGATTATTTAAATAACGCTGCCAGAATATTAGGCTTATATCAAGCTAGCTGAAATGTATGGAGCTGGATTAGAATTTCAGGTTGAGGTTAATCGAAATTCAATTTAATCGAAGTAAAAGTTATGAATTAAATTATTAAGAAGTATGCATACATGCATACAATCACGCCTGTATCCCATGAAGGGGTAGGCAGAGCACATGAAACTACTAAAGTATCAGTGCCACTCTTGGCAAATAAGGGGTTGACAGAAAACGAAACTGTGACATTGCAGTGATAGGTTGCCAGCCTCGAATCTCGCCTACGCCACAATTTAACCCATATCCCACAGTCGCCTTTTACGACACCCACGGGAAGAAAGGGGGTAGTGAAATTCTTAACCCGTCACCACACGGGCAACTGAACAATTAGGAAGTACAATGAAAATAATAGTAAATCCAGATTGAATTTGACATTTATCCCTTTACACCCGAGCTGATACGACCGTGAGGTTGTTAGCGGGTTATTAACAAATAATTGTCAATTTTAACATATGTCATTAAAATTCGAAATTTATTTAGCAAACCTCAATTTCTTCAGTTGGAAAGGGTTCAATTGATTTGATATAATACTTTCAGCTTTGCTCTTCTATTCCGTTCACAGAATAGCAACTTCCTGGCATAACAACCATGTTAAATCCTTTTGATGAAAAGGCAGTTAGTACTGCAGGATATTTTGCCAATAACATCCGGACTTACTCAGGTTTAAAACAGATCATATCTGATTACTTATTTGGCATGGTTTTATGATATATTGACAGACATTTCATAACGGAAACTTTATTGAGGGTAGCATAAACTAACAATGAGTTGGTTTTGATAATCGGAGACAATGGCGGCAGGATAAGAATCAGATGATTGACATCATCGGTTAGGTGGCAGGATGTGGATTTGCAGGCATATCGCGTTGCTGTTTAAGGCTGTGAATAGATTTGGGAAATCTAATTTAATATTTCGTAGCAAACATAATTATTACAACCAGATTCTGTAAAATAAAAGAAAATATTTGAAACACTTAACGTAGCTTTGTGCTTAAAAATAACCTAGTACCTATTCCAATTTTGTCTGCGTTTAAAATCTTCGGTGTTTGATATTATAACAAATGGAAATTGTAGGTACAAGGTAGGTATTGTAAGTTTTATACAATCAATTTCACTACACAGCTGTCCAAACAGGTGAATTCGATATAATATTATAATCTTTATTGAACTACGTAAACACAAAAGTTAATAAAATGTAAGGCCATTACGTATTGCAGAGTCTATACATATTATACTACTGGTTTCACACTAGAAATATAAGAGAATCAAACTAGAAAAGGAGGCGTTTATCGATTTATAAGACATAAATAAAGTCGATAGAAATGATTCAAAATGGAACTATGTCAGTTTTTTTAAAACGTGCAAATAATCATGAAATATATAATTCCCGACGCCCGATAAAGAACTCTCAATTAGTTGAATAACATTCTCGATTGTACACAAAATAAGGCTTTAGCGGGCACGTGGCGCGGTGGCGGGAAAATTGCGTCCGCGCCGAACGAAACGAAAATTCGTCGGGTCAACGCCCGCGAGTGGCCGCACCGCTGATTCACTTTTCATCCGCTCGGCGCTTTTAATGAAATGAAAATCTTTGACGCTTCGCGGTTTTATTTTGTTTCAGGTTTAATTGAGGAAAGTGTAGTGGGATGGCTAAAAATATACTTCATGACTGAAATTAGCGTCTATTACTAGCCGACCAACCAGCAAGGTCGTTCTGTTGTTAAGCAGGAACTGGACATGTATTACTCAGAAAGTTATTGCACTTCTATGTATACTCGTGCTTTTAATTGTTCATGTTCCATTTTCGTTGGTCTACTTATACTTACATGACAAAGCAACGTTTTTTTTAAACACGTGATACATTCAAATTATATTCAGTAAATTTCCTTTTTTTTTGTAACATGTACATGCCGTATCTAAAGGTATACTAATATGTGGATATGTAGTACTTATCCAAATATGTTTAATATATTTATATAATAATATATCCATTAATTATTCTGCTCCTTAATTATTCTATTATTAATAATTTTTAAGTTACCTACTTAACCATCTGTATGTAACTATGTACTCAAGCACAAAGATAAAGTAGTCCATTCAAACAAATTAAAGATTCACTAGGCACCAAGTAATTCAATATCTTAACTAACATTTAGCGTCGCTGCAACTGTATAAACAGAGTAAACAAGATTTGTATACAGTTTACAAATGTATATACAATTGTTGACCTTATTCCATTGGTGTACAGTTTAAAAATGTGTAAGTTTATTTGATTTTAAAAGTATATAATGGCGAGATCAAGAGTTTTACTTTTATCGAGTATACGCTCGGTCGTCGACCTCGCCGTTTGAGTACGCAGTTCCCAAACGACGTAAGTATAACTTAAGTAAGGGGCACATACGACGTTTTGAGCTTGGCGTGTCCGTTTGGCGCGAAACTGCCATCTTGTACTGACACGAGGCAGAGCGGTGTAGAGTACGACCGTGATTGAGAGGAAATGAGAACCTGGTATTTAAATCACACAACAAATATTTAAGTGTAAAGAAAAGGTCTAAAATTACAAAATAGATGCTTAAAAAACAAGGGACTAGTATTAAATATTGCCGATAGAAAATTAACTTGATAAAGCATTTAGTGATTATTAATATTTATACTATTATAGTTTTCCTAGTTTTTACATAAAAGTACTCGTAGACTGAGAACGTGAAACTGCTTAAGGTTCAGTGCCACTTTTAGCAATGAACAGGTTTAAATTTACATTAATACATTTAATATACAAATTAGAGTTTAGGAATCAAGGTATAAAAGCAGTTCATAATCAAGTATTTCATCGTAGGTATATCCCGAGTATAAAGTAAGTAACAAAAATATGTCTTGATATATGAATAAACTTCAAATTATAATTTTCAAAAACAATTGCAATTACAATGTACATATATATTTTTTTGAGTTCAACGTCTTTGTTTTGACGAATCACTGCATAATGTGTTGTTTTCAATTCACCGTTCACATAAAGCGGCCAGTGATTTCGAGATAACTGCAGGTCATTTAAGTGGAAAGGGGACTACGGCCCCAAAAGTGGTTGATCACACAAAAGTACTCCTCGTTTTCCTCCCTGGATATTATCATACATACACATCCATACATACGTACAAATTTTCCTGTATCCTATAAAGTGGTAGGCAGAGTATATGAAACTAGACAAGATTCAGTGCCTTTCTTGGGGTTTCTCTCAAATAAGGGGTTGCAAACGTAAAAAAAATGTTACATTGCAGTGACACGCTGCCAGCCTCTCGCCTACGCAGCAATATCCCCGTATCCTAAAGTCAACTTCTTCGAGACCCACGGGATGTAAGGGGGTGGTGAAATTGTTAACCCGTCACCACATGCGATATTCTCATTATTTAAAATACTGTTATAAAGTCCATGTTTATACGCATAACAGCTTAGTTTTTTTCTTCATAATTTTTTTTTTTGGAAAATAGGAAAGCAAAAGGATTTTAAACAAAAACTCTTCAATAAGTCAATCTTTTAAAAACCTAACGAAGGGTAAAAAAACGTAGCAATGAATTAAAGACACCAAAAACTTGAATAGGTACTCATGTATTTAAAAGTATTTGATATAGTATTCATCAAGAGAAAAAACTAGGTATAAATTTGTATGGAGAACAAACCGCCCTAGCTAGGCTATAGCCTCTTAATGAACAAGAAGTCAAGAACAAATGAATAACGAAAAATGCTGTCAGAAATGAAGTTGTACGTGTGGCGTGAGTCATCCAAGTTGGGTTCAAAAATACCAAGTGACCGTATTCACATCGTTTAACGAACTTGTTACATGCCAGAGAAGTTTTTGAAACAACTCAATTATAAAATTTAAGAAAAGTGCATATATGTACTTATTTTCCCGGATCTGTAAGTTCACATTTTTGACACATTTGTTTTGAAGTATGTTCACAGAATATATAATAGTACAAGTACAGAAGGCCCACTGCTTTGATGTTCACGAAATGCCGCCTTTTTAAATACCTACAAAATTCTTACAAAGAAACGGGCCGCACGTGCGCGGCGTCCGGCGGTAGGGTTACCTATGGATTAAAATGAATTAATACTCACATAAAATTTTATACTATTATATTCAAGTCTTGGCTACTTTCTAAGTACAAATATATACTGTATTTATATATTTTTATTCAAGTTCCAACATTACAAGCCTTATTGAACTTTTCAGTGGGACTTAATCAGTAGTAGATCTGTGTAAGAATGTCCTATGGTATTTATTTTATTCATGATGTCTAATTAACTAAGTATTATTATTTATTAGCCATTTCACACGCGGACATCGCATATGAACCTTAAAAAAACTCGCGACGTAAAGTAACAATAGAAAGAGCGAACGTGCGTTCCGTGAGAACGCGCGCCACCCCTGAGTAGGCCGCGAACTCGCGGCCGCCAGGATGTACTTGTAGCGCGGCGGAGTGAGCCGCCCCTGGTATGTTGCGATGTGGATAAGACGTATCGTTTGCCAAATCTAGCGATTAATTACGAGTTGGTTGAATCGATTAGGCCCCATGTACAAGGAGGCGCTTAAACAAATATACGATTTCTATCAACTTACTGAAATGTCATTTGAATCGAAATGACAGACTCTGCAACGGCACTAGTTTAAAAATAAAAATGAATGATAAATGACATAATAAGTAAATCCTGCGTGATAAATTAATATCGTATAACCTAACCACAAAATTAAAACCCCCGACCGTGACCTAGTGAACCGATTTTCATGAAACATGGCTAAGGCATACTCAGCTTTCAGACAAAAAAACTAAATCTAAATCGGTTCATCCGTTCAGGAGCTACGATGCCACAGACAGACACACACGCAGACAGACAGACAGACAGACAGACAGACAAACAGGTAGACAGATAGACAAACAGACAGACAAACACGTCAAACTTATAACACCCCGTCGTTTTTGCGTCGGGGGTTAAAAATACTCACTAACGAAGATCCGCAAAAATTTAACATGTGTTAGATTATGTTTAAAGTAAGCGAAATGTTGTTTTTAAGTACTTGATTTTTATAAATATTATTACAGGATCTTATTTAAAATTTCATTAGGTCGCCCGAGTTTATGTTTTGTGGACGCTGTCATGTGTCAAAAATGTGAACTTACAGCTCCGGGACAATAATCTGTCGTATTTGGTGTATTAAAATGTCTTGATACGATGCCGATGTGTTAACGATGTGAAGTTTCAGAAAAAGTAATCTATAAGTTTTATATTACAACATAGATAATTTATACCCGACGCATATCGTGTCTAGATCTAATATTTGACTTCGAATTTGGTTGCAAGTTTTTAAGTTATTATAATTGTTAATACAGGAAGTACCATAACTTTTATGAGTTACATTCGAAATTATGAGTCACGAGTATGCGAGTACATGGGATATGTGCTGGTATTTCGCGCGGAATAAATGGAGTGATAGCATAACAGAAACTGTAAACCTTAACTGAACTCTAACTTACAAATTATTTTAAATATGTATGTATGTATAAGCTTTATTGTACATAAAGGAAACAAAAGAGACACAGTTACAGAGTCAGTAATATACAATGTAGGCGAACTTATCCCTTAATGGGATTAAATAGGTGCCTATAACCAGTCTTTTCAGTATCTAACATATGAAATCAATAATACTGTAGTATATAGAGGTAAATACTGTAGTTGATGGTTTAGCTTTTCTAAAAATATTTCAATATAATGTCATGTAATTTTGGAATGGTACATCCATATCCATACTAATATTATAAATGGGAAAGTGTGTGTGTCTGTTTGTTTGTCCGTCCTTCACGGCAAAACGGAGCGACAAATTGTCGTGATTTTTTAAGTGGAGATAGTTGAAGGGATGGAGAGTGACATAGGCTACTTTTTGTCTCTTTCTAACGCGAGCAAAGCCGCGGGCAAAAGCTAGTATTTAATAAACTTCCTGTAATGAAACTATTATTAGTATTGCCATGACACTGAAAACCCGTGTGGTTATTGTGAGTGTTGTGTAATGGATACACAAAAGGGTACGATGTTATTCGTTCATTAGATCACGCGCGCGTTGATGTCGTTTGTATAACATTCCACCAAGAAGCCGTCCTTGGATATTTTGTTACAAAAGAAACTGATTGTGACGAGAGAGGTTTTAATATTATTGAATTTAGTAGTTTGATCCTTAAATTGCAGGGGCCCGTTTCTCGAAAGGTACAAGCCTTGTATTACGAGTGTGTTTCCATGACAACCCATACGATTTGACAGTTTGCGCACTTGTAATACAAGGCTTGTACCTTTTGAGAAACGGGCCCCGGTGTTCATATTTTATTTAAAATAATTGGTGATGATTGGAAATGATCGTGTAGTCGTCAAATTTTTGACAAATAAAAATATGAAATTTATACAACACCCTTACTAATGTCTTGCTTTTATAGTTTTATTAATGTCAGAGATCTTAAGTATATATAAAGAAGTTTATTACAAACTTGATCTATTCTCACTAATATTTATCAACATTTTTCCATTTCAATCACATGTCTTTGGAAGCACATTTCGTGATGCAAGCTTCTTAGGTCCAAGACCAGACAAGTCGTTCGTGTAAGCGGTAAAGTTAATACAGGATGTAAAAAGGCACCCGCCATAGGATGCTGTAACGGTCGAGTATAAATAAGACAGCAGGAGCCGGGACGCTATCAATAAAACATGGCCGCAAAAAGCCTTCCGCGTCGCCGCAACTGTACCCGGGAATCGCAAATATGTCCGAAGCTTTACATAATATGTACTTGCTTACAGTTGGGATATACTAGGCCAGTAGTGGGTACATTTTTTTCACTGGGGGCCAAATATATGAAGGAATTTTAGAGGCGGGCCAGATTTACACCAAAAGTACATTTTTACTAAAGTGCTGGCCATAGTACACACTATTTTGAAGGAGCAGTGGCGGGCCAGATACAATCCCTTGATGGGCCGGACTTGGCCCGTGGTCCGTACTTTGACCACCACTGTAATAGGCGATACCTACAGTCACCAGCAATTTCATTTCATTTCAGCTAGGAATATGCTGAGTTGGGCCCATTTCGTGATGCCCACTTAATGCTCTTTTCTCTGTTTCTTGTTTTCTTGTTGCTTGTACATGTACGTACGCAATATGTTACTGTTCGAAGACCGCAAAAACTTCTGACAAGATCTTATTCGTCAGCAGAGCGTGTCATACATATATAATTATATTTTCTTGCTACCGAGTTAGGCTGCTCTTATGTCACCATAGAAACACATTTACACGAGTTGGGAAAAAACTACAAATACAGTGTTTGGATACCGCACGAACTTGATAGAGATCAACTAAACCGCCGTGCCGATATCTGCATACAACTTCTGTCTTTTCGCCGCACATTCAACTGGTTGGACCATCTTATCACTGGAGATGAAAAATGGGTCTTATATATAAATCACACACGCAAACGTCAGTGACTAGCTCCAAACGAAAAAGGAATAGAGGCACCAAAAACAGAGCCTCAGCCGAAAAAAGTTATGCTGTCCGTTTGGTGGGATATTCATGGTATTATTCACTGGGAACTCCTACCAAGTGGAATGACTGTTACCGCATCAGTATACTGTAATCAGCTTGACAATTTAAACCAAAAAATCTGTCAGAATCGTCCACAGCATGCTAAAGTTTTTTTCTTACACGACAATGCTCGCCCACACATTGCAAAAGTGACTCGGCTAAAGCTATTGGAGCTAGGTTGGAAAGTGATACCTCATCCACCGTACTCTCCAGACTTGGCACCTACGGATTACGCATTGTTCAGATCGCTAAGCAATGCCTTGAATGAAAAAAAGTTCGATGATCAAGCCCATCTACGACAGTACATAGCTGAGTTTTTTGAATCTAAACCTAAGAACTTCTTCGCCGATGCTATTCATTCTTTACCAGAACGATGGAGACAAGTAGTAGATAACGAAGGCCGTTATATTTTTGATAAATGATTAAAATAATAAATTAAATAAAAATTACAATATTGGTTATGATTCGCTCATTACTTTCTTACCAACCCAATATTTGCGGCCTTCGAAGAGTAACATATTATACAAGGTGACTGTACCGATATATCATATGTATCTTATACCGTGTAAAGCTGGCTTAAAAAAAGAATAGCATACGCCATCTTATCCCTTGTGTGTAATATAAGGCGAGTAAGAGAAAACTGATGGCTGCAGATATGTATACTAGATCAGCTGCAAAATTGCATGGAAAAATTGTGAATGAATTCATTGATAAATTCACCACGCACTTTTGCAGCTGATAGTACATAAGCAAGGTTCGGCCGTACCCTTCGCAGTTTTTGTTCACGAGACTGTGCACGCCGCCACCACAGAAAAAAAATAGGCGATAATTATAGACGCTGACCTTTTGTGATACATATTCAAATATTTAAATGTACGGATGTACTCTCGTTAATATATCGCTGCTGCACGGGAAGCATGGTCGCGCGATAGACGATAAAATATCAGGCCATCCCTATCGCACTATTAATAAGTGCGATAGGGACGGCCAGATGTTTTATCATTTATCGCGCGACCATGCTTCCCGTGCTGGAGACATATTTCGAGTTATATGGAGACTCATCATCAGGCATGAGTGTTCGTAGTGGCTAGCACTCAATCTAGCCGCCGCGAGCACTCATGCCTGTGTGCGTAGCCGAATGCACAAATGCTCACGATATTATCTCTTTCGTAGCTAGACTATCTCTATCGCTCTTGGCGCGACAGAATCAGACTACCTTTCTGCGGCGTTTCGATTTCGTTTCGCGTCGCAGAAATGCAAATGTCATTCGGCTACGGGGCCTGATATGACTCGAGATATATTAACATTAATACATGCGTATATTTAAACATAAATTACTTATTCCTCTATAAGAGAAATCGAGCAATTTTTTCTGACTTGCTAGTATTGCCGATTTTTATCTCCTAGTATTTTTTTTTTAATAGCCTATAGTGTGTCCCACTGCTGGGCAAAGGCCTCCCCTGTTTTCCGCCACTCGTCACGGCTCTGTGCATGCTCTCGCCAGCCGCCACAAAATGAGTCCAGGTCTTTCCGCCATCTCATCTTTGGTCTACCTCGGCCTCTGGTAATTTGTGGCACCCATTCGGTCGCTACCTTGGCCCATTTCTCCGGATGCATCCGACAGACGTGTCCCGCCCAATCCCACTTCAGCTTGGCTGCCTTCACACCAACATCTGCGATACCTGTTTTGGAGCGCAGCTCCGTGTTCCTTATCCGATCGATTCTACGGACTCCAAGTATGCTGCGCTCCATTGCTCGCTGGCAAATCTCCTAGTATATGCCTGGGTTTATTTCATACTAGTTATTACACATTGGTACTTGTTGCATTCGTATGCAAGGGATAATGAAAGCGCAATGTCGGATGTCTTACATTATATGCGGATTTTATGTTTGCATTTATATGTAATATGTAAAGAACCTGCTTGTACTACGAATCTTATTATTTGAATGCCGGAAAATCATTCTATAATAGTTCAGGTACAGTCGAGGTCATAAATATGTGTAAATTTTTTTAACCTTAACTCTATGCATTATAAATATTTATTGTTCTGTTGTTTTGTACCTTAGTTTTGCATATTTGAACGCTGTATTTTTGAAACAAACAGGCCAATAAAATGGACCAAAAGAAGAATGGATAACCGATACTCGTATTAGTTTGTTTTATACATAGTACCCGTACCCGTGTGGTGACGAGTTAAGAACTATTTTCTTCATACAAGGTACAGCGGGGCAAATCTCGACGAGGGCAATTTCAACTTTTTTTTTTTTTTTAGTATGAATAGGTAGACGTTTGACCACGATCACACCTGATGGTAAGTGATGATGCGGTCTACGGTGGATCACGCTTACCTATGAGATACCTATTTACTCTTGCTTTAAAGAGACCTGGATTGTATTCATGTGGGAACACAGACTCAGGCAGGGCATTCCACTTTTGGCGGTTCGCAAAATAAATGTTGAAGCGAAACGTTTAGTGCGTATTTTTGGAATACTAACCGTGAAGCGATGTCGCATTGCCGATTGTCTGGTGGTCCTAAGGTGAAATGGGGACGGAGGAACAAGGTTGTACAGTTCCTCAGCGCACTCTCCGAAATATATCCTGTAAAATACCGATAAGCTGGCAACCTTCCGACGATGCTCCAGGCTATGAAGTCGGGAACTGATCTAATTTTTCCATTATTACACTATGATGCTGAGTTCTATATATATCTTCCTATCTACTGAACACGCCTACCATATATAACCGGTGGACACTCTATTTGATAACGCAAACATTGTAAAACATGGAAGATATGTACCAGTTACATTTGCCCCCAGTCGAGTTTCGTCCCGCTGTACCTTATACTGAACTGTCGTCGCATACATCAGAATAACAGCGCCCTCCTGACAATAGTCATATCATATGTTACTGCACGGGTAGCATGGTCGCGCGATAGACGATAAAATACTAGGCCGTCCCTATCGCATTAGTAAGTGCGATAGGGACGGCCAGATGTTTTATCATTCATCGCGCGACCATTTTTTTTTATTTATCCATACTATACTATATACTATATATACTATTATACTATTTATACTATAATACTATACTATCCATACTAATATTATAAATGCGAAAGTAACTCTGTCTGTCTGTCTGTTACGCTTTCCCGCTTAAACCACGCAACCGATTTTGATGAAATTTGGAACAGACAATCTTTAGACCCTGAGACAGAACATAGGCTACTTTTTATTTCGAAAAAAAAGGGATAAAGGGGTTGAAAAAGAGGTTGAAAGTTTGTATGGGATTTCTTAATTTTAAATGATAAAACCATGAAACTTTATATTTTAGCACTTGATAAGAAATCATTAAACATATATTTAAAGTCACATACAGGTCGAACGCGATTAATTAACATTATTTTTACCTTTAAAATAAACATGGTGGGAAATAAACATTAACTAAAAGCGGGTAGATTATATTTATTTGTCTACCCCGAACATTTATATAAATTAATATCGGGTAGTTTTGTGTTGTTTACATCTCCGGTGACATTTTGCTGGGACGTCAGTCTTCCGCGACCACGGCCAGTGCAACCTGGCCGAAACGTTGGAAAAAAAGGTAAAATAATGTTAATTAATCGCGTTCGACCTGTATGTGACTTTAAATATGTGTACAAAGCGCGAGAACTTAAAGTGTTATATCATTAAACATCTTGATAAGGGATAGGGATAGCGATAGGGATAGCGATAGGGAAAGCGATAGGGATAGCGATAGGGATAGCGATAGGGATAGCGATAGCGATACGGATACGGATAATATGGGTATCGTTAGCGGGATACGGATAATCGGTCGGCGGTCTCTTACAATCAATGTGCTCTAAGACGATCGTTGTTTGCTTGCTTGAAGATTACGTTTGCGCTAAGTATAAGCAAAATGTAAAAAATTGTAAGGGATAATAGAAAAAAGTACTTTTTACCCACCGATCATAGTGTCGAAATACGGGCTATGTGGGATGTTTATAAAGGTTTCCCCAGCGTATATAGAATTACCTACGCTGTGGTCGATGTGTAATATTTCTACAATCATTGCAAGCAAAAGTATTATGTGCAATCGAAATAATCGCAGATAAATATACCTACAGAGAAACCTACGGTCCCTACGGATCCAAATGAAAATCTTAATGAATACTTTTATTACGCGGGCGAAGCCGCGGGTAAAAGCTAGTTTAATATAAATGGGCTTACTCTTGACCACAGACTAGCCAAAGGCAAAGACGTGGCCTACAATGAAGTGAGCTCGCCCAGAAAATGCCTGTTCACTAATTGCCTGGTTAAGCTTTAAGAATTTCGGTCTTTCTTTCTGTTGGTGTCGTAGGAGTAGGAAATGGCATAGAATTTTGTGTTCTTTCAACCCTTAATTGCCAAAAATAAAATGAAAATTTATCAGTTTCATGTGCTCTACCTTCCCCGTTTGGGAAAACAGCCGTGAGTTTATGAATGTACTCTCTAATTAGTAGGAGTAACGGCTCAAAAATCGATGACAAAATCCAGGTAGCCCTTAAAGTCCACCGATGGCACGTGTTGAGCCCTGCGAGCGTGTTTCCGCATAACTGCCCGCCGGCGCAGTGATCGCTGCGACGTTTCCGCGTGCGCCTGCGCACGATATGCAGGGACGGCGCACCTTTTGTTGCAACTGCACTTTATTAGTTTATTTTGCAATTGTTTTTTACAATTAGAATACCTAACTTAAATTGTTTTAGTTTTGGTAGTAATACATAACACATATATATGTAGTTTGAAAGATTAAAGATAAAGTTTTTGTTGGTAGGTATTATAGCAAAAAAAAGACGAATAATTAATTATTATTAATGTCAAATTATTTTTTCTTAAGATTGATAATTAACTAGACTTGTTCTGAAAACTAGAATAGTAGATGCGGGTATCAAGGCTAAACTAAGTGGGAGTGAGTTGAACATCTATCGCATCTACTTGAGAGATATTTATCTTCTCCGGAACATAGGCAGATGTAAAAAAATGGCGAGTTGACTTCAATGTAAATAGTTTAAAAATGGCTGAATCCAACGTACCAACAAGCATGATACTGACGAGAACACAGATGAAGATGACAGTGTCGTAAGCACAAATTATTTTTTGTAGCATGTCCAGAATTACTTACAGAATATCTACTGATGTTGCCAGACTAAACAGCTCTCACGCTGGATATATGAGAGAAAATCTTTTTGTCATTTTCAGGCATAAGCCGTCAAAGATCTTACGCTAGTTTTACTAATCGGATTCTTGTTCTAATAAAAATATTGCCTATGCGAAATAGAAATTAAGGCGTAGTAAATACTAGTTAATATGGAATTATGATGGTTTAAGATGCCACATAGTAGAAACCTTCACCAACATCCCACATCACAATTGAACCCAAAACCTAGTGTCGACTTCTACGACACTAATGAGAAAGGAAAGGGGGTGGTGAAATTCTTAGTCCATAACCACACGGGGGATACACCCTTACTAAATTAATATTTTGATATGATCGCTTAAGAAGTGCATCAGCGCAGGTTGCCGACGCCTGCCGCCCCCAGCGAGTAGCGGTTCGCAAGGTTCAGGTTCACCCGCGTTCATTGCCACAGTTTTGTAACCCTTGTGTAACTCGGGCCCTTCGCCTCTCACTTGGACTCGTTATTCTCATTATTGCACTTGCCCATTATTTATTTGTTTATGGAATACTTAAGAGGATAGTGGATCACTGAGCTTGGTGAACTTTTTGCTACAACATATGCAAACGATATATCTATTTATTATCGGGACCTCGTTGGTGATGGTGAAGAACTGGAATAATTCTAGCTAACTTGTAAATTTCAAAACTAGAAATCAATTTGACAGTATGTTTTTTGATTTGAGTAGTTCCTCACTAGTCAGATAAAACTCAAAACCCGAGATGATCAAGAAATGGAAATGCTTAGTAGAGCGACGCAAAGCGCTACTAAAAATAGAATTAAGTCGTAGTTAAATATAAACCAAAGAATAGAACTTTTCACCCCTAACGTTCACCTCCGTAATGTTGGTCAGTTTTTAATTTCATATCAACTAGTAACAGTACATTTCTCTTTAAAAAATATCTAAATTGGATTCTATATTAGATAATGCTTAAAACGTTTGTATTTAAACTATGCGTCCAATATCATCTTAACGCGTAGCGTTGACGAGCTATGCTGAGTTATGGCGTTGGATTTGGGCCGTGGAAGTGGATCGGTGTTTAAATACAGCCTTGACCAAATGTATGGCTCCAAATATTTTGAGTACAAGTAGAACTCGTAGGTGGCTTTCTTAGTAGTTCTTATTGCTAATAGAAAATTATTTTACTTCTTATTAGGATATAAGTATTATTGATTGGACTTGTCTGTGCATTCGATAAAACAGTTTTGTTTAATAAGAGTATAAAAATTACCAAGTTAGCGATTTGGATTGCTCGAATTTCTTTAAAATATTTTTAAATTGCTTCAATTACCATAATATTTTATCATTCAACTAGTACATATTATATTTATTATAAAGGCATTTTATGTGTCTATCTACTTCGTATTATTGTATTTTTTATTTAACTAGATTAAGACAAAATATTGTGTCAATACTTAAGTAGGTATAAGCATTTGTACAAACAATTTACATTGTTAATAAAAATATCGTTCCTATTAGAAAATCATAAAACAAATCATATTGGAACTATCTCATCAGCCAGTAAAAAAATAATTGTCACTAGAAGATTCAAAATGAATTAATTGATCTCAACATTTTTTATGTAGTTGTAGGTGCATATCGATAATCATACATAACCCTTTCTGAATACAATGCCAAATATAAAAACGTAAGCCCAACATTATCAACAAACCGCGCCAACACAACGCCCGCGATAACCATGTAAAATATCGACAAAGCGTACATAAGTGCGGAATGTTTAATTGAGCGGTAGGCTCCGCGTCTAGCGGGCGTCGACCCCGTGCCTTTCGAGAGTATCGAACCGCGCGATTACGTCACCCGCGCAAGCCTGCCGCGCCAGGGTTGACTATCACTGAGTCTGGTGTCAACAAATCACAAATCATTTTTCACCACACCAACTGATAAAGGCTATTTCTTTGCTATTCGAAAACAGCAAAATTGCATTTTATCCACAAGAATGCAAAGTAATTTCATACAAATTTTAACTTGATGTCTAAAGCTGGGTATTGGAATTCACGTATAAATAATGATTTTGAATAATAAACGTTAAATAAATTAAAGTATTTTATTTATTTTGATGTTTTACAGTTCATATTTTCATAATGTTGGTGTGGTGAAAAATTTTGTGTTTCACTCGGTGGCAAAGTTTATTTAATCTTCGTGCCTTGATACCCTCGCAACGCTCAAGATTCCACTGGAATCTTTCGCTTGCTCGGGTATCAATATTTAAACAACAACTTTGATCCCTTGTAAAACAAATAACTATATTCTGCAAATAGGCCACAGGGGCACTTTTACACATCAATATACAAGTACTAGTTATAGTTTCATGTGCTCTGCCTACCCCTTCATGGGGGCATGTATTTGTATATATCAATATACAAGTTGAACTGCAATTACAATTGATAATACTAATTCTAAGTTATAACTAAAGTATTACGCTACTACAATGATTAGAGATGTATAAGGTCTCTAAACGTCGATATTCAACTAAAAACTACACATAATAATATAGAAAAGTACAAATACAAAAAAAGAAGAAGAAGAAGAAGAAGAAGTCGTCGAAGAAGAACATAGTCTAAGCATATTTTTTTAGGAAAATGGATGGAGTCAGAGAGAACGAATCGCGCAAGCCTGCCGCGCCAGGGTTGACTACCACTGAGTCTGGTGTCAACAAATCACAAATCATTTATTCAGCAAATAGGCCACAGGGGCACTTTTACACGTCAATGTACAAGTTGAATTGCAATTACAATAGCTAATACTAATTCTAAGTTATAACTAAAGTATTAGGCTACTACAATGATTAGAGATGTATAAGGTCTCTAAACGTCGATATTCAACTAAAAACTACACATAATAATATAGAAAAGTACAAATAAAAAAGAAGAAGAAGAAGAAGAAGAAGTCGAAGAAAAACATAGTCTAAGCATATTTTTTAGGAAAATGGATGGAGTCAATTGTCATAGTCACAGCATGTAGGATGTGAATACAGTCACAATTTAATTATGAAAAATATGTATCTAGCGTCAAAGTAGATTGGTAGATCATAAGCTAGTTTGGTAGCAAAGGTTGAGAGCAAGCCAATTACCAATTGGCCAGTTTTTATTATTTTATCTTAAAATAGCGGGCAGACTATATTTGTTACAAGGGATGGGTAGAAATATCATACTTCTCCCAAAAATTTATGAATACACAATTTCAAGTTAAGGTCTATATTAAATTTGTAAATAATCTCATCTGTATAGGTTAATGATATTTCAGTGATCTTTTAAGAACGCTTAGATTGCTTTGTAGCACATCATGCCAATATTTTATTGGTGCATGCACGATGAATTTGTTTTGAATGATTTATATTGAACATAAATCTCTAAATGACCTAAGGTATTTTTTCTCCAAAAACTTGATAGAATTGACCACTGTTCTACGAGCTTTTGTTTGAAAACATAGACAAATACTTCTTAAAATTTCACAAAAAATATTTTTTTCACGTAACGGTATGAATGTGATTTATCTAAGCAATAAAGGAAAGTGTTCGGAAAGGTAATAATTACACAGTTTTCCAAATTTCAAAAACCTACTTATATTAATTTACGCTGTGTTTAACATATGCTTAGTGAATATTTACATATTTAGAAGACATAATCACGATTTGTGCACGCGCAAATATTTGTGAAGCACGATTGATCTAAAAAGCTAAAAACATAGAAATGATCATTACTGTGTACAGGTATGTATGTAGTAGGCTAAAATATATGTGCCAATATTTGTTGAGTAGCTTACTTGATGCATTTTGTAAGTTGAGACGCACTAACAGCTGTAGACCATATTTTAAGCAACTTAAAGTGTTAACTGTGTTTGATTTATATATTCTAGAAACAGCTATGTTTGTTAAAAGAAATATGCATCTGTTCAGGCACCTTACGGGGGCACGAAATTGTGACAAAATACACCCAGTACCTGGTAAATCGGCTCTTTTTCAAAAAAGTTTCTTTTCAATGGCGCCGAAAATATATAATTGTTTGCCGAAATCGCTGAGGTTGACGGATAACGAAGTTGTCTTTAAGAAAAACCTGATTGAGTTTTTAAACGAGCACTGTTTCTACTCAGTAACAGATTTTCTTAACTTTAATAACTGCAATGACTGATCTCATGATCTAATATTAATAAATAATAACGGTTAACACATGTTTGCTTACTGTTGTGACCATAGACAATCGGATTTTTAAATTTGACTCCCCTATTTAATTTTTTTTTTCATGTTTCTGTTTCTGTTTTTTTTTTCCCAATTCAAATTTTGATTTACCTATATTGTTTTTGTGTTAGTTTTATTTTGAAATTTCCACGCAATATTTTCCATCTTAAAATGAGAGCATAGCTCATTTTGTATGGAAGCGTCATACGTTTGAATTTTAAATCTTTATGTTTGTCTTAATAAAAAAATGAGAATACATACATATATTGTCATCATCCTTACGTTATCCCGGCATTTGCCACGACTCATGGGAGCCTGGGGTCCGCTTTGACAACTTATCCCAAGATTTTGCGTAGGCACTAGTTTTACGAAAGTGACTGCTATGTATAGTCCTTAAAAAAATTAGTCAACGCTACGGAAAAGCGTTACTTGATTCTTGACCTGGTCTAGATTTGATATTTGGATCCGATGAGTCAGAGTATGAAACTAAAAGTACTTTGTTTTTGCTAACTCTAGGTTACTTTGTGTCAAGTAAAAGTATTTTTATTAGGTACTAGTTGTGCAGCTTTATTGTGTAATTAATGTCATCATATTAAATTAAAATCGGGTTCATTTTTTATACATTGCATATTAATCAAACATTTTATATACAGATAATATAAACATAATCAATCAAAGAATTTCCCCGTTTCTGTTTATGTCGCTTGGATACCTAAACTTAATTGGATTTTTGATTAAATACAGTCTATTCAAGCTACATCCAATATTGATTTACAAGAAGCAATCCATTTTGTAGCTTTTTCATGCTTGTTTGTAAATATAGCGTTATTTGGCAACCCTGGACCACTCTCCGTAGTTCGCTGCCTAGCTCCAACATCGCTGTGGAATATTCCTACCGTGAAGCTTTTTCGACAAAAACTATTCGGGGGTTTCGGATATGTCTACTTTTTTGTTGCTTCGTAACCATAATATTGCACAATATTTGTTACGCAATATTTACTATAGAGAACCCAGTCCAGATGTATATCAAGTTGGTATTTACAAGTGATTGATTTCAGATTGAATGAATTATACATACAGTCTGCAAGTAATGTATTTTTATAAATAAGTAATAACTACTTGATCATATACTATATACTTTTCTACTATATCAAATATGATTTAAAAATAACAGATCATCAAAACAAATACTATCTAACTACGTAGAAGTAACTAAAAGTGGCTCCCGTGTAAGCGAAATGACTTATTTCAGAGTAATGTATTTTTATAAATAAGTAATAACTATTTAATGATAGACTAATATTCCACTTAATTAAATATGATTTGAAATGTACAAATCAATAAAATACATTTTATATAGAAGTAACAAGAAGTGCAGGCTCCCATGTACACGCTCCAAATGAGTCAAGTTTCGACCACAACGCAAAACAAGTCGAACCTCACACGTGGTCACTTTCGTCGGCGGCTCGAAGTTTGCCCGAACTTTCGTTGGCTTATAAAGTAAATACGCCGGCCATCGACCCGGCTTGCACAACCGTATGAATAACATTTTATGAAATCTCATGCTTCTCAACATTCTTTTATGTATTTCGAAATGACAACACGGAAATTGTTCGTTGGAAGAATTTACTACGTATTGCAGCATTATTAACTTTTTTATCGGATGCTTGTGAAGGGCATTTATCATTACGTTGTATTGCAATCAGGTTTGATGATAGAACAGTAAATCATTTTGATGCGTAGTGGATTTTTCAATAATGTAAGCCATTAAAATCTATGTAACAAAATTACTGTAACTAAATATATTGGTTTAACTACTTTAAGCCAACTTTAAAATAAATATAGAGTTTTCCTATGTGATTAAGTAAAAACATAATGGGTATAACACGTATTAAACAAATATTAAAATTAAAACCAGAGTCATCACACCAAACATAAAAAAAATTGTCGTCTTGTCGTCCAAATTCAATAGTCAACATCGAATAATCTCCAAATATAAGTATAGAAAAGCAGATATGTCCACTGTTAGAACATTCACTTTATTCATTTATTGATATTCTATTGGTTCATTTTTGAATTAGCTTACTATTGCGAGCGTGTAGTTGCGATTGCGTTAGCAAATGGAGTCAATGACCCCTGCAAGTGGCCTTGTATGATTTTTTGTAACCAAAAATTAAACGAACAGCTTGTAGTGCTAAATGAAGTCTATCAAAACCCAGCAATTTCACAAACAGCTTAAAAAGCAACATTGGAAGTTCAGTCAAAAGCAATTTTCGAAAGGCAATTTTCATAACGTCGTTGTTCTCAATCGTAAAGTAGACCCGATAGCGTGAACCCGAGCCGCGGTCATGCCGCGTTCAGCTCAACAAAAGTACTTTCCCGGGCGAGTAACGGGACAGCGCGGAGAAATGCTCTACGAAATCGAAACACGGCGCACCGTTAGGCGGCCCTCGCCCTATGCCTGCCGGGATAATGCCCGCTGCAACTGGCGTGGCTGAGGCGATTTGAGGCTGGTTATAGATTTGGAGCTAACGGTATTGATCTAAAGGGATATTATGTGGTGATTCTATTTGGTATAGAGGAAAATAAAATGATGGTTAAAGAACAAACATTGTTTTGTTGTTTTTGCGGGGTAGTTTGTTACTAGAATAACATTTCAATGATAAATATCGCAAAAAGCTACATTTTTAAGAAGGCTTAGACAGGAATAGGCAGTATTTGTGGATGAAACTGATAGACGTAGGTACAGTCAACCAATTGGAACCCTAGGCCACTCTACAACCATGTCAAAATGACAAGCAGTAAGAGATTTCTTACAATCAGATTTATAACGTCACTATGACATAGTTCTACAGTGGCCTAGGGTTCCAATTGGTTGACTGTACATAGATGCACAATTATGTATTAAGTAGTTATTGTCATTACTTAATTTTAATAAGTGCTAAAGCCGTAGCGCAATTGAAATAAAATGCTACTGTTAGCAGCAAGTATTATAAGTTATTTTCGTTAATCTAAGTCACTAACACCATTCTTCTACGTTATAATGCGAGCTTGTGATTTACAAACTAACCAAGTTTGCTCGGAGGCGCCATCTGTTATTGTATTTGTAAATCACGTAGCCCGACCGTGGCCTAGCAGTAACCGAACCGCTCAAGCTGAGAATCTCGTATTGGTCTATGAAATTCTCCCATTGGTAGAGTATGGAGCTACTTTGAGTTGTAGTTTCATAGATTTCACACTAGATGTCATTAGTAAATAAAAAAATAAATTCATGGTGGAATTTAGTTAATATAAAGCCTTTAATTATTGTGATACAGAAGGTTGTATCTATGTTGTATTATGCCCACCTCAATAAAGTCAGACAAAGCTAATTTGAAAAAGGTTTTGATAATAGGTACCTTGTACCCAAATTGCGTACCTAAAAGCTTAGCTTAGTCTGGCTCCAAAACTACCTAAGACTGCAGAAACTTTAAGAATGGTACAGTGATCTGCAAAAGTGCATAGCGAATTTATCAATGAAATTCATTCATAATTTCTACATGCAATTTTGCAGCTCACTGTACACTTATCAAAAGTTGTTATTGACCTTATTTATATTTTGTAACACAATTTCAAAATCTCTGTTTTGTAATCCATTCATACCAGGCGATATTAAAACACTTCAGGACCCTATTTATTTTATTTTAATTTTTTAAACTACGTCAGTGGCAAACAAGCATACGGTCCGCCTGATGGAAAGCGGTCACCGTAACCTATGGACGCCTGCAACTCAAGGTGTGTCAACCTGTTGTCAGAAATAAAGTTTTTTCTTCTAAATTCAACGTAGATCCGTTGTTTACTACAGATTCGCTCTCTCTTAACCATAATGAATTTATTGCAAATGAAAATTAAATGAGCTTACTATAGTATTCGAATAATGCTTTTAAGACGTGAGAAAGATGTCACTGTCAAATCGTGTCTAGATCTAATATACTTATGACTTTACGTAATAGTATATGTCCAAAAACTTAAAATCGTTGTGATATTTAAGCAAGTTACGCAATTATTAGGTATAGGTAGTAATAAATACATATATAGTTGACTAGCTTTTACCCGCGGCTTCGCCCGCGTAATAAAAGTATTCTTATTGAAACGTTTACAAAAAATAAGATTTTCATTTGGATCCGTAGGTTTCTTTGTAGGTACATCTGTCTGCGATTATTTCGATTAAGGTAAAGCGGGGCAATTCTCGACTGGAGGGCCATTGTAACTGATCTATTTGCTGTACGGTCCGGTTTTGGCTGATTGTACCTTACACCTATTGTTTTTAAAGAAATTCTTGCAATTATTGTAGAATTGTTACACAGCGACCACAGCGTAGGTAGTAGGTACGAATATGTATGTATTTTACCTATATAAATATTTATACTGGGGAAACTTCATACAACCCACATAGCCAGTATCTCGACGCTATGGTCGGTAGGGTAAAAAGTACTTCCTTGCATTATCGCTTACAATTTTTTCCATTTTGCTTATACTTATTGCAAACGTAAACATATAAAAGGCATGCAAACAACGATCTTCTTACAGCACATTGAATGTAATAGTTATTACGGATGCAGGATACTCGCCGATGCCTACATACTAATACCTTCCCACTGAGCCACCTGCATTTTACACTGCCTAGATATCGATTGCCGACCGATTATTCCGACCCCAATCCCTATTCTTATCCCCGTCCCTATCTCTATCTTTGTCCCCGTCCCCGTCCCCGTCCCGTCCCTGTCCCCGTCCCTCCCCTATCCCTATCCCCGTCCCCGCCCCTATTTTTATCCCTATTTCTATCCCTATCCCTATCCCTATCCCTATCCCTATCCCTATCCCGATCCCGATCCCGATCCCGATCCAGATCCCTATCCCTATCCCTATCCCTATCCCTATCCCTATCCCTATCCCTATCCCTATCCCTATCCCTATCCCTATCCCTATCCCTATCCCTATCCCTATCCCTATCCCTATCCCTATCCCTATCCCTATCCCTATCCCTATCCCTATCCCTATCCCTATCCCTATCCCTATCCCTATCCCTATCCCTATCCCTATCCCTATCCCTATCCCTATCCCTATCCCTATCCCTATCCCTATCCCTATCCCTATCCCTATCCCTATCCCTATCCCTATCCCTATCCCTATCCCTATCCCTATCCCTATCCCTTTATCCCTATCCCTATCCCTATCCCTATCCCTATCCCTATCCCTATCCCTATCCCTATCCCTATCCCTATCCCTATCCCTATCCCTATCCCTATCCCTATCCCTATCCCTATCCCTATCCCCACCCCTACCCCCACCCCCACCCCCACCCCTACTCCTACCCCTACCCCTATCCCTATCCCTATCCCTATCTCTATCCCTATCCCTATCCCTATCCCAATCCCAACCCCAATCCCAATCCCTATCCCTATCCCTATCCCTAACCCTATCCCGTTCCTGTCCGTGTCCCTGTCCCTGTCCCTGTCCCTGTCCCTGTCCCTGTCCCTGTCCCTGGCCCTGTCCCTGTCCTTGCCCCTGTCAAATTATCATGCTAGGAGGTGAACTTTGAAAATCCTTTCTTAGTGCTCCTCTAAGGAACTTTCGTGTCAATTTGAAATCTCTTGAACCAGAAGTAAAGATAAAAACTAAAGCTATACTTATGGCTATTTTGGATATTTTAACCCCATTGCACAACAACAGGGGAGAAAATTTCTTTTCCACCTCATTAGATTTTAAAATCGTTGTATTTATCGTGATCAGCGCCCCGATAAACCATAAAAACGATACCCATATTGTGTTTTTGACTTTACCCCCTTTGCACCCCTTTAGGGGTCAAATTTTCAAAAACCCTAAACATGTATTTAGTCATATGTCTTTAGGAATCCTCCTGTGAAGTTTCGAATAAAATAGTCAAACTAATCTTGTTTCCCCATACAAACTTCTGGAACCTCATTCCACCCTTTTAAGAGGAGAATTTTGAAAAATCCTTCCTTAGTGCTCCTCTACACTATATAAGGAACCTACGTGCCAAATTTGAAATCTCTAGGACCAGCGGTTTCGGCTGTGTGTTGATATATCAATCAGTCAGTCAATATCTTCTGTTATATATTTAAACCCCATTGCACCACAACAGGGGAGAAGGTATTTCACTTCCGCCTCGTTAGATTTTAAAAACGTTGTATTTATCGTGATCAGTGACCCGATAAACCATAAAAACGATACCCATAATGATTTTTTGACTTTATCACCCCCTTTTCACCCTTTTAGGGGTTAAATTTTCAAAAAACCTGAAACACGTATTCAGTCATATGTCTTAAGGAATCTTCCTGTGAAGTTTCGAATAAAATAGTCAAACTAATCTTGTTTCCCCATACAAACTTTGAACCCCCATTTGACCCCCTTAGGAGGTGAATTTTGGAAAATCCTTTTTTAGTGCTCCTCTACGCCATATAAGGAACTTACGTGCCAAATTTGAAATCTCTAGGACCAGCGGTTTCGGCTGTGTGTTGATATGTCAGTCAGTCAGTCAATATCTTCTTTTATATTTTTTTTTAATATTTAAACCCCATTGCACCACAACAGGTATTTCACTCCCGCCTCGTTAGATTTTAAAAACGTTGTATTTATCGTGATCAGCGACCCGATAAACCATAAAAACGATACCCATATTGATTTTTTGACTTTATCACCCCCTTTTCACCCTTTTAGGGGTTAAATTTTCAAAAAACCTGAAACACTTATTCAGTCATATGTCTTAAGGAATCCTCCTGTGAAGTTTCGAATAAAATAGTCAAACTAATCTTGTTTCCCCATACAAACTTTGAACCCCCATTTGACCCCCTTAGGAGGTGAATTTTGAAAAATCCTTTCTTAGTGCTCCTCTACACTATATAAGGAACCTACGTGCCAAATTTGAAATCTGTAGGACCAGCGGTTTCGGCTGTGCGTTGATATGTCAGTCAGTCAGTCAGTCAGTCAGTCAGCTTCTTCTTTTATATATTTAGATATACATTGATTATTTAACATCTAGGCTTTTATTCATTTATTTAATGTTGCTGCACAGTAAAAAAAATGAATGCGCCGCCGTTAATGTCTAATCTATGCAAATCTGGAAATTCTGGTGAAATGACACTTTTTTTGAAATATATATTGTACATTACGAGTAGACAAGTATGGGGCAGCATCAATTGTTAGCTCCCCTTTAGTTATTAGCGCTTTGGCTTTTATTCCAAAACCGTCGGTAAAACTGTGACGGAAAGTGGGTGGAATACAAATTTATCACATCAACATTCAACAATTGCAATTAGAAAAATACTTGCAGTAACAAAAAAAAGATCTAAAAGCTTAAAAGTTTTGCTACTTATCAAATTTAGGTTTGATAAATCTAGATAGATATGTAGGTAGAGAACTTTAGTTATTTGCTTTACAAGGGGGAAAAGTTGTTGTTTAACCGCACGGGCCAATATTGATACCCGAGCAAGCGAAAGATTCCAATATTAATAGTGGAATCTTGAGCGTTACGAGGGTTTCAAGGCACGAAGGTTATACATACTTTGCCACCGAGTCAAACACAACATTTTTCACCACACCAACACGAACAAAATACTGAACATAAAACATTAAAGTAAATCAAATCCGTCAATTTATTTAATATTTATGATTCAAAATCATCACTTATAGCAAAGACATAATTATGGAATTCTATTTTCTCTGCTTATAGGTAAAATCTACCAGCCAGCTTAAGACGTCAAGTACAAATTTGTATGAAATTACTTTGCACTCTTGTGGATAAAATGCAATTTTCCTATCTGCTTTCGAATAGCAAAGAGAGCCTTTACCGTTAGTGTGGTGAAAAACATATTTCTTTGTGTCATTCTGATTTCAAATAACCTGGGCTCATCATAGTCTTTATTGGCATTGATTTGGACAGCACTTATCTTTAATACGAAAACTCTGCATAAGACGAAAATGAGCTTCTCTTAACATTTTTTTTGATTTCACTCTTTTTTGAGGTTGGTTACTTGCGTGTGTATTGTGGCACAAATCAATTTAAATCATGAAATATAGTACGTATTTTAGGTAAGTAATATGATTTAAACATAAAAACAGTCCTACATGACTTAAAAAAGACACAATGGGCAAAAATATATTTAAAAAAACATAGAACATGAACTTAGTTTTCTGCCAGCACAATACATATGTATCGAGTATAGTGCCACTTTAATTTGGCACGATTACACATTACATAGGGGCCGCATCACATAAAAAACGATCATGTTTTTTACCATTTAGCGTTCTTTATTTAAAAAAGGGCGAATTGATTGGCTGCGCGCATTCGCGGGGCCCTCGCTGTGCGCAGGGTCCTCCCGGCGGGCCAATGGGGGCGCGCCGCTGCCAAGGGTCCGCGCCCTTCGCGGCCTGACCTCAAACCACGGGTATGAGACTACGAGAAAATGTGCATGATTGTAACTTCGATCAATCATAGATGGAAAGTTTAACTCGGCCGATCGTGGCGAATACCTAACAAATTAAAATTCAACGATTAATTTCAGAATTTTGTCATTCTGTAGTTATCTTCCTGTTTTTGCAAGTGTGGATTTAAGTACCTATTTATATTAAATGTATGAAGTTCTCAAGCTCGTCTAATTACGGAAACTAATAAACACCAACCATCTTTACTGAGTGCCGGTCTATTACTTCACTCTGAATTTAATTCTCATAGTACTCATAGAATCTCTTACTAAAGAATATCCTAGACTACTACTTACTGACTTTTTTCTTACTGAGTAAGTAGTAGAGCTCGGCAATGAAAACTTAAATCTGACAAAACTCTAATTTTTTAACATTTCAAAGAATAATTATTTGAACAACGAATAAATAATATGAAAGTAGAATAGGTAGACCGTATTTGAGCAGTGATAGCCAGAGCTGATCCGCTGAGAAAAATATTGTTCTCATGGTCACCTGGGTGCGTAGCCGAATGGCACAAACGCTCTCGAAACGAAATGCTCGTAGATATCTGTCTCCACGGAAGTATAATCTCTATCGCTCGTGCGTATTGGCGCGACAGAGCCAGACTACCTTTTTGCGCTTCGCGTTTCGTTTTCGTTTCGCGTCGCAGAAATGCCATTCGGCTACGGCACCTGGCATGCCAAAAAGACGCAAGCATGGTCTCGTGATAAACGATATAACGTCAGGCCTTTCTATTCGCACTATTTGTAAGTGCGATAGGGACGCGCCGATGCGATAAAGTTTATCGAAATAGTGTGCTACGCCCAAAGATGGCCTAGCCGAAATGATAATCGTTGACATTACGTGCCGACGACCGAAACACAGTCTGTCGCGCCACTAAAACTTCAGAAGATAGGGAAAGCTGGCCCCAGCTGGACTCAGGTTCTTATAAGTACATAGATGGAGTGCGCACAATTTAACTGAAACTAATTTGACAATTTCTAAACCATTATTACGTTGAAATCAATTACATTGAAAGCAATTTAATGTAAAATTAAGGAAAATCAGTAAGTAATTTTATTCATAATACTACTTATTTTAGATGATTGGTCTGTTTTGATTTGTACCTACAATAAAAAATAATCCAAAAAAGATTGTATTTTGCGTATTTCATTGATTCACACGTTTAACAGAAACAGCACCAACATATTAGCCATTTTACAAAACTTTTGAATATGATATTCGCACAAATCCCATCTCATCAACTAATAATCATCCACTCCAACCGAGCGCTCAACAAACATTCAAATCCAAACACTCATCGTGACTAAACTCGTCACAGTGTTTTGTTGAAAATTCGCTTGTTATTAGCGATATTCGTTCGAGTGTGGGCGCGTATGTAAACGTCAACGTCACGATTGAAATGCATTGTGTGACGGATGTCAGTTTAGACGTGGGTGCAACCGCCCCTCGCGAATGCAGTGCGCAGGCGCGATGGATTGTGCCATTTGCGCGGCTTTGTGGACCCTGTTTTTGCCACTTTTCATACCTACTAGTTTATTTTTAGCGCCTGAGATTAAGATAATTGATTTTGGGTTGAAACGTAAACCACCATTTCAATAAAATTGTTTGAAACGAAGAAAAAATGGTGATCAACAACATTCTAAAATACTGAAAAACTTTTACAAACCCAAAAATTGCTCTAGGTCAAGATTGGTATTATGCCCAGGCGGCAGATAAAAGCAATGCTGATCATATGAGCTGCCCGGCCTGGGCACAATACAATATTGGCCCTCTGGGGGGTTACCATGACGTGCTAAAGCCGTTCAGTTTAGGTTGAGAGAGAGGGACGGAGCTATGTAACTGCTATAGCTGTGTCCCTTTCTCTCAACCTAAACTGAACGTCTTTAGTACGTCATGGTAACCCCCCTGGTAACTTAAATCTAATGTGATGGCCTTCGGTTACTCCTTATTAAGCGATCAAGAAACATCTTGATGAAACGAAACTATATTTACTTGACAAACAAATAAACAAATATGTTTGTATCAACAACGCAGGCTTCGCCAACGAAGGTATTATATGATAAAAAATATGAAAAAAAAATACATTTTTGACAAGTGAATGCGGAAGCAAATTAAAATGCATATATGTGATATACATAAGTCATATAACCCGATTCTATTGACTTTCAATCTTTCGTTTAACAGATAATCTGTTCGTAAATAATATATTCCGACAGCTTGCATTAATATTCAAACAGATTTTTACTAGTTTCATTGATAATTTGCAATTATTGCGCGGTTTATCAAGATTTTAATTGGCGCGAGGGGAGAGTGGCCATGAATGGCCTTCCCGTTAATAAGGGTTTTGTCCGTTTTTCTGATATTACGTTTTTTTGCAGCATTGTGCACGAGCTTTACATTTTTTTACAGCTGGTCAACGAGGGGTCAGTTTGATGGATTTGCCTTTATCGTGATTGATTGACATTCAACGGTGGGTCGCGAATTTATCCAGATTTATGCTCGAATTGTAGAAATAAATAAAATGATTGTTACTTTGCATTCATCCTTGTTTGATCAGAGGTAATCGGACAATGCTTAGTACAAAAATTACCTCTCACTTGCAAATTAATTAAAATTTATTTGTATATCTGTCTTAGTACTCGTCGACTGACACGCTTTTATATATTGGGCATTACTCGTACTTATAACAAGTGTATTTAATAGAGTAGATTTTTTTTTAATAATATAAACAGAGCACTATGTTAAGCTCTTTTTCTGATCCGTGAATAAATAAATTGCTATTAAAATAACATTGTAATGCATTACAAATTTTGTAACAATTTGTCTTTGACATAAGACAAAACTACTTGTTATCTACAATATAGCTGATACAAGATCGACAGCTTGACTAATTATTATTATTATTCGTCATACAAATCACCGTTAGCAAATTACTCCTGTCTAAAGTACTCAATGTCCGATCCCCAATCACGATGCCCATTGTCCAAATGTCCACCCGTGCTTGCCACGCGTCTGATCTGCTTTTTTTATCACTCTCACTTTTTTATTCATAAGGTTTTTTTGCACATTTTTTCTCCCCAAAATACCCTATTTGCACAATAATAGGGACCTTTGATCCTCGCTTATTAAAAGTAAATATTTCATGAAACCTTATCGTTATTTTAATGGCTATTTTGTATGTTTTATGGATTGTTGTGGGTGCGTCGTGTTTTATCAGTTTTTTTGCAGCAAGATTATTAAGAATACTTTTTTATTTATTTGTAAAAGAAATTTCCACTGTAATTTGATTTTTTTTTTGAGGGAAAGGGAAGAGTATAAGGGAAAATGTTAAAAGCTCATGAATACCCTGAAGAAAACTTTTCCCACTTTCTAAATATCAAATCAAATCGAAAATACTTACATCTAGAATTAGCGAAGTAATACATTAAATCTCGTGACATTAGTTTTTGACAAACTGCAAAAAATAGACCAGTTACCGCCACTGGGGTGGGCAAGTTACAGGGTGCAATGCTGTGCGAGAGTAGAGTGACCACATACTCCAGGGTGGATAAGACTGGCCGTGGTCACATATTTTATTTTAGGCATGTTTGACATTTTAAAGCTTTTTAGTTCTAATGGGTTACCATGGCATTTGCTATTTACGTTAGCGATTGTGTGAAACTGTGAACTCGATCGCACTCTTAGAACCACATCAATAATTCAATATAATTACCAGTGCGAGCGAGATAGATCGCGGTCAAATACACGCGGTCGCTAGTTAACGAAAAAAAAAAAATGAATTAAAAGATAGCCGTACTAGAAACGCTATGGTAAATAGAATAGAATAGAATATTATTTTATTGTATAACTGTGTAGGTGTTTTTTTTATACAATAAGTATCAATAGTTGCCTGCTAGGGCGTACAAGTAAATGTTGTTACATCACACTAGGTATTTACCGGCTATGTATAAGACTCAATCACTTATTTCCTCTTACCAACATTTAGACTACGCATGCATACCTACTCCGCAATACAGAAACAAAAGAGTAGGTACATCGAATTTGAAAACTCATTTATCCACATAAAAATATAGGTTTTGTCTTCTACCTTTCCTACCCAACTTTAAATTGTATTATACCGTCAACGTTGTAGTAGGCATGTAGTCGGCCTGCAGAGGTTGCTGTCTGCCTGTGTCGGGAATATCCTAAACAGATATGCCTGTATTGGCAAATAAGGACAGACGCACAATCGCATGTTTTTCAAAGATTGTAATAGTCCACTAATAAAAGGATTTCCTAAAAAAATCCTGTAAAATGATGAAAATATGGCTTACAATTTGGTTTCTGAGTAGATTGATTCGCTAGGGGAATCTATACAGAATTCTTAACTACGGTAGTTACCGAGTAAAATGGTCAACATGTCCCATAATTTCGCAAACTATGGTGTCCCATCGAAGGGCATTGTGTCCGCGCTGACCAGCAGCTGTGCGCCGGCTGCGCGCGTGCGCGAGATCCAACATGGCGGCATCGGCACTTAGCACCGCATCTTTGTTTGATTTGTTAATCTATCTCAGGAAATAGAACTTACTGAGGATTATTTAGATGGTCAAAAAATTATGGTAGATTCAATTTTGTCTAGCTTCAAGCACCAAAGTAGAACAAAAAACGTTAATGTAAGGATAGGCGTAAATGGTAGAATAAAGCCAATAATCTGGCATCACAAGTGTTTTAAACTTATATCTTAGGTATCTTGTAAATTACGTTCTAAAAGGAACAGAAAAGTTTGTGACTGTATAAATTATGTTTCATCCTTACGAGTACATATGTGCACCCCTTGTTCTTTAAAAGTTTAGGTATTTCCATTAAACATTTCAAAATATACATCTTCAGGTATTTTTTGTAATTGCGTTATATTTTTTCAATATTTAATGAATATTTTGTCAAACCACTTTGTTATAGACATTAAAAAATCACACTTATGTTTACAAAAATTACGATCGCAGATGACTTGCCATAGTCACTAATAATTTATCGAACAACAAAACATTATGTATTGAAAAGAAGTAATTTTAAAACATATTTTTAAGAGGTAAATCAATAGGTAATTTATAGGAATCACAAATAATCATATTAAATACGGAACGATTCGATTTCGCAAATTATTTACAGTCTTTCTGATTTCTCACTCACAGAAAAATATACCGAATATCACAGCCACGAACTTCATTAACAACAGCAAACAAGTTTGTGTACAAAATACATTAAATTCATAAGCGTATGTACCTATTTACTAGCGCCCGATCCCCCACGCGCGCACCCCAAATTCACGCAAAACGCACCACGCAGTCCGGTGCCAATCTTTCACCAAGGCACTTCTATCATAAATTAAATAGTGTCTAAAATTTACTAAAAATCACACTGGTGATACAAGTGACATGATATTAAAACACGAATACTAACGTGTTTAAAAAAACTAGTTTTTTTCTGTCGTTGCTATTCGAAGGGTGTCAAGTGTTATTATAGTATTTTTATCGCGTTGTGTTACAATAAAAATGTCGATTTATCGACGTTTTTGAGTAACTGTTGGGACACGCCTGGTGGATCGCTGAGGGGCGTCCGCGTACATGAAGGGTAAGTCATGTACTTTAAGTGAAATTTGCAATCTCATATTGACAGGTTAGGTTAACCATTTTGATTCACTAAAGTTTTAGGAGTTTATTCCTTGATAAACGTCATCAGTTATGATTTCTATTTGATAACTTTAGGCAACTCTAAAAAGTGAAATAGAATAGTTGCGCTTATATATTATATATTATATATCATTGCCCACTTATAATGTATTATTTATTTATTCTCTTGTTTGCATGTATCACTTAATAATATCTAATATTTACGTTTCTTTTTTACACTTTTACTATTTATTATTTCTTGGTTTTACTTTATTTAAACAAAAAAGTCACTCCCTCAGGCCTTGGCAGAATAACAGCGTTGCATTTCGCCTCGCCTGCGTCTTGCAACAACATACTGAGTCAAAGCCTTTTCCCTACTGCACACATTGCTGGACACACAAGTGTAATTTTCTGTTTGTGTATATAATTTTCTTAGGATATTTTTGTGTATTTGTTTTTATTATTAGTTTCTTTTTTTTTCACCATTTTGTCCTGTGTATGTGTGCTGTAATGAATAAATGTCTTTTCTTTCTTCTTTTTCTTTCTTCAAAATACGATTTAAATGTAAGATATTTGTCATACAATGAGACGACTCTTGCTAGTATGCGATAAGGTAAGATCATCTCAAGAAGTCTCTGTTATGGTTTTTATGGTTTTGATACCTAGGTATTACATGAATGAAAGTATTATAACTAACCTAATCGATTAATTTTCTTAATTTTCATAAGATGACCCGGTTCTTAAGCTTTCCCAATGTTTAAATTTAATACTTTTGCAAGTGTGAATTAGCTAAAATTATGTCGCCATATTCGTTAGTACATACCATTAACAAAACTGCAAGTATGTACATAATTACATATATATTATATTTAAAAATAAAAAATACAATAACGGTGGGCCACGTTAGGCGCCGGTACATTAAATTTGTACCTATCAGAAATATATATCGATTGACTACACTATTAAAGAATACTTTCTTTTATTCTTCAAAAAAAATACTGCCCCAATTTCACACTACATATACACTATATAGTTAGATACTTACATATTTGTTATAAGTATTATTTTTATTCTCCCTCTTACAATTAGAATTCTATCAAAATCTGCTTTTATTTTGAAATAAACTACAATTTGAATGATTATATAAAATTGATTTAAACTCATTTAGGCCCTTTAATAATACAACAATAAATTTAAATAAAAAATATTGCTTCATAGCACTAGTATAGGTTTTCTAAATAAAGGGAAATAATTACCCTTATTTATGAAAACTAATTTAATACATACTAATTTGATATCATATTCTCATGAGAAAAAAAGTAAAGCAAGCTTTTGTTTCTTATGCCTTGTATGATGTATGTGTAAGTAATTACTAAAGCGCCATTTACGTTTTATTAACCGAGATTATTTGATAGGTATAATTCACGAGATCCTTACAATATTATTAACTAGTTTAATGACTGAAACTTCTGATTATTTTTGCTACTGAAGTATGAAACGCCTGCTAGCAATATTGCAGCAACACTTTTAAATTATGTCAACAGTGCCTTCACGCATTTTCATCCAGGTAGGCATTGAAAGAAAATGCCTATGAAATAATGTTATTAACTTTTTTTTAATTATGAAATAACTAGCTTTTGCCCGCGGCTTCGCTCGCATTAAATTCGAAAATTGCGGAAAATTGTGGAAACTTCCACTAGTGTTTCAGGGAAGTGGAGGGTTAGAAAAAGACAAAAAGTAGCCTGTATCACTCTCCATACCTTCAACTATCTCCAATTAGAAAATCAAGTCAATTTGTCGCTCCGTTTTGCCGTGAAAGACGGATAAACAAACAGACACTCACACTTTCTATTTATAATATTAGTATGTATAAACGATGTGCATTTTCTACTTGTTACTAATAATATGTAGTTAACCATTCTGGGCAAGCCCTAGAGGTTAAACCTCAAACATTTTCTTTGTGATTCGATTGATCGATTGTGGGATTAGTTGAGTAGTGAAGTCACATTTGGAAGTGGTGCAGATTTTGCTGTCACTATGCGCTTTATTAGAAGATTGCTCAATGTTAACCGGCATGCCCAGGTCCGAATGGCTTGAGCGCCAGTTAGTCCGGCTCGCGCGCCAATACGCACGAGCAATTTTCTCGGTCTAATATCTACTGGCGTTTTTTTAAATGAGCGTTCTAAAAGCTCCGACTAGGCATGTAGGTAAGTTATGGTTGCGTGATAAACGACATAACGTCAGGCCGTCCTTTTCCCACTATTTGTAAGTCTGATAGGGACGCACCGATGCGATAAAGCTTATCGAACTAGTATGCTACGCCCGCTGGTCCCTGCCAAGTCTAAACGCGATTCATACTTAAAGCGTGTTGTACTCGGATAATTCCGAACGTCAAAAACCGTCGGTAAATTCCGAAATTCAAATGATAATCACCCTTGATTCCATAGTAATAAGAGTCCCTTTTCGGAATTTACCGACGGGTTTTGACGTTCGGAATTACGCGAGTACACCTTAAACAGAAAATGAATAAATGGAAATATTTGCAATTTTTCACAAATTATTACACAAATCAGTGTGCAGTTTCACTACAATGACATTGACACTTGACACTAACAATTGTGTGCCTATATCTGGATTGATTTATTGAAGGGATTGAGTAACATTGCTAATACTTAGGGCCGGTTGCACCAAACCGTCTGGCACCGTTAAAGCGTTCGTTAAATTTTATTGTGAGAAGTTCCATAGAAATCTGCTGAGTGACGATGATGTGTCTGTCAAATGTGGTTGGTGCAACTGGCCCTTAGTGTTGGACAGGCAACAGAAGGGAAGTGTCACTGTCGGTCGATAGTAAAATGGCTACTGGTCTGAGTGGTCGATTTCCCGAGGCATTGAAATTTTGTTTCGTATTCTAAATTTCTATGAGAGCTATGGAGCGCAACATATTAGGTGTGAAACTAAGGGATCGAATCCGAAACACCACGCTGCGCTCAAAAACTCGGATAATTGATGTAGCTCGAAAAGCGGCCAAGTTAAAGTGGGACTGGGCTGGACATGTCTGCCGTATGCCGAATGACTTGTGGGCCAAGATAGCCACGGAATGGGAGCCCCATGAGTCGAACAGAGGATCCGGCAGACCTCGCCGGCGATGGCGGGATAACTTGGACTCCTTTTTGACAGACTGGCCAGTTTTAGCTCAAGATCGAGAAGAATGGAGAAAGAAGGGGGAGGCCTTTGCCCAGCAGTGGGACACAATAGGCTCATAATAATTCTAAATTTCTGTCATATTAAAAAACTTGGACTTCACCGTATATTTTGTTTTCCAGAATGCAGCGTCTGCGCAGCGGCAGCCGCGGCGGCGGCGGCGGCGGCGGCGTGGGCGACGCAGCATGGCCCCGACGCGAAGGTGCCCGTCACTAATGGCGTCGTCAACGGCGTCACCAATGGCGCGCGGTATAACGGCAACTGTAAGTTAACATTAAATAGTACTAATGTACGATACAAGTGCGTAAAAAAGGAAGTTCGCACGAGTATCGTTCGACGTTTTTTAGTACAGATGGCCATCCGAAGTTTCGACCTAACATATAATGAACCACTTCTCGCACTATAGCTTGACCACAACCGCTGTGCCGCTCCTTAGGTATGCGCGGGGAGGCGGGGTGCGGGCAGGAAAGATCACGGACACACAAGAGTCTGTCGTCGTGTCGGATAGATCTGAAGATACCGAAGTACAATATTTTGGCTCTGTATAGGTACATACTTATTATATCCAATTTTTATTATGGTACAATACGATTTTTAGGTAAGCACAAATAAAAAAACCAATATAAGTCAAATTAATGTGTAATTATCGGAAAAATTAATAGTTTCGAGAGTTAAAACAGAATCAGTTCGAAAAACAAAAAAACATAAGCTTCTAGTTAATGAATACAGTGACTATTCTGACATAGATTCACTTTTATCTTCATCTTCCATTTCGCTACCGGAACTTGAATCATTGTCATCCTGCAAATTTATTATTATGGGGTCAATAATATTGTCGAAACGGTTGTCGCGATCCCAGTAATCGTTTTCATTTTTTGGACATGGTCATCACACCTCTGCCATTTTTCTGCCGTGAACTCCGAAAATAATAAATTCAGTGCGTTTATCTTTTCATCTAGAGAAGAATGAATATGGTTTTGCGCTATATTGTTTTTAACATCAGCCCATACCAATTCGATGGGGTTCAGATCTGGATGGTATGGAGGTAAACGCAGGACTGTGTGCCCATGAGCTTTTAAGAGGTCATCGATTCTGTAAACAGGCTCTTTTTGAGTGGCATTTATAAGAATTTGCAGTTGATCTTTTTTAATTTTTTCCGGAAATTCAACATTGTGACGCCGCAGCCAGTTCTGCATTTCACTTTTGAGGTTTGTCATGGTCGGTTTCTTATCAACTTGAACGCTGTGGTAAGACGCGTTGTCCATCACAATGACAGAATTCGGCAGCAGTTTATCTTTCAACTTTTCATCCACCCACTTATAAAAAGTAGGCCCGTTCATGTCTCCATGGTAGTCGCCAGTCTTAGCATCGGATTTAAATATAGTCAATGCACCTTCGACCAAGCCATTTCGACTTCCAGCGTGAACGATTACCAAGCGTCGTCCTTTCCCGATGTCAGTGTGAATTCCAAGTTCCGACGATGATTGCCAACATTTGCTAACATTGTGACTGGCGTTAATATATGTCTCATCTAGGAAATATATGTTGCGGTTTTCACTTCTATATTTTTTTATTTCTGTCAAATATTTCCTCCGCCACTCTGTAATATTAGGCTGCTCTATAAGAAGATGTCTTTTCGATCTACATTTTTTGAACCGGTAACCCATTGTGTGTAAAAGTTTTCTCAAATATTCTCGTCCACAATTCAAAACACCATCTTGTCTCAAACTTGACAGTAACTTACGAATACTTGGCACTGTTTTTTCGATCTCATAAAACTGATGAATCTTTCTCCTGATCACTCCCAAGTCAAAATCATCAATTACATATTTTTTCTTTATAACTTTCGGTTTTTTGGGCGAATTAAATTTCGGTTGGCCCTCATTTTCAATTGATGAATTTCCTACAGATATTACATTTATTACGGTTCTTTGGCAGTACCCAGTAGCTTCGGCCACAAGTTTGGCGATATTTGCGTCACTTTTATGTTCGAAACTATCTTTGTCTGCTTTTCTTTTCCTAAAATATTCCGCCACTTTGAAAATGACAGCTTTAACATCTCGAGATAAAGCACGACCCATCTTTGGATATTCTATCTCATGTGCGTCTGACATAGACAGCCCGCAACAGATAACACTACACGCCGCCACGAGCGACGACGGCGGAATGACAGAGCGCAGTGGCTGCTCTGCCCCCCCGTCTCGCCGCTCGCATACCTAAGGAGCGGCACAGCGGTTGTGGTCAAGCTATAGTGCGTAAAAACACACCATCCACCACTTTAGCTTAGGACTTTTTATCGCATACCGTGGTTCTAAAATCCATGGAGTCGCCACATGAAAAATTTTCGAAGTCAAAGTCCAACAGTGTCATATTAAATATAAATATTTATACATACTGTCACATCGTTACTGAGTTCATTTTAATCGAATGTAGTTATTTTTAACTAATAGTGTTACTATAAGTAAATTTTATCATAATCCTGTATGTGACAGTCATCATATCACTACGACTATAAATAAATAAATATTATAGGACGTTCTTGTACATGTACGTACGCAATATGTTACTGTTCGAAGACCGCAAAAATTTCTGACAAGATCTTATTCGTCAGTAGAGCGTGTCATACATATATAATTATATTTGCGGCCTTCGAAGAGTAACATACATATTATACACATATTATTACATATTATAGGACATTCTTACATAGATTGGGTAAGCTCAAGAAGGCTTGTGTTGTGGGTATTCAGACAACGATACATATAATATACAACTTATATACATAGAAAACATCCATGACTCAGGAACAAATATCTGTGCTCATCACACAAATAAATGCCCTTACCAGGATTCGAACCCGGGACCGCGGCTTAGCAGGCAGGGTCACTACACGCTAGGCCAGACCGGTCGTCAAAATAAGAATATAATATATGTAGGTACCACCATAGAGTAATAGAAACTGTGTAAAAATTACAACAATCGAAAGAAAAAAAATACGGAGTAACTTTTCATGCGTAAATTAATAGATTATCAAGTGATTATACGTAAAATCACGATATTCATTAATGTTCATAATCATAAACCAACAAACTGCAAAACAAGAGTGTGACCAGTATTTTTATTAAACAGTGTTTGCACACGGTGCAGTGAGTCATTATTTTATAGTTAAAAACAATATATTTCTAAATTTCATGTAAAATAATTAATTTTTTCAGTGAGGCTCTCTCTGTTTCTATAGGTTCATGGGTACCACTATATATATCGTTGTCTGAGTACCCACAATACAAACCTTTAACGTAAGCTAAAGAAGACTTGTGAGTAAAGTTAATCTGTGTAAGAATGTCTTATAATATTTATAAGAATGGATCTTATAATATTTATAAAAATCGGATGCACAAAACGAGTCTGACACTATTAAAGCGATTGCTATATTTTATGGGAAGTTCCTGCCTCTACACACTATGCTCCTCGCGCTGCCGCGATGTTTCCCTCTCCGGCCACACACTGCCCTACGCGCGATTATCGCACTAGGTTGTTGCCGGCCCTTTGACTCGCGCCAAAAAACCGACAAAATAGGGAGCGGTAGGCATGACGAGGAGCATGACGAGCGGCATGACGAGTAGCGCGGCCACACTATGCCTCTGTCTACTTCCCTCGCTACTTCGCTACACGCCGCTCGTCGAGTGTGTGGCAGAGGTAATGGTATACTTTCAAGTCAGTGACTGGCAAGAGGCTGCGCAGGATCGGGACAGGTGGAGATCTCTCGTTTCGGAGGCCAAGATTAACTTTGGATCACTGAGCCAAAATAGTTAGTTAGTTTAGTTGAAGGGATGGAGAGTGACATAGGCTACTTTCTAACGCGAGCGAAGCCGCGGGAAAAAGCTAGTTTGAATATAAAGAAATCATGCTGTTGTAAAAGTACAAAGAAAAAAATATTTGTCAATAATGTATCTTTTATTCTTACTAAAATGTACAAAAATATATAAATTTCTTGAATACCTACGAGTTGTAAATGTATGACCATGAAAGAATTTATTCTACACATCAATATTTCAGTACAGATTATTATTGCTTATGAGAGTTTTAACTAGATTTTAACCACACCACTTAGTAAAGAAATCGTCACTACTTTGAAAAAAACTTGTATCTTCTTCTGTCAATGAAAAGAAAAATGTAGTAAGTGTGCACTGAGAGAAATTTGCATTGTGAATTTAACAAGTTCGACTTGTTGCGGTTTATCTGTTTGAATCAGCCAAACGTATGTTTAAGACAATATGTGTCAGGTTGTTTTTATAAAATCGACTTGTTGATTCAAATATATTGCCGATTCAAATGACAAGTAGCTTGTTGTTTGAACCAAAGAGCACGTAGGCGCTTTTTTAACCAAAAAACTTGTTGAACGAACATGAAAACTGGTTGTATTTTCTCTCAGTGTGTATGGATTGCATATATACTTACTGCGTTTTAACTTTGAGGAGCAGTGTGAGATACGAGATTATTTCAAAGTAGTGACGAAATGCCCTTTTTTTCTTCAAAATTTAATTCTTTAATTTAATTAAATTAAATTTAACTCTTCGACTTGGTGCCACCGTCGCGCTTTTATCACCGCACCTCCCAAACCACCTTCCCAAAGAAACAAAGTTCATCCTCACTTTCTTGACACGTGGCAAACCAAGAACAAACGGGCCTCTCGCTCGTTTTTGCCCAGAACGTGCAAGTTGTGGAATGAGCTACCTTCTGAGGTGTTTGCGCTATGATATGGGGTTCTTCAAGAAGCAGGTATTTAGGGTTCTCAAAGGTCGGCAACGCATAAGTGGCACCCCTGATGTTGCTTATGTCCATGAGCGGCGATGACTGCTTCCCATCAGGCGGCTCGCCTGCTTGTTTGCTGCGTATTTCATAAAAAAATGAAATAGTTGCATTTTATCTATATGTGGGACAAGGTAAAATTAGATGAAAATTTTGAGTTCTTTCGTTATGTTTCCTGGAAATATTGAGGTTAATATATTCTGTGATTTTGAATTTTTAATGATGACATTTGGATTTGACGCGGTTTAATTCTGTTTGATATCCTCCTTTTTTTTGGACAGTTTTAGTTTTGTGTTTCACTTGCTGGATTTTTTAACCCTCCTGTCTTGAGTCCCTCGCAGCTTTTCAAATAACTCTAAGCAAAAACCACTAAAAAAACAAGTAAATTACTTAGTTACATATCTGCTCAACAAATTTCACAAGAATCCGTTGAAAATGAGAGCTTATAAGGTACTCCATCCGAATTATGATCCGAATTTTAAAAATCTTTTCTTATAAATGGCAAATTCCCTTCATATATACCTAAAACATTTGGTATAGAATTAATTAACCTATGTTAGTCACGGGGAAGATTAATTTATGTCATGAAAACCGTCTCTTAAGGAGTGAAATTGGTGGTGCATCTTTTATGAAGATGGATCATAGAAATATTACCTATAGCTATGTAGAAGAAGCAGCAAGTTATAACTATTGCACACGCCACTTACAAGACTTTAAAAAAAATTTACATTGAGTTAATCGACTGAAGTCAAATCCAAGCAAGTTGAATTCATGCTAGATCTAGGTACTATAATACTGTTTTTCGTCAAATGTGATAGTCATAAGCATTATGTAATCAACGAGGGTTGTACCCGCGCTCCCCCAACTCCGGGAACGCCTCTTTAAAAAACTTTACCAATGAGAAGCGCATTGTTAACTTTACCGAGGGGCATGAAAACCGCGAGAGATTTTTTAAAGGGCGCTGGGAAAGCTCCCGAGCTTTTGACGCAATATCATAGATGGCGTTGAACATGCAGTTTTAATGCCATCTATGATGAATAGATGGAATTATGTGGTTTGTTGCTGTTATGGTGGACAAAATGTTTGCTTACTTCTGTTAACATCCCACAGAGGTCACTCACTATACGGTGTAACAAATACCACTTGTTTTCATCAAATAGCAGTTTAACTCCTGATTGTCCTTTTATTTGTGATAATTATATAAAATTCCTAAGTTGAATTTTACATTACAGAGTTACAGATTAGTAGTTTCATATAAAAGTACTTTTGGATTTTTGACGCTAGCCCACGTTATAGGTGTTTTTAGGGTTCCGTAGTCAACTAAGGAACCCTTATAGTTTCGCCATGTCTGTCTGTCCGTCCGTCCGTCCGTCCGTCCGTCCGCGGATAATCTCAGTAACCGTAAGCACTAGAAAGCTGAAATTTGGTACCAATACGTATATCAATAACGCCAACAAAGTGCAAAAATAAAAAATGGAAAAAAATGTTTTATTAGGGTACCCCCCCTACATGTAAAGTGGGGGCTGATATTTTTTTCATTCCAACCCCAACGTGTGATATATTGTTGGATAGGTATTTAAAAATGAATAAGGGTTTACTAAAATCGTTTTTTGATAATATTAATATTTTCGGAAATAATCGCTCCTAAAGGAAAAAAAAGTGCGCGCCCCCCCCTCTAACTTTTGAACCATATGTTTAAAAAATATGAAAAAAATCACAAAAGTAGAACTTTATAAAGACTTTCTAGGAAAATTGTTTTGAACTTGATAGGTTCAGTAGTTTTTGAGAAAAATACGGAAAACTACGGAACCCTACACTGAGCGTGGCCCGACACGCTCTTGGCCGGTTTCTTTTTAAATAAGATTTTGCAGCGTGAACATTTAGAACAGATAGGTAATGCTAAGCAATTTTGTTATGGAACCGTATCCGAAATCTTGAAGACATTTGACATACTCTCACAAAAAAACATCAATAAAATCTGTCTAACTGAAATGAATGTAACAGCTATTTTTGCGATTTCGAGATAGGTCCAAAGCACCTGTAATAGTAAAGGCAGTCAGGCATAAGTAGCTACAATATGCATATTTCTAGAATTGCAGATTATTTAAGGAGACACCCTGCCAGCGTATAAAGTTGATATTAAATATTTATGTGCTTAAATGTAAAAACGTATACCTAGGTAGACATTAATGCAGTCCGCTGTATGTAGGCTGTGGCACTGCTAAGTGGAAACCGGAATGAATATTTATTTTATTATTATTAGGAGCCTGCTGTGTCCCACTGGTGGGCAAAGGCCTCCCCCCTCTTTTTCCATTCGTCTCTGTTAAGTGCTATGTCTGGCCAACTACTCAAAAATGAGTCGAGGTTATCCCGCCATCGCCGATGTGGTCTGCCGGATCCCCGGGGTGACTCGTGGGGCTCCCACTCCGTGGTTATCTTAGCCCGTGGCTATTTATTTTTCCCCTTACTAGCTCGGAAACACGTGTTTTGTTCTTTAATACCAGCGGGTAAAAACGCATTTTATCCACTAGTGGGTAAAGTAATTTGACCTTGAATAAAGTCAAATTAACTGCTTTAAAATTGATAAAAGTAGGTGAGTCTAGTAATAAAGATGATTTACCACCTGTGGAACTACTGGAAGCAGTGATAAACGCATTTTTTGCGTTGTAGTTTCTTCGCTATAGTGAGGGGAAAAGTTTTGTGTTACACTCGGGTGCAAATGTATTTTACTTCTCGTATGTTAAAAAACTCGCAAGTTCAGGATTCTATTCTCGAACCACTCGCTTCGCTCGTGGTTCAACTATAGAATCCTTTCACTTGCTCGTTTTTCAATTCCACACTCGGCGTTAAAATACAACTTTGCCCCCTTGTATAACAAATAACTATTACACGTTAGTTTTACATCTTCGGGCAAAATATTTCACCACTCATTGCCATTCTTTGTAATGTGATAATCAAGGGTGAACAGGCTCTTCTGGCCGAGCTCACTCCATCGTAGGCCACGTCTTTGCCTTTGGCTAGTCTGTGGTCAAGAGTAAGCCCATTTGTAATAATAAAAAAAAGTTTTTATGGACCTAATGAAAATTTGCTGCTTTTTCCGTAAGTATCAATATTTCAAAAGTTTGAAATGAAATTCTGATAGTACCTACAAATAAAAAATTATTCCCACTATGACTTTGATTTTAATTTAATTTACATACATACATACATACATACACACGCCTGTATCCCGTAAAGGGGTAGGCAGAGCACATGAAACTATTAAAGCTTCAGTGCCACTCTTGGCAAAATAATAATTTAATTTACATATCTGTAGTTAATTTTTGTAACTTGAAGAATATATTATTATGGATTATTTTTCTTAAGTTATTGTATAAATAAAAAATAATAAATAAAATTTATTTATAGTTATTTGAAATACATGTCATGTTATTTGCCAAGAGTGGCACTGAAGCTTTAGTAGTTTCATGTGCTCTGCTTACCCCTTTATGGGATACAGGCGTGATTGTATGTATGTATGTATGTATGTCAAAAAAAGCCTTAACTAAAAATAATTACAAACAGTAATTAGTCAATACCGCTCCGCACCGCCTCCGGTGCAAAAGTGCCCATAATGCTTGCGGCAATTTGAACTTGAATAAGTTAATTACGTCATTAAACTATCTATGTATGTAGATACATCTACATTTCTTTTGACATCTTGATAACTACCAAGGTTAATAAGTTAATAAATAAGCAGGTGCAAACCGCCACTATCCCTGTTCCGCTGACCGGTAGTAGTATAGAGCTTAGCCAAAACATACAAAGGAATAGATAATAAGACAGCACAATTGCGTTAGTTAGCAATCACTTGTGTAATATTTCAGTTGAATTTAGATTATATTGATTAGCATCCTAGATAATATGGCTAACTACCTCTTGGGAGAAAGTCTGTGTCTTGTTAGAAACTTGTATTTCTTTAGGCAGTTATTGTTAGCATTGTAGATGCATAATTGTTTGAGATGTGACAATGAGTTCGTCACCAAGTGACAGCTTGCCAGGGGTTCCCTCGGGAGCGGGGTGCACGATTGTCCCAATTTTTTACTTACCTGGTTTGCATACGTTAGAGTTGACATTATAAAAATCTAATTTTAAATGTTATTTGCTTGTGCATAGCAATATAACTCGTTAGTAAAAATATGAATGCATTAGGTATAAATATTTCTGAAACATGTACTCGTAGATAATAACATTAACTTAATAATTGAATAGTAACTTATAGATATTTGTGTCAATAGATAAGGCGTAGTAACTGTAAGAAATGGAGTTGCAATTAACTATAAAGATAAGAATATGATTTCGTGTAGGCATATCATTATTACTATTGTTGGAATGTTTTTTGTCTATGATGACTTTTGACTTCGCATATTGTGATAACTCCATTATTAAATAAGCACACGGCAAAATAATAACCAGTGTCGATTAAAACATTCTTTAATATTGCGTATAAATTTAATATTGCCTCTTCGACAAACAAAAATATTTATGCTACGACGTAATAACAACTACACGGCTATGGCCATACAGGTACTCTAGTAAATACGCAATTTAACAATTGAACATCAAAACTGTATTGTACGGCGTAGCGCCAACAAAAGGCACGCCTTCACTAAAAAATTATTGGATCGTTCAACAAAAACAAAGTACTCGGACATCCCTAGACCCCTTCGCTCGCTTCTAGGCGGATGGCGGTTCAAGTCGGGAGTGTTTTTTGTAAACTTTAGATGTCGTTGACTATTTAAAGTTAGGTAGTCCGCGTTAGGTAGTCGTGGCGTTCCCTTGCAGCGTTCCTTTTCCCGGTGGAAGTGGCGCGTTCTCCGCGAGCAAGTGACATATTTCGGGGCAAAGCGGCCACCGCTTTCGGCCGGTGCACACGTTTCGTTAGCTTCACTATTTTAAAAACTCTATCTACTTGCCGGTATCCGGGAAGGGACGACCGCCGGCACCGCGCACCGTGCCGCTCATTGCCGATGCAGTCGACCTGCGTACGCGTCGCTACGTTAGCCGCTTGACGTGCGTTCGCGCCCGTTCCCATGCACCTTTCATTGTTGATATGTTGTTATGTTATTTTTAAATGTGCGTAAACTGCGTCAGCCAATGAACTCGTTGTAAACAAATAAAGTGCCTTATTTTGATGATGTTTGTTACGAAGAAGAGGTGATATTTGTTGGTGCTGTTAAGTTTCTTCACACACGATGAGCGGGAGGGAAGGCGGAAATGCAGTTCCGTCTTCGAGTGAGTATCGATATTTTTTTGTTATCTAATGAGTATCACTCCTAGTGTAGTATTTGTATTTTGGTGTAGTTGTTGTTTTATGGTTTCCGTTAGGTGCGTTATAAATCTATCTTCACACGTGGGTAAGGAAGGGTGCGCCTGGTGCGCGCGCGCATACGCAATCAACTTACGTCAAAAGCTGTTGTATGCATCGGGACTTGACGTGGGCCTTATCGGGCGGATGCGCGCCGTGCCCCCCGAGACACTCAAAGGCGTTTGTTTATATCATCATTGAAATTATTCAAATTGAGGTTAATAGAGTCTCGAACTGTAGATGTCGCACATATGCGCACCATGTTTACTTCCACGCTGATTAACAAAATGATATACATAATTATAACAGTAACCTCGTAGTTCCAGCATTGATGAAATAATAACGTCATGTTGTTTGCGCAATAGCATATACACAACTATCTATCTAATGAGTTTCTAGTAATGAATAAGAAAACAAATGAAACTGAAGAGGGCAAGTTATTTTTGAAAGCGTTGATAAATAATGAGCATGTAAGAATGCAGTATAGCAGCATTTCCTCAGCTCTACGCACGAAGCAGTGTTTACGATACCATACGATACTCCGTTTTGGGAGCCCGAGTGCATGCCGCTGGTATGCATCGGTCGTGTTTCCCACATTCATTTCTGGACTGTGACTTTAAAAGTGTAAGGCGCTTTTTACAATGGTCGGGGTAATTTTTTCTATCTGTGTGGGTAAGAGCCGACTGCATTTTCGGAGGACCTTAATCTCTCCCCACTACACGGCGTGTTTTTGTCGCCGACATGCCACGGAAATAGTGACGGACTCATGTCGATATTTTTACATGGGAATGAAAATAAAAGCAGGAACTAGTCACGTCCTACTCCTAACGAGGGGGCAACTATTTGTGATGCAGAAACGGTGTTGTTTACATTTCTTCGATAGTTTTCTTTTGTTTTGTTTGGACGGAGAAAGTATTGGAATGCTCTATGAGAGCTATTAGAAGTACCAATTAAGTATAATAACATTTTATCGCTAATACATAGTTATTTAGCTGCGTTCTGTTCCTATTGAAATTGTAGCTACTCACACCGTTATGATGAAAATCTAAATTAGATACATAATTAATTTTTATTCTTTCTTTCATGGTTTTAAAGGCGTTTGTATAAGCATGAGATGTTTTTTTAAATCCCTCTGAAATTAGTTGAATCCTATTCAAATTAAATATGTTTTTAAAATTCAACAATAAAAAATAAAATAGATAAGGAAATACATAAACACAAACTATATAAATTAAATAAACTGAAAAAAATATGCTTTTTAAGTAAAACAAAAAACATTAACTGACATACATTTTCTTGTAAATATTTAGAGTTATCGTTTTAAAGTCAACCTAGCCATGTCGAATTAAAAAAAAAATCGATTGAAGTTCAGTTACGTCCCTACCAAGGGTCCGAGTTCGTAACCAGTCAATTAAATACGAATAGTGGTATTTGTTGCTGTCTCTTTCGCTCCCGCCCAAGAACCCGCGGCAGGCGCCACTTGACGGTGATTCACGTTTGAATTCCATGCCTACGATTGATAACAACCCCGTGTTCCCATCTCTTCGCGAGCGCTCGCGACTTACAAACACCAAAATAGGTAGGACTACCAAACCCTTACCGAATACTAGTAATCGATACATAGATTAATACTGGTTCACCAGAGTCGAACGGTCGGTAAGCGATTGTAACGCAGGGCCAGCAAAAAGTAGTGAATGGCAGGACGTTTTAGGTCATTTACTTGCAGCCCATGTGCCAGATTCATGGACATGTGTTTTGTTTACTAAAATATTAACCGTTTATCGACCACTTAGTGCACACGTGCTCGTGCGTATATTCATATTGGAAATTCTTTGAAAACGCGCGCACCCGTTTGACTATTAAGTGTTAATATCTGGGAGGCCGCTATGCTCGGAAACCATATAAACACTTTAAAATGCCCGTTCTCCGAGAAATAAGATCTTCTTCGAGCCACTTTCGGCCCCAAAACAATCATGACAAGTTTTTTAGAAACCGTTAAAGTCGTTGTCGTTTCCGAGTTTCAGAAATATAGATATTAATATTATTTATGTCATTTCTTAATTATATATTTGTGTTTTCAAAAATTGCTCAATCATTACATATAAAAGACTTTTTCCCGCGCCTTCGCTTGCGTACTAAAAGTATAATCTTATTCAAACGTTGAACTTTGGACCCCCATTTTAGGATGTGAATTTTGAAAAATCCTTTCTTAGTGCTCCTCTACACCTTATAAGGAACCTAAGTGACAAATTTAGAATCTTTAGGACCAGCGGTTTCAACTGTTCGTTGATATGTCAGTCAGTCAGTCAGTTTCTTCTTTTATACATATATTATATTTAGATAAAGAACCGAAAAGGAAACCGGGTTTTGGGAGAAACCAAGTTGGATAGAGTTCCTTGTACAATATTTCTATAAAACTTCCCGATAGGTCGCAATCAACTCTTTCTCATGGGCGTAACAAGAACCTTCTTAATTATTATTTAACTGTCGTAGAGACAATTTTAGTGATTACGATTTTGTCACATGTCATTCAATCAACAGCGGGGCATATAATTAATGATATTTATATTTTAATAGTCTGCCGCAGATGTTTTGGTGTGAACTTGGCTTAAGGTTAAGTTTGTGTAGAAAAAGATCTATTTAATATAAATCATTTTTAAATAAAACACCGGTCTGTATGTATACAAAAAAGTGTGACTCTTGAACAATATCATAAAGACTAAACAGATGGTTGTCTATTGTTTGCCCGACAGTCATTTAACATAATATTCATATGCCCGAATCTAACTTGCCTGAATTTCATTTGCCAGAATGATTTGTTTATCATAAACATTGTATGACATACTGGTTGTTTATCCGAACATTACCTTCCATAATCATACAATGCCATACTATTTGTTAGCCATATTATTAAGTGCAATAATATGGTTTAATATAATATCCAAACGCCATAAGCAATTATTGCCATATTAATTGTTGCCCATATTATTACCTAACCTACTTTTTGAGAGCAGTTTCATTTTCCAGGGGGTCACAGCTCTAACCTAACCTAACCTACTTTTCAAGCTGTTACCTTTTCCAGGGGGTCACAGTTCTAACCTAACCTAACCTACTTTCTGATAGCAGTTTCATTTTCCAGGGGGTCGCAGTTCTAACCTAACCTAACCTACTTTCTGATAGCATTTTCATTTTCCAGGGGGTCACAGTTCTAAATTAACCTAACCTACTTTTCAAGCAGTTTCATTTTCCAGGGGGTCGCAGTTCTAACCTAACCTAACCTACTTTCTGATAGCATTTTCATTTTCCAGCGGGTCACAGTTCTAACCTAACCTAACCTACTTTTCAAGCAGTTTCATTTTCCAGGGGGTCACAGTTCTAACCTAACCTAACCTACTTTCTGATAGCAGTTTTATTTTTTAGGGGGTCACAGTTCTAACCTAACCTAACCTACTTTCTGATAGCAGTTTCATTCTCTAGTAATTCTAGTAGTGTCGCCTCTGTGACAATTACGCATTTCGATGATTCTGCCAAATCACATTATGGAAATGGATTTTTCTGGTCGCTAATTTGTATGACAAATGATGGTATGGAATGTGGTAATTACTGATTTCAATGATTCTGACAAATGACATTATGGAAACTGACTTTATGGGAAACAAAGTTTCTGGCACTTGATTAATATAGTAAACAATGATTATGGCATAAGATGTTATGAAAAACAATATTATGATTGTTGAATAGGGTAGCAAATAAAATTATGGCAAATGAAATTCTGGCAAATGGGGGTATCCCCCACGTGTTTCCGAGCTAGTGAGGGGAAAATATCTTTGTCGCTCAGATTCTGTCGAAATTTTTAGTTGCTTTCATGTGTTCAAAAATGTGTTCGTAGTTGATCTTTTGGCAACCTTTTTGTAAAATGATAATGAACTATCAGTTATTTCTTATAACATCTAAATTATACTAAACCTAAACTAATTTATTTATATACGTAACTTACGTAGCGTACTACTAAATTTACGTAAGAGGGTAGAAATTACTTGTAGACGATCATATTCAGGGTGTTTTGGGTTTCATATCGAAAATGGTATCAGGTGACAAAAATAGTAGAGTAGGAATTTAATAATTCGGCAGATGTTATAAGGTTCAGTCCGTTTCATAAATATCTGTACATTTTTTCACCTTATTGCAACGAGTTAATATGAAGAAATTTACACATAAGTATTTACGAACTCGACTGTACAGCGGGGCCATTCTCGACTGGGGGCAAATGTAACTGGTCAATTTTTTCCATGTTTTGCAATGTTTACATTATTAAATAGAGTGTCCACGGGTTATATATGGTGGGCGTGTTCAGTGGACACATGTAGAACTCATCATAGTGGAATAATGGAAAAAATGGATCAGTTACAATTGCCCCCCAGTCGAGATGTGCCCCGCTGTACCTTTCTAATAATATTAATGCATAACATTCATTCAAAAAGGTAATGAAGAAAATTTAAAAATCAGTAACTATAAACGGGCTAGTTCCTTTTCCCGTAAGAACCAGAAAAGAGGGGGATCTTGTATACTCGTTAAGCATGATATAAACTATAAACCTTTACAGATTTGTGCTGAACTTAGTATTCCAACAGTTTTTGAATGTAGTGGAATTGAAATTCTTGATCATAAACTTATAATTATAAACATTTATCGTGTTCCTAAACACAGTAATAAACAACAGTTCCTGCTTCAACTAGAGGCACTTTTGCATCACTTTGGGCTGAAGAAATCAAGATATAAAGTTGTATTATGTGGAGACTGGAACTATAATATTCTAAAAAAAGATAACAGTACATCTGAGCTTATAAAACTGCTCAAAAATCATAACTATGAACTGCACATTAACGGTCCGACACGAGGTGAATCATGTCTCGATCAAATAGCGAGTAATATAAAGAAAATAACTTCAGAAATCCTTCCACTCGCACTTTCAGACCACGAAACGGCACAACTCGTCACGTTTCCTGTAAAAACGGTACTTAAGACCATACCATACTACATAAAAAAGAGAGACTACAGTAAAGAAAATTTGTTTAAATTCCAAAATTGCTTAGCTGCATTGTCTTTCTCTGATGTACTCAGTGCAGAAGAAACTAACGTAGCGTTTAATGAATTTCACGAAATACTGTGCTTATTTAATGAATTATGCTTCCCGTATGTTCGTATAAAAGTCAATAAATCTCTCAACAACAACAAATGGCTAACAAAGGGATTACGACGAGCATGTATTCATAAAAGAACATTATATTTAAAGTATAAACAAGACATGACAAACAAGTCTATGAATAAACACAATTATACTAGATATACGAAACTTTTGAGGAAATGTATATATAAAGCAAAACAACTACATAATACGAGAACTATCACACAGGCCAAAAATAAATCCAGAGCCACTTGGCAAATTATTAACGGCCCAACTCTCATACAACCTAACACCATATCTAGTATTACTAATGTTCGAGGAACTTATTCTGATCCCACCACTATAGCAGAACTTTTTAATGATTTTTTCTTAAACATAGCCAATCAAATTAATGATAACGAAGTAGACAAATATTCATCAGTACCATTTAATTCAAAAACAATTTTTCTTAACCCGTGTGATGAAACAGAAATTTTCAAAATTATTTTGTCTTTAAACAACAGTCTTGCAGTGGGCTCCGATGGTCTAAGTACCAAAGTCATAAAGCTCTGCGCAAAATATATCAGTAAACCTTTAGCACATATAATAAATCTATCCTTTAACCAAGGCATTTTCCCTCAGAATCTCAAGTTATCAATAGTTAAACCGATATATAAAAAAGAGGACAAAAGCCAGATGAATAATTATCGGCCCATCACTTTAACGCCAATTATCTCTAAAGTTATAGAGAAAGCCATGCATAGTCGCTTATCGTCTTTCCTAAACTGCATTTTAAACAAAAATCAATATGGCTTCCGGAAGGGCAGCTCAACAACACTAGCCTGTTTTAATCTCATAAAACTTGTGACAGATTCAATAAACGACAAAATACCAGTAGCAGCTACTTTCCTGGACTTGAGCAAGGCTTTCGATTTTGTTCACCATTCGATCCTTTTAAATAAAATAGAAAAATATGGTGTTAGAGGGAATGCCCACAGATGGATTGAAAGCTACCTTACAGATCGCAAGCAATGTACAGAAATACAGACTATTGAAAATGGAGAACTTATAACTAAGAGATCACATTATAGTCCCAACATATGCGGTGTGCCACAGGGGAGTATTTTAGGGCCCCTTTTCTTTATTCTTTATATAAATGACATGCCACTACATATTAATCAAAATTGCATCATGTTTGCCGATGATACGACTCTAATAATTAAATCAGATGACAGCAATAATTTTAACAATGACATTAATAAAACTCTGGCAGACATCATTGACTGGCTACACATGAATAAATTAAGAATAAATATAAACAAGACTAATTTCATGCAATTTAGGACATACAAAAATACTGACATTAATCTTAATATAAATTACAAGAGTTACCAATTAGAAGAAGTAGAAACAACAAAATTTCTTGGAATAATTATTGACAAATTTTGTAGCTGGAAAGACCATATTGCATCTTTGTGTGAAAGGCTAGAGAAGTTTGTTTTTGCATTAAGGAAATTAAGCAGAACCTCATCTAGAGACTTAGCATTAACTGCTTATCACGGGCACGTGTCATCTTTACTTAGCTACGGCTTGATTATTTGGGGCAATTCCGTAGATGTGAATGATGCATTTTTACTACAAAAAAAATGTGTACGAGCCGTTTGTAACACTCACTACTTAGAGCCATGTAAACCTTTATTTAAAGAAATAAAAGTATTGCCACTTCCATGCTTGTACATCAAACAGATGTGTATGTTTGTAAGAGAACATCCTGAATTTTTTGAAAAGCAAAGTACATTCTATCCTAGATCTACCAGAAATAAAGATAAACTATTCCTACCGTATTCTAGAGTAAAGCTTCACAAAAATAACTCGTTCTGTATGGCAATTCAAATTTATAACCAGCTGCCTAAATCGATCTTAGAATGTCCTACAGATCGCTTTAAGAAATCACTTACGGAATGGCTACTAGACAAATGTTTTTACTCGGTAAAAGAATATTTAAGTTACCAAGATCTCAATTTAATGTAAATCCTGAAATTAAGTAATTTATCTATGCCTATATTTGACATCTTAGCTGTGTAATTTATAAAATGTAATAAATTGACTCAATCCTTGTGTTTATTTGTAATGAATTATTGTGTAGCAAATTATATTGACATTATATTGTACATACTTGTAAATAATTGTTAAATATTGCATGCCTTGCTTGGTAGAACATAAGAACTGCTATTCAATGTTATCATCTTATGTAATCTCACTATGTTCTTGCAATAAACTATTGACTTTGACATTGACTTTGACTTAAAGACACTTTGACCGTTGCACCTTGCGCTATGATGCATACCTAACTATAGGTACTATAGGTAGATTTATTTAAGCAAGAAATACGTAACGTAACGTCAAAAATACATTTAAACTCGGAGTGAACGTAAAGATCGAGCCCTTTTCCCACGAATTTTATATGCCTCATAAAATTCGACATACTTCTGTTATTGGAGATAACCTGAGATGTTTATAACGCTGTGTTTTTGGCACTCGAGTTTGACAGTATGCTAATCGGTATGGCAACAATTAAATTACGCTGCGCTTCAGTCCAAGAGTCCAGAATTTGGGGAAATTTCAATGCATTAAATACAAAATTACATTATCGCCCAAGTGCGAAAAGTAGTACTTTACTAGCCCAAGTCGGAACTTTGAAGGACCACGTGTACTGTATGACGTTGTACCATTCACGTGCGAATAGGTACTTCAAAACTCGTGCCGTGTTTCCACACGTGAAGAATTTCCTCTTTTCGCACTTATGTCGTGAAATACTAATATAGCATTTTCTCATTTTTATTTTAGGTACTAGATTGTAAAGTCAATAGTTACCTTATCTGATTTCGTGGCATCTCTAATGATAAAATCTGTTGAATATTTATTTGTAAGAAAATAATCCATTTTTACAAAGAGAATCGAGTATTATAGAAACTGTCAAAGTAAAATGTGTAATCACAGTGCATAGACTGCCATCTCACGACACAAGCTTAAAACTTTTGAACCTCAGTTATGACAGTTTGGCCCATATTCTTAGCTTGATATGTCTTAAAATGTCAAATATTAATATTAGCGCCATCTAGCTGAGCGTTCCCCAAGGGTGTATCGTCATCACGGTCAACGTACCTTTTTGTGTATGGTTTTGAGGTACGTTTTTTCTTAGGCTAAAGCCTAAGATTTAAATCTGTCTATACGGAGTTACATATATGTCTTTGATTTTTAACATAAAATCGGCTATTAAAATTTTAACACTCTTTTGATGACAAGCATTTTCGTGACTCATATTATTTAAAATTCAGGTTCAAAGTTCATAATCGTTAAGTCACCTATATTTTTTTACTGGTCACAATAAATTCGTCATAACATTGTAATTCTGTGAACACGTGACTAAGCCTTTCCTCCTGTAAGAGCTGTGACGATGACGGAAGACGGAAATAGGTAAATTCCTTTTTTGTTTCTAATCAGACTAAAAACTACGAAACATATAAATAACCTCGTGATAAAGGGCCTGGCCGGACTGCCATGGTAAAATCGCCCCTGGCTAAATATGAAATATTGATATGCAGGATTATTCGTATTATTACTACATGTACTACTACTGAATATTATGCCTCAAACTATTTCCGTTTATGAAAAAAATTAAAAAAAAGAAATTTTGTTTTTTATTTTTTTCTTTAAAACCGCGTATCCGATTAACTTGTTCTTTGGATATTTTATAGATATATTAGGGATACATCAATTTAAAAAAAACCGGCCAAGTGCGAGTCGGACTCGCCCACCGAGGGTTCCGTACAAACTTTCTTTCAAACTACCTAGTAAAAATAATCTCATATTTTCATATAACTCTAATGACTTGACTAGAAGACAAAAGTATAGGCACTAATGAGTATTATAGTGTATAGCGCCATCTCCCGGTCAATTTGCTAACTAATTTGCGCGACCTGGTTTTTCAGGGATAATTCTTTATAATGATAACCGATTTAAACAGTTTTTACTTTATTGGACAGAAGATGGTTTACGGAACATCTCGTATTAATTTTAAGTGCGATATACATCCGCAAGGGTGGGTAAATTGAAAGTAAAAATCTGAAAAGTTTTTTGTGAATTAAAAAAAAAGTATTCAAAATACAAACACGATTATATTTTTCCTGTAATATATAGCATAAAACCAATGTGTACTAAAATTTTCATAATTTTTCGTTGGTAAACTTCGGAGAAAAGGGGGGGAACGGTATTTTTTTTTACATTTTCCTTCAAAATTCTTTTTTTTTCCACAACAAAAAAATTATAAAAAATAGTTTATTTACGTTCAATTTGAGCTCTTTCCAACGATACCCCACTTGACCTAGTAACTTGAAATTTACAGTTTGCCCCCTTTCATTTTGGCCATTTTCTACAATTAAAATTAATATATTTAAAAAAATTATACTTTCTATTTGTAGAGGTTTACAATGTTCACAACTATTCCAGATAGCATTAGTAGTTCTCGAGATATTTAGGAATGTGACAGACGGACAGACAGACGGACAGAGTCGCACCATAAGGGTTCCTGTTGTACCTTTTTTGGTACGGAACCCTAAAAAACAATTTCCTGACTTGTTGTTAAGTACATTTTTTTAAATTTATGTTTTAAATTTTTTTTTACCACATACGAGTTAGCGACACCTACTATATTTTCATATAATATAATCGCGATTTTATACTCTATTACATATATTTTTATCAAAAATATTAGTTTGGATCAACAATGTCAAAATAAGTTATTTATATATTATTACCCTTTAGTACTTAGTACGTTGCTCCTGGAAAGAGATGTATGAAAATTTTGGCATAATTAATGGAAGATTTTTTTAAATTGGGATATGTACATTATAGGCCGAAGTTATTTTTCATCAAGCCTCCCCACCCCTCCCCCCTCTGCGTCACCCATCTACCCCCCTTAAAGAGCCGAAAATGCGATTTTTCTCGATTTCTGACAAAACCGATTAAGATACAGAAAAAGCGTGTAGGAACAAAGTAATCCTTAATAAATTTACTACAAATCTCTCATAAACACTTTAGTGATAGCACTTATAGTTTTCGCGCAATCCGTCACGAAAGTTGCTCCTTTCTTCAATTTTCTTTAATGAATGAAAAGTTTTCTCCTTAAATGCTTACGAAATCATCGGTTTGATAGTACTAAAATATTATAAACTCAAGAATTAATTTCAAGGGAAAAAATCACTACCATGGGCGGGACTTGAACTCACGGCCTCTAGATTGATAGATATGATAGATAAATAACGCTAGGGGTACCATTGATTCATATAGTAGAAAGCTGAAAGATTCGCTAACTAGAGATGAGCTTTTGGTGGCTCAGTTGGTAGAGCCCTCGAGTTTCTATCCAGAAGCCGTGAGTTCAAGTCCCATCCATGGTAGTGATTTATCCCCTTAATTTAAAATTAGTCATGAGTTTACAATATTTTAGTCGTATCAAACAAATTTCGACGATTTCGTAAGCATTTTGGGAGAACACTTTAATATTCTTTAAAGAAAATTGCAGCAAGGACCAACTTTCGTGGCGGATCACGCGAAAACTATAAGAGCTAGCACTAAAGTGTTAATGAGAAATTTGTAGTAAATTTATTAAGAATTATTTCGTTGCTACACGTTTTTTCTGTATCTTCAACGGTTTTGTCAATAATTTAGAAAAACCGCATTTTGGGCTCTTTAAGGGAGGGTAAAAGGGTGACGCAGAGGGGGGAGGGGTAGGGAGGGTTGATGAAAAATAACTTCGGCCTATAATGTACATATCCCAATTAAAAAAAATCTTCCATTAATTATGCCAAAATTTTCATACATCACTTTCCAGGAGCAACGTACTAAGTACTAAAGGGTAATAATACATAAATAACTTATTTTGACATTGTTGATCCAAACTAATATTTTTGATAAAAATATATGTAATAGAGTATAAAATCGCGATTATTATATGAAAATATAGTAGGTGTCGCTAACTCGTATGTGGTAAAAAAAAATTATTTAAAACATAAATTAAAAAAAAAATGTGCTTAACAAAAAGTCAGGAAGTTAATTTTTTTAATTGATGTATCTCTAATATATCTATAAAATATCCAAAGAACAAGTCAATCGGATACGCGGTTTTAAAGAAAAAAATAAAAAACAAAATTTCTTTTTTTTTAATTTTTTTCATAAACGGAAATAGTTTGAGGCATAATATTCAGTAGTAGTACATGTAGTAATAATACGAATAATCCTGCATATCAATATTTCATATTTAGCCAGGGGCGATTTTACCATGGCAGTCCGGCCAGGCCCTTTGTTAAAATTTCCGATGCGGTCATCTTATTTATGCTGAAATTCTTCTACTACTTCTACATGACGTTGGTTTTTTAAATGCTAAACCGTTGTTAGAAACAAATAGAGAGTGATTGCTAAAGTAGCCAAATATATGTACTATAGATGGATGTATGTCTAGGTAGATTCCTAAAGTTTTTTCTTCGATTTTTAGATCGCCTAATATTTTTTGGCATAATGATCATTTGGCCTAATTTAAATGTCCTAATATTGTTTCGCCTAACGCCGTTAAAACCCACTTTTTTAGAAGCGATTCGGATTTGTGTGTGGTCACGGTTCTAACCTAACCTAAACCTACCTTTCTAACAGCGAATCGGTTCTGGGTAATGTCATTTTTGGGGCAAAATTTAAATTATGCCAAATGATCGTTAGGCCAAAAGACCGTTAGGCATTTCATAATTCGGCCAAATGAGTTAGGCCAAGTGATTTTCGAACAAACATCATTAGGAATGTAGAGGTAGTCCCACTATAGATGCATCAGTTTTAATGCCTTCCTCGTCATGCTTTCATTTGTATTACGTACGTACACGTACGTAATTCACCAAATCTAAAAATTTAATCTATCATATTATATGACCATTTTATATTCTTAGCATGATTGTAGGACAGGATATGGTTTATATTATCGTACCAACTTGTTTCGTTTTGTAGGAGAGCTTGCCAATAATCATAAGATATGAATATATAACTTAGATTTTTTAAAGATATTAATAGTGTCCGTTTTATAACGCGTTCGTTTCATTGCGTATTTTTGTAGGCCTAGCACATGATGGCCGCGAGAGTATGTCGCTGCGAGATAAATCACAAGTCTTCTTCTAACTGTATTAATGACATAAGGACGCGTAATCTCGCGGCGACTTACTCTCGAGGCAATCATGGGCTAACCGTGCTACACTCTTAGAGTTAGTAAACTATAAAAAAAATAAAAAATATTATAGGACATTTTTACACAGATTGACTGAGGCCCACGGTAAGCTCAAGAAGGCTTGTGTTGTGGGTACTCAGACAACGATATATATAATATAGAAATACTTATATACGTAGAAAACATCCATGACTCAGGAACAAATATCTGTGCTCATCACACAAATAAATGCCCTTACCGGGATTCGAACCCGGGACCGCGGCGTAGCAGGCAGGGTCACTACCGACTGCGCCAGACCGGTCGTCAAACTATGTTTCAACCGCAACAATTATAGCATGCACAGAAGATGCACACAACGTAGGTACGCGTTGTATGCATTAGGCATGCAGTTCCAATCTATAATTATTTGGTATGCGGTAGGAATGTACATTCTACGAGTATCTCGTTGATCACACATTTGCCTCGAGAGAGCATGAAAGGGAAACAAGTGAACATGATTTAAAAATTATTTACTTATCTAGTCATACAAACATACTTAGGACAATGACTTACTATATATTCCTAAAGCCTCCGCCACACGTTTTCGTATAGCGTTTTGATAGCGTAGCGTTAGCGGCACGGAATGCGCTCGCGTATGATATCGTTCGAGTAATGTTTTAAAAACTCACGGTAACAACACTTTACGAGGCGCTGTAAATTACAACATATGTATTTATTTACCTTTCTCCGTGCCATTTTCAATTTTCTTTTACGCCTTTAGATTGTTCAAGCAAAGCTTTTATTAAAGTGCAATGTGTTTGTGTAGGAAGTATTTTATTTATCTTTACTTGTACTAAAGCAATATGATTTCAAAGAAATAAAACTTAAAGCATGGGGTTCCCTATCCCTCCATTTCTAAAATTACACAGAATTAACTCCTCTTTCTAAAAATAGTGCCTGTAAAGGTGAACAGATATACGACGGAGGTAAAACTTAGAACTCGAATTTGTAATGCAATATGAATGAAAGAATTTAGTGTGAAGTTGATAATTGTTATTTCAATCAAACTAAAAAACCGGCCAAGAGCGTGTCGGGCCACGCTCAGTGTAGGGTTCCGTAGTTTTCCGTATTTTTCTCAAAAACTACTAAACCTATCAAGTTCAAAACAATTTTCCTAGAAAGTATTTATAAAGTTCTACTTTTGTGATTTTTTTCATATGTTTTAAACATATGGTTCAAAAGTTAGAGGGGGGGGACGCACTGTTTTTTCCTTTAGGAGCGATTATTTCCGAAAATATTAATATGATCAAAAAACGATCTTAGTAAACCCTTATTCATTTTCAAATACCTATCCAACAATATATCACACGTTGGGGTTGGAATGAAAAAAAATATGAGCCCCGACTTTACATGTAGGGGGGGTACCATAATAAAACATTTTTTTCCTTTTTTTATTTTTGCACTTTGTTGGCGTGATTGATATATATATTGGTACCAAATTTCAGCTTTCTAGTGCTAACGGTTACTGAGATTATCCGCGGACGGACGGACGGACGGACGGACGGACAGACAGACATGGCGAAACTATAAGGGTTCCTAGTTGACTACGGAACCCTAAAAAAAACAGAAAACACATTAAGAGGGAATAAGAATGTGTTTTGGCTGAAGAAATTTAGATATCTTTTAATTAAATACCATATACTATTTTGGAGGTACTCCACACATTTTATAATAGGTAATAACAAAAATATATTAGTTTGAATGAATTGAATGAAATGAATGAATCTTTGTTATAAGTATGATATGTAACTAGTGAAGTAAAATAAACCACAGTTAAAACTTGAAGTTACATTGATACGTCTGTGTGTACTGTGTAGCCGTTAAAAGGAATGCAATCAGATGTTACATATGCATTAAAAACATTTGGTTGCATTGAAATTCCTGAGTGTATGTTGACTTGGTGTGGAAAGAGCGCCGCCGCACTGCCGGCGATAAGCTACGCAATGAAATGCAGCGATAATTTGGAATTTATCGTTGTAAAGTTGTCAGATATTTTTAAGCTTTAAGATGTGTCAAAGTAGAACTATGAATGGTGAAATACTTAATTCTTACCAGGTATCTTTTGCATCTGTTTGCATTCATACAAAACATCTCTGCATTGAGAAATAATAAAAATAATTACAATGATTTTAGTATAGTTGGGCTATTTTTTTCAAAGTTGTCCACCCCACTTTTTTTGGATTTGGAATTTTTATGTGACACCACATAAAAATTAAAAAAATTCAGAATCGCGAGCTCTTTCAATCTTAATAGGAGAAAAAAAGTGTCCCAAGGTTTTTTCCCATTCCGTTACCATTGTTTAATACATTTTGTATGGCGGTAACGGAATGTAAGGTTTGAAAAATGTATGGAAATCTTGGGAAATCAGGATCGAAAGAGCTTGTGATTCTGAGTATGAACAACGTAAAAAATACCCATGTTACAAAAAAAGGGGTAGGCAACTTTGAAAAAAATGGCCCAGTTGTATAATTATAATTTTTGCGAAATGTTTACCGATTTGAATCCACTATTAGAACAGCATCCAAGGCAAAAATGATGTTACCTATGCTTTTCAATAAATACAGCTTTATGTTGAACAGGTGAATTTGTTCATATGAATAAGTTACTTGCAAACCTGATCAAGATTTTTTTTATTCAGATGCTTGTTGACTGAGTATCTCATAATAGTTCTCTATTTAATTTTGTATTGTATACATTATGCGGGCGGCGCGCACTATTATCATACGGCAAAATAAATTAAACCCACTTTGATATGATTAATAGTACTTCGCGGTAGCTTATTTATGTAGGCAGCGTAAATCATGTAATAACTGTGCTAAAACACCATGGGAATCGTATGGTGTGTCAGAATCATGTGCACTCAATAAAAGTAAAGTACTTAATGCGTATGATGATTTACATGATTTAGACACACCATACGATTCCCATGATGTTTTGTCGAGAAAAGAAACAGAAATGTGAAAATTATAATACGGTACAACCTTCTCTATAGATAAGAGGCCGATACGAACGAACACATTTTAGATTTTTGTTCTGGTTTTGTTGACAAATTACTCGAACAACATCTACTTACACCAAGTACCAAACAATTTAACTCAGATAACAGGAAAAATATTCATGGGTATAAATTAGAACTACTACTGCTTATTGTACTGTTTGATGACTTAATTAATATAATAGCCATCAGTGCCGCCCTTTGTTACTGGAAATGAGACAAGCTCATATGTCTCAATAATCAAATAATTAAAATGTTCTCCCCTTTAAATTCTCGTGAGCTCTGTTAACTGCTAAAAACAAAAAAAAACGAATTTAGCTGTAATTTTGACATCAGATTATGTACATGTAGATTAGGATTAGTTACTTACAAATATTACACACTGGTGTAACTTGGGCCATTTTTTCAAAGTTGTCCACCCCACTTTTTTGTAACATGGGTATTTTTTACGCGATACATACTCAGAATCGCGAAGTCTTTCGATCCTGATATTTAGGAGAAAAAAAATGTCCCAAGATTTCCATACATTATTCAAACCTTCCATTCCGTTACCGCCATACAAAATGTATGAAAAAATGGTAACGGAATGGCAAAAACCTTGGGACACTTTTTCTCCTATTAGGATTGAAAGACCTCGCGATTCTGAGTGGAAACCACATAAAAATTTCCATATCCAAAAAAAGTGGATGGACTTTAAAAAAAATGGCCTCCTTATAAGCAGGCCAAAACAATTAAGAATTAACGTGTCAAATTTCATAATAAAAGTACAGTTTTTTTTATACAAAAAGTCTAGTCTCCTAAGTAGTCAATATTTAAGTGCCTTTCACTTTTATTGATATAATATTACTTAGAACCAAATTTTCAGCATAACTGAGAGGTAAAACACGGATTTCAGTTCCCGAGTAAAATCAGTAATATAACATTATTCTTTAATAGTACGAGTAATTTGAGCTTTATCCACGCCGCAACCATATACCTTCCTACATACAATTGGATTGGCGTCGGGTGACTATGAGGTTAATCCAAAACATCGCCATTTTAAGTTTTTCATCTAGTAAGGTGCATTAGGGTAATTCCGAATGACAGAAACGTTTGGGTAATTTCGAAAGGGGACTCTTGATGTGATGGAAATAATGGTGATTTTTATGCGACTTTCGGAATTACCATAATGCACCTTACAGTGTTTTTGAAGCAGGTTTTGGGAACGTTTTAAAGTACCTATTATACATTTTAGGCATTTTTTGTGGGTCCATTTACAAGGAACATCTTAGAAAATGTACTTTTAGTGGGTATTTCACGATTTCTCTTACTTAAGCCAGAAATTTCGTTGGCTTTATTCTAGAACTTAAAATCATGTACGCCGTACCAGCCTACTGAAATGTTTGTTTAACAAGTTAATTTAAATACCCACAGTTCTATGTAGGTGGCACGAAAATCATTAATTACATTCCTTTTACCCGGCTGGTTGTAAAAGCACATCTTACTGACCTTTGTAACGCGTTTCAGAGAAGCGGCGTATCGATGGGCTTGGAATCCGCCCAAACATGAAATGCATCTGTTTACGTCGGTACTGTACCTTACATACCAGAGTTACTTACGTGCGCTATTTAGGTGATTTCTCTTACCGGAAGGAAGGGACTATTAGAATAAAGAGTACCTAACGAAATCAATGAATATCGCTAAATTTATTAGGGATATGTATTGCTAAAGAGTTAATTGGAAATGCATCAATGGAGTAGGAAATACATCAATGCAGTAGGAAATTGTATTTGAATTTGAATGCATCTGATCAAGATCAAAATTTCGAGTACTTTATGAAGGGGCCTTGTTACTTAATCAAAATGTATTTAAATCGCTCAAAAGTATGGTATCTGTTAGCCTTACGTGACTACAAAGACGTGTACGACGCGGCAAGGCAACGCTGAGATCAGAACCAAAATGATGTAAGTACATAAAAACCCCATGCGTGGATATTGCGTTTATGGTTCGAGCAGCAAGCGAGCGGGACGGGTGCGGGGGGCCACGAATGCCTGCTAGGTGCAGTGTTACGGCAATGAATGAAGAGGTACCAGAAACGCAACCTAAATACCAGGCATTCCTCGAGTCCCCGGCGTCGCCACGTGTGCTGCGCTGTTCTACGCCCGAAATAATATGCTTACCTTACATACCGTCACTTGAAAATGTGTAACGAATTAGCAAAGCTACCGATAAACTTTCGTCTATATCAGACGGAGCCCACACGCACTTCAAATAGTATATGTATTAGATATTAAATGCGTAGGTATTGTTTAAGACATTGGTATTACTAATTCGGGTAGCGCTTACTAATGTTTTTATAGGTACGTTACTTATTTATTTCCGAATACTTCGCTCTTAGTCACATCTTTTTCGATAATGCGGAAGTTGCGTAAACCCTGATTAGTCATGTTCACGATTATTAATTGAATAGAAGCGCCCACCTACTTGTAAACATATTAACAATGTCATGTGAACTATCCGTCTCATAAAGTCTTCGAGTTCAATAACTATACAAACATGTAATATTCTTTATTTCGGTTCCCACGTTATTTTTTGTATAGCCCGATAAAGGGAATCGTATACCCTTTCTTAGTCCGGTAAACAACCGCCAGCCCTTATTTATTGCTAATAGATTTCCGAACGATGTAGTTGTCCCGGTATGCATTTATAAAGAGGGCGCATCCACTTACCTTTTACAACTTTACCGAATTAGAATTTCGAATTGAATTGGTCTCGCCTAATGTTGCGCTTTTGTGCCAGCTTTCATTAACATGGTACAGTGTGATATATGTATGATAACAGAAATTTTGTTATTCAAACGTAACTTAATATAATGCAATTATTTTTTGAGGATCTAGGTACCTATCAATAGTACCTAAAATCGTATCGCCTTGTATCTACAAGCTAATAATAATATGCTTAGTTTGTTAGGTTGATCTGTGTATAATTTATGTTCCTGAATAATTATTTATTTTACTATTTATTCATTCTAGGTGTCGGCAGCACAGCGGTCGCGGGGGCGGCGCCGGCGGGGGTGACGGGGGTGACGCGGCACGGCCGCTGCAAGTGGTTCAACGTGGCTAAGGGCTGGGGGTTCATCACGCCTGATGACGGTGGCCAGGATGTGTTTGTGCACCAGGTAGTTACTTTATTTATTTATGTCTTTCCCATCACCGATATCGATGGGTATCTCGGTTTTTGGGAGGTGTGTGCGGAGCCGAAGCCAACATGTCCTTTAGACACTTTAATGGAATAAATATGAGGGGACACCGAGCGTTTGGGGACTCGGGGGTGGTTCAACGTGGCTAAGGGCTGGGAGTTTATCAGTTCATCACACCTGATGTCGGTAGCCAGGATGTGTTTGTGCACCAGGTGATTACTTTATTCGGTATTCCGGTTTTTGGGAGGTGTGTGCGGAGCCAAAGCCATTTAGACACTTTAATGGAATGTAAGATGTAAGTACGTATTCTGCGCAAACGTACAAACTTATCATGTTATTTCAGTCACTCTCAGTACAAGAAGTTATTTTAATATCGTCTGAACTAGCATGACACATTCGAGCGTTTCTGAGGGAATACGATGAAAAATTATTACTTATGTACACATCCGTAGGTATACTTATACGAGTATGCTTAAATGTTTAATTGTATGGATATATATATTCAGGCATGCTCTGTAAATTTACCTACGTATGTCAACTCTAAATAACTTTAGAATACAAATTGGATTACGAACTCAAAAGCTCAAATTCATGCGCCTACTGTTATAAAACTTCAACACCATGAACTCCAGAATAGTAAAAATAAATCCATTCACAAATAGTGCGTATCTAGGTTGACGGTTGACCTGATAGTGCGCTTGTTTGTTTGTTCGCCTTATCAAGGCCGGATGTTTTTTTTTCTATTACATTTACGCTACCATGTACTTCGGAACGGTAAATTTTATGTATGAGTTTATACGCGGGTATTGGGGGGCGATAACGTTGATTTTTCTCATAAATGATAACTAGCTGAACTGGGCACGCAATGTGATCGAAATATTTATTAAGTTAAACTAGGTCCTATGACGAATAGTAGGATGAATAAACTGAATCACGAGTGTACGTTTCATTCGAAAACAACGTAGGTTTACGGTTAAGTAAGCGCAGTTTTGTAATGTTATTTATTTTATTAATTACAGTAACATAGTTTATAATTACTAAATCTTTAACACAGTTTACATATACAAAAGCAATTATACACATTAAACAGACTTAATATCTAAAATTTCCCTTATAAACTAAACTATCAAATAAAATCTCCCAAATCCGATCCCTGCGGAAGAGTGCCCATAATGCTGGCCACATTTCCCCGCTGGATGGCAATGCCAATCTTCTGCCCCAGGAATGAACCAGCCCTAGGATTCCTGGTGGTGTCAATGGTTTCAGTTAGCTTGATATTGAAATTGCCCCCATTTTTTTTGCTGGACTATTTGGAGGTGTCAATGGTTATTGCAAAACTGCATCTAGTTTTACTGCAGGCAAATAGTACAGCAAAAAAAAATGGATGCAATTTCAATATCAAGCTAACTGCCGTTATTCCTTGATTTCAGAGCGTCATCCAGATGCCAGGGTTCCGGTCGCTAGGCGACGAGGAAGCCGTAGAGTTCGAGTGTAAGGAGTCCGACAAGGGCCTTGAGGCCACGCGGGTCTCCGGGCCCTCGGCCGTGGACTGCCAGGGCTCGCATCGCAGGCCGCTCTCCAAGAAACGGTTCAGAAAAATACGGTAATCTTAATTACTATGCTGAGCAGCTAAAATACTTGTACTTGCTTAAGAATCCCTAACAAGTTTAGTTAGTTTTAGTTTAGTTTATGTATAAAAGTATGTATTTATCTATTTAAGTATGTATATCGTCGCTTAGCACCCATATCGCAAGCTTTGCTTAGTTTGGGGCTAAGTTGATCTGTGTAAGGTGTCACCAATATTTATTTATTTATATTATTTATTTATCTAAATTAATAAATTCGAGGAAATTTAGTCAATACTTAAGTTATTCGCGCGGGCGAGACACACAGTTAAAGTATTTCCAATACTTTTGTTTCAGCATGTTTGCACTGACTTTCTCAATTACGATACTGTTAATAAATATTTTAGCTACGGCTGCAGGTTTCCACGCCTGTTCAGAATTCTGATTTAAGCGTTGTTCCTTTATTAGCGCCAATTAACTAATATCCATAATTTAGTTAAATTACACACGTGTTAGTATCGTGACATAAGTATATTGAGGAATAAGGGCCATATCGCTACAGTCAAGGTCGATAATGTGGGTCGAATAGGAGCCCTATTGTGCAATCCGTTAGTTTTTATTACTCCATTTTACAATTTTAATATCGATTGTGTTACGTTGTCACATGCCCTGATTTTCATCACATTTGCGGATAGTATGATCATATTCCTTGCGTTGGCTCGGCTTTAAGCTATGGCTAATAAGAGACCCGGGTAAGATGAAATAAAATGAATGCCAGTTTATTAGTTTTTGCAAGGCACATACCCCTTGGGGTTACAGCTATTCCTATTATTTTTATCATCATCATATAACAGCAGTTCTCGAAAAGTTTGTACAAAAATTAAGGAGAAAGTTAAATTTGTTTTTATTGTTCCTATTTTGTTACCAAGATTTTTTTGATGAATTGAGATTTTAGTAAGTTTTATTTCGTCATTAAGGTTCTCTAGTATGTATATTTTCTTAATTATAACAATTATCCTGTATATATCTTACGAAAGTCGATATTACTAAATGTTGGTAACAAAATAGGATCAATTAAAATTTGCTGACGTGGCTATGTACAAAGTTGACGGGAATTGCTGATAAGCCGTTTGTTGCTCACTGTTGAGCATAAGCCACTTTTTTATCCTTATCAACTATTTCACAACACAAGAACTAGGAAGCGCTGATTTTTCCGTTTAAAACATAATATGTGTTGGTCTTCCAGTTGCTACAATTGCGGAGAGTTCGCCAACCATATAGCCGCCAAGTGCAACATCGACCCGCAACCAAAGAGGTGTCACAACTGCAAGAGCGAAGACCATCTCATTGCTGATTGTCCTACAAAGGTATATATTTTTTTTGTATGAATAGCTAGACGTTTGACCACGATCACACCCGATGGTAAGTGATGATGCGGTCTATGCGGTTTATTGCGGTGATTTATTTTCACTTTAGATTTTTGTCTAGCAAGTTAAAGTTGTACAAATTATTATTAAATATTTAAAGTTAAATTTGTTTTGTCTTTTTTAAGTGAGGTCTGCGTCGTAGGTTTTTCAAAATTTTTAATTTTGCTTTTTATTTCAAACTTCTTAAAGAGTGTAGATAATATACCTATGTATACATATTTTATTTTAGTCTGCGATAAGCTTTCCATTATTAGATACTTAATAAATAACATATCAAAAAATGGTGTTTCGAATTTAAGGTCAGTGCGGGCAAGACCGGCATAGTTTATTTGAAATAAAGTTTAAGTGGATAAAACTCTATAATTAATGTAGTCTGGCGTAATGCGCATGGTCCTATGGGATAGCAAATATTATATTTTACAAAGCTTTTATAATATTTTTGCGAAATATGGTCATTTTAATTGATAAAAATCACATTTTTTAAGGCTCGGCGGATTGACCGTCCCCCCGCGGTGAGTACGGGAAGACCGTCTAGTGCTTGTTGTCCCGTAATTTCATATGAGACTAGGTTCCAAAACCATGATCATTGTTATTTTACGTAATAACAGGGCAGAATGTGCTAGATAATTAATAAAATAACGTTGAAATTTTAAACATATAAGCATTTTTCCATTTATAAGGCAAGACCGGCATATGTCCCGTAGATGGGGTTCATATTCATAACCTTTTCTTTTCAGGTCCAATTTAGTCACGATATTACAGGTTCATATAAATCCAACTACTTATTTGTTTTTGAAACTTGGTTATTAAGTAAAGGTAATAGGATATTAGGTACGTGAAATAGTTTGGTAACATTTCTTAGCAATGTCCCAGACATTATGAAATATGTTTTCAGGGGTGCTGATTTCAAAGACCAATTTGGAATTTGATATTACTGACTGTCACATTGACTTAAAAGTTTTCATGGGTGTCATCAAACAGTTTTTTGGCTGTAATGGTTATTGGAATCAGCACCCCCGAGAACCTGTTTGACCACACCCATGACCACTTTTGTGTCAAAGTGACAGTCAGAAATGTCAGATTCCAAAGTGGTGTTTAAATTTTAAATTAGCACCCCCGAAAACATATTTGATGACACCCATGACGACTTTTGTGTCAAAGTGACAGTCAGCTATGTCAATTAACGGTCAGGTAGGCGTAAAATAGTCGGTCAAAACCGTCTTTAAGGGTACCCATACGGTCCCTGTTGGGTAATGCTGATAATAAAAATAATGACCAACTTGAAACCCTACTCTCTTTTAGAATATTTGTCGCCGCATTTTGCACAATCTACATAACAAAAAAAATAAAAAAAGGGTAGAACTTATGATAATTCTACCAACTTAAATTTGATGATGAATAATGCAGTGTAGGCTTTCTTCTGTTTATCTCTTATCATTCTTCACAACCATGTCACATATATTTTATTTTTACTTAATACTTTCGAATGATTTTAGTAACACCATACGAATCATTACCAAAACTGTATTTCGAAGTTAAAATCAAAAACGGTACAACTACCATAAGCCAAAAACGTACTTATATATTGATATCGTTTACACTCGACTTATTTCCAATAAAGCCTAAAAAAGGTTGGCAACTCCTTGTTTATCATATGCCGGTCTTGCCTTTCTCTTTTATGTCGGACTTTCTGAGTAGGCACAATTTCTAAGTGACATACTTCAGAACGTAAAACTAGAAATGGAGCGCGTTTTGAGTAAATTAGTCAGAAAGAACGGTTATTAAATGACTACGTTACATATACAATATACAAATATTCCGACTGCTTCTATTTCATTTTAATTTTTTGCGGAACCATGTTGAACTCGATGTTCGAGTTCGAAACACAAATCTAGATTATTGTGAACTAGTGTTCGTCCTAGGGATATGTATTGAAGACCAATGGCTTGAGGATGAAAAACTGGTATACCTTCGGAAGTGTGAGAGGCGTAGATATATAAACACAAAAGTTATAGTCAATAGACGGTCTTTCCGGGTAGACGGTCTTCACCACACTGACCTTAACTCGAGAAGAGTACATTACAATCCGTCTTCCATAAATACCTATGTATACCTTACTGTTCAGAAAAAAACATGGGACTCTAATATGTATTATTATTGCTAGTTTTTGGTACACTTTGGGAACGAAATAAAGCTTTGAAACAATTTTGGGGTCAATATGTCAACCTTAATTTCCTCACCAATATCTTCCCTAGTTCCCGCAAATTGCTTACTAGTAATACATATATCGCATTTTTTTAAATAAATTAATTAAAAAAAAAAACATTATAATCAAAGGTGTGGCCGGTGGCATTAAAACCTTTGCATCATTCGATTTACTTAAATTGCACATATTTTCCATATTTATAAGAAATATTGCAATAGAGAAGTAATAATGCACTGGTATCACTACAGGCCCCGTAGCCGAATGGCATTTCTCCGACGCCAAACGAAAGCGATACGCCGCTGGCTCTGTCGCGCCAATACGCAAGCGCGATAGAGATAGATATCTACTAGCGCTTCGTTTCGTGAGCGTTTCGTGAGCGATTGTGCCATTCGGCTAGCCACCCTGGAATTCACCTGATCCGAGCGACCAAGTTGCGGGCTGCTAAAGATTATTTTGCGCTAACATTCTAAATGGAAGATTTTTATGGCATTATTTTAAACTGACTTCAAATAAGATAGATATAATCAATTTGGTCAGTTTTTTATATTATGTACATAGGCACTTAGGTATACGACGTCAGAACTTAACGTTTAAAAATATAATTCCTTATATATCTTTTTCTTGCAGGTTGAAAAGAAGAGTGATCAGCAAACGAAGAGTTCTGGCAGTTCCCAAGACAGCCAAGAAGGAAGCCCGTAGCAACCATGATGGATATCCTAGATCAGGCATTCTAGCGGCATTGGTTCTTTAATTTTACAAACATAGGACACAAGCAAAGAATGCAAAATGATACGTAAAAACAAATCACTATTTACTTAAATTAACACGTAACTATCTACCTCAGATACATCTTAGTAACACAAGATACACAGAAAGTACAAAGCAAGACTGATAAGTACAAAATATATCATTAAACTTATTTAATTTTGTTATTACAATATTAAGTTTAACTTTAGTGCGCTATAAGATACCTGATTTGTTGCTAATTTAGTTGTAACATACTCAATAGCTGATGATTTTAAAAACTTTTCGAGTTTTTTGACCTTCCAAATTTTTCTTTCAGTGCATACATAACAATTGTCGCTACCTTTTTTTTATTACAAAAAAATACATCTAAAACATAATGGAGCTAAAATGTGCAAGGAATATAGCCGACGGCATAATTATGATTGTAGGTATCTTCGATGTCAAAACATTTTGAAAGTGACATATCCTAATTTTACCTAAGTAATAAAAAATACACTCTTAAATAGTACATTACATCAGAGGCCGGGAAAATGAGGATTTCCGGCCAAGTGGGTATATACGGCCGAGCGAGCGAGGCCGGATAGAGATACGAGGCCGGGAATCCGTTTTCACGCCGAGGCATGTATAGTGCTTTTCTCAAACATACAATGAAATAAAAAAAAATGCTCTAAAGGACAATATTTTATAAAAAAAGTTACTTTGCAGGCCTAGGCCTGAAAAATAATATGAAATCCCTTTACAGTCCTCTCGAGTTGTTGCGCCCAAAAAGCGATACTTCCCAGCCCATTTTAAGGAACGTAAAGACAATATTTCATTGAGAAAATTAAATTTCTTGATCGGATTCAATAAAACGAAAAAAAAAATGCAGCGCACAAACTATGTCGAATCTGGTAAACAGTTAATATTTTATTTACCTACATCGAATTTCATTACTATCACTTGCTTCAAAGCCTTCTTTATACTAAAAAGCTATAAATACATAACGTAAGTACAAAATATGTGTTCGAGTGTCAATATTATAATTTTCCTATATTGTATTTACCCAAAGTTAAGTGTGTGTTTAAATCATTTTATTATCAATATTATTAATTTTATTTCTAAATTCTATTAGTGACAAACTTTACGTAATATTAGTAGGTATATAGTATACAGTAGCTTTTATTAGACCAAATAAGAAATCTAATGCTTTCATTTTATTAAGAACCAATTGATAATTTGTGACGTTTTTAAGTAAGAGGATGCCACATTGTTGCTTCCCATAAGGATGCTCGTATCTTTACAGAGTAGCCCAAAAATTTCACTGTAGGTATGTAATTAAAATTTGAAACCATATAGACTTAAGCTTTTTTTTAAATGTAGAAAATATTATCTTTTTACTTATTTTGAAATGGAGACAAGTTCAGCCGAAATATCCACGGCAGATGCAAAATATCTGTACTAATTACTATGATTCAATTTCGTCATAATACTATTTATTTGAACGTATTTCTGGGCCACCATGTAAAAAATGTACCTACTTGATAGATCTTCCTTGCTTTAGTGCCAATGTAGTATTTTTTTATTGAAAACGGCACACATACACGGTGTTACATGAGGAAACCGAAAGATTTTAACTATGTCATACGATGTCTAGCAAATTTCGTAAAAAAAATTTTTTTTATGTAATTTATGTTTTATTTTTTTGGATGTATTTTCATATAATAAAAAATAAATGTTATTCGTAAAACTAGCACTTAAAATAAAAAAATTACAATAAAAAAAAATACTTTTTAGCAACGTGTCACTAGTTACTTTTTGATATCTATCAACGAGGATAGTTAGATTGTGTCCGATAACATCAAAACAGCGTTTTATTCTGATAAATAATAAGTAACTGTTTTTTTTTCTAAATGCTTATAACTCTGAAAGTAGGCGAAATCCAGACAAGTTTATATGACATTTGACTCTTCTAATATGATGAGGAATACGCTTTTAAAATTATTCGGTTTCCTCATTTTACACCGTGTATTCTGCCACTGCCGTATTACTTTATAACGGGTTCCCTTTATCTTGCAGAATATCTATTGTCCGAAATACATTTGGCATAGCAGCTTTCGCAGAAACATTTTTACCCGAATGATACTTTTGCATAATTGTACAAATAGCATAACTGTCATATCGCATATAATTTATTTGGCAGAATTCTGGATAGCAGAATACTAATATTGTCGATTTTAATATAGCCGAATTGTGTATAGTATACATTACATTTCACCGAATTAGTAATAGCATACTGCTAATATCGTCGACTATAATTTTGCAGCATTTTATGTCGCATAATACTCATGTTGCTGACTGTAATTTTGCCAGAAATGTACATTAGGTTAGAACCCCATCCAGACAAAATACTCACACGACACAGAAATCGTATATGTCACAGAGTCGGTTTAGGTGTGACGACGAGCGAAGCGAGGAGGAGCGTGTTAGGTTGACAGTGTTATGTTATTAATATAGATTAGGTTAGAATCCCTATCCAGACAAAATACTCACACGACACAGAAATCTTATATGTCACAGAGTCGGTTTAGGTGCGACGACGAGCGAAGCGAGGAGGAGCGTGTTAGGTTGACAGTGAGTAAACCAGAAAACCCGTTTTATTGTAAAAAATAAATAAAACATAAGTGACATTATTCTGCGCATCAACATTATGCCAATGTATTATTCTGCCTACGACAATTGTGCGAAATGACAGAATGCCAAGTCAATAGAATGCGACACAATTTTCGACAAAACAATTAATCGATTATACGACTATTATACAATTTACCATTATGCCATTGTATTACTCTGCTTTATATAATTCTGCAAAATGACAATATGCCAAGAAATTAATGCAAAAAGTCATTCTGCGAAAAGAGGATTCTGCCAAGCGTTGTTATGCGAAGGTAAAATATGACAAAAAAAATTATGCAAGATAATGGTAATCCCTTTATAACTTTCAATAAGCCTTGTTGTACTTTGTGCCATGGAGTATTTATTTTTCATATGGTTTTTATACGAAAGCAACTTCGAACTTAAATATCTTATTTGGTCTTTTTAGCAAATACAGGTTAAACATAATGATTAGGTTATAAATTATTGGTCTGTAACATTTAGAAATAGTTAAACTACATTTTTATTAATTTCTAAAATGCTGAATGTGCATTGTTACTTGCAACGCTATTACACCGAAACCAAAATTATGTCTACAGTAATTGATAGCTTTATTTTAAATACCGGGTATGAACATATTTTTATAGTGCAATAGTTTTATCCTTTTGTCGATATACCAGTACACAATTAATAATAAAATGATAGACTGTAAATCAACGTGCCAAAGTTCACCTAACATCGTTGCAATAATTAATTTAGTTACACTGTAGAGTTCAGAGGGCGTCTGATGAGTTAACTTGTTTTAATGTTAAGATTGAAATAAAATGTATATTAATTAAAGATGATCCTAATAGTAGTTTTGACCGAATACCGAATTTTTATTATAAAAAACTGTTTGCCAATAAACTACAACGTTTGCTGAAGTTTTACTTTTGCTACTCAGAACTAGTGAATGTATCACTCTCGTAAGAGTCAATTAAAGCGAATCTATGATAAAAAAAAATTTAAAATAAAAACTTTCAAAAAGGGATCGCCAGACCATTTTGAACTTTTAAATGTTTCATCACAATTTTCCAAGTACTTTGAAAATATTAAATATAGGTATTTGTAATTTTTGTTGATATTTTCTTTCAAGATAGCTGTCACAGATATTCGGTATTTGGCCAAAAAGTAGGCAATATTCGTCAAAGAATATCGTTACCGAATATCCGGTAATATGGGCGATTATACCGAATATTTGCCGAATTTCGGGGCATCTCTAATATTAAGTAAGTACACACATCCACCTACTAAAATCAAAGTACGTTTTTGTAATCTAATAAAAGCCATGAGTAATGTTATACTTTAAGTTTGCTCAAAATCCTAATGATAAGTGACGTTTTTATAAGTATAGGTACTTAATTACACTGAAAATATTGCAAAGAAGTCTGTTTATCTAGTTTTATACTTTGAGTATCTGCAAAAAATAATTTTAGGTACATAATATACCGTCACGCCAAATTTTATTTGATTTTTCTGTCCAATATTTTTTTACATATGAATAGTTAACTTATAACATATAATACACACGAAAAAACTTACTACCTATAACACTACCTATAAAATTCTCTTGTTCAGAATTAGGTTTTTTTTTAATAGGTAGGTTTATTTTGGAAGATAAACATTTGTCTTTTTGACTGATACGATGATTAAAATATCAATAAGTATTACAACTTACGGGTCTTAATAACATTACATAAGGATTACCTATTAAGCGTTGTTTTTGGTACTAATCAGTAGAGTTTTTTAAAAAACATATAAAAGTCATATTCAGGAAAACTTAAAACATAAATTGCAATGGATCAAAAAATTTCTCCAGGGAGTAGGTACATTGATTCTTATATGAGAATTACCACTTATAATATATTTTACACGACTAAAGTGACAATCTTGATTGTAAGTTAAACTTTGAGCGCAGCACCGATAGCATGGTCGCGCGATAAACGATAAAGATAAAACATTAGGCCGTCCCTATCGCTCTTACAAATAGTGCGAAGGGATCGGCCTGATGTTATATCTTTTATCGCGCGGTACCATGATTGTCTGCCAGGAAGAGGAGAGGAAGCACTTATCCCTTTTTTATAATTATATTAATTATTCTTCTAACATGTATGAAATATCACATTAAAGTTTATATACCCCAAAAGAGCTGAGCTTGAAAATTCAATGGGCGCCCCGGCGTCATAATTTTTCAATACTACGCATACTATCGTGTGAGTAGCAATTGTTTGAAGATACCCCATGGTAAGTATGTCAACGATTTATTGTTATTAAGTACTAAAATAGTAAATTCTGTAATTTTTTTTTATATTAAGTACTAAAATAGTAAATTCTGTAAATTTCCCGGGGTCTGGGGTATTAGGTCAGTTCGGAAAGAGAAGAGTAGTGGCGTGGAGATGGCGTGTATGGGGTCCAATACATTCCACGACTCTTCTATTTCCGAACAGACTATCAATTTTATTTCCAAATAGAGTATATAAATATGTATAAATACTTTTAGCCTTATGAACGGAAAATTCACAAAAATGTCATAATATCAATGTCAAATTTGAGAATATTATAAACGTCATCACCAGTCGCCCATTATTTATTTAAGTTGGAAGTCTAAACATATACCTAATATTCAATTTAGTGAGGAAGCAAACTGACATTTTATACAACCAAGTGGCGCCACTTTGATTGCGTCGTACGTTTAAGTCACATATCTACATTTGAGCAAAGATTTTTCTGGATTGGTAACACATGCCGTAGTATGCACCTATAGTGTTTAAAGTAGCGACATCTATCCTAAGCTTGCAGTTTGCTTCCTCAACATTAATAAAAATACCTGTATAGTCTTCTACTGCAATTTCATTACAACAAACTTTAATTTTAAGAATATATTGAAAGACTATTTGTAAACAACTACCTCATATTCTAAGTAGATTATACTGATAAGTCAATATTAACATTTATAGAGTCTAGCAATTATTATTTTCTTTATTAGCTTTGCTGAATGCCGAATTTCTTAAGGTTTGTATTTCTTATGTTTAGAGTTTAATTTTTGTTTTTATTTTTCAAAGAAAAATAAAGTCTGTAACGCAAATTGTTTTTTATTGGACCCAATTATTGGTAGACTCCATTTTGAGTTATCAATCCTCATTAAATAAGCATAAAAGTTTTATTTATTTATTTATTTTTATTTTATTTATTTGGGGCATCAAAGGAGAAGGATTGTAAAGTAGCGCAGCCAAAATGGCAAAAAACAGCAGTATTGTGCCGCTGCGCTTTATCGAGCTTGCCGAGTTTTTGGTTATGTACCAGCGCAACTTTTTCTTCCAGGTGGTTAGGTTACGACTTTACTGTAGAATATTGATATTCATACCGATGATCTTAATACGCTTCGTAAATGGAGCAAAAAGGATTGAGTATTATAGAGAGTTACTATTAAAGTAAAATGTGTAATCACTCTAATAACAGTACATAGACTGCCATCTCTCGACACAGACTTAAAACTTTTGAACATCAGATTGACAATTTGGCCCATATTCTTAGCTTATTATACGTTAAAATGTCAAATATGATTATTAGCGCCATCTAGCCGAGCGTCCCCCAAAGGTATAACGCCATCTAGGCCACGTTACCTTTTTCTCTATGGCTTTGAGGTACTTACGTTTTTTTCAGTAATTACATGTGCTCTGCCTACCCCTTTATGGGATACAGGAGTGATTGTATGTATGTATGTATGTAATGGGGGTTCAATGTTCAGTTCAGAAATAAAACGCAGCAGAGTTGGTACTAATGTGGTTTGCTTCAAAATATACACGTGTTTCCGGTATCACTCAAAACCATAGACACCCCAATAATACCCCTAATAATAATAAAAAATATAAAACGTAAACCAAGTGTCTCATTACTTTTGTGCCAACCCAATACAAACTTTTCGGGAATTGCACAGGTAATCGCAGTAAGCAAATTTCAACCCAAAATTCTAAATGACAAGGTTGTAATTAGGTACGAGTTCAATTTGTTATGACTTATGATAAACATTAAAATTAATCTGACAAACAACGTCAAACTCGTAGCGGAAGAAAACAATCGTCCAAGTAACCAGCCATTATTAATACCCCTAAACACTGAAAAAGGTATACAACCTCTAGCAATATTGTATTACGAATTTGAAGAATGAGCACGTAAAAAATAGTTAATAATACAAATAAATTTTTTTTTACCCCCAGCAAGGTATAGCTTAATCGATTCTACTCTTGATTCTGAACAAACAGTTTTCAGGTTTTTAATGTTAAGTGAAACACTGTGTATAAGTACGACTATGCCGAGTTATAAGAAACGTAAATATGGCATACTAGCTTTTTCCCGCGGCTTCACTTGCGTTAGAAAGAGACAAAATGTACCCTATGTCACTCTCCATCCCTATCTATCTGCACTTAAAAAATCTCGTCTATTCGTTGCTCCGTTTTGCCGTGAAAGACGGACAAACAAACAGACACACACATTTTCCCATTTATAATATCAGTATGGATCTACACTAGGCAATAAGCCTTTCAAAGATAACATCGCGTTTCAAGATAATTTTATTTAACGGAAGCGTGATGTTTTTCTTGTAACTGAACAAGTGTCGAGATTTTTCCTTTTAGTTTAGTTAGTTGGAGCAGCCCGTGTCAAGGAAGCACTATATTTTGCTGTAATATGGGCGGCTCTGCCGCTCTGTCGTAAAATAACTGTGTTTACGCGACTGGGGAAGTAGTTTGCCGCCTTGGTTAATATTTTATCTATTTAAATTTTGATATTTTATGCTAGCTTTTTTGCGGCAGTCAGTAACAATGTAAGAAATATTAGTTCCATTCTATAAGTGACCATCGTATTTTCGATACTTTATAATGCTATTGCGCGTCTAAATAATGACTCAATCCGATATCCAATTAAGGAACTTTTTTAAATATTCAAAAGGAATTACCGAGACTACTAACATAAACGCCAATAATAACTATGTACTTTTAAGTATACAAGTACATGTATCATTTTTGCGTCATTAATAGTGCAAATAGGTATATACTTACTAAATATACGACATTTAGAAGCTGAGGGATGATTTTTTAAATGTCTATCCCTCGATTTCGTCACACGAAAATCCATGGGAAACGGCAAACAGCTCATTTTGAAAGATGAGAATAAAATGTGAAACTAGCGGTTAACGACTCATTTTCAGTTTTATCTGTTGAATTAGCTAGTAGTGAGGAACGAAAAACACAAAATGGTGTTGTCGGAACTCATTCAGTAAAGGCACCAGGAGTTAAATGCGGTGTGGATTCACCAAAAGACGAAAAGCGACGGCCGCTTATTCGTACAAAGGTAGTCCATTTTCCTCTGTGGGAATTATCGACGTGGCAAATATTATTAAATTATTGGGCGACCGGTCTGGCGTAGTTGGTAGTGACCCTGCCTGCTAAGCCGCGGTCCCGGGTTCGAATCCCGGTAAGGGCATTTATTTGTGTGATGAACACAGATATTTGTTCCTGAGTCATGGATCTTTTCTATTTATATAAGTATGTGTTTATCTATATAAGTATGTATATCGTCGCCTAGCACCCATAGTACAAGCTTTGCTTAGTTTGGGGCTAAGTTGATCTGTGTAAGGTGTCCCTAAATTTTTTTTTTGTTATTATTTGATGTAAAGTGACAGGGTGGCAATTTCGATTGACGGGTTATTGAAAAAAAAATTGTATTTTAGGGGACCTATCAGTATCAGACCAATTATCCGCCAGTTGAGATTGTCTCCATGTACCATTTACTGACCACAACTTTTTGATTATTCCTTAAATAAATATTGGCGAAAAACAGATTCTACATAATTTCATAAATGATTCTATGACAATAAAAAAGTGCAAAAACTTATTAAAAAGTAACCATAGGTTGTAACCTAGAGAGAAAAAAAAACGTTTGTTGTGAGAAGGCGTAATATGAGGCGTTGTATGAATTATGAAACACTTCGGTGATACGTGTTCCGCCACGCATTTTTCCTCTTCGTAATAAAATTTTAAAACGCTTGTAATAATATAAATAGCGATGAAATCAACAAGTGGGTGATTATCTGAGGGCTTCAAGTTATATTACTTAGTTACTTTATTACAAATAAAAGTTGTTATTACAACATCGGTTTATAACCTGTGACCTGTTTGTCCAGGAGTACTTTTACATACATACATACATACATACAATGTATTGTAGGCAGAGCACATGAAACTACTAAAGAGTGCCACTTGGCAAGTAAGGGGTTGAAAGAAAATGAAACTGTGACATTGCAGTGACAGGTTGCCAGCCTCTCGCCTACGCCAGAATTTAACCCATATCCCACAGTCGCCTTCTACGACACCCACGGGAAGAAAGGAGTACTTTTAAAGTTACATAATATATGTATTTATATAGAATTATACACGGATCTGATCTACTTATTTAGATATTAACATTTATTTTTATGAATAAAATAATTATGACGTATTAACCATTAGTCATTCCACCAACCCACTTTTGAATATATCGATCAAATCGATTACAATGTAGCTGCTCCATAGATGTGTCAAAATTCTGTCATCCGGCGACACGTAACGCACATGGCTTTACACACGTGAAGATCCCCATAAGTGACTGTTTATCAGAAATCGCATTAAGGTAATGAGTCGCTGCAGTAAGTGATCGTGTGTGACAGGCCTAAGAGAAGGGCGGCGGGGCGGGAGTCGCGAGTCGTGAGGGGTTGCTAGACGAACGACTGAAATAACTGAGGTGCGTTGTAAGTGCGCTGTGTTTACAATCGCGTTAAAAATAGAAAAACGTGTATAATGGTGGACTTCGTATTTTTACGTTTCTCACTATTGTTGCCATTTAACTTGTCCAATGTTTTTGTATGTATTTTATTTTTCTTCTGCCTATTACCTTCCGTGAATTTTTCTCACTTGATGGTCTCATCGGAAGATCAGCGCTGGAAGTCACCAGCAACACGCTGAGATGAGGCCGTTTCGTGGCACTTCATTCCTTTCTGTTTGTGTTGTAACGAATAAATTCTATTCTATTCTATTCTATTCTATTCGTGGTATGCGAAGAAAATGTGAAATAAAGTTAAATGCAGAGTCAAAAAATACAGTAAATAATAGCCAATCTTATCGTTGAAACGAAATCAATTCAGACAACCTGTACATATTGGTAAAATTAATAAGTTGGTAAGTCTTTTATGTAAGTAGATGTCCCAGCCTCCCACGTGTCTGATAAATTGATAATAAATCCAGCACAAAATATAAAAACCAATACATTGTGTAACTATAAATCATTATGTATATAAATTGGATTGTAATGAATAAAATAAATATGTAAATATTATGGGACATTTTTTACACAGATTGACTGATTCCCACGGTAAGCTCAAGAAGGCTTGTATTGTGGGTACTCAAACAACGATATAATTATGTAATATACAAATTATAAACTGAAATATATACCATACACTTAACTAAAGAAAAAGCGATCAAGCCCACTGGTGGCGAAGCCGGGAATCGAACCCGGGTCTCCAGCTAACGCGGCTGACTTAATAAACCGCTACACCACCTCGACCGAAATTTTTCTAGTGTATGTTATCTACTACTACTCTGTATGTATACTTAAAAAAGAACGAATCAAAAAATATTTAATAAAATAATTTGATTTGTTCCCTACATGAATATACAAATACATATATACATGGAAAACTTCTATGACTCAGGAACAAATATCTGTGCTCATCGCACAAATAAATGCCCTTATCGGGATTCGAATCCGGGACCGCGGCTTAGCAGGCAGGGTCACTACCCGTTAGGCCGCACCAGTCGTCATACAATACATAATGACTTCTGTACAAGTAATTAAGGCAAATAAAAAACGTTCCATCTCATGACAACTTCTTTCTTTGTCTGTCGATAAAGCGACCTGCCATTTCAAAGTTCCCGCCTCTCCCGTTGACTGAGACCCATTCGGGTCAAAAATTATTTGGTGATGATGGAAATTATATGATGGTGACCTAATAGAACAGTGTCCTTCATAATTCATACTAATATTAAAATCTGCTCACATGAAATCAGGCAACGATAGCCTAAAATGCAAAATCAAGTCTAAACACGCGATTCATAGGTGAATCGGGTAACCCCATGCGGAGTTGTCACGTTTTTCAGCGGAGTCGGGCGAAGATGGGCGCTCAGAGGATGCAGCAGTGAGGGGCCCCCCGCGCCCCTCGCTGACGTAACGCTGCCGCGACTCGCCCAGCCCTAGTGTGTGCTGCGCCGCGCTCCCGTGCCACCGCGACCGCGCAACTCGCCCTCCGGTGCCAATCGTTTGACGTTTACCCTTCTTCCCCACGGTAACCAGCCCCAGTGAATGAGGTGTATGGACTAACACACCTGATAGCACCCCCCATTCGCAACCGATAAGACACCTACCTCAATGCCGGATGCATTGGTGTCGTTCTGCATTTTCTTACCCTTAATAGCGACGCAAAATCTCGTTTTCAGCATCACAGTTTATTGATTCCACTATTTCTGAACTTAATGAATTAAATTTAGAGACGACATAGTATACATGTAGTATGATCAAAGAGAATTTCGTTAATAACACATAAAGTCGTAGTATTTTGGGTTAAGATTTCATTTCATCTCGGTTATCGATTGCCATAATAAAAATGGTTATCTTATATTCCAAATTGATGCAAAATTTGTAACGTTTCAATGAGGTTTAATAAGATTACAGCTAAATGTTAGGGCGTGGAGTAGCGCAGGGCCTACCTGTAAGTACATGTAAGTTAGGAACATGTGGCGCTAGGGGAGGCTGGCTAACTTGTTACATGATTAGGTTTCCATAGGAATTGTTTACGTTAGTCGCAGATATATTTATACGAATACAATTAATTTTATTGGTTGTGTTGTCTACATTGTGTATCACAGGTCAACATTAAGTTGTTGAGAATATAATCGGATAAATTGACATTTTTGTCGTTTACGGTAAGTTGTTTGTTAACGAGCCCGTCCACCGTTAGTAGTTGGCATCAGTGCTTTTTAGTAACTAGAGGCATCATAACCGCATTTCTGTATTTAACGAGCTCCCAGGCCTGGTCACCTGGCGACAGACTCGGGCGACCATCATCCATCTTCATGTAGTTTTATTTATTGCAACATTAGATTGGCATTGAAACATGATCTGTATGTATGATATACCTAATGGATTGATTCTTAGATGACTGTCGTTTCTTTTAGGTACTCTTCTAGAAACTTAAGTGTCAGGCCGGACTTGAGGTTGCGAATACCTGAATCAGGTATCGATTTTGGTTTAAACACTGTCGAATAAATCGACAACAATTGGTGAAATGCAGAAAATAAAGTAGCCGCCAAATAAGCATTCATAATTGGAACAAACACTGTGCTCGCTGAGCTTGCTCTCCGATGTTGAACGTTCATAATTGACTACCAGTTGGGAAAGGAATTACCATCTTTCTGACTTAAATGATAAAAAAACCGAATTGAGTTTCTGTCGCAATGGGTAGATAAATGGTTAGGGAAACGGTGAAACAACAAAATCATAATTGCATAATCATAATAGCATGATTTTTTTTTATTTGCAAAGAGCTACATGTTACTTATTATGTATTTATATTCATACCACGTCAGTGGCAAAGCATACTCGTAAATTCCGTCCGATGGTCAGCATCCGATGGTTGTCAATGGGCGCCTACACTACATCTCCATTAGTGCAACTTACACTATTAAGACCCGTATAGCACTGACGACAAATCTCGGTTTACGATTTAGTAAAAATCTTTCTTCTGAGCGAGACAGAGAACGAAGGAGGAAATTTTCTTACTCTTCCTACTCAGTATCTCGATGTAACTATGCATTTTCTTTATAAATTGAAATAAATATCATACATGAAAGAAAAAACGGCTAAGCCCACTGGTGGCCGAGTCGGGAATCGAACCCGGGTATTCAGCTTACGCGGCTAACGTCTTTACCACTAGACTGGTGGCGGGCGTGTATGTATACATATAATTTATATATAGTAGTGTGACTACTTGAGAAATGAACAAATCAAAAATATTCAATAAAATAATTTGATTTGTTCCCTAGTTGTATGCATTTTCTTTTTACTTCAACTTGTAAATAAAGATCTATCTATAATATAATATGTCAAACAATAAATAAATAAACAGTCAAATCGACAGAGGGAAAACAAAATATTGATATTTCGAATGAAATTGTTTGATTGTGGGTTTAACAGCTGTTTTGCCAGTGTCAGTAGAGTAGATGAAGTTTGGAACAGGTGGTCGCGGGATCAGTTTCCAACCATAATGAAGAGTTTCCGCGTTGTTATTAACACACCATTGGTTGTTATACATCAAATGGAGTCAGTTGATTAACACGCAAGTTTTAGTAATGAAAATGGATTACTGAAAGTTACGAGTCCTGAACCTAAAATATCTGCAAGGCGGTCGTGAATAAATATATCTTTGGTACATTTCCGTTACTATTATTTTGATGCCAATCGATCCTATTTCTATTCAGCATCAGAAGGTACATTTTTGTATCCATACAAGTTTTTGATCATTAGGTAATAGGGATGGGATCGATTTTCATCGAAATCGTTGTATTAATGACAACATTCTAGTTTTTTTTTTATTTCGGTTAAATTCGACACGTCGTTGAGCAAATCATCAGAAGCTACCGATTTTTGTTTAATTTAAAATAATTTATTTTTTTCGTTCATCTCTAATGGATGAGCTAACAAGTGTCAAAACCTACATAATAACATAAACATGTTAGTGTCAAGTATCTAACGGCACATGCCAAAATAAATAACATATTATTGTAATAAAGGTCGTGTTAAACTACTTCAGTCATATTTTTTTTAATAACTTAATTACAATTAAGAGTTTAAGAGACTAGTTTCTTAAAAAAAAATAACCTAAAGAACCATCGCTTAAATTCAACGGATCAATAAAAGCACCATGTATAATATATATTTATACGTACATGTTGCCCGATATTAACAATTGATATAATTGACATTGGCAAGGTGGATATTACGAGTGTTAGGTTAGCCATAGGAAATATGATTCTTCAGTAATCATGGATACTTATCATGATTGTGGTTTGACAGGTATATTATTATGCTACACAATCACATATGCTTGGCAAACAATGACAAACAGCAACCAACATACAGCAAACACGAACGTGTGGATAAATGTTTATCCAATGGCTTTTCAATATATAAGTAAGCTCACGCGGGGTAACTGCGAGTCTGCGACTACTAAAATATAAAGTACAACTTTGACTGCATAAATCTACGGTAATTTTACTGACATTTGATTACCTTGACACTGTAGATTAGTTATCTAGGTTTTATTTTTTCTGACTCTCATGCAAAAATATAGATTCCGTATACTTTAAAATGCGATTTTTATATGAGAAGGCAGAAATAGTTATAATTATCCCGCTGAGGGGATATTCCAACTACTTATTGATAATAAAATAAGTTTCGTTACAGTAAACCTACACTGGTAAACCGGATATTATGTGGTTTGTCAAAGCGTAAGGAACCTAAATAAAACACTCGTTTTTATGTGGGTCTGTCCCCTTGTGTAAAAAAAAACACTTTCACAAGATGTCAGCGGGGTAATTAAAACTGGTCTCGCTAAGTAGTGATGGGAATCGTGTCTATTAGAACTCGATGTCGATATGATATGTCGATACTGTGTTTATTGGTGCATACCGTGTACCGTGTAAGGGGTGCGCCCTTTATTCTCTGTTCATAATTAGAACAATAAGGGGCTAAATGTTTAAAATAATCGATAGTACACAATGACGTTCAATAAAATAAAAGTATAGACCTTTCCAGAGCCAGAGTCACTAAATGAGGTATTTATGTATATCGATACGATATCGAATCAAGAACATCACTAGTGTTGTTGATTTTCATATAAAATATGGCAGGGTAATTAAAACTACCAAATAGTCAAAATTAGCCTCCATCGCAATTTAAGCTGGGCAATTTAAACTATCGCTTAAATACTATTAAAACATCAAAATCTGAAGATTAAAGGACATACAAACATAAAATAGTTTATAATTATGCAACTAACTGTAGAAAAAAATGTTAAATTACATTAAAACCATATTTTTATGGAATGTTTGAGAGCCTGTCTCTCACGCGCATACTACGAATTTCGTCGAAAACTACACGGTCGTGTAGATCAGAGATCATTAGGTCTATCAACAGTATCAACACCATCTACGGTGAAATGATGAAAGAGCTTATACGCTATCTGGACATATAGGTATGGCACTACAGTATATGATGTAAAATATGGAAGATATTTCGATTAGTTACAATTGTCCCGCAGTTACTATTACCCCGACTGACCTTGTACGTTACTTACACACAAAACGTAAACTTTACGGATCAACGGGCGTTGTAAACTTGACAAAAATAGGAACCTACAGATCTCTTACTATGAATTTGATTTAGGCTCAAATTCAAAACGCTACGTGTACTTTCTTTACTTCACGAATTCAAGAAAATCATATTATTCACGATGACGGGCGACTTTGACGAATTTTATTTATCTTCTGACGCAATGTTCCGGGTTCGAATCCCGGTAAGCGCATTTATTTGTGTAAGAATGTATTGCATAATATACATTTACTCCATCTGTGTAAGAATGTATTGCATAATATACAGGATGTTTGGCACATGATCCGACAATATTTTGTGGTGTTTGTGGTGTCTCTTCCTTCCTTTTTGCCCTTGGAACCTTGGTCTTATTAGGAGCCACGGTTCTGCAGATATGATTTTAATTTATTTTTTCCTTATCCAGAATCTGTCGATTAATTTAAAATCAGTTTATTTGTATTAAAAAGTTCCATGTGTTCGTTTTATGCTGTAATTTGTAACACTATCCAACAAAAAACCGGCCAAGTGCGAGTCAGACTCGCCCACCGAGGGTTCCGTACAAACTTTCAAAATATTGTTAAAATAATCTCAAGTTTTTCAGATAAATCTAAAGACTGTATACAGCATGTATGAATGATGTGTATTATTGTGTACAGCGCCATCTCTCGGTGAATTTGCTAACTAATTTGTGCGACTTGTATAGTATGTTGGTTTTTCAGCGATAATTCTTTATAATGTTAACCGATTTTGACAGTTTTTATTTTATTTGAAAGAAGATATTTTACGTAATATCTCGTATTCTTTTAAAAAACGATATACATCCGCAAGGCTGGGTAAATTGAAAGCTAAAATCTGAAAAGTTTTTTGTTAATTAAAAAAAAAGTTTTAAAAATACAGACATGGTTTTATTTTTCCTGTAATATTTAGCACAAAACGAGTGTTTCGTAAAATTTTCATCATTTTTCGTCGGTAATCTTCGGAGATAAGGGGCGAGGGAGGAGGGGGAGGGGGAGGGGGAGGGGGAAGGGGGAGGGGGAGGGGGGGGGGGGGTTTCCACAACAAAAAAATTATAAAAAATAGTTTTGATATGTACAATTTGAGCTCTTTCTAACGATACCCCGCTTGACCTAGTAACTTGACATTTACAGTTTGCCCCCCTTTCATATTTTGGGTGATTTAGGAAGAAAAACAAAATAATGGTATCCCCAGAACCGTGGCACCACAAACCCCCCCAAAAAATTTTGTCGGGTCATGCTATAGCCTGTATTTATTTATTTATAAAAATAAAGATATTATGCTATGTAAAATAAAACTATGGAAACGGATTAAATCGCGTATAATGAATTTAAAATATATCATCTTTTTTTTTACATAGTAATGGTAATTTATATATATTTTTAATAGGAGGTAGGGCATAGCGAATGATATTCCGCTTTGTGTGGTAGGGCACAGCACAGCGGATATTGTCTCGCTCGAATCTAGAGCAGAGCCCAACTGGGGTAGTACCTCCGCCTTACAGAAGACCGCAGCCAAATAGCACTAGACCCTACTCATAGTGTTGTGTTCCTGTCGGTGAGTAAGGCTGCCAGAGCTCAACGAGGGTGCGGTGTGCTGATGACGGGAGGACTTACGGAACTAACTTGTTCCGTTTATTGTCCTTTGAGTTGTCGGCAACCCGAACCCTCCTTAGAACTTGTACACTCCTTTTTACTGTGTACTTAACACAGCAAAAGGGAATGTACAAGTTTCTAATGGGGTGGCAACGCGCATGTGACACTGTTTGAGTTGCAGGCGTCCATAGGTTACGGTGACCGCTTTACATCAGGCGGGCCGTATACTTGTTTGCCACCGACGTAGTATAAAAAAAAAAAAAAAATTTTTTGTATTGTATAACTAGCTTTATTAATAATGTGTGAACCTGCCTTAGAAATCTATATTATTTGTGGTCATGGTTTGTTAATATTTCTTCTATGTGGGTAGCTTTTGCACATTGTAATTTTTCCTCAGTCACCCGTTGACCACGAACGCTGTAAAGAGTTCGAAACGTCGGGATGTATTTTAAATTCATTATACGCGATTTAATCCGTTTCCATAGTTTTATTTCATGAGTAACTGTCGCGGTAACTGAAGACAATTTTATGCTATGTAATTCAATGAATGTGAGCAAACCGCTGAATATTCCTTTTTTGGGCAGTCGTCTATTTAAGCTGATCTTGCATGAGTTGCGCTAATTAGGCGTAATTAGTGCTACAACGGTAAAACGCATTTGTTTGTTCATCTATTTCTCTTTCTCTGACGTGTCTCTTTCATAGACGATTTTCCATGTTCTAGTAAGTACATTTGAGATACCTACGTAATTACGCATTTGCTTTCGATACGCCTTATACACGCGTTTCGTAGACCTGTGTTCAGTAGAAAAGAACCTGTATGATGAGTTTTTGATGTTTAAGTAGAATACAGGGTGGCCCAAAATTACGTTGACAAAGAATAGTAAAATGTTGAAACCAGCCAAAATATCGAAGTTACCGAAAATATTTTTTGGGCCTATATAATATTGTATATTTATTCATTCACCATAGATATTTCAACAGCATTCATGTCGATTTCGCAAGGTTTGCAATGTAGACCAATTGTGTAAAGACATTTTTTTCAGATTCATGAGCTCGATACGTTTCAGCCTACTAACGTAAATTCACCTAACTTACGCGTAAAATCTTAAAACTCTAGCCCGTTTATTGATTACAAAGAATACAAAAATTAGGATATTTTAAAAGCTATACGTGTAATTTACATATTTTTTTTACGTTTATATATTAAACACCACCTTTGGTATCAGAAATGATTTTAATTTCAGTTTTTTTTACGTTAAAACATTTTTTTCTGAGACCTAAATTTACTATAAACTTGGAATTTTCCAAAAAATCCTATTTATATATAACTCGTGCTTAAAAAAATATTCTAAGCATGTGACAGAAAAGCTATCAATCGAAATAAACTCATAGCACATTGAACAACTTATCAGTCCAACCAAAATTTTTGGTTATAACGCTTCAAAGTATGCCTAAATTGCCCAATTAACGCCTAAAATGTCACTTTTGGTTATCATGTAAAAGTAGGAAAAATCAAGAAAAACGCTAAAACCCAAAGTAATTTATTTATATCTAAAAATTTCCTTTCATATAAAAGACAACCCAAAAAATAAATTGTAATTGTTACTTCGTTTATCGTATTTCGCATGATAACGTGATTATTGAGTTAAAAATGAAATATTGAAGTATCATTATTTACTATTATTTAATAAATTTAAACATTATTATGGTTAAATTCACTTAATAACAGGTTCTTTTATATCATAAATTAATAATAAAAAATAAAAATTGACATCAGACATATTTAATTTATTTATTAATTTTACCTTATTTTTTTGCTTTTACGGCTGGTAGAGGGCTAAAAGTAGTACCTAATTTTAAATTTCATACCAGAAATATAATCTACAATTTTTTCCACAACTTTCGATACCTATTCCGTTATGAATTTCTAATTTTTAATTTTCTCCATACAAGCACGCTCCACCCTATTGGTCAACCTTATGTCGTTGCAGTAACGTACACAAATAAATAGTTTTAAGGTTTATAATAGTAGTTAGCAATTATTTTATTGAGCGTAGAGTTAAAAGTCGAGTAGAGCTGTACAGAAAATTAAGAATTCTATTTAAAAAACATCAGATTTAAATACGAATATTCTAGATGAGTTTAAAAAAATTAAAATCAGTTGGGGTGTCTGAGGTTTTGAGTGATACCGGAAACACGTTGTAGATAGGTGAAAATAAAAATGCGTTGAGCAGTGTTTAGTCAATTCAATGCACTGACATACGCGGCGGGTACTTTGTTACGTAACATTTGTGATGGTCGTCGCAGAGGGCGAGCCACACATATCCTTCAGCCTGAGGGGCCTTGTGAAGGTTTCCAAGCTAACTCAGGGTAGGGAGGATGAGCTGATACGAAACACCACTTAAAAGTAACAAACTGGCGTCTTACGCGCCTTTTATTTATAAAGAACTCTTAGGTCTAATTACACTGGTTTCGCTCCAGACGGGAGCGAGCTATATCCAACTATATATGCGAATACGATACGTATATACGATAACCCGAGGTTTGGCAGCGTGCCCTGGAAATAGTGGATAACGGAACGTTCCCCGGGGAACAAGGTCGGGAATAAACCGTCCTGGCTAGCTACGCGGGCTTCCACGCGGCCGGGATAGGTTTACGGTGGGAACGGTGCTGGGGATGACCACCCTAGCTGACTACGCGGGCTTCCACGCGGCCGGGATAGTCTACGGTGGGAACGGTACTGGGGATAACCACCCTGGCTGACTACGCGGGCTTCCACGCGGCCGGGATAGTCTACGGTGGGAACGGTACTGGGGATTACCACCCTGGCTGACTACGCGGGCTTCCACGCGGCCGGGAGAGGTTATACTACGGGGAAAGGAAGGAGGGGGAAGTCTCCTGGCTAACTACGCGGGGCGCCACGCGGCCGGGAGACTTATACCTAGGGACACTTGGGGCGAACGCGGGCTTCCACGCCGCCACACCAAGCGGAGCAGCCGTTGTGCCTTGCTCGGGCTCAGCACACCGACTGCCGGCCGGTCCGCGCTGCGCGCGGTTATATAGGCGCGCGGTGTCGGCGGGGCACGGTGGGGTGTGTAGCCGGAGTAGGCCGCTCGTCGCGCGTCGCGCTACACCGCTCCGGATGCCGTCCGTTGTGACGATGCCGGGTCGTCACAGTGCCTCCCCCGACGAGGAGATTTTTGCCTAGGGTAAAAATCACCGTTAATTAAACTGGTTAGGTATACCCCTTGCTAGTACTTATAATACTAAATTGGGTATTGCAACGCCAAATAGTTATATTTACTTAATTATTTAATTGAAATAAGTATATATCTACTGTTCCATTCTGGTATTTATTTATTTACGGATTAGGGTTAATTATTTTCTTAGCTTTATGTATTCTGGAATATTATCTACTTTAATAAAGTCTACCGGGGAGAAAAGAAAAATAATAAACTGGTCAAATCTTCGGTATCTACGGAAGTAAATGAGAGAAAGTGAAAATAAAATATAATATATATCAAATAAAACAAAACCGTTCTTGGTTTATTTTTTCTTATTTGCGGAATTCGCTTTTCCTTTTATTGCCTTTCTCTTGGCTTTTGTTTAGTTCGGATAAGTAGTCTGCGGTCCTGCGCCGCCTCGACCACTTCTTCTTTTTCCTTCTTGTTGCGCGGTTCGTTCTGTCGGCGCCGATAGCTGCTAATCGGTTCAGTGATCCATGTCGGTCTATTTCTTTATGTAGGCCGTGTCTTGGGCCTGATACCCATCGAGGTCCCCTATCGGTCGGTTGTTCGCTTCGACCTGTACCTCGATGTGGGGTTCCGGGCGGGCCTGGGTTTCGGTGTCGGGTTGGGTTCGTGCTTCCGCGCAATGCCTCAGTATCCCGCCTCCGTCGATTAATATGTCTCCCTCGATCACCTGGCGGCTCTAGTATTGCCGCTGTACGGTCTTCCTCCGGGTTCCAGTTGCCGGGAGTTGAGGTCTTGGCGCTAGTCTGGTGCTTTAGTCTGGTCTGGTCTGGTTTTGTTCTCTGGTGCTCAAGTCTGGTTACTTTCTTGCAAAGCTTGCCATCTTTGACACAGCATTCCTGGGGCTGGTCCGCGGCGTTTCCTATTTCTGTGTGTTTTCTGTCGCACAAATTATGTTCTTCTGCTGTACATATAAGGTTTCTGGATAGTTCGTCCGCGATATGGTTATGTTTCCCACTCCGGACCGGTGAACTGTACGGGCTATCGGATTTCTGAATTATACCTTGATTCAGGGTAGCTTTTACATATGTGTTTCTGATCTGTCGTTGTGTGGGGTTCCTTGGGTAGGACTTCTTAGTGTATTCCAGTTCCGGCATATTTTCTTTGCGCGATTCGCTTTGTGTACTCCCGTTTCCCTTAGCGGAAGCGCTTGCGGCCCACGTGATGGTCATACCGATGCGTCGCAGAACATCCATACCTATGATTATCCACGATGCTGAGGACAGTACTCGAACCCAGTGTTTGATTCGTATGCCCTTTATTTGTATGTCTACCAACACTTTAGTGTTCACTTGCGCTCTTCCGCCGTTTGCGAGTGTCACTTCTCTGTGAACTTCTTCCTGCACCGCGCCGTTCTCCATACACTCCCTGTATGTCTGTTGGTTTATGTACGTGTTTGTAGAACCCGTATCCACCAGGCAGCGGTATTCTTTAGCCATGAACCTCACACGTTCGTATATACGGTTGTCTTCTCGGTCACCCGCGGCTCCAGCGGATTCATTTTTCCCCCATTGTTTTTTCTTGCAGCAATTCTTGCTCAGTGTCCCCAGTTTTCCACATATGCTACAGAATAGCCTTCCCTTTGACCGGCATTCCCTCGCTGCGTGTCCTGGCTTTCCACAAGACCAGCAACACGTCTCAGTGTCGTATTTGGGGTTTATTTTCTCTTCTTTGTCTGGTTCGGTACCCCTTCTCTGTAGTCGGCGTCTATTCACGGAGTCTTCCTTCGGCGGTGACCATCCTTGGTCCGTCTGCGGAGCCGTGTCTTCCTCTTCCTGCGGTTTGTCCCTCATAAACCGGTTATCATACGGGTATATTATATTTTCATATTCGGAAGTAAGCTGTAATAAACCTGGTAGGTCCTTGAAATCCTGCTTCTTGACGTAAAGTTTATAATTTTTCTGCATGTTTTCGTATATTCGGTGTAGTTTCTCTTTCTCGGACAGGTTTCCATAACGTCTCATTAAAGTTTGTAAATCGGTGAGATAATCGGTGAAGTTTTCTTTATACTTTTGTTTTCTGGACATTATGCTCGCGATCAGGTTATCTTCATAGTTAGCGGGGAAATAGTATAGTTTAAATAACGCTATGAACTCTTCCCGTGAGTTCCACGTGTCCACGTTGTTCCTATACCAGAGTAAGGCCTTCCCTTGCAGTATCCGGGGTAACGCGAGCAGGACATCCTCCTTTGCTATCTCGCTAGCCGAAATTAGCTCTTCTATTCTCTCTATAAATTCGACCGCGCTGTCACCGGGTTTGAAGGTAAGGTTCCACTCCTTTATTATTTTCCCTATGATCTTCGGTCGACTCATTTTTCCGGGCTGGTCCATCTCTGCTTTATGTTTCTTATCTGGTGTTTTGAACTCGTCAGGTTTATTTCCCTCGGCTTCGGCGGTCTGGCGGTTAACGGTGTCTACCAGTAACTTTCTCAACTGATCCACTGTTAACCCTTCGGTCTCTATGTTCCTTTCCTCAGCTGCTTCAACTAGCTCTGGCCTCTTCAACTGGTAGATCCAGGCTGTTGACATCATTACGGTCTGGTGAGGTCGGCGCGTCGGGATACTTAGGTCCTTCAGACTAGTGTTTTCGCTCGACTCTCGGTATCGGTACGGACGGATTGACTTTTTGCGGTTGCCGGCGTAATGCGGCTAAGTCTCGGTATTAATCTTTCTAAGCGGGTGGGTGGGACGCGTCGAGTGCACGCCCTAGCCTATCAGAATCCTCCTGAGCTAACGAAACTCCTAGTGAGTTTTAAAGTTGGGCGCCAAATGTGATGGTCGTCGCAGAGGGCGAGCCACACATATCCTTCAGCCTGAGGGGCCTTGTGAAGGTTTCCAAGCTAACTCAGGGTAGGGAGGATGAGCTGATACGAAACACCACTTAAAAGTAACAAACTGGCGTCTTACGCGCCTTTTATTTATAAAGAACTCTTAGGTCTAATTACACTGGTTTCGCTCCAGACGGGAGCGAGCTATATCCAACTATATATGCGAATACGATACGTATATACGATAACCCGAGGTTTGGCAGCGTGCCCTGGAAATAGTGGATAACGGAACGTTCCCCGGGGAACAAGGTCGGGAATAAACCGTCCTGGCTAGCTACGCGGGCTTCCACGCGGCCGGGATAGGTTTACGGTGGGAACGGTGCTGGGGATGACCACCCTAGCTGACTACGCGGGCTTCCACGCGGCCGGGATAGTCTACGGTGGGAACGGTACTGGGGATAACCACCCTGGCTGACTACGCGGGCTTCCACGCGGCCGGGAGAGGTTATACTACGGGGAAAGGAAGGAGGGGGAAGTCTCCTGGCTAACTACGCGGGGCGCCACGCGGCCGGGAGACTTATACCTAGGGACACTTGGGGCGAACGCGGGCTTCCACGCCGCCACACCAAGCGGAGCAGCCGTTGTGCCTTGCTCGGGCTCAGCACACCGACTGCCGGCCGGTCCGCGCTGCGCGCGGTTATATAGGCGCGCGGTGTCGGCGGGGCACGGTGGGGTGTGTAGCCGGAGTAGGCCGCTCGTCGCGCGTCGCGCTACACCGCTCCGGATGCCGTCCGTTGTGACGATGCCGGGTCGTCACACATTTATAGAGATTACATTTTACGTCATGAGTACTACAGGTACTTTTACTAAATAAGCATCAACAAAATAAACTTTAATCTTCACCGTGTGCAAACGCGCTCGCTATAGCGATATTACTTTTAAGCCGACATGTTCCGGAAGCTCATAAAACGCCCTTAACGTGTAATATACGCGAGGTGAAAAGTAGTGATGTAGGGACCAACCTGATAGGGTATTTGGGCACTGCCTTGCGGAAATCGATAGCGGGAAGAGGGACCTGCAGTACCTACGGTCGATGGAAGATGGATGCAACCTCCTTTAACGGGCACAGCATATTAGCTGAAGCATCAAATTAAGTTAGAAATCAGGGAGTTTGTACAGCGTAGGAAGCGGTTGATACATAATTATTCATTTTCATTTTTAGATGGAAATACTTTATTCATGATCAATGACAGACTGAAAATATTTAGAAGACACTCCTAATTCTAATTGAATTGAAAGTTAATGATACTCGTATTGATTGATTTATTTTAAGTTTCTAATTTTATTAAGATTTTTTATTACTTCTAATACTGATCAAATTTCTCCTTTCTGTCTTTTGATCGACACTTAATGTAATCCATACTAATATTATAAATAGGAAAATGTGTGTGTCTGTTTGTTTGTCCGTCTTTCACGGCAAAACGGAGCGACGAATTGACGTGATTTTTTAAGTGGAGATAGTTGAAGGGATGGAGAGTGTTTAAATACAATAGAAACAAAGCCAGCAACTTCCACATTTTATTTTTACAAGTATTTCTATCTGAATAATTGAGTATTTTTATTCAATAAATAAGCAAATAAAATAAAAAATAAGTCTACCATGGAAGTAACATTATGTTGTAGTTCTGTATGAATCAAATAGCTATTTTTGATACCTACCGATCCACCAATTTTGCCTACAACTAACGAACAATTTCCATAATTGCAAAGGCATTTCGCATTTCGATCAATTGAAAATTTTCATTGTACTGAAACCAGAGTAAAATTGAAATGCGGAATAACAACGTGCAAATATGCAATCATTCCATCAGTTTATTAAACAATAATGGAATTATAGTGTTTTACTCGATGCTTAATATCTGTGACAAAATTAATCGAGCTACAGCGGATTATCTGTAATGGGATTTGAATACCTATCAATTTAACATCATGTGTTACATTTTACATATCAGAATAATAACAAGGATGATATAATACCGGGATAGAGAAAGCCCATACAAAAAAGCGTATCCCTGATATGTATGGTCCTTTTAGAATTAAAACTAGATGGCGCTGTTTCGCAGCCTGAAAGTGCCTAAATCATATTTTCCCCAAAAAGTTTTGCGTATTTATATTTTTTATAAGAACTAATGACATGCTCCTTTATTTTAACATCATGATACCATGTCAATACACATCTTGAAAAAAAAAATGTTTTTTTGGCATCGTCAGTGTGGTTCTGATAGTATTTAATAGGTGGCGCTAAAAAATTGAGGTACGATTCTTAGTATGAAGATTTAAAATCCTATATAAATCATTCTTGATAATAATAAGTACCTGTAGGTATTCGTATTAATATTTATGGATTAACCGTTCCTGCTTATTTTTGTAATATCTATAATGTACCGATATCGTTGATCGAAAGTTGGACAAGTATTAGCTCGATATACGATATGGGTCGGATATGTTAGTGACAAAACGTCTCCCTTGGCGCAGTCCACTTTTTGCCCAGGGATTTGACTGGCTAATAAAAAAAAATAATTTCATATGCATTTCAATGTGACAATACAATAACTAAAAGGTACCTATGGAAGTATGGTATCCATACTAATATTATAAATGGGAAAGTGTGTGTGTCTGTTTCTTTGTCCGTCTTTCACGACAAAACGCAGCGTTGAATTGACGCGATTTTCAGTGGTTATAGTTGAAGGGATGGAGAATGACATAGGCTACTTTTTGTGTCTTCCTACCCCCCACTTCCCTAAAATGGGAGGTTGAATTTTGTATTTCGCAATTTTAGAATTTAACGATAGTGAAGCCGCGGGCAAAAGCTAGTATTTATATAGTTATGTATTTAAAAATCATACTTTCAGTCGCTTGGCCTTTTGCGCTATTTAGTTACGGCTAACCTAACACCCTCTGCGCTTTGTTCTTCCTCACACCTTTAGTTTAACCACGTGAAAATTAGTTGAAGCTGTTAGAATGCGGTTCACCTTATCAATGAAAATATAATATTTAAGGTTCCCACCATATAATATGTTAGGTGTATTTAAGGTGTCATCTTCAATTTTTGAGCTCTGGGGACCGATTTTTGAATCTCGAACGCAAGCGCGATAGAGATAGAATCTCGCTTCGTTCGAAAGTCGTGAGCATTACGTGAGCGATTTGCCATTCGGCTAGCCAGACCGCCATTTTTTTCACCGCCATAATAAAATGAACAATAAAAATTTCCGATTTCTGGGGTACTGTCTTTTGCATAAAGATCGACATAGAGCGGAAATCAAATTGACAAAATATAAAACTTAACTGAATGTTACTAAAGTTTACGAAATATTTAAAATTTTAAGAGGTACCAACAATTATTTTTTGACGACAATTTCGGAAAACTAATTTTGTATGAATGAAGCATTTTTATTTCGCAAAAGGCTATGTATGTACGTAATTTAGATTTTTTGGAGGATGTGTCTCACAACAAATGTCGTTTAGATTGACCTACATATTTATCGCGCGGCGCATAACGAGAGGTAGTAAAGGGTTTGACATGGTTAAGGGCGTTCCCTGCGCCAATGACCTTCGATTTGAATCCATTGCTATTATATTATAATAGTTAGTTTCTAAAGCCAATCAAAGTTGAACAGTTTTAGGGTCAGAAACTGTTTTCTTGGTAATAACTATTATTTTAATTAATTTAAAATTAAAATCTCTCTTGTGTTTTTAGAAAAATCAAAGGTTAATCCTAACATGTCAATTTCATGTACGTAATACTCTTCACTAAAATGAAATTACGATAAAAGTGTTTTTTTAGACCATGTTTAATAAAATTATAAAAAATGAGCATTCGTTTTTTTTTAAATATGGCTCTTACAAATAGAGATAAAAGATTGAAGAACTTATGGCCGTTGGTCTTATCATTCTACCTGTAGTTCAAAATAGGAGTTTCAACTCAAAACGTATCAAAAATCGATGAAAACCATGTGGAGCTCCTAAGGATGTTACCGAATACATGTAGATTATTTTAGATAGGTACATAAAACTTATAAAATTTGACTCCGTTTGAATCTAGTGTGTAGTGTAACGATCCTGGTTATAAAGCCGACGATCTTAGACCTTAGTAGGTATTAAATTATTTTTGTGATAGACGTACGCATTTTTGTTCCTGAGTTCTGAATAGATCTTATTTAATAATGTTATATGTATGTATATAAATCAAAGACATACGAGTATGTAACTCCGTATAGACAGATAAAGTCTAAGAAAAAACTTACCTCAAAACCATAAAGAAAAAGGTACCGTGGCCTAGATGGCATTACACCTTTGAGGGACGCTCGGGTAGATGGCGCTAATATTAATATTTGACATTTTAACACATATCAAGCTAAGAATATGGGCCAAATTGTCAAAACTGAGGTTCAAAAGTTTTGAGCCTGTGTCGAGAGATGACAGTATATGCACTGTGATTACACATTTTACTTTGACAGTAACTCTCTATAATACTCGATCCTCTTTGATATAAATACAGTAAATTTGTGGTTGCAAATGTTACAATATATCTATTTGTAGTACATGTATACAGTACAGTTAACTATGTTAGTCATAGCACTGCCTTATCTCCGTCTTTGTGCCTAGGCTCACGAGTGAATAGTTTAGTTCACACGTTGAGTGGCAGCCGGCGAGGGACAATGGGGTAGTTACCCCGTTGTGCATCCAGCACGGAGATAAAACTGAGCTGCGGGCTAACACTACGTTCGGTTTACCGCGATGGATAGCCGCAAATATGAAATTTTGATGAATTTTAAGACTTGAACATATTAAAATATTATAAGCGGGTTATTCACGTTATAAACTACATGTTTTGATCATCTTTACTCTTGATAAAAATCTCAAAAACGGATTACGACTTTACGATTAATTTTATGTAACTCGCCTTTCGGCTCGTTTCATAAAACAACACTCGCGTTTTAATGCATCTCATTATTCACCAGTCAATAATAGTCCATTACAATACAAAAGCGATAAATGAGCATTTCTTTTTTTTTTGCCAATAATTTTTTTTTATCGTTTTAGGGAATTTTAGGTCAATTGTACTCAGAATCACGAGTACTTTCAATCTCACTGGGAGACAAAAAGTGTCCCAGAATTTCATTTTTGTTACTTTTCTTTTGTTACCCCATACAAAATGTACGGAAAATAGTAACAAAATAAGAAAAAATCGTATGGGACAATTTTTCTAGCTACTAGGATTGAAAAGGCTAGTAATTCTGAGTAGAAATAGCATATTTTTTTTCAAAAATATCACACTTCATAACAGTGGCAAAAAAAAAAGAAATGCTCAAATAAGAAATTCGAAACAACTGATGATAAATTAAAATTAAAACATTAACGAACGAAACATACGACAGACTGTTTTAGACGATACAGACGGGTCAATTCTCCATACAAACGCTCTCGACTATTCCCTACCTGGTTTTTCAAGATAGAGCAATAATTTTTTCAACACAAATTGTTATTTTTATCTGTGTCGGACCGTTTTGATTTTTTTATATTTTAATTTTTAAAGACGCTAGAGCTAATCAAAAATTTCTAAAAACGGCCTTTTTCATTGTGGCGCAAAATAAGGTGTGATACTCAAGATTGGTAACAATTAGCCAAAAAAACTAAACGGTTTGACACAGATTATTTCATTGTTATTCAGATTCTCAAATTTTGTTCAAATTGATTAAGTTTTGAAGGAGGAAACAGTCGAGAGCGGAACCTCGATTTTAAAGATTTTTTCGCAATATTTTATCGCCTGTTCTTATTGGCTGTCTTTAAATATTGCAATTTAAATTTGACCCGTATCAAATTTGCCTGTGAAGCTGAAATTTTGCAAACATATATAGGTAACAATGTATTACTCATACTCATTATTAGGCTTAGGACTTTTTCGCATACCGTGGTTCTAAAATCGCCATATGAAAGATTTTCGAAGTGAAAGTCGAAGTCCAACAGTATGATGTCATATTAAATATGAATGAAAGTTTATTCAAAATGAATGAATGAATGAATGAAAGTTTATTCACAAGAATGAATGAATGAAATATAAATATTAATACCTACTATCACATCGTCACTGAGTTAAAATTATCATAATCCTATATAAAAATAATATTAAGATAAAATTAATTACGTTCGATTTATACCTATAAAATACAAAATTATTAAAATAGGATTTTGACAAAATTTACTAACAATAACATTATTAGTTAAAATTAACTACGTTCGATTAAAATGAACTCAGTAACGATGTGGCAGTATGTATAAATGGGACACTTTTTTGCCTATTGGGATGGAAAAACCTAGTGATTCTGAGTAAAATAATAGAAAATTTATAATATCACATTAAAAAGAGTGGACAAAAAAAGAAACGGAAATATTTAATACAACAAAACAGTGTGGGAAAAGTACAGACAGTGATAAAAATTTCTACCGAAAATTCAATTTCTGAACTAAATGTGAAAACCATTAGCCACTATAGAATTTGCATGTATAAAATGTATAGATCTATTGACGTCAAGATCAAATTATTTACTAAAAAATAATACGTTTATGGAATCATTTTCTGGAGTTTCATATAGTAAATTTATTTTAATAATGAAAGAGGAAGTCATCCCAGTTACAGGCCACTATAATTTTATTAAAAAATGTTCATCAAATGTTGTAAATAAATGTATTTATCAATTAAACGTTTCCCAGGAAAAAAGTCTAGGAAATGAAATGGTCTATAAACCAGGTCTGGCCGGCACAGGGCACTAAATAACAAATTGCAACGGTACGAAACAGGACGATAGTTGCAGAGGCAAATAAAAAGTTAACGAAATTGGAATTAGGGCAAAATTTTCTACAGAAGCAAGTACATAAATATACTTATTCGTGAATACCGTTAAACCTAATTTGGACCTATTGCGACGTGAACTATTTTATTATGCATAGTACCTAGGTACATGTAAAACATGTTACATTTTTTAAATCCTACATGCGAGTATACAGTACGAGTATAAGTATTTTAGTATTAAGAGTTCTTTGTACAGTTTCCAAAAAAAAGGAAAGAAAGATGGTAATTCTAAATAATCTATTCTGTATTATCTTAGAGAATATTAAACCATAATGTAATTTAGTAACATAGAAAATTCCTCCGGATTACATAGTTACGCGGCTGCTTTTGGTTTTTGGGGAAATATGTTAGGTGTTAAGGGACTTCTGAAGCATCAATGAATTAAATAATAAGCGGCCAATCTTCGTGTCAGGCTAAAATGAACTATTAAAACACTCGGCGGGCCACGGCAAGCATCCAACAGTCATGGACCAAAATCGAATGTTGTCTCGCTACGAGTGCGCGCGCACACCGCCGCCCCCACCGCACCGCTGCGAATATTCATTGATGATCTTACTAATATGTATTTATTAATATTTTTTTATGCAAAATCTTTTAAAGGGAAATTTTTAAATGTTAACATTGGAAGGGATCGGTAATGAAACCTAGACGCGTATGATCTCGAATGAACATATGTAGTATATGAAGGTGTTAGTGGTGAGATAGACGGAGGCTGTGCCGTCGCGGTCGCTAGGCTTGGGCGTCGCTGCGTCTCGGCGTCGCGCCGCGAGCGTTGCGCGCCGCGCCGTGCGCACTCGGCTCGGCTCCAGTCGCCACGCACGCTTGCCTCGCGCTCGGGCGCCCGCGACCCAGTCCGCTCTGACGTTTAATCGAGCCGCCGGTGTGCCCTATCGGACACAGTCCGATCCACCACCGCAACATACATTTTATCATATTTTTAACGTATCGGAGGAATTGGGCGTGGGTGTCAACAGTGCGTAGTGGTCACAGTGAGGTCTAGGCCGGGGTGTCTTGAAGCGGGCGGCAGCACGGGCAGTAGACGGCGGGCGGCCGCGGGCAGGCGCCACTGGGCCCGCCCGAGCCAGCAGCTGGCTCTGTTTACAAGCCGCGCCTGCACTCGCGAGCCCCGTGCGCCCGCTCGCTGCAACACGCAACTCCTTTCCTATTCGACGTTGTGAATTTTTAAGTTTGCGAACAACCAACGACGTTAGATAGAGGTATTTGAATGCTTATTAATGTCGACTCTCGCCCGAGTGAAGTCGTAGTGCAATATTAGTGTCACGAACCGCTCAGAGCACAATCATCGAATCCAAATTGTCATTCGAGTGATATCACTACTTCATAAATATGGGTGCTAAAGAAAGCGTGGAGGCTGCTAAATTTTCTGCGCAAAATTGGAACAATTTTGAGGTTCGTACTCGTTTCAAATTAATTTGCACATGGAGTGTCTATCCCCCTCCCTCCTCGTGAATGTCTACTCTTACCATGGATAAATTGTACCTTTAAATAAAGAAAAAGATAATATTGTGTAAATAAAGTTTCTGCACCGTTGAACGAGCAACAATAATGCATGTTACACGTTTGTTTAAACAAGTACGCTAAATAACAACACCACTTGTTAATTAATATTATACTATAGATATGTAAGATGTTTTGTGACAGTGTGTTCTGTTTGTGCCGTAATAATATTGTACCTAACTCAAATTTTAAATTTTAAAAATTAGCAAGCTGTTACATGTAGTATAAAAGAAGTCACTAACCACAAAAAGAAGAGAAGGTTTAGTATAAATAATATGCCTTTTACAGCGATGATAGCATTGATGATTCATTGCAGTATCTTTATAATAGTGAGGCTTCTACAAAGTGTCTGCTATGCAAATGCCTGATTTGCACCGCGAGCCGACAGACTCAAAACGCGACTTCTCTGCGATACGCTAATAGGACGATTAATCAAGCAGAATACGACACGTTCTCCTTGAGACTACTTACAGACTTCTATTATAATACTAAGTTTATACCTAAATATCGAAGTTGAGATACCTAAGTTGTCTGTTTTTGTACAACATTAGTCTGGGTTCTTATCTGCTGGTACCTATATGACTATCTAGTAGTAAGAATACTTCTTTGTGAACTAATAATAATTGTTCTAAGTATATCGAGGTTCTGGTCGATAACTAGAAAGGTAGTTAAATACCTGCTTGTTAAAAAACACAATTGGAAATTGAAACCAAATAAATACTTGACTACACGTTCTTGTGATAGTTAGTCCATTAAAACATTATTTGTTTGACAACACCGTATATCGGGTATCAGGTGTTTCCATGGCGTTAGCATAAGCAGTTTTAGGCGAAGCCAAACGCGATCAAACTCAGTTGAACTTATACGTTTTTTACTCGCCTCGGGACGTTTTATAGCCTTTTTTTAGCCTTTAATGCCTTATTTGCAACTTAAAAATGAACGATATGAAAATGAAAAAGTTTCATAACACGTAAAGGTAACACGGTTTTCAAAAGCAGAACGTAAATATTCTAAGATAAACTTGCGATTTATTTAGTTATTTGTAAACAATATGTGTAGGTATATTCGAAACTATACAATTCAAATTATGTCTGCAAAGCTCGATCGATACCTAATCTTTTTGCTGGTGTAAAAGGGATATGAAATAATTTGAATATATATTAAAATGATCAAGATATTGGGAAATGGAGCGAGCTGCAGATGCAGTTATCGGCACTTCAGTTAGGGCGGTCATTGTCCGGGAAATTGACCGATGGATTAGCGCCTAGCGCCACCAAGCCTGTGGGGTTTCTAAACCGGGAAATATTTCATGAAAAACAATATGAATACAAATAGATTTTTTAATGAAGTACGAATTACTTTAAAGGCCTTAAGATTATTATTGGATATCTTACCTGAACCATAAATATGTGGACATATTATGCCCAAAATTTGCTTTAACTTCTGCACGACCTGGCATAATAGGTTCATTATCCAACTAGTTTTAATAAGTATGAGCGAGTAATATTCTGTGGTTGAAAATAACCCAATGGGCATATATGGGTCTAATAGACATAGATATATTTTATAATTGGCATTAATACATTTCTGTCACAATTTTCAATTCATTCATTACAATTGGCTTTCATTTGCTGTTAGAACACTTGCATTATCAGATTATCACTGCCACCGCCTTCCATCAAATGAATTTGATATACTGTAAGAGTTTTGAATGATTTCGAGCAAGTGGTTAGTTGAACCACGAGCGAAGCGAGTGGTTCGAGAATAGAACTTGAACTTGCGAGTTTTTTAAAACCGAAGTAAAATACATTTGCACCCGAGTGTAACACAAAACTTTTCCCCTCACTATAGCGAGGAAACTACAACGCAAAAAATGCGTTTATCACTGCTTCCAGTAGTTCCACAGGTGGTAATATCGTCTTTATTAATAGATTCACCTTTTTATTGTTTTTGTGATCAGTTATTTTGACTTTATTCAAGGTCAAATTACTTTACCCACTAGTGGATGCGTTTTTACCCGACAAAAATTAAAGGTAAAACACGTGTTTCCGAGCTAGTAGAGGGGAAAATGAATTGATATACTGTAGCATGAAAAAAAAGTTTAGAATAGATTCAAGACTACAGTCGCGTTCAGTTACATGTACTCGGTAACTAGACCAAAAATATTTGAACATAATGGCACTCCCACATTGGCTGTTATGTTATATAACATTGTGTGACAGGGAAAGCGCGATGGCATTGACATTACGCTGTCCTTGTCACACAATGTTATAAAACATTTATAACAGCCAATGTGGGAGTTCCATATGTTACTCTAATATTTTTAAATATAATAGCCTGTTCCGATATTTTTGCTCGTATGTGTAGATGTAACTGAACGCTATTGAAACTCCATTTTGGATATATAGCTCTCTGTCGAAACAGTTAGAAAGCACGTCCGTGGATTGGCAGGGCAAACACGCCGCTCCATAACTTGTGCTGGGTGTACGATAAAAATAGGTTTATTGATCATAACAAAGCTTTTGTGTCTCTCGACAGCGCAAACCGTGGGTTTTTGATTGTGCTAGTAGTTATTTATGTGTTGACAATTACCAACCTCGGAGATTATGCATCTATATTCTATGTCAGGCCTCCGAGGCGAGCGTGGGTTGTATTATTTGAAAGTATATTCTTATATTACAAACCTTAACACAGAATTGTATATCCTCTTTATGAATGAATTTTACAGTTCATACGGCCAATATTATAAACGTGAAAGTGACTTTTTGTTTATTGGTTCTTTATTAAAAACTACTTAATAATTTGGACACGTGATTGATATAAAGATATTATGATAGATATACGGGAAAGGACAAAGGCTATTTTTTATTCATCGAAATATTTTCACGTATGACAATTATTTTCTCTTATATTCTCGTATGTATAATATATTACAAATAAACTTTATAATAATTTAGATACTTGGATGCAATCGTGCATGCAATTTCTATGAGAATCGACGAGATTCTAGTTAACAAAGTGTTGTTTTGATAATCATGTGCTTATAAGAAAATTAATAACATTTGTGCACGTTTAGTATATCAACTAAGTACTAAAGTACTAAAAAAAAAATTTGTACAAAAAAATGGCTATCCTAAGGGGTTAATTGTAAGGCTTGTACGTAAACCAAGGTAAATTTCACTTTAAAAAAGTTAGGCATACGTAATTGGGGGCATTTTTGTTAGTCCGATAACTCTGTCCAATATTTTCTTCTTTCTCGTTGAAACATTGTTCAGGACCGATAACCGCTACCAACTTCATCATCCTCTTTGCGTTATCCCGGCATTTGCCACGGCTCATGGGAGCCTGGGGTCAGCTTTGACAACTAATCCCAAGATTTGGCGTAGGCACTAGTTTTACGAAAGCGACTGCCATCTGACCTTCCAACCCGGAGGGTAACTAGGCCTTATTGGGATTAGTCCGGTTTCCTCACGATGTTTTCCTTCACCGAAAAGCGACTGGCAAATATCAAATGACATTTCGCACATAAGTTCCGAAAAACTCATTGGTACGAGCCGGGGTTCGAACCCGCGACCTCCGGATCGAAAGTCGCACGCTCTTACCGCTAGGCCACCAGCGCTTCATAACCGCTTGATAACCGCTACCAACTTGTGGTACATTTTTGTCCCCAAAACTGCCACGAGGCAGTCCATCTACAACTTATGGACACTATCAAAATGGCTCCTCCCTCGTGTCATACACATACTTAGGTACTTACTTGGCTGGCGCGATAACCCAAAATGGGTTTTGGCCTCCAAAACAAGACCACGCCATAGTTATGTGCTCGTGTCATATGTTGCACCCAAATTAATTATGTAATGCATGTGCAAGTGGGCTGTATCTAATGCATGCCGTTTAAATTATATTACACAAATGCTTGAAACAACAATGATACATGACATTCAAATACAGTGTAAGCTCCATAAGTCCAAATGTAACATACACAGGAGAGTGTTAGAAGTTTTTGCTGCAAGAGCCAAAACTGACGACGTTATAGTGAATAGTTATATTGGGTAACTGTATAGAGTTTACACTAATATGAGTAACATGTGTATAAATTAGCTTTTGAAACTTTAATAAAATTGTGACGATATCGGTCTAGTAGAAATATGCCCAATACGGTCTTACTTAGTACATTTGCATGTATGTTCATATTTCGCATCATTTCCATAAACTTCTTAATATAAATTATCAAATTTTATAAAACTGCTTTTATTGTTATGAAGTAAGTAGGTATGGTGTGTTATAAAAATGAAATGCTAATTCATAAGTACTTTTGTAGAAATAGTCATAATTATATGTTAAATATTTGCATGTTATGGATTCATATTTAATAATCACTGTTTGTGCAAGCAACAGTATAAACTTTACATAAGTATTTAGTTAAATTATTTATTTTGTCCCTGAATCAAATACCAAAATTTCGATGCACGTTTTTAGCAAATTATCACAAACTAAAAGTTATAAAATAATGGTGGGATCTAATAATCCGACAGATTTTATTTCCTGTGATCATAATAAAGAGTAATATAATGTTACTTACTAGTGTATGAGTTTTGGCAAAGGACATTTATTTATTTATTTTCAAATATTGATAAAAACACAATTAGTAAAGTTTTAATTTCTTTAGATACCTGTTGCTAGTTTAATTTAAACATGAAAATGAAGTCTGACAATGTTTTATATGTCAAAACCAAGTCAAAACCCAGTATCAGCATCGCAGCCGAAAAAGTAATGTATGCTGTTGTCCCACAAACAAATTTGTCTAAAGCTAGAAAAGTTTGTCCAAGTTCATGACTACATCTTTAAAATCTGTTGGGTCACTTGCTCCCATCCTGTGTAAATACATACATGATTAAAAAATAAAATCGTAAAGAATATGATTAAAACAGGTATTTTGATCATTCTGCCAAATATCGTTAGCGAAATAAATAGTCTGCATTATTATTTAACAGTTTTATCAAATTAAATAATAGTCAATATTATAATGTACCTTTATGTAACCTATAGTTTATTTTTAAAGTATTATTTTTCATTAATACAAAAACTTCATGCTGTATTAAGCTCATAAGGACTGAACAGGTCCATTCGAATTTAAATAAAAAAAAAATATTGTAATCTCGATACCGATCGGATCGATGTCATAATACTGATAACATTCGCTTCAGAAATGGACGACCGGTCTGGCTTAGTCGGTAAGCGGTCCTGGGTTCGAATCCCGGTAAGGGCATTTATTTGTGTGATGAGCACAGATATTTGTTCCTGAGTCATGGATGTTTTCTATGTATATAAGTATGTATTTATCTATTTAAGTATGTATATCGTCGTTTAGCACCCATAGTACAAGTTTTGCTTAGTTTGGGGCTAAGTTGATCTGTGTAAGGTGTTCCCAATATTTATTTATTAACCATCCGACTTTCTAGATTATTTTCCGCAAAGGACACGTCCGTTAAAACGCTATTTGGTAAAATGAAATATTCGCACCTAATATCATAGTCAATATTCCAGTCAAGTTTTATATCCCATTATTATTTACTAAAACGGGAGTTAAATTCATATAATTAAGTTCTAAATTTCGCTGATTGCGATTTGTGTAATTTAATACTTAATTTTATACGATTACCACGTTGGTTGCCATGAGCATCAAATTGATGGGACCACATAACATTCTCTTTGAGTTCATGATCATCAGCATCACCGAACTTTAACTTCTCTGTGTGGCCATGAACATCTTTAAGTTCAGGTTTTGTACTCAGTGCATCATCATCATCAGCAGTGGGATCAAAAGATTCAAAAGCTTTGTACCAAAGAGATAGAAAGATTAAACCTGTTTTACTTCAATGAGATTAGTTGTCAAAGCGGACCCCAGGCTCCCATGAGCCGTGGCAAATGCCGGGATAACGCAAGGAGGATGATGATGACTTCAATGCTGTATCCATTACACTAAACCTTACTACCACCATGACACTAAATTTTGCATTGGGCATGTGAGAAACACTAGGTGATATAATATGCTGGGCAGCCAACGTGTTCAGTCACCGGCAAAAACATCATAATGTACAAAAACAAGGCTGCATAAATGTTGACAAGCTCTTGTGGCTGTAGAAATAAGATTGTTCCAGATAAGTTTCAAATGGGTTTGGCAACGCGCATGTGACACCCCATGAGTTGCATGCGTCCATAAGTTACGGTGACCGCTGTCTATCAGGCGGGTCGTATACCTGTTTGCCACCGACGTGGTATAAAAAAAATTGCGGGCTTCTTTTTGTGCGATGTTATTCCCGGTGACTGTTCAACCCCATTTTAGTACCTAATTGAGAAAAACCATTCAACTGTAAATACTGTAGCTTGCGAGTAGATGTTATATGGTGGTGGGTTACAGCATGGCGCCAGTGTGAGGCACCAACACCGGCACGGCACTCAGCGGTCGCAGAGCCTCAACCGCGGCCACTCTCTCTCGCGATCCGATGGCACCTGGTGACATCACGGAACCGCGGGTATGATCATATTTGCGATTTTTTCGAAGTGAAACTTCTTATGCGACTTGCAACTAACAGCGTTAAACGTTTAACGCTCACTGACAGCGTTAAACGTACAGTGTTGCCAACTCGAATTTTGAAATACCCCTTTTTATTTTCATTTCCACATTACGAAGTTTCACTTCTTCCACGCGGAGAGATTCCACGCCTTATTTTTTTTTATTTCTACAGTCGCCATCAGATATAGCATCGAAGCGCCTGAGGTGGGTCAATAATATGTATCTTAACACACAATCAATATATTCCTGTCTCTTGACCGATTTCGGCCACATCAACTGTATGTTCTGGTGAAGGCAGTCTTTAATTTGGGTTATTATTATTTTCCGCTCTCGTGCGCCATTAGATGGCTCGCGTGCCCTCTGTTGAATACTCAAGCGCATCTTGGATAGTGGACACGTGAGTCACCACCTACCTAGGTATATAGAAACACCACATTATCGCTTGACAATAGAGGTGTTTTCAAATATTTCGAGCACTTCGGCGATATATCTTATGGCGAATGTAGGGTAGGATAAGTAGGCGCAGGACTTTTTATCGCATACCGTGGTTCTAAAATTCTTGGAGTCGCCATATGAAAAAAATTCGAAGTCAAAATCAAAGTCCAACAGTATGATGTCATATTAAAGTAGTTAGTTAATTTTATCATAATCCATACTAATATTATAAATTAGAAAGTGTGTGTGTCTGTTTGTTTGTCCGTCTTTCACAGCAAAACGGAGCAACGAATTGACGTGATTTTTCAAGTGGAGATATTTGTAGGGAAGGAGAGTGACATAGGCTACTTTTTGTCTCTTTCTAACCCCCCCACTTTCCATAATGGGTGGTGGGAGTTTGTATGGAGCATTCCGCAATTTCGAAGATTTATACCTATAACATACAACATTATTAATATAGGATTAATAACATTATTAGTTAAAAATAAATTAATTACGTTCTATTAAAATGAACTCAGTAACGATGTGACAGTATGTATAAATATGTATACCTATTTATTATGTCATCATACTGTTGGACTTTGACTTTGACTTCGAAAAATTTTTATATAGTGACTCCACGGATTTTAGAACAACGGTATGCGAGAAAAAGTCCTAAGCCTAGTGATAAGGATTTTGCCTGTAAGCTATAGCAATCCTGAAAAATAGGCGGTTCGCTTAATGAGAAGTCGTTATGGACAACGGTACCGATAAAATATTCATTCTGAATTATCTTTCAAATATAATATAAATTATTACGTAACAATTCATGAACATATACATGTAGGAACCGACTCAGCTTGAATACATTTTTATCATTTGCCAAATCTAATCTATCACGGAAATTGCTGCTTCACTGACTAACTACAACTTCACTTTTCCATTGTTTCATATCTTATTCAAACATCGTCCTGATATGTCTACTATAACCTCTAAGGTACAGCGGGGCAAACCTCGACTGGGGGGCAAAAGTAACAGGTCCACTTTTTCCATGTTTTAAATAGTTTTCATTATTAAATAGAGTGTCCACCAGTTATACATGGTAGGCGTGTTCAGTGGATACATGTAGAACTTAACATCATAGTGTAACAATAGAAAAAATGGATTAATTACAATTCAGTCGAGATTTGCCCCGCTAAACCTTAGTTGTTTTCTTAGGTGTCCACTTGTCCAGACCGTCTTTATTTCATAATCTGAGAGTCTGAGTAAGGTATCAGTTATATGTATATTTTTTTAAGTATTTTACTCTATCTCTTCTTAATTTTGGTACTTTCTGGATTAGACTCACGAGCTTGATGATTTTTTATCATTTAGCAATACCTAGTTGATCAAAGAAACATATCTACTTACTTCGTCGATGCTAGTATTATTAGCTGCAAAGAAAATTGTTATAAACTTAGTTGTAAGGCTAAAACGGTTGTTAAAATATGAAAACGTAGTCGACGGGTGACTGAAAGCTCTCAAACCCCACACTTTGCTTATAATTAAAAAAAAAATTACGTGATATAACCAGTTTCTATAGTTTTATTCCACAATCAACTATCGCTGTAATCGAAAAAAATGTTAAAGGATGTTAAGGCGTGAAATCAAGCTATATTAAAATATCCTCTTCATTCCAGGCAGCATAGTGCAGTGCGCCGAGTGCGGAACACGTACGATGGGCAACAAGCTATCGGCGTGCTCCTGCGCACCCATCCTGCGCAAGGCGTACCGCTATGAAGACAGCCCGTGGCAGAACTCGCGACGACGCGACGGACATCTACTACGGTATTATTAAAAAAAAAAATTAAAATCATTTATTTCCATAATTCACACGCTATACACGAACTAGGTAGGTACATTATATTTTACATTTTAAACAAGTTACAATTAATTTTAAACAAGTTACAATTAAAATTAACTTAAACTTTACTAAACATAATATTAGTATACTATGATTAATTTATTGATTTATTAACATTACATTTGTTTATAACTTATCTAATCTTATTATAATAAATTCGGTATAACATTAAGCATGGCCATGGGTACCAAACTCAGCATGTGCTGAACAGGTGTCCAGCGCTGATTTTCAGTTTGGCTCATGATAAATTGTTCATGCTGAATTCTAGTCAATAGTCCCAGCATAGTGCATGCAGTGCGTTGAGGCAAATTGAGTCACTTGTTTGCAATAAGTTGGCGTAAAATTACTTCAGTTACTTACCTATCCCATACAAAAATCAGTTCCATGGTAAGACTAATATACATACATACATATATAATCACGCCTGTATCCCATAAAGGGGTAGGCAGAGCAAATGAACTACTCAAGTTTCAGTGTCACTCTTGGCAAAAAGGGGTTGAGAGAAACCCAAATTGTGACATTGCAGTGACAGGTCACTAATAATTATGACTGAATAAATTACAAAGTATAATGAATATGTACCAAGTGGCAGTTAGAAATGTCAGTAAGAAAACTAGTTTTCTTGGATGCACGGCCGAAAGATTCGCTGGCAGTTGAGGCTTCGATGACGGATCTGTATGCGTAGCCGAATGCACAAACGCTCACGAAACGCTCACGACAATATCTCTTTCTTTTTTATCTATCTCTATCGCTCTTGGCGTATTGGCGCGACAGAGCCAGACTACATTTCTGCGGCGTTTCGGAGGCGTTTCGCGTCGCAGAAATGCTATTCGGCTATGGAACCAGAACTAGATGACGGAGCGGTGTAACAGTTATCCAGAAGAGATGTGCGTCTTAACCAAGACAGTACTTTTTCCACTGTTACTGTTGTAAATTGCTTTCCAATGTACACATATGAACTATTATTAAATAATAGTATGGAATATATTTTATGTAATATGCAATAAATTTTATTCCATACTATACTTAGAGCATACAGAAATTTATGGTAATTGTACTCAGAAGATTACGTAAACAAAAGTTTACCGTGAACGTATGTATGTAGGTACCTATGTCTACCGCACTGCAGAAGTTGCCTTAAGGCTTGACTGCTAATTCCTCGCAGTAACTTCCTAACCAACTGCTACTTTGTTTCTTCCTGAATTTAAACTAAGCAGTGAATACCTACTTATTTGGAACTAAACTGGTCTGGACCCGTAGCCGAATGGCATTTCTCCGACGCGAAACGAAAACGAAACGCCGCGAAAGGTAGTCTGGCTCTGTCTCGCCAATACGCAAGAGCGATAGAGATAAATATCTACTAGCGTTTCGTTTCGTGAGCGTTTGTGCCATTCGAGATGACCACCCACCCTCAGATGACCCCTGCTGAGATGTGCATTGAAAATGTAATTTTATTGCGCAGATCTTATTTGCCAATACAATTTTCTTAAGTAAACTTGAATAGACAAGTCAGTGGAACTTTTAACGATGTTTCCTGAACCTAATGGTTGCGGTATCTTTCATTGGAATAGTTTGTTTTATGCAATTAGATGTCCTTATTTTATCAATACACTGTAAACATGAATCGTAACGTCTATTATTGAACGTTTTCTTCGTACAATTAATTTAAATCATGGCATTTGATTATACAACATGTTTTTATTGATTTCCGTTAACTTCATGGGAAGGTTCCTTCGGTCAATTACAATTAATTTTCCTAAGAAACTTGTGTCTTAACACTCTTAACTCTTATTGTTATCGAGTTGAAATAAAACTATGGAAAACGGATTAAATCGCGTATAATGAATTTAAAATACATCCCGACGTTTGAACTCTTTACAGCGTTCGTGGTCAACGGGTGACTGAGGAAAAATTACAATGTGCAAAAGCTACCCACATACAAGAAATATTAACGAACCATACCATACATACATACCATACATACCATATTTCTTGTATGTGGGTAGCTTTTGCACATTGTAATTTTTCCTCAGTCACCCGTTGACCACGAACGCTGTAAAGAGTTCGAAACGTCGGGATGTATTTTAAATTCATTATACGCGATTTAATCCGTTTTCCATAGTTTTATTTCATGAGTAACTATCGCGGTAACCAAAGACAATATTTTGTTATCGAGTTGTTTAAAAAATAAATTTCATGACTCAATGAGTATAATACGACGACCTTCATAAATTCCTGGTAGGTATTATTAATTATGGCATTAATGTTATTCCTAAGGGTCTCCCACACTGTTATTAATTGATTTATTATGTATGAAAACCATGAAAAATGTGTTTGATGAAAAATGCCAAAAAATAATAGTTACGTGTACCCTTATACTCGTATTTACAGATATATACACCGTGAATATCTTTTTTTGTGTAGCATGTATATGTCGCAGTAAGATAGATAAAGCCGTTATATAGTTATAACCCTAGGGATATAATTATACGTCGTAACATAGTTAAACGAAAGCGATTAATTGCTATCTTACTAGGAATATAACTATAATACGTTACTAGTTTAGTCATATAGTTATATGACTGGATTCAGTTTAGTGAAATGATTGTAGGCAGGAGTGCGGCGGAGGTATAGTTATAACCCTAGGGATATAATTATATGCCGTTACATAGCTAAAGCGATTCCTTACCATCTTACTAGGAATATAATTATAATACGTTACTAGTTTAGTTATATAATTATATCACTGGATTAAACTTAGTCTAGGGATATAATTATAATACGTCTCTAGTTAAGTAATATAGTTATATTACTGGATTAAGTTCAGTAGTATAATTTTTTTACACATATTTAAAATTGAAAACGGGACTTAATACATAGTAATACGCGATTAAGTCCCGTTTGCAATTTTAAATACCGTATTATAATTATATTCCTAGTAAGATGGTTATGAATCGCTTTTATTTAGCTATGTTACGGCATATAATTATATCCCTAGGGTTATAACTATACCTCCGCCGCACCGCCGCACTCCTGCCTACAATCATTTCACTAAATTGAATCCAGTCATATAACTATATGACTAAACTAGTAACGTATTTTAGTTATATTCTTAGTAAGATAGCAATTAATCGCTTTCGTTTAACTATGTTACGACGTATAATTATATTCCTAGGGTTATAACTATATAACGGCTTTATCTATCTTACTGCGACATATATACATCCAGTAATATATCGACTCAGTTATATGCATGGTCCCGAGTAACTGATGAGATGATAGCGGGTGGATGTCAAATAATATACATGGCATAATTGACTCAGGTACAGACAAAATTATTCATACAACACCCATCATTATATATTTACCGGGTAGCCCATTCCGTGCGTTTGCCGGGGTACTAGCGCACGCGAAATATGCCGCATTGTGTCAAATGGCGGGTCAGTCATTTACGATTTATAGCGAGCAAACATGAAAACAGCGGCTAATGGAATGAGTAATAAGAGACGAGACTTCATGTTGACATTGTTGAAGTTGGTTAATTAGAGTTAGTGGCAAACAAATTGTTTGAAGAGGATAGAAATAGTTTTTGCAGTAAGTCAAACGCCAACATGGTTATGGCCTACATAATGAAAAATATATCCAAAAACAAACTTAAACAACAACTATTAAATAACTACTGTTTGTTATCACAATACAGTCCAAAGAATCTTGGTACGTAACGTATGATTCTAGTTGATGATTGTCACAGCGGTACTTTTACAACATTGACGTGGACAATACTCATAACTTTCACCATCTTTAAACAGAAATGCCCTTGTCTATATTCCAATGCACATAAAGCCATCTGAAAGAAAGACCTTTCCACAATATAATGTTAATTAATACCAATGTCACAAAATTTTACAAGTTTGAGGTCAATTTGTACTAAGGTACAGCGGGGCAAATCTCGACTGGGGGGCAAATGTAACTGATTAATTTTTTTCATGTTTTACAATGTTTGCATATTGAATAGTGTCCACCGGTTATATATGGTAGGCGTGTTCAGTGGATACATGTAGAACCTAACATCATAGTGTAATAATGGAAAAAATGGATTAGTTACAATTGTCCCCCAGTCGAGATTTGCCCCGCTGTACCTTAGTTGAATTTCTCACCAACACTTGAAGACTAATCAAAAAACTTTTCCAGACTATGGGCCGAAGTGTTCCATGTGTCAGCGTCCGGAGCAGGCACGGTCAAGTGGCAGCAGGTGTCCGAAGACCTGGTGCCGGTGAACATCACGTGCGTGCAGGACTCGCCAGAATGCGTGTTCCACATCACCGCATACAACTCGCAGGTCGACAAGATCCTCGACGTGCGGCTATTGCAACCTGGTAAGTTGTTTAACTATCTACTTGGGCCGAAGTATTCTGAAGTGTTCCGAAGTGTTCCGAAGTGGTCCGGTAGTACCAGGTGTCTGTATGCCTGGTACCGATGAACATCACGTGCGTTTAGGACTCGCCAGGTTGACAAGATCCTCGATGTGCGGCTACTGAAATCTGGTAAGTTATACCTATAATCTACAGACATGGGCCGTATTCCGGAGTGTTACGAAGTGGTTCGGCAGCACCTGGTGCCGGTGAACATCACGTGCGTGCAGGACTCGCCAGAGAAAGTATTCCACATCACCGCATACAACTCACAGGTCGACAAGATCCTCGAAGTACGGCTACTGAAACCTGGTGAGTTGTCTACCAATCTACATGGGGCGACGTATTCCCAACTTTCGAAGTGTTCCCAAATAGTTAGGTGGCACCAGATGTCCAAAGACCTGGTGCTGGTGAACATCAAGTGTCTGCAGGACTTGCCAGAGTGCATGCTCCACATCATTGGGTAAATTTAAAATCACTAGTAGATATGTACTACATTTCACTACTGGTAAAATCCTAGTGAAATAAGAAGAACCTAGTGAAGTAGTTAGCAGAGCAGAGCAGAGGTTTTTGTACATACATAATAAGAAATGGATTTGTTAACCCCTCGTATGCTTAGACACGGATCCGTGCGTGGGAATTTTAATCTATAGCTTTAAATGTCAAGGTCACTATTTCAATTACCAAAATTGGACAGTGTTATGGAATAAGCGATCAAGCGACAGTTAGTTGAAATCGAGAAAATGAGCTAGAAAGATTTGAAATTTGAATCAGTTGTTGTAAGTTCATTTATAAAGAAAAAAAGTTAATTTTGACATTGAACCTATAAAAGTGTTCATAATTTAAATTGATAAAAAAAATAACACCATACCTATTTAAGTTTCGAAGTTATTAACGTTTTTCCGCTTGATTCTTTATTGAACTAATACTGCGATGAGGTTAATTTATTTCGCCGTAGCGTACTATGAGACATATTTTGTCGCTTGATTCTTTAATGCAAATTGTTAGAGGTAAAGTGAATACTGGAATAAAATAAAATTCCATATATTTGAGTAAATAGTGCTATTGTAAATAAATTAACAATTCAATGTTTTCCTCCACAATGATTAGGACTAATCCGTCTAACAATTTAGTTTTGTTCTGCAATCAACTTTTTTTAATAAATGTCAAAAAAATCAGCATATATGGCAAAATTGGCATTGTAACTAATAATAATTCATTAGTACTAGCCAGGATTACACACATAAGATATTATGATATAACAAAACCTCTTGATACTTAGTTCTCATTAAGCGAAATATCCTGCAATTTCAAATATGTAACAACGAATTAAACGACACCAATAGGGCGGTTAAATCGATATTGCGTTTATAAATCATCAAAACTTTAAACCAAAACGAATTAATAACATCTTTATGGCGTTTAACTCGATTTTGCGATTTAGAATATACGCTTATTATAATTTGTAAAAGTAAATTTGGCGTTCAATTCGTTTTTACGTAAGGACTTAGTACACAGGGCCATACAAATTTTAACGTGTCGCTTGATTCTACCCCTTAAAATAAGGCTGTAAGCATGATTTTTCAACAAAGAAATAATCAATACTATAGATTATCACATTTATATCCGAACTGCATTCATAACTTTTTTTTCGGATTTTGGCGCTTAGTTCGCTATTCCATAACACCGTCCAATTGACAGACCGCATACGAGGGGTTGATAAGCGAAACGTTTTCTTTTTCATGATACCTAATGTTCTTTAAATTCTAACGTACCTAATGTAATAATTCTCAGTTTCAAATCTCAGTACTCCGTACAACATTTACCTCACGATAGTTTTATCTCCACGTTAGCGTATGTGCTCGTACCGTCTACAAAGGAGGGCAATTCGGGAGATACTCTCGAGGCCGCTGTAACCTAGTTTTAAATTTACACTAGATAGTAGGTACACAAGCAATCGACTGAAATCCACTATGTCTGAAGTCGAACGCGGACACTCTGAGAAGTATTGATACTGAATAACTTACACCAGAGAAGAGTAGAATACAAATGCTTTTATGCAAATTACAAAGCGACAATAGGAGGTAAATTACAAAATATAAACAAGGATAACAAGTATGAAAATTCAGTCATTTGAGTTTGAAAGCGTTTTGAATTTATACCTCCTACTCTCTCTGACGCGAAGTCGAGCATAAATGAAGTAAATTTGATAAATTAGTTTATTAATAGATTAGCGTCAGGTACTGCAGTGCAGAGGTTTCAAAAGTCTGCATTAGTTTCGAGAATTAGAGCACTAATGTGTGTATTTCGGGTGTATCGAGCCGCTGAGTCTACAAAATTATGCAACGAATCGTATGGCATTGATATTGTAAGTAATAATACCCGGCTAGTGTGTTACAGAGCTTGTATCAAGTAGGTTGTAAATATGTAGAAGTGACACTCATTGAGCTTATTGTGTTGTTTGAGAATATGCTGTAGTAAAATGGTGGTAAACATGACATGGTAAATATCTATTTAACTACCTATCTATAAGTATAAGTATTGATTGTTAGATAATTTAGATATGTAGAATACTAACGATATATTTAAGTCATTTATTATTATGTAATTGCGTACTAAAAACAATGATCTCAGTTGGTCCTTTAAATAAATGAAATTGAAAATTGAATTGAAGCAATATGTGCCTACTTATATAATAAGATGATCTTTAGGTGACGAAAAAGAAAGCAGTAGGTTGAAACAACGTCATTTATGACTTTTGAGACGTTAAGTTGGCTCACCGTCTACTGGTTCCTGCATATGTAATGCATAATACTACTGAAACTGATATGTCAAAGACGTATTACCGCAAAATTTATGTAGCTTTAACACACCAGGGTCCCCATTAACATGTAAAAATCTGCACCTAAGTACTTAAATATTGAAATGCAAATGGTGAAAATGGTCATGACGGTGATGTCTATAACAAAGAAATGTTGCAGGAACTCGGATCGGTCAAGCATCAGAATGCTTCGTGTACTGGAAGGACCCCATGACCAACGACACTTGGGGCCTGAACTTCACCTCGCCGATCGACGCCAAGCAATTCAAGGAGTGCTGCGTAAGTTACTAAACCGTCAAACTGCTCACTGCTTCCACCTTCCCTCCAGTTACAACAGATACTAAACTTTAAAGATTGATTAATTATTAAACTTTTAAACTATCCCCTTAAGCACAACAAATCGTGTCATTCACGATTAATCGCGAATTTAAATTCGACATCTAAACATTGATGTAAAGACAATACAACGGGGCATGTGATTTTGTGAATGAACATCACCGGTTTCAGCTAGTTCGGAGCCCGTAGTAAATTATAAAACCAAGGAACTCCGAGCTCAGGCACAGGACTAATATGTACCTGACACACAAATGTATGATGATTCTCTTGGAGAAAATAGAATTCTGAACAAAACTCTGTTTTTTTTTACATTCACATTGGGCCGCTGGCCTGTAGAATTTTGCTACTTTTGCACTATGGTTATATTCCACTGTGAATGGCACGATCTAAACTATAACACTTTCAATCTCAGAACGACTTCCATATACAGGGTGTAAACCTAATACGGGCGAACCTCTTAACGGTGGTGAGTATAGGACGTATAAAATGTAATTAGATAACTTTTACTTAAAATTGAAATATTTTTTTTATCGATACAAATTAATTCGGCCCGCAACGTAATGCAAACACACTCCCGTTAAACGCTCGTTGACAGTTGTCATTGATTGTCATCGCAACCACGTTTACAGTACATTGCTGCGGAGATTTTTTTCAAAAATTCATTGGGGTGAAAATTAAGAGTAAATCAAAAACACCTCTTAATTAATGATAACAATATTGAATTATACACCTGGTTTCATTTATCGCCCTTATTACGTTTACGCGCTGTACAATTCTGGCTCCCAGCACATCCTGCCAATGCAATTAAAATAAATAAAAAAGGTGGGAAGTTACATTTACGAATAATTGTTTGTTATTTTAGTCACCATCCTTTAAATTCTCGCGTAAGGCATCTTCGAGCTACAGCCTAAAGCTAGAACCGCCGGGCAGCAAACAGAAGATGAAGGCCAAGAGGAAACCACTCTCCACGCCGGCCAGTCCTAATCGATCCAGGTAATCTTGTAAACGCATTAACTTATACAGACTTAAATAAATCTTAAATAAATATGATTTTGACTTATGAAATAATAATAAGTACTCACTTTATACAAACAAAAGGAAGGACTTAAAGCTTTACCACCGATACCATGAAGGCATAGTTAAAGAGAAAAAAAAATAAAAAAGTAAAGATGAAAAGTACAAGTAGTTGAAAAGTGATTATAGTGGCTCAACTAATATCTCATGTTCATTATAATTTTGGTGGAAATTTCATTTTATATCAACTTCCTTTTTATTATGGCTTTGTTACACACCCAGTTCCAAACTTAACGTAATGGAAGACCAACTATTCGGGAGCAGATAATGATGATTTTATTCAGCTATTAAGAAATCTTATCAAAATTGCGATTGACAAAATATTGTTATTTGGGAACGTTCATTTTAATATTGCTGAGTAATAATAGTTTTTTTTTCGCTAAAGGTGCGAGGCGCACCCTTGTGCGAATTGTTTAAAACAATTTAGACGTGTATTGTGCAACATTAACATTACATTACCTTATTATGGTCTTTAATATTCGACGTAGTTATGCCTGTTATAGCATTTAATGTGCTTAAGGAGTTTGTCGTAAAGTTGGTCTAGATGCACTATAAATTAGAATTACATTTGTATCGTATAGTGAGTGAGTTTGTGTTTGTGTTACAGTCTGAACTACCGCGAGCCGCAGTGCACATGCATGTCGCAGGAGCAGTATGCTCGACTCAGGGCTCAAGATCCGAGATACCGTAAGTGTATTTCAATAGTAACATCACGATTCCCGTGTGGTGACGGGTTAAGAATTTCACCACCCCCTTTCTTCCCGTGGGTGTTGTAGAAATCGACTGTGGGATATGGGTGAAATTGTGGCGTAGGCGAGAGGCTGGCAACCTGTCACTGCAATGCCACAATTTAGATTTCTTTTAACCCCTTTTTGCCAAGAGTGGCACTAAAACTTAGTAGTTCATGTGCTCTGCCTAACCCCTTATAGGATACAGGCGTGATTATATGTATGTATGTATGTACATCACGATACAAGTGCGATAAATAAGAAATTCGAAACGAGTGGCGATAAATTAAAACACGAACGTAGAACGTGTTTTAAATCGACACGAGCTGCGAATTACTTATTCGCAAATGTAATCTTATAACGTTTTACAGTACACGACCATTTAAGTTTTTTGATATAGTTGCATAATGAGCTCATTACGTGTGTTTCTTTTGAACCAATGAAATCTATGCATTTTCGTCACTGGCAGGTCGATATTATGTCGCAATCACGTCTTAGAAGCACAGTTCAAATACGGCAGTTTACTGCTGTTCTTGAAAAACATTACCCTTGAAATCTTGATTCATCTTTGGTTGTCATTTATTTGGCTGGCCCATTATATGGCTGACTAACTATGTAGGTATGCTAATTAAAAATATCCAAATGTAATCCTCTTGCCTTACAACCAGATAATCTCCTCACTAATTGGATGAATTCGTAAACAAATTAGCTCTGACGTTATGTTAGACAATCGTTGTTTCGTTGCCCATGGTTGGAAATTTTGGAGTCTATTAATTGTTACTAAATAAACACAAATAACAGACTTATTTTTTTTAGATTTCAAATTTTATTTTTGTTCTTTTGTTTTACACATTTAAAATTATTTAGTTTTGTAACGTTGTAAATATTCGTACCGATTACATTTGAATAAAGATCTACTACGATAAATCGAATTGGAAGCAGCTAAAATGGCTCCTTGCTATACTGCATCGGTGAGTTCTATCTTAGACTCTGTTTTTACGTTCCTTCCGATGTGACCAGGGTCTATCGCCGATCAGTCTATAATAATAAAAATAACTATTATCCCATCCATCAAATCTATATTTAGCGTTGCCTAAAGACACACCAATCAATCAATCGTACAGTAGGATGAAAATACCTGACCAAGACACTTTTCATTAAACTACCGGACTAGTCAATAACGCTCCGTGATGTACAAAACGGAACTGGCTCGGTCTGACCAATATGGAAGAGTGATAGGCAGAGACTAGAAACTTGTTTACACACCCTAAAATCTTACGAAATTATTTCAAAACATATTACTTACAAATATTTCTTATGTATATAGGTTCTTCGACATTACCCCGCACGTCAGCGCGCGCCATGGAAGCCGAGGCGAGTGCGGCCGCCGCACGCACAGACAAGGTGGCTGCGGCAACCTCATCTACTTCGCTGTACGACAACGTCACCGGCTCACAGCCAGCTCACCAGCCTCCGCCAAAACGTAAGCTTATACAGTACATATTTGAAAAAAAAAAACAAGATCATAACAAATTAATTTTTATTAAGCAGAAACGTCTGCTAACGATTCTAAACATTTTTATATTAAAGGAAAAAATGGAAAAATTTACGCCTCCGGCGGGACTTGAACCCGCACCATTTCAAGTCCCGCCGGAGGCGTAAATTTTTCCATTTTTTCCTTTAATATAAAAAAGATCATAACAGTACATACTAACAAAGTGATTGTTCATCGAGCTGTACGATAAGATTATCGAGTCACAGCTAGCTCACCAGTCGGCACCAATACGAAGCTTTTGCAGTCATAGAACCGTCTAGTCTCCTTTATAACCTCCGACACAAAAACGACGGGGTGTTATAGTTTGGCGTGTCTACCTGTCTGTGGTATAGTAGCTCCCTGAACGGATGAACCGATTTAGATTTCGTTTTTTTTTGGTTCGAAAGCTGAATTAGTCGGGATTGTTCTTAGTCATGTTTGATGGAAGTCAGTTGTCTACGATACGAGTAAGTAAGTAAGCAAATTCCACCGACGAAAAAAGAAAGCAGTTTAGTCAACAAGTCAAAAGTGCAGTGATACTTAAAAGTCATCAACTCGAAACAGTCCATGTCATCATAAAACTTCGTATCCAGATATAATAGCTGGTACTATCAAGAAAGGTTAATTTTGTTTTAGATAATTTAAAGTTATGTCAAATATTCTTCACCAGCCAAAGAAAATATTCCATTTAATTGGTTTCAAATATTTTCAGCTGCAGCTCGTCAGACTGACTCGCAGCCGCCAACGCGGCCCCCGAAGTCCCAGGAAACATCCACTATGACCACCAACACTTCAACGGCGCCTAAAACCGTTACCGCCTCCGTTGGCACACATGGCACAAATGTAAGTTATTTTCAAAAAGTTTGCTTGTTGAAAATCCTTTAAAAAGTTTTCTTGCATCTTCTGGGCGAGCTCACTCCATCGTAGGCCACGTCTTCTTCTCTCTCTCTCTTTTTTTTTTCACATGTTATCTATTTCAGCAATTAATAAATATGATGCGTTTATAGTTACTGGCACCTGTATAAAATCGTAGCAAGCTAAGTTTTTGACAGACTATTAAAATTGTTGCCAATTTAGTATGGTCTGATTCTATTAGTGCTGATAGTGATCTAGTAGTGATATGTGTACAACTGTTTCAATATCATATATAAGCACTTTGATTCAGAAATTAAAATCAATGCTTAGAATTTTGTTTTTTTTCTAGCCTGCGTTAGTGTCCCACTGCTGGGCAAAGGCCTCCCCTCTCTTCCTCCACTTAGAAATTAAACACGAAATTTAGCTTTATTTTCAACACAGTTAAAATAGACAAAAATAAGACAACCTTCTCAATGTGTGTCCCGTTCTGTTTGTGGGTATGTAGGATATTATATTACAGATTAGATGACGCCAACAACACTACTTCTCACAAACAGCAATAACCAAGTTGACACATTACAAATTACGGCCTCTGTTGATCACACCCACGACAAACAAAAGGTTACGCCTTTGCTAATAAAAATAGCCCATAACCTGCCCACGTGATCCAGCCAGACATGGGAAGTAAAATATTGTTTTAATAAGTATCTATTAAAACGCAAGTAGGAGTCAGTGATTGAAATTTAGTCTCAGACTTTCATTAAAGGTTAATTGGGCCTAATCTTGTACCCGTGAAAATAATGACCTTAGCTTATTTTCGGCTTAATCTCGGCAAAAATTTTATTGAATCGAATTAACATTTGAAAACATTTATACAACATCAAAATAAGTCTGAATTTAGGTAAATATGAAGTTACATTGCTCAGGGTGGTTTCAGAAAAGGATAACATTGCATTTGTCGCAACACAATGAAAAGTGTTATGACGCCGATTAAAATTTTTTTTGACACTTAAAACAAACACAAAAGAACACAAGAACAAAAAAACAGAAATTAAATGATCTTAAAATAAAAATTTGTAACTTCCGTCAATATGCTTTCTGCAAAAAAATCCTTTCTATCAGAGGAAAATTCTTACACTCCATGAAGGGACCGTTACCTAAGAAAGTGTCAGGGATCCTACCGACTGTGCCATGTCAGGAGATATAGAAACGATCTTTACCCAGCCTGGCCCCGTAGCCGAATGGAATTTCTACGACGCGAAACGAAAACGAATCGCCGCGAAAGGTAGTCTGGCTCTGTCGCACTAATACGTAAGAGCTATAGAGATAGATATCTGCGAGCGTTTCGTTTCTTGAGCGTTTGTGCCATTTGGCTACGTACCCTGAACTACTTTACTTATTTAAAGGTTAGCCTACTCACATTGGTTTGATTATCAAGATACCTACAGGATGTATATTATACTCCATTTGACCGATCACCTGCAACTTTCGAACACAGAAATCAAAATATGACTTTATTACACAGACTAACGAAGATTCCCAAGCGTCGGGCGGGGCCTCAGCGCAGCACGGCCAGGATCTCAAGTCAGAAGGTGTGCAAGCTGGCGGGACGCTCACAACATCCAAGTCCTCGTCTACATCCACGAGGCCGGGCAAGGAACATCTGCAGCACACTAAGAGCATCGACTATGGAGATGGGAACGAATCGGTGAGATCATCAAACATAATCCATTTCCTTGTTTGAAGATATACTTGCATTCATGTTTTTCAAGAAACGACCTTGCCCCTACCGTTGGCTGTAAATAGAAAAGAAATGTTTCAACAATCTAAATGGAACGTTAAAGGGCTAGAAAAAAAATAGACAAAGTTTGAAATACTTACTACCTTCCAGGTGATTTACAACGTGTATTAAAACCGATTTTTCTAAGAATTCAAACTCGAATTGATTTTCTACCACCAATATTAAATCCTACAAGTATTTAAAACACTATTTTCATTTTTTTCAGTCGCGGGAGTCGGACCGGCACTCGATGCACCATCACAACGTCATCAACAACAACACCTCGGGCTCGCGTCGCACAAAGTCAAAGAGCACAGAAGATATGAATATGGGTAAGAGCTAACCACGAATAGCTTCTTAGTGGTCTTTCACAAGACAATCCTTTTATGAATATCAATTGACAATTCCAACATAGACTCAACCGTCCCATAGTAACCACATCATTTTGGAACAACTGCATTATAATGGTGTGGTGATATTGCATTAACTACATGGTGTGAATCCAAGAAAGAAGTAAGACTTCTAACCGGATCTAAATGAAGAAAACGTATGGTGCAGATTTTGTTAATGTGAGTTGCATTATCATCATCATCATTTCAGCCGTTAGTCTCTCACTGCTGAGCATACATAGGCCTCCCTTCGTGTACTCTATTTATCCCGGTCCTGCGTGCGTAGCCGAATGGCATTTCTCCGACGCCAAACGAAAACGAAACGCCGCGCCAGTTAGTCTGGCTCTGTCGCGCCAATACGCACGAGCGATAGAGATAGATATCTACCAGCGTTTCGTTTCGTGAGCGTTTCGTGAGCGTTTCGTGAGCGTTTGTGCCATTCGGCTACGCACCCTGAGCTAATCGCATCCAGAGGTGCCCCACAGTTTTTCTAATGTCATCCACCCAACGAGCCAACGGATGTCAGGCGCTTCTTACATCCGAAAGCGACCACCATTTGGTTAACATTTTGATCCACATGCAATCACTCTTCCTGGCAATAAATATGTCCCGCTCAATTCCATTTGAGTTTGGAAATGAGGTCACCCACGTTCCGCATCTTGGTACGGCGTCGGATCCCGACATTTTTCACTCGATCTTGAAGCTTAATGCTGAACATGGTACGCTCCATCACTCCCTGTGCTACCCGTATCTTATGCACAGCCATGAGCTTAGTGAGCGTCCATGTCTCGGCACCGTATATCATGGTGGGCATAGTTTATAGAATACAAACAAAAACATATACAGACTATTCCCATCCCCACCTTGCACCAAAACCGGCCGAAATGTACAATATTTCTATTACGTTGGTCGCATTCCCAGGCTGTATGGCGATGGAAACTTGTTGTTGGACCAGCGGAGACAAAGCGGCTATCATTACCCTAATCCCGTAAACGCTTGCCGAACTCCTTAGTTAAGAGTTTAACCCAGAGTCCAGCAGTATCCACAGCGTCCGGTATATACTTGTACGTCGCTTCCAAGGTGAGACTCGCAGCCGACTTAGGTTCAATAATCATGACCTCAAAAAAAATCCTTCTACACCTTTTATATTGCTTAATCTAACTTATGATGATTAGACTTTTTATAATGAATATGACATTTCTTTCCAGATTCAAGCACTCTGAAACGCATGCTCAAGCCAATGCCCTCAACGGAGAGTCCTGTAACATCCCCCGAGATGGGTCGACGGCGGTACGGCGGCGCCGGCCCTTGCCCGCCCGCGTGCGGGGCCCATCCGCACCGCCACGGCCCGCACTTGCACCACGCGCATCACACGCACGCCGCGAACAACAACAGCCGGCAATCCTCTCAGCGGTATTCTTCCGATAGGTAGAAATGCTTGCTTTACACACCAGGGCTGCCGTCAGCGATGTTAGGAAAAACAAAGTCTACTAAAGAGGCTAACGGTATGCTTTTGAGACATGTTAGAAACATCATTCTCGCGCTTTTCATTATCCAATTCACTGTCGAAATTTCATCGTTTATAAGGAAAAACGCTAGAATTTAATCATGCTTTAATAGTAGCAGGCTTGCATATTTTTGCAGTGTGCTCATCTGGCCACATAAATAACAAGCCAATCGTTAACGCTTCATAACAAATAATACGCAGTTGTCACTCTCATTCATTTGGAAGAGTGATAGATACAGACAAGCAAGTGTGTTCCTGATCACATTTAAAAATTAAAATCTTTCGGGCTCCCAAATCACTTCTAGTAGTATTATTACATATATAATTACTTCTGGTAACATGTCAGCTTCTTAGTTGCGGCATGCGGCTTAGACACTTAGATACTTTCTACCGCATCGCTGCATGTTGTCTAGTGTAGTTAATCAAATAATCATATATAGTAATGGTTATTTAGAACGGCGTTGAGTGCAATTATGACCTTCATTCATAGAAATTGTTACCATAAATTATTCAGTATTAGCTTGTGAACATGATCACTCTTAATTGAATGCCATGTACCGACGTAGCTTAGATTCACTACGTTAACTAGTTAGTTGACTATTCCATAGCTTATATTGTTTATCGTGTAAATTATTTAATACTTTTAGTAGCATAATAAACTTTAATCGTTGCAGAGCGCAACTGTCGTACATACTCATTAATGTAAAGCTTCAAGCTGCGTAAACATGAGGCGAATAGTTGACGCTTCGTAGTTATTACCTATACTTGTCTAATACGAAAGAATAGAGTGAAAAATCGAGACATAACAACGATATACGAGACAAGAGGTAAGTGACCGCGTTCTTTAACGGATTGACTTACCTCTTGTCTACCCAGTCAGAAATAATATCCTGCCGTAAACGGCCCTCTGCCTACAAGTTTGTCAACAACTCAAACCACTACCTTTACAGCCGCGGCGTGGGTGTCGGCGCCGCACCGAGCGGGTACCCTGGCCGCGGCCTGTACCTCGAGTTGGGCGGGGGAGGGGAGCGCGACATGTCGCCGCCGTCGGACAACGTCATGTTCGACAACCAGTGCTACGCGACCACGCCCTCCTCGTCCAATGGCAACTCGGATCAGGAGCCGTGTCAACGGCGGGATGGCAGGCAACACCATCATCCGGTAAGTACAATCGTGACTGAAGGATATCGCAAGTGAGGAAGCGGGTGGAGCGGCAAGAAAATCCATTCTAGTATATCTCGTTCGCGCTGCTTGATAGGGATTCTTGAGCTGCCTAAAGGCTTCAGTCTCTTAGATGCTTATTGTACTGTTAGCTAGTCAGACTTAATCCTATTGGTGTTTTTCCAATATAATTCAAAAGTGGAAACATTTTATTCATTGTCTTGGATAAAGCTTAATGCTTTTTTTATCAGTGCTACTAAGATGCCCTCCAACACAGCGAATATTCCTATCCTATAATAGGTACCCCGAGCGACATTTACCTTAAGAGGGTGTCACTTCTGATTTTCAATTTAACTTGAAACTTAGGTAACCATTTAAAAAATGTAACGGTCTTACGGTAGATGTCGTCAGAGCCTTTTAGACCCATATATGCTGCAAATAACTGGCAATGAGTGAGGCCTTGGTAAACCAGTTAGCAGAGCTCTGGTATAGTTATTTAGTGGATGTAAGTTCAGTTGAGTTTAGTTCGTTCAAGGTAGTAAGCAGATTTAATATAATTATGTTATTAGATCAAGACTGGCCGATCTTTGTTGCTGCTTTATCCACAAATGCTTTACAAGATAGTTTTTTTTTATCTATCGAATTATTTGTATAATTTTATGTTTTTATCTGTCAATTATATCTTTACCTATTGATTTTTGCATTTGCGACAAAGTGATAATACATAATTTTAATTATTTAGACATGATAGTTTTTTAATAATCCGGCGGTCGGTCGGCCGGTAATATGGCAATCAGTTCGATAAATGTGCATCACGCACTAGTTAAGAAGACTACTAGGACATATTAAAATTAATTGTTTTATTTTTTACATAAAGGTAACATTAGAATTCACAGTAAAAAAAATTGTATACGAACATGTAGGATCAAAATGACATGTTTTTTTATGAATCTAATAATTGGCCACGGATAATTTTATTTAATATCCATTTCTTCCAACAGCAGCAAAAGCCTTGCCTATCCCGGCAAGCATCGCAATCGAGCGCCACACCTGCCCCCGGCTCTCCCACCTCGCGCCTCCTCCTCGAGTACGAGATGCATCTCCGCAACACGCTGGCCAAGGGCATGGACGCCGAGAGCTACAGTCTCCACACCTTCGAGGCGCTGCTGAGCCAGAGCATGGAGGATCTAGGTGAGTGTTTCCACGGTAAGTGCTATTTTATTCAATTAACGATTGGACAGTATCCGCAGATTCTAAATTCAAAAAAGGTCCGTGATTTTGAATGATACGTCTATTTACAGTTACATATATGATTTATTATTGAATTCAAACTGTAAACTAATGTATTGAAACAATTCCTCATAGAATACAACGACAATATGCCGCCTTCGAATCCACGAAGCCCCTATCCACCACGACGTCGTAAGTATTCAGTTTAGACTCGCACTTTTAAAATAAGCAAATTGGTTAAATTTTTTGTTCATAATTGTTTCCTTTTGCCAAAAAAAAGTAGTATGATATAATTTTTCGAAAGTTTGCCAAAATTTTTAGACACTGGCGCATCCCTTTTCACACACGAACAAATGTAAACATATAATTTTTATTTTTTCTTGAGGACCGAACCAAGAATCCGTTCTACACTATTTGAGAAACCTTACGGAGGCAGCCATAAGGGCTAGAGGAGGTGAAGCCATCTTATTATTATACCTATAATATCATACTAGTAACACCCATAACAATATCGGATCTCGAAGGTTTGCCGTAGCTATCGCCCCCACTTGACTTGACGTAGCGAACCGATCCATATTATTGTGAGCCTTTCTGTATTATATTCTATCACTATAGGAACAATGTCGTAGTTGCGATTCACTTTTCCATGATCGTGTTGTGCATCTGTCACAATGATGATACACGTGGGTGACGTACGGATTGAATTCAGAATTTCCTCCTTTTTTATTTAATAACATCATACCATATCTCATTAGAGGACATACTACGTGAAAGTGTCATAACTCGTGTTAGGCAAGAGCCTCTTTTTCCTCAAATCGACGGCCAAGCCATTTTACACACATTCAGTTTAGTTACAATTATTTTGTAGTCGTTATGATTTATTTCAATGTTTTCTATGACAAAAGGGAGGACATTTCTAAATTTAATTCAACCGTGACAATAACTGCAATCGCTTTATACTTACACTTCGTTATACCTCCCCAAATAAAGTATCTACTCTTCCAAATAGTATATTTTTGGTTGATGAGCTGTAGCCCTTGTACCAGTTAACTAATTTATAAATTACGATACAAGAATGGTAGTAAATAATGCAATACGTACACAGTATTGAACTATTTTAGTTATTTCTGCATTATTTAGGTATGTACATTGTACCTATTCCGCAAAATCAATATTACCTACAAACGACTAACTTGAGTGTCACCTGGAGCCCATTTCTCAAAACTGAAAGTTACAAGTTACAAGCGGAAGTCTCTTTCCAACTTGTCATATTAGACATTGACAACCACTTGTAAGTTGTAACTTGTAGCTTCGAGAAATGGGCCCCTGGTAGGTATTATTGAGTCCTTCATATAATATATGTGATGATACTGATGATATATATAAAACAATACCGAGAAAAAATTAGAATAATATTCTAATTCCTATATTATAGGAATTTTTGAGGAATGATCATATTTGTCTATAATACCTTTTTTTAAGATGATTATTTATTAATAAAACTTCCAAAGACGAGTATAACGAAATATTAAAATTATAACTTTCTAAAAATTATTAACGATGCAATGACAAACAAATATAAAGAAAATATTGTTGTTTTACGTAAGATGTAGGTACCTACCGCATTTCCAAACCAACCCGGTTTATAAAGTAAGAATCTTTTTTCAATATCTGGAACATAGGCTGCAGCTCCCATAACGATGGAACCATTATTATTCCATTCCCGATAACAACTTCGTTATTATTTGTATTCCTTATTATTTTATAAGTTAAAATTATTTATATTACGCGATGGCACAGTTTACCATTATGTTTTACAATAATACTAACATACATCTATATTTCAGTTTTCAATGTGCTTTTCATACGTATTATACTGAATATTACTAAGAACCCGTGTCCAACTATTAGGTAGCTGTATCATTCATGAAAAAAAAATGTACATTGGATGTGGCTTGTCAAAATTTGCTTGATGTTCTGTAGACAGTTGAAAGTTGCTTTATAAAACTATTAAATAAACATAATTCTTCAATTAAACAATGATAATTATGATAAAATAAATCAAAAAGTCAAAATTTGCACGAAGTGGCTTAAAAAAATGAAAAAGTAGGTTTCTGATCCTTAACTTGCCTGTGTATACGTTGAAGAAAATTTTGTTCTGTTTGTTTATGGGCATGTTTATTTGTGGCGTTCATGTTTATAAGGTCCTTATACTTCGAGTGTAAAAAGGAGAATAAAAGTTTTAAGAAAATATCTTACTCTGTTCACGAAATATAACACCAGATAATTATACGAAAAAGTTACAGTAAACTACCAAACAAGTAGTTCTAAGACTATGACGGAACTTATTTTCACGGTTCGGATCGGATCGGACGTAGTGCGAAACTGTTCTAAATGAGTTGACCGCGACGTCGTTTTCTTATTAATTCCATATTAGAAATTTGAAAGTAACTGATTTGATTAAGTAGGAAAGTAGCCTATTTCGGACGGATAAGATCTGAGGCCCATTTCTCAAAACTGAAAGTTACAAGTTACAAGCGGAAGTCTCTTTCCAACTTGTCATATTAGACATTGACAACCACTTGTAAATTGTAACTTGTAGCTTCGAAAAATGGGTCCCTGCACTCGAAGTATAAGGATCCTTTAGACTTGGAAAGCCAAATTGATGTGTATCTGTGAGGACGGTGTTGTGAGCTAGTGTGTGTGTGTGTGCCAGGTGCGGCGACGCAGTGCTCCGGTGGGGGTGGCAGCCGATCATCCACGTTGCCGCTGCCGCATCGGCTGGGCGTTGAGAGGCAGCACAGCGCGCGGTCTGACCGCGACGGGTACTACAGGTATGTATACAAATATACATACAAATACAATATATACACAAACTCACGTCTGTATTCCGAAGAAGTGAAGGCAGTAACACATCTCGGACACTGGCGATTAAATATAGTATGAAAGAGGCACGTTGCTGGCCACATTCTCAGCTCGTGTAGGTGAACACGTACCATGCTTGTATGAGTGAGATATGACAGGTCGACTGTTCGCGGTTTTTGACAGCCGGTAACTGTGAAGTAACGAGAGGGGGTAGGCGGCACTTTCAGCGGGGAGCGGGAGAGGCCATACTGTACGACAGTACTCTTTATTATACTGTGGCAGTAATGTGTATCTACAGTCAGCATTAAAAGTAACATGCTTCAGTAGTAACCACCATTCAGTAATCGCTAAACAAAACGAGATGTGTGTGTGTGTCTATATTATAGAAACAATAATTAAACTGACATTTCTGATCATATACTACTGTACATATTGATCTACATTTGGCAAAGTTACACTGAGAGAAAATACAACCAGTTTTCATGTTCGTTCAACAAGTTTTTTGGTTAAAATAGCGCCTACGTGCTCTTTGGTTCAAACAACAAGCTACTTGTCATTTTAATCGGCAATATATTTGAATCAACAAGTCGATTTTATAAAAACAACCTGACACATATTGTTTTAAACATACTGGCTGATTCAAACGGATAAACCGCAACAAGTCGAACTTGTTAAATTCACAATGCAAATTTCTCTCAGTGTACCTATTCAGGATATCTCATACTTCTGGTGCGTTGTTTTATCCTCTACTGTTGATGCTGACTGTACAGGTTTTAGTTAAAATAACCTAATTTGTGTTAAATGAGGATGCACGAGCAAGCGAGCCTTAATGAAAATGTCCTAAAGGTCGATTCCTATTTAACAATTTGTTACGATTTTGAGCTGGTTTTGATATTATATCAATAACGATCTTAGTAATCGGTACACCAACAGAATGTAAAAATGTAAGCCAAACCCGTTGCATAATGCTCCTTAACCACACCTCGGACACTGGCGATCAAATATATGAAAGAGGCGCGTTCCTAGCACACATTCTAAGCTCGTGTAGATGAACGCGTAGGTACTATGCTTGTATGAGTGAAATATGACAGGTCGACTATTCGTGTTTTTGACAGGCGGTAACTGTGAGGTAACCGAGAGGCTGGGCAGCACTTTCAGCGGGGAGCGGGAGTGGCCATACTGTACGATAGTACTCTTTATTATACTGTGCCTTAACACACAAAATGGTATAGTTTGCATCTACAAACATGCAATGGTGGAATATTATTATTACAGCCCATGAGCCCATGGTTGACCACTGGGTACTGAGGTCACGGAACACAGAGATTAAGTTAAGGTTTATTATTTTCAAAAATTAAACTTAATTAAATTCTTGAACTATAAAAACATTAATCACAAATCGGTCTATTGGAGATCAAATTAGACGGCTTTGAAAATAGAATTTTCGATTTGAGGCTGACTACTGGTGCCTTTATCCTACTTATCTCAAATTAGAACGACATGCAAAATTTTCGAATTAAGTGAAACCATTTTATCCTAACTGGGGCCTATTGCATAACAATTTACAACTTGTATTACAAGCGGAACTCTCTTTCTTATAAAATGAATTGGAGGGGGACTACCGCTTGTAATATGAGTTGTAGATTGTTATGCAATAGGCCCCTGGGTGGCTAGTCGAATGGCACAATCGCTCACGAAACGCTCACGAAACGAAGCGCTAGTAGATATCTATCTCTATCGCGCTTGCGTATTGGCGCGACAGAGCCAGCGGCGTATCGCTTTCGTTTGGCGTCGGAGAAATGCCATTCGGCTACGGGGCCTGGTCTAATCTTTAACAATTCCCTTTACTTGCTTAATCCCACAACCTAATTGAGAATTCTCTGAACAAAAGAAACGCCATAATGAATAATGTATTGTATTGATTTAGCGATCGCAACGAGCTTATGCGGGAGCGAGAGCGGGAGCGCGAGCGGGGCTACTTAAGTGATCACAGTTCAAGGTTTGTTATTTTTATAAAGCTTTCATCCCTTTGTGCTTTGAAGTCACTCTCGAGGATCTCTTACATTGTTGTCATAACGGTAAAGGAGGGGATTTTTTTACATTATACCCTTTTCTGTATTATGATATCTTTATTAAGTGAACAAAAATATTGTTATTCTGTTTTGTTAATATATTCTATTTGATAGAGAGGCGCTAAATTGCATATTGCTGGTTAAATAAATATTTTTATTCTTTAACCACATAAGATTTGATCAAACATGCTCTTCCTTTTTTTGGCTTCTAGAACATAGTGCTCTTAAATTAAGAGTATCAAAGATAAAATAGTATTAAGCCATATACAACCATCTACTTGGACAATTTGGAAGTTAAGATAATAATATTAGAACCCAACATTATGCAAGTTGATGGATGAAGAATATAAATATATAGGCAATTTAAGAATAAAAGTATTTTGTTTATCGTATTTCAACTTAGCATATTTTACTAAAGCTTTGTTCAAATAGGATTAAAGCTCTAGCTGTTTGGGTTATTTTCATCGCCCTCAGATAAATTAATAAATAAATATTATTGGACATTCTTACACAGATTGACTGAGCCTATTATGTTAACTCTTTTTAAAAGCAAATAAAGATTATGATTATGAGTCCCACGGTAAGGTCAAGAAGGCTTGTGTTGTGATATTTTTAGAAATACGTTTATGAATAAATATATCATAAGTATCATAACAAATGTGACATGCAAATGCGTAAGTTATTAACAAAAATTAACTCACTGTCAGTTTTGTGACGCCAATTAAGCATAAAATCTCTCTAAATATTTACTTTTTTTCACATTCTGAATGTAGATTATCGCTTAAAGTTTATGTAACAGAAAAACAATATTTTTTATTGAAATTGCTTGCTTATATGCTTATTATCGTCACAACACCGACAGTGAGTTAATTTTTGTTAACAACTTATGCTAATTGGGGGTCCCAAATTCTGAAAATGCCCATTGTCAAGACGTTAGTGTGCGTGTTCCAATAATCGCGAGACCTTTGGCAGCTTCGGTGTATCTGATGGCGACTGTACTTATCTCCTCTGACTTCTCAATGAACCCAAACTCAAGCGAAACTTGAAATCTTTTAATTAGTTTGTCAAAAGTTCATTTTTTTGCAGAGACCGCATTAGGGACCGGGATCAAGGGTACCTGAGCGACCATCAATCAAGGTATGTACTAATTAGATTAGCTTGTTTTAATTACGAACTTTTACTCTTATAGTTTTCTTAAAAAATCAAGGGATTTTAAATTTAAAAAAATTATCTCAGACATTAAATTTGTTGGGATAATAACTAGTTAGCGTTGAATTGTTATATGTATACATATGTCAAAGATCCATTTTTGATATTTGAAACTTATGAAAAAAAAAATAGATTTTAATTTCGAAATGTAAAGTTTCAACCACCAACCCGATGCCGAAAATACTTAGTATGGTTAATTATAACGATATCTCAAAATGTTCTCAAAGTGACTAGACAAATGTTCTTTCCGTGTACCCTTCATTTATGTAGTATATACTAGCTTTTGCCCGCGGCTTTGTTAAATTCGAAAACTGTGGAATGCTCCATATAAACTCCCACCCCCTCCCCCCATGGGGGTATTTTAGGAAAGTGAATGGGTTAGAAGAAAAGTAGCCTATGTCACTCTCCATTCCTTGAACTATCTCCACCTAAAGGATCACGTTAATTTGTCGCTCCGTTTTGCCGTGAAAGACACATAATTTTAGTACACAACGGGACTTAATCGCGTAAACACTTACATTTATGTTTGGCCCGACGTTTCGAACATCACATTATGTTGGTGGTCACGGGTAGACTGGCGAGGAATTGCATCAACATCTTCTAGCCGCGCGAGTTTTTCGAACTACCCGCACTTGTTCTTGATTATTCACTTTTGCGCTAAGGTTGTCACTTAGCCTACACACAACACTCACGATATCAGTCGGTGTGTCCCGTCCCTAGGTGTTTTTTCACGCTTACATTTGCTAATCACTGGATTCCACGAAGAAGAAATTCCCTGCCCCTCATTCTGGTTGAAATTTCGATGCTTTCTAATTTCAATCGCTTCAGACTAATTCAAATTATGAGTGCAAATCGTGTTAGTTTAAATCAATATAGACACACACACTTTCCCATTTATAATATTAGTATGGAATGCACCTATAGTAAAACATTTTTGCTTGATAACTTTCCGCTAGATTTATATTTTTTGTGCGCAGTGCTCAGAATGTTTTATTTTAAAAGCATTGTATCCAATTCCAAAAGTGATTCAGCTGGAAACCGTTTAGTTTATTTAACCCGTTAACCGCTCACTGCGCTATTGTTTTAGAGGTAAAAGAGGATTACTGGGCGGCAAGCCAGAAAATACAATTTGCGCTATAATTATTGACTGTTGATGTTCCAAAAGTTTTTACATAGTTTGCCACATTGTAAGACAAATATGGAAACCAAGACAATAACTATTATTTTATTTATTTGTTAGCCTGTTGTGCCCCACTGCTGGGCAAAAGCCTCCCTCTCTTTCTTCCACGCGTCTCGGTTTAAGGCAATGTTTGGCCAATCTTTTCGAAAGACGTCAAGATCGTGCCGCCATCTCCTTCGCGGTCTGCCGTCACGCCGCACTATGTTTGATGTCCATTCGGTACTTACTAATAACAACTTCGGTAATAACTATCTTTACCATATTAACCCTTAAATGCATGAATTTTTCTTATAACGAGATATTAATATATGTGATAGACAACGGTTTTCTGACTCTGGGAAAAATAATAAAAAAAAATATTGAATACCGATTTTAATACTAAATACAAAAGTCTTGGCAAAGAATACCTTTTTGTACCCTTTGGTGTAGAAACCCTAGGTCCATGGGGCCCCAGCGCGAACAAGTTGTTCACAGAAATCGCAAAGCGTCTGGTTGAGGTAACTGGTGACCGAAGAGCTGGCGACTTCCTCGCACAACGTATCAGCATTGCGATACAGCGAGGAAATGTCGCCAGTATCCTTGGTACAATGCCTCAAGGGCCTATTTTAGACATTAACTAGCTTTTAAGTTTAGTCTTACTTTCTTATATAATTATGTAAATATGTTCATGTAAATAAATCTGTTTAATACAATCAGTGTTAGAAGTTAAATAGGCCAAAACTTATTTATATAAATATATAATTGTTGGTATGTTTTATTTGTAAAGTTTTACTACTATTAGAAAGGTACACTAATTGTGAAACCCCCATGGTAAAATGTTTAAACAGAAACTAATTACTAACTCCGAATAAATCAGCCTAAATCACATACTAAAAATCGCCATCATCCTGTTTTTTCACATTTTTCCGCCATTTCATATTTATCCTTAAATAATAAATAGAAAATCATAATATCGTTTAATTTATTTAATTACTTATTCAATAATAATAAATACTGAATAATAATTAAGCTATAAATGTGATTTTGGATAGCTACATATTGAGCTACATGCCATCAAATATATGATGCATATATACATCACCATGCATTTAAGGGTTAAGTCTGAAGAAAATTAGAATGCTAAAACATAATTATTGTGCTGGGAACTCCACTACTCATCATCCTCCTTGCGTTATCCCTGGCATTTGCCACGGCTCATGGGAGCCTGGGGTCCGCTTTGACAACTAATCTCAAGATTTGGCGTAGGCACTAGTTTTTACGAAAGCAACTGCCATCTGACCTTCCAACCCGAAGGGTAAACTAGACCTTATTGGAATTAGTCCGGTTTCCTCACGATGTTTTCCTTCACCGAAAAGAGACTGGAAAATGTCAAATGGCATTTCGCACATAAGTTCAGAAAAATTAATTGGTACGTGTCGGGTTCGAACCCGCGACCTCCGGATCGAAAGTCGCTCTTACCGTCAGGCCACCAGCGCTTGCTGAGAACTCCACTACTAGCGATTTAAATAAAATTATACTCACAGAATCGAAAACGAGTGGTCATTGCCACTAGATTTAAAATTAGTAGCTGTAATTTTCAAAAATAGTATGTATAGTACCTTTTCGTCACTTTTCAAGAACTTTGGAATGGCGAATTCGTGTGTTCGAAATTCAAAAATCAGTCCATAGATACAAATTCTGTTCTATTCGTTTCCTCTACAAGCCGCCAAAACGCCAGAATCGAGTAAGCGTTTAGAACATCCTTATGATCCTAGTTCGTTAAAAGCCAGCGAGAACTAGGCGCTACGAGTGTAGCCAACACGAGTAATATGGGAAAACCCTTTTGTAAAGAGTGCCTACGAATAAAGAATTCGCCTTGTAGATTGCAGCTGACTGTGTGCGTAGGCGATATGATTTTTACTTAATCCACCGTCATCGTAAAATAAAACGTTACTTTTGACGCTGACATAAACCTGGACCTAATATTTGACGTAGGTATATTATAGTTATTTGTTATACAAGGGGGCAAAGTTGTATTTTAACGCCGAGTGTGGAATTGAAAAACGAGCAAGTGAAAGGATTCTATAGTTGAACCACGAGCGAAGCGAGTGGTTCAAGAATAGAATCCTGAACTTGCGAGTTTTTACCACACGAGAAGTAAAATACATTTGCACCCGTGTGTAACACAAAACTTTTCCCCTCACTATAGCGAGGGAACTACAACGCAAAAAATGCGTTTATCACTGCTTCCAGTAGTTCCACAGGTGGTAAATCATCTTTATTACTAGATTCACCTACTTTTATCAATTTTAAAGCAGTTAATTTGACTTTATTCAAGGTCAATTTACTTTACCCACTAGTAAAATTTTAATTGGCAAGAGAGTTAATGACTTACCAAGTATTAGTAGATTAGATTATCTACATTATTTGAAGAGCTGCGTGCTTCGAATACGCCTCGTTCTTCAGTCTGAAATGGAAAATTAAGAATCAATCAATCAGGGAGTATCAATCTGTCCGTTTTCACATTATCCGATCCGATATCGGATGTCGGAAAGATTTCAATAGAAAAAATCCAAAATGGCGCCTGTAATGTATGTATGGGATATCGGTCCGCCATCCGATATCGGATCGGATAAAGTGAAAACGCACTAACGACGACGAAATTTTCGTTTTTGTTTGAAGAATTGTCCCTTTTAACACGCTACTCAGTCTCATCTCATGTTTTAACATATATTCACCACATTTTAATAATCTACACTAAACTTGATTAAAATTCAATATAATTTTAGAATGCAAACTTTAAAGCTATTGAATATTTAAGAAACTGTCCGCTATGATGACGGGGGCATCAGCGACACGATTATGCTTTTAAATTTGCAATCAACTGTCATTCAGAATAATTAATATTAATGGCCTAATAGCAAACCTTAATATTTTTAAAATAATTATGAAGATATCGATTAATATTATATTTAATATACAAATTCATACTACAAGTGATGACTTTGAGATATTATAATTTAAAGTAGGATACAAAATTATACGGAGAAATTATCAATGAATTCATTCATAGTTTTTCCATGCACTTTTGCAGCTCACTGTACATGACCAGATCAAAATTATTACGTTAAGTCACGTTTTCGACTGAATTGTACGGTCAACCAATTTGAATCCTAGGCCACTTTAGAACCCTGTCATAACACTGTGGTCTATTTGTCATAGTAAGCCTCACTGGCGTTTACTGTGCGAAGGTTCTAGAGTGGCAGGATTTAATTTGGTTGAATGTACAGAAGATGTACAAAATAGGTTTAAGTGGTTCTATGAAGACAGTGGACTCGGGTAGCAGACATTATTCAAAGTGACCTAGTGAATCGTTCAAGCTAGCCAATTCTAACTTACTTATAGAGGTACACTGATATATCATTAGGACATCTGAGGATGTCATTCAGATATCGTGCATTTCACTCCTACTTGCTCGTAGCTGTATTAGGACAAGTGAGACGCACGATGACTGAAGGATCGTATATATTATCGTTCTGATATCGGTGTACGTTTTAATTGACATGAGCTGCTCAATAGGGTTCTGGAATTGATTAATTATATCAAGGATTTGACACGTTCGGTTCTAAAATTATTGTCTATTGTAATTAATGAACTGAACCATTCGGTGCACATGCCCCAGCCACCGCAAGCGTCTCTGTTTGAGAAGAGCGGTAAGACTGGGCAGCTGCGCTTTTTCAAGAACCTTTCGGTTTGTCACTTTAATGCCAAGTTATGCCAAAAATAAGAATGAATCAATTGTAAACGTAGACAGCGCATGTGAAAAGTGTTAAGACGTCGCTCCTGTTTTGCATACGTCGTCCAGGTTTCTGCTCCGTACAAAAGTATGCTTATAACGCAAGTCTGGTATACTATAATTTTCGTTCTAATAGTGAGATGTTTGTTAGACCATACTCTTGAACGGAGCCTCCCGAACATGGTCGCCGCTTTGCCAATACGGATATCGATCTCTGCATCAAGCGAGAGATTGTTTGACACGGTCGACCCAAGGTAGCAAAATTTATCGACGAGCTCCAAAGCTGTGCCATCCACCAGTATTCTGGGTGTTTCCGCACAGCCCTGCACTAACACGACTGTCTTTTTGGCATTGATGGACATGGAGAACAAAGTGCAAGCCCGCGAAAACCTATCCATGATGTTTTGCAATTCGGCTGCAGAGTTCGCCATAAAAGCTGCATCGTCAGCAAACAAGAGACTGTCGACGAAGAAGTCCTCGCGATGCCTTGTGGATCTGAGGAGAGAGATGTTGAATAACTTCCCGTCGACTCTTGTATGCAAATGCACCCCCTGTTGGTTATTAGAAAAAAACTCTTCTCACCAATATGTATATCACGCCGACAAAGTAGTAAAATAAAAAGTTGTTAGGGTACCCCCCTACATGTAAAGTGGGGACTGATTTTTTTTCATTCCAACCCTAACGTGTGATATGTTGTTCGATAGGTATTGAAAAATGAATAGGGGTTCACTAAAATCGTTTTTTGATGAAATTAATATTTTTGGAAATAATCGCTCCTAAAGTAAAAAAATGTCCCCTCCCTGTCAAAAGTTAGAGGGGTGGACCCCTCTAACTTTTGACCCATATGTTTAAAAAATAAGAAAAAGATCACAAAAGTAGAACTATATACTTAAAGACTTTCTAGGAAAATTATATTTATGTTGATAGGTTGAACAGTTTTTGGAAAACAATACGGGAAACTACGGAACCCTAACACTGAGCGTGGCCCGACATGCTCTTGGCCGGTTTTTTTTTATATATTAGTGTACAACTACAAAAGTCGGCATTCTCACTTAAATAATTATGCAATATGTAAACGAGCTCTTCGACATCCCGTTAATTGCGTTTGCATTTAATTGTTTACTTTAACTTCGATACTATTTGCATTTAATTTTATTTCTGTATGATAATGCACCAACAATCAATAGATGTTCACGAGTCCGTGGGTGTTATGTAGCGAGGGCACACCTCGGACACTGTCGATCAAATATATGAAAGAGGCGCGTTCCTAGCACACAGTCTAAGCTCCTGTAGGTGAACGCGTACTATGCTTGTATGAGTGAAATATGACAGGTCGACTGTTCGCGTTTTTGACAGGCGGTAACTGTAAGGTAACCGAGAGGGGGTGGACGGCACTTTCAGCGGGAAGCGGGAGTGGCCATACTGTACGATAGTACTCTTTATTATACTATGCGAAGGGTGACGATGATACAACGGTGGTGCCGACATATCGATTACGTGATCTCTGATCGTGATCGTGATCTTTTTTAAAGAGAAGTGTAACGAGTGAATCCAAAATGGGTCAAACTGTTAACTTGTGTAATTATTTGAATGTAAAGTACCCTTATTTTAGTGGGAAAAGGTAACACACATATATCTAAAACATAAATGTCAAGTTGTTATTTTACGCTGCTCGTTTGACTTATACACCCTGTTTTTATTGAATTCCGTTAACTTTAAGGGTAGGTTCTTTAGATCAAATACAATTAATTTCTCTGAGAAACTAGCGTCTTAACTCTTACGGTTATCCAGTTATTAAAAAAAATAAAGATAATTACTAGACGCCTTCACCAATTCTAATGTTATTTGTTTTGAAATGTTCCATCAATCACTTGACACTAACTGGAATGTTATTCTTAAGGGTCTCTCACACTAATAAATTTTCCTAATTTAACTAAAAGTGATATACAGGATGGTTCCTGATAAAGAATCTAGATACGTGTCGAATTTAACGGAAAACAAGAAAACAAGGTGTATAATAATAAAATAACGATACATTTCAACAAATAGTAGCGCTTCAATGTTAAAGAGACATAATACAGTCCCCGGAAAAAATAAAATATTATGTCATGATTTCTGTACCTTGAAAACGTCTTGTTTGAAATGTCATACGAAATTGTCAAACGATTAAAAGCGACAAGGTACAGAAATCATCATTTCTTTATGCCGTTGACTGTACGTACTACAATATATTTGATATCTACCCAGAACAGTAGCTAGAATTCTTAGAAAGCACCAGTTTTTGCGCTCAAGGAAACTTTTGAAATTTATTCTTCAAAACTTCAGAAGTTTCCTTATAACTAAACCAGAGTAAGCAAATAAATTCAAATACCTAATGAACACTGGAGTGTGATACATTCTTTATTTTTCTTACGTTAGTTCATAGTTATCTTTTAGACCTCATGTTCTCATGAGCCGTGGAAAAATGTCGTAATAATTATTAGAAGAGGAACATGTTCGATTTCAAAGTTCGCCATGGTCTACCTTAGAAAAGCGGACATACTATATCTACTTATCTGTGTATAAGTTTAAACAAGTATTAAAGAATTTTAAGCAAAGTTTTGAAATATGACTCAGGGTATCTAACGTTCTCAAACTGTTTGAGTGGATTCTGTTGCGCACGGATTGGCCAGCGTGGCACAATAGTTAATGCATTTATATCACCTGCTTACTGGCCTCATGGAGTCTCCGTTTACATCTAGTCTCTTCATGTGAAACGATGTAAAATAATAGCCAATTTACTGGTTTACATAACAGTATGGAGAATCTTTGTTACAAGGACCAAGATCCTGCACGAGAGTTTGATTACAATGCGGCATTTTATCGCTGGGCTGAATGGGTGTACTAACCATATTAGTCCGTAATGTCTCTCAAATCGCATGCAAATTCGTACGCCGCCTAAATGAGCCAAATTTAAGATTTAAGGATACATTTTGAGAAACAAATTGGTCTAAGACGAGAGAGTGAAAGAAATTTTACTTCAAGCTTCGTGAAATACTTACATGTAGGTATTAAACTTGGATCGACGAATACATACAAATTCACAATCACTCACTTATGCACTAAATATAACATAATATTTATACTTTCACCTATGGAGATTAGTTAGATCTCTAGTCTCCCTGCTTTCACCATACTTTCACATTGTAAAATTGAAAAATTCTCCATCAAATGTCAACACTAATATGACAGTTAATGAAGTTTGTATTTTAAAGGTTCAATATGGTTATTGGATGGAATATACATAATTATAACCTTTTTATTTAAAATATTGTCTAGAAATAAGCTAGCCCTACACGACTGGGTTATCTCATTGAAACAAGCGTTCTGAATTCAGTATATAAAAGTTTAAATTATGAATTAAAGGGTGACAAGTTTTTATTTGACCTTGTTGCGGATTTTCAGTTGTACTAATTTCTTTTACTGGCAAGGTGTACCTACTCTTTGACAACAGACGTCGGAAGTCATCGAATGTCAGTGATGTAAACTAGAAGTAAATATTTAGGTAAAATAAAGGAATATTCTAATAATAAAATGGTACATTCTGTCTTCCAAGAGCTATGTCAACCTGCCGAGTAACAAGAAGCTCTAATAAATTTAATCAAGAACAATTAGTCCTCCCTTTAGAAAAACATGTTCTGAGAATGAATAAAAAAATGAAAATGGTAAGAATATACAATACAATACAATACAAATACTCTTTATTGGACACCTCAATACACGAAACAACATAGCAAGTATAAACAACAACTTAAGAGGTAAAACGAGAGGCGGTCTTATCGCTAAAGAGCGATCTCTATATACTGAGGTATCCTATTATAGGAAATTATTCCAAAAAGCAATTTAGCTGAATGGAATTACAAAGGATCCGCGAAGGATCTCGGATTACCTTAGTGTAACATGATAACGAACCACAGTGACATACTTTACGTATTTGATTTTATTCCTTATATCTGTTTTTTCGTAAAAAAAGCTGGTGGTCTAGCAGTAAGAGCGTGCGGCTTTCAATTTCAGTTGCGGGTTCGAACCGTATCGATGAGTTTTTTGGAAGTTTTGTGCGAAATATCATTTGATATTTGCCAGTCGCTTTTCGCTGTGGGAAAACATCGTGAGAAAATCGGACGAATCCCAATAAGGCCAACCCTTTCGGGTTGGAAGGTCAGATGGCAGTCGCTTTCGCAAAACTAGTGCCGAGGCTAAATAAGATTACTTAGTTGTCAAAAACGTACCACAGGCTGTCTTGGGTCGTGGCGAAAGGAGATCGCAAGGACAAGGATAATGACCATTTATCGGTACTATAATGTAATGACTTGAGAATGAGTCAATGTATTGATTTTACTTTGTTAGTAGGAACAAACATTTGTTTCGAGCTTCAATGTAACTCTGATAATTGAGAGAAATGTGATAGCGCAAAAGAATTAAAAAATGTTTGTAAGATGAGTCTACAATTGTGTTACAAATACAAACCCAATCTTTATAAAATAGCTATTTGAATCACAATTTTCCTGCAATTTTCCTCCTCTGTAGAGGTTTTGATAATATTTGAGTGAGGTATCGATCTTGGGAGCTAGGACTGAATTTCCTTGACATTTATTGCGTACGGTTGGGTCCTCGAGGGGCTCGACAACGCGGGCAATTTCACAAAAAAATATCGGAAAAATATCTTATATTATTTTATTATTTGGTGTAATAATTCCTTGCCCGAAGGCGAATAGTCGAGATCTAACGATTACTTACACGTTTTATTAGTATCCTAAAAATAAACGAGGATGATATTAAGGTATTTGATTGCACACGAGTTTAATAAAATGTCATGAAAGTTTATATTATGTTTATGAAACGATTTTATGTTACACAATATGTTGGTCCAAAATAAGTTGGCAACTATATTGAAAACCTCGCTGGTGCAATAGTTATTTGTTTTACAAGGGAGCAAAGTAGTTGTTTAACCGCACGTGCCAATATTGATACCGAGCAAGCGAAAGATTCCAATATTGAGCGAGCGTAGCGAGTGGTTCAAAAAGTGGAATCTTGAGCGTTACGAGGGTTTCAAGGCACGAAGGTTAAACAAACTTTGCCACCGAGTAAATTACAAAATTTTTTACCACACCAACACGAACAAAATACTAACTATAAAACATCAAATTAAATCCATCAATTTATTCAATATTTATGATTCAAAATCATCATTTTATAGGTAAATTCTACCAGCGAGCTTAAGACAAGTTAAAATTTGTATGAAATTACTTTGCACTCTTGTGGATAAAATGCAATTTTGCTATCTGTTTTCGAATAGCAAAGTAAGCCTTTAACAGTTGGTGTGGTGAAAATAAAATTTTGTGCTGACAAAAGGTACTCGTACTCAAAATTTTAAGTATCTATGATAATCAAGCCGATCAAAAGATACATCTTAGGTAAAACAAAGAGTTACATGAAAAGCCTATGCAAATACCGCAACATGGTGGACGTTAAAGCCGTGAGGTATTTAAATCCGACTAAGTTGATCTGACGTGTAACGGCGACGGGTCTCCCGTTGGACACGCCGTCCATCGCGAATTACCTTCGTTATTGACTTCTGAACTTTCCTTTGCAGCATTTTTCCTGTTAAATACTTTTCCCCTCACTAGCTCGGAAACACGTGTTTCGTCCTTTAATACCAGCGGGTAAAAACGCATTTTATCCACTAGTGGGTAAAGTAATTTGACCTTGAATAATGTCAAATTAACCGCTTTAAAATTGATAAAAGTAGGTGAATCTAGTAATAAGGATGATTTACCACCTGTGGAACTACTGGAAGCAGTGATACTTAAACGCATTTTTTGCGTTGAAGTACAACGCAAAAAATGCGTTTAAGTATAGTGAGGGGAGTGAGCACACTCGGCGTTAAAATACAACTTTGCCCCCTTTGCCTTTGCTTTGCCAACAAATAACTATTATTTCTTTCTTTCATGATTGAAATACGACAGCATGCGGTTTGATCGCTGGCTGGAGACTTGTTTTATTTTACGATTCTATCATGACTTCATCAGCAGTTTCAATTACATTTCAGGGAAATCAGTTTTTATTTTGTAACAAGACTGGTGCCGTAGCCGAATGGCATTTCTGCGACGCGAAACGAAAACGAAACGCCGCGAAAGGTAGTCTGACTCTGTCGCGCAATACGCAAGAGCGATAGAGATAGATATCTACGGGCGTTTCGTTTTGTGAGCGTTTATGCCATTCGGCTACGTACCCATTGCAGACCATTTAGCAAACTGTCTCTGAATGCCAAAAAAATGTAAAAATATTATCTGACGATTAAAGTGACCAAGAATTGTATTGATATCGTCATCATTATCATTCTTATCGGTGGGATAATCGCCATTCTGATCTTTGCTCTGTCTCTGTTCTGTTCTGCATTCTACAATAAAATGGATATGTCACAAATCAATGTCATACGACTAAAAAAACAACTTTTTTAAGCCACAATATATTTCAAATTAGTATTTTTTTACACACCAAGGAAATATTATTCATCCATACTAATATTATAAATGGGAAAATGTGTGTGTTTGTTTGTGTGTCTTTCACGGCAAAACGGAGCGACTAATTGATTTAATTTTTTAAGTGGAGACAGTTGAAGGGATGGATAGTGACATAGGCTACTTTTGTCTCTTTCTAACCCCCCACTTCCCTAAAATGGTGTGTCGAAGTTTGCATGGAGCATTCCGCAATTTCCGAATTTAACGCGGTAAAAGCTAGTAAATATATAATTTATCGCGCGACCATAATTGCCTGCCAGCTAACTAAAGGCCCCCCACAAATACAACAGCCTCTTATATACAGTTATTATCCTGAAGTCTTAGCAAAACTGCCATATCCTGTTCCACTCTGTTCCGAGTTATTTATGGTGTTTTGAATTTTCTGCCGCCACCCAGGCTATATCGTTAAACTTAAGCAATTTTGCGTTGGGAAATTTGATACTCGTACGTTATGGATTTCGAGCTCGGTTCATTAATTGAGGTTTAGGTGGTATCGGGGCGTGTGTTTTTATTTACAAAGATACGTCGCTATAAATGCCTCGTGAATTACAATATACTCGCAAGGAAGCAACATTTTCGCAAATTAAGTTGGGGAACTAAGTGAAATATATTATGAGAGTTTCTAGAATGAAGTTCCATTCTTTATATTTAAGTTAAAAGCATAATATGTTGTTTAATAATGTTTCTACCTACCATCGGAACAGAACATAGGTTAATTAATATTTATTAATTGTAAATTGTAATACTACATATTTAGATACAAAAACTTACCATAGGTATTTGAATTTCTTACAAAATTATGTTGTGAGACTTAGTATCGTACTCGTAATCTAATAACAACACTGAACGCTTGAGGGTATTTACTTCATTTTGGGTCTAAAATAAACGCATCAACCGACATCTAAAATTCCTAAACTAGCAAAGTCCACATTTGCATTTGCTGTACCCCCAGGGGTCTAAGCGGTTGCCTTTGGTTTTATACTCAAACATTGTAATCGCTGGGGTAACAATATATTGCTTAAATGTCTCATATTTATGTGTGTCGAGTGAAGTAGTTACACTGACCGCGCGGTTTTATGAGACAATGCTGTTTCATGATTTTCTCTCTTAAAGTACTGGGGGACAATTTCGACTGGCGGATTATTTCAACTAATCAAAATATTATTTCAACTTTTTTACCCCCGACGCAAAAACGACGGGGTGTTATAAGTTGGACGTGTCTGTCTGTGTGTGTGTCTGTCTGTTGCATCGTAGCTCCCGAACGGATGAACCGATTTAAATTTAGTTTTATTTGTTCTGAAAGCTGAGTTACTCGGGAGTGTTCTTAGCCATATTTCATGAAAATCGGTCTACTATGTCGCGGTCGGGGGTTTTTTCAAAATTTTAATTTCGTGGTTAGGTCAGTTACATTGTGAACACTTTGAACGCTTTGTCTCTCGCGTCAAAATGTGCAATACCTCTACTATTAAGCCTCTTATGATAAGAAAAATGTCATGTCAATCCAAACGACTCATTTGTTTTGTCTAGTTTCGTAAGCGCGTCCCGTTGTGCGTCCTGCATCGGCGAGTCGGCGAGGGCGGCGTGGTACCGGCACTCGGACGGCTGGCGGGGCGCGCCCCCGCCCGGCCCGCGCCGCTCCCCTTGGGACTCTCTGCCTAGCTTGCGGCATGAAGGCAGCCTCAACGACTCCGGGTACCGGAGTAACAGAGCTGACAGCTTCGAGCAGAGGTATGATTTCAGAAACTATCCTAACTATACGAGTATACGTAAACAGAATCGACTTCGCTCGATGGACCACCACAGGAGTCGAAACATAATTCTGATCGATGCGGCAAGACACATTGGCTTACACAGTCATCGCAGTCGATGTAGCCTGTAGGCTCATCAAAAAACCTCCTTGGTCGCTGCAACTAACTCCTGAGCCTTTTCCAAAAAGTGTATATTACACTCATGGCTCATTGTTCCAAAATGTAAGAAAAACATTTTTTCAGTACAGATGGTCGTTTTTTTACGCACTAGTTCGAGAAGTGGTTCATTATATGCCAGGTCGAAACTTCAGAAGCTCATCTGTACTGAAAAACGTCGTATGATACGTGCGAAAAGGAAATTCGTAACTCGTGTCGATTTTAAACACTCCCTTCGGTCGTGTTTTAATTCATCGCCACTCGTTTCGAACTTCCTTTTTTACGCACATGTATCGTAATGTACTATTTCAGTGCGTTTCTGCAAGTAAAAAAAACTCTCATACAAAAAGTGACGATTTAGATAGAATCATTTTTGAACGCATTTTTTTATGTAAGTAAAGACCTAAAAGTATGGATTCTGAGTAACAGGGACATAATAAGTCAATATTTGGAAATATGATAGTTGTGTACATTTAAAAAAAATTGCTAAGATACTATTCAATATGAAAAAATACGTCTTAAATTTCAAGTTCCCTGGGATTCCGTGACCGTTTAATGTGTTGTTCAACAAAGGTTCCATTAATGAAACACGAACATAAGCAATTTGTAACAATATTGTAAGAACATAGTTAATGTAAGGCGGTATTATTATGATATGATATATACAATAGTATACCACAGCTAACGATTTTAATGTTATGTGACGCTCTGAAGCAATAGGTAACACATTGTCGGTTGCTATAACTTGACATAAGGACGGTCTGACATAGTTTACGTCATCTATCATACCTTAGAAATGAAAATGATACAATACAATCATCAAGTACAAGTAAAAAAGTTTCTGAACCCCAACCTTAATTTTCTGAAGAAGCAGAATGTATCCCTAAGGTATATTTACCTTGTATAAAATGTATAAGGTACTGGCGCTTAAGATGGCCTGGCGCCTAAAATGGCCCATAAAATGTTTATTGTTCTCATTTAAAAAAATACTTGCTGTTTTGTTTATGGTGTTAACTATTAAGGACGTGATATAATTTAAGCTCGTACACACTTACGAAGGTAAAAAAAAATAAGTGGTAGAGTAAAGGTATACCGGACGTCAGATCGAACCGGTTAATAATAATAACAACGATGGGCCATCTTAGGGTGTCTTTCCACCAGAGATACGCTACGTGGATGTATTGGACACCAATCAGCTTAGTCGAACCCGTACCCACCAGCACTATGCTATGTAGAAGAATGAACATGATTGGTGGATATCAAGCACATATATACGTAGCGCATCTGGTGGAAAGGCACCCTTAGACGCCGGCACCTTACTTATTTCAATGGGTAGTTTAGCAGTAGTTTATTAGGCTCACATTCTGGAACAGGGAAACTGCATCGGGTTGAATCTAATTTATTATACGATTATCGACCCTTTCGCACCGGCTTTCCGCAGTAATCTTGGATAAACCCTCGATAAACCTTTACTTTACATAATGATATTCAACTACATAATGAATCTTTATTTTTCCTTATCAACGGGAATTGGTTGTTATGTAATCGCCTGCAGAATTTCAATTTGGTTCGGAATGAGGCTATCTGCAGTTAGGGAAACTAAACTCGTACAGTATGCTTCTTTAGAACAAAGTTAAGGAAAAGTGTGCATGCGGGCACAGTGAAAACATAGTACTATTTAGTACCTAGATACATATATATATTTTATATACTCTTTTTATACTCCGTCGGTGGCAAACAAGTATACGGTCCGCCTGATGTAAAGCGGTCACCGTAACCTATGGACGCCTGCAACTCAAACAGTGTCACATGCGCGTTGCCACCCCATTAGAAACTTGTACACTCCCTTTTGCTGTGTTAAGTACACAGCAAAAAGGAGTGTACAAGTTCCAAGGAGGGTTCGGGTTGCCGACGACTCAAAGGACAATAGACGGAACAAGTTAGTTCCGTAAGTCCTCCCGTCATCAGCACACCGCACCCTCGTTGAGCTCTGGCAGCCTTACTCACCGGCAGGAACACAACACTATGAGTAGGGTCTAGTGCTATTTGGCTGCGGTCTTCTGTAAGGCGGAGGTACTTCCCCAGTTGGGCTCTGCTCTAGATTCGAGCGAGACGAGATATAGCATGAAATTTGAAGTTGTGGGAATTTTGAAAATGATTTTAAGGATTATCAATGTTATCATAGTTTCGTAGAAAATCTTTAGCTATTTTGTTAACATTTAAAAGTTAGATACAGCTAAAATAGTGTTGAAAGCAAATTAATGTAGGTACCTATAATATGTGGTAAAGTAAAGGAGCTTATTTTAAGTAGATAATGTATATTGTTTAGGGTCCCCCCACATCTAGCGTCTCGCGAGCGTCGCGTCGGGCCAACTGTATGGAAAAAGACGCCGCGTCGACGCAACGTCGACGCAGCGTTAGGCTTTGCCCATACAGTTGGCCCGACGCGACACTCGCGAGACGCTAGATGTGGGGGGACCCTAAACCTTAATTAGTACCTACAGAACAGGCTAAAGATAAAGATATAGTACGCTCGAACATAACGATACAATTGCGGAAAAGAGGGTTTAGGAACGACAACGAGTGGCGACACAGTTACGATTTTTTTCTTCGCACGTGTATTGTAGAACGTTTTTCAGTACATATGGCTTTGAAGTTTCGACATGGGCATATAATTTCACAGTGCTTGTTGTGTTATTTTGTAGTTTTACAGTGCTTTAGTAACTTTAATCCTGTGTTACTTTTTTGATTAAATAAATAAATAGTTAATCACTTCTTGCACTAGTGCGATAAAGTAGGACCTTGTGTACTGAACTCGTACATTACGTACAGTCGCCATCAGATATATAAGAGCGCCCGAGGTACTCAAAAATATCTGAACACGCCTCTAATGCCTAGGCAATAGAGGCGTGTTCAGATATTTTTGAGTACCTCGGGCGCTCTTATATATTTGATGGCGACTGTACATTAAGTGGTTCATTATATGTCAGGTCGAAACTTCGGAGGGCCATCTGTACTGAAAAACGTCGTACGATACACGTGCAAAAAGGAAATAAAAAAGGTAATGTACTATAGCACCCTGTGTACTGACATTACGATACAAGTGCGAAAAAGAGGAAGTTGTAATCGAGTAAGCGATAAATTAAAACACGACCGAAGGGAGTAGTTTAAATCGACACGAGTTACGAATTTCCTTTTCGCAATTTCGCACGTGTATCGTACGACGTTTTTCAGTAGGTATTTACAGATGGCCCTCCGAAGTTTCGACCTGACAAGAAATGAACCACTTCTCGCACTAGTGCAATAAAACCGGCCAAGAGCGTGTCGGGCCACGCTCAGTATAGGGTTCCGTAGTTTTCCGTTTTTTTCTCAAAAACGACTGAACCTATCAAGTTCAAAACAATTTTCCTAGAAAGTCTTTATAAAGTTCTACTTTTGTGATTTTTTTCATATTTTTTAAACATATGGTTCAAAAGTTAGAGGGGGGGCGCACTTTTTTTTCCTTTATGAGCGATTATTTCCGAAAATATAAATATTATCAAAAAACGATCTTAGCAAACCCTTATTCATTTTTAAATACCTATCCAACAATATATCACACGTTAGGGTTGGAATGAAAAAAAAATTCAGGCCCCACTTTACATGTAGGGGGGGGTACCCTAATAAAACATTTTTTTCCATTTTTTGTTTTTGCACTTTGTCGGCGTGATTGATATACATATTGGTACCAAATTTCAGTTTTCTAGTGCTAACGGTTACTGAGATTATCCGCGGACGGACGGACGGACGGACAGACAGACATGGCGAAACTATAAGGGTTCCTAGTTGACTACGGAACCCTAAAAAAGCAGGATCTATACTGAAAAGTTTATTTACTCTTGAGACTGCTTCATTTAGAATTATATTTAATAGGTAGGTATGCACCTTAAATAGTACATTACGATACAAGTGCGTAAAAAAGGAAGTTCGAAACGAGTGGCGATAAATTAAAACACGACCGAAGGGAGTGTTTTAAATCGACACGAGTTACGAATTTCCTTTTTGCACGTGTATCGTACGACGTTTTTCAGTACAGATGAGCCTTCAAAGTTTCGACCTGGCATATAATGAACCACTTCTTGCACTAGTGCGTAAAAAAACACCATCTGTACTGAAATAGTACATTACGATACAAGTGCGTAAAAAAGGAAGTTCGAAACGAGTGGCGATAAATTAAAACACGACCGAAGGGAGTGTTTTAAATCGACACGAGTTACGAATTTCCTTTTTGCACGTGTATCGTACGACGTTTTTCAGTACAGATGAGCCTTCAAAGTTTCGACCTGGCATATAATGAACCACTTCTCGCACTAGTGCGTAAAAAAACACCATCTGTACTGAAAAATATATAACCAACGACTTTAAAAGGTCACCCTGAAAATGGGACTGAACATGAACTGACGTTATCCAAAGTCATAATATTTACGCTCCTGAAGCTTTTGTGAGTAACCAATTACATATGTATCAAGTTACTTATAAAAATATTCATTACATTGTAAACATCACCATAATACTAATATTATCAAGCTTCGTCGCATTTACACTGAACGCTGAGAAAATAAATGTTTACTAATTTCGCCTTCAAGATTTAAAAATGTTTTCACTCTTTGATCTAAATATTCATATTTTTCGTTTGAGTTTTGGGGCTATAATGGCTATACTCGCATTCGTATATGTAATTGGAATCATTTTTTTCGAGTTAAATACTTTGTGTTGTTCTAATCCATTTTTTACATGTTTTACAATATTTCCATTATTGATTAGAGTGTCCACTGGTTACATGTGCACGCGTGTTCAGTGGATATATGTAGAACTCAACTTATTAGTGTAACAGGTAATGGAAAAAATGGATCAGTTACAATTGACCCTCAGTCGCGATTTGCCCCGCTGTACCTTATTCATAATAAATAAAAACAAATCAGAAAAGGCAATAGTATATTTAATGTGCTCAATAATGAAAAAATCTATTTTCCTCTCTCAGTTATTCTAAGGTTAGCTAGAAGAGATCCCTTAAAGGGATAAGCTCGCCTTTGTACATGACCATTATAATAACTCTCTGTACAAGTAATTTGTTCTGTACAATAAAGTGTTTTACTACTACTACTATAAAAGGTACCGCTGAAACAGGATAAAATAAATATACCTAGTTATATGAAATAATCGACCCATTATCTCTAGCGCCAACTGTATGACTATTGTGGTCGGTCAGACACTCAAATAAGACCTCGTGTTGATACCCTGGCGAGAGGAAGTCCTTTGTGCATCGCTTTATGATATACGAACCAATTTTACGCCCTTTGTCCCCCAAAATTAGATCAATTTCGCCAAAGAGTTAATCTCCGTTTAATGATAACTGGGCGTAACTTTCCAAATTAAATAATAACGATATTTATTGCCTTGAACTTCAGACACGTGTACATAAAGGTTCACAACCTGATAATAAAAAATAATGATCGATACATGGCCCTTAGCCAGAACTCCTTATTATTGACGATACAAATGTTCCGTATTTCAATAAAAGACAATCTTTTCGGAAAACTACTGAAACAGCGGATATGACTCGCTTGGGAACAATAAAATACATATTCTCTGTATATATGTCTAGTCAACGATTCGTAAAACGAATGGGAGACAAAACGTACAGGTTAAACCGAACGTGCACTGCGAGTAATAGCAATATATTATGTTTACGACGGTATTAAGTGGGGTAGTGATAAATAACCGTGTCCAATGTCTGTGGTGTGAGTGAGAGCTTGATAAAGTGACTACATTCGTGTGTATGTGCATTTGTATTAGTTTAATTAGTTTATCAATAACACATAATTTTTTCCAGTTCATTGAGTTAGAGGAACTGAGGGTAAAAGGATCCGGCGAGAGACTTGAATCGTAAAGAGAAATTAAATCAAACATAAAATAACACTCGTCGCATGAAATCATTGTGTAATTGCTTTGATTAGATCGGTAATCGAGATTCTTTGACGATATGATAAGGATGCGATACTTGCGAGTAAAATTATGAGATCTAAGCAATTGAGGTTTTTTGTGTAATGCAAAACATTGGTTGATAATTTTGGTGAATGATGATATTAATAAATGTTGATATTGATGAACGATGATAATTGTAAGTAGTACTTAGTAAAAATATTCTATCGTATCACCATCTGAACTCTACACGACGTACAAATGTGCGGAAACACAACCATTTGTTCTGGTTACTCCCATCATTAAGACCAGTATACGAATACTGATGTAAATAAAAAACATATACATATAAGTATTAAACTTTAGGGGTATATGGTGTAGAAAACAACTCTGTTGTGATTAATACCGGTTATTATGTATGTAGTACCAGTGTGGCCTAGTTGGTAGTGACCTTACCTCCTAAGCCAATGATCTTGGGTTCAAATCCTGGTAAGTGCATTTATTTGTGTGATGAACACAGATATTTTTCCCAGAATTATTGATGGGTTGATACGTAAGATGTTTACTATGTTCTTAAGTATGTATTTATTTATACATATTAAGTATGTTTAGCGTCGCCTAGTACCCATAGTACATATGAGTACAAACTTTGCATAGTTTGGGTCTAGGCTAATCTATGTAAGGTCCTCCTCCCCCATATTTACATATTTATTAAATCTTTTTTTTAGAAACGTATTGTACGAGTAATTTGGTGTGATAGATTCTGTAGTCTATGATTTGCTGCCATAAAAAAGTATGTAAGTACTCGCATAGTGGAGACCATTTCATTGCTGAGTGGAGACCATTTCAGCTTCACATATTCTTTTCATCTGTTTGTAATGTTTTCTTCTTCTAGATTTTATAATTGTTTCTTTGTACTTTATTTGTTCTTATGTAATGCAATGATGTGTGTTGCCTGAATAATTAACATTATTCTATTCTATTCTATTCTATTCATATGCATGGGTATGAAAATGGCCAGTGATAATTCCTCCTGAATCCTACGATTCGCATAAAATGTTGTAATCTAAATGATAGTTTAAAGTTGAAAGGTGGATAACCGTTAAATTTATCTATCAGTCGCAGCCCCGTCGTTAGCGCGACAAATGTCCCTCCGTGCCATTAGTTATTATAGCTCTTATCTTTGCGTGCGAGACTATGATAAATAAATTACTCGATGGATCCCCAAGGATATCACTCATCATTAGGCTTTGTTATTCTTGCTTTAACAATTAGGCAAACTATCTCAATCTTGAAGTTTTTTTTTTGCTGTAGATAGATGTTGTAATGAGTTCACTATTGTCTTGCAGAAACTTTTTTCTCGCATATATTTGATTCGTATAATACTTGGCAGAAGTAACGTTTGGCAGAAACACCTTACGTAGAATATGCTGAGGCATAAATAATTTCGCAGGTTTTTATAATACCGAATCTTACGTTGGCATAATGTTGATGCGCATAATAGATGAGATCTCCTAGTCGAATACTACTTTCGCAGAAAATATTTGTGCATAATATTTAGGCGGCATAAAGTTGTAATTTGTTTTTTGATAGCGAGTCGGATGTGTTGTGGATGCAGGATATCTAACATTCTTCCTCGCTTCGCTCGTCGTCGTACCTAACGGGAGCTCTGGGACAGTATTTCCTTTTCGATACCGTGTCATAATTCTGCTCTTGCTATATATACTATTATTATGGTAGATAAAATTATGCTAAATCAAAGTTGACCAAAGTAATGTTCTGTAAAACAATATTCTGACAAATGTATCGTATGCGTGGTAGTAATAATGCAAACTAAGTTTTCTGCAAAATTCCCATTCGACCGAAAGTATTTCTGCGAAACATGTAATGCAAAGTGTGTTTCTGACCAAAATTATTCTTCCAGATGCGGGTAACCCATTGTAGTGATATAATATTGAATATCTTTGTTTGTTATTCTAAAAACAAAGAAGTCGTAAGTTTAATACACGCTCTCGGATAAATTGGAAGTATTTTTCTCGTGAACTCATAAATGTTCCTTTACGCCGCTACAACCGGCGCGATAACTTTATCAACGTCTTTATGTGATATAACGGAAGACTAAACGACATTTCCAAAGGCTGTTGGAAAAAATCACCGCATACAGAGTTTACAAACTTTTCCGTTCAGTCATTCTTGCCGAGCGATCCGCGCGTCCCCGAATTGCTTAATTCAAAATACGGAAATTCGATCACCTTACTGAAACAGCACTTTTATGATAACAATTCTTCTCAAGTTTTCTGAGAATCTTATTGAAGTAATAAATTGGATTTTTGTGTGTAATGCCTTTTTTTTGTATACATATAGAACTTTTTCAGCTCGTTTTTTAAAGAAGTCTCATTAGTATCACAGAATACCGATATAATAGTACAAGTACAGAAGGCTCACTCCTTTGATATTTACAAAACGTCGCCATTCTATAATTTAACAAACGGACCGCACTCGAGCAGCCGACATTGAATTCTATTGCGCTGCGCGAAGGTTGTCACCACCGGCATGTAGCTGCAAAAGTGCATGGCGAATTTATCAATGAATTGATTCATAATCTCTCCATGCACTTTTGCAGCTGATAGTACCTACTTGTAGCGCGGCGATAGATTTCCTATTTACCACACCCATTGAAAACGAAGGTACCTATTTAGTACTTAAATTGAGTTGTTGTTTATATTGATTCATTTCCTGATTATAATAATCTCTAATTAGGTACTTACTTTCATCACTTTATAAAATTTCCCTCGTTAAAGAAAGAAACACTCATAACAGTGTAACCACCGTTGAATTAAAAAAAAAGGATCAACCTTCGTTCACTCTTCCCCTCTCCATGTATGTATTTCATTTACTGAAACCAATTTCCACATGACGTTAGCATAAAATATGGGGAATGAAATTCCCCAGGGATAAAAATCACACGAAGTCACGTTATAAAAAGGCTCTTTCAGTAATTAAAATCCTGCCCGCTTTACTCACGGCTATATATACATATAGTAGGTTAAGCTTGAATGACAAATTGAATTACTTTGTCTAAGCCTTCACTATATCTGATTTGGGCTGGATTATGAAGGTACATAGTAAAACCACTGAGATTTGGATAGTAATAGTACATTTCGATAGAAGGGCGAAATATATTTAGGTGGAATATTCCAAATGAGAGGTTTTAAATCGACACGAGTTGTGAATTACCTTTTCCCTTGTTGTACAACGTTTTACAGTACTAATGGCTCATTAAATTTTCGACGAAGTTAATTAAGGTCCTCATTTGTATTGTGAAATAATACCATAAATACTGTTAAGTATGTTATATAAACGTAAAGTATTTTTTTCAGGGGCGTTTTTGACCGGCAAGACAGCGTGCGATCTGAGTATACCAGCGATCGAGAATCGTCGCGCTACGGGATAGTTCAACAAGCTTCCATCGACAGCACCGACTCCAGGATATGCTATCTGACGTCTAGTGAGGTAAGTGCCCTTAACTCTCTCTATCAACAACACTGACAAGTACTTAAGGATGACCAAAGAAAAGGTGGGCTGGGTAGCCTTTTATTCTATTTTTTTTGTATTGACCTAACTATTCCTTGTCTGTTTAAAGACAAATGTATAAACACACAACATCATACTAGCCTTAACTGGTCAGTATTCTGCCCGTTCCAATGTCAGTACGCAATCAAATTCTGGTATTCATTGAATCGTTTCCATTAAACACGTTTATTCCAACTTTATTGCACATTCCACAAGTAAAAGGAAAAAGTAAATTAAAAAAACGCTGTAACTTGTAAATATTTTTTCCTCAATTCTGAATGACTGCGGGTCGCGACCACATGAGGTTGTTATTTTGTACTCTCACATCATGCACGACTTTCCGCCTTCTTAATAATATACCCATACATATGTACACATGTACCAAGAGTATTGTGTTATTTTTTGTGGCATATTGGCATACGCATATTTATAAGTTACTGTAATAGGATTTATGTTTCAATTTTGCTGTCAACTATTTATTTGGCATTCTTATAGCTAACAAAATATAAATAAATAAAAAACTAATACACATTCTCATACACATATTCAATTCCTGCATCATCATCATCCTATTCCTGTTTTGATATACACCACTTATGCCGAATCTGTGCTAGTCTCATCCAGAACCGACCCATTCTTTTTTCCGAAATCATACATCCTACCAATTATACAATATATACCTACCTAACTTATTTTATATTTACAATGATGTTCAGATCTAGTGCGAAAACATTTTCTTTCGTATTCTTACGGAATCGTACGAACGTGTCATGCTATTTCAGTCGACGTACTGACGTACAGACACTGTTTAAACTAGCATGACAAATACGAAAGTTTCTGTACAGTTTTATTACTCAGTCTTGAAACACGTGTAAGCACTACGCACATAAATTACAAAACCTGTTAAACCCCTGTAGTAAAAAGTGCCTTGTTTAGGTACTCAGCTACAAACTATGCCTGAACACTGAACTGCGAACGATCTCAATGCATTTGACTAAACTGGAATGCAATTTGTGAGCTCGTTGTGGTGTTGTCACGCAACTGACGGGCTTCCAACTAAATTGCCACTGGTAGCGATGCAGTTTAATCAAGTTGTTATTTAAAGTTGAAATTGTTGTATCCGTTTTCATGCAGGTTATATTCGAGCTTGGTGCGAAATTTGTAAATTTGGGCCAGTAACAAATTGTATTGAAAAAAAAAATACTGTAAATTATTATTTAAAAATTCGAGAGTCCTATGTCAAAATTGAGTTTATTCTGGAATAATACATACAATCCTCCACGACTTAAGGTAAATATGCCCATTGGAGAGAATCTCGGATATCATTAAGCTCCCACGCGGGGAAATTGAACTTGAGAAATTGCTTTTCAAATCTATCTCGATATATGTAAGTGTACGTAATAGGTAGATTGATTACTCAGGTACGCATTCCGATACCTCGCGTATAAAGGAACGGCATCGGCAGGTAATCTTTTATGCAAAGGTTGTGATTTACCGACGACCCTCTCTAAGTCAGCTTTGTGAACCCGAACTATACAAGTCGCTTATTCAAGGTACAGAAGTTCTTTTTAATTTTTCTCTGAATTTTAAAATAAAGAAAGCGCGCTTGGTACAAATTTTAAATTCGTTCGTTTTCGTTTTTTTCGTTCTTTTGTATTCCCTGTAAAGTGATTAAAAGCGTGGTATTTACAAAAAGTTAAAAGTGTGGGTAATATCGCTATCCGTTCACAATCTGTTCACGAAAAAACTTATAAGAGTTATAAGTTTAGTAGTGTTTCGTTTTTAATGTTCCATACGTCAAAGAGGAAAACGGAACCCTTATAGGATCACTTGTGCGTCTGGCTGTCCGTCTGTCACAGCCAATTTTCTCCAAAACTACTGAACCGATTAACTTGAAATTTGGCACCATGTAACCCAAAGACGGACATGTAGGTAATTAAAATTAAGAAAATTTAATGACAGGGGCCACTTTTGGGGGGTAAAAGTGAAAATTAAAAATCTAACTTTTTTGAACTATATTGTGTTACATATCAAACGAAAGAGCTTTCTATAAGTAATTTCAAAGATGAATTTTTAACAAATTTTTGGTCAAGTAATTTTTTCAATTACCATCTCCACCCCCCCCCCCCCCTTATCTCCGAAACTACTAAGCGTAAAAATTTTAAAAAATACACAAGATAGCCTTAAATCTATAAAATACAGGAAAACCTATTAGAAATCTACAGTCAAGCGTACATCGGACTTAAAAGAAAAAACCTCAAATTACGAATTTCACTCACTACCCCTGCAAGGAGTTACCAAATCGTTTCATTAAAATCGATGACATGGTTCCTAAGAACAGATCTTGGTATGTCTTAAAGTTTCAGACTTTTCCGTACTGGCTGATTTGAATGAGCCACCCTGTATAGAGATGCCCTGATAGACAGTAATAAAACCGGCCAAGAGCGTGTCGGGCCGCGCTCAGTGTAGGGTTCCGTAGTTTTTCGTATTTTTCTCAAAAACTACTGAACCTATCAAGTTCAAAACAATTTTCCTAGAAAGTCTTTATAAAGTTCTACTTTTGTGATTTTTTTCATATTTTTTAAACATATGGTTCAAAAGTTAGAGGGGGGGGACGCACTTTTTTTTACTTTAGGAGCGATTATTTCCTAAAATATAAATATTATCAAAAAACGATCTTAGCAAACCCTTATTCATTTTTAAATACCTATCCAACAATATATCACACGTTAGGGTTGGAATGAAAAAAAAATTCAGCCCCCACTTTACATGTAGGGGGGGGTACCCTAATAAAACATTTTTTTCCATTTTTTATTTTTGCACTTAGTCGGCGTGATTCATATACATATTGGTACCAAATTTCAGCTTTCTAGTGCTAACAGTTACTGAGATTATCCGCGGACGGACGGACGGACGGACGGACGGACGGACAGACAGACATGGCGAAACTATAAGGGTTCCTAGTTGACTACGGAACCCTAAAAAGTAGCTCCATAAATAACATTGATATAACTCTTATCATTTACCACCCTCCTTAATTCTGCCAAGAGTCTGTTTGAAAGAAAATATATTGCTTCGGATATCTTAAACGTTTTCACTTTACATATCTGTCTGCTTTTTAGGGTTCCGTAGTCAACTAGGAACCCTTATAGTTTCGCCATGTCTGTCTGTCCGTCCGTCCGTCCGTCCGTCCGCGGATAATCTCAGTAACCGTAAGCACTAGAAAGCTGAAATTTGGTACCAATATGTATATCAATCACGCCAACAAAGTGCAAAAATAAAAAATGGAAAAAAATGTTTTATTAGGGTACCCTCCCTACATGTAAAGTGGGGGCTGATTTTTTTTTTTCATTCCAACCCTAACATGTGATATATTGTTGGATTGGTATTTAAAAATGAATAAGGGTTTACTAAGATCGTTTTTTGATAATATTAATATTTTCGGAAATAATCGCTCCTAAAGGAAAAAAAAGTGCGTCCCCCCCCCCTCTAACTTTTGAACCATATGTTTAAAAAATATGAAAAAAATCACAAAAGTAGAACTTTATAAATAGTTTCTAGGAAAATTGTTTTGAACTTGATAGGTTCAGTAGTTTTTGAGAAAAATACGAAAAACTACGGAACCCTGCACTTAGCGTGGCCCGACACGCTCTTGGCCGGTTTTTTGCATTGTTTTAGGCATCAGGGATGTGCAATTTTTTAAACAATTTCATTTTTTTGTTTATTTTTTTTGTATCGCTTTGAGACGTCCGATGACAAACAACTTTTACGTTGTACAATTTTCAACTCCGATATTAGTTTTTGACTGGATTAGATAAAAGCCATTTAAAATTTTAGTAAGTAAGGCTAAGCATAAAATTTAATAGTTACTTGTACTTTCTTCATAAAATTCGGAAGGGGAATCTTGATATGATGGAAATAATGGTGGTTTTTATACAACTTTCGAAATTAGACGAGTTTCGAAATTACCCTAATGCACCTTATGTCATTTTTTTCTAAAAACAAAAACGTATTATTAAAAATAGTATCAAAATAATTAATTACAGTTTAATCTGAAATTTGCGTTTATTAATTAGTTAGGACACATAATATTATCATAATAAAATCAGTCGTGTTTCATCAATTCATGCAATCATTCAAAAGCCAATGATATGGAATAGTGTGTAATCAACTACATTTCGTGATTGTGATAATTTGGTGCATTTACCTGATTATTTCAATCGAGGATTAATCCCAAATGAGGTTTGTAATACTGAAAACAATATGTTTTCAGCAATATGTTATTATTAAATATTTTGTGTATCTAAAGTACCAGAGTTGGGCACAATAATGCATTTTGTCGCATTAATTAGCATGACTTAAGGGGCATCTATTTCTACACTTAACTGTCAAGCATTGATACTTTTTCACGCGGTTTTCATCGATGTTTGAGACATTTTGAGTTGAATTTCCTGGATTTTCACTACAGACAGAATTATAAGACAAACGGCCATCAGATCTTCGACCTTTTATCTCTATTCGTTGGAGTCATATATAAAAAAATACTTATTTTGATGATATTTTTAAACATGGTCTAAAACACTTCTCATTCGAATTTAATTTCAGTGAAAGTATCAAATCCATAATTTTGTCTTCGGTTACCGCGATAGTTACTCATGAAATAAAAATATCCAAACTTTAATGGAGAAGATGGCTTTACTTTACCACTGGCTTGGGATCCAGTAGTACATCTGATAATGGAACAAGTACGACGAAGACTGTGAGGCATTTGTGTTGTATGGTGTTGGACATTTGCAGTTTGTTTTTGTCAATTTTGTGTAGATTAATTGATTAATTGTTTTTTAACATAGTAATGGTATTTTTTTTAATATTGCATAACTAGCTTTATTTATAGTGTGTTAACCTGCCTTAGGAATCTATATTATTTATGGTCATGGTTCGTTAATATTTCTTGTATGTGGGTAGCTTTTGCACATTGTAATTTTTTCTCAGTCACCCGTTGACCACGAACGCTGTAAAGTATTCGAAACGTCGGTATGAATTGTAAATTTATTATACGCGATCTAATCCGTTTCCATAGTTTTATTTCATGAGTATCAAATCCAATCAACACATTTTTATTTTGCTTGAAATATGGTACAAAAGTTGTTCAGACAATATTTTAAAGATCACGTATTTCACCATCATCGCATGCAAAAAATATGAAATGAAATATATGAAGTCGACATGTTTGGTTTACACCTTTGACTTTTTCAAATTGCAAGAATTATTTTAATTTTAAACTAATAGGACAAAAAAAAGTTTTGACTACATATTTTTCTTCAGTTAGTTTGTACCTATTATGCTTACGGATGAGCTAAAATCGATACCGTAATTAGCATTGGTCTGCAAAAGCATCCAAGTGTCACAGTACTGCAGATGAGTTGGGTCGGTACGAGTAGGTATGCTGAAAGGCAAGGTTTGCTGGGACGGGAGTCGGGCAGCTTCGCGCGCGCTCGGCCGCGTCTGCGCGCCGCCCCTCGCTCGCTGCCCTGCGCTTCAGGCACCCCAATTGTGTTCTGAACGTAGCAACTCAAATATTATTTTGAGGTTAGCTTTTCACAAATAAAGTGTAACACAATGGCCGAGCCTACTCGAGGTCCTCTCAAACTCACACTAACCTCAAAATAGAACGTGTCGAATGTCGCGTAAAAGAACTTTAAACCGTAAACTCAGACGTTTTGTTTGTGTCAATACAAAGCTTTTACTGTCAAGTGCACGGACAAAGAAGATTGGCATCGTGTTCAATACGTTTCGCACACTTAACGGAATTTAATTCATAACATTTAACAATAATACTGATAGACTGGTTGAACTGTTGTGACGTTAGTTGTATGACATATCCTGTGGCAAAGTGAAGTCAATTCTGCGGCCTATCTGCGAGTGAAACTTGATAGATTTAGTCCTCGATTCCAATATAATAAAAATAAATAATAATAAATTGAGATTATTGAGAATTTTGTATTAGAGTTCCTGCTTGTACATCGCTTCATCCACCTGTGATAATTCGTCCTTGTTGACTTTGTGTACCTATTTCTAATGCTGCCAATGTTTTTCAAATAGTTATTCTACTAGTTAAAGCTCCTAGAGTGTTCAATGTTATTATGTGCTAATGTTTACGAAGATTGTTAGAATCGGATTCTATAATATGTTGAATTAGATAATCTTTGGGCAAGCTAAGATTTATATACTGTTGAATATGAGTAGTATGTTGTTGTTCGACTAGTTTGTACTTTCAAGGCTAAGCCACGCTATAGAATGTGTCTATGGTAACTGCATGGGGGCCGTCAAATCTAAGAATGCACATTTTATCAAGGTAACGTTATACTCAAACTAGCATGTGAATAACCTCGTAGAATTAAAATATATTTTCGAATAATTCTGTTGGTACTTATTTCTAGTATCATATTATAGATATATAATAAATATAGCCATATTGTTCTAGCGGCGTTAATTAAGTCAGCAACCTGTGCCTTAATGGATTATATGCCCGATGAAGCATGCACTTTGGACCCAAAGGGTATATATAGAGGGTACTTAAGTATGAATAGCAGTATTAATGGAATTAAATCAATATCGATGCTTCATAATTGCGTTCCTTTGGGCATGTTGCAAATGTTCAATACAAGTATGAACATTCCTGGACTACCTCCAAATTAAAAACTATTGTCCATGGGCGGCGGTGATCGCTTACCATCAGGCGACCTGTCTGCTCGTTTGCCTCCTATCCCATAAAAAAAAACTATTCAATTTCAAAAATTTCAATTCGATATAATTATATAATACTTATCGTTAACATAGCATAACTTTATAACTCAGTTCTTTTGATATTTTTTTACGATTGTGTGGGAAAAAACGCAAATAAATTGTGTTTTCCCTTTATACAAAATTCAAGATAAGAGGTAGGGTTGTCAATATATGAGACTAATTATAAAAAAAAATAGTAAGCAAAGAGCATAGTATCTAATGCTGTATCAATCGATGGGTTTAATAGACGTCGTACATGACATAAAATATCTCTAAAGTCATAAAAAGTTGCATATGAATGTATTACCGAATATAACCCACTGTTATAATAGTAAAAAAGTAATAAAGATACGGTGTTAATATTTTGTCTACTACATCCCTTAACTACATTAAAGTTACGGTTTACTATTGCTACATGTGCTACGCGTGTTCAGTGGTCAAATACGACACAATGTAAAACATGGAACATGGATAATACAATATTTCAATTTGTTGAAATTACCCGCAAGTCTAGATTCTCCTCCTGTACCCAGTAGACCAAGAAACCATCTATTTTTTGATCCTCCAAAAGCCGCATCCCCACGCCTGCTCACGCGATCAGTTTCTAGCAATATCCTAGCAATAGCTATATTATTTAACTTTTTACGACCTGAGACGCAGGGGCAAAGCTACTCTAGGTACTTACCGTATAAAGTTTCAAAGAAAATTTCTGATTGGCTATGGCTACCTTTCGATAGTAATATTCCAATACAAATAGTGTAACTTTTAAATAAACGATCTTACATAAAATAGAAACGCGATAAGAATATATCGCGTTTCATTGTAAAGTAAGATATTAAAGAAAAACATGTTTGTGCACTGTATACTATTAAATGTAAATATGGTTTGTTTGTTCGTACGGGCGGGCTTTATTTACCCGTAATGGGATCCAGAGGCCCTCTGTTTATTCTTGCGGGCTAGGCTCGCAGACCGAGGCACGGCCAGCGCGAAGTATGTCAGGGTCGCTTCATATCGACCGGCTTCTTTCACAGCAACAGACCCTCTCGTGTATTTTCCGGTTTATCGGATGATGTGTGGATGCTGGACGATTATTTGTGATATATTAGGTGCGGTTATAATCTAAATATATAATAGAAGAAACTGACTGACTGACATATCAACGCACAGCCGAAACCGCTGGTCCTAGAAATTTCAAATTTGACACGTAGGTTCCTTATATGGTGTAGAGGTTCACTGAGAAAGGATTTTACAAAATTCACATCCTAAGGGAGTGAAATGGCGGTCCGAAATTCAACGTTTGAATAAGATTACTTTTAGTACGCGGGCGAAGCCGCGGGAAAAAGCTAGTTTAAATATATAATTGATGATTTTTATGTAGGTATATAAGTATGTATTTGTCTATATCAGCACCCATTGCATAAGCTTTGGGGCTAGGTTGTGTAACTCTCTAATACTTACGGACGAATCTTAACGGTGTTTAGTATTGGACATAGGAAATTGAATAAGATAACTTTTACTTGAAATTTAAATTAAAATAGTATTCATAAAACTTTATTCGGCCCGCACCCGCAGCGTAATGGAAACACACTCGCATTAAAAACTCGTTGACAGTAAAGTTACTTTTTAAGAGCTTATAATTATTGCGTATGTAACTTCAACTGACTGTTATCGCAACCATGTTTACAGTAGGTACATTGCTATTGAGATAATTATGTGTTAATATTAAAATTTTGAAAAAACCCCCGACCGCGACATTGTAGACCGATTTTCATGAAACATGGCTAAGAACACTTCCGACTAACTCAGCTTTCAGACAAAAAAAACTAAATCTAAATCGGTTCATCCGTTCGGGAGCTACGATGCCACAGACAGACACAAACACACGGACAGACAGACAGACGTCGTTTTTGAGTCGGGGGTTAAAACATTCTTAATTAATGATGATGATATATTTTTGGAAACCCTTGTATTAAGGCTTTGACCCATGGTTTAAAAGTTTAAAGTCACTTTGATTTGGCTGTGATAATCACTAAATATTTTTTAGTGTTGCGTTCTATAAGCATATCGCGAAGGTCTACAGCTCCCAGGAGCCACTAGTTATAGAATATCCGGCTTTTGAAGTTTTACATACATATCCTCAAAATTGTCTCGAGTTAGGTACACGTACAAAATGTTCTTTCCCCTTCGTCGCTCACATAATGTGATTCTTCCAAAGTAGCAGGTGGAACTACGCACGTATTGCCGCATGAAATATTTACGCTCGACAAAGAAGAATTTTATTATTACGTGGGTACAGTGGGCCAAGAAAGTGGTCTACCAGTTTTGACAAAAGTTTCTGTGAGCTCTAACGATCGCTAAGGTTGACTTGACACATGGCATGACGTAAATATCATATACACCGTGTTTTTATTGAATTCCGTTAATTTAAGGGAAGGTTCTTTAGGTTAAATACAATTGATTTCTCTAAGAAACTAGCGTCTTAACTCTTATATAAATTTAATTTTAATTATTGAACACGTGTGTGGCATCCCTTACCACTTTCTAATGTTATTTTTTTTGACATCTGCCGTCAGACACTTCACGTTGACTTTAATGTTATGAATAAGGTCATCTCACACTAATTAATTCAATTTTTGTGTATGGAAACAAAAAATATACTTTTTTCGAATTTAACATAAAGCTACATACAGGGTGCTTCCTGATGATGAACTTAACCGCATGTCGAATTTAACGGAAAACAAAAACAAACACGGTGTGTATACACAAACAGAGCAATTGTCACTGATATAATATTATTGCAAGCGGAAATCGACCTTGTTGTCTCATGACGTTCAAACGAATCTGAACCGTAACGTGGTAAACCACATTTTTAGTCGACTGTACACGTCTAACAGAAATAAGTTCATTGACAATCGGTTTATTTTTGCTGTCACTCGGATATCAAAAGCTTGCACAATTTCTCGTCGAAGATTGCTTCCGAACTTTATTACATTTCAGTAACAATGTTTTTATTAAACTCAGAAATAAATTCGATGTGTCTGTTAGTTAAGTCGCTGTCCGATATATCTATTTAAAAATATTTAAAATATAAAATATAAATAGTGTTTAAAACATTAAACGCGATTAAGTCCCCTTTTCAATTTTATATATCTGTAAAAAAATAATATCTTTTTCTTTGGCTTTTACAATCAGTCGCCGAAATTGTTACCAAATATAGGTACCTAATTGTTAGTCTTTACTCTCTAATTAAGTGCTAACGGCGCAAAATTTAATCACAAACTACATTTATACGTAGGTAGGTACCTATTTATTGTATTAATGTTTGGAACGTGACAGCTCGTTAATAGCCAAGACAGCTATCTAAAACTTCTAGTTGCTCCTGTCATTTGGAACACAGTTGAGTCAAATACAGGTACAACAAACAAAACACCCCAGAAGTTGCTGCCCGTTGATCGATCCTGAAATACGAAACCAAATCGTGTTAGGTCTATACGGATAAGTGTGCCATACTGAGAAGTGTGTTTGACCTTAACATTTGACCTGTTTCAACAATGACCAATGTTTACAAAAGTTATTATCACTAGTTAAAATAATTTGTGTAAGAATATCCTATAATATATATTTCAAATGTAGACTTCTTCCAAATAGTGTCTCACTGACTGACTCACTTTATTCGTGTTTTAAGATCACTGATACTCGTTGGGACAAAGATTGTTTGCCACGCTTGAATCATAAATAGCTTAACAGAATGCACAAAATTATTCATAAATATTTCTACATATGTACACTTAAAACCAAAATTAATTATTTGCTGTCAGTACGACTTGTATTCGTAAAATACTAATTAAGTAACCAATTTTATAGTCCTCGCTAATTTCTTAAAAACAACAACTTCGGGCACCCTGATTACATCATTTAGATGTTAGCGTCTAACTTAGTTCTTCAACACTGTTCGCTAACTACACTTCTGCCTCTGATTAGGAACTTCTCTTCAAACTTCGTGATTTATTTAAGTACCTATTTAGTAAATCTTCGTGGTAGGTACAGTCACCATCAGATAAATTCGGAGATACCAATGTGGTGCATATTTATGCAATTACATTTATTCTTTTGCGGCCAAAATATTTACGCACTAAATATTTTTTGGAATAGTATTTTTTCAAGTCTAGTTCTTGTAGGTACCCTGCCTATGACGCTGTCTGTCTTTGAATCCCGCTAAGGGCATTTATTTGTGTGATGACCTGGCCCCGTAGCCGAATGGCATTTCTCCGACGCCAAACGAAAGCGATACGCCGCTGGCTCTGTCGCGCCAATACGCAAGCGCGATAGAGATAGATATCTACTAGCGCTTCGTTTCGTGAGCGTTTCGTGAGCGATTGTGCCATTCGGCTAGCCACCCAGATGACTATATTTTTTCCTGAGTCATGAACGTTCCCTAAGTAAATTTGTATATTGTATCGTAGCAGAATCCTTCTGAAATTTACTGTGGGGCTCATAAGTTCTGTGTAAAAATGTATTTTTTTTAAACATGGTATGAAATATTTAATATGTAGTTAAACTTTCATGTGCTCTGCCTACCCCTTTATGGGATACAATACCCCTTTATGGGCGTGATTATATGTATGTATGTATGAAATATTTTCAACGAAAGTAATGACAACTTTCGTATAATTGGCTTCAAACTATCACGTTGCAGGCAGCGCAACTTGAAAGAATTGTAAATTTTTATTTGATGCTGTGATTTTTATTTATCTCCTTATCACAAATAAGAAACCTTATAGCAGAATGGATTTACCCAAGTTTAAAGTTAAGCGATTTTTTTCTCATGTTTTTTATTATTGCTAGGCTATAAATATATTCAGTAGTAATTAAATTGCTCTAATGAATAAATTTATACCTAATAACGTTATTCTTTGTTATAGGTAAGTGGCTTCGGGGTCTTTGAGGATTTGAGGTAAGTAAGTAGCTACTTAATTCAAGTAATTTAACCTTTTTACTTGTGGAGACTAAGTTTATCATAGTTTACGTTAACAGAGAAGGATTTCACGACGTTTTATTTGAATAAAATGTTATTTATAATGTTGTAAGTTATTGCTTTTCATGTAAGTACGTTATTTAATACAAATTACAACTACAATGTAACTAATAGGTAAATACAAACGTATGGAGTTTCTCAATAATAATTCAATAAGTTAACAAATCAACTAAACAACTCATGTTAGTTGTACTACAAAGATAAATTCAATTATCAACAACAAAAAAGAAAACAATAAAGAAATTTCTACATACATTTACGGTTGAGTTAATCCTCATGTTTTTAATCTGCCTAATTATTTTGTACGACAAAAGTATTTTCAGAGTCCCCTGACTCGCAGTCCTTTCTAATTCGTCGGCAGACCACAAAATGAGAAATTTAATCCGAGCGAAATGAGATATAATAATTTGACTTGGGTAAGTTTGATGGTCTGAGTTCAGAGAATATAAGAAATACTCATAACTGGTGTTTGTAACTGCAGCGCACAGAGAGTAATTAAATAGTTGATATTAAATGAAATACTTGAAATAGCTCTTGCCAAATAAGTCTTTACTATCGTCTACAATAATCCTATACTTTTACGGGTTTATTCGAAACTCTTGTACCTTTTGTAAAGGCCGGGCACGCTGAGCATTTTCTTCCGAGGAAGTTGTTTTCATTGGCGAGTATACCTCCATACTAGTACTTCAGGCAAACTTTAATATAGTTTGCAACTTTTCCCGCAGTTTTTGAAATTTATTGTGAAGTTAAGTCGGGTTAAGGAATACGGGATAACAACGCTTGTGCAATACAAAACTTATACATGCATGTTACTATAACGAATAGGTACCTGTTTTTAGTTCAGAGCTTATTGTACCACTTAAATTGAAAGTATAGTCAGCATTACTATTCGCTAAGCGCGCATATAAACATTTATGGACAGGGGGTCACTTTTCTCTGCAGCAGACTGTACACTAAACTAGCAATATCTATACGAAAAGACTTCCCGGCAAGTGTTAAACTTTAGCATACTGAAATGTATCTTATCCAATTTTATTCAAAATTACATACGGTTAATTCAATATTACATGATGAGTATAATAAAATTATCTAAATGATAATTTTGTAAGTACATATGTACATGTCATACTTATTTATCTAGTTTTCTGACATAAGATGAGACAATATCAAAGAGATAACGAAAGAATCAATTAAATTGGATACCCAACGAGAGTACAATTTGCCAGCAAATCCATTTTTGTTTCACCCTAATAAGTTAACAATACAAAATTCTTATTACCGGCAATATTCATGCATAAAAGCAAAAGGGACCTTTTGTGTAAAAATACAATCCATGGCAAGAAAACAATGAAGTTGATTGTTAAAACATTCCGTGCGCGAAATACAGTTAACAGGGTCTCTGGCCAAATGTACAATCGTTGACGCTTCGTCGTGATCGAAACGCAGTCTGGCTCTGTGCCGGCAAAATAGAGTGATAGGGAGAGCTAGCTACGATACGCTTACGAAGTGTAACGGATTGTGACGATGGCTAAGTACCCAGGGCTCTGATTATATATGCGTTATTCCTTTGATATTAAATTTGTCCGCGTCACGTACCAGGGTTCCCGGCGGCTCTGCCCTGGCCCTGATTGCACCGCCAACGGCTCCACGCTTTTAACATTTACTAGGGCAGAGTTGATTATGGGTATAACTGTAATAACGTCTGAATGATACATCTGAACGAAGATATTTTACTGAAGTGAAGTCACATAAAAGTTTGATGAACTTGAGAACCACGAAACTTTTACTAGACCATTTTCTGGACCAGACTAAGCTGTCAGCGCTTAGAAGGTACCTAGTTTATTACTCGTACTGGGTACCAGGTAGTTTTTATTATTTAATGATATTTGTTTGAAGCGTGGGCCGGGTAGGCCCAGGCAAAGATGGCGAAGCGATCTTGACGCCTTTCTGAAGAACTCGCCGGAGGAAACGGAGAATTGGGAGTCTTGTTGAGCCAGGGGAGAGACCTTTGCCCAGCAGTGGGACACAAATGGGCTAAGAAAAAAAATATTATTAGTATTTTTTCATGTAAACAATGATATAATATATGTTCATATTATTTTACATTTATTCTGCGAGCCTATATAATTGTAATTTTCCAGAATTTCCTTTATTACAAACATAATTATTTCTTTTACCAAAAAAGGTAGCTTAGTCAATTGGGAAATGTAGTAATTTTTTTTTTGGGAGACCTTACACATATCAACTTAGCCCCAAACTAAGCAAAGCTTGTACTATTAATCAATTATTATTCCTTTAAAATCATGAACAATACAATTTTCAACTCAATATTGTAAATTAAGCTAATTTAAGCGCAAAACTGAACGGAACTTTTACTTGGTGCAAAGGAAAATCTACAATTTTCTTGTCTAAGAATTGCTCGGCGACTACGTCTAGTTCCATGAAGAACTAACTAATATGAATTCATACTTTATTCTTAGAAGTGAGAACGTAAAATAATACTGACACAAAGGTAAACACATTACTTAAGGTTTCAAGCACTGTATAACTGGAAATTTTGTGGTTTTGGCAAAAAAAATCTCAGGATCGAGAATATTCACGTCTGCGTAGTCTGCTAATGTAATCAGTTTCTTTAACAACTATGTATTAGTTGCGTATGGCCTCTAAATATAATATGGAAGGAACGTCATTTGTTGATTGCATAGAATACACAGTCATAGTAATTAAAACTGCCAACGGATAAAGCAAATGTATCTGATAAAAAGTCTAAGAAGCATCAATAGAAAACTGACTTTGAAAAAACATCTATATCTTTCGTGTGCGGGTTAAAAATACAGACTGAATGAATGTGATATGTAGAAAAATTAATTTCGGCCCAATTCGAAAACTATTGATACTATGTTAATGCTTTAAACATCCAGTGCACTGCTTCAAAAGCAGGTATGACGATAGCAATTAAGGTTCTTATTGAGGACAAAATCTTGCCTGAATGAGTAACCTTAAATTTATTAATTACAGTTTAGATTGACTGGGACATTACTGGAATATAACCACAAAATTAAAATTTTGAAAAAACCCCGACCGCGACATAGTGGACCGATTTTCATAAAACAGCTAAAAACACTTCCGACCAATTCAGCTTTCAAACAAAAAATACTAAATCTAAATCGGTTCATCCGTTCGAGAGCTACGATGCCACAGACAGATAGACAGACAGACACGTCAAACTTATAACACCCCGTCGTTTTTGCGTCGGGGGTTAAAAAGCATTTGAGGGGTTAATCAAGAAGACTCATACGTATTGTGTACGCTCTAGTCATCCCGTTTAATACCTCCCGTCAATCCTAGCGCTTAAATTGTCCTAACTTGTCTTCATACTTTTGAATCGCCTCGAGAATAGGTATTTAGTTTGCAAAATGCAAAACTTAATTGGCCTGTTAACTTGAATAGAATGAAAAACGACGCTGTTAAGGTTTTTTAATGTTTTACATTTTAGATCAGGACCGAAATGCAGAAAAGTTTTAACCTGCGACAGACTTCAGTTCTAGGGTAGTTGAGTGAGATGTATATTATTTCCTGCTTTCTACATCCTGTATTTATTGAACTCCGTTTACTTTAAGGGAAGGTTCTTTAGATCAAATACAATTAATTTCTCTAAGAAACTAGCGTATTAACTCTTACGGTTATCGAGTTATTAAAAAAATAAAGATAATTACTGAACACGTGTGTGACAGCCTTTACCAATTCGTAATAAAATAATGATGAAACATTTTTTGCGAATTTAACTAAAAGTGATAATAATAAGTGGTTCCTGATAATGATCCTAGCTACGGGTTGAATTTACCGGCAGCAAAACAAAAAAAAAACACGGTGTATATTATAAAAACAAATTAAAAATAGAGTACATATTTATATGTACACTAAACCGTTTATATTATAATTATAACCGTATATTTGCCCTAACCTAACATAAAATTAAATTCCCGTGTAAAACAATACGTATATTACTCATACTATGAGAGAAACGCATGAAAGAAAAACGACTAAATTTAAATCAGCCAAATAGTTATGAAACTCAAGTTTTAAAATATGGATCAACTTCAGTGCTCGTAACATAAAATATCTGCATATTTTTTATTTAAATTGAATAAAATTGCAACTAAGTTAAACTAAGTTGGTTAAAATTATCAGGTACCGAGTTTCCATGCCTTCAGAGTGGCGATGAAAGGAAACGGGATGACCTTAAATGCCTCCCACTTGTTCAAAGATTATAAGTACTTAACCTCTGGAGCTTATCGATAAAAAATCATTGTCAAATGGCACAGAGTTGCTTTTGTTTTATATCGTTCTGTTTTCAAACGAAATAAACCTAATGTTTTGAAAACATTGCGTCTTTGATTGGCATTTATTGATCTCAGAAAAATGGGAAGAGATCCTTCAGTCGGGAGGACTTCATGGATTTAGATGGAGAATTGCTTGATTAAAACATATGTATTTTTTTATATACGACTAACATTAGTTGTCAAAGCGGACCCCAGGCTTCCATATGATAAGCCTTGGCAAATGCCGGGATAACGCAAGGAGGATGATAATGATACGGATAACATTTGTAAAGTAAGAGGGTTTACGGGACTTTTAGTGACGTAGCGTAAATCACACTTTTATTTATGAAATGTAGGTTTATTAACTCAAACAATAACAAAAATAATCCATTTCTGAATTAACTTAACCCAAGAATAATAAAATAATATCTAAGTATAAAGAAAGATTAAAATCACTTAGTAATTTGAGAGATTTGCCAGAACAGACGTGACAGGGACCTCAATTTATCACACAAAAAGAATTTTCCGATAGCTCCGAGTAACTCCAAAAACTCTATCGTATCCCAATGATATCCCGAGTGTCTTGAATAATCCCCCAGGCTTCATCATAGCTGGCGGCGATCGGTGCGGGGGGGGGGGGGGAGGCAACGCCTGCGTACACCGCCCTTCGTAATGTGCCTCCCGCCCGCCCGTGTCTCCGCCAGGCCACTGGCTCTCATACAAATCACGGCCCGCGGCACTTAAGCGTTTACATTATGCCCCTGTAACGTGTGCTGGTTCGTTTGCTCGGTCAATTATCTTCAGCGTATTGGAGCAGACGCGGTGCGATGTAACTTAACTGTTTAATAGACGTTTTATCTTGTTTGGACATGGATATTTTAATAGGAAGCTGAAATAGCTTTTTATACATAGTCAGATCACGCATATTACATACGCATTTTATATAAGTTTAGACATGAATAAAACAGCATAATACATTTTCTACAAAACAATTTTTGAAACTGCTTATTTTCAAATAATTAAAACATCAGGAAATTAAAACATATAAAAAGGGTAAAAAAGTAGTTCATGTGACCAAGGGTCTGCTACAATAAAAGCAGATTTTCACAATTGATAGTCCTCACAGTGGTCTTATTGAGACCTGTGGCTTACAAAGGAAAACAATAATTGCAAATAATATGTTGATTTCAAAATGTTGAAGTGTGTCAGTGCCATTTAGTTACGTTATAGTATTTTATGTGACTGTTACCAATTGTTCTAAATTATATTCCAGACAAAGATAACCAAAGTTTACCGGTAGATCCCAGTGATTATCACATTCGCGTCTTCCACGTGCCTAATAATCCGAGCTAACCAAGTTTTGATGAACCGACTTAAAACTTAACAAATTAAACTCTGCTTAGATCATAATGGCCTCGAAATAGCAATACGAATTTTGTTTTGTCAGTTTTGAAATTCGTAATATAAGTTGTCTACTATCTATTTTAATTTAATGATTTGGTTGAAAATAGAGGGAGTTTATGCTTGGAGAAGTTGTGATGGTAGAAGCTTTTGAAAGCAATTGTTGTACTTCGTGCCTGTGTGTATTGTATATAAGTGACTATGACACCAATAACATGTAGTATGGTCAAGACCAAAAATTAGGGTAATTGCTGTAGTTATTGAACCACATCATGGTAATTTGGCCTCTTCATATAATTTGGCCACTTCATATTTAGCCAGAAAGAAAAATGGGGCCCAGTAGAAGGCTTTTATTCTTACAGGGCATTTTCAAAAAACCCAAAATTAGTCAGAAAAGTTGTTAACAAAAATTTACTCGATGTCAGTTTTGTGACGACAATTAAGTGTGAAATATCAATAAAAATATTGCTTTTGTGTTAATTACATACATTTAGAACATGAAAAAAGTTGGTTTTTAGATAAATTGTATTCTAAATTGTCGTCACAAAACTGACATCGAGTTAATTTTTGTTAACAACTGTCACAATTTTGGGTCCCAATATCTGAAAATGCCCTTAAGCGTCTGACTTTATTTAATACTAGCTTTTGCCCGCGGCTTCGCTCGCGTTAGAAAGAGACGAAAAGTAGCCTATGTCACTCTCCATCCCTTCAACTATCTCCACTCAAAAAATCACCTCAATTCGTCGCTCCGTTTTGCCGTGAAAGACGGACAAACAAACAGACACACACACTTTCCCATTTATAATATTAGTATGGATAAGGCGCACTTTTAACAATGAAGGACTTATATTGCCTTTTTCTTTCTGTCTTTACCTATATGTGACAAGGAATCCTCAACAAATACGTCAATTGCTACGGTTTCGGCCAATATCAACAACAATACTCCTGTATGCGTAATTTGAGCTACGATTATACTCACCTAAAATGTCGGTCAATACATCTAGGAAGCAAATATGTCACAGTTTGAATTTAATTGCGTAACTATTAACACTTGTTCCCTAAATAGAAGCAAGCATGACACGATATCCCATTTGTATTCATCGCGAACGTGCAAGCAGTCAAACTGTCACGTAAACTTACCTATTCATCACACCGCAGCATTCAACGCGTCTTTCCACTAGCAACCCGATTCTACTACTATCAGGACATTTTAAGGATTCCCATTCAAATATCATCTATTTCACTCATGCTTTCCCATACTACGATTGCTGCGAGCGAGAAGCACAATAAACAAATGACATCTAGGTTTAGGATTTGAAACGTGGAAAATTACTGCTTTTCTTTAGTGCCTTGTGTGTTCTTATGGTAGATGTCTCTACAGGTCCCATTTACAAATATGGTAGAATGGTAGAGCTTAGGAGGCCGTGCGCTAGAGTATCGATCCGGAGGCCGTGAGTTCAAGTCTCGTCAGTAATTTTCCACTTTTAAACATATTCTAATCCTAGCGTGCTTGATAAAAATTAAATGGCAGTGTTGAAATATCATTTTGATGTCAGAATAAGTCTGAATTGGCCTGTGAAACTTACCTATTCATCACACCGCGACGTACAATGCGACGTTCCACTAGGTGGCAATGAATTGCCCTGCTGTCAGTTCGTAAGATAAATAGTTCGTTAGGTGAGGCTCGTAATGTTAATTAATTCCCACGTACCGCCCACATTGTACGATAAAATTTTACTTTATTATTGGAATTTGATAGAAAACTTACATTTAGATGGAAGGTACGATACGTGGCTAAATTAAACAATACCTACGCTGTTGCTATTAATAGTAACAATAAGCGTTTTGAATGATTCACGGCTATTTTACCATGCGTCATGATCATGATCGCGGAAAACCCGTGAAACCCGTGATCATGATGCATACAACTGCGTCTAAATATCGGGAGCTCGACAGAAATCTAAAAGGTAATCATAGTCTATATCCTGGTCAATATAAGTCTAATGAATAGTATAGCCTTTCAAGTTTTTATTTGACCCTCGCCGCGTTGCGGATTTTCAGCTGAACTAATTTATTTTACTGGCAAGGATTACTATTTTACACCCGTCATCGAAAGTCATCGAATGTCAGTGATGTAAACTAGAAGTAAATATTTAAAATTTTCAAACGGTTTCTTCGCAAATATGCCCAAAATAATTTAAAAAAACCGGCTAAGAGCGTGTCGGGCCACGCTCAGTGTAGGGTTCCGTAGTTTTCCGTATTTTTCTCAAAAACTACTTAACCTATCAAGTTCAAAACAATTTTCCTAGACAGTCTTTATAAAGTTCTACTTTTGTGATTTTTTTCATATTTTTTAAACATATGGTTCAAAAGTTAGAGGGGGGGGGACGCACTTTTTTTTCCTTTAGGAGCGATTATTTCCGAAAATATTAATATTATCAAAAAACGATCTTAGTAAACCCTTATTCATTTTTAAATACCTATCTAACAATATATCACACGTTGGGTTTGGAATGAAAAAAAAATATCAGCCCCCACTTTACATGTAGGGGGGGTACCCTAATAAAACATATTTTTCCATTTTTTATTTGTGCACTTTGTTGGCGTGATTAATATACATATTAGTACCAAATTTCAGCTTTCTAGTGCTTACGGTTACTGAGATTATCCGCGGACGGACGGACGGACGGACGGACGGACGGACGGACGGACGGACGGACGGACGGACGGACGGACGGACGGACGGACGGACGGACGGACGGACGGACGGACGGACGGACGGACGGACGGACGGACGGACAGACAGACATGGCGAAACTATAAGGGTTCCTAGTTGACTACGGAACCCTAAAAAGTGAAAATAATTATACTGAACTTGATAAATTACGTACAACAAAAAAGGATAAACGATTTCACAGCATTTCGATAACAATGTTCCGAGATCGGTTGTTGACATGTCTGGTACTGACGATTTATAGTGCGGTTCTCCTGTATTGATTAGTTGGTTTCGATTTAGTTTAATATAATTTTTGTTATTATTTATGGTGTCTAGTAGCACTGCCGTGAAAAATATTTAAAGAAATAAGGAGGCCGTTCCATCATTGCCACCAGTACAAAACAAGGTCCCACGTAAAAAGAAAACACATCGACGACTTCGATAAAGGTAAAAGATTCCTGGATTTTAGGCTGCGCGGAAAGAAGTAGCAAGTTTTAAAACCTAGCTTATTAAATTTTGATTCTCTGAAACCATGTTTTAATTTTCTACAATTATTAACGCGAAACCAGTACACGCTGTGCCCATTTTAAATGACGTCCGCACATTATTGCCATATGAAAACGGTTTGTAGCGACACTCTTTCAGGGTCAAATAAAAACTTGTCAGGCTTTAACAAATTTATAAAAAAAATACCAATTTTTACATGCTAGTGCACTGATTAAAGTTTGGTAATATTATATTATGATACACTTGCGGAAACTAGGATTTACGCGTACCTAATTTCTCTCCTCCTCGAACCTATTCACACGTGTTTGTGAACCGTTTTCAAATAGTGAAGCAAAGTACGTTTTCGTGCACTAGTGCGGTAAAGTAGCGCCATTAGCACTGTGAAAGTGTTTTCTTTGTTACATTAAGTTCACTGAAATTTATTACAGACGTGCAACGTAACTATAATCTGCACACTACGCTGTAGTTCGTAGCATTGTCTTCTTTTTAACCCCCGACGTTGTAAGTTTGACGTATCTGTCTGTCTGTTTGTTTGTCTGTCTGTGTGTGTGCGTGTCTGTCTGTGGCATCGTAGCTCCCGAATGGATGAACCGATTTAGATTTAACTGTAGTGTTCAATATTTTCCATAATGTCAATATTCTGGGAAGAAAATGAGGACTAGTTTGTATAGAAAAGCGGTGATTCTCTTTCCTCAACTGGACGCCCGCGGCAGACGGGTTAAGCTCCGCACTTAGATGTGGCCGGCGTTTGCTTTATCTCATCTCTTAAGACCTACATTTGTTTTAGAACTGCTAGAATATGGCTTATGGAAGATTCCGCGAAGTTTAGAATTATTATTAACATTTGTTTTGTTGTTTTTTTAGTAAATCAGCAAGAGATATGGTAAAATTTATACCAATCTCGGTTGTTATGTCTCGTAGTGTTTAAATTTCTTCATTTCTACCATGAAGCATGGTAACATTTCCTCTTTATATAGATGATCCATTAAGGTTCATCTATGATTAATCCTAATTGACAGTTAGATTCGGACATACTTAAGCCTTTAAAGTAACAATGCTGCACTGAAATTTCTAGGAAAATTACAATATCTGGTAATCATATTACCATCGTCATTTAAAAGTAAAAATAGATCTTTATTTGCAGGGAGCTTCCATAATAAAGCCAAGACTATGGTACCAATTAAGACGATCCCCAGAAAAGATTCAGATTCCAATCATTTATTTATTTATTTATTCTAATCTTTATTATTTTATTAATTTTATTATCCCATGTGGTGACGGGTTAAGAATTTCACCACCCCGTTTCTTCCCGTGGGTGTCGTAGAAGTCGACTGTGGGACATGGGTTAAATTGTGGCGTAGGCGAGAGGCTGGCAACCTGTCACTGCAATGTCACAATTTTCGTTTTATTTCAACCCCTTTTTGCCAAGAGTGGCACTGAAACTTGAGTAGTTCATGTGCTCTGCCTACCCCTTTATGGGATAGAGGCGTGATTGTATGTTTATTCTATACTATCTTATTCCCGCGGCTTCGCTCGCGTTAAATCCGAAAAATGGAGAATGCTCCATACAAATTTCAACCCCCATTTTAGGAAAATGGCGGGTTAGAAGGAGACAAAAATTAACCTATTTCACTCTCCATCCCTTAACTATCTCCCCTTAAAAAATCACGTCAATTGGTTGCTCCGTTTTGCGTTGACAGACAGACAAACAAACAGACACACACAGTTTTCCATTTATGATATTAGTATGGATTTAGAGTTCCCCATTATAATTATGGTAAAATAGGCATACAGAGACAACGTCCTGTCTCTGAAGGCTTACGGCCTAGCCACGACAATGGTCTAAGGCGTCTTGCGGCAGCGGCAAGCGGTAAGTCACAAAAACAACAACGCAGCGCGCGCGAGGCATGCCACGACTCGCGCCGCTGTTCGAAATCGCGCGCGGGTTTCACGGGCCTACCCGCGGCAGCGGCGCGCGGGGCGGCGCGCGACTCGAACAACTGTAGCGCGCCGCGCCCGCACCGCCACGACATTACAGCGGCGCGACCGGCCTAGGCGGCTAGATGGGTCTAGCGATTCCGCGCGAAACAAAAGATTTTGTTTTTATTATGAGCGTCTTGAACCCGAAACCGTTATTTACTGAAAATTTAAATGTACTTTCGCATATGTAGAATGTAATAATATTTTTAACCCTATTTTTGTATATCATTTATTCGTATTTATATTCTTCATGTTTTTCTTAGTGTTTATTTATATTAAGTATCATTTAACTAGCCATAAAATGAATGTCCTGTATTTAGTTACCACACATATTTCCTTGTACAAGACGTAATTTACTAATTAAAGCATTCTATGCACTTTAGAGTCATATTCAACAGTCAAACACATGTTTTTAAATATGAGCCGCTCCTAGGCCCTGCCGCCGCTTCTAAAAGTACGTGGCATGGCTAGCGCCCGCGCGCGTTTCCCGCGCAGCCCGGCCGCCCCGCTCGCCGCCTTAGACCATTGTCGTGGCTAGGCCGTTAGAGGTTGTATGACGTCAGCAAGTTTGGAATCGCCAACAATTCAAACTAGGTATTTACTTCCTACTCCCGTTGGATAAAGGCTGTTGAAGGCTAGAGAGAGGAGCTGAAATTGTTGAGTGAGAGCTAGACAGCATCGAGATATTCTAGATACTAGATAAATATTTATTTACTATGAAATCGGATATTTAGAAACTACTGCCGAACAAAGATACAGTTTGGCTCGGGATGCTTAACATATACCAAAGACAAATGTAACTCCGTATAGATGGAATAAGTCTAAGAAAATAACGTACCTCAAAGCCATAGAGAAAAAGGTACGGTGGCCTAGATGGCGTTACTCCTTTAGGGAACGCTCGGCTAGATGGCGCTAATATTAATATTTGTCATTTGAACACATATCAAGCTAAGAATATGAGCCAAATTGTCAAAACTGAGGTTCAAAAGTTTTAAGCTTGTGCCGAGAGATGGCAGTCTATGCAATATGATTACACATTTTACTTTGACAGTAACTCTCTATAATTCTCGATCCCCTTTGCATATACGTACATACACATAAAGGTATGAAATTGATGTCTAAATTGATATGTATTATTTCCATCATTCTGAACAATGGAAATAAATATAAATGTAGGTAGGTAGGTACTCCACAAATAAAGGTCAAAATTTGCCTAAGCCGGCTAAAGTTACTGAATTCCGAAAATAAAGAGAATAATTCAAATGGAGCCGGTTCATTAAGCTCCAATCTAATATAAACAGAACAAAATATCATTCGCTCCTAAAATAACTTTGGCATTACTATTCCGTCCAATAAAAATCAACCGATCACGTATACAACATAAGTAATGGCCGCGGGTTTCCGGTAAATATCAATAACAATTTGACGAAGAATTGACTTGAATAAATACGTAAGTTGCGTCAAAGAGAACGGAAACGGATATCAATATGATGGAATGAAAAATGGCCGTATTGTAAAAGTAAAATTAGCTATCAGTCTGCCTACTGCCATCTTTTGACACAGTATGATCGATTTATTTTAACCTAATAGTTCACAATAATTATGGCCCCTCAACTGATTTGTGTTAGAAAGAAAGAAAGAAAAAATATTTATTTGATAAAAAAAAACATAGGTATATAACACAATACAAAACAAGTGAACCGGTGTACCAAATAGGATGCCGCTCAGCATAGACCGTGTCTAAGAGACAGAGACACGGCACTGGTTTTCAGGGCACCCATAAAATAATGTTATAATGATTAAATATAAGTGTCACCGCCTAACAAAAGTAATCGATAGATTGAGGCGTTACTTTTCGGAAATCAATGCTAATTAAAAATTATTCACTTTTCTAATCCGAGAATATATAACTTGCCTTTCATTATTCAATAACTGCTAACCCGTTATACTTACGTATTTTTATAAATCTTACAATTAATGTTTTCACCCTCCTACCGCAAAAAATACGCCTATAAATATTAAAATTTTGAAAAAACCCCCTACCGCGACATAGTGGACCGATTTTCATGAAACATGGCTAAGAACACTCCCGACTAACTCAGCTTCCAAACCAAAAAAACGAAATCGAAATCGGTTCATTCTTTCGGCAGCTAAGATGCCACAGACAGACACACACACAGACAGACAGACAAACAGACAAACAGACAGACAGACAGACAGACGGACAGACAGACAGACACGTCAAACTTATAACATGAAAGGGTCGTTTTTGCGTCGGGGGTTAAAAATGAGTGATAAACTGTCAGTCTCCCATATATCTATACGAGAAGCTGTCCATACGCAGGCCACGAGGGGGCCGGCGGTCTGAGACTCGACTTCTTACTCCTAGGCACGCATCGGCAGCCTTCCGGGGCAGTTATTCCTATTCAGCGAGCCGTTGCTGGAATAATATACCTCCTCCGATCAGGAACCTGCAAAGCATTCATAGTTTCAAGTTAACTTTAAAAAAATCCATGCTTGAACATCAAATGAACGAGGAATGCCTAAGACTCGAGACGAGCTTCATTTAAAACACTCCACACGCTGCGTTACTTACCATAGTTTTTGTCCCAGTTAGCAAACGCCCTTTCACATAAATTATTCAAGTGTAGTCCCAATCCAATAAATGTTGTCTTTGTTAATATTTTTCGACTTTTTCTGCCATAAAAGATTGCTTTGCGTGAACTGCGGCCATATTTGTTATTTTTGCTTCTTCAGCTGACAGCTATACGTCATTGGTGTGTTGCCACAGATGCTGTTAGCTGTTGACGTTAAATTATGGTCGCGTTCACACTTAAAAATGTTTGTCATTGTATTGTTCCCTTTATTTTAATGTATAATTTATAAACTCTGGAAATATTGTCTTATTTTAAATTGTGTACTTTTTTGCAACTTTTTATCCTGTTTGTGATGTGTGTGTGCTTTCCGTGTTTTCACTCGCAATGGCCCCGACGGAAGATCAGCGTTGGCCCTCCCAGGCTAACACCATGCTGAGTCGGGACCATTTCGTGGCAATTATTATGTATGTACCTATATTTCTGTGTTGTGTAAATAATTTCTGTTTTCATTTGTCACGAATAAATGATTTCTATTCTATTCTATTAAAATAACAAACCACCACCAAAAACATTTTTCCTGATGTTTTTCGGGTTAGTATGTTTTTTTTCTAGTCCTTATCTTATAACGAGTTATATACTTTTGGTTACCTACGTTTTTGGGGGAGGCAGTGGGGCAGGCAATCTCTGCCGCATCTCACGCTCCATCAGCACGAGACGTCTCGACGGGCACACGCGTTGTTACCATGCTTAATTCAAATCTTAAAACACGGATCGTTTCTTACCACCAGATAGAGTATTAGGCCTGTACCGTGAATTTTTGACGTTTTAAGGTCTTATTCGATAGCTTAAAAGTCACGAAAGCAAACGTATCCTTATTTTTAATCTTTATTTCCTATGTGTATATAAACTTGTATGCTTGTAGGTTTGTGGTGACAAATATTTAACATATTCATACTTAAAAACATATTAAGGTTGAAGCTTATGGTTATGAAGATATTGTACTAATGAAATGTAAGGAGAAGAAATTACCATTTAATGCGTTAGCAGAGCAACTTTATTTACTTACCAAGATTATTGTTGATTTTACGATCATGGGGTCAAACTAAATGTAAACTGCTTTACAAGTTTGAAATCTCCTATAGGATGTCGTAATTAAACTAAGGGAAGGAACGATTGTGTGAATTTCTATAGATGATAGCTTGGGGATCACGTGATCACTCTCGATAGAATTACATCGGCCTATTAGCAAGAGTCATTCTTGACACATTCAGAGCCAGCGGGTAGCGCGTCTACGCGCTACGATTGTAGCCGATAACATAAGATTGTTTATAGCGAAAATCGTCTACGTACAGAATACCTGATAATTATCAAGTCACCGGCACTGAATGTATCAAAAGTCTCGTCAAATAATCATATTTTTATTGCAACATCTGCCGAGTATTGATCTACGACTTAAAAACACGTCTTACAGCGCTCCCCATATTCTCACGCTCAAAATGAAATCATGTTTTTCCTCCTCCACCGGTTAATGCTTCAGCGAAGCCGCGATTTAACTCTGTACGTACATAGATGGGAGCATAATTGATTACTAACTTAATGATCCAAGCTGCGGTTTAGTTGTAGGAAGTGTGTTGAAGGATAGGTAAAGTCTAGAACTCTAGACTAAGTTGTAAAGTGTACATAATGCAACGCTGAATACAGGTACTTGGTAAAGTTAGATCAGAATTTCACATTCATGAAATGGTATTCACACTTTGTTAGCTTTATAAATTATAAAGTTATTGCAAGTTTTGAAAGAGTTAATTATTTAAAACATAAGTTTGTGGCTTAAATTTGCAAGACAGATACACCGCAATGACATTCAAAACAGAGATGAAACGCGAACAAGATGAATTAACAAGTTTAGAATCACAATCTAACAAGAACAAATAGCGTGATGGGCGTTAACTTTTACTGGCGCAAATGAAGGCAACACTCAGGGGGCCTTATTTGACTTATATTTGTTGCTGAATTCGCATCATTTTAAAATCAACTGTGGATGTTATCGCATGTCAACTGTACTACCTGATGTTATTTAATTGAATAGATTATGGAACAAGAATCTCTGTTTTATATTTACTATTTGGTTTATAAAAGTTTGAATTGCAAATGATTAATTATAACAGATGATTGTACCTATTCGACAACTTGTAATTTTATTCACATCAACGGGAAATCAACACGAAACGTCAGCTATGGCAAGTCGAATAAAGCCCCAGTTTTACTGCCAACCACAATGCCGCCATCGAGCATCTTTTCGCTTACGCTTTACCTCGACTGCGAAATTTGAATTTAAGTAAATGCTACAGCTACATAACATTATCTTAATCACGGCTTGAATTAAGGACTTAAGTATACATAAATATTATAGGACATTTTTACACAATTTCTCAGAGAGTTCTCAGACAACGATAAATAGGTAAAATAGAATAAATATTTATACATAGAAAATATTCATGACTAAGGAAGAAATAATTGTGATCATAACTGTACTGGAATTCCATCCAACAACCATGGGGTATAAGTATTTCAAATAAAATGGTAGTTGGTATGCTTTCGAGATGGCGACTAATGCGTTTTCGATTGATTTCTGCGTATTTCCTACCCAAGCCAATTCTTGAAGACACTCGTTTATATGCAATGTTTTATTTTTTATGGTTTCTCATTTTGTTAAATGCAGGCTACATATTCTGAGGAGGGAACACCTAGCAGCCAACCGCGTCGAGTGGAGGGTCAGCCTTCTAAGAGATCGTGAAACCCATGACAGGTCTTGGTTTCAAAACTTATTTAGCCCAAAAACGGACAATAAGGCACATTGAGAATCGCACTCGTGCGGACCCTAATTCTAATTTTATTTGTGACAGATGTGATAGGTTATGCCGATCACGAATCGGGTTATATAGCCACAAGCGCCGCTGTCGCTTGATCAGAGACGCTGCTTAAATCATATGTAAAGATGTATTAGGCCTAATGATGATGATGATTCTGAGAAATATGTGTCCTCTTGTTTGTACATTTCTTATGTCCTAACCATTTAATCGCATACATGGCTAAATACAAAGAGCAGAACACCTCAATAGCATGAGTTTCAAGGGAATCGTCAAAAATATTGTTTGAAAATATTTTACAGCTAAGCCTTTTAACATTAATTTTCACGAAGTTCTTACAATAAGTACATAATCACGTAATTTTCGTCACGATAATGACCGAGCACGGTGTAATGGACAAAGCGGGAACAAATTGGCGCTTTGATGAGGTTTCCACTCGGGCTCCCTAAAAACTACAATTAACTTCGTTCCCGGGAATTAATTGATATTGAGCTCTTTCTGAACTACTGATAGTACTGATACACGTCACGAGTGCCGATTTAAGTGCCGCGGGGTAACTAATGAATCCCCGCGTCCTCTGAATCAATCAATTACACGGGACTCATTCGACGCACATTTGTAAAAGTCACATCATTCTTAAATCAACAGTGGATAGTCAGATCAAGCCGGTCGATCTCAACGCAAAATTACTAGTGTAATATTAAGTCTACATCGCAAACGGTCTAAAACGCAAAATTACCACTTTTTTATACATTATTTATTTATGTGAGCCTAGAGTGTCCCACTGCTGGGCAAAGGCTTCCCTCTTTCCTTTCCACGTATCCCGATCTTTACCAGTTTCCCACCAGTTTTCATCAAAAGCGTCAAGGTCATCTCGCCAACGCCGTCGAGGTTTGCCGCGACCCCGGGTTCGATTTGGCGGAACCCAATTGGTTGTAGTTTTAGCCCAAAAGTCATCCGGCATACGACAAACATGCCCTGCCCAGTCCCACTGATGCTTAAGGTATATTATCACATTTATATAGGAAGGTTAGGTATCTTCAAATGGCCGAAGGCAAACCGGCACAGAATGGGAACCCCGCAGAAGAAAAATATTGTACTCGTAAGCATTTTGCGTTCCGTTTGTGATGTAGCCTAATAGCGATATAGGTGAAGATTACTCTAGTCATTTTGCGTTCTACCATCCGCGAGTAACCCGATCGAGCTACGTTGCGATTAAATTTTATCTACGTCAACAGTGAATCAAGGCAAAAAGTCAGTTTTGGCAAGTCGAATAAAGCTCCCGGTGTCCATTAGTCCATGCGTTATCTGGATATTTTTTCATTCTTTGTGTATAAAAAAAAGCATTAATAGAATGGAGGTGGAGCGGAGACCGAGACATTCTTAATTACTAAACTTTTTAATAAAGGCGAGTCTTGTACGAATTATCTAACTTACCTAACATTTTTTTTTCTTTGAACAAAGATATAAAAGTATGTACATACTTAATTAAATATGCGCAAGATTGATAATCATCCCTATGAGATAATCGGCATATGTATATTTTCATATTCACTTCGATTAAAGACTACAAAATGGAGCGGGGACCGAGGAGGTATTCTTAATTACCTCTATTAAGTTTTTTAATAGGCGCAAGATTTTTCTCTGTGTTTTACATACATTTTCTGGATATTTAAAAATATACGCGCGCAAGATGGATAACTATCCCTATGAGATATGGCGCACACATACATTTTCATAATATTTCTCCGACGATTAAAAATGATGGACGACTATCACTGCCGGTACTGTAATATTATCGAAAAACGGAAAAATGACATCAATCAATACCCCATGGCGTGCCGTAATTTCGCGGAGTAAATAACCTCAGCTTTTCGTAGTGCTAAAGATATACTTAGATAATTCGGCTTAAGATGTATAAAGTATTCGAAAAAAACATGCCTTGGAAATGCTCGTTTAGATGGCGTCACTAATTATATTTTCACAGCAAAATGTTTACTTTAAAAAAATACTTTGTCAGTAATCCTCTATTCTATTTATCTCCGTGTTTGGTTGTTTGAACCTGGGACTGCTTGCTTGCCGACGCGTGCAGGTAACAGCATTATGCTGCATCCACACATACCATTCGGTGAACATTCGTGATGGTGTCTCTTTCATTTGCCTCGAACAGCGTGAGATGGCGTCACGAATGTTCGTCGAATAACCATAAACCTTTGTGTGGATGCAGCTTTAAAGTGGTCGCAGAGCGCACTCGCGCGATAATGCTCGGATATAAGTACCATAGCATAGGTAATCTAATTAGCTACCTACCAAGCGATTAGTATAGAGCTTCGAGAAAACCTTGCCAGCACGGTTACTTTATTTGCCTCCCTTAACGCGGACTTTACCAAGTTCCTCTAGATTTATGACACTGGTAAAGTTTTGACATTTTCCAGTAAACAAATTCGTAACTTATTGGGTAAACCTTTTTGTTTGTAAATTATAACTTAGTACTGTTAAAATTTGTAAAAGGTAAACCAAATTATTAGATAATGAACAATTTTTTTAAATGGAGTAATTATTTAAGCCTTAACAATATTGATAAATTAAAATTTATTGCCTAATCTTATAAAATCACCCGCACATAAAAACTTAATTCAAATTAATTTCAATTTCAATTTGCAATTTATTTATTCATATAACAAAATGCACCTCACAGCTAAAGCCAAAGCGGTACAAATTGGAATACATTACAACATTAGCAATATAATTTATAAAACAATACACTGATAAAAAACAAGAAAACACACAGGTAAAAAAAAAAAACTATGGGATGGTACTCTCAGGCATCTCTCTTTCTAACATCTTCTTGCATTCTGTTATAACTTGCCCCATTAAAATAGAATAGGAAAATTTTACAGTTGCATTTGGTAATTTAACCTTTTGCGTATAATTATTAGCCCTTTGTTAGCGACGCGTCGAAATATATGTAAAATAGCATAAGAATTCGATTAAGACTGTATTCGCAATAAAGATTATTTCGTAGGTAGGAAACGGGTAGAACTGCGTTAGTTAAGTTAATTTTGTCAATTCCGATTATTAAGTATGATAATAAGACTCATATGTGATGTATTCGATAGCAGGCAATTCCCATATTCCTTCCTTCCCAAGTCGCGGAAACCGAGTCCAAAGTTCAATCTAAACTCAGACTGTCCATTGGACTACGATTAATAGCCAATAAGCACTAACGTGAGAGGCTTAGAGCGAGAAAACCGAACTCTCCTCTGATTGGCTAAAAATATTTCCTTAAAGTTCCGAAATCATTTTCCTTTCACCCGAAAATTGCCTTAGGATTACTCGGATCCAAGCCAATAACTCGATAACTATAAGACATATGAAGATGTAAATAGTTTTAAAACGTAGCTGGGAACTTACGTAACACGATAACCTACATTTCCATAGTAATATGCCGTTATCGATAACAATGGAGCTCAAGGCAAGCTGAGAAACCAGTCTATTGTATGGCCCGGACGGCTAATCACCTCTTCTATTGTGTAAAAACGTAAACAAACGCAGGTGCATTCCACTCGAGGTGAATGACCCTAGTGTCAGGTGCATTGTTACGTAATTTCGAAGCGATAGCCTAATTAGTTTATAAGTAATTAGGATTTGAGCGAAAAATGATAGCGTTAAATTCACGTAATCGAGCGCCGTAACGCGTTCGACCAATCACGACGCGCCATCCGTCGCCTATCGGGCGCAATTATTTACCTCTCTATCGCACGGAGCCTCGCGCTCAGCCGAGTCGTGATTGGGCGAATAAATTGAAATGTTTCTTTCCGTGAAGCGTAGGCGCATTCTGAAAAGGGGTATAAAAGGAACGATCGCTCGGTATGGGATATTCGAATTCGACCGGAACAAGAAGAACCAGCAGCCTCCAAGGAAAACCAGCAGCCAGCAGCCTACTACAAGCAGCCTACAGCCAGCAGCCAGCAGCCTACAGCCAGCAGCTAGCAGCCTACAGCCAGCAGCCAGCCACCCTCCACGACGGGTAGCGGCAGCAGCAGAAAACGACAGCATCGCGACGTATCGTCCGTACCGAGCGTTTCGTTAGGATATTAGCTTAGGAGTATTTTTATAACCGCGTTAAAATTAGAGTCGTTGATTATTGTAAATATAAACCATTTGATTTGATTCGTTTTTTAGTTAGTGTATTCCAAAATCATAATCGGTACGGTTGATTGCTGAGGACGACATCGAAGCTCAAGGTACAGGCCCGGGACGAAAGAGTGAGTCGCACGAGCTCCAGCACATTCTCTCCACTTCGAGCCGTCGATAGGAAGCTTTGCGGACGCGGTCTGCAACAGTTTCTGGTCCTTCGAGCCGGATCTTCGTGCGGACTACGGGTCTACAGCGACGTACCTGTCATGAGCGACGACAGGATGGTAAGGACGAGGTCCAGGTCCAACCGAGCTGCGTCAGTGACGAGCGAAGAGGAGAGGCAGCAACTACTCGACGAAGGCGCGTCGGCGGCCCGCGAACGAGAGGCCGCACGCGCAAGCGCTGAGAGGGCGATGGGCGCCGACGCGGCGCGCCCTCCCTCACCTCCCTCCGGACCCGCTGGCGTAACGGAAGGGCTTAGCGTCGCCGGCGCGCAACCGATGGGCGCGGCGACAGCTAACAGCACGCTCAGGTATGGATTAACCGTAGAGACACCGAGGTCACCGTCCTACGACACGACATTGCTATGGCGAAGGGATTTAGCCAAGCGGTTACGGCGTCGTTCCAGACCCACGCCGATCCCAGCTAGACATCCCAAGGCTGCCGTCATAGACAGAACTACCGAGAAACGAAAGTCGCTGCAGGAAACTACCAAGGAGGTAAATAAACCAATTATTAAAGCTCAGTCCGTCAGATCACATGCGAGCAGTCGCACTGTGATAGAAGCGCAGCTGTCTCAGGCGGAGCTCGAGGCCAGCGAACGGCTAGCGGAGATATCCCGGAGGGAGTTGCAGCTAGAAGCGGACATGGTACGTAAACGGCTAGACGCCAGAAAACTGCAGATCCGCGCTAATGCGGATAGCGCAGACGAGCACGAATCTGCTGGTAGCGTGCGGAATTCGAATCAAGATCGATTAGACGAATGGCTAGAGAACTCGCGAGACGCGACGTCAAAACCCATTTGTAAGAGGTTAACCGACGAACCTCTACCCAAGTACGAGACTCCGAGACGACCTGCGCAGGCGGAGCGGCATATTCGAGGCCTCTCACCGGACCGCCAGGTATATCGGCGATCGATATCGCCACCGTCGGAGTCGCGTAGGCGATCGATATCGCCACCGGAGCGACGCAGGCGATCGACGACGCCGCCGGCGCGTCGCGAGCGATCGACGTCGCCACAGCTGGACGCGCGTACTCCGCACACGGCGCACACGCGCGCCACCGAAGGTACTGTAGCAGAGTCCATGCTGCACCTGTTCGAGAGGATGCAGATGGCGGCCCGTCCAGCCCCGAAGGATATATTCGAGCTGCCGCATTTCTACGGAGACGTCAGCGAGTGGAGAAGTTTCTACAATACCTACGCAGAGACATCGAAGCGGTATAAGTTTACTGACTACGAGAACGTGGCGCGGCTCAGGATGGCTTTACGCGGGGACGCAAAGACGTGTGTGTCTCACGTGTTATCGACAGCCACCAGACCCGATATGATCGTGAGAATACTGAAAAAGCAGTTTGGACGCAGCGAGGTATTGTTAGACAAGGCGATTGACGACCTGCGAAAGTTGCCGCAGTTGGGGCCTACCGCGAACGACCTCAACACTTTCGCGATAAAAATAATGAACGTGGTATCTACAGTTATGGATATCGATCGAAGGCATTATGCCGATAACCCCATGCTCATCAGAGAGGTTACGGACAGGTTGTCGCCGCATCTTCGAAGCAGATGGTGCGACTACGCGAAGAAACATCGAGACAGCAAGGACCCGGAGATTCTGCAGTTGGCGGATTTCCTCATGGAGGAGAGCGAACAGGAGATGTCCTTCTGTCACGCCCGCGCCGCCCCGAGGCGAGCGCAGGCGCCGTTATCAGTGCCGCACGCGCGCGCAGCCGGCGCTCGCGTGAAAATATCCGCAACGCACAACCCGCCGAGAGCTCCCACAGGACGTCAACACGAGGTGCAGAAAGTGACGTACGCGACACGTCAAGCCACAACATCCCGTTCGACGACGTGCCTGTTCTGCGGTGGCGGTCACCTGACGCCGGACTGCCGCAAGTTAGCCGCCCAATCCGTGGGCGCTAGATGGGAGTGGGCGAAATTAAATCGTATATGCTATCGCTGTATCGACGCGAAGCATATGAAAACACAATGCAAGGCCAAAGCGTGCGGCGTTGCAGGCTGTCCTCACGTACACCATCGACTGCTTCATGCGGACTCGCCGCAGGAAGTGCGTGAAGATACGGCTATGGTGCTAACACAAGAAATCAGGTCAGTACCTACATCGTCAGCAGTGACGTCATCGGCCGAGCCAGCGGACACGACGGAGCCGCGAGCTGCGGACGACGAGAACGACGCCCGCGTGTACGTGTCGTCAACACCGGACTACAGCGTGCTGCTAAAGGTACTACCCGTAACCGTATCAGGTCCAAAGGGAACGGCGCATATCTTCGCTTTCCTTGACGATGGATCCACCTTGTCAATGATCGACCAGGACGTCGCGGACGAGATCGGCGCGGTCGGTCAAGACGAGCCGCTATGCATAAGAGGTATTCAGCGGTTGAAACTTAGCTCAGTGACACAGACGGTCAAGGCTAAAGTAAGCCCGGCTCGTGGCGGCTTGACATACGATATATCCCTAAAAACGGTAGACGGACTAGGGATACGCTCGCAGTCATTAAATAAGAAGCGTCTATTGGAATACGAACATCTGGCGGACTTGGGCGACGAGTGCTACACGGGCATGGGCGTGCCGCAGATGTTAATAGGCGGAGACTTCAGTCATCTTATAAACCCGACGGAGGTGAGGCAGGGCGGCGAGGACGAGCCGTGCGCAGTTAAAACCTCGTTAGGATGGGTTTTCTTCGGGCGAATGCCGAGGTATGTACCAAATAACGAGCAGGTCGTGATGCACTGCCACAGTGACGACAGTGATCTCGTGGAGCAGGTCAAGAAACACTGGGCAGTCGAGGCGCTTGGCATAACGGCAAAGGACAACATTCGACCCGACGACCAGCGAGCGATCGATACATTCGAACGAACAGTAAAAAAGGTAGGACAGAGATACGAAGTCGGCCAACTATGGGCTGCCGACGACATAAAGCTGCCACCGAGTTTCAACATGGCGAAGGCGAGATTACGCAATCTAGAAGCCCGCATGTCGAGAGATCCTGACTTCGCCAACGAGTATCAAGCACAGATACACAAGCTTCTGGAAAAGGGGTACGCAGAGCGCATCATGGAACCACCGCAGTCAGATCGGATGTGGTTTCTGCCCCATTTCAGCGTCTACAATTTAAATAAAGGAAAGTATCGCGCTGTATTCGATTGCGCCGCGAAAAGTCAGGGATGTGCATTGAACGATTTCATCCTCGCGGGACCGGATTTACTACAGAGCCTGCTGGGGATACTACTTCGATTCCGTGAGTGGGAATTCGCCGTCACCGCGGACATACAGGAAATGTTCCTTCAAATACAGCTGCGAAGAGAGGATCGGCATAGTCAGCTCTTCATCTGGAGGGGATCGCGGCGTGACGTGACACCGTGGACGTACCAGCTAAACCGGGTATGTTTCGGTAACATCTCTTCTCCTTTTCTCGCACACTCGGTGCGGAATAGGAATGCGACGGACAACAAGGATCGCTATCCAGACGCGGTCTACGATATCCATAATAATCACTACATGGACGATTATGTGGCATCATATGAGACAGAACGGGAACTCATATCAACAGCGACACAGGTGAGACTAGCACACGCGGAGGCTAGCTTTCGGCTGCGCAGCTACGCTAGCAACAGCGAGTTGTTAATGCGAAACATCGATCCGGAGGAGCGAGCGACGGGACCTTCTCATCTCGGAGAAAAGCAACAGACCGTCCTCGGAATGACGTGGGACCCAGAGACGGATACGCTGGGGTACAACACGAAAATGCTACGAGTGCCAGACGACGTGAAAAGGTACGAGCGATCGCCCACTAAAAGGGAACTTTTGAGTGCCGTAATGTCAGTTTACGACCCATTAGGCCTCATAGCGCAGTATATGATAAGCGCTAAGATCATATTCCAACGTGTGTGGACAAAGGGCACGGACTGGGACGAGCGGCTGCCGGCGGAGGAAGCGGAGGACTTTTTCCGGTGGCTGAGGGCACTGAGCGACGTGTCCGCGCTGCGAATACCCCGACGATACGCTACGCCCACCGGTGCAGTTAGAAGAGAACTGCATATTTTCAGTGATGCATCGACCGAGGCCTACAGCGCGGCGGCCTATTGGCGAGTATCGAACGACGAGGAGGAAACGCAAGTGAGCTTAGCTATAGCGAAAAGCCGAGTTTGCCCGCTAAAGGTAATGACAGTTCCCAGGCTCGAATTAACCGCAGCAGTCGTCGGCGTGCGGCTGGCGGAGACAATTTTACGCGAGCAGCGTTATCCTGTGACAAAGGTGACGTATTGGACAGATTCCATGGTTGTTCTCGGATGGGTTCGCGATGACGCGCGAAACTATCGTCCGTACGTGTCACACCGACTTGCGGAGATCGCCGAGAAAACAGATAGAGACGCGTGGAGGTATGTACCAACCGCTCAGAACCCCGCAGATCGAGCGACGAGATGTCAACCAGCGCAGAGCGTGCGCATCGAGGACGAGTGGTACGAAGGACCGCGCTTTCTCTATGGACCCGAGACATCATGGCCTAGTCACACATCGAATCGAACAGACGACCTGCCTGAGAGGAAGGCGAGGCCGTCAACCGAGACATCACTGGCGATCATCTCAGCGAAGCCAGACCCTTCGAGCGTACTGCCAGACGTGAGACGGTTTAGCAGTTACGACAGACTGTTGAACGCGACAGCGAACGTCTTGCTATTCATCGAGAAAACGAGAACGAAGAATAAAGCCTTGCAGCTACAAGTCAGACATTTGAGAAAGGCAGAACACATGTGGTTGCAATACAGTCAACGACGAAGCTTTCCCGAAGAGCTTCGAGCCTTAAGCCAGAATAGGCTCATCGATCGCAAATCGCGATTATACGACCTGGCACCCGAGCTAGGCGATGACGGCGTGTTACGCATGAAGACGAGGCTGGGCAGCGCTCCAGTATTGTACACCGCGCTACAACCGATAATACTGGATGGCCGCGAGCCATTCACCCGTCTACTCATCCTGCGAGCTCACCGACGATCAGCGCACATTCACAACGAAGCAGTAATCAACGAACTGCGACAAGAATATTGGATACTACATCTGCGGCCGACCGTGAAGTCTGTAGCTCGAAACTGCGCGCTATGCACACTACGACGAGCAACACCGAGAGCGCAGCCCTTAGGCGATCTCCCGCCCGAGCGACTACAGGCGTATCAACGTCCCTTCACTCACACCGCACAAGACTACATGGGACCGATGTTCGTCACGATCGGACGGCGCAGAGAAAAACGCTGGGTGTGTCTATACACGTGCCTAGTGACGCGCGCTATTCACCTTGAAAGCGTGCACAGTCTTTCAACCGACAGCGCGCTACTATCACTACGAAGATTCGCCGCGAGAAGAGGATGGCCCAGGACGATGTACAGCGATAACGCGACGTGCTTCAGGGCGGCGGCGACGGAACTACGTGAGGCGTACCGGCAATGGCTGCCTGTACTGCAAACTTACGCCACTCAGAACCGAATGGAGTGGAAATTCATCCCACCTGGCAATCCTTCGGCCGGGGGCGCGTGGGAGCGAATGATAAGGACAGTTAAGATAGCGATGTCCTACACTTTCAACGAACGAGCACCGAAACCCGAAGTTTTCGAAACTCTACTCGCCGAGATAGAGAATATCGTCAACCGACGACCACTTACACATGTCAACGTCGATCCAGACTCCGAAGAAAGTTTGACTCCAGCACACTTTCTACTTCTTCATAACGCTAACCTACCGATGATTGGCGTTTACGACGAGAACGAGAAGAAGCAATGGAAGATGGCCCAAGCGCTTGCCGACCACTTTTGGCGGCGCTGGACCAAAGAGTACTTTCCTCTACTGGCACCGAGGAAGTCGTCCCACGACGGAGGGCGGCAACTTCAACCAGGCGATGTGGTCATCGTCGCTGAACCCAATGGTCCACGCAGCGTGTGGCCCCGGGGCGTCGTCGAGACTACCTACCCGGGACCCGATGGACGGGTCCGCTCCGCTGACATCAGAACGAGGCACGGGACGCTACGCAGGCCCAGCTGCAGGCTGGCGGTCATCGCGTCGCAACCCATGCACCAGGAGTCTTCGACTGCGGGGACAAAATGTTAGCGACGCGTCGAAATATATGTAAAATAGCATAAGAATTCGATTAAGACTGTATTCGCAATAAAGATTATTTCGTAGGTAGGAAACGGGTAGAACTGCGTTAGTTAAGTTAATTTTGTCAATTCCGATTATTAAGTATGATAATAAGACTCATATGTGATGTATTCGATAGCAGGCAATTCCCATATTCCTTCCTTCCCAAGTCGCGGAAACCGAGTCCAAAGTTCAATCTAAACTCAGACTGTCCATTGGACTACGATTAATAGCCAATAAGCACTAACGTGAGAGGCTTAGAGCGAGAAAACCGAACTCTCCTCTGATTGGCTAAAAATATTTCCTTAAAGTTCCGAAATCATTTTCCTTTCACCCGAAAATTGCCTTAGGATTACTCGGATCCAAGCCAATAACTCGATAACTATAAGACATATGAAGATGTAAATAGTTTTAAAACGTAGCTGGGAACTTACGTAACACGATAACCTACATTTCCATAGTAATATGCCGTTATCGATAACAATGGAGCTCAAGGCAAGCTGAGAAACCAGTCTATTGTATGGCCCGGACGGCTAATCACCTCTTCTATTGTGTAAAAACGTAAACAAACGCAGGTGCATTCCACTCGAGGTGAATGACCCTAGTGTCAGGTGCATTGTTACGTAATTTCGAAGCGATAGCCTAATTAGTTTATAAGTAATTAGGATTTGAGCGAAAAATGATAGCGTTAAATTCACGTAATCGAGCGCCGTAACGCGTTCGACCAATCACGACGCGCCATCCGTCGCCTATCGGGCGCAATTATTTACCTCTCTATCGCACGGAGCCTCGCGCTCAGCCGAGTCGTGATTGGGCGAATAAATTGAAATGTTTCTTTCCGTGAAGCGTAGGCGCATTCTGAAAAGGGGTATAAAAGGAACGATCGCTCGGTATGGGATATTCGAATTCGACCGGAACAAGAAGAACCAGCAGCCTCCAAGGAAAACCAGCAGCCAGCAGCCTACTACAAGCAGCCTACAGCCAGCAGCCAGCAGCCTACAGCCAGCAGCTAGCAGCCTACAGCCAGCAGCCAGCCACCCTCCACGACGGGTAGCGGCAGCAGCAGAAAACGACAGCATCGCGACGTATCGTCCGTACCGAGCGTTTCGTTAGGATATTAGCTTAGGAGTATTTTTATAACCGCGTTAAAATTAGAGTCGTTGATTATTGTAAATATAAACCATTTGATTTGATTCGTTTTTTAGTTAGTGTATTCCAAAATCATAATCGGTACGGTTGATTGCTGAGGACGACATCGAAGCTCAAGGTACAGGCCCGGGACGAAAGAGTGAGTCGCACGAGCTCCAGCACATTCTCTCCACTTCGAGCCGTCGATAGGAAGCTTTGCGGACGCGGTCTGCAACACCCTTTGTATATTTTTATTTTACTTATTATGATTATATTTCTCCGATTTGACCTGCGTTATATCATAAAATAATTCCGTAAATACAAACCCACACTTCAAATTCCTTTCAATCGAGAAACTGTATTGTTTGTGTTATTTCGCTCTATGAAAATATTAGGTACGTCATGCAAAATATTTTAGAAGTATAAAAAATTAAATAACGTGTCCGGGAATTAGGTATTTTAAAATTAGAGCTATTAAAATATCAATAATGAATTATTTTGTAACCATCATCTAAGGAAAGCTGTGAACGACACCGCAAGGCGGAAAGCTAGTCGGAAATAAATTAAAGGCTGGTTGGTTCAGTGGCAGGCGGGACGCGGGGCCGGCGGCGCCCGCAGGCGCGCGTGCTCCGAGCGCGCCCGAGGACATACGATCGTTCTGCTCCGAATCGTAACGAAGTTTGACGATCGCAACCACCCTCCGTCGACGCGTGCTGGCAGTCGCAGCGAGGGCCGCCGGGGTGTTGGGGCGTCCCATTGTGTACTCAGTGCTTGGTTATGTAACTGAAAAAAACTTATTTATTTATAAACTTAAACCGACTCGCGACCCGCCTTCGGCTGCGGCGATGACCGGGCGACGTCGATTGATGCACGTTCGACTAAGGTCGGCGCTGCCTGCCGCGCTACTGTGATGTGTACGCCTATCCTTGCGGCGATACCACGTCAGAGCAGGTTCAGCGTTTCCTTATCAAAATCCAATTGAAGTGCCTTCGTAAATCCTTACTGTCAGCTGTCAAATGGTAACGTTCAGTATCATTGAAATCCACGTTTTTTTACAATTTACTGAAACAAAGATATTTATTTTAGTGTTATGAAGACAATCCACCAATTTGTTTTAATTATGTTACGAGATTAGTATTAACTTGGATGCAACCATATTATTATATCTCTGGAAATACAGTACCTACTATGAGAGGTAAAATAAATATAGGTGTTAATTAAAACAATGTCGTGCCTGTCAAAAGCCTTCGTTCCAATTAAAAAGAACAAATAAAACAACAATCCGACTGGAATTTGGCGCAATGCAGGACGCCTGAATGAATACATTCACCCGTGGGGTGACTCATTCCAAATCCAAATCAGTAATTGCTTACTTGATCTATTGGATTTGTGGTATGATTTCTACCAATAAATGTAGCGTTTATTTCATTTGCTGAAGTCTATTGTTGCCGCTCACTGATTGCAATCGGGTGACACGTTTCTGCGTCCTGATTGCAATTAAATACAAGCTAAATTTAGGCTGTATTTGATAACATCCATTATCCCACTGATTGGAACTTTCTGTGAATGGCCGCGTTGATGACGATATCTATTGTTGCATAAAATGAGCTGTATTTTTATTTTCAACGGGAGTTGTATAATATTCTCTCCGATAATTTAATTTTAAAATATAATTTGTCGAGTAGCCTCAAAAATATACGTACAAGCCTTCCTTTTAAATTGTACGAGTACTACGAAGTATTATTTTTTCCATTCCGAATTTCATTTTATTTATCTTGGTCAGATTTTTTTGTTGTAGTTATATATAAATTAATCTTTATAAATTGACTACAATATATTAATTTCTCTGTCTTTAACTAGATATGTCAAATATATTTACATTTTATAAATAAAAATCAAAACAGCATTCAGCAAAAGACGATAAAAACCTCAGGTCTCACATTCACCTGTATCAAATTGAATAAATAATAGTTAACCCTATTCCGTTCGCAGATGCCGTAGCCATCTCGGCATGCGATAAGTAATCACTTTGTACAGGGTCCCAAATTGCATTTGCCCATAGATACGGAGCCGGTCTGCTCTGCTTCGCTACACAGATCCCATCTATCTCTACTTTGGGGATTGCCTGTGTATCGTTTGAAGTGTGTGTGCTTATTTAGTTTGGCAATTTGTGTACTGGAATAGTGTTGTGTAAATCTGTAGTCTAAAGACCGGATGGTTGAAAACAGTTATGACTTGTTTTATCAGATTTTCATTTTTGTATCAGTTATAATGGTAATGACGATTTTGAAGATGTTTCAGTCAGTTGAGGATACTTTTGTTAAATTCTTATTGTGAATTAGTACACTCAGTTGAAGAAGACAAGTCAATTTCGATTGTACAAACCGAATAATAATTTAAAAAAAAATCGGAACCTTTTAGCTCTTCAAAAAGTGTTTATTAATGACAATGACCACGGTACAAATTAAAACACTTTAACATAATATAAAGAATCAGTTATAATATTTAGTCGTTATAATAATAGCAGCCACTATAATGCAGTTATTGTACCAAGTTTCATCTCATCCAGTTATCTGGGACCAGGTAGAGGTAGGTGTAGAGATAATAGAAATAAATAATCACTTCCAAAGTTGACCTCGTTATATACTTACTTTACGAGTGAGATGTGACCCCTATGATAGTTTGGAAGTCGTCATTTTTAAAATATGGAAGAAACAAGTTTCATTTATTTATCTCTATTTCATTATTATTACTAAGATGATGCATTATATTTATAAATAAATAAATATGTCATATTTCTAAAACGACGTGTCTACAGACATTTTAAGTGAAATCTGTTTTATAATAAAAATTAAGGATCGATATGAGACACTCCTTAGCGGCGCTAGGTAATAAGATTAATAAGCAAGTAAAACTTGCTTGCAATCTTAAACATTGTTAATTCGTAAGTTATATGAAGTATTTAAAGTTATTAAAAGTATAATTAAATTACCCTCAACTTCTATTATTTGTTCATGAAATCAAATTACTCAGCGACTCGCTCGTAATAAGAACTTTTAAATAATAAGTAACGCTATATCTTTGACTTAATTATAATTTTTGCAGGTTTAACAATACATGTTAAAATTCGACGTTAACAGAAGACTATTCACATAAATTGTATAATAATCATTAATAGTATCCGACAAACAAATCACCAAAAGTATCTGACATCCTAGTTCGCGGTCAAAACATTGAAAGTTGAATGATTATTACTAAAGTATACTTACGCTAAACTTCCGAAGCATTCTTTGATTCACTATTTCTGCGCCAACTGTACTATGTCCCTAAAAGTAGGCAAACTATTTGCAGTCCATCTCTTACTAAAATCCCTTTTAAGTGCTGGCACTCTACGCCGCACTCATCCCGCCTGGGCCGCATTACTCCACGCAAGAAAAATGTCAATAATGCACCAGAAACATTTCTCCGACACGAAATAAAAGAGGTCCATTAATTTCCCCGACACACAAAATGTGCATTAACTTGGAGAGGCCACGCCGACGAGTAACATTTATTTGCACAGTGAAAGGGTTAGGTACGTAGTTATGTACTTACCTACTTTTATAAAAAATAGGTGTTTTTCAAATTATAAAAGTTACACGTACTTTTTAAACGAAAATATTTTTGTTCATAAACTTTTTATAACCTAACCACAAAATTAAAATTTTTAAAAAACCCCTGACATAGTGAACCGATTTTCATGAAACATGGCTAAGAACATTCCCGACTAATTCAGCTTTAAAACAAAAAAAACTAAATCTAAATCGGTTCATTCGTCCGGGAGCCGAACGATGCCACAGACTGACACACACACACACAAACAGAAAAACAGACAGACAGACAAACATACAGATAGACAGACACGTCAAACTTATAACACCCCGTCGTTTTTGCATCAGGGGTTAAAAATTATAGTTTTTAGATTCCTATTTTTTCATACAAGTGAAATTTCAGCTTAAAGTACGCTTCATTTTTTTAATTTACCTTATTTATCACGCTTTAAACAAAACAAAATTCACAAGTCATTGTGCCTTAGAAAAAGTTTTAAAGGATGGTAAAAATCAATATACCTACACTTTATTTTAAGTAGCTGAACAAATAATGGCCAGTTAAACAAGTAAAGCATATAGTCTATTTATTGCTCCTTATAAAGGAGATACCTGTTCCAACTAAATCAAAGCTCAAATGTCATTTAAGATGAATTCGCAGAGATAATTCTGTACTTATTGTCTTGCAGCCCGGGAAAATTACCCTCCGCCACTCGGCCCGCCTCTCTGTTTACTTGCTGATGTGACTAATTAAAAACCTTTGTATTTTACGCCACCATTATTAAACTTATTTAAAATCATAATGAGTTCTAATGAACACAAGTTAAATCATAATCTATTGAAAATATTTCAACTTGTGCTGTCTTAAAGTAGTCACACTACTATGTATATAAATTAAAACCGAAATAAATTACATATATGAAAGAAAAAGTGACCAAGTCCTCTGGTGCCTGAGGCTGGAATCGAACCAGCGTACTTTCCTATCGCGGGAAATGCCTCTTAATCCGCTCGGCCACCCAGGTCACAGCTGTCGAGGTCGAAATACGCTGAAAAAGTACGCTGGTTCGATTCCAGCCTCAGGCACCAGAGGACTTGGTCACTTTTTCTTTCATATATGTAATTTATTTCGGTTTTAATCATAATGAGCCTTAATAATTAGAGCAGACTCGAGCCTTAAACTTTATTTAAACTTCTCAACGCTTCGTTGAAGACAGATATGCGTGTTTATAATCTGACGAAACCAGTTGATTAATTTTCTTCACATTGTTAATCCCAAACTTTGCCATTTTGATCGATTAGGTATTTCATTACCTAAGCTTTCGATGGAAATAATTGAGATCAAAGTACTTGTGTAAAAACTTGAAGCTACACACTTTTGTCAAATTTTTCTTCGCTTTGTACTACTTTGATAACAATGTGAAAATCGAGACTTTCATTAAATCAGCTTAGGAGAATTTGATCCCAAATACTTCTATTTCTTACCATGTAACAGATGAAATATCGGCGTAGGTACAAAGTGTCAGTTTGTATTGAACATTTGAGCACATATATTTACTCGCACTGCACCCGTTCACTTCATTCGGTATGCAGCAGTATTGAAACAGTAATTACAGCGATTACATATTCATCCCCGGGCAATAGGCCGCCGCCGTCGAAGCCGCACCACGTTTGGCGACACACGGCCCTGATGGACCAAATGCGATGCCGCGCCGCCGCTTCAGTGCGTCGCGTCCTACTTTTTAACTCACGAAAGTTCGCGTCTGCTATTAGCGTAATTAAAACGCTAGGAAACTACAAAAGATACGTCATTCTCACCATAAATCCGACTTACAGACTATTTATTTCCATCTTAACTCTGCTGAGACACCTCTTTGAACTGTAAATAACTTTGTTTTTGAAGCGTGCTATTATTTAATTCTTGTTACGGATGAGACTGCAGTTCTAATTGCTACGTCTTTGAGATGCGGGGAATTTCACTCAATTATAGATACGGCGGGTTCTATTGTCAATTTTTTAAGCTTGCGCTCTGGCAGCTTGTTAACGTCTGCTGCAGAACAACCCACTTCAGTTGCAGGCCGATTACTAGGGGACCAGTTTTAAGTGTATATTTTTCCTTGGCTGTATCAAACACGTTTTTTTTTCGATTATGGATTGAGTTGGACATTAATTTATCTCAACTGTGCTCAATTTTATTTAGTCACTTTTTAAAATAAAGTAACTTGTTTAATGCTTTCTTTGTATTCACTGGGTGTTGTAGCAATAAATGTATTTTCTTTCTTCCTTTCTTTCTTAAATATTTTGTAACAACATGGAAACATCCACGTAGTTTAAAAATTTTAATCATAAGTACCTCGTTGGCTAAATTTGTTCATTTATGATGAATCCCATAATACGTTATGGTCGGTGGTTAACATTTATTTATGTATGAATACGTTTAATTAAAATCTTGCTTACAAAGGACATAAATATTTAAATATTCATTAGAGCTCAAAGAACATAAATTAAACAGTCGAAATTTGGAATAGGTAATCTTTTGATCCCTAAACAGGTAGTCATTAACTATATAATGCTGTAGCAAGATCAAATACAAAGGTTGGCACGCTGCATTAACCATGAGTACCAATCCACTCGAACGGACTTCAATCTGGGAAACGGTCAAAGCAAAATACTAAGTTTTGTTTTGATGTAAGCAATGTTTCGGGAAAATACATATTTCGGTCATTTTGAACAAGTACCTACATAATGCATTTAGCAGCCCGTAAAAAGTCGCTCGTCTGCTGTCAGAAACATTCACTCAAATATATTTTTTACGCATTAATATAATTGAAATTTATTGTTCGGACCAATGTTAAAAGTAGGCGGTCAGTGCTAAGTATTCATAAAACATACCCTGTTGACACGTTCACGTTTGAATAACTTTCCAACTTGGAAGCGTAAAAGGAAGCATGTACTTATTATACGTATAATGCACCAGCACGTAAAGCGACACTTTATAGCCTGACGTGCAGGTCATAAATTCTTATTACATACAATTTCGTATTTCTTACTTAATAATACTTTTAATTCTAAAGCTATTGGTGGATTGTCTTTGCAACTCTATGTAAATGTCTAAATTAATGAAAGATATCAGTGATATTGTAAGAAAATATTATTTCCCTCTAAGATACAGGAATTAGATGGACAATCTTATATGGAAAAAGACGTGCTACAAAGTTGTTCTCAGTAATAAAGTGCTAATAAAATGACTGACAAATCGATAAAGCTGTAGAATGTTGATAATACGACGATAACGGAGGCGAAGGTAGTGTCGCGGCGGGAGCGGAAGCGGAACAGGGAGCGGAGAGGCAAGGCAGGTGTCGGCGGAAGCCGGCGCGACATGAGGTGACGCCTGGCTCCGCCGCCGCTCCTCGCCAATGATGGTGGAGACGCATCGCGCGCCGCCGCCTCGGTGCGCGCGCGCGGAGCCCCGCGGCAAGCCCGCCTCCGTCTCCGCGCCGCCGTCGCTGGCCGGCAGCGACACCGTCATGCACCTCCGCCGCCGCCGCCACAAGACTGTGCACTTCGGTGAGAATCTCCTTATGCAAGTCTGCGCGGACCGAGCGCATTTGGCGGCTCTCGGAGCGAGGATCCCGGATGTCTCCTTCTGTCATAAGGCCCATACCGGGCTCCGCAAGGGTGATGCTCGTTTCTGCTGTGTTGCGCATCACTGTTGCCTGGCCGCGGGAGCGCTTGCTGCGTTGACGTCCAATGGCAAGCCCAAACCGCGTAGGGAGCGCAGCGGAGACTCGCACTCGAGCGGTGGAGAGACCGCAGATAAGAGCGAGGGCGGCGGCACCGTAGCAAAGAAAGAACCAAAGCGTAAAACGAAACATCATCATCATCATCATCACCACCACCATAAGGTTCATAATTGCCCCTATCACGACGTTGCTCCTCCGCCCGAAGAAGAACCAGAAGAGAAGTCTATTGTGCCGAAGAAAACCGTTTCGCCTTATCTCTATATACCTAGTAAATTAGAACCCAATGTTCAGCAATTGTTCAGTTTTATAGAGAGCGTCTTAAGTGCCTGGGCCGCTGAGGAGGGTCTTACGAGTACTGGCGAATACTCCGAGCCAGACGAACGCATGGTGCGGCGGAGGAAGCTAAACAAGTACAAGAAACGCACCGATGTTCTCAACATTCGCCGCATCGTGTACGAAGTGTCCATCCTGCACGGTACGAGGCTACTGGGGAACGTCAGATTTCGACATTACCACTGGAAAGGTACTGCCCAAACTTGCAACGAGGCGTTTCTAAGAAAGGTGAGAACTATTGATTTAACATATCTACCTCCAGGTCCGGCATATTATGAAAAATAGCTGGGGTATACATATATTTTTTTTTTTTTTACCAAGCGAACGCTTAATATAGCAACAATGTACAGACGATTAAGTAGGTACGTCAAAATTGATTACTACTAGGCAAAAAGCTCCAGATTGTATCTATAGAAAATTAGTAAACGGCACAATTCATTTGGTTGAGACAAAAAGCTCGTAGTAGATAGCTAACATTTTGACCTTATTTTAGTTTCCTCTTCGGGAAGCGCAATTTCCTTTCCTGCTAATGAGGCCTTTTCTTTTCCTTGAAAAAATAACCCTCTATTTGTGTGTAAAATATTTAGCCTGCTTTTTGTGTCCTCCGTTGGCTTTGACATACCTCTTTATGTATAACTAATTAAATGACATGAAACAAAGAACGGAACAATTCATCTCACAGATTTACGACTATGCTTGAATATCTTTTGTTGTTATAAAATCAATTTTAAACAACAGTATCTTAACTAGGTCAACTGGGGAGCAATTTTGTTGTAAAACAACTTACGCTGATTTACCTGTAGCTACTTTTCTTGCTCTAGGGATCGGTTTAAGCTTGGCACATGAAAATAGTCAGCTTTAGCGAAACTTTGTTCCAAACTGAGACTTTCTAGTTAGACTGCGATATTCTATTTTGTACAACTAGCAGGCAAACTACTAGGACCAGCTCCGAGGTGCCAAAAAGGGACTAAAATTAAACGCATTGGAGTTTCAGTTCCAAACTTTATCCTAGTAGTTGTCAGATTACGCCTCATTAAGTGCATGTATCTAAACATGCCAGGCGTCATTTTGTAAATATAATAAATGGTTGAAATGAGCTTCTAAAATTGCTTATGATAATTTAAAAGGGCCACGACAACCTACTTAGCCAGCGATAGCTATATTAATTTTCAAAGGCGAATGAATATTTCAAGCCCGACGTTATTTAAACTATAGCTGAAGGTAGCGGTTTAAGATTATACCTGAGATAATAAATGTAACCCCTTATTTAAATGCTCACTAAAACCAGACGCACCTGCTAACAAGAAAATCTGAAAAGGAAGCGGCATTTATACCGTTTCGTTGCTAAGTTTGAACCCGCGGGCTTGCCGGAGGATTTACCGTTTCGCCCCTCGTTGAGAAATCCGATGAATTTCATAAAATCCCTACTTAGAGGACGTTCGCTGTCCGTCTGCCATAAATTTACTGGCGGACTTTTTAGAAACATGTTGCTGTGCTAGATAAAAATGCCGTTGGGTTATAAATGATGTGTTTACTTACTTATAAATAATATATAAATAAAGTAGATCACTTAAGGAAAGACGGCTTTGTAAAATCCTTTATTAATTGTAAAACTTGTCTTCTTATAAGTTGTAACCCAGCTGTGAAGAAGGTTTAAACGATGTAATTAGTCGTTCAAATAAGTAGTAAAATATTTGAAACAAGATTATTAATACAAAACAGCTATTATGACATAACTGATTAGGTACATGCATTTTGCAAATATTGAAATGACTTAAATTAATGAAATTATGTTGTGATGAAAACTCGTTCGTTTTACCGCTTAATTTTTTTGATAAATTTAATATTCAATGCAATAGGTACTATATGCTCGTAGAACTAAAGTTTGAAACATTTTTACCAAATAAAACTGCGGTGGCTTGCTGACGGCATGACGACTTTAATATTTCTTCATTTCATTCATCTCTGACGCAAACTGTAGTCCTGCCTTCAGCTCAAGCTAGAATTTAATTTTATGAAGAAACTCGTGTTGGTATATTCTTTTTTTTTGTGAAAGCGAGGGCGCACGGAGTCGAGGGCCATCGAGGCGAGGGCGCAACCGCCGCGCGACAAAGAACCTGCTTCCTTGTTCGCCTATATTGTGTCGCGATCAAAAGCGCAACTATTTTATTTAATTACAAATATAGTGGTACCCACCATAATTTATTGCTTAGCAAATTTTTGGGTAAGCCATGTACTATCAATATAACCTAAATACTTATTTAAAAGCTTATGGATATTTATAACCTTTTGTCAACGAGGCGAGGCTACCGCGTTCGCCTGATGCGTCACAAAGAGCTTGCTTTCTTGTTCCCAAGTACATTGTATTCCTAGCATAAAATTGAGGGTGTCAATTATTCACCATTAGCATGTCGAGCACTAGTACTTTTACCTTCCACCATACCATAACGGGTTGTAGCCTGGCCGCGGCGTCTGATGTCCATCACGAGACGCTGGACGTCGTCAGCGACGGGTTAGAACGACAAAGGCGTTAGAATATTTTTTTATTTTAGGGGCGTAAAAATATTGTTTCGGCAAGCCGTCGTGATTTAACTTACAATTGTGTGTAATTTAACTTCCGCTCCATGTTGCACAATTCTGTACTATAAATAGGTCTCTCGATTACCAAACTTTCAAATATCTACATTCATCTAACGAACCCGCAGTTTACGCTCCATACAGGAACTTTTCCATTGACTTTGAAGTTTCAGCCACATGATAGACATGCGGTTAATTACTTTACATATATACACTATAACTATACACTTTACGCACACAAAATACACGTGCTTTCTCCCTTTTATGCTCTCGGTAGTAAATTGATATCGCTGAATAAAAATTAGGTATTTGACTACATTTAAATAAATAAAATAATTTACTTCATTACCAAGTATGAAATAAATTACCAAAAGATTAATAGAAAGATGTAGACAACAGTTATTTTTGGATACAATTGCTATTTTATAAATCGTAAAGAACTGTAAAGAGTAGCTTTTACTGTGAGTAAAAGATAATAGTACGATACTAGTGCGAAAAAAAGGAAGTTCAAAACGAGTGGCGATAAATTAAAACACGACCGAAGGGAGTGTTTTAAATCGACACGAGTAACGAATTTCCTTTTCGCACGTGTATCGTACGACGTTTTTCAGTACAGATGAGCCTCCAAAGTTTCGACCCGACATATAATGAACCACTTCTCGAACTAGTGCGTAAAAAAACGACCATCTATACTGAAAAAGATATTTTATTGAGTCAGTAAAGGTGCTTATTCTACTTACAGTTTTTACGTTTTTTTATTGTACAAAACCAAAAGTTAAGTGTCATCTGATCTGATCCCCGTCCTAGTGTCAACTGTATTACGGTGGGTCAAGATTCAGGAGTCAGGAGGAGGGTGGGTCAGGAGTATGAGTATCGTGACATCTTTCGTACAAATTTCATCTAGTAGGTACCAAGTTCGAAAAAAGGAGGTTATGTATTTTGGTTAGTAGCAAGGTAGTAGTCAAATTCCCTATTCATTACAGAGTTCTGTTGTGTAGTTGTTTTTAACGTAGGGGAGCCTGGGGTCAATAGGAACGTGGGTCATTAGAAACAAGTCAAATAACTCCGAGAGGGATAGTCACAGCGGAGGCGGTCCAAGGGGGGGAAGGACCGCCAAACCCGTCCGAACCTGTCGAGTAGTGCATGCCGCGGCTGCGAGCCCGTCGAACATTTTTAAGTGACCGTATTACTTTTTTGGCAGTAAAAGTAAGTATTTTTCATGTTTTTGTTTTGTTTCTTGATCAATAACCACTGGCAATATGCTGATTGTACTAAACTACAATAATTTGTAAGTATTTTACTTGAAATTAGCGTGGTTTGTGTATGCCTACAATGTTCCGTTATTTTTGTATCTAATTTAAAGTTTACAAATAGCTTAATGGGGCAATAGAAACAAAATTCTTGGTGGCATTAGAAACATGTTTCAATTGACCCTAGTACATGATTTTGAGTTTTAGTACGTAATTTTTTGTTTCACTATCTACTGAGGCACCAACTAACAACACTAACCAAGTTACGTAACTCCAGATAAAACTCAGACATCTATTGACACACCAACTAATGTGACAGACATCCAAGTTGTAGGTTTAGATACAGAGTCAACTGAAGGAGACAATACCAATGCCATTGCGTGTCAATGCCTACCACACCTTCAATTCCTGTAAACCTAGCTTTTGGAACTTTTTATGATCCAAATCAGCCATCCACAAGCCGCTTAAATATTTTTACGCCCGAAGCGACCAGGCCATTCCCTGCTCCACCGAGGGTACAGCCAAAAAGGGGTAGGAAAAAATAAAGTTGACCATCTATACGGATACGCCGAAAAAAGAAGAAATTAGTAAGGAAAATAAACAGAAAAATGAACAAACGACGGTGAATACAAATAAAAAAATCAATAAAACAAATAAGGGCAAAGGTAAAAAAACGAATCAGACCGAAATGGCACTTTCTTCGGAGGATGAAGTGAATAGGTGGCATTGGATAATGCTAAATTCGAAGACTGTGTTTGGGTGATATAATTTTAATGTAAAATAATTGAAAGTAAAGATTATAATAATATATCCATTGATTGTTCTTGATGTTTCAACTACCCCCCACCTTTGTTTCATTTGACCCAGGCATAGGGACGTTTGAAACATTTTCCGAGGTTTACTAAAAATCTTCTTACTATTTATTTGTCGGTTGTGAAGCCAAATAATACATTTCACTATATAGATAGATAACTTGACTATAACTGTGACCACTCAAGTTACCAATTCAGTAAAAAACTAAGGTAGAATACTCGATTTTGTCGAAAACGTTCCAATTGACCCCAGCCTCCCCTACCTACTACGTACGTACAATCGTACCTACTAAACATTGCATACTTGAACAGTCTGAGTGCGGTTCAAGTTCGCGAAACAAAGGTCCATCAGAAATGCTTTCTTTGAAATGAAAAGAAATGTGAAGTCGGAAAGCAAAAACTCCGGTCAATAGTTTTATTTCGGTCCTCTTAAAATATTTGTCTGTAAAACCTATTAGGTACCAAAAATAAAACGTTCAAATATACTTCAATACGACTCGATTTGAGGACTCCTTTTCACTGATGTACAACAAATAAATTCAGGTACGGTACAAGTAACACGTTCACTGGCGGCTCCCATCTTCAGACGCCTGTTCAAAACGCCCACCTTACACTAGAGTGAGTTAGCTTTCAAAGTGTAATAACATCTTCAATAAAATCGTTTCGATGCCAAATCATTGCTTACCGAACCCGAGGCGGGCTTTTAAATGTAAATACAAACCGTATACAGGTTCGTTCAGACATTTTTTTCATTGTGTGGTAAACGAAACATACTTACAATGTTTGAATCGGTCTTCAGTAAAGTTAACATAATGTATAACATACATATGTACATTTTTTGTCATTTGTCATCTGTTAGGGAGACCTATTATTGGCTTCATTTTTGTATCCTAGTCTTAAGCCTATATTTTTTGTTAAAACTGTTTCTAATAAAATAAAGTAAAAATAAATAAAATAACATTTTGTAAGTTTGGATCTAGGAAAATGAAAAGAATTTCATTAGGTAGATCTCTTCCATTATGTAAATAAAATATGATATAAATAGCAACTTACATTGTCATATATTGGCTGAAGTCCAGTCTGCGCTCCATTCTCCGCTTGATCAAATATGCTCGTGAACGGAACTCGCTCAAAGCGTGATTGGGTCGACATCGACACGGGTTCAGTGCTGCCCATAGGTCATTGTAAACAATTGAAGAAATATTTGCGCGGGTCCAAAGCGAGCCTAACTGAGCGGAGAACTCGGCCGTGCGGATGAGCTCAATGATTGCCAACGATTTTAGAAACGAAATATTTATCAACTAGTTTTCCACGCTACTTCAAATAGCCAATTTAGCTTCGCTCTTATTACAAATAGTGTTGACTTTACCCGGCTTATTGATGCCACTGTGAGCGGTCGCAGCGTCCTCATTTTGTAAAGTTTCTTTGCGATAAAAAAAACGCAACAAGCCTACCATGTGGGTCAGTAGTTGCTAGTTTTTAATGGACAGCCCAGTGCTGTTCTGTAAAGTTTTAACGAAACTGAAAGTAGTTTTTCCAATAGGGTGGGTTTTTACGAATAAATTACGATGTTTCAAAGAAATCGTTATGTTCTGCAAAATGTCTGCAACCGACTGTGTCAGCCACAGTAAGGGAACTTTCCTGCACAGAAGTTTGTATTCATAAGTGCTAATCGAATAGTATTGCTGGCTATACTTACATTAAATTGGCGAAAATATAAGATTGAAATGTGTCGCAAGTAGCAATGGATATGATTTCGTAACGGTACAAGAATCAAAAATGTATCTGTGATACGTTTATGAATTTGGAGGGCTCAATTTTGTTTGAAAATTTGTAGAAACCTGGAATCGAGCGGTATTGATTCTTTTTTATTTCAATAAGTAGCATTTTAATAAATAATACTACTAGCAAATAATGTAGGTATTTAACAAAAAGATACGAAACCGAGCTTCATTAAAAATCGCTCCCGAGCAGGGAGCGATTTTTAATTTAGACCGCTCTTCAAAACTATGTTAAAAAAAAATTACCACCAACGTATTAGTTACCAACCTGATATTAAGATGTCATATTACGAGTAAATCAACTTATTAATCAAGTATTTAACCCGTTGAAGGATAGTACAAGTCGTTTTATTTGCCACCAGATATCGGACGATGATCGTATGTCACTGACGACGGCGGTGTCTGACGAAGAGGACCCAGGCGAGAGCGCGATGAACTCTCCGTACAAGGGAAAGCAGACCGGCGCTGCGGCGGCCTCTTTCAACTGCACTGGTGCTGTTAGAAAAGCTGGGTAAGTTGCAAACATTTCATTTGTATAATAATTTATAAGGACATGGCAAGCAAACACCAAAAATGTTGGAAATAACACCGTTTAGAATGTAAGTAAGCCAAGCGTGCATTGCGCGCGTGATGCGGAGTTATCAATAATAAACTAGAATGTTCAGTGGAAATGGTATGAATTGCCCTGTCCTCGAAGTGGCTTATTGCCCCGTGGAGAACAAAACTCAACTGCTTCTGTCACACTAACGGACTAAGAGCCCAGGCCCCGTAGCCGAATGGCATTTCTCCGACGCCAAACGAAAACGAAACGCCGCGCCAGTTAGTCTGGCTCTGTCGCGCCAATATGCAAGAGCGATATAGATAGATATCTACTAGCGTTTCTTTTCGTGAGCGTTTGTGCCATTCGGCTACGCACTAGAGACGCCAGACCTTCCTCATTTTCTCAAAGATGAAACTTTGTGATAATGTAAGTTCGTATCGACGTTTAATGTTTGCATATTACCTAGTTCGGCCTGTCATAGCCTGAGAAATTGGGATTAGTTAGAGAGACATTCAAGCGTCTGTTATAAAACCTAAATTGCCAATAACTTGAAAACGGTGCAACTTTTACAGGGGTCATGTTAGGTTGGTTGGGACTTTCTTGGGCTGGTCTACCTCCAGTGTGGCTGTGGCTTGTCCTTTTTGGGACACTCTGTAGACGCCGTGCTGGCATAATTTGCTACGCAGCTACACCGTAGCGCGTAGCAAAACTAGCCGAACGGCGTCGAACCAATTGCATATCATCAGACACGTCGACGCTCCGTCTCTGATGATATGAAATTGGTTCTAAATGTCCTCCTAAGCTGCCAATACATAAAAGCGATGGAGAGAATAAAATACGAAACGAGGATCAACGATTACACTCATGTCTAGAGAATCAAGAATATTTTAATTTTAGTAAATGTCAATATTAGATCCGGATACGTCATGGATCGGATCTCGTGTCAAAAGTGATTACTCCAACCAGTCACTTTTGACACTGATAGATCAGATCCATAATGTTTCGAGATCTTGGTTTTTACTCCCATTAAAATTATAATTCGCATAAATTTATTTAGGTGAAGGTATTTTATTACTATCAAACAACTAGTCACAAAGTCAATATATAAAAACAGTATCAGTTTCAGCCAACTCATAGCCAGTAAGTAATGTGTATACTGTGCATAGGTTAGTTAATTTTTTTTTCACACTTTACGAGATCTTTAGATCAATCTAGCCCCAAACTAAACAAAGTTTGTACTATGGGTGTTAGGCGACGATAAACTTACTTATATAGATAATACATACTTATATACATAAAGAACATCCATGACACAGGAACAAATATATGTGTTCATCGCACAAATAAATGCCCTTACCGGGATTCGAACCCGGGACCGCGGCTTAGCAGGCAGGGTCAATACGTGCTAGGCCAGACCGGTCGCAAAGAATGTAATCGTATAATTAAATTAAAGGGAATATTTATCCTAAAAACAAGCATATAAGTATACTGCATTATTTTATATTTTGGGAAAAAGCAGCGTACATTATTTTATATTCCACATTCTAATCTTCTGAGCTTAAAACTTTACGAATCTACTTATGTATATGTGTAATAAAAACATAGCCACACAAACTCCAACAAGATAAAATAAGTATAAGCGAATACACGGATCATATTCCGTATTTTGCCGGCAGGGGCAGAATCACTTTTTAGGGTTCCGTAGTCAACTAGGAACCCTTATAGTTTCGCCATGTCTGTCTGTCCGTCCGTCCGTCTGTCCGTCCGTCCGTCCGTCCGTCCGTCCGCGGATAATCTCAGTAACCGTTAGCACTAGAAAGCTGAAATTTGGTACCAATATGTATATCAATCACGCCAACAAAGTGCAAAAATAAAAAATGGAAAAAAATGTTTTATTAGGGTACCCCCCCTACATGTAAAGTGGAGGCTGATATTTTTTTTCATTCCAACCCCAACGTGTGATATATTGTTGGATAGGTATTCAAAAATGAATAAGGGTTTACTAAGATCGTTTTTTGATAATATTAACATTTTCGGAAATAATCGCCCCTAAAGGAAAAAAAAGTGCGTCCCCCCCCTCTAACTTTTGAACCATATGTTTAAAAAATATGAAAAAAATCACAAAAGTAGAACTTTGTAAATACTTTCTAGGAAAATTGTTTTGAACTTGATAGGTTCAGTAGTTTTTGAGAAAAATACGGAAAACTACGGAACCCTACACTGAGCGTGGCCCGACACGCTCTTGGCCGGTTTTTTATTTTACGCTCCCATGTCGTTGTTTGTTTTTGCATTTCCGTAGCGTTTTCTTATGGCAAATCTCGTCACAAAAGCCGGAAAGTTGAGAGTGTAATATAACTTCACAGGATGATACGTATTTATGCTTGTTTAAGTATAAATGTTAACGACGTTGCGTGGGAATTCTTTATGTTTGTTAAAGTATAATCAGAATATGAAATGTAAGTACAGTGTAAACTCCATGTAACGTCACTCGATTTAACGGCACACTCTCTAAAGCGTCGAAACCAATTGACTTTGGTTGGTTTAGCTTGTCTACCATACAATGATGCACTCTACATAGCATCACACCCACTCTTAATAACGGCAATAACGGCAACAATTAAGTAATAAAAAGTACCTTTAAAGTTGCTAAAATTAGTAAAACCTGCGCAGCTGTGTACGTTCTTTTGTCGCTTTGTTATCCTAGCCGGCAATAAACTCGACGTCGGCATCAAGCGTCCCGAACTTTCTAAAAAATTGGTTCTTTTGTTTACAAATTGGGATTGCTTCCATGTGTAGGCCGTTTTTCACCATGACTAACGTATATTACTACTAACACTATTCTGAAATAAACTTTTTCTTTTCCTAATTCCGATTTTTCTTCTCTCCACTTAACGGCAACTCTCTATAACGCCATAATATGCACAGTCCCTTCAGTGCCGTTATATAGAGTTTACACTGTACTTATTCAAGCGTAGGTATACCTAAAGAACAGTTATTGTGGACAATTCCAAACTCTGTTAAAAATCCCTTACCTCAGTAGAAGATAATTTATTTTTTAATAGTTGAACTGGATGTTCTTCATTATTGTATAAATCTTAAATAATACCTTTATGTATAAATATAAGAAGACTGTGCACCCTGCAGACAAACTCGTTCCAGAGTTTTGTGCGACAATTTTTATCACTGTACCTAACTAACAATAAATAATTTAAAAAAAAATAACTTTACACAAATTGAAGTACTTAATTCCACTAATATTTATAAACAGAAATAGCTGAACAGAATAGTTTAAAGTTAGATTCCTGAGTATATTAAAATACGCATTTGAGCTCTACAACGGATAGTTATGGGTGCGGCACCAAACGTAACTGACTTTAATTCTCGGAATAGAGGTAAGGCGTAGTTCCCTCGGAGAATTCAATATCCATTCAATGTACACGCCGTCGCACTTTTATGCTCGGATGAGCAAAAACAAAATGTCTAATATAAATGCCTGGCTCTTCAGATTTAAAAATAAAATGTAACTGAGAAGAGATGGTAAGGAAGAAAGGCAGTGTCGTACGTCGTTGACGAGTTTCTGTCGGGGCCCTAGGCGTTCTTTATGTTCCTTGCGGCTACAATCCGCTCCCATGAATCCCAAATGACCGGAGGGAAATCTTAGCCGTGACCCTTTCAAACGCTGCAAAACTGAAGGCGTAAGGCGAGAGCCTCTTCGACGGAAATTCTTAAACAACTTCCTTATACGGGAACAATGCGACGCGAACGCCGTATCCTTTGGTTAACACATGTTTGAAGTTACCTGATGCTTTACGGTTTTGTATGTGAGGTTTTTGCAAGAATGAGTACGTGGGAGATGACTTGAAGTTTAGCTACTAACTACTTTCTATTACTGTTTTTATTAATATGGTCTTAATGATATATCGGTGTTCAAAAGTGAAATTTTTGTTATTACACAAATAACAAATACAAATTATATAAAAAAAATCAAAATGAAATATTTTATATCAACAATATACGCTTGTTAGGTTTTCATTCTTTCAGAATCTAAGAAAATCCTTCACTAACAGAATACTGTTAGTCATTAATCACTCAATCAGTTCGGCTGCCCGACCAACGCCGATAAGACCAGGAAATACGGACTGTTTTTTTCAGAAGAAATGACGTGAACAGAGATGTAGATAATGTAGATTTCATGTGAATTAATCACATATCAGACAACCACTACAAATATGGGGGCACAGTGTATAAAATGGCCAAGCCATTTTAACGCAACGTGTAATGTTAGTAAAGTATGATCTGGGGGGTTACCATGATGTGCTAAAGCCGTTCAGTTTAGGTTGAGAGAGAGGGACGGAGCTATGTAACTGCTATAGCGGTGTCCCTTTCTCTCAACCTACACTGAACGTCTTTAGTACATCATGGTAACCCCCCTGATCTTTTTACAGTAAAACTAGAAAGGCTTTTGTCCCAATCCATTCTTAATGTGAATTTGTATGGATATGTATACAGAGAATTCAGCACATTTTTTTCCATATAGTTAACGAACCTTTGGGATATTTTAATGGACTTCCTCATTTAGGAGAAAAGCAATTAATAGTTATTTGTTATACAAGGGGGCAAAGTTGTATTTTAACGCCGAGTGTAGAATTGAAAAACGAGCAAGTGAAAGGATTCTATAGTTGAACCACGAGCGAAGCGAGTGGTTCGAGAATAGAATCCTGAACTTGCGAGTTTTTTAACACACGAGAAGTAAAATACATTTGCACCCGAGTGTAACACAAAACTTTTCCCCTCACTGTAGCGAGGAAATTACTACGCAAAATATGCGTTTATCACTGCTTCCAGTAGTTCCACAGCTGGTAAATCATCTTTATTACTAGATTCACGTACTTTTATCCATTTTAAAGCAGTTAATTTGACTTTATTCAAGGTCAAATTACTTTACCCACTAGTGGATAAAATGCGTTTTTACCCGCTGGTATTAAAGGACAAAACACGTGTTTCCGAGCTAGTGAGGGGAAAAGTAAATTAAAAATCGTAATAAGAGACGGAGACCACCAGTGGTGAAGGCCGGATTCGAAATTCGTCTTTAGCAATCCCAGCTAACGCCATGAACCTCTAGGCCACCCCGTCACTTTTTTCTTTAATATGTGACATCTTATTACGATTTTTAATTTATATTATAGTGTTTAGTGTGAATACTTAAAAAACACAAATCAAAATGTTTGTTAAAATAATTGTATTTATTCCCATAGTTGCGTAAAGCAATTAAAAGACTAAAATGTATTACCACACCTCGGACACTGGCGATCAAATATATGAAAGAGGCTCGTTCCTAGCACACAGTCTAAGCTCGTGTAGGTGAACGCGTACTATGCTTGTATGAGTGAAATATGACAGGTCGACTGTTCGCGTTTTTGACAGGCGGTAACTGTCAGGTAACCGAGAGGGGGTGGGCGGCGATTTCAGCGGGGAGCAGGAGTGGCCATACTGTACGATAGTACTCTTTATTATACTGTGGTATTACTTTAGTAATCAGTAGCGCAAGTAATCACTTAATAAGCTTTATCTTAAGTGCAGGTTCCATACTTTGAATTGAAATAACAAAACCATCACATTTTGTCATTCTGGCAGGTTAAGAAAACGTAAAAAGATACGGCCGTGTGTGCCGATGCCGCAATAAAGTACATTTCGCTACTCTCAAGGGAATCGAAATGTATTTATAGGGTACTTTCCGTTAACCTTGAACTATGAAATTTGAGGAAAAAAGATGTTTAGGTTTTTATTTGCAATTTCGGTTCCCAGAAAATATGGGTCACTAGGTCACTACATTATCAATATGATTATCAGTATGTAGGTGTAATCGGTGTAGTCCGATGAATAAGTATTTTCTTGTAAACGGTATTACTGTTCACAACAAAAAAAGTATTTCATAAAAGACATTGCAATCGAAATAAAATTGATACTTACCATAAAGATGCCTACTTCAGTGGTTCTAAGTGCTTTTTCACATTATCCGATCCGATATCGGATGTCGGAAGGATTTCAATAGAACAAATCCAAGATGGCGCCTGTTATGTATGGGATATCGGTCCGACATCCGATATCGGATCGGATAATGTGAAAACGCACTAAGACAGCTGGGAAAATATTTGTTGTAATAAATAGAAAGTGAATTTCAGGTAGCGATTTGAATATTAATATGGATATGAGTAGTGCAATTTTATTGAATACATGTCATGTAGTTTATAATAAGGTCTTACAATATATTATTATTACATCGTACACCACAAACTTCGCTGGATAATTATATTAAATTAATGTTTTTTTTTTGCAAGAAACTAAATTTAAAGAAATAGTACATTACTACAGAGGCCGGGACAAAGGGGGTTGCCGGCCGAAGATGTAACGCAGCTTTCTGAGTACGCAATGGTTAAATAACACGAGACTGTTTAGGTATAATTAAAATATATTAAATTTATCTAGGATGCACGTGCATCCTACAGTAAACAAACAAATCAAGTGACATGGTATTGTCATGCAGACAAAAATAAGAACAGGCGAAATATAAAATTCAAATACTATGAAGCATAGACATGCTTGCTGTAAGCCAGTAACATAATAGGTAACATGCAAATAGTAATATTATAAAAATACACATTACATTTAAATCTAACACGCCCTCTTAATGTGTATATTATAATTATTATCAACACAGATCAGAAGGTAGTGAAGTACAAAACATAATATTAAAACAAAGAATATATTCCTAGACCGGACATACACTCGTAATGCTTTACTTTCGGTAAAGCCTTAGTTAATATATCTGCCAACATGAACTCAGTTGGCAAATACACCAACTTAATCTCCTGATTTTCCTTTAAGACATGCCTAAGAAAATGATGGCAAATTTCGATATGCTTCATATGGGAATGAAACACTGGATCATTGGCTAGACAAATTGCTCCCCGATTATCCACATTTAAGGTTACTTGTGCAAACTTACCCAATCCGATTTCAGTTAGCAAGCTGTTCATATACATCGCTTCCTTCATCGCTGACGCTAAACTAACATACTCCGATTCGGAAGTGCTCGTGGTCACACATTTCTGTTTCTGGGATCGCCATACTACACACGCACCACCTAATACAAAAGCATAGCCAGAATATGAACGCCTGTCTAATACACAGCCTCCCCAATCAAAATCAGAATACCCCTCTAACGACTTACCAGTTTTTGTAAACACGAGACCATACTCTTTTGTCCCTTGTAAATAACGCAATACGCGTTTCGCAGCGACCCATGCGTCTTTATGCGGGGATTCCACAAACTGTGCTAACTTAGAAACGGTATTTGAAATATCAGGTCGAGTTCCAACGGAGAGATACATCAAACTTCCAATTAATTCCCGATATGGATACTGTTCTTCGGATTTCGTGTCACTTTGAAAGGGTTCAAATTTCAAGTTCACTTCCATTGGAGTCGACACGGAACCGTTACAATTCTCAAAACCAAATTTCTTTAAAAGATTTTCAACATACTTTTGTTGTGACAACTTAATTTTTCCTTTGGCATTTCTGTCAATGTCAATACCCAGAATAAAGTTTGCATAGAAAAGTTCAAACTCACTGGCCAGTTGCTTTTTGAACTTTTCTATGCAAACTTTATTCTGTGAAGCTATTAATATATCGTCAACGTACACCGCAACAAAAAGTTTGGAGTTTTTGTCAATGTCTTCATAATATAAGCATGGCTCATTTAACGATGATCTCAGGCCCATGCGACGAAGTTGGTCGTCTAACCTGGCATTCCACTGGCGTCCCGCTTGCTTCAATCCATATAATGATCTCTTAAGTTTGCAGACATTGCCCCCAGCGCTAATATCGGCTAACATTTTCTTAGCTCGTTCATACGTGTCAGATCCTACTTCCTCTAGCTCCAAGAGCTTCTGTAGACTTTCCTTAAGCAATTCAGGTATCTCCATATATATTTCTTCGTCCAATGCACCATTTAGATAGGCTGTGTTAATGTCTACTTGGTGGATTTCCATATCCAATTCTACCGCAAGTGATGTTAACAACCGTATCGTGTCTAATCTGACTACCGGAGCAAAAGTATCGTGATAATCAATACCATATTTTTGACTGTAGCCTTTCGCCACAAGCCTTGCCTTTTTCTTCTCTGTCTTGTCAATGTTCAATTTAGTTGTTAAAACGTAGCAGCAACCTACTATCGCTCGCCCGACTGGTCTCTCAGCTATATCCCAGGTGTCATTCTTTACAAGACTTTTTATCTCCGATAAAATGGCTTCATTCCATTTCTGTTTTTCATCACTTGACAGTGCTTGTTTTAAAGTTATCTGGGCAGCACCAGCGAATTCCTGGCAGTCAGAATATTCTTCTAAGCTACTTTCTGTTTCAACCTCTGGCATCTTTTTAGTTACATCAGCGTAATCTTGACAGTCAGATGATTTTTTTACATTACATTCGTCAGACGATCCTTCTACATTACATTCTGTTTCGACTTCTTGTCTCACTTCGTTCATGTGGTAGATTTTTCTTGGTCTTCCAATACGTCCCCTCTCTAAACGCGGTCTACCAGGCCCTCTCTTCATAATCTTGACTTCGTCAATACAGGAGCCGACATCTTGGACGGGAGTATGCGACGGACCAACAATTGATTCCACATTAACCGTTGGTGTCTGGTTGTCATCTTCGTGCGACTCTGTCTGATCCACGTCATTTCTAACTTCCCGAACACTCTCCATTTGTGTTTCAAATGGATCATTCTGAGGATTTGATTCTGTGGCAATACCTTTGGGTGAAAAACTTATTTCAACTAAACCAGGTGAAGAACCCTTATTAGTATCCATCTGTACCTCTTCATTTCTGACTTCTAGGGGATCTAATTCAGTACACTTATGCTCATCTGTCTGTTCAATGAACTTTTGAAATTTGACATCTCGAGATACGACAAATTTTCGCTCCTGTGGTAACCAAATCTTGTAACCCTTTCGGTCGCTTGGATATCCCACAAAAATACCGTCTATTCCGCGTGGAGCAAATTTGTCCTTGTTTTCCTCTTTATTTAAAATGTGGACTCTAGATCCGAAAGGTTGCAGATAACTTACTGTTGCAGGTCTACCAAACCATTTTTCATAGGGTGTTTCACCTGCTAAGCTGCTAGTTGGACATCTATTTTTAATATGACATGAAGTCAGTACAGCATCGCCCCAAAATCCTGATGAGAGACCTGATGATATTAACATGCACCTGGCCATTTCTGTTAATGTCCTGTTCATCGTCTCTGCTACTGGGTTTTGCTGGGGTGTACCAGGGATAGTCAGCCTTCTTATTATACCTTCATTCCGCAAGTATTCATCGAATTCTCTACTACAATACTCTCCTGCATTGTCAGTGTGGAAGTATATTATTTTCTTACCTGTCAAATTTTCAACATGATTCTTATAAATCTTGAAGAATTTTAACGCTTCACTCTTTTTATTTAGTAAAAACACTTCGCACCATCTAGAAGAATCATCAATAAAAGTGATAAAATATTTTCCTCCACCAAGAGCCTCATGACGCATGGGACCTACAATATCCGAATATACAATCCTCAGCTTCTCGTCACACGGTCCATTTCCTCTCGGGAAAGGAGACGTAATCATTTTCCCATTAGCACAAATACTACAATCATACAATTGATTTAAATCCGTCATTTCAAATTTTATGCCAATTTTGTTCAAGAGCCTTGCCAAATCTTTTACGTTTAAATGTCCCAAACGCTCGTGCCATAACTTTACATCATCATTCTTACTAATAACTGCTGAAGCAGTCCCGAGCCGTTCTTCGACATGATAAAGGTTACCCGAACGATTTGCGACCATGACAGTATTGCCAGTGTCATTCACAACGTGAGCTGCATACTTATCGAATATGACTTTATAGCCCCTATCTGTAATTCTTGCAACTGAAATCAAATTGCATCTTAGATCCGGAACAAATAATGTATCTTTTAACTCCACAAGTGTTTGTAAATTATTTTTGCATGTAAGTAACCTTACTGTGCCCTTACCTTTTACATTAGCTGACGAATTTGTGGCTAGGCTAAGCTTACCGGATACAGGTGTAAAAGAGTTATCAAATTTAGGAGCCTCATTACACAGGTGCGAGGTGCACCCGCTGTCCATGATCCAGCCCTCATTCCCATAGCACGCAGCAGCTTTATTGTCTGAAATACAATTAAAAGTTACAAGACCATAATTATAATTTTGTTCATCGCGATTAGACTTCGACACATACTTATCGGCACTGTCTTTGTATCGTTCCCTGTTGTCATTTATCTTACATTCATAGGCTTTGTGGCCATAATCTTGACACTTCCAACATTTACCTTTGAAGTAAGATCTACTGGCACCTGCTCTATTCAACGGCTTAGGATATTTTCCTTTTACAATAAATGCTCTATCGTCTAAACCATTCTGTCTCCTTGAAGAAAACTCTTCAATAATTTTAATCTTTATGGCCTCTGGATCTGGCAACTCATCCCTGGATCAAAACTTGGTGGGAGACTATAGAGAAGCATGATAGAGATTAAATCATTATTCATCTCAATCTTCATATCAGCCAGCTTATTTCTGACGTCAAAAAAATGCATGACATGTTCCCTGATATCACCATCTTCCTGCATTTTGTGAAGCAACAACTGTTTCAGTAACGTCGCCTTCTTAGCGGGTCCTTTGGAGGCATGCACGCTCTCCAGTTTCAGCCACACCTCTCGCGACGTCTTACAATCACGCAGATGACGTAATTCACTAGGACTGATAGCAAGTATAAGATCGGACTTAGCTTTTGCATCTCCAATGCTCCACTTCCGTGCTTCCTCCACCTCGGCGGGCTTTACGCTACTTCCATCCACGTAGCTCCATGCATCATTTTTTATAAGAACCGCTTCAGCCTGAATTTTCCACGTTTCATAATTTTCTTGAGTAAGCGGCTCTATTTTCACAGTAGTACTCATTCTGTTGACCTCTCTACGCCAACCTTCACTTCCGTGTCAACCGTACGTACCACAAAATACGTTGACCTAAAACTGACTCGACTTCAATTTTAAATATACCTAGGGCTCTCTGGGCCCATAACCATTGTAACGCAGCTTTCTGAGTACGCAATGGTTAAATAACACGAGACTGTTTAGGTATAATTAAAATATATTAAATTTATCTAGGATGCACGTGCATCCTACAGTAAACAAACAAATCAAGTGACATGGTATTGTCATGCAGACAAAAATAAGAACAGGCGAAATATAAAATTCAAATACTATGAAGCATAGACATGCTTGCTGTAAGCCAGTAACATAATAGGTAACATGCAAATAGTAATATTATAAAAATACACATTACATTTAAATCTAACAGAAGACATATAGACGGATAGGTCTGAGGCGGGCAACCCCATATCCCGCCGAGGTATGTATAGTGCTTTTCTCAAACATGGTATGAAATAAATAAAGTCTACTGAAAATAGTAACTTTGGATGGCTGTATCTCCTAAACGGTGCGTCGTAGCGCAAAAATAATCGAATTTTCGTTCCCCTTTGATACCACGTATACGCTTATAAAAAACAAAAAGAAAAAAAAAATTCAAAAAAAAAACGAAAAAAATTTTTTTTGTATGAAAACGCACCCAAAATCAAATATTGTCTAGGGCCCGTACCAGTTGCAGTTGGCACGTCTATAAAGCCCCTTATAGTTTTTTTTTTAATTGGCTAAATACCTGGATGTTATGTCACAATTATCTGTGTTTGGAAATTAAAAAAGAAGACTTTGCCGGCCTTGGCCTGCAAGGTTTGTATGAAATTCCATTATCTATCAATCGTCCTAGCCGCACCTGCAACGTCATACTTTGCTGCCAATTATAAGGCACATAACATCAATATTTCATACCATGTTTGAGAAAAGTATTTTATTCTAACTAAATATTGTATTGTATACAGGAAGCGAATTATTTTCATTTTTCTATTATTTGAGTCGTAAGTTTTTACTATGCAATGTGCAGAAGAAATATTAAGCAAGAAGAACTTAAATAAATAAACTATTTAAAAAGTAACATTTATTATTTAGGTAATTATTAGCATCATAATTTTTCACAAAAGCATCCAAAAAGGATTTTACTTTTATGTTCCGATACAATTTTTTTTTGTCTGTAGAAAAAATAATAAATAAATTATGTGAGTCATATATATCCATATTAATATTTAAATCGCTACCTGAAATTCGGTCTCTAGTAATAAATGATTTGAATAAATCTGAATTTATTTTTATCAAAACTGTGAGGAGTCCTTAGTTATTTCGGCGGTAACTTCCAAGTTCTGAGTCAAATTTATTTTTCCATTGTGTTAAACGGGGCTAAACTAATTAATACTTCACCTAAAATAACTTCATTCTGAGGGTTAAAGCTATCGGAACCAAATCAAACACGCTGTATGGACGTTCGATAAATCATCTCTATAGAAAATTAGAGAACGTCAGCATTATCGGGAAGCGCAAGTAAAGCACTTCATAAATCACTTAATTTAGCCTTACCTTTATTCTAGCAATGATTAATGCCCCCCTTAATGGTTATAAGTGGCGAAGTACTTATATGGCTACGTGAGCAGGGGCTGTAGCCAAGAATACGAAAGTTGACGCACCGTATATTGTATGGTACCGTCGTTATCTTTTCCTTTAAGACGCAACAAGAGGGGTAAATTTTCTATTCAAACGCTCTCGACTACTTCTTCCCTGGTTTTTGAAGCTAGAGCAATGATTTTTTAACACAGATTATTATCATTTTTATCTGTGTCGGATAGTTTTCATTTTTATCATATTAGGTTGATTTTTAAGAACGCCCATCAAAAATTTCCAAAAACGACCTTTTTCATTATGGCGCAAAAAAAGGCGTGATATTCATAACCTAACCACAAAATTTTGAAAAACCCCCGACCGCGACATAGTAGGTTAATTTTCATGAAACATGGCTAAGAACACTCCCGACTAACTCAGTTTTCTGACAAAAAAAAAACTAAATTTAAATCGGTTCATCCGTTCGGGAGCTACGATGCCATAGACAGACACACACACAGACAGACACACAAACAAACAGACAGACAGACACGTCAAACTTATAACACCCCGTCGTTTTTGCGTCGAGGGTTAAAAATTGATAACATTTAGTCAAAAAAACTGAACGGTACGACACAGATTATTTCATTGTTATTCAGATCCTTAAATTTTGTTCAGATTGATTATGTTTTGAAGGAGGAAACAGTCAAGAGCGGTACCTCGATTTTAAAGACGTTTTCGCAATATCTCTTAACTGAGTTCTTAATGGAAAATTCGATTCGATTAATCGAAAAAGAAGGAGAAAATGTCATATGAGTTTAAGTAAATTAAACCAAGCAGAACTTCGATTTTTTTTTTACTTCTTTTGAATGTATTTTCATCTTAAAAGTAAATGTTATTTGTAAACCTGGCACATAAAATTAATTTTGTATTTTTTTTCTGAAATCTGCTTTTTGCAATGTGGTGGTTGACACTTTTTGACATCTATCATCATTATCATCAATAAGCATAGTTAAAGGCCGGCAACAGACAGTCTTAATTTTCATAATCTTAAACAATCATAATGTTATAAAATAAGATTGACTGCCTTGCCACACACATTCTTAAAATTCAAATTATTCGCAATCTGTCAGATCAATCTGAAAAAAATCATAATCTTAAAAAATAAGACTGTGTGTGGACAGTTGCGAAATTGTATGGGAATCCGTGCACTCGATCTGATTTCATAAGATTATTATTTTTTAAGATTATGAAATTTAAGACTGTCTGTTGCCGGCCAAATAACTCTTCGGTATTGGTGCTACAGAGTCAGTATAGCGGATTTAGCGTATATTTCGCGACAGTGCGCTATCAATTGTACTCTTGGCTACAGACACAGGCTCCTGTATAAGTATATTACCTTGCGCCATTTTGACTGCCGTTAATTATAGCCGAGGGATACTTGTAATAAGTCATCGAAAAAAAAGAATAAGTAGCAGGAACACCAATAACAATTTACGATAATTGAGACATTGTACTCGTAAGACATAATAATGTTACAACAATTATTTACATGTAATATACTACGAGGAAATACCAAAGATAAATAACACTCACACTATTTTGGAAAACATACCTATTGATAATAAACTACATAGTCAACTGTAAGTTACAAGTACCTATTCATAGACATGTCATAAGAAATTCTATTATCTTTGATTACGTTTATGACGTTTGACATTTAAAAATAAAAACCGGCCAAGTGCGAGTCGGGCTCGCGCACAAAGGGTTCCGTAGCAGCAAATATAATAAACTTATTATGTCAATTTATACACCTGCCAAAATTACAGTTAAATCAACCTATCTCAAAAACTATAAGAGATACTTTGATCAAACCAAAAATCGTTGAAAGAGTTAATTAGCATGCATCACCTCTATTTTTTTTAGAATTTTATACCCCGTAGTTATAAAAATAGAGGGGGGGGGACATACTTTTTACGACTTTGAGAGCTGATATCTCAAAAACCGTTCACTTTAAGAAAAATGTTTTTTAGAAAACTTTATATCATTTTAAAAGACCTTTCCATTGATACCCCACACGGGTATGTACATCGAAAAAAAATTTTCATCCCTCAGTTACATGTATGGGGGCCCCACCCCCAATTCTTTTTTTTTTTACTATTTAGTGTCATAATTTTGTAGCGGTTCATACAACACATATTCCCATCAAATTTCATCACTGTAGTACTTATAGTTTCCGAGTAAATCGGCTGTGACAGACGGACAGACGGACAGACGGACAGACGGACATGACGAAACTATAAGGGTTCCGTTTTTGCCATTTTGGCTACGGAACCCTAAAAATGTAATGAACTCAAGAGTAACCTTATTAACAAACATTATTTACCAATGCCTGCCAAGAGTGCCAAGGCTGCAAAAACTGATAACTAGAATCGAGGTCTCAACATAATGTGACCAAAAGCATTGAGAGACAAACTGTTTTAAAATAACAGCAAGCCACTACCGACAGCGCTGTTATTGCAACCATGGAACTACTCGATAAGGCAAAGCTGTATCGATACAAGATTCTACTCCGACTGAGACAATACTTCACCCCCTGCTGGAAGAAAAACGATAATAAAAGAATTGATAATGTAGTAAACCTACTTGAACAAATGCGTTTTTTGCAAAATGATATAACAGAAATATAGTGTTAAGATAACAAATAATTACATGTATTAGTCAAACTTATTACAGAATTTTTATTGAGTTAGAGTAGGAACACTAGTAGATGGAGATATGCAGGTATTTTCCTATCAAATATATACTTGTTCTTTAAATGCAATAGCTGTATTAGGACGTTAGCTAGTGCGGGTACACGAAATCGAGTGCCGTGTAGGTAACACGGGCGAACGAGCCTGCGTCTGTCTTCGGTAATTGTGTCATATACTTGAAAAATTTCGACTCTTGCCACCTTGTCCGAATGGCCAAGTGATTTGGACATCCGTCGCGATAACGGAGGACGCTGGTTCGAATCCAGCTTTGAATACTTGGAGGCCTTAGTAATTTTTTCTTTGTTTCTTATTTTCTATGAGGATAAATTAATTTGTTATAAGAATGAGCCTGCGTCTGTTATACAACTTTTCAATTACCCGCTCGCCCGCGCCAGTTAGCGGATGCTTCTTTGGTTTCATAGTGTACCTAACTTATTTTTTTCCACAGATTCCTGAGTGTGAAGAAATGGTTGCTACGCAAGAAACATCAGATCGAATTAGCTCGTAAACGAGGTTGGAAGGGCTATTGGGTATGCCTAAAAGGCACCACGCTCCTCTTTTACCCGTGCGACTCGAGGGAGGGCCGCTCCGTCGAGGCGGCGCCCAAACACCTGATCATTGTTGACGGAGCCATTATGCAGCCCATCCCTGAGCATCCGAAGCGTGATTATATATTCTGCTTGAGCACCGCGTTCGGAGACGCATATTTATTCCAAGCACCTTGCCAAGTGAGTGTGAGACTTTCATTTTATATTCCTGATCGCATTATAATCGCGTACATTATGCGACCGAATGAGCATAGAACCTCATTTTTTTTTCTAGCCTATAATTGTGTCCCACTGCTGGGCAAAGGCCTCATAAGTGAAATAATAGTTATAATAAATTCATGGATATCTGCCCAAACTTTATTAGAAATATTGATATAAAAAATGCAATGCTTATAAGAAATTTTGTTTAAGGTGGAATTGGAAAATTGGGTGAACAGTATACACAGTGCTTGTGCTGCAGCCTTCGCCAGGCATCGCGGCAAGACCGGCACCCTCCATCTGCTTCAAGAAGAAATCTATCGTCTCGAGAAAGCCATCGAATCTGTAAGTAAAATTATTTGTAATTAAAATTTGACATGATGCCAACGGCCACTTTTCATCGTAGCATCGCTCGCCATCGACAGGGCACTCATCCACACACCTTGCAATCTAAATGGTCACGCACCGTGCAAGTTCCTCCCGCAAACGCTCCGGCTGTGGAATGAGCTCCCTGCCGAGGTATTCCCGATGAACTACCCATAGGTATGTACAGTATGAGGTTCTTCAAAAAAGGAGTGTAGGTACAAGTTTCTAATGGGTCGCCAACCCCTTGAGTTGTAGGTGTCCATAGGTTAAGGTGACCGCTTTCCATCAGGCGGGCCGTATACCTGTTTACCACCGACGGGGTATAAAAAAAATATGTCAACTAAGTGTCGTCCAAGGTCAAACGAGTCAAGCCATGTAACGTCACCGAGTCGGCAATTAAGCATACCCGCTTGCTAGGTAAAGATCGTGTTGATTTTCCTGTTCGGCGGTCCGCAGGGAAATTAAATATCGACGTGGTTGCCAGCTTCCTAAGATACCGGGTTAGCTTTGGCTCCGACTCAAGAGCCGTGCGGTTTTGCCCCGTGCAAATAAAACCGGGGTTAACTGAAATACCTAATGCACTATTCTACCCGCTGCTCATCGCTCGGCCTGAACTAACATAGCCATTGTTTGACTAGTACAGATCTCTTACTACCCTGTAAACTGATCTCCTATGTGCCGACGTTCCGCTTTATCACAATGAAACGAGAGTCTAATTTTGAACTCAATCCCTTGTTCATTGTTCATTGTACACCGTCAAGTATACAACCGGAACGAAAAGCTTCTCTATTTACGGAGATAAATATATTGCCTTCGCTCGGCGCTTCCTGAATATGTTCATTGCTTTTTTAAAGCCGTGACGTGACAGCATCGTTGTGTTAACGTCGTGTACATTTTATTTCATTATTAATTCACGAATTTTGTTTTATAAATATAGAAACGGAGCGAGAAATGAAAGAAGACGTTTATATTTGCACTTCATTCAGTAGAAAGACAAAATGATGTCTCGTGTTCATATTTAAAAACAGCACATTGAATGTAATAGTTATTACGGATGCAGGATACTCGCCGATGCCTACTTGCTAATACCTTCCCACATAGCCACCTGCATTTGACACTGCCTAGATATCGATTGCCGACCGATTATTCCGACCCCAATCCCTATTCTTATCCCCGTCCCTATCCCTATCCCTATCCCTATCCCTATCCCTATCCCTATCCCTATCCCTATCCCTATCCCTATCCCTATCCCTGTCCCTGTCCCTGTCCCTGTCCCTGTCCCTGTCCCTGTCCCTGTCCCTGTCCCTATCCCTATCCCTATCCCTATCCCTATCCCTATCCCGATCCCGATCCAGATCCCTATCCCTATCCCCACCCCTACCCCCACCCCCACCCCCACCCCTACCCCTACCACTACCCCTACCACTACCCCTACCCCTACCCCTATCCCTATCCCGATCCCGATGCAGATCCCTATCCCTATCCCTATCCCTATCCCCACCCCTACCCCCATCCCCACCCCTACCCCTACCCCTACCCCTACCCCTACCCCTATCCCTATCCCTATCCCTATCCCTATCCCTATCCCTATCCCGATCCCGATCCCGATCCCGATCCAGATCCCTATCCCTATCCTCACCCCTACCACCCCCACCCCTACCCCTACCACTACCCCTACCCCTACCCCTATCCCTATCCCTATCCCTATCCCTATCCCTATCCCTATCCCTATCCCTATCCCTATCCCTATCCATATCCCTATCCCAATCCCAATCCCAATCCCAATCCCAACCCCAATCCCAATCCCTATCCCTATCCCTAACCCTATCCCGTTCCTGTCCCTGTCCCTGTCCCTGTCCCTGTCCCTGTCCCTGTCCCTGTCCCTGTCCCTGTCCCTGTCCCTGTCCCTGTCCCTGTCCCTGGCCCTGTCCTTGCCCCTGTCAAATTATCATGCTAGGAGGTGAACTTTGAAAAATCCTTTCTTAGTGCTCTGCTCCTCTAAGGAACTTCCGTGTCAATTTGAAATCTCTTGAACCAGAAGTAAAGATAAAAACTAAAGCTATACTTATGGCTATTTTGGATATTTTAACCCCATTGCACAACAACAGGGGAGAAAATTTCTTTTCCACCTCATTAGATTTTAAAATCGTTGTATTTATCGTGGTCAGCGACCCGATAAACCATAAAAACGATACCCATATTGTGTTTTTGACTTTACCCCCTTTGCACCCCTTTAGGGGTCAAATTTTCAAAAAAACCTGAAACATGTATTTAGTCATAATATGTCTTTAGGAATCCTCCTGTGAAGTTTCGAATAAAATAGTCAAACTAATCTTGTTTCCCCATACAAACTTTGAACCCCCATTTGACCCCATTAGGAGGTGAATTTTGGAAAATCCTTTCTTAGTGCTCTTCTACACCATATAAGGAACCTACGTGCCAAATTTGAAATTTGTAGGACCAGCGGTTTCGGCTGAGTGTTGATATGTCAGTCAGTCAGTCAATATCTTCTTTTATATATTTTTTTGATATTTAAACCCCATTGCACCACAACAGGGGAGAAGGTATTTCACTTCCGCCTCGTTAGATTTTAAAAACGTTGTATTTATTGTGATCAGCGACCCGATAAACCATAAAAACGATACTCATATTGATTTTTTGACTTTATCACCCCCTTTTCACCCTTTTAGGTGTTAAATTTTCAAAAAACCTGAAACACGTATTCAGTCATATGTCTTAAGGAATCTTCCTGTGAAGTTTCGAATAAAATAGTCAAACTAATCTTGTTTCCCCATACAAACTTTGAACCCCCATTTGACCCCATTAGGAGGTGAATTTTGGAAAATCCTTTCTTAGTGCTCTTCTACACCATATAAGGTACCTACGTGCCAAATTTGAAATCTCTAGGACCAGCGGTTTCGGCTGAGTGTTGAGATGTCAGTCAGTCAGTCAATATCTTCTTTTATATATTTTTTTGATATTTAAACCCCATTGCACCACAACAGGGGAGAAGGTATTTCACTTCCGCCTCGTTAGATTTTAAAAACGTTGTATTTATTGTGATCAGCGACCCGATAAACCATAAAAACGATACTCATATTGATTTTTTGACTTTATCACCCCCTTTTCACCATTTTAGGGGTTAAATTTTCAAAAAACCTGAAACACGTATTCAGACATATGTCTTAAGGAATCTTCCTGTGAAGTTTCGAATAAAATAGTCAAACTAATCTTGTTTCCCTATACAAACTTTGAACCCCCATTTGACCCCATTAGGAGGTGAATTTTGGAAAACCCTTTCTTAGTGCTCTTCTACACCATATAAGGAACCTACGTGCCAAATTTGAAATCTCTAGGACCAGCGGTTTCGGCTGTGTGTTGATATGTCAGTCAGTCAGTCAATATCTTCTTTTATATATTTTTTTGACATTTAAACCCCATTGCACCACAACAGGGGAGAAGGTATTTCACTTCCGCCTCGTTAGATTTTAAAAACGTTGTATTTATTGTGATCAGCGACCCGATAAACCATAAAAACGATACTCATATTGATTTTTTGACTTTATCACCCCCTTTTCACCCTTTTAGGGGTTAAATTTTCAAAAAACCTGAAACACGTATTCAGTCATATGTCTTAAGGAATCTTCCTGTGAAGTTTCGAATAAAATAGTCAAACTTATCTTGTTTCCCCATACAAACTTTGAACCCCCATTTGACCCCCTTAGGAGGTGAATTTTGGAAAATCCTTTCTTAGTGCTCCTCTACACTATATAGGGAATCTACGTGCCAAATTTGAAATCTCTAGGACCAGCGGTTTCGGCTGTGCGTTGATATGTCAGTCAGTCAGTCAGCTTCTTCTTTTATATATTTAGATAAATAACTTTTTGTATAAACAGATGGCTGTATTTTGAGTCACACGGTTTATAGTTTTTGAAAACATGTACTTAGTATTTTGGTCAAGTACTAATATACACCGTGTTTTTATTGAATTCCTTTAACTTCGGCATATAGTTAGTTCCTTTATAGGAAACAAAATAGCATTGTTAGTTTTCTTAATTCGTAACTTTTTTTTAAATACTACCTATACACCTGCGATAGATGTTACATCAATTGCTGTTAAGAAACGGACTTTCGTGTTCGATATGCGATTGACATATGTCATAGTTTTGACACTAAGGGCCGGTTGCACCAAACCGTCTGTCTCCGTTAAAGCGCTCGTTAAATTTTATTGTATGGGAAAATCCATAGACGTTTGCTGCGTGACGATGATGTGTCTGTCAAATGTGGTTGATGCAACTAGCCCTTAGTGTGAGTTAATTGTAAAGCCCGTTTCTCAAGAGCAATTGAAGTTAACATCTATTGCAGGTGTATGTTTTTTTTTAAATACAAATTTAAGAAAACGGACTATGCTATACTGTTTCGTATAGAGGACCAAACTATACGCCGAAGTTAACGGAATTCAATAAAAACATGGTGTATATTATACTATAATTATGAGAACCGTGTGTGTTACTCATTATCGATTTCCATGACGTACGGGAAACTAGAAACTTGTGCTGAGATCCGAAGTCGCACGGCATGCGGTCCCGCTGTGCGGGAAATCGCGCCATTTCCGACCCGCACTGGCCGACCGCAACACACGTCAAAGCCTTTGTGCCACCGCCACTGCGAATATACGCTCTAATTTGTAGCCGCTATGTTTGTAGTTGACTGAACTTGCGAGTTACGGGTAACATAAATCGATTTCTAACCGATGATTTTACCTTTGCCACTGAGGTTAGTACCAAAATGTGTTTAGGTTAAAATAAGTCCAAATATGTAAGCGGGGATGGGATGTGACTAGATTTTCAAACCTCAAAGAGTCTTCTAACCGCGGGCAACATCGATTTCTAGCCGATGATTTTACCTTTGTCACTGAGGTTAGTATCAAAATGCGTTCAGTGGCCCGTTTCTCGAAAGGTACAAGCCTTGTATAACAAGTGCGCGAACTGTCACATCGTATGGGTTGTCATGGAAATACACTTGTAATACAAGGCTTGTATCTTTCGAGAAACGGGCCACAGGTTAAAATAAGTTCAAATATGTAAGCGCAGATGTGACCAGTTTTCCAAACCTTAAAGAGTCTTCTAACCGACTTACGACCCGTGTAAGATAAATCGATTTCTAACCGATGATTTTACCTTTGCCACTGAGGTTAGTACTAAAATATGCTTAGGTTAAAATAAGTCCAAATACGTAAGCGCGGATGTGACTAGTTTTTCAAACTTTTAAGAGTCTTCTAACCGACTTACGACCCGGGTATCATTAAATCGATTTCTAACCGATGATTTTACCTTTACCACTGAGGTTAGTACTAAAATGTGCTTAGGTTAAAATAAGTCCAAATACGTAAGCGGGATAAATATTTTTTTTTTTTATACTACGTCGGTGGCAAACAAGTATATGGCCCGCCTGATGTAAAGCGGTCACCGTAACCTATGGACGCCTGCAACTCAAACAGTGTCACATGCGCGTTGCCACCCCATTAGAAACTTGTACATTCCCTTTTGCTGTGTTAAGTACACAGTAAAAAGGAGTGTGACTAGTTTTTCAAATTTTTAAGAATCTTCTAAACGAATTATTTACGTCCCATTTACATGGTACGAGAACTCGAATGCCAGTTTTATTACATTACAGTACTTATTTGATTGGTGTGCTGAATTGCATGTGACCTAAATAATCCGCAATGCATCTTAAATCGCATGCGAGTTCGCGCGTCGTCGAAATGAGCTTATATGACTGATTTACACGATATGACTCGTATGCGAGTTTTTATTACAATGCCAAATGCATCGGCCGGCTGAAATGGATGTGACCTCAATAGTCTGCAATGTAGGTATCTTAAATCGCAAGCGAGTTCGCGCGCCGTCTAAAAGAGCTTTTACTGCAATTTTGCTTACTTTACCTTTTCCGCATACATAGGAACAAAATAACGTAATTAAGGTTGGCACACGTGCTAGCTAACACGGTCGGGGGGCGATCTATTTTATCACCACGATAGTTATCCAGGCAGGTGGCGCGCGCCTATTAATATTCATACCGCCACTCTCGGCCGCGAGTCCACGAGGAGCCTGTACTATTCAAAATACATTACAGCTTTAACATTTTACTAGAGCTAGATACAATTTTTCAATAAAAAAACTGGTTAAGATCGGTTTTTTGCTTTTATTTTATAAACCAAAGTTCGTCTAAGTCTAAGATACCTTACGCAATGAAGCTAGGTCATAGAATTATTCAAATAATAATAGAATATCCATTGGCATCACAGCTCAGCCAAATACGAAAAGTAGACAAAAAGCATTGGAAACTAGAGTTTTTTCGAGAAAATTAATATGGTTTAATTATCTGGTATATGGTATGATTCATATTTTAAAAATGTACTTACAATGGGAAATTCGCTCAAGATTTCATTGGGTAGCTATTGTATGTCCTAATCCATACATACAATATGCATAATTTTGGCAGATCGTGTGCTGTAGGAACCTCCGCTCCATTTGAAACGGAAAATACAGAACGTTAGCCGAGAATTATTATATAACACGCAAACAAATAAATCTGGGGCTAAAAGATTTATCTGAAAGCGGAATTGTAGATTTGTATCTTGCGTGGGAACGAACAGGGAGATAAATCTACAGTAATTAAATCTGAACAGAGGCTATCTGCTGCTGGCCGTACGTGCCGGCTGTTTCACTTTACAATTTGATGTTTAATCAGTAATCACAGTTTGGATAAATATTATTTTCATTTTACTAATTATTGTTGCGAACCGCACGAGCGCAAAAGTTGCCTGAAATAAAATGATTGTACTGGCGAAATTGTACAACGATTTAAAGTTTTGTTTCACGTTGAAACTATTCATGGAATCCGACTTGCCCTTTGTAAATCAGGGCTATTACACCGTCACACAGTTGGGACTATTCTTGCTTAAAACTATCCTTAATTTGAAAAACAGTTTATATTCGCTCGCTGGATCTACAGTTTTCTGTGAAATTTCACTTATTATATTACTTGGAACTTAAAACTCTGTTGTTTAAATTACTTCTGATTCTTATGAAACAGTAATTATAAAGTGAAAGGCTGACTGTAACTTTTAAAATTTATTGATATTGTTTGTTGCTGGGTAATATTAAAGTAATTTAATATTTTTCGTTGCAGTAAAAACTATAAAGCTAAATAAGCGTTCATTTTAACACGTTTGCGCGCTAGAACTCTATAGACGTCTTTCTTTTGTTATTAATATTGTCTGGCGTAGAATCCGACTCTGCTTAAGTATTAAAAGAGTTATGGCTAATACAATTCTACGTTGGGATTTGGGACCAAACCATTTTTACCTTGTATGTAGAGGTATTCATGCTGGTATTGGTTGTCGTTTTCTCATTATTTAATATAATATGACTTCTTTCTCAGTAACCATGAGTGCTGACATGTTAAGAGCGCTTTCAAAAAATCTGCTTGCTCGCATTTCGACGCCGGCGGCGCTGGCGTGCGCCTGTGTGCAGACGCACACTATAACCAGAAGCATAACGATTATAGCCTGCGGTACAGACATAGCGTGCGATCCTCTTCGAACCAACCTTACGTGCGGCTAGAGCGAAAGGGATAGCATTCATGGTCGGTACCGCCACGCCGTCAGTAGCGTTGCGGACTAACCATTATTGATACTTGCGTAAAACACCATCATATATATTACATATTTGCATACATGATTTCGTGCATAAATACTTGACCTTTTAGTTTAATTATTAAACTTATCACAGTTTTTTTTATTAAAACGTGTGTAGCCTTGGAAGAAATAAATTAAAAAACTTTTATAATATAATAAATTGTGTATATAATATTGTCTTCTGTCACCACGATAGTTACTCATGAAATAAATTTATGGAATCAGATTATATCGCGTATAATGAATATAATCCGTTTTCTTAGTTTTATTTCATTTTGTATATGATATGTTTTCTTAGGTTCTTTTCGGTGAAGGAAAACATCGTGAGGAAACCGGACTTATTCCAATAAGGTCTAGTTTACCCTTTGGGTTGAAAGGTCAGATGGCAGTCGCTTTCGTAAAAACTAGTGCCTACGCCAAATCTTGGGATTAGTTGTCAAAGTGGACCGCAGGCTCCCATGAGCCGTGGCAAATGCCGGGATAACGCAAGGAAGATGATGATGTTTTCTAGGTACATATATATAATGGAACTAAGATCGGTTTTCTTTAATTTTAAGTAGTTTTTTTTATATTTAAAATGTGTTTTTAGGGTTTCGTAGTCAACTAGGAACCCTTATAGTTTCGCCATGTCTGTCTGTCTGTCCCTCCGTCCGTCCGTCCGTCCGCGGATAATCTCAGTGACCGTTAGAACTAGAGAGCTGAAATTTGGTACCAATATGTATATCAGTCACGCCGACAAAGTGCAAAAATAAAAAGTGGAAAAAATGTTTTATTAGGGTACCCCCCCTACACGTAAAGTGGGGAGTGATTTTTTTTTTTCATTTCAACCCTAACGTATGAATTATTGTTGGATAGGTATTTAAAAATGAATTACTGAAATCGTTTTTTGATAATATTAATATTTTCGGGAATAATCGCTCTTAAAGGAAAAAAAAGTGTTTCCCCCCCTCTAACTTTTTAACCATATATTTAAAAAATATTTAAAAATCACAAAAGTAGAACTTTATAAACTTTCTAGGAAAACTGTTTTGAACTTGATAGGTTCTGTAGTTTTTGAAAAATATGGAAAACTACGGAAGAGCCGAGCGGCTATTTACCAACGCGGCTTTAAAAACCGGCCGAGAGCGTGTCGGGCCACGCTCAGTGTAGGCACTGAGCGTGACCCGACACGCTCTCAGCCGGTTTTTAAATATTATGTTGTTTTAATTGCATGGAGCACAGGAAGGTCCACATCTATGTATTAGTTTTTTGTAAGGAAATACAACTCTACGCTACGCCTACCTGCTTTAGTTGACTGTTGACACACTGAGACAGTGGATGCGCCAGAGTATAAAAGAGTGATTACCATCTCTTGTCAAAGATCTTGTTGAGACGAATCAAACGAACCCAAACACGAAGTGGTTTCAAGACCTGGTCGTGGAATACTCTTGACTACCTTCCAGCTTCATCATCAGATCCTGGGTACCATCTCTTGTCAAAGATCTTGTTGAGACGAATCAAACGAGCCCAAACACAGAATATTTTCAAGACCTGGTTGTTAAATACTCTTGACTACCTTCCGGCTTCACCATCAGATCCTGAGTACCATATCTTGTCAAAGATCTTGTTGAGACGAACCAAACGAGCCCAAACACGAAATGGTTTCAAGACCTGGTTGATGAGAACTCATGACTACCTTCCGGCTTCATCATCAGATCCTGGGTACCATCACCTAATGTCAAAGATCTTGTTGAGGCAAATCAAACGAGCCCAAACACGAAATGGTTTCAAGACCTGGTTGATGAGAACTCATGACTACCTTCCGGCTTCATCATCAGATCCTGGGTACCATCACCTCTTGTCAAAGATCTTGTTGAGGCGAATCAAACGAGCCCAAACACGAAATGGTTTCAAGACCTGGTTGATGAGAACTCATGACTACCATCTGACTTCATCATCAGATCCTGAGTACCATCTATTGTCAAAGATTTTGTTGAGACGAGTCAGTAACCTAAAATGATATTCAATAATAAATAATACTTACTAAAAATATTAGTCAAGTTAATTAGTTAGTTACCAAAGTCGTCAACCCAAGGATCAAAGTTTTCGGTCGCAGTATACATGCAACAGTACAGCCAAACACGCACACAAGTGCGGTTTTGGACACGGCGGGTGCCGCACACAATGACAAAATAACTTCGCGATCGTCGAGCCGCGTGCGGAGCGGACTAACATACGTCCTGCCTCTACAAGCTCTGCCGCGGTACTGACATCGCAAGCGCGCGTAACCGGTAATAAGGAGGCATTTTTAAAAAATCGTCGAAAATATTAAATTGTAATTAATAGAAAACTTTTGCATAAAATCTGTTTGAGTAAGCGTTGCAGATTATTTTTATTTTAAAACTACTTCAAAAACACGTAAGTTTTCGAAGAAATTGACACTTATTCTGAGGTGATTTCTGAAACAAATTAGATTCATCATATCCTCATTTACTCTATTCTAAAGCCTTATAACAAAGAAGTAGTCTCAGAAGATTGTATTACAGGATATACATAATACAAATTTACCACTTGAAGCATTCAAAACTATCCAAATTTTACAAATTAGACGGACTAAGTCAGCACTTTTCGCGGGTTTTCCTAACCATGCACCAGAAAAAAAATCATAATTAATTAAGTGAGTTAGTTTTTAAAAATCCAGTCTCACAACATGTAAGTTAAGAAGATGTCCTAATCGAATCCTGAACTTAATAAGTCTTTTAGATGACGGAAAGTGTAGCATTTTGCCGACTAAAACTATCAATTTTACATTATTACGACGTTTTCGTTGAATGCCCTCTTAATATTTTCACCAATTTCACTCCCGTGGATTCCGGAGAAGTCGTACATGATAAGGTAGCAACCTGTCACTGCATCAATCTCAATTACGTTTTCTTTCAACCTCTTATTTGCTTAGAGTGGCACCGAAACTTGAGATGTTGCGTGTGCTTTTCCTACCTGTTTTGTGAATACAGGCGTGAATTTATGTACAGCCAACCAATTGGAACATTTGGAACCGCAGTACATTTGGAACTAGTTATGTCATTGTGACGTTATAAACCAGTTTGTAAGAAATCTCTTACCGCTTGTCATTTTGACATGGTTGTAGAGTGGCCTAGGATGCCAATTGGTTGACTGTACACTTTCTCTCTCTCTCTCTCTCTATCTCTCTCTCTTTAGCCTGATTCTACCCTTCGGGTGTAGGCTTCCTTCAACATGCGCCACTCGTCACTCGTCACGGTTGAGCCACTTCTTCCCAGCAGTCCTTTTGATATCGTCCGCCCAACGGACCTACGGTCTTTTTTGACGCCGATTTTCTCCCCATGGTCGTCACGCAATTAGTATTTTATTCCAAGAGTCGTTTTAACGTGCTATATGGCCAGCCCATTCCCACTTCACTGACTGTACACTGTAACTATTTAAAGCAGCGGGTTAAAATGAATCTTTATCCACCAGGATCACAAGCTGAAGCACATGGCGGACCTGCAACAGTCCGTGGTGTCGGATCCCGAGACGCGGGCGCAGCTGGCGGTGCAGATGCTACAGTGGGAGGAGAACCTGGAGCGGCTGCATTGCGAGCAGTTCCGCCTCAGGTGCTACATGGCCAGCTTACAGAGCGGCGAACTGCCTAACCCGAAGGTACATTAGTTTTTTTGTACGTTAAATATAACAAGATAACTCATCAATCTAAACCAAACAAGTTAGATAAAAAAGCATTTCTACAAATTAGTTTGAAAGATGTTTTTGTTTAACTCCTGAAATGGAGCAAATTCATTAGATATCTACAGGCATTAAAAACCATGTGCATTGTGTGCAGGTATTAAGACGACTTATGGATTGCGAGGAAAAAAGTCCTCTAAAATATCTAATATGATATGACCCTGTAATCATAATCAACGAGCTTGGCTTTCATCGGTGGAATAGACGCCATCGCCAGTTTTTTGCGGTTCTTGGGTCCCTGTAAGACATAAGATAGTTGTAATGTTTGGTTTTTCGTGGTTAACACTAATACTGTAAGTAAATTGCTTCCAATATTCAAAGCATATAATTGTATGTATTTTCTCTGAATCTCGTTATTTTCATCTAGGGCACACACGTCCGAATTTTCGGTATAAGCCTTACGCAAGAGAGTACTTTTTTTAGTTGCTATGCAAAAAGAGCACAATTTTTACTTCAGTTGCGATATTATTTCTCTAAAAGAAATAACATTCTACTCCCAACTTACGAGAATTATATCGTACTAATCCAACACGGATAAAAATACGTATTCCCCGGTAATTATAATTGGATCGGGATCGGACGCAAATCTAATACGATTTTAACACCGCCCAATCTAATTACAACGTATTGATTAGCCTGTTGGCATTTTGATTCAGCTCGCAGTTGGCAACATAAAAGCTATTTTCCTCTCACTAGCTCGGAAACACGTGTTTTGTCCTTTAATACCAGCGGGTAAAAACGCATTTTATCCTCTAGTGGGTAAAGTAATTTGACCTTGAATAAAGTCAAATTAACTGCTTTAAAATTGATAAAAGTAGGTGAATCTAGTAATAAAGATGATTTACCACCTGTGGAACTACTGGAAGTTGTGATAAATGATGTTTTTTGCGTTGTAGTTTCCTCGCCATAGTGAGGGGAAAAGTTTTGTGTTACACTCGGGTGCAAATGTATTTTACTTCTCGTGTGTTAAAAAACTCGCAAGTTCAGGATTCTATTCTCGAACCACTCGCTTCGCTCGTGGTTCAACTATAGAATCCTTCCACTTGCTCGTTTTTCAATACCACACTCGGCGTTAAAATACAACTTTGCCCCCTTGTATAACAAATAACTATTAAAGCCACCAAGAGCACTTATGCAGCATATTAAAACGTGAGCGAAATCATGTTTCACGTTTTCTGACAATGACACGCCGTGGGGGCCGGAACATGATTAAATAAAGTTTAAATTACATTAAATTACAGTTCATCGCACTCTCAAGTCTTTTATGCGATGTATTTTATTAGGATACTTATAGGATTTGTTCATAAATTGTAACAAAGTATTTTTTAAACGGGAAAAGAGTAAGATATTTGATTGTATTTTGGAGAATGATACTTTATATTTTATCAATCAGTGGCCTCTAACATCAATAATATACTGGGGTATAAAGTATCCATTGTATACTTATGAATATATAAGTAAAATATACAACACGTAGGTAGTTTTTTTTAAGAATTTCACCTATTTCACTGGTGAATAATAAATAATCTTCCTTCCGGATAAAAACAACGCGGCCGTCATTATAGCGATCTGCAATGTTTTCTATCACGCGACCGAGTCCATGTCATCGGGCCAAATAAACCTGTGAATTCTGTGATTTGTTCAAGTTGACAGCTTAGGGGAAATTTAATAGGTTTGCTGTCAAATTCGACAGTTCCGGGGCGAGGGGAACGGAAACTGTTATACGACGACCTTTGTCACACGTTTGACGGTTTTCTTTCACAATAATGACGCCGATATTATTATGATATAGTGCCAAAATACTTTCCTTTCGGTGTCAAATTAGGTTTGAGCGGCTACTTCTATTATATCGGAATCAATATGCGACTTAGTTTAGTAAATCTTTTTTGTTTATCTGTATAAAGAGTACCAACATAAGGATACTTTGACGAACTTTCCCAACCAGTTTCTTAGTAGGCGCCATAAAAAATAAATGTTGCAAGCAATATGGGAAACGATTAAAGAAATTCTAGAATCACTATTGTATTTATTATGCGTAAAGACTTAGTGTCCTAAATAAAATATTATTATGTTTATCTTTGTTACGTACAAAAAATAATTAGTAATACTTAGTAGGTTCTATTAGTTTAATAAAGTTTTTCTACTCGTCGACTTTAGTCTGTCAATTAGGACACCACAGACTAAACTATAAGTGCTGACTTTTCAGTGTTGGATAGTCTTTGACACTTAGTCAACTATAATATTTCATTACACTTCACTTTAGTTATAGTTAACTGAAAAAATTTCAAAGATAGAACTTCATACAAGTTCTATACTAATTTGCGATACCTGGCAAATTTTTCTGCATCTTAAAAACATTTTTTTTATCTGTCGCGTTATCGACCAATCAGAGACGGTTATTACAAACAATTGGTTGCTAGGTAATTCGATGTTGATACATCGGTGAACGACGCTATTAACATTAATTTTATGATGACTCATAGAAATGATGAAGATGAAAAAAGAGATGATGAAGATGATGACTCATAGAAAAAGTATTGTATACAATAGTGATATAATTAAACTTTTCACTCTCGTACCGTACTATTAGGCCACTTAGCAAGCTTCGTGGCCTAAACATGGTACTCGACTGAAAAGCTTTGTATTATATCACGATTGTATAAAATACTATTAAAATATGTAGTTTAATAAAGTGTCTTAGTAAATAAAATTAAACCAATGCCACCATTCGAAACAAAACAACATATTGACATAATGGCTGCTAGCGACGATATTGCAGTTTTCCCGGCGATATGGAATTTTTAATCACAATCTTTTGAAATGATACAACATACATCCATCTATGCGTCAAGTACCTGCGATAGTAATCAATTACCTTTTTCTGGATTATTAAATTTCTTACAAAAAATATAGATTAAACTCTATGAAAATTACATGCCTTTTTATGTACAAATCCAATAAAACTATCCAACTATTTTAAAATGAAAAGCAAAGCAACATTTAACAATTTTGCGAAATAACACACACTATTGTTTGAACAAAACATTAAATATTGAATCACCTACTGAAATGCCAAATTACACTACTAATACTACTCGTATGCTATTATCGGTAACAAATCTCAAGCTACCTTAGGTACAAGTATGACGAGTTTGTGTTTAACTATGTAAGGTGATGTTTACGGCGCTACCACGGCTCTTAACTAGCTAACGTCACTAATTAATTAACAGCATTATCTTACACCTGCGCTACACAGATTTCCCCAAGAAACTTTGTAAGACATAATGGCGTCAGTAGCGACACGGTCTCTGCTTGTGTATTTTCTCGTTTAAAAGTTGTTTGATGTAAATTACTGTTTTTTTTAATAAAAGTAGTAGGAGGTAGGTCAAATGTTTGTGGGAAATTAATAGCGATGAGCGAGTTCTTATTAGCGGTTACGAGTGAGTATTTCTTACTTGGAAAAGTTCTTACCAAACAAACGCAGTTTTGCTATGCTAATATAATAATAGCTCTGTAGTTGTTTTTTTTTTCTAAAGTCGTATGGTATTTAAATTTACTATCATTTGACTAGAACTGGCATTGGCCATCGGTATTATCGACGTAACAGAAATTTGTATTATGCATATCCTGAGATATTAGTTAAGTAGTTAACTTGATTAAGCAGGATTCTGGAACCTTTGTCTGGTGTATCGTATTAAGTCGTGTCCAGGTGCAACAGATTCCGCTACCTTAAGGTTGTCTGGGAGAAATCGCTCTTTAGCGATAAGACCGCCTGTTGTTTACCTTTGTTCGTGTTGCTTCCTTGTTTTTATTGTTGTATTTTATTAATGTGTGTATTTGTATTGTATTGTATTCCTTTTAGGAGCGTAGGGCGACGAAAGTCGATAGGTAGTAGGATTCGTACCGATCCTACCGACTGCGCCATGACAGGAAATATACAAACGACCGTACATATCGTCACTACTTTTAATGAAAAGTCAAATGTAGTAACTAGGTATAAGATGCATAAGGAGTTACTGCGTTTTACCTTTGAGTAGCAGTTTTTTTCCATACAGTCACCTGCACCACTGAGAGTGAAATAACCTAAGTCTCTTATTGAAAATGTTTACTCCAGAGCACACGGTCGCAGCACTGTGTACGGACGCTATACCGTATAAATAATTGCCGTTAGACACTAAGACAAGTTACCGATCATACTTAACAACTTCTTATCGCTTTTACTTAAAATCTATGTAACTTAGTATTGCTCTTAGCATTTTCAAAATCGTCCCTCCCATGTTCCAAATCCCATAAGGCCAAAGTCCAAAAAAATAAAACACTTAAGACCATATTTTCAGAATTTTTGTCAACAGAAAAACGTCATGTCTAAAGGCTAGTACAGAGTTAGTAGTAGTAGTAGTAGTAAATAGTAAACTCTTTATTGTACAATTAATAACAAAAAGCACAGTAATTACAGTAAAGAACAGTACAAAGCGAACTTATCCCTTTGAGGCATTTTTTCCAGTTAATCTCGAGGGTTCCGAGTGCGCAGTGGCTAAAGTTGGTCAGGAAGTCATCATGTATGTTTGTCCACAGTCTTTGCTGACACACGTGTCTCGCGGTACGAAGAGCACATTGAACAAGCTGGGCGTGTTCACTGTGTCATCGTTCCACGCGTTCATCTGCGCTCGCTCACCGTCGTTGCTGAACAACCTGCTGGCTGGCCGCGGCGCCACGAAGCGCAGGGCGCCAAACCTCTCCCGCTCCAACTCGGGATCCAGCCGGCGGTCTATGCAGGTATGTGGCCAACTTATATTATCTCATACATGTAAATGATGGATTTTTGCGTTTGTGCGAAAAATAAAACGAAGTTTTTATCAATGTAACCCCAAGAACCAAAGTAACCCCAGTTTAAGGTACAAGATGTAGGTTTGACACTGTCCGAGCTAGGATTTGTACGATATCGCCATCAAATATATCGGAGCGCCCGAGGTGCCCAAAATTACTTAGTAAGCACTAACGTCGTGGCAACAGAGGTCCATATTTATATATTCGTGGATCCCGGCATCGACTCTAACGACGACCTTGATGGAATTTGCCATAATTATTATTTTCGGAGCAAGAAATCAATCTAGCTGGGTCTTGTTTCTGGGAAAACATACATTGTTGTAATTGTTTATATATTTTCCGAGAAAAAATCAGTTTCTCAGATAATGTTTAATATACACCACGTGATAAATAAAGATAGACCAATCAAAGTTGGCAATGATGTTGATGATTGATGACACACTTAATTTAAACGACACACTTTTAAAACATTATAATAGGGATGACGACTACATAAAAAAATGGCATTCTGTTTAGTCCGTCAGTTAGATCGTCCAAAAATACTGAACACATATTTTTCGCTTTTTCTAATTAATGAAAATATAGAGCATCAACGTTCCGGAGTGGGGGGCTTGTGACGTCACTTCTAAGTAAAAGTTGTACCTAGGCGTGACGTCACGCGAAACTTCAACGCACTGTACCGTCGTCATTTTTCGTTTACGAGAAAAAAGAAAAAATAAGTGTCTAAAATTCTTTGCTAATCTAACTGACGGACTAATTCGTTTTTTTTAGTCGTCTCGCCTATTGTGTCGCTTATCTTCAAACTTTGGTAAATCCATTCTGCTATAAGGTTGATTATCTTTCAGATCATAATATATAGTTTTTTATATATATAATCAACCTGAAAGCAGAATGGATTTACCCAAGTTTCAAGTTGAGCTACACAATAATACTTTAAAACGTAGTCATAAAAGCTTTGTGATATTCAGATAATATTGACGAGTTACATTACTACGGTCAGACAATTTTTAGTCTCATTTTTAGGAATACGTTTCATTGATAACGGACTTATTTTCCAAGAATACAACAATCCCAAATTACATGATACAGCGATTCGGTCAAGACCCACTAAACTTGTGAGTGTACATTTTGTTGATGTATTTTTACAATCAATGAATGTCTTGGGTCCATTTCTCGAAGCTACAAGTTACAACTACAAGCTACAAGTTTTCAACTGAGGGAGACTGAAATCTTCTCGAGGCTGAGGCGTAGGGTTAGAGCCGGCGTAGCTTTATTTGAGGTTCATATGCGCATTGTAATATGCTTACTTGAAAAATAAATATTTCATTTTCATTTTTTTACAATAATTTACAAGCGGTTGTCAATGTCTAATATGACAAGTTGGAAAGAGACTTCCGCTTGTAACTTGTAGCTTTCAGTTTTGAGAAATGGGCCCTTGACGAGTAAATTTAAGTAAAAAATACAAATGTTCATTATTATTACTGTTCAGTAACCATTATTCAATGGAAATAAGACAGTCTTTTTGTTTGTTTAACATAAAGGGCAAGTAGAAATTGTCTCCAAAAATTAAACAACTTCGTTAATTTTGCTCTCCGTCGTTTCCTAAATTGCGTTACCCGGACACTACAAACGGTTGAAAAAACAAACGTAGAAAGAGGAGCGCAAATACAAGTGTTGCGGCCATTTTGTGCGGGCAATCGTGGAAATACCTAGAGATGCTCTGAATTGTGGTTTTAGAATATTTGGCTTCCTCTCTCGGCCGAATACTGAATATTCGGGTCCTTCTCTCGGCCGAATACCGACTACACTTTTATACAAATTTTAATACATTTAAAGACCATGTTAATTGTGAAATCGTTTTGCCAACAAATCACATCGTGCAAAGAGAAAGAAAGAAAGAGCAAATCAGATTTAAAATATGAAACATTTGTTGTTCAAAACTAGTGACATTAGATTCACAAGTTTTTAAGAATACCTTGTAATAGTAGGTAATTATTTTATAGGGCAGTAGCTTTTAGTTTGGTGGAAAAACTTCCGGCTAAAGTGGCCGGATAGTATATCGTTGCCAAAAATTCGGAGCATCTCTAAAAAATACCCTCAGCCGAAAAATCTACTGGGCGTTGTAAGTCCGCGGGTCGTAATACCAGCCGTCACGACAGCGGACTATTACTCGCCCTTGGCCCTGACTGCCTGTCATTAGGTACACCGCCTTGTTTCTACAACAAATTGCACCTAATATTGCTCTAAGTGGAAAGGTGAAAGGTCCCTCCCTCGAACTTATAGGCACAAATAGTCACACACTTTTCTGTGTAAAAGTAATGGGACATATTTAAATATATTAAAACATATCTTACTCACGTTTAAGATATACTAGCTTTTGCCCGCGGCTTCATTCGAGTTAGAAAGAGACAAAATGTAGCCTATGTCACTCTCCATCCCTTCAACTATCTCCACTTAAAAATCTCGTCAATTCGTCGCTCCGTTTTGCCGTGAAAGACGGACAAACAAACAGACACACACACTTTCCCATTTATAATATTAGTATGGATGTGTCGCTTAACTCCAAACTTGGGTAAATCCATTCTGCTTTAAAGTTGAATATGTAAAAAGTATAATATAATCTGAAAGATAATCAACCTTATAGCAGAATGGATTTACTCAATTTTGAAGTAAAGCGACACATATGTTCGACATATTTTGCTCCGTATTGTATTTATTTGAGCAATTTTATACGGCTATGTGAATTATCTGTTTCTAAAGTCATCCTTTCCTATGTGTATTTATTTTGACACAAATTAAGAAGGAATAACGTTTACATTTAATCTCGAAAATAAAGCACTGTATTTTGAAATACAAATTGTAATACGCCAGAACTGGTCTTTCCGTCGTTATTCTCAATATTGGGGTCGTGGCCTCCACGAGAAAGATTTCCCCTTTTTTGCTGCTAATTGCCCTCTATCTATTGCACGCTACACGAACTGAATAATTTGATCGTTCTTTGTGAATTAACTAGTTAATTTTACACAAAAGTTTTCCTAGTTTATTTAAGGCATATACCTACTTTTACTACCTACTCTTTTACTGAAGAGTAATGAATATAATACAGTTATATAGTCCGGCCAAGATAAATCTGCAAAGATTTTAATATCCCTGCCTTGAAAGGGTTAAGTTAACGTCATAATTTCATCAAAGTTTGATATTTATAATCTGCACTGGCCAGGCTGTGAAAATCGTTGCAAACTTATCTTGGATTACCTGTAATACAATCTCCATACACATTGTACCGTGTCGAGTTACTACCTATCAAATTTTACTAGCCCTACAGGCAAAAAAACACCAATATTCCAAAAATAACGAAGAAAAATAGTAGCCATTATAAGCTTCATTTCAACCACCCTCGTTATCGATAACGAGTGAACGCTGTCAGTCCAATAAACGTCAAAATTGCGACGTCATGTTCAGATCATTTATGCATGTTTATACGTGGCTCGTTGGCGGCAGATGTCACGCGACGAAGGCGAGGCTGCGGTCAGAGTGTCCCTGCCAGAGGGCACGACCGCAACGGTGGGGGTGCGCGAGGGCATGACAGTGGAGGAGTTCCTGGCGTCCGCCTGCGCCCGCCGCTCGCTCAACGCCCTCGAACACTTCGTCAGAGTCAAGAAACGCCGCGACATGGAGGATCACAATTACTTCGTGCCGCATCGCAGCGACCTCATTGAGACTTACGTGAGTACACGAACTTTTAGGCAGAAAATCTTACTGAGAACACAAAAATAGGATTTTATATCGCAATGCCGGAAGCTTTCGAGCTGCTTTTTACCGGCTGTCTGCTAGGATTCGTTTTGAAACAGATTTTTATACTTTTTTGTTACGACTCAATGCGTTAGGGGATCACGGCTTAGTTTTTATTTTGAGCAATAGGATGGGTTGCGATAGGGAGCTAGGTGGTATTCCATCACGTTCCGCCCAAAATAATTGACGCTGACGTGATATTGGCGGGATGTATTGAAGTCAGCTTTTTTTGTTTATATGTTAAACGTGCACATTCGTAATATATTTAGACTAAAATATAAAAAACAATTAGGTACAGTGTTTACAAGTAATCAAGGTTTTACGATAATATGCGATTGTATCTCGAAACGCTTGAAGAAAGTAACGATCTACCAGTAAAAAGAGATTAACTTTTGTCCCAAGTGTGTTCCTGTTGTTCTCAAAACAAGGGGAGTAATTATGTTAATGATTCAGCTGCAGCCCGCGTCGACCTAATACAACGTTCATGTCTGTCTTAAAAGTACCTTTGAACAGATTTACTTGGCATGGTAACTTGTTACTTGATTACCCGTAACAAATTAAATAAAGCCCTGTAGAAGTACGCGGCAGCTTTTTTTAATTAGCAAGGGGTGAAAAAATATACAAAAGTATTTTACGGCCGAGTTTTGTTTGAGTACGGTCTGACAGCTCATATATCTATTCACTCTGATTTTATTCATATTCTATAAGGAAGGACGACCGATAGTTACACGAAACTCGTATTCAAATAGTGACGAAAATATCTAGAGCGCGTATTTTAGAAGAGAGTTAATGTAGCGTAGATCTGGGTGGCTAGCCGAATGGCACAATCGCTCACGAAACGCTCACGAAACGAAGCGCTAGTAGATATCTATCTCTATCGCGCTTGCGTATTGGCGCGACAGAGCCAGCGGCGTATCGCTTTCGTTTGGCGTCGGAGAAATGCCATTCGGCTACGGGGCCAGGGCTGCTCATTTTTTTGCGCGGACATGGAAAAACTGTCGGCATAAATAGGGCGCATTCATCACGCCATAAATCAAGGTACATCGAAACAAGCGCTCGGACACCAGACACGGCTACAAATAATCAATCACAGATAGGGTCCCTGATATATTGAAATTATTTAAACAAAATAAGGATAAAGGAATTTTTTGAACCCTTATGCTAATGTTGGAAGCAACTGCGCAGGGTTCACTTTGATTGAGGTACGACAGGACACGGTTTAGCAGGGTACTAATGTGTTCTTCTCATTTTAGCGCAAATAAACATGTACTACTTATACCCACTTTTGTGCTGTAAAATGTTGCCTCAAAATATATTTTCTAAAGGGAGTTTTAAATTTCCATCTGAAGGTTTGGGGACGTGCCAATCCTCTGGGAAATACATCACGCGATCCAATACATTGTGCTGTGGATTTTTGAACCAACTTAAAAAAAGTGAATTGATGGTCTTTGGCATAATTCCAGCGTCAGATATTCCTTGTAACAAACACAAATTACGTTTTGAGCTGAGCCTATAATATAACCGTATAATATTAAAAGTGTGCCGGTATTATTACCTACCGATTGTACCTATTTCATTTTTCTTTTTTAATCAAAGTAGTTTAGGGATTATTTATCTTTGCTTCTTAAAAAAACGAGGAAGAACACCATCTATGTACTACGCTGTACTCTTAAGCTACGAGTATAAATTTGTCATTTAAATTCCACTGACAGCTACGGGTCTCAATAGTCGAACTACACTTCACCTATTAGTCTCGGGCGCGCTAAAATCCCTGGCATCAATTTCCCCCTGACCTCCATGCGTCTCGGCCGTCACTTTATCTCCTGTGTAATCATGACTTTATCCCGCATTCACATTTCACTGGCGCTGACTGTCACCGGGTTCCATCTTTATAGTCTGCCCATTTAGTACCTACTTTGCAGATACTCGAGACTCATTCGGCTCGAATAACATCGCTCGGGCCTTTTATTTGTCATTCTCTCGTCGTATTTCACTGTAAATGCAAACTAATTTTGTAGCGTAAGCTTTAAATGCGGAGTACGAAAATTAAACTCGTATACAAAGAGCGGCATAGTTCTTCTCAAGTCAAACGCGACGCTCAAGTTTCGAAACCGCGCACTAAGGGCCGGTTGCATCATACCGTCTGTATTGTTGCTTGACGATGATGTGTCTGTCAAATGTGGTTGATGCAACTGGCCCTAAGAACACTTAAAATCATGTTATATTGTACAGTTAATTTTTTAAGGATCGAATAATTTACGCATTCTTCTTAATTCCATCAGGCAATGAGCTAATAAGTTTACCGTGTACTCGTATTAATCTCAACCGTCTAAACTAAAACCTAAAATAAATATAAAATATTTGTATTTAATAATTATTCCTAATAAAACGTGCCACCTAATTTCGGGGACAAAGAGCTTAGAATAGCTTAGCGCTTTCAAAATTTTGATCTTTTCCTTTTATCTCGTTAGTTACACACCCACGAAGTAGTGGAGGTGTGCGCCAAGATCCTGTACCAAGTGGAGCTGCAGAGGAACACCCTGGAACAGATGTGGGGCTTCAGCGTGGAGGCCGAGCTCATTGAGAACGCTGAGCGCCAAGATGAGCTCTGCTGTTACGTCAGCCGCGTCGAGGACAAGAGTGTAGCCATGCAAAACGGTCAGTAGTCACAACTGTACTCTGTAAATTAAATTTGTAATTTTTATTTTCTGTGTTTCATAGTTCTATCACCTCCCATCTTGTTTTTTGAAAATCAAATTTGGTAATACATGATGCAAGTTATAATTACCATGATTGAAGTTGTCGATTATGAATTGACATTGACTTAATGTTTTAATATTATTTTTATGACACTTATTCTACTGGTACCCAGGTGTAACGAAACATAAACGATTTTTGTACTTACTTCCCATCAATGTTATTTTATTTCCCACCATATAGGTCAAGTAAACTTACACAAATACCTGCTGAAATATGTTGTTTGTTTTGACCTGTTTCACCGTAAACCATCTTTCAATATTTCCAACGATAAGTCTCTACCCTCTTGAGTAAATTTGTCTATTGGTAAATATTTTTAAGGTATATAATATAAGAGTAAAACTTTTTCTTCTTTTATATTTTCATGTAACTGATTATAAGTTATAAGATAGAGGTATTTATAATTTCATAATAGTTTAAAATAAATTAATTCACTGTAGGTACATACATTTTAAATGTTATTTTTCTTTCATAAATATTTGGGCAGTAACACATGACAAAAACTAGTTTCGTAACACACTGGAAGTGTACACAACTTTACTAAGTTCGCAAAAAATGTTAGCGAACTTTGTCCCAGTTTGTTTTTGGGGACTTTATCATGCTTCAATCGTGTTAGCCACTTCCCCCATGAAGCCTATGAGAGAACAAACTTTTGGATCATCTCACAGAATAACAAATCTAGTAGAAACGATATAATTATGAAAATCAATTTATTTACAAAGACTAAAAAGAGATTGCAGTCATTTTATATCTTTAGTGCCTAGTCTGCCCTAGTTTCAACCAGAGCAAAAAATGTACAACTTTATAAGGTTATACATAATTCGATTTCTAACGCTCGCGCTATTTTCAATTTCAAATAAGCGCATCCCCGATAAGTTAAAAATACACTGTGCAGTTTATAAAACTCTTGTTGTGTCAGGTATAATCAAAGGCGACGAGATAATGGTGATCAACGGAGCGATCGTATCTGACCTAGATATGATGTACTTGGAGAGCGTATTGCAAGAGGAACTCTCGCTCGTCATGATGATGAGGTATGTTTGCTGTCTCTGAATACGAGACCATTTACTTTTTGATTTCCGTACGGTTGGATGTTAGTTGTCGAGTTACACTCCATTAATCAGAAACACTGATCATGTCCTGTCGTCACATAAAACGTTTCCTGAAAACAGTTTGGGTCACCTAATGAAATGCTCTAGCTTTTTAGAATGCAAAGCTTTATCTCAGTGAACATGTTTACTTAACGGCTTCATTTTAAATTTAGTCCAGTATGAAAAGCTCATTTCACTCTTTCAACATTGCGAAGTTGGTGCCAAATAATTTGCCTTTTATGCTGCTAGGCTACGGTAAATGCAAATTGCATTTAGTTCGTACTGGACAAATAAACAAAAATTTCCTCCCCAACTCGGAAGGAACCCCTCAGATATGAATTGCGCGAGAAAAGGTTTTATATTTAAACTGCGCCGGAGGAATAGGAAGCTGGTTGCGAGGATAATAAAGCGGAAGTTAAAGTGTGGCGTGGCGCGGCAGGGCGAGTCGGGGCAGAGTGGAAAGGCTGTTCATCGGCGTTTCCCGCCCTCATACACCTGACCTTTCGCGGCCGCCACAAGTTTACTGAAGCGCTCGCTGCGACCTACATAGCCTGCAGCCCTGCCTCGCCCTGCGCTGTCCTCCGCCGCACCAGTTATAAAACAATCACCCGCTGCCGATCGCTGTGTTTAAGGGTTTCGCGGTAGCTGCAATAAACTCGTATATAAGTTCTTAACGTTCCTCACAGACTTTTGACATCAAAAGTTTATTATCCTTCGGATACACCTATTTTCCTATAGCTTAACTGGCCGTCAAGAAAATCGTAAACGGACAACGTAATTAGATATTTATAACTATTTTATTAACTTTTGCCTCTTTGAAATAATAGTCGCTGTTTATCCGCTTACAAAATGACACAGGCAACTGCGCTTTATAAAAAGGAAGCTGCCAGCAGCACCCTTCATTTGCAAGCGTAGTTTGCACTTGACAAGGTTTTAGCTCACTCTTCCGCTTTGACGTAGTAGAACGACAAAGATAGCGATAGCTTAAAGCGTTTAAAGGGTTTACATCATCCTTTCTGCGTAGTATTTACTTGCTGCGGCGCTGGCATTGTGCACTAATTCACCGCGCATTGCTTTAAGAACCATTATAAGTGCTACCGTTAATTTTGCCCATTTTATAAAAAAATCTAGATCAAGTTACACTAGGTATAAGCTCAAAGTGGAGGCGAAATATTCGTGAATTTAATAGCTGCAATTGAGAGTCGCCGCCTGAATTACAGTCGTAACTAATGGTTCCCAACAAATGTCGCCTCGGAACAAACGTTTGCGACTTGGTGTTATTGTTGTGAGTTCTATCTTATCGCTATATCATAAAGCCGTTCCGGTTTTCAGACGGTCCTTTTGTTTCTGAATGTGGGCCGTGCCGTTAATCATTAAGTTTGCTCACTGTCTAAATATTAAATATTCTGTAGCATTTTAACCGGGGATTTTTGTTTTTGTCATTTGTAATTTATATTTAGGCAGTCCCTTTCTTTTAAGCCGTTTTTTTTTTTACCGAATAATATTAAATCACGATAGACCTAATAGCATCGAAGCGATATGTCAAATTGCTCCCCGTTTTTATGTGTTACACTGAATAAGACGTAGTGACTTAATATTGTACATTTGATACCGATTTCCAACAACACAATGGGTGTGCAAAGTGTGATGAATAATGTACTGTCGAGCGAGTTGAATAATAACGGGGTAAATTCGAGACGTCTCATTTATGTTAATTGTCTGTACAATTGGATTATGTTACGTTACGTTTGTTAAGGATGCTGGCGAGCTCATATCCGAGTGCGAACGTTAAGCTACGTGCACGCCGGATTAATATAACGCCTAAAACGCCATAATGCATAACGGATGCAACATCACGTATTCTAAATCTGGATTAACAAATGCAAATGCCCCTAGTGCACACCGAATTCGCATTGGTGTGCTACTAAAGCGCACATGTGTAAACAATAAGTGCGTTTTATCGCAGCCATCGAGACTGAATTACGAACGCTAGATGAACATGAAAGCGCGCTATTGTGGACTAGGCTTTACGTCGTTCTGACAGATATGCTGATCGCAAACGTGGCACACTGAGATGTGCATTGCGGTATGAACACACAACGGCGCTATAATGAAATCCGCACTTAGATAAACAATTACGTACGTCAAGTATAGAGTCGGTGCGGAAAGAGAAGAGTTTTGAAATGATATGTACGACTTTTATCTTTCCGAATAGACTACTAGCAAGAATATTTCCCAATAATTTTGCAACAAAATCTGTTGATGAATATCATGTAGCACGATAAAAATAAATTGCTCGGTTTTTAGATACTGCAAAAAACGCATTCAATTATTTTTGCTGTCGACGTATGGATACTATTTTCATATTCAGGTCATGTTGTAGGAGATTTATAAAATACTAGCAGATTCGGTGGTCGGTATTCAAAGCTACGCTCCGGAGTACAGTCAATATTGGTATGGTTTTAAACTTACTTTGTACTAGCTTTGCCAAACATAGCCCATGTTTGATAAAGAACCACTAACATAGCCGATTTTATAGAATTTTAGTAGTTAATTAAAAATAATTATTTAAAGCTAAACGCAAGATCTACTATGATTAAATTGATTAATTTAACAAGGTAGGGCAACTAAAATCAGGTTTTCCATTGTGAATAAATGTAACGATAAAACTAATCTGTAAAATATAACACACCTCTCTAACTTTAGGTTGGCTGTCTCTAGACTACAGCAAGAACACTATTTTGTTTGTTAATATTCTTTTAACTAACTAATGAACTTTTAACTCATCCACTCTATGGAATATTCACTGAAACTAAAAGTTTACTTTTGTCTATGAATGCTATAGTTTTCTAAAACAACCCGACGAAGTTATTTCAAGCTTATTTCTGAACTGGTTTGTACCCCGACAACGACGTTAACTTTTCAAAACTGTTTTTTTTTAATTAGCCACGTATAAAGAATACGTTTGATCAGAAGTACCTAACAAAATAGTTATTTGCCGCCGAGTGTGGAATTGAAAAACGAGCAAGTGAAAGGATTCTATAGTTGAACCACGAGCGAAGCGAGTGGTTCGAGAATAGAATCCTGAACTTGCGAGTTTTTCAACACACGAGAAGTAAAATACATTTGCACCCGAGTGTAGCACAAAACTTTTCCCCTCACTATAGCGAGGAAGCTACAACGCAAAAAATGCGTTTATCACTACTTCCAGTAGTTCCACAGGTGGTAAATCATCTTTATTACTAGATTCACCTACTCATATCAATTTTAAAGCAGTTAATTTGACTTTATTCAAAGTCAAATTATTTTACCCACTAGTGGATAAAATGCGTTTTTACCAGCTAGTATTAAAGGACAAAACACGTGTTTCCGAGCTAGTGAGGGGAAAAAATATTTTTTCATTTCCTAAAGTTAACGGCAACTTTCAGGCCAATTAGAAGAAAAACTGACTTGAAAATAAGTAATAAGTATTTAAACTTACGAACAATTGGTATGAAGTAAATGCACGCCAACTAAGTAATATTTTGAATGAATGAATGAATGATTTATTGCGTATATGTTAATTCAGGTTACAATAGCAGGTACAGGTGCATATTATAAAACAGTTCCACTGAACAATACCTTTACAGGTGTATACGCTAACATAACTTACACTAATAAAATAAAAATAAAAGAATACAAGAATTACAAAATGTCATGGCATGTCAAAATATATGGTAATGTAAATTATAACGTATTAAAATAATTAAAATGAAATTTTAAATGAAGTTTTTTACATTAGTGTAATGTTACTGCAATGTAATATTATTGGTATCTTTTCAAGTTTTCTGGTTATGTAGACAACTTAAACAGAAAAACAAGTTGTATTTCCATTTACCGATATAGCAGTGCCGTATTACCCCTTAGGCCCACAAGTCACCTGGCAAATAGTTGAAATGGATGGAGATGGGGTCCTGATAAATTGAAGACTTCAAATACGGGCCTGGATATTATTAAAGAAACGTTTTTGTCCAGGTCATCACGCACGGAGCCACCCGAGCTAGCAGGAATGATGCGAGCCGCCACCGACGACATAATCGACTCGCTCGTGTGCCCGCCGCCGCCGACGGATCCGCCTGTCATCTCCGACGATATGATCTCCGGCCTCATCGTCCCGGCACCGGCTTGGAGTGAGTACCATGTAGCATTTAGCAAACTGAAATAATCGATTCGCCTGAATCCTGCCGGTGTCCACCGCCTCGACTATCGAATCCGAGAAAAGGGTCTCCAGCCGGCCTAGCCCAATGGCAATCGGCGACGCCAGACGCCGCCGACAGAAATTCAATGTAGCTTTGTCGCTCCAATACACAAGAGCGATAGAGATAGATAGTTACGAAACAGATATTATCGTGAGCATTTGGCTACGCACGCAGGTAGAATGAGTATTTACTTACTTGCAGCCTAAACAATGAGTCGCTTAGCAAACTTTGAAGTAAGTACTTCCAAACCAAACGTACTTTTGGCATCTACGAGTGTCTGTGATTTTCAATCCTTATTAGGTATTCGTTTTTTATTATTACAGAGGTTTTTATATTTTGTCATTCTTCTAATACGAAGTACATAAACCTTCCCTTGCTTTAAAATAATATTCGGAAGAATACTCAATATTATTTATACTAAAAGACGACTAGTAGGAATAAGATCAGGGTATTCTTCTACGTATATTTTAGTTACTCGAGTTAGAATAATTGACACGTCAAAGCAAAGTATTTGAGTGCACCGATACGCCGTGCGATGACGACGACGTATACATGAGATTTCGGTTATTTTGAGACCAAGAATGCTACGAATACCAGTTTCGGTGTAGCACACATAACGTTGTTAAGTTTGTGAATGAAAGCTGCGCTTTGATAATTTATAGAATAATAGGCGTTGTTGCCTTCTGCCCGGCAACGTCCACACAAAATGGATACAAGCTGGCCAATTCGAATATATTAACACTAAACTTTGATATAATTTTATTACTTACGAGTGTTCCACTGATTTTTTTGTTGAACTGGTTGCAAGCTCTTGCCAACCAACGCCTTTAATACTTATGTCGCATGTAAATAATAAGCCGTTAGTTTATTGGAAAATTTGAGGCTCATTTTGATTACGTAATCACGGTTTGGTATCATATATATAATACAATATATATTCTGTAAACTTCTCTAGTATTACCATTGGTTGCAAATGAGATTTATGATTCACATAAAAACCAGTTTTTCATATAAAATAAATACCTACGCTTTCCTGAGTTCAAATTGAACTTGGCGTCGTGATTGGATAAAGTAAGCCGATAGACTATTTTTTTATTGAAGCCGTAAGGCTGGCTGCACTGAGTGCCTGGTGCGGACTAGTTGGCAACGCAGCTGCAAACTTAAAGATAACTATACAATTATGCTAACAAGGAATGTTTCATACCGATCGTATGTACATTGTAAGAATGTGGTAAAAGATACGAATAAGTTCGAAACGAGTGGCGATAAATTAAAACACAACCGAAGGGAGTGTTTTAAATCGTCACGAGTTACGAATTTCCTTTTAGCACGTGTATTGTAAGACTTTTTTCAGTATAGATGGCCCTCCGATGTTTACTTGACAAAAAATCAACCACTTTTTTCGCACTAGTGCATAAAAAAAAGCACCATCTGTGCCTACTGAAAAAGCAAAGTGGAGCGACGAATTGACGTGATTTTTTAAGTGGAGATAGTTGAAGGGATGGAGAGTGACATACGCTACTTTTTGTCTGTTTCTAACGCGAGCGAAGCCGGATTGAGTAATCTGTATTTATATAAAATTAATAAAAGCAAAAAGAATATTTTTCTTTGAAATACTCTGGGTCGTATAATAGTCCGTTACCAAGAAAAATGTTTTAACTCATTCGAGTGACATTGATGAATGATGTCATATTGATTATTTATTTACTCACGTGTCTCGCTTGTACATTTTTATTCACGTGCCAAGCTTTAGCTATCAATAAAAAAATCAATAATTGATTTTGAAAGTACGAAGGCCACTCGTGGACGAGGGCCATTGGAATTTAATTTTACACGCTCAATACGGACCAGCCGTGCGTAGCCCTCTCGCATATTTGTGTAAAAGATGGTACCTTTTGAATCTAATTTCTATACGTCACTCATTCGGTTTAGAATATAACGAGCGACTATTTTAAGCAAACATTTACTACAAGAAACCCAATTAATGCATACTTATATTTGATTTTGTGAACTAACCAGTTCGGCAAAGTGTTGAAATACCCTTTAAATCTCATTTATAGCATTTAAGGCAATCGTATTAGTAGCGCTACGATCGTAGACTTCATAGCTGCTTCAAACAAAAACGTAACTTTTCATCGTTAAATATCAGTTTTAGGGAAATTTTAAGACTTTTTTTGTATCAGACCGCCGTAAGCTACAATATCACAGTTTATATCGTAGCGCTCTAACTCCAAACTGTCTTACAACATCACAATATTGACGTAGCACCTGCTACGAAACTCGTGCTATTAGTTGTACAGAATACAACGCCTCGGTAGTCATAATTCCTGCACCGTAACACTATGCCACTGCGAGAAGTAAACCAATCAACCGCGCAACCGCACGCAGGCGCTTGGTATGCTCCGGCCGAATCAAACTGGCTCACGAACGTGACAATGTACACAAATATGATGTACAGTATTGATTGGATAATATGTTCGTCTCCTGGGTAACTCCATGTAACAGAGTGGGTAATGAAAGTTTCCAATTAGTTGCAGCATACTTTATTAGTTAATAGAAATGGAAGTTTAAGAACATTCAACATGACTAATTATTAAAATTTCAATTTGTTTGATAAATAAATAACCATGCAACGAAGTAGTCACCTAAGTCACAGTTACGTGGAATGTTTCTGCTTCAATAAAACCAAGGACGATATAAGACATGTTTCGGCTCAATTTCGAGAGCCTTTCTCAAGAGTAGCAGGGGGTCGGCGGCGCGGGCGACGTCACCGTGGCGAGATCGGAGCTACCCACTATGTTACTTTTGTCAAAAGCAGGATTGCACACAACACTTATTACGTCACTTGTTAAGGGTGCGTTTACACTGGGGACCGACGTAGTGCCTAGAACTGTTTTCCAACTCGGTGGCACCGACCAACCACTGTCACGATTGAAATTAGGATGACGACTAATTTCTATAGCTTCCCGTATTTTCCGCTGAACGAAGAACTTTTCTCGCGCCAGTACGGTTACCCTATCAAATCTTACATAGTGCGTCGTGTCCGAATCCAATACGTGTTCTGACAAAAGTAACATAGTGGGTAGCTCCGATCTCGCCACGGTGACGTCGCCCGCGCCGCCGACCCCCCCTGCGCCTGTCCTCAGCAGCCGCGCGCACCGAGCAAGCGCCCGCAGTATGCGTCGCGCTCTCGACATGTAAAGGCGGGGTGTCGCTACTCTTGAGAAAGGCTCTCGAAATTGAGCCGAAACATGTCGAACGCTATATCGACTTAATACGTGAGTAACCCGCTTAAAATATTTTTAAATATGTATGAGTCTCACGGGAGTTTTATAGTTAAAACTGTATCGTTAAGTATGAAGACAACTTTGAGTAGCCGTATTTATTTGCTATTATATTTTTTTCTTATAACAAGCCATGGGCTTGATAAGGCACATAATAAGGTACACATTTTGTCCTAGAAACTCGACGTAAAGCATATGGTTTAGACAGTATTGACTTAATCCTCCCGAGTACCAATTACGATTCCGGATAAATGCTACTAGAAAATTCACAAAGTGCGTAAAAGACGATACGATTGCGAAAAAAAATTGTATGGTGCGAACCTCAACGACACATGACCCACAAAGCAGAATATCTGGACATAGTCTAGCCACTGTTATGTATTTAAAAAAAATATAGTTCAGGATCTGTGTATGGCGGCCATTTAGAGAATGTGGCATGGTGCTTACTCTAACTCCGACTTTGATGTCGAATTTGACTATCATACATTGTTTATATCGATCTCGTTTAAGCACTGTTCAAACACCATGAATGTCAATTAGACTTTGGCCTATGGCTAATTTTTTTATCTGTTTCTCTCATCCTGCTAGCATCAAAAATTTACGGCAATCCGGAACGTTGCTCAAAATTGCGTTTTACAAGTACCCAATTGGAAAAACCATGAAGAGGACTCTTAAAGAATATATTTTGGCAGCATATTAACCTTTGTTTGTTGAAATCGTACAAAGAGTCATTGAAATATTCTCAAATTAAGCCAGATAGGGGTTGTCCGAAATTTATTTGCTAGACCTTAATGAAAGTACCATAAAGTCCCTAAAATAAAAAAAATATCAGACCTTCTTATATCAAATAGTACTTGAGATCATACTCTCGGAACATAATAATACAAAATTATGCACATGTCAACATTTAGACGAGGTTTGTTTTGTCCTTATACTTAACGATACAGTCCTTAACAGGACAGATAAAGTCGATACAAAAAAGCGTACCCCTGAAATGTATGGGACTTTTAGGCTTAAAACTAGATGGCACTGTTTCGCATTTAATAGGTGGCGCTAAAAAATCGAGGTACGATTCTTAGTATGAAGATTGTAAATCCTATACAGAGTGGGGCCTGTAACAAAAGCAAAAAATTAAACTGTAAGCTATTCTCCTTATACTGATCAACATTTGTTCAGCAACTTTTAAAAATAACTTGTATTTTGATTTTTATTACCATTGAAAGTTTTTTCTAAGAGGTAATGTATTGCGAATTCTGTTAAGTCTAAAGTGTGACAGACAACGTCAATGACAACAATAATGGCGTACATTGAAGCTAATATTTTTTTTTATGAAAAATAAAAAAATTAAAGACTTCATAATTTTTAAAAGTCACTGAACAAATGTTGGTCAGTTTAAGGAGTATAGCCTACAGTTTAATCTTTTGCTTTTGTTACAGGCCCCACCCTGTATAAATTATCCTTGAATAAAACGTATTATGTTTTATTTAAATCGGATAGTTTACAACTTTTCTGCTTTGCCTAATGGTTGACTGGTAGAGGTTGACTGGCAAAGTTCGCCTTTTGTACGGTGTTTTTCTTTGTGCAGAAAGATTTTTAAAAAATAGTTCATCAAAATCCTACAAAAGTCTAAATTGATAATTATTTAGCTGCATTGACTACCTCCATTACCCAAGTACTCGTTGTCTGCAATCTGCATTTAGTGAGACAATACACAAATTATAATTAATACAAATACAAATAATTTATTAATACTCAGTGATTGTTCTGCTAAGAATTGTTATACATAATCTGATTTATTTTTAATTATTCACTAAAATAAAACTTATAAGAAAATTTAGTGAGACAATACACAAATTATAATTAATACATACAAATTAAATAAATAATACATTTTAAATGAATGTAGTTATAGCATCCAGATTTATAACATAGATATTTAGATAAAATGTAAGGTATCTGAAAGTTCATACTGTTTGTGTGCATACATATCTACCCGCAAACTGAATTCCGTTATCATCCCCCGGACAATCCCCGTATAGTAGGTACATACAATGTTACGATATTATTAAATTGTAAATGATATTCTCACGTAAAACTCATAAAATTTAAAGCTAGAACCTCCAAAGTGAACTCAATTTGAATTACGACTTGAGATACGATCATTTTATTACAGACCTTTTTGTCTGCGAGCTATCCGGGGGTTAAACAAACTTAAATAGGGTAGGCATTTATGACTCCTTTGTTACGCGTTTTACTTGCTTTCAGAATACTTGAGGGCAAAGGGTATTAACGCTAAAAGGCTAAAAAGTTTTAATGAATTAATGTTGGATTTATATCTAATCTATCGAAAAAATAGGCCTCTTTATGAATTTAGAACTCGTTAGTCAGCTTAAGAAATTATTTACATTGGCTTACTTAAGTTTAAAAATCCACTCAACTCGCCAAATACCTAGGTATAGCTACTAGTACACGAATCTAAAAAAGAAACATCATGTTTTAATTGTAATCTTATATCTTATGTCTTATAAGGAGAATTTATATACAGGGTGTCCCACGGCGATGCCACATGGAGGGAAAGTACCTTAAATATCATAGATAGCATATTTTGCTAAAAAAAGACTTTATTTTATTTTCAAAACCTAGTAAAAGTGGATTCAATTTTTTTTAATTTTTACTATGAGGACTTATACAGGCTGTATTTTGATAGCGGGTCAGTAAACTTTTTTTTTTTGGTGCATTGTCGTGAGTTGACCCCTAAGCAATTATTGATACTGAATAGGAATGGAGTCGATTGGCATCATAAAAATACCATGTGGAAAAAAAAATTCATACAAATTGTATGGGAAAAGTTTTTCGTGATTTGTGACTTTTCGAGCCGGAAATTTTTTTTGGTCCCATACAAGCTTTTGATCCTGGATAGGAATGGGATCAATTGGCGTCAAAAAAAAAAGTTTGTCATAAATGCCCTTTTTCTCGCACCCTGTATGTTTTTTCCAAAATCCGTAAATGCCATTTTTCATCAATTTGAAATTGATGGATGGTCCCCTTAGACTATTTTCATGTAGAACTACGGGATCTCATACCGGCCTTACTGACCCGCTATCAAAATACAGCCTGTATAAGTCCTCATAGTAAAAATTAAAAAAATTTGAATGCACTTTTACTAGGTTTTGAAATTAAAATAAAGTCTTCTTTCAGCAAAATATGCTATCTATGATATTTAAGGTACTTTCCCTCCATGTGGCATCGCCGTGGGACACCCTGTATACGGAATACGTATATCTTCCTAAACTCAAATTTGTTGTTTAATTAATTTCGCCGACAGCTTGACGGTAGAACAAATTAAAATTATCAATAGAAATTACAATTACAATTCGTTGAGCAAGGTTACATTAAACGAATTAATTAAATCGGCATTTATGTAATTTTAGCATTAATACCTTACAGTTTGAGCATTTAAATATGCAAATATTTGAATAATCTTCGATTGTACCCAGCTTTGCTACTAAGATTCCATTATACAACGTACAAATTTGAACAGATTTCTGTGGACCACAAACACCTTTCCAATTATGCGTAATTCAGCGAGGGTGAAGGATCACCGACCGCTCGCCCTCTCACACGCCCGGCCCGCAAACGACTGAGTATAAGAGTAAATAATTCCTACTTTACTCTCTTGTCTTGTGTATTACCTTTATTTTCTTTCAAAACATAAAGCGGCAAAGCTTTCACAGTTCAGGGAACGGATTTACTAAGTAAACAGAGTGTTCTATTACAAGGATTCGCAGATTAAAAAAAAAAACATATTTTTACAGACTTTTTAGCGTAGCAATAATGCAAAGGACCGTTGTATAGGTATACAGCTTCGTTACGAGACAGGTTGTGCAGGTACAAAGACAAAGATACTCGTGCCATACCCACATACGAGTGTGAAATTCCTTTTGGAAGAGACAAACCGCAGCCTCGCCCGGGCGTATTGTCGTGTCGCAGCAGCGTGTAGAAAGGCCTCTGCGAACAAATCGACCATTCTAGGACAATGGGTCTGAATCAATAGAATTTGCAAATTATTGCCGCTTCGCCTCTGTGCTTTATTTTACGACGGACGGGACTGGTGTCCGTGTAGCGTTGTTTTATAGGTACTCGCCGTTCCATCATACATCGTTATTGTTACGAGATCGGAAGTTATGCGGGTAATCAATCATAAACTTTAGCATTGCATGCTTGTTAGCCTCACCTACCTACTGCAAACTTGACTACCCACCATTATGAATATACCTATATCAATATTCAATTAATCTTATAAGAGTAGTATACTACTATTATAAACTTTGGTGGTATAAAGTGTTGAGTAAATTGGTATAAAGACCTACAGTTAGGTAGGTCATTCAAAATGAATAAGAGTTTTAAACAATCAATAATAAAGTGAATATTTTTGTAAATATCCGGACACCGAAACTTTTCGGTTTTTTTCAAAAGCTTTGCCTTCCAAGTAAAAACACGTGTGAAGCGTTACCTGTACTAGTGTAAGGAGTGTATCGTTAATTATAGGGACACAACAAACCTCGTCTAAATGTTGACATGTGCATAATTTTGTATTATTATGGTCCGAGAGTATGATCTGAAGTTATTGGTAAGTAGATACTATTTGATATAAGGTCTGATATTTTTTTTTATTTTAGGGACTTTATGGTACTTTCATTAAGGTCTAGCAAATACATTTCGGACAACCCCTAATCTGGCTTAATTTGAGAATATCTCAAAGACTTTTTGTACGATTTCGACAAACAAAGGTTAATATGCTGCCAAAATATATTTTTTAAGAGTCCTCTTTGGTTTGCCGTAAATTTTTGATACAAGCAGGATGAGAGAAATAGATAAAAAAATTAGGCATAGGCCAATGTCTAATAGACATTCATGGTGTTTGAACAGTGCCTAAACCAGATCGATATAAACAGTGTATGATAGTTAAATTCGACATCAAAGTCGGAGTTAGCGTAAGCACCATGCCACATTCTCTAAATGGCCGCCATACACAGATCATGAACTTTATTTTTTTTAAATAACAGTGGCTAGACTATGTCTAGATATTCTGCTTTGTGGATCATGTGTCGTTGAGGTTCGCACTGTACAATTTTTTTTCGCAATTGTGTCGTCTTGTACGCACTTTGTGAATTTTCTAGTAGCATTTGTCCGAAATCGTAATTGGTACTCGGGAGGATTAAGTCAATGCTGTCTAAACCACATGCTTTACGTCGAGTTTCTAGGACAAAATGCGTACCTTATTATGTGCCTTATTAAGCCCATGTCTTGTTATAAGAAAAAAATATAATTAGTTATGTACTTATGTACCTTATAATTTCTACTAGCCTTTATATTAGCTAATTTATGTATTAGCTGGCACAAGATGTGTACTGAATATCAGCGTTTTCGTAAACATTCAACGGCAATTCTAGAACAGTAAAACATGTCCAATTTCCACCTTACTCCGAACATGAAACCGAGAAAGTAATTTAATCAGCCGTAAATTTAAAACTTTTGATAACATCCACAGCATTCCACCAATAATCTCACTGGGTGAAAATATGGACTTCATTTCCTTCCACACTGAAATTGGAGTCATCATTCATTTGGTATTGCGGTTGCCGCTTAACAAGCAACTCTTCAATCTTCATGTCTGCGTAATAATACTTGGCACCATTCCCGATACCCAACCTTCATTGACTTGGTATTGTGGCTGTCAGCCAGTAGTATTTGTGCATCGCAGATTACAACATTACTGCCTCCGCTACTTTGGCATTTATTGATTTTATCGTTAATACCACCCTATTTAGTACATCTAAGAAGATATAGATATACACATCCATACACGATATGAAATTTGGGTTTATGATCCTCGCATATAATTTACACTTACTCGCACAGACGTATATGTTTACTCAAATTCATTTGAAATATTCGCAATACTCTCGCGTTTGCGTTTTAATATTAAATTGTAAATTCTATCGCATTCAGCCCAAATTCATAATATTCCGTGTCATCCTTACCCGCCTCTTTAATACAAAAAAACATGTTTTTGCTGTAATTCATATAAAGCTTCAACCCTCTCAAAATCATTCACAGAAAAAACGTGAAAGAGAAAAACGGAGCCCTCGCTGCACGAATTATAATCAACCTTGGCCTATATTTCTTGTTCAGAGCCAGCTTTCTTTTAATTCTCCAATATTTATAAGGCACTTTATGTAGTCCGCTTGTAAATTCTATTCAAATAAACGAGGCCGACTCTACATAAATTCTGTTTTATATCCCCGAAGCCTTTTTCTCTTTGGGCAACAAGTGTACCGCGGATTATTATTTGAAACTACTGTTTCGAAATTGTGGCACTTTCGAAGCGTTAACAATGATGTATACCACCGTGCGTGTTCATTATGTCAACGTATCGACTCGTGTCGTAGTTGTTGTTTGTTTTATGACGTTTATCCTCCATATATTGGGGCTGAGAGCGCTTGGCGAGCTGGCGCAGCGCGCGCGAGGAGGCGAGCGAACAGAACAATGCCGCTCTCGGCCGTGCCACGTTATTTATTATGACATTTCAGCCTAACGAGACAATTTAGACCCTCACTCTTCTGTTTTGCTCCCTTCTAATGATGCGTATTCAATACGTGTAGCAAAAAAGCCTTTCATTTATTATTTTCATGACGCTTTTTTTCTCAACTTCTGATTGTTTCATTTTTCTTCCGTCGTGTCGTATTCCCGTGTGAAATTATGTTGTCTAGTAAAAAAGTAGGGCTTTTCCTTTTTGTAAGTTGTTTATTTTTCATTTTCAAAGATGATGAAGAAGTTTTAAGAGCGTTTGCTGTCATAATATAACATTAATCTTCATCAGTCTCTTAATTAGCCTGAAAATACATAAAATAAATAAAGAAATCCGAGTAAAAAAGTAACATATTTTCATTAGGGTAGATTTACGTAATTAGGGTTGCAGGGCGGAGAAGCCATTTCAGCAGTAGGTACCTGAGGGTAGTAAATTAAGATTAATGAATAAACTGTAACAGGGCAACTAATTTAGCGTATAAGAAAACATTAACATTTGTTATTTGAGATTTTGAACAAACGATTATCCTGAAATTGGAGATAGGTAAATATATGTTTTAAATAATTGGCACTGCTTTTTATGCATTGAAAACACATAAAGTAATATAAACGTTAAGTAATTTAATTAATAAGTTTAACGATTGAGGCATTTTTAGCTTGCCTATATTTAAAAAAAAAAACAATTACTCCGCTCTTAGTCACAAGATGGAATTGGCCTTAAGTACCCACATCTAGCTGCTATTTGAAGTCGTCAAAGCAGCAACCAAAATGCGCGTTACGTTAACATTTAGAATACCTGAAAACGGCCTCGCGCCTCCGGTAGGTATTTTAAAACATCGCGGCCACCCCGACTGTCGTGTAAAGGCCGCGACCCTACCTCGGGATATTTGCTTGCGCCAGTGTTGACTTGCTGCGGCCAAAACTCATTGTGTTACTTGTCATAAAGCGTCCCTCTGCATAAAAGTTTCACCGCGAGCGGGTAATTTCCGACTATGATATTGAAATCTTTGACAACGGGTGACCTATTTTAGCTAGAATATACACGTACATACGTTATTGTATCGAGATAACCTTCCAAGAAAACGTTACTAGCTATTTACATTTCCAGCGAGTTTGTTGTAGCAAATACTGCGCGTCGAACATTGCTTATTTATTTAGAATTTGATATTACAATGCAATTGAATATCCCTTTGTGTGCATAAATCACAGAGAATTTATTGATTAGAACCGGAGTTTGTAACTACTACCAGCAATATGTATTTTCTGTCTCCTATTTAGCAAAATATTTTTTACCAGTTTCTTATGTAATGTAAACACGTTATTTTAATTATAATATTTATACAACAGGCAAGGAGTTGTACAGCCCGGATGCGGATGGGCACGGGGACGTATCCGGACCGCCCAAAGTCAGTTCCCGGACCAACTCGTTCGAGATAGAAAACCTGCTCAAGGTACAGTCCATAAAACAATAAATATAAGTTTTCCACCCTACTAACCCACCTTGTGTGACTTGATTCCCAATTCAATTATCTTTATCTCCCCGAGTATTTCCCGTTTTATTACGTTACGGCACCTGCATGGTAATGTCCTAATGTCTCCCCCGGAAATAATAATCGTCCGGAAAATGGAATGGGATATAATTTGGCCTACCCTGTTATATGCGTACACCACACAGCACGTTTTTTAAAACCAATCAACGCACGCAGTCACATTGTACGGTTCCGAGATGAAGTCTTTTAGCATATGAATTTCATATTTATCTTATCTGTCCGACCATCAGCAAGAAGGCGACTATCGATTTTCAGTTCTCAATCAAAGAGCTTACCTAATAAAGATAGCTATACTTTATTAATACTGTTGGCGATTTCTAAGAAAAACTAACCAACAAAAAAAAACTTGCTCATCGCTACTCCCTTCTCGCTAATCAGTAGGAAAGCATTTCATAAAATCATTAGAATTCCATATAATCACTTCTCACCACTGACCGTAGAAGCTCATGCTAATGTTAAAAGACTTCACTTGCGAGCGTACCCGCATGAATGTCGCGCCGTGGCCGTCGGTGTCGTGTCGTGGAATGTTCTCGCGAACAGACAGTCATCTAACTCGGTGGGCATTAATAGAAGTGTCCACGTGGTCGTCAGAGCGCGGAGCAAGTGACGGGCTGGTGCCGGTCGCCGGCGGAGACCCGCCGCGGCAGCCCGACGGGCAGCGTGGCTAGCGCTGCCGCCGGCACGCCCTCGCGACACCTCTCCGACGCCGATAAGCTGAGGAAGGTGCTGTCGGAACTTGTCGACACTGAACGCGCTTATGTCAAGGTAATATACTTTTACGTACTTAGATTTTCTTCATAAAGTTTACATATAATATTTATAATTTGTTAGGTAGACTCAATTTCGTTTATGGCTAAAAGAAAGGGGTAAATTATGCAGAAAATAGAAACCTTAAAATATAGCCCTTAACCTCTTTGACTACTACATAAATTAGGTTATAATGTCGTGAATAACAGAAAAAATACATGCTTATATTTCTATTTCTTTTAGTTTTCAAAAAAGTATATTTATCTACGCGATGTATTAGACAAAGATACTTACGAAGAACAAAAAACCCTGCACGTATTACTTAATTATATAAGTTTGTTTCATTTGTTGCGAATACAATTAATTAGGTATGAGTTAGGTTCGGTTAGTTTTGTTCGACGAGTAAACAGTTGTGAAACCCCATGAGAGAAATAAGTGGGTTATGAACTCTACTAGTTACATTCACTGGTATCGCTAAAACAAAGAGAACACTTCAGAAAAACATCCTCCTGGGGCTTAACGAAGTTAGCATAATCATATTCATCTCCATTACTTTGCATCTGAAGCACGGCTTTGTTTTAACAAGACTTAGATACATGAATATGCTAACAATGACACATGCAAGCAAATTCGAACGTACACTGCACACTGATACCAGCATTATGTACGTAGCTCATTCGGATATCGCATCTTTTGTTCCTGTGTACAATTATTGGTGCGGGTGAGACGCACGATAACTGTAACATGATCTAAATATCATGCTGATATCAATCTTCGTACGTTGGAACTGCCCTGGTGAACAGTGATCGCAAACATGCAGCGAACAATGCTCTGCCGGATCGCTAGTTTAAATAAGGGGCATAGAGCATCCCACACAAAGGGTTTGATTGGCCGCCAGTTGTCTGAAAGAATAATTATGGATGTAGAGCCGCCTTTGGAATCTCTCTTCGCTTGGAATAAAAAGATCGGAGTTTTTGTTTGCAATGTGAAAATCCGTCACGGATTCTACTCGTATTTCATTCACATCCGCAGGGCTGCGTTGAGCGGAATTTGAAACTAATGGTTCTGGCATATTGGTTTTGATGTTTATCCTTTATCATAAATAGTTATATTCTCCGCCATTATAGTTAAAATTAGTTTCAACATTCTTATTAATTCACCGCTTTGTAAGCAAACTGTATCCATTGACATCACGATGAAGATAATATTTAACAAGGAATAGCACTGCGAACGTATTTATAAAGGCACTCCCAATCGACATGTTTGGGCCATTTCCGCGTTCCGCGTTATTCAGCCGGAATCTGTTAACTTGGCATACTTGTGCCACTTGTTATCTCCGGGCGGGCGCGAGCGCGGGCTGGTGCTCGCAATATCGCACATTGGTATTCGCTGCGTTCCTTTAACTCGAACACAACTCTTTTAAGTATGCATATTGCTTGACTAACGAGCCAACACATTACAACATACACACGTCACCATATAAATGAATTTAAACCGTGACGAAATTGTTTTTGCTGACATAAATATTCATTAAACCGAAAAGTTATAATGGATTTACAAAATGTATTTAAACTTGGTAAAGCCGGTCGCACCTGCGCTTCATTTAACTACAAATCTTCTACTAAACCGTAGTCTGATCCCGTAAAATGAATTAACTAGGCACCCGATATTCAGTTAAGCGACGCTTAATAATAAACATTTTCCATTTGCAGCACCTTAACAATTTATTAGAGAATTACTTGGAGCCTCTGAAAAGGGAGACTTTTTTATCGAATGCCGAGATCAACGCGCTGTTCGGAAACATCCAGGAGATTGTAACGTTCCAGCGGCAATTTCTGCAAAACTTAGAGGAAGCGCTTGAATCGGAGCCCAACTTCCATCACTTTGAAATTTCAAACCAATTTAAGGTAATTGCTGCGCCCTGTTTATTACAAACTCTCGGTATACTACCTAAATACGTGTAGGGACGATACTCAAAAATAACTTGTTTCTTTCAGAATATTCTGTTCGCCGTGGGAAATGCCTTCCTCTACTACGTAAATCACTTTAAATTATATAGCTCGTTCTGCGCTAGTCACAGTAAAGCACAAAAGGTTTTACATCCAAGTAAGTTTCGCCTTGTTTTAACTTCAATTAACATTAACTTCTATTTAATACAAGCAGAACTTTTAATAGTAGTTGATGTAACTAAATTAATTTAATTTGGAACAGATGAAGGCAATCAGGCACTGCAAGAATTCTTGGCTGCCAGAAATCCAAAACAACAACATTCGTCAACTTTGGAGTCGTACTTAATTAAACCAATTCAGCGGATACTTAAGTACCCATTACTGCTCCAGCAATTGAGAAATCTGACTGATGCAAATTCCGAAGAACATCTACATTTAGTAGGTAAGAGTGTAGCGACTTCCCACTGTATTTACATATTAAAGAAAACACGCTTGTTTACAAACTCATTTAAATATTTCAGAGGCTTTGAAAGGCATGGAGAAAGTTGCTGAACACATCAATGAGATGCAACGAATACATGAAGAATATGGTGCTATATTTGATCACTTGTTTAGACAACACCAAAAGTCTTGCAAGCAACCAATAGATCTAAGTCCTGGTGAGTATTTTGAACGAAAAATATAGGTACCGTATTCTAAAACTAAGGATTAAGTATGTCGCGTGTAATGAAATTATAATACATCTTGACGATTCAACCAGTAATAAACACAATTACTCATCCATAGGTCTTCCCTGCGTTTGAAATTATTATATTTTTCTTTTAAAATAAACCTTATAGATAACTGATGTTTATTTTTTTTATTTTCAGGTGATTTGTTATACTACGGAGGTGTAGAATGGTTAAATATTTCAGACTTTTTAGGTAAAATAAAGAAAGGATTGGAACTGCACGCTATGTGCTTTGTATTTAAATCAGCCGTTGTCTTCCTCTGTAAAGAAAGACTGAGACAAAAGAAAAAGTTAATGGTAAGGTTGGAGTTTGAAAAGTTATTTGACATAAATTTCCAGGGCAAAGTTACAATTAAGTACAACTTTATTTAACTTCGCAGGGAGTATCTTCAAAGAATAATTCGAACGAGGTAGAGATAATTCGATATCAAGTGTTGATTCCGGTGACAGAGGTCCAAGTGCGAGCGTCGTCTGCGAAAGATATGGACAGCCACTTCCTTTGGGAGCTCATCCATTTGCGCAGTCAGCTACAGCGGCGCTCTGAGAAGGTTTACGTGCTGTCAAACAGGTATGGCACTTCGGTGTACCTATAATAATAGATAATAGGAATAGGGAACTTGCCTGTAGTTAAAATAAAATATTTGATTCCATGCACGAAAGAAAGCATCATATAATTATAAGAAAAACATGGACAGAAGTTATGTTTATATATATACATATATAGTATATGTTAAAAAGTGGAATCTTGAGCGTTGCGAGGGTTTCAAGGCACGAAGATTAAACAAACTTTGCCACCGAGTGAAACACAAAATTTTTCACCACACCAACACGAACAAAATATTGACTATAAAACATCAAACTAAATCAATTCCATCATTTTATTCAATATTTATGATTCAAAATCATCATTTATAGGTAAATTCTACCAACCAGCTAAGGACATCAAGTTACAATTTGTATGAATTTATACTTTGCACTCTTGTGGATAAAATAAAAACATCGACAATCCCTTTATCGATAAAGAGCCTTACGCAAGGTTATTAATTATTTCTAATAATAATCTCTAAAATCTTGATTAACCATGTAAGGAGTTATGTAAACTATTAAAATATGGTTCGTTTTATTATTATTGTCCATTTATTTTCAAACATGTGACATTTGTATAAAACATTAAATGTTATTTATACACATAAATTCAAGCCTATAAGAGCACATGAAACTACTCAACATCCAGTGCCACGGCAATAATTAATGACATAATTATAGTAATTAGTGACATATTATAATGTAAGTTATCGACGAACTAAAATATCGGAAGGAAGTCACTAGTGTCACTTCGTTCGTGCCAGAAAAATATCTAGGTATATTTATTATACTAAGGTTTACGTGCACGTTCCAGGTATAGCCAACTAACCTATGACTAACCGTTCCTACAATTTTAGCTGTGGCTTCAACATGTAAATCGCGGTTAGTTGGCTAACCTTGAAGCGTACAAGTGGCCAACTTGACTAAGAACATATTTTTTAATTAGAAATCTTGCAGCATTTGATTAGAGTATTCTTTTTTATTATATTTCTATCATTTAATTCAAATAGTCAAACTCCAACTACTACTCATATCTGTATTTTTCTGTACAGCACCGCAGATTTCCGGAACGCGTTCCTGAAGACGATCCGGCAGATCATTCGCGAGTCAGTTCGCAACATGGCGCTGCCCACGAACCGACCGGCCCCCATGCCGCCGCGAGCACCGCACACGCTCGAGCGAGACCGCCCGAAACACCAGGTAAGTTGAGTGTTAACATTTCCGGAACGCGTTCCTCAAAACTATCCGGCAGATCATTCGCGAGTCAGTTCGCAACATGACGCTGCCCACGAACCGACCGGCCCCCATGCCGCCGCGAGCACCGCACACGCTCGAGCGAGACCGCCCGAAACACCAGGTAGGTTGAGTGTTAACATTTGCGGAAAGCGTTCCTGAAGACGATCCGGCAGATCATTCGCGAGTCAGTTCGCAACATGGCGCTGCCCACGAACCGACCGGCCCCCATGCCGCCGCGAGCACCGCACACGCTCGAGCGAGACCGCCCGAAACACCAGGTAGGTTGAGTGTTAACATTTGCGGAACGCGTTCCTGAAGACGTTCCGGCAGATCATTCGCGAGTCAGTTCGCAACATGACGCTGCCCACGAACCGACCGGCCCCTCATGCCGCCGCGAACACCGCACACACTCGAGCTAGACCGCCCGAAACACCAGGTAAATGTGCTGACACATACTCGGAAAAACTATAGCAGCATATTTTCTTAAACTATGTCCAAACAAGAGATGTACCTACATGAGGTAATCCACTTTTGATTAAGTTTAAAACTTGTTCCCCCTATTCCAAAAACATTGATATTCTTTGTCATATTATGTTATCTTTGTTAGCTTATCAGTTATCACCTACTTAAAAAAACTTAGTTTCTAAATTTAAATGTAAAAATCTACAACACTTGTTCGTACTATTTTAAAATTGCAATTTTTTTTATAGGTGCAAGTGATGCAAGGATCTCAAACACTTGGGAAAACGAAAAAACCGAAAACTTCGGGGCAGCGGTTATCAGCCGGCAACATTGAGGTACACGCACAATATTTAGTGTAAAGTTACATCATACGTACATTTAGTTACCTAATTTAGGAATGGAGGAGTGGTTTGACAGCTAAAACTATGTCTCTAATTTTGACCTGGTGGCGCCGCCATCAAGATCACGACGAGCCAAGCAAAATGTAATGGAAGGGCATTAACTACCCTTTCTCGACGCTACCCACATTTTGTTTTATATAAGAAGTATTTTATCAAACATACTGTTTGGACTAGAATAGGTACATAAAAATTGACATCAATTTCAGGTCGGTGATCTTTCGCGCGAAAACTCCCAAGATGCCGAGGAGCCACCTCAAGAGGCGCTCGCAGACGAGCCCGTGTTCCGGCACCGCAGCAAAACGCTCGGGGACGCCGCCGGTGAGTCCCGGAAATGTACGAACAAATCTCTTTACTAAGCTTGTGTTTGTGTATCAGTGTTCGTGTCTCACGCCCTCAGTGTTGGACCAATTTTTGTATTTTTAAAGGTGTAGGAAGACGCATAGGATTTATAAAGCATGATTTGATGGGAAGTTCGATTGAATTTATCTTCCACTTTGCGTAATGTAATCCTTCTGACTCTTTAATAACATGAGAAATATTGTGTTTATGTTGTCTTTGTGCGCCTTAAATGTTTTGAACTAATATTTGCCAGTGCATGGGATCACTAATGTTACTAACATCGGTCCATTCCTTCTCCGTCCCCACTAGATACCCAAGCCAGTGTAAAGCGCGCGCCGCCGCCGCCGCCGCCCGACACCGACAAGTCGGACCCCGGCTCCAAGTCCGAGGGCGAGGACGAGCACCCGCAACCTCCTCCCAAGCGAGGGTTAGGCAGAACTCCCAACCATCTGACATTAAGGTACCAGCATATGTATGGGTTAACCACTTTCAACACATGTCATTACCTACACCGATTCGAATTGGCCACTCTTTACACTTAATATTATTTTGATTTCTTCCACGCGCTCTAAATTTATGTAGGTTTGCTTGATTTTACTCATACATATGTCACTACTGACTGCTTTAAGTATTACACCTGATACATGTATTCACGTCACATTGTATGCGCTTTCGCAGCACGACGTCGACGCTGAGCGCCGGCAGCACCGGCAGCCAGGCCAAGTTGATCCAGTCCTCGCACCAGCCCACGCAGTACCAGCCCACCATGGTCAAAGAACTCGGTAAGCAGGAGTCGCAGTCACTTAAATCCTCGCCAGAAAGAAAAAGCTCCACCACGTCCGAGAAAAAGATTAAAGTCATTCGATCATGCAGCGGCAGCAGTATTAATAGGGATAAGTCGCCCAACAGATCCATGGATCTATCACCGGACCGTGACCGAGTCACCAAAGTTATAGTCTGTAAATCCCCTAACAAATCTAGCTTGAAGCACAGCAAAACTTTACATCGGTCACCTAGAGGTAGCATTGACCAGTCCAAGTCGCCTCGTGGATCCATTGATAAGTCTCGTTCCCCGCAACAAAGTTTCGATGGCTCTAGATCTCCACGTGGCAGCATTATGAAATCTCGCGAAAACAGCATGGACAGGTCGCGTTCCCCAAAACCGGCTCCTAAGAAAGGAATAATGCGAACCCCTCAAGCGAGTTTTGATAGATCACCTTGTAAATCTCCTAATGTGAGTCGTCGGTCTTCGAAATCGAGCGGAGAAAAACTGGCTAGGCTTGGAACTAACTCGCTTGACCGCATGACGCACTACTCCCAACTTGCTAAAGCAGAAGACAAGGCAATCAAGATGGGTATTGTGGTGTCAAAGTCCACAGAATCTATTACTAAAGCCATTGAGCACCCGACATGTGTGCAATGCTACCTTTCTGGGAAAAAACAAAGCAAAACCTCCTAGCATAAGCCTAGGGGCAAGTCCCCTAAGTCGAGACGAAAGTCTTTGACTGCTCATCATTCGATTCTGACCTCTTCGGACAGAAGCAGCATCGAAACACTTGAAGACGTGCCCATTCGAGATATTTGCACCAACAGCCGTCATTATGAAAAGAATGAATTCGATCAAATTCACGTCTAAAAATATTTGATCACTTTTGGTTCTGATTATTAGATGACTAAGTTGGAAATCGTGCTATTGGTCTAAAAAACTAGGAAAAAATATTTAGTTATGTGTAAATCTTCCTATTAACGATCACGATCCATTAGGCCGATAACGCATTTTTATAAGTTTATAACACTGCCTTAGATATCAATCTGCAGTAAATACTTGTTTACGGTCAATGTGGTAAACACCATCTATAAAGGAAGACCATCTATGTATTGCTATTTCGTTACTTTTCACTCTTTCAGTTTTTTCAGATCTACTTCGTTTACAGATGTATTGTAGGTATTGTATAATGCTTTCATAATTATAGTATTTTCACGAAAAAGCACGAAAAATTTCGTAAAGATATGCCATTTCAATCACTATCAATATACTTTGCGATGTTTCTCGGACATTGCACCATAAATAGTCTGATATAGACACTATAAGGCGAATATAATATATTATATATACAATATACTTTCCTACTAAGTACTGACGTTGACTGAAATGGTAACATTTACTTGATAGGTTGATGTAAGAGTTAACTCAAAGACGTTCTCGAGAAATACTTGCTTTATTGTAATGATTGTACTGTCTAGACAGAATAGAATCGAATGAATAGAGTGCAATAAAAGAGTAGGCATTTACCTAATTGTAGTGTTTATATACAAATTAAATGCTGATGGTGCAATCAATCACATGACTGGTAAAAACAATAATCACATGATTCTTTACTCGATGACGCATGTGCAATTTACTTGTACATATTCCGGGGGCGGTTGAGAGGAGAGGGAGATGCTGCTAAAAAACATGATAAACATTAAATCTAACTAAAAGTAACTACTTTAAATGAAGGGGATGTCGCCTTGTCTAATCGCGAAGGATTTGACGTGTCGCAGTGATCTTCATCGCTGAGTTGGTGCGCCTCGGTGACGACGACGGAGCGCGGCGACGCGCGGGGCGGGGGCGGCGTGGCGGCCGGAGGTTCCTCGGCGATGTGTCGGGACGGCGTAGGCGGCATTTTCCCGAGCGTTCGTCGTATTATGATAAATAATGCTGTAGTTCCGATTACTCCAAGAATCACGTATATCATGGCGTAGTGATGAATATCGTGATATGATATGGTCTCGGCGTTAACTTCGGTGGTCTTCAATTGTTCAATCTTTTCTCCAAGTTCGTTAGTTTCCCTTTGTAGATCTTCAGATTCGTTTTTCTGTTGGAGGGGAGGTATGGTAATATTGATTACGTGATTTATAGGTGCCATAATAGGGATGTATAAATCAGGTTTCATTTTAAGCTCAGACCAGTGAGGTTTGTGTGGAAAAACAGAGAAATTATTAGTCTTAATAATGCAGCCATGACCTACGTTTATAAGTCCGGCATTCGTCAGCTGGTGCGCGGTGACTTGATCCGCGCACAATGTTCGAACTTGACACTGTGCACAACAAAAATAAATATAGGTATTTAGAGCGTTACTTTCGATCCAATTATTTGTGCATGTCGTGCTGGCAGTCTTGCATCCCGATTTGTCTGATTCGCAAAAACTGTTGTCGCCTTTCAATTGATAGACTGGTTTCTTGATGTAGCAGAAATAGGAATCTGATGATATTGTGCAAGCTCTGATATCATTTTCTGAGACAGGAATATACATGTCTTTTTTCATGTTTATGGAGACATACTCCGATACAGGTATAACAGCGGTTATCTTGTTTCCAGTCCTTTTGGGTATCGGAATAATCCTTAGAAGTTCATAAATATCTCGGCTAACTAGAGGCAGCCTTATCTCGAAAATAAGTACGTCGTCCATCATCCTTGCCTTTACTTTCAACAGGTTGTATATCTTGCGTAGATCCGTGTGTAAGTTGTCAATAGGCAGGGACACGTCTCTTGGTAGATTGCTTGCAACGGCGCTTAACTCATTAATAAGTTGTTCCGGAGTGAGCACGTGTGGGTTAAAACGTCCTTGGTGGATGTCGGTGACGGTGTCCAATAACATGTCCTGCATTCCCTTTAAGTTGTGGAGCATATTACTTGCGATAATAGTTCCTAAGTTGAAGTCATTAACAATGTTGTTAGTTTCAACCTTGTGTTGTAAATTCTTGAACGCTTCTTCCAAATTGTTCATATGTTGATTTATCATTTTATGCTGTTGATTCATTGTATCTTCGCTACGCTTTAATAAATTATATTCCGCTTCGACTACGGAGGTTTGATTTTTCCAAAGTGAAGCCATGTGCTGAGCGTTGTGTTGTAAAAGTGCAATATCTCTTCTATATTGTTCGGCAAATCGTGCATCTAATACGCCAAATAGGCTATTAGCTAAGTAACCGACACCGTCGGCAAGGCCGCGGCGGGTTCGTAGTGTTCGTAGCGATGATTGTCGGGTGCTCGAATGCTGACTGAGTAATATTTCATTATAGTACTCAAGTTCGGAGAATCCATGACGAAGTTGTAGTAATATTACGTCACAGTGGACTTGTGTCTTGATAGTTGCGCATGTATCTTTTAGAAATCGGCTGTATTTTTGTAATGCGTTTGTTGCGTCCCAGTAAGGTTCCATGTTGTAATAGACGACCAGCTTCCATTCATCTCTAATTAGCAACATGTTTGCTAATTTATCAAAGTATAGCCCTTGTGTTTCACGAAATGGTATGATGTTGACATCGCACTGACCGGTTGTGAGGCATGATAAAAGTAGGAGTAATACGGCGAATATTGATGACAATGTGGCCTTGTTTGCCTTCGGTTTTTGATAACTTCTTGTCGAGTTTTGCTTATCGGTATCTCGCTCAGGTAGCGAGTTACTTTGATGTATTCTGGGCTCTTCTTCGGTGTGCTCTAACAAAAGGGAGAGCTTGACTACTGGGCGCTTCAGTGTGCCGTTTTTTGTTTTGAGTGTAACAACCCTTACATATCCGTCTTGTCCCGGATGTAGCTCTATAACTCTGCCCATTGCCCACTTGCCGGGCGGCAGGTTATCGTCATGAATAAGCACGACGTCATTGATGCTGATGTTGTCTTGTGACTTTTTCCATTTACTTCTTGAGTTTAACAGTGCTAGGTATTCAGAACGCCATCTCTTCCACAAGTCTTGAAATATTTTCTGAGTGAGTTGCCATCGGGTACGCAAATCTCTTTCTGTTTCGATCAATGTTAAAGTGGGTCCGCTACTGAGAAAATGGGAAGGAGTCAAATAGTTGATGTCATCAGGATCTTCAGATATAGCGCATAGTGGTCTCGAATTCATGCATCCTTCGATCTGAGCTAATAAACTGCTGAATTCTTCATAAGTTAGTTTTTGCTCTCCGATGACACGCTTCAGGTGGTACTTGAAAACCTTAACACAGCCTTCCCATAATCCTCCTGCTGAAGGCCATGCGGGTGCATTGAGTGCCAGGTGATTCCCATGTCTGATATTGCTCCCTGACATTCGGTGTTCACGACATTTTGGATTTCAAGGTATTCTTCCTTAAGTATCTTGCTAGCCTTAAGGAAGTTTCTTCCATTATCGCTGTAGATGTGCAGCGGAGTTCCTCTTCGAGCAGCCATTCTGCGCAAAGCTGCTATGAAAGCTGATGCTGTCATGTCAGATACCAGCTCGAGATGGACAGCTTTTGTAGCCATGCAGACAAACACGCAAACGTATCCTTTAGTGGTCTTGATACCGCGACCCTTGTTGGCTTTAAGGAATACGTGGCCGGTGAAGTCTACGCCAGTATGTTCAAAGGGACGAGATGGATTGCTTCTTGCTGCAGGTAAATCCCCCATGATTTGATTTCGCATGTTTGCTTTTTGTTTCTTGCAGATTACGCAGTGACGAATAAATTGTTTGGTGGCGCTGTTGCCCCCAACGATCCAATATTTATTTCGTATGAAGTTTAGGGTTGTTCGCGCAGGGCCATGAAGAGCCATTTTATGTGCGTGGTCTATGATAAGGCTAGTCAAGCGATGTTTATGCGGTAAAATGATTGGGTGTTTCATGTCAAACGTAATGTACGCGTTTCTCAATCTTCCCTTGACTCGTAGGACGCCTTCTTCGTCTATAAATGGACACAAATCGAGTATGTTGCTCTTAGTCGAAATTGGTCGGCTTTTCTTCAATTCTTGGTATTCTTCTTGAAATTCGGTTTTTTGGACTCGCTTGATAATTAAGGTCGATGCTTCTCGTAGTTCGGATAAATGCAGATAATTACTAGATTTTCTGTCTTGCTTTTTTGATATGAATCGGCGGACCCAGGCTAGTACATGTATTAGTTTTGAGAATGAGCTGTATTTGTTTATTAGTTGGTCGATGAGATTGTCTTCTGGTTCAGCATTTACCGCAACGTGCACTTGTGGTATATTTTGTTCTTCGTGGGTTGGGTAGTTCATTTGTTTATCGTATTTATCTGCTTGAAATGTCGGCAACCAGGTGGGCCCTTGCCACCATAAAGTATGTTGCTTTAGTTGTGACGCGGTAAGTCCTCTGCTTGCGCAATCCGAAGGGTTTTCTGCCGATTTAACGTAGCGCCAGCACTCGGGAGGGATGACTTCTGTGATTTGTCGCACCCTGTTGGCGACGAATGTATTCCAGCGGTTAGGATCGCCTTGCAGCCAACCCAAGACTGCGGTTGAATCCACCCAACCATAGACCTTGATATTATGGTTGTTTAAACATTGCTTTATCTTAATCATTAATTTGGCAAGAAGATGGGCTCCACACAATTCTGCTCTTGGCAATGTGACAGTTTTGCTATTCGGCACCAGTCTTGATTTTCCAGCTAGTAAAACGATTTTCGTCTGGCCTTCTATGTTTATTTTGCAATAAATGACGCACGCATAAGCTTGCGGCGTCGCGTCACTGAATGCATGTAACTCGATATCGCTGACGACGTGAGTGCCGATCCATCTTTCTATTTTGAATGTGTTTATGTTATTGTTTATGTCTTCTTTAATAATTTTCCATTCCTTATGCATGTCATTAGGTATGTTGTCATCCCATTTTAGAGGAGTTGTCCACAAAAGTTGAAAAAGTAGTTTCAGTTTAGTAGATAGGGGGGTGAGCCAACCCAAAGGATCGAATAATTTGGAGATTTCTGATAATAGCTGACGTTTTGTTGTGTTTTGTGCGACGTCCGAAGTTGCTTCCAATTTAGATTCAAAATGAAAGATGTCTTGAGAAGGGTCCCATTGGAGTCCTAATGTTTTTCTTGATTCCATCTCTTTGAAGTTGTATTTGTTTTCATCTGACTTATTTTGATAGTCAGGTCTGGACAGCTCCTGGTGGTTTGACATCCATTTTCTTAAGTAAAAACCTCCAGATTGTAGTAGCTTTTGTAATTGTTGCTGTAATTGTTTAGCTGATGAGACGGAGTGGGAGCCGTGTAGAAGGTCATCCATGTAGAAGCATTCTTCGAGGGCTTGTGCGGCTTCAGGGTAGTTGCATCTTTCGTCATGGGCTAATTGCTTTAAGGTCATCATTGCTAGGAAAGGTGCTGCTTTTTGACCGTAAGTGACTGTTGTTAGTTGGTATTCTTGCAACCTGTCTTGAGGCGAATCTCTCCAGATAATCTTCTGCAGGATCTGATCTTCTGGATGCACCCATATTTGTCGAAACATTTTCTCGATGTCGGCGATGTAGGCTACTCGATGCTGTCTCCATTTCAGAATTAGTGATAAAAGATCTTTCTGAAGGTTGGGTCCTTTGTGCATTATGTCATTAAGGCTGACTCCTGTAGAGGTGTTAGCAGATCCATTAAAGACGACTCTCAGAGCTGTTGTGGTGGAATCTCTTAGAATGCAATGATGTGGTAGATAGCAGTCACGCGTTTCACTTGTCTCACGTGATTTATTCCAATGTTGAGTCGGCGATAATGTCATATGACCCATTGATAGGTATTCATGTATGAATGACTTGTAATGTTGCGCAATATGTTTGTTTTTATTGAATTTATATTCTAATTGTCGGAATTGCGCTATAGCTTTACTTTTTGAGTGACCTAGTTTTTGCAATCCAGCCTTTTTCAGAGGGATCCGAACTTGATATCTTCCGTCTGCCAACCTTGTTGTTGTTTCCTTGTAAAATTTGACACACTCATCCTCATCACTGTTTGCGAGTGTTTGGCTTGGTATATCTTCGATTTCCCAGAATTTATGTATGTCTTCCATGTTGTTTAATACCATATTGCATTGAAAGTTTTGCGGTACTCTCCCACATATAATCCATCCTAGGTGCGTCTCTTGTGCGACAAAGGGTGAATCTTTATGTTTGTACATTCCATGCATTAGAATAGTTGCGTATATCTCCGCGCCCAATAATATATCGATTGAGCTGTTGACGTTATAATCGGGGTCTGCTAGTGGTAAAGTGTCCAAAATATCCCATCTTGTTTTGGGAAACGTGAAATTGGGTAGTTTTCTTGTTAAATCCTTCATAATAAAGGCCTCGGTGCCAAAGACATATTTTTCGTCTGACGATAAACAGGTTACATACAGCATGCCTTTGCATATGTTATCCCTAAGGCCCACTCCTGTGATCACTCCCTTTCCTTGCTGTCGGGGCAACCCTAGTTGTTGAGCGGCATTTTCAGAAATCAAACACATCTGGGCCCCCGGGTCTATTAAGGCACGCATCATAAGGGGTACTCCATTTTTTCCCAGGATCTTGATCATAGCTGTAGCTAAGAGGATATTGGGGTCTTGATTGTTCTCTTCACATTGTTGGGCCACGTGTGTCCCAAATCCTTGTTGTCGACTTTGATTTCCGACCGTATTTTGCGACGCATTATTTTGATTGTAATATGCTTCGTGTAAAAGTGTATTATGATACCCGTTGCATTCTTGGCACCGTTTAGTAGAATTGCAAGGTTTGCCATGATGATTGTATAAACAATTACTGCAAAGATTTAGTTTTGTAATTGTTTTCCGTTTAAGTCCTGGGGCCATGTTCTTGAACTCTGTACAGAAATAAATTCCATGTTCTTGTTGACAAACTGGACACTTGCGCCTGTATTCTAGCCCTGGTTTATTATTTTTCGGCTGGTTGCTTGTAAAATACTGATTGAAACGGCTTGCTTTGTTTTGATTATTAGATGTTGACGTTGTATTAAAACTTGTTCGAGTAATGGCGGCTTCTTGTTTGCGCCGTGATGATTCCATAGCGGTGAATTTTCCCTCCAAAAATGACAAGAACTCCTTTAACGACGGTAGTTCTCTCGGTTGTTTCAGAGCTGTTAGGTATTCGTTATGAGTTTCGGTATCCAATTTCTGCTGCAATAAATGGACTAATATCGGATCCCACGTTTCAATGTTGACTCCTAGGTTTTTTATGCCGTTCAAACTTTCTATAGTGACGTCATGTAGCCGCTTGACGTAGGTTGACGTAGCTTGTTGCATCACTGGAATGTTCATGATGTTGTTTATGTGAGTCGTAAATATCAATTTTTTGTTGTTATACCGATGGTTTAATATTTCCCAGCACGTAGTATAATTATCTGAACTAATGGGTAGGTGTTGTATAAGTCTTTCCGGTTCACCCTTGATCTTGCTTTTCAGGAATTGCATCTTTTGTGCGTTAGACAAACATGTATTATTGTGGATAGCTTCGGTAAATAAATCTTTGAACGAGACCCATTGTTGATAGTGACCATGAAATATGGGGATGTCTAGACGTGGGGTAGACTTTTCTATGTGCGACGTTGACCACAATTTGCTGTTAATCTGCCTCTTCATGGTGGCATGTTCGTTTTCATATTTCGTAAAGATGGCTTCGTAGTCCTCGTCCGTTCCCCCGAGTTCACTATCTATCTCCCAGTGCAGCGAATCGATGGCATCCCAGCGAGCATCCAGAGACTTTATGATATCTTCAAACTCCCATTTTTCGCTAACACTGTCTAGCTTGATATTAGCCAGTGTTCGGGCTAACGCCTTGAAATTGCTACTTTGCTTGCGTAACATTTCGTCTAACTTGCTATTATTTCCTTGCGAGGTAAATGAAGGTTCATGCTGGTTTTTATCGCTTACGGATGCTGGCAATGACGTCTTGGCTACTCCTGTTTGTTGTCTTGGTATCGGTTGTATGTTGTGGGAACCACCTTGAGGTTCAGTGATTTCTGATGGCGAGGAAATGGAAGGGAAAGCTGACTGGATTAATTCTCTTGTTTGTTGATAGGTATCGTACGTTTCTTCATAAAGATTTTTGCAGAAGTAGGTATGATTAGGATTGTCGTACTCACGTAACTTTCCATCATTTTTGTTGAATTCCTCCCAGAGTAAGTCAGAGAAGATAATTTCCTCTGCAGGTTGGTTTCCGTCTTACGGTCTTGACTATCTTTCTTGAAATTGATTCTTGCTTGCTTGATGGCTGTTTGTAGTCGAATCTGGTCTTGATACAGATCCTCCATATTTTTGTGTCTTGATAACTAGGTACCTAGATTATTATGAAGATGACTTGTCATAAAACAACTTGATAATTGACGATGATATTCTTGCTTAATCACCTTTCTTGATATGAGTAGTTGTGTACACTTTTCTTGATTTTTTTTTTTTTTGTTGCCTTGTTGCTTGATTAGTGGATCCTATTGTCGTTTCACTTAATTTTGATTGTTTGACCTTGTTGTCTCACTGGATGTTTTGATGATCACTTGTTCACTTGTTTGATTCACTGACCTTGTTGTCTTGCTTAGACCTTGTTGTCCTGATAATTCCTTGATTTCTTGATGCCTTGCTCGGCTCGAAGGACCATTAATGTTAAAGTACTTGCTTACTCTAACATTTACTTGATAGGTTGATGTAAGAGTTAACTCAAAGACGTTCTCGAGAAATACTTGCTTTATTGTAATGATTGTACTGTCTAGACAGAATAGAATCGAATGAATAGAGTGCAATAAAAGAGTAGGCATTTACCTAATTGTAGTGTTTATATACAAATTAAATGCTGATGGTGCAATCAATCACATGACTGGTAAAAACAATAATCACATGATTCTTTACTCGATGACGCATGTGCAATTTACTTGTACACGTTAGCAGTCAACGTGGTGTAGGTACCTGCAGTCCTATCATAATAAATGGAATTGAGTAGTGAAGGATAAAAGGTCAATTTACCTTTTTAATATATTTTTTATACCTATAATTCACAACACTAGCTTACATTAATTTAGATACTTATTGTATTTTAGTTTTTAGAATTAACACCAAAAAAAAGTCAAAAACAGTAAAACTAGCTCAAAGTTCTAGAATGATAATAAATACATAGTGTATTACGACATAGCGTAGATAATCGTGACTAAATGATGATCTTATAGAACAATATAAGTTGAGTAAGTAATCACACTACCTACCTCCACCAACGGAGCTTAAGCGGAAGTACGCATTGTGCGCCAGTTCCCGTTGTTGAACTCCTGCGAGCCGCGTAGCATACTCCGCCCGTCGCGTCGGCTGAGTGTCACTGAATTACATAATTATATGTGGCTCTCCATTACAGAAGGGTTCTTATGCTTCGAGTATCACGTCTTTTCCATCTGAGATTCCAAGATTTACTCGTATTGCACATGAAGCAAATAGTCCCTTTTCTGACGGAAAACCACGTATATCTTGGGCAACAAGGGCAATTCGCGTGCAAAGCGCGATACCACAAAGTCAAGTGGCTTCATATTTTATGTGAATGTAGTAGTTTAAAGAGTAGCTAGACAAGGTAATTTACACCCAATACTAAGCGTAATATTCAATTATAAACTTAATTCTAGATAATCCAAGTGCTAAGTGTTACATAATAATGGCTGTGGAATCGTACTGATGTTACCCTTAGTCACTGTCGTCTTAGCGTGTCTTTCTCTCTCTCTTTCTCTATCTCTCTCTATCCTCGATTTGATTTGAATGTTACACTTACATTCTTATAGGTTAATAAATTATTATTATGTAAAGGGCCTAAGTATAGTTTAAACCATTATGTCTTCCATTTCGAAGTACCTATATTTAATGAGACTTACTTTATTTCTGAGGTTTCCTTCTGCGCCAGCTCAATTTCCTAATAATGTGTAAGACATTATCGGTTTTATAGCTTTACCAGTTATACACGTGTATATGTATGTGAGTAATCGTGCCCTAAACTATATGTAAATGGGGGTCAGTACTGCTGGGTGTCGCTGAGATATCATTTTACCATCTTCTTCTTTTCATCCTGTTACCCTCTGCCGGGGTGTAGGGCTCGAATCATATTTCTCCATTTACTCCGATCTTGGGCTGTTTGGGTAACCTCCATCATTTTACCATGCAAGACAAAACTTACATACGTATAATTTGTTTTTGTGTTAAAGATTTGCAATCGAATACACTATTTTCTTTCCAATGCGCTTACTATACTTGAACAATAACGCTTGTATTTATTTTTCATTTACACTTGTATCTCATTGATATCTCATGATTCAAAATCACAATATTTGCAAAACCGCGATTACGTCGCTATTCAGTAAATTCAGTAGAATTTTCTTCTAAACGACGAAGTGCGTTTTCACATTATCCGATCCGATGTCGGATGTAGGACCGATATCCATACATTACAGGTGCCATGGCACGCCATCATGGATTTTTTTTCATTGAAATCCTTCCGACGTCCGATGTCGGATCAGATAATGTGAAAGCGGAGCGAATGTGAAAGGGCTAGTTGCATCAACACAGTATAATTATAGGCACATCAACGTTACCCCAGAAGCAAAACATTTTGCGAACGCTAAATTCGGTAACGTCAGGGTGGCTAGCCGAATGGCACAATCGCTCACGAAACGCTCACGAAACGAAGCGCTAGTAGATAAATCTATCTCTATCGCGCTTGCGTATTGGCGCGACAGAGCCAGCGGCGTATCGCTTTCGTTTGGCGTCGGAGAAATGCCATTCGGCTACGGGGCCTGTTACAGACTGTCTGGTGCAACCGACCCTGATTATTAAGTACAATAAAACACCCGTCAAATTCTCAATAATTTTATTCTAAAATAAGAGCACACTGCAGTACTGACACTCTCCTAGTGGATAACTTAACCTCCTTATGTCCACCTATAATAAAATAATAAACGCATATGATAAATAACAAATTAATATATAGTTAATAAAATTGTAGCCAAAATATTGATAAAATTAATCGCAATTATCGTAAAAAATAAAAAATGGTGTCACCATATACATATACGTAAATGAATAGGCAAACCCACCGTCGTTTATCACCTAGCGCTTCACATAGCTCACCAACACTTGAATCGATACTTATACTCCCACCTAAATATACTCAGTAAGAGTCTTGACGTGGATATCCGGTGTTAGATCACAACTAGGCAACGCCTCTTCATTAGCTGCACTCTAGATATTAGTGGATATATATCACAGTAGGTATTAGTCTACTGTGCGAACAAGTAGTCGTACTGTTATAGTCGTAAAATTGTAACGTAGATGTGATATTATTTGAATGTTCGATGATAATGTTGACCGGCGTAGAACCCGTCGGCCACTCGCGAGCACACTCGCTCTCCGAACTTTTTTTGCATATCACCCGACGGAGTCGGCCGTCCGTGTAGCTCGATGTTCGTACGCTTTCTAACAGGGCGTGGCACCTACAACATTCATCAAACATTCAACTCTTTCGCCGCCGCGTTGTCCTGGTGATCGGAGCGAAATTGTCATTCTAAATTTAAAATTCGTCGATTGAAAAGAGGAAGTGAAACTTAAAGAGTTTGGTGTTTGGTTGTTGTAGGATCGCCCGTGTGGAAACCGCGCGACATGTTGAGCGAGGCGAGCGTGGGGGCCGGCGGGGCGGGCGCGGGGGCGGCGGGCGGCGCGCCCTCCGCGCCCACCACGCTGCCCCGCTCGCAGCGCCCCGCGCCGCGCGCGCACCACCTCTCCGCGAGCCGCAAGTCGCTCGCGCCGGACCACCGACACTAGACTCCCGAGACCACGACCTTCTGTCCCTCGCCCCTACACATGACCCTTCGACCGACTCCGACTGAGGAATCTTCAACGGGCTCGAAGTTCTTTCCAGTCAGTCGCTCGTAGATCCAATTTTCGTCATCCCACAGGTCCCGTTAGTGTGGGTAATTCACACTGCCTACAGCGGGGCTAATTTTAGCTAATGGTAAAGATAAATCCGTTTTATACCGTTAAACACACAATAGCAAAAGTCCCTTGTTAGATCATTTCATTACAATCGAATGTGATTTTTGTTTCGCGATTATCTTTCGTTAAGTTTGTAAACCTAATTCGGCACACCTCATTTTTCTGTTCTGATTCAATCTAAGAAACAGGCATAATAATTTTATTGTGACTAATTTATTAAGTAGCCCGTAGTTATTTCAAAAAAAGTTCAGTGAGCCTTCCGCACTATTAAAGCATTTCACAATTTTCAGTACAAAATCTGTTTCAATAATGTTTTTAAACACGTATTGTGTTCAAAACGCGAAAGATTTCTCCATTTTTCTGTTCAACTATAAACTTTCACACGATGTACGTTGTCAAGGTGCATTGATCAAGTTATTGTTTAATTTTGTTACAACATTATATTTTTAGTCTGTATTTATGTTTGTATATTTAATACCTATCCTTGTAATCTCGATTTCTAATGAATATTTTTACCTATAACAACGCTCAAAATCATTCCAGTATTCAGTTTCTCTACTGGACAAGTGCAAATTGTGAATACGCATTTATTTATATAATTTGTCGATGAACACTTGATTATGTAAGTTACTAATTAATTTAAAATAAAATAAAAACTCATCTGTGCCACAATACAAATTCGTACCTTAATATTTCCTAGTAAATGCACTTCCTATCGTACTTAGAACTTACCTACAACTATCACATCTAAATAAAATACGTAGGTACCGTTAAACTGATAGAATCTAAGTTTCATTTCGACCTAACATAGCTAAATGCTTAAATATTTCGATTGCGCTACTATTTTGCTTTCTGATTGGGATCATAACTGCACCTACATCATACATAATGTTATACTGGTCACTTCTTATGATGTCACCTGATCACCTTGCAAAAAAATAGTGCAGTTGAATAGGTCTTGTATAAAATAAATGACAATATCAATAGAATTTCAGGCAAAAACTGAAGTCACATTCCAGTTTTTGTTCCGCTGATAGTATAAAATAAATCTTGTATTGTATTATATTTTAAACCATTAAACTGAAGAGATATCCAATAAAGACTCTAGCGACATTATATTTACCTAGTATTTTAAAAGTGATTTTGTTACTTTATTGTGTATAATTATTAGGAGTTAAAGAGAGTGTTCGAGTGCATCTTCCTAAACGGACTTCTGTGCCAAATTGGGTACTCACTCTACCTATGCTTTATAATACTCACAGACAACATAAATAAATACTTGTATGGTAAGAGTAGTTAGCTGTAATGTACTTGCGTTTCATTTGGTCGCATTTGCAATGCAAAACTCACTACCCTATAGTTCAAAATGCACACACCCTAATGGAAAAGTACACTAGGTAGTTTTGATAATAATTTCTCTTCGTGATCAAATTCGAAAGTTCTATCATAGGCTAGGCGAATGTAACATCTTTCCTATACACCGTTATGTTGTTTTGTTTTGCAATGAAACAAAATTTTACCCGAAGTTTCTATAGTAGATTATGCTTATTGTAGATGTTTTACTTGAGATGATGAATTGGTTGAACTGAACAGGTAGACAATTGCTCCGTTTCGTCAACTGCTGACATTCATATTTAGTACCTAAACTATTTACTTGCAGTGGCATTTATGTCTTATAATTTCCTTTTGATAACACTCTCAGTTGAAGTTTTGTACTCTCACTTGTAGCGTGATGTCAAAAAGAGATTAACATTTTGAAGTTTGAATGCTTGAGTTAGTTGAGTGAGTCGCGTGACGCCTGGTTTTGATACTCTGTTAGTGGCTGATAGCTTTGCCAATCTAAAACTTTCTTAGCCTACTTATTTAAAGGATTTGCTATGCCGAGATGCAATGAACAGCAATCGTAAAAGTTAAGAAAAAATATCTCCATGTAGTAAGTATATTAACATGTATACCTAGCAACATAAAACTACATGCTAGACGAGCGAAATCAAATGCTTGAAGTAGTTTAAGCTGAAGCCACCAACAGAGTGGAGTCAATGTCAGCCTGGACATATCACCAACGGAGCGATCGTCTGGAACACACTCTCGTAGTTTTCTTGCTCTCGTTCACGACACCTATGTTACAGTTACCTCACACTAAATAATATTGTATATTTATTAATAATTACTATGTAGATTGTGCAATTATTTATGAATTATGACCACAAAACATAATGATTACATATTTTGACTTTACGTGCCGTTTAAATGATTGTTTTGTGATTTATTAAAATAAAACCTGTTTATTAATATACATATGTTAAAATATTCGAATTTAATAATTACGAACTTATACAATCAATTTATAGATATTATTATACTAAGAAAATATAATTAATAAAATGAATAAACAAATATGAGTGAAAATGAAGAAAGCTCATTAATTGCGAATGTATTTCATACTTCAATGACATTTGAAAGTAACGTAGGGAAAATGAGTGAATATTTAGAAAGACTTATTGAAGTAAAATACGAAGGTAAATAACCTAATGTTATAATAAGTATTGAACTTTTATAAGTTTGCGTTGTATAGTTTATGACACAGTTTCATTTGTGCATCGTGTATAGTGAATCGTTTACTCGCATGTGTATTTGTATTTGAAGCAAAATCATTTTCTACCCATTTGTAACGATTGTGTGAATTGACAAACTTCTCCATTGACAGTGCACATTTAGCTACTGAAACTTAATTTTAACTGAGACATAGAGATAATAACTAATACTCTGGTTTGAAATTGTGTTCGTTTTTGTTGCTGGTTTCTTACTTGGACCTCTTGCATTTAAACGCCAACAGCGCTTGGTGTCTACTGATACTTTGCTCAATATTCTTCATTTGACTCGAAAGCCTAAAATTAAAAGTGCCTTCACATATTTTGGGAAAGCAATGTGCACGCACCCTTCCTGAAATGTGAACACTGCACGAGTGGCAGCAGTTTGTCAACCGCCTCCCGACTTTCTTTGTATAATTGATGTATGTATTTGACTCGTTTCAATGTTCGTTTTGTTAAATTTTGTGACGAAGATGGAAATTACTTTTTATTGCTTATGAATAAATATGAAATACAATTTTATAGTATTTTTCTTAACCTCTCACGATCCCTACAGAATTAATTAATTACCTCTTTTATAATTAAGCCCCATACACATACGGGAAAATAACAGGGTTTGACCATCACTGAGCAAGAAGTTGTACAGCTTTATTCAATACTTCGCACAGAAAGTAACCGCAAACCATTATCACCTGCAGATCCGAAAGCAAGTTCCTAAAGGTGCGCTGAGGGGCGATTTTTAACCGTGTCTGTTCTATTTCATAATATTTCATTCATTAATATGTCTACGAATTCTTTTTATTGATTTTAAATCTGGTCAATGTTACATTGCCACAATATTCCCAAGTTCTCGTGTGTGTAAGTATTTTAAAATAGCATGTTGCCGTTTTTCAAAGAAGTTTATAATTCAAAAATGGCCTTAGACTAATTCAGGGGCTAAGCCGTGTAATAGCTAAAAGCTGTGTACCTTACCTCTTCCGACAAGGAACCAAGGATATACCTGATTCAAATATAGTGAAAAGAAATAAAAACCAATTATCATGTAGGTACAATATGTTTATTAAATAGTAAATCCACTTTAATAAATCAAACATATCAGTGTCATGAATTTAAAACCTTACAATTTTCTAATAAATCTGTTTCTCTAGAATGATATGAGTGAAACATTTAAAATATAATAAGTATTTACAAGGTACGTGATAATTATAACTAGCTTACAAAATCCCTTCTCAGTACCTAACTGTGACAACAATTTTAAATTTTTGTTGACCAAATATAAAAAAAAGATGCTCAGTAAGAGCAATTGTTACTTCGCTTGAATACAGATTGTCTAGCATGATCAGAACAATTAAAAAATCGTCACCGTCAAAAGAAATGTATTAGACTACGCGTCAAAATTGTCTACAAATGTTATGTTAATAACAGCCATCCTAGCTAAAATTACAAACGTTCACACCCCCTGGCTAACGAAACGCAACTGCCTCTGTCGCAACGATACTGATATGGAGATTAGACCTCTATTCTCCCTGGATACTGAAGAGCGATACATAAGACATAGAACAAGCCAAAAAGTAAAACGATTGTCAGATGTCTCTAAAATAAAATCAAATAGAAGAAGATGCTTTCGACTGAGAGCTATGAAGATGAATCTCTATATGGAAGATTATTTGAGGATGGCAGACATTTCTGACGCGTTGTTTTATCCATTGTTACTTATGTACAGGTATCGATTTTCACATTTCGATTGACTCTGACTTAGCAGTATTAAATACACTATGTCATATTAAAATCATGTCACGGAGCAATAGATATGTTCTTACATACCTAAATAAAACAATTGATTAACGTGTTCCAGAGAATTTATAGGTCATTATTTGGTGTTATCTTAGTTTATTTGTATTCAACGTAATTTTGGAAAAGGTTCTAATTTCAAAGCACTCAATTTAGAATTATGTTAATTTTGTTTTAATTCTAATACTTAAAGCAAATCATAAAAGGGTTAATTCGATTTTAATAACTGATCATGATAAGAAATTATGGCAATATTTATAACTAGCTACGTGTTTTGTCATTTTTAAAAACGCAATCTAGTGGGTAAAGTAATTTGACCTTGAATAAAGAATTAACTGCTCTAGTAATAAAGATGATTTAAGTTAATTCATGTAGTTTCAAGTTTGAGCAATATTGATGTATTATCATCATATTTAATATTCTTTACAAGTTACAACTGATCCAAATTATAGTAGAAACTGTTTTGTATATTATTATTAAATAAAATTTAATAATTAATTTGTTTGAAACCTGTCGTAATTTCGAAACAAATAATGCCTACAAAGTCGTTTTAGCAAAAAAGTTGCTTTAAATTATTTAACCTTTTTCAGTTAAATTATTCATAAAATTAAGGCTTTCATTGCACGTTTCAAAATGAAATAAAATGTGGAAACTTATAACGTATAATTAATTTATAATTCAATTTAATACATACACGGTGCACGTGTACAAATAAAAGGTTCGGAATGGGATGTTACTTACATCCCTACTCGTAATATTATCATTTCAATATAATTAGGTACACGATATAATCAGTTTCCATTATTTTATTTCATGAGCTCATAATTTTATTTCATGAGCTATCGCGTTAATAAATGACAATATTAATTCAAAATGTTGTATACTGCAATTTTTTTCTTAATCATATTTTGAGGTTCTTTAACAATATAAAAGCAACGCAAAAAAAATCAAATTTAGATATGCTCATTAATCAGCTCCATCAAATTTAATGTGATATTTATAATAAAGATACATTTTAACACTATTTGGGAACGACACACAACTAACTCTGATGGTAGACAAATCATGGAGTAATCGATCAGGAAGCTCTAATGTGGAACACCTAATTTCAATAAGTTTTTACACTCGCTATAGTAAAAATGACATTCCTAATATAAACATATAACAATAGGACTATCTAGGGAAATGTATATATTGTATATACACATCATGTGGCACAGGCTACATTTAGATTTAATAAACTTTTTTAATACAGAGTTCAAAGTAATGGGAGCAGTTTTCTACCAGACTTGCATTAATATTTTATCAAGCATTTCTAAAAGGACTTCATTGAAATAAAGCTAAAATAAACCAAACATAAAACAAGCATTATGCGTATAAAAAAAAGTCTGTCGTTTTTTTTACTATCGAACCAACTGATTCATGACCCACTTGGCAGATAATTCGTTTGAATTTTTCAAACCTGTGAGGTTTTTCGCTTATAATGCACTTAGGTCGTTTTAAATACTAACTAAATTATGTCACTACACACATGTCAGTGTCTAATAAAATTATAACAAGTTCGTCACCTAGAAAACCGTATCTGCAAGCGAATTTCGATCTACTTACATGAAGACGGTTTGGAAAAAATGAGTTTATGGTGGGTCACGATTCAGTTGGTTCGATAGTACATTTGTTTTCAAACATCAGTATCTAACGCACAAACAGCTATTAGGTTGCACTAACTGAAACCATCAATATTTCATTTTATTTTTAAGTAAAATGTGTAAATCAAACAAGCCTCGTAATTTTTTAAAGTGCAATATGAGGTTCTCACAGATTTTCTCACATGCAATTCAGTTATAGACATAACTACAATGTATTTAGCTAGACGGTTCTAAAGAGAGTGGAAATAAATGGAAGGTATAGGCTACTAGCATAAGATACGCAATCAAGTTAGTAGAGAATTACTTACGTTTCTACAAAATAACAAATAGATTTCGTAAATATATTTTCTTTCAAATAATAGTGCACACCATAATTATTTTATTACATATTTATGTTATTAATTATATGTATAATTATTAAATAACTTTTATTAAATTCATTACAATATATTATCTACTATTTAAAGAAATACCTACTCGGTTTCAAGGAAGTTTTATTATGCTATTATATTATGGTGTTTCATCAAATTATGCTAGAATAAAATTCATCCATCCTAATTTCATATCATATTTAAATAGGTAAGGCACTCCATTAATTTTGCTGTTTTTTTTGTCGAAAGAGATCAAAAATACTGGTACACAAAGATTTGTTTAACTAGACGAAGACCACTGGAAGAAGGTGGTTACCGGCGACGCGCGGCGCCTAGCTTACGTGCTACTGTCTTTTGTATGGGATTCTGTCATTGTAGTTTAAACCTACACTTTACTCACAATAGCCTTTGACATTACTGGTTTATCAAAACGCCGAATTTTCATTCGTTGTGAACTTTTAAAATAAGTAAACTTACGCAAGTTCAAATAAGGGCGAAAAACTACGACTCGGTAGCGGTTAAAGAGCTTACAAGAACATGTTCATACATCCAACTATAGTGGCACATATCAACTTAGAAATCAACAACTTCAGAAGTTTTATGTAACGAAGTAACGACTTAATCACAATACTGTTACGAAACTTTCTTTAAAGTTTACTAACATTTCAATTAAATGTGCGAAATAACTAACAAATCCGTACCAAATAATAAAGGAACTATAATTACAATTGAACAGTAAACACGTACAATTTAGAAGTAACACAACAAAATTAATATATCACAGAGAGTTTAACGTATTCAATAATTAATGCATTATTGGAATCAATCCTAATAAAAATTTGACATTTTTGACAAAATAAGAGCAATGATATCAGAAACTTTACATGAATGTTGTTGGACCCCTAATCGTTTAATTAAAAAGCCATTTTATTCATAAGTGTGAAATCTCTTCAAAAATTTTATCAAATTTAACTACCTAAATATACCTACGTACATACATGACTTGTTTATATTTTCCTGAATAATTTCGAATGTTTATTATAGTCTCGCGCGGCATCTCCCGAGCCCCCCTCCATTCGATTTGCCCAGAACGAATATTTGAAACGTTTTTTGACCACACATTTTCAAGATCATTTTCTACGCCATATCAAAATAAGTTGTCATCTTAAATGTCTTACAATTGTTTCGTCTTTTTTTATTTTCCTATATTAGTTCTATAGGATTATAGAAGTACAGAGATGATCATTGCCTAACCTAACTGCTGTTGAAATGTTCCTGCTGAGTACAGAACAACGTTGCTGAAGAGTGCATGTGTGCATCGGTCGTGTACGCGACTGGGTGGTGTATATTTGTCTAAACGTTGGTCCCAATAATTGCTATTGTATGACGTCATCCACGCCGGCGCGCTGCGGGCGGGGGGCGGGGGCGCGCTAGGGCCGGGTTCTCCGAATAAAGGCACATTTAGTCATGATTTATTTGTTCTACTATGCATTGCAGTACCTTAATCCCTACATCCCTTTATCAGTAAGTTACTTTGTTCATCTCATTAAGGTGAGTCTAAAACTAGTCAAAGGGAATGATAACATTATGCTAGATCATATAAATTAAACGACACACCACTATTTTACCCGCCGATTCATTATTCGTACACGTTTGTAAATTTGGTATCACATCCTAAAGTTCTAAGAAATCGAACTCCATCTCTAATCATTTGGCAACAAGGTGGTGGAACTAAACATTGTCTAATTACCTAGTCGGCTTACGCCCAAAATTAGCACTAGAGTGAAGACAGCTCAGAGGGTGTCTTCACATTTGACCTCTCGCGCGGCGGGTTGGGAGGACCACTGCGGCTCGGGAGCGTCCCACTCGGGGAAGGCCTCGTAGCTGAAGCTCTCTGAGGCGTCCTCGAGCACGACCTCCGTACGGCTGAATGCCTCGGCAAACTTCCCAATTTCTGTGGAGCCGAAGGCCTGCTGAAACGCAGGTAGAGGCACTACGGGCGGCCTGGGCTCGGGCGGCGGCGAACGGCGGGGCTCGGCGGAGAGGCGCTCGCGCGCGCGCTCCGCAGCCGGCCCGCAGCGCGGCGCGGGACTTTGCTTGCGCCCGTTCTGCCCGCTGTACGGAGAGTCTTCATACACAGGGTAAGGCGTCGATCGCCCTTCGGAAGCGCACATTTGACTTTGGAGATGCAGCTGGGGTCCCTGAAATAGCATAATTCAGTTGATTAATAGCCATTGGTACAAATAGTCAAAAGAAAATAAAATGTTTCTTAAGGGTCTCGAAATATGAAAGCTGATCAGGCCCCGTAGCCGAATGGCATTTCTCCGACGCCAAACGAAAGCGATACGCCGCTGGCTCTGTCGCGCCAATACGCAAGCGCGATAGAGATAGATATCTACTAGCGCTTCGTTTCGTGAGCGTTTCGTGAGCGATTGTGCCATTCGGCTAGCCACCCTGCACACTGATCTCTCTTTGCCTCAATCTCTTCTATGAATACAAGTTAGTCCATAGACAAATATATATTATGTAGTGTATAAGAACTGCACCTTGAGCGGCCGGCAGTCTGGCGGGTAGCGTGGAAGGTCACGCGCGCACGTGCCTCGCGCTGTCCACGTGCCCGACCCGCCACCGCCCCAGCCACCGCTCATCGCTCCCATCTGGAAATGTGACAACAAAAAATATTAATTATGTGAAAATCTACCGTATGACAAAGTAAAAATTTCACTAACGCCTTTCTTCCTATCGGTATTGTACAAGTCGACTGTGGGATTTGGGTTCAATAGTCGTGTGTGTGACACAGCAATAGGTACATAATATATCACAATTTCAGTTTCTTTCAACTTGTTGATTGCTGAGAGTGGTACAGAAATTTGAGCAGTTTGTGCTCTGCCTATCCATTTTGGGAGTACAGGCGTGAATTTAAGTATGTGTATGTACGTGTACATTTATTACAACTTCAACACATTGAATACTATTTAACGGCAACGACATCATTGACCTCGCATATGATTTTGACTACTGATGTTAGATCCAAATCAGTCAACCAATCAAATGCCGCAATTTCATGAAACTCGTATGCGAGAATTCGTAGGTCTAAAATCTAAATCAGCCCTTAAATACCTGCCTATTAATAAATATTGCCTGTGTGGTGACGGATTAAGAATTTCACCACCCCCTTTCTTCCCGTGGGTGTCGTAGAAGGCGACTATGGGATATGGGTTAAATTGTGGTGTAGGCGAGAGGCTGGCAACCTGTCACTGCAATGCCACAGTTTCGTTTTCTTTTAACCCCTTATTTGCCAAGAGTGGCCCTGAAGCTTTAGTAGTTTCATGTGCTCTGCCTACCCCTTTATGGGATAGTGGCGTGATTGTATGTATGTATGTAAATACCTATTAATAAAGAGGATATGCTATATTACTGGTAAGCGCTGGTAGCCTAGCGGTAAGTACGTGCGACTTTCGTTCCGGAGGTCGCGGGTTCGAACCCCGGCTCGCACCAATGAGTTTTCGGAATTTACGTGCGAAATGTCATTTTATATTTGCCAGTCGCTTTTCGGTGAAGGAAAACATCGTGAGGAAACCGGACTAATTCCAATAAGCTCTAGTTTACCCTTCGGGTTGGAAGATCAGATGGCAGTCGCTTTCGTAAAAACTAGTGCCTGCGCCAAATCTTGGTATTAGCTATGAAAGTGGACGCCAGGCTCCCATGAGCCGTGGCAAATGCCGGGATAACGCAAGGAGAATGGATGGATGCTAAATTACTGGTTCTGGACGATTGATGGCATCGATCGATGTGTCTACGTATAGGTAAAAACTATCGTGAAAATGCATTTTTTTAATGTTAAAAATCTGATCTAGTCTATTACTGTCAGAATGTGGTCTTTTCCCCGCCATTGACTTGATGTAAAGTCAATGTACAGTGAACTGCAAAATTGCATGGAGAAATCATAAATGAATTCATAGATAAATTCGCCATGCACTTTTGCATCTGATAGTACATTTCATGTTCCAAAAGCTACAACTTGTATACAGATTGTGTTCGTGCAAGTTTTGACATGGCGATATTGACCCTTTATTACTTCTTTGAAATAGCGGCGAAAAGGTTACAGCCATGAATAATAAAGAATAATTAATTGAGTATAATGTAGTAATATTAAGTAGGTATTTACCTGATAATGTGACCACATTTGCGGTTCACAGTATGAAGAGCCGCGATTGCTCAGCCCATGTTCTAAAGGAGGCTGAAAATAAAACAAATAATAAGTATGTAAGTCTTAAGAAGACTTTATCAATCAAAAAAGCACACATTCGCAATTTAAAATAATAGTTATTTGTTTTACCGCACATGCCAATATTGATACCTGAGCAAGCGAAAGATTCCAATATTGAACCACGAGCGTAGCGAGTGGTTTAAAAAGTGGAATCTTGAGCGTTGCGAGGGTATCAAGGCACGAAGGTTAAACAAACTTTGCCACCGAGTGAAACACAAAATTTTTCACCACACCAAGACTATGAAAATGTGAACTGTAAAACATCAAAATAAATAAAAAAAATCAATTTATTTAACGTTTATGATTCAAATTCATCATTTATACGTGAATTCCAACACCCAGCTTTAAACATCAAGTTAAAATTTGTATGAAATTACTTTGCACTCTTGTGGATAAAATGCAATTTTGCTATCTGTTTTAGAATAGCAAAGAAAGCCTTTATCAGTTGGTGTGGTGTAAAGTATTTTATTTTCAATTTATTTCAAAGATTTGAATAGAATAGGTAGGTAATTAAGAAAACCTAAAATATTTTACGTGCATTATCATGTTCTCCTCACAGTTACCGTCTGTCAAAAACGCGACCAGTCTACCTGTCATATCTTACTCATACAAACATGCTACGCGTTCACACACTCGAGCTTAGACTGTGTGCGTAGGAACGCGCCTCTTTCATATATTTGAACGCCATTGGCCACACATAACTCAACTCTTTAGCTTCTGACAACGTGCAAAGTATCAGAGCGCTATTCTACGCACACACTGAGAGAAATTTGCATTGTGAATTTAACAAGTTCGACTTGTTGCAGTTTATCCGTTTGAATCAGCCAAACGTATGTTTAAATCAATATGTGTCAGGTTGTTTTTATAAAATCGACTTGTTGATTCAAATATATTGCCGATTCAAATGACAAGTAGCTTGTTGTTTGAACCAAAGAGCACGTAGGCGCTATTTTAACCAAAAAACTTGTTGAACGAACATAAAAACTGGTTGTATTTTCTCTCAGTGCACTGATGTAGTAACTAATTATATGTTTAACAAACTCTCTAGTGTCTAAAGACCTTAGTGATCCTCTGGATTAGTAGGTAATTTGTTCGCATGGGGATCACTTAACTGTGCAACATCAAGGGCTAGACTGCGAATTCAGTATGTAAAACCATTTTTTAAGAAATTCATGGCCATGAAATAACTAAACGTTAACAATAACAAAGTTAAACAAAATCAAACCAAACGATCGCTTTCAAAGCTTCTCAAAAGGTATGGAAGCTCATAAAATGATTTGTGAAAACAAACTTTCGAAGAAATCGTTGAGGAAAGTCGTTCCTTGAAAATTAAGTTCTCAAAGTTAAAAAATACTTTGCAAGTAAGTACTTGTTTCAAAGGAGTGTTTTTCTACTTTGTTTCACAGACTGCCAATTATTTTTTGGAACGCTGAAACGTCTGTGAGCGATAATACAAAATTAATGGAAAAATACTTTAAGTTAAGTCGTAGTCGCAGGTTCGAGTCATACCAGAAGTATGAATTTATCAATTTTTCCTTTCATTTACCTATGAAAAAAGTACTTATTAGGACTTCATAAGGGTTAGTAAACGTAAACAGTGCTTTAATCAATCTTTTTCAATTTCCGAGTGTAGTATTTGAAATACAATATCTTAATACTCGTATATTACGACATACAGCTTAAATTGAAAATGTTTGATAATTGGCATTAAACGTTACATATTCTTAACATATAGGTATTAATTGACCGCAGTTACAGCACACCTCGGACACTGGCGATCAAATATATGAAAGAGGCGCGTTCCTAGCACACAGTCTAAGCTCGGGTAGGTGAACGCGCGCTATGCTTGTATGAGTGAAATATGGTAACTGTGAGGTAATCAAGAGGAGGTGGGCGGCACTTTCAGCGGGAAGCGGGAGTGGCCATAGCCATAATGTACGATAGTACTCTTTTTTATACTGTGGCTACAGCCTAGATGTACGGATTAACTCAATTTGCTTTTTGTATGTCCAGATGTTCTCCTCTCACAGGTCGCAATTCTCAACCGCTTCTCATCAAATTTTCCAATCAGATTAACCATATTTTTTTTTTGACAATCCAGTTTTTTTATATTGAAATAAATAACTTTATGACTGTATGGCGCTTAGGACTATCGTTACTTGACTGTCATAATAATTACAAAAACTAAGTATTGTCAAATTGTCAAATTTTACGTTTTCTAAACATGTCGCAATTGTAGCGAAGGTCTACAGCTCACAGAGCCACTAAATAGTATATGTTCGAATAAGATATAGGTACTAAGACAGAACGACTTGAATTGAAAGTGATATTTTCATGACACGTTGCAGAATATCGTATTTTCCCGCTAACAGACGGGACGTGTCTGCCACACGCCGATGGCGCACTGGCGGCCCGTATCGATTCACTCGAGTACGCGCCCTCGCCCGACAGGGTTTCCATTCATTTTCATACGGAAGGAACACGCTGTAAATTACCTGGCCATCCGAACTTTCAGACAGGAAGATTTTAAATCATTTTAATCGGTACGTTTAAAATGTTTTGTTTGTTATCGTGGAAGGTATTTTGGTTTAGATATGTTGAAACTGTTGAAAGCAAAGATTAGTTTCATATTGTCATCGTCCGGTGAACGTCAACTATGTCATTGCCAGCATCTCCTGATCCTTTGGCTCGTGTTGCGTACTCACAATCCGTATTTGTTAAGTCGAGGTAGATGTATGGAGTCGCGCGCGCAAACGTAAATCCATACCATTATTCATTGGTGCAAGCCGGGGATCGTACCCGCGACCTCCGGAACGAAAGTCGCACGTACTTACCGCTAGGCTACCAGCGCATCATGATATAATTGTTAAATTATATTCCTATCTACTAAATATCGAAAAGAATAGCGAATACCTTGTCTAAGGAATTTTAAAATGGATTCCTTACCAATAGTTTAACCTACTTATAGTTTAAGGGGGCGAGAAAGTTTCCCCTTTCTGTTTAAAGACTTGGGGACGCGCTTGGTATAAGTAGGTAGGTATCACAACATTCACAAGGCTGCTAAAAAGTGAATTTTATTTCCTAGATTTTTATTTATTCCTTTTAAATATGACGTCACACATTGAGAAATATATATCTACTGTAACGGTTCTAATATCTATTTTTTATAATTATTTGATGGTTATTTAAACTGTTGACGTTCCAGCGATCTCATCAATATCATCAGCATGAATTTAGACCGAGATATCATTTTTACAAAAAAGTTTCCTATAACCTATTGATCAAAAAAGTTTACTTTTGTGTTTTTTTTTTCAAATTAATTGTTGTCTTTTAATATGTAAAATATGTAAAGCGGGCCCTAAGGGATCTTACTGTGACCAGGTGCTTTAGAGGCTCGGTGGCCTTCGTGGCCACATTACAAGACTATTCAAAATCCTCTCAGTGTTGGGCTATGACTGACGGCTGTTTATTATTTGTCACCAATGTCACTATGGCTGTCATGTTTTAACAGTTTATGTAAATGACAAAAACAATGATACCGCTGCTGATTTTAGAGACCCCGACTTAATAATAATAATTTGTCAGTCTGCAGTGTCTCTCTCTATGTGTGTTCTCATCGCGCGTAAAAATGATATCACTCCAACCCCGGAAAATTGCAGCGCCTGATAATTTATGTATGCAATTTACTTAAATTGAAATTTTGGTCTTATCTTTTATCAGGCGCGGCAAAAACTAGTGTGGTTATAGGATGAGCCTGCGCTGCACCCGCAGTGCACGGCGTGATGGACATCGATCCGGCGGGTCGCGACCTTTCCTCCCTCATCCCAGCTCGCTAAACATATTGACTCTAATGCTGAAACATGATAATACATGCTGAGGTACGAGCTTCTTCCTTCGAGGGATTTTACATAATTTTATATACAAGTTTTCATGCCGTGTGCACATGAAGGATTTAAAAAAATTGACTCATCGACATATTTTAATACTGAGACTTTTAATTTTCGAATACCGAGATTGTCAATTCTACAATGAAATATAAAGTTACGTTCCACTGAGATACAAACAGACCTCCTTCCTTCGAATAATACTTCACATATTTTCATAGGTATGTTTTTTTGCGATGTTGACGACCTTCGCTAAGGATTTCCGAAGAAAGTATCGTACACTGTAAGGTGACTGTTTTATATTAGATACAAATATATAGGTAAATATGTATGTAAAAATAGTATTAAGTACAAAATTTATTTCAATTCGGATATTGAGTCAACGTATTAAAGAAACTTACAAACCAGTGATTAATATATTAGTAATATTGGATTTGTTGTCTGATTTCATTTAAAATAAGTGAATATATTAACGAAATCTGAAACACGATACTATTTTTAAATCATCCGTTTTAAATGTAAGAAACCTTGCTCATTTAATAGAAATACGATTCCAGAAACTCATATTACGCGCGCGCCAGAGCGAAATTCGAACTTTGAATGATTTTATTGATTACAGCGTTATACCACCATGCAATTAGCAATTGAGTTTATTACCATACTTATGTTAGTTACAAGTTTTTGATCCTGTGTAGGAACGGAATCGTCACATAAAAAAAATCCAAAAATGACCGATCCCCATTTATTTGAAATCGAGGGAAGGTCATCTAAGGCCGTGTTCGCATAGCAGTACGGGTTTTGGTAGCTGCTCTCACTACACCCCAATCTAAATACACTCTGTACAAGCGAGTACTGACGACTGATGTCAAAAAGAGCTCAAACATTAGCATTGACTTGAGTGAATCGACCTCCCGGCCTCCCGTATCGGTGTACGTTCGATCGCGAATATAGCGCAACTTCGTTAGTCCAATTTGTCCTATCGCTACGCCGGGTGCTACGGTGCTACGCGGCCTACACGCTGTAGACAAAATCAATTGGATCAGTTACAGGTACCTAGCCAAATGCACAAACGCTTACGATAATATCGTTATCGTAGCTAGCTAGCTCTGTCGCTCTTTCGTATTGGCGAGACAGAGCCAAACTGCGTTTCGATCGGCGTCTAGCGTCAATGATTGTCATTTCAACTAGGCCAGTTGGCCAGGCTCTTCGGCGATTGCCACCGTACGGCTCTAAAAATAAAGTTGTGAATGTATTGGGCGGTATTAAGAGATTAAATGCATGTTTATATGCACGCGCGGACATTTGTAATTTGACACCTGGCTTTGTTGTTTTTACAATAATTTGACTATGCTTTCATGTACGTTTCGTACTTCATGCAAAAGCGTGTACTTGTTTCAAATAAAAGAAAAATATGAATGAGATGATTCTATAGTTTTTCATACTGTATTGATCTTAGCGGTCACTGTTCTACCATTACTTAAATATCTATGTAATGTTAAAATCTTAATCCAATACGTAAATCACTATTGATTTGGGTTATACATAAAGCAGTATAAATAAATGTTACTCCATAAGTAAATATTCACTTCTGTATTTTGTCCTTTACAGCCGTCATGACCTTTAAAAAATTATTGCATACATTTAATATAATCTGCTTATTTAAAAAAAATATTTGTTAATGTATTTTAAAATATGTGTTAAAAATTCAATGTATTTTATTGAAAAACGATTGTATATGTTCAAAAAATTCTTTTACCGCTTTCACGGTGTGTTCAGTCAAAGGAAATAGTAAATCCGTTGTACTTTGGACATGTTTAGGAAAATTAACGATAGAAGGCGTGAAAAACAATTATATGTCGTAGTGCAAGTTGTTCGCTAGATGTCAGTGTTACCCCCGCAAACTGGGTAATGACTTGTTGTCGTAAAATGTATAAGTATTTTTTGATGTCCAAAATTTTCGCTAGATGTCGCTGTACCACCTGCAAACTAGCGAACGGCATTCTATGGCTAATTACATGTATTAAATTGTAAATTTCGTTAATGTCATCTTTTTTGACAAATAAATTAGCGTTCAAATACATATTAATGTGACTGGTTGATAGAAATCCCGCCATAAATGGTAACATATCGATGTTTCGAAAATCCTTTGTCCGATTATCACTTGTCCGAAAACGGTTGACAGAATTTTTATAATCCAAATACATTGTTAACCATATTTTTAAAATGTCGCTAGTTTGCTATGCCACATTATCGTTTTCCCGAAACTCTATAACCAGAAGAACGGTTGCCAACTTTATCATTTGACAACCAATTTGTTAACCACTTTTTCATAAATCCGATGCTACGTGACATCGAAATGACATTTTCCCTAATATCATTTTATAGAAACTCAATAACCAGAAGAACGGTTGCCAATCTTATCATTTGACAACCGTTTCGTTAACTACCTTTTCATAAATCCGATGCTATTATACGCGACGTCGAAATGTCATTTTCCCTAATATAATTTTATAGAAACATTACAAAAAAATAGGTTAGGTTAGAAATGCGACTCCCACGGAAACAAACTTGCTAAGAAAAGTGGGTTAGGTTAGGTTAGAACTGCGACCATACAGAAACAAACCCTTACCATAAGAGTGGGTTAGGTTAGGTTAGAACTGCGACCATACAGAAACAAACTTGTGCTAGAGAAGTCGGTTTGGTTAGGTTAGAACTGCTACCATTCAGACACAAACTTGTGTTAGAAAAGTGGGTTAGGTTAGGTTAGAACTGCGACCATACAGAAACAAACTTGTGCTAGAAAAGTGGGTTAGGTTAGGTTAGAACTGCGACCATACAGAAGCAAACATTTGCTAAAAAAGTGGGTTAGGTTAGGTTAGAACTGCGATCCTCACGGAAACAAACATTTGCAAGAAAAGTGGGTTAGGTTAGGTTAGAACTGCGACCTTACAGAAACAAACATGTGCTAGAAAAGCGGGTTAGGTTAGATTAGAACTGCGACCCTCACAGAAACAAACATTTGTAAGAAAGTGGGTTAGGTTAGGTTAGAACTGCGACCCTTCAGAAACAAACCTTTGCCACAAACTCTTATGGCAAGGCCTCATAGGTCAAGTAAGAACTGCGACCGTGAGGGTCGGGAACAAACTTTTGTTAGAAAATTAAGGATTTATTGAACTTTTGATAAAGCGGCTTAATAATATTTCGAATTATAAAACTATACGCCATACAAAATTGCTTGCAAATGACACTTAGGAATTTTAATAAGTGTTAATTCGAATTCCGAACTTTTGATATAGCGGTTAAATAATATTTCGGAATAAAAACTTTACGCGACAAAAAGTAGTTGTCAATTGATTCTTAGGAATTTTAATAAGTGTAGATTCGAATCATAAGCGAAACAAAATTACAGCGAAATAAGAATCGGGAAAATAATAATAGGGGAAAAGTACTTTCGGGCAAACAAAACTTAGGCCAATTAATAAAATGGGAAGCGTTTTCGGGCTACTAATATTCGACATTACAATTTTCGACTTTTTGATAGGTAACCGCCATAAATATGTGGCGTTCCACGTATAAAGGGTCCACATGCTTTATGTTCTAAAAGGAACCTTTAGGCAATTTAGGCATGGAAAATCACATGAAAAGTTGTCGTAACTTAATAATAGATGGCGCTGCATTCGAAAATCTTGACTTTTAACTCTATACCATACTATTCAATATACTCTATGACCGCTTTGATACACATACGATTAAAAAAACACATTCACACAAGCACTTACAAATATGTGTCTTTAGAAATGAGCCATGTCACTGATATCAACACGTCTCAAATAGAGCAGGTGTCAGTTTAAGAGGCACTAGAGACACTTACACGTCCACAATAAGAGTCCAGCCTGTCCTCTCGTAAAACCCTTAATACACCTGTACCACCAACATCAGTTCATAAACACGTGTTTTTATATGACCAAAGAGGTTATGTCTATTCGAACAAACATGGAAATGGCACAGACTGTCACAAGCAAAATCTTCAAACAAAATCTTAATTTTTGACACTGATATAAATAGCCGATCGATATCGATTTTAGATCTAATATCAAACGTGTATTGAAATTCGAATTGGGACGAATACTATTGAATTCCACAGTCAAATATTGTTGTGCGGTGCATAGAGAGCTAAAAACATTATAAAATATACATTATGTTGCATACTTACAAATTCCATTATTGTCCCAAACTTTTTAAATACTTAAACTGGCCATGTCAAATGCCGGTATAGGTCATTTAAACATTCAAACAGATGATCAGTAAGGTGCCTTAGGGTATTTCCGAATGACAGAAATGCTCTGGTAATTCCGAAAGGGGAATCTTGATATGATGGAAATAATGGTGATTTTTATGCGACTTTCGTAATCAGACGACTTTCGGAATTACCCTCATCATCATCCTCCTTGCGTTATCCCGGAATTTGCCCCGGCTCATGGGAGCCTGGGGTCCGCTTTGACAACTAATCCCAAGATTTGGCGTAGGCACTAGTTTTACGAAAGCGACTGCCATCTGACCTTCCAACCCGGAGGGTAACTAGGCCTTATTGGGATAAGTCCGGTTTCCTCACGATGTTTCCCTTCACCGAAAAGCGACTGACAAATATCAAATGACATTTCGCACATAAGTACCGAAAAACTTTCGGGATTGCCCTAATGCCCCTTATTTGTTATTTTAATGTTGGGACGGTTGGGACCGCGGCTATTTACAATTAGGTGTCTTAAATAGCTATGCGTATTTTCGCCAGAAAAATACTTTTATTTTTTAATTAAAAGAAATAAAAAGGCGGGAAAGCAAATCATTTTGGTTCTTGCGGGCACGCATGGTCGCGCGATAAATGATCTATCGTACTTACGAATAGTGCGAAAAGGACGGGCTGACGTTTTATCATTTATCGAGCTACCATGCGTGCCTGACTTATTTTTTTGTGAAAAAAATTTACGAAAAAGGTAGCTGTATTTTTTCTTCAATTACATTTATATTTTTGCGCTATAAGAAAAACACTGACTAGGTTGGAAAGCAACATGCTGGCATCAGATTCAATTCAGCGTGCTTCCAAGGTCATCCGTTAAAAACCAAACTAATGTAAGTAGCTGCTTCGCATCCTCGACATTAATGAAGGTACTACAAATGTCCCAATGCTCGCTAACATTGATAATTAAACAACAATAAAACTTATCCGCCCTCTCGTCACCCAATAATGAGTGCGACCAAATAATTGAGTGAAAAGTGGTATCATTACGGCATCATGTTTCTAGACAAGTGAGCGGCACAAAGGCGCTAATGAGGGGATGGGGAGGTGGAGGGGTAGGGTCGGACCGGCGGGAGGGGGGAAAGCTGTCAGCGGTTGATTTTTCCGCGTGTCGTGTCGTGGGCGCTGATCGATAAGTCACGTGGGCCCGCCTCTCGCTCGATAGTTAACCGGCGAATCTCCCGCCACTAGTTCGTACGGTTTTTTATGTGCCGTGAAATGTTTAGGACGTGACCGTGTCTATTATGTTAGGCGTAGGCGTGATGTACGTTAAAAATTCGCCTGGCCTTTACAGACGGTGATTTTACGAGTCTCACTATAGTATGTATATAAATGTAAGATAAGTAATTTCGATATAAATGATCGTAGCCCCGAGAGACAATTCATGAAGTCAAAAGTCAATTGAATACTTCATCTAATTTGATCAAAAATGTAGCTAATAGCCACAAATTAAAGTAAAAATTACCGTATAAAGTAGTTACTAGGTAACTTTTCGCATAATATAACAGATTTGACATGTCCTTCCAAAAATTATTCTCTATTTTGAATACGAAAATCATTGGTTGACATCCACGTGCACTCAAAACAAGTAATTTCGATATAAAATGATTTGAATATCGTTAAGTCCCGGGCCATGAATAGCCAAGTGTCGTTGAATGCCAACAACACTTATTAGCTACAAAACTACAACTTGACCAAATATCTAGCCAACAATCAGTTCAACTTCGGCGTTTAATATAGTGTTACTAGCTTTTTCTCGCGGCTTCGCCCGCGTTCGTAATCTTGTTTTTTCATACACTTTGGACCCCCATTTTACCCCCTTAGGAGGTGAATTTTGAAAAATCCTTTCTTAATGCTCCTCTACATCTTGTAAGAAACTACGTGCAAAATTTGGGATCTCTAGGACCAGCGGCTTGTCTGTGCGTTGCTATTGTGTCAGTCAGTCAGTTTCTTCTAATAAGGTGTTCTTCTAATTAGTCACGGATATTTTAAGGGACGTTAATTAACATCAAAACATTTTTCACTAGAAATTAAAACAAAAATTTCATATGATTTTTTTGTTTTCATTTACCGAACAAATAAAATATTATAACTTATTTTCTAAATAAACATCCCCTATAATGTAACTACCTGTCAAGATGTTTAACACTGTCTCCCATGTCACGTTAACAGTGTCGTCAGTGTCTAAAGAGGTCTTATTTAATTATCTTATAAATAAATAAATAAAATAACGTAGCAAATTTGTTTCCTAGTTTTCTCCAAAGAAACATAACAAAACCTATGATGTTTCATACATAAATATACCCCAGGAGCGGAGTACTCTCAGCCGTAAAAATATCCATGACTAATTTGATTTTTGATTTGACCTTATACACCGTGTTTCACTTAACACTAAAAACCTGAAAACCGTTTGTTCAGAATCGAGAGTAGAATCGATTGAGATATCTTGATGGGGGTAATATTTTTGTTTAAATTAGTATTATTAGTTATTTTTTATGTGCCTATTCTATTGTATTCGTAATACAACATTGTGTATATCGCATTGCTAGAGGTTGTTTACCTTTTTCAGTATTTGGGGGTATTAATACTGGCTGGTTACTTGGACGATTATTTTTTCCGCTACGAGTTTGACGTTGTTTGTCAGTTTAATCTTAATGATTATCATAAGTCATAACAAATTGAATTCGTACCTAATTACAACCTTGTCATTTTGAATATTGGGTTTAAATTTGCTTACTGCGATTACCTGTCCAATTTGAAGTTAACTGTGATAAAGCTTTAAAGTGTTTTACAGTGACATCTTAAATAGCTGTCTATTGGTAAACCTTATGTCGTTGCAGTAACGTACACAAATAAATAGTTTTATGGTTTATGATGGTAGTTAGCAATTATTTTATTGAGTGTAGAGCTTAAAGTCGAGTAGAGCTGTACAGAAAATTAAAAATTCAATTTAAAAAAAAATAACCATCAGATTAAAAGATGAATACTCTAGATGAGTTTAAAAAAATAAAAATCAGTTGGGGTGTCTGAGGTTTTAAGTGATACCGGAAACACGTTGTATACAGAGTACCGCTATTAACATCCACGTGTACTCAAAACAAGTAATATCAATATAAAATGAATTGAATATCTTTTAGTCGCGCGCGATCATTCATGAAGAGTCAGAAGTCAATGAACGTCGCTCCATTACCGCGCCCATTGACTTCCCAGTTCGATACCGCGAAATTAAATCGTTGGCATTTACCTGTGCCTTTTGGGATGTTTGTGGTGGCGGTTTAACGGTTCTGGGACGAAAAATATGAAGCTTTATACGTTAATTTCGGTAAAATGTCGGCTGTGTAATCACTCAATATTTGTGCATTTAAATGCACAGGAAAACGTCAGATATCCATATTAATATTATAAATGGGAAAGTGTGTGTGTGACTGTTTGTTTGTCCGTCTTTCATGGCAAGACGGAGCGTCGAATTGACGTGATTTTTGAAGTGGAGATAGTTGAAGGGACGGAGAGTGACATAGGCTACTTTTCATCTCTTTCTAACCCCCTAATTCCCTAAAATGGGGGTTGGAAGTTTGTATGAAGCATTCCGTAATTTTCGAATTTAATGCGAGGAAAGCCGCGGACATAAGCTAGTATTATGATAATGGACAACCCTCAATTTGTCAAAAGTATAATAATTTCAAATTGGATCTACGATCCTAGTAAACCTTACTAAGAATTTTCAATATAATGTTTATCGAATAAAATTGATACGACAACTGAACCAGGCCCTTATTCAGCAATAATCAACTCGGATTTAATTTAATTTTCCTAGGCGTATCTACAGCGAAATAAGATTATACATATTAAACTAAATTTGATATAATATTTTACGCGAAGAATCCTTACTGCCTCATTCAAAACGTTTTCATTTAGATATGAGTAAAAGGTACGTACGTTTTTGAATTTCGAACGTCATTTTTCACACTGAAATATCCGACTCATATTATGTCTAGATCTAATATTTGACATAAGTTACTTAAGTCAAATATTAGATTTAGATCAAGCTGTTATTTATAATTTAACCGTAATACGATATCAATTCAATACTATTTACATACATTTCAATCCAATTGCGTCCCGCTCTTTTAAATACAACTGTGAACTAAGCGTAAAGCGAGTCCATTCAGCGATTGAATTAGAATTTGATTCGGATCGAGACAGACAGAATGTCCGAGACTTTTACCGCCGCACCAGGCTTGAATACAAATTGGGGATCGGTGTAAAGAGGCGCGTATGATTGATAATAAATGGAGAGCTAATAAAGGGCGGCCGACACTGACCTACATATTGCTGGCGCGTGTGACGATTTCACTCGTACATTTAATATTTTTGCTTAGGGGTTGTGATGTCTGCAGTTAGCCTATTGTTGTAAAAGATGGTGTATGATGGTAAGTAATGACTTTATAAAGTTATGAGGTAATTTTTATTTAGTAAAATTTGTAATTTATTTCTGTAGAGCATTGATTATTGTTTGACCTATTTTTTTGTGTAATGAATACCTACCAAACATATAGTTTTGCTAAGTATCAAAAGTAGCTTACCAATATATAATTTGATTTTCAGGAACATAAAATATAAAGTAAAACTAAATAAAATAAAATAAACTAAAATTTGCCTCATTCTATAACCAGGGGATAATATCAAGTTGATGTGACATGGACATATTATTTTGATTTGACAGTTGCAAATAAGTTACACCAATACGACACCGATCTGTCATTGTTAAAGTGACATTTCTTCGAGCAAAAACTTCTCTGACACGACGACGACGACACTGACAGATCAGTATTCTAACCAAGTCATGTAAAGCCTGACCAGAAATATAGCTCTTTCGATTCCGCAAGAGAAAAAAAATGTCTCGCAATTTTTTTTCCACTGAGTTACAATTTCTCATACAACTTGTTTGATCGTAACTCAGAGGAAGACAAAAAATATACCTATGGAAATTTTGGGACATTTTTTGTCTCCTAGTAGAATCGAGTTCATAATTCTGAGTATAAAAAATGCAAAAATGCCCAGAAATAAGAAAAAAGTGAAATCGACAACAAAATAAAAATATGCCCTTCTTTGTCATTTTGCGGAAATCTTACGAAGGCCAAACAACAACCTGTCCAATCAAGGGCTGACTTGGAATATTCCAGCTGGGGTAGAGGTTGCCCACGAACTACCTGGAGGCGCACGGTGGAAAAGGAGGCCTTGTCGGACCGAGAACAATGGAAATCCTTCTAAGAGCCCTATGCCCCTAATGAGGGACAGCAAGATCTAATCTAATCATCACCATCATCATCATAATTTGACACTTTTGTCTCATTTTACTTTTTAGCTTGGTACTTTTTTATGTTTAACACATTCTGAATCCTCCGTGTCAGCACGCGCTACGCCTCACGAGCGTAGCCAAGACATGGTGATACTCGTAATTATAGGTATCTAGCGAAAACCACCGACAAAAAAGACCCGGACTCCCGAGTCAGTGGATCCGAATGAGTGGGTGGCTCACTCCGCGATACTATCGCTGCGCTACAAGTACATGCCGGCAGCCGCGAGTTCGTGGCCTATTCATTGGCGACGACCTTCGCGCGGCGCAATATAATTCAACTGTCTGCTGTGTGCTGCACGCGTGCGGTCCGTTTGTTAATGTAGATAAGAATCTATAATGGCGGCTTTTTGTGAACATCAAAGAAGTGAGCATTCTGTACTTGTATGTACTTGTATATATTCTGTGGTAAAACTCACCGTAGGCGCAAGAGGCAGGTGTTGCGACGGCAGCGCGCGCGCATCTCGCCGCGCCAGCGCGCGCCGCACGCGCGCTTCTTTCGTCGCGTAAGCACCGTAGTCTGCAACAACGTACACGAATTACATTACTAATAGCACCTGTATTCCTAAAAGAGGTAGACAGAGCACATAAACTGCTCAAGTTTCAGTGCCACTTTCAGCTATCAAGGGGTGTAAAGAAAACAAGATAATGACAGTGACATACTGCTAGTCTATTGTCTACACCAATATTCAACCCCATATCCCACAGTCGAGATCTTCGACACCCACGGCCAATGCATGAATTAACTCATCAAAGGGGAGTCTATCGAGCTGAAGTGTGAAATACAGCAGTGTTATGTAGAACTAAAATTATTTTACATTTATTTAAATTTATACCTACTATATGACTACTAATAGTTCTACTTGTACATTCTTGACAATATGTAAGGATAAGAAATGTGGAGCAACACTTAATGATAATAAACAAAATTTTAAAGTTCAAGTTTAGTGACAAGTTAACAACGCACGCAGCCTGCAGCAATTAGGTTGTTTTTTCAGTTCAAAAACGACAATTGTATGCACTTAGTAATTTTTCAGTACAGATGGTGTTTTTTTTACGCACCAGTACGAGAAATGATTCATTATTTCATTATAATGTCAGGTTGAAACTTCGAAGGCCATCTGTACTGAAAAACGTCGTACGATATAGGTAGTTTCAACTCAGTTGAGGCCACGCACACTATAACACTGTCATGTAAAGACAACGAGATTTTGAAATTAGTGTTCTTACCGTGTACCGACTGCAGATTCAACAGTGAATTGCAAGAAAGACCAAAAAGTTTATATATTGACTATTTTGTTAAGAATTACGTCTATAGAATAATTTTCAAACAAAACAGAAAATAAAATATCTCGTATGTGATTAATTAATTGTCAGATTATGATTGTAATATTAATCGTAGAAATCAAAGATATGTTATTAGATTGCCTTATTTTATCATCGTAGCTGTTAAAATGGTGTTTACCTATTTTTTCATTACTTATTAGCAGACATAGAAGTCGCAGTAGCAATAACGTCAATTAACATAGGGACATCCTTCCGATACAAAATATATCGATAGCTGAATAATTATTTGGAAGTGAAATTTCATATGAGCTATAAAGTTCACCGGATAATACCATTACTGCTTTTAATACCATTAATCATAAGTCTATCAATAAATAATAATGTTTTTCAAAAATATATTGATAGTTTTTTTACATTCACTCACTCATTTCATTCATTCATTTTTTTGCAATCAGTACTAATCTTCATTTAGCTGTGTGTGTTATCATTCACTTCAACCTCCGTGGAATTACCTATACACGTGCGAAAAGGAAATTCGTAACTCGTGTCGATTTAAAACACTCCCTTCGGTCGTTCCTCCTTTTTTTCGGAGTTGTATCGAAATGTACTATTAAATGTACAACAAGTTAATATTAAATTGTTTATTCATCAACATAGCTGCAGAAACATTGAGCCCTAGCACATTCTTTATAAAAACACGAGGAAAGCATTTAATTACACATAAAAACAGGGAACGAAAAATGCGTAATCCTTACACCTTTTTGATGTCTTCCTTGGCGCGAAATTATAATACAAATTGTTATCTGCCACGTTAAATTACGTGAAAACCTTCATCTACATATTTATTAATCGCTGACCCGAGTTTTTTTAAGGGGCGGGAAGTAAACTGCCATCTGACAGGCGCCTATGACAATATACAGTCTACTTTAAATACTTTTTCATGCTGAAATTTTCTTTCTTTTTTATAGGAACTAGTCATAGTTCGGTGAAATTAGACGCAATAATCGTCTTTAATAAATTAAGTCCTCAAACGTCCTTTATAAATATGTAACTAATTGTCAACCTACCAATTTACTCGAAATAGCACTTAAATATTTAAAAAAATATAATATATGACTACTAGCATTGTCACAATTGCTTCAGTCAAATTGCCAAAAAGCCTATGATCCATCACCATCGATCGATATTCAATATAAATCTAAATTGATATGGATTATTAAAAATTACCTAACAGTATTAACTTTCGTCTATCTTCTTACGATTGTACATATCAGATGTAACCATGAATGTACTATTTGCATGTACAAACTATGTTAGCTGTAGCATATAAAATGACCGATATACTCGATTCACCCGTCTCGAAAGTAGTGGGAGTAAATTGGCCGTAGCTAGATCGATAATTAAGTGGAGCATTGTTTTCCAGCACCGCAAACATTAAGGCGGTATATTTCACGTAGCATGTATACGAAGTTCGCAGCGAATCGCGACACGGGTGGTAGCTGCCCGGTCAATACGTAGAGTGGCTGTGCAGGCGATCAATCGCGTCGAGAGGGGCCAGAGGGGGGACAGGGGGGCATCGACCACCTGTAGCGCGTCCCCCGCCAGCTCGCCCTCCGACATCGACACGTGACGTGGTCGCCGAGAAATCCGCCCAAACGTAAACATTAAATTCAAACTTCATTCTTCGTACAGAATGCCGTCGACGTTAGCACGCGCTCGGATGCCTATGTCTCGTATTAGTAAACAAATTGAGCGTACTAACAGACTCACTCTCGGGATGTGTTTATGGGCATACCAAATGACAGCGGCAATTGTAATTTGTTACTAGCAACAAGTGGAGAAGTTTTGTACACGTATGAAGAATATAACGTGGTCTATTTAAAGAGTCACTTAGCAAGAAAAGTTTCGGTTTATATTTAGTCAGAGTTAAAATAGTTGGCATATTTTTGCGTCGTCAGCGGCGGAAGGTCAAGAAAATCTAAAGAACATGTAGCGTAGTCCATTGTAAGGCTTCCTTTCAATCAGATAGCTATGGGTGCAGTAGCTACTATCGAAAATGTCCCGAGAGAAAATATACACCTAGAAAATATACATCGAGAGTAAGCCCAAATAAATAACTGAATAAACTTTAATAAATATTTTTTTGCAAACGCATTTCGAAATATGTTGGCAACAACTAAACGTCTTTTATCAAAAGCCGTTGAATTTCGATATTTTAGAAAAGTGGTTGGAATCGTTGCTCTTCTAAAGTTTAATTCAAAGGTTTTTTTACAAAAACACGCTAGGTAAAATTAACCATCAAAATAAAATTTATCGTATAAGAAACTATATGACCTCTACATTACTTAGAAAAATATATAGTTCTTAGTTTATATACTTACCTACATGTTTTATAAGACTGTTTCTCAATATTTAAATAAATGAAAATTCAGGGGTCTGAATTTAATATTTCAGCAAATTAAACTTCAATGTTGAGGTATTTTCATAAAATTAAGGACGAAAACGTAGGGTAGGTATACAAAAAAGGGCCGACACATAGGACTGTAAACCAACTGCAAGTTATATGGTAACTGTACGTCGAGATTGCTTTTGCCATACATTCGGCGTGTAATTCCTATAGAAGGATGCAGTTGAGATGCAATCCGTGTGTATATTTAACCCCATCTTGTCACTAGCTAGCATTAAAATTAAATTGCGTTTAGTTTTCTATTTAGTGCTTCGCTTGAAGGTCGTCACAGTACAGCTCGCGGCAACGCTATCTAGATTAGCCTCGACTTGTGACAAGGATACGTTTCAAGGATAACCGTATACGTTCTACACGTTGCTTTTACTTTAAAGCTATTAGAAGAATAGCATTGTTGTTTAAACTCCTCGTATATGGGTCAGAAGTATTCTTATGTATAAAATCACTAGCTTTTGCCCGCGGCTACGCTCGCTTTAAATTCGAAAATTATACAAAAATTCACTCTCCATCCCTTCAACTATCTCCACTTAAAATATCACGTCAATTCGTTGCTCCGTTTTGCCGTGAAAAACGGAGAAACAAACAGACACACACACTTTCCCATTTATAATATTAGTATGGATTCACCTACCTAGTACATTAATTAAACATCGTTCATTAATTTCATTAGGTTTATAGCTTATTAAAACTACAAGGAATTAGGATACCTGAAGGGTATTATGACAGCGTACCTATTTAAATTTGGTAAATTAACTTTGTATACCTACTATTACCTACCTAGTCCCAACCTAATGTGACTATTTGTATGTATTTAATTTACTAGATAATGATAAATTAAAAATTACCTTTAAGTAGTGAAATTGCAAGGTTAAATGAAATGCGAAACTACCAATCAGCTGCATTATTTTGAAAAAGAACGTTTGAATGTCAAAAGATATGTATTCTGACCACATATATCAACGAGATGAGTAAGCAGTCACCGTGACATATGGATGCCTGCAACTCAAAAACCCTTTAAATACGAGTACCTATTAGTGTTGAATTTACATCATATTTATTTATATTTTCGCATAGTGACATAAATGTTTTATGGACTTACTTGAATTCTTCCTTAAAGTTTGGTTTAGATATGTTTTTTGCCAACATGAACTCTAATCTACTTACTTACATAGTTAATTTAGCAAAATGTTAATTAATGCTAAGATACCAACCCATCGGTGAGACATGGTCATTATGGTGTGCGTGGTGCGGGTAGTCGTAGCGGTAGTAGCGTGCGTAGGGGTCGTGATGCGCGTGCGCGTAGTAGCCGTGCGCGTACGGCGCGTACAGCGGCGCGTACGGCGCGTAGCCCTCCCAGCCGGGCGGGGCGTACCCCCCGCCCGCGCGGTACTCGTAGTTGCAGCAGTCCATCCTACGCGCCGCCCGGCGCGCGCGCACCCCGCGCCGACCATGCTCGCCGCCGCGCACACCACATCACTCGCACCACCACCGAACTACCGACCACGTTGATCTTAGAACCTACGCCATAACAACGCACTCTCAAACATCCTCCCACGTTGCTAGGATACTATCAAAAGTTTCTCTTTACACGATGCGAAATCAAGTTATTATTATTTAGTTGGAAAAGTCAGTCGCTTAGCGATCGAGCGTAGTTCCGCGGCGGCTGGCGGGCGCGGTGCGACGTTAGTTAGCGGAAAGAGGTCGTTCGAGTTTGCCGGCGACGGGCGACGAGAGATTCGGTGGACTCGGGGCGGAGGGGGCAGGGTGCGGGCCGAGGGAGGGGCGACGCCCGCTCGCCGGCGGCTCGGCGCAGCGCGGCGCTCGACGGACGCCGACTGAAGGCGCTGCGGAATCGATATGCCGCCGCCGCCCGCCCGCCGCGCCTCGACCGCGTGCCCACACTACCTGCCTGCGCCCGTATTGCGCGCGAAGTTTGTCTTCCCAACGGAATTTTATATTTAGAATCACGTTCAAACAATTGATCAATACTTTGCACTATTAATTAGTATACACTTTCTCTAATCACGCTAAACTTAAACTTGGTTTCATGTTTCAAGCGCTTTCGCAAACATTGCGAGATATCATGCAAATGATAAGAACTTGTTTTTTTGTTTCAAATATTCAACGACATCTGTTTCAGCAATCGCGTAAAGAGATTTGACAATTAGAGGCGGTAAGCTTATATCTTACCTGTTGCTTGGACATTGTGAGCTCTGTGGGGTAAAGTGTGACTTTATTGAATCCTTCGACACAGCAGTGACCCAAATCGCCACGAGTCATGACGTTCGAGCGCGACCGTCCTTAGCCTGAAAAGTGTAGCTAATTTTTATTTATTGTCGGGACACATGCATTCATTGGCAAGAAAGGATTGAATGAACTTCATTTTGTCAACATATTTAAATGACCACATGCGGGCAAAGGCCTAACCAAGGAGAGTCTACATCATTCAATCAAATGCTTCACGAGTTTAACGGGTTCTTGAAATCTTCACAACATAAGTATTGTTATCACCACTGAATCTTTGGAACTATAGTTTATAATTTTCTACATACATTTTAATAAAAATAAATTCCCAACTACAAATTTTTTGGAGAACTTTTTAAAAATCGATCTTACATCGTACCGACGAAATGTATATTATTAAGTTACAGGATTATATACAAAAAAACTTCATTATTAACCCAAAAAGTTTACAAGCCGCCTAAATAAAGTTTAAAAAGTCAGTTTACCCCTCCTAAATTATGTACGCAATCAGTTCAAAGCTAAACTGCCCATACGTCCTGTCGATTAACCTCAACATTTTCGGGTTACGCAAGTTTGATTGCATAATTACTTATTTATTAACGAGACAGGTCAAAGCGTTAAGTCACGGTGTTACCGTAAGTTTTTGATACGGTACTCGATAACGAAAACGTCACGGAAAGTATTAATTGTATGGAGAAGGTGAACTGCGCCCTAAAACGGTTACTAAACCTAAAAACATCATTTTACATGATGTTTCCTCAATCAAGAAAAGTATCAAAACCCAGTAGTCGCACAGGTCCTCTAATTGAGACGTCAAAGTCATGTTACCCGCAATATCGCTGTTTCATGTGTATGAGAGAGAAATCGGTAATACTGCAACTGGAGCGCTACGAAGCGCGGCTTGGATCGCTACGGCTCGCTACGAGGGAAATCTGTTGATCAATATGTATGCTGTGATCAATGTGATCACCCCTTGTTATCATATCATAATTGTGTGTGCACTGTACGGTATTAGATAAAGAGTAAAGTGCTCATAGGAGTTATAATTATAGTTAACATTACAATAAATAATTAAAAGATTTAAATTTTCGTCAATAATTATTTCTGAACTTGCATCCATATTCTGTTCGTTCATGAGTTTCATTTAAGTTTAACGTCCTGTACGTTACAGATTTGAGGATCTTCAAATAAAGTCTACTACATACACCGATGAGTACAGTCGTAGTGCTAGGTCGTAGCCGATATGAAGGGGAAATCCATGCGTATGTGCGAGCGAGAAAATCTTCGGTGAATGGGTTAAAAAGTGACGGAAATATTGAGAAAAGGTTGAAATAGATGTCATTATAAAAACAGTCTCTTCATCTTACGTGACTCATGTCCGATACATATTTTTAGAAGACTAAACGACATTCTATGAGGTATAATAATGTGCAAACGATCATTAAATGATATGACTGTGTCTCGATCTTATTCAAACCTATAGTATCGTAAGATTATCTTAAATGACGAATCCCGATTTGCCAGTTATTGAAATTTCCGTGTCAGTTAGTCCGTTATCACATTATCCGATCCGATATCAGATGGAAGATTTCAATGGAAAAAAATCAAGATGGCACCTGTAATGTGTGGGCTATCGGTCCGACATCCGATATCGGATCGGATAATGGTGAAAACGCACTTAATTACTTTCAGGCCCCGTAGCCGAATGGCATTTCTACGACGCGAAACGAAAACTAAACGCCGCGAAAGCTAGTCTGGCTCTGTCGCGCCAATACGCAAGAGCAATAGAGATAGATATCTACTAGCGCTTCGTTAGCGTTTGTACATTCGGCTACGCACGCAGGTTACGGCGGTAAGCATGCGTTGTTAGCCGAGCATGTGTTTTTTGTCCACTTATTAAAAATGTGATATTTTTGATAAATTGTGTCAGAATCACAAATTTTTCCATTCCCAATTGGTAAAAAAGTGTCCATGCGTTACCATTTTCCATATAGTTTGTTTAGAGTAACAAAAAAACTTTATTTAACAAATTTCTTCTCCTATTGAGATATAAAATTACTCGTGATTCTGAGTAGAACTGACCTAAAATACAGTAAAAATATCAACATAAAAAATAGACAAAAAAAAAAGGTTTAGTCTCGTTACTGGAGAGTCCTTGCTGAAGACCGGATCGAATCCAGTCTCGGCCAATGGAGGCTCCACTGCTTGTACGGAATGTACGGCGGTTGGTCATGGGATTGGATATGATAAGAAAAGTCTGTAAAAGGACATAAACGCGTTACAATAGGCTACTAGACTCATTCATTTCGAATTTGGTACAGTAAATAATTTGTCTTTGTAATATTTGACATAAAAAAACAATATTTATAGATTTTTGGTACAAAAAATGTATTTTGACTACGTATTTTCGATTTAAAAAGTGTGTAATTTTTTATTTAAAGTCAGTGCGAGCAAGACGCACTTTATTTGAAAATAAGTTTGGGTGGATAAAACTAGACTATTAAAGTAGTCTAGAGTGGTCCGCATGGTCCTATGGCTAGCGAATTTTATATTCTACACAGCTTTTCTAATACTGTGGTGAATTAAAGTAAACTTATGTGATAAAAATCACTTTTTTTAAGGCTCGGCGGGTTGACCGTCCCCACGCGTTGAGTACGGAAAGACCATCTAGCGCTCGTTGTCGCGTAATTTCATATGGAAATAAGTATCAAAATCATGTTCATTGTTATATTCTGTAATAACAGGGAGTAATGTGATAGATATTAAAACAAATAACGTAGATATTTTCAACATATCAGCATTTTTCTATTTATAAGGCGAGACCGTCATAATTAAGTCCCGAAAATGAGGTTGATAAACTTCTTTTTTCAGGTCCAGACAAAAGCAAAGCCGAAAGTTATAATTACTTATAAGTCTTACCTACAACACCCGTATAAACTCGACTTATTTCCCATAAAGCCTAAAAAAGGTGCCTTACTCTTATATATCTGCCGGTCTTTCCGACTAGGCACAATTTCGAAGTTACATATTTCAGGACATAAAACAATAAATTGAACGCGTTTTAAGAGCATTAATTGTACTAGACAGGAAGTACGATTATTAAACTAACACGTTACATACATAATGCACAAATATTTCAACTGCTTCTATTTAATTTAAATTTTATGCGTAACCTTCTTGAACTCGATGGTCGAGTTCGAAACACACCAAACCGCTGTCAGCGATGAAGTGACGTCATCGAATTCGAACCTTACTGCATGTCAAAACAACCACTGACATATTGAAATTTATGCCTTCATAATTAAAAAGTCAGAAAATGTTGTTTTCGACTATAGATAGTCTATAGATTAACATGACTGTGTTGTTTTCACCTGATTACGTAAAAGTATACTTTAAATAGATAAATAGTATTTTATACAATCGTGATATAATACAAAGCTTTTCAGTCGAGTACCATGTTTAGGCCACGAAGCTTGCTGAGTGGCCTAATAGTAAGGTACGAGAGTGAAAAGCTTTAATTATATCACTATTGTATAAAATACTTTTTCTACGAGTCATCATCTTCATCATCAATGGACGGAAATATCATCATTCATGCAAGTTAAAATTAATGTTAATAGAGTCGTTCACCGTTGTATCAACACAACATCGAATTACCTAGCAACCAATTGTTTGTAATAACCGTCTCTGATTGGCCGATAACGCGACAGATAAAAAAAATGTGTTTCAGATGCAGGAAAATTTGCCAGGTATCGCAAATTAGTATAGAAATTGTATGAAGTTCTATTTTTGAAATTATTACAGTTAACTGAAGTCAACTATAATGAGCTTATTATAATAGAGTCGGAACTGCCATAGAGTATCCAACACTGAAAAGTTAGCACTTATAGTTTAGTCTGTGGTGTCCTAATTGACAGATTACAGTCGACAAGTAGAAAAAATATTTTTTGCTGTTTTTAGTCATAATAAAATATGGTAATATTTTATTTCGGTTAATTGGACAGTGCTTAATCATATAAGACAGACTTTAAAAAAGTGTCAAGTAGCCTATTAGAAGAACATACCATTCACATTCCACAAACATTCACATTTTGTCATAGGCAAGTTTACTCCTTTATGCCACAACGGTAGCAAACAAGCAAATAGCCCACCTGAACAAAAAACGTACTACAGACAACTACGAACGCCTGCAACAATGACATAAATTGTAATTTATTGAAAAATTAAAAAAAAAATGAAAATGAAATATTTATTTTTCAAGTAGGCATATTACAATGCGCATATGAACGTCAAATAAAGCTACGCCGGCTCTAACCCTACGCCTCAGCCTCGAGAAGATTTCAGTCCCCCCTCAGTTGGGAGGGGGGTATCCACTATGGGACCGGCAAGAAACTCGGCGGGCAACTTCTTTTCAAAACATTACATCTTATAATTAACATGCATTAAATAACAAGATACAATTTAACATGCAAAAGTATTCATCAATCAATACTATATTACTATTATTTGTTTTTATTTATATTACATCTTACAAATAATGTTTTGAGATGTAGGTACCTAATTTGAATACCTAGTGTAAAGTAACTTGTATACATATACACCGTGTTTTTATTGAATTCCGCTAACTTCGGCATATTGTTAGGTCCATTGATTGGAAACAGAATGGCATAATTAGTTTTCTTAAATTCGTAAAATTAAAAAAAACCATATACCTGCAATAGATGTTACATCAATTGCTGTTGAGAAACCGGCTTTACAATTAACTCTACGAAGTGAGTGTCAAAACTATGACATGTCAATTTCATATCGAACACACAAAGCCCGTTAAACCCCAATAAATTATTTATTTCACAAAAAAATTACAACATAAGTTTGCTTTTCTGTACAAAAATATAAAAAATCCCATCATGGTCGTTATATCATATCACACTTTACCTTTAGGTATATCTTTGGTTTAACATATTGCCTATCGAATATATAAAACCTAGGCGCAACATCAAAAGTGCCCGATATAAGGGTAAAAATCCCACTGCATACAGACAAGACCCTCATGCATTGTACGACTATGAAGTGTACTTATATCTGGTGTTCGAGGAAGCCCCTCAGTGCGGAGACGGCTCCGCTGGGAGGCTATTGATCGTCATCCGTCGTCAGCGACGAGGCGCCTATTGATTCGCCGCAATCTGCATGATAACCCGCCTGGCTTCTCTACTTACACAATATATTAGACGAGAACATTATCGTTTCATGCTGATAGGCGTGCAATCGTGCATAGTATGTCGTCTTTTAGATGGGAAAAATAATGCGGGAATTTTATAGGCATCTTATTTGTAGGTAAATTTTAAAAATATTACACAATACATTTTTTTTTCAGACTAAATTGCGAAACGTACATATTGCGCATTCATATGTAGCTTTAGGGTATATACCTATACCTACAGTCCCCTACGATAACATCGCACAAAAATAAGGCCGAAAAAAATCTAACACAGTCTTATATAGAGCCATAAGAGCGTGTCAGATATTTAATATTTATGCAGCCTTCATTACTGCACATACTTGATATTAGTAGTCGAGTGATTGCAAAAAAGTATCCCGATATTATGATTATTATGAAGCTATGACAGTAATTAATAGAATACGACAGATGATGATGATTCTTCAATGCAAATGTCACACACTTATGGCTCAGATAAACTAAAAATCGGCCCCTGTTCATTAGGTCCTTTTCTCACTCTCACTGAGCGTAATTGTGCCCACACTGGGTGCAACACCAATTCAAGTCAAGAGTGAATATATAGGCTGTTACTGAACCAGTGAGCTACAACCTCGGCCTTGTCGTCACTTTCCATCAGGTGCGACTAAGGTCAATCACGGGCCAGTTTATAATAAAATAAAAAAATAAATAAAAAAAAACACGTATAACATTTATGGCAGCCACTGTAGTGTGGGAGCGCCATAAGGGATTTTTCGCACTATGTCTAATCCGAATGAGGAGAATAGATTACTAGAGTGCGTAAATTACAATAGAAATTAGAACCAACTACTTACGGACCATATTTTCACGGGTTTGGATTATTTGGGATCTAGTGTGAAATAATCCAGGTCTCTTGAAAGCAAGAGTAAATAGGTAGGTATCTCATGGGTAAGCGTGCTCCACATTAGACCGCATCATCACTTACCATCAGGTGTGATCGTTTTTTTTTTTATACCACGTCGGTGGCAAACAGGTATACGGCCCGCCTGATGGAAAGCGGTCACCGTAATCTATGGACGCCTGCAACTCGTCAATGCGCGTTCATTAGAAAGTACCTATTCATACTGTAGTTCATCGGGAATACTTCGACAAAAAAGCGTTCGTGGGAGGAAATTTCTCTGAAAGCGCACGGGGCGACCAATTAATGGATGAGCGCCCTGTCGATATTCAAACCCTGGCGAGATATTCAAACTAAAAAAAACCGCTACAAGCGAGCGCGAAATTAATGTGCGTTCTTGAGCCGCGAATTGTGTATTGTGTATTGTGTATCACATTTTGATTGTGTATTTATAAAATAACGCATAGGTAGGTATTATTTTAGAAATCATAATCATAACACGAACTCTAACTTAACAATATAGTTTAATCTCACTAAACTACATAGCGGTGAAAATTAAATTTCGCCACCAACGAAGAAATAGCAATTAAGTAACAAAACTTTTTTAATTAAAGTTTACTGTACACAAGAGAGGATTCTGTCATAACAGGAGTAAGTGCAGTCAACCAATTGGAACCCTAGGCCACTCTACAACCATGTCAAAATGACAAGCAGTAAGAAATTTCCACGGAAGTATGAGATTTCTTACAATCTGTCTTACAATCATTTTATCCACTAGTGGTTAAAATAATTTGACCTTGAATATAGTCAAATTAACTGCTTTAAAATTGATAAAAGTAGGTGAATCTAGTAATGAAGATGACTAACCACCTGTGGAACTACTGGAAGCAGTGATAAACGCATTTTGACGTGATAACGTCTAATAACTCGTTACTACGGGCAGCATGCACGAAAAAGATGACGTCATTGTCCCGTTTCGCAATATAGTTTTTGCGCCATCTATTGGCGCGCGTTGGAACTAAGCGGCTGATCGATGCGCTCGGTATGGTTATAGCGTGTGGCCTGAGTAAAGCACCACAGCTGGGACAGATGGCGCGCCCGTGTGTTGTTCTCGTTAAGCTGAGTTTAGACCAGCAAGTTATTGCTGCAAGTTTTGAGACGCAACTATAGGTAAGAGTGAGTGGCAAATATCTGCATCTCTTTCTAGCATATACTTCTGTCTCAAAACTTGCAGCAGCGCCGCAGAGATGGGCAAATCGTAATCGATTCCGGATTACACGATTACTTGATTTTACTTTGTAATCCACTACTGGGTGTCAGATTACTTGTAATGTAATCAAGTGAAGCTAGGAACACACTACGCGGACGTCCGTCGTGAATCGACCGCGGACGGGAATCTGGACAATGACATTACACATAACCGTGCAAACTATCGGTCGACGGACGCGGACGTGGCCTTGAGCGCACGGACGTCCGATCGAAATCTGGCTCTCTGGATGTTTTGTTCCGTGCACACTGATAGGTCGCGGTCGCGGTCGTTTTACGACGGACGTCCGCGTAGTATGTTCCTAGCTTCAAACGGTAAATTACCATTACATATAAAGGAATCACTAATCATCTATACAATAATTACTATTACCAATAATTCGGAATCATAGTCGATTCAAAATAACTGAAATTATTGACTTGATTACTTTCAGATTACAAATATGTAGTACCTCAGATTGCTGACTGTCACTTTGACACAAAAGTCATCATGGGTGTCGTAAAATAGGTTTTAGGGGGTGCTGATTCCAAAATTAATGACCAATTTGGAATCTGACATTGCTGACTGTCACTTTGACACAAAAGTCGTCATGGGTGTCGTAAAATAGGTTTTAGGGGGTGCTGATTCCAAAATGAATGACCAATGTGGAATCTGACATTGCTGACTGTCACTTTGACACAAAAGTCGTCATGGGTGTCGTAAAATAGGTTTTAGGGGGTGCTGATTCCAAAATTAATGACCAATTTGGAATCTGACATTGCTGACTGTCACTTTGACACAAAAGTCGTCATGGGTATCGTAAAATAGGTTTTAGGGGGTGCTGATTCCAAAATGAATGACCAATGTGGAATCTGACATTGCTGACTGTCACTTTGACACAAAAGTCGTCATGGGTGTCGTAAAATAGGTTTTAGGGAGTGCTGATTCCAAAATTAATGAACAATGTGGAATCTGACATTGCTGACTGTCACTTTGACACAAAAGTCGTCATGGGTGTCGTAAAATAGGTTTTAGGGGGTGCTGATTCCAAAATTAATGACCAATTTGGAATCTGACATTGCTGACTGTCACTTTGACACAAAAGTCGTCATGGGTATCGTAAAATAGGTTTTAGGGGGTGCTGATTAAAAAATGAATGACCAATGTGGAATCTGACATTGCTGACTGTCACTTTGACACAAAAGTCGTCATGGGTGTCGTAAAATAGGTTTTAGGGAGTGCTGATTCCAAAATTAATGAACAATGTGGAATCTGACATTGCTGACTGTCACTTTGACACAAAAGTCGTCATGTTGTGATGTTGTGTAGGTAAATTACATATTTAATGATATTGAGATTCATATTATCTTTTTCTTCTGTGACAATTTGATATGTTTTCTCTGAAGAAGAACGACGTATTATTAAGCAATAATATAATTTATTGAAATTAATTTCCATAGAGTACCTAGTCTGTTCATATTCTTTGATGAATACTTTTGCATGTTAAATTGTATCTTGTTATTTAATGCATGTTAGTTATAAGATGTAATGTTTTGAAAAGAAGTTGCCCGCCGAGTTTCTTGCCGGTCCCATAGTGGATACCCCCCTCCCAACTGAGGGGGGACTGAAATCTTCTCGAGGCTGAGGCGTAGGGTTAGAGCCGGCGTAGCTTTATTTGACGTTCATATGCGCATTGTAATATGCCTACTTGAAAAATAAATATTTCATTTTCATTTTCATTTTCATTTTCATGGGTGTCGTAAAATAGGTTTTAGGGGGTGCTGATTCCAAAATTAATGAACAATGTGGAATCTGACATTGCTGACTGTCACTTTGACACAAAAGTCGTCATGTGTGTCGTAAAATAGGTTTTAGGGGGTGCTGATTCCAAAATTAATAACCAATTTGGAATCTGACATTGCTGACTGTCACTTTGACACAAAAGTCGTCACGGGTGTCGTAAAATGGGTTTCAGAGGGTGCTGATTCCAAAATTAATGAACAATGTGGAATCTGACATTGCTGACTGTCACTTTGACACAAAAGTCATCATGGGTTTGTTATATAAACTTTTTCTTCTCCATTAATATTTACTGAGATATTAGGGTTCTAAGATTAGTAAATGGCACTAGCACTTTAATAAAATTAACGCGTGTCTCGCAAACGGTCTAGGATACAAAATGACGACTTTTATATAGGTATAAGTTAGGTTCGTTAGGTATCTTCAAACGGCCGAAGGCTCCTATTCTGTGCAGTTTCTGTAAAAAGCGGGGCTCCGTCGATATCGCTTTCTGTCTCTGGCGCCTTAGTAATGCTACGGGAAAATTTTGCAACTTTGCACCACTCTAACTCCTAAATTAGTAGGTTTTAAAAAAACTTTAATTTATAAAAGATGCTTATTTTAATGCATTCTTTCTAATAAGAACAAAACACTATGCTAGAAAGAGTGCAGAGGAAGTTCTGTAGGCACATTTACAAACGACTGTACGGATATTACCCATATATGTATCCATCTCTATTCGTAACAGGAATGGTTGGTCTTCAAACTCTAGAAACCAGACGGAAACTGCTGCATATTATGCATTACCGCCAACTGTTTCACCATAGAGTAGATGACGCATCCGTGGCTCCGTGCTAGAGAATGGGGCTGCAAGTGCCAAGAGCGAATGTGGTGGTTGGCATGCCGGGCGCGGTGCCGGCGCGGCGGCGGCGGCGCCTGTTCGCGGCGGCCGGCGCACCGCTCGAGCCCGAGCTGCTCTTAACCGCATCATGTTGGAGACAGACGATATTGACATATTTGCTGATAGTGTTGGTGTGTTTTACAGAAAACTCTTAAGGTTCATAGACTCTACACTCCTTAGGTGATTAATGTAATAACCATAGTTTAACTTTTAAGTGTGTTTGCTTTTATTTATGTCAATTTAACATGTACATAATTATATTACCACATAAGTGCTTTGGTGAAATACTGTTAACTTTTGTGTATTTTTAATAAATAAATAAATAAATAAAAAAACGTGAAAAAAGTCCCAGAATCGGGCCCCTTTTGCTATACTCTGACCGCCCCTGTCTATACTACTGTAATGTTTGACGTTATCACGTTAAACTACCGTCCGTAAACCGACTTTACAGACAAACAATTTTTTTTTGCGTTGTAGTTTCCTCGTTATAGTGAGGGGAAAAGTTTTGTGTTACACTCGGGTGCAAATGTATTTTACTTCTCGTGTGTTACTGTAATTCCACACTCGGCGTTAAAATACAACTTTGCCCCCTTGTATAACAAATAACTATTAAGGACACAAGTACATATAAAGTCAGTTCAGCCTTGCTTGTCCAATATAGTAAACAAACGAAACGTCAAATTTATGGTCAAAGACATCAATTACTAGGGATTGGAAGTGTCGATAAAATGATGTATTAACGATAATTTCGCTGCCGACGTCATCAGAGGATTTTCAATTTTACGTCACACAATATACAGTATGTAAACTAACGAAAACCATTTACTGTAACCCGTAAATGTCCAGGTGATACTGAGAAACTTTTACTATGGGATCAACCCCGAAATCACGAAAATATCTTCTGACAGTTTCATAGGTAGTTTTATTTTATAGTAAGTATTTCCTATGGGAGAGTAAATTTTTATTTCGCGTTTTGGGTGTTGGTCCCATAGTAAAAGTTGCTCTGTGTAACTTAAATATTAACAGGCTTCAGTAAATGGTTTTCGTTGGTTTACATACTGTATATGTTAAAACCAAAATTTAATTATTTTTCGTCACATTTGCAATAATCCTGTGAAAATGCCGCGTCCGCACGCTTGGCACTGGCCGCAAACTTCAAATCTCTACAAACGTTTGGCTTGATTTTGCAAATCAAACGCCGCTATCCACACGCTTGCCAGATCCTTAGTTTGTTGTGAGGAGGCAAGCATGGCAGACATCGAGGTTGTTGTGTCGGCCATACCTAATTCAATTGTTCTATTTACGATTTAAAGGCAATTTGAAATAGAAGAATTATGTTTTGAGGTTACATACGTGTTTACTAAATAAGACAAGTTAATCTGAACAGAGTCTAATTAGTATAAATGTTAACCTAACTGCACCAGAACGAATACTACTATCTTGTTTTTTTTTGTGTGTTTGAAGAATGTTTTCTTAATGTGACCATAAGAATTTCTTTTTTTGCTTTTAGTTCCTTTACTGTTTTATTTAATGCAATTCCATGCATCAGCAACTTTTTTTTTATCCTTATGGTCTTTATTACTTGGGTCCCAAATGCATGGCTCTCCCTGGTAATATTCCAGAAAGTTCAAGATCTCTTGAACTGACCAGTCGTTCATCATTACTTTTTACAGAAGAAACACACAACTGTTCGCCTACAGTGCGCGGACGAGACTGAGTGCGCACAAACATGTGTACGCGTCGCAAGCGCTTGCGGCAAATCTCTTTGACTTGTGACAAAAAACCGACACTGGAACGGATCGGCTACAAGCGCTTGCAAACCCACGCAAACCAAGCCAAACACTCAATCCACACGTTTGAATTTGTGAAGACTTGTAAAGGTTTTAAAATTTTTCCAAGCTAGGTACAGGTACTAACTCTAACGTTAATATCGAGTTGTCATCCCAACATTGCGACTCATAGACAATCTAGACTTCGTAATGTCAAGAGTTTTTTTTTATGTCATCCGTTCGTAATTACAATTATTGATGAAAATCGTTCTAGAAATGATATTATTCAGTGGTTTTTTGATTGATTTCAATATTTTGTGAGTTTATTTAAGTGTATATTAATAACATTTTAAGTGATGGTTAAATGTGTAATTCCAGAGAAAATTGAGATAATGTTTTCCAGCAGTGTTTGTTTACATGATTGGATAAGTATGCCTGAACTGAGTGTACTTACTGTGATAGCAAATTGTGGTTTTGGCGTGATCGTGAAGTGATCATGATCACCAATGAAACGAAATAAATAAGAAGCGATCATTTATTTTTTATAACATAGTCAAAATGTAAATTTTGTAAAGTTTTCAATAAAATATTTAACAATATTACATTAACGTAAATAAATTAAATATAGTTTTACGATAACATTACTTAGACTTACAAGTTACAACTTATAAATATTCTATAATATTTATTTAAGATTCTTCTCATAATATCTACTATATTTCACTAAGGCATTTTATGGTCAACGGTAAAATGCAACGAAGAGGCAAACGCTCCTTTTCGAGACTTTTTTTTTAATATGGGAACTGGGCGGTTTTCAAAATAAATCTCGAATATCGAATTTCACCAGTGTGCGTAGCCGAATGGCAAAAACGCTCACGAAACGAAACGCTCGTAGATATCTATCTCTATCGCTTTTGCGTATTGGCGCGACAGAGCCAGACTACCTTTCGCGGCGTTTCGTTTTCGTTTCGCGTCGTTGAAATGCCATTCGGCTACGGGGCCTGATCTGGACGTGTTTGGGCTCATTCTTCTCAGAATTCGATCCTGACGATGAAAAAATGTGTCCTCTTTTTTTTCATTTACGTCACCATTTTAGTGTTCTGAACTTACTAGGAGCGTGACGTATTGGAAACTCAAATTTTGTATGGAAAATTTATTTTTTTATCGTCGGGATCGAATCATCTCGTGATTCTGAGAAGAATGAGCCCAAACAAGTCCAGATCTGGTGAAATTGGATATTCGAGATTTATTTTGAAAAATGCCCATCTATTGAATTCACTTTCACCAATGGGCGCCATTTGTTATACTAGAATTAGAGTATTTGCCTAATGGCTGCAACTACTTCGATCGACCTTAATTCAATTAAAATAGTTTTTTTTAAATACACTTTCAAATATCAAATTGACACTAGTAACAAAAGATTTAACACTATGCGAAGAAATTCGACATGTAAGATATCTCAATATTTTTAACACCTACCAAAATAATGTAATTAGCGACAGTTACACAACAATAACATTTTACTAATTATTTTGCAATATTAGTTTGGCACAAACTAACAGAGTTCTTTCCGGGCGAATATTTTTTAGAAAGTAAATATAAAATAACGCATTTTTTACATAATTTGTAACAAAATTCGAAATAACAACAATTTGGTTAAAGTAAGAACAGCCGTATCGCATTAAACATACAAAAACACAAATATCTGCTTTAATAATAGGCCCTTGAAATAACAAGTGGAATTATTATTATGAAACAATAACCTGACTGCTTGCATGTATTGAAATGGATTTTATTTGAATAATTTTCATTTGATACTCAAATAGTATAAAAGGAATACAAAAAAATAAAGGAAAACAGTTACAATTAAACAAAAAAACCGTTTCATGTGGTGTACCTACCCTTTTTGGGAATACAGGAGACAGTTTATGTTAATAGAAAAATATGTCACTTAAAATTATTTTCCACCTTTATCTTGAATAAATTTGCTTTATTTCAAGAGGAAATACAATAAAATTATCCCTTTGAGCCTAAAGTAAAAAAATAAATAATAAATAGGTAATCTAGATAAAACTAAATGAATTCCTACATGCTATTTTGGGTAGATACTAAAGTTTTTCTCACTGTTTTCGTGTAGTTCGTAATGTTCATATCCTGAATTTTTCTCAATACTGGTCATTTTAATTTTAAGCACTTAATTTATAAACGATACATTCCTTACTCCTAATAATATCACAAACTTGTTGTGAGTCCCAAAATTAACTTCACTTTTGAGAACTATTTAAAATACAATTTAGTTATTAGACATCAGTTACATAAATAGGCACTCTAAGTTTTATGAAAACAGCAAGCGGCTAAAGAGTCAAGCCTAAAACCAATGCATTTATTTATTTGTAGATTAGCCGGGTCAACATTGACCAAGCAGCCTCGCGAGGCAATGGCTCGCGCGCAAAACGTCCTCATGCGCGCACGTTTGCCGCCTCGCCCGAGCCAATTTGCTCGCCAAGATGACGGCCCTCAGTCAGCTGTTCAAAATCTACATTTAATACAGCCACTCCAGAAACCATACAATAAACACCTATCTTTAAAAATTGCCCCGATATTTTGGACCAACACTTTTTGCAAATGTACTTTGTCTGGAGATTATTATTAGCACCAATTACAAACCAGAACACTTAATTTTTTCATTTTGTAGTTAATTAGTTATTACCTCCAGGGCTCGAAAACCGTTATATTTTTGATACCGGTTTCGTTTATGTATTATAAAAAACGAAGGCTATTCCTTCCACGCAGGTATGACAATGAGTTTAACCCCGAGTTCTTGCTCTTCACGAACCATAAAAATGTCGTTCCGTCTTCTGAAGAAACCAAACAAAAAATTGTTTTTTGTTAGGAATCCATGAACCGGTTTTTAATAAACGAAATAATATAACGTTTTAAGGTCCAATATTAGCTGGTTCTTAACCGGCTTCAAAAAAAGGAGGAGGTACTCAACTTGATTTTTTTTAATATTGGTTTCGAACCCTTGATTCACAGCACACCATTTTGATCCTACAATTACACCCAACATTTATATCGTAAAAAAAGTAACTTGTTAGAGATAATCAAATAAAGTGACTGTTCCATAAATTATCAACAATATAACAATGAATCTGTCTTAGTCTAAATGTATAAAACGCTAATAAACGATAAATTTAGGTTATCCTCAATTTTCTCCAATTGTTACGTAGAATCGCTTACGCTGACGTAGATCGTCTTGCGATAAATGTAGGACGGCAAATTTATTTTCAAAAAGGCACATTCTGATACTATGTGAATACAATAACACAAGTTTAAGGCACATTTGAATAATTAGTAACCACCATAAATATCTAACATTACTTATTTAAATAACATTTGGAATAAATCCAAAATCTTAAATAATATAATATTCTCTACATAGGGTAGATAACTATTTAGCAACAACATTTTGTAGTGTACTTAATTGTGTACTTGCAAGTAACATTTAGTTTCTTTGCCCATGGCTAGACCACATATGCTCTTTGAATGTCTCTCGCATCGTAAATGACCTAGGACAAAGATAGCAGCATAGACGATTGGTTAAGTCAGAGTGCATAAGTCTGACATGGTATTTAAGTGCTGATTGGTTGGAATACTTCATACCGCAATGTGGACAGTCACCACAGATAGCGGCATGGTTTGACTGGTGGGAGACACCCTGAGAAGTAGAAGCACCTACTGATAATCCAGTAACACTTGACATGCCTGCCAGTAATAGTAACGCTTGAGACTGTTCCTGTGAGAATGTATTTTCGGCATCTGTACTGTCTTGCTGCTCTGACAGCAATATTTCCGGTTCATATTCAATCTCTGACTTCGGTGACTGTTTTTCTGGTTTCACTAAAATGTCCTCTCCGGCTACTTTTATAGGGCTCTTTGCTGCAGAGTTGGTTGGTGGAGATTCGATATTTACGTCCTTACTTCGCGATGTACACATATCTGCTATGTTTGACAGTTTCTTGGTTGTTGTATTGTTATTGGCACTGATATCACTTTTAGATGGATTAATTCCTGAAATAACCAGAATAGGTAATTAAATAATAAAAAAAGCATAGCTAAACTGTGTGATATTAATATTATAATCAATAATTCATTTAGTCATACACTATTAACCTAATGACAGCTCCTAGTATGTCTAAAAGATACAATTGAGGATACACTACATTACCTACAATATTTGTCCACCACACACATAAGATTTCACAAATTAGGGCTGTATTGATAAAGGTATAAATGATAAATTCGCATTTTTATTTATGAGAAGTTTTTTTCTTTTCTTGTGCAATAAAGTGTTTTACATCTACTTCTAATATTCAAAACTATGACTAAGTACTATTGAAATAAAAAAAGATAATGATCGATTTTACTAAGTCTTTATCAAGAATAATAAAATTGTGATGTAACTTGCCTCTTATTTGTTTTGCATGCACTTTCATGATTCACAGATATACAATATTTTCCATGCAGAATATAGAATAAAAAAAAATGTAAATTTTGTAGGATTTTATGTGAAATCAATGAATTATGTAAAGTCAATGCTTTATCTACAATCACAAGCCGAAACCTATATTGACGACCGGTCTGGCGCAGTTGGTAGTGACCCTGCCTGCTGCGCCGCGGTCCCGGGTTCGAATCCCGGTAAGGGCATTTATTTGTGTGATGAGCACAGATATTTGTTCCTGAGTCATGGATGTTTTCTATGTATATAAGTATTTATATATTATATATATCGTTGTCTGAGTACCTGCAACACAAGCCTTCTTGAGCTTACCGTGGGACTCAGTCAATCTGTGTAACAAATTTCCTATAATATTTATTTATTTATTTATATAAAATTAGTTTGCAATTTGGCGACTTTTCCAACAACACTTTTTTAGATTTTTAGCATTACTTTTCAATCTATCTCTTTATTGACAATATTTGCTATTTTGGTAGCCTTTTTCTAATACTAAAAGAAAATGGAAGAAAACAATAACACCTGGGATTGAAAGTTAAATTTAAGATTCAAACTAATATTTACCTTGTAGCAAGGACCTGGCAAGCATACTGTTTTCATAATCTGGAAGACTGTCATCATTCTCGGAGTTATTTATGGGTACTGAGATAGGGGATTTGTTGTCATCAATCCGTTCTGTTTTAATTGATAAAGGAATGTTGTCACTTTGAGCCTGAAAAGAAGCAAATATTTTACATTAAAAAAATGTGAAGGGTGGATTTCCTAAATTGCTTTCTATCATGCCAAATCATGTTCAATACATACCAGAAAATAAATAAACTTTTTAACAAAAAATAAAACCGCCTTCATAAATAAGCGTGTTACAAAACACAGAGAAACTAAAAAGCAAAAATAATAGACCTTTGAATTCAGATTTCTTATCGGATTGCAATAATCTAAACATCCAAATTATAAACAAATCAATTATTTTTGTAGTCGGTACCAGACCTGTTCGTCGCCTTGCTATTTCCTGTTTGCCCCACCCAACCATACGCAGGCTGGCCCAGACTCCAAAAATAATTGATTTGTTTATAATTTGGATGTTTAGATTATTGCAGTCCGATAAGAAATCTGAATTCAAAGGTTTATTATTTTTGGTTTTTTAATTTCTCTGTGTTTTATAACACGCTTAATTTTGAAGGCGGTTTTATTTTTTGTTAAAAAGTTTATTTATTTGTTGATTTTTAGTGGTTCCTAGTGATATTATATCTATCAGTCTGAATATCTGTACAGTAGTGAAAGAATTATCCTTTAACTCCTAACCATTGAGGAGTTGACCTTCCATCATCAGCTCAGCCACATAAAATTATTACCATCAGGCGTAAATACTGGTGTACCTTTGAAAAATACACTAAAAACATTACATGTGCCTATAACATTTGAAGAGTTCCCTCGATTTCTCCAAGACCCCATCATCAGACCCCGACTTGGTGCCAATGGGACCATCTCGGGGTTATACCCGTACGATCAAAAAATTTTGTAAATCGGTCCACGATTCTCGGAGATATCGAGTAACATATATACAAAAAAATAATAATAAACATTTTTTTTTAAAAAAATAAAAAAAATAATAAAAAAAATATAAAAAGAATAAAAATATAAAAAAAAATTAAAAAAAACATTCAGTCCAATTGAGAACCTCCTTTTTTTGAAGTCTGTTAAAAAGAATATAAATTCTTGTCTGATTTACCGGTTTATAACAAGAGAAACCGGTTTAAAAACGATAAAAACCGGTTTATAACAACCAATTTATTTCAGTTACATTTTAGGTTCTTACAACATTTGCATTCTTGTCAAAACTGAGAGACCAAACGGAAATAAACCTGTATTTAGCATTTAGCACTACTTTTATTACTGATTCCAAGCCTTGCTTTACACAATACATTAAGTCAGTAATGTAAAAAATAAATACCTGATTCAGTTTAGAGGTTTTCCCATTAGCTATGATGGGTTCTGGGCAGTTTTCTGATTTCTTCTCAACTTTTTTCTCAGCTACAAAAACAGGATTTTCTACCATTAAATGTGATAAATTACTCCTATTGTAAATATCACAAGTTTCTAATAATTTACTCTTTTTGTGACTGTCACCAATGTCATTAGGTTTGTCAGAGGTACTGCTCCTTCTTTTCTTTAAAGCGGGGACTTTTACATCTTTGCTGGTAGCACCAAAGTGTGTTTTTGAAGATATTGTCAACTGTGTATAAAGTTTGTTAGATGTATTTGGGGAAATTACATTTTCTTTCTGTAAATAAATATAAATACATTAATTTATTTTGTTAGCAAATAATAAAAAAATAAATATCTAATTTTAGATTCAAGGATGTTATTAGGAGTTTTTTAGCTAATCTTTAAAATTTAATATTATGGTATGGGTATATTATTATTTTTGTAACTACATTTTCACTAGAATACACATATGATATGTGAATTGGATCTAACAATCTTTGCACCATAGTCAAGTAATTATTTTATAGAGCTTTGTATACTGGATAAATAAAAAATTGTATAAACAAAATCAGTCTCACACAAAAAAATCCCAATATTAGATAAAACTGATATCTGTTTTGTAATTATTTACCTGCTGTGTTACTCCAGTCAATCCTTTAACCTGCAGCAGGGCTGCCGTATGGAGGAACGAAGACAGCTTGCTCTCTTCAATGAATACTTCTCCCTGGTACATGTATGATAGCAAGCTGACAATGTCATCGGCAGATACATCTTTCAGAATTATAACTGGATGCTGACATGGATTTTCCTGTAATAGTATAGTTGTTTGTTATGAAAAATATCTTTTTATCAAAAATACAAAAAAATTTGCTATAAAAAATGATGAATTACATACTGGCAGTATTAGTACTAAAAATGTTGAAAGAAAAAAATAAACAAATATGTAAGTATATAAAATTTTACTAAATGGAAAGATTAATAAAATAAGTAGGTAAACAAATAGGTACGTTCATTCAAATTGCATCATGGCTGTAGCTTGTCCTTGGAAAACATACTTTTACATCAGAGGAGCCGTACAAACTGAACTCCAAGGTTATTAATGTAGCGAGTCATTCACCTTGAATACATTCCTGAAGTACGGACTGCAGGCTGACAGTATAACTTTATGAGCCTTGATATTTCTTCCTTCGCAGGTAAGCGTCACGTCAACTAAATCCTCAGAGCACTTCAATGAGTCCAACGCACTCACTATATTGGTCTGGAAATTGTTCCAACGTAAACAAAACTGATCTGCCATGGTTACGTTTTAGAAAATACTCCTCGCTTCTGACCACCTTTATTTTGACACACGGCAATACGTTTGTTTTTTTAGAAAGGACAATTTACTACATTTTGTTTTATCAGAAACACACATTACACCAATCGTAATTAAACTTTCACTCACAACTGTAACTTTTCGATTCAACAATTTGTTATCGGTCGTATGAAATGCACAAAAATGCAATGAATGACCTCCATTGATTCTTCTTTCACTCGAGGGCGCGCGCGTATCGTGTGTGTTGGTTGCCCTCTATTTAAAACTGTTTAAGCTAATTTAAAAAACGCTGAGGTACATGGAACCTTCCGTTAATAAGATGGTTAGATTGGACAACCTGTATGAAAATTTTCTTATCTGTGGTTCAAAAAGTGTCGTTCTCTTTCTAGAAAACAAATTCGAGACGACTTTTTTTGAAAACTCCTGTCTACTTGACAGCTGGTACTTGACGTATCGAAAAACAGAGCAACGCGGAACGCGGTAACCGGTAACTACGTTCTGCAAAAGTGCAAACAAAACAAATAGCTAATTTAATCTTTATTACCAATCGAGTTCTTTGTATAGAAAACACTAACAACGTCCTTTGTTGCAAATAATATTGAGTGGGATTTCTTGTGACAAGTCTAACGCAGTTTTATTGAAATGGCTAACGATCCTGAAAGGTTCGATACTATGCTGCTAGCGATGGCCCAGCAGCACGAGGGCGGTGTTAAAGATGTAAGTTACATGTAGTTTAACGTGTCTTTACTATTTCTCTGTATAGCTTAAGTCGAGAAACATGACAAAAGCCTTAGTGGTAGAGGTTAGAAACAGTGACTGGTAAATTATGTATTTCTAACAATAACTTCTTCATCCTTCTACTTAGCATATGAAAATGTGAGCATGAATAAGAGCAAATTGCAGCAGTCACACTTGACACATTGATCAATCACTAAACTAGGATTTTTTTATTGGAAAAACCTACCCAGAGCTCAATAGTTTTCACTGTTCGGATTCAGAAAAAAAATACAAAAAGATGGTCAAAGATAATGTACCTCCTGATTACTGTTACTAATTTAAGTTTAAAAAATATATATATATCAATTTTTATTTAATGGTAGAAACTTTGATAAAACTACTAATGTAGAATCTGTTCTTTAGTATTTAGTTTTGTCCTTCACCCAGTCATCTGTAATCATAGTGTAATACATATTAATAAAATTGCAGCTTCTTCACACCATTGTCAGTTTCCTTTCAAGAAAAACTGACTTCTTTACTGGAGGGAAAGATGGAGAATGGGAAAAGGTAAGGAACTTACTATTATATTATTTACTAGCTTTTTCCTGCGGCTTCACTCGCGTTAGAAAGAGACAAAAAGTAGTCTATGTCATTATCCATCCCTTCAATATGTTGCTGTGTTTTACAGTGAAAGATGGGCAAACAAACAGACACACACACTTTCCCATTTATAATATTAGTGTGGATACCATACCCAGTCCTTTTACCATACCTAGTCCTTTTACCATACCTAGTCCTTTAAATAATAGTTTATTTTAATAATACCTGTCTGATCTTAATTTATAATAATTCATGTGCTATGTTGCATACACTAAAGATGTGATTGCGTTTTTAACGCTTCTCCAACCTTACTCTGATTTTTATCCACTTGCCGCATAGCGTTTAAGTAACCATATACATATACAGTACCCTTTGTCACTTGCATTGTAGATGCTTTAAGGGGTTATTTTTATGAAGAATATGCTACCTTTGTCGAGACTACAACACATATTATGATTTTTTGACTAAACCTTATAAATTTGAAGCTTAAAAAGGATTAAACATTCTAGGTTATATGTGTGTTAATACAGAGGAATAAAAGCTTCATTATTTTCATTGTATAAAATAAAACGATGGAAGCGGATTACATCATGAACACAGCGTTCATGCTGAACAGATGGCATCTGTGACAACACACAACAGGTGACGGGGCTGATAGTTTTTAACCCCCAACATAAAAACGACAGGGTGTTATAGGTTTGAAGTGTCAATCTGTCTGTCTGTAGCATCGTAGCTCCCTAACGGATGAACTGATTTAAATTTAGTTTTTTTGTTGGAAACCTGAATTAGTTAGTAGTGTTTTTAGTCATGTTTGATAGAACTCGGTCCACTATGTTGGGTTTTTTTTTTTTCAAAATTTAAATTTTATGGTTATATTTCATGAGTAACTATCGTCCTAACCAAAGACAATCATAATTTATAATCAAATGTTCAATAAAAGCTTTTTATAATTTCAGGTGGTTAAAGATACATTCTATGCCCATGCTACAAAAGCTAAGGAGGCAGCAGATAAAATCAAGAGAGAAAAAGAGGAAGAAGCGAAAAGATTGAAAGATATACAGGCAAAGAAAGAGAAGGAGCGCCTTGTACAAGACTTCGAGCCAGCTAAAGTGGTGGAGCTTACTGACCAAGAAGCAGATAAATTGCAAGCAGACATTGAAATGGAAAAGAACAGTGAGTGATTGAATCTAAATATATAAAAGAAGAAACTGACTGACATATCAGCGCACAGCCAAAACCGCTGGTTCTAGAGATTTCAAATTTGGCATGTGAAAAAGCTAGTGTGTCATATTAATAAAAAGAAAAAAAAAACCATTTTCTACTTATATATATATGTATATATATTTCAAATAATTGACAGGGCATCACAGCTTAAGCCAATACACCGAATAATTAAACTAATTACAACTATAATTACAGAATATGAATTCTACTAGTAATGTAAAATAAAAATCACAAATGTAATAAATAAACAAAACCTCAGACAATTTACATGCAAGTGCTGGGAAGCCTATCGTCCATCTTCTCACAAAACCTCAGACAATGATGTCAAGAGTGCATTAAGCAGTGATAATGCGCGAAGTAAAGGCGAGTTTCTGTGAGATACAGTGCGCGCTGCCGGCACGGCCAGCAGTGGGCGTGTCCGCGGCCTCAAGATGACAGTTCCGGGCAGTCCAAGTCTCCGCGCAATATTCGACAAGCTGTAGTCAGCAAGATGTTGTTTCGCCTTACCTTTAGAGAATTATATCCTAGGCAGCCAAGTAAGAACTTTGTCGGATATAAAAATGGATAATATCCAAATCTTTTTTTTTTTTTAATACAAAAATCGCAAAAAGGTCTTTTGGATTTTCTCCAGAAGTAAGGCGTATGACGACTCGTACGGGTTCCAAATAATAGATGAAGTCTCAAGCTTACCCCTCACCAATGCGTTGAAGACCGAAGCAATGGCTCCGGTGTCACGGAAATCCTTGACCTTGACAATGATTTTGCAATGATTAGAAAATAAAAACTTAATGCACGTTTAAAAGAAATATTCATGTTAATCATTTCATTTCAATTAAGGTTTATATGAAGATAAGTGTGTCTAGTAATCAACTAGCATTTGCCCGCGGCTTCGCTCACGTTAGAAAGAGATACAAAGTGACCTATGTCACTCTCCATCCCTTCAACTATCTCCACTTAAAAAATCACGACAATTCGTCGCTCCGTTTTGCCGTGAAGGACAGACAAACAAACAGACACACAAACAGACACACACACTTTCCCATTTATAAGATTAGTATGGATATACACTGTTGACCTTCGATTTCTTTATTTTCAGAAACGAAAGAAGTAGGAAGCGGCGATGGTGGCGAAAGCAGTGCTGATGCCGACAAACCTGCAGATGAAGAAGAGGATGACCCTAAAGAAAAAGGCAAGCTGAAGCCAAATTCCGGCAACGGTTGCGATCTGGAGCACTACAGGTGGACACAGACTTTGGAAGAGGTTGAGGTAAGTTTTACATAACCATTATACCAGTGATGCAACCTGGCTGCCTGGCTGTGGCTGGCAACCTGTCACTGCAATGTCACAATTTGGATTTCTTTCAACCCCTTTTTGCCAAGAGTGGCTGACTGAAACTTAGTAGTCCATGTGCTGTGCCTACCCCTTTATGGAATACAGGCGTGATTATATGTATGTTATACCAGTGATTCTGAAGAGCCGCTCCCAGGTTGGGGCAGAAGCCTACCTAACAAATTGAGGGTCTTATTCCACGTTCCGTGCACGTTTCAGGGTACGCCCCCAAACAGTTTCTAGGTACTTGACATGGTGCTAGGTGGTGCTAGATGAGCATGGTGGCTTGTTGCATTATGCAGTTGTTGGAATTATTGACTACCTATATGGTTACCTTTCCGCGATTTATCAATGAAGATTGGTGTTTACAGATTTTGGTAAAATCATTTCTATAACAATTGATGCCATTATTTTTATCCAGGATCAAAAGCTTGTATGGGATAAAAAAAATCTGGCTAGAAAATCCTTAAATCGAAAAAACTCTTCCCACGAAATTTTTGTGAAAGTGACAATTTTTGGTTTTGAAATTACCAATGATTCCGTTCCTATCAAGTATGAAGTATAGAGCCATCTTACGGAAATATACTAAGGGCCCATTTAGACGGTACGAGAACTCGCATGTGAGTTTTATTACATTGCGGTATTTGATGGCTGTGCTGAATTGTATGTAAGCTCAACAGCCCGCAATCTTACTAAAATCGCATGCGAGTTCGCATGCCATCTAAATCAGGCCTAAAAAGCCACCCACTACTTAACACACCCATCCTTGCATGTTAGACCACCTTGTTGCTTATGTCGATTTTATTTGATCTTACGAAAGTCGTGTCGTTCAGAATAATATGGCCAATGATATAAGATTAGATATAGATTGAGATACAGGGTGCGGATTCGAATATTATCTAAACACTAAGGAGGAGGTATAACAAAAAAGTACAAAAACACTCATCAGGGATATATTCTGTTTAATTTTATCACAGTTCTTCCTTATTGATATTTTACAATTTATAGTAAAAGTACATTTTCTTGCTAATCTAAGTATACCGAAAGATGTAAATTTTCATGTTTTAATAACGAAAATTTACAACTTTACACTAATCCTTTTTCCCTATTTTGTCTGGGTTAAAACTAATAGCAAAAAAAAAGACTGATTTCACCCTGAAACCTTCAGAATAGATTAAGTATAGTTCTTCTGGTAGCCTTGATTAGATTAAGAACAAAAGAACAATATAAAAACGTACTTCATGTTACGAATCTAGACAACACTAATAGTAATTTCGGTTATTCGTGGACGTTAATTCAACGAGTTAAAGTCCAGAATAAATCCGACAAATCTACCTTCAATTACAAGAAATGACCTTACTAACTATCACTGAAATAATAACAAGATATGCTTAAGAAAAAGGCACCAAAATTCCTAAACGCTACCTTTACATAGCCTTTGATTTCATAAAATTGATACCTTTTTGTTAAACGAGAGTCTGTGTAAGCTAATTCTGCACCGATTTGTTAACAACAAGGTGACGAAACACCTTTATAGGTCCAAATTGTAAAGGGATGAATGGTGACTCTATAAGAAGATCATACCATCTCATACATTAAAATGTGACCGCCTAAGAACGGGCATACACTACACCACACATAGATGGCGCCACAAAAAATGCCTTGTTGCCATCGATTGGCGTTAAGTGTCACTTTCGAGCCATAAATCTATGTCAAAAGTGACACCTAACGCCATCTACAAGTGTAATCGAAAGCTACAAGACATTTTTTTTGTGGCGCCATCTATGTGTGGTATAGTGTATGCGCGTTCTTAGGCGGTCGCATTTTAATGTATGGGATGGTATGATCTTATATTTCATATATGCTTAGACGGACTCTTCCATTCATTCATCCTAGTTTAAAGTATAACAAGAAACCAACAGCAATCAGCAATCACGTCCCAATATATAAATTAACACCCACTAGTTTAAATATGTATTACTAAATTGAACTAAATAAGTTACTGGATTATGATTATGACGATATATTGCACTTATAATTTATAACCAGTGTACATCAAAGCTGCTGAAATTGCGTAAATACATATTTATCTTTCGTGGTGAAAGTTATGTTTTCCAAGGTGGTAAAAGTTGGTTTAAAAGTGGATTCGAGGTCTTGTTCTTTGTTTTCTCTTCTTAAATTGAACACGCTGAATTAGGCGAAGTATTAGAATCTGCGAGATGAAAAACAATTGTTGAGATTCCTCAGAGTATTCGGTTTCTCTTGCCTCAAGTAAAATAAAATTACACTACACGCCTCTCTTACCCCAGCTGACCTTACACCAATTTAGTTCTCTTCATAAAATAGAACCACTGGTACAGAGTTGGATAATGTTAAAAAAGAAATTCAACAACCTACTTAATAGTAAATTACAATACAAAAGCTCCAAATTGTATATATTGACTATGAATACAGGAAGAGTTTAATGGTTTGAAGTGGCAATTTCATACTTATTTTGTTTATGAATGATCACTGGTTAAAAAGATTTGATTTAATGGAGAGTGAGCTAGATATCCCCTGAACTAAAAATACATTTGTAAGAGAATATTTTTAAATCACGGGGGTCTATAGTTCAACTCCTATTTAATCATTTTAAATTATATTTAATATACAATTTACAAGATACATCCATCTAAGACACAGACATACATACTCATACCATCAATAAATAGAACCTGGGCCAGGCCTGGGTAGGTAAGTAAATATCGAGTTGTAACATTTCTAACCATTCATACCATTCATTATGATAAAAATAAGTTTCTGTGAATTAAGATTTCTGCAGAACATTAAAAACGTACATGTGGAAGGTACCTTTGAAGAGATCGTGAATTTTTCATCTTTTTTCTTCACTTGGATAGGAAAAATAAATCCACGGCGGCCCATAGTTCCATTTATTTTACAGTAAATAGATAAACTGCAGTGACTTTATAATTACGTATCTACTTATACATTACTTTTGTAATACTATAACGCGCTGCAGATCCGCTACTGACTTTTATTGCTGACTCTACCTCAATTAAGTACTGATGTACTATCACCTACAAAAGTGCATGGAGAAATTATGAATGATTTCATTGATAAATTCGCCATGCACTTTTGCAGCTGAGAGTACCTACTGTCTAAAAAAATCTAAAATTTCAAAATTTCTTCTTGAGAAACAGTCAAAAACTTCTTATATTTTAATGGAAATTGAAACTTATCAAAAGTAAAGGTTTCTTTCCCGTGAATATTTTATAAAATTTCCGAGAAGTTTTTCAACTTTTTAGAATCATTCGACAAAACTTTTAATTTTGCTGCGTTGAAGACAAGTTGCTGTTGCAAAGAAGTCAGGATTGTGCAGCTACAGAATCTTAAGGCTAAAATTTCTTCTAAGAATACTTGTACATGCCGGTCTCTTTCCGCATTCTCACTGAAAAAAAAAAAAATAATAATTAGTAATTGCACTGTTACTTTATGGTACTATGCTTGTCTAATGCGTTTTCTAGATAATGTAAAAGTGTGTATTTACAATTTTAATATCATTATTACGCTATCTGACAGATCTCAATTTGCTAAATTTAATGACTTGCAAATTTTCGCAAGCAACGACGTATATATGTAAGCAGTATACAATCTACTTGATTAATCATTTATATGCACAGTATACAAGGTGCTCGTGAGGAACCCGCATAACTTGAACCACGCGTTTCTGAGGCCAAAAGAAAGAAAAAATGTTATAGGAATTTGAAAATGTTTGGCCAAAAAAATTTTTCTTTGTGTTTTTTTATTACTTTTTTGGACGTATTTTCACATAAAAAGTAAATTTTATCCATAAAGTTGGCAATTAAAATGAGTTTCTTAATTTCTTTTTCTAAAAATTTTTTGAAGTTTTTCTTGTCACATTTTGACATCTATCAATGACGACTTTGAGACTATGCTCCACAATTGCGCATCAGCGCCGTTAATAAGACCTTTTGTACTGAGTAACAATACGGAAATGTTTTTTTTAATTGGCAATAACTCTGAACCTAGACGAAACCTAGAAAAGTTTATATGACATTCTAGTCTTAAAATGTGACCAGTTATTTGGGTTCCTCGCGAGCACCTTTTATTATTATTAAGTACAAAACACACTGTTTTAAAAATTCAACAACGCCGTCTAGTTACACGTTTCTAAACCACTAATGTGACAAAAATAGGTTCCTGAATAGGTACCTACGTAGGTACTTTAATTAACGTGATCAAATAAGGCGTTTAAATTTGATTTTCTGTAGGGATCGGTATAGGCAGAGCAGAAAAAATCGTTCCTGAAATTTCATTAAGACTAAAAGTTCAGTATTTATTAAGAGGGTCATTCAGTGTTTGTATAAAGAGACATACGACGTTTACTCTCATAAGAAGCTTCGTTTCGTTAAGGGTAAAATAAAATGGGATTAATGCTCACTTTATATCGCGAAAATTAAGTAATCTTTATGTTAATAGTGTATTGCTATTTACGAATGTGCTCAATGTTACATAACATAAGCCACCATATTTAATCCTAAGCGTACATCTCGTTTGTCCAAATCGGATGAAAGTATTTAGGCTTCCGAGGCAACCGCACGTCCTAACATGGATAGCTACATTCGAGAACCTATATTTGACCTGACTTTGGCTTTTCCTCAACTGCAAAAATTCAAGTTCAAATTTATCGTAACTTAAATCGTAAATATATCGTATCGTAACTTAAATCAATCACTTTAGTAGGAGGTAGGACATAGCGAATGATATTCCGCTTTGTGTGGTAGGGCACAGCACAGCGGATATCGTCTCGCTCGAATCTAGAGCAGAGCCCAACTGGGGAAGTACCTCCGCCTTACAGAAGACCGCAGCCAAATAGCACTAGACCCTACTCATAGTGTTGTGTTCCTGCCGGTGAGTAAGGCTGCCAGAGCTCAACGAGGGTGCGGTGTGCTGATGACGGGAGTACTTACGGAACTAACTTGTTCCGTCTATTGTCCTTTGAGTCGTCGGCAACCCGAACACTCCTTGGAACTTGTACACTCCTTTTTGCTGTGTACTTAACACAGCAAAAGGGAGTGTACAAGTTTCTAATGGGGTGGCAACGCGCATGTGACACTGTTTGAGTTGCAGGCGTCCATAGGTTACGGTGACCGCTTTACATCAGGCGGACCGTATACTTGTTTGCCACCGACGTAGTATTAAAAAAAAAAATCGTATCGTAAATTTGATCATGATCAGGTACAATGTAAAAGCTCTTTGTTTTTAATAAAAAAATGTACATAATATCACATTGTAAATTTAACCTGCCTATGCCAGCTTAAGCATGATATTAATCCAGCGGTGTTGTGCAACTTAGTCAACTTACTTTCAACATAACATATAGCAGCGAGAATGCACGCGGAGAAGAGAATCGTCATCGAAATGACGAGGACGGTGATCTGGTGCGAATGGCTACAGCAGCAGGACTTTGGTTCCTTCGTAGTTCGGTGCTTCGTGAACCCATTCACCACGGTAAAATGGGTCGAGCTGGCTATAGACGCCGTGTCCGCCTCAGGTGCTCTTTTCACGTCCTTCCAATAATTTGATTGTAAATCTGGGTCTTTCGTTTCTTCGGGAATTGTGACGACAGCAGTCTCGTAGTTAGATATGCGGCTGTTGCCTAATCTGGGGGGATGGGACTCCGTTGTCCTTCCGTGAATGCGCGCGAGGTGCGCAGCGCTTAGTAGTAGCGAACCCGATGACACGCTCTGCAAAAATGCGGATCAAACATTAGCATATAGAGTATAGACGGAATCTTAAGCTCAAAAGAGTAGGTGGTCTTTAATGTGATTCCGATTACTCTAGATTATCGTGCAAAGGCTAGTAGATATATCAGGCAAACCAGTGTAACTGTGTTACTTCTTACCGATACAAAGAAAAACATCAAATTTGTAACTTAAATCTAGTTTAATATTATTTGGTGTAGGTATTATTTCGGCAACCAACCAACATCTATCTGACTGATTTTTGAAATCATAACAACTAATGTGATGGGTTTTTATTCTTGGGAGCGACTCAGCAGTGCTTACTGGAATAATACTCCAGGAAATGAGTTTAATTCGCATTAAAAGGTTTTATATTCTCATTCTTGCTCATCAAACGACTTAACGATAAGGCTAATTCCGTTCACTTGCGCGTAATAAAAACTAATTCTACGTCTGGTAACTCAAAGGTTACGAGTTTAAGTTCCGAATAAGGTCATTTTAACAAAGTAGGTATTCAGTGTGGTAATTAATAAAATCCTTAGACGTGTCGATCAATAGCTGTCAGGTGCCTAAATAAGGGGATCCTGTCATGCGTAAGGAATGCTTTACAAGAACATGACAGGTAGATCATACCGGACACTGCTTTGGGCAATTTGTGAATCGTATGTTGACCCCGTCCATTATTACCTAATTCTTGCAAAAAACGCTCTTTTTACTGGTTACCTTTGTCTGGTAAATTGATCACAGGTGTGAAAAAATTAGTCACGCAATTATCGATGGTTCCGTATTGAAATTATGGGAACGTGTGTTATAAAGTTATAACATATTATATTTTTATTGCAAGTTTTTTTATCATTCTAAGTTTAACTCTATTTATATTTACCTACTTGTAATCAGACCCTTTTCAGTCTTGAAAACCAGAATAATTTCAAGTTTTTTTTTACTGATTTTTCGATAAAATGATACATGATGAATGGTGCTAGCGGAAAGCTTAAATTTCCTTAACGCCCTCCCTAAACAGCGGAACTCTAACAATCGCACCACTTTTTGTACTACCCAAATTACTAACTTAATGCCGGTGACGTATCGGGGGCGGAACTCCACCATACTTAGCGCATTTTTCTTAAACCAATGATCGCTATGACGTATACTTACGTGGGTGCTGTGGTTACTGGAAGAGCCTTGACTGGAGGCGGAGCCGCCTCGCGAGCGCGAGTCGCTACTGCCCGACAGTGACGGCCGCGGGATGTGCCACTCGTGTGAACAGATCTGCAACAATGATTATTTCTAATTGATTTACTTGTATTGTGTGAACACGCCATTTTGTGTTTAGCGGATTTGGTGCTCTTATCAAGTGCCTAAAGACGCAATGGCTAAAATTGGCGGTTAATCCATACTAATATTATAAATGGGAAAGTGTCAGGCGTTTGTTTGTCCGTCTTTAATGGCAAAAAGGAGCGACGAATTGACGTGATTTTTTAAGTGGAGAGAGTTGAAGGGATGGAGAGTGACATAGGCTACTTTTTGTCTCTTTCTAACGCGAGCGAAGCCGCGGGCAAAAGCTAGTATTTATATAATTTCGACGCACTCAAAATATACATTTTTATGTAAATGTTTAACTTAAAAATATATTACAAACAATTTCAAAGTATGGTATAAAATAGGCTTGGTATACCTTTACGTAACCAAGTCTTTCAGAATGACTCCGTTGACAGAAAATGTAAAAAAACTCTTAATATTCGAGAATCCTAAAAACAAGAATTGCAAACTCAATTTTGTTAAACTATTGACCTTCGATCTGTAACATCGCTATATCACTTGACACTGCAATGGTAATTATTATGTATGTATTTCCAATGAGCTAGAACTTCTGTACAATATGCAAATATTGCGAGATGACTGTTTCTATCTAGGTCAAAACCTAGTTCTTGACAAGTATACCTAAATAGGGGACAACTAGTTCCAGTCTTTGTTCGTGTTTTATATAATCATTGCTTATTACTTTAATATAGCAATACCTACATTAAATAGCTAACATTATCGAATGCTCAATTTGCTGATGGAAATAAAATCGATCGATCATAGATCGGAACATAGATTCATCCAGTTCATTTATAATCAATGCCTATGTTTTGTTACTTTTTTTGTTAACTAGTGCAAAAAAGAGTAATTAATAAACTTAACTTACAAGTGCCATTAATCTTGAGGATCTCTTGTTTCATTATTCAGTCGTCCGAATAATCTGACGCGTTGGTTGGCATATTAATTTAGATTTTTATCTCGATATAGATTTTCTCGTTCGTCGTTAAAACGGATATATAATTAGTTAATTACTAACACATGCCAACCAATGCCATGGTCTAGGTGTACGTGAAATAAATTATGGCATGGAACGAAACATTAAATAATGCGTGCAACTACATAAGTATGGACAAAATAACCTAAAAACAAAATTAAAATTTTGAAAAAAACCCCTACACAGTGGATCGATTTTCATGAAACATAGCTAAGAACACTCCCGACTAACTCAGCTTTCAAACAAAAAAAAACTAAATCTAAATCGGTTCATCCGTTGGGGAGTAACGATGCTACAGACAGACACACACACACACAAACAGACAAACAGACAGACACGTCAAACTTAAACACCCCGTCGTTTTTGCGTCGTGGGTTAGTAATGTTCTGAAACGGTTGCACTTTTTTAGAATGGAATAGGAAGGTAATGACATGATGTACAGTGGCTTAAACATCCTTAAAAGAAATATCTCCTTGTAAACTCGACAAGATGTTCTGAAAAATGTATCTACTTAGTAGTTATCGAGATAAAGTTCGATTGTATTTACATAAATATATACAGAAAGAGGTTGTTATAAAAATCAAATTGAGGCTTTGACATACTTTAAGCGTTCTGTCTAAGTAAACTAATGCATGCAAGTTTCTTCACGCTCGATTTATGAGCAAATAAAAGAACCTTTTTGTGGCTAATGAACAAAACCGTTGCCATAAAAACTGCATATTACCTGTGTTGTTGTGTAACTCAAATAAGCGTAGGTGTTCGTTACGTTACGAATACTTGTATGTTATCAATTCTTCAGCTTCTGTTTGTAGTGTTGGCAACAACTTGTTCTAGTTTTCTTTTAGATTTTTGTGAAGATATTCTGTTTTAGGTAAGAATCGTGGTATATTTTTATCTGTGTAATACGAATAAGGAGAATCAGGAAACGTAGTGTCATTGGAGATTTGAACTGAACATATTTTACTTTAAGCCATATTTGAAACAAGTTCACAAGTGAACAACCCAAAATTTTCATATTCAATAACTCATATATTTAAGTGGCTGGTGATCCTAAGTTTTAGAGAGATCGCCTAATTTATATATTACACAATTCCTAAGTGATTTGGTTGGTATCTATGTAGTGTTTACTAGGTCGCTTGTACAGTATTCAAATTCTTTACCTTATCTTTAACGACGTTGCCTACCAGTTCCTTTCAAACGCCTCACATTAGCCTTTGGTCATAGGTAGTAGAAACTCATCCACATCTGTTCAGTGTACTTTTGTCTGTTAAGTTTCATCAATTACATTTTTGGGTCAAGTTTTGTTCAGAGTCCGATTGATTTTGTCAGATACGGTGTTCAAGGTTCGCGTTCTCTTTATTTGCGGTCTTGTTTCGGCCTCTGACGCAATAAATCTTAAGTTTTGCTTTCGGCTTCATGGTCCTCTTTGTTGCTTTGATCATATGATGGATAGGCATTTTAGGTTTGCCTGTATCTTAATGAATTTCTTTTATAGCCGGGACAAGGTCAAGGCGGAACATTTTCGGATAATGAGGATTACATTGTAAACATGAACTTTGGGGAGGGTTAAGTCAAGTTTGATTACAACGTGATAAAAGGAACACGTTCAACCTAATTAAGCCAACAATTTGTATGTACCTGTTGATCATCTTTAATATAGATTGACCTCGGGGCTCGTAGTAACTGTACCTTTGTTGTGGGAGTGTACAATTATATTTGGTTGCCTGTGGCGATATGCTCGTTTGTGCTTTTAATGAATAAGGGCAGACGGTCGAAGTCTCGTTAGGCCCTTTGTGTCATGTTGCAATCCCTGCAGTTATACTGTTAATTTTACGTTAGTCAATTGTAATAGCCCATTAGCTATGTTGCTATAGCTGGTAAGCTGGCACTTAATTTCCTACATCCTGAATCTTGTCTTTTAGCAGCTGGTTATTCAGATTCTTTTTTGTCATCCGTTAACTTTTACATATTTTTGTAACTGCACATTTCCTCCGATCAAATATGGAGAGTAAATACTCAATGCATCACATTATTGAAAAGATCATGTAAGAAAGTAATTTTGAAATGTACCTATCCTTAGTAAATATCAGTGGGACGTATACCGTCTCCACTCTCCATGTATAGCGGGGTGCGTTGCAAAATGTTTCGCCAAATGCACACAACCGGTTTACAGCTCGATATTCTTGCTTACGAGTTCTGCGACTCAAGCATCCAGTGTTATTACGATTTCTGAGTGTGCATAAGCATTACGGGTCATGAGGTCGCACTTATGTGGTTAATCGTGTAACGTTGTAGCAGTGATAACAAAGGCGTTACGGTATGCGACACGGCGCTATTGAAAACATTATGGCACGCTCCAACGCTTTCGCTCTCAATATGAGGACTTAGTCTAATCAACAAGGTTGTTGATCTAGACAGTGATTATCATGTCTGTAAATGGTAATTTATTTTATCTTAGGTTTTTGGTTGCATCCTCAGATAATTACAAAATCCGTGGTGTAATTCGCATTATCTCCTACACTTCGATTTTCGGCATCCTTTCTTGTGAAATCGTTCACTTAATCTATAATAACTATAACGAGGCGAGCGAAGAATGGTTTCCAACAGAAACTTGAAAAATAAAGACACTTACTCGTAGGAAGGAACAACATACGAAGTTATAAGTTTCGATTATTGATTATTGACCAAAATCGAACCATTGACTGAAACATTCTAAAAAATTAATCTTATATCAGACACTAACAAATCATTATTTGCAATAGGTACCTAGAATAGGTACGTATTTTTAGACCCCGTGATATCGCCTAAATTCGACACAGTTTACCCTGAAATGTCACCTTAACACAACATTTCAACATCACAACATGACAGGAGTATCTTCGTCGAATGTGATAATTGTTGTAACGATATACTATATCCAAATCAGACCGCAGAACACAAAACAGGTGGGAACTCGGCCGTTCCAACCTTTGTCTTGCGATGTAGAAACGCTGTACTTTGTTATTGGCAAAGCATTAGCCAATGTTGTCTTGTCTCACTATTCAACATTTAGAGCCATGACAGATTTCTACCATTTATTTGACGTTTAAATATTTGGGCATTAAGTTAACATGTTTAAATTGTTTAATAACCATGATAGGCGTCACAATCTTCAGTATTTTATTTTATGTAGGATTCTCTTTTCTGATCGTTTTTGTGTTGCTGATTCGTATTTTCATTTGTTTCAAGACGGTCTGCCGTATTTAATAAACAGTTTCTTATTTTTTTATTTTGCTATAACATAATATATACCCATTGCTTTGAAAGCACCTCAATTGTTATCAACTTATCACATTGTTCATGGCTTTAAAGGTCATTGCTCTCAGTAGTATTATCCCCATAATATACATAGATAAACAACCATAGGTCACTCGATTTAAATATAATGCATTAAATTAATTATGCAAGGATATCGCAGTCGGATATATACACGTGCCAGACCTAGTCACGGATGTGTGCACATGATTCAGGTTATAATTGCTATCGGCACGTGGTGCGTCCACGTTTGTGGACCCCTGCACTTGACTGCTTATTTGATATTGCGTCGGTTACATGTGGGCCACGTGAGATGCAAGGTTTATTTGCACTGTATATTCCATTTGCTGATAAACTTTGTTGTATGTTAAAGTGGTACTATGGGTAGGTACTGCGTTGCAAATCTGTAAAATATTTTCAGACCGTCATACGCTGGTAGTGAAAATAATAGGGAATTCATGGTTTTGTTGTGGCCATTCCAGTCTTAAATCTTTAAGTAGGTGTCCAATTCCCACGGATAATTCTTGCCTACGGATGCGTTTGACGTCACGTGTCTAATTGTCTATCTTCAATTTTAGGTTCCGACGTTAAATGTCGTGTTGGATATAGGAAGTGACGTGCGAATGGTTGAAGGTGAACGCTGCAGTAGACAATTGAATGACTATGATCGTGTGCCGTCAATGAGATATAACATGCGTTTTTTTTTTAGAGCGTCTGCCTACGTACTTTAACGGTTCAGTCAACACAATAACAGGTGGACAGATGTTGTGAAACACAAGCGGGACTGCCTAGTCACAGCATAGGTTTCGTCACCAGTACTTCGATGTAAGTACGCGGAAGACTGCATGGGTTCTCACTTAGCCTTTAGACAAAGAAATCACAAATGTGTGACTCTTTTATCGTTTCTACCTTGGATTTGTTGTAGTTAGATGTTGAGCTACCGCAGAAGATGGTTTGTTGTACTATTTTTGTCTTGTTGATTACTATCTACATGTCCTACACAAGAAGATCATAAAATACCACAGGTAGGCGATAACAATATTCGTACTATTGTGACAAATAAACAAAATTCGCAAATACTCTTAACTTCGAAATTGTAAGTCGCAGTGTGTTGCAATGCCTGTTGTACTTCACACAAACTAATGCTTAACAGTAACTAATAAGACTTACCTACTTACATTGTCGTGATTCAGGTATTTTTTAAACTGAACTGTCCTCACGAACTGACCTAATCTTCAGTGGAAACCCCAATTTGGTCATTCCCTCGATAGACGCGGCACCCGCGCAGTGAAGATACTGATACTGCGTAAACTATTCTACTGTCTAGTTATGCAACAGCGGTAATCTTCACGTATCAACAGTCAATGCATGCGCTCGTGTCCATAACGGTTTATTGTAATCACGGAACTTATTTACAGTGGGATCACTATTCCCAAAATCTCACGACCAAGCTGTTATAGCGTGGTACTCCGGTAACTAACTGAGCATTGGCTAGTTTAAACTTACGGGCGGTCCAATACTACTTGCGCTGTCCAACTATACGAGTTACTAAGTAACGATACACTGGTTTATTCAAAAACTACTAACCCTAAGTTTTGCAACTATTGAGAATACGTGTACTACTAGATAGCTAATCTGTAGAATGGCACTGAATGAAAACGAATGTTATGCGTTTTTGTCCACGCTATCGTGAGAAATGTCGTTAAATTGTTACGGCATTTGGGACCTGTGTAATATATATACAAGTATCTATTGTAAGTTTCGTTGGCTCATAACGAAGCACATACATGTCTCACAACACCTAACAACATTCAGTTTGAGTAGTGTTGTTAATTATAAAGATGTAGGAAAAGGACACAGACTAATTACAAAACAATCTGGTTAAAGTTACAGCAGCTCAGCAGCTGGTTGTTTACACAAGGCAGGAGAGAAATTGCGTGTTGTTAAACTTGCTACCAACACCTGGGGCCCGTTTCTCGAAAGGTACAAGCCTTGTATTACAAGTGCGCGAACTGTCAAATCGTATGGGTTGTCATGGAAACACACTTGTAATACAAGGCTTGTACCTTTCGAGAAACGGGCCACTGGTATAATGACACATAAAGAGAGGTACTAACATGAAAAACGAATCGACCAAGCTAAAGGGCTTGAAGTTGAACACGCATGCATTGTTATTTATTTGTACGTTTTTGCAATAAAATTGCGGTAGTAATTGCAACTTCTATTATGTATTATGTTATGTTATGTAACTTAACACTTTCGAAACCGGGCTCTACGCGGCGCTACGACATTTTCGCTACATACGGGGAAACCCATGTAATCGGCTACGCTTCTACGAGCGGTGTGCCCGACAGTCGGGTTCTTGGTAGCGAAATTAAGATGACACGCCATGTCAGTAATTCTTCCGCCTATAATTATAAACCTGCTAAAACAAACAAACAGTTCGTGTTCATATTCTCTTTGTGAAGAGTCTCGAGACTATTAAGAGCACTGATGCAACACATCTATTTAAACGATTACATAAAATATTCAGTTACTCGTGATTAAACAAATTGCTTTTATTCATAGAGGAATTGAATAACTCAAATCTTCTTAGTCTTCGCAACAACTTTCATAATCCCAAACAATGGTTGCTATATTTACTATGATAATTAGTTAACGCCTAACCAAACCATTCTCCTTAAGAAGTGAAAGCGTTCCTTTCCTTGCATCTCACTTCTTGGAACAGTTGAAACACTTTCGGAGATGCAAATGTCACAATGGATAACGGACGGACCGTGGTGATTTTGATTCACACTTAAAAGATTTCTTACAAACCGATCCATTATACGCTTTCTTTTTCACAGAGACAATAATAATGGCTACCGATTTGCATTCTTCGTCAAGTTTCCTTACCATTTTGGTAGATGGTGCCAATACGGTGTCTTGTATGATACTATAACCTCTCTTCCGCCCTTCTTCCTGCGGTGGGTATCGTAGAAGTCAACTCTGGGATATGGGTTCAATTGTAGCATGGCCACGACCTAATTGCTAAAAGTGCCACTGAAACTTAAGCAGTTGTATGCATTCTTCCTACCGCTTTTGGGAATACATTTGTGAATTTTTGTATGTATTAATTAGTACATGACGTGTATGTGTAACTTCTTACTACCAAGAGATAGTAAGAAGTTATACATAGATCAAGAGTTCGCCCTTTTATTCAGACCACACTGAGATCATGTGACCACTCCTGAAGAATATGTTGCTTTTCTCTTCAGTTACTACTATTTATTAGGGCCCATTTAGACGGTACGAGAACTCGCATACAAATTTCATTACATTGCGGTATTTGATGGCTGTGCAAAATTGTATGTAACCTTAACAGCCCGCAATGTAACTGAAATCGCATGCGAATTCGCACGCCGTCTAAATCAGGCTTTAGTCTCTGGAAATTCTCATATCCGTCTCTTCTTTCGAAATACGCCTGTCCAAAGATTTCTGATAATGCACGTCATGGTTCTGTCAGAGACCCTCATTAAAAATGCACATGCCAGAATAACTATGTGCCTCATCAGTCAACTGCATTTTGTTTGTCCGTTACCAGGTATGACAAGATGAAACGTGCGTTTGAGCGTCCAATTATCATATTTTATACGCGATTGCAGGAGTTGTATTATAATCAGTAACGGAGCTGAGGCAAGCACACGCATCCGTCAAGCCATAATAATAGTGATGCCTAGAACAGAAACGACTATACGAAAAGAGATTTAAGCTTATACTGGTTGACTTGACGCAATCGCTTGGCTGCAATAGGAACCCAGCACAGATGCCGCATGCCTCATTGTTCACGCTGGTCACACTGGCTTGATGCTCATGGGCGTCCTTGAACTCAATTGGTTGTATTTATGAAGCTAACGGGAACCGTGTCAATGCAAAGCCGTGGTAGCTGACCGCGTGTTCCCTTTGCTTGAGCGAGGCCGAGTTGTCGAATGCCAGTAATATTAGACCTCAACAATCGTCTTAGACTAAGACTAGCCAATTTATTAGAATCACACCCCAGCTTAAGAACCTACTGATAAAATATGATTTGCTAATAGATGATGAATAATATACCGATGTTCATAATTTCGATGAATTCAAACTGCTACGACTAATCTATCTAATCGTTCCAGCGTAATCGTGCTCTATGTATAGGCAATTTGTTCAAATTATAACATGTGAAGAGTAGTAATTATACCAACTATTGAGCGAATGATGACCTATCTGCCGGACTATTTGATAATAACAAATACATTCCGGAACCATGTGTAGAGTTTTAATTAATGGTTTGAATGTATCGTCTCTATATTTCGTGCTGCATTATTTTAAGTGATTAGCCTCTATTAACGTTTATCTCATACTTATAGTAGATGATATTGTAGAAAAAGTGACCATGAAATGGGCTATATAGCCGGATTCTTCGTTCACTCACGCCATCATGATATCATCATCATTTGCTGACGTCTACAATTTGCTGTTATATTACGTTTAATCGACATGCCGGACTTAATCTTTCGTTATATTTGATTTTTTTGGTAATAGTAATTGTTTTAGTTTTTGCTTCTATGTGCTCATCGACGAATTCCTTATAATTTTTACACGTGGAGATAATAGTATTAGAACTCTTTGTGTTTCATCTTTACAACGAAATTAATAGTCATCATTTTGTCCAGCCTGTTTCTTGTAAAGCGTTACCTTGACGCGTTTAAGTCTTTGTAAGATAGTTCACAATGTTTTCGCTTCCTGACTATCATGTTAACTGAACAACAAATACGTACTCGTCTCCAGCGTTAAATGCGATTAAGGTCACTTCTTTATTAGATTCTGTCCAAATGTATTTCGAATACGGAATCTCAGATAAATTTACATATTATATTGTTTTCTAGGAGACTTAAACAGTTATAAGTTTTAAATAACCTTTAATATTTTTAACTTCTGATTAGCAGAAACGTCTGCAATCGATGCCGTTAGGCTTAGAATAAATTTAAAAGTGGAAAATGTCTGCCCTGGGTGAGACTTGAACTCACGGCCTCTGGATCGATACTCCAGCGCTCTGCCAACTGAGCCACCAAGACTTCAACCAAGCCAGCGAAATTTTCCACTACTAAGGTCAATGGGACCCCTAGCTTGAGCTTGGGAGCTGGCTTGGTTGAAGTCTTGGTGGCTCAGTTGGCAGAGCGCTGGAGTATCGATCCAGAGGCCATGAGTTCAAGTCTCACCCAGGGCAGACATTTTCCACTTTTAAATTTAACCTTTAATATTGTTGCCGAAAACACCGTCGAGTACCACTTCAACTATTAACATTGATATCTATGTAAGAAAATGTCTTGTCCTTGCTGGGAGTGGAAGACCGGTTGGCTTAAAATGACTTTCGCGTGATTCTAACACCATTCCTTTCAAGCATACAGTAGGACAAATTACGAAATAGAATGCTCAAATTGTTTATTAATGTCAAACAACAATCCACAGATCTTGGTCATTACCAAATCAGATGAAAGATGCGTTAATATATAGTGCACACATGCTGGTGTATTTTCGAAAGAGGTAAAACAACGGCCTTCATTTACGTCGTTGCGAACATCGATCGTTCAGTGGCGCGAAAAATTGTAGTTGGTCAAATATTTCATAATCGAAAACCTGTTGCATGTCGTGACAGTCACATGCGTTTTAAGTATGTATCTTAAAAAGTTAAAAATAACCAGTATGACCTTGCATGAAACCATTATTTGAATGCCTGTAAATTTGGAGATAACTCGGGGATATATAATATTACTGGCCCGAATATCAGAAGATAATTTGCTTATACAAGGAATCTGTGCGCGGTGTTTTGTCTTGATTTCCATTTAATGTAACAATCGATCGAGGAATTTGTTAAGAAGGCAGTTGGCAATACTAAAATATAATATTTGACTGGTATCTACAGGTCAAAAAATGCATTAATTAATTCTCCTATATTACGTAGAGACGTTCTGAATAATATACTCTCGATCATTCGGAACACTAATTTGCATTAAGATTGTGTGTTTATTATACAATAATAATATCAGCGAGTGGCGACATCCCGCTCTCAGGGTCTCGGTCATTCAGAGTTCGTTACTGGTTAATCCATGGTTTTTACGTTTCTTTGTCGCGTGTAAATGATAGCAATTACATCATGCGTTACTTTTGTGTCTCAGATCCGTTTGTCGACGGGAATTCCTTTGCAAACAACTTGGATCCGTATCGACTATTGTCTGCTTATAAATCAAACTTCACTGAATACTTGTCTCGTATCTCTTATAAGAACCCGTCAGCCAACGAGCCGTCATTATGCTTGAGCATGAACATTTGTGCGTTTAATTCAGTTTACTTTTTTTACTAGCTTACTGGTAGGCTATTATTTCATTCTGGCTAATTCATTGCAACTCCCAGCTACTATGCTATCTCCATCTGTGTTTTGGGGCCGTTACAACAAAGCTTCTGAAAAGTCTGAAACAACCAGCGTATCTTTGTTTTAATACCCTTATATTCAGATTATCCAATCCTGTCTTCCCTCAGCTTAGCGATCTTGACACGTGCGTCCTAGGTTTTACTTATTTTCGAGTGTTCATTCGACCTCGACCTTGCAACCTCACCCATTCGTAATGAATTACGAAACTAATGAATCTAAAATTTATTTTAAGGAAATTTCCTTTGGCATACTAAACGTTCTCTATGTAGATTTATTCTAAGTTTTCTCAGGATTACCATCTAGGTACGTGTCATGTAAACAAATTCGCGGGCCACTACAGGTTGAGGAAAAAGTTCGTTTACCTTGCTACTGTCTACCCGACACGCTGATCTGTTCGTTCATTTATCAACGAATTCGTGGCAAGATTAAAATGTACGGCCTTGACACGTTTATAAAAAGAATCGCTTCAAGATAAATATATCTTACTTCAATTATGCAATTGCATTGAACACATGTAATTATTTTCTTTGTGTATTATCATTGGCTACGTGTTCATTAACTATCTAGATTGAAACAGACCAATGGCTCGACGGTCATAAATAAGTATGATTTTTGGGTCCTGATTTTGATAATAATTTATAATCGATTATGTTTATTTATATATTGACAAAATCTGTGAATCATAAGACCTCATAGATATATATAGTCACCGACGTTTGCAACTTTGGTTTCACGGAAATTATCGGCTCCTTGACATTGAAACTTTTTGTGCCGTAGTCAAACTGCCGGGAATCTCATCTTGTTATACATACTACAATTTTTGTAGTGTTATTTATGTTAATTGACATAATAATAGATATGAATCTTTTCCAAATCGTATGAAGAGAATGCAGCTTATGACTGTCAAATAGGAGGTAGGAAAAAAATACTTGTTGATAAATAAAATATACCAAGACCAGTTCACATAAAGTTTTCTATACGATCAAATACCTAATAAGGTCGCGTACCAGTGTCGCGCTTTCTTGCAATGCAAGTGCCGACTGACCTACTCAATAATTGCCTATGGCATTATGGCCCAATGACGTATTGAGTCATGTCATGTGTTGTTGTGTGACGCTCGTGACGTAATAATAGCCCTGTGATGATGCGTGAGGGCTTGCAGCGTTGCATCAAGTAATAAAATAAATGGTGCAAATTGTGAAAAGTCAATATAGCAGCATAGTACGTAGTACCTACTAGAAATGTATACACACTGTTCTCAGGTTCTTTAATAAGTATGCACTGAAATCGGGAATGATTTAGTGACCTGGGATTGATTTTTTCTAAAGTGACTGGAACAATACTTATCTAAAATGTATTACCACGTCGTCGTTGCTGAGTCCGTACGTGATCAACTGCACGAATAATATTAGGGGTTTGGCGAGATCCTTGTTAAGATTGTCACCTTATTTACAGCAGTGGATTATCCAATAAGAATGAAGATACTTGGACTAATAATCAATATTTGTAGTATCGGACTCTACACTACGATAGAAACCACTATGTATACTGCTGTGTTGTTTGTCCTTGAGACTAACATGCATACTTGTTTGGTTTACGTAATTATTGTGACGTATAAAATAATGCTACGCATAGGTTCAGTATGGAAAGTATTGACAATGATTCATAAACCTAACTCCGAATGTTTATAAAGCATCTAACTGATAGCAATCGAACTGTATAAATTATACGAATGAACTTTATCACAATCTCTAGGAATGCTGCTAGATCAGCTGTTGACTATGACGCGGCAGCCGACGCTGCGCGGGCGCCGTCTGCATGCATTATCAATTCAACTGTCAAAATAAACTTACTATCATTAATTCGCGCGTAACCCAACGCATAGTGATCAGGTGTCAAATGTTAGAGTTCACGCGAACTATGCACCAAGAGGTACATTTTATTATTGTATTGTAGGTATATTGTAAGTGTACCTACTCCGGGTAAAATTTTCACAAAGTTTATGCTAGTTACTCGCCGCCTCTACGCTGATAGGTATTCAACAGAAATTCGGTCTTAGTCTATGTCTCATTAAAGCTTCAAGCTCCATTATTTTGCACTCACTCTAGCTGACATTTTCACATGTTTTCACATTATTATGTCTTCCTACCGGTCTGCATTACTATTCTGTCATAGTTTTTTTAGTCGCACACACCGCCCGGACTGGATGCGCGCAAGTCCGGGTTTTGTGAAATGTGAAGGCCGTGCGCCTGCGTCGAGGGCAGCTTCGCTCAGTCCCTGTGCCATTTAGCTCGGGCCTAATGGTCGATTGCCCAGGCGCAGCCTCGCCTACTTTCAAAAGCGATCTTTTCATAAACCACTTTGTAAACCATTTGCGCTTTTCTTCCGCTATTCGGCAAGGACTGTCTGCTGTTTGTTATTAATTAAATTCAAATTAACCCACGATGGAATCTTGAACATTTGCGAATCAGCTACCTACAGAATAATTTTAATCTACAAACATTTTAAAAAAAGTCTAGTCGTAAATTTAGAAATATTTTATTACTCAATAGTATTTAATTAGTCAAAAGCAAGTATCCATTACTGGCGTGCCGTCAAATGTTTATACCGCAAAAACATACATTCATTGACCTCAAAACATTGTCGGTAATTTTGGTGATTAGTTTAATGTGCAAAATTTCTTAGTTATAATTACTCTGAAACGCATTATAGTTGAAGGGTTACTTTATCACTAAATGCTGACGCACTTAAACATTAGATTGATTGACAGATGTGCAATGCCTCTAATTATTGCAAATAGCAAATTGCTCACGACATGAACATACAAGACTTTGTCTTCTTTCATTGTAGTATTTATTTATAGCTTCCACAATTAGATATCACCGCTTCTGATTATATTAATCAAACATTTGCCTACAAATAGACTCCTTTTCACACCAATGTTGTTTTTTTTACATCTCAGCGGCATCGGCAAATATGCGATTAATCTAATACCCATTTACGGGTCGTCTAGAAATACGCGGATCTAATCCAGTTTCGCGGCGCCAAAATTTATAATATTTGTTGTTTTCGGTTAGAGTTGTCCTGAATGTTTGCGATACGGCATTCCGGCATACCATTAACTTATAGCGGATGTAGATTTAAAAAGATTTTGGGTTTTTCTTAAACCGTAATTAGATGCATGAAATTGGATATTGGGTTTTTGTAGCGGCTAAAGCTTACTCGGGTGCTCACCGCGTGAATGAATATTGTCAATAGGTATTGTCATTCACACTTCGGCGTGTATTGGTTACTTTAAGTCGATCCCAATTGTGCTAGCATAGAGAGTGGAAGTGTTATTTTAATCGCCATAATTTTATAGATATTTGACGGCTTATACTTATTATTGCATGTGCTGTACTGCCTCTAGTAGTTAGGTACTAGTTTAACTAGTTAGTTACACAAAAGTTATAACTCATAAGCTCCTTTACTCATACTCATTTATTCATACTTAATATGCTTATAGTATTGTCAACATTAATAATTTACCAAATAATTTACCTACTAATTATTTACATTCCATTTATAGACTAATAATTTTCTAAGTTTTCACTAACTACACGAGTTGTCTACTCAACTTTGTTTACAAACTTTTAAACACATATTCGTGTAAATACACCGTTACTAAGTTGTGATTAGAAGTAGTTATTCAACACCTAGGTAGCCATGGCAACCCACTTGTGACAAGAGCCCGGTGTCATCGCACCGTGTATCTAATTGCAAGGGTTCGCGTAAATTAGCACTAGTCCAACCGCTCCCACTTACCGAGCTTTTGGTATCCATTGCTAAGCACTTCCACGCTGTTATCGTTTGGACTGCAACTGCACTGTTATGGTTATGTCACTACACACACTCACTCCACATGTCGGGGTGACTTGCCTCTCTCGCCCTCTCCGTTTGCCGGCGCGACACGCCTGCTCCAAGCGGCAAAGCGACTAGAGTCTGACTGAGAGTGTTGCAACCATCGCCAAGGTTTATATATGAGGTTGCACAGTGTACTTCTCTTAATATTTTTTGCAGGTTATTTGATAAATCTGAAATTATTATAATGTTATTATTTAATAATACTTTATTTGGAAAATAAATCACACATAAAGCTGTTACATTTTTTTATTTCATTCATTCATGCGATTTCGAAACCGGCGTTTTGTACACGCTTGTAAGTATTTTGCAGTTGGATTTACTAAATACTTATCGTTAATGCATTTAATCGTTTAACACAATTATAATTTATCTGCATGTTATTACGAAAATACTTAATAATATTTCTAAATGTTCCATTACTGAAAATGTCAAGGAACCGTTTGACAATAGTACACAATAAAGTAGTTACAAAAAGGTCTGAGCCTACGATTTTAAAAGTTATATTTATATAATTCTCACAATTGAATGCCGTTGCGTTCGACTATTTTTTTTATTGAAATCTGATAAGTCTGTGTTCCTATTAAACATAGTAAATCTTATTTGCTTTTCGTGAGTGCCGACTGCTGTCTGATAATTAATGAAGATCTAGAGTTAATTGTTAACTAATAAACAAATATTCATCATGATTTTAATAGTTCTGCATTATTTCTTAGTAGATTTTATTAACAACTATACCTATAGGAGTATCTTGCTCGACTAATGCTATAAAAGGCTACTGATCCGCTACAGTGTTTAAAGGTCTCCCCACACATATAGCCTTTTAAGTCCTGATTTCCTTTAATACTAACAAAATAAATTCGAATTTTGAAAAACAATGGGATAAATTCAAATTCCAAATTCAATAGTGCAAAAATGAGTGTGAGTTTTAGGAGGATAGAAGCGGAATCAGCAATAGGTGACAGAAAAAATGCTTTATCTCTACGGAATACGAGCGAATAAGAGGTGGTCTAGTTGTCAGGCGCTGGCTGACCCGATACGAGTCGAAGGAAAGACACAAGAGGGTTACTAGGTATTTGAAATATTTTAACAAAATATATATAATAGTCCCGGTGTTTTAAGGCTTGCTCGTGTTTACTGGAGATATCCTTTTACACTGTGACTCGACAAAAATACAAAAATCACGAAACAGATGCAGATTTAAACTATTCTAATTATTGATTCAATTTGAACTAGTAGCACTGTTTAAAACTCCGACTCCGACCCGACTTTGCTTTGTTATAACGCTTTAAAACACTAACCACACAAGTTGTTGGTTACCTTGCTCTACGTGTGTAAGAGCAGTAACTGCAAGTCCTGCAGGAAAACGGTAACGAGCCATACAGAAGCGATGTCACGTCTCCGTCGCGTATGTGGGAGCGAATGACGTGTACCGTTGTTGTCCGAGAGACGAAGCCTTTTGCCTGTGGTTAGTTACCTATCAAAATGTGGCGCCAAACTGGACGTGTTGGGTTGGGATTATTGTTAAGTACTTCGAAAGCTTCGAAGCAAATATGGGCATATAACGCGTTATTCTGGTTACAGACATGCCTATCGAGCCAACTTGAACGTAATTTAATTAGAGTCTGCTTTTGCACATTATGTAAATTTTGTTTTTCATGGCATTTTTACTGTTTTGCGTTAGCTTCTTTAAAAAGTGTTTGAGACATCTGTAAATATTTGATTATGTCTTTACAGTCAAGGGCTTTGCGAGTAGTTTATAAATATATATCACATTTAAATAACAAAATATAATTGTAATAAGAAAGGCTCTCAAAAAAGACCAAGCAATTTAAGTAAACGATTAATTGACTGATTTCGCTTAATTTTAGGTAATTTCTGAAAAAAATTGAACGCGAGTGATACAAAAAACATCTACCATTTATTTAGTCACCGCACACTACAACTAAATAAAAATATGCGCATACATCTACTATACATTATCCGTCGTCGCGGTAGTGAATGAAATACATTGTTTCATACAGAAATTATGGACAAATCCTTGTGAATTTTTTATTAATTTTACGTAAATGTGCGTGCCAAATTTTGTGTACAGACACAGAGCCGTCATATTTCGCGCATTTTTAGTTGACATTGTCATCAGTGACATTTGGCTCTTGACAAGTAATTATTTAAAGATATTGGTTTAGTTAATTCAAGCAGACTCAGAAATAATGACGCATTTTGTCAACAAAGATACATATCGTGTATTTAGACACTGCTAATGTAAATCGAAATGGCGTCTCGGTCAAACGACTGACTATGATGCAGAAGATCGTGGGTTCGAATCCGAAGTTTTTTTTAATCATTTGAACTTTTATGGATTTATTAAGTATTTTTTATTTTTTTAATGGAATATTTGACTATTACTATATTGCTTTCCTATTTTTTATTTTCATACAAAAATACAATACAATCCTTTATTATGCCTTTGTTGATAAAATAAAATATTACACGTCTGGTATAATACATTATACATAGGTCATAGTGTGGGCATAGTATCAGTAAAGTATTGCATTTACTGAGCTGGTTGACCTATGTTATTGTTGTGTGAATGTTTTTCTTCAACAACTAAATGGTTATATACAAGAATATGGGTAGCTTTTGCACATTGTAATTTTTCCTCAGTCACCCGTTGACCACGAACGCTGTAAAGTGTTTGAAACATCGGGATGAATTTTAAACTCATTATACGCGATTTAATCCGTTTTCATAGTTTTTATTTCATGAGTAACTATCGCGGTAACTGAAGACAATATTAACTAAATGGTTACAAATAATAATTATCATCAATATAATCTGGTCCAGGCAGGCAATTATGGTCGCGCGATAAATGATAAAACATCTGGCCGTCCCTATAATCGCACTTACTAATAGTGCGACAGGGACGGCCTGATATTTTATCGTCTATCGCGCGACCATGCTACCCGTGCTGTACTAGCTTTTGCCCGCGGCTTCGCTTGCGTTAGAAAGAGACAAAAGTAGCATATGTCACTCTCCATCCCTTCAACTATCTCCACTTAAAAAACATGTCAATCCGTCGCTCCGTTTGGCCGTGAAAGACGGACAAACAAACAAACACACATTATCTTTGGTGAAACAACGAATTCTTCCACTTCAGATTATAGAGTAACCAGCTTTTCCCATTTATAATAAACTAGCTTTTGACCGCGGCTTCGCTCACGTAAGAAAGAGACAAAAAGTAGCCTATGTCACTCTCCATCCCTTCAACTAAATCCCCTTAAATAATCACGTCAATTCGTCGCTCCGGTTTTGCCGTGAAAGACGGACAAACAAACAGACACACACCCTTTCCCATTTGTAATATTAGTATGGATTTGACATTATTATTTATATTTAATTAGTTATATATGTATAGCCCAATTTCGTCGGGAACAGCGTGTTATGTAATGGCGTCGTTGGTGTACAGTCGTCTGTCACGCCGTGAAGGTGCGTTCGATTCCCAGGATTCTATTAACTTTTTGTATTTTTTTGGATATAAATTTCGTATTTTTTATTGACCGAGCAAGAATGGAGAGCCGAAGGTATCAATTTTATCTTAGAGAACCTATTGATATTTTTATTGATATTTTGATTTTCTATTTATTAAGTTGAGATATAAAACACAACTTTTAATACCCTCGCTAAATATAATATTTTATCGAAATTACTCCTTAGATAAAAAAGTCCACTTGAGTTTTTAAAGCATTACGTTACTCAGTTAACTTATAGCATTTTCATTTACTAATTTAAGATTTCAAAAGCGATTTGAATACCCTTGCTCCATCGAAAATAAACAATTAGAAAAAAAAATCATTCGAATCGTAGTTTAGAAACTAAAATTTATCTATACTTTTTTGGAATTTTTAAAAATATCAGATTAGGATAATTATGTTAGAAATTCTGAGTTCGACGAACCTAAAAATTATTACCATGTAAGAGAATAGGTTTTTAATCTTTTTTGTGGAAAACGCTCAGTAACTACTGTACGAGATCATATACATTTATGTATAATAATAAAACAAAAAATAGTGTCTCATAGTGTTGTGTTCCTGCCGGTGAGTAAGGCTGCCAGAGCTCAACGAGGGTGTGGGGTGCTGACGACGGGAGGACTTACGGAACTAATTTGTTCCGTCTATTGTCCTTTGAGTCGTCGGCAACCCAAACCCTCCTTTGAACTTGTACACTCCTTTTTGCAGCAAAGGGGAGTGTACAAGTTTCTAATGGGGCGGCAACGCGCATGCGACACTCTTTGAGTTGCAGGCGTCCATAGGTTACGGTGACCGCTTTCCATTAGGCGGACCGTATGCTTATTTGCCACCGACGTAGTGTTAAAAAAAAAAGAGAAAAAGTCCTGGATTCGAACCCAGTACTTCCATGCAAATCATGCGATGGCACGTATTTACCGCAAGGCTATTTAAACAAGCTGTCGCCGCGTGAAATTATCGACTAGAAGGAATACAAAAACACTGTTTGTATGTGTGAGTGGTACTTAGAAATAGTGTAAAATAGTAAATTTATCTACATTAAGGGGATTAACGTTACAATGAGAAGTTGAATGTTTGTTGTAATACGTCAATTTTAATATTAAATGTTCGCGAAGCATAATTGAAACTATATAAATGCCTGTACGACTCCACAAAAAAAATAAGACTGGTAATTTGAAGATTAACGCCATCTAACGCAGCCTGACCTTCGGGTAACCTAAGCGAGCCACCTTAAAATAAAAATCTAGTCTGAAATGATTGTGGTACAGGATATACGAATTATAAATTTACCCGTTTTAATATTCAAAATTGTCCAAATTTTACAAATAAGATCGACTGATTCAGCTCTATACGTGCGTTTTTCTAAACGTGCATTAGAGAAAAATTCATAATTAATTTAGTGAGTTAGTTTTCAAAAATCCAGTCTTATAAAAATCAAGATAATAAAAGATGCTCTAACTGGAACTTAAATTAAATAAATCTATCGGATAACGGAAAGTGTAGTATTTCACCGACTAAAACAATCAATTTTACATTCTTTTGACGTTTTTTTTGAAAGCAGCCTTAACATTGCGTTAAACTTGTTAAAATATTAATTTATCTACATAACCGTAATAATTTTTTGTTGGTGTTATTAAAGACTAACGACGAAGTAATAAATCTCTAAACTAATTATCAACATTATTCATTATTATTTATCACATAATCACATAAAAATCTTCACCGTTATAAAATCAATGATGTTATATCATGACGGATTACAAAGGTGGGATTTCTGACTACACCCTGCGTTGTGCAAGCTATGTAACTCGAGGACAGGCTGACCGCTCGCAGAATTATATTACAGGACTCTGAGCTGGCACCACCTTGGGGTATTTACGAAAACATCGTTTACGTGACTGTAACATGTATGCATATCGATTGTATGTGACTCAAAACAAATTTTGATAAGCTGTCTACAGATGACTGCACATAACACTATACCTCAGTCAACGTGGCTTATGGTGGCGATGGCGCGATGGCGAGCTGTCCCTGTCACACCTATCTTTTGCTCGCGGCTTCGCTCGCGTTACATTCGAACATTGCAGAACATGGCTTCCATTTAAGGGATGTGTGTGGTTAAAAAAAGAGATTAAAAAAAAGTAGCTTATCTCACTCTCCACCCCTTCAACTACCTCCAATTAAAAAATCACTTCAATACGTCGCTCCGTTTTACCATGAAAGACGGACAAACAAACAGACACGCACACTTTCCCATTTATAATATTAGTATGGATATATAACAGCTAGTGTTAGAGCACGATTACCTTTTTCGCTACCGCAGATACATAGGCATTAAGTATGTGAAAAATGTATTCACTGTTTATTGCTCTTTACGGTACTTATTTACAAAACATAGTTTACGTGACTGTACCACGTGTATGTCCATAGATTGTACTCAAATAACATTCGATAAGCTGACTGCAGGCCCCGTAGCCGAATGGCATTTCTCCGACGCCAAACGAAAGCGATACGCCGCTGGCTCTGTCGCGCCAATACGCAAGCGCGATAGAGATAGATATCTACTAGCGCTTCGTTTCGTGAGCGTTTCGTGAGCGATTGTGCCATTCGGCTAGCCACCCAGGTGACTGTAGTCAGTCAAAATATGTGGCTTGGCTGTTTCGCTATTGTCACATGGACATTAAGTAAAAATTTATTCACTGTTGACACTGTTCAATGCTCTTGTAAACTATAGTTCTTGTAGTAACGACATTTTCGCTAGATATTGCCAATTTTGACTGGGGTGTAGATTATACTTAAGAACTTACTCTAACTCTTTTTCTTGGTATATGGCATTTATTTCAGTTTGAGCACGTTTTATATGTAGATTTTATGAAATTGTGACTTGTCGAATTAAAGGCTAGCAGCACTACATGAGATCTGATAACTTATTGACTGGCCTATAAGGTCTCGTCTTGTAACATGTGACGTGTAATATTATGTTTTTATAGAATTGACAACGTTTCAAAATTTTCAATGTCCCTAAATCCAAAACCATTTCGAGATATACGCTTGTAGATCACATACATTTTTTTTTATTTTTTTTTGTATTTTTAGTATAAAAAATCTTAAAAATAGTTTAAAGGGGAAGTGACGTCAAATAGCTGATTTAGAGCTGGCACTATAACAAAATCTTCCAGTTGGGATGTCACTTGAGTTTGACAGTGACACTTATCACAGTTCGTAGCAAAGATATTAAAAATTTCATGGCTTAGTCTATGGTTCGTAGTCATTCACTATAGGTTGACAGTGACACATGACAGTCAGACATACCGGACTGTTGTTTGAGCTGACAGTTAAAACTATTTTTTTTAGAAATTATTTTGTCGTTTTCTTAGGTGTATGAAACAACACATGTGACGTCACGAAGCTGTGTCTTGACGTTTGTAACTTACGCTCTTTCTGCTCGAAGTAGTAATAAGAAGGGATTTTCTCATTTAAATAGCAGTTTTTGGAAAAATAAAAAAATACGTGTATCTTTTAGTATTGAGTTCTTTCGAACCAAACAATAAAAAGTAGTAAGGTCAGTGCGGGCAAGACCGGCATAGTTTATTTGAAATAAAGTTTGAGTGGATAAAACTCTATAATTAATGCAGTCTGGCGTAATGCGCATGATCCTATGGGATAGCAAATATTATATTTTACAAAGCTTTTACAGTATTTTGGTGAAGTAAGGTACTTTTAAGTGATAAAAATCACTTTTTTTAAGGCTCGGCGGGTTGACCGTCCTCCCGCGATGAGCACGGAAAAACCGTCTAGTGCTTGTTGTCGCGTAATTTCATATGAGACTAGGTTCCAAAATCATGATCATTGTTATTTTACGTAATAACGGGGCAGAATGTGCTAGATAACTATTAAAATAACGTTGAAATTTTGAACATATAAGCATTTTTCTATTTATAAGGCAAGACCGGCATATGTCCCGTAGATGGGGTTCATAGCCTTTTCTTTTCAGGTCCAGATATTGCATAATACTGATTTTCCAACGAACACCGGCGAATACAATTTAGTCACGATATTACAGGCTCATATAAATCTAACTACTTATCTGTTTTTGAAATTATGTTAATTAAGAAAACGTAATAGGATATTAAGATACGTGAATTAGTTTGGTAACATTTCTTAGCAATGCTTGGTTTTGCTATAGTCACTACAGTATGAATGAATGCGTAATTTTCTTTCATCACACTCGCACACTAAACACTGCGTGTAAAATAAATCACATTTAATGTGATTTTACACGCAGGCGGAGCGTGAGTCATAGAAAAATCGTTCTCCCAAGGGAGTTATGAAATTTCTAGTACCGTATTCAATTTTTTTTATCTTTTTACATATTTTTATGTTGCAAGTGTGATGAAAAACATTGTGTGTAACTCGGGGAGTATGAATATTACAAACTCGAGTCTTGGAGGAGCTGAGTGGTTCTTTTCTGTTCAAGGATTTTATGTTGCCAGTATAACATCTTTATTCAACGAAAAGAGTTTTGACAATATATTTCATGATCGTTTATAAATTGTTGTAGATTAAGTTCGTACTACTAATTTGCAGTAGGTATATTCATTATTAATATTTTGGTAATTTCCTCATAGGTGACGTGAAAAATTGTATATGTCATATGGTAGCAAAATTATTTCCACCTTGAGCGTTAATACTTGAATCCCTCACTACGCTCAGGATTCTAATTTTGAATCCCGAGCGTAGCGTGATTAGAGATTCCTTTACTTCGTTCAGGATTCAATAAACACCCTTTGCCCCATTTTGCTCGATTACGACTTCAAAAACTCATAGTAGAAATTCAGATGTCATTAATACATAAATATTTGTATATTTAATACATAAATATTTGTTTCAGTTATTAAAAATAGCAAACAATATACAAGTCATGTCTATAATACATCTTCCGAAGAATGTATTGATAGAATCTTTTTTTGATGTACTTCCTAAAGTTCCTAAAGCCAGCGTATATATCGACGAGGAAGACGAAATGATTTTACTTGAGAAGTGCACAGTTTGTGCCACTAGTCATAGTTTCGATATGACCCTCTGTGCCTCCAGGGTTCAGTTTCTGCCGTCTGACGAACAACCTTTATTAAATATGTTTTGTCAAGGGTGCGCAAATATTATGTTTTCTGTTTGAATAAATAATTGGATTCAAAATGCTTACTTTTATTTCTAAAAATACATAACTCTTTTGAAATATTTGTCGCCGCATGTTGCACAATCTATACAAACACTACCATCTTAAATATGATGACGAGTAATGCAGTGTAAGTAGGCTTAGTTCTGTTCACCACTTATAATTCTTCACAACTATGTCATTTTTATTTAATACTTTCGAATGATATTAGTAACACCATACGAATCATTACCAAAACTGTATTTCGAAGTTAAAATCAAAAACGGTACAACTATCATAAGCAAAAAAACGTACTTTTATATTGATATTGTTTACACTCGACTTATTTCCAATAAAGCCTAAAAAAGGTTGGCAACTCCTTGTTTATCGTATGCCGGTCTTGCCTTTCTCTTTTATGCCGGACTTTCTGAGTAGGCACAATTTCTAAGTTACATATTTCAGAACATAAAACAAGAAATTGAACGCGTTTTGAGTAGATTAATAGTACTAGTCAGAAAGAACGGTTATTAAATGACTACGTTACATACATGATATACAAATATTCCGACTGCTTCTATTTTAATTTAATTTTTTGCGGAACCATGTTGAACTCGATGTTCGAGTTCGAAACACGAATCAAGTTTATTGTTAACTAGTGTTCGTCCTAGGGATATGTATTCAAGACCAATGGCTTAAGGATGAAAAACTGGTATACCTTCGGAGGTGTGAGAGGCGTAGATATATAAACACAAAAGTTATTGGCAATGTCTTTCCGGGTAGACGGTCTTCCCCACACTGACCTTACTCAAAAATATGAAATGTTGTCAATTTTACCTCTTTTCCGATGTTTCAAATCGCGTCCGACCCGGGATTGACAATGACATTAAATATGTGTAAAAGACGCGAGAATTTAAAATGTTACAAACGAAAATGTAACTATCCAATGCTAAACCTACTTGCTACAGAGTTCGCCAGAGACACAGAAATATTGAATGTCGCGAAGTACTTTTCAACCCCCGACCCCCGACGCAAAAACGACGGGGTGTTATAAGTTTGACGTGTCTGTCTGTCTGTCCGTCTGTCTGTCTGTCTGTCTGTCTGTCTGTCTGTCTGTCTGTCTGTCTGTCTGTCTGTCTGTCTGTCTGTCTGTCTGTCTGTTTGTTTGTTTGTTTGTTTGTCTGTCTGTGTGTGTGTTTGTCTGTGGCATCGTAGCTCCCGAACGGATGAACCGATTTAGATTTAGTTTTTTTTTTGTCTGAAAGCTGAGTTAGTCTGGAGTGTTCTTAGCCATGTTTCATGAAAATTGGTCTACTATGTCGCAGTCGGGGTTTTTTCAAAATTTTAATTTTGTGGTTAGGTTTGCAACATTGTTTTGGAACTCACTGGTCGCCCTCTTGGAACGCGTCGTAGGAGTGTCCCTAAGACGTCTGGGTCATTATCGTAGCATTGCGAGATTAAACGACAATAATTGGGCAATATGCTAACGAAAGGAACATGTCCAACACAGGCAACACAGTAATAAAGTTAACTCGACTCAAATGTATGATTAATGAATGATATATTATATAACCTATCGTTATTTATGTAAAAATAGCATGTAATTGTATGTAAGTTAATATATTATATGTCTAAGGTTTTGATTGATTTTTCAGAATTGGTCTCTTAATGCACCGCCTACAATCTTTTGTTACATTTCGCCTTTTGTACATTAAGTTGTTCTTTTGTGCAATAAAGTTTTAATAAATTTATAATAAGTAAATATATATGTATATCTGAGCGTTCTGTGTTATATACTTTTGAAGATATCATTTTGTACTTAAAAACAATACTGTAACTGAAATCTCATTGCGTAATATTTTTTAACTTGTTTAAGAATCCTTGTAAGACTACTTACAAGAAATCGGATTTCCCTGTAAAATCACTACAGAGGCACTTACATCGGGGCCTGTCAAGTACAAAAATATTTAGTAGAGTCACCTGAAATAATATGTTACACAACAAATATGTAACATGATGGTAGAGCAATAAGAGCGTTCCATGTCGACCGGTCTGGCCTAGTGCGTAGTGACCCTGCCTGCTACGCCGCGGTCCTGGGTTCGAATCCCGATAAGGGCATCTATTTGTGTGATGAACACAGATACTGTTCCTGAGTCATGGATGTTTTCTATTTATATAAGTATCTATTTATCTATATAGCACACATAGTACAAACTAATGCTTAGTTTAGGGCTAGATTGATTTGTGTAAGGTGTCCCTCAATATTTTTTATTTATGTCACATATTTTTACGGCCCTCGAAGAGTAACATAACTGGTGACTAAGTATACATAACTTATTAATATCTTCTTATTTAGATGTTTATTACGAAAATTTTAACTTTAATGGCAACAAAATGCTAAATATAACTTAAATCTTAATGATTTTCGGTTCACTCTTCACAGTTAAAACGAAATCATAAAAATGTTTTGATGTGAAATCTATTTCCTGTTTTTATTCAATTCAAACGTGTATAAAATAATCTTGTTAACAAAATGTTTTCGGTTTTCTTCCATATATATTATTTTTATCATAATACAACACGTATTAAGCAAATTATGTATAATATATTTTTAACTTGTACCATATTACGCATGTTCTAAGTTTAGCGACATATATGACGATAAAAATTTGCATCAAATACATGCGATTAAAATTAAAACCTGATTTCTAACCGGAACAAACAATTGGTCATCAAATAATGGTAACAAATAAATACAGTAATATTTGTGAAGCGCGTGTCTTTTATATATTCGCGTTTCGTGTTAGAGAACTACAAGCGATACAAATTTTCTATTTTATAATACATACGAATGAGCCAGCCCTTCCTACAGCCAGGATTCTGATAAAGACGAGATGCATCTTCTTTAAAAAAATATCTTGTCACCAAAGTTTCAACTGCTAACGCCACAAATACATGACCCACTTTGGATCTTGAGCAGCTAATTATTTTCCATCATACCAATATTTCATCGTTTTTTTTTGCATATGCCGTTTTTCGCCGAATTTCAGATACGATTTCTAGTATCCCTTTCTGCTGAAAAGCTTTTTAGTATTTATATAATAATAATTACTATTTATGTATTCAATACAAAACATATTTCATTACCGAGATGAAAGTTTTCATTCCACATTTTACTCGTAACTTCAGATAGTTACTTTTATGCCCTTATGAGCTTAGGTTACGACAAAGCTTTTAGAGTTCTGCAATATCTGGTCGCTACGTAATCTCTGCACGTTGTAACTTACCTACTCACGTATAAAACATGCCCAGTTGTGAGCTACTACATTTACCTGATTTTACGGCAGAGCCCATGGTCTCATCGGGAGCACAGCCATGTCGCTAGACCAGGCCCCGTAGCCGAATGGCATTTCTGCGACGCGAAACGCCACCGAAACGCCGCAGAAATGTAATCTGGCTCTGTCGCGCCAATAGCGATAGAGATAGACAGGTACGAAAGAGATATTATCGTGAGCATTTCGTGAGCGTTTGTGCATTCGGCTACGCACATAGATCCTCTACCATGACTTTATGACGTTACTCGATAGTAACCGTGTTTCTAGTTGTGGCACTGTTCGCTTTCTCCTTACAATGAATGAATTTTCGAAGGCGTTTACGCTATCGCGAAACATATGGAAAACTCATGGTAGCCAGTCACACAGATAGCGTACTGTACTGTGGTTTCATCTCCATCGTGTCGAAACTTGACAAAGTGTCAAACCATTAACTGTTAATTTATACAGAAGTGCATCTACACTTTTCATGTATCTTGATTTTCCTGAAATAACGCATGCTATATAAGTAAGTACACAGCTAGGCCAAGGCGTCTCCGTAAGTCCGTACATCATACCTACATACGTGTGAACATCTAAACACCTACCACCTACCCAACAATTTGCTACAATTACTGACTCATTCGTGTAAAACTAAATAATAACAGAGTTGATTGACATTTAGGTGTTACGGGTCTTGAGTAATATTTTATTTTTCTGAGTTTGCCAAATCCATGGCCTAGAGATTTTATACTAATCATAGACCTTGTGAGATACTTGAATCAATGTCTTTAAAGTAACGGTCCCAGCCCGTAATGGTTGTGTTGTTTTGACGTAGTCAATGACTTTTCCGTTTAATTTTATAGTATATGCTTCTGTTTTATGATCAAATATTTACGTAAGTCCATTTCAACAAGTGATTTAACTATTACATCACTAAACTTCAGAGATAGGCGAGTTACATTTTGCATTTTCATTGAATAGGCACCTACTGTTTCCCTGTAGAAAGTGTGAAATAGATTTATTAATATCTGGGCAACCGAGCTTCGCTCGGTTCTGTTTCGTATCCTTGACATGTGTCGCCATCTAGTTCAAAAATGAATAGTACCTAATTCGTTTTAGCCTTGACCTGTGTCGCCATCTAGTGTTTGCAATAAATAGTACTTACATCGACCGAAAGAATTCTGTCTTAACAGTACAACTACTGCACACGAGATGGCGCGCGAAGAAAAACGCATGAAAACTCGAAAATTCGCGTTTTCCGGGACCTAAGGATAAGTTAGACCGATTTTTCACCCCCAAAACCCCCACATAACAAATTTCTGCGAAATCGTTAGAGCGGTTTCCGAGATCGTCAGTGTAAATAAATAAATATATAAATTAAATTAAATAAATAAAATATTGCTCGTTTTTAAGATTAAATTGCATATAATATTTTAATAATATTCGTTAGCTGCATATGGAGCGGTAACTGTGGAAATAACTAGGGGAAATCTTTATCCTGCACTTGCAGTGTACATTTTGGCTGCTATGACAACTTTATCAATGATAAATAATTATGGACTTTATCCTTTATGTTTTACCTTGATGAGCGATAAAAAGTCACAGCTCCGAAAACCTTCGGTGATGATTTTCCACGAATTTAATATTGATCTTATTGGAATTCGAAGTATTCATATTTAGGATGAGTCACACGTAGGTTCTTTCCTAATAGTTTACCACCTCCAGAAAAGTCTCATTTGGAGTATGATCAAGTGTGGGCGAGTATTTAACTTACACATTCAGATATAACAAGCGACAGTGAACCAATAAATATTTTTTCTACTCCCGTGTTCTTATTCGTCATTTACAGTGTCGTGCATAGATCGTTAAAACCCTACATAATAGATGCCCGCCCCCGCCCGGCGCCCCGCGCACCCACGCATACAATATAGCTCTTAAAGCATTGTTAGGAAGCCTTTAAGGGATATAGCGGGTTCGCGGGGCGCCGGGGGCTGGCAGTGGGCAGCCGAGCGGGGGCAGTGCGAGCGACAGGGTGAGGCAGGAACAGAGGGGAGGCCGACGCGTCAAAATACAGGAAATAGTGCGAATTTCACGAAAGTTATTCTAGTAAACTATTAAAAAGTAAGTGCATGGTCGTAGAAAAAATATTGTATGCAACGGTGTTTAACTGAGTCAAAAATACTCGTGGCGTCTTAATAACAATTTTCGGCTTCGCCTCAAATTGTTACCCACGCCACTCGTCTTTTTTGGCCTCCTTTAAACGCCTGTTGCATAAAATACTAATCAATTGATTATACAAAAGATTTTCATGATTTTTTTTATGGGTTCTGTACCTATAAAGCAATTCTCATGCAAGACTGGTGCGATTGTAGAGAATCCAGATTCCCATTAAATCGGGGCCGCAATTAGCGGCGCGTGTGAAGGCACCCATTATAGCACAACAGCTTTTATTCACTAAGTATAAGTACCGGCTTTTACTCGAAGACCAGTTTAATATCCAGTTTCGCCATACAATGTTGTCAATGGCAAAGATCGAGCTACACAAGACACTGACACAAAGCGAGTACATACGTTTTATGTATAAAGCAGCACCAAGCCAATCTACGCCACTGACTCGCAAGGTTCGTAAGAGTAATTCATTTGGGCAACAAAAGATTGAAGGCTCGCTTAATCTCCCAGTCGCACGCACTTGTCGGGTTTAATTGGCTTGCAATTATATCATTCACTTACAAAACTTTACTCTATCATTAAAAATCTGCTGCAACTGTTCGTATTTATAATCTGGTGTTGACAGAAATGGTTTTTTAATTGTATTTAAATATTAGCCTTTTAAGCCCGCACTGTATGCTATGATTATCAACCAATTAGCCCCATACGTCTTTTTTTTCTTTTTTTTAACTTTTTTATTAAATAATATTTAAAAAGTTGGAAATTATTCAGCGGTTGAAAAGATAGAGGTACAATGAGAGCTAACAAAATAGTGCAATCACTTGCAAATGTGTGTGACTTGGACTCTCAGAACTTAGCAATTGTCATCTTTCCTTTTAGTGAATCCCATATGCTCCAAGGTCAGAATGAGACTAATTTGGAACCGGACAATGTTGCTATGTGGATACAACAAATGAATGATGATGATTAGCAGAACCATGCGTGGAAATAACTATAAAAACCGAGGCGACATAATATCTACAAATCATGTAGGCGTCGCCTAGAGTTATTTGTAAAATATGAAACGAATTGTAGATTATATAATTTTATTACGCGTACAAAAAAATATGGATAAACTTGTTCTGGATCGTGATTATTATTGTTACGTAAGTCAATATTTATTTAAAACAGTCATGTGACATTTGGCTGTTTTATCAAATTTCTTTTATAGCAACTTATTCCTGTATTGCAAAACCTTTTGTGTCGTCTCATTTATTTTAAACTACGGCATTGAACTGTGTCGCAACTATGTTAACTTAATATTTTTTATACATTACCTTTGCATAACTGAATAATGATCATGGCCAGTTAGAAATCTCTGTTGTTTTTGTTTAGTTTCAACGTCAATAGATATTCGTTAGAATGTGTTGATAAAATCGATTTCCGATAGAGTCCTTAAACTTAATGATCGGCTGTGTATAAAATTGGTTATCTTATAGACCTGCTATAATAAGATTTCGCAATATGGGCGAAGTCTAAATTTGTTCTTGTATTTTCTAACATGGTTTTCCAAACATAAAAGAGGTTGACAAACGAATCTTGATATTGCCGTTCGTTCTGATTTTAGTGTTTAATACTGACGCGCCATTGAATATCCTGCTACAATAATTACTGCTTGTTTTCCGGCGCAAGATGCCGCTTGCTTTGATACAGACTTGCCTTGACCGTCACTTATTTAGGCGCCGTTCAATTATTACGTGAAGACGGGACATCATTAAACAGTAATTTCATGATAATGAGTCACAAATCGTAGTGTCAGGTCCGGTCGCGACGGGAGTCGCGCTCATCGTCCTTGCCAGGAATGCGAGGTCAACACGCCTTCGTCGGTCGCGTTCTTTTGTGGCGTCCTCTTGTGAAACATAATTGTTGTTTTAACGCTCATTCCGTATTCTACACATGCGATTGTCGGTTCATGGGTCACACCTTGTGCTGTCCAAGTCGCGGCCGACTAACGCTAATGTGAAAAGTTGCACAGACGTCAAACTTTGGGCGTACTTCTGTCGCTTTTAGTCAAATTTGACCTGATAACAACATGCAAATCCAATGATAATTGCGGGTTATTCGTTAAATTGGTAATAATGGGTTTTGGCAAGTGGCACTTACTAAATTATATGCTTGTGGCTCTTAGGTATATGTGAACAAAACGGTGATAATGTATTGTAAGTTATTTTTAATTAAATGAAAAACATATTTAAATAAGATAGATCATTTTTGGTAAGTATAAAAAAAATACTAACTTTCTGTTAAGTAATTCGGTACGGCGTAAGTGTTTTTTTTTAATCGCATGGAAAGTATAGAATGTCTATGGCTCGCATAGCTACTTATATTGAAAATTGATGATTGATGAACGTAGCTTTTGTCAGCGGACACCATGTTTAAGTATTCAGGAGTTCTAAAAATACCATCGCTTTAAAAACCGCAACCATCTGTTTTGTTTACCTTTTATGCGATGCTCAATTTTAAACCTACAACAATTACGACTTGTACGTACGTTACTATAATGTCAATTCGCCTACGTACTGCTAATTTGACGTCAATTATGACTTATACAAACTAGATCGTGACGCAATATCGGCCAAATCGGTCGGGTCCGCTTTGAAATGCTATACCCTTATCCTTAACCTTTAAATACCTCAGCGAATTGGCCGTTTCGATTCGTATCCGCGACACGAGTCGCTGTTCAAACTGGAGTACGCACGAATACACAACCGCTATTGTGTGTCACGTCATTATAGCAGGTCTTGTACCTATCAATAAAAAATACAATAACAGTTGATATTATGTCATAGACTCCATAATGGATGACCACATGATGCTTTACACCTTATAGTCCCCAATCAAAATAGACGTCCTCATTTTAAGTCTATAAAATTACTTCAAAGATCCTTAGAGAGTAAGTATAGCATGGACTTGTGGGACTACTTTGTCGTCATCCAAATATGGGACACTGGACTGTGAATTCGTAAAGAAAAGGCAAACAAAACTAAGGTGCAACAAATCAAATCATCTGATCTTTTCCTTATGTAAACATTGTATACACCGGCCCTTTCAATAGTTATTCTAAATGTTAAATAAGATTCTTGATACAAGATTTAAATGGAAATTGTAAGAAACATTAACTCGGGTATTTCCTAACCGCGTATCCTGGTTGGTTTGCATTCAAATTCTATAATGATATCGCCTAAGTTGTTTCCGTTCCCTACATCCTTAATCCGCTTTGGCCAAGCTTCTTAAAGCGTAAAAAAATAATCAAAGGAAAAAGTATACAACAATATGTAATATATGTAATCACTACTAGTATAAAACAAAGTCACTTTTTCTGTCCCTATGTCCCTATGTATGCTTAAATCTTTAAAACTACGCAACGGATTTTGATGCGGTTTTTTTTAATAGATAGAGTGATTGTAGAGGAAGGTTTACATGTAGGTATAGTACCCGTGCGAAGCCGGGGCGGGTCGCTAGTCATTTATATAATTATGGTCCTACGTCTGATATAGGTACCTAGACAAACTTGATAATTACTAGCATAATAACATATTTCTTTTATTTTTATTGTATATTAAGTAATCAAAGCTTCAAATAAGGGCATTTTCAGAATTTGGGTCCAATTGAGCATTTCTTTTTTTTTCGCCACTTTTATGAAATGTGATATTTTGGAAAAAAAATGTGGTATTTCTACTCAGAATCACTAGCTTTTTCAATCCTAGTAGTTAAAAAAATTATCCCATGCGAGTTTTTCTTATTTTGTTACCATTTTCCGTATATGTTGTGTGGGGTAGCAAAAGAGGAAAGTAACAAAAATGTATGGAAATTCTGGGACACTTTTTGTCTCCCAGTGAGATTGAAAGTACTCGTGATTCTGAGTACAATTGACCTAAAATTCCCTAAAAAAAATCAAAATAAAAAAATGCAAAAAAAAGAAATGCTCAATTAGCAAAACTTGTTAACAAAACTTTACTCGCTGTCAGAATTTTTGTTAACAACTTTCGCTAATTGGAGGGTCCCAAATTCTGAAAATACCCATAAGTAAGAAACCGTAAAAGTAATAAAAATGGCCCCAGATAAACATTAAGATCCGTAACTGTATGTAATGTAGGTAATATTATATACCTACCATTTTCTAGGAAGACAGTGTTGCATCTGCTTATAAATACCCTTGAATGATATGTATAAAGGTTACCACACCGTTTATACACGTGTCATCACTCACTCGGGTATGTTTACATGTAAATCTTGTTTCTAAAATAATATCTAATGAATTGAAAAGTTTTCGACCTTTGATGCAACTACGTACCTATTATATTTTAAGTATCTGCTGACCATCATCATGTAAAAAGTTAATCTCTTGTCTTGTTTTCCTATCCTGTGCCAGCTCTCTGACTTTTCGATACGATAGGGCCCTTACTTTTTATACACAAGCTTTTATTCAACTTGCCTTGTTAGCATGTTAGTTTGGGTCAAAACGTAGAAGCTAAATTTGACCCACTTCCCGGTTTCCGATTGAGCTGAAATTTTGCACGCCAACGTGACAATGCAATACTATGGTATCATGTAGCTGATCTGATGATGGAGCAGAAAAGTGGTCATAGGAACTGCTATGAAACGTCGTATCCCCATCGAGTAAGAGGTTTTTAGAAACGTCTCGGAGAGCAGTAGATGACTGTTGAAAGAAAGGTACAGCCGACGATAAAAGCTTGTGCCAAAAATGATTTTTTTGCAAAAATAAACTATTTCTTCCATTTGATCCCTGTAAATAACTGCGTCTGGGCTTTCCAATATCTGTCTTGCGTCTTTGCGTACGCTCCTCCAGAAAAGTTTTGAAGTGGTCGTGTCCTATAAAATACTGACGTTTCATAATTTATTGTTCCCAGCTGCGAGTTCCACTCCGACAAGTGCTGAGACCCCGCGACCTTACCGTGGTGATCACCAAGAAGCACCTCAAAGTGGGCATCAAGGGCCAGCCGCTGATCATCGACGGTGAGCTAGACGCCGAAATCAAGATGGAGGAATCCACCTGGGTGCTACAGGATGGGCGCAACCTGCTTGTTAACTTGGAGAAGGTAGGATTAGTGTTACATTAAATCAGTTTTCACTCTTCGTGCTCGCGAAACTGAAATAAACAAAGCTCTGCAGTTCTCAAAAAGTTTGTACAAAAATTAAGGAAAAAGTTAAATCATTTGTTTTTATTCCTATTTTGTTACCAAGATTTATTGGATGAATTGAGATTTTTTTTGATGAATTGAAAACTTAGAAACTAGATAATCTTAATGACGAAATGAAACTTAGTACTTAGTGTTCTTAATTATAACAATCATCCCGTATATATTTTACGAAAGTTGACTTATATTACTAAATATTACTAACAAAACAGGATCAATTAAAATTTGCTGACGTGGCTATCTGGCTATGTACAAATTTTTTGAGAACTGCTCAGCTAATCGAAACATTTGACTGATCATACATTATGACATATTAATAATACCAGACATCGAGTAGTAACCATAGCCGTATTTGTTTAATCGGATATGGTCAAGTCTAATAACAAAAGGCCGCACAGCACCGCAACCTTGGATTTTTTCACGAAAGTGAGAGAGAGAAAAAAAAACTCTTTTCACCTCAGCAGCTGGAAAGAGCCTACTTTGCTGCTTAAAATCAGTGAGCAAAGTAGCTATTTGCTCACTGCACATAATTATATAGAGGCGTCCGAGGCGCCAGACGGGAGAATGCCACTATTTAGTTATGTACAGTGAAAAAATACTACTTTGCTCACTGATTTGCAGTGTGCAAATAGCTACTTTGCTCACTGATTTTAAGCAGCAAAGTAGGCTCGTAGCAGCTGCTGAGGTGAAATAGTTATTTTTATGCGTGTCACATTTTGGACTTTTACTAAATGTTTTTGAATCCTGCTGAGGTGAAAAGTTGTATGTGCGACATCAGACCAAAGTTATTTACATTTCGTGACTTTTGAATACCTCACTAAATTAGAATCATGAGCGCCCCGCCGGGTGTATTTATGTGCAGTGAGCAAATAGCTACTTTGCTCACTTAATTTAAGCAGCAAAGTTGGCTCTCTCTAGCTGCTGAGGTAATACGAGTTAAGTCCAAAATGTGACACGCGTGAAAAAAACTATTTCACCTCAGCAGCTGCTAAGAGCCTACTTTGCTGCTTAAAATCAGTGAGCAAAGTAGCATTTTTTCACTGTACATAACTAAATAGTGGCATTCTCCCGTCTGGCGCCTCGGACGCCTCTATATAATTATGTGCAGTGAGCAAATAGCTACTTTGCTCACTGATTTTAAGCAGCAAAGTAGGCTCTTTCCAGCTGCTGCGGTGAAAAGAGTTTTTTTTTTCTCTCTCACTTTCGTGAAAAAATCCAAGGTTGCGGTGCTGTGCGGCCTTTTGTTATTAGACTTGACCATATTCGATTAAACAAATACGGCTATGGTTACTACTCGATGGCTGGTATTATTAACATGTCATATGTACGATCAGTCAAATGTTTCGAAAAAATGAATATTCGATGTCATAAGCTTTCGACAAAACGTTATTTCGATGAAATAATGTTTCGATGAATTGTAACTTCGATTGATCAAGCTTTCGTTTAAAAGTAGATTCGACAAAACGTTTTCGGCGAAACAATAATCGGCAAAACATCTTTCGAAATGGCGTAGGTAACCCCCCATTTCGAAAGATGTTTTGCCGATTATTGTTTCGCCGAAAACGTTTTGTCGAATCTACTTTTAAACGAAAGCTTGATCAATCGAAGTTACAATTCATCGAAACATTATTTCATCGAAATAACGTTTTGTCGAAAGCTTATAACATCGAATATTCATTTTTTCGAAACATTTGACTGATCGTACATTATGACATATTAATAATACCAGACATCGAGTAGTAACCATAGCCGTATTTGTTTAATCGAATATGGTCAAGTCTAATAACAAAAAGCCGCACAGCACCGCAACCTTGGATTTTTTCACGAAAGTGAGAGAGAAAAAAAAACTCTTTTCACCTCAGCAGCTGGAAAGAGCCTACTTTGCTGCTTAAAATCAGTGAGCAAAGTAGCTATTTGCTCACTGCACATAATTATATAGAGGCGTCCGAGGCGCCAGACGGGAGAATGCCACTATTTAGTTATGTACAGTGAAAAAATGCTACTTTGCTCACTGATTTGCAGTGTGCAAATAGCTACTTTGCTCACTGATTTTAAGCAGCAAAGTAGGCTCGTAGCAGCTGCTGAGGTGAAATAGTTATTTTTATGCGTGTCACATTTTGGACTTTTACTAAATGTTTTTGAATCCTGCTGAGGTGAAAAGTTGTATGTGCGACATCAGACCAAAGTTATTTACATTTCGTGACTTTTGAATACCTCACTAAATTAGAATCATGAGCGCCCCGCCGGGTGTATTTATGTGCAGTGAGCAAATAGCTACTTTGCTCACTTAATTTAAGCAGCAAAGTTGGCTCTCTCTAGCTGCTGAGGTAATACGAGTTAAGTCCAAAATGTGACACGCGTGAAAAAAACTATTTCACCTCAGCAGCTGCTAAGAGCCTACTTTGCTGCTTAAAATCAGTGAGCAAAGTAGCATTTTTTCACTGTACATAACTGAATAGTGGCATTCTCCCGTCTGGCGCCTCGGACGCCTCTATATAATTATGTGCAGTGAGCAAATAGCTACTTTGCTCACTGATTTTAAGCAGCAAAGTAGGCTCTTTCCAGCTGCTGAGGTGAAAAGAGTTTTTTGTTTCTCGCTCTCACTTTCGTGAAAAAATCCAAGGTCGCGGTGCTGTGCGGCCTTTAGTTATAAGACTTGACCATATTCGATTAAACAAATACGGCTATGGTTACTACTCGATGGCTGGTATTATTAACATGTCATATGTACGATCAGTCAAATGTTTCGAAAAAATGAATATTCGATGTCATAAGCTTTCGACAAAACGTTATTTCGATGAAATAATGTTTCGATGAATTGTAACTTCGATTGATCAAGCTTTCGTTTAAAAGTAGATTCGACAAAACGTTTTCGGCGAAACAATAATCGGCAAAACATCTTTCGAAATGGCGTAGGTAACCCCAGCTAACAAGTCAACTAAATAATTATAAAAAATAGTAAAAAGGCAAAGTAATAGGACCACATATATGTGAATATTTCGAGAAATAGTTGATACCTACCTACACAAATAACTTGAAAGAAAATGCCTCGCTATGATGATTAATAAGCTGTGTTAGTGGGTGACGAATAGCTGTCAAGAGGTTAAAGAACTAAACAAATGGAAATAAATTGTCTTCAAATTGGTTGTCTGTCATATCTTGATCTTTACTATTCTTCAATGTCATAAAACGTTTTAACGTTTGGACTTTTTGATTGAAACCGAATAACGTTATATTTGATTGTAATAAAATTATAAATGCTTAGCATGACGATAGCATATTCTTAATTGATGGTTTCCAAAGATAAAAATGTTTAACGGGAATCTGTGACGTTCGCTAGCGACTGTAACAGAATTTTCGATAAACTGCTGGAGTATGTAGGTGACGGCTTGAGAGTAGGGAAAGTCATCCAGTCAAGTATTCAAATACTATTGTATTCCAAGCTCTCCAAATAGCTTTAACATTTCGCGTTTTGTCTAAAAGCCATCCTCATTAGTTTGACCGACCTTACCTTTTTGTAACCGCTAAGCGCCGTTCCTTTGGCATGTTTTACAAAAATACTGGCATACTACTTATTTTTAATTAACTTAGAACACCTTGTAACACTTTACAGTGAGACTAATTTATTTTGAACGTTACACGCAATTTACGCGAAGCAAGAGTCTTCAATCAATTTTAATGGTTAAGTTTACGGTTAGTAACAACACCGTTATCTTGTTTTAGGTGAACAAAATGAATTGGTGGAGCAGATTAGTCACGACGGATCCTGAAATATCTACAAAGAAAATCAACCCAGGTATGTATTTGTATAAAAAAATAATACCATCTTAATCCGTGTAATCATAGTAAATGATTTCCAAAGCAATTTTAGAGTGCTCGATTTGCCAAACTTCTGAATACAAACTTGGATATGGGTACTCAAAATAGTCAAATATCCATTCAGAAAAAACGACCTCCCACGGCAGTCAAATCCGCAAAGCGACTTTGTTATGGAAACTAGCCTGGCAGGCTTTTTTATATGTCATAATAACTAGTTCTTAATTACATACCTTATATTATCTCAACCGACAAAGTAATTATGCAATAATATTAGTCTCTGTTTATTTTCAATACTGGGATTGGTTTAGACGACGGTTGGTTTGTTATCTTCTTTTTCTTCGTCGAAACGTTGCAGTGTTAAATAATTAATAAGTAAATATTATGTATTACATGACATGAGCGAAGAGAATGCAGCTCTTTGAGATCCACGGATACATGATGACCGACATAGGGGTGTTCCAATCAATTCTCGCGGAACACCTGTCAAAGACTGCTGAATTTGTTTATAGTTTCTTTTATAGATAAATATACAAATTCGGTTGTTTTATTTTCTACTTTTGTTTTGACTTATTTTTTAATAATAAGTTTGTAAATTTATTGTTAATAATGTGAAGTGGCCTAACGGAGCCGACGTAGTCATATGGACCAAGCCTCCAAAATAAATACAGATTTAAAAAAAATGAAATTCTTATGCAGATAAACGGAGTCCCACGGTAAGCTCAAGAATGCGTTTGTGTGTAGGTACCTACTCAGTCAAATTATACACAATATATAAATACCTAAATACATAGAAAACATCCATGACTCCGGAACAAATCGTCGGGTGACAAGCAAAAATTACTAATCAATCTTGTTTTAATACTACTTCGGTTCGAAATGACTGACCTGACTTGGCAGTACTTACTACTTAGTGACTTTTGCTTATTTCCCGACGAAATAGTTCTGCTCATCATAGAAATAAATTCCCTTAGGTACTGGATTTGAACCCAGGACCATTGTATTTGCAGACAGGGTGTGACCACTAAGTAAAACCGGTCTTCAAATGACAGATGATTATGTTATTATTCCAGAACCGTCTAAATTATCTGACCTGGACGGCGAGACCCGCGGGCTGGTGGAGAAGATGATGTATGATCAGAGGCAGAAGGAGATGGGGCTCCCCACCAGCGATGAGCAAAAGAAGCAAGACGTACTCAAAAAGTAAGTTACTGAACAACCTGCACGATTGTCAGCTGATTAAGAGTATACATTGTAGGTAATGTAGATATGTGCTAAACGGGTATCTCTCTTTTTTTACCCAAAATGTGCAAGGTATATTTAATAACAAATTGTAGGTAATGTCACAGTATAATAAAGCGTACTATAGTACAGTATGGCCACTCCCACTCCCCGCTGAAAGTGCCGCCCACCCTCTCTCGGCTACGTAACAGTTACCGCCTGTCAAAAACGCGAACAGCCACCTGTTATATTTCACCCATACAAGCATAGTACCTACACGAGCTTAGACTGTGTGCTAGGAACGCGCCTCTTTCATATATTTGATCGCCAGTGTCCGAATGTGGTAATGTAGATATATTTACCAAACGGGCATTTCTCTTTTTTTACCCAAAATATGCAAGGTGTATATAATTAGCTACTGTCCGAGGTGTTCACCTACCTTGCACTATAACATGGAGTTCTTCAAAAAACCGGTAATAAGGGTTCTCTAAACTTTGTTAAGCCATTTTCTATAGCACATTTAAATGCAATATGAGCATAAGAACTAGCCTGAACGAATGTAATTGAATTAATGATACGAAGTCTATATAGTCGTTGAATTTTTTGATAAAGGCCCTTAATTCGGAAAACTTCATTTTGAGTAGTCAATGGGGGTGGCGCGAGTCATCGGAATGCCAATGTGGCGTCCCGGATCAGACAGTACACGACATCTTTGAGTGTCCCATCACCAAATTTAGCGGAGAATTGGCAGATCTTAAGAGCCTATCGATGACCGCAAATACCGCAATCGATTATCTGAAGTCTGATATTTTAAGCATTTAAAAGTAGAGAAACGTTTTGCCATACGATAAATAAAACTTCATTTTGAAGCATTTTTGTAGATTAACATTTATAAATATTATAGTACATTATTTTAATGGCTTGGGTACCTACACCGCTAGAACTACGAATGCTTGTTACAGTTGTTACTATGTTTCTACCGAGGTAATTGCCGACCCTTTAGAAACCTTTCAGTTAATTACTTTTGATATATGGATAATAAATATATTAAATCGTTCTTTATTTCAGATTCATGGAACAACATCCTGAGATGGACTTCTCAAAGTGCAAATTTAACTAATTTAAGTTAATATAATAGTGTCTTATAAGCACATTTTATATTTATGTTCGTCATGTTATGGTTTATTACTTTTTAATGCCATATATGTACATTAAATTACATGCGAATTTAGTTCCTTATCTATCACAAAAGTGCTGTATATTTTAATTTAATGATACTTAACTGAATCTAAAATGACTTTATTGCGCGTTTGTATTTGTCTATCTGATCTGACTTTCTTTGAGGTTATGTTGCACCAAATCTTTTCTAAACATTTTTATATTAAAGGAAAAAAATGGAAAAATTTACGCTTCCGGCGGGACTTGAACCCGCACCATTTTTGCAATCCGTGCAATGCTCTTACCAATTGAGCTACGGAAGCCACGCCGGACTTCGCAAATCTTTCCATGCCTTTCCTTTTGTACACACGTCTTGGGGTGACGTCTAGCGCCATCTACCGACAGACTATTACATCTTGTAATGTTGTCTTGTAATCTTGTATTGTTTTTTCCTTTAATATAAAAATGTTTAGAATCGTTAGCAGACGTTTCTGCTTAATAAAAATTAATTCAAATCTTTTCTTATTATTAACATTGAACGATTTACGTAACAATCAAAAACATCGCTTACACGCTAAGGTCACTAGCACAAGCGAGCGAATGTTACTTCATAGTGTGATCGTTACTTTGACCACGTACGCCATAACACACACAGGATTGTGTTTATGGCACCGTGGACACTAGTTCCAAGTTCCAACCACTTTTAGTTCCTGCCGTAAAAAGAGTCAAGGCGACATAACGCTGCTGGTTAATCAGTCTGCTAACTATGGATGGTGCAACTGACCCTTAGTATTCAACTATTCATTAAGATATACGAACAATATAAGCAATGACGAGATTATACCTATAAATAATATTAATGTTTTAACTTCAAGGAGCAAATCGAGACATTCGATTAGTCCTAATAATGATGTGTCTGTTAACTGTGGTTGATACAACTGGCCCTAACTAGATTTGGTTCTAATGTAATCTATTTATAATATGTATGGGTAATAAATAGTCAGTTATATAGTATCTTAAATATATATTTAAGGAACTAAATTCTTTAGCTAAATAAATAACCCAACAAGGTTATATTGTCATTACGATACTGATAACTTGAAATAAATACTTCAAGATACATAACATTGTTTCATTCATATTTATGTTTGTCACCGTCAGGTAAAAAAAAACATCTATTATATATAAATCTATTTATTAAAATAACTTGACAAATCAAGTGTGAGGAACTCTTTTACTATTTAAGTGTAAAAGACTGACTACAGATGTTGTGCATAGGTAACTTCCATGATATTTCCTCGGAAATATTCGTATTTGTCATGCTAGTTCGGTTGACGTTAGTACTTCTTGTACTGAGACTGACTGAAATAGCATGAGATGTTCGTGAGTTTCCGTAAAAATACGAAGAAAAAACATTTCGCACTACATCTGTAGATGACTACAATGAGTATTATAATAGCACAGTGTGTGGAAGGGAAATGTTATCCATTATCATATAAATCTGCAATTTCTATCATCATCCTCCTTGCGTTATCCCGGCATTTGCCAATTTCCCCAAAACTGCAATTTCTATGATATTATAATGTTCGAATAAACAATGCATGTCTTCCACTGTGCTCTATCAATAACTTCATTATAATTATAAAACAAATCTATGTGAAGAAGCTAATTTCACACGTTAAGAACAATTTAAATCCCCCTTTAGGTCTATAATAAAACGTAGTGATTCAATACTCTTTGATATCTGAAAGATAATCTCAACCTTTTAGCCAAGGATGTATAATACGGGACAGACAAAGTCTACAATAAAGCGTAGCGTAGCCTTGAAATTTATGGGCGCTGTTTATTCGCAGCCTGGAAGTGGCCAAAATCATATTTTCCCCAAATATTTTTGCGTATTTTTTTGTTGTAAGAACAAATGACATGCTTGTTTATTTTAATATCATGATATCACTTCAATATATGAATAAATAGATTTGTAGGCATCATCAGTGTAGTTATTTATGATAGTAGGTGGCGCTAAAAAAAACGGGGTACGATTCTTAGTATAAAGATTGAAAATCCTATATTTAAAAAAAATATCCTTATAGCAGAATGGATTTACCCAAGTTTGAAGTTAAGCGACAATTAAAATAAATAGTGGTTGTTCTACAGGAAATAACCAAATATCTGAGACTTTATTGCTATAAAATTGCATAATTGACGAAATACCAACGACTTCATAAAATTGCATTAAAACAATAAGTACTTATTCATTATACATTCAAAGTACCGCGCAAAGGTAGCGCCACTAATCACTATAAACACGCCGCCGCGATATGAACGCCTGTGACCAGGGTGCGTAGCCGAATGGCACTAACGCTCACGAAACGCTCACGAAACGAAACGCTAGTAGATATCTATCCCTGTCGCTCTTGCGTATTGGCGGGACAGAGCCGGACTACGTTTCGTTTTCGTTTGGCGTCGGAGAAATTATGCCATTCGGCTACGGGGCCTGGCTACTTTAATCGCTGAGCCCTACAATTTTCAAATTTGCCGCCTTTTTTTACTGACAAGATTTTGTCGACCGTCTATATTTTTATTATGAAAGATTTGAATAATTAAAAAAAAACCCTTCAGTTGAGTATTGGTAGATTTTGTATTGACTGGTATCCCCAAATTTTGACAGTGACATTGGCAATTAGTGCGAGCGAGACACCAACCCACAGAACACCCTCCAACTTTCCCCTCTCACGTGGTCACGCACTTTGGCCAATGTACTCAGTCCGGTTAATTTTTAGGTTCATGCCAACTTGTCAAATGTTCACTGACAGTGACAGTTGAATGTATTTATGCAGCGGTGGCAGGCAAGGCATTACAGTGAAGTGAAATCGAACCGTCAAAAACATATTGTTGATGTAAAACTTCATGAAATTATTGTAAATTCATCATGGTTAGAACAGTGTATTCCCCTGAATACTGCCTTCAGTATCTTGAACAGTATGCGTCAAAAGAAACTTTCGTGATTGGACTTATTCTAGGTCAGGCATGTATCACAAGTTTGTAATCCTCGATAGTTAAGTAATTAAATAAGACTACGCTGTTTATAGAGCAAAAGTACCAATAGTAATAAATATAAATTTACAGACGACAGATTCACGTGAGAATGTTATACATTTGGCTCGTACTCCAGAGGAGAAAAGTCAAGACAATGCTGCGGAAAGCGAGCCATTCTCAGGCCCTGACAAGTCTGAGGTTGTTAAGAGTCTGGCGGGAGTGTCGGAGGCGTGGATAGCAGACCACGCTAAACATGTTACTAGGATGCTGCCCGGAGGGATGTTTGTTCAAGGTATGTTTATGCACTTTGGTTGTAATATTTTAAGTGTATGAATTGCAAGGTGACCTCTGAAATGCAAATTTAGTTTAAGATAACAGTATAAAAAACAGTGTTTCGGGTTTTAATTCGATTTTTTTTGGCTTTTGTCCACTGTAGTGACAGTCAAATGATAAATTATTCAGCATATGGTTTGTACAAGGCAGTGTATTGTTATGAGCTCTTAGAAAAGCATAAGCTAGGCTTTAGCTATCTGTACAGAATGTTCGAAATAGAGGTAAACTTTCAAGTACCATTTTGTATAAATTTATCTGTCAAGTGTCGAGATTGAATTTTTGGTTTATGCTCTGTGCTTTGGTTTGGACCTGGTTTGTGCTTTACAGTTATTTTTGTTTAAACAGGGTGTTATATGTAGTACAGTTGTGTATTTTTTGTTATGTTAGACATTATAAGCTAGCTAAATCCTCAAAAACGATAATTTACTGCTTCATTACAATTTAAATACACATCAATTACAGGTATATTCATCACAAGTGACGAAGATATATTCGATGATCCGAACTGCTTCAGCAGAGTCAAAGCAATATTGAATTATACATACAAGTCGCTCAACACGAATCCTCTCATGTACGGTAACTGCCCTGGGGTAACAGAAAGGCTTGTCCTACACATGTCGACTAGCACAAAAGTTCTCACATGCAAGAGTGTGGAAGTGGGTTCAGTGAAGAATGTATTGACTAGGCCTGTTGATTGGAAATTTTTGCCGAAGCCGCAGCAGTGGCAGAGGCTGGACTGCTACTTTGAATTTGATGATGTTTATCCAGTAATTGTGAAGAAAAGTGGTATTTCTGTTAAACAACAATTCCAAGTAAGTTTGTTTTCAATATTTTAGTTGTATAAGTATGGTTTTGCAGATGCAACAAAACGTAAAGTTTATTCAAACAGTTTTCTTAGGGGATAGAGATGTAGAGATTTTGTTTAGCACAGTTGGCACAGTCGGACTGGTTACAATATTAATAAACTAAGCTTGTGCAATCAGTTGTTACAATTACATTCCTATAACTAAATTATTAAACTCAATTGGCATTTATTAAACTCAATTGGTTGGAGCTGCAGGTTCCTGTCTTGTCAGCATTCCCTCACTATTTTTGTCCAAAGCAGGACATCTGGCAGGATAAAACTTTGAAAATACATTATATATTTTTTATATATAATTTAATTCAGAGATTTGCCTGAAATTACAAAGTTACCTTAAAACATGTTTTAATCTTCCAGCAAATATTGGAATCAGCACAGAAAACAATAGAGTCCAGCGTTATGTTCATAGACGGAGAGCTAAAGACTGGTTCGGAAGCTTTAGAGAATTTGAACAAGAAAAAGAAACCAAAAACAAATGTAAAAGTCACTCAGCAAGAAGCGCTGAAATCCATGCAAGTGTCATTGTTTGTGCCATTTGTAAGTATTCAATTACATTTTCTAATCAAACATCACTAGTGACATCCTATTCTTTCTATGACAACAAGAAGTCATTTCACCATTTTAATACTACCTACCTGCTTACATTTTTTTTGCAAACTGGCAACCCACTCAGCTTCGCATGGGGTTTAAAATTTTAAACATAGAAATGGATCTGAAGTCAATTCTACAGGAAGTTACACATGTCTAAGTTTGACACAATATTACAAAACATATTTAATTTTCAGGAGACCTGTCTCCCAGAATCTGTCGAGTACCTAGAATGCGATGGCAGCATACACTTCAGTGGTGTCGTCTCGTCCAGCGTATTCCTGTACCCTAAAGCGACGGTCAGTGAAGCCATATCCGCGGTCAAACAGGACATAGTGCGGTCACTGGCTTCCCGATTCACTATGCACTGTGATGCCTTGATTGATGACAATCTATTGCCTGAAGGTAAGAAAAAAATATATGTAAACCGTAAATGAACAATATTTGTTCCTCTGTGATATTGTGTTTATTTATTTTTATTTATTTATTGTTATTAATATACAGTGACAAACTTATATCTAACATATAGTCCCACAAAACTCTGGAACAGAATGAGTTTGTCTGTGGGATCAACAGTCTCTCAATTACATAAACATAATTAAATTAACTTAAAGAAAAATCATTAAACTTCTTAAATAATAGATAATATAAATTATTATAATATATATAGGAAATGTTTTTTTAGCATAGTTTTAAATTTGTTTGGGTGCTTTTCACTTCGGATGGCTTCAGGTAAGCTATTGAGCAAATATGGAATACGCTTTTTTAGCGATCTGTCACCAAAATAATTATGAATTCTAGGCACAGATAGCTTACCTGTAGTCACCGACTTAGTGTAATAGCTGTGCCCTATAGGATGTATTGATGATGTATGATGTGTTGTCGGTGATGTTATGTTGTCATCTTGCTATCAGACATGATTGACTGGCATGTTGTCTTTTTGGGAATTAGCAAAATAATATCTTTCTTTTCAGCATGTTTAGTATGAAATTCTGCAAATTAACGTAACGCTTTATCCTATCCATTATTACACAGTTTTAACAGGGACAAAGAGTCCCTGTTAAAACGGAATAGAATGAATACCTAATCTATTTTACCTAAAATAAGAACTGTGCGATGTACAAGGAGTGAAAAATTGTTTAAAAGGAACCTAGATTTAAATACACGAATGAGTCATAAAATAATTGCAATATGTACACATAAGTACATTACCTACATGTTATGGGATCAACAAAAAACTAATTACCAACAAATTGTAATTGACGGTATTGTTATCATAAGATCTAAACTATGAGTGATATACATTAGGTACATAAATTAATCTTACATATGTATATTACTCATACGAAAGGTAGGTTTGGTCGCCGACCTCTATCAAAATCATACATAAGAGTCTTACGACACTGATCGATGGCTGGGTCAGGTAATCTAGGTTTTGCGAAAAAGTAAAAAAGTCTTGACATACCTTATCTTTAAAATCAACCATAAAAACATATGTGGGTGTGTCCCCAGGTGTTCAAGCTAACATACTGTTAATCATTAATCATGGGTTTTTGCTTGAAGCGATGATTAACTTTGACGATAGTTTAAAATATTTATCTTAGTAAAATCAGACGAACAATGTTTCATGAATGTAGCTTAATTAATTATTTACCTATGTTGTTTTGTTTACTGTGCATGTGCACACCTAAAACTGTAATACTAATGCATGCAACTCAGGCGAACTAAGATAGACATAATATATTCAATTTTAAACTAAAAAAAATATGTCGTGTTTTGGTTGTCTATATTAAAAGGTACAACTACAAAGATCTGTCTGAGGACTGATCAGTCTTTTAATCGACGCTTGCTGCGAAAGTACGCGAAATGTTACTTGAGTTGATTAAAGAGGCATATTTTAAGGATTAGGCACCTCTTTTTGCCGCTCCGAGCCCTTTAGCCCTGAATAAGCACATTTCCTACAAAACCCTGGTGGCGGTGTTGTCCATCTTTAAATAATTGCTACGTAGCAATGCGAACTGAACGGAGACGAAATCGCCCGGACACTAAATGTTACCTATTTTTCCAGAGAAAGTCTGCTTCAACGAGCCGCCCCGAAGAGTCCTAGTTCCCGTAGGCTCTCTGTTCCTGTGCGACTACTTGTTCCCCGGCGAAGCACCGGCTGAGGCGCTGCTTTCCGTACGGGAACTGCTGGACCTGCAGATCACTGAGGCAGACGTTGTCTGCGACGTTGAGACACCTGCAGGTAAGACTGCTTCAAGCCTCGAAGAGTGTTGGTTACTGTAGGCTGTTCCAGTGACTACCTGTTACCAGGATAAGTATCTGCTGAGGCGCTCCTATCTGTACGGGAATTGCTGGACCTGCAGATCACTGAAGCAGACGTTGTATGTGACGATGAGACGCCTGCAGGTAAGTGTGCTTCAAGTGAAGAGTGCTGGTTACTGTATGCTGTTCCTGTGACTACTTGTTACCTAAAGAAGTATCTGCTGAGAGACCGTGACGCTTCTAAGGGAACTGCTGGATTCGTTTTAAAATATCCAAAATAGAAAATGTTGTAAATCAATTTTGATAAAAAAGTAATGCGAGGCGTAGGCCGACCGTTATGTTTTTATCTTCATGATTTAATAAAAACCTATAGGTATACGTAAATAAACGTAAACGAAAAAATGACATCAGAATGAAAAATCGCTATTACAGGCTTATAAAATAATCATAACCCTTGTACTTTTACTCCGACCTCGCCATTATGATAGCGTTATACGACCAAATATCCACTTTTATGACAAGAATATTATTAGACAATGGCTGCCGAAGAGAATGAACAGCTTTTATTGAATCCTGTTGCTTTTGCATTCAAATGTACCGGTTTCAAGGAAAAGGTACATTTTCGGTTAAGTTAAGGACTTTCTAACAGATTATTCGTAAGAAAATAATTAATAATACATTTTGTCATTATGAAAGCTACCTACTCCATTAACTGCGGAATTTCGTCGCCCGTAGATACGCCAATGACATACCAAATATGTGATTAATGCCAGCCTAATTGCACAGAATATTTAATAGTAGTAGTACAGAAGGCTCAATCGCGGAGTGAGCGGCTCCTGCTAATAGTCTCATCATCACTCGCACTCAATTACATAGGTATTATGATGGTTACTTTTTTTATGTCCAAATTGAAAATACCAATTCTAATACAACCCTTTTATTTCCAGATACTTCAGAGTTTGATGCCCTCGACCGAGATGCCAGCAGCGAAGAGCTCCTCGCAACTCCCCAAGAAGCCAGCCAATTCATGTACATAACCGGCATTTGTTTCGCCCTGTTCGTCCTTATAGTCTCCATACTGGTGCACTATTACGACACGATAGTTCTGGTCTTGAGCAAGCTGGCGTCCAAGTCTAACTAATTCACTAGTCTAAGGGCCTACCGCGAACCAATCATAATTGGAGTGAAAAAGATGGCCGTGGTAGGCCTTCTAAGCCACAGACAATACAGACAACGCGTTCTGGTACGTTTAGAATGAGCCCGAGATCACTACGCATAGGTGAAATTTGACTTGTGTAATCAGCACAACGAGTTGTATTTTTACACCATTTTATACTAAATACAACATCCCTGTTGACCTAAAGCTCAATCTTTAGTAATATTTTTTGTATTCGAGTACTACATACTTGCAACTAAAACAAGGAGTCGCGCTTCCGAAGTTGCACAAGAACGCTTGTGTGGTGATCTCGATTGTCATTCCTTTGTGTTCTGTCTAGGAGTCTGTGGTCTGTCAACTCGGTACCAACTAAGCAAGCGACAGTGTATAATAGCGTTACCATGAACGTCAAACTCTTATGAAATGAAATCAAACTATGGTACAGCAAGAATCATGAATCCCCGTCTCGACGCTACAGTCAGCGTTCCTGCGTGATCCTGTGAAATGTGGACGTTAACAGAGTACCTAGCTCCGGACACTGTAGTATATTTATATCCGATTCGGTACTGACTTAGCTCATTCTGGTTATGTGACCGATGGTGACAAAACGATTAGCGATCAATTTTGCTTAAATGAATGCCACGTAATAAACGATTTTTAAAAGGCGAACAACGAACCTGCTTTTGACTTTGATGATATAACCAGGCATCGTCAATTTTCTAGAAATTTAGGTGCAGCCTTGTCGCGTTAAAGTATGTTCGAATCTAGCTGGAATAGTTAGAACCTGAAATGATCGCATACCTAAAGAAACGTTTGTATACACTCCTTTATTTCTACCATGCTGCACCGAAATGGCTAGAAAATGTACTCTGTCTAATGTTGACATTAAAAATCACGATAACAAACAAATAAAAACTAAGTTATAGTCAGAAATCGCTCTTACAAAAGTTGCAAATCAGCTATCGTTACTTACTAATCGCTGTTGCTCGGTCAAGTTTATAAAGCCGTATTTGGGAAGTTTCAAACCAATCTGCATTCCATTAACTTGTCGAATATTGAAAAATTCATTCTCTACGTAAATTGCGGTCTAAATATCGTTCCACATTTAAAATTTTACAAGGGACAAGTCAAATTTGAAGGACGCTTAAGATTTCTGCCGTCGAGGAAGAAATATTTCTGTAGCCATAGAACACATAGTCTTATATTAATCAGAGCAAATTAGTTTTCTCGCTCCACTCGGTGAATGATGTCTTTATCGCGAAAAAGATAATCTTGCATTTATTATTCAAGTGAGTAATTAACATAATAATTAGTTATTGATTGATTGATATGCGTAACAACGTTTTAATTTCATGGCATTCGTGATGAGCTTAGGGACCCCGTAAAGTAAAATTCAGCTGAAATATTAATATATGACCGTTTGCTGCACAGTCATTCCTTTCTTTTACTGTAACTTGAACTGGCATGAAATTAAACCGCTTTTACCGATCAGTATTGATGTGAGAAGAATTTTGTATAATGTCAAATTTGAAGCCATAACATTGATAACATGTATTTAGACAGACTAAGAACTTATAAGAACTATATTTAGTTGATTGAATGTTCCATTGAATTATATAGTAATGTACCGAATATAGAAAAGCAATTCATAAGATCAGTAAAATTGGGATATAAAATCTAATACTATCACTAAGGCGTTGATAAAACTTGAAAAACAACTCGTATGTTACTGATACAGATTATCCAATGGAATAAAATGAATTAATTTTATAATTAGAATTAGAAATTTTATTCGTGTGACAAGAGTTGTGTAGGTAATACGGTTATATTTTTATGGCTACTTTTTATGTACAGAGGACAGAGGTTGCTGCGTTGAATTGTGTAATATTACTTATTAAATAACATTTGTTGATTACTTGTTTTATTTACTTCTTGGGTACCTTTAGTGTAAGGCCTGAGTGCGCGCCATGCCGCGTGCTGCAAGTTTTGAGACAGAAGTATATGCAAGAAAGAGATGCAGATATTTGCCACTCACTCTTACCTATAGTGGCGTCTCAAAACTTGCAGCAATAACTTGCTGGTCTAAACTCAGCTATAGAATCGAAGCTCATACAATTGTCCTGAGTCGACTCTGCATAATAGACATGCATGGTTCACACTCCGCCCCGTTGTACGCCCAATATGAGTGTGCACTCGGGCCTTAGACCGTTTTCACATTATCCGATCCGATATCGGATGTCGGAAGAATTTCAACAGAAAAAATCCAAGATGGCACCTGTAATGTATGGGCTATCGGTCCGACATCCGATATCGGATCGGATAATGTGAAAACGCACTTACACAGATTAACTGCGCGACACATACCTATCATATAAATAGGCGATTTAGCATAAAGCCTGATTTAGACGGCGTGCGAACTCGTATGCGATTTTAGTTACTTATGCGGGCTCTTGAGGTTACATACAATTTTGCTTAGCCATCAAATACCGCAATGTAATAAAACTCGTATGCGAGTTCTCGTACCGTCTAAATGGGCCCTAACTTTCATACTCGCTCGCGAGAACGTGCCGTTTTGTATTATTTTCCGGACTTTAGTCAAAAGTCCAACTTTGTCGCTCACCATAAACTAAGGAAGAACTCTTGTTGAAGGAATCTTATACATGTCAAAGCATCCTTATAACAAGCGGACTGCTAGGAAACGATTATTGTTAATACTTAGGGAAGTTGCAGGTAGATAATAGTACATTGTGCAACAAGGGGAGGAACTTGAATATTACTAACGAGAGTAAGTTCAATCGCGAAGGCTTACCGGAGCGATTTAAAGACTAATAGAGTTTGTAATATTCTTACTTAATGTTTTTCATCACACTTGCAATATAAAAATATGTAAAAAGATAAAACAAAAAGTTAAATACGGTACTAGAAATTTCATAACTCCCTTGGGAGAATGATTTTTCTATAACTCACGCTCCGCCTGCGTGCAAAATCACATTTAGTGTGCGAGTGTGATGAAAAAAAATGTACATTACGATGAAAGTTCGTTAAAATTATACTGGAAAAAGTCGTACGATACACGTGAAATTGCAGTAAATGTGCATATGCTCGCAGGTTTCGGTTTCCTCGTATACACCGTGTTTAATAATGGGAAAACATAACAAAGTTTCAGTTTACCTAACCATTAAACATGATCGCCGTTGAGAAAGTGGCCATAAATCACTAACCCGGACCCGGGTTCCGTTACACAGAATAAATACATACTTATATTAGTTTGCCTGACAAAAAAAATCACTGCTAGGAAAGGTCTTCCCAACTGGTAGGTACTTGTTTTTATTTGACCACAGAACAGGAGACGACTTTACAACGGCGACCGCTCGATTTTCGTATGTTTTAAGTTCAATTATAATATCTTCACTTTGATTAGGTACTTATTCCCAATTTCTCGTGCATGTAATTCATCAAGCTTTTTGACGTTGCTTTTTTTTCTGTATTTTTTTTTCAAGTACGAAATATCAAATTTAGCAAATCATTAATACGGTTATTTAACTTTTAAACGTTTATGTTAACTATTAAACGAATTTAATTTAATAAGTTTAATTTCTGGTTTTATACAACTAACATTCACGAAATCTGTAGTTGGTAAACTCTGTCAAACAAGTCTGTCAGTAAATAAGAACAAAGAAAACTATAGGTATCCTTTTCTCTAGCACCCTAAAGAAAAGGATGCATATAGTTTTCTTTGTTCTTATTTACTGACAGACTTGTTTGACAGAGTATAGTTATCACTATAATGTACTGTTTGCAACACCACCGCCACCACGCTCCACGCATGGACCTTCAATAGGGACTGAGCTCACGATTTTTTGCCATACTAAATTGAACCTTATCACCGGTCCAGAAAGGCGTTCGTGTCAGACTAGTAAAAGTGTGTCCACATGAGAGGGTCAAAGTTGGGGCTGGTGTCCCTCTCGCACGTGTGACCAGTGTTAAAGACCTTACTATAGTAGTCGTATTTTTACCTGTATGATAACTAAGTTTATAAACTTCTTAAATTATTTTTGTATTATATCGAGGCAAGGGTATTAATACCTTGTAACGAATTGGTAAGTTATTATTATGAAGCCATGTTCCAAACTCTGGGGAATAAGTTTGGAACAAAAGGAATTAAAACATTGCCTGAATTCATCTCCAAAGGTTTATCACTATAACTGCTATCATTATAACTCAATCTGTACAAACGTCAGTCAAGCAAAGGAATGATTCATACCTTTGGTTAGCAGTGGCTACACTGCATGTATGGAATGACTGTTAGAGCCTTTCTCTAACCGCTGTCCTCGTAGTCTCCACACTGGTCAGCATGACTGGCATCTCAAGATCTGTATTAAAAAGGGGTAACTATGACTTACAAAGTCACTAAATTATCTCTATATAATATCACACATTTAGTTCTATGCAAGTATTATTACAAGGTTAATTTCATGTTATATTCTTTCCATTATAGGTTCTCAAATCTCACTGAAATCATTAATTCCAAGATGCTTATTGAAGTTATTACAGTTCCAACTATTTATCATCATCATCATTATCATGACCATCATCATGTTAGTTCCCTTTGAACTACATAAATGTAGTACTTAAATACATATGTAAAGTATCTCAAAGATACTTTCCAGCCACCATTATGGTGCATCAATATTCATACCAAAGTACTACACAAATAATGCAGTAAATCAGTAAACAAAGTCAATTTCTAACAACATTTGTCTTTCATTATAGTTGCTATTATCTCAACTAATGTATTGAGATATATCAACTCAATTCAGCATATTCAGGATACAAAATTCCACATATGATAGTCAAACTCAATATGAAAGCTTTGTAACCATTCTCTCACAAAGTACACTTCTCAAACATGTCTCTCATAAACACAACTAAGGCAAGTACATTAACACCACACATAGATCAACACATTACAGATTATTAGAGATATTTCATAAACAACAGAACACCTCTGTCGTACACATATTATCAAAGCCACTTATAGTTACATCATAGATGTTTCATAAGCCACAGAACCTCTCTGTGGTAACCACATTATCAAAGCCACTTTTAGGTAAATCATAGGTGTTTCATAAACCACATTATCATATCAGTAATTACTTTCATAAACATGAATTTAACCAACACATGAAAAACCCATAGAGAAATCAGGTAGTTCTTTCATCTGGCACATTACCAAATCCATCTTTATCAAATCATACATTTTCTTAGACACAATATACAAACTTAAAGCTATACATTTACATGGTATGTCACAACGCTCCACACTAGTGGCCAACGCCTGACAAATATCATTATTAGACCCAAAATGTGTATGAAGGTTCGTCAACCCTCTCAGAGTAGCGCTAGTCTGTACACATGCCCGAGGGCCCTTACAGTGATCACCATCTTGGGGGTCCTCCCAGAGGATGCGTGAACCCATGGCCTTCAGGTGTCAGCGGCCAGGTCTCACAAACTCACTGGCGTTTACCAAGGCCTGGGGCGCGACTCCAACCCCAGCCAAACTCATAACTTTCCTCATATTAAATAGATAGCACAATTACTAAGGCTGGACCGCACCCCCAGCCCCCGGTGGCGGTCATACCAGCATCAGGGCTACCCGATGCCTGGTCCCAAACTCGTTGGGGCCGCGCTGACTTACAGCCACGTTGGCTCTTTCCCGCATTCAACATGCGCCATTTTGTGATGCAATCATGTTAACTACATGATCTTTATATGCATAAACGTGTAACAACTCCCTGCCACACTCATTTCAATATATCATCCATAACGGAAACATCATCATTATCATAAAGCTTGTAATAATGTATAGCAATAATCGTCCATCATGAGAAATTAAAGTTATAAGTGAAATGAACAAGAAAGTTTTGGGAGAACCACTCCTCTTTTAAACCTAGAGATATAAAACACCACTTAGCTTTCTTTGGTGACTCGGCTCCCTTTGATGAGCACTGATTCGAATATTAATTTACATAATTAAATTCAACACGCCATAAAGTGACAAACAGGTTTTTACCGGTTTGAATGGAGGCTGTTTCGTTCAGTTGGTAGTGTTGCCAGGTAACTCGCGAAACGTCGCGACACACCCGACGACGAAAGTTTAATGAAAAGGAGTTAGTGTAAGCAACAAGTGGCGGGACCACTCTTTGATCTTCTCCAATTGCTTGGACCGCTGTTGCTCTCTTTTGTCTCTCATCTCTAGGCGTCACTGACTCTATGCCATCTTGTGCAAATCACTCTGACATATTTTCAGAGGTATACATGATTTCTGTTTCATTGATGCCTTCTTCTTAAGCCCATATCCACTTTATTTTATCTCTGAGTACTTAGTATGTTATTATCCACTATCTCTTCCTTTGATCTATTTTCCATTATGTTTCACATCTTCTCTTTGAACCGGTATATCTACTTCTATATCAAGATCCATCATTTCTTCCTCATAGAATGTTTATCATTTAATATATCCTTTGCAGGATCCACAGACACCATTGATTCTCTTATCTCAAGGACACAAATATATAGCAATATATCCTATAAATATAGTATTACCTAATTTGCTTTTGCCACTCTACATTGCCCATTTATTTCTGTAATTAATTTTGATATACGATCAACTTTCTGAGTCTCTCTGTTCTCTTGATTTTTTCTTAATTTGTACATACTATGTCACCAACACAACACGTGGTGCCACCTTAACTTGAACTCTCACTTGTTTATTCTTAACCTCTCACAATTCGAGAGACCCTCCCGCGCTAGAAAAAGAATTGTCAATCATCTGATTGCTCAAACATTTAGATAACAAGAACATCAGGGACAATTTAAGTAACCAAAAATGTAACTTTTCTATGTCATTTAACGGTCCTTTTTCCACATCAGCCGGATTCAATTTGGAGGGTACATAACTTAGATCCAAGTTTATGTTCTTTTATATTCCTTCTATCCCTTTTGCTACAAATAGTGCGAGTAACTTGTTTGACTGCCACCAATAACAGTCTGACTGTTACACTCTAATGTTTGCTTAGTCACCTTTTATTGGGAGATATCTTTTTACATATTATATTAATCTATTTTCTATTGAGATGCCTCATAGTTCTAAACGAACTATTTTTAAATCATCCTTGATTTCTTATGAGAGTCAGTCTATTTCAGTTAATGCCTTTGCTGTATACATTATAGTTAGTATCTCTATGCACTATAGCAGAATATGCAATTACTAATGCATCTATGAAGCCATATATTTGACAAGTTTCTTCACTGGATATATTTCTAGGTAAGTATACCTACATATTTCTTTTGCTACCTCTAATTCTTTAATATAGTTTTCCAGTAAGTTACAATTTCTTTTAATAAGGTAGAGTTCCATCTAATATTTTTATCCATGAAGATTGTAAGAGCAATTTAGCTGGCTAAAAGATAGGCGCTGCAAGCCCACACGGATCATAGATGTAAGCTATGGTATTTAGTATTTCTCTTTTGATGAAAGTATTTTTTGTTGGATTTGTTCTTGATTTAAGTATCTTTGCACATATCACAAACCAATCCTAAAGTTTTTACTGTGCCTTTATTGTTTATTTCTGGAATGATTTTCCAGATCCGTAGGATTTGTATCCATAGAATACGTTTTGTTAATGTTCTCTAGCCATAAAATCTAGTCACATGTCTTATCCTTTTCATTTAGTCCGATTTATAAGAAAGCTTTCTCTATATCAGCTATTTGTTATTCTATGACATCTGAACTTGACCACGAGTTGGATGAGATCTTTTAGCATCAGAGGGCCATGATATAGACTCAATCAAGCTTTTACCTTCTCTACCCTCTGCTGAAACGTTGTACAGTTCTCATGGCCTTTCCCCTCAATGAAATTCCATGGTGGGCCAAAATATATCGAATGGTAAATTTACCTGGCTGTGATTAGGGACAAACTCTATAATCCCTTTATTCAATCGGTCTCGTGGGATTTGTTCATAAATGAGCAGTGCGACTCTCTATAGCCCCTTTCACTTAACTGACTAGGCTACCATTACATGGGCCAATTCGAAGCTTGCAGGTAGACCCGTAGGGTACATACTCATTACACAGCTAGCCAACCGTATAGCGGTTGTTAATAATAGTAGTGGTCTCGTTAATTATTAATAGCTTCTTCGTCTCTATCCGTGCTAGAAGTATCTGTGATACTAATGGATTCTAGTTCTCACACAACTTTTACATTTCCTACATCTAAAGTAGGGTCAGGTTTTGTCAATTTATTCTCATACAGAGTCTGAAAGTAAGTTAAAACCATCAGGTCATTTTGTCTTTATGATCAGGTTTTTCTGATAAGATCTAGCCTAATATAGATTTTCTGAAAATTCTGTTTCTCAGTATTCATAAAGAATAATAATAATAATAAATGAGCAGGCTCGAAAGACCCGAAAATTTTAAACGGAGATGCAAATAATAATAATCACTTCCTATAAGTATGTCAATACGATCTGACAAAGGGTTATCATCTACAAAATTTATCCTTTTATTGTAATTGCTCACATATGTAAGCAGATCTTCTCTGGGACATGATACACTTGGTGTAATTGCTGGTACCATATTGGTAAACAATAATCTTAATACCTATATTTTCAAGCAAATTCTAACCAGTTTACTTTTAATTTCCTTTAGTTGCTCAGTTTCAAATATGAAAAAATAGGCTAATTTTCTGTTCTGTGCTTAAATATAATTTATTTTCAATTCTTTGTGTCATATAACTTCTTTGAGAACTACTGTCCCTCAATAAGTGATATTTATTTCTTGACAATTCCATTCCTTTTTATAGCAGACAATGCAGCTGTTTGTAAAACAGTGGTTCCTTCTCTGTGTATGTGTAAGGTGTTGACAGGTTTTATCTACTATTTGAAAGTCATAGCTTCGGACACAAGGCCTTGCAAGGTATTGCAATGAACGCATTTGACATTTTGATTATATTCTTTTCTCTATGTCTTCCTTTAACACAAATATAGCAGCTGTTTGTTAATTTCTTATACAGTTTTTCATGACCTCATAGATAAGGCAAAATCGCTGTAATGATACATACATACATACAATCACGCCTGTATCCCATAAAGGGGTAGGCAGAGCACATGAAACTACTAAAGCTTCAGGGCCACTCTTGGCAAATAAGGGGTTAAAAGAAAATGAAACTGTGGCATTGCAGTGACAGGTTGCCAACCTCTCGCTACGCCACAATTTAACCCATATCCCATAGTCGCCTTCTACGACACCCACGGGAAGAAAGGGGGTGGTGAAATTCTTAACCCGTCACCACACAGGCAGGCTGTAATAATTGTTTTCACAATTTTCTAGCTTTCCATTTAAGTTGATATTTTATATTTTCACTTTTGGTGTCATAAGGCCTCTTTAAAAAAGGAGAGCCTAAATTTTAATAGGTGATGAAGTATAGATAACCAACCTTAGTTATCAGATTGCTGTCGATATACTCAAAAATAGGTCTGAAAACCCAAGCAAGTGGTTAATATCCATTATGCCACTCTATACAGAGTGAAAGGTTTGAAGATTGGCACAAGACCATAAATGAGATCCAATAACATCTCATATTCTTAACAGTCATTAGGGAAATATTGATCATCATCACTTGAGGTTCATACTCATAGAAAAGTTTCCAGAATATATAATATATGAAGTGAAACTAAGTAAGTTTAAATCTACTTAAGAACTTAGAAAACAACTTGATATTGTTATAATGGCAAGAGAATCCTCTCTCTCTCGTTTCGAGGTCACAAGAAAATTAATAAAACTGAAGAAGTTCAATTACTGAGGTCCTCCATACCTCCTTTAGGTATATTAATTTATCAACATCACATCAGTCCCACTGACTTATACAAGAATGAAACTGGTCCCATCAAGGGGTACCAGTCCAATTAATTTCCCTTAAACTTGTGGAGTATAAACTCAGATAATTTGCTTCGCTTATTAACCCGTAGTTTACTTAATTGTATGTTAGACACCTTTATATTAAATTGTAGAATTAAGGCATTTTCAAATTCAGCTAGTACTTCTTCACCTCCGAGCTGTGAGGTAGGTAGTCACTTTAGAAATTTCATTGGTACTTGTTTGTTTACAATTTTAAAATACTGATAAAGTTCAGTATTTAACCGGTTTATTATAGTGTGTAATTTTTGATGAAATGATGACGCTTTGTTCTGATTTGTTTTTAACTCATGGTATTAGTGCACTTGGTGTCAGTGGTTAACTTCTCTATATTACTAACAAATGTGGATACTTGGGCAAGCAGGCTTTGTTAATATTGGCATAAAATGGTTGATTCCAATAAGAAGTATTTTAACAACGTCAATTATGCGGTTATTTCGTAGTTAACCTTCAGAGTATGGGTTTCTCCTAAGAAACGATATAGAAAATTATCATGTGATTAAATTGTAAATGATGAATCATATCAATATTTCAATTTTATGTGATGTCAAACAGAGCGATTCATAATAACACTGTAATGATGAGTACCTATACTCAATGCGTAAAGATATTTTTAGATGAACACATTCGTACAACACAAATTTGCGTGGAATTTCATTATTTATCATTTGCCAAAAGATGCAAAACTGAACATGTACAAAACGCCTTTATCATTCATATCCCCTGACTTTAAAGTAGTTAAAAGCTTTTACAACACTCACCGAGTCTTTCAACATTTTGCCCCAAGGGCGTTCATATCGCCACAAGGGCGTCCTTGTTAGTGATTAAACCCCAAACCTCTTTGCTGTGCCTGCTTCCCAATGAGCCATAAAACCGAATGTCTGCATTGGGACCACAGTGGCTAGAATTAGCGTAGATTTATCCTGGTACTACCTCCCTGTGTAGAAACGGACTCCCCGTCATATTTTCAGGTAATCAACAAGTAATTTCACTACCTTTATTTATATAAACACATATTTTGCCGGTCACAATATTTACATTTACAATCCTTTAATGTCATATGTCAAAGACAGACGTTCGGAAATCGACTGTTTTTTATGCGTGTTTATCGATCACATCGATTTTTCATTTATGTTTTAAGAACCAATAATTACAGAAAGCAATTATTTGTCCTTTTATTTGTGTATTAATTTTGTTAATGTTTAACATATTTATTAATTTATAATAAGCATTTGAAAATAAAATGTTGTAAGTACTAACAAACCTCGTAAACTTGAGCTCTACAAACTTCGTAAACTTGTACTTATCAAACTTCGTAAACTTGCACCAATTGTCAACCTCACTTTGTCGAACAACAAACAAACATTCTTTATCAATATTTCTACACATAATTGGTATGAAGGGAAATCACAATAAAATAAGTATACAATTCGTACATTCATGCTTAAATAAAAGAGCAATATATCTTTATTATAACACACATAACGTAAATGCTATGCTGCCAATTTCTGTGTCCATCTCGTGGCTATCACTTCTACTCGACGCTAGATGACATTAATAATTTCAAATCAGCTTCTTCTAGTACCTGTTAAACCTATTTTTCGTTAAATTGATGAATGTAGAACACAAATAAATAATTTTAAATGATATGAATCACACATCCCATGAACTGACGTCTTTATGCAATTTCTCAGATACCATAATAGAATTTTAACAAATGAAATGTACTTTTAACTTTATTCTTTCTGTGATTTTGGCAGCGTCTCCCAGCCACTACCAAATATCCCAGACTAACTCAACCAATTTTGTTCCAAACTCTGGGGAATAAGTTTGGAACAAAAGGAATTAAAACATTGCCTGAATTCATCTCCAAAGGTTTATCACTATAACTGCTATCATTATAACTCAATCTGTACAAACGTCAGTCAAGCAAAGGAATGATTCATACCTTTGGTTAGCAGTGGCTACACTGCATGTATGGAATGACTGTTAGAGCCTTTCTCTAACCGCTGTCCTCGTAGTCTCCACACTGGTCAGCATGACTGGCATCTCAAGATCTGTATTAAAAAGGGGTAACTATGACTTACAAAGTCACTAAATTATCTCTATATAATATCACACATTTAGTTCTATGCAAGTATTATTACAAGGTTAATTTCATGTTATATTCTTTCCATTATAGGTTCTCAAATCTCACTGAAATCATTAATTCCAAGATGCTTATTGAAGTTATTACAGTTCCAACTATTTATCATCATCATCATTATCATGACCATCATCATGTTAGTTCCCTTTGAACTACATAAATGTAGTACTTAAATACATATGTAAAGTATCTCAAAGATACTTTCCAGCCACCATTATGGTGCATCAATATTCATACCAAAGTACTACACAAATAATGCAGTAAATCAGTAAACAAAGTCAATTTCTAACAACATTTGTCTTTCATTATAGTTGCTATTATCTCAACTAATGTATTGAGATATATCAACTCAATTCAGCATATTCAGGATACAAAATTCCACATATGATAGTCAAACTCAATATGAAAGCTTTGTAACCATTCTCTCACAAAGTACACTTCTCAAACATGTCTCTCATAAACACAACTAAGGCAAGTACATTAACACCACACATAGATCAACACATTACAGATTATTAGAGATATTTCATAAACAACAGAACACCTCTGTCGTACACATATTATCAAAGCCACTTATAGTTACATCATAGATGTTTCATAAGCCACAGAACCTCTCTGTGGTAACCACATTATCAAAGCCACTTTTAGGTAAATCATAGGTGTTTCATAAACCACATTATCATATCAGTAATTACTTTCATAAACATGAATTTAACCAACACATGAAAAACCCATAGAGAAATCAGGTAGTTCTTTCATCTGGCACATTACCAAATCCATCTTTATCAAATCATACATTTTCTTAGACACAATATACAAACTTAAAGCTATACATTTACATGGTATGTCACAACGCTCCACACTAGTGGCCAACGCCTGACAAATATCATTATTAGACCCAAAATGTGTATGAAGGTTCGTCAACCCTCTCAGAGTAGCGCTAGTCTGTACACATGCCCGAGGGCCCTTACAGTGATCACCATCTTGGGGGTCCTCCCAGAGGATGCGTGAACCCATGGCCTTCAGGTGTCAGCGGCCAGGTCTCACAAACTCACTGGCGTTTACCGAGGCCTGGGGCGCGACTCCAACCCCAGCCAAACTCATAACTTTCCTCATATTAAATAGATAGCACAATTACTAAGGCTGGACCGCACCCCCAGCCCCCGGTGGCGGTCATACCAGCATCAGGGCTACCCGATGCCTGGTCCCAAACTCGTTGGGGCCGCGCTGACTTACAGCCACGTTGGCTCTTTCCCGCATTCAACATGCGCCATTTTGTGATGCAATCATGTTAACTACATGATCTTTATATGCATAAACGTGTAACAACTCCCTGCCACACTCATTTCAATATATCATCCATAACGGAAACATCATCATTATCATAAAGCTTGTAATAATGTATAGCAATAATCGTCCATCATGAGAAATTAAAGTTATAAGTGAAATGAACAAGAAAGTTTTGGGAGAACCACTCCTCTTTTAAACCTAGAGATATAAAACACCACTTAGCTTTCTTTGGTGACTCGGCTCCCTTTGATGAGCACTGATTCGAATATTAATTTACATAATTAAATTCAACACGCCATAAAGTGACAAACAGGTTTTTACCGGTTTGAATGGAGGCTGTTTCGTTCAGTTGGTAGTGTTGCCAGGTAACTCGCGAAACGTCGCGACAAGCCATAAAACCAAAGATTTGCGCAATTAAAAAAAAAAACTTTTAATTGGGTATTAGTAGATTTGGTAGTAACTTTGAATATTGACTGGTATCCCCAACTAATGACAGTAATGACGCCATTCAAATGCCGCTGACAGTGCCAATAAGTGCGAGGGGTACCAGCCCCAACTTTACCCTCTCATGTGGACACACTTTTTGGACTAACTACTCAATCTAGCTTAAGAGGGCTTTCGTGTGAAAAACAGTGAAATCGCAACCGAGCGCTTGATCATACCGTGTGTGGTATCAAATTAAAGGGCTTTGCGAGTAGTTTACAAATATATATCACATTATAGGACTTTTTCTATTTGGTCTAACAAAATATGAGAAAATGTCCAAAAGTGGTAATAATTGTACCGGTGAAGGCTCGTTTTCAAAAAATTGTCAAAAATAAATAATACCAATTTATAATCACTAAGGCATACCAGCAATTTAAGTAAACGTTGCAGATTAATTAAGTACAAAAATTATTTCGATGTGATTTAGATTTTCAAAGAAATTGTCACTTAATTTTAGGTAATTTCTGAAAAAAATTGAATTCATCTTAGCCTCGTTTACTCTTTTTTAAAACCTTATAATCAGAATGTAGTCTGAGAAGTTTGTAGTACAGGGTATATTAATTATAAATTTACCTGTTTTAGTAATCAAAATCGTCCAAATTTCACAAATAAGATCGACTAATTCAGCTCTATACGTGAGTTTTTCTAAACGTGCATTAGAGAAAAAATCATAATTAATTTATTGACTTGGTTTTCAAAAATCCAGTCTTATAAAAATCAAGATAATAAGATGCTCTAACTGAAATTTGAATTAAATAAATCTATTGGATAACGGAAAGTCTAGTATTTCACCGACTAAAACTGTCAATTTTACATTATTTTGACGTTTTTTTTAAAAGCAGCCTTAATATCTTTAAATCTATGGCTCCACGCCGCATCGGGGATTCCCCCGTTCATTCTCAAGACTTACTTAACGGCGAATTTTAATTACCGCGACTCATTTTTTTTTCAGTGGAATTCTAGTTCTAATTCTAATTTATCAGAATTCAAATTCCACTCAAAATAAAATTGGTCAATTAGAATATGGACGATTGCGAATAACCGCCCCAATAAACGTTTGTATACTGGATGCTTATCGAAGTACAATGTACATTATTTTTGACGTGATAACGTCTAATAACTCGTTACTACGGGCAGCATGCACGAAAAAGATGACGTCATTGTCCCGTTTCCCAATATAGCTTAAGCGCCATCTATTGGCGCGCGTTGGAACTAAGCGGCTGATCGATGCGCTCGGTATGGTTGTATAGCGTGTGGCCTGAGTAAAGCACCACAGCTGCGACAGATGGCGCGCCCGTGTTTATTATTTTTGAGTGTTTGTAATTTAAAAACATGAAAGATTGCATTAAAATAAGCATCTTTTATAGAATGAAGTTGTTTAAAAAACCTACTTATTTAGGAGTTAGAGCAGTACGAAGTTGCGAATTTTCCCATAGTATTTACTAAGGCGCCAGAGACTTAACGATGATTTTTTTTACCAATATAACCTATGTTAATATTGATAAATCATATAGAACACGTTTAAATAAGGATGTTTTGTTATATAAACTTTTTCTTCTCCATTAATATTTACTGAGATATTAGGGTTCTAAGATTAGTAAATGGCACTAGCACTTTAATAAAATTAACGCGTGTCTCGCAAACGGTCTAGGATACAAAATGACGACTTTTATATAGGTATAGGTTAGGTTCGTTAGATATCTTCAAACGGCCGAAGGCTCCTATTCTGTGCAGTTTCTGTAATAAGCGGGGCTCCGTCGATATCGCTTTCTGTCTCTGGCGCCTTAGTAATGCTACGGGAAAATTTTGCAACTTTGCACCACTCTAACTCCTAAATTAGTAGATTTAAAAAAAAAACTTTAATTTATAAAAGATGCTTATTTTAATGCATTCCTTCTAATAAGAACAAAACACTATGCTAGAAAGAGTGCAGAGGAAGTTCTGTAGGCACATTTACAAACGACTGTACGGATATTACCCATATATGTATCCATCTCTATTCGTAACAGGAATGGTTGGTCTTCAAACTCTAGAAACCAGACGGAAACTGCTGCATATTATGCATTACCGCCAACTGTTTCACCATAGAGTAAATGACGCATCCGTGCTTGAGAGAATGGGGCTGCAAGTGCCAAGAGCGAATGTGGTGGTTGGCATGCCGAGCGCGGTGCCGGCGCGGCGGCGGCGGCGCCTGTTCGCGGCGGCCGGCGCACCGCTCGAGCCCGAGCTGCTCTTAAGAGGGCTTTCGTGTTAAAAATAGTGAAATCGCAACCGAGCGCTCGATCATACCGTGTGTGGTATCAAATTCAAGGGCTTTGCGAGTAGTTTATAAATACATATCACATTATAGGACTTTTTCTACTTGGTCTAACAAAATATGAGAAAATGTCCAAAAGTGGTAATAATTGTACCGGTGAAGGCTCGTTTTCAAAAAAATGGCAAAAATCAATCATAGCAATTTATAATCACTAAGGCATAACAGCAATTTAAGTAAACGTTGCAGATTAATTTAGGACAAAACTTACTTCGATGTGATGTAGATTTTCAAAGAAATTGTCACTTAATTTTAGGTAATTTCTGAAAAAAATTGAATTCGCCTTAGGCTAGTTTACTCTTTTTCAAAAACTTAAAATAAAAATCTAGTCTGAAATGATTGTGGTACAGGATATACGAATTATAAATTTACCCGTTTTAATATTCAAAATTGTCCAAATTTTACAAATAAGATCGACTGATTCAGCTCTATACGTGCGTTTTTGTAAACGTGCATTAGAGAAAAATTCATAATTAATTTAGTGAGTTAGTTTTCAAAAATTCAGTCTTATAAAAATCAAGATAATAAGATGCTCTAACTGGAACTTGAATTAAATAAATCTATTGGATAACGGAAAGTGTAGTATTTCACCGACTAAAACTATCAATTTTACATTCTTTTGACGTTTTTTTTGAAAGCAGACTTAACCGCATCATGTTGGAGACAGACGATATTGACATATTTGCTGATAGTGTTGGTGTGTTTTACAGAAAACTCTTAAGGTTCATAGACTCTACACTCCTTAGGTGATTAATGTAATAACCATAGTTTAACTTTTAAGTGTGTTTGCTTTTATTCGTTTGTCAATTTAACATGTACATAATTATATTACCACATAAGTGCTTTGGTGAAATACTGTTAACTTTTGTGTATTTTTAATAAATAAATAAATAAATAAAAAAACGTGAAAAAAGTCCCAGAATCGGGCCCCTTTTGCTATACTCTGACCGCCCCTGTCTATACTACTGTAATGTTTGACGTTATCACGTTAAACTACCGTCCGTAAACCGACTTTACAGACAACCAATTTTTATTGAAACGTTTACAACTCACGAAAGGTCGATTGTCACGTCAGTGTCAAAAACGGATAATATTTTTCTCAAATTTTATTAAATTAAATTATTGAACTGGTTAAAATCTGGTAGAGGTATTTTACGGTACCTACAATTTAATAAATGGGGGGGAAAAAATCCATTGACGATCCTGGAGGGACACCTACTCCTATTACAATCCAGAGCCCTCCTTCTCCCGCTGCATTTGTGACTGTTCGCAATAATGAGCTTGATATCGAGGCTAAGAATAAATCCTTATCCCGCATTCCCATTAGCGATCTTAAAATAAGAGTGATGTCTAGATCCCTGTCAAGCTCTCGTCCTCATCTCTCTCAGGCTGGTACAAGTGCCAAGATTGCTAGTCCTAATATAATGGTGGGAATTCCTCTTAAGAATTCCTTTTCTAGTTTACCGCAGATAGTCTCCCAGGAATCACAGGACTCTGAGTTGCCTCTTGGCCAAACTCTGGATTTGAAAGACGAATTGGATAGTAATACCTTCCCAACCCAGCACCCAAAGACAAAATCCAATTCAACAATTAGTCTAAAAGTGAAAAAGATGCTACAGGGACAGGAAGTAAAACTGCCGATGGACTCGGACGATGATTCCGATAACTACAGAAGTGAAGATGATGAGCAATTGATGGAAGTGTCCAGACAATCTACTAAAAGACAAAGGGAAGACGAAAACGGGAGTACAGATGAAGATCGAGGTTGGAATTCTATAGAAAGAAAAAGGAAAAAAGAAAGAAATATCCCAAAGATCCCAACGGATAATGACGCAGCTTGCCTTCAAGTACATGTCTCTAGTAAGGACATTTTGCCGAAACAGTTTGCCATGGCCCGTCTACTTAAAGAATGTAACATTTCAGGCATCTGTGGCGTAAAGTACGTTAACCCTTATAAAGTTCGGATAGATTTTGATAAAAAAGAAAACATGGATAAATTATTTAGTTGCGACAAAATTATTGATAAAGGTTGGGATGTACAAAATTTAATGGAGTCTGGATTGAGTTACGGTATTATTCGAAATGTAGATCTTGATGTGACTGATGAAGATATATTAAAACTAGTGTGTTGCAGTGAAAAGGTAATTTCTGCCAAAAGATTAAATCAAAGGGATAAAAATGATGGTCATTGGTGTCCCAGTGAAGTGGTTCGTCTCTCTTTTAAATGTACAAAGTTGCCCCCCTTCGTGCATGTAGATGGTCTACGGATTAAAGTTGACCCTTACGTGCATCCTGTTATTCGCTGCTATAAATGCTGGAATTTTGGGCATAGCATGAGAAACTGCGCATCGAAGTCGTTTATCTGTCCGAAATGCGGAGGAGACCACCCAAACTGTTCCACAACCTGTTTTGAATGCGTAAACTGCCATGGTAATCACCTTTCTATGGCTAAGATCTGCCCAGTGTACCAAAAGGAACGAAAGCTTCGAGAGATAATGTCTGAACATAGTTGTTCTTATAGAAAGGCATTAGCTATTTATACTGCTCCTATTGACAACCCATGTTCTACAGAGAATCGAAACGTAAGCTCAAGTAGTCACTCGTCCTCACCTTTCCTTCAACATGTCCCTGATAAATCAACCCCAGTCACATCATACAGTACTGCTGTTGCAGAAGGTAAAGTTCTTCGCAATCATAAAGCTCCTGTTCCTGACGCAGTACCTGGTACTAGTGGCACTTCTAATCTTGGACCATTAAAACAAAAGGTGAAAACACAAAAAACTAGCGAAAAAGTGAAGAAATCTGCTGCCGAGCCACCAATGACGGAATTATATCATGGTAATAATGATCAAGGTCATAGTCGGGAAAATGAATGCAAGTTTGATAACACTCAAAACAATGACGGTAATAATCGTAAGACTACAATTGGCGAGCTGTTGAGAAGGGTAAAGGAGGTTATTTTTATTAATAGCATTAGTATTCAGGACAAAATCCAGGGCGTTATTAAATTGTTTGTAGAATGGCTAGTTATTCTGGTGGCAGGATTTTCTCAGATTCAAGCATAATGAAAGGTTTCTTACAATTTGTTAATTATGGCTAGCTCTCGTAAATTAGTTAAATTGAATATCTTGCAATGGAATGCCCAAAGTCTTAGACCAAAACTTTTAACTTTAGAAAATATTTTAATTATGGAAAAAATTCACATCGCAGCGGTGTGTGAGACTTGGCTAGAACCCAGTAGCTCTTTAAAACTAAACAAATTTAATATTTTCCGAAATGACAGAGACGATGCTTACGGTGGTGTGGCCCTTTTAGTCCACAAATCTATAATATGTAAAGCTATAAAAGTAGAAATCAATAACCGAGGTATAGAAATTGCTTGCGTAAAATTATTCAACTGCGATAGACTACAATATATTGTTTCCGTGTACTGCCCTTCATCTGTCCAAACTAGTCATACCGATTGGGAGGAACTTTTCTCAAAATTTAACAGCAACTCATTAATATTAGGGGATTTTAATGGTCATCATACTAACTGGTCGCATAAAGTAGATAGACGTGGTAGTCAAATATATGATTCCGTACTTAGTCATGATCTAGTAACCTTAAACGATGGATCTTCCACTAGGATTCAACTTGTTAACGGGACGCTAAGAGAATCATCTCCTGACATATCACTTATCTCTACTGATATAGCAATAAACTTTAACTGGAAAGTCAGTAACGAATCCCTCGGCAGTGATCATTTGTTAATCCTAATTACAACGGAATGCATGTCTAATCTAAAACCCGCAAAAAAGCGAAATTTTAGTAAAGCTGACTGGTCGGCCTATTCTATGGAGTTGGAAAAGTCTCTTTCTAACTTCATGATCCCTGACGACTGTCAACGTGCGTATGATCAATTTACATTCCAAATTAACAAAGCGGCAGATTTACATATTCCCTTCATTAAATGTTGTCAGAACCCTAGTAGCAAATTTATACCTAAACCATATTGGAATGCCACCTTATCTAAAGTCGTAGCTGAACGTAGACTTGCACTCAGAACCTTTAGGAAAAACCCCATACCTAATAATCTCATAACTTTAAAAAATAAAATTGCCGTTGCACAGAGACTAATACGACAGGCTAAATTCAAATCCTTTCATAATTTTTGTACATCAATCGATAACGCGACTTCATCTAGTGATATGTGGAAGAGAATGAAATGGTTAAAAGGCATTAAGCACCATAACGAATATGTAGATAACGAACGCGCAACCTTATTACTAAAAAGTTTGACACCCGACTTTGTATCTTATGAAAAACCGGTTTTTACTTCTAACAATAATTCTCTAGACTATGCCCTAATAACAGTTCAGGAGTTAGAAAAAAGTATTAAGATATCAGACACTGCTCCCGGGTGTGATGATATTTCTTTTTCAATGCTTCGCCACCTTCCATCCGCAGGTAAAGATATCCTAAAATGCTTGTACAACAGGTTCCTTCTCTATGGGTTCGTTCCGTTACAGTGGCGTGATATTTTCATTATTCCGATCCCTAAACCGGGGTGTGACCCAAATTCCGCGTCATCGTTAAGGCCTATTGCTCTTATGTCATGTATATGTAAAGTATTTCACTCAATAATAAATAAACGGTTAGAGTGGTTTTTTGAGAAAAATGAACTATTCTCTGACTATACCACTGGATTTCGGAAGTCTAGGTCTTGCCTGGATAACCTAAGTTTTTTGATATCATGTATACAAGCGGGGTTTGCGAAGAAGCATGTCTCATTAGGCTGTTTCATTGACATAAAAAACGCCTACAACAATGTCGATATTAGGGAACTGTTATTGATTTTAGATAGACTTGATGTTCATAGGGCAATATGTACTTACCTGTGGAACTTTTTAACTTTCAGGAACTTAAATATAAAGTTAGAAAATTCTATTGCGTGTAGGAGGTCAAGCCAGGGTTTGGGGCAAGGAGACCCACTGTCTCCGTTGTTATTTAATATTGCCACAATTGACATTTGTAAACATATAAATAACGCACATATTTCCCAGTACGCTGATGATTTTGTCATATTTACAACTGGGGCAAACTTACCCGACTCAATAATCTCTCTGCAGTTAGCAATAAATACTTTCTCCGTTATATTAGCGAACCTTGGGTTGGAGATATCATCAGAAAAAACAAAATTGTGCTTGTTCAATTCTGGAAATAAGCCGATAAGACATTGTGTCGATATCAAAATTAATGACACTTATTTAAATGTAGTTGACACTGTTAAATATCTAGGTCTCTGGCTTGATCGTTCCTTGCGGTGGGGTAAGCATATAAATGAGATGTGCGCTAAACTTACTAAGCATATAAATCTAATTAAAGTCCTAGCAGGCGCAGGATGGGGGGTACACCAAAAACATCTTAGACGATTGTATATATCTTTAATTCGAAGCCGAATGGATTACGCTTGTTTCTTGTATGACAGTAGCTGCAAAAAGAACCTTATTAAATTGGACAGGTTGCAGAATCAAGCCTTGAGAGTGATAGGAGGGTATATTAAAACAACCCCAATTCATGTCATGGAAGTGGAGCTTCACCTCCCGCCCCTTGAGATTCGGAGGAAATTCCTAGCAGGAAAATTTTGCCTTAAATTGAAATCCTTTAATAACGGTCCTGGTAATACAACACAAAATCATATACATATTATTAAAAATAGCAGGCATTGGAGTCGGAAAAAGATGCCTTTACTTGTTACGTCTCATGATCAGTTAAAAGACACACCTGTTCACTCCATCAAACAGTTAGAAATGTTTACATTTAATACTTGGATCCACAGCATTGACTTAACTGCCATAATAAAATTTAGGGATAATTTTAAAAAAGCTAAACGAAAGTACGATAGGTTAGAGATAAATAAAATTTGTAGCGAGGTTATAGCAAAATATTCTACATTTCATAAAATTTTTACAGATGGTTCCAAAGCAATGGATAAAAGTATGGCCTTTTTTGATGAAACTAATAGGTCTAATATAAAACTTAAAATAAACTGTAATGTATCCATAATGCATGCGGAACTGATTGCCATTTCTGAAGCGCTTTCTTACGCGAAATCCATAAATTCCATCAAAATAGTAGTTTTCACCGATTCTAAGAGCGCACTGCAACATTTGGCTCGGTGTACCACGACCTTTCGAGGAGTACCGATAGCCTACACAATAATAAAGTTAATCTAGAATTAAAAGATTTGGCAAAAGATGTTATTTTACAGTGGATTCCATCCCATGTAGGTATAATTGGCAATGAAACAGCTGATTTGCTAGCAAAAGAGGCATGCATCGACGGGATCGAATTTTTCTTGCTTCCCCAATATAATGATTGTTTTTATATAGTGAAATTTAACTGTCGCGAATTGTGGAAGGAATATTTTGACAAAAGGTCTCGGGATAAGGGTATCTGGTATAGGACTATTCAGCCACAACCATTTCTTTCCCCTTGGATCGACAACATTGAATTGGGTAGGCAGGACCTAGTTCTACTGTTAAGATTGCGTTCCGGACACATTCCATTAAATAAATTTGGCTTTCTCATGCGCAAAGTGAACACGGAGTTGTGCTCACTCTGTTAATTAAGTCGTTATGTTGCTGTAGAGGCGACATCTTCGTGAAACGAAAAAGCCTCAAATAAAGAATAAAAAAAAAAAAAAAACTCACGAAAAACCGTTACTGTCGTATTATTTGTTCATCTGAATAAAAAACATATTTAGAAAAAAAAACAATGATGGATGCTAGTTTAAAAAAAAACATTTGTTTTTTTTTCTATTTGCAACCCTAACCCTAATACATACTAAAAAAAACTAAAATCCATAATCCTACGGACCACTTTGACAAGTAAGTGTGAACAAATGTTGCCACAGTTTGGCTAGTGTCGTTCTTATCGATATTAAAATTATTATTACATCGTAAATTTAAGGTGCACCCAGACGGTACAATCAAATTGGCGATTTGATATTTTAATCAATATACCAACTTTTTCTGTGATTTCGACAGATCAAAAGGTCTGCAGACTCCTAATTAGATATAAAATGTTAATTTCAAACCAGCAGTAATGTAAATGAAATTTATATATTTATTATGATAATTTATTGAATCTTTATTCTTTACAAATGAATTATTATAATTATTGTGTTATAGCCGAAAGATGGAAAGATTGTGTAAATCACATAATAAAAACCGAGGACAAAATGTTACAACTCGACCATTTAGTGGACAATGTCTCGGATCGTTTTATTATAAATGTAACTGATGATGATGAAGATGACGAAATAACGGAGCCTGGGAATGAATAATATTTTATAATAAAGACTAGTCCTGTTACCGTCGGACAACATATTTAATTTTTTTTGCCTACTGATACCTTTTTATGCTATAAAACTAGTGGGTAAAAACGCATTTTATCTATCCACTACCTCGAAAACCGAACAAACCAAAATGTTTACCTTTTATTTAAAAGTAACATACGTATTTTTTATTTAAACTAGTCTGTTATTTGTACTTTACAACTTGTCGATATATTGTTATCGACATATATATATCCTTCACTATTTTTATTTCACTGTTCCTGGTAACATTTCATCTATCAGTCATTTGTCAATTTAGTCCGCAGGATTGTGGATTTTAGTTTTTACACGAACCTTCATCTATCTATTGTATTCTTTGTTACAGGCCCTGTCAAGTTATTGGAAAGTCTCGCAGAACTCCATTAAGTCGGCAAACTTTTAAAATTGTCGATACACGTGTGGCTCCCGCCCCACTTTTGTTTTCGTTTCGGGTTTGGAATTTTAGTACCCACACATCAGTTAGACGTAGGTTTGTTTACATGTGCGTTCCTGCATAATGTTGGGTTTACTGGATATTTGGTAACGAATTTCGTATTATTGGCCGGAGGGTAAACCGAACTAACAGTAACATGTAAGTGGACCCTACTAGGATTGGTCCAATTTCCTCACGATGTTTTCCCACACGACCACAGGTTTTCTCTTTGGACCTGACCAATATCAAACGCCGGGGTTCGAACCTGCGAACTCCTGATTGAAAGTCGCACGATCTGGACTAATATATACGACCGCTGTCTCACCATCACAAATGTAGGTATACTCTACATATAGCAAATGCGATTAAACCCCTTAATCTCCAGCATAACGGCTGCGTAGCCACGAAATATCAGCACAATGACCCTATTCATATTCCATTCCGGTATAAGATGGCTCTCATTCACTTCGTTTAACCCGGAGCTGCCGGGCTAGTCAAGTGACAATCATTGGCGCTACCGCTACGTGCCGATGAAAATGCAGTGTGGCCCTGTCGCGCCACTTCAGGGTGGCTAGCCGAATGGCACAATCGCTCACGAAACGCTCACGAAACGAAGCGCTAGTAGATATCTATCTCTATCGCGCTTGCGTATTGGCGCGACAGAGCCAGCGGCGTATCGCTTTCGTTTGGCGTCGGAGAAATGCCATTCGGCTACGGGGCCAGAAGAGCGATAGGGAGAGTTAACTATTACTATTAAGCATCGGCGTTTGAGAAGCGTAAGCGAATGTGACGTTGGCTAAGTACCCTCCGATGTTTATTATTAAAGGATATGGACTTTTTTTATTGTCTATATTAATGTAGGTCAGTCCCCAGTTAAATTGATCCCGAAATTCTTACGCACTGCACGCGGGTCGGTCTACTGAAAGTATGTACCTAGCGAATTATTGCAGTAGGTACCTAACTACTCTATTGGGTGAAGATATCCCATCCCATATACCTAGATCATTAGGTGTCATTACATTAGGTACCTACTAAATAACTTTTACTATGGGACCAATCCGAGAATCGCGACAATTATTACTTTCAGGCAAAATGTATTAATTATAATTATATAAAACAACCTAATTTTTTTTTCGCAATTTCAGGGTTGCTCGTATACCAAGGTTGCTCATCACCTATTATTCAACTCATAAATTATTTCAGATGATAAAAGTGCCTTGTATTATATATTTTTTCCCCTGACTAGCTCGGAAACACGTGTTTTGTCATTTAATACCTGCGGGTAAAAACGCATTTTATCCACTAGTGGGTATAAAGTAATTTGACCTTGAATAAAGTAAAATTAACTGCTTTAAAATTGATAAAAGTAGGTGAATCTAACGTAATAACGATGATTTACCACCTGTGGAACTACTGGAAGCAGTGATAAACGCATTTTTTGCGTATACCTACTCTGAAAAACACTCACTTATTTGAATCCTAAGTGTATATTTTCCCTATCTGACCTAGTTAACCCCTTCACGTACCTAATTGGTATTTAAGACCATTATAGTAAGTATCGGATTACACAATTAATGTTCAACTATACCAGTTAATTCCCATTTGCAACATACCGAAGTTTACAACTTTGCCCTTTAACCTTTAACATGACTGCCCATCGCTACATATGTACTTAGAGAAATTAAATAAACAGAGAGTAAACTTAAATAAATAGAGAGTAAACATTAAAATAGACATATACCTACTTATTCTTATATTGACGGAAAACTGTTTTACATGATCATGATTCATGATGCATGTAACTGCGTAAAGTGCGTACTTAAATATCAGGCGCTCGACAAAAATCAATAAGGTAATCACGGTCTGTATACCGGCCAATATTGTAACTTTAATAAAAATAACCGTGAATCATTCAAAACTCTTCAAATAGTTACGCAAAGGTGGACAGTGGACATGTAGGCATAACTATTGTAACTTTTAAATATTTTAGAGTCATATTTCTTTTACTGAACTGTGAATCGATGGGCAAAGTTGTAAAGTTGGCTAAGTATGTTCTTTAATTACTCTTTTGAGGTGGCTAGTGCTACTTCGTCTTTTTACGAAAAATAGGTACAATATTGGGTCCAATGTTACACGTGTGTGGTAAAAACAACAGAAGCTCCATGCGGAAGGTCCAATATTTATTGGGGCTTTGTTGTTAAACCGATTATCTTATCATCTCCCAACAATAAACCAACCGTTGGCAAGAGCACCCCAACGGTAAATCAATCAATCAATCAATCAAAATATTCTTTATTCAAATAGGCTTACAATAAGCACTTTTAAATTGTCAACAATGTACAAAATTCATCTTATTCTAAATATCAGAGCAATTTATTGGTGCAATAAACAATATTGTTTTAAAACTTGAATTAATAAAATGATAGCAATTTAAATTGTATAAAAAATACTAGCCTAAAAACTTCTAGAATAAATTCTAAATGTCAAAATTTTTTTTTATAAAAATACATTGAATTATCAATATCATCATTAATAACATATACAGAGTGGGGCCTGTAACAAAGGCGAAGAATTGAACTGTAGGCTATTCTCCTTATACTGATCAACATTTGTTCAGTGACTTTTAAAAATTATGAAGTCTTAAAATTTTTAATTTTTCATACAAAATAAATATTAGCTTCAATGTACGCCATTATTGTTGTCATTGACGTTGTCTGTCACACTTTAGACTTAACAGAATTCGCAATACATTACCTCTTAGAAAAAACTTTGTAGGGTGATAAAAATCAAAATACAAGTTATTTTTAAAAGTCGCCGAACAAATGTTGATCAGTATAAGGAGAATAGCCTAGAGTTCAATTATTCGCCTTTGTTACAGGCCCCACTCTGTATAATTAATTGTTTTCAAATGCTACTAGGGATGGTTGTCGATGTGCGGAAAATGCCCAATAGAACTAACTAACCAATAACTATTTCTTATTTAGTCTTCGGTGGCTGGTCGTAAATTCAGCCATTTTCATCTCTATCAACTAACAATTAGTTAAGAAGGGAATCGACTTTAACTCTACCAACGTATCAATTAATTGAAGAAATACACATATTTTTCGATAGATGGCGCTGGCTGGACGTAACATATGGTACATTATACAGCCAATAATAAAACACATTTGAAATAATTTAGTGGCGCTAGTGAAGCGTGAGTACCACATGAGTGTGAAAGAGTTAACCTAGAGTTTTGGTTAAACGTCACGCTACGTAACTTGGTCGTTGTTTTATGTTTTGATAGTGGGAAGTGACAACTATGCGCTCATTTATCTATACGAGTTTCAATTGAACGAACAAGTTAGTCGTTAGTTACACGGTTGTTTTAACGGCGTCCAGCGCGTTGTGTGAATAAAGTGATAATTAAATTAGTGCAGGGAGAAATATGAGTGGCAAATTATTGTTAAAACGCATGGTGATGGAAAAATGCGTTAAGTGATAAATTAAACAAACCGGTTCTCGGTTCGCAGTGTGAATATTTGCTTGTAAATCATGGCGTTTTCTCTAAATAAGTTGAAGAACATTCTGAATACAAATCGGGACAGTCAGTTGGCTGGTAGTGGGAGCCTTGAGCCCGAGATCGGGTTCAAGTTGTCGCTTCACCCGGTGTCCAAGAATCTGTACGTGACCGTCATCGGGGCCCGACACCTGCCCTCCTTGTTTGGGTTGAGCCGCGCACATGGATATCTTGTTAAGGTAACTTCCAGGCATTGTTTTGGTTTGCGCCGGAACTTAGCGGAGTTGGAATTTCAATTGTCTCTGGTCTCGGACACTGGTACCTAAGTTTTCGAGTTAATACTAAATCTCAGCAGAGCTTCTGAGCCAATTGTATAAACTTAGATTATCTTGCTCGCGAATAGGAACTTCTAGAATTTAATTAATTAAAATTAACCGTTACATTAGACTATTAACATTAGATAGGTCATATATCAAACATGTACATATAAGTGCTTTGCTGAAACCTACTAAATATTATAAATATAGGCAACATCTTCTTAAATAATAAAATTATAATTTTATAATGTTATGTTATGCGTGACGGTTAGTATTCCAAAAATACGCACTAAGCGTTTCGCTTCAACATTTATTTTGCGAACCGCCAAGGAGTGGAATGCCCTGCCTGAGTCTGTGTTCCCACATGAGTACAATCCAGGTCTCTTTAAAGCAAGAGTAAATAGGTATCTCATAGGTCGTGATCCACCGTAGACCGCATCATCACTTACCATCAGGTGTGATCGTGGTCAAACGTCTGCCTATTCATACTAAAAAAAAAAGATCTACGAAATTACCCGAATGCACCATATTGGTATGACTGAAGTAAATACTAGTCCATACTAATATTATAAATGGGAAAGTGTGTGTGTCTGTATCTGTTTGTTTGTGCGTCTTTCACTGCAAAACGGAGCGACGAATTGGTGTGATTTTTTTAAGCACAGATAGTTGAAGGGATGGAGAGTGACATAGGCTACTTTTTGTCTCTTTCTAACGCGAAGCGGAAAAAGCTGGTTATCTATAGTTAGGCCTACAGCAAATTGCAATTAGCAGATAATTATGTGAAGCCACAAACAGACTGCAAACAAATTAACAAAAAACCTCGGATGACGTAATCGAGTCATTAAACAATGGCAATACAATGTTGGTAAGGTAGCTAGGGACGAGAACGGCAAGCCGTATCCGTTTTTTTGTTTTATATATCCGTTTTTCCGCAACGGTAGGTAGCCAAAGATATTAATTTATATTTATTAGACATAATCTCATAAGATCATTCTACTATGCATGTAGTGACACAACTAATTGCGCGTGAAGTAATTATTTGAAGTTATTAATCAAAGGGATTTTACCATTCGTATCGTATTATTTGTTGGCTCGTCTAGTATAGCAATATCTCACCAAAGTTTATGCGCGTTATCCTTATTTCTAAAATAGAAAGGAATAACTTGGAGTAAGTATTTACCTAACATATTTATGTAACTCTCGCTGCTATGTTGTCGGGGCAGGGGAATTAAATTCTAGTTATTTTTTTCACGTCTGGTTGTATGATTAAATTCTAGGGCCAGTCTAGGCCCCGGGAGATCCGCCCTATCGTTCAAATTATGGGCGAACCGAGATGCTCTGCGAATTACTTCATAGGTATCTAGATGTTTATTTTAATTTATATTACCGGGATAAAGAGCGTGAAAAGTCAGATGGCAGTCGCTTTCGTAAAACTAGTGCCTACGCCAAATCTTGGAATTAGGTGTCAAAGCGAACCCCAGGCTCCCATGAGCCGCGTCAAATGCTGGGTTAACGCAAGGAGGATGAGGACGATGATATAGACCGTGATTACCTTTCTGGTTTTTGTCGAGCTCCCGACATTTCGATGTTGTTGTATTACATCAGCACGGAACACAGTTTGTCCCGTCAGTTTTTATGATGCATTTAAGCTCGTAACTGCGTCGAAATATCGGGAGCTCGACAAAAATCAAAAAGGTAATCACGGTCTATATCCCGATCAATACATATATAAGTCAAATGAAACTAACCGTGAATCATTATAAGATCTTTATTTGCATAGGTACCAATATGTTAGATGGCTAAATAATGTAAATATGTAGGGTACATATACATAATAGTCTCTGGAAAGGGTGTAGCAAAACATTGTTTTCCCCTCACTAGCTCGGAAACACGTGTTTTGTCCTTTAATACCAGCGGGTAAAAACGCATTTTATCCACTAGTGGGTAAAGTAATTTGACCTTGAATAAAGTCAAATTAACTGCTTTAAAATTGATAAAAGTAGGTGAATCTAGTAATAAAGATGATTTACCACCTGTGGAACTACTGGAAGCAGTGATAAACGCATTTTTTGCGTTGTAGTTTCCTCGCTGTAGTGGGGGGAAAAGTTTTGTGTTACACTCGGGTGCAAATGTATTTTACTTCTCGTGTGTTAAAAAACTCGCAAGTTCAGGATTCTATTCTCGAACCACTCGCTTCGCTCGTGGTTCAACTATAGAATCCTTTCACTTGCTCGTTTTTCAATTCCACACTCTGCGTTAAAATACAACTTTGCCCCCTTGTATAACAAATAACTATTAATAAGATCGAATTTATAAGTTAGACGGGTCTGGTATGGCTGCTAAGTACTTTAAATTTAAACAAGACACGAATCTAATTATCAAACCCAACGGCCTTGCGTTATTCATTATTCTAAACAAACATATTCTGATCACGCCATTCAGATATTTTTAGCGCCTCAGGCCCCGTAGCCGAATGGCATTTCTCCGACGCCAAACGAAAGCGATACGTCGCTGGCTCTGTCGCGCCAATACGCAAGCGCGATAGAGATAGATATCTACTAGCGCTTCGTTTCGTGAGCGATTGTGCCATTCGGCTAGCCACCCTGGCCCCGTAGCCGAATGGCATTTCTCCGACGCCAAACGAAAGCGATACGCCGCTGGCTCTGTCGCGCCAATACGCAAGCGCGATAGAGATAGATATCTACTAGCGCTTCGTTTCGTGAGCGTTTCGTGAGCGATTGTGCCATTCGGCTAGCCACCCTGATATAGTACTGTAACTACCGTAACGTAACGCAGTGTGGAATGGGTAATGTAAAATGTTGTAGACCTGTAGTTTGACATAATTTTATACATATGTACATAATAGTACATTGTGCAACAAGGGGAGGAAGTTGAATATTACTAACTCGAGTCTTTAAATCGCTCCGGCAAGCCGTCGCGATTTAACTTATTCTCGTTGGTAATATTCATACTCCCCAAGTTACACACAATGTTTTTCATCACACTCACAATGTAAAAAATATGTAAATAGATGTAAAAAAGTACGGTAAAGTAGATGTACGGTACAAGAAATTTCATTATTCCCTTGGGAGAACGATTTTTCTATAAATCACGCTCCGCCTGCGTGCAATAGCACATTTAAAGTGCGGATGTGATGAAAAATTCCATTATATCATATTATTTCATACAAGTCAATCATACCTAAATATCTAGGTACAGTTGTGGTACAGTCACCGGCATAAAGAAGTGTAATGATATCTGATACCTTGTCGCTTTTAATCGTTTGACAATTTCGGATTACATTTTCAAACAAGACGTTAATACGACAAGGTACAGATATCATCACTTATTTATTATTTATGCCGGTGACTGTAGGTCCTTAATATTTATATAAAACAAATCTGTAAATCTTTAAGCGTCTCTCAGGTTTTCACATAAAACCTTTGGTTTCAAGGAGGAAAGGATGAACCTTTTAAAATAGCATGTTCACATTTGGTTCGAGAAGAAAATAAAATATTATGCTTTTTGTTTCAACTGAAAATAATTCATTAAACGTTCCTAATTACCTAGGCGGGATTTAGAGAAATAAAATTGCAGCTCTTCAAGTAACTCAAAAATATTTTATTAATCCACTTAAAAAATCACGTCAATTCGTCGCTCCGTTTTGCCGTGAAAGTGACAAACAAAAGACGGACAAACAAACAAAGACTGCGCCAAGAGGTACATCACACTTTCCCATTTATAATATGCCTTTAAGATCGACTACCGAACTGGGCTTGCTAAGAAACGGAGGGAGTGGCGTAAGTCGTAGCAAACCGTCTCAATTGGTTGCAAGCTTCCCTTGTCAGCTATGTGGCAAAGTATGTCGCTATCGCATAGGTTGTCGTTATAATTACGTTGAATTTAGTCGGAACGAGTTTTAAGTTCTTTTTTTTATTATAAATGTATATTTCGTTTCCTTTCAACCCCTTTTTGCCAAGAGTGGCACTGAAACTTGAGTAGTTCATGTGCTCTGCCTACCCCTTTATGGGATACGGGCGTGATTGTATGTATATATGTACATAAATATATATTATTAGTAATTGACAAGGAAGGGGGATTGATGAATTTTGTCAGATACTGACATTTTCCTTTGGATAATATCATTTATTTCTGATACAAGTGATTATCATGATTAACATGATTATTATCATGTTGTTTTGTTTTTATTACCCTAAAACATTACTCTGATAAACCTCAAATGAACATTTATGATTCCTATGTGCATGACTTACACATATGTATTTAGTAAGCTCAAAACCAATACCCTTATGTGCACAAAATTAAGAAAAACGTGTATATTTTAATTTTTACCATTTTTTTTTTCACACAATATATTTTTGAAATTTTTTAAACACGAAAATTTAAATGATGTTTGTACCTAATTCTCTTAAAGATTTTTTGTCTCTCCTGAAAAGTAGCTAAAATGCACATAGCGGAATTGGCAATCTCACCGACGATATGGTGCTTAAAACTTTATGACTTGATTGTTACCATGACTTTGAAAAAGTATTTTTAACCCCCGACGCAAAAACGACGGGGTGTTGTAAGTTTGACGTGTCTGTCTGTCTGTCTGTCTGTTTGTCTGTTTGTCTGTCTGTGTGTGTGTCTGTCTGTGGCATCGTAGCTCCCGAACGGATGAACCGATTTGGATTTAGTTTTTTTGTCTGAAAGCTGAGTTAGTCGGGAGTGTTCTTAGCCATGTTTCATTAAAATCGTTCTACTATGTCGCGGTCAGGGGTTTTTCAAAATTTAAATTTTTTCAGTTTTGCGTTTTCTAAGCATGTCGAGAAGGTTTATAGCTAACTAGTTTATAAATACGAAAAAAAATTTTCCCTGATGTTGGAAAGCGTTTGGAGTATTTTCCATTCCAACCATTCACCCAACCAACCATTCAAAATCGCTTCGAAAAACCTTTCTTGACTTGTAAAATACCGTTGCGAAAGTCAAAATCTCATTTTCTGGCCGATTTTTATCATTCCTTCTCATTTTTGTAATAATTATTGTAGACTTTATCATTTCCTTGATAAAATTTAAGATCAAATTCATTTACATCGCCTTCGCCACTCTATAAAAAACCTGTACACTCCTTTTTGTAGACACCATGTAGGTACTTAGTCGATGGAGAAAGCCTTGTCAGAAAAGGAATTCCGGTTATCCCTTTCAGGCTTTCATTTTAAAAACCGCAGATGTGGAAGCGAGAAATTGCAATTAGGAAGATAAAAACGTCTTTTGTAGCACGCGCAATTTACATTATTTTTATAAAACGTTATAGCCTCTTAGATCAAAAAAAAAAGATTTTTTAATGATAATGAGAGTAAAACATTTAAAATAGGTTTAAACACACCTACTGATCAAAACGTGTTACATGTTACTATTTAAATGTGATATAACAATAGTCAGAGATATTTGATTTGGACTCCTTTTTGACAGACAATCGAGAAGAATGGAGAAAGAAGGGGGAGGCCTTTGGGGATAGTTGTTTAGTTTAACCAACGTGCCAACCCCAATACCGTACCCGAGCAAGCGAAATATTCCAAAATTGACTAATCGATGAATTCCATCATCGCAAATATATTCTTTATTAAGAAATTTGTAAGGTGCATTGGGGTAATTCCGAAAGTCGTCTAATTTCGAAAGTCGCAAAAAAATCACCATTATTTCTATCATATCAGGATTCACCTTTCGAAATGATCCGAACATGTCAATCATTCGTAATTACCCTAATGCACCTTACTTACTAATTACGTAGGTTACTTACTAATTAGGTAGGCAAGAACGATATAAATAATACGGGACACACAAAGCCCATTTGCCCATACTAAAAAGCGTACTCCTGAAATGTATAGGATGGGCCTTTTAGGCTAATAGGTGGCGCTAAAAAATCGAAGTACATTCTTAGTATGAAGACTATAAATCCTATATAAATTATCCTCAACTGGTACAAGGAAATAAATTCTTTCTTTGTAAAATAATGTTCTAAAATTCAATGTAATTTGAGTATCGGTAGCCGAAAATTATCGTTAAGTAATAATAATTATTATGCACTAGCAGATACAGATTTCTTAATATTGGCAATTTGCATTTGCGGTCTTGAGTATAGAGAACTTTACAATATTATTAGCACGAGCGGTTAAACTAGCACTTTGTCCCCTTGTTGAACAACTAACTATTCTACCCCATTCTCAAATTATTATTGTTACGGCCCTGACTTAGCACCATGTAACACATAAGTCGCCTCAGGTTTCGAGACGGCAGTTCGCTGCCAACTTATATAAACTGCGAAGCGATGAGCCAAGTCAGGAGTATTATTCCAACGACATATTGATCTGAAAGCCAACATTTTAAACGATAGCTTACCCGAATTTTGCGTAGGTAATATTATTTGAAACTAAAATAAATGCAATATATTATGTTTAAAGAAAAGGACGTGACCAAGGCATCTAGTTTCCTACGGCTGGAAACGAACCAGCATCCACTGCTATCGCAGAGCAGGTGCCTGATGCTGATACATTTTTTTTTATAAAGTGCATTGGGATTGGGGTACTTTCGAAAGTCGTTTAATTTCGAGTCACATAAAAATCAACATTATTTCCACCATATCAAGATTCCCCTTTCGAAATTACCCGATCATTTCTGTGCTTCGAAATTATCCCAATGCACCCTAATGCATTTTGGTTACTGAAGGTTTGTGGCACCGTCTTTGTGGCTAGCTGATAGAATTTACTTATAAATTATGATTTTGAATCATAAATATTGAAAAAATCGATTTAGTTGTTTTATAGTTATAGTCAGTATTTTCTTCGTGTTGGTGTGGTGAACATTTTTGTGTTTCACTCGGTGGCAAATGGCAAAGTTTGAAATCTTTCGCTTGCTCGGGTATCAATATTGGCACGTGCGGTTAAACAACTACTATTATACCATGTAAAACAAATAACTATTATACCATGCACGAAATAAAACATCAGATTATCATAAGAAAAACATGGACAGAAGTTATTTTTAAATCCAATTTCTATTTAATATGTCAGGTAGAAATATATAAAGTAACTGAGTTGACCGTGACGTCACTCAACTCGATTTCATATTATAGCTGCTTTGACTAGGAGGCTAGTAGCCTACTGTTGTATCGGTTAGATCCCCGGTTTGCCACAGAGATCGCCTTACCTACGCTTAGGAATAAGAGTAGGTCAGGTACACATGCTGGCTTCCGGGGCTAAATGCGTATTAGTCGCAGTATCAAACGAGTCTGGATTTGAAAACGAATTTTCTGCAATTGTTGAATTCTTTCTTTGACTGAGCAGACGATAGACCAGGTAACTAGCCGTATATATTAGGCTTTTCATATTAGATTTCCACTATTTAGAAACATCAATACTCATTTTAATCCTTAAATCTAAAAAAATGCTTTGCATAAAAAACGCATCAAAATCAGTTCGCCCGCTGAAATCTCAAGGACAAACACACATAGTCAGAAATATACTGGTCAAACTCGTAACATCACCTTTTTGTAAAAAAAATCATTAGGAATCGTCGGAAAATATTCAAAGTAATATGTAGTTACTCATTACGTTTGATCATTTCGGTTGCATTGGTTATCACGGGCTTATCGCCACACTAAATGTTATCACCGCTTATCTTATTGGCAATTGTAGAACCGATATGCTATCGACGCTGTTGTACGCTCTCAACTGTAGGGTGATAATCATCGTTATCTCTCACTCTTACCCTTTAAGAGTGAGTGAGATGTGGCTAGAGTACCTAATTTAGTAGTAAAGTGAATCAGTTCTAAAATCTTGAATGATTAGAAACGAATTTTGCTTGTTAATTTAATTGTTAATCAAAGTCGGATAATTAATTAGAAATATTAGTCATCATTCAATCATTTAAATAAATTAATTGCTTTTGATTTGACTCATTATTTCATTCAGCTGAACAGAAATATTAACCCTTATTTTGTCTTTATCAATAAATGCTGTCCACAAATGGAAAATATCATGTAGTTTTCATGAAAGACGTATGAATGAGAGGTGATGATTTAATGTTAATTATTTTGAGTGTATGTCGACTGCAAGTTTTTTTCAATTTAAAACATTACAATTTATGTCTCGAATTTTAAAACAACGAATTTTTAAAATAATTTCATTACAATATATTTCTTCCGGAGCGGTATACATATTTATTACACGTTTTGTTTTAAACGAGTCACACAAATCTGCCGCTAAAAAGCAGCTTAAATGAAATCCGACCTCAATTCTCATTTAACAACATTTAAATAACATGAATGCTGCAGTAATCCGGGAAATACAAAATACTTACATAATATTTGTTCGGTGGTAATGCACATGTAATGATGAATTGTTGGTACTAGGAGGACCTGAACCTTTTGGCTGCGCTCTGGATCTAAGGACTTGGGTCACTCGGGCCTTGTCTGTGCCAAAATAATTATTTGTTACTCAATCGTAAATTGATTCAGTTTTGGATAAAAATAGGTATATAAAAGAATAAATGTGTTTGCTGTAAAACTTTTATTTCTCGAGACGAGGACGATTGTTTCTTTTATTGCAAATCTTGTTGAAGACCTCCTGTAATTGAACCTTACTTTGAAATACGAGTACTACTGTATTCTACAACTGTAATAAATACTAAAATACGGCTTTTAACTTTTAAGTACTTACCTGCTATAACTTCTTTATTAGCCGTGTTTATTAAACATTCCAATTTAATTTCAGGTCAAAGTGTTCCCGGGTGACAACAAATTTGAGACGACCCTGCAGGAAAGTTCATGGCCGGTCTGGAACGAAGACTTTAAGTTCCAGCTGAAACAGAAGGAGGCTAAGAAGCCAGACAAACCCGATCTCCAAGGACTAGTTGCCGGCCATTTCCTATCTCTCACAATATATGCGCTACTCGAGCCACCCAAAACAGAATCAGACAAAAGAAAAAGTGCAAAAACGTTAGACAATAAAAAGAACCCTAAAGTAGCAGACCAGGAAGAACCGAAAGCGAAAAGTGGGTTCCTAGAAAAGACATTCGGTAGTTTTAAATCGACGAAAGCAGAGGCGATGGCGCAAAAATCTGTTCTGGAAAAAAGAAGGACAGTCGGAGCAGCGACGTGGAATTTCGATTCGAAGCTGTTCCAGAATGATCTGAAGAATGGTTTAATTGGAACTCCAGATATTTGGAGGCCAATTAATGCGATTGCGAGCGGTCTAGCCGCCGCCGACACGAGAGTGAGTAACTATGTTAATTATTTTATTGCTCGACTAATTTTTAACGCTTTTACTTCCTCGTCGCCCATAGTAATTTTTGAAAACGATATACTATATGGATATAGTTACATTGGGGAAACTGTGAAAATCTGAACTAAAGTTTAACATATAATAACGCTTTTCAACGCACACAAATTGACCACATATTGGGAAATGAACAGTTTCACGGATGGTAATGGTGTGTATTTAATAAACAAATAACACGTAAATTAATTTGCGTTTGATCCGAGAAATGCAATGAGAATTATTATGTATTTGCACCATCGCAATATTCGCAATGTATTTTCTACTAGCTGGAATAGTCATTAAAATATCTTTCTGCACAAACGCATTTAGCCGCTTGTGTATCATAGACGCCAGGAAAATTAATAATCATAAAACAAATTAAATATAATGTGTGTAGGTCGACTCCGCGACTCACTTATTATAAAACAATATTGTTGCACATCACATAAGTAAAGGAAAACATCCGTATTTATCTGCAAGAGCGCCTACTAAGCTAAGTAGGCAGATGTAATCGGCTTACAAAGATATTTCGAGCCTCATTCAAAAACATTTCCAGCAAAACTGTGTTGGATTTACTTTGATCTCAGACTGAAAAAGTAAAAAAAAAAATTTAACTTTTTATTAGGGCATTAATCTCAGTGTTTGTTCTAAAAATGGTATTAAATAAATGTGTAAATGTATTTTATATGAACTTGAATAGCCGATTAGATATTACTCCATAATAGTTATTCAATAAATGTCGTGAATTTTAAAGACACAAGTCGCAAATTATTTTTTATAATTCAGGCTATAGGATGTGCTGCATCATCGTATAGTTTGTTTTTTAAGGTATACTTACTTAATACAAATGATCTTTACGAAGACTTTATTATTTATTAGCTAGTCGGGTTAGCGGCACACGTATACCTAGTAATATTTACAGTCTATTTATAGCACTACGCATACCAAAATTGTATCCAATCAGGGCCAATTAAGTTTCTCAATTGGTGCGAGTAAGGTGTGGTCTGAGTCACCGCATCACGGAGATCGAATAGATCGTGAGTTCAGCCCGGCGTCACAATAGAATAGCTTTGACCTCGACCACTGAATACCTATTACATACCTACCTTAGACGTGTACCTACTTGTAGGACGTCATATGCAGCCAACTGAGTTTTTAGGGTTCTGAGGCAAAATGGCGATATTTCGTCACGTCCGTCTGTCTGACCATATGTCACAGCCATTTTACTTGGATGCTAAAATGAATATTTATGAAGAATAAAGGTATGTATACCTACCTATATTATAAATATGTATAGTGCTGTTGCTTGGGTTGTTAGTAAAATTGTTAAAAGGATCTTTAGCGGCTACTAAGACATGTATAACTTGATAGCAAACATTTTGTACATGTACCACATCAAAAGATAGGAAAAACAATCTTACACTATTTTTTTGGGCAGTCGTGTAATAAAATAATTTTGGTATTTGTTTTGTCAAATAGCTAATTTCGGAACATAATCACCCCGAATTTCGCATCTCTAACTTTTGAACCGGCACATCATTAAATTTTTTTTTAACTTCATCGGTTGCATCATTTTTGAGTTATTATGCAGAACCATCCATTATGCGTGATCCAACACGAATGCGGCCGGGTTTTATTTGAATTATTATAGGTACTGAAATCATAAAATCATTATCGTCTGTTCGCCAACTGCCAAGGCTGTGAGCCTGTGTTTTTATCTTCAAAACGAAACATGCATTAACTTTAGTTGTTACGTGTTGTTTTGGAGTCAAGAGGTTATTCTACGATATTTATAAAGTATTCGTTGTTGTTACATTTTTAGACACTTTAAAATTCTTCCTATTTTAGTACAGTACTTTAAGTACTTACAAAATAATAGAGTAAAACGTACTTATTAGATTTGGCTTAGTTACTTAGCGAAATACAATGTAAAATAAAAATAAGTATTTGAAAAAAAAAATGGCACTAGCTTTTATCGCCGACTGTACCTTTCTTTCAACAGTCATCTACTGCTCTCCGAGATGTTTCTAAAAACCCCTTACTCAATGGGGATACGACGTTTCATAACAGTACCTATGACCACCTTTCTGCTCCATCATCAGATCAGCTCCATGATACCATAATATTACATTGTCACGTGATTTACATGTGTGAAAAATTTCAACTCAATCGGAAACCGGGAAGTGGGTCAAATTTAGCTTCTACGTTTAGACCCAAACTAACATGCTAACAAGGCAAATTGAATAAAAGCTTGTAAAAATCATTCATCATCATTATCATCAATTTAAATGCTCCTACGGTAAATTTAGAATTTAATTTGACGTGATCAGGACCTGTAGTAAATAGTGAATAATACGTTGAGCAAGCTCAACTCAATCGTGAAATTTTAAATCAGTATTTTCTTGTGTTAAATCGTATTTATTTACCTAACAAAATCCTCTTGATACACGTGTAATTCAGGCGCTGTTCTAAGATTTGTCTGCCTGAGTCAGCCATTCTCAAAGTGTGCTCCGCGGACCCCTAGGGCACCGCAAAGCCTCTCTGGGGGCTCCGTGTGAATTTTGGGTACCTGATATGCCACTTCAACTCTCTTCCATAAAACCAAATATTCACCAATTGATAAAAAATAAAAAACAGTTTCATGTAATACCTCACATTAGAATCTAGTGATTAGATTTTACTATCATGATTGCTTATTAAAATAAAGATTGCAATAAAAAAAAAACGGTCAAGTGCGAGTCGGACTCGCTCACCGAGGGTTCCGTACAAACTTTCAATAGTTGAATCATCAAAATGTTATTCATAAAACTCTACTACAGATTTTACTAAATCGAATACGACATCTATCGGCAAATTGAGTAAACTAATGCGCGCGAGCTAGTATGGAAGATGATTTTTATGGAATAATTGTTTATTGCGTGAACCGATTTTAACCATTTTTCCTCTATTTAATAGCAGGTAATTTCATTGTTATTTTGTTAAAAAATACAGGTACAATAAACACCCGCAAGGGTGTTAAAATTGAAAATGTAAATCTGAAAGGTTTTTTATAAATAAATAAAAATACCCATGTTTGGTGAAAATTTCATACATTTACGTTGGTAAACTTCGGAGATAAGGGGGGGGAAACGGTATTTTTTTTTACATTTTCCTTCAAAAGACATTTTTTTCCACAACCAAAAAATTACAAAAAATAGTTTCCAAATTTCATATCGATAGCATAAGTAGTTCTCGAGATATTTAACAATGTGACAGACGGACAGACAGACGGACAGAGTCGCACCATAAGGGTTCCTGTTGTACCTTTTTGGTACGGAACCCTAAAAATTAAGGGTTCCGTCAGATGTTTTACTTTCTAAAAGGGTTCCATGGGAAAATAAGTTTGAGAACCGCTGGCCTGAGTAATTACTGCTTTCACCCTTTGGCTGCCCATACAACCATTTCAGTCGCAAAATCTTCAAATCAGTAACTAACTGTCAAATGTGACATAACGCGTGGTAACGTCGTGCAAACAATGCGACCGTATTGATACAATAACAAAATGTAGTCGTCGTGTGCACTCGTTACGGTAACAAAATGTGTACGAATTTGTGGCTGTCAATGTCACTGTCAGAATGACTTTTAACGACACTTTATTAGTCGACGTTTGCACACATAACGGTAACAACATGTGGACGAATTTGTGGCTGTCATTGTCACTGTCAGAACGGTTTCTGACAGTGACATTGACAGAATTTGTAACACACATGTGTAGGTCTGATTACCGAACTGCTCCTAAACCACTGTATCCGCAAATGACAATCTGAAATACGAAGGTTTCTCAAACTGTCTTGTGAAGTTGTGGACTGGTTGCTTTGAATCATTTAAATATGAGCGAATTAAATAATAATAAACGACGACGACCATTTAAGCACGCTTCGACATTTTATAGAAATGTGGGAAAGTTAAGAAAAGTGCAGAATGATAATACAAATAGATAAGCACTTTATAGTTACTTAATGTATTAAATATATAATTTTTAATTCTTATTGATAAAAATGAAGTGTAGTGTTGCTTTACACAATAAAAGTAGGAATCAAATGAAATAGAGTATTTACTGTGATATTAATAGAATTTCTGTTGCGCAATGATAGTTTTTTTCAGTACAGATGCTGCTTTTTTTAACGCAGTAGTGCGAGCAAATCAAGCAATGATTCATTTCTTGTCTGGTCGAAACTCTTAGCTTAGATTTAGGTACTGAAAATCGTCGTACGATACACGTGCGAAAAGGACATTCACAACTCGTGTCGATTTAAAACACTCCCTTCGTTCGTGTATTAATTTATCGCTACTCGTATCGATTTTCCTCTTTTCCGCACTCGTATCTACAAGTATTTTGTTTGGGTTACAAAAAAAACACATTATTTACTCTACTACGTTTTATTTAAGTCTCTTTAATATTACAAATTTGTAGACACTTATCTATACAAAAATCTTGACAAAAGAAGTACAGATCGCTGAAATTAATGTTGATCGCTGAAATTAATGACGACTACTTCAACAAGTGTAAATTGTGAAATGCCGCAAAATACTAGTTGCTCTATAGAAGACCATAATAATATGATCCCCGATCCTTTACAACCCAGCAGCTCGGTACGCACGTTACAATTTTTTTTTAATCTTCTTTAGTGAGGGAAACTGAGTACGACGGCATATTTAATTGTTTATAAAGTTTGAGGATACCTGGAAAAAATTAATACAAGAAGCCATTTTGAAAATATAATAAATATTCACTGCTTTGGGTCACGCGTGTACGCTGCGACCATTTTGCGACAGTTTGTCGACCGTTTGGTGACCGTTTGGCGACTGTTTTTTACATGGAATATTACCGTCTTAATCCATATTTTAACAACTTTATTGGTTTTCTAGGCATTATTTTTATTATTTCAGTATAGTATATGCACCGGAGCACTAAAACTTCACCAATTAATATACATAACACGCAAACACCGAGTAGTCAATAATATTATTACTGGTTAAACTGAGGTAAATTGATGGCGCGTTGATAAATTTAGACTTATTTTATGAAATCACTCGAGCAATTTAATTGGCCATGGTAATTAGCCCACATTATATTACTTTTACTTTGACATTTTAATGTCAAATGATTTTATTTCTTTTTTACTTTGACGTCTCTGACAGTCGCCATTTGAAAAGAATGAAATGAACGAATGATTTTGGGAAAGTAGTCGCCAAACGGTAACAATGTGTGCACGCGTAGTGCACACTTCTGTCACTTCTGTGACCATTTGTGCCTGTTACCAATCGTCCCCATTTGGGTCGCCGCGACTAAACGTCGACCGTACTGCGACTAAGCATTGAGACCCGAAGACCTGTGTGTACACAAAATAGGAGGATTTGCGTAGGAACGGCGACCGATTATGGTTATATGGGTGACTGACACCTGCAACGTACCAGAAACTAGCTTAGCGAACTGAATAATATGTGTAGGTACGTAATTAGTATGTTGTACCTGGAACAGCAAAGCCCAGAGCCAGTAATTCAACAATGCGACAAGCAGAACACAATCAAGTACTTATTTATTTCCAACGACGATTTAATACGGGACTGACAAAGCCCATACAAAAAAGCGTACCCCTGAAATGTAAGGCCTTTTAGGTTTAAAACTAGATGGCGCTGTTTCGCAGCCTCGAAACGGCCAAAATCATATTTTGCCCAAATATTCTCGCGTTTTTTTTATTTTTTATAAGAACAAATTACATATTATTTCTTTATTTTAATATCATGATATCATTGACATTTTGATAAAAATAATTTGGCGTCATCCATAATTATATTACGTCACAGTGTAAGGGGGTGGGGGGTCATACTAAATGTGACAATCCCTGTTAAAGGGATACAAAAAAGCGTGACATAGGAGGGGGGAGGGGTCCAAAAACCTGAAATTTGGTGTGACGTAATATGTGGATGATCCCTTGTAGGCATCATCAGTGTAGGTAGTTATGATAGTATGAAGTACCTAGGTGGCGCTAAAAATTGAGGTACGTCAAGTGTAAAAATATGGGTGCGTACAACTTAATCAAAAATATGTCCCATAGCACTTTATGTCGGCGGAATAAGGTCTCGGTACATATTTTTGAGCGGATAAAATCGATACGTATTTTTGCACTTGACTGTACCTACGATTCTTAAGTAGTATGAAGATTGTAAATCCTATATAAATCATCCTTGCTCATTTCGGATTTTAATTTGCGGCTATACTGTAGAGAAATATTTTGTAAACTAAAATATCATAGCTACACATACATACATAAACTCACGACTATATTTCCAAAAGGGATAGGCAGATCACAAGAAACTTATTAAGTTTCAGTGGCACTGAAACTTGTGTTGTTTTGTGGCACTGATACTTTTTGGTAAGTTAATACATTTTTTCGTTAAAATATGATTTTAACGAAAAAGTTTATTTATTATATCCAAAAGTAATTTTATACTTACTAGACTGTGGGTTTGTAGAACTGTAGGTACAGGCATGCAGCTCCAAACTAACTACTATTAATCGTGTTCAAAAAGTTTGGTACGAGCTATAATTTTCGAGGGAGCTACAAGAGGACCATTTTAATAGAGCATTTTAATGGTTTATTTCCTGACTATGAGTAACTTATTGAACTAACTTTTGCTGTAGTGTACACTTGTACTGTAGCTCGTAATTACTTTGCGACAACCAATTTAATTCAAAGCCTAGGTCAGACTCACAAGCGGCTTTCAGTAAGTAATATTCGACGACCGGTCTGGCGCAGTTGGTAGTGAGCTGCCTGCTAAGTCGACGGTCCTGGTTTGAATCCCGGTAAGGGCATTTATTTGTGTGATGAACACAGATATTTGTTCCTGAGTCATGGATGTTTTCTATATAAGTATGTATTTATCTTGTAAGTATTTATATCGTCTCCGAGCACTCATACCTAATAGGTACAAGCTTTGCTTAGTTTCTGTGTAAGGTGTGTCCCCAATATATTTATTTTATTTATTTTTATATAAATAATTTTCATAACAATTTCAGGTTAACTTTTACCGACTTGAGAACTTTGCATGAGGAGGTTCTAAATGTATTAAAGTTTTATGTTTCCTGATGTCGAGAAGACAGCTGTTTCTTGTTTTTATATTCCGAAGTTTCGGTTGTTTGCATCGTTAGCAGGCTGCCCTCACGCCAAGATTACTCTCGTGGACGCTGTGTATCGTACAGTAGTTATCCTTCTCTACCACACTTCCGTATTGGCTCGACCGAGTCATTGCGTATCGTACGCCTCGGAGCGTCAATGGTACGTCTGGCTAGAGGCCCTAGTCACCTTCTTCACTCGTCATTATTGCCCAATAGTCCATAGTAGGTAAATTACATACACAACATACGTAAACGATTTTAGAAGGTTACCTAATAGGATTTGGCCACCGATGTCATATACAGGGTGCCCGGTAATTAATGGACAACCTTTTATCCACCAAAAGGGCACCTTATACTGGTCCAGAAAATCTACTTTAAGGTTTAGTAAAAGTCGCCTGGTTTTCGAGATTTTCACACATTTTAAAATTTTAATGGATATTAATGGACAACCTTAAAAACCAAGAGGGCACTTTATACTGGCCCAGAAAATCGACATTAAGGTTTAGTAAAAGTCGCCTGGTTTTCGAATTTTCACACTTTTTAAAATTTTAGGTTGTATTAAAATTTTAAAAAGTGTGAAAATCTCGAAAACCAGGCGACTTTTACCGGACCAGTATAAGGTGCCCTCTTGGTGGTTAAAAGGTTGTCCATTAATTACCGGGCACTCTGTATAATATAGATCAAGCAAGCGTATCTATCTACTTAGCGTGTCAAATGAACAGTAAAATCCTTACTGAGTTGTCCGTCTTTAATTAAAGCTTGCAGCTTTTGGGCGCAAATTTTTGTAAGTTGAAGTCAACAAAAACACTAAAAATGCCCCGTTACGTGATATTTAATTGCAACAACACAAAAATTATGAACACTCGAGGGCCTGAGACATATTTATAATCACAGGCAAGTAACAACTTCAGTACAAAATCTGACACGCTCGCCCCCTATACAAATAGATGAACTTGTTTCGTCTATCCATATCTAGTTCTGTGGATTTGACGATACAGTTCTAAGTCCTAAGCTTTATCCACGGCGAAACCGGAGCCGGTAACACGTGACGTGTACATCATTTACTTTATGTGAGAGGTAAGAGATTGTTTACCTAAAAAACCAATATATCCGCACGTGTCCAAAAAGGTTACATTGGTTTATTTGCGGTTTTCTTTGAAGGATTTGGGATGTATCAGTAATATGTTCTTTTAAAAAGTTCGTGTAAATTAACGTTATTTTGCAAAGTAGGTCGGTACGTGTGTAGGTAATTCTTCTTCAACTGTGTTTATATTTTTCTTTCGTAATAGTATTAGTATAATAGTATTTGATAGGTCAAATCGCACAAAATGCTACTCGTGGCAGACTTTAAATGAAACCTACAATATTTTGTCACGCATTAAAACTTTTAGAACAAAAATGCTGTCTTACATATTGTAAGTTCGGGAGTTTTATTTTGCTGGTCGATTTTTTTATGGGATAGGAGGCAAACGAGCAGAATTTTTTCCCCTCACTAGCTCGGAAACACGTGTTTTGTCCATTAATACCAGCGGGTAAAATCTCATTTTATCCACTAGTGGGTAAAGTAATTTGACCTTGAATACAGTCAAATGAACTGCTTTAAAATTGATAAAAGTAGGTGAATCTAGTAATAAAGATGATTTACCACCTGTGGAACTACTGGAAGCAGTGATAAACGCATTTTTCGCGGTGTAGTTTCCTCGCTATAGTGAGGGGAAAAGTTTTGTGTTACACTCGGGTGCAGATGTATTTTACTTCTCGTGTGTTAAAAAACTCGCAAGTTCAGGATTCTATTCTCGAACCACTCACTTCGCTCGTGGTTCAACTATTTCCTCCTTTCATTTGCTCATTCTTCAATTCCACACTCGGCGTTAAAATACAACTTTGCCCCCTTGTATAACAAATAACTATTCTTTCGTAATAGTATTAGTATAATAGTATTTGATAGGTCAAATCGCACAAAAAGCTACTCGTGGTAGACTTTAAATGAAACCTACAATATTTTGTCACGCATTAAAACTTGTAGAACAAAAATGCTGTCTTACATATTGTAAGTTCGGGAGTTTTATTCTGCTGGTCGATTTTTTTATGGGATAGGAGGCAAACGAGCAGACAAGTCTTGTCCTTTCTCGTGGAATTGTGTGACTGGGTCAACTTTTCACGCCCCTTAACTAGTTGTAAAGTTTATAGTTTTTGGACTAAATATATTAGGTAATTAAATTTCTTTCCACGTCCACAGAGAGAAAACAAAAAGGGCCAACTGGAAGTGACTCTGTTGTACACGACGAGCGAAGATGGCCTCAACGATGTGGTCACGCTGACCGTCAACAGGCTACGATGCAGTGTACTCACTATGCAGGAACAGGAGCAATATAAAGGTAAATATTTATAGTGTAGCTGTGACACGGTGTGACATCAGGAAACCGAAAGATTTTAACTACGCATTTCTGAAGGCAAAATAAAGATAAAATGTTATATGTATGACGTTAAGCAAATTTTGTGTCATTTTTTTTAGCTTTGTTCGATGTATTTTTACATAAGTAAAAAGTAAATGTTATTCCTAAAACTGGCACTTAAAATAAACATATACACACATTTTTTCTAAAAAAAAATACGTTTTTGCAAGGAGTCACTAGTTACTTTTTGACATCTATCAACGAGGATAGTTGAATTATATCCGATAACGCCATCATCGCCATCAAAATAGCGTTTTATTCTGAGAAATAATAATTGTTATTTTTTTAAATGCTTATAACTCTAAAAGTGGGCGAAATCCAGAAAAGTTTATATATTATGACATTTTACCTACTCTTCTAATATGATGAGGAATACGCTGTTAAAATTATTCGGTTTCCTAATGTTACCCCGTGTATACAGAATAAAAAGTGCTAAGTAGATGTAACCTGTTAGTAGGATATTATGCAGGAACAGGAACAATAGTTGAAAGGGGGCTCCTTTCCATTTTAGCATTTTCGCTACCGTATCTTCTTAATGGTAAACTGCGCCCATATGCATAGATCTTCCTAAATGCTAAGTGTAGGTACCTAGATGTTTTGCAGGGCACCATAAATCTTTGCTTTTTCATTTTTAATTAGACTAAAGCCTTCCTTTCAATAACATTTAATTAAGAACAGCGGTTCCAAATTAAATGTCAATCAAGGTACGGGTAAAATTACTAGCAGTAACCGCGAATAGCGCTGCGCCAGTGTGCCTATCCATACCGTGGTTTGGGGTTACTTTGATCAATTTCAAAATTAATTTGTACTTATTTCCGTGAATATCGACTTAAAAAAAAAATAAAAAAAAGACAATGTCGGTTTTTGCTCGTCTACCGATTTCATTAATCATACGGTTTTTATAACAAATGTATCTCTTGAAAAAAAAAATTTAAAGAAGTCATCAACTTTACCTTAATCATCAACCTTATTTGGGGTTACTTTGATACCCCCCGTTTTTTTGATGGATTTCGATAGTAACCCCTATAGGGAGTAAAACTGTAAAACATACGAAAAAAATCCCTTCACAGGTTTAGGTTTTATAAGGATTTTCGAGCATTTGGGGTTACTTTGACAAAGAGAAAGAAGGGCAGTGTAGGAAAAATCAACTTAAGGATGAGCCCCAGGTTTTTTTCCATATTTTCCATGGTATTTATGAAATAAGGTACCATATGACCATAATTTTCTGATGCTTGGCGAATCCATTGTTGGCCTTCGACAACTGTGGAAGAGATCCCTTATGGGGATAAGCTCGCCTTTGTATCTCTATTCCTACAAATTGTATATAAACTGTTGTACACAATAAAATGATTACTACTACTACTACAACTTTAGTGATGGCCCGATTTAAAACCGTTTCTGAGTAGTTCCGATAATTTCGGGAACCCAATCTTTTTTTATATGTTCGCGGCATTATTCTAAAACAATAAAACAAAATCAACTACGAAATCATAAAGAAAAATACATACAATACCTTAATAATCTACAAACCATATTTCGCTGGGTGTCATTGATCAGTGATCAAAGTAAACCCTTATAAGCGATCAATGACACCCCATGCCAGAAAAACCGAAAAATCAAAATGGCTGCCATGAATATCTTTTGTTACAAGAATCGACGTTATAGGCCAATACTTGCCTGATTAAATGAATTACATTAAATTTATCTATTTACTATATAGAACATTGTACATTAGAAGTTATTCAGGCTATAAGTTTTAACAAAAAGTTTTTACACAAAAGTAACAAACACATGAATTTTGCGGGCAAAAGATAGTAGTTTTATATAGCCATACTTTGTACCTACGGAAACTGCAAGTTGTGAGCTATATTGTGGTTACAAAATTGCGAATATAAACTTATTGAGTAATGTCATGTGTGTATTCAGTTACTCATAGGTAAATACAATAGTTTTCAGTACAGATGGTGTTTTTTTTACGCACTAGTGCGAGAAGTGGTTCATTATATGCCAGGTCGAAACTTTGAAGGCTCACCTGTACTGAAAAACGTCGTACGATACACGTGCAAAAAGGAAATTCGTAACTCGTGTCGATTTAAAACACTCCCTTCGGTCGTGTTTTAATTTATCGCCACTCGTTTCGAACTTCCTTTTTTACGCACTTGTATCGTAATGTACTATTACCCAGGCAAACATAGTAATAAATGACAAAGGATAAACATAAAACACAAAGCATGTGTCACCGCTGATTACTTTTCCTAATCTACCAACTACGTGCCTATAGGCCCCGGCTTCTTCAGGTTTCTAATCTTCTTTTATAGGTTCGAAACACGCAAAAAGCACGTTGCACTTTCTTGTTTATGTCCAATCGTTGTGACGTCCGATGAATATAATAAAAAGCGGCCAAGTGTGAGTGGGACTCGCGCATGAAGGATTCCGTACCACTCTATCCCTTAAAACCGGACAAGTGTGAGTGGGACTCGCGCATGAAGGGTTCCGTACCACTCTATCCCTTAAATCCAGGACAAGTGTGAGTGGGACTCGCGCATGAAGGGTTCGCAACCACTCTATCTCTAAAAACCGGCCAAGTGTGAGTGGAACTCGCGCATGAAGGGTTCCGTGCCACTCTTTCTCTAAAAACCGGCCAAGTGTGAGTGGGACTCGCGCATGAAGGGTTCGCAACCACTCTATCTCTAAAAACCTGTCAAGTGTTAGTGGGACTCGCGCATGAAGGGTTCCGTACCACTCTATCTCTAAAAACCGGCCAAGTGTGAGTGGGACTCGCACATGAAGGGTTCCGTACCACTATCTCTAAAAACCGGCCAAGTGTGAGTGGGACTCGCGCATGAAGGGTTCCGTACGACTTTATCTCTAAAAACCGGCCAAGTATGAGTGAGACTCGCGCATGAAGGGTTCCGTACCACTCTATCTCTAAAAACCGGCCAAGTGTGAGTGGGACTCGCGCATAAAGGGTTCCGTACCACTCTATCTCTAAAAACCAAGTGTGAGTGGGACTCGCGCATGAAGGGTTCCGTACCACTCTATCTCTAAAAACCGGCTAAGGGTGAGAGGGACTCGCGCATGAAGGGTTCCGTACCACACTATCTCTAAAAACCGGCCAAGTGTGAGTGAGACTCGCGCATGAAGGGTTCCGTACCACTCTATCTCTAAAAACCGGCTAAGTGTGAGTGGGACTCGCGCATGAAGGGTTCCGTACCACTCTATCTCTAAAAACCGGCCAAGTGTGAGTGGGACTCGCGCATGAAGGGTTCCGTACCACTCTATCTCTAAAAACCGGCTAAGTGTGAGTGGGACTTGCGCATGAAGGGTTCCGTACCACTCTATCTGATCTATCTCTAAAAACCGGACAAGTCTGATTCTATGGGAGCCACTTAAGACGCTACGAGAGCGAAAATTCTAAAATGGAAAGGAGTCCCCCTTTCAATTTGGGAATTTCAGTTAAATATACTAGTGTTATTAACTAGATTTATCGAAAAAAAAAAATGTCCATTAAGAACAACTCAGTTAAAAGATATTGCGAAAAAATCTTTAAAATCGAGGTTCCGCTCTCGACTGTTCCCTCCTCTTTAAAACTTATTTAAACAGAACGAAATTAGTAATAACAATGAAATACAGATTATTTCATTGTTATTACAAATTGTTACCGATCTTGAGTATCACAGCTTTTTTGAGCCATATTGAAAAATGCCGTTTTTAGAAATTTTTGATTGGCTTTAGCGTCTTTTAAAATAAAAATAGCAAAAAAATAAAAGATGGTCCGACACAGATAAAAAAAAAATCTGTGTTGAAAAAATCATTGCTTCAAAAACCAAGGAGGAAGTAGTCGAGAGCGTTTGTATGGGGAATTGACCTGTATCGTATCGTCTTAAATACTTATTCTCGTTTGAATAAAAAGTCAAGTATTATACGCCGCTAACAATTTTCGGTTGAATAAAAAGTCTTCAAGTATTATACGACGCTGACAGAACAATGTTCCAAAGGTATGAGAAGGTTCTCTATGTCTGAAATCCTCGGATTGGTGATGCCGAATTTCTGTCATCTTCATTACGTAATTAAGAATTTCGCATTATCATTTTTTTTAACCTATGACACAAAACGCAAACGATTGGGTGTTATAAGTTTGACGTGTCTGTCTGTTTGTGGATGTGTGTCTGTCTGTGGCATCGTAGCTCCCGAACGGATGAACCGATTTAGATTTCGTTTTTTTGTTTGAAAGCTGAGTTAGTCGGGAGTGTTCTTAGCCATGTTTCATCCGTTTTCACGTCGAGGCATGTATAGTGCTTTTCTCAAACATACAATGAAATAAATAAAAAATGCTCTAAATGACAATATTTTATAAAAAAAAGTTACTTTGCAGGCCTAGGCCTGAAAAATAATATGAAATCCCTTTACAGTCCTCTCGAGTTGTTGCGCCCAAAAAGCGATACTTCCCAGCCCATTTTAAGGAACGTAAAGACAATATTTCATTGCATGTTTGAGAAAAATATGTTTTCTCAAACATGGTATGAAATATTGATGTTATGTGCCTTATAATTGGCAGCGAAGTATGACGTTGCAGGTGCGGCTAGGACGATTGATAGATAATGGAATTTCATACAAACCTTGCAGGCCAAGGCCGGCAAAGTCTTCTTTTTTAATTTCCAAACACAGATAATTGTGACATAACATCCAGGTATTTAGCCAATTAAAAAAAAACTATAAGGGGCTTTATAGACGTGCCGACTGCAACTGGTACGGGCCCTAGACAATATTTGATTTTGGGTGCGTTTTCATACAAAAAAAAATTTTTTTCGTTTTTTTTTTAATTTTTTTTTTAATTTTTTGTTTTTTTATAGGCGTATACGGGGCATTATGGGAACGAAAATTCGATTATTTTTGCGCTACGACGCACCGTTTAGGAGATACAGCCATCCAAAGTTACTATTTTCAGTAGACTTTATTTATTTCATACCATGTTTGAGAAAAGCACTATACATACCTCGGCGGGAAATTTGTCCCGGCCTCTGTAGTAATGTACTATTTTGTTTATTTATTCAACCTGCCTACGCGTATTTTAATTGGAACTATATCCCACACATAACGGTGATCTATGTCCTATAGGCAGGACAAATGTTGTGTCTACAAGGTTATTTTGCAGGTCCGTCAATCGCTCGCGGTCGCGCGTTAAGTACCTACATGCTAGCCGTTCATTCGAATGAACAAGTGGCCGAGGCGCACCACGCGCCCGCCTGTGTAGTCGCGTGGCACATACCTACTATTCTTCTGAGTTTTGCGTAACTTATTAGTATTAGTTAAATAAAGCCTAGGTATTTGTCGTTTTGCGGGCAAGTGACTTATTAATAATCTGTGGTTATTGCCCAATAAATGAAGGTACAAATGGCGGATTTATTGCCGAGGTTCTAGAAGTCAATGTTACACATTTCGGGAGAACAACCCTCGACATTTTTAGTACACCTACATGTTTTTCTTATTTACTGGCCAAGGCCAATTTCTGTTCGAAGGCCACGGAAGCGGTAACTTCGTTTAGCGCAGCGGCCAGAACTGTGACGCTTTCCGGCCGCAGGGCAGAAAATTTAATTTTCGTGTAATATGATATCTGACTCTCATGAGCCTGTTTAATGATGCGTGTAATCACAAAAAGTCAGGGAACGTCGAGAGATATCCAGTCTACTGAGTAATAATCTGATATTACTTGATTACGTCTACTTACATCGTAAACACAACATTAACTAGTATAACATAAAGTCTACTTTTGTAATAAACGCTCAAATATTTCAGGTTAGATATGAGACGGTACGAAATTTTGATATATTGGCTGATGAAATGTGCTTCAGTATTGCTCGTATCGATAGGTACCTTTTTAATACAGTTGCTCAAAAAGTGCCCGTTTTTTGGCTGTTTAACGTGCGAGAAGTTTTTACGCACTAGTGCGTAAAAAGTATGCGTTCGCATTTTACGACTACTTACCGAGCTGTTTTAATATTAGTCTAGTTTACTAAGACGAAATAAAACTATAAACGTACTATTAAGGGACTAATATTATCTCAATTTAATTTAATTACATATTAATATTTTCGTTTAATATTATTAGTTTAGAAATATTATTAGTTTAGAACAGTATTAAGATATATGTATCTAATTTACATTTTGTAACCTCGCCGTAATAATAAATAATATTTAAAACATTGATATTTCCTATGTAATTGTTTACTTTTAGTTATATTAAACATAATTTATAAAATGGTTATCTTCAAAGATACGCCTTTGGGGCGAGGCTCCCCACAGACAGATCTCTTAAAAAAAACTTGTATGCAATACAGGGATTTTGTCACTGAAAAATACCAGTTTAAAACGGTGACTTGCTTATTATTTTCAGTGACAATTTTCTGAATTCGAACGCGTGAGACTCAAAAATCCCCGCAGGTGATATAAGTATATTATATATTTTTATATCTTATAAGGGCGTATAATTTTCTCCTAAAGAACTCGTTAATAATTATTTAAATTCGAGGTGAAGTTCAACAAAGCGGCCAAAAACTTTGGAGTTGTATAGAGAAAGGAGCGTTTTATGAAGAGACAAACTCCGCGTTACGCACGAGTACCTAATTGTGAAGTTAATGCTCTTCAATGTAATCACGATTGTCTGCCTGTCTCATTCATTCTTTATCAACAACAAGCAGATGACGGATTTTTATCAACAACCATTTAGATTACCTACGTTTACATTTTTACAACAAACGGACAAGCGATTTAATATCCACTAACATTCGCAGGTGAATTACTGAAGATTCTAGGCACCGTAGCGTACAGTCACGGACTTTAATTGTTGTTCCACTTCTAGCCGTTCAGATTTGAGGAGTTCGGTTCTGACCATCATCAGCACTTCCACTGCACCAAATGTCGCTGTTCTGGACGTAAGTGCATGCTGTTCTTATAAAAATAGCAAAGTCACTATAAGCGTGCCGTTCAGATTTGAGGAGTTCCGTTCTGACCATCATCAGGAGTTCCACTGCACCAAATGTCACTGTTCTGGACCTACGGGCATGCTGTTCTTATAAAAATACCAAAGTCACTTCACTATAAGCGTGCCGTTCAGATTTGAGGAGTTCCGTTCTGACCGTCATCAGCACTTCCACTGCACCAAATGTCACTGTTCCGTACGTAAATTCATGCTGTTCCTTTAAAAATACAAAAATCACCATATGTATGCCTTTCAGATTTGAGGAGTTCCCTCGATTTCTCCAGAATCCCATCATCAGAACTGGGTTCTGAGAAAAATGGGACCAATCTGTATGCATACACATTCAATCAAAAAAAAAATTTTCAAAATCGGTCCAGTAACGACGGAGATATCGAGGAACAAACATAAAAAAAAAACAAAAAAAAAAACATACAGACGACTTGATAACCGTCCTTCTTGAGAGATATAAGGCGACAGTTAAAAAAAAAAAGTGATTTATCTCGCGGAAATGCCCGACTGTACAATGTTTATTTGTAGGGTTGCGAAAAAAGCACGGCAGTTAGAAAAGTCCATTATCCACTCCGAAATTTCAAAAGTCCAACTCCCAAAATCTAAATATGTATGTTATGTGCTTGTTGTTGAAGGGTTTACGGGATTAATGGCGATGTGTAGGCGAATATTTGATGTTGGGTGTGGTTATCGACGTGAAATATTAATAACTAGCTTTTGCCAGCGGCTTCGCTCGCGTTAGAAAGAGACAAAAAGTAGCCTATGTCACTTTCCATCCTTTCAACTATCTCCACTTAAAAAATCACGTCCATTCGTCGCTCCGTTTTGCCGTGAAAGACAGACAAACAAACAGACACACACACTTTCCCATTTATAATATTAGTATGGATATTGTAGGGTACCGTCTCTATCTGATATATCGGAGTGGGTAAACTGCTTACAAATACGGGAACTCGCACTTTGATAATATATAGGCGGGCGTATTCCGATATTTTGTGCACTCTTTTCCCACGACTGCACAGTGTTCTTTCTTAGTAACATCGCAATGCTCGTTCTTATTAAGTCTTCATACAAAGAATCTTTCTCGGTTTGACCACTGCAGGGAATGCATTGCAGTGAAAAGGCCCCTCGACTCGCGCGATGCTCTTTGCTTATTAAAAAGGAGAGAGTTGTCGTGCGTCTTCAATCATGACACGTCATTGGAAAATAACCGCTACGGCAACGCAGTAGCACATTTTTCAGTGGAACCCGCGGTCTACATTATTATGTGGGAGTCTATTACGAAATGGAAAGTTCAAACTCTTCAAAGTGTTGGGTTGGTAAATAAGATTACTGGAAGGATGTGTGTGCATTATTTCCAATTTTACTTGACCTAGATATGATTCTGACGTATTGACGATGAATTGAGTATTCAGATGCGTATTCGTTTTCGGAATCGCTGATGAGTTTTATCAGGATTATGAGATTCAAATGGAATGAGATTTGATTTATATAAATTACTAGCTTTTGTCCGCGGCTTCGCTCGCGTTACAAAGAGACAAAAAGTAGCCTATGTCACTTTCATCACTTCAACTATCTCCAATCACGTCAATTTATAGCTCCGTTTTCCATGAAAGACGAACAAACAAACAGACACACACAATTTCCCATTTATAATATTAGTATGGATTATTGAGATTGTTATTATATGAATACATATATTTTGACGACCGGTCTGGCTCAGTTGGTAGTAACTAGTAACCCTGCCTGCTAAGTCGCGGTCCTGGGTTCGAAGGCCGATAAGGGTATTTAATTGTGTGATGAGCACAGATATTTGTTTCTGAGTCTATTTATCTATATAAGTTTATCGTCGTCGTCGCTAGCACCCAGTTTGGGGCTAAGTTGGTCTGTGTAAGGTGTCTCCAATATTTATTTATTTCTGTAGGTATAACCTGGGGGCCGATTTTTTTAAACTTGAACCACTCGATTTCGTGATTTTTTTTAAATAATATCTCCGCTACCAGCAATGTCAAAACGAAACGACTAGTCAATAAGTACTAGATTCCAAAATTCTGTCGCTTGTATTTCAAAAACCATTTCACTATTTTCTTCAGTTGTTCAGATCAAATGGCAAAATCGTGCACTCGAGATTCAAAAATCGGCTCCCTGGGAGTGTTCCAAATTACTCTTGACGATGCGATGACATGCCATATCCGTAACGTAAGAAATGTGGATGTATTAATTCGTAATTTGCTATAGCGACCAAGCAGGCAATCATGATCGCGCTATAAATGTTATAACATCAGGGCGTCCCTATCGCATTTACAGATAGTGCGATAGGGACGTAAATAAAAAAAAAATATACGAACGTAAAAGGATCTCTGGTAAACGTCTTCTTACCACTAAATCAGGCAGGCAAGCATGGTCGCACTTGCCTGCCAGTTCATGTCTTACTAATAAAATTGAACTCTGAACAAATTACCATGATTTTATTGATGACGGTGACAAGTCTTATCTTATCAAGTTATCAGTCAGGAAAAGTAAAAACATTATGTCCTATAATATTTATTATTTTATAGGTGCATCGGTAGGTATTTATAGCCATGTACTTGAACCATGATTAATGACCATCAGTGTGCACGTACGATCATCTATCAAAAGGAAAATGATTATGAAGAAATCCGTACAGCGTAAGGGCACGTGAAAAACCATTATTGTACTAACGCCGATATTTTTTCGAGGTTCGCGTAAACATAATACTTATTTGTTATTATCCAAAAGGATTTAGACGCGTGTTGAAAGATTAACGGGAAAGGGTGCTTAAAAGTAAGTGTTTCCATTGTATACTTTTTTAACAAATACAAAAAGTTGGATATGGGATCGCAACAGGATCAAAAATATAAATTTGGATAAAGTTGCATTTCACCCACAAGAGTGCCAAGTAATTTCATTCAAATTTTACCTTGATTTCCGAAGCTGGCTTGCAGAATCGACCTTAAAATGTGACGTTATGTGGGTAAAGGGACATTATTGTCGATGGCGCTTACATCCCTCGTCGTCGTATTAGTACATATAGGAACGATGTTTTAGATTTAGTATTTTCCTTGAGTTGGTGCGGTGAAAAATTATGTTTTTCACTCGATGGCAAAATTTGTTTAACCTTTTTGCCCTGAAACCCTAAGTGACCGGCCACACCAGAGCGTCGCGTGTTGGTCCGCGCCACGCCGCTTCAGTGTAATTCAAAAAACGTCTCCTCAGTACATTTTGTATAGGAAAGACGTAAGACGCGCCCCAGGTGGCGTGGCGGCGGCGGGGCGCGCGCCGCGCCGCTCGGCGGCGCGCTTTACGTCCTTCCTATACAAAATGTTGAGAAGACGCTTTTTTTACACTCAGGTGGCGTTTTGCGCCGAGACGCAACCTGATGTGGCCGGTCCCTAACAATGCTCAAAGTTCACTTTCAATTATGGCACGTGCGGTTAAACAATTTTGCGCCTTTGTAAAACAAATACCTAACTAATTGTTACCTAAATGATTACTATTCCGTACCAAGAAATTCTTAAGGAACTCGTCCTGTATGGAAGTGAGTGCTGGGCCACCAAGACGAATGATGAGAGAAGACTGCATGTGAATGAAATGAGAATGTTGCGATGGATGTGTGGTGTGACAAGACTGGATAGGATTCGGAATGAGTATATAGGAGGAAGCCTGACAGTAGCGCCAGTGACAGAGAAGTTGAGAGGAAGTAGATTAGCATGGTATGGGTATGTATTTAATGCGGAGGGATGAAAGCAATGTTATAAAACGAGTGGTAAATATGAAGGTGGATGGATACAATGGTAGTGGAAGGACTAAGAAAAGATGGATGGAATGTGTGAACAATGATATGAGAGTGAAAGAGTATGGAAATGACGGCTGATAGAGAGGAATGGAGGAAGATGATCTGCTGCGCCGACCCCAAATAATGGGAAAAGGGCAAGGGAATGATGATGAAATTCTTAAGGAACGAGCAGCCAGGCTTGATTGTGTTCAGATTATGATGGATGAGACGAATGTGATGAAAAATCTTTTTTTGCGTGAAGCACACTGTTTTGGTTCAAGCCAAGCGTCTATAGTTGTATCTCAGTTCATACAGAATGATTAATTAAATAATCACCTGTAATAATTTTCGTACTGAATATTTTGATCAAGCTAGAACAAAAACGTTCACTATGGAACTAATCTTAAAACACTAAAATATATTACGTCGGAAAATATCAAGGTTACCTACATTTTTGAAGAAATATGTAAAAATTAAATGCCGCGGCCGTTCCCTTATCTCCGAAGCTTATGGACAAAAATTACGAATTTTTCACAAAACATTGGTATTGTTCTCTTTATTACAAAAATCGTCTTCTCTTGGAAACTTTTTTTTGTCAGTCTTTCAGATTTTAATTTTAACCACCCCTGTGGATGTTCATAACATTATGACGAAGAGATTTACGTAAAACACCGTCTTTCAAATACAATGTTTTCGGCGTTGGTTCCATATCAGAAGGGTTCTGTAGGTGACATCGCAAGCCTCCTTGTGCTTACCGTGGGACTTGGGGCCGGTTGCATCAAACCAACTGTCACCGTTAAAGCGTTCGTTATATGTTATTTTGTATGAGAAGTTCCATAGACGTCTGCTGCGTGACGATGATGTGTCTGTCAAATGTGGTTGATGCAACTGGCCCTTAAACAACATCTGTAAGAAGTTCGCTATAATATGTATTTATTACTTATAAATAAATATGTTACGTGCGAGTGAAAAGTTTAACTTATTCAAATATGAACCATTTATTAACGTGCACTTAATTGACAACATTTCATATTTTCGACTACTACTTTTTATTATTTGGTTCGAAAGAACTGAATATTTAAAGATACACGTATTTTTTTATTTTTCCCAAAAACTGCTATTTTAATGCGAAATTCCCTTTTTATTACTACTTCGAACAGAAAGAGCGTAAGTTACAAACGTCAAGACACAGCTTCGTGACGTCACATGTGTTGTTTCATACACCTAAGAAAACGACAAAATCATTCCTAAAAAAAAGTTTTAACAGTCAGCTTAAACAGTCCGAGATGTCTGACTGTCAAGTGTCACTGTCAACAAAATATTGAATAACTACGAGCTATGGAATGTAGAAGTATAAGGAGAGAAATCTGTCAAAGTAGAACAGTCGAAAATGACGTGTCATTCCCTTATGTATAGGTAGTTTCAACTCAGTTGAGGCCACGCACACTACAACACTGTCATGTAATGAAAACGAGATTTTGAAATTAGTGTTCTTACTGTGTACCGACTGCAGATTCAACAGTGAATTGCAAGAAAGACCAAAAAGTTTCTATTAACTATTTTGTTAAGAATTACGTCTATAGAACAATTTTCAAACAAAACAGAAAATAAAATATCTCGTATGTGATTAATTAATTGTCAGATTATGATTGTAATATTAATCGCAGAAATCAAAGATAATCCATACTAATATTATAAATGGGAAAGTGTGTGTGTCTGTTTGTTTGTCCGTCCTTCACGGCAAAACGGAGTGACGAATCGACGTGATTTTTTAGGTGGAGATAGTTGAAGGGATGATGAATGACATAGGCTACTTTTTGTCTCTTTCTAACGCGAGCGAAGCCGCGGGCAAAAGCTAGTATGTAATAAATTTCAATTTCAATTTATATCGATAGCTGAATACTTATTTGGAAGTGAAATTTCATATGAGATATAAAGTTCACCGGATAATTTAATTTAATAAAATAATATCGTTTGTCCTTAGTAAAATTTTATTCGTGCCACCGCGACTTCTATGTCTGTTTATTAGGTATTTCGTTATCAAACCTCTTTAAATATGATTGAAGTAACTAGCACTCGTTACATCGTAGTCATACCTATTGACAACTGCGTTTTCCAAGAGATAAACCGAAAACCAAAACCTTATAATCAATCCGATGCCAAGTGACGGTGGTTTATTAAAGGATTTGTTCATTATTTTTTACTGCTTTTAATACCATTAATGATAAGTATATCAATAAATAATAATGTTTTTCAAAAATATATTCATCGTTTTTTTTTACATTCACTCACTCATTTAATAAAGTTATTTATTAATAAATAAAGTTATTATTTCATTCATTCATTTTTTTGCAATCAGTACTAATCTTCATTTAGCTGTGTGTGTTATTATTCACTTCAACCTCCGTGGAATTACCTATACCTACCTGCAATTGCAGCGCCTGCACTTCTGAAACTTAAAGCTTTCGCTCCTTACCTCTAATCTCCATACTACGAGCGGTGATAAGTGTCACAGTCAAACTCAAGTGACATCCCTAACCGGAAGATTTTTTTGTTTATAGTGGCAGCTCTGAATAGTCTGAATTGACTATGTGACTTTACTTCCCCTTTAAACTATTTTTAAGATTTTTTTACTAAAAATAAGGAAAAAAATATAAAAAAATATTTTTGTGATCTACTTTTCGATTTAAGGACATTGAAAATTTTGAAACGTTGTCAATTATTGAGGCATTGTAGGTACTAAGGATGCTGGCGATATTTCCTCGCTCTATCGCAATGTTGTGATACTTGTGATTGTTGTGATAGGAAGTCGCCAGCTCTCTGGTAACGTAACTAGAGATGGGTAGTGGGTAAAAACCCGCGGGTAAATACCGGGTATTTACCGGGTTTTTACCCAATGCACCCGTATTTACCCTTTTACACCCGAATGAGTGGGTAAAAACTTTTTAGAATGTAAAACGTATTTTAATTAAGGTTTTCGTTATTATTTTACTTTGATTTACTTCGTATAACATTCTTTGATTCAAATGAAGTAAAAATACTATCTGAATTCTTACTTAATTGAAATTTAGTGTCCAGGTGCTCTGGGCAAAGTTAGATGATAGTGTAATAATGTGCTAACTCGAAGCTTTACTAATGCTTTTAGAAGACTTAGACTACAAGCCGGATAAGTAGAACATAACAGGAACAGTAAAACAAACAGTCAATAGTGTTTAAGTTATTATTTATTAGGTAAGTACAAAATAAATGTCATTTATGAAATAAAGAAATTGTTTATGATATAGGTAATTGAAACATACCTAATCAAGAAATTAAGAATCACGAAAAAAACATACAGTAAAAAATAGGCGCATGGTTTAATAAAAATAATAAAATTGTATTTACTGGCACCGCTGATTCAAGATCGATTTCACTGGCAAGTGGCAAATATCCATAAAAGTCCAATAGATAACGTTAACTTCAAAGTCCATAAACAAAACAAGTGTCGAAGTACGACGTGATGTGATACATTAAGTAAAACGGGAGCAAGTAGTTGTGTGCAGGTCAGATGACAAATAGCAACTGACCTCTCTTGGGGGATCCTAGAGATTTTTTTTGCAAGTTAAGAGAATCCTAGCTACCCGCCTTCTGATTGGCTGCTAGGTATGCTCCAATAACAATAGGTGTCAATTTTAAATACCATGCGGTTCAACGTAGCTGTTTGATAAGATGTAGACGATTTTTTTACAATATAAATCCAGTTTTAATACCAGGTGGTCTAATGAGCGGTATTTTGTTTGATATCCGACTCTTTATGATTGTTCTGTACATTTTTCAATAGATAGTCTTCTATTACTACAATAATATCAGTATAAACTAAGTTTTTAATCATATAGAAGTCATCCTATATTATGGTTTTTATAATAAAAATATCATTCGTGTCGCTTAGAATTATACAAAAATAACCATTTAATAATAAAATATAACGTGATGAAAAGATAAGTGAAGGAAATATCATTTTATTTTAAATTTAATTCGTAATAGTTTTTACCCACCCAATCGGGTATTTATGGGTATTTACTGGGTACTTTGGGTAAATACCCGGTATTTACCCGGTATTTACCCACCCCTACCCATCTCTAAACGTAACGAGTATGACAACCAGGCGCTTCGCGATTTCTGTGAAAAACGTTCGCGCTGGGAACCCACGGACCACGGACCTAGAGTTTCAATGAATTATACAAATATTGTCCCGCTATATTTGCCTTCCGAAAGTATTATAGTTCCGAATGCAAAACATGCACATGTGACGAACGTACCATGAATACAAATCATAGGGTTTTTGGCATCACCTGTGCACAAGTTTACCCCTACAAATATTGCGACAGGTATTTTGTTACCAAGGTAAATCGTTAATAATTATATCTGCCTGTATATCATTAGGTACCTATTTAAATAAATGTAAACAAAATCTACTCTCGAAAGTTTCTTTAGACCAGTTGAGGGTAAATGAAAAGATTATACGACTAAAAAAGGTGGTTAAATTCGCTTGGTTTAGAATTTGGTTGGTTAACAAACAAAATGTAACTACCTTATAATATACAAATTATTTATTTGAAAATTTAAAAATATTTTAAGCGGGTTACTCACGTATTAAGTCGATATAGCGTTCGACATGTTTCGGTTCAATGTCGAACGCTATATCGACTTAATACGTGAGTAACCCGCTTAAAATATTTATAAATATGTATGAGTCTCACGGGAGTTTTATAGTTAAAATACAAATTATTTGTTTACATTTTTATATAGGTAAGTACCTACCTAGTATAGAGTTTTTTTATTATTATTATAAATAGATGGGCTTACTCTTGTCCACGGGCTAGCCAAAGGCAAAGACGCGGCCACGATGGAGTGAGCTCGCCCAGAAGATGCCTGTTCACTCTTGAAGGTTATTGGGTTATATGAGTTCGGAAATATAGCCGCCGGCAAGGAATTCCACTCTTTGGCAGTGCGCATAAGAAATGAAGTAGCAAAACGCTTTGTGCAAATTCGCGGAATATCTACCAGGTAAGGATGGAAACTGGCCGTGCGTCTAAGAGTCCGATGGTAGAATGGGGACGGTGGAATAAGCTCGTGCAGCTGTAAAGCTGTTATGGTATGTTTTGCTCGCAATACAGCTATAGGCAAGCACTTTAAATGATATCCTTTAGATGTCTAGAATCTAATGATATAAATAATATAATTATGTTTGAATTTAGAATTAGCTCGAATGATATCTACACTCGGTATAAATAAACGCGTGTTATACAAGCATTACTGGATCTGCCCTAGGTTGTTGTGAAATATGGTTTTGTTTGTTCAAGAACAAAATTGAAGGAAATTAGAACGAAACAAAAGATAACAAGAGTTTTGAATGATTCACGGTTATTTTCATTAGACTTATATTGACCGGGATATAGGCCGTGATTACCTTTTTTGATTTTTGTCGTGCTCCCGATATTTCGACGCAGTTGCATGCATCATGATCACGGAACGGATTTTTCCGAAAATATCCACTATTAAAGTAGAAACCTCACGCATCTAAGGGTAAATAATAATACATACCTACTTCAGTACTGTTTCATAAAAAGCGGTCAGATATATGACACTTTTTGCTACACTCGCATCTTGGAGGCAGAAAATGTTATATGAGGGGAAAAAATAAACGAGGGGCGGCCGTCACTCTCAGATTTGCTTTCATACTTAAACATTGATTGATTGATTGATTTGATTTATTTGCTAAAATGAAAGCACAGGTACATGTATGCAAATACAGTTTAAAAATCCTTATACTAATATAACAAAATTCTTAAGATAAAAACCAAATTTAAGTATATTAAACTGATTTCAAAATACGTCAGAGATACAATGACATTAAGACATATTTGTCAAGTCTTCATGTTTAGACATAACTACTACTAAAATTTATTTTGTCCATTAATCGTTAAAGAAATGTAATATATCTAGTTTAGCATCTCAAATGATATGAATGTGATCAGCCTCAACTCTGTTAAATTTTTCATACTTATTAGTACCTAATATAGGTACGAAGGGTAAGGCTAAGTGAACCACATAATACATATCTGCTTTCCCTACATCTATAAATTTCAACAAAACATACTAATTTTATATTAATAATGATGAACTAATTCAATAATAGATCAATCTGATAAACTAAATGTCGGTAAAGGAAAACTTTTACACGCAAGTCACGCAGCCAGAGTTTTTTTTTAATTCAGAGACAAACTAGTTTTTTTTCAGGCTTCGACCTAGTTCGGGAGATAGGTATTACTTTGGACCTTGGTGTAGTTGTTAATAGCCTAATAATAAGATTTCTTTTGTCACACTCGCTCGTAAACGGTGCTATTACATGCCTGCATACTGATACGTAATGACCAATTTTGCGGCACACGGGCGGTAAAGTTTATGCCTGGCTGGGGCTTTCCACGAACTGTCAAAAATTACAAGATTTCGAAATATCAGCATAGGTATTTTAATACATTTAGTTTTAAATTTGTTTAATACTTCGCGAGTGTGATGGAAAACATTGTTTATGATTACGGGCGTCTCAAGGATTACAAACTCGAGTTATTAAAGCCAAACGGCCTCTCTTTTCGTAATCCTCCCGCCTCTCCGCCCTTAATACAAAATGCACTATTATACCTATATTTATATAATGTCGTAAAGCTATACTGTGTTAGGTTTATAATTTTTTTGTATATTTCTTGTCTGGTATTGAGGTACAAACAGCGATAAATGCTCACGCCTAAAAATGACTTTTTGGTCATCTGAAGCTCACGCTGATGTCAATAATATTTATACCTACATTATTTAACATAATATCTGCTGAAAATACGCTTCTGCTACAATTTCGGCATGACGTAACTTTTAATTTTGTTTCCAAAATTTAATATTTTTAGATTTTAGTCACTGATGACACGTTAGCGTGTATATCTGTAATAATTGACGGTAAACATGTAATTTCCATCGCGTGACTACCACCGCAATTTACTTGCCTTACTCATAGCTTGACCTTACGAATGACATAGAAACTAAATCTTGTCTTATTTTCTGTTTCAGCTCCGCTGTACTTGAAAGCCACAATATTGGAAGCCAACAAGGCGGAGTGTTATTGGAAAAGTGACAGATTCGTTCCCACTATATCGGCCAGGTGGGACCCGAAATCTGCGACGGTAAAGCTGTCGGTGTTCAGAGCCAGTTTGAGCAAAGTCAGCATTTATATTAGCCTCGGATGCAAGACCAAGATGGCAAAGAAGGAAATACTGGGGAAAGCGACTATTGACGAGAAATCGGTTAATGCGGAAGCGTGGAACGAATGTTTGCGGCAACCAGGCATCCCTAAAACGTTTTGGGTTAACTTTGAGTGAATGAAGAACGAACTTTTTTCGTTTAAAATCTCCGTCCTTAAACCTCTTGTGATAATGTGAGGTTGTATTTTAACTGACGAGTAAAAGGGACATTACAATATTATATGCAACTAACCGAATATCTTTAAGATTAATATTTGACAATGATTATTAAGAGACATCACTCTGTATATGATACTTATGATGAACGGGTAGATTGGGAAATGAATAAACAGTTTGAAATAAACATGTTCATAATAAACATATTTAATAACAGAATAAAGTAAATCAAAGCATGTTCTAAACAAACATAATTTGATGTAATGTTTATTTTAATACATAATTACTCTTAGACGGTTATTACACTGCTGCTACCGAATTTCGTTGTGAAGTACGGAGCGAATTGCGGCAACGACGGCACACTGATGGTTGCAAGGTGACATTTATTATGTCACACTGTTATTGCCTCTTCCCATGAAGAGGCGAAGTCATTATACACCGTGTTTTTTTTTGTTTTCAGTTAAATTCGACTCGTAGCTAGGTTCTGCATATCACTTTTAGTTAAATTCGCAAAAAAAAAATTTTTCATCGTTTTCATACATAATAAATGAATTTATTAGTGTGAGAGACCCTTAAGAATTACATTCAAGTTATTGTCGAGTGATTGACGGAACATGTCAAAACAAATAACATAAGGGATTGGTAAAGGCTGTTACATACGTGTTCAGTATTTCTTAATTTTTTTAATAACTCGATGACCGTGAAAGTTAAGACGCTTGTTTCTTAGAGAAATTAATTGTATTTGATCTAAAGAATCTTCCCTTAAAGTTAACGGAATTCAATAAAAACAGGATGAAGAGAGTTACTGTCAAAGTAAAATGTGTAATCACAGTGCAAAGAATGCCATCTCTCGGCACAAGCTTAAAACTTTTGAATGACGGCCTGATAATCTCTCGAATTTAACTGAAAACAAAAAAAAACACACCTATAATACTCGATCCTCTTAACAGGAAAATCCTCATTTTGAACCTTTTATGTCTTGGAATTCCAGTACCTATTTAAGACGTAATATTTTCACGGTAGTAGTCGCTAGGAGTACCATTGATCTATATAGTATATCTATGACTGGAGATGAGCTTTTGGTAGCTGTCGGTAGAGCCCTGGAGTATCAATCCAGTAGCCGTGAGTTCAAGTCCCACCCATGGTAGTGATTTTTCCCCCTGAAATTCAATTTCAGTTTATAATATTTTAGTAATATCAAACCACAGAGAACCTCCTATAGAGTGGCAGTCTTGTATATTTGGTTCGCGATACGAGTCACCACTGTTTGGGGTGCGAGGAGCGGGCGGGGAATGTGTTAAGCGCGCTGTGATTGGCCGTTTCAAGGACGGCCGACAGTCGCGCCAGATGAAAAGGGACAGAAGTATGACTGTCCCTCTACTGACGCGTAAGTGGCCAATGTAAGTTGACCTATGCCGGCTCTGAATAAATTATAAATATGACTTATTTGTGGAATGTAATGCCGTCTGTTTTTAAATTTGAGCTTCTTGTTACCTTTCCACACCATTTCACACTACAGGTGGACATCTTTAAGGCATCAAAATACCCTTTTCCAATTTTTTTGTGCGAAAAACACGCGCTGCTTTCGGGTCTGTTACTTGGTCGATACTGATCGGGCACGGCGAGCGCCCGCGCTTATATCAGTGCAAATACTAGGAAGGCTGGCCACCGCGAGTCGTCTTGTAATAGATGTCTATAGGGGTTGGTCTGTGTATCAAACAGATTTCGTAAGCAATTTGAGAGAAAACTTAACATTAACTAAAGAAAATTGCAGCAAAGGACCAACTTTCGTGATGGATCACGCGAAACCTATAAGTGCTAGAACCAAAGTGTCAATGAACGATTTGTAGTAAATTTATCAAGGATTACTTTTTTCCTACACGCTTTTTCTGTATCTACAACGGTTTTGTCAGAAATCGCGAAAAACCGCATTTTCGGCTATTTAAGGGGGGGAAGAGGGGTGACGCAGAGGGGGGAAGGATGGGGAGGGTTGATGAAAAATAACTTCGGCCTGTAATGTACATATCCCAATCAAAAAAAATCTTCCATTAATTATGCCAACATTTTCATACATAACTTTCCAGAAGCAACGGACTAATTGGATAGTTTTGAATTCTGAATAAATATGGAAGATGTAAATCTAGTTTTAAGGAACTTATTAAAATAACCAAATGATAAGAAAAGTCCAAGATATGAAAGACGTGAATCTCCAGAGGAGTATTTGTATTAAAATTCTAAGTAAAATATTCAACAGAGCTTTCTTTGACTTGAAATCTGCGTAACGGTATAGACGGTCAATGCTTTTTGGTTGTGCAATGTGCTTGGCACTAAATAAACCACGCAAAATTGAAATTTTCAGTCAATGTTTGTTTAAGCGTTATGGCTCGTTAATGATGCTGCCAACGTTAATACCTCTGCCACACTATGCTCTTCACCCTGCCCTTCGCACTGCTCCTAATCTTGCCGCGATGTTGCCCTCTCGGGCCCCACACTGCCTTACTCGCTCTAGGTTGTTGCCGGCCCTTTGACTCGCGCCAAAAAATCGACAAAATAGGGAGCGGTAGGCATGACGAGGGAGCATGACGAGCGGCATGACGAGTAACGCGGCCACACTATGCCTCTGCCTACTTCCCTCGCTACTTCCCACGCCGCTCGTCGAGTGTGTAGCAGAGGTATATGGTTTAGGAAAGCACATTTTTTTTAGTGCCAAGATTTGGTTGACCGTCTATGTTGGCAGCGATTCGAAACGTTATTAAAAGGTCAACGTTTATGAAGTTTTAACGTTTAGCTACTTCAAACTTGTGAAGGCGAAGCTATCAAAATTGCTGCTAACTTAGTTTGGTGTGACTCTACATGAAATTAGGTCCAGTAATCGTATTACACGCTATATTTCCTTTTATTACATACGATGCTTAGCAACAAAAAAAACAGTGTGCCGATTTTTGAAATTCGAAAGTGCTGACTGTATTTTTTTGTATTTCGATCAATTTCTTTTTTTCACTTCATTATTAGCAATTTAAAATTGGATTCATTGGATTCCCAATTTCAAACGCTCGAAGCTTAAAAATCGATTCCTGGTTTGGAGTGGATCTCGCATTACATTGTTGGTTCATGTTAGGTATAGTAGGAGTGTCTACTTCATTAGGTAAGAAATGACGTTTCCTAAATGTGTTAAAATTTTACAGAATAGAGCATTTACGAGTACCTACCTGTATTAAACGCTGAACGTGATGAATGAATTAATGAATAACTCATAACGCGCCAATATGATTTGAAAATACGAATCATGGCACGCGTGTTTGTGAAGTCCACGATCCACATGTCGTCGTCGAACAAAATATGTGTACAAACAGTATTTTATCGAATCAGTTTGTTGACAGAATTGACTTCTATTGCGCATTCATTTCCACCCTTTTCATATCATACTCGAAACCTATTGTATGATGCACAAAAGTTTGTCATGTCGACTGCCATGTAATACGATATCGAAATAATTTGATTATATAAATGTATTGAGGTGTTCACGTAGTGGCATACAACGTGAACACCGAACAGCATATTTAATAGAAATGGAAACACGTTCCAATTATATTGAAACACGTGCTTCTAGTGGACAATGTGTGACAAACATAAATGACTTCTATTTGGCAACTGATTTAATTAATTTGAAAGCTGAACATAGAAAAATGTTTCATTGACTTTCATTTTAATAGTACGGACTTTATTTAATTAAATATGTTTGCTTTAATTATTTACGACTACACCAATTTTTTTTAATTGCCGCCTGTTCCGGCCAGTCGCCGCAAAATGCGTCGAGGTCATATTTACGCTAATCTACACCAATAAAGAAAGCATTATATTCAGGGCACCTGTGCTTGCTGAGCTGAAGTCCTGGGTTGGAATCCCGATAAGGACATTTATTTCAGTGATTGGCATAAAAATTTACCTGAGTCGTGGACTTTTTAAAATATATTTTGCTTATTACATATATATATATCATTGTCTGAGTACTACCTACAACACAAGTCTTTACTTATACATAGATGCGTAAGGTGCCTCGACTGCAGAATCCATTTGTTGAAGATGTGTTATTGTGACGCACAATACAATTTGGCGTAGTTCAATTTTTTTTTTAATAACCCATGTATCGCCGTCTCATATTAAAGGCCGGCAACGCACCTCCAGCCCTTCAGGTGTTTCGGATGTTCATGGGCGGCAGTGGTCGCTTACTCTCAGGCGCCTGTCTGCTTGATTCGGTCAAGTTGTGTTCGAATGTATGAGAAATAAAAAAAAAAACAGCTAAACTTTAATGTAGTATGGTAAGTAATGGTAAGTGCTTAAAAAAATGCATATAACCTTTTTTGTTCAAAATTTAATAAGAATTAATTCTTTCATAGACATTATTTTCCTAATTCTTATAGTTTTCTCAAAAATTAAGAAAAACCATAAACCGGGACCTATTTCGTGCTAAAAGAGGGTGTTGCGGCAGGGGGACGGTAGGGAACGCTAGTGTGCGCAAATCACTATACCCTAAGCCCCCTAAGGTATCAAACCGCAATACTTTTCATTTGGATTTTTTTTTTTTCAAAAAACACAGCGACCGCATCAGCTCGTTAGCGTATTACATAACAAAAACTTATTAAATTGAAATATCATGCAATTGAGTGGATATTAAATATATCGATAGAGCGGGAATTTCCAAATATAAATTATACTGAGTCGTGTAATTACTAAAATATTACTAGTAGCATTTAATGATAAATAGCAATCAATGTAAACAAAATAAATGTTGAATTGGATGAATCACTGGAATCACATAATTAAGACATTATTTTATGCAGTATTAACATATTAATATGTAGATAGGTACCTAAATATATTCAATACCTATTTAAAATTAAGGTACAGCGAGACAAATCTCGACTGTGGGGCAATTGTAACTCATTTTTTCCATTATGATGTTGAGTTCTACATGTATCCACTGAACACGCCTACCATATATAACCGGTGGACACTCTATTTAATAATGCAAACATTGTAAAGACATGGAAAAAATGGACCAGTAAAGTTACAGTGACGACCGGTCTGGCCTAGCGGGTAGTGACCCTGCCGGCTAAACCGCGGTCCTGGGTTCGAATCCCGGTAAGGGCATTTATTTGTGTGATGTTCGCAGATATTTGTTCCTGATTCATGAATGTTTTCTGTGTACATATAAGTATATATATCTATATTAAATATATCGTTGTCTGAGTACCTACAACACAAGCCTTCATGAGCTTAATGTGGAACTCAGTCAATCTGTGTAAGAATGTCCTATAATATTTATTTATTTATTATTTACATTTGCCCCCAGTCGGGATTTGCCCCGCTGTACCTTATATAAAATTCTAACAACAGTACTACAATAAATAATTTTAATAAAAGAATGAGTAAATTGTAAGATGACAATGGAAACTGACTAATGTTAAATAATATGATAATAACTTCACAAACATCTAATTTATCATTGTGAGTAATGAAGTGTCTTCGTAGTCTTAAGTGCCTTCAAACGTGGCAACTTTACCTTCTGAGGTAAAATAACCATAATTATTATACTAAACTGTTATAGACTAAATAATCTTAAAAATATGAATTCTAAATTGGATTTCTTTAAACCATACATTCCTTAATATCATTATATGAAGTATATTTCTAAGGGCAAAAATATATTAAATAAAATAAAATTTATAAATTGAAATAGATATCATACACGAAAGAAAAAAAAACGACTAGGCCCACTGGTGGCCGAGCCGGGAATCGAACCCGGGTCTTCAGCTTACGCGGCTAACGTCTTTACCACTAGACCACCCGGCAGGGCTGGCGCGTTTTATATATAGTAGTGCGACTACTTGAAAAAAGAACAAATTAAAAAAATATTCAATAAAATAATTTGATTTGTTTCCTAGTTGTAAAATAATATTTGTTTTAATTTATAATGAGCTGATTCTATACTAGACCTATATACTTAGTAAAGTTACCTGAGAAGGCAAAGTTGCCTCTTTTGTTTGACAGTAATGTTGTGTACTTATTGTCATCGTATCTCATCAAATAAAGAGTTTAAACTGATTTAAGAATGCAGTGTAATTAAATGACGACATTGTAATAACATTTTTTTATTCAATTTGTAGCACTTACGATAATATTAATACTTAAGGTGCATTAGGGTAATTCCGAATGACAGAAATGGTGAATGATGGAAATAATGGTGATTTTTATGCGACTTTAGAAATTACCCTAATGCACCTTACTTCAATATTGTTTTACATGACAAAATAAATTATACACTCTTGTATCGGTTTTCTTTATTTTTTACTCGTAAGCGAAAATATTCATATTGTAGTAATTTATGAAATTTGGTTGAGCCCCTTTTCTTACAGGCGAGTTCATAAATATGTGGATATTTTTTCGCCTTATTGCATAGAGTTAAGAGGGCTATCAAGTGAAAAATATTGAAATCGCAACCAAGCGCTTAATCATACCGTGTGTGGTATCAAATTACCTCTAAGATCGACTAATCCAGCACTATACGCGGGTTTTCCTAAACGTGCATCAGAGAAAAAATCGTAATTAATTTAGTGAGTAAGTTTTCAAAAATCCAGTCTGATAAGTATCAAGATAATAAGATGCTCTAAGTGAAACTTGAATTAAATATATCTATTAGATAACGGAAAGTGTAGTATTTCACCGACTAAAACTATCAATTTTACATTATATTGACGTTTTTCTCGAAAGCTGAAGAAATGTATACATATTTATGAACTCGACTGTACAAGAAACGCTCATATCAGCCGATAAGGATCAAAAAAATCCTTCCGCTCTGTAAAGAATACGTAGTCATACAGTGTGTTACTACCAAGTAGGCCTTTTTTAAAGCAGCGTAATATAACATGGTTATTTAATTAAACCATGACCTAAATTTAATTAACAAGTAAAAATTTTGATTTATAAACTTTCTAACAAAAACATTATTGCCAGCAATGTACAGCGCAGACACTTGTCAAATGATAATGACAGCTCATAAGTATTAGCGACGTGCTAACTTCGTAATCGAAGTGGACGCAGTACATTGAATGTGCGGATTTCGGAAAATTATTTTTTCAGTTAATTTTTATAACTATGCTTTTCTGATATACGCAAACGACTGCGAATCGATCATATTATTATTGGTTTTAATTAATGCCCGGGTGGTGGTAACACACTGTACATGTATGTACAGTCGCTATCAGATATATCTGAGCGGCCCGAGTGCGCAAAAGGATGTAAACACGCCTTATCGCCGTGACAATAGGCACAGGCTTATTCGGATATTTGTGAACACCTTGACCGTTCCGATATATCTAATGGCGATTGTATGTGTACAGGGGACTGATTTTTGAATTTCTTTCAAAATCTGCGGGAAAACGACATACCTAATACTATTTTTGAAAAAAGACAGCTAGTAATTTTAAATCTAGTAGTAATGAGTTAGTGACCACTCGTTTCCGATACTGTTAGAAGAATAGTCTACTAAACTCATATCAAAATTGGCACAATAAATGATTGTTTTCTGTAGAATTCGACTTAAAAAACCAATATGAGTATTAAAAGTTTATGGTGATTACGTATTTTTCACTAAAAATGATTAAGTATGTTTTTTTTTTAATATTTTAGACACCGAAAACGCTGTCGGCTATGTAGTGACATAGGACTCATAGCATTCCAACCTAACTCTATGTCGAATCATAAATGACATTTCGGCCTTATATTTAATGAAACAGAAAATGTTGTTTTCCAGCAGAATGACAGCAGATGGCTGATGTTGGTTTTGTCTGATTACATAAAAGTATACTTTAAACATATTTTTTGCGGTTTTTAAGTCATAATAAAATATGTAAATATTTTTTTTCGGTTCATTGAACAGTAATTAATATAAGAGATACTTTAAAAAAGGGTCAAGTAGCCTATTTAAATCGCTAGTAATGGAGATATTGTTGACCAAAATTAACGAAATCGAATGGTCGACACTCAAAAATCGGCCCCATGGTTAGAAATGAATATTAATATGAGCAGTATATCTCGCCAGTAAGTTCTACTCATGTTTAAAGCTGCTACTTGTGAGAACTGCCCAGAAGGTTCCTTTTGACCTGCGGTACATAAATATAACCTAGATTGCCGAGTTGCAAGATGGTAGGTCAGCAGACAGAAATTAAACTTAGTACTTCCATAGAATTGAATGTATTAATATAGCTTGTTTGAAGAAACCTCCCTGGAAACCAAGATAAGCTGGCCGTTATTCAGATTAAATTTTTCAAGAAAACAAGGAAAGAAAAATGTTTAAGACGATACAGGAGGGGTCAATTCTCCATACAAACGCTCTCGACTATTTCCTCCCTGGTTTTTGAAGATAGAGCAATGATTTTTTCAACACAGATTGTTATTATTTTTATCTGTGTCGGACCGTTTTGATTTTCTTGATATTCTTATTTTTAAGACGCTAGGCTAGAGCCCAACAAAACTTTCCAAAAACGGCCTCTTCAAAATTGGTAAAAATTAGCCAAAAAAACTAACGTTCCGACACAGATTAGGTATTTCATTGTTATTCAGATTCTCATATTTTGTTACGATTGATTAAGTTTTGAAGGAGAAACAGTCGAGAGCGGAACCTCGATTTTAAAGATTTTTTCGCAATATCTTTTAACTGAGTTTTTCTGAATAGACAATTTTTTTTCGATAAATCTAGTTAATAACACTAGTACTTATATTTAACTAAAATTCCCAAATTCAAAGGGGGGCTCCTCTCCATTTTAGCATTTTCGCTCCTGTAGCGTCTTAATTTGCAAAGACACGTTCTGGACGTAAGTGCATGCTGTTCTTATAAAAATACCAAAGTCACTATAAGTGTGCCGTTCAGATTTGAGGAGTTCCGTTCTGACCATCATCGGCAGTTCCACTGCACCAAATGTCACTGTTCCGTACGTAAATACATGCTGTTCTTATAAAAACACAAAAATCACCTTATATATGCCTTTCAGAATTGAGTTCCCTTAATTTCTCCAGGATCCCATCATCAGAACTGGGTTTTGATAAAAATGCATATACATTCAATAAAAAGAAAAAATCAAAATTGGTCCAGTAACGACCGAGATATCGTGGAACAAACATAAAAAAAAATACAGACGAATTGAGAACCCCCTTCCTTGGGATTTGGGGCGGCGGTTAAAAAAGTGCGCGGTCAATTTTTTTAAGCAAAAATGCTATTTAAAAATGTCGACAAAAGTAGAAGCTAGATGGTTCAAAGTCATGTCAGGTGGTAACTAGGTATAATGGAAACAAAAAAAAAACAATTCAATAAAGAATCAAGTAACATCAACTAGGATGCAGTCCTAATGCAGGCATTATATGAAAAAATATTATTATAAACGGACATAAAAAAATATCAAAACCTACATTACATAATTTTAATAACATTTCTACGTGATTTCTACACATTGTTTTTAGAAGAACAGAAATTGTTTTGAGAAATATATTTTAGTAATAAGAATATGGTAAAACATTTCTACAACATTTTTTTATCATTTAAGCCCTAACAAGCGATTTGGAAGATTTTTTTTTCTTTCAACTGTTATGAAGTTGATGCGCTTTGTATGTTGTGAGAATAACTTACTATTTCAAAGTATAAGTCATATTGCTTCTCTTCTGAGAAACCAGGGATACGGATTCAAACTAAAACTGCACTTGTGTCCATAGAATTACTCGGTTATTCTTGTGAAATTCTCCAATTAGCGAAATATCAATGAAGATATTTTACTTAAATATAATATAAGTTTGAAAATTTTTGTTTTTCGTGTAGCTTGACACAGTCCTTATTTTAGGTGAGTTTCTGTTGACTGACGGAATTGATGAACTGACGGAAAAGTTTGTTACCTAATCTGATAAATAGCCATTTTGCCTGTTTAGTCAGGTAATTAATGGCAAAAGCGATTATAAGCATAATGAAGCATATTGTTCATATAAAAAATAAAAAAAACACGCAAAAATATTTGGAGAAAATATGATTTTGTCTGTCCCGTATTATATTATGGTCCTTGGCTTAAATGAAGTTAGTAAACTAAAATTTCAATTAGGCAAGATACAAAACATACAAATTGAAGATCATGCTATAGTGGATAGCTGAAGGTATTTACCCAGAGCCCACGGAATCAGTGATAATACGTTACGTGAAGTTCACATTATGAGCTTGGATATCGAAGGTAGGTAACTACTTCAGCGATACGCCGCTGGCTCTGTAGCGCGATAGGGATAGATATCTACTAGCGTTTCGTTTCCATTATTCGGCTACGCACCCAGGTGTTAATAGTAAGGAATCAACTGAGAAACTTTCCAATGGCATGTGGCACTAGGGATCGGTGCAAACTGTTATAGCAGCCGGCCTAGCCGAAGCTACAATGGTTGACGCTACGCGGTAGGTTTGTGTAGTACATGTACTAATAGTACAAAAGACACGATTCCCTGCACTGTACTAGACCGAACTACTCCCAAATGATTCTGCTCTCTAGTATATTTTGTACACTCACACACGCGAAACAGAATAGAAGCGAAAGGAGCGAAGAGCCGAGATGTGACAATGACAGCAAAACGATCCGTGTGATCCGACCGCAACCGAACTGGAACCGACTGACTCGGACCGAGACCGCGCGAAAACGGCCGATCAGCGCTCGGCTAGTAAGTACAAGCGAGCGTTACTGTATGCCATATGCACAATTTGTCTCTCGCTCTCTCGGTGTACTACTGTACTAAATGTCCTAAAATAACGAACTAGTACACTTCGGAGATCGTACTAGTTGGGAGCGATCTTTTCAGTGAACGAGCAGGCACAACTCTACTACGCGGCGATCGAAATGCAGACTGGCTCTGTCTCGCCATTACAGAAGAGACAGCGAGACCTAGCTAGGAAACGCTACAGAGCGTAGGCGATTGTGACTCTGGCTAGGAATCCAGGTACTTAAAGTACTTAGTGTAATTTCGTGGCTCGTTAAACAAGTAACAAGACTGTAGTGAGAGAAACTAATAAGGGAAGAAGTAGGGCGCTCAAATGTCGGTAGAAACTTAACACATTTTGATGTGTGAAATGATTTAGGAAAGTTATCAGCTTTTTAGTGCTCCTTTGCATACAGAGGCATTTCATAATAAAAGCGTTATCAGCTGATGTTGTAGGTATGTTATATAAATCTAAGCGGTAATACATCAACTACAGAAGCTTTTGATAGAGGTTTTACAAATTGGCATATGATGTAACAAACGTAAATGTTTTTCACTTCAAGCTATTGTTAAGAAAGCAGGGGATTAGACTTTTAATACGAGATTATAAAACTTAAGACGATACGGTAGGGGTCAATTCTCCATACAAACGCTCTCGACTATTTCCTCTCTGGTTTTTGAAGATAGAGCAATGATTTTTTCAACACAGATTGTTATTATTTTTATCTGTGTCGGACCGTTTTGATTTTTTTGATATTCTGTTTTTTAAAGACTCTAGAGCCAATCAAAAATTTCCAAAAACGGCCTTTTCCATTGTGGCGCAAAAAACGGTGTGGTACTCAAGATAGGTAACAATTAACCAAAAAAGCTAAACGGTCCGACATAGATTATTTTATTGTTATTCAGATTCTCAAATTTCGTTCCGATTGATTAAGTTTTGAAGGAGGAAAGAGTCGAGAGCGGAACCTCGATTTTAAAGACTTTTTGAAATATCTTTTGACTGAGTTGTTCTTAATGGACAATTTTTTTTCGATAAATCTAGTTAATTTAATAACACTTGTATATTTAACTAAAATTCCCAAGTTGAAAGGGGGGCTCCTTTCCATTTTAGCAGTTTCGCTACCGTATCCTCTTAATATTATAACAAGTATTTTTTTCTGTATAAACTGACTGAACGATCGACTTTCTGATAAAAATACATACATACAACATACATACAATCACGCCTGTATCCCATAAAGGGGTAGGCAGAACAGTAGCAGTAGTAGCAGTAGTAGTAGGGGTAGGGGTGTTCTGATAAAAATATTGCATAAATAGTGGGTTAAGTTAAATATTCCTTTCGTTTTTTTTTCCCAAAATGTAAAAAAATGCTCGAGCGAAAGCAAACTTTGTTCATACACAAATAACAAAAAAAAAAGAAATAATAAGTAATTGAGTTTGGAATAAATGGTCATGTAAATAGGTAGCTGTACAAATATTCACGGCTGTATTCTCAAAAGGGTTACCTAGGTACCTAAACTGTAAAAGTTCTAGAGTCTCTCGTAGCAATAAGGGGTTAAAATTTGAATGATTGAGATCGAAATTGTGATGTAAGTATGAGTTTTTTCCAAATTCTCAACTAGGTATCAATAATAGAAAGGGCGGTTTCATAGATATTTGTTTTACAAGGGGGCAAATTGTAGTTTAACCGCACGTGCCAATATTGATACCCGAGCAAGCAAAAGATTCCAATATCAGTTTTCTAATAGCAAAATTGGGTGTTCTGCATTTTCGCAGAAATATTTTTGGTCAATTTTCATTTGCCAACCAATGTTTGGCCGAAGTTTCATTTTGACAACTAACGTTTAGCAAATTTTTGTATGGCAACTTTTTATTTGGCAGAATTATTGAAAAGCAGATTATTATAATTCATCTAAACGTTTGGCAGACTAATCACTTGTCAAATATTTCACTTGGTCAAACAACTTTTGGACGAATAACGTTTTTCAACGAAACATTAGGCAAGTTACTAATAATTATTAACATCACCCATTCGGAAATAGTTATTTGTTTTACAAGGGGGCAAAGTTGTTGTTTAACCGCACGTGCCAATATTGATACCCGAGCAAGCGAAAGATTCCAGTATTGAACCGCGAGCGTAGCGAGTGGTTCAAAAAGTGGAATCTTGAGTGTTGCGAGGGTTTCAAGGCACAAGGTTAAACAAACTTTGCCGCCGAGTGAAACACAAAATTTTTCACCACACCAACACGAACAAAATATTGACTATAAAACATGAAAATAAATCAAATCTATCAATCTAATCAATAAATATGATTCAAAATCATCATCTACACGTAAATTATACCAGCCGGCTCAAGACATCAAGTTAAAATTTGTATGAAATTACTTTGCACTCTTGTGGATAAAATGCAGTTTTGCTATCTGTTTTCGAATAGCAAAGTAAGCCTTTACCAGTTGGTGTGGTGAAAAGGTACTTTTCTTCCTTTCCTGTTAGGATCCGGAGCAAAGTAGCACTTTTCTGTTCAAGGACTATATTGCCAGCATAATTATATATGACAGAGTCCAGTTAGGTGCGACGACGAGCGAAGCGACCGTGACCAAACCGGAAAAAACTTTATAATATAATAAAAACAAAATTAAACAATATTCTTGTAAAAAAAAGTAATTAGGTAACTATTTAAGAAAATATTTATATAAAAAATATTTATAAAAATATTTATTTATTTAAAAAATATTTTTATCTAAATAAAAATTTCATGCATCCCTGTCAATAAATTAACACCTTCATAGAAGACATGTATTGCATATTTTTCGAAATACGCCATACATATTGTTGTTGTTCAATAAAACATTTGGTACCTATACAATAAATAACTAGTTGTATTATTACGCCAAGCAAAACATTCGAAAACATGAAAGTTTGGTTTTTAAAAATAGGCCTTTTAAAAAAAAGGCCAAACGTTGGCAAATGTGAGGTTGGCAAATAAAAAAAATGATAATTTGGGAAATGAACATTCGGCGGAATAAAATTCGACGAAACGTGAGTTGGGAAGTGATATTCGGCCATACGATTTTCGGTGATAAATAAGAGAACCGCAAAATTGATCTTTATCAGTTGGTGTGGTGAAAAAATTTAAAACCTGAATTTGCGTATTGCTACCTTCATGAAAATATCAGTTGATTAATCTCAGACAGGCGAATTACCACGAAAGCAGCTCAAGTGTCACAGCGGTGTCGAGAAAATATATCGCCGCTGTCACGTGCTCCGCGTGTGGTAACCCGAGGCAGCCCTAGCTCGATAACGCTCGAATATGGTAATACGTCGTAAACATTCTTTATTGCTTTATTATTAGTTAGGGTTGCCCACGGCTTCCGAGCGGCCTATGCAAATGTTGCAGGTTGAACGTAAAATAAAATGTCAGGTTATGTGTTATCAGGGTTTTGGTGATTATACAAAGTTAATATTTCACAAAACAGGAGCGAAACAATTTTAATAGCAAAACTTCCTGTGAGACCGGTGAGACTAACAAATTAATTTTTTTTAAATTAAAATGCTCCCAGTTATTGGGCGAAACTTGTCGAGCAATTTTCGATATTAATTATCTTTGAGGTAAACAAGTTTTTTCCAGGCTTTTTGTAATTACCTATAAAACAGTTAAAGTAGTAATATATAGCTCTAGTAAGTTAACCCTTAAATACATAATTTTTTTTTTTAACGAGAAATTAATAAGTATATGTGATAGACAATGGTTTTCTGACTCTAGGAATAATAATAAAAAAATATTTAACATCGATTTTAACCTAAAATCAGTGTTAGAAGTAAAATAGGCTAAATTTTGTTTATATAAGTATATCATTATTGGTAAAATTTATAAAAAACAATTTTACTATTATACTTAAGAAAGGTACACTAGATGAGAAACCCCTATGATAAAATGTTTAAACATAAAATAGTTACTGACTCTGAAAAAATCGGCCTGTTTTTTCACAGTAATCCGCCATTTTATCTTTATCCTTAATTCTTAAATGCATGTCTTTTTTACATTTTTGGTTGGAAATTGGAAATAATGTTTTTATTTAGTTATGTAGATGTAGGATCTAGGAAAAATAAATAAAAAACGTCCAGGTTATATTTTGGCTAGTTTATTTAAAAATACATACCTATATGCATTGTAGCCAAATGGCAACAATTATGCTTAAACTATCTGAAACGTTTCACAGACTGAAACGTGACTGAATTACTAGTTTTTCAGTGAAAAAAGGTAAAATCTAAGAGAAGTCGAGTCGAGCTGACGGCTTTTGTTATGAGAGCAGGGCTTCCTGAGTTTACTGGGAAACGGTTTTTTACCTGCTTCATTTCAGCAGCGAGAGTGTATTGTTTCCAAGCCATGTACCTATCGATTGCGCGAGCGAGGGTGACCTGAGTTCTCGGAGGAAGCCGCTAGATTTATATGAGTACGTGTATTACTGTAAAAGCCCGAAGTAAGGTAAAACCTATAGGTTCTACGTATAAATAAATCGTAAAATAAATAAATCTAATCTAATCTATAATAAACCACGTAATTAAAAGTGTTTAATTTATATCTGAACAAACAAAATGAAGTCAGTATGTCATTTGTAATAGGTATCTAAATTTATGGTTATTGACTAACCCCCTTATTCATAAACGTACTCTACAGTAATCAAGCCGATAAATTTCGTTTGTCCTTTTCTATCACACCAATACGTCGGAAAAAGGGACAAACGAACTTCATCAGCTTGATAACTTCAGTGTAGGTACATACGTTTATGAATAAGGGGGTTAGTAGATAAAGGTAGAAAATCGAATGTTCATAAAACTACGATACTTTTTCCCGGAGTACATGAAAGGTAAACATATTGTACACATTGGCCGTAAGTATCCGAGTCACGATTAAAGTACCTATGCAAGGGATTCAGGAGAAAAATGGGCATTATTTGAAATAAATATTAAACCATTATTCCCGACGCATTTGACTTTACAAGCAAAATAAATTATTCACCCACCAATCCAACAACCGACATTTCATTCTATATATTTAGAATCAAATAAAGACCTTTGTCTTAAAATTCGTGAGAGCTTAGATTAGAATTTAACGGCCGTGGAAACGCAGCGGTTGTACCTAATACCTTCCTTAAGTCTTGTTTGAATCTCCTTTAAGATTGTCGCGTTTCGGAGTACCCTCCTATAGTGCCAACCCTCGACCTAATCCGAAATATAAATACGTCATATATTCAGTTTAGACAGGATACATATCGTCTAGAAATTGTCTCTGCGATATACAGAGTGGGGCCTGTAACAAAGGCGAATAATTGAACTGTAGGCTATTCTCCTTATACTGATCAACATTTGTTCAGTGACTTTTAAAAATTATGAAGTCTTCAAATTTTTAATTTTTCATACAAAATAAATATTAGCTTCAATGTACGCCATTATTGTTGTCATTGACGTTGTCTGTCACACTTTAGACTTAACAGAATTCGCAATACATTACCTCTTAGAAAAAACTTTCAGGGGTGATAAAAATCAAAATACAAGTTATTTTTAAAAGTCGCCGAACAAATGTTGATCAGTATAAGGAGAATAGCCTAGATTTCAATTCTTCGCCTTTGTTACAGGCCCCACTCTGTATATTTACTTAGACATTATTGTTTAAAAACTTCATTATCTTTGTAGTTTTAATAGCCATTTCTGTATACGTTAAAAAATAATTTGAACCTTAACCACAGAATATATAATAGTACAAGTACAGAAGGCTCACTCCTTTGATGTTCACAAAATTCCGCCATTCTAAATTATTACCTACATTAACAAACGGCGAGCAGCCGACATTGAATTCTATTGCGCCGCGCGAAGGTCGTCACCACTGAATGGGCCGCGAACTCGCGGCCGTCGGCATGTACTAGTAGCGCGGCTATAGAGTCGCGGAGTGAGCCACTTAAACTAAAGATGGCGGCTAAAGCAGATACCCTTTGAGGTCGAAAACAAAACTTATACTTTTCAACAGCAGTTAGACTACATCCTATGCAATACAAATTAAAACGATCCAAAATACCTGCTTACTGAACTGACACACATTCCGCTAGTTAATAACTCACATCTGAGCGTGCAATAAACTTCGAAGTAGCATAATTTCCTAGAAATCATATTTAATATTATCTAACTAATCCAACTCGTCGGAATTTGATTTATTTTCAAAATCACCGATCTAATCTGATTATCAAATATTTGACTTATAAATTGTCGGCTATCAAAAATGTCGTCGATATCTGGTAAATTACAATTTCAACTGTAACATTTCACTGTCCATTGAAGATAACGATATTGGAAAAATGCCTAGATTAATGAGGTCTGATACGTGATACAGGCTTACTTTTTCATGAAAATTTAATGATCGTTACAAGGGAAGGCCTTTTATTATTCTTGAACAATGATAAGATTGACATGGCATGGCATTGTACTTTATTTTACATATACCTCACCTGCATCCTATCCAGAATTTTAACAATTTATTTAGTTAAATTTAACATACCTATAAATAGCCCCCTGAGAGAAATTTTACCTTTAGCTATGTTTATGTAGAAAAGCCAAACTCTTATGGAAAATATACACGTATATGACACAGAGTACCTAAATTCTAAGAAAATATCTAATGGGTATTTAACATTTAATAACCTAACCACAAAATTAAAATTTTGAAAAAACCACCGACCGCGTCATAGTAGACCGATTTTCATGAAACATGGCTAAGAACACTCCCGACTAACTCAGCTTTGAGACAAAAAAAACTAAATCTAAATCGGTTCATCCTTTCGGGAGCTACGATGTCACAGACAGACACACACACAGACAGACAAACAGACAGACAGACACACAGACACGTCAAACTTATAACACCCCGTCGTTTTTGCGTCGGGGGTTAAAAAAAACACTAATATCACACGGTTGTGATCAGTACTACTACTGATGTAGGTATTATCCATAATTTGCACGTTGTTAGTCTTCTAAGGGCCTATTTAGACGGTACGAGAACTCGCATACGAGTTTTATTACATTGCGGTATTTGATGGCTGTGCAAAATTGTATGTACCCTCAATAGCCCGCAATGTAACTAAAATCGCATGCGAGTTCGCACGCCGTCTAAATCAGGTCATCAGGCCTTATTTACTTTGACATTATCGTCTTCTCCCGACCGGCCCCTTGTTACTTATCGCTTAGATAGCTTACAAGCAAGTAAGCAAGTAGCATCTTAATTCAGCGCCTTTTTTTGTCGCATTATATTTGAATATTTTACGAAGAACTTGACATTAGAAATTTAAGCTTGTATTTAAGAAAATATTTTTACTTCGTTTTTCAATAAGTAGGTAGTTCTAAACCAATATTAAAAGCGAATAAATACGCAGCTTATATAGAAAAAACGTATAGTTATAGTTTTACAAGACTTAAAAATCATTATATGTAAAAAATATCAACTTTATTCGATAATTTACTATCCAAAGATGACAATGACGCGGCCCGGAGCACGAATGAATCGACTGAAAAGATTGTAATAAATATTTTTTTGCTGTCCTTCATTGCACCTTACTTTCAGCACAAATTTAATTTTATTCATTATAAAACGTTATGGAAGTTAAGACAAAGTCCTTATGGAGGATCTCTGCCGTCCCTGGTAAGTAATTAAATCATAATAACAAAAGCTCAAGATGCTGTTTATTTTATTAATTATCACAATTACTTATTGTGAAAACATATTTTAAGGAAATGAGTTTGAAACGGGCTTAGCTGGGCACGTAGCAAAAACTTTAATCGGTCTCGCTCCTAAAGTTGCAAAGTATTCCTCCGACTTTTCAAGGATGGTGTTATCTTGTGATCTCGGAGTAGATCCAAACGACGAGAAACCATCGAATCGTCCTTGAAACGTTGGAGGTTAGTTCTTAATAACCTAACCACAAAATTAAAATTTTGAAAAAACCACCGACATAGTGGACCGATTTTCATGAAACATGGTTAAGGACACTCCCGAGTAACTCAGCTTTCAGAAAAAAAAAACGAAATCTAAATGGGCACACACACACAGACAGACAGACAAAGAGACAAACAGATACGTCAAACTCCCCGTCGTTTTTGCATTAGGGGTTAAAACTTGGTTATAGGCGACGAAGTCCCGTTTGCAATTTTAAATATACATCCGCGACATTTAGTACATGCACTAAGTAGGTATTTTTCGGAAAACCCACGGAAAATAAAATTAGTTGACTGAAATTAATTTCGTGGCAATACTTTTACTAGTTACTGGCACTTTTTTTTTGTCTATGCAACTTTAACATCCACCCGCCTTCGTCAGTTTTCCGTGATCATGATGCATGCAACTGCGTCGAAATATCGGGAGCTCGACAAAAATCAAAAAGGTAATCACGGTCTATCCCGGTCAATATAAGTCTAGCACTTTTTGTCAAAAACAATATTTTAGCAATGCATGTACCTATTCATTTCAAGAAAACAAATAATTTCCTTGTCCTACGTGGTTTTTTATGCAATTATGTGTTTAAATGCGTCGCGAAAATATAGCGTCTCGAAAGTACGCACTGCGATGCTGATTGCGTTCACGAAAATAATTATTTCACAAAATTACTTTCGCATATATCAAAACTACTGTGTCCACTGCAGTAAAATTGATTTCAACATCTACGACACTAATCTAGTAATGTCTGTAAATCAAGCATCACACGTTTGGGCCATTTTTTTTAAAGTTGTCCACCCCACTTTTTTTTTAGATTTGGAATTTTTTATGGGTTTTCCACTCAGAATCGCGAGCTCTTTCAATCCTAATAGAAGAAAAAAAGTGTCCCAAGGTTTTATCCAATTCTTTTACCACTTTTTCATACATTTTGTATGGCGGTAACGGAATGGAAGGTTCGAAAAAATGTATGGAAATCTTGGGACATTTTTTTTCTCCTACCAGGATCGAAAGAGCTCTCGATTCTGAGTATGAATCGCGTAAAAAATACCCATGTTGCAAAAAAGTGGGGTGGACAACTTTGAAAAAAATGGCCCGTTTACTGTCAGGGGACATGATTTTGTATGACGATAGTGCAATATGTATCGCTGGCAGTGAATGTGTTAACCCGCCCACGTCCTTCCGGTTAAATAGCTAGCGGACTCTTTTAGAGCCTGACGAGCCTGTCTCCATTGAACACATAATATATGTTACATCTGTTGGTTGAACACATACGGCCCTCTAATAAAGTAAACCAACAAGCGTATCGTATGCGTACCTCTTCTCTCGCGGCGCAAAAAAGGGACAGTTGCCCGTGCAAAATTATTTAAGGAGCGATATTATTATGGCCCTGAGGCAAAAAAGATTCGAGGCCCCTGATGTAACTGACAAAGTGGGACGTTTTACTAAACACATTCACATATTTCGATACCGCCGTTCATTGCCGCAGACATAAAGTAACGTCATTTGGAAGGGATGAATAAAATAAAGGGGCTACTGCAAATAAATGCGAGAAATGTTCTTCATGTAGGTATATGCATATTTAAAATCGTGCCAGCTCTTCGGCTTTTCCAGATCAGTAAGCTTAACTACTTTTCATGGACTCCGTCATATAATGAAAACACAGTCGTTGACTGTATTGTGTAGGAAATAATTGCCTATATTTCTTATTTATGAACAAACTGTGCAAGTTAAAACTTAAAAGTACAGAGGTTTTATTTATGCCTATGCTGATATTCGGCTGTTGTATTTTGGGATGATAGCTGGGACGAAATTAGGAATACTGCGGACCCGGGCTTGCTACCATTGCTCGCTAGCTGCAAACTAATTTACTTAGCCTAAATAAGTTAGTGACAAATATCTATCTATAATAGCAGCCTTTAAAGCGCCCGTCTTCGGACATAGGCCTCCTTTCCATTCCCCCACGCTTGACTGACAAATATTTATAGTAAATTTCAATGAGGTCGAGTGCACAAAATATCTTGGTATAATGATTGATCAGCGTCTTACCTGGGATGCGAAGGGAATCGAACCCGGGATTCCAGCTATGATGGCTGACGTGCTTACCGCAACACCAGGCCCGGTTTATAATTTATATAATATAGTAGTGTAGTTAGAAGTAGTGTAGTTAGAGGAAGAAACTATACTGTACACAAATAATGACAGTGCACAATAGCGCATGAGGCGAAATACCTATTGTGTGGAATTCGAATTGCGTAGAATCGCGAAGAGGAAGAAACTATACTGTATACAAATAATGACTGTGCACAATATCGAATGAGGTGAAATACCTATTGCCTCGAATTCGGATTGCGTAGAATTGCGAATAGGAAGAAACTATTCTGTACACAAATAATGGCTGTACACAAAAGCGAATGAGGCGAAATACCTATTGTGTGGAACTTAGATTGTGCAGAATTGCGAACAGGAAGAATCGCTACTGTACACAAATAATGGCTGTGCACAGAAGCAAATGAGGCGAAATACCTATTGTGTGCAATTCAGAATGTGCAGAATTTCGAACAGGAAGAATCGCCACTGTTCACAAGTAATTACTGTCAACAATAGCGAATGAGACGAATTGTCCAGAATTGCGAATAGGAAAAAGTGACATTGGCAAGAACGTCGCATAATCCAATGTAATGATGTACTGTCAAATGTAAACTCTTTGAAAGCAGCTTACGCTAAGTTGTAAATGAGTTTGTGTTACGGAAGCGTTATCTAAATATATTGACAAGTTTTGAACTTACGAATTACTAACTAGGGCGAGAGTTTCTTTTTTAGCTTTGGTTGTTCCTGTGATTACATAACCAAAATCTAAAAAATTGCTTTGCTATTTGCGGGTTAGGGAAGTAATTTTCTAGATTTTGATTATCATGGATTTCCGAAAAGTAATGCCCGATTCCATCGATGAATTGTGATAATATGTTCATTTATAATTAATATTATAATACTCTACATAAGTAATTTACGTGACTGGTGCACAATAAGAGGCACTAGATATGAGGGTTGCTTTGAGCTTATTATTAATTCCCAAGTATTTTAATACCGAATTATGTATGTCCATAAAAAACAAATGAATTGTATAAAAAGACGTACCTCTGAACCATAAAGAAACATTTTACCCCTTCGATGGTACCACAACTTTAGTCAAAAATGAGACATGCAGTTATGAAGAAATTGGCGCCCTCATTTATTGAATTTATTTTTATTTTAAGTTGCACCGTCGAAATACGGAAGTGATCTGTTGTTCTGATATAGAGCCAAAACAGAAAGGCCCAATACAAATAGTTTCCGATAAACTTAGGCGTTTTGAGGACGCGGACGATATATTTCCGGCATTTATGTGCAAGCTGGTTACCAAGAAAACGTTCGTAAGCATTTCGTAGCGTTTTGATCGCCACGTAACGTCAACAATTGACACTTCGGCTAGGTCGGCTGTTCTGATCATCGAAATAAGACGAGATTTTTAGTTTATATTAAGATACAGCGGGGCAAATCTCGACTTGGGGGCAATTTTAACTAATCCATTTTTTCCATTGATTCCATTCTATGATGTTGAGTTCTACATGTATCCACTGATCACGCCTACCATATATAACCGGTGTACACTCTAATTAATACATTTGCTCCCCAGTCACCCCAGTCAAGATTTGGCCCGCTGTATGTACCTTACTTGCATCAGGCAGACATGTGTCATGTATAATTTGAGTTTAATTTTTTTAATATTGTCTTCGGTTACCGCGATAGTTACTCATGAAATAAAACTATGGAAACGGATTAAATCGCGTATAATGAATTTAACATACATCCCGACGTTTCGAACTCTTTACAGGGTTCGTGGTCAACGGGTGACTGAGGAAAAATTACAATGTACAAAAGCTGCCCACGTAGAAGAAATATTAACGAACCATGATCACAAATAATATAGATTTCTAAGGCAGGTTCACACACTATTAATAAAGCTAGTTATACAATATAAAAAAAAATACCATTACTATGTTAAAAAATAATTAACCAATTAATCTACACAAAATTGACAAAGAACAAACTGCAAATGTCCAACACCATACAACACAAATGCCTCACAGCCTTCGTCGTGCTTGTTCCATTATCAGATGTACTACTGGATCCCAAGCCGGTGGTAAAGTAAAGCCATCTTCTCTATTAAAGTTTGGATATTTCTTGATCTCAATGGCCTCTCGCAACATTCTGGGTATATATCGCTTCTCCTTAGCCAGAACCAGAGGCTTGTCAAACTTTATAGCATGATTGACTTTATCCATGACATGTTCAGAGACTGCAGACCTTTGCCGACGGTGCTTGACATCCGCTATGAAATGACAAACTCCTCTACAAAATGCGGGAGTGTACAGGCTAGACTGTGAGTTCAACCTGTCATATGTGGGACAGACACTTATTTTATTTATAGGAAAGGCTTTCAAATGTCAGTTGCAGCTGTTTATTGTTGTTAATTTATAACATTTTTAACGAAGCGCGTACTTCATAACAGCTTCAGTAATGTGGCAGCAAATGTGGTCACATACAGTAGCGGCAATATCAGTCAACAACGACTCGAGCAACATACTTGTACTGCAGTTGATTTTACCAAAGAAAAAGCTTTATATAAAAAAATCAATATTATTATTCTTACACAGATTGTCTGAGTCCCACATCAGTAAGGTCAAGAAGGCTTGTGTTGTGGGTACTCAGACAGAGATATACAATAATATACAAAATATAAAATATAGACAAAACATCCATAAGGAATAAATATTTGTGCTTATCACACAGGTATGCCTATATCGAGATTCGAACCCAGCCCGTCGTCGTCGGCTTAGCGGGCAGTTTCATTAATCTACCGATCGTCAAAAAGCTTATAATTATTTTTGGCATATAATTAACCGGGCAACTAAAATATTAAACGGGAAGTTAGGTTGGGCATACAATAATATAATTTGGCTGTGTTTTAATATTGTGGCGACAAAAAAAATATATGAGCCTCAAATATTAAGCATCATTATTATTGAAAAAACGGCAGCAAATTTCAAGCGACAAAAATATTGCCGAGGAACATTAAACAATACTTTGGCGACTAAAATAATAATTGGCACCTAGTATTGTAAAGCGTAAGATTTTTAATATTTGTAGTCATATAGATGTTAGCACCTAAATAATTATACTTAGCTCATCGTTTGAAGTAGTATTTAAATTGCGGAGGCAATTAAAAAAAATTAATGGGAAGTATGTTTTTTTAAAAACACATAAAATCGTTTTTTTATGAAAACGGGTTGATGGTTGCTACGTACCGATGGTCTCATCGGAAGATCAGCGCTGGAAGTCACCAGCAACACGCTGAGGTGAGGCCATTTAGTCTAGAGCCAATTTGGCCACAAGTCGTCTCCTTCACGATTTTCGTCGACATCTCTTCTAAATACCTAAAACAGGTATGGATATGTTCCTCGTTCTCTCCAGATTACGAATTGACCTGTTTTAGTTTAAGGAGGGGGGGACGGGTCGAGAAAAAGGGGGAAAGATGGCGACCGACCATCATAGATGTTTATTCACATCTCGAGTCCTATGGCACCAATCTGTTCGTGCGAGGTGTCATTTGAAAGCTTATTAAACCTACTTTAATTGTTTTCAAATAACTATGCTCATAAAAGTAACCGTTTAGGAAATATTTGAAAATATGTGTTTTTTTATCGCGCATGAATTGCACAAGTACTAGTAAAAAATGCGTCTAACTCAATAAACAATAACTTTACCGCAATTGATGTTATTATAAAATTTTTGCGTCTATTCATGCTCTTTCTAAAATTATAAGTTTTATTGGTATATGATAATATATAACCATGTAATTAAGAATTTTGTTTGGCAGGGGTTATCCTCCAGGTCGCATAAACGGGCGCTGACCGTAGTAAAGTATTCAATATTTTTGAGGTCTTATTTTATGGATCCATATGTGAGAGGTATCGTTTGAAAGAGAATTAAACCTACTATAATTGTTTATACATAACTATAGTATTAAAGGTAGCTGTTTACATAATATTTGAAAATATGTGTTTTTTATCGAACATGAATCGCACAAGTACTGGTAAAAAATGCTTCTAAGTCAATAAACAATAACGTTACCGCAATTGATGTTATTATAAAATTTACGCGACTATTCATGAGCTTTCTAAAAATATAAGTTTTATTGGTAAGTGATAATATAACCATTAAATTACGAATTTTGTTTCGTAGTGGTCACTCCGCCGGTCGCATAAAAATGAGCGCTGACCGTAGTAAAGTATTCAATATTTTTAAGTTCCTTTTTTACGGATCCATATGTAAGAGGTATCATTTGAAAGAAAATTAAACCTACTATAATTATTTTTGAATAACTATAGTTATAAAGGTAGCTGTTTACAAAATATTTGAAAACATGAGTTTTTTTTTCGAGCACGAGTTGCACATATACAGATAAAAAATGCTTCTAACTTAATAAACCATAACTTTACCGCAATTAATGTTATTATAAAATTTACGCGAAATTTCACGCGCTTTCTAAAAATATAAGTTTTTTTGGTGTATGATAATATATGACCAAGTAATTACGAATTTGGTTTAGCAGGGGTCACTGCGCCCTGTCACGATATTGGGTGCTGACTGACCGTCGCCAAATTTTCTACGTTACTCAGATCCTATTTTATTGATAAATTTGTGAGAGGTATCATTTGAAAGCATATTATGCGTACTATCTTTATTTCTAATATTTCAAGTCGAAACTGTAGAAGTTTACAAAATATTTGATTAGTAATATGTGTATTTTACTGTGCATTAATAGCATTGGCATTGATAAGACACGCTTCTAGCTCAATAAATTATAGTTTTCCGCAATTGAAATAATAACAAAATAAACGGAAAATGTATGACTTACACAAAAAATAAGTTTGGTTTGTATTGCATAAACAATTAATTTGAATTTGTTCAGCTCACCTACTGCGCACCATCATATAAATGGATGTCCACCGTCGTTGCCTTTTTTCATGATTTTTCAGATTTTATTTCACTAATCGTATATTCATAATAAATATAATCTATCACGTATCGAATTTACTTATATACTTAATTGATCAGTAAAATAAAATCTGTAAAATGATGAAAAAATTAAGGCAACGGCGGTGGACATCCGTTTATATGACGATTGACTGTGCGCAGTGGGTATGGTGGACAAATTAACATTAATTGTTTAAGCAAAACTAACAAAACTCATTTTTTGTAAAGGCCATACATTTTGCGGTTCATTTCGTTATTATATCAATTGCGAAAAAATATAATTTATTGAGATAGAAGCATGTTTCACTCGTATCAGTGCGAATGCTATTCATATACAGTAAAAATACACATATTGTCAAATATTTTGTAAACTTCTACAATTACGACTAAAATTATTAAAAAGTAACGATAGTACGCATAATATCCTTTCAAATGATACATCTCACAAATTGATCGCTAAAATAGGATCTGAGAAATACATAAAATTAGGCGACGGTTAGCACCTATTTACGTCACGGGGGTGCAGTGACACCTGCTAAACCAAATTCGTAATTACTTGGTTGTATAATATCATACATCAATAAAACTTATATTTTTAGAAAGCATATGAAATGTCCTGTAAATCTTATCCTAACATTATTTGCGGTAAAGTTATTGTTTATTGGTCATGCACCAAGATACAATCTTAAAAATTATGAAAATTGAAAACGGCAACGAAAATGGTCATCCATGTATATGACGGTGCGCAGTGAGTATGATGGATAAATTAACATTAATTGTTCATGCAATACTGACAAAATTTATTATTTGAAAAGGTCATACATTTCGCCGTTTATTTTGTTATTATATCAATTGCGGAAAAAATATAATTCATTGAGCTAGAAGCATGTTTTACTCACATCGGTTCCAATGCATATTTTCAAATATTTTGTTAGCTACTACAGTTACAACTAAAATTATTGAGAACTAATGCATGATAGTACGCATAATATGCTTTTCTCAAACATGCAATGAAATATTGTCTTTACGTTCCTTAAAATGGGCTGGGAAGTAGCTTTTTGGGCGCAACAACTCGAGAGGACTGTAAAGGGATTTCATATTATAGGCCTAGGCCTGCAAAGTAACTTTTTTTTATAAAATATTGTCCTTTAGAGCATTTTTTTTTATTTCATTGTATGTTTGAGAAAAGCACTATACATGCGGCGTGAAAACGGATATCCCTATCCGGCCTCGCTACGCTCGCTGCCGTATATACCCACTTCGGAAATCCTCATTTTCCCGGCCTCTGATGTAATGTACTATTCAAAAGATTCCTGTAAAATAAAATAGGATCTGAAAAATATAGAAAATTTGGCGACGGTCAGCATCCATACGTGGCCGGGCGCTGTGGCCCCTACTTAACCATATTTGTAATTACTTGGTTATATAATATTATACACCAATAAAACTTATGTTATTAGAAAGCGCACGAAATTCCGCGTAAATCTTATACTAACATCAATTCCGGAAAAGTTGTTGTTTATTGATTAAGAAGCATTTTTTACCAGTAGGTACTTACTTGTGCGACTCATGGTCTATAAAACACATATTTTCAAATATTTTCTAAACAGCTACCTTTATGATTATAGTTATTTGTAAAAAAATATAGTAGGTTTAATTAGCATATTTGTAAAAAAACGATAGCGCCCATTTCTGCGACCGGGCATATGGATCTGTAAAATAGGACCTCGTAAAATATTGAATACTTTACTACGGTCGAGAGCATTTCGCCACAAAAACTCCATTTCTGCGACCGGGCGAAAGAAGTGACTGCACACGAGATCATGAAAACTAATTCGCGTTTTCCGGGACCTAAGGAAATTCGTGCGAAATTACATCGTGTGTAAATAAATATATATATAAATAAATAAATTAAATATATATATCGTTTAAAAGTATAAGATATACCAATGAAACTTATATTTTTAGAAAGAGCATGAATAGACGCAAAAATTTTATAATAACATCTTCATCATAAATTGCGGTAAAGTTATTGTTTATTGAGTTAGACGCATTTTTTCTAGTACTTGTGCAATTCATGCGCGATAAAAAAACACATATTTTCAAATATTTCGTAAACGGTTACTTTTATGAGTATAGTTATTTATAATGAATTAAAGTAGGTTTAATAAGCTTTCAAACGACACCTTGCACGAACAGATTGGTGCCATAGGACTCGAGATGTGAATAAATATCTATGATGGTCGGCCGCCATCTTTCTCCCCCTTTTTCTCAACCCGTCCCCCCTCCTTAAACTAAAACAGGTCAATTCGTAATCTGGAGATAACGAGGAACACATCCATACCTGTTTTAGGTATTTAGAAGAGATGTCGACGACTTTTTGTAAAAGAGGTCGTTTGGTCCCTGACTAATCCGTAAACCACGAGTAGTATTTAAATTCATCTATAAGGAAACGCGTACCATATTATTTTATAATAAGTACACAGCAAAAAGGAGTGTATAACCTTCTAATGGGTCGGTAACGCGCATATGATACCCCTTGAGTTGCAGGCGTCCATAGGTTACGGTGACCACTTTCCATCAGGCCGATCGTATATCGTATAAAAAAAAATACCGTGATAATCTTATAGTATAATATTAGAGGTACAAGAGCAGAATTATTTTCTGCTAGCAGAAAAGTGGGTTAAGGTTAGATTATTTTTAGGGTTCCGTAGCCAAAATGGCAAAAACGGAACCCTTATAGTTTCGTCATGTCCGTCTGTCCGTCTGTCCGTCTGTCCGTCTGTCCGTCTGTCCGTCTGTCACAGCCGATTTACTCGGAAACTATAAGTACTACAGTGATGAAATTTGATGGGAATATGTGTTGTATGAACCGCTACAAAATTTTGACACTAAATAGTAAAAAAAAGAATTGGGGGTGGGGCCCCCATACATGTAACTGAGGGATGAAAATTTTTTTTTCGATGTACATACCCGTGTGGGGTATCAATGGAAAGGTCTTTTAAAATGATATAAAGTTTTCTAAAAAACATTTTTCTTAAAGTGAACGGTTTTTGAGATATCAGCTCTCAAAGTCGTAAAAAGTATGTCCCCCCCCCTCTATTTTTATAACTACGGGGTATAAAATTCTAAAAAAAATAGAGGTGATGCATGCTAATTAACTCTTTCAACGATTTTTGGTTTGATCAAAGTATCTCTTATAGTTTTTGAGATAGGTTGATTTAACTGTAATTTTTATTTGCTGCTACGGAACCCTTTGTGCGCGAGCCCGACTCGCACTTGGCCGGTTTTTTAGTAGAATTATAAGTCCTACCAAATTTGCTATGGCATAATTCTTAGGTACTTTGTATGAACAAAACAACGATAGCAAAAAGGAAATGAAATACAGGCCCAGAGGCACCGTTAGGTACGACGACGAGCGAAGCGAGGAGGAGTGTTAGGTATCTTGCATCCCCAACACAGAAAACTCATTATCAAAACAGAAATAGGAAGAAGATGGACAACTTTTTACTGCCTAAATATTATGCAAACAAGAATCTACGGAAATACTCTTAATTTAGAAGATTATTTTGCTCATTAACATTATGCCAGCATAAGATTCGATATTATAAAATCTGCGGAACGATTTATGAAAAGGCATATTCTGAGTAAGGTTTTCCTGCCAAAAAAATGAATCTTTCAGAGTGATGTTAAGACTGCGTATGACCGGCCTTAGATTCGATAGAGTAAACGTCATGAAAAGTTAAATTCATTGTATAGAGTCGAAGTTGCCAGCACCCCCAAACACCTAATTTCTTACCCATAAGTATAATATTTTGTCGACCATTATATTTTATAAGAATTCTTTTTTTTATTAAAATGACAGCTCAGGTGATGAGTGCCGATGTATAAATTTTAAATATAATTTTATGTTAATTTGCTATATAAATATTTTAAAAGAACTGTATATTTTATATTAATAGATAGCCGTTTTCCGATTAAACTGTATCTCTTAAATTGTTTCCAATATAATAATTCAGTTGCCAAATAAATAGTTGGTACTCGCATCTGAATAAACCGTAGCCGTAATGACATTAAAATGCTGTCTCATATTGAAATAATTTGAGGCCCCATTTTAGTCGCCAAACTATTATTTTTGATACCCATTTCTATGGTTATTTAGTCGCCCGGTTAAATACGTGCCATTATTTTTTCCCCTCACTATTTAGCTCGGAAACACGTGTTTTGTCCTTTAATACCAGCGGGTAAAAACGCATTTTATCCACTAGTAGGTAAAGTAATTTGACCTTGAATAAAGTCAAATTAACTGCTTTAAAATTGATAAAAGTAGGCGAATCTAGTAATAATGATGACTTACCACCTGTGGAACTCCTGGATGCAGTGATAAACGTATTTTTTGCGTTGTAGTTTCCTCGCTATAGTCAGGGGGAAAGTTTTGTATTACACTCGGGTGCAAATGTATTTTACTTCTCGTGAGTTAAACAACTCGCAAGCTCAGGATTCTATTCTCGAACCACTCGCTTCGCTCGTGGTTCAACTATAGAATCCTTTCACTTGCTCGTTTTTCAATTCCACACTCGGCGTTAAAATACAACTTTGCCCCCTTGCCTTGCCTCCAAATAACTATAATGTGGCATAGAGCATAGATCCACTTATTAACAGCTTTATGTTTTATGGTTCCGCTCAGCGACTAGTTCGCGGATATTGGAACAGTAATTATTTGCTAATCATTAGATATTAATTTGCATTAATCTACAAGCGATAGCTTTCTCATTGTTTAATTATTCAGCTTCACCCTTTAACCTTATTACCGGTCGATAACAATGTTTTTGATAACTCTCTGACCCTCTTATTTCACTGTAGGCGTTTTAATTTCAATCGTATTCTGCTTAAATTAGAGTATCATTGGAGTTTGGCAGAAGAATTAAAAATCGGCACGTTTAGTTTTAAAGAGAGTTAAGTTTAGAGAACGAGTTACGTCTTAGTCCCTTTTATCGCCGTGCTTCCTTCCTCGTCTCGATCTCAGAGCTAAACATGTTACTGTTATTGCACTAGCCACAAATGAGCGAGCCTGCTCATTGAGCCCAGTATAACTGACGATCTTTGAAGACCCATATTTATAACTGATTCTGAGGTCGAGTTGAACTGGTTATCTAAGTTGCCCATGAACTCTAACCGTCTGCACCATACCACAGCACCCAACTGTACAAATATTTAATTGCGCCGGTCATTGCGCCTTTCGGGGGCTAGCCATGGTTACATAACTTGTGATAACGAAACTTTTAGCGTTCCTCCATCGCTATTCACTGTTAGGGCGATAGTGATAGTTGCATCTCGTTTTCTATAGAGCGTATAGGCGATAGGCACGTTGCCTACGCGGCCTGTTATCACCCGCGGAAACGTTTACGGTGCCGCCTGCTTCATTTAATCGGTTAACGGTTACATTTGAATGCCGTAATCAGTGATTAATAGTTATTGAAAGCTAGTTTAGCGGAATAACGTGGGTTTGCAAAAAAAGAGAGTCATAGACCTGTGGGTAGGGTCTGTACAGTCGAGGTCAAAAATACCTTTACAGTTGAGTGTTACAAAAATACCTTTACATTTAAATAATTTTACACACTGCATGACAAAAATATGCTTCCAACACACATGACAGATTCATCTTTTCACTTATCGCACCAAAGTTCAGTTTACAATCTGTCTTCCATAGAAACATTGTCACAAATTGCGACATAATAGGTTTACATTGCATGTTACAGAATAAGATTTCCTGTGAATGTGCCGTAAATATGTTTACATTTGCAGTAACATTATAAACTTTGCGTTCTTGCTTACTTACGTTTACTTACACCTATTGCTACATAAATATCTTTATAGATTTCATTAGGATTTGATTCTTAATTTGAATAATGACAATCATCGAAAACAGTACCATACTGTCAAATAACCTATCTCTTTCATTCGTCGTGTTTGGCCTAGTTATTATCCTCTCGATGAGTTATTGATGATTGTGCAAAAAAGTACAGTTTGCAATAAAAGCCTGTACAGTCAGCGTCATAACCTTGGTAGCATTGGAAATAGCAGAGTTGGGCAAAAAGTAAACGACTAACGATTAACGATTAAATAAGATGATTAATTAGTTTTAATCGATTGGAAAGGACGATTAATTAGTTGTAATCGAAGATCTTCGATTAACGTTAATCGCGAATAAATTTATCGTCGACTAATTTTGACAACTGATTTTTTTAATCGACTAATTAGTCGAATAAAAAGTTAATCGATTAATACCTATCTCTGATAAAAAAAAGCCGAATAGTTAATTGATTTTAATCGCACTGTATGGTCGGAGAAATTTCTGAGATCCAGGATTTAATAATGCCACGCACAATTGTCAGCTATCTGACGTATGTGAGGTTCTTATTTCTTGTGACCTTGAATGTGAAAACTATAACAAATAGTTTTTAATTCATGTCTTTTATATCCACATGAATGAGTTAAAAAAATACTATTCTGCATTGGAAACCAGTTTACAAAATAGAATTTTTATTTTTATTAGAAAGCGGCCGAAGGGGCAATACCACAGACACGTTAAACCTACAAGAATAAGACCTTTTTTGGAGTCGATTATAAAGCCGATATTGATATTTATGACGATATGATGTCATTATTCAAATTATGAACAGACCAATCAAATCTGTAAAGATGTTTATGTAGCAATAGGTGTAAGCAAACGAAAAGTAAGCAAGAACGTAAAGTTTATAATGTTACTGCATTTGTAAACATATTTACGGCACAGTCACAGGAAATCTTATTCTGTAACATGCAATGTAAACCTATTATGTCACAATTTGTGACAATGTTTCTATGGAAGACAGATTGTAAACTGAACTTTGGTGCGATAAATGAAAAGATGAATCTGTCATGTGTGTTGGAAGCATATTTTTGTCATGCAGTGTATAAAATTATTTAAATGTAAAGGTATTTTTGTAACACTCAACTGTAAAGGTATTTTTGACCTCGACTGTACACGTAGAAGTGGCAATGTATTTTTATGAGAAATGTAATGCTACGATTGAATACATAACGATCTTTAATAGCCAACGTTCTAAAAATATATGTATATATGGTTTTCATGTGAAAAGGAAGATCGTAAGTAAGAGGATGAAGTTCGATTTCAATAGAATCTGCATTTCGTATTAGCAAAGACATATGTAACTCCGTATAGACAGATAAAGTCTAAGATAAAACGTACCTCAAAACCATACAGAAAAAGGTACGGTGACCTAGATGGCGATACACCTTTGGGGACGCTCGGCTAGATGGCGCTAATATTAATATGTATTTGACATTTTAGCACACATCAAGCTAAGAATATGGGCCAAATTGTCAGAACTGAGGTTCAAAAGTTTTAAGCCTGTGTCGAGAGATTGTCTGTCTATGCACTGTGATTACACATTTTACTTCGACAGTAACTCTCTATAATACTCGATCTACTTTGGTATTAGTAACATAGTTGTAAAGCTTTCTAAAGACTAATAGATATTTCAGTTTCATGATCATTATACTTGTTAGTTGCTCATAAATAAACTACACGTGAAGTCATCAAATATGTAGTTTAGTACCGCAAAATGTATGTATAACCCGAAGATGAAACTAGTGTTAAATTTACGTTAATTGTTTACCATCTACAGTTTGAAACTGATCAAGCCCGTAGAGAACGTAAGCAAACTGTTGTATTTGATCAGCCTGCCACTGCTCGGAGTCCCTACAGTATATTCCCTAAATTCAGGTGTAACTAATTATAGTGCATGATTATTTTGTTATAAGTAATTATATATTTTAGAAAAAATAACAAATGTCGACCGTACTTCCTATATTTGGGTTGGCATCTAAGCAGGTGAATCTCGATATTACAAGTTTTGCATAAGAACGGGATGCAAAAACGACCACAATTGCAGAAAATATATCTCAAAACAACATGATAGCAATATAACTACTTTGCAAAAGGTATTAAAAAGGTTTAGAATAAAACTACTAGTTTGCAAAAGGAAATGTATAATAATTATATCTTTGTCGAAATAAAAAAACGTATAATATCTTTGTCGAAAACAGCAACACTCAGTTCCATACACAGTGACAAGTATGACAATTTGACCTCTAAATTTAACACCCGTAAGGAAGGTTCATAATATGAATAGGTTAAAACGTTTTGTTGGTACACTTGGTCGAATCCAGACATGATACAATCAATATGTGCTATATATGTGCTCAATTATTTATTCATTTTTGAATGATGCTTAAATTTACAGTTAGTTATACATACATATTATATGGTTGTGCGAAAAATCTATTTCTACCGCTCAGTATCAAGTTTCTTAGTTATTAAAATAAATAAATATTTGAAAATTTTTCGGCACTGTTTGTCTTTTCTGTATTCCATGTATATTTTGGTGTAATGACTGTTTGTCAAAAAATGTCGATTGTCGAATAAAGTCTCAGGTATGTAATAACATACCTACCTAAACAAAAGAAAACTTATCCCAAAGTAAGGAATCTCCATAAAGGTCAACTCTCTGTATTTGGTCGTATATGGTATAGCGAGTCGCGCCTGGGCCTTGCGCGCGCGCCGCCGGCAGTACTGATCTAGTCCTAGCTGTGTTCGGGAGTAGCCCCCATACTCTGTGTGTGATAGTGATCTGTCTCGTGGTTCGCGAGTGCATAGTGAGATGACAATTCGGTGAGGTAACTATAAACTATTTCACTTTGGTTACTACTTTTATTAATGCTTTGTGACAATTATGATGGTTTATTTCTATTTACTAATTATTTTGATACTAGTCATTTATAACTAGAAATATTTACAAAGATATTGCAAGGCTACACGAGCGTTAAATTTCCTGTAAGTACAATTTCATTTCAAATGATTTCCTTCATTTCGAATTCAATTCATTTCATTTCAAATTATCCTATGACTTCAAAGAAAACGATTATTAAACATTCCTACAACGTTAAGCACTGATAACTTGGTAAGCTGTTCGTATTAAAGCTTTGAAAACCGCTGCGGGGCCGAAATTTATTCCGGCATTTCAAAAATTCGCGTAATTTGGATCCGCATCCGCAACTACCGTTCAGCTGCAAGCAATTTTTCGCAGCGTTCGCCAACGCTCTGCAAGTGATGGTGCGCGATTAACACTTTCGCTACCAAGAACCCGACTGTCGGGCACACCGCTCGTAGAAGCGTAGCCGATTACATGGGTTTCCCCGTATGTAGCGAAAATGTCGTAGCGCCGCGTAGAGCCCGGTTTCGAAAGTGTAAAATGGCTTATAACCTTTTGGGGCCGGAAGCTGTTTATAAAATGGGCGTAAAAATGAGTGTGGAGGGTTCTCGTGGGACTAATTAATATACATACATTCATAAACCCTCGCCTGTATTCTCACGGTTTGATGCCCGTTGGATAAAAACACATACAATGTAAACTCACGCCGCACATACGTAGGTAATCTAAAGAGGGATAGGCAAATCACTTAAAACTGTTCAATCACACAAAATACTAATAGGTGTAATTAAAAGGTGTAATAAAAAGGACCATTCAAACTTTGCATAGTGACTTTTGAGGTCATAATGAATAACTTTTACTATGGGACCAATGCAGAAGTCGCGAAAAAAAATTGGCTGTTCCATAGAAATGAGCGGCATCATGACCTTGACAGTCGAAATGTATGAAACAGCCGGGTTTTTTTTTGCGATTTCAGCATTGGTCCCATAGTAAAAGTTATTCATTATGACCTCAAAAACCACATTTATTATATTGTGCTATCGGGTTTCAATATTAATAGAATTTAATTTAATTAGCGAAGCGAAATGCCTTTACTGTGGTAGAGACACGACTATTTGTGCTTAATAAATAAAGAATATCAAAGCAGATTGGACTTAATATAATATGGGTCTTTCTTTTTACTCATTGTCACAGGTGTTTCTGCAGGTTCACTATTGTCTTACAGAAACTTTTTTCGCATATACCTATTTGTTTCGTATAATAATTCTTGGCAGAAGTCACATATGGCAGAAACACCTAACGCAGAATATGCTTTGGCATTAATCATTTCGCAGATTTTTGTAATACCGAATCGTATGTTGTCATAATGTTGATGTTGATGTTCTAGACGAATGATACTTTCGCAGATAATATTTTTGTATAATATTTAGGCGGTATAAAGTTATCCTTCTCCTTCCAATTAGCTTTTTGATAGCGAATCGGTTGTATTGGGGTGCAAGATACCTAACACTCCTCCTCGCTTCGCTCGTCGTCGTACCTAACGGTGGCTCTGTACCAGTATTTCCTTTTTGTTAGCGTGTCATAAGGTAACTGTACACTATTCCGGGATAGTAAAATGTGGTACATTATTCCGGGATACTTTGGTTTTTGTCGCAAAATAAGGAAACTATCAGTAAAATCTTAATTTAAGGCAGTATTTTATTAACTATAGATCAAATAGAATCGAAAAAGTCGATTTTCGAATATCTATCATATCTTTTGAAGCCGTGAGGTACCTCCAAACGCGTCAGTCGCAACCACGCAGTGATTTCTATGGGCGTGTTTGACGGTGAGCTTAACGCGGCAGCGGAACTTCTTAAGGGTTTACTGTGATGCCGGTAAGTTTATTTATATTAAATTTGTATCATAATTGTCTTATAGTTATTAAAAGACATTTATATCATCTTTTCAAATTAATTTAAAGCATATTTTAATTAAAATACCCGCTCCCGGAATAATGTACACCATTTTGACGCGGTGTACATAATTGCGGGAGTATCCCGGAATAACGGAAACACAGTCCGCAATGTTTTTATGTTTTATTACTATTTGCGGTGAAGTATATTTATATATTTGATGTAAATTTATTGAGTAAAGATTACAGATTATAGTGACATAATTACGGTACATATATTTTTTAGATTTTAGTCTCATAATTGAGTACGAAATGTATACTCGTTGAGTAATACGTGCGAAATATTGGAGTGTGGCATCGACATTAAATTTGTTTTATTTCACAAAATTAAAGCACAAAGGTTACTTATTTCGATGTTTTGAGTGTAATTGTTATATAATCTTCCAATGTACTAAGAAAAAAATCTTGTTTGTCTTTTAATATAGCCTTCGTTTTGACTGCCGTAATTAAGTGCACGATTTTATATGAGTGTATCTTATTCCGGTATGCCTATATAAAGTATATTAAAATATAAAAACACAAAATAAGGTATAGAGACCCGACTATTATGTTTTTAAACTTCCTTAGTTAGCTAAAAATCTTTATACCGCATATTGGTTTGTCCGTCAGTCAGCTAAAATTTACATGAGGATAATATATAATAGGATAGACATATATAAATATAAAATAATACAAATTAGTCAGACAGTCAATCTGTGTAAGAACGGCCTATAATATTTATTTATTGAGTACTATTTATTTATATATAAGTACATACTTGAATAACGTATCACCACCATATATGTATACGGTGTATCTCAGTGATCACCAGTACCAAAAAACTGAAATTTTCACGAGTACCGTGCAATTTTTATAACCGGCAATAGCTTCTGGATTATAATTAAATTTTGAAAAAAAAACCCCGACATTGTAAAGCGTTTTTCATCAAACATGGCTAAGAACACTCTCGACTAATTCAGCTTTCAAACGAAAAAAACTAATCTAATTTGGTTCATCCATTCGAAAGCGATGCCTTAGACAGACAGTAAAACTTATAACACCCTGTCATTATATCATACAATAGTTATACCGTAAAATATCATATTTCCCATCCCACCCCAACCCATCAAAACATTGCCAATTATAAAATATACACTCTGTATAAGCATCTATCAAAACGATATGTGCATTTATATATTTATGTAAACAATATTTTTAATTCGTTTTTTTACATTATGCTTCAACAACGTGGATTATATAGGTATCCCGTAATTACGTACAACGACTCCCGGAATTGAAGCCATACCAAAATTGTATCCCGGAATAATGGGCAAACTAAGGGTTAAGTAAAACAACGGTAATTTCTATAAATTAGAAGTTACGATGCAAAATAGTGTCTTAAATCCATCGTAGAAGACTTATCCTTAAAATAAAATAATTAGCACGACTAGAAACTTCACATTTTTTTTACAATCCTCACTCAAAGTAGGAAACGTCTTAAGTTCCCGTAATATGGGACAGTTACCTTAATTACGATTATTATGGTACCTAAAATTACGCTAAATTAAATTCGACCAAAGTAATGTTCTGCAAACCAATATTCTACCAAATGTGTGGTATACGTGGTAGTAATAATTCCAACTAAGTTTTCTGCAAAATTACTATTCGAAGTGTGTTTCTGACCAAAAATATTCTGCCAGATGAGGGTAATCCGTTTCTGCAAGTTTATACATTTGCTACTTCTTACTCGTATTTAGTACATTTAAGAACTCTGAATAAACACTGCTTAAAAAGGTCTTTGAATTTCACTTAGGTACCCGTATTGACTATAGTAACAAACGAAGTACTTAATAACTGTTCTAAACGAGGAACTTTATGAAAAGTGGCGTGTGAACTTGTGAAGTTTAGTGTCAATCAAAATAATTTGGATTTCGTATAATTCAATCATTACTGCAAAAAGGTATGCGATGGAAATTTTACCGTTAAAAGAATATTAGTTTAATGGAGTATTTTAAGTGCGCCCTCGATTTATACCTGTTTTGAATAAAATAAATAAATATAATTTAATACAATAACATTATTGGCACCATAGTTTCTACTATGAATCCAAGAAGTAAAACATACGCTTTTGTAGTTCGACTATGTCACTTATCATACGCATTCACTGCCATAAGCCCGCCATTGTTGATTCAATTAGGGTTGCATGAGACTTTAACTATGATCCAGTTTAATTTATAAGTTCTTTATATAGAAAACAATACTTGTTTTCAATGTTTTACTATAGAAAGATCTTCTAAACAGTTTTTTTTTATAAAACATATAGTAAACTTAGCTATAACGCTATTGTGTTTTAAAAGAGATACCGAAACCATTATTCCACAGTTTTGTGATATAAAAGAGTAATTGTGACGTATACGGCGATGAGATATAAAAGGCATTAGAAAACGACTATTAACGCTTTTCAAAGCTATATAAACGTATCCTGAAAACTTCATTATACAGCAAAATAGCTCTATAATGGTATTCATATCACTACTACAGTGTTAAATACTGTAGCAGTGTTTTCCAAAGCCACTATATCCCAAAATAGTGGTATAGTTAGGTTTTAATTTCTGTTAAAATACGACTACTAAAAATACTATAAGCGGCTTGTTGGGAACCTTAATAGCGCAAATTGATAGCACAACAGTGATTCCTAACACTATTATACAATAATATTGTTCTTTAGTAGGTTATTTGATCCTGTTATAGACCAGGCCTATAGCGGCTCTATAAAATGGTGATATAAACGTTTACATCACTTCCTAATAACACCTTTTAGCTGTATAACACAACAACTATAGCGGCTTGTCGGGAACCTTAAGACGCTACGATACCCCTCATTTCTCCATACAAACGCTCTCGCCTGTTTCCTCTCTGGTTTTTGAAGCTAGATCAATGGTTTTTTCAACACAGACTTTTATTATCAATATCTGTGTCGGACCGTTTTGCTTTTTTTGATATTTTTGTTTTAAAAGGAATTAGAGCCTCTCAAAGTTGGCCAAAACGGCTTAATTGAATTTGCCAGAAAGAAAGGCGTGGTATTCAAAACTGAGATCAATTATCCAAAAAAACGAAACGGTCCGACACAGATAATTTCCTTGTCATTCTGATTTCCAAATTTCGTAACGATTGGTTAAGTTTTGGAGGAGGAAACAGTCGAGAGCGGAACCTCGATTTTTGCAGTTTTTACGCGGGATTTCGCGCCTGAGCTGCAGTTGTCCCTATCGCACCAAATTTAGGGGCGGGGCTAAGTTTTTATATACGTACACTAAAATAAAGTGATGGGAAATACTCGACATCTAATGTCGATAATCTAGTGATGTGAAAAGTTATCGATATACTACGTCGAAATATCGACATACCGTGTTTGACGAACTTTTTAGTTAGAAATACGTACTATTATATGTTCATATTTAAAATTGGTGGTCCAAAAAAGGCCAGTCTGCTCCGAGACCACGGGGACAATGCCGTCCTTGAAACGTCGGAGGTTAGTGTTTAAAACATAGTAAATACGCGATTAAGTCCCGTTTGCAATTTTAAATATGTGTAAAAATCGTGAAAGTTTGAATCTGTATTATATATTCTGTGGAAATACTAAGTCCATATTTTTATAAGTATAGGTACGTAACAATTGCATATAGGTATTACTAGTAACAATTATAAAGTTATGCTGTATTTTACGATAGATTCCACGAATATTAGGCAACTATTTGGTATTCGGTCTTTTCAGCCATTTTGCCGAAAATTTGGTATTCGGTCATCATTGTTTATTTATTACTATTCTGCCGAACACCAATTAGGTAAGTAGTTATATTAGTCATATTATATGTACTTTTTTACACACAATAAAAACAGACATAATATTAATAATTTAAGTCATGTTTTAAAATATTTAAAAAAACGATGGGCCTTATTTAGTAATACATAGTTTGTTCAGGTTGGTACCAGTACCTGCCCTTAATAAGGCCCAGTGCTTATATTTCTTCTAAGTTTTATCAATCATGCCGTTTTGTATATTTTCTTCGCAGACATAGAATCAAAAAATGCCCTAAATAGTTACTTCTCTAAATAAGGCCCATCGCTCGCTTCTTAAGTTTTATAACTTTGTGTAAACATTGTGTTCATGAATTCAATCATCAATTTTTGTGATAAGTATTTATACTACGGTCTGTCGTCTAAAACACATTTATTCAGGACTATGCATTTAGGATATGGCACTCTAAATTAGAGGGGTTCAAGTCTTAACAAGCAGTGCGTCAAGGTCAATGTGGTCAAGATAGGCAGACTTTATTTAATATTAAGTTTAAAGGGACAAAATTAGGTACTTAATTAAAGTAGTGTGGGGTAGCCTGCTGTCCTACGGGGCAATAAATATTATAATGTATTGTGTTTATGTGTATTGTGTATCATAAGTACTGGGCGTTTGCGGGGTCGCCTTCCACTCTGAGGCCACCACTCAAATACTGGCGCTGTTGATAGCTCATCTTTGAAGATTATATCCGATCCATCTCTATTTCCGCAGCGCTACTTCTTGGTATCGAAGGTTGTGAACATGTGGACACATGGGCGGAATGGGCCTTATTTCATACCTACATCAAATAAGACCCATAGTTTTTCTGTTTAATAATACTTACTTTTTACTTTTTTACTTACTGCACGAAATTTTTGAACCATTTACACTTATCAAGTTATAAAATGTACATAACATTTCGAAACTTAATAGCCGGGCCTTGTTTGCATTGACATTACATATGCCCTTAGTAGGTAGATGAAATGAGTATTACCAACGTTTTAATTCTGCGGTAACAAAAATGCTTTGCCTTTAAATAATAAAAGTATATAAAGTATCTATACGTTTAAATAGCCTAGGTTTAAATATAGCTGGAAAATTAGTTAAGCATTTTTATGGTTGGTATGCATGTTGGTAACCACGAAAAAATGCACATTTTATTACATTATGATTATGGTAAGTAATTAAATAATTATATAAATATTGGGGACACCTTACACAGATCAACTTAGCCCCAAACTAAGCAAAGCTTGTACTATGGGTGCTAGGCGACTATATAGCGCAGGACACCATCGCGAGCGCAGACTTCTGGCCGAAAGGTGTGGTTTTTCGGCGATTCCGGGGCCACTTGCCGAAGCCTACACCGGGGCAAACGATGCAACGGAGCCACGCTGTTACGTCATCTCCCAAATAAATTGTTTAGTTTTAAACTTTATTGTTTGTTTTTTTTTTCATGTTCTTACTTACTATTTTTTTTTCTTTTTTGTTATCTAAGTTTCGTGACGCATTGGTTTTACTGTAATGTCATGTAAACATGTTTTTACTAATAAATAAATAAATAATAAATACTTAAATAGATAACATACATACATACAATCACGCCTGTATCCCATAAAGGGGTAGGCAGAACACATGAAACTACTAAAGCTTCAGTGCCACTCTTGGCAAATAAGGGGTTGAAAGAAAACGAAACTGTGACATTGCAGTGACAGGTTGCCAGCCTCTCGCCTACGCCACAATTTAACCCATATCCCATAGATAAATACAAAACCATACTTAAATAGATAAATACATACTTATATACATAGAAAACATCCATGACTCAGGAACAAATATCTGTGCTCATTACACAAATAAATACCCTTACCGGGATTCGACGAACAACGAACGACGACGGGAATCGAAGACAACATTAAAATTAGGTAGTTAATTAAAGTACTTTGAAGTAACCTGCTGTCCTACGGGATAATAGTACATTACGATACAAGTGCGTAAAAAAGGAAGTTCGAAACGAGTGGCGATAAATTAAAACACGACCGAAGGGAGTGTTTTAAATCGACACGAGTTACGAATTTCCTTTTCGCACGTGTATCGTACGACGTTTTTCAGTACAGATGAGTACAGTACATATAATGAACCACTTCTCGCACTAGTGCGTAAAAAAACACCATCTGTACTTTTTATTCTTTTCCTTCTGGCGACCGTCCTTTGTCACCCATGTTTCACAACTAAAGAGTAAGACGAAATTGACGAGTGAAGATGCTCTGACTGAAACAATTACTTTTCATATTATTAATGTTTACCATTACACACAGAGCACAATCTCATCGGTAAATATTGACAATTTTACTTTATTTCGACGTGCGTTTATCATAGCGCTCTTGAATAATACGATTTTGTAAAGAAAATATCTCCTAGATACATACTATCAATTGTGTCGCTTAGTTTCAAACTTGGGTACTTAAATCCATTCTGCTTTAAGATTGAATATATTAAAAATATATATTAACCTTGTAGCAGAATGGATTTATCCAGGTTTGAAGTTAAGCGACACAATTACGCTTAATTCAGTATGTAAGAAATCCATATTTTTTGTTAAGTTACTGATGGGCCTTATTTCATACATGCAGCAATTTGGGAAAAGTGCACCTACTTAATGCACAATTGCACATGGACCCAATTTTTGACCCATTTACACTTATCTAATTATAAAATGTACATAACATTTCGAGACTTTTAACCGGGCCTTATTTGTATGTAGATTACTGATGCCCTTAGTTGGTAGATGAAATGAGTGTTATATACGTTTTAATTCTATGGTAACATAAATGCTGATATGTAAGTATAAATAAGTTTTAAATAATAAAAATATCAAAAGTATCTATACGTTTAAGTACCGATACCTAGGTTTAAATTTAGCTGGCAAATTAGTTAAGCATTTTTATGGTTGGTCTTGTTCTGTGCTAAGCCTTGTATTTCTAATGCTAGGTAGGTAATATGTATACACAACCCTAGAAAATTAGAAATTAAGATGCATGTGTAGCTTTCCATCTGAAAAAGGTCCTTATGCTTCATTATGCAATAAGATTTTGTTTGGCAGATTTTTTGTTAGAATTCTGCTAAAAAGTTCTAATTACCTTGGAACATAATCCGGTGTCTGGTAATATAATAGGTACCAAATTGTTACCTAGTTAAATTTTCCTACGCTGTCACTTCTGTCAAACATGTGCAAAAAAAAGAATAAGATTCACATACATTTTTGGTAGGTAGATACTGTCAACCAATTATGTAGAATCCTAGGCCACTCTAGAACCCTGTCGTATTGACACCGTCATTTATTTGCTACAGAAGTCAGTTTTACTTTTACTGTGAAAGGGTCTAGATTGGCCAATGACCTAGGATTCAGATTAATTGGTTGATTGTACGTACCTACTCCTATAATATGGCTTCTCTTTGAAATCGAAAAGGTTTTAGCTTTTTACATACCGAATAACTTTATTTCGCTAACAATGTGACTCTTAAAAGAAATCATCTTTTAAGATAATCACATTATGTATAAGATAAGGAATTGTTTCTACGATTCCTTAAAACATTACAAATTTGCATTTTAGTCAAATCAGTACACTTAATATCTTCACGGAGTCCAAAACATTATGCATCAGAAGTCCGAAACTAGACAAATATAGAGAGCGCTTGAGCGCGAGTAAGTACTTGTGCCGGCGGTGGACGCGGGTGTGTGCGTGCGCCACGTGCACGCACACAGGGCCTCTCTGTGGGTGCCGCCCCCGTCAGCGCGACGGCGATAAAGACCTAAAAATCTCAAATTTGAATTCGTGCTTCGGTATCGTATCCTCTTAATAGCGTAAATTGATTGCATAACAGTGATTTCTAACACCATTATATAATAATATTGTTCTATAGTAGTCATATTTGATCCTGTTATACACCAGGACTATAGCGGCTCTATAAAATGGTGATATAAACGTTTTTATCACTTCCTAATAACACCTTTTAGCTATATAACGCAACAACTATAGCGGCTTGTCGGGAACCTTAATAGCGCAAATTGATTGCATAACAGTGATTTCTAACACCATTATATAATAATATTGTTATATAGTAGTCATATTTGATCCTGTTATAGACCAGGCCTATAGCGGCTCTATAAAATGGTGATATAAACGTTTACATCACTTCCTAATAACACCTTTTTGCTGTATAACGCAACAACTATAGCGGCTTGTCGGGAACCTTAATAGCGCAAATTGATTGCATAACAGTGATTTCTAACACCATTATATAATAATATTGTTCTATAGTAGTCATATTTGATCCTGTTATAGACCAGGCCTATAGCGGCTCTATAAAATGGTGATATAAACGTTTACATCACTTCCTAATAACACCTTTTAGCTGTATAACGCAACAACTATAGCGGCTTGTCGGGAACCTTAATAGCGCAAATTGATTGCATAGCAGTGATTCCTAACACCATTATACAATAATATAGATCTATAGTAGTCATATTTGATCCTGTTATAGACCAGGCCTATAGCGGCTCTATAAAATGGTGATATAAACGTTTACATCACTTCCTAATAACACCTTTTAGCGGTATAAGCTTATAGAGCTAAAAGGTGTTACTGGAGGCTTTTATACGACAAGCGGTCACGCCGAAAACCTTTATACGACATCTATAGTAGCTTTTGGCGTCGAAAACCAAAATTATAGCACTAAAATGTTACTTGGGTCACACTACCTCAATTTACTGTGAAAGGTCAGTGACCCTTAATTTTTTTCAAGAGTGTTATTTTGAGTTTGTAGTCAACTACTGACCTCCTTCGAGAAATTAAAACTCTAAAAAGGGTAGCATACAAGAAGACAGAGAAAGAATACGCGTCATCTAGCTTTCCTTCTCTGTTCATGTCTCATGTGAATTTAATTTACTTACCTAAATATGTAGATAACGTTCCTTACTCAGTTGATTGTTTACCTAGGTGTATTTCAAATTACTTTGCACTTCATTTTGCGTTATTTTTCTACATTTAGATAAAAAGTCGTCAGCCTGCCTATCTCTGCAAAACATTAATCAAAGACGCGTGTGAAGGCCGATACCTCCAGGCAGACAATTATGGTCGCGTGATAAATGATAAAACATCAGGCTGTCCCTATCGCACTATTTGTAAGTGCGATAGGGACGGCACGATGTTTTTATCATTTATCGCGCGACCATGATTGCCCTGCAGGTCTTCAGAGGCCTGCACGGGAAGCATGGTCGCGCGATAGACGATAAAATATCAGGCCGTCCCTATCGCACTTACAAATAGTGCGATAGGGACGGCCTGCTATTTTATCACTTATCGCGCGACCATAATTGCCTGCCTGTGCTGCGCATTACGTATATACAGGTAGTATTAAAGACTATCAGATATTTTCTTTATTCTTTTTGGTCGTTAGGTTTTTTATCATTTATTTTAATACAGAAATAAAGCATAGTGTATAAAATTAAACCTAATGAATAGAGTACAGAGCTAGTAGCAGTCAAGTCAAAGACACAAAGAAAGACAAGGAATATCGACGCATATCTTATCCAATACCGATACCGCCATCGCCATCTGCATCTTCTCATCATCTGACTCTTGATCTTACCCAATTTCCGAGTCTCTTCTCTTAATTTCAGTTCCTTGAGTTGAAAATGTTGAAACTCATACTTAGTATTAAATAAAACACAAATACATATAAAAATCACAATATAATTTTAAATTATGGCTTAGGCCCTGTACCAGTTGCAGTCGCCACGTCTGTAAAGCCCCTTGTAGTTTCTTTTAAATGGCTAAATACCTAGATGTCATGTCATAAACATCTGTGATGTAACTGAAAATTAAAAAACATCGCTCAAAGATAAGGTTTAAATTAGCATGGCAAAAAATACAGTGCAGTCAAAATACCATCAAAATACGAAAAAGCATATGTCAATGTCAATATCACTGCCGTATGCCCTATTTCAGGCCATAAGGGCTGTTTTCTCAACATACATACATACAATCACGCCTGTATCCCATAAAGGGGTAGGCAGAACACATGAAACTACTTAGCTTCAGTGCCACTCTTGGCAAATAAGGGGTTGAAAGAAAACGAAACTGTGTCAAATATGAAAAAATCTCAAAAGCAGAACTTTAAAAAGACTTTCTAGGAAAATTATTTTGAACATGATATGTAGAACAATTTTTAAAAGTTGTACAAAAAAATCTGAACTAAGTTTGTAACTATATGAAAAGCATTTTTTATCTTAGATTGCATATTTTAGTATCGAAACGAATTTTCTTTCAAATAAAAAGAGAATTATTAGAATAGGTTGACGGTGTCTACCGTAAACTGGGGTTACATTGACCGATTTGGGAATTTAAACTTCTCTAGTTTCTACATTTAATGGGTATTTTTACCCATTAAATGTAGGAGTAAGAGAACTATAAATTCCAAAATTGGTCAACCTGCTAAAAATCTAAAAAGGTAACAAAATAAGTGATATCAGGATTATTGTTTTCTGTCACGATGCCTGCACGTATCAAATGTTTCTTTTTAACCCAGTGGTTGACTGGTAGAGAATGCCTTAAGGTATTATGTCCACCATTTGTACTTAGTGTTTTATGTGCAATAAAGAATAAATAAATAAATAAAATAATGTACGCAGAAAAAAAAATGATGTGATCAAACTTAAACTGACATTGGGGTTACTTTGATACACTATATTTTTATAATGATAATCGAATGTATTCCCTTATAAAAGTATTTTATCTCAAGAAAAGATAAAAAAAATGGTTCACAGAGTCAAATATTACAACTCTTTAACGCTATTTTGAGGTTACTTTGATCAAGAATAAAAATTACCATCTTCAAAAAACCAACTTTATTTGCAATTGTTTCAATATTTATCATAAGAAGAGATCCAATTATCAGCCTCAACTCAACAAGTACCGTGACATAATCAGACAATAATCAACTATGTGTCATTATGGTCAATGTTACCCCATGCAAGTGATCAAAGACACCCCACAGAGTAAATCATTAGTAGTAAATACCTAGTTTGACTTTATGATACAAAATTCAATACAATGGTATAGATAAACACATTTCTGGCAAGCTAATATTCACTGTGAACCTTTTTCTTTAATACCCAATTCGTTAGTTTAGAAGTTTATTTAAACATGAAAAATAGCAACAAACTATGCTTTTTTTTTGACACGTTATCCGCACTGCCCACGACAATACTTACTTATTCACCGCGTCAGAGCACCATCTAACTATAGAGGTTGGTTAAGGGTTATGATATGTGTAGATTTCATTACCGACTACTCATAACATATCGATATAAATCCTTATTTTTTTGGTCAAATAAATATAATATGCTCGTGACAGGTCATATTTTGTTCGCAATCCGAAAGAGTCAACCCTAGCACTTTTCCCTATTCACCCCCTTCCCGACCCTATTCACCCCAACGTTAGGGTGAGCGAAAATTACTAAATAAAACGTCATATTTTCAAAGACAAACCAAAGTTCACACTGTCGGAAGATTTTTTGTGTAAAAAAATTAGCATGGCACATATAAAAAAACTGCTATCGACGTTCAAAAGTCGGTTTTGGCTCTATTCACTATAAATTACGTTAGTTTATACCCGTTCCGACCCCATGAACCCAAAATCTTCAGAAAACGATGTACTATGTAGCCCAATTTTAATTGGTATTTTGGAGGTAACTAGTAAAAATAATTTAGTTTTACAATTGTGCGAAAATAGATTCTCATTTGGCCGGTTTAACCTGGCCTGGTGGCCTAGTGGTAATAAAGTTAGCTGCGTGAGCTGAAGGCCCGGATTCGATTTCCGGCTCAGCCACCGTGGGCCTTGTCGTTTTTTTCTTTCGTGTATGATATCTATTTAAATATATGTATGTATGTATGTATGTGGACACTTTATTGTACAAGTACATAAGACAAGTTAGGACATAAAAATAAAGTATAGTTATGATGTACAAAGGCGATCTTATCCCTATAAGGGATCTCATCCAACCTTTGAGCGAATTGAAAATTTATTATTTATATGAACCTGAAAAAGAACAAATCAAAAATTATTCAATAAAATAAACTTTTTAACAAAAAAAAACTGCCTACCAGACCTGTTCGTCGCCTTGCTATTGCCTGTTTGCCCCACCCAACCATACACAGGCTGGTACCGACTCCAAAAATAATTGATTTGTTTATAATTTGGATGTTTAGATTATTGCAATACGATAAGAAATCTGAATTCAAAGGTTTATTATTTTTTGATTTTTAGTTTCTCCGTGTTTTGTAACGCGCTTATTTTTGAAGGCGGTTTTAATTTTTTTTGTTAAAAAGTTTATTTATTTGTTGATTTTTAGTGGTTCCTATTCATATTATATGTATCAGTCCGAATATATGCACACTAGTGAAAGAATTATCCTTTAACTCCTAACCATTGAGGAGTTGACCTTCCATCATCAGGCGTAAATACTGGTGTACCTTTGAAAAATACACTAAAAACATTACATGTGCCTATAACATTTGAAGAGTTCCCTCGATTTCTCCAGGATCCCATCATCAGACCCCGACTTGGTGCCAATGGGACCATCTCGGGGCTATACCCGTACGATCAAAAAAAAAATTTTGAAAATTGGTCCACAATTCTCGGAGATATCGAGTAACATACATACAAAAAAAAAACATTCAGTCGAATTGAGAACCTCCTCCTTTTTTGAAGTCGGTTAAAAATAATTTTATTTCTTCCCTAGTTGTATAGTTTCATACTTATGATTTTTATTTTAAAGTAATCCGTTTATATTATAGCAACCATGGGTGATTTTTGCGGACTTAAGTAGAAACGTAGAGGTTGACAGAGGTGTGATTAATATTTCTAAGTGTTAATTTCTTGTATCTAGTCTAACTACGAAGCAATACATTGACGTATAAATTGCGTCCATATACAGAGAGGTCATTCATAAAAATATCACTTTAGGTAACAAGTTATATATCTTTTATACAATGTGACAAGCATTGACCATACATCCCAATTCACCCCTCATCCGACCCTAATCCCCCCCTTCGTAAACCTATTCACCCCCTTTGCGACCCGATTCCCCCCATTCCTGATCCCATTCACCCCTCAGGCCGTGGATATTTATTCATCCCGTAAAAATTCCAAAACACAGTTGCATCGCTTTCTTCATGAAAACCATTATAAAAATGAAAATATGTCTTATGATTTTCTGTTATACATAAACTTTAGAAGTGTATACACATTCAAAAGGATAATGAACGATTAAAATAAGTAAAAATCCAATAAATTTTAACGTCAACTTTGACAGACATGAAACTGTAAATATATTACTTTCCTACTTTGATTGCGGAAAATAGAAGGAATATGTCAAGAAATATAATAACATTATATACCCCCGGAACCCTTTTCACCCCAAATTACGGTATTTATTAAATTGTCATTATGTAAAATGTCGGAAACTACGGAACCCTACACTGACGCGCTCTTGATCGGTTTTTCTTCTTAATGCTATTTAAGAGATAATAAAAAATTACACCTCCCAATTTATAATAAGCTTTTTTTGCAAAAATTTCATTTTTGGCACAAGCTATTATCGCCGACTTTACCTTTCTTTCAACAATCATCTATTGCTCTCCGAGACATTTCTAAAAAACCCTGACTCAATGGGGATACGACGTTTCATAACAGAGTTCCTATGATCACCTTTCTGCTCCATCATCAGATTAGCTCCATGATACCATAATATTGCATTGTCACTTGATTTACACATGTGTGCAAAATTTCAGCTCAATCGGAAACCGAAAAGTGGGTCAAATTTAGCTTCTACGTTTTGACTCAAACTAACATACCTACTAACAAGGCACGTTGAATAAAAACTTGTATAAAGGCTTCTGATACTAGATTTGCAATAAGTTTACTTGTCATAATTTAAGAACAGATGAGACAGACATATCCAATGACAAGTCTACACCGTTTTCATGAACTGTCAAATCACCTCATACAACTTACGGCTGTAAGGCAACCAGGTAGGGTTTGTTATTGCACTTTAATTACATATTAATGATTTCTATCCCGTAAGATATATATTTGCTTAAACAATGGATAGATATTTATGCGGATGAGAGTGAGTGTAATTTAGGTTTTTATAAGGAATCAAAGCAAAAATTTTTAAGCGACCCGATCAGATATTTATCCGGATAAGGACCCTCTCACATCTACCGTCTTGCAATCGTAGCGTCGGGCCAACTATATGGCTAAGCCGGGCTGACGCGGCGTCTTTTTCCATACAGTTGGCCCGACGCTACGCTCGCGAGACGCTAGAAAGAGAGACGATGTTTTTGACGGTCACGCAGCATCACCAATTTTTGCCGGGAACATGTCGTCATATACTTATGGCCCCCTATAGAAAATCAGATATCTTTGCACGGCCGTTCATAGTCATTGTATGCTGGTCACCAGCTGGTATTCCATGAATATTTGGTCTAGTTGAGTGGAGAAGTGCCATTTAAAACAAGCGCTTTCTAAACAACGATGTATTTAGGTACTTTATAATTATTATTGTTTTCAACTTACGGTTACGTGTTCGCGGTATGCACAGAGTAAATCTTTAATGAAATTGAGACATTGTTTTATATATACAATTAAATTTGAACCAGAAGCACTATACTTATACCCGCTCGCATTCCCTTTTTTCTATTCTAAGTAAGAATCAATTAATAAGTATCTAAATATGTATGGATAAATTAAATTGTAATTGTTTACATACAACCTGTGAAATTTAGTTGACAAAATTTGACGTAGGTGCTGTCATATATATTTTTAAAATGACGTACTGTTAATACCAGCGTAATGAAAATGTATTCCAATGAGTAAAAGAAAACATGAAACTTTTTTCAATTTAACCGAACTAGAATGAAATCATTTATACTCATTCGGTTGTGTTCGTTATTTTCCTTAATTGGTTACCTTTATAGCGGTCTAGGTATATAATAGTATAAATTCACCTTTAAGCTTAGTAAATAAGGTAATGAAGAGTACACACATAATGAAGCTCCATTTTTAAATAGCTATTTGTTACAATCTTAAACATTTTTCGACGCATTATGTACATAAGTTCAATCGAGTGGCACTTAGGCATTTTGACATTAGCTAATAGTTTAGCTAGTGTCCTAAATATGACATCCGTCTCTCTAAAAATAGTCCTAACTTCGCAACATGGCGCACTTAAATATTTCTCGTCAGGATTTATAATACTTTTACCTTATTTTGTAAGAATATTAGTGATAAGAAAAAAAAATTAAGTAAAGAAAATAAAATGTAAAATGGAACTCAGCAGCAATAAGCAGACTCAATAAACAGAAATGTTCCTTAATACTGTGATATTTTAAACATTCGTCCGCATTTTTAGGGTTCCGTAGTCAACTAGGAACCCTTATAGTTTCGCCATGTCTGTCGGTCCGACCGTCCGTCCGTCCGTCCGTCCGTCCGCGGATAATCTCAGTGACCGTTAGCACTAGAAAGCTGAAATTTGGTACCAATATGTATATTAATAATCACGCCGACAAAGTGCAAAAATAAAAAGTGGAAAAAAAAATGTTTTATTAGGGTAGCCCCTCTACACGTAAAGTGGGGAGTTTTTTTTTATTGCAATCCTAACGTATGATATATTGTTGGATAGGTATTTAAAAATGAATAAGGGTTTACTAAAATCGTTTTTTGATAATATTCATATTTTCGGAAATAATCGCTCCTAAAGGAAAAGAAAATGTGTGTCCCCCCCCTCTAACTTTTGAACCATATGTTTAAAAAATATGAAAAAAATCACAAAAGTAGAACTTTATAAAGACTTTCTAGGAAAATTGTTTTGAACTTGATAGGTTCAGTAGTTTTTGAGGAAAATACGGAAAACTACGGAACTCTACACTGAGCGTGGCCCGACACGCTCTTAGCCTGTTTTTTTCATCATCGTGCCTCGTGTATTAGGTCAGGTCCATTAAGGCATAAAAACATTAAGCAATGCTTGACATTCAGATTTCTTTTTATTGTGAACCTCATTTACACGAGTAAGCGTGATGAAAAATATATAATACTATGGTATCACTGCATGATCTCACTGAGTAGACAATCCTGGTTGGTACTAGTAATAATAAAACAAAATGAAAATGAAATATTTATTTTTCAAGTAGGCATATTACAATGCGCATATGAACGTCAAATAAAGCTACGCCGGCTCTAACCCTATACGCCTTAGCTTCGAGAAGATTTCAGAAATGAAAAGTTGTATCGTGAACTACAAAGTATACATACATGGGTTTGGGTTTTAATATTTTGAATAGTTTGAATAAAATTAGAAGTTTATTGATATCGTAAGTAGCTCTTGTAAAATAAAAATAGAAAAAGGTCACACGTGTTACATATACTTTTCGTAATACCGTTTTTTTTACGCGTGAGTCGCTTACTCGCTCGAACGCGTGTACATTTTCACTATATTTGGGCTTATTCCCGCTTACACGAGCTTGAAGAATAAAACCGCCCTTAAGACGCAACCATACAAACAACCTTGACTATATCCTCCCTGGTTTTTGAAGCTAGACCAAGGATTTTTTCAAGACAGATTGTTATTTTTATCTGTGCCGGACTGTTTTACTTTTTTTGATAATTTTATTTTTAAAGACGCTAGAGCCCATCAATTTTTTTTCAAAAACGGCCTTAGTATTAAGGCGCAAAAAAGGTGTGATTTTCAAGATAGGTAACAATTAGCCAAAAAAATCAAACGGTCCGACACAGATTATTTTATCAAATACATGAAATCAACATGTTTGGATTTACCTTTGACTTTCCTAAAAATTCAAGAGAGATTTTAATTTCTAACTAACAAAAACAAAAGGTATGACCAAAAAACATAAAATAAAATTGTTCAACATTGATGCCAAAAATTGGTACCTAAATTTGTTCAACTTTGATGCCATAGAAAAAATTACCTGTGAAGTAGTTATGAGATACTATTTTGCTTAAAGACGATGTTGTATGTTGGTGTATCATAATATCAATGGATTAAGTTCGAAGGTCATTGGCGCAGGTATGCCCCTTAAGAAATAAGCAGTAAAACAAACCGGCCAAGAGCGTGTCGGGCCACGCTCAGCGTAGGGTTCCGTAGTTTTCTGTATTTTTCTCAAAAACTACTGAACCTATCAAGTTCAAAACAATTTTCCTAGAAAGTCTTTATAAAGTTCTACTTTTGTGATTTTTTTCATATTTTTAATATGAAATAAACATATGGTTCAAAAGTTAGAGGGCCCCCCCCTCTAACTTTTGAACCATACTTTTTTTTCCGACGCACTTTTTTTTCCTTTAGGAGCGATCATTTCCGAAAATATAAATATTATCAAAAAACGATCTTAGTAAACCCTTATTCATTTTTAAATACCTATCCAACAATATATCACACGTTGGGGTTGGAATGAAAAAAAATCAGCCCCCACTTTACATGTGGGGGGGGGGTACCCTAATAAAACATTTTTTTCCATTTTTTATTTTTGGACTTTGTTGGCGTGATTGATATACATATTGGTACCAAATTTCAGCTTTCTAGTGCTAACGGTTACTGAGATTATCCGCGGACGGACGGACGGACGGACGGACAGACAGACATGGCGAAACTATAAGAGTTCCTAGTTGACTACGGAACCCTAAAAAAGCATTTTGAGTTGTTCGCACTTATCCTGTGAAAATAAGTACTATCAGCTGCAAAAGTGCATGGCGAATTTATCAATGAATTCATTCATAATTTCTCCATGCACTTTTGCAGGTGAGCAATTCCCGTTAAGTTTGTACATTTGGATCACGTCTCCGATTTTGATAAAAATTGGTAGGCTGATAGAGTCCATGATGCTGAGCAAGATCCACTAGATTTCCTAAAATGTCCTATGTAGTTTGTTTGAAACCTTCCTTTTTTGTTACCAGATTCGGTAACAGAAACGGAACGTTTCACACAATCAACCTAGGACAGTTTGGGAAACCTAGTGGATCTTGCTCAGCATCATGGACCTAGGACCAATTTTTATCCAAATCGGAGACGTGATCCAAATGTGGGTACAAACTTAACGGAACTATATGAAGTTTTTTTTTTTTAATACTACGTCGGTGGCAAACAAGCATACGGCCCGCCTGATGTAAAGCGGTCACCGTGACCTATGGACGCCTGCAACTCAAACAGTGTCACATGCGCGTTGCCACATCCGTATTGTTGTAATAACAATGTGACTCCGTGAAATACAGTGAAAGTTATTAAGTCTAAGGAAAAACATACATCGGAACCATGGAGAAAAAAATATGCTCCTTTAGGGCCAGTTGCATCAACCATATTTGACAGACACATCATCGTCACGCAGCAGACGTCTATGGAACTTCCCATACAATAAAATTTAACGAACGCTTTAACGGTGACAGACGGTTTGGTGCAACCGACCCTTAGTTGATGCCCGGTAAGGTGACGCTAAAAGATGTAGTGCGAAAAGAGTTTCCTTCGTATTTTTCCGGAAACATTCGTTTTTATCATGCTAGTTCAGACAGTGTCCGTAGGTCTTGTACTGAGACTGACTGAAATAGCATGACGCGTTCATACATTTCCGTCAAAATGCGAAGGAAAATCTTTTTCAGTACATCTGTATGTATATTTAACAATTTAACAATTGTCTATGTATATGTCATATACCTAGTAAAAAATAAAGTTTTAATGTCTCATTTAATTTAACTTTCACAAACATTATCTGTACCTAACCATTCTCTTTGGTATTATTATCTGGGCGACCGAGCTTCGCTCGGTTCTATTTTAATATATCACGTCTTTAGATAAAAAGAAACTCTTATAAATACAAAACAAAAAAAGGACAAAAAACAAAAACTTAATTTCTGGCCGGGATTCGAAACCTTCACACCTACGATCTATCTGCGTACATTAGACCGGCCTCATACGACTGAGCTAAGCGGAATCGATGCGCGCGCGGCGAAATTAAGGACCATATTTTATGTTTACAAACGCGAAAGAAAAACTCATGAAAACTCGAAAATTCGCGTTTTCCGGGATCTAAGGCTACGCTAGATCGATTTTTCACCCCCGAAAACCCTCACATAACAAATTTCAGCGAAATCGTTAGAGCGGTTTCCGAGATCGTCGGTATATATAAATAAATAAATAAAGAAATAAATATACAAGAATTGCTCGTTTAATAGTATAAGATAAGTTAAAGCGGTGGCTCATAATATGTCTGAGATTTACACAATAATATCTGACAGTAGGTACGCGACTAGATAATATTATCCTCAACACCTACATATTGTTATCCTCCGTCAAATACATTCCAGTGACAACGACATTCAGTTATTGGTTTTAAAAACATCATTGTTTTGTTGGAGGTTATTTCCCATTACGAAGGCAAAATATAATAAAGAGTGACATCGTACAGTATGGCCACTCCCGCTCCCCGCTAAATGTGCCGCCCATTCGCTCTCGGTTACCGCACAGTTACAGCCTGTCAAAAACGCGAACAGTCGACCCATCATATCTCACTCATGTTACGTGTTCACTACTCGTGTAGAATCTTAGAATGTGTGCGTAGTAACGCGCCTCTTTCATATATTGATGATCGCTTCTGTCCGAGATGTGACGAAGGCTACGGTGACCGCGTAAAATAAATATCCTAGTAAAGTTTTCACAACACTTATTTATTGCTTGTTATGTCTAATTTCTGAGATTTTTTTGAGATTTAATATTATATTTTTCACCCAGTCTCTCAGCCCAGTCTCACAGATATAATAGTTATTTGTTTTACAAGGGGGCAACGTTGTTGTTTAACCGCACTTGCCGATTTTGATACCCGAGCAAGCGAAAGATTCCAATATTGAACCGCGATCGTAGCGAGTGGTTTAAAAAGTGGAATCTTGAGCGTTGCGAGGGTTTCAAGGCACGAAGGTTAAACAAACTTTTCCGCCGAGTGAAACACAAAATGTTTCACCACACCAACACTATAAAACATCAAATTAAATTAAATCCACCGATTTATTAAATATTTATAATTCAAAATCATCATTTATAGGTAAATTTTATCAGCTAGCCTAAGACATCAAGTTAAAATTTGTATGAAGTTACTTTGCACTCTTGTGAATAAAATGCAATTTTGCAATCTGTTTTCGAATAGCAAAGTACCTAAGCCTTTACCCGTTGGTGTAGTGAAAATGATATCAAAGCCATGTTGCGATAATTAGTGGTACAAGTATCTGGAACCATCTCCCTTAATAATATTTTTATGATCAATCTGGAAATGATCTAAGCGGACGATAGGCCGTAATTTTATGGCGACATAAATTCATTTTCGCTCGAGCGGAATATCTACTGGCGTTCGTTTCCAATTAATTTATGTAATTTATGCAACACTGAAGCGAATGTAGGCCTGAATAGGTGAAGGAAAACATAGTGAGGAAACCGGACTAATTCCAGTAAGGTCTAGTTTACCCTTCGGGTTGGAAGGTCAGATGGCAGTCGCTGTCGTAAAAACTAGTGCCTACGCTAAATCTTGGAATTAGTTGTCAAAGCGGACCCCAGGCTCCCACAAGCAGTGGCCAATGCCGAGATAATGCAAGGAGGATGATGACTGCACAGTGAAGACATTAATCTCGGAATTGACCAAATATGAATAGTATACCTATTGAAGCCGTTTACCTGACTCAACTTACTGAAAGGACACAATACTACTCATGACTAGGTAGTGTGGTTTTGAGCTTTAGCCTGTCCGTAAGAAAGCTATTACTGCGTAATCTTCACGTCTTCTCTCACTCTCTCCATAGATTAAATATAAGAGGATTATATAATTGATTTACATTAATTTCCATATTTAGAGTACCTAGTCTCTTAATATTTTTTTAATGAATACTTTTGCATGTTAAATTGTATCTTGTTTTTAATGCATGTTGATTATAAGATGTAATGTATTGTTTTGATACTCCCATCCAACTGAGGGGGGAATGAAATCTTCTCGAGGCTGAGGCGTAGGGCTAGAGCCGGCGCCAGATTTATTTGACGTTCATATGCGCATTGTAATATGCCTACTTGAAAAATAAATATTTAATTTCATTTTTATTTTCTCTTCTCTTCGTGACCAACAAAATAGTCCCGACGGAAGACTAGCGCTGACTCTTGGGTTAGGATTTATATGTTTCATCATTCTCCTTGCCTTATCCCGACTTTTGCTACGGCTCACAGGAGCCTGGGGTCGGCTTTGACAACTAATCCCAAGATTTGGCGTAAGCACTTAGTTTTACGAAAGCGACTGCCGTCTGACCTTCCAACCCGAAGGATAACTAGGCCTTATTGGAATTAGTCCGGTTTCCTCACGATGTTTTCCTTCACCAAAAAGCGACAGGCAAATATCAAATGACATTTCGCACATAAGTTCCGAAAAACTCATTGGTACGAGCCGGGGTTCGAACCCGCGACCTCCGGATCGAAAGTCGCACGTTATTACCACTAGGCCACCAGCCCTTAGCATTTATATGTTTAATTTAATTTAATTTAATTGTTGTTTCTGTTTTTGTACTTGTGTATGTTTTTATTATTGATCATGATCACATTAAAATGCAATATTTTTAAATCCCTTTTTGCAATCGATTACTTGTAGATTGGCGTTAAATATCACTTTCGAGCCACAAATCTATGTTGTAAGTGACACTTAACGCCATCTACATATGTACATTACATTCATGGATGTTTTCTATTTATATGTATATGTATTTGTGTATTATATATCGTTGTCTGCGTATACTCACATTGGAGAGTGACAGGCTACTTTTTGTCACTTTTTATCCCTGTCACTTTCTATCCCTTCAACTGTCTCTACTTAAAAATCACGTCAAACCGTCGCTCCGTTTTGCCGTGAAAGACGGTAAATTATCTGTCGTGTTATATAATCAAATGGCCGCAGCCTAGCTGAAATGACAATCGTTGCCACTAGACGCGGTTCAAAACGCAGTCTGGCTCTGTCACGCCAATATGGAGGAGCGATAGAGATAGGTAGACAGATAAGTAGAGCGATAGAGGTAGATATTATCGTAAGCGTGTGTACATTTGGCTGCGTACCTACACCTACCCAGGAAAACCTGGTGACCATGCAGAGGTAGTGATGCGTGAGTTTACGACCGTGTGCGTTGGGTCGCGACTATTGAGGTACCTAAACCTCTACTAGGAGTTTTTGACATTTCATAATATGCTTGATAGTATATAGGTAGTGTTTTAGTTTATTTATGTAAGGATTGCTAACGGACAATCACGTCTACACTATACACATAGAAACAAAGAAATGTGAAACAATATCAGATGCTCAGTCACTTAGTGTCGCAGACGATAGGTTGTATATCTGTCTACTTTTTATACCTTTTATTTATGGTTTTTTACAATGACGTTTATGTATATATTTTTGTTTTCTCGTTTGATGTTTTTAGTTGTCAATATATATATTTTAGCTGGAAGCCGGTTGTTTGGTCTCGCTCTCCCTGTGATATCTTTATGTCCACAATCCTGGACACTTAGACTTGGATATACATATTTATTATAAATTTGGATAGTTAGTGCGTTTTCACATTATTCGATCCGACATCGGATGTAGGAACGATATCCCATACATTACAGACGCCATCTTGGATTTTTTTCCATTGAAATCCTTCCGGTGCGCGATTTCAATGACATTGCGGACTGTAGAGTTACATAAAACTCAGCACACTAATCAAATATCGCAAAGTAATAAAATAAAACTCGCATGCGAGTTTTCGCACCGAGCCCTTATGCGTGTCGAACAAGGCCCAGCCAACGTCACATTCACTTACGCTTTGTAAGCATATTGTAGCTAGCTCTCCCTATCTCTCTTCTGTAGTGGCGCGACAGAGCCAGACTGCGTTCCGATCGCCCAGATTTAGTGTTAACGACTGTCCCTTCGGCAAGGTCCCACTGCGTTGCGAGGTACCTATTGGCCACTATTTTCCGGACAAGTGCGTGTGATTTACTGTTATCGGTAGCTGAATCACCACACCCGTCATTATTGGGAAGTATATCGTTCGCACGGTCAGGATTTTAGGGCATCTTCGCGGTCATAAAGTGACCTTCAGTTACTATTTGAGAATTAAAAAAATTCGTAAAAAACAGTTGAAGTAAGTAGTTATATCGGTACTTTGTAATTATAATGCTGTTTAAAACACTACATTTGGTATCTCTGTGGGCATCTGTTTAGTAGTTATTGGTTTAATTATCTCTGAATTTTTACAAAACATATAATCATGTGCTCACTCAGTTCTCACAAACTACCAACGAAAACAGTGAATATATTGAAGAATTAAAAAATATAACTGCTAGGCTTGAAAAAACACTAGGTTGAAGAAGAAGAACCATTGATTATTCAGATTACGATTGTATCCAAATATCGGTACTTTGTAATTATAATGCTGTTTAAAACACTACATTTGGTATACAACCTCTTTTTATTGATTTCCGTTAACTTTAAGGGAACGTTTTTTAAGATAATTATAATTAATTTATCTAAGAAACAAAATGTTACTGAAAAGACTACTGTTAGAGTTATTAAAAAATAAATTGAACGATTCATGAAGTGTAGGTACCACTAACTCATCACGACACACTTCAATAGGCAATTCTGTAGGTACTTAAAATATTTTTCATCACACCAACTGATAAAGGCTTTCTTTGCTATTCGAAAACAGATAGCAAAATTGCATTTTATCCACAAGGGGGCAAAGTAATTTCATACAAATTTTAACTCGAAGTCTTAATCTGGCTGCTAGATTTTACCTATAAATGATGATTTTGAATCATAAATATTGAATAAATTGATGGATTTCATTTATTTTGATGTTTTATAGACAGTATTTTGTTCGTGTTGGTGTGGTGAAAAATTTTGTGTTTCACTCGGTGGCAAAGTTTGTTTAACCTTCGTGCCTTGATACCCTCGCAACGCTCAAGATTCCACTTTTTGAACCACTCGCTACGCTCGCGGTTCAATATTGGAATCTTTCGCTTGCTCGGGTATCAATATTGGCACGTGCGGTTAAACAACTACTTTGCCCCCTTGTAAAACAAATAACAATTATGCCATGCACGAAATAAAGCAACAGATAATTATAAGAAAAATAGGGACAGAAGTTATTCTTTACTCCAATTTATATTTTATAAATCAGATAGAAATATATAAAGTAAATCAGTTGTCCGTGACGTCGCTGAAATCGATTTCATATTAATTCCATATTAGCAAGTCGTTCGTTGTAAGTTCTTAAAAAGAAGCTGATTGGAGGAAAGTAGACAGATGTGTCAAAAAGAGGATCTCAAAGCTCAGAGAAAATTCGTACGTCGTAGATAGGTATCTAAATCCGTAATCGATCTCCTGTACTGCATTTGAATTCTAAATAAGTACGGAATTCGATTTGAAAATACTTTAGAAGGTAGGTACGATGTAAATTGAGTCGACGTTTCCTTGATGTCGGAAAAAGGGGATGCTATAAGAAATTAAGGAAAGTAATATACATTTGATTAAACTGATTGAAGACCCCATGCAGTTTATTTATTTATGTTCGTTAGTGTTATTCTGTAATCAGGAATGAAAACACATTATATAAACACATTCCTGTCGGTGAGTAAGACTGCCAGAGCTCAACGAGGGTGCGGTGTGCTGATGACGGGAGGACTTACGGAACTAACTTGTTCCGTTTATTGTCCTTTGAGTCGTCGGGTAGTGACACTCCTTTTTGCTGTGTACTTAACACAGCAAAAGGGAATGTACAAGTTTCTAATGGGGTGGCAATGCGCATGTGACACTGTTTGAGTTGCAGGCGTCCATAGGTTACGGTGACCGCTTTACATCAGGCGGGCCGTATACTTGTTTGCCACCGACGTAGAAAAAAAAAAAAAAACATTATAACGACCGGTCTGGCTCAGTCGGTAGTGACCCTGCCTGCTAAGCCGCGGTCCTGGGTTCGAATCCCGGTAAGGGCATTTATTTGTGCGATGAGCACAGATGTTTGTTCCTGAGTCATGGATGTTTTCTATGTATATAAGTATGTATTTATCTATTTAAGTATGTGTATCGTCGCTTAGAACCCATAGTACAAGCTTTGCTTAGTTTGGGGCTAAGTTGATCTGTGTAAGGTGTCCCCAATATTTATTTATTTATTATTTATTTAAATGAGTTTGAAAATCTTGGCTGGTGATGAGATATGTACATACATTGAATAAGATCATTAGGTCATTAGGAGGGTATTAGAACAACAAGTAGAAGAATATTGTTTCTATGCTACCAGTCCTTTAAGAATGCATTATCTTTGCTGCTGAAGTTAATACCTACATGAGATAATGAAATATATAGCATTTAGCACAACTGCTTTAAGTATATAGGAGTTTACTACATTATTGCAGGAAACTTCGAATGTCTTGGGTATAAAGAACTTTTTGCCATCAATTACAGTACCTATTGTAGATGGATTTATTTTGTGCTGCAGAGTTGTGGTAAGGCAAATGTTAAGATCAATGTCCACGGTGGGCAATTATCTCTTTGTTAAAATTCTAATGAAAACAAAATACGATTGTTACGTCTGTCTCATTAACTTGGTTAATTTGACAAACTAACGATAGCATAAAGATAACAGTCCTGCCATTAAACGATACGTAATGAAAGGAGGGTTTATACGACCCTGTCGGTATGTAGGTACCTACATGTATGTATACATATACTACGAGTTAGTGAACCTACCCACTAGATAAGGTTTAGTAGATTAAGAGAATGAGGATTTTAAAGAGTTACAGCGTTTTTGAAAATCACAATACGAATAAAACTACATAGTTATTTTGTCACAGTTTCGTTTTCTTTCAACCCCTTATTTGCCAAGAGTGGCACTGTAACTTTAGCAGTTTCATGTGCTCTGCCTACCCCTTTATGGGAAACAGGCGTGATTGCATGTATGTGTATTTATGTAGTTATTTTGAGTGTTTCCTGTATTTGAGTTTTAAAAAATATTGATATGCAGGATTATTCGTATTGTTACTACATGTACTACTACTGGATATTATGCCTCAAACTGTTTCCGTTTACGAAAAAAATTAAAAAAAAGAAATTTTGTTTTTTATTTTTTTCTTTAAAACCGCGTATCCGATTGACTTGTTCTTTGGATATTTTATAAATATTTTAGGGATACATCAATTAAAAAAAAATTAACTTCCTGACTTTTTGTTAAGTACATTTTTTTTTAAATTTATGTTTTAAATATTTTTTTTTACCACATACGAGTTAGCGACACCTACTATATTTTCATATAATAATCGCCATTTTATACTCTATTACATATATTTTTATCAAAAATATTAGTTTGGATCAACAATGTCAAAATAAGTTATTTATATATTACTAGTATTACCCTTTAGTACGTTGCTCCTGGAACTATGTATGAAAATTTTGGCATAATTAATGGAAGATTTTTTTTTAATTGGGGTATGTAGATTATAGGCCGAAGTTATTTTTCATCAACCCTCCCCACCCCTCCCCCTCTGCGTCACCCCTCTACCCCCCCTTAAACAGACGAAAATGCGATTTTTCTCGATTTCGGACAAAACCGATGAAGATACAGAAAAAGCGTGTAGAAACGAAGTAATCCTTAATGAATTTACTACAAATCTCTCATAAACACTTTAGTGCTAGCACTTATAGTTTTCGCGCAATCCGTCACGAAAGTCGCTCCTTTCTGCAATTTTCTTTAATGAATGATAAGTGTTCTCCCAAAATGCTTATGAAATTTGTTTGATACGACTAAAATATTGTAAACTCATGACTATAATAAAATTAAGGGGATAAATCACTACCATGGATGGGACTTGAACTCACGGCTTCCGGATAGAAACTCGAGGGCTCTACCAACTGAGCCACCAAAAGCTCATTCCTAGTTTCTAGCGAATCTTTCAGCTTTCTACTATATGAATCAATGGTACCCCTAGCGTCATTTATCTATCATATCTATCAATCTAGAGGCCGTGAGTTCAAGTCCCGCCCATGGTAGTGATTTTTTCCCCCTGAAATTCATTCTGAGTTTATAATATTTTAGTACTATCAAACCGACGATTTCGTAAGCATTTAAGGAGAAAACTTATCATTCATTAAAGAAAATCGCAGAAAGGAGCAACTTTCGTGACGGATTGCGCGAAAATTATAAGTGCTAGCACTAAAGTGTTTATGAGAGATTTGTAGTAAATTTATTAAGAATTACTTCGTTCCTACACGCTTTTTCTGTATCTTCATCGGTTTTGTCAGAAATCGAGAAAAATCGCATTTTCGGCTCTTTAAGGGGGGGTAGAGGGGTGACGCAGAGGGGGAGGGGTGGGGAGGATTGATGAAAAATAACTTCGGCCTATAATCTACATATCCCAATTTAAAAAAAATCTTCCATTAATTATGCCAAAATTTTCATACATCACTTTCCAGGAGCAACGTACTAAAGGGTAATACTAGTAATATATTTTATAACTTATTTTGACATTGTTGATCCAAACTAATATTTTTGATAAAAATATATGTAATAGAGTATAAAATGGCGATTATTATATGAAAATATAGTAGGTGTCGCTAACTCGTATGTGGTAAAAAAAAATTATTTAAAACATAAATTAAAAAAAAAATGTACTTAACAAAAAGTCAGGAAGTTAATTTTTTTTTAATTGATGTATCCCTAATATATCTATAAAATATCCAAAGAACAAGTCAATCGGATACGCGGTTTTAAAGAAAAAAATAAAAAACATTTTTTTTTTTAATTTTTTTCGTAAACGGAAATAGTTTGAGGCATAATATCCAGTAGTAGTACATGTAGTAACAATACGAATAATCCTGCATATCAATATTTCATATTTAGCCAGGGGCGATTTTACCATGGCAGTCCGGCCAGGCCCTTTAAAACTCAAATACAGGAAACACTCAAAATAACTACATAAATACACATACATGCAATCACGCCTGTTTCCCATAAAGGGGTAGGCAGAGCACATGAAACTGCTAAAGTTACAGTGCCACTCTTGGCAAATAAGGGGTTGAAAGAAAACGAAACTGTGACAAAATAACTATGTAGTCTTATTCGTATTGTGATTTTCAAAAACGCTGTAACTCTTTAAAATCCTCATTCTCTTAATCTACTAAACCTTATCTAGTGGGTAGGTTCACTAACTCGTAGTATATGTATACATACATGTAGGTACCTACATACCGACAGGGTCGTATAAACCCTCCTTTCATTACGTATCGTTTAATGGCAGGACTGTTATCTTTATGCTATCGTTAGTTTGTCAAATTAACCAAGTTAATGAGACAGACGTAACAATCGTATTTTGTTTTCATTAGAATTTTAACAAAGAGATAATTGCCCACCGTGGACATTGATCTTAACATTTGCCTTACCACAACTCTGCAGCAAAAAATAAATCCATCTACAATAGGTACTGTAATTGATGGCAAAAAGTTCTTTATACCCAAGACATTCGAAGTTTCCTGCAATAATGTAGTAAACTCCTATGTGATACGCCGATATGTGGGCAAAACAAGCTATCCTTAATGGATCAGACTCACACAACATGGTTCTCGCATCCGATTTAATGATTAAAGCTCACCGTGATTTGAGAGATGACTGGCAGAAACTATGGGACGCTTCCCGACGCCATGTTGGAAAACATTATGGAAACATACAACCAATTATTCCATATAAACCATGGTTCTTCCGCTTCCGTTCAGCTACTAAATGGGCCACGTCTACACTCTGTCGTCTCCGATTAGGTCACGTCTGTACTCCGGTGTTCCTTGCCAAAATTAGGGTTCGGGATAGTTCCCTGTGCGAATGCGGGCTTGACGAAGGAACTCCTGATCACATTTTCTTTTCGTGCAGCAGGCTTAAACACTCGATGTACGACATTTTACCGAAAGACATCCCTCGCCCTATCAATTTTCAAACGCTCCTGGTCCTCATGGACCCTCCCATTACCGCATTGCTTCTCAAACACATTCAAGAAAATAACATTAAACTTTAAATTCTTTTCTTATTCTATTACTAACATAATATTATATTGTCAATAATTGACAATCTCTTATTTCTCCTTATGTTGGCATGCTTACTAACTGTCAAAACTGCCGCCCTTTCTCGCTCTTCTCTCTAATAAACTGTACATTCGTCCTGTGCTGTCTGTGATGTCCTTAACATTAAATGTTTTTTGTTTTAGGTTTCCAGCTCCTTTCCTACCACAAAATTTTCACCGAACATTCTTATCGTGCGTTGTATGTCTATAACGTCGTCATTGGCAAAATCCCTCCTGCCAAAAGAGGGGAAAGCCACAAATTAAAATAAAAAAAAAAATCCTGCATATCAATATTTCATATTTAGCCAGGGGCGATTTTACCATGGCAGTCCGGCCAGGCCCTTTACACGCAAGTGAAAAAAAAATAGTCGCTCCATAAGGGTTCCCTTTGTACCTTTATGTTACGTATTAGGGTTCCGTAACAAAAAAGTACAAACCATCATATGTCAAAAATGTTATTTGATATTTTTTTTGTAATAATTTAGCATCAAATGCTGCATCGGAGAACCATTTGGGACGCCGTGGTGGACGGTCGTGTCCGGAGCAAGTCTCATAAACGCGTAAAAACCCATCGAAACAATAGACACCCATAGCGCCAGATCCCAAATGCAACCGCTGCACGTGCATCTAAATACCGCCGTCGCGCCCCGACCCGACCAGAGCTCCCGCGACGCGTTGTACCTAACTTCAGACTTTTGTGACAGTAGTGTTAAAATGTATAGAGCTTATAGTTTTCGCGTTACGAGTGTGCCGTGTGTTTTCTTATTTACTCAATTTATAGAGACAGTGCGAGACCAAAAACACCCAGTAGCATCCAAACAGACAATCCGCAGTACGAGTTACGAGCTTCTTCCCGCACCACAAGCGTGTGCAGTGTGTTTACATACTTACAGTGACAGTTGCTCAATTTTTAGAGACAGTGTTAGATTAAATACCTATACTTAGGAGTACTTAGTAGCGAATCAAGTCAAGTGCCGGTGGCTCTCGTCGCCGCGCCGCCCATACCCAACCTGGGCCCGGCGCCTACTACCCAACGTCGAGAAGCAGCGGCTGATGCTAACTACACCTTCATTGCGACCAAATTGGTGAGCTCGTTCCATCTCTGTTGTCTTACTTAGCGCTAACACCGGTGCTCCTAGGTTTAGGTGCCTATTTAACTAGATTTAGCTTGACCAAGTTGTTAAGCCTCAACGAAAGGGATATCAGCTGATTACAATTATACGCCCAGTTTAGCTAATTATACACATTGTGCCTAATTTATATAACGCGACTATTTATTTACTATTTAATAAGCACAACACATAGTATGCTTGTATTCCACATAGTTCAATCTAATGGTAATTATTTATTTGTTTCTAGGCAAGGTAACAAAATGTAAATCGGATACAAATATCATGTAACTGTACTAAACATATATACTTAATACTAAATTTACATTTTAAGAATAACCAAGCGAAACATTCAATAATGTATACCTATCATTTGTACACGCTATCATTTTAAGTAACTTATTATTATTACACCTACCTAACTTTGATTTCAAATCTATAATCTAGCATCGACTTATCAGTTTTAAATTAATGAATCGAGAACAAAAGTTAACATTGACTCGCAGAACCGTTGAGCGATATAGCCGTGACGTTACCATAATTATACCTATCTTAGTAACTAGGTAGGTAAGACAGGTCACATAGTCCAGGTACCTCAATTAAACTGTATTACCTAAAATTTCCACTACGCAATTTCCATGGCCCGGGTATTAGAAGCGGGCCGCACAGTTCATATTAGTTAATTAAGTTATGTGTCTAGAACTAGCGCTATAATACGGTTCTGCACTAGACAGGAAAGTTGATTTAAGAAGGCCTGTTGGTCTCAATAAAACCGATAGCGATGTCTATTTGACCAGGTTGTCAGCATTAAAATTACCATTGCTTTTGCGCTGTATAACACTTTATATCATACCTTTGGTACCGTTTTAAGTAAGAACTGTAACGAAATATCTTAGTTTGGAAAACATACCTATAATAGTGTGGATACTAACTTCACTTTACTTAGCTTTACATAATGGCACCTTAGGTACTTACTCAACCCCCAATGATACATTGCTAGCTGGAAATACCAAACAAGTATCTGAGACTCAAAAAAAAGGAAAAAAACACGGGCTGTTTTCTTGAACTATCTGGGCAACTTTTACAACATAACACATTGCACTTCCAAATCATAAACCAAGCCAATAACTTCCCATTAAAGAAAAGGATAAATTACTTTCTTAAAAAAACCAAGACAATTTCCTTGTAAAGACGCACACATCTGGCCTCCAGTCACCGCTATTCTGCCAAACACGGTCAAAAAGGATATAAATTATGCAATACTCTATTGATATAGGGTTGTTTAACGGCCGGCTGCCCGACCATAGTACTTATAACTGCAAACCCCATTAAATCTTTTCATCCAAATGTCTTTCCAAATTCCTGACGCAAATTTATAACTAAGACAATAAGCCCCATCTGGCATTCGAACCCACGCTACCTACTAGAGAAAAAAATAGCAATCGCTTTTATTACCAGACCAGGCTAAACCGGCCAACTATATTAAACTATATTTTTATTCTCTCAGTTTTAGGTACCTACATGAATACATACGGGCGCGATCTAGTGTTGTGGTACTTGTGGTAGTCAAAATAGTAGGTACTAACAGAAGTATAGTACTTATTAAGTGATTTCGAGTGTAGATGAAGTGACTATTACTACCATAATTTGTCGTTGTTACGAGTATTATCTGTGCTATCCTTAAGTGAACTTGTGTATCTAATGCTATATGTGTTGTGGTGAATGGATGCACCGTGAAAGTATGGGCCTAAAATTGTGAGGGTCTTTTATGAGCTTGAAGAAATAGATGTCACAAGAAGATACCAAAGAAATACATAAACCCTTATTTGCCTAAATGGTAATACATAGTTGCATCAGCGCTTTAAAACGTTATTCATTCTTAATTATCCCATCAGCGGACGTGTTATCAAACTTATCGCCGTAGACGTCTACAACCAGCAACACTATTACATTACTCTGCACTTACCCACTACAGGACAACGTTACTGGAGCCCTTATTACTTCGCCAAGTCTGCTCATATTATGGACACTCAAACTGTTTGTACTAAACCTCACGTGTTTGTGTCGTCTGTCAAGAAATAAGAAATACATCGAGTTCACAAAGAATGACATGAAATGAAACTATCAACGAGAATAAGCAACAGAAAAAATAACTTATTATCTGAACAGTGCTCAACTCAACCCTCTTCGTAGTTATTACATAGGTACCTACTCTGTCTCTTCTTCTTCTCATCATCAAGAATGCGCTGCGCAGCCGGTTGAACAAAACTGAGAACTGTGCTACAATATCTTCAGAATGCTGGCCCCAGTTTTATTTTACAGTGAAAGCAGTTACAGTGTGAAATATTTACCAAATTTAACAATTACTTAGTTACGTTTTGATTTTTTAGTGTCATTTGTTTAGTTAACGTATAGTAAAGTGTTGTGGGTGATCCTAACAGTGGCAATGTAGCAATCAACCAATATTTACACACTTCACGCGTAGAGACTACTTATGGAAGAATTAAGACAAAGAAGAATAATATACATGGGATCCGTGGAGTTATAGAAAACTACCGATATACTCCACTATCGCTGAAATAACACAACTACAACGTGCAACGACATCAAGCTGGCTCTGAAACCGTAAAAGAAGACGGGAGAAGCCCCTCCGATCCGAATCGAAGACGAAGAAATGACAAGTGAGACAAAGGGGAGGGTGTATTTTAAATGCAGTCACATATCCTCACACCTAATATTTATTACACACCAAGTATAGTATTTATCTACCCAACGCTGACTTTACGATGCCTTGTATTCGGGTCGGCTCCAAATTTCCCGTCTCTCCTACTATCCTGACTGCAAACCCTACACTCCCAACCCTATCTACTGGGTGCTCTGGTGTCTTGGACAGGCTGCGGGGGCCTACGGCGGGGCAGCAGGGGTTGCTGCGTAATGAGCCGGTTTGCAAACGTACTCTGTCTGATTCTGCGTTCGAGTCTTAGTCGGTGAGATGTGACGCAGACATATCCAACGACTCGCTGCCTCTTAGGCTCAATCATCAGAGTCACGTGAGCCCACAGCGCTATTGCGTATCAAAATCTCCTCCCCCTATAGTCTCCCCTTCCTAGTCCTTGCAGCAGGATCTGCTGGCTGGAGTTACCCCCTGAATCTGAATCTGAATCTGAATTTAGCATCAAATGCTGCATCAAAACTAAAATATGAAAATTGCTTCTCAAAAGACACAATTTTATTTTGAAGGAAATCTGCGATTTTTTTTTCTATTACTAAAATTCTAACACGGCACTTGGGGTACGATTGACTAAGTTTTGATGGAGGAAACAGTCGAGAGCGGAACCTCGAGTTTAAAGATTATTCGCAATATCTTTTATCTGAGTTGTTCTGAATGGATAATTTTTTTTTCGATAAATCTAGTTAATAACACTAGTGTAATTATTTAACTGAAATTCCCAAATTAAATGGGGGCTCCTTTCCATGGTAGCATTTGCTCCTGTAGCGCCTTAAGGCCAAGTGCTGAAATTTGTCGCTCGACAAAGGTACCGTTGCAGTCCCGGAGAAAAAGGAATTCTTATTAGAACCCAAATTACTTTCAGCTCGAGAACAACGTAATGGTCAGTCGAGTAATGCTGTTGGTCAGTTTTCCCTTTCTTTATTTAGTTAGGGCAAGTTAAGGTAACAAAGTTTAGAAGTAATGAGGATTTCGACCAACACAAAAAGTTAGAACATATCAGGTTAATTGGTATATTACTTAAAGATACTGCTGTTACTAAGTTTAAATAACTACTACCGCATTTGCTACTTTTATTTAAACTTCCCGTTTAAAGCGAAAACTAAACCTTATTGGATTTTATTGATTTTTTATACACGGTGTAACATGTGGAAACCGAAAGATTTTAACTACGCATTTCTGAGGGCAAAATAAAGACAAAATGTTAAATGACTTCAAGCAAATTTCGCCATATAAATTTTTTTTTCTGTAATTTGTTTTTGGATGTATTTTCACATAAAAAGTAAATTTTATTCGTAAAACTGGCACTTAAAATAAAAAATTACATTTTTTTAATACAACAATACTTTTTTGCAATGAGTCACCAGTTATTTTTTGATATCTATCAACGAGGATAGTTAGATTATGTCCGAACACAGCATCATGTCCATCAAAACAGCGTTTTGTTCCGAGAAATTATAATTAATTGATATTTTTTTAAATGGTTATAACTCTGAAACTACGAGTAAGTAGGCGGAATCTAGAAAAGTTTATTCGACATTTTAGTATTCTAATATGATGAGGAATACGCTGTTTAAATTATTCGGGTTCCTCATGACTGTTACACTGTGTACCCATAATAGTAAATAATACCTACCTACGGGCGTTATTTTTTCGTTGAAATGTATACTCATCGGTACATTCCAGTGTAAGCGTATATAAATTCTTTTCCAAAAATATTTAAAGCGCTTCGGTGTTGTTGGTCTAAATAACGTAAACAAATATAAATTCCAACCTACGTCAAAGAATTCCGTTACCATTTTTTTTTATGAAACGCATCGAAAACTTTGTACCTATCTAAACTGAATAAAATATAAAAGTAAATTGCAAAAGAGAATATGTTTACTTTTTTGTCACAAAGAATGAAAATGTTATTTAGGAGGGTTCGTAACAAAGTGTTTAAATTTTGTTTTTGTTTAAAATATATTTTTAACTTCAGTAGTGATCGGTCTTTGGATGCCACACTGCGGTATGGCCGGTATGTCAAATTGAAATATGGATAAGCCGTTAAGCCCGCCATACCTATTTGAAATAGCAAAAATAAAATATTTTTTATTCGTATTCGAACAATGCTTTTAAGACTTCACTGTGATACGATAACGATCATTCAATACGAATCTTTCTGTGGTGAAACCAAAAATTTGAAGGATAACGCGCACTAGACTAATGGCCCCAAGCTGCTTGTAGCTCCATTATTTATCCACCGTCTAACTCATCTAGAGTATTCATCTTTTAATCTGATGGTTACTTTTTTTTAAATTGAATTTTTAATTTTCTGTACAACTCTACTTGACTTTTAGCTCTACACTCAATAAAATAATTGCTAACTACCATCATAAACCATTAAACTATTTATTTGTGTACGTTACTGCAACGACATAAGGTTTACTAAGATGTCACTGTAAAACACTATAAAGCTTTGTCACAGTAAACTTCAAATTGGACAGGTAATCGCAGTAAGCAAATTTAAACCCAATATTCAAAATGACAAGGTTGCAATTAGGTACGAGTTCAATTTGTTATGACTTATGATAAACATTAAGATGAAATTGACAAACAATGTCAAACTCTTAGCGGAAAAAATAATCGTCCAAGTAACTTAGCTTAGTATTAACACTTTCGCTAAGAAGAAATGACAAACACCGCTCGTAGAAGCGTAGCGATTACAATGTAGCGAAAATCGTAGCGCCAAGTAGACCAGTTTCGAAAGTGTTAATACCCCCATATACTGAAAAAGGTAAACAACCTCTAGCAATGCGATATACACAATGTTGTATTACGAATACAATAGAATAGGCACATAAAAAATAACTAATAATACTAATTTAAATAAAAATATTACCCCCATCAAGATATAGCTCAATCGATTCTACTCTCGATTCTGAACAAACGGTTTTCAGGTTTTTAGTGCTAAGTGAAACACGGTGTATAAAGTTTTTATAAAGATCCACTTTTGTGATTTATTTTATATTTTTTAAGGTTATGGTTCAAAATATAGAGGGGGGAGGCACATTTTTTTACTTTAGGTAGGGGGGGGTTGTGTACCCTAATAAAACATGTTTTCCCATTTTTTATTTTTGCACTTGGTTGGCGTGATTGATATACTTACATATTAGTACCAAATTTCACCTTTCTAGTGCTAACGGCTACTGAGATTATCCGCGGACGGACAGACAGACATGGCGAAACTATAACATATTTGTTGCGAATAACACTTCTTAACTAACATAACTTGTGTTTTTTTCTGGTACACACTAAGTTGAAATTCATGACGAATTCTAAATATTATAGTGAATTTCAAAAAGAAAGTCAGCATAAATATGAAGGAGGACCTTTCCATATGTCTGAATCGAAAACTCATGGATGTGCATTATTCTGAGCCTGACCTACGGCGCTCAGACTTGGTCTTTAACTAGTTTAACTAATGCTCAAAAGCTTTCCATTAAGGATTGCCAGAGAGCGTCGGCATCAAACTGACTGACAGGATTAGTAACTCCATCATGCGCTCTAAAACCGAAGAAATCATAAAATGGATGGAGTAGAAAAATTTGAAAAATAAATAAATTATGTGCGTTTTTGTTGCGTACCGTAAATACCTAATTAAACTACCAACAGGACAGGACAGTCTTTGAACAGAAAAGTGCCAATTTGAGGGGTAAAATCCCCTTAAAAGAGTAAAAGTTCCTTTTGATGTGAAAAAGTTTTATCTTTGAACTCTTCCCCATAGGTGTCCTTAACTTCTTAAGTGCCAGGATTTTTACGGTTCCGTACCAAAAAGGTAGGTACTAAAGGAACCCTTATGGTGACGCTCTGTCCGTCTGTTTAAATAGTTTTCTCGTACTCCTGACCCGAGTTCCGGCTTACGAGCGATTTATTCGTTAAGCTATTTTCGTTTACTTTATCAACTTGCAACTGCTATGTTTATTAGGGTGGTCCACATTTGTATGGAAGAAAAATAAATATGACTAATCCTTTCTCCACATGGTTCCCTTTGTTCTATTATGAATTAGTAGTTTATGTACCAAATTTTAACCCATTTGCTCATTATTTACAGGTCGCTCAAGATACATTTAAAATTGGATATCTCCTATAATAAAATAAAAACCGAAATAATTAAAACATTGCAAACTGCCCGGTTCATGTTTTATTTAGCTCTAATGAAATAGGGAAAAATATAATTAAACCATTAAAATACCTCCAAGTAAGATTTTTTCTTTAGTCAAGTTCATTTCATACATTTCAGTATGGCATTATTGCTTTATTTTGAGCGACCTCTAAATAAAGTCTGATTGTTCTCAAAATTGGTTGACATGATTTTAATAAGTTTTCGTGTAGAAATAACCATGTGGAGCTCAAACAATAAAAAATTTTTTTTTTGGACCACCCTAATGTTTATTTTGTGTCTCGAGTGGACGCACGTCCAAATCGCCAGGGAGCTTTGTATGAGGTAGAAGTACCATTGATCGACACGCTAATGCCCATTAGAGTGAAAGTGCCATCTACTAGGTAACTAGAACACAAACAATTATGTAGAACGATTGTACGCATACTACAGAGGGTATCTTGCTAAATGTAGGTACTAACATTATTTCTAATTGTGTCGCTTAACTTCAAACTCGTGTAAGGTACAGCGGGGCAAATCCCAACTGGGGGACAATTGTAACAGATCCATTTTTCCATTCATAATTCCATATATTAATAGTATTCATAATTCATAATACTTTATTGCAACCATGGTAATAATGATAGGTGTTACAGTTAATAAATTATTTCACATGGGCCCTATTACACTATTAAGTTGAGTTCCACATGTATCCACTGAACACGCGTGCTACATAGAACCAAACAGAGTAAAACAAAAAAAAAATAGATCGGTTGCATTTCCCCCCAGTCGAAATTGTCCTGTACCTTAAATCCATTCTGCTATAAGGTTGATTCTTTTTTAGATATATATATATATATATATATATATATATATATATATATATATATATACTTATATTTTTTTCAGATATATTTATATATAATCAACCTTAAAGCAAAATGGATTTACCAGAGTTTGAAGTAGATAAGCGACACATTTTTAAGCTAATGTTCAACACAATATTTAATTGTTATGAATGAATAAAGAAGAATACAGAAGAATAGCTGTCGAGGACTGGAACTTTTACTTTACCCACCTAGTTGACTTTCTCATTCGCGGAATATTTACTATCACGACTATTATTAGATTCATTAATACACTTTTTTTTTTGTTGTTGTTATCTATTGATGTTATCTTATCTTTCCTGTTTACTCTTAGATGTTTGCGATAATGTTGCTAATTAATGATATATCTTGCTTGTAACATATTCAATCTAATTAAGAGATGCTCTAGGGCAGAAAGGAGTCAATGGAGATAGGGACTATTCCGACTATTGAATGATAGATACTTTCTTTTAAATACGTACATTATGTACATTAACAAATGAAAAGCTAAATATCGTCACTACTTTTAAAAAATCTCGTATCTCACGCTGTTCCTCAAAGTTAAAACGCAGTAAGTCTATATGCATTCCATACATACTTACTACAATTTTCTTTTCATTGACAGACGAAGATACAAGTTTTTTTTTAAAGTAGTGACGATATGTATTTACCACAAAGGAATCAGGTAAAACAACAATCATTATTTTTTGAATAATATGAATGATATACAACCTGATTTTATTGATTTTCGTTAACTTTATGAAAAGGTTATTTAGCCACTCTACTGCTTAAAATTTTAGATTTTCAATAGAAAATGAAGGTGACAGCTGGTAGCTACAGCTACCAAAAGCAACTGAGTGGATAGGTCAATCACATTTTGTTTTGCACTATGTTATCCAGTTTTTCAAAGAATAAATTTGATGGTTCAACAAGAAGTTTCTAACTATTAGTACTTATTAATTTTAACATGTGCCGTCGAATACTTGATGTTATTGTTAAGGTTACGTTCTCTCACACTTAGTAAATCAGTTATTATGTATGAGAACGTCCGGGGTTCCTGTTAATGAACCGAAAAATGTCGAGTCGAATTTAACGGAAAAAAAAAACACGGTGTATATGTAGATATATGAACATTCTAATTAAAGTTATAACAATAAGTTGATTACTTATTAATAATACCAGAGTGCCTAAAATGATGGATGAATTAGGTACGATCCTGTGTCCACCGATATAAAAAATGGTACTATTATTTATATTCTTATTTATTTAAAACAATCCGTTTATCCCGTCTATTTTAATAACAACATTTCTTGATAGAATATAAACCCGTTACACATATTCTCCCGTTAAAATTGCCTCTAAACTATATGTAGGTAGATCATGATGATTCAAATTTACACTTTAATGTTGTAATACAAAAGAACTCGTCCTCGACGTGAATGACACGAACTTTTTTTTAAATTATTATAAGTATTTGTGGGATTAGTAATTCAATTCAATTACCAAAAAAATCTATAAACATGTAATGCTATGGTAAAATGTTAGGTGCTCTAAAAATTGTATTTCTTTTATAGATGCCGAGTTCAGCTGGGGATTGACATTGTGCCAAAGAATATGAAGCGGACATGCACACTAGTATTATCTCTTTTAATATTGACGGAAATTACAGCCACGTATTATGTGAGTACCTCTCGATGCACTCAATACATCACTATGTAACGTCAAAGCTGCGCGATCATGCATAGCCAATGCAACTGACAACTTACCTTCCATAAAAAACGTCTGGCAGTTTGCCAAATTGAAATATCCCCGCTTGATCAACTGGCGCACCCATTGTATGGAAAATAGAAGTTGAAAAGAGTAACCTAGTTGCCCTAAATGGCCACAAATTGCTGTCGTAAATCACAATTGCCTATTGTTGAAATGTCGTTTAATAGCGAGAGATTTATCAATTCCTTTTCAGGCTGGAGTAGAAACGGCAGACATGAGTGCACATAATTATGTTGAGAGCAGGAACAAAGTTAAATTAAGGCATAAAAAAGGAAGTGACAACGGGATCCCAACTGGTAAGGATTTATACCTTCTTGTCAAATTATAATTTGAGTTTTTATGGTTACGGCAATATAAAAAGTTACCAAATGGGGATGACACGAATAAAACAATAGGTAATAAAAAAGTAACCTATTGTGGGTTATTATCCAGGTGACATGAATTTGAATTCCGGCTGCACGGAGAGCCTTATTCAGAGAACACCGTTTTTGAAAACGTCAGCGAAAAAATAATTTCAACTTAAGTCGAGAGCGAGCACTGTAAGTAAAGTAAGTCAGCACTTATTCCAGGTGTTAAATATGGAGTGCAATGGACTTTATTCCGAAATATGCAGTTGGAGGTCAACATGATATCGAAGTTTCATTAAATATGGGTTAGAAAGTAACAAACAAAAAAACTCAGACCAAAAATAATGAAACAAAATTTACGGAATAGATTGCACGATTGGCAGATCCCTTCAAAAGGCCATTTCTCATTTTGTGGTAACGTTATAACAACATCAATTTATCGACTTCTTGAAGCAAGCGCTTGCAGTCCTTTAGTTGAAACTTCCAAGAATTGAAAAAAGCAAGCGATGACATCCGATATCGGATCGGATAATTAAACGCTTCTTGCAGACGTCAATTCGGTTTCCGTTGTAGTAGTACAGCGATACCTATATAGTGTTATTGGTAAGTAACTTTGTTAAAAAACTAGTATTGAAGACTTTAAAATCCTATAGATTTGCAATATTTTAAGCTTCGAGAGTTGAAGGCTTGAACTCGAGGTAAGGAACCTTCTACCTTAATGATGCAAGCTGTTAATACGCTCTTAAGAGTAAGTCTTTAAGACTCGGGCTTTACAGAAGTCTCAAGCAGAACTCGGGTATTTTGTACTTTGAATGCCTGAACCGAAGGTTCAGAGCTCAAACATGAACGCTCGAATCCCATTTATTATGAACTAGCTTTTGCCCGCATCATTCATCTGTAACGAACCGTAATCAAACAACTTTCATCACGTTGAGTACAACCGTAGATTCATTAATTATTTGAATATTTCTCACGAAAGTTTAACGTGTATAACTTTCATCACTGTATTTTTGTATTCTGAATGAGGTCCCTGGATGGCGTGGAGCGCGTGGAGTGGATGCAGGGACGGGCGACGCTCGCGGCGGAGGCGCTGTGTGCGGCGGCGGCGCTGCGGCGAGGCACTGCAGGTCCAAGTCGCAAGGTGGGATTACAATAACAGCTTGAGTTTAAGTTACAACTTGGCTCAGTTTTGCGAGACTTGACTCAGCTCATTCTTCTGTTTTGAATTGAGTTTGACTCGAAATTACTCGATTTCGAATATTGCAGTGTACGTAGCCGAGTGCACAAACGCTCACGACAATAGGCTACTACTCATATCGAATTTGGCACAATAAATAATTGTCTTCTGTAGTATTTGGCATAAAACAACAATATTTATAGATTTTGAGCATGAAAAGTGTATGACGACTACTTATTTTGGATTAAAAATGTGTGTATTTTTTTATTTATTTTGGCCACCGAAAACGCTGTCAGGGATGTAGTGACGTCATCGAATTCGAACCTTACTGCATGTCAAAACAATCACTGACATATTGAACTTAATGCCATCATGGTTTAAAAGTCAGAAAATGTTGTTTTCGAGTAGAATAACCTGATGCACAGATAATCAATAGATTAACATGACTGTGTTGTTTTCGCCTGATTACGTAAAACGTTTTTAAGTGTTAATAAAATATGGTAACATTTTATTTCGGTTAATTGGGCGGTACTTAATCATATAAGACAGACTTTAAAAAAGGGTCAAGTAGCATTGTCTCTCATCGCTCTTGCGTATTAGCGCGACAGAGCCAGACTACATTGTTGTAGTGTTTCGGTGGCGTTTTGCGTCGCAGAAACGCCTTTCGGCTACGAGGCCAGGCCCAGAGTACCGAGTCAATGTCACAATCGTTTTCGCTAATATCTTTAGGTACCGAAGCTAGCTGCCGCGCCAATACGCTACAGAGAATAAAAGCGATTGTGGCTAGGTACCCTGATGTGTAGTCTCCAGTGTGACACGCTCTGAATTTCCGTACAAAAATGTACATAACACCGTCAATAATTAGTAAGTTCTATATACAAAATTGTTACAAGTAGTTAGAAAGGGTACCTACGTATGAACTTTAAAAACTTTTATAATTATAAAACTGTACATTCAAATGTTTCCCGCGATAGTAGAAGAAATGATTGCGTCATAATTTTCTGTAGGCAGAATACTTTACAAATAAGTACATAAATGTATAATCTTAATGATTATGACTTCCAAAGTCTCGAGTCTAAACCAACACTCAGTGGGATATTAAGTAAGAAAACACTCTCATATTATTTTTTCCTTTTAAAGTAGAATGAAGATTTATAAAAACAAAGTCTACGCTAAAGTTATAAATATACTTGTAAAGAAGTAGGCGCTACTGAGAAAGCATATTTGATATTTAATATGAAAATATAATCTGCCTGCCGAGCATCGTACCGACTTCGAATAACTGAATCTCTAATTGGCTTATTACTCGTTTGAATGGAATAACTATCTGATTTACGTGTACCTGTATATTTGATTCGGTGAAAACGGTAGTAACGGTACTATTAAAGGAAGTTTTTTATAAATACAATTTCGATTACATACTACATATTATGGGATTATGGGCTTTATAATATTCAGCACTTTTTGGGAAAAACTAAGATATGACGAATCATCAATAATATTTATTTAGTGTATATTTTATTTATTAGGTATTTGTGGTGTATTTTATTTTATAGGCCATAATTGTTTAAAATAAAATCTGTTTTTGTTTTTGAACTACCCTTAAACTTAAGTAACTTCGCGAGATAATACGCTATCTGAAAATTATCGCTGTTTAGTGAGAAGCGCATATCTTACTGTTTTGATATTTAGGTACGGTTAGCCAAAAAAGTGGTTTAGGTACCACTTTTCGAGTCTATTTTTAAACACATAAGGTCAAAATGTGGTAAACCACTTTTTTGGCTGCCTGTACATGTTTGTTAGTTTTGCTGGTACCTTAAGATGCAAAAGGAGAGACAATGTTAAATAGGAATATTTTCCTTTCCGTGTTATTGAATAGATTTATAGGAAAAATTGTGTGTTAAGAACAATAAATGGGCGAAAAAATCTATAATATTTATGTAAGTAAAAAATAAATAATATCGAGATGCCGTTCTCGACAGCTTCCTCCTCAAAACTGAAACCAATCGTAACTAAATTTGAGAATTTGAATAACAATGAAACAATCTGTGTCAGATTGTTTAGTTTTGTTGGCTAATTGTTATCATTTTTGAATATGACACTTTTTTGCGACATAATAAAATAAGCCGTTTTTGATGGGGTCTAGCGTTTTTAAAAGTAAAAATACAAACATCATATAAAATTCAACAGTTAGACACAGGTTAAAATAATAATAATCTGTGTTGAAAAAAATATTGCTCTAGCTTGAAAACCAAGGAGAAAGTACTCATGAGTAGAGATCGGATTTCAGGTAGCGATTTAAATATTAATATGTTATATCTTTTTTCACGATAAACATGTCAGGGTGCAATTTGACAAAAACACAAACTTCGTATATATAAATTGAGTGCACTGTTAACAATTTTAGGTTGATAAAAGGATACACACAAGAAGTTCTACGAGGCATATTGCAGACTGCTCTGATACATTGTTTTTGCGCTACGTGGGTATTCTTTACAAACGATGAATTCCCCCAGATTAATATACCATACCTTAGACTGGATACCACAAAAGCATGGTATGCCATTATGGCAGTTTTCATATCCGTAATGCGTGTCAATCGCCATAATACATATACAAATCTATTTATTCTCGAGCACACTTTATCGATATGATTCTTCCACGTACATCGATCATCCAAAATAAAACCTAGGAATTTTGTGGTATCACATTCTACGAGCCTCTGTCCATTATATGTTATGTCTAATTTCTCCTTCTTTCCTCTTCTATTAATGAATTGTATGTACTTTGTTTTCTCAATATTAATTTTTAAATTATTGTCATTCAACCATTTAATAATATCAGCAATAGCATCGTTAATAATATTCTCATAATTTTGATTATTTATATCACTAATAACAATTGAAATATCGTCTGCAAATAAGGTACAAAAGTGACTTGTAATTAGAGGTAAGTCATTAATATATAAAAGGAACAATAAAGGTCCAAGAATAGTCCCTTGAGGTACTCCAACCTTATTACATAACATGTTTGATCTATAATTCCGCTGAGTTTTCTCATCATCTGAGCCTGCTATTTCTACTATTTGGTGTCGATTGCTAAGATAGCTCTCAATCCACAAATTTACCAGTCCCCTAATACCATAGGTTTCACATTTCTTAAGTAATAATTTATGCGATACATGGTCAAACGCTTTGGACATATCAAAGAAAATTGCAACGGTTTTATGTCCTTTATCAACATTATCAACTATATTGTTAATTAAATTAAACGTGGCTAATGTGGTAGATTTACCCTTTTGGAATCCATGCTGGTTGTCACTCAATATTCCACTTTTTTTAACAAAAGATATCAACCTGGTATACATGGCTTTCTCCAAGATTTTAGCGAAAATTGGTATAAGGGTAATTGGTCTATAATTACCAGGACAGTTTTTATCTCCTGTTTTAAAAATAGGTTTTACAATGGAAATCTTTAATTTATCAGGAAATACTCCCTGTAAAAAGCTTAGATTAATTAAATATGAGAGCACAGGAGCAATAATGTCACTTGTCGACTTGACTATATGTGTAGGAATGTCGTCATAGCCAACAGAGCCGGTGGTTTTCAGTTTTTTTATGATATTAATTACTTCTATTGAGTCTATGGGAAAAATATACATGTTAGAATTGTTGAATTTAAGGTCGTGGTCATAGTAATTAACATTATTAAACAAATTAGCATTATTATGAGTGGAGTCAATGAAAAAATTATTAAATACATTTGCAATATCACTTGGTTTATCTATTATACGGTTATTGTATGTAAGCTTATCAATCAATTTGTTCTTCTTATTGCCTTTACCAGTATTCTCATTAATGATTTCCCAGCTAGTTTTCGAGATATTTGTAGAATTATTTAGTCTTGCCTTATTAACTAACTTTCTAGATGCTAATATACATTTTTTCAACAATTTATTGTATTTATTATATTTTAATTTATTTTCAATCGTCTTGTCTTTATAAAACCTATATCTTAACTGTCTTTTAGTCTTAAGGGCCTTTCGCAATCCCTTGGTAATCCATTTAGTAGAATGTTCTGTTTTTTTAGCTTTCACTTTACAAATTGGAAAACACAGATTAAATAACAATGTATACATATCGTAAAAATTATTAAAAGCAATATTAGCGTTCGGTTCAGAATACACGTCATTCCATGATAGGCATGTTAAAGTATGACGGAATTTTTCAACAAGTTCATGGCTAAAGTCTCTTTTCATGTGATAGTCGTAAGGGGGTGGAATATATTTTCCCGGCTTTTTTATTTGAAGTATTTGTCCTGTGTTATGATCAGACAGCTCTAACGGAAGCACTTCACCTAATGCGTCCGGAACATTTGATAATATCTGATCAATGCACGTATTCAGTCTTGTGGGTAAATTAATATGAGCTTTAAAATTGTAGTTTCGGATAATGTTGCTGAAATCATCCAATTGTTGAGACGGCTTCAAAAAGTCTATATTGAAATCGCCGGCAATAATTATTTGCTTTCTTGTTTTTGTCACAACAATTTTTAGCAAAGCATCCAATTTATTGAGAAATAAAATATAACTACAATTTGGAATCCTGTAAATACAAATTACAATACAATTGAGGTGCTTTATTTCAACTCCACAAACTTCAAAGAAAAATTCTGCTTTTAATTCATCAAGAAAGTTAAGAGGCTTCGTTTCTAAATGATCTCTACACAAGATACAGGTACCTCCCCTCTTTTTTGACCTCGAGAAATATGCTACCAATTCAAAACCCTCAATGTTAATATTTGCTTCGTCTCTTAGGGTCGAATATGGATATGACTGGCATAATTTATTATTTTTTCTACACACAAAAAATGTATCGGAACATAAAAGTAAACCCTTTCTGGATGCTTTTGTGAATATTGGGCAAAAATTATGATGATAATAAATAAAAAAAAATGTTTTTTAATGTTTTAAATAGATTGTTCTTCTTCTTTAATATTTCTTCTGCACAATTGCACAGTAAAAACTTTTATTACGACTCAAAGAATAGAAACCTGAAAATAATTCGTTTCCTGTATACAAAGTCCTTTATTTAGAATAAAATACTTTTCTTTAAAATTAAATTTGTTGCAAAAATAACATTATTTTAATGTAATTATTCAACGAAGTTTGGGGTGTGCGATGTAATAATAATAGATTGCAAGACCTTATTATAAACCACATGACATGTATTTAAAAAGTTGGACTAGCCATGTAGCCATATCCATATTAATATTTAAATCGCTATCTGAAATCCGCTCTCAGTCATGAGCGTTAATATGGAGAATTTACCCCTCCTCCTCACTTCTATTTCCACATTTCGTAGTTAAATAAATCAGAGACCGACCCAGTTCCACGTCCAATTATTTCGTATCCGAAATTCGGTGAATCTCTATACCTGCACTATTTGTTTACAAACATACCGTGTTGACAGTTACTTTGTTTACAGCTGCGAGATCCCGGGAAGCCTCGTGCCACCTGCGTCTCCGTCGCTGCATATACAATCAGTAAGCATTCTGTACTAGTTTACATACATACATACAATCACGCCTGTATCCCATAAAGGGGTAGGCAGAACACATGAAACTACTAAAGCTTCAGTGCCACTCTTGGCAAATAAGGGTTGAAAGAAAACGAAACTGTGACATTGCAGTGACAGGTTGCCAGCCTCTCGCCTACGCCACAATTTAACCCATATCCCATAGTCACCTTCTACGACACCCACGGGAAAAAGGGGTGGTGAAATTCTTAACCCTTCGCCACACAGGCTACTAGTTAAAATTGTAAATTACCTACAGCATCCACGTTTGAATAACTGTGAAATGAATAACTATGAATATGTAACATAATGCACTGTGACTTGGTCCCTAGGAAAATAATCCATACTAATATTATAAATGGGAAAGTGTGTGTATCTGACGGCAAAACGGAGCGACGAATTGACGTGATTTTTTAAGTGGAGATAAATGAAGGGATGGAGAGTGACATAGGATACTTTTTGTCTCTTTCAAACCCCCCATTTCCCTAAAATGACTGGTGGATGTTTGTATGAAGCATTCCACAATTTTCGAATTTAACGCGAGCGAAGCCGCGGGTAAAAGCTAGTATCTTATAAATAAATATTCTGTTGCTGTATTTGACTATAAGTCTTCTCTTGGGTCGCGTACGTAACCACCGGAGTTCTATTTTATTAAATCGTGGTTTTAGAAAGAATTTCCCATTTTGAGGTACGGAACTCTAAAAACTCGAAAATGCGCTTCTAGCGGGATCTAAGACTAAGCTAGATCATTTTCATCCCCAAACACAACAAATTTCTGCGAAATCGTAACAGCTGTTTATGAGATCGCCGGTATATGAATAAATATGATAAATAACTTAATAAATAAATATACAAGAATTAGTTGTCACAGCGGACCCCAGGGTCCCATGCGCCGTGGGAAATGCCGGGAGAACGCAAGGAGGATGATGAAATAAATATACAGAATTGCTTTAAGGCTTAAGGCCCACTTGCACCAACCACTTAACTCAGGGTTAGTGGGCTGTCAACTGTCAAATTCCATATAAAATGGCGGGTTAACCCTCGGGTTAACACTCCATTTTCGTTGGTGCAAGTGGCCCTAAAGGTATTAGATAGATTATAAATTATCCTCATCACACGATGTTCCATATCAGGGGATCGATTTTTGAATTTCGAAAGCACGAATTTGCCGTTCGAAAGTGCAAAAGGAGTTGCGCACACTTACAGACATCAAAATACATATTATAATAATTCATGCCACAGCAACAAACACAGTTTAAATATCAGTACAGCAAGTAACAAATAAACAATGTAGATAGAGAACAAAACATGCAAACTGTGAATAGATGAATGTGACATTCGAGCAAATATTTGCTCGATTCAATTTCTGAATGCTTGACAACAATAGTAATACTTAAATATTACGAGTATTCTGAACGAATGTATTGAATAAATATATTAGAAATTCAACTTTTGCTCCATTGTTAACACTTTCGCTACCAAGAACCCGACTGTCGGGTACACCGCTCGTAGAAGCGTAGCCGATTACATGGGTTTCCCCGTATGTAGCGAAAATGTCGTAGCGCCGCGTAGAGCCCGGTTTCGAAAGTGTTAACCCTTAGAACGTTTTCACATTATCCGATCCGATATCGGATGTTGGAAGGATTTCAATGGAAAAAATCCAAGATGGCGCCTGTAATGTATGGGGTATCAGTCCGACATCCGATATAGGATCGGATAATGTGAAAACGCACTTAAAGTTACTCTCTTCTGTCGTTTAACCCACGAGTATTTCGATTTATAACAATATTTTTAGAGATCAATAAACTTAAAATCTAATACATAACAAGATGGTTTACCCTTTTAACGTAAGAATTTGTTTTAATTGGTAACTCACACACTAATATCCGTAGTTGGCAGGTATTATGAATTATACTAACCCTCTATAAATTCTATCATCTAACAATTATTTTTTCAGCCCAGATCTGAGTCTGCCACTAATCATTGAATTTCCTCTTCGTAATCTTCTCCTTTTTATATTGACGTGAAGCTGGCAAACATGTCTCAAGACGATTGCCATAATTAAAAAAAACCTTAAAGACACTTCGAAAGCAGCGACTTTATAAAGAAAAACTGTGTCGCTTAATTTCAAACTTAGGTAAATCCATTATTCAGTTTAAGGTTGAGCATAAAAATATACAATCTGAAAAATAATCAACCTTAACTCCTCGAGTGCCAGATTGATTTTTGAGTCGTTGGAATTTTGATTATACCTATACTAATTAATCAAATTTCAAATTTTATTGACGTAATCGGCCGGGAGTCGCCTGGTACTAAGGTAGTAAGGTAAGTAAGTACTAAGGTAAGGTTATAGCAGAATCGATTTACCCATTTACCCGAGTTTGAACAACTATGGTTTTTACCCAGTCTCTTTAACCTTTTAACCGCCAGAAATTTTTGATCGAGCGTGCTCGTGTCGCCACCGACAGGTATTGTACCACGCAGAGTAAGGTTGGCATAGTTATGGGAGTTATAAATGGGCTGTAAAAACCAAATCAGATCTTTGTCTTATTTATCAAACTATGGCGGAATGAGCTGGATATGTGATGTCTTATATATCAGACTCTGGCGGTTAAAGGGTTAAATGTCACATGAGAAAAGTTATGCCAAAATAGCACACTTACACTTCGATTATATTTGTAAAATTTATTTATACATAGGTTATAATATACTTAGATTTTACTCTGCGAATGTTAAGCGTAAGTTAAGTTATGAATTATCCAGTTTGCCTAGTACCCAAAACGCTGATGGGTCCACAATCACGGAACAATAAAGTTTAAAAATATCGAACAAAATTCAGTTCAATATTTTTTTCAATTCATTGAAGTACCTACATAATTGATTTTCTTACAGATCCAAAGCCGCCAATTAGACATAAATGAGGACGTCCAGAAAAGGTTCCGCGGTTTCTCGCCGTGGACTCCATGGAGCTCCTGTTCCCGACGGTGTACTACCGTCAGAAAAAGGTACATTTTGTTCTTACCCTTCTGTGGATCCTATGACTAATAGTGCATAGACACCTGTCTTTGTATACTGCGTCTCTAGTCTAGGATTCTCTAAATGTAATCAGGAAAAGGTAGCAGCAGCGGCCGATCCATACAAGCCGATTCCCACAGGCTTGCCTAAAATTGATTAGGTACTTAGACTTATATTGACCGGGATATAGACCGTGATTACCTTTTTGATTTTTGTCGAGCTCCCGATATTTCGACGCAGTTGCATGCATCATGATCACGGAAAACCGGTCAATATAAGTCTAATGAAAATAACCGTGAATCATTCAAAACTCTTATTGATTAGGTACTTGTATAGTAACTAACTACTACCTAACCTACTAGATTTCTTTCTCAGTGTTGCCTAGCAGACAATTTTCACCAGCCGCCACTGAGAGGTAGTTCTTCCAGCCTGCTACAACATTCTCACTGTAAGATTATAATTAGTTACAAAGGAAATAAATTAACATAGACCGTGCGCGTTGGAGAGGCTGCGATCTTGTGTAAAATCTAACTTGCACCAAGGATAATTTATATTATAGGATTTACAATCTTCATACTAATCGTACCCTGATTTTTAGTGCCACCTATTAAATACTATCATACGTGTTACTACACTGATGATGGCTACAATTTTTTTTTTTAATGTGTATTGACTTGATATCATGATATTAAAATAAAGAAGCATGTCATTTGTTAAAAACATTAAATAAATGTCATATACAAAGAAAAAGTGCCTTGTGAAGTTTGAAAGTGCGAGCCTTCGGGAATGTCATATACTTGGAAATTTCGACCCTTGCCTTCGTGTACCGATGGCCGAGTGGTTCAGGCATTCGCCCGGTAAGCGGAGTACGCTGGTTCGATTCCAGGTCACTTTTTCTTTGTATATGACATTTATTTAATGTTTATTTATTACACACATTTAATCAGAGACCATATTCTCAAATCCGCAACGCAGGCTTCGTCAACTGAATACAAAATCCGTTATTAGCTACAAGCTTCGTCAAAAAGTAAGACAATGGAAAATCCGCAACATGCATCGTCAATAATTTAAGAGCGTTATAACATTTCGGCGTCGGGCGAAATTAGGTATTTTACCCGCCGCGCGAGCCCAATATGCCGACCCTTTCTAGCACGTCTTATCACTCGCTCGCACTACGATAATGGACAAAACAATCTTGATCCTTTCTATGGAATTTTGATAACAACCACAATCTACTATCTCGATATAAACTTTTGATTTCTAATAAACATTATTTTGTACGAAAATACTAGAATGTAGCGCAAAATAATATCAATTATGTTAAAATTTATTTAAAAAATTAATTATAAAAGTAGATCCCATCCCAAATATTTGCTTTTGTTATATGAAAATTACTGTAATGCTGTATTATGATTACCTCTGTAATCCATTCCTTTGGAATCGGTATAATATAGATTCCTGTAATATGGATTCCTCGGTAATCAAGTACTTAAGTATTTTGAATCCCACTTTACTTCGATTCCAGGCTTATTTACTTTACTTCTTTATGTCACTCAAATTGTTTTTGGTTTACATGTCATTCTAGCATTTTCACTTTCATATTTCAAGTGCATATACCACGAGTATAGGTTTTCGGGTGTGCTGATTTAAAAATTAATGACCGATTTGGAATCTGTCATTGCTGACTGTCACTTTGACACAAAAGTCGTCATGGGTGTCGTAAAATAGGTTTTAGGGGGTGCTGATTCCAAAATTAATGACCAATGTGAAATCTGACATTGCTGACTGTCACTTTGACACAAAAGTCGTCATGGATGTCGTCAAATAGGTTTGCAGGGGTGCTGATTCCAAAATTAATGAACAATGTGGAATCTGACATTGCTGACTGTCACTTTGACACAAAAGTCGTCATGGGTGTCGTAAAATTGGTTTTAGGGGGTGCTAATTCCAAAATTAATGACCAATATGGAATCTAACATTGCCGACTGCCACTTTGACACAAAAGTCATCATGGGTGTCGTAAAATAGGTTTTAGGGAGTGCTGATTCCAAAAATAATGACCAATGTGGAATCTAACATTGCTGACTGTCACTTTGACACAAAAGTCGTCATGGGTGTCGTCAAATAGGTTTCCGGAGGTGCTGATTTGAAAATTAATGACCGATTTGGAATCTTGACATTGCTGACTGTCACTTTGACACAAAAGTCGTCATAGGTGTCGTCAAAAAGGTTTCGGGGGTGCTGATTCCAAAATTAATAACTATTTTGGAATCTCACAGTGCTAATTGTCATTTTGACACAAAAGGAATCATGGGTGTAGTCAAATAGTTTTAGGGGGTACTGATTCCAAAATTAATGAAATGATTTAAAAAGTCATGACCGATTTGGAACCTGACATTGCACAGTACCCCTGGAAACCTATTTGACAACACCCATAACGACTTTTATGTCAAAGTGACAGTCAGCAATATCAGATTCCAAATTGATCATTAATATTGAGATCAGTACCCATGAAAACCTATTTTACGACACCCATGACAACTTTTGTGTCAAAGTGACAGTCAGCAATGTCAGATTCCACATTGGTCATTAATTTTGGAATCAGCACCCCTAAAACCTATTTTACGACACCCATGACGACTTTTGTGTCAAAGTGACAGTCAGCAATGTCAGATTCCAAATTGGTCATTAATTTTGGAATCAGCACCCCTAAAACCTATTTTACGACACCCATGACGACTTTTGTGTCAGAGTGACAGTCAGCAACGTCAGATTGAACATTGGTCATTAATTTTGATATCAGCACCCCCTAAAACCTATTTTACGACACCCATGACGACTTTTGTGTCAAAGTGACAGTCAGCAATGTCAGATTCCACATTGGTCATTAATTTTGGAATCAGCACCCCCTAAAACCTATTTTACGACACCCATGACGACTTTTGTGTCAAAGTGACAGTCAGCAATGTCAGATTCCACATTGGTCATTAATTTTGGAATCAGCACCCCTAAAACCTATTTTACGACACCCATGACGACTTTTGTGTCAAAGTGACAGTCAGCAATGTCAGATTCCACATTGGTCATTAATTTTGGAATCAGCACCCCTAAAACCTATTTTACGACACCCATGATGACTTTTGTGTCAAAGTGACAGTCAGCAATCTGAGGTACTACATATTTGTAATCTGAAAGTAATCAAGTCAATAATTTCAGTTATTTTGAATCGACTATGATTCCGAATTATTGGTAATAGTAATTATTGTATAGATGATTAGTGATTCCTTTACATGTAATGGTAATTTACCGTTTCACTTGATTACATTACAAGTAATCTGACACCCAGTAGTGGATTACAAAGTAAAATCAAGTAATCGTGTAATCCGGAATCGATTACGATTTCCCCATCTCTGGGTTTAGTTATATGGTTCATTGGTACTGGTGACCACCATCTGGCTCCATCATCAGACCCTGAGTACCACCTCTTGTCAAAGGTCTTGTTGAGACGAACCCAACGAGCCTAAACACGAAGTCGTTTACTTACATGGTTCACTGGTACTGGTGACCACCTTCTGGCTCCATCATCAGATCCCGAGTACCATCTTGATATGTCTTATCATCTTGACCGTATTGTAATTTTTACATATTTATCATCATAACGTTGTAATACTTTAACATTCAAACATAACAAAATATTACAAAAGCAAATATTTACGGATCTAGGATCAAATTCGTTGGTCGCTGTTTACACACACACAATGCGAGGATAGCCCGTGTATAAACAAGGCGTCCGACCCACACAACGATAAATATTCTCGACGTTTGCGATCAGAACTCGGAGAGCGAAGTGACATACGTCTCACCTATACGAGCTCCGGCGCGGCACTGAAATCGCAGGCGTCCGTCGCCGGTCAAATAGCGACAGGAAGGCTAATTTTCAAAAAATTGGCAAAAAATCATTATATAATATTATAACGACAAATGGATAACAGCAATTTAAGCAGATTGTACAGATTATTTATATACTAAAATAACTTCGATAACATGTAGATTTTCGGAGAAATGATCACTTGTTTCAATGTATTTTCAAGACAAAATTGAGTTCGTTTTACTTTCAATTTCTCAATTTCAAAGGATTAAATGATAAATATTGTTTAATGGGCCTTAAGTACAAGATATTTGGAACTTAAATTTACCTCATTTATGAGAGTGAGCTTATCAAATTGTTGATAATAAGAGCTCCGAATTCTGTGCTTCACGCGGTTTTTCCTAAACGAGCATCAGGAAAACAATCATTACTAATTGAAAAAGCTTTTTTTTCCATATGTTTTTTAATTAACCGACAGTTAATAAGATGTTCTAACTAAAACAAGTACTTTCACTGTCTTTTAGTATGAGTAAAGTGTACAATTTTGTCGATAAATATTGTGCATTTTACAATATATCGCCTTTTTTTGTCATAGCGCTCTTAATGTTTATAACATAATGGTAGTGTTACTACTTAAAAAAATACAAGTTAAAATATTTTCTATGACAATAATTTAATTTGTTCTTAGAGTATGTCATTTGTTCTTAGAAAAATAAAAATACGCAAACATATTTGGGGAAAATATGATTTTTGCCACTTCCAGGCTGCAAAACAGCGTCATCTAGTTTTAAGCCTAAAAGGCCCATACATTTCAGGGGTACGCTTTTTTTGTATGGTCTTTGTCTGTCCCGTATTATACCGCCGGTGCTTGCACATTGCCTCTTTACGTCAACGCAAGTATCACTCATCTACAGTTAAATAGTATACTCTTTATTATACTGTGGTTGAGTTGTTATAAAATAAATAAATAAATAAATAAATATTATAGGACATTCTTACACAGATTGACTGAGGCCCACGGTAAGCTCAAGAAGGCTTGTGTTGTGGGTACTCAGACAACGATATATATATATATATAAATACATATATACATAGAAAACATCCATGACTCGGGAACAAATATCTGTGCTCATCACACAAATAAATGCCCTTACCGGGATTCGAACCCGGGACCGCGGCGTAGCAGGCAGGGTCACTACCGACTGCGCCAGACCGGTGTTATACATAGGAGGTACTACCATCTTTATTAAATAATATATTGTGAGTGACAAATGTCAGGTGATAGGTATAAAAAGTTCAAAACAATTTTCCTAGAAAATATATTATAACAGTGCACACAAATCATGAAATAAAACTATGGAAACGGATTAAATCGCGTATAATGAATTTAAAATACATCCCGACGTTTCGAACTCTTTACAGCGTTCGTGGTCAACGGGTGACTGAGGAAAAATTAAAATGTGCAAAAGCTACCCACTTACAAGAAATATTAACGAACCATGACCACAAATAAAATAGATTTCTAAGGCAGGTTCACACACTATTAATAAAGCTAGTTATACAATATTCAAAAAATTTTACCATTACTCTGTTAAAAAATAATTAACCAATTAATCTACACAAAATTGACAAAGAAACAAACTGCAAATGTCCAACACCATACAACACAAATGCCTCACAGCCTTCGTCGTGCTTGTTCCATTATCAGATGTACTACTGGATCCCAAGCCGGTGGTAAAGTAAAGCCATCCTCTCTATTAAAGTTTGGATATTTCTTGATCTCAATGGCCTCTCGCAACATTCTGGGTATATATCGCTTCTCCTTAGCGAGAACCAGAGGCTTGTCAAACTTTATAGCATGATTGACTTTATCCATGACATGTTCAGAGACTGCAGACCTTTGCCGACGGTGCTTGACATCCGCTATGTGTTCCTTCACCCGTGTGGAAATGCTTCGTTTCGTCTGTCCCACATATGACAGGCCGCACTCACAGTCTAGCCTGTACACTCCCGCGCTTTGTAGAGGAGTTTGACATTTCACAGGCCTCAGGAATTGGGACATCTTCTCCCTTTCCCCCTTCTCCCTTTCTCCCTTTTCTCCCTTTTGTTAGAGGGGTCACAGATAGGATCAGCCACATCTTGAAACGGGCTTCTATTAAAACTTATTTCAAGCCTATGAAGAAGATGTCCCAATTCCTGAGGCCTGTGAAATGTCAAACTCCTCTACAAAGCGCGGGAGTGTACAGGCTAGACTGTGAGTGCGGCCTGTCATATGTGGGACAGACGAAACGAAGCATTTCCACACGGGTGAAGGAACACATAGCGGATGTCAAGCACCGTCGGCAAAGGTCTGCAGTCTCTGAACATGTCATGGATAAAGTCAATCATGCTATACAGTTTGACAAGCCTCTGGTTCTCGCTAAGGAGAAGCGATATATACCCAGAATGTTGCGAGAGGCCATTGAGATCAAGAAATATCCAAGAAATATTTCATGAGTAACTATCGCGGTAACCGAAGACAATATTAGTGCACACAAATGTTTGTGAAATAGTAGATTACATACCAAGCCTCAGATCTCATGTTTGTTGACCTCGGCTCCGCCTCGGCCGATAATTAGTTGTAATCTGAAAGATTTACTTTACTGGCCAAGGTATACTATTTTTCTGTTAGATGGAGCCGGAAAGCGGTAAATTCGTCCGGAGGGCAGAAAAGGTAGTTTATAACATAAACAGATCCAATTTATATCTTACTAGGCTTTGCCCGCAGCCTCGCTCGTATTAAATTCGAAAATTGCGGTATTCTCCATACAAACTTCTTTTCCCCATTTCAGGGAAGTGGAGGGTTAGAAAGAGACAAAAAGTAGCCTATGTCACTCTCCATCTCTTCAAATGTCTTCACTTAAAAAATCACGTCATTTCATCGCTCCGTTTTGCCGTGAAAGACAGACAAAGAAACAGAGACACACACTTTCCCATTTATATTATTAGTATGGATATGGATGGATTTAGGTATGTTTTTGTTTTAAACTCTGCAGGGCTATTAACAGGCATTTAAAAGTTTCTATCTTTTAAACGGAACGCAGTGAAGGCGGAGATAAGCTGAAACTGCTACGCTGTGTTCTTATTTACGAGAAACGTACTAAAACTCTTATCGCTTACGGAGACGGCGGCGATAAATCTTTTCATGGTATAAGCTGTGCAGTTTAAATTAAAAACAAAAAGGAAAATTATGAACTATTTAAAGGGAATGCAAAAAAAGAAGGAAAATAAATGTTATCAAATTATCTGTATTTCAAAAAAAGGATGCAATTAAATATGAAACATGAACATAGGACGATCTTATGTCAATTTTATTTGTACTTCTTCTAGTACAAATTTTTTTAATGTAGGTACCTATTTGATACTCGTACCAATATGACGTTCTTGATGATTTAATTAAACTTTTATTCGCATTGTTATTTATTTTGCTTGTATTTTTTATTTTTCTTCTACAGCTACACCTTCTTTCTACAAATAGTAATTTAACCTGAACTGTAAACTTTAATTATGTTATTTGCGTGTATTGTAAGATGAATAAAACCAAAAACATATTTAACTCCGTATAGACAGCTACAGTCTAAGAAAAAAACGTAACTCAGAACCATATAGAAATAGGTATGGTGGCCTAGATGGCGTTACACCTTTGGGGGACGCTCGGATAGATGGCGCTAATATTAATATTTGACATTTTAACACATATCAAGCTTAGAATATGGGCCAAATTGTCAAAACTGAGGTTTCAAAGTTTAGCTTGTGTCGAGAGATGGCAGTGCATAGGCACTGTGATTACATATTTTACGTTGACAGTAGGGCTTCCAATACCGGGATCCCGGTATCTCGGGATCCCGCCTTTTTTTTGGCCCATTTCAATACCGGTATTTAATTTAGCAATACCGGGATCCCGGTATTTTTAAAAACTAACAAATTATGCCAAATTAACGTAAATTACTCATCAAAAACGTAAAATTTCTGCATCATGATGGTCACTACACGCGTAAATCTTGCTTGCTGCTCTCTTTTCTCGATTTGACACATTCTCTGTTTGGTGTTTTTGCAAGATTTGTATGAAAATGATAGTTTTTTCGATGAATACCCAGATAAAGAATTAAAGTTACGCGTCAAAAGCATTCATTGAGGAGGGTCTGCCGCGAACAGTTTTTGACACATTTGTCGCACTTGTGACTTCGCACGTAAGTGTGACAGAAAAGTAACACGTCAAACGTAGTTGTAATAGGCCATAGATCCTCTGTAAACAAATCGCCTTGATGCATCTATATTGGTTAATGCAAACGAACTATCGTATACCGTAGCTACTCTAATTTCACTGTTGTCCGTGTGCGTTAGTGTGTTGAACTCTAGCTGAAAATTTTGCCGTAACATTCCCGATAGTAACGAAATAGGGAACTCACTACTCAACTATCAAAATGAGGAAAATTACTTTTCTTATACGTAAATGAAGTGTTCTTATTCCGCGAAGTAATCTTTTTGATTTTGATTATCATGGATTTCCGCAAAGTAATGTGTGATTCCATAGATTATTTCTTAATGTGATTTTTAATAATCTATGTCGGACAATTTAGCTTTTTTTTTATAAATGGGCTTACTCTTGGCCACAGACTAGCCAAAGCAGAGTCAAAGACGTGGCCTACGATGGAGTGAGCTCGCCCAGAAGATGCCTGTTCACTCTTGATTTGAAGGTTGCCGGGTTATATGAGCTCGGAAATATAGCCGCCGGCAAGGAATTCCACTCCTTGGCAGTGCGCATAAGAAAAGAAGAAGCAAAGCGCTTCGTGCGGATTCTTGGCTAATTATTGAATGATTTGGTGGATTTATTTTATAGTAGTGCTTTAGCGCCTCTAGCGCCACGAAAAACAAAAATACCACTAAATTGTACCATAGGTATTGATTACAATGTGTTTAAAAAAAATCATCTCATGTTCTAATTTCAAAAGTCAATGATGAAACTATAGAGTGTGTGTAATCGAGAAATGCTCTTAATGCTTATTATTTAATAAAGTGATAGTGATATTATAGTTAAATCTACAGTACAATTATACCATTAACACCGACTATAAAATGTAACACTGCATGAATGAGACACAGCTTCCTAGTATCATAGCCATATTAAAGAAGAGGCGACTGAGGTGGCTCGGGCATGTGTATCGAATGGAGCGGACTCGTTTGCCGCGTCAAATCTTGCTGGAAGAGGTTGCAGATGCAAAGAGACCGGTCGGACGGCCAATGCTGCGCTTTAAAGATTGCGTGAAGCGTGACATAGTCACATTTGATATTCCATGCAACCAGTGGCAACGACTGGCCGAGAACCGACCCACGTGGCGCCGTGTTATCCATGACGGTCAATCCAAGCACGCCAATGCCTGGTTTTTCTCCTTGAATTATAAACGCATGAGGCGTCACGAGCAGGCCTCTAACCCCCACCCATCTGGGGGAGCATACACCTGCTGCGTGTGCGGACGAGGGATCCTCTCTTGAATTGGGCTATACGGCCAGTCGCAAGGATGCTGCTTGAATCGTCTGTTATAGAAATGAAATGAAATGAAATTAAATGAAATGAAATGAAATGAAATGAAAAATATTTATTAATAACAATTGTTACATGTCGATGGAATGGTGTATAAGTAAAATAAGTTATTATATTATATTATTAATTACAACATTAATTAATAAATTACAATTTGTCAACGATTGGTAGACTAAAAAAATCGTCATACGAGTAGAATGACTCTTGCGTTAGCCACATCTTAAGTCTGACCTTGAAAGCCGCTGTGGATGTGAGTAGATGCAAAGGCCTGTTATTATTAAAATGTAAAAGGTTCTATTCCGCACGAGCTTAAAGAGAACGATTTGGCAAAAAACATGGTTTGCTATGGCCGCGTCTTCTTGCAAAATGTCCGATCTGGAGGCGATATCTAACTTACAGAATCACCTGAGTATAGATCTGGCGCTCTTTCCCGCTTGATTTTATACTGCGTCCTCAGTCCCATTCACAACAAAAATAAAGAGCACAGGGCGTAGCCGTTTGAACTATGTAGGTATACTTAAAAACAATAAAAGTTGAGCCGACTTGGCCACATAAGTTTGAAAAACCGTTTTGGGTCAAAATCGAAACTTTTTAAGTTGGAAATGTAATCGATTTGACCCATTTGTAAGAATTGTAAGTCGGATTAGCAAGATTCTGCTGTAGTATAACATGCATGAAAATTAACAAACGAGATTTTGAATAAAATTTGTTATTTTAAGCAAATTATTTGGTTTTTATATTTTCCTGATTTCAATACCGGGATCCCGGGATCCCGGTATTGAAATCGCCAATACCGGAATGAATACCGGTATTGGAGAATGTCCGGTATTTGGAAGCCCTAGTTGACAGTAACTCTCTATAAACTTGATCCTCTTTGATAAAACTAAACTAACTCAAGCTTTAGCAAAATAATACTGTTGCTATGAGTTTCAAATAAAATATGTATATCTTTAGCTCATGTTATATTATTTCTGTATAAAATGCCCGTGACCGTTTTGCCCGAGACCATATCCGTTTTGCCCTCAAAGAAAGCCGACTTTAGCACAAAGTAGTCTTTCTTAACACTGATTTAAATTTTCACCATTATTACACATAATTATTTTTAAAATCGGGACTTAATCGCGGATTAAACTGACCTCCAACGTTTCAAGGACGGCGTTGTCCCCGTGGTCTCGGAGAAGACTGGCTTGAAATGACATTAACACCTTCTGACAGCCGCGCGAGTTTTTCGAACTACCCGCACGTCGCACTTGGTTTTGATTATCAACTTGAACTGTTTGCGCACTAGGGATGTTACTCTGTCGACATCACGTCGACATACAACACTGAAAACAGTCTTTATTAGTTGGATGGCAAAGAATTATCTAGAAAGAATCATACATACGTACTTACATCTCAACATGTACCAAATCCATAAGTACATTACTTGACGTCGTGTGAAATGGTAAGACATAGGTAAGACACATAAATAGATGGCTGTGTAACCAAATTATTGTCGGTGCGAATTAAAAAATCGCTATGTGTTTTTCACGATTTTTCGATTATTTCTTATTTTGATCCCCTTTTAAAGTGTTCGTCGACCCATGAAACAATTTTTTTGATATCTTTATTAGTTTTGAAAATAGGATATCCGCCATCTGCAAACGGAACCAAATTGCGACAAAAAAGTAGCTATGTAGCACATAGTAAAAATAATTTACTCGATTTCCGTGTGCCAACTGGTAAAGGGCCTCTTGAATCTCTTGTATCTTCCAAAATGGATGAGATTTTTCCGGAGATAAAAATTACATTCTGTAGGTAATTATTGATGCAGGTACTGCCGGCGGTCGGCATTATGTGGGCGGAAGGTGATCCGGCAAAGCGCCCTCTGTTACCTGGAGGGCAGTTTCTGCCACCGCTGGATCCGCAGCCGCATGCGCCGCAAGGACCCAGGTGAACTTGCACATAGGTACTCTAACTTTACCTAACCTAGTTTTTAATTTAATACCAAAGACATATGTAACTCCGTATAGACAGATAAAATCTAAGAAAAAAACGTACCTCAAAACCATACAGAAAAAGGTACGGTGACCTAGATGGCGATACACCTTTGGCGCTAATATTAATATTTGACATTTAACACATAACAAGTAAGCTAAGAATATGGGCCAAATTGTCAAAATTGAGGTTCAAAGTTTTATGCCTGTGTCGAGAGATGGCAGCCTATGCACTGTGATTACACATTTTACTTTGACAGTAACTCTCTATAAAATTCGATCCTTTTGATGACCCAAAGTGAGTCTTGGCCTTCAACACAAGAGCACGCAACTTTACACGGCCCAGTGCGACTCACACCAGCCCTCGCCCACGCCTATAGTTCACGGCGAATTTTTTAACATTTCGTATGAGACCTTAAAACCCTCACAATGCTCGAAATTCGACTACGCTCGCGTTTCAAATGTTTCAATATTGGAATCTTTCGCTTGCTCGGGTATCAATATTGGCACGTGCGGTTAAACAACAAATAACTATTCCGACAAATATTGTTTGATTGTAATTCAGATTTCCAAATTTAGTTTGAAGAAGGAAACTGTTTTCAAATGACCGTCCTCGCCTCTACAAATCTTTTTAGGGAATTAATTAATTTTTCGTACCTAAGAAATATGATATACATACTACTTACATATTATGTAGAATGTTGATCAATATTCCTTACGAATGTTGATCAATATTTCTTCACGGATAAAATCTCATTTATAGATTTCTAATGAAGAATTTATTTTGCATCTATTTCCGCGCAAATAAATCCAACTACCTACTGCTAGAATCAAAACGATATTAGAAATTTTGATTAATACAAAATAACAACAAGAGCTTCAGATCTTTATGAATGTTATGATTTTTATCATAAAATAGTAGATTTATTTTTCTCGTAAAGATTTATTAAATTTGCCTTTACTCGAGTTAAATACTCCACTATTCATTTTAAATACGAGTAATGGTTATTTATGGAATGAAGCACTCTTCATCCCACTGGATATAATTGATATAGAATGGAAAATAAAAAAATAAACCATTTAAAAATAATAATGAAAAAAGAAAATATTCCAGTGTAGGTCTTTTTCTGCACACTACAGAAGTAGTTTACAAGTATTTAAAAGGTCGGTTGCGTATCGGATCCATAGACGACGGTCACAGCTTACATACAACATGGAACGTATGCTTCTTTGCAACCGTCGTGGCATAAAAAAACAATTTTTATAACAACAACGACACATTTTCACAGCATGATAAATAAAAACCATATTAATGTTTTGTCTCAGAAAAAACCGCCCCCAACAAGCACTCACACGTAGTGGAAACGATGCCACCGCCAGCGCTAGCGATCCACCCTGAAGACTCTCGGGTTACACCCGACGTGAAACTCGAATGTGGCAGATTAGGGCGGCGTGAAACAGTGCGCGCGCGGTTGCGCGGCATGCTGCGGATTATAGGTGGCAGACCGGCGCCGCCCGGGAAGTGGCCGTGGCAGGTCGCCGTACTGAACCGGTATAAGGTAAGTGATATTTAAATGATACCAATATCTATTTAACAAGCGATACACGGCAACAAACTACCCAGAAGACTCTCGGGTTACACCCGACGTAAACTCGAATATGGCAGATTAGGGCGGCGTGAAACAGCGCGCGCGCGGGTGCCCGGCATGCTGCGGATTATAGGCGGCAGACCGGCGCCGCCCGGAAAGTGGTCATGTCAGGTCGACTGTGTTGGAACCTATGTAAACTACATGTTCTATATCATAGATATTACCCACTGGTTGTTTGTATAGCAACGTATTTTTGAAATTACTTTTGACTGTTCTACTTCACTCTTATTATGTCATCCACGGAATAAACACACTTTTACCTAATTAAAGTGGTTTTCCTCTAATAAGGTAGCATACCGTTAGGTTACAGTCGCTTTAATGTAAAGAAAGCGTCTGTGGAGTGTTTGTGTGCGTTGTTCTTTATATCGCAAAAAGTTACGCGCACGATATCCCAAAATCGAGATGGCGACGTCCAGTTCGGGGGCGGCTATAGTTCCAGCTATTGAAAAACTAAATGGCATGGGGAACTACGGGTCATGGAAATTCATGATCAAGATGATCCTGATCCAGGAAGATTTGTGGGAGTGCGTCGAGAGCGATGACGGTAAGAAACCTAATTGCGAAGATAAAAAGAAGCAACAGAAAGCACTGGCTCGCATCTGTCTGAGCTTATAAACCCTGCAGTGATCACGCACGTGCGTAACGCAACTACCGCACGGGAGGCGTGGGTGAGTCTTCAGGCTGCGTACGAAGACAGGGGTCTTTGCCGGAGACTGGGTTTAATGCGGCAGTTATTTGGGATGAAACTACAAGAGTGTCCCAGTATGGAATCGTATCTTACGAAGATATGTGATGTCGCACAGCAACTAACCGACATCGAAGCTCCGCTGAACGACGAGTTCCTAGCTGTGATCATGTTAAGTGGGCTCATATCCGACTACGACCCACTGATAATGGCGCTAGAGAACTGCAGTGTGAAATTGTCGAGCGAGCTGGTAAAACAAAAGCTATTACAAGAACATCAGCGCCGGACCAACGGAACGGACACTGGCGGTGGTTCCGTGATGGTGGCGAAACGACGTGACGAAAAGACGATAAAATGTTACCGCTGCAAAAAGCTGGGTCACATTTCCAAGAATTGTCCAGAAAACAGGAAGACGAAAGGACCCGTTGCCAAAGATATGGCAAATATGCTGAGCGCGCTGTCGGTGGACGTGAAGAGGGACTTCTGGTACGTCGACTCGGGTGCGTCGAGCCATTTCTGCAACCGGAGGGACATCCTTGACGACTTCGTTCCGGATACGAGCTTGGAAGTCACGGTGGCGAACGGCGATAGACTTTGTAGTGCGGGTCGTGGCAGTACCGAACTGCATGTTAAAGACGGTATAAAAACTCTTTGTAACGTAGTTAATATTCCGAGCTTGTCATGTAATTTGATATTTGTCAGTGTCTTAGCGTCAAAAGGTTTTAAAATTGTTTTTGGCTTTACCCTTTACCTCCCATGGGTGTCGTAAATGGGCTATGGGGTATGGGTTCTATTGTGGTGTGGGCGATAAGCTAACCTATTACTACATGTAATCGTCAAGGAAAATGACTAATGTAAGGAAAAAGTACAGCCCCCCAAACGGTTACTAAAACATATTTAAAAATATTTTAAGCGGGTTACTCACGTATTAAGTCGATATAGCGTTCGACATGTTTCGATTCCGAGAACCTTTTTCAAGAGTAGCGGTCGAGAGCGCGACGCATACTGGCGCTTCTATTGCTGAGGACAGGCGCAGGGGGGTCGGCGGCGCGGGCGACGTCACCGTGGCACCACTATGTTACTTTTCAAAAGCAGGTCATCATTACGCTTAAATTTAGAAATTTCGACATCTTAATCAATCAGTGGTTTCGGTGCCACCTAGTTGGAAAACAGTTCTAGGCACTACGTCGGTCCCCAGTGTAAACGCACCCTTAACTAGTGACGTAATAAGTGTTGTGTGCAATCCTACATACACTACAAAAACTACATAGTTTTTCGTGAAATTTATGATATCGAATAACGTTGTAAAAACTCCTGGTTACCACACTGCTTTGCCTCGTAAATAGGATTTGTACCGCGCACTCGTTGAGAAAATTGCTACAGATTGAATTTTAGATATTCCAGGCCGCTTCCCTCTCCCAAAAATATTCAGGTATAGGTAATATTTATGTTGACGTAAAACTGTGGCCGCTTCAGCACTACATTTCAGCTTCACAACTAAATTTGTGTTACACTACAAATTGTGCTAAATAAAGAAAACACTCAACGGGCTAAAGTACGTTTTTAGGATTCCGTTTACCCCAAACAGGAAAAACGGAAACTTTATAGGATCACTCGTGCGTCTGTCTGTCCGTCTGTCAAAGCCAATTTTCTCCAAAACTACTGAAAAGATTAAGTTGAAAATTGTCACACATATGTTATTCTGTGACCCAAAGATGGACATGTAATTTAAATTAAGAAAATTTATTTTAGGGGGTAAAAGTGAAAATTAAAAATCATTTTTTTTTAACTTAATTGTGATATACAATACATATCAAATGAAAGAGCTATAAGTATTTAAAAAAAAAATCAATTTTTAGTAAGTACCTAATTTTCAAGTAATTTAAGAAAATTTGTCTCCGAAACTACTAAGCGTCAAATTTTCAAAAAAATACACGAGAGAGCCGTCAATCTATAGATTACAAGAAAACCTATTAGAAATCTACAGTCAAGCGTAAGTCGGACATAAAAGAAAAAAAAACTCAAATTACGAATTTCACTCACTGCCGCTGCAAGGAGTTACCAAATCTCTTGAAATTGTGTGAGCGCATTTGAATATTACATATAAATTCATCTCTGTTTCGTTTTTTTTTGAAGTTCGCCAAAATGACTTAAGTGCCTTCAAAAAAGGAGGCGCTTAAGCGCTTGTTGTGGTGTACGGAACTTACAACGCGAGTACAGCTCGCACTTGGATGGTTTTTATTTTATTATAATGTGGAAACGCGTGTGTTACATAATACGCGCGCGACCGTTAATAATTAATTAGGCCAAAATCGAAGCGTCGAACGCGTGAGTTCAAGTAAACAGTAAATCGCAAAACACAATATTGTATTTTTCCCCTCACTAGCTCGGAAACACGTGTTTTGTCCTTTAATACCAGCGGGTAAAAACGCATTTTATCCACTAGTGGGTAAAGTAATTTGACCTTGAATAAAGTCAAATTAACTGCTTTAAAATTGATAAAAGTAGGTGAATCTAGTAATAAAGATGATTTACCACCTGTGGAACTACTGAAAGCAGTGATAAACGCATTTTTTGCCTTGTAGTTTCCTCGCTATAGTGAGGGGAAAAGTTTTGTGTTACACTCGGGTGCAAATCTATTTTACTTCTAGTGTTTTAAAAACTCGCAAGTTCAGGATTCTGTTCTCGAACCACTCGCTTCGCTCGTGGTTCAACTATAGAATCCTTTCACTTGCTCGTTTTTCAATTCCACACTCGGCGTTAAAATACAACTTTGCCCCCTTGTATAACAAATAACTATTTTTAATGCATCCATACGGCCATCGCTGCGTTTATCACAAAAACCAACCACGCGCTTTAATATGAGAAAATGTGAACAAACACATTAAACACAATGACATTTGGTCTAGAAACAAAGACTTTCTGAGTGTAGACCAAATATTACTTGAAGAGTACCTTCAGACGTTTTCATTGCGTATTCGGGTCCGTACTTTAGGCTAATCGCCTATAAAGAAAGAAATGTCCGGTCATGTTTGGTTCGATTTGTCCAAATCAGCCGAATGTTTACTGTTCCACATAATAATATTTTCAATATACAGGGTGTAAAGCTAATACGGGCAAATCTCTTAACGGTGGTGAGTATAGGATACGGTCCATTTTTTTTCAAAGTTGACCACCCCACTTTTTTTTTTTGGATTTTTTTATGTGGTTTCCACTCAGAGTCGCGAGCTCTTTAGTGTCCCAAGGATTTTTCCCATTCCGTTACCATTTTTTCATACATTTTGTATGGCGGTAACGGAATGGAAGGTTTGAAAATGTACGGATATCTTGGGACATTTTTTTCTGCTATCAGGAACGAAAGACCTCGCGATTCTAAGTATGAATCGCGTAAAAAATACCCATGTTACAAAAAGTGGGATGGACAACTTGAAAAAAAAAAAATGGCTCATCTGCTCTTAATACTCAGCCTCGCATGATAAATGAAAGGGTGCATCCGAATGTAGATATTCGGCGAAAATTTGTGATGCAATCTCTCGCCATCCAAAGAAAATGACGACACCGTCACGAATGTTCGTCGAATACCTTTATGTACGGATGTAGCATAACCTCCGTGGCGGATGTGATACAATAATGTTATTTACTGCCTGAAAAAGAAGTGCCGTTTTCATACATATATCGATATTTTGATAAAGACGAAACTACTATGTTACTTTTTGATTTCTACTCTTTTTTGCCTCTGTTGGTCACAAACCATTCATTCATCGTTATCGTTACGCGGATTCTGCCGAAAAATGCACTATGCACCTGCACTAGCTAAGATATTATCCTTCCAATAAAGCAGCGGAGTTATTGTGTTTTGTACTAGGTCATTTCTCAAAATTTTGCCACCCCCACCTGTCAGTACGTTTATGTTAGAACTTTTTTTTTAGTATACAATATCTTCATAAATAAATTATCAATACATATTAAAAGACAGTTTTTACATAGAGGCCTGATGCTTTGAAATCGATTTATTTTATATTAATGAAATAAATAATAATTGTAACTAAGTTTTGTCGTTCACCTTCCGTGTCCCAACGCGGAGTACTCATGTTTCGAGTTGTTAAAAGTACACAAATTATTAACTTTACTTACCTTTATTGCTGTATTTTATTTGCATATATCCTTAACTTTTAAAACTAGAGTATCTGATAGTAATATTACACTTATGTTCCAAGTTATTTGGCTTTAAAGTTTGTCCACGGCCGTTTTTGTCGTTGACCTGTCGAGACAAACTCGCAAGCACTGTGCGATCCCTACTCCACCTCTGCCGCCCCACCCCACATGAATCGAAGCCGCCAGTATCGGCCATCACCTGTAAGCAACGGCACGTGCTCACTACGCCGTGATTAGAAAATAGAAATTTTTAATTACCTCGAACGGGAGTTTGTAACGGGTAAGTAGTCGTTATTCTGTCAATCATAAACTGGTTATTGTTTGAGATAATGCATTAACTGTAACATATGTTTCGTATTTTGTTGCTTATTTTTAGGTGCCTAAATATTTAGTTCGTTTGGCAAATACTTTTTGAGTTTTGGCGAAATAACTGGCATTTTGTCGGTCACCTGTGCATCGTTCACCTGGCTAAAATAGGCAAGTGAACGACATTTTGGGACAGGGTGATGACAATAATGATAAATTTAACAATCGTAATAATACTTTTTTACACCTTCAATATTTGTTTTGTGCGTTAAATGAGAAAAGTATTACTGTTATATCGGTTTAGGCTGCATTTCTCAAAGGATTGTTGCTTTTTTGTGGTGTGTGTCCTTCACCTGTGCGATAAAGCCAGGTGAACGATTCAGTGACAGGAAACCGACACGTCGATCACTTGTCATAAGGCAGATGAACCATTACGAGGGGCGATCAATCGGATCAATAAGTAATGATTAATGAGTATTAAAACATAATCTAGAATATGAGTATTATGATAATAATAATAATGAGTATCCTTATATTTTTATAATTAAAAGTAACTCTTCTGTGATTTATTTACATATTTTAATTTTTTCATTTGTTTTTTGCCCCCTTTAAAAAATGAAATATTAATTATAGTCTAAATACCGTGTAAGTAAGCAAGTGATTGCTTGAAGTGAAGTCACTTCATTATACTTCAGAGTAGCTATTATATTATAATTTTATTTAAAGGTCGGGTATAAAATATTAATGACCCCCTTCCTTGAGATTTGGGCGGCGGTTAAAAACTATTATAATGCTGATGGGCAGGTGAATGACGTCCATATCAGGTGAATGACCACCAAACTACAGGTGATCGACTACGGACGCAGGTTAGCGACGCTTGTCGTTAACTTGTCAAATGTGTCATACAAATTTGTATTAATTTGTCGTTAACCTGCTGCTGTTGTCGATAACCTGTGTATATTTATCCTTCACCTGATCATGATGTCGTTCACCTGAATTTTAATCGATTATAACTTCTAAAATAATTAATTGATATCGGTGCCTTTGACATTTTTGAAATGTTTGAGACGCATTCAAACGATCCCTACAATTTTTTTTTTTTAAATGCGACATTTAAAAAAAAGCAAATCTTTCACCTGTCGGTGGCAAAATTTTGAGAAATGGCCACTACCTGTCCCTTGCTACAAAAGCATCGTCACAATCGCTGAGGCGTTTCGTAAGCCAGACTGAGTTGCGATCGCCACGTAGCGTCAACTATTGTCACCTACGGCGCCCTCATGCTTAAAGAATCGGGTCGCGGTCCAAAGCTGGTGGTTATGATGGGGATTTCCAGAATTTTGGACCCCCCAATGAGCGTAAGTTGTTAACAAAACCGGTCAAGAGCGTGTCGGGCCACGCTCAGTGTAGGGTTCCGTAGTTTTCCGTATTTTTCTCAAAAACTACTGAACCTATCAAGTTCAAAACAATTTTCCTAGAAAGTCTTTATAAAGTTCTACTTTTGTGATTTTTTTCATATTTTTTGAACATATGGTTCAAAAGTTAGAGGGGGGGGACGCACTTTTTTTTCCTTTAGGAGCGATTATTTCCGAAAATATTAATATTATCAAAAAACGATCTTAGTAAACCCTTATTCATTTTTAAATACCTATCCAACAATATATCACACGTCGGGGTTCGAATGAAAAAAAAATCAGCCCCCACTTTACATGTATGGGGGGTACCCTAATAAAACATTTTTTCCCATTTTTTATTTTTGCACTTTGTCGGCGTGATTGATATACATATTGGTACCAAATTTCAGCTTTCTAGTGCTAACGGTTACTGAGATTATCCGCGGACGGACGGACGGACGGACGGACGGACGGACGGACGGACGGACGGACGGACGGACGGACGGACGGACGGACAGACAGACATGGCGAAACTATAAGGGTTCCTAGTTGACTACGGAACCCTAAAAATTAACTCACTATCAGTTTTGTTTTGTGACGATAATTAAGCATGAAATTTCAATAAAAATATTGTTTTAATTGTGTTAATTACATAAACTTTAAGCGATAATCTACATTCAGAACGTGAAAAAAGTAAATTTTTAAACAGATTTTATGCTTGATTGTCGTCACAAAACTGATAGCGAGTTAATTTTTGTTAGCAACTTATGCTAATTGGGGAGACCCAAATTCTGAAAATGCCTTGATGTATTTTCAAATTCATCTAATTTCAGTTATGATTTTTTTCACAGGAAGCATTCTGTGGAGGTACGCTCATATCGCTCCGATGGGTAGTGACGGCGGCGCACTGCGTTCGGAAGCGACTTTACGTACGTCTCGGAGAGCACGACTTGCTTCTGCGGAGCCGCGGTGAACTCGAAATGAGGGTCACTGAAGCTGTCATACATCCTCTGTATGACCCCGACACGGTCGTCAACGATGTCGCGATGCTAAGGTGAGACAATAAAAATACACTTGCACACCCACTATAAATAAACTAGGAAATTAGCGGCAATGGCACTTTAATTTATCAGTAACTAGCTTTTTCCCGCGGCTTCGCCCGCGTACTAAAATGAATCTTATTCAAACGTTAAATTTTGGACCCCCATTTCACCCCTTAGAATGTGAATTTTGAAAAATCCTTTCTTAGTGCTCCTCTACACCTTATACGGAAGCTACGTGCCAAATTTGGAAAATCTAGGACCAGTGGGTTCGGTTCTGCGTATCAACGTCAGTCAGCCTGTCAGTCAGTCAGTTTCTTGTTTTATTATAGATAGATAAAAAGAGGTGCGAATGTAATGCAAATTTTGTAGGAAAAAGAACGATACGACATTTTAAAAATGTTCTGTACTTTCACCAGACTCATCGATTATAAAAAAATCTTATAAAGAAATTGAATCCAGATTACAGCAATATATCTCAATAAATTACTTCTGATTACGACAGGGACATATATTATAGGTATATTGTAATGAAACAATACGTTCTAGTACCTAATTTTAATTTAAGGAAGAATAATGTGACATAAATACAGACAGACAGAGTTGCTTCATAAGGGTTTGCTTTTTACCTTTTTTTGTACGGAACCCTAAAAAAAAATGAATAAAACAACAAAAAACATATTTAGGGTTCCAAAAAGGTACAAAAGGAACCCTTATTCTATCAAATCCGAATCGAAGCCACATTTTCTTGTTCTAAATACTTAAATTATGAATTTATACATTTATAGTCCCTCTTATGACCTATTTGGATAGCTTAACCTATAATGGAACAAAGGAAATGGCAACTATAAAATGGCAAGATACTCCTTTGTTACACCAAGTAATGGATTTATGCACCGACTAATAGAGTGGAAAGACATCTCCGGCATACTGGAAGAATAGCTTCATTTATCAATAAATGGTTTGATTTGCTGCTGTGTGAAATAGAACGAAACTGATTTGTGACTTGAACTTTCGTATGGATCATACAACGGCATTGATATGGTTTTCTAATTTCTTACATTCAGCACGCGCAAAGGCATTGTCACCTCATCTGCATTAAATTTCACAAACGACATTTCGGTCACTTAAAAAAGATAATTAGTAAATAATACGAAATAAAAATAAAAGAACCACCTTTCCGTGATTGTTATAATGTATTCTATCAGAAAAATATATTACTTATTAATTATATTATATTATTAATTATACCAAGAAAATATACTAGTCTATATTTAAGTTATCTTCTCGAGTATTTTTTCTAAAATAATTTTGCTAAATCTGTTTTAGGTTGCCCGGCCCCGCCCGTTTGGATATGGGGCATGGTATCGCCTGTTTACCGGGCGAGCAGCAGACCCTGGCACCACACACTAGCTGCGTAATCCTTGGCTGGGGCAAGAAGAGGTCTACTGACGTCCACGGCACTAGGATATTGCATGAAGCACAGGTCAGAAGATAAGAACTACGTGTACATTAGGGCGTATATCAAAAAGATCAATCGTTGATGCTCGGTGGCGCATCGTAGTTAATTAAATTTGCCTTCTCTTTTTATTTTCCGTGCGACACAACAATAAAGTCACTCACAGGTCGAGCGTGATTAAATCGTCGACTGCCACGGAGTGTCAGTAATAGTACTAAGGCTTGAGGGGCAGAATCCTTACTAGTAGGGGGAAATTAGCTAAAATTACGGCATAATTAATGGAAGGTTTTTTTAAATTGAAATATGTACGTTATAGACTGAAGTTATTTTTCATCAACCCTCCCCACTCCTCCCCCCTCTGCGTCACCCCTCTACCCTCCCTTAAAGTGCCGAAAATGCGGTTTTTCTCGATTTCTGACAAAACTGTTGAAGATACAGGAAAAGCGTGTAGGAACGAAGTAATCCTTAATAAATTTACTACAAATCATTCATTAACACTTTGGTTCTAGCACTTATAGATTTCGCGTGATCCGTCACGAAAGTTGGTCCTTTGCTGCAATTTTCTTTAATGAATGTTAAGTTTTCGCCCAAAATGCTTACGAAATCGTCGAAATTTGTTTGATATGACTAAAATATTGTAACCCATGACTAAAATAAAATTAAGGGGGAAAAATCACTACCATGGGTGGAATTTCCAATATGTCTTGGAATTCCAGTAACTATTTAAGACGTAATATTTTCACGGTAGTAGTCGCTAGGAGTACCATTGATTCATATAGTATATCGATGACTGGGGATGAGCTTTTGGTAGCTGTTGGTAGAGCCCTGGAGTTTCAATCCAGATGCCGTGAGTTCAAGTTCCACCCATGGTAGTGATTTTTCCCTCTGAAATTCATTTTCAGTTTATAATATTTTAGTAATATCAAACAGATTTCGTAAGCAATTTGGGAGAAAACTTAACATTCACTAAAGAAAATTGCAGCAAAGGACCAACTTTCGTGATGGATCACGCGAAAACTATAAGTGCTAGAACCAAAGTGTCAATGAATGATTTGTAGTAAATTTATTAAGGATTACTTTGTTCCTACACGCTTTTTCTGTATCTGCAACGGTTTTGTCAGAAATCACGAAAAACCGCATTTTCGGCTATTTAAGGGGGGGAAGAGGGGTGACGCAGAGGGGGGAGAGATGGGGAGGGTTGATGAAAAATAACTTCGGCCTATAATGTACATATCCCAATCAAAAAAAATCTTCCATTAATTATGCCAATATTTTCATACATAACTTTCCAGAAGCAACGGACTATACGATAAGTTTAGTTTTTGATGTTATAGAATACGTTACTAGAAACGCACGGATATTGAGGTAACTTTCTGCGTAAATGAATATAATTTCGTGACCTTCAGGTTACCAAGGGCCGTTTAGGTATACTGTAACCGATACAAGAAATGATCATTGTGCTTTCTGATAAGTGGCCGATTTTATCTGCTTGTTACGTCATACTAGGGGAAAAACGGTAAACCACCTTGGCCTTAAATAAAAAGAGATCATAGAAGCCAACTCTTATCACCGTTCCTACTACCCAGGACAAGAAGAGACGAACTAACTTTACTAGTAATAGTAGTTATCATTCATCAACAACAACATTGATTTTGTACATAGGTATTTAGGAAGAATGGATCCCCCACCTTTCCAAACAAATTTCTATGCAAACTGAACCAAACCGCACGTCACAAATTTTAATTACGAGTACACCAAGCGCGGATCCAGCTTCGTGCCCAGGGGGGGGGGGTCACGTGGTAAAGGCCCGGGGCCCCAGGGGTAGGTCACGTGGTCTATTTGTATGGCCAACTTGGGCTCCAGGGGGGGTCATGACCCCCATGACCCCCCCCCTGGATCCGCGCATGGAGTACACTGTTAGACAACTAAATTGCTAGAGGATATTGCATAACCCGTAGCAAATGGGAACTGTAAGCTATTCAGATTACTTTTTCCAATTCAGATAACCTGACAGTCGTTTGAATTGGTTTATGTCACCTAGTATTTACAGAACTATTTATTTTGTTCTATTGAGAATGTTAGGTTTAAACACGGTATAAAAATATGCATAACCGGTGCGGCGTTTAGTCACTTTAGTCAGTATGGTGAGACCGATGTAATTTCAACTCAAATGTAATGTAATATGAACCTTAAGGGTTCAATATTTCCGGCATGGCCGCCCTTGAATCCAGACCGTAGCGAGAGCTTTCAAGATGGCTTTCCACGCCTAATGAGCGATTCAAATGACGCAACCATACATTGCTCGGTTAATGTAAAATGGGCCTTTTTTTTTCAAAGTTGTCCTCCCCACTTTTTTGTAACATGGGTATTTTTACGCGATTCATACCAGAATTCGCCGAGGTCTTTCTATCCTGATAGGAGAAAAAAATATACAAGATTTCATACATTTTTCAACCCTTCCATTCCGTTACCGCCTTACAAAATGTATGAAAAAATGGTAACGGAATGGGAAAATACCCCTGGACACTTTTTTGTCCTATTAGGATTGAAAGAGTTCGCGATTCTGAGTGGAAACCGCATAAAAATTTCCAAATCCAAAAAAAAAGGGATGGACACCTTTGAAAAAAAATTGGGCCAAATGACACATTGAGTGTTATGACGAAATTGTTAAAAAACGCCTATCTGTATCACGATTATAAGTGTATGTTTTTACATAAAAGATTAATAAATATCAATTAGTAGATCCGTATTCAAGAATAAGCTGCTTTCTTGAGTTTCTGAAAAATTTCACTTTTTCTCTTTGTGTTTGCAATGGCTTCTTCTTAGCATCCCAAGTACCTAGCCAACGTCACAATCGCTTACGCTTCGTAAGCGTATCGTAGCTTACTCTCCCTATCGCTGTTCTGTGTTACAGTTAGTGAAGCGACAGAGCCAAACTGCGTTTCGAACTTCACGTATTAGCATCAACGATTGCTACTTCGGCTAGGTCGGAAGATCGATATCGAAAGTAATAAAAAACCTTTTCCCCTCACTAGCTCGGAAACACGTGTTTTGTCCTTTAATACCAGCGGGTAAAAACGCATTTTATCCACTAGTGGATAAAGTGATTTGACCTTGAATATAGTCAAATTTTCTGCTTTAAAATTGATAAAACTGGGTGAAGCTAGTGATTAAGATGATTTACCACCTGTAGAACTACTGGAAGCCGTGATAAACGCGTTTTTTGCGTTGTACTTTCCTCGCTATAATGAGGGGAAAAGTTTTGTGTTACACTAGGGTGCAAATGTATTTTACTTTTCGTTTGTTAAAAAACTCGCATGTTCAGGATTCTATTCTCGAACCACTCGCTTCGCTCGTGGTTTAACTATAGAATCCTTACACTTGCTCGTTTTTCAATTCCACACTCGGCGTTAAAATACAGCTTTGCCCGGGGTTGTATAACAAATAACTATAGTGCATCATGGACTATCAACTATCTTGCAGTTTTTTTGTTGTAGCTCTATAATGCTGTAGTGGAAATGCATTCATAAAACTCATTAACAATAAAAACGAATGTCTGGTATGTATTAGCCGAGCAAATACGTGTACTCTGCCAAAACAAAAGAAACATTGGATTTGGAATTTAAGTGGAAGAGAGCCAAAAAACAGTTGAATGTATGTTACAATCAGTTTTTTCTTGTGCCAATCTGACACGCAATAACTGATACAAATGCATATAATTTTGTGTTGAGACAGTCGTGGTAAAACTTTCAAGTGCAAAGTTGGAATACTCCACTTTATGGAAATTTCGGCTGCTTAGAAATTATGTCAGGCCACAGAATACGAGAGTAAAATAACAAAGTTTTTAAGTTCTGACATGTTGGAGCTGTAATTTTGAGGGGTATATATGATGCGCAGGTTTACCAACAAATTGCGAGCTATGTATTCGTAAGAATTATTTAATGCGTATGAGTATTCCTGAATATCAAAGTATGAATAAAAAGGAAAATACATATGAAAATAATTGCTTTTGTTTCGTGTAATGAACTTTTAAATGGTGAATATGGTGAAAGACGGACGGTGAAAGACTACCTGACTTTAGAGGGTAGTCAACAGTACTTTCCTTCATGCTCCGTAGCGTATATATATATAGTCTGATCAAAAAGATTATAAATTAAAAAGTGGCAGCATAGTAGTGCCGTCCCGTTTTCTCAAACATGTTGATTTGAAAGGGATGATACTAAAATGCTGCCACTTTTTAATTTCTACTCTTTCTGGTCAGACTGTACTTAGTTGTGTCCCTTGTGCTGCGACACACAGTTACGTATCCCAATACTCCACGGAACGTGAACGGGAACGTGAAGATACAATATACTCTTGCCTACAGGCCTGATAGTCAGCTGAAAAGAAATCGTTTTACTGATTTTCAGTGTGCGTAGCCGAATGCACAAACGCCCACGAAACGCTCACGATAATATCTCTTTCGTATCTCGATCGGTCTTGCGTAATGGCGCGATAGAGCCAGACTACATTTATGCGGCGTTTCGCGTGGTATAAATGCCATTCGGCTACGGGGAATGATAGTAAATAGTGCATCGTGCACTGTCACCTTCTTAGTTTTATAGTTAAGTTATCCTTTGCCAGGTTTCAACTATTCAGCAAGGCGTGTGCCGGCGCTCGTACTGGCAGTACGCGATCACTGACAACATGGTATGCGCGGGACGCGGGCGCCGCGACTCTTGCGCGGGCGACTCAGGAGGCCCGCTGCTGTGTAGGGGACAAGACGCACGCTACTACTTACAGGCAAGTTGGTGACTTACAGTAACAGGTGCCGTAGCCGAATAGTAGCTAGTAGTCTGGCTCTGTCGCATCAATACGCAAGAGCGATAGAGATAGATATCTACGAGCGTTTCGTTTCGTGAGCGTTTGTGCTATTCGGCTACGCACCCTGTTCTAGGGAACGTTCTCAGGTGAGAATATTGCCTGTAGTAAATTAAGAATAACTGTTTAAGACACTGTGGACAGTTGGACACGCGATCACAGACAACATGGAGTGTAGGGGACAAGAATCGCGCTATTCCTTACAAACAAGTTTGACATCTGCTTTAGATGCCATATTCTCTTTCGATATCGATTACCATAGTCCAGAACTCCTCTTTATTTTCAGTACTTCTGCCTAGCGCGGCAGCGTCTATTCCCGTCCAGCTCTTAAGGTTATCCATCCCGGTTGTTTGACTAGTGACACTAATAATAAAACCGAACCAAAAAGTAACTAATTGAAACTACGACATCACGGATATATATGTTTTTTTTTTTTTTTTTTTATTTTTTTTTGTATGTATGTTATTCGATATCTCCGAGAATCGTGGACCGATTTTCAAAATTTTTTTTTGATCGAACCGGTATAACCCCGAGATGGTCCCATTGGCACCAAGTCAGGGTCTGATGATGGGATCCTGGAGAAATCGAGGGAACTCTTCAAATGTTATAGGCACATGTAATGTTTTTAGTCTATTTTTCAAAGGTACACCAGTATTTACGTCTGATGGTAATAATTTTATGTGGCTGAGCTGATGATGGAAGGTCAACTCCTCAATGGTTAGGAGTTAAAGGATAATTATTTCACTACTGTACATGTATTCAGACTGATACATATAATATCACTAGGAACCACTAAAAATCAACAAATAAATAAACTTTTTAACAAAAAATAAAACCACCTTCAAAAATAAGCGCGTTACAAAACACGGAGAAACTAAAAAGCCAAAAATAATAAACCTTTCAATTCAGATTTCTTATCGTATTGCAATAAGCTAAACATCCAAATTATAAACAAATCAATTATTTTTGGAGTCGGTACCAGCCTGTGTATGGTTGGATGGGGCAAACAGGCAATAGCAAGGCGACGAACAGGTCTGGTACCGACTACAAAAATAATTGATTTGTTTATAATTTGGATGTTTAGCTTATTGCAATACGATAAGAAATCTGAATTGAAAGGTTTATTATTTTTGGCTTTTTAGTTTCTCCGTGTTTTGTAACGCGCTTATTTTTGAAGGCGGTTTTATTTTTTCATGTTTGAGTTTTTGATTTTGAATTGCATCAGTTTTGCAAATCATAATTTAAAGTTTATTTTCTTTTCAATTAGTAGGGCTAGATCCCCCCTTTAAGTTACCTAAAACCGTGTTATGACTATAGAACACAATTAAATTTATAGCATATTTTTTAAATTGCTATTTTTCTTAAAAATGAATAATTTATGAGTTAATACGCTTTTCATGGTTAAGGTGTCAACATTAATTATTATAAATGCTTGTTTTAGGAAAATAAAAGGCCGTGAACGTTTATTTGTGAAAATGGTCACGGAAACTGGAAAAGAAAATATTACCCGTAATATTCCTTCTTATGACACAGAATCACAACAGATGAAAGACACATTAGAAGACGATTTACCTGTGTTCACTGCTCAATCGGAACCAAAACTATCAGCCGACTGTCATGTTCCCGATCATTCCGATAACCTCCTAAAACTCGTCAATCGGCCAGGAGTGCTTTTCATCACTCGCAGATAATTTCCAGGGAATTGCAGCTATGCTCGCTGCAATTCCCTGGAAATTATCTGAAAAAAATCCTTTTTCTACTCCCGAACTGTTATTCGTCATTTAAAGGGTCGTGCACAGATTTTTCAAACCCTGCATAAAAGTCTATTTTATTCCCTAAAGCCAGCGTCCGTCGGCTTGCCGCGCATGCGCGCAGTATTCAAAAAACTGAAAACGAATTGTTTGCCTCTGTAACTATGGCAACGGATTGTTAAAAAGATATTGCGCGCATGCGCGGGAAGGCTTTGGGCAGCTGAGCTGACAGTGCAAACCTTTGCGTCAAAATACAGGAAACAGTGTGAATTTCACGAAAGTTATTCAAGATAATTACTTAAAAACTAAGTGCCTGGTCGTAGAAAAAGTATTGTATGCAACGGTGTTTAACTGAGTCAAAAAATACTCGTGGCGTCTTAATAACAATTTTCGGCTTCGCCTCAAATTGTTACCCACGCCACTCGTCTGTTTTGACCTCCATTAAACGACTTTTGCATAAAATACTACTATCGGCTGCGAAAAAGAAAGACATACAATATTTAATTGATATATAATATATATGCTATTCCTGGCCAATATTACGAATCCTATTATAACAATGTTTTAGAGTACGATATACTTATCTAATAACCTATTCTTGATTTAACTATTTTATAAAGTTTTTAATTTTGTTACTAGTAGGTACTGTTGATTTTGATTACTTTTTGATCTCGTTTATGCCATAGGTATTATGAGACTGCATTGATTGTAAGAGTACTTTATGTTCTAATACAGTAAGGGTTTTATTGTTAATAAATCTATAAGGTTTAGGATCTCTAACGCCGTGTCTTGCGTGGGCGACGGTCGCGCGACCGTCGCCGTCGCGTCTCATACTTCCATATCGATAAGGTTTCATTTCGTATGCGTCGCATCGCCGTCGCGCGACCGTCGCCCACGCAAGCCACGGCTTAAGTATAAAGTAAATGCTTGTAATCATTTAATTTTTTTCCGAAAAGTCTACAGTAGTGTAGTAATTGTGATATATTTCATAGCATATTTTTTTAGATAATTAGTATTTAAAGCATTTTAGTTTATCTATAACTCAAAAAGAAGAGAGTACATTAAGTATTTTTTCTATAATTAAGGTAAGAAAATTGTTACGATTATCGTAGAGGTAACATAAGTTGATAATAAGAAATAATAAATATATTGTATAACAAAATATAAAGTTTTTTTTTATAATTTTCCTTATAAACCATTCAACTCTAACTTGTACTCCTATTTTGATGAATTGTGCAAAATAAATTAACTCTAAAAGTAAGGTGCAAAACAGTTTTAACTAAAAATTTTTAAGACAATGAAACGTCATTCCAAATAATTCGTAAAAACTGTAACAACTAGGAAAATGCATTTGTAGACTTACTTACTTAATTTAAAACTATTTACTAAAAAACAATTAACCTATGAACTAGACCTGTGACATAAAATTTAACTAAAGAGCTTGTATCTTAATTAGTTTTTCCAAAACAACATTTTTATCTTTTTTGAAAAAAGTGCTTTTTTGAGTTAATACTCTTTTGATCTAGGTGTGCGATATGTAATATCAATTGCCTATTATGTTATGCGCAGTTGCGTAGGGTACGTGCAGTAAAGTTGTGCTGTGGCTTGTTATGCGTAATACAAGTATAACATTGTCGACGTTGCTTTTATATTAGAGATATACCGACTAGTTAATAGTCGGGAAAGCCGACTATCCCAGATTTATAGTCGATACTTCGATAGGCAATTAGTCGTTGGCTAGTGAAGCGGACTCTCAAGGTTTTTAACGGCTAGTGTTTGATAGTAGCTGAATATAATATTAATGGTTAATATCGTACAGGGACATATCGCTTAACACTGCTTTTAATAATTAGACTTTTAATAATTAACTGTAAATAATTCCTACCTCTTAGTCCCAATGTGAGAGACATTATTGGAGTAAAATAGCCATATTAAATATTCATAACCAAAAGGCTATTAATATGTAGCATAATGATTATAGTAGGTACAAGGGCCCTGTCCTCAGCTACCAATTTTACTGCAAATAATGTTCGCTTTTAGAGGCCCTATAATATAGGGATATTAGGGGTACATAGGTAGGTAGTCTTAAGAAGCGTTAGAGCCTTTACGTGTCATGATAGTTAGTACCTAGTTACCTAGATAACATAAAATTATAATCGAGTTCAATACCGTAACTATGCGTTACAGAATAAAGGAAATTCGGAGCGAGTGACGGTAAATAAAGACACGACCGAAAGAAGGGCTTTCAATGATATTAACACGCATTGCGAATATAGGGGAAGGTTGCTATCATTGGACCACTTAACTTTACTGCTCTTTAATTCGTAGATTTTTCTTCAAAAAATAAAACTACTTTGAGAAGTTTTAATTCTTGACATCTATTTATGAATTACCTTATTCACAATAAAAAAAGTCGCCTTCATTATGCGTAACTCTATTTCGGGAAGCGAGGCGCGACTGAGGTTACGGGGTGGCCCAAGGTGAGGCCTAAGGTCACCTTGTATCTTACTGGATTCCATCTAGCACGATTAGATTTAGAAATATTTAAGTGGTCCAATCAAAACACTGGTGCAATGATCGCAACCTTCCCCTATTTGTACGAGCAGTTAATACTACATTAACATTACAGTATATACAAACGACTGTTAAATTAAATTACCTTCGACATAGCCACGTGTAAGTCTTAATAAATAAAATAAGTTTTATTTCAAGCAACACGTACAGGTTGTACAAATGAACACCCATATATCAATAAAATGTTGCGTCTGTAGTTGGAATCGGCATTGGCAAAGAGAATCAGTCTAATAGCTTGTTTTCAAAGTACATTTTGTATCCACAGTAGGTAATCACTGCCACCTACTTTCCAATACAAGATTGATACTTTTAGAACCTCGGTTAAAAATTTGACCCCTGTGTTTGACCCTTACTCTTACTGTTTTACCGATATGTGTCTTTGTTAAAAATAACGAACTAAGACTTATATTCATATTTTGTAATTATTATACGCATAACTTATCAGCAAAATACCCTCCTTTACGTCACACGGTCGGATATTACGAGTCTTACTTAGGATAATATCTAAAGCGAAATAACAGTGAAATGCGATTATCACGTCTTGAAGAAAAGCCCCTGGATTTTTGTGGCCTTCTTCCAAATTGTGTACAAAATTTACATCCACCGCAGGATTTTGTTGTGGACTTTAGTACATTTTACAGTTATAGCTTATAATATTACGGGCAGTAGAAATTTTGGTCTAAATTTTTCTTACATTTTTTAAACTTTATCACAATGAACCCACTATTCAAGCTCGAAAGAAAAAGCTATATTTTGAATGGAACTGACGTTACTGACTTAAATTGTAATAAAATAAAAGTAACAAATAATTTTTAATTGCTTTGTGCGGGAAAAAATTGGCAAAGGAAATTCTATTTATTTTGCGTGCTATCGTGGCAACTGTAATCTATTAATTAAAAACTATCTCGTGTATTTTTTTGAAAATTTTATTAATAAAAAAAATTTTTTTGAAATACTTATAAAAAGCTCTTTCATTTGATATGTAACACAATATAGTTCTAGAAACTTTGATTTTTAATTTTCACTTTTATCCCCCAAAAGTGGTCCTTATAATTGAATTTTCTTAATTTAAATTACATGTCCGTCTTTGGGTCACAGGTTTACATATGTGTGCTAAATTTCAAGTTAATTGGTTCGGTAGTTTCTGAAAAATTGGCTGTGACAGACGGACAGACAGACACATGAGTGATCCTATAAGGGTTCCGTTTTTCCTTTTTGAGGTACTGAACCCTAAAAAATAATTACTCTTAATAACACCTGAAAAATTATTATACTGAATACATACAGCGTATGGAATCCACACACTGTATGTATTGCGTAGAGGCCGAGCTTGTCACATTTTGTATTGTCATTGTTACTTAGGTACATGTAATAAGAAATAATAGAAATAATATAATAATATAATAATAAGAAATAATATAATATAAACCTTGAAGTGTTCATAATTTTTGTGTCGTTTTGTTTTTAAAGTTTTGATGATTTTTTATGTTTCCGTTAACTTTCACGTATAACATTGAGTCCTGTGCGGGACTGACTACCTATACATTTTCACTGAATTCGGGCACGCTATGTGAATAGATGCGTTTGCTTGATCTATAGTATACTAGCTTTTGCCCGCGGCTTCGCTCGCGTTAGAAAGAGACAAAAAGTAGCCTATGTCACTCTCCATCCCTTCAACTATCTCCACTTAAAAATCATGATAATTTGTCGCTCCGTTTTGCTGTGAAGGACGGACAAACAAACAGACACACACACTTTCGCATTTATAATATTAGTATGGATACGGATAGCTAGGTATTTTTTTTTTGCTTTATAGGTCATTGGACTTATACCATTTTAAAAATATACCGATAGAAACATGCATATTAAAGTAATATAGGGCTTGGAATTCACTGCCTTAATATGTATAAATATGTTTGGAGTTCTTGGACTTTAAGGTCCTCGTTAGGAGGCCCGCGATGGTTTAATCAAAGTTTATATGCAGAACTGTTCGTATCACACAGTTTTCTAGTCACCTCATAGTATTTTATGCAACTGGCGTTTAAGTGAGGTCAAAAAAGATGAGTGGCGTTAATAAAGACGCCACGAGTATTTTTTTACTCAGTTAAACACCGTTGCATACAATACTTTTTCTACGACCATGCACTTACTTTTTCATAGTTTTCTAGAATAACTTTCGTGAAATTCGCATTGATTCCTGTATTTTGCCTTGTCGGCCTCCCCTTTGCTCTTGCCTCACCCTGTCGCTCGCACTCCCCCGCGCCGCCGTCAACCCCCGGCCGGCGCCGCGCGCCCGCTTTATCCTTTAATGGCTTCCTAACAATGCTTTAAGAGCTATGTATATATATAGTATGCGTGGGTGCGCGGGGCGCCGGGCCCCGGCTGGCAACTTTTATGTAGGGTTTTAAAGATCTATGCACGACACTGTAAATGACGAATAACACTACGGGAGTAGAAAAAAGTAGTTTAAATTTTATTCTCATTTATGACATGAGCGGCACAGAAAAATAAGTCAGCACGTCAGCTTGGCAAGCTTGAGACTTGAGACTTTAAGCTCCGCAAGTATATTCCTGATTGGAGAAATGGCTGCAACGCCAACTGACTAAATTAAATAGAAATGACACTTTTGGCTCCGTTTCGGTTTGTAATTTATTATTATTATTCATACTATCTTTTGTCCGCGGCTTCGCTCAGGTTAAAAAGAGACAAAAAGTAGCCTATGTCAGTCTCCATCCCTTCAACTATCTCCACTTAAAAATCACGTCAATTCGTCGCTCCGTTTTGCCGTGAAAGACGGACAAACAAACAGACACACACACTTTCCCATTTACAATATTAGTATGGATGTGGCGTTCTGTGCTCTTTCGGAACTGCAATTTTAAAGAATAGCGCAGGTTAACCGCTTCTGTATCAAGAGTGACTACTGCGCTAGCGGTAGTTTTATAAGGGTTACTTGCACCACCGAAAATGGAGTGTTAACCTGAGGTTAACCCATCATTTTATATGAAATTTGACAGTTGACTGCCCACTAACCTTGAGTTAAGCGAGTGGTGCAAGTGGCCCTTAGGGATTTATAAGGCTTTGGGATTTTTAATGATAAGTATATTGGCTTTATTTGTGATTGATTGTATTTCATAGTCAATCCTTTATTTAAAGTGCAACCTTTGTGAAGAATTAAGGGGGTTATTACAGAGCCTCAAGAGTCTTTAATTATTTATACTTCATCAGCAATAGGGATGAATATCTGTTGAAAACACATAATTAGATTTTGCTACTTGCTGCGTATTTGTCCTTTCCGCCACCATCCGCCTTACCTACAGCTTAACCCGTTATTCATAAACGTTTAATAAAGTTAATAAGCCGCTAATAATCGTTTGTCCCTTTCTGTATTGCTATGATAGAAAGGGACAAATGCATTTTAGCGGCTTATCAAATTTAATAAACGCTTATGAATGGGTCAATTTAAACAAAGGCATATGTAACTCCGTAATATAGACAGATAAAGTCTAAGAAAAAAACGTACCTCAGAACCATAGAGAAAAAGGTACGGTGGGCTAGATGGCAATACACCTTTGGGGGACTCTCGGCTAGATGGCGCTAGTAATGATGTTTGACATTTTAACACATATCGAGCTAATAATATGGGCCAAATTGTCAAAACTGAGGTTCAAAAGTTTTAAGCCTGTGTCGAGAGATGGCAGTCTATGAACTGTGACTACACATTTTTCTTTGGCAGTAACTCTCTAGAAACGATGCTCTTTGATTTAAATTAGCTGATCCTAATGGCGACAGTAAAATTCAAATTTTCTCAAACAGCTTATAAGGGTGTTTGTTTTGTTTAAGAAGATTAATGGCGATGACAAGCTTAACAAAGTTTCAAGTACTTACGTACCTCTTTATGACGTATCAACACCAACAAATGGCGTGGTTTCTTAAGAGGGGGTAGAGCAGGGAGAATTTTCAGAATCTGTCAAATTACCCCATTACACACACAAACACCCTTCACTCACACTACCTCAATTTACTGTGAAAGGTCAGTGACCGTTAATTTTTTTCAAGAGTGTTATTTTGAGTTTGTAGTCAACTACTGACCTCCTTTGAGAAATTAAAACTGTAAAAAAGGTAGCATACAAGAAGACAGAGAAAAAATACGCATCATCTAGCTTTCCTTCTCTGTTCATGTCTCATGTGACTTAAATTTACCTAAATATGTAGATAACGTTCCTTATTCAATTGATTGTTTATCTAGGTGTATTTCAAATTACTTTGCACTTCATTTTGCGTTACTTTTCTATACTTAGATAAAAAATCGTCAGCCTGCCTATCCCCGCAAACATTATTCAAAGACGTGTGTGAAGGGCTAAAGGCCGATATCTCCAGGCAAACAATTATGGTCGCGTGATAAATGATAAACCATCAGCCCTATCACACACTATTTGTAAGTGCGATAGGGACGGCCCGATGTTATACCATTTATCGCGCGACCATGATTGCCCTGCCGGTCTTCGGAGGCCTGTGCTGTGCATTACGTATATGCGGGGTGTATTAAAGACTAACAGATAGGTACTTTATTCTTTTTGGTCGTTAGGTTTTTTATCAATTTATCATTTATTTTGATACAAAAATAAAGTATGTGTATAAAATAAAAACCTAATGAATAGAGTACAGCTAGCAGCAGTCATGTCAGAGACACAAAGAAAGACAGGGAATATCGACGCATATCTTATCTTATCCAATACTGCCATCGGCATCTGCATCAGACTCTTGATCTTACCCAATTTCCGAGTCCCTTCTCTTAATTTCAGTTCCTTGAGTTGAAAATGTTGAAACTCATACTTAGTATTAAATAAACCACAAATACATATAAAAATCACAATATAATTTTAAATTATGGCTTAGGCCCTGTACCAGTTGCAGTCGCCACGTCTGTAAAGCCCCTTGTAGTTTCTTTTAAATGGAAAAATACCTAGATGTCATGTCATACACATCTGTGATGTAACTGAAAATTAAAAAACATCGCTTAGAGATAAGGTTCAAATTAGCATGGCAAAAAATACAGTGCAGTCAAAATACCATCAAAATACGAAAAAGCATATGTCAATGTCAATATCACTGCCGTATGCCGTATTTCAGGCCATAAGGGCTGTTTTCTCAAATATGAAAAAATCTCAAAAGCAGAACTTTAAATAGTATTTTATGCAACAGGCGTTTAAAGGAGATCAAAAAAGACGAGTGGCGTGGGTAACAATTTGAGGCGAAGCCGAAAATTGTTATTAAGACGCCACGAGTATTTTTTGACTCAGTTAAACACCGTTGCATACAATACTTTTTCTACGACCATGCACTTAGTTTTTAATAGGTTTCTCGAATAACTTTCGTGAAATTCACACTGTTTCCTGTATTTTGACGCAAAGGTTTGCACTGTCAGCTCAGCTGCCCAAAGCCTTCCCGCGCACGCGCGCCGTATCGTTATAAGGCGTTGCCATGGTTACAGAGCCAAACAAGCCGGCGGACACTGGCTTTGGGGAATAGACTTTTATGTAGGGTTTTAAAGATCTATGCACGAACCTGTAAATGACGAATAATAGTTCGGGAATAGAAAAAAGACTTTCTAGGAAAATTATTTTGAACTTGATAGGTAGAACAATTTTTAAAAGTTGTACAAAAAAAATCTGAACTAAGTTTGTAACTATATGAAAAGCATTTTTTATCTTAGATTGCATATTTTATATACATATTATCGTAACGAATTTTCTTTCAAATAAAAAGAGAATTATTAGAATAGGTTGACGGTGTCTACCGTAAACTGGGGTTACATTGACCAATTTGGGAATTTAAACGTAACGTAACTAAGGAAGAAAAAAATGGGACCATCAACTTTTTCAGTCTTTTCCTGCTAAAAAGCTAACAAGGTAACAAAATAAGTGATATCAGGATTATTGTTTTCTGTCACAATGCCTGCACGTATGAAATGTTTCTTTTTAACCCAGTGGTTGACTGGTAGAGAATGCCTTAAGGCATTATGTCCACCATTTGTACTTATTTTTTATGTGCAATAAGGAATAAATAAATAAAATAATGTACGCAGAAAAAAAACGATGTGATCAAACATAAACTGACATTGGGGTTACTTTGATACACTATATATTTTTTTAATGATAATCGAATGTAATCCCTTACAAAAGTATTTTATGTCAAGAAAAGATAAAAAAAATGGTTCGCAGTCAAATATTACAACTCTTTAACGCTATTTTGGGGTTACTTTGATCAAGAATAAAAATTAACATCTTCGAAAAACCAACTTTTTTTGCAATTATTTCAATATTTATCACAAGAAGCGATCAAATTATCAGCCTCAACAAGTACCGTGACAAAATCAGACAATAATTAACTATGTGTCATTATGGTCAATGTTACCCCATGCAAGTGATCAAAGACACCCCACAGAGTAAATCATTACTTAGTAGTAAATACCTAGTTTGACTTTATGATATAAAATTCAATACAATGGTATAGCTAAACACATTTCTGGCAACCTAATATTCACTGTGAACCTTTTACTTTAATACCCACTACGTTAGTTTATAAGTTTATTTAAACATGAAAAATAGCAATAAACTATGCTTATATTTTGACACGTTATCCGCACTGCCCACGACCATACTTACTTATTCACCGCGTCAGAGCACCATCTAACTATAAAGGTTGGTTAAGGGTTATCATAATATGTGTAGATTTCATTACCGACCACTCATAACATATTTAATCCTTATTTTTTGGTAAAATAAATATAATACGCTCGTGACAGGTCATATTTTGTTCGCAATCCGAAAGAGTCAACCCTTTTCCCTATTCACCCCCTTCCCGACCCTATTCACTCCAACGTTAGGGTGAGCGAAAATTACTAAATAAAACGACATATTTTCAAAGACAAACCGAAGTTCACACTGCCGGAAGATTTTTTTGTATAAAAAATTAGCATGGCACATATAAAAAAACGGCTATCGACGTTCAAAAGTCGGTTTTGGCCCAATTCACCATAAATTACGTTAGTTATACCCGTTCCCCGTTCCGACGATGTACCCATTTTGAACTAGTAAAAATAATTTAGTTTTACCGAAAATAAAATCTTCAGAAATAACGATGTTACTATATGTACCAATAGTATATCAATCACCCAATGCAAAAATTTATTTGGTATTTTGATTTTTTTTTTTTCATTCGAACCCCAAGGATAATTGTTGGAGTAAAAAAATAATTTAGTTTTACAATTGTGTCCCCCCCCTCTAACTTTTGAAAATAAATTCACAAAAGTCATCTGGCCGGTTCAGTAGTTTTTTTTAACCTGGCCTGGTGGCCTAGTGGTAATAACGTTAGCTGCGTAAGCTGAAGACCCGGATTCGATTCCCGGCTCAGCCACCGTGGGCCTTGTCGTTTTTTCTTTCGTGTATGATATCTATTTCAATATATGTATGTATGTATGTGAACACTTTATTGTATATAAGACAAGTTAGGACATAAAAATACAGTATAGTTATGATGTACAAAGGCGAACTTATCCCTATAAGGGATCTCTTCCAACCTTTGAGCGAATTGAAAATGTATTATTTATATAAACTTGAAAAAGAACAAATCAAAAATGATTCAATAAAATAATTTTATTTCTTCCCTAGTTGTATAGTTTCATACTTATGATTTTTATTTTAAAGTAATCCGTCTATATTATAGCAACCATGGGTGATTTTTGCGGACTTAAGTAGAAACGTGGAGGTAGACAGAAGTGTGATTAACATTTCTAAGTGTTAATTTCTTGTATCTAGTCTAACTACGAAGCAATACATTGACGTATAAATTGCGTCCATATACAGAGAGGTCATTCATAAAAATACCACTTTAGGTAAGTTATTGTATACAATGTGACAAGCATTGACCACACATCCCAATTCACCCCTCTTCCGACCCTAATCAGCCCCTTCGTAAACCTATTCACCCCCTTTGCGACCCGATTCCCCCCATTCCTGATCCCATTCACCCTCAGGCCGCGGATATTTATTCATCCCGTAAAAATTCCCCAACACAGTTGCATCGCTTTCTTCATGAAAACCATTATAAAAATGAAAATATGTCTTATGATTTTCTGTTATACATAAACTTTAGAAGTGTATACACATTCAAAAGGATAATAAACGATTAAAATGAGTAAAAATCCAATTAATTTGAACGTCAACTTTGACAGACATGAAACTGTAAATAAAAATGTGTGGCTTGCACATTTTCACTGTAATTTTAAATATGTAACACATTTTTTTTTAGTAACATATTGTGTATAATACTTTTCATTCAACAGATAACTGTTATTGGCCTAAGACTATGTAAAAATACCTATGTAAGTTGAATATTTACGGCTGTTGTCCTAAATACCAATAATAATAATAAAAAAAAACATAATATATTATTTTCCTACTTTGATTGCGGAAAATAGAAGTCAAGAAATATAATAACATTATATACCCCCGGAACCCTTTTCACCCCAAATTACGGTATTTATTAAATTGTCAAGAGTGAACAGGCATCTTCCGGGCGAGCTCACTCCATCGTAGGCCACGTCTTTGCCTTTGGCTAGTCTGTGGTCAAGAGTAAGCCCATTTATAATTTAAAAAAAAAAACCGGCCAAGAGCGTGTCGGGCCACGCTCAGTGTAGGGTTCCGTAGTTTTCCGTATTTTTCTCAAAAACTACTGAACCTATCAAGTTCAAAACAATTTTCCTAGAAAGTTTTTATAAAGTTCTACTATTGTGATTTTTTTCATATTTTTGAACGTAGGGTTCAAAAGTTAGAGGGGGGACGCACTTTTTTTCCTTTACAAGCGATTATTTCCGAAACTATTAATATTATCAAAAAACGATCTTAGTAAACCCTTTTTCATTTTTAAATACCTATCCAACAATATATCACACGTTGGGGTTGGAATTAAAAAAAATCTCAGCCCCCACCCTAATAAAACATTTTTTTTCATTTTTTATTTTTGCACTTTGTTGGCGTGATTGATATACATATTGGTACCAAATTTCAGCTTTCTAGTGCTTACGGTTACTGAGATTATCCGTGGACGGACGGACGGACGGACAGACAGACATGGCGAAACTATAAGGGTTCCTAGTTGACTACGGAACCCTAAAAATTGTCATTATGTAAAATGTCGGAAACTACGAAACCCTACATTGACGCGCTCTTGGTAGATTTTTCTTCTTAATGCTATGTAAGAGATAATAAAAAATTACACCTCCCAATTTATAATAAGTTTTTTTTGCAAAAAAAATATTTATTGCTCTCCGAGACATTTTTAAAAACCCCTGACTCAATGGGTATACGACGTTTCATAACAGAGTTCCTATGATCACCTTTCTGCTCCATCATCAGATTAGCTCCATGATACCATAATATTGCATTGTCACTTGATTTACATAGGTGTGCAAAATTTCAGCTCAATTGGAAACCGGAAAGTGGGTCAAATTTAGCTTCTACGTTTTGACTCAAACTAACATACCTACTAACAAGGCAAGTTGAATAAAAGCTTGTATAAAGGCTCGTTTTCGTGAACTGTCAAATCACCTCATACAATTTACGGCTGTAAGGCAACCAGGTAGGGTTTATTATTGCACTTTAATTACATATTAATGATTTCTAGCCCGTAAGATATATATTTGCTTTAACAATGGATAGATATTTATGCGGGTGAAAGTGTAATTTAGGTTTTTATAAAGAATCAAATATTTTTAAGCGACCCGATCAGATATGTATGCGGATAAGGACCCTCCCACATCTACCGTCTCGCGATCGTAGCGTCGGGCCAACTGTATGGCTAAGCCGCGCTGACGCGGCGTCTTTTTCCATACAGTTGGCCCGACGCTATACGCTCGCGAGACGCTAGAAAGAGAGACGATGTTTTTGCCGGTCACGGAGCATCACAAATTTTTGCCGGGAACATGTCGTCATATACTTATGTTATGGCCCACTATAGAAAATCAGATATTTTTGCACGGCTGTTCATAGTCATTTATGCTGGTCACCAGCTGGTGTTCCATGAATATTTGGTTTAGTTGAGTGGAGAAGTGCCATTCAAAACAAGCGCTTTGTAAACAACGATGTATTTAGGTGATTTATAATTATTATTGTTTTCAACTTACGGTTACGTGTTCGCGGTATGCACAGAGTAAATCTTTAATGAAATTGAGTCATTTTTTTATATACACAATTAAATTTGAACCAGAAGCACTATACCTATACCCGCTCGCATTCCCCTTTTTTCTATTCTAAGTAAGAATCGATTAATACGTATCTGAATATGTATGAATAAATTAAATTGTAATTGTTTACATACAACCTGTGAAGTTTGGTTGACAAAATTTGACGTAGGTACTGTCATATATATTTTTAAAATGACGTACTGTTAATACCAGCGTAATGAAAATGTATTCCAATGAGTAAAACAAAACATTAAACTTTTTTCAATTTAACCTAACTAGAATGAAATCATTTATACTCATTCGGTTGTGTTCGTTATTTTCTTTGATAATGTGATATATTTTTATTTATTTTTTATGCACAAGCCATGCACCTTTAAATTTTAAATGAGATTGGATCTCCACCTGACATATTTGATTTACCCTATTTATTTTGAGCACAGTTTTACACTGGTATGGTTTTTCGTGTACGTACACTATTTTCTGTCAAAATATTTGTCAAATTTAATTGTCAACGCGGAGCGACCGGCGACACGTCTGCCACCGACGAGCCGCTCACGGCATCTAATCGAAAGGAGAATTCTGACAGCAATGGCGAATGTATGGAAATTTTACGAAAGTTTAAATTTAAGGTAAAATTTCTTTGTTGCCTTTGAGAGGAAAAATATAAAAAACCTCAAAACTTCTAGTCCATTTATCTGGCTTTTAGAATCACTTAATGTTATAACTAAAGTATTGAATTTTTTAACAAAGTTTACTAAACGGCGACATACGTTTTTCTCATTTTAGGTCAACTTTGCGTGGGTTTATTTATTATACCTTTAATAATTAGAGATTCTGAATAGTCAAAAGTTGTAGACACACTCTTTAAGATAATAACTCCATTTATTTTATTTCATTTAATTTAGAAATGTGAGCAGCATTTGTTAAACGCCGAATGCACTTTTCGAGGATTTCGTACGACCCCCTCTTAATAGATACAATTGTGAGTAGGTAGTTACTTGTGTAGACTGGTCTGCGATGCTTTTGCATTTTTTAAATATATATCTATAGGTAAATAATTATGTAATTTTCTCATTAAGCGATATGTTAAATTTCATTGACAAAATAATAGTTACTTGTTTTACAAGGGGGCAAAGTTGTTGTTTAACCGCACGTGCCAATATTGATACCCGAGCAAGCGAAAGATTCCAACATTGAACCGAGAGCGTAACGAGTGGTTCATAAATTGGAATCTTGAGCGTTGCGAGGGTTTCAAGGCACGTAAGGTTAAACAAACTTTGCTACAGAGTGAAATACAAAATTTTTCACCACACCAACACGAACAAAAAACTGACTATAAAACACCAAACTAAATGAGATTTGATCAATTTATTCAATATTTATGATTCAAAATAATTATTTATAGGTAAATTCTACCAGCCAGCTCAAGGCATCAATTTAAAACTTGTATGAAATTTGCACTCTTGTGGATAAAATACAATTTTGGTATCCGTTTTCGAATAGCAAAATTGATCTTTACCAGTTGGTGTGGTGAAAAAATTATTTCATATTACCTTACTAACAATATAGTGTTCTTGATGGTCCATAAATCTGTAAATAAAAATGTGACTGACCGTTATTTAAAGAGTATTAAATGAATTCGGTGCTTTCAAGATAAACCGGGGCAACGGAAAATAAGTTCTGCCATAATTCCTTGGCTTAGCCGCGAAACTACCTTAGCGGGGAACGGCAGTAACTTTACTACATAATCACTGGCTGAACAAATATTTTTAACGTGTGACCTTTAAGAGCTGGATTTGTACCAATTCCGTACTAATATTATAAATGGGAAAGTGTGTGTTTCTGTTTGTTTGTCCGTTTTTCACGGCAAAACGGAGCGACGAATTGACGTGTTTTTTAATTGGAGATACTTGAAGCGATGGAGAGTGACATAGGCTAATTGTTGTCTCTTTCTAACCCCCCACTTCCCTAAAAGGGGGGATGGAAGTTTGTATGGAGCATACTGCAATTTTCGAATTTGACGCAAGCGAAGCCGCGGGCAAAAACTAGTATAATATAAATCCGGAAAAGAGAAAATGTAGTCTAAGAAAAAACCGACCGACCTCGGCATCATACAGAAAAATATATGTTCTTTATTTAAACGAAAACATATTTTTCTTTGTCTTAACCGAGTGTCGAGAGATGGCAGTAAATGCCACTTGACTCCACTCGCCATATTTGTACTAAGGAAAATTTAAAAAGGCACTGTCTCAAGTAAAAGTCAAACTCGTCACTTCTCCGTCAGTATGTCTAGGGACAATAAAATTACTGTAAGAAATTTTTATACGTCTTCAGTGTTTTTGTTTTCAGTTTAAGTTTCGTATAAATGGGCCATGTCCCAAGATTTCCATACATTTTTCAAGCCTTCCATTCCGTTACCGCCATACAAAATCTGTGAAAAAATGGTAACGGAATAGGAAAAAAAACCTTGGGACACTTTTTTTCTCCTAATAGGATTGAAAGAGCTCGCGATTCTGAGTGGAAACCACATAAAAATTTCCAAATCCAACAAAATGCCTTTGTAAAGACACATTGACGTCCTACCTAACACGGTGAAATAAAAATTTGGCTGTTTCATTCATTTCTATCGCAGGGTAATTCTCAAAATAGTGGCATCGTACCCTGCCATCACGTTTTTGAATAGAAAGTATGCGAAATATATAATTTTCACATATAATTAAAATTTTCATAAGTAGGCATTAACGTGACACATCGAGGCCAACACATATTTTTTCTATAAATATAATACTTTTGTAAAAAAAAAAAAAAAAAATAAAGAAGACCGTTTTCTACTGTACCCTGCCTTGTCACAACGCGACACTGCTCAAGTTTTCGCTCTATAGATTATTAAATTGCAGTTTTATGATAATAAAATATCGTTTTTTGTAGAGAATAGACTACTATATTCTTAAATATACGTTGCACGGGATGTTTCGATTACTTTTGAACACTAATTTTCACCTTCAAAGTTTGTCCAGCGATATTTTCTCCATATCCTGTGCGTCCGCGGTATTGCACCTCACTCACACACAGAAAGTCTTATTGAGGCCCTAATATACGTAAAACACGTAGCCAGTATGGTTCTAGCCGCCGGTGTAAAGGTTTGTGCTGCGGTCTTGTGGTTAGAAGTTTTCAAAGTGTGACGTTCGGAGTTTGTAACAGGTATGTCCACTTTATTCTGGCATGATTATTTTAAAATATTAATACGGCAGTTTTTTTACCAGTAACATTTTAATGTTGTATTGAAGTATAACTATGTATATTAAAATTATGACAGTTGTATTATCAACAGTTTCGGAGATAATATCTAGTTAATCGGATTTTCACTACACCCTGTGTAACTTTATCCTGCCATCACTCTGCAGGGTAAAGTGACTGTTGACAGGATAAAGAAATACAAGTAAAAAAAGCTATTTTGACATGGTTTTTACTAACTTGCAATGTATGTATGTATGTATGTTTGTATGTATGTTGAGGTCAAATCTTGCAACCCAATTTGAAGCAGAAATATTCAACCGACTGAGCTGAAATTTTGTATACACGCTTCGGATGACGTTCGCATATAAGCGCCGATATGGGGCATTGGGTCCTTCGATATTGGGCAATAGTCTGCTCAGCGCCGAAGCAGTCCCGACGAGGCTAGGAACCAATTTGATAAAATCTTCCTCGGAGTACCAATTTTGGTTTGAATTTAAGCCCAAGTACTTAATTTGGGGCGTAAGAGGGACCGCCTCACCGCCAATAGGCAAGGCAACATCCCTATCGCTCTTGCATATAGGCATTACAGAACCAGATTGCATTTCGATCGGCGTATAGCGTCAACGATTATCATTTTGGCTAGGTCGGCAGCAATCACTTTCTTCGGACAGAAGCCAACCTTTCCTTCGAAAACCACGTCATCGGTCGTGGCAAGTAACACCGCAAGCCCAAACAAATTAATGCGCCTAACTGTGAGCTCAGTTGCCACTGTGGCTCTCCTTATTATCCTGGTACTTTCTTCCCCTCACGGCTACTATTGTGTCATCGGCATAACAAATGGTGATCATGCGGAGAAGTTGGACTACTCTGATAGCCAAGTCAAAGCCAATGCTCCAGAGCAGGCGCCCAGTACCGACCCCTGTGGAAAACTGTGGGTAGGTTATGATTATTATGAATATGCATGTGGGTAAGCCGGTAGGAACACCACACTCCATTCGTCTTTCTAGGCATCTTCCTCCTGATTCATTGAGCAGTACTCTATCTGCAAGGTAATGCCCTATGGTGAATGATGATCTTCAAATAGAAAGGCGCATCGTGGAAGCAATGCGCCTATTTTATTACCACATAAGGAAGAAAGCCGAAGTAATTGGCAATGTCAAGAGATACTGCGATAGCTCCCTGCCTTTTCTCTGCTACCAGACCGCTGTATTTATGCAGCGCATCAATTGCGTCTATCGCTCCTCCCAGAACCCGATCTCTGATGTTTGGGCACGTGTCTTTCAAAATGCGTGCACAGCAGTAGATGAGACTTACGATGATGCGCTCAACATCGTGCCAGTTTCATCTAGGAGGGCAATGGGACGGTATCCTAAGGGACAGTCAGCTGGACTACCCTTTTTTCGAAAGGCACAGTCTGCCCACCTTCCAACGAGAATTTATACCCTCTCGGAGGCAGTCGTCAATGTGGCCACGTAATCTACTTCCAAGATGTTTAAAGAGCCAAGGCACACCGTCCGGCTCTAGAGTGGCCCTCATTTTAAATACTGACCTCATTATCTCGACATATGTTACCAAGGAGACATCAAGGAGACGAACCAACTCTTCCACTGGGGCAGCCATTGCAGGCATTACATGCACAAGTACAACTCACATTGTGAATCATGATATGTGCTTTGTTGTTTCAAGACTGTGATTGTAGGTACTTATTTATTTATTCTTTATTACATAAAATTATTACATAAAAAAGTACAAAATGGTGTACATAATGCCTTAAGGCATTCTCTACCAGTCAAACACTGCAGGCATCGTGACTGAAAATAATAATCAGATATCACTTACTGTACTTCAACTGTTTTGAATAAAAAATAATGGATATTGTTTAAAAAAATACTTTTTTTTGCTTTTGTCTCTACTTAAAGAAAAAAAATTGAATCCTAACGAAATCATAATAGTCGATATACGTTGAATTATTAGTGGTAAACTTGTTTTTGTATTCAAACTCTCTTTATCCTGCCACGTTTTCCCTGCTACCCTGTCTATTCACTTTCTCCTGTATGTCTAAAATTTCAACTCGCTATAAGTTCTACGTTTTTACGACTATTTCGTTCCCTCCTGCAAATTCCGTATCATTGATGCACTCAAAAACATATTTAAATCCAAAAAGGTACAAAAAACCATTTTCATTTTTTTTCATTCACTTTACCCTGACGGTGCCACTTTTTTGAGAACGAACCCGCAGCATTTTGGTCCCATAGTAAAAGTTGTTCAATATGAAGCGAAAGCAAGTGAATGATGAAATGACGGATGATAGGGAGGTATGGAAGCGGAAGACATGCTGCGCCGACCCCAAATGAATGGGATAAGGGCAGGCGAATGATGAGTAAAAGTTGTTCATTATGACCTCAAAAGTCACTGTAAAGTTTGAACCATCTTTGAACGGTCCTTTTTAACCCCCGATGCAAAAACGACGGGGTGTTATAAGTTTGACGTGTCTGTCTGTTTGTTTGTGTCGTCTGTCTGTCTATCTATTTGTCTGTCTGTCTGTGTGTGTGTCTGTCTGTGGCATCGTAGCTCCCGAGCGGATGAACCGATTTAGATTTAGTTTTTTTTTGTCTGAAAGCTGAGTTAATCGGGGGTGTTCTTAGCCATATTTCATGAAAATCGGTCTACTATGTCGCGGTCGGGGGTTTTTTCAAAATTTTAATTTTGTGGTTATGATTTGTTTTAGAGGACCTAGAAAGTGAATAAACATGAACATTATAAGTATTTACAAAAATAAATTACTTACCTTATTATTTCAACCTGTAGAGGTCTCTGCTGAAAGAGAAAATATTTTTTAATTTAACTTTTTGTTTTTCAAAAAACATGACAACCCCTTTTTTACTTACTTCTACTTCAAAATTTACGGAAATTGTTAAAACGAAAATGCGAAAACGGAGTGTTTGTCAATGTGAAACTTGTGACACTGCCAACGAAGTGTCCAAGATGTCCAAGTTTAAATTATCTGGTACGAGTTTACAAGCTGACATCTAAATGGAGTGAAGGAAGGTCAGAAAGTAAAGGCTCATTCAGACGGTACGCCAACTCGCATGCGATTTTCCTTGCATTGAGGAAGGTCAGAAAGTAAAAGGTCATTCTGATGGTGCGCTAAATTGCATACGATATTCGTTTCGTTGCGAACTGCTGAGTTAAGGTTAGATAGGGGTTTTCGGGATATTTAACCAGGTAGAAGATCAGACATTGTTTTTAAAAAGTGCCAAAATCGAATGATTCATTTACTTAGCATTCCAATATCACTCAACTATGTATATCGTCACTACTTTAAAAAAAACTTGTATCTTCGTCTGTCAATGAAAAGAAAATTGTAGTAAGTATGTATGGAATTCATATAGACTTACTGCGTTTTAACTTTGAGGAGCAGCGTGAGATACGAGATTTTTTCAAAGTAGTGACGATATGTATAAAACTGAAAATAAATATTATACATATTTACCGTTCAAGTCTCCCACCTGGTCAATAGGCCCCCCGAACTCATCCTAAATAAATTAGCTTTCCAGTCAAATATCGCATGCGAGTTATTTCACCTTGTCCGTTAATGCCCGTTGCGGCCCGTTGGCTCTAAGGATTATTACTGTTTATAGCAAGGTCGTGTTAAAACAAGATCAAAATCTTAAATAATTATGTAGTCAACATTAGCCTTCTAAACAACAGTTGCGTGCGGCATGATAATTTGAGAGCGCCAACACTAACCATAATTTAATTTTCACCGAGTTTAGGTATTTAGGTTGTCACAGATTGATCAATTTCAACGTTTGTATACAAGTATAGCTTCATTTGAATGTTTCAAGTAGTATAATAATATGGTGACTAAATGAAATCTCTGATTCTTTGTAACAAAATAATAAAATTAGTGAAATGAAACTAAAATTACCCTAAAATCACTTTTCCTATCGATTCAATATGAATCAGTCAAAAATAACTTTTCCTGTGTCCTAATTACTTCCAACTTGCGCAGTTAACATATTTTTAAATTAAGACTACTTTCCTAATATCGCTAACAGACGTTTCTGCATGATAAAAAATACAGTTTGCGCAGTTAAGTTTTTTTTAAACATATCAAATGTTTACCAAATTAAGCTTTAAAAACTAGGAAAAACTCTGAGAGTACAGATTTAGAACGTACTGATTACGATTAAGTTTGTGACATTTCAAGTATTAAATTTCACTGAATAAACTAACTGAATTGCACTCAGTCTGCATTGTTTATCAGACGCTAAGTGGTGATTGTTATGATACTGTTGTATCAACAAACAATCCATCAGGCCCCAGTAACTCCAGGTGATGAGTAACCAACAAAATATCAAGTCTACGTTATTATTTCCTGGTATGCGAGGGCCGATCTCAAAGTTATTAACTATTAAACCACAGTACACTGTACAGAGCAGTGTTGGATAATTGATCATAAATGTTCGCGTTCGTTAGGCGTCGATGCGTCTAAACTTAAACTAATATTTTATATTCATAAACAAATCTACACCACCTTTGTAACTAACGAAACATCCCCCAAACAGCCATGAATATAAGCAGCTTAAAACTTTCAAATTGCCCTCGTCTTGAACACCGAGTTGTACCTAAAGAATTCTAGTCATATTATTACCGAGTAGGCCCTGTAACAAAAGCAAAAAATGAAACTGTAGGCTATACTCCTTTTTCCATCGCTCTTATTCTTCTTCTTTTCACATCCCATTTGTTCAGCGACTTTTAAAAATAAATTTAGATTTTCATCACCCTTGAAGGGTTTTTTCCTAAGAGGTATGTTGTAATGCAGAGAACCAAATGTAATAGCTGTGAAATTCATGAGAAAACATTATGTTTCGTTTCTGAACGATTTTTTTAGATAAGCAATGTTCTCTAAACGTCCCCTTGTCGTACGAGTATTTGAAAGTAGATAAGACGAAACTGAGACGGTCAAGGATGGGAATGAATCGTTCCCATTTGTACAACCCTTTCTCCCTGTCCATAGAATGGGGACAAATAGTATCGTGTATTCATAGAAAATATTCGTAGATCAGGAGCAACTACTTGTGATAAATCCTTGCAGGATTCAAATCTGCGACTTCAATAGTAGGTGTACGTACTAACTACGGTTGTAGGCCATCAAATTAAAATCTTGATGGAGATACCTTTCTCTTATTTCCTGCAGTTTTCTTTAATGAAAGTGCGATGAAGCATTTTCCATAAAATTCACAATAGAGCTCTGCCCAGAGCTGCCAGACCTTCCTAATTTTCACAAGGATGAAATTTTGGGATAATGTAGAGTTAGTATCGACATTTAATGTCGGCTAATTTTCTAGTTTGGCCCGACGGCCATTATTCAGACAAAGGGTGACTACAGGTTACTCCTCAAGTCGACATCAACATGAAGTCTTAAAAAATTGAGGGATACGAATTGTAATATCAACGCCGATAAAAATGATTGCATTTAGTTACACATGTCCAGCAAATTCAAATCATATAAGCGTCCTTTTCATCAACATTTACTGTTATATTCATATCAGCATCACAGCAGCACCTTTTATTTATGGGTTTTGATGTTCCAGGGGATCACGAGTTTCGGCGACGGCTGCGGCAAACGGGGCAAGTACGGGATCTACACCCGCACCGCCGGTTACGTCGCCTGGATCAACAATGTTATGGACAATAAATATTTCGATGACTAACTTAACTACACCACCGATGTAAAATATTCATGAATATAGTACAATAGAGAACTTGAATGTACTTAAATATATTTATACTAGCTTTTTCCCGCGGCTTCGCTCGCGTTAGAAAGAGATAAAAAATAGCCTATGTCACTCTCCATCCTTTCAACTATCTCCACTTAAAAAATCACGTCAATTGGTCGCTCCGTTTTGCCGTGAAAGACGGACAAACAAACAGACACACACATAGGATAGACGGTCAACCAAATCTTGGCACTTAAAAATGCCGCAAAATTCTCTGCAGAAATTAAACCTTCGCCCCTACATTTTTAATCAATTTTTAAGTGTTATGGCTTGTCGATGATTCCGTCGACGTCAAGGTGTAGTGTAGGCAGTGGTCCACTGGTTCACCGCTGGGCGAGTAACTACAAACATCGCCGTGTCTCTTTTATTTACACGGGAGTGATTATCTTTTGTCCGTTTTTATAGCTGATGATAGCTCATAGTTTAATATACTTATAGCTCGCGTTGGGATCAGTGCCTTGGGAAGGCATGCGTTTTATGAAAACAATGGACCGGTGAGCGCTACATTTTTAGAATTTTCCGCCATTTCTTAGTGCAAAGATTTGGTTGATCGCTTCTATCATGCACGAAAGAAGCTATCAGATAGTTATAGCGAAAACATGATCAGTGCTTATTTTTAAAACCAATTTTTATTTAAAAGTGGGGTTGAAAGATATAAAATAAAGAATTGACGGTGACGTCACTCAACTCGATTTAATAATAATTAAAGAGCGGACGATAATGGACGATTATGTTCAATATGGGGACGAAAGCAAAAATGGATAAACGCCAAAAAAGATTTATTATTTACCAAACAAAATTTTCTCATACTTAGTAAAGTATGAGAAAATTTTGTTTGGTAAATAATAATCTTTTTTTCTTTTTCTTTTTAGAGGTATATGAAAGTAAAGTATAAGAAATTGGAGAGTAGTAACTCTTCGATTTCTTATACTTTACTTTCATATACCTCTCAGGTAAGTACAGAAAAATCGAGAACATTCCTTAAGACTCTACGGGAGCGAAAATGCTAAAATGGAAAGGAGTCCCTCTTTCAATTTGGGAATTTCAGTTAAATAGAGGTATAAAAAAAGGTCCATTAAGAACAATTCAGTTAAAAGATATTGCGAAAAAATCTTTAAAATCGAGGTTCCGCTCTCGACTGTTTCCTCCTTCAAAACTTATTTAAACTGAACGAAATTTGAGAATCTGAATAACAATGAAAATAATCTGTATCGGACCGTTTAGATTTTTTGGTTAATTGTTACCGATCTTGAGTATCACACCTTTTTTTGAGCCATATTGAAAAATGCCGTTTTTAGAAATTTTTGATTGGCTCTCGCGTCTTTTAAATTAAAAATAACAATAAAAAACAAAACGGTACGACACAGATAAAAATAATAATAATCTGTGTTGAAAAAATCATTGCTCTATCTTCAAAAACCAGGGAAGAAATAGTCGAGAGCGTTTGTATGGAAAATTGACCTGTATCGTATCGTCTTAAACTATAGGGACTGAAATGACAAAAAAACTGATTGCCTCTGTAACTTCTCAACCACTTTTTAACTTCTTATAAAATTACACTTAAATTAGTTTTCTTATATTTTAATATCATGTCTGTTCACGAAGTTTCAAGTCACCGACAAAAAAATGTAAAACTTCTTTCTAATTATAAACATTTTAAGATATTTTTTAACCGACTTCAAAAAAGGAGGAGGTTCTCAATTCGACTGAATTTTTTTTTTTTTTTTTTTTTTTTTGTATGTTATGTTTTGATAGTACGTGTAGGCTGAGTTTTGGATGCCAGCGAACCTCAATACCCTGCAAAATTTGTGGAGCAAATACAATTATTTTTAACCCCCGACGCAAAAACGACGAAGTGTTATAAGTTTGGCGTGTCTGCCTGTCTGTCTGTCTGTCTGTCTGTCTGTCTGTCTGTCTGTCTGTCTGTGTGTGTGTCTGTGATTAAGTTTTTTTCTGTTTGAAAGCTGAGTTAGTCGGGAGTGTTCTTAGCCATGTTTCATGAAAATCGTTCCAGTATGTCGCGGTCGGGGATTTTTTCAAAATTTTAATTTTGTGGTTATTATTACAGTGCACAAGGACTTTCGACGGGGGGACAATTTTAACGAATCGAAATAATTTCCGTTAATGTGTGTGACACCATAATGTGTCGACTGAACAGGTGGTTAATAGACTTAATATGTACCTAGTTTAAAACGTGGAAAATATTTCCATTACTTGAAATTGTCCCCCAGTCGAAATTGTCCCGGTGCACCTTAAATGTTTTTCGATTTCGTATCGTTCCGTAAAAGGTACAAAAGGAACCCTTATGGTGCGACTCTGTCCGTCTGTCACATTACTAAATATCTCGAGAACTACTAATGCTATCGATATGAAATTTGGAATAGTTATGAACATCGTTAACCATTCGTTAATATTAATTATAGAAAATGGCCAAAATGAGAGGAGAGCAAAGTATAAATGTCAAGTTACTAGGTCGAGTGGGCTGTCGTCAGAAAGAGCTCAAACTGTACAATGTACATGTCAAAACAATTTTTTGTATTTTTTTTCGAGGAAAAAAAAAATGTTTGAAGGAAAATGTAAAAAAGTACTGCCCTTCTTATCATCGAAGTTTACCAACGAAAATTCATGAAATGACCTAACATGGCTGTTATAAGAAATATTACAGGATTTTTTTTTATTAATAAAAAAACCTTTCAGCTTTACATTTTCAATTTCACCACCCTTGCGGGTGTTTATTGTACCTGTATTTTTTACAGAATAACAATGAAAGTAACCGCTTTCAAATAGAGGAAAAATGGTTAAAATCGGTTCACGCAATAAATAACTAACCCGTAAAAATCACCTTCCATACTTTGAGCTCGTGCATATTAGTTTACTTAATTTTCCGATAGATGTCGCTGTACGTTGAACGCTCATTTCCTACATCGCGTTTTTCCTGATATAATGGGGTAACGTCAGGAGCGTCCTTACGATATGTCGTAAACTATTGAATTCGAATTGTCCTAATTTTCTTTGGACGTTGTCTAATCATAAAATTGTATATTAAATTATTACTTGTTATGTGAGAAATTGAGCCTTGAGGGATTTATTTAAGTCTATAGAGTTATATGTTAACATTTCATGATTCAACTTTTGAAAGTTTGTACGGAATCCTCGGTGGGCGAGTCCGATTCGCACTTTGCCGGTATTTTGTAAGTAATCACACCTACGGCACATTAATTGTAACCAGAAATGGATACCTTGATAAAAATAACTTCACCCCCAATCGCTTGTCTGCCCGCTGGCACCCAAGCCACGTCCTTACATCGGATTAACCATCAAATTAACTGAAGCCCTGGAGCAATATTTTAATCTTAAATTTGATTTTATTTTAATGCGACTTTCATAATATTAATGTTTGCGCCGCGCCGTTTTGCGTTACGTTTTAACACTATGTCACATCGTGCGTGCGTTTGTTATGCTTACGCCGTGTCTTGCGTGAGCAACGGTCGCGCGAGCGTCGCCGTCGCGTCTCATACTTCCATATCGATAAGGTTTGATTTCGTATGCGTCGCATCGCCGTCGCGTGACCATCGCGCGACCGTCGCCCACGCAAGCCACGGCGTTAGGGTTCGGAAATTCGCCGGCGTTTATACCTAAAACTCAGCCAGTATGGAGTCGGCTATTACAAAAAAATATCGTTTTCATTATTTGTGTCCCGCGATCCAGGAATTGTAAAAATCGACAGAAAAAAAATTATAAATGCAAAATTATTTAGATTAAGAGAACACAAATTTAAAAATTTTGTTACCGTACCCAGACGTCGCGGAATCTACAGCAAAAAACCCATAATTTATGAAAAGGAACAACTAAAATATTCATTACCTAATTGCAATACAGCATTTAGTCTCTTACAGTTAACTTAATTACGTATGTATTTGTATATTATAATTTTGTATACTAAATTCTGGTATTTCGAAAAATCCTAGGTATATATATGTAATTAACAAAATTAAAAGGAGTCCGCCTCCATACTACGCAACATCAACGCGGTTTAAGTACTGAGGCCGAATTTTAGGTATAAAATCCGCCGAATTTCCGAACCCGTTAGTGCGTTTTCACATTGTCCGATCCGATATCGGACGTAGGACCGATACCCCATACATTACACGCGCCATCTGGGATTTTTACATTCTGACATCCGCTATCGGATCAGATAATGTGAAAACGGACTTATGCTGTATTAATTTAAGCATCTGAGTTATTTCGCGTAGTAAGACGTGAGCGAGCTGTGGAGTCGACATTAGACGTAAATTGAACTCATATTTATACTAGATATTATTATTATAAAGACCACGGAGGGGAAGACAGAGGCGCGCGTTAATGGGCCACGTTGAAGGGAAGTTAATGTGACGTATCAGGAACTTAAAAATAAAGCGAGAGAGAAGAACGGACTGGCGATTACTCCACAGATAAGAGCCTAGCTCTTAAACATATGCTAATGAAATGATACTTATAATAAAACCCCAAAAATATTACCATAAAAGTTGTTTTAAATTTACGATCGGGAAAATTTGATAAATTTTACATGGCATACTAAAAATTCAATTTCGAGTTTTTTTTTTAATTTATTAGCCCATACGTGCCCAACTCATATATTTTTTCCCCTATTTTTTGAGGTGACAACCTTATCGTTTACTTATTTTAATGAGTAGCAGACTGTTTTAGTGGGTCGAATACGACCGTATGGGCACATATTGGTTAGGAAGTCTATTTAAGTATTGTATAAACTTGTTTAAACCCCCTATTTCTGATTGGTATCATTCAGGTGTTTTGTTTTTGATAAAGCTGAACGAGGAGCACGATTCAGATTTTCGTTTTGTTTTGATACTACTTTGAGCCAAAATTAGATCTTTTGTCTCATGTACATGCATCAATAAGAACATATTTTTGCATAAAAGCAGCGTGACTCAGGAGACCGTAACCATGGCAATAACAGACAAGAAAAAGTTGATTCGACCAAGTAAGCGGTATACCTCTAGAGTATAGCGAATCTACATGCTTGGTTTTTGCCACACACCAAACACCGTATTCCAACATTTCGAACACGACATCCACACGCTTGGCGAACGTACCTGTTTGTCGAATACACCTTTGATTCGTAAAAAAAAATGACATTGATGGTCATCATTGACAAATAGTAAACAGATAACCTAACCACAAAATTAAAATTTTAAAAAAACTTCCGACCACGACATAGTAGACCTATCTTTCATGAAAAATGGCTAAGAACAATCCCGACTAACTCAGCTTTCAGACAAAAAAAAATCTTAATCGGTTCATCCGTTCGAGAGCTACGATGCTACAGACAGACACACACACAGACAGACAGACAAACAGACAGATAGACAGACAGACACGTCAAACTTATAACATCCCTTCGTTTTTGCGTCGGGGGTTAAAAAATACTTCTCACATGGGCTGGGAAGTATCTTTATTAAAGGCCTGGTAACTTTTTTTTATAAAATATTGTCCTTTAAGCATTTTTTAAATATTTTCACAAATCGCATTTAATCAATAATATATGCTTACTGTGTCAAATGTTTTTTTTAGATAAATATAAATAAACGGTTCCTGTGATGTACTAAACTTGATTGATTCAATTATGGCAAATTGGAAAATCCATCAAATTTGAATGAGAGGCATCTCCATAAAACAGTAAATTAATTACTGAACAATGTGTGAGCCCACCTACGCCAAAACGTGACGGCATTGGCAGTTAGCGTGCATAATATCTGGAAGAGGATCAACAATATTATTTGACCATGGCCACAAATTTAGTAATAACAGCATCTAAAACGCTATTTCTACTCCGGTACTTTTATTTGTCATTTACAAGGCCATACCGCCATACCTCTACATACATGGTATTCATAATTTCTTGTTTAATTTTTCATTATACGATTACAAAGTTCTGTTTTATGTCTGTCTGTCTGTCTGTCTGTTTGTCTATCTGCCTGTGTGTGTGTGTCTGTCTGTGGCATCGTAGCTCCCGAACGGATGAACCGATTTAGATTTAGTTATTTTGTCTGAAAGCTCAGTTATAGTCGGAAGTGTTCTTAGCCATGTTTCATGAAAATCGGTCTACTATGTCGCAGTCGAAGGTTTTCTCAAAATTTTAATTTTGTGGTTAAGTTCGTTACACAAGTATGCACGATGATTTACGCAAACGGGATAATTTTAATAGTGCTTTTATGAAACAAAACGGTGTGCTTTTTTTGTCACGGTAATGTCACAATTTGGATTTCTTTCAACTCAAGAGTGGCACTGGAACTTGAGTAGTTCACGTGCTCTGCCTACCCCTTTATGGGATACAGGCGTGATTATACAGCGCGTAAACCTAATAAGGGCGATAAATGAAACCAGGCATATAATTCAATATTATTATCATTAATTAAGAGGTGTTTTTGAGTTACTCTTAATTTTCACCCCATAATGAATTTTTGAAAAATTTCCCAGCAGCAATGTACTGTAAACGTGGTTGCGATGACAATCAATGACAACTGTCAACGAGCGTTTAACGCGAGTGTGTTTGTATTACATTGCGGGCTGAATTATTTTGTATGGATAAAAAAAAATATTTCAATTTTAAGTAAAAGTTATCTAATTCAATTTTTTATGTCCTATACTCACCACCGTTAAGAGGTTCACCCGTATTAGGTTTACACCCTGTATGGATGTATGTATGTATGCTTTTATTTAATCATCGGAGCTCCATTTCGAACATGTCAGACAATGCAATTAAACTCAGTCGTGCCGTGGAGCCACGAAACTGAATACGAAAACTAAAACCATAACTTCAAGTCTGTAATTAGGATTTAGTTATTATAAAAATGGGTGTGACATTATCAAGTATGATAAAACCCCTTTTTAACCACCGAAGCAAGAACGACGATGTTATAAGTTTGAAGTGTCTGTCTGTCTGTTTTTCTGTTTGTCTGTGTGTGTGTCTGTCTGCGGCATCGTAGCTCCCGAACGGGTGAAACGATTTAGATTTAGTTTTTTTTTGTTTGAAAGCTGAGTTAGTTGGGAGTTTTCTTAGCAGAATTTCATGAAAATCGGACCACTGTGACGCGGCCGGGGGTTTTTTCGGAAATAAAGATTTAAAAGCAGCTAGCGCCTACCTACTTTTCCGTCGGTGGCAAAGAAGCATACCGATCGCCTAAGCGGTCTCCGTAACCTATGGATGACTGCAACTCCAAAAATAACGTATGCGTTGCTGACTGTAACATTCTACCACCTCGTTGAGCTCTGGTAACCTAACTCGCCAACAGCAACAAACAAAACAATGTAAGTACAGTCTAGTGTTATTTATAACGATATCATATCGTCACTACTTTAAAAAAAAAACTTGTATCTTCGTTTGTCAATGAAAAGAAAATTGTCGTAAGTATGTATGGAATGCATATAGACTTACGGCGTTTTAACTTTGAGGAGCAGAGTGAGATACGAGGTTTTTTCAAAGTAGTGACGATATGTAGTAAGCGTTTGTGCATTTGTCTGCGTACCCTGGAGGTAGGTACTGCCCTAGTCGGGCCATTCACAATGCCTAATGGCTCATCCATAGCACCCATACCTCTCTTTTGGATGTAGTTAACGGAGATACCCGGATCTACATTCCAGCTGTAGACATGACGTTTTAATAAAAATTTGTTTTCATTTTGACACAAAAACCATACTTAAGAGTATGTGCATTATATTATTTGTATTGTGTACTGTATTAAAACCACCAGCTAGTTGCATCAACCATACAGTTAACAGACACATCTGAGCAGTTTCCGTCAACTTTGTACAAGGCCACGTCAGCAAATTTTAATTGATCCTACTTTGTTACCAACATGTCGACTTTCGTAAGATATATACAGGATAATTGTTATAATTAAGAAAATTTAGATACTAGAGAACCTTAATGACGAAATAAAACTTACTAATATCTCAATTCGTCAAAAAAATCTTGGTAACAAATTAGGAATAATAAAAACAAATTTAACTTTTTCCTTAATTTTTGTACAAACATTTCCAGAACTCATCAACGTCATGTAGCAGAAGTTTATGGAAAGTCCAAGGAAATCCCCATACTTTACAAAAAGTTTAGCGAACGTTAAATTCGGTGACAGACGGTTTGGTGCAACGTGCAACTGGCCCTAAGATTTATATTTGCTGGCTTACACCGGATATTTGTTTCCTTTGTGCAGGTGCTTGACATTTCAGTATTTGCCAAATGGCGATCAAAAGGTTAATGAACCTTAGAAATAGCTGACGATACATTTACAAAATACTTGTGAAATAAAATACACACCGAAATAAGATCAAATGCCTGTCCAATGTCTAATTTCCTACACCGAGATGTAAAAAGATATATTTAATCGTATGGCATTAATTTAAAAATAGGCAATTATTTCTACACTACAATTTAAATTCAAAAGATATATTATAAAACCATATACAAGTTCGTTATTTCAGTTATAGTATACAAATTTTCACAAAGGAGCAGAAATATGAGTAAGGACGCCAAAATTGTCAGCGGAGCGAAATTCCACGGAACGCTGCAACCGAATAGAATTATTCAAAGAAAACATATTTTGTTACGAAATGAAAAGACGTGCATGGAGAGTATTACAAAACCGCCAAGAGGGTTATGTTTGAAATTTACTGAATCCACGGATTATTATTTGTTCCGTGGCTCGGTAGCTAGCTGTAAACTGTATCAAAGAATATGCAATATGTAAACTATATAGACAGATAAAGTCAAATGCGTTGCCGATTTATCGTAGCCTGAATTTAACACCCAACCTACGCATTACACCATCCCTTTTGGCTTCCCAGCTCAATCTGATCGGTGATATAACCTCGTCAAATTAAAGCGAAAATACGCAATCAGGGGAATAGGAATTAAAATAAAATATTTTATGTAGTGCACGCAATATAGTAATTTTAATTCCATTTAAACAAATCGTTTTGACAGTTCTTAAAAGGAAGCTGACTGAAACTTAAATTTGACCTGAGAAACTAGCCTATTACTTCCTACCTAGACCATTTTTTGTTGTTATTATAAATCGGCTTAGTCTTGGCCACAATCTAGCCAAAGGCCTCAGTGGCCTAAGATGAAGCCAATACCAATTTACTGTTAACTACAGACAAATGCGTGGACATGAAACGCAAAGCAAATACAAGCAATGTAAGTTTAATTTCAGTTTACACAATTTCAACATTTTACAAAAGATGAACTCAAATAAATTATACAACACGAGTTCCTTAAAAACGTGTAAATCAGATACCTAAACGAAAAATGTACACCTACTCGATTGCTTACTTTGAATTTTCCATGCCGCTTCACCCAATTATTTCACAATTGAGCGTCAACAATGTAATAGCAAAGCAAATTCCGTTTCCGAATAAGAAATCTTCTTTTTCTTGTAAATTATCATATAAAAATAACGGTTCTTTTAAGTACAGACAAAGTTATAAATGTGTACAGTCAAGGAATTCAATTTCCGATTTCCTGGATTCTGGTTTAATATCGTATATCAATCTAACACCATAACAGCTAGCTAAAGCACGATGTTGCTTTGATATGTCGCAACGATATATCAAAGAAATGTGTAGGGAATTAAATATTGTGACTATTGTACAGTCAGCATCAAATTTGTCGTTAAATACTTTTGTTACCATAAAAATGTAGATATGTTCCGATATATTTGGCTGGCTGTCACAGTATATTTGATGCTGACTATTGCGCGGAACGGCCTCTATACAATTGACTCCGGACAAATTATGATACTAGCCGTACCATTACGTACTGTTTGTTTGTATTACTGCAAAGAATTATGCTACATTCGACGAATTTTCGCTATTGTATACGAGATACGACAACTTGGTTAGTTTATTAGATAAATATTATCATATTGTTACATGTTATTAAATATGTTTAAGTCTTCTATAGCCAAACTATAAGCGAACGTGCTGTCGACAAAACGCAACTATTATTGTAGCCCCAAGGAAAGTGTGATAGTAATATAGGAAGCATTTCAATGTTATAGAAGAAGTGTTTTTCACATAGCTAGTGGACAGAACAAGCAAAAACTGTGACTGAATATTTTTCGGTACGAAAATGTAATAAACATGAGAGACTGCATTTTATGTTATTTCTATTAAGTTCATAACAAAAGTTATCACTGTCTATATGTCTATAGGGATTTCCACGTCTTCATGTTCATGCGCCACATCTGTTATCCATGGGAGGAGCCGCCACACACCCGTGTACTGCGCCGACTGACTGCCCCAGGAACGACGCTCTTCCTGGAAACGATTCACAAACATAGTCGAATTGTAGGGGGTAGGGCATAGCGAATTGTAGGGGGTAGATTCCGCTTTGTGTGGTAGGGCACAGCACAGCGGATATCATCTCGCTCGAATCTAGAGCAGAGCCCAACTGGGGTAGTACCTCCGCCTTACAGAAGACCGCAGCCAAATAGCACTATACCCTACTCATAGTGTTGTGTTCCTACCGGTGAGTAAGGCTGCCAGAGCTCAACGAGGGTGCGGTGTGCTGATGACGGGAGGACTTACGGAACTGACTTATTCCGTCTATTGTCCTTTGAGTCGTCGGCAACCCGAACCCTCCTTGGAACTTGTGCACTCCTTTTTACTGTGTATTTAACACAGCAAAAGGGAATGTACAAGTTTCTAATGGGGTGGCAACGCGCATGTGATACTCTTTGAGTTGCAGGCGTCCATAGGTTACGGTGACCGCTTTCGATCAGGCGGGCCGTACGCTTGTTTGCCACCGACGTAGTATTAAAAAAAAAAGTGTAACTGATACACTAGAAAGTACCCAATACAGTCAATATTATGATTGTAGCCCCCGTACATAATGCTCTCAGCCTGTCATTTTCGATCGTTGAAAAAATTACCTTGACATTTAAAACAATAGATCAAACCGACAGAAATGCAGTATAGCTCTGTCGCGCCAATACGCAAGAGCGATAGAGATAGATAGCTCTGCTACGAAACAGATACCATCGTGATCATTTGTGCGTTCGCCTACGCACACTATACCTGGATGATATCAGCCTGCCAGTTGATCGAAAAAGGTAACAGTGGCGATTAAATGACAGGTGAATATCCTCCAACGCACTAGCTGCGTAGCCAATATGCCAAATGCCAATAGTTTAAGCTAATTAGTCGTGTATAAGAGCGATAGAAACACTAAAGCGTTATAAGAGCTACTGTGTAATAGAAACGTTAGTTCCTCGTATCATTATTTTCATTCGCATTTTTCCCCATCAGAGTTTTTCCCGTTTATGAATGTTGCCGATTCGCACGGGCGATTCGGATGGTGTTACATACTTCCTCAATTAGATTTTCCTTTTCAATAACCTACCATTACACTTTACATCTTGGATAGAAAGCGACGAGGTTTACAAGTGTAATAAAAAAAAATTGTCAAACTCCCTACCGCGAAATACAGGGTGTTTTTTTTAGAGGTATAGAACTTTAATTTGGCAACACTTTTTTAATTGGCGGTAATTTTGTAAACTGTAAAGTGATTTGTGTTTAGTTTGGTTTGGCATTTCAAGATTGAATAAATAGGCGCTTTGACAACGCTTCCAGATTGTGAAAATTTATTTTGAAAATCATGGATCTGTTCCAAAGACTTCGTCGATTTTCATAAGCGAATTTTGTTTAGCGATGAAGCTCACTTTTGCTTCAATGGATTCGTCAAAAAACAAAACTGCCACATTTCGTGTGATGATAATCCTCAAGCCTATGTTGAGACACCGTTACATCCAGAAAAACTGACCGTTTGGTGTGCTTTATGGCCTGGTGAAATAATTGGTCCGTACTTCTTTAAAAACGATGCTGGCCAGAACGTTACGGTCAATGGTGACCGCTATAGGGCCATGATTACTGATTTTTTCGTTCAACCATTGAACGATCATGATGTGCAGGAACTGTGGTTCCAACAAGACGGGGCAACATGCCACACAGCTCGTGCCACAGTTAACTTATTGAAGGAAACATTTGGTGATCGCATAATTTCACGTTTCGGGCGCTTCGGCCCCGTGAATTAGCCTCCAAGATCGTGCGATTTAACGCCACTCGACTATATTCTGTGGGGATATGTGAAGTCTCTAGTCTACGACGATAAACCCGAAACCGCGTTGACCACTTGAAGGACAACATTTGCCGCGTTCTTGCCGATATACGGCTACAAATGTCGGTAAAAGTAATCGAAAACTGGACCTCCAGATTAGACTACGTCCGAGCCAGCCGTGGCGGTCATATGCCAGAAGTTATATTCAAATTATAATGCCAGAAAATTGTCTATCGAATAAAGTTAATTTCATGTCAGTTGAAAAATATCATCTTTGTTTTATTCCATTTCAAAGTTCTACACCTCAAAAAAAAACACCCTTTAGTAGACCGATTTTCATGAAACAGCATGCTAAGAACACTCCCGACTAACTCAGCTTTCAGACAAAAAAAAACTAAATCTTATTTTTTTTTACTACTAACTAAACGTTACTCCGTTCGGGAGCTACGATGCCACAGACAGACACACACACAGACAGACAGACAGACAAACAGACAGACAGACAGACAGACACGTCAAACTTATAACACCCCGTCCTTTTTGCGTCGGGGGTTAAAAACCAAACACTATAAAAATAAAAGAATGTTTAATATTTAAGTATTTACATATAAAGAGGACAAAAATACGACTATAAATTTTGCTACTGAGGTAAGGGGTTTTAATCGACATACCTACTCATTCGCATTCGCTTTCCACAAACAAAAAGCTGTTGCGGTTCATTGAGTCACTCGTGTCGTGTCTTGTCATTACACGTGTCTGACGTGTCCGAATTTATCTAGTTTCCAATATTTGTTTTCACTTAATAAATATTAAAACTTTGTTTAATACAGAAATCACGTAAATAACTAAATAACATGCTTTCAAACATGAGGTTTGCGTGATTTCTGTATCAAAGTTTTTCTATTAACTGTTATGTTTATCGTAGTCTATGCAAGCGTAAACGGAAAATCGTACAATAATAACACTGAGTGGCGCCATATTGTATTACAACTTTGATAATGGCCTATGGAATTCGTACATTTTGCCTTACATTAAATGAGATGATTCTGTTCTTTTTTCTTTGCTATTGATGAAAATGGTAATATCAAATCCAAGTTTTCGGTCTTGGAATCCCTTCTGAATTACTTTGGACTTTTGAATCAAATTGGGTATTTTTATAACGTCACTAAATAATACCCAATTCATTCCCCATACCAGCTCTGGTTTTTAGGGTTCCTTCATGCAAAATACATGGAAATCGTTTTTTTCGTGTTTATAATATTTTTTAGATGTTATGGAAAAAGTCACTAGGTGTACAGATCTTTGAATAGACAATGATTGAAATTAATTCATGGTGGATCATGATGACTTGGTGGACAGAACTTGAGGTGTTGGTGGTTCCAGCATCGGTGGCGAAAAAAATATTAATTTATTATATAGCCCGTAATAATAATGTTCAGTAAGTATGTATAAATAAATAAATATAAATAATAAATATTATATGACATTCTTCCACAGATTGACTGAGGCCCACGGTAAGCTCAAGAAGGCTTGTGTTGTGGGTACTCAGATAACGATATAGAGGTATATAATATACAAATATACATAGAAAACATCCATGACTCAGGAAAAATATCTGTGCTCATCACAGTCATCACACAAATAAATGCCCTTACCGGGATTCGAACCCGGGACCGCCGCGTAGCAGGCAGGGTCACTACCGACTGCGCCAGACCGGTCGTCAAAAAAATACACAATTTGTCTTGGGAGTTTTGTCACCACAATAACTACCTATTGTTTAAGTATTGTACATATTGGCTTCGTGCGAAGTGCATGGAGGGGGTAAGCAAAGCGATCGCAGTGCTTGCGGTGGTCAAAATTGATACTGATTGTGGTTGTCATCTATCAAAACTCATAAAATATAATACAATGTGTAATGTTTGATATGGGGCATCAATGTTGTTTCGTTGTTAATTCAATACGCTGTTAGTATTTTTCCTACCGCAAAAGATTATGCTTAAAGATTCAGGCCTAGGGAATACACATGGCAATATGAAATTAGGAAACGCGCCATAAAAATAAATTAAATTCGTATTAGACTTATATTCCTATTTTGAATTAGCTAGACTTATTGTAAACAATATTGTAAAAATGCCATTGCTATAAAAAAAGTTTACAAGTTTATTAACATTCAAGAACCCGACTGTCGGGTATTAAAAATGCCGATATTTTACAAGCGCCGCGTAGAGCCCGGTTTCGAAAGTGTTAAAAATCTTTACATATTCCATTACACAAATAATGATTCTGTTTAAACGAAAATAAATTTCAACACATAACGTTTTGGTACATTTATTGAAATTGGTATCACTGTGGAAATGTACCTGTGGAAATGTACCTGAACGACCAAGCAGCGGGCCGCTAAGCATTATTTTTCAGCAACTTTCGAGACTAGGTGGTACTGAATTTGAATGGCTAATTAAAACCGTCAAACCGTCTTCAAATACAATGGTGCATAATAAGGTGGTTATAAATTTAATTATTTGCTCTGTATGTATCTGACATGACCGAACTTCGTCCATTTTGGACCGATTTTTATTTTGACTTGCATGTTATGGGATCACAACATAATATAACAGTCATCGTGTTCGATCGATTCACGATTTTAAGTAGGTATGTTATTAAAGAGAACGTTAATAACTGGTTAAAAGTTATTTGTTTTTCTGTCGGCCCTTACTTTAAGAACCCCTGACTTGATCTGCACGTGTTACTTTGACAGTGAAAACAGTTTGTTTACGTTTATTCCGTTCAATTCGTAATGGGAAATAGTAGACTAACACCAGTATTCCAATCTTTGTTACAACTAAAATAGATTTTTTTTTTACCAATAACCCTTCCTACAGTCAGAAGACAGTGTTGTGTCAGCCAATTTAAGCGAATAATAGTCAAGGCGCCGGCGGAGCACGGAACGGAATTCATTTAAGCATAATTGCTGACTAAGATAATTGCAAGCTACCGAATGCTTTGACTGGGCGGGCCAACTGGATTTTCGATTAACATCAAAGTACTATTATACCGGACCACCGATTAACTGGGGTGGTATGTTATTACAGTTAGCAATGGAATAGTTCAAAAGCTTGGCTTATGAAGCCAATCTGAATTTATCAAATAATTCCATTAGTGGCCAACGAGAGTGAAAATTATGAATTGAAAACATACATTGAAAATAATAAATAGTCAATTAATTTTTTTTCTATCCAGGGTGGCTAGCCGAATGGCACAATCGCTCACGAAACGCTCATGAAACGAAGCGCTAGTAGATATCTATCTCTATCGCGCTTGCGTATTCGCGCGACAGAGCCAGCGGCGTATCGCTTTCGTTTGGCGTCGGAGAAATGCCATTCGGCTACGGGGCCTGGTAGCCGAATATGCATTTCTACGACGCGAAACGAAAACGAAACTCCGCGAAAGGTAGTCTGTCAATACGCAATACGCATATATATGGCGCCAATACGCAAGAGCAATAGAGATAGATATCTACGAGCATTTCGTTTCGTGAGCATTTCGTAAGCGTTTGTGCATTCGGCTACGCACGCTGTTTCAAATTTTACGTTTCTTGTGTGTACAGTTGGATTAGAAAGTTTGAATAGAAGACGCTTTCGGTATTCCATTCCTTTTTATTATTTCTACTTCAACATTGAATAAAATAAGTACCTACGTATAGCTTTCAGTACAACCAGTGACAAATGTGACAATACCTACTTAATACCAGTTATCCTTGCCAGCGCCAGTAAGAGATAAATGGAGTTTTAACTACGGTCTATTAAAAAAAACCTGTAACTATCTACTACTGCAGTCCCCCTGGTGTGCCCTGGTGGTAAACCTGTCACCGTAGCTTATGGACGCTTTCAACTCCAGAAGTATTAATTGGGCGTTGCTGACCCTTTAGAAATCAGAACCGATAGCATAGTCGCACTATTAGTAAGTGCGATAGGGATGGCCTTACGTTATATAGTTTATCACGCGACCGTGCTTACCTGCCAGGACACTGCTTTTTTGACATCTCCATACTGTAAAACTTCGGGAAAACCTAGACAGAGCTCACTCCAAAGCGGAGCGCACGAAGATAGTAGTAATTACTCTTAAACCGCACAGTGCGAGATCATGTAGGCTCCAGGTCGTGAGGATAAACAGGCATGCATGAATGCCTCATACCTCATACTAGTTCTGACTCTCTTCAACAGTCTAGCGTCATACATACCTGCAAGTAAAGAGCGTAGCGATCATCTTCCCGCCGATGAGTTCACCGTGAACGAAGGCGTTTACTTCTCCAGAGTACCCCGGCAGGAACAGTAGGCCTAGCACATGATTGCCGCGAGAGTATGTCGCCGCGAGATAGATGACACGTCTTCTTCTAACTGTATTAATGGCACAAGGACGGGTAGTCTATCTCGCGGCATCTTGTGCTAACCCTGCAGACATAGGTGCAAAAGACATTATCGGCGACTGTCACCTTCATTTCGTCGGGCAGAAGCTATTTAATACCAACAATTTAAGCAGGGAGCGGGCGCGTGCAGGTTTTGACTTGTTTCGTAGTAGGTGCAACGAGGAACCCTTATAGGACGCACCGACACGATAAACTATATCAAATTAGAGATGCAACGAATAGTTGTTTCACGCCGGATACCGGATAATGGAAAAAAATATTCGGCCTAACTATGGGGGCTGAATTTTTTGGTATCCAACCGCCGAATATTCGGACAGTATTTAAAAATGAATAAGGGTTTACCTATTTAATACCAACAATTTAAGCAGGGAGCGGGCGCGTCGTGCAAAAGTAGTTTTGAATTGTTTTGTTTCGTAGTGAATTTCGCGCGGAGTCCGTTTTTGTTTGAATGTTTATTTTTTTTAATAATAAACGGCTATGATTATAAGTATTATAACCGTAACTGTTTTTTCTTACATTTAATTTTTTTACTCCAAAATCATTAATCAACAATAGCACATCCGGTATCCGGCCGAATATTAAAATAAGGGCCGAATAGGCAATACCGAATAGTAACCGAATATTCGGTGCATCTCTATATTAAATTAATTATTGTGCTAGTAGCAGCAATAAACATACATACCTGCAAGTAAAGAGCGATCATCTTCCCGCCCACTAGCAACATTCCTCCGTGCACGGAGTCATTCTCTTCCCCAGAATACACCGGCAGGAGAAGACAGTACACATTTTCGGCGCCACTGTCGCCTTGTTGTTTCGTTGTACTGCATATCAAACACATGCATGGAAATTTTTATGTGGTTTCCACTCAGAATCGCGAGCTCTTTCGATCATAATAGGAAGAAAAGTGTCTCAAGGTTTTTTTCCATTCCGTTACCATTTTTTCATACATTTTGTATGGCGGTAACGGAGTGGAAGGTTTGAAAATCTATGAAAATCTTGGGATATTTTTTTTTCTCCTATCAGGATCTGGAGAGACCTCGCGATTCTGAGTATAAATCGCGTAAAAATATTCATATTACACAGAAAGTGGGGTGGACAACTTTGAAAAAATGGCCCACCTATAGGGAACTTGACTGTAGTTAAAATAAAATATTTTATATCATTCACGAAATAAAGCATCAGATAATTATACGAAAAACATGGACAGAACTTATTTTTAAATCCAATTTCTATTTAATAAGTCAGGTAGAAATATATAAAGTAACTGAGTTGACCGTGACGTCAGTCAATTCTATTTCATATAAATTCCATATTATCAAGTCGTTCAACTTCGTTTTGACAGTTCTTAAAAAGAAGCTGATTTGACTAGGAGGCAAGTAGCCTATTTTATTTAGTTTGGGTTGAAATTCGTGAGGTTAAAGCTCTGATACGATATAGTTACCTGAATGTGGTACTTCCCGGGCATGTGTCGTGATATACTAAGGCTTCGTATACCGTTAGTGGACAGTGTGGTATCTCCTCAGTCGCATATTGGGACCCGTATCTGAATTATAAGAATAAAAACGTTAATTTTCTTTTAATTTCATCTTATACAAATTGTGTGTAATTGTACAAGTCTACCCATACACCCTGTTTTTATTGATTTTTGTTTATTTTAACCTCTCGTGTGCCGGAACGTGGATCGTATTGAACTTTAATTTAAAATTAATTAGAATTCAATATCTACAAACGTGGATCCACGTTCCGGAATACGAAAGGTTAAGGAGGGTGTATGTTGTATGTCTTAACTCTATGGCCCGAAACATGCCGTGAGTACAACTAAAATTAAATAAAGTTAAATATTTTTTAAATATGTCCCACGAAAGTTTAACGTCTATTACCAAAATGTATTTTTAACCCCCGACGCAAAAACGACGGGGTGTTATAAGTTTGACGTGTCTGTCTGTCTGTCTGTCAGGACTCTGTCTGTCCGTCCGTCCGTCCGTCCGTCCGTCCGTCCGTCCGTCCGTCCGTCCGTCCGTCCGTCCGTCCGTCCGTCCGTCCGTCCGTCCGTCCGTCCGTCCGTCCGTCCGTCCGTCCGTCCGTCCGTCCGTCCGTCCGTCCGTCCGTGCGTGCGTGCGTACGTGCGTGCGTGCGTGCGTGCGTGCGTGCGTGCGTGAGTGCGTGCGTGCGTGCGTGCGTGCGTGCGTCCGTCCGTCCGTGCGTGGGTGCGTGCGTGCGTGCGTGTGTGTGTGGGTGGGTGTGTGTGTGTGGCATCGTAGCTCCCGAACGGATGAGCCGATTTCAATTTAGTTTTTTTTGTTTGAAAGCTGAGTAAGTCGGGAGTGTTCTTAGCCATGTTTCATGAAAATCGGTCACTATGTCGGGGGTTTTTCAAAATTTTAATTTTGTGGTTAGGTTATAATATCTGAACTCGACTAGAACAGTTATTATTTGTTTTACTTACTAATTATATTTGTTTTGACTTGCGCCTTCGGGTAACTAACTACTTCGGGTACTAACTGGAAGGTAACTTTTATGTTACGGAACAAAATCTTTACAAAATGCGATATACTAGAGGTCGGGTTACATCAAACCGTCTGTCACCACCAAAGCGTTCGTTAAATTTTCCTGTATGGGAAGTGGATTACCATTATCTTGCATAATTTTTTTTGTCATATTTTACCTTCGCATAGCAACGCTTGGCAGAATCCTCTTTTCGCAGAATGACTTTTTGCATTAATTTCTTAGAATACTGTCATTTTGCAGAATTATTTAAAGCAGAGTAATACAATGGCATAATGGTAAATTGTATATAGTCGTATAATCGATTAAGTGTTTTGTCGAGAATTGTGTCGCATCCTATTGACTTGGCATTCTGTCATTTCGCACAATTGTCGTAGGCAGAATAATACATTGGCATAATGTTGAAGAGCAGAATAATGCAGAATAATGTCATTATCAGGTTTTCTGGTTTTATTTATCCTCCTCGCTTTTTTACATTATAAATTTCTGTGTCGTGGGTACTTTTCTGGATGGATTCTAACCTAATCTATATTTACTAACACTGTCAACACGACGTCGCACCTAAACCGACTCTGTGACATATACGATTTCTGTGTCGTGTGAGTATTTTGTCTGGATGGGGTTCTAACCTAATGAACATTTCTGGCAACATTACAGTCAGCAACATGAGTATTATGCGACATAAAATGCTGCAAAATTAAAGTCGACGATATTAGCAGTATGCTATTACTAATTCGGTGAAATGTAATGTATACTACACATAATTCTGCTATCCAGAATTCTGCCAAATAAATAATATGCGATGTGACAGTTATGCTATTTGTACAATTATGCAAAAGTATCATTCGGGTAAAAATGTTTCTGCGAAAGCTGCTATGCCAAATGTATTTCGGACAATCGATATTCTGCAAGATAAAGGGAACCCCTTTTATTAATGACCCAGCGACGTGTTGAATTTGATGAAAATAAAAGAAAGCTAAGCTTAGGCTAGTCTGTGGCCAAGAATAAGCCCTTTTATAATAATACTAGCTTTTGCACACGGCTTCGCTCGCGTTAGAAAACTTAGAAAGAGACAAAAAGTAGCCTATGTCACTCTCCATCCCTTCAAATATCTCCTCATACAAAATCACACCAATGCGTCGCTCCGTTTTGCCATGAAAGACGGACAAACGAACAGACAAACACACTTTCCCATTTAGAGGTATAATATTAGTATGGATTTAAAAAAAAACACGGAAACACCTGTCCAAGCCCCAGCCTACTGCCTGAGCCATAGAACCCGCCGAGCTTGCGAAGAACTGATGTGACATCATCGCGACTGGTGTCCAGCCAGGGCAAGATGTCGACATTGAACTTACAACTTGGATCAACCCTGAAAACACCACAAAATCTGTGCTAAATCCGTACATGTTTTTTATCTTTAAAATTGCAAATGGGACTGAAATGCGTATAACTATGTTTTTATCACCAAGTGCTGAGCATAACCCTCTCTTCTACGAACTATGTTTTTCAGCGAACCTTCGAAGTTCGCTGGTCACTGTAATCTCAAGAAGAATCAACATCAATAAATTGATTGAGAAAAAACTGGTGACACAGTCATTGGATTAAAAATAGACATAGTTAGGACTCGCTGGCATGGTAGAAGTGATAGAACAAAATTTACGCTTGTTTAATTTGTTAGAAAAGTTGATTTATTAAGTGCGAGCAAGAGTATGCAAATACAATTCCAAGGAACTAACTAAACTAAACTAACTATTTTGGCTGAACAATTTAAAGTGAATCCTGGCAGGCAATTATGGTCGCGCGATAAATGATAAAACATCTGGCCGTCCCTATCGCACTATTAGTAAGTGCCTGGTATTTTATCGTCTATCAGTCAATAAGGAAAAAAAAATCATAGGTCCAGAAGTTAATTATAATTACAAAGGTTTGGAGATTGATGATTCCACCTACCTATTGCTGTGATTACGTTGAGATGCTAATTTTTAACCATTCATCTATTGTTAACTATTCAAATTGAAGTTTAATACATTATTCAACCTGCTTATCAAGTGCTCTCACTGACATTACTAAAAATGGCCTTCTTCTTTGGGATTCCAAGAATCGACGTAGGCACATGACAAGGCACCACATAAGGTTTTTTTTAATTGGGCGAGACAAAAGTTAACAAACGGTTTATACACGTAAATTACATTACCTACGTTAAAAAGGAGTCGTCTAACTTTATCCCTTAGATTGAAATTCGGGTGCAACAGTATTCTTTTGACGTATGCGATGCGCTCAGGCGAACGCCAGTGTACTCCGCAGTATGTCACATACGCCGATCTGTCGTCGATTGAGTATTCCAAGTTGTGTCGTGATAGACAAGACCCGGCAGCTAGAAGCCAGTGCGGACTTATGCCTGATGCATCGCAATGTGTCTGAAAAAAAAAAGATATCTCTAAAGATCGTTCAAGGATCAGTTTTTAACGATGATTGTTTCATGATAGGAAATAGACATTCTAGAAAATGTCTAAACCCATCTTGCTGGCAGGATGCGACGTACTTCTATGCGTCTGGTGTTTGCAGGTTCCCACGGGTGGCGGTAATCGTTTGACGTTTACCATTACGTGCTTAAACTACTGGTAATTCTCCTACATCATGAAACAAAAAAAAAATGTGTTCTAAAGCGATTCTCAATTAGTCTTCTACAGTTAAATATTGCAAACATATTTTTCATGGTACTGCTATAATTACCTATTACATAAGAGTAATTTAATGTGAATATTTTACCTGTTTTGGTTCATATACGTAAACCGACGCAAAAGGATAGCTGGACCATTGAGCTACGAAAGTTTTCGTTAAAGGTTCTGTTTTAGAAAATACAACGTTAAGTGTTTGGCTGTATTTTTTTGAAGTAGCACGTGATTCCGAAGTATAATTTTTTGGGATTGGGCTTAAAATATTTCCATGACCATCCGATTTAAAAGACCTCTTTCTGAAATACTTATACCTCTCTAAGTTTGCTTTATTCATATTATCAAGACGCCAAAATTTACTAGGAATGTTACTTTCTTCGTTGATTATTTTATCTGTTACGTTCTCAGTTATCGACACAATCTCTGGAATTTTCGAACTATGATAATCACTGTCATCATTTAATTTCAATTCTTTCTTCGTAGGCCGTAAGGTGTTAGTATCATACAATTCAAAGAATTTGATTCGGTCACCAAGAGTTGTGAAGGCAGTGGTTGTTGCAGATGTCGTTGATTGTACCGGTAAATTTACAGTAGTTTTTTGTGCTTGGGAATCTTTTATAGATACTTTTACAGTTGGAAGCGTTCCGTTTAAATAGGTTTTATTTTTAATTACACCATTTAATCCGATATCATTAACCATTTTATCCGGTTTTTTAATTTTAAAATCGATAAATGCTTGGTCATATGAGAATAAAGAAGAATCTTGAATAATTTTTTGGGTTTTTGAAATGGGTAACAATTCCTGTTCATTGTATGGATCGACAATACGATATGAAGCAGAAGAAGAGCGCAAAGTGGAAGGTGGCTTAGTCTTGTAGCCACGCCATGAAGCTCTCCTGTTATGAGTGTCTACTCTGTTAAATCTTTTTAAACTAGTATTCTTGACTTGGCTTGAATCTTCGGCTAAATAATCGAATTCTATTTGACTCGGTGTACTCGATACATGCTTGTGACGGGAAACCGTCTTAGCATAGTGTGATCTTTTAAAATGGTCAGTGGACGTTTTTACATCAGGAAGAGTTTTTGGTCTTCGCCAGTGATAGGTGATTTCTTTGTGATTATATGGGTTGGTTGCACGCTGAATACCATGTAACACAGGATATTGTGATCTTCTAAAATTTCTGTCCCTAAGCTCGAATGCAAGACATTCAACAACTGCTTGAGATAAATAAATAATAAACAAATAATTTGCAATATGATATAGCCCCATTTTTAATGGGGTTAAAATTATTTGTTTTAAGAAAACACATTATTTTAAACTAAGACGTTTTTGATTCAGCGATTCATTTTATATATAAATACTCAACATTTTTTTATTTCATTGATAGTTAACAATGACATTATAATGACATGAGACATGATAGAATGGCAGTGGTAAAGCCAGGTTAGAAGGTTCAGAAACTTCCGTAAGTAGTTTTAAATAAAGAGGTTTTCGTTAATTTTAATATATAACGGTGATTTAAATAAATCCTGGCGACGAATAACCTTATATGAAACTAGCCGATTATAGCCAGGGTCTGCTTTTTTACTTCCTATTTTGTTTTGTTTGCGCTGTTCTGGGACTCATCTACACTCCACTACTCTATAAAAGAATTCTTACACGACAAAGATTTCTAAACATTGAATATAATTATATAAAGCCTGTCATATTTGTATGACTATTGTCAGGAGGGCACTGTTATTCTGATGTATGGAGTGACAGTTCAGTATTAATGTAATTGTATATGTATATATCTGTTACCATGTGTATATATGCATTTAATTCTTTTAGTGGTTGTACATTTTTCAATTTGTCATTCATCGTTAATTCGCTTCTACTAATTTCCTCAAAGGTTGACGGTTGGAACAGATCCCATTAAGGGATAAGTCCGCCTACATTGTATATTACTGACTCTGTAACTGTGTCTCTTTTGTTTCCTTTATGTACAATAAAGCTTATACATACATACATACATATACATATAGTATGAAGGAAAATAGTTCTAATTAAATTAGAACTATTTCTGCGTAGTCAATATCATAATGCTGCATAATGATAAGCTTGTGATAAGCAAGTATTTTATCTCGCCAGACGGCGCCTGTGCAAGATTATCTTTGTGTGCAAGTGCCTAGGCATGTCACTGACATTCGTATGTGAGAGGGAGAACATATCATCTTCTCGCTCTCACGTATGAAATTCTTTCTGTGCAATGGACTCAAGAATGGACTAATATTAGAGTGGCGCCATATTTGAGTATGCCTCAGTGACAGGCCTCCTCAATATATGACCTCAAAAATGTTTTTAGGCTTTCAAATGTTTGATAAAGTATATTAATATTAACCTTTTTTCTAATGTCTTTTTTTAATGACATCGAGACTTCCTGGTTTTTAAAATTGACAGTTAGGATAAATAAATCAAACTGTTCTCAAATTAAGGATTAATGAACTAAATTGCTTGTAAAATTTACATATTTACAAAATTTATATAGGAAAGTTGCGAACTAACTTAGTACAAGAATCTAAAAAGTGAAGAAATACTTGGTATGTAATTTAAAAAATAATAATTCCATGCAGCACTCAACAGCACCTGCGCAGACCGTGTCTCAAGGACTTTTGGTATTTTAATTTGCAAGGAATAACACGCTAGTGTTATATTTAGCCTATCGTCCTTTTCGCACTTTCTGTACGTGCGAATAGGACGATAGACCTTATCATGCGACCTCCTGCACCGATAGCATGGTCGCGCGATAAACGATAAAATATAAGGCCGTCCCATATCGCACTTACAAATAGTACTAATATGTATTCTGTGAAATAGTGCGAAAGGGACGGCCGACATATCATTTATCGCGCGACCATGATTGTCTGCCTGGACACCATAAGTGTGTAGTGGAATTTACAAGACTGCAGAAGTTATTTCCCCCGGTTGTCAGTATTCTGCTGGCTGTTCTAATTGGGCTTTAAGTTGTAATGCAATAGCAAAGTGGTGAAGCATTTCCACAGAACAACCGGCGGTCTGTGAACCGTTTAGATTCAGATTATATCTACATCAAATAAGCTTCTTAAAAACCTTAATGCTATTTCTAAACTCCTGTCTTTTATTTTTATTTGAAATAATAATGAGTTAGAAACACCATTGTTATTCTCATCTAGGTACATGAATAAATATAAATAAATAATATAATATACAAGTGGTGGTGATTTGAGCTTTTGAGCACACACCTTGAGAGATTGGATCCATATTATTTATGTCTCCTCTCTGTCCCCAAACGACAACTAGCAATTGTACTTGACCTAGCTACAATACAAAGCCTTTGACTTCACACGCTAATGGGCAATCAGTTGACTGTTTTATATACCTGAAGAAATGATAAATAATGATGAGAAAGGAAGCCTACCAGGCAGATTTTATTTTGTCGTCGTAGTTTTTCTCTAAATGCGGGAATATTAATTTACTTTTTCTACTCAGAATTATGAGCACTTTGAATTCCGCAGGAGAAAAAAAATGTCTTACTTTTTTTCTACTGAGTTACAATCTAAAAAAGAAATTGAAGTCACCTACATACTAAAAATTGGCTCATCAGACAGACGGAACGGTTGTTTGCTAATGGAATTACAAATACATAGGACAAAATAATGTAGCCAGTTGTTTTTTATTTCGGCCTTTCTTTTAAACTGTATAATTTAAATGTTCTGATGTCTTACAAAACAATTACGACGGGCACAGCTAAATAATAAAGGTCAAGGTTTGAATTTTATTGCATTCCTAATTGTATAAATTACAATTCAAATCAAAATTTTCCTAAATTATGTTACAAGATAAAACTTTTCGCTACCAAGGAAATGTACATTTTTACACAACATTAAACATGTTAATATTGATTTTAGCGACAAAACAATAATAAAGTAATTTCTAAAAGAAGCTTCACGTGAATCTCTGAAATCGAAGCTTTCAGAGTTAATTATTTTTATACAGGGCCCAGGGTGTATTTTGATAGCGGGTCAGTAAGGGCAGCTATGAGATGCCGTAGTCCTACGTGAAAATGGTCTAAGGAGACCATCCATACATTTCAAATTGATGAAAAATTGCATTTACAGATTTTGGAAAAAACATAGGTACAGGGTGCGAAAAAAGGGCATTTTTGACGCCAATTGATCCCATTCCTATCCAGGATCAAAAGCTTGTATAGGACCAAAAAAAATTCCGGCTAGAAAAGTCACAAATTGCGAAAAACTTTTCCCATACATTTTTTTTTTTTCGTATGGTGTTTTTTGATGCCAATCGATTCCATTCCTATTCAGTATCAAAACTTGCTTAGGGGTCAACTCACGGCAATGCACTAAAAACCCACAAATCAATGGCTACATTTTACTAATATGGGGAAAATATCGAAAAAGTTTTCTTCAATTTATGTCTCTTTAGTACATTACCGCAAGTTGAGCCTAAAGAAACTATAGATACTAAATAGGAATGGAATCGATTGGCATCATAAAAACACCATCTGGAAAAAAAATTTTTTCGTACAAATTGTATAAGAAAAGTTTTTCGCGATTTGTGACTTTTCTAGCCGGAAACTTTTTTTTGGTCCCATACAAGCTTTTGATCCTTGATAGGAATGGGATCGATTGGCGTCAAAAACAAAAGTTTGTCAAAAATGCCCTTTTTCTCGCACCCTGTATGTTTTTTCCAAAATCTGTAAATGCCATTTTTCATCAATTTGAAATCGATGGATGGTCCCCTTAGACCATTTTCACGTAGGACTACGGCATCTCATAGCTGCCCTTACTGACCCGCTATCAAAATACACCCTGTATAATAGAGAAGAATTGCCTTATTTATTCCCAATTTATAACTTTTAGGTTTTTATGAGTCACAAACCTAATGAAAAGTTAATATTCTCAGACTTTCACTTAACTTTTACTTATTTTATTTTGTGAGTTGAATTTTACTGCTATTTTCACGCTGGACTGAAGGAAAATTTATAATGTGGCTTTTGACCGATCCTTTGTACTTGTTGGGCCCACTTGCACCAATCACTTAACTCAGGGTTAGTGGGCTGTCATCTGTCAAATTCCATATAAAAGTGGTTGGTTTTATAAAATAAAGTATTCACATGTCAACTTGATAAGTAAAAATATAATCTGTTCTACCTAGTATATTTTGGTAATATTTAATATTGCTGCATTGCCGGTAGAACGTTGGTATTTATTTGAACGTATGCGATCATAAAACAGACATAACGCTCCCAATAAATTCCGGAAGACCCTAATTTGTCAATATCTAATGTTCATGATGAACGTAAATGCACGGTGTGCCACGAGTGTATCGTATAATTTTAACAGCGTATTTCTGATAACATTAAAATCAACAACTCAGTGTTATTTATTTGTACAAAATGCTTTGATAGCGATATCGACATTATTTAACTTCCCAAAAATACAAAATTTATTTTAGATGTCAGTTTTATGAATAACATTTACTTTGAAGGTTAAAATAGATAAAAAAATACTAAAATATAAATACTGTAAGAGATTTCGAAAAAAATTGTCTGGCGAAATTTGATTCAAGTCTTTTTCTTCTTATGGCCTCAGAAACACGTGTTTAAAATCTCTCGGGTCCCTCATATTACACTGTGTAGGTACATAATATCATTAATATCGGTTTTATCATCTAACAAGTTTCTCTCTTAGCGGCATTATATGCCTGAAATAAGTCTCGCATTTTGAACACTTAATTTATCTTACCACCTATTGATTTTTTATACCACGTCGGTGCTAAACAGGTACACGGCCCGCCTGATGGAAAGCGGTCACCGTAACCTATGGACGCCTGCAACTCAAGGGACACTTGTTTTACACTCCTTCTTGGAAGAACCATACTGTAGTTCAACGTAAATACCTCTGCAGGGAGCTCATTCCGCAGCCGGAGCGCCCGCGGGAGGAAATTCCTCTGAAACCGCACGGTGTGCGATCATTTAGGTTGCAAGGTGTGTGGATGAGCGGTGCGATGATGAAAAGTGGACGTTGGCATCATGTCAAACAGTTCCTCAGACCACAACCCATTGTACAGACGATAGAACACACATACTTAAGCAGGATTGATTCACAAGTTTATTTCAACTTTTTATTGTGGATGCCTAATGAGGTTGTAAATATTTCCAGCTGGCAAGATGAATGCGGTTCCAATAGCGGTGAATAAAGCAGCAATGCGAAAGTATGAAGACTTGGAAATCCCCTGTGAAAGTATCCTGGCTTCGTATGTTTGGGTAGATAGCAGCGGCATTGACCTTCGATCCAAAGACAGAACCTTTGACTACGTTCCCAAAAAACCAAAAGGTGAGATCACATGAAAAAATATTTTAGGTGGGTTGGGGGTTACTCACGTAAAATTAAACCAAAATAACGCTCGACATATTTTTAATTAAAACAAAAATTGAAAAATTCACACCTACGGCAGGACTTTCGGTTCTCCATTTTACGTCCTTCTCATAATATAGATTGATATAGGTTTCTACTAATTAATTGTTTTAACTGATTTTAGCCAAAGTAACTCTATAGTATGTTGATAGTTTAGGTGCGGTCCAGTAAGAAAGCACACTGAATGATCAGGGGCCCGTTTCTCGAAAGGTACAAGCCTTGTATTACAAGTGTGTTTCCATGACAACCCATACGATTTGACAGTTCGCGCACTTGTAATACAAGGCTTGTAGGTACTTTTCGAGAAACGGGCCCCAGATGTCGATACTGCAGGTCATCGTCAATGATCCGTACCTGAAACAGTTTATACAATAACCTCAAAGTGGCGCAACCTGATGTAATAAAATAACTTAGCCTCCACAACAGTGATGCGCAATATTGCCCGAGCAGCCGAATTATCTTTTGTGAACGAAACATTCTTAAGTCATAATCATAACATAACTGTAGGTATAACAATAATTTTACCAGCTTTTAATTTTATAAGCCCTAACATAAAAAAACCCTAACATAAAGTTCTGTGCTTTTTTTTAAATGTAATCTTGTTATATTGGTGAACAATAAAAAATATTTGTATTGTATTGTATTGTATTGTATAAAGGAAAAAGACGTCAAATCCATGACAACGCTTGGTTTAGGGCACCAGCAAGGAAGCGTTCCAAGCGTTATCAGCACGATACCTGTTCGCCACGGGCACACTACACCTGCCAGAGTTGTGGTCGTGTTTGCTGCTCCCGTATCGGCTTAGGTACAATCACCCAATTGGAACCCTAGGCCACTCTACAACCATGTCAAAATGATAAGCAGTAAGAGATTTCTTACAATCTGATTTATAACGTCACTATGACATAGTTCTACAGTGGACTAGGGTTCCAATTGGTTGACTGTACACAGCCACGAAAAACGTTGTCGTCCCACGTGGCACTGATTGAATAGTCTGTTATAGACTTGAGGGCCAATGATGATGATGATGATGAACATAAAGTAACAGAATTGACGTCCTCAAATTAAGGTTAATGTTAGTATCGCAATTTACTCGATCCTACACAAGCCTACATGCCCCTGCCTATTCCCTCTTATCAGTTCTATCAATCTTATTGACCAATAACCACCAATATACCTCGGTTCATATCTATTGTGTTCAGTGTTGTTCACCCATTTTTATTAAAGCCAAAGTTATCATAAACAACTATAAAGATTAACTTATCTGCGCTGTCCAGGCTTGTAGGAAGAGAGTCAAACAGTGAGGGTTTTTAACCTACTTCTTTACCCCGAACGAGAAGGTTATTCGAGTTCGTGTTTATTGGATTTGGTAAACGTAAGTTACAACTTCTAAAGCTACGCTATCATGACAAATAATATGACGTTAATTGACTTTTTACCGATCACACCAAACCTATAGCTATATAATATTAAAACAAACAACGATCACAAAAAAAAAACAAAAACGTGTACCGTATTAATAGTTCACTGTGTATGACTTATAGACATTAAACTTCGTGAGACATATTAAAACATTTAATGAATCTACGGCTACGACTAGCTGTCACGTGAACTCCTATATGCCTGAAGAGGGGCTCCAAAATTGGCCCTAAACATGTCGCAGCAGTAGCGATATAATAAGGTGAGTACAACCGTAGATTCATTAAATATGTATATAACTTTAACGAGGGTTGACCTGGAAAATTCCCGGAAAAAGAGGGCAAGGTCGCCCAGAGTGGAGAAAGCACAGTGGAAAAAGAGGCGGCATCAGTTGGCCTCGGCTGGGCGGAGCTGGAGGAGGCCGCGCTGGACCGCTAACAATGGAAATCCCTTCTGAAAGCCCTATGTCCCTGATGAGGGATAACAGGATATCATCTTCATCATCATCATGACTTCATGAGTTTTGCTTCTCACCTAACAAAATATAATTTAAAAATATCAATTATTTCCCAGACTTACCAATCTGGTACTACGACGGCAGCAACACCGGCCAGGCGTCTCCCGACAACTGCGACACGTACATCTTCCCGCAGAGAATCTACCACGACCCGTTCCGCCGCGGCAGCCACATCATGGTGCTGGCGGACACTTACCAGCACGATTACCAGCCCACACGTTAGTAAACATTTATTTTCACTACACCAACTGTTAAAGGCTTACTTGGCGAAAACAGATAGCAAAATTTCATTTTATCCACAAGAGTACAAAGTAACAGTTTCGTTTTCTTTCAACCCCTTATTTGCCAAGAGTGGCACTGAAACCTGAGTAGTTTCATGTGCTCTGCCTACCCCTTCATGGGACACAGGCGTGATTGTATGTATGTATGTAGTACAAAGTAATTTCATATAAATTTTAACTTGATTTTTTAAGAAGCTACGGCTACTTGTTACCAATTTTGAATACGATACCTTTTTTTGCGCCATAATCATGCATAAGGCCGTTTTTGGAATTTTTTGATGGGCTCTAGCGTCTTTAAAAATAAGAATATCAAAAAAATCAAAACGATCCGACACAGAGAAAAATAATAATAATCTGTGTTGAAAAAAATCATTGCTTCAATCTTCAAAAACCAGGGAGGAAATAGTTGAGAGCGTTTGTATGGAGAATCGACCCCTCCTCTATCGTCTTAAGCTAACTGGTAGAATTTTATTTACCTATAAATGGTGATTTTGAATCATAAACATTGGATAAATTGATGAATTTAATTTAGTTTTATGTTTTATAGTCAGTATTTTGTTCGTGTCGGTGTGGTGGAAAATTTTGTGTTTCACTCGGTGGCAAAGTTTGTTTAACCTTCGTGTCTTGAAACCGTCGCAACGCTTAAATTACACTTTTAAATATTGGAATCTTTCGCTTGCTCAAATAACTATTAATCCACAACCCGTCTAAACTATTTAATGGTAAAGGCTCTCTCGATTCTTCGTGAACTGATCAGAAAATTGCATTTAATCCACAAGAGTGCAAAGTATAGGTTCAGTTAATGTATGGGTGAATCACTTTTTTCTTGCTTGTTATTGCCATGGTTACGGTCCCCTGGGTCACCCTGGTTTTATGCAAAATTATGCTACTTTAATTATGCAAACATGCAAGTAGTCCCTGTTTGTAGATGGCCCATTAAGAAAGGGATGTATTAACAACAGAAAAATGCTTGTTTGCATAGTTTAAATAGCATAATTTTGCATAAAACTAGGGTGACCCAGGGGACCGTAACCATGGCAATAACAAGCAAGAAAAAGGTGATTCACCCGTATAGTACATAGAATCGCGTCCAGTGGCATCAGAACTGGAGTAAATATATATACATGGATATTATACATAATAAATAAAATTGTGTCGCAGCAGGATTTTAACAGAGCTTCTTATATGCAGCATCGAACCGTCGTAAAGCGTGCTTGTTGTCATGCGAGAAGACCGACGTTGAAGAGCCTTGGTTCGGTTTCAACCAGGAGTTCTTCCTCACGACCACAGACAACCGGCCACTGGGCTGGCCGCCTGGGGGCTTCCCGTCCCCGCCCGGCCCGTACTACTGCGCTATAGGCGCCAATAAAATCGTGGCTAGAGACCTCATGGAAGCATTTTACAGGTACCTACTTAAATATTCCTTGCTAAGCGGGTCCACACAGACCAAGCAGCATTGCGAGATAATTTCCTCGCACGTGTCTTGGGTAAAATAGCCGCGCGGCGTGATTGCCTTGGCCCTGAAAGTATTGCCTTAATTGCGACGCTGTTCAGTCTGTGTGGACACGCCTATCAATTCATTTCGCCCTAAAGTCAAAAGCACGTGGCATCATAAATATTTAATGTATTCAAAAAATTAGAACGGGTAGCATCGTAATCGGGTGGCCTAGTTATTAAGGCGTGAGTCATAATAAATCTTGTCGCTGCTAAATTTCTTTGGTACCCGAGTACAATGTGTTATTTCAGCCACTGAAAACCTTAGACTCCTTACGATGTATACAGATCGATCATATCACAGAATATAAAACATATTAATCATGTAATACTCGATTTTACATGTAATACCTACTCACGTAAAATTGTTGAAGATCGCTCGACATGTTTCGCTCCGTAACGAGGAGCATTTTCATTGAGCACGCGCGATGCCGACGGTATCCTGACGCATAAGATTCTCCGTTTACTATGGCATTACATAATTTTTGGTGGTTGTTTACAATTTAAAGTGAACGTTTGAGTAAAACCGCTATATGCTGGTACAGTCATCGGCATAAATATGTGATGATTTCTATACCTTGTCACATTAACGTCTTGTTTGAAATGTCATGCGAAATTGTCAAACAAGTTAAAGCGACAAGGTACAGAAATCATCACTTATTTATGCCGGTGACTGTATTGTATATTTTAGGTTATATGATGTAACACGTTTTACATTCCGAGCCATCGCTCTATAATAATTACGAGCATCGATCTTAATAAGACAGCATAAATACTATTTTTTACGATTTACGAGCATAAATATTATTCTTTTGAATATTGGTGACTAAAATACACACGTGACTAAAATATTATTATAAATAAAGCCTATCCTCTGGTTTGACAGTTCCATAGGTTTTCGACCAAATTGTAACCTAAATTGCAACCCCAAGTAAATGTAACTATGAAATCTTGCTCGTTATGCGCGCAATATCTAAGTTATGGCTCAAAGACAAACTGTAATAATTCATGATGGCTAAACTTCGTCACAGAACTTAAGATTGCCTAAAGTTAGTAGCCTAATTGTCAAATGAAATGAAACATTTCACTGAATGTACCTATAGAATATTGAAATATTTATCTCTATCGCTCTTGCGTATTGGCGCAACAGAGCCAGACTACAGCTGCGGCGTTTCGGTGGCGTTTCGCGTCGCAGATATGCCATTCGGCTACGGGGCCTGGCATGAGTGCTCGCGGCGGGTAGACTTGACTAGACATGTCGCCAATGACGATAATATTAACGTGGGTAATATGTCTCACGAAAGTATAACGTTTACGAATGGCACAAACGCTAACGAAACGCTCATGAAACGAAACACTCTTAGATCTATCTCTATCGCTCTTGCGTATTAGCGTGACAAAGCAAGACTACCTTTCGCGGCGTTTCGTTTTCGTTTCGCGTCGGAGAAATGCCATTCGGCTACGGGGCCTGATATTGTCTTCGGTTACCGCGATAGTTGCTCATGAAATAAAACTATATGGAAACGGATTCTCCAGATATACTCCGTTTCCATTTATTTCAATTACAATTACGTATGGCTATTTGGTGTAAAAATAATTGATGTTTCAAGACCAGCAATTACAAGTGCACGCGAAGTCCATTACACGTGTCATTTGAGCTGAATTGCTCCCGCTATACACATTTGCGTTGCCATTTAACTGAAAGTCGCTGGCGCAGCACAAAGTTTTGTCTGAACTTTCTAAGAAAGGCTATTATTAACAATTATCAAGCAAATGTTCTGGTGTTTCATAATTGCACTTTTTACTGTAGCATTGTGTAGGTAAAAATATAGACACAAACCATGTATAACTGTTTGTGTGTTTAATTTTGAATATTTCACACATTTTCATAACAAAAAGAGAGACTACACGTTAAAAATTGGCTGACCTTGTACAGAACCAAACACTTTATGATATACGTACAAAAGAATAAAACCGGTCATTAATCTGTCAGCCATGTATTTTGACTAATGAGTAGAGTTTGTGAATTCAGGACTTGTAAAGTTAGATGTTTGGCTCTACATGGGTTTTGGTAACGATAGGTCAGCGTTATTGTCTTGACTTGGCAACATTTTAATTATTAATTTTACTGTCCTACACCTAAGTATACCTATAAAACCTTTTAGACTTAGGTATACATATATATTAACTTAGTTACTTGAAATATTTTAACATGCGATCCATTACAGGCCTTGGGTAATCTTGGGTACCAACTTAAAAGACCCTTTTTAGTGTTTAAAACAAACGACAACTCGTGTAATAAACGATTAGGTCTGTGGCATGCTCTTGACAGGCCGCGTTGGCCCAGAATTAATAACCTAGGCTCGAACTGTGCCATCATTATTAACGAGCCTCGATGCATGTTTTCGTCTACTCGTCATATTTAGCTTTCTACTTTTTTAATACAAATACTTATTAATAACATAGTCATATGAGTATGAGAACACATACTGTAACATAATATATTCCGAAGCCCGAATTCCAGTGATATGCAATTGCTTGGCTGAGCGCACTGAATATTGACATTTAGTTTAAGACAAAAAAATCGTGAGTTCAAACCTCATCGCCATCCTGTAGTCCTAAAAATTCTGTACAGGAAAAAAATACAAAAAGATAGTCATACAGGGTGGTCTTTTTTGAGACCAGTGCCCTATTATAAAGGGTTAAATTGTAATTATATTTTAATGTGTATTCTCTGACATTCAAATAAATGCCTGTTTTTTTTTTGTATGCCATACGATTAAATCAATGAAGTGACATGCAATAAAATAAAAAAAAATACATTCAGAACGGCTGAGGATGTAAACATAATTATATTTTCTCAGTTTCAGCAATGAAAGTCTCATGCTATTTTATTAAATACTATTCCTAAATATTACTGGTTTGTTTGATGTATAAAACAAAATATTTATGTTATAACAAGATGAACTCCAATGTATCGGGGCTAGTATTACTTTAAATAATATGTTACTCTCGACAGATGTTGCCTCTACGCTGGCGTCAGTTTGAACGGTATCAATCCCGGCACAACTCCATCTCAGTGGAATTTCCAGGTATGAATATAATTTGTATCCACTGACTTAAATTTTTCGAGGTTTACTCGTTATTTAGACTAAGTACCAGTTCGACAAACTCGCGCAGCTAGCTATGTTAATGTAAATTTACCCAGTTTTCTCCGCGACCACGAAGACAACGCCGTCCTATAAAAGAGTAGAAATAAAAAAGTGGCAACATCGTAGTGTCACCCCGTTTTATCACACATATTGATTTGAAAGGGACGACTGTAATGTTGCCATTTCTTAATTTCTACTCTTTTTAGTCAGACTGTAACATGTTCACAAACATAGTAAGATCCCATACAAAATGTTTTCCTGGTGCCATTTCTCAAAAGTCTCTCGTCGAACTAACTGTCCATGAACGCGTTAAAATCTTAATTTTACGCGATTCGGTCCCGTAGAAGTGACAGTGAGTAATAACATTTTTATTCCCTGCGATTATTGTGCAGGCAAAATGGAGCCCAGCCATTACGCGCTTGTTGGCGGCCAGAAAAGAAAATAGCTCCGCGTGTTTAAGAACGCCGAAGAAGTGTAATCTTGACAAATTGTGTGCTTGTTTGTTAAGGCAACAAGGAAATGTCACGCAAATATGCTGTGATAAAGAAGTACAAAAACCACATTATGTTGATAATAGGACAGTGGTGTTTTGGTTATTTATGACACTATGCACTAGTGCGGAAAAGAGAAAATTCGGAACAGGTGGTGATAAATTAAAATACGTCCGCAGGGAGAGAGGAATCGTTAGAATGCCCTGGTTTAGTGAATTTTTTAAATCAGGTTGCTGAATTCCGCAATCTGGCCGAATCCATCACTTAAGGAGCAACAAGATCCGGTCACTTAGATTTCTGAATTCGTTGTGAAATGGACGTTATATTGTTACACTTTTTATTAGATATTACTGTTAAGTTTTATTTTATTGTTAAAAACATCAAAAGCCAGAAAAATCTGTCATGTAATTAACTTATTATCACATGCCTATAAAATCGAATCGGAGAGATTATTAAACGATGTAGTCGCGATTTTCTAGTTTTATATCCTCTCGAACTGCATGAGTTTTAAAACTTTAAATGAGGAGTGACTTTTTAAAATGACTTATTTCTATAAATCAACAGAGGTTATTTTTATGTCTTCCTAGAGAAATAACCCTTGTTGATTAATAGAAATAAGTCCTTTTGAAAAGTCACTCCTACTCAAATGTAACTCCGTTTCTACGAAACCCATCCCAATCACACAATGATGTCAGAGACAAGCTGCGTTCCTGTTTTATCCATACTAATTTTATAAATGGGAAAGTGTGTGTCTGTTTGTTTGTCCGTCTTTCACGGCAAAACGGAGCGACGAATTGACGTGATTTTTTAAGTGGAGATAGTTAAAGGGATGGATAGTGACATAGGCTACTTTTTGTCTCTTTCTAACGCAAACGAAACCGCGGGCAAAAGCTAGTAGGGTTATAAAGCAATCACATCACATATATTTGTAGAATTTTTTTTCGTCCAGAGATCAGCTTTATGTATTTAATTGAATTTATAACTGGAGTGTGGCTTAGCGATAAGAGCGTACGGCTTTCAATCCGAAGTACCAATTAGCTTTCTAGAACTGAAATGTACAAAAGGGTACTTTTAATTTGCCAGTCGCTTTTCGGTGAAGGATAACATCGTGAGGTAATATTATAAATAAATAAATATTATAGGACGTTTGTTACACAGATTGACTGAGTCCCACGGTAAGCTCAAGAAGGAATGAAGGAATTAAGGAGGATTGTAGGAATTACAGTTAGCTGAAGAGTGGGAAGGTCAGCTGGCAGCAGCTGATGCTTTATAAAAAATAGTGTCTTCACCAAATCCTAGGTTTAAAACCAAATCGGACATAATGCATAGTTGCAGAAAAAGTAAAACATTCGTAGTGTAAGAGAGACGGCTTATTGGTGAAGGGCATCCATATATTTAAAACACTCTTTATATCAATATCTTTTTATTTCAAGGGAGTTAAATCACAAACAATTATTCCCAAGCGCTGCTTCTATTCGAATGGCCCGTCAAGTGTTCGTTCTCCTTGACGTTTATCTATTATTATAAATTCAAATCGGGGACTGCCAGTCACCGAATATCAAAAATATCAAAATTCTGTAAAAGGTTTCATTCCGTATATATTATGAAACCTCTTACAGTAGCGAGTGACTGATATATGGGTACAGTTGTGGTCTGGGCGATGGGCTGGCAACCTGTCACTGTGTTACAAACAATTTGAGGTTTTGAATCCAGGAAACACCAACCCCTATTATTATTATTTGTATTATCTTACTACAGGTTGGGCCAAGTCCTGGCATCAGATCGGCGGACGACCTGTGGATGGCGCGGTACATTTTGGCGCGGCTCGCCGAGGAGTACAGCACGGTGGCTTGTTTCGACCCGCAGCCTATACCCGACTGGCCTGGCAACGGCACCTTCTGTTACTTCTCCACCAAGGATATGCGGGAAGAGGACGGTATACTGTAAGTATATGATATGTGTCGCTTAACTTCAAACTTGGGTCCAAATCCATTCTGCTTTAAGGTTGATTATGTATAAAAATATAAATAATCAACCTTTTAGCGGAATGGATTTACCCGAGTTTGAATTTATTATTGTTTGGTGATTCACACGCATTAGGGGTAATTTTTTTTTCGTATTTTGGTCGGTTTGGTTCGAAAACATAGAGTTTCATTCATTCCATTTATGCCAGCTCTTTTGAATCGACCATGTAGCCTCAATAATAAATATCTTTTAACAAAACTAACATTTTTTACAATTAAAAGATATTTAATAAGTAAAGCTTACTACTGTGTACAAGATTTTTGAAACGAAAATGAGATGTTTGTTTTTAGTTACATATTTATTTTTATCTTTCATTTCACATGCAATTTAACATTTTCGTTTTCAAAATGAACGGTAATAATCACTTTTTAAACTAATTGAACCGATTCAATGGCGCATGAGAAATAAATATTGATAAAATGAAGATTATGAATGAGATCGTAATATTAATTGACCACAATGTGCAATTGTGCACCTTTGTTTGTAGCAAAGTTAATATTCGCATGCAAGCAAATTAAACAGCCACTATACCTCGTTTCAACTTTTCGTCTGCGGTTTTCATTTTATTTATATGTATAATACAAAGGTATGTAGGTTCATCAACTAATTTATAGTTCACCCCGCATGGAATACTCGCTTACGGCAAAACTAACCAACCCAATCAGCAGTAATATCAACTTGTATTTTTATATACAGCGTGTAAGCGAAATACGGAAATACTTTGATCGATTTTGCTCACCTCATTTAGAATTTATCTAAGTCCTAAAAAGAATTCATTCCATTATTCCATCATTCATGGTGTTATAACCATCAATCACAATTTAGTCCAATTAATTTTGTGTTAGCTAGTGACCCTGTATAGTGTGCTGACGGGTTAAGAATTTCAGTATCCCCTTTTCTTCCATAAGTGTCGTAGAAGTCAGGTGATGCGTGAGATCAGGTTAAAAGAAACAAATTCGAACTTCGGTGTGTTGCTTGCTCGATCCATCATGTTGCTTGCTCGATCGATGTTCGATCGTTTCTTTTGTGAAGATATTTAAATGAACCAAAACATTACAATGGGTTATAAGGTCAGCGTAAAAAGGGAAACTCATCCCGTTTCATTATTGGCCCCTTCTGTGATGCAAATCGAGTGAACCTACGCTGTTCAATTTGCCTGTTAGCGGAGTCTGTTTTTATTTACCTGTACGTACACAAAAGCTTCCTGCGGTTCAGAACACACACGGGTACGTACTTATATGTTTAAGTACTTTCAAATGAACAGTCTGATATGTATATCAGAGAAGATGCATTTCGCTTAAATAAACATAAGGCAACGGCGGCTATCAACGCGGGTATCGAAATCGACGTCCATTTCATAGGCAAACCGATCAATTTCTTAAAAAAAGTTACTCACACAAAGGAAGCTTGTATAGTTGACTAACGCACATATAGGCGCTAGAGTGTGTGAATGTAAGAAGACGCTCGCTGTTTGTCAGTTTTTGCTACGGGGGCGCAAGAAGAGGTTGTGTCATAGTAACGCGTGACGCCACACCTAAGTGAACTCCAATCTCATTTAGTAGTTTACGTAATAATTATGGCAAATAGGTGAATGTTATGCATCTGAAATTATTGTTTATAGTTTTCTACATGACTTCTGAGTACTTTTTACGTATTGTTTAGCCTGGAAATGTGTTTAAAGTGGAAATTAAAAGACAGCGGTGAAAGGTGCCATTTCGTGAGTAGATTCTATTACTGTGGCATACACAGTAATAGTTCAAGTAGTGATATTAGTTCTTTATGCTTTATTTTAAGTATATGTGATCAGTTATGTAATGTCTTACAGTTGTTCCGATATTGTTATTGATGATCTTGGTTGTTTGACGCTGTCAAAGTACTATTTACGTGGTATGGAAAATATTCAACAATTTTAGCGAAAACTTAATTACTGATTTCGTAGTTTCTATGAAAACCGTTAATTTGTCAATTTTTTTAAACATTGAGATAAAGTCTGATGTTTACTTACCAGTTATGTAAATTTGGTTTTAATCCAAGGTTGCAATATTTTATTTTGATTTTGAATGCAAATACATCTGTATGACATTGTTTTTATTGGTCGGAATTAGATTTTATAATACTCCAAATTATGCCTATTACCGATGGTATGATCAGATAACCCTCGGTAATAGAATATATAGGAATCTATTACCGATCCATGCAATATTTGTTTGGGTCAGTAGGTAATAGGTTCCTATAGAAGTATCTATTACCGAGCGACATATTAGTCTTGTATCAACATATGACATTTAGTGTACCATAAGTGGATGGTGATAAGCAATAATGTGTCAACCCACACGCCAACCATTTTGAGAAAATGGCGTCTAAAGATTTTTTCTCATTTTTTTGTGTTTCTCATAAAAAAAATTGTTTTTTATATAGATTGTTGTGTTTTTCAGCTATAATACGTTCAGTAGTAGTGATTATTGTAGCTTAATTTCAAAACAAACTTCAATTTGACGAAATAATGCCCTTTTCTTTTATTGCGAATTGTTCGACGACGTCAAACTTTTTCAAGACTGTGTTATGATACTTAACCCACTTTTGCTAATTGTTTAAAAATATCTATGAGTCTTAAATAAACATGTTAAAGCACATAAATTGTTATTGTAAAATACTCTACCTATGCATATTTTTAACTTTATAAGTGTTAAGTAACATATCAGTCATGGTCACTTATGTTATTAGGTATAAATAATAAAATAATAATAAATATTATAGGACATTCTTACACAGATTGACTGAGACCCACGGTAAGCTCAAGAAGGCTTGTGTTGTGGGTACTTAGGCAACGATATATATAATATATAAATACTTATATACATAGAAAACATCCATGACTCAGGAACAAATATCTGTGCTCATCACACAAATAAATGCCCTTACCGGGATTCGAACCCGGGACCGCGGCGTAGCAGGCAGGGTCACTACCGACTGCGCCAGACCGGTCGTCATGTAGGAATCAATACATTATTTATTAATCAAAACTTTTAATGATTTTTCTACTCCCGAACTGTTATCCGTCATTTACAGGATTGTGCGTATCGAAAAAACTGAAAACGCATTGTTTGGTTCTGTAATCATGGCAACGCATTGCATTAACGATACTGCGTGCGTGCGCGGGAAGGCTTTGGGCAGCTGAGCTGACAGTGCAAACCTTTGCAATACAGGAAACAGTGTGAATTTCGCGAGAATTATTTAAAAAAACTATTAAAAACTAAGTGCATGGTCGTTGTAAAAGTATTGTATGCAATGGTGTTTAACTGACTCCAAAATACTCGTGGAAAGTACGCCACTCATATTTCTTGACCTCCTTTAAACGCCTGTTGAATAAAATACTATAAATTAACTATTAGAGTAATGATCATTTCTAGACACATATTTAAATTATCTGTGCTTTTTCAACAAAAAATCGTTACAAAAATCAAATAATCATCTTTTAAAAAAACAAACTACTTATCTAAAATATACAACAAAATATTTTTTTACGCTAAGAAATAGACTAAGTCATTTAAATTATGAATAACTCATGACTTGTACAAGAACAAAACATAAAATATCTTTAACAAAATAATAAACTACCATTCAGTAAGTATTCAAAAATCAAACAATATTTTTATGCATACATTAATACGTCTTAATGTAATTAGTAATTATAAAAAAATAGTAGCTTATATTAGATTTTTATATAAACACGTATTTGTAAAAAATGTTTGCAAATTATAATAACGAATATGTATATTCATGACTTAAAATGTTCAATTTCGTACTGAATTTACTATTCATGTGCAAAAATATACTAATGGACTAAGTCATAACTTATTCAAACATAAATTAATATGAACAGTTATATTTTACAATATAGTGTCATGGTACTTACACCAAAAACGAACAATTTATGACCCGAATATAATTTAACAATAATGACTTATGTTTTATAACACGGGTCGTAGCATAAAACAACGAATAAAATATCATTTTGCAATAATCATTCAAGTCTCATAGTGGGTAACTATGTCATTTTTTGCGTTTTGCAAGAATGAGTCAAGTGTAAAAAAATCGTTGAGTCAACCCTCATAACACATTATTGTAATTTAAATATGTCTTCTGCCAATTACTATAATAAGTTAAGGTTCTTGACACATTAATGCAAAACAGGCAACACACGATATAGGATTTGTGTTAACCTATTTTTTTACTTTTGGGATAGTAAAAATTTTCAAAATGAAAAGGTCATTTTTGCAAATAGAAGTTTAAAAATCCAGCTATAACATGGCATTAAAATCTCATTTTTTTAGTTTTTGTGGGTTGACACATTATTGCTTATCACCATCCAAGTACAGATTTCTTAGGTAAAATTGAGTCTTATGTGGGTATTCATAAATGAGGATGGTATAGGTATATGTATTTGTCATAATTTGTATATTCAACCCTCGGTATTAAGCTCCGAATTTTGAGATGGGTTTCTATTTACCGATGGCAAAAAAACACTGTCATTCATACCCTCGGAAATGAAAGCTCAATTCGCGTTAATAGACAGCAGCCTGTTCATTACCACGGTAATAGAAAATTTAGGTACCTATGTTGGATTTAATAATTATTTGATGACATATAATAAACTAAAATTATCCAAAATCTCTTCAAAACTAAGAGTTCAATAAATACTCTTCCATAAAAAAATTATTTGTAGTCACTGATGAGCTTTGATACCCTTAATTTTTTGGATTCTTTTGAAATCCTTAACCTTAAATATGAACAGTGTTCGGAATAAAAATTAAAAGGGGATGTAAAAAATTCATACAATTTCGCTTCGCGCATAAGGGGTAAGATATAAATTTGACGTCAATTTGTGATATCTATATTTATATTATATCGTTTTATAGGAATACGATCGATCACGTATGTACGCGCCAGGAGAACTTCCACGAAATTTCAATTAAAAGTTGAAATTAGTTTATTCTTTCAGGAAATTCAATTAAACAAGTCTATTTTAGGTTAAAATGCCCGTTCGTTAAAACATATAATAACGCGAATTATTTAAATTTAAATCACGAAATTGAAATATACATAAATTACTTATTCTATGATACATTTTACGATTGTGTAAACAGAACATTGATTAATGCAGTTTGGAAAAGAGTTCAAACTATTTTACTATGTTGAAATACGGGATGTGAAGGGTCCAGACCAAGGATGATTTATATAGGATTTACTATTTTCATACTAAGAATCGTACCTCGATTTTTTAGCGCCAACTATTAAATACTATCATAACTACATTGATGATGCCTACAATTTTTTTTTAAATGTGTATAAAATAAATGAAAATGCATATAAAAACGCAAAAATATGTGGGAAAAATATGATTTCAGTCACTTCCAGGCTGCGAAACATCACCATCTACTAAAAAGCCCATACATTTCAAGGATTTGCTTTTTTCTATGGACTTTGTCAGTCCCGTATTACATCGTTCTTGATCCCTTTCTATCGCTTTGCAGCAATAGTGATTTCCTGTCGCTCCCTATACTGGAGGGCCGGGCCGTTCTGCCATCATCATATTGATCCCTTGAGTCGTGGTGTTGGGAAGCTGTGTCACGATTTCGATAGCCTTGCCGATCGTACAGTCAACCATTTAGAATCCTAGGCCACTCTAGAACCCTGTCGTATTGACAACATGCTTTATGTGCTATTAGAAGTGAGTTTGACTTTTACCATGAAAGGGTTCTACAGTGGCCTAGGATTTAGATTGGTTGACTGTACCTAAACGTTATTTTAAACGTCAAATTATATTATATATATTATTAATCTAAATATTAAAAAGAAGAAATTTACTGACTGACGTATCAACAGCCAAAACCGCTGGTCCTAGAAATTCCAAATTTGGCACATAGGTTCCTTATAAGGTGCACGACGAGCACTAAGAAAGGATTTTTCAAAATTCACCACCTAAGGGGATGAAGTGGGGGTCCAAAGTTTGTATGGGATAAGATTAAATTAATACGCGGTCGAAACCGCGGGAAAAAGCTAGTGTAATTACAATGTTTTAGTTAACGCATGCAGAGGCTCTAAAAATACGTAATATATCTTGGCCTGACTCTACCAGCTATCAGCAGTAAATATCTACCAAAGAGGATCGAGTGTTATAGAGTTACTGTCAAAGTAAAATGTGTAATCACAGAGCATAGACTGCCATCTCTCGACACAGGCTTTTGAACGTCAGATTTGACAATTTGGCCCATATTCTTAGTTTGATTTGTGTTAAAATGTCAAATATGAATATTAGCGCCATCTAGCCGAGCGTCACCCAAAGGTGTAACGCCATTTAGGCCACGGTACCTTTTTGTCTATGGCTTTGAGGTACGTTTTTTTCTTAGACTTTATTCGTCTATACGGAGTTACATATGTCTTTGATATCTACTGAATAAACCTCTTATAATGAGGATGCACACTGACATTTTATCCCGCCAGGCGGCGCCTGTGCAAGTATCTAGGCATGTCACTGTCATTTATATGTGTAAAAAAAAATATCTTCTCGCTGTCACGTATGGATGAACTAATAAGGTGGCGCCATCTGTCATAACCAAATTTTTTGAGTGTGCCGTAACGAGGCATTTTTTATGTTTTGGTTGACTTCAACCTCATTTGAACCGCGTATCTGTGTTGTAGGGTGATAGAGCGTGCGATCGACAAGTTGTCCCGGCGGCACGGCGTACACATCAACGAGTACGACGCCAACAATGGCGCCGACAACGTCAAGAGGCTCACTGGGAAACTTCAAATCTCTCATATCAAAGACTTTACTGCAGGTAACTAAACTCTTTCCATTAGAGCATACACTGACGACCGGTCTGGCCTAGCGGGTAGTGACCCTGCCTGCTAAGCCGCTGTTCCTGAGTTCCAATCCCAGTAAGGGCATTTATTTGTGTGACGAGCACAAATATTTTTGTTCTTGAGTCATGGATGTTTTCTATGTATATATGTAGTTGTATATTATATATATCGTTGTCTGAGTACCCACAATACAAGCCTTCTTGAGCTTACCGTGAGGTTCAGTTAATCTGTGTAAAAAATGTCCTATAATATTTATTTATTTATTTATACACAGTGTAACATAAGGAAACCGGAAATTTTTAACTACGCAGTTATGAGGACAAAATAAAGATAAAATGTTATATGACTTATAAACTGAAATAGATATCATACACTAAAGGAAAAGCGATCAAGCCCACTAGTGGCCAAAAACAAATCAAAAAACATTTGATAATAGTTATTTGTTATACAAGGGGGCAAAGTTGTATTTTAACGCCGAGTGTGGAATTGAAAAACGAGCAAGTGAAAAGGTTCTATAGTTGAACCACGAGCGAAGCGAGTGGTTCGAGAATAGAATCCTGAACTTGCGAGTTTTTTAAAACACGAGAAGTAAAATACATTTGCACCCGAGTGTAACACAAAACTTTTCCCCTCACTATAGCGAGGAAACTACAACGCAAAAAATGCGTTTTCCCCTCACAAGCTCGGAAATACGTGTTTTGTCCTTTAATACCAGCGGGTAAAAACGCATTTTATCCACTAGTGGGTAAAGTAATTTGACCTTGAATAAAGTCAAATTAAATGCTTTAAAATGGATAAAAGTAGGTGAATCTAGTAATAAAGATGATTTACCACCTGTGGAACTACTGGAAGCAGTGATAAACGCATTTTTTGCGTTGTAGTTTCCTCGCTATAGTGAGGGGAAAAGTTTTGTGTTACACTCGGGTGCAAATGTATTTTACTTCTCGTGTGTTAAAAAACTCGCAAGTTCAGGATTCTATTCTTGAACCACTCGCTTCGCTCGTGGTTCAACTATAGAATCCTTTCACTTGCTCGTTTTTCAATTCCACACTCGGCGTTAAAATACAACTTTGCCCCCTTGTATAACAAATAACTATTATCACTGCTTCCAGTAGTTCCACAGGTGGTAAATCATCTTTATTACTAGATTCACCTACTTTTATCAATTTTAAAGCAGTTAATTTGACTTTATTCAAGGTCAAATTACTTTACCCACTAGTGGATTAAATGCGTTTTTACCCGCTGGTATTAAAGGACAAAACACGTGTTTCCGAGCTAGTGAGGGGAAAAATTATTTTTGATCCCTACATCGATGTTATATGACGTCGAGCAAATTTCGCAAAATATTGTTGTGTAATTTTATTAGGATGTATTTTCAAACAAAAAATAAATGTTATTCGTAAAACTGTTACTTTTTGATATATTACAACGAGGAGTTAGATTATGTCCGATAACGGCATCATCGCCATCAAAACAGCGTTTTGTTCTGAAAAATAATAAGTAATTGTTTTTTTTTTAATGCTTATACACAGATAGAAAATATCTCTTCAACCAAAGAAACCTATTTGAACCAAGAGATATCCAGTTTCCCATATCAGGAAGATTTTAATTACTTGATATAAAACATAAAATGTCTCGATGTTTATTACTTGCACTAACCATTTTATATCTTAACATGATTAGCAAAACAATCTTTTTTTAAAAACTTAATCATTTATTCCAAGAGCGTAAACGTTTTGTTCAGTGATAATTATTACTCAGAAGCAAATCAGCAAGTTCTTAAAAACAAGTATAATATTTCTTGGTTCTAAGTAATAAAATTATTGTATTAAGAGTTATGACGGTTTTCGGTTAAGAGTTATGCATAATTAAAGTAAAAGTTAATGTTTCTTGGGGTGAAACAATTAGTTACTTACACCAAATATATACATTTTTCATTTTAAAAGTTCTGACGGTATTAGATGAAGATTTACATGTTTGAAGTTAGATTTAATGTTTCTTGGGGTGAAACAGTAAGTATCTTAAACCAAATATACTTACTTCTTGGATGTAATTTATCTTATTTCATTTAAAATATATAATTTCTTGAAATGAAATTTTATATTTCTTAGATTGAGTAAATAATGTTTGTAGCGGGGGTGCGCGCGGGGAGAGAAGGGAAAGCCGAAATGACGTGAGAGGTGTGTATTATGTTCAATAACCCGTACGTTACAAGCTTATAACTCAGAACGAAGACGAGTTCCCCAGCCAGTTAGAGAGAGAGAGAGAACTGGAGCGGAAGCACGTTTAGGATAGTCCTCAATAATAGCGCGTAGTTCCCAGAGGGAAGCAGGGGGCTATTATGTCGGAATTTGTATTCCTATGATTCGATACATATCAAGTTCCAACCGGCGAGCCTAACCAAATCGGGAAAAATCTTAACACCGCGATGTACGAATTCTATGGGCTGGGGTCAGCGCCATCTAGCGGGTTTTTTGGTAACTAAGCCGGTGTCGCCGCTCGGCGCGCGAACTAAATCTTGAAGCAAAACTTTATTATTTTTCGATCTAAACGTGTTGATTCTCAAATGGAACTTGTAGGCATTAAATCAAGAATTTGTGATATGAAGCCAAGAATGTAATAAATCTTGACCTAAGTCCGTGTTGATTTTTTATTTAAAACCTGCTCGAATTATGAATGAAGTCTATAAGCATCAAACCAAGAATTATTATAATCAAGCCAAGATTGTTCTAAATCTTGAAGTAAAACCTTGATATTTTTTGATTTGAACTTGTTGATTCTCAAATGGAGCTTGTAGACATTAAATTAAGAATTTGTGACACAAAGCCAAGAACTTAATAAATCTTGACATAAATCTGTGTTTATTTTTGTTTTAAGTTATTCTGGAACTTTGAATGTAGTTGCAAAGCATCAAATCAAGAACTATTAAAATCAAGCCAAGATTGAACTAAATCTTGACGTAAAACCGTGTATTTTTTTTTATTTAAACTTTTATGTCTTGACTGTAGAACGTAAAAGTTAAATTAAGAAATTATGATTTCCTATTAAAAACGCAGAATTCTTGTAGTTAAATTGTGGTGTATCTTCTTTTAACAGGTTTTTATTTTTGATTTGATAAAGGTTACTTGAACCAAAGACGTTTTTTAAGAACTAGCATATTCATACTAAAACGGTGTAATATTTTGTTGCAAATAAATACTTCTTTGATTCAAATCTGTCCTATTTGTACCAAATGTATATAAAGTTACGACTGAACAATTTTGATTCTTCTTTGAAAAAGGAATATCCCTTTAGGTTAAGACCATGTTATTAGATGAAGAATTATATTATTCCTTTTAAATAACAGTGTTTGAGAGAGTTTTCCGTCTTAAATTAAAATATCTTTTCTATCTGTGTAGGTAACTCTGAATGTAGGCGAAATCCAGAAAAGTTTGTATGACATTTTACTCTCCTAATATGAAGAGAAATACGCTGTTATTAATTATTAGGTTTCCTCTTGCTACACCAATGTACCTATAATAGAAAGCGAACAAGCAACCGGCAGACGAGTCACAGTTTTGTGTGATGACATGACTCGCTGGTGGTTCTCATGTATACACATCAGTTACACACATGGAAATAATGCGACTGTATTGCGCAATAGCTCAATAGAAGCGACCACCTCGTCAGCGCGCGCGCGCGTGTGTGTGTGTGTGTGTGTGTGTGTGTGTGTGTGTGTGTGTGTGTGTGTGTGTGTGTGTGTGTGTGTGTGTGTGTGTGTGTGTGTGTGTGTGTGTGTGTGTGTGTGTGTGTGTGTGTGTGTGTGTGTGTGTGTGTGTGTGTGTGTGTGTGTGTTGGTTCAAGAACTTGCAACAAGATTCAATGCAAATCGTTCGGCATGTCCGATCTCCTTCCTTCCTTTAACTGTGCTGTTTCCCTTCACGTGTATTGCAAGAAAAAATCAGGCGTTTCGACAAGTTACCAATCGCCAGACCAAAATCCAGATCGATAAGTTGGGCATATTCTATTGTAAGTACCTTGTTTTTTTTACAAAAAAAAAAACTATTTATATAATTATAATTAAACTGAAATAGTTACAGAAGAACGAAGAGAATAATTTCTTAGAGCACTATTATTACATATCTAAATCGTAGGCTATTAGAACTATGTTTGAAACTAATTAAATTTGTAATGATTTAACATCTCAAAATGAAAATATCGCCAGTATACTAGACCAAGTAAAAATGTAACCCAAAATACATAGAAGTTTATGGTGAGTCCCTCTGACATCACAAATGTTACATTTTCTTACAGAATTTGTCCCCATTTCAATAAAAACCAGAGTTATTTTATCAAACACCAAACACACAATGAAAATTACATTTTCTCAAACATGCAATGAAATATTGTCTTTACGTTCCTTAAAATGGGCTGGGAAGTATCGCTTTTTGGGCGCAACAACTCGAGAGGACTGTAAAGGGATTTCATATTATTTTTTAGGCCTAGGCCTGCAAAGTAACTTTTTTTTATAAAATATTGTCCTTTAGTTTTTTTATTTCATTGTATGTTTGAGAAAAGCACTATACATGCCTCGGCGTGAAAACGGATTCCCGGCCTCGTATCCCTATACCCACTTGGCCGGAAATCCTCATTTTCCCGGCCTCTGATGTAATGTACTATTAAGTTACTGCTATCACGACTAATCATTTCACGTTTTGTCGGCACAAAGAGCTCGCACGAGCCCATCGCTTGATGTAGTTTTGATGGGCTAAAAATTACCTTTCACATTTCAGTTGGTTACACATCAAAAACTCTGCATTTCTCTATTCAACTTTCAATGGTGGTTCATTACTTGGACACGATTGCATCAATCAAAATGGTCCAATTTTAGTGCTGCAAGTAGTGTTGTGAATTTAAGCTTTGAGGCGTAAAATACAAAACTCGACTCGCGACTTCTGAGTCCTAAAGCCTCGAACCTTAAAGCCTCCACCATATAAGCCTCAACCTTATAAGTTTGCGTTGCTGCTTACGAGCACAGAATCCTCGAGTCTTTAGTCCTCAAGCTTTAAAGACTCCTAAGCTTTGAAGGTTTAAGTCTATAAGGTTTGTAGCATTTAAGTCTTAAGAGCTTTTAATAAACTAGATCCTAAGGTCAACAGAAGTAAAAAAAACAGGCCAAGTGCGAGTCGGACTCGCCCACTGAGAGCTCCGTACTTTTTAGTATCCTGAGATACATGAGATACAGCGTGGTGACGTGACCGGGCAGACGGATATCTGAGTCTTAGTAATAGACTTACGTTTTTACCCATTGTGTACGGAACCCTAAAATCTACCAAACCGACACCGTCAAATTAAGGGTTAAAAATAAATACTATCTGCCTATAAAGCTCGTTGTTTGAGCTCTTAAAGCTTGACACAGGCCTTCGAGGTTTAGGGGGCTTGAGCTCTCTATGAAGCCCGAGTCTTAAAGACTCACTCTTAAGAGCTCATAAAAAGCTTGAGTCGTTAAGGTTCTGAACCGTTTCTGAGCTAAAACCTTTAACGCTTGAGTCTTTAAAGCGTGAACCTTTAGGGTTTGCAAGTCTTTAAGGTTTAAAAGTCTTCAAGACTAGTCTTATAACAACACTAGCTGCAAGTAGTTAAATGAACCCTATTAACTATGCTGTAGCGTTCAAATTTTAAAACAGTAGGTACTTAGATGTGAGGTCGTAGAAGTAAGTAATTCAAATACGCCATCAACTTACAACTCAAAGCTCATTTTTCAATGGAGAAAATTAGAAGAAGAATCATCATCTCCTCCTAGCTGTTTTCGGTTACGGCGACTGCATTTTATAGATGAGAGCGTCGCTGCTGTGCTCTCAGGTGACTGACGAAGCTAATTTTTGCTACGAATGTGCGACCACACTCGCGGCAGGTCAGCACCCCCGACATAATTGTAGGTAATAGCCACAGGTGGTCTGGCTTTTAGCTCGTCGCGCTTAGCGTCGAGTTCTGTGTGCCTTCTAGCTTCAAACTGACGCACCTGTGTCTGCACGGTATGCCTCCACCGTGGGCGATCACTGGCCAGACTCTCTCAAGTCGTTGGCTCTATATGAACTCTCTTCATATGTCGCTTCAACACATCTTTGAACCGCAAAAATTGGCCGCCTTGCTTCCGCTTACCATTTTGCAGTTCGCTGTAGAAGATGCGTTTGGCGACTCGGTCTTGGGACATGCGGGAGATATGACCGCACCATCGCAGCTGTCGTCTCATAAGGTAACTACTCCGGCGACATCGGCACGCCTAAGGATCTCCGTGTTCCTAACACGGTCGGACCAGTGGACACCCATAATGTCGCGGAGGCACCTAAGATGGAAGCTATCCAAAGACCAAATATGCTTACGATAATAAGAAAACATTTATTGACACACACAGAAAGATAGAACATTTATAAATATGTTAAAAATAAGAAAAACAATTTGCACGCATGCCAAAAGGAACGGGCTCAACATAATTATAGTGCGTATGCCATTTTATTACAAATTGACCGCGCAGCGCTGATTTTCAGTCCGTCCCCTTTTCTGAACCAAGTATGCGGTCTGCGGTGTAGGTATTTATTTGACATTGACAGTATTGATGCTTTTAATTTTATTAATAAATTTATTGAATGAATTATAAATACCATGTATATCCAACTAGAATCGTTTTCATGTAAAATGATGAAAAAGCGAGTCCATAAGGCTGACCTGTCAAAAAGTTATTAAGTCTTTTGTATACCTATTCAGTTTATGTATGTATGTATGTAAACACTTTATTGTACAGACTTTATTGTTAGACAGTTTTTTTTTTTTTTTTTATGAAATAGGCAGCAAACGAGCAGACGAGCCGCCTGATGGAAAGCAGTCATCGCCGCCCATGGACATATTATAAGCAACATCAGGGGAGTCACCTATGCGTTGCCGACCTTTAAGAACCCTAAATACCTGCTTCTTGAAGAACCCCATGTCATAGCGCAAGGGGAACACCTCAGAAGGTAGCTCATTCCACAACTTGCATGTTCTGGGCAAAAATGAGCGAGAGGCCCGTAGTTTAGGTACCTTTATTGCACATTAAAATAAAGTACAGTGCCTTTTTAAAGCATTCTCTACCAGTGAACCAATGAGCTAATAAGCTTCGAATTGTATGAGTCCTAACTTTACAAAATGTTCACTTTATTGAAAAAACGTGGCTTAGCCGTTTCGTTACTACAAAAACATTAAAAAAAAACTGAGTCATTTGAATACATTTCTTACCTAATGCAGATATGATGGCAGCGAAACGGCCAATCCCTTATACCCTGATTTGAATGTTGTGGGGTGATAACCTAGAAAACCTGAAAAAAAAATATATCTACATTTTACATGTACATGTGTGTGTGTGTGTGTGTGTGTGTGTGTGTGTGTGTGTGTGTGTGTGTGTGTGTGTGTGTGTGTTGTATTTTGTTGTTTTTGTACGATTGTACGTTGTAGCTTACATACCAAATTTTCAGAAACATTCTAGGACATCTAGAAGTAATTTAGAAGTCTGATGATCATCAGTTTGCCAGTCAGTGATGAAATCGGGATTGTGCGCTTCACTTGGGTTCGTCTTGGCGGGAGCGCTAACGTGCCCCCCTCCCCCCGTTCTGAGGGAAACTGTCCATTGAATTGAGTTCCAAAATACACGAGTACTTATTATAACGACCCAAATCGTATTCATTTTGATAACACAATAATTGACATTATCGTAACTGATATAATTATGATTTTAACTTTAGATATCGAAAAGAAACGTTACATGAGAGACTTTGAACTGGAGGGCGATTTTTGAATTTCGCATACGGGATTTTGTCACTAAAATACCGGTTGAAAACGGTCAATTGCTTATTATTTTCAGTGACAATTTTCTGAATTCGAACGCGTGAGACTCAAAAATCGGCCCGCTGCGCGCTGGTTATAAATTATACTGTGGCTTTGAACAGATGGAGGTATATTGATTTTGTCTTTTAATTAATTAACGTTTTGTATGCTTCTGTCATAACTTTTGCATGTTTGAGTTGAGTACCTATACATGGGGCAGATCTGCTCCCGAGCGAAATGGTTAATATTATACTTCTCTCATTAAAATATAATAACAACCTAACAACGACACAATTACAATAAACAATGACATAACAATAATATGTTTACGTTGTATTATTACCAGGGCCCGTAACTTTCATGCCGATGACATAAATTTGACGTCACGCGGCATATAGGATGATTCAAGAGTTTTATTTAATAATTAATCATTATTCATCAATCATTTTAATCATGACTTCAAAACTAATCTATTCATACGTGATATAATTAATACTTACTTGATACGTGAAAAGTAAATTAAATTATTTGTTTATTTTTTATACACACATTTTATTAAATAGTTTTGTTATCATATTTCAATAAATAATTAAAATTAAACAAATTGTTTCCTTTTCGTTTCACGTATCAAGTAGGTATTAATTATTCCACGTATGAATAGCTTACTTTTGAAGTCATTTGTACATGATTAAATTAATTAATGAAGAATGATTAATTATTACAATAAAACTATTTGAATCATTCTATATGCAGCGTGACGTCAAATTGATGTCATTGGCATGAAAGTTACGGGCCCTGATTATTACGATTGAATGATAATCTATAATCCGCACACGAGTCGGATAAAGTCTCACTCTCGGGGGTTGGAAATTATGGAAATTGTGCTATCATGAAATACGTTGGGAAATGTCACGTAGGTCGGAATTAAGTTGATGTGTTATGCTAATAATTTAGAATTGTTCTGAATTCGCGTCAGACCAGACCAAGCTAGCAACGAGCTAAGTAGCTTAGCAACGATTTCATTAGGCTGTTATTTTTTAACCCCCGACGCAAAACGAACGGGGTGTTAAAGTTTGACGTGTTTGTCTGTGTGTGTCTCTGGCTGTCTGTCTGTGTGTGTGTCTGTCTGTGGCATCGGAGCTCCCGAACGGATGAACCGATTTGGATTTAGTTTTTTTTGTCTGAAAGCTGAGTAATTCGGGAGTGTTCTTAGCCATGTTTCATGAAAATCGGTCTACTATGTCGCGGTCGGGGGTTTTTTCAAAATTTTAATTTTGTGGTTTGGTTATTTTTAGGTTAGTTAAAAAACCTGTTCACTGGTTTTCAGCCGGCCGTAAACATCAACAAGACGGAGGCAAGAGGGAGAAGGGGGGAGATTTCAATTTTTTCATGGCGACATGATCATTCTACAACACAACAGCCAGTGTTTTGCATTAAGTGACGCACGGGCGTAATATAATGTATGCTTATTGATTAGATAAGTAGCAGAAAGTAACAAGTCACAAAATCACACTTATTGATAGATTCCAAAAAGTATGAAGAAACGCCCGGTGCGCTTTGCTAAAAACGCTTCAACATCCCCCTCGGACAGATGACAATATATTAACAAAAAGTGACTACTTCCCACCACGATTGCTTCGGGAGTAGTAGACCATCGTCGTCTATTGATGTGTAGACCGTAAATGAGGTGAAAGATTCGAAAAAAATAAAAGTGTTTCTTTTTCCAACAATATACTAGTTGAACTTATATTACTTACAACAACATATTGCTATAAGATGTAATCGGACTTGTTTGTGTCAGTTCTCGATAATACTTATATTCCTATACCCGTCCGTCACAGTACAATTGTAGGGTCATAATAACAAAAACGGAACCCTTCTTAAAGACTGGACAGATGGATATGACAGGACATACGTGTCAAAGGGCTTACGACGGCCACCTCTGGAAGGCCAAACAGAATATCCCTCGTTCATGCCTTAGCCACTGGTCCCACCTGCACCGCGAGCTAGTAAGCTATGACTTATGAGCTATCGGCTATAAAAACGAACAAAAGCACTCCCGTGGAAATAACAGAGACACGGCGATATTGATAGGTCACCGCTGGGCGAGTAACTATACCTAAACATCGCCGACGCCGTGACTCTTTTATTTACGCGGGAGTGATTATCTTTTTTTCGTTTTTATAGCCGACTAGCTTTTGCCAGCGGCTTCGCTCGCGTTAAATTCGAAAATTACAGAATGCTCCATACAACGTTCACCCCCCATTTTAAGGAAGGGGGGGGTTAAAAGAGACAAAAAGTAGATATGTCACTCTCCATCCCTTCAACTATCTCCACTTAAAAAATCACGACAACTCGTCGATTCGTTTTGCCGTGAAAGGCGGACAAACAAAGAGACACACACACTTTCCCAGTTATATTAATATTAGTATGGATACTTAGCTCATAGCTTACTAGCTCGCGGTGGGACCAGTGCCTTACAGATTTGTAATTATTATTAGTTTTTCTATTGTTATATTGGTGAAGGAAAACATCGTGAGGAGGACTAATTGCAATAAGGCCTAGTTACCCTTTGGATTGGAAGGTCAGATGGCAGTCGCTTTCGTAATACTAGCGCCTACACCAAATCTTGGGGTTAGTTGTCACAGCGGAGTAGCGGACCCCAGGCTCCCATGGGCCGTGGCGAGTGCCGGGATAACGAAAAGGGGATGATGATTCGTATTTCTATTGTTACTTTTGTATTCAAGGTATGCAAAAAATAGTATTTATCTAGATTATTCTAGATGAGATGTATCATGTCATTTATTGGCTCACCTTTGTTAACTTTACGATTTTTCTTTGCTGGAAAGATGCAGCGTGATGCAGATGTTGATTGTTTGTTGAAGGTGTCGCCAACCGAAGCTGCAGCGTCAGGATTCCTCGGCAGGTAGCGGAGGACAAGAAAGGGTACCTGGAAGACCGGCGACCTGCCGCCAACGCGGACCCCTACCGGGTCATAAACATTATGCTCAGGACTTGCATCATGGACGAATAGCAGAGCTGAGTAGCAGAGATATGATATTTGCTGAAGATATAATATAGAAAACAAGAAAATTTCAAAGGAAACAAGGTAATAGGCTACTTGCCTCCTAGTCAAATCAGCTTCTTTTTAAGAACTGTCAAAACGAATTTTAACGACTTGCTAATATGGAATTTATATGAAATCGAATTGAGTGACGTCACGGTCAACTCAGTTACTTTTTTATATTTCTACCTGACTTATTAAATATAAATTGGATTTAAAAATAACTTCTGTCCATGTTTTCTTATAATTATCTGATGCTTTACTTCGTGCATGGTATAATTTTTTTTATTTTAACTACAGTCAAGTTCCCTATTTCTAATATTATCTTCGGTTACCGCGATAGTTACTTTTTTACTACTAGGGAATTTCTCATAATATTTACCCTCATAACAAATATTATCGGTAAATACTAAATCCCTTGTGACAAAAAGTTACACACATGTGCATAACACATACCGAATGTATTATTGGAATGCTTTGATTACACTCGTGCACATAGGTAGGTATAGAATTTGACACACTTTGATGAAAATTATCTGATGTTTGTCGTAGTGAAAATTTCGGAAACTGATGGTCCGTGTGGCCCAGCAAAGCCCTAAAGTTTCAACTTTGTAAGCTTCCATATTCAATGTAAAATCGGAAATTAAATCCTATGAAATCACTTTATGAATGAATGAATGAATGAATGAATGAATATTTTTATTTCGTGCAACCATGGACACATATGTTATTAGTAGGACTTACAAACTAAGGGGTTAGTGCATACAATATTAAATTTAAAACAACACAACACTCATTGGGGAATGCAATCCCTCGCAGTGCGCTAAATAGGGACAGTCAACCCTGCCCGCTATCATTTGTAGGATGCTGTTGGGGCTGACGCGTACCCTGCGCACCAGGGATGCTGCACGCGCACGCATGAGACGAGGCCCTCAGAATCGAAATAACTTCTCGAAGTTTTAATTGCTAATGCCATATTGAAAAGTAAAAGTTTTATAACTTCGTCCGAGTAGAAATGTGTCAAATATATATTGCATTCAAAATTTTGTAAAATTATGCGGATACTTTTTTTTAAAGCCAAGTGATCTGAAATTAATGTTCTCTGTTTTGATCTTCAAGACAGATTATTACTAGATTTGTGTCGCTTAACTTTAAACTCAGGTAAATTCATTATGCTTTCAGGTTTATTTTGTATAAAGATGTATATATTATTTGAAAAAGAATCAACCTTATAGCAGAATAGATTTACCCGACTTTGAAGTTAAGCGACAAATTTTAGCCTCAGTTAGACGGAGAATGAACTCGTATGCGATTTTAGATACTCTGCGGCCTATTGACTTTACATTTTATGAAGCTGTCCGATCAAATAACGCATTGTAATGAGATTCGTATGCGAATTCTCGTACCGTTTAAGTCAGCCCCTAAACATGTTTTCCATTGTTTTTTCGCACACGCAAATGTTATTACGTCTGTATGTATGTACTTTGTATTGTGTTTGGTGGCAAACATTTATTTGTAGGATGATTCAATAAATAATGTGCCAATTCATTTGTCTATTTTTATTTGGATAAATATAAAATAAAATAATGTATTTTTTATGACCTGCATTTCTAAAGGAAGTAATAAAATAAAATTTTGCTTAACTTAGGCAACAAATAACGTTGATTGGCATAAACGAGTATATTTTATTCTGATTTACGCTGGTTAAAGTTCGATTTATCCTTTAAAATCAGGCCAGTTTTAATTATTCTGGAGAGTGCAAAGTATACTCACAGTCCACGTCTTTTAGCGCCATATGAAAATATTGTTTACGACCTGTAGTAGGTATATCTCAGTAATCTCTCTATAGCTATATGTTGATGGGACTAAGACAGTCGCATTTTGTTCGCTACGTACATCTACGGACTACAAACAATGGGCGCGTTGGCTACGGGGTACTTTTGGTTTAGGTTGCTACGGAAATGTGACGAGACTCAATATTTTGGAAACCCTCTTGACTCAGAAGTGTGGATACTATTTTTACCGTGACTAAACGTAATAAATATAAATTATACCGGTGCGCGAACCAGGCTTAAAAACTATATTTATTATTACTTGTAGATTAGGTAGATTAGCACATTGTAGGTAACTTTTCCTTAGTCACCTGTTGACTACAAAATGACCGCTGTAAAGGGTTCGAAACGTCCAGTATACATATTACATGTTCATTTTACGAGATATAGGTAATCCCTTTTACAGTTTTATTTGATTCGAGATAATTTATTTTGACATTATTTCGCCCAACAAGAGGCGCACAATTTAATGATGGCTTATCTTTAACACTTTCGAAACCGGGCTCTACGCGGCGCTACGACATTTTCGCTACATACGGGGAAACCCATGTAATCGGCTACGCTTCTACGAGCGGTGTGCCCGACAGTCGGGTTCTTGGTAGCGAAAGTGTTAAGACAGTTATGAAGTTATCTGACTTCTGATATGGTTGACGAAGACTGACATTATCCTTATAAAAAAACAGACAAAATATTTTTTCTTCAATACTGACTGTAGGTCTTTTAACGGTGATATTTTTATATGATATTAATAATGGTCTGTCAGCGAGTTTTTCCGCGTAGTTGGATTAATGCCACTGTTTGATAGTTGTAAATTTAGTCACGTTGTAATACTATTCATACTTATTAAGTAAGTAAGTAATGAAACCAAACACCGACCGACCGACTGGTGGCCGCCCAGTGGTTCTACCAAGGTATCGCTGGCAGGACAGTGTGGCGGCGGATCTGCATTAGTATCACATCATTGGAGGCTTCACTTTGGACCACTGAGCCAAAATAGTTTACAATGAAGTCCTGATCTTGTGCGTAGTAGCCCTAATTTGTAGACGGTTTACTTATATGGATATTATTCGCACATACCTATAGATATTCCTTGAACACTCGTGATGGCCCTTTCATTTCCCATGTATATAGCATATGCATAGCGAGAAATGTTATCAACTTATCACAAACATTCGTGGAATCCCTATACTCATTATGTCTGGATGCACACTCATTAAAGGAACGAAATCGTTGCAGGCGATTGAAAACCAGGAAAATTAATGTCTTCATAAAAACAAAACTCAGTGTAAAAATACCTCAAGAGTCAGTTTATTTCATTGAAATTCAATATCCCCAGTTAACGACTGTTTGATTCTTCGTAAATAGTTTTATGTCTGTCTATAAAATCACAATGTGCACTTGCGTTTCTTTTCCTCCAACTGTTACTAAAATAACAAATATCAATAAAACTGCGAACAGAGTTGTGAATGTTTATTTTCACGTGAAGTATATTTTCTTGACTATATATAGTATATATACAATATACATAACACATCTTCTACATCTTGTAGGTTCCTTGAATTTACATGAAGAACAAGTTTTTGCACTAAAACTATTATTTTATACAATCGAAAGTTTTCTGAAGGTAGTGTTCGTAATACATAAGTTACATAACTTTAAAATCCTGTAGTAGATAGCTATAACATATAGAATTATTTTTGCGGTTCTAAATATCCTGTCTTATCTTATCTCATTTTTGATAAGGAGACTATGGAGGTACTCGTACATTCATGGACAAAAAAAATTAACAAGCTCAAAGAGCCTATACATAAATGTATTAGGTATAGGATAGAGAAACTAATAATGTCGAAACACTTTTTGGCACTCAAATAGACGTAAACACGGAATTGATAAAACATGCACTTAATTGTACTGATCAAATATGAAAACTCCATTTTAAATCTTGTTTAATTTATTGTGTCCTTAATGTATCTATTATGTGTTTGATGGTACTTGTGAATATCAGAGGTGAGAAGTTCTTATGACAGTTTAAAAGTGCCAGAAAAATGCCTGCCTCTGGTTAGATCATTTTCAAAAGAAACGTTTATTGACCATAACAACTTTTCTGTCTTCCAAGTAAAAAGTCTCACCCAAGGCAGTCATTTTCCAGTTTTCAATTTACGAGTAGTCTAAGCCTAGTGGCATCGATTGCAGACACAGATGTCATATATACCATAGATCAAGCAAACGTATCTACTTAGCGTGTCAAATGAACTCAGTGAAATCCACTGAGTTGTCCGTCTTTACTCGCAGCTTGCAGCTTTCGGGCGTCAATTTTTGTAAGTTGAAGTCAACCAAAACATAAAAAATGCCTCGTTACGTGATATTCAATTGCAACAACACAAAAATTATGAACAATCAAGAGCCTGAGACATATTTAAAATTACGGGCAAGAATCAACTTCAGTACAAAATTTGACACGCTCGGCCCTATACAAATATATGAATTTGTTTCTTCTATCTAAATTAAGTTCTGTGATTGCAGACGTTTCTGCTTGTCATAATTTTAAATTTATGGGTAAAAATATTAATACTATTTCCCCCAGTTAACGACTGCTCGATTCTCAGTAGTAAATAGTTTTATCGCTGTCTATAAAATCACAAGGTGTGCACTTGCGTTCTTTTTTTCCTCAAACGGTTGTGAATGTTTATTTTCATGTGTAAGAAATTATACTTCTTAAAAACATCCACATAAATAGCCAGTGAGCTCTGAGTGAGTGAGCATAAATAGCCAGTGAGCTCTGAGTGAGCATAAACAGCCAGTGAGCTCTGAGTGAGTGAGCAGTAAGTGAGTGAAGGAATGGAATGCGCTCCCACCATCTGTATCCCCGAAAAATACGACCTCGGTCTCTTTAAAGCAAGAGTGGTTATTACTGAATCGGCGAGCTCCATTTTAGACTCTGTCTTCACTTTCCACCAGGTGTGACTAGGGTCAATCGCTGAACAGACAACAATAAAAAAAATCCGACAATAGGGGTGTTTATTGTTTTACTGCTATTTTTACATAATCCAACTCACTTTTCCTTTCACGAAACTTTTGCAATTGCGTCGAATCTTTCTAAGAAAACAGTTCTATTGTCCATAGGGCAATAACGAAACTTGATAGCGATATCTAAGATAGAATAACAGGCTACTTACTAGAAGTGGTATGGCGAGTTGCCAGATTTTACTCGCCAAGATTTTCAGTCGCCTTTGATGCAAGGCTTTTCTTATCTATAGAAATGCTAATACGAGGTTAACTTGATAAATTTTAATTAACATTTTCGGTACTTTATTGCGCTTTAAGCATCTAGAGTCTCGTAATAAATGTTTCTTTCTTTACTAACGACGTATTTAAATTTTAATTAGTGTTTATCATGGACTGTCAGAACCTAGTAGTAGTGTAGTAGATGACGTAGACGAATGTGTGTGACGTTATCATCACCACTTTTCTATTATAAAAATATATGACTGATAGTGATAGCCATGTTTGCTAACATACCATAGAAATACTATTGAGGTGTTTTAGAGAAAAAGTGGTACCACAGTATGATGATCAAGTAGAGTAGCTAAGATACGATTATCTGTATCGTTGAGTAAGAATATGGTATGCTTGAAGTGTACAGAATGGCATAGGATATGCTTAAACCTTTCGTCTATACTTTTTTCTACATCTATGGGATTTATTGGTTCGATCAAAATTGTCAAAACTGACGGTAATCTAGATCGAATTTATGTTACTTATAATTAAAACCTAGCTTGAAAAAGAAAGACTTAGAGGAGTTAGAGGCGTTTAACTCGTACATATATTGAACAATTAAAGTAGACTATTGTAGCGATCCGTCAGTTCAGACGAAATACTCTATTGCAACGCAAATGAATTAGTGGTTATCCACATCGTTACGTTAGATTTATAGCGGAATAATTCACAGCATTCTATTCTTGTGTTCCGTACAGTCTAGTTTCACTTTATCAGAAAACATGCATTAACCTAAATTCTTACAAACTACACTGTTTACAATATAATGTGGAATTATACAGTCTTTTGCAAACAATAAATAATAATAAATATTTGTATATTATACTAACAGATTAAGTACCATTTTGCTGTACAGAATTAAACGTATTGATTAGAATTATCGTAGTTTTAAACGTTGTGACACTTGGTGTCAATTACAATTAGTGTAACAAATCACATTTCTTATCGACTATATGTACTAATGCGTAGTTTATGACAAAAATCACATTTATTGTATGGAAAGTTCATTTACACTTTATCATCATAGGATATGTCTGTGAACTCGACAATGTTGCTGTTGGGGAAGATGTACAGCTCTCCTATTCTCTCGTCACCTACGGGTAGTTCGCTTCTGGGTATTTTCGTTTCTAGTTGTCGACTGCCATTTAACGTTTGATTCAAATTGTGAGCAACATCCTTCGTTGATCTGAGTCCGCTTTCCCTCTGCGAGTCCTGGTTTCGGATGCAGTGACAGGAGGAGCGGGGGGTGCGCGAGCCGCCGATGGGCGCTAGGCTGACTGATTTTCTCGTCGAGTACACGCTGCGTTCATTCGTCGAACGGAATGATAAGACGCGCGTGCGATAGGACTGTCCATCCTAGGAGAAAATAATGGGTTGTCAATATTTTTTGTGGCTAAGGAAAACTTTTCTAATACTATCATACAACTAACTATACTATAATTTCCTTGTATTTTATAGATTACCTTACTGATAGTCCGACTAGCCGATTAATGATTCGCAGGCAACTAACGATTCGCCGAATGTCGTTTCGCAGTGTGATCGAATTGTTGATGACACTTTTGGTGGACTAACGATAACGTTACGTAGACTCTTGATTTGCATAATATAAGTCTTTTCAGTTATGTGTAAATTCTCAGAACTTTTATTGGACAGTTGTCATTTGTCTGAGTATTATTTTTGTAGATACTAGAATATCAACTCAGTCATATGAGAGATGTTCTGAAGATCAAAATCAATATCAAATTATCATTCGATATAATTTAATTGTGTTTCGGTCGATGCTTTTCCGATTTGATTCCGACTGGTTTTATCAAAGGATTATTTTACGAATAGTAAATATATTATGCGTATCAATGCTGTACGTAACCGAATGCACAAACGCTCACGAAACGCTCACGTTAATACCTCTTTCGTAAATCTTTATCGCTCTTGATTTTTGATTATTGGCGCGACGGCGCGACAGAGCCAGACTACATTTCTGCGGCGTTTCGGTGGCGTTTCGCGTCGCCGTCGACTACGGGGCCTGCTTACTTAATTTTGAAAAAGATTATTAAACGTAATGAGATTCTGCTAATTGTTTTTCGACCAAAAAAGGCGTCGACGAATCGTTGACGGCGCGGCGTACCGAAAATCGGAGTATTTTTTCTCGGAATATCAATAGGGCAGACAAATGCTATGTAGGGCGTAAGTAAAAGTGCGCCTTTTGAGCCAGAGATTGATGATGGCTGCTTGCGTGGGATGGGATAGCATCTGTCGCACACACCCTAGAATTCTTCATTTCGCTCATTGTTCACATTTTATTTCATTATAGATATACCGCTTTAAGTAAAAATACGATGCTAGTGAAAGTACGAAAATCTTTACAAAATCGGAATTAGTTAAATTACACAACATTCCTTAAAAGCGTTTTCATAAAGAAAAAATACCTCACTGAAACGTTTTGCTTTCTTAGCGAGATACTTATTACTAAATTCCCAGACGTACAAAACTAAAATGTTTACCTTAATCTTATACTTTTAAACGAGCAATTCTTGTATATTTATTTATTTATACCGATAATCTCGGAAACCGCTCTAACGATTTCGCTGAAATTTGTTATGTGGGGGATTTCGGGGGTGAAAAATCGATCTAGCGTAGCCTTAGATCCCGGAAAACGCGAATTTTTGAGTTTTCATGAGTTTTTCTTTCGCGTTAGTAAACGTAAAATATGGTCGTTAATTTCGCCGCGCGTGCATCGATTCCGCTTAGCACAGTCGTACGAGGTCGGTCTAATGTACGCAGATAGATTGTAGGTGTCAGGGTTTCGAATCCCGGCCAGAAATTAAGTTTTTGTTTTTTGTCTTTTTTTTGTTTTTGTATTTATAAGAGTTTTTTTTTATCTAAAGACGTGATATATTAAAATAGAACCGAGCGAAGCTCGGTCGCCCAGATATTAATGACTTAAGAGCCGTTAAATTACCTACTGCGTGATAAATTTCGTACTTAGTATTGAAAATAATGCCTTGAATAGTACTGTCAGCATTGTCAAGAGGGTGCTGTTAATCAACTTATGTACAGAAAACGGCCAGAATGCATATCGGTTTTGCGTCTTCATAGAGCGTTGTCTCTTTCTTGCTTATGTGACGTTAATTGTCTCTTTCCAAAGACCTATGTGCATTCCTTATGGCCGTTTACTGTATGTGGTGATTAAATATTGGGTTGGTAAGAAAGTAATGAGCGATCGATTGAATTCCACATAAAATTTTTGAGAGAGTTCTAGAATCTTCTATGGTCGAAAGTATATAAAGGGCGAGTCGCACAGTTTCTCGTCAGTCATTCACTAGCTGTCGCCGAGCTAATATAAGGAAGAAAATGGACGAATTAAAAGTGCATGTAAGGCATTGCTTACTATATGAATTTCAGTCTGGCCATTCAGCCGCCGAAGCAGTGCGTAATATATGTCAGCGTGTTGCTCCTGAAGTTGTGTCTGAGGCCACGGCGAAACGATGGTTCCAGCGGTTTCGTAGTGGCGACTTTTCATTATCAGATCAACCTAAGTCTGGTCGACCGGTGAAGATTGATGTAGTCAAATTAAAAACCTTAATTGAAGGAGATCCGAGGCTAACGAGTCGTACTCTTGCTACCAAGTTAGGCTGCTCTCATGTCACCATAGAAACACATTTACACGAGTTGGGAAAAAACTACAAATACAGTGTTTGGATACCGCACGAACTTGATAGAGATCAACTAAACCGCCGTGCCGATATCTGCATACAACTTCTGTCTTTTCGCCGCACATTCAACTGGCTGGACCATCTTATCACTGGAGATGAAAAATGGGTCTTATATATAAATCACACACTCAAACGTCAGTGGCTAGCTCCAAACGAAAAAGGAATAGAGGCACCAAAAACAGAGCCTCACCCGAAAAAAGTTATGCTGTCCGTTTGGTGGGATATTCATGGTATTATTCACTGGGAACTCCTACCAAGTGGAATGACTGTTACCGCATCAGTATACTGTAATCAGCTTGAAAATTTAAACCAAAAAATCTGTCAGAATCGTCCACAGCATGCTAAAGTTTTTTTCTTACACGACAATGCTCGCCCACACATTGCAAAAGTGACTCGGCTAAAGCTATTGGAGCTAGGTTGGAAAGTGATACCTCATCCACCCTACTCTCCAGACTTGGCACCTACGGATTACGCATTGTTCAGATCGCTAAGCAATGCCTTGAATGAAAAAAAGTTCGATGATCAAGCCCATCTACGACAGTACATAGCTGAGTTTTTTGAATCTAAACCTAAGAACTTCTTCGCCGATGCTATTCATTCTTTACCAGAACGATGGAGACAAGTAGTAGATAACGAAGGCCGTTATATTTTTGATAAATGATTAAAATAATAAATTAAATAAAAGTTACAATATTGGTTATGATTCGCTCATTACTTTCTTACCAACCCAATATATTATTCTAATATGGAAAAAATAGCTCTCTAAAAATTCCGCAACATGGCACGTAGTCCTATATTCCGGGTCAGGCAGGCTTTATCCTTTCATCTATGGCTTGCCATATATTTGAATATGGATTTAAATATGTATTAAGTACCTACTTACCTCGTAACTGTCAAATCGCATTGGCTTTTTTCCAAACGTAAATCGCTGCTTAAACTCCTTTTTGAACTTTTCCTGTAACAAAAAAAATGGATCAATTATCTTATCTTACATTTCTGCAAGTTTTATAAAACAATTATGATATCTTACTTGTTCAGTAATAAAATTAATCAGATAACATCCATACTAAATCCATACTAATATTATAAATGGGAAAGTCTGTGTGTGTCTGTGTGTCTGTCCGTCTTTCACGGCAAAACGGAGCTACGAATTGACGTAATTTTTGAATGGAGTAAGTTGAAGGGATGGAGAGTGACATAGGTTACCATTTGTCTCTTTCTAACACGAGCAAAGCCGTGGGCAAAAGCTAGTTTTATATAATCTGGATTTTACAGGTTGCGAAATAAAAACAGGTGCGGTCATTTTTCTATGCAAACCTACTCGACAGTTTTCCCTGTAAATTTTTTGAATAAAGATTAATATGTAGGTACTTAGGTATTAGCAATATCTTCCCTGTCAGACAATTTTATTTGTGTTTGATTTCATTTTTTAGGGTTCCGTAGTCAACTAGGAACCCTTATAGTTTCGCCATGTCTGTCTGTCCGTCCGTCCGTCCGTCCGTCCGCGGATAATCTCAGTAACCGTTAGCACTAGAAAGCTGAAATTTGGTACCAATATGTATATCAATCACGCCAATAAAGTGCAAAAATAAAAAATGGAAAAAAATGTTTTATTAGGGTACCCCCCATACAAGTAAAGTGGGGGCTGATATTTTTTTTCATTCCAACCCCAACGTGTGATATATTGTTGGATAGGTATTGAAAAATGAATAAGGGTTTACTGAGATCGTTTTTTGATAATATTAATATTTTCGGATATAATCGCTCCTAAAGGAAAAAAAAGTGCGTCCCCCCCCTCTAACTTTTGAACCATATGTTTAAAAAACCGGCCAAGTGCGAGTCGGACTCGCCCACCGAGGGTTCCGTACCTACAAAACTTTTACGTTACTCACATAATTCTAAAGACTGGGCTAGGCTAGAAGTATAGGTTCTCTAATGAGCATAATTGTGTTTAGCGTCACCTCTCGACGAATTCGCGAACTAATTAGCACAGCTTGCATGAGGTCTTTTATAATGTTAACCAAATTCAACATTTTTTATTTTATTTTAAAGTAGGTTTTTTATGTAAAATTTCGTAGCTATAAATTTTAACACCCTTATTCATAAACGTACACTAAAGTATCCAGCCGATAAAGTTCGTTTGTCCCTTTCTATCACACCAATACGTCGGAAAGGGACAAACGAAATTTATCGGCTTGATAACTTTAGTGTACGTTTATGAATAACGGGGTAAGTAAGTATGGTAAACATCAAAACCGGCCAAGAGCGTGTCGGGCCACGCTCAGTGTAGGGTTCCGTAGTTTTCCGTATTTTTCTCAAAAACTACTGAACCTATCAAGTTCAAAACAATTTTCCTAGAAAGTATTTATAAAGTTCTGCTTTTGTGATTTTTTTTCATATTTTTTAAACATATGGTTCAAAAGTTAGAGGGGGGGGACGCACTTTTTTTTCCTTTAGGAGCGATTATTTCCGAAAATATTCATATTATCAAAAAACAATCTTAGCAAACCCTTATTCATTTTTTAATACCTATCCAACAATATATCACACGTTGGGGTTGGAATGAAAAAAAATATCAGCCCCCACTTTACATGTAGGGGGGGGTACCCTAATAAAACATTTTTTTCCATTTTTTATTTTTGCACTTTGTTGGCGTGATTGATATACATATTGGTACCAAATTTCAGCTTTCTAGTGCTAACGGTTACTGAGATTATCCGCGGCCGGACGGACGGACGGACGGACGGACGGACGGACGGACGGACAGACAGACATGGCGAAACTATAAGGGTTCCTAGTTGGCTACGGAACCCTAAAAAAGGGTGAGTAAAACAATCTGAAAGGTTCTAAGTTTTACTTAAAGGTTTTTAGGGTTCCGTAGTCAACTAGGAACCCTTATAGTTTCGCCATGTCTGTCTGTCCGTCCGTCCGTCCGTCCGTCCGTCCGTCCGTCCGTCCGTCCGCGGATAATCTCAGTAACCGTTAGCACTAGAAAGCTGAAATTTGGTACCAATATGTATATCAATCACGCCAACAAAGTGCAAAAATAAAAAATGGAAAAAAATGTTTTATTAGGGTACCCTCCCCCTTACATGTAAAGTGGGGGCTGATATTTTTTTTCATTCCAACCCCAACGTGTGATATATTGTTGGATAGGTATTAAAAAATGAATGAGGGTTTACTAAGATCGTTTTTTGATAATATTAATATTTTCGGAAATAATCGCTCCTAAAGGAAAAAAAAGTGCGTCCCCCCCCTCTAACTTTTGAACCATAAGTTTAAAAAATATGAAAAAAATCACAAATGTAGAACTTTATAAATACTTTCTAGGAAAATTGTTTTGAACTTGATAGGTTCAGTAGTTTTTGAGAAAAATACGGAAAACTACGGAACCCTACATTGAGCGTGGCCCGACACGCTCTTGGCCGGTTTTTTAATCTAATCCAAATTTGGTTATGGTAGCTGAAAAAGTATACGTATGTATAACCACAGAATATATAATAGTACAAGTAGTATAACGCAAGTTTCTAGCGGGAAATTACTAAATAAATATTATTTAGAATACATTATCTATTGTTGTATTTTGCCTTGGACCTTGTAGTACCAATAGATAGGTAATTATTGATATATGGCAAAACGAAGGAAATTGTTTACACCTCCGCAAATAAGTATCTAATGATAATTTTTAATTTACCATGTTACTTCACGTAAAAATGTCTATTGAGTTTCTGCCACAGACCACCATGTGGTTTCTGCATATTCTGCGCTGTGCATAGAATTTGCAGAGACATTGCAGAGAGCGCACGCGGACACCGGCGCGGCGCCAGTGGACGCGTCTGTGTGCGTGAGCTAGGTATGCATACAACTACAACTGCTGTAGGCACCGCCCCCCTCAGTAGATCTATGCGATAACATCGATTTAAACTTCCCTATAGCCTCGTGGCGCCCACCGTACAAAATTTTTGCTAGGGAATTTTGATTCTTATTGTACTTGAGATTGAATTCAATTTCAGTTACTCGAAAAATTTTAGAAACAAAAGAAATTATATTTTATTTGTTTACATGAGAGTTAAAATTCCATTGAAACCATTATGTACTTTAGAAACACAGAGAACCTCCTTTGGGGTTGGTCTGTGTACCGCAATCTGAGGCGCTGAATGTTTTAAGACTGTGCACACTTACGCCGTGTCTTGCGTGGTCGCGCGCGACCGTCGCCGTCACTTCTCATCGCATCGTCTACTTTCATATCGATAAGGTTTGATTTCGTATGCGCCGCATCGCCGTCGCGCGACCATCGCGCGACCGTCGCCCACGCAAGCCATCGGCTTATCAGTCGCGGTCGTCAGCCGCGTCCGTCAGACGCGTCCCATAATTTGTTTCAAGCTTTATACCTACACAAGTTTTCCTTTCAATAGCAATAGCTAACGTAACGCTTGGCTTGAGTACTAAAAACTGTATAGTTAAATTAATGAAATATGTATAAGTAGGATATTGAAATCTTCTTTCTTCGTCGAGCCATCACAGCTAACTTTAACTTACAAACGGTCTTAAGCACCTGCACTTCTGAAGGCGCTTAAGTCATTTTTGCTAATAAAAAAAAGCCACAACGTTCTATGAACATTGGTCAAGTGCGAGTCGGTTTTCGACTTTTCCATACAAAGAACTCATGAGCGCCTGAACGACTATGATGGCAAAGTTAACGTTTCGCACTTTCAAGACTTTACGTATATATCTCGGAAACGATAAAAGATAGAGCAAAATGGACTTCAGATTTGGGCTTTCGGTGGCACAAATTCTATGTTTTCGTCAACAGAGACCTTTTTTTGGACCGATTTGAATAAAATTTTGCTCAGCCAATTTATAAATGGTCTTAAGCGCCTCCTTTTTAGTAGGAACTTAAGTCATTTTGTACAAATGAAAAAAAAATTGAACAAGTTCTAAAAAGAAAAAGACAGAAATGAATTTCTTTATACCTGTCCAACGCGCTTACACAATTTTAAGACGTTTAGTAACTACTTGCAGCGGCAGTGAGTGAAATTCGTAATCTGAGTTTTTTCTCTTAAGTCCGACTTACGCTTGACTGTGGATTTCTAATAGGTTTTCCTGTAATCTACAGGGAGAGGGCTATCTCGTGTATTTTTTTGAAAATTTTACGCTAAGTAGTTTCGGAGATAAGGGGGGGAATGGTCATTTTTTGCTTATTTTCTTAAATTACTTCTAAATTACCAAAACAAAAAATATAAAAAAATGGTTTCCATACATTCGTGACTAATGAACAGGGGCACCTTTACATCACAGACCAGCCAAATCATGAGCAATACAAATAAAACATTTTTCTAGGACCTTTACTCAACTAGGATATTTACTCAACGATCATGATTTTTTTAGGCTCCAGGTAGCTAGCCAAAGTAACAATGGCTTACGCTTCGTTAGTGTGTCGCAGCTCTCTCTCTCTGTCACACCAATATAGAGGAGCAATAGACAGAGAAAACTGCGAAACTATACGTAGCGTAAGTGATTGCACACTTCTTTGCCTGGTGTTAGAAAATATACAACCAACTTCGGTGTCGACGCGACACGTTTTAATATCGAAATTCCAGGTTTAGTTATTGCTCGTTTACGACACCCCACGTGCCAGAAGCGAGCATAAATTACTTGCGATAAATACCGATGCTAGCGAAATTAATTGTCAAATGAACCTTAAGATACCGTGCGATTAATAAGAAAATGTAACCTGCGCTGCGCAACGACATTGATTAATTTTACGCACACAGCTACGAACACGAAAAAAAAGTTATGTACAATTATACTAAAAGGAATCATTCACGTGACATATCGTCACTACTTTTAAAAAAACTTGTATCTTCGTCTGTCAATGAAAATAAAATTGTAGTAAGTATGTATGGAATGCATATAGACTTACTGCGTTTTAACTTTGAGGAGAAGCATGAGATACGAGATTTTTAAAGTAGTGACGATATATTTATTTATTAGCTTTTGCCCGTGGCTTCGCTCGCGTTAGAAGTAGCCCATGTCACTCTACATCTCTTCAACTACCTATATCCACTTTAAAAAATTACGCCAATTCGTCGCTCCGTTTTACCGTGAAAGACGGACAAACAAACAGACACTTAAACTTTCCCATATATAATACTAGCTTTTTGCCCGCGGCTTCGCTCGCTTTAGAAAGAGACAAAAGGTATCCTATGTCACTCTCCATTCCTTCAACTATCTCCACTTAAACGGTTAACATTTTGTTTCGTTATAAAAGCATCTAAACTATCACCTCAAAAGTGTTGGACGGGAGACGTTGACTAAATTATTTAATACGTCTTTATTTGGCTTTTGGCATTCCTCAATCTGCCAAAGAAGCTACATCTGGGGCCCATTTCTCAAAACTTAAAGTTACAAGTTACAAACGGAAGTCTCTTTCCAACTTGTCATATTAGACATTGACAACCACTTGTAAATTATAACTTGTTTAATAAGTAATCGGGCGGGCCCCAGGGGCTCATTTCTCGAAAGGTACAAGCCTTGTATTACAAGTGCGCGAACTGTTAAATCGTATGGGTTGTCATGGAAACACACTTGTAATACAAGGCTTGTACCTTTCGAAAAACGGGCCACTGGTATCCGCGAGCATATTGACCCTTAACCACTTTAGTTTTCATCTGGGACGCGATTGGTGATGTAAACCTGTTCCTGTCACGTGGTCAATGACATGTTGATCAGTGTAGATAAATCGTTAGCAAATGAGTGATTAGGTATTTTATGCAATCTAATATGTAAGTTTTTTCGCAAAAAAAAAAAACATTTTTAGCACAAGCTTTTATAGCCGACTGTACTTTTTTTCAACGCTCATCTACTGCGTTTCTAAAAACCTCTTATTCGAGGGATACATCATTTCATTACAGTTCCTATGGCCACCTTTCTGCTCCTTCATCAGATCAGATCCATGATTCCATAATATTGCATTGTCACGTGAATCCATACTAATATTATAAATGGGAAAGTGTGTGTGTCTGTTTGTTTGTCCGTCTTTCACGGCAAAATGGAGCGATGAATTGACGTAATTTTTTAAGTGGAGATAGTTGAAGCGATGGAGAGTGACATAGGCTATTTTTTGTCTCTTTCTAACGCGAGCGAAGCCGCGGGCAAAAACTAGTTACATATATATGTGTGCAAAATTTCAGCTTAATTGGTTAAAGATATCTGCTTCAAAATTGTCTCACAAAGGTTTTGCTGTAACTTTATTACTAACGCCAAAAGGTAGTCCATACTTACATTGTAAATAGCGTAGATAAAGGGGTTATAACACGAGTTACTCATGGCCAGCCAGTCGAAACAGAAGAATATCACGTTTATGTATCTGTATCTGAAACAAAAAAGTCGTTTAAAATTAAAACATAAAAGACAACGCAAAATATGCAACTACGAGTATTCTAATTTAAAAAAAAACATTCAGTCGAATTGAGAACCTCCTCCTTTTTTTGAAGTCGGTTAATAAGGTGCGTATTACGGCAGTGATTAGGTAGGTATAGTCAAGTATGAAACAATAATATGGGTGTACAAAAGTTCCTCAAAAATGTATTCCATGGCTCTTAAAGTAAGAGCCTTAATTTTACACTTTTGTGCATCCATATTCTTGACACTAATAAGTAAAATAATTTGCCCCGAGGTTTTTGGTGCGGTACTAGCCAAAAAATGGTAATTGATTGTAAAAAGAGAAACTATTTCAACTAAATACATTTTTGAGATAACTATGAATTTTAAATTAATACTCCATATTGTGTCAAGTTAACTAAAGAACATTTTTGCAGACTGTACGAAGCCCTAATCAAAAGTAAAACTTCATCATGTTTGTTTGCCCTATGTAAATAAATATTCAATTGCGTATTTCATAAACTTACTCGTTTATTGAAGGGAAGAAAGATTGAAGCAATAAATAGCTCTGCAGAGGAAGCCAGCAGAGCGCAAACAGCGCCACGACCAACACCAGCATTTTTATAACCTGAACGAGAAATGTAAAACATGATTTATTAGCTTTAAATAATGATTTATTTGCAATATGCGTGGTTTACGCCAGCTCTTTATTTGTTTTAACTTCCTGATGACCGGTACCTATATTATATTACGTAGTAAACAAAGTCGCCCCAATTATTATTTAAATCGTGGCATCTTTTAGAGAGTTTGCAAATTCCGAGAACCTATCATCGATCCTTACTTAGTCGCTGCAACTATAATCTCGAAAGATGATGTGGCCAATGATTATGATGATGAAAATCATACATACATACAATATATACATAAAATCATGCCTGTATCCCATAAAGGGGTAGGCAGAGCACATGAAACCACTAAAGCTTCAGGGCCACTCTTGGCAAATAAGGGGTTAAAAGAAAACAAAACTGTGGCATTGCAGTGAAAGGTTGCCATGCCTACACCACAATTTAACCCATATCCCAATACAACACCCACGGGAAGAAAGGGGGTGGTGAAATTCTTAACCCGTCACCACGCAGGCAGGCAGGGGATGAAAATCAATCATCAGAAATTCTATTACTCGTAGTAAAGTTTGCTCAGGTTGGTACCTAAAATGAGGCTCATTGCTTATATTTTTCCGAAATTTTATTTAACTACCTGTTTTGTGCATTTTCCGCGGATGTGCAATTAATATATTGTATACTTGTATAGTGAACTAATTAAGTTAAAATACTGTACTAAATAATGCTTATCACTAATAAGGTTAGTACATATGTAGTGCGAAAAGGGTTTCCTTCGGAAACGTTCGTATTTGTCATATATACTAGTTCAGTCAATGTCAGTACATCTTGTACTGAGACTCACTGAAATAGCATGACACGTTCGTACGTTTCCGTAATAATACGAAGGCAACTCTTTTCGCACTAAACCTGTACCTACGTCCCGCGCGTGACGATACCACTGTGCGACGACGTTTGCACACTCGTAGTGTTTTTGAGACAGAATGAAAACTACACTTGCAAGAACACACTCGAGCGTTAAACCAATTCATCACATTATTATTAAAGCTTAAAATTTGACGGCTCCATAACAAAATCACGATTTAATGCCTATCTGATTGAAATAACAGGTTTTATTTCCGTAAACATTGTAATACCGATCTATTAATGCCTATCTTGCATTTTAATATCAATTACGAGTTCCAAATTTCCATATAAAATTACTGGGTATTGATTATATACAAGGGATTTCATTAAATAAGAATACTTAATTCCAGGGTTGAGTTATTAGGTACTGAGATAAAGGAAATAAACACACGCGATCGCCAAATCTTCCGTCGCTAGCCTGCAAGCCTAGCCGAAGTGAAAATAGTTGACGTGATCGAACCGCAGTCTGGCTCTGTCGGGCCCACGGTCGGGCCACTACAAAACAGCAATAGGGAGATCTAGGTACTCTGTATAGTCAAGCAATTGGAACCCTAGGCCACTGTAGAACTGTCATAGTGACGTTAATCAGATTGTAAGAAATCTCTTACTGCTTATTATTTTGACATGGTTGTAGGGTATGGCCTAGGGTTCCAATTGGTTGACTGTTGTACCATTTCAAATGTCTTGATTGTACACCGACAAAATTATGTCAACAACTCAATATTAACACGAAAGGGACGACCACTCCGAAACCGGTTTCCATACAAATCCTCATTTTCCTCTCCATACGTTGACGTTTTTTGTATAATTTTTTTTTTTTTTTTTTTATTCCTTAGTAAATAATTATAACTTTACAGTGGGTATGTTGTACATAAAAATAGGGTAGGAAACAATTCCTCCGTACTAGTAAAAACTGTATGACGGCAGGAAGCACCACCTCTCCCGGATTAGGTACGTAAAAAATAATCTTAGACAAGACGCAATATACAAGACAATAGGTGTCTATGCACAATTAGTTATAGGATACAAAAATTATCTGTTTAAGGTATGAAAATAATATATGTAGTGTGTGTCAGTGTGTGTGTGTGTGTGGTGTGTGTGTGTGTGTGTGTGTGTGTGTGTGTGTGTGTGTGTGTGTGTGCGTGCGTGCGTGCGTGCGTGTGTGCGTGTGCGTGTGCGTGTGCGTGTGCGTGTGTGTGTGTGTGTGTGTGTGTGTGTGTGCGCGCGCGCAATTATGTTTACATGATTTGATCAACACTATTCTCCTTAGTTTGAGTTGGAGATTTTTTGTTTATTGTAATAAATTACAAGTGCGTGCAAGTGTATATTATATTATTGAATGGTTTAATTATCCACATATAAAATGATAGGGCATGGCTACGGTTAAAACCACATCAAATTAAATAAAATTATTTACCTCTATAATAATGTTAATATTAAAGTAGTTCGTTTACATGGAGGTCCGATCATCCCCTATCCTCTTAAACGAGGAAAGTTGGCGTCTTGACTTTGTTAAGATTCTAATAAGGCAAGAGTAATAAGGAACGAAGGAAGTAGTCATTAGATAACTAATTAAATCTTTAATCAACATATTAAATTTGATGAAAAATTAAACGAAATAGAGCGAAATATTAAAATTTTCAAATATAAGGTCAACAGGGATGAATGCGTCTCTTGAAATTTTTTTCTAAACGTTTTCGTAAACCTTTGTTGACCATACTTAGAACATAACGTAACAGGGTTTTAATAGTTGTAAAATGTTTATAAAATTTCATCGCAGATAATTAAATGCTGTACATTATTATAAGCCCAAAATACGCCCTGGGCAATCATCCCATATCACCTAAGGTTGGAAAAATAAATAATTATGTATTACTGAATGTCGTCGAAGTTCTCATTTGCACAGTGCACACCGAATGGTTATCCAAGGTTTTTTTCTTTTTATATGAAACTCGCTCGTAGAATCAATTATCATCATCAAACTACTACGGGCCCCTTTATTAACCGTGTAATCATTGACGCTCTGTATCCTTTAGAAATGTTCTCTCTCTATCTCTTTTCCATATTGACGTGACAGAGCCAGTCTTTGCGTACCTATTGTTCGGCTCGTTGCGCCAACGATTGTATATTTGGCTAGAAGGCCAGTTTATCGAAGTTAACTAAGTTAATGTTTTGTGTATAGTATCTTTTTCAGTTTATAATTTATATAGAGTAGTATTACTACTTGTAATTGTGTGTTATTGCAGCATTCAAATAAAGCTTCTATCTATCTATCTACTTAAAAAAAACAAATCAAAAAATATTTAATAAAATAATTTGATTTGTTCCGTACATCGATAGATGGCAGCACCATCTCTCTCGCTATATCGTAATCCTGCAAATGGATTCATATAGGAGGTACAAGCCCAAATTGCTCGCCCTTAGAGTTGGTCAAAGGCGCCTAGCCTTCAGAGATAACATACTCTAGAGAAATTTCGACGGGTACCTCGGCGGTCGAGGTGGTGTAGCGGTTTATCACGTCAGCCGCGTTAGCTGGAGACCCGGGTTCGATTCCCGGCTTCGCCACCAGTGGGCTTGATCGCTTTTTATTTATTATTTTGTGTGGTATCTATTTCAGTTTATAATGTTTTGAAACTTATGCATCTGTGATGCAGCTGAAAACTGAATAGGTACGTCTTTTTAGTAACAGTGCTCCAAACGTCCATACCTACCGGCCTGGCCATTAACAAGCTTTGATTCAATGTGATTCAATTATTCCGCGCAGAAAGGTAGTCCATTAACGACTTGTATGAATTAAAGTGATCAATATACTATGTATATAAATCGTTTTGAAGCAGAGAGTCCCCGTGTGCTGACTTGTTAAGAATTTCACCACCCCCTTTGCTCCCGTGGGTGTTATCTTAAAATATGACTGATAGGACCATAAGATATGAGTACCATTTGATACATACAATGGTTGATTAGGCGATTGCCTAGCAACCTGTCACTGCAGTGACACAATTTAGTCCCTTTATTTTCAACAGTGGCACTGAAACTTAAGTAGTTTCATTTGCTATGCCTACTTTTTTTAGGAATGCAGGTGTGAGTTGATGTATTATTTACTGGTTAGGTATGTACGTGCGTGCAAAATCTTTTCGTTGCGTTAATATTTTATACTGGCAACATAAAGTCCTTAAACCGAAAAGTGTCACTTTGCTTGCCCCTGACAGAGAAGAAAAGTTTTTTTCCGAATATGTGGTGTGAAAAAACATTTTAGATTTGTCGCACTTTTCTGAAATATTTTGGTATTATTTAAGTATTTACTCACTTAGGTACTTAAAACAAGGTTATTTTTATTTAGCCCGATGGAATTAAGCATTCATGAAATTTGTAGATATTTTTTTGTTCTAACAAACCTCGCTTCTTCTAGGCTCACTAAGTCATGGGTTTTCTATGTATATAAGTATTTATATATTATATATATCGTTGTCTGAGTACCCACAACAAAAGACGCGAAGGCTTGTAATGACAGAGCCTTGATAGAACTCGCAATGAATTTCAATAAATGATCCAGTTTTTCCTATTTCAGCAAAAAGTAAATTTCAATCAGTAACCCATAATTTACTCCCGTGTACCCTTTACTGAAAAAGGGTATATTTACTTGAAGCGTAGGGTTAATTATGATAAATGGTTTTTAGGCTTTCTTAGTAGTATTAGACCGCAATAAATAAAGACGCACCTTCTAAAAATAGGCCACCGGTGTATCAAGCAGGGCACTGCTCGTGAAGCGCGTCACGATTTTCATAAAAGAAAGATAGGTTTGATCCAAAACTCGTCCCTATAACTCGTTTTCCACGTGTTTCGAAACAACAGTGGATATATTGTATTCCTATTGTATATAACTGGTTTACCCAAGATTATAGACAACTTTTTGCACTGTTCCTGCCCCGTTTTAACATTTATTATAATAACTTGCCATAACCTAATCTCGTACGATATTCATTACGTGTTAAAGTATACTCGTACATAGTAATGAGGAACTTTTAGGTACTATGGGACCAACTTCGCAGAAAAACCTCTCTCATTACGTAGAAAATTTCAAGGTTAGAGAGCCTAAAAATACGGTCAACCAATTGTCACATTGACACCGTGCTTTAATTGCCTAATAAGTAATGTTGATGTTTATTGTGAAATGGTTCCTCAGTGGCCTAGGATTTAAATTGGTTGACTGTACATCCAATTCCTTTTCACAATGCTGACTTTCACCCCATAGTCAGATGACCTATATATTCACCCCTATATGTCACTCGCTCGCGGTCGCGCGTTAAGTACCTACACGCTAGCCGTTCATTCGAATGAACAAGTAGCCGAGGGGCGCCACGCGCCCGCCTGTGAAGTCGTGTGGCACCTACCTACTATTATTTTGAGTTTTACGTAGTAACTTATTAGTATTAGTTAAATAAAGCGTAGGTATTTGTCGTTTTGCGGGTATGTGAAGGATCTGTTACGTTAGTAATTTATTAATTATCTGTGCCTATACATATAAACAAGCAGTATAACAAGCGACTCACCTTTTTCTTGTTCTTCATGTGATTCGCGTCCCGTGTTTCCAGTGCGTTCCCTGGCGCTCGCGCACCCCACAGTTTTAGGGACATGTGTGCGTACGCGAACGTTATTACACATAAAGGGATGATGTACTGGAAAATAAATGGTTTATTAGTTTTCTGCTTTGCCATTGTTTATTATGACGGCTTCACATGATTGGTGTTTGCTACAAATACTAATCAATCACATGCCAAATACCACCCAATGTGCCGCGCGGTTTGACGGACCGAAGAACTAGCAAAAAGCAAGTAAAAAGCAACTATAATCTCATTCGTATGTGTTATTAGTTACTTATAGTTGCGGTGTGTGAAGCCTCCTTTAAGATTTAATGTTAAAAAACCGGCCAAGAGCGTGTCGGGCCACGCTCAGTGTAGAGTTCCGTAGTTTTAATTTTTAAATACCTATCTAGCAATATATCACACGTTAGGGTTGAAATGAAAAACAAAACACTCCCCACTTTACTCGTACGTGTAGGGCGAGTGGGGGTTATCCTAATAACACATTTTTTTACACTTTTTATTTCACCACTTTGTCGGCGTGATTGATATACATATTGGTACCAAATTTTTTAGCTTGCTAACGGTCTCTGAGATGGACGGACCGATGGACAGACATGGCGAAACTATAAGGGTTCCTTAGTTGACTAGTGAACCCCTAAAAAGGCGCCATTAGGATTTAGGGCTCATTACGAAACATTTAAATTTAGGCCACGCACCGAAAAACGGCAAGCTAAGAAATATATTCTTTTACTTAAGTTCAAGGCGAAAGATGTTATGCCGGTTGGTATATTGAATTCCCTGTTTTTATTGAATTCCGTTAACTTTAAGGGAAGGTTCTTTAGATCAAATGCAATTAATTCTTAGAAACTAGCGTCTTAACTCTTACGGTTATTGAGTTATTAAAAAAATAGAAATAATTACTGACCACGTGTGTGACAGCCTTACCACTTCCTAATGTTATTCGTTTTGTCATGTGCCCCCAATCACTTGACACTAACTTGAATATAGACCCTAATTAATTCATTTATTATGTATGAAAACGATTAAATTTTTTTTTGGTGAATTTAACTAAAAGTGTGATATACAGGATGGTTCCTGATAACGAATCTAACGACGTGTCGAATTTAACGGAAAACAAAAAACACGGTGTATACTATATCGAGACGTCCTAAGTAAATTCCAATTTACACAGGAACACGTTTTCAACAGCACGTAAAGTTCTTATGTACAGTGTTAATTTTAAGGAATTTATAAATAAAGAAATAAAGTCGAGTTCATAAATATAATTATGTATATTTCGTCACCTTAACTCATTGCAAAAAGGTGAAAAAATGTACACATATTTATGAACACGACTGTACTGTCGAACAGTTCTAGTATTACTGCTAATGTTCTATTGGGTTGGTAAGAAAGTAATGAGCGATCGATTGAATTCCACATAAAATTTTTGAGAGAGTTCTAGAATCTTCTATGGTCGAAAGTATATAAAGGGCGAGTCGCACAGTTTCTCGTCAGTCATTCACTAGCTGTCGCCGAGCTAATATAAGGAAGAAAATGGACGAATTAAAAGTGCATGTAAGGCATTGCTTACTATATGAATTTCAGTCTGGCCATTCAGCCGCCGAAGCAGTGCGTAATATATGTCAGCGTGTTGCTCCTGAAGTTGTGTCTGAGGCCACGGCGAAACGATGGTTCCAGCGGTTTCGTAGTGGCGACTTTTCATTATCAGATCAACCTAAGTCTGGTCGACCGGTGAAGATTGATGTAGCCAAATTAAAAACCTTAATTGAAGGAGATCCGAGGCTAACGAGTCGTACTCTTGCTACCGAGTTAGGCTGCTCTCATGTCACCATAGAAACACATTTACACGAGTTGAGAAAAAACTACAAATACAGTGTTTGGATACCGCACGAACTTGATAGAAATCAACTAAACCGCCGTGCCGATATCTGCATACAACTTCTGTCTTTTCGCCGCACATTCAACTGGTTGGACCATCTTATCACTGGAGATGAAAAATGGGTCTTATATATAAATCACACGCAAACGTCAGTGGCTAGCTCCAAACGAAAAAGGAATAGAGGCACCAAAAACAGAGCCTCACCCGAAAAAAGTTATGCTGTCCGTTTGGTGGGATATTCATGGTATTATTCACTGGGAACTCCTACCAAGTGGAATGACTGTTACCGCATCAGTATACTGTAATCAGCTTGAAAATTTAAACCAAAAAATCTGTCAGAATCGTCCACAGCATGCTAAAGTTTTTTCTTACTCGACAATGCTCGCCCACACATTGCAAAAGTGACTCGGCTAAAGCTATTGGAGCTAGGTTGGAAAGTGATACCTCATCCATCGTACTCTCCAGACTTGGCACCTACGGATTACGCATTGTTCAGATCGCTAAGCAATGCCTTGAATGAAAAAAAGTTCGATGATCAAGCCCATCTACGACAGTACATAGCTGAGTTTTTTGAATCTAAACCTAAGAACTTCTTCGCCGATGCTATTCATTCTTTACCAGAACGATGGAGACAAGTAGTAGATAACGAAGGCCGTTATATTTTTGATAAATAATTAAAATAATAAATTAAATAAAAATTACAATATTGGTTATGATTCGCTCATTACTTTCTTACCAACCCAATATTTGGACTACCTCTACCTACCTACGTAGATATACACAAACAAATAATGATATTTTATAAAATAGCGTACAATACCAAGGACGACAATCTCATACAAAAAAGTGTAACCCTGAACTGCATGGACTTTTAGGGATAAAACTAGATGGCGCTGTTTAACAGCTTGAAAGTGGCAAAAATCATATTTTCACCAATATTTTTGCGTGTTTTTAATTTATTTTAAGAACAAATGACACAATATGTTTCTTTATTTTAATATCATAATATCATTTCAATAGGTAGGTACACATTTTCATAAAAATAGGTATTTAATAGGTGGCGCTAACAAATGGAGTTACGATTGTTAGTATGAAAATTGTTAATCCTTTATAAATCATCCTTGATCATTTTCAAGATGAGAATTTAAAGAGAATTTCTAACTACTGATTAGCAGAAACATCTGCAATCGATGCCACTAGGCTTAGAATAAATTTAAAATTGGAAAAGTTTAACACTCTTAGATGTCGCTACGAGTCCCATTGACTTTAGTGGTGGAAAATTTCGCTGTCTTGGTTGAAGTTCTGATGGCTCAGTTGGCAGAGCGCTGGAGTATCGATCCAGTGACCGTGAGTTCAAGTCTCACCCAATGCAGACATTTCCCACTTTTAAATTTATTTTAAAATTTACAACATTCGTAGGAAAGCAACATAACTTACCTGGCAAATGTATAATAACAGTCGATAAATTGCCAAGGAATGTAATCCAAATTCACTAGGAGCACAAAATGGTTTCTTGTACAACAGCTTCGTAACTGTAACCAAATAAGAATAAGAATAGTTTATTGCCTTTTACATAAAATACCATAACAAATCAGAATACATTAATGCATATTAATATTATAAATGGGAAAGTGTGTGTGTCTGTTTGTTTGTCCGTCTTTCACGTCAAAACGAAGCGACGAATTGAAGTGTTTTTTTTAATGTAGAGATAGTTGAAGGGACATATGCTACTTTTTGTCTCTTTATAACCCCCGACTTCCCTAAAATGGGGGGTAGACGTTTATATGGATAATTCCTCAATTTTCGAATTTAACGCAAGCGAAGCCGCGGGCAAAAGCTAGTGATTTACAAATTGTACAAAAAATTAAATATTGAATGAATGAAATATTGTTATTTTGAATTTTACATGTTTGATTATTAAGGAGATCCTGGTTCGGTCTTTCGTTACTATGGAACCAACCTCCCAAATTCGTAAAGGTCATCTAAAATGTGTGAAACGGCCAATGTTTTAGCAATCTCAGGGTTAGTCTAACCATAAAAGTTGTTAATTATGACCTTATTTATTTACCCTGAAAATTATCGCAGGTGACTAAAAAGGGGGCGGTTGAGCGAGGAATTACTTCCTTAAAGATAAAATAAGCTGTCTTATAATAACAAGAATCATAATCAAAAGTATAACGCCGTGGCTTGCGTGGGCGACGGTCGCGCGATGGTCGCGCGACGGCGATGCGACGCATACGAAATCAAACCTTATCGATATGGAAGGATGAGACGCGACGGCGACGGTCGCACGACCGTCGCCCACGCAAGACACGGCGTAACAACTTCCATTGTAATAAGTGAATAATCTGTGAAATTTGTGAATTTATCGAAACTAAGGACCTGTTGCATCAATCACATTTGACAGACACATCATCGACACGCAGCAGAAGTGTATGGAACTTCTCATACAATAAAATTTAACGAATGTTTTAACTAGTGATGTGCAAGTTGCGGAAACTTTCAAAAAAATCTTGAATTTCTTGAAAAATTCACGAAACTTTCACGAAAAATAAAGGGAATTAAAATTTATGAAATGGAAATTTTCCGAAGTTTTCTTATGTCAAAGTTTCAGAATTTTGGAAACTTTCCGTCGGCACATCAGTAGTTTTAACGGTGGCAGACGGTTTGGTGCAATCGGCCCTAAGGGCACGGTCGTAGAAAAATTATTGTATGCAGCGGTGTTTCACTGAGTCAAAATATACTCGTGGCGTCTTCATTAGAAATTTTCGGCTTTGCTTCAAATTGTTACCCACGCAATTCGCCTTTTTTAACCTCTTTTAAACGCCAAAAGCATACCTCGGTTTAGTTTGAATTTTTGTCGTTATTAGTGAACGGTTTACCTGGGTCCTGTTCCGGTACCAAAGTCACCTCCCACGACATGGCCATGGGCGCCGCAAGCAGGAACGCCATCACCCATATCAAAACTATTATAACTTTTGCCACCCTCTTAGAAGTGTGTGCACTGCAACAAAGAAATAACAAACATTAAAAAGTTTAAAAAAATTAAAAAATCCCCAACATAGTGGACCGATTTTCATGAAACATGGCTAAGAACACTCCCGACTAACTCAGCTTTCAAACAAAATAAACTAAATCTAAATCGGTTCATCCGTTCCGGAGCTACGATGCCACAGACAGACACACACAGACAGACAGACAGACAGACATACAGACAGACAGACATGTCAAACTTATAACACCATCGTTTATGCGTCGGGGGTTAAAAAGATATCGTATACCAAAGAAAAAGCGGTCAAGTCCACTGGCGGCGGAGCCAGGACTCGAACCCGGGTCTTCAGCTTACGTGGCTAACGTGCTCACTACACTACCTCAACCGCCAAAGAATATACATGTTCATAACGTAGGTATGTGCTTAATTTATTGATGTCATCTTGTTATTATTGGTGAACAATAATATTTTCACCACACCAACTGATAAAGGCTTACTTTGCTATTCGAAAACAGATAGAAAATTGCATTTTATCCACAAGAGTGCAAAGTAATTTCATACAAATTTTAACTTGATATCTTGAGCTGGCTGGTAGAAATGACCTATAAATGATGATTTTGAATTATAAATATTGAACAAATTAATAGATTTGATTTAGTTTGATGTTTTATAGTCAGTATTTTGTTCGTGTTGGTGTGGTGAAAAATTTTGTGTTTCACTCGGCGGCAAAGTTTGTTTAACCTTCGTGCCTTGAAACCCTCGCAACGCTCAAGATTCCACTTTTTGAACCACTCGCTACGCTCGCGGTTCAATATTGGAATCTTTCGCTTGCTCGGGCTTCAATATTGGCACGTGCGGTTAAACAACAACTTTGCCCCCTTGTAAAACAAATAACTATTGTTTTGTATTGTTGGTACACAGTATCTCTAGGGATTGCAATCCGATACGGTTCTTTTTTGGAGCAACCGGATACGGTAAACAAAAATTACTTTACATAGGTATGTATTTTAGACAACGAACGAAAGGTTTGAGTAGAACAAAGAATACAGGGTAAAATAAGCAGGACCAGCCATATACTTTGCGTAAGTAGTGACTTTTGAGGTCATATTGAACCACTTTTAGTATGAGGACGGGATGCCGCTCATTTCTATGGAGTGAAAAAATGCCTATATGTATCTGTTATTACTTATTATTAAAACCACATTAAGAACACTAAGGATTTTGAATTCTGAGTTGGTGCATAAACATAATTCCCAGCAAAACTAGAAAATCAATCTCATAAATATTTTTATGTTTTTCTAAGTATCTTAGCATATTATATCATAGATTAAATATAACAAGATCATACCATCCCATACATTAAAATGCAACCGCCTAAGACCGCGCTTACACTCCACCACACATAGATGGCGCCACAAAAAAAATGTCTTGTAGCTTTCGATTATACTTGTAGATGGCGTTAAGTGTCACTTTTGACATAGATTTATAGCTCGGAAATCTACAAATAATCGGTGGCAACAAGGCATTTTTTTGTGGCGCCATCTATGTGTGGTGGAGTGTAAGCGCGTTCGTAGGCGGTCGCATTTTAATGTATGGGATGTTATGATCTTGTTATATTTAATTTATGATTATATCAAGTCGCAATGGAACGTTAAGAGGCCTTATTCCCTAAATACCGCTCATGAATTTAGTACTTTTTCAGTGTGATGTAACGTAAATCATAATATTTTCTCTCTGTTACTTTCTTTAACAGGGCTATTGTGATCTAATCCATACTAATATTATAAATGGGAAAGTGTGTGTGTCTGTTTGTTTGTCCGTCTTTCACGGTAAAACGGAGCGACGAATTGACGTGATTTTTTTAGTGGAGATGGTTGAAGGGATGGAGAGCGACATAGGCTACTTTTTGTCTCTTCCTAACGCGAGCGAAGCCGCGGGAAAAAGCTAGTAACATATAATTTAGATGTAAGCCTTGAATTTTTATGGATAAATCTTAACTCAACAATCACTTGAAATTGACCAAATTTACTATACGCAATTGACGCAATAAATTCATGTTTTGGCTCAACTTAAGATCAAAGTATATATATAATAATCAACAGTTAAAATTACCTGTACTTTCTTCACAATGTAAGCGAAGTGAAGTATTTTTCCAAGGCGTAAGGCCTCTTAAAATAACTCGCATACTAGTTTAATTACAATGCGACATTCGATCCACCAACTGGATTGATAGTTGTAATCTCGATAACAGACAAATTCCAGAATGTATCTAAAATCGCATGTTCTGTACCAACACATAAATTGGCCTTGTTTCTGGACCTTTCGTGTTTCTCCGTTAGTACTTCTACGAATAATCTTATATCTTAATTAACGTGACATTACCTACGGTGATTATGATTACTTAGAGATAATATAAAGAAATAATTCAGGTACCTACATGAAGTCTAATAAAGCTAAGATTTTTACAGAAATAAAGCCAGGTCTCTCACGGAAAGCATTAGGAAGCGCCTACTCTGGACCTTTGAGCTCTTGGCTATAGAGCGCCTGAACACAAAAGATTGCAGAATTCGGCGCCAAAACATCTTATCAGCGAGTACAGTAAACCAGGACCCTTTACGAATTCTATGACAAGGCATTAGCCACTGCGACCCTCAATCAATCATTATGCCCCATTGCGTAATCTTTGAAGCGATTTATTTTATTCAGTAGTCTATTTTTTGATGAAAACCCAATGAAAATCTAAATACAAAGGAATAATTGTAATATGGTATTCGGAACCAGAACAAACCGTCATAATCTGTAGATTTACTATGATGAAAAAATAATTATGAAATAAAAGGGACTATAAGAAACATTGCAGCGAAAACATGAACCTGGAAAGAAGAACTTGTTATGTATACTGTTCTTAATATTCCATAAACGTTATTTTTTTTTTTCAAAAATAAATAAAAAATCCAGCGGCGTGTTAATAAAACTGGAATCAGATTTTTATAAAATATACGAGTAGGAAAATTATTTGATCTTGTTTTAGTACATTATTTTCTAACACTGTTTACAAAAATACATAAAAAGGTTTATTGTATCTGTCTTTACTTTCAACTTTTACTTTCAAATATTGGTCGGGTTAAAAAAATATGAATGCATTTTGTTATAATAATAACCTAACCACAAAATTAAAATTTTGAAAAAACCCCCGACCGCGACCTAGTGGACCGATTTTCATGAAACATGGCTAAGAACACTCCCGACTATTTAACTCAGCTTTCAGATAAAAAAAACTAAATCAAAATCGGTTCATCCGTTCGAGCGCTACGATGCCACAGACAGACACACACACAAACAGACAGACAAACAGACAGACAGACAGACATACACACAGACAGACACGTCAAACTTATAACACCCCTTCGTTTTTGCGTCGGGGGTTAAAAATAGCAAAAAACACTGAATGCTATTATTCTAAAAAGACATTAAATTTATTTTCATGTATTATTTAACACTTTCGAAACCGGGCTCTACGCGGCGCTACGACATTTTCGCTACATACGGGGAAACCCATGTAATCGGCTACGCTTCTACGAGCGGTGTGCCCGACAGTCGGGTTCTTGGTAGCGAAAGTGTTAAACCAAAAAGCAACTATATTTTTTTCTAAAATACGTATATCGGTACGAATAAAAACGCAGTATATACTGTGACAGTTGATGGTGGCGGCAAAGTTTTTGTAAATAAATTTATAATAAAACAGGAAAATAAGCAACATAGCGTCTCTTTACTATGCATTTCTATACCCCGTTTCCTGTACATGATACTATGTAGAAAAGAAAATCGTGTTTTGCGTAGACACCAAAACCTTATCATTTTTTATCAGAATTTTGGAAGTGCCAGCGCATTATGTAAAAGCTACTTGAATAACTAAATATAATATTGCCTAACAATTTTTATCGTGTTATTGTTATCTGTGTGTTTTAGATACAGGTATGATGAATACGAGCATATTAACATATAGAGGATCATCATAGTGATTACGAGTAGGTATCGATATTGTCCATCTATACCGCAGTATAATAAAGAGTACTATCCTACAGTATGGCCACTCCCGCTCCCCGCTGAAAGTGCCGCCCACCCCCTCTCGGTTACCTCAAAGTTACCGCTTGTCAAAAACACGAACAGTCGACCAGTCATATTTCACTCATACAAGCATAGTACGCGTTCACCTACACGAGCTAAGATATATTTGATCGCCAGTGTCCGAGGTGTATCTATACAGTGATGTTGTAGCTAGGTAACTCTAAGGGCCAGTTGCATCAACTACAGGTAACAGCCACATCATCAACGTCAAGCCCCGAATTCATGGTAAACATTTTGTTGAGCAACGTTGTTGAATCAACCGGTTGCAGAGATTCTGGCAAAATGTTGCAGGCAACAGTGCATGTTGCCGAGTTGCTGAATGCATGTTGCTGTGTTTCCGCTTAGTGATCAAAAACATCGCGGATAGTTCTGCAACTTTTGTATAAAAATAGGTGACGAATGTTTTTGTCGCTTATTTTGCTACTGATGGACCAATTAATGAGGGTTTTCTGAATCGTTGTTATGCCAGGCGGCGATACTGAGACATCATTCATCATTTTGACAGCAAACTTCAAAATCCACCAATCCAATAAAATGACGATTTAATATAATTGATGGATTTAGAAGTTTTTTCTTTGTTAGTTGATTTAAATGTTTTGTGGCTTTAGGTTATGTGCGATAGATATACAAGAGAGCACAACAACAAGACTCCTTCAGGCAACATTTTCACGCGGTCTAGCGTGTGGACTGTGGACTGAAGGTCATACCGTAAACAAAGTTTCCAGCAATTTTGTGCTAGTTGATCAACAAAGTTGATCAGTTGATCAACAAAGTTGATCAACTGATGCTCAACAAATGTTTACCATTTCACTACAGATTGCCTGCGATAAGACCGCCTGTTGTTACCTAGTTTTAATCGTTTTATTAAGCTTCCTACCGTTATTTGAAGCCTATTTTATTATATTTGAGAGAGCAATCCTGTTAACAGATGACGTAGCGGTTCACATATTAGCTGACAGTAGTCGCCATTATCCCCACCACCAGTTTTATCCCCTCACCACCGGGCGGTGGCGCCTACGGGCGCCGTTTGCCTCATTGGCGTTCTGTTCTTCGGAGCGTACGGTTCACTACAAAAAATTCTTAGAATTTCTGAGATTCTTAGAATTTTTTGTAAGTAAAAAATATGTAATATTTTACAAAATATTTCATATTTTAACGGTTTTACCGTTCGATTATAAATAATAAAACGTGACGGACATCCTTGTCCGTCGCAATATTTTTAGATAAGCTGACATTTCGAGCGCAGCGAAGGCGTCGCGGTAAGTAAGCGACGAGCATTTGTTTTACTTTATTTACAGTGAATCGGTTCGCCATAAGCACGGATCAGGTCATTGAGAATTGAGACAGTTTAAATTAGACCAGGATTTCATAAATTGTTCGTTAGTTATAAAAAGAAAGGCGCATCTTTGTCGTCATAATTTATAAGTTGTTAAATGGTCGCGGTCTCATTCCTGAATGAGCATATTTTGCAGAAACGTCTGTTTGATGCAAAGTTTACGTTCTTAACGGTTGCTAAGTAATTAAACTTTTTGCACAAGCCTACGCAAGGATAAAGTGCATCCTATTAGGATACTTGATTACTATTTTGTGAGGGACGCTTAAATTTTTATGACCTGATATTTTCCGTGCATATCCCCAGTATTATTACTATGCAGGCTATGGCGTGTAACAGTGATTGCTTTCAAAATTTTGATAGTCTCGCAAGAAGCTAAGATGCAATTCATTAACGATTAAGTAGATAAAACCTAGGACACGTTTAAAACCTTGTTGTATCAACTTGTAAAGGTTCTAGTGTCATATTGGATTCCCTATTGGGGTCCGGTCTATTATGTTATTTTCTTCATTCTTAATTAAAGAGTGCCTACTATTGATGCATCGTTCTAAGTGTAAGCGTTGAATAAAATTCCGGTACTAATAATAATAATAGACTTGCTGGAAGTTTGCTACTCTAGCTAAAGTAAAAGATTTTGAGTGAAACCCCCGTATGTGATATAAAATTGTAACGTGATATACATGCTTTTCTATGTCTAAAAAATGTCTATTTCACCCTATGTCTATAGTGTGAGGTCTGAGATTTACCAGAATAACCATTATTATTTAAAGTAGGTACCTACTCTGTTGTAAATTACCACATACAGGAGAGTCACTATTGATCTTTTGCTTCTATCCAAATAGGATTTATAAATAAATAGTAAGTAGCTGTCTGCTGATTTAAGTACACAAGTTGTTGTGCAATAAATTTATTATTATTCTGCTGCGCAAGCAGATGTGTTGACTATGCAGTATTTGTATCAGCCCATATCCTAGATTTGGCGTTACAAAGAAAAGACCCGAAATTTGTTTTTTATTCGAATACCTACTCTAATAATTTCCGCTTGCGCAAGGCGTAAAGAGACATCATTATAATAACATTGTTGCTTGGGATATCCATTGAGACCATTTGCGAGGCTGGGAAAATGTTAGCGGGAAATCCGTGTAAATAGGAAAGTTTCCGCCAAGCCTATGTATCTAATCTTAATTACTCGTACTTCCGTCTGCGCAAGACGTGTAAGTATTTCTACTTACCCAACAAATAATAAGCCTGCGCAAGGCCTTTGTTTGTTATTTTTTGTTATTTGACTGCTACACTAGCAGACGAAATAAAAGAAAGGAGCCTATGAGACTACCTATCTAGTGTAATGAATTACCAATAATATAGCAAGCCCGTCCTGGCCTGCGCAATGTAGCGTGATCATAGAACTTGCCTTTTTATAAAATTTTATCTGCCATTCCATAATATTCATAATTTGCCTGCGTAAGGCGTGTGAATATTATGAATATATTGTGAATATTCAGCCAACGAAACATAATCTCTGAAGAGATTTTGGCCGTCACGGCTATAGCCTCCGCAGGGCGTGTTAAACTTACAACTCAGCTCTCTGCTAGAACTATCAGGAACCGGATATTCTTAAATTAATGTAAACAGCATTCTTAAACTGTTTTTGCAGGGTTTAAGTAGGTAAGCAAGATATGATAAAACATATGTATTAGCCTGTTACATATCGCTAAACAAGTGCTTTGATAATGCAAGTAGTATTTGCTTCGGCAGTACATATACTTAAATTGGAATGACAGAATATTAGCATAGCCCCTGCGTATAGGGAAGACCTGCAAAGTGGTTAATTAAGCGTCTGGCCATATTACAATAACATAAATATAGGTATGCTTCCGCAAAGCAACCACAAGTCATATACTGTGTATTATTGCGTATCGGGCTACTACCACGAAAACGCATGCTATTAAGTAAATATACATTTCAAATACAAATCATCATATTCATGAAATATCTAACCTAACCTAACCTATTCAGCCGCCAGCGACTAGCTAAGCGAACTTACCGGTCAATGGCTCCTTTCAACCACATATGTATTGCCGGCTCCGCTAGCAGCGTGAAGCTCGCACTAGCGCTGAAACCAGCACCAGGGGCGGCTCACTCCGCATTTCTTCCATACATTGCTTTTTAAAGTTGCCAGTTACATCCAAGTTACATCCATGGCTTTTTAAAGTTGCCAGAAATCGCTGCAACCAGGTGGTAAGAGCGGCGAAACGACGTTACATACACGACAACATTACGACTTCTTCACCCGCGGACACATGGAAATTTCTTCGGTCACTCGGAATTGGTAAAACCAAGGCCGATGTTGACTCACTTCCTTTTTCTCTTGATCATTTAAATTTACATTTTTCTCAGACACCCGTTCTCAATTCTTTAATAAAATTCAAAACCTTGTGTTATATCGCATCTTTACCTTTCCCAAATGTTGACACTTTTACATTCACCTCTGTCACTGAAGATGAGATCAAAAAGATAGTTATGTCGGTTAGGTCTAAAGCGGTTGGACACGATAATGTGAGTAGAGTCATGATCACCCTTACTCTCGACTGCATTTTGCCTATTCTCACACATATTGTCAACACTTCTCTGCTCTCTGGGGTCTTTCCTTCATGCTGGCGGAGGGCCTTTGTCATTCCACTACCTAAATTATCTAACCCTAGTTCAGTCAATCATTTTCGGCCTATCTCCATTCTACCTTTTCTATCAAAAATTCTTGAGGCAGCAGCTCATAGTCAAATTTCTAAATTTATTCATAGTAATAACCTGCTCTCTTCTTTTCAATCGGGATTTCGATCTGGTCACGGAAACGGCATGGAAAATTCGAGAGTAACGGTGTTGGTGCTCATTGATTTTTCCAATGCGTTCAATGCGGTGGATCATGACTTACTTGTTGCGATTCTTTCTCATCTGAAAGTCTCGCCAAAATCGACCGAGTGGTTTGTGTCCTACCTTGCTGACCGTGCTCAGGCAGTCAAATCCAGTTGTTCCTTATCTGCCTGGTGTGATCTGAACACTGGAGTACCACAAGGTGGGATTCTTTCTCCTCTCTTATTCTCCGTCTTCATTGATCAAATCACCTCCAAAATCCGTAGCTCTTACCACTTGTATGCAGATGACCTGCAGCTGTACACTCAAGCTCCTGTAGAAGACATAGACTCTGCCATTTCGCTGATTAATGACGACCTGGATCACATAGCTGAATGGTCCAGTAGCTTCGGTATCAGCGTCAATCCAGCGAAATGTCAGGCTATTGTTTTAGGAAGCCAACATCAGCTGGTAAAGCTCGGTGCTGTTGCCGTTGCACCGATCCTGTTTGATGGCACCGTCATTCCAATATCTAAGCAAGTGAAAGATCTCGGCCTTGTTTTAGACTGTTTAGTGCTCGGCGTAGTAAATAGTTGTGTTTTTTGGAAACTCTTTCTTTTTGTTTTTGGAGTAATTCTAGGAGTTTTCTCGCAAATATGTGTAAGCTTATTAATTTTTGTTGAATATTCACTTATAGTTTTCTTCAATGAGGAATTTTCTAAAAGTAAGTTTTCGATTTCCCGCTCTGCACTTAGTAATTTTTGTTCTAAACTTGCTATTTTCTCATCCATTGTTTCTAACTTTAAGTACATGCTTTCGACGACTTCAGGGCAACTTCTGTTTATTTTAGACACTGATGATGATGAAGAGAGCGGTGAAGAGAGCCGTGAATCTTCTAACTCTGTATCTTCTGAGTCTGGTAGCGACTCAAAGGAGTTCTGTGTCGGTACGTTGATTACTTCTTTCTGATAAGAAGTACTGGGCGTCGAATTATGTTTTTGTATGTCCGGTGACTGTAGCGGTGTCGTGTGATTCAGGTCTGTATTTGTTTTGGTAGGTGTAAGGTGAGCTGGGTCCCTCAAACTATCATTGGTACTTGGAGATGGGAGCTCTTGAATGTCAAGTGCCAAGTTTTTTCCTTGTCCAGAAGTGTCGCTGGGTGCTGGTAAATTGGAAGTATTTTTATTGAGTACTGGTATACTTGATGATGACGGTTGTTCTTGTATATTCGACTTGGTATTTTTCTTACAACTTTTATTTATGTGTTGATTAAGTGTTTTTTTTTGTGCCATTTTTGCTGTACACGACTTGCATCTCCATTTCTCCCTTGACTCCTCACTCATTAAGTTATACAATTTCTGGGAAAAACCCGCACAATCGAATTCATAACTATTAGAACATACTGAACATAGAGCAGTTGTTTTTATGTCAACATACGATTTACACTTGAAACAGCATACTAATGCCATCTTGCGGCGCCTGCTTAAATCGCTTGATGTTGGGTTTTGGTGCTTTATCTTTGTTTTTGATGCCATATTGTTAATCTTTCTGGTAATTAGCACCTTTTTCAATAGATGTCACTATATTGTAGTTCTAAAATATTTCCTTAGATGGCGCTTAAATAAACTTTGTCGACGAAAATCGATGTCTTTCATATGGCAATAATTTCAAGTGTCAAAGTGTGACAGTTTGACAGTCTAGCAATGTCATTGTTCAGCTTACCCTTGTTTACGATGTTCGATATTCGTAATTTGTATTTTAACGGCTAATTAGTGATTATGTTTGGTGAAAAACTATGTTTGATAATCGTAGACACTTTTGTGCAGTCCGTGAGTATATTTTGGAACATTTGACTCATAAATTCCACTGAAAGTAGTTCTTATTATTGTTAATATAACACTATACTGTCACTGATTTTTGTTCGTCTTGACACTCAACCTCGTATTGTTCCGTAAGGATAACATTGTTCGTGGATTTTTAGCACTTAACTTATGCAATTATATCACTTCTCAGTCCAAAACACTTATACATTTTTTATTTTCACGAAAATATTGCGTATTCGATGTCACCGTGGCTAGTGTTGCCTAGAAACTCGATTTCGATTTATCTTCGGCCTACGCAAATACGACCACATTTCTTCATATCGTCGCCAGTTAAATTGGCTTTCCATTCGTCGTCGTAGGTCTTTTAGAATCCTGAGCATGTTATTCTCCATTTTGTTCGAGCCCTACTCTCCCAGTTATCTGAAATGTAAATTCACTTTCATTACCCCCCGTCCAGGCTGTGAACTACGTTCCTCCCGCTCTCTCAAACTCTCCATTCCTTCTCACCGTTCTGGTTTCGTCTCTAACTCCTTCGCCGTCGAGGCAATCCGCCTTTGGAATTCTCTCCCCCTCTCTATTCGACAAGCCCCAAGCAAACTCGTTTTCAAACGACTGCTCCGCAAGCATCTTCTGGCAGAAGAATTCAAATAATGTTCACCATCATATATATGTAATTATATATATTAGTCTATCTTTATATAAATTTATATAAGTATTAGTATTCAACCTGAGTTTAGTAAATTTATGTTTGATGTCACGATTATATTTGTCTCTGTTAGCTATTATTTCTCCTGCGCCAACATATATGTCTCTGTTTAACCCAATGGTTGACTGGTAGAGAATGCCTTTTGGCATTAAGTCCGCCATTTGTACATGTTTCTTTAGTTGTGCAATAAAGTTTAAATAAATAATAAAATAATAATAATACATTCCGGTGGCCGCGAGTTCGCGGCTCATAAAGTTTGACGACCTTGTCGCTGCGCAATAGAACTCAATGTCGTATGCAGTCCATTGACAGGTTGTTGACAGTGAGCCTTCTGTACTTGTACTTTTATATATTCTGTGCCAGCACCAAATCAATGACTTTGAATACAAGTCACGTGGAACGGGATGAGCCTAGTTCCTTATTAAATAAAGGTTGGATTAGTGGGTGTAATCTTCGTAATCCAGCTTGCCTGGTAAAAGTGGTAAATAACCAAATTGTTCCTATATCTAAGATTGTGGTAATCTATACTGGAACTGAGTAATTGGCTTGCAAAAACCTGACAATTTGTGTTGACTATCAAATTCACGTCATCAAAGACTCAGATCTTTAACCCTTTATTAATTTCCTATGAGTTAGACACTTCACTTCCTTCTGTGGACATAATAATATATAAGGTTGTACCCCGCTGTATGTGAATATAACGTTGGAATTCTTTAACCTTCCACGTATAATATATATAAGAACAATTTGGATGTTTACCGTATGTAAATACCTATGACCCACATAGGGTATGATATGATCAGAGATGAATAAAATTTATCTGTACGGTACCTGTCCGAACGACAATAAGCCATGCTATACAAGGCTTTTAAATCAAATGATTGATATCGATTCCAAATCAAGAACCTTCTAGATTTCCTAGACAACTTGTCTAACATCCCACAGAAACCCGCTCTCTGGGTAAGAAGGAGGCCAAAGTTCTTTTCGAGAAAAGGGATGCACCGTAATCCTAAATGTGACGTTAGAAGAATGTACCTACAACATGTACCTCTTCATTAGCTTGAATCTGCTCCTAACGCTAAAAGACGGCTCTTTAAGATTTTTAGTATCAAACACTAATTATTCTGGGACCTTCATTCAGGCAAATAACCGCGAAGGTTATTGCTGCAAGAATATTACCAATGTTCAACAAGAACTGATCGCCGAGTCTGCCTACATTCTTCCCTTGTTTTTGACAAAAATAAGTTATGAATTATTTAGTGTCTTGCTTGGCTACTCGTCTAAAATACATAAAATGTACTAATATTAGAGCTATGCGCCTGTGACATAACTAATTTATGGGGCCAAATCAATGCTAAAATCTATTTTGGAACTATTTTTAGTCTTGTTTCAAATATAACTAAAACTTCAGTTAGGCCTACAGTCCAAATTATTTATTTATCTTACCATAATGGGTATCCAGCAGATATAGTTGGTACTTATATATTACAATGATAAGTGAAAACCAGTGTTTTTCTAGCTATACTACAACTTATTAGCAAAGGTAGTGCTGCTTACCATATCAACCCAACTAATTGCAAATACGTATATATGTACAACAAAATGAAACCACTTATAGGGTGGTACATATTAAAAATGGACTGAAACGAAAATCTTATAAATTAAAAGATAATTTATTGTCTAAATAGCTGCGCTCTGTATACTACTATTATCCACCTTTAGGTGGGCACATGAAATTCGTCTTTTGTTCGTATATGCCAACTTAAATCAGCCTGGAAATACAATGCATGTACATACTGTGACATCACGCAATGATCACCTTTGTTCAAATTTGTACGTACACACTTGACATTGTTTAGCCATTATATGCTAACAACAAAGTAAGGAAATATTGTAGTCGATTTTATATATCTTCAAGGGAGATCCCGTTGTTTTTGTAAAATGTTGTATAAGTGCACTTGATTCCTCATAAAGACTATAAGAACTTTCAAATAAATATTAATACAAAGGAATAAGCCATGAAGATAATTTTGTGTCTGTAACGTAACCTAAACAGTATTATGCCTTAGTTATACTGAGATCTATAGATCTAACATATATGCTTTGCTGTGATAAAGATAAATAGCATTGTGGCTTGTAATGCCTCAACAAGATTTCACTTTCTTTTTGCGAAGTAGATCGATGCATAATGATAAAGGATCCTGAAATTAATAGAAACAGACAATACCGAAAATTATGATTTGATGGGTGAAATGAAATAAAAATATGAACTCGCTTTTAGAAATAAGATTTAATCTTATAACTTGATTCACATTGATTTATTAAAAATACAGTATTCACAAAAATAGTAACATGTATCACTGCAGATTCCACTTGGTTGAATTGAAATGATTCACCCACACACGCAGATTATTAAGTGCACTAGTTGTTTCCACCAGTTTCACTAATGATGAGGAATTAATCACATTGGCGTTATGCGGGCCACCAGGCGGTCACAGACAGGTCTCAAATATAATAAAATAGGCTTCAAATAACGGTAGGAAGCTTAATACTTAGCAGCGTTTTACCTTACAATAAAACGCATATTAAGCGATGTACCTTATTTGAAGCCTATAGTTTTTAGGCCGCCAGTGGCTAAAGTACTCCGTTGCAATACACCACTTTACTTTTATTACACCCATGGAGGGTAGGTTTAACTCACTAATGTATTTTATCACCTTCACCATTCAGGTTGCAAAATCCAACACCTATACACTCCAATGTATACTGATATGTCCCTGTTTTTATTTAAAATGTACATAATTAAAATAATTATTGCAACCTTTTTAGTAAATTGTACACTTATTGCAACTTTGTTTTGGTTATAATTTGAGAACCAATGAGGCAAACGGCGCCCGTAGGCGCCACCGCCCGGTGGTGAGGGGATAAAACTGGTGGTGGGGATAATGGCGACTACTGTCAGCTAATATGTGAACCGCTACGTCATCTGTTAACAGGATTGCTCTCTCAAATATAATAAAATAGGCTTCAAATAAGGTACTTCGCTTAATATGCGTTTTATTGTAAGGTAAAACGCTGCTATTAATGTAATCTCCCTTTAATAAGTGGTGCACAATAAAGTATATTATTATTATATTTCTTCCATTTTTTTTCTCGGCTTTCACCGGTGTACTGAAATGCACGGGCCTAAGCCAAGTGCAGCTCAGGTGAGTATAATATCTAATATATCATAAGGTAACGTCAGTATTCGTGTCCCTATTAGTCGTAAGAGTCTCCAAGTTTATGGTAAATGCGTGGTTAGTCACTAGTGGGGTTGGTCTGGTTGCAGCAGCAGATGTTTCTTGATCAGTTTGTAAGAATTTTCTTACAATGCGACATGTGTTGAGAATGACGGCTTTCTGGAGGAGATGGAATGTTTTGGGTGGTAATTTTAAGGTTTTTAATGATTGGTGCAGCTGTTTAGGAATTAGGCCTGTAGAGGATAAAACAATCGGTACTATTATCACTTTCTGGAGATGCCATATCCGGATAATTTCGTCTTTCAGTTCAATATATTTGCTAAGTTTTTCGGCTATGGTGTTTTGTAAGTTATGTGTATTAGGAACGGCTATGTCAATGAGGTATCCAGTTTTGCAAGTTTTGTCTATGAGTGTGATGTCAGGTCTGTTGTGATGGGTAGTTCGGTCAGTAAGGATGGTTCGGTCATAGTATAGTTTGGCTGTCGAGTTGTCCAATACACTTTCAGGTTTATATTTGTAATATGGTTCTATTTGGGTAATGAATTGTTCTTGAATACTTCTTTTAAATCTTCTTCTTTGAAATCCTTCCGACATCCGATATCGGATCGGATAATGTGAAAATGGACTAAGGGCATTATCTGTACGAGTATGATGATTCATTATTATTTATTAATTTAAATATTTATTTATATCTTATGTCTCACGACAAATATTTTTTGCTGGAAGAATAGATTACTCCAGAAAATATCTAATGTATCTGGCGATCATGAAAATAGGAGGATAATAGTGTCAACTGTATTGCGGTCTCAAATGTCAAAAAAGATGTCGCACCGGATTATTTACCTTTGCCGCAGTTGGATTACATTATTTACCACAAGCTTTTTCCCGCAGCTTCGCTCGCATTAGAAAGAGACAAAAAGTAGCCTACGTCCCACTCTCCATCCCTTCAACTATCTCCACTTAAAAAATCACGTCAATTCGTCGTTCCGTTTTGCCGTGAAGGACGGACAAACAAACAGACACACACACTCCCATATTATAATATTAGTATGGATATCAATATTGTCTGTTATACTTACAGAGCAATGTTAGTCTCGCCTCTGAAAGCTTCTTCGAATAATGTTCCTTTTTAATATCGTATTCACTGGAGCGGAAAAATCTAGCGTCAATCGTAAAAAGAACAATAAAATTATCATTTCTTCCTGTTCCCAACGCCAGTGGATTTATTTTATTGCCCTTCATTATGTTTATGGGCTGAGGTATCTCAAGGGCTGAACACGCTTTGATAGTAAGAGATAACCTTATTACGATCTATATGAGAGGAGGTTTTGTCTCTATCATAGACCACGCATTTTTTCTAATCGGATTAAATGTAAGAAAAACCAATCAAATACTGTATGTTCTCGTATGTGGTGAAATACTGAATCAATACTGAAGAAATTTGATACAGAGATACCTAAGTCCTGGGGAAGGACAATAACAGGTTTTATTTCGAAAAATTAAAAATAATCTCACGTTTGCTCCAAAAGTGACAAAATAATGGTAATTTACTAATGCAGAAGACGTCGCGGCCAAGACCTTGTTATGCCTATGGATTATTATACCACGACATGTCGAAAAAACGGCATGTATTGTGATCAATAAATGGAATGGGTACAAGGTACGATTAGAGAGTATAGGGCTTGTGTCATCCGTATAGTAACCACTTGTGTAAATAATTTATCAGAGAAAACCTACTTCTTTACGCTAACCACCCATTTTACAAATATTACCCATTACGTAATATACGTGCTTAGGCCCTATTTAAACACAGTTTTTGTATATTTTTAAGTTGTAAATTAAATCGATCTTAAAATATTACATGAATACGGTCCTGGGTTCGAATCCCGGTAAGGGCATTTATTTGTGTGATGAGCACAGATATTTGTTCCTGAGTCATGGATGTTTTCTATGTATATAAGTATGTATTTATCTATTTAAGTATTGTATATCGTCGCTTAGCACCCATAGTACAAGCTTTGCTTAGTTTGGGGCTAAGTTGATCTGAGCTTTATTTGACGTTCATATGCGCATTGTAATATGCCTACTTGAAAAATAAATATTTCATTTTCATTTTCATTTCATTTTCATTTTCATTTGTGTAAGGTGTCCCCAATATTTATATTATTATATTATACGAAATCCTCGAAAAGTGCATTCGGCGTTTAACAAATGCTGCTCACATTTCTAAATTAAATGATATAAAATAAATGTAGTTATTATCTTAAAGAGTGTGTCTACAACTTTTGACTATTCACAATCTCCAATTATTAACGGTGTAATAACTAAACCCACACAAAGTTGACCTAAAATGAGAAAAACGTATGTCGCCGTTTAGTAAACTTTGTTAAAAAAATTCAATACTTTAGTTATAACATTAAGTGATTCTAAAAGCCAGATAAATGGACTAGAAGTTTTGAGGTTTTTTATATTTTTCCTCTCAAAGGCAACAAAGAAATTTTACCTTAAATTTAAACTATCGTAAAATTTCCATACATTCGCCATTGCTGTCAGAATTCTCCTTTCGATTAGACGCCCTGAGCGGCTCATCGGAGGCAGACGTGTCGCCGGTCGCTCCGCGTTGACGTTTAAATTTGACAAATATTTTGACAGAAAATAGTGTACGTACACGAAAAACCATACCAGTGTAAAACTGTGCTCAAAATAAATAGGGTAAATCAATAATGTCAGGTGGAGATCCAATCTCATTTAAAGTTTAAAGGTGCATGGCTTGTGCATAAAAAATAAATAAAAATATATCACATTATTAAAGAAAATAACGAACACAACCGAATGAGTATAAATGATTTCATTCTAGTTCGGTTAAATTGAAAAAAGTTTCATGTTTTCTTTTACTCATCGGAATACATTTTCATTACGCTGGTATTAACAGTACGTCATTTTAAAAATATATATGACAGCACCTACGTCAAATTTTGTCAACCAAACTTCACAGGTTGTATGTAAACAATTACAATTTAATTTATTCATACATATATTCAGATAATTATTAACTGATTCTTACTTAGAATAGAAAAAAGGGGAATGCGAGCGGGTATAATAGGTTTAGTGGTTCTAGTTCAAATTTAATTGTATATATAAAAAAATGTCTCAATTTCATTAAAGATTTACTCTGTGCATACCACGAACACGTAACCGTAAGTTGAAAACAATAATAATTATAAAGTACCTAAATATATTGTTGTTTAGAAAGTTAACGCTCGTTTTGAATGGTACTTCTCCACTCAACTAGACTAGACCAAATATTCATGGAACAGTCACCAGCATAATTATATGACTATGAACGGCCGTGCAAAAATATCTAATTTTCTATAAGGGACCATAAGTATATGACGACATATTCCCGGCAAAAATTTGTGATGCTCCGTGACCGGCAAAAACATCGTCTCTCTTTCTAGCGTCTCGCGAGCGTAGCGTCGGGCCAACTGTATGGAAAAAGACGCCGCGTCGGCGCGGCTTAGCCATACAGTTGGCCCGACGCTACGATTGCTAGACGGCAGATGTGGGGAGTGTCCTTATCCGCAGAAATATCTGTATGATCGGGTAGCTTAAAAATATTTGATTCCTTATAAATAAAAATCTAAATTACACTCTCACTCGCATAAATATCTATCCATTGTTAAAGCAAATATATATCTTACGGGCTAGAAATCATTAATATGTAATTAAAGTGCAATAACAAACCCTACCTTAGTTGCCTTAGAGCGGTAAATTGTATGAGGTGATTTGACATCTCACGAAACACGTGAAAGTCAGTGCATATGTCTGTCTCATCTGTTGATAAACTATGACAAGTAAACTTATTACAAATCTGATATCAGAAGCCTTTTTACAAGCTTTTATTCAACTTGCCTTGTTAGTATTTATCTTAGTTTGGGCCAAAACGTAGAAGCTAAATTTGACCCGCTTTCCGATTTGCGATTGAGCTGAAATTTTGCACACTTATGTAAATCACGTGCCAATGCAATATTCTGGTATCATGGAGGTGATCTGATGATGGAGCAGAAAGGTGGTCAGAGGAACTCTGTTATGAAACGTCGTATCCCCATTGAGTAAGTGGTATTTAGAGACATCTCGGAGAGCAATAGATGATTTTTGAAAGAAAGGTACAGTCGGCTAAGGTAAAGCCTGTGCCAAAAATGATTTTTTTGCAAAAAAACTTATTATAAATTGGGAGGTGAATTTTTATATTATTTTATATAAGAAAAACCGGCCAAGAGCGCATCGGACCACGGTCAGTGTAGGGTTCCGTTCCGTACTTTCCGACATTTTACATATTGACAATTTAATAAATACCGTAATTTGGGGTGAATAGGGTTCCCGGGGTATATAATGCTATTATATTTAAATAATATATTTTATGATTTATGTAAATAATATATTTACAGACATGAAAATGTCTGTCAAAGTAGGCATTCAAATTTATTGGATTTTTTACTCATTTTAACTTCATTTTTGTGTGAAATTTTGCTAAGAATTTGTTCATTATCCTTTTGAATGTAGTGTATACCTATACTTCTAAAGTTTATGTTTAACAGAAAATCATAAGACATATTTTCATTTTTATAATGGTTTTCATGAAGAAAGCGATGCAACTGTGTTGGGGAACTTTTACGGGATGAACAAATATCCGCGGCCTGAGGGGTGAATAGGATCAATAATGGGGGAAACGGGTCGTAAAGGGGTGAATAGGTTTACGAAGGGGGTGATTAGGGTCGGAAGAGGGGTGAATTGGGATGTGTAGTCAATGGTTGTCAAATTGTATAAAAGATATATAACTTACCTAAAGTGATGTTTTTATGAATGACCTCTCTGTATATGGACGCAATTTATACGTCAATGTATTGCTTCGTAGTTAGACTAGATACAATAAATTAACATTTAGAAATGTTAATCACACTTCTGTCAACCACAAGTCAACGTTTCTACTTAAGTCCACAAAAATCACCCATGGTTGCTATAATATAAACGGATTACTTTAAAATAAAAATCATAAGTATGAAACTATACATCTAGGGAAGAAATAAAATTATTTTATTGAATAATTTTTGATTTGTTATTTTCAAGTTTATATAAATAATAAATTCTCAATTCGCTCAAAGGTTGGAAGAGATCCCTTATAGGTATAAGTTCGCCTTTGTACACCATAACTATACTGTATTTTTATGTCCTAACTTGTCTTATGTACAATAAAGTGTTCACATACATACATACATAAATTGAAATAGATATCATACACGAAAGAAAAAACGATAAGGCCCACTGGTGGCCGAGCCGGGAATCGAACCCGGGTCTTCAGCTTACGCAGCTAACGTCATTACCACTAGGCCACCCGCCCGCCGTGTGGTACCCGACGAAATTTCTCTAGTGTATGTTATCTCTGATAGGCACATTTTGACCACCTCGTATAAGTCGTATATGAATCTTTAAGGCCCTTTTGCACCAACCACTTAACTCAGGGTCAGTGGGCTGTCAACTGTCAAATTCCATGTAAAATGGTGGGTTAACCCTCAGGTTAACCCTCCATATTCGTTGGTGCAAGCGGCACTTAGAGGATTAGGGTATAGCGAGAGAGATGGCGGGTTCGATTCCCGGCTCAGCCACCAGGAGGCCTTGTCGTTCTTACTTTCGTGCGTGATATCTATTTCAATGCATAAGTATGAAAACGGTTATGACTTTATTTTCAAGTAAGTAATTTTTGCTGATAAACTTTTTTTTCGGCATTCAATTTTGTAAGGTATGCTCCCAGTCGAAGATCAGCGCTGATGAAGAGGCACCAAAGAAAACACGTCCGTTCCATACAAGATTTATTAGCAGAGAGCGAAAATATAACCTACCCACAATCAGTCGGCGCCTAATTACTAAACTACCCACATTTGTCACAAATTTATTTCAAAAATACTTAAGTCATTATCAGTTTGCCGTTAATATTTGTGGGCTATTAAATTGGACCAGGAGTGATATTTAAAAAAAAACTATACATTTATAACCTTTTGAATTTTGGAATTCGGTTAAAAAATCCGGCCAAATGAGAATCTATTTTCGCACAATTGTAAAACTAAATTATCTTTACTAGTTACCTCCAAAATACTAAATGAAATGACATCTATTGCGACTTAAGTAGTTTGCATAAATTAGTTACCCAATTCACCTAGGATGGCGCTGTACTTTGGGCTACTTAGTACATCATTTTCTGAAGATTTTGGGTTCATGGGGTCGAAACGGGTATGAACTAACTTAATTTGTGGTGAATAGGGCCAAAACCGACTTTTGAACGTCGATAGCAGTTTTTTTATATGTGCCATGATAATTTTTTACACAAAAAATCTTCTAGCGGTATGAACTCCGGGTTGTCTTTGAAAATATGTCGTTTTATTTAGTAATTTTCGCTCACCCTAACGTTGGGGTGAATGGGGTCGGGAAGGGGGTGAATAGGGAAAAGTGCTAGGGTTGACTTTTTTGGATTACGAACAAAACCTGACCTGTCACGAGCATATTATATTTATTTTATCAAAAAATAAGGAACTAATATGTTATGAGTAGTCGGTAATGTATTAATAAAATAAATTTATCGAAATCTAGACATATGATAACCCTAAACCAACCTTTATAGTTATATGGTGCTCTGACGCAGTGAACAAGTAAGTATGGTCGTGGGCAGTGCGGATAACGTGTCAAAATATAAGCATAGTTTGTTGCTATTTTTCATGTTTAAATAACTTCTAAACTAACGTAGTGGGTATTAAAGTAAAAGGTTCACAGTGAACATTAGCTTGCCAGACATGTGTTTAGCTATACCATTGTATTGAGTGTTGTATCATAAAGTCAAACTAGGCATTTATTACTAATTATTTACTATGTGGGGTGTCTTTGATCACTTGCATGGGGTAACATTGACCATAATGACACATAGTTGATTATTGTCTGATTATGTCACGGTACTTGTTGAGACTGATAATTTGATCTCTTCTTGTGATAAATATTGAAACAATTGCAAATAAAGTTGGTTTTTCGAAGATGGTAATTTTTATTTTTAATCAAAGTAACCCCAAAATAGCGTTAAAGAGTTGTAATATTTGACTCTGCGAACCGTTTTTTATCTTTTCTTGAGATAAAATACTTTTGTAAGGGATTACATTCGATTACCATTAAAAAAATACATAGGGTATCAAAGTAACCCCAATGTCAGTTTAAGTTTGATAACATCGTTTTTTTTTGCGTACATTATTTTGTTACCTTTCTATATTTTTAGCAGGAAAAGACTAAAAAAGTTGATGGTCCCATTTTTTTCTTTCTTTGTTACGTTACATTGACCAACACATTTAATGGGTAAAAATACCCATTAAATGTAGAAGCTAGAGAAGTTTAAATTCCCAAATTGGTCAATGTAACCCCAGTTTACGGCAGACACCGTGAACCTTTTCTAATAATTCTCTTTTTATTTGAAAGAAAAATCGTTACGATACTAAAATATGCAATCTGAGATAAAAAAATGCTTTTCATATAGTTACAAACTTAGTTCAGAATTTTTTTCTGTAAAACTTTTATAAATTGTTCTACCTATCAAGTTCAAAATAATTTTCCTAGAAAGTCTTAATAAAGTTCTGCTTTTGAGATTTTTTCATATTTGAGAAAACAGCCCTTATTGCCTGAAATACGGCGACATTGATATTTGCTTTTTCGTATTTTGATGGTATTTTGACTGCACTGTTGTATTTTTTGCCATGCTAATTTGAACCTTATCTCTGAGCGATGTTTTTTAATTTTCAGTCACGTCACAGATGTTTATGACATAACATCTAGGTATTTAGCCATTTAAAAGAAACTACAAGTGGCTTTACAGACGTGGCGACTGCAACTGGTACAGGGCCTAAGCCATAATTTAAAATTATATTGTGATTTAATATGTATTTGTGTTTTATTTAATGCTAAGTATGAGTTTCAACATTTTCAACTCAAGAAACTGAAATTAAGAGAAGAGACTAGGAAATTGGGTAAGATCAAGAGTCTGATGCAGATAGCGATGGCGGTATTGGATATGATAAGATATGCGTCGATATTCCCTGTCTTCCTTTGGGTCTCTGACTTGACTGCTGCTAGCTGTACTCTATTCATTAGGTTTTTATTTTATACACATGCTTTATTTTTGTATAAACTAAATGATAAAAAAGCGAAGCTAAAACGACCAAAAAGAATAAAGAAAATATCTGATAGTCTTTAATACAACCCGCATATACGTAATGCACAGCTCAGGCCTCTGAAGACCTGCAGGGCAATCATGGTCGCGCGATAAATGATAAAACATCGGACCGTCCCTATCGCACTTACAAATAAAGCGATAGGGCTGATGTTTTATCATTTAGCACGCGACCATAATTGTTTGCCTGGAGGTATCGGCCTTCACACACGTCTTTGAAAAATGTTTGCGGGGATAGGCAGGCTGACGATTTTTAATCTAAGTATAGAAAAGTAACGCAAAATGAAGTGCAAAGTAATTTGAAATACACCTAGGTAAACAATGAACTGAGTAAGGAACGTTATCTACATATTAAGGTAAATTAAAGTCACATGAGACATGGACAGAGAAGGAAAGCTAGATGACGCGTATTTTTTCTCTGTCTTCTTGTATGCTACCTTTTTTACAGTTTTAATTTCTCAAAGGACTAGTTGACTACAAACTCAAAATAACACTCTTGAAAAAAATTAAGGGTCACTGACCTTTCACAGTAAATTGAGGTAGTGTGAGTGAAGGGTGTTTGTGTGTGTAATGGGGTAATTTGACAGATTCTGAAAATTCTCCCTGCTCTACCCCCTCTTAACTTATATTTAGGTACCTACTACATGTACATCAAAGAAAGAGCTTTAAAGATCAACGATAAAAAGTTCATATGGTGTACGTGCTTTAGTGCATTTTCTAGCAGGTATAATCTATACATATACTATGTGAATATTATCTACTTATGTATTTCTTGAAGTTTAAAATGATCACGAAGAATTTTGCGAATACGTTCTACAAAAGTAAGGGCTGTGGTGGCCTAGTGGTAATAGCGTGCGACTTTCGATCCGGAGGTCGCGGGTTCGAACCCCGGCTCGTACCAATGAGTTTTTCGGAACGTATGTGCGAAATGTCATTTGATATTTGCCAGTCGCTTTTTGGTGAAGGAAAACATTGTGAGGAAACCGGTCTAATTCCAATAAGGCCTAGTTATCCTTCGGGTTGGAAAGTCAGATGGCAGTCGCTTTCGTAAAACTAAGTGCCTACGCCAAATCTTGGAATTAGTTGTCAAAGCCGACCCCAGGCTCCTGTAAGCCGTAGCAAAAGCCGGGATAAGGCAAGGAGGATGTTCGTCGCCGTCGCGTCTCATACTTCCATATCGATAAGGTTTGATTTCGTATACGTCGCATCGCCGTCGCGCGACCATCGCGCAACCGTCGCCCACGCAAGCCACGGCGTAACAAAAATAAATAAAAAAAGCAAAACAATAAGTATTATCAAATTTAATACTTAATACTGATTTCAACTTTCATGCTCCCCTCATCTGTATTCCCGGGCGAATACAATCTGGGTGAATTCAAGTCAAGAGTGAATAGGCTGTTGCTGAACCAGTGAGCTACAACCTCGGCCTTGTCGTCACTTTCCATCAGGTGCGACTAAGGTCAATCACTGGCCAGTTTATAATAATAAAAAAAAATGATTATTATACAACATTATTTTAAATCGAGACTTAATCGCGTATGACTACATAATTATTAAACTCCCTCCCTGAAACGTTGGAGGTCAGTTTAATATGTAGTCATTATGTATGCGATTAATGCATAATGTTTTTTACAAACTTCACATCCAATATATTAATTGTTCGAAGTTTTCATTAATAATAGACTTAGATTTAGACTAGAATATTTGACAACAAAATATATTAGATATAACAGGGAGAAAACATTTGGGTAACGATCATTATAACTTAATCGTAAAACTGAACAAAATGTATTGTCCCACCATTACAAATTCCTAAAACTGAATTTTAAAAAGCTAAGTTTTCTTCGAACCGAGTTGAGAATGACAACCTATAGAGAAGAACATTCGAACACATGAAAGCATCCATACTAATATATAAATAGGAAAGTCTGTGTGTCTGCTTGTTTGTCCGTCTTTCGCGGCAAAACGGAGCGATGACTTGACGTGATTTTTTAAGTGGAGATAGTTGAAGGGATGGAGAGTGACATAGGCTACATTTTGTCTCTTTCTAACGCGAGCGAAGCCTTGGGCAAAAGCTAATTTTTTATAAACGAAACATTGTACTAAGGTTTAGTCAACACCTGTGAATACAAAAAATAAGAAGATAAAAATAAAACCGCCTTCAAAAAAAGCGTGTTACAAAACACGGAGAAACTAAAAAGCCAAAACTAATAAACCTTCGAATTCAGATTTCTTATCGGATTGCAATAATCTTAACATCCAAATTATAAACAAATCAATTATTTTTGTAGTCGGTACCAGACCTGTTCGTCGCCTTGCTATTTCCTGTTTGCCCCACCCAACCATACGCAGGCTGGCCCCGACTCCAAAAATAATTGATTTGTTTATAATTTGGATGTTTAGATTATTGCAATCCGATAAGAAATCTGAATTCGAAGGTTTATTATTTTTGGCTTTTTAGTTTCTCCGTGTTTTGTAACACGCTTTTTTTGAAGGCGGTTTTATTTTTTGTTAAAAAGTTAATTTATTTGTTGATTTTTAGTGGTTCCTAGTGATATTATATGTATCAGTCCGAATATGTGTACAGTAGTGAAAGAATTATCCTTTAACTCCTAACCGTTGAGGAGTTGACCTTCCATCATCAGCTCAGCCACATAAAATTATTACCATCAGGCGTAAATACTGGTGTACCTTTGAAAAATACACTAAGAACATTACATGTGCCTGTAACATTTGAAGAGTTCCCTCGATTTCTCCAAGATCCCATCACCAGACCCCGACTTGGTGCCAATGGGACCATCTCGGGGTTATACCCGTTCAATCAAAAAAAAAAAATTTTGAAAATCGGTCCACGATCCTCGGAGATATCGAGTAACATACATACAAAAAAAAAAAAACATTCAGTCGAATTGTGAGAACCTCCTCCTTTTTTGAAGTCGGTTAAAAATAGAACCAAGGCATAATCTTAAAGGTATTCTTAGGTGTTACTCCGGGGACAACACTGAAAATTCCCCATCCGAGAACCCTCTCGGGACGCCATTGGCTAGTAAAAGGCCCATACTTACCGCCCTAGAAGGCCACTCAATTTACCCAAACTCGCACATAAACCTCAAAAAACCCGGATTACTCCTCAGTCTTCACATTACTTCGTCAACGTTCAAAATACCAAGTTACATTGAGAATTTCGTTAAGTTATTTCGTAGAAAATTATTAACAAAATACAAAGGTCACTTTTTAACATTTGCAACCAGGTTATAAGCATATCTCAACAGGGAACGGTTTGCGGTTTGCATATTTGCTACAACAATGCCAGCATTCAGAAGCGAAATAATAAGGTCAATACGGTTAAGTGTGTTATAGGGAGAAATGTGTCTGGCCTTCACATTTGGACTGTTTAAACCAATGATCAGTGTTAATTGAGAGTTCATACGTTTACCACTAATCGTGAGTAGCAAGTAGCAAAAGTATGAACTCGCAAAAACTCCTGTGACAATGAGAAGAAAGGTTAAACGATAAGGCCAGATACACTTCCGCTTATGACACAATTACCCGTATAGACCTTATAGGTAAGTAAGTATCTATCATTTTGAAATCAACGCATAATGAGCATAATTTTTATTTTTCATTTCTAATTTCCTACGCCAATACGAGGCAAATATTTACTGTAGATCAAACGAAACCAAATTCATATATATACACCGTGTTTCACTTAACACTAAAAACCTGAAAACCGTTTGTTCAGAATCGAGAGTAGAATCGATTGAGCTATATCTTGATGGGGGTAATATTTTTTGTTTCAATTTGTATTATTAGTTATTTTTTACGTGCCTATTCTACTAATTCGTAATACAACATTGTGCATATCACATTGCTAGGGGTTGTATACCTTTTTCAGTATTTAGGGGTATTAATAATGGCTGGTTACGTGGACGATTATTTTTTCCGCTACGAATTTGACGTTGTGTGTCAGTTTAATTTTAATGTTTATCATAAGTCATAACAAATTGAACTCCAACCAAATTACAACCTTGTCATTTTGAATGTTAGGTTTAAATTTGCTTACTGCGATTACCTGTCCAATTTGAAGTTTACTGTGACAAAGCTTAAGTGCTTTACAGTGACATAGCTGCCTATTGTTAAACCTTATGTCGTTGCAGTAACGTACACAAATAAATAGTTTGAAGGTTTATGATGGTAGCTAGCAATTATTTTATTGAGTGTAGAGTTAAAAGTCGAGTAGAGCTGTACAGAAAATGAAAACTTCAATTTAAAAAAATAATAATCATCAGATTAAAAGATGGACACTCTAGACACGTTTGAAAAAATGAAAATCAGTTGGGGTGTCTGAGGTTTTGAGTGATACCGGAAACACGGTGTAAAAGTCAATTCTATGATAATTAAATTAATAAATAAGGAAAAATTCAAAATTGCCAACAGATTTGCTGTACCTTAAATGTTGACAACATAGCTTATTACTCATCAGTTTTTGAACAGCCAAGAGAGCCTTTTCCAGTACATTTGTTGAGTGTTCTTTTATTTAATTAGGCTAGAGGTTAGTCTTACAATGCACATTCACCGGTATAAATAAGTGATGATATCTGTACCTTGTCGTATTAACGTCTTGTTTGAAATGTCATACGAAATTGTCAAACGATTAAAAGCGACAAGGTACCAGATATCAACACTTTTTTTATGCCGGTGACTGTACCTACTCTTATTAGGGTTCCGTAGTCAACTAGGAACCCTTATAGTTTCGCCATGTCTGTCTGTCCGTCCGTCCGTCCGTCCGTCCGTCCGTCCGTCCGTCCGTCCGTCCGCGGATAATCTCAGTAACCGTTAGCACTAGAAAGCTGAAATTTGGTACCAATATGTATATCAATCACGCCAACAAAGTGCAAAAATAAAAAATGGAAAAAAATATTTTATTAGGGTACCCCCCCTACATGTAAAGTGGGGGCTGATATTTTTTTTCATTCCAACCGCAACGTGTGATATATTGTTGGATAGGTATTTAAAAATTAATAAGGGTTTACTAAGATCGTTTTTTGATAATATTAATATTTTCGGAAATAATCGCTCCTAAAGGAAAAAAAAGTGCGTCCCCCCCCCCTCTAACTTTTGAACCATAAGTTTAAAAAATATGAAAAAAATCACAAAAGTAGAACTTTATAAAGACTTTCTAGGAAAATTGTTTTGAACTTGATAGGTTCAGTAGTTTTTGAGAAAAATAATTTTTACTCAATGTCACAGGTGTTGTTGCGAGTTCATACTTTTGCTACTGCTACTCACGATTAGTGGTAAACGAATGAACTCTCAACTATAGCCTGACAAGTTTTTATTTGACCCTCGCCGCGTTGCGGATTTTTAGCTGAACTAATTTATTTTACTGGCAAGGATTACTATTTGACACCCGTCGTCGAAAGTCATGGAATGTCAGTGATGTAAACAAGAAGTAAATATTTTAAATTTTCTAACAATATCATCGCAATTTTTCCCAAAATAATTATAGAAGTGATTCATCAAAATAGCCCAGTTCATTTTAGATTCCATTAACTCTCAAATAGTCCTTACACCCTGGCGGGTGCTGCCTCTGGGTGTGTCCCATACATTTCATTTAAGTGTCGAAAGGGCCTCTACGCGTTGGCTTCGGCCCCGCGCACGCCTCTCAAAGGTCCGGAACACCATTGTTCCGTGATGGGAAAAACATACAAATAAAAGTGAAAATAACCTGATAAATTACGTACAACAAAAAGGATGAAGGATTTCACAGCATTTCGATACCAATGTTCTGAAATCGGTTGTTGACACGTCCGGCATTGACAGTTTAATAGTGCGGTTCTCCTGTATTGATTAGTTGGTTTCGCGTTTAGCCTAATATATTTTTTGTTCTTATTTAAGGTGTCTGTAGCTCTGCCGTGAAAAATATTTATAGAATTAAGGATGCCGTTCCTGCTGCCACTGATCATTGGTTTTAAGAGTTCAAATGTGAAGGCTAGACACACTTCTCCTTATGACACACTTACCCGTATTGACCTTATGAAAAATGTATATAATTTTTGGTTCTAGTACAACCATTCAGTGGCCCTGTTCACTTTCTCCATACAATCAATGTCATTATCCGTATTCTAAAACGTCAAAAACTCACTGTAGGGACTGTAGTCTGTGTACAGTAGACTACAAAGAGATGTATCCATCTTTCACCTTATTGCATTGTAATAAGGTGAAAAAGTGGATACATCTCTTTGTAGTCAACTGTACAAACGAGTACATAAATATAAAGCAATAATGGGTGCTCGTAGACACCTGTGCTCAGTACAACTGCTGCAGTTAGATAAATAACCAGTCGTTTGTAACATTCTCAAACGCCATCCGGTTCACAGGTTTTGGCAATCATGGCTTAATAGCGAAAATTTTGCGCAAACTGCCCTCCATGTCTCTTAAATCGACGTAATCTTTTATTAAATTCTACCTCATTTCGTTTTATTGACAAATTGAAAAAAACCGGCCAAGAGCGTGTCGGGCCACGCTCAGTGTAGGGTTCCGTAGTTTTCCGTATTTTTCTCAAAAACTACTAAACCTATCAAGTTCAAAATAATTTTCCTAGAAAGTCTTTATAAAGTTCTACTTTTGTGTTTTTTTTTTTTCATATTTTTTTTAAACATATGGTGCATGCATCCTTCGAGAGTAAAGGAATTAGAATAAATGTCAGTAAGACGAAAGTAATGGTATTTGAAAGAGATGAAATTATGACAGATTGCAAAATTAAGATCGATAATGAAAGTTTGGAACAAGTGAAAGAGTTTGTGTATTTGGGAACGTTGTTTACAAGGGACGGTAAACATGGAAAGGATATTGAAAGGAGAGTGAATGCTGGGAATAGAGTGAATGGAGGACTAAACGCTTTTATGGCCAGCCAGAAAGTGTCGCAAAAAGCACGCCTGGCGGTGCATAGAGGAGTTTTAGTGCCTACACTTATACTTATACACTTATACTACTCTTATTAAGACATCAAAGTCAAGTGAATGCCGTGGAAATGAGAGCGTTAAGAAGCATGGCTGGTGTGAAGTTGAGTGATAGGATCAGAAATAGCGTGATAAGAGAGAAGTGTGGAGTGGATGTAGATGTGGTGACAAAGATTGAGATGGGTATGTTAAGGTGGTTCGGGCATGTAGAGAGGATGGATCCGTCTGTCCGTCCGTCCGTCCGCGGATAATCTCAGTAACCGTTAGCACTAGAAAGCTGAAATTTGGTACCAATATGTTATCAATCACACCAACAAAGTGCAAAAATAAAAAATGGAAAAAATCTTTTATTTGGGTTGAAAAAAAATATCCTCCCCCACTTTACATGTAGGGGGGGTCTACATGTAAAGTGGGGGATGATATTTTTTTTTCATTCCAACCGCAACGTGTGATATATTGTTGGATAGGTATTTAAAAATTAATAAGGGTTTTCTAAAATAGTATTTGATAATATTAATATTTTCGGAAATAATCGCTCCTAAAGGAAAAAAAAATTCGTCCCCCCCGCTCTAACTTTTGAACCATATGTTTAAAAAATATGAAAAAAATCACAAAAGTAGAACTTCATAAAGACTTTCTAGGAAAATTGTTTTGAACTTGATAGGTTCAGTACTTTTTGAGAAAAGTACGGAAAACTACGGAACCCTACACTGAGCGTGGCCGGACACGCTCTTGGCCGGTTTTTCAAGTAATCACACTACTATATATATATCATACACGAAAGAAAAAACGGCAAGGCCCACTGGTGGCCGAGCCGGGAATCGAACCTGGGTCTTCAGCTTACGCGGCTAACGTCTTTACCACTAGACGCCCGCCGTGGTACCCGACGAAATTTCTCTAGTGTAGGTATGTTATCTCTGATAAGGCTAGGCGCATTTTGACCAACTCTAAGGGCGAATAGATACATTCGGTTAATATGTTCAAGTAAAACATTTTCAATTACATTTATTATGAAAAGTCCTTGACAATCGAAACATTTACCATGGTTGCCAAATACTATTCAATATACTCTATGGTTGCCAATATTATTTGTAATGAAACTAATGAAACTGGTTAACGAATGTTTGATGTTCCTGATTTAACATTTCCATAAAGGTAATAAAGGACCAAGGATCTGCCATTCCCACTGGGTTCGGGAATATTTTAATTTAGGTACTCATTCGGATTTGGCCCTTTCTGCAATTGTATTAATGCAATAAGGTCATAAAATTCGTAACTCGGCGTTGTCACATTTTATTTGTGTCCTGCCGATATCGTCAGGCAAGAGAGACACTGAGCCCCTTTAGTAATTATTACACTTTTGTCCGTTCCATGAGTTTTACAGATACGAGTTTGATTGTATGAGAAAGTGAACAACCTTCAAACCGTTTACTGAAACTAGACGTTACATTCCTTGACATTCTCGTTAGTTACTCACTAATTTTAGGTATTTAAAAGTCATGCTAGCCACAATAATCAACAATCTTTAATTATATATGGTGACAGGAAGTAACAGTATAACGTGGTCTGTTAATGGATATCAGGCCCCGTAGCCGAATGCCATTTCAGCGGCGCTAAACGCCGCAGATGTTCAATCTATCTCTTTCGCTCTTGCGTATTGGCGCGACAGAGCCAGACTGCATTTCTGCGGTGTTTGGCGTCGCAGAAATGCCATAAGGCTTCGGGGCCAGGTATTCTTAATTACCGACATCACGCACGTGAGCTAAGTTTATTATAAATCGATTATTTAACGGTAAAGTTTGAAGGTAACAAAGTTATTTAGAAATAGATCCTGTAGTACAATAATTTACTAAAAGTCCTTGAGGGTACCTGTGTTGGGGGTGTATGTAGAGGGTTGAAGGTTGAAGGTAACATTTTCCTATTATTGTGCATACTTCGAATATGAGCACGAGTAGCAGTATGATAAATTTTGTACTTTTGTACCCAGCGGGGGATGAACAATTATATAATGGTCATAAAAATATCGAGTACAGTGTAACAGGGCCAAGTTGTCCACCCCACTTTTTTGTAACATGAGTATTTTTACGCGATTAACTTAGAATCGCGAGCTCTTTCGATCCTGATAGGAGAAAAAAAAAGGTCCCAAGATTTCCATACATTTTTTCAAACCTTCCATTCCGTTACCGCCATACAAAATGTATGAAAAAATGGTAACGGAATGGAAAAAACCTTGGGACACTTTTTTTCTCCTATTAGAATTGAAAGAGCTCGCGATTCTGAGTGGAAACCACATACAACTTCCAAATCCAAAAAAAAAGTGAGGTGGACAACTTTGAAAAAAATGGCCCAACAATGTAATCAAGTATCCAATCAAGTATCAATGTAAAAAGTAAACGCTGTAAAGAGCTCGAATCGTCGGGATGTATTTTAAATTCATTATACGCGATATAATCCGTTTCCATAGTTTTATTTCATACACATTATAGTTTAAAAAATAAATTAGTGTCTACACTAAATCTTGGGATTAGTTGCCAAAACGGATCCAAGCCGTAGTAACAATATTGGGAAATGCTAGGAAGAAGAAGACATGTTATACAACAGTAGTTTAAATAGTCTACTAGAAATTACTAACTACTGCTAACTACTAAATAGGTTGTACTAAGTTAGTACCTATAAACGACTAGCTTTTGCCCCCCGGCTTCACTCGCTTTAAATTTGCAAATTGCGGAATGCTCCATACATACTTCCAGCCCTCATTTTGGAGGATTAGAAAGAGACAAAAATTAGCCTATGCGACTCTCCATCCCTTCGGCTATCTTCACTTAAAAAATTACGTCAATTCGTAGCTCAGTATGGATTAAATATAAATTAACATTTAATTTGCTTAGTTACAGCCGGCCGGGCCATTTTTTTTTTTCAAAGTTGTCCACCCCACTTTTTAGGGTTCCGTAGTCAACTAGGAACCCTTATAGTTTCGCCATGTCTGTCCGTCCGTCCGTCCGCGGATAATCTCAGTAACCGTTAGCACTAGAAAGCTGAAATTTAGTACCAATATGTATATTAATCACGCCAACAAAGTGCAAAAATAAAAAATGGAAAAAAATGTTTTATTAGGGTACCCCCCCTACATGTAAAGTGGGGGCTGATATTTTTTTTCATTCCAACCCCAACGTGCGATATATTGTTAGATAGGTATTTAAAAATTAATAAGGGTTTACTAATATCGTTTTTTGATAATATTAATATTTTCGGAAATAATCGCTCCTAAAGGGAAAAAAGTGCGTCCCCCCCCTCTAACTTTTGAACCATATTATGTTTAAAAAATATGAAAAAAAAATCACAAAAGTAGAACTTTATAAAGACTTTCTAGGAAAATTATTTTGAACTTGATAGGTTCAGTAGTTTTTGAGAAAAATACGGAAAACTACGGAACCCTACACTGAGCGTGGCCCGACACGCTCTTGGCCGGTTTTTTACGCTTAGAATCGCGAGCTCTTTCAATCCTAAAAGGAAAAAAAAAGTTTCCCAAGGTTTTTTTCCCATTCCGTTACCATTATTTCATACATTTTGTATGGAGGTAACGGAATGGAAGGTTTGAAAAATGTAGGTATGGAAATCTTGGGACATTTTTTTTCTCCTATCAGGATCGAAAGACCTCGCGTTTCTGAGTATGAATCGCGTAAAAATACCTATGTTACAAAAAAAGTGGGGTGGACAACTTTGAAAAAAATGGCCCAATGGACTTTGTCAAGTCAATAAAAACGTTTAAGACCTATTAATGAGTAATCACTTTTTAGCCATCCTTTGAATTCAACCCACCAATACTATTTTTTTTAAATCCACGTCGGTGGCAAACAGGCACACGGTCCGCCTGATGGAAAGCGGTGACCGTAACCTATGGACCGCGCCTGCAACTCAAGGGGTGTCACATACGCGTTGCCGACCCATTAGAAACTTGATTATCTAGTCAATGTCAACAATGGTGTTTTTAGCACAATATGTATGCATTCATACTTTTTCTACAGTTTTGGTCCCGATTTACAATTATATCATATAAAATACCTAATATTTTTACTTTCAAGTAGGTATCGGCGAGCAATAGTTACCTATCTGTAATCCATACTAATATTATAAATAGGGAATTGTGTGTGTCTGTTTGTCTGTCCGTCTTTCACGGCAAAACGGAGCGACGAATTGACGTGATTTTTTTAGGGGACATAGTTTAAGGGATGGAGAGTGACATAGGCTACTTTTTGTCTCTTTCTAACACGAGCGAAGCGACGGGCAAAAGCTAGTATTAATAATTTCAAAAGGTTAACAATAACAATACTCAACTGCCTCAGTATTTTAACTAAGTGTCCTTGACACACGAGCTACTGTATGGATCCTAAGATTGAACCGCGAGCGACACGATTGGTTCTAAAATAGACTGTTAACCCATTCAGTGCTAATCACGATACGTCGTTCTGCCTCTACCACACATTTTTGCTACATACGGGGAAATCCATGCCATCGGCTACGACCGTAGCGCTATATTGTAATTACTCGTAGTTTATAGCGGTGAATGTGTAAGTATGGGACTAGGGTCATAATTTGTTTGTATTAGATAGCTTATTTAACGTAGATTTAGAATCTGTCCTTAACTGTATACCTGCCATAAGGGCCCTTTAGCCATGGACGGTCACATTTTTGCTACTCCCGAATTGTTTGTTATTCGTCATTTACACTTTACAGGGTAGTGCATAGTTCTTTAAAACCCTACATAAAATTCTATTTATTACGCGCGCAGTTACGAAAAAATTGAAAAAGCATTATTTTGTTCTGTGAGCATGGCAACGTGTTGTTTTATAACGTTACTGCGCGCGTGTGCGGGAAGCCGGCGGAGGATGGCTTTGGGCAGCTGGCTCGAGAGTCACGCGCTAGCAGTGCAAACCTTTGCTTCAAAATACAGGAAACAGTGTGAGTTTCACGAAAGTTATTCTAAAAAACTATTAAAAACTAAGAGCATGGTCGTAGAAAAAGACGTACCTATTCTATGCCACGGTGTTTAACTGAGTCAAAAAATACTCGTGGCGTTTTTATTAACAATTTTCTGCTTCGCCTCAAATTGTTACCCACGCCACTCGTCTTATTTGATCTTTTAAACGCCGGTTGCATAAAATACTATTTTCTGTAACGTTCTCGACAGTGCGAGTCACGTATTCTGAAACGTCAAAAACACAAAGTAAAGGCGCTGTTGCGTTTTGAATTGTGTTATGTTTACATAGGAAGGAATTCAAATCCGCAACCAAGAAACGTTAGTTTACACAGTTGACGTGGCGTGGGCTACATCAAGGCACACCTAGACCTATATTGCAAACAGTAAAATGCTCTAATGTAATTGAGCCGTAAAGCTATTATCAGTCTGTCTGTAGCTTTGAGTAAGGAATATTACGGCAATATTCTGCCGTCAGATTGCTATCTGACAATCACACACACCTTAGTAGGTATGTGTGATTGTGGTTGTGTGATCCACAGTGAAACTTTTGATTACGTGTACTACGGCTTGTCGTAACCGATTAATTAGCCAATCTTTTCCTGCGACGGAGGAGATATCGTCTATCCGCTTTTTTTGGGGTTTTCCTGGGTGCCCCCGTCCTACCGGTCCGGTCCATTTTGTTGCTTCTGGGGTCCATCTTTTGTCCCCATATCTGGATTCATGGTAACAATACAAAGGCAAATCTTTTCGTACTACATTTGTATATAGTTTACCTGAGAGGAGTGATGATGGCTCGATGCCGATCAATGGCGATGGCTGTCAATGTGAACACGCTGACGTTGACATTCAGAGCCTGCACGAACGGGCAGAAAGGGCACATAAAGTGTGGGAGCAGCCATCGCTGCAACAGCGCGGCTTGGAACTGGGGACAAAACAATAGATACATATTTACATACACATCCCAATAACGATAATACGGGACTGACAAAGCCGATACAAAAAAGCGTACGTAAGCAATTCCCGAAAAGTTTGTACATTTCGATCACGTCTTCGATTTAGATAAAAATTGGTAGGCTGTGATGCTGAGTAAGATCCATTAAGTTTCTCAAAATGTCCTAGGTCGTTTGTATGAAACATGATGAAACCTTCCTTTTTTGTTACCAGATATCTATACATTTTCTTCTGTGCATTAGAAAGCTAAATCACTCTTCATCCCTGAACTGCTGAAAAACTCCGGTTTTGTAGGTGTGCTTTCTATGCGTTAGTAGGTACTTTTATTTATTCTGTGCTACAGTATAGAAAACTACGGTAGCTGTAATCTTGACGAAGAAGAAATAACAGCAATGGCTTACAGTACACGCCAAAAAACAGAATTGTTTATGTCCCTACTTTACAATGGTAAATCTAACGGTGCACTATAAACCTACCTCTATAAATTTAGAATTAGCATATCTCTTCGTCTCTTAGGGAGGTTGCACACTGCGACCTTTGGAAGCGATACAATATGGATGTAGTTTTTCTTCTTGGGTATAGTTTTATTCTGCACTAGGTACTTGTATCACGGTATAGCCGCAATTTACAATCCTATTACGAACCTTAATTAGCTCCAGAGACTGTATGGGTCCAAGTATCTTTGTACAAGCCAAACGTTATAAATATACCTAGATATTTTTGTGGCACGAACGTCAAGTTGTAAGTGCATGACAAAATAAAAACATCGACAATCCATTTATCGATAAAATAGCCTTACATAAGGTTAATAATTATCCCTAATAATAACCTCTAAAATCTTGAATAATAATGTAATAACTTATGTAAACTATTAAAATATGGTTCGTTTTATTATTATTGTCCATTTATTTTCAAACCTGTAACATTTGTATAAATCATTAATGTTATATACACCTGAATTCAAGCCTATGAATTTAGGTGTATATAACGTTAATGTCTCCCTAAACGGGGTAGGCAGAGCACATGCTTTTAGGGAAACATTGTTTCATGTGAAACTACTTAAGACCACAGCAATAATTAATAACATAATTATAATAATGAATGACATATTATAATGTAAGATATCGATGATCTAAATATCGGAAGGAAGTCACTAGTGTCACTTCGTTCGTGCTTAAAAAATATCTAGGTATAGACTTATATTGACCGGGATATAGACCGTGATTACCTTTTTGATTTTTGTCGAGCTCCCGATATTAACCCGAGACTCGATAAAAACCGGTGAAGTCAGAATTGAACAAACGTAGTGACACTGTGAGTGTAGTGTGTTTGGACAGACCATCGAGTGTGAATGCGACCAGTGGTAACGCTGAAAGTGAACGCAGCCAACGCGCGGGAAGGAGGGTAGATCGCGCGCTGTCTATGCAACTTTAACATCCACCCGCCTTCGTCAGTTTTCCGTGATCATTATGCATGCAACTGCGTCGAAATATCGGGAGCTCGACAAAAATCAAAAAGGTAATCACGGTCTATATCCCGGTCAATATAAGTCTAATGAAAATAACCGTGAATCATTCAAAACTCTTATCTAGGTATAGTTATAAATATATAAAATTTACAGTACATAATAATAAGTACTTATAGACCTTTGTTAGCGTCTTACATTACGATAAAAATCTGAAAAAGACGAAATTATATACCTCTAGTTTAATTTAGAAAACCGGACTGTTTTAAATCGTCACTAGTTGCAAAGTACTTCTTTGTACGTGTATTGTCTGACGATAGGCACATAAGTCACTCATTTTTAACCCCCGACGCAAAAACGAAGGGGTGTTATAAGTTTGACGTGTCTGTCTGTGTGTATGTCTGTCTGTCTGTCTGTCTGTCTGTCTGTTTGTCTGTCTGTCTATGTGTGTGTCTGTCTGTGGCCTCGTATCTCTCGAACGGATGAACCGATTTTGATTTAGTTTTTTTTGTCTGAAAGCTGAGTTAGTCGGGAGTATTCTTAGCCATGTTTCATGAAAATCGGTCCACTAGGTCGCGGTCGGGGGTTTTTTCAAAATTTTAATTTTGTGGTTAGGTTATTATAAGTAGAAAGTAGCACTGTGTGTACTGCAAAGACATACCAGAAAAAGTTACGGTGGCCTAGATGCCGGTACACCTTTAGGGGACGCTCGGCTAGATGTCGCTAATAGGTATTAATATTTGACATTTTAACACAGTCATATCAAGCTAAGAATATGGACCAAATTGTCAAAACTGAGGTTCAAAAGTTTTAAGCCTGTGTCAAGAGATGGCAGTTTATGCAATGCTTCGACAGTAACTCTTTTTAATACGCAATCCTCTTTGGTATACTGTAAATATTTTAAGACGTTGGGTTATGAACTGGACTGAACCCACAAAAACGATAGCCGATCGAATCTGATCTCCTAACCCAGAGGGGCAGTTAGGTTTTTCCTATTGGATTAGTCCGGTTTCCTCGCGCCGCTTTCAATTAGAGAAAACCTTCCGGTATCTACTATCTAGCCCATATTTCGTTCATAAAATCTGAGACACTGGCACCAGATGAACATACTATAACTTATTAAATCTAATTATTATATATATGCGAGAATTCGTCAAACCTTTTTGGTGGTGTGAAAATAATGGCAATAAGAACCAAGTACTCGTCCTCATGAATAACACGATCTTTAATTACTGTCGTCTCGTCTGTCATCTTCAGGGAGCGTACTTTTCATGCCGATGACATTAATCTGACGTCACGCTCCATATAGGGTGATCCCAAATAGTTTTATTGTAAATTATTAATCATTAGTCGTCAATCATTTTAATCGTATACAAATTACTTCAAATACAGTAGTCCATTTACATGTGGCATAAATAATACCTACTTGAAATGTGAAACGTAAATAAAATTATTTGATTTGTTTTTATAAATAAATTTAGAAGAAAACACGGAAAGCACACACACATCACAAACAGGATAAAAAGTTGCAAAAAAGTACACAATTTAAAATAAGACAATATTTCCAGAGTTTATAAATTATACATTAAAATAAAGGGAACAAGACAATGACAAACATTTTTAAGTGTGAACGCGACCATAATTTAACGTCAACAGCTAACAGCATCTGTGGCAACACACCAATGACGTATAGCTGTCAGCTGAAGAAGCTTTAATTAAATAGTATTGTTAACAACACATTACAATAAATACGTAGAAAAGAGAATTTCTCTCTAACGTAAAGCACACCATCCTTCTTGCATTCATTACCATGAAAAGAAATTCATAACTTAAAATGATTGATGACTAATGATTAATAATTAACAATAAAACAATTTGTGATCACCCTATATGGAGCGTGACGTCAAATTGATGTCATCGGCACGAAAAGTACGCTCCCTGGTCATCTTCAATCCAACTGAGTTCCATTGTGCTATCCGACCGTTGAGTTAGAATACTTAATATCGAAAGGAGTTGGCATACGGGAAAAAATGGTGCAGGACTGCAATGCAATGTCAGTAAACACTTGTTGTGCAAGAATTTGAGACAAGCGTTGTGTCTTTGCGGCTAGACGCACGCGTAATGAGTGCACTTTTCGGAAGATCAGCGCAGCCGCCAGCAACATGCTGAGACCATTTCATGTCACTTGTATTACCTATGACATGGAATTTGATTGTAGGAATGATGTTTTTTGTGTATTGTATGATTTCTAATTGTATGCTGCTTACGAATAATATATGAAGTTAAAGGATTATTCGTGGTTTTATTCGGAGATTTTAGAGAAAGAAAACTAGCGTTCTTGACTAACGGTATATTTCGTGTATATTTTACAGCATTTGACAACAAAGTGACAGATGACAAGTAAAAAGGCACCAGAGGCGACGAATTAAAAAAAAAAAGCTTGGCTGCGTTCTAAAACAACTTAACAGAAGTGTTCCACCAAGACGTATTCTAAGAAACGAGAATGTACAATCGAAATTGTGCGAATTGCCTTATCTAGGCTTTTGAAATCTTTGCACTTTTGTCTGTCTCTGAGAAACCAACTGAGCCAAAAAAATGTGTTCCATTGTGCTATGCGGCGTTTTACTGAGGAATTCCCTTAAGTCACATTTACACGTACCGTACCCGAAATCCCGACTGGTAAAATCCAATAAGGAAAATCGGGTTAAAATTGTATTTCAGAAAATTGGCCGTACCTTTTAAGGAGTGGGAAAAGTGACTTAATAAACCTTCCTTCCGCCGACGTTAACTATTTTGGTCTTTACTAGCGCTATTTAAAAGGGCACGAAAATAGATTATTTTTTTGCTATACGGCACTCGGTTAAGGATATACAGATCCTTAAAGATTTATTTTTAACCGCCCTCTCAAATTTCTCAAAAGAAGGTGGTTCTCTATTCGTCTGTACTTTTTTTTTAATGTTTGTTCCTCGATATCTCCGTCGTTACTGGACCGATTTTGAAATTATTTTTTTTTGATTGAATGTATATGCATACAGATTGGTTCCATTTTTCTCAGAACTCAGTTCTGATGATGGGATCCTGGAGAAATCGAGGGAACTCCTCAAATCTGAAAGGCATACATATGGCGATTTTCGTGTTTTTAAAGGAACAGCATGCATTTACGTACGGAACAGTGACATTTGGTGCACTGGAACTGCTGATGATGGTCAGAACGGAACTCCTCAAATCTGAACGGCACGCATATAGTGACTTTGGTATTTTTATAAGAACCGCATGCACTTACGTCCAGAACAGTGACATTTGGTGCAGTGAAACTCCAGATGATGGTCAGAACCGAATTCCTCAAATCTGAACGGCACACTTATAGTGACTTTGGTATTCTTATAAGAACAGCATTCATTTAAGTTCAGAACAGTAACATTTATTTAGTTATATTTGTTAAGCATATTATTGACTTTTCAAGTCAAATTTTGTCAAGCTTCGATTTCTTATAATTGATGAAACTCCTCAAACCTTAACGGTACCTATACGTATATTCATTTTTGTTGCCATCAAATAATTAAAGCATTAAAAGCAGTTTAAAAAAATACCTACACCTTTCTACATAATCCAACATTCGCAAGTAGCTTTCACCAGAACCCGGCGGCGGTTTTTTTTTCTTAAACATTATTAATAGAAATAGTTCTTTTGTCATTAAAAAATTATATCTAAACCATTCATCGTAGCACAAAAACCCCACAACTAGCGATAAAAACACACATGAAAATTACAACAAAACGGAATATCTACAACTTTAAGCAAATATTGCGTCGTGACCCGTCTGTATCGGCCTTTATAGTTTTTTTACACATAAATATCTGTGAAATGAAAAATAAAACTCCCGGCTTAGGCCATCCATTTTGTATGATACTTATTTACTACAGTTCTCTCGAATTGCTCCGCCGAATTGTGATACATTATATACTACAAACGTAATGGCAATCATTTCATTGCATGTCTGTGTCTGTGATTTTTTTCGTACCGTATTAAATGTTTTTAGCAGATACAGTTTAAGGCGAAAAGTATCTAACGTACCTGAAACGGCATAGCAAACAGCCCAATGACGATGTCAGCCAGTGCCAAGTTCGCTATGTAACAGTTGGTGACGCTCTGCATCCGCCTCGAGATGGCCACCACCCGCATCACGAGGCAGTTGCTAACAGTTTATAACGTACCTGAAATGGCACAGCAAACAGCCCAATGACGATGTCAGCCAGTACCAAGTTCGCTATGTAACAGTTGGTGACGCTCTGCATTCGTCTCGACGTGGCCACTATCCACATCACGAGTAAGTTGCCGAAAGTTTCTAACGTACCAGAAACAGCACAGCAAACAGCCCAATGACGATTTTAGCCAGAGCCAAGTTCGCTATGTAACAGTTGATGACGCTCTGAATGCGTCTCGACGTGGCAACCACCCACATCAAGAGGCAGCCACCCACATCAAGAGGCAGTTGCCGACAGTATCTAAAGTACCTGAAACGGCACAGAAAATAGCCCAATGACGATGTCAGCCAGTGCCAAGTTCGCTATGTAACAGTTGCTGACGCTCTGCATGCGTCTCGACGAGGCCACCACCCATATCACGAGACAGTTGCCGACAGTGTCTAACGTACCTGAAACGGCACAGCAAACATCCCAATGACGATGTCAGCAATGCCAAGTTCGGTATGTAACAGTTGCTGACGCTCTGCATCCGCCTCGAGGTGGCCACCACCCACAACACGAGTCAGTTGCCGACAGTCTCTAACGTACCTGAAACGGCACAGCAAACAGCCCAATGACGATGTCAGCCAGTGCCAAGTTCGCTATGTAACAGTTGGTGACGCTCTGCATCCGCCTCGAGGTGGCCACCACCCACATCACGAGGAAGTTGCCGACGACGGCGAGCACCGATATCGAGCCGTAGAGGAACGATAGCAGCACGATCATGCCAGTCGGCACATCGTACAGTGTTTCTGAAACAATATTAATTAAATATATCTTTACTTGTAAAATTCAGTCTTTTACAACTCTAAAATTATTCTAAATTTCTTTTTTCTTTGTAATAGTTTATGCTTTCTTTATGTATTAAGTAAAGTTAGTAATAATATGACATTTAGAGACTATACTATACATCTCTAACTCTACATCAGTGTATAACTACTTTGCTTATGATTAGGCTTAGGACTTTACTGTGGTTCTAAAATCCGTGGAGTCGCCATATGAAAAATTTTCAAAGTCAAAGTCAAAGTCCAACAGTATGATGTCACATTAAATATAAATATTTATACACACTGTCACATCGTCACTGAGTTCATTTTAATCGAACGTAGTTGATTTTATCTTAATAGTAATTTTTTGGTATTATTATATAGGATTATGATAAAATTTACTAATAAATAACATTATTAGTTAATATTAACTACGTTCGATTAAAATTAACTAGGTAACGTTGTGACAGTATGTATAAATACTTATATTTAATATGACATCATACTGTTGGACTTTGACTATGACTTGAAAATTTTTTATATGTCGACACCACGGATTTTAGAACCACGGTATGCCATAAAAAGTCCTAAGCCTACTTATGATTAATTTTTAGTTGTTAATATTTATATTAATTTCATTTGTTTAACTTTAATGAATACTCTGTAATGTTGACATGTATAAGTGCCCCTGTGGCCTATTTGCTGAATAAATGATTTTGTATTTTGTATAATAAAGATAATATCTTAAAATGTAATATTGTCTTCGGTTACCGCGATAGTTACTCATGAAATAAAACTATGGAAACGGATTAAATCGCGTATAATGAATTTAAAATACATCCCGACGTTTCGAACTCTTTACAGCGTTCGTGGTCAACGGGTGACTGAGGAAAAATTAAAATGTGCAAAAGCTACCCACTTACAAGAAATATTAACGAACCATGACCACAAATAATATAGATTTCTAAGGCAGGTTCACACACTATTAATAAAGCCAGTTATACAATATTCAAAAAATTTTACCATTACTCTGTATCGGGATGTATTTTAAATTCATTATACGCGATTTAATCCGTTGCCATAGTTTTATTTCATCTTAAAATGTGTTAAGAAAGTTTAAACTTTCATAACACAACTAGGGAACAAATCAAATTATTTTATTGAATATTTTTCGATTTGTTCTTTTTTCAAGTAGTCACACTACTATATATAAATTATAAATTTATATATAATATGGGGGGTGGTCTAGTGGTGAGGACGTTAGCCGCGTAAGCTGAAGACCCGGGTTCGATTCCCGGCTCGGCCACCAGTGGGCCCTGTCGTTTTTTCTTTCGTGTATGATATCTATTTAAATTTATAATTTCATAACACATTTTAAAATATTGAATGCACTGGGTTTAGCCGCCGCGAGCACTCCTATATGCCTGAAGGTGGCCTCCAAAGTTGACCCCGAACATCGCAGTAGTAGCAATATATAACGTGAGTGCTACCGTTGATTCATTAAATAATAAAGATATCTGTTATTTTTTCGGTATATATAAGTATGAGTGCAATGAAAATTTTTAAAATCCTTTTCATTTTCTCGATAAAATAAAATGCTTTTCCCCTCACTAGCTCGGAAACACGCGTTTGTCCTTTAATACCAGCGGGTAAAAACGCATTTTATCCACTAGTGGGTAAAGTAATTTGACCTTGAATAAAGTCAAATTAACTGCTTTAAAATTGATAAAAGCAGGTGAATCTAGTAATAAAGATGATTTACCACCTGTGGAACTACTGCAAGCAGTGATAAACGCATTTTTTGCGTTGTAGTTTCCTCGCTATAGTAAGGGGAAAAGTTTTGTGTTACACTCGGGTGCAAATGTATTTTACTTCTCGTGTGTTAAAAAACTATAGAATCCTTTCACTTGCTCGTTTTTCAATTCCACACTCGGCGTTAAAATACAACTTTGCCCCCTTGTATAACAAATAACTATTTTTGTCTTTTCTCTGGCCGGAATGCGTCAAATTTCAGGTCGCTGCGCTAAACGAAAGTACCGCTTCCAGGCTCCGTCAAACAGAAAAATAGTAGGTAAGTGTGCACAGTTGCACACCTTGGCCAGTAATTAAGAAAGCTTCAGATCACATGTTTGTTTACCTCAGCTCCGCCTCGGCCGACAAGTACATATGATTGACACATTTTTTACTTTACTGGTGTAGGTATGTAATTTACTATTAATTGCACACGTACAAAAACAGTGCAAAACAGACTTCATACAGATAATTAATACATCAAACATTTCAATGCGTAAAGAGTTGCCTTCGTATTGTTACGGAAACGTACGAACGTGTCATGCTACTTCAGTCAGGCTCAGTACAAGATGTACTGACCACGGTGCCCGATTGATATTCCGAAATAAAATACGCCGATTTTCGATACGCCGACAACGATTCGCCGACGTCTGTTTTGGCCGAATAACGATTGGAAAATTCTCGTTTCGCATAATATTCGTTCGTAAACGGAGTCGGTAGGTAGAAATTTGATACGCCGATTTACTTTTCGACGAATAATCATTTAGTAATTGTAAAAATTGGCCGACACAAAATTGGTCGAAACACAATTACACCGGTCAAATCTTACATGAAAATCGGCTAAAAAAACAAAGTGTGATGTAAAGCTGGATTTTTGGTATGTTATTTGGAGTCCTTGGGGGAATGTAAGACTATGTTTTGCAAGCAAAAAAAAAGTGTGCTAACTTCGTAATTTAAAAAAAAAAGTAAAAAAATCGGACTTTTTTTGGTTTTTATTTTTTTATTAAAAAACTATGCGTTTTTGGTCAAAAGTTGCTTTATAATGTTGAAAGCGCATTAAATTTCAAACAGTTTGACATCTTTTTTATCAATGTCCGTCAAATAGTTTTCGAGATATGAAGCGTCAAAAAAGGTTAATTTTTGACGCATTTATAAAATGTAGCGTTTTGCCAATATTTTTGGACAAATATCTGCAAAATACTTCATTATATGATATATATTGCAATACAATAAAATAAATTTATTTTGCTTTAGTTTTAGTGCAAGTAAAAGTCAGTAAGAAGAATAGTTACTTTGGTAAACAAAAAAAAAATCTATAAATAGAGAAGCCAAGAGTCTGGTAGATTGGTTAAGGTATTAGTTTACGCTAAAAGTTTTAGGTTGAAAGTGCTATCTATTCGATCTTACTTTCTTTGATATCCGTTTATCTGATAAAATTGTCTAAGCTAACTTTGCATCGATTTGACTATTACTAATGAAGAAATAAAATACAGTAAAATTTTGAAGTTTAGTAAATTAATTTAATTTATTTATTATATCAGACAACAAAGGGCCCATAATGGTTAGTACTTATACATTATTGGATATTTTAAAAACTACCTGTTAGTATAACATAAACAAAAAGTCGACACAATAATACAACAATAAAACACTCACCTAGTGGCCTAAATTAGAAAAATAAAACAGAATTAGTTACATTTTACTTTTTCCTTTTTGAGGGTCCTGGTTCTGCATCTTGATGGCACAACTCCTGTAGTGATAGAAAGTCCACTTGAGTTGTATTTGACCACCGATTGCTGTGGAATAAACTACGGGAACGGAAAGCGCCCACGCCAATTATTAAGATACTGGAGAAGTGGTATTCCCAGCAGAAGAACGTAGTAAGATGGAAGTCAACTCTGTCCACAGCCAGCGGGCTAAACTGTGGCGTGAGACAAGGAGGCAGTATGTCTCCGGCTCTCTTCAGCGTGTACATGGATGGGCTGTCGCAGGCTTTGACCAGTACCGAGGTTGGCTGTTCCATCAATGGGCAAATGATAAATCACATCGCATATGCAGACGATAATATATGGTCCTACTAGCACCATCTGTGGGAGCTATGCGTAAGATACTTGCAGAATGCGAGAGATACGCCAGCCAGCATAACATGAGATACAATCCGGACAAGTCTGAATTTATGCTCATGGAGGCAGCACATATGCCCACACATGTACCACCTCTTTTGCTTGATGGAGTTCAATTGCGGAGAGTACACGAAGTCAGATATCTTGGTCACATCTTGTCCAGTTTAAAAGACCAGGAGGACATAGAAAGGCAGAGGCGAGCCACCGCAGTAAGGGCAAACCTGTTGGCTAGAAGATTCGCCAAATGTAGTGACAACGCAAAACTAGTGACAGCGCAAAAAGACAGCTGTTCCTCAGTGTATACTGTCGAGTTATGGTTCGACTACACCTGCGCGGCGGTGAGAGACCTGCGCGTGCAATACAACACATACTATGTAGTCTATGTACTGATATTTCGTTAAACGGAGAATACTATGATTCGGGCACGACCACGACAAACGACAACGCTCGTGAGATTGCATCGATGTTATTGACCCTCAGTGATATGCTTTAAAAACCAGTCCGTACAAGAACAATTTCGGAACAATCTGATTCAATTAATGAGGGTTTTCTACTCGTAAATATTTTTTTCCGCCAAGCGTCGATCCTGAGGTCTTTTTGACCGTAAACTTAACTAACTAAATAAATGTTGATTTGATATACGCAAATATGTGACTGAGTAATACTTGAACAGCCCCCAAATAATCATAATTCATTCTCCGCTACACCTCCTGTAAATATATGTAAACTATCCCATTTGGCCATTACCATCCATCGATTATTTCTGATCCAGTTATACTAGACTTACGATATAATCCTATTTTTTTAAATAACTGGCACACTTTTGGTCTTAAATGAAAGCTAGTGAAATTTTCTACATTTTTATTTTACAATTTATGTAATAGCCTGAGTTGTTTTGCTGATATCTGTCTCAAAATATTAGCAAAATGAATATTTTCATAGAAAGGGGAAAAATGTTCTTTTTTTGACGCTTCATATCTCAAAAAATATTTGACGGACATTGATACAAAAGATGTCAAACTGTTTGGAATTTAATGCGCTTTCAACATTACAAAGCAACTTTTGACCAAAAATGCATAGTTTTTTAATAAAACGGCAAATACCAAAAAAAGTCTGATTTTTTTACTTTTTTTTTTTAAATTACGAAGTTAGCACACCATTTTTTTGCTTGCAAAATATAGTCCTACATTCCCCCAAGGACCCCAAATAACATACCAAAAATGCAGCTTTACATCACACTTTGTTTTTTTATTTCTCTTTTTGACCAGTGTAAATAGGTCGAGTGATCATTTGGTATTTTTTTTTTGGTGAGTTGGCTGGAGCCTGGAACTTGCGTACAAAGTGTTCTTCGGATTCAAAAATCTAGTTGTTAGATAGTTTGTATGAGTAATTCACATTTATTTCATTTACTTATTTATATTAATCATCATGTTCTGATTCCAAGGATTAATTTCAGTAAATGATGTATTGTTGTTTTCAATTCACCAATTTTTTTCAAGAACATAATGTTGCCAGTATATGTAAATTTCACATTATACATTGTTTAAGAACCCCCCCCCCCCTCCATTCTTCCCGTGGGTGTCGAGGAGGTCGACTGTGGGGTATGGGTTAAATTGTGGCGCTGTCACTGCAATGTCACAATCTGCATTTCTTTCAACCCCTTTTTGCCCCAAGAGTGGCACTGAAACTTAATAGTTCATTTGCTCTACCTACCCCTTTATGGGCTACAGGCGTGATTATATGTATACTGTATGAATGTAAAAAAAAAGTGTCTATGGAGTGCGTAATTTTTTTACAACAGCGATAATTCAGCGATTTCTTGTTTTTGATCTTATTTGTTGTATGTAATTACTTTATGTGCACAATAAAGAATATTATTATTATTTGTATCTCCGTTTAAAACTCTCGGGTCTTTCGAGCCCGGTCATTTATAAGGCGTGCGTGGGGATATAGATCCAACACGTAGAGGCCGTTTGGAGAGCTTTGATGTCATGAAGAACGCCTGCTGGAACCCATTCACGGGTACATGAATAGATACCCGTGAACTGGTTTCAGCAGGCATTGATAGTTTGATTATTCGGCTAAACGGCATTCGGCATTGACTGAACATTAGTATGACCACAAATACTGAACGTTTACGAACGTTTCCGAAAGAAACCCTTTTCGCACTACGTATGTACATTTCATCCATCTCCGATAAATAACTGACAGGAGTAATACTTATGTATGTATGTAGTAAAACTAGTACCTACGGATAATACAGCTATGACTACATTATTTCATGTAAAACCGTAGCTCACAACTAGCGACGTGCCCATCTTGGTAATTTACCAGATTTGTATAGGGAAACTTACTTCCCGGGAAATATAAATTACCGTATTTTACAGAGAAAGGCACATCGCTACTTACAATTTTACAAACCTATATTTACGATGTCCATTTAAAATGTAGGTTTATCGTAAGGTTCTGCTTCCGCCATTGTTTTGCCAATATTTTTAGACAAATATCTGCAAAATACTTCATGATATGATATATATTGCAATATAACATTGTATAAAATTTATTTTGCTTTAGTTTTAGTGCAAATAAAGGTCAGTAAGTCGAATAGTTACTTTGGTAAACAAAAAAAAATCTATAAATAGAGAAGCCAAGAGTCTGGTAGATGGGTTAAGGTAAAATAGTTTACGCTAAAAGTTACAGGTTGAATGTGCTATCTATTCGATCTTACTTTCTTTGATATCCGTTTATCTGAAAAAAATTGTCTAAGCTAACTTTGCATCGATTTGACTATTACTAATGAAGAAATAAAATACAGTAAAATTTTGAAGTTTAGTAAATTAGAAAAATAAAACAGAATTAGTTACATTTTACTTTTTCCTTTTTGAGGGTCCTGGTTCTGCATCTTGATGGCACAACTCCTGTAGTGATAGAAAATCCACTTGAGTTGTATTTGACCACCAATTGCTGTGGAATAAACTACGGGAACGGAAAGCGCCCACGCCAATTATTAAGATACTGGAGAAGTGGTATTCCCAGCAGAAGAACGTAGTAAGATGGAAGTCAACTCTGTCCACAGCCAGCGGGCTAAACTGTGGCGTGAGACAAGGAGGCAGTATGTCTCCGGCTCTCTTCAGCGTATACATGGATGGGCTGTCGCAGGCTTTGACCAGTACCGAGGTTGGCTGCTCCATCAATGGGCAAATGATAAATCACATCGCATATGCAGACGATATGGTCCTACTAGCACCATCTGTGGGAGCTATGCGTAAGTTACTTGCAGAATGCGAGAGATACACCAGCCAGCATAACATGAGATACAATCCGGACAAGTCTGAATTTATGCTCATGGAGGCAGCACATATGCCCACACATGTACCACCTCTTTTGCTTGATGGAGTTCAATTGCGGAGAGTACACGAAGTCAAATATCTTGGCCACATCTTTTTGTCCAGTTTAAAAGACCAGGAGGACATAGAAAGGCAGAGGCGAGCCACCGCAGTAAGGGCAAACATGTTGGCTAGAAGATTCGCCAAATGTAGCGTAAAAAGACAGCTGTTCCTCAGTTTTTGTACAAGCGTGTATACTGTCGAGTTATGGTCCGACTACACCTACGCGGCGGTGAGAGACCTGCGCGTGCAATACAACACATACTATGTACTGATATTTCGTTAAACGGAGAATACTATGATTCGGGCACGTCCACGACAACGCTCGTGAGATTGCATCGATGTTATTGACCCTCAGTGATATGACTGATATGCTTTAAAAACCAGTCCGTACAAGAACAATTTCGGAACAATCTGATTCAATTAATGAGGGTTTTCTACTCGTAAATATTTTTTTCCGCCAAGCGGCGATCCTGAGGTCTTTCTGACCGTAAACTTAACTTACTTAATAAATGTTGATTTGATATACGCAAATATGTGTCTGAGTAATACTTGAACAGCCCCCAAATAATAATAATTCGTTCTCCTCTACGCCTCCTGTAAGTTTACATAAAACTATCCCATTTGGCCATTACCATCCACCGATTATTTCTGATCCAGTTATACTAGACTTATGATATAATCCTATTTTTTTTAAATAACTGGCACTCTTTTGGTCTTAAATGAAAGCTAGTGAAATTTCCTACAATTTTATTTTACAATTTATGTAATAGCCTGAGTTGTTTTGCTGATATCTGTCTCAAAATATTAGCAAAACGAATATTTTCATAGAAAGGGGAAAAAAATGCTCTTTTTTTGACGCTTCATATCTCAAAAAATATTTGACGGACATTGATAAAAAAGATGTCCAACTGTTTGAAATTTAATGCGCTTTCAACATTACAAAGCAACTTTTGGCCAAAAATGCATAGTTTTTTAATAAAACGGCAAAAACCAAAAAAAGTCTGATTTTTTTACTTTTTTTTTTAAATTACGAAGTTAGCACACCATTTTTTTGCTTGCAAAATATAGTCCTATATTCCCCCAAGGACCCCATTGGCCTCGTATTTTTTTTTCTTTAGGCGATATCATAAATTCCGGGGTAAAAAAGTATTCGCCAACCCATCTACGTGTTCCCTTCTATTCACTAGGTTAGGTCACGAATGAAGCGAAATGACCTATCTTCTCGAAATGCTTCACGTTTTCTATACCTTAGGTTTTGATTAAGCCGAATAGGTAAATATGTCAGCAGTAGTAAAAAGTGAAAAGAAAGTTTATGATAGGTACCTACTTATTTAAAAAAATGATATCTCGCTCGCTTATCACCTGATGATCAACTAAATTTTAAGAGATTTTCAGAAGTTAAACTGATATTATAGAACCAACAGAAGCATAACTACTTAATATGAAAATTTGAACTTTTTACGCCTTCTGTGATATTTTTAAAAACCCCCAAAACAACCCAATATTTTGGATAGTTCTGAGATTTTTATATAGGACTGAGTTATGTATTTATGTAACAACAACTATTTACTTATTAGAATGTCCCCAAAAAAAAATGGAAAATATACCGCTATTTTAGTTTGGAGTCGATATCATTTTATCATAAATAATTTACCTGTTGCAAAATCGGTTAAACTACCTTCAAAATAATTGTAGAACTAAATCTAATATCTACTGTAAACTAAAACTAACTGAGCAAAAGCAAAACATTTCCTAACAAATGAAGCTTATAAAGGATTTATTATTATTATGTACCTTTGCTTAACTTTCCGGAAATGTACTAAGTACTTACATGGAGAGATGACACAAATGAAAATCCATGCGAAGCAACAAATTCCTCGTTTTATCCCCGCGGATATATTTGCCTGAAAGCTGCAGTAGCTTCAGTAAATATTTAAGGTAAATATGTAAGGTCAGTGTGGAGAAGACCGTCTACCCGGAAAGACCGTCTATTGACTATAACTTTTTGTTTATATATCTTTATCTACGCCTCTTACACCTCCGAAGGTATACCAGTTTTTCATCCTTAATCCATTGGTCTTCAATACATATCACTAGTTAACAATAAACATGATTCGTGTTTCGAACTCGAACATCAAGTTCAACATGGTTCCGCAAAAAATTAAAATAAAATAGAAGCAGTCGGAATGTCCCCACCTTACAGATTTAAATACTGTCGACATCAATAGTAGCGGAAAAATAAAACATGCTGAATGTACCTGACATCCTAAATAACGTTCCGACATACGAGTAAGGGTAAATGAATATATATAGTTCGTGGTCAGTAAGTTTAATTATTTTTTCTATGAATATCTCCTTTTGTTACGCGGTTACAGGATGATACTTATTTAGGAATCGTTATTTGATCCGCTACTTTCATAGCACTAATGTTTCTATACGACAATGTATGACTGATATCTAGTTATCTAGTTGGTAATCAGAATCACTTCAGTTGGTAATCAGAGTCACAGGGACAACATGCGATCGACGGATGCCCCTTAAACTTAAGGGGAAAATCTATAAGACGATCGTAAGGCCTGTTGTATTGTATGGATCTGAATGCTGGGCGACAAAGGTGGAGGATGAAAGGAGAGTGCACGTAGCGGAAATGAGAATGTTGAGATGGATGTGTGGAGTGACCAGAATGGATCGGATCAGGAATGAGTATATTAGGGGAAGTTTGAAAGTTGCGCCTATAACGGAAAAGATGAGGAGTGGCAGGTTGGCGTGGTACGGTCATGTAATGAGGAGGGATGAGTGTCATATAGGCAAAAGAATGTTGGAGATGAATGTTGATGGATGGAGAGGGAGGGGTAAACCCAAACAACGATGGATGGACTGTGTGAAAGAGGACATGAAAAAGAAAGATGTGAGTGTTGAGATGACGAAAGATAGGGGAGAATGGAAGAGGAAGACATGTTGTACCGACCCCACATAACGTGGGATAAGGGTAGGAGGAAGAAGAATAAAATTGGACAGAAAAAGCGGTATCTCGATACTGATTGAAGATCGAGCAGTATCGTCATCATTCTCTTGCCCTTATCCCAGTCACTTGGGGTCGGCGCAGCAAGTCTTTCTCTTCCATACATCTATATCACTCGTCATCTCATCATTAACTTGTTTTAGTTCCATATCATGTCTCACACAGTCCATCCACCTCTTCTTCGGTTTTCCTCTCCCGGTACTTCCATGTAAATAGACATATTTGCACCATCTGTGCTGTGGTCATTTACCATCAAGCGACTAGTCCGCTCGTTTGCCTCCTATCTCATAAAAACCTTAGTGTCTATTTTTTTAATAAAGGTATACCTACCTATAATCTACACCGTGTTTTTATTGAATTCCATTAACTTCGGTAGTTATATAGTTAGGTTCATTATAGGGAACAGAATAGCATAGTTATTTGTTCTTAATTCAAGAAAGAAAGAAAAGGCATTTTCAAGGCATTCACATTTTTTTTTCTATAAAACCACCATACACCTGCGATAGATGTAACATTAATCTGCTGTTGAGAAACGGGCTTTATGTGTTCGATATGAGATATTTGACATGTCGTAGTTTTGACACTTAGTAGAGTTAATTGTAAAGCCCGTTTCTCAACAGCAATTGATGTAACATCTATCGCAGGTGTATAGTTTTTTTTTAAAACAAAATACGAATTTAAGAAAAGCAACTATGCCATTCTGTTTCCTATAATTGACCTAGATGCCCAAGTCAAGGCTAAAGGAATTCAATAAAAACACGGTGTATACCTACTAAAAACTTTGTAATTTACGAACAATATTTTGTAATTTACGAACCAAAACGAATAACAATACATACTACAATACGATACAACATACCTACGACTTCATAAAATTGTGCTCTGTCCGTGCAATCAACAAATAGGCTACTTGATCCTTTTTTAGGGTTCCGTAGTCAACTAGGAACCCTTATAGTTTCGCCATGTCTGTCTGTCCGTCCGTCCGTCCGTCCGTCCGTCCGTCCGTCCGTCCGTCCGTCCGTCCGTCCGTCCGTCCGTCCGTCCGCGGATAATCTCAGTAACCGTTAGCACTAGAAAGCTGAAATTTGGTACCAATATGTATATCAATCACGCCAACAAAGTGCAAAAATAAAAAATTGAAAGAAATGTTTTATTAGGGTACCCCCCCTACATGTAAAGTGGGGGCTGATATTTTTTTTCATTCCAACCCCAACGTGTGATATGTTGTTGGATAGGTATTTAAAAATGAATAAGGGTTTACTAAGATCGGTTTTTGATAGTATTAATATTTTCGGAAATAATCGCTCCTAAAAGAAAAAAAGTGCGTCCCCCCCCCTCTAACTTTTGAACCATATGTTTAAAAAATATGAAAAAAATCACAAAAGTAGAACTTTATAAAGACTTTCTAGGAAAATTGTTTTGAACTTGATAGGTTCAGTAGTTTTTGAGAAAAATACGGAAAACTACGGAACCCTACACTGAGCGTGGCCCGACACGCTCTTGGCCGGTTTTTTATAGTTTGTTTTATAATTATTATTACTTACTGTCCAATTAACCGAAAAAAAATATCACTATATTTTATTATGACTTAAAACCGAAATTTTTTTTTAAAGAATACTTTTACGTAACCAGGTAGAAACAACATCAGCCATGTTATCTGATAGATTTTCTGTGAATGAAGTCATTGAGTGCGATAACAACACTTTAAGTACGCGGCATAAAGGTCATTATTTCAGTGATTGATTTGACATGAATTTTATGACGTCACTACATGGCCGACAGCATTTTCGGTGGCCACATATTTTTATTATTATTACAAGCCTATATTGTGTCCCACTGCTGGGCAAAGGCCTCCCCCTTAGATTTCTACTCGTCCCGGTTCTGGGCGATCTCCGGCCAGTTGCCACATTAAATATCCAAAATCATTAAATATTGGTTTCTTATGTCAAATATTACAGAAAATCATTGATTGTGTCAAATTAGATATGAGTCTAGTATCCTATACAAGCTATATTAAAACGCACAAATGAAGTCTTTGCAAAGTAAGTAAACGAATATTTGCAAGAGTTGTAAAATGTACTGCAGTCATGTCAAAGGTTATATAAATACAGCACCATCATAAAGTTTAAATAATTACTAAGATACTACATATATTGGATATGACTCTCAAATCGAATACAATTAAGTAACATTATTTAACCTGTTTTCCGACACTTCTAGCATTTTCTACCCGGTTGCACTGGCCGTAAACACGGAAGTTTTAAGTGATATACAGGGTGTAACAAAAATGGTGGTGATCCGTTTAAGGGCGTATTCAGTATCGTATTCTCATCAGGAAAAAGTAGGATAAAAATTTTTTTTCGCAAAAAAATTTTTTATCTTTGTATGGAGATTCGACCGATTCGCGCAGCCCGGCTGTATGAGCCGGGCTGCGCGAATCGGTCGAATCTCCAAAGTGAAAATTTTTTTAGCGAAAAAAAAATTTTCTTCTACTTTTTCCTGATAAGAATACTTACGATACGCCCTTAAACGGATCACCACCATTTTTGTTACACTCTGTATGTACCTACTAATACTAAGGTACTAACCCAGTGTAGTATTTGTGCCATTTTGACCCAAGTAATCTTCGAAAAAAATGCTTCTCGGCCAGTCCGCGTCGTCATCTTGCGAAGAACTGGTTGTACTGTAAAGAAAAAACATTTAATTAATAATCGAACACAACTTCATTGTGAAAGTCATATAATTAACTTGCTTTTTCCCGCGGCTTCGCCCGCATATTCATCTAATCTTGTTTTCCCATACAAACTTTGGACCCCCATGTCACCCCATTAGAGGTGAATTTTGAAAAATCCTTTCTTTGTGCTCCTCTACACCTTATAAGGAACCTACATGCCAGAATCTCCAGGACCAGCGGTTTCGATATGTCAGTCTGTCATTTTATTTTATATAATTTAGACATTTTCATTAATTTCATTTAGGGGATCACGGAAGCGGCTTTCATTCACAATCCAACCTGTGAATGACACTGTGCGAGCGTGATAGCAATATAATTACATACCTACGTACAATAGAAATAACAAGCGAATCTCAATGAAGGAAAATTCACTTTTAAAAAATGTACCTATTACGTATTATTAAGTCAAAACTCTAAGTATGTTGTACCGAAGTGCTTAACCAAATCCCATTAGAAAAACAAAAAATGTAAACAAATACGACATCTTTTTAGGCATATTATTGACATCTTATGTAATAATATATTATAGTTTAAATTGCTTTTTTTCACCAACAGACCCGCGGCCCTGCGCCGCGTTCCTGGGTTCAAATCAAGGTAAGTGCATTTTTTGTTGATGAGCTCACACATTTGTTCCGGAGACATGAATATTTTCTGTCTGTAATTTTTGTGTAGTACCTATATATCGTTGTCAGATTACCTACCCACAACCAAAGACATATATTATAACTCCGTATAGACAGATAAAGTCTAAGAAAAAAACGTACCTCAGTACCACACAGAAAAATGTACGGTGGCCTAGATGGCATTACACCTTTGGGGTACGCTCAGCTAGATGGCTCTAATATTAATATTTGACATTTTAAAACATATCAAGCTAAGAATATGGGCCAAATTGTCAAAACTGAGGTTCAAAAGTTTTAAGGCTGAGTCAAGAGATGGCAGTCACTGTGATTACACATTTTACTTCGACAGTAACTCTCTATAACACTCGATCCTCTTTGCCACAACACAAGCCTTCTTGAGCTCACCTGAGTCAACCTGTGAAAGAATGCACGAATGTTATATTAGAATAGAATAGAATAGAAAATATTTATTTGGCATACAGATACATAATAAAAACAAGTACATAATACTTAATAACTAGTACACCAAATAGGATGCCACTCAGCGAATACCGTGTCTTATAGACGCGGCACTATTATTTTATATGTCATTAATATTTTTATTTTACTTTTAACATTTTCATGTATGATTATTTATTTCGCTATTATACTATTAAAACTTCATTAACATCTATCTTAACAAAATAAAATGAAACATGTTAAGTGTATTTCATTTCCAACTAACGAATGACATCAAACAGTGCAGGATACGAAGTTTTGAAGTTAAATTAGTTTGTTCGCATTATTAATTTTTTTCTTGGACTTCGAGTTTCGTTTAAGTTCGTTGATTGATTTTTGTAGCTTCGGTTCTATTGACACCTAATGGACTTAGGCTTCGCAGTGATATTGTTTTTTTAGACCTATTTCCAGCCTTTCCAATTTGGCCTAAATTTGTTTGTTGAGGGTATTCAATTTCGCAATCGGCTTTAAGGGGAGGTACAGGAGGGTACATCTGTGTTAAGACGATACGGTAGGGGTCAATTCTCCATACAAATGCTCTCGACTATTTCCTCCCTGGTTTTTGAAGATAGAGCAATTATTTTTTTCAACACAGATTGTTATATTTAAAAATATTTTAAGCGGGTTACTCACGTATTAAGTCGATATAGCGTTCGACATGTTTCGGTTCAGTATGCGTCGCGCTCTCGACATGTAAAGGCGGGGTGTCGCTACTCTTGAGAAAGGTTCTCGAAATTGAACCGAAACATGTCGAACGCTATATCGACTTAATACGTGAGTAACCCGCTTAAAATATTTTTAAATATGTATGAGTCTCACGGGAGTTTTACAGATTGTTATTATGTTTATCTGTGTCGGACCGTGTTGATTTTTTTGATATTCTGCTTTTTAAAGCTTCTAGAGCCAATCAAAAAATTCCAAAAATGGCCTTTTTCATTGTGGCGCAAAAAAAGGTGTGATACTCAAGATTGATAACAATTAACCAAAAAACCGGCCATTAGCGTGTCGGGCCACGCTCAGTGTAGAGTTACTAAACCTATCAAGTTCAAAATAATTTTCCTAGAAAGTCTTTATAAAGTTGTACTTTTGTGATTTTTTTCATATTTTTTAAACATTTGGGTTAAAAGTTAGAGGGGGGGACACTTTTTTTTTTCTTTAGGAGCGATTATTTCCGAAAATATTAATATTATCAAAAAACGGTGTTAGTAAACCCTAATTCATTTTTAAATATCTATCCAACAATATATGACACGTTGGGGTTGGAATGAAAAAAAAAATCAGTCCCCACTTTACATTTTTTTCCACTTTTTATTTTACCACTTTGTCGGCGTGATTTACATACATTTGGTACCAAATTTCAGTTTTCTAGTGCTTACGGTTACTGAGATTATCCGCGGACGGACGGACGGACGGACAGACAGACATGGCGAAACTATAAGTTGACTACGGAACCCTAAAAAGCTAAACGGTCCGACATAGATTCATTCTTATTCAGATTCTCAAATTTCGTTCTGATTGATTAAGTTTTGAAGATGGGAAGTGTCGAGAGCGGAACCTCGATTTTAAAGATTTTTTTGAAATAAGTATCTTTTGACTGAGTTGTTCTTAATGGACAATTTTTTTTCGATAAATCTATACTCCGTTTCTTTTAAGATTAGAATTATCTGTCAAACGGGTAAACGAAGAAGCAGTGGTCGTAAACATTCCTTCTTCGATTTCGGCCGATACCACTGATTTCTCTGAACTTATGCACATGCTGTATGTAGATAGTGACAGTGACGTTTAAAAATAGAGCATAGTGTGAGAACTCTGCCTCTTTAGGTTTTTTAATGTACAACCTTTCCATGAAAAATTGCACACACAATTTTTTAAAATTCTTAGCTTTCCATCTTACAATATAAATTAACCAAAGTTATGTTTCTTATCTGTTCACAACGCTGAGTAATGTATGTGTTAATAAAACATGATAATAAATAAGAGATATTTATTAACTCGTATTCACTGTTCGATCCGCAGAATGTGCCCGATAAAAAACCTTATATCTCGTTCTTGACAGGTCTCTCTAATGCTAAAAAAAACGAAGTATAGTTAATAACACTTGTATATTTAACTAAAATTCCCAAGTTGAAAGGGGGCTCCTTTCAACTTGGGAATTTTAGTATTTTCGCTACCGTATCCTCTAGCCAAGGTATACAGCCGAATGGCACAAACGCTCACGAAACGAAACGCTCGTAGATATCTATCTCTATCGCTCTTGCGTATTGGCGCGACAGAGCCAGACTACCTTTCGCGGCGTTCCGTTTTCGTTTCGCGTCGTAGAAATTCCATTCGGCTACGGCACCTGTAGTGTCTACAGTAGACGCTATCGCATTGGTATCTTGTTAAGATATCTGTAAGATGTATTAAATATATTCAACAGTAGCTATGGAATGGAAAAATGCAGGCTGTTTATAACACTTGTAGGCTGCCAGGTAAATTTCGAATCAGAAACCTTGTCAGACAATATTGACCACAAAACGGCAGAAATTAATGGTGTGTTATGACTTCAGATTCTAAATATGACGAGCTCTGGCTTAATTTACAAAATTTCAATGTTTTCAGTTATTGATCGTTTTCTTTTGATAATGCAATGTGCATTTTCCAAACTTACATGATCAATGATCATACCAAAAACTATGAAATTCACCGTGTCGGTTATTTACAACCTGTAACTACGAATCACTATCAACTTAGGTACGAGGTGCGGTCCAAAAGTTTCCGGCCAAAATTTTATTTTTAGTTTTTAATATAGGTAGTCTTCCTCTGTCAAAACGCACTTTTCAAATCTCTTTAAAAGCTTCCCCATCACCTAATAAAAATAATAAAGATTTTTGTCCTCAAAATCGGCCTAAACCGCACTCGGTCACTTCGTCAGATATTTTTTTTCTACTTCAGTCTACCTTAAGTTTTTAGAACAAATAATAATCACTTTTTTTTCACACACGAATTTTTTTGAAGACACAATTCGTCATAGCAACCTTGTAAAATAAAGCAGCGTGAACGGGGAAATTGTCGCGGAGATGCCTTTGTCTTCTGCTAAATTTTTAAAGACTATTATGCATAATCTGCTATCGTAACTGGACAAAAAATATTTACCTATATTTATTATCTGCTTTTTACCGTAGCCTACCCTTCTTTAATGTAAATCGTTAGAATTTCGTGACAACCCTAGAATACCGTAGCCTTTATCTTTTTTGGGCATTTTGTGACCGAGGTTGTTCTAGGCGCCTTTTCACCATGACGTTGTCACTCCATTAATTTTCTTTTGTATAGAGTATCGTCTTACATAACCATGGTTTCATCTACAGTAGCAATTGCATTCATAAAACTCGCTACGCGGTGTCTATGCTGGTCTCTAGTTTCATGAACTCACGGTTTTTCACTCATCTCGCTTTATAAACTCTTCCGCTATATTTGTCGGGCCAGAGACATTTGGACTGCACCTCGTTCTTTTTTAACCACCCGCCAAAATCTCAAGACGGGGGGGGGGGTCACAATTTGTCTGTAGGTATGTTTTTTTTTTTGATGTTTGTTATTCGGTATCTCCGTCGCTAGTGGACCGATTTTGAATTTTTTTTATTGAATGTATATACAGTGAAACCTGGTTAAGTGGGACCTGGATAAGTGAGAAACCTCTTTAGTTGGGACCCAAGGTGTGGTCCCGACGCTTTCGCACCGATTTACCTCTATTAGTGAGACAATACAGACCTCTATAAGTGAGATAAGCCTTTTCGATTTTATAGTCACATTTCCCTCTATTAGTGAGACAGAGTGTGTATTTTACCTCTGTTACTGAGACTATATTTGAAATGTATATGAACTTAATTGTTTGATAAGAATGTTATAAAAAAAATTACCTCTGTGTCTGAGACACAGTAAATCTATGACCTCTGTAACTTGGACTTCGTTGAAAATCTACTTCCATATTTTAAAAAATTCTTAACCTATCTTTAAATTACGCGATTGATCCTTTTAATTATGTAAAATAACCAAGAAAACCCTTAAACTCATCTGAACACAAAAAGTATCTCGATAATTTACATAAAAATATTTAAAAAAAATACATTCATAATATACCTATAAAAGTTTTAAGACACAATGACGTTAGAGTCTTATATTTTATTTCAATACAAGGCTTATTTACCTTTTCTTTTAAGTAGTATGCAACTAATAATAACTATATGCAAAACACCTTATTTATCACCTCTATAACTGGCATACCCTCTATTCTGGCCTCTATTAGTGATACCCTCTGTAAATGAGACAAACATTTTATTATGCCTGTCTAACTGAGACCCTGAATAAGTGGAATACCTCTTTAAGTGAGATAAATTTTGTCGTCCCTTGAAGTCTCACTTATCCAGGTTTCACTGTACCATACGGAATAGTCCCATTTTTATCAAAACCCAGTTTTGATGATGGGATCCTGGAGAAATCGAGGGAACTCCTCAAATCTTAAAGTATATACAAATAGTGATTTTTGTGTTTTTATAACAACAGCATGCATTTACGTTCGGAACAGTGACACTCGGTGCAGTGGAACCTGCTGATGATGATCAAAACGTAACTTCTCAAATCTGAACGGCACACGTATTAATGACTTTACTTTGGTATTTTTATACGAACATCATTCATTTACGTTCATAACAGTGACATATGGTGCAGTGGAACTGCTGATGATGGTCATAACGGAACTCTACAAATCTGAACGTCACACTTAGTGACTTATATACGTATACGTATATTCATTTATGTTTTCATCAAATAATCAAAGATTGAACAAGTGAAAGAGTTTGTGTATTTGGGAACGTTGTTTACAAGGGACGGTAAACATGGAAAAGATATTGAAAGGAGAGTGAATGCTGGGAATAGAGTGAATGGAGCACTAAACACTTTTATGGGCAGCCAGAAAGATCGCCTGGCGGTGCATAGAGGAGTTTTAGTACCTACACTTATGTATGGTAGTGAAAGTTGGGTGTGGGAGAAAAGACATCAAAGTCAAGTGAATGCCGTGGAAATGAGAGCGTTAAGAAGCATGGCTGATGGTGTGAAGTTGAGTGATAGGATCAGAAATAGCGTGATAAGAGAGAAGTGTGGTGTAGTGTATAGATGCTTAAGTATATTATGATTCATGTAACTCTCTATATATATTCCGTAGGTTAAGGCTCATATTCCAGTATTAAATCATACTTCAAAGAGACAAGTTGTTTCCATCAACCAACCTCCTTACATGGCGACCCTGCCGACGCAGTTCGTTGCGCGCCGCCATGACTATCGCGCGCGAAAGCGTTAACGTTAAATAGAATATTATCATAGTTGCAAGGACGAACTACATCATTTTACACATAACGGCGAGATGGGATCTTCGCAAACAAAAGAAGAGGTCGTTATAGCCCAGAATGCTGCCGGGGGCTCCAGCAACAACGCTGAGGTGGTCAAGAGTATAAATACCACAAATTGTCTGCTCGTCGTGGTGGTATGCATTTTTGGTATCATTTGCTTGGGTGCTGCATACTACATGTACCGGAAATGCCACAAACGGTGGATCCGCGAGGAGATACGTGGACACGCATTGAGAAGGTCAATTTTTCGCCGAACGCCCAAATCAGAAAACGAAGTTTAATTCAGATTTGAACATTTAGAAACAAACATTATTTTCATAAAACAATACAGCCAGAATATAGTGCAGTGAAAAGTGTTGTGTTGTGCGCGATGATCGTCTGTACCGAATGTACTCGTATGTACATACCGCACCGGACTGTGAGTAACATGAGACTTAATTGATTTATAATTAGTGTTGTTTAGGTATTGTTAAGGCGAATGATATTCTAATTTTAATAATGTTTTAGTATGGCAGAAGAGTTATTAGCTTTAATTGAACAATTAACTGCTATAAGAAAATATTTGATTAAAATCGGTCCTAAGAGAAGGGAAGGACCAGTTGTTAAAAATAAATTAATTGAGGCACAAACTGTACTTTCTGATTATACTAGTTTTTTGGATAGCTTAGAAGAAATAAAAGATAGCATAACGCAAGATGATCTTATAACTATAAAAGAATTGTGTAGTCAATTTGACAAATTGTATGCGGAGATTATAGAATTGTGTAACGAAAATAACGGGTCCAATAATTCAATCGAAATGGAGAAGTTTAACTTAAAAACGGCTTTGAGTCTATTACCAGTTATGAAAGATGATATTAATGAGATACAAAATTTAATTGACGGTATTGAATATTATCAATCGCTTTTGGATAGTGAGTCGAAAACAAAATTGGTAACCTTCGTCTTGAAAAGTAGACTATCGCCTTCAGCTAAACTTAAGTTGCTACCACAGTATAGTAGTGTTAAAGCGTTACTCTCGGACATGAAAAATGAACTTTTACCGAAAAAATCTGTGCCAAGTTTGCAAAAACAACTTTTGAATTTGAAACAAAATGAACTTTCTATTGACGATTATGGTAAACAATTAGCGGAAATGTTTGTCGATCTTACTTTGTGTCAGGCAGGCGACAATGTCGATAACTATAAGGTGCTACGACCCTTAAATGAACGTCAGGCCATTCAGAGCTTTGCGGATGGGCTGCGCAATCGCAGGCTTAGTACTATCATCGCTGCCAGAAATTTTACTACACTAAAAGATGCGGTTCAAGCTGCTATTGATTACGATCGCTCCACACCAAGTGCGAGTACATCAGGTGAAGGACTGTTGACCATTGCCCGTCACCATAATTATAATCCAAGGTATTTCAGAGGCCCATTATCCTCACACGCTAGAGGACACCGTGGTAGGTCACACTCTGCATCGACCCGCGGACAACCATCGGGCCGGTACGGGACCAGTAGTCGACAGCGAGGCACGGGACGAGGCTTCCACCCTGCGGCTACTAGAGGACCAACGAGGCCCTACCACCAGAACAGAGGTAGGTCCCAATTTTATTATAACAAAAATATTAGAAACAATGGGATACCTAACCAACAGCAAGTACATGTCATGACGGACAATAACAGGAGTAATAGCGAAAATACATTTTTTCGTGACTAAAGAATACATTTTAATAAATAGTAACAAGAAACATAGTTATGTAGAATTATCTATAGGTAATAATAACGATATCTCTACGCAATTTTTAATAGACACGGGCTCTACTATATGCGCTATAAAATATAAGTACATACGTAACCAGAATATTCCAATCCATAACGATAATGTAGTAGTCAGCGGACTAGGTGGCAAAGTCCAACCTATCGGATATGTTTACTTAAACCTTAATTATGGAGAGCATAGCCTTAATCAAAAGTGTTATGTTTTTAATTCCTTGCCATGTACGGCTGGCGGTATCTTAGGACATGACTTTTTTAGAAAGTACACGTCCACTATAGACTACTATAATTACACTTTGACTTTAAGGAACCGCTTAGATTATAAAATAATACTACCGCTATTTATAGAGGATGACAACCGTTTGACGGTACCGGCTAGGTCGGAAACTATACGTTATATACGGACGAATATGGCAGAGGAATGTGTGGTGTGTGCAAACGAGATTCAACCCGGATTGTTTATGGCTAGTGCGTTAGTGAAACCTAACAATGGCAAGATACCTATTCGTTTGCTTAATACCACTGATAATGATTTGACTATTAACCATTTAAATCCAACTATTCACAGGGCAAGTGACTACGATGTGTGTATGTTTGGCGAAACGCACAAAAATGCAGAACGGGTTAAAAATATGTTTTCTCATTTGAAAATTAGTCACTTAAATAAAGAGGAACAAATTTCAATTGAAAAATTGTGTGCCAAATACTGTGATATTTTTTATTTACCAGGGGACAAGTTAACTACGACCAATATATACAAGCATAAAATTACTTTGAAAAAGGATGTACAACCTGTGTATGTCAAACCATATAGGCTACCGCACTCGCAACAAGGAGAAATACAAAAACAATTAGATAACATGTTAGAACAGGGTATTATAGAGCCGTGCAGAAGCGAGTGGTCAAGCCCAATATTATTAGTTCCTAAAAAATCGGATAACAATGGAAACAAAAAATGGCGATTAGTAGTAGATTACCGTAAACTTAATAATTGTATAACAGACGATAAATTTCCCCTTCCCAACATCACAGAGATATTAGATTCGTTATCCGGTAGTATTTATTTCACTCATTTGGACTTAAATCAGGGATATTACAACGTTGAATTAGAACCAGACAGTAGAAAATATACAGCTTTCGGTGGAGGCAGGTGGCAAATGACCAGAATGCCCCAAGGTTGTAAAACCAGTCCAAATTCATTCTCTCGGATGATGACAATGGCCATGGCTGGATTAACTTATCAAAAATGCTTTGTTTACTTAGATGATCTCATAATTTTTGGCCGTAATTTAAATGAACACAACAAAAATTTACAGGATGTTTTTGAAAGACTTAGAAGCGTAAATTTAAAATTAAATCCGGAAAAATGCGACTTTTTGCGTAAAGATTTACTATATCTAGGACATGTCGTATCAGGTGACGGAGTGTTGCCAGATCCATCTAAAATAGAAATTATGAAAAATTATCCAGTTCCAAAAAGCACAGACGAGGTGAAACGATTCGTGGCTTTCGCAAATTATTACCGAAAATTCATCCCGAATTTTGCTGAAAAAGCTTATTACTTAAACTTGTTATGTCGCAAAAACGTTAAGTTTCAATGGGATAATAATTGTCAAAAAGCATTCGATAGTCTTAAAGATTGCATGACGTCACCTCCAGTTTTACAGTATCCTGATTTTTCGGAGAAAAATGAATTTCACGTACAAACAGATGCTTCCAAATTTTCAATAGGTGCAATTTTATCAAATTCTAATGGATTACCGGTAGCTTACGCCAGTAGAAGTTTAAATAAAGCGGAAATACAATACCCCACAGTGGAGAAGGAATTACTCGCTGTGGTTTGGGCAGTTAAGCATTTTAGACCGTATTTGTATGGTCGTAAATTTAAAATTTGTACGGATCATAAACCTCTTGTGTACTTATTTAATATGAAGGATCCCTCTAGTAGGTTATTGAAGTTCAGACTAGCAATGGAGGAGTACGATTACGTGGTTGAATATGTGAAAGGGAAGGACAATGTGGCTGCAGACGCGTTGTCCAGGATACGTATTACGTCAGAAGAGTTGAAAGAGATGAATGAACAGGTGATCAACGTGATAACTAGAGCTCAGAGAAGGAGGATGGATGCGGTATCTCGGGTTGATATGGTTTCTACTGACGACAGGTCTGATCAACCAAGAGTTGTAGCAACACATAACAAACCGAAAGATTCCGTTGAATTGAGATTTTTAGATATAAAAAGTATAGACAAGTTAAAAAGAGAGAAACTAATAAATCGCGAGAGTAAAACATTAAGTTACAGTAAAGAAAACAAGACTATTTATATAAAACAAGTATCTCCATCACAACTGACGCGAGCCGCTTTTGTGAGAGAACTTTGTGACTTTTGTAAGGAAATTAATGTAGATGAGATTTATTTTATTAAAAATGAAAACAATGACATATTTGTCAAAAAGTTAGTAAGTGAAATAAAAAATATGGTAAACTGGTCCGGACCACGACTAACTATATTGAATAAAGTGAAACGAATAAACGACAAGGACGATAAAAGAGTCATACTCAATGATTTTCACCTTTTACCCACGAGTGGCCACGCGGGTGCTAGGAGAATGTATAATAACATCAAAAAGTACTATTACTGGCCTGGACTTGAAAGCGATATAAAGCAGTTCATAAGTAAGTGTGAAAAATGCCAGCGCCAAAAATATACGGTTCACATAAAAGAACCTATGGTAGTGACTACAACAGCGCATACCGCGTTTGAAAAAATATTTCTAGACATAGTGGGCCCTCTAGATAAGGATAGTTATAATAATTCATATATTCTTACGATACAATGCGAATTATCTAAATATGTTTGTGCGTATCCCCTTGTCTCTAAAACTTCCACAGCAGTTGCCAAATGTTTTGTAAACAATTTCATTCTTCAACATGGCATACCAAACACCATAGCAACCGACAGAGGCACCGAATTTATTTCCGCAACGATGAAAGAGGTATGTAAAATATTAAAAATTAATCAAATTAACTCTACAGCTTATCATCACCAATCAATTGGATCTTTAGAAAATTCCCACAAACACTTAGGTGCGTTTTTACGCATACAGACCGATAATCACCCCGAAGCTTGGAGCGAATGGCTTCCATTTTGGAGCTTCGCTTACAACACATCAGTACATTCTGAAACAAAGTTCACCCCTTTCGAATTGGTCTACGGTAAACAGTGTAATTTACCATCTAACTTAGTTACATCCATAGACCCACTGTATAACTACGACGATTATCCGAAAGAATTAAAGTATCGATTACAAGTTACACAGCAGGAGGCACGTGACAATTTACTATCAAGTAAATTACAGCGTAAACTCAGGTACGACTCCTATATAAACCCAATCATTTATAAACCTAACGATCAAATTTTAATAAAAAATGAAACTGGTAATAAACTCCAAAGCTTATATTCAGGACCATATGTTGTATTAAAAGATATCTCACCCAATGTAAAAATAATGAAAAATGGTAAAATTGATGTAATTCACAAAAACAGGACAAAACTTTTTAAACCATGAAACCCATGATACATTGTTAATATATTATAATATGTACTTACTTACTGTCTGTTAATTTGTTTACTGTGGTTCATACAGAACATACTCGTAAATGTATTAGTAATTAGATATCAGTAATCAGAGCTATGATGTCTGCATTATTGTAAACATACAACTCTAACTAAACATATGCATTCCTATGCACTTAGATTAAAAATATATACATGATTGTTGAATTAATTACTGATAAGTTCGAAAAAAAAATACTTGTACAATTTTTTTTCTCTTTTCCTCCGTGGGAGATGTAGTGTATAGATGCTTAAGTATATTATGATTCATGTAACTCTCTATATATATTCCGTAGGTTAAGGCTCATATTCCAGTATTAAATCATACTTCAAAGAGACAAGTTGTTTCCATCAACCAACCTCCTTACAGTGGCGTGGATGTAGATGTGGTGACAAAGATTGAGATGGGTATGTTAAGGTGGTTCGGGCATGTAGAGAGGATGGATGAGAGGAGAGTAACGAAGAAAGTATATGAAAAAAGAGTGAAAGGGTCAGTTGGAAGTGGAAGACCTAGGCGAACTTTTCTTGTTCAAATCGGGGAAATATTTGAAAAAGGCCAGGTCAAAAGTACTCGAAACCGACGAGCGTGTATGAGAAACGTAATGAAAGTGTGTGAAGCGAAAGTGGTTTGTCAGGATCGTAGTAAATGGAAATTCGTGATCTCTGCCTACCCCTCTGGAAAACAGGCGTGATTGTATGTATGTATGTATGTATGTATCAAAGATTTACATTAAAAGCAGTTTAAAAAAATACACATTTCTACATAATCCAACATTCGCAAACAGTACCTTTCACCAGAACCCCAAAAGCGGCGGTTTTTTTTATTAAAAATTATTAATTCTTGAAAGTTACGTAGCACTGGGATCCTTTTAATTTACCGAAGATTTTTTTGTCGAATTTCATTTCCCAAACGAATTTTGCCAACTACACGTTTGTCAACTCAATCTTTCCCATAATAACATTTGACAACGTTAAAATCCGTCAAATGATAATTTCCCAAACTGTTGTAATGCAACTTTTATAACCCCAACTGTTAATTTCGCAAATGTTTCACTTTGACTAGAAAAGTTTGCTCAACTCTACTTTCGTCAAATTAATTACTGGACAAAATTATTTAGTCAAATAATTTGTTTAGTAAAAAAATTTTTCCTTTAAAACACACCATGCAAAACCACTTTTTGACAAGTGTTTTAACATGATTGTTTTCATTTACCGAATTTCATTTCCCAAACAGATTTTAACTACTTACACGTTTGCTTCCCACAAACACTTTTGACGAAAATACCATAATTATGACGAGTCAAATAATCTTTAAAAACCTAAACATAGCCTAAAAACCTAAAAGTAGGTTAAGGTTAGGTTGGAACTGCGACCCCCACACAAAACTGTTGCCAAGAAAGTAGGTTTAGGTTAGGTTGGAACTGCGACCCCCACACAAAACTGTTGCTAAGAAAGTAGGTTTAGGTTAGGTCAGAACTGCGACCCCCACACAAAACTTTGCTAAGAAAGTAGGTTTATGTTAGGTTGGAACTGCGACCCCCACACAAAACTCTTGCTAAGAAAGTAGGTTTAGGTTAGGTTGGAACTGCGACCATCACACAAAACTGTTGCTAAGACAGTAGGTTTAGGTTAGGTTAGAACTGCGACCCCCACACAAAACTGTTCCTAAGAAAGTAGGTTTAGGTTAGGTTAGAACTGCAACCCCCACACAAAACTGTTGCGAAGAAAGTAGGTTTAGGTTAGGTTAAAACTGCGATCCCTACACAAAACTGTTGCGAAGAAAGTAGGTTTAGGTTAGGTTAGAACTGCGATCCCTACACAAAACTGTTGCTAAGAAAGTAGGTTTAGGTTAGGTTAGAACTGCGACCCCCACACAAAATGTTGCTAAAAAAGTAGGTTTAGGTTAGGTTAGAACTGCGACCCCCACACAAAACTGTTGCGAAGAAAGTAGGTTTAGGTTAGGTTAGAACTGCGACCCCCACACAAAACTGTTGCTTAGAAAGTAGGTTTAGGTTAGGTTAGAACTGCGACCCCCACACAAAACTTTGCTAAGAAAGTAGGTTTGGGTTAGGTTAGAACTGCGAGCCCCACACAAAACTGTTGCTAAGAAAGTAGGTTTACGTTAGGTTAGAACTGCGACCCCCACACAATGTTGCTAAAAAAGTAGGTTTAGGTTAGGTTAGAACTGCGACCCCCACACAAAACTGTTGCGAAGAAAGTAGGTTTAGGTTAGGTTAGAACTGCGACCCCCACACAAAACTGTTGCTAAGAAAGTAGGTTTAGGTTAGGTTAGAACTGCGACCCCCACACAAAACTTTGCTAAGAAAGTAGGTTTAGGTTAGGTTGGACCTGCGACCCCCACACAAAACTGTTGCTAAGAAAGTAGGTTTAGGTTAGGTTAGAAGTGCGGCCCCCACACAAAACTGTTGCTAAGAAAGTAGGTTTAGGTTAGAACTGCGACCCCCACACAAAACTTTGCTAAGAAAGTAGGTTTAGGTTAGGTTGGAACTGCGACCCCCACACAAAACTGTTGCTAAGAAAGTAGGTTTAGGTTAGGTTAAAACTGCGACCCCCACACAAAATGTTGGTAAGAAAGTAGGTTTAGGTTAGGTTAGAACTGCGATCCCCACACAAAATGTTGCTAAAAAAGTAAGTTTATTTCGAATACATTAAGATTTGGTAATATAAAAAAATGTCAAAGTAAATGTTGTTTATTTATATTTTTTTCAACTACTCGGTTTGAGTAAACAAGGTTTGTTAAAATAAAAAATGCCCAAGAAATGTTTTACCAAATGTTAGATTTGGCTTTTTTTCTGTTGGGATAATATTGGTTGGCAATTAATCATTTTGATTAATTGAAGTTTGGTAAAATGAACATTGCCAAAGTAAGGAAATGTCTAAATATTTATTTGGATATCATTATTTTGGCAAATATGTATATGTCACACGATAAGTTGGGAAATGATGAGTTGCCTTTTAAATTTTTGGGATACATTGTTTGGGATGTGAAAATCTGGCAAATAACTTTCGGTAATACATTAGTAACCCGTAGCACTACGGTTTGATCAACTTTTCTGTAGGTATGGTTTTCGAACTACAAACCAAAAACTGAAAACGAGCAAAAATTTACTAGTAAACACTCGGATGGTGCAATCTCGGATTACACATCACCCAAAAAAGGCGCAAAATATCGAGTTGCGGGAAATTTTCCAAACTATAACTACTTACAAAACAATAGAATACCCGTGTTTTGACCCATTTTGTCTTCGGTTGCAATATTTTTAAGTGAAACCCATAAGATAAATTTTGACAATTGAAATAACTGGCGCGGATTTATACCAGAAACAAACAAAACTCATGCTATTCTTACGGGATTCAGATAAAAATGCTGCCAGCAAAATCAAAGCGTTCGGAATGCTCGGAGCAATCCCCATTTAAGAGAATTGTGGAGGTATTAAGACAATTAGGGGAGTGAAATCTTAGAAAAAAAAAACTGGCTTACGTGCGCAGATACGTGTATGCATGGAATATTGTAGGTATATATGATTATTATTGTATTATTATGATACACCAACAAAAGCGTCTTATCTTTCAAAGTTGAAGGGGTGTGTAATGATTGGTATAACTTTTTTTGGTATAGAAACATTTGATATAACAACATTTGATATATATTTAAAGGATATAATCACTTATTTGACATAATTAACATTTGGTATAACCACAAAATATCTACTTTTATTTTGTATAATCATTATTTCGTATAACATTTATTTATAATAACCGTTATATGGTATAACTATCTATTGATATACGACTAGTATAGTATAAATTGCAAACAGTAAAATATTTCTTGAATTAATTTTATTCTTTTTTGAAGGGATCACAGTTCTAACCTAACCTAACCTTTTTTTCTGATAGCAGTACATATGTTTAAGGGTCATAGTTCAAACCTAACCTAACCTATTTTTCTGGTAGCAGCACGTTGTGTGTAGGGGAGTCACAGTTCTAACCCAATCTACTTTTCTGGTAAATGATGGATCTAATTTATTGTACATTATTTTTATTCTGACTGTGCTCTAGAAAGAGTTTGTGTTATACCATTTATTTATTATAGGAAATAAGCATTATACTCAAAGTATGTTAGAATAAATGTTATTCGAAAAAATGATCATTATATCAAATGAGAATTATACAATTTGTTAGTATATTATTTGTTGTTATATGATTCAACAATTATATCAAATGATCGTTATAACGACTAAAAACATATCAAAAAAAGTTATATCGATCGATACGCACCCCTGCCGGCCTACCCGAAATGGCAATCTTCTTCGCTACTACGTCGCGATCGACACGCAACTGGCTCTGTCGCTCCAATACGGGAGATTATATTACGTCGCTTTATTCTTCAGATATAAACACAACATGTAGTACTTTTCAATGTACTGGCAACTTCGCACTTGTCAAATATAAAAAACAAAACTGATTTCCGTTTCCTGTGGGTACTCCAGCGCTAGCTACCGTGGCAGCGTGCCCTCATTCTTTTCTTGTGCGCGGCAACGAACGCACGCTTCCTACTTTAAACAAGTCTCAACACGTACGTGCTGCACAATGCCGAAAAGAAATGCAGACGATAGAATTCAGCGTTATCATGCTAAAATAAGGAAATTACAACGAGAACGACAACGATTGCGTCGTATGGTTGTGTACTCATCCTCATCTGACTCCGAGGACAATTTGGGTAAGTAAAACAAGTTATTACTAAAAAGTGATCATTGTTAAGTGTTGACGACATCTTTAAGCTTTCCTGGAGGTTAACTGCGGGTTAACACGACGGTTAAGCATGATGCTCTGAAAAATAAGCTGGAGGCTGACTGCGGGTCAGCACGAATGCGTTAAATTTTGAACATCCATTTAAAAGTGTCGATTAATGTTCCTCTTATTCGATTACAATCGAGTTTTACGGCATCTGTAAGCTTCCCGGGAGGTTAACTGCGGGTTAACACGACGGTTAAGCATGATGACCTGAGAAATAACCTGGAGACTGACTGCGGGTCAGAACGAAGGTTTAAAATTTTAACATGTTCCGTTTCTTTTGCTGTGCTTATGAACAAAATATATATATTTTTTATTAAATACCCTCTTTTTCTCCTGTTTTTAGAAAACGGAGCACAAAACGTAGAGGAACATAATGAGGACGTGTTAATGGAGGCCGAGGGCGCCGAGCCAGCGATGCCCGCTCCCTTCATGCTCGAGGAGCCTGACGCGCCGGAGCCGCCCGCGCCGGAGCTGCCCGCGCCCGCCCTGCCCCCGGGCGACGAGGCCGACGGGGATCCGGAGAACATCGTGGCGGCCGTATCTGAACTCGATCCAGAATTGCTATTAGCCTTGGGTGACCCCTCAGATGACACTCCTGTCTATGGCTCAGATATCCATGAAAATCTCGCTAAACGATGGCTTCCCATACTTAAAAAAGGCATGCCTAAAGATACAAAAGAGCAGCTTTTAAAGGATTATACGGTGCCGGCTAACTGTAAGTTACTAAAAGCGCCCACCTTAAACGCGGAGATATCTGCCGCTATTGCCGAGACAGTGAGGTCTCGAGATAAGAAACTCCAATCTAAACAAGATCAACTCGGCTTAGGCATCACTGCCGTCAATCGAGCCATGGATATTTTACTAACCGGTGATGATAAAGTACAAGCCGTTAAAATTTTATCTGACGGTTGCCGAATACTCTCAGATCTCCACTTCGTCGAGACACAAGTGAGGACAAAACTTATCACTCCGGGATTGGACAAAGCTTTCCTCTCCGTCATACAGGATCAAGAACGAGACGAAACTCTATTTGGCGTAAAAATATCAGAAAAAATAAAAGCATCAAGGGTCATCGAAAAACAAGGATTGCAAATTAAAAAGGCTTTCGTTCCTAAAGCGTCCACGTCAAACACATCATTTCAAACAGCACGGCCGCGCCAGCCGGGAAACTGGCCGGGCCCTCCTCGCTTCGCGTCGGCGAACAGGGGGGGGCACAGCTGGCCGTACCGGGCGCCGCCGCCATACTACCCGCCGCCCTATCGCCGCGCGCCGCAAGCTCAGCCAGCGGCGAGGCGCCAACCGACGCCGGCGACCAACAACAACGTGCAAAAACGAGGCAGTAACTCAGGTACATGCGGGTAGATTACAACATTACTATGATTGTTGGTTAGACATTACTAGCAACCCTGTTGTGTTAGATTGGATTCGTAATGGTTATCGAATACCTTTTGCTAGAAAAGTCGTCCAAACGAACCCTCCACACAATTGTTTTTCAGCCAAGGAAAAACGGGATATGGCAAAAGCTATCGATAACTTATTAGAATTGGGGGCCATTTCAAAATGTGATCCTTTGTCCGATGAGTTTATATCGAATATTTTTTTGACCAAAAAGTCTAATGGTGGCTATAGATTCATTCTTAACCTTAAACGACTAAATAAATTCGTCATTAATGACCATTTTAAAATGGAGGATTTTAGAACGGCATCAAAACTGATCCCTCTTAATGGATTTATGGCCACTATAGATTTGAAAGAATCTTACTTGCTAGTGCCCGTAGCTAGACCTCACCGCAAGTATCTCAGATTCCATTTTAATGATATTACCTATGAGTTTACGGCTGTTCCCTATGGTTTGTCGTCGGCCCCAAGAACCTTCACTAAAATCATGAAAGAGGTGGTCTCTCATTTAAGAAGTTTGGGCCATAAGTCAGTGATATACTTAGACGATATATTATGTATAGGTAATACTTATAATGAGTGTTTAGCTAACGTTAATGCAACACTCAGTTTACTAAACTGTTTGGGTTTCGTAGTTAACTACGAGAAGAGTTGCCTATCGCCTACACAGAACTGTAAATTTCTTGGCTTTATATATAACTCAATTGATATGTCGATTTCACTTCCCTCGGACAAACGTAACAATATATTACAATTGGTAAAAAGGTTTTCTCATCTGCCATGTTGCACTATTAGAGATTTGGCTCACCTGATAGGTAATCTAACTTCGGCTTGCCCAGCCGTTAAATACGGTTGGTTATACACCAAATCTTTAGAACGAGAAAAATATCTCGCCCTTATGGAACATGACAGATATGACTCAAAAATAAAATTATCCGCGGACATCCTGCCTGACTTGCAATGGTGGGCTAACAACATATTGTCTACATTTAACCCACTCACGACACCTAATTTCGAATTAGAGATTTTTACAGACGCATCCCGAACTGGTTGGGGCGCGTTCTGTAATAATAATCGTATAAACGGTGGATGGAAAGACAGCGAAATTAGTTCTCACATTAATTATCTGGAACTACTGGCCGTCTTTCTTGGACTTAAAAGTTTTGCACGTGATAAACGAAATTGTAATATATTATTACGTATCGATAATACCACAGCAATAAGCTATGTGAATCGAATGGGCGGTATACAATTTCAACATTTAAACGCCCTGACCAAAAGTATATGGCAATGGTGCGAGGAGCGAGGTATATGGCTATTTGCTTCGTATATTAATACGAAAGATAACGTAGAAGCTGATCAAGAGTCTCGAAGAAATAATCCTGACATAGAATGGCAATTAACCAGCTCTGAATATCACAGAATAGTAGAGGCCTTTGGTGAGCCGACAATAGATCTCTTCGCTTCTCGCACTAATGCAAAATGTGACACTTACGTCTCCTGGAAACCAGATCCTGACGCTGTTGCAGTTGACGCATTTACTATAGACTGGAAACACCTAGAATTTTACGCATTTCCACCATGTTCTCTCATTTTGAAATGTATCCAAAAAATTATAAACGATAAGGCAGAGGGTATCTTGGTTTTCCCAATTTGGCCTTCCCAGCCATGGTTTCCCCTACTTAAAAGCATACTGCAGTCGAATATTATAAACTTTATTCCAACGTTTCATTCGTCCTCTTCCAGGACCCCACGTCGCCTACAGACGCAGTTTACCCTGGGTGCCGCGAAGCTCTCGGGAAAGCATTTACATCAAGAGGAACTCCAGAGGCGGCACTAGAAATAATGATTAATTCTCTCGCTAATAGCACACTACTGCAGTATGGTGTTACCTATAAATCTTGGTGGCAATTCTGTCAGGCTCATTGTTTGGATCCTTATAAAAGTACATCTTCAAATGTAATGCTTTTTCTAACGGAACGTTTTCACAAAGGAGATGGCTACGGTTCTTTAAATAGTCATCGCTCGGCACTGTCACTGCTACTGGGCAGCGACCTAGGTTCAGATGTTCAAATTAAACGACTACTTAAAGGTGTTTATAAGCTAAGACCAGCTCTCCCAAAATATTCAAATACGTGGGACCCTCAGATAGTTCTTAACTATATCGGAAAGTGGATACCCAATAGAACTCTCTCTATTGAACAAATTACTAAAAAGCTAGTAGTTCTCTTAGCTTTGTGTACTGCACACCGTGTGCAAACACTCTCGCTCATTAAATTGGAGAATATTGTGATACGTCCTTCTGGAATCGAAATCGGTATCACGGATGTAATCAAAACATCCGCGGCCGGACGTGAACAGCCAGTGCTCTTCTTACCTTATTTTAATGAAAATAGCGCTATTTGTCCAGCTACAATTGTAGAAGATTATATTTTTGTAACAAATAGTTTAAGACCTGAATCCGTTGATAACAGATTAATATTGACGTACCAAAGACCACATAAGCCAGCCACTGCTCAATCCATCAGCAGATGGATTAAACAGGTGCTGGGGGCAAGCGGCGTGGACGTGGCAACGTTCAGCGCGCATAGCACGCGGCACGCTGCTACGTCCACGGCGTGGGCCTCCGGTATTTCTCTAGATACCATCAGGAAGACTGCTGGCTGGTCTAGTTCGTCAGAAACTTTCGCGAAGTTTTATAATCGCCCTATAAAACAAGTTGAGGATAATTTTGCGAAATCCGTGTTAATTAATAGAAAATCACAGGATGAGTCCTCTTAACAAAGTGTATTAATAATGTTGCGATTTTAATCAAACTATGTATGTGCCTAATGATAAGTTGATTAAGACTGAATATTAATAAGATATAAGTTGAATAATATGGTAATAAAAACCTTCTCCTGATAAACAATGTTTGTATTTTATGTTACCCACAAAATTTTCATCTCTGAACATCTACATGTTGTGTTTATATCTGAAGAATAAAGCGACGTAATATAATATAAGATCAAACGAACTTAACAAGTGAAGTTCGATCGATATTATATAAGTACGCTTTATTCGAAGATATAAGGTCCCACCCGCCCTATTCTTATAACCCACTGCGAAAATTTTGTATTGTGGGTACTCTCTCTGAAATAATGAGGGCACGCTGCCACGGTAGCTAGCGCTGGAGTACCCACAGGAAACGGAAATCAGTTTTGTTTTTTATATTTGACAAGTGCGAAGTTGCCAGTACATTGAAAAGTACTACATGTTGTGTTTATATCTTCGAATAAAGCGTACTTATATAATATCGATCGAACTTCACTTGTTAAGTTCGTTTGATCTTATATTATTGGCTGCATGCGATTAACTGCGGATGTCTTAATCTTATCTGTAATGTTAATAATATATTTCTTATTACATTTATGAACATTACTTAGCTTGATTAACGATAAGGTTTGCACACGGTGTGCCGTAACTAATGCCAAAATAGTTATTAACTTCCTAGAAAGATGCTCGTAACGATACCAACAACTTAAATGATTAAGAACGATTGAAGGGTCCCAAGTAAAAACATAATATCGTGGATTTGGAGACCGCAGTTTGTATACTCCCGTCATAAAACGTTTCACGGTTGGATTATTTATAACATTATTATTCAATATTAATGACAAAACTGCTTTCGCAGTATTAATTGATCCAAATTGACAACCTTGATTAAAAAGTAATGTGAAATAATCTAATACTTCTGCTACGCCGACATCAAAAATATCATAACATTTTTCTTTACAAAATATATACCATTTCTTTAAATCTATATAATATAAAGCTACAACCCGACTGACATTTTTCCAAAAATAGGCAGAGGGGGTTTTTGCGGGTGGCAGTGTTTGATGTGGTCGTATAGAGTTTGGTCCTGCGACCCCGGATAGATCAGACCGTCGGTCTACCGGTTCCGGGTAAAAAAATGTTGGACGGCCTGGCCAAACGGCTGGAGTTAGCCGGGGAGTGTTCGACCAAATGTCATAGAGGACCCTGGGCAGTTTTTGACGCCGCCATTTTTTTTTCAAAATGGCCGACTTTTTTTTTTGACAATTTTTCAAATTTATCGTAGAGTGCTCAAATTTTGGTCGTAGAATCTCCAAGCGGCCTTGATTCGAATGAAATAAAAAAAAATTGAAAAGTGCTACAAATGTGGGAAAACTGGCCACTTTTATTTTGTATGGCAACTTTTAAACCGTAAGAGATAGCCGGGGGGTGCTCGACCAAATGTCATACAGGTATCCGAGTAGAAAAAAGTTGCATTAAAAAAAATTCAAAATGGCCGACTTTTTTTTTTGAAAAATTTCAAAATGGTCTTAGGGCGCTGAAATTTGGCACATGGGTGGAAGGTCGCCCCAAGATTTGTATTCAAAAAGAAAATTTTGAAAAATTCAAAATGGCGGCCTTTGAGGGCCAATTGAAATTTGAATGGAGGTTTTTCTTTTAATTACCATAGCTCCGTAACGGTACAAAGAAGTGAAAAGTGCTCAAACAAATGTTATACAGTCACCCGAGGTCCATCGAATGGCAGTAAAAAAAAATCAAAATGGCCGACTTTTTTTTTTGAAAAATTTCAAAATGGTTCGAGCGCGCTGAAATTTTGCACACGGGTAGACAGCCACCCCAAGATTAGTATACAAAAAGAAAATTTTGAAAAATTCAAAATGGCGCCCTTTGAAGGCCAATTGAAATTTGTATGGAGGTCCTTTTTTTAAATCCCCATAGCTCCGTAACGGTAGGGAAAAGGTTAATAGTGCTTGAACTAATGTTGTACAGTTATCTGAGGTCCATCGAATGGCATTTACAAAATTTCAAAATGGCCGACTTTGAAATTTTTTTTTTTATTTTCGGTCCGAGCGCGTTCAAATTTGGCACGTGGTAAGAACGGGGGCCAAAAATAGAAATGAGAAAAAAAAAATTGGAAAAGTCAAAAACGGTGGCGAGAGGGGACAAAGTCAAATTTCCCTACCAGTTTGTATGGAGGTTTTTTTTTAAATCCCCATAGCTCCGTAACGGTAGGAAAAAGGTTAATAATGCTTAAACTAATGTTGTACAGTTATCTGAGGTCCATCGAATGGCATTTACAAAATTTCAAAATGGCCGACTTTGAAATTTTTTTTTTTATTTTCGGTCCGAGCGCGTTCAAATTTGGCAAGTGGTAAGAACGGGGGCCAAAAATAGAAATGAGAAAAAAAAATTTTTGGAAAAGTCAAAAACGACGGCGAGAGGGGACAAAGTCAAATTTCCCTACCAGCCTGAGGGAGCGTTCTACAGCCCGACGGTCATTGCTCCGGTCCAAGTTCCGAGCTGCGTACAGACAGTGCTCCCAAGCAAGAAAATATAAGTAAAAGTGTCTAAAAAGCGACGCGGCGGGCCGGCGGCCGCAGGCCGGAGGTCCAACTTCCCTACAAATCCTGCAATCCCCACAGTAACTACGCGGAGGGCCGAAGGCCCGGAGCGTGTCTGACAGGCTCCCAAGTACGCGAAGGCCGCAGGCCGAGCTGCGGGCAGAGTGCTCCCAAGCACGCGAAGGCCGCAGGCCGAGCTGCGTGCAGACTGATCTCCCAAGAAAACAATAACAAAAAGTATCTAAATAAGCGAAGCGGCGGGCCAAAGGCCCGACGCGGAGCTTCGAAACCCAGCGAAGGCCGAAGGCCGAGCTCCGCGTAGGGCCGAAGGCCCGGAGCGTCCCTGATCGGCTCGCCGGCGGACCGGGAAGTTGGAGCTTAAACACGACCCAATAGTAAAAGTGTCTTAGAGAAGCGAAACGACGGGCCGGAGGCCGCAGGCCGCAGGCCAGTCGTGAGCTTCTCAAGACACTTTTACTATTGGGTCGTGTTTAAGCTCCAACTTCCCTACAACCCCCACAGTAACTACGCGGAGGGCCGAAGGCCGGAGCGTGTCTGAGAGGCTCCCAAGCACGCGAAGGCCGTAGGCCGAGCTGCGGGCAGAGTGCTCCCAAGCACGCGAAGGCCGCAGGCCGAGCTGCGTACAGACTGTGCTCCCAAGCAAAACAATAACAAAAAGTATCTTAACAAGCGAAGCGGCGGGCCGAAGGCCCGACGCGGAGCTTCGAAACCCAGCGAAGGCCGAAGGCCGAGCTCCGCGTAGGGCCGAAGGCCCGGAGCGTCCCTGATAGACTCGCCGGCGGACCGGGAAGTTGGAGCTTAAACACGACCCAATAGTAAAAGTGTCTTAGAGAAGCGAAACGATGGGCCGGAGGCCGCAGGCCGTAGGCCCGTCGTGAGCTTCTCAAGACACTTTTACTATTGGGTCGTGTTTAAGCTCCAACTTCCCTACAAACCCCACAGTAACTACGCGGAGGGCCGAAGGCCCGGAGCGTGTCTGACAGGCTCCCAAGCACGCGAGGCCGCAGGCCGAGCTGCGGGCAGAGAGTGCTCCCAAGCACGCAAGGCTAAAGCAAACAAGCAAAGCAATAAATCAAAAAAGCATAGCTCAAAAACAAAAAGCAAAAGCAAAACACAAAAACAAAAAGCAAAAGCAAAACACAAAAACAAAAAGCAAAAGCATAAGCAAAGCACAAAAGCAAAACAAAAAAAGAACACCGCGGGGCCCTCGGGCCCCGCGCACCTTTAAAAAACTAGTCTATATAATATAAAGCTACAACCCGACTGACATTTTTCCAAAAATAGGCAGAAGGGGGATTTGAAGGTGGCAGTGTTTGGTGTGGTCGTATAGAGTTTGGTCCTGCGACCCCGGATAGATCAGACCGTCGGTCTACCGGTTCCGGGTAAAAAAATGTCGGACGGCCTGGCCAAACGGCTGGAGTTAGCCGGGGAGTGTTCGACCAAATGTCATAGAGGACCCTGGGCAGTTTTTGACGCCGCCATTTTTTTTTCAAAATGGCCGACTTTTTTTTTTGACGATTTTTCAAGTTTGTCGTAGAGAGCTCAAATTTTGGTCATAGAATCTCCAAGCGGCCTCGATTCGAATGAAATAAAAAAAAAATTGAAAAGTGCTACAAATGTGGGAAAACTGGCCACTTTTATTTTGTATGGCAACTTTTAAACCGTAAGAGATAGCCGGGGGGTGCTCGACCAAATGTCATACAGGTATCCGAGTAGAAAAAAGTTGCATTAAAAAAAAATCAAAATGGCCGACTTTTTTTTTTGAAAATTTTCAAAATGGTCCTAGCGCGCTGAGATTTGGCACACGGGTGGACGGTCGCGCTAAGATTAGTATTCAAAAAGAAAATTTTGAAAAATTCAAAATGGCGGCCTTTGAGGGCCAATTGAAATTTGAATGGAGGTTTTTCTTTTAATTCCCATAGCTCCGTAACGGTACAAAGAAGTGAAAAGTGCTCAAACAAATGTTATACAGTCACCTGAGATCCATCGAATGGCATTAAAAAAAAATCAAAATGGCCGACTTTTTTTTTTGAAAAATTTCAAAATGGTCCGAGCGCGCTGAAATTTTGCACACGGGTGGACAGCCACCCTAAGATTAGTATACAAAAAGAAAATTTTGAAAAATTCAAAATGGCGCCCTTTGAAGGTCAATTGAAATTTGTATGGAGGTCTTTTTTTTTAATCCCCATAGCTCCGTAACGGTAGGGAAAAGGTTAAAAGTGCTTGAACTAATGTTGTACAGTTATCTGAGGTCAATCGAATGGCATTTACAAAATTTCAAAATGGCCGACTTTGAAATTTTTTTTTTTTATTTTCGGTCCGAGCGCGTTTAAATTTGGCACGTGGTAAGAACGGGAGCCAAAAATAGAAATGAAAAAAAAAATTTGGAAAAGTCAAAAACGGTGGCGAGAGGGGACAAAGTCAAATTTCCCTACCAGTTTGTATGGAGGTTTTTTTTTAAATCCCCATAGGTCCGTAACGGTAGGAAAAAGGTTAATAGTGCTTAAACTAATGTTGTACAGTTATCTGAGGTCCATCGAATGGCATTTACAAAATTCCAAAATGGCCGACTTTGAAAATTTTTTTTTTATTTTCGGTCCGAGCGCGTTCAAATTTGGGACTTGGTAAGAACGAAGGGCCAAAAATAGAAATGAGAAAAAAAAATTTTTGGAAAAGTCAAAAACGGCGGCGAGAGGGGACAAAGTCAAATTTCCCTACCAGCCTGAGGGAGCGTTCTACAGCCCGACGGTCATTGCTCCGGTCCAAGTTCCGAGCTGCGTACAGACAGTGCTCCCAAGCAAGAAAATATAAGTAAAAGTGTCTAAAAAGCGACGCGGCGGGCCGGAGGCCGCAGGCCGGAGGTCCAACTTCCCTACAAATCTTACAATCCCCACAGTAACTACGCGGAGGGCCGAAGGCCCGGAGCGTGTCTGACAGGCTCCCAAGTACGCGAAGGCCGCAGGCCGAGCTGCGGGCAGAGTGCTCCCAAGCACGCGAAGGCCGCAGGCCGAGCTGCGTGCAGACTGTGCTCCCAAGAAAACAATAACAAAAAGTATCTTAACAAGCGAAGCGGCGGGCCGAAGGCCCGACGCGGAGCTTCGAAACCCAGCGAAGGCCGAAGGCCGAGCTCCGCGTAGGGCCGAAGGCCCGGAGCGTCCCTGATCGGCTCGCCGGCGGACCGGGAAGTTGGAGCTTAAATACGACCCAATAGTAAAAGTGTCTTAGAGAAGCGAAACGACGGGCCGGAGGCCGCAGGCACTTCTCAAGACACTTTTACTATTGGGGCGTGTTTAAGCTCCAACTTCCCCACAACCCCCACAGTAACTACGCGGAGGGCCGAAGGCCCGGAGCGTGTCTGAGAGACTCCCAAGCACGCGAAGGCCGCAGGCCGAGCTGCGGGCAGAGAGTGCTCCCAAGCACGCGAAGGCCGCAGGCCGAGCTGCGTACAGACTGTGCTCCCAAGCGAAACAATAACAAAAAGTATCTTAACAAGCGAAGCGGCGGGCCGAAGGCCCGACGCGGAGCTTCGAAACCCAGCGAAGGCCGAAGGCCGAGCTCCGCGTAAGGGCGAAGGCCCGGAGCGTCCCTGATCGGCTCGCCGGCGGACCGGGAAGTTGGAGCTTAAACACGACCCAATAGTAAAAGTGTCTTAGAGAAGCGAAACGACGGGCCGGAGGCCGCAGGCCGCATGCCCGTCGTGAGCTTCTCAAGACACTTTTACTATTGGGTCGTGTTTAAGCTCCAACTTCCCTACAACCCCCACAGTAACTACGCGGAGGGCCGAAGGCCCGGAGCGTGTCTGACAGGCTCCCAAGCACGCGAGGCCGCAGGCCGAGCTGCGGGCAGAGAGTGCTCCCAAGCACGCAAAGGCTAAAGCAAAAAAGCAAACAAGCAAAGCAATAAATCAAAAAAGCATAGCTCAAAAACAAAAAGCAAAAGTAAAACACAAAAACAAAAAGCAAAAGCATAAGCAAAACACGAAGAGCAAAGCACAAAAACAAAAAAAGAACACCGCGGGGCCCTCGGGCCCCGCGCACCTTTAAAAAACTAGTCTATATAATATAAAGCTACAACCCGACTGACATTTTTCAAAAAATAGGCAGAAGGGGGATTTGAAGGTGGCAGTGTTTGGTGTGGTCGTATAGAGTCTGGTCCTGCGACCCGGGATAGATCAGACCGTCGGTCTACCGGTTCCGGGTAAAAAAATGTTGGACGGCCTGGCCAAACGGCTGGAGTTAGCCGGGGAGTGTTCGACCAAATGTCATAGAGGACCCTGGGCAGTTTTTGACGCTGCCATTTTTTTTTCAAAATGGCCGACTTTTTTTTTGACGATTTTTCAAGTTTGTCGTAGAGAGCTCAAATTTTGGTCATAGAATCTCCAAGCGGCCTTGATTCGAATGAAATAAAAAAAAATTGAAAAATGCTACAAATGTGGGAAAACTGGCCACTTTTATTTTGTATGGCAACTTTTAAACCGTAAGAGATAGCCGGGGGGTGCTCGACCAAATGTCATACAGGTATCCGAGTAGAAAAAAGTTGCATTAAAAAAAAATCAAAATGGCCGACTTTTTTTTTGAAAATTTTCAAAATGGTCCTAGCGCGCTGAGATTAGGCACACGGGTGGACGGTCGCGCTAAGATTAGTATTCAAAAAGAAAATTTTGAAAAATTCAAAATGGCGGCCTTTGAGGGCCAATTGAAATTTGAATGGAGGTTTTTCTTTTAATTACCATAGCTCCGTAACGGTACAAAGAAGTGAAAAGTGCTCAAACAAATGTTATACAGTCACTCGAGGTCCATCGAATGGCATTAAAAAAAAATCAAAATGGCCGACTTTTTTTTTGAAAAATTTCAAAATGGTCCGAGCGCGCTGAAATTTTGCACACGGGTAGACAGCCACCCCAAGATTAGTATACAAAAAGAAAATTTTGATAAATTCAAAATGGCGCCCTTTGAAGGCCAATTGAAATTTGTATGGAGGTCCTTTTTTTAAATCCCCATAGCTCCGTAACGGTAGGGAAAAGGTTAATAGTGCTTGAACTAATGTTGTACAGTTATCTGAGGTCCATCGAATGGCATTTACAAAATTTCAAAATGGCCGACTTTGAAAATTTTTTTTTTATTTTCGGTCCGAGCGCGTTCAAATTTGGCACGTGGTAAGAACGGGGGCCAAAAATAGAAATGAGAAAAAAAAATTTGGAAAAGTCAAAAACGGTGGCGAGAGGTGACAAAGTCAAATTTCCCTACCAGTTTGTATGGAGGTTTTTTTTTAAATCCCCATAGCTCCGTAACGGTAGGAAAAAGGTTAATAGTGCTTAAACTAATGTTGTATAGTTATCTGAGGTCCATCGAATGGCATTTACAAAATTTCAAAATGGCCGACTTTGAAATTTTTTTTTTTATTTTCGGTCCGAGCGCATTCAAATTTGGCACGTGGTAAGAACGGGGGCCAAAAATAGAAATGAGAAAAAAAATTTGGAAAAGTCAAAAACGGTGGCGAGAGGGGACAAAGTCAAATTTCCCTACCAGTTTGTATGGAGGTTTTTTTTTAAATCCCCATAGCTTCGGAACGGTAGGAAAAAGGTTAATAGTGCTTAAACTAATGTTGTACAGTTATCTCAGGTCCATCGAATGGCATTTACAAAATTTCAAAATGACCGACTTTGAAATTTATTTTTTTTTATTTTCGGTCCGAGCGCGTTCAAATTTGGCACGTGGTAAGAGCGGGGGCCAAAAATAGAAATGAGAAAAAAATTTTTTGGAAAAGTCAAAAACAGCGGCGAGAGGGGACAAAGTCAAATTTCCCTACCAGCCTGAGGGAGCGTTCTACAGCCCGACGGTCATTGCTCCGGTCCAAGTTCCGAGCTGCGTACAGATAGTGCTCCCAAGCAAGAAAATATAAGTAAAAGTGTCTAAAAAGCGACGCGGCGGGCCGGAGGCCGCAGGCCGGAGGTCCAACTTCCCTACAAATCCTACAATCCCCACAGTAACTACGCGGAGGGCCGAAGGCCGGAGCGTGTCTGACAGGCTCCCAAGTACGCGAAGGCCGCAGGCCGAGCTGCGGGCAGAGTGCTCCCAAGCACGCGAAGGCCGCAGGCCGAGCTGCGTGCAGACTGTGCTCCCAAGAAAACAATAACAAAAAGTATCTAAATAAGCGAAGCGGCGGGCCAAAGGCCCGACGCGGAGCTTCGAAACCAGCGAAGGCCGAAGGCCGAGTTCCGCGTAGGGCCGAAGGCCCGGAGCGTCCCTGATCGGCTCGCCGGCGGACCGGGAAGTTGGAGTTTAAACACGTTACACGACCCAATAGTAAAAGTGTCTTAGAGAAGCGAAACGACGGGCCGGAGGCCGCAGGCCGCAGGCCCGTCGTGAGCGTCTCAAGACACTTTTAATATTGGGTCGTGTTTAAGCTCCAACTTACCTACAAATCTTACAGTAACTACGCGGAGCGTGCCTGAGAGGCTTCCAAGCACGCGAAGGCCGCAGGCCGAGCTGCGGGCAGAGTGCTCCCAAGCACGCGAAGGCCGCAGGCCGAGCTGCGTACAGACTGTGCTCCCAAGCAGAAAAATAATTAAAAGTATTAAGCGTAGCGGCGGGCCGAAGGCCCGACGCGGAGCTTCGAAATCCAGCGAAGGCCGAAGGCCGAGCTCCGCGTAGGGCCGAAGGCCCGGAGCGTCCCTGATCGGCTCGCCGGCGGACCGGGAAGTTGGAGCTTAAACACGACCCAATAGTAAAAGTGTCTTAGAGAAGCGAAACGACGGGCCGGAGGCCGCAGGCCGCAGGCCCGTCGTGAGCTTCTCAAGACACTTTTACTATTGGGTCGTGTTTAAGCTCCAACTTCCCTACAACCCCCACAGTAACTACGTGGAGGGCCGAAGGCCCGGAGCGTGTCTGAGAGACTCCCAAGCACGCGAAGGCCGTAGGCCGAGCTGCGGGCAGAGTGCTCCCAAGCACGCGAAGGCCGCAGGCCGAGCTGCGTACAGACTGTGCTCCCAAGCAGAAGAATAATTAAAAGTATCTTAACAAGCGAAGCGGCGGGCCGAAGGCCCGACGCGGAGCTTCGGAACCCAGCGAAGGCCGAAGGCCGAGCTCCGCGTAGGGCCGAAGGCCCGGAGCGTCCCTGATCGGCTCGCCGGCGGTCCGGGAAGTTGGAGCTTAAACACGACCCAATAGTAAAAGTGTCTTAGAGAAGCGAAACGTGAGCTTCTCAAGACACTTTTACTATTGGGTTGTGTTTAAGCTCCAACTTCCCTACAACCCCCACAGTAACTACGCGGAGGGCCGAAGGCCGGAGCGTGTCTGACAGGCTCCCAAGCACGCGAGGCCGCAGGCCGAGCTGCGGGCAGAGAGTGCTCACAAGCACGCAAAGGCTAAAGCAAAAAAGCAAACAAGCAAAGCAATAAATCAAACAAGCAAAGCACAAAAACAAAAAGCAAAAGCAAAACACAAAAACAAAAAGCAAAAGCAAAAGCAAAAAACAAAAAAGCAAACACAAAAAACAAAAAAGAACACCGCGGGGCCCTCGGGCCCCGCGCACCTTTAAAAAACTAGTAACAATTATATTGCTTAAGTGTGGTTTCTGTAAGTGACGCTAGCATGATGTCTGCCGCTTCTGCAGGAGTGCCTTGCCTCATGAACGCCGCCCGGACAACACTCCGGCAACCAGGGTAAGGCTCCTGTGCAGCTTGTGTTCGACACTGTAAGGGGAGGACAATAAATTTGGTTTAGGTGGGAGTTCTATTCGTTCAGAAATCAATAATCTCTCAAAAAGAGGAAACCCGGGTTGTGTAGGCCATAGTGGCACGACAACAATGCTCTCCGCTTTATCTGTTATTATCTTTTGCAACATCCTAAGTATTAGACAAAATGGTGGAAAAGCGTAAAAGAAATACGACGACCAAGATATGGTAAACGCGTCGATATTGTACGCGTCAGGATCACGATGCCACGAAACAAATCTAGTACATTTTTTGTTTATTCGACTCGCAAAGAGGTCAATCTCTGGACTTTTGTTTAAAAAATTACAAATTTTCCGAAAGGCACTGTCGACTAGCTCCCACTCAATGTCTGCATGTTTCCGGCGTGATTCTGCATCTATATCGTTGTTTTCTGAACGAACATACGAAGCAAATATATGTATGTCGCGTTCCTCGCACCATTGCCATATCTGTCGGCTTAATTCACTCAGATGTGGGAATCGAACACCACCCATGTGATTGATATATGAAATCGCAGTGGTATTGTCTATCCTTAGCAAAATCTCACAATTTTTGTAATCTTTAGCAAATATTTTTAAACCAAAAAACGCGGCAGTTAACTCTAGACAATTAATGTGTTGCCCAAGCTCATGACTGGACCACTGACCACTGGCTGTCATATCTGAGCAACTTGCTCCCCAGACTGTTAGCGACGCATCAGAAAATATCTCTAATTGATAATTTCCTGTCTTGATCGGATTACTACATGTTTCTATATTATATATCCACCAATCTAGATCATCATCTAAGCTACCCGGAATGCTAATGTACTCGTATTGATCATAGTCATCATTTTTACTTAAATAAAGAAATTTGATTCTTTCCAATCTCTTAGTATACAACCAGCCGTATGGTACTGCCGGACAAACAGAAACTAATAATCCTATCAAATGTGCGAAATTACGAAGTTTACATCTTCGAATGGATTTAAAGTATAAAAGTTCGTCTTTAATCCTCTCTCGTTTTTCGCATGGAATATTAATTGTCAAATTTGCAGAATTGAAACTAAACCCAAGAAAATTTGCCGTTCGACTTGGTGTACCTATTGATTTAGCAACATTTATTGTAAATCCTAATGATTCTAACAAGTCTTTCGTTACATTAAAGTTATGTAAACAGTTAGAATACGTGTCACCGAAGAGTAACAAGTCGTCTAAGTAAATGACTGATAAAAAACCTTGATTGCGCAAAAACTGCACAACAGGACGCATTAACTTCGTGAATATGTTTTGTTTTTCCAAAGAAATCGTAAATATTTTCTGTAATCAGGATCAATATTTATCGCAAAATAGGCGTCTTTCAAATCTATTGAACACATGTAAGCGTTTTGTGATTAAAGTCTCATTGCTGTCCTATAATCTTCGAGTTTGAAGTGCGGGGTACATATAAACTTATTCAATGATTTTAAATTTAGAATGAATCTATTTTTTCCATTACTCTTTTTAATAAGAAAAATACTGGACAAGAATTGATCCTGACACGGATCACATTCTTGTATGGCACCAGCACTAATAAGTTTTTTGACTTCCTCGTTCATAATCGTCTCGTGTGCAACCGACTCGGGTTTGTTAACAGGAATATTCTATTGAGATATACAATCCGATATTGGAATACGCACACCACGGACCCAAGACAATACGGTGGGATCCTTGGTAATGCCTAACCATACTTTATAAAAGAATTGAAGTCTACCAGCCTGAGGTTGTGTATCAGCATCCGATGCTAGCGGCGCGAGGTCCGGGCGTGCGGCCGCGGCGGCGGCGCTCGGCGGTCGCTCGCGCGGCGGGACGGCGGCGGCGGTCTGCGCCCGCCACGCGTGTAGCTCGTCCTCGCTGGCGTCTGGCGACTCTGGCGAGGCGGCGGCCGCGACGCCGACGACGGCTGCCCCCTCCAGTTTAAAGCCCTCGATGTCGACGGTCCTGCTCCTGCCTGTTGGTGCTTGGGCGTCCATTTAGGCTTTGTGACAGTCGGTCTCAATTCTGCTCCGGTTTTAGTCATTGCTTTTATTGACTTCAGACTTTCTTGTAAGTCTTTACCAAAAAGCAAACTATCGCGCTTTAAGTCCTTAATATTATCCTTGATCTCCTTATTTAAACTAGGCACCAAGAAATTACGCCTGCTCTGAGTCTCTGAAAAATGTAAGTGACATAATAGTCTACCTGTATCGCTCAGTGACTTTATGATCCCCTGTTTGTTGTTGTCTAAAGTTGAATCTGTTGTCAAGATATTCGACAATGTATTGGCAACTCCTGTTATAATAGTCGAGAGCAACCTTTGCTTGTCACTTAGAATATTATCCCGTTTTAAAACATTATCATTACACGCGACCTTAATCTCGGGATTGAGTATAGGAGCTTGCGCTAATTTTAAATTTTCTGGTATTTCGTAACGTTTTAAAATATCATTCTTAATATCGTCCTTCATACCATTAACTAGAATGTCGGACCATCTCGTCGAGATATCGTCGTGAATGCAAGGACCAAATGTTTCTTCTTTTACGGGCTCATCGCCCAACAAACATAATAAACCGGGATTAAGCGCGGTCACAATTGGCGTAGATTCTTGTAAACCAATTTGTTCACCGGTCACCTGTGTGGTGGTAGCTGCGGATGTAGGCGCGGGAGCGGGCGCAGCCGGCGTGGTGGTCGCGGCCGCGGGCGCGCACGCCGGCGCGGCGGCGGCGGCGGGTGCGGGAGGGGGCGCGGGGGCCGGCGCGTCCACCGCGCGGGGCCCGGCGGCGCTTCCATTCTGTATGACCACCGATCGCAGCCCGCCAGCAGCAGGCAGCGCACCCGACGTTGAAGCACCGGCCTCATCATCGGTTAAGTCGTATACAGTATTGTTGGTCAAGGGATTCTATAACAATACGGTCAAATAGCCTTCACAATGCTGCTCTAATTTCAGCAACAAAAAATAAGTGTCCATTATCTTTGACCCTTATCTCTAGACATGATGTTTTCAATCAGAGACCAACGCTTATACTGGTCAGACATCATAAGCGGCTCGGTGATCTTTGTGAATTGCCCATTTGGTAGGGTAATAGGTAGTGTTTCTACCGCCTACTTCCTCGATGTTGGATGTTATACTATAACTACGTACGTATCTACATACGTATCTACATATCTATATACTTACGTATAAAATAGTACATATAAGCCGTTGTAATTAACGTAATTAATGTTCTTAAACATATAGGCAGTCGTGCTACAGTCTCGCGGACTGTAGTCTAGACTGATAGCATTGACAATTCGCCGCAACCAGGTATTTTACCTATAGTATTCCGGCATAGCCTCACGGACTGATGCTCTAGGAATATATGTGCTTCCCTTTTACACAGCGATCAACCTCTCGGATTGAACTGAAGGTATAAGTTAGGGTCGGTAATAGCCTTACAGACTATACTCATTGCACAATGTATCTATTTAATAAAACAAAGCTGGCATGTACATAAAACACATTCTATCAAATGATTAGACGAAGATAACTGAAAATCTTACCTTCATATTAATTATCTGTATATGAGGACGTACTAGGGCTATAACTACGATGACGGCGCCTGCGACGAATCTTCAATCTTTTCCTCTCGAGACTTCGGATTTTTCTTTCCAAGTAATCTTCCTCATCTTCCTCACGATGTTTGCGTTTTCCCATTTTATCCGCAAACACAAAACACTACACTAAACTTAGTAAAAACACAATTATTTCACTAACAAAGGAAAAGTACGTGCACGATGGCCGCCACACAAAACGTGTATGAAATACCCCCAATTTAGGCGAGATATTTTTTTGTTAAAAATGTTACTCTAAAATTGTGTACGATGGCAGCACATTCGCGTGCTACTACATGTAAAGTACAGTGTAATCACGAAGGGCGAATCACAGAAGTTTAATTGCAAATAATATGAACATTGACATAAAATGATAAGTAAATATAATAATACGTTAATTTTACCTATTTTTTTAAATAAGATCTTAATTTCCATTGTCATCATAGTTACATTTTTCAAATTTGCAGTCTTTTTTACAAGCTTTTATTTTAGGAAAAAAATTTGCTTGACCGTCTATTTAAATTGGGATAACCCTTGGAGTATTCATAAACCTAATTTTCAATTATTACATCATTAGACTTCTTATTATCGGTTGTCAATATTTTCTATAATAGCTTTAGTAAAATATGAAATCTATCTTATCGACAAATGACAATGTGGTAATTTTAATTGAAGACGTCACCCTTGCTTTGTTTTATCAATGTCTTTCAGATTTATACGAAAATTATTATTTTACGTGCCATTTATGCCAACAAAATATATCATAAACGTTTACTGCCTTGCACTTTACCCATCGCTTGCACGCACGTTACCCTCAGCTCAACAAAAACGCAATAGCCTAACAATATAAGTATAAGTATAGTTATACATATATATACATCTACTTTTTCGGTTCAAGTCTGTAAGTAGTTATTTATTACTGAATTACTATTAAGTAACTACTAAATAGAAGGTATGTAGTTCGAGAAGTTTGCTTTCGTATTTTCAGGGAACCTCACGACTGTGTTACATGATACGTACGTCTCAGTATTTACAAGAAGTTTAGTACTTCGTTGACCGAACTAGCACGACAAATACGACTGTTTCCGAGAAAATACGATTTTATTTATCTTATAAACTAATATTATAAATGGGAAAGTGTGCGTGTCTGTTTGCTTGACCGTCTTTCACGGCAAAACGTTGCGACAAATTGACGTGATTTTTTAAATGGTTGTTTCGGAAACTCATTTCGAGAGCTTTCTAAGTGCACACTGAGTATAAGAATCTTGAAAACGGTCAAAATTCACGAAGTTGCGTGTCCTTTTTGGGACACCCTGTATATGTGTATGATGCTTTTTAGGAGTAAGTATAATATCTAGTTTACAAAGTCTATTCACAACTTTTTTAGACTAAGCGTTATCAATCATGTTCTTGTACTTAGAACGACTTTGTAATACTTTCCAAGTTAGGACATACACGCATGGATATTGTTTGTTATACCTGTAAGGAAAGAAAGTCAGATTGCTTGAATTGGAATTTATATTTTTCTATTTGGTAGGTATTGTACTTCTTTAATATCTTCCATATAAATATATATCAATAACAAATTCATGCTAGGTGAAATAAGTCCAGTTCTGTTAATATCTAAGACCATAATATCAGCTCATTAAGAATGTACAAAATTATTTTTTAATTTTATACAGTATGTTACCACGAAGTGAGCTTTTTAGTGCGCTAAAGGAGCTTAATTTAACATAGTTAGTTATTACTTTATAAACTTTTTAACAAAAAAATAATTGCCAGCAATGTACAGCACAGTCACTAAACTTGTTAAGTAAGAGCAATAAATAAAGACAACTACGCACTACACGTTTTTCTGCTTCGGAAAATTAATTTTGCAGTTAATTTAAATAACTATGATTTGCTGATATACGCAAACGAGTGATTATGGCTCATATATTATATTGTTATAATTATAAATGCCTGTATGATGGTAACACACAATGACAATGACTTCACATGTTCATTCAGACCTTTTTAAAAATAAATAAACAAAATACTTTCAGTTAAAAATAGCCTTGTTTTTTGTATTTATGGCTACCCTATAGGTACTATTCAGCTAAATAAACTCATTAGCACTTTTACAAAGCCCGTCTGCCAAACTCTTGACTGATGGCGCATTATGTAATCAGTACGTCAAGTGATATTGATATATGGCTTAAGCCAACTCAAGTAGGTATGGGCTCGCCCTCGGGCATATGAAAACGCGGTAAAAACCACACCCCACGAAGCTAGCAAAGTCATAACCTTACCTTCTACCATGAAATCTACCCAACGAAATAGTAAACTCGCACAGCAACACAATCTTTAAAACTAAAGAATTTGCTAATCGTGCAGACCTATGACCATAAATAATTCTATAGACCAAATCCCTGTAACGTGTGTTGAAAACTTGTGCAAGTAGGAAGGGTACATAAGTACCTATGTATATTTTTAATTCATGTTTTATTAGATGGCAATAACTATGTCTGACCTGTAATTTTTTTATTAATAAATTGATTACGATTATGAGTTTTTGACGTTTTAGAATACATTGATCGATAGCGTAAACGCTACGAAAAACCGGCCAAGTGCGAGTCGGACTCGCGCACCGAGGGTTCCGTACAAACCTGATGTAACTAAAAATTTATGGTTTTCGTAATTTTTCCTTTATCTATGCTATAAGACGTTGCTTCGTACCAAATTTCAAGATTCTGAGTTCACGGGAAGCACCCTGTAGGTTTTGATTCCCTTGCAAGTGTCGAAAATTTGCGGCATAAACGGCTGTATCTTTTGATTGCGTTGGCTTAGAAGTTTGATCTTTTCACAGCTTCAAGGGACAGTAGACCTGAGTAATTGATATAAATTTCAGCTTCATACCTCCACGCGTTCCTGAGAAAAAGGGTCTTGACAGACGGACGGACGGACGGACAGACGGACAACAAAGTGATCCTATAAGGGTTCCGTTTTTTCCTTTTGAGGTACGGAACCCTAAAAATGTATGCAATTTTATGATCTAACAAGTACCTAATCGTTTGGAGGCGCTTTTGACTTTCTACACACATAAAATAGAAATAGAAAACATTTATATAATATAAAATAGAGATTCGTGACAAGTGACAGCAGAAATTATACACATAATACAAAAAGACAGGTACATATACACCACATACAATTTGCCACGAAATGGTCCCGACTCAGAAAAATCACGCCTGTGTCCTTAAAAGGGGAGCAGACGAAACTGCTCAAGGTTTTAGTGCCACTTTTAGCAATTTGTAATATTGCAATAATAGGTTGCTTGCCTGTAGCTCACACTACAATAAAATTAATCCTATACCCCACAGCCGACTTACACCGTGGTTGTCTCACGGGAAGAATGGGGATGGGGGTGGTAAAATTCTTTTCACCACACCAACTGGTAAAGGGTCTCTTTGCTATTTGAAAACAGATAGCAAAATTTAATTTTATCCACAAGAGTGCAAAGTAATTTCATACAAATTTTAACTTGTTGTCTTATGCTGGCTGGTAGATTTTGCCTACAAATAATGATTTTGAATCATAAATATTGAATAAATTGATGGATTTGATTTAATTTGATGTTTTATAGTCAATATTTTGTTCATGCTCGTGTGGTGAAAAATTGTGGCTTTCACTCGCGGTGGCAAAGTTTGTTTAACATTCGTGCCTTGAAACCCTCGCAACGCTCAAGATTCCACTTTTTCCAATATTGGAGTATTTCGATTGCTCGGGTATCAATATTGGTACGTGTAGTAGTTAAACAACAACTTTGCCCCCTTGTAAAACAAATAACTATAATCCGTCATTATCGTCACTACATAGGGACATACTCTTATATTTTACACTTTCTCCATATACATAGACGTTTGCACTATCGAGTAAGTATTCTAAAACATTGAAAACTCATGGTAAGCACTCTCTAATGAACATGAACAAACCCACAATAGATTGATAAGTAAGTACTACGGGTAGTCTCTTGCTGTTATATAGGTACAGGGTGTATTTTGATAGCGGGTCAGTAAGGGCAGCTATGAGATTCCGTGGTCCTACGCGAAAATGGTCTAAAAATACCTTCCTCGATTTCAAATTGATGAGAAATGGCATTTACAGATTTTGGAAAAAAAAAACAGGCTGCGAGAAAACTTTCATTTTTGACAAACTTTATTTGACGACAATCCATCCTAGGATCAAAAGCTTGTATGGGAGCAAAAAAAAATTCCAGCTAGAAAAGTCACAAATCGCGAAAAACTTTTCCCATACAATTTGTGTTAAAGGCATATTCCTTACAAATTGTTAAAATGAAGTAACTTAAAAATTAAAATAAAAAGCTGTGTTTCATACACGACAAATTATAAAATATTTTAAACGGTATCCTGAAAAGGGAATGCAAATTGTTTAATACAAAGGCGATTTCGCTTACAATAAAGTAACAAGTAGCACATTGACACAGGTAATAAAAAAAAATAAAGTAGGTAGCACCTAAACATTTTTACTGAAAATAATATTTGTATTTCACAAAAGATAAAGAAAAGTGATGTTTGCACAAATCTTAAATGCAAGAGCCTGGTCTGACAAGTAGGTAGGTAGGTACGGTACAGCCAGCACCCGACGTAAAGTTTCAGACAGAATTAATGTAAAGTATTCTAGTGCCTTTCTTTCTCACAGCTTGGAAATCGCGTGTCACTTTTCATAGAAATTTACACATCGTCCCGTCCGGGCCCGTCTCGATTGGTTCAGACTCTAGACATACCTTTGAACAAAATCTCCATTTCTGAGTGGCATAAAGTTTTGTTCCATTGTTTCATACGCTACTTCGTCCCTAATCGTTCGTGCTTACTGTACTGATATGTACATAATTTACCTATGTCAGCTAGTAACAACGTGTGAGACTTCGTTTGCTTCGAGAGATCTCGGCCTGACATCGCTCCAAGCAAATTTCCCATCGCGTGAACATCCACATATATGATTAGTTACTTGGTTTAAAATAGGCGAATTACTTAGATAGAGCACTCGATTCGACTCCGAACCGCTGTTAATATTCGGTTTTCTATGAACATTATTTTCTGAACGGCGCGGTGGTAACTGATTAGAGCACGATTCTATTTTTTGAACTTTTTACGGTTTTGTGCTTTAGAAAATCAATCACGCCGGTTGCCTCTAGCAATGTCGCAGCGATCCAAAACCGATCTGTCAATTAAAACCGAAATAAATTACACATATGAAAGAAAAAGTGACCAAGTCCTCTGGTGCCTGAGGCTGGAATCGAACCAGCGTACATTAGAATCGATCTGTCAATGTTTGAGACGATTTTGGTTGAAACAATTACAATTTTTACATTGGAAGATTGGTCTCATATCGCTGTGGTATTTGTTTAGGTATACAGCTGGAAATGCAAAGCGTACAGAAGATGCGCGCTACACTAAAGCGTAAGTCAAGGTCGTATCACAATATATACCGCAACAAATTATATAATTAGAACTAATTCACGGCTACAAGTTCCTCCAGTGGCATTAGAATTTAGAACTGTAAGCCCACTTGCACCAACCATTTAACTCAGAGTTAGTGGGCTGTCAACTGTCAAATTCCATATAAAAAGGGTTATCCCACAATTTTCGTTGGTGCAAGTGGCCCTAAATAGATGGAGCAGCTAGAAACAACTAGGTATGTAATTGTTTACCTTTAGATATCGCGGCGGACGATCTCGGAAAATATTTACATCACGATGTTACTTCGTTTTCTATTTACTTCGGCATTATTGAAATAAACGTACCTAGGTATGATTTATACAAATTACTGTTTACATGATTTACGGTCTAAGATCTCAAAAGTATGTATTGACTAGATTCGGAAATGTGATGATGAAAGAAGATGATGATATTGATGATTAGATAGGCTTCGTTACATATATTTCCCAAGTAATTAATTGTCAGAGTATTATTTGTTTCTTTATTGTATGTAACAAGAAAATCGTAAGAAAAGTTCCATATTGCCTGGATTTGTGAGACGCTGACCTATTTGGCCGTTTAAGTGGAAATTAGTATTACAGCTTCTTTGCTGTGTATGTAGATTGAAACGGCAGGCAGGGAGGAGGTAATTAATATTCGCATCCAAAAATGCATATCGACCGGCCCGTAGGGTAGACAGCGTTGAGGTTGAGGCGGATCTGCAGTAGCTTCAACTTTGCTATTTTTTGTATTGGAAAACCATAGAATTTTGCTGCGAGACATTAATGTTTCTGTTAAGTATGGTTGATGCAAACTGACCCTAAGATACTCTTTGATTGGTTAAAATAAGGTGGCTAGTTAGTTATATGTATACGAATATTTCTGCAATAAAGCTTCTTACTTTCTTAGCCCATTATTTAATGGTTTTAATGAACAGCTATAATTAAGAAAAAAAAGGTTTTTATTTCCTATATTTGTCAAAATCTAAACCTTTATTTTACTGAAGAACATAAGACAAACACATCTCAACAGAGCGTTTATTATTCCGTAAATTTCCCGGATCATTTGCGAAAATTCATGTGAAAAAGCGCAGTTTGTGAGTTTCATGCACCATAAATAATATAGTTTTTTGTTTTTAACTTCTAAACTGTAGCAGCAAATTAGTGAGAACTAACGAAACTATGTTGTATAAAAAATATGTGACATTATAATTAGGTGTATTAAAATATCTTTTTTTTTTCCTGTCTTTTTTTGTCTGTTAATAAGAAGCTCTGAAATAAAATAGGTCTACTAACGTTTGATATTGGGGTCTATTTAATACTCGTATCAGATTTCAATCAGTATTATTAGATTAGGTAAGTTAGAAAGTTTGGCACACGCAACGTCGATTTATCAAAAAGCAGATCATTCCTAAGTCGTAAAAACGGACATTACTTATTTGTATGCGCAGATTGGTGGATTAATAGCCTATTTGTGAAGGTTGTGGTCACAGCAGCTGACGCGACGCCCGGTCATATTCTATTTAGTGTAGCACAGATCTTTTGTTGCTCATCAACGCTGGGTGGTTCTTTTGTTGAATTTACGACGGCTATATTGGAAGTTTCTGTCGGTGTATTGTCCACGTTTAACCCAGCCTGAGCTAACGCAGACGCACGCAACATACAAGATCTATAGGAAATTTTCTTTGGTACATTGAGTTGTAACACTGTAACTATCTGTTCATACTATATTTACATGATACTGTGTGTGTACTTATGAATATCATTGCATTCATCTTTAAAATAGTTATGCTAAAATATTGTTACTACTGGATTACACTAAGTTACAGTGCCAAAATCTATCAGTGCAGAGCTACTCAACTTACGTAATACGCTACTGTTGAAATTTTATATTTAGGGTATCGCTGTTCTTAAGTAATCTTATTTTTCCCACGTACACCTAATATCTAATTATCTTAACTCAATAAATACACCTAATTATCTTAACTCAATGCTATTGCCTTTTTTCGAGACATTTATTTTGCCAGTTTCAGTAATTTACTGTGTTATTGATTTGTCATCGGAATTCCTTAAATATTATTTATTTATTTATTTAATCTTTATTGCACAACAAAATAAGGTACAAATGGCGCACTTAATGCTTCAAGGCATTTTCTAAATATGTACGATAATCATACCAAAGTTTCCCAACCAAATGTCGAGAAGTCAACAAATACAAACGATATTTTAATTTAAAAAAAGCATGTAATATCTTTATTTTTGTGTGTAATATGTTGTTTTCTATAATTTTGTTCATGTTACCTGTCGTGATTGTTTTTCACCGAATGGTTTCACCGGAAGATCAGCGCTGGAAGTCGCCAGCAATATGCTGAGGTTAAACCATTTCATGGCACCTTCTCGTTTTTATGTGTTCCTATTTGTAATATTTTTCTCTTTTGTGTGTTTACGAATAAAATTTATTCTATTCTATTCTATTCTATTCTATATTCACTGATTATAGGAGTATAAATGAAATATTTATTATACCATGGTGTAAGTAAAATAACATACCTACTTGGCAGTCTTGGCACTGATAGCCTATTTTTATAATATTTAATGATATATTATTAAATTGTTAATACTTACTTATTACCGATTTTCGATTGTAACTTATAAGTTACTTATAAGTTATTTAATTTCAATGTCATTTTAAAGTACCTATTACAAACTTTCCTAATACTTGTGCCATTGATATTAGTAGTAGTAGTAGTAATACACTTTATTGTACAAAAATAAAAACACATATAACAGGAAAAAAAATAACACACAAATCATTTGTACAAAGGCGAACTCATCCCACTAAGAGATTTCTTCCAGTTAACCTTAATTCAGTTAAGGGAGAATTGGAGACGGTAGACTTACCTAAGCTAAACCTATACCTAACCTACACAAACTATAGCAATACAGAAATATATTCTATCATCGGAAACATTAATTTCGTTCCCGTTGTTTACATAAATTTAACATCACTTGCCTTGAATCCATGTTGAGATAAGGGGTCACAGCGGAGACTTTAATCGTAGCTGATAACAGGTAGATCTGGTAGGTCCTTTGTTCTTGCAGCGAGGCCTTTGCGGCCTACCGTGATAACACACAACACACACTCGGCACTGGCTACGGGGTATTTACACTATGATTAACACAGTTAGACTCACAACCAAAGTTGACTTTGCACAGATTTTTTAACCTTGCCACTTCTGAAAGAAATTATTTCTGCAAACTTTGGTCTCATTTATCACCTTATTTAAACACTTATAAAGTTCACTGTTATCACTAAAATTTTGAACCACATATCTCTCTTAAAGCTCATTAAAATCTAACATAATTAATTAATCTACTTATGTTTCAGACACCTATATGATATGACATATAAGCAAAGTCGAGTAAAACTTTATCATCTATTTTTTTAAATAGATATTTTAACTATGTACAGTGTTATTTATTACCACAGCCAAATTATTTAATATTTTACTTCAAACTTAGTATGTCGTTTAGGCGGGAAGTGTCTGAAAGTTTTCAGACATCCGTCGGCGGGTCGGCGCAAACGATATGCCGCGTCGCTTGGCAAGCCGCGACTGACGCTGTTCGCTTTAATACACCCACCCTTTGGTAAACAACGCTCACAAAACATTTCCCCACAGGAAAAGTCATTACATTTTTACTGCACACAAGAGAAGAATGAAAGAAATGTCAGAATCTCGCTGCAATTAAAGAATGCAATTTTTATTTTATACGTAAAGTGTAAGTACGAAAGAACGAAACGTACGGATAAGTTTTGCTGAATTTGTACATTGACTTTAGTACAATAAAATTATTACAGTGACTTCAAATAATAATTATTAATAAATAATATTGTTTACTTGTTTATACAGATTATGTTTATTCTTTAAAGCTTTATTGCACTAACACATAAAATAAATTCCGTTCAAACTTTGTATAGTGACTTTTGAGGCCATAACGAACAACCTTCATTATGGGACCAATGCTGAAATCGCGAAAAAAAAAAAAAAGTTGTTCATTATGATCTCAAGTCATTATGCAAAGTTAATACGGTCATTTTTATTTCACCGTGTATATAATTACTTGGTCTGGACAAAATACAGAGCAGCGTAGCCTTAGTGCGTTTTCACATTATCCGACCCGATATCGGACGTCGGACCATTCCATTGAAATCCTTCCGACATCCGATATCGTGAAAACGGACAGACTAAGGCCCTTAAAATAGCCTAAAAAGGCAAAGTAATCAAGTTCTCATGGAACAATAATTAGGAAAATAATTAAATGTCTTACAACGCTTTCATTTCTTAGCTCTCATCAATTATTTATTCATAATAGTGAGGTGTCTTTTGGTCGAAATGTCTTCTGAAAACTATCACAATTTGATTTAATATATTTATTATTTCCCTCGACTAGACCATTGTTACCCTACCCAGCTACCTGGCAGTGTCATGTACACCTTTTCCTTGTGTCTCATACTGATAGGTATTTTATAATTAATTTTTAGTATAACTTTGTAATCATATGGATTGCGATTCTAACCTAACCTAACCTAATTAAAATACCTAACTTTTCCATTCGTAACCTAACCAAATTTAATTAAAACCTACTCTTAGTTAACCTAAGTAGTCTAGACTTACCTTTATGAAACCTAACTGAGTTTCACCTACTTTTACTTTTATTTCTATAAATGTAGGTATTTATGAAATGTATTATAATTACGTTTTAACTTAAGAACTTCTGAGTTACATTTAAGTTTATCCAAATACCTAAACTTAACGATCCTATCTAGCGTATCTTTCTTTTTCTCGAATATTTATGATATCTTATACCTATTTCTATCATACATCTCTTTGTTGTATTACCAAATTTGTACATATGATTAATAAGTCAATTTTTTGATTACGTCTTAATAAAAGTTAATTTCCCATCTTATCAAACTTTTTTTTTTTTTACATATATTTCAATGTTTTGTATCTGAATAAACCTCGGTAATTTTGTGAAGTTGCGTTTTTGCTTAATTGCTTTATTTATTGTACCTTCTTTGAATAATTTACTTACCTATGTCTATTATTATTTTTTATGACTTGTGTATTGTTTAAGAGAATGCATACTTTCAATAAACTTGTTACGACGTGAGAAACTGAGAACCGGTTAAAACATGTTTAAGGCTAATTCTATGTGAATAAAAATGTCTTTTGTGCATTTTTAAAGATAATATATATTTATTGTTTCCGCTTATTTGAATAATTCGGGTTTTGGGTAAAGAGATCCTTCGACGAACATGTCAAGGCATGATACTTTCTATTCATATTTAACAAAGAGCATTAACTGGTGTAAACATGTTTTAGACTAACGCACCGGTAATTCTTGTGACTTGAATTTATTATTGTAACAACTTAGTTGCTTTATTATAGATGTTTATTGTATTGTAAAATGACAAAAAGTTTATTGTTTGCGTTCAGGTATAAGATGAACTGGTTGAAACAAGATTTATGGTACGTTCCCCTGCTCTCTACCATATTACGAGTATAAAAGCCAAAGAGAGTCGAGGCTGAATAAGTATTCCTGTAGAGGCAGCCTTCTGTACCAGAGCTCCTTGTATCTAGTGTGGTATATAGAGAAGTGGAGTGTGCGTTCAAAAGTGAAGTGTTTATAGACAGATCCAACAATGGACGTGAGTATGTTTTTCTTTTTAAATTACTGTAACCCATATTGCCTTTTTATAATATTGTTTCGTCTAGTGTTCTTTGTATTTAATTAATAGAATTGTTAATAGTTTTTAAAATATTGTCTTTCATTGTTTCAGTTCTCTGAAAATACTTTCAAGAACTATTACTACCCGGAAAATCAGGGTGATTCAACCGATGAGGAAGGTACAGCTGGTTTCAAAGTTAAGCAAGCCCTCGCAAAGAAACGTCCTGGAAATAATATTGACAGCTTCTTTGAACGACCTAAAAAGCAGTGTAAAACCTTGAAACGGTCTTCGAATGTAAGCAAAAGTTCGCCAGAAGGCGTGGCTAATTTATCATCTGGACAAGATGATGGGGCGTATTCATCTCACTTAATTAAAATAGAGATATATGATATGCAAACAATCAAAAACATCCCAGCCACGGAACACTGGAAGCACGCGGACGTCAGACTGAAGTATTTTGCGTTGGAAGACGACTTGGAATTACAAAATACGCGAAATATTGTATATAATATTACAAAACAATTAGCTTCTAAGGACACATGTGTAAAATATTTTATAGATAATAAGAAACAGTGATAAATATAATTTTTAACGATAGCAGTAGGATAGTGTTAAAGTGTTTCACATTTCTTATCTTTCCTTTTTATGATTTAAGTAAATTTCCTTGTAAGATATTCTTTTGCATTGTTTCACATTCCAAACAAAATAAATAAGAAATAAAATGGTGTCAAATGTCTGTAGTTTTATAAAGGTTACTATGTGAGAATTCAAAATAAAAATCATTATTACCAGTACACGTATTTTTATTTATTTCACAAAAAGGTCTTAAACATATTTCGTAATACTAGATCATTACATAAAGAATTATCAGAAAACAAGTTAAGCATATGTTTCATAGATTTTCCATGAAACTTAAAATACAAATAAACTAAACAATATTCACCACAAACAGAAGTGAAATGGTTTTGAAGTGATTTATTATTGTAAAACCACCGTCTCGTATTTCTATCTAGAAATGACTTATGATAACCGGAAGGTTTCCTGCCAAAGGAGTCAAAATATTCACCTACACCATTTACATCAATGTGTATAGCAACCCAATGGGAACCCGGTTTTGAATCAGGGTCCAAATTACTGACAATAAAGGTAGGTAGATTAACCCGAATAGGTATTTTGTTGGCAGCAAAAACATTTGAATTAAACAATGGGTTTAGTTTCCTCATACAAAATTGAATTTCTTTAGTATCCATAGTTAAGTAACATATACAAATTATTGATGATCATGCAAACAATGATGAATTCCAAATAAAATAAATTAAAGAGAACGGGGTATTTATATGTTTCTTAACTATTGTAATCTACAGATACATCACGATTTTTATTTATTTCAATTATATTATCAAATTCTGCATACACAATACAATTAATGGTACTAGTTAGAGCGGAATCAAAACGTACTTCTATCCGAACGCTACCATGTCTAACAAGATTCCAGTGTGAAGTTGAATTAGCAGATAAATCAGGAGTTAAATCAAAACACAATAAACAATAACCTTGACCAAAATCTGTTCTGCTTATTCCATTACCCTCGTTATGGAAATGAATACCAGTTCCAGAAAATAGAGTGTGATATGCTGCTGCTATTGTACCAGAACTAAATGAAGGTTGTAATGTTTTAGAAGGAACTTCATGACCATCTACGAACAAACTAAATGAATTCATATTATAATGTTGAAAATTAAACGGATTTAATGCTAAATTACCATTAAAACCTGAATTTGATACAAATCCAATAATACATCTTTTAGGAATTTGTCCGAGAAATATATTATCTAATGTTTTACCCTGAACCCCCGTTGGTATTGTGAGAACCTTAACTTCTGCCCTCGTAATGGGGTACTTCGCAGTTGTTGTGGCTAATACTTTTTGATGGGCTAACAAAACACTAGGATTGATTCTCGTTCTCCTTACAATGAGGCTGGCATCCATTATTTGTACTTTGAATTTTTTATCTTGGTGGCAAATAAGATTGAATGATTCTTTTGAGCGAACTAACTTAATACGTAGTTCTACACCATTTATTAAGAATTTCTCTTGATTAAATATATCACCATGTAAATGACCAATCATTTCTACTTCCTTACTCTCCTTGATAAATTCCAGCCTTTTGTTAAACCCTTTGTTGTTAACGTCAACAGTATCCATATAGCCCGGCGTATCTTCATACCACAATCCACAAGTAAGATGAGTTGTTTTGGCTGCTGGTCCGTAGTTGAGAAGATTTTCCATATAAGCACGGTAGGCATATGTATTGTTTGGTGGTGATATGAGTTTTTGATTTAAATATACATCAAGTTGATTAAAAAGAGAATGTAACCAGTTATTGGTGGGTCCAACTGCAGCATCTGCTTTTAATTTAGTACCATCTTGGTTCAACACTTTAGCAGTAATGTGTATCATTGTGTGTGATAGATCTATGTAGTCATCACCTGATCCAGGTACTTGAAATTCGATTGGACCGTCATCGCTTAAAGATGAAATTTGTTTATAATGAATCCACTGTCCGCTTTCAATGCTTGTTTGAGTTGATGGAAGGGCAAATATATCTAATTCAGATTTCGCACACTCACATGAATGATTATGTAAAAATGACATTATTTAGTTTGAAAATATATCGTTATTTATATCTTTTTTATTTTTTTACTTCCTCTTCGTCGCGATGCTTTTAGAGCAATGAGCGGTTCCCTTCTTTTATTGGACATTTTATACCCAGATCCTGACATAAGGGAATCAATTTTTTCATCGGCCTTTCTTTTCAGGTTTGCACTTGCTTCCTTGAATCGTGATCGTATGGAACTGTCTATAGGGCGAGCATTTACCATATCAGATAAGAGTCCAACTCCTGCTCCTAAAGTTTCTTTTCCAATGGTTCTTAAACCACTAGATAATAAAGGGAGTACGGATCTAAATAGTCCTCCCAAAAAACTGCCTATACCATGTCCTCTTTGATATGGAACTCCCTTATAGACAATTCCTACACCAGAGCCGGCTTGGTGTGAATAATAATGTTCGTAAGGACAAGAGGTTGATGATCTGTTATACATCATTTTACACGTTGAAAGTGTAGTTTCACGCAAGAAGACCCAAATTGAAATGGTACTCTGACACCGGTTGTTGTTCTTATATCTATTTCAATTGTATCAAACTCTCTTCGTAAAACTGGTACATAGTGAGCAGGTGAGAAAATATGTGTTTTATAAGCTCCATAAATGAACTTAGTTGGATCTAAAGGTATTATTCTAAGTAACGATGTTATAACATCTCCAACTACTTGTGGATGAATGATATCTGTATAAACAAATATTTGAGATGGTAAACCTAAATATAAATTTGCTGGGTTTTTTCCCAATGTGATTTGTTTCAAATTTGTTCTTGGTTTAAAACCCATTTGAAGACTTAGTATTGGAGTTGTTATGATAGAAGTGATATCTTTATTTGATGTTGTTACTCCTATCATTTTTGTTAGTTCATCATAACGAAATTTAACATTATTTTTTAACTGAGGGTTTTCATTAAACGCTTGAAGAAAGTGATCTATATTATCGTAAGTAGTGGCTGGTATATGAGCTTTTATATCCACAATTTTTGAAGTCTTGTCAGCAGGCGAAAACACTTTTTCTTTATATAAATTATGTTTTCATGCTCTTGTACATTATACATAGAACAAGGGTATTGAAATTCCACCAAACCAACTACCCATTCTCCATCCAATTTAATGGTCTTTGGTAATTTTGTTAAAAAATGTGCAGTCGTATTATCTGTGTAATAATCGGATGAACTATTACTTAACAAAGTTAAATAAAAGCTATTATCACTCATATTTTCTTTAAGCTTGATTCAGGTATCCAAGAATTAAATTTATTAGGATAACCTTGCCACTTCACTAGTATTTCCTTTCTGCCAGCAACTCGACGTGAACGTAATATTTTATCAATTTTATACTCGTTGGAGGGGAGGTAAGTTACTTTTTGTATTTCTTTTGAATAAAACGTCCCAATTATGCGTTCGCCTTCCAAATCCCTTAGTGTATAAACAATCCGAGGAGATCTTTTAATAATTGAATTAATTATAAATATTTCATCACTCCAATTACTTTCGTAACCTTTTTGAAATATATGTTTGTATTTAGTGATTCTAACATGATCTCCTACGTTTAGTTTTGCAGTTTCTGGTGAGATTTGTCTATCTGTATTGCGATCATATAAATTACACCAAACAGTCATAATATTATTAGAGTTAACATCAACTGGACACATTTTTATGCTTGAATGATAGCTGTGGTTGTAAGAATAAAGAAGATCTTGTAGAACATTTATGTAATTATATGTATTCTTATGAGTGAAGTAACGCCACATTTTCGTTTTAAGAGTTCTCTGGAACCTTTCTACTATACTTGCTTTAATATCAGGGTTATTAGTGGTATAATAATTAATATTTTTACTTTTGAAATAATCTCTTACCACCTTTGAAACGAATTCCGTACCTTTATCAGATTGGATATGACGAGGAACTGAGTTGGCTTCAGTAAATATGCTTTCAAAACAATGTTTAACTGTTGCTGAATCCTTCTTCTTCATGGCTCTTGCAAAAGCATATTTACTGAATACACGAGTACAAAAATCATCTGCAAAAACTATAAATTGGGAAAGATGGACTCCTTATTAGATATTAACAGAATCTACTATGATATCTCTCATCCCGCTGGTTATAGCAGTTTAAATAATTTAACAAAGGAAATGAAAGGTCAAATGAATAAAGAAGATGTAAAAAAATGGTTACAATCTCAAGACACGTATACACTACATAAACCTGTTCATAGGCGGTTTACTAGAAATAGATACATTCTATCTAACTTTAATGAACTTTGGCAAGCTGATTTGAGTGACATGAGTACATATAGTCAATTTAATGATGGTTACAAATATATTCTTTGTGTTATCGATGTATTCAGTAAATATGCTTTTGCAAGAGCCATGAAGAAGAAGGATTCAGCAACAGTTAAACATTGTTTTGAAAGCATATTTACTGAAGCCAACTCAGTTCCTCGTCATATCCAATCTGATAAAGGTACGGAATTCGTTTCAAAGGTGGTAAGAGATTATTTCAAAAGTAAAAATATTAATTATTATACCACTAATAACCCTGATATTAAAGCAAGTATAGTAGAAAGGTTCCAGAGAACTCTTAAAACGAAAATGTGGCGTTACTTCACTCATAAGAATACATATAATTACATAAATGTTCTACAAGATCTTCTTTATTCTTACAACCACAGCTATCATTCAAGCATAAAAATGTGTCCAGTTGATGTTAACTCTAATAATATTATGACTGTTTGGTGTAATTTATATGATCGCAATACAGATAGACAAATCTCACCAGAAACTGCAAAACTAAACGTAGGAGATCATGTTAGAATCACTAAATACAAACATATATTTCAAAAAGGTTACGAAAGTAATTGGAGTGATGAAATATTTATAATTAATTCAACTAGTTTTTTAAAGGTGCGCGGGGCCCGAGGGCCCCGCGGTGTTCTTTCGTGCTTTGCTTTATTGTTTTTTGCTTTGCTTTATGTTTTTTGCTTTGCTTGTTTGATTTATTGCTTTGCTTGTTTGCTTTTTTGCTTTAGCCTTTGCGTGCTTGTGAGCACTCTCTGCCCGCAGCTCGGCCTACGGCCTCGCGTGCTTGGGAGCCTGTCAGACACGCTCCGGGCCTTCGGCCCTCCGCGTAGTTACTGTGGGCGTTGTAGGGAAGTTGGAGCTTAAACACGACCCAATAGTAAAAGTGTCTTGAGAAGCTCACGACGGGCCTGCGGCCTGCGGCCTCCGACCCGTCGTTTCGCTTCTCTAAGACACTTTTACTATTGGGTCGTGTTTAAGCTCCAACTTCCCGGTCCGCCAGAGAGCCGATCAGGGACGCTCCGGGCCTTCGGCCCTACGCGGAGCTCGGCCTTCGGCCTTCGCTGGGTTTCGTTTCGAAGCTCCGCGTCGGGCCTTCGGCCCGCCGCGTCGCTTTTTAGACACTTTGTTTATCGTTCTGCTTGGGAGCACAGTCTGTACGCAGCTCGGCCTGCGGCCTTCGCGTGCTTGGGAACACTCTGCCCGCAGCTCGGCCTGCGGCCTTCGCGTGCTTGGAAGCCTCTCAGGCACGCTCCGGGCCTTCGGCCCTCCGCGTAGTTACTGTAAGAGTTGTAGGTAAGTTGGAGCTTAAACACGACCCAATATTAAAAGTGTCTTGAGAATTTATTGCTTTGCTTGTTTGCTTTAGCCTTTGCGTGCTTGGGAGCACTCTCTGCCCGCAGCTCGGCCTACGGCCTCGCGTGCTTGGGAGCCTGTCAGACACGCTCCGGGCCTTCGGCCCTCCGCGTAGTTACTGTGGGCGTTGTAGGGAAGTTGGAGTTTAAACACGACCCAATAGTAAAAGTGTCTTGAGAAGCTCACGACGGGCCTGCGGCCTGCGGCCTCCGACCCGCCTTTTCGCTTCTCTAAGACACTTTTACTATTGGGTCGTGTTTAAACTCCAACTTCCCGGTCCGCCGGCGAGCCGATCAGGGACGCTCCGGGCCTTCGGCCCTACGCGGAGCTCGGCCTTCGGCCTTCGCTGGGTTTCGAAGCTCCGCGTCGGGCCTTTGGCCCGCCGCTTCGCTTATTTAGATACTTTTTGTTATTGTTTTCTTGGGAGCACAGTCTGCACACAGCTCGGCCTGCGGCCTTCGCGTGCTTGGGAGCACTCTGCCCGCAGCTCGGCCTGCGGCCTTCGCGTACTTGGGAGCCTGTCAGACACGCTCCGGGCCTTCGGCCCTCCGCGTAGTTACTGTGGGGATTGTAGGATTTGTAGGGAAGTTGGGCCTCCGGCCTGCGGCCTCCGGCCCGCCGCGTCGCTTTTTAGACACTTTTACTTATATTTTCTTGCTTGGGAGCACTGTCTGTACGCAGCTCGGAACTTGGACCGGAGCAATGACCGTCGGGCTGTAGAACGCTCGGAAATTTGACTTTGTCCCCTCTCGCCACTGTTTTTGACTTTTCCAAAAATATTTTTTTCTCATTTCTTTTTTTGGCCCCCGCTCTTACCACGTGCCAAATTTGAACGCGCTCGGACCGAAAATAAAAAAAAAAAAAATTTCAAAGTCGGCCATTTTGAAATTTTGTAAATGCCATTCGATGGACCTCAGATAACTGTACAACATTAGTTTAAGCACTATTAACCTTTTTCCTACCGTTACGGAGCTATGGGGATTTAAAAAAAAACCTCCATACAAACTGGTAGGGAAATTTGACTTTGTCCCCTCTCGCCACCGTTTTTGACTTTTCCAAATTTTTTTTTTTTCATTTCTATTTTTGGCCCCCGTTCTTACCACGTGCCAAATTTGAACGCGCTCGGACCGAAAATAAAAAAAAAAAATTTCAAAGTCGGCCATTTTGAAATTTTGTAAATGCCATTCGATGGACCTCAGATAACTGTACAACATTAGTTCAAGCACTATCAACCTTGTCCCTACCGTTACGGAGCTATGGGGATTTAAAAAAAGGACCTCCATACAAATTTCAATTGGCCTTCAAAGGGCGCCATTTTGAATTTTTCAAAATTTTCTTTTTGTATACTAATCTTGGGGTGGCTGTCTACCCGTGTGCAAAATTTCAGCGCGCTCGGACCATTTTGAAATTTTTCAAAAAAAAAAGTCGGCCATTTTGATTTTTTTTTAATGCCATTCGATGGACCTCGGGTGACTCTATAACATTTGTTTGAGCACTTTTCACTTCCTTGTACCGTTACGGAGCCATGGCGATTAAAAAAAAAATCTCCATGCAAATTTCAATTGGCCCTCAAAGGCCGCCATTTTGAATTTTTCAAAATTTTCTTTTTGAATATAAATCTTGGGGCCACGTTCCACCCGTGTGCCAAATCTCAGCGCGCTAGGACCATTTTGAAATTTTTCAAAAAAAAAAAGTCGGCCATTTTGAATTTTTTTTAATGCAACTTTTTCTACTCGGATACCTGTATGACATTTGGTCGAGCACCCCCGGCTATCTCTTACGGTTTAAAAGTTGCCATACAAAATAAAAGTGGCCAGTTTTCCCACATTTGTAGCACTTTTCAAATTTTTTTTATTTCATTCGAATCAAGGCCGCTTGGAGATTCTACGACCAAAATTTGAGCACTCCACGATAAATTTGAAAAATTGTCAAAAAAAAAAGTCGGCCATTTTGAAAAAAAAATGGCGGCGTCAAAAACTGCCCAGGGTCCTCTATGACATTTGGTCGAACTATCCCCGGCTAACTCCAGCCGATTGGCCAGGCCGTCCAACATTTTTTTACCCGGAACCGGTAGACCGACGGTCTGATCTATCCGGGGTCGCAGGACCAAACTCTATACGACCACACCAAACACTGCCACCTTCAAATCCCCCTTCTGCCTATTTTTGGAAAAATGTCAGTCGGGTTGTAGCTTTATATTATATAGACTAGTTTTTTAAAGGTGCGCGGGGCCCGAGGGCCCCGCGGTGTTCTTTTTTTGTTTTGCTTTTGTGCTTTGCTTATGCTTTTGCTTTTTGTTTTTGGTTTTGAGCTATGCTTTTTGTTTTTGTCCTTTGCTTGTTTGATTTATTGCTTTGCTTGTTTGCTTTTTGCTTTAGCCTTTGCGTGCTTGGGAGCACTCTCTGCCCGCAGCTCGGCCTGCGGCCTCGCGTGCTTGGGAGCCTGTCAGACACGCTCCGGGCCTTCGGCCCTCCGCGTAGTTACTGTGGGTGTTGTAGGGAAGTTGGAGCTTAAACACGACCCAATAGTAAAAGTGTCATGAGAAGCTCACGACGGGCCTGCGGCCTGCGGCCTCCGGCCCGTCGTTTCGCTTCTCTAAGACACTTTTACTATTGGGTCGTGTTTAAGCTCCAACTTCCCGGTCCGCCGGCGAGCCGATCAGGGACGCTCCGGGCCTTCGGCCCTACGCGGAGCTCGGCCTTCGGCCTTCGCTTGGTTTCGAAGCTCCGCGTCGGGCCTTCGGCCCGCCGCTTCGCTTATTTAGATACCTTTTGTTATTGTTTTGCTTGGGAGCACAGTCTGTACGCAGCTCGGCCTGCGGCCTTCGCGTGCTTGGGAGCACTCTGCCCGCAGCTCGGCCTGCGGCCTTCGCGTGCTTGGGAGCCTCTGAGACACGCTCCGGGCCTTCGGCCCTCCGCGTAGTTACTGTGGGGGTTGTAGGGAAGTTGGAGCTTAAACACGACCCAATAGTAAAAGTGTCTTGAGAAGCTCACGACGGGCCTACGGCCTGCGGCCTGCGGCCCGTCGTTTCGCTTCTCTAAGACACTTTTACTATTGGGTCGTGTTTAAGCTCCAACTTCCCGGTCCGCCAGAGAGCCGATCAGGGACGCTCCGGGCCTTCGGCCCTACGCGGAGCTCGGCCTTCGGCCTTCGCTGGGTTTCGTTTCGAAGCTCCGCGTCGGGCCTTCGGCCCGCCGCGTCGCTTTTTAGACACTTTGATTATCGTTCTGCTTGGGAGCACAGTCTGTACGCAGCTCGGCCTGCGGCCTTCGCGTGCTTGGGAGCACTCTGCCCGCAGCTCGGCCTGCGGCCTTCGCGTGCTTGGAAGCCTCTCAGGCACGCTCCGCGTAGTTACTGTGAGATTTGTAGGTAAGTTGGAGCTTAAACACGACCCAATATTAAAAGTGTCTTGAGAAGCTCACGACGGGCCTGCGGCCTGCGGCCTCCGGCCCGTCGTTTCGCTTCTCTAAGACACTTTTACTATTGGGTCGTGTTTAAACTCCAACTTCCCGGTCCGCCGGCGAGCCGATCAGGGACGCTCCGGGCCTTCGGCCCTACGCGGAGCTCGGCCTTCGGCCTTCGCTGGGTTTCGAAGCTCCGCGTCGGGCCTTTGGCCCGCCGCTTCGCTTATTTAGATACTTTTTGTTATTGTTTTCTTGGGAGCACAGTCTGCACGCAGCTCGGCCTGCGGCCTTCGCGTGCTTGGGAGCACTCTGCCCGCAGCTCGGCCTGCGCCTGCGGCCTTCGCGTACTTGGGAGCCTGTCAGACACGCTCCGGGCCTTCGGCCCTCCGCGTAGTTACTGTGGGGATTGTAGGATTTGTAGGGAAGTTGGACCTCCGGCCATGCGCGGATCCGGGGGGGGTCATGGGGGTCATGACCCCCCCCTGGAGCCTAAGTTGGCCATACAAATAGACCACGTGACCCCCTCCTGGGGCCCCGGGCCTTTACCACGTGACCCCCCCTGGGCACGAAGCTGGATCCGCGCTTGCCTCCGGCCCGCCGCGTCGCTTTTTAGACACTTTTACTTATATTTTTTTGCTTGGGAGCACTGTCTGTACGCAGCTCGGAACTTGGACCGGAGCAATGACCGTCGGGCTGTAGAACGCTCCCTCAGGCTGGTAGGGAAATTTGACTTTGTCCCCTCTCGCCGCTGTTTTTGACTTTTCCAAAAATTTTTTTTTCTCATTTCTATTTTTGGCCCCCGCTCTTACCACGTGCCAAATTTGAACGCGCTCGGACCGAAAATAAAAAAAATTAATTTCAAAGTCGGCCATTTTGAAATTTTGTAAATGCCATTCGATGGATCTCAGATAACTGTACAACATTAGTTTAAGCACTATTAACCTTTTTCCTACCGTTACGGAGCTATGGGGATTTAAAAAAAAACTTCCATACAAACTGGTAGGGAAATTTGACTTTGTCCCCTCTCGCCACCGTTTTTGACTTTTCCACATTTTTTTTTTCTCATTTCTATTTTTGGCCCCCGTTCTTACCACGTGCCAAATTTGAACGCGCTCGGACCGAAAATAAAAAAAAAAAATTTAAAAGTCGGCCATTTTGAAATTTTGTAAATGCCATTCGATGGACCTCAGATAACTGTACAACATTAGTTCAAGCACTTTTAACCTTTTCCCTACCGTTACGGAGCTATGGGGATTAAAAAAAAAGACCTCCATACAAATTTAAATTGGCCTTCAATGGGCGCCATTTTGAATTTTTTAAAATTTTCTTTTTGTATACTAATCTTGGGGTGGCTGTCTATCCGTGTGCAAAATTTCAGCGCGCTCGGACCATTTTGAAATTTTTCAAAAAAAAAAGTCGGCCATTTTGATTTTTTTTTAGTGCCATTCGATGGACCTCGGGTGACTGTATAACATTTGTTTGAGCACTTTTCACTTCTTTGTACCGTTACGGAGCTATGGTAATTAAAAGAAAAACCTCCATTCAAATTTCAATTGGCCCTCAAAGGCCGCCATTTTGAATTTTTCAAAATTTTCTTTTTGAATACTAATCTTAGCGCGACCGTCCACCAGTGTGCCAAATCTCAGCGCGCTAGGACCATTTTGAAAATTTTCAAAAAAAAAAGTCGGCCATTTTGATTTTTTTTTAATGCAACTTTTTTCTACTCGGATACCTGTATGACATTTGGTCGAGCACCCCCCGGCTATCTCTTACGGTTTAAAAGTTGCCATACAAAATAAAAGTGGCCAGTTTTCCCACATTTGTAGCACTTTTCAATTTTTTTTTATTTCATTCGAATCAAGGCCGCTTGGAGATTCTACGACCAAAATTTGAGCACTCCACGATAAATTTGAAAAATCGTCAAAAAAAAAGTCGGCCATTTTGAAAAAAAAAATGGCGGCGTCAAAAACTGCCCAGGGTCCTCTATGACATTTGGTCGAACACTCTCCGGCTAACTCCAGCCGTTTGGCCAGGCCATCCAACATTTTTTTACCCGGAACCGGTAGACCGACGGTCTGATCTATCCGGGGTCGCAGGACCAAACTCTATATGACCACACCAAACACTGCCACCTTCAAATCCCCCTTCTGCCTATTTTTTGAAAAATGTCAGTCGGGTTGTAGCTTTATATTATATAGACTAGTTTTTTAAAGGTGCGCGGGGCCCGAGGGCCCCGCGGTGTTCTTTTTTGTTTTTTGTGTTTGCTTTTTTGTTTTTTGCTTTTGCTTTTGCTTTTTGTTTTTGTGTTTTGCTTTTGCTTTTTGTTTTTGTGCTTTGCTTGTTTGATTTATTGCTTTGCTTGTTTGCTTTTTTGCTTTAGCCTTTGCGTGCTTGTGAGCACTCTCTGCCCGCAGCTCGGCCTGCGGCCTCGCGTGCTTGGGAGCCTGTCAGACACGCTCCGGGCCTTCGGCCCTCCGCGTAGTTACTGTGGGGGTTGTAGGGAAGTTGGAGCTTAAACACAACCCAATAGTAAAAGTGTCTTGAGAAGCTCACGTTTCGCTTCTCTAAGACACTTTTACTATTGGGTCGTGTTTAAGCTCCAACTTCCCGGACCGCCGGCGAGCCGATCAGGGACGCTCCGGGCCTTCGGCCCTACGCGGAGCTCGGCCTTCGGCCTTCGCTGGGTTCGAAGCTCCGCGTCGGGCCTTCGGCCCGCCGCTTCGCTTGTTAAGATACTTTTAATTATTCTTCTGCTTGGGAGCACAGTCTGTACGCAGCTCGGCCTGCGGCCTTCGCGTGCTTGGGAGCACTCTGCCCGCAGCTCGGCCTACGGCCTTCGCGTGCTTGGGAGTCTCTCAGACACGCTCCGGGCCTTCGGCCCTCCACGTAGTTACTGTGGGGGTTGTAGGGAAGTTGGAGCTTAAACACGACCCAATAGTAAAAGTGTCTTGAGAAGCTCACGACGGGCCTGCGGCCTGCGGCCTCCGGCCCGTCGTTTCGCTTCTCTAAGACACTTTTACTATTGGGTCGTGTTTAAGCTCCAACTTCCCGGTCCGCCGGCGAGCCGATCAGGGACGCTCCGGGCCTTCGGCCCTACGCGGAGCTCGGCCTTCGGCCTTCGCTGGATTTCGAAGCTCCGCGTCGGGCCTTCGGCCCGCCGCTACGCTTAATACTTTTAATTATTTTTCTGCTTGGGAGCACAGTCTGTACGCAGCTCGGCCTGCGGCCTTCGCGTGCTTGGGAGCACTCTGCCCGCAGCTCGGCCTGCGGCCTTCGCGTGCTTGGAAGCCTCTCAGGCACGCTCCGCGTAGTTACTGTAAGATTTGTAGGTAAGTTGGAGCTTAAACACGACCCAATATTAAAAGTGTCTTGAGACGCTCACGACGGGCCTGCGGCCTGCGGCCTCCGGCCCGTCGTTTCGCTTCTCTAAGACACTTTTACTATTGGGTCGTGTAACGTGTTTAAACTCCAACTTCCCGGTCCGCCGGCGAGCCGATCAGGGACGCTCCGGGCCTTCGGCCCTACGCGGAACTCGGCCTTCGGCCTTCGCTGGGTTTCGAAGCTCCGCGTCGGGCCTTTGGCCCGCCGCTTCGCTTATTTAGATACTTTTTGTTATTGTTTTCTTGGGAGCACAGTCTGCACGCAGCTCGGCCTGCGGCCTTCGCGTGCTTGGGAGCACTCTGCCCGCAGCTCGGCCTGCGGCCTTCGCGTACTTGGGAGCCTGTCAGACACGCTCCGGGCCTTCGGCCCTCCGCGTAGTTACTGTGGGGATTGTAGGATTTGTAGGGAAGTTGGACCTCCGGCCTGCGGCCTCCGGCCCGCCGCGTCGCTTTTTAGACACTTTTACTTATATTTTCTTGCTTGGGAGCACTATCTGTACGCAGCTCGGAACTTGGACCGGAGCAATGACCGTCGGGCTGTAGAACGCTCCCTCAGGCTGGTAGGGAAATTTGACTTTGTCCCCTCTCGCCGCTGTTTTTGACTTTTCCAAAAAAATTTTTTTCTCATTTCTATTTTTGGCCCCCGCTCTTACCACGTGCCAAATTTGAACGCGCTCGGACCGAAAATAAAAAAAAATAAATTTCAAAGTCGGTCATTTTGAAATTTTGTAAATGCCATTCGATGGACCTGAGATAACTGTACAACATTAGTTTAAGCACTATTAACCTTTTTCCTACCGTTCCGAAGCTATGGGGATTTAAAAAAAAACCTCCATACAAACTGGTAGGGAAATTTGACTTTGTCCCCTCTCGCCACCGTTTTTGACTTTTCCAAATTTTTTTTTTCTCATTTCTATTTTTGGCCCCCGTTCTTACCACGTGCCAAATTTGAATGCGCTCGGACCGAAAATAAAAAAAAAAAATTTCAAAGTCGGCCATTTTGAAATTTTGTAAATGCCATTCGATGGACCTCAGATAACTATACAACATTAGTTTAAGCACTATTAACCTTTTTCCTACCGTTACGGAGCTATGGGGATTTAAAAAAAAACCTCCATACAAACTGGTAGGGAAATTTGACTTTGTCACCTCTCGCCACCGTTTTTGACTTTTCCAAATTTTTTTTTTCTCATTTCTATTTTTGGCCCCCGTTCTTACCACGTGCCAAATTTGAACGCGCTCGGACCGAAAATAAAAAAAAAAATTTTCAAAGTCGGCCATTTTGAAATTTTGTAAATGCCATTCGATGGACCTCAGATAACTGTACAACATTAGTTCAAGCACTATTAACCTTTTCCCTACCGTTACGGAGCTATGGGGATTTAAAAAAAGGACCTCCATACAAATTTCAATTGGCCTTCAAAGGGCGCCATTTTGAATTTATCAAAATTTTCTTTTTGTATACTAATCTTGGGGTGGCTGTCTACCCGTGTGCAAAATTTCAGCGCGCTCGGACCATTTTGAAATTTTTCAAAAAAAAAAGTCGGCCATTTTGATTTTTTTTTAATGCCATTCGATGGACCTCGAGTGACTGTATAACATTTGTTTGAGCACTTTTCACTTCTTTGTACCGTTACGGAGCTATGGTAATTAAAAGAAAAACCTCCATTCAAATTTCAATTGGCCCTCAAAGGCCGCCATTTTGAATTTTTCAAAATTTTCTTTTTGAATACTAATCTTAGCGCGACCGTCCACCCGTGTGCCTAATCTCAGCGCGCTAGGACCATTTTGAAAATTTTCAAAAAAAAAGTCGGCCATTTTGATTTTTTTTTAATGCAACTTTTTTCTACTCGGATACCTGTATGACATTTGGTCGAGCACCCCCCGGCTATCTCTTACGGTTTAAAAGTTGCCATACAAAATAAAAGTGGCCAGTTTTCCCACATTTGTAGCATTTTTCAATTTTTTTTTATTTCATTCGAATCAAGGCCGCTTGGAGATTCTATGACCAAAATTTGAGCTCTCTACGACAAACTTGAAAAATCGTCAAAAAAAAAAGTCGGCCATTTTGAAAAAAAAATGGCAGCGTCAAAAACTGCCCAGGGTCCTCTATGACATTTGGTCGAACACTCCCCGGCTAACTCCAGCCGTTTGGCCAGGCCGTCCAACATTTTTTTACCCGGAACCGGTAGACCGACGGTCTGATCTATCCCGGGTCGCAGGACCAGACTCTATACGACCACACCAAACACTGCCACCTTCAAATCCCCCTTCTGCCTATTTTTTGAAAAATGTCAGTCGGGTTGTAGCTTTATATTATATAGATTATTAAAAGATCTCCTCGGATTGTTTATACACTAAGGGATTTGGAAGGCGAACGCATAATTGGGACGTTTTATTCAAAAGAAATACAAAAAGTAACTTACCTCCCCTCCAACGAGTATAAAATTGATAAAATATTACGTTCACGTCGAGTTGCTGGCAGAAAGGAAATACTAGTGAAGTGGCAAGGTTATCCTAATAAATTTAATTCTTGGATACCTGAATCAAGCTTAAAGAAAATATGAGTGATAATAGCTTTTATTTAACTTTGTTAAGTAATAGTTCATCCGATTATTACACAGATAATACGACTGCACATTTTTTAACAAAATTACCAAAGACCATTAAATTGGATGGAGAATGGGTAGTTGGTTTGGTGGAATTTCAATACCCTTGTTCTATGTATAATGTACAAGAGCATGAAAACATAATTTATATAAAGAAAAAAGTGTTTTCGCCTGCTGACAAGACTTCAAAAATTGTGGATATAAAAGCTCATATACCAGCCACTACTTACGATAATATAGATCACTTTCTTCAAGCGTTTAATGAAAACCCTCAGTTAAAAAATAATGTTAAATTTCGTTATGATGAACTAACAAAAATGATAGGAGTAACAACATCAAATAAAGATATCACTTCTATCATAACAACTCCAATACTAAGTCTTCAAATGGGTTTTAAACCAAGAACAAATTTGAAACAAATCACATTGGGAAAAAACCCAGCAAATTTATATTTAGGTTTACCATCTCAAATATTTGTTTATACAGATATCATTCATCCACAAGTAGTTGGAGATGTTATAACATCGTTACTTAGAATAATACCTTTAGATCCAACTAAGTTCATTTATGGAGCTTATAAAACACATATTTTCTCACCTGCTCACTATGTACCAGTTTTACGAAGAGAGTTTGATACAATTGAAATAGATATAAGAACAACAACCGGTGTCAGAGTACCATTTCAATTTGGGTCTTCTTGCGTGAAACTACACTTTCAACGTGTAAAATGATGTATAACAGATCATCAACCTCTTGTCCTTACGAACATTATTATTCACACCAAGCCGGCTCTGGTGTAGGAATTGTCTATAAGGGAGTTCCATATCAAAGAGGACATGGTATAGGCAGTTTTTTGGGAGGACTATTTAGATCCGTACTCCCTTTATTATCTAGTGGTTTAAGAACCATTGGAAAAGAAACTTTAGGAGCAGGAGTTGGACTCTTATCTGATATGGTAAATGCTCGCCCTATAGACAGTTCCATACGATCACGATTCAAGGAAGCAAGTGCAAACCTGAAAAGAAAGGCCGATGAAAAAATTGATTCCCTTATGTCAGGATCTGGGTATAAAATGTCCAATAAAAGAAGGGAACCGCTCATTGCTCTAAAAGCATCGCGACGAAGAGGAAGTAAAAAAATAAAAAAGATATAAATAACGATATATTTTCAAACTAAATAATGTCATTTTTACATAATCATTCATGTGAGTGTGCGAAATCTGAATTAGATATATTTGCCCTTCCATCAACTCAAACAAGCATTGAAAGCGGACAGTGGATTCATTATAAACCAATTTCATCTTTAAGCGATGACGGTCCAATCGAATTTCAAGTACCTGGATCAGGTGATGACTACATAGATCTATCACACACAATGATACACATTACTGCTAAAGTGTTGAACCAAGATGGTACTAAATTAAAAGCAGATGCTGCAGTTGGACCCACCAATAACTGGTTACATTCTCTTTTTAATCAACTTGATGTATATTTAAATCAAAAACTCATATCACCACCAAACAATACATATGCCTACCGTGCTTATATGGAAAATCTTCTCAACTACGGACCAGCAGCCAAAACAACTCATCTTACTTGTGGATTGTGGTATGAAGATACGCCGGGCTATATGGATACTGTTGACGTTAACAACAAAGGGTTTAACAAAAGGCTGGAATTTATCAAGGAGAGTAAGGAAGTAGAAATGATTGGTCATTTACATGGTGATATATTTAATCAAGAGAAATTCTTAATAAATGGTGTAGAACTACGTATTAAGTTAGTTCGCTCAAAAGAATCATTCAATCTTATTTGCCACCAAGATAAAAAATTCAAAGTACAAATAATGGATGCCAGCCTCATTGTAAGGAGAACGAGAATCAATCCTAGTGTTTTGTTAGCCCATCAAAAAGTATTAGCCACAACAACTGCGAAGTACCCCATTACGAGGGCAGAAGTTAAGGTTCTCACAATACCAACGGGGGTTCAGGGTAAAACATTAGATAATATATTTCTCGGACAAATTCCTAAAAGATGTATTATTGGATTTGTATCAAATTCAGGTTTTAATGGTAATTTAGCATTAAATCCGTTTAATTTTCAACATTATAATATGAATTCATTTAGTTTGTTCGTAGATGGTCATGAAGTTCCTTCTAAAACATTACAACCTTCATTTAGTTCTGGTACAATAGCAGCAGCATATCACACTCTATTTTCTGGAACTGGTATTCATTTCCATAACGAGGGTAATGGAATAAGCAGAACAGATTTTGGTCAAGGTTATTGTTTATTGTGTTTTGATTTAACTCCTGATTTATCTGCTAATTCAACTTCACACTGGAATCTTGTTAGACATGGTAGCGTTCGGATAGAAGTACGTTTTGATTCCGCTCTAACTAGTACCATTAATTGTATTGTGTATGCAGAATTTGATAATATAATTGAAATAAATAAAAATCGTGATGTATCTGTAGATTACAATAGTTAAGAAACATATAAATACCCCGTTCTCTTTAATTTATTTTATTTGGAATTCATCATTGTTTGCATGATCATCAATAATTTGTATATGTTACTTAACTATGGATACTAAAGAAATTCAATTTTGTATGAGGAAACTAAACCCATTGTTTAATTCAAATGTTTTTGCTGCCAACAAAATACCTATTCGGGTTAATCTACCTACCTTTATTGTCAGTAATTTGGACCCTGATTCAAAACCGGGTTCCCATTGGGTTGCTATACACATTGATGTAAATGGTGTAGGTGAATATTTTGACTCCTTTGGCAGGAAACCTTCCGGTTATCATAAGTCATTTCTAGATAGAAATACGAGACGGTGGTTTTACAATAATAAATCACTTCAAAACCATTTCACTTCTGTTTGTGGTGAATATTGTTTAGTTTATTTGTATTTTAAGTTTCATGGAAAATCTATGAAACATATGCTTAACTTGTTTTCTGATAATTCTTTATGTAATGATCTAGTATTACGAAATATGTTTAAGACCTTTTTTGTGAAATAAATAAAAATACGTGTACTGGTAATAATGATTTTTATTTTGAATTCTCACATAGTAACCTTTATAAAACTACAGACATTTGACACCATTTTATTTCTTATTTATTTTGTTTGGAATGTGAAACAATGCAAAAGAATATCTTACAAGGAAATTTACTTAAATCATAAAAAGGAAAGATAAGAAATGTGAAACACTTTAACACTATCCTACTGCTATCGTTAAAAATTATATTTATCACTGTTTCTTATTATCTATAAAATATTTTACACATGTGTCCTTAGAAGCTAATTGTTTTGTAATATTATATACAATATTTCGCGTATTTTGTAATTCCAAGTCGTCTTCCAACGCAAAATACTTCAGTCTGACGTCCGCGTGCTTCCAGTGTTCCGTGGCTGGGATGTTTTTGATTGTTTGCATATCATATATCTCTATTTTAATTAAGTGAGATGAATACGCCCCATCATCTTGTCCAGATGATAAATTAGCCACGCCTTCTGGCGAACTTTTGCTTACATTCGAAGACCGTTTCAAGGTTTTACACTGCTTTTTAGGTCGTTCAAAGAAGCTGTCAATATTATTTCCAGGACGTTTCTTTGCGAGGGCTTGCTTAACTTTGAAACCAGCTGTACCTTCCTCATCGGTTGAATCACCCTGATTTTCCGGGTAGTAATAGTTCTTGAAAGTATTTTCAGAGAACTGAAACAATGAAAGACAATATTTTAAAAACTATTAACAATTCTATTAATTAAATACAAAGAACACTAGACGAAACAATATTATAAAAAGGCAATATGGGTTACAGTAATTTAAAAAGAAAAACATACTCACGTCCATTGTTGGATCTGTCTATAAACACTTCACTTTTGAACGCACACTCCACTTCTCTATATACCACACTAGATACAAGGAGCTCTGGTACAGAAGGCTGCCTCTACAGGAATACTTATTCAGCCTCGACTCTCTTTGGCTTTTATACTCGTAATATGGTAGAGAGCAGGGGAACGTACCATAAATCTTGTTTCAACCAGTTCATCTTATACCTGAACGCAAACAATAAACTTTTTGTCATTTTACAATACAATAAACATCTATAATAAAGCAACTAAGTTGTTACAATAATAAATTCAAGTCACAAGAATTACCGGTGCGTTAGTCTAAAACATGTTTACACCAGTTAATGCTCTTTGTTAAATATGAATAGAAAGTATCATGCCTTGACATGTTCGTCGAAGGATCTCTTTACCCAAAACCCGAATTATTCAAATAAGCGGAAACAATAAATATATATTATCTTTAAAAATGCACAAAAGACATTTTTATTCACATAGAATTAGCCTTAAACATGTTTTAACCGGTTCTCAGTTTCTCACGTCGTAACAAGTTTATTGAAAGTATGCATTCTCTTAAACAATACACAAGTCATAAAAAATAATAATAGACATAGGTAAGTAAATTATTCAAAGAAGGTACAATAAATAAAGCAATTAAGCAAAAACGCAACTTCACAAAATTACCGAGGTTTATTCAGATACAAAACATTGAAATATATGTAAAAAAAAAAAAAAAAGTTTGATAAGATGGGAAATTAACTTTTATTAAGACGTAATCAAAAAATTGACTTATTAATCATATGTACAAATTTGGTAATACAACAAAGAGATGTATGATAGAAATAGGTATAAGATATCATAAATATTCGAGAAAAAGAAAGATACGCTAGATAGGATCGTTAAGTTTAGGTATTTGGATAAACTTAAATGTAACTCAGAAGTTCTTAAGTTAAAACGTAATTATAATACATTTCATAAATACCTACATTTATAGAAATAAAAGTAAAAGTAGGTGAAACTCAGTTAGGTTTCATAAAGGTAAGTCTAGACTACTTAGGTTAACTAAGAGTAGGTTTTAATTAAATTTGGTTAGGTTACGAATGGAAAAGTTAGGTATTTTAATTAGGTTAGGTTAGGTTAGAATCGCAATCCATATGATTACCCTCGTGTCACGGAATTATTACCTACCTAGTTATGTACATTATCACGGAATTATTTAGTAGAGATTATGACATATATTCAGTCGTTTTTAAACTTGAGCGGTTCAATTTCAGTTATTTTTAAACGTTTTCATATAATATGTTATATCAAGTTTTTAGAGAAAATGCTAAAGTGATATGCCTAAATATATTTGTAACCTACTTATAACCCTTTCTTTTGATATCACAGGAATTTGCAATTAAAGGACTTGGAATATCGAATCACGGAAATGAACAACATATTGTTTTTTTTTTTCCATTTCCCGTTTCGCTCAATATTTTATCGTTTGATGTAATAAAATACGTGTATAATTTAGATCTCAGTATTCTTAGTCTGTAACTTGTGCTCGATGGTTCCCGATACAAACCAAAAGCAATTGTCTCCTTTAGAGAAATCACTAATAGCATGAGGTTTCTCAAACATCACATTGTTTCAACTAACCTCGATGTCCTCTAAGTATTTGAAATGCAAAACAATTTTGCACAGTATTCAAAACGATTAAATACAAATTGTACATTTTATAATTACTTTCCCATTCTCTATTCAATATTTGTGTTTGTTACCCATTATTTGGGCCATTTTTTTCAAAGTTGTCCACCCCACTTTTTTTGTAACAAGGGTATTTTTTACGCGATTATTACTCAGAATCGTGAGGTCTTTCGATCCTGATAGGAAAAAAATTCCCAAGATTCCCATACATTTTTTCGAACCTTCCATTTCGTTACCGCCATACAAAATGTATGAAAAAATGGTAACGGAATGGGGAAAAAACCTAGGGACACTTTTTTTCTCCTATTAAAATTGAAAGAGCTCGCGATTCTGAGTGGAAACCACCTAAAAATTTCCAAATCCAAAAAAAGTGGGGTGGACAATTTTAAAAATAATGGCCCATTTATGATAAAAATACTCATTTTCTGTTTTCGTTGAACACGTCAACGCAGATTTCCAATTTTTAGTAATTACCTAATTGTAAATTGTTGGTTATCTTTTATTCACAATCCATAGGTTTTTAACTTTACGAAATTCGCACAGCAACTGAATAAAATGCAGCAGCTGATTTTGATGTAGAATACATTAATTTGCGCAACGAGTTTAAAATTTATTTCTTTGAACTTTTCAAGTCACGGTGGGTTATTTCGCTTCTTATAAACACAGACAAGTACTAATTTTATTCTCGAGGAAACCATATTTTATGCTAATATAGTAAGATATGGCGTTTAAACAGTCTTATTTATTTTGTTGATCGTAAAGTTATTCTTTAACTGATTTTAACAGTATTGAAGTCATTCCTTATTTTTAGCGATTGCGTTTGAATTTAAGATGAAATTATGGAATACGATTAGATAAATCGTATTCTCATATATTTTTGTATTAAAAAAGACTACGCAACCGTAATACGGTCCGGAATCACACCTCGGACACTGGCGATCAAATATATGAAAGGGGCGCGTTCCTAGCACACTTTCTAAAATCGTGTAGGTGAAAGCGTACCATGCTTGTATGAGTGAGATATGACAGGTCGACTGATAGCGTTTTTGACAGGCGGTAACTGTGAGGTAACCGAGAGGGGTGGGCGGCACTTTCAGCGGGGAGCGAGAGTGGCCATACTGTACTGTTTATTATACTGTGCCGGGCCCTTCCGCAGGGGATGTACTTGGAGCCCTTGGGGGGACTTTTCTTAGGTAGACATCTATAGATACTTTATTATTTTATTTTACAGTTTAATTTATATTTACAAGTAGTTTTAATTCTATGTAAATCTAAATCAATATGTATTTGTTAATAAATAAAGACTCATCGAAAAATTGTATTTTAATACGTGTAAAAAGTTATCTCTAGTACGATATGGATCAAGTCAGTGTCAAAATTAATTTTTCACCACACCAACTGTTAAAGGCTTACTTTGCTATTCGAAAACAGATAGCGCAAAGTAATTTCATACAAATTTTAACTTGATGTCTTAAGCTGGCTGGTAGAATTTACCTATGAATGATGATTTTGAATCATAAATATTGAATAAATTGATAGATTTGATTTAACTTGATGTTCTATAGTTAGTATTTTGTTCGTGTTGGTGTGGTGAAAAATGTTGTGTTTCACTCGGTGGCAAAGTTTGTTTAACCTACGTGCCTTGAAACCCTCGCAACGCTCAAGATTCCACTTTTTGAACCAGTCGCTACGCTCGCGGTTCAATATTGGAATCTTTCGCTTGCTCGGGTATCAATATTAGCACGTGCGGTTAAACAACTACTTTGCCCCCTTGTAAAACAAATGACTATTACAGTATTAGTTCGTAAAGTTGTACGTACATTAACAGAACTGTCATGTCGAGACTTCAAAGGGCCTTATGTACTGTAAAACGAAGTACAATAGGTATGCACACGTGCGAAAAAAGGATTCGTAACTTGTATTGATTTACAAATACACTACAATCATGTAGTATGTATTCGGTACTGATAGTACTTTTTTTCCCGCACTAGTGCGCAAAGTAGGTAGTTCATTTATTGTCAGGTCGAAACTTCAGAGGGCCATGTGTACTGAAGAACGTCATCTAAGAACCTTTCTTCAAACAAATTAGATTAGTATACACGTGCGAAAAGGAAATTCATAACTTATATCGCTTTAAACCAAAGGGGGTGTCTTTGGACGTGTTTTAATTTATCGCAACTCGTTTCGAAATTGCTCTTTTCCGCGCTTAAGTATATCGTAATGTAATAATTTGTTTGAAGAAAGGTTCTTAGATGAACTGCCTAAAATAGTAAGACTAGCTTTCGCCCACGACTTCGCTCACGTTAAATTCGAAAATTGCGGAATGCTCCATACAAACTTCCACCCCTTATTTTGAGGAAGTGGGGGGTTAAAAAAAGAGAAAAAGCAGCCTATGTCACTCTCCATCCCTTTAACTATCTCCACATAAAAATCACTTCAATTCGTCGCTCAGTTTTACCGTGAAAGACGGACAAACAAACAGACATACACTTTCCCATTTATAATATTAAGTATGGATTTTATTGGGTACCGAAATTACCTAAATACAAAATACATACAAAAATAAACTACTTATGATACACGTAAACAAGAATGGCGAAACGAATATACAATGGAAGGTAGAAGGTGAATGATTGTTTTTTATTTTCAGATAAAAATTGTCAGGAAGTAAGTTACACAATTTGTAACCTTCAGTAAGTTCCTAAAATGCAGGTGGAATACTGATTTTTCCGCACCGTGCTCCGGCAATGAATATAAATCAATAAAGTGTCGCGGACTATGCCAACTAAAATCCTCAATACACTCTGAAAATGAAGGAAATGCATTTAGGTACCTACATTCCATTTTGGTAGAAAATGTAGGTCATGTTTGTTGTGGAGTTCACGCATTGAACATTCCTTGAGTACAGCCACAGATCAGATATCAACAGGCGCTAATAGCGATAATTCAATATTTTTTATGCGACTTGTACACGAGTGTTTTAATGCTTAATTATGTACAGTTACATACATAATTTTATCCACATCCGTATAATCAGTTTTCTACAATATGTACATAGTCTAATCAGGTTAGGTAGCCGAATGGCTCAAACGCTCACGAAACGAAACGCTCGTAGATATCTATCTCTATCGCTCGTGCGTATTGGCGCGACAGAGCCAGACTAACTTTCGCGGCCTTTCGTTTTCGTTTCGCGTCGCAGAAATGCCATTCGGCTACGGCACCACGTAAGAAAGAGGTAATATGAACTATCACATGCATTGTATGATGAAACTGAACACTGAACACCGTTCTAAAAGGTTACAAATGACAATTGTGCCGAAAATGAGAGTAATTTCTCGCCGCCCTGGCCGCAGCCAACGCTCGCGCCGAGTCATCATCTCGCGTACTCAATGAAAATGCTCCTCGTTACGGAGCGAAACATGTAGAGCGTTTTTCGACTTTTTACACGCGAGTGACCCGGTTTATAATATGTTCAATAACGAAGAGCACGCAGTCTGTGGATTTCGGAAATTTTATAATGCCACTTTGCTGTTATTCAAATACTTAACTATGATTTGCTTATACATAAGCAAACCATTGTTAGTGGATCATTTATTATTCGTAAACTTGCTAATCCGGTGGGAGGGTGGGAAAATTAATTGCATGTAAAAAATACGCAAGTAATTATAACAGGTTAGCACTGATTGATTTGCACGTTATCTATTCGCGGATTAGCAAAGGAAAGTTCTAGTTTACGATTAACATGGATTTCCGCAAAGTAACGCCTGATTCCATCGATCATTTATTATTATCGGATTTAGGTTAAAGACCGCATATATCGTTGTCTGAGTACTTACAACACAAGCCTTCTTGAGCATACCGTGGGGCTTAGTCGATCTTTGTAAGAAGTTCTGTAATATTCATTGATTGTTATAAAATTTATAAAACATAAAAAACTTACAGTACAGAATAGTTCTGTTCGCGTTGAAAACAGCGTTACTGTCAATCCATTACAGATCCTAAAGCAAATAATTATTATGCATTACTGCAAAAAAAAATCAAGGTATTGAAATATTTATACTTTTGAATTATAAACCGGTGTGACCAAGTGTGTTATTTTCGTTTACAATGTTTATTCAGTAAGGATAGTCCGGAATTTCGTCAGATTTAAGAACAAATTTTAGGTAATATATCCGAGTTATGTAACATACAACAATAGATTGCTAATGGATCATATTATTATCGGTTTTATTAGATGCCTCCATTATGGTAGCACACTGCATATTTATTTTCTTTTTATTTATTTACTGTCAACATCTTACATAAAAACTTGAATATAAATGCAATGTCCCCCAAAACTGTTTGCACAGTTTGACTGTGGGATCTGGGTGTAGTTATACTCAGAGTACAGACCTGTCGTTGTCATAGTTCATTCATAAACATCATAGAGAAACAATAAAATCGTCACTACTTTTAAAAAAACTTGTATCTTCGTCTGTCAATGAAAAGAAAATTGTAGTAAGTATGTATGGAATGCATATAGACTTACTGCGTTTTAACTTTGAGGAACAGCGTGAGATACGAGATTTTTTAAAAGTAGTGACGAAATATATCATAACAATTGTGCCCGTTACGACAGTGCAATCAGGTGCAATAATATCAATAAAATACCCCATTTATAGCACTTCAAATACTTACACATACACTGCCTAGGGGCCGGAGCAATCGCATTTCCATCCGGTGTACCGTGTTAAGGAGTCTAAACGGCCCATATTTTTACTACTGTCTGTGGCCCGCAACTATTGAAGTCTAACGTGTGAGTAAGACAGAGATACCAATACTTGTCTGTCACATATTATATTATGTACAATGAAAATATAACCCAGTAAGAAGCACCTTTACGCAATCGCGCATATTTGGGAATGAAAACAAATAACATAACAAAAAAATATTACGTGATTTAGTGTGTAGTTGTAGTTGTCATGTGATTTACTTTTTTAAGGATACCTACTTCTTCAGTAGATGTTTTAGAAGTAAGTTACAATTATAAAAACCAGGAACTCACATAGCTTATTGACTCACATAGTTATAGGTCTTATGAAATAAAGGCTTGCTCTTTATTTAGTTCATGGATCTATACTACTCCTTGTAATATCTATGATAAGTTTTATAATGAATAATCCATACGATTCGGCATTTGCCATATAATTAACAATCCATACGATGTTGAATTTGCCACGAGGAAACCAAAAATCAAAAGTGTTATAAATAATTCAAATATACTTACCTAATTATTTGTGACATGCGCCCGTATCCCAAAAGGGTTAGTGTATTAAAATCTCATTATTTGTCGCCATTTTGATAACAACGGAGAGTATTGTTGATAATTTGGTTGGCAAACAAGGTCCAGAACCCCTCAAACCCGTTCAGCTATCTGCTGAGTAGCGGACGTCATCTATTTGGTTAACTGGTTAATTGTACAATCAATAGATTTTAGATGGCCTTATGGGATAGAGAACCAACATTTAAAACAACTGACTGACTCAAGTCCCTAAATGTGGCTACTACCTAATTTTAAGACCTGTGCGTGCATATGCATACCAGCAGGCATGATAAAACTGATAAAACATCAGGTCGTCCCTATCGTATTATTTGTAAGAGCGAAAGAAACGGCCTGATGTTTTATCATTTATCGCGCGACCATGCTTGCCTGCCAGAGTGTGTAGACAAACAGAAGTTACAAATCGGTCGTGCTCTGTAGCGTATCGTAGTTATCTCTCTCTACGTAAACTACGAATATATAAAATTGATAAATTTGTTTAACATTTATGATTAAAAATCATCGTTTAAACGTAAGTCGACCAGCCAGCCTGGCGCAAGTTAAAATTTGCATGAAATTACTTAGCAGTTAGCACTTTTGTGGATAAAATGCAACTTCCTTGTCAGTTTTCAAAATATCAAGATGTTTTTAAAAATATCAGTTGGTGTTGTAAAAAGTCATTTACACAAAATTAGCTACTCTAAAACAACACTATCCTTGGTATTTCTAAGATGTAAATACCTTAACTTCTTAAAACTTTTAATTGATTAAATAGCTCTAATTTATTACTCGTAGAGGTCTCTTACGGGGAATAAAAGTTTCCTGAAAAGTTAAGTACTTAAAACAGAAACAAATTAGTTTCGAAGAATGTTTGTCAGTGTTTTCAGACTCAGTATTTCAAGGTTTCAGTTATAGTACATGAAGTTTAAATTAAACTTCATGTACTATAACTGAAATTCAAGTACTATAATTAGGAAGTGGCATAAAATAAAATTTATTTTATGCCACTTCCTAATTACATGTACTTACGAAAACATTTGAGTTGCACTTTTTGAAACGAAATATATGTAGATAATAGTATATTACGATACAAGTGCGTAAAAAAGGAAGTTCGAAACGAGTGGCGATAAATTAAAACACGACCGAGGGAGTGTTTTAAATCGACACGAGTTACGAATTTCCTTTTCGCACGTGTATCGTACGACGTTTTTCAGTACAGATAGCACTCCGAAGTTTTGACCTGGCATATAATGAACCACTTCTCGCACTAGTGCGTAAAAAAAATATCATCTGTACTGAAAAAGACTCTTATATAAAAAAGACTTCCTTAAAACTATATAAGACATTTTCCTTAAAACTATTGTCGCCGCGAGATATGTACTGTATTAATATAGGAAGTTTCTACAAGACAACTACGGCATCTACGCTTGGTCACCAGAGGGAAGAAAGAGTCCCGGCATCTACGCTTGGTCACCAGAGGAGAGACGGCCAACGACTGTTACAAAACAGTCACGTAGTTTCGGTGCGTAAAATTCCGGTGAATTGAAAACTTTGTCCTTTTTTTTAATAATAAAAAGTACTCTTTTGTAAGTTTTTTAACATACAATCGAATTACTTTACTTTTGCACATTTATTTTCATTAGAGTTGTTGTTGTTCAGATATTTTTGAACGCGTAACCTCGTAAGTGAGTAGATGTAAACGAGTAGAATTGTAAACTGTAGAATTTCACGCACACTTTCGTAAACAACTATAAATACTGTCACTGGTTTAAATTACAAAGTTTTCCAAACACATATAAAATATAAATGGTTCATTATTGCATAGTTTACACATTAGAAATGTCGACAAAGGGAACGAGATATATTGCTATGTGGTCAGTGCAGTGGTCATAATGAAACAGCGAGTAGTATTTTTTATTTTTTACTTCGTTTTGGCTGAAGGTAAATATCATATATAGTACATAATCATTTTAAGGTGAAATACCCCATAATGGACGGTGATGCCATTATGGACAAAAAAACACAAATCCTTAAAATTAAGTATCTAAAATTAGTTTCTAAAAACTGACGGCTATGTACCATAAACTAGAGTTGTAGAGCTGTTTCATTTTGAAGTTTCAATTAATTCGGTTATTTCTGAAGGATTTGGCGACAAGATAAAATTCATCAGTTTACTGAAAAAAATATCAAGACGAATTCTTAGTAATGTTGCTAAGAGAGTTGAGTTCATGTATAAAATAATAAAAAAATAATACTCGGTGTAAACTTGAATGCGTTTTACTTACTGCATTAAGCATGAGATAAGGTATAAAACATACTAGTTTGTTGCTCCAAATATATAAAGAAATGGCGTTATTTTGCGAGTGTCCATTACTGGAACCGAAAAACTGCCTACCTCCTATGATGGACAAGGAACAATTTACAAAACCAAAATTTACAAGAAACAATCCTATGTTAAAATAACTCAAACTAATTGTATTTATGGTATATAAAATTGACTCATTGGGTATCAGTTGGCTTTAAAAGTAAAATTTTAAACTTATTTCACTGTCCATAATGGGGGATCCATTACTGGAGAACTGCCGTCCATAATTGGAGAAAAAACACCTAGTTTCAATTTGTTAAGTATGAAAAAACTATTAGGAGTATCCATTCTGAAATACGCTTGAAATGTAAAAGAAGGATAGGGCATTCAAGATTTAACACGCTTAGCGGTAGAATTTTTACATTTATGAGTGAAATATCAAAAACAGGCGAAGATTTTCCTTAAACTGTCCATGATTGGGTCCGTTACCTTATATATTTTGATAAAAATTCTTTATATAGGTACTCGTAGTATTGTGTAAAAATTTCTTGTTCTTATGAAAAATTTCAGTCAAATTCGTTTTATTCTACACTGGTACCTTAGTGCGTTTTCACATTATCCGATCCGATATCGGATGTAGAAAGGATTTCAAAGGAAAAAATAAAAGATAGCGGCTTAAATGTATGGGATATCGGTCCGACATCCGATATCGGATCGGATAATGTGAAAACGCACTTACTTAGCGAATTAATCACCATGGTATGTTATTAAGCAAGCGTCTATTTTATTTAACCAAGAAGTTATATAACCCAGTACCTTAATACTTCGCTTTGCTTTCAACGAGTAAACTAGCAAATTTTAGAATCCATCAACTCTCAACACCATGCACACTTTTAGGGGGTGCCTCTACAAATATTAATAAAATACGAATAGTACAGAACGATTTACATAAAATGATTAATAAGCACGTGTGTAGTGTTACGAAAAGGCAATTAACATTTTAATTGGTTGAAACTTATTTGCAGATCGTTATCACATATATTTGTTTATATTTCGATACTTCGACAAATATTAAACACAGGCACTCTTAATTTGCCATAGGTAGGTACTGCAATTCAAATTACTTCTTCACCAAAATTCAATCTTATCGCAGTATACTTGAGTACATCATACGATGGTTATTTAAGTCGAATATTACAAGATACGAAGGCATAATATATAAAAAAAAAAAATTGCTGATTTCCAAAAAACTAACTCATCAATTAAGTCTCTTAATTCCGTTCTTGGTAAAACATATATAGGGAAAAGGGAAGGTTCCCATTCAACGAGCATTAATCTTTTATCCTGAGGCACAGTGTAGGATACTTCCGCATCCCGGGGGAGTATTTTGTCCCTCGTAATATGTGGGACATACAGGAAAAACCTATTGGTTTGAGACATGTAGCTTACGCCGCATTACCAAAGACATAATTATGTAACTGCGTAAAAGACAAATAATGTCTAAGAAAAAAACATACGTCGGAACCTTAAAAACATTTAGGGCCCATTTAGACGGTACGAGAACTCGCATACGAGTTTTATTACATTGCGGCAGGTATTTGATGGCTGTTCAAAATTGTATGTAACCTCAATAGCCCCCAATGTAACTAAAATCGCTTGCGAGTTCGCACGCCGTCTAAATCAGACCTTATTCTCACATCACATGGCACCACACTTTTGGTTGATTTTCGGATAGAAGATCGCTAATGTTAATCTATACTTTATTAACCGACTTCAAAAAAGGAGGAGGCTCTCAATTAGACTGAATGTTTTTTTTTACCTTATAATATAATAAATGGGAAAGTGTGTGTGTCTGTTTGTTTGTCCGTCTGTCACGGAAAACGGGACGACGAATTAACGTGTTTTTTTTAAGTGAAGATAGTTGAAGGGATGGAGAAAGACATAAGCTACTTTTTGTGACTTTCCAAAACCCCGCTTCCCTAAACTGGGAGGTTCAAGTGTGTATGGAACTTTGTCCAATTTTCAAAACTGATGTTTAAATGTTTTAATCCTGTGTCGAGACTCAAGAGATGTCAGCCTATATTTTTTACATTTATTACAAGGTCCACCCGCTATAGGTACTATGGCTACCTACACATTTTTCTTTAAAAGTAATTATCTATAGGTATACCTACTCAATTTTGTTTGGCATTACGCACGACCATATTCCGTAATATTGATATGTACATTCGGAAACGAATATCATTGAAACTCGATACTAATTTCGTGCTTAACTAGTAACTACGTTTATTTTTGCCCCTGTTTGTTATGATGTTACATTATAGGAAAATCGTTAAAAACGGCTAAGCGTGTCAAGCTGTTATTTTTCTTAATTTAAATATACCTACGTTTAAATCAATACTTACCGTGGTAAAAGTTTTTCCCTCCTAATTTTTAGTGACCAACTAACTATCAGCATAGATTAAATATAATAAGATCATACCATCCCATACATTAAAATGCGACCGCCTAAGACCGCGCTTACACTCCACCACACATAGATGGCGCCACAAAAAAATATCTTGTAGCTTTCGATTATACTTGTAGATGGCGTTAAGTGTCACTTTTGACATAGATTTACGGTATAACACTTTAAGTTCTCGCGCTTTGTACACATATTGGGAAAAAAGGTAAAAATAATGTTAATTAATCGCGTTTGACCTGTGTGTGACTTTAAATATAGATTTACGGCTCGGAATTGACACTTAATGCCAATCTACAAATAATCGGTGGCAACAAGGCATATTTTGTGGCGCCATCTATGTGTGGTGGAGTGTAAGTGCGTTCGTAGGCGGTCGCATTTTAATGTATGGGATGATATGATCTTGTTATATTTAATTTATGCTATCAGTCATATTGTCGTAACGAAAAAGTGGTGTCATGATGACGTCACAAACTACCCGTCGTCTAGGGGGTTCTACAGCTTCAATCTATGCGGAAACCAAATGAAAATCCCGAGTGTAGTGTAAGAGTGCCTTTCCACCAGAGACGTGCTACGCTACGTTGCTATGGATGTATCTGATATCCACCAATCTGCTTAGTCGGACCCGGTCCCACTAGAGCTATGCTTTGTGGAACAATAAATATGATTGGTGCATATCAAACATATCCACGTAGCTCATTTATGATGCAAAGGTACCCTAAAGCAGCGGTACAAAAGCCTACATATGAAGTTGCGTGGTCGCGGTCAGTGACGCCTAGAACTTAACGAAGTTACTTGTCGGCAGAATAAAATTATAAATTTAAACTAAAATGTCATTAGTATTTACTTCAAAGGTCCTTGTTATTTTTTTTTTTCCTTTGTGTTTATTAGTAATCGTAACTATAACAATTAATTACAATGAAATTACACATAATTTAACCTAACATAATTAAACCTTGACAAATTAAATTAAGAACAGTAAATCTACCGAACAAAGTAAATTACACTTTAAAGAGCCCGTTTAGATTAAGATAAAGAGCTATAAAATAACAGTACCTTACACTTTTACCTTATTAATGGAAATTGCATTGAGATTTATTATTATAGAGTTCCTACACCTATAAAGTACATCTACTTTACAGGGTATTTCAATGAACCCTGTATACCGCTGTCTGGCCTAGTTGATAGTGACCCTGCCTGCTAAACCAGTGGCCCTGGATTCGAATCCCGGTAGGGGTTGTTTGTGCTACAGTAAATGTGTGATTAGCACAAATATTTATTTCTGACTCACGGACGTTTTCTGTACATCTTTGTCTAAGTACCTAAACGTCTAGAAGCCAAGTTGTGGTAGACCGTCTAGTAGTCGGTTATTGAAAGGATTATAGTTTGTATCATCAAAGAGTTCGATATGCACACCCGATATTTTAACATCAACAGGTAACAAATTTAATAAAGATAAAGAATAACTAACCTAAACCTAATAAAACCATTCGAATGCGTGTTTAACCCTGCATATTTACAGTATCATTTCATTGCTTACATAATTTTCTATTTATTTTTAGTTACATATCACTCATATCAGCAACCTTCACTATTCCTGTACTGGGTCAGTATGACCTATGCCGCTGTGAATGTGTTAAATGGCTACTATAGTGTCACTTTTGTCGATATCACGACATAATTGTCGGCAGTAGTTACATATGTGCGGCGTTGGGCAGCAGTTACATATTTGAGTCGCTTATATGTACATATGAGTATAAGGAGCTGTATAAATATATAAGCTTTCTAAATATAATATTATATAACTGCCTTATTGATGCTTCTGGTGACCGGAGCCCTAGCGAATCAGCATTACTATCCAGCGGGGTAATGGACCAGCCTTTTAAGTACTATACCTTAACGACCAGGATATTATTTTTTATTTAGTTATTTATTATAATATTCCTTTCGATAGTTACTCATGAAATAAAACTATGGAAATGGATTATATCGCGTATAATGAATTTACAATTCATCCCTACGTTTCGAACACTTTACAGCATTCGTAGTCAACGGGGTGGGTCGGGTTAAATTTTTTTTTCTATGATTTAACAATATTAGTATTTGTTATACCTAGTCATTTTCATGAAGGTAAAGTTTCAGTTCACAGAATTCATTTCATTAAAATTTTGTGAAAATATATCTATGGTTTCTGAGTAAAATGGCTGAGACATACGGACAGACAGGACCTGACGCAACTAAAAGTGTTCCGTTTTTATTATACCATCTAGGCACTGAACCTTAAAAACGACGGAAATCAGATATTGATCTAAAATTAGATGGTCCTTCTGAAGACTCAAGTAATAGATACACTTTATTTGGCTTTGACATCAACATCATCAATCACGGCGTAGGTCATTAAATCACATCGTTATCGAAAGAATCAATTAAATGTGATAATGAAGTGAGCTTTTATACGATCACTACCTATGGGCAAAGTGGATCGAGTAATATAGAGAGTTACTGTCAAAGTAAAATGTGTAATCACAGTGCATAGACTGCCATCTCTCGACACAAGCTTAAAACTTTGAACTTAGTTTTGACAATTTGGCACATATTGTTAGCTTGATATGTGTTAAAATGTCAAATATTAATATTATAGCCATCTAGCTGAGCGTTCTCCAAAGGTGTAACGCCATCGGCATCTAGGCCACCGTACCTTTTTCTCTAGGGCTTTGAGGTAGGTTGTTTTGTTAGACTTTATCCGTCTATACGGAGTTACATATGTCTTTGCTATGGGATAATTCATCCGTAGTGCGTATTACACGCAGAAAGTTCCCATTCGCACGAATTCTCATAATTTTAACTTCCTGTTTGCTTTACTGATCGTCTGCTTATTTTCGTGTATGCCACTGGATATGAGTGGTGGTATAGTATATATCTATACCACTATATACACTGGTGAATTAGTTTTTAATAAACAATATTGGATACGTCCACAATGGTCACTTATTCCGGTTCTATGCTAGCTTCATCCAGCATCTTGTGGAGCCTTAGGCATTGGTCCCACCGCGAGCTAGTAAGCTATGAGCTTATCGGCTATAAAAACGAACAAAAGATAAGAACTCCCGTGCAAATAAAAGAGACAAGGCGATTTTAATAGCTCACCGCTGGGCGAGTAACTATATAAACATCGCCGTGTTTCTTTTATTTACACGGGAGTGATTATCTTTTGTTCGTTTTTATAGCCGGTAGCTCATAGCTTACTAGCTCGCGATGGGACCAGTGCCTTAAAAGGTTGATAGGATCCCGCGAATTTCCGAATGTCCTCATAGGATTAATATCATTGCTATACTCAATGACCTAACGTGCACCGGGCGCTACAATCGCTCTATTTTTCTGAAAGTTTCGGCTACCAATTCGTAAGCCAAATTTGGCTGCCAGTACCACCACTCAGCCTGGCAATATACAATATTGTTTTTCTACTCCAGCACTTAAATCTGTCAATTAGATTATTGTCAGCGGTATCCAAATTAAGTTCATTTGAGTAACGATGAGAAAGTCTATTTGTCTATAGGTTCATAGGATTACTGCTAACAGTAATCATATGAATATAGGAGTTCTGTTAATTTTTTTTTAAAAGCACAACTTCCATTTATCAGGTATGTTTTCATTTACAGTAATATGTAACTTTTAATAAATAATTAGGTTCATAATTTAAATCAAGATGAAAAAATAAACTTAAATGCGTTTTACATATCAGATATTGCAAAACAAAGGTAAAAATCATAAGTTTATCCAATAATTTTACATTCGACATTTAAATATTCTTGAACGCAACCACATTTTTCGTAATTGAAAACCGGCTTATTTTCTATTTCTCTTGTCTATGGTATGTTTGACATTTGTAAATTTACTTATCACGAAACTATTTGAACTATTTCGGTGGTGTGTAGTTTGTTTTAAAAGGCCCCTCTAAAGAATCGCAAAGCGATGTTCTTTGGAGGGAAAAACCATAGTCGCCACGCTTCGCAAGCGGGTTGGGGACCGCAGTAGCTGTAAATACATCCTCGACGGACGCTGCTGCCCATCCGTCGGTTTTATTTTATTTATCCCTTTGTCGCCTCTTACGACACCCACGGGAGGTGATGGGGTGGTACTATTCTCAGCCTGCACCACACAGTAATCTGCATAGTTTTAATTAAAGGTAAAATGCCAAAAATTCACACCTCCGGTAGGACTCGAACCTGCGACCACCTACATTGCGCGTTCCAGCCGGCTATGACCGTCTTAGCTAACTTCGCTAAGTATCGCTCACAGACGTTTATGCATGATAAAAATATAAGTGTATTCAACTCATAGTCATAGTACTTTATTCAATAACAATATATATTGTGTTTTGAATATACATATTATGTACATACGAGTACATGAAAAGAGAGAAAAACATTCAATGAAATAAAAAATCAGTCACATAAAGATTTTTTTTTTTTAGGTACAATGTAGGTAGAAAACTTAAATAATAAATGTCCATGGGCGGCGATGACTGCTTCCCATCAGGCGGCTCGCCTGCTCGTTTGCTGCCTATTTCATAAAAAAACCTCCTCCTTATCGTTTCCGGTGTTTAACTACCCATAATCCTTACGGCATTACCCAGTTGGATGGATTATGGATAAATTGCACCAAAGAAGATTCGGCGCGGGGTCGTCCCCTCACCTTAGACAGTGCTGAGTTCGCAAGATGGAATTTGGACTTTCTCCTATCAACCTTTTTAAAAGTTTTTAAATTGTTTTCTACAAAAGTTAACTGAATAAATAAACGTTATTGTAACTAAAATATTAAGCTTGCAAATGCATGGAGTTGACTTGTCTTATCTATTAACATGTTCAATGTGAAATTATATTAAGACAACAAACTGTGTTCTGAGTGTCGCGAAATTACATCAAAACGTTTTATTATTTCTCAAACTTACGTCGTGGTGACAGGTTAAGAATTTCACCACCCCCTTTCTTCCCGTGGGTGTCGTAGAAGACGACTGTGGGATGCGGGTTAAATTGTGGCGTAGGCCACGCGTAGGCGAAAGGCTGGCAACCTGTCACTGCAATGTCACAGTTTCGTTTTCTTTCAACCCCTTATTTGCCAAGAGTGGCACTGAAGCTTTAGTAGTTTCATGTGTTCTGCCTACCCCTTTATGGGATACAGGCGTGATTGTATGTATGTATGTATGTACGTCGTTTAGGTTGGTTTGTTTCTCTTTACTCCTATTAACCAAATAACAGTAATACCATTTAAACTTTCCGTCTTCAACGAAAGGGGTATTCATTGCTATTATCAATGTTGTTTCCACGAGGCTTCGGTACAAACCAATGTCGATTTCAAATTGATATTATGTATTAATCAGAATCATTTTAACAGAAACCGTCACAAATACCAAGAATTACGATAGGTGCTGAATAGGTAAACATGATAAGTAAGTTAACCGTTTTTTTAACATGAAATGTATTTTCGATAACCATCATAATAAGTTGTTTACGGCGTGGAAACCTTGACTCTTCTTAATGGATATTCATCGGAAACCATATCAAAAGGGAACAAACAACAGAAAACGAAAATAAATGATTCGTATCCATTAATCTCGGTTTACTCAAATTAAACCGAATAGCTAAAAATAGAATAAAAACGTAGAAAATGACATAATTATGTGACCTTTTTAACTATAAGCTACCACATTGTAGCTTATAGTCACCATATGGACGAAATTTGCACGTATCTTTATACGAATTACCTGTTAAATAGAGCGTCTTTAATATGGGGACAGCACATATAAACATGGAATTTCTTTCAAATCTGTTTAGTTATTACAGTTTCAAACCATGATAAACTTTGTTAAACTTTTCGCGGATCCCGTTCGTTAGAAAGTTTTTTGTTTGTTTAGTTCTGAAGGCGGAAGACGAAAAATACATTACATTTGTATATTTTTGTTCGCAAAAGACTTGTACCCTACTTATATTAACTTAAATAACTGAATGGTGAATTAAAGTAAACTTATGTGATAAAAATCACTTTTTTTAAGGCTCGGCGGGTTAACCGTCCCCACGCGCTGAGTACGGAATGACCGTTTAGTGTTCGTTGTCGCGTAATTTCATATGGAAATAAGTATCAAAATCATGTTAATTGCTATATTCTGTAATAACAAGGAGTAATGTGATAGATATTAAAACAAATATAACGTTGATATTTTCAACATATCATTATTTTTCTATATATAAGACAAGACCGTCATATGTCCCGTAAATGAGCTTGATAACCTTCTTTTTTCAGGTCCACACAAAAGCAAAGCCGAAACTTATAATTAAAATTAATCTACAACACCCGTTTAAACTCGACTTATTTCCCATAAAGTCTAAAAAGGTGCCTTACTCTTATATGCCGGTCTTTCCGACTAGGCACTATTTCGAAGTTACATATTTCAGGGCGTAAAACTATAAATTGAACGCTTTTTAAGCGCATTGATTGTACTTGACAGGAAGAACGATTATTAAATTACTACGTTACATACATAATGCACAAATATTCCAACAGCTTCTATTTTTTTTTCCGCAACCTTGTTGAACTCGATGGTCGAGTTCGAAACACGAATCAAGTTTTTTTGTTAACTAGTGTTCGTCCTAGGGATGAAAAACTGGTATACCTTCGGAGGTGTAAGAAGTGATCGATACATAGTTAAATACAAAAGTTATATTCACTAGACGGTCTTTCTGGGTAGATGGTTTTCCCCGCACTGACCTTACTTTACATTATAATTATACACTTACTGCCCTCTTTTTACGTGATAAATGACTTACATTATAGTTGTAAACATCCTTATTCAAGAGCTTGATTGACAACTTATCCTTTCGTTTTCATGTCTAAAGTCAGATTAATGTATTTCCAGCAGCCTTTTATGTCGAACAGACATGAATAGAAAAAGCCAGTCACTTTCCTATAGATAACCGTCTTTAGGTGACCAACTAAAAGCTACCTTTTATCCCTTTCAACCCGGCTACTTTACTTTACAGTAACACTTCGAATTATATTTCTTGTAGTTATACTTACCTATACATAGCAGTTATACCTACCTATCGTTCATTATTTGATCAGTATTCCAGTTAACTGGCGCCCAATGCTCCTTGACGGCCTGTGAAGTGCTGGACATGGTGGCTCGAGGAACACAGGGCCAAAATCCTAAGGGCCATGCGGCCTGTGTCGAAGACATACAGTGGAGACAGCTGGACCGCCGACTACGCGCTATTGAACAACCAAGTGAGCATATGTATACAAATAAGTATTAAAGATAAAGAGATATTTATTTGCGAAAATGTAGTGTTAACCATAGGTGGACAGAATTAATAATGTGCGTACATTTTGCTTGAAGAAGCATGCAAAATATTCTTATAAGCTAGGTACTAAATCTAAACATTATATACAAAAGTATGTTGTAAGTACAAGCCTAGTCTAAACATATTATACAATTATAAAATAGACATTATTAATTCAATTATTTATATTAAAATTCTGATTACTTTTAATTCATATATTGAAATTCATATTATTATTAAAATCCTATTATTATTCATTCATTTACAGATGCTAAATATTCGTCTATTCTATAAAAGCATTTTTCTAAACAAAATTTATACAATTTACAATTAATACTTATACTATCAGTGACCGGTCTGATCTAGCGCGTAATGACCCTGCCTGCTAAGTCGCGGTCCTGGCAGGCAATCATGGTCGCGCGATAAATGATAAAACATCAGGCCGTCCCTATCGCACTATTTGTAAGTTCGAGAGGGACGACCTCAAGTTTCATCATAATTATTATCATTCGTCGCGCGACCATGCTTGCCTGCCTGGATTCGAATCCCAGTAAGGGCAGTCATTTGTGTGATGAGTACAGATATTTCTTACCGAATCATGGATCTTTTTTTATGTAAGTATATTTGTATATTACATAATATCGTTGTCTATGTACCCACAACTAGGGCATGCTCCCGGTATTTCCCGGTTCTCGATTTCCCGGGAAATCCCGGTAATCTTATGGTGGCCAAAGAACCGGGACTGAAAATTAGGAACCGGTGCTCCCGGTTTATAAATATCCGTTTTTTTTTTATTGCATCTGCATTTGTATTTGTGCAATGGCATTTTTAATATTTGTAAATTATTAGTAAAGTTGAATCTGACAAGATAAACATGATAATTCCATGCTGATACGCAAATTACGCAATAATGTGTTATCCCACATGAATTTGGCAATAAAATGTCAACTTTAATCATCGAAATTTGAGTTGACATCTTATTGCGAAATGCATGCATGCATTGCATGTGTATCAGCATCCAATTATTGGATGACAACATTAGGTCAACTTTGTACAATGCCACGTATCAGCATACCAACAATTAATTGCAAATAATGCAATTTGCAACATTGCTTGCAAACCATGCTACTATTGTACTTCCTTACATGTATAACGTAAACAAACCACAGTATAAGGTATAGGGCAAAAATTTGCAATCCAATGTGCTAATTCTCTCAAAACACACAGACAGATGGAGAGAATCGCGCCATAAGGGTTGTTTTTGAATCTTTTTGGTATGGAACCCTAAAAATACTAAGAGCCGGGAAAGAACCGGGACTCCCGGTTCCAGTCCCACTTAGAACCGGGAAATGAAATTCTTGGAACCGGTCCGGTTCAGCATGCCCTACCCACAACACAAGTCTACTTGAGCTTGCCGTATTAAGTATTCTTATAACTATCGATCATTGTAAAGAGGTCTTCAATGGAAATGATGTTTGACGACCCGTCTGGCCTAGCGCGTAGTGACCCTGCCTGCTATGCCGCGGCCCCGGGTTCGAATCCCGGTAAGGGCATTTATTTGTGTGATGAGCACAGATATTTGTTCCTGAGTCATGGATGTTTTCTATGTGTATATAAGTATTTGTATATTATATACATCGTTGTCTGAGTACCCACAACACAATCCTTCTTGAGCTTACCGTGGGGCTCAGTCAATCTGTGTAAGAATGTCCTATAATATTCATATTTTTTTTTTTTTTTATTAAATGATTGAAATGATACATTACTAAAATCATTCTTAGAGTGTGAGGAGTGTCACCTGACCCTTGGTCATCTCTGATCGTAATAAACTCATTCTTAATAGGTATACAAAGACGTTTTCTTGTACATTACGAAAACTTACTTTTATACCTAATAAATAATGCATCATCAGAAGACCTTGTAATTTTAAGACTCTCAAACTGATTTATGACCCGTAAAAGCTTTATTTATTATTTTAGGGTAAAAGAGGTTTATAACTAAACGTAATAAACTGTAATTTATTTTTAAAAGCTTAGGTAGCTTTTATTATGTACCTGTTAATTATGTATTGGTATTTTTAACTCCCGACGCAAAAACGACGGGGTGTTATAAGTTTGACGTGTCTATCTGTCTGTCTATCTGTTTGTGTGTGTGTCTGTTTCTCTGTCTGTCTGATCTGTTTGTGTGTGTGTCTGTATGTGGCATCGTAGCTCCCCAACGGATGTACCGATTTTGATTTCGTTTTTTTTGTTTGAAAGCCGAGTTGGTCAGAAGTGTTCTTAGCCATGTTTCATGAAAATCGGTCACTATGTCGGGGGCCTTTTCAAAATTTTAATTTTGTGGTTATTACAACACCGTATTAACCATTCGCATACAAATCAGGATACAAACCTCGGATTGATTAAATTTAGAGTTAGATGATCGAGTCCTTTGACTCTAAATGTGAAAAACGCTCTCGATTATTTCCGCCCTGGTTTTTGAAGATAGAGCAATGATTTTTTCAACACAGATTATTATTATTTTTATCTCTGTCGGACCGTTTTGATTTTTTTGGTATTTTTATTTTAAAAGACGCTAGAGCCAATCAAAAATTTCTAAAAACGGCCTTTTTCAATATGGCTCAAAAAAAGGTATGATACTCAAGATCGGTAACAATTAGCCAAAAAATCTAAACGGTCCGACACAGATTATTTCGTTGTTATTCAAATTTTCCAATTTCGTTCCGTTAAATAAGTTTTGAAGGAGGAAACAGTCGAGAGCGGAACCTCGATTTTAAAGATTTTTTCGCAATATCTTTTAACTGAGTTGTTCTTAATGGTCATTTTTTTTTCGATAAATCTAGTTAATAACACTAGTATATATTTAACTGAAATTCCCGAATTAAAAGGGGGACTTCTTTCCATTTTATCATTTTCGCTCCCGTAGCGTCTTAATTAATGTTAAATATTGTGCCAACATCCCATTACAACATGCTAATTACTAAATTTATTTTCTCTCAATTTTACTGTCTAATAAGGAAGTTAGAATTATTTTGCCTAAAACACTTATTTTACTTTATTTTACAATATAATGAATGAACTTGCATGTTGTTAAACTTACCGTAGGGCGTTTTTATTTCAAGATACAAGTACTAAGTTTCCACTAGTGTTTCAATATCCTCATTTCCCTCTTACTCGTATTTGTTCACAGCATGGACGATTAGCGTTTCTCAATCCCGCTGGCGACAATGCGGGAAAAGCGTGTGTCGCTGTGATGTGGCTCGCCGGTCGCTCAACTGCTGGCGTGCTGGCCTCACCACCCTCACAAGTGATCTACTGGTCCCGTCCGACCTTGTCAGCATGTAGGTAATCTTAGTGCAGTTGATGCATGTGCAGATGACTTTACCATAATTTGACGTCTTCAACATGTTAACAACGGAAAAACAACAAGAAAAGCGGGGGCGGCTTGACGTAGCTTGGCAGTAACTCAACTACTATTGGGTTGTTGTTCTTGTTGTAGTCCTAAGGCACCACAGAGGTGCAAAGGGCCTTCACAAGCTCGCGCCATGCCTTCCTATCTTCAGCGACCCTCGTGGCCTTGCTCCAGCTCAAACCAGCCGCTCCTATTTAGCTCATTTTCGACGGACCGCTTTCATGAGTGGACAGGGCGCCCGGGGCCACGGCTTGCATTTTGCGGTTTCCAGTCGAGAGCAATGCTTGCGTTATTTATTTCCACTCTCCTAAAGTGTGTCCAATCTATCTCCATTTTCGTGTCGCAATTTCCTCGTCAATGAGTGTACTATGGGTTAGCCACACATAATTATGGTCTTATTGCGTTTTTTTATTATTAATTTTACAAGAAAGAGTTTACTACTACTTATCGCCACGGATCTTGTCAGTACGTATGTAAGTACTTTATGAGCAAACGTTGAACAGGGTGAGCTATTTACCTTGTAATTTTATATACTTATCTTACATATTATAAGGCAAATGGATCACCTTTTCAGAGCTCCGGAAATGAAATTCGCTGAACTGGCGTGCTGATCCTTCTATCCTAACAAGTGGCCTTTTGATCTCATCTGATTCAACATAATATGTCAATACAAGGAAAATATCAGTACATAATAACAACACGATGATAACGTGTGTTTTGCCGTTACGACATAGTAAATAGGTGTATAAAAAATACGGTTATACTGAACCTAAATAGAAATGAAAAAAAAAATCTTTGAAGCCAGATAAAAATAAAAAGTACGGCAACTACGTTCAAAGTTTTTCGCGTAATTTAATACACGGTATAACATGACACGAGTAACCCGAAAGAATTTAATTCTTTAATTTTTCTTATTCTTCATTGCGTTTAAATAGTATAATTATTTTTACATCATATACTATTTTTCGAGAATTTGTCTAGTCAGAGTCACCAATTGAAAAAAAAAACGTTCTGTTTCTAACTGAAAAACGCCTACTTAAGGTAACATTATGAGGTGTAGTTTTAATATATGTATAAATAGGTACCTAAATGTAAGAACGTTTTGAAGAAATGATGATGATGGCATTATTTTACATTTCAGCGATCTGGGCACAAATAAGCTGCGCACGCTTCACAAAACAACGTTTAAGGGTATGAGGTCGCTGAGTGAATTGGACATGTTTGATAACCATGTGGAATACCTGCCGGCCGGCATTTTCGACTCCCTCGTTAGTCTGAGGATACTGTGAGTACGGGCCCAGAGAACGACAGCTTAGAGAACGACAGCTTAATATCTTAATATTTAGTTAATAGCAGTAAAATGAGTGAAAAATGGCAGATTGTTGACAAATAAAAGCACTTGAACTTAAGTGAAGAAAATACAAGTATGGAAGTGTACTCGCTCCTGTTTTTTTTTTTCTATAAATTGTCAACGTTACTGGAGACTGACAAATTTGATGAGCACAAACCTTCACCGTAACCGAAGACAATACCAATTTGTTCATTTGTTTACCTATTCATAATTTAATGACTTGTTTTTTTTCAGACGGCTACAAAGAAATTTTCTAGAGGAAATAGACAGCGAAACTTTCCGAGCCACTAAGAAATTATTCCATGTAGATATATCTAACAACTTCCTTTATACGCTGCCTGAAAAGTTATTCGCCAATAACTCATATCTAGAAACCCTCGATATTTCAAATAATCAAGTCGTTTATATACCGTCAGACAGCTTTATAGGATTGGAATCTCTGCGCATTTTAGATTTATCTAGTAACAAAATACAACAAATCCAAAACGGCACGTTTTTGCTGAGAACCTTAGTTATCTTGAAGTTGTCAGAAAATAGAATCGCTAATATTACTGAGAACGCCTTTGAAAGTCTCGGTTCATTGGAGACGTTGCTGCTGGATAAAAACAACCTGGAAAATATTCCAGAACAGTTATTTAGCAAGCTCAGCTGTCTCATTTACTTGGATTTGTCGGATAACAACTTACAAAGCGTAAGTCTGTCTCTTTTTTATTGGTGTGATCTCTAATTGCTAAGTTTCTCCTTGAAACATTGGATTTTGTGATTGGTATTGAGTTTGTGTCGATTTTGACAGTGGAGCATTCAATAAAATTGTCTATCGTTGTCCGTTAATGTACTCGGATGTACATGTTTACATATTGACTCGTGCATTAATCTAGAAACTTATATTGTTTCAGCTAACAGGTGGGGAATTTGAAAACCTAAAGCACTTAAGAAACTTGGATTTGAAAGGCAACTCTTTGACAGTTCTCCCAGACTACACATTTTCTAATTGCTCAAAACTTGAAAAGCTCGATTTATCTAAAAACAAGCTGCGCTTTTTAAATATAACAAGTTTTCATGGGTTGGACAACTTGAGCTCTTTAATGCTTTCAGAGAATAAACTCTATGAAGTACACTTCAAAACTTTCTCGATGCTAAAGAACCTCACAACATTGTAAGTAATCATTAATAAGCATTATATGTACACTAGCTATGTATATCGTTCCTTTGTTTTTTTCTGTGACTGAAATGTAAATAAATAAATAAAATAGTTTATTTGCCAAAAAAGTTTCACATGTGTGTGTGTTACCTTTGACCACCACACTAGGCTAGGCCTGTCTCGTGGAGTCAGTCCAGAGATTTCCATTTACATCATTACATTTTTCCTACGCTGAAGCAACATTCTAATGTATTATACGTATTTTTTTCTATTTAGATATTTAGACGGAAACATGTTCCCATCCCTGCCATCCCGCACATTGGACTATATGCCAAAGTTAGCAATCGTAAAGCTATCGGGGAACCCTTGGCATTGCGACTGCCACACACTGTATATATCGGCGTAAGTATCTAACGGTCTCTTTCTCAACAGTCAAAATATTTAATTGAACCCGTAATTGGGCGTGAGGATGTCAAAATTTAATCATATCTGAAACTTTTCAAACATAGATAATGTTCCTCTGAAATATACTTCTTGTGCCCAATTAAGGGTTAACGAGACGCAGTTTACAAATAGGTAATAATAAATCTTAAATTTTTCTCATACAAACATTCCACATCTAATTTAAAATTTGAAACAACATATCAGTTATCTTTCCCTTGTTTCATGTAAGTTTATTAGTAGCAATTAATAATTTAAGGTAGGCACCTAAATGTAGAATAAATTCATGCAGTTCACTTAAAAATAAATACTTAGTTTTTGTAGAAACAATGGTACGAGTACATTATTTAGATAAATATTATAATTACTTCCTGTGCGCAATTTGAAATGATTAATATTTGACGTTTGCGTGTTTGACTTTGATGGAGCCTACACCATAATGAAAGCTACGTACATTCGTCAAACTCCGTTACGCACGTTACAGATGGGTGCGGCTAAACGAGATGAAAATATGGGACTACTCTCCAACATGCGTGTCGCCCTGGTATTTAGAGGGGCATTTCCTGAGGAAACTGAAGTTCCCAGAGCTGTGCTCAGGACAATGGGCTAGCATGGTCAACTTATCCCCTCGCCTGCCTATACAACAACTCCTCTCCCTCAATGTGACAGTGAACAGAAAACCGCAAGAAAGCATGGAACCGAATCACGACGTCACCACTATTGATCCTTGGCATTGAAGCGACCTCTATGATGTATTTGTTCAAGACGGCTTAGGACTACTTATTGTTATTTCATTTAGCACTATTGTCGTGAATACAGGCCATTTACAGGCGATAAACTAAGTGGCCTTGTTTGTTTCAGTGCCAATAACAATGTTTTTTCTTGTTACAAGAAACGACAGCGTCGGTTTAGAAAGTTATTGAGCGCCCTGCCTAAAGTGCCTACAATAGTTTGGCGTTTAGAAATGAGTTGTACCTCTAATTTATATATTTCTGTTATAAAATTTAAAAAAAGAGTACAATGGAGATGTTTTAGTAACTAACAAAGTCAAACAAGCGACTCACATATCAGAATCAGCACAGGCTTCATCATAATTGCAAATTGCAAAGAGAAGAAAACGTTATAGTAAAGTTCTGTTATTTTACTATATAATTAAATCTTCAATTTAATATCCTAGCGACAGTCCACAACAATGATGAATACATTTTTTCTCTTGTTTAAATTTTGTAAGTCCAAACTATCCCGCAGACAGCTTTGGGTATCGGAGACAATATTGTTAAATGCGCGTGATTGAGCTTCAAAGAATAAATATGAAATGTTGAGTTAAATACGAGTACCTATCTATAACCCAAGTGAAAAATGCATGAACTTTCAACCTAAGTTTATCATAGTTTGTTTTTATTATTAATTAGGTCAGTATTAAATATAATGCACTTTTTTCAATGTTTTACTCTTTCCTTCCTTTCAAAGGTTTTTCCCCAAAAACACACATCACATTAATGTATATTATCAGCAGTAGCTGCTGTAGATACCATTTTTTATATTATCATATCAAGCGCAAATTATGCATAGATCAATTACACCGATATCAGTAACAACAAAGCTAACTGACTTCTAAATACCGATCACGTAGTGTCATATTACCTTGTTATCATCAAAGAATTTTCGGACAAATCTATTAATACAAAAACTTATTTAAGTAACACATGACGTCGCTACTAACTTAACAAACAACTATGGTGCAGCGGGGCAAATCTCGACTGGGGGCAAATGTAACTGGTCCATTTTTTCCATGTTTTATAATGTTTGAATTATTAAATAGAGTGTCCATTGGTTATATATGGTACATGTAGAACTGAACATCATAGTCTAATAATGGAAAAAATGGATTAGTTACAATTGCCCCCCAGTCGTGACTTGCCCCGCTGTACCTTACCTAAATGCACACCGATAAATAAATTACATGTCATCTCTTACTAATAAGCAAACCATAGACCATGGACTTTCAATAGGGACTGAGCTCACACTTTTTTTGCCATACTAAATTGAACTTTATTACCGGTGCAGAAAGGCGTTCTTATCAGACTAGTAAAAGTGTGTCCACATGAGAGGGTCAAAGTTGGGGCTGGTGTCCCTCTCGCACGTGTGACCAGTGTTAAAGAGATTACTATAGTAGTAGTATTTTACCTGTATGATAACTAACTTTATAAACTTCTTAAATTATTTTTTCTCAAACATGCAATAAAATATTGTCTTTACGTTCCTTAAAATGGGCTGGGAAGTATCGCTTTTTGGGCGCAACAACTCGAGAGGACTGTAAAGGGATTTCATATTATTTTTTAGGCCTAGGCCTGCAAAGTAACTTTTTTTTATAAAATATTGTCCTTTAGAGCATTTTTTTTTATTTCATTGTATGTTTGAGAAAAGCACTATACATGCCTCGGCGTGAAAACGGATTCCCGGCCTCGTATCCCTATCCGTTTATACCCACTTGGCCGGAAATCCTCATTTTCCCGGCCTCTGATGTAATGTACTATTGTATTACATCGAGGCAAGGATATTAATACCTTGTAACGAATTGGTAAGTCATTATTATGAAGCCATAAAACCAAAAATTTGAGCAATTAAAAAAACCTTTAATTCGGTATTAGTAGATTTGGTAGTAACTTTGAATATTGACTGGTATCCCCAAATAATGACAGTGATGACGTCATTCAAGTTATTTTGACAGTGGCAATAAGTGCGAGAGGGACACCAGCCCCAACTTTACCCTCTCATGTGGACACACTTTTTGGCCTAACAACTCAATCTAGCTTAATAATATATAAATATATGCCATAGACGGCATAGACATATTTTTTGTTGGTTATCTATAAGTAGTATGAGAATTTTGAGTCGAAATCCAGTCGATAGTAGGTATTTCTAGAAAAAAACATTCTATAAAAAAGTGCTTGATCATAGAAAAACTATTGTTTGGAACGTTATTTGATTGAGTCAAAAATAGCCGTTTTAATATTTTTAAGCTTTGGCTAAAATTGTTACCAACGCCACTCGCCTTTTTTGACCTCTCTAAAACAACCGTTGCATAAAATAAAGATCGATGAAATTATGACGTTTACTTAACTCTTGCGGAAGCGGGGCTATCAAAGTCGTTGTCAACTTATCTTGGCCTGCCTCACGCACACACACACAAACTCACACCCGTATTCCCAAATGGGGTAGACAGTGCCACTCTTGGCAATTAAGATACAAAGCAATACAAAACAATACAAAGCATTTATTCATGACTAGCTTTTGCCGTGGGGGCTAAATTGCAGTGGGGGTTAAAAGAGACAAAAAGTAGCCTATGTCACTCTCCATCCCTTCAACAACATATCTCCACTTAAAAAATCACGTCAATTAGACGCTCTGTTTTCCCGTGAAAGACTGACAAACAAACAGACACACACACTTTCCCATTTATATTAGTATGGATGGATAATAACCTAACCACAAAATTAAAATTTTGAAAAATCCCCCGACCGCGACACAGTGGACCGATTTTCATGAAACATGGCTAAGAACACTCCCGACGAATTCAGCTTTCAAACAAAAAAACTAAATCAAAATCGGTTCATCCGTTCGAGAGCTACGATGCCACAGACAGACACACACACAGACAGACAGACAGACAGACAGACAAACAGACAGACAGACAGACACGTCAAACTTATGACACCCCATCATTTTTGCGTCGGGGGTTAAATGTTTCGTAACTATATATCCCATCAAACGTGAATGTGGGCTTTATTTGATACCTACACATAATGTTAGGGTACTATGTAATTTAATAGGTATACATGAAAACAACATTACCTAGATCTGAAAACCATTATTCGATATCATGCGTGATTTCATCGATTATCATTCAAAAACAAATACATAATTATCACATTTGTCGCATTTCCAATGTTATCACTTCATTATCGCTCAACTTCCTCTTAAATGATATCAATCGATTGATAATAATGATTATCTTACACGAAGTTAGTTCCATATACATTTTTGTACACTTTGACGTACACAGTACAGTTTTTAATTTTACAACATTGTGTAATACATTATATTCTATTTATAAAAGTGAATTATCGAAACTGAATGATCGTTCACCAATAGGCAATAAACGCTAGAACGTTTACCGAAGTGGCCAGTTTTGTGTAATTTTATTGAAAATGTTTTCTAAATAATGGTAATCGAAATAAAATGGGATTTAGGATGAATTTTTTATTCATCGGGTGCCTTCTGGCATCGATATACAGCAGTAATGGTAAGTATTGATTTTATTTATATTTTTAGTTTGAATAGTATTCGGTCACCAGACCATTAAAAAATAATTTAACAGGAAGCTGTGACTACTTTTTGGTGCAAATAGGTTACAAAATGAACGAACGAGTCGTAAAAAAATATGAATAAAACATTTAATACATACTCGTTCACTAACTTCATTGAAATATTAATGCCTATTACGAGAATACGGCACGCAAACTCGCATACGACGTTAGTTACATTGCGGACTCTTGAGTTAAGAGTTTCAACGGACCAACCAAACACCGCAATGTACTAAAACTCGTATTCCAGTTCTCGCACCGTGTAAAAGGTTTTATGGAAAATACGAGTACTTAAACAGTGCGGTAACCTAATAGCTTTCGGAGCAAATACTTAGGCTCGTTGTAATTCAATGAAGGGGCATCTATAGTAAAAGCCGACATATCTGAAACCGCAAACCTTTTAAGGCCTAGACCTAGTATTTGCCTTCCGAAGTCACTACAGTAAAATATTATATTTACTATTTGTACTTGTATTTGTATTTGTATTTTATTTGTACTATATACTATAATAGTATATAGTACCCACCTACGCTCATGCTATTAAAGCCACTTAATAGTAGTTTCCCGGTAAAAACTACCTGTATTATGATTTATGAATAAAAAACCCCGTTTGAAATACGGTAAACCGTAAGTAACCTAGGGGCCGATTCTGAATTTCGAACGTACGTTTTCCACTTACTAGTGGTGCTATAAATAAATTGTTATTGTGCACTGTGAGTGTTAACTACCTAATATTCAAAAGTCGCCTGGTTTCATACCCGAGTCATTGAACCTACTATAATAGTAGCGCATTTGTTTAATTTGAGAACGTAACGCAGCACGTTTAATTTCAATAATACCGGAACTCTGACATGATAAACTTTATTAGGTTCCATAGTAAGCTCAAGAAGGCCGTGTTAGGAAAACTACGAATCGAAATAAAAAGTAAACACTGTAATAATATATTTTATTTCACAAACTTTCATGAACGTAGATGTAGGGAACAAATCAAATTATTTTATTAAATCTTTTTTGATTTGTTTTTTTTAAGTAGTACCTAACACTACTATATATAAATTATAAACTGAAATAGATACCATATACTAAAGAAAAAGCGATTAAGCCCACTGGTGGTGAAGCCGGGAATCGAACCCGGGTCTCCAGCTATCTTGGCTGACGTGTTCGACCGCTACACCACCCCGACCGCCGGCGAAGCCGCGTGCGCGGCGGCACGTTAGCCAAGATAGCTGGAGACCCGGGTTCGATTCCTGGCTTCACCACCAGTGGGCTTGATCGCTTTTTCTTTAGTGTATGGTATCTATTTCAGTTTATAATTTCATGAACGTAATTGAGATGATTTAGATACGAATAAATAGAACGGATAAAATCATTTCGCAAGTTCCCACGACATCGACACGCGCTTGTATTACGTATCTTAATACGGGAAATAAATATTTATTGCATAAATAAATAAAACAAATAAAAACATGATAAAACTACTTAAAACTAAATACCTAACCTACTTATAAATAAAAAAATTGGCCTAAATCGCCGTCAATGGGCAAGGTACCCAGAAGGCTGGCAGCATTTCCACGCTGTATAGCGATACTTATACGTTGCGCGAAATACTGGCCAGCCCTCTGGTCGCCTGAGGTCTCTATCAGGCGAGACGACAAATCCTTATACAAATGACGGGCACTGGGCCCCCATGGCCCCAAGGTCTTAACGCCAAACGCCGCAAATATGTAGCTGGTTCCTAGGGTGTTCGTATCTTAATTAAATATCGTTAATATAAATTATACCCGTGTGGTGACGGGTTAAGAATTTCACCACCCCCTTTCTTCCCGTAGGTGTCGTAGAAGTCGACTGTGGGATATGGGTTAAATTGTGGCGTAGGCGAGAGGCTGGCAACCTGTCACTGCAATGTCATAATTTGGATTTCTTTCAACCCCTTTTTGCTAAGAGTGGCACTGAAACTTAGTAGTTCATGTGCTCTGCCTACCCCTTTATGGGATACAGGCGTGATTATGTGTGTTATGTGTGTGTGTATAAATTATAATAAACGAAGGAGTTATAACTATACTTTTCATCTACGTCATCCCATTGAAAAGAGCCATGACAGCCAATTTCTAAACTAAATTCAATTTCTTTATGAGGATAACAATAGGGGATATTACTCAAAATTCTACTAAGTGTGTCTCTAGTACATTAAGAAGGTCCTTCCGTGAGCGTTGGTGGGTCAGTAGTATGTATAATACGCTACGTGTATAAATGTAATATTGTATAAGTATATTTAAATTATTTAAATCTTTTTAACCTTGGCTCAGATGCAGTAATTAGCGTTACTATCTCATATGCATACTGCGTAAGAGGTCTTTAGACCCCCTACCGCATCTTAAAAAAGAAGCATACTACAAGGTTTAAATGGTTGGCGATTGGCGACATGAATAGTGTTAGAACATAATTTAATTACCTAAATAAATTCTTTATAATCCTCAGGCCCAATGTTTGTTTACCATCATATAAAAAATAATTATGTCAATTTTGTGTACTTATATAAATTATGATATTACAAAAACGTACCTCAGCAGTTCTCAAAAAGTTTATACAAAACATAAGGAAAAAGTTAAATTTGTTTTTTTTATTCCTATTTTGTTACCAAGATTTTTTTGATGAATTCAGATTTTAGTAAGTTTTATTTCGTTATCAAGGTTCTCTAGTATCTATATTTTCTTAATTATAACAATTATCCCGTATATGTGTATCTTACGAAAGTCGACTTATATTACTAAATGTTAGTAACAAAATAGGATCAATTAAAATTTGCTGACGTGACTATGTACAAACTTTTTGAGAACTGCTGACCTATTGAATGTTTACAGGATGTACAATGGAAGGTGTCATTACGTGGCAGTTGCCGATTACCGTTCGCATCGAGGATTATTATGAAGGCATTGTTTTGCAACGGCAGGTTACTAATATTGGAGGTAAGATTGTGCGATTGATTGATAAGTATATAAGAGCAGCCGGCGTATCATGCTGCCAATTTTATCACTTATCCACGTGGATAAAGCATCCATCACGCTTTAGCAAGTATGTCAGTGTCAGAGTGACAGATGTCTTATCCACGTGGATAAGTGATAAAATTGGCAGCATGATACGCCGGCTGCCAGCGTATTATGATTCCAATTTTATCACTTATCCACGTGGATAAAGCATCCGTCACGCTTTGGCAAGTATGTCAGTGTGAGAGTGACAGTTGTCTTATCCACGTGGACAAGTGATAAAATTGGAAGCATGATACGCCGGCTGAGTAGTTACAAAATGAAGTCGGTTAATAAAAACAAATAAAAAACGTCCTTCTTTCTAGCGTCATCCCGGCATTTTGCCACGGCTCATGATAAACTCATACTAGTTACCCAGCAACCTTCAAACTAGGGTGAACAGGCACTTAGCAGACGTTTCTGCTTAATAAAAATTAAACTCATACTAGTTACCCAGCAACCTTCAAACTAGGGTGAACAGGCACTTGGGCAAACTCCCTTCATCGTAGGCTACGTCTTCGCTTCGGCCAGTATGTCGCCATGACTAGGCCTATTTATAATACTGAAACCAAAAAAAAATCGCCTGGAGTCAGCCTTGCAACCAATTCCAAGATTTGGCGTAGACACTATAAGTTTTTAACTTTTTACGAAAGCGACGCGACGGTCATCCTACCCTTCCAGCCCAGAGTTATAGGCCCAATTGAGGTTATTCCAGTTTCCTCACGATGTTTTAATTCACTGAAAAGATTAAAAGTCGCACACATTTAACGCTAAGCCAGAGCAGCGCTAAAAAAACAAATATGTTTCAAAGTACTTACATAATTTAGTTATAATTAGGTACATACAGTTGGATTTAGAAACATTTTTGCAAGCCAACATTCCAAAAATATATGTTTTTACACATCCTGTCATTGTGTTAGTAACGTGTAAATATATTTATGGCATGTTGCCTTTCAACATTTTTGTGAACTCGACTGTACGTCCTATAACAACCACTCACATCACTCTGATGAATCTACCAAGCGTTTACTTTATTTATTCGTGGTAAAGGAAAATATTGATAATCAGGCCAAGATAACTAAATAGAAAACATCTAATGAAGAACGTGTTAGTGTACACAATAGATAAATAAATAAGGGAAGAGTGGTAACTCCATACATCAGTAAATGCGGATCATTTGTAGTGACATCTAGCGACAATCACGCGTCAGTCACGCGTCAAATAGCATAAATGATCAGTACCTTTACTCGATACTAGGTGACAACAGTGTCTCGTCAGCCAAAAATTTAATATTAGAACAGTTTACAACTTATATTACAAGCAGAAGGAATTGAAAACAGAATACTGATTAATACTATTGTAATATTAGCTAAAAATTGGTAAGCATTAGACTCTTCGTTCGTCGCGACATCTATTGACACTTGTCACTTGACACTTGTGTGCTACTTAGCAGTACTGATAATTTCCGCTATTTGATGCGTGATTGACGCGCGATTGTCGCTAGATGTCACTACAAATAACCCGCATTACTGATGTATGGAGTTAAAACTTTTCCCTTACTTAATCCTTTATGGTGTACTACTACACTACACCTACGACGTTCAAAATAATTTGGGAACGACTTTGATAAAAGCCCGCCTCTGTTACAGAGGCTCTGTAAAGGTTAAGTAAACATGCCCCGTAGCCGAATGGCATTTCTGCGACGCGAAACGAAATCGAAACGCCGCAGAAAGGTAGTCTGGCTCTGTCGCGCCAATACCTACGCAAGAGCGCTAGAGGTATATAGCTACGAAAGAGATATTAACGTGAGCGTTTGTGCATTCGGCTACGCTACAGTTCAAATAACATTTGGGCTGGCGAGTCTGTCAAAATCGTTCCCAACTTATTTCGGACTTTCTAACACGTTCTTCATTAGAAGTTTTCCTTTTCGTCTAATTCAATCAAAAATATCTTTCATTTGCAATTTATGAAAGTAATTTTGCTCGTAATTTGATTTGTGAAGTAATAAAATGAAATTATGTTATAGACTGCGTTTGTTTGCACCTCGACCGTTAATTACAATGCTTGTTTTCAACCGTAATAAAGTACTTATTGAATCCAGTACTTTAACAAACTTAGCGAAATATTTTTCTACTAAATGCAGTAAAATAAACTCTGTAAATGTATGTATGTGTTATATTTTCAATAAATAAGAGTAACAGTCAAGTCAAGCCTGATAACGGCGTAGGAACTGTGACGTAATAAAGTCGGCAGTAGGTAAATACCTACATACGAAAATATTTTTTTTTAAATCATACAAGAAAACCACTTTGTGCCAACCAACCAAACCAAACCAGGCTTTGTGATTAGTTATGAAATATAAAGCATACCTACTACCTATTTTCTTTACTTGGTCTAACAAATTATCAAAAAACGTTCAGAAATATCATAATTCAGTTTCACTTTAAATTATCCATTCCATTGAAAACGATTATATTAGTTTATAATACAGAAAATTACTCCTACTATGTGCTTTATTCCACCTACTTACTAATAACTAATCAAATACCTACCTAATCAGGTATGTACACACAATGTGGTATGGTTTTTTACTAGATACATTTTATTTTATTTCTAGTATTTTACGTCACAGTATCAGATATGTTAAAAAACAAAAAAATGCTTAAAGACCTTTCGACAAAGTAGCGTCCTACTAAATATAGAAGGCTCGATATATCCTATTTTTAGGATATACTTAAATAATTCGGTCATTACAGCCACATTACGTAATTACGTTTTCTAATAAAACCATATTATCTGGAACCAGGAAAATCTAAAAGTAATTTCCTATATTTAGTAAGTATAAGTAATATTACGTCATAAAAATCTTTCAAATTTTCCACTTCTCAAATAGGTCTAATTTTATTAACCTTACTAGGAAATCGAAGACCAGGCGTACGAGCATGGTCGTGTGATTAATGATAAAACATAAGGCCGTCCCTATCGCTTTTACAAATAATGCAATAGGGCCGGCCTGATGTTCCATCATTTATCGCACGACCATGCTTGCCTACCAGGAGAAATCCATACTAATATCATAAATGGGAAAGTGTGTGTATCTGTTTGTTTGCCCGTCTTTCACGGCAAAATGGAGCGCCGAATTGACGTGATTTTTAAGTGGAGATAGTTGAAGGGATAGAGATTGACATAGGCTACTTTTTGTCTCTTTCTAACCCGCAGGAAAAAGCTAGTAATCGATAAAATTGTTTCAGGTTTCACGCTTACATCGTCCAGTGATCTAAACGCAGGCCCATACATAGTAGCATCACTAGAAGATTCCGCATTCGTCCTCCGTACAAACGACGCGTACCGGCTGTTCGAGGAACACGAGACTGCGGACCTTATTAGCCTAACATACGCCTTTACTTGTACGAATGGACAGACTCCGTCGTCTCCTCTTGTAAGTATCTGAGTCTTCAAAGGGAAAAATACCTTTTATGCAACCCTAAACTTCCGTAAAGATATGTTGATAGGTACTTTGTATATATGCCGGTGCACTTTAGCCGTGTTTGTCTACCATTTCCTATTTTCCTCTCTCAGTTTTTCTAAGGTTAGCTGGAAGAGATCCCATAAAGGGATAAGCTCGTCTTTGTACGTAACCGTTATAATTATTTACTGTACTTCATGTAATTTGTTCTGTGCAATAAAGTGTTTACTACTACTACTACTACTTACCTACTACTTCCGGGGTAACTAGCCGCGATAGAATGATCATTATATGTCGTTGACTAGGTATTTGAGTAACTTAACTCATGTCTCATTATTAGTTTTACAATTAGCATCAAAGGTTTAGTAAGTATTCATAGTATTGGTTAATGTGGTATTTGCGAAATTGTATTGTATAGTTATTAAAAAGTGTTGTAAACTAGTGGGTAATAAAAAACTTTATCAATCAATACAAATCAGTATTTTATGTAAACCGTTGTTTTAAATATTTCAAAAGAAGACGAATGGTGACGGTTAACAATTACAGACGAAGCCTAAAATTTTTATTTATTCAAACATATACATTTTTCTTTTTTAAAGTTACTCGCCAAACTGCTCATGGAGTTTGTTGGCGAGACATTCGTGGATCACTCATCAGTCAAACATTGCTCCACATTAAAGAAATATAATATTTTTCAGACAATCCGTATAGAAATAAACGACAACAACAACAATCCGCCTCTATGGAAAACTCCAGACACAGCCGCATCAGAAACCACCACATACGATTTCACCATCGCCACGCCCGTGCCGCCCGGATTCCTCATTACAAACTGCGTCAGTGATATAATCGTTCGAGATATCGATCTCACTACGTACAGAATCGATTTTATCATCGAGGACAATCCTTATATCGCTATCGAGTATGATGAGGCGGCCTCGACAGATCCTAAAGAGTTTAAAGCTGTATTGAAGAGCACGGCATTTATAAGATCTATTCCTCAGCCGATGGTTCTGACAATCAGTGCTACGGTGAGTGTCAAACAGCTACTAAGGAATTAGGTTAAGTAGAGCTTTTCATCTTCAAGAACGGACGTCTGTTAATGTCTTTTGATTAATTGATAGCAGTTTATTGATTGATCAAAAGCAAGGTTAATCCGATAAAGGAGAATAAATCCGATGAGATACACTAAACGGACTTGAAAGCCATATTTAAAAATACGGATATACATTAGTCATTTTTTTATTTGTAATGAAGTATTTAATGTGTGTTTTTATTATATTCGTATTTGAATTACATCCAATTCTTTTTTCCAGTTACTAGTAATGAAGTAATTAATCTACCAGAAATCTGATAATTGCCACGAAATTTCTCAATAGCTTCTACAGTTCTTACATGTACCAGTCCAGTGTAAAAATATGAGTGTGCAAAAGTTACTCAAAAATATGTCCTATGCCAGCTCTTAATTCATCGACATAAGAACAAAACTTAAGGGGTATATTTTTGAGCAACTTTTGTAAAACCCATATTTTTACATATGACTGAACAATACGATAGAAGCCGTATTGGAAATGGGCTAAGTAAATTAAAATGCACACAGCGATTTATATGATTGAATTTATTATCGCAAAATAATATTAAGGTGTGTTTCTATACTGAGCTAGCGAGAGACTAACTTTAAAAACTTATGAAGTAAAGGTCCTTAAGATAACAAACAGAGGGCTGTTGTATTCCGTTCAGTTATGTCACTATGAGTAAAAGAGAAAGCATTCAAACTACACAAGTTAGAATGTGACAGATTTAGTTTTGTAAACTCCAACACGCCCCCTCAAAAATAAATCTATAATTAATACATTTATATAATACAATAGGTACAATACACCACACAACATGAGAAACACACCTGTCATTGTCTGGGAACATATTGACCAACATTTGTTCAAAGAGTTAGGGAAACCCAGGAAAACCTAACTAGGTCAAGAACTTTCATACTTAATACTAGTAAACTTATGATTATGTCAAGAGCACATTAATACTATTTTGTTTATAACACTAGTTGACACATAATATATCAGTTATGTATTAAAGGTTTATAGATAATTGAGTAATATACATTTAGTCTAAATGTAGTTTTCTATTTCAAACAATTTTAATCCAAGTTCTTATCATATTACAGTTCATTAATTTTAATACACAAATATATTTGTTTGAATGTTTAACTTAATTAGTGTATTTACATAATAATACCAATTTTTTCTCTCATTGCGGAAAAACGCACATTCGGCAATGGTTTTGTTAATATGTCAGCAAGCTGGTCACCTGTAGAAACATAAATCATTTTAATAACATTATTTTCTACTTGTTCTCGGGAAAAGTGATATTTAATGTCTATATGTTTTGACCGCTTGTGACTTGTTGGGTTGTTTGCAATACTTATACACCCATTGTTATCCTCATATATGGGAATAGCACCAGTTATTTCAATATTTATGCTGCAAATTAAAGATTTTAACCAAAGAGCTTCTCTGACAGCTTCAAATAGAGCCATATATTCAGCTTCGGTCGAAGAAGCTGCGACTGTCAACTGCCTCTTTGTTTGCCAGCAAATAGTGCATTGTTCAAAAAGTTTAAATAAATACCCAGTGGTACTTTTACGACTCACTTCATCACTTCCCCAATCACTATCAACAAAGCCACTTAATACTTGTGTAAACTTGCTACGTGAGAACGTCAACTTCAATTCTTTGGTACCCTTCAAATAACGTAACACCCTCTTTAAATATAACCAAAGTGTATGAGTCTCTTTGTTAGCAAATCTACTTAGAATATTAACAACAAAGCTTAAGTCTGGCCGAGTGCACACCATAATATACATCAAGCACCCGATTACGTTACGACAAGGCGCTTTTGTTTTTTCTGTTGAACATAACGCCTTAAAATCCACTTTACACTCTAAGGGCGTACTAATCGGGTTACAGTTATTCATATTGAACTTATCTAAAACCGTATTTATGTACATTGTTTGGTCTAATGTAATTGTACTGTCGCAACGTTCAATTCTAATTCCTAAGAAACATTTTATTTCATTAAGGTCAACCATTTTAAATTTACACTTTAAGTAATTTTTGAATTCATTCATGGTTTTCAAATCTGCAGTGGCTATTAATAGATCATCTACATAAAGTACAACATAAATATTTCTTCGAATGTCACCTGCATCTAAAAAATAGATACATCGATCAGCTGACGAGTATCGAAAACCCTTTTCAATCAAAGCTTGCTCAAACGTTTGAAACCAACAACGCGCAGATTGTTTCAGTCAATATAAGGCTTTATTTAGTTTGCAAACTAAATTATTTGGATTTGGTATTCCTTCTGGAACTTTCATGTAAATGTCTTCCTTTAATGTCCCATTCAAAAAGGCTGTTTTTCCATCCATATGATGTACCAACAAATTATACTGATTCGCAAATGCTAAAATCAATCTAAAGCTTGATATTCTTGCTACTGGGGCAAAAGTTTCATTGTAATCAATCAAATATTCCTGACTGAAACCGCGGGCAACTAAACGTGCTTTATATTTTACAGGTTTTCCAAACTCATCATTTTTAAGTGCAAAAACCCATTTACAATCAACTATATTTTTGTTAACTGGTTTTTGTACAAGTGTCCAAGTTACATTCTCTGTAAGAGATTGAATTTCGTCCTTCATTGCATTTTCCCACAGATGTTTATCTTGTCTCGACTGAATTTCATGATATGATGTAGGTATTTTACATGTAAGTGATTTAGCGTACAGTAAATAACTACTCGAAATATCGTCCTCGTTTTCGTCATAAGATACAACAGGCATATTTTTAATTCTATCACTCCTTCTTAATTGAGGTGGTGTAGTTTCAGTAAAAGATTCATGTGACCGAGAGTTAGACATTTTAAGAAAAATTGAATTTTCATTTTGCTCAGACTCATGTGGCCTAGATTTAGACTTTTCGGAAAACTTCCGAATGTCAGTTACATTTCCAGTTCCGAGATCAAACCCATGTGGCCTAAAATCAGACTTTTCGGAAAACTCCCGAATGTCTATCGAATTTCCATTTCCCTCAAACTCATGTGGCCCAAAATCAGACTTTTCGAAAAACTCCCGAACGTCCATCAAATTTCCATTTCCCTCAAGCTCAGATGGCTGATAATCAGACTTTTCAGGAAAACTCTGAATGTCCATAATGGAATTTTTAGCAGACGCACATGGTTGATAAGTAGACTTTTCAGGAAAACTCTGAATGTCTATATTGGAATTTCTTACAGACTCACATGGTTGATAACCAGACTTTTCAGAAAAACTCTGAATGTCTATCTTGGAATTACCTCCTAGCTCACATGGTCTACTTGATAAAAAATTAATTTCGTCAACAATTACATCTCTGGCTTTCACAAATCTTTTATTAGACACTTCCCACACTTTATAACCATTAGGTTCATAACCCACTAATATACCTTTTATAGATTTATCACTAAATTTATGTTTTCTGGTCTTATCAACATAATAAACAGTTGAACCGAATATTTTTAAATGTTTTAGTTCAGGTTTTTTGCCATGCCATAATTCAAATGGTGTTTTGGACATTTTGAGCGCTTTAGTAGGACTAATATTGAGAAGATACGTGCAAGTAAGTATAGCCTCACCCCAAAACGATGTATCTAACTTAGCCCCTGAAATCATAGCACGACTGCGTTCTGTCATAGTTCTTATCATCCTCTCTGCCTTGCCATTTAAAGCAGGAGTATGTGGCACTGTCAAGTGATAAGTAATACCTTTATGACTACAAAATTTTTTCATTTCGTTTGAAATATATTCACCGCCATTGTCACAATAGAGATTGACGATCTTTAAATTAAAATGAGCTTCACATTTAGAAACATAGTCACAAAATGCAGAAAAAACATCTGACTTATTAGCTATTAAGTATGTCGCTAAGTAGTGTGTGTATTCGTCAATAAAGATAACAAAATATTTTTTTCCGTCAAGTGTTGTAGGAGTGATAGGACCACAAACATCTGTGTGAATATTAAATAAAGGTCGCTGAACTATTTTTGACTTAGAACTGTTAAATGGTAAACATGCTTGTTTTCCATATATGCAAGCTTCACATAATGTATTTTCAAGAGTAACATTTTTTATTTTTTGTACATCAGAAAATAATTCCTTATTTTGGATTTCAGTAAATTTTGATTTACCTATATGACCCAATCTTTGATGCCACAATTTGTAATTGTTTTTTACATTTGTATTTGATGTATTTTTAGCAATAAATGCACAATTGTCTAAAACAAAATGTATTCCTAAAAGATTATTTAAACACTCACCACTTAGCACCATCTCACCCTTGCGGTAAATTTTTACCGATCCGTCATGGCTGAAAATGATTGTCATACCAGCGTCTTGCATCTTTTTCACCGACAGTAGATTGTATGGAACTTCCGGGCTGAAGAGCACGTCTTGTAGAACACCCTTGACACCAATATTACTTGTAACTGCGATGTTTCCTCTCTTTGTTGCACGTATAAATGATCCGCATTTTGCAATTGTAATGTTTATGGGATTTTCTAATGTCTCAAAATGTTGTGCCAAGTCTTCTCTATTGATAATATGATCCGACGCTCCGGAGTCCAAAACAAAAGTAATATTACTGTCATCGTTTTGAGTGCTTGAGACTTGTTCGTTTTGAGTGCTTGAGACTTGTTCGTTACCATTTCTAACCATAAAAGCAAATCCTGGTATTTGTGTCTTTTGTGATTTATTTGCTGTTTGAGCTGTTTTGCTATTATGTAAAACATATTTAGTACAGTTCTTTTTAATATGTCCAAATTTTTGACAAAAATAACACTTTAGTTTCTTTTTGTATGTGGTATTCAATTTTGGTCGATTTCGCTCCGAAGTAAGATTGTTTTTAATAAATTTCGAATGCTTCCATGTATGCTTGCGTATTGGTTTACAATCTGTATAAGGAATATGAGCTTGTAGTACTTTAATATCTTGATTTATTTCATGTGACTTCACTTCATGATCTAAAAGTCTAGTTTTGACAAATTCTAGGTTTTGTTCATTTTCTGCCATCGTTTCAATTGCTGTTGTAACACCATCGTAACGTTTTGTCAGTGTCATAAATAAATATGTAATTTTGTCAACTTCCTGCAACTTAGACCCAGCTGCTAATAACTCGCATATCAAACTATCAAACACTTGAAAATGTTGTGTTAATGACATGCCCTCTTCCAGTTTTAAATTAAGTAGCCGTTTCTTTAATGCTAGCTGCGTCGCAATGCTTTTTCTTTGGTAAATCGAGTCTAATTTAGCAAATAAGCCTTTAGCTGTTTTTTCGTCGTATGAAATTCCAATTAAAGAATCGGCTAAGTATTCAATTAAAGCACTTCTAGCCTTCTGATTCTTCTTAGCCCATTTTTTGTCTGGATTCTCAGGTATTTCTTCGTCGATAACTGAAAGCACTTTTAAGTCACTTAATAAATTTCTAATTCGAAACTTCCACACACTATATTTCTTGCCACTAAAAGGTTCAATGTTTCTTTTTATTTTTGAATTACTCATTGTCACTTAAAATCACTGTTATGGACTAAACCACTTATTACAAAAGTCTAGTTTTTCGTCACTGGGCCCATAACCTATTGGAAATGGGCTAAGTAAATTAAAATGCACACAGCGATTTATATGATTGAATTTATTATCGCAAAATAATATTAAGGTGTGTTTCTATACTGAGCTAGCGAGAGACTAACTTTAAAAACTTATGAAGTAAAGGTCCTTAAGATAACAAACAGAGGGCTGTTGTATTCCGTTCAGTTATGTCACTATGAGTAAAAGAGAAAGCATTCAAACTACACAAGTTAGAATGTGACAGATTTAGTTTTGTAAACTCCAACAAGCCGTACTCGTTAAACACCGAGATTTATTCGAAAATACATTTTAATAATGAAATAAAACTATGGATCGGATTTTATCGCATATAATGAATTTACAATTCATCCCGACGTTTCAAACACTCTACAGCATTCGTGGTCCACGGGTGACTGAGGAAAAATTACAATGTGCAAAAGCTACCCACATACAAGAAATATTAATGAACCATGACCACAAATAATATAGTTTTTTTTTTTAGATTTTTAGTTTTATTTCATTAGTAACTATCGCGGTAACATCTTAAAAACCTTAAAAAAAATTACAGGACGTCGACCTCACTGACGACCCTCCTATAACACGAAGCACGACAGTTACGATACACGGTAGTACTGATTTCGAGTTGCCCCTCGAGCCGGTCTTCAGTCAAGCGTTCTACTTAGCAAGTTATACTGAAAACAACCAAGTCACTGTGGAACAACCGATCACATTGGAACAAGGCTATGACGAACTCGTGCAGTTTAGTTTGGAAGGAGGTATTATACACCACATTAACATAGTTTTGCTAACTCTGCATTCATCGTGTACAAAAACCTTTGGACATACCAAAGTAAATTAAATCTTATTTATACTGGAATAAAGACTCGTAATTTGTTTATTTTTTCATATAACCGGTATATTTGTCATTTCAATTTACCCTATAATACCGTTCAACCCGTGGAGGTTAAAATATATGGAAGCAGTTGGTAAATACTGTTACGGCCATACCTAAAACGCATATCAACTGACGGCGGCGCGTGACCTTCATCCTGGCGCGCGCATAGCGACCCGCGCAGCACATCCCCGGCTGCGCTGCCCTACCACGAGTCAACCTACGTCACAATACGTCACATGCATCATCATCGCGCCATCTCACCGGCAGCCAATGACATGCATGTACGCGATATGTCGTGATCACCAACCAATGGTGTCGCGGCTCGTCATCTCTTCGAGCCCCAATGAAGATCGACGATGACATTCACTTTCGCTTTCTCACCTTTGCTACCACGTAGCACATACCTAACTTCTACTTTGCTCATTTTATGTAAATTTTAATTAAGTAAAAAAAAAAAAACATGTAAAAATCCCGGATTAAATCACTTAATTCGAAGAACCCGCTGCCTTCGTCATTTCATCAACCTGCCATCCACATCAGCGCAAATCCTGGCCATCAGCCCCAACGTATGTCTATACATAATTTTGGTCCTTCGAACCGGATGTCGACCAGCCTTGGACCCACGGATTGGATGTGAGAACGCATCGGCAGAGTGCTGCAACGACCAAAAGCTTCGGCAGCGGTGAAGATCTTCGGTGAGACGAGCCAACCTACCTTTACCTACCTTTCCCTATAACGCTTGCGTCATATCGTGCTTTTCTCAATTCCAGTGCTTGTGCTTTCGTTGTGACCCTATCGCACATCGTCAAGTCGACCTTCGCAAAAGTCTGCAAGCAACTCGCGTCAGCTTTGCTGCTGGCTGCCTTGCTGTGCTCGACCTGGGTGGTGATTGCAACTGTAAGTACTTAGCGCCTGCCTTTATTCGATTCGCAAAATGACTGGCAAAGACGATGTAGTGTTTCACGCCGCGTTAGGTCCTAATCAAGAAACGGACACAGAAACAATTAAACAATTAAATCGTAGGCGTGGTTCCGTAAAGTGTAGGCTAACTAATTTCAAAAAGTTCGCGAGTACGTATGAGGGTTTAACTTTGTCCGATACCCAGCGCACGGAGCTCAGTTTACGCATGCAAGGGGCTCAGGGTATTTTTGATGATTTTACTGACATTCATAATCAGTTAGAAAGTTTAATTCCCGATAGCGAAATGAATTCACTTTTTGAAACCAGAGAGGCGTTCGAAAGCGAATATTACGCGATTTTAGCTAAGACGCAATGTATGGTGAAATGTTCGGAGAAAGCTAACGAACCTAAAATGCAAGCTTCTAATAATCTAGCGCAAACGGTGCGGCTCCCCGTCATTTCCTTGCCTACTTTCGACGGATCTTATGAACACTGGTTACAATTCCGCGACACATTTTCATCGCTAGTGCATAACTCGCAAGAAATAACCAGCATTCAAAAGTTCCATTATTTAAAGTCATCGCTAAAGGGTAATGCGCTACTTGTTATCGATTCGCTTGAGTTTTCGGCAGACAATTACGCGATTGCTTGGGAATTGCTATTAAACCGCTATGATAATAGTAGATTGCTAGTACACAATCACGTAAAAGCTTTATTTTCCATACAATCGCTCAATAAAGAATCGCCGGCACTGTTAAGAAAGCTTTTAGACACAGTTTTAAAAAATTTACGCGCTTTAAAGCTGCTCGGTGAGCCCACAGAAAGCTGGGACACACTTATCATTTATTTAGTTGTTTCCAAATTAGATTCCACAACCGAACGTGAGTGGGAACAATATAAAAGCACTTTGTTACCAGTGTCGAACGAAAACAAAACCGCGCTTAAGGTAGATGATTTGCTTAAATTCATTCGCGACCGCGCCGATATGTTAGAAACATTATTGGTTACGCACAGCCGGTCTAACTTAAATAGCACTTATCCGCCGCACGATGCTAAAAAATCAAACACACATAACGCGCACACGGCTCCCAAGGTTCACTACAATGTTGTTACCGAAAAGTCCGTAGACAAATCTCACTCTAAACAAACACCAATTAAGAAGTTATGTTCTATGTGCAATGGTAAACATCCTTTGTACTCGTGTCAAGCATTTATTGATTTAAATATGCAAGATAAATTAAAATTGGTACGCGATAAAAGTTTGTGTGAGAATTGTTTACGAACTGGACATGCGCCTAGTGAATGTCGGTACGGCCCGTGTAGGAAGTGTAACAAGAAACATAATTCCATAATTCACGAGGACGAGAAGGATGAAGCCAGTGACAAGCGCTCCGTGGCACTGCTGGCGACAGACATCGCGCCAAGGTCGCCCGCTTCCTCCTCCTCGATCCCTGATAACAACATCGCACACGCACAACACGTATTGCAGGTATCGAACGCACACATAGATGAAGATGTATACGCGCGATTGTCTTCCAGGCGTCCTGTAATACTAGCCACCGCCCTTGTCGAAATTCCAGATAATTACGGTAATTATCATAAAACGCGAGTGATTCTCGATAACGGTAGCGAAGGTTGTTTAATTACCGAAGCGTTGTGCGACAAATTAAATCCGCAAACTTTACAGTCCACTGAAGAATTAAACGGTATAGGTAATTTAGCTACACATAGTTCGCGAGTATGTGAGATCGAAATAAATTCCCTTGTTACCGATTTTAAGGCGCGATTACAATGTAGGGTTTTACCGCGATTAACCTCATCGTTGCCTACGTTTCCGAGCAAACGTAACCACTTCCGCATTCCAGACAACGTAAGTCTGGCAGATCCTAACTTTTATGAAAGTCGGCCCGTCGAGGTACTCATAGGAGCTGACCTATTCTGGGAGCTCCTCGAAGGTCTAGTTAAGATAACGCGCTTAACTAACGGTGCATACTTAATAAATACGCAGTTAGGCTGGATAGTTTCGGGTCCTGTTTCCTCTAACGCGCGCAGCACAAAGCCTATTAATTGTAATTTCGCGCAATCTATTGACATGCCATCATTAGATACTCAATTACGTAGGTTTTGGGAAATAGAGGAGATACAGTCCAACACCAAGTTGTACGATACGCGAAGCGAAGAAGAAATGGCATGCGAAGACCATTTCGTCAAAACTACCACCCGTCTCGAGGATGGTAGGTTTTGTGTGCAGCTCCCTCTCAAGGAGCCCCCCGAGTCTCTCGGCGACTCTTTCGCGCAAGCAAAAAGACGCTTTATGTCGTTAGAAAAACGTCTCAGTCTCGACCCCATATATAAAGGCATGTACAGTGACTTTATAAAAGAGTATCTCGCGTTAGGTCATATGAAACGAGTTAATACCTACGGAACCCCCAATTACTTTTTGGCCCACCACGGAATTTATCGTGCACATGCGCAAAAAACACGTCTGCGAGTTGTTTTCGACGCTAGCGCCCCCACGACCAGTGGCAAATCACTGAACGACATACAAATGGTAGGTGCGCCTATACAAGGTGATTTGGTCGCGATCTTGCTTAGGTTCCGCGAGAATAGGTATGTTGCATGTGCCGATATCGAAAAGCATTACAGACAAGTTTTAATTGACGAATCTCAGCGCGATTTACAACTCATTCTATGGCGCGATAAGCCGAGCGACGACCTTGACATATATCAGCTGAGCACCGTAACATATGGCACGGCGGCCGCAGCCTTCCTCAGTTGCAGGTGTCTCAAACAGTTGGCGCTCGAATGTACTGACCCCGAAGTAGCTAGGACAATTAGGGACGATTTTTATGTAGACGACTTTATTTCGGGATCGTCTTCAATTCCCGAATTGTTACGAATTTGTGACGAAACCGCGAAAGTTTTAAATTCTGGCTGCTTCCCATTACGAAAGTGGGTTTTTAATTTCGAGTGTACCGATAAACGTTACAACGACGACGATACGTCTAAGGAATTATCACTAGGCGAACACGCGCATAGTAAAACTTTAGGTCTCGGTTGGTACAATAAAAGTGACGAATTGTTCTATCATACGCGACACGAACAAAATGCGAAACCTGTCACAAAACGCATTATATTGTCCACCGCATCGCAGGTTTTCGATCCCCTCGGATTATTAAGCCCTATGATAATTATCGCCAAATGTTTACTACAACGGTTGTTTTTATTAAAGGTTGATTGGGATGCAGCTGTTCCCGATGACGTCACACAAGCCTGGCATCGTTTCGTAAACAACCTGGCTATCTTACCTAGCATTCGCATACCACGTCATGTTATGTGTAATGACCCTATATGTATAGATTTACATATATTTACAGACGCGAGTCAAGTAGCGTATGGTACTTGCGCTTTTGTACGGACAATTGATAAGCAATCAGCTGTTACCGTTCAGCTGCTTTGCTCGAAAAGTAAAGTGGCCCCAATTTCCCCTCCGCTGAGTACGCCTCGGTTGGAGCTGTCCGCGTGTTTGTTTATTGGGCGCTAAACTATTTAATAAAATTAAAGAATCGTTCCGCGCGAAATTCAATCAAGTAATATTTCATACCGATTCAACAATTGCATTGAGCTGGCTCCGAATGCAGCCTAATTTACTAAAACCTTTCGTTCAGAACAGGGTTGCACAAATCCACGAAATTACGAAAGAATATTCGTGGCATCACGTTAGTGGCAAGTGCAATCCGGCCGATTTGGTTTCCAGGGGCGTGCAGTTGGACGCACTTCGCACCTCCTCTCTGTGGTGGAATGGCCCTGATTTCCTCCATGATGTTAATTACAATGCTCAGTCTGTAGATCCGTCATTGCTGCCAGACGAGTCTCAAATACCCGAACGTAAAACTAATCCTATGACTAGTCTGGTATGCAACGATAACAATAATACATTGTTTACATTCGACAGGTTTTCTCAGTTCAATCGCATGCAACGCGCGGCCGCGTACGTGCTTCGCTTCATTCATAACGCGCGCAACAAGGATGCACGTCGGCGTCGTACGGGCGCGCTCACTGTAGATGAACTGAGGCAATCTGAGATAGTACTCTCGCGCTTATCACAATTAGAGTCATTATCGGACGTTCGCGACGAGTTGACAAGGAACAAATGTATCGCAAAGGGTTTTTTAGCTAAACTAAATTTGTTCATTGACAACAATAACCTAATTAGAGTCGGCGGGCGGCTTGCAAATTCGGCTAGGTTTGATTACAATAAAAAACATCCGATATTGCTCTCTAGTAAACATCAGTTTACAATTTTATTGTTCCGATTTGAACATAAACGATTATTACACGCTGGACCGCAGCATATATTGTTCTCGCTTCGCGAGGCCTGGTGGCCTATAAGCGGTAGGAACCTGGCAAGAAAAGTGGTTCACAATTGTGTACTTTGCGTTCGTTTTAAGGGTAAAACGTTAACTCCTATAATGGGTAATTTACCTACAGAGCGATTGGAACCCGGGTTCGCATTTGTAAATTGCGCTGTGGACTACGGAGGTCCATTTCATATTTTAAACCGGAAAGGTCGGGGAGCCACGACTATCAAGGCGTATTTATGTATATTTATATGCTTTGCTACGCGCGCAGTTCATTTAGAGTTGGTTACCGATCTCTCTTCAGAAGCATACCTACTGGCGTTGAAAAGGTTCATTTCGCGTCGCGGTAAACCTTCAAAAATATTTTCCGACAACGGACGGAACTTCGTAGGTCTCATGAACGACTTTTCAAAGTTTTTAAAATCGTGTTCTGGCGAAATAAAAGAGTACGCACTACGCACTCTCGCAACAGATTGAATTTATTATGACGCCACCTTATGCTAGTCATTTTGCTGGTCTAGTCGAGGCTGGTGTTAAGAGTTGCAAACATCACTTGCGACGTGTGATAGGTGATGTTAAATTAACCTATGAACATTTTAGCACGATTTTGACCCAATGCGAAGCCATCCTTAATTCCAGGCCCTTAAGCCCTTTGTCCTCTGACCCGCAAGACTACACTCCTTTAACCCCCGCTCACTTCCTGGTTGGACGTCCGCTGACAGCTCCTGCGTGCGCTGACCTCGTCGACGCCCCCGCACAGCGCCTGTCACGATACCAGCAAGTGGAGCAAATGCGACAACATTTCTGGGCCCGGTGGTCGAAGGAGTTCATATCCGAGCTGCAGGTCAGGACAAAATGGACGAAGAATATGGACGACTTAAAAGTGGACACCCTCGTTTTGATCAAGGAGGACCACACTCCGCCCCTCAAGTGGAGCTTAGGGCGGATCACCAAGACTTTCCCGGGCAAGGACGGCGTTTCCCGAGTAGCCGATATACGCACCTCTCGCGGCACTGTACGCCGAGCCTTTTCGAAAATTTGCCCGCTACCTACGCATGATGACTGACGTCGCTGCCTCATCTTCACGTTGGAAGCCAGCACTTCCAAGGCCGGGAGCTTATGTTACGGCCATACCTAAAACGCATATCAACTGACGGCGGCGCGTGACCTTCATCCTGGCGCGCGCATAGCGACCCGCGCAGCACATCCCCGGCTGCGCTGCCCTACCACGAGTCAACCTACGTCACAATACGTCACATGCATCATCATCGCGCCATCTCACCGGCAGCCAATGACATGCATGTACGCGATATGTCGTGATCGCCAACCAATGGTGTCGCGGCTCGTCATCTCTTCGAGCCGCAATGAAGATCGACGATGACATTCACTTTCGCTTTCTCACCTTTGCTACCACGTAGCACATACCTAACTTCTACTTTGCTCATTTTATGTAAATTTTAATTAAGTAAAAAAAAAAAACATGTAAAAATCCCGGATTAAATCACTTAATTCGAAGAACCCGCTGCCTTCGTCATTTCATCAACCTGCCATCCACATCAGCGCAAATCCTGGCCATCAGCCCCAACGTATGTCTATACGCGCAGACAATACAATCACTAAAAAGAGTGATAATAAAATGCCCAACCAAATTAGCACAACCGAATGTAGCTGGGTTTTTCGATTCACTAAGCAAATTATTTGAATATTTATTAGAACTACTGTTGTTCAATCCCAACGTACTGAGACTTAAATCTGTACTAAAAGTAACTTCCGACTAATATTCATTTGTTTTACAATGGGGTAAAATCCCAAGCGTGCGACCAATTAGGTACAATTACAAGCTTCGAAAAGTGGAATCTTGACAAGGCACGAGCCGAGTAAGCACAAACTTTTTCACCACACCAACACGAGGAAAATACTTAACTGTAAAACATCAAACTAAATCAAAACGAACCTTGTTAAACGTGTATGACAAAATCATAATTTAAATGTCAATTCTACAAGGCAGTTTTGGACTTAGATTTTTAATTTGTATGTCATTTGCACAGTTTTCACTCTTGTGGATACAATGCAACTTTCTTATTTGTTGATGAAGAATCAAGAGAGCATTTATCAGTTGGAGTGGAGAAAAGAAAATTCAACCCTAATGAAATTGTGTTAATATTTTTACAGATTACGCTGCTGATCATTTCGCTATAACGGTCAACGGCAATCTAGTAACTTTGTCAGTCACAAATGCGTTGCCAGCGGCGTTACAGGAAGGGCAGATTTACTTAGTGGTTCAGGCTTCTCGGGAATACACGAGTGGAGCGTCCGCTCCCATTATTATAAAGTTACCTGAAGGTGAGAGAACTACCTCATTACTATATAATTCATAATTGACACTATAAGTGGTATATACAGATTGTGGTTCTGGGAACACTGTGATTTTCGGTCAGTTAGCGGGCTGCAAGCAAAAATTGATCCTTGTAAAAAAACACTGTTGCGGCTTAAATACGCGCGTTAAATGTCCGAGATGAACCACTGGCAATATTAGAATTTGGTAGAGTACTACAGAAATGCCCAGGTACTTTCGAACTATATTTTCAATGAACCACTGACGGTTCTTTATGATTACTGACTTGACCATTGAAATGCTTTAAGCCATTCTTCATTGTTCCATGAAAACATACCTAAGTACAAATGGTATGGTATCTATATTTAACATTTAAAAAGTTCCATCTAGCGGTGAATTAAATCACTAATATGTAAGGTACAGCAGAGCAATTTCGACTGGGGGACAATTTCAACTAATCATTTGCCTTATAGCATTATATGGCAATTGAAAAACAATTGAAAAAAAATACCAACGCGACATGTAATTGAAATTGAAATTGAAATCATTTTTTTCAGACTTATTGGTCCATAATAATAAATAAATACATTATTTTTTTTATTTTAAATTAAAATAACATGAAAGTAATTGATACTAAAATAATTAAATTATAAATAACAACAAAATTAATCATATAAAATTAAAATAGCTGTTAGGCCTCACATGTATACCTACAAAACAAATAATTTGCCACTTTGCCAATTCTCACAAAATTTATGAATTATGACTACAGTCGAAACACCGCGACACTTATTCAGAGCAGAAGTTATGTAATTTTGTTACGATAAAATATGTGTTTTGTCTCAGGATGTCAGTAGCCCGTTTGTATCGTAATTTGCGATCACGAGTGCTGTAAACTTTTTACCAGAGAAGAAATGTGCTAACTTTATTGTTAGTAGGTTGCAAAGAGACCGGCTTATAATAAAAACTGGTAACATAAGTTGCGTTTTGATTATTGTGGTTGATGAGATCGCATAGATGAGGTCCAAGCTATTTTAATATGTTTAATTCTTATTATGTAGAAATTATACTTTACTAATGGCTGAATGCATAAAATGCCGAATGCATAAATTTTAATAATTTTCTAGCTTATCTGCAACAGCGACATAGAAATAGCTGGGCCATTTTTTTTTTAAATTGTACATCCTACTTTTTTTGTAACATGGGTATTTTGACGCGATTTATATTCAGAATCGTGAGGTCTTTCGATCCTGATAGGAGAAAAAAATATCCCAAGAATTCCATACATTTTTCAAACCCTCCATTCCGTTACCGCCATACAAAATGTATGAAAAAATGGTAACGGAATGGAAAATAACCTTGAGACACTTTTTTTCTCCTATTAGGATTGAAATGATGATTCTGAGTGGAAACCACATTAAAAAAAATCCAGATCCAAAAAAGCGGGGGGGGACAACTTTGAAGAAATTACCCAGCTACCTGTTTTATAGCTGGGGACGTCCGTCATAATTCCGTCCCCTCGTCAAACACTGTAGGATTTAATATTAGATAGTGTCACACACAACACAAGGAAGAACTTATGAAGCCTTAATACAGGGTGGGCCAATGATAAATGCATTTTTGAAAATTGAAATAATAGGATTTTTTTGTGGTTTTGAAATAAAAAGTATATTTAGAAAGTATGTCAAATAAATAAATTTTACGTTTTAAAAATTAAATCATCAAGATGTCGTCCGTGGCGGTTGCGGCACTCTTCCAGCCTTGCTTGTAAATTTTGAAAGACTTTCGTCAGAATTTGCGGAGATATTGCTTGGATTTCTTGGCGAATGTTCTCCTTTAATTCTGCTGTGGTTGCCGGATTATTTGAGTACACTTTACTTTTCAAGTAACCCCATAAAAAAAAGTCAGCTGGAGTTAAGTCAGCAATATCACCCCGAATCCGAACTCAAGTCGAAAATGCCGACGAACAGACACATAAGATCGATTGTTTTCATTAAAAGCTTGAATGCAAAACGCTCGCTGTTCTCCCGTGTAAGACACCATTTTGAATAAAAATTTACTTTTTTTTCTTTTAAATGACACCATTATTATATGCCAATGTTTTGTAATTTTGACAAAGGAGGTCGAGACAAAAGTGAATTTATCACTGGCCCACCCTGTATTTAAATTTGTTTTTGTATCGTATACCTATAATAGTTTCTACTATCTGTGACCTTATCTTATCTTATCTTAAATCTGCGGGGGCCCTTACGGATACACTTCGACCCATCGGGATCTTTTGTGCAATTACCCCCTACGATCCTAAGATCCTTCAGCTATTCAGGAGCTTCTCGACCATCTCCACGTATCGGATGATGAGGCTCATGGGTAGCTCTCTGAAGTCCTTCGGTGCCAGGTAGCCTGCTCCAAAGTTCTTCATTCTTTGTCTGGCGAGGGCGTGACATTCACACATTAAATGTCTGACGGTCTCTTCCTCTTCGCCACACATGCGACAATCAGTGTTGTCGGCGTGTCCCATCTTGGCCAAAATTCCTTTGACCCCGTAATGGCCTGTGAACACCCCCGTTATAATTTGGAGTTGTCTTTTGCCTAGCTTCCCTAGCTTTTTGCTCCATCCAGAGTCTACCCTCTGCATAAAGAGCTTTGAATGCTTCAGACCAACCAGGGCATCCCACTCTTTTTGGTGACTAGCCTTTGTTTGGTCTTTCATAGCCATTCTGATGGTTCCTTGTACTATCTGTGACCTAGTAAAATGTGTAGTGTTAGTGTTTAATGTAAATGTAGCTATAGCATATAAATATGTTGCCACGCCCTAATAGGGTCCATGAGCACACCTACTTTGTACATCCTACTTTGTGAAACATATTATTGATAACACCATGGATGACGGGCAATCACCACCCCTTTCTTCCCGTAGTATGAATATGATATGAATATGAATATGAACGCCATTTTCCTACGAGAACGCTTAAAATCCTTAATATTGCGACGATAGGTATAGTGAGGCATTCAACAGGGTAAAGGTGAAAATGATGTTACTCTCGTGTGACACAAACTGCTTTTTACATTACTTATGGAGTTTAATATTTATTAAATTTAGAGCAATTTCGACTAGCGGGTAATTTCAAATAATCGAAATATTTTCCATGTTTTATTATAGTGCCTTATAGATGGTAGTGCCTTATAGTACTGGTCATGTGACACCCGTGTTCAGTAAACAGATATAAATATTATATCATTTTATTAATAGTGTTACGCCGTGGCTTGCGTGGGCGACGGTCGCGCGATGGTCGCGCGACGGCGATGCGACGCATACGAAATGAAACCTTATTGATATGGAAGTATGAGACGCGACGGTGACGGTCGCGCGACGGTCGCGCGACCGTCGCCCACGCAAGACACGGCGTAAAACATTCCAAATTGTCCCCCCGTACCATATACCAAAAAGAAACATTCATGTCCTGGAACAGAAAATTTTAAAGCGGGGAAGAAAAATTATATATTATTATTCAAATCAAAGACGTATCTGTATAAATCTTTAAGTTTATTTCCGTTTTCAACGAACTGTGTGATTGCTCTCAACGTCTCAACATTCCTATGGGCACTTTCAGAATTTGGGACCCCCAATTAGCGTAAGTTGGTAACAAAAATTAACTCACTGTCAGTTTTGTGACAATAACAAAGCATGAAATTTCAATAAAAGTATTGTTTTTCAGTTAATTACATAAACTTTAAGTGATAATTTACATTCAGAATGTGAAAAAAGTAAATTTTTAGACAGATTTTATGCTTAATTTGTTGTCACAAAACTGACAGCGAGTTAATTTTTGTTAATAACTTACGTTAATTGGGGGACCCAAATTTTGAAAATGCCCCTATGTGAAACAGGTTTGGCTATATCCCTAACTTTCATTTACAGTTGAACTGCTGGAATTTGAACGGCTTCATTATGAGGGAGAAATTGTGGACAATACTCTGCAGTTAACGCAACTAGTTTTAAGTCAAGGATACCAAGGATCTGATGTTAATGTGATTGTGGAAGGTATATTATTTAAATACGTATACATATTAATATATAATTATTATAAAAGCGTTTAATTATTTCATGAAACTTTTCTCTTGCACTAGTCAGACATCGTAAATAAAATATACCTAGAGAATTCTCTTATGTTTCGAATTTTGTACAAAATAGTTACTGTCCGCTGCTCCTTAATTATTTACTGCAGTGCCGCGAGTAATAAGGGTGGCTAAACACGTTAACATACACTAAGGCTGACTGGAAAGGAAATAAGACATGTAAATGTTAATGCGCTTCTTTGTCTACTTTGTGTTCAAAGGACCTTTATCTAAAATTAAGCAATATTTTTCCAGATTACTCCTCATTTTTTACTGCTGCGCTCGTTGGAAACACAATAACCCTGTCCATGACTCCTTTGGACGATAATATTATTCAAGAAAATAATTTTATAAATGTAAGGGTGACTGCGTCTACTGGCTATAGCTCTGCTACAACTATAGTCACGTTAGAGATCGTGAAGGATGACGTCACAACTCCAGTATTCGACCAGAGTTTGTATTCAGGGACGTATGATGCCAACGCTGGTCTGACGATTGGGCCAATTTTGCTGGCGCAGGGATATGATGAAACCGTCACTGTAGCCCTTTCTGGAGGTGAGATTGCCCACGTCGCAAATATAACTGACAACTCCTGCGTAAAAGTTTTGCAGGAGCCTCCTGTTAGTTATATCTGCAGCTTACATTATGGTACCATTCGGCATCTCTCGTATTATGGACAACTTGTATAATAAGATAAATCCAAATTCAAGCCCGTCTTAATTATGCACTAATAGAAGAACCAATGAAATAACTGCAAAATCTTGATAAGTAGTTTGGTAGTTGTAACCTAATTTGTCACAAAACATTTCAGAATACGCTAGTTACTTCGAGTTGACTCGGGAAGGCCCCTCGTCAACGCTACGGGTGGCCGACGGCGGCCTGCCCGGACATATCTCAAGCCAGAGCCACCTTCACCTCTCGGTGGAAGCCGCAAAACCGCGCACCGTTGGAGCTAGCGCTGTAGTGGCCATCACTTTACCTGGAGGTGACATATTTCAATGCTAATTGGTTGCTAGTTATACTAGACTATTCGCATGTGGCACTCATCAGCGGTTAAGGTGCTCACAAATATCTGAAACATGCTTCTGTTTTAAGGCGATAAGGCGTGTTAGGCTCCGTAGCCGAATGCATTTCTGTGACGCCAAACGCCGCAGAAATGCAGTCTGGCTCTGTCGCGCCAGCGCCAGTACGCAAGCGCGATGGAGATAGATAGCTACGAAAGAGATATTATTGTGAGCGTTTGTGCAATGCGCATTCGGTTACGTACACTTATTTTTGCGCGCCCCGACTGTACAGTTTGCATCAATAGTAGCGGATGAAACAACGCACTAAAAGTACCTATCCTGAATAACTTTTCTGAATACAGATTTCTGTTTTCCCCAATGGTTGACTGGAAGAGAATGCCTTAAGGCGTTAAGTCCGCCATTTGAACTTTTTATTTGTGCAATAAAGTTTAAATAAATAAATCTGTAAAAAATATTATTTCTATGGCACATACATATCTCTTTTTGTTTGTCATTACATAATAAGGAGATACTATTATAAAGATGTTGCATTGTTTCTTAATTAGTATAGGGTAGATAGAGCCGAATCAGATTATAAAATCTGTGATCATTTAAAATTATTCCTATAACTGACGTCACAGACTAAAGGAGCTACCTACAGTTAAATCTCAGTATGCTTTATAATAATGCATTATTGCAGATACCAACAAAATTTTGATCGTGCTCCCATTCGCCATGTGATCCGATTTGCTTTTTTTTTTTTATTATAAACTGGTCGCAGACTGATTGACCTACAGTCGAATTTCAGTATGCTTTATAAGAATGCATTATTTCAGATACGAGATTTTGATCGTACTCCCATTCGCTCTGTGATCTGATTTGCCTCGGTTCACCTTATCTTACGAGTATAATATCCGCACGACAACCATAAACATTATATTTATAACAAGTTAATATTAAGAACGAAAACCACAATCTCTTAGGCCAGTTAATTCAATTTTCGTTTCCTTTCTTCTTGCTAACTTCTTTTATCTTGTCTAAGGCTTTCCTTCTTTTCTTTACTAATCCTTTTCAGCAAGGGAATTGCAATTTGAAGCTCAATCTTACAAAGGAACCATACAAGACAATGTATTAACTCTAGACACGATCATTTTAAGTGTCGGTTACGAAGACGACGTGACTTATTCGCTCTCCGGCGGTGAGTAAACTTTGCTTTAATACAATTTTAAGTGGAAACTTCAGAAGTATAGTTGGCACGGTATCGTAGCTTGGATTAAAAACATGATAAGCATTTTAAGCTATTCTAAAGCCCAAACCAACGCTATGACCTTCTGAATAGTCGTGATTGTTTTATTTCACGGCAAATCTGACCTCATAAATTGGCAAATTCCGTTAAAGATCAGCTTCATTCAATATTAGTTTAGTCGACTTTCATTTATTATCTTTAACACCTATATAACTTTGGCGCCGTTCCAGATTACTCAACCTCATTCTCTGTATCGAACGTACAAAATCAAGTGACAATAAGTATACCGGAACAGCTCCCTCAAGAGGTTATTTCAGCGAACAACTTCCTAATATTGACTCTGTCGGCTGAAGGAGTGAATACACTGCCGACAACTACTGCTGTGTTACTTGAGATAATCAAAGATGACGCATCGACGCCTGTGTTTAGTCAGGCCATTTACGATGGCACTTACCTAAGTTCATCCGGTATTGACTTGGGGAATATTAACCTAATACAAGGTTATGACAACAGCGTGGCGTTCAGAATTCAAGGAGGTACTTATAAGCAATGATTAATTAATTTAAAACAATGATAAAAATCAAATGATTAACCAACCACTAATGAACTTTTTATTTGATGACTCAGAGGGGGTCTCAATTGCATATAAAATGTATTCTACTCGTATAAATGTAATTGTCGATGTCTGCGACACTGATAGTTTCTAGAACTGGCCATTTGTAAAGAATATAATTAAAAATGAAGTTTACATTTTAAAAATAGAACTCTTTGCCAATATAATCCTAGGTATAGGTACCTAAAATTATACTAATTACCTACGAATATAATATATGTATTACAGATTTTTTTATTCATATAAAACCAGCATGAGTGGGCGTGACAGGTCCAAAACGTAACAAGAGAATATTTTTTCAATGTTTAGCAACTCCACCCCACCCGTTTATTTATAGATAGATATCCATAATTACCACTATTTCTATTTTTTTACAGAAAACTCAGAATACTTTTCCATTACTCAAAACCAGAACAGTGTGACCTTGGCTGTGCAATCAAGTATTCCTGAAGAGGTTATGTTTCGTGAAAAGGCATTTGTTTTCAACATCTTCGCGGAGAAACCAATGACAGTAGGCGCTAACGCTGCCATCGTTGTAAGATTCTCGGAAGGTAGGTTCATGTTTTGTTATATACCTACTACCCTAACGACCCGCCCGGCTTCGCAGACTGCATAAAAATGAGTATACCTAGCAGCAAAAATGAGTATACCTACTACCTAGTGAGTTTGTAGGCCTATATGAGAGACACAACTTCTCTATTCGTTGTTTTAACACAGCTCAAACGGCTTGGGCAGCGTTTTCGATTACAGCTTAGCCTGCGGGATTTTGTCTGACTCAATTTAGACAAAGTCTTATTAAGAGCGCTTTCAAAAAATCTGCTTGCTCGCATTTCGACGCCGGCGGCGCTGGCGTGCGCCTGTGTGCAGACGCACACTATAACCAGAAGCATAACGATTGTAGCCTGCGGTACAGACATAGCGTGCGATCCTCTTCGAACCAACCTTACGTGCGGCTAGAGCGAAAGGGATAGCATTCATGGTCGGTACCGCCACGCCGTCAGTAGCGTTGCGGACTAACCATTATTGATACTTGCGTAAAAACACCACCATATATATTACATATTTGCATACATGATTTCGTGCATAAATACTTGACCTTTTAGTTTAATTATTAAACTTATCACAGTTTTTTTTATTAAAACCTGTGTAGCCTTGGAAGAAATAAATTAAAAAACTTTTATAATATAATAAATTGTGTATATAATATTGTCTTCTGTCACCGCGATAGTTACTCATGAAATAAATTTATGGAATCAGATTATATCGCGTATAATGAATATAATCCGTTTTCTTAGTTTTATTTCATTTTGTATATGATATGTTTTCTAGGTTCTTTTCGGTGAAGGAAAACATCGTGAGGAAACCGGACTTATTCCAATAAGGTCTAGTTTACCCTTTGGGTTGAAAGGTCAGATGGCAGTCGCTTTCGTAAAAACTAGTGCCTACGCCAAATCTTGGGATTAGTTGTCAAAGTGGACCGCAGGCTCCCATGAGCCGTGGCAAATGCCGGGATAACGCAAGGAAGATATATATAATGGAACTAAGATCGGTTTTCTTTAATTTTAAGTAGTTTTTTTTTATATTTAAAATGTGTTTTTAGGGTTTCGTAGTCAACTAGGAACCCTTATAGTTTCGCCATGTCTGTCTGTCTGTCCCTCCGTCCGTCCGTCCGTCCGCGGATAATCTCAGTGACCGTTAGAACTAGAGAGCTGAAATTTGGTACCAATATGTATATCAGTCACGCCGACAAAGTGCAAAAATAAAAAGTGGAAAAAATGTTTTATTAGGGTACCCCCCCTACACGTAAAATAGGGAGTGATTTTTTTTTTCATTTCAACCCTAACGTATGATTTATTGTTGGATAGGTATTTAAAAATGAATTACTGAAATCGTTTTTTGATAATATTAATATTTTCGGGAATAATCGCTCCTAAAGGAAAAAAAAGTGTGTGTGGGGGACTCTACTTTTAAACCATATATTTAAAAAATATTTAAAAATCACAAAAGTAGAACTTTATAAACTTTCTAGGAAAACTGTTTTGAACTTGATAGGTTCTATAGTTTTTGAAAAATATGGAAAACTACGGAAGAGCCGAGCGGCTATTTACCAACGCGGCTTTAAAAACCGGCCGAGAGCGTGTCGGGCCACGCTCTGTGTAGGCACTGAGCGTGACCCGACACGCTCTCGGCCGGTTTTTAAATATTATGTTGTTTTAATTGCATGGAGCACAGGAAGGTCCACATATAGGTATTAGTTTTGTGTAAGGAAATACAACTCTACGCTACGCCTACCTGCTTTAGTTGACTGTTGACACACTGAGACAGTGGATGTGCCAGAGTATAAAAGAGTGATTACCATCTCTTGTCAAAGATCTTGTTGAGACGAATCAAACGAACCCAAACACGAAGTGGTTTCAAGACCTGGTCGTGGAATACTCTTGACTACCTTCCAGCTTCATCATCAGATCCTGGGTACCATCTCTTGTCAAAGATCTTGTTGAGACGAACCAAACGAGCCCAAACACGAAATGGTTTCAAGACCTGGTTGATGAGAACTCATGACTACCTTCCGGCTTCATCATCAGATCCTGGGTACCATCACCTCTTGTCAAAGATCTTGTTGAGACGAACCAAACGAGGCCAAACACGGAGTGGTTTCAAGACCTGGTTGATGAATTCTCTTGACTACCTTCCAGCTTCATCATCAGATCCTGGGTACCATCTCTTGTCAAAGATCTTGTTGAGACGAACCAAACGAGCCCAAACACGAAATGGTTTCAAGACCTGGTTGATGAGAACTCATGACTACCTTCCGGCTTCATCATCAGATCCTGGGTACCATCACCTCTTGTCAAAGATCTTGTTGAGGTGAATCAAACGAGCCCAAACACGAAATGGTTTCAAGACCTGGTTGATGAGAACTCATGACTACCATCTGACTTCATCATCAGATCCTGAGTACCATCTATTGTCAAAGATTTTGTTGAGACGAGTCAGTAACCTAAAATGATATTCAATAATAAATAATACTTACTAAAAATATTAGTCAAGTTAATTAGTTAGTTACCAAAGTCGTCAACCCAAGGATCAAAGTTTTCGGTCGCAGTATACATGCAACAGTACAGCCAAACACGCACACAAGTGCGGTTTTGGACACGGCGGGTGCCGCACACAATGACAAAATAACTTCGCGATCGTCGAGCCGCGTGCGGAGCGGACTAACATACGTCCTGCCTCTACAAGCTCTGCCGCGGTACTGACATCGCAAGCGCGCGTAACCGGTAATAAGGAGGCATTTTTAAAAAATCGTCAAAAATATTAAATTACAATTAATAGAAAATTTTTGCATAAAATCTGTTTGAGTAAGCGTTGCAGATTATTTTTATATTAAAACTACTTCAAAAACACGTAAGTTTTCGAAGAAATTGAGACTTATTCTGAGGTGATTTCTGAAACAAATTGGATTCATCATATCCTCATTTACTCTATTCTAAAGCCTTATAACAAAGAAGTAGTCTCAGAAGATTGTAGTACAGGATATACATAATACAAATTTACCACTTGAAGCATTCAAAACTATCCAAATTTTACAAATTAGACGGACTAAGTCAGCACTTTTCGCGGGTTATCCTAAACATGCACCAGAAAAAAAATCATAATTAATTAAGTGAGTTAGTTTTTAAAAATCCAGTCTCACAACATGTAAGTTAAGAAGATGTCCTAATCGAATCCTGAACTTAATAAGTCTTTTAGATGACGGAAAGTGTAGCATTTTGCCGACTAAAACTATCAATTTTACATTATTACGACGTTTTCGTTGAATGCCCTCTTAAAGTATAGTACAGCGGGGCAAATCTCGACTGGGAGGCAAATGTAACTGGTCCATTTTTCCATGTTTTACAATGTTTGCATCATTAAATAGAGTGTCCACCGGTAGGTAGAACTCAACATCATAGTGTAATAATGGAAAAAATGGATCAGTTACAATTGCCCTGCCCCCAATCGAGATTTGTCCCGCGGTACCTTATCTAAATCTTTCTCAGGAATCATTCATAGGTGAAACTTGCATGATAATCCGTTCAATAGTTTTTGAGTTTATCGCGATCACACAAACAAACAGACATAAAGACAGACGCGGCGAGGGACTCTGTTTTATACGGAGTAGTGATAGTGTAGTGATAGAGTAACTTGCAAATTCCAGGGTTAGACCCACACATACAGTTAACCTTGGGTTAGTTGGCTAACACAACTTAACTATGGATTTACCCCCTTATTCATAAACGTTCACTAAAGTTACCAAGCCGATAAAGTTCGTTTGTCCCTTTCCGACGTATTGGTGTGATAGAAAGGGACTAACGAACTTTATCGGCTTAATAACGTTAGTTAACGTTTATGAATAAGGGGGTTAGCGTTTAACCCAGGTTAAATGGAGTAAGCCTTAAGATTAAAGAGATGAAAACCATATGAATCTTTATTTAATATTGTTTAAATATATTTTTTCTGTATCTAGCAGCTGAGAACAGGTAATACTATCGCTCTCGATACTATTGTCCCAGATTTGTAAGAACCTCTTTTTGACACATGACAGTGTCCACAATACGTAAACACGCGCAACCTAATGAAATTTTAAATAAAATCCTGTAATAATATTTAAAAAAATCAAGTACTTAAAAACAATATTTCGCTTACTTTAAACATAATCTAGCACATGTTACATTTTTGCGGATCTTCGTTAGTGAGTATTTTACGATATTAATTTATCACGCAGGATTTACTTATTATGTCATTTATCATTCATTTTTATTTTTAAACTAGTGCTGTGGCAGTCTGTCATTTCGATTCAAATGACATTTCAGTAAGGGGCCTAATCGATTCAACCAATTCGAAATTAATCGTTAAATTTGGCAAACGATACGTCTTAGCCACATCGCAACATACTTCAAAACAAATGTGTCAAAAATTTGAACTTACAAATCCGGGACAATAACATACCTACCTCGACACTCGAATTAGACACATTGTACTGATTCAAACTCTAATATTACAAATTATCTCTAGATTACAACATCAACAATCAAACATCAACACATTTTTTTTTAACATTACACTTGACACGGATATATCCGATCTATTATCGTATGTAGAGCCAATTTTAGACGTATGACTTTTTCAATGCAAAAGACGAATAGGTATAATCCGAGTCGTCCCAATACTATTGTGGAGATAAATATGGAGTCAGAAGTAATCTGTTTCCATGTCTTATTTCTTTCTGTATATTAATAATAGCTGGTGCCACTTGCAATATTGTTAAATGCATCAATTTCACTAAACTAGGTTTATTTCATAACTAGGCCTCTTTGTCAGGAAAACTTGGGTTCCCTTTCTGATGTGTATATCAATGAGATCTTTTTTTTCAGACCTAATAGAGTCTACTGTTATGCAGTTTGCTAAAAACACTTACATCGGGAGCTTAGAAAACAACGAATTGACGCTGGAAAACATCGTTCTCGAGACAGGGTTCGATGTTGGCACACAGTTTTATCTTTCTGGAGGTATGTTAAAATTGTTATTTGTTTTACAAGGGGGCAAAGTAGGTAGTTGTTTAACCGCACGTGCCAATATTGAAACCCGAGCAAGCGAAAGATTCCAATATTGAACCGCGAGCATAGCGAGTGGTTAAAAAAGTGGAATCTTGAGCGTTGCGAGGGTTTCAAGGCAAGAAGGTTGAATAAAGTTTGCCACCGAGTGAAACACAATTTTTTTCACCACACCAACACGATCAAAAATATTGACTATAAAACATTAAACTAAATCAAATCCATCACTTTATTCAATATTTATAATTCAAAATCATTATTTATCGGTAAATTCCAACAGCCAGCTTAAGATATCACGTTAAAATTTATATGAAATTACTTTGCACTCTTGTGGATAAAATGCAATTTTGCTATCTGTTTTCGAATAGCAAAGTAAGCCGTTACCAGTTGGTGTGGTGAAAACTAAATTAATATACGCATCGTAACATATTCTTATTAAAATGAATTACTTTACTTTAAGCAGAGTTAACAAATTGTCTCAAGTGCTACAATCATTATTTTACGACCAAAATAAATGTTCCGAAAATATATCTTCTTTCTTTTGCAGATTACGCAACCTCATTTACGCACACAGTCACAGATAACATAGTGACCCTTTCAATGACAAGTGAACTCCCGGTCGAAGCCCTAGAAAGTAACAAATTTATCGTTTTGGAATTAGAAGCACGTCGAGACAGGGCAGTCTCAGCCGTCACTGGAATTATTATAGACTTACTGCAAGCAGAAATAATAACGCCTGTGTTTAGCCAAGCGTATTACACCGGAATCTATACCGAAGAAAATGCGTTGCAGTTTCAAGATGATATTATTTTGATTGAAGGTTTTGACGATACTGTCACTTTCGGGTTAGAAGGAGGTAAATATTTTCTTGTTACAATCATTATACAACACAAAGTCAGTATTCATCCTGCGTAATTCCTTTGTGGAGATAAAAAAAGAGGTCCTATTAAAATTTTCAAAGCACTCCAGTACAATGTTTATGAAAGAATCTCCGCTTTTAATAGGGTAATATCAGCCTTATGTTTACGGCAAAGGGTGTTTTTATTTTCAATTTGCTGGTGCGTTTTATAGTTTTCATAATGAACATTGGGTTTTTTGTTATTTTTTTAGAATCTGCGGCGTGGTTTTCGGTATTGCAGAGTGGAAATTATGTATCTGTTGTGGTTAATACTCCCTTGCCACAGGAAGTACTGAACGGTTATCATCAACTTCTCTTCACTGTGGTTGCGTACAAACCTAACTCCAGCAATGGACGCGCTGCTGTTTCAATCGATTTACCTAAAGGTAGGTAAATTATCAATCAAACCGACGGTGTCATAACATTATCAATATGATATAAATATTAAAAAAACTGAAATACATGCAATATACAGTATGTAAACTAACGAAAACCATTTACTGTAACCCGTAAATGTCCGTGATACTGAGAAACTTTTACTATGGGACCAACACCCAAAACGCGAAATAAAAATTTACTCTCCCATAGGAAATACTTACTATAAAATAAAACTACCTATGAAACTGTCAGAAGATATTTTCGTGATTTCGGGGTTGATCCTATAGTAAAAGTTTCTCAGTATCACTTGGACATTTACGGGTTACAGTAAATGGTTTTCGTTAGTTTACATACTGTATGTACCTACCTACTAAGAAAAAGTGACCAAGGCCTCCAGTTACACAAATGGAAACAAATCAGCGTCCACAGAGTCTACAGGCACCTTAAGCTAGTGTTACAGCCATTTTTCATTGTTAATACATTTAGTGTTACATAATACACACAGCAACAATAATACAATGCATACAGTTCCCGATATGGTACAACCGTTATAATTGCAAATTACGCTAAGAATGTGATAGACAGCGACATCTATCATACGTTAAAGGACAGATACTATACACTTTGCTATTACTATCTCGCTGCTTGAGAACAACGGCTGCTGCGGCATTGCGGCTAGACAGGAATCCAGCCACCGGTTCTCCATGCGTTCCCGATATGGTACTCCATGCATTTACGTTCAAAAATGAGGCGAATAATGGTTTGCGTTTTTAGTCGTTAAGACATCGGCATAAGGCTTAACTACCTCTAACTTGTAGGAATGGTTATTTATGTGTTGCTCATAGTTTGTGTGAATTTGTAATTATTGTTATTTAGACGATATAAACGAAACAATTTTCGACTATTTTTGAGCTTAATGCATGGAGTTCCACATGTGGAACCGGGGTGTTTTTTTTTCTAACAGACTTGATTGGATTTTTTTTTTATTATTTTTTCCTGAACGCAAACTCCAATTATTATATCATATTGTATTTATTTTTACGCGAAAAAAAAAGTCATGCATTGTAGGGTTAAATAACCGCCCTTGATAATAACGTTCGTTCACCTGTTAACATCTTATAATAATTAGTATACTCATAATAATGTCTCGCTCTACGTTGCTTTAATAAAATCTTAAATATACCAATCAATCCAATAACTCAATGAAATTGGATCTACCGGAGCGTACTGACTTGTAATTTTATTAATTAAATTTGCAATAATGTAGTTAATTGGTAAATTTGAAACAAACCCGTACCGCAATATTTTATATAAAAATTAAGTATATTAAGATTCGATTTAAGTAAATGGTTTCAATATTCATTTATTAAAGAACAAAGCAATTTTACGATAATGAATAAGTAAGTTTAGTTATTAATGAAATATATTTTCGCCTGATAGATAATTAAAATATTTAGCTTATAAATTGGGATACATATAAAACATTAAGCTTAGTTTCCACAAAAATACATACATTTTTTATTACCTATTTGATTACATGGATATATTAATAATATTAGGCTTAACTTTCATAAGACATACATTTTTCATACAATTTGATTTTCATTTTTACAGATATATTAGAACAAGAAGTACTACGTTTCGCTCAAAGCAGCTACGAGGGTCAGCTGGACGGAGCTCAGTTGGAAGTGCCAACAATTACGCTGAGCAACGAAGTGGCGGAGAACGTGATAGTTACACTGGCAGGGAGTAAGTCATGCATTTTTAAGAGGCTACTTGACCCTTTTTAAAAGTCTGTCTTATATGATTAAGTACTGTCCAATTAGCCGAAATGAAATATTACCATATTTTATTATAACCTAAAAACAGCAAAAAATAGTTTTAAAGTATACGATTATCTTGTAGTGTGGAGTATATCCCCTCTCATTGCTTGCTATATAAGTTGCCGCACGCTGTATAATATGATTCACAATAAACCTATATCTCACACAAGTGACTTGTCATTTGGTCCCCACGTCACATGGCGATCCTGCCAGTTGATTGTGGTAAGCGCGAGTGAGTGTAGTTAAAGACTAGAATCATGTGATTGGTGAAAAACGGTGAACTTTATAAAATGTGTCAAATAGACAACGCAAAATTGAAACGTGACCACATCATTAAGTAATCTCGACAGTTTCTTTTCTTTCCAAATTCTACCTAGAAATTAAAAGTTGGAAATGGGTTCAAGTACTTCGAAAGATGAAGTAGTCATCGCCCAAACCGCTAGCGGCGGCAGCAACACAGCCGAAGTGGAGCAAGTGACGTCGCACCTGTCCACGACCAATATACTCTTGGGTGTGATTATTGTATTCCTGATAGTTGCGAGCTGTTTTGGCCTTGTGCGAATATACAAGAAAATGCATACGACGTGGATTCGTCGCGAGATGTCGGCGGCTCAGTTTCGTCGCTCCAGTCGCAGAGCTCCTGTTCCCAATCCGCGCAGTGATGAATGTGCGTAAGTGTGTGCGTAAGTGAAATTGGTAGTGAAAAAAAAAAAAAAAAAAAAAGTGCGCGTAGAAACAAAATACATCAGACATAGTAAATATGGTAGAGCAAGTAACATACTATAAGTTGCGTAATATTTAGTAACATGGACATGTCTGTATAGGGCTATTGTTTTAATAAGTATAAATGTGTCACGAAGCATATGCGGACATTTAATTCATTCGTCTCTTGTATTAGCATAGTTAGATGTAACTTCCTTGAGTTTATTATTTGTCATGTAAAGATTCATGGCAGATCAATTAGAAACTATAAATGAACAGTTGCTAGCGATACGAACGCAATTAATAAAAAAACCGGCCAAGTGCGAGTCGGGCTCGCGCACAAAGGGTTCCGTAGCAGCAAATATAATAAACCAATAACTTAACCAAAATTACAGTTAAATCAACCTATCTCAAAAACTATAAGAGATACTTTGATCAAACCAAAAATCGTTGAAAGAGTTAATTAGCATGCATCACCTCTATTTTTTTTAGAATTTTATACCCCGTAGTTATAAAAATAGAGGGGGGGGGACATACTTTTTACGACTTTGAGAGCTGATATCTCAAAAACCGTTCACTTTAAGAAAAATGTTTTTTAGAAAACTTTATATCATTTTAAAAGACCTTTCCATTGATACCCCACACGGGTATGTACATCGAAAAAAAAATTTTCATCCCTCAGTTACATGTATGGGGGGCCCCACCCCCAATTCTTTTTTTTTTTTACTATTTAGTGTCATAATTTTGTAGCGGTTCATACAACACATATTCCCATCAAATTTCATCACTGTAGTACTTATAGTTTCCGAGTAAATCGGCTGTGACAGACGGACAGACGGACAGACGGACAGACGGACAGACGGACATGACGAAACTATAAGGGTTCCGTTTTTGCCATTTTGGCTACGGAACCCTAAAAAAGGTAAAGAACGTTATAAAATATCTGAAAAGAAAGAAAAGGAAGCTATAGATTTATTTTCTAAATTTAACCTAATTATAGATGATATTAAAAGTAAGGAATATAAAAGTAGTGACTTAGAAGCCTTAAATATATTATATGATTCTGTTCAAGACTTGTTTAATAGCATATGTACTTTATGTCTACAAGCCAAGGACATTAGTTCCAGTCCTCAGCATAAAGTTGAACAAAAATTAGGCACAATGGCACCGTTTTGTCCGAAAACCGCGGTTTCACTAATGCCGGTTATGGATGGGTCAGAAGTGGTTACCAAGCAACTCATAGATGGGATCGAGATGTACGAGTCCTTGCTAGATAGCGCTGGTGCTGTCACTCTCGTTAAATTTGTTTTAAAAACTCGTCTCTCAGAATCCGCAAAGCTACGCATGTCTCAATCCTATGACTCGGTGAAGGCCATGATAACCGATATGCGCAAAAATTTAATAACTAAAAAGTCATATATTGCCTTACATTCACAGTTGCTGGCTGCTCAACAAAAAGGTAAGACCTTAGATGAATATGGATCGGAAATTGAAACGCTTGCCAAATGTAAATTTTTACAAAAAGAAATTCTTTATTTAGGCCACATTGTATCGGAAAAAGGAATATTACCCGACCCTGAAAAAGTTAAAGTACTAAACACGTACCCCAAGCCACAAAACAGTAGTGACCTGAAACGCTTTGTTGCTTTTGCCAATTACTACAGGAAGTTTATTAAAAATAATACTAATAAAGAAATGATAGAGAAATTAACGCGCGAAATAAAACAAATATATAAGAAACGGTCCGGACCGGCAATTCCTCATATGCCCCGATTATACATAATTAAAGGCGTTCAAAGAATAACTGAAGAAGACGATGTTCGAGTAATACTTAACGATTTTCACCTCTTGCCAACTAGTGGCCACGCTGGCATTAGGAGAATGACTAATAATATCAAAAAGTATTATTTTTGGTCATCCATGGACAAGGACATCAGAGATTTTGTTTCTAAGTGTACTAAATGTCAAACTCAAAAGTACTCATTACACACAAAACAACCAATGGTGATAACCTCAACAGCTGAATCAGCCTTCGACAAAGTATATCTCGATATTGTAGGTCCACTAAATAAAGATAACGATAACTTTACATACATACTCACTCTTCAGTGTGACCTTACCAAATACACAGAAGCATACCCACTACGGTCCAAGGACGCGGTCACTGTCGCGAAGGCATTCGTCGAAAACTTCGTACTAAGGTATGGTATTCCCCGCGAGATAGCGACAGACCGCGGCAGCGAGTTCATTGCGAGCACTATGACGGAGGTATGCAAACTGCTACAAATTAATCAGGTAACATCTACCGCCTATCACCACGAGAGCATCGGAGCACTTGAAAATTCACATAAAACTATGGGTGCGTATCTAAGAATACATACCGAAAATCATACATCCTCATGGAGCTCTTGGCTACCATACTGGTGCTTTGCTTATAATTGCAGTGTGCATTCCGAAACTAAGTACACACCGCACGAGCTGGTATTCGGTAAGCTGTGTAACATACCTACTAATCTTGTAACCACTGTTGATCCATTATACAATTACGATAGCTACCCATTAGAGTTAAAGTATCGCTTACAGCTGAGTCAGCGCGAAGCTAAGGATAACCTAAATAAAAGTAAGCTAGTTAGGAAACAGTACTATGATAGACAAATTAACCCAGTGTCCTATAGTGTAGGAGATTTAGTTTTATTAAGAAACCCTGTAAACGACAAGACACAAAGTATATATTTAGGCCCTTACCCTGTTATAAGTGATCTAGGCCCCAATGTAAAAATAAAGCTTAATAATAGGGATGAAATTGTTCACAAAAACAGAACTAAATTGTTTAAATCCTAAATTAAATGTATAAAGGAACCCTACTGTATTGATCACGAGCCATAAGCATTGTTGTATACATACTTATACATATACCTACCTAAGGCTTAGTCATAAGATTAAACTACCTGTTTGTTATTGTTTACATTATCGCTTGTATCACGAGCATCCATTGAGAAACTGATTACTTATGTATGCTTAGTTGTATAATTAGTTGTTAATTAATGTTTAGGACTTGCAAAAATTATATCGAAAAAAAAAAATTGTCGTAAATTCTTTTTTTTTCTATCAATTGGGGAGATGTAGTGTGGAGTATATCCCCTCTCATTGCTTGCTATATAAGTTGCCGCACGCTGTATAATATGATTCACAATAAACCTATATCTCACACAAGTGACTTGTCATTTGGTCCCCACGTCACATCTGTACATAGGGTCATTCTATTCAAAAACAACATTTTCTGACTATTGAGTATGAGGCATAAGGTCATTATGTCAGTAATTGTTTTGACATGAAGTAAGTTCGAATTCGATGACGTCACTACATCGCTGAAAGCGTTTTCGGTGGCCAAAGTAAAAAAAATGCACAATTTTTTTATCGAAAATACGTAGTCATCATACACTTTTAATACCCAAAATCTATAAATATTGGTTTTTTATGTCAAATATTACAGAAGACAATCATTTATTGTGCCAAATTCGATATGAGTCTAGTATTAGCCTATTAAGCTATATTCACTTCTTTTGAGAAAATGTGCCTCGAACCAAATAAAATAAATTTTAATGTATTTATAATACTGTTAGTCACTGAAATCTCTACCTACAACATAATGCCTTCCATAAAACAGTTCTCACTTTTGTAAATCATAGTAATCATATTTAGCTAAATACTTGTAGCTTCGATTTTAAACCTATATGACTAAGTTTCGGACCTTAGTCACAGTTAAGTATAACCAAATATGTTAACTAGTAGATAATGATTGGAGTCTAAATTTTTCTCCTTAAAAAATAAAATAGCGACAACTTTTAGCACGTAATTGCATGAAACATTTTCTTCTTACAGCTTACGCAACTTATTTCACTGCCACTCGCGATTCAAACACCGTTCATATCGAGCTTTTGAATGAACTGCCCCCAGAAGTAATAACCAACAATGAGTTCATAGTACTTGATATAACCGCTTCAAAAACAGACGCTGTGAACGGTTACACTGCTCTCATTCTAAGTATAGTCAAGGAACCGTATATCATAACACCTGTTTTCGAACAAGCTTACTATACTGGTGAAATATCAGAGCAAGGCGAATTGCTCTTTGAGCATACTATTCGATTGATCCAGGGATTTGATGAATCTGTTTCATTTACTCTAAGCGGAGGTGAGTAGGTCAATGCCAGTATCTAAATTTATTAACAAGTCTGCTTTATTACGTGTAGCATAAACTTTTTTTATGTTATCATAGATGGATCTGAGAGGTTTATCCTGACTCAAACTGGACAAAATAGTTTATTGCTAGACATAACTCAAGAAGGACTTGAAGGGATAGAAAACTTTAGCCATTTCGTTTTCTCTGTTGTGGCTACCAAAGCTGGGAGTGTCTCGGGCACGCAGCTATTGTCATTCATAATACGGGTAAGAATAACATTATTTATTTGTGAATGATTTTGCTATAAGCAATCAAGGTATGTGCAAGGTAAATAGTAATAAGAATAGTACTTATAAGAATTCAACGAAAACCACAAACTCGTCATAATAAGTTTTTTTTTTATATGATTTATTAGTTATTATATAGGTAATTAAGGAATGCTAGTCATAACAAGCTAAGTTGGTTGCAATACCTGCAATATTGATAGTACAAACTATTCAAGTGTAATTTTATTCGTCATACTTCCATGGCATATAAATTGTTAACACTTGCACAGCTAATGCTGCCAAAAGTGAAAAAAAGCTTGATCTGACTATAAATAACAAAAAAATACTACATATTTAGAATATGATTGTTGTAAATTTTCTTAGATTCCTCCACAGCTAGACCAATTAGCTTTTCTCGTAATCACTACACGGGATCATTGGAAGACAATGTTTTGACCATGGAAGCCATCAGCATCGTAGAAGGTTACGGTTCGGATGTGGATGTCACACTGAGCGGAGGTAAAGTTTGACCAGAACATGTAAAATTTTAAAATTTCATATAGATTCAGGAAATCAATACCTAGTTTCTTTTAGACTTTGTGGAATATTTCCAGTTGGTCGGACAGGATGGGACGTACACATTACAGCTAGTTTCTAACGTCCCAAATGAAGTAATTGAAGCACACACTATGCTGGTATATACTATTCAAGCTAACGGAGACAGTGGAAGAGCCCATACCACAGTTATTATAGAACTGATTAAAAATATTGAAGTAACTGAGGAGCTAGCATTTGATGAGGCTTACTATGTAGGCTCTTATTCTGCAACAACTGGTGTTATGGCCGATATACAGCTACAAGTTGTTACGGGATATGATAGTGAGACAGCATTTACTATACAAGGAGGTGGGTGATATGTTACTGTATGAACTAAAATAAAAAATGAATCTTTAGAAATTATCGATTATCTGCCAGTTGATTATAATGCATTACAATACTTTCAGACCATGGTGCTTGGTTTAATGTTCAGTCTTTGGAAAGCGTGGTGACAATAAGTTTAGCTGCTCCTTTGCCAGTTGAACTATTTATTAACAACCAGCCTGTTATATTTGCCATCAATGCAATCAACTCGGGTGGCAGTACAGCTACAGCTACTATAGTAGTTTATTTAGATGGAGGTAAAAACATTATTTTCTTTAAATATTGACACCAAAATACCTCATCTCGTAAATATACTTTATCATTAAGAGAGATCTTATGAGTACCTAATGTTTTTTTTCTAGAATTATCTGAATTAATTGTTCTTGGATTCGAAAGAAGTAGTTACTTGGGAACAATAGAAGGTGATACGTCTACATTGCAGTCTATAATTCTTACCCAAGGATACAGCTCAGAAGTATATTTCTCTTTACAAGGAGGTAATGTATTCTCCTGTATGACAAATGTGTACCTAACTAAATAATTGGTTTTTATACCTATGTCTTTCCCATCACGGTAGCAATATTTTTTTTACTATCCTCACTGATCTTAAACAACAACTTATTGCATTTATTGTATTGATTTTGGTGTCTGTTTGCAAACCTAATAAACCTAAATATCGATTTCAGACTTGTCCAACTATTTCATCATAAACCAACAGGGTTCAACAGTAAACGTAGGACTACAAAGCTCTATCCCCGAGTCCGAATTACCATCTAATGGTATTATTGTTCTGGAATTGCAAGCTACTGCAGTTCAAGCTGTTTCCTCAACAGCAACCATAGTGTTTGAGATAGCCGCTGTAGAGGACATAAGTTTCAATGCGGCATACTACATCGGGCAATACAGCGAAAGCGAAGGGCTTACTTTCGACACGATCTCGCTAAATGTGGGTTACGACCAGGATGTACACTTTTCCTTGGAAGGAGGTACACGTTTTAGGGTTTAAACATCTTGATAATACTAGTTCGGGTAATTAAATTACACATTTCCTTAACTTGGAACAATTTTTTGCAGAAAGTTCTCAATGGTTCGCCCTACAAGTGGAGGGGAATGTCGTCACCCTAGTCGTAACTAGGGATATTCCACCTGCAATCTTGGTCAATAACCATCAACTGGTATTTATTGTCACAGCACAGAAACCCAGAAGTAAAATCGCCACTGCTACTATAGTGATTTCATTAATTGATGGTAAGTTATAGAATCGGCATTAAACTCCAAGATCCCAAGACTCCAAGATCGACGCCGCACCAAGGTGCGGGACGTGGGTGACGTCATTTCCAAACTAAAATGGATTTGGGCGGGGCATGTTGCCAGGCAGAGTGATGGCAGGTGGACTAAAATGTTGGCCGAATGGCCACCATCGGATTCGGTTATCGGATGTAAGAAACGCCTGGCATCCGTTGGCTCGTTGGGTGGACGACATCCGAAAAACTGCGGGGCACTTCTGGATGAGATTAGCCCAGGACCGGGATAAGTGGCGTACACGAAGGGAGGCCTATGCTCAGCAGTGGGCGATTAATGGCTGAAATGATGATGATGATGATGATGAAGTTATAGAATTATGAAATTGCTTCTAATTTTAGCAGCGATCACATATGTTTAGGATTAGTTCTCATATTTTATGTTTTTTTTTGTGTTATAGAATCTTCTGACGTCTCAGTTCTCAGTTTCGAACAAACAAGCTATATTGGTTCTATTGCAAACGATGCGTTAAGTATAGGACCAATTGTTCTTAACGAAGGATACACGGAGGCAGTGACTTTTACACTTTCTGGTGGTAAGTTCATAGAAAGATATTGATTTTAAATAATATAGCTTGTAATATATCTATTGAAATATATTTATCGTTTCTAGATCTGGCATCATACTTCTATATGCAAACGCAAGGACCTACAATTAATATCGTACTACAGAGCGCTATTCCAGAAGAGGCAATACCTGCTAATGAGATTGTGATACTTACGTTACGAGCATCAGCCCCTGAAGCTGTAGCCGCTACGACAACTGTAGTATTCGAGACCCGGCGAACTGCGAATGAAGAACTTGCCTTCAATGCTGCTTACTATGTTGGGGAATATAGTGAGACTAGCGGCTTTGCGTTTAACTCCATCATTTCGCTAGACGTTGGCTTTGATCAAAATGTCCAGTTTGCACTAGACGGAGGTACAGCTTAAAGTTTGTAATGTAACTATTTCAAGCGCAATTATAAATAAAACGACTAATTCTTAATTATTTTTGCAGAACACTCCCAATGGTTCGCCCTGAATATTCAAGAAAATTCTGTCACACTCGTCTTATCTGCTGCCATTCCGCCTGCAATCTTAGTTAATAATCATCAGCTCGTATTCAGCGTCACTGCACAGAAACCTAATAGTAACCTTGTTTCGGCGACTATTATTATCTCATTAGTAGATGGTACGTAGAAAATAAATTAAGATATTAACTCATTTATGCACTCTAAAAAAAATTTGGTTGCTCCTATCAATATTTTGATAGTCGTAGTCAAGCATCTTGATTCCATACGAGCCTGATAAGATCTTAGACAAATCGAATAAGGTAATTTTGATTGCTCTTACTTTTGCAACGTAACTGAATCGATTAAGATCTTGTTCAATAATTCCATGAAAAATAATTATGTTAACTAAATTACCTTAGTAAGTTCAACTAAGGATTGAATCAACCTATGTTACATAGTTATGCCTAACAAGTTCATAATTGATTCAAGGTGTACAATGGTTAGGAATAACAAAACACCTAAGTTATTAGTTCAATCATACATTCCCTTGTTGTTTTTAGTAATCAGCTTTATTTGAATTATATAAGATCGTAATTGTAGTAATTAACTTAACGTCAACTAAGAGAAAACTGCTCTTAGTTGGTCTTCATTTTTTAGAGTGTGGAGAAAATGCATAAATTCATGTATTTTGTTTACTTGTAACATAATTAAACAGCTTTTTTCTTCGAGCAGTCATGAAATAAATAAATATAGAAACCATTTATTTTTTTGTGTATTTATTTTGTTTTCTAAACTTACTAACATATAAAAATACAAACCAACAAGTGCACTACGAAATGAATCATGTGCACTACGAAATGAATCATTTTTTATTACAGATTACACTGATGCAGTTGTTCTTGGTTTTGAGCGATCAAACTATCTAGGTACTATTGACAATGAAGTATTAATTATAGAACCAATTATCCTCAACGAGGGATATACAGAAGCCGTTACAGTCACACTTTCTGGTGGTAAGTTTATCAGTACCACCCTGTTTTTATTGTATTCCGTTAACTTCGGCATATAAGTAGTTAGATCCATTATAGGAAATGGAATGGCATAGTTAGTTTACTTACACTTGTATTTTTTCTGAAAAAAATATACACACTGCTTTAGATGTTAACTTCAATTGCTGTTGAGATTTTCAGAAAAAAGTTACGAATTAAAAAAAACTAATTATGATACTCTGATTCCTATAATGGACCTAACTATATGCCGAAGTTAACGGAATTCAATAAAAACACGGAGTGTGTAGTTAAGTTTCAGATGTTGTTAAAAATTAATCAGGATTTTTTATTTCTAGATCTTGCCTCATACTTCTATATACAGCTGCAAGGATCCACAGTTAACCTCGCACTACCGAACTCTATCCCAGAGCAAATGTTGCCTGCCAATGATATAATTTTACTTGAGTTGCGGGCGTCGGCACCACAAGCCATAGCTGCTACGACGACGGTTGTAATCGAGGTCCAGCGAGTTATTGATTTAGAAGAAATATCTTTTAGTGCTCCTTATTACATCGGAGAATATAGCGAAGCTAGTGGCCTTGCGTTCGATGACACTATCTCATTGATCGAGGGTTACGACCAAACTGTTCAATTTGCCCTGGAGGGAGGTATGAAATTGGTTTTAATGTTCAATAACTAAGTTTTTCTTCAAGTAATAGAATACAGTAATAATATTTGATTTATTTCAGAACACGCACAATGGTTTGCTCTACAAGTCCAAGGAAACGCTGTTACAGTAACTTTGTTCAGTGTTATTCCACCTTCGGTTTTAGTCAACAACAATCAGCTAGTATTCACTGTTACTGCAGCAACATCGCGACAACTGTGGTGATATCAGCAACATCCCACTGCGGGAGGTCAACATGTGTGGTGATATCGTTAGTTGATGGTGCCTGAACCCCGGCCTGCACCCTCCACGGTGTTCCGTGCTGGGTCCCACTCGGTATCATAATGTCGTTAAATGTTTGGTGTCGTGAATAGTCATTAAATAAGATTTATTTTACTGTATTATATTGTTTCAGATTATACAGATGCCACAATACTTGGTTTCGAACGAGCAAGCTATCTTGGTGCTATTGAAAATAATGCATTAAGTTTAGAACCAATTGTTCTTAACGAGGGGTACACGGAAGCTGTAACATTTTCTGTATCTGGTGGTAAGTAAACTGATAGAATATAATTTTTAAATCCATCTTCATCCTGATGTTATTCATTAATACTTTATTTATTTTTAGATTTGGCCTCTTACTTTAATATCCAGCAGCAAGGACCCACAGTAACCATCATCCTGCAGAGCACTATTCCAGAACAGGCATTACCCGCTAACGGCATAGTGCTATTAGAGTTGCGAGCATCAGCAACAGAATCTGTGCCCGCTACAACAACAATAGTGATCGAAGTCCAAAGGACTACTGTTATAGAAGAGCTTGCCTTCAGTGCTGCCTACTACATTGGAGAGTACAGTGAAACTAGCGGACTTGCGTTCGATGTCAGTATATCATTAGATGTTGGCTATGACGAAAACGTTCAATTCGATCTGGAGGGAGGTATGAGATTTTTTTTACATGATAAATGACCAAGTTTCATCAAAAATGATAAGAAGAAGAAATTCAATTCTTTTATTTTTACAGAACATGCGCAATGGTTTGCTCTGCAAGTTCAAAGCAATGCTGCTACGCTCACGATCTCCAGTCCCATTCCTTCTGCAGTTTTGGCCAACAACCATCAATTAGTATTTACTGTTAGTGCACAGAAACCCAATAGCAACATTGCTACATCAACCATAGTGATATCATTAGTTGATGGTAAGAATAATATCATACATTTAGAATGAGTAGAATTGAATGTTTCATTCCATGTGGACTTCGGCAGTAAGTTATATACCTACACATTGCAATGGTATTTCAGATTTTGCATTATTTCAGATTACACAGATGCCACAATACTTGGTTTCGAACGATCAAGTTATCTTGGTACTGTTGAAAATAATGCATTAAGTTTGGAATCAATCATTCTTAACGAGGGGTACTCGGATTCTGTAACATTTGCTCTATCTGGTGGTAAGTACGACGATAAAATGACATAATGAAATCTATTTTGTTTTTGTACTCAAATGTATCTATCGATCTTAAACGTAATTTTAGATTTGGCGACTTACTTCAGTATCCAGCAGCAAGGCCCTACAGTAACAATCGTTCTGCAGAGCACTATTCCAGAACAGGCCTTACCTTCTAATGGCATAGTGTTATTAGAGTTGCGAGCATCAGCAACCCAATCTGTACCCACCACGACCACTCTAGTGATTGAGGTCCAAAGGACTACTGTTATAGAGGAGCTTGCTTTCAGTGCTGCCTACTACATCGGAGAGTACAGTGAAACTAGCGGCCTCGTGTTCGATGCCACCATTTCATTAGACGTTGGTTATGATGAGAACGTTCAATTTGCCCTGGAGGGAGGTATGAGACTTTCTTAATATGTCTCGGCACCATGTGTCATCGAAAATAACGAGAGAAAATGAATTTATTGTTTCCCGTTTCAGATCATTCACAATGGTTTTCTCTACAACTCCAAGGTAATGTTGCTACGCTCACGTTGTCAAGTACCATTCCACCTTCAGTTTTAGTCAATAACCATCAGCTGGTATTCAGTGTAACTGCACAGAAACCCAACAGCAACATCGCGACATCAACCGTGGTGATATCGTTAGTTGATGGTAAGAATAAAATCATACGTTTATGATGCGTATAGTTGAATGTTAAATTTCTGAGCAGTAAGTTTAATATTATTAACTGTATTATTCCAGATTACACAGGTGCATCTATTCTCGGTTTCGAAAAAGCAAGTTATCTTGGTTCTATTGAAAATAATGCTTTAAGTATAGAACCAATCGTTCTCGCCGAGGGGTACACGGATGCTGTTATATTTTCTTTATCTGGTGGTAAGCCCGCTGATAGACAGTTAAACTAAAATGTATTTTGTTGTACCAGAAAATATGTATCAATAATAAACATATTTTCAGATTTGGCATCTTACTTTAATATCCAGCAACAAGGTGCGACAGTAAATATTTTACTGCAGAACACTATCCCAGAACAAGCGTTACCCGCCAACGGCATAGTATTACTAGAGTTGCGAGCATCAGCGTCCCAATCTGTACCTGCCACAACTACCATAGTAATAGAGGTTCAACGGACATCTATTGTAGATGAATTAGCCTTTATTAATCCTTATTACACCGGAGAGTACAGCGAATCAGGTGGCCTTTCCTTCGAAGATGTCATTTCGCTGGAAACTGGATACGGCGAAGATGTTTCCTTCACCTTGGAGGGTGGTTAGTTTCCATATTAATCATGCTTACCCTATTTTATTAGATGTTGCCTATGTGATATTTACTATTTTTTCTGATTACAATTTACACCCTAAGCGTTCTTTGTGCATTATATTTATTGACCATTCAATACATTTTTTATTTAACGAAATTTTCAATATTTGTTAAGTAGCTTGCTCCTTATTTTTTCAGAGAATTCTCAATGGTTTGCGCTGTCTGCCATCGAAAACGCAATAACACTATTCGTAGATCAACCTATTCCTCCTGCAGTATTGGTTGGTCTTCGAAAAATCATTCTGACTGTAAGAGCAATAAAATCAGAGAGCACTGCGAGCACAATTATCATAATATCCATAATTGACGGTAAGTATTTTTTGTTTTAATTTTTTTTTACACTCGTATGTTCGCGGTTTCGCTTGTGTTAAATTCGAAAATTGCGGAATACTCCCATTCTGAGTCCCCCGATTTTAGGGACGTGGGGAGTTAGAAAAAGACCAAAATCAGCCTTTGTCACTCTCCATCAATTCAACTATCTCCACTTAAAAAAATCACGTCAATTTGTCGCTCCGTTTTGCCGTGAAAGACGGATAAACAAACAGATACACACACTTTCCCATTTATAATATTAGTATAGTATGGATTCATATTTTATCGAAGGTGCTCCATAAAGGCATTTAAAATAACAGAGTTGTTATAATCAGAGAATAGAGATCAATTATTGCTTGTTTTCTTTATCGATAGCATGTCATCTTTTCATTTCTTGTGACTTGCTATATTATCCATTAGCTCAAAACATGTTTCCTTCTGATAACGTTTTATTACAATAAATTATTTCCCACTTTACGTTATAGATTTCAACGTTATCTTGTACCATGTTTGCCGTATCTTATCAAGCGAGGGATTGAGATTATTTGTATTGAATCCTGTCATCTTCGATTTCACATACTAAGTCGATAGTTGTCTCTTACTAATAGCATACATATCCTTTGGTCGTTTCACTATTGTTTTCCCTCATTAATAGCCTTATATTTTCAGCAACGCATTTCTTTTATTTACGAGTTGTGGTTTTCGTTCATAAATTATAGGACAATCTAGTTTTAAGGAAAATCTTGTTATTAAGTTTTATTAACTATTTTGAATTTCACAGATTCTGGGCCCGTAACAAATGAAGCATTTGATAAATTCCTGTACGAGGGATCCATCAATATCGACGTGGTTCAACATGAAACAATTACTATCACAGGGCATGCTGCTGGAATCAATATCGAAATACTTGGAGGTAAAATTTGGTGTGGTAACATTATTAAGATAATCATGCTGTTTTGGGCATACATTAACTAAAGTGAAGAATAAATAGATGGAAAAGATAACCAACACAACCAAGAGAAGGTGTGTTTAGGCACGACGAGTAACACGACTGTTACTTTACTCTATTTAAAAAAAACCACTTGCTGGTAACAGTGATAACAGACTGCATTTCACCAACAACATTTCCAATAGAAACTGATTTTAATTGCTTATAAAAAGCCGGTTATTATAAAAAGTTACTGTGTTGGAGGTACTTTTATACGTAAGTATAACCTCTACTTTGTGTTCAGTTTACAGTGCGCTTTTCTCCGCCTCCGTATCGGGAGATACGGTAGTAGTCGGAGCAGCAGGCGCCCTGAATCTGCCTGAAGGAGTGTCACACGTAGCGCTCGAGTTGCGAGCGGGAAGTGCCAGCGCAGTTGTCATTTTTGACGTTATAGAATCAGGTAAGAACTGTCAAGTCAAATCGAACGAAAACAAATATAATAATATATACACGGTGTAACATAAGCAAAAGAAAGGCTTTAAGTGCGCATTTCTGAGGGCAAAATAAAGATAAAATGTTATATGACGTCAAGCAAATTTATCAAAAAAAAAATGTTTTTATGTATATTTTCTTTAGTTTTTTTGGATGTATTTTCACACAAAAAGTAAATGTTATTCGTAAAACTGGCACTGAAAAAAATATTGTCATTTTTTTTCTAAAAAAATATTTTTTCGCTATGAGTTACCTACTTAGTTACTTCTTGATATCTATCAATGGAGATAGTTAGATTATGTCCGATAACGGCATCATCGCCTTCAAAACAGCGTTTTGTTCTCAGAAATAATAAGTCATTGTTATTTTCTTAAATGCTTATAACTCTGAAAGTAGGCGAAATCCAGAAAAGTATATGACATTTTACTCTTCTAATATGATGAGGAATACCCTGTTAAAATTATTCGGTTTCCTCGTGTTACACCGTGTATAGTCAGGCAACAAAAGATATTAATGAAGATAGCTTACAAACTACTTGGCTGGTGGTTAATTTTTGTAACGAGAAACTGTCAATGTAATATTTTGGCCCAATTGAGGCTAGTTTCCTACTAGTCAAGTCAGCTTCTTTTTAAGAACTGTCAAAACGATTTGCTAATATGGAATTACTATGAAATACTGAGGAGTGACGTCACGGTCAATTTTACTTTATATCTTTCTCTTTGTCTTATTAAATAGAAATTATGCTTAAAACATAACTACTGTCCATATTTTTCTTCTAATTATGTGGTGTTTGATTTCGTGCACTGCATAAAATATTTTAAGTATCTTAGGCCCACTTGCACCAACCACTTAACTCAGGGTTAGTGAGCTGTCATCTGTCAAATTCCATATAAAATGGTGAGTTAACCCTCGGGTTAACCCACCATTTTCGTTGGTGCAAGTGGCCCTTAGGAAACTAGCCTATTAGGCTGGTTTTAGTGTCACGCGGACCGTCCGCGCGGAACGATCCGCGCGGCCAATTTGTATGAAGTTGATGTTGTCGTCCGCGTCATTTAGTTCTGTGTCCGCGTCACTCTAAAACGCTCCCTGAAGTTAACACATATTAGTCCAGCGGGCCGATTTTTGAGTCTCACGCGTTCGAATTCAGAAAATTGTCACTGAAAATAATAAGCAAGTCACCGTTTTCAACCGGTATTTTAGTGACAAAATCCCGTATGCGAGATTCAAATATCGCCCTCCAGTGCGGATCGCTTCACGCGGTCGGTCCGCGTGACACTAAACCAGCCTTAGGGGATAATAAAAACTCGATTTCTGATTTGTTGTTAAATTTATTTTATCCAAGAACGTTTTAGGGCGAAACTGTCAATGGCACATGTTTTTGGTACAAGAACACATAAGAATTTTGAATGATTCACGGTTATTTTCATTAGACTTATATTGACCGGGATATAGACCGTGATTACCTTTTTGATTTTTGTCGAGCTCCCGATATTCTATACTACTCGACTAGACTCGACTCGCGACTAGAGCGCTGTCTATACAACTTTAACATCCACCCGCCTTCGTCAGTTTTCCGTGATCATGATGCATGCAACTGCGTCGAAATATCGGGAGCTCGACAAAAATCAAAAAGGTAATCACGGTCTATATCCCGGTCAATATAAGTCTTACAAGAACACATGTTTATTTATGGGATAAAAAACCTATGTTTATTAATTGGTTTTAAAATTTTGTCCTTAAACGAATTGCTGGGACTTTCGGATAATCATTGCCCATGCCCACGTCGAATGTAACGATAGTGCGTAATAGTAATGAATGGCTGTTTATAAGTAAGGTAAATGTTTCTTGTGTGGAAAGCCAAACACCTAAATCCCGTTTACACGGTTCGAGAACTCGCAAATTTGATTGCATTACGATTGGCGATAGATTGTTGTACTGAATAGGGATGACGACTACATAAAAAAATGGCATTCTGTTTAGTCCGTCAGTTAGATCGTCCAAAAATACTGAACACATATTTTTCGCTTTATCTAATTAATGAAAAAATACAAAGATATAGAGCATCAAAGTTCCGGAGTGGGGGTTTGTGACGTCACTTCTATGTAAAAATTGTACCTAGGCGTGACGTCACGCGCACTTCATCGCATTGTACCGTCGTCATTTTTCGTTTACGAGAAAAAAAAAATACGTGTCTAAAATTCTTTGATAATCTGACGGACATATTAGTTTTTTTTTTGTCGTCTCGCCTTTTATAATGTAACCTTATAACATACAGTCCGCGAAGTAACTAAAATAAAATACAATACAACATATGTGAGTTCGCGCACACTATAAATCAGCCACACAGATAAGGAATTAGTGATTGAATAAAAGGTGTCCTCGTCGTCATCGGAAAGTTTGATATAAAACTGTCCGTCTGTAATTTTGCTTTGAGTCCAGTATAGCCATTACTGTATCATCAATAATTCAAGGGTCACCTATAGTATCGATATTAATCCTATGTACTTAGGCAAGCGGACATTTGGGACCAATTAAAGCTTATAAAGGTAGGCCTTGTCAGACTAAATTATTCAATATTGCTAATTGAACTGTCAAAGTACCTACTTAACCAATTATAATTTGTCCGCGGCAAGAATGGTACAGCCGGTGATATAAAGAGCTTGTCTCAGAAATGACATAATATAAGACAAGTTTTTACTATTTATCTTGAATCATAGGCATACAGTCATAATAAGTATCGGTCGGGGCTATTGGGTACTGAATAGGGCCTGCCTGCTAAACCGATGATCCTGGATTCGAATACCGGTAATGGAATTTATTACTGTGATGAATAGATGAATTCTGATTATAAATATCAGTACCCATAGTACAAGCTTTGCAGGTCTCTCAAGGGGCTGACAATACCCAATTGCGCAAATTTGATGTTACTTGCGCAGTTTTTTAAGACAAACTATTAGTTTTAGTAAGGCAAGTAATTATATGTATATACACGATTTAATGAAATCTGCTCGATAGAAAAAAATTGCAAAGATTGGTCTCGAGTTCGTCATTAAACGATTCCATTTCGTTCAATTATTAACTTAGTTGTCTTTAATTAATATTACAATAACAAAAATATACATATATAAAACACTAATGAAACATTTTGCACAAATAATGCAGTTGTCTATTTTATTTTGATATTTTTCTGTACTTTTCGTACCTATTAGCCGCCCCTCTTTTAGTGACATCGCGCTCTCACTCCCATACGAATAGACAGTGTACGCTAGCGGCAAGGCCATTGGGTGTTGTCAGCGACTTAATGTCAAAATGATTTATTTGCAGAAACCCCAGAGCTCCCTACAGTAGCATTCGATTCGCCACTGTATGTGCTGCGCGCTGACATGGCGCAGACGGGGTTACTGGGAATGGTCCAAGCAACAGCAAGCAACGGCGAGAGCATATCGTACTCTTTAGTTGTCGATGATGGTAAGTACACGTTCATAAATAAAGTCAACGACTTATGTACCTACAGTCAAGTGTAAAAATTTGAGTGTGTTTAGCAATACGTCCCACTTTGTCGGTTACCGTTAAGGCGAGATTTACTTGTATGTGTATATGAATAAACTGACAAAGCGGCTTTATAGCAATTGACAAAGTGAGACGTTTTCCCGTGCACACTCACAAATTTGTGTACACATCTTACTCAAAAATATGTCCCATAACATCTTAGTCCGGTGTAATAAGAGCGTAGTACCACATTCATGAGTCGATTTTTTCGACAATACATATTTTTGCAGTTAACTGTATTCCTAAGGGCCACTTGCACCAAAGAATATGAAGGGTTAACCCTCGGGTTAACCCACCATTTTATATGGAATTGACAGATGACAGCCCGCTAACCCTGAGTTAAGTGATTGGTGCAAGTGAGCCTAAGAGGATTAGGCACAGGACATGAAACTGCTCAAATTTCAGTACCAATCTTAGCAATAGAATAAGCCAATTACGTGGCAATATAAGTAAACGATCTGCATTGAAGCGCTGGTGGCCTAGAGCGGTAAGAACATACGACTTTCAATTCAGAAGCCGCGCACTTTCAAACCCCAACTCGTGGTAACATCATTTGATAATTTCCAGTCTCTTTTCGGTGAAGGAAAACATCGTAATGACATGAAATAAAAAAAATCGGACTAATTCCAAGTCGAAAGAAGCCTAGTTAAACTATGCCAAATCTTGAGATTAGTTGTCTAAACGGGCACTTGGTTCCTAAGAGCCGTGGCAAAACGGAATAAATAACGCACGGAGAGGATGATGATATACACGATCAACATTAATTTTAGTCTCATGGTTTATTTATGTCAAGTTACCACATATTTTCAATTTTAAGATATCATAAGTTTAAATTTCTTAAGTAAGCATAATGAACTATAACTTTTAATAATTTTAGAATACAAAAATAAATAAGCATGTCGTAAAAGCATAATTACTTACGTGAAATTCACAAATTAAAACACATCGATTATTTTTAAGCGTAAGGATAATCAGATTAACATACTTAATCAGTTTGTAAGTTAAGCCGATATTCGTAATAAGTACGTAATCATTTTATAATTACATGATTAACGGTAGGTCCATGATGAAGAAACATCGTAAATAAATTCAGATTATAAAATTACAGTACGTAATATCTAACTAATACCTACTTTCCTGTTCGAAAACAGACAGCGATAAATGCGTGGGTCCTTCAATCCAGAGATCGCAGGTTTACATCCCCAGACGGGATAATTAATGAGTTACGAAATGTCATTTGATATTTGCGAGTCGCTTTCAGTGAAGCAAAATACTGTAAGGAGACGGAACTAACCCGATAGGGTCGAGTTCTGGGTACAAAGTTTTATTACAGTGGCTTTCATAAAACTGGTGTCTATGCCAAATTCTGGGATTGGATGCCAAAGCATATCCCAGGATCTCGTGAACCGAGGCAAAATGCAAAGAAGAACAAAAACAGATAATGGCATGAATAAATAATTTAAGCGCCTGATATGATACATTAGCAAGATGACACAAAAGTAACGCATCACCATTAGGTTATAAATGATTAGGCGTAGCATACGAAGAAATGAGCGATTGAAATTGAAATAAATTTCAATTTGAAAGAACAGTGACCAAGGCCGCTAGAGCCTGAAACGCGAACACGGGGCCTTGGTCACTTTCAGTTTCATGTGTGTAATTTATTTCAGTTTTAATTTTTAACCCCCGACACAAAAACGATGGGGTGTTATATGTTTGACGTGTCTGTCTGTCTATTTGTCTGTTTGTCTGTCTTTCTGTGTGTGTGTCTGTCTGTGGCATCGTAGCTCCCGAATGGATGCACCGATTTAGATTAGGTTTTTTTTTGTTTGAAAGCTGAGTTAGTCGGGAGCGGGAGTCTTCTTAGCCATGTCTCATGAAAATCGGTCCACTAAGTCGGGGATTTTTTTTTTTTTAATTTTGTGGTTAGATTATTATAGTAGTACCTATTTACCTATGACTACCTACTTTAAAATAACACGAGTTAAAATATTTTCATTAAAAGATAATTTAAGTTGTGTCAAATAGAAGTATCTTTTTTATGTTAATGTTTTTATAAGTAGATCATTCTAACAGCGCTCGGTTTCAACCAATCATAGGTAGGTAGATAGGTAATTTCATTCTATTCCGTTCCCAAATTTTAATTAAAATTAGGTTCCTACGAGTACCTATACATATTAGAGAAGCAAAATGTCTATAGAACGAAACCTCGATCTCTTTACAACGAGATTCATCATCCTCCTTGCGTTATCCTGGCATTCGCCGCGAGATAGGTAATTTCATTCTATTCCGTTCCCAAATTTTAATTAAAATTAGGTTCCTACGAGTACCTATACATATTAGAGAAGCAAAATGTCTATAGAACGAAACCTCGATCTCTTTACAACGAGATTCATCATCCTCCTTGCATTATCCTGGCATTCGCCGCGGCTCATGGGAGCCTGGGGTCCGCTTTGACAACTATTCCCAAGATTTAGCATAGGCACCAGTTTTACAAAAGCGACTGCCATCTGACCTTACAACCCGAAGGGTGACTAGGCCTTATTGGAATTAGTCCGGTTTCCTCACGAAGTTTTCCTGCACCGAAAAGCGACTGGCAAATATCAAATGACGTTTCACACATAAGTTCCGAAAGACTCATTGGTACATTGAACCGGGGTTCGAACCCGCGACCTCCGGATTGAAAGTCACACGCTGTTACCGCTGGGCCACTTTACTCTTTACACCGATATTACGTAGATATATTTATTTATCGCACTTTTTTGATGTTTTCGTGTTCGTGCCCAAGAGACGGCAAAATTGATTACATTTAAAAATAGCCTCAACTGATATTTTGCTCTTAAACACTAAAATATGTTTTTAGTGAGGGGTGGTGGGCTCAAACAACGACGTTTTAAGATCAAAGGCAACAGCTAGGTGTCTGTTCTACCTACTGGCAATATACACTACTATACATTTTTATTTGTATTAAGACTAGAATTATAATTCGGACTCATAATTACCAGTTAGGTGGGAATTTATACTTGATTGAGTAACAAAGAATCTAAAAATAATTCAAAGTGCAAAAATCTTTAAAAAATCAATTCATCGACCCTAACTCCCACGCTCATTAGGTATCAAGCGATTCTCGCGAAAGCTTATTTAAAAAAAAAAGATCAAGTATTTTCCTTATCCGCCCCTATCTCCTTTATTAATGTGGTCAATAAATTATTGGCATTCGTCACACTAAAACCATTATCTACAGCGAGAAGAATATTTAAGACGCTACAGGAGCGAAAATAGAAATAAAAATTCCCTTTCAATTTGGGAATTTGAGATAAATATACTAGTGTTATTAACTAGATTTATCGAAAAAAAATGTCCATTCAGAACAACTCAGCAATATCTTTTATTGCGAAAAAATCTTTAAAATCGAGGTTCCGTTCTCGACTGTTTCCTCCTTCAAATCTTAATTAATCGTAACGAAATTTGAGAATCTGAATAACAATGAAATAATCTGTGTCGGGTTGTTTAGTTTTTTTGGCTAATTGTTACCAATTTTGAATATCACACATTTTTTGCGCCATAATCAATAAAGGCCGATTTTGGAAATTTTTGATGGGTTCTAGTGTCTGTCAAAACAAGAATATCAAAAAAATCAAAACGGTCCGACACAGATGAAAATGGTAATAATCTGTATTAAAAAAATCATTGCTCTATCTTCAAAAACCAGGGAGGAAATAGTCGAGAGCGTTTGTATGGAGAATTGACACCTTCTGTATCGTCTTAAATTGTGTTCATTTTTAGCTCACCTCCGAGAGAGGATTTCAATCAACAGTGTTGGCGAAATCCATTTGTCTGCTCCCACAAATACTGGTGTATACGGTTTCCAATCTGTAGCTACATCAACTATAACCCAAGTCCAAGCTACAACGGTGGTAAGAAAAATTTACATTATTATAATAGGTAGCTAAAGATTTAGCTTAGCTAGAAATGCTACTAGCGCAAGACATATTTAGGTATATACCTATATAATTTATTACTTAGGTTCTAAACAAAACACGAAGCAATATTTTTACTAGAAGCCAAAACAAACTTTTTTTATATTTCAGTTATGTACTAGGGTGGTCCTTATTTTGTCGATGTTATATTTTTATACGGGGCACCCGCTTAATGTAAAATCTAACCCTAAAAAACCAATGTATTTTTTTTTTCAGAATTTTTAAATACATTTTAGGGGTCGCTACCTCACTTTGTAAATTTGGATCCTCCATACAAAATGCAATTTTTTTTATCTATTTTTTTAGATTTTTCGTTGTGGGGCGAAAAGTCATGGTGTATTAAAACCATTGTAATTTGTTTTCAGAATTTTTAAATACATTTTAGGGGTCGCTACCGCACTTTGAAAATGTGGACCCTCTATACAAAATGCTATTTTTTATTTTTTTCCGATTTTTCGTTGTGGGGCAAAGAGTCAGGGTGTATTAAAGTGCAACTTAACATAAAATAACGCCGCTGATTTTTTTAAAATTATTTATTCATATTTTAGGGGTTCTAAGACTTCTAAAGTAAGTTCTTCCAAATTTTGAAAAGTGCGGTAGCGACCCCTAATTAATGTATTTAAAAATTCTGAAAACAAATTACATTGGTTTTAATACACCCTGACTCTTTGCCACACAACGGAAATTCGAAAAAAAAAAAAAAAAAAAAAAACATTTTGTATGGAGGGTCCAAATTTTCAAAGTGCGGTAGCGACCTCTAAAATGTATTTAAAAATTCTGAAAAAAAAAATACATTGGTTTTTTAGGGTTAGATTTTACATTAAGCGGGTGCCCCGTATAAAAATATAACATCGACAAAATAAGGACCACCCTATTATGTACGTTCTATTCCAATATGCTATTAGAAATGATATTACAAAATATTAATGGATTGTCGTAGATTGTTTTGTTTCAGAAAACAAGAGCAATATCCGGTCCATTACTCAGAATTGATTTATCTTATACTTATATTTTTTTACTGAGTTTTGTTGTTCTGATTGATTGACAATTATTAGAATTGACCGGTCGAAATATTAGATCGCGGAAAAGTATCGTATTTTCTGTATAATAAATTGGAATAAAATACGTACCTAACGGTGAAACAGTTTATATCTGGCTGGTTTTATAAAATCAGCAACCGACCAAGTGCAAGTCGGACTCACGCAGGAAGGGTTCCATACTACGATCTATGAAACGACAAAACAATCATGCCTATTGTATGAATGGGGTCTATTCATATTGACAACACCAACTGGTAAAGGCTCTTTTTATTCTTCAAAAACAAATGAGAAAGTTGCATTTTGCACAAGAGCGCAAAGAAATTTCATACAATTTTGAACTTAATACCCAAAGCTGGCTGGTAGAATTTGGCCTTTGATGTTTATTATGAATCAATGTAGTTCATAGATTTGATTTATGTTTACGGTGAATTTTTTTTCGTGTTGGTTTGTTGAAAAGTTTTGTGATTCAACGTTTTTTAACCTTCGTGTCTTGAAACCCTCGCAACACTCGAGATTCCACTTTTTGAACCACTTCGTTGTTCAAGATTGTCATCTTTGGCTTGCCTTAATGTACAACTCTGCCCCTTGTAAATCAAATAATTACTTACCTACTTATTTATTTTGTTTTTAGTATTTTTTGATACATATATTACATATATATAGGTCCAACAGAAATAGTTGTTTACTTTCCAAATGTACTTATAAGCTGTGAAAAATAAAGTGATATTTAGAGACCCGTAGTATTTTTAGTCAATTATTGGTTTAGGTTTTTTTAGTCAATTCCTAACCCCATTAAATTTTGTTTCTGAAGGTACAGCTAACAGTAGTAACTGCCGCAATCTGCGGAGACGACCACGCCCTCCCGCCTCTCATAATCCTGGACCGAGACGAAGAAGAACCACACTCTAACCTTGTAGTCCTCGACAGCGAAGCTCAAGCAGGCTGCCAGTTCAGGCTCACTAATCGGTGGCCCCTCGACCAAGACTGGCTTTACGTTGACAACACTGGTTTACATGCACGATCAATTGACCGAGAAGACCCGCGAATAGCTTTCATGGCATTGTCTCAAGTACAAGTGGAACTGGTGTTAGAATGTGACAGTGATACAACCAGTAGAGTCAAGCGGTCTACAGACCCCAGGCTAGACTGGCTCGGGCCTTACGAATACGGTAGCAACAAGTGGATACTTACTGACACAATCTTATATAATTCACGAAGAAGCTTCGTCAACTTGATAGTAAACGATATTAACGACAACTACCCCATATTTGTTGGCAATGGAAACGAACCCATTGTGTGTGGATATCCCATTCCCGAACTTGAAGATGTTGTGCTTCCTCGAGCTTTGGCTGAATTACAGGTAAACTTCCAACTTTAGAATTGTAATTTTTTGATAATAAAAATAAGTGTGATTATGATTTCTTCAATAGTGTAACTTTATGAAGTCATAAAGCAAATCTTCACTAAACAAGGGCGCGAAATTCAAATTTTCTATGAGAGGATAAACCTTCACGACTACTTCTTTCTTTATGCTACCATTTCATATGTAGGTAATACTTCAAAAAAGGGGTACAGCTAGTTACAAATAATGTGCGATGTGATAATCGCAACTTACATACAAAACTGGCCATTTACATGATTTCACGTCTTAGACATCACGTGTGAGCACCTAAATCTCCACTTTGAATGTACCCTTTAACCGAATATCTAATTTCCATACCAAATGTGAATCCAGTGAGTTAATGTTTAAGCTGTTATTGCGAATGCTCCCGCAAAAAAGTCACGCATCATTTCGTGACTCCAATCTCAAGTCAAGTGGTTGAATGTTCGTGTAGTTTATGGGATATTGAATTACCTCAGGCCACTGACGCGGACGTGGGTGAGAACGCGGCGTTATCTTTCTGGAGCGCGTCGGAAGTGTTGGCGGTCGCGTCGGCTACGGGCTTCGTCCACGTCAGGGATGGAGCCAGCCTGACGCAAGACCAGCGCCTCAGTGTGTCAGTCACTGACCTGAACGGGAGAGAAGATGGACTTACTACATCTATAGAACTTCTGGTAATGCTTACTTACTTTACTTATACAGTGTACGTTCATACTCATTTAATATATCAAAGGTGTATTTCTAAGATTTACTTTAGTTATGTACCTACTTATACAGATTTTAAAGACGCTAGAGCCAATCAAAAATTTCCAAAAACGGCCTTTTTCATTATGGCGCAAAAAAGGTGTGGTACTCAAGATTGGTAACAATCAGCCAAAAAAACTAAACGGTCCGACACAGATATTTTATTGTTATTCATATTCCCAAATTTCGTTCCGATTGATTAAGTTTTTAAGTGAGTTGTTCTTAATGGACAAATTTTTTTTCGATAAATCTAGTTAATAACACTAGTATATTTAACTAAAATTCCCCACTGGAAAGGTGGGCTCCTTTCCATTTTAGGATTTTCGCTCCTGTAGCGTTTTAATATTTTAGTAAGAAGCAAGGTTTTACCATAAAGTTTAGTACCAAAATTAGTTAACCGAATAATAATTATAATGTTAAATTAAAACATATTAATGTTTAAGCAGATGATGTCTTAGCTAGGTATATAACTTTATTGTTAACAAGCATAAGAATATACGAGTACCTATGAATTTAGTGAGAGCCCTCTTAGCTTACAAAAATATTTCTTATTGGTTTTAATAGGTAATATTTTTACGCAAACACCTAAGTAATTAAGTTGCAGATGTTATATACATTTTAAGCAACTCTACTTTTAGCTAATCGTTTAGGAAAAACTTCATTCACTTTTGAATAGACACACATTGATTAAATACAATGTGGAAAAAACCTTTGATTAAATAAATTTAACCTTCTCATTCTAGGTAAAATTATTGGATACGAGTCACATCGCCGTGGTTACCGTCCGCAATGCATTCCTAGACCAAGAGGAAACTATTTTGGAAAATCTAAGTTCGGCTGTGGGGTACGAGGTCAAAGTCCTTAGCTCCGCGGTTATATCTGATGACCCAGCCGATTCTGTGAATACACGACACAAACGCGAAGTTACCTCCGAAGGAGCGTCATTGCAGCTTTATGTATACGGCTTAATTGATCGCGAGCCGGTGGCCGTTGACCAGCTTACAAAGTAAGATAATAATCAATTCGATTCACTATTCCAAAAATGTACGCGTTATTAAAATTACCTTTTAATTTCAGCGATATAACCGGCAATGTAATAACTGGGGTTGATGTCACGAACACGGTATCTCTGGAAGATCATCTAGAAGGCCGCGAGATATATGGCGGAGGACGTGATACAGGTCTATTAGTCGCAACAATAGTCCTGAGTATTCTGCTCTTCATACTAATGCTACTTATTGCCTTATGGTTCTTCCTCAGATGGTAAGGATACCGTTAGTAACATATTTCTGCTTGTGCTATCATAGCTTAAACTAAATCACGTATCTTTGTTTACAGGAGAAAGGCACGAAATTATGAACAGTTCAGTGACGCAAATAGTTTAGCCTCTCGAAATGAACAATTGGAGTCACCCCAAAAGATCGATAGTTTGAGAAAACCAAGACTCAATATAGATGAGTTGAAACGAAGTGAGAGGAGGCTTCAAGAAATGCTTGATGCTCCGGTTGAAGAAGTTGGTCCTAAGGCCCAAACCTCGCAAATAGACCCCAAAGAAGCAGTCGACACAGTAATAAATATGGCGCCTACTCGCCCGGTAGACGTTACAATGCCTATAGTGATACAATCTATAGATAAGCTTAAAGATGACGAGAATTCAGAAGACGAATTTGGGGAAAGAAAAAGTAAGAGTCGAAGAAAATCAGTAGTCACTTTTAATGAGAACGTTGAAAAGATTATTCACGTTGAAGACATTCCGGATGACAATTCATCGGACTTAGAAATATACAAGTTTTAAGCTTACTTTTAAGTGAAAAATATAAATGTAAATTATGTTATTAAACTGTTTTTACACCTTTTGATAAAATAATTAAAACGTTTAATCGGTTTCCTTAAATAAATTCATTAGTATGCACATCCTTTTGTTAAAATCCAGAAGCGTGAGTAAGCTCGAGCCAACGACCTGTGAACGACTAACAGATGTTATCGCTTTTATTAAATCACTCAGTACAGTAATTTTATTATAATTTACAAGTGCATTTAAATCAATAATAAATTTAGCTAACACTAATATTATGACATGAGCCATCAAACATGGCTGATTTTTTTCGTTTATTGCGAGTATCAATACAATATGTTATATTACCTTTAAACGAGCAATTCTTGTATATTTATTTATATATATAGGTTGTCTGGTAGAGATCGCTCTTTAGCGATAATACCGCCTGTTGTCTGCCTCTATTTATAATAATTTGTTTTGTCACCACTGTATCTTTTGCTGAGGTGTGTCAATAAAGAGTATTCTATCTATCTATCCCAGAAACCGCTCTAACGATTTCGCTGAAATTTGTTATGTGGAGGTTTCCGACAGTGAACAATCGATCTAGCTTAGGTCCCGGAATACGCGAATTTTTGGGTTTTCATACGTTTTTCTTTCGCGTAAGTAAACGCAAAATATGGTCACTAATTTCGTCGTCCGCACATCGATGGCACGTAGCTCAGTCGTAAGAGGGTCGGTCTAATATTCGCAGGCACATTGCAGGCACAGTATAATAAAGAGTACTATCGTACAGTATGGCCACTCCCGCTCCCCGCTGAAAGCGCCGCTCACCCCCTCTCGGTTACCTCACAGTTACCGCCTGTCAAAAACGCGAACAGTCAACTGTCATATCTCACTTATACAGGCATGGTACGCGTTCACCTACACGATCTTAGAATGTGTGCTAGGAACGCGCCTTTTTCATATATTTGATCGCCAATGTCCGAGATGTGTTGCAGGTGTTTCGAATCCCGGCCAGAAATAAGTTTTTTTTTTGTATTATAAGAGTTTTCTTTTATCTAAAGACGTGATATAATAAAATAGAACCGAGCAAAGCTCGGTCGCCCAGGTACTTTATTTATATAGACGATACAAATGTTATATTTTGATTTCCTTTTTTATAGTGCTATGCCACTGTAGCACTCAGAGGTTGTCAAGTCAGATTTAGGTACATTTAGAAGCCTCGAGACGAGTGGTTTGTTTTATTATAATAAAAATTACATAACTTTATACACTGAGGTGTAAGATGAGGAGATTGTATAATTTTAACACCATATTCCTGATGATATTTTAAGAATAAAGTGTTACATAAACTTTTCTGGAATTCGTCTAATTTTTATCTAAGGTACAGCGGCACAAATCCCGACTGGGGGGCAATAGTACCTGGTCCATTTTTTTCCATTATTACACTATTGAGTTCCACATGTATCCACTGAACACGCGTGCCATATATAACCAGTGGACACTCTAATTAACAATGCAAACATTGTAAAACTTGGAAAAAAATGGATCAGTTGCATTTGCCCTCCCAGTACTCCCGCTGTACCTTACCACTTTACGAAAACAGGCCAAGCGCTAATCGGATTCGCCCACTGATGTTATTTCTTGTTACTCATATAACTCTAAACACTAGACTAGATAATAATATGGAGTATAGCGCGTTTTCTGGGCCAATTAGTACTAACTAATTTGCGCGACCTGTGTAGTGCCCACATTGGCTTTTCAGGGATAATTCTTTATAATGTTAATCTATTTAAACAGTTTTTAGTTTATTTATATACATTTGAGTATTAGAGTTAAATTGAAAATTAAAAGCTGAAAAGATTTTGACAATAGAAAAACAAGACGCAAATCCATACTAATATTATAAATGGGAAAGTGTGTGTGTCTGTTTGTTTGTCCGTCTTTCACGGCAACACGGAGCGACGAATTGTCGTGATTTTTTAAGTGGAGATACTTGAAGGGACGGAAAATGACATAGGCTACTTTTTGTCTCTTTCTAACGCGAGCGAAACCGCGGGCAAAAGCTAGTGCAATTAGATTTTTCCGTGGTATTCATACGCATGTTTTACAAACTTCACAATTTTCCTTTAGTAAATTTTGAAGATAGAGTCCCCACTATCACGATTTGGATAAGGATTTTAATTGGGTTTTCCTTCAGAAATCACTTTACTTACTTATAAAAAAAATTGTTCTTTCTAAAGATAGGTACCCCACTTGCCTAATACGAGTAACTGCCTTGACATTTGCTTTCATATTTGCCAATTAATATTGATAAATTAATATAACAACACTTTCAATTTATAGAGGTTTACAATGTTCATGCTATTCCAAATTTCAAATCTATAAATTGGTATCTTCGTTAGGCCTCAGAAATGCGCGGTTAAAAATCTTTCGGGTTCCTTATGTTCAACCGCGTACCTATCAAACAACATAACATGGATTCAAAACATACGCTACCCACATAAGAATAAACCCGTACCAAATCAAGCGAGAGTGTTTCAACATCCCGTGCTGACCCTTGGGATGTCTACGTGATTGACCTCGACATAACTAACCCTCTCTTATGGGATTATATTCAATATTCTATTGTAAGCTATAAAAAGAATACTTGTGTTTATTTTATGTAATGATTAAGGTAAATTATTTTTGCCCTCACTAGCTCGGAAACACGTGTTTTGTCCTTTAATACCAGCGGGTAAGAACGCATTTTATCCACTAGTGGATAAAGTAATTTGACCTTGAATATAGTAGGTAATTTTTTCTGCTTTGAAATTGATAAAATTGAGTGACTCTAGTGATGACGATGTTTTACCACCTGTGGAACTACTGGAAGCAGTGATAAACGCGTTTTTTGCGTTGTACTTTCCTCGCTATAGTGAGGGGAAAAGTTTTGTGTTATACTCGGGTGCAAATGTATTTTACTTCTCGTGTGTCTCACTTCGCTCGTGGTTCAACTATAGAATCCTTTCAATTGCTCGTTTTTCAATTCCACACTCGGCGTTAAAATACAACTTTGCACCCTTTGTATAACAAATAACTATTAAATGGCATAGGTACATATAAGATTTTCTTTATTACTATCTATCTACTAACTCGTACCTATTAAGATTCATTATTCATTTTAAATCTGAATAACATTATTTTAGTGGTCCGTTCCTACAATATGTACCCTTTTGTCTACCTGTCGATATGCCTAATATATCGAGATGTATTTAGATGTCTGGGTCTACATTTCCTTGGACCTTAAATAAAATCTTTAAAGAGAAAAAAAGGGCCGTTTATGACACATAAAAACATAATATATTTCTACATCCCAAAAATCAGTAATGATAAGGAACTTTTCTTTGGTGTTTCTAAGAAAAGTTCCTTATACTGATTAAAAGTAGGTAATTTATAAAATTAGAAATGTTATTTTATATCTTGTTTTTGCGAATTTTATTTCAATAAATTTTAAAGACTTGACACTTAGCCACGCCTGCTATCGCACAAAATATTATGTTAGACACCATATGACTGGACGAGAACAGTTATCTTTCGGACTTTTTAATGGTCATTAAAATTACTATTCGAGTCACAGTCGTTTGATAACATCTGAAACATGTTCGAATTTTGCAATTATGTCGATTTTTTTGGGACGTAGGTACTTATCTTGTTAAAAGATATAAGTACCTAATATAATGTGAATTTTTGTTTGATGAAGACAAACTATTTATGTCTAATTGCTGCTCTTAAAGAAAGAAATAGAGGAATCTTATACTTTTAAACGAGCAATTCTTGTATATTTATTTATTTATTTATTTATTTATATATTTATTTACACTGACGATCTCGGAAACCGCTCTAACGATTTCGCTGAAATTTGTTATGTGGGGGTTTTTGGGGGTGAAAAATCGGTCTAACTTATCCTTAGGTCCCGGAAAACGCGAATTTTCGAGTTTTCATGCGTTTTTCTTCGCGCGCCATCTCGTGTGCAGTAGTTGTACTGTTAAGACAGAATTCTTTCGGTCGATGTAAGTACTATTTATTGCAAACACTAGATGGCGACACAGGTCAAGGCTAAAACGAATAGAAAAATACACTATTTGAGTTTTTGTGGCGAAATGCGCGCCATCTCGTGTGGAGTAGTTGTGTTGTTAAGGCTGAGAATTCTTTCGCTCGATGTAGGTACTATTCATTTTTGAACTAGATGGCGACACATGTCAAGGATACGAAACAGAACCGAGCGAAGCTCGGTCGCCCAGATATTATTTACTTAACGCAATAAAAACAGTCTTAACCTTTCGTCTGTGTTTGATTCCTTATCAAACATAAGGCGTTGGATTGGACTTCAAAAAGGCTATAGTCGGACTTTCATACATTTGCAACGTTTGATTGTAGAGAATGGATTTTATTTGTTACTAAGCACCCCCAATGGCGTCTATTATTTTGCCCAAGTTTCATCTTCTTATGTTCGACAGTTTCTGACTCATGTCACTTATACTACTTGATTTTCTCATAAACTACCCACACATTTTTTTAGAAAATAATTAGTACATAGGTATTCTATTAACTAAGACCCATCTTTACAGAAAAATTAACTTATTTAAAAAAAAGGAAATAAAAGGAGTCAAAAAGTTCAAGTCAAGCTTTTTTTGTGTTACGAGTTAGCGACAGCTACAGATTTTGTTCATGAAGTGGTTGATATTCTTGTCTAGGGTAGACCGGGGACAATAGAAACACGTTACGGTTGAAACAAGTCAAATATCTCGAAAACTACAACACCTACGTGGAATACGCAATACTCAGGCTACGAGGTCGACCATTTTGCAAGTTTGAACCATTAACGATCGGGCACGCGAGTGACGTGGCAGTGACAGGGAGCCAATGAAAATTTTCGACCAAAAAAGTAACTATTGGTGTTTTCGTATATTTTTGTCTAATTTTGTGTACCCGTGTAGTATGAAAATTTTAATTCGCTAAGTGATAAGAGTGTGGATTCTATAATATTTTAAGTGCCATGAAACAGTGATGGAGTGTCATTAATTGGTAAATAATTGACTTTGAAATCAAACATGTGTTGTGGGGACAATAGAAACAACGTCCTTGTGGACGATTGAAACGTTTCAAACGTTCCTGTGTTTTAATCGTCCCCACAAGTAACCAACATTGAAGACAAACTATTTATGTCTAAATGCTGCTCTTAAAGAAAGAAATAGAGGAATATTTACTTAACGCAATAAAAACAGTCTTAACCTTTCGTCTGTGTTTGATTCTTTATCAAACATAAGGCGTTGGATTGGACTTCAAAAAGGCTATAGTCGGACTTTCATACATTTGCGACGTTCGACTGTAGAGAATGGATTTTATTTGTTGCTAAGCACCCCCAATGGCGTCTATTATTTTGCTCAAGTTTCATCTTCTTATGTTCGACAGTTTCTGACTCATGTCACTTATACTACTTGATTTTCTCATAAACTACCCACACATTTTTTTAGAAAATAATTAGTACATAGGTATTCTATTAACTAAGACCCATCTTTACAGAAAAATTAACTTATTTAAAAAAAAGGAAATAAAAGGAGTCAAAAGGTTCAAGTCAAGCTTTTTTTGTGTTACGAGTTAGCGACAGCTACAGATTTTGTTCATGAAGTGGTTGATATTCTTGTCTACTACTTGCGTAAGCTTCAACTTTTTGCATTTGGAACTTCATATCTAAATACTAAAATGTCTGTGTATATAATACTAGCTTTTGCCCGCGGCTTCGCTTGCCTTAGAAAGAGACAAAAAGTAGCCTATGTCACTCTCCATCCCTTCATCTCTATTTAAAAAATCACGACGATTCGTCGCTCCGTTTTGCCGTGAAAGACGGACAAACAAACAGACACACACACTTTGCCATTTATAATATTAGTACTGTACATGAAAACCGTATAAGTGAACCGTATAAGTCAGAATCTTTTAAACATAAGCTGAAACTTGGGTAAAATGTAGGAAAGTTCGACTATAGCCTTTATATCAAAGTTAATTATTTTTATGACTATTTTTTTGACAGAAACAGAGAAACTAAGTTAAACTTATTTTTTACAAGTATCTAAACTATGATGTCTATGATGTATGACAACAGCATTCAGACGGATTAACATTTATGACTAATATCGTATCGCAGAACGTATCCTGGTTGCGTTATTAACTCTGTAAACATTATCGACCATTATCGTGAGTGGTTAGAGTTACTATATGAAGTAAAATTCCATTCCTTAATGACTCTGTAGGCTATATAGGTACACATCCATACTAATATACTAAATGGGAAAGTGTGTGTGTCTCTTTGTTTGTCCGTCTTTCACGGTAAAACGGAGCGACGAATTGATAGAGATAGTTGAAGGGAAGGAGAGTGACATAGGCTACTTTCCAACACCCACTTCCCTAAAATGGGGGGTGGAAGTTTGTATGGAACATTCCGCAATTTTCGAATTTAACGCGAACAAAGCCGCGCGCAATAGCTAGTACATACTTTAACTCACTCCTGTATTCACAAGAGGAGTACGCGGAGCACACAACATTTCTGAAGTTTCTATCCCACTCTTATGAAAATGAAAAAAGTATTTATTCACTCCACCACAAAATATACATATACAATATTTTTCTTATAATTAATGGATATGTAGTTACAATAAGTGCAAAAACTTGTGCGGTGGAGACTGGTGCCCAAACTAGGTTGAACCTGTGTGTCAGGTCACCAGGTCTCCAATCCTCAGATGTGTATAGCAACGGAGATTACAGTGCAGTCACTTTTGTTATACATAATATTATTGATAATAAGTATGGAGTTTAAAAAAGGTAGGTTAATAACATTTTAATGAGTAAAACTATATAACTTAACTATTTATATTTATTATCAATTAAGGGGTTGGAAACGAAATTGTAAGTAGGTACTTATTCTGACTATTAGGTACAATTAGTCAAAGATCCCAGGGCCGCGAGACGTTAGGGACTTAATTTCTGGAATATTTTCCTACGATACGAGTACTCATAAGATATTCTTCCCGTACTTATAACTCACATTCGCCGTAAACTGCGTAATTTTGATACCCTAGGGGAGCATTTCCCAAATTATGCGTTGAATTTTGAAGTGGGCCCTGAAACATGAGACGACATCTCGACCGATCGGGCTATCTGAACCTTACCAAATAATATACATACTCCGTATATGATAATGATAAGATATGTCTAAGAAAAAACGAGCTTCCGAAACAACAAGAAAAAAATATGTTCATTTAAGTAAGTGTTGCGAGTTTGGTGACGACACTAAGTAATTAATATTTGACAATTCTTGAATCCTACATAAATGATATGAAATTATATAGGTCAAGTTGTCCACATAGGTTTTCTAAACGTTTTATAATGGCTATAAATTCACTGTGACTATAGAGGTACAGTTTACTTTGTTCGACAATAAGCCTCTATAATACTCAGTTATCATTGTTTTTAATAATAATTAATAATTTTGTTATGCTTTTACGCTTCCTTCTTGAAACGGCCAAGAAATTGGTCTCAATTTTCGCATTTTCTGCCAGGAGGAGCCTAGTCAAATTTTGGGAACCAATGCTCTAAACATCGCATTCGCCTCTGAAACTTGACTAATCTTTAAATCGAACCTGTAGCGTCTTCGAGGATTAACATGATATTTCATATTAATATCTATGTTACACGTTTGAACTTCACATACTTATAGTTCTGATCGGATATAACGTGTCAATGTCACTTTGAGTAGTTACCAGTTCATTAGGGTGCAAGCACAAGACACCAATTAAGTACCTAACTAAAACTACAGACTACAAGTAATCTTTGGATCAATTGTAACATGCTTCTTTATCCAAAGAATTATTTATTTTGGCCCTGCGAAATTAAATTGAAGTATACTTACCCAAGGATTGAATCAACGAAAATAAATTCATGATCGAACCCGCTTACAAAATCTGTTGACAATTGCAAAGGGAATATCCGGTCCGGTCATACGGAAGCATTTTTGACCGAGGCAAGAGGTAGTACTTTGCTTGAAAGCTCGATCCGTGAGTAAAGATTGGACAGAATACACAACATGCATTTCTAATAACGATTCATTGAATACTTACTAGCTGTTATCCGCGACTTTATACGCATGGATTTTTATAATCATGGTTATATTGTCTGCATAAAAATGTAACACTGTGCAGAAAAAGTAGAAAGTTGGTCACTTGTGTATAAAATGTTTACTTGATAAATTGTTAAATTTCTCGTGAGATGGCGCTTTTTATTTTCAGAACAGGCGTATGTTTGTGAATTGTAATTTTATATGAAATTCGAATTATTCTCGCTCAAAAAATGTTCATAACCCTCTCAACCCTCAAAGAAGAAAAATATTGCAACATAATCAGTTTACTGAAAAACCAATTCGAAATATCTATTTGAGGTATTTTTAAACGTAGAAATACCAAAATGCCGCTAATTGAATTGACACGCGGTTATTAGGCTCGGCAAGGCCGGCCAAATCGTAAACAAATGTAACATAGCAGCAGTTTCGTTTTAGCATGAACTGTCTCATAGACTCCGCATTTGAAGCATCTGGTTAGATAAATAAATAGAATAAGCTATAAAGTTTTATTATTACGAATGTTATTTTTCTTAACTATGTTACTTACTTACCTATTTTAAAACTCCATTTCAATATGTATAACAAAAGTGACTGCGCTGTAACTTCCGTTGCTGTACACATCTGAGGATAGGAGACCTGGTGACCTGACACCGGTTCAACCTAGTTTGGGCACCAGTCTCCACCGCACAAGTTTTGAACTTATTGTATCTGTCTATTAATTATAAGAAAACTATTGTGGGGAAGGTAGCGATCATTGGACCAGCGCTTTGATTGAACCACTTATAAATATTTCAAAATCTAATCGTGCTAGATGGAATCCAGTAAGGTACTAAGGTGACCTTGGGCCTGACCTTGGGCCACCCCGTAATCTCAGTCGCGCCTCGCTTCCCGGAAAAGAGTGACGCGTCCAAATGTGTTTCGAGCGCTGTTGCATGAAGTTAAATTACGCGAAGGAATAAAATCACGAAAGTATAAATACATTGACAGTTGAATTTTGTGTTGGCGTAATAATGCTTAAATATTTATTAATGAGCAAATTTAAAACAACAGTTTCCAGGCATTTGTTTTCTCTATTTTTTAATATAATATAATTTTTAATATCAATGCACCACCTGTGGGTTCTATTATATCATCGGACCGGTCGGTCCAATCATGCCAACTTTTTTTTTTAGAATTATTCACCCGTGCGCAAATATACAATATGTAAGAAAAAACTAGTACATATGAAAATAATATACCTATATACTTATATTTTATTTATAAAATTTGTATTAAAAATATTTAATTAAAAAAAATTTTTTTGTCGATTTCCATAAGTTTCCTTGATTGGACCATTGGTCTAAATTTCCTGAGTCCATTCATTGGTGGCGACTTAGTGGTCTCATGAAGGCGACTCTGATCCAAAGAAGGCAACAGCTTATGAAAACCTTTTCACGGATGTTCTCTAAATTTATTATATTCTTTTTATTGTGAATAACGTAATTCATAAATAGATTAAAACCGAAATAAATTACACATAATATATGAAAGAAAAAGTGACCAAGGCCTCTGGTGCCTGAGGCTGGAAACATTATGTGTAATTTATTTCGGTTTTAATTTATATATATAGTGGTGTGACTACTTTAAGATAGCACAATTTGAAATATTTTCAATAGATTATAATTTAACTTGTGTGAATTAGAATTCATAAATAGATGTCAAGAATTAAAACTTCTCAAAGTAGTTATACTTGTTGACATAAAATCTATGAATTATAGAGCAGCGAAGATTAGTGGTCCAATGATAGCAAACTTCCCCTTTATACTTTTTGGTGTAGTCAAGATATTGCTTTTTTCATTTTCATTTTTCATCTAAGTTGTCCACTCATGCGTAAGCCTTGTTAAAGTTACATTTCGGGTTGTGAACGCGTTGCTATATGTATACGTACCTAATGAAGATTCTTAAAATTAGTTATTATTACTCGTATTTTAGTAATCATATGCATTTCGAATTGAATAAAATTAAAACAGCTAGCAAATTTACAATCTTTGGGCCGGGCAGACGACAATTCGGAGCTTTATAGGAAAGGAATACGTAGGTATTTTTGGACATAAATTCATCAATAATACAACAAAAGACAACAACAACGAATACTAAATACCTAATAATTATTTTAAGATGTCTGTTTGAATTGGCTCGTTAATACTTTACAGGCGTCCTGTCTATGACTAGACTAAAATGAATACCACCATCTAACGAGAAGGCGATCTGTGTTTTTGACGTTATGTGCATAATTGAGGGAAGTCCAGTGTGTATGACATAAACGTACTATTCCTATAAAATATCTATCTAATTGGGACACTGTTAATGGTGTTGGTTTATTTTGCAGTTAGTACCCATTGTCTTGCAATATCTAGCTTCTGGTTAGATACTCGTAAAGTATGTCATTGATCATGATGTCATCAGTGTTTAATAGCAGTCAATTGTAATTAAAATATTTTTGTTCGGTTTGATATTCAATTGCAACAACACAAAAATTATAGAATGAGAAATTTATTCGTAAACACATCCATCCAATCCATTTTAAATTGTCCTGTACTGATCAATGTGGCAATTTTCAGTAAGATTTCTGACATTACTTATATAGAAATTAATTTTTATATCTTTGGTGGCGTTGAGGTGAACAAAGAGCAATGAAGTCGTTATATATTTTCGGATTGAATGAATAAATGATTGATAAACCAATAATGTATATTCAAAATTATTCGTTACATACGAGTAAAATGAATCATAAAAATTAAATAAAAACATAATATACTGCACTTAGTTTAATATATTTTAAGTAGGTACTATTCTGGTTTACGCTTCGGTTTTAGATAAATAAATATTATAGGACATTCTTACACAGATTGACTGAGTGCCACGGTAAGCTCAAGAAGGCTCAAGATAAGTATTCCACAGTATTACAATGCACCTCACGAACATTCCTAGCAAAAGTTCGGTTAAAATGACTCATCAAAATGTACGTTCAAAACTTTTCTACCCGGATTCAATGAAATAGATGCAAAGTTGTAAAAAGTTGGGTAAATCCAAAATATATACGTAAAACACATATTACTTGCGACCCGAACCCTTTTTTTGTTAACAAGATATTTTGGGGTACTTCTCGTGAACATTTTGTCCCTACCCGTTTGGGGAAATGGGAGTGTAACCCAAAATTCTAAATGGCTTATTTCCATTTTCTTATAAATTCTGCTTAAATTGCCTTGCTTAAGGTACCTACGTACCTGTAACATAAAAGTTAATTTATTTCGTTAAAAATCGATTGTAATATTTGTAGTTCAGATCAAAAGGGATTAATTATTTATTTCTTTGCAGTGTTTCTGTGTCACTATAGTTAAATTAGACTTACGAGCAGAATCTGTAAGGAACATCTGGGAGCCTATTCGACTTAACTGACATGCAAAGCATGTCTCAATCAGTCGATCTAAAAAATTATCTCTAGACTCAAAGGCACCGCAGTGGGACTTGCTTTGATTATATCATTAGTATCGTTACTACTACAGAATAAAGTAAAGCCGGATTAAGTTGACTCTGCATGGAATTTGCAATGGCAATGTGGGACAGTCATCACAATTATTGACCCACACTTTGATGAATACTTAAGACTTTGGTTGACAGGTGGTTGACAGAACGCCGGAAGCACCGCCGTCAGTAGTAAATTTATTACCAATGTGTGCCTAAAATATGACACTTAGTCCCACTTGTACCAACTACTTAACCCTCGGTGGGTTATATGAATTAGAGGTATATGGAATGACAGTGATAGCCCATTAACCCTGAGTTAACTGGTTGGTGAAAGTGGGCTTAAAAGATTTATATTTGAATAGGTGTAATATAGTAATTTGTTGATTTTGTTACTGGTACCAAAATGATAAATATTATCAAATACATGTAGTTATTGAATAAAAGAAATTGGATTGAACGATATTGATCCCTGTTTATTAATTAGTTTACCCTTCCCAGAACCTCTATATTGCTGACTTCAATAGGCAACTAACTACGAACAACGTCAAAAAAAACTCAATTAATCAGAAAGTTATTTCTGAAGCCTTGCAAATTACGTATTCTGCCTTGCACTTAAGACTGCCTGTGAGCATTCCGCAGTCAGCGGTTTTTAAATTTAATATCAAGATGGGACCGTAAATAATAAGGTAAACGTAACAAAAATTTCCAAGCTAGTTTTAAAATGCAAATAGGCGATGTAGGTGGACACACGTAGCTGTTTGCTGTGATGTTGGGTCGTTCACCCCCGCGGTTGACCCGCCGAATAGTTTTACTTAAATAGGATAGTAATTTATGCAAACAGTGATAACAAGGTTCATTAACTAGTGGATACATTTATCATTTATTTTTTTTGCGGTTTTAGTAATTGGCTTACCAGTTATCATTATTCCGGATATCAGCACGGGAAGCATGGTCGCGCGATAGACGATAAACAGGAGGTGCAGGAATGTTTTACTATGTAAGCAATTGTATGTTTTTTATATATAAGTATATTAATAGAAGGTAGAACGTAGTTACGCAATAACGTTCCAATCCGTCTGAAATTGTCATTGAAATGAAAGTATTTTATATAAGGTCTAAAATTAATGGCAATTTCAGTGGATTAGAACGTTTAAGTATATTAGTAATTTAGAAACTATTATGTAAGTATTTTAATTTTTAAGGTGATATGGAGCTTACTACGTATATTCGTTTCTTACTCTGGGATGAATAACATTAACGGATGAATTTTATAATCTCCAGATAAAAAAACTATCTAGCAAATAAATAAATAAATTATTTCTGTTTCTTTCATCCTCAAGAATAAAGGGAGGGTGCTATTTATTTAACCGACTTCAAAACAAGGTGGAGATTCTCCATTCTTCGGAATCTTCTTTTATCTGACAGATAGCTTTAACTTAAGAGCTTTAAGATTCTGAAACAAGCCCTTTGGCAAGGTCTTTATGTGATCTAGCAACTAGATCGATACTGGATGACAGTTCGATTATCCAATCAGAATCAGCTGTCAACAAAGGGTGTTGCCAAAATACAAATATGCACAATTTTCACAATATTTAATTATTTAGAATTAACAATTTAAATGTAATTAATAAATCAGAAAATAGTCACTTTATTGTTGGGAAATTATATGGAATTTTGTGCACTAAGATTTTCAGTTGGTTGAAATTTATTTCTGCAGAGGACTGCTGAGGTGGTCATTTTTAGAGGTTATCCCCAAGCCTCTCAAGGTCGTTAGGGCTCCTGAGATCATTTCCTGCACTTGCTAGCTGTCTCCGGTCCTGTTCAGGCCTCCAGTGCCGGCTTTATTTATCGAGTTTCATCTTCGATCCAAAAAGTGATCAGATTGATGGAGTGCTGGCAGTCAATCCTTGTGTAGCCTAAGGGCATTCTGGAGGAATATTTTCCCACCATGAATTGTAAGTAGAATATTATGGGTGTATCAGGTTGATCACATTATTGATCCTTGCCTCAGTTTAATTTGACCACGTGTGTCTATTTCCAGTCTTCTGGTGGACTATGTGGAGGGAAGGGTCGTCAGAGCTGAGAAAATGAGCTCTCTCAAGTTCCAGCTGCTGACTGGGAATTATAACTAGAATTAGAATTACAACTCCAGGTCATACTGGTTTTACAGACATTCAAGTAATGTCTTCTTTATAAAGGGGGCCGGTTTGTCCGGCAACTCAAAATTTACCACAAGCGTCGAATGGTGCGATAGATTGCTTCCGGGGTCGAGCCTATCCAGGCGAAGAAGGTGCTCTCAACTTGCTGATGCGTCGGTTGCGGTGGTGCTTCATTGTGTCACAGCGCCTGGGGCGACCAGCTTCAGCTCGCAGAAGGAGGGCTTACACATTGTATTAGCGGTAACTTCTGGCTTGAAGGTTGGTGTCATTTTCTTTCTTCCTGGAAGGCAAGATTACTTAGTTAGTTAAGAAGAATTCCTATTATCTATGTTGGCACTGATAATTAGGGACTAACAGAACTTAGGAACGCTTGTAAATCATTTTGAATTTGAACTATTGCACGGCCCAGCTCTACCGTCTGGCAATACATATTAAGGTGCTAGCTTAAGCTTTGAATAATGATTTACTGGCTGTAACTTGCTTTGTGTCCATTAGACAATAAAAAACTGTGTGTCACAATCTAACCGTTTTCTTTCCACCCAATTAGAGACCTGAAATCTTGAGGAAATCGTAGTGCACCTTATTAAGTACTTTTTTTGCTCCTTTTTCGTGGCGGACGATTCGCCAAAGTTTTGAGACACATTTTGTGTAAATTTGTTGTCTGGGGCTTTCCCATACTTTCCCCCTTTTGCCGGGCTGGGAAAAGTCGACCCATGACATTGGCGCCCATTTTTAGAAAAGCTTAGATTTTCCTCAGGAATTCAGAAAATTTCAGTGCCATACATAAAAATAGTGAAAGTGGTGTTCATACTTACGTTTGAATTTCATTTTGAGCTTGTGTCTTGATTGTGCGCATTTCATTATCACTTGGGTGCAGCTTCAGCTTGCTTACATTGTTATTTTGACCATTTTTGCTGCACAAACTTGATATTGGCTTGCAAAGCTTAGAATTATTCACATGCTTGAACCTTCTGTTGAAGTTTTGATTTTGTGCTGACATCTTCTTTAGGAAGTAAGGTGTCAAACTATTAAGCACTATTTAGTTACTTTTTGTGGCATGTATTTAGAAATTTAAAGGCTGTGACCTAGATTATTGTGTAGAATACTTAAAAAACATTATTTTAGGATTTATTTTGCTGTTTGACCTGGAATTTTGAAGTAACATTTGAGTATTATATTTTGAGAGTATCACCATTGAGTTGTGACGTTTTGACATTAAGTTAAGGGCAAGTTGTTGGAAGCTTTTGAGTTTTCCATTTAAAGGCATTGTATACATAGGGGTAACTGACATTGTGAGTGGTTTAAATCAAAATATTCATTATTAAAGCCATATTATTAAATACCGTTTAAATTATCAACCAAAATTCAGTAAATTACAGTGTACATTTGTGTAACTTAACAATTCAGTAGTTTAAAAATTGTGTGAACAAACCATTCATTTAACATTCTTTTGAACAGATACTTACCATTTAGTTTTGGAACGTTTTGCAATTTAAGAGGTTTACATACATACATTGAAACAGGAACATTTGTATTAGAAATTTTTACTTCATACAATTACTCACATTTCACTTTGTTTTCACTGCATTTGATGCAAATCATTTAAGAAAGGAGATATACTTACATTTATCTGAAAAGGTTGAAAGCAAATAAAACACTGTATATCATTGTAAGAATATAATATTATATTTATTGTAAGTCAGTTGCCAACATACTTAATATTTTGAGTTTTGGAACTTATACAATGGCTTCTTCAGTGCAATTTCATTCCTTGCTGCGCGATGAATTAGTTTATGAAGTAATAATAAGATCAGAGACACCAGCATCAACAGTAGAGGGTCTTAGGAAACAGTTGAGGAGTTTAGTAGGGGAATGTCGGCCAGATGAGATTTTGGAGACCGAGTTAGCGCCTGACTCAGAGTTGAAGATTATTTCTGATAAATTAAATGATTTATCATCCTTAGTCACAAAATTTGTTCAGTCGAAGGATAGATACTCTGGGAACAGGTCGAAGGCTTTAGGTAATCATCTGTACTTCAGGCTTCTGCGGGTTCAGGTTGATGAAGATCCGGCGAAGCTGGCTTTGAAGGTCGAGTTCTCCAGTAGGCTTGATGCTTTGTTAGCACAGTTAGACAGTGTTGGCCAGACAGGCAGTACTTCTAGTGAGGGTGTGTCGGTGTTAGCTCAGTCAAGTCAAGCGGTCCCAATTAGAGAGTTACAAGTTCACTGCTCCGGAAATAAGAATGTTGCCAAATGGGGTGTCAAGTTCAATGGCAGCACTGATCCGCGGTCCTTCTTAGAGCGAGTTGATGAACTCAAGCTGGCTTATGGTGTGTCAGATGTGGTTTTGTTTAACTCAGCCGCGCAGTTATTTGTTGATCAAGGTTTACTTTGGTACAGAGGTATCAAGGAACAAGTTTCTTCATGGAATGATCTTAAAGCTATTTTGTTAGATGAATTTGAGCCTGCAAACTTTGATTTCCGGTTGAGGTGTGAGATTCTTGCAAGGACACAGGGTTTAGATGAACCAGTTCATATTTATTTTGCAATTATGTCCTGTCTTTTTGGTCGCTTGAAAAATCCACTGCCCGAGGAAGAGAAGTTGCAGATTTTGATGAATAACATTAGGCCTAGCTTCTCACAACAGCTTGCTTTAGTAAATATAGCCTCGATAGCGGAGTTGAAGGATTGTTGTAGGAAATTGGAGCAAGCATCACAGCGCACGCAGTACTTTGTTGAGCCCGGTAAAGCTGGTTCGGCACAGACTCTTAGCAGTGATTTTGCGTACAAAGGGAAGGCTAAGCAGGTGAACGCGGTGAATGTTAGTAATGGCAAGCGTTCACAGGCATTTGTTAGGTCGCAATCACAGGCAAAGTCGAATGCTCAACAGGGCAATGCGGCTAGGAACGTTCAACGCTCGCCCACTCAATCCACACATGCACAGAACGCTGCTGCAGGTCCAGTTTGCTATAAATGCGGTGGCACTGCGCATAACTTCCGCAAATGTAATGGGAAACCATCGAAGGGCATTTATTCATGTTTTTCCTGTGGCCAAGCGGGTCATATGGTTAGGAATTGTCCCAAACGTCAAACTCAACCTGAACGTCAAACGGAGGAACGTTCCGATTCACGTTCAAAAAACGAGTAGGGCCGGATTGTAGCAGTATTTTTCCGACAAAACTGAGTGATGCCATGAAAAAGTTCCTCAGTTATAAATCTATCGCTACGGTTCTCTTTGCACCTAGGGAAGGGGATATTCGGCCTTATTTGAAATTTAAGGTGTGTGATTTTGACATTTATGGGTTAGCAGACTCAGGTGCCGCCGTTTCAATTTTGGGCCGGCAATCCTATAAAGACTTTGTTAAGTTTGGATTTGAGCTGCAACCAATGGAGTCGGACTCGTGTAGTGTTGCAAATGGCGTCGTAGTCCAGTCAATAGGGTATGTTTTTGTGCCGATAACTTTTAAAAACATTACGAAAGTTATTAAATTTTATGTTGTGCCCAGTATTGTCTCGGACGTTATTTTAGGCGTGGACTTCTGGATTGCTTTCGGTTTAGCGCCAGAATTATTTGAGAGCATCGACTACACGACAAGACCCAGTAAATATTTCAGTTCATCGAGTATTTCGGTTCAACCAGTGAACACCATTCAGGCTTATGAAAATTTAACTTCAACGCAGCAAGAATTAGCCGACTCGGTGGTAGGGAAGTTTAAGGATATTTCGTTCGAAGAAAGGGGATTAGGTAGGACGTCGTTAGTCGAACACGTGATTGATACTGGCGATGCCCAACCTATCAGAACGCGACAGTATCCGCTCTCTCCTGAGAAGCGTGCGGCTTTAAGCTCAGAATTGGATAAAATGTTGAAGTTAGATGTGGTAACTCCTTGCGAAAGTCCCTGGAATAACCCGGCACTTTTAGTGAAGAAACCTAACGGGGACTGGCGTTTCTGCTTAGACTGTAGGAAATTGAACGCGGTATCAAAGGGCGACTCGTATTCCATTCCATATATTCCGCAAATTTTAGATAGTTTAAAGGAAGCGAGGTACTTGTCGTCCATTGACTTAAGCTCGTCGTTCTGGCAGATTCCGCTTAGTGAAAGCTCGCAGGAGAAAACCAGTTTCTGTGTCCCTGGCCGTGGATTATACAAATTCAAGGTCATGCCTTTTGGGCTCTGTGGTGCCAGTGCGCGACAGCAGCGTCTTATGGACAAGCTCATTGACCACAACATGACCAGTGACATAGAAAATGGCATGGTGTTCTGTTACGTAGACGACATTGTCATCTGTTCGTCAGATTTTCAGACTCACTTACTTTTGTTGAACCGTGTGTTGGAAAAGTTGAAAATGGCGAACTTAACGATCAATTTCGGAAAGTCAAAATTCTTTAGGCAGTCCATTAAGTATTTAGGACACGTGGTTGACGAATTAGGATTGAGGACTGACCCAGAGAAGGTTTCAGCCGTTTTGAACTTTCCCATTCCCACGACTTCTCGTGAGGTTAAGACGTTTTTGGGCATGTGCTCTTGGCACCGCCGTTTTATTAGGAACTTCGCAACAATAGCAGCGCCTTTGAATAAGTTAACTTCCAAAGGGAAGAATGCCCCACCTTTTCAGTGGTCTGATGAGGCCGACAACGCCTTCAATACATTGAAGAATGCATTAGTGTCAGCTCCGATTTTAGCGGTACCAGATTTTAGTAAAACGTTTTCTGTACACGCTGATGCATCTTCTTATGGTATTGGAGGCATGCTCTCGCAGACTATTGAAGGGCAGGAGCACCCGATTGCGTACGTTAGTCGTTCTCTGAACAAGTGTGAACGGAATTATAGCGCGACGGAAAGAGAGGCTCTTGCGGTTTTGTTTTCGGTTGAGAAGTTCCAAGCGTATCTCGGCTCGCGTCGATTTAGGGTGATCACGGACCACGCGTCACTTAAGTGGTTCATGAACCTGGAGAATCCATCGGGGAGGTTGGCACGTTGGGGTTGCAGACTGTCTCAATTTGATTTTGATATTGAGCACAGGAAGGGCTCCGACAATGTCGTACCTGACGCGTTATCCAGGCTCATGAAGGTTGACGCCGTGGACCAGGTGAATCCTAGCGACGTGGTCGATGATTGGTATGACAGGACATTTAAGGGTTGTGAAACGTTTCCGGCAAATTTCCCAAACTATTGTATAAGGGGAGGGAAATTGTACCGTTTAAGTAAAAATAAGTACAATCTTTTACGAGAATTTGACTGGAAGGAGGTAGTGCGTAAGGGTGATAGGAAGGCTATTTTACACGCCAATCATTGCGAACCGACCGCGGCTCATTTTGGAGTTTTTAAGACTCACAGGCGGTTGTCGTTGACATACTTTTGGCCAGGTATGTACAAAGACGTCGTCGACTTTGTGAAGGCTTGCGATACCTGTGCAGCCTATAAACATTCACAGAAATCGACTCCGGGTCTGATGGGACAGCCAAAAGTATGTGATCGACCAATGTTAGTTTTGAGCATTGACTTGGTAGGTCCTCTTCCGCGCTCTCGTGCAGGATTTACTCATTTGTTTGTGGTCACGTGTTGCTTCTCAAAGTATACGCTTCTGTTTCCACTTCGCCGCGCAACCAGCGCGTTGGTGGCGAAGACTTTTGAGCATCATGTGATTTTAAAGCATGGTGTACCCGAAACCGTAATTACTGATAATGGAGTACAGTTTACGGGATCGGAGTTTAGGCAGTTGATGAAGCGTTACAACGTACCTAAAGTTTTTTACGGGCCTCGATATACTCCTCAGGTAAACCTGGTGGAGCGTTATAATAAAACGGTAATGACAGCGGTAGCTTCGTATGTAGAGGAGAACCATAGAACTTGGGATGAAAAACTGCACCAAATTCAGTTTGCAATAAACAGTGCGGTGAATGAAACCACACACGAGTCTCCTTTCTTTTTAGTACATGCAAGGGAACCGGTGATCAACGGATCGTTTTACAAAGATGTCGATAAAGATTACGAGCCAGGTATGCCTAGGGAAGAATATGCGGGTAATTTCGGGATACTGAAGGATATTTTCCATCAGGTTAGGTTACGGTTGTTGAAAGCACACGAGACAAATGCTAGGTACTATAATTTGAGAAGACGTCCTGAACAGTTTTCAGTAGGCGATCTAGTTTGGAAACGGAGTTACGTGCAGAGTGATGCACAAAATTTTAGGATGGCGAAGCTCGCCCCTAAATATGTTAAGTGTAGAGTAAAGGCAGTATTGTCGCCTTTAGTCTACGAGTTAGAAAATTTAGATGGTCACTGTATAGGATCATGGCACATTAAAGACCTGAAGGGAAAGGTAACAGCTACCGGTTAAGTGATCGGTGGACGTGCGGCCCGGGGTACAGGGTACTCCTCGCCGCGCCGCCACCGTTGACTAACCAACGGAGCTAGTACTGGACAGTGTGGTTGTATTTTAGCAGCAGTGTTAAATATTGCAAAGTCATATTTAATCACCAACTGTTAGAGACGTGGCGAACAGGTACGACTGTTTCACCACTCAGTATGTAAGAGGAAGTATGCAACAAATTGAGAGAGATGTATGAATGGTGCTATGCAACCATATAGCTCAACTTTGGTCTGGAGCGAAGTCTTTAATGTGAATAATTTTGCTGTCGTGCGAAATCACGCAGAATTTTGTGGTTATCGTGCTTGTTATTTTTTTTGTGTAGCCAATACTCTGCAGGGTCCCGTGCATGTGTGGATTGGCGGTTTAGTTTTTGATGTGATAGGGAGAGGGTTTATTTTGAGGTAAGGCAGGGCGCGCACTGCATACCACGGACGTTGGTTGGCGTTTCGTTGTGTTGGATTTGGTCCGGTTTATGTTCCTCTCAGCTCACGGTAACAGGCACGTAACACTTTTGGTTCAGCTAACTAGGTTTAGCAGACGTTATAATTTAGAAATTTGAAATATAATTTTTTGAGATAGCTAATTAAGATTAGCATTTATGTAATTTAGGAAATTTGGAATGAAATTTCGTTTTAAGCTACTCAAGTTTATCAAGTAAACTTAGCAGTAGGAATTGCATGATTTTAATTTCGCCCGGTCTAGTAGAGATTTTGTTTAAGAATGCTGATCATCGGTCCTGGCGGTTGGTTTTGCGTTTTTCCAGCGCAACTGTGAAGTTGTGCTGGTAAAACCAAGGATATGGTTACTGGTTTGTTAGTTCATTTGGCAGTGGGGAATTTTCCGAATGGTTCGGATGCCACACTGGTTTTAGTGTTGCGTGGGTTCGAAATAATACAAAATTCAAAATTTAAGGATGTTTTAGAGGGATGGTTTTTTGGGACGGTTTCGTGAGGGTGTAAGTTTTGGCATTTCTTTTGGCAATATTTCGTAACCGGCGGCATCACAGGTTTACTTTTGTGTGTTTCTCCCATACTCGGTATGGTCGAGGTGTGTTCGTTTCTTTTCTTATTTTCATTTCTTTTGTGACACATTGTTAGTTTAGTCGCTGAGGACAGCGAGCGTTTTACCCTTGGTAAAACGCTACAGCAGGGAGAGGGGTATTGTGACATTGCACATTTTAGCTTAACAATTTAACAACGGCAGTTTTAAATTTGTCCCGAACGTAATTACTTTTTGCGCATGGCAAGGTCTTTATGTGATCTAGCAACTAGATCGATACTGGATGACAGTTCGATTATCCAATCAGAATCAGCTGTCAACAAAGGGTGTTGCCAAAATACAAATATGCACAATTTTCACAATATTTAATTATTTAGAATTAACAATTTAAATGTAATTAATAAATCAGAAAATAGTCACTTTATTGTTGGGAAATTATATGGAATTTTGTGCACTAAGATTTTCAGTTGGTTGAAATTTATTTCTGCAGAGGACTGCTGAGGTGGTCATTTTTAGAGGTTATCCCCAAGCCTCTCAAGGTCGTTAGGGCTCCTGAGATCATTTCCTGCACTTGCTAGCTGTCTCCGGTCCTGTTCAGGCCTCCAGTGCCGGCTTTATTTATCGAGTTTCATCTTCGATCCAAAAAGTGATCAGATTGATGGAGTGCTGGCAGTCAATCCTTGTGTAGCCTAAGGGCATTCTGGAGGAATATTTTCCCACCATGAATTGTAAGTAGAATATTATGGGTGTATCAGGTTGATCACATTATTGATCCTTGCCTCAGTTTAATTTGACCACGTGTGTCTATTTCCAGTCTTCTGGTGGACTATGTGGAGGGAAGGGTCGTCAGAGCTGAGAAAATGAGCTCTCTCAAGTTCCAGCTGCTGACTGGGAATTATAACTAGAATTAGAATTACAACTCCAGGTCATACTGGTTTTACAGACATTCAAGTAATGTCTTCTTTATAAAGGGGGCCGGTTTGTCCGGCAACTCAAAATTTACCACAAGCGTCGAATGGTGCGATAGATTGCTTCCGGGGTCGAGCCTATCCAGGCGAAGAAGGTGCTCTCAACTTGCTGATGCGTCGGTTGCGGTGGTGCTTCATTGTGTCACAGCGCCTGGGGCGACCAGCTTCAGCTCGCAGAAGGAGGGCTTACACATTGTATTAGCGGTAACTTCTGGCTTGAAGGTTGGTGTCATTTTCTTTCTTCCTGGAAGGCAAGATTACTTAGTTAGTTAAGAAGAATTCCTATTATCTATGTTGGCACTGATAATTAGGGACTAACAGAACTTAGGAACGCTTGTAAATCATTTTGAATTTGAACTATTGCACGGCCCAGCTCTACCGTCTGGCAATACATATTAAGGTGCTAGCTTAAGCTTTGAATAATGATTTACTGGCTGTAACTTGCTTTGTGTCCATTAGACAATAAAAAACTGTGTGTCACTTAGTAATTCAACTGGCGAAATTGGTAACGCATTTGACCGCTAATCTACAGATGTAGGTTCGAGTCGCCGGTGGCTACTTAGCTAGAGTGATTTTTTCATTGCAATAATTTATAATTGCATTTTACAATTTATATTATTTAATTCATAGTTAAGTAGTTGTTATACAATAAAAAAGTTATAAAAACACGAAATCATTAGTGCATCTAAAACCACAATGAAAACCAATTTTATTCATTTATTCAAATTAAATATACAATAAAAAAATAACTTAAATTAAATAATTTTTTATTCTATTGGTAAAAAATAAAAGCTCAATTTCAGCAATATGTTTTGAATCCATCCATCCATAAATGGGAAAGTGTGTGTGTCTGTTTGTTTGTCCGTCTTTCACGGCAAATCGGAGCGACGAATTGACGTGATCTTTTAAGTGGAGAATTGAAGGGATGGAGAGTGACATAAGCTACTTTTTGTCCTAACGCGAGCGAAAAGTCTATTTATATCTTGATTCTCTTGTGTGTTGCGTAAAATTCAAACCTAAATAACATTGTGTATTGATTAAGTAAGAGTACTTATTAAGTTACAGTCAATAAACTAAATACTGGTATGTTTAGAAAAGAATACCCGGCGTTTCAGATAGGGGCGTACAAGCACTTAGTTCAGGTAAGATATATTTATGGTACCAAAGACATCATAAAGAAGATGCCAGGGCGCACCGTTGGGTGGCCTTTGGTTATTTACTGCTTCATTTTTAATGCTACTGCGTATGAGATAGCAAGTTTTTAGTTGGATGACCTTCTTTTATCAATAGTACCTATGTTCAGAAAGAGAAGAGTCGTGAAATGTATGGAACCCGATACATTCTGTGACTCTTCTCTTTTCGCACAAACTAAGAATAATATTTGACTTTTGTCATTAAAAACACTGAACTATATTATATGAATTATCACTGTTGTTAAAAGCGCGAAAGCGAAATCTACTTAACTATACGAGTAAATATGTACAGGAATGCATAATATTGATATCAACGGATATCTTTATTATAAGTCTCGGTATTTATTTTCATTCTCTAGTCTACTAGGTTTTTTACAATATGTAAATAAAAAATAAATATAATCACACTTACAAAGCATATAAACACATTATACAAAACCTAACCTAGGGTGCCGCCGGTAGCGGGGCAGGGCCCAAGCAGCCGGTGGTTAGGGCTGCAGAGAGAGGAGCCGCCGGACTATCCGCGCCGTGTCCAAGATCACCGCCTTCTGCATTAGTATTATTACACAATTTAAAAATGGACAATGCCAGGTAGTTCAGTATCAATCTCGGTTTTATAAACAGTATTTTTATTAAACCAGTTCACAAATATGGATTATGTAGGTAACTGATTTCAAATGTTATACACCAAAGCATAAAATCTACTTTTATCATTACAAATGTTTTTATGTTGGTACGTAACTCAGAAAGATCAGAAACTAGTCAATCGTAGACTTTCATCAATATTATATTTTTCATATATCGTCACTACTTTAAAAAAAAACTTGTATCTTCGTCTGTCAATGAAAAGAAAATTGTAGTAAGTATGTATGGAATGCATATAGACTTACTGCGTTTTAACTTTGAGGTACAGCGTGAGATACGAGATTTTTTAAAAGTAGTGACGATATTCAACCTTAAAGCAGAATGGATTTACCCAAGTTTGAAACTAAGCGACACACTTATTGTCTTATATGGCCAATAAAACTTTTAAATAGAAGTTGAAGTTTTAAGCTTTGTACCTATCTGTTCCTTAGTTTTGAGCCAGGTGTTTTCTAGAAAACCGGAATATATAACTAGAAGTTCTGGTATTTTAGTGCACATTCAAAACTAGATACCTACTAAAAGTCAGAAAAGACGATTTTCTTCACGCGCTGGAATATCGCCTGCATAATGGAATGAATTTAAGGTGAAATAATCCAATTTATAAGACAATCGTATTTCTTGTAAAGGTAACATATTAATTTCATAAAAATACGTACTTGAAGATGCTTGTTAGGTACTTATTTACAACTACTTAGCCACTCCAAAGCGGCTATACAAGATAGTATATTACAAAGAAGGAAATTCGAAACGAGTGGTAAATTATCTATTAACACGCGTATTGTACAACCTTTTACAATACATAATATCATAGTTTTGTCATAGTTTAGAAAAATACTCCGTGAATGGGGAAATTTACAAATTTTTACACAAATGACTGGAGTTCAATGAAGTTTTTAAAATTAAAACCATTGTCGTCATAGGTATGTTCACTACCACCTAACTAATGACAATACATGTGATTGATGAATGAGATTGTCGAGTAAGCCTAATTAGTAATTACTCTAACTAGCCATCTAACCTTTGAAATAAAATCAATTGACACCTACAGTTGACATCCGGGCTTGGACTGTACGAAAATAGAACAAACACATTAAATTTCAAAATACAGCAGTGTCAAAAATATTACAATACGCAATGTGTGGCATCATCTATCACGACCCACTCACCGTCTAATAGAAAATTAAAAATCTTACGTGCAACATCTGACATTTTAAGTATGATATGTGTAACTTTTCAGTAAAGATAATATCATAAAAGCTGTAAGTACCTCAGCTGTTCTTAAAAAGTTTGTACATAGCAAATTTTAATTAATCCTATTTCGTTACCAACATTTAGTAATATAAGTCGACTTTCGTAAGATATATACAGGATAATTGTTATAATTAAGAAAATATAGATACTAGCGAACGTTAATGACGAAATAAAACTTACTAAAATCTAAATTTGTCAAAAAAATCTTGGTAACAAAATAGGAATAAAAAAAAACTTTTTCTTTAATTTTTGTATAAACTTTTTGAGAACTGCTGACCTATACGGTGTCTTTCTAATATACATTTATGCGTTAAAAAGTACTAAAAGCGCTGCGTTAATGTTACATTTCCATTCCAATAATTTCCACACGAATGCGACTAAAAAGTTTCACAGGATGTTCTGTAAAATAAATAGTGTTATCGTCAGACAACAATACATATTATTATTTGGATTAAAGATTTTAAGAACATCATCATCATCCTGCTTGACAACTAGGGTCCGTTTTGACAACTAAGTCTCAAGATTTTTGCTAAAGCGACGGCCACCTTCCAACCCGAAGGGTAGCTAGGCCTTAACTGGGATGATTCCGGTCTCATCACGCTGTTTTCTTATGCTACGGGTACAATGGCTACAATCGGCTACATACACTCGTAATAGAATTATCTTGATAAAACTTCGTCTTCGGCATACGGCGAATGTGTAGGGCCAAACTGTCATGCCTCACAGCGAGGCGAAGGGGTTTCGGCTTCGGCCAAGTGCCGAAGACGCCGAAGTACCTATTCGCGAATATTCGGCTACATGCAACGCGATAATGCGAATTACTCGTTACGATCGTGCGCGGAAAACTCCAAAATCAAACCACAGATTTGTGTACGATCTTTTCAATATACAAAAACTCAACTACCTATCTAACATTTTGCGACCTTACAGAATTCATTTATCAATCCAACAACATAACTATCACAAACTATTAATAAGTTACTAACGTAACAGATCCTTCAGTTGCTTGCAAAACGACAAATGCCTACGCTTTATTTAACTAATACTAATAAGTTACTACGTAAAACTCAGAAGAATAGTAGGTACGTGCCACGCGACTACACAGGCAGGCGCGTGGCGCCTCTCGTCAACGTTGTTAACTTACTAATGCGTTGTCACAGAAAGCTCGACCGTGCATGTAACGTCGACCCGACCAATCCCTCGATAAATCGCGTTGATTAAGGCGATATATTTCCGTAGACGCTGCGCGCACTCGTTTTTTGAAGCCGTTAAAAACATAGGAAAACGCAATGGAAAAATCTGAAAACGATATATGTTAAATTTCAGGATCTGGTGAGTATGTTATGGAGTTGAACACCATGAATGTTACAACTTCGCTCGATAGAAAATGACTCCAAAGTTACCTCTTCTCTTAACAATAAATCGTTCCCATGGCTATGATAAGAACTTTTTTGACTTGTTTTTTACTTCAATATATAGGTAATTCAAATTATGCTCCTTTTTATTATGGGACTAATGATGAAAACACAAAAAAATCTATTGTATACATTTCGACTGTTATGATACAGCTCATTTCTATGGAACATCCAATTTTTTTTTCGTGGTTTCAGTATTGGACCCTTAATTAAATGTTTTCCTGACAGAATAACTGGAGATAATCCTGACAACCTAACAATACACAAAGTCAGGATATAAAATCCACAAAAGGTTTTGATACCTTTTGTGGATTTTATAGCCTGACTGCTTCTTTTCGATGTTCAAATACCTCAACTATCGTGATATAATTATCAGATCAATATCATCCTTTTTTTTAATAAGTACTATTAATTGATGAATGCCAAATGGTACCGCAAAAGAAATCTTCAGGAAATCATTAAAAGATGTGCTTGCGAGAAATGCTTGGAACAAAATTTGGACTAGTTAGGAGCTGAAGATATCAAAAATTAACCGGCTTTTATTCTTTCCTTATCATAATGTTAGGTAGTACTACTCAAGGTTTTCTTTTGTGCAATAAAGGTTAAATAAATAAATGTTAGGTCCCTTGATTGTATACATTCTCTAAGTCATTAAACAGATTCTCCGTGGTCGGAACTACAGTTTCCGAGATTTACGCCAAAAGCCTGTCTCAAGGGGTACGGTTTAGGACTTTTGATATGTTAAGCTCCAAACTACTTATACCAAACATTTCCCTCTATAACTTATTGTAACTTGGCCTAAAAATATTTGACGTATTTTTACATTAGCTTAAAGTTGGAATCAAAATCAAGCCTATTTTTAATGCACAAATAATAAAATAGCTTTGTACGTAGCCGAATGTTCCCGAATACTTCGGCGTCTTCGGCACTTCGCCCGAAGCCGAAACCCCTTCGCCTCCCGGTCGGTAAGCAAGGTGCAAAATGTTATGGAGATACTTAATTAAATAAATAACCTTTCCCTAATATATGTTTGTCGAAGAAGCGACGCAAAGTTCTTATAAGTAACTTCACACAGCTGGCTATGGGTACGTCGGTAAGCTCGGTCGCGTGATATGGCCTATCACGACAGCATGTTCTTTTCGACGGGATAAGCTTTATCATGCTACCGTGCTTGCCCGTATATTAATTACAAATTTGATTGAAATTCGGTAAATACTTTAAATCCATACTAATATTATAAATGGGAAAGTGTGTGTGTCTGTTTGTTTGTCCGTCTTACACGGCAAAACGGAGCGATGAAATGTCATGATTTTTTAAGTGGAGATAGTTGAAGGGATGGAGAGTGATATAGGCAACATAGCTGGGCACCGTTAATCAAATAGTTAACTTCGTTAATCGCTAATCCGTTACTAAAAAAGTTAACTTCGTTAATCGTTAAAGCGATACATTTCGACAAATTTAACGTAAGTTAAAGTTAATCGTTAATCCGTTAACACGTGAAGAAAAATGAACTTTTCTTTAAATATTTAGTTGCATCAGTATCCACTATAACGTATTATATTTCTGTAAAAGGCCGAAGTACAGCTAGCCTATTGAACTCTAGGCTGCACGTGGAAGGCAGTGATCGCCTGAGCTACTGCCAAGAGCTGTGTCAGGAGAGATGCTGGCGGTGACGGGACTGTTGTGGCACTTTGGGCGGTAGAGGCTAGGGAAGCGTATGTAGTCGTAAATAGGGCTCGAATTTGCTGCCCTATCACTACAACAGTCGCCATGGTAAAGCTCAGGATTCACCGAATCAAAGTTAGTTAAAGCAAATCCACGTGAAAAATACTTCTTTAGGTAATATTTCGGACTTTTAGCAATTGACATCGGAAAAACCTAGGATTTACCGGCAAATCATAGGATTTGCCGTACTTCGGGCTTTTATAGTAGCGTTCAGAACGTGTTTTTCGCAGCGCAGATGGCGCCTGTGCCCTACTAGATTAACGATTAACGGACTCGGAGAAATTTAACGGAAGTTAACGAGTCCGTTAACATCTTTTCAAGTTAACTTAAAAGTTAATCCGTTAATCGAAATGTTAACTTCGTTAATTAACGATTAACGGATTAACGAGTTAATGCCCAGCTATGATAGGCAACTTTTTGTCTCTTTCTAACGCGAGCGAAGCCGTGGGCAAAAGCTAGTATAATATATGCAAAGGATAGAGTGAAGAACGACCCCAAACAAATGGGATAAGGGCAAGCGAATGATGATGATAGAGTGAAGAACTTGATATGTCGAGACATTTTTTTACTAAAATTTTCAATTTAGAACATGATTATTGTCTGATGGTTCTAATAATTGGTTCAGTCCTGACAACTAACTTATCGTGTTCGTATTTTCATGAAACAACATGACAAAAGCATTATCATGTCAAATCCCGCTACACCTACGCTTGTCGCTCATCATTGCATGAAGTCGGTAGCCTTTATCGCGTTTAATACACAGCTGATCCCTCACGTCATGTTCGGTAAGCATAGAGCTATTTACTCGGAAGCCTAACATGGTGTCAAATTAACGATCATATAAAAGGGTTATAAACATTATTGGGACGAGCAACCGTCACGTTCATACTACGAGTAATAAATGGTAAAACAATCTGTCCATCTGGCCGTCTGTCTATTAGGCTAAGCCCAAGTTAGGAGAATTGTGTCATACATTTCGGTATATTCCAGTAAGTATATTAATGCTGTAGTCTAGTCCTACTGCCAACCCTTGCACTTGGTAGGTATATGTATGTTTATATGTATTTTTACTACATCGCGCTAAAGTGCCCACGTCATTTTTTTATTTTTTTTTCAAAGTTTTCCATCCCATTTTTTTTTTGTAACATGGGTATTTTTTATGCGATTCATACTCAGAATCGCGAGGTCTTTTGATCCTGATAGGAGAAAAAAAATGTCCCAAAATTTCCACTTTTTACATTTATTTTACATTAGATACATTTTTCAAATCTTCTATTCCGTTACCGCCATACAAAATGTATGAAAAAATGGTAACGGAATGGGAAAAAACATTGGGATACTTTTTTCTCCTATTAGGATTGAAAGAGCTCGCGATTCCGAGTGGAAACCACATAAAAATTTCCAAATCCAAAAAAAGTAGGGAAAAAATGGCCCCAATAAAAAACAACTGGACGGTTGATGCAGTCTTAAACGATATCCACGAAAATTGGGACAAAGATCATTTGAGCCCCGAGAATGTAAATTGTTTTATTACGGGACAGGAAGGGATGGACCCTTTAATAGTATGAATGGAGGTGCAATTTACAATAAAGCGGTATACCTACTTATACTGGTTCCATTTCGTTTTTGCGCAGACGAAGTTGCGAGCAGAGTCTAGTTCTAACACAATAGAGAATTTATATCTTATTTCGACATCATATCTAACAACCGCTATAAAACTTAAACAGCCCGTTTTCTCGGTTTAAGGATTTTATTAACCTTGAAAGTCGTAAAAAGATAAAAGAATATAGATGCAAACTTCAACCTGGTGTTTGCTCAAACAGAATAAACAATCTGTTTTGTAACGGTTGTCTTACATGCCCCCCATTCCGAACCTCGCATATTACGTCGGGAGGCATTCGCAAAATGTCCTTCGAAGGAACCGTTGTATTTGCAGAGGAGATAAAAGCTTTGGGTGTATCTTTTTTACGACCTTCCTACCGCTGTTACGATGTTTTAAAGAAGATAGATTTTTGTAGCGTAAAATCTCGAGTGGTCCATGCACCAGTCGTCTAACGTTATGTGACAACCGCCAGTCTTTCGGAATTTAAAATAATTATACAGTCCATATTATTAGTACAGATAATAATACAATTCTGCTTCATAAAAAAGGCGAGAAGAACAATATTGGAAATTATCGTCCCATAAGCCTGGTGTCCCACATTTACAAAATTTTCATCAAACTTATAGAGTGTCGTATTGCTGGCCAATTGGATAAACACCAACCTCCAGAGCAAGCAGGATTCAGGCCCAGTTTTTCAACCACCGATCACCTCCAAACAATAAACCAAGTAATAGAAAAACACAACGAATTTAACATACACCTTTACATAGGATTCGTAGACTATGAAAAAGCGTTTGATAGTTTAACGCATTCATCCATATTTTCTGCACTTCATAACCAAAATATAGAGCCCACATACATTCAACTCATCCAGACAATATATGACAATAGTACCGCTAATATAAAATTGCAGTCATCCGGCCAGTTGTTTAAAATAGAAAGAGGGGTCAAACAGGGAGATCTGCTATCTCCTAAACTTTTCACTAGCACCCTTGAACAAATATTTCAAAACCTAGCGGTATCATGGGAATCCAAGGGAATAGTCGTGGGCGGAAGAAGATTAACAAATCTTCGGTTCGCGGATGACATCGTTCTCTTTGCCCCTTCAGCTGCAGAACTTGAAACAAGACCTTTGCTCGGCAAGCCTTCAAGTTGGCCTTAAAATGAACCGGTCTAAAACCCAGGTAATGACCAACAGCACCAAAAGTGAGATTGTAGTAAACGGGCAAAACATACACTATGTCGACGAGTATACGTACTTGGGGCAAATAGTCTCATTCGACCAAAGGCAGGACAAAGAGATCGAAAGGAGAGTCCAAAACGCTTGGAAGAGCTATTGGTCCCTCAAGGAGCTATTGAAGGGAACCCTTCCACTAGCTCTCAAACGGAGACTCGTCGACATGTGTATATACTGCCAATCCTCACTTACGGTGCTCAGACATGGTCACTTACCGAGTCGCAAAAGACAAAATTGAAGGTTTGCCAAAGAGCCATGGAGCGCAACATGCTTGGGGTGAAAAGGATTGACCGGGTCCAAAACACTACGTTGCGCGCCAAGACAGGCATTGTCGACGTTGGGGTCAAAACCGCCAGGTTTGAGTTGGACTGGGCAGGCCATGTACGGCGTATGCATCCACAGCGGTGGGCTAAGCTAGCTACGGAGTGGGTGCCAAAACGAAAACGCCCGAGGGGTCGGCCCGGAAAGAGATGGCGGGATGACCTGGACTCCTTTCTTAACAACCGGACGGATGCTGCACTTAATCGGGAGGATTTGACGACCGGTCTGGCTCAGTCGGTAGTGACCCTGCCTGCTGAGCCGCGGTCCCAGGTTCGAATCCCGGTAAGGGCATTTATTTGTGTGATGAGCACAGATATTTGTTCCTGAGTCATGGATGTTTTCTATGTATATAAGTATGTATTTATCTATTTAAGTATGTATATCGTCGCTTAGCACCTATAGTACAAGCTTTGCTTAGTTTGGGGCTAAGTTGATCTGTGTAAGATGTCCCCCAGTATTTATTTATTTATTTATTTATTTATTTATCTAGGGGGGAGGCCTTTGCCCAGCAGTGGGACACTAGGTAGGCTACTGAAAAAAAAAAAAACAAAGAGCTATTTTCAGCATCGGGTTACTGTACTAATCTATTTGACGAAATTGGAATATTATACTTTCTACAATATTCCTATAGATGATAATAACGCTCATCTCTTATCTTCTTAGAAAAAAATCATTGATATTATATAACTAACCTAAGTGGTTAAAGCACTAAGTATCAAAATTGCGAATGATAATGATGACAAACATCTAAGCTAATAGTTTTACAAATATATGACAATTATAAAGGCTACTTAACCCATCTTAGGGTTCCGTAGTCAACTAGGAAGACTTTCTAGGAAATTTATTTTGAACTTGATAGGTTGAACAGTTTTTGAAAAAAATACGGGAAACCACGGAACCCTACACTGAGCAGTTAGCGTGGCCCGACACGTTATTGGCCAGTTTTTTAAAGTTTGTTTTATATTATTATTAATTACTGTCCAATTAACTGAAAAAAATTTGACTATATTTTATTATGACTTAAAAACCGCAATAAATATTTTTAAAGTAACCAGGCAAAAACAACATCAGCCATGTCATCTACAGATTATCTGTGAATGAAGTCATTCAGTACGAAAACAACCATTTCTGACATTTTAAACTACACTTTAAGTACGAGGCATAAAGGTCAATGATTGATTCGACATGAAGTTGGTTCGTCTTCTATGACGTCACTAGATAGAATAGAATAGAATAACTAGATGGCCGACAGCGTTTTCGGTAGGCAAAATTAAAAAAATACTTACATTTTTAACTAAAAATAACTAGTCATAGTACACTTTTAATATCCAAAATCAACAAATGCCTACCCTTTTCCGGAGCCCAGGCGGTTGGTAATGAGCGTATCCAGGGGGCATCTAAGTTTAATTTTTTACCGCCGCACCCAAATCTCAAGGAAGGTGGTTCTCAATTCGTTTGTATTTTTTTTTATGTTCGTTCCACGATATCTCCGTCGTTACTGGACCGATTTTGATCGAATGTATATGCATACAGATTGGTCCCATTTTTATCAGAACCCAGTTCTGATGATGCGATCCTGGAGAAATCGAGGGAACTCCTCAAATCTGAAAGGCATACACATGGTGATTTTTGTGTTTTTATAAGAACAGCTTGCGTTTACTTTCAGAACAGTGACATTTGGCGCAGTGGAACTTCTGATGATAGTCAGAACGGAACTCCTCAAATCTGAACAGCACACTTATAGTGACTTTGGTATTTTTATAAGAACAGCATGCACTTACGTCCAGAACAGTGACATTTGGTGCAGTGGAACTGCTGATGAAGATCAGAACAGAACTCCTCAAATCTGAACGGCACACTTATAGTGACTTTGGTATTTTTATAAGAACAGCATGCACTTACGTCCAGAACAGTGACATTTGGTGCAGTGGAACTTCTGATGATGATCTAAGTTCAGAATAGTGATATTTATTTGTTAGGAGATTTGTTCTCTTTGTTATGCGTATGTTTGTTTTCAAGTAAAATTCTGTCAAGCTCGATTTCTTATATGTAATCGGATATCGGATTCATGGGAAATTTAGGAAACTCCTCATACCTTAACGGTATACGTATATTCATTAAATTTGTGTTTCCGTCAAATAATCAGAGATTTATATTAAAAGCAGTTTTAAAAATTACCTACCTACACATTTCTACATAATCCAACATTCGCAAGTTCACCAGAACCCCAAAAGCGGCGGTTTCTTTTTCTTAAAAATTATTTAGTAACTATTGTAAGTTATCAAAAAGCTATGAATGAAATTTAACCTCAGTGTCTCTTTTCATTCGCTTTTTCCGGTTCTGAAAATGAAATAAAAAAGAACAAAGACTGTATAAATGGATCAGCACTACAGGAAAAAGTAATTTAGTTTTGATGTAGGGAACAAATCAAATTAAATATTTTTTGATTTGTGTCGGCGGTCGGGGTGGTGTAGCGGTTTATCACGTCAGCCGCGTTAGCTGGAGACCAGGGTTTGGATTCCGTTGTCAGCGGTTTTTGCTAACGCACGTGCCGGGCTTAAATTCTCGACTTTGTGTGGTTTCTCCTGCTAATAATCACTGAGGATTGAATATTTGTGTTGGTTGTGGGTTAATAACCACTTAAGGTAAGTTTTGTTGGTGTATGGTAGTGTAAACATGGATACGGGAGAAGACGCCGTGCCTCCAGATAAAAATGGTGGCCCTTCGGGTAATCAAAAGCGTCCTAGTTCTGAAGATGATAGTGGAGCAGATCTTCACGGGAAAAAATCTAGTCCCCCAAGCGCGTCCATTCAACATACGTACGTCCGTCCGGGATATGAAAACGCTAACGATTACAAGTATGCACCGACTGATTTAGGCCCATTTGTAGTTCATGTGTCCCGAGAGGATACCGAAAGCACGAACACTTCAAGTCGTATGAAAGCCTTAAAAATGGCCCAAATAATATATAATAATAAAGTACCAGGCATCAAAGAAATAAAAGCATTAGGGAAAACAAAAATGGAAATCCACTTCGCAACAGCGTCAGAGGCAAATTCAATAATCAATAATCATTTATTCATTTGCAAGAATGTAGTACACAAAACAAGTTCTTACAGTATACATTATGTCCCATAGTACATTCTGCTTATCAAAGCATGCAAAGAAGGTGTGCTTAATCTAACTTAATAAATATACAAATATACAAGGTCCTAACAAGTAAAAGATTGTTACACTATTTATTACACACATGTCTAGATATTATCATGATTTCAGAATTTTAAATATTGCAAAATTAAGAATTATTATTTACTACACAAGTCAGTTATTAATGTCATTTCTATCTCATGACATTTTGACGACGCATAAGCTTTCTGCAGCAATCCCGCGGTTCCAGGTATCTCGCATGGGGGTAGTTAGGCAAATTCCTCTGGACTGGACCCTGGAGGAATTCGTAAATAGCATTGAATGCCCTACAGGGTCTGGCCCAGTGGTCAAGGCACGTAGGCTAAATAAGAAAAGAGAAGTGGAAGGTCGTCGTGTTTGGGAACCCACAGGAACAGTTGCACTAACTTTCCTCGGACAGGTTTTACCTGAAAAAATTTATAGCTTTAGCATGTCCTTACCCGTCTCCACATATAAACTACCTATAATTCAATGTAGAAAATGTGTAAGATTCGGCCATATTAAAGAACAATGCCGCTCCAATCCTAGATGTTCACGCTGTTCGCAAAATCACGAAACAACTGAGTGTTCAGTCCCCGATGCTGAGGTATCCTGTCTTTTCTGTTCGGGCCCGCATGCCGCAACCAACCAAAGCTGTCCAGAATTTGCCCGCCAAAGGTCTATCAAGTTGGTAATGGTAGAAGAAAATATAGGATATATTGAAGCTGCGAGACGCTTCCGTCCAGTTAGAACATCATTTGCTGACATTGCAAAGACTAGCCAAGCAAACCAACCAAACCGAGAAATCAGGTCGCTCTCCCCCTCATCTAAAAGTCCAGCGCAGTCTTCATCATCTCAAAATTCCCCAACAACTCAGACGACTCAGTCATATAGAAAAACTATCCTAGTGCAAAGAAGACCCAAGCCTGTGCTTGGTAAGTCTTATGATGTAGAGGCTCACAGAAACATCACATCCACCCCTCAATCGTCTCAATCAAATGGATGTGCACTGGGACAGCAGGTCTCAGAGACACCTAATGACAACCTTAGCTATGGTGTGTCACTTATTATTAATGATCTCCTGAGCAGATTTGGAGACATCTTACCGTACAGTGCTCTAGAAGCCTTCCAGGCTCAAATCTGTGCTTCGATTAATAAAGCCATTCAAAACGGCCTCACACAACCTGATACAATGGAATGCTAGAAGTATAAAAAATAAAAAGCATGAAATTATAAATTTAATTAATTTACATAGCCCTTCTATCCTTGCCATCTCGGAGACTTGGTTGGCGCCTGGATCCCACTTTAGGGTTACAGGCTACTCCTGTCTTAGGGATGACAGGGATGATGGGCATGCTGGCTGTGCTATTTTAATTAAAAGAAATATAACCTTCTCACAACTTATTCTCCCTCCCCATTCACCTAATTTCAATATCGTGGCAGTCCGCTGTCTTAACTTATCATTTATTTCTGTATATATCCCACATCCTAATAGAGATATAATTCAAGAAATTGATTCTATTTTGCAGTCATTGCCTTCCCCAATTATAATACTAGGTGATTTTAATTGCCACCACCCCCTGTGGGGATCAGTAGATTATGACGCGAATTCCAGGTATGTAATAGATCTTATGGACAATGTTAACCTATGCGTTTTAAACGACGGAACCCCAACACGTAGAGTCTCGCCTATGCAAAATGTAAGTGTCCCTGACCTAACAATGGCATCACCTGGCTTGGTACAATCTTTGGTATGGACAGTTTGTTCTAATTCTTTTGGGAGCGACCACCTTCCAATCTTAATAATTCTGCATTCTCTGATCACCCCAACGCCCCCACAGGTCCCACTTCTTAAATATAGCATATGTAGAGCTGATTGGTCTAAGTTTAGATCTGAGCTGGACCTCTGTTTGGCAAATTCTCCCAGCACAAGTCATGCAAATAACATGGATAGGTATAATTCATTCATTGAGGCAGTTCTTTCAGCGGCTAATAACTCTATCCCTTTGAAAAATTCTGCTCACAACAAACTTCCATCTCCAGCTTGGTGGGATGCTGAATGCTCTGCCGCAGTTAAGGAGCGTAAACAAGCGGAGTCTCTTTTTGCTCAAGACCTTTCCCTGGATAATTATATCAATTTTAAGCATGTTTCTGCCAAAACTAGGAGATTCTTGAATAAAAAGAAATTTCAGGGTTGGCGTACCTTTTGTGAATCACTGTCCCCAAGAACTCCTTCCACTTTGATATGGAAAATGATTAAAGCTTTTCGGCACTCTCAAACCAATAATAATATCACCTCTAATGAATCTATCTGGATTGAAGATTTTATATCTAGGTTGGCTCCTCCTTTTGTTCCAAGCCAGGATGGTATTGGAGGGTACTGCTCTAGTGCGGCGCCATCAGAAAAAATGAATGAGGCTTTTTCTTTTGCTGAGCTTTGCTGCGCGATTGACCACCTCAGAGACTCTACTCCGGGATGTGATGGAATCCCATACTCCTTTTTGGTCCAAAGCTCTGAATGTACAAAGAAAACATTTTTAGACATTCTTAATAACATTTTTTTAACAGGTAATATCCCAGACTCCTGGAAAACCCAGATAATATTACCAATACTAAAACCTGGTAAAGACCCAGCTAGTCCAAATTCATATAGGCCTATTGCCTTATCATCAGTAATAGCAAAAATAATGGAACATCTTGTAAAAAATAGATTAGAGTGGATCGTAGAAAGTAAAAACATCATATCAAAAACCCAGTTTGGTTTCAGAAAGGGTATGGGTACTACAGATAGCCTGAGCGTTCTCACCTCGGACATTCGTCTGTCGCTTACTGAGGGCAAGCACGCTATCGGTGCCTTTTTGGATATCACGGCCGCATACGACAATGTAGATCTTCCTATACTCAGGCAGAAACTGCTTAATCTGAGTATCCCTGTGAGGATCATCAACATTATATGTAATATGTATATGGGTCGTTCCATTATTGTTCGAGCCAATGGGAAAATGTCAGCAGCTAATCTAGTGTGGAAGGGTCTGCCTCAGGGGTCGGTACTCAGCCCCCTCCTCTATAGTCTCTACACTTCCGACCTGGACACCTCTGTTAACTGTTTCTGCAAAATTTTACAGTACGCTGATGACATTGTCCTTTATGCTTCGTCTAAGGTATTTTCAGAAGCTGAGCAATCACTGAATTCTGCTCTCTACTATTTAAGCTCGTGGCTATCTGACCATGGCCTTTCCTTATCAGCCGAAAAAAGTAATGCGGTCATTTTTACCAGAAAACGTTATGTGCCGGAAGTTAATATAGTAGTTGAGGAAGCAAATGTCAGGGTTGTAAACGAGGTGAAATTTTTGGGCATCATTCTGGATGGAAAGCTTTTGGGTGTAAGTCATCTTCGATACTTGTGTCAAAAAGTAGAAAAGAATATTAATATCATGCGTCGTTTGTCCAGTGTGAGATGGGGTTCTCATCCATATTGTCAGAAACTTTTATACAATGCAATTATTAGGAGCCACTTTGACTATGGCAGCATTATCCTGGAACCATGTAACAAGAAAGCAATAAGTAGATTAGATTGTATACAAGCAAGATGTTTAAGAATAATTACAGGGTCTATGAGATCTTCCCCGACAATCGGCCTTCAGGTTGAATGCATGGATCCCCCTTACTCTTTACGGAGACAATTCTTGGCAGACCGTTTTTTGTTCAAGACGCTTCAAACAGCGTCCCATCCTCTGCTTCCAATCTTAGAAACTTTACATGAACTTGTTGCTACCTCTCAGTACTGGTCATGTAAAACGCCTCCTTTACTGGTTAACAGTTACAAAAAGTATTTAGATTTACCGGCTCCAATTTTCCAAAATTATATAAACCCGCTTTTCGAAACGAGTTACGATAGCCTTATATATCAGCCCAATGTAATTTATAGCTTAGGCATTTATAAAAACCAAATCGGTGCTGATAGTATCTTTAATAAGATAATTGCAAATCAATTTCCAGACCACTTGACTATTTTTACAGACGCGTCCAAGATAAATAACGACGGCCCTGTAGGCTCGGCAGTGTGGATCCCCAAATACAAAATTATTCTGAGTTTTAAACTTCCTCCTGGTAATTCGGTTTTCTCTGGTGAAGCGGTTGCCTTGATGGAAGCTGTTTCATACGTTTATTCCCACCGCCTTAACAAAACCATTATTTTAACTGATTCGTTGAGCTGCTTGCAAGATATAGCATCAGTCTTCAAACCAAAGACCTGCTTCATAAATGTTATATGGAGAATATACAGGTAACCCTGGCCTGGATCCCAAGCCATAGCGGAATAACAGGCAATGAAATAGCAGACCGTTGTGCCAAGGAAGCGATAACAATTGGTAATAACGTCCATGACCGTTGCTTCCCTCGCGACATAAAAGCCCAAGCTCTGTCCCACTTGCGAGATGCCTGGAACACCCGATGGCAAACTACCAAACTAGAAATTGCTAAACATTATCGTAGAATCCAACCAAATATACCTTGTAAACCGTGGTTTGCTGGTACACGGAAGGCTATGTCGAAAAAAATTACTTCTACTATCATCCGCCTTCGGCTAGGCCACATTTGCACTCCGGTTCGTTTAAAAAAAATGCGAATACGAGACAACTCTCTGTGTGAATGTGGACTAGCGGAAGGTACGCTCAATCACATATTTTGGGATTGTAATCGTCTTGTAACTCCCCTATATGATATCCTCCCCCCTAAATTTCCTCGCCCAGTTAACATTGATTTCCTCCTCACGTTAGTTAACTCGCCCTTTGTGTATGTCTTAGGTAAATATATAAAAAATAATAACCTGTATTTGTAGTAGATAGTCTAATAATATTTGTTTGTTTTGTCCTGGTTCTGTTTTAGGCAGATCTACATTCGATCCTCATCTGATCTACCCAGCTGATTGCTCACCGGCCAATTGTCTTCATAAAGCGCGTGCCTTCTTAAACCTTGACGTTGGCGGAATCATCGACAACATCGATGGAGCCATAACGCTTAAAGATTGATTGATTGATTGACCAGGGTTCGATTCCCGGCTTCGCCACCAGTGGGCTTGATCGCTTTTTATTTAGTGTATGGTATCTATTTCAGTTTATAATTTTGTTTTATTACGATTCTTATTGAAATCACACACCGAATGCTCAATAGCCAGCGAGTGACAATTTGAAGCGCTTTTATTCATAAAGTCGATCGCGATAAGGGAATGAAATGAAGCTGCATATCAATGCAGTATTATCAAGCACTACGTCACTATAATACTTACTCGTATAACGCCGCTCCAGTGTTGTGCGCGTACCGTACCAAATTTTAAAATTCTTCTATAACTTCGAAAAAGTAGTACGTAAATATGTAATATAATTAGACTGTCCTCTTTCAAAGCTTGTTTGTAATAACTTGAATTATGTTTTACACATATATTTACTTAGTTCAGTTCGTTCAAAATTGTGGAAATTTAAGGAGGGCGTGCGTCACTTTCTTCGTTACTGCCATTTATGTATGACTTAAAACACTTACTTATTGCAACAATTTTGTATGAAAACGTTTAATTCTTTTTTATTAGAAGTATTACAGATAAGGATTGATTATAGTTCCTGGAAAACTGTCAACAGTCATTGAAGAAAACTAAAATAGGTAACTTCATGTAATTCTTCAAATAAGATTCAGAAATTTCAGAATAAGATTCTTCTTGTTAGATAACCCTCGTACTCTGTAAATGAGTACATGGAATTGAATTTGTGATAGGTATCATGTATTTGATTAGGTACGTGACTTCGGATTTTATTTCATTTGTTAATTTTATTGTGCTTTGTGTATTTCTCTTTGTAAATGACGATGCTTATTGGGAGACACTATTCATTTTATTATTTTCAATTTAAAATGTAATTTTTGACGATCATGATGAGAAGATAAACATAACTTTGTAATGTATCTTTATAATAAAATGTATAGCAGAATATATTTAGCACAAGATACAGGAATATAGAAAATCAACAACGATGTCAATCAATATTGACATGTCATCTGTACTCGCCAGGCGGCCAGGATTACAATAAGAAGTTTATACTATGGACATAAATTAAACCTCTAACACTTTGGCATGTAACAAATTTATAGTGTAATTTTTATCATAAAATAAAGGAATCTGAATCTAAATCTGAATACTCCAGAGTAAAATTCAATAATCATTCAAATCCGGAGGGGAATTTCCAAGGTACAATAATTACATCACTATGACACCGGGCGGCAGCTCAATAATGAAACTTGTTTGTTTATCTCTCACCACATCCCCTGCACGCGAATTCTGCTACGCTACTATCCAAAATACCACAACGACGTAAAACAACACACTTTACACACACCTGTGACTTTATTCTACCCACAGGCGCCATCTGCATAATGCTCGAAAAAAATAGCGGTTAGCTCGGTCACTGAACCAAACGATTATGAGGAAAAAACTTTCCATATATATCGAAACTACTGGCCCTCCAGGTGCCCTAAAATACCGTTTTATTCTCGCAAATACCGCTATGTCACTGTTAACCCCGACCTGCGAAATAATTTAATGTAAATCCTTTATTATCCGTATCGTGTTTCCTTATAATACCTCATAAGGGTTCAAGTTGCAACAAAAATCAATGTGATTGTCACAGATTAAAATAGCAAAGAACAGTAAATTTAAAAAAATATATATTAAGTTTTGATAGTGCATTATTAATTTTAGAAAAAATACTTAATTTTAGTAATAATTGGAACAACGGATATAACACTAATCCATACTAATATTATAAATGGGAAAGTGTGTGTGTCTGTTTGTTTGTCCGTCTTTCACGGCAAAACAGAACGACGACTTGACGTGATTTTTAAGTTAATACAGCTGAAGGGGTGGAGAGTGATATAGGCTACTTTTTGTCTCTTTTTAACCCCCACCTCCCAAAATGGAGGGTGTTACTAGTTCGTATGGAGCATTCCGCAATTTTCGAATTTAACGTGAGCGAAGCCGCGGGCAAAAGCTAGTTTGAAATAATACGTAGGTATATGTAAGTTTACGTTTTTATTTTACTGGTAAGGTGCATTAGGGTAATTCCGAATGACAGAAATGCTCGAATAATTCCGAAAGGGGAAGCTTAATATGATGGAAATAATGGTGATTTTTATGTGACTTTCGTAATTAGACGACTATCGGAATTACCCTAATGCACCTTACTTTATGAGTAAAATAAAGAGTGCCTAGTTAAGCAGTATTCACTTTTCATTTCAATCCAAAAGTTCAAAGTCAAAAGCCCCATTTGGGTTGGAGAGTAAATATTTAAGGACGACCCTGACCTCCTCGTTTCATATAGGACCGGGGTTCATAATTATTTTTATCAACAAGAACTCTTATTTGTAATACATTTCTTACCTCTTGACTATCTACAACATATCTATGTATGTAGGTAATGTAGGTATATTGGCTAATAATGTATAATTAATTCTGGCAAATAAATTAAAAGTGGTACTTAAAGTTATGTTACAGGAAAAAATATTAACATTTACTTGTATCATATTTCTTTCACTATATGCATATAATAACGGTAAGCGAGCTAAAGTGGACAAAACTACTAAATAAGGATATTAATTTATTCATCGCTACACGCAGTTCAGTCCGCAGAAATAGGTATCCGTTTAAATAATCGTGGTTCAATAGAACTATTTATTATATTAATGTGGAGTTAGGAGGTTGATGGCCGTTTCGTATACCTACAAATATTAAGTTAGAATCTGAGATAAAATAAGAGATTAAACGTAGACGCAAATTACATAAATCGTGCTACTTGTATATTTTGTAGATGTCAATGTCTAAGGCTCTTGCTATAAATTCTAACACCCGATTTGCCTTTTAAGCGCAATAAGGTTTCTAACTCGAAAAAAGCGCTGGTGGCGGTAAGAGCGTGCGACTTTTAATCCGGAGGTCGCGGGTTCGAACCTTTGGTCGCAGGTAGTAGACCCCCTTGCATATAAATTTGTATGCGGGGGGGTCTACTTTTCTCTGCAGCTGACTGTACTAATGAGTTTTTCGGTGAATGGTCATCTTAATGAATCCCGCCCGACTACTCCAATAAGCAGGGCCCGTAATTTTCAGGCCGATGACATCAATTTGACGTCACGCTCCATTAGGGTGATCCCAAATAGTTTTATTGTAAATTATTAATCATTCACACAAGTCTTCAGGCTTCATCTTGAGGACCCTTTAGGTAAAGTAAGACACATTTTACCTCCAATATTCCGATCTAGATTTTGTGTCGAATATCACCGGGAGATGGGAAAAAATTGTCGGTGCGCGGGTATGGCATTTAAAAAAAAGAACTGAAGTTTTGACCAAAGTTTATTGGCGTCCCGTACATCCGCCTAACGAGATAAAGTTTTGTGGTTGGCTTTGGTGTATTTCTCGAGAAGTTAAAAACTGCTAAAGGATTAATAGCATACTTATTTGACTTAGGTACCTATATTATTTTACTTTTTAAACATGTTTTTTAAAGATACGAGCAGCATTGTTTAGTTTAAAAGTGCTCGTAGTTTAATTAAATTAGTTTTTCACAAAATTAGCGTAATGGACGTAATAGGCCAACTTTGAAGCATCTTCCTGAACTAACTCAGTAGCAGCTATTCAGCTTTTAAAAACTTTGTTTGAACACTAAGTAGGTAGTTTAAATGATCAATCTTTGCGTACAAATAAATGCCACGGTTTATAATGGATAAACCTTAAATACTGGCTGGAAGAAACGGACTCAACATGACAGGATATAATAAGTATTTAAACATAAACTTAACACAAGAGCTGATTATTTCTAAGGCCGATCGATTCGGAGTGGTGATTTTCAATTAATGATGACTATAAATATACAACGATTAAGGGACCAACATATTTTTATTCATATCATGTATATAAGTACATACCATGTAATAGAAATGTGAAGCACGTGCTTCCGGATTAAAAAATGGTCCTACGATCCGTAGGATCAAGCAGTTGTATCTCATATCTCGTCCGAAAGGTTCTCATTCATCATGATGTCATCATTACTTCACTACCTTTTACCTAATGGACTTTAAAATGTAAAAACGAAATCAGATGTTAATTGTGCTGATATAGGATTTAGGTGCCACTTTCAAGGCTCATTCAGACGACGCGCGAATTCACTTGCTATCGAAAGTTACATTGCGGACTGTTGAGGCAACATACAATTCAGCACACCAATAAAATACCGCGATGTATATAAATTCGAGTTGGCATACCGAGTAAATGGGTCCTCTAAGGATTCGGACTCACGCACACTAATGCGGTGTGTGTCATTGTCACACACACGCGGCGTAAAGGCTCCGCCGCCGAAAACACCTACACGCGAGCACACCTATATGCCAAATACGTTGCGGTATTCGACGTTAACGTAAGAGGTAATATAAGAGGCGCATCTTCGAGTTTGCACAATTTAGTTTGAAAAGTCGGCCGCTTGAGAGCGCGTCCTGAGCGAATTAGTCGTGCTAAGCGGGCGCGAGGAGGCTTTGTATTGTGGTGCGGGACTCGCCGGGACAGCGGAGGCCTAAAGGGCCAGCCCAGGCCATGGGGCCGGGACCGATCATTTATTTATTGGTAAGTTTTCGACTATTTTTATAGAATGCATAAAATAACAAATGAATATAACAAAAGTTTCTGAACAATTCAAGTAGAAATAAATTATTTGTGAAACTTGTTTAGAACTTAAATTGAATAATTATATTTTAAGTAAATTTGAATCATAATTCATGAGCAAATTCAGTGTTAAACAGAAAACTGTTCAGTGAGGTTCATTTATGAATATGTATTATAACTTTACTGAAATAGGACCAATGTTTTTGCTTAATAACAATTTTGCTTTGTACAAGATTAAACTCTAGTAATTAAGACTTACAAAATTAATATGTGTAAGACATTTAAATAACATTGCAACACGACTTTTATGACAATCAAACAAATTAACTCATTATTTTAATAAAATGGTGCCAAATTAGTTTTAAGCCCGTTTTGCGGTAGTAAAACGCCTACTTTGCTCCCCCATGGGTAACTTTACACCACCTTTAGGTAAATATGGTTTGATTGTCTCAAAAATCAAAATGTATGGTTGATTAGATGAATCATTCAAATCCATCCTTATACACATATCAGAAAAGTGTCAAATACAAAAGTTACACTACAAGCAAAAAACTTTTTTGGTTTTCAGGCGTCATACAAAAGATACTGGTATTTAAGTACAAAATATTACAGAACAATCGAATCACATAGCGATAGATGCACCCAGACATAATTAATTTTAGTTGGTCTGAGGTATAGTGAGTTTATAGTACGTAATTGAAATGTTACAGCTTCTTATAGGTTTAATGATTTATCGGATGCCGTTATTCGATTGAGCAGGGGGTAGAACTGATTTCTAAACTTTAAACTACATTATTTTTTTATACATAAATTCAGTTCAGTTCATTTGATGTAGGACTGATGTTATGGCAGTTGAAATTCAGGGAGGTCTTTTGTATATACATATATGAATAAATATACTTCTGCATATTAATTTTTCTCAAAAATCAATGAGTAAAAAGTTTGGAGCAAATTTTGGTGCAAAGTAGCCCCTTTTTAACCCCCGACGCAAAAACGACGGGGTGTTATAAGTTTGACGTGTCTGTCTGTCTGTCTGTCCGTCTGTCTGTCTGTCTGTCTGTCTGTCTGTCTGTCTGTCTGTCTGTCTGTCTGTCTGTCTGTCTGTCTGTCTGTCTGTCTGTCTGTCTGTCTGTCTGTCTGTCTGTCTGTCTGTCTGTCTGTCTGTCTGTCTGTCTGTCTGTCTGTCTGTCTGTCTGTCTGTCTGTCTGTCTGTCTGTCTGTCTGTCTGTCTGTCTGTCTGTCTGTCTGTCTGTCTGTCTGTCTGTCTGTCTGTCTGTCTGTCTGTCTGTCTGTCTGTCTGTCTGTCTGTCTGTCTGTCTGTCTGTCTGTCTGTCTGTCTGTCTGTCTGTCTGTCTGTCTGTCTGTCTGTCTGTCTGTCTGTCTGTCTGTCTGTCTGTCTGTCTGTCTGTCTGTCTGTCTGTCTGTCTGTCTGTCTGTCTGTCTGTCTGTCTGTCTGTCTGTCTGTCTGTCTGTCTGTCTGTCTGTCTGTCTGTCTGTCTGTCTGTCTGTCTGTCTGTCTGTCTGTCTGTCTGTCTGTCTGTCTGTCTGTCTGTCTGTCTGTCTGTCTGTCTGTCTGTCTGTCTGTCTGTCTGTCTGTCTGTCTGTCTGTCTGTCTGTCTGTCTGTCTGTCTGTCTGTCTGTCTGTCTGTCTGTCTGTCTGTCTGTCTGTCTGTCTGTCTGTCTGTCTGTCTGTCTGTCTGTCTGTCTGTCTGTCTGTCTGTCTGTCTGTCTGTCTGTCTGTCTGTCTGTCTGTCTGTCTGTCTGTCTGTCTGTCTGTCTGTCTGTCTGTCTGTCTGTCTGTCTGTCTGTCTGTCTGTCTGTCTGTCTGTCTGTCTGTCTGTCTGTCTGTCTGTCTGTCTGTCTGTCTGTCTGTCTGTCTGTCTGTCTGTCTGTCTGTCTGTCTGTCTGTCTGTCTGTCTGTCTGTCTGTCTGTCTGTCTGTCTGTCTGTCTGTCTGTCTGTCTGTCTGTCTGTCTGTCTGTCTGTCTGTCTGTCTGTCTGTCTGTCTGTCTGTCTGTCTGTCTGTCTGTCTGTCTGTCTGTCTGTCTGTCTGTCTGTCTGTCTGTCTGTCTGTCTGTCTGTCTGTCTGTCTGTCTGTCTGTCTGTCTGTCTGTCTGTCTGTCTGTCTGTCTGTCTGTCTGTCTGTCTGTCTGTCTGTCTGTCTGTCTGTCTGTCTGTCTGTCTGTCTGTCTGTCTGTCTGTCTGTCTGTCTGTCTGTCTGTCTGTCTGTCTGTCTGTCTGTCTGTCTGTCTGTCTGTCTGTCTGTCTGTCTGTCTGTCTGTCTGTCTGTCTGTCTGTCTGTCTGTCTGTCTGTCTGTCTGTCTGTCTGTCTGTCTGTCTGTCTGTCTGTCTGTCTGTCTGTCTGTCTGTCTGTCTGTCTGTCTGTCTGTCTGTCTGTCTGTCTGTCTGTCTGTCTGTCTGTCTGTCTGTCTGTCTGTCTGTCTGTCTGTCTGTCTGTCTGTCTGTCTGTCTGTCTGTCTGTCTGTCTGTCTGTCTGTCTGTCTGTCTGTCTGTCTGTCTGTCTGTCTGTCTGTCTGTCTGTCTGTCTGTCTGTCTGTCTGTCTGTCTGTCTGTCTGTCTGTCTGTCTGTCTGTCTGTCTGTCTGTCTGTCTGTCTGTCTGTCTGTCTGTCTGTCTGTCTGTCTGTCTGTCTGTCTGTCTGTCTGTCTGTCTGTCTGTCTGTCTGTCTGTCTGTCTGTCTGTCTGTCTGTCTGTCTGTCTGTCTGTCTGTCTGTCTGTCTGTCTGTCTGTCTGTCTGTCTGTCTGTCTGTCTGTCTGTCTGTCTGTCTGTCTGTCTGTCTGTCTGTCTGTCTGTCTGTCTGTCTGTCTGTCTGTCTGTCTGTCTGTCTGTCTGTCTGTCTGTCTGTCTGTCTGTCTGTCTGTCTGTCTGTCTGTCTGTCTGTCTGTCTGTCTGTCTGTCTGTCTGTCTGTCTGTCTGTCTGTCTGTCTGTCTGTCTGTCTGTCTGTCTGTCTGTCTGTCTGTCTGTCTGTCTGTCTGTCTGTCTGTCTGTCTGTCTGTCTGTCTGTCTGTCTGTCTGTCTGTCTGTCTGTCTGTCTGTCTGTCTGTCTGTCTGTCTGTCTGTCTGTCTGTCTGTCTGTCTGTCTGTCTGTCTGTCTGTCTGTCTGTCTGTCTGTCTGTCTGTCTGTCTGTCTGTCTGTCTGTCTGTCTGTCTGTCTGTCTGTCTGTCTGTCTGTCTGTCTGTCTGTCTGTCTGTCTGTCTGTCTGTCTGTCTGTCTGTCTGTCTGTCTGTCTGTCTGTCTGTCTGTCTGTCTGTCTGTCTGTCTGTCTGTCTGTCTGTCTGTCTGTCTGTCTGTCTGTCTGTCTGTCTGTCTGTCTGTCTGTCTGTCTGTCTGTCTGTCTGTCTGTCTGTCTGTCTGTCTGTCTGTCTGTCTGTCTGTCTGTCTGTCTGTCTGTCTGTCTGTCTGTCTGTCTGTCTGTCTGTCTGTCTGTCTGTCTGTCTGTCTGTCTGTCTGTCTGTCTGTCTGTCTGTTTGTCTGTCTGTGTGTGTGTCTGTCTGTGGCATCGTAGCTCCCGAACGGATGAACCGATTTCGATTTAGTTTTTTTTATTTGAAAGCTGTGTTAGTCGGGAGTGTTCATAGCCATGTTTCATGAAAATCGGTCCACTAGATCGCGGTCGGGGGTTTTTTAAAAATTTTAATTTTGTGGTTAGGTTATTAACGGTATCTGAATAAAATTATCATACACATTTAGCTATCTCTAAACAATAACTTTCAAGACTAAGTCAACTTTACACAAGTTGATACGTAAACCGGACTCAAAGAGATTTGTCGTCAGCCCTAAATTTAGCAGATTACCGACCACTTGATTTGTTTGAATGTACATATGTAACTCATAAGGGTAGGAAAGGGTGGTTAACGAGGGTTGGGTAAGCAATATCAGTGGTTAATCGCATGTCATGTCGGACTACGTGCCGGATAGAAACTTGTACTTATTATGACAAAGAGGATTATTATGCTCAGTAATAATCAGGCTCTTACCCGAGAAAATTCGGAGGCCAATGTTGATTGTATGAAAAAGGTACATCAGTGCTCCGCAAGGATATGTATAGGTAGTACAAAAAACTAGGTAGGTACTTTTTTTTTCTAAGCAATGATACCTAATTAATAAAGATAACTATATACGTACAATTTATGAAAAGCCTAACAGTAAAAAATATATATCTTCTTCTTTATTTACTACATCCGTACTGACGTTACCTAATACCTAGTTCGAATATTTTTTTACAAACAGCTCGTCAGAATATCCAGTACAGTATGTTTAGTTCAATAATACTAGCAGATAAGAGGCAAAAAACATATTAAAATAGAAAAATAATCACTATCAGTCTAAATAGGTTCAACACTTGTTCAGACAAATGTCACCGCTGTGGGTATTTTACCTTACATGTATTGCCAAATCATAAAAAAAACTTTGGAAACATGTACGAGGTGACATGTCAGTTTGCCTTCTCTTTGACCACAAACTCTACCAGGGTTGGATCATTTTTATATTTACATCAATACAATATAAGATAACTTAGATAAATTAAAACCGAAATAAATTACACATATAAAAGAAAAAGTGACCAAGGCAGAGGCACCAGAGGGTACCTGAGGCTGGAATCGAACCAGCGTACTCCGCAATCGCGGGAGATGCCTGTTTCCGCTCGGCCACCCAGGTGACAGTTGCAAAGCAAGCAAGCAAGTGGCAGTAGCGCAGGCTGAAATATTTTCAATAGAATATAATTTAACTTGTGTCAATTAGAATTAACTTAGATACGTTGGCAGTCAGTCAAAGATAAATTGGCAACTGTTTTGACAGCCTTGCTGGTGCTAATGTTACTTATTTTAAATGTCAAACTTTGATGAAATTATAACGTTTCCTCAACCCTTGCAGTTGCAGGACTATAAATCCATCCGTGCCAACCTACCTAGGCCCGACTCAATTAACTTTGAAATTTAATTGCAGAAAGTGATATTTTGCAAAAAAATAAATAAGTGAAGCAGTTAAAATGTGCAATTGTCCAGTTGTACGTTAGTTGTCAATCTTATTTATTGGCTACGTGCACGACAATTACGCTCACTACCATGTGAACTTGAAGTGGAAAATGTCAAAAAATGACATGTAAACAAACATTATATTTTAAAGATTTTTCGTTAATTTTAAATAAATCGAATAACAAGAGCTACTATTTCAAGAGTAATTTAGGTAGATAGATTATAAAGACATGGATATAATACCAAAAATCAGTTTCCAAAGCATTACTCACGGTATAAACTTCCAACCCCAGACTACAGAAAGAGTCAATAACACATACAAGTTCTTCGAGCTAGTGATATGGTATTCGCTAAACCTCCGTCCCGTTCATGCCATGTAAAACAAATCTAAACGTAAGTAGGTACCTATTAGTCATGTCCGCGGCCGCAGAAATATCCGACACGGGCCTATTCCCAGGCTAGGCCTGAATCTTCAAGCGTAATCTTTTACGGTAGGAAAAATACTAACAGCGTATTGGACAATATTAGGTAAACAAAGCTTAAATATAATTTATTATAATGTTTTGTTTTGACATGTCACTTACGTTTTCTTTTCACCGTAGCTATCCATTTAGTTCTTTGATCCAATTTCCAGTGTGCTCTAAGAAACGCATAGAACGTGCAATGACTATTTATGCCATTATTTGTACAATTGACAACGAAACAACATTGATGCCCCATATCAAACATTACACATTGTATTATATTTTAATGAGTTTTGATAGATGACAACCACAATCAGTGTCGATTTTGACCACCGCAAGCACTGCGATCGCTTTGCTTACCCCCTCCATGCACTTCGCACGAAGCCAATAAATGAGAGTAAATAAAATGTAATGTTTAAAACAATACATAAATAGACAAGCTTTGTATTCAGCATATTCAGCTTGACAGTCACTGACGTTTATGGTGCTGCCACATTGGCTGTTATACATATAACGTTACTAGATTTTACCCGCGGCTTAACTAGCGCTAAATTCAAAAATTGCGGAATGTTCCATACAAACTTCCACCCCCCATTTTAGGGAAGTGGGGTGTTACAAAGAAACAAAAAGTAGCTTATGTCACTCTCCATCCCTTCAACTATCTCCACTTAAAACATCACGTCAATACGCTCCGTTGTGCCGTGAAAGACGGACAAACAAACAGACACACATACTTTCACATTTATAATATTATATATATGTATCGATATAACAGCCACCAGTAGGCCTAGCACATGATGGCCGCGGGAGTATGTCGCCGCGAGATAGATGCCACGTCTTCTTCTAACTGTATTAATGACATAAGGACGGGTAGTCTATCTCGCGGCGACATACTCCCGCGGCCATCATGTGCTAGGCCTACTGGTGTGGGGCCATTATTTTTCATCCGTCACACAAAAGCGAAAGGATGTTCAATGATAATGTTATCATAAATCTACAAAAAGCTTTTTCTTACTAGTGCTTACCGGTAGTGTAGAATATGAAATAACATAAATCTCTAGTTTACCAAAACAAGCTTAAAGTGAAATTCAGAGACTGAAAGAATAGGTATTTACTTACTAAATAGCTTAATTAACTAATTATACATATAATTGACATTAAGTCCGCCATTTGCATACTTTTGTATTTGTGTGCAGTATAAATAAATATAATCCAATTGACAGACAGCAGTTTTTAGAATATATAACATTTCAAGTGATGGACTTGGTCTAATTTAGTAGACTTATTTCGTTTGTCAAATTCAAAGGCATTGTCGACAGTCGGCAATTAGTGTCAACGCAAAAAAGGCGGGCTCGGGGCTTTCAGTCTGAAATTGAAACAGACGTTTGGTTGACTTTAGGTCTCGTAATTTTTAGCAAAATTATTTATAGGTGACCAACAAGTTCCAATCCATCTAAATTATCATGGAAATGAAAGACATGTTTCTCACACTTACAAGGTCTAAAACTTAATGACTTTTTTATGTGGATTGAAAGTAATACTTCATTTAAGAATTAAAAAAAAACTTAAGAATATAACACAATAAGTTGCCGACACAAACATTCTTTTGGATACAAAACTCTGTCTACCTATGCCACAATCACTTCAATTATACAACCTCCTTACGCCTCTTCGGCTATTAAAATTGAAATATATTTGTACCTACTAACCATTTACCACCAGCAAATAATCAAAAATATTCATTATGCCATGATTTCATTTCGGTTACATACATTAATATTAAACGGTTGGCTTAACAAATGTCGCCGAGCGGATATGGATGAAAGGCGCGTCTTTGATTTTCCGTCCTCTTGGGGTGGAAAAGGCATTCAAAAGATTTATCGCCTGCCAAATGCTTGTGTTGTTTTTTCTCGCTTATTCGTCGTGACGCGGTTACTAAGCATATTTTTATGCCATTATAACAAGCAATCGATTTCTCTTTAATAAGCACGAAATGCGGAAAGCCACGACAAATCCTATGCAAAGTCAGACGACGCAAAGGAGCCACGCTATTACGTCGCTCAAATATGTTTCATTTTGTAGATACTTTGTAATATTTTTTACTAAGTTTTATTTTGGAGTGTTGTTAATTTTTTTCGTATTTTCACAGTAACATACATGGTTTAATTACTGTAATATTAGTGGCTTTTTACTAAGCTGATTAGGCGCGAGAAGAGACAAACATGCCTTTAGATACACATACTGAAAATTAAAGCTTCAGTAAAACGACAAATGGTTCATGGGGTGATTAAAAGTAATAATTTAAATTCTGTTATTTGGATTTATAATTCAAAGGTTTTCCAATTATACCCAACGGTCAGATGAAAATCTTACTCAATACGATTTCCCTTCAGAATGAAATATTTACGGAAGCAAAGCCTCTTCTCCCGCATATCAATGAGTCTTGGGACGCGATCTTTACAGTCACATAACCTTTAAATTTTAGTATGTATTCCTACTAAATTCTATTAGATATCCTATATTTACACACTGTATATACAACTAAATATAAATAAGATATTTTAATATATATGTATACAGAGTGTATTCAAAAATTTACTGGAAAAATATCAGATTAAACAGATTTACAGCTGTTGTCACTTTTATTGTGAAAACAAAAATTATAAACATTGCTGCAAATATACTTCCGGGTTTGTCAGTTTATACCTCAGAGTTGACCACCTAACTTTGTTCAGAGCCCTTACGATTTTCGGTCCTTGCTTTGTTAAGACGATACGATACAGGTCAATTCTCCATACAAACGCTCTCGACTATTTCCTCCCTGGTTTTTGAAGATAGAGCAATGATTTTTTCAACACGGATTGTTATTATTTTTATCTGTGTCGGACCGTTTTAATTTTTTTGCTATTTTTATTATAAAAGACGCTAGAGCCAATCAAAAATTTCTAAAAACGGCCTTTTTCAATATGGCTCAAAAAAAGGTGTGATACTCAAGATCGGTAACAATTAGCCAAAAACTCTAAACGGTCCGACACAGATTATTTCATTGTTATTCAGATTCTCAAATTTCGTTCCGTTTAAATAAGTTTTGAAGGAGGAAACAGTCGAGAGCGGAACCTCGATTTTAAAGATTTTATCGCAATATCTTTTAACTGAGTTGTTCTTAATGGACATTTTTTTTTCGATAAATCTAGTTAATAACACTAGTGAATTTAACTCTCCTTTCCATTTTAGCATTTTCGCTCCCGTAGCGTCTTACGCAATACGTTAGTATTTATAGCCTTAGACACTAAATCTAAAAAGCAAAACAACCAAATCGAGTTATACAATGTATAACTCGATTTGGTTGTTTTGCTTTTTAGATTTAGTGTCTAAGGCTATTTTTGACTAACTGTGATGTATAATATACATCACAGTTAGTCAAAAATAACCTCTAGCAACCCACTATACAAGAAAGTGTCAAATCAATATTTGAATTTGTTTTGTTACAAGATCAAATAAAATCAATCAGTTCGATTTGAATGTTGATTCAAACTTTATTGGAGGTAACTTATAAGTAAGGTCAATACGGGTAAGTGTGTTATAAGGGGAAGCGAGTCGGGCCTTCACATTAGACCTTTTTACTCTTTGTCACAGGTGTTTTCGAGAGTTCATAGTAAACTACTTGCTACTCACAATTAGTGGTAAATATATGAACTCTCAATCAATACTGATCAATGGTTTAAACGGGCAAAATTTGAGGGCCAGACACACTTCGCCTTATGACACACTTATCCGTATTGACCTTACTAGTATTAGGGCATTGATCCTCAAAAGGCTAAACCAAATCTTTTGTTTAACATATTGCACATATCTGTGATATACCAATATCTTCACATACGAGTATTATTATTTGACATTTGGTTTCATTATTTTTTTAAATATTGATTATATTATAAAGTTTTAAACGGTTAACAGGGCACGAGACTTATGTGAATCTGAATACTTGGACAAAGAGTTAGCCCATGTTCAGGTGCTGAGGAAAAAAAATTACATATAGTATGTAGGTATACTTTTAAAACATATATTCTATTAAATTACGTCAATCATCGAGTCTTAACTGGATTCTTCGTTAACTAACATAATAAATACTATATTCACAGTAATATGTCATATATGACATCAGTATAATACAAACAGCTACTTGAAAATCCTCTTGGATAATGTCATACAATGCACGATTGCAAATTAGATATCATCTCCGTCTCGAGAAACATTTCAATTGATTTACGAGTATAATAGACTGATGGATCGAATTGTATCAGATTGCTCTCATTCATTACTTCTTGCCATTTCTTTATGCTAACAAGGCGCAAAATTTTGACCATCATCAATCACGGTATTGTCTAGTTTCTTACACTGATATATCCTACCGCGATACCCCACAAGTTGAACGACCTCTATTGTCGCCGTAACCACCTCTTCAGACAATGACATCAACATTATGCACTAAATTCGGAAGGTTGTTTTTATAACTGCACCCCTTTTATGGCCAGGTCTGCTTACAAGTACAAGTAAGCTTTTTAATTTACTTTTTACGAGATGTTTATCTTCTAAAAAGCCGTGTGCAACTTAAACAACATGTTTTGTGTTGTATCTCAATGAAGTTTTTTAATAAAAAATATTAATTATTTAATCAAAATAATAGCACTTATTTAATCCATAAAATAAAACGAAACGAACAATAGCTCCATTAATGGACTAGGAAGAATTAGCTCACTAACTTGCTGGTATTGAAAATTCGGGATTCTAAAATGTTCTGGCTAACTTAAGAAGTCGTGATTAGTTGGGAACCTGGTCCTGACAGCGGTTAAACCATCCCTGAGGAGTAGGTACGTACTGATTTGGCTGCTGGCCATGTATTACCCTCGTCTAACAAATGATCTGAAGTAATTCAGTATAATTATGTTAGATTTATATTTAATAATTAGCAATTTTCAAGATGAAACCAACCCCGAAAACACTAAAAAGATTTTATTGTTTCATATAGTTCGGATGGTCACTTTGACCTTTATTTGGTTAATTTTTGACAGTTTTCTAAAACTCCTTGTCGTCAAGCGACGTGCAAAAAGCCTAGTTACATAGATATCTACAGGTGTGCCATCACTGGCAATATAGGTTAAAAACCATATCGTTGGCTCCATAGAATGGTCAATCTACTCATGGACTCCATTAACGAAAACGTTACACTGAAGCTATTGTTTGGTTTACATAACAAATGGCTCTATAGTGGAACATGACGCGTAGAGTGACAAAGGCGTTCCGTTAATGCTTACCGCCTAAAACCGCTCGTACATACAAATTGATACATCGAGAAAGCCAACAAGGTTTATCTTTGGACCTGCGCAAGTTCGAAGTTCACAGTTATATCTTCATTTCAAGCAAACAGAGTGGTAGGTAACTTAGTACCTGTAATAACTAACAGTAGACAGAATATTTTGCTGAAAGAAAATTTTATGTTATCTGGGATTCGAACCAACTTAAATGTGAAACAAAAAAAATATTCCTATTTTTATAATATCAATCGAATGAATAAATAAAGAAATAAATAAATATTATAGGACATTCTTACACAGATTGACTGAGGCCCACGGTAAGCTCAAGAAGGCTTGTGTTGTGGGTACTCAGCCAACGATATATATAATATATAAATACTTATATACATAGAGAACATTCATCACACAAATAAATGCCCTTACCGGGATTCGAACCCGGGACCGCGGCTTAACAGGCAGGGTCACTACCAACTATGCCAGACCGGTCACCAATGGGATGAATGGACTAAAAAATATTCTTCGTAACATAGTATGTATTTTTAAACGGAAAGAACAACGTTAAATGTTTGAGTTATAAGAGTAGGTACAAATCCTATATGGATGTTTTCCAAAAAAAAAAAACTAATATCGAATTACACCTGATACGTGTTTGGGCTCATTCCTCTCGATCCCGACGATAACAAAATGTGTCCTAATTTTTTTCCATTCCTTTACGTCACGATTTTAGAATGAGCTTGTAACTAAACCTCCGCTCACCTTACTTATTTACTTACTTACTTGACTAACCAACAGTATAGCTAACCCCCCTTTAAAAATACCCCGTAAATTTGGCCTTGTGATCGTCCAGCGCGAATAAGTAGAACCCTTCGATGTGAACCGCGATAACCTAGATCCTTTAATGAGTATCAGCTGTATTTTTGACTAATATTTAAATTTTTATTTATTTATATTTTAAAGAAGAATAAAGGTTATTGTAGCATAATAACATAGTGTTATAGAAGAGTATTTTATCAGATTTAGGCCTAGAAAGTTATGAGTGAGAAAATTAATGACGTGATGAAGAAAATTTTTAGAATAGAAGTTAGTGAGTGAAACATACATGAAATAAATATTAAAAAATATTTTGTTAATCATCCACTACGCCTTATTAGTGGTCCTGATTTGGGTACGAACTTGCGATGTGGAATAGAACCCCTGACCTGATCAAACCACTTTATCAGGATCCTAAGCAAGTAAGCCTGAAGGGCTATCTATCTACGAACTAACCCCCTTTTTGTTTTGTTTCTTTTTCCCTAGCTAAACCCCCCTTTTCCCCAATACTGCTAATAGACCATAACTTCTCGATCCTTCTAATGTATCATCAAGGCTCCGAGTAGTTGCTACCACTGAGAACGAAGTAAGTAAGTCTAGTAACTCCTTGAAGCTTTTGACTTGTCATCAGTGGACGGCGCTCGCATGCCACTGGGCCCTATAACAAACTTATGCTTTTTATTCCAAAGTATAGTTTGTTTCCCTAACCAACTTGATAGAATTTACCTTGAAAAACTAGTTAGCAACACTCACTGGCTCGATGCTACACGAAGAATCAGAAATTGCTACCACAATTATTAATTTCACTCAAATAAATTAAGTAATAAGAGGTTTTATAAATTACCAGTTTTACCACATATATTAAGATAATAAACACCACATTTAAAGTCCATTTAAACCATATAAATAGTAGTAGTTAGATTATTTCTCCACAATACACGTTGACCAATTATATTCCAAGATCAATCATAAAAAAAAACTCTACTTTCATAGAAATAGTGTGTGACTTTACCCTATTCCTATCGTTTTCCCTACTCTAACATATCTGAAACACAGACCGTCACTTACCATAGATCTTGTGTTCAAAATATGCACAAGTGTATCCCTACCATAAGCTGTACAGTTCAGCCAGCGAAGCTGAGATAGGCAACCTATAGGCTTGTGTTCTTATCCCCCCCTCTGCTCTTGCCCGCAGGCTAGGGTAGCAGAGAGTAGATCGCCCTATCCGTGTATATATCCAGTATCCTAGGACACACCAGTACCAGCCACATGAGAGACCCAGCTGCGATCAACTTTACTTAGATGTGGATCGATCACAACCGAAATCCCCAGCAACCAACGCCAGCATGGACCAGAACACCGAGTAAATAAATATATATATATATATAGGACCCCAGCCTCAAATACTGCCGACTTCAGTGAGCAAGGATTACTCCTAATGCCTTTCGTCAATCGTGAAAGTCCTCACTTCCATCTAACAGTTGGACTCTTTGAGACCGGTGAGAAAATACGCTTTTGTAAGTATAGAAAAGCGTCCAAGCCCTCCACTTGGAACAAAAAGACCCCTAAACGCCTCTTATTTGACACCGTAAGGGAAGAAGCGCCTAGCCGGACAACAGTCTGTCACAAACAATGATCTGGCTTATAACTTTCACAAAATAACACCATAGAAAATTACTAAATTCAATTTTACTGACCAACTAAACAAACGAGTGAAGTTTCCTTTACGTGCTATAATCTAAGCTTAGTTTTGCAAGAATTACTCCCTACAAAACCAAACACAGACTTATCTCCAAGCACCAGCCATACATCGACCCAGTCTTTGTATTGCTTAACGGCACTCATGAAACAAAGCACAGAAAACTTCACTATACACATCAATTTAAATGTAACACTACACTATAAATAGAACACTAAATTAACCCCACAACTGACAGTAAAGCAATTCCACCATAGGTCTAAGTCCAACTGTACGACGATATTGTCCCCGCACAATCACACAGAGACACAATATCAAAGTTTACAATCACTTAGAATAATTTCCAAGTAAAAACAAACAGAGAAATAATAGCAGAACAACTTCACTCACTAGTAACACACGAAAGCCAGAGACACTGTTAGTCTTGTAGATATTTTAAGAATGACGCGCGTCGGCTCGCTCCGACCCTTTTATAGATTCAAAAAGAGCGACAAAAGAGCGACAAAAAGGCGACAAAAGAGCTACAAAAGAGCGACAAAAAAGCGACAAAAAAGCGACAAAAGAGCGACAAAAGGGCTACAAAAGAGCGACAAAAGAGCGACAAAAGGGCTACAAAAGGGCTACAAAAGAGCGACAAAAGAGCGACAAAAGGGCGACTGGCGACAAATAACAATGGATAGCCGCTAAATTACACTTATAAGAAAAAGGTCGTAACTGTTTTGTTTACTAAGTCGTACGCCTTAGGCATTAATGTCCAAGACATCTCAGCACGTACGTTTTTGCTTCTCAATAGTAACATCTGCATGACTGCACGTGTTTTAGAGTGAGATGGAGATATCTTTTGTTGATTCCTAGTACGTAATGAAACATTTTATATTGTGGTAAATATAAATATGCGAATATTACTTTATCAAAGGTTTTTAACCAGTTTTTAACCGTCGCCTCATATCTCAAGAAGGACGGTTATCAAGTCGTCTGTATGTTTTTTTTTTTTTTTTTTTTTTTTTTTTTTATGTTTGTTCCTCGATATCTCCGTCGTTACTGGACCGATTTTGAAAATTTTTTTTTTGATTGAATGTATATGCATACAGATTGGTCCCATTTTTCTCAGAACCCAGTTCTGATGATGGGATCCTGGAGAAATCGAGGGAACTCCTCAAATCTGAAAGGCATACATATGGTGATTTTTGTGTTTTTAAAGGAACAGCATGCATTTAGGTACGGAACAGTGACATTTGGTGCAGTGGAACTGCTGATGATGGCCAGAACGGAACTCTTCAAATCTGAACGGCACGCTTATAGTGACTTTGGTATTTTTATACGAACAGTATGCACTTTCGTCCAGAACAGTGACATTTGGTGCAGTGGAATTTCTGATGATGTTCAGAACCGAACTCCTCAAATCTGAACGGCACGCTTATAGTGACTTTGGTATTTTTATAAGAACAGCATGCACTTTCATCCAGAACAGTGACATTTGGTGCAGTGGAACTGCTGATGATGGCCAGAACCAAACTCCTCAAATCTGAACGGCACGCTTATAGTGACTTTGCCATTTTTATAAGAACAGCATGCACTTTCGTCCAGAACAGTGACATTTGGTGCAGTGGAATTTCTGATGATGGTCAGAACCGAACTCCTCAAATCTGAACGGCACGCTTATAGTGACTGTGGTATTTTTATAAGAACAGCATGCACTTTCGTCCAGAACAGTGACATTTGGTGCAGTGGAACTGCTGATGATGGCCAGAACCAAACTCCTCAAACCTGAACGGCACACTCATAGTGACTTTGGTATTTTTGTAAGAAAAGCATGCATTTAAGTTCAGAACAGTGACATTTATTTAGTTATGTTTGTTAAGCATAAGTTTTGAAGTCAAAGTTTGTCAAGCTTCGATTTCTTATAATATAATAGGATTCATGAGGAATTGAGGAAACTCCTCAAACCTTAACGTTATACGTATATTCATTTGTGTTGCCATCTAATAATTAAAGCATTAAAAGCAGTTTAAAAAAATACTTACACATTTCTACATAATCCAACATTCGCAAGTAGCTTTCACCAGAACCCGAAAGGCGACGGTTTTTTTTTCTTAAAAATTATGTAAATCAAATTTGAGGCAAAATATCATATTTGTTTCTAAATGCTACAATAAACACATCCAGAAAGTATACTACTTATTATTATCAATTTTTACGACCTATAATTGAAATCAAGATATAATATTGGAACGCTACTCAGTTGACAACTGTCAATGTCAGTATTTCATCCATGTGAACGTAGTTTGTTGATAAATATGTTTTTCCAATCTGTTTTGCATCGAATAACAGTGAATTTTATGAGTGAAGACGTGACTATACATGTGATAAAGCTTCACAGATATTATTTGTTAAAATATCCAATGAAATCCCAAAGAAAATATGCACCAAGAAAGTTGGTCAAGGAAAAGTTGATTCGCCGTAAGTTTTATATGTAATAACGAGTCAATTTCCTCGTCATAGACGCTTGTTCTGTTACAAGCTTACTACGAGCGTGACGTGACGTGTTGGAAACTCGAATTTTGTATGGAAAATGTGGCACACAATTTTTTATCGTCGGGATCGAATCAGCTCGTAATTCTGAGAAGAATGAGCCCAAACACGTCCAGATCTGGTAAAACTCGATATTAAGATAACTTCCCTTCATGTCTCATAGTCCTGGGACAGCTTGTATAGGTAACACACTAAGTAACTCTTACTATTTATTTTCTCAGTTTATTGTCTAGCAAGTCTGTGACTATATTAAGCACTTGTATACCTACGCGACCCGTTTTAAAATTTCTTAATCCTTACTGGTTTTCAGAGGTCCGTTACTCTAATCCAAATATTCCGTATAAATAATATAACATTATAACGAATGAAATCACGTCACCGCTCATAAAATAACAGATTAACATATTATATGCATTAGCATCATTATAAAAATAATTCGCTAAACTATTTGTGTGGCTGTCGGCTTCGAGGAGGTCTAATGAAAGATGAATGAGGGCTACGTAGTTACTAGACTACGTCGACTGTGACTCAGGGTACTTCTTGTCGCTAGTTGCTAGGCGATTCTGGTACAATGAAAAACGTTTAGGAACAAGTAAAAGCTGTACGACATATTGAATAAACAGTTAGTCATTGTTAAATATTTTGAATACTAAAGGATAATAAGAGTCTTTTTAACCGCCTTCCAAATCTCAAAGGAAGGGGTTATCTCAAGTCGTCTGTATGTTTTTTTTTTTTTTTGTTTTTTTTTAATGTTTGTTCCTCGATATCTCCGTCGTTACTAGACCGATTTTGAAAATTTTTTCTTTGATTGAATGTATATGCATACAGATTGGTCCCATTTTTCTCAGAACCCAGTTCTGATGATGGGATCCTGGAGAAATCGAGGGAACTCCTCAAATCTGAAAGGCATACATATGGTGATTTTTGTGTTTTTAAAGGAACAGCATGCATTTACGTACGTAACAGTGACATTTGGTGCAGTGGAACTCCTGATGATGGTCAGAATGGAACTCCTCAAATGTGAGAGGCACACTTATAGTGACTTTGGTATTTTTATAAGAACAGCATGCACTTACGTCCAGAACAGTGATATTTGGTGCAGTGGAATTGCTGATGATGGTCAGAACGGAACTCCTCAAATCTGAACGGCACACTTATAGTGACTTTGGTATTTTTATAAGAACAGCATGCACTTACGTCCAGAACAGTGACATTTGGTGCAGTGGAACTGCTGATGAAGAGTGAGCCGCCTCTGGTTAGAGTTCCGTTCTGATAATCATTCTCATCTGTAAGTACTTCAGAATCATCCAGATTTCAAAATTGGTTCAGAAAAGACGGAGATATCGAATAACAAACATTAAAAAATACGCAGACGAATTGATAACATAATCCAACATTTGAAAGTATTTATCACCAGAACCCCAAAGGAAGGCGGTTTTTTTTTTCTTAAAAATTATTTTATACCTACTCGTGGACATAAGGTCAATACAGGTAAGTATTAAGTATGCCAGTCGGGGATAAGGTTTTCATGCGAGTTCATACATTTGGTATTTGCTACGAGTAACAAGTTAAGTGGTAAATGTATGACCTGTTGACCTCATTAATAAACATTGGTCATTGTTCAAACAGGTCAAATGTGAAAGTCAGATTTTCAGTATACCACACTCTTTATTAATCGTATTCCGTACGTTAAATAAATACAATACAAATCTAATTGCAGAGCGAAGAATGTATTTCCAGGCCTAGTACAATGAGTAAGTATGTATTATTTATAGGAATACTCAAGAGAAGTACATATACTCATCCTTTTGAGCAAATTACGCATTTCCAAACGTACAGTCAGCGCAGAAAGAAGTGATACCCCTTTCAAATAGTCTTTTTTTTTGCATGAGAGGTCACTTTTATTTACATCTGACTCGTTCTACTCTAAAAAGGGATCGTTGAAAAATACAAAATATAGCCGCCAGAAAAAAGAGATAGGACATACGTTACCACTTTTGAATTTTTGTTACGTCTTATTAACCCGCCATATACAGATATAGTGCGAAAAGATTTGCCTTCGTATTGTTACGGAAACGTACGAACGTGTCATGCTATTTCAGTCAGTGTCAGTACAAGATGTACTGACATTGACTGAACTAGCATGACAAATACGAACGTTTCCGAAGGAAACCCTTTACGCACTACATCTGTATGACATAGGTTGATACTGCTTTTAAGGGCAAGGCAAATCTAATAACTGACATAACTGTCAGAAAAGAGAGTAAATCGTGCAATCACATAATTTATAACAAAACTTTGTATCTGCTTAGAATCACCTATCTATTCACATTGTATAAAAATACAATATACATTATGCTAAACTACTTAATCATGAATTTATATATCATTATCGTAATCAATGTTTATTTAGTATATTTTAATAAATTAATAGATAAACATAGAATTTAGAAATATTTCTAATGACTTTAATTACATATCAAATAGAGAATAATTATTGACATTGACATATTGCGAATTGATTACGGACTGTATTTTTTTAATGTTATTGTAATTATTTTGTTAAGCACTTAGACATGACATGACATATTATTTTTATTTTTGACATTTAATATAATGTTAATGCCGTTTATAGCGGCATGAATTATATGTATGTTTTTATCGTGAATTAATATAAATATTGTATCAAATTTTTCTTGTCTAGTATAGTAACTATTACTTTTCTACTTAGGTATGTTGTTAAATCGTATATACTTAAAATGAAAGCACATTTTTCATATAATCTACATATAAGGTACAGCGGGGCAAATCTCGACTGGGGGTCAATTATAACTAATCCATATTTCCATTATTACACTATGATGTTGAGTTATACATGTATCCACAGAACACGCCTACCATATATTACCGGTGAAAACTCTATTTAATAATGCAAACATTGTAAAATATGACAAAAATGGACCAGTTACATTTACCCCTTGCATTTTATCCACTAGTGGGTAAAGTAATTTAACCCTAATATAGTCAAATTAACTGCTTTAAAATAGATAAAAGTAGGTGAAGATTTACCACCTGTGGAACTATTGGAAGCAGTGATAAACGCATTTTTTGCGTTATAGTTTCCTCATTATAGTGAGGGAAAAAGTTTTGTGTTACACACGGGTGCAAATGTATTTTACTTCTCATGTATTGAAAAACTCGCTAAAGTCGCACGTGCCAATATTGATACCTGAGCAAGCGAAAGATTCCAGTAGTAAAAAGTGGAATATTGAGCTTGAGCGGGTTTCAAGGCACGAAGGTTAACGAAACTTTACCATCGAGTGAAACACAACATTTTTTATCACATCGACACGAACAAAATACTGACTAAAAACATGAAACTAAATCAAATCCATCAATTTATTCACCTTAAGGCATCAAGTTAAAATTTGCATGAAATTACTTTGCACTCTTTTGGGTAAAATGCAAATTTGCTATCTGTTTTCGAATAGCAAAAAGAGAGTCTTTACCAGTTGGTGTGGTGAAAAAGTCAAAAACGAAATATCAACAATAATGAAAATAACGGAGAAACGTTCAAATTGCTCGATTTTTGAAGTGGAGATAAGTAGTTGAATGGATGGAGTGACATAGGCTACTTTTTGTGTCTTTATAACGCGAGCGAAGCCGCGGGAAAAAGATAGTATTCACATATTTCTAACTAGGATGACTTAGAGTCACAAAATACTGTTGCAATATACTTAGCCTGTGAAATATACGTTATGCTGAAACCATAATTCACACTGGCTGAACCGAACTTACAGCAAAACGTATGAAATATAGCAGTTTGTCTCGCGTGTCCTCGAAAACAGAGCTTAAAATACTATATTCAAATACATACTTGTAACCAAGGATTATATAGGGATTTACAATCTTCATACTAAAAATCCTACCTCGATATTTTAGCGCCACCTTTTAAATACTATAATAACTACATTGATGATGCCTACATTTTTTTTTAAATGTGTATTGACATGATATTAAATTAAAGAAATATGTCATTTGTTCTTATATGAAATAAAAACACGCAAAAATATTTGGGGAAAATATGATTTTGGCCACTTTCAGGCTACGAAACAGCGTCCTCTAGTTTTAAGCCTAAAAAGCTCATATATTTCAGGGGTACACTTTTTTGTATGGGCTTTGTCAGTCCCGTATTATATCGATCTTGCTTGTAACTATGTATATTAAAAAGTTAACTTCATAACTTCGCATTTTCGTTTTTTTTTTTACATTTTAATATGCACTGCTTAGTGGCTACCCCTTTTTGGAATACGCCCGTGAGTTAATGTTACGTTGTCGTAGATATTATAAAATCATTATTAGGTACAGAAAATTACATAATCTTTCTATGATAAGTTAATCTAACTATGATAAGTTACCTCTCTGTTATGTATATTTAGGTAGGCAACGATTTCATCGCATAGCTGCATAGTTAAGTAACTATTCCAAGTGGAAGGAAGGTTAACAGATGTAATAATTTACTTTGTATGTATTTGTTATTGTCATTTTATGAGTATTAGCAGAGCATTATATTAGGTGTCTACATAAATAATAATATAAAGCGACGTTTTAACTCAATGTAGTAAAATAGTACAGAAAGATATTTTAGCACCAAAACCACATAATATGTATTAATTTACGTAGCTTGATCAGTACCATTGTACATAACATAGCGTATGTTACGTACGATAAGATTATAATTATACGACAGTTATTTTTGTGTATTATGAGTACTTAATAGTGTGTATACGTTGCCTTAAAACAGCACATACCTACAGTCAACCAATTGGAACCCTAGGCCACTGTAAAACTGTGTCAAAGTGACGTTATAAATCAAATTGTAAGAAATCTCTTACTGCTTGTCATTTTGACAAGGTTGTAGAGTGGCCTAGGGTTTCAATTGGTTGACTGTACATTCCTAAATCGTGATCAAAAGTACAGACACAAATAATAGTAAGAAATTCATTGAGAATGAGAAGAATTTAAATTAGGCATACCAAAAACAATGTAAAATAACAGTACTGACAAGAATAACATGTACAAGGTCATTGCCTTTAAGGGTTGTGGGGCATTGGCATCAAAACATATTGGGCGTAGTGATATCGGTCCATCGTTCATGCTTTGCTTATTGTGTTGTCAATCATACGTGAACCGGTCTACTTACGAGCACCAGGGTGCGTAGCCGACTGGCACAAACGCTCACGAAACGCTCACGAAACGAAACGCTAGTAGATATCTATCTCTATCGCTCGTGCGTATTGGCGCGACAGAGCCAGACTAACTGGCGCGGCGTTTCGTTTTCGTTTGGCGTCGGAGAAATGCCATTCGGCTACGCACGCAGTTTCCCATTACATGTCAGCGATTAAATGGCAAATATATTTTTCACCACACCAACTGATAAAGTCTTACTTTGCTATTCGAAAACAGATAGTAAAATTGCATTTTATTAACAAGAGTGCATTGTTCATACAAATTTTAACTTGATATCTTGAGCTGGCTGGTAGAAATAACCTATTAAATGATGATTTTGAATTATAAATATTGAATAAATTGATAGATTTGATTTAGTTTGACGTTTTATTTTCAGTATTTTGTTCGTGTTGGTGTGGTGAAAAATTCTATATTTTACAAGGGGGCTACGCTCGCGGTTCAAAAAGTGGAATCTTGACCGTTGCGAGGGTTTCAAGGCACGAAGGTTAAACAAACTTTGCCGCCGAGTGAAACACAAAATTTTTCACCACACCAACTTTTTGGCGTTAAATAACTATTTGGCGGCCGATCTGGCCTAATGGGCCTCTGGCCGAATCCCAATAACGGCCTTTATTTATGTGACGAGTAGAGATCCTGAGTTATAGGTTTTTTATAAGTATTTACATAAATCGTTGTCATACACACACCAACTTTTTAAGCTTAATGTGGGAGTCAATCTGTGTGAGAATATCCTGTAAAATGTATTTACTTATAGTATTTATTCATACGATCAGGTCTTAGTCTTACGTAGTAGTATCGACTCCTAGTCGACACAAACGTAGAAATTGAAATATACATATTTATTAACTTTTAATAGTAGTTCCCGTTTCATTTCTAGAGAACAATTTTTAATGAGTAATGTCGAATTATAATACTTATACAAATAGTATACAAGTATGTGTTAGAGTGCACCTATATGTATAATATACCTACAATGCGTATATTGCATTTGACAGATTGGTATAAGTATTTGTGGTATATTTGTGGTGGTGTGGTAGTGGTGATTTTCTTTTTCTCTTCTTTGTTTCCAATGCACCGCCTACAGTCTTTTCTGCTTTGCCTTAAGGTTGACTGGTAGAGAGTGTCTCATGGCATTAAGTTCGCCTTTTGTACATTAAGCTTGTATTTTGTGCAATAAAGTTTAAATAAATAAATAAAATATTTTAATTTGGTAACTAATTATATTGAAAATCCAGGATTTAAATTATATACTACGCTCAATGCAAACGCATCGTTATAATATAAATATCTAATATTATATATGTTTAGAATTCCGTCATACGCGGAAACAGTTAATTAGCCTAACTAGCAAGTTTAGACTTCCGTTTTTTGATACGAGAAAAGAGATAAATATGACACCATATTTTGAGATCAGAATAAATTACCTACAGGTTATTTCAATAATAAATCAGCTTTTAATTAATTAGTTCTACAATTGGTTCCTGGATTTTCAAACCGCGCCCTCTCCACGGTGTAAAGTTAATAGCTGGATAAATACCTATTATAATAAAAATGAAAAGCTCTATTTAAATACAGTCAGCATCAATAATATTGGATGAAGCAACGCAACAAAAGTATCTGACATCCTGAATAACTTTTCTAAATATAAATCAAAGTCCATTGATTATTTTTATACCTATGTAGGTATCTCTTCTTCTTTTTAGCGGTTACAGAATGGCATTTACTTCTGTTCTGAAGTGTTATCAAAAATGGTACTTTTAATGCTGACTGTACTAATAACCACCTTTATTCATTATGGATGTGTTTTAAAAGTGGTTGAAATACATTAAGTAGTACCTAGAAAGGTGTGATCATCACTTGGGTGAACGCTGAACGTTTAAATGTCTTTCACTGCATGTTCACAAGGTTGCTGGTAAGATTATTTTAATAGTTTTCTCTCACTATGGCGTCAAAGGAAGTTTTGCGTCTTGTGTGTGATCATTCAATAAAAATATTAACAAATAAGATGCAATGAAATCGTTACGGTGATGAGAACCATGGATCGCAAGAAAAAGAATACAGGGGAAGTGCTAATTTCTTTCGAAGTGCATCGTGACTTGCCGTTGGCCGTGAATGCGACATAAGTTTGACGACCGGTCTGGCTCATGTCGATGGCCTGCTAATGCGCATTTATTTGAGTCATGGATGTTTTCTATGTATATAATATCTATTAAGTATGTATTTCATCGCTTATTAGCACCCATAGTACAAGCTTTGCTTAGTTTGGGGCTAAGTTCATCTGTGTAAGGTGTCCCCAATATGTATTTATTTATTTATGTCCAAATGGTCAAATATTGCGGCAGCTAATCCATCATAAAATTTGTAAATTCGTTAATTCCCTTAGTTCCAAATGTTTTTAACAGTGTTTATCTGTTTAAGTACTGCCTTGGGCAAAATTCCGAACTCGGATCGCCCGGGGACAAACTTCAGGAGAAGCTCAATAAATAATGTTTCCGTATCCCATCTTCAAACAACGATAAGGAAATTTTCAGAAATATAAACGAGAAGCAATTTTTATCTCATACTATTATATGTTCCTTACTTTATTATTACTGTTATCCTGTTTCCAAAGGGAATTAAGATATGTATTGGGTTGGCACAAAAGTAATGACACACTCTACAAAACTCTATACATTTCCTTTCTTAAGTTAATTGTTTTCGATAATATTCTAGTATGTTGTAGAACATTCTAGGTACTTCTAATGTGAGGGTATATAAAGCCGCCCTCGTGATTGGTTTAGTTAGATTGAAATAAAATGGACGAGCGACAAGTTCGAACACTTTACTTATACGAGTACTTGTTAGGCCACAGTGCGCGGGCTGCGGCTGACAATATCAACACTGCATTGGGCGCTGGAAGTACAAGCCATGCCACGGTGTCCAGATGGTTGGACCGTTTTAAATCAGGAGACAGGAGCCTTGAAAGTCAGTCACGCTCAGGGCGACCACCTGCATTCAATGATGACGATTTACGCCGCGAACTACAGTCGAATCCTGATGCTACTACTCATGAATTAGCGGAAGCACTTAACTGTAGTCACCACGCTGTGGAATACCATCTGCATGAGCTTGGGTATCGAAAAGTTTTGGCTCGATGGGTACCGCACATCCTTACCGACGCCAGTCGTGCAGTCCGTGTCGCCATCTGTCAATCACTTTTGCTGCGACCCCGACGTAAATGAATCATGGATTTATTATGAGAACGATACACGTCGTGCTTTTTGGCTGCCTCGAGAAGAAACGCCACCAACTCAACCGAAGCTGAGTCAAAAGAACCGCTTAAAAGTTTTGCTTTGTTGTTTCTGGGACTCGCAAGGCATGCTGTTTCATGAACTATTACACAATGAAACTGTAAACGCTAACAATATATTCAACACAGCTCACCGAACTATCTTCTGCTGTCATGAAAAACCGGCCAAGAGCGTGTCGGGCCACGCTCAGTGTAGGGTTCCGTAGTTTTCCGTATTTTTCTCAAAAACTACTGAACCTATCAAGTTCAAAACAATTTTCCTAGAAAGTATTTATAAAGTTCTACTTTTGTCATTTTTTTCATATTTTTTAAACATATGGTTCAAAAGTTAGAGGGGGGGGACGCACTTTTTTTTCCTTTAGGAGCGATTATCTCCGAAAATATTAATATTATCAAAAAACAATCTGAGTAAACCCTTATTCATTTTTAAATACCTATCCAACGATATATCACACGTTTGGGTTGGAATGAAAAAAATATCAGCCCCCACTTTACATGTAGGGGGTGTACCCTAATAAAACATTTTTTTTCCATTTTTTATTTTTGCACTTTGTTGGCGTGATTGATATACATATTGGTACCAAATTTCAGCTTTCTAGTGCTAACGGTTACTGAGATTATCCGCGGACGGACGGACGGACGGACGGACGGACGGACGGACGGACGGACGGACGGACGGACGGACGGACAGACAGACATGGCGAAACTATAAGGGTTCCTAGTTGACTGCGGAACCCTAAAAACGACGAAGACGAGCCACTGTAATTTTACTACATGATAACGCTCGACCTCATGTCGCATCTACCGTTCGCCAACAGCTGCAGAACTTGGGCCGGGAGACGATACCCCACCCACCTTATTCTCCAAACCTCGCACCATCAGACTTTCATTTGTTTAGAGCCCTGAAACGACATTTGCGGGGTAAACAGTTGAACAACAATGATTTCCATGATGTACAGTTGACGAGGCACAGCCATCAGAGTTCTGGGCGAAAGGCATCCAAACTTTGCCGGATCGTTGGCAAGAAGTCATAGATGCTAATGGTGATTACAACATCGACTAAGCTTTTTGTATTGTAATAATAATGAAAAATATAAAACGTAAACCAAGTGTCTCATTACTTTTGTGCCAACACAATAGTTGTAGAGAATTATTAAACTTATTTTTTAATATAGTTACTCAAAAAGTGACAGACATACAGACAGACAGACGGACAGACAGACGGACAGACGGACAGACGGACAGACGGACAGACGGACAGATGGACAGATGGACAGACAGACAGACAGACAGACACGTCAAACTTGGGTGTTATAAGTTCGTCGTTTTTGCGTCGGGGTTAAAAATAGAAAACCACCTTTCTTTGATATCGGTTTAAGTGCTATAACGTATTCTATGAAAAAAATATATATAATTTGCCTATCTTCAAAAAACTTTACCTACCCAATTGTGATTTTTTCATTTTTCCTTTAATTAAAAAATATATAAGATTGTTATTAAAGTGTTATCATAATGCACTTTACTGCCACAGGTTAAAACTTTTAGATCGCAACAAAGGGTAACAGTATGGAAAAAGCTTCTATTAGTTACGAAACGATATTGGCTGCTGCCGCCTACTTATTTTTAGAACAAGGTACAAATTATGTAAATCTTATACTTTTAAACGAGCAATTCTTGTATATTTATTTATTTATATATACCGACGATCTCGGAAACCGCTCTAACGATTTCGCTGAAATTTGTTATGTGGGGGTTTTCGGGGGTGAAAAATCGATCTAGCGTAGCCTTAGATCCCGGAAAACGCGAATTTTCGAGTTTTAATGAGTTTTTCTTTCGCGCTAGGAAACGTAAAATATGGTCAAAAATTTCGCCGCGCGCGCATCGGTTCCGCTTAGCTCAATCATACGAGGTCAGGGTTTCGAATCCCGACCAGAAATTAAGTTTTTTTTTTGTTTTTGTATTTATAAGAGTTTTTTTTATCTAAAGACGTGATATAATAAAATAGAACCGAGCGAAGCTCGGTCGCCCAGATATTATTTAATAAAATTTACAAAGTACAGTCAACAACACAGCTGTGAATACAGATAAAGTGCCAAAAATATATATGTATACAGACTTTATTGCCTGTACATAAAGTTATAATACCTTTGTTAAGTGCCTTTATTGTTGTCTGGTAGAGATCGCTCTTTAGCGATAAGACCGCCTGTTGTCTGCCTCTATTTATAATCATTTGTTTTGTCTCCACTGTATCTTTTGCTGAGGTGTGCCAATAAAGAGTATTCTATCTATCTATAAAGGTGTGTATACATATTTTTAGCACTTTGTATTCACAGCTGTGTTAACTGTACCTACCTGAGATGACTTAATAATATCGATTCAACTTGGGTAATATTAGTCAATAAAGTAATATCACTTTAAATTATATCATTAAACACCTACATATATTCGTGGATGACGAAAATTAAGCAGTTTCACATCGTGTGATTTGAAAAAGTCTCGCGCGAGTTATAAAGATTATGCAAATTGAGTTCATAACAAACAGACCTCTAAACTCCTTGTTTCACGTAATTGAAATCAGATACCTAATTATCATTAACATCGAAACCGACGGATGTTATAAATAAAGTTGTTCGTTGAGTCATAGCTCTTTAGACGACAGTGATACCGGTTTATGAACGGCTGCTTGTAACACTAATGCTACGTTTAATGTCAATCATGAGCATTTTCGTTTGCATTACCCGTACCTGTCTAAAGGTTGAAGATGTGCCGTGTGGCACGACGACCGTTCTACCGGCATAGCCGAAGTGACGAAGTGGTGATCGAAACGCAATCGGTTTCTGTCACGCCACTACAGAAGAGCGATAGAGAAAGCTAGCTAAGAAACGCTTACAAATAGCGTTTATGCATTTGGCTACATACTCTGATATTCATACATAGGTATCGGGGCGTCCAAGGTGCTCGCTAATATCTGAATCTATCGTATCTATTGTCAAGGCTCTAAAGTGCGTGTTCAGAGATTTTTGAGCACTTCGGGTGCACCGATATATATGATGGTGACGGGGTTACCTAAAGGTTGAAGATGTGCCGCGTGCCACCAATGACCGGCCCGTGACTCTAACGATGATGTAAATATACAGACTCCGATGCGAATGCTGCGGCATTTCCAATAATCTATTCATTGTAAGCTTGCGAACTCACCTGCATCACGTTTATTCATACGTTTTATAAAATTATTTCATAACAAATGCACTGGTGGCCTAGCGGTAAGAGCGTGCGGCTTTCGATCAGGAGGTCGCGGGTTCGAACCCCGACTCGTACCAATGAGTTTTTCGGAACTTATGTGTCATTTGATATTTGCCAGTCGCTTTTCGGTGAAGGAAAACATCCTGAGGAAACCGGACTAATTCCAATAAGGCCTAGTTACCCTTCGGGTTGGAAGGTCAGATGGCAGTCGCTTTCGTAAAACTAGTGCCTACGCCAAATCTTGGAATTAGTTGTCAGAGCGGACCCCAGGCTCCCATAAGCCGTAAAGCCGTGGCAAATGCCGGGATAACGCAAGGAGGATGATGATGATTTCATAACAAATGCGCGCGCTAAATAACCTCATGACATGACAATTTCAAAGTTTTTTACTTAAATAAAAGAAAGATTGACGACTTAGAGTACCTATGTGTTACATAAGTTGTTTGAATTACAAAAACAGCAATGACCTCATAGTGGAATTTATAGTTGAATATTTAAGTAAATTATGTCTGTCGGTGTCCTAACCGCGTCGAATCTGCGTGTCATAAGGTGCATCAAGAACGTTAACAATTATGAATGTAAAAACTATTGGGGCTAGGCTTTAATCAAGTAAACTATGAGAATTCTTTTATAACTGAATTTTATTTAGCTTGTCAACACGTTACATTTGAATTACGTTAAACCGCATTGATAGAGGCGCCACCTGACAGAACCTACTATGAACTAACATGACGGCTATCAAATAGGTCATCTACATACAGGTAGTATCTTTTAATTTATACTCCAACACTCCCACTTAAATTAATAAGATTAACTTCTGCAATAACTAAAACATAAATCAATATAAATCAGACCTTAAAATAATATCTGATCTCGAATGCAATTAAATTTGCCAACAGGCAGAGCTTTTGTGAGAAAATCTGCCAGTTGTAATGAACTTTCCACATATTTTATCGATTAATTGCACTCTGGTTATCTACGTGGAGTGTTACAGATTCTTGCGGTCAACTTATATCAAACAATAATTGCTTTAACCACAAAATCTCCTTAGCCGCAACACTAGGTCTTATATGATAAAAACAATAACGCTCCCACTGTCTCTCTGTAAAGGAAATCACTGCACATTTCAATATTCAATTTCTCAACAACTATACATTTACGTCTGCGAGTATTACAGCCTTTAGCATCAGTCATATTAAATATATCTATATGTATCAAATTCTCTATTACATTTCTGACCTACAGAGTAACATCCTTTCTGTTAGTTAATCTCCATGGCAACAAAGCAATTGGAATCTAATGTTTCAAAATTTCAAAATTACACTTCACATCATTCAAAATCATGGATAAAATATCCTTTACGTATAAAGCCCATAATAGTCAACATAAATTACGCAATTGTCAGATTGACATAGTTTAAACACATATGATGTCAAAAATGAACAAAACCTTTTTTTCGATATCTAGAACTCTGCTTAAAGCCATACAAAGATTTGTTCAACTTACATACTTTTGACGACTCAGCTTTCACACCCTCTGGTACCTCGGAGAGCTCGCCATACAAGGAGGCGGTCTTCACGTCCAACTGCTGTATCTCGAGGTTTTCTTTGGCTGCCAAGCTCAATAGCAACCTAATGGAGTCATACCTGGTCGTAGGCGAAAACGTTTTCTTGTAATCCACATCTTTTACCTGTGAAAAACCTTTTGAACGAAGTCTAGCCTTAAATCTTTCTATTTCTCCTTCTCTGTTTCTGTTCTCACTACTCATTGCCTCTTGATATGTGTTTGGTATCTTCACTTCAGTAAAATTTACTTCTAAATTCTCGCTTGACTTATGAGACCGTAGTGTCATCATATTGCTGCGTACATCTTGATTGATAATGATTCGCTTCGGTGGCTGATATGAATCATCAGAGTCAGGACTTGAACTCTGCACGCTCTCATAGGATGACAGTTCGTCTTGACTTTCTTTTTGTGGTGAAGATGGGGCACTTTTTTCTTGATCGTTATCACTGTTATTTGTCATTATCTCGTTCTCATCCCCACTCAACTTAACCTGTGCAAAGTTTTGATGTTTTTCTGGTACATTTCCTTCATCAAATCTGACATCTCTAGATATTGTAATTTTCCTTGTATTCTGATCATACATCCTGTAGTTCTCTTGCTCATATCCAACCAGTAACATCTTCTCACACTTTCTGTCTAGTTTCGTCCTTTTCTCTTTTGGTGTATGGACATATCCCACAGAACCAAACACTCTGATATGCCTCAGACTTGGCTTATCACCAAACCACAGTTCATAGGGTGAGATGTTCGGTGTCTGGCTGGATGAAGTTCTGTTTAAGATGTATACTGCACAATTCGCAGCCTCTCCCCATAAGTTCATAGGTATGTCTTTAGCATAAAGCATTGATCTAGCTGACTTAATTATCGTTCTCAATTCTTTCTCGGCCTGATCTATCTGCTGAGCTGTGTAGGGCGCCTTACACTCATGGCTTATACCTTTGTCTTCTAGAAAGTTCTTAAAGTCGTGGTTTACGAACTCACCTCCATTATCTGTGTGTAAGGTGCGCACGTCATGCAAAAACCTGTTCTTTACAATAGCATTGTATTTCATGAAACAGTCAAGCACCTCATTCTTATGTTTCAAGAAGTAAATATGACGATAGCTTGTCGCTCCATCCTTAAACAAAACAAAATATCTCTTTCCTGACACAGACAGTTCCTCTATAGGGCCACAGACGTAACTGTATACAATATCTCCAGGTTGGGTTGGGCCTCTATGAGATTTATTGAATGGCAGCCTGGACTGCTCGCCATACTGACACGCTTCGCATACAAAAGTGTCACTGCCAGTCAATGTCACAGGAATGTCACCATTTTTGCTCATATTTTGTAGTTCTTTAGTATTCACGTGCCCGAGTCTCTCGTGCCAAACTTTAATGTCAGTTTGCACTACGTTACAGGCCTCTTGTATAACAGTCTTAATGTTTAACTGATATAAATTGTTGTCTTTCATTTCGGCACACATCACAACAACATTATTTTTCATAAGGAGTGCTCTTTTATCATTCTTGGTTACTACGTAACCTTTTCTAGTTACTGCACCCTCTGAAAACAAATTTCTTCGCAAGTCAGGCACATACAACACATCTCGTAATATACATTGCTCCCATTGACCATTAACCACTTTATTTATCAGAATGGAGCCTTTTCCGCGAACTTGAATATCTTGTTTATTTCCCAACTTGACAGTTCTGTCATTTCCACTCTGATAATTCTCAAATTCATGGAAATAATCTCTTCTGAATGTCATGTGCTTACTCGCTCCCGAGTCTAAAAACCATACGTCATCATCACTATACGTATAAGAGGAACTATTCTCAGCACTCAACGCTAACATGTCTGATTGCTCTTGGTTCTTACGAACAGATTTCTTAGGGGCTCTACAATCCCTCGCAAAATGACCTCGTTTGTTGCAATTGTAGCAAACAAACCTATGTGTGTGACTGGAGGTACTAGCTTTACTATTGTTACCTTGTTTATACTGTTCGCTTGGCTTCTTTGACACTATTAATGCGGACTCACTTTCTTCATCTGTAGTCAAAGTCGCTTCTTCGTCTAACAATCTAGAAGTCAAATTCTGTAACGTTTGCTTAGACGACTCTAAAGATAGCCAAGCTTGCCGAAGGGAACGATAACTAGGAGGCAGGGTCGACAGTATTTTAGTAATTATGGCCATGTCACTAATAGTTTCACCACTTTCTTTCAACTGCTTGGCTAAATTTTCTACCTTCGAAATATGTTGAGCGATGCTGTCAGTTGCTGACATTTTATACTGGTAAAACTTTTCATGGACCATCATCTTATTATACTCCGACTTTTGTTCATATATCGACTCCAATTTATCAATAATCTCCTTGGCAGTTTCACAATTTTCTATGAGCGAGATTTGGTTCAAATCCATAGACGAGGTAATAATAAACATAGCCATGCCATCTTGTTTCAACCATTGTGCAGATTGAGTCGCCGTCGCTTGTTCGGGTTTTACTTGCGTAATATCCAAACCCTTAGCTTTCAAGGCACAATTTATCTGAAACTTCCACTGGCGAAAATTCCTACCATCAAATTTTTCTACTCGCATTGCATTAGTGACCTCCATCTTTTCTACCTATCTTTCACGCGAAACACACTTAATAAAATAATTTTATTTGTTCCCTACATCGATAGATGGCAGCACCATCTCTCTCGCTATATCGTAATCCTGCAAAAGGATTCATATAGGAGGTGCAAGCACAAATTGCTCGCCCTTAGAGTTGGTCAAAGGTGCCTAGCCTTCAGAGATAACATACACTAGAGAAATTTCGACGAGTACCTCGGCAGTCGGGGTGGTGTAGCGGTCGAACACGTCAGCCGCGATAGCTGGAGACCCGGGTTAGAGTCCCGGCTTCGCCACCAGTGGGCTTGATCGCTTTTTCTTTAGTGTATGCTATCTATTTCAGTTTATAATTATGAATATAACAATCTTCTTCTTCTAAATTTCTTTTTAGAAGAAAAATGTTTTAAGATATTAGCATCGTCCATGAAAGAGTGCAGGATCTAATTGTCACAAGTACAGTCAACCAATTGGAACCCTAGGCCACTGCAGAATTATGTCATAGTGACGTTATAAATCAGATTGTAAGAAATCTCTTACTGCTTGCCATTTTGACATGGTTGTAGAGTAGCCTAGGGTTCCAAGTTCCAATAGGTCGACTGTACACGTAATCTTATAGGCATGGCCAACATTTAAGCTAGTGGCGGCAGTTAAAACAGAGCAACTCCAAAGAAGTAGTTCAATTACATACTTGCTTTAAAACCAAGTCGTTTTTCACATACTTGTACCTACATTAATGTAAGAAAAGTACAGATGTAGTGCGAAAAGAATTTCTTTCGTATTTTTACGGAAAGGTACGAACGTGTCATGATATTTCAGTCAGTCTCAGTACAGTCAAGATGTACTGACGTTTCGTTCCAGTACGAACGTTTTCCGGGAAAACCTTTTCGCATTAAATCTGTAGCATCGTGATGTTCATGATTCTGAAGCCTGAGTAGGGTATTCATATTATTAACTTCACAACATTCAGCAAAAATGTAAGACTGAGGAAATACCAGTCGAATAATTATGTTCATGAGGCAATCTGTTCTTATTCTCACGCGAGACTTCGGGCGAAGCTCGATTTCTTTGCCCCATTCACCCATTACTAGGTCGAATTGTATTGGGTTCACAATGTGGGGGAGTCGGACAATCGGATTACCCAGTGTTTGCCATCGGCGGACGTTATCGTGATCACCTTTCGCAATGCTAAACGTTTTCCACGACAACTGGATAACTAGCCAACGTCACAATCGCTTACGCTTCGTAAACCTATTATTAGCTAGCTCTCTCTATCTCTTCTATAGTGGCGCGACAGAGTCAGACTGCGTTACGATCGCCAAATACCGTCAACTATTGTCACTTCGGCTAGGCCTGCGGTACTGTGTTTGTATATTTGGAAATTCTAATTGCAGTTTTAATGAACCACTATATTTTAATGACTTGACAAGGACGATATCCGATTACCAATGGTAAAATATTTGAATTTGATTTATGCAAACTTGAACAAGCTATGTTAGATTTATAGTTGCGACGAAAGGTTATAGCTTACCTAAACATGAACGCTTATGAAAAATATTGTCGTTAACCTCCAAGGAGACACATCCGTTATATTAGCAAAAATGTAGTTAAATAGATTAATTTGCTATATCTTTAGTATCTGAACTATGATGTATGCAATAATTTCTATAATATTACCTACGTTACGACTTATGACAAAAGATCTCCGATTACCGCAACAGCATAACCCGCAACGGCCTCCGCAATTGCAATACGATACACAACTTTACATTAATTGGCTGTTAAAATGCCGGTGCATAATGAAGCGTTGAATTAACTACGGCCGGCCCTCACGTAACGTAATACACCCATTGTTGACTTGTCAGAGTAACCCACTAACGCTCGATTGATATTATGAGTGGTCAATATCAAAGGTCAGAGAGCCACCTAGCCACTTTCGCTATCGTATAGCGAGTCAAGAGGCGCCGACCGCGCTAGGCGGATGCACGCGACCTTCGTCGGTTTGTCCAAGTGCTTAGCGCCTAGGTTAGCGTTCGAAGTTCGGAGAGTGTGTGACATAACTCGATGGCGTCACGTCCACCTTGACACAATAAAGACATAAACATAAATTGTCCATATTTCTCCCTTTTTGTCTTTTCAATCTTATGTCATATGACAATATGTATCTGTAAAAATGCAAGAATATGCTTATAATCTTTTGAAGTTATTCATTGAGTTAACGGGACAACATTAAGTTGTTGACATATGATATGTGCATGTAAACTTGAATGTTACATTGTTATGCGGCAGACTTATAACAAACTAAATGAGTAAACATTGGTAACTGGTTTTTTCTTTAAGTTATAGACGGTAAACCTATTCTTGGCACTGAAAAAGGCAGCAAATTTAAAAAATGTAGGGCTCACCTCACCGGCCCACTGTATTCATAAAACGCGTGCCTTCCTAAACCTGGACGTTGGCGGAATCATGGACAAGCCGACACTGACTGAAAATGTAGGGCAAAAGTTTAATTTCCATAGAAAATTTGAATTTCGCGGCATTTTTGAGTGCAAAGATTTGGTTGACCGTCTATATTTACCTATAGAAATTCGGTCGATAGCAGACTATGCTGCTTATTGTATCAAACAATGTGTCATATGTGACCATTCTTTTGTTGCTTTCCATTACCATTACCTTCTAGATTTTACATAAGAAACAACGTTAGTGTTTGCTGTAAAAAGTCAGTAATGTTTACCTCAAACGTTATTCAATAAAATAAATACCTAATAAATGCCAGAAACAGCACAAGATCCGCTTTTATTTATGCATACATGACCAACATATCATAAAGATGCGGAATATGCGACAGGTTGCCGTGATATAAATAATGTGATGAGGTTATATGCTCAGCGTACGGTCACGAGGAAAACTCATTCCTTCGTTGCCGTGACCAGATTACTGGAGATCAGTTTCTAGCTCAACATGATATATATTATTATATCCTACATTTTCATTACCGAAGGCGTGCATTAAGTGTGCGCGGTACGTCATTGGTTTTTCATTATGGCATGGCATTAATATCATACATAATTTAGGTATTTACCTATTACAACTAAACATATGGTATCAATCATTAGCCAAAGTCCTATTAAGGGAAAAAAATAAAATACGATATAAGTAGTTCAACATGAATGGTTTAAGTTTACTGTCCACTCACTGGGGCATGCGTGATGTATAATATATTCGGCAACCAAGCTTTGTTAAATACGACAAATGTAGGTGTTTGGATTTCTTTACCAACTGTTGTTAGCGAAATTCTCCTTTTGAAAATGCGAAAAGAACCTTTCAAATACTTCCACGTTTACGGGCCAGTAGCGTAAAGAAATAGTTTTGATGTGTGGTATGTGGTGTATGTGAAGTCGGTGTGGCGGATCGACAGGTTAATCGCATTTTGGGCCAGCCCAGTAAACTTGTATGTAAAAGGTCTTAACAACCTATCAACATACAATGTCCTTAGTATTATAGTATAGTAGTTGTTCGTTATAGGTATGGTGGGCTATAACAAATTAGAAACACGGAGGGATCTGTCACTCGCATGCTACGTGGTGAAGATCCTTCGCGGCAGTATTCACAACCCGGGGATCTTACAGCAGATGAATCTGTACGTGCCCAATGGCTACGTGGAGCGGAGGCGGCGGCCGCAGCTGCTGGTGGAACCGATCGGCAGAACCAACCTGCTTCGTAAGGCGCCTCTCAGTCGCACCGTCCGTACACTGAATTTAGTGGCTGATCAGACTGACTTGTTTAGTTGTCCAATGTCCGAATTTGTAAAAGTGTGTTTAAATGTTATATGTTATAATTTGATGTAATCGTAAGGTTTTGCTGATATAATTATGTAAATAACTATGAATAGGCACTATTGTATTAGGGTTACCTGTAAGGATAGTTGCTAAGTGACAATAAATAAAAATAAAATAAAATAAATAAATAGTACATTCTCCTGAATCACTAATCCGTCCGCCGAGGCAGGTAGGTAGTAGGTACGCGTATCGCATCCTAATGCAGAGCTATTTATATGGACCTCACGCGAGGCGAAACATTTTAATACTATCACAAAAGGCCTTTGATATCCGATAACAAGATTTAGGTGCAATTAAAAAAAGATTGATAATAATTTTTTTTTATACTACGTCGGTGGCAAACAAGCATACGGCCCGCCTGATGTAAAGCGGTCACCGTAACCTATGGACGCCTGCAACTCAAACAGTGTCACATGCGCGTTGCCACCCCATTAGAAGCCCATGTACATTCCCTTTTGCTGTGTTAAGTACACAGCAAAAAGGAGTGTACAAGTTCCAAGGAGGGTTCGGGTTGCCGACGGACGACGGACAATAGACGGAACAAGTTTTTTATTATTTAATGGACATTTGTTTACCAAAAACTTTATACTTAAATGTAATTGACATCATAGTACTAATTTACAGTTTATATGACTCAAATCAAAGAAATATTAAACAGACAATACGCTGTTATGAATGATTTATGAATGAGTGATTTTCATTTGCAACGGACTTTCTGCCCTTACATGTATAATTCTATTAAATTATCTTTACCACTACCCAATAGTGAGCGATTACTAGCTAGAATGATAAATAACACAACAGGTTGGAAAAACTATGACTGATAAATAAATAGAGTTCTTAGATTTTTTCTTAATACATGCATTTTATGTCTGGTTTCATTTATCGCCCGTATAATGGTTACACACTGTATAATTGCACATTTCAAGTTATTTAACCTACAAAATATTTTGTAAATTATGTATCCCACACTACCAGACCAGACCATATTTCACAGCTATCCTGTCCAACGTAAATCCCAGGTTTCCGGGCGCGCTCAACCGAACACTCGATTGTCTGTTTTCTGAACCGAGTTCAAGAGGTACATACTTAGCATTCTTGCAATTTTCATGCTCCACGGAGTGCCCAACTGTCAAAGTAGCGCATTAGTTTTACCATACCTATATCAATGTTTATATTTGTGATTTTAGTTAATTCCAGTTGCAAAGACACTGGTATTATTTTGATGGCATTTAACAAATACATTTTTTTAGGGTGCCTACATCTAGCGTCTCGCGAGCGTAGCATCGGACCAACTGTATGGAAAAAGACGCCGCGCCGACGCAACGTCAGGCTTTGCCATACAGTTGGCCCGACGCTACGCTCGCGTGACGCCAGATGTGGGGGACCCTTATGTGTCATAAGTAGTAGTAGTAGTAGTAGTAGTAGTAGTAGTAGACTCTTTATTGCACAATTAATAACAAAAAACATAGTAAAGAACAGTACAAAGGCGAACTTATCCCTTTGAGGGATTTCTTCCAGTTAACCTTTGAGTGAATGAGAGGATAAAAAGAGATGAGGGTGACAAATGCATATTTTTTTTTTCCAAATACGTAGGTACTTAATATGATTTTGCCTGCCTTTTATATCTCACAATATCGTCATATATTTAATTATATTAATTATATATTTAGTTATTATTAGGTATTTACAGATTAACGTTTTAAGTTAATATGCAAAACTAGTTTTCCTGAATGGCTTGGTAAAGACTAAATACTAAAACAAACATCGAGTCTGTATTAGCGCAACCGTAGTCTCATGATGCAAGCACCTCTAAACAAAACAGAAAATATTTAAAATTGCAAACGGGACTTAATCGCGTATTTACTATGTTTTAAACACTATGTTTTAAACACTAACCTCCGACGTTTCAAGGACGGCATTGTCCCGTGGTCTCGGATATGTGTAAAAATCGTGAAAGTTTGAATCAGTGTTTTAAAACAGAAAATATTCTTAAAACTGTATATTTACCTGCTTAAACTGAAAATAAACCCAACACAAGGATCTCATACAATGGAAATTTGACATACTTTTATTTCATTTCGCATGTGACACACGCGTAAGGTGATGTTATCCGCGAAAAAGAATAAATCGCTTGCATGTCTTGTGTCTCAATTTTTTTTTAGCTCGTGAAATGCGATAAGTAGGTAACATATTTTTTTTCACTTGACACCTCCAAAAATAACTGGTGACTCAACTACTACAGGACACGAGGTTCAATAATGACCCATACAAATTTGGCACGTTTAATATGTTCCCGTTTGAGTATTTGTGCGTTTTCACATTATCTGTTCCGATGTCGGACGTTGAAAGGATTTCAAAGGCAAAAATCAAAGATGGCGGCTTAAACTTATGGGATTTAGGTCCTACATCCGATATCGGATAGGATAATGTGAAAACGCACTTAGGTACCTACTATTAGGTACCAATAAAACCATTTAAACTAACATAGTTAATTTATTACCTGTCACTGCAATGTCACAGTTTCGTTTTCTTTCAACCCCTTATTTGCCAAGAGTGGCACTGAAGCTTTAGTAGTTTCATGTGTTCTGCCTACCCCTTTATGGGATACTAAAATGATATATTGTATGTATTAAGACAAATTAAAACAAGAAATAAAACTGTAATTTATTCATGATGGTACGGACAGTCTAATGAGTAACGGTACTTGACAGCAGGATAAATATCAAGTTTTTCAAATTCCATTACCACAGCCACGTTCCTCCAGGATAATTTAATTTCCCTCATTGAGTTATGTATATTACTTTGCAAAGACGGTCATCAGGACTATTAAGTATGATGCAAAAACAATTCTACTTGAGCGACGTCAAAAGCTTTATGCTAATATGGTTAGTTTTCCACCTATTTAAGTGTTCAATAAAAAAAATCCAAAGCACAAGTACTGCCTAATACAAATATATTTCACGACCATTCAAATTTTAGCAACCTCAGGACCTCGAAAGTCTAGAATGACATCATAAAAACACTCCTAAACAATGATATTTAGACACCGATTGAGTAAATGCCCAACCCAAGACTGTTGAGTAATCCTGACGACTCAACGAGGCATAATCAATATATTATACAAACTGTTTCTCATTGGGTCGTAAGGTCATTAGGTAGAAATATTGACTGTTGACAATTTTAAAGAATCTGTGTAATTCCGAGGAACATTTACCTATTGAACTTCTAAAATGTTTAAATTGTAAAGCCTTAATGCGGTTGAATCATATTTTCTTTTCGCAATGTTTATGTTAAATCGAAACTGAATGTCGTTAGGTCGAAGCTCAGCTGCGGTCTCTTCACTTTATTCAATTTATTGTGCTCTTTGTCACTAAAGTAGCTAGACGTCTACGCCTTTTAAAACAGATTATGAATTTCTTATTTTCTGAGCACAGACCATAAATCTGGCCACGACTTGAAGCTCTTTACTAAGTTTAATGCATTTATATTGACCATTTAATGTAATACGACTTTACTTTAACTTTTACATTAAAGCAATTACGTTTTCGCTAGATGAAGTGTCAAATTCCTAAACTGCTGGTTTTATGGTTCTTGTGAACATTTTGATGAGATTCTTTAGAACTTATAATGAAATATGAAACATTTAAGTAGACTCATTACTGTATATAAATTTTTTAACTTAAAACAAGTCTCTGATGACCCGGGTTGGATTCCGAGCTCGGTACCAGTTGGTGACTTTTTATTTAGTGAATGATATATGTCCCTATTAAATACGATTTGCACTATTCTCTGCATCTCAGATGTAAGAAAATACGGTCCACAATCGTATACTCATGCGCCTACCATCATTAGTGAGCAAAGTGATGGCAGTAATGAAGCGCCTTATGGAATAAAACGTTTCCTTGATGAGGATTTGTTTGTTCTTGACTAAACTATTAATAGGATACACGTGTGTCATTCCATTGTGTTAACAAACAATTTTCGAATTTAATAAGCAATTGACACGTCCCTTCATTTACAGTTTGACATTACATAACCAATAATTTAATGAATTAGGTACATTATTCAAGGTTCCTCTCAAGTTCGTCTACGAATTCTCATTCAGTCCTTTTAAAAAGAATACCCCGATTTCGCAACACCATATATATTAAAAAATCGCATTAAAATCCGTAGTAGTACACGGTAGACAGACTAACACGGGAAGCGACTTTGTTTCATACTAGGTATTTATGTAGTGATTAGTTATTTGTATCTTGGGATCATTTCGACCTTCTACCGCCTTCTTCATCGGAAGTGATAATGATGACACCGTTTGAATCCCCACCTTGTTTTTTTTTCATTCTAGATATTTTTTTACACAGAACCGTGTATTCATTTACATTTTTATTGTTCCAGGCATCGTTAGCTCTAGTACTAGCTAGCGAGCAAGCAGCGAACGCGACCAGTGAGAAAACTTCAGCATCAGTGGGGCGCAATGGCCGGCAATACTACGGGCCTGTCGACCAGGGTAACAACGAAGTAGTCGTTGACATCGAGGACGACGAGAAAACGCAGTATTACGAAACCAATTATGATACCAGTGAGTATCGTTTTTAATTTCAAGAATGTGGCTATTCAGGCCTAACAGGGCCCTTTTGCTCCAAGTTGTGATCTTATCCATACTAATATTATAAATGGGAAAGTGTGTGTCTGTTTGTTTGTCCGTCTTTCACGGCAAAACGGAGCGACGAATTGACGTGATTTTTTAAGTGGAGAGTTGAAGGGATGGAGAGTGACATAGGGCTACTTTTTGTCTCTTTCTAACGCGAGCGAAGCCGCGGGCAAAAGATAGGACTTACATATCATTATATGCCCTTCTAACTAGTAAAGCATAACAATCCTTTAGGTATAGACGGCCACATGACAAATATCAACAATATCCAAGGTGCAACAAACATAGTGAGGATCCATTAAACTTGGCATTTTGGTAACGCATAAGTGGCTCCCCTATATGTTGCTTATGTACATGGGCGGCGATGACTGCTTCCCGTCAGGCGGCTCGTCTGATCGATTGCTGCCTGATTCATAAAAAAAATCGATATCTTTTTATAACTATCTAAAAACTCTTTGAGAAAACAGCAACTGCCTGTGGCCACGGATTAATGTCACATCCGAAATATAAACGTAAATGATGCGCAATTATTCAATTAACTCCCGTTTCAATTTGAAACTATGACTGAAAATACAGATGTGCAAATTGTGGTAACTTTCAAACAATATTGAAAGTTCTTGGACACTTAATTAACATTTCACAAGAAATTTTCAACCTCCGTACAAAAATGAGGAATATTATTATTTTAGAATTTTATGTCGTTTCGTAATTTTAGAAAATTTCTGTTGGCACATTAAAATCATGTTAGTTTAAATCAATATTTATTTATTAGTAAAAACAGGTTTACATGACATTACAGTAAAACCAATGCGTCACGAAACTTGGATAACAAAAAAGAGAGAAAATAAAGAGAACAATAAATAATAATACAGAGAACACGAGTACTAAAAATAAAATTAAACAATTGATTTGGGCGATGACGTCACAGCGTGGCTCCGTTGCGTCGTTTGCCCCGGTGTGGGGTTTGGGAATATAACGTTTCATAACATTACGGAAATATCCTTTAATACAGTTGTTGAAATACGTTATGTAATAAGTATCAAAATTTGGCAAAGTATAGAAAAAAAGAAAGAAGAAATTTATTCATAAAACGCTTAAATTTAGGTAGACATTACGACATTACTACGATTTAGGTAGACATAGACAGTACTACTAATTTATTGTTAAGCGTCACTGAAAGGATCTCCACTCAGCTTAATATACGTGTGTAAGTAACGAATCCGTGTTAGAATACTTAGAATCACTAACGAGCCCTAGCTCAAGTAATGCAATATACAGAAAATAATTCAATTGGCGCCCTGACTTTTACTTAAGCTAGCCTTTATTTATTTATATTTAGCCAAGTACTCATATTTTAGGTAAGAAATTAATTGTTTCATCTACATAAAAAAAACTTTCGTCCTTGATAAGTCACAGTTTATCCAAAGCACAAACAGTGGCTTTTATATGGACTCATCCAGAGAAAATCCCAGCGCATTCTGGGCAATTTCTCGAGCGTTAAATGTCCGGGAAAATCGAGAATCCTTATTACTTTACTTTTGTTTGCAGCCTTTTATTAAGAGTGTCTAATGAATTCGAATAAATCTTGGTCTCTTTATAGGCTGCCTAGGTATAATCTAAGATTTCTCATTAAAAACTTAATGTAACATCATTAATAACGACCGGTCTGGCCTAGTAGATACTTGGATAGTGAGATAGTGACCCTGCCTGCTATGCCGCGGTCCCGGGTACGAATCGCAAGGGCATTTATTTGTATGATGAACACAGATATTTGTTCATTAGTCATGGATGTTTTCTATGTATATAAGTATGTTATTTATATGTACGTATAGTATGTCGTCGCCTAGCACCCATAGTACAAGATTTACTTAGTTTGGGGCTAGGTTTATCTGTGTAAGGTGTCCCCCGATATTTATTTATTTATTTATCATATTAAGTTACAGTTGTAGTGCGAAAAGATTTGCCTTCGTGTAGTTATGGAAACGTACGAACGTGTCAGTACAAGATGTACTGACATTGACTAAACTAGCATGACAAAATACGAATGTTTCCGGAAAAATACGAAGGAAATCCTTTTCGCATTATATATAGTAATACCATAATCTTCCACTCTATTCTGGTATAGGTATCGAGTTCGAAAGAGATGCTATTGCTACTTTAAAACTAAACCCCCAACCTCAGTTGATAATGGTACCTCATTCTGGTAATTATTCTTTTTATACTATGTTTCGATCACAGTCTGTTGTTATTTTTCTTGTAACGTTTTCACTTTCTTAACTGTTTGACCACGTTCTTGTATGTATTTTGTATTTCTTCTGTCTGTTACCCTCCGTGAATCTTTCTCACTTGATGGTCTCATCGGAAGATCAGCGCTGGAAGTCACCAGCAACACGCTGAGATGAGGCCATTTCGTGGCACTTCATTCCTTTCTGTCTTATTGTTATTATGTGTATTTTGTCTTACCTGCAGGCCTAGCACATGATGGACGCGAGAGTATGTCGCCGCGAGATAGACTACCTGTCCTTATGCCATTAATACAATTAGACAAAGACGTGTCATCTATCTCGCGGCGACATACTCCCGCGGCCATCATGTGCTAGGCCTACTGTGCTCACGAATAAACGTTTATTCTATTCTATTCTATTCTATTCTATTCTATTCCAGATGCATACGGTTTCGGTTACGACGTGGGCCCAAACGGGCAGTTCCACCACGAGAACCGGGGCCCGGACGGCGTCACATACGGCTGCTATGGCTACGTAGACCCGGACGGCGTGCTTCGCGCCACACATTACGTAGCCGATAGCCATGGCTACCGTGTCGTGGAGCCAGAGAAACCGGTCGAAGTGTTCCCGGATGAGAAACACGAGTATGATGAAAAGTAAGTACCTGTACATACTATAGTTCCTCGTTAGTACTTAGGTACACAAAAACAGGAGTGAAGAATAAGACGCAGTTACGTATCCCGGACGGTGTTCTTCTGTTTCTGACTACGGTTTCGTGGAACCTGACCGGTAAATTCTTTATTTATATTTACTGTAACGGGTAATTTGATAAGTATGGTGGATAAATTCAGCAGAATGCGTAACATTCGGAGTTAATAATTCATGTCATCCACAATCACGCGAATATTTGCGAAATCTCATCTTTTACGCAATAAAGTTACTAGTCATGGCGCGCGACTTGGAGAAGAAAAACGTATTGCCTGAAATGAATTTACAAATATAACTTAATGCCCCTTTTTAGGGTTCCGTACCAAAAAGGTACAACAGGAACCCTTATGGTGCGACTCTGTCCGTCTGTCTGTCCGTCTGTCACATTCCTAAATATCTCGAGAACTACTAATGCTGTCAACTTGAAATTTGGAATACTTGTGAACATTGTAAACCTCTACAAATAGAAAGTATATTTTTTTTAAATATATCTTATACTTTTAAACGAGCAATTCTTGTATATTTATTTATTTATTTATTTATTTATTTATATATTTATTTATTTACACTGACGATCTCGGAAACCGCTCTAACGATTTCGCAGAAATTTGTTATGTGGGGGTTTTTGGGGTGAAAAATCGGTCTAACTTATCCTTAGGTCCCGGAAAACGCGAATTTTCGAGTTTTCATGCGTTTTTCTTCGCGCGCCATCTCGTGTGCAGTAGTTGTACTGTTAAGACAGAATTCTTTCGGTCGATGTAAGTACTATTTATTGCAAACACTAGATGGCGACACAGGTCAAGGCTAAAACGAATAGAAAATACACTATTTGAGTTGCGCGCCATCTCGTGTAGAGTAGTTGTGTTGTTAAGGCTGAGAATTCTTTCGCTCGATGTAGGTACTATTCATTTTTGAACTAGATGGCGACACATGTCAAGGATACGAAACAGAACCGAGCGAAGCTCGGTTGCCCAGATATTTAATTTTAATTGTAGAAAATGGCCAAAATGAAAGGGGGGCAAACTGTAAATTTCAAGTTACTAGGTCAAGTGTAGTATCGTTGGAAAGAGCTCAAATTGAACGTAAATAAGCTATTTTTTATAATTTTTTTGTTGTGAAAAAAAAAAAGAATTTTGAAGAAAAATGTAAAAAAAAATACCGTTCCCCCCCCCCCCCCTTATCTCCGAAGTTTACCAACGAAAAATTATGAAAATTTTAGTAAACATTGGTTTTATGCTATATATTACAGGAAAAATATAATCGTGTTTGTATTTTGAATACTTTTTTTTTTTATTCACAAAAAACTTTTCAGATTTTTACTTTCAATTTACCCACCCTTGCGGAAGTATATCGTACTTCAAATTAATACGAGATGTTACGTAAACCATCTTCTGTCCAATAAAGTAAAAACTGTTTAAAAAATCGGTTAACATTATAAAGAATTATCCCTGAAAAACCAGGTCGCGCAAATTAGTTAGCAAATTGACCGGGAGATGGCGCTATACACTATAATACTCATTAGTGCCTATACTTTTGTCTTCTAGTCAAGTCATTAGAGTTATATGAAAATATGAGATTATTTTTACTAGGTAGTTTGAAAGAAAGTTTGTACGGAACCCTCGGTGGGCGAGTCCGACTCGCACTTGGCCGGTTTTTTCCTTGTCGTCGTGGTCTTGTGTCTGGTCATTTGGTCTTCGTTCTCCGTCGATGAAAAATGTACGACGTTATTCAGTGTATGTACTTATACACACATGTTACACATAGTGTGCCACTTCTTGCACTTCTGCCATAAAGTAGCAACATTTATGTTCTGAAAAATATTTTTCTCTGTTTCATCCGTTACATAAACTCAAATATAATAAGTGCCTATATCGTTTGAGTGTTTTTACATGAAAAATATATTTACATAATAAACACCAAAATACTATACTAGCGTTTCAAAAGCGTTTTAATAACTAAATTCCGCAAATAAATTCATATCAAAACTTCATCAGTTTCAGTCTGGCTTTTAGCTCCAGCAATTTTCATACGCAATAATTGCATACATATACAGGTATAAAACTTGGGATGTACCGTATAATCATGAATGCCAACTATCTGGTCACATTTATTTTGTAGTCAGCGATTTAGGTAGGCAGATTCAGCAAAAAAACAACGGTTAGTCTGCATTTTATAAGTGTCAGAACAGAAGGTCAAAATTCAGATGATATTGAACTTATTCGTTATGCCTTTTTTAGTATAAAAATTCTAACCACTCATAACTGTGAAACAAAATATCTATGTTCATCACAGAAATGAAATTGAGCCATTTTGAGATTCGAAGCCATGATTATCGGTTTCATAGGCCACTCGGCAAATCAATATTCGGTAAGGTGCATTAGTGTATTTCCGAAAGTCGTCTAAAAATTACGAAAGTCGAATAAAAATCACCATTATTTCTATCATATCAAGATTCCCCTTTTGGAATTAAGGTAAAATACCCCATAATGGACGGTGATGCCACTATGGACAAAAAAACACAAATCCTTAAAAATAAGTATCTAAAATAAGTTTCTAAAAACTGACGGCTATGTACCATAAACTAGAGTTCTAGAGCTGTTTAATTTTGAAGTTTCAATTAATTCGGTTATTTCTGAAGGATTTGGAGACAAGATAAAATTCACCAGTTTACTGAAAAAAATATCAAGACGAATTCTTAGTAATGTTGCTAAGAGAGATGAGTTTATGTATAAAATAATAAAAAAATAACGCACGGTGTAATCTTGAATGCGTTTTACTTACTGCATTAAGCATGAGATAAGGTATAAAACATACTAGTTTGTTGCTCCAAAGATATAAAGAAATGACGTTATTTTGCGAGTGTCCATTACTGGACCCGAAAAACTGCCTACCTCCTATGATGGACAAGCAACGATTTACAAAACCAAAATTTACAAGAAACAATCCTATGTTAAAATAACCCAAACTAATTGTATTTATGGTATATAAAATTGACTCATTGCGTATCAGTTGGTTTTAAAAGTAAAATTTTAAACTTATTTCACTGTCCATAATGGGGGATCCATTACTGGAGAACTGCCGTCCATAATTGGAGAAAAAACACCTAGTTTTAATTTGTTAACTATGAAGAAACCAATAGAAGTATCTATTCTGCAATACGCTTGAAATGTAGAAGAAGGATAGGACATTCAAGATTTAACACGCTTGGCGGTAGAATTTTTACATTTATCAGTGAAATATCAAAAACAGGCGAATTTTTTTCTTAAACTGTCCATGATTGGGTCCGTCACCTTACCAGAGCATTTCCGTCATTCGGAATTACCCTAATGCACCTTACGTACATCCTAATTAAAACATAAATAAAATGATCAGAACATCAGACAAGTACAGAAACCGCTGCAGGCGCGTCATTTCTTCATCTCCTTTGTCGGTATATTTCCCGGAATTATTTCCAACGAATAAAAGATTTATGGCGAGACTTCTTATTAAGTTGTCTGAGCGATGCCTTTATAAAGAAGTCGAGCATGAAAGGGATCTGAAGCTAAATAGTAGTGTTGTCTTACTTATGTTAAGAGCAAAACTTTTTGGCTTTGCTCCGTTCTTTTTCTTCAATTATTTTCTAATCAAATATCAATTCGTTACTGTAGTATACTTTTAAATTCTTTACTGTAAACTATCAGACGCGTTTGCTTACTAGACTTATACAGATTAAGCAGACGCGCCAAGCCCTTGTATCTTGAGTACCTACACTAAATATTTATTTAAAACACGCCCAATGCGCTGAACAGACATTCTGACTTAAATAAATCCTAAACCTTTGGTTTGTAGGAATCTACTTTGATACCACGATACAAAACATACACTGTACTATCAGCAGCAAAAGTGCATGGCGAATTTATCAATGAATTCAGTCATAATTGCTCCATGCAATTTTGCAGCTCACTCCTAATTACGAAGATACGGCAAATAATTAAATCGCGTTAAGTAGCATTTTCACATATTTTTGAAGCTCGCAAATAGCTATAATGATGATTTGATGATACAATTTCAAACCGATTTTTTTGTCTCTTACTGTTCATATTTAAAAGTAATAAAAATAATACCCGATTTCGGATTCTATGAGCCTCGTTATCGGGCACTTCGGGAACGTGTGGAACTTCAAGACGTTCTCATATACGCACAGAACTATTTATAATGCTGTTATTTACAGCATTTGACAGCAGATAGTCGTAGTAAGATGACTAATTTACAGAGAAATAATCAAGGTCCATAAATAAAGCTAATTACACAATAAAACATCGTCACATTCATGATAATTTGTTCTTTCCAGCTCTGTGGACAACAAGCCGATCAAGGGTCAGATAGTCCCGTACGACAAGTTGTACTTCCCGAAAGGATGCGGCCGCACGCCCGGCGGCGTTCCGGCCAAGCCGATACCGGTGGCCCCTCGCCCTCCAAAGCCACCCACCGACAGCACTGGCGGAGCTAGCCACCCTATACCCTCCAGACCTGGTGAGTTTCCTCTTTCAGAAAAAAAGTTAAATGAATAAAAGTGATTTTTAGTATTTAGGTAGTTAATCGTGTGGCAAATTAGACATTAAAAGTAATCTGTAGCCTTGAGGTTGCTAAGCCAGGTAGAGCGTTGGAAAATGTGTTCCCATTGCACCGCAGCACTGGCGGAGCTAGCCACCTTATACCCTCTAGACCTGGTGAGTTTCCTCTTTCAGAAAAAAAGTTAAATGAATAAAAGTGATTTTTAGTATTTAGGTATTTAATCGTGTGGCAAATTCGAAAAGCAATCTGTAGCCTTGAGGTTGCTAAGCCATGCAGAGCGTTGGAAAATGTGTTCCCATTGCCAATGCCGTCCCATTTATGTGTATTGTGTAGCAGACATTTAGTTTTTCAGTCGAGTAAGATACCAATCCGCAGACCAATCCGCTTTCCACCTATGTATACCTAAACTTAAAACTGATCGTGTAAAGAAAAAAAAATGCCTTTTGTCTAAAAATAGTTAGGTACTACGAGAAAGTCAAATGCTCGATTGCTGAAAGTTATGTCATTCTGCAATATATTTATAAAACACAATCCCTTCATTAAGAGCGGGAACGCAGGGCATTGGCGGTACGTTGTAATATGCTGTCCCGCAGGTTTGCGCGGTGTAATGGGAATGTCAAAATAACGCTATTTAAAGCATTTTGCCAATCCTTTTACACGTGTAGCCTGTGGACAAATTATACTAAAAAGGCCCTCAGTGCCCTGCGTATCCAGTATAACAATGGGTTCAGGATGCTGTTGGGACTGCCTCGTTATTGCAGTGCGTCAGGCATGTTCGCTGAGGCCCGCACTGACAGTTTCGGTGCTATAATACGCAAAAGAACTGCCTCCCTGATGCGTCGCGTGCGAGACAGCTCCAACAGCCTTGTGCGCCTAGTGTTGGAATCGCCTGCTTGTGCTATCTGGAGACACTGGGATGGTGTACATATGGAATCCAGAGGCCAAGTGTATAATTTATTATAGTTTTAGTTTTTTTTTTAGATGTAATAAATAATATGTAAATGTAACTAACATAGGTTTAAGGGAATGTACACTAACACTATGGATTTTTTTCCGAAATAAAAATTATTGAATTGAAAAAAATTATTGAATTGAATTGAATTAAAACACGGGGACAATTTTTACCCCACAGCAACAACACATGTAAATAAAAGCTTGTAAACAGCATCACTACCTACTAAAATCATTATTAAATTTAGGGTAGGTATCAAAAAAAACGTGTCAATGAATACGAAAACCTGTAATAGTTATTTGTTATACAAGGGGGCAAAGTTGTATTTTAACGCCGAGTGTGGAATTGAAAAACGAGCAAGTGAAAGGATTCTATAGTTGAACCACGAGCGAAGCGAGTGGTTCAAAATATAATCCTGAACTTGCGAGTTTTTTAACACACGAGAAGTAAAATACATTTGCACCCGAGTGTAACACAAAACTTTTCCCCTCACTACAGCGAGGAAACTACAACGCAAAAAATGCGTTTATCACTGCTTCCAGATGTTCCACAGGTGGTAAATCATCTTTATTACTAGATTCACCTACTTTTATCAATTTTAAAGCAGTTAATTTGACTTTATTCAAGGTCAAATTACTTTACCCACTAGTGGATAAAATGCGTTTTTACCCGCTGGTATTAAAGGACAAAACACGTGTTTCCGAGCTAGTGAGGGGAAAAGATATTTTACATTCTTCACGAAACATTAAACTACGCAACATGACTCTTACGCCGTGGCTTACGTGGGCGACGGTCGTGCGATGGTCGCGCGACGGCGATGCGACGCATACGAAATCAAACCTTATCGATATGGAAGTATGAGACGCGACGGCGACGGTCGCGCGACCGTCGCCCACGCAAGACACGGCGTTACGTATTCGGTATCCAATTAGTACCGCGAAAAGTCAATCTTAGTAAAACACAAAAAATATAAGCTGATTTTTTTCTGGATAAGACCGGTCGAAAGCAAGCGAGGATTCCACCCCTTAGTATTAGTAACCCGATAGACGAGACTGATTTATAATAAAATATAAAACTTCACCAGACCTCGGCTTAAGTGCCCGTTAGGCTGTCACTATTATTCATTTTTATACGTTACAAGCACCAATTACTACAACAATTTAAGTTAATAAAACCCATATTTATTGGTGTCTTTTTCTATAACGCATCTCTCGTCTTGCAGTCTTGTATGCTCTCTCTGTTGTCAAAATATTTTCCATAATACAGGTATTTGGTAAATTTTGGTAATATTAATATGTGTGAGATTCCCTTATCGATCATCAGCATTACAATAGGTTTAGAATAAAGTGTAAATTTGTCTAATTACAGGTGGTTCAGGTGGGTACTACCCCGGACAACCCGGACAACCTGGACAACCCGGCGCCCCTGGAGCGCCCGGCGCTCCCGGTTCCCCAGGCACTCCTGGTAAGCACCAAATTAGGATACATTTAGACTGTGCGAAAACTCGTAAGGTACAGCGGGGCAAATATCGACTGGGGACAAATGTAACTGGTCCATTTTTCCATGTTTTACAATGTTTGCACTAAATAGAGTGTCCACCGGTTATATATGGTAGGCGTGTTCAGTGGATACATGTAGAACTCAACATCATAGTGTAACAATGGAAAAAATGGATTAGTTACAATTGCCCCCTTATGCAAGTTTCAGTACATTGCGGTATTTTGATTGTCCTGAATAGGCTACTTGACCCTTTTTAAAGTTTGTCTTATATTATTACTTACTGTCCAATTAACCGAAAAAAGATATCATTATATTTTATTATGACTTATAAACCGCAAGAAATATTTTTAAAGAATACTTTTACGTAATCAGGCAAAAACAACATCAGCCATGTCATCTATAGATTTTCTGTAAATGAAGTCATTCAGTGCGAAAACCATTACTTTCTGACACTTTAAGTACGAGGCATAAAGGTCATTATGTCAGTGATTGATTTGACATGAATTCTATGACGCCACTACACGGCCGACAGGGTTTTCGGTGGCCAAAATTTTAAAAAAAATACTCAAATTTTTGAATTAAAAATACGTAGTCATCGTACACATTTAATACCCAAAATTTAATTAAATATTGGTTTCTTATGTCAAATATTACAGAAGACAATCATTTATTGTGCCAAATTAGATATGAGTCTAGTAGCCTATTGTGTATTACCTCAACAGTCTGAAATGTACCTGAAATGAAATGTGTCAATTTATCAACGAATTCATTCATAGTTTCTCTATGCAATTTTTCAGCTCGCTGTACTTACATACAACGAGCAAGTGAAAGGATTCTATAGTTGAACCACGAGCGAAGCGAGTGGTTCGAGAATAGAATCCTGAACTTGCGAGTTTTTTAACACACGAGAAGTAAAATACATTTGCACCCGAGTGTAACACAAAACTTTTCCCCTCACTATAGCGAGGAAACTACAACGCGAAAAATGCGTTTATCACTGCTTCCATGCAGTAGTTCCACAGGTGGTAAATCATCTTTATTACTAGATTCACCTACTTTTATCAATTTTAAAGCAGTTAATTTGACGTTATTCAAGGTCAAATTACTTTACCCACTAGTGGATAAAATGCGTTTTTACCCGCTGGTATTAAAGGACAAAATACGTGTTTCCGAGCTAGTGAGGGGAAAAGTAATTTATAGGTCAGACGCGATTAATTAACATTATTGTACCTTATTTCCAACATTAACTTTAATTATAATTTTAAAGCAAAACGGGACTTAACCGCGTAAACACTTATATTTATATTTGGCCCGGCTTTTTTAAAACTTTAATTGTGTACCAAATGCGAGAACCTAGTCGACCACGAGAGAGTTCACTATATTTGTCGTCTATTTATAGATATAAAAAAACGTAGGTACAGTAGTGTTGTCTCTCTTTACTATTGTTGATGTTGTTTACCCCGACGACATGTTACTACTAGTACTACTAGTAGTTACGAAGTCTGATACTTCCGCGCCCACAGCCAGTGTAACTTGGCAGAAAAGTCGGATAAAAAATGACATTTAACAGTTCGACCCGAGAGTGACAAAAATGGTTTTAATGTTATATCTGTAATCTGACAGGATTATAACAATAACTACATAATATATATATATATAATATATACTACTTACATACACAAACTCACGACTATTTTCTCAAATTGGAACTACCTAGGTACTCAAGTTCCAGTGTCAGCTTAGAAATTCAGTAGTTTCCTCTTATTGTAAGAAGTCATGACGATATTAAAAATAACATCTCTGCCTTAACAGGTAGTCCAGGTGGTCAGGCGGACCAGGAGGTCCAGGAGGCCCTGGAGGACCCAATGGCCCTGGTGGCCCTAATGGTCCAGGTGGAAGCGGTTACTATCCCGGACAACCCGGACAGCCTGGAAAACCAGGCACTCCCGGCACACCAGGCTCACCCGGCACACCAGGAGGCCCAGGCGGACCAGGCGGACCAGGAGGCCCAGGTGGCCCTAATGGACCCAATGGACCAGGTGGAAGCGGATACTACCCTGGACAGCCCGGACAACCAGGCACCCCCGGCACACCAGGCTCACCCGGCACACCAGGAGGCCCAGGCGGACCAGGAGGCCCAGGAGGCCCAGGTGGCCCTAACGGACCCAATGGCCCAGGTGGAAGCGGTTACCACCCCGGACAGCCCGGGCAACCTGGGCAACCAGGCACCCCCGGCACACCAGGCTCACCCGGCACACCAGGAGGCCCAGGCGGACCAGGAGGCCCAGGAGGCCCAGGTGGCCCTAACGGACCCAATGGCCCAGGTGGAAGCGGTTACTACCCCGGACAGCCCGGACAACCAGGCACCCCCGGCACACCAGGCTCACCCGGCACACCAGGAGGCCCAGGCGGACCAGGAGGCCCAGGAGGCCCAGGTGGCCCTAACGGACCCAATGGCCCAGGTGGCCCTAACGGACCCAATGGCCCAGGTGGAAGCGGTTACTACCCCGGACAGCCCGGACAACCAGGCACCCCTGGCACACCAGGCTCACCCGGCACACCAGGAGGCCCAGGCGGACCAGGAGGCCCAGGAGGCCCAGGTGGCCCTAACGGACCCAATGGCCCAGGTGGAAGCGGTTACCACCCCGGACAGCCCGGGCAACCTGGGCAACCAGGCACCCCCGGCACACCAGGCTCACCCGGCACACCAGGAGGCCCAGGCGGACCAGGAGGCCCAGGAGGCCCAGGTGGCCCTAACGGACCCAATGGCCCAGGTGGAAGCGGTTACTACCCCGGACAGCCCGGACAACCAGGCACCCCCGGCACACCAGGCTCACCCGGCACACCAGGAGGCCCAGGCGGACCAGGAGGCCCAGGAGGCCCAGGTGGCCCTAACGGACCCAATGGCCCAGGTGGAAGCGGTTACTACCCTGGACAGCCCGGACAACCTGGCCAACCAGGCACTCCCGGCACACCAGGATCACCGGGCACACCAGGAGGCCCAGGCGGGCCTGGAGGTCCAGGCGGACCAGATGGACCTAACGGACCCAATGGACCAGGTGGAAGTGGTTACTACCCCGGACAGCCCGGACAACCAGGCACCCCCGGCACACCAGGCTCACCCGGCACACCAGGAGGCCCAGGCGGACCAGGAGGCCCAGGAGGCCCAGGTGGCCCTAACGGACCCAATGGCCCAGGTGGAAGCGGTTACTACCCTGGACAGCCCGGACAACCTGGCCAACCAGGCACTCCCGGCACACCAGGATCACCGGGCACACCAGGAGGCCCAGGCGGGCCTGGAGGTCCAGGCGGACCAGATGGACCTAACGGACCCAATGGACCAGGTGGAAGTGGTTACTACCCCGGACAGCCCGGACAACCAGGCACCCCCGGCACACCAGGATCACCTGGCACTCCAGGAGGACCAGGCGGACCAGGAGGACCAGGTGGCCCAGGTATTATTTTAATGTTGTTAAGTTAATATATATTCATTCAAGGATATTTTTTCTCTGTTAAGTAACGAGACATACCAAAACACGGGTTACAGATGTGCGAAAAAGTCATGTTGTACTGAGACTGACTGAAATAGCATGACACTAACCTAACCCAGCTTTATTGTTCCGCTGCCATTGGAGGTTTAGGCTAAACCATCTACGTGTCTATATTTTTATTTGATTTTGACACGGTAACGCTGTCTGACAAAGTAACCCTGCTTTGCGTCAAAAACTCTTGGTTAATTTCAGGTACTAGGTAATTAATAAATAGGCCCTTAATAAATTCTAATGATTCTGATAAAGAAAAAATCCAAAAAGTTCGTCAATGGTTTCGTATGTCATGATATACAATGCCAAATTAAATGCGACTAAGGGCAATTAAGTAAATATGTGTAACCACCAAACCACCACTAAAGAATAGACCAGTTTTCAATGAGGCAGAAAATTTACCAGGCGTGTTTTCCTTTCAGGAGGACCTTCAGGTCCAGGCGGACCCAGCCGACCCCCAGGTTACCCCGGGCAACCCGGGACCCCGGGTAGCCCAGGGTCTCCAGGCACGCCTGGAGGCCCGGGAGGCCCAGGAGGCTCAGGAGGACCAGGTATGTCTATACTTTCCTAATGATCATTGATTTATACTTAATTTTCAATTTGGAGATTAGGGAGATATCTGGATAGGCGTGCTACTCGTAATATAATAATTTAATTTAAAATTATAATTATGAAAACGATTTGAATATTTACGAGTATAGTTACAGGATAAAGCCTTTATTAAAATCGATAGCGAATAGCGATTGCAAAACATCGAAATCAGACTTTAGGTACTAGACTTTATAAGTCATTCATAACATGACATGTGTCAATAATAACACGTATAACATCCACTTTCACACAACCACTCATTTCCATAATAACGGAAACATTTATTAATTGAAATTACAGACAATTTAATGTATTTTCGTTTCATTAATGTAAAATGGCACAAAATGCAGGTAAGCGTTTTGGGGAACATAACTGTCATTTCTCTTTTACTAAATCAGGATACCCCGGTCAACCTGGACAGCCCGGAAAACCAGGATATCCAGGGCAACCAGGACAGCCCGGTCAGCCAGGATACCCAGGACAGCCTGGACAGCACGGTCAGCCAGGATACCCAGGACAACCAGGACAGCCCGGACAACCAGGGTACCCAGGACAACCTGGACAGCCCGGTCAGCCAGGATACCCAGGACAACCTGGACAGCCCGGTCAGCCAGGATACCCAGGACAACCTGGACAGCCCGGAAAACCAGGATACCCAGGACAACCTGGACAGCCCGGTCAGCCAGGATACCCAGGACAACCTGGACAGCCCGGTCAGCCAGGATACCCAGGACAACCTGGACAGCCCGGAAAACCAGGGTACCCAGGACAACCTGGACAGCCCGGACAACCAGGGTACCCAGGACAACCTGGACAGCCTGGTCAGCCAGGACACCCAGTACAGCCTGGACAGCATGGTCAGCCAGGATACCCAGGACAGCCTGGACAGCACGGTCAGCCAGGATACCCGGGACAACCAGGACAGCCCGGTCAGCCAGGATACCCAGGACAACCCGGACAGCACGGTCAGCCAGGACAACCAGGATACCCAGGACAACCAGGACAACCAGGATACCCAGGACAACCAGGACAGCCCGGACAACCAGGGTACCCAGGACAACCTGGACAGCCCGGTCAGCCAGGATACCCAGGACAACCTGGACAGCCCGGTCAGCCAGGAACATCAGGACAGCCAGGATACCCAGGACAGCCCGGTCAGCCAGGATACCCAGGACAACCCGGAGAGCCCGGACAACCAGGATACCCAGGTCAACAAGGACAACCCGGACAACCAGGGTACCCAGGACAACCTGGGCAGCCCGGTCAGCCAGGATACCCAGGACAACCTGGACAGCCCGGTCAGCCAGGAACACCAGGACAGCCCGGATACCCAGGACAGCCCGGCCAACCAGGATACCCAGGACAACCTGCACAGCCCGGACAACCAGGATACCCAGGACAACCTGGACAGCCCGGTCAGCCAGGATACCCAGGACAACCTGGACAGCCCGGTCAGCCAGAAACACCAGGACAGCCCGAATACCCAGGACAGCCCGGCCAACCAGGATACCCAGGACAACCTGGACAGCCCGGACAACCAGGATACCCAGGACAACCAGGATACCCAGGACAACCTGGACAGCCAGGATACCCAGGACACCCAGGACAACCTGGACAACCCGGCCAGCCAGGATATCCAGGACAACCTGGACAACCAGGAACACCAGGACAGCCCGGCCAACCAGGATACCCAGGACAACCTGGACAGCCCGGATACCCAGGACACCCAGGACAACCTGGACAACCCGGCCAGCCAGGATATCCAGGACAACCTGGAAAACCAGGAACACCAGGACAGCCCGGCCAACCAGGATACCCAGGACAACCTGGACAGCCCGGATACCCAGGACACCCAGGACAGCCAGGTACACCATACATTCGTTGTTTTAACTACAGCTAGTTTGTTGCACCCAGCTTTTAGTCAGTGCCTCTAAAGTCTAAACGCATAAAGATTTAATTTGTAAATATTGAGTGCTGTAACTTTTAGTCGCTGCGCATGTGCGAATTCGCTACAGGCTTCACCTATGCAAACTACTTTACGTCCAAGCGCGAACCGAACATTCATTCCAATTTAACCGTTTTCATTGCTCATTTTCAATCATGATGGGTAATCACAATCACGGGTTTACGAGTGCATCATCAATATCACACATAGGTTAAGGTTATTACTTCATTACCTACCAGAGAACTTTTTACATGAAAGAAAAATGAACTAATATTTATTAAACTTTTGTAATAGTAGATAAAGGTTTGTTATAGTAGTAGGTAGTGATATTAGTTTAAATACTATTTCCGATGTTAAAAACGCTTGGGTTGTCTATTTGCCAAAAAGAGAGACTTAGATTCTAGCCAAGGTTTTAATAGCCCCGCCTCGGCAAGAGTTACTTAAGTAAACGTCATAATTTCATCAAAGTTTGACATTTAACATAACATGTGCACTAGCCAGGCTGTGAAAATCGTTGCAAACTTATCTTGAATCACCTATAATTACGTCGGACCTACCGTTATCCGACAAGACTCTTCAACTCAGTGCATAAAGAGTACTATTCTTTTGCGCGTCATAAGGATTGAAAGCATACATGTGGACTTAAATCCTTAAACTTGACGTTGAAAAGTCGCGGCAATCAACAAAAGGTTATAGTACTATTCTATGCAATAGTCTCGCAATCCCTATTCCAGAGTAACGCTAGTTAGTGCGACAGCATACTCGAAATTTTAAAGCCGAGAGGGATTTAAACATGCCTCTTGGTAACGTCATCCCAGAGTTCACAGAAAATTGAAGTCGACTAAATTGTTAGAACCCTTACAAGCAGAAGCACACTCTTGGACTTTGCAATAAGTATTCTTACACCCAGAGTTACACACAGTGCTCTTTAACACACTTGCGATATATATAAAAAAAAAGAAAAATACAGTATCAGAAATTTCATAACTCCTTAGGGAGAACGTTTTTCTGTAACTCCCGATCCACCTGCGTTACTTGCATACATTGCATATTTACTGTGTAATGAAAAGGTATTTTGAATCTACTACTTTTGAAAACTACAAACAAAATACCGTAAAATACCGTCTATTATATATTCAATGATAAGTACAAGACTCCATTAATCTGCAAAACTAACTCTTTCTATGAATTAGGAACACCAGGACAACCCGGAAAGCCCGGACAACCAGGAGAACCCGGACATCCAGGACAACCTGGAGGACCCGGCCAACCCGGACACCCAGGACAACATGGACAGCCCGGCCAACCAGGACAACCCGGACACCCAGGAAACCCGGACACCCAGGACAACCCGGACACCCAGGACAACCTGGACAGCCCGGACTACCTGGAACACCAGGACAACCTGGACAGCCTGGTAAACCCGGGACACCAGGACAACCTGGACAGCCTGGTAAACCCGGGATACCAGGACAACCTGGACAGCCCGGACAACCAGGATACCCCGGTCAACCAGGAAAACCAGGTACGTACGTACTTATTATATTAATAACCCTGCATTTAGCATGACCTTGTCAATGACTTATTCAAATTTGAATTTTGACATGCTGTCACAGATGCTGTGAATAAAGTAAAATAAAAAAATAGAGTCATAAATATATGTTTTATATACATCACTATGCATTTGAGGGTTAAAAGTTACGCGGTTCCCCTCCAAGGGTTAATATTAAGAAGAAACAATATTCTAATATCTAGTCTTTAAAACAATAAGTCAATATAGGCTGATAAAAAAGTCAGTTATAAAATTTAGTTTATTTCTACTGGTTATTTTCACGAAGTTTATTCTTCTTAATCCGGTACAGATAGACTGCAATGCAACTAGATTGAAATTTATTAGGGAAAACTGAAAAGTAATGACTGACTGCAAGTAAACTGCACATTTTCCATACAAATTGTACTCTCCTACCTGGGAGTCTTACCGTCTTCTGAACGAGCTCACTCCATGGTAGATAGGCCACGTCTTTGCCTTTCGCTAGTCTGTGGCCAAGAGTAGGTAAGTAAATTTATAATTAAAAAAAAATTTTTTTTTCGTGTTTTTTACCACTTTGTCACAATCTATTCGCACTCGTCGTTTGTTTAAATGAAAAAAAAAGGGCGTGGAGTCCCTCCGCGCGGAAGATGTGAAACTTCTGACACAAACAATCACAAACGAAAAACATACCAAAAGTACACCTGTGCCGGGAATCGAACCACGGGCCTCTGTCTTGTGACTCCGGCACGGACACCGCCTAGCCACCGAGACTTAAGAAGTCGACGTAAATAGGCACTTAACCAATTTTCGTCACTGAAAAAAACCCCGCCTTACCACCTTTCGGTTCTGGGGCCCTGGTACTACAGGTGATCAGTATGGTGTAGCTAGGAAAAATCATAAATGAAAATGTTTAATACACACAGACACGTGTGTGTAACCCCGCCTTATCACCTTTCGGTTCTGGAACGTGGTACTACAGTGCTTTCATACCCCCTCCATGGTAGCGTTACACTTTTAACGCAACTTACGCAACCTCGTTTGCAAGTCGCATGGGAAGTTTCACTTCAAAAATAAAAAGAGACAAGTTTCATTGCAATTGTTATTAATGTAAGATGTTAAAATTTTAATTCAAACCCATGGAAAAGTATTTGGGGACAAAAAGTTGCATATTTATATAAATTTTTATATTGAATTCTAGGACAACCAGGACAGCCTGGATACCCAGGACAACCTGGACAACCCGGACACCCAGGACAACCCGGACATCCCGGAGGACCTGGCCAACCTGGACAACCAGGATACCCAGGACAACCTGGACAACCCGGACACCCAGGACAACCCGGACAGCAAGGAGGACCTGGCCAACCAGGACAACCCGGATACCCAGGACAACCTGGACAGCCCGGACAACCCGGAACACCAGGACAACCAGGGTACCCAGGACAACCCGGTAAACCTGGTACACCAGGACAACCTGGACAGCCCGGACAACCAGGATACCCAGGACAACCCGGACACCCAGGACAACCTGGACAGCCCGGACAACCCGGAAAACCAGGACAACCAGGTTACCCTGGACAACCTGGACAACCCGGTAAACCTGGAACACCAGGACAACCTGGACAGCCCGGACAACCAGGATACCCAGGACAACCCGGACAACCTGGACACCCAGGACAACCTGGACAGCCCGGACAACCCGGAACACCAGGACAACCAGGTTACCCTGGACAACCTGGACAACCCGGTAAACCGGGAACACCAGGACAACCAGGACAGCCCGGACAACCAGGATACCCAGGACAACCTGAACAACCCGGACACTCAGGACAACCTGGACATCCCGGACAACCCGGAACACCAGGACAACCAGGTTACCCTGGACAACCTGGGCAACCCGGTAAACCGGGAACACCAGGGCAACCAGGACAGCCCGGACAACCAGGATACCCCGGTCAACCAGGAAAACCAGGTACGTCCTTATTATTCCTAAATGGCATGCTTGTGCTGCTGCCTCCAGTGAGTTAACACAAGAACAAACAATAATCGAGAGACGTTTTATAAATAAAATAATATTTCAATCAATAATACATGCCAGCGAAACTCACGTCTGCTATAAAGTTTAGTTGATTTTACATGTTTTAGTAACGAAGTTTATTTTTCATAATCCGGTACAGTCCGACTGCAACTCAATTGCATTTTATTACGAAAACGCACTGACTGCACGTCAATGCATTCCATACAAACTGTACTCCTGCCTGGGAGTCCAAAAACTTATTTTTGTTATCTAGTTTCTTACTACTCAGACAGGCACTCGTATGTTTAATTACATGCTTTCCTTTCATCGCTTTAGTTGCAATTAATGTACCTAATGAAAAAAAAATAGAAATTAAATTATTAAAAAGTATATATTTCTAGGACAACCTGGACAGCCTGGATACCCAGGACAACCTGGGCAACCCGGTCACCCAGGACAACCCGGACAGCCCGGAGGACCTGCACAACCAGGACAGCCAGGATACCCAGGACAGCCTGGATACCCAGGACAACCCGGGCAACCTGGAACACCTGGACAGACCGGATACCCTGGACAGCCCGGACAGCCAGGAGGACCTGGCAAACCCGGCCAACCAGGACAGCCAGGACAACCCGGACAGCCCGGAGGCCCTGGTCAGCCTGGACAACCAGGACAGCCAGGACATCCAGGACAGCCCGGTGCGCCAGGACAACCTGGACAACCCGGACACCCAGGACAACCCGGACAGCCTGGAAGTCCTGGTCAGCCTGGACAACCAGGATACCCCGGTCAACCAGGTATGTCATGATCTCTTCGCTATCTCTACATTCGGTCTCTACACCTTATAAAACAAAGTTCCCCGCCGAGTCTCTCTGTGTGTTTTGAATTGGTTGAAATATGACGATATTTTCAAATCGAGTCGTACGAAATCCCGCTGGCTCAGATCTTTAATTGAAAACGCTGCCCAAACCGTTCAAGCTATATGTATATCAAACAAAACTTTGTATGGCGAAAATGTGTCTCTCTAATAAAATAACTCTGCAAAATATTTTTATGTGAATTTACTTCAACTCGTATATGGTAAGGTGGGGGAAGATTGAAGGGTTTTCTTGCGGGATAAATAGAAACCCGCGAATAGTGCTTCGTTATACGGAACATAGTTCTTACTTTTCCCTGCAGTAATACGTGGTTATTTTTTATTCTTGTTTCCTCGACCAAATCATGGAAAATTGGTAATGATAAGTATACCTGTTTTCAGGTCAACCCGGTAAACCTGGCACCACTGGACAACCTGGTCAACCCGGACAACCCGGACAACCTGGCTACCCGGGCGGCTCCGATCAAACCGGACAACCTAATCAGCCAACACCAGGTACAATACATACATACCTACATACAAGCCTATCGATACGTAAATGTAGTATCAAAATTTGTTTAGTTTAAGTAAACAAATAGGATGTGCATAATATACAAGGTGCTCGCGAGGAACCCATATAACTTTAACGGCATATTCTTGGTCACATTTTAAGACTAAAATGTCATATAAACTTTTCTAGATTTCGTCTAGTTTCAGAGTTATTTTATTGCCAATAAAAAAAAAACATTTCGGTATTGTTACTTAGTAGAAAAGGTCTTCTTAACGGCGCTGATGCGCAATTGTGAAGCATAGTCTCACAGTAGTCATTGATAGATGTCAAAATGTGACAAGAAAAACTTCCAAAAAATTTGGATTTTAGAAAAATTTATTAAGGAACTCATTTTAATTGCCAACTTTATGCATAAAAATAGCTTTTTATGTAAAAATACGTCCAAAAAAGTTGAAAAAAAAAATTTTTTTTGCGAAAAATTTTAAAATTCATATAACATTTTTTCTTTCTTTTGGCCTCAGAAACGCGTGGTTCAAGTTATGCGGGTTCCTCGCGAGCACCTTGTATATAGTGTATATTAATCATATTATATATATTAAGCTTTTCATTGCGATTTTGTATATATTTTCCAGTATTATAGTATATAACACTTTCTAGGATACCCTGGAAAGCCTGGACAACCCGGTTACCCAGGACAACCAGGTCAACCCGGCCAACCAGGACAGCCCGGACAGCCAGGATACCCAGGTGAACCCGGACAGCCTGGACAGCCTGGATATCCAGGACAACCCGGACAACCTGGACAGCCAGGAACCCCTGGTCAACCAGGACAGCCAGGAGGCCCCGGACAACCAGGATATCCTGGCCAGCCAGGACAACCTGGTCAGCCAGGACATCCGTCCCAACCCGGACAGCCAGGACATCCGTCCCAACCCGGACAGCCAGGAACCCCTGGTCAGCCAGGATACCCAGGCCAACCCGGACAACCAGGAGGCCCCGGGAAACCAGGACAGCCCGGGCAGCCAGGTCACCCAGGACAACCCGGTCAGCCAGGACATCCAGGTAATTAACGTTTAACAATAGAATAAGCTAGCTCTCCATACTTCGTGCTTTATTTTAGTAGGTACTTTCATAGGTACATGAATTTTACGTGACATGTCATTTGTTTTAAAACTAAGAACAATATCATATTTTCCAGGACAACCCGGATACCCTGGAACACCAGGAACGCCTGGACAACCGGGACAACCCGGCACACCAGGAGGCCCCGGTCAGCCTGGCCAACCAGGATACCCAGGTATCTTTCATATGCCATATATGTATTTAAACAACATACTTTTTTTTTACGCGGCGAGTTTTGTAGCTACTGATACGTATGAATAGGGACTTATTTAATGGACGGCTGAGATATAAAAGATAGCTTTATTTAGACATTTTTAGCAAACATATGAAAATGTTTATTTTATCCTGATACAGAATACCTTTTTACTATACAGGGTGGCCCATTCAAATCGGTCAGTATGGGAAAGTCTGAAACTATAAGACATACGAAGATTTGTTCTTAGGAACCATGTCACCGATTTTGATAAAAAGAAAATCTGCATTCATACAATTAAAAAAAAAGTGTACCCAGCTGGGGAATCGAACCCGGTTGTTTTGAAAAAATAAACTTACACCTACACAAACGATATCTGAATAGAAATAGTTCTATTCAGATATCGTTTGTGTAGGTCTTAAGCAGTAAATATCTCTAAGAAACATAATGTCTAAAATGAATAAAATGCATTTTTTTCACATACTTTAATTTATCATAGTAGGTGTTCAAAGTGACCACCGTTACAATATTCAGCAAGTTCACTTCATCTTTACAACAGTGTACAAAAATAGCTATAACACCGTTGAAGACCTAAAAGTAGCCATAGAGTCAACTTTAACGCAGATTCACCACATGAAGATACAAAATGCAATAGTAAGATCGTTACCTAGACGTGTTGAATATTGTATTGAAAAAGACGGTGGTCACTTTGAACACCTACTATGATAAATTAAAGTATGTGAAAAAAATGCATTTTATTCATTTTAGACATTATGTTTCTTAGAGATATTTACTGCTTAAGACCTACACAAACGATATCTGAATAGAAATAGTGTAAGTTTATTTTTTCAAAACAACCGGGTTCGATTCCCCAGCTGGGTACACTTTTTTTTTTAATTGTATGAATGCAGATTTTCTTTTTATCAAAATCGGTGACATGGTTCCTAAGAACAAATCTTCGTATGTCTTATAGTTTCAGACTTTCCCATACTGACCGATTTGAATGGGCCACCCTGTATAACTGAGCTTGTTATTTCACATATGACCATGTTATATTTCAGATTCCGTTGGTCAACCTACCGGGACTGGCGTTCAGCCTCCATCTCAACCTCCGCCGGGCGCCCAAATGCCGCCATTCCCGATCTACGTCATCCCTTACCCGCTGCCCATCGTCCCGAGCCCTGGACAGTGCCCGTGCTATCTAGTTAACCCCGGCAATGATACCACTGCGGTCTCTCAACCCCAGCAACCGCAACCACCTCAACAACCTAGCAACCAAGGCGGATACTACGCTCCTTACGGAATCATTGGCTTCGTTCCCGTCGTGTTCGTACCCTACTGTCCTGGCAATAACACCGATATGAGCTCCGCTCAGCAAAACTTCCCGAATGCTGTACCCGTCCCGTACAATTGCGGACAGTGCCAGGCCAACCAAAACCTTTACCGCTACTTTGGCAGACTCGGGGGAGCACGAAGTTCGACAGAATTTAAGGAAATCAAATCCTTAGCGGAGCTCGAACATCTTATTAAACGGCAGATTAAGCCAATGAAGAAAAGCCTTCCGCGGATAGCTGCTCATCCGAAGATTCTAGAAGAGTCGACGAATTGAAATCATAGATATGTTTTAACATGCAATAAGTATTGGGTCTCTTCGCTACATTACGCGATTCGTTGAACAAAAAAAATTAAGTGATATTAAATTTTGAGACTGTCCGACATTAGTTCTTGGACGCTCTCAAGATTTAAAAAGATAACCCTTTATATTTATTGCGATGTCATAGGTTTATTTATTTATTATATGAATATGTAATTGTATATTCATCATCAAAGTTTGTCGATAAACGAAGACGGGCAGTTGTATGTAATATTTACAAAATATAATTTACTCATTATAAATTAATTATTTTTGTAAAAATATTTGATTTGATAGTAAAATTAAATTGCGCTGCCATTTAGATTAATCATGTTTTAAGTAAAGATTAATAAAATGTTCCATTATTATATCCGTTTTTTAATTAAGACCAATAAGTTTCCGCAAAGTAAGAAATGAGCAATTAGCATCAAATGTTAACGGAGCCGCTTAGTTAGCCGCTTACAGATGTAAGAAAAGAACAGGCCTCGTTCACCAACAAATGGATGAGAGTAGCTCAGGACCGGGAGAAGTGGCGTACTAGGGAAGAGAGGCTTATGCTCAGCGGTGGGCGATAAAGGGCTGATATGATGATAAATAAGAATCTCAAGCGCTGTACTGCCCATCCTTATCGGGATAACTACATATTTTTATTAAAGGAAAACTGTCAAAATCATAATGAAATTAATGCCCTTTTGCATTTTTATAGAAAAACTGTTATGTGGGACTACCGTACCTAAACCTCCCCAACTATAGCGCAACGGTCCACAAGTTTATATAAAAACAATTTAAGTATCACTATCAATTGATTTTCCTTTTAGTTTAGACCGAGTATTTTTTTCCATTTATGTACATAATGTGTATGTGCCTAAACTACAAAAATAATAGTAAAAACCACACTTGAATGAAATATTCAAAGTTAGGTACTTTTGGACCATGGTTGGGAGCTTTGGAATACCTACGGGAAACAATCGCTTTAACGTGGTTTTGTAACGTTAACTTTTCGCGGGAGTTTAGTCATTAAGTACAATATTTACAATTTTCAATGCAAGTTTTATTTATAGGTTTTCAATTGTCTCCAAAGATGTCTTACGATGCATTATGCTAAAATGTACGCCACGATATTACCACGGCGGTGACTGCGAAATATTTGGATACAATATGCTCAAAGTCAGTTCCTGGTAATAAATGTGTTAATAACACGAGCTCTTGTACCTGTTTAAACAATACATAGTTATTGTGGTGTGACCCTGTGCACATAGACTACCTATTTGGGCATGATGCTAGTTTTATGCTCGGAGCAGAGTGTGTGGTATGAATTTTAATATCCGATAACAAACCTGCCGATTTGTACTATGCCTCGTGTTGGTTTGTTAAAAATAACACGAACAAGCTTTATTTTGATATAATCATCTTTTCATTTAGTGTTAAATAAGGTGGGGGGGGACTGAAGGGTTTTTTGAGGGGTAATATTAAATATGTTCCGTATAATGAAGCACTTTGGACGGCTTTCTATCTATAGAGGTATAAGAACAACCCTTCAAAGTTGTCCCACTTTATCTTACTTTAAAAGAAAAGTTAAACTTAATATAAATCCTATAATATATTATTAATGTACTATTATAACAAACTAGCTTTTGCCCGCGGCTTCGCTCGCGATAGAAAGAGACAAAAAGTAGCATATGTCACTCTCCATCCCTTCAACTATCTCCACTTAAAAAATCACGACAATTCGTCGCTCCGTTTTGCCGTGAAGGACGGACAAATAAACAGGCACACACAAAGTGACACACCCATTTATAATATTAGTATGGATTAGAAAGATCCTATTACTGGGGACGCTATTGCACAACACCCTGCATTTTATGATTAAGCACTGAGACTTGGCACAGGTTGTTCCTTGGGTGGGTGTCCATTGAGAGCCCCCCTTAATTTAGGAGGGAAGAGGGGGGGAAGGCTGGCGCCGCCGCGCTTCCTTTGAAACCATATTTCTCTAAAACTATACAAAATAGGGCATGCGATATATCATTTTCGGATAAATGAAGGACGAGGAATTCATTTTTGGAACAAAAAAAATGTATTTTAGAACAAAAATACAAAATAAAATGGGAAAATCTGAAAACGAGATATTTTTTTATACATATTATTGCACATTTTATGAAAACTGTAATGGTTTTTTCTAAATAAAAAATATTATTTAATAGCTACATTTATCTAGTTTTAGAAAATGTATAATTTGTTATAGAAATATATTATAGGACGAGTGATAAAAAATAATTTACATCGCCCGATAGGGTGATTTGAATGCTCATTTCAATAAGTTTTGTCAATGATTTCAGGTATTATCACTATTTTTAACACACGAAAGCCGTAATCATTGTAGTTTATGGCTATTTTAGTGATTAATGTACTTAAAATAAAAAAAAATACAAAAATTTTAAAAAATATTAAAAATGTGATATTTTTTTTAACATTATCCTATTTTGTTCTTTCTACACAATATATATCTAAAAGCAATAAATATCAATAAAAAGCCACATTTATACAGTTTATAAAAATATATAGTTTGTTATATAAATATATTACGAAACGCGAGATAAAAAATAATGAAAATGAAAATTTTAATGTACGGGTCAGCTTGCATTATTCGATGAGGTGAGGTAAAGGTACTACCCGCTATGCAGTGGAGTTCGTCTAGTAATACAGAAAGATACTTATTCTAATAACGTTTACACATGTAGGTATATCACGACCCAGTACAGAAAATTGTAAAAGTCCTATAATATAGTTTATTTTGATTGTAAAATAAAATTGCATGTGACTTATATTGCAAAAAAAATGTCTTAATCACGTTCTCCTCTCCTAAAGCAGTTCTGCATGCATAGGCTTGAAGATTTTTTAGTTTACTAGCAGAATTTAGTTACTTCCTTTGGGCCCCCTTAAATCGGTTTTACCCATCCATAAAAGATAAAATAAAAATCGTCATATTCTTCCTTTCAGTATCAATGATAGTTAGTTATTGCGCAATAGTGCCATAAAAAATAAACTAGATTCGTATTAGCATTAAACATTAATGATTTTTGAACTAAGACATTGCTTTTGTACAAAGGAGAACCTCAAAAAATGGTCTGACTAGACGAAAACATGTGTATCGGGGCTAGTACTCAAGGCTCTCAAAAAGTGTAGCTATTTTAAGGTATTCAAATAAAACAACATGAATAGTCTGAATTTAATCATGTATATATCACAACATCCACTGCATAAACACATCAGCTCCGAACATTTAATTTAAAAAGTCTTTTTTTACGGTTGCACCTTACGCGGCACTCTTTTTTATTACACCTGCATCCGACAATTTCAAGGCATGTTTCTGCAGCAACAGGCAACGTTGCGGGCAAGTAGGCTCCCAAATCCCAATTGTTACAGACTTTCGTCCAGCCACAAGTAGCAAATAATGGCAAATTTTGAATTGGGTTTAGTTGACCCCATACATGGACACCTTGATATACCTATAACCCTTACAAAAATGGTGCAAGGCAGCTTTTGTCGGTGAAATGCTGTTAATTTGGCGGTCTTTTTTGGTTAATAACTATTTTCGGCACTCGTTAACCAAAGTACAGGACGCAGATCTGGATTAATAAATATGTCAAGTAAGAATTATCCATAAACTATGCAAATCATATAGATAACTACTATTTCACAAGATGTATGTATTAGGATCAGATGTATATATCTGACCTATCATATCAATCGATCATTTCATGTAATATAAATAGTTAAATTCAGACTATATAGGAGTATGTTGTTTAATTTGAAGTACTCTAAATAACTACACTTTTTGAGAGCTTTGAGTACATTTACCTCACCTCATCGAATCATACAAGCTGACCCGTACCGTACATCAATATCGCCCTGCCACGTCACTTTCATTATTTTTTATCTCGCGTTTCATAATATATAAGGTCCTAATTTATTAGCAGCAGCCAAATTTTACAGCTGATAGTACTCGGTCTCTGGAGTATATTAAACCGTGAAACATTATAGCTTTTACGATGTTTTTTTGGAGAAAACGGAAAAACAAATTTGCTACGTAAAAACACCCTGTTTATGTGATTATTAAATGAAAACTCATTGAACAGATTCTAGTACCTCTTTTACGTACCACTTAACTGTAACTGGCCACTTCAATGACATGTGCAGTTTTCCCGCCGAACCTTTACGACATTTACAACAAACAATTGTTGACATGACAGACAGTGTTATTGTGACATGTGATAATGCACATGATGATTTTTTTAGACGAAATTATAATTAATTTTTTTGTTAGGAAAATGAAATCAAAAAAGTTACATGAAAAGTTTTTTAATTTATATTTAAAGTTAATTATTTTAATGTAAAGTATCATGTATTAAAATATCTGCAACTAATAAATTAGGACCTTATATTTATAGAACAAAGTGAACAAACTATATATTTTTATAAACTACATAAATGTGGCTTTTCATTCATATTTATTGCTTTTAGATATATATTGTATAGAAAGAACAAAATAGGATAATGTTATAAAAAAGTTATCACATTTTTTTTTTGTATTTTTTTTATTTAAAGTACATTAATCACTAAAATAGCCATAAAATACAATGATTACGGCTTTCGTGTGTTAAATAGTGATTATACCTGAAATCATTGACAAAACTTATTGAAATGAGCATTCAAATCACCCTATCGGGCGATGTAAATTATTTTTTATCACTCGTCGTATAATATATTTCTATAACAAATTATACATTTTCTTAAACAAGATAAATGTAGTTATTAAATAATATTTTTTATTTAGAAAAAACCATTACAGTTTTCATAAAATGTGCAATAATATATATAAAAAAAATCTCGTTTTCAGATTTTCCCATTTTATTTTGTATTTTTGTTCTAAAATAGATTTTTTTGTTCCAAAAATGAATTCCTCGTCCTTCATTTATCCGAAAATGATATATCGCATGCCCTATTTTGTATAGTTTTAGAGAAATATGGTTTCAAAGGAAGCGCGGAGGCGCCAGCCTTCCCCCCCTCCTCTCTCCTAAATTAAGGCGGGCTCTCGATGCCTCCCGATCTTTATCTACTCAGGGCCACCCAATGAACAACTGTGCCAAGTCTCAGTGCTTAATCATAAAATGCAGGGTTCCCATACAAGACATAGCAATAGCGTCCCCAGTATATATTATTAATGCATAATAACATAACATTTATTTGTGTAATAAACTCAGATATTTGTTTTTTAGTTATGAGTGTTCTCTATATAAGTAGGTATACTAAGTTTGTATTTGTATTCATCTGTGTAAGATGTACCCTAATATAAATTATATACATATGTAAATAATATAGAAAAAAATATAGAAATATTTTGTAATGTAAACATATAATACTGGCAAAACACCCCGGTTTATCACTGATAAATCTTCTCCAGAAATAATTTCAGATTACTGCCTGTGCCTACTCCCAAGCAACCGCCAACTTTATGACAAAAACTTCGATTGTGTTTATAAAATAATATAATTTTTAAGAAAAAAAAACCGCCTTCCTTTGGGGTTCTGGTGGTTGATTTTTTATGTTTGTTATTCGATATCTCCGTCATTTCTGAACCAATTTTGAAATTTGGATGATTCTGAAGTACTTACAGATGAGAATGATTATCAGAACGGAACTCTAACCAGGGGCGGCTCACTCTTCATCAGCAGTTCCACTGCACCAAATGTCACTGTTCTGGACGTAAGTGCATGCTGTTCTTATAAAAATACCAAAGTCACTATAAGTGTGCCGTTCAGATTTGAGGAGTTCCGTTCTAAACATCATCAGCAGTTCCACTGCACCAAATGTCACTGTTCTGGACGTAAGTGCATGCTGTTCTTATAAAAATACCAAAGTCACTATAAGTGTGCCGTTCAGATTTGAGGAGTTCCATTCTGACCATCATCAGGAGTTCCACTGCACCAAATGTCACTGTTCCGTACGTAAATGCATGCTGTTCCTTTAAAAACACAAAAATCACCATAGGTATGCCTTTCAGATTTGAGGAGTTCCCTCGATTTCTCCAGGATCCCACCACCAGAACTGGGTTCTGAGAAAAATGGGACCAATCTGTATGCATATACATTCAATCAAAAAAAAATTTCAAAATCGGTCCAGTAACGACGAAGATATCGAGAAACAAACATTAAAAAAAAAAAAAAACATACAGACGAATTGAGAACCCCTTCCGTTGAGATTTGGAAGGCGGTTAAAAAATAGGAGATTCTTTACACCATGCTTCTCTCAAAATGATGGGCTTGAATGATTTTTTATAAAGTTATAAAAACTACGAGAAGATCGTCAAAGTGCGTGATGAAAAATTTTGTGATGATCTTGCATATCTTTAAAAAATGTTATTTTAATAGTTGGTACTTGAACAATCAGGTATGACGCTAAGGGCAATAAAGAGAACAAACACACCATTAAAAACGGCCGATTAAATTGTGCCTGTGCTTCCTCATGTTGCAAGACTGGTGATGAAATAAATGACAAGTTACGTATACTGTCCATAATGGCGACTTCATGGTTATTGGCTAAGTGTCTTAGTCACTCAACTTCTCGTACTACAAATACCACCTACCTATTTACCTACATACCTAGCTACCTACATTTAGGTACAAAGTTTTTTTTCAATCCCTAAGTACTTATACGAGTACCTTGTAAAACTTGACCTGAAGATCGGAAATTACGATGGCGTCTGGGAGTTCTGAGTTACCCTGGTAATAAGAAGGTACAAGCGATAAATAACAGCACAGGCCCCGTAGCCGAATGGCATTTCTGCGACCCGAAACGTCAGCGAAATGCCGCAGAAAGGTAGTCTGGCTCGTCGCGCCAACACGCACTAGCGATGGAGATAGATAGCTACGAAAGAGATATTTATCGTGAGCGTTTGTGCATTCGGCTACGCACACGGTCGGCTGCCGGCCGTGACTCAGATGCGTGTTCACGGGTCACTGCGGACACCACGGCATGACACTATTCTGCAGTCTTAAGAAAAAACCCAAGTAGGTATTAACTACGAGTATTCATCACATGCTACGAATAAGTGTTGAATGCTTTCCCATGCTTCAAAGGACATAACATACTCCCCCAATAGAAAACAATACGCACTTGCTCACGTTCGTTGGTTTTCAACAGGTTTTTTTCTTGTTTTGAATCCAAAATAAGGAATGAAATTGTTTTTCACAATTGACGATCAATTAAATTCTTTTTCACCACACCAACAGGTAAAGATTGTCTCTGCTATTCAAAAACAGATAGCAAAATTGCATTTTATCCACAAGAGTGCAAAGTAATTTCATACATATTTTAACTTGATGTCTTAAGCTAGCTGATATAATTTACCTATCATCATTGATTTTGAATCATAAATATCGAATAAATCGATGGATTTGATTTAGTTTGATGTTTTATAATCAGTATTTTGTTCGTGTTGGTGTGGTGAACATTTTTGTGTTTCACTCGGTGGCAAAGTTTGTTTAACCTTCGTGCCTTGAAACCCTCGCAACGCTCAAGGTTCCACTTTTTGAACCACTCGCTGCGCTCGCATTTTACCTATAAATTATGATTTAGAATCGTAAATATTGAATAAATTGATGCATTTGATTTAATTTGATGTTTTATAGTCAGTATTTTATGCGTGTTGGTGTGGTGAAAAATTTTCTCGCTACGCTCGCGGTTCAATATTGGAATCTTTGGCTTAATGGGCATCAATATTGGCACATGCGGTTAAGTTAAACAACGACTTTGCCCCCTTGTAAAACAAATAAGTAACTATTTTGTGCACTGTCAATGAGAGAAGTAACTTTATGGTACCACGTAAAAGGATATGACGACATTTTCTCGCAACCGCTGATGGAAAACAGTGATCGCTTTGTCTTGAAAGATAAGGGCTTCATTACCTGACAAATTACGAAACGAAATGGGTTACGCCCCCCTCTCAATGTTAAGTAATTCTAAAGTATTTAAAACCCATCGAATTAAATCGATTTAGATATCCCATTTCGCCGGCCATGCCTAAGCATTACATTATTATGGCATAAATGTACTCGTACCTATGATACGAGTAAGTCTAACAATCACGGGTGGTCCAAAGCGTTCGGGTGGTAAAAGGTACCTACGAACGAACTTATCCGCGTAGGCTCGGGTTCGATTCCCGGCTCGGTCTACTTGTTCGCCTTTTTTATTCGTATGATATCTATTTCAGTGGTTGTCTATTGTTTGCCCGACAGTCATTTAACATAATATTCATTTGCCCGAATCTAACTTGCCTGAATTTCATTTGCCCGAATGATTTGTTTACCATAAAAATCATATGACATACTCGTTGTTTATCCGAATATTACCTTCCATAATCATACAATGCCATACTATTTGTTAGCCATATTATTAAGTGCAATAATATGGTTTCATAGAATATTCAAACGCCATAAGCAATTATTGCCATATTAATTGTTGCCCATATTATTACCTAACCTAACCTACTTTCTGATAGCAGTTTCATTTTCCAGGGGTCACAGTTCTAAGCTAACCTAACCTACTTTCTGATAGCAGTTTCATTTTCCAGGGGTCGCAGTTCTAACCTAACCTAACCTACTGTCTGATAGTATTTTCATTTTCCGGGGGTCACAGTTCTAACCTAACCTAACCTACTTTTCAAGCAGTTTCCTTTTCCAGAGGTTCACAGTTCTAACCTAACCTAACCTACTTTCTGATAGCAGTTTCATTTTCCAGGGGGTCAGTTCTAACCTAACCTAACCTACTTTCTGATACCAGTTTCATTCTCTAGTCCTTCTAGTACCTATTATAGTAGTTTTCGATTCTGCCAAAGCACATTATGGAAATTGACTTTTCTGGACGCTAATTTGTATGACAAATGATGGTATGGAATGTGGTAATTACGGATTTCGATGATTCTGACAAATGACATTATGAAAACTGACTTTATGGGAAACAAAGTTTCTGGCACTAGATTAATATAGTAAACAATGATTATGGCATAAGATGTTATGAGAAACAAAATTATGATTGTTGAATAGGATGGCAAATAAAATTATGGCAAATGAAATTCTGGCAAATGGGGGTATCCCCTATTTCAGTTTATATAGTTATCATTTGTTTTGATATAGTACAATGACCGTATGTATTAAATAAAATTGTACATTCGCAAACACTGTTGAAAATGTTCCTAAATTCCAGTTATCTTCTTCGATACGAAGTAAGGTTCGCCCCTGCCGGAACTGCGCTAACTAACAATTTTAGCATAATAATGTAATGCAAGGACTTAGTCATTGGCGCTCCTCTGTTATTGAGCCTTGTTAGCCAAGATACGTGCGCGATCACCACTCCTTAATAATTACCACAATTATTCATGTTTATTGAAGCTTACACGCTACAGTTACATCAAAGATATAATAATTTGTCGAGATTAAAATATCTATTCTGATCACGTAAAGTCGAGACAACTAACAGGTAACATTACCTATTTGTATTTAAGTATACCATTTATAGGATGATAGACGAGAATAGAATTTAATTATTTAACGTAACAAGCAACAACACTATTAACATGATACAAAAACTTTTAGTTTTTATTTGTATTTTTTTACCTTTCTTAAATATATTTTTTTCAAGTGATAATTCTATACAACCAATTTTAAACCTAACGAGTAGGTTTACATCTTAATTATTATTAGGTAGGTACAATGGAGATACCTACCGGATTCATTGATGGAAACAGCAAAGTGCACTGAAGCATACTCAGTGCAGTTAAATCGATGCGACACGATAATTTGCAGTGAGTGATTGATAATCTGTTCAACCCCGACATACGCACAATATGTTATACTGCACAGAGTAATCCGATCCGTCAAGTAGGATTTACCCCACTAGCAGATAAACCCTACTTATTGGCGTTTACCCAGTTAAACGCCGGATAAAGACCGCCCTAAGAAAACGTACCCATATTCAACTTAATGATGGTGCTACAATTTGTCACATGTCATCATGTGAAGGCCATCGCCTTCCCACGTTAAACTCAAAAGCGTTAAAAAAACAATGCACTGCAATTTTGGAGCCAAATTGTTCTTCATTCAATTGAAATAATGTTTCAAGCAATGCATGGAAGACACATTGTATTCCGCTTCACAAATGTACTTGTAACGACCTTTGAGACTAACCGAAAATGGGACTGAATTCGAAAAAGGACTGGATTTCCCGAAGGACTCAAATATTTTTTTCAAATAAAGCTATATAATATGTTATCATAAATATTTGGTCAATAATATTCCCTTCCCTTAGGACAACTAAGTCAAAGCAAATAAGCATTCATTTTTTCCAACTTCTTTGCCGAATAGAATCATAAAAATCTTAATATTAACAACCTATAGATTTAAACGTCACAACGTCAAACAAAGAAAAACTTTGCATTCGTCAGATGCAAAATTAGCATAACAATCATTTGAAGACCTTAGGCTGTGGAAGAAACGACCTTGTTTATAAGCTTTTTATTCTAGGTTATGTACATTTTGTTAGGTCATAGGGAAGGAAAAATTCATCAATCAAAGCTCGGATATACCCACGTCATGGATTTACATAGGTACCTTCTTCAGGATTAAAAAAGCATTCGTTGATGGATTGCTGGAGCCAAGCTCCTAAAAAGGCTTAGCGAAGTGTACAGGGAATGTATTGATGCGAAAATGCTTATTTTTCCTACGCTTTCTAGTGATTATTTTAGCCAAAGGGGCAAAAAATGTACTATTGATACACTAGCAAGCGAAATATTCTAAAATTGAACCACAAAGCGTAGCGACTAGTTGACGTCAAATATCATCGATGTGAAGAAAATAATTAAGTACTGTATAACACCAAACAAAATCATTATATATAATTGTGTAATTTGATCTCACTCAAGAATGCCATTTCCCTATCAGTTGCATTACCCCAAAACATAACACCGTATCTTAGTGTCGCAGTTACGTGCGCATGGTAAACGCATGGTTAGCACTGCCGTTTGATCTACAACCTTTCTTAAATTATACAGTGCATAACTAAATTGATTCAATTTACTACATATATTGTCAATTTGATTTCTCCATGTCAAACTACTATCTAAGCTTAATCCTAAAAATTTCGTGGAGTCAGTTTCAAAGATTCTTTGATTTTGGTAGGCATGTGTATTTTTGGTCCGTAATTTAAAATTCATAATATTCGTTTTCTCTATATTCACGTGAAGATTATTTTTGTGAAGCCATTCAATTATAATATGTAAGGTCTGATTTATATTGGTTTGGAGTAGATTCATGTCAGTTTCTGTAAAAATAACCGTGCTGTCGTCGGCAAATAATACCATTGGTTGACTGCAACAGCTCTAGGTAAATCATTAATATATAATATGTCAGAAAGAGCAGGGGGCCTAAAACACTACCCTGAGGTACGCCGTAGCTTACTACTATACCGCAGTGTTAGGTACATGACATGATTTTCTAATTTACGCAGCACTATCTAAAATTGTATTTCGATTTACCAGGAGACAGTTAGGAAATGGAAACGAATGAATAGCGTTACGTAAAAAATTGCCCTTTTTTCCAGGAAAATACGTTTTAGAGACGAATAATTCGCTCGAGATTGGTGATATGAACCTGTATGTCGAACCAGAGAGCTTTTGCCGTGAGTTGTGACGTAGGTATTACAATACGTTACTCGATAGCGAAAAAGTCACGGAAACTGTTTGATATTCATTGTAGAGAGAAAGTGAACCGTACCCCCAAAAGGTTCCTTACTAGAACCGAAAATTACATACATTTCCCAGGACGTTTAAGCTATTGAGTTGTACTCCTTTAAACCTCAAAATTTCACGGTAGAGGTTTAGTTTAGAGCACTAATATTAGACATTCGAACTTTTCTTCACGAATGCCAAACGACCAGACTACAGTGCAGTGCTAACGGCTTTCGTTTCAGATTACTAACTCCATCGCCAGGGTACCTGGCCAATGTTACAAGCGCCTACGCTTCGTAAACATATCGGAGCTATCTCTCCTTATGACGCTACAGGAGCGAAAATGCTAAAATGGAAAGGAGCCCCCCTTTCAATTTGGGAATTTTAGTTAAATATACTACTTAGTGTTATTAACTAGATTTATCGAAAAAAAATGTCCATTCAGAACAACTCAGTTAAAAGATATTGCGAAAAAATATTTAATCTTGAGGTTCCGCTCTAGACTGTTTCCTCTTTCAAAACTTAATCTATCTTAACTAAATTTAAGAATCTGAATAACAATGAAATAATCTGTGTCGGACCGTTTAGTATTTCTGGCTAATTGTTACCAATTTTGAATACCACACCATTATTGCGCCATAATCAATAAGGCCGTTTTCGGAAATCTTTGATGGGCTCTAGCGTCTTTAAAAATAAGAATATCAAAAAAATCAAAACGGTCCGACACAGATAATAATAACAATAATCTGTGTTGAAAAAAATCATTGCTCCATCTTCAAAAACCAGGGAGGAAATAGTCGAGAGCGTTTGTATGGAGAATGGACCCCTCCTGTATCGTCTTATCAATATTCTGTAGTGGCGCGACAGAGCCAGACAGCGATCCGATGGCCACGTAGCGTTAACGATTTTCGCTTCGGCTAGGCCGGCAGTGGCAGTACTAACAGTAGAATCTACATAAGAACATAGATACAATTTCAACAGTGCCTACTGGTCTTATTCAGTTTGAAATGGGCAGTTAGCTTTTATCCTTTGGATTTCTCTCTATGCTAAAAGTGACACATGTTCTTGAAGTACTCTATGCTATAATTACTACATTTGAGACTCTAAACTGATTACTGGACTGAATTTATTAATTGTGATAGAGAATTCAAGAAGAGAAGAATGTTGTTTTAACTTGATGAAGGTGCCTAGTTAGCCTTTCTGGTTAAGTCCTAATCATTATTGTCAAATACTCCAACAAACCCGAAATGCAAACTTACGATTAGGTAAATATTATGTATATTTAGTCGATTCCTTAGAAGTATGAATCGTAATCATTTCCAAAGTATGTACTATGTGTTAAAAAAGAGTATACTTCTAATTATGTAAAATAAAAACTTGATTATAATTGATATCTTAATATCGTAAAACGGTTTTATCCGCTTTTTGCTCGAGTCATCCATATCTATTTCATTTTCTACGCCGAAAGGATTGTGATTATTGTGAATGAAGCACGTCCTTGACAAAGACCTGGGGGGCTACCATGAAGTGCTAAAGCCGTTCAGTTTAGGTTGAGAGAGAGGGACGGAGCTATGGAAAAGACCTAAACTGAACGGCTTTAGCACTTCATGGTAACCCCCCTGGCCTCTAGCCAAGAGCGCTATCATTGACGCTCCGTAACGTATCATAGTTATCTCAATCTCTATCGCTCTTCCGTATTGGCGCGACAAAGTCAGTTGCGTATCTTTCGCCACTTAGTGTTAACGATTGTACGTTTGTCTAAAGGCCCTGACCTCTAGCCCCAACGAACCATGCGAGCAATCCAAGACGTCACTGCAATCATTTCACCGATAATTTGTCATACCTCCCGAACTTCCGCCTTGAGACCAAGGTAACGACAATTCAGCCAAATAGCCGCCATTTGGACGGAAAATCAAGAGATAAAATATCATTATATCACAAAATTTGTCGTACGTAGTTATACTGTCGTGTCATTTCCTGGAATCTTGAAGGTAAAGATAGATATTACAAGTCTTTCCCCTTAAAATATCCATGAAATGGCATCAAAGAGATTTGAGCCAAGATTTTCTTTACCTCAAACTTAAGACGACGAGGCCTGAGACGTTTAAAAGGATACTAACAAGTTAGAATCTCACAGAAAAGATAAATACTGACCTAGTTCAAAATGTTCCTAGTATTAAATAAGATAAGAATCTCCAGTAAGCTCGGCCAATTTTCAGCTTCCCATACAAACGGAGTTACATTCTCATCTTACATTCATTGGCATTTTCGTATATAAATTCCGAAAGTTTGAACTCTGACGAACTCAACCCGGATTGAAAGACGCACGCTTTTACTGCTAGGCCACGCACATGATATTCTAACGCAGTAAGCATGAGCAAATTTATCATTTAGGGCCAAAATATTTCAGATAACTACAGCATGACACCAAAATGCATTTTTACTACAATACTTGCCATATAACGTGCTATCCTTTCGCTGGCCGAGCTTTGCCCACCACTGTTCTAACGAAACTACCAAAGACAAGTACGTGACGCCTTCCTTGAACTAGCTTATTAATCATATTACCAACACCTCAAGAGTAGAAACAATTAGGTATATACATTAATTATTGTATTACGTTACATTGCATATACTTTCAAACAACAATAGATATTGAAGGCGGAAAATTGCATCAGTATCAGACCTGAGATGGTGTAGGGTGACAATGTTCCTGCGTCATAGAGGTGGAGGACGGACTGTAAACCACAGATCTCTCCCCTCTAAGATGAAGCATACCCGGCAACTCACTAAGGGCCACTTGTACCACCCGCTTAACTCAAGGTTAGTGGGCTGGCAACTGTCAATTTCCATATAAAGTGGTGGGTTAACTTCGGGTTAACCATCCATTTTCGGTAGTGCAAGTGACCCTAAGGAGCGAAGGCTTAGGGCCGGCCGGGACTGACCTAGAATTGAACGAATTAAGAGGATACGGTAGCGAAAATGCTAAAATGGAAAGGAGCCCCCCTTTCAACTTGGGAATTGTAGTTAAATATACAAGTGTTATTAACCAGATTTATCGAAAAAAAATTGTCCATTAATGTTCTTAATGGACAATTTTTTTTCACTCAGTCAAAAGATATTTCAAAAAAATCTTTAAAATCGAGGTTCCGCTCTCGACTCTTTCCTCCTTCAAACCTTAATCAATCGGAATGAAATTTGAGAATCTGAATAACAACGAAATAATCTATGTCGGACCGTTTAGCTTTTTTGGTTAATTGTTACCAATCTTGAGTATCACACCTTTTTATGCGCCTTTAGAGTCTTTAAAAAGCAGAATATCAAAAAAAACAAAACGGTCCGACACAGATAAAAATAATAACAATCTGTGTTGAAAAAATCATTGCTCTATCTTCAAAAACCAGGGAGGAAATAGTCGAGAGCGTTTGTATGGAGAATTGACCCCTACCGTATCGTCTTAACTCAATTAATCACGTACTATCCATAAGATAAGAATTAATTAAACAAAAATATATCTAGGTACCTATAAACAAGGGATGCCGGGACCCTACACTGAAGGGTAGTAGGTACCTACAGTCGGCATCAAATAGCTACAGACGTATTGTCCCGGATCTGTAAGTTCACATTTTTGACACATTTGTTTTGAAGTATGTTGCGATGTGGCTAAGACGTATTGTTTGCCAAATCTAACGATTAATTTCGAATTGGTTGAATCGATTAGGCCTTATGTACAAGGAGGCGCTTAAACAAATATACGATTTCTATCAAGTTACTGAAATGTCATTTGAATCGAAATGACAGACTCTGCCACAGCACTAGTTCAAAACTAAAAATGAATGATAAATGACATAATAAGTAAATCCTGCGTGATAAATTAATATAGTAAAATACTCACTAACGAAGATCCGCAAAAATGTAACATGTGTTAGATTACCTATGTTTAAAGTAAGCGAAATATTGTTTTTACTTAATTACTTGATTTTTTTTTTAATATTACCTATTACAGGATTTTATTTATAATTTCATTAGGTTGCGCGAGTTTACGTTTTGTGGACGCTGTCATGTGTCAAAAAGAGGTTCTTACAGCTCTGGGAAAATAGTGACCAAATTTATATCGCAACACAGTTTTTGGGCCCATTTAGACCGTTTTCACATTATCCGATCCGATATCGGATGTCGGAAGGATTTCAGTAGAAAAAATCCAAGATGGCGTCTGTAATGTATGGGATATCGGCCCGACATCCGATATCGGATCGGATAATGTGAAAACGGTCTTAGACGGTATGAAAACTCGCATACAAGTTTTATTACATTGCGGTATTTGATGGCTGTGCAAAATTGTATGTAACCTCAACAGCCCGCAATGTAACTAAAATCACATTGCGAGTTCGCCCGCCGGCCAAATCAGGCCTTACCATCGTAAAATACTTAGTTATGTTTCGACTTTTGCGACATATAAAATATGTCGCAAAAGGCGAAAATAAAAAGTCACAAAATAAGCAAAATTTGCCTATAAAATACTGTCACTATAAAATAATCTAAATATATAAAAGAAGAAGCTGACTGACTGACATATCAACGCACAGCCGAAACCGCTCATCCTAGAGATTTCAAATTTAGCACGTAGGTTCCTTATATAGTGTAGAGGAGCACTAAGAAAGGATTTTCCAAAATTCACCTCCTAAGGGGGTCAAATGGGGGTTCAAAGTTTGTATGGGGAAACAAGATTAGTTTGACTATTTTATTCGAAACTTCACAGGAAGATTCCTTAAGACATATGACTAAAGACGTGTTTCAGGTTTTTTGAAAATTTAACCCCTAAAAGGGTGAAAAGGGGGTGATAAAGTCAAAAAATCAATATGGGTATCGTTTTTATGGTTTATCGGGTCGCTGATCACGATAAATACAACGTTTTTAAAATCTAACGAGGCGGAAGTGAAATACCTTCTCCCCTGTTGTGGTGCAATGGGGTTTAAATATATAAAAGAAGATATTGACTGACTGATTGATATATCAACACACAGCCGAAACCGCTGGTCCTAGAGATATCAAATTTGGCACATAGGTTCCTTGTATGGCGTAGAGGAGCACTAAGAAAGGATTTTTCAAAATTCTTCTCTTAAAAGGGTGAAATGGGGGTTCAAAGTTTGTATGGGGAAACAAGATTAGTTTGACTATTTTATTCGAAACTTCACAGGAGGATTCCTAAAGACATATGACTAAATACATGTTTCAGGTTTTTTGAAAATTTGACCCCTAAAGGGGTGCAAAGGGGGTAAAGTCAAAAACACAATATGGGTATCGTTTTTATGGTTTATCGGGTCGCTGATCACGATAAATACAACGATTTTAAAATCTAATGAGGTGGAAAAGAAATTTTCTCCCCTGTTGTTGTGCAATGGGGTTAAAATATCCAAAATAGCCATAAGTATAGCTTTAGTTTTTATCTTTACTTCTGGTTCAAGAGATTTCAAATTGACACGGAAGTTCCTTAGAGGAGCACTAAGAAAAGATTTTTCAAAGTTCACCTCCTAGCATGATAATTTTACAGGGGCAAGGACAGGGACAGGGCCAGGGACAGGGACAGGGACAGGGACAGCGACAGGGTTAGGAATAGGGATAGGGATAGGGATAGGGATAGGGATAGGGATAGGGATAGGGATAGGGATAGGGATAGGGATAGGGATAGGGATAGGGATTGGGATTGGGATTGGGGGTAGGGATAGAGATAGGGATAGGGATAGGGATAGGGATAGGGATAGGGATAGGGGTAGAAATAGGGATAAAAATAGGGGACGGGGATAGGGATAGGGGAGGGACGGGGACAGGGACGGGGACGGGGACGGGGACAAAGATAGAGATAGGGACGGGGATAAGAATAGGGATTGGGGTCGGAATAATCGGTCGGCAATCGATATCTAGGCAGTGTAAAATGCAGGTAGCTCAGTGGGAAGGGATTAGTAAGTAGGCATCGGCGAGTATCCTGCATCCGTAATAACTATTACATTCAATGTGCTGTAAGAAGATCGTTGTTTGCTTGCCTTTTATATGTTTACGTTTGCAATAAGTATAAGCAAAATGGAAAAAATTGTAAGCGATAATGCAAGGAAGTACTTTTTACCCTACCGACCATAGCGTCGAGATACTGGCTATGTGGGTTGTATGAAGTTTCTCAGTATAAATATTTATATAGGTAAAATTCATACATATTCGTACCTAATACCTACGCTGTGGTCGCTGTATAACAATTCTACAATCATTGCAAGAATTTCTTTAAAAACGATAGTAATATGTGTAAGGTCAGCCAAAACCGGACCGTACAGCAAATAGATCAGTTACAATGGCCCCCCAGTCGAGAATTGCCCCGCTTTACCTGAATCGAAATAATCGCGGACAGATGTACCTACAAAGAAACCTACGGATCCAAATGAAAATCTTATTTTTTGTAAACGTTTCAATAAGAATATTTTTATTACGCGGGCGAAGCCGCGGGTAAAAGCTAGTACAACATAAAACACTATAAAATAATACATAGAAAACCACCATGATTCAGGAAGAAATATCTGTGTTCATCATGATTATAAATAAAAGCTCTAACCGAGAGAACCGACCCGATGCTACTCCGCAGGCGGGGCACTTCTACTAGGCCAGACCGATCGTCAACTATTCACCAACTATCGAAATGCGTAACAAGGCTGTCTACAAGAGGTAGTCTGTGTTAGACCTATTACCTCCCGAGTGACCATTGTCAATTAAAGACAAAAACTCCCACGGTTTATAAAGGACGTGCCACACGCGTACGGCGCAGAGCGCATCCTCACGCTCGACACATTACTTGTGCGTGTGCTAGTGCTAAGGTGCTCATTGTGTTTAATGTAAGTTTTTCAACTTTTTTACAAACAATAATTAATTCGGTTATTTTTAAATTAAACTACAAATATAATACAACGATTTACAGTGTACTATATAGGTCATAGAATACGTATACAAATGTTTGTATGTAATGAGCCCTAAATCGCGAAAATAATCTCCCATAGAAAATGTCATGGCCAAGCCAAGAAATTGTGTGAAACAGATTTATTTTACCAGGTGACGACATAAGCACTTAAAGCACCCTATAAAATAACTAGGTTGTCATTTTTATAACGGATCCATCGATTGGGCTAACTTTGATTGAGATTGGAATAAATAAATAAATAGATAAATAAATATTATAGGACATTCTTACACAGATTGGAATAATTTAAAAAATCGCAAATATCGATCAAATTCAAAAGCACTTCCTATTTTGAAAACAAATTTAGTAAATAAAACATAACATATGTATGTGTATGTATATGTACATACCTCCTTCTTGGAAGATGTTAAATAGCGTTGTATGTAGATCAGTGTTTGTTGAAGTTCTGTTCTGATTGATGGACAGTACCTACTTCAATTATTTTTATTCCACATCTAAAGAAACATGTACAAAGGGCGGATTATTTTGTTATAACTAATTAATTTATTGCATTGTTAAATCACAATAGTATTTTATACAATCGTGATATAATACAAAGCTTTTCAGTCGAGTACCATGTTTAGGCCACGAAGCTTTGCTGAGTGGCCTAATAGTACGGTACGAAAGTGAAAAGCTTAATTATATCACTATTGTATACAATACTTTTTCTACGAGTCATCATCTTCATCATCAATGGACGGAAATATCATCATTCGTGCAAGTTAAAATTAATGTTAGTAGCGTCGTTCACCGTTGTATCAACATCGAATTACCTAGCAACCAATTGTTTGTAATAACCGTCTCTGATTGGCCGATAACGCGACAGATAAAAAAAAATGTGTTTCAGATGCCGAAAATTTGCCAGGTATCGCAAATTAGTATATAAATTGTATGAAGTTCTATTTTTGAAATTATTACAGTTAACTAAAAGTCAACTATAATGAGATTATTATAGTTGAGTTGCAGCTGCCATAGAGTATCCAACACTGAAAAGTTAGCACTTATAGTTTAGTCTGTGGTGTCCTAATTGACAGATTACAGTCGACAAGTAGAAAAACATGTTACACAGCACTTAACAAAAAATACGTCCACAGCGCAAGCTTCGACAAATATGTTAGGTACTTACATTATGTAATTTCTGTCAAATGTGTCATTAATATAACTACTTACATTTGTGCAAAACATAAGCATACTTTAAGACTAAAAGTAAACAATAATTATAAGAAACGGATGCCCTATAGGTATATTATATAGTTCATAGGAAAATACGTTCGAACACTACTCAACTTGAAACTACCTTCTAGTTAATCTAAAGCAATCTTAATCTAATTTTGTTGTTATATTAAATTGTCTGGAAGAATTAAGTACTAACAACAATTAATATTTTCCCCGTGTGGTTGTAGTGAGAAATGTTGTGTTTCACTCGGAAAAAAAAATGTTTTGTTTAATACTTGTGTTTTCAAAATTGAAACCTTAGCAACGCTCAAGATATTTTTTGAATTTTTCGAGTGTTTGGAAGCCGTCACACACCTACTACAGTAGACAGGTACCTAATACTTAAATGCGTAATTTCACGCAGTCGGAGCGAGAGTTATCAAAAAATATTTTATCCCTAGATAGTTATGAAATTTCTAGTACCGTATTTATCGTTTTTAGGGTTCCGTGCCAAAAAGGTACAAAAGGAACCCTTATGCCGACTCTATCCGTCTGTCTGTCTGTCACATTCCTAAATATTGTATCTTTTAATTTATTTAACTTCCACCCCACATTGCAAAATGTAGTATTACATATTTATTTCCCTGTTATTATACTTATATAATCCTTGCCTATATATTCGCAATTGAATGGAAGAGCGTCACAAAAGATATTATATTTCTATTAAGTTCATTCCATTTTACAATTAAGTGATTATTGCTTTCGTGACTACCGCTTGTTAGATATAATTATACAAACTTAATTGTTTTTTACTGCAATCGTAAGTGCAAATGCTAAAATTGCTGAGTATTGTAAAAACATACTGGTATATAGTCAAGAAATAACGGTCGTGGTCAACGGGTAACTGAGGAAAAATAACAATGTGCAAAAACTACCATAATAAAAAAAGAATGATAATGTACATTTTGAATACTTACTAAGTTTACTCATAAAATTTATCGAAATTATCCGTTACCATAGTTTTATTTCACGAGTAAAGGGCTGATTTAGACGGCGTGCGAACTCGCATGCGATTTTAGTTACATTGCGGGCTGTTGAGGGTACATACAATTTTGCACAGCCATCAAATACCGCAATGTAATAAAACTCGTATACGAGTTCTCGTACCGTCTAAATGGGCCCTAACTATAACATAGCGCTAACGCTAACCGACGACGAAGACAATATTAACACTCGTGTATTTATTAATTAAGCTCATCAGTCAACTATCATACATTACTACAGATGTAGTGCGAAAAGAGTTTCCTTCGGAAACGTTCGTATTTGTCATGCTAGTTCAGTCAATATTTCAGTCAGTGTCAGTTACATCTTGTACTGACACTGACTGAAATAGCATGACACGTTCGTACGTTTCCGTAACAATACGAAGGCAAATCTTTTAGCACTACATCTGTAACAACATTTCTAAAGCCAGACCAGAAATATATGACTACTAACTTTTTCCCGCGGCTTCGCTCGCGTTAGAAAGAGACAAAAAGTAGCCTATGTCACTCCCATCTTTTCAACTATCTCCACTTAAAAAATCACGTCAATTCGTCGCTCCGTTTTGCCGTGAAAGACGGACAAACAAACAGACACACACACTTTCCCATATATAATATTAGTATGGATAGTCAGGAGGGCGCTGTTATTCTGATGTATGGGGTGACAGTTCAGTTTAGTATGAAGAAAATAGTTCTAATGACCCGTTCTAATCCGCAACATGGCGCGTAGTCATATATTTCTTTTTTTTTTTAATTGATTTATCAAAAATTACAATTTACGAGGGTCATGCCAAAAGAAGTTAGATACTCCATGGTCATTTGATCTATACTGGCCAGTTATACACCATTGTAAAGGTAGGTTATTTGCTTATAAATTTAAAAATGGAACACTTGGAAATTCTTAGGATTCTTTTTTTAATTTTTTTTTTCTAAATAATTTTGGCGGGAATTTTCCGCAACAATGGAGCTTACTGGACGTGATTTTCGTGTTATGATATATTATGACTTTAAAAAAGCTTTAAAACCTCAAGAGTGTTTTGAACTTTTAGTCTCGACTTTTGGAGAGTCTGCGTGTTCACGTGCAACTGTTTTTAATTAGTTTGCTGAATTTAAAAGAGGACAGGAGAGCTTTAAAGATGAGGCGAAGACCGGACGGCCGCCAACCGCAGTCACTGAAGAAAATGTACAGGCTGTGGAAAAAAATATTCGTGCGAACCGACGAATTACATATGTAGAGCTCGAACGTGAACTGGGCTTTGTATCAGCAGCATTGCAAACTATAATTCATAGTAAACTGTCTCTTCATAAGCGTTTTTCAAGATGGGTGCCGCACAAGCTCACCGATCTATAGAAACCCCGTCGCATGGATTGGTGCAAATTTATGATAGATAAATTCGACGCAGGCGAGAAAAAAAACGTATATGATATACTTACAGGTGACGAAACATGGCTATATAACTACGATCCCGAAACAAAGCGACAGTCCACAGTATGGTGTTTTGTAGATGAACCGACGCCAACAAAATGTCGCCGAACCCGAAGTACACAAAAACAAATGGTTGCCTCATTTTTCTGCAAGACGGGACATATTGCTACAATAGTGCTAGAAGATCAAAAGACAGTTAATTCAGAATGGTATGTGACAGTTTGTGCCCCAAGAGTACTGTCAGCTTGGTGTGACAAGCGGCCGAAGTCAGGAACCCGGCACCTGCTCTGGCACCACGACAACGCTGCCCCGCACACTTCCGCTAGAACACTTGACTATTTCAGCTCAAAAAACGTGACTATTCTGCCCCACCCCCCATATTCCCCAGACCTAGCCCCCTGTGATTTTTACATTTTTCCTAAAATTAAAGAAAAATTAAAAGGAAAGAGATTTGAGAACAAAGAAGACGCCCTGGCTGCGTATAATTATGAAATTTCTGAGGTGTCTAAAGAAGAGTGGTCATCGGTATTTTCTAAGTGGTTTAGACGGATGGAAAAGTGTATACGTGTTCACGGTGAATACTTCGAAAAAATAGATAGCTGTAATAAAGAATAAAGTATGTAAATTTTGAGTATCTAATTTCTTTTGGCATGACCCTCGTACTGTGGGTACCTTACATTAATGTTTCGCCAAACTGCGGAGCAGGTCTGGTCAGGGTGCGTAGCCGAATGGCACAAACGCTCACGAAACGCTCACGAAACGAAACGCTAATAGATATCTGTCTCTATCGCTCTTGCGTATTGGCGCGACAGAGCCAGACTAACTTTCGCTGCGTTTCGTTTTCGTTTGGCGTCGGAGAAATGCCATTCGGCTACGGGGCCAGGCTTTACCACATGTGTGTGTATGCCCATAAGCAAATCTATTAGGGCCACTTGCACTAACGAAAATGGAGCGTTAACCCGAGGGTTAACCCACCATATTATATGGAATTTGACAGATGACAGCTCGCTAACCCTGAGTTAAGTGATTGGTGCAAGTGGGCCTTAGAGAAAATGATGTGTCTAACTAAACAAATTAAAAGCCAGTTCTCAATACAGAACAAATTACTTTAATAAATGACTAAAAGGGATAGGTCAGACGGGTCAGACCCTCTTTGCTTACCACACAAACGTACCTCAGATGTACAATGTACGGGTCCTCCCGTAAAATATATCCATATATTTTACATAGGTATTGCCCTTCAACGTCAGCCTTCTATTAAACATGTAAAATCGGGTCACTCACGTAAAATTGTCGAAGATCGCTCGACATGTTGCTACGTGAGTGACCCAGTGAGTCAGTGTCTCACGGTAGTTTTGTTATTAGAACCTTATCTATCCTGTCCTGCACGGTCTCGATAGACGATAAAATAGTAGTCCCTATCGCACTATTTGTAAGTGCGATAGGGACGGCCTGATATTTTATCGTCTATCCTGTCGAGCTGGTGCCCTCGTACGAGTATATGAAGGTTTGAACTTTTACAGGAATAAAAGAAAGTTCTAAATTCAAAAGCACAAAAAAATACCAGGGATCCAGGAGGCTATGTAGTTTTTCAGATTGACCTGATTCAACTGCGTAAGGTCGGCGACACACATTCAGATTTTTTCAGATTATGAATACTTCAGATTGATCACGTTTAGACTATGTAAGGCCGGCCGGCCTAAGGATAATCTCATAGACATAGACATAGACATAGACATTTATTAATAATATTATAAATATTACACGTTCATCAATAAAATTATGAAAGTTTATGGAGTGCTTCTATTCCGGTTTTCTAATTCTATCCATTTGACGTTTCCGATCGATGGCCACGTTATCAGGTAAGGTACTCGTATTATGTTACCTTATGTGGCCATACTATAGAGAAATAAAAATACATATCTCGCGAGACATAATTTATCAAATGAATTACATTTCATTAAACACGGAAATGCTTAAATAAGTATTTGCTTCTTCACATTTTTTTTATTTTAACTGGGTGTTGATTTTGTTCGCGCCTTTAGCATGCATTTTAGTTTGGCATCATTTATTCTGTAAAAATTGTCATAAGGAACCGAATGCGAAAATGTCATTGACTTTAGAAATGATGTAAAATATTAATTGCTAACCTAGTTAGGTGTGGGATCTACATACATGTTTTATCTAGGAACCCTAGTACTTATCATCTAACAAGATAAGAATCTCTTAACGACCTCAATGAGTAGGATTAGTATGAAGTTTACTAACTGGCTATAAAGGGTGTGGCGGCGAGGCGACAAATGACTTTCGAGCCGATTCGAACAATGCTTATAAGATTTTACAGTAAATAGTTGTCACGCCGATACGATACCTACGGATCTAACAAAAGTGATGTTTTTGTTGAGAATTTATTACTTTTGACACATCTACAGCGTGTGTATTCCATACTGGCGAATATCTTAATAACGATTTGTATTGGACCTAAGGAGCCTAACTACATGGTTTTTAGGGTTCCGTAGCCAAAATGGCAAAAACGGAACCCTTATAGTTTCGTCATGTCCGTCTGTCCGTCTGTCCGTCTGTCCGTCTGTCCGTCTGTCACAGCCGATTTACTCGGAAACTATAAGTACTACAGTGATGAAATTTGATGGGAATATGTGTTGTATGAACCGCTACAAAATTATGACACTAAATAGTGAAAAAAAAAGAATTGGGGTGGGGCCCCCCATACATGTAACTGAGGGATGAAAATCCGTTTTTTTTCGATGTACATACCCGTGTGGGGTATCAATGGAAAGGTCTTTTAAAATGATATAAAGTTTTCTAAAAAACATTTTTCTTAAAGTGAACGGTTTTTGAGATATCAGCTCTCAAAGTCGTAAAAAGTATGTCCCCCCCTCTATTTTTATAACTACGGGGTATAAAATTCTAAAAAAAATAGAGGTGATGCATGCTAATTAACTCTTTCAACGATTTTTGGTTTGATCAAAGTATCTCTTATAGTTTTTGAGATAGGTTGATTTAACTGTAATTTTGGCAGGTGTATAAATTGACATAATAAGTTTATTATATTTGCTGCTACGGAACCCTTTGTGCGCGAGCCCGACTCGCACTTGGCCGGTTTTTTTTTTTTAATAGATGAGATATTTTTTTTCATACATAATAATTCAGCACGCAATGTACTACATCCACATCAATTAGCGTACCTACCTAAAAGTCATTACGACATGACGTTTATGTCATCTCAAATTAAGTTGGACGGCGTACATTGCTGCTTGGTCAGATTAAAAAAAATTAATTACTCTTAATTAATAGCACTTTTTAACAAAATGATTATCCTATACGATTCGTATGATCAGATACTATAACTGGATACATTATTCGCCCGTATGGAATCCACACGCTGTATAAGCATAGTCCAATCGGTGCGACATCTTATAAGCATAGTCCGAATCGGGCCGTTTACTAACTTGACCGCCTATGCGATAATCACTTAAACTTAGACCGTTTTCACATTATTCGATCCGATATCGGATGTCGGAAGGATTTCAATAGAAAAAATCCAAGATGGCGCCTATAATGTATGGGATATCGGTCCGACATCCGATATCGGATCGGATAATGTGAAAACGCACTTATGTAGGTACATTTAGGTCCAGGCTACAATTAAAGTAAGGTCAGTAGGGATAAATATGCCTGCGGGTTATGTCTAGCCATCGTAATGGAGTATGTTGACACGCTATTTAAATACTAATATTATAAATGGGAAAGTGTGTGTCTGTTTGTTTGTCCGTCTTTCACGGCAAAACGGAGCGACAAATTGACGTGATTTTTTAAGTGGAGATAGCTGAAAGGATGGAGAGTGCCATAGGCTACTTTTTGTATCTTTCTACATATTTGTTCTGCTTCTTGCTTGCTTCTTGTTATTAAACTATTAATGGTAATGAATTAGTTAGTTGTTTATATGCATGATGCATAACAGTTGTAGGTCAACGCATTATTAGCGTGAGAAACATGTAAATCATGTAACAACATGCGAACATTGTTTTGGGGGTCAAAGTTATGGCTCCGATATGAGTAAAGCACAGCGGAACCGCTCTTGACCTTATTACCGTGGCATGAATTAGGGTCAAACGGGATAAGTACGTATTTTGATAGAAGATATGTACAAAACGGAACCTTTTAGAACTAGCAACCCTTTATGTATGGTTACCAAACTTTTAATACGGCTATCATGGTTCTCATATCTTCCGTTTAGAAGATTAATATAATTATTTCAAATAAATCGCATCTCTGGTTACCAAACTTTTAATACGGCTATCATGGTTCTCATATCTTCCGTTTAGAAGATTAACTTCTTAATTAATTAAGGCGCAACTAACCGGGATCACGTTTTATTTCATTCAGACCAGATTCAGATTCAGATTTTTTATTGATAAAATATAGTCATTTTCCACCACCATCATCATCATCATCCTCCTTGCGTTATCCAGGCATTTGCCACGGCTCATGGGAGCCTGGGGTCCGCTTTGACAACTAATCCCGTGATTTGGCGTAGACACTAGTTTTTACGAAAGCGACTGCCATCTGACCTTCCAACCCGAAGGGTAGGTAACTAGGCCTTATTGGAATTAGTCCGGTTTCCTCACGATGTTTTCCTTCACCGAAAAGCAACTGGCAAATATCATATGACATTTCGCACATATGTAAGTTCCGAAAAACTCATTGGTACGAGCCGGGATTCGAACCCGCGACCTCCGGATCGAAAGTCGCTCGCTCTTACCGCTAGGCTACCAGCGCTTTTTTTTTCATTCAGACCAATGAGCATATATTATTATATAGGCTTATTGTCAAATTAAATGTTGTAGTTACAATACGTTTACCGTCATCTTTCGATACGTACGATTGTTCACCATGTAACGAAACAAACATCAATTTCTCGGGTAGGTTTTTTTTTTGGACTTTATTAATTTTGTGCTATTTTATAAATCAAGTCCGTTGACATGTCCGCGGAAAGATACTTAATTAGAATAAAGCAGTGCTCTACTGCTCCTCACTGCTTCAGCTTCCTGTTTTAAATAGTCAGACTTTCCCTACATTGTCTAACAAAGTTAGTTCATAAATACGTTCCGTATAAACAAAATGCAGGTGCAGCTTAGTTAATTCCGTGACGTACTACATGAGAGTCTAGTCAAAAGTTAAGACTACGAAAGAAAGAATATTGTTTATATGTAGTATGGATAATACGAAGGATTAATAAGGTAGGTAGCTTGCTGACCCTCTCGGCCGACGAAAAACAAAATGCCCAAGGGCCTGTGACTCTATATACCTGCAACGGATATTTAGTCTAATATCAGTACCTAGGTAATATCTCGCACGCGAAACGCTGTATCTGCATGGTATTTTCACTTCATTTCGTAGATAAAAATATATTTTCCAAGTATTATTTAGTGTAAAGTGTGTGTTTTTGTGAAGTATTACTATAGAGAATAAATAGTTAGACTCTTTTGGACTAAAGGATAGGCCATTGTATTGTTGTGATGATCCAAGGTTAATAGTCTAATTAGGAATCTCCGTATACACTTGATAGTCATATTGTCTCGTTCGGCTACTGCATTAAGCTGAATGGGCCTGTGTGACTAGACTTATCGAAAGGAGAGGGCAAAAACTAAAAAATGTCAAATGTGGCGCCCTTTGGACTTGATGAAGTTCGAATTTGGCTCCCCTCTTGGACTGGGCGCCGGGGCAAGGGATTCGGCTCGCTCCCCCGGATCGTGTTTGTGTGGATAACACTTATGACTAAACCGTAATGTAGACGTGAGTGATTGGTGTGTTCATTATAAACAGAGATGTTAACTATTTGAAATAAAAGCATTTCAAATAGAAATACAAAATACCTATTTTATATTTGGTATTTTAAATACTTTTATCGAAAACTATTTTGTATTTTATTTGAAATACTTTTTAGTACAAGTATTTTGTATTTTCTACCACTTTAAAATACAAAATGCTTTTTGTCACTTTTTGACGTAAGGTAGATGGTACCGAGCGCGTATTCTATTATTTCTTTGTCTGTCTAAGTTATGTACTGACCGGAACAACACGTTCGGAAGCGCTTAATTTAATGTTTTACAAAATTCGATAAATAGTAAGCGATTTGTTGCAAGATCCCAAAGCACCCTGACCGTGAACATTGAAAAATCGGGGAAAATCCATATCGATTCCTATACCTAATGACTGTAGGCATTTCTATTTAGTACAGCCACAGTGTCCGAGGGGACACTGGCGATTAAATATATGAAAGAGGCGCGTTCCTAGCACACAGTCTAAGCTCGTGTAGGTGAACGCGTACTATGCTTGTATGAGTGACATATGACAGGTCGACTGTTCGCGTTTTTGACAGATGGTAACTGTGAGGTAACCGAGAGGGGGCGGGCGGCACTTTCAGCGGGGAGCGGGAGTGGCCATACTGTATGATAATACTCTTTATTATACTGTGGTACAGCTGTAATATATGCTTAATTAATATTACTATTGTTTTAGGATTTTTTTTCATATTTCATACATATTGCAATATAACGATTTTTATAATATTAAAGTAAAAGACATAAAGACAGTCAATTTTTGGCTTCACTTTTTAACGTGTTAATTTTATAGAGCCAGGTTTCTGGGCTCTCTGGAGTCTGGTGATTCTGTGTTTTAATAAAAGTTTTACCTTATGTCAAAAAGTATTTTATTTGAATAAAGGTATTTTGAAAATACCTATTTTGCATTTTGTATTTCAAATACCTTTTTGTAAAACTATTTTGTATTTTTATTTGAAATAGGTAAAAAACCAAAGTATTTGCATTTTGTATTAAAATACATTGCACTACCTATTTTTTAACATCTCTGATTATAAATAGTGTTCCCATTTTCTCGTAAATTTCTAACTAAACAATAACTGGTTCTCTGTTACAGATGGATTTTATACGACTTACCTTCCTGTGCGGGATCTTGGCCGGCGTTCTTGCAGCGCCCTCCAGCCAGGTGGAGGATAAAGCTGTGCCTGCATCTGAAGCAGGAGTCGATGACAGGACGCTCACCGACTTGAAAACTGCAGCCAGTTCTTGTAAGAATCACATACCTATTTAAAAATCACACTTGAACGAGGTTCTGCCTTTGCACAAGAAAATTGTAGGGTAAAAAAAACGATTTTTGCAGGTATTACTGATTTCCGCACTATAAGCTCGTTCTATAAACTTTAATCTTGTCAGCGAGTAAGAATAAGAACTAGGAAAACTAATTTACCTAACACTCATCACTTTCTTTCCTATTTTTTACTCCCTCGACCGGACCTTACACCCCGCCCACCAATACCAAATCTATTAGAAACCGCTATTCAATAATTGTTTCCTAACAGCACATGCTTATCCTGTACCTACTTCCTTTAGGGCCCATTTAGACGGTAGTTAGAGACGACGTTAGAAAACTCGCATAACAGTTTTATTACATTGCGGTATTTGATGGCTGTGCAAAATTGTATGTAACCTCAACAGCCCGCAATGTAACTAAAATCGCATCGAGTTCGCACGCTAGGCATGTCGATAATTCATCATCATCATATCAGCCCTTTATCGCCCACTGCTGAGCATAGGCCTCCCTCTTCTATAGTACGTCACTTCTCCCTGTCCTGGGCTAGTCTCATCCAGTTGTGACCCGCAATTTTCCAGATGTCGTCGAGCCAACGAATGCCAGGCATTTCTTACATTTGTAAGCGGCCACCATTCCGTTAACATTTTAGTCCACCTGCCACCACTCTGCCTAGCAACATGTCGATAATTAGGTACTTTCGATATGATATAAGTACCTATGCGAGCAGATGTGTGTAGTGATTGATTTGATCGACGTTTTTCAACACACACGTGGGGAAAAAAGCAAAATTTATGTCTAAAAAAACATTTAACTGCTAATTAATCGCTACATTTTCAAAATGGTGGCTTACCTTTTAGTATTACGTTGAATACCTATATAATTGCATGAAGTATGCAATCTCAGCATACTTATTTCATTGTGCTCATTCGCCATTTCATTGAAGAAAACTAAAAACACTTTTAAGAAAGCTTTGCTCTTTTTCACAGTTTTGTTGGTATTTTATTGTATTCGTTTCCTTTTCCAAGTATTTTTATTTTTCATTTTCAACAGTTGAAATTGATATTTTGACAATAAAATAAACCAAAGACATAATGCAATTCCGTATATACTCGATCCTCTTTGAACAAACTTAACCCTTAAATGCATCATTTTTTTCTTTCCACGAGAAACTATGGACTAAAAGCGTGTGCGTAGCCGAATGCACAAACGCTCACGATAATATCTCTTTCATAGCTATGTAATCGCTATGAGTATTGGCGCGACAGGGCCAGACTACCTTCCTGCGGCGTTTCGGTGTCGTTTCGCGTCGCAGAAATGCAGCTACGGGGCCAGAGCCGCCAGACCTTTCTCATTTTCTCAAGGATGAAATTTTTGGATAATGTAGAGTTCGTATCGACGTTTACCTACCTAATGTCTGCTGTTTTTTTTTTTTTTGAAACTCAAATTTTCCTTAACCCTTAAATGCATGATGTATATATGCATCATATATTTGATGGCCCGTGGCTCGATATGTAGCTAGCCAAAATCACATTTCTTGCTTAATTATTATTCATTATTTATTACTATTTAATATAGGTACAATTAAATAAATTAAATAATATAATGATTTTTTATTTAAGGATTAAGATGAAATAGCGGAAAAGTGTGAAAAAAACAGGACGATGGCGATTTTTAGTATGTGATTTAGGCTGATTTTTTCGGAGTTAGTAATTAGTTTATGTTTAAACATTTTATCATAAAGGTTTCACAAATAGTGTACCTTTTTAATAGTAGTAATTTTTTTTAAATAAAACTTACCAATTACGATATATTTATATAAATAAGATTTGGCCTATTTAACTTCTAACACTGATTTAGTATAAAAATCGATCTTAAATATTTTTTTTATTATTTTTCCCAGAGTCAGAAAACCATTGTCTATCACATATATTAATATCTCGTTAAAAGAAAAATTCATGCATTTAAGGGTTAAATTTTCAAAGCTGATTTTTATTATATATTATTATATATGTAATAGAAAAGACTGTAAGGATTTGATAATCATTTCCAGACCATTACCACCGGCCGTAACTTTTACTAGACACTTGAAAGTCTCTCTAAACTTACCTACCCTAATTTCTCAAGTTATGGCCGGCGAAATAATAATTTTTTGGGTAAAGTAATTTGACCTTGAATAAAGTCATATTAACTGCTTTAAAATTGATAAAAGTAGGTGAATCTAGTAATTAAGATGATTTACCACCTGTGGAAATACTGGAAGCAGTGATAAACGCATTTTTTTGCGTTGTAGTTTCCTCGCTATAGTGAGGGGAAAAGTTTTGTGTTACACTCGGGTGCAATAGTACATTACATCAGAGGCCGGGAAAATGAGGATTTCCGGCCAAGTGGGTATATACGGCCGAGCGAGCGTGCGAGCGAGGCCGGATAGGGATACGAGGCCGGGAATCCGTTTTCACGCCGAGGCATGTATAGTGCTTTTCTCAAACATACAATGAAATAAAAAAAAATGCTCTAAAGGACAATATTTTATAAAAAAAAAGTTACTTTGCAGGCCTAGGCCTAAAAAATAATATGAAATCCCTTTACAGTCCTCTCGAGTTGTTGCGCCCAAAAAGCGATACTTCCCAGCCCATTTTAAGGAACGTAAAGACAATATTTCATTGCATGTTTGAGAAAATGTATTTTACTTCTCGTGTGTTAAAATACAATTTTGTCCGTTGTATAACAAATAACTAAATAAGATGTAGGATCTAGAAAAAATGAATAAAAAAAACTACAGCTTATAATTTAACCCCCGACGCAAAAAGCTAGTTTATTTAACTAACCTAACCACAAAATTCAAATTTTGAAAAATCCCCGACCGCGACATAGTGGACCGATTTTCATGAAACACGGCTAAGAACACTCCCGACTAACTCAGCTTTCAAACAAAAAAATCTAAATCTAAATCGGTTCATCCGTTCGGGAGCTACGATGCCACAGACAGACACACACACAGTAAGACAGACAGACACGTCAAACGTATAACACCCCGTCGTTTTTGCGTCGGGGGTTAAAAATATATACCTACATTATATACAAATGACAACATCATGCATTTAAGGGTTAAAACATGGAAAACCAACAAGACCATAGACTAGACCTGATTTAGACGGTGTGCGAACTCGCATGCGATTTTAGTTACGTTGCGGGCTGTTGAGGGTACATACAATTTTGCACAGCCATCAAATAATAAAACTCTTATGCGAGTTCCCGTACCGTCTAAATGGGCCCTGGCGTAGACATCTTCAAACTTCAGAGCATAGGGCTAACGGTGGGCTAACGTGTACTGTCATTGTACTGTAATGAGTTGGTAATCAGGGCAATATGGAGGAGGCACACTGACATTTTATCCCGCCAGGCAGCGCCTGTACAGTCAACAACACAGCTGTGTATACAAAGTGCCAAAAATATGTATACAGAACTTTATTACCTGTACATAAAGGTGTGTATACATATTTCTGGCACTTTGTCTGTATACACAGCTGTGTTGTTGACTGTACAAGTGCCTAGGCACCTAGGCATATCACTGTCATTCATAATTGATCACAAATTACAGAGGACATTTTGGGAAACCTAGTGGATCTTGCTCAGCATCGTGGACTCTATAAGCCTAACATTTTTAATCAAAATCAAAGACGTGATCCAAAAGTACAAACTTTTCGGAATTGCTCAGAGGGAATATGTAAGTCGTGTCGATTTAAGACACCCTTCGGTCTTCCGCATTCCCTCTTTTCCACACTTGTAGCGTATTATACTGTTATCGTATTTTACAGATAACCATGCATTCTCAGACTTTGGCTATTCGGGTGGTTACGGCGGGTCCGGCGCCGGAGTGACTGGATATGGGCTACTGGACAACTATAACTACCAGGGCCTTGGCGGCAATGGGGCGGCTACGGGAACTCGCTAGGCTATGGCGGCTATAAAGGCTACCAGGGCTACGGTGGCTACCCAGGAGCAGGTACTTATTATACTGAAATAATTATGCAAAGGTGATCTAGAAACACTAGACTTGAAATAAAGTTCAAAATCAGAGTACCAAACTTAACTCGCGTACGTAGTAGCGATCGAAATGCAAAGACTCACTGATGCACTAATATGGAAATGATTGAGAGCTCTGTGCTAGCCGAATGGCACAAACGCTCACGAAACGAAACGCTCGTAGATATCTATCTCTATCGCTCGTGCGTATTGGCGCGACAGAGCCAGACTAACTGGCGCGGCGTTTCGTTTTCGTTTGGCGTCGGAGAAATGCCATTCGGCTACGCACGCTGGAAGTCTTAATAAATTAAATGTTTGTATTAACATTTTCAGGCCTCGGCGGTTACAACAGGGGATATAGCGGCTATGACGGCGGCGTTGGCGGTTACAACGGTTACAGCTACTCCGGTTACGGTGGTTACGGCGGCTATGGCGGGAACGGCGGGCTCAACTCCTATTACGGGTACAATAGCCCATACAACCAAGGCGCATACCATTTAGGTTACGGATACTACAACAGGAAACCTGGCTACGGGAATATCTACAGTAATGGAGTCACACCTAGCCTTGTTACAGGTTACAGGGGCTACTCCAGAAGATAATCTCTCTTAGAAATTGTAAGATGACCAAAGTATTATTATCCAAAGCTATTGTAAATGTTCTTATTTAAACTGATTATGTATTAGACAAATAAACACTGTTATATTTTTGAAACTTTATTAAATACTAACAATGTGACATACATAGTAAGCTTAGTCAATATGTTATTTCAGTAATGAATTCATTAAAATACTTCTACTGACTCACGTCCAACGCACACAGAATAAAAGTTAGTCAGAACCAGACGCACTAGTTTGTTTCTTCATAGACTTGAGCGCTCTTTCACGAAGTTTCTTTTCGAGGTCCTCATTATTGACCTTTCCTTCCTCTTCCTCCTCCTCCGCGTCGTCGCTGTCTGAGGAATCATCCTTCTTTTTGGATGATTTCTTATGCTTTTTGTGCTTCTTGTGTTTTTTCGAATGCTTCTTGTGTTTCTTATTTCTCTTTTTCTTCGGCTCGTCACTATCCGAATCAGATTCGGATTCAGAAACCTTCTTTTTTGCCTTTTTCTTTGACACTTGGTCACTATCTGAGGAAGATTCCTCTTTTTCGCGCTTCCGTCCTTTCTTTTCCTCTTCGCGAGATTTAGGCTTCGCCTCTTCAACATGCTTAGATTTAGACTGTTTTTCCTCAATTTTCTTTGTTTTCGCCTCGGGCGATGCAGCCTTTTCTTTCGGTGGTTCTACTTTCTTACTGCGTCGAACGTCCTTCTCGGGAGAGCTAGATGAATCGCGCTTGGGAGCTTTCTTTTTAGATTTACCTTCACTGTCGGAGGAGTCATCGTGAGAATCTTCTGAATTATCTACTTTCTTAGGTTTCTGTTTGCTTTCTACTTTCTCAGGTCTTGAACGTTCAGAACTCAAATCCTTGCGTTTTTTACTAGACTTTTTATCGGCGTCAGAGTCGTCTGGAATGTTTTTCTGTTTTGACTTAGTGCTCTTATGCTTTACTTCTTCCTCGGAACTGGACTCTGAACTTGACGACCGAGCTCTCTTCTTTCTAGATTTCTTAGCCAACTTCTTCTTAGCATTCTTCTTGCTCTTCTTTTTACGATCATCGTCCGAGTCACTGGAAGAAGAGTCTTCAGAATCACTTTCACTGGAAGAACTCTCCTTTTTGGATCTCTTAGACCTTTTGGAGCTAGAGGCTTTCTCCTTCCGCTTGAGCTTGGCCTTGCTCTTGGATTTTGCCAGTTCTTCACTACTTTCACTTTCGGATTCTGATTGGTGGGTTTTCCTTTTGCTTTTCTTTGTATCTTGGGGCTTTGCCTCTTCTTCAACATGTTCTTTGCTAGAAACGTCATCGCCGGATCGTTCGGATTTCTTGGTAGTCTCCATTTCGTGTTTTCTTAGGAAAGGTGATGGGGTCCTCGACAGACTCCTAGACCACTCACGTAAGGTGGGTATGGGAATGAAGTTTTCTCTGTCTTCTTCATCCGAAGAGTGAGCTGCCTTAACCTGAGAATCATTTTGCGACGCTGATTTGTCATTGGCAACAGAAGATTCTCTGCTTGAGCTCGATATAACTCTCTCTTTAGAGCGTTCGCGCGGAATAGAAACACGTTCTGAAGATTTTTTCATCAGCTTCTCTGAAAGATTTTCTGAAACAATTCAAAAAACATGTTTAAACAAACAACCCGGAAGACATATTAGCCAATTACGATAAGAACACAAAACCATTCTTTTATACCTTTTCTCGGAATGGAAACAGATTTCTCCAATCGCTCCTTGATTATGTCGCTGGACCTTCTTTCACGCGACTTCCTGTCCCTGGATCTTCTATCCTTCAGCATGCGGTCCCTGGATTTCTTCTCCCTGAAAGACAAAAGCCACAAGCTGTAACATTCCATACAAACTCTAACGAACGTGAAATAATCAATCGAGGTGATCAGCCGGTCCGAGCAAATGGGCTCGCGCGAGGCAAACGTGCGTGAATGAGCACGGACGATTTGCGAGCAAGACATTGCCTCGCGAGGTTGCTCGGTCAGTGTGGACCCGACTATTGGATAAAAAAGTTCATGAACTGATTCTTTACACCCATAATAATGCCTACGTTTCAAAGCTTTATAGAGCCCACAATCGGGCGCTATGTATAGTTAAGCAGTGAGCACCACTTTGTTAACAGAAAAAAGAAACATAGTCGCGAAGGATTAACTTCCCATAGAGTAAAATGTACTGTCACACCTTTTTTCTACTGAAAAAATGGATGTGAGAGCATATTGTTACTCGTAATTAGAGATGGGCCGAATATTCGGTATTCGGCATATTCGGCAAGTTTTTCAATGTTCGTATTCGGCCGAATAGTGCGGTTATATTGCCGAATATTAACCGAATAAACAAAGTAAATAAATAGCGTAAGTTGTTTCGTAATTCGTAATTCATCGGATAATGACATCCTATTTCATTCTAAGGAACCACCAAAGGGTTCAAATGCGTTAGCGCGCAAGTTATAAATGCGTTAAAATATAAGTACCTACAATAATTATGTAAAAAAGTAAAAATAACGTAGCTTAAGAAACAAAAACCATAATTTTCTTATGCACTAAATTATAGGAACAATAAGAGCCTTAGTACCCATTACCAATCATTGAAAAGTTTTTGACTCTAAGCCAGGATTTAAAATATGGTGGAACCGAATATTCGGTTCGGTAACAGCTGAACGAAATGTTCGGCTGAATATTCGTATTCGACAAAGTCCGTATTCGGCCCATCTCTACTCGTAATGTATTCTGTACCTGGATCTCTCCCTGGACGAGCGTCTAGGCGAGCGACGATCCCTGGAGCGGCGGTCCTTGGAGCGGCGGTCCCTGGAGCGGCGGTCCCTGGAGCGGCGCTCGCGCGAGCCGCGTCCTGAGCGGCGACGCGACCGGGAGCGCCGGCGGTCGCGAGACCTACTTCAAAATGTACTTTGAGTAACCAGCCAAGTCGCTAATGACTATTCACATGCGAAAAACCCCTGCGTTCTGTTTAGTGTGATGAGTGAACAGGTGACATTTTAGCGCTCTTGCCGAGCAGGTTTTAGTATTGGAGTGGTGTTAATGCGAAGTGACTTGCCTTAGCGTGCATTTTCAGAATACATTGTTACACAGATTATTACGTCAACTCCGTCGACGAAAAAAGGTGATTTCTTTAGAATCGAATATGACTTATGATATTAATTGAAATAATTTAATGTTAGTTTTTAGCAGGATTGAACAAATATAGAATTATTAACGACGATGTCACATAAAATCGAAATATAGTCTAAAAAATATTTCATATAAAATAAAAACATCAAATAAAGACTGTATCGTTAAGTATGAGGACAACTTTGAGTAGCCGTATTTATTTGCTATTATATTTTTTTCTTAAAACAAGACATAGGCTTAATAAGGCACATAATAAGGTTCACATTTTGTCCTAGAAACTCGACGTAAAGCAAGTGGTTTAGACAGTATTGACTTAATCCTCCCGAGTAACAATTACGATTCCGGACAAATGCTACTAGAAAATTCACAAAGTGCGTAAAAAACGATACGATTGCGAAAAAAAATTGTACTGTGTGAACCTCAACGACATATGATCCACAAAGCAGAATATCTGGACATAGTCTAGCCATAGTTATTTTTAAGAAATAAAGTTCAGGATCTGTGTATGGCGGCCATTTAGAGAATGTGGCATGGTGCTTCCTCTAACTCCGACTTTGATGTCGAATTTAACTATCATACACTGTTTATATCAATTTGGTTTAGGCACTGTTCAAACACCGTGAATGTCAATTAGACTTTGGCCTATGGCTAATTTTTTTATCTGTTTCTCTCATCCTGCTTGCATCAAAAATTTACGACAATCCGGAACGTTGCTCAAAATAGCGTTTTTTTTAATTATATAAATTCACCGCATTTATTCTGCAAGTACCCAATTGAAAAACCATGAAGAGGACTCTTATAGAATATATTTTGGCAGCATATTAACCTTTGTTTGTTGAAATCGTGCAAACAGTCATTGAAATATTCTCAAATTAAGCCAGATAGGGGTTGTCCGAAATTTATTTGCTAGACCTTAATGAAAGTACCATAAAGTCTCTAAAATAAAATAAAAATTAGACTTTCTTGTATTAAATAGTGCTTACCAATACCTTCAGATCATACTCTCGGAACATAATAATATAAAATTATGCACATGTCAACATTTAGACGAGGTTTGTTTTGTCCTTATACTTATCGATACAGTCCTTAACATGAAGCCCAATTAAACATGCAAGTAAAAGTATTGACTCCAATAGTGGCAGCGGCATGGCAACGGCAGCTAACGTTTGTAATATTAGAAATTGTAAACCCTGGTTAATATTGTAAATGTAAACCTCATATAACTCCTTTTAAAAGATACCATCATAATACCTAAAAAGAATACAGCCTGGCAAAAAAGAGTAGAAAATAATAGGAACCCACCGTCTATGTCAAACCGATTTGCCTGTGTTCTGTATAAGAAAAGTAAGTGTCACAATGATAAGGGTTGTAAATAGAAAAAAAAAAAAATGTTTTTTTTTTTTCAGAATTGTGAAAAAAACATGAAAAAAACCGAGCACCATGGTTTTTTTTCTAAATATGTTTTTTTTTTCAGATGAACAAATAATACGACAATAACGGTTTTTCGTGAGTTGTAACGTGTTTCAATAACAATCACGTACATTTTAATTCAATTAACATTCAGTATACAAACGTTTATTGGGGAATCCCCGATGCTGCGTGCAGCGTGGAGAGGCGGTGGTGTTGCCAACAGTAAATAGTGATAACTACAACTACAGATTTCGTAAATGTTACTTTTATAAGACCAGAAATTAAAGTTATTTGATTAAATTCGTTTAATAGTTAACATTAAGTCTAAAAAACCGTATAAAAGTATTAACTACTTTGCAAATTTTGAGATTTCGTACTTTAGAAAAAAAACATACTCCAGAAAAAAAACTGTTTTTTGTCACGGTTTTTTTTCAAGCCAGAAAAAAAAACCGTTTTTTTGCAACCCTAACTATGATAAAAAAAAATACATAGTTCCATTTCTTCTCTTTTTCGCCAAACTGTAAGGGATATGTGATGTACGCAGCAAGCGTAGATCTTATACAGTTATTGGTGATGTCAAGCGACAATTGTAAGCATGATGAAACAAGAGCTATATGACTTCCTCTATACAAGTTGGAATATTACAAACGTTACCCGCCATCATTTAGCTACCGCAGTGATTGCGACAGTAATAATACAAAACAAATGAGAAAAGCGCAAAAAAAATGCCTGTAAAACCATGTTACCTGTCCCTTGAACGTCGTCGAGAGCGTGAGCTCGAACGCCGGCGTCGTTCAAGCGATCGGCGACGTTCTCTGGACCTTAAAAAGCAGAATTGCTTACAAATTCTGTATGTTTTGGATCATAATATAAATATAAAACATAGTTAAATAAAAAAATATGTATCGTTCCGACACGCGGAGCCCGATACACGCTAACGAAAACAAAATCCAAATTTATGATAGTTACACGTTCTGCTTTCCACGTCGATTACTCAATAAAGAAATTCATTGATTTCAATTAAGTTACTAATACTTCAGCAATGACTAATACCTCGTAGGAGTAGAATACTATTACAGCCGCCATCAGATAAATCTGACAACTACCTGAAACATGCCTCTACGTATTATCAAAGCGTTAGAGTGCGTGTTCAGATATTTGGACCCTTTGGGTGCTCTCATGCTCTGACATATACGGTGACAGTGCATATTCTGATTCTTGAGGGTGCATCGGTCTTTGTTTGGCGCCTGCGGCAGTAAATTGCCGTGGATTACTGACCGATACACATACAGTTATACAAATTGCAAGTAGACTGATACTAAGACTAGGGTTGCAAATAGAAAAAAAACCAAATGTTTGTTTTTCAGAATTATGAAAAAAAACATGAAAAAAAAACCAAGCACCATGGTTTTTTTTCTAAATATGTTTTTTTTTTCAGATGAACAAATAATACGACAATAACAGTTTTTCGTGATTTGTAACGTTTCAATAACAATAACGTACTTTTAATACGATAAACATTTAGTATGCAAACGTTTATTGGGGAATCCCCGATGCGGCGTGGAGCGTAGAGAGGCGATGGTGTTGCCAACAGTAAATAGCGACTACTAACTACAGATTGTGTAAATATTAGGTTTGTAAATCATAAATTTAAGTAATTAAATTCGTTTAATAGTTAATTTAAAGTCTAAAAAACCGTATAAAAGTATTAACTGTTTTGCAAAATTTTGAGATTTTGTCCTTCAGAAAAAAAACATACTCCAGAAAAAAAAACTGTTTTTTTTCATGTTTTTTTTTTCAAGCCAGAAAAAAAACCGAGATTTAAAAACTAAGAGATATAATTGTGTAAAACTTGCCTCTCTCTCCTTTCTCTTTCGCGTCGCCGCCTCTCCCTCTCGCGTTCTCTTTCTCGCTCGCGTTCGCGTTCTCTGTCTCGTCGGTCCACCGACAACCGGCGGCTGCTCCGGCGACGATCTCTTGATTTGCTTCTGTTATAAAAACATAGTAGGTAATGAATTAACTTCCCACCATCATTAAGTTTAGAATCAAATTAAAATAACAGAGACTAGTCTACGACGCTAAATTTACCAAATAATTCAACAAAAGAAGTAAAGATTAAAACTATTAAGACAGTGTAATGTAGTACTAACCTCTCTCTGCGAGAGCTCCTTCTAGGACTAACGCTAGTGGACGAGTCGCGGTTGGAACGGTACTGGCGCTTCTTGTGAGACGACCTCTTCTTGGCACTGCCATCTGAAACACGAAGTAAAATTGACTCTTTCGCTCCCACAGTTACCAGATATTTTTTAGTTTTCAATGAATTTTATCATATAATAACCTAAGAACAAAATTAAAATTTTGAAAAAAAACCCCACGGTCTACTATGACCGATTTTCATGAAACATGGCTAAGAACACTTCGACTAATTCAGTTTTCAAACAAAAAAAAAATCGGTTCACCTACTGATGTACCGGCGGAAAGTTTCGAGAATTTTGAAATTTTCACATAGGAAAACTTTGGAAACTTTTCATACTTTGTATGGGCAATTGTATGGATGAAAACTTTCCATTTCATAAATTTTAATTCCCTTTATTTTTCGTGAAATTTCGTGAATTTTTCGAGAAGTTTAAGATTTTTTTGGAAAGTTTCCGCAACTTGCACATCACTAGGTTCACCCGTTCGGGAGCTACGATGCTACAGATAGGAAAAACAGACACAAACGTCAAAGTGGGAAGTTTCATTTAGGATTATTAACCAGCTTACAATTAATTCGTATGTTAGGTTGCATCAAGAACTAATTACAACGAACTATAAAATGATGCACTTACGGGACGAAGCAGACGACGAGCGTGACCTGGAAGAACGGCCTTTGTCCTCCTTCTTGTCCTCGGCCGTCTTATCAGCAGATCTATGTAAAAATATTTATTGTAATACAAGAGTGAATAGGTTAATACCAATATCAGCTGAGTTTGGTGTATTGGTCGACGTTTGACGTTTTCGAACTTTGAGTTGTTAGAAATGACGCCAAGAGACGGATCACTGGTAGGTTCTCAAATTGATAATAAACAATTCAATGTTGTTCTTATTTAAAGCCTGACCAGAAACGCGCTTTTCTTCATACTACACTGAACTGTCATCATATACATCAGATTAACAGCACCCTCTTGACAAATAGTCATATATTTCTGGCTAGGTTTTAATTTTTTTGAGACTGCACCGAAATTATCTGGTTCCATTTTTTTATTGTACGTCCCATATAAAAGACAACGGCAGCTAACCCCTTACAGCATGAATAAAAAAATATTTGTTGAAATTTAAGCTTTGATAGTTCTTTAACTATAAAACTCCCGTGAGACTCATACGAAAATCATAAATATGTTTGATAGTTCTCCATAGCGTAGAGTTCAATATCATATCGGCCATAAATGGCTTCGCATGCGGTAAAGGGTTAACCCCTCGTATGCTTACGCCGTGTCTTGCGTGGGCGACGGTCGCGCGACCGTCGCCGTCGCGTTTCATACTTCCATATCGATAAGGTTTGATTTCGTATGCGTCGCATCGCCGTCGCGCGACCGTCGCCCACGCAAGCCACGGCGTTAGACAAGGATCCGTGAGGGAATTAGAAAAATGTCAAGGTCACTATTTCAATGATCAAAATTGACAGGCCGCATACGAGGGGTTAAAAGGTCAACTAGATAAATGAATGGTAAGCTTACTTATCGGGCGACGCGGAGCGGGACTTGCGGCCCTCGGCCTCCGCCTTCTCCGGGACGTCCTTGTCGTTGATGGACTCGCTCGTGGAGTTGTGGTTCACCTCCTCCTTCGGTGCGTCTTCTTTCTTCTCGGGAGACTTGCCGTTTTCTGAAGGAACAAAATAATAGGGTAAATTGCTAGTGTCCATCCTATACAAAAAAATGAATTCTGTTTACCAATGAACAAATCTTACTTTTAGTACAAGGTTGCTCGCTATTGAAAGAGGTCCAGTTATTGATAATACAAAAGTGGCTATGTTTGTCCGAAGAGCATCTGCAAAAACTGAGGACTAAGGAAAGGAAAATTTGTCCTAAGAATCTAATTATAATGATTTGTTGATTGGTTACGTAATAACTAACATTGTAATCATTTGTTTATGGGAGTGGGAGTTACTCGAGAAGTATATTAACGGTTTATGACTAGCTTCTACTAAGTCTCCAACCTTTAGGTTCAGGAATCTTTTCTTCAGCATGCGAATTTTTCTCTCTTGGCTGGCTCTTGTCGCGACTGCGCCTCCTCGATCGCCTCGGGCTGCCTCCGTTGCGATGCCTAATAAATCACAAGATTTTTATTTTTAATAAACATTCAAGTTATTATTATTATATACAGACACATGGCGAAGTTTGATTACTTTATTCGATAAGCATAAGTTAATAGACACAATATGAAAATGCTCAATGAATATAATATAATACAGGAAAATATGCAATATTATTTACTGACCCTAGGACAGCTGAGCAGCGATTTTCAACAAATTTGCTTACATTAGAAGTTTTCTAGTGGTAACTCATAATGTCAAACTACAGAATTCAGTTAAGTGCACCAATTTCACCGATCACCTTACAGACAATGTTGTGCCATGCTGATCTATCAAATATATTCAATAATGTATTCAGCGCCAACCCATTTTCAATTCATAATTTATACGTAAAAATATAACGTTACTAAACTGAATATCGTCACTACTTTTAAAAAAACTTGTATCTTCGTCTGTCAATGAAAAGAAAATTGTAGTAAGTATGTATGGAATGCATATAGACTTACTGCGTTTCAACTTTGAGGAACAGCGTGAGATACGAGATTTTTTAAAAGTAGTGACGATATAAAGTTATTACACGGTCCCTAGACAAACTGAATAGTTAACTACTATATTGAGACTAACCTACTAACTGCATGAAATAGTATGACATGTTCGTGTGTTAATAATAAATAACAATGTGACAGTAAAGAATTATTATACACTACCTAGGAATATGGTGGTAAAAATAGAACTTACTTCCTATCGTTAGATCGATCTCGGGACCTGGACCGCGAGCGGCGCCGGTCGCGCGACCGCCGACGCTCCCGTTCCCGCGACCGCGAGCGGGACCGCGATCGGCGACGATCCTTTTCTTTGTCCTTGTCCTTCTGCTGCTCCTCCTAATAACAAACACGTAACTATAAAGTCTGAAGTAAAATATAGTAGAACTCAGAAGATATAGCAAAACTAATCTCACAAGAGCGTAAGATCATATTTTTTTTCACACGAGACTTGAAGTCGCGCTTGATTATGGTACTTGGACAAATATCTACAAATTAAATTTGAGTTTTGAACTCTTATAAAAATGAAAGAAAGTTCCCAATTCAAAATCAAAAAGATCTAAGTCTTAGGAGGATAGCGACGTGGGATATCACAAGCACAGTATAATAAAGAGTACTATCGTACAGTATGGCCACTCCCGCTCCCCGCTAAAAGTGCCGCCCACCCCCTCTCGGTTACCTCACAGTTACCGCCTGTCAAAAACGCGAACAGTCGACCTGTCATATCTCACTCATACAAGCACGGAACGCGTTCACCTACACGAGCTTAGACTGTGTGCTAGGAACGCGCCTCTTTCATATATTTGATCGCCAGTGTCCGAGATGTGTCACAAGTAATGCGTTGATATATTGCTGCAGTCTTCTTGATAAGCAAAGTAAAACAATATAACACATTCACATACCATTCTCTTTTTTATCTCTTCTTTCTTCTGTTGCGTGAAGGACTCCGGTATCCCGTTCTCGCTGGCCTGCGCGCTCAGCAGCAGCTCCCACAGCTCGCCCATGAACAGCCGCGCGTTCTTCCCGTTCAGGAAACCAGTCAGGTTTATCTGCATCTTTTTAGGACAAGGGAACTAGGGAGCCGGAACGGATCGGGAAAGAAAAAAACATACGGTTAGTGACAGCTCCCACAGTCCAATCTCAAACATCCTAACGTGACGTTACTGAAGTACTTTTGTTTCTATGTTGGATTTTGTGAGAAAAAACAAAATAATAAAAACAAAATTTATGTAAAAGTCGTCAAGAGCGCCACGGAGATCTTAATGCAAATTATGCGATGTGGCAGTGAAATGACTCTGGTAGGGAAGTGAACGCCGTGTACATTATGAGAACTGTCAAATGATTATGTTGAGGCGGCGGGCGGCGGCGAGCGGCGGCGGCGGCGCGGCGCGGCACGGGGGCGGCGGCGCGGCGCGGCGGCGGCGGCAGCCGATGGCTTCTTTCTTCGGCTCTTGCATCTGTAAGGGTGTTGCGAACACAACCACATTATGCTGAACGCAAAGCCTAAACGGGACTTCCCTACCCCGAGTCAGATCGAGCTCTTGACGACTTTCACTTTGAAACTTTTCAAATTATGAAGGGAATCACATTGCATATTCTCTTATACTGAGTTAGCATTGTTAAGTATTTAATTTCCCCGTAAATACCGATTTAGAACGCTAAGTGGCCTCCGAAAGCGGCGGCGAGCGGCGGCGAGGCGGCGGCGGGCGGCGGCGCAGGCACTGACAGCGCTAACCGTCGGGGACCATAGAAATATCCATACGTAATCAATATACATATGACACCATACTTCAATTGCAGTTTCTTTGTAATACTAGGCTTGATTCTATTTATAGTAAATAGTTATATAGCCCAAGAAAAGAAACTGCAATGATTACACTTTGTTACAAATATTGTATGAATGGTAAAAAAATATTAGCCACCTTTTCCTCTAGCTGGTTGTTGACATAGTCGATGACCACATCGTCTTCCATCTTGAGGATTTCGGTGATCTTCTGAGTGATCCATGGCTTCAACACGTCCAGTTTCACCTTGGACATGTCCACCTGAACATAGGAAAACAGATTTATGATAATAAATATTTAATTTGAAAAAAAATCCTTGAGCAAGCAAGTAAAACATTCTGTGCTTTGGCCTTAAAAAAAACACCCTTTCCTAAGGTATAATTTACCCCAAGCACCTCCATCTTCAATTGTTGGTGTCTAATATTTTGCTTTTGACAGACGCAATGTTGATGAAAATGACATCTTTTTTCCAGTGCAGTGATTAGACATAGACACTAGAAGACAAAGAATCAAATATGCCGTCCATGAAAATAGTGCAAAATTTTTGCTTTCTACAAGAATAATGTTTTAAGTTTAGAGTGTTACATCTCAGCACAGATTCCAGCACCATTATTAAATACGAAGTCTAATGTGTAATAAGAAATTCTTATTCTTCATTGAACTATTGTATGTTTTGTCATTACTATACCATAAACACCTACATATTCAACCTTTTGAGCACATTGTGTTTGTGTGTTGCACCTGCAATGAGTTTCCTAAGGACTCTCTTTGACCACAACTAGTTACAAACTGGCATCTATGCAGCCAGAGTTAATAACTATTTTTAGTTCTTTTCCTTATTTATTGACTAAATAATCAAGTAGTAAGTTACCTGTTGGGTCAAACAATCACCGAACTTCATTTGCTTCATCAGCTTCTTCTCCTTGTCGCTGAAGCGCGTGTCCTGCTCGGTACTCGTTCCCTACAATAAAAGACCATGTGTAAACTAAAGCCAATATTTGAAATTGTCTGCTCATAAAGTACTGCACTTCACTGCACTTACGAGGGTGGATCAAAAAGTACTCGCTTTTGATGGTAGATGGCGTTGCTTAGGAATGTCGGTGATACCATCGTGTAGTATTGCCTTTATCAAATAAAAAAAAAGAAAACTGACAATTGTCTTTGGTGAACTTTTTTTGGCGGCAAATTTTGTAAGACTTGTCTTGTTGTTCGTTCAAAATGGAGAAAGAGCAGTATTGTTCCGTAATTCGCTTCATGTTTTTAGATGGAAATACATGCGATCAAATAAAAGTTAAGTTAGATGCTGTCTACGGAGGTCTTTCGCCATCTATGACAACTGTGAGATATTGGTTCAACGAATTTAAGCGAGGTCGTACATCTGTTTTCGACGAGGACCACCCAGGACGCCCGGCAGACGTGGTTACCGAAGAAGTTGTAGAAAACGTAAAGAACATGATGCTCACTGATCGCCGTACCAAAGTGCGCGAAATAGCAGAGACTGTAGGGGTGTCGTACGGAACAGCAATTAATATAATCCACGACAAATTACATATGAAAAAAGTGTCCGCCCGATGGGTGCCGCGATTGCTCGCGGATGAAAATAAGCGGTTGGGCCATTTTTTTCAAAGTTGTCCACCCCGTTTTTGGCTTGTCCCATACTTTTTATATAATATTTAGCGTATTTAAAGAGTCTAAACTAATGAAGACTATTTTTTATTCGAACCCAAATTTAGTTGACAGTAATTTACAATATACATTTAAATTTTTATTACAATTATGTATTTGTTAAAAATTATAATGTGATAAAAAATGGGCAATTTTTTGCTGTCCCACGTCAAATATCGTTTTTGTTATGGATTTTATTCTATAACTAATTGTACTAAATATTGATGACGGCATAATTTGAAAAGATTGAGTTATACGCTATTATGTTATAAAATATTTCATGATAATAAATAAACGTACTATTTAAAATTAAGTATAATTTGCCGAGACGGAATCTGGTAATTGTGGAATTTTCCATTCCGAAACCGCAGAATGACTGTTAAAATTAAAAGAAAGTTCCTAACATTTGGTAGCATTTTATTCAGCTTGGCAAAATTAATTTAAAACTACTCAATACCGTCATCTTGCATTTGCCAGTTGCCGCCAAACACGCATCAAAGTAGCTCGTACTCAGGGGTAACATTTTCTCATTCCACCTCCCGAAACCAAATTTGCGGGTAAATACGTAATATGCAACCTTTTAACATCGATTCCTAAAACAAAGTACTAATATTGAAACCAAATAAGCCAATTAAAAACAAGATTTGTGATTGTTTAATAAATAATTAAGTAAAATATCGCCGGAGGTAGCGTTCCGTTACTTCCGATCCGATACTAGATCGTTGGTTTCGTATAGGCGGAAAGAAAAACGTATCGGAATGGAAGTATAAAGCGGTATTCACGTGGTTTTAATGTGATGTTTTAGTTTCATTTGATTGCGGGAAATAAAAGAAAAACGTATGGGATTAAAACTAACTCATCTAAAATATGGTAATCAATCACGGATTACACACTCCGGTTGTTTTAGTCATTACTCGCGATATGCTTTGGAGGTCTTAGGTACCCACGTTCAAGTGTAGACGAGACCTTAGCTTTCATCCGTTACCCATACAGTCAGATCCGTTACTGTCCCATGTTTCAAATAGTTTTATTTGAAAAAATTAAATACAATTTGTTAATAAACTACGTTTCCGTTATTTTATATTGAAATAGTAACATTTAAACTATTGATTACAAGTGATGGCATCCTATAAACTTGTGAAACAGTATAGTAATCTTAAAAATTCTCCTCTATTTTGTACTGAAAGTAACGGAACGGATATATATATGGGTTTAAAAAAATTGTAGTCCGCATTTATGTGAAAATGAAAGTGTAATTTCTTCATTTGTTATTTTAGAATGAATAATAAAAATATTGTAAAATTCCCAAACCTTTTATATTTACATTATCTGCGATTAAATTTGGTTGCGGAACGGAACACTCGCTTCCCCTCAACTCAACAAAAACATATTTTTTTCATTAATTACTTAAAAGTCAAGTGAACCTTCTATATTTTATATAAATTTATTTATTAAAGAATCTATAAAAATAGCTTTTAATAAATTTCTATCGGCTTCATTTTCATATCAACTTTTTTCGGGGTGGACAACTTTGAATAAAATGGCCCGGTTACGGCTGTCCATATCGAAGGAGTGTTTAGGCTTGTTTGAGTGAAATCCACAGGAGTTTTTTCGTCGTATCGTCACCGTTGATGAAACCTGGATCCATTATTATACACCAGAGACCAAGCGGCAGTCTAAACAATGGATATTTTCAAACGAGTCAGCCCCAAAGAAAGCGAAAACGGTCCCATCAGTCGGAAAAGTTATGGCTACAATTTTTTGGGATTCTAAGGGAATAATCCTCATGGATTTCTTACAAAAAGGGAAAACTATCACTGGACAGTACTACACTGAGTTATTGGACCGGTTCGATAAAAAAATAAAGGAAACTCGGCCCCATTTGGCAAAGAAGAAAGTGTTGTTCCACCACGACAACGCACCAGCACATTCGTCCAGAATTGTCGCTGCCAAACTGACCCAATTACGATACGAATTGCTGCCACACCCACCTTATTCACCGGATCTGGCTCCCTGTGACTTTTTTCTGTTCCCCAATATGAAAACATGGCTTGGGGGAAAGAAATTCAGGTCAAATGAGGAAGTTATCGCTGAAACAGAGGCGTATTTTGAAGAGTTTGACAAATCCTACTTTTTGGAGGGGTTAAAGAAGTGGCCGAAACGCTGGGAAAAGTGTAACAATCTCGAAGAGGATTACGTTGAAATATAAAATAAAAAAGTTTAAAAAAATATGCGTCTTCATTTCAAACACGGGTACTTTTTGATCCACCCTCGTAAAGCTCATAAAATCCATATTTGTTTATCTCATACAAAACCGATTTATCTGACGTTTCAGTATTTCACATGAAAGACCAGGATATTTTACATACACTTAATGTGTAGCCAAATAAAATACTAATACTTATTTGCCTTTGCCTAGCTACTGGGGTAAGTAGGTGCACAAATGTATGGAGAAGTATGTATGTATTTTTGTCTTGGGTGATGCTGCTTTAGCATGACTGTTCCTTAGGTCGAAACAAAGCTGGTTTAGATAGCAGTTTTTTTATGTAGTTTATTATACATTAACTTAATAATACACAAACCAAGCCTTCTGACTGTAGGACAGCCAGTTGGGGTAAGGATATCAAAATATTATATTCGTCTCTATTACGAAATACCCTTTTCTATAGGGCGGGATTTGAAACCTCAACCCTAAGCTACGCTGACAGACCTAACAAGCTGATCGCAATGTCTCGATTTTTACTAGGGCGGACTTGTGATGAAACCGGCGTAAAATTACACATACGTAGGTACAGGTTAGCACTGTACAGTACCAAACGTTAATTGAACAACGACTAATGCACTGTATTCATTCAATCATCTAGAAAAGTAAATAATCTTACCGTATACATCAGCATAGCTTTCTTTTAATCAATAAACTCAAAAAAAGTGGCCAGGCCGAATAGCGTGAGGACGCTAGCACAAGGACCGATTTTTATATCCTTTATCACTTTCTCCCAATCCAACCAGCGTTGGAGTTACGAAATTGCTCATAGGCGTCACAGTTTACACTATTGAATTAGCGTCATTTTCTAAACAGTCACAATAAAAAGAAATGACTACGATAGCGTGCAAAGCACACGAGAGTTCGCCATTTTGGAAACAAAATGGCCTCCCTCATTGACCGGTTCTATATATTTTACCATATAAAGCTGGTGCTACATTAAGAAAAAAGGAATGTCTCGACGGGACAATTTATTATTTATGAACAATTTTCCTTAATTGTAAAAATTAGATGTAATGTGTAATAAAATGTAAATGTGTATATATGTATTGTAGTAAAAGTATAGAAATAATAATAGGCTCACCGATTTAAACAATATATCAAGTAATAAATCTTGGCACAAATAAAAGGCGCATGAAATTCAAATTTTCCATGGGAATTAAGCCCCCCATACACGGTAGGATATATTGTACGATCCGTCGCAACAGATCAACCGAAACGACCAATCGACAGTGTATGTCAACATCGTAAACGATTTACTTGACCGCATACGATATCGCATATCGCAACAACATCCCGTGCGATCGAAAGTGTGTGGCCCCTTGCGTCCACCGATTCTATTTTTATCCCGTACTTACGTACTGATTTTATTATTTCGTCTCGTGCGAGTAGCGACCGTTCACGATATCTGTCCGATAGGTCGAAGCGACGGATCGCACCGTAAATGTGGCACTTTAGCCCGCCCACATAATATACATATTATACTACTCTTTGGCCCACATTTTCCCAAGAACAATAGAGATAGCCAGCTACGATAACGATATTATAATAACCGTTTGCGCATTTGGCTGGTGATAGTGGTGATTAACGGTGCAAGCTATAATGGAGCCATCTACTTATATAAATACAATATTTCGACCGTTCAACCGTTAAAATCGAATGAAAAACTGATCAGTCCAAGCGTTTTTATTATAATATATATAGAAGACCCACAGAACGGCCCGAACACAGACTACTAAGAAGATACTACGGCCCGAACAAAAGGTGAAGAACTGAAGAGAGGAGAAGAGGGAGGGAGAGAATTATTTACTCTAAAAGTCTAAATTTAAAACGTTATTGGTTACATATCTACATACATACATACAATCACGCCTGTATCCCATAAAGGGGTAGGCAGAGCACATGAACTACCCAAGTTTCAGTGCCACTTTTAGCAAAAAGGGATTGAAAGATAACGAAATTGTGACATCGCAGTGACAGGTTGCCAGCCTCTCGCCTACGCCACAATTTAACCCATATCCCAGAGTCGACTTCTACGACACCCAAGGGAAGAAAGGGGGTGGTGAAATTCTTAACCCGTCACCACACGGGCATCTTAACCCGTCACCACACGGGCATACACGGGGTAACATATCTTTGTTTAATAATCTCGATTTTTGTGTGTTAAAGTAGTGCAGGACCAATTTTGAGCTAGGAATGAAAATTCTAATCATCGTTTCGCAGTGGAACATCTACAACTGCATTATTGTTTTTTAGTCTTGGCGATCGCCAAAAGAAGAAAAATTGCAAAATAGAGTCTGCCACGGGAAGGTATGAACGATTTCTTCATCCATGCCAATTTAATTAGATTGGGCGAAAAATTATCCCGTCTGAATTTAGCTTATACGCCCTAAAAAGATTGCTAAACAAATTGCTGAGAAACTTAGATGACAACCGTGTAGAATATGCTTAAAATAGTCAGTAGACAGGAGAGCTAGCAACACTTTAATCCTTGTGTCAATGTCAGTGTCATATTTCAAGTTTCCATTCCATCTCTTGATTCCATCCATCCTATTCGCGCCGCAAGCGCAAGCACTCATACAAATTTATTTACCTTCATATCATAAATCAAAATACAGGTTAGGCAGGTTTAATATTACCGAAGAAAGACGAGTAAGTTACATTTTTATTCTTTTTATAATTGTCATGAGTGGTAACTTTAATGAAATTAAAAACATGTTAGTTAAGTATCATTTTAATAGTTTTCATGGAGTATGAAAAGTAACTTAAATGAGTTCCTGTCTGAACGTGGTTCTCCCATACTTTGAGTAATTATGTTAACTAGAGAGGGCACCTCAACTTGATTTTGTGTAACAACACTTAGAGCCGATCGGCACAAACGCGCTTAGTCTGTGCCGAACGGCTGTGGTAGATTGACGTATCGCCATGAAAAATGTTTCGTCTAAATAATGCCGTCATGTGTAGTGAGGTACTGTACAAACTGCTCAGGAAAATCTAACAAAAGCCAAGGAGTGACTTTTCATACGTAGGTTTACTGCATTTTTCTTTAAACACGCTTACTTTTTAAAAAATGTATCAATGGAAACTCATGCCGAAGCGCCATGTTGCGGCGGCCATGTTTCGTTGAAACCAAAGAGTAAAAAATGCAACAAAAGCAGACGTGACAATATCGCAAGTTAGTTCAAGTTTCCTATCATACATTAAATTATATATATTTATCGACGCAAAAAAGGTTATTTAATTATTATTGTCAGAATTGCACAGTTTTCCGGCATGTCGGTCTATAACAGATTCTCAATAGGCGTGTCGAATTTCATGTGAGTATGTAAATGTAAGTGCAGTACCTAACCTGCCTGAATGAATTTGGGTAGGTAGACGGTCAAGCAAATTATGAGAGTATAAAAACGCGCGAAATTCAAATGTTCTATAGGACGATAAACCCGCGCTCATACATACATGGTGGATGTAGATAAAGTTATGTATGCGACTATACATAATTAGGCATTAAGACACTCATGTTATCTTATTAACACAACAAAAACAACACTCATGTTTTAATGCCTACCATTATGTAAATGTCACATAAATAACTAATATCCAGTTGCGGCTACGTGTACACATGTACGCTCACTCCGTATGCAGCTTTCTATGTGGGCAATTAAAAAAATTGGGACTTACAGTTGTTTAAAAAAAGTTAAATCACTGTCAGTTTTGCAACGATAATTAAGCATGGGATTTCAATAAAAACATCGTTTTGTTTTAATTATGTAAATTATAATAAGCTATAATCTAAATTCAGAACGTGAAAAAAGTTTAGTTTTAAATAAGATTTCAAGCTTGATTGTTGTTACAAAACTAACTGCGTTTTATGTTTTTTGTTAACAACTCGCGCTAATTGAGAGTCATAAATTAAAAAAATGCCCATGTAAACCCATGTCACTTCTATACTACGACGTCTAATCTATGCACTCTATGCAGGGCTCATCATCGCGACCGAAAGGTCATAAGCGCCGAGTAAAATCGTAGCGCTTGCGACGTTACGGAAGCAGGCCATTGGTTCACACCCCGCCCCCTCGCCCCGCCTTCAGCTTACAGGCTGTGACACGTTCGTTGTTTGCTATAGCTCCTCTATACGAAGTAATAATTACTCAATGCTCCCATATTAGAATAGAATTTATTCGTGAACACAGTCAAAATTAATTACACGCTACAACACAAACAGAAATGAATGAAGTGAAACGAAATGGCCTCATCTCAGCGTGTTGCGGGTGACTTCCAGCGCTGATCTTCCGATGAGACCATCAGGAAAACAGACAGAAGAAAAATAAAATACATACATACAAAAACATCGGACAAAAAGTTAGTTAAAGTGTAGAGGGCTACTTGGCCGTACGTTGGCAGTTGGCGCCAGCGCTGGCCGGCCAACCAATTGGTGTCGGTTTTTGTCCACACATCAAAGGATCTTGGCGCCAATGGCCAACTGCGTTCACACGTTCGTTTCGCCGCCGTCAGAGAGGATAGTAGTGAAAGATTTACGAAAATAATAAGTTATATCTATGCCAATAATAGTGTTGATTTTAGGAAATAAAATAACCTTGCAAATGTTTAATGTATTGTCTAAAAAAGATAAATGTGCTTATCAGAATATTCAAAAAATTGTTAATATTTCAAATAATTTAATTTTACTATGAGGTAATTATTTTTAATTAAATTTTGCTGACAACGCAAATGACCTAGAATTACTTAGCCTTTTCCATTCTATGTCCATCTTTCATGAAGAGCCAATGCCAAGTGATTGGTTCACCAATGTGTAAACAGCGACTCTTAATTTGGCCAAGGGGCTGCTCCAAGGGTTAGCCCCATGTGTACAGTGGCCTTTACATAAGGTTAATATATTAATTACCCTTAATAATAGTCTCTAATATCTTGATTATTCAAATTTATGTAAACTATTTAAATATTTTTAGTTTTATTATTATTGTCCATTTATTTTCAATCATGTGACATTTGTATAAAGCATTAATGTTATATATGGGCATTTTCAGAATTTGGGTTCCCCCAATTAGCGTAAGTCGTTAACAAAAAATAACTCACTGTGCCTGTGTAATAATGCCTGTGCGGTGACGGGTTAAGAATTTCACCACCCCCTTTCTTCCCGTGGGTGTCGTAGAAGGCGACTGTGGGATATGGGTTAAATTGTGGCGTAGGCGAGAGGCTGGCAACCTGTCACTGCAATGTCACAGTTTCGTTTTCTTTCAACCCCTTATTTGCCAAAAGTGGCACTGAAGCTTTAGTAGTTTCATGTGCTCTGCCTACCCCTTTATGGAATACGAATACAGGCGTGATTGTATGTATGTATGTATGTATGTATAGTACGTCACCACACAGATAAGCATAAAATATGTCTAAAAATGTACTTTTTTCACATTCTGAATGTAAATTATCACTTAAAGTTTATGTTAATAACACAAAAACAATATTTTTATTGAAATTTCATGCTTAATTATCGTCATTTTTATTAAAAACTGACAGTGAGTTAATTTTTGTTAACAATTTTACGTTAATTAAGGGGGTCCCAAATTCTGAAAATGCCCATATTTGTACTTTTTATATAAATTAAGCCTATATAGAGACCCCTAAACGGGGTAGAGTTAACTTTAGTTAGAGCACATGAAACTACTCAAGATTCAGTGCAACAGCAATAATTAATGACATAATTATAATAATTAATGACATATTATAATGTAAGTTATTGATGAACTAAATATCGGAAGGAAGCCATTAGAAATTATTAAAAGTTTTTACCAAAACTTTGTTCTTACTTAACTTTATTTTGTTTTTGACTGCTAAGAACTTTTAAATTTAAACTTATATATTTAACAGGGTAATCCAAATGTTGATGTCAAATTTTTTTATTACATTTCTCACATCATGGGCTATCAGAATGTACCCATATAATATATATTAGTCAACTTTTTATAGTTTTCATAAAAGACCGCCTTCATAAGAGCAAAAAAAGTTATAAGGAAAAACCAAAATTACAGAACTACCTATTAGTCTGTGATGTTCGTTTTTGGCCCAAACAAATTTTTATCCCAGTGTCACATGGCATTAAACATTTCTTGTGTCCGGATTACTGAGGCCCTACTGATTACTGTATCATATTAAATAGCTAAAGCAATCACTAACTAGTGATGTACGCGCAGTAAATTTCCACATGACCTCTAAGGTCAATGGGCTTTGAATAAAGTATCAAAAATATCTCGCTCATACTCCCATTGTTGTTGTCATTTACACATTCACGTTGCATAAGCTGTTTGTCTATATTTGTTCCAGATAACGCCATATGATGTGTTGAACTTTGCCATTGATGTAACAAGATATCAATTCATATACTAGTCTGTGACGATTTCACGGACAGTGTCTTGTGAGACTCCACTAAAATAGTATATATCCATCATGTGTATCATAAGATTTTTTTCGTGCGAAGCATTTAGTGTCCATAAGACTAAAGAAATACTTCAGAAGCTAAGAGTCGTTGACCTTGATGTGGCGGAATTATCTACAGAACTGTGTTACCATGTGGAGTTGGCGGAAGGCTGTGAATACCTCAACATTAACCAGATAAAGATTCTGCAGTGGCTGTTGAGTTCCCCGCTGCAGCCCAATGCCTTGAGAAATAATACTGTCTACACTAATGTGAAAGACAACCAGATTGTTATTGAAATTGGGCCAAGGTGACTATAACTTTTTACTAGCTAATAATAAGGTAAATGCCCCAAGCCCCAGTGCATGATGTGTTAATGCTCAATGGAGCATCCTGGTTTCACTCCTGGCAGGCAATCATGGTCATGCGATAAATGATAAAACATCAAGCTATCCCTATTGCACTATTTGTAAGTGGGATAGGGATGGCCTGATGTTTTATCATTTATCGCTCGGCCATGCTTATACGCCTGTTTACAATTATTCATGTATAAAGAAGACTTTTACAGTAAGCTGCTTAATTAAGTTTGATGCGTCCTGGGGGATTATAACAATGATATCTACATTATATAATTTTCATATTAGGTAATGGAACTATACAGTCAACCAATTGAAACCCAAGGCCACTGTAGAACTATGTCACAGTGACTTTATAAATCAGATTGTAAGAAATCTCTTACTGCTTATCATTTTGACATGGTTGTAGAGTGGCCTAGGGTTCCAATTGGTTGCTGTACAGTATCATGAAATAAAATGAACTACCACTGGGGGTGTGGCTACTATTTATCAGCTAGCGCTTCTGTTTCTTGGTGGTCTCTTGCTTCTTTGATCCAGCCACCTACATAGGGAAAATTAAAACAAGTCCAATAACCTTATTGACTATATATATAGGGTCATTATTATTATCACAGTCTTATGTCACTTTAAGATCGTTTTCATCATTTATTACAACTCTTAATTGCATGACAACTATTTATCTGTCGAAGGCCGTCAACGACAACTAAACCTTATCTCATTTGTTATAGATTCAATTTCTCTACCGCCGACTCGAGTAACTCGGTCCAAATTTGCGAAAGCGTGGGCCTACGCGATGTGGTTCGCCTCGAGGTTTCAACGAGGCACCTCATCACCTTTAACAAGACTAAGAATGTGTCGAAGAAGCACTTTGAGGAGCTGGCCTCAGTTTTGCATGATAGGATGACGCAATGTGTATACACTTCGGAAAACCTCCCAAGGCACAGCTTCAATGAAGGGCTCCCGAAGGATTTAGAGCCCTGGTCCGTGGTGCCTCTGCTGAAAGAGGGACGACCAGCTATGGAGAGGGTCAACCAAAAACTAGGTACTTATGTTTTACTTGGTCTTAAATCCAGATGTTGTGAAGTTGTTTAGCCAACAGTTTTGCAACTTAGTTGCAAAGCTCTGTTACTTGTCTAGACGACCAAGGTATCTGTTTTTAAAGTAAAATTAACACCAGTAAGTATGTTGAGTTTGTTTGTAACTTAGTCAGATCTAGTGATAATCAGAAGTATCAGAACTATTTGCATAGCAAACAAAAATTAACTTTATTTTTAACCGACTTCAAAAAAGGAGGAGGTTCTCAATTCGACTGAATGTTTTTTTTTTTTGTTTTTTTGTATGTATGTTACTCGATATCTCCGAGAATCGTGGACAGATTTTCAAAATTTTTTTTTGATCGAACGGGTATAACCCCGAGATGGTCCCATTGACACCAAGTCGGGGTCTGATGATGGGATCTTGGAGAAATTGAGGGAACTCTTCAAATGTTATAGGCACATGTAATGTTTTTAGTGTATTTTTCAAAAGTTCACCAGTATTTACGCCTGATGGTAATAATTTTATGTGGCTGAGCTGATGATGGAAGGTCAACTCCTCAATGGTTAGGAGTTAAAGGATAATTCTTTCACTACTGTACATATATTCGGACCGATACATATAATATCACTAGGAATCACTAAAAATCAACAAATAAATAAACTTTTTAACAAAAAATAAAACCGCCTTCAAAAATAAGCGCATTACAAAACACGGAGAAACTAAAAAGCAAATAATTTTTAAGAAAAAAAAACCGTCGCCTTTCGGGTTCTGGTGAAAGCTACTTGCGAATGTTGGATTATGTAGAAATGTGTAAGTATTTTTTAAAACTGCTTTTAATGCTTTAATTATTAGATGGCAACACAAATGAATATACGTATAACGTTAAGGTTTGAGGAGTTTCCTCAATTCCTCATGAATCCGATTATATTATAAGAAATCGAAGCTTGACAAACTTTGACTTCAAAACTTATACTTAACAAACATAACTAAATAAATGTCACTGTTCTGAACTTAAATGCATGCTTTTCTTACAAAAATACCAAAGTCACTATGAGTGTGACGTTCAGGTTTGAGGAGTTTGGTTCTGGCCATCATCAGCAGTTCCACTGCACCAAATGTCACTGTTCTGGATGAAAGTGCATGCTGTTCTTATAAAAATACCAAAGTCACTATAAGCGTGCCGTTCAGATTTGAGGAGTTCGGTTCTGACCATCATCAGAAATTCCACTGCACCAAATGTCACTGTTCTGGACGAAAGTGCATGCTGTTCTTATAAAAATGGCAAAGTCACTATAAGCGTGCCGTTCAGATTTGAGGAGTTCGGTTCTGACCATCATCAGAAATTCCACTGCACCAAATGTCACTGTTCTGGACGAAAGTGCATGCTGTTCTTATAAAAATGGCAAAGTCACTATAAGCGTGCCGTTCAGATTTGAGGAGTTTGGTTCTGGCCATCATCAGCAGTTCCACTGCACCAAATGTCACTGTTCTGGACGAAAGTGCATGCTGTTCTTATAAAAATACCAAAGTCACTATAAGCGTGCCGTTCAGATTTGAGGAGTTCGGTTCTGACCATCATCAGAAATTCCACTGCACCAAATGTCACTGTTCTGGACGAAAGTGCATGCTGTTCGTATAAAAATACCAAAGTCACTATAAGCGTGCCGTTCAGATTTGAAGAGTTCCGTTCTGGCCATCATCAGCAGTTCCACTGCACCAAATGTCACTGTTCCGTACCTAAATGCATGCTGTTCCTTTAAAAACACAAAAATCACCATATGTATGCCTTTCAGATTTGAGGAGTTCCCTCGATTTCTCCAGGATTCCATCATCAGAACTGGGTTCTGAGAAAAATGGGACCAATCTGTATGCATATACATTCAATCAAAAAAAAAAATTTTCAAAATCGGTCCAGTAACGACGGAGATATCGAGGAACAAACATAAAAAAAAAAAAAAAAAAAAAACATACAGACGACTTGATAACCGTCCTTCTTGAGATATGAGGCGACGGTTAAAAATAATAAACCTTTGAATTCAGATTTCTTATCGGATTGCAATAATCTAAACATCCAAATTATAAACAAATCAATTATTTTTGGAGTCGGGGCCAGCCTGGGTGGAGCAAACAGGAAATAACAAGGCGACGAACAGGTCTGGTACCGACTCCAAAAATAATTGATTTGTTTATAATTTGGATGTTTAGATTATTGCAATCCGATAAGAAATCTGAATTCAAAGGTTTATTATTTTTTGCTTTTTAGTTTCTCCGTGTTTTGTAATGCGCTTATTTTTGAAGGCGGTTTTATAGTACCAGTGAGATTTAATATTTTTTTTTATACCACGTCGGTGGCAAACAGGTATACGGCCCGTCTGATAGAAAACGGTCACCGTAACCTATGGACGCCTGCAACTCAAGGGGTGTCACATGCGCGTTGCCGACCCATTAGAAACTTGTACAGTCCTTTTTTAGGGTTCCGTAGTCAACTAGGAACCCTTATAGTTTCGCCATGTCTGTCTGTCCGTCCGTCCGTCCTTCCGTCCGCGGATAGTCTCAGTAACCGTTAGCACTAGAAAGCTGAAATTTGGTACCAATATGTATATCAATCACGCCGACAAAGTGCAAAAATAAAAAATGGAAAAAAATGTTTTATTAGGGTACCCCCCCCCCTACATGTAAAGTGGGGGCTGATATTTTTTTTCATTCTAACCCCAACGTGTGATATATTTTTGGATAGGTATTTAAAAATGAATGGGTTTACTAAAATCGTTTTTTGATAATATTAATATTTTCGGAAATAATCGCTTCTAAAGGAAAAAAAGTGCGTCCCCCCCCCCTCTAACTTTTGAACCATATGTTTAAAAATATGAAAAAATCACAAAAGTAGAACTTTATAAAGACTTTCTAGGAAAATTGTTTTGAACTTGATAGGTTCAGTAGTTTTTGAGAAAAATACGGAAAACTACGGAACCCTACACTGAGCATGGCCCGACACACTCTTGGCCGGTTTTTAAGAACTCCATACTGTAGTTCATCGGATACTGTTATTTCATAACTTCAATAACTTGTACTAGTAATGATTGAATTTTACTTATTACGCAAGGATAAAATAGGTATTAGATTCAATGTAGGTATTTTTAAAAAGTAAATAAACTTATTTTATTTTTCATTTAAAACAAGTGACTCTATTCTTGTCAATAGGTCTGGCGTTCGATTCCTGGGACTTGGACTTTTACACGGATCTGTTTGTAAATAAATTGAAGCGGGACCCGACCAGCGTGGAGTTGTTTGATCTAGCTCAGAGCAACAGTGAACACTCCCGTCATTGGTTCTTCAAGGTATTTCTTTTCTTTTTAAAAACTGATATAAAGAGTAAAGAAAGCGTGCTGTATTGGTGGCAGAGTATGGTTGGCAAAAAAACAAATATATAAGTATTTAAAACATTATATACCTATACTTCACAAATTATGCATATTTATATACATATAAAGAGGATGATGATATTTATAATTACTTATCCAAATCAGTGTTGGGCAAAAATTAACTTGAATAAGAATAAGAATGAAACAGAAAAGTTATTCTCATTCAAATCGATTTGAATAAGAATAATTCTTGTACTTCGTTAGTTGAAATGGAATGCTAGTGAATAAATCATGGTACTTTTATTTTAAATGAAGAATAAAATTTGAAATAACTATTCTGGAAATGAGATTATTCTAACTAACGTTTTATTCAACTAACATGTTATTTGGAATAAAATTAATTTTGTTGTAGAATAAATATTGGTTTTGGCACATTTTTTCAATGCACTTACGTGTAAGTAAGTTTTATGATAACATTTTTTTTTTGGTACCTTTGATACGATGGTGATGAAGTGAATCTCGTAATTCTTTCATGGCTAAATGAACCCTTCGCATTAATATATCTTAAGTTTAATATGTTTTGTTTGTTTATATGAGTCGAATACATTTGATGTTAGAGTCAATCCTTCTAACTCTTCCAATCCTACTGGCAACATTTTGTATCTGACAGTATCATTTTGTATGGAGTATGACGTTGACAGGTGCAAAATGTTGCTAGTAGGATTGGAAGAGTTAGCTTATATTTACTCTATTGGTTTGATAATGAATCCAGGTTTTTATTGACATGTAGTATACCAGCGTATGGTTATACCATAAAGCAGTAATAAGTTAATTATTATTTTATTTGTTTACTCAAAATATATAAAGAGTCTAGCGAATGGTTATTGTAGCTTTTTAAATAAATGACGGCAGGTAGCAAAAAACCCTTATGTGGTCCACGCTTATCACTAAATTAGCAGAAAGTCCCGGCATTTATTTATTTTAACTTGTTACAACCTATGACTCACAGGCATTAGCAATAACAATAGGCTTAAGCCGTGGCGGGTAAATTCTTTGAATCTTTGTAAACACGTGCAGCAGGCGATGCTTCTTGTGTGCAGGTGGTGCTATTTATTTTCTTTTGTTATCAATATCATACTGTCTAAAAATACGAGCAAAATTAAATATAAAAAAACCTTTAAATCACCATGCTCTAACTTTGTAATAAATGTTGAAAGCGACATGGACAAAAAAAATGAATCGTCATAATTTAAATAATTATTAAGTAAGTACTTTGATGTCTTGCTTTAATTCAAAGTAGCCAATTATGAGTTCCACTATACACTGAAGGTCAGTAACGTATGCAGTACGTACATATACTGCAAAAAACTCCATAAATATGTATACATACTTTATGGCTAGGTACAGCATGGTTACACTGGTTCTCAATGTAAAAATAATACGAGGGCCAAAGCAAATAACGTTCAATTTACAAGATTTCATTAAAATAGCATAGTAGGTATAAATTAGACCAGAGTACTAGAGTTTCTACCTGTACTGTACGTAAATATTACGTAAGTTACATTTACCTACTCCGGCCACCCGCACTATATTCTTATTCAGATACTTTTATTCTAAATAAAAAATGATGAATAAATGTAATTGACTAAGAATACGTTATTTTTATTAAATTTTCCCACATACAAATTATTCCCGACGAAATTATTTGAATAACTTTGACAGGAATAAAATCGAAATGATTTTATTCTTACTAATCTTCATTCAAATAATGATTTTATTCTTGAGTGCCCAACACTGATCCAAATTAAATTGAATAAATAACTAAATTTTGTTCAGCAGATTTGGCTTTCACTCGTTCACGTCGATTAGAAAAAATCCATTTCAAATAACTAAATGATCTTTCTACGTTGACACAAGTTACAGAAAGGTTGTTATGAAATCTGGGTATTGTGTCAAATCCATACTGTGAATGAAGATACTGGGATTATTCGTGCACTTTATTACACTCCTCCGTGCTCGTCTTACTTCGTGCACTACTTTTGACTTGAACTACTTGAATAACAATTTTAGATAGTCGTATCTAGAGTACATTTGATTATTTGGATTAAAATAATATACCTACACTTCGCGTAATGTATTTTTATGAGATAATTAATGTCAATTGACGTATATTGTTTTAAAAATATATAGTTGGTCGGAAAAGGCTTTGTACCGTAGAGGTGTAATCCTAAGAAGGTGAGTATTTATTTTGTAGCTAAAAACAAAGTAAATATTTAAATGTAAGTATTTGTTTCTTTTGCCAACCGTACCATTTGCCACGAAAAGTGCACCTTGATCTTTAATAAAGAGTATGATAACTGGAAACAATATGAATAATTTAATTAATATAATTATGGAGTACAATAGGTAGGACTTGTGGCTTTTTGGTACGTTGCCATCAACACCCCTTAGTAGGAAACTATTGATACTAGATAAGTATAGAATCGATTGGCATCAAAAAAAGTTTGTCACTAACAACCCACTACCAAAAGACACCTTGTATTTAATGAACCTTATTATAATGTATGTAAGTCAATTTTTAACTAACTTGATTTTGACCGGACTAAAATTTTGCCAAAGGTGAAGCAAGTCATAGAACTCATAGAGTTAAAAATATTGATCGTATCCATAATATTTGTATGTATGTATTGATAAATCCTAATTTAAACTGTATTATTTCAAGGGCAAAATCATTCTAGACGGCAAAGAAATCAACGAATCGTTGATTGATATGGTAGCTTCCACTCAAGCGACGTCGAATGATAACAATGTCATTAAGTTTGGTGATAACAGCAGGTAAGAAATTACTGCGTATAAGTAACGTGTACTTATAAGAGGGAATATTTTTTAACACAATTATTTTCTCGTACTTCAGATCCTTAGGGATATATTTGGCTAATTTCCTCTTAGCCCTTGTACCTATCCAACGAACCAAGTTTAATAATTAAGTATTAACTAAGTTATAAAATTTGATTTTTATTTTCCTCGTTGAATACCGTTCCTTGTGGCTTTCCATGCCTGAATGGTGCTTCTGCTTCGGGTGCGATAAGGTTCTTTCAATCTGAAATTCTAACTTAAATTTGATAAAATGGTCCTTATTGCTGTCGTAGCATACACCTAAGTGTATAAGGACCCTTTTGGCATGTAACTCCGCAATCCATTTGCTGTTTAGTCTTCCTAACCAACCTTGTCGCATCGTGCATCGACGAGTCATCTTGAATTAATGAATTAAACGATCTACTATTAATACTTACATAACTTTCCATTACAGTGCCATCAAAGGATTCAAGCACACAAAACTAAAGCCGACCAACATCCGAGCGCCATCCCAAGTCATCCCAGAAGTGACTGAATCTGACATCATCTTCACAGCGGAGACCCACAATATGCCCACCGCGGTCGCTCCGTTCAGTGGGGCTACTACTGGGACTGGTGGGCGTATCAGAGATGTGCAGGGGGTGGGCAGAGGAGGTCATACTGTTGCTGGAACTGCTGGATATAGTGTTGGCAACTTGAACATTCCCGGTAAGAACATAGTTATTATAGAATATGGACATTATGCTTTCCGCGATCGCTCCATTCAGCGGGGCTACTACAGGGACTGGTGGGCGTATCAGAGATTGCAGGGGGTGGGGAGAGTTGTACCCGGTAAGACCATACTTCAGTGATGGCTCCTTTCAGTGGGGCAACTTCTGAGGGAACGTCATACCTACTGCTGCTGAATGTATCCAGGATATAAAAGTAACTTTAACATACAAAGTAGGTAACATTTACATTGAAAACATGCCTATTATAAAATCATATCGTTAAACCATATCGTAGTATACCTATTAAACACTAGTAGCCGTGTCGGATACAATATCGATTTATGTAGATATCTGTGTTTACATTATTGTGTGGGTAGCTGGGTAGTAAGAAATGCCTCACTTTTCTATCGTCTTTTATTCAATATGCCATAATTTCAGTGCAGAATTAAAAAAAACTTACAGGTATACATTAATGGTTCGCTCGCCAATATGAGCTAAGCGAAGCGCGAGGGCATTAGGTACCTATCCATTCTCGAAACGGTTTTTTCAACCTTCTTAACTTAGCGTTTAATTATAGCATTATTTTTTCTTAAACTGCTCCTTAATATGATTAGACTCCACGGACAACTCTACTCCCCCATCGACCTTAACCACAGTCCCCGTGACCAGGTCGCAGTCCTCACTGGCTAGGAACACGACCATCTTAGCCACGTGCTCGGGCTGACAGACGCGCCCCATTGGTATGCCCAGCGCCATGTTGGCTAGGTATTCAGAGTATTGCCCGTCGCTCATGCCGGTTACGGTCTGGACGAACTCACTGACCTGTAATGATACAAAAGATGTAACAGATCTCACATTTTAATTTTTTTATAATTATTATTTGTTAATGCACATGTTCTGATGCACTTGTGTTTTATCCATTCAATAAATATTTATCTAGTCTGTTTTTAAAAGAGTTCACTGTAGGTGCACTGATTACGGTTTCGGGCAAACTGCTCCACACTCTCACTACGCGGTTAGACAAGAAGTGAAGTCTAGGTCTAAATACACATCAAAATGGCATAGGTACCTAACGTTGCGGGAAGCGCATGTTTAACGCCGTGTCTACTGTCTAAAACAACCGCGCTTAATATTTGCGTATACCCGAAAAAGGTTATTGGCAATGGAAAATATGAACCAAGTCATGGCTACTACTCACATGGCTTGGCATGCTTTGCCAAGGCATGGCAATACTACGCAGAGTGGAAAAATGCCGTTATAGTCATACATCTCGGATCATTACCCTATCCATTACTGCTTATTAATCTTATTATTTATTATTGTGTTATCGAATTACGTACTTACATTTATCTCAAACTTCTTCAAGACGCGTAGGTTGGTATACTCAATAAGATTGTGTTCTTGCATTTTTACTTACTGTGACTCCTGGGCTAGTGGGGACGTTTATCGACAAAAAGAGGCCAAACCTTTTTTTTCTTGACCAAAGCATGAAACTTGGCACAGTTGTTCCTTATATCAAAATAAGCCGATTAAGATCGGGAGCCTTCGGGAGCCTCCCCCCTGGGGCTCGGGAGGGGGGGTCAAAGTACCGCTTCACCCGGCTTGCTTTGAAAAATTCTAACATACCCCGTTTAGTTCATAGGTCATGTTTGGTATCGTTTTCGAGTAAATCAATAACGTAGAATTCATTTTTGGTACTAAAATTATAATTTAATGGTAAATAAAATAAAAAAAAATGAAAAGTTTGAAATTTTCATCTATGATTTACAAATTCAAGTCATCATAAATGTCAAACTGTTTGCTTTTTCTACAAATAAAAAATATGATATGAAAGCCTATTTAATATAGATTATGAATAATATAACTTTTACCCACCTTTACTAACGTTAAGTTTTAGAAAAAAAATCTTTAAGCCGCGCGGCGTCCCGACGCCGCGAGCGTAATTTTAAAATGCCTTTATTTTAAAAAACTCTATTAGAACCCGTTTAGCTATTAGGTCATGTTTAGTATCGTTTTCGAGTAAATAAATAACGTAGAATTTAGTTTTGGTACTAAAATGACCATTTAATGTTAAATGAAATTAAAAAAAAAAAATCTGTGAGTTGCAAATTCAAGTCACCATAAACGGTTTGCTTTTTCTATAAATATAAAAATATGATATTAAAGCCTATTCACAAAGGATAGTACGCGTTCACCTACGCGAGCTTATACTGTGTGCGGGGAACGCGCCTCTTTCATATATTTGATCGCCAGTGTCAGAGGTGTGTTAATGCATAAATAGAAAAAGATTCATTATTATTGACTCCGGTGTCGACAACGGCAACACTCGGGTCGGGCCACACGATCTAAAGACCGACTGTACCTGTTATTTATTCATTGTAGTGAATCCTGTAAGAAATTTATATAATAGTATTTTATACAATCGTGATATAATACAAAACTTTTCAGTCGAGTACCATGTGTAGTACGGTACGAGAGTGAAAAGCTTAATTATATCACTATTGTATACAATACTTTTTCTACGAGTCTATCTTCATCATCAATGGACGGAAATATCACCATTCATGCAAGTTAAAATTAATGTCAATAGAGTCGTTCACCGTTGTATCAACATCGAATTACCTAGCAACCAATTGTTTGTAATAACCGTCTCTGATTGGCCGATAACGCGACAGATAAAAAAATGTGTTTCAGATGCAGGAAAATTTGCCAGATATCGCAAATTAGTATAGAAATTGTATGAAGTTCTATTTTTGAAATTATTTATAGTTAACTAAAGTCAATTATAATGAGCTTATTATAATTGAGTCGGAACTGCCATAGAGTATCCAACACTGAAAAGTTAGCACTTATAGTTTAGTCTGTGGTGTCCTAATTGACAGATTACTCATACTCATACTCATACTATACATTCCCTTCGCAGAGACATAGCTGGGTACATATGCAACTACATAAAGAGGGCTCTACCCTCTTTATGCAGTTACTGCATAAAGAGGGTAGAGCCCTCTTTATGTAGTTACTGCATAAAGAGGGTAGAGCCCTCTTTATGTAGTTGCATATGTACCCAGCTATGTCTCTGCGAAGGGAATGTATAGTATGAGTATGAGTAATCTGTCAATTAGGACACCACAGACTAAACTATAAGTGCTAACTTTTCAGTGTTCGGTGTTTGCAACCTGATTTACATTTACATCTTGTAACTTCTAAGCATATACTGGCCACTTCAGTGTTGCCTGACTGGGATGGAAGGAAGAAGGAGACGAATGGGTACCACACTACCCATTCGTCTCCTTCTTCCTTCCATCCCCAAGAAGACGGACTTGGCAAATTTTGGTGTGGCACCAACGCCTGACTCCAAACAAGAACGCCCTGAGTCCCATTTCTCAAAACTGAAAGTTACAAGTTACAAGCGGAAGTCTCTTTGCAACTTGTCATATTAGACATTGACAACCAGTTGAAAATTGTAACTTGTAGCTTCGAAAAATGGGCCCCTGGTACACTGTGCGCAGTATATGCTGATGCAAGGCAGCCTCTGAAGGAGGTGTGTTCTCCAATTGTCGATCTTTTCTGGTACCTAAAGAGGTAGGTACTTCGACCACTCATTCACCGTTACGCAACGACTTGGTCTGAAACAATATGTGCATTATCATTTTAGAGTCTACAACTATCAAATTACAACTTTTTGGTGGATCACGTAACCTTCAGTATTACCCACTTACGTTACGTATCATACAAAATTATTACAAACTTTAGTAGAATCTGATTTGCCTCTGATATTGCTCCATCTTGTAATAGTTTGACACCTTGGGTGGCCTGGCTAAGCTTCAAAGCCAAAAGAAAACGTTTCTAGATTAGACATAGTATGGGATAGGTACGATAAACGCAGCTTGAAACGATCAACAAGGGAGAAACATGGCCACCCAAGACTTCAAACTATTACGAGATGGAGCAATATCATAGATAGGCTAATCAGATTCTACTAAAGTTTGTAATTATTTTGTATGATAGGTAAGTGTGTAATAGTGAAGGTGATCCACCAAAATGTTGTAATTTGATAGTTGCAGAATCTGTTTAAATAAAATGACAATGCACATATTGTTTCAGATCATGGGTCCTTACGCAGCAGTGAATGAGTGCCGGAAGAACCTCTTTACTAGAAAAGATCGACACTTGGAGAACATACCTCCTTCCGAGGCTGCCTTACTTCATCATATACTGCCATTTGTCTAAGACTGGGGCTAAAGACATGCCAACCACACCCTTGCTGCCGACGCATTAGGACACCACGGACTCCACTGCCAGTCTAGTGCTGGCCGAATTTTGTGACACGCTGCACTTAACGATTTTATCCGCAAGGCTCTCGGCACAGCGAACATACCGACAACCCTCGAACCTGTCGGCTTGTCAGCAGCAGACGGAAAGCGGCCTGATGCTCGCTTTTGCCTTGGTTTCTGGGACGACCCTTGGCGCGTGACCTGTGTGGATACCTTGGCTCCGTCCAACGTCTAACGTTCGGCCCAGAAACCAGGGACTGCTGCTGCAAAACGCCCAGTTTAAACGCGCAAATATGCATTTTTAAAAAACAACTACATATTTGCGGCAATTGCATTTGAAACATTTGGACCATGGTCATTAGACACCAAGCAGTTCGTGAAGGAAGTTTCCACCAAACTTGTCTGGGTGTTTGGTGACATACGCATAGGCTTTTACATCATATTTTTTATTTAAAGAAAAAGCAAACAGTTGACCTTTTTGTTGACTTGAATTTGCAAATCATAGATGAATATTTTTTTTTTTATTTATTTACCATTAAATTATAATTGTAGTATCAAAAATAAATTCTTTGTTATTAATTTACTCGAAAACTATATCAAACATGACCTAATAGCTAAACCGGGTCTAATAGAGTTTTTAAAATAGAGGTATTTTTAAATTACGCTCGCGGCGTCCCGACGCCGCGCGTCTTAAAGTAATTTTTTTGTCGAACTTAACGTTTGTGAAGGTGGATAAAAGTTATATTTTTTATAATTTATATTAAATAGGCTTTCATATCATATTTTTTATGTATAGAAAAAGCAAACAGTTTGTCATTTATGATGACTTGAATTTGTAAAGCATGGATGAAAATATCAAATTTTTTAATTTTTTTTAATTTTACTTACCATTAAATTATAATTTTAGTACCAAAAATGAATTCTACGTTATTGATTTACTCGAAAACGATATCAAACATGACCTAATAGCTAAACGGGGTCTAATAGAGTTTCTAAAATAAAGGAATTTTAAAATTACGCTCGCGGCGTCCCGACGCCGCGCGTCTTAAAGTAATTTTTTTGTGGAACTTAACGTTAGTAAAGGTGGATAAAAGTTATATTTTTTATAATCTATATTAAATAGGCTATCATGTCATATTTTTTATTTATAGAAAAAGCAAACAGTTTGTCATTTATGATGACCTGAATTTGTAAATCATGGATGAAAATTTCAGTTTTTTTATTTTTTTTAATTTTATTTACCATTAAATTATAATTTTAGGACCAAAAACGAATTCTACGTTATTGATTTACTCGAAAACGATACCAAACATGACCTATTAACTAAACGGGGTAAGTTAGAATTTTTCAAACCAAGCCGGGTGAAGCGGTACTTTGACCCCCCCTCCCGGGCCCCAGGGGGGAGGCTCCCGAAGGCTCCCGATCTTAATCGGCTTATTTTGATATAAGGAACAACTGTGCCAAGTTTCATGTTTTGGTCAAAAAATTTAAGGTTTTTCAATAAACTCCCCAGCTAGGCTCACTGCGTTGACTCTTACGCCTTTAGGAGCCAACTCGAGGGCGATCAGTCGAGTGAAATGGTCAAGTGCAGCCTGTTAAGAAAAACAGTTATATTAATGTTAGCTTGGTTTTAGCCATTATAATGGCTAATAGACTCAGACCCCAGAGCCGCCAGACCTTCCTAATTTTAACAAGGATTAAACTTTGGGATAATGTACAGTTCGTATCAACGTTTACTGTCTGCATATTAGCCAGTTCCGACCGTCGGCCATTTTTTTTGTTGCAAGCTTAAAAAAAACACAAACTTTCCTTGTATTCTCCAGATTAATTTTTATACATGTGTTAGAAAATACTGTTATAAATTGATAATTATCATTTCTTGACCATTTCCGCCGACCTTAACTTTTACCAGACGCTTGAAAGTCTCTCTAAGTTATCCTAATTTCTCAAGAATCTCAACAAGCAACAAGCACACCTTGGACACTGGCGATCAAATATATGAAAGAGGCGCGTTCCTAGCACACAATCTAAGATCGTGTAAGTGAACGCGTACTATGCTTGAATGAGTGAAATATGACAGGTCGACTGTTCGCCTTTTTGACAGGCGGTAACTGTGAAGTAATCGAGAGGGGGTGGGCGGCACTTTCAGCTTTATACTGTGCTACAAGAGAGGTTTGTTTACCTTCGTCATGCTGTAAGGCAAACCTCCTACCAACACTGAGGTGCCCATGACGCTGGATATGTTGACGATGTTCCCCTTGGTTTCGATGAGCGAAGGCGCCAGTAGCCGCGTGAGATTGTACACGCCTCTTACGTTCGTGTTGAAAACCTGTAGGTAAAAAAAAACCCAAGATATCGCCCATGAAATTGGCCTTGTACGTCGATTTGTATGTTTCAGACAGGATTTGGATCAAAATGGTGGCCATGCACTATGACATAGAAAGTCATGGATAAATATTCAATTTTCCATTGATGTCGAGAAATGTTACTTTAATTGTTTCTAGTTTAATCTATGGGAGTTTGAAGGCATTGACATTTTAGCAAAAAAAAAAAGCAAAGCCTAAGATGGACAGAGGAACATCATGAAACTACGGTAGTTGATTACCGTCATAACCTTAAAACAATAAAAATACATGCCTTGTCAAAAATCGCCATGTCCGTATGCAACAAATCCGTGCGTGCACCAACACCTGCATTGTTTACCAGGACATCTAATCTGAAATTAGGTATAACATCTCTCAAATGGCAGACAAGCACTTACTAGTTGGGTACACATATTACGACCGCATATCATAAGATATTCAATAAAAACTGTATACCTTCCATAACGCTCCAAAGTTTCCTTAACCGTTTTCTCGCACCCTTCATCAGTTGATAGATCCGCCACGATCTCCAGAGGCCGTTCGTCCTTCGCGCATGCGTCTGCGGCTGCGCGTAGATTCTGCGCATTGCGATCGACAATCGCAAGTCGCGCTCCTCGCTCAGCGAACAGTAGGGCTATGGCTTTACCTATTCCCGCACCAGCGCCGGTCACTAACACCACTTTGTTTTTGAAATTCATTTTAAATGCGCTGATTGCATTCAATTCACTTCAACCACTGTGCGTATGTGTAGCCCGTGTAGGTAGCCAAAGATCGAATGATCGAGTTGAAAACAGCTTGCGAATGCAAGATAATAAATAATACTCGTAAACAAAGCGTGTAATAGTAATAAATGAGAATAAATAAAGCTTGTGAACGACTACCTACTTTATCACTAATCAGTAGAGTATAGTTGATTTGGTAAACAACAGGTGGGTAACTTATCCTACGTTTCAAAGGAAATAATTGGAGGCTTAATTATTCACGAATATCTCGTTTAAGAGCTTTACGCCCCACATCACCCGACGATGCAACCGGCCCTTAGTGTCTAATCGGTGGTGACTTAGAAATAACTACCTACTTGTAAGTCTACGAAAGCAGTAATGACTGAATATTTTCTAGGCTATGATCTGCCGTGGGAGGAAAAGAACTGGGAGTACCCGAGCAACTTCGCCAGCCCGCTGCAAATCATTATCGAGGCCAGTAACGGTGCTTCTGACTACGGCAACAAGTTCGGAGAGCCGGTTATTACTGGTAAATATTTCGACTTCATGTTCATTACGATAATTACGTTATCAAAGCGGACCCCAAGCTCTCATGAGCCGTGGCTAATGCCGGGATAACGCAAGGAGGATGATGATGGTCTATATTGGTTCTATGTCTCGCTCATTCGCAATTTTTCGGAAAAAATCGGAACCTATCTTGTTTGTGTTTTCTTTATTGTAGCGTAGCCCCCTCTTCTTTGGATACCTGGAGCATTATATTTAAAACTATTGAAGTGATCCAAAGTTTTGCTAGGTAATTATTGAATATGGGATGTCCACTTTTCACGCCTATATTGTTAAAATTAGACGTCTTTTTCTACTGACAAATGTCGCTGTGCCAGAGCTTAGTGACGCGATAAAATTACTGTAAACATTCGTCTAGTCGAAAATAGTAACGTGATTTGTTGTTTTCCAGGATTTGTTCAGTCATACGGTTTGAAAAATGGTGACAATGTGCGTGAGGAGTTCGTAAAGCCGATCATGTTCAGCGGCGGTATTGGATACATGCCGCATTCCATGATCAAGAAGAATAAGCCAGACAAAGGTAACAATCGAATAAAACATTTACAGTAAACAGCACTATAGTTTAAAGAAAAAAAAAACTATTAAATGTGTGTGTATTTTCGAGCAAAACGTACTTATTGCACAAAATAATCTAATATATTTAACTATACTTATCGTTGTCACCTTTCGTGGCTTATGTTAAGCCCTTTCAATATCCGGCGAACTCCTGAGAGTTCGCTTTCCGCAACTTTGAGAGCACGTAATTCCTAACCTAACTATCATTTGACATTGACCTGGCTACCGATTGACAATCCAATCAATTTGCAAATTTTATCGTTTATCCATGTTTATCATTATCAGTCTCGCTTTAGCTTGCTTACTTTACCAATTTTTTTTTAATTAGAAAAACTGCACAAATTGCACTGCATTGTGTTTGCACTGGTTTTTGCGACTTAGTGTATTTTTAGCTGTCTAGCCAACTGTCGTAAAGATAAAGCAATGAGTGTTAGTTTATCTGTCTTTTATGTAGGCTTTTAACGATCTATGCACGACACGGTAAATGACGAATAACAACACGGGAGTAGAAAAAATATTTTTCAGTACAGATGGTGTTTTTTTTACGCACTAGTGCGAGAAGTGGTTCATTATATGCCAGGTCGAAACTTCAGAGGCTCATCTGTACTGAAAAACTTCGTACGATACACGTGCGAAAAGGAAATTCGTAACTCGTGTCGATTTAAAACACTCCCTTCGGTCGTGTTTTAATTTATCGCCACTCGTTTCGAACTTCCTTTTTTACGCACTTGTATCGTAATGTACTATTACAGTATACTTTACTTTTATTTAATCAGGCAAAAACAACGTCAGCTATGTTAGTCTATAGATTATCTGTGCTTGGCGTCATTCTGCTGGAAAACAACATTTTCTGACATATAAGGCACAAATGTCATTTATGATTTGACAAAGAGTTAGGTTAGAATCCTTTGAGTTCTATGACGCCACTATCTTCGCGGACAGCGTTTACGGTGTACAAAAAAAATGATATTAATTTTTAGGGTTCCGTACCTCAAAAAGGAAAAACGGAACCCTTATGGGATCACTCGTGTGTCTGTCTGTCCGTGATCACAGCCAATTTTCTCCGAAACTACCGAACCGATTAAATTTGGCACACATATGTAAACCTGTGACCCAAAGACGGACAGGTAATTTAAATTAAGAAAATTCAATTATAGGGGCCACTTTTGGGGGGTAAAAGTGAAAATTAAAAAGTTTCTAGAACTATATTGTGTTACATATCACATGAAAGAGTTTTTTATAAGTATTTCAAAAATATTTTTTTTAATAATTTTTAGTAAAGTAATTTAAGAAAATAGGCAAAAAATGACCACCCCCCCTTTCTCCGAAACTACTAAGCGTAAAGTTTTCAAAAAAATACACGAGATAGTTTTCAATCTATAGATTACAGGAAAACCTATTAGTAATCTACAGTAAAGCGTAAGTCGGACTTAAAAAAAAAACTCAAATTACGAATTTCACTCACTGCCGCTGCAAGCAGTTACCAAATCTCTTTAAATTGTGTGAGCGCGTTTGAATATTACATATAAACTCAGTTCTGTTTCGTTTTGTTCAAAATATCGATTATTCACAAAAATGACTTAAGTTCCTACTAAAAAGGAGGCGCTTAAGCCCTTCTTGTAGTGTACGGAACCCTTGCAATGCGAGTACAACTCGCACAGCTCGCACTTGACCGGTTTTAGTCAAAAATACGTAGTCATCATGCACTTTAAATATCTCAAACCTATAAATATTGGTTTCTTAAGTCAAATTTTATAGAAAACAATCATTTATTGTGCCAATTTCAAATTATCTAAACACAATAGGCTAGTTTCCTATACTTAAAATAAAATATTTTATGCACTGCACGAAATAAAGCTTTAATAAGTCAAAGAGAAAGATAAAAAGTAAATTAATTGACCGTGACGTCACTCCTCAGTATTTCATAGTAATTCCATACTAGCAAATTGTTTTGACAGTTCTTAAAAAGAAGCTGATTTGACTAGTAGAAAACTAGCCTATTCTAACATTATGAGATGAGATACAAGCGTGTTCATTTATTTTTGTTCGCGTGTCTAAAAGTAACCGAATGCGACTGCGTCTATTTACATAGTGTTTTCATCATCTTATCTTCGATGGAGTAAACTGTAAAACTACATTTTCACAAAAATGTTACATTATTCGATTCACGCCTGGCCCCGTAGCCGAATGGCATTTCTCCGACGCCAAACGAAAGCGATACGCCGCTGGCTCTGTCGCGCCAATACGCAAGCGCGATAGAGATAGATATCTACTAGCGCTTCGTTTCGTGAGCGTTTCGTGAGCGATTGTGCCATTCGGCTAGCCACCCTGTACTCCCATAAGGGGTAGGCAGACCCTAGAAACTCTTAGCAATTAAGGGGTTGAAATAAAACTAAAAAGTGATAATGCATTGTACGTTGTCCATTATTTCTGTGCAGGCATGCTTCTAGTGAAGATCGGAGGGCCTGTGTACCGCATTGGCGTCGGCGGCGGCGCGGCGTCTTCCGTGGCGGTACAAGGGGGTGACTCTCGCGACCATGCGTTGGACTTCGGGGCCGTGCAGAGAGGTGAGTCAATTACGGTACGATTCATATAGCATAGATACATAGACAAGGAACGGGCTTGCGGTTTGGCCTTATAAATAGCAGTGGCGGAGCGTCGATACAACTCGATTCCCAACGGGTTCCCTAAAATTCTCTAGTATCTGTTAGAAGTCCATACAAAACAGATGCCAAAAACCCCTCCGGCTTTACCAACGAAAATGTTCACGCCCCGCCACTGATAAATAGGTAGTGGCTTGCGAAGTTGATGGTTCTGGGTTCAAATCCCGGGAAATTATTTGTGTGATACACACATGTTTGTTCCTGAGTCATGGGTGGTTTCTATAATTATTTTGTATATAACCTCCTTGTGCTCTATATGTAGACTCTGTCTTCGGGTCATTGTCCCTGGCTTCGAATTTCGAGGACATTTATCTGTTAGATGCGTTTGAACAATTTTTTTGTGAGCGCTATTCGTATTTGGATACATATCTTATAAATAGTATGGATATATTTGATCTATTTGATCTTCTTTGTTTCCCAGGTGACGCTGAAATGGGCAATCGTCTAAACAGAGTCGTAAGAGGATGCCTTGAGGCTGACGTCAACCCAGTTGAGTGTAAGTTTTATTAATTGTACTTACTTATAACAATTGCGCGGTTAATTTCGTGAACTCCTGAACTTGTGTCCTTCATACTGTCAAGTCAGGTTCGTGTGAAATGTAAAACCCCGTGCGTATGTGGTTTGTTCCATTTATCCGCCAAAGTGATCCTTTGGCGTGTGACGTGTTCCCAGAGAAATACGACCTTTTATTAAACGTAAAACGTTCTAATCGGTGAGTCCAGGCGTGGGTGGTTCGCCGATCAGTCCATAAAAACGGTTGAAAACACACTATGATTTCTAATAACCATTGTTTTATATTTTAATCCATACTTAATATTATAAATGGGAAAGTGTGTGTGTCTGTTTGTTTGTCCGTCCTTCACGGCAAAACGGAGCGACGAATTGTCGTGATTTTAAGTGGAGATAGTTGAAAAGATGGAGAGTCACATAGGCTACTTTTTGTCTCTTTCTAACGCGAGCGAAGCCGCGGGCATAATCTAGTATGTATATATTTCTTGTATTCAATATTTTAGTATAATAAAACTGTCAATGATCTTCCAGCGATCCATGATCAAGGCGCCGGCGGGAACGGAAACGTTTTGAAAGAGCTCGTGGAACCCGAAGGCGCTGTGGTGTTCACAAAAGAGTTCCAGTTAGGAGACCCTACTATCACTACCTTGGAGCTGTGGGGCGCGGAATATCAGGAGAACGATGCTGTTGTGCTCTAAGAAGAACAGGACTGTTCTAGAAGGTACTATTTATATTCTTGCGTTGCATCCTCACTCTTTATATGGATTAGACATATATTCATGATAGCGTCACTAACTGTCCAAAAGAAAAAAAGATACACCAAATACTGTGGATTACGGAAAATTCATATTTAGTCCACCTTCAAAAGTTACTGGCAGATAGTCGATGTCAAGGATATTGTTCACATTTTGCATCTTATTATATGGTATATTGGTTAAGGTCTTCCTATGTACATTTCTGAGGTTGTGCAATAGTATATGTATTGTATTGTGTACAATAATGTATTGGAGTGACCAATGTTTTCGAAACATGTTTACCATACCTCCTACCTCCGCCTTACATAAGACCGCAGCCAAATAGCACTAGACCCTACTCATAGTGCTGTGTTCCTGTCGGTGAGTAAGGCTGCCAGAGCTCAACGAGGGTGCGGTGTGCTGGTGACGGAGGGTCCTGTGGAACTAATTTGTTCCGTCTATTGTTCTTTGAGTCGTCGGCAACCCGAACCCTTTTGAAACGTCACTCTTGAATCCATACTATAATATTATAAATGGGAAACTGTGTGTGTCTGTTTGTTTGTCCGTCTTTCACGGTAAAACGGAGCATTGACATGATTTTTTAAGTGGAGATAGTTGAAGGAATGGAGAGTGACATAGGCTACTTTTTGTTTCTTTATAACGCGAGCGAAGTCGCGGGCAAAAACTAGTTATTTATAAAACATATTCTAAACATACGATATTATTTCAGAAATCTGCCAACGCGAGCGTTGCCCAGTTTCCTTTGTGGGTGAAGTGACTGGTGACGGCTACATGAGTCTCGTGGAGGGCCCCTTCAGCGACCAATACCTCAGTAGGAACGAGAGACTGAAGCCTGAGGTCAAGGCCAAACTGCCGTACGATCTCCACTTGGAAGCTGTCTTAGGTAATACCCGTTTTACTTCCTATCGAAATCTCATGGAACATAAGTAAAAGTAACAAGACAAATAATGCATTTCAGTACTGGGCTTGAGGTAGGTGTATTTTGAAAGTAGGTAAATAGACACTAATCGGCAGTCTGTTTTTGCGAGTTCTTCGTAATAAATGATCCATAGGTAGCGCGAATGAATGGCATACTATACCGAAATACCAACAACAAATAAATACAACTAGCATAGATTGATGACCTCTTGCATAAAATAATATATAGCCAGTTCTTTTCAATTGACTATACAGAGCAACTCCCATTAAGTTTGTACATTTGGATCATGTCTCCGATTTGGATAAAAATTGGTAGGCTGATAGAGTCCATGATGCTGAGCAAGATTCACTAGGTTTCCCAAAATGTCCTATGTAGTTTGTATGACACCTTCCTTTTTTGTTACCAGATTTTCGGTAACAAAAAAAGAAAGTTTCATACAATCAACCTAGGACATTTTAGGAAACCTAGTGGATCTTGCTCAGCATCATGGACTCTACCAGCCTACCAATTTTTATCCAAATCGGAGACATGATCCAAATGTTCAAACTTAACGGGAATTGCTGACATACTAAGTTAACGTATTAATGTTAATATTTTCTTCAGGAAATATGCCAAGAAAGACGTTCGACTTGAGACAGGACAAGACAACCAAGCTGCCACTCTCACTGCCAAAAGATGTTACCGTCAAAAGTGCTTTGGACAGGGTCTTGAGACTCGTCAATGTTGCTAGCAAGAGATACCTAACGAACAAGGTAAGACTACTAACATAAATTGATATAGTCCGGAGTGGATTGATATGGTCATTGGTCGTTTTATTCATTACAATTAGGTTCCTGGAGAAACTAATTGGTGACACCTGTACTAACTCTGACTAAAGAACCTTATTTAAATCAGTTTATGAAATCCGTTGTTAGTAATAACCGTATGTCATTTCAAAACTTACTGTCCTTAATAAGTGGCTTTCCAACTCAGAAGAGTCCTTCCTTATGTTAGTATAAAAAGGATTGCCTGTGTGGTGACGGGTTAAGAATTTCACCACCTCTTTTCTTCCCGTGGGTGTCGTAGAAGGCGACTGTGGGATATGGGTTAAATTGTGGCGTCGGCGAGAGGCAATGTCACAGTTTCGGTTTCTTTCAACCCCTTATTTGCCAAGAGTGGCACTGAAACGAGTAGTTTCATGTGCTCTGCCTACCCCTTCATGGGACACAGGCGTGATTATATGTATGTATGTATGTAAAAAGGATGTTTTCATTTGAAATTCCAACAAATACGTTCTTATTGCTTTTGAAGAATAGGGGTCCTTCTGTAATGAAGATGTTCTGAGATTAAGAGGACATTCCCTGAAGGTAAACACGGACACAGAGTAGTAGCAATCCTAGACGTCACTTGTCTAACCACGTAGTGAGAGTGTGGAACAGTTTGCCCGAAACCGTAATCAGTGCACCTACAGTGAACTCTTTTAAAAACAGACTCGATAAATTTTTATTGAATGGACAAAACACAAGTGCATCAGGACATTGACGTGTACGTATCAGCTTTAAGCTGCATTAACAGATAATAATAAAAGCCAGATATCATATTACAAAATTATGCCATACCATGTTTTCAAAATATCCATTTACGTTTCAAGGTGGACCGCTGCGTCACAGGCCTAGTAGCTCAGCAACAATGCGTGGGCCCTCTCCACACGCCTCTAGCTGACTGCGCGGTCATCGCCCTGTCCTACAACGAGCTCGTCGGCTCCGCCACCTCCATCGGAACTCAGAATATAAAGGGTCTCCTTGACCCTGCTGCGGGAGCGAGGCTGTCACTCGGAGAGGCCCTTACCAATTTGGTAAGCTATTAACCCTACTATTTCATTCATTATATACTACTGTAGCCGACTATGACTATCAACGAGCGGTTTAGCTACCTCCATCGGGACTTAAAACATTAACCCCCTTATTGATAAACGTTCACTAAAGTTATCAAGCCGATAAACTTTGTTTGTCCCTTTCCGACGTATTGGTATGATAGAAAGGGACAAAACGAACTTTATTAAAACATTAACCCCCTTATTGATAAACGTTCACTAAAGTTATCAAGCCGATAAACTTTGTTTGTCCCTTTCCGACGTATTGGTATGATAGAAAGGGACAAAACGAACTTTATCGGCTCGATAACTTTAGTGAACGTTTATGCTCGAGCGTGCTGTGGGTGCGAGGCTGTCGTCGGAAGAGGCTCTTCCCAACTTCACAGCGTATGGTGCTCAATATGCTATCGAATTGTAAGCTTAATTTCCCTGTCTACGCGGTCTCCACAAACTTTATCTGACGTAAGGTTATCGCCAAGATGTCACCCATGTAGTAAACGATCCGAATAACAACAGAACAAACAAAAGTATGTTCTTTTAATGTACGAATCACAAGCTAGATGGCGCCGTTTCTTATATTAAAATTTTTAGATGGCGCTATCAACACCAATAGTTCATCTCTTCATCATAAAATGTAATATTTCTCGTTAATTTCAGGTCTTCAACAAACAAAAGTATTTTCTTTTAATGTACGAATCGTATGCAAGATGGCGCCGCACAGTAAAAACGCTATCAAGAGTTCATTAAATTGAATAAATTCGTGTTAATTTCAGGTGTTCGCTGGCATCTCATCGCTCGAGGACGTGAAGTGCTCGGGCAACTGGATGTGGTCCGGCAAGACGGGTGGCGCGGGCGCCGCGCTCGTCGTGGCGTGCGGCGCCGTGTGCGCCGCCATGCGCGAGCTGGGCGTGGCTGTGGACGGCGGCAAGGACTCGCTGTCTATGTGCGCGCAAGTCGCTGGCGACACAGGTCAGTGACCCTGTGGGTGTTAGTAGGGTGTGGGATAAGGGAGCTGGGAATGGCTATCAATGGAGGGAAGGGCTCCCTGTCTATGTGCGCGCAAGTGGCTTTAGTAAGCTATTGTCTTAGCTTATTAGCACATACTTAAAATGCAAAATTTCAAGTCTGTAGGCTGTAGGTCATTTAGTTCCGAAGTTAAGCGAAAGAAAAGTTTCGCATTTATGACACTCACTCATGATCATCAGAATGGAATTAGTAGGTACTTCCCATAAACTCAGGGAGCTGAAATTTGGTACAGAGTTATGGTTTATTGGCCACATATAGGAAAAACTATAAAAAGTAGGACAATCCAAGATGTGGAGTACCTGGTGACCCTGATTAGGAAACACAAGAGCCCAACCAAACTATTGGAGATCGACATACCGCCTTTACAAAAAAACATTCGACTTGGTGAGCCGTTTCATTTTATGCCCACGTTTCTACAAAAATAAGTGAAATCCCACCAAAAACATTCTGTAGAAAACAAGCCAAGTCTCGATGGAGTTGCTTGTTTATCTCTAAAAAAGTAATGAAATATTGACTAAGTCGTGCCAAATCTAAGGTTCCTTACTGCGATTTCTTTATTATTATAGTTAATGTTGTGTGACTTGGCCGTTGAAGGGTACACAAGGGTACAAAACTAGGTGCTCCATGACACCATGGCACCAATCTGTCGCCAGAACCGCTACCCTTCAACGGCCAAGTCACACAACATTATCATTAGATTTCATTACTTTTTAGAGATAAACAAGCAGCTTCATCGAGACTTGGCTAGTTTTTTACAGAATGTTTTTACAGCCAAAACAACATATTGAAATTATTTTACCCTAAATTTATTTTTAACAAGCAGAAACGTCTGCTAACGATTCTAAACATTTTTATATTAAAGTAAAAAATGGAAAAATTTACGCTTCCGGCGGGACTTGAACCCGCATCATTTGCAATCCGTGCAAGGCTCTTAACCAATTGAGCTACGGAAGCCACGTTTTTTCTTTAATATAAAAATGTTTAGAATCGTTAGCAGACGTTTCTGCTTGTTAAAAATAAATTTAGTATGGGTTAGCACATTGTTACTGGTGAATTCTCAATATAACTTGAGACTCCAGTGCCGTTACAAGATGTAATAGTCTGTCGGTAGATGGCGCTAGACGTCACCCCAAGACGTGTGTACATAAGGAAAGGCATGGAAAGATTTGCGATGTCCGGCGTGGCTTCCGTAGCTCAATTGGTTAAGAGCCTTGCACGGATTGCAAATGATGCGGGTTCAAGTCCCGCCGGAAGCGTAAATTTTTCAATTTTTTCCTTTAATATAAAAATGTTTAGAATCGTTAGCAGACGTTTCTGCTTGTTAAAAATAAATTTAGTATGGGTTAGCACATTGTTACTGGTGAATTCTCAATATAACTTGAGACTCCAGTGCCGTTACAAGATGTAATAGTCTGTCGGTAGATGGCGCTAGACGTCACCCCAAGACGTGTGTACATAAGGAAAGGCATGGAAAGTTTTGCGATGTCCGGCGTGGCTTCCGTAGCTCAATTGGTTAAGAGCCTTGCACGGATTGCAAATGATGCGGGTTCAAGTCCCGCCGGAAGCGTAAATTTTTCCATTTTTTCCTTTAATATAAAAATATTTTACCCTAATTTCAGTACGCTCGCCTGGAACCCTTGTAGTTTCCACTTACGCGCCGTGCCCTGATATCACCGTCAAGATTGAACCGGCACTGGTAGCAGAGAACTCTGTGCTCGTTCACGTGCCCGTATCCGCTGGCAAATACAGGTAAAACTATCATATTTATATCGACCTCCACAAAGCATTTTTTCGGTTGTGAAATATAGATCACAAGCATGCGAGAAAAGCATGAGATGACTTGATTTTACTAGCATTATAGACTAATAAATAAAACCGTTCCTCAGAAATTATGGCATATTTAAATTCAAACGCGTTTTTCTCTTAAAGTTTTTCTGTAGTTTCAACCTATCGACTTTAGGTAATCGTTTGCCATAAAGTTCACGGTGGGTGATGATTTATTCTCTATTATGTTGTAGCATACCTAACTCGAAATATTTTCATTAGTCGATGGAGCCTAATGTGCACTTTTTGGATAAGAGGAGAGATGAAATTACAAAATATTGTTCTTTAGATTGGGAGGTTCTGCCCTGGCGCAGTGCTATAAGCAGCTCGGTGACAACCCGCCTGATCTCGACCAACCGGCGGTTCTGAAGTCTCTGTTCAAGGTCACCCAGAAACTACTCAAAGGTAATATTTTTCACAATCTATTGTGTTAGAAACTATGTCATAAAGTAACCGCAACAAATGCCCTTATGTAAACTGATGGCTCAGTTACACGATGCGAGAACTCGCATGCGAGTTTAATTACATTGCGTATTTCATTGGTGCACTGAATTTTATGTAACCTCAACAGTTTGCAATGTAATTCAAATCGCATGCGATTTCGCACGCCGTCTAATTCAGCTCTAAGAGTCATGAAGCCTAGTTTAAGTTGCGCACTGAATGATATGAATCTGTGTGTATAATTCTGTACGGCGCTGTTTTTATTATAAATACTAGCTGTTACCCGCGGCTTCGCTCTCGTTAAATTCGAAAATTGCAGAATGCTCCATACAAACCCCCCCCCATTTAGGGAAGTGGGGGTTAGACAGAGACAAAAAATAGCCTATGTCACTCTCCATCCCTACAGCTATCTCCACTTAAAAAAATCACGTCAATTCGTCGCTCCGTTTTGCCGCGAAAGACGGACAACCAAACAGACACACACACTTTCCCATTTATAAATTATAATATTAGTATCGATAATATTTCACATCCACAGTTCCGACAACAGCGACAGGTTTTTCCGGGCGAACTACTAACAATATTTTTATTTATCACTACAGAAAAGAACCTTCTATCCGGCCACGACATCAGCGAGGGAGGTTTCATCACCACCGTCCTAGAGATGGGCATCGGCGGTCTCAGAGGCGTCCACATTGACCTCCAAGCCCCCGTATCAGCCATCGAAGCTCTCTTCAACGAAGAATTGGGCATCGTGGTAGAAGTGGCACCTGGGAATCTGCAATATGTGCTCGCGGAGTATAATAACAGTGGAGTGAAGGCGCAGAAGATTGGTGTTACCGGCAAATATGGCATGCGTTCTGAGGTTTGTTGGCTTCCAAAGTTCAATATTATATATTATATTTTTTTTTTCCTTTAATATAAAAATGTTTAGAATCGTTACCAGACGTTTCTGCTTGTTAAAAATAAAAAATTTAGTATGGGTTAGCACATTGTTACTGGTGAATTCTCAATATAACTTGAGACTCCAGTGCCGTTACAAGATGTAATAGTCTGTCGGTAGATGGCGCTAGACGTCACCCCAAGACGTGTGTACTTAAGGAAAGGCATGGAAAGATTTGCGATGTCCGGCGTGGCTTCCGTAGCTCAATTGGTTAAGAGCCTTGCACGGATTGCAAATGATGCGGGTTCAAGTCCCGCCGGAAGCGTAAATTTTTCCATTTTTTCCTTTAATATAAAAATGTTTATATATTATTTATTTAAATAGGCATATTGGTTTGGTTCTATACTTAGTTGTCTTTCGGCCCAAGTGTAAAGGCATTCTTCTATATTTGCGTTATATCCTTCTCAATCAAATTTGCGTAGCGAAAGGACGAAACGGGTATAGTAAAAGTTGATGCTGAAGCCCAGTGAAAAAATAAGTTATTTTAAGCCAAATAAAAGAAGGATAGACATGATTTTTTTGGGTTTACTCATAGGCACAGGCCACAGACTAACCGAAGCGAAGACGTGGCCTACGATTAAGCGATTTCGCCCAGAAGGTGTCTGTTCACCCATGATTTGAAGGTTATATGGGGCATTCCACGAGAAACTCGCTTACGACATGCTTTTGTCTTGTATGGCAGCTATTTCAATAAAATCCGTAAAGCTCGAGAAACTACTGCCAATTTGTAAACCAAGTCAGGAAATGTTGTCAGACACAACTTCGCTTTCTTAGCGTCTTCAGAAGTATTAGAAGAATTGCATGTCGTAAGCAACATTCTCGTGGAATGCCCCATATACGTTCTGAAATATCGACGCTGGCAAATGTAGCCGCCAGTGTGCTTAATCACAATCAGAGCTCTTATTTATGATATTGTATGTTCCAGGTCTCCGTGAAAGTAAATGGCGAGACAGTGCTGAAGACTCAGTTGATCGACGTGTACAGAATGTGGGAGGAGACTAGTTACCAGCTCGAGTGCTTGCAGGCCAACTCCGCCTGCGTCAAACAGGAATGGGAAGGTATGGTGGTTCATATCATTGTTGACTTTATTAACTGATCTTTCTTGGACCTTATTGCAGAGGAAGAGGGTTTATTTAGTAATATGTTCTTGAGGAAGAAGAAGGTTTATTTAGGTTAATATTGACGACCGGTATGGCCTAGCGGGTAGTGACCCTACCTGCTAAGCCGCGGTCCCGTGTTCGAATCCCGGTAAGGGCATTTATTTGTGTGATGAGCACAGATATTTGTTCCTGAGTCATGGACGTTTTCTATGTATGTATTTGTATATTATATATATCGTTGTCTGAGTACCCACAACACAAGCCTTCTTGAGCTTACCGTGGGACTCAGTCAATCTGTGTAAGAATGTCCTAAAATATTTATTTATTTATTCTACAGCCAGGCAAAAAATAGTAGAAAATAAAAAAAATTTTTTTTGTACTTCTGTATCTGTCATTTATTGCTGGAACGATTATTCACACATGTATTATATATTTTTGAATTATTTCCCGGTTATTATGTACCGGTCTGGCGTAGTTGGTAGTGACCCTGCCTGCTAAGTCGCAGTCCTGGGTTCGAATCCCGGTAAGGGCATTTATTTGTGTGATGAGCACAGATGTTTGTTCCTGAGTTATGGATGTTTTCTATGTATATAAGTATTTATATATTATGTATATCGTTGTCGGAGTACCGCGTGGGACTCAGTCAATCTTTGTAAGAATGTCCTATAATATTTATTTTATTTATTTCAGGTCTCGACCAACGCAAAGGTGTAACATACAACGTGACTTACGACCCCACTGCCGCCGTAATCAAATCCAAATCCGTCCGGGTAGCAGTTCTTCGTGAAGAAGGTAATTATAATTATCACGTATGGCGACAAATTAACCTCTGATCCGCTTACAATTCTTACAACGTACGTACAATCACGCCTGTGTCCCATGAAGGGGTAGGCAGAACACATGAAACTACTCAAGTTTCAGTGCCACACTTGGCAAATAAGGGGTTGAAAGAAAACGAAACTGTGACATTGCAGTGACAGGTTGCCAGCCTCTCGCCTACGCCACAATTTAACCCATATCCCACAGTCGCCTTCTACGACACCTACGGGAAGAAAGGGGGTGGTGAAATTCTCAACCCGTCACCACACGGGCAATTCTTCATAGAGCTATGTAACCTATACATTATGTAAGGCTAAGTTGGATAATGTTATCTCTCAATATTTTTTTACGTAACAATTTGATCAATTAGTTAAGACGTTTCAATCAGTTTTAAATTTCAGGAACCAACGGCGACCGTGAAATGATCGCTTCTCTGTTGATGGCGAACTTCGACGTGTTCGACGTGACCATGAGCGATTTGCAGAACGGCAAGATCACGCTTGACGCTTTCAAGGGACTTGTGTTCCCGGGTGGATTCAGTTATGCGGGTAAGGCTTACTTTCTTTTTAACCCACGACGCAAAAACGACGGGGTGTTATAAGTTTGACGTGTCTGTCTGTGGCATCGTAGCTCCCGAACGGATGAACCGAATTAGATTTCGTTTCTTTTGTCTGAAAGCTGAGTTAGTCGGGAGTGTTCTTAGACATGTTTCATGAAAATCGGTCTACTACGTCGCGGTCGGGGGTTTTTTCAAAATTTTAATTTTGTGGTTAGGTTATTGCCTATTGTCATTATTACCTGAGCAAATACGGTTTAACAAATGGAGTTTCAGAGAATGTAAGAAAAAATAATACCTCGAGTTTCTTTGTGCTACCTTCATAGAATAGTTTAGCGAATGGGTTACAGTTACAGCCTAAAATTATTTACAAGGGCATTATAATATGCATTGTACTTCAAAAATAGCATTGCGCCGTTTTCGACAGATTCTCGATTGATGAGATCATACCTCAAACATAAATAGGCTTCTTGTATAGGTTTGATGGAGTTGGTCCCATATAGACATGATCTCCTTATAAACAGTCGGACAGAGCGCACGCATAAGGGTTCCTTTTGTACCTTTTTGGTACGGAACCCTAAAAATAGAATAAATTGAAGTCATAGACAAAACCGTTTAAAAAATGTTAACCCATGTGAATTTTATTCCATCAACAGACACCCTCGGTTCAGCTAAAGGTTGGGCGGCTGGCATCTTGTTCTCCAACTCCCTGAGCTCTCAGTTCGCCCACTTCAAGGACCGAAGCGACACATTCTCGCTGGGCGTGTGCAATGGCTGCCAACTCATGGCTCTGCTCGGCTGGGTCGACCCTGAGGCCAAGGCGCAGAACAAGACTCAAGTGTTCTTGGACCATAATAAATCTGAGAGGTACGTTAACATTCTATAGAAGTCTTTTATATTTTTGCTGAGCTCTCAGTTCGCCCACTTCAAGGACCGAAGCGACACATTCTCGCTGGGCGTGTGCAATGGCTGCCAACTCATGGCTCTGCTCGGCTGGGTCGACCCTGAAACCAAGGCGCACAACAAGACTCAAGTGTTCTTGGACCATAATAAATCTGAGAGGTACGTTTATATTCTATAAAGGTCTTTATATTTTTGCTGAGCTCTCAGTTCGCCCACTTCAAGGACCGAAGCGACACATTCTCGCTGGGCGTGTGCAATGGCTGCCAACTCATGGCTCTGCTCGGCTGGGTCGACCCTGAGGCCAAGGCGCAGAACAAGACTCAAGTGTTCTTGGACCATAATAAATCTGAGAGGTACGTTTACATTCTATAGAGGTCTTTTATAGTTTTGCTGAGCTCTCAGTTCACCCACTTCAAGGACCGAAGCGACACATTCTCGCTAGGCGTGTGCAACGGTTGTCAACTCATGGCTCTGCTCGGCTGGGTCGACCCTGAGGCCAAGGCGCAGAACAAGACTCAAATGTTCTTGGACCATAATAAATCTGAGAGGTACGTTAACATTCTATAGAAGTCTTTTATATTTTTGCTGAGCTCTCAGTTCGACCACTTCAAGGACCGAAGCGACACATTCTCGCTGGGCGTGTGCAATGGCTGCCAACTCATGGCTCTGCTCGGCTGGGTCGACCCTGAGGCCAAGGCGCAGAACAAGAGTAAAGTGTTCTTGGACCATAATAAATCTGAGAGGTACGTTAACATTTTATAGAAGTCTTTTATATTTTTGCTGAGCTCTCAGTTCGCCCACTTCAAGGACCGAAGCGACACATTCTCGCTAGGCGTGTGCAACGGTTGTCAACTCATGGCTCTGCTCGGCTGGGTCGACCCTGACTGAAGCCAAGGCGCAGAACAAGACTCAAGTGTTCTTGGACCATAATAAATCTGAGAGGTATGTTAGAAAGTATATGTGAGTGTATTTAGTAAAACGTCTCACTTTGTCGATTACCATTAAGGCGAGATTTACTTGTATCTTTATATGAATAAACTGACAAAGCAGCTTTATAGCAATCGACAAAGTGGGACGTTTTCCCGTGAACGCTGACATATTACTGTCATATACAGTACCGGTCAAAAGTTTGAGTTCACCCTTTGATTTCGGTACAAATGAGTACTTTTGTACGATAATTATCTTCGGTTTGGTAGTCGAAATATGTTTTCAACTTATATTTATTGTTTTGTGGAGATTTGTTTTACTAGTTAGACTCAATTCACGTACCTTTCTTTCACTAAAATCTAATAAACATGACGGCAAAATGCTAGTTATATTTATGGCCTTGCCTTTGCCACTAATTGAGACACATCTTTACACGAAACACAGTTTTAGCCAGATAATATAGGCCAAATAATTATTTAGCCTATAAGATTTGAGGGAAACAGATGTTAAAAAAATATAAATTGTTTACGAAACAAATTTTGACGTCTGAACTACAAAAAACTATCTCTCTAAAGCAGTCAATTGTACTGAAAACAAGGAGTGAACTTAAATTTTTGACCGGTACTGTAAGTTTAAATCAACTTCATGAGTTCGCAGTTTGCTCACTTCATGGACAGAAGCGACGCAAAAACAACTCATTGAGCTCCTAGTCCGTCTAGAATCAGCCAACAACCATCTAGAATAGGGTCCAACTTGAAATAAGTAGAATCCCAATAATGTCTCTATTGCTTATATCAGTAAGTAAACTCATGTATAAAACTTGGGGTATTATAAAACGAATGCGAAAATATATTTAACCTGAGACAAAATACTTATACTAGGTTTGTATTGTTTCTAAACATTTCATCATAGTAGAATCCTGCAGCCGTATTGGTGCGCCGAAAGGGTAACGCAGGTGCAGGGCATCCTTGTGTTTCCTGAATTCCGTTTTAAATCCATACTAAATAATACTAATATTACTAAATGGGAAAGTGTGTGTGTCCGTCTTTCACGGCAGAACGGAGCGATGAATTGACGTGGTTTTTTAAGTAGAGTTAGCTGAAGGGATGAAGAGTGACATAGGCTACTTTTTGTCTCTTTCTAACCCCCACTTCCCTAAAATGGGGGTGGACGTTTGTATGGAGCATTCCGCAATTTTCGAATTGAATGCGAGCGAAGCCGCGGGCAAAAGCTAGTATATACTATAAATCGTTTACAGTAGACGCTAAGGCCAATGATGAAGAGTACAGTTTTAATTTTTATTTGATAGATTCGAATGCCGCTGGAGCGCAGTAAAGATCACCGCCGGCAGCGACAACGACGTCTGGTTCCGCGGCATGGCCGGCAGCACGCTTGGCGTGTGGGTCGCGCATGGCGAAGGCCGATTTACTGCTAGCGATGACGCGCTAGCGAAAATGCAGACCCAGAAACAGATCGCTATGCAATACGTCGATGATAATGGAGTCCCTACCGAGACTTACCCGATGAACCCTAACGGCAGTCCGCGTAAGTACCTATACGCTACATCTGTATAACTTACCGTTCAATCTGTAATTCTAGTGTAGTTTATTTGATTATAAGCCTTAATATTTTTATGTTAACTTAGATATAGTTTGCATGTACCTAACGAAACTCAGATACAAAATTGTAATTGGTTCCCCGCGATACAGTTGTAACCTAGTGCAGGGGGCCTCTGGTAACTATAGCTTGTAAAATCTTTAGAAAATAAACGATTTTATTCTAATTTCAAGCGGGCAGGAATCGATTTGCTGCAATCGACTGCGTGCTAGCAGAGACAGACGATTCTTAGTATATACCGACGTTTTATAGAATAGGTATAAACTAGCGCGAACTTTAATGTGCCACAGACGAGAAATCAATCATCATTTTATTGATACCGACAGTGGTCCTAGAGATTTAAAAAATCAGCACCTGTATTTGTGTCGCGCGCAGCTTCAATAAGATTCTAAATTATATTTGTATTTCAGTGGGTATCGCAGGCGTGCGTTCCCCAGACGGGCGGCACGTAGCCATGATGCCGCACCCCGAGCGCTGCGTACTGCGCTGGCAGTGCGCCGCGCCGCAAGCCGCGTCCGCCACCGTGGCCGACCCCCGCAGCAACGCTTCGCCCTGGCAGAGGCTCTTCCAGAACGCTTACACGTGGGCTGAGAAACATTAAAACGGACAAGCAAAAGATCGATAATGTTAAGGAAAAATAAACGACTCTCCTACAGGCAGAGACGTATCTATTTAAAAATTTGCCGCCGCATTTAATACGTATAATGTATTTCATTAAAAGAAATTGCTCTGTCGCCCCCGGGCCCTAGTAATACACCATTGCTTTTAGACAATATGATTGTTAACAATTTGGGTATATTTTACAGAGGTTTTACACCATAAAGCTTTCGGCATGCGTTTTTGTGAATGACTCGATCTATAATGTAATTACCGGTGCCTCAAAAATTCGGAATGATATTTATATTGCCCATTTTCCTTTACGCTGCTCATCCTTTAATTTCAACTGAAAAAGGCAGCGCAAGCTTGAAAGATGCTGTATAATAATAATATTGTCAATTACTACTTCTAGCTGTTGCTGAAAAGAAACGAGACGTTTTCTGTATTGTTAGTCATAATTTAGGATTACATTCCGTGGTTGCGGGGAATTTCACCACCCCTTTTTCTTAGAAGGCGACTATGGGATATGGGTTAAATTGTGGTGTAGGCAATATCTGCAATGCATTCCTTTTAACACCAAGTTGTGATGTCAATGTTTCATGTGCTCTGCCTTTTATTATTATATTATGTAGTATGTTTTGTGTTGCACAAAATATTTAGACTAAGAAAGAGAAAAGTAATATCATGAAATCGTGTGAATATTCAGTGCCTTATCCTCTGGATCCCTGGCAATTTTCGTGCTTTTTAATTTAGAACTTTTTTTATTCTTGTAAAAGTTCAAACCTTATGTACTCGTACGAGGGCACCAGGACCCAGAAGGCTATTGCTATCATTTTGATCAATTGAAACAAACTCGAATGTTAACTTATCTCATTTATTATGTTACATAAAATATACATGTTTTATGGTTACTCGTTGTAAACATTCCTATATACACACATGTTATAAGTCATTTTAAGTTAAATATTTACATATGTTAAGTATTATTAAGAGCAAAAGTGCCTTATGAACTAGAAGTTCCTTTTTTTTAAATAAATATTAGATGTCCTAATGTTTTCATTTTCTTATTCTACCTTATCGCGATCTCCTACTTGCACACAGCATCGACGAGAAGTACTGCATCCAATGTGAAAACTTAAACCTAGAGGCTCATAGTATTTTTCAAACACAGCCTACCTGTGATAGTGTCCTTAGTATATTAATTGGTCCATGTCATCGTTTCAGATAAACAAATCACCAAAAAGCAAAATATATGTTAAAAACATTTTTACTGCCATTGTGTCAACTGTACACCTATGTCATCACCTATCGGCTAATTAGAGTAATTCATCACTTTTTAATTAAGGCTAAACAGAGAAAATGCTAAATGTTCATCGTAGCAATATCCCTAATTTTCCTAGACAACTCCTTTCTACGAGCTTTCTCTAAAGCGTCCAAGAGATCAAAAAACCATTTCTTACGATCAGCTCTTTTCTTGTACATCTCCATTATCTCTGCCGCTTTCTCTTCTATCGGTTTTCCATTGCACTGTATTTCATCGATTCTCCACTCCTGTATGCCCAGGTATCTGGCTAGATTGCGCCAGTACGAGCCTATTTCTTCAACTATAGTTTCTGTTATCCTTTCACGTTTCTTCTCACATAAACCATCTGAGAATGCATTATCCTCATATTGTTTTGGTGGTAGTGGCTTGCGTTGAGCACTCTCGTGAATATGTTCCACAGCTGTAATGAATAATAGTATATAAATATTTCAATAATGGAGTAGCTCACCTTCATCGGTGGATAAGTTTCGAACGATTCTTTATAGGAGGCAAGGCGAGGTGGTATAACGTCGATTAATGATAATTATGGAATGCCTTATGGAAATGGCCCACATTCCGCATAGGGTCTCTATAGGTATACTATAAACCAGTAAAAACGGTTCTCCCAATGCATGTCCTATATCATATATTTTATGAAAATATTCCGCATGCGGGTAATATCGACCAATGTAAAATGGAAACTGTTCCCTATGCCTATGCCACTATTTATGAAATTCACACACACCACACTTGCAAGGTTCTCATTGCGAGTCCCTATCGAATTTTTCCATTTTTCCTTTCAATGAAACTAAATGATAAACAAACTAAAATAGACACCTTTATTTGTTACCGAATTTCATGCCAGCATTTCGTTTTAGACCATCAAATTCATTTAACTATTTTAACTATAATCATGAGATTAACCCTTAATTTGGCAGATTTAGACCTTTATTATGATTTGAATTAGAACAATTTCTAGTCTTAAACGCCGAGGAGGCTTGCGTTGGGATACTTGCGATGTTTCTTTTTTTCGTCTAATTCAAGGTTAAGAGCCATAATTTATTGGGAAATGTACAGTCAGCAATTATGCAGGGATTATAGGTGTTATATTTGTTGAGGTATGTTGTGGTAAGTACGGGCTATTTTTCGACTAGTTGGTTTGCTTTTATTAAAGTTTATTTGTTTCCTATTATTATTGTGAGGACTTTGAAATAGTCAATACTGGTTACCTATGCTTGAAAATATTATTTGGAAGCAATCTTTAATAGGATAAGTGCAGACGTTTTATTTCAGAATCTCCATTTAGATGCCTGATATTTCCGAATTTGCATCTTTCATGATATATGTAACAAGGTACTAGAAAATTTGTTAGCTACATTCAATAGACAAACAATTTTATTTATATAGGTACATTAGGTACTAAATTTTCCCCAAGCATGGCTACTAAGTGAATATTTATTTATTTTTGTTACTCCTCATTCGCTCACCAACATCAGTGTTATGGACCAAAGCTAGCAAGTCGATCAACATTGGCCAATGAATAGGTATTCACATAAAGATCTTGAAAACATATGTTTGTAGCTTTAGTGACCGAGCTGGAGCTGGGGTAACAGGGATTTCGGGACCCATACTAACCATGCGTCATGCAATACAAAATACACCATATTTGGTAAGCCATAAGCCGTACGCAATTAGCTGCACGCCACACAAAACACCTATCCCACAAGGAATACCTACAAAGTACGTAATTCTCCATAAGACGTAACAGACACGCCACGTCCAATACATGACACGCCATATTCTGTACGCGACACGACATATACCACACGTAATACGCCATAGGCCGTGCGCCACACACCATGCACAATACGCCATCTGCTGTATGTTGGACATGGAGCGCCATACTGGGTCCGAGAGTGATGGGGCTGTGCCGAAAGACAATCTAACTTTACTAACTCCTTAAAATGGACACAATTATTTGGATATAAATATTTTGATTGATTAATTATGATTTGGTTGATTTTATTGACAAAAAAATCTACTGCATGCTTTATAGTGTCATATGGAAGGAAAATAAAAAAAGGTGTGTACTAAATAATCTGCACTTAATAGATCCCCACTTACCCCAACATACCTTATCCGAAAAAGAGCTTTATTTTATCAATTTAATGATCCTTAACAAAGTTTATGTACAAGTAAGATACCCAATGTGGTGTATTCTTAACCATCTACGGGAAGTACCTATGGTTAACATTTGTTTCTACTGGGAATAAATTCTATCATATGAATAATCTAATCTAGGTATCCATGCTTTATGTGAGGCTATGATCACAAATATCAAATTTAAAAAAAAATGTAATTCAATGTAAAAAACTACCTCCCAGAGAGAACCCCGGGCTTAGAATGAGCTGTGGCAAAATTCCGGATAGGTAAGATGACCTTGTAAGATCAATAATAATGTGTGATTACTTGTAAACTGTATGAATACTTTTAATTTAAATAACACAAGTAAATGGGATTCAACTGCTTGCTCGATTTTCTGTCGCATTTATTGAGGTGATGTATATTTTTACCCTACTTGTCAAGTTGATAATGTTCTGAAAAACAGGTCCTTATTATATAAAAGTAATACCAAAGATAAAGAATTAAAACTTACCATATTGATTTATGTTTTGTTTAGGTCCACGACTTTGCTCATAACAACTGATACTATTCATTATCTCCATATTATCTGGTAGTCTCTGAGCCAGCACTTGTAATGGCAAAATATTTTCTTCAGACAGTACATCTCTAACTTCCAAAACTTTTAGAAGCTGGCCAATTGTGGTTATTTGCTCGTATCTCCTGGCAGAGTTGATATCGTTTTGGTATAAGCCTTTCATTGCATGTAGTATTTGGCTATGCATATCGCTCATACTGACCTTCAGAGTAATTAAATCTTTTAGCTTCGAATAATTTGTTGCCATTGTACGACATTGGGTAGCGTGGATCGGGCGAACTTCGACACGCACCATCTTTATTTCAGAAACACTTCCCTCTTGGCAGTATTGTTATACATTTTATCAAGTTATTTTCTTTCTGTGTATGACAAAAAGCCTAAGATTGCGAATTGCCAATGAAATCACACAGTACATAAAAATGACTATGAGGAAATGTCAACTTATTGTCAATGTCAAAACAAAATGACACACGTTCCATTCCTCAAATTACTAAAAGACATAACTGTAATATCCCACATCTAAATAAAAAAAAACTCACCAAACATACATGAAAAAAAAAATTAACGTTATGATTATAATGATTGTGACGAATATAATGCTAATATTGCTAATGTGAATGTTTGCACTGCACGAGACATGCTATTATTAGTAACGAAACCAAAGAACGGAACGTAGAGAATAGGGGGGTTTCCCTTCTAGTGACGTCATCAGTGCAAAGCCGGCAATGATGGACTTTTTGCTTCGGGGTCATGGCATTAAATTTGCCTTTTTCTATGTTCAATTTTAGTTTCGTCCAATAAAATGAATTAGTGATACTTGTTATGGAGAATTTTTGGCCAAAAGCTGCACTTTTAGATGGAAGCAAGCCGCTTTGCATGGTGATAGTATACATCAAAGTAAACGATTTTTTTATCGAAATTTCATCCCTTAGGAAGCCGAGCGTAGCAAGGTGTTATATGAAAATGAAAAAAAATTGGTTGTCTGTAAAGTCGGTTTACAGACGGTAGTTTAACGTGATAACGTCAAACATTACAGTAGTATAGACAGGGGCGGTCAGAGTATAGCATCGAGGACATACCCAATAGAGTGGTAATATGGGGCTGTCCGTCTGCGCAACGGATATGTGATTTGTCACTTATAAATGTTAACGCACGCTCTCACTAAAACAGTACAAAACCAGTATTGGATCCGTGCGTACGTCTCTGCGAATTACGAAATAAATTATAGTTTGTTTTACTATTATTATAATGGCGTGCTGTTCTTTTCAGTTTCGTAGAAAAAACAGCAAAACATCTGACTTTAAAACATAAGGAATAACTTTTCATCGGTAAGTTACGATTTTAAATTATAAATTACTTTATATTAAATTTTGTCCGGAGGCCAAGTTAAACTGGACAACAAAAGTGAAAGGTGATGACGCAGGCTAGACGTATGTCGTTATCTCTTGCTTCCACGTAACTCAATTCACATCACACCATCTCTTTCCAGTCTGCACTAGTGTTGTACATGCTTAATTTATAGCATCAAGTGGTGTATCGATATTTAAGTAATGAGTAAGGAATATTATTGTGTGTACCTACTACATAATGATCACACTCTATTTAAATAAAGAAACGAGAAAGTTATCTTGCACTAATGTTTGCATTAATGGTTTATGTCGAATATTTGTATATTATCGATTATGTTAAGCTTGATTGATTATATTAATGTATTAGGTACCTAATTCTTAGGTGTAATTAGATATGTTTTGGGTATATTTAGGTGACACGATTTCGTAAAATCTCTATCTGATATATGTATTAATTTAAATATTACGTTCAAGTAATTTGTAAAATAATAAATTGCTATTTAAATCGAAATAAAAAACACAACTTGAGAAACTCGAAGATACATAATTAGGGATTGGAAAATTTCATAACTTTTACTTAAAATAATTATAATCAGATTTTTACTTCCATGAAAATATAGATTTCCCTTTTTGTATACCGTGTTTTATTCTAATAATAACATATAGTAGTATGTAATAGATTTCTGCTCCACCGTGTGTGCATGCAATGTTACGGACTTTTGGGGCTTGCACACACAGCGGTGCATAAAGCGCGTAAGGGGTTAAAATATCCTTATCGATAAACCTTACTTACGCACTACCTCATCCCTAGCACCTATTACTTGACCTTGTATCAGCCAATGGGAGCGCAGTGAGAGGGGCTATGAGTAGCCGCGAGTTGGCGGAATCGTTCTCGAACAAATTAAATAACATTTCTGCTCTATTAGGGTATGTACTCGATGGAGTATAGCAAAAGGGGCCCGATTCTGGGACTTTTTTCACGTTTTTTTATTTATTTATTTATTAAAAATACACAAAAGTTAACAGTATTTCACCAAAGCACTTATGTGGTAATATAATTATGTACATGTTAAATTGACATAAATAAAAGCAAACACACTTAAAAGTTAAACTATGGTTATTACATTAATCACCTAAGGAGTGTAGAATCTATGAACCTTAAGAGTTTTCTGTAAAACACACCAACACTATCAGCAAATATGTCAATATCGTCTGTCTCCAACATGATGCGGTTAAGAGCAGCTCGGGCTCGAGCGGTGCGCCGGCCGCCGCGAACAGGCGCCGCCGCCGCCGCGCCGGCACCGCGCCCGGCATGCCAACCACCACATTCGCTCTTGGCACTTGCAGCCCCATTCTCTCAAGCACGGATGCGTCATCTACTCTATGGTGAAACAGTTGGCGGTAATGCATAATATGCAGCAGTTTCCGTCTGGTTTCTAGAGTTTGAAGACCAACCATTCCTGTTACGAATAGAGATGGATACATATATGGGTAATATCCGTACAGTCGTTTGTAAATGTGCCTACAGAACTTCCTCTGCACTCTTTCTAGCATAGTGTTTTGTTTTTATTAGAAAGAATGCATTAAAATAAGCATCTTTTATAAATTAAAGTTTTTTTAAAACCTACTAATTTAGGAGTTAGAGTGGTGCAAAGTTGCAAAATTTTCCCGTAGCATTACTAAGGCGCCAGAGACAGAAAGCGATATCGACGGAGCCCCGCTTATTACAGAAACTGCACAGAATAGGAGCCTTCGGCCGTTTGAAGATACCTAACGAACCTAACTTATACCTATATAAAAGTCGTCATTTTGTATCCTAGACCGTTTGCGAGACACGCGTTAATTCTATTAAAGTGCTAGTGCCATTTACTAATCTTAGAACCCTAATATCTCAGTAAATATTAATGGAGAAGAAAAAGTTTATATAACAAACCCATGATGACTTTTGTGTCAAAGTAACAGTCAGCAATGTCAGATTCCACATTGTTCATTAATTTTGGAATCAGCACCCTCTAAAACCCATTTTACGACACCCGTGACGACTTTTGTGTCAAAGTGACAGTCAGCAATGTCAGATTCCAAATTGGTTATTAATTTTGGAATCAGCACCCCCTAAAACCTATTTTACGACACCCATGACGACTTTTGTGTCAAAGTGACAGTCAGCAATGTCAGATTCCCCATTGTTCATTAATTTTGGAATCAGCACTCCCTAAAACCTATTTTACGACACCCATGACGACTTTTCTGTCAAAGTGACAGTCAGCAATGTCAGATTCCACATTGGTCATTAATTTTGTAATCAGCACCCCCTAAAACCTATTTTACGACACCCATGACGACTTTTGTGTCAAAGTGACAGTCAGCAATGTCAGATTCCACATTGTTCATTAATTTTGGAATCAGCACTCCCTAAAACCTATTTTACGACACCCATGACGACTTTTGTGTCAAAGTGACAGTCAGCAATGTCAGATTCCACATTGGTCATTCATTTTGGAATCAGCACCCCCTAAAACCTATTTTACGATACCCATGACGACTTTTGTGTCAAAGTGACAGTCAGCAATGTCAGATTCCAAATTGGTCATTAATTTTGGAATCAGCACCCCCTAAAACCTATTTTACGACACCCATGACGACTTTTGTGTCAAAGTGACAGTCAGCAATGTCAGATTCCACATTGTTCATTAATTTTGGAATCAGCACTCCCTAAAACCTATTTTACGACACCCATGACGACTTTTGTGTCAAAGTGACAGTCAGCAATGTCAGATTCCACATTGGTCATTCATTTTGGAATCAGCACCCCCTAAAACCTATTTTACGACACCCATAACGACTTTTGTGTCGAAGTGACAGTCAGCAATGTCAGATTCCAAATTAGTCATTAATTTTGGAATCAGCACCCTTAAAACCTATTTTACGACACCCATGATGACTTTTGTGTCAAAGTGACAGTCAGCAATCTGAGGTACTACATATTTGTAATCTGAAAGTAATCAAGTCAATAATTTCAGTTATTTTGAATCGACTATGATTCCGAATTATTGGTAATAGTAATTATTGTATAGATGATTAGTGATTCCTTTATATGTAATGGTAATTTACCGTTTCACTTGATTACATTACAAGTAATCTGACACCCAGTAGTGGATTACAAAGTAAAATCAAGTAATCGTGTAATCCGGAATCGATTACGATTTGCCCATCTCTGTGGCGCTGCTGCAAGTTTTGAGACAGAAGTATATGCTAGAAAGAGATGCAGATATTTGCCACTCACTCTTACCTATAGTTGCGTCTCAAAACTTGCAGCAATAACTTGCTGGTCTAAACTCAGCTTAACGAGAACAACACACGGGCGCGCCATCTGTCCCAGCTGTGGTGCTTTACTCAGGCCACACGCTATAACCATACCGAGCGCATTGATCAGCCGCTTAGTTCCAACGCGCGCCAATAGATGGCGCAAAAACTATATTGCGAAACGGGACAATGACGTCATCTTTTTCGTGCATGCTGCCCGTAGTAACGAGTTATTAGACGTTATCACGTCAAAAAATTCTATCTTTATTGTATCGTCCGATTTTGACAAAACGTATCTCAAATGAAAGGTGTTGCTTTATATAATTAAAAAAAAATGAGAAAAAAATATATTATAAAAAAAGTACGAAAAAAATTAAAAAAGGTAAATTTACGTTTCGCACTGAATAATTTCAAAGAATGACAGGCAAAATGTACAATTTCGATATATGAGTTTTTTTAAATCAAAGACAGATAAATTCATGGTTGAAAACTAACAGATCGCATCGAAATCGTATTAGCATTTTTTAAGATACAAGTTGCCAAAGTTGGGAAAATTTGCTTTAGGTATATGGCCACTTTGCCAGAAAGTCAGAAATAATATATTTTTCTTTCAGAGAAAAGTACACAGTGACAGTACACATCAAAATAAAAAAAATCCGAGGATAGGATAATTTCATAACTTAGGACGACGAGCGCAGCGAAGTCTGGTACGAAAACCGGATAAAAAAATATAATTTTTTTGTACGTCGTCCGATTTTGACAGAACATGTTTCAATTGAAAGGTATTGCTTTATGTAACTTAAAAAAAATGTAAGATTAAAAAAAAAACTTATATTTTCGTATCACACTGAATAACTGCAAAAAACGGTAGAAATGATGTACAATGTCGAGATGTAAGTTTTTAAAATTAAAGACAAATAAATTCATGATTATAAACTAAAAACCGAATCGAAATCGGATCAGTAGTTTTTAAGATACAAGTTGCCAAAGTTGGCTTAGTTTGTTTGTTTGATTAGGACGTATATACACACACGACGGACAGCCACAACTTCACCTTGTAATATGGGAACTGCTTGTAATGTGCCAACGCAACATCGACATGCAAGTAGGTACATTGCAGTTGTGTTCCAGTCCGTCTGTATCGGACCTAAGTAGGTTAGTTAGTGGATTTAGATCTAGAACATAACCCCTCCCACACTTTTCTTTTATTATGAAATTATGAGATATATGAGTAATGGATAGCCTAGATGGATGCGAATTAATTTAGAATATTAAAGTAGCTATATAGGTATATTTATCGCCCATTTCTGAGCATAGGCTTCTCTTCTGAGCTAGTCTCATCCAGTTGTGACCCGCAATTTTCCGGATGTCGTCCACCCAACGAGCTAACGGATGCCAAGCGCTTCTTACATTTGTGAGCGGCCACAATTCTGTTAACATTTTAGTCCATCTGCCATCACACTGCCTAGCAACATGTCCCGCCCAACTCCATTTTACATATGATTGCTTTTTAGTCCAATATTGCAACATAAAAAAAGGTCGAAGACAAGAGCAAATCTTTTTATCAAGTTACCCCCGCAGACTCATTCAAAGTTATCGATAACAGTTACTTGTTTATTAAGTACCACAGAATGACTAAATAATAACATATTATTTAATGATGTTTGCATAGGGTCATCTTATCAGAAAACTTGTCTCTTTGACCCCTCTATCAACATCAGTATTCCACTGTCGCTTTCATAAGACGTACCGTACAGCATGTTAAGATTTTATATTATAACTGAACTTTAATAAATTATAAAAATGTACCGATTACTTAAACGTGGTGTCGTAACTGGGAGCAAATTAAATGGTTTTAACTCATCAAATCTAGGGAGAGGGTGTCGTTGTTTGACTACCCAGGATGCGAAGGCGGACATTCTGTTCCCGGAAAGGGTGGATTTTCCGAGCAGGCACATTGGACCCAGGGACCAAGATATTGTGACCATGCTGGATCTTTTGGGATACAAGGTTTGTAAACAGTTCTCGATAGAAGCTATAGGTTGGATAGATTTCCAAGCTTACATTCATCCCCGGCGTAAGCATTAAGACTTAAAAATAGCTATGGTGTGCCACAATTCGTACATTTTATCACCTAACCACTAGTGAGTCTAGTCTAGTGACTATATGAGCTGTAGAACCCCGAGAGTAAAGATTTAAAACTGCAACATTAGCAAATACCTACGAATAAATCAAAAACTGAACTCCCTGACCTCGCTCACCCCTTTCATTAATTAATTTTAATAGCTTATCCTGAATCTCTATCTTTTGCTAAGTTGTAGGGAAATTCAAGAAAAAGTAGGGAAATTCAGTCTTTCTAAGGGAATAAGGGTAACCGTTTACTCGCCTTTATTTTTTCCGCTTATATCGGCTAACAAAGTGGATGTACTGTAATGCCTATATCTATCTTTCTGTACCTTCATACCTTTTTCCTAACCAGAGTTTGGACCAGTTGACAAACGATGCGGTACCTAAGCAAATCCAGTTGCAAGGTCTTATGGACATCACTGAGCCTATGAGTAAGTACACACCTATTTCACTAGATCTACCTCTGAAAATATCTAATTCTTAACGAACAGTGGCTCTACCGCTACCTACGAAAGGTGATTTTTTTCAGCCTTTTTATCAATTTACAAATCGTTACTTACCTATATTTTTATTGCTTCCGCAACAAAATTTTCTGACTCCTAATTTCAGGCGAATACGATCTCATCGAAAGAGTGCGCAAACTGGCTGAAAATAATCAAATATGGCGTTCATACATTGGTATGGGCTATCACAACTGTGCTGTGCCCCATACGATCATGAGGAACATGTTCGAAAATCCTGGATGGTAAGAACTTTTCAATTTGCCCAAAGGAAAAAAAAAATATTTGGAGCATCCAGTGGGTTTGTGTGTTTACTTTAGGTTTAGTTTATTATGACACAGCGAGTAGAAGAAGGCAGCAAAAAAAACGTACGCCGTATTTGTTTCTGTTCTGTTTTTGTATCTGTCTCTCTCTTTGTTCAGTCTTTACAAATGTCTGCGGAATTCTTCCGTGACAGTTTGCATGTGAGGACGTTTCGCCCGTACAAGTAGAATACCTTTAATATGACTCAAGTATTATTTGCAAATAAATCTAGAAATAATTTAATATTTCAGGACGACGCAGTACACTCCTTACCAGCCCGAAGTGGCTCAAGGAAGACTGGAAAGCCTCCTTAACTACCAGACCATGGTGAGCGATCTCACTGGCTTAGATGTTGCCAACGCATCGCTGCTTGATGAAGGCACTGCTGCTGCTGAAGCCCTTTCCCTTTGCCATAGGTATGTACGTATACACTCTCTGTCTTTGAGACTATTCGGTCTTTGCTATTTGTACCATAACTGAAATCTACTGGTTTATTTCCTGAACACTGTCTTGCTTCACCACAGCTGGGTTTAAATAACTTTACACACCATTAACATTCCTTGGAAATTTCCAGACACAACAAAAGGAACAAGTTCGTAGTATCAGAGCGCCTTCACCCTCAAACTTTAGCAGTCGTACAAACGCGCTTAGATGCTCTGGGTTTGGAGGTGATGGTTGTTCCCGACGTACGACAGGCAGATTTCGCGCAGAGAGACATCTCTGCTGTTCTTTTACAATGCCCTGATACCAGGGGCTTAGTTTATGATTATTCTGGATTGGCTGCTGCTGTACAGGAACATGGAGTAAGTATAAGCAAAGACATATGTAACTCCGTATAGACGGATAAGGTCTAAGAAAAAAACGTACCCCAAAGCCATAGAGAAAAAGGTACGGTGGCCTAGATGGCGTTACAACTTTGGGAAACGCTCGGCTAGATGGCGCTTATATTTAATATTTGACATTTTAACACATATCAAGCTAACAATATGGGCCAAATTGTCAAAACTGAGGTTCAAAAGTTTTAAGCTTGTGTCGAGAGATGGCAGTCTATGCACTGTGATTACACATTTTACTTTGCCATTAACTCTCTATAATACTCGATCCTCTTTAGTATTTGGTAAGTATCTCATAAATGTATGTAGAGGTAGAGAGGAGCAGTGCTCGTAATTTGTACTAAAATTTTGGTACTCATGTCTGAAAGAAAAACTTAGAACGTTATATCTTCATTAGCAGACTACGTCAAACTATAACTGTTTGTTACCTTTTCTTCAGACATTAGTCGTAGTAGCAACGGATCTTCTAGCCATGGCTCTGCTCAGGCCTCCAGCGGAGTGCGGCGCCGCCCTTGCCGTGGGTACTTCTCAACGGTTGGGAGTCCCACTTGGCTATGGAGGTCCCCATGCTGGATTCTTCGCGGCAGAACATCCGTTGGTACGGCTCATGCCTGGTCGCATGGTGGGCGTGACGAGAGACGCTGCTGGACGAGATGCCTATAGGTAACATTTTCGTTTAAAAAAAAAACTAACAGCCATAATGGTATTCTTTTGGATCAGTCTTCTAGTGGAATTTCATCTGGCGCATGCAAAGTCATAATTTCCTCCATTTTTGATTCGTTGCCATTCAACTAAGTACAAGGATTATGATGATAATCGCCCCAATGCACCGCCTACAATCTTCTCCGCTTTGCCCAAAGGTTGACTGGTAGAGAATGCCTTTTGTACATTAAGTTGTTCTTTTGTGCAATAAAGTTTAAATAAATAAATAATAATAGTCTTACTCCAATCGTCGACCGTAAACATCAAAAGATCGTTGAGCCGTTATTGTTGCAAAATGTGTGTTTAATGTTTATATAATTTTGCAATTTTGCATATGAAAGTTAAAAATAATAATCCTAATATTGTCCACCTTTCCAGGTTAGCCCTTCAAACTAGAGAGCAGCATATCCGTCGAGATAAGGCGACATCCAACATCTGCACCGCTCAAGCGCTTTTGGCGAACATGTCTGCGATGTACGCCGTCTACCACGGCCCTCAGGGGCTCAGGGACATTGCCATTCGAGTCCATAACGCTACTCTAGTACTTGATCAAGGTATATCATTATTAATTGATCTCATACTCTTGCAACAGCATTACACTCGTTGATATTCTTTATCTAAATCTTCGCAAAAACTAGAAAAATAACTTCTTCAGTGTCATCATGAAGAAAATTGATAGTTGCTTGGCTGACTCGATATCCTAAAATGATTGTAACTAAACCTCCGCTCACCTTACTTATTTACTTACTTACTTGACTAACCAACAGTATAGCTAACCCCCCTTTAAATATATCCCGTAAATTTGGCCTTGTGATCGTCTAGCGTGAATAAGTAGAACCCTTCGATGTGAACCGCGATAACCTAGATCCTTTAATGAGTATCAGCTGTATTTTTGACTAATTTTTAAAATTTTATTTATTTATATTTTGGAGAAGAATAATGGTTATTATAGCATAATAATATAGTGTTATAGAAGAGTATTTTATCAGATTTAGGCCTAGAAAGTTATATGTGAGAAAATTAATGACGTGATGAAGAAATTTTAAAATAAAAGTTAGTGAGTGAAACATACATGAAATAAATATTAAAAAATATTTTGGTAATCATCCGCTACGCCTTATTAGTGGTCCCGGCTTGGGCAAGGGCTTGCGATACGGTATGGGACCCCTGACCTGATCAAACCACTTTATCAGGATCCTAAGCAAGTAAGTCTGAAGGGCTATCTATCTACGAACTAACCCCTTTTTGTTTTGTTTCTTTTTCCCTAGCTAAACCCCCTTTTCCCCAATACTGAGAATAGACCATAACTTCTCGACCCTTCTAATGTACTAACGAAATGCCGAGTAGTCGCTAACCTTTATGAAAACTAAGTAAGTCTACTAACTTTTCTAAGCTTTTGACTTTCCATCAGTGGACGGCGCTCGCATGCCACTGGACCCTATAACAAACTATACCTTTTATTCCAAAGACAGTTTGTTTCCCTAGCCAATTTGATAGAATTTACCTTGAAAACCCAGTTAGCAACACTTAGCATCCCGCCGCTACACCAAAAGATCAGAAATTGCTACCACAATTATTAATCACACTCAGGTAAATTAAGTAATAAGAGATTTTATGAGTTCAAAGTTTTAGCAAGCAGTTTAAGATAGTATACACCACATTTAAAGTCCATTTAAACCACATAAATACACATTGACCAATTATATTTTAAGACCAATCGTAAAAGAACCCTACTTTCATAGAAATAGTGTGTGACGCTACCCTAATCCTATCGTTTTCCCTACTCTAGCATATCTGAAACACAGACCATCACTTACCATAGATCTAATGTTCAGAATATGCACAAGTGTATCCCTACCATAAGCTGTACAGTTCAGCCAGCGAAGCTGAGATAGGCAACCTATAGGCTTGTGTCGGTCAGATCCCCCCCTCTGCTTTTGCCCGCGGGCTAGGGTAGCAGAGAGTAGATCGCCCTATCCGTGTATATATCCAGTATTCTAAGACACACCAGTACCAGCCACACGGAAGACCCAGCTGCGATCAAACTTTACTTAGATATGGATCGACCACAACCGAAATCCCCAGCGACCAACGCCAGCATGAACCAGAGCACCGAGTAAATAAATATAAATATATATAGGACCCCAGCCTCAAATACTGCCGACTTCAGTGAGCAAGGATTACTCCTAATGTCTTTCGTCAATCGTGAAAGTCCTCACTTCCATCTAACAGTTGGACTCTTTGAGACCGGTGAGAAAATACGCTTTTGTAAGTAAATAAAAGCGCCCAAGCCCTCCACTTGGAACAAAAAGACCCCTAAACGCCTTATGTTTAACAGCCGCAAGGTATAAAGCGCTTAGCCGGACAACAGTCTGTCACAAACAATGATCTGGCTTATAACTTTCACTAAATAACCCCATGGAAAATTACTAAATTCAATTTTACTGACCAACTAAATAAACGAATGAAGTTTCCTTTACGTGCTATAATCTAAGCTTAGTTTTGCAAGAATTACTCCCTACAAAACCAAACACAGACTTATCTCCAAGCACCAGCCATACATCGACCCAGTCTTTGTATTGCTTGACGGCACTCATGAAACAAAGCACAGAAAACTTCACTATACACATCAATTTAAATGTAACACTACACTATAAATAGAACACTAAATTAACCCCACAACTAACAGTAAAGCAATTCCACCACAGGTCTAAATTCAACTGTACGACGATATTGTCCCCGCACAATCAAACAAAGACACAATTTCAAAGTTTACAATCACTTAGAATAATTTCCAAGTAAAAACAAACAGAGAAACGATAGCAGAACAACTTCACTCACCAGTATAACACACGAAAGCCAGAGACACTGTTAGTCTTGTGGATATTGTAAGAATGACGCGCGTCGGCTCGCTCCGACCCTTTTATAGTATCTAATGGAGACACAACAGAGACTGGGGACATAATGGAGACTTAACAGAGACATAACAGAGACATACTGGAGACTGGAGACATAATGGAGACATATTGGAGACACAATGGAGACATAATGGAGACATATTGGAGACTGGAGACCTAATGGAGACATAACAGAGACATAATGGAGACTGGAGACCTACTGGGGACATAATGGAGACTGGTTTGTTTACTAAGCCGTACACCCTATACATTTAACGTCCATGTTCTCAGCAAATAATCGTTTACCTATCAGTAGTAACATCTGCATGCTTGCACGTGTTTTAGAGAGAGACAGAGCTATTGATATTGTTACCTATGTAGTCCAATAGTGGAGTGTTTCGTAAATATTTTTACGTAAATATTATTTTGTGAAAGATTGTTTAAATCAATTTAGTAAGTAACTTCGCAATGAAAGATCACATTTGTTCCTAATTGTTACATTGAATGATATATTCAGGAAGTATAATAATCAATATTAGTGATTATTACCTCTCTGACTTGTAATTAGAACCAAGACGCAATATCGGAACGTCATTCGTTTGTCAGATCAGATTGTCAATGTCAACAATCCATCCATGTGAATATAGTTTGTAAATAAGCTTTTTCCAATAAGTTGTGCATCAAATAATAGTGAATTTTATGAGTGATGACGTAACTAAACATGTGATAAAGCTTCGCAGATATTATTTGTTAAAATATTCAATGAAATCCCGAAGGAAATATGCACCAAAAAGTTGGTCAAGGAAAAGTTGATTCGCCGTAAGTTTTATATGTAATAACGAGTCCATTTCCTCGTCATAGATGCTTGTTCTGTTACAACTCGCCCCCAGATTGGATTTCTTTTACAAAATACAAAGTGGTTAGTAAAAAAATCCAATCTTATTTAGCAAAAGAAGCAATAAAATTGAATAAAAGAAAAATATCTCTAGATCAGTCGGAAATATCCCCCCCCATTTCTAATTGTGTGGTGTGTATTCCAATACTATGCGACTGCTAGCGACTCAGTTTTGAAATCAGCTCATCAGAGTCTCGACAATGAACCATGATAACTCCTTTCCCAGAGTCCACGCACCGCCAGGGATATCAGGTTGTGAATCTGATAGGTCCTACTAACCCGTTCTTGCTAGCTCGTTCCCCGGTCGCGGCGAATATTCATTCCATCCACACTGTTGGACCGGAATAATTACCGTAATAATTTCAACGAGTTCACAATAACTTCCCACGCAATTACGAAGAAACCTTTAGAGCTCTCATTATAAGTCCAGAGCCTTCAATCTCCATTGTCGGAACTCAAACCAATTTCTCTACCTAATCACTCCAGCCACATGTTTTGGCGCATGTCTCAACTTGAATAAAATATACTGACTTAAAGTTTGCTGGGGTGTTTTTTTTTTTCATAAAACAAACCTTAAATGACATAAGCATGTACCTCAACTTGGTACCATATCATGATCAAATGAAGAAATAATTTGATGATACTAAACTTCACAAATTTGAACACATAACAAGGAAACAAATATTGAAAAGAGCCTCGTTCTCACTAGACGATATCGGCCCTTAAATATGTCGATTGTCAAATACATCCCATTCAAGATGAGGTGTGTGGTTTTCGTATGGGTCTTATTACCTTGTGTAGTAGTAGTCACAAAAAACTACCCTTGAAATGGGTCGAATCCATTGGATTTTAACCTAACCAATAAGAATTTTATGACTAATGTGTTCCCAAAATTCCCCCCCTTGTTTGTTCCCGCAAATTCCGACCAAACTAGTTTTGACCACCTTCCAGCGCTGTCTGTCTGTATCAATCCACTCATTCCATAAAATAAAACATTCGAGACACACTTTCATATCTTACATCCGTCATATCCAGCCATTCAATCTATCAAACATACATCTATAAGCATTCATCACCTCTAACTTATACACAATACACTCGTTCATTCCTCCTCAATTACGCTTTCACTCGATTGTTTACAGAAAGCCAGCGCTTTTAAAAGTAATCAAAATAAATAATAAAAATGAAAATAAAATTCTATAATAACTTCAAAAATTTACGTATCCCATTTTACCCCACTCTACCCTGACTCGAGGCAAAGAAAATTAATTTTATTTATCAAAGGTTTCATTTTATTCAACTATATTTAATTTTTACAAAGTAATTACTAACCGCAAGAAATTTGACAATGTGTGAAAATTGTTTGATGCACATACTAAAAATAAAATGTTCGTACGAAACAAAATATTATATTTTATGTTCACATTTTAATTAGAGTCAATTACTGTAAGTTCACTACCCTACTTTCAATTTTCCTGTCTTTGTTTTTTTTTTTCCTGCAGTTCATAATGCAAAATTGATAGCATAAAATGCAAAAATTTAATAAAAGTAAGTACAGTCAGCTAAAAAATTAGTGGCCCTCCCTACTCCGATCTTTGTAGGATAAAATACTGACCAAGTTATGCTTAGGAACGAGGATCTGCACTGGTGATTACCGATATCGTACAGTATACCACCCTATATAATGTAATAAATGATAACGCATAAATAATAAATATCACTGCTAACTGTAATAACTAAAATGAAAAATAGCTTATCCACCGATCTCGATTTTCCTAACGTCTACCCCAGGCAGACTAGCTACTATGATGTCCAGTTATTGTTATATTAAAATAATCTAACCATACAATGTATATTCAATACATTCTTCTTACAAAATAAAGATTAAAAAAAATTGTTGTCCATATAATGAACCGACTTCTTTATCTAGATAATAATAATAAAAAAATCCGTATTATAAATTTACATCCACCATACACCATTTTATAATCCTAGGAACGAAACTACTAAGTGACAGAGAAACTATACGATGTGCTAGCCAATAAAGCCCTTTATCACACAGATCACTATAGAAATAAAATTAATTTCAGACAAAATTTTGACTTCTACCTACCACCCCTATAATAATAACACTGCATCTCAATAAAATTTTGAAGAACTCATGACACGTTTAAAATAATGATAATGATGATAAGAAAGAAAAATAATAATTTTCCCTATAAGTATGCTACAATTAAAGAAAACTCTTTACTAAAAGGTTATTGACTTGTAACCAATGTACACATCAAATTTACATTACACATCATGTAATGTTCATAATAAGCGCATAATACAATTTTGCAAAAAAAAAAATAATTGCAATTTTGAAGTGGTTTTGATATTTTCAATTTTTCCTGCAAAAGATGATGTATCATCAATTTTGAAGTGGTTTTGATATATATATATATATATTTTTTTTGTAAAATATAATGTAACAACAAATTTGATGTGGTTTTGATAATATATATTTTTTTTTGTTTACAAACTATCCGCAAAATTTTATTTTGGTTTTAACTACCTTATGATAAAATACAAAATGATGCCATAAGTAGGTTCAAAATACTTTTATTTGATTGAATAATAATGTAACAACATAATAAATTTCTTAAAGCGAGCTTAAACTTGCATTGTCCTCTTCTATGTTCGTGTCTTCAATATTGTAAAACATGCCCCGACAGTCTTTTGTAACCTCAGACAATTTATTCCTTCTTCATGGCATTCGCAGCTGCAGCAAACTTAGAAAATTTTTAAAAACATGACAATGGACTGAGGAATTTTCCAGTGTGTCCTTTATGGACTGTACTCCGTCTTAGCACTATCCTCAAGTAAGTACAAAAAATCATTGCCACTAAACAGCTACTTTTTAACTTAATTAACTCTACTTAGTGAGTAAAACGACTCGGCAGGAAATTTTACATAGAAACATGGATATGGTTGTTCTTCTTTTTTTTTTTTCTTAACCATGAATGGCCCAGATAAATATAAACAATCTTAATGATACATATTTATAAATAAGATTCCTTAAACATACATACACCCTCTTTTAACAAATTTTTCATATATACAATTTCAGGTTTTACCCGAGAGGCCATGCTTCAGGTGGACCGTCTTCCATATATCTACTGACTTCATATAAACGAAAGGTACTTTTATTTTTTTATAATAGCTCATACTAATTATTACATTTAGATAACTTAGGCGAAGTATAACGATGGCAATAAGCGATGAAGTGAAAATTGAACTTACATTAATTTATCCTAATTTTATTGGTTAAGCAAACTTATTACTAACTCATTTATGTCCTAGCTCATGTAGATATGAACTGCACGGCAGAGGTTCTCAAACTTTTTAATATTTTTTTTTCCTTTTGTAAATTTTGTAGTATGCGTTGTTTTTTCTGACACAATATTTCTCACGGGCGTGTCTTAGTTCCAAAATTAAGCGACGCGCCCCCGTGAGTAGATAAGTGAAATAATATTGTTCCTATTTGGCAGAACCCCACTCTAAAACTAAACCCTTTTCTTACGCTATCTACATGAACATTTCTAATCTCTGACGTTTCCTTTCAGTGTACTAAAGGCTCACTGATCTACACTACCAGCTCATGCTCAACGTTACTGAACAACAAAGTAATCCGACAATCAGACTGGACCCGGTCATGTTAGGTAAGTTTACATACTTAATGCGTACCACATACTACATACTTTTTCTGAACCTCAGTAAAATATGGTTTTATAATGATAATAGTGCTTATTATCTATGCCTGCTTAACAGGAATATTACAAATTTCAATCAATTTTCCTGAAATTCATTAAGCAATTGTGACAATGATCAAGCAGTGGTGGAGTTAGGGTATGGCGAGGTACGACCTCCCAGATGCTGGTAATGCTAATATTTCGTAGGATATGTTTGACATGGTTGTAATGAAGTACAGTATGTTGGCATACTCCTGACTTGTGAAATATTGTATAAAAGCTGTGTACACAATCTACCGAACATAATAATTGTATGGTTTTACACTTACTATTTTAGACTAGCCTACAGCTTATCATGTGAGATAACGAACTCATATCATATGAAGTTATTGAAAATCTTGTTTATACATACATACTTATTTGTATTACTACAGTAAAAATATATACGTATAGGAAGTTGAAATTCGTACAGTGGATTTAATTTATTGAAATAATTGGCAGATATAGGCTACGGCGACCTCTCACCATCAAGAGGGACGTATGCTTGTTTACTACGGATGTAATATGAAAATATATGATGACTTATAAGCTAATGAACTAAAATTAGTCCTAATATGATTTATACCTATATCTTAACAGACAGAAACCTATTCTTCTCACGGCTGCACTACAGTGACAATATTTGGTACAAACCGTACAAACAATATGCCAAATTATTGTATGATGTATGAAATCCTGTGAGCCAATTTGTAGATTATAGAGTTACAACTGAAATGCAAACAAGCCATCCATCGAAGGATGTACTTGTCATAATACCACATGCGTGTAGCTATTCAGCATTCATAGAAAAATGGCGGGACGCCCCATATAATATTGTACTTCAGCGCGACAATGAATAATCGCGCCCCCATAGCCATTAGACTAGAGCCTATCTTCTTGTATTACTAGGTCTTAAATCTAGGGCTTAGGTATCCTGGATTATTTTAGGAAAATCATCTTACATCTAGACTATGATAGCGACCTACTTACTGTCCTAACTAGTAGTTATCCTGCCTATAAATGAAATTCTGTATAACAGACGCCTGCCAGGAACATACATATAAGAGTGTTCATGGACTATATAGGACAGCGTCGAAGCTATCCGATCTCCGGTGTGAAGTGCAAACGTGATGTGAGATTTCAAAATAGCCCTGAAGATGGCAGAGCCTGCTATGAAAATGTACTAGACATATAGAGAACTATTTGTTTTAACATGAAATTCTATTACTATTGTACATTGTGTACACACTTATGTTTCCAATTCCGATTACTAGGTGGGAAACTCTTCTAAACTACTACAGCTCCGCGCCTTCTTTTATTTTAGGTACATGAATATTTTTTCTATAAGTACCTAGTATTTTACGTACTAGCCCTGCCTATCCCACAGCTAGAAAAACATACATTAAGGCACAGAATAAATAATAGTACTGCGCACAGGCGCAAAGGAACGTCAAGATGTGCCAATGCCAACAATTGCTACGTAGCAATGCAACCCGAATCGCCTAATCGGGACGATGTTTAACCACTACGATTATGAGCTAATTTCCTAGAAATAGATTTTGTCTAGGTTTACTACGCTATTTTAATTTTATTATTTTATTTTTACAGATACCAGAGGAAGACGAAAATATAATTGATTCTGTACTGATGCATAACTTCGCTCGGAACGCGGCAAGAATTAACAATGGAAGAAAATACTACAGACTTGTTTATTAACGATAAAGTTATTTTAGTTTTTATGAAATAGCGATTGAATAAAAATATTAGGTATACGAGTTTTATTTAGAGATGAAATAAGTCAAGAAATACAGCACACCCACTCGTTTTCACAACAACAAATGTAGCCTGGTAAGGCTAATTCCTATTATTTATTTATAAACCTTGGTATCCAAGATGTGTTCTACAGAGCACATCTTAGATCCCTTGGGCACGGAACCAAATGTAACTAAACCTCCGCTCACCTTACTTATTTACTTACTTACTTGACTAACCAACAGTATAGCTAACCCCCCTTTAAATATATCCCGTAAATTTGGCCTTGTGATCGTCTAGCGTGAATAAGTAGAACCCTTCGATGTGAACCGCGATAACCTAGATCCTTTAATGAGTATCAGCTGTATTTTTGACTAATTTTTAAAATTTTATTTATTTATATTTTGGAGAAGAATAAAGGTTATTATAGCATAATAATATAGTGTTATAGAAGAGTATTTTATCAGATTTAGGCCTAGAAAGTTATATGTGAGAAAATTAATGACGTGATGAAGAAATTTTAAAATAAAAGTTAGTGAGTGAAACATACATGAAATAAATATTAAAAAATATTTTGGTAATCATCCGCTACGCCTTATTAGTGGTCCCGGCTTGGGCAAGGGCTTGCGATACGGTATGGGACCCCTGACCTGATCAAACCACTTTATCAGGATCCTAAGCAAGTAAGTCTGAAGGGCTATCTATCTACGAACTAACCCCCTTTTTGTTTTGTTTCTTTTTCCCTAGCTAAACCCCCCTTTTCCCCAATACTGAGAATAGACCATAACTTCTCGACCCTTCTAATGTACTAACGAAATGCCGAGTAGTCGCTAACCTTTATGAAAACTAAGTAAGTCTACTAACTTTTCTAAGCTTTTGACTTTCCATCAGTGGACGGCGCTCGCATGCCACTGGACCCTATAACAAACTATACCTTTTATTCCAAAGACAGTTTGTTTCCCTAGCCAATTTGATAGAATTTACCTTGAAAACCCAGTTAGCAACACTTAGCATCCCGCCGCTACACCAAAAGATCAGAAATTGCTACCACAATTATTAATCACACTCAGGTAAATTAAGTAATAAGAGATTTTATGAGTTCAAAGTTTTAGCAAGCAGTTTAAGATAGTATACACCACATTTAAAGTCCATTTAAACCACATAAATACACATTGACCAATTATATTTTAAGACCAATCGTAAAAGAACCCTACTTTCATAGAAATAGTGTGTGACGCTACCCTAATCCTATCGTTTTCCCTACTCTAGCATATCTGAAACACAGACCATCACTTACCATAGATCTAATGTTCAGAATATGCACAAGTGTATCCCTACCATAAGCTGTACAGTTCAGCCAGCGAAGCTGAGATAGGCAACCTATAGGCTTGTGTCGGTCAGATCCCCCCCTCTGCTTTTGCCCGCGGGCTAGGGTAGCAGAGAGTAGATCGCCCTATCCGTGTATATATCCAGTATTCTAAGACACACCAGTACCAGCCACACGGAAGACCCAGCTGCGATCAAACTTTACTTAGATATGGATCGACCACAACCGAAATCCCCAGCGACCAACGCCAGCATGAACCAGAGCACCGAGTAAATAAATATAAATATATATAGGACCCCAGCCTCAAATACTGCCGACTTCAGTGAGCAAGGATTACTCCTAATGTCTTTCGTCAATCGTGAAAGTCCTCACTTCCATCTAACAGTTGGACTCTTTGAGACCGGTGAGAAAATACGCTTTTGTAAGTAAATAAAAGCGCCCAAGCCCTCCACTTGGAACAAAAAGACCCCTAAACGCCTTATGTTTAACAGCCGCAAGGTATAAAGCGCTTAGCCGGACAACAGTCTGTCACAAACAATGATCTGGCTTATAACTTTCACTAAATAACCCCATGGAAAATTACTAAATTCAATTTTACTGACCAACTAAATAAACGAATGAAGTTTCCTTTACGTGCTATAATCTAAGCTTAGTTTTGCAAGAATTACTCCCTACAAAACCAAACACAGACTTATCTCCAAGCACCAGCCATACATCGACCCAGTCTTTGTATTGCTTGACGGCACTCATGAAACAAAGCACAGAAAACTTCACTATACACATCAATTTAAATGTAACACTACACTATAAATAGAACACTAAATTAACCCCACAACTAACAGTAAAGCAATTCCACCACAGGTCTAAATTCAACTGTACGACGATATTGTCCCCGCACAATCAAACAAAGACACAATTTCAAAGTTTACAATCACTTAGAATAATTTCCAAGTAAAAACAAACAGAGAAACGATAGCAGAACAACTTCACTCACCAGTATAACACACGAAAGCCAGAGACACTGTTAGTCTTGTGGATATTGTAAGAATGACGCGCGTCGGCTCGCTCCGACCCTTTTATAGTATCTAATGGAGACACAACAGAGACTGGGGACATAATGGAGACCGGAGACATACTGGAGACTTAACAGAGACATAACAGAGACATACTGGAGACTGGAGACATAATGGAGACATATTGGAGACACAATGGAGACATAACAGAGACATACTGGAGACTGGAGACATACCGGGGCCATTTTTTTCAAAGTTGTCCACCCCGTTTTTGGCTTGTCCCATACTTTTGATATAATATTTAGCGTATTTAAAGAGTCTAAACTAATGAAGACTATTTTTTATTCGAACCCAAATTTAGTTGACAGTAATTTACAATATTCATTTAAATTTTTATTATAATTATGTATTTGTTAAAAATTATAATGTGTTAAAAAATGGGCAATTTTTTGCTGTCCTACGTCAAATATCGTTTTTGTTATGGATTTTATTCTATAACTAATTGTACTAAATATTGATGACGGCATAATTTGAAAAGATTGAGTCATACGCTATTATGTTATAAAATATTTCATGTTAATAAATAAACGTACTATTTAAAATTAAGTATAATTTGCCGAGACGGAATCTGGTAATTGTGGAATTTTCCATTCCGAAACCGCAGAATGACTGTTAAAATTAAAAGAAAGTTCCTAACATTTGGTAACATTTTATCCAGCTTGACAAAATTAATTTAAAACTACTCAATACCGTCATCTTGCATTTGCCAGTTGCCGCCAAACACGCATCAAAGTAGCTCGTACTCAGGGGTAACATTTTCTCATTCCACCTTCCGAAACCAAATTTGCGGGTAAATACGTAATATGCAACCTTTTAACATCGATTCCTAAAACAAAGCACTAATATTGAAACCAAATAAGCCAATTAAAAACAAGATTTGTGATTATTTAATGAATAATTAAGTAAAATATCGCCGGAGGTAGCGTTCCGTTACTTCCGATCCGATACCAGATCGTTGGTTTCGTATAGGCGGAAAGAAAAACGTATCGGAATGGAAGTATAAAGCGGTATTCATGTGGTTTTAATGTGATGTTTTAGTTTAATTTGATTGCGGGAAATAAAAGAAAAACGTATGGGATTAAAACTAACTCATTTAAAATATGGTAATCAATCACGGATTACACACTCCGGTTGTTTTAGTCATTATGCGCGATTTGCTTTGGAGGTCTTAGGTACCCACGTTCAAGTGTAGACGAGACCTTAGCTTTCATCCGTTACCCATACAGTCAGATCCGTTACTGTCCCATGTTTCAAATGGTTTTATTTGCAAAAATTAAATACAATTTGTTATTAAACTACGTTTCCGTTATTTTATATTGAAATAGTAACGTTTAAACTATTGATTACAAGTGATGGCATCCTATAAACTTGTGAAACAGTATAGTAATCTTAAAAATTCTCCTCTATTTTGTACTGAAAGTAACGGAACGGATATATATAACGGTTTAAAAAAATAGTAATCCGCAATTATGTGAAAATTAAAGTGAAATTTCTTCATTTGTGATTTTAGAATGAATAATAAACATATTGTAAAATTCCCAAACCTATTATATTTACATTATCTGCGATTAAATTTGGTTGCGGAACGGAACACTCGCTTCTCCTCAACTCAACAAAAACATATTTTTTTTATTAATTACTTAAAAGTCAAGTGAACCTTCTATATTTTATATAAATTCATTTATTAAAGAATCTATAAAAATAGCTTTTAATAAATTTCTATCGGTTTCATTTTCATATCAACTTTTTTCGGGGTGGACAACTTTGAATAAAATGGCCCACCGGAGACACAACAGAGACATAATGGAGACTGGAGACCTACTGGGGACATAATGGAGACTGGTTTGTTTACTAAGCCGTACACCCTATACATTTAACGTCCATGTTCTCTCAGCAAATAATCGTTTACCTATCAGTAGTAACATCTGCATGCTTGCACGTGTTTTAGAGAGAGACAGAGCTATTGATATTGTTACCTATGTAGTCCAATAGTGGAGTGTTTCGTAAATATTTTTACGTAAATATTATTTTGTGAAAGATTGTTTAAATCAATTTAGTAAGTAACTTCGCAATGAAAGATCACATTTGTTCCTAATTGTTACATTGAATGATATATTCAGGAAGTATAATAATCAATATTAGTGATTATTACCTCTCTGACTTGTAATTAGAACCAAGACGCAATATCGGAACGTCATTCGTTTGTCAGATCAGATTGTCAATGTCAACAATCCATCCATGTGAATATAGTTTGTAAATAAGCTTTTTCCAATAAGTTGTGCATCAAATAATAGTGAATTTTATGAGTGATGACGTAACTAAACATGTGATAAAGCTTCGCAGATATTATTTGTTAAAATATTCAATGAAATCCCGAAGGAAATATGCACCAAAAAGTTGGTCAAGGAAAAGTTGATTCGCCGTAAGTTTTATATGTAATAACGAGTCCATTTCCTCGTCATAGATGCTTGTTCTGTTACATGATCTCCGACACATAAGCACGGTACTTTGCTCGGTTTCTCTTGTCTTTTGCTGCCGAGAGAACACAGAGATATCCCCCCAAGTATGGATTAACAATAATATGCTACGTTGTAATTGCAGGTATCAGACAACGTGGTCACAAGCAATCTAACGAAGTATACTTCGATACATTACACATCGTACCCCACGCTAACCATGACGCTAGTGCCATCAAAGAGAGAGCTCAACAGAAGAAGATCAATCTTCGGTACTTCGACGACGGCGCTGTTGGTGTAGCATTAGATGAGACCACCACTATGCAGGATGTGGATGATCTGCTGTGGATATTTGATTGTCAAAATGTTGAAGAGGTAAAATATACTTACCTACTAAACTTCATTGCTCTATGAAAAACAATGCAATGTGATGTAAACTAAGAATTGACCTTTGTTTAGAGTCTAAAGTCGAGATTTGCCTGGTGTACCTTAGTCTAAACTTTAGACTAAGGTACACCGGGCAAATCTCGACTGGGGAGCAATTGTAACTAATCCATTTTTTCCATTAGTACACTATGATGTTGAGTTTTACATGTATCCACTGAATACGCCTACCATATATAACCGGTGGACACTCTATTTAATGCAAACATTGTAAAACAGGGAAAAAACCGGCCAAGTGCGAGTCGGACTCGCGCACCGAGGGTTCCGTACAAACCTGCAAGGTTTACAAAGTTCGTTCATTACGACAATCGAGTCATAACTATGGTATTTTTATTGCAAAATGAAATTCATAACATTACAATGGGGAAAGATGGAGGAGCATAAATTTAAGACAAAGATCTCTTTATCGTTTAAGTAATCCTTTATTTTATATTAACACATGCTATAAAACGTTGCTTCATGCCAAATTTCAAGATTCTAGGTCGACTGGAAGTACCCTTTAGGTTTTGATTCCCTTGCGAGTACTTGCGAGTTTCAAAATATGCAGCTTAAATTGCTGTTTCTTTTGATTGCGTTGACATAGAAGTTTGATTTTGTTACAGCTTAAAGGTATTATAGACCTGAGTATTTGGTATGAATTTCAATTTAATACCTCTACGCGTTTATGAGGAAATGGGTAGTAAGGTTAAAATTATTAAAAAAAAATATATTATGTGATGTAACTAAAAATTTATGGTTTTCGTAATTTTTCCTTTATCTATGCTATAAGACGTTGCTTCGTACCAAATTTCAAGATTCTGAGTTCACGGGAAGCACCCTGTAGGTTTTGATTCCCTTGCAAGTGTCGAAAATTTGCGGCATAAACGGCTGTATCTTTTGATTGCGTTGGCTTAGAAGTTTGATTTTTTCACAGCTTCAAGGGACAGTAGACTTGAGTAATTGATATAAATTTCAGCTTCATACCTCCACGCGTTCCTGAGAAAAAGGGTCTTGACAGACGGACGGACGGACGGACAGACGGACAACAAAGTGATCCTATAAGGGTTCCGTTTTTTCCTTTTGAGGTACGGAACCCTAAAAATGGACCAAGTTACATTTGCCCCCAGTCGGGATCTTTCCCGTTGTACCTTACTATATTTTAGCCATGAAAGTGGATTCATGAATGAGTATTGTTCAATTTGCACGTATATAGATAGGTACCATCACCTGTGCAAAGCATTGATCAGTTTAGGCACAGTATAATAAAGAGTACTATCGTACAGAGTGGCCATATCTCTCGCTCCCCGCTGAAAGTGCCGCCTACCCCCTCTCGGTTACCTCACAGTTACCGCCTGTAAAAACGCGAACAGTCAACTTCACTTCACTCATACAAGCGTAGTACGCGTTCACCTACACGAGCTTAGACTGTGGTTCGCGTCTCTTTCATATATTTGATCGCCAGTGTCCGAGGTGTGGTTTAGGCTAACTAGGTGGATGTATGAAATTTTTTCTCCAAAAATATAGGAACTGGATTTTAGTATGTTATAAGAAAAATAATGGTTGGAATCTTTTAAGGTAAAGAAAAATGAAGATGCAGTGAAATCTCGCAGCGTACTCAAGGGTCCGTTCAGAAGGACGTCTCCTTACCTAACGCACCCTGTTTTCAACATGCACCACTCGGAAACTAAGCTGGTGCGGTACATGAAGCGACTAGAGAATAAGGACATATCTTTGGTCCACTCTATGATTCCTTTGGTAAGTTTTTTTTGTATGCTCCGGCTTAAATTATACGACCTAAAACTCTGTACACGTTTTGTTATCTGTTAATCTGCACTATTTATTTGTATCTACAATCTGTGTATAATTCGTAATAACCGGGAAGTTAACCTGTCTGCATAACAAGGCCAAATTTCTTCTTTAATACAAAACTTAGCTTCCACATGTAAGAGTAGCGTAATGCGGATAACTTAAGGATTCTGGAATTAATCTTTATTTATCTCATTAAGTATCTAATTATTTTCGCATAATATGTATACGTTTCTTGTGTATCGATAGACGTTTGAACAGATAAACACCAAAGCCTTACGAATGGCCTACAATATGTTGTCAATATGTGTTGTATTCAATATTTCAATTCCAACATTTACCACTAGATGTCTCTGCACGTATTTTAGATGTCGCTAACGTTTGTCATTCGTAGTTTACTTAAAGTCCTTGATTTACTACTATAGACTACTTACCAATTGCACATTCAAGGAGTGGATACTTAATTTTTGGATTCGTTCATGTGAATATCAGTATGAACGATTATAACGACTAAAACAATATACTTAATTAATAATTGAGTCGCTTAACTTCAAACCTGGGTAAATCCATTCTGCTTTAAGGTTGAATATATAAAAAATATAATATGATCTGAAAGATTATCAACCTTATAGCAGAATGGATTTACCCAGTTTTGAAGTTAAGCGACACAATTACATTTTATGATACATTGTCAGTGTCACCGGTGCCATGATGCACTAGGTAGGTAACTAAGTACTGTTTCTTTGCTCGGTGATGTGAAACTTGAAACCTTTTCAGGGCTCCTGTACTATGAAACTGAACTCCACCACGGAGATGATGCCATGCTCGTTCAAGCACTTCACCGACATTCATCCGTTCGCGCCGCTGGATCAGTGCCAGGGATACCACACGCTGTTTGAGGAACTGGCCAACGACTTGTGTGCGATCACCGGATACGACCGAGTTTCATTCCAGCCAAACAGGTAGGAAAGTAAAACCAGTTAGAACGCTTCTAGGATAAACATATTTTGATTCCCTTATTTCCGCTTCTCTCGAGCAAGACATTGATTATACCTTATCTATTATTGAATTTGTGATGAAAGATGGACAGTTGAAAGTAAAGAGCAGTAGTTACTAAGATCTTTCGAAGCACAGCCTACCTAGCCGTATATCTAGCCGCAATCTGGCTCAGCCGCGCCACTACAGAAGAGCAATAGGATTAACTATGTAGTTATAAAATATGACTCCCGTGGCAATTTTATAGAATTACGGCTATCTAAATATGTCCTCCGTTTCTCCTGTTTTCATATCCTGCCAGGTCAGGTTAGGAGCCCCTTTTTTTACAATTTTATCATTTTTCGATCTGCTACCTTACGGCAGCACTGACGACTTGCTTGCAGCAATGTCAGTAATGATGATTGACTTTAAAAACCATGAATGTGTTACAGCGGCGCCCAAGGTGAATACGCGGGCCTACGTACCATAAAGCGCTACCACGAGTTCCGCGGCGACGCGGGCCGGAACATCTGCCTGATCCCCGTGAGTGCGCACGGCACGAACCCTGCGTCTGCGCACATGGCCGGGATGCTGGTGTGTGCTATCCGAGTCAAACCCTCCGGAGATATTGATATGGAGCATCTCAAAGACAAGGTATCAAGCTATCTATAGTAAATTTCTTTTCTCATTAAGGGCCACTTGCACCAACGAAAATGGAGGGTTAACCCACCGTTTTATATGGAATTTGACAGTTGACAGCCCACTAACCCTGAGTTAAGTGGTTGGTGGAAGAGGGCCTGACGGGTTAAAATTATTATTAGAACAAGGTGAGAACTTATAAAACGTACCTACTCTGAAGATCATGGTCTTCTTTAGATGGGAAGAGAGGTTTGTGAATTCTCCTCTACCTGATTTAACTAATATGTGTAATATTTCAAGTTTGGTGGACAAAAGCCGTATGTAGTTCGTATCGTAAAATCACAATGACTTTGCCTCAAACACAAGAGCATGCTTGCTTGGTCCACAGCGACATCACGCCCGATTCAAATGACAAGTAGCTTGTTGTTTGAATCAAAGAGCACGTAGGCGCTATTTTAACCAAAAAACTTGTTGAACGAACATGAAAACTGTTTGTTTTTTTCTCTCAGTGCAGTTTTCACCGACGCTCACGTTGATCTGCCTCCACTTTTATTTACGCTTCCTCATGAGGTCTCATTGTATCTCCAGGTTGAAGAGCACAGCAAGAAGCTATCATGCCTGATGTTGACGTACCCTAGCACGTTCGGTGTGTTCGAGGAGCAGGCCGCCGACGTATGCGCTCTGGTGCACAAGCACGGTGGCCAGGTGTACTTGGACGGCGCCAATATGAATGCTCAGGTTAGATATTATTACAAATAACTCAAGATCCTAATGAGCTCACTCAATTAAATAAGTCTCCAATCGTTATAGGATGTTAATTAATGCATGTGTTCTCAGGAACATTCTGTGCTTTCACATTTTGACAAATTTCATATTGAACCCGGAACCCATACTTACTAATTTACTTATAGTCCACACGATTTGATTTTCCTAAAATTCTTACCGGTGTTTAAATAATTTACACGTTTTGGCAGGTTGGTCTGTGTCGTCCAGGCGATTATGGCAGCGATGTGTCCCATCTTAACCTGCACAAGACCTTCTGTATCCCCCACGGAGGTGGCGGTCCAGGCATGGGACCTATTGGAGTGTGAGTATTTAATACTAGGCTGGACAAAAAAATTAACTGTGAAATACCTAGAATGGATCTAAGTCATTAATCAGCATGTCCCAATCTTTCGATGTTAGCAAGAGGGTTAGTAAGACCCATGTAACCCCTCTGGTGTTGCAGGTGTTATTCATAGGCTAAGTAACTGACATGAGGCGGGCGCGATCTGACAGAGTACCTAATTCTCAATCAAAAATTTGCAGGAAAGCTCACCTAGCGCCTTTCCTGCCTTCACATCCGGTTGTAGACCCTCTGGCGGACTTGGGTGACGCCGCTCACAGTTTTGGTTCGGTGAGCGCAGCGCCTTATGGTTCTTCAGCCATCTTGCCAATTTCCTGGGCATATATTAAGGTAAGTGTATAAAAAATAAATAAATACCTACTCTTATTACATGCAGATAGCGCAGAATCAGACAGCCTTTGTTCCGCAGTGGTCATTTTTTGGCTGATGATGATCAAGGATCGGACAAACGCCCGTCATTTCGAAAATGTAACCCTGTTCCGTACATCAGAGACTTCCTTATGTTAATAAAAAAATTGTAAGTGTTTTATAAATTTATTGGACCATATAATTTATATCCAGTGACAAATTAGTTAATGATTATTATTACGAAAATTACTTTCGCCAATAAAATAGAATGACCAAAATTTTTTCTAAATTTTCAGGTGTGAGCCTATAACGACGTGAATTTAGGACCCATTTATGCGTTGAAAAAGTCCGTTCACAGTCTACGGACGTCATAGGGGCATATGATGTAATCGTTGACATTGGTATATTGTTCTCCCAATATGATTGTGCCTCGGAGTTAATTTTCTCATGAATTTCGAAAAATTTGTTACCGCAATTCGAAAGATTAAGAAATTAATAAAAATCCCCAGTTTAAAAAAAGATTTTCTGTACATAAAAAAATATTTCCAAGTCATCCCACAAAAAATTCTTGAACTACAAAGGACGAAGTTACACATAAAAAAAGCATTTAAAATTGTTAAGGACATAAGGACTGTTTTACAAAATATTCCCGGGAGTTTTAGATCTACAGCTATGTCAAAATTTCAAGCAATTTTTAATAGGAATCCTGACTACATCACCGTGAAACAAATTCATGAGAAAATTAACTCCGAGGCACAATCATATTGGAGAACAATATACCAATGTCAACGATTACATATGCCCCTATGACGTCCGTAGACTGGGAACGGACTTTTTCAACGCATAAATGGGTCCTAAATTCACGTCGTTATAGGCTCACATCACACCTGAAAATTTAGAAAAAATTTTGGTCATTCTATTTTATTGGCGAAAGTAATTTTTGTAATAATAATCATTAACTAATTTGTCACTGGATATAAATTATATGGTCCAATAAATTTATAAAACACAATTTTTTTATTAACATAAGGAAGTCTCTGCTGTACGGAACAGGGTTACATTTTCGAAATGACGGGCGTTTGTCCGATCCTTGATGATGATTCAAAATTATGTGGCACTCAATTCTGAAACCGTGTTTTACAGATGATGGGCCCTAAAGGCCTAAAGCGAGCGACGCAAGTGGCCATCCTGAATGCGAACTACATGTCTCGGAGGCTCGAGGGCCATTACAAAACCCTGTATAAGGGCGAGAGGGGGCTGGTGGCGCACGAGTTCATCATCGACGTGAGAGATCTTAAGAAGACTGCTAACATCGAGCCTGGTGACATCGCGAAGAGATTAATGGACTATGGTAAGCATCTATCTAAAATTATGTTTTCTCAATTTAAAGTGTACCTTTATCTTAGACACAAAATTGGTCGATTGATGAGTCTTGAGCGATTGATGAGTTGATGCGTTCTTTGATCATATCTTGAGTGATTCGAGATTCGTTACAGCTTATGACCAACCGCTCTACTTCATGCTCTTCTTCTTCCACTCCGAAAGGTTTTTGATTAGGTTCAATATGAAATGACTTGCGCCTTTAAAAATAGAAACTTCATTTAAAAACTGCCCATAACTTAAAAACATATAACAGTTATTTGCTCTCTCTCATAAAGATACTACGTTTATAAATTTCACTCAGATTTTCTCGTCAATTTGTCGATTGAACTGGCTTGGTCCATTTAAAAACTCTCCTTTCCAGGATTCCACGCCCCTACCATGTCGTGGCCAGTAGCAGGGACCCTAATGATAGAGCCTACGGAATCCGAGGACCTGCAGGAACTAGATCGGTTCTGTGACGCGCTCATCCAAATTAGGAAAGAAATCAAAGATATTGAGGATGGAGTCATGGATAAACGGCTCAATCCATTGAAGGTTTGTATAACTACTTAAATTTGATGTTTTAAAATAATGTATATTTTAAGTGTATGTATTTGCCTTAACACAAGTTTTCCCGTTGAGTTACGGGTGGTTACGCCGAGTACCTAATGTTTACTATTACTCTCCATCCGTTTTAATTGTTGCCTTTGCGAACTGAGTTTAGCATGCGATGTTTGGAGATGGTTTGAACTGTTTTTGTAAACCATTTACAGATGGCACCTCATACGCAAGAAGCTGTGATATCAGAAGACTGGAACAGGCCCTACAGCAGAGCACAAGCAGCATTCCCTGCCGTGAGTATAACTGAATAATTGTATTATCATTTAAAAAAACATAACTACGGTCATACACGTTGACACGTTATTGGGTTCATGAATTTTATGAAATACATGTTATGGACCATGACCTTCCAGATTATACAGACATTTTTTTTGATTGAAATGTATATAAATACAGATTGGTCCCATTTTCATCAAAACCCAGATCATCATGATGGGATCCTGGAGAAATCGAGGGAACTCCTCAAATCTTAAAGGCATACATATAATGATTTTTGTGTTTTTATAAGAACAGCATGCGTTTACGTTCAGAGCAGTAACATTGGTTGCAGTGCAACCGCTGATGATGAACCCGACGGAACTCCTCAAATCTGAACGGCACACTTATAGTGACGTTGGTATTATTATAAGAACAGCATGCATTTTCATTCAGAACAGTAATATTTGGTGCAGTGGAAGTGATGATGATGATCAGAACGGAACTCTTCAAATCTGAACGGCACACTTATAGTGACTTTGGTATTTTTAAAAGAACAGCGTGCATTTACGTTTAGTACAGTGACATTTGGTGCAGTGGATCTTCTGATGACGATCAGGAAGGAACTCCTCAAATCTGAACGTCAAACTTATACTTCAGTATTTTTTATTCTACATAATCCAACATTCGCAGGTTTCTTTCACCAGAACCCCAAAAGCGGCGGTTTTTTTTCTTAAAAAGTATTATTTCTACTAAGTTAGAGGAATTACTACCAACGCTCAGCATCAGCATAGCTTTGCCTTAGTTGCCAGGTTCTGTACGTTTTGACAAACTATCTACATTATAAATGTACTTATGGATTGATTGCTTTTCCAGCTGTTCGTGAAGGGCGAGACGAAGATCTGGCCAACAGTTGGTCGCATCGACGATATGTACGGCGACAAGCATCTCGTCTGCACGTGTCCTCCGGTCCTTGACGACTTCTGATCACTTATTTATTATTAACATAGTTTTAAGATTAAAATAAAGACAATCGGTCGCATAATAATATGTATATTTTGTCAATATTGCTGTAGAATAAATATTTCCCTCTAACAACAACTTCTCTTACTCTGCAATGACATGACTTCACTCTATAGCGGTATAAACAATTTTAATTGCCATAAAATTCCATTGACCTCGAACAAATAATCTATCTAACTTATTATCATACAAATATTTCATATTGCAAAGGATTATTATTTTACTATACGTTTACTTTAAAATAGATTCAAGGCAACGAGTTTGTTTTGTTTCTAGCTCAAATAGGTGAACGGCTTACTGCTATAACCTATGTTCGTATTCAACAGATTCTTGACGCTTATACTTAAATACAAGCGAAGCCATTCTTATATTATCAATAGTAATGTTTGTGTAGTTATGTGCTCTTATTTATAACGGCAAATAATCAGTTCCTGACCTTAACAGTTCAGAGGAGCTAGGTACTAACTACGTGCATAAGTCTGAGGAGCTGGATCCAAAACATCATGCCATAACATTCGAAAATGTCTGGATTATTATAATCCAACTTTAATAAATTATTCGTTAATCCTCTATTAATTATCAAATCAAACATTTAATCTATAATAGTTTTAAATTTAAATCTACCTATTTAATACATTACAAACATATAAATTGTACATAAAAGTCGCTTAACTTAAAACTCTGGTACTTATACATATAAGTAGTTATTTTGTCAAATTTTACAATTTTGCTTTAAGGGAATAGATAGGTTAAAACATGTGATTAGGAATACGTTATTTAATTATTCAGATTTCTCGTATTACACCATCATGTATAGCAAAGTAGAGTGGATTCATTCAAGTTTGAAGTTAAACGACTCATGATCTAAAACAGAAAAACATTCAAAACACAAAATTAGTCTCAAATATCAGTACCTACAAGTCAATAAAATGCAATGGAACGACATAAGTATACATTTTCTTTAATAAGAGGCCTTCGACGCTAGTTTATCTAATTAATTATTTTGGGGGTGAATTAACAGTATCCTTAGGATACATGCCCAAGCGAACTCCAAGCTCTTTGGGCATCCGCATAGCAGGACGAGTAGGAAACGGGTGATACGAGCCAGTAGACGGACTCCTTGGGTACGACAACGAAGACAAAGTGTCCGTCTCGATTAGAGATGTTATAGCACTGCAAGTGTCATCAGATTCCAATTTGAATCTATCACTCTTTTCTAAGTAGTCTTTAGGGTTAGTAGGCGTGTCCCTATTCGGAAAGATTTTGGGTGAAATAGGAGTAGACACTTGGTCCAGTGAAGTAATTTGACACAATGTATCGCTCGAGTTACTTTTTGCGCCACAAGGTGAATCGTCATCTGCTGAAGGTTCATAAGTGAAGCTAATAGAGGAAGTTACTATGTTCGCGAACTCGCTTACTTGGCTGTTGTCAGTCTTTATTAAACTATCGCAAATTTTCGGACCTTGGCCTACCGTCTTGCTACAAATATCGCTGGCTTTAGATAAAACAAAGTCATTGTATTTGGTAGAAAGGGGATAGTTGTAGTCATCAGTCATAAATCTACGTTCGTAAGTTGAAGTATCTTTTATTTCTGAAGATGAAGGTAAAGTTACTGAGGCTTTGGACTCTGCTGGGCCTGAATTATGCGCCCATTCAGAAATTGAAGAACGTTTAGGTTCGTTGCTTGACGCATCAAGGCGTGCTGTTGATTCTGGGGTCTTCATAGTAGTGTAATCGAATTCATACTTTTCTGGCTTATTTAAAAGATTTTTAAAGTCACATTTGGCCAGGAAGCCTTTGTTCTCCCAACCATAACGATCAGTTTTATTGCCTAAACATTCACTACTAGGCGATTTAATACATTTCAACGTACTAAATTCTGGATTACGTGCAATAACTTCTCGTATTTCTAATGAAAATGGATCATCTATGGAAATTGGCCTAATCCTTACGAAATCATTTTTTTCGTTTGCTTCACTATCAACGCTCTTTTTTCTATGAACAATCAAAGAATCCGACGTTGACTCCTTTAGGAAGGAGCAATCAGTAAAATTTGGTTCCACGGTTTCAATATCAGTGCTAACGGGTTTGATAACATCGACTAGGTTTTCTGAACTTTTCGTTTCATGAGTTTTAGTAGTAATATCTGGCATATTTTGTTTCGTAAGGATTCTGCTTAGTATTTTCGAGTTTTCTTGAATGATTTGTAGAGCTCTTTCGCTATTTTTTCGACCAGATCTGAGGACATAATCTTTGGGGGAAAATGTTTTAGTTTCTGGAGTTTTTTCTAAGCTTCCTTGTTTTATATTTTGTATTTTACTATGTTCTTCATATGAAATTTCACTTGTATTCATTTTGTGCTGATTATTAATTTCCGGGCTGGTACTGATTTTCTTTGAAAAACTATGACTCTGTGGCAGTGATGATGCTCGTTCTACTTCACTCTGTAGAATTTTATCATTATGGTTACTCTGTAGTGTCAAGGAGTCAGGTTTCTTTGGTACCCGTGATAATCTTTTAGCAGCTCTACGATTAGGTATTTCAGAATTATTAGGATCTGTAACACGAGCTCCAAAAAATTCAGGACTGTGCTCAAAGTATTTATCGATTCTCAGTGGTATGGGAGGCTCGTCTTCGCTTACTACGATACTCTCAGCACCAGGGCTCCTCGGAGGGCTATCGATGTCAGATACATTTTTATCAGATAAATCTATATCAGGCACAAAATTTGGATACATTGTCAGACTATCGATAATATCTGGTGGCCTAGCACTTACATCTAATTTAGAAGTAGAAGGTCTCTTAAAATTACTTTCAAAATCGTAACTATAGGGAGATTTAAAGCCTGTTTCAAAATTACATGGTGACAAATCGATAGGACTGAGGTCCGTTAGATTCTTGGGTGGCTTTGACGATCGGATTGATTCTGTGCTTCTGGTATATTCTTCAGACTTCAGTCTCATTAGTACTTCCCCTTTCTCAGAGCCGTGGTCTGAAAATGGAGATTTACTTTTATAAGGACTTGATGTTTTATAATTGTCCACAGTACAACCTAATAAATTGTCACTTCGCTTGCTGTCAAATCCATCGATATAATTTCTTAATGATTCACCTGCTGCAGAATGTAGGTAATCATTTACAGTCATTTCCAATGGCATAATTTCATTTTGTTTTGAAGGAGTAAGTTTTGTTTCTTTTATTACAGGTGAAACGGTGAATTTTTTTCTTTTGCACTGCTAACAGGGGAAACTCTAGATTCATTTGAAATAGGTGAGTGTTTGTATTCTGTATCTTTTATAAATTTACAAGGTGAAGCCTTTGATTCCGTAATTATAGGTGAAAGATGAAACGACGTGTCTTTTTTTAGAGTACATGGAGAATTTTGTGATTCCTTAATGCTAGACGAGCGAACATACTTATTATCTTTAGAAAAACAACTAGGAGATAACTTTGAATCTTTTAAAGTAGGTGATTGCGATAAAATCGTATCTTTTGAAAGCGATGATGATGAGTGTTTTGGTTCTTTTGAACTAGATTTGACTTTTACTTTATTGTCGTCTTGTATTTCCGGGTCCGAGTCACTACCGCGTTCGTTTTCATCGCACAGGCTAGTGTCAGTACTGGATGCCGAATGTGAAGAATATGAAGAACTTTCACTAGAGCTCCGCGATCTCAATGAAGCAATCATTTCATCAGCTTCGCGTTCCGAAACAATGATTCCGTCACCAGCCTCATCTAAATCAATAGATGCCTTTCTTCCTTTTTCTGCAGTCTTATCTTTCTTAATATCTTTCCACTTGACAGAATTACGCCGGCTTAGTGATTTACGACTTTTCTCTTCGTTCCAACTAATGGTGTCGTTAGAGCGGGCTCGTGGGGAAGTCTTTTCCCTCGAGGCGAGCGCTTGTCGCGAGGGCGGCACGGCGCCGGGCGGCGGGCCGAGTCTCCGGCCCCGTGAGCTTACAATTGCACTTTTTCCCAAGAGGAGATTATTAACTGTAAGCGACGTTGGGGAAGTTGGCACTCCAACTGTAAATAAATAATGAAATATGTGAACATTATAAGCAAGTGAAATATATTATAAACTTTAGAAGTTACGTATGGCCAAAAATACCTGCGGCATGTCTGGCGCAAGCCGCTGCTAGGATGACATGCGCTTGTCTCTGCCGCTCCCTTAACCTCGCATATTGCCTTTTAAGAGCACCGATGTCCAACGACAGTCTGTCGCCAGCACCCAAACGGTCGTCTCGTCTTGGAATAACCTACAAACCATTTACAAATTAATTGAGTCACAATTTTTTTTTTTATAAATATTACTACTACACACTACTATTATATTGGACACTTTACACAGATCAACTTAGCCCCAAACTAAGCAAAGCTTGTACTATGAGTGCTAAGCGACGATATACATACTTAAATAGATAAATACATACTTATATACATTGAAAACATCCATGAATCAGGAACAAATATCTGTGCTCATCACACAAATAAATGCCCTTAGCGGGATTCGAACCCAGGACCGCGGCTTAACAGGCAAGGTCACTACCGACTGAGCCAGACCGGTCGTCTTAATTCCGATTGAACATGGAATATTTTGGATATTTTATTTTTATGTAATTAAAGTAACAAGTATTACCGTTGCTAATGCCATTTTATTCCCGTCATCGCTAGAGTCGCCCTCGTCTTCTGAATAAAACAGGCGGAGTCCTCTCTTCGTCATTGACTGCATCTACATAAATATATACACTTTAAACATCGTAGTAGAAAAACTACAGTATACAGGGTGGGCAAGTGTTGCTGCAATTATTTCCGTAAATGAGATGAGATTCCGTTTTCGAGAGAAACTGCTCAAGTTGCTCAAGAAAACAGCGAAATCACTATACATGTGCCTTTCAAATTTGAGGAGTTTCCTCAACTCTTCATGGATCCCATCATCAGAACAGCTCCAGATTAATATGGGACCACCTTGGAGGTAGTTCCTTTCAAACAAAAAAAAGAATTATTGAAATTGGACCACGGGTCTCGGAGTAATCAGGTAACATACATAAAATGATCCCGAATATATAACGTCCTTCTTCTTTACTTTGTAAAGAAGTCGGTTAAAATAAAAATAATTCTAACTAAGTTACTAATTCTACCTCTTTCATTTTTCGTTATAATTTATAGTTATTTGTTATACAAGGGGGCAAAGTTGTATTTTAACGCCGAGTGTGGAATTGAAAAACGAGCAAGTGAAAGGATTCTATAGTTGAACCACGAGCGAAGCGAGTGGTTCGAGAATAGAATCCTGAACTTGCGAGTTTTTTAACACACGAGAAGTAAAATACATTTGCACCCGAGTGTAACACAAAACTTTTCCCCTCACTATAGCGAGGAAACTATAACGCAAAAAATGTGTTTATCACTGCTTCCAGTAGTTCCACAGGTGGTAAATCATCTTTATTACTAGATTCACCTACTTTTATCAAATTTAAAGCAATTAATTTGACTTTATTCAAGGTCAAATCACTTTACCCACTAGTGGATAAAATGCGTTTTTACCCGCTGGTATTAAAGGACAAAACACGTGTTTCCGAGCTAGTGAGGGGAAAAAGACTTTCTTTAAATAAGAATTTCGTGTGCTGGGTTGGTGTCCAACCAACCCATGCGGTAACAGTGTGTCGGCAGACGGAATAGGTACTTGTAGCTTGTAGGCTTAACTGGATGGTGATAAGCAATAATGTGTCAACCCACAAAAACTAAAAAAATGAGATTTTAATGCCATGTTATAGCTGGATTTTTAAACTTCTATTTGCAAAAATGACCTTTTCATTTTGAAAATTTTTACTATCCCAAAAGTAAAAAAATAGGTTAACACAAATCCTTTATCGCGTGTTGCCTGTTTTGCATTAATGTGTCAAGAACCTTAACTTATTATAGTAATTGGCAGAAGACATATTTAAATTACAATAATGTGTTATGAGGGTTGACTCAACGATTTTTTTACACTTGACTCATTCTTGCAAAACGTAAAAAATGACATAGTTACCCACTATGAGACTTGAATGATTATTGCAAAATGATATTTTATTCGTTGTTTTATGCTACGACCCGTGTTATAAAACATAAGTCATTATTGTTAAATTATATTCGGGTCATAAATTGTTCGTTTTTGGTGTATAAGTACCATGACACTATATTGTAAAATATAACTTTTAATATTAATTTATGTTTGAATAAGTTATGACTTAGTCCATTAGTATATTTTTGCACATGAATGGTAAATTCAGTACGAAATTGAACATTTTAAGTTATGAATATACATGTTCGTTATTATAATTTGCAAACATTCTTTACAAGTACGTGTTTATATAAAAATCTAATATAAGCTACTATTTTTTTATAATTACTAATTACATTAAGACGTGTTAATGTATGCATAAAAATATTGTTTGATTTTTGAATAGTTACTGAATGGTAGTTTATTATTTTGTTAAATATATTTTATGTTTTGTTCTTGTACAAGTCATAAGTTATTCATAATTTAAATGACTTAGTCTATTTCTTAGCGTCAAAAAATATTTTGTTGTATATTTTAGATAAGTAGTTTATTTTTTTTAAAGATGATTATTTGGTTTTTGTAACGATTTTTTGTTGAAAAAGCACAGATAATTTAAATATGTGTCTAGAAATGATCATTACTCTAATAGTTAATTTATAGTATTTTATTCAACAGGCGTTTAAAGGAGGTCAAGAAATATGAGTGGCGTACTTTCCACGAGTATTTTGGAGTCAGTTAAACACCATTGCATACAATACTTTTACAAAGACCATGCACTTGGTTTTTAATAGTTTTTTTTTAATAATTCTCGCGAAATTCACACTGTTTCCTGTATTGCAAAGGTTTGCACTGTCAGCTCAGCTGCCCAAAGCCTTTCCGCGCACGCACGCAGTATCGTTAATGCAATGCGTTGCCATGATTACAGAACCAAACAATGCGTTTTCAGTTTTTTCGATACGCACAATCCTGTGAATGACGAATAACAGTTCGGGAGTAGAAAAATCATTAAAAGGTTTGATTAATAAATAATGTATTGATTCCTACATACCTAATAACATAAGTGACCATGACTGATATGTTACTTAACACTTATAAAGTTAAAAATATGCATAGGTAGAGTATTTTACAATAACAATTTATGTGCTTTAACATGTTTATTTAAGACTCATAGATATTTTTAAACAATTAGCAAAAGTGGGTTAAGTATCATAACACAGTCTTGAAAAAGTTTGACGTCGTCGAACAATTCGCAATAAAAGAAAAGGGCATTATTTCGTCAAATTGAAGTTTGTTTTGAAATTAAGCTACAATAATCACTACTACTGAACGTATTATAGCTGAAAAACACAACAATCTATATAAAAACAATTTTTTTTAAGAGAAACACAAAAAAAATGAGAAAAAATCTTTAGACGCCATTTTCTCAAAATGGTTGGCGTGTGGGTTGACACATTGTTGCTTATCAGCATCCTTTCAGCAAAGTTACTTTCTTACACTGTAAACGAAAGAACTGTAATTACCGCAGAGTGTAAAGGCGGTTGAGCCGCCGGCGCCGGCGCCGGCGGGGCGGGCGGAGTGACCCGGTATCTGTGCAGGCTGCGCAGCCTCGGCAGCTCGGGCACGGAGCCGAATGCCACCACCCGCGCCACCAGCGCCTCCCCCGCCTCCCACACGGCGCCCGCGCCGCCGCCCATGCAGCTGTAGAACTCGTCAGCAGAGCGGGCTGACAGGATGCGGCTGAGAGAAAATAGCATTAAAAGTTTCTGATAGAAAAATCTGACTATTGGATTTACTATGTGGTATATTTATAAGAAACTAACTATTGCCTGCGGCTTCGCTCGTGTTAGAAAGAGACAAAATTAGCCTATGTCACTCTCCATCCTTTCAACTATCTTCACCTAAAAATCACGTCAATTCGTTGCTCCGTTTTGCCGTGAAAGACGGACAAACAAACAGACACACACACTTTCCACTTTTTTAGGGTTCCGTAGTCAACTAGGAACCCTTATAGTTTCGCCATGTCTGTCTGTCCGTCCGTCCGTCCGTCCGTCCGTCCGCGGATAATCTCAGTAACCGTAAGCACTAGAAAGCTGAAATTTGGTACCAATATGTATATCGATCACGCCAACAAAGTGCAAAAATAAAAAATGGGAAAAAATGTTTCATTAGGGTACCCCCCCTACATGCAAAGTGGGGGCTGCTATTTTTTTTTCATTCCAACCCCAACGTGTGATATATTGTTGGGTAGGTATTTAAAAATGAATAAGGGTTTACTAAGATCATTTTTTGATAATATTAATAGTTTCGGAAATAATCGCTCTTAAAGGAAAAAAAAGTGCGTCCCCCCCCTCTAACTTTTGAACCATATGTTTAAAAAATATGAAAAAAATCACCAAAGTAGAACTTTGTAAAGACTTTCTAGGAAAATTGTTTTGAACTTGATAGGTTCAGTAGTTTTTGACAAAAATACGAAAAACTACGGAACCCTACATTGAGCGTGGCCCGACACGCTCTTGGCCGGTTTTTCTTTATAATATTAGTAAGAAATAATTTCGTGCTCATGACACATTTGATAATAGAAACGTTATTTCTTAATTATCTTTTTACGGCAGGAAAAGTGTATTAGATATTCATATAGGTATCATGCTAGAACAATGGGTGTGTAGATTGAGTAGAGCTTCGTAAATTAGTTGTTTTTTTTTATGGAATAATCATAGATCCATACTTAATTACTTACTCTTGAAGCATATCCCAGATAGCCAGGGCAGTCAGCAGCAAGATTTCATTTCCATCAAGTAGAATGAGGTCCCATATTCTTAAGAGGGATTCCCGAGGCAGCCACGTGGCATACAGCGTGAGGAACCATTGCATTGTGAAGACGTCAGGCAATGGGGGTTCTACGCCTCCACCTGGAAAAAATATATCATATAATCATTCAATATTTCAAAGCAAATGAAGATAAGGGAAAATATTTATGGTTCAACTAGACCACATAGGAATAAGTCTTCCAGACAGTCACCAAATATTTGAAGCGAAATTCTACAATATTCTGTGGAACATGACGATTTTAAAATTCAAAGATCGAAAATAAAGTCAAATTTTGTAAAGACAGGCCCGAGTATAGCTGATGTTATAGAAATTTTGTATAAAGTATTCCCCTCCCCCCCTATTCATAAAAAGGTTAGGAACCGATTAGTTAAAAAGTGTTTTGACCCTTTCTGATATGTTGACTTAGGTATTTGTGAGAAAGGGAGAAAACAATTTTTAAATAATGAGTTCAGTAACGTCACAGAATATATAATAGTACAAGTACAGAAGGCTCACTCCTTTGATATTCACGAAATGCCGTCATTCTAAATTCTTAGCTACATTAACAAACGGACCGCACGCGACCAGCCGACATTGAATTCTATTGTGCCGCGCGAAGGTCGTCACCATTGTATCGCGGCGATAGAATCGCGGAGTGAGCCGCCCCTGGTAACTTTTTATGAATAAGTAGATACACAGCAGTTACACACCGTCCGATATCCTCTGCAAGTGGTCCATGTGGTTAGCGAGCCTCGGCAATCGCAACCTCAGCAAGTCTCGGAAGGCCGCCATGTCGGCGGACAGACCTCGGAGGTCGTCTGCGAAATAGCCCTCGGGAAGAACTGCTTCCACCAAGTATATCATAACCTGTGGACATACAGTTAGTTAATCTGAGAACATGTCGAAAAACTTACGGGTGTTCTGCGTGCGTAGCCAAATGCATAAACGCCCACGAAACGAAATGCTCGTAGATATCTATCTCTATCGCTCTTGTGTATTGCCGCGACAGAGCCAGACTACCTTTCGCGGCGTTTCGTTTTCGTTTCGCGTCGTAGAAATGCCATTCGGCTACGGGGCCTGTTCAGACATGGGAAAACTCATTCAATAAATATTGAAGAGTAATGTAACTTATACCCGTGCTGTTAGGTCTATTGTGAAAGATGGAGCAGTTACTATTGCTGTATCTAATATTAAGTAGAAATACTTTGCAAGTTTTAGTAGGTTAGTAACTATAGCCTTAGATGAGAATCACGCATCTCGCAGTATATATCAATGTCTCATCTCCCTGAAACCTATAGATAAATATTAATTATTTTCTTAAAGCCAAAATTAGGTGACTAACCTTTAACGACTCGGATTCTGATTTGTCCATAACTTCTAGAATAATTGCTGCTAACATATTGAAACCTTGGCAGTAACCAACGTCCTTGTTCCATCTGTAAAAGTAGACCAGAATAACGTTAAAGTTAAAATAGAAATAAGACATTAAAAATAGGAACAATAAAAATTATATAATCTAGTTACCTTGCGTAGGCCAACAGAACTCGGCGCAGCATAGCTTGATTCTCCCGCCCTTCCGTTCCGCAAAAAAGCGAGCAGCCGGTCCGGTGCAAATCCTATAAAGCAAATTGTACTTTATGTTATTACCGCCCTTGCAACCTCGGCCTTATTTAAATGTATTGATAAACCGTAAACGTTCTAGTGCAATTTCCGGACAAACTGTCATTGCTGAACAAATAAATGGTTTTACGAGAGTTTTTATTGCTCTATTTACTGCGGAGTACGTAACTTAATTTGATGTGACGTAGTGCCAAAGAGTTTGTGTATCGAAGCCTTTTATTACTGAGTTTTGGCGAAAGTTGTTGAGACACATAAAATACTTACGGCCACATTCAGGGATAAAACAATGTCACTCGTGTCGTTTATGCCCAAAAACTCTTAAATTAGTGGGAATGGATGAAACCTTTCTGCCAAACAACTGCGCGGAAGTACCTACGCGCACTCTGAGGTGTGTATGGAACAGCGGTCAGTAGTTTATCAGTCAATCCTGACTATATTATGCATCCCGAATTGTGAGTCTCTGGTTATTAGTCTACGAACCAGCTATCAACTGTCAGACAATGTTTTAGTTTTTCAGCAGATAATTCCGATACCTTGATGACTTGTACCCCGTGTTAATCGTGTTATGTGTCATCGGCCGCAGAGGCACGCACGTTCCATTACTGGTCAATCAATGTTCCATTGGCCAGTAGCCTGAGTAGCCAGTCGGTCCTCCTAAATACAACTCAGTTACCTTGATGATTTGCGCCCCTAGCTCCGTGTCATCGGGCTGTGCCGTGCCGCGGAAGCACGCGCGTTCTGCCACTGGCCAGTCTATACCCCGCGCTGTTAGATGCCGGTCTGCCAGGGTTGTCCATAGCTGCAGGTGAAAAAAATTCATAAGTTTACTATCAATCAATCAATCAATCAAATTATTTTTTCGTAATAAACTTAAAAACTACCCATTATGCATAAAGTATGACTACTAATATTAGAAATCAATTAGATAGATGATTTGTATTTTTTTTATAAAGAGGGCGCTACCTTGTACAGCACGTATTTAAGCTCAGTGTCAAAAAATATATTGGACCTTAGGTCCAAGGTCCAATATCTTTTTTGGATATTGTTGGTCCTAATAAATTCGGTCATTGATTTCACTCTTGGTGTGTTATTGTAGTAAATGGCGAACGAATTAAGATCATTTCAGTCAATTAATAGGTACTACATTGTATTAAGTACGTACTATTTATAATTAAGTTGGTAGGCACCTATGGTCGGTATTGTTTTTGATCCCGGACCAAAATAATCTTCGGCAAAATACATTTATTATACAAACCAGTATTTCGGGAAACCTTACATTAATCCACGCTTTAATAAATAAACAACTTTCCTCAAGTTTTGTGACGCATGAATTTGTTTCATAAACATGGTCTAAATATAGAGTATGTACAAACCAAAGCCTTATTGTGTGTTGCTTATTAATTTTTGTTTTTTCCATGCTACCCGTGCAAGAGTGCTTATGGAAATGCATAATTTTGAGCCTCACACTGTTAGTGCTCTCATGCAAAATACCTCGTCTGACTTGAGTTCCTTAACAATCTACTATTATAACGGGAAAAAGAGCAATAGACTGTTCCTAGTATCCCATATTCTTCATAGTTTTAAAGTATAAGGTAATGGCGCCTATTAACGTGGTACTTAAGCAGATTTCAAAAGATACCAAAAAATTAAGGGTATCAAAGCTCATTAACGACCACAAATATTTTTTTTATGGAAGAGTATTTATTGAACTATTAGTTTTGAAGAGTTTTAGGATCATTTTAGTTTATTATATGTCATAAAATGACTATTGAAGCCAACATACCTAAATTTTCTATTACCGTGGTAATGAACAGGTTGCAGTTCTATTAACGCGAATTGAGATTTCATTACCGAGGGTATGAATGACAGTGTTTTTCTGCCATCGGTAAATAGAAACCCATCTCAAAATTCGGAGCTTAATACCGACGGTTGAATATACAAATTATGACAAATACATATACCTATACTATCCTCCTTTATGAATACCCACAGAAGACTCAGTTTCACCTAAGAAATCTGTACTTACGGTACACTAAATGTCATATTTTGATACAAGACTAATATGTCGCTCGGTAATAGATACTTCTATAGGAACCCATTACCGACCCAAACAAATATTGCATGGATCGGTAATAGATTCTTATATATTCTATTACCGAGGGTTATCTGATCGTACCATCGGTAATAGGCATAAATTGGAGTATTATAAAATCTAATTCCGACCCATAAAAACAAAGTCATACAGATGTATTTTCATTACAAATCAAAATAAAATATTGCAACCTTATATTTAAACCAAGCTTACATAACTGGTAAGTAAGCATCAGACTTTATGTCAATGTTTAAAAAATTGACAAATTAACGGTTTTCATAGAAACTACGAAATCAGTCATGAAGTTTTTGCTAAAAATTAAGGTTTTGTTGAATAATTTTCATACCGCGTAAATAGTTCTTTGATAGCGTGAATAGATCAAGATTGAAACAACTGTAAGACATTATATAACTGATCACATATACTTAAAATAAAGCAAAAAGAACTAATATCACTACTTTAACTATTACCGTGGTATACCACAGTAATAGAATCTACTCACGAAATGGCGCCTTTCACCGCTGTCTTTTAATTTCCACTTTAAACACATTTCCAGGCTAAACAATAGGTAAAAAGTACTCAGAAGTCATGTAGAAAAGTATAAACAATAATTTGAAATGCATAACTTTCACCTGTTTGCCATAATTATTACGTAAACTACTAAATGAGATTGGAGTTCACTTAGGTTTAGCGTCACACGTCAGTATGACACAACCTCTTCTCGCGGCCCCGTGGCAAAAACTGTCAAATAGCGAGCGTCTTCTTTCATTCACACTCTCTATCGCCTATATGTGCGTTAGTCAACTAAACAGGCTTCCTTTGTGTGAGTAACTTTTTTTAAGAAATTGGTCGGTTTGCCTATAAAATGCGTATTTGCAAATGCGGCGGTAATGGACGTCGATTTCGATACCCGCGTTGATAGCCGCCGTTACCTTATTTTATGGTGGGCAAATTAATATAGCTTTTTGGATGTTCCTGAATTCCATTAAAATATACTTTAAAGCTACAGTGAAACCTTTTAAAGTATTAACAACAAGAACACCGAATTTGCTTACATTCTAGGATATTATAATTCACAAAATTTGGCAAACATATAATGCATTACTATCGTACATTATTAAATATATAAAAAACAGTGCCCGAAGTTTTAAAAAGAGCAAAATCCTCGGCGCTCCGACACTGATGCGCAAAGTTTATGATCTGTAAATCCTTAAAGCGAATCCAATGTCTCCCTGATATCGTAATCTGTGCCTTTACGTAGTTAGGAACAATCTCAACGTTCATTTGAATACCAAGGTAGGTAAAGCCTGACCAGAAATATATAAGTACGTGCCATGTTGCGGAATTTCATTAGAACAACTTTCTTCATACTATACTGAACTCTCAACTGAAGTAGTGAATGAAAGGGTGTCATGTTGTGAAGTACTTCATTTGAATCTTTCATTCACGAACTACTCATTTCTACTGAACTGTCATCTGTCATTTTTTGGCCAGGGGGCCAATTTTTGAATCACGGCCATTCGATTTCGTGAAATTCGTTCAATAAAATCTCCACTACTAGCGATTTAAATTCTACTAGCAGAATCGAAAACGAGTGGTCATTACCACTAGTTTTAAAATTACTAGCTGTCTCTTCTCAAAAATAGCATTACGTCGTTTTCCACAGACTTTCGAACGGCGAATTCGTGAGTTCGAAATTCAAAAATCGATCCCCAGGCTTTGTGTTGTTTTGCACTCAATACTTTCAATGGGTATTTTTCAGTACAGGGGACCGATTTTAGAATCTTGAACGCATGAATTCGCTGTTCGTAGGTCTGTGGAAAACGACGTAATGCTACGACTTTCGAACGGCGAATTCATGCGTTCGAGATTCAAAAATCGATCCCCACATGGTGCTTTTTGTTCGCACTAGTGCGCAAAGTGGTTTTTGCGCGAATGCAAATTGCTGTTCGGTTCCATTACAACACAACGTATAAAATATTAGATCCTAGTTGCTATCAAATAAAATGGGTACTAGATTCATATCATGAACTTCGGTTCTTATTTCCGTGTCTCTCATTTCATTGAATGGAAACGGCAATATATCACGATTTAAACCCATATGTTAACACATTCGGTCCGAATCGTTTAACCTTAGGACTTCTGAGTTGACTTCTCATTCGAGGTAATGCAATGACTTTAATTTGGAGTAGTTCTTAGAGAGCCCTGTTAACTTCGGAGTACGGTCACGCGCGGTACGCGACAGAGTCTTTGCGTAAATTGCGTAAACTAATTTTTTGCAATATACAAACTCGTAAATATACATAAACAATTAAAAATAAAGTAACGATGGTTAACTTGACTGTGGACCTCGAAACCATATAGGCCACCTTTAGTGCGTTTTTAGTGTTCTCAACTCCAATCCGATATCGGATGTAGGACCGATATCCCATATATATAAGCCGCCATATTTGATTTTTGCCTTTGAAATTGAAACCTTTTCTACATCCGATATCAAATCGGAAAACGCACTTAGAGTGTAACGACACGTCAGCTAGCAAGTAGCAGTGAGTGCGTGCTAGAAAAGAAAGGTAAATAATTTGTTTGGACCGTCAATCCAACAATGTGGGTCCAAGTCCCACCAGAGTTGATAGGCAACGTTACTTTTTATGTGAAATTGAAATGAAATGAAATTAGACGTTACCTTCTTGCGGAAATGCGTCGGCACGCCTGCGGGCAGCCGCGCGACGAGCCGCATAGCGTGTAGCCATTCCGCGTAGCCGCCCTCGCCCGGGCCTTCGCCGCCGGTCGGCGCTAACCCGAACCGGGCGCCGGGATCGCCCGCTGCAATACAAATGTGACTTTGAGACTTCTACATAAACCACAGAATAAATATAATATGTTATAACCACAGAATAAATATAAAAATTACAAGACCTTTTTACAACAACTCAGGCATGGCTCGATGACCATAACCTAACAATAAATTTAAAGAAAACTAAAATTATCCAGTTCAAACCGGTACAGAAGCAATCACTCCAAATGTCACTTACGATTGACAATACGCCTATAGAGGAAGTATCGGAATTTAATTTATTAGGAATAAATATCGACTCAAATATAAATTGGAAATCGCATGTACAAAAAATCTGCACTAAACTGTCTCGATTTATATACGCTCTCAGCGTGCTTAAAATAAATACTAACTTTGAAACGGCGTTGTCTGCATATTACGCGTACGCAAACTCTTGGCTTAATTACGGAATAATATTGTGGGGTGCGAGCACAGAAGTAGACCAACTGTTTGTTTTACAGAAAAAATGTATACGCATCCTTACTAATACGCGAATACCTAATAGCAGCCGTCCTCACTTTATAAAGCATAAAATTCTAACTTTAGCTAGTATGTACATTATGGAAGCGGCCATGTTTGTCAGAAATAACGCAAACTTATTTCCCTTACAAAAAATCACCTCAAATAGACGGAACAGAATTCAGTACCTTTTACCAATTTCAAATCTAGCTATGTATAGAAACGGCCCCCATTATAGATGCGCTACCATAGCCAACAAGCTACCTCAACAGTTATTGCAGGAAAAAAACATCAAAGTATTTAAAAGTAATTTAAAGAAACTTCTCCAAGACAAATGTTACTATACAATCGAAGAATATTTAAATGACGACACTTTGCCAAATTGATTTTGAAGGACATAACGATTATTTAATTTTAATTTCAATTATTTATTATTTACTATTAAAACTTCTTTGTACTAAATTATTGACTACCTATTAATTATTTAAAATTTTATGATCACAAATTATACTTATATTTTGTCAGTAACTGTCAATTATAAAAATTATTATTCAATTCTCATCTCCATGTATTAAGACTAATTTTACTTTACTTTACTTTTAGTTTACTAAGTAGTCCTTAAGATTATTGCCATGCCCTAACAGGGTATCATGTACCTACCTTATAATATTTGAATACCATCCTATGTAAAATGAACATGATTGCAATAAAGAATGATATGATATGATATATGTACCTATACCTTCAGAAAGGACACTTAGCACAGGGTCGAATCGTGGTTGTAGAAGGTATATATCTTTCTGATGCGTGACAGTCGTGGCACTAAGTATCCCAATCGAGTATTTAAGGTTATCAAAAATTATGTTAATATCTAATCTGTGATAGCGCACGCCAAGAGCCATCAAGTTGTAACAACCCTAATAATTGATACGTAGCAATACTAGCCGAACGTTGCTTGAATCGACCGGTCCGAGGAGTGTCGAACCACTGCATATAAGTACTGTACACGACTATAATCAGGACTAACGCGAGTCAATTCGCCGCTAGAGGCGCTATAAGTGTGATGATGGTCTCAAATGTCACTGCTTCTGAACAGCTTACGCGCTTCTGGTCTATTTGTTATGATAATACGGTTAGTATTCATATGTATAAGTAGCGCCGGGGTCGCCCGCTGCAACACATTGACAATCTTCTTACTAAGAATCGTACCTCAATTTTTTTGCGCCACCTCTCATAATTGCAGTGATAATGCCTACTTTATTTGTTTCAAAATGTGTATTGACGTGATATCGAGATAATATCATGATATTGATATAAAGAAATATATCAATTGTTCTTATAAAAAATAAACATGCAAAAATATTTGGGAAAATAAGATTTTTGCCACTTCCAGGCTGCGAAACAGCGCCATCTAGTTTTATCCCGAAACGGTCCATTTTATTTCATTTCATTTTATTTATTTCTCACATATAAGGTAACAGTGTTTCACCAAAACGCTTACACTTAAACAGTTATTAGATCAGTCAATGAATGCTCAAAAGGGGGGTCTAGGTGGAATGGCCGAAAGCAGAAAGTTTCACTACGGGATGTTGTTAGGGATAGTCAGGAGACATACATACTAAAAGTCCTCGGACTTTGGACGTGAGCTCGAAGAGGGGGGGATGAAAAAGGTCCCATTTTTTGTTTTTTTGCTCAAATTTCAAAAACTATGCGTCATACGAAATTTTGGTTTACTACACTTTGAAAGCTTATAAAATTCTCTACAACTCTGACCTAGAAACTTTTTTTCTATTCTTAACCATTGTCTAGGTATGAGCTCCTAAAAACTGTTAATTTTTTAAAAATCGTCCCCCCCCCCACTTTTTACTTCATAAATTGCTCCATATCTTGAAAAATATTTATCTTAGACAAAAGTTTTCTGAAAAAATCTTGTAGATCATTCAAATACCTTTCATTGCTTCTGTGTCATGTACCGTTGAATAATTATACGACTTTAAAACGAAATGAAACAACAAATGTATGTGATAAACGTGTAAAATATGTATTTCATAAACATGATTGTATTACGATTTTCATTCACACAACAGGTAACAATTCAATTAGCTGTACATAAAGGCCTTCTCGCACCCACATCTACCACTACTACCATCTGTGGTGCACCGGCAAAATATTAACTTCAGTATTTCTTCCGGAGCAGCTGGTACTTTGGTTTGCACAGGAATCAGTAAGTTGCTTTCGTTCCGTGCCATCGCTCATGGGAGCCTGGGGTCCACTTTGACAACTAATCCCAAGATTTGGCGTAGGCACTAGTTTTACGAAAGCGACTGCCATCTGACTTTCCAACTCGAAGGTTAACTAGGACTTATTGGAATTAGTCCAGTTTCCTCACGATGTTTTCCTTCACCGAAAAGCGACTGGCAAATATCAAATGACATTTCTCACATAAGTTCAGAAAAAATATAATATAATATATAATAATTAGCTGTTTGTTACTAGGGTTATATTGTTTATTCTGAAATTCTAAGCTGTTGGTATATTAGCGAGGGAGGTAAAAAAGTGTGGAATACTGATATGTACAACTAACTAACTTAGTTTCGGAGGTAAAAATTGCTAATAACAGCTTAAGTTACAATTATGTCCTAACTCTTAAAAGTTTTCTACTACTATTCTACTTTAAATCAAATTTTAACGTAAAAAAAAGGTTTTTATACGTACTTGACGAATACTGGACCAAGTGCGCTAAAATACTCGTATACTGGATCAAGTACTCTTATATCATAAACTGTTATAAATTTGAAATTCTCATGAATGCAGGAATAACCTCATTTATTCAGTTAAAACAAATCCGAATTTTTATGTTATTACGTAAACAAATATGTTAGTTATGTTACTTTGTACCTTTGAACGGCTCTCCTGTAAAATCATGACTTTGCACTTGCCTCAGTATCCTTAGGAGGTATCGATATAACTTGCACGTGTTTTATTTACTCGCTGCCTCTTTGGGCGGGACGGTACTAATCGGTTTTCTTTGTTTGTTTGAAATGTTGTTGGTCTCACACCTTACTACTGTCAACACTGCAATTCTCTATTATAACCTTGTGTGTTACTGTGTTTGTTGTCCCAAATAAATTAAACAAATTGAAACTGTTTCTTCCATGTCGTCTGGATCAGATGTGACAACTGTACGTATCTTAGACAATATCATCAGTGTCTTCCTCTATCCTGGGGGTGTCGTTGACTTTCGATCCGGAGGTCGCGGGTTCAAACCCGGCTCGTACCAATGACTTTTTTCTGAACTTAATATGTGCAAAATGTCATTTGATATTTACCAGTCGCTTTTCGGTGAAGGAAAACATCGTGAGCAAACCGGACTAATTCCAATAAGTCCTAGTTAACCTTCGGGTTGGAAAGTCAGATGGCAGTCGCTTTCGTAAAACTAGTGCCTACACCAAATCTTTGGATTAGTTGTCAAAGTGGACCCCAGGCTCCCATGAGCGATGGCACGGAACGAAAGCTACTTACTGATTCCTGTGCAAACCAAATTACTAGCTGCTCCGGAAGAAATACTGAAGTTAATATTTTGCCGGTGCACCACAGATGGTAGTAGTGGTAGATGTGGGTGTGAGAAGGCCTTTATGTACAGCTAATTGAATTGTTACCTGTTGTGTGAATGAAAATCGTAATACAATCATGTTCATGAAATACATATTTTACACGTTTATGACATACCTACATTTGTTGTTTCATTTCGGTTTAAAGTCGTATAATTATTCAACGGTACATGACACAGAAGCATATGTACACACATTATGAAAGGTATTTGAATGATCTACAAGATTTTTTAAGAAAACTTTTGTCTAAGATAAATATTTTTCAAGATATGGAGCAATTTATGAAGTAAAAAGTGAGGGGACGACGATTTTAAAAAAAATAACAGTTTTTAGGAGCTCATACCTAGATAATGGTTAAGAATAGAAAAAAAGTTTCTAGATCTAAGTTGTAGAGAATTTTATAAGCTTTCAAAGTGTCGTAAACTAAAATTTCGTATGACGCATAGTTTTTGAAATATGAGCAAAAAACCAAAAAATGGGACCTTTTTCATCCCCCCCTCTTCGAGCTCATGTCCAAAGTCCGAGGACTTTTAGTATGTATGTCTCCTGACTATCCCTAACAACATCCCGTAGTGAAACTTTCTGCTTTCGGCCTACTGATGTGCCGACGGAAAGTTTCCAAAATTCTGAAATTTTCACACAGGAAAACTTCGGAAACTTTTCAAACTTTGTATGGACAATTGTATGGATGGAAATTTTCCATTTCATAAATTTAAATTCCCTTTATTTTTCGTGAAAGTTTCGTGAATTTTTCAAGAAATTTAAGATATTTTTGGAAAGTTTCCGCAACTTGCACATCATTATTTCGGCCATTCCATCTAGAATCGTTCGTTGACCAAGCTAAGATCAAGAAGGCTTACTGTATTGTGGGTAAAAAGTAGGTATATACTTATTTCAAAAGTTCAAAATGTATTTCAAAGCGTGCACTAATCAGTTGATATTTGACGCTTACACTGGCTTGGAGGTTCTTGTTTTGTAAGGATTATTCACACTATGATAATATAGTATTAATATTGAAGATCATAAATCTTATTTTTATTCCCGACTGCCATGCATAATGCAATGACGCGTTTCAAATGAGTCATGAGATTATCCAGAGGCACGTCTTTATTTATTTTATGTAGATCTACATTTTTTTTTACAAAATACATGTAAAACTATATCTTCTGATATTCTTTTTATACCATCCGCAATGTGAGGTATATTATGCTCTCGTCTTTTTCAGTTATTTCTATCGGTAGTGCAAATACTGTAACAACAGACAGTGTTATAAAATAAGCCCAAGCTGACTTTGCAGCTATTTGATATTGTTATGTGCTAGCTCGCTGGAGAGTTAACTTGGACGCTATGCGCCCACTATGCATAAGGATGTAGTATTATTTTTGGGGATGTAATGTATTTGCATTCGAAATGTGTTTTCTTCAAAAAATAATATCAATAAGTACTTTTTATAAAACAAAGTCAAAAAGGCATTTTTAAAGCGGTTTCCAACTATATTGAGAATGGTACTTCTTCTAAGTTAGGTATAAAAAATTTTAACACCACCCGTGCAAAGCCGAGGCAGCTATCTTCATACGATACAGCGATGCCAAAAACATAAACAGCGTGCGTAGCCGAATGGCATTTCTCCGACGCCAAACGAAAACGAAACGCCGCGTCAGTTAGTCCGGCTCTGTCGCGCCAATACGCACGAGCGATAGAGATAGATATCTACGAGCGTTTCGTTTCGTGAGCGTTTCGTGAGTGTTTGTGCCATTCGGCTACGCACCCAGGACTCCGTCGCCGCGTTGAAAATTAATGCAAACAGCCTATTTGGCTGACACAAAGCAGGCCATTCCGTCTAGCCCAGCTCTTCCGTGAAGTTATGTACAGTCAACCAATTGGAACCCTAGGTAGAACACTGTAGAACTATGTCATAGTGACGTTATAAATCAGATTGTAAGAAATCTCTTACTGCTTGTCATTTTGACAGAGTGGCCTAGGGTTCCAATTGGTTGACTGTACAACACTTTGCGGAGTTTTGTTACCTTATTTTTCCGGAGAGATTGGATCCACAATTTGACAACCCGTTCCTATCCTATTGATTTCATATGCCACTGTCTGACAGTACCTATGGCTTAATTACTTCTACACTCGTATGTTTAAATATGAGTTCGTCATCTATGAATAAAATAAGGAATCGATGAAATTTAAATGTTGTGTAGTGCTTCAATAGGTAGCAGATGAAACAACGCGCGAAACTTATTTGACTTCCCGAATAACTTTTCTAAATATAGACCAGGTAAATCTGTACAGTTCGTGATCAAAAATATTAAAATTTAATTATTCTTTCTATGTTTAGACACATTTCTCTTTTTGTTTAGCAGTTACAGAATGGTATTAGTAACTTCTGACGCGTTGTTTGATCCGCTACTTTTGATGCTGATTGCTGACTCTACAAAATGCTTATTGTTCAAGAACCAGGAACATGTTGATTTTAATTTTCGGCACAGTTACATAATGTGCTAGTTACTGTATGAGACTGCTCGAGTTTAAGTCCCTTTCTTAATGATTAAAAAAAAGGCAACAGGAGCGAAAATGCTAAAACGGAAAGGCCCCTTTCAATTTGGGAATTTTAGTGAAATATACTCGTGTTGTTAACTGGATTTATAGAAAAAAAATATTGTCCATTAAGGACAGCTCAGTTAAAACATATTGCTAAAAAATCGAGGTGCTGCTCTCGACTGTTTCCTCCTCCAAAACTTAATCAATCGGGATGAAATTTGAGAATCTGAATTACAATGAAATGGTCTGTTTAGTCGTTTAGTTTTTCTTTGCTAATTTTTACCAATTTTGAATATTACAGCTTTTTTTTTGCGCCATAATCAATAAGGCCGTTTTTGAAAATGTTTGATGAGCTCTAGCGTGTTTAAAAATAAAAATATAAAAAAAATCAAAACTCTACGACATGGATAAAAATAATACTAATCTGTGTTGAAAAAACCATTACTCTAGCTTCAAAAACCAGGAAGGAAATAGTCGAGAGCGTCTGGAGAATTGACCCCTCCTCTTCTTCTTCTTTGTGATCTTGCAGTTACAGGTTGCTAGCCCATAACCTCCGGCCCTCTGCATGCCGACGGGTGGTAAGGGGGTGGCGAAATTCTTAACCAGTTAGTTGAATCATAATCTTAGGTACCTACAATACCTACATATTACTCGTACATAAAAATCATTACGATTTTAAGTAAGTAATACAACTCAATTTCAATCCAATTTATTTATTTGGGTCAAGTTAGTAAAAAAACGTAGGCACATAGACCGTTTTCACATTATCCGATCCGATATCGGATGTCGGATCGGATAATGTGAAAACGCACTTAGGCTGGTCGCTTCACTTATCAGTCCTCAAGTAAATTTTGCCAAACGAAAGAAACGAAATCAAAATATACCTAGCTAGGTATTTAATTAGACTCTTCGTTATTCGTGTCTTATTAAGAACATTCATTATTTCGATTGAGGCTTAGTCTTTGCTTTTTATGTATTACTTAATAAATACATAATTACGTTCATGTTAAATGATTTCATAGGAAATATTTTCATTAGTTACGTTACTTATCCTTTTACCTGATTTTGATAACGAAGTCATAAGTATTTTTCCGGGAAAAGAGCGGTGTAATTCATTGTGTCTTTTAACGGTTTCTGTCAGATTAGTTCCTTTCAAATGAAAAACTTTTAATTATGTTCTAATGTAGAGATTAACTAGCACTGCTTACTCAAAAATATTTTAAATGATATACATTTCAAACACATTAACATAACCTCAAAACATTATATTTTATTCAGCACCACATTCAATTAGAAATTATAATTTATCTTTAGTAGATTTAGTGTAAAACTGCATCAGCAGTCATTGAGTGAATGTCAAATATCATTATAATGAGATAAGAGATTATATTATGATAAAAACTTTAAAGGCTTCAGTGGAAAAGGTCATTTCCCCATAATTTAATTTAAATACAGGTACCTGCTCCTGCCCTCGACGAGGCAGCCAAGTTCCGGAGAGAGTTGAGGATGGCACTCATCTGTCCTGGCCCAGGAACACATTGGACAACACACGCATATCACTACACCACCACCAAGTCCGCCTCCCACTGCAGTGTCACTGCGGACGCGACCATCCTCCACCTCGACACACCACTCCCGATATTCCCAACAAAAGCCACAGAAAACCGGGAAGGCAATTGTGAATTATCCCCCATATCTCGACGGCATTTGAGACTGCGTATTCGACCAGCTGATGCGATGTTTACTGGGAAAGTCGCGAAATAAAGCGACGGGACCGCTGGCCCTGTACCAAGTTAATATCGAAAATCGCCATATCGCAGGACTTGAATGCAGTCTCGTTGCCTGTTTGCATGATAAGGATATGAACGGGGAGCTTCGTGGTACCTGCCACGGGCATGCGCCCTGGAGACTGGAAGCGGCGTGCTAGTGTGCGTTGTGTATCGATTTCGCGAACTGCCTGTGTACGTCAGTGTCGAGCCATATTAGACGCGAGGCGCTGATTCTAGTTAAGCTTAGAAGTGCGTAATGTTATTTTAAGTCATTATGAATGAAATTGTTAGTTGTAACATTTGCCTTGTACATACACTATTGTAAATTTTTAATTGGATGGAAGTCCCTGCTTATTTTTTTTTATATGTGATAAAAGTACAAGTATGTCGTTACGAAAGCTTGTACGGTAACGACATAATTGCAAGAAGTATCGATTATTCGCGAGGCATACTGCATTTTGTCCAGCTTGGGAAGATAATGAATCTACGCCCATCCGAAAATTTGCAGGGTCTATGAATCCATTTTTGAAGTGTCCATGCAATTTTGCAGATTGCTGTACACATTCTAGAGTGGCATGTACGCAATGTACGATTGAATCATGATTGTAACATAAACAAGCAACCCGGAGTTGTGGTCAAATACATATTTCCATGTGCAAGGTGCAAGTGCAAGTAACCACATAGCTAAACGTCGAGTAGGTAGTAATGTATGTAGTTTCGGCATTGTGATATTGTTGTCCATGTCCGGTTATATTAATTAACTAGCTTTTGCCCGCGGCTTCGCTTACATTAGAAAGAGACAATAAGGAGCCTATGTCACTCTCCATCCTTTCAACTATCTCCACTTAAAAATCATGTCAATTCGTTGCTCCGTTTTGCCGTGAAAGGCGGGCAAACAAACAGACACACACACTTTCCCATTTATAATATTAGTATGGATTTATTTGTAAATTCTTTTAATGTGTATTTATTTTATTTAGTTTTTTTGGGTTGGGCTTGGCTGAGTGGATCAGTAGTCTCACAAGGGTTGACTTTGTTAAGACTAAGGTCGATCAGTTCTAGTTCAGTTGCTTCTCGACCTTGGCATCAAATTTGATACAGATGTTTAATGAGTAAAAAAGGTGGTGCTTTTGTAGTTTCTCAGTAATGTAACAACAACAATATACTTATATTTAAAATTGCAAACGGGACTTAATCGCGTATTTACTATGTTTTAAACACTATGTTTTAAACACTAACCTCCGACGTTTCAAGGACGGCATTGTCCCCGTCAAAATCGCCAGGTGAACAAGTCTGCCGTTGCTGAACACTTGCTACAGTTAGGGCCTAACCATTGGATTGAGCTTCACAACCCTAAAATTCTCTCTACAGATCGTGGGTATTATAGTAGAAAAATACGTGAAGCCATTGAAATTAAGAAGTATAAAAATTTCAATCGAGACGAAGGTTTTAATATCTCATCCACATGGAACCCGGTCATTAGTAAATGCAAGAAGAAACAAATATCGCGGGTTGAAAATCCGAATATCGTGAGTGTTGTGTGTCGACAAGGTGACATCCCTAGTGCACAAACTGTTCAAGTGGGTAGTCAGGACCAGGTGCGGGTAGTTCGAAAAACTCGTACAGCTAGAAGATGTTGATGTCAACTTCAGCCAGTCTGCTCCGAGACCACGGGGACAATGCCGTCCTTGAAACGTCGGAGGTTAGTGTTTAAAACATAGTGTTTAAAACATAGTAAATACGCGATTAAGTCCCGTTTGCAATTTTAAATATGTGTAAAAATCGTGAAAGTTTGAATCAGTGTTTAACAATATACTTAGTTACTGATATGCAGCAGCAGTACGGTGAAGGCAGCACACAATCTCTTTTGTTGCCTACGCACTCGCAGCCAGTTTTCCTCCTCGGTAGCCTGCATTTGTAGTTCTTTAGTACCTAACGTAACAATAAGACTAATATGCAGCAGAAGTACCTAGGTACACAGCTTCTTATATTATCGCCGCAGCCGATCGCGCACTCGCCTTGTACGCACTTTTTTTATAAATACTACGTCGGTGGCAAACAAGCATACGGTCCGCCTGATGGAAAGCGGTCACCCTAACCCATGTACGCCTGCAACTCAAAGAGTGTCACATGCGCTTTGCCACCCCATTAGTAACTTGTACACTCCCTTTTGCCGTGTTAAGTATAAGTACACAGCAAAAAGGAGTGTACAAGTTCCAAGGAGGGTTCGGGTTGCCGACGACTCAAAGGACAATAGACGGAACAAATTAGTTCCGTAAGTCCTCCCGTCGTCAGCATACCGCACGTTGAGCCTTACTCACCGGCAGGAACACAACACTATGAGTAGGGTCTAGTGCTATTTGGCTGCGGTCTGTGCCAGCCGCTCGCCTGCCACTCGCAGCCTGACTTGAGCCTGCTTTTGGGTCGATAATGTTACTGCAAAAGTATAGTTACTGATATGCCGCAGCAGAACGGTGAAGGCAGCACACAGTCTCTTCTGTTGTCGCCTCAGCCGGTCCCGCACTCGCACGCTCCGTGCCAGTCGCTCGCCTGCCACTCGCAGTCGTACTTCCCACTCGATTGCCTGCTTTTGTAGATCTTCCACGTCTGTATGTCATTAAACCAAAGTTAGCATAAATTGTTCATTCTCAAAATACATACGTACGGTCTCATTGCCGCGACCTATATAAAATGTATGGAATAGTCGTGTAAATCAGACGCAGACATTCTTTCTAAGAGAATGACCAAACTTTTTATCAATTAACAATTTTAATTATGCTGAAAAATGCCTACATAATACAACCATGAAACGCCAAAGTTTTTGACTTTAGCTATTGCTAAGAAACTTTTATTGACCTGCACAACATCCTTTCATGGACTCTATGGTTCTTTCATGTAATTTAATATAAATTATGTTCTAACTCTTCTGAGATACTTTATACTTTCCTAATGTAATATTCTATCATCCAGATTCATTACGGATTTCTTAATGTGAGATTAGACCGAGTCCCCAGGGGTAGCCCTATGAATGTAATATAGTGTAGGTACATTGTACGCTGAACAAGATCAGATTTTGATTACTTTTATTATGTTCGAAGAGACGAAAATTTAGATGAGAGTACGTCATAAATTCACTGTATATTTCATATTCTTTGTGAATCGCCACGTACCTAATCCTTCCAAGTAACTTCGCTCGAATGAGTCGTCGTGATCGTTGCAAATTGACTGTGAAGACGCCAGGGATGCGGCTGAAGTTGATCTAAAGAAATACATATATAGTACATAGTGAAACATTTGAAAACGACAACCAATAAGTATATTAGAAACTGTGATTAACTTGGACCAGGACTTGACCTAAGGATATTATTTTGGGGCGCATTTCGTAATACACAGACTACCAAAATATTTAGAAACAATATTGTAAGAGTAAATTTGTCGGTATACTCACCTACAGTATGTTTCATAGTATAATTGTTATTCGTTTTATAAATTAATATCTGGGCAACCGAGCTTCGCTCGGTTCTGTTTCGTATCCTTGACATGTGTCGCCATCTAGTTCAAAAATGAATAGTACCCTACATCGAGCGAAAGAATTCTCAGCCTTAACAACACAACTACTCCACACGAGATGGCGCGCATTTCGCCACAAAAACTCAAATAGTGTATTTTCCACGGAAGTATAACTAAAGCATGGAAGCCATGCTAAAATAAGAGCTCGGTGACATGTATCTTACTCACACCACACTATTACCTTTTTTATATGAGCGAATGAGACAATATTCCACAACTTCTTTCGTTTTCTCGAAGGTTGTCCCTAAATGCTGATGTCAAAACGGACCTGGGGTCCATTTATTATACGGCAAAATTAAATATACGTTTGTCATTTCACACTCGGTCTCCATCTTTGACAACTGTACATAGTCGTATTATATTGGTTCGAGTTTTTAGCGCGACTTCAATGGTCGTCTTGACGATATTTATTTATTTTGTGAGGATTTCTGATAGATCGTGGAAAAAATAGCTCAGTGTATATTTGTGATAGTTCCAAGTTTCATTTCTGACTATGGCTTGTGTGATCAAGTGTTGCAAATCACATTCAGGAAGAAAAGAAAACACGCAAGAGGTTATATCATTTCATCGGTAAGTTTCTTGAGTTTTTGATAATATTTATTGATACTACCTGGCAGAAATATAAATGTACATATTAGTAGTTTATACAATTCAAATCTTATTCAATTCTGTATAGATTTTTGCATATTTTTTGGAAGTTTTCTCAAACTCGGAAAGGTTATGTTTTTTAGCATAGTGATGTGATGTGTTTTATCGACCTTGCAATAATAACCTATCAATATTCATACCTTAAAAACGCCATCAATGATTATTGTTCTTTGTCATGATTCTCTTGTTATTTAGCTATTTTACAAATTCAACTTTATATATTTCTTAGATTTCCGAAGAAGAAGACCGGAAACACGAAGTTCAAGCTGCGATGCTCGCGGTTCCTTTACTCCCAAGACTCCACCAAAAAGAAGGCCAAGAAGCTGAAATGGAGCAGGCCCCCAGATGTCTCCCCAGGTGTCTACCTTTGACAATTGTACATAATCATATTATATTAGATCAAATATCTCGGCGGTCGTCTGGCCGATTTTTAATTTAATTGTGTTTATTCCTGATAGATAGTTGATGATCCTGCTAAATTCTTATTTGTGATGTGTTCAAGTTCCTTGTGTGATTATGGCTTGTGTGATTAAGGACTGTAATTCACGTACATGGAGAAAAGAAAACTCCCAAGAACCTGCTGTGTTTCATTAGTGAATTTCGGTCAGTTATTGATACTATTATTTGTAGGATCTAAACAAAGCATAAAATACGATCTTTTCATAGTTTATATAATAACTACTACCATGTTAAATTCTGTTCTGAAGTTTCTCCAAACTGTTTTTAGGTTATGTTTTTGTACTAATGATGTGTCATTTTTATCGACGTCCCGACATTAACTCTATTGACATTCTTGCATTGAAAAGGACATAAAAATGATTAATGATGATCAGGTATCACAGACTGGGTAAATGGTAATGTAACATTTCTAGTGAATTAAACTTATAGTATTTTTTAGTTTTCCAGAAATTCTCAAACATTATTAAAAAGAAACTAAAAATAGGTGAAACTATTGAAATAATAAATTTTGGTACCTACACTGCCGTTTTGTTTTATTTTCTATTTGATAGAGAAAATATTATTGAGGTAAGTATAAGTAGATTCTTGAGTGGTGGTGGTGGACTAGAAATTAATAGAGGGATGCTACACGAATTAAATTACTTAGGTCTTTGCGTAAGGAGAAGAGAAGAATATATTTATTTGTTTTATACTCGTATCTCCCATCTTCTATTTTTTACAAACTATTTAGGCCGATATTACACTATCATAGAAATATAGTCATAGACAACATGCCGTCCTTTTTATTCACGTTACAGAAAAAGGGAGGCATACAGACCTATGATCAGAGATATAGGTATGATAATGTAATATTAGGACTTGGTAAGAGAAGAGAAGTGACCGTTTATGTAGGTAAGTACATAAACAAACCATTTATTTGCAATCAGTAGGTACGGTTTATTTAGCCAAGAAGGCAAGAATGTATGAATATATGACTTTCATAGCCAAAAAGCCACATAATAATCCAAATGAAATGTTTATATCAATATTGTATGTTTTCGTTACTTTTATATATATAACGTTCATATTATTTTTAAGGTGAGAACGTAAGTAAGTGCATATTTTATCGATAATTGAATCGACAAAGTAACATCCCTAGCTAACACAAAACCAGGGACCACCTACCAAAAAGAGCAATAACTAGCATATATCCATCCTTTTTCAATACATTATCTAAGTCATAAGGAAGTCAAGGATGAGTATATGCATTTTACACGAATTTTTATTAGGGGGGCTTGGTATTTTCTATTCGTTTTAGCCTTGACCTGTGTCGCCATCTAGTGTTTGCAATAAATAGTACTTACATCGACCGAAAGAATTCTGTCTTAACAGTACAACTACTGCACACGAGATGGCGCGCGAAGAAAAACGCATGAAAACTCGAAAATTCGCGTTTTCCGGGACCTAAGGATAAGTTAGACCGATTTTTCACCCCCAAAAACCCCCACATAACAAATTTCTGCGAAATCGTTAGAGCGGTTTCCGAGATCGTCAGTGTAAATAAATATATATATAAATAAATAAATAAATAAATAAATATACAAGAATTGCTCGTTTAAAAGTATAAGATATATAAATAAATAAATAAATAAATATACAAGAATTGCTCGTTTAAAAGTATAAGATACACATCCTCTTACTTACTGCTATCAAAGACCTATATAACTCCATCTAGACGGATAAAGTCTAAGAAAAAAACGTACCTCAGTACCATATAGATAAAGCAGTGGTGACCTAGATGGCGTTACACCTTTGGGGTAGGCTCAGCTAGATGGCGCTAATATTAAAATTTGACATTTTAAAACATATCAAGCTCAGAATATGGGCCAAATTGTCAAAACTGAGGTTCAAAAGTTTTAAGCCTGTGTGGACGTGGAGAGATGGCAGTCTATGCACTGTGATTACACATTTTGCTTTGACAGTAACGCTCTTTAATACTCGATCCTCTTTGCTGCTATATAACAAACTAACCCAGATCAAATCATTATGATAGTTTTATTCCTTATTATATACTTTTGTGTCATTTGAAGGCTAAAATGTAAGTAACAAATTGGCAAAACATTGAGTTGTACAGTTGAGTTCGATTACTTAATATACATATTTACATGATGAAACAATGAGTGTGTAAGGTATAAGTAATATTTTTAATTCGTCGAATTCGTCGAAGTGTAGATATACCTAAACGACCTCAGCTGTACTCGTATACAAAGCATAAGTTCCAATAAAGAAATGTTTTTTCTTCGCCACGCTTCCATCGGGAAATAAGCTTTTTATCGCTTGAACGAGTTTCGGATTATTTCGTTTTGAGGTTTCGTTATATTTACCAAGCGGATTCCAACCCCATATTGTATATAACTTAAATAAGTAGATACCTATATGTATAAAACAAATGTTATTATGTTTTACTTTACATCAGAAGTCACCGCAAATCAATTAGGTATAATGTGCTGCGGTTCATGACGATGATAAGGTTTATAATGTTAAATAAAATACTTTCTACATGACTTTGTTTATGTACTGTTTCATGTTATTACCTATAACCTCGTTAGGCGGCATGTTCAAAGTAAACATCCTAAGTGGTTACTTGTGCCTCGCACAGTTGGATTGTGCTTTTATGGGAAACCCGCAGAACCATTAATCATTTCAAACCATATTGTTAAATGTAGAATAAAGATTTATGTACAACGACTTTCCTTTGGTGTATAATTTGTTACAACATTTTGGAATTGGCATTTTTTTACCAACCCCACTGTGATCCAATAAAGCGCTATGACTGTTTACAAATCCGTTTTTCATTATTCATGTTAGCTCCTTATGTGTATAAAATTATACAATAAAAGACTAAAGGAGGCGCTCACTGCTCGCATAACTGACAGGCCGTTGCTGTCCTACTGAGAATCTGCGGGTCCCTTAATCCTTAATTTCACAGAAACGGAAGGTCGTGAGTTCAAACCTCCCTAGCACTCGCTAGTATTGATGATTCTGATTTAAAAAAAATACAAAAAGAGGATCGAAGAATGTGTATCTTGAACAAATCTTAAAGGTAACCAGTGACTTCCCTTCGTTTGCCACAACTGAACTGTTTATTTTCGAGATTTTACCATATAAATATTGTGACTTACGCATGGCAGTAGTCGCCGATAGCGCTGCTGGTCCCCCAGTCCCGCTGGTTCGCATACAAGTCATCCAGTAAATCTTGAACTAAGTCCCTTACGTCTCGTTTCTGAACAGACAAAGAATAATAGAGATTAAAAGTGGCAACATTGTAGTGGGGTCCCTTCCAAATCAATTTATGTGTGAGAAAATGATGACACTACGATGTTCCCACTTTTTATTTCTACTGTTTTTGCCAAGCTATACCATGAACACCTGGGTACGTAGCCGAATGGTAAGGTAACGGACCCAATCATGGACAGTTTAAGAAAAAAATTCGCTTATTTTTGATATTTCACTCATAAATGTAAAAATTCTACCGCTAAGCGTGTTAAATCTTGAATCTCCTATCCTTCTTTTACATTTCAAGCGTATTGCAGAATAGATACTCCTATTAGTTTCTTCATAGTTAACAAATTAAAACTAGGTGTTTTTTCTCCAATTATGGACGGCAGTTCTCCAGTAATGGATCCCCCATTATGGACAGTGAAATAAGTTTAAAATTTTACTTTTAAAGCCAACTGATACTCAATGAGTCAATTTTATATACCATATATAAATACAATTAGTTTGAGTTATTTTAACATAGGATTGTTTCTTGTAAATTTTGGTTTTGTAAATTGTTCCTTGTCCATCATAGAAGGTAGGCAGTTTTTCGGTTCCAGTAATGGATACTCGCAAAATAACACCATTTCTTTATATCTTTGGAGCAACAAACTAGTATGTTTTATACCTTATCTCATGCTTAATGCAGTAAGTAAAACGCATTCAAGTTTACACCGAGTATTATTTTTTTATTATTTTATACATGAACTCAACTCTCTTAGCAACATTACTAAGAATTCGTCTTGATATTTTTTTCAGTAAACTGGTGAATTTTATCTTGTCGCCAAATCCTTCAGAAATAACCGAATTAATTGAAATTTCAAAATGAAACAGCTCTACAACTCTAGTGTATGATACATAGCCGTCAGTTTTTAGAAACTAATTTTAGATACTTATTTTTAAGGATTTGTGTTTTTTGTCCATAATGGCATCACCGTCCATTATGGGGTATTTTACCTTACAAACGCTCACGGAGTGAAACGCTCGTAGATATCTATCTCTATCGCTCTTGCGTATTGGCGCGACAGAGCCAGACTAACTTTCGCGGCGTTTCGTTTTCGTTTTGCGTCGGAGAAATGCCATTCGACTACGGGGCCAGGGTGGCTAGCCGAATGGCACAATCGCTCACGAAACGCTCACGAAACGAAGCGCTAGTAGATATCTATCTCTATCGCGCTTGCGTATTGGCGCGACAGAGCCAGCGGCGTATCGCTTTCGTTTGGCGTCGGAGAAATGCCATTCGCATTCAATGGCATTTCTCCGACGCCAAACGAAAACGAAACGCCGCGCCAGTTAGTCCGGCTTTATCGCGCCAATATGCAAGAGCGATAGAGATAGATATCTACTAGCGTTTCGTTTCGTGAGCGTTTCGTGAACGTTTGTGCCATTCGGCTACGCACCCTGAGCAGTTTATAGGTTAGGATGTCCCTATGAGTATTTACTAATTCTAGAAATATTAGTACCTAAAAGGTGAGGACAATAAGCCAAGAAGACTTAATCAAAACTTGTGGATTTGTTTATAAAATACAAGTTTACAATAGTATATAGCAGTATATGCGTTGAATAGGCTAACCCTAAAAAAATGCAATATGTCACCAGGCAGGCTATGGCACTTACAAATAGTGCGAAAGGGACGGCCTGATGTTATATCATTTATCGCGCGACCATGCTATCGGTGCAGTCATGAATGTCATGATTAAAATTTATGAAGTGCCTACACCACATAGTCTATGCGTTGAGCATTAGGTCATAATCATAATTTAAAACATCACTGAAAAGCGAAGTTCCAGTGTGCAACTGACCAGCGAACTAATGTAAACTTGTATTTTATAAACAAATCCACAACTTGTGTTATATTTACTATGACAAAACTAGACAGTGTTAATAAGATATTTTAATCAAAGTAGTAAACTAGGCTGAGCATGTTTGGTGCGACAACAAAGGACGATCTCACGGGCGACGCCACGAAGTCTTGCTCTGAAGCCCAGTCTAACTTTCGTTTGGAAATGGGCCAGAATTTCCCTGCGGCGTACTTAACATGATAGGTAAATTGATATTTATTTAATAATTATTCCAGTTATTGTATAAAATGTGCTAGTTGCCAAAATTTGCAATAAATTTGCATTGAATATTTTGAAAAAATCACAAAATACCAAAATATTTTAATACATCCGATAACTTTTGAGATTATTGGAAACTTTCGCAACTTACACATTGAAATATTAGTGCTTCTTGTTCAGTTTTCTTTAATAATTATGTACCTACAATATTGATGCCAGAGCAGTCTTCAACTGATACATAAACATAATAAAACGGACTGATACGAGAGGGTTGATAAGATATACAATTAAAAAACAAAAAAAAAGTTAATGAAATCCAAAATCTATTTAAGACGCTACAGGAGCGAAAATGCTAAAATGGAAAATGACGCCCTTTCAATTTGGGAATTCTAGTTTAATATACTAGTGTTATTAACTAGATTTATCGAAAAAAAATTGTCCATTAAGAACAACTCAGTTAAAAGATATTGCGAAAAAAATCTTTAAAATTGAGGTTCCGCTCTCGACTGTTTCCTCCTTCATTAGTTCATTACTTAATCAATCGGAACGAAATTTGAGAATCTGAATAACAATGAAATAATCTGTGTCGGACCGTTTTGTTTTTAGGGTTCCGTACCTCAAAAGGAAAAAACGGAACCCTTATAGGATCACTTTGTTGTCCGTCTGTCCGTCCGTCCGTCTGTCAAGACCCTTTTTCTCAGGAACGCGTGGAGGTATGAAGCTGAAATTTATATCAATTACTCAGGTCTATTGTCCCTTGAAGCTGTGAAAAAATCAAACTTCTAAGCCAACGCAATCAAAAGATTCAGCCGTTTATGCCGCAAATTTTCGACACTTGCAAGGGAATCAAAACCTACAGGGTGCTTCCCGTGAACTCAGAATCTTGAAATTTGGTACGAAGCAACGTCTTATAGCATAGATAAAGGAAAAATTACGAAAACCATAAATTTTTAGTTACATCACATAATATATTTTTTTTTAATAATTTTAACCTTACTACCCATTTCCTCATAAACCCGTAGAGGTATTAAATTGAAATTCATACCAAATACTCAGGTCTATAATACCTTTAAGCTGTAACAAAATCAAACTTCTATGTCAACGCAATCAAAAGAAACAGCAATTTAAGCTGCATATTTTGAAACTCGCAAGTACTCGCAAGGGAATCAAAACCTAAAGGGTACTTCCAGTCGACCTAGAATCTTGAAATTTGGCATGAAGCAACGTTTTATAGCACACATAAAGGAAAAATTCCGAAAACCTTAAATTTTTAGTTACATTACAAAATATATATTTTTTAATAAATATAAACTTATTACTTTTTTCCTCATGAACGCGTAGAGCTATCAAGTTGAAATTCATATCAAATGCAGGTTTGTACGGAACCCTCGGTGCGCGAGTCCGACTCGCACTTGGCCGGTTTTTTTGGCTAATTGTTATCAATCTTGAGTATCAACCTTTTTTTGTGCCATAATCAATAACGCCGGTTTTGGAAATTTATGATGGGCTCCAGCGTCTTTAAAAATAAGAACGTCAAAAAAATCAAAACGGTCCGACACAGATAAAAATAATAATAATCTGTGTTGAAAATATCATTGTTCTTATCTTCAAAAACCAGGGAGGAAATAGTCGAGAGCGTTTGTATGGAGAATTGACCCCTCCTGTATCGTCTTAATTAAGTACAAATATATATTTAATCTGAATGCGCTCTGAAAAATAACCCCCAGCGGCCGTAAAACACGAAACTCTCGTCCATTCTCCTTATTAGCTCGTTTAATTAAGGTCAAAGCTCTTTATTATCATTAAATTGTTCACAAAAATAATGTCCTCGTCCAGCTAATTTAGGTGCTGGTTTGAAATGAAGTGCATATTTTGATTTGGTAGGCATCTCGGTATCTCATTAATCATGGAGTCAGACTGTCATCCAGATTAGTATACTTAACGACATTCAATCGTGAAGTTTGTACATCCCTGAAATATATATGTAAATATGATACAAAAACAACAACTTTTATGTGAAGTTTTCAAGGGTTACAATTTTTAACCAGATACCTATTATAAGTACCTAAATAAATAAATAAATAAATAAATACCTTCGATAGTTTAAATATAAGACCGCTAATAACGTCCGTATTCTAAGGATATTTAAAACCGGCTGAGTAACCATAAGACAGAGTGAGATAAATATAGGTAAGAAAGTACGAAATTTTACAAAAAAAGCAACAAATTGCGCTAAAATGTTAGAGCTGTTTGAAGGGCACTGGACCTACATAGTTAGGACAAGGTAATAAATATTGTTTTAACTTTTTTTTTAAGAATTAAAGTTTCTTTTTGGCTGAATTACCCAAAATATCAATTGTTTCATAATTACCTCTATTGCAGGTATAAGAGTTTAATATGTATGTGCAGTATTGTGTAGTGATACATACAGTGCCTGATATATAGGTTATATAATATATGGGTGACCAGTGGAGTTAATGACAAATTTTTGAATTAAATTGATTTGTTTATTTCAGGTATTATACAAAACCAATATATGTATTGGTTTCTATTATTCTTAAAAACCTAATTATATAATTATTTTACCTGTTGCGCATAATTTATGATTGGCGGAGGCGGGGGTACTACAGAAGGTCTTCTGCTGTAATTGATATTGGGCACAATAATCTGCTTCTTTTTCTCCTTCTGTGGCTCCGTTTCAAACGGAGTGAAGTCCAATTCGATTTTCACCACTTTCAAATTTATAGGTTGCTGTACACTAATAGTTCTCATTTTGTAGGGTTTATTACGCACTATGTATTTGTTCAAACTGAAACACTTTGGTTTGTCAAAATTTGAAAGCAACTGTCAAAAATCCATGGACAACAGAAGATTTGGAAATTACTCTATGAAATTGAAAACTTTTAGGTTGTTTACATTTTAAATATTGAAATGAAATGAGCTCTTAGTCGGATGAGTGAGTAAGATCGATTGGCGGTGCGCGGGAGGCGCGATAGCACCCACTCGTGGCCGGGACTCCCGATACCGCTGATAACGACTAATTTATTCAGCCGAATGCATGCCCAATGAGTTAAAGGACATCGGACTAAAAGAAACACATAGTTAGAACCAATTAACATTCTTTATTTAACATTCATAACCTATAACTAACGGGGAGGACAACGTATTCTAAATATCGTATTGTACATTAATTAATTATCTAATCAAATGCAACATATAAGCAACTTGAAAGCCTGACAAACATTAACTAAACAGATGGGATATTTTCTATCGAGAATTAATATGCAAAGCAAAGAGGCGAGAGTAGCTAATTTAAGCAATACATATATAGGTACCTAGTCAATACTTAATCTGATCTGATACTTGTTTGTCACTCTGCGGCTGATCGGGAAAAGAGAGCTCCGTCGACTGCGCGAGGGTATTTATTAACGCCGACGTGACGTCACCGGAACGAGTCTTGATGCCGTTCATGTCCGCCAGCGCTCGAACCGCCAGTGTTGCTGCTCGGATAAAACTCGGCGACTACATCCGGCTGTCCTGCCCACGGGATCGTCTCGACTCCCGTTATGGGCTGATGATGGGGCTGTGAACATGACAACAAAGTATATTAATATTCATTCATGTTTTCATTAAGCAGGCAATGATGCAAAACAACAGTTATTTGTGTACAAAGGGGCTTGGGCGTATATTGGCTTAACTTTGCGATTGTCACATATAATCACTTCGTTGTGTATTGCCGTGGCCCCATGTAACAGTTTTCACCCTGGATATCTGTCACATGTTCTCATTCCCCTTTTACACAATGTACATGTTCGAAGCATCAGCATTAGCCCATTAAACATAAGTAGATGACGCACATTATTTTTTGGACTGAATACTTGACTGAGTATAAGTAGTATGCAATAGATTTAGTTACTGTATGTGCAAATATTATGTAATGTAATATATGAAACTAAAAATATGTAAACAGAGATAATAAAATGCGAGAAAATTACCTTGATTTATTTTTCTTTACCGACTACATCCGCCATTGCCGATTTAATCTGCTAGGCGTATCCATGGCTTCATATTTTCCACGCAAGCGATGCCGTCGTAGCGTTTGGAAGTCCTCTCGGCGCCTCTTAGATCTGTCACCTTATATCGGTCGTTACCCAAGACTGCTGTCACTTGGAAAGGCCCTTTGTACAGAGGCAGTAACTTCGTGCTGTTGCCGTCATTTGAGTGACTTGGGATTTTAATGACCACCAAGTCGTCAATCTTATATTGAGGTGCCTCTTTCCGCCTAGAGTCAAATGATGCCTTTTGTCTCTCTGCATCCTTCTTGATATTGGCATCGACCATGTGTCTCAAGGAGGTAACGTCGACCGGGTGCTCCGTGTTGTCATCGTCAGCGATTGCGTCATTGTCCATACGAATTCTATACCCAAAAAAGACTTCACTCGGTACTGCGGCTGTGGTTTTATTTATCGTGCTGTTAATACCTTGTTGAATTCTAGTGACATGTTGATCCCATTTATTGTTCTCCGTATCTGCTCCCAGACTACGTAAAGCTTCTAGAATTGTCAAATTGTATCGCTCTACCTGCCCATTTGACCTAGGTACGGCGGTCGCAATAACGTGTCGTCTAATGTTCCTATCATTGCAAAACTGTGTGAAAAGTTTCGATGTGAAAGCACTTCCCGCATCGCATACTAACCGTTTAGGATTACCAAATTGTTTAAATAACTTTGTTAATTCATTGATTACTACTTGACTTTTGGTATTTTTCACCGCAGCTATAAACACGAATTTGGTAAACGCGTCGACTAGGACTAACAGATAGCAATTTTTTTGTGTCGTTTTTACAAAAGGACCGAGATGATCCATATGTAAAGTGTGAAACGGTCTCGCGTATTTCGGAATGGGATACAATTTTCCTGGTTTTTTGCCGTGAATGTTTTTATAATATATGCAGTTCAAACAGTTTTTTATATATTTTGCTACAGTTCTCTTTAAGTGAGGAAACCAATATTTTGAGCGTATCCTTTCTATTGTTTTGTCGACCGCAAAATGGCCCACATTATCGTGATTAGCATGTATCACATTCCAAATACAGCGCTTGGGTACAAGCCAACGTCTACCATACTCCGTTCGCCTATACACTTTATTTCCTAATAATTCGTAATCTTGAAATATACGTTTGTTCGCGTCGGCCTCACCTGACGACAAGATTTCACGAATACTACATATGTTAGGATCTTGCAACTGAACCGATAGCAACCAATCACCCTCTGTTAGTGATAAGACAGATTCAACATTTTCAATTTTGTCACAAATCGGATTTCTACTAAGGGCGTCCACGTGCTGCATTTGACTACCCGCTTTGTGCACTATCTCATAAGTGAACTCCTGCGCATATAATACCCATCGGCTGATTCGAGGAACGATTTCCTGCTTACTTAACGCGTGTCTGACTGCATTGCAATCTGTCGTAATTTTGAAAGACGTCCCTATTAGATAATGCCTAAACTTTTGTAAACCTGTTATTATAGCAAGAAGTTCTAACTCGAATGAGTGATAATTTTTTTCTTCGTTGCTAGTTTGACGGCTGTAAAAATGAATAGGTCTCTCGCCTTTCTCGGTTAATTGGGTCAAAATGCAACCTATCCCGTCCCTACTGGCGTCTGTGTATAGATTTATCGGCAGCTTAGGATTGAAAATATTGAGTACAGCGTTATCGATTAGAGCCCGTTTTAATTTAGTTACCGCTTGCTCGTGCTCGTCATTCCATTTCCAGGTACTTCCTTTTTTTAGCAAACTGGTTAATGGTTTGCATAATAATGCGCAATTATGAATAAACTTGCGAAAGTAACTAATCAAACCCACGAATTGTCGCACTTGATGCACCGTTTTTGGGGTAGGATACTCTGCTACGGCTTTGAGCTTCTTGGGACTGGGACGAATCCCGTTTTCAGAGATTTCATACCCCAAAAACGTTATCTCGTTTTTAAAAAATGAGCACTTGTCTAGATTGACCGTCAAGCCATTTTTTGAAAAAATATTAAGAACTGCTTCTAAACATGCTATATTCTCTTCCAAAGTTTCGGTGGCGATCAGTAAATCGTCCATATAACAAACTACTCTTCCGAAACGTAAATTCCCCAAAACTGTATTCATTAGCCTCTGAAAGACGGACGGCCCGTTACAGACCCCAAACGGAACCCGGAGGTACTCAAAATGGCCGTCGGGGGTCACGAATCCAGTTTTGTGGATATCTTCTGCCTTAACACAAATTTGGTGATATCCACTTTTTAAGTCGAGGGATGTGTAGTATTTGCATCCCTGTAAGCGGTCAATTAGGTCGTCTATAACTGGCATTGGGTACTTTTCTTTCACGGTGATTTTATTAAGCTGTCGATAATCAACGCACAGACGCTTAGACCCTGATGCTTTGTCAACGAGAAGAGCGGGACTCGCGTACGCGGAGGAACTATGACGTATAATACCATTGTTTAATAATTCATCAGTCAATTCGCGCATCACAACTTTTTCGGACTCTGACATTCTATAAGGTCGTGAACAAACCGGTTTGCTAGACGTTAGTTCGATCTCTAATTCAACGCAAGAAGTTTTGCCAAGTGTAGCCAAGTCCTGGGAAAAACATTGAGGGTATTTCTCTAGAATACTATTTAATAGAGACTTGTGTTCAGGAGAAACTTCACCGATCGTGCTAGTGTCAATTTTGTTAACTTGTAATGCTTGGACATGTTCGAAAGTTAACACGTCACCTACTCGTGCATACATTATACTTCCGTCCTCAGTAAAGTTCCGACCTATCAATATGTTGCATCCTAGCAGCGAATCTACTACGTACAATGTGATGAACAGCTCGACAGAGTCAACTTTCAGAGTGGTTGCTACAGCTTCAGTTACTTGACTTACAGAATCATTTTTCCAACCTACCAAATTGATAGGACTGTTCAAACGAAATGTTGCTAATTGATTTTGTTTAACGAGATCGCGTGTTATTAAGGAGCAGTCGCTGCCCATGTCAAAAAATGCCTCGCTTTTAAAGTTGTTAACGAAAACAGATTTGTAGAACTTCTGTTTTGAATTGCGTTCCGTGATTAACTTAACTTCAGATTCTTTTTCGATTTTCGGCTTGGGTTTCGATTTACACGCGGCTTCTAAGTGGCCTATTTTGTTGCATAAGTTGCAACGGACATTGTCTTTGATTGTACATATATTCCTTTTGTGACCGGTTTCACCACAACGGAAGCAAGTTACGTTGGAATTACGTGCATTATTACTATTATTTACGGGGATCTCCGTTTTATTGCTACTTTCAGACCTATCATTACTAGAATTAGTCGCGTGTGTTTGTCGAACGTTCGGTTTATTGCTTACAAAGTTTCTTTGTTTGTCATTAACCGTATTCACTTTACTGTGCAAAAAGGATGCTAACTCGTCGCAATACCTAAAGCTTCCTGCGTCTGCCGCGGTGGAGATGTTTGGATCACCGATTGTTCCAACTATAATCGAGATAACGTCTTTACTCCTAAACCCTAGCTGCAGTTTGTCTATCCTGCCTTTCTGTTCGAAAAAGAACTCGTATAGCGATTGATTTGGTCCCGGTTTTGCCTCAATAAGTTCTTTCATTAAAACGAACATATTCCGACTAATCTGAAAGGTATCCGATAAAGTATCACGCCATTGCTTCCACTCCCACGTGGTCCAATTAGTATCGTTTTTTTGCAAAGAATCCAACCACGTTTTGGCGGTATTCCGCAACTTTTGCAATGCCTGATACTTTATCATGTTATCGGCCCACCCAAAAGCACGAGCGTTTGCGTCAACCACGTTAAGCCACATATCGATATTGTCAACAAGGGGATCGAATTCCGGAATCACTGACGACAACAAAACACTTTGACTCACGGTTTTCGACTGTTTACGTTTAGCTTTTCTTCTCCTTTTTCTTCTATGGTCATCGCTGCTTGTGGATGATGACGAAGACTGTGAGGATGAAGTCTCCGATGAGGAACTGGATGTCGTGGATGGCTCCCTTGTTCTTCGCCTCGGTCTCTTCCGCTTGCGGTCACGCGGCATGTTGTGAGCGTATTTTCGAGCACTTCTGATAAAAGAAACACATAGTTAGAACCAATTAACATTCTTTATTTAACATTCATAACCTATAACTAACGGGGAGGACAACGTATTCTAAATATCGTATTGTACATTAATTAATTATCTAATCAAATGCAACATATAAGCAACTTGAAAGCCTGACAAACATTAACTAAACAGATGGGATATTTTCTATCGAGAATTAATATGCAAAGCAAAGAGGCGAGAGTAGCTAATTTAAGCAATACATATATAGGTACCTAGTCAATACTTAATCTGATCTGATACTTGTTTGTCACTCTGCGGCTGATCGGGAAAAGAGAGCTCCGTCGACTGCGCGAGGGTATTTATTAACGCCGACGTGACGTCACCGGAACGAGTCTTGATGCCGTTCATGTCCGCCAGCGCTCGAACCGCCAGTGTTGCTGCTCGGATAAAACTCGGCGACTACAGGACTCTGAAATATTCGTTATTTTCTCTGTTATAACAAAAATGTTTAGTAATATTTATTTTATGATATAGGAGGCAAGGCAAGGTTACCGCCGCCGCCGTAAGCTCTTTGTAGAATACCTCCATTATAATCTGAAAGGTTTCCCAGTTTGGTATTTTCAACAAACCATCCATTGATTATCATTACTTTTTGTCAAGTGCATCTTAGCCTGTGCGTCTTAAAAAAGTGGTTACTATGTGTCCCTTTGTAAACCGCGATATATTAACGTTCAACGCAACGTCTACACTTTAGTATTATTTTCTCGCAAGTGGGTATTGTGCGCTGCGCCTTGTACTTGAATATCTACCTACTTAGATAAAAATACTTGTTTGCCGGCTTCATTTCAGCGATATGGGGCTTTGAATTAGTACTGAAAACTCGTCAAAGCGTGTTGTTGTCGGGGAAGTTGTTGAATAATTAATTAGTGTTATTCAACTGTCTGAAATAATAAAGCCTCACCAGAAATATATGACTACACGACATGTTGAGGAATTTCCTAACGTAATAAATAATAGTTATTTGTTATACAAGAGTGCAACGTTGTATTTTAACGCCGAGTGTGGAATTGAAAAACGAGCAAGCGGAAGGATTCTATAGTTGAACCACGAGCGAAGCGAGTGGTTCGACAAAAGAATCCTGAGCTTGGGAGTTTTTCAACGCACGAGAAGTAAAATACATTTGCACTCGTGTGTAACACAAAACTTTTCCCCTCACTATAGCGAGGAAAGTACAACGCAAAAAACGCGTTTATCACTGCTTCCAGTAGTTCCACAGGTGGTAAAACATCTTCATTACTAGAGTAACTCACTTTTATGAATTTTAAAGCAGAAAATTTGCCTCTATTCAAGGTCAAATTACTTTATACACTAGTGGATAAAATGCGTTTTTACCCGATGGTAGAATTAAAACCATTCATTCATATCAAATTCATATACTTTCTTTTGGATCTATTCCTTGATATACAATACACTTCCTTGTAACTAATGGAATAAGTTGATATTTGTCTCTCATTGCTCTTTATGTTAATTTGCAATGGAAACCCCGCTGATCACGCTTTTGCATTATACACTTGTAAGTTTTACTTATACTAATATATATTCTGTGGTTTTACTTACTTAAGTACGTAAAGCTACAATACAAAACGAGAGATGAAGGTACTTACGTTCGATACAATTTTGAGCCCTAAAAGGTAGGGCCGACTTTAACGGCAAAAACTAAAACTATTTACCTATTAGTGCGTTTTCACATTATCCTATCCGATATCGGATGTCGGACCGATATCCCATACATTACAGGCGCCATCTTGGATTTTTTTTATTGAAATCCTTCCGACATCCGATATCGGATCGGATAATGTGAAAACGCACTCAGGTACTTATTTACACCAATTACTTACCCCCGTGAGTTCGACATGCCTTTAAAATAAATAATAATATAAAACGTAGTGATTCAATGCTCTTTGAATATATGTATCTGATATGTATGGCTTGTACTTGTCAGGCTTTACTTGTTATTTTTAGTAGGTATTGAGCTATACAAACTTCAAAGTCTCCCATAGGGACAGTTGCCATGACAACAATTTTGTTTGATTATTAGGAACAATTTTTCCCAACAAGCGGTTATATTTTTGCTTATTTTGTTGATTTTCTGCTATTTTTATGATGAGCGATCACCAAGGGGAACAGAACGAGAAACCGGTACCTGGATTTTGTTCAGCCTCTTGTGTTGACAAAGAGTGCCTTCAGAGGGAGATCCAGAAACCGGAGCCTAAAACATCAGACTACTTTGCGACCTGCAACTTGCCGAAAAGATTTGAATATCCACGTAAGTCTTCTTCTTTTGGTGCCAGTCCATCTAATGGACTAAGAGCCCAGGTGCCGTAGCCGAATGGCATTTCTGCGACGCGAAACGAAAACGAAACGCCGCGAAAGGTAGTCTGGCTCTGTCCCGCCAATACGCAGGAGCGATAGAGATAACTATATATATCGCGTTTCGTTTCGTGAGCGTTTCGTGAGCGTTTGTGCCATTCGGCTACGAGGCCAGAGCCGCCAGACCTTCCTAATTTTCTCAAGGATAAAATTTTGGGATAATGTACAGTTAGTATCGACGTTTGATGTCTGCATATTAGCTTGATTGGCCCGTTGCCATTTTTTTTGCTACAAAGAATAAAACTTGATGATTATGATGATGATGATGTGTTCCTGTTATCCCTCACTATACGGGACATAGGGCTCTTAGAAGAATCTTCCACTTTCCACGATCCTGGGCGACTGTTTCCAAATCCTTCCAGCCTAGTCCACTTGCGCCAGCCTCCTTCTCCAGAATGAAACTTACTGCCCTTAAATTCTCAAGGCTGATTTTATATTCATATATGTTAGATAATAATGTGAGGAATTGTTAGTTAATCAATTCTTGACTATTTCCACCGGCCGTAGCTTGAGAAATTAGGGTAAGATAGAGAGACGTATCTACGCACATTAGGCATCTACCTATACTCGTACAGGCTTCAGTTTCAATAATGTATACTCTACAATAGTCTAGAAAGACTTGTAAACTCGTTAATATCAGTTAAAAATATTATTGTTGTAGGAGACATCAATATAGATATTAAACCTAATAATACAGATAGAAATTCAGACGATTACATGACAATGACTGCTGCCCTAGGCCTAATTCCAGCACATTACATCCCGACTAGAGCAGAAAATTGTCTAGACCACGTTCTATTAAAAACAAAATCTCCTTCAACTATTGTTGTTTTAGAAACTCAAATTACCGACCATCTTCCTACATGTCTCTTTCTTCAACATCAAATTGTTCAAAATACAGCATTAAGCTCTTCTGCCCGCTATAATTACACAGCCATAAAGAATGAACTAGATACAACTGACTTCAGCGTGATAATGGAAGCCTCAGACCCAAATCTAGCCACAGATCTGTTTATTACTGTTTTACAACAAGTCGTTAATAAACATATTACAATTAACTACACGCCTAAAAATATCCGAATTATCAAGCCATGGATGACTCCAGGTTTGGTGCGATGCATCCGCAACAGAGATCGAATGCATTATCAGGTTAAAAAAAATCCCAATAATGAGATACTCAAGGTAACATATAAACGCTATCGAAACTTCTGTGCTGGCCTTCTTAGGAAACTTAAACGCTCCTATGAAAAAGCGGAGCTAGAGAAAGCAAAAAATAATCCTAAAGCAATGTGGAAGGCAATTAAAACCATGACAAACACAAACCGTAACACACAGGCTCCTATGGAACTACTGGGCTCATCTGTCGACGGCCAAACCTCTGTAAACTTAATTAACACACATTTTGCTAATGTCGGAAGAACACTTGCTCTGAGATCCCAAACAAATAATAATAGACCGATATCCTTCCCTGTGGTTCAAGGCACCCTTTCTCAGCGTAATTCTTTTAGTATTTTACAAACAGACCCAGCCGAAGTGGAACGTATAATAACTAGCATGCGTCCAGACTGTGCCACCGGATGGGACAACATACCAACAAAAGTTCTCAAACACTCAAAAATGTCCTTGTCCCTCCGATTACACACATCTGTAATCTAGCACTCGACAAAGGCTGCTTTCCCAACGCATTCAAGAAAGCTCTGATTCATCCCATATACAAAAGTGGAGATAGGGCCCGTGTCGGTAACTATAGGCCGATTTCAATTCTAAGTTCTTTGTCCAAAATACTTGAAAAAATCCTAAACAGTAGACTTATATCATATCTAAACAAATTCAATATTATCGCTTCAAATCAATTCGGCTTTAGAAGAGGTGTTTCAACCGAGGATGCTGTCGCTGCCTTTACTAAATCTCTTGTTAGTAAATTGGACAGCAAGCATCACTGCTATGGAATCTTCCTCGACCTATCCAAAGCTTTCGACACCGTCTCTATCCCCATTCTTGTCTCGAAGCTTGAAAACATCGGAATCCGTGGCCAATCACTAGAAATTTTTCGTGACTACCTATCTAATCGCACCCAACGTGTCAAAATCGGCTCCTACTGTAGTAACGATGAATTTGTTCACTACGGAGTTCCTCAGGGAAGCATACTTGGCCCAACTCTCTTCCTCATATACATCAACGAGCTGTGTCAACTTTCCATCCCTCACTGCGACATATTCGCCTACGCGGATGACACGGCTCTGCTGGTGTACGACAAAACGTGGGAACAGGCCAAAAAAACGCTGAGACAGCAACAATCAAGGTCATGGAGTGTTTGACGAATAACATTTTAACGTTGAACCTTGAAAAATCGAAAGTGGTGCGTTTCTCTCTTCCACATACCTCGAAACCTCCGGATAGTACTAATACAGTAAGGGTCCATATCTGCCCCCCCGAATCCACAGACTGCACCTGTACTTCCCTCCCTGTAGTTCCTAATATTAAATATTTAGGTGTGTATGTGGATCACAAGCTTGATTGGTCAGCGCATATTGACGCTCTATGTACTCGACTTCGTAAGCTTATATACATTTTCAAGCAGCTTCGACATTCGGCATCTACCGAAATCCTATCTCTAGTCTATCAAAGCCTGTGTCAAGCTGTCATCACCTATTGTATCCCACTGTGGGGTGGAACCTATAAAACAACACTGCTCAAAGCCGAGAGAGCGCAAAGAGCTATCCTCAAAGTGATGTACTTTAAAAAAACGCGATTTCCCCACGGCGCAGCTATACTTTGAGTCCAAAGTACTATCTGTAAGACAGATTTACTTATTGCGTACAATTCTGAGACAGCATTCCTTAACTCCGTTTAACATTGCAAATGCCCAAAAACGACAGGGAAATCCGGTGTGCAAAACTGTGACTTGCCGCACAATGTTTGGTCGTCGACAGATTGAAGCTCAAAGTGCTCGTCTTTACAATAAAATAAATAGCCTGATAAAAATCTACAGCTTAACAAGGCGGGAAGTTAAAATCAAACTAGAAACATGGCTGCAAAAGTTAACATATCATGAGACAGAAAATCTTCTCATTATACTTTCTTAAAAAAAATAGGCAACTAAATAATGTAAATAATTAATTAATTAAATTGTCTAGGTAGGTACAACAATATATGCATGTGTAAAAAGTATTTGAAATAGTTAAGAGTCTAAAGCTTAATTTTTTATCACTTCCTTTAACCACTGTTACATGACCTGCAATATTGTAATGACTTCAATATGAAAATGGAAGAACTCTAGCCCCTAAGGCACAGGTACTAACCTAGTTTAGGGGTCAAAGTTTGACCACTACAAGCCGACATCTTTGTACAAATCCCTAGTATAGTTATTATGTACGTAACTCTGTTATTATGTAACTTGCTCTTTTATGTACAATAAAGATATTATTATTATTTGTTTCTCCGTTTTTAAACTCTCGGGTCTTTCGAGCCCGGTCATTTATAAGGCGTGCGTGGGGATATAGATCCAACACGTAGAGGCCGTTTGGAGATATTTGATGTCATGTAGAACGCCTGCTGGAACCCATTCACGGGTACATGAATAGATACCCGTGAACCGGTTTCAGCAGGCATTGGAAACTATTGTCAATAAAATGGAAAGAATAGATCAGGTCTATGGGTTGAAGTTTGGATGAGTTATGAAAATGGGCTATTGCAAAGTTCCGGACACCTACCATAACATTGCGTTAACAAGTTATCGAGACAGGCGGTGACTCGCCACTCGGTAGATGGGCACCTGATTTGCCATCATAAAGACGGCCAGGCGCAACACCGGCGTGAGTGGCTCAGGGGTGTCGAGAGGTGGTGCTGCGCTTTCTCCGTAGTTACTCGCGGCGTTATGCCCTTTAACACTTCCACCCCTGGAGCGATAGCTCAGACGTTCCTCTCTGGACGGCCAATGAAGGCAAGCCAGAGCTGAGAGTCCTGCGGGTCCCCTTGGGGTTCCACTCCGGCCGGCGAAGACACGCCGGAGACGGAGACCCTGACCGACTCTCGGGAACACTCGGGTCCGTCCGTGGGGTCGTCACTCCCCAACAGCTCGCCACAAGCTGCCCTGCGGGCCGCCACAAGCTGCCCTGCGGGCTTATTATTATTATTATTTGTATGTCTTACCATATCTCGGGACCATGGGGTCCCGGACTTTTGGGAGGCATGTGTGGGGCCGAAGCCAACAGCACAGAGGCCCTTTTAGACACTTTAATCTAAAGGCAAGGGATACACCTGGCGGATACCATCCCCGAGCGCACAATATGATACATCCAGAGATGGTCCCCGCCAGGTGTAAAGACTATTTCAGTGCAGCACTTTTGTGTTGCGATGGGAACTAAGGTCATAGGCTATTGTTGTGCAAGTTGGATGGACTGGATAATGGTCTATGGGGGAGACTATCGGACACCTGCCATGACAACTAGTCTCAAGATTGTAAAAGACAGGCGGTGACTCGCCAACTCATTGAGTGGGCCCTGCAAAACGGCCGCACGCATGGTGCGACAACAGAGCAACACTTGAAGAGTGGCTGAAAGGTTGTCGAGAGGTGAGACTGCGGTAGCCAGATCCCGGTGATCCGTTCAGCAGGCCGCCGGCGTTATGACATTTTACACTTCCAACCTGGAGCATAGGTCCCGCTCTTGCGAATCCACTCTGGCCGGCCGGTTAAGGCAAGCGCAGAGGCGAGGGCTAGATGGAAGTGCCCTCTGGAATAGGGGTCCGCGGTGTCGCCACTCACCGTCAGCTCGCCACAAGCTGCCCCCGCGGGCTTATTATTATTATTATTATTATTATAAGCTAGAATATGATATTTTTACACAGTAAGTGTATATGGTTGCACCTTGCAGATAATTGCCACGAAGTACTTACCTGCCTGCGGAACGTGTCTTATCTAGATTAAGGTGTCGTTGATCTTTGCTGAAGCAGGAAGCGTTTCCTGTGATATGCGGGTTTTTGATATACATCGCTGTGTCACCTACTGCTGACATACAGTATCTGTTCTACTGCCTGGCAAAAAGTGTAGAAATTCAAAAGTGACAACATCGTCTTTGATAAGACTCTCGTTTCCTCACACATATTGATAAGTATACTCTGTCAAACAAGTCTGTCAGTAAATAAGAACAAAGAAAGTTATAGGTATCCTTTTCTCTAGGACCCTAAAGAAAAGGATGCATATAGTTTCCTTTGTTCTTATTTACTTGTGTTGCGGGTACTCAGACAACGATATATATGTATAATATACAAATACTTATATCTGTACTAGGGTGTGCAAACCGGTTAACCGGTTAACCGAAAAACCGGTTAACCGAGACTTTTTGGCCTCTGTTAAAAACCGGTTTTTATAGTCTCTAACCGGTTAATAACCGAAACTGTATTTATTTCTTAAAATTTGGAAAATTAGGCATAAAAAGGTTAAAAACTACGTAATTATTTAATGTTTTGTAATAATAAAGATTTATACATTACTTTTCATTGACAACATTATTATCTGTAATGATTTTATTGTAAAAATTAGTCCCGAGTCTACTCAATTATACATTTTATACAATACAGTAGTCCGGTTAATATATTACGACTCCGCATAGACCGAACGTCCAACGTCTTACAACGACATAAGCACAGGTATTTATTTGGTTTTCGTTTCGTATGTGATAGTATGAAAGTACATCCGTTTATTACGACTCCGATTTTAACGACCAGCCGCTTTTTACGACACATTTTACACAGAATCCGTTCGTCAAGTCCGGTTGCAACGACGAGCGACAACGTTTTTAGTTTTACTAGTAAATTGATTGACAACCGGTCTGGCTCAGTCGGTAGTGACCCTGCCTGCTGAGCCGCGGTCCTGGGTTCGAATCCCGGTAAGGGCATTTATTTGTGTGATGAGCACAGATATTTGTTCCTGAGTCGTGGATGTTTTCTATGTATATAAGTATTTATTTATCTACTTAAGTATGTATATCGTCGCTTAGCACCCATAGTACAAGCTTTGCTTAGTTTGGGGCTAAGTTGATCTGTGTAAGGTGTCCCCAATATTTATTATTTTATTATTATTTATTGAGGAAACAAAGCTACTTCCACCCGAGCACGGCCCCCTGCTGTCTTGCCTACAAGTAGCAAGATTACATTGTGGCCATGTAACTTTTTGGAGTATTGCTTTTAAAATGTTAACAATTTGTTCGCCTCGGGTCTAATCTTATAAGCTAAATAGAACCCAATTTGTATGTTTCGATTGCGTATAAACTAAAACCAGCTTTACTTACAAATGATGAGCAAGCACGCATACTAAAAATGACTTTTTCTAACTAAACAAGTCACAATGAAATAAGGTATTAATACTATGATAATAATACCCTGTAAATAAACCTATTGATTGAACATCCATGACTCAGAATACATCCATGAACAAATATCTGTGCTCATCACACAAATAAATGCCCTTACCGGGATTCGAACCCAGAACCGCGGCTTAGCAGGCAGACCGGTCGTCAAATATGTGCACATTAATAAAATATTGTTTTTTTTTAGATTGGTTCAATGGCTACGGCTGTCAAGTGAATAAGCAGCACCCGTTGTACCGGACGTCCTCCAGTGAGTACGGATGGTATGCTCCAGGTTAGTGTACCGATCGTATTGCATGATACAGGGATAGGAATTATATTTCGAGGTTGGTCCCATAGGGAAACTCAACCAGTAAATTATTGCATCCTGTATACATTTTACATTGATGAAAACATGGCGGGCAAGCATGGTACAAAGCGACGGTGTCAGTGCGTTTTTTTTGTACGTTCTGTAAGTGTGACAATAACGCACCGACGCGAAAGGGTATATATCACAATAGTATGCAGAGTGTGCTACGCCCGATGAACGCTAAAAATAATACTTTTATTTTGGGTAATCGTATAAAAATACTAATTTTACTCATGAAATTTCAATAAATAATTTTAATTGTTTACTAAAAACTACAAGTGACAAAATTAAAGAATACGGTTCCCATTCAAGAATTGAAGCTGGGCACTTTTCGAGGTAAATACAAATGTAATTTTTTATTTATGTTTTCGACAGACGACAGATGAAACTTTTGATCTAATGGTGGAGTGGGACTTTGAATATACTACGAGTATACATACAGTTTTTTTGATAGAAATAGAACTGTATGCCCTTGCTACGGAGCATTCACATGGTTTACCTTTTGCTATTTTAATATTTAATTCACACTATAAAGATATCTAAATTTTTTTTGTGCAATTCAGTTTGCCAATGTTGTCAATGGTTACAGTGTTAATTATGGAGCTTTTAATCCGGTATTCATTATTATTTATTTATATTTATCCTGTAATTAGAATTAATCGCTCACGGCAACCTGATTGACGCTGACTGAGGTCAAAAGACAATGGTTATGGTATATATAAAACTTGTAGACTATTACCTATCTAACTTGGTTTAAATTGTATATTTTATGATTCATTTTTTAAACTTAAATTAAACTTTTACTCTTGTAGGTATCCACTCTGTTCCAATGCAGTACCACCCGAAGAGCCAGGCCTTCACAAACAATCTAGCGCAGTTCGGGATGTACCGCAACTACTCGCTCAACACCCGCCTTGACTATTGAAATTGAACGAGCTCTAATAACCGTGAAATTGCTTTTTGAGGTTAACCATGTAACCTCAGTCGTTGGGGTTCTGTTGCTGCAAGATGAGTTATAATAAAGACTGCAAAGTCGTTTGGCCTTCTAAAGCCAACGCTCCTAACTTTCACGTTGCGCAGCGTATCGTAGTCGTCTATAAAGAATTACTCTTCAGTAAGTGCGACAGACGGGACAATTCTACTTTACACTCATATCATTAGGATATCTGAAGGATGTTATTTGGATTTCATGAATTTCGCGCCCGCTCGTCCGTAACTGAATTAAGGTACGCACGATAACTGAATGACATCTTCCGGATATTGTTCTGATGTTGGTGTACCATTAAATTTGCCTGAGATGAGTCAGATGGCACTGTCACGTTGGCTAAGCGGACTTATCTTTTTGAGGCAAAGTGCTTGCGAGTAATGAGTCTGCTCTTTTAACGCTTTTATTCCTTAGTATACAAAAGAATTTGAAAAACATTGGCAAGGCATACTTATCATTATAGAAGCTATATCTGTAAAAATAAAAGTTGTGGTTAGCAGTTTTATTATAACCTCATGATTTGTGGAGGAGGAGGCTTGTTTATAACCAAAGAACTTAAAATGTAAATGTTCATTGATTTCATTATGTTCTTTATGTAAACTGGTATTATGTTTAACATATTTTGCAATTTAGCTGAAAGTTACAATGCGCGTTTTCGTATGTAAGTTATCAATTTTAAGATAATAATTATTTATAAGTGCGTATTTTTAAGTTATCCGGTTTAGGAAATATAGTTTCATTTTTGTTTTCAAGGAGTCGACATTGTTCTCTGCGTTTTAACTTGGATTGTTAGATTTGTATTGCTATATTATTAATTCGTTGTTAGCTATTGATAATTTATAATAAATATTTTGCAAGTTAACTTGGTTTCCTTTAATTGTTACTCCACCCAAGATAACTATCAAATACTTATATAATGACCCCGGTTGAGGGAGATCTTCTCTAAAGGGTTTATTTCTTTATGGACTTCATATATAAATACATGATTAAGTCCTTCTGATAAGACACTCCTCAGTGGACATTTTGTTATAAGATCATTTGAAAAAAGATAAAGAGCATCAGGATTATTGGTGAACCTCAGCGTTTTGTCTGCTATGGGAGGCTAGGCTAGTGTGCAAATTTATCCATACCTTTCCTTGATGATCCGTGCATTTTCCGTGGCTCAGTTGGGAGAAGCGATTAGACCGATGTTCCAATAGGTCGTAGGTTTGAGTCCAGACAAAGCTATTCCCTGTAGTCTTACCGCGTAGTTTTACTAGTTGAATCAATGGAAATTTTTTTCCCAATAGACTTACTGATAGTAAGGGCCAGGCAATAGATAGCTTAGGTTTATTAGGTACCTATTGATGCCCGAAGGGCAAACAGAAATACAAATTTAAAGTTATTAGAAATAGGAGCCCCGCGCAGCGGGGCTCCATCGAAACAGTAGTCGCGTCTGGTTTCGTACAAAAAAAGCGAAATCTTGCAATCAGTAAGTGTATTGGGAAGAAAATTCCCAATGGTTCAACTGGTAAGACTACAGGCTATTCTCCAGACAGAGGTTTACCTACTTTCCCCTTATGTACTTACAAAAAAATGTAATATCGTCCGAAATCCTAATTGGGCAAGTATTCTTTCTAACCTGACAAGGAAAGGACTCGAACCCATCATGGCTGTGATTGCAGGCATCCACTCCGTGCCGTCCGTGTTCTACCCCGCGGGCCAGACGTTCACGAACCGCCTCAGCGCGGCCGGCATGTACCGCAACTACAGCCTCAACACCGGCATGGACCCGCCGAGCTATACTTAATTTATGTATTTATAATATATTGACGGTCAAGGAACTCTTGTTACTAAAAAAAACGAAAATCAAATTCTACGGAACGATAAACCTTCGTCCCTACATTTGCGGCCTTTTTTTTGGTGACAATATTTGCTTGACAGTCTATATATTTATTTTCCCCTCACTAGCTCGGAAACACGTGTTTTGTCCTTTAATACCAGCGGGTAAAAACGCATTTTATCCACTAGTGGGTAAAGTAATTTGACCTTGAATAAAGTCAAATTAACTGCTTTAAAATTGATAAAAGTAGGTGAATCTAGTAATAATGATGATTTACCACCTGTGGAACTACTGGAAGCAGTGATTTTTTTGCGTTGTAGTTTCCTCGCTGTAGTGAGGGGAAAAGTTTTGTGTTACACTCGGGTGCAAATGTATTTTACTTTCGTGTGTTAAAAAACTCGCAATTTAGATTCTACTCTCGAACCACTCGCTTCGCTCGTGGTTCAACTATAGAATCCTTTCACTTGCTCGTTTTTCAATTCCACACTCGGCGTTAAAATACAACTTTGCCCCCTTGTACAACAAATAACTATTAGTCAGCTGAAATAATTTGCAGATCGGAAATACACGGTTATTCCTTAGTATGGGAGCATCCCAAAAATCTTGGCAAAATACATGTAGGTACAGACGGGAAAGCCGGGTTAGCACATGATTGGTGCGAGAGTATGTCGCCGCGTGAAAGATCACGCGCCTTCTTCTAATCGTATTAAGTAATGACATGAACGGGTGACGATGACGGGTAGGTAGGTAGTCTACCTCGCGGCACGCCAATCATGTGTTAACCCTTGCAAAAATGTCTCCTATATTTAGGTGTAGGTCCCTATTGCTCAGAATTTACCTCGAAAACTATTGCAGGTGACTAAATAAACACGCAGTATGTTAGGTATTTATTTATTTTTTGTGTGGTGTTAGCAAAGGGGAAATAACTTCTCTAGTAATTTTAAATCGGGTTTGACACAAAATAAGTGGTATTCTTTAAATCGTTTCTTGATACTAATTAGTTAAGCTAATAAGCTTTACTTTATGTAAATCCCGTTTCGGAATCTGCTGTTACAGGTACTTACCGTACTAAGTGTTCGTTTCTCGCTGGTTGTCGCATCAACTCGTACTTTTGAATATCTAACTTTACTTAATATTGTAACTGCTTTATTTTGTCTTTTTATTATTAATAGTGTTTTTGGTACTTCTGCGAAAATTAAATAACAGAAATATAATATAAAAATGTTGGTATTTATTATTTTCCTAACTTTACCTACCATGAAATTGATGAAATGCTCGTTTATGGGCATGGTAATTTGGATACCTATTATACACCGTGTTTTTTTTTGTTTTCCGTTAAATTCGACATGTCATTAGGTTCGTTATCAGGAACCATCCTGCCGGCGTATCATGCTGCCAATTTTATCACTTATCCACGTGGATAAAGCATCCGTCACGCTTTGGCAAGTATGTCAGTGTGAGAGTGACAGATGTCTTATCCACGTGGATAAGTGATAAAATTGGCAGCATGATACGCCGGCAGTATATCACTTTTAGTTAAATTCGCAGAAAATTTTTTTTCATCGATTTCATACATAGTAAATTAATTAATTAGTGTGAGAGACTCTTAAGGATAACATGTGGATGGATGTGAGCCTCGGTCCGGAAGGATAACATTCAAGACATTTAGATTGTCTTAAAGTTGGTTGATATCATCAATTTGAATTGATTGACAAGGGTGGGTAAATTGAAAGGCACATGTCAAAACAAATAACATTGGGAAGTGGTAAAGGCTGTCACACACATGTTCATCAATTATTTTTATTTTTTTAATAACTCGATAACCGGAAGAGTTATGACGCTAGTTTCTTAGAGGAATTAATTGTATTTGGTCTACGAGTAAAGAACCATCCCTTAAAGTTAACGGAATTCAATAAAAGCAGAGTGTATAATTTGGTATCATGGGAGTTATAGGGATGGACGGTAGTAATAATAAAAACAACTAATCGGTACTGACTTACCAAAAGAGGTATTTATTATATTATATAGATTAACATGCATTCAAATTCCGTTACAGATATTAATACTTTTGAAGGACACGGTTGCCATCTAACATCCTAGCTTCCGGACTGCGCAGCTTTACCGGGTCTTTATTTATTGTAGTGACATACCATGTCCCTTTCACTCCCTAAGCAGAAGATGGCCACGACAAATTACTATACAACATAATTGAAGTAACCCATAAAAAGAGCTGATGTTGATAATATCCGATATATATATATTGATATATATATTGTAAACTATGTGAGGTGTGCAATAAAGAGTATTATATTGTATTGTATTGTATTGTATCCGAAGATAATAATTATATTTTTCTACTTGTCGACTGTAATCTGTCAATTAGGACACCACAGACTAAACTATAAGTGCTAACTTTTCAGTGTTGGATACTCTATGGCAGTTCCGACTCAATTATAATAAGCTCATTATAGTTGACTTTAGTTAACTGTAATAATTTCAAAAATAGAACTTCACACAATTTCTATACTAATTTGCGATACCTGGCAAATTTGCCTGCATCTGAAACACATTTCTTTTTATCTGTCGCGTTATCGGCCAATCAAAGACGGTTATTACAAACAATTGGTTGCTAGGTAATTCGATGTTGATACAACGGTGAACGACTCTATTAATGATGAAGATGATGACCGTTGCGTAAGCGTTAAGTAGGTATTGACAGTCAATATTGTGGACGATGGAATCTGTGTTGAATTTTAGAAGCGATTTATGCGTCGACTTCAGTCGGTCAACAACACTTGACAAAAAAAGATGCAGTTTTATATTTAAGTATAAAACGGTAATAAATAAGTATTTTGCCGTGGCCACCGCCCGCGCGTCCGCCGTATGAGTACACGTCGTATAACTTGTTAGCAACAACAACAACAGCATTTATATTAGTGTTTATTTATATATCGATATCTAACAAACTAATAACATTAAACATTTAAAAAATTAAACTAATTTAAGTCGCTGCAGTATAATATACAATAAATACATTATCTGGTAACTGTTCTATTAAAATAATTAACTCATCGATTAATATTTTACTGTATAATATTTTATGTAATAAAATTGTTCATTATAAGGTATCTAATTGCGCATTTTATAGGTACTTACACATAGTTACATGGTGGTTACGGCTAAACAATGTCTGTGTCTAAACTAGCTACGAGTGCATATAAAAATTACATTATATATACCTACTCATAATGTAGGTAAGTCTACTTGGTATGACGCAGTATAAAGGCCCCAACAACAAATAATATTTGCTACTTAAAAGATTCACCAACAAGTCTGTATGTTAACTTTGAGCACTAAATCAACAGAAGCCACCATACGTATTTGCAACCCATACATATAACTTACATGTAATGTATACTAGCTATTTTTCGTTGTAAAATCTACAGTAACAAATGGTCGACTAAATGTGCCGGGCTCAACACAGAGGCTTGTCAACGGTCATACTTCCAAGATCCGCAAATACGAGTACCATCACGTAAAACTACAATTTCAAAACTCTACTTTAGCTAAAGAATATATAGGCATATATGGTTGCTATAAATATCAAGAGAATAAGAAACTCGTTAGCAGTCAAGAGTGCAAAGGATTTCAAATCAAATCGTTCTGGCTCCTCCTTGATCTGACCCTCTTTCATGATATGACATCATCAGACTTCATTCAAATACAACCCTCGGTTCTTTCATTTCGCAAAACCATATATTATTAAAATATATAAGAAAAGTTGCATGAACAATGACACTTTTATATGTTAGGAATGTATTTCGGTGTAGCTTGCCTATGCGATTTCGGAGATACCACGCAAATAGTACTTAAATAACAACAACATAGTTAAAGCACGAAAATAAAAATCACACATACCTATGCATCAACAAGATATTCTTAAAACTATGAGATACAACTAGTATTAAGTTATATAAAATGTGGATTAATTCTTGCATTTAACAATATTGTCTTCAATAGCATTGCTCACATCCCAACAATTTAGATCTAATAGGACCGCACAAGGGAATCATAAACTCGTCTGATGTCGATTTCCGCATAAACCAAATACACTTTGCAACAGCAATCGATTAGGTATACAATGTGCAAATTCAATACCGGCGATAAATTAAACCAGACGTAACTTATTACTCTAATCAATAATTAAAAAATGTTACTTAGGTAATGTTTATCACATAAATGTAACCCGTAATCAATTAAAACTTTCAAGCAGCAACCTCTACAACAACATAATATGAAGTGCCGTGATTCGCCCATATTAAGTTTACATGCTGTATTAAGGCCAGTACACATCTTATGAATATGCAGCACAGCAGAGCTGTTGGATGTCATGTCGTTTAGTTTGCTTAGCTGTTAATTTTTTAACGTATAATTCGTCGCTTTTATAACCATAATTTGTACTTTACGCAACGCAAGTTGTGCGACATTTTATTTAATTCATTACATTACGTACAACTCGTGCACACTGCACAGACGTGTTCAGTAGACACTGTCTATGCAGCAAGCTAGAGCTGTGCTGCATACGCAACTTGTGTATTTCGGCATTTATCCCTGCATACCATTAATTCCACACGATTACTTCAGAAGTGACAGATACCTAAATAGTTCAGTTTACGCTAAAGGGAAGTCATGAAATGAATTACATCAAATCCTTAAAACGCTTCAATTCTACTTATTGCCACACATTTTATTTGTCGTCAATGATATTATACATTTGTGAATTGCGTCGTTTGCGTCGTTCTGCTACGAAGGTGCGCGTGCACCCGTCGTCGCGTGTGCGTTACTCCCAGTACTTATACTCGTAATCTCTAGCCGATTTACCTGGTATGGTGTACTTGGTATTTGTAAGAAATGTTTTAGTGTACGGCGGCACTGAGAATAACCACCAGCGGGCGGTAGAAGGAAGGCCGGAGAAAGACACTACTGTAGCGACGCGCGCGAGTGCGCGGCGCGTACCGAACGGGTTCGATCACAATGCAGCTCAGTTGATTCGTATTTCATTATTTTATAATAAACTTATTGTACAAAATCTATAGTTACTTTAAATACGTTAACACTATGCTATAGCTTCGGTTAGACGGTCGTTCCCTATGTCGTAAAGGAGCTTCCCAACCGGTAGGTACTACGGCTAAACGTCACCCCTTCCGATGCAAACGATATGAGTATTCATAATAAAAAATACCGGAACCGGTTTTCTATATCATACTTTGTAACAATGTATATGTAAAGTTTGTAATAAAGGTACGAAAATTATGCAAATAACAACATTACCAAAATCGGGCATATGTTGACCAGTTAATATGGTCGCAAATATCTTTTATCGAGCTACCGTTAAAGGGAGACCACTTCATTTGTAATTTTGTTAGTGTCCAAGCTGAATAGACGTTAGTGAGGCTTAGTGGTCTTTTTTGCCAGTAAGTGCTGTTAAAAATACGTATAGTGCGCCTCTGATAGTTGCGTCTCGATTGCCACGGAGTATGAGCGATTGGTTTTATTTCAACCATTAACGATAGCTCGGTAAAACGCACGCCCGAACGCCGGCTAACTTTACATATCGCCGAAAATACCGGCGAATGTCTTCCTCAAGTTCTTCATAGTGTCCTCGGCGTCTTCGGTGAGCGCGGCGCTGAGAGAGCCCTGGCGCGCGAAGCCGCCGCGGCCGCCCGCGGAGCCCGTGGGGGCTGCACCGGCCGCGGCTGACGCTGTGGCGCCTGATGCTGAAGATACCGTCGACGATTGGGATGCTGGTTTAGGGAAATAAAAGAGCATATTATAGAGCTTAAATACATATTTAAATCTAAGTTAACTACCTGTCTTAAATCAAAACATTAATTTGAAGTCATTAGTCAGTCCGGCGCTTAAAGATTCGATCCGGGGAAATTCTTCCTTTTGCCTAAGTCGACGAGGTTAAATTATTTATCTGAATCTGTGGTACACTACTTAGTAGGTATTCAAAATGGTTTTTGGTGGCGTTTGCTCATTATGTTGAGTCATGGTCAAGTCATGGTATGTATGCAGCCTTAAGTAACACTAAACTTCTCTTCCCGCACAGACTTTAAAATTTCAATAAAATTATGGCGAGGGCGCCGAGCTGCCTAATACAGAGCTGCGGGATGCGGGCTTGGTGATTCCCGGCCGGAAAATGGGCTGGATGTTAGAAATGTTCACCTTGAGAGTCGCGCCTCGTGAGCGGCGGTGGCGGTGGCTGGCTGGGCTCGGCCGGGATGGGCGGCAGCGGGCGGTCGATGCTGGCCGCGGCGGTGAGCGGCGCGGGCGGCGGCGCGCTGGGCGGGCCCGCGCCCGCGCCCGGCAGCGGCACCGACCGCTCCTCGGGCGAGGGCGCTGAGCTGCCCGATACGGAGCTGCGCGAGGCGGTCTTGGTGATGCCTGGCCGGCAGACGGACTGGAAGTTTATGAATAGATTTGATTAAGACGATTTGGCATATTTTAACAAACAATAGGGATGACGACTTTAGAGACGGCTGATAGAGAGGAATGGAGAAGGAAAATCTGCTGCGCCGACCCCAAATAATGGGAACAGGGCAAGAGAATGATGATAATAATCTATTTAGAGTCCGTTAGTTAGATCGTCCAAAAATACTGAACACATATTTTTCGCTTTTTCTAATTAATGAAAAAATACAAAGAGCAGAGCATCAAAGTTCCGGAGTGGGGGCTTGTGACGTCACTTCTAAGTAAAAATTGTACCTAGGCGTGACGTCACGCGAAACTTTAACGCACTGTACCGTCTCCATTTTTCGTTTACGGCTTACGAGAAAAAAGAAAAAATACGTGTCTAAAATTCTTTGATAATCTAACTGATGGACTACCAAATTTTTTTTACCTAGTTTTTTTTAGTCGTCTCGCCTATTAAAATAATGTACAAAAATCATAGTATCCCGAAATGTTTTGGACTCAGCATGTTGCTGGCAACTCGCTGATCTTCACGGATTTCAATGGATGCCATCTTATAACCAATTTTTTTACAATGTTCGAGGGTTTTTGTTGTGCCCCGTTTTAGTTTAAATATAATCTATACCCAAAATATTTTGTTATGTAGGTAATAGGTATGTTGTTGTTGTTGAGGTCGATCATGAGCTCTCACCTGCCTTTGCCCACCATCTGTCGTAGGGCGTACATTTCCAGCATACCAATATCTCGCTAACCTAAACATTGGAGTCTTCCTGCGAGTCTCCCGTGAAGGAGGCATGAAGGAGGTGGCAGAGTTGTTGAGGTCGATGATAAGCTCTCTCCCGTCCTTGCCCATGGTGGTGATGATGATGGTGGTTACTGGTGAGTAATAGGGCGCACATTTCCCGCCCATGTACCAATATCTGTCTAACCTAAACATTGGAGTCAATTTCTACTGCCCACCTGCATCCGTTGGAAGACGAGGTCAGCAAGATGGCGGCGGTCCTCCTCCTGCGAGTCTCCCATGAAGGAGGTGGCGGAGTCGTTGAGCTCGATGATGTGCTCGCGCCCGTCCTTGCCCACCACCAGCTCTAGGGCGCACACTTCCAGCCCTCCGAAGATCTCGCTAACCTGAAGAGAAGAGTAATTTTAAACGGGCATTTTCGCGAAAAAAGACTCAAAAACTTTTTTTTCTAAAATAGGAAAATTTTATGTTTTTCCTACTCAGAATCACGAGCGAGGCAAAAATAGCGTCGCAAATTTAATTTTTCCACTTTGTTACTATTTTTCAACTTACTTTGTTACTTACGGTTACATATGTTACTAGAACTACATATTATGTTACTACATAACATATGTAGTTCTAGTAACATATGTAACCATTAAATATCAATCATTTAATAGTTTTTTCTTAACATCCGCTTTCTAAATATGGCGTAACCGAATATTCGGCCGAATGTTCGGTTCGGTAAGAGCTGAACCGAATGTTCGGCCGAATATTCGTATTCGGCAAAGTCCATATTCGGCCCATCTCTAATCTATAGAGTCTTGCCAGAATTCTTGTCATATCATATATTTGCATGTGGAGGGTGGCTGCATGAAAAATAATAAATCAGTCTTAAAGCAGTGCTCGTCTTTGATTCACGCTCCCTGCGTCCTTACATACTAAACATGGCGCAGCCGGTTTTTAAAATGGATTGATTTATAGTTAATAGTGGTATTTGAACTGAGTGTTAAAAATAAAGGGTTATACCTACAGATATAAAGACGTAAAACTAAAAGTAATTAATTGCAAAGTACAATGGAATCAGTTTTGCAACCACCGCCGCCGTTCGTATTTGAAAATAATCTTGTAAATGTGACATCTGGTAATTTGAGCAAAGAGTGGGATAAATGGAAGAAGAGTTTTATGATTTATTATGCAGCGTGTGAAATCGACAAAAAAGACGTGACAGTGCAGATAAATATTTTACTTCATGTCATTGGTGAACGATGTCGGGATGTATACGATCAATTTACAGATAAGACGAAATGTGACACGGTTAACAAAGTGTTGGAGAAATTTGACTGTTTTTTCTTTCCAAAGAAAAATTTAACAATTGAACGTCACAGATTTTTTACACGCGATCAGAGCGAGTTCGAGTCCGTTGAACAGTATGTGTTCGAATTAAACAAGATGGCCGTAAAGTGTGAATTCAAAGACTTGTGCCAAGATTTAGTGCGAGATAGATTAATATGTGGAATAAGAGATGGATCCTTACGAGAACGTCTGTTAAGGGAACCAGATTTGACGTTAACGAAGGCTGTGGAGATCGGTAATTTAGCAGAATTATCTCGCGCACAAGCTGTGACCTTGAAGTCAGAGAGTACTGAGCTTCACCATGTTCATGGAATAACGAATGAAAGTCAAAATACTAACGCTCAAGTGAACGAGATTGATGCCATACTAAAGAATCGTCGATTTTCTCGAGCACAGCGGTCAAGGTCATCGCGCGCGCGGCCGGGCGGACAATGGTCGCGCCCAGGCCCGTCGCGACAGCAGGAGCAGTATCAGGACTCACGAGGTGCTAGAGGACGTCAAACATCTTCACGGTACCACGAGGAGAGACAGTGGCACAATACGCCGAGGTATCGTGGTTGTTCACAGTGTGGTGGTGTGCATGCAAAATTTAAGTGCCCGGCATATGGACAACAGTGTTTAAATTGTAAGAGATTCAATCACTACTCCAGAATGTGTGGAGTCTATGAGGTGCGCGAGGACTCTTCCGATCAGGTAAATAAAAATGAGTTTCTAGAGAGTTTACAGATAGGTGATACAAATATAACTTTCAAGTTAGATACCGGTGCTGACGTGAATATCCTTCCTTTCTGTAGGTTAAAAGATTTAAATATTTGTGAGTCAAATTTAACAAAAACCTCTCTGAAATTAGAAGCTTATTCAAAGGGTAAAATAAAGGTGGTAGGTAAATGTTATTTAAAAGTCACATATAGAACGAATGTTTATGTTTTACGATTTGTCGTCGTGGACACAGATTCAATGCCGATATTAGGTAGGTACTCATGTCGAGAGCTTAACCTGGTTAAGAGATTATATACTGTAGAGAAGAAAAGTGAAATTTTAGATCAATATCCGGACGTTTTTAATGGTGTAGGTTGTTTGCCAGGGAATTATAAAATAAGGCTAAAAGAGGATGTGAGACCAGTTGTCCATTCCCCTAGGAAATTACCAGTAGCATTAAAAGACAAAATTAAAAATAAGTTGCAAGAAATGCAGGAACAAGGCATTATTGCCAAGGTCGAGCGCCCCACGGACTGGGTGAATAGCATGACGGTGGTCAAAAAGCCTAATGGTGACCTACGAATATGCTTAGATCCCCAGGACCTAAACAAGGCGATTCGGCGCGAGCACTTCAAGTTGCCAACCATAGAAGAAATCACTTCAAGTTTATCTGGAGCTAAGTACTTTAGTACTTTAGACGCAAAGCATGGATTTTGGCAAGTGGCATTACATGAGTCAAGCACGGATCTATGCACATTTAATACGGCTTTCGGTAGATTCAAATTCCTTAGAATGCCTTATGGAATCTCGTCTGCATCAGAAGTATTTCATAGAAAACTATATGAGCACTTTGAGGACATCGAGGGGGTAATTCTTTTTGTTGATGATTTATTAGTATACGCAGACACAAAAGAAGTTCATGATCAGAGACTTAGGGCAGTACTCGAGAGGTGCAGGGAAATAAATATTAAATTAAATCGCCAGAAGTGCAAAATAGGATTGAAAGAGTTAAAGTATCTAGGCCATAAAATCACCTATGCCGGGATAAAGCCAGATGATAGTCATATATTAGCAATAAAAAATCTCCCGAGGCCACAAAATACAAAAGACGTCGAACGGTTTTTAGGATTGGTTACATATGTAGGCAGATTTGTACCAAACTTATCAGAAAAAACATTTCTTTTACGGGATTTATTAAAAAAATCAGTAGAATGGCACTGGAGTCATCAACATCAAGAATGTTTCGAAAAAATAAAGGAATGTTTGACGAATCCACCAGTCTTACAATATTATAGTCTCGATAAACTGGTGGTAATCTCGGTAGATGCGAGTAAACACGGGTTAGGTTGTTGTTTACTTCAAAATGACCTACCAGTATCGTATGCTTCAAAATCTCTGTCAAAAGCCGAACAATCGTATGCTCAGATAGAGAAGGAGTTATATGCGTGTGTCTATGCGTGTGAAAGATTTTATAGCTACATATACGGGCGAACTGACGTAACAATAGAAACAGATCACAAACCGTTGATAAGCATAGTAAATAAACCGTGAGCAAATGCACCAGCGCGTTTACAGCGTATGTTATTGAGACTTCAACCATATACTTTTAAACTGGTTTACAAGCCGGGTAGGTACTTATATATAGCCGACGCATTATCCCGTGCAGTGGCACCGGGTGCAAGCGAGAGCTCCCTCCCGCGCGACTATCTCGAGGCGCAGGCGCAGGTATGTGCGATTACTGCTTCTAATCCATTAACTGATTCACATTTTTTGAAAATACAAAAGTGTACCAAGCAGGATGACGAATTACAGCAGCTAATTAAAGTAATTAAGTCCGGGTGGCCGACGCATAAAAATAAATTAAATACATTATTAAATCCCTACTGGGATGTGAGGCACGAACTCACGATTGCTTTTGGAATAGTTTGGAAAGAAAATCGCGTTGTAATTCCTAAATGTATGCGGAGAGAGATGCTCCAAAAAGTCCATATAGGACATTTAGGTATAGAAAAATGTCGATTAAGGGCTCGTGAGATCATGTATTGGCCAAATTTAAATTCCCAATTATTAGATTATTTATCGCGTTGTCAAGCGTGCCTTACTTACAGAAAGAAAAATAGCAAGGAACCCCTCATACCACATGAGGTACCCGAACGAGCGTGGAGTAAAGTAGGTATAGATGTTTTTCACTATGGCGGAAAATCGTTTCTGTTACTAATAGATTATTATAGTAAATTTGCAGAGGTAGTAAAACTAAAATGCTTAAAAACCGAATATGTTATCACTAAAATAAAAAACATTTTTAAAAGGCACGGTATTCCCGAAATAGTTATGAGTGATAATGGTCCCGAATTTAGCTCGAATAGTTTTAAACAGTTTTCCAAAGAGTGGTCGTTCCAGCATGTGACGTCATCTCCAGGATTTTCTCAATCGAACGGCCAAGTTGAGCGTTTTATACAGGTCTTAAAAAACATGATGCGTAAAACTACATTTGATAACACTGATTTAAACCTAGCTTTATTAGAATATGCAAACACTCCCATATCATCTAGTCTCCCATCCCCGGCGGAGTTATTTTACAGCAGAAAATTAAGAAGCATAATTCCATGTTCACCCAAATTGTTGATGCCAAAAATACAGAAAGATGTTGTTAAAAACTTGAAGGCCCGCCAGTACAATCAGAAACTTTATTATGATAGAGGAGCTCGACAATTACCGGAGTTATTCATTGGTCAAAAAGTAAAAGTTAGACATAATGATTCATGGATAGCTGGTACAATACTAAAGAAGCTGAGTTTTAGGTCTTACATTGTTAAATTACTGTCGGGGTCAGAGTACTTAAAGGTGGAAACCCATTACACCATATCATGCTATGACCGTGCTATGAACGTGTCAGACAAAAAAATATTCTTTGTATTACAAAGTATGAGGCTATGCATACTAGCCCGTTCCATCACCGATCATACCCGTAGAGTGCCATGCACGGACCGTCAAATATTGTCGGCGAGGATATTTTGCCGGTGTCGAAACGCTCCGTGAATGGCACGCAACGGTGATAGAACGGTGCGTGCAGGCGGTTAAACGGGGTATAACCGCGTATGGTGACCGTTTGAAGCACGTTATACACGCGTTGTCATACTTCTTTCAGTCACTATACTCGCCTATGCTACGGGGATGATACGCGGAGTACACTACGGTCACTATACTCGTCTATGCTACGGGGATGATACGCGGACACTACGGTCACTTAACTCGTTATGCCCGGATATGAAATGATGTGGACACGTTGTAGTGGGCATAGCCATCCGTGTCGCGTTACATTCCGTGCCTGACACGTTCATAGCACGGTCATAGCATGATATGGTGTAATGGGTTTCCACCTTTAAGACGAAACAGAAAACATATAATTATCGATTCGCAATTTAGGGTTGATAATGAATTGCCGCGCGCAAATTATGATGACATAAATGTAGGTCAAGATAACGCTCAGCTGATCGGTGTGCCCACGTGTTCCCGCGCGCCCGCGCCCGCGCAGGCCCCGCCGCATTCGCCCAGCACCGGTTCTAACTCTAACGTTCCCGTAAACAATACTTACCGAACTACTCGTTCCGGCAGGGAAGTACGACCTCCTGATCGGTGGGGATTCCCAGCCACATCATGAAGGGTCAACAACGTCCAGTGAAATTAAACCCGGCGAAAATTGTGAACAATAAATTTTATTACTCGTAATGTTTAGATTAAGTAACTTTATAATAGGCCAGCCAAATAAATTGCATGTCTTTGTAATTATTAAAGTGTAAATGTAATAATTAAGTTAACTATAATTTTTTTTGTTACTTACCTACCAGATTTATTTTTAATTCACCTTACAGTCAATTTATATAAATGTATTTACCACTCTTTACAAAGGCAAAGGCGACCGCGGTGATTGTAACAATTACCGCGGAATATCCCTCCTCAGCATAGTCGGCAAAGCTTTTGCTAGGGCTACCTTAGCCAAACTACAGAAGCTGGCTGACCGCGTATATCCAGAGGCACAATGCGGTTTTCGGGCCCAACGGTCAACTGTCGATATGATTTTTTCACTCAGACAGTTACAGGAAAAGTGTAGGGAGCAAAGCAGTCCTCTTATCGTAGCATTTGTCGATCTCAACAAGGCATTTGACACTGTGAGTAGAGAGGGGCTTTATTCGGTTCTTGTCAATATCGGTTGCCCTCCAAAGCTCCTGAAGATAGTGCAGTCATTCCACGAGGGTATGGAAGCCACAATCCCTCACAACTGCGAAACATCGGCTCCCTTCGACGTACGCCGTGGCGTTCGTCAAGGTTGTGTACTGGCACCTACTCTCTTCGGAATATTCTTTTCTGTACTCTTGAAGGTTGCTTTTGGAGATGATCTACAGGGGATACACCTGTATACAAGAGCCGATGGTCAGATGTACAATCTTGCTAGGCTTAAGTCCAAACGACATAGAAAGGACTTTTTTGTGGATAGCCTTCTCTTTGCTGATGACGCTGCTTTCGTCGCTCACAGTGAGTCTCAACTGCAGACCATCATGGACAAATTTCAAAAAGCGTGCGACCTCTTTTCCATGTCGGTTAATGCCAAGAAGACCGTCATACTAGCGCAAGGATGTTCAGAACAGCCAACTATCGTGCTTAACGGTGCACCTCTAGAGGTGATCAGCAAGTTTTGCTACCTTGGCTCGCTTGTGTCGTGCAATCTTTCGCTTGACGCGGAGATCGACTCCCGCATCGGCAAAGCGGCCACAACGTTCGGGAGGCTCCGTACAAGGGCTTGGGACAATAAACATCTCACGGTAAAAACGAAAATGCTCATTTACCAAGCATGTGTCCTAAGTACACTTCTGTACGGAGCGGAAACTTGGACATCGTACGCAAAACAAGAACGCCGGCTGAACTCCTTTCACATGCGCTGTGTGCGGAGCATACTGGGCATCACATGGAAGGATCGCGTGACAAACGAGTCTGTTCTAGCCGAGGCACAGCTTCCTAGTATCACAGCCATACTAAAGAAGAGGCGACTGAGGTGGCTCGGGCATGTGTATCGAATGGAGCAGACTCGTTTACCACGTCAAATCCTGCTGGGAGAGGTTGCAGATGCAAAGAGACCGGTCGGACGGCCAATGCTGCGCTTTAAAGATTGCGTGAAGCGTGACATGGTCACATTTGATATTCCATGCAACCAGTGGCAGCGGCTGGCCGAAGACCGACCCACGTGGCGCCGTGTTGTCCATGACGGTCAATCTAAGCACGACAACGCCTGGTTCTCCTCCTTGAATGATAAACGCATGAGGCGTCACGAGCAGGCCTCTAACCCCCGCCCATCTAGGGGAGCATACACCTGTCGTGTGTGCGGACGAGGGATCCTCTCTCGAATTGGGCTATACAGCCACGAACGTAAGTGTCGCAAGGATGCTGCTTGAATCATCTGTTATAGATGCAAAGGCCTGTTATTTACCACGTTACTTGCTTTTACCAACATGCATTTCAATTAGTAGACATACATTTATACTTTTAGGTATTGTAACAATTGTTAATTGAATATAATCCTATTTGCCAATTTTGAATTTTGTATAATTATGATTATATCAATTAAGTTAAATAAAATATCAATACCTATAACATATTGCATGTTCAGAAATTAATGTATATAGTCAATAAGGAATAAAAATTGTTGTTAAGATATACGCTAAACTAAAATATGTAATGTGATTTTTTTTTATTGAAAAACAATTGTAAGTAATTATTATTTTTTGTTTAAAAAGGGAATTGTCATATCATATATTTGCATGTGGAGGGTGGTTGCATGAAAAATAATAAATCAGTGCTCGTCTTTGATTCACGCTCCCTGCGTCCTTACATACTAAACAGTAAACATAATTACTTAAATCATTATTTTCATCCCGACAACATTGTCCACCTCTGATCATCTCCAGTATATCAATCAAGATGAAAATCTCATGATGAACGCGAGTTAAGTGCGATTGTAAGTGCGATAGTATTTATAAGTTACCTCATCGATCCACATCTTGTACCGATCGTTCATGCCGATAGCCTCCAGCATGGCCGAGCCTTGGTTTGTCTTCCAGTTGCCCGATATAGACTTGCGCCTAGGAATAACACAATACAGATCAATACAATTGGCAGTTAGATTATATTGTATTAATTTATCATTTATAATACATATGACTACTAGCCCGTGGCTTCGCTCGCGTTAAATTCGTGAATTGCAGAATGCTCTATACAAACTATTACAAACTTCCCCCATTTTAGGGAAGTGGGGGTTAGAAAGAGTCAAAAATTAGTCTATGTGACTTTCCATCCATTTAACTATCTCCACTTAAAAAATCACGTCAATTCGTCGCTCCGTTTTGCCGTGAAAGACGGACAAACAGAGACACACACTTTTCAATTTATATCGTTAAGTAATAAGTATTTCACCTCTTGAGCGTCCTTTGTGATAGAGAGTAACAATAAATAGAAATAGAAATAGTACATAGTACGGTACCGATACACTGCTAGTGCCACACAATCGTGTTTAAGACCAACTTGAGCGGATAATTAAAAGTAAATGAAAATCGACCACAGTAATTGAAAGCTCGAGGACCGAATCTAAACACAAGCTCAATAAAAACGCCTAGTAAATCTGATTACTTACTGTGCCTAGAACGAAACACATTTTATAGATTTCCTGTAGGCGTAAAGACTGTAAAGAGCGTTATTATTATTTTACCGCCCACAGCTTTATGTCAGGGAAACGATTGCAATTTGTATATTTGTATTGTGTTTACGAGATAATTGGGATCGTTTTACAATGTACTTAGATATTTGATAAGATAAGATTTAAAAGGTTTAGCCTTTAACAAGAGTCGTTTGGTTCCTTGTTCATTATATCAAGTTAAAAAGCGTTCCATATCTGGTACAAAATGATATTATAATATGTAGTACGAGTATATCTTAAGAGCCCTTGAGAACAAAAAATGACACGATGTGATCTTAGTAACCTGCTCTTTATATTTGTATCTCTGTTACGTGTATAATATAGTAATTATTGTAATTTTAAAAATATATGGGTGAATATCTCAACGTGATTTTTTTGTGGCGGAGCTGATAATCATTGTATGGGCTAATTGTTTCTTGTTTTTTTTTTATGAAAACCAATCAATTTATGTATATTTATTTAAAAATACTTTTTCATCGAAATTCTAATTTTGTTGTAGCGTCCAGACCTTGTCTTTACCGGATACCCAAAATGTGAAATCGAACGCGTGACATAAATTTCAAACAACTCTTTCAATTACGAAACAGAAAAAGACGACACGCGACAGAGCATAGTTGGGTTAAATTTTGTAAAGTACAGCGGGACAAATTTCGACTGGGGGCAATTGTATCTGAACATTTTTATATTATTACACTATGATGTTGAGTTCTACATGTATCCACTGAACAAGTGAACACGCCTGCCATATATAACCGGTGGACTCTCTATTTAATAATGCAAACATTGTAAAACAAGGAAAAAATGGACCATTTACATTTACATTTGTCCCCCAGTCGAGATTTGCCCCGCTGTACCTTACTAGTAAATGTAAAACTTGCGACTTACATGAAAGCCTTATAGTTGGTGCCAATCTTCTGTATATGGATGTCGTATTTGGCGTCGATGTAGGGCTCCACGGTGCAGTAGGTGCCCAGCATGGCCACCACCCCGGCTATGTCCTGAAATATGGAGATAGAAGGCTGTCAAAAATGTTACATTGTATTATAAAGAAACTAATATGTAATCCCCTAAAGAATCATAAAAAACCTGCGTTCTAGCCATGAGTGGAGAAACAATTCTGTGTCCATAATTAATTTAGAAACCGGCCAAGAGCGTGTCAGGCCGCGCTCAGTGTAGGATTCCGTAGTTTCCCGTATTTTTTATATATCGTAAATACCTATCCAACTATATATCATACCGTATAAAAAAAAACTCCCCACGTTACGTGGTTTACCCTAATAATAGTTATTTGTTATACAAGGGGGAAAAGTTGTATTTTAACGCCGAGTGTGGAATTGAAAAACGAGCAAGTGAAAGGATTCTATAGTTGAACCACGAGCGAAGCGAGTGGTTCGAGAATAGAATCCTGAACTTGCGAGTTTTAAACACACGAGAAGTAAAATACATTTGCGCCCGAGTGTAACACAAAACTTTTCCCCTCACTACAGCGAGGAAACTACAACGCAAAAAGTTCGTTTATCACTGCTTCCAGTAGTTCCACAGGTGGTAAATCATCTTTATTAGTAGATTCATCTACTTTTATAAATTTTAAAGCAGTTAATTTGATTTTATTCAAGGTCAAATTACTTTACCCACTAGTGGATAAAATGCGTTTTTACCCGCTGGTATTAAAGGACAAAACACGTGTTTCCGAGCTAGTGATTTCCACTTTGTCGGCGTGATTGATGTAGGTACATATTGGTACGAAAATTCCCTAACGGTCACTGAGATAGATAGTTGTCTACGGAACCCTAAAAACCTGCGTTGTAGCCATGAGTGGAGAAACATTTCTGTGTCCATAATTAATTTAAAAAGAGCGATTTTAATAAAGCTTGGGGTTAAAAAGAAGAAAATCCCATAATACTTATTTGAAAATGTCAAAAATTCAAACGCATCGAAAAGATTAGCGTTTTAAAAATACCTAAATAAATAATATAGGTACTTAGTTATGGTTTAAAATACATTATGTAAAATATTTTTCGTATATGCCAGGAAGAGGAAGATTTGACGACCGGTCTGGCGCAGTCGGTAGTGACCCTGCCTGCTACGCCGCGGTTCCGGGTTCGAATCCCGGTAAGGGCATTTATTTGTGTGACGAGCACAGATATTTGTTCCTTAGTCATGGATGTTTTCTATGTATATAAGTATTTGTATATTATATATATCGTTGTCTGAGTACCCACAACACAAGCCTTCTTGAGCTTACCGTGGGGCTCAGTCAATCTGTGTAAGAATGTCCTATAATATTTATTTATTTATTTATTTATTTATTTATTATATGGACTAAGTTTGTGCGGAGTAGGTAGATCGTTCCATATCCTCTCAAAACGTCTTAAATAAAACTATTAAATAGTCAGTATCACATTCCGTCCCCGGTCCCACTTTCCCAAAGCTACATTAATTATTACTTATTTGTTACAAGGGGGCAAATTTGTTGTTTAACCGCACGTGCCAATATTGATACCCGAGCAAGCGAAAGCGTTACTTGAGCGTTGCGAGTGTTTCAAGGCACGTAGGTTGAACAAACTTTGCCACCGAGTGAAACACACATTTTATCACCACACCAACACGAACAAAATACTGACAATAAAATATCAAACTAAATCAAATCCAGCAATCTATTCCATGTTTATGATTCAAAATAATTATTTGTAGGTAAATTCTACCAGCCAGCTCAAGGCATCAAGTTAAAGTTTGTATGAAATTACTTTGCACTCTTGTGGATAAAATGCAATTTTGTTATCCGTTTTCGAATAGCAAAATAGATCTTTGCCAGTTGGTGTGGTGAAAATTTATTTATTTTAATCCCATGTGAACGATATTTCCGCAATAATAAAGGCAAAAAAATTAAGCATAAGTCATTTGGTATCGTTATTTAAAGGAGTTTGCCAGCCCAGGACGAAAATTCACCATACCTACTCAATCATGAGGATAAAGATAAATCTCGATGACATATTAAATTAATCTTGCTCAAATGTTTAACACGATACGTCTGGCATTAAAAATAATTGGAGACATCGATTGAAACCAACAATGTTATGTTACACAATACTGTTTTGATAGCAACTCGTAAATAGGATGGGAATCAGACTTATATTGACCGGGATATAGACCGTGATAAACTTCTCGATTGGAGACTCAATTTTTTTCCAGGTTATAAGTACTATTTAGTTAACCAAAATGAAAAAAAAAATTGTATTATAAAGTTAAATAATTTTAGAGAAAAGTCATATTTCATGAATTTGTTTTTTTTTCTGCTTTGTTTTTTTCAACAAAACTTTGCACAATCGTACTACTAAGTGTAAGTAACTATAGAAAAAAAAACCAGCTCCTAATCATAAAGGGTATTTTTGTTCCCTTATCCTGCTACGGCCTTTAATTGCAAATGTAACTATACTTTCGTGATTTTATTCCTTCGCGTAATTTAACTTCAACAGCGCTCGAACACACTTGGATGCGTCACTCTTTTCCGGGAAGCGAGGCGCGACTGAGGTTACGGGGTGGCCCAAGGTGAGGCCCAAGGTCACCTAGTACTTTAGTGGATTCCATCTAGCACGATTAGATTTTGAAATATTTAAGTGGTCCAATCAAGGCGCCGGTCTAATGATCGCAACCTTCCCCCAGATTTTTATTAGGATGGGAATATCTTACAAACATTTACATATCCACACAGGCGTATCCCGGAGATAATTAAGAGTAATAGCGAATGTGACGTTTAGTTTAGGTAGGTATATTTCTTTAATAGTATACTAGAAATGACTTTAATATACTGGATACAGTGTGGATACATTTCCTGACCCTTTAGCACAACTTGCCTTGTCGCGCGTGAGTCCATCATCAAGCGCGAGTTCAAGTATGTACTCGCGCGCGACAAGGCAAGTTGTGCTAGAGGGGCTGGTGATTTCAACTACACTGTTAATTTTGTAATACAATCAAAGTTATTGTCAAAATACGTTTAGTAAACGGTGACTCTAAAGAACGTCAAGAGAAAGCAATAACTACCCATATCTGTAAAGAGTAACTGTCAGAAAGCTTGAATTATGATTCATAGTTTATGAAACATTCCATAGGCATTTCATTCAAACATCATTTTCAAACTAAGTGTTCTCTAAGATTACCTATATGTATGTATAATATATTATAGCTTAGACACACCGTTGAGTAATTACCTATATTATGTTATAGCTTAGGCAGACAAGTTAAGGTAGATTCTGTACGGTGTCTGTGTGTGATTTATTTTCCATGAAGGCATTAGTATATAAATAAAATAAACTGTGTAAAGCAAAGGTTGTACGTATGCTAGAAATCAACTCCAATCTCCGGTAATTTGAGAGTTGCATGCCTGAGCCACACCTACCAACCTAATGTAAGAAATATATTTTTTTCTACTTGTCGACTGTAATCTGTCAATTAGGACACCACAGACTAAACTATAAGTGCTAACTTTTCAGTGTTGGATACTCTATGGCAGTTCCGACTCAATTATAATAAGCTCATTATAGTTGACTTTAGTTAACTATAATAATTTCAAAAAAAGAACTTCATACAATTTCTATACTAATTTGCAATAACTGGCAAATTTTCCTGCATCTGAAACACATTTTTTTTATCTGTCGCATTATCGGCCAATCAGAGACGGTTATTACAAACAATTGGTTGCTAGGTAATTCGATGTTGATACAACGGTGAACGACTCTATTAACATTAATTTTAACTTGCATGAATGATGATATTTCCGTCCATTGATGATGAAGATGATGACTCGTAGAAAAAGTATTGTATACAATAGTGATATAATTAAGCTTTTCACTCTCGTACCGTACTATTAGGCCATTCAGCAAGCTTCGTGGCCTAAACATGGTACTCGACTAAAAAGCTTTGTATTATATCACGATTGTATAGAATACTATTATGGCATTGCTTCTTGGTATAAACTCAGGGAGCAATCCTGACTGCAGAGTAATTTCAAAACTAATCGAAATAGTTTCCAGTGTTTCCACGTTTTTCATGTGTCGTTACTATATCCATACTAATATTATAAATGGGAAAGTGTGTGTGTCTGTTTGTTTGTCCATCTTTCACGGCAAAACAGAGCGACGAATTGACGTGATTTTTTAAGTGGAAATAGTTGAAGGGATGGAGAGTGACATAGGCTACTTTTTGTCTCTTTCTAACGCGAGCGAAGCCGCGGGAAAAAGCTAGTATGTACTTCATTAATACTAAAGGAATTTGTTACAAGCAGGTGTATTTAGATTTGTATACAACGTGACTTTAATGAATTCCGTTAACTTTAAGGGAAGGTTTTTTAAGTCTTAACTCTTACAGTTATCTAATTATTAAAAAAAATACTGAACACGGTTGTCGCATCCCTTCCTAATGTTATTTAAAAAAAGTGTTAGGTCCTCTCACACTCATTAATTAATTTATTATGTATGGAAACAAAAAAATATTCGAATAAAAGGGTGAACAGAAACCGATATACAGGTGGTATAACTGCGTGTCGAATTTAACGAAAAAAAAAGACGGTGTTTAAAAGTTTATAGGGTAAATGTACCTGGAAGTCGGCCACCGAGTCCACTTTCACCTTGGCCACGCCGGAGTGCGCGTGCCCTATCTTGATCACCACCGGGAACCTCGGGGCCGTCACCTGCAACAAAAGAAACCCCGTCAGTCTTGTCTTTATCGTGAATCCACAGACATATAGGTACTAAGTTTCCCAGACACACGATACAGCGATGTACCTATTACAGTCACTTCAAGGTATTAAATTAAATGAAGACATAATTTTATATTTAAAGTCACATACAGGTCGAACGCGATTAATTAACATTCCGCGACCACGGCCAGTGCAACCTGGCCGAAACGTTGGAAAAAAGGTAAAAATAATGTTAATTAATCGCGTTCGACCTGTATGTGACTTTAAATATGTGTACAAAGCGCGAGAACTTAAAGTGTGACATAATTTTAATTACGAGTATTACCCACTACACATTATACAGCCATATTTTGTGTATCCATATTTATGGTATTTTGTCCATGACTATTTTTACCTACTACCTTGAGTGTACACTTGAAGCATTTTTGATGAAAATTAATGATACTTTTCATAACGTTTCGCCCTTTAGACTGTTAAATAATGCTTATTATGCGTATCATAATTAAGTGCAATAAAGTATAAATTAAATACATATTCATTGCCTTCAAACCATTTTTCACAATGTTTTTGAATCCTTAACTGAGCCTTGCTACAATGCCTGAAGGGCCTATTTTAAACATTAGCTAGCTTTTAAGTTTAGCTTTAGTTTCTTATATAATTATATAAATATGTTCATGTAAATAAATAATACATACTGAGCCAACATGTTATAAGTATTTTAGTCGCCAAAGTATTGTTTAATGTTCCACGGCAATATTTTTGTCGCTTGAAATTTGCTGCCGTTTTTTCAATAATAATGGTGCTTAGTATTCAGGATCATATATTTTTTTTGTCGCCACAATATTAAAACACAGCCAAATTATATTATTGTATGCCAGACATAACTTCCCGTTTAATATTTTAGTTGCCCGGTTAATTATATGCCGTTTATAAATAATCGTGGTACAATGCGACGCGACGTCTGTTTAAAATTATGTCTGCGGCTTCCACTCTATCGCCGAATCACCAAGATATCCCAATATCTAGCGCGACATAGATATTAGATGGTCGTCCGTCCCTTTTACTAAAAAAGGACTTTTGGACAATTAATCAAAGTGAAGACTCAATTAACTTCTAAGATATTTTAACAAAGGACGACCTTCATAAATCTTTAATTTCATAAATTCCAACTAAAATAAGATTTTAAGAGGATACGGTAGAGAAAATGTTAAAATGGAAAGGAGCCCCCCTTTCAACTTGGAAATTTTAGTTAAATATATAGATTTATCGAAAAAAAATTAAGAACAACTCAGTCAAAAGATATTTCAAAAAAATCTTTAAAATCGAGGTTCCGCTCTCGACTCTTTCCTCCTTCAAAACTTAATCAATCAGAACGAAATCAGAACCGTTTAGCTTTTTTGGTTAATTGTTACCAATCTTGAGTATCACACCTTTTTTTGCGCCACAATGAAAAAGGCCGTTTTTGGAAATTTTTGATTGGCTCGTAGAGTCTTTACTAAGCAAAATATCAAAAAATTCAAAACGGTCCGACACAGATAAAATTAATAACAATCTGTGTTGAAAAAATCATAGCTCTATTTTCAAAAACCAGGGAGGAAATAGTCGAGAGCGTTTGTATGAAGAATTGACTCCTACCGTATCGTCTTAATAAAATTACACGGAGTAAAGCATCAGAACCTTCCACAGTTGTAAATATTTGTGAGGTAAATATTTATTTATATAGTTAGAACTGAGTAACTATTTGTTGATGAAGTAATTTCATTAGTGAAGTTCTAGTCAGCTTCGCGTTTTTACTGTAACAAAATTAATGTAATTTTTATATAGTGTTTGGGCCCGAATAATTTATGTAGGTAGATTGTTTTTAATATGTATATATGTAATTTAATAGGTTTTTTATCTACCTATATGTGACAACTCAATAAATAGAATAAGTATATGTATATCCACACCAAAATTTTAAAATTCTGGTCCGTGTACCTAGACTAAATATATGGCCGTTAGTGGGCACTACGCCTGACTACATAGAAAGACGTCCATAAATGTTTAGGGTTGTTAGAACATGTTAAATATAAGGTACTAAATATGTTATTCCCGTGAGTAATGTGTTCTAGCATTTCCTGAGATTAATTACAAAATTGTTTGTATAATAGCGACTCCTGAACGCAAGGAAACGGTCTATTTATATGGAGAATGGAGTGGGTAAGCCCGGCTGTAGGTGCTAGCGCTAATCATTCACTATTTGAACATATCACGCGCGGGTGCGAGAACCGCACGTTATTTCAGTCCTTAGTTAACTTTATGGGGCCGATACAAATCTTAATTGCTAGTGTGCGCGAAATGTAGCATAAGTTAAGGGTTACCTGACTGAAAATAATTTAACCCTTTGAACGCTAAGGACACGTATAGGGGTGAATTTTCGTGCTCGGAAAACGCACTTAAATATTCAACCACGCTTTCAAGTTTTTTCCTAATGCGTCTTCAATTATTATTATAATTCCAAGACAGTTCTAATTATACACGTTAAACTTTCGTGAGACATATTCAAATAATTAATTTAAATACGGTTGTACTCACGTTATTATATCGCTATTGCTGCGACATGTTTCGGGCCAATTCGGAGGCCCCTCTTCAGGCATATAGGAGTTCACGCGACGGCTAAACGAGAACTCCGCAGACAGCCTCTGCGGAGACTCTGCGGAGTTTAGCCGTCGCGTGAACTCCTATATGCCTGAAGAGGGGCCTCCGAATTGGCCCGAAACATGTCGCAGCAATAGCGATATAATAACGTGAGTACAACCGTATTTAAATTAATTACAGTTCTAATTCTGAAATATCTACTACACAAGTACGAAGTATGTACAGTCAGCAACAAAGATATGGATACATATGCAATTATAATTACATATGAATTATGATATAATGTGCAGACAATAGTCCTCTATACATAGTTCTGGAACCTCAAACGTCTGTAAGTATATTTTATTGCTAACTGTACATGTACCCCACACTGTCAATATTGAATAATTCCAAATTCCGGTCCTTGTGTTGGAATTTGAAATGGAAACAAAAGTTAAATATACAAACTTCTGGATCCAATATAAAGTTTATAGGGGCGTGGAAACTCAAAGCGACGTAGAAATGCCGCGTTCGTTTACGAAATCGATATAGGATATAATAAATGTAATTTATGTCCTTAGTTATAAATATATCATACGCTATATAGTCTGATTGGCGGGAAAGCGCCCTCGTTTCCTGGTCAATGGAGAGAAATTTAATTAAGACGACTAGAATATTAAACAATTTATTAGACACAGTCATCGGTTTGAAATAAATCTTTGTAATTGAAAAAAAAAACCGTAGCTACGTATTCTATACTTAACAGTTAGTGGTGAATTATTTCATTAAAATTAACACAGTGAGATACCTACTTCTAGAAAGAAAAGCTCAATATATTAGATAATTATTAAAAAATATAAAAATACGATCTAGGACGTTACCTACGTTAAAAATGTATCGTACAAAAGGTGTTCTTAGCTAAGATCCAGGGCACTTTTTCCGATTGGGAATCTGGAACTTTATTTTTATAACAGTTCAAATTTAATTCGTATTTGTATAAGTGTACGCCGCCGTAAACTTCCGAGTACTTGGTACTTGATACTTGGTACTTGACTAAAAGTACCAAAAGTACCAAAAAATAATAAATGTATGTCTGCTTGTACTTTTCGCAGAACTGTAATTGTGAATTCTAATGGTCTTTAATCTTTGTTACAGACACCGTAGCTAATAACTTCTTGCGATGACGATGATGGCAGTGTTAAGACGAATAACGTTTATTCGTATTATGATTCACTTGTGACTAAACAGTTTTAGTAATCAATTCACCCACTACTTCCCGTGAAATTCGATAACGACCATCAGGTAGAAAGGAACTTGGCACGGTCTCAATAGCTAAAATCATTCTCTAAATTTGTACTATTGACAAACAATCATATGACGATTTAATAACATCTGAATCGTAATCTTGAAAGTCATTTTCTGTTACGTCTGACAGACGAATCGATATCGGGAAATGTTGCGATAAATATTTTTTATTTAAAGCGTACCAAAATCAGGTCGGTTACTGTAAACCTTGTGCATAATGCGAATTGGGTCGTGTATACAGAATGATATTGCATAAGCCTGTTGTAACATTTGATATGAGCGCGGTGGAACTAAACAATAAGCAGTAAAATGTTTTAATTGCTTTCTTCTCGGTTCGACATCCACTACATCCAGCTGACTTTGAGTCAAATCGGGTTCAAATCACACAACACATACATGGAATGCGTTTTCAAATCTATATGTATATGTATGTAGGGTTCGATAGCAGTGTTCCTTTGCTTCATCTGCAGGACGGTTTTTTTGGAATTTTAGATAAACACGTCATCTCCTCGTCCCTATAAAACTCCTGTGATGGAAAGCTACTCATGTATTTATGAACCGTTGAATTGTTGCGTCAATTTATATATCTTTATATTTACTGGTAGTTGTTACAGTACATTATCATAAATTCAATCTAGGAATAGGACCAAATTAGACGTTAGAGTACATATTGTACTAGACATTTAGTACCTAATCATTTTCACCGCTTATGTAATAGCAATCACGGCAATCTAGATGCAACACTGCGATACTATTTGAAATGAATCTATCTAGGCGAGATATTCGCTATGTGCACCGGGGCTGCCCTCAGTTTGTCGGATTTTCTACTTATGTTAAATCTCAAATGCAGTCAACAGCCGCTGCTAGCATTAATAAAATTGGTCAAGCCCATAAGATTACGTGTATTTGTTACGATCGGTACCAATCCTGAGTGCATGCACGTTGCTGACGTTGCCAATAGTTAGCATCTAAGAAATGGTGGTATTGGTGGTAACTTGCGACTACCTTCATTAACTTACATATTTTGGTACTTACCTTAAATTATATTTCGTCACTTCATTTTTCAGATATAAATTTATATTAACCATGTAGTTTCCCTATTGTACTGGTAGCATCGCACATATTTTAAGAGTAACTGTTTTGATTAAAACTGTCAAACCAACTTCCGGTCATTTCCGGTTACCGCCCCGTTGGCAGTTGGCGTTCCATTGCTCATTCTTTATTTGTGCGTGGTAGCGTCCACACGTCGGTCTGTTACCGAAAGATTCGGCACAAGACCACATTGCACTTTTAATAACGATCTCGTTTCGTCCTATGGTGTTAGCTGTGAGATTATCTTTTTTCACGTGGTGCATTAAAAATATGTATTTTATTTTAACAATCGTTGTGCAATCCCGCAAATTGAGGGACATACCCACATATCCTAGAGGTTAGTCGAGAACTAACACAAAGGAGTAAATTATCCTGGGGGTTGGTCGTGAACCAACACGAAGGAATAAATCATCCTGGGGGTTGGTCGTGAACCAACACGAAGGAAAATCTGTTCGCATTTCGAACACCGATGGCGCCCGACGGTTAGTCGTGAACCAACACAAAGGTCTTAATCGGAAAACGCATAACACAACGAAACAAAGGGCCTATACTTATTCAAAGTATCGTTTTTTTTCCATAGCACCCGTAAATTTTAACTTTTATTTTTATTTGTTTTTTTATGGCCCAACTTATGATGAAATGTAATTGAAATTAAATAAGAAATTTTGCACACACCTAGCCCATAGTACGGTAAAAAATGAGACTTTCTCACTTTTAATAAGTTAATGCAATGCTTACTACCCACATAAATAACAAATCAATACAGTGGGTACACTAGCTTGTCTCTAAAGTGGGAAGTGAAGTAGGTGTATACCTACCTCACGTCACAATAATATAATGATTTTAAACTGTAAGCCATTTAAACATATGTTATAAATGATAACTCTCTTGCGCTAGTAGTGCCTTGAGCCTGACAGTGCATACATTTTAGTTACGACTTTTTTTATGGTTGATGCGTTCATCCACAAATATGGCTATGTACGTCAATACTGTTACGTATGACTGACAGCGTCACTTTTCCTTCTGTATAAAAAATTTTATTGCATAAAATGTCGACCAAATAGAAATTCAGTAAATTATAATATCGCTTTTAAATGGGCGATTTTCTGTTTGATATCTAATTCGAATACTTTTTATAAGTGATATTGAATCATTGTAATATTTACCATTATGATTTTTTAATATCGGATAATAAATCAACAACAGTTAAGTATGTGTACTTAATGTTTATTATCAGAATAAAGTGTAATTCAAGCGAATTAGAGAATTATAAATGAGTTTCCTCATTTAATTTGATTTATCTAATAAAACCACTGTTTATTACAATTTCCGAGCACTAAAATACTTACGAAGGATGCTCTTACAGCTCTGGTCGAAGCTGAAAAGTATCAAGCCCAATGTGTATGTATTTTCACTTTTTGAGGATCGATCTCCCTACCTCAAGCCGCGAGGGATGTGTTAATGATAAAAGCGGCTTCGGTACATTTTATAGAGAGTTATATTTATGTAAAATATTTGAATATTAAGGATATTTGTTTACATCCCTCACAGTTGTTTGGTGATTATTTTTTGGTTGTAGATCAAGGGTAGGTATATAAACACAGATTAATTATAATTTACATTGTTGTATTCAACAACAAAATGATTACCCTTTAGAAGGTAGAAACCGTAAAAACTGTCGTCAGCTGCCATAAATACGACGTTGGCAATACGATGTCACCTACTGTGCAATACAATTTCATCATGTTTAAAAAGCAGGTCCCTACCTGCATATTGTGAATATATCGGGCTGATTTAAAAATAATACTTCTAGTAAGTTATTAATTCATTGCTTTTTAAATCTACAATATAACGCCTCAGAGCGAATATTTTAATTTAAATACAGATGGCTTAAGTTCTAAGATTTGATGCATATTGCATAATAAATGAAACTCTGTTTCCTGCTCTTGGGGCAGTTTTGGGTTTACTTACCGAGCCGCTCTAGAATTAAGCAACGACAATGATAAGGGCAAAATAGTCAATCATATTAGTGCCTGGCACTCAACAATATTAAAATAAAATAAAAAGGTTTATCATGTTTATATTTCTTGAAATGCTAAAAATTATCACATGGTAACTTCTCCATGTATGTGCTTGCAAGCTAATTACTAATGATGCTTAGTGGACTTATGCAGATTGAGAAGGTTGTTAAAATTGTCTGTATAACAGAAGTCATAAAATATATTCTGATACCTTTAATAGACTTCCTTGCTCCTTTATTACATCTAACAAGAAGGTACATCAATGAACATTCTTTTTCTGGTAAACCATAAATCGTTTTAAGACGAGTTTTTCTTTCGTTTTGAATTAAAATATAATTTATTAAATAAAGGTTTGGTCTGATACCAAACCTACTTAATCTGATAAATAATTTCTGTTTCGTAGTTCATTAAACTATAATTTATTAAATAAAGGTTTGGTCTGATACCAAACCTAATCTGATAAATAATTTCTGTTTCTTAGTTCATAACATGACTGAACTGAATGCATATTCATAATGCTTATTTATAGGCATATTATTATATTGTATATACATATTTTTACATACCTATAGATATGTCTTGGTCATAATAGATCTTAAATTAATAAAAAATCAAATTTGCATATTTTCATGGATAGATCAGACGACTCACAATATTATGAATGAAATGAATGAATGAATGAAATATTTATTTGTATCAAACAAGCGTATATACAGGTCTTACATAATAGTGGTTTTTCATGGACGATTCTTGTTTTGCCACGACGGGCGTACAAATATTGTTCTTATAACTAACTTATTTAGGTACTATGTACAAGATACAAACTAAATTCATACATTACATGCAATTATATATATACAAATTTATTTTTAAATTACATTTTATTAAATATCATTATTATTTTAAAAATTTACTAGTAGTAATATTAATTATTTCAATGATCATAAATTACATTTGTTGATGAATTCATTAACGGAATAATAACATTGTTTTATTAAATAATCAAATAATTTCTTTTTAAACATATTTATAGGCATTTCTTTAAATGTATCAGACAGAGTATTATAAATCTTAATAGCCATACAGTATGAATTTTTCCGTGATAGCGCTAGATTGGTTTTCGGTAAGTTTAACTTATATCTATGTGTTCCTCTTTTAGAATTTGTGACTCTTACTTATCAAATAATTCTATATTTTTATTTACGAACATACACATCTCAAACACATACAGACATGGAAGTGGCAGTATACGCTTGGATTGGTAAAGTGGTGTACAAGGGTCAAGGAAGTCGGCTCCACATAAAGTGCGAATGCATTTTTTTTGCAGTTTAAAAATAATATCAGCATCCGTCGAGTTTCCCCATAGTATGAGACCGTATCTTAGTATTGACGACACATAACCGTGATATGCAGAAAGGGCTGCTTCTTCTGAAACTACATTTCTTAACCTATATAACACATAGACAAATCGATCAAGTCGTATTCGTAAATTGTCAATATGACTCTTCCAGTCACAGAAAGAGTCTAGTGTTATTCCTAAAAATGTCGCAGATTTAACTTCTTCAATTGGTTGATTATTGTATGATACATTTAGATTACAAATTTTACTTCTACATGTCAAAAATTGCATAAATTTAGTTTTTACCAAGTTAATACTCAAATTATTATTATCCATCCAATTTATTATGTCATTTAGAGCTTGATTTATTTCATATTCAAATGTTAAACGATTATTACACTTTATAAGTAAGGTTGTATCATCTGCGAACAAAATACATTTGTGATTCGTTGCATCTGGTAGGTCATTTATATAAAGAAGGAATAGCAATGGACCTAGTATACTTCCTTGAGGTACACCGGTAGCATTGATTTTATAATTAGATCTATATGCAATTCGATCACGACCAGTCATTCTCATGACTTCCACACACTGATGTCTGTCAGTTAGATAACTACTTAACCAATCGTACGGAAGACCCCTTATTCCATATCTAAACAGTTTACTCATTAATATGTTATGGTTTACAAAATCAAAAGCTTTAGTCATATCTAATAAAACTGCTACTACGGGTATCCTATTGTCAAGGTTTTCAGTTACATATTTTACCAGATTGAAGCATGCTTTAGAAGTAGAGCTATGTTTACGAAACCCGAATTGCTCTGCTTTTAGAACTTGAGTGTGGCTTATAAAATTAGTAATTTTATTATGCATAAGTTTTTCTAAAATCTTAGAGAGAATGGGTATAAGGGTAATCGGTCTATAATTGCTAACCTCAGATTTGTTTCCTTTTTTAAATAATGGTTTCACGACAGAGTATTTAAGACGTTGCGGGAAGATTCCTTGTGTGAATGAAAGATTTATAATATGGCACAGAGGTCCCGCCAAGCTGATTGCACACAACTTAATAGCTTTTGTGCATATATCGTCGTAACCGGTGGAGTTTGTATTTCGAAGACTCTTTATGGCCTTGAAAACATCTAGGTTATCAACTGGCGTGAGGAACATACTGTGTGTATTTTGGGATATTCTGTTAGAGTTAAGTAATGTATGTTGCTGGTCATGTGTAATGTTTATAAAGCAACTATTCATTTTTTCAGCTATTTCTTGTGGATCGTGAATGGGCTCATTTCCAATTATAATTTCCGCTATGTCTTCGGTGGCCTGGGTCAGGTTACAGTTATTTTTTATTATTTGCCACGAAGCTTTACATCTGTTAGCCGAATTATTTATAAATCGCGTATTAGAAATTTGTCTCGCCTTATGTAGACACGTTTTTAACATTTTTGTATATTTTTTATATTGATTTAAATCATTTTTATTGTGTCTATTTCGAGAAGCTATTCTATATAAGGTACGTTTATTTGCGCAACTAATCTTTATACCTTTCGTGAGCCATTTATTTTTTAATGGTTTCATAACTCTCTTTATTTTAATACGTGGGAAGCAAAGGTTATAAAATAGTGTCAGCAGTTCATGGAATTGATTAAAAGCTGCATTTGTATCAGTCTCTTGCAATACTTCAGTAAAAGACAAAGCGGAAATACATTCTTCAAATTTTTGTAAATTTTCTTTACTATAGTCTCTTATTGATTCATGCCAATATATAAGTTTCTTTTTAACTGATTTAGTTATGTCTATTTTACATGATAAGCTCTGGCCAGTTTCATGATCTGAGAGATTTAAGATATGTATATTTGGCACAATATCTGTTAGATTGCTAGCCATCAAATCTAAGCATGTTTTTTTCCTCGTCGGACAATGAATATGATTGTAAATATTGTAATTTGAAAGGATTGATATAAGCTCTTTTTTTATTTTATTATCTTTCAGTATATCGATATTCCAATCACCGCAAAGTACAATATTTTTATTTTTTTTAGTGACACATTTTAACAACTGATTCAAAAGAGAAAAGAATAACTTTATATCTGAGGTTGGCGTCCTATATATACATATCACAATTAAATTGTACTGGGGTATTTCAATGCCACAGCTTTCAAATGCGAACTGTTCAGAAAGACTCTGAATATTTTCAAGAACTATATAGTCTATACCCGTCTTAATTAGGATACAAGTGCCGCCTCGTTTCTGATGTTGCCTACAGAAAGAAGCAGCAACGTTAAAATTATTTATGGTGAGATTTTTAATAGATCCCAGTTTAATAAAGGTTTCACACAAACATATTATTTCTATATGATCTAATTTTACTTGAAGGTCATCAATTGCTGACTCAAAGATATCCATTTTCCCTAATATGCCTGCAATATTTTGGTGTAATATGTTTACAGTTATCGACTTAGGTACGAAAGGAATGAGAATGAGAGTCGCTTACGGACTTATCAAGTTTTTTAAAATAATAGGGAATGGTACCTTTTCTATTATCACAAATTTTATTCTGAGGTTTAGAACACTGCGTTAGTGTGTCATTTGGTTTTACAAAATTATAGTACATATCTTTATAGTCCCTTTGATCCACAATCGCGTTAATTTTTTGGCATATATTTAATAAGTATTGTGTCTTGTTTCTGTAGGTATGGTTAGAAACGTCAATGTAATTACAATTATTTTCCCTTAAACAGAAATTATATAACATGTAATTTATTAAATCAGCATGCACATATGGATTATATCTAATACTAACTATGTAAATGTTACAGTTTTGTAAATGTTCCAAAGCTTTGTTTAAATTTGATATAAGGTCTACTGGGTTACTGTCGTGCTCGCCAAGAGAGAGTATAATATTAGTACCGTCAGAGAATACGCATCTCTGTATCGTAGCGACAATACTCGACGTAGGCGCCTCTGGTTGTATGCTCGATGACACTTTGTAGGACTTCGTTAGATCGTTGTCGTCGCGTGTGTGTAGAAGTTTAGAAGCTAGACCTACGCTTTGCCTACCACCAAATACAAAAAGAGTATCATTCGACTTCTTGTGATGTTTTATGACGCCGTTAGATTAGACACCTTTGAAGAAAATAATAATAATTGAAGATTAAAATCTTAAATTGCGATAGGTCGCGTGAGTCTTTCTCTGTTGTGCTACTATTCGATCAGCAGGAGCTGGTATAAACCGACATGGGTGTGCAATTGTGCATACGCCGAATAATTTTCTCATCTTCTTCGTCCCCAAATAGTCGTATACAGATAGTCGGACCGACGTCACGCGGCCGATATGTCATAAGCGTCAAGACACGATATCACAGCCACAACGTAACCTACCTTGTCTGGAGGTAACGCTGTATTATGTGCCTCTTATTTTCTTTAGTATGTATACTTAGGGGAGTCTATTATCCTGATATCGCTCTTGAGCCTGGCCTGGCCTTTCGTTTAGCGGACAGGGTACATTCTAACAAAAAAAGATTTTACCTCTATACTTTTCTTAAACTTCTACAAATTATTGAATTTAATGTAAAGTTGACAAACTGAATATCTCGAGTCAGTCATGTTCTATGCGTGTTACGTATACGTATTATGTTTCGTTTTACTATTAATAGAAACAGGAGGAAAACGGACGAAAACACGTTAGAAAACTGAACTCGGTTTATTACATGGAGACTTTTTGAGAAGCGTTGTTTTATCTTTTCCATTTTTAAAATAGAGTGTTTGACATAAGCGTTTTGTTATTAACTACTTTCAAGAAGCGTTTTGCTGTAGGCTTAACTATACTATGACATTCTACTTTTGGAAAAGTTATAATATAAATAATATATTATATTTAATAACAATGTCTAAAATAATGTTTAATGTGTCATAGAAAGTCATTAACATTAATAACAATGTGATAAACTCTAGGCACATTGCCAATCTACTCAAATGACAGAGAGCTATTATAATGTTTCTGTCTCACTCTACGACTTCGGACTGTAGGCTGTCAAACCTGCAACTACACCAATGTATAATACTAGTCCTATAACTTAGCAAATATCTAACAGTCGGCCTTCCTGATGAAAATTTGTTTGTCCCTAAACAAAATACTAAATGTTAAATAATTAACAATATCAATTTTATAGATTTAGTTTCTCAAATATTAAACAATTTCCACATTAATTAAAATGAAAACCTAGTTGTAGCTAGTCACAAGTGTTACAACTCCAAATTCAATAATAATTAAGAAACATTGTACTGTAGACTTCACTACTGGTTCCAGCCACCCAACGACTTCTAGCTCAAACTGCACCGTGGACTACACCAGTTCACAATTGATCTGGCCACCCAACGACTTCCAGCTTTAACTACACCGTGGACTTCACCAAAACCATAAGCAACATATCAAATTAATAACATTAACATAACTTTGCATTTACATCTGATCACCTAACGACTTCCAGCTCCAGCTGCACCGTGGACTTCACCAGTTCACAATTGATCTGGCCACCCAACGACTTCCAGCCTTTACTGCACCGTGGACTTCACCAGAAACAATAAGCGACATATCAAACTAATAACATTAACATAACTTTGCATTTACATCTGATCACCCAACGACTTCCAGCTCCAGCTGCACCGTGGACTTCACCAGTTCACAATTGATCTGGCCACCCAACGACTTCCAGCCTTTACTGCACAGTGGACTTCATCAGAATATCATATACATAGAATAACACATAGGAATAGCACTTTTTATATATTAATAATATCACCTTCTACATCTAGAAAATATGTTATCTAAGTATCACATTTTAAATTCACCATATTCAACAGAATAGAACTCTTACTATTAAAGTTAATTTCAGCCAACTATATGTATCATAACAATTAGTTTTTATCATTATCACTATCAGTCTCAGAACTGGCATTTTGTATTTTTATCTAAAATAACAATCTGCAGTTTTATGACCAATTTTATTACATTTATCACATTTAATCAATGTCTTTGAACAATTCACTACTATATGTCCCGGCTCTTTGCAATTAAAACAACTGAACTTCTTTTTACACTGACTTGCATGGTGACCTACTAAGTTACAAGATGTACATGGAACATTATTATTACTAATTGGACAAGATTCATTTTTGACTAGCCTTGACTCCTTACTATCACGATTCATTTCTTTCAAGTACTTTAATAACTGCTCGGGTTGTGTAAACCTTGCTGAAGTTGCACTAGCACGAATAGTCCTATCATCAAGTCCATGAATCAAACAATCTACAGCCTTCTTGTTTGTAATTTCACATGCATTTAGTAAAGCCATTTTTGAATAGTAATAATCATCTAATGTTTCAGTTGCCTTGAGCCTTCTGTCCAACAATTCACTCAATAAAGAACCATAATTTACATCGGATGGGAATGCATTTTTTAATTGTTGTTGCCACTCTGGCCAAGAATAATTTACTGTTAATAAAGTTTCATACCAAAGCTTAGCATGTCCCACTAACCTGGGCAATGCATAAAAGGAAGTTTGCCTATCAGACCAACCATAAATCAGTGCACATTCATTAACCTTAGAAATCCAAGTTTCTATTTTATGACTTTTAATAGCAGGATTAAATTCAGGTACTATATTTTTATCACATTGAATTTTATTTTGTTCAGGTTTAATATAGCTACTCATAAAGTTCATAAAATCTTGAAAAGTTAACTGACCAGAAGCATTTGGCACACTTTGATCTGCAATGTTACTTGTACTATCCTGAGCAGCTCTGTCCTGATGTTCAGACACACTGATTGGCCACGCTGGTACTATAGGCCCCGCTGATACACCACTTTCTATAAGCTGCAATGTGTGACCCGTGGCTGATGATTGCTTACCTGACCTGACCTCCATGCCTGTATGCATTGATGTTACCTCTGGATATGTATGTTGCACTACCGATGGGGCTTGCCTAGGTATAGAAGTGTTGTCTATCATGTGAATACGATAAGGTTCTGTCCTTAATTCCGGTCCTGTAGGATAGCCGCAGTTATTCACTGATGCCAACTGAACATTCTTAGCACTTCGTTGCTCTAAAGTGGTTGTCACTTCTCTAACATGTGTATCTTCTCTATGAACTGGCACTTGAACTGTTGCACGTCTGGCAGAGCTTTCAGTAGGCGTGTGTGAAGATTTCAAGCTTTGCTGTCTTTGGGGTGTCTCATATGTATTAATAATATCACTGTTTCTTCGTTGGTGTGGCTTGCTTTTACGAAGCTTCTTGCTCCTAAACACAACTGTTGATGAATCCGTATCGGAACTACTTCGATATCTTTTGCCAGAATTTCGACTTTCCGAAGTATTCCTCCGATACCGTTTGGGTGTGTGTGTGGATTGAGTGAGCACCTTCCGAAAATTTAAAAAAATATGCTGATCATTTAGTAAAAGTTCTAAAACAATTGTAAAACGAATCTCTGAATTTGTAAAAAGATAAATCAAAAGATACAGCCATTAACATGTGCTCACTCAGTTCTCACAAACTACCAACGAAAACAGTGAATATATTCATTTAACATATAATATTTATATACTAACATTTAGTAAAAAATAGGCCAACCTACCTCTATAAATATTAGATCACCTAGTGACGTATTTAATTTTTTACAAATAGTTTCTTATGCTCACTCAATCCACACACTTTTGAAAAGCCGAATTTTGATGAAAAACATAAGATTTAGACCGCTATTATATGTGTATAGTTTAGTAAAAGTGAAATGGGAATTTGTAAAATACAAAACGAACCACTAACGTGTCAGGTTTTTTTATAATAAATTTTTGTAAGTGCTCACTCAGTCCACACGTTTTAAGAAAGTTAAAAATGTAAATATCTTACGATTTGTAGCACCTAAGACACTCGAAAGTACTTCAACATTTAGTAAAAATTTTTACTAAATATCCACCATCTAATATTTTATATTCGTTGTCTGGTTTTAAAGATATTCAGACATAACTTTTCTCATACAAATGTATCAAGTAGGGTGACCACACTATGTCGGCTCCTGATTTTCCCCACCTTCCCATTGTCATATTGAGATTGGGGAGTTTCGTTCAATTTTGATAATAGTTTATATTAAACTAATACCATATTAATTCTCCATCTGCAAACTGTTTTTAGGTTATGTTCTTGGCTTAGTGATGATGTGTATTGTGTAATTTTTATCGACGACAGGATAATAACCATATCGACATTCATGCATTAAAAAGGACATGAATGATAATTGGTAAGAAACAAAGAATATAATACTTCACTAGTAAGAAACCAGAACCTGGTAATCTAATCGTGCTAACAGATGAGCGTACCGGATTTGTAAGTGGCTCTGTCGCGCCAGACTAACTGGCACGGCGTTTCGTTTTCTTTTGGCGTCGGAGTAATGCCATTCGGCTACGCACGCTGTAAAGCTGCTAACACATGACCGTACGAGCACCGTACCGCACCAAGGTCATCCATATGGATGCTTGCTAGCTTGTAAATGGGAGCGAGAAATAGTTATTATTTTCTCGCTCCCACTTACAAATCCGGTACGCTCATCTGTTAGCACGATTAGATTACCAGGTTCTGGTTTCTTACTAGTGAAGTATTATATTCTTTGTTTCTTACCAATTATCATTCATGTCCTTTTTAATGCATGAATGTCGATATGGTTATTATCCTGTCGTCGATAAAAATTACACAATACACATCATCACTAAGCCAAGAACATAACCTAAAAACAGTTTGCAGATGGAGAATTAATATGGTATTAGTTTAATATAAACTATTATCAAAATTGAACGAAACTCCCCAATCTCAATATGACAATGGGAAGGTGGGGAAAATCAGGAGCCGACATAGTGTGGTCACCCTACTTGATACATTTGTATGAGAAAAGTTATGTCTGAATATCTTTAAAACCAGACAACGAATATAAAATATTAGATGGTGGATATTTAGTAAAAATTTTTACTAAATGTTGAAGTACTTTCGAGTGTCTTAGGTGCTACAAATCGTAAGATATTTACATTTTTAACTTTCTCAAAACGTGTGGACTGAGTGAGCACTTACAAAAATTTATTATAAAAAAACCTGACACGTTAGTGGTTCGTTTTGTATTTTACAAATTCCCATTTCACTTTTACTAAACTATACACATATAATAGCGGTCTAAATCTTATGTTTTTCATCAAAATTCGGGTTTTCAAAAGTGTGTGGATTGAGTGAGCATAAGAAACTATTTGTAAAAAATTAAATACGTCACTAGGTGATCTAATATTTATAGAGGTAGGTTGGCCTATTTTTTACTAAATGTTAGTATATAAATATTATATGTTAAATGAATATATTCACTGTTTTCGTTGGTAGTTTGTGAGAACTGAGTGAGCACATGTTAATGGCTGTATCTTTTGATTTATCTTTTTACAAATTCAGAGATTCGTTTTACAATTGTTTTAGAACTTTTACTAAATGATCAGCATATTTTTTTTTATTTTCGGAAGGTGCTCACTCAATCCACACACACACGTTTGGATGTATCACGCTGGCGTGAACGACTTCTTCGCGAAGAAGCTACATTGTCGTCTGTACTGGGGGTCTTAGACCTGGATCTAGTGCGAAGACGCTCACGATAGTCACGATGACGCCCCTTACGATCGCGCTTTTTCTTCATTTTCTTTAATGTTCAGACCACTTCTGATAATAGAAACAGGAGGAAAACGGACGAAAACACGTTAGAAAACTGAACTCGGTTTATTACATGGAGACTTTTTGAGAAGCGTTGTTTTATCTTTTCCATTTTTAAAATAGAGTGTTTGACATAAGCGTTTTGTTATTAACTACTTTCAAGAAGCGTTTTGCTGTAGGCTTAACTATACTATGACATTCTACTTTTGGAAAAGTTATAATATAAATAATATATTATATTTAATAACAATGTCTAAAATAATGTTTAATGTGTCATAGAAAGTCATTAACATTAATAACAATGTGATAAACTCTAGGCACATTGCCAATCTACTCAAATGACAGAGAGCTATTATAATGTTTCTGTCTCACTCTACGACTTCGGACTGTAGGCTGTCAAACCTGCAACTACACCAATGTATAATACTAGTCCTATAACTTAGCAAATATCTAACACTATCTTTATATGTTCAAAAAATAGAACCTAGTAATGGCTGTAGCCTTTATGACCCTATCTATGTACATAACTAAACTTTCCTTGTGCCTTTAAGATTTTTTAATTACTCTGTTAGTATACTCGTTTACATGTGTTTACTACCTCTAATATTTTATCCTGCACTAGGTGCAACTCTGCGTAGCTCGCAGGTGAATACAAAATATATATAAGGTCAGTGTGGGGAAGACCGTCTACCCGGAAAGACCGTCTATTGACAATAACTTTTGTGTTTATATATCTACGCCTCTCACACCTCCGAAGGTATACCAGTTTTTCATCCTTAAGCCATTGGTCTTGAATACATATCCCTAGGACGAACACTAGTTAACAATAAACTTGATTCGTGTTTCGAACTCGAGCATCGAGTTCAACATGGTTCAGCAAAAAATTAAAATAAAATAGAAGCAGTCGGAATATTTAGTATATCATGTATGTAACGTAGTCATTTAATAACCGTTCTTTCTGACTAGTACTATTAATCTACTCAAAACGCGTTCAATTTCTTGTTTTATGTTCTGAAATATGTAACTTAGAAATTGTGCCTACTCAGAAAGTCCGGCATAAAAGAGAAAGGCAAGACCGGCATACGATAAACAAGGAGTTGCCAACCTTTTTTAGGCTTTATTGGAAATAAGTCGAGTGTAAACAATATCAATATATAAGTACGTTTTTTGCTTATGATAGTTGTACCGTTTTTGATTTTAACTTCGAAATACAGTTTTGGTAATGATTCGTATGGTGTTACTAATATCATTCGAAAGTATTAAATAAAAATGACATAGTTGTGAAGAATTATAAGTGGTGAACAGAACTAAGCCTACTTACACTGCATTACTCATCATCATATTTAAGATGGTAGTGTTTGTATAGATTGTGCAACATGCGGCGACAAATATTTCAAAAGAGAGTTATGTATTTTTAGTAATAAAAGTAAGCATTTTGAATCCAATTATTTATTCAAACAGAAAACATAATATTTGTGCACCCTTGACAAAACATATTTGATAAAGGTAGTTCGTCAGACTGCAGAAACTGAACCCTGGAGGCACAGAGGGTCATATCGAAACTATGACTAGTGGCACAAACTGTGCACTTCTCAAGCAAAATCATTTCGTCTTCCTCGTCGATATATACGCTGGCGTTAGGAAGAACACCAAAAAAAGATTTTATCAATACATTCTTCGGAAGATGTATAGACATGACTTGTATATTGTTTGCTATTTTTAATAACTGAAACAAATATTTATGTATTAAGTATACAAATATTTATGTAAATATTTATGTATTAATGACGTCTGAATCTCTACTGAGTTTTTGAAGTCGTAATCGAGCAAAATGGGGCAAAGGGTGTTTATTGAATCCTGAACGAAGTAAAGGAATCTCTAATCTCGCTACGCTCGGGATTCAAAATTAGAATCCTGAGCGTAGTGAGGGATTCAAGTATTAACGCTCAAGGTGGAAATAATTTTATATAATATTAATAATGAATATACATACTGCAAATCAGTAGTACGAACTTAATCTACAACAATTTATAAACGATCATGAAATATAATGTCAAAACTCTTTTCATTGAATTAATATGTTATACTGGCAACATAAAATCCTTGAACAGAAAAGAACCACTCAGCTCCTCCAAGACTCGAGTTTGTAATATTCATACTCCCCGAGTTACACACAATGTTTTTCATGACACTTGCAACATAAAAATATGTAAAACGATAAAAAAATTGAATACGGTACTAGAAATTTCATAACTCCCTTGGGAGAACGATTTTGTTTTCACTCTCCGCCTGCGTGTAAAATCACATTTAGTGTGCGAGTGTGATGTAAAAAAAATTACGCATTCATTCATACTGTAGTGACTATAGCAAAACCAAGCATTGCTAAGAAATGTTACCAAACTAATTCACGTATCTTAATATCCTATTACGATTTCTTAATTAACATAGTTTCAAAAACAGATAAGTAGTTGGATTTATATGAGCCTGTAATATCGTGACTAAATTGTATTCGCAGGTGTTCGTTGGAAAAACAGTATTATGCAATATCTGGACCTGAAAAGAAAAGGTTATGAACCCCATCTACGGGACATATGCCGGTCTTGCCTTATAAATAGAAAAATGCTTATATGTTCAAAATTTCAACGTTATTTTAATAGTTATCTAGCACATTCTGTCCCGTTATTACGTAAAATAACAATGATCATGATTTTGGAACCTAGTCTCATATGAAATTACGCGACAACAAGGACTAGACGGTCTTTCTGTGCTCATCGCGGGAGGACGGTCAACCCGCCGAGCCTTAAAAAAAGTGATTTTTATCACTTAAAAGTACCTTACTTCACCAAAATACTGTAAAAGCTTTGTAAAATATAATATTTGCTATCCTATAGGACCATGCGCATTACGCCAGACTGCATTAATTATAGAGTTTTATCCACTCAAACTTTATTTCAAATAAACTATGCCGGTCTTGCCCGCACTGACCTTAAGATAATGATAAAAACTTACATAGTAAGTTTGAGTTGCGTAAAAAATCAAGCGTTTGCTTACAGCAGTAAATAAATCAAAATATATTATCATAGTCTTTCGTATAATACTAGGGTCATCAGATCATATTATGTTTAATACTGGATTGGTTAAAATTAAATAATTGCAGCCAATTGAATTTAAATCATGTATCGTCGCTGCGCGTGCAAATTTCGCTATGTGTTTTTAACCTACTTTACAGGAGACACAAAAAACTGTTTATTTCGGCAATTATTGAACATAAATAAATCAATATTTTTATGGCATAAGTATTTTCACTTTTGCATACATTAAGAAATAACTTGAAATTATATTTCAGTTATTATAAGGTTAAAAAAATATTTTTTCATAAATATGTTACATAGCGATTATAATTTGAGTCGTAAAAAACCGGTATGTGTCTTACAATCACTTAACTAGATTTTATTCTTAAGGAACAAAATACAATTTGTGCACTTTATCGTTACATGGTTATTTAATCATATGATTTGAATTAACTATGTTGTTGTTTATTTGTAATTTAGCAATTCATTTTCGAATTAATTATTTCAGAAAAAACACGATTTAATAATATAAGCTTAATATACAATAAATACTATAATAAAAAACTCGATTAAATTAATATATTACTACCAATATATTACAACTATAATAATATATTTTTTCCATTAATTTTTATGAATGGAGGTTATTTCAGTTACAAAGTTGCTCAAACATTTATGTATTGAATAAGATTTCATTATGCATTTTTTAACTTGGAAAAACCGGATAATGCTAGTCTGGCTCGAACACCGAAGGTTACGTGTATATTTTACAATTTTTTTTTTCTCACAACTATATTAATAATCATGTATGGTGTAAGACGATTTATTTTCCAAATTTCATAGTTTAGGTCAAACTGAAGTACCCTATTAATTTTGACTTCCTTGAGAGTGTAGATTTTTTTTCAACTCAATTAACCTATGTTGTATTTACTTAGAAATAAGGTTTTTTTACAGCTTCAAGGAACGGTACAGTACACTTGAGTAAAGGGTTTTTCCGAAATAAATAACATTGACAAATTGATAAACGGATTGACAAGAAAGTACATAATTGTGTAAGGGTTCCATTTTTCTTTTTTTATCCGAAAACGATAAAAAATCTTTGTCACTCAAAACTTTGTGTGATTTCTCAAGTCAGCTATTTTTCATTTATTAAACATTTTATTTTCATCTATTTATTTTATAATGTTTCCAGAAAGGATAGATAGATCTTATCACACAAAATTTCATACAAAACGATGTCTTACCAATGCAATGTTAAATCACTTGCTATTTTTTAAGTTACTTAGCATAACTTTATCGTATTTCGATAGTTTGTAATATACGTTTACACGCACTGAACCCTACACGAAATTTGTCATTATACTAAACACTAATAAATTTTTGACAGTTAATCTTAAAAATCAATTTAAAATGATTTATTTTTAACAAATATTAAAAAATAACTATTCGGTCAGAGTGAGTACTTTCAGACATAGTCTCAATAAAAAGGGAAACTACATTCTCTGTCTCATTTATAGAGGTTATACTTGACTACAAACCCACCTACCATACACCATTTAAACAAGTTTTAAGAGAGTAGGCTAGATTTTTATAAGAAAAGCCTGCTATGTGACGCAAAACACACGATCTGGAAACATTCACGATTTCTACAAATAGTACAAAATTATCGCTGTGTATGAGATTGTACAAATCGGGCACAAACATCTAACACACCTTTTTATACAATATTTGCGAAAATATAGCTATGTGTCATAATTCACATAGCAGGCGCAATTCCAAAACTGCTGTTATAAGAAGATAATGTAGTTATGTGATTTATTGCAGTTAGCGATTATAGGAGGAACATTCAATGTATGGGCATCACATACCTACTTTTGATAAAACCTGTAATACTGAAATGAGCTCGACGCTGTTTTTGGAGCATATGTATTTAGAAATAAGGTTTAAAATGGCATTGAAAACGAAAAATCGTTAAAAATCACATAGCGAATTTTGCACGCGCAGCGACGGTATATAACCTGCAACACACAAATATTGTATATTCTAAAGAGTATTTAGAATATCTTCAGTAAATACCATACATTATAAACGTAATAAATCCTATGCACTATGGGGGATGATCAATTAAGAATTTTAATTAATAGACATATATAGAACTTTAACAAAAGAATCCATACGAAGGATACTTTGTATGATTCAGCGGCCTAAGTATTCTGCAAAAGTTGCAGGCCTAATAAAAACGAATATGTCAGTTTAACAGTATGGTTAAAGAATACTTGTCCTTTAAATTAAAATTATATTACGCACGAGTCCTATAGACTCGTAGTGTTAGTGTCTTGTTTTACTCCGGACTTAAAAAAATAAACATGTGTTTTGAGGGCTGCTCTCTATTGTTTTTTAACTTATATTATACTGTAGATCTAGTATCAGTACAATGTATAAGTAACATAAGTATTTAATACAGCGCCAGTTATTAGAATTATAAATAAATAACGTGACGCCCCAGGGTTCACGCATTAGTTAGAAGACTTAGAAGAAATCTTCTAAACTAGACCAGGTGCCCCGAAAAAAAAACAGCCTAAACTTTGTATTTTTGGAACCAAAACTTATATCTCTAAACATCTACATGGTTAATATAAATTTATATCTGAAAAATGAAGTGACGAAATATAATTTATGATCAAACGAACTTCTTGAAGTGAAGTTCGATCGAAATTATATGAGTCACTTCATTTGAAGATATAAGATCCCTCCCACCCTTAAACCCAAGTATAAGTTTTGGTTCATATCTACTCTAAAATAATGAGCAATGGAACGCCAACTGCCAACGGGGCGGTAACCGGAAATGACCGGAAGTTGAATATAAATTTATATCTTCAAATGAAGTGACTCATATAATTTCGATCGAACTTCACTTCAAGAAGTTCGTTTGATCATAAAACGTTTTTACTCCTGTAATAATTTTTACCGTTCCGATATACATAAATATTTGGTTAATTTTGCCGACATTTTTGTGGCATTAATAGCAGGGGTAAGAAATGTAAGGACTTTTTGGTAACACATTTTCCTGTAGGTAAATACATGACAGCCCACTGACGGTATCCCGATCATTCAAACACACATTCGTCTCGGCGGAGGTGGCATCGTGGGCGGCTCAGCATCAAGTGTTTTGCTCCACGAAGATCACCGTTCTTACGCTCTAAATATTATAACAATTTAATTTCAACATCAGTATGTCGCGGTCGCACACACGAAGCTACGCACCTATTTAGAGCGATTCACTCAAATAAGAATGAATCAAGTTAGTTTAGCATTGTAAATTTCTGAATACGCCTCAAGGTATGCTTCCTGTGTCTTCCGATGACGCATCCATACTCAGACCAAAGCAAACTCAACGTGGATATTGCCAAAGATGGTATGTCGCCTTATGTACCGATGTAGTTTAGTGATTAAGCATTGTTGTCCGCAAAGTTTTCGAATATGTTTGCCTGTCGCAAAGTTAAGATCCGCCGCGTCAGCGACTGGGTTTTAAGTTTTTTTTCCTGGAATGTTAAATTTTCCTTACTCTGTTAAGTACTTAGATTTAAGCTGCCAAATATAGTCTGGTCATAGGTACTTAATCAACATTATATGGGTACGCCTAAGTGGCGCCATTTTCAATTCGTATTGAAATTATTTATGATTTAGATAAATGCATTCTGGAAATGCAAGGTTTCTGTTTATCTACAACTATATTTACATGGAAGCTCTGGGCTTATGGGACTTTTACTCAGTGTCAGAAACATAATATGTAGAGGTATATGTGGATAGAGTGGGATTAAGTATCTACTACCGAGCGAGAAGTATTATTGTGGTTTTTTGTAAGGTGGAGGTGACTCCCAGGCGGGCTGCTCCAGATTCAAGAGAAAGGATTTGTTTTGTTTTTTTTTCGTATATCGTCACTACTTTTAAAAAATCTCGTATATCACGCTGTTCCTCAAAGTTAAAACGAAGTAAGTCTATATGCATTCCATACATACTTACTACAATTTTCTTTTCATTGACAGACGAAGATACAAGTTTTTTTAAAAGTAGTGACGATATTTTGTGTTTTAGACGTTTCTGTAAATTTATAAACTCAATGTTAAAAAGATTTGTATATTTTTCTACGAGCATTTTGATCTATTAACTTATTAAATCATATCGTATAAGACGAATATTATAATTGTAGAGGACATTAGTACATTACTGACACCATTACTGAGAAGACTGTCAGTGTTTCGTGCTCAAGTGAAATAACTATTATTAAGCAAGACTGTGTAAACTATTAGTGAATTTTATGAAATGCATATAATCTTGACTACATGATGTATATTTTAAATGTACTTATTACCTTGTGTGATGAATAAACGATTATCTATCTATCTATCTATCATGGCTAGGGCTGTGATGAAAGGGCAAGGGCTGGGCATACTGGGCATTGGCGCCCATGTCATACGCAGGACATGATTTGCTCTTTAGCGACTATTATCGACCGATCCATCTACCGATAAGTCGTAGAGGCATTCAATTCAAATAACCTAACAAGTTGCTGACAATAGCGCTTAATGATTATACGCAGGCGAGAAATAGTATCATAGTGTCTCAATGGAGTATTTATTGTAGTTAAAGGACGAGGCAATTGTCATTTATCATTATGACCGCCTTTGATGTTATCTATACGCGGCGATTGGTACTAGATACACAGCGTTTGTGCATTCAAAGTCAATTTATCTCATATTTATTGCACTCATAAGCTATTATAGCGCCTGTAATGACAAAGTAGACGTCCACGTAACGATATAATTGCACGTTTTACACGGCCTGAGTGACTTACTTTATTACTGACATCCCTAAGTTAATTATTCCGAGAGCAATGCATTACTAATATAATTAATTAGTCGTAAGTATTCTATTTATTAATGGTTATGCGGTTTACCTCGTGTACTTATTTAAAAAATCAAATGAATGACAGGAACTATGAATTGGCCCCGTGGAGGAAAATAAACAAATAACAATTACAGTGAATCAATATTTGCGGTTGATCTATTCTTTGCGGTATGCTGCTATTAGCTGAAAAGCATTACCTTGTTTTTGACCTGAGAGTTCATGTATACTTTTAGAGTTACTTCATCGACTGAATTAACTCGATGCACACAGTACAAAGCGTAGTAACCACAGATGTCATATATACCATATATCAAGCAAACGTATCTACTTAGCGTGTCAAATGAACTCAGTGAAATCCACTGAGTTGTCCGTCTTTAATCGCAGCTTGCAGCTTTCGGGCGTCAATTTTTGTAAGTTGAAGTCAATCAAAACATAAAAAATGCCTCGTTACGTGATATTTAATTGCAACAACACAAAAATTATGACCAATCAAGAGCCTTATTTAAAATTACAGGCAAGAAACAACTTCAGTACAAAATTTGACACGCTCGGCCCCTATACAAATAGATGAACTTGTTTCTTCTATATAAATAAAGTTCTGTGGTAGTAACGAATTTATGTTTAAAATGCTAAAAAAAAATCTCTTCATCTTTTGGGTTTCTGATTTAGGACACGACTTTTTTAGGGTTCCGTAGTCAACTAGGAACCCTTATAGTTTCGCCATGTCTGTCTGTCCGTCCGTCCGTCCGTCCGTCCGTCCGTCCGTCCGTCCGCGGATAATCTCAGTAACCGTTAGCACTAGAAAGTTGAAATTTGGTACCAATATGTATATCAATCACGCCAACAAAGTGCAAAAATAAAAAATGGAAAAAAATGTTTTATTAGGGTACCCCCCCTACATGTAAAGTGGGGGCTGATATTTTTTTTTCATTCCAACCCCAACGTGTGATATATTGTTGGATAGGTATTTAAAAATGATTTTTATATTTAGTTTGGATGATATTTTGAAACAATTATTTCCTCACAAAAATTATTCCTATTATGCTCTAATTTAAGACTCTATCTAGTTCTTAGTCTTCTAAAAGACTTTTCTCTAATGATATATCGTTCGTAATTAGAAAATATATTCTGATTAATTGATTTTAACAATTTGGCAATAAAAATAAAATGAAAGATAATATATTTTTTCTTAACAATATCTTGTTCATATTGATGCCTTGAAGGTGTTACGTCTCAAAAGTGTAAAGGCTGCGCACCTAAGACAAATGCACTTTTCCCCTCACTAGCTCGGAAACACGTGTTTTGTCCTTCAATACCAGCGGGTAAAAACGCATTTTATCCACTAGTAGATAAAGTAATTTGACCATGAATATAGTCATTTTTTTCTGCTTTAAAATTGATAAAAGTGAGTGAATCTAGTGATGACGATGATTTACCACCTGTCGAACTACTGGAAGCAGTAATAAACGCGCTTTTTGCGTTGTACTTTCCTCGCTAAAGTGAGGGGAAAAGTTCTGTGTTACACTCGGGTGCAAAGTATTTTACTTCTCGTGTGTTAAAAAACTCGCAAGTTCAGGATTCTATTCTCGAACGACTCGCTTCGCTCGTGGTTCAACTATAGAATCCTTTCACTAGCTTTTTTTTTTCCCCACACCTTTTCAATTCCACACTCGGCGTTAAAATACAACTTTGCACCCTTGTATAACATATAACTATTGTTACCCTGCCCAGTTACTCGCAACATGACAAATCTTTGTGCAGCAGAGTGAAATATGAAACACACTTCCGCTGAACAAACAGAGATGACATTTATTAAACGGTATTAGGCACCTACCAAGTCAAAGAAAATTGTCAAATTACTTAATGCAGTTTTTTGCCTCCTTGCGTTATCCCGTCATTTGACACGGCTCATGGGAGCCTGGGGTCCGCTTTGACAACTAATCCCAAATAATCAAATGAATGCAGTTAATTTACAGAAAAACTTCCATGCAAATGAAAAATTGAAATAGATGATATAAGCTTTCCGCGACCCCGGGTTCGATTTGGTGGGACCCAATTGGTTGTCGCTTTATAGCATGGTGCCGAGTTTTAATAGAATAAACGGAGATTTGTTAAAAATACCTATACAACAGCAAAAAATAGTAGAAATTAAATAAGCGGAAGAGTGTAGTTTTATGCAGGCTGTGAGGCATAGATATATTTTAATGAATAAAGACATTATACCAATCCGATATCGGATGTAGGACCGATATCCCATATATTTAAGGCGCCATCTTTGATGTGCCTCTGAAATCCTTCCTACCTCCGATATCGGATCGGATAATGTGAAAACGCACTAAGGTTTTAACTAATCAATTTCTATGTAAGTAAATTGTTGTCAATTGTCATATTTATTGACGTCAAAGTAATCACGGGCCAGTAATGCAGAAAGTGGCGCCTTTCCCTATTTTATGTCTAGCTTAGAAGTTACAGACCGTCAGGTTTCATTGTCAAGAATTACGTTTTAAGTTGTAAGGTAAGTATTGATTTTTGCGGGCAACTAAAATTAAAAACTGTACAGACCTGCTGTTAACGTTTGACTATGGTCAGATGAGATTACGTCATCCTTCAGCCTCACTAATTCGACATTAATAAGGCTCTAATGGATTACAGCGATCTATAAACTCTAGCCTACTGACGCAAATGCGTTTGTTATAAAAAGCTGGAAGAGATTGAGCATTTACAAAACATCTCATTGTTCATCGACAACAAGCGGAACTAAAGTAATATTTGGATTATTGCTGACCTAATTAAAGACTAAGCTATGACTAAAATGTCCTTACAATGGGCGCTTATGATAAATATTTGAAAAACAAAGGACTGTGAAGGTGGTAGAAGGAAATTATTGCAACAGTTTGCCGTGCGGCTCGACCCCGTTTGATAAGATACATCTAAGTATGTAGCCAGTGCGATTAAACAGTGCATGCGATGCTAATAGAAAGTAGGTACCTACTTGAAGAATGCAAATCTAATAATATCCCAACATATGGGGCGAATGCGCTTTCTCTATAATAATAAGAAACAAAAAGAGTAGGTAAGTCGCTACCACGCTGGACGCAACCTACCATACTCGTACTTCCAGAAGTTCGCAAATTTTGCAACTGCCTTTACACTTACAGAAGGCATGGTTGGTGATGCTTAATGATTTTAAATACATAATAATATTATGGGAAAATTTTATTTCCCATATTATAGTCAGGCCAAGCTAATATTAACTACGCAGAGATAGGTATTGATACTATTGATTGATATCACACTATATGCATGTTTTTGTTTTAGACTTCTAGAAGACTCATAGAAATTTAACTGTTTACAAAATAATACTTGCACGGTCTGTAACTGCTATCACAATCGCTGCAGAGTAAGCTTAAACGGACTCTATAATTAATTGTCAAGTTTTAAAACAGCATACCTTTCTAATAATAGTAATAACTTATTCATTGAATGTTTTTGTAACTTGATACTGAATACCCTTTAACCTCCGAAAGACCTGACAATAACCATAAATATTACTTAAGATCAAGAAGAGCACGGGCCAAACGGAATCAAATAATCGAAACGAAAGGACAATGAAATATATCTTTATTAGGGAACAACGGATACTCGATGTATCATACATTCTTACAGCTTCTGGGCTTTCGAGTCACGATTGTAAAGTATTTGTATAAGTAAAGGCAACATTCGGTGTTAAAAACGTCCAGTGTGTCATTCTTGACCTTTTTAATGGGTACTTATGTTGAACAAGATAAGTATCAAGTGTCCTCCCGGTATGTTGACGTAATACATTTTCAGATTTTAGTCGGACCCCATTTTTGGTGACGAATAATACTGACAATAAATCGACGGGATACTCATGTAAACAACTTTGTAAAGAATAAATAACTGGCTTCGGAAGTGTACAAGTATCTCTGTAAACCCACGTTTCTAAGTAAGTGGTTTTCTTCGAAGCCATGTAGAACAGGAGATGCTACAAATATTTGGATTATAACTTTTGATTCTAACCACACGAGCTTGATGCTATTTGGATCATGGGCTTGGATTTGGAGTGTTTGTTAGATTAAGAGAAACAAAGTCCAGCTAGGTCAGATGATTATGCTTTTGACTGACTGACGATTACTGCTATCCTCACACCTACCTTTAATATATATTTTCATTATATGAATTAATAATAGATATGTAATATGTTTAATGATTTGCTTAAAATTGTTTTAATAGATTCTAATCAAACCCAATTTAACCAAGTTAATGTTTGGTTATATGGTCACGATGATGGAAAATGAAATCCATTTTGATCATTTATACTGCAACATCTCGAATATAAGCACGGGTACTTGGTCTTTTTAATCAACATCTGGGTAGAACCTGAGTTGACAGGTAGGTACATAGATAGCGTACAATATTGACACTAGCTGCATACCTCGCTGATGTCACACGCGAAACCTAATCGTGATGAATCACGAGCTTTTACCAGCGATGCAGCGATAAGCCGAGCGATGTGATATCAGCGCCATACCCACGTGTTAGTGTATATTGATGCCTTCGGTGGGCGCATAATAACTGGTCCGGCCCAACCAAACGTTCAGTTACTGATTGCTCGCTACGAGGAGCGCGTGTCGAACGAAACTCGGTGCCGGCAAGCGCGGACACATACGATAAATCGAATATAATCACTCAAACAATCGGACTTTGAAAGGGTTTGATGAACTAGTGATACAGTTTTGCGGTGCTTGTGACGTCACCTTGGATGACCGTGGAATCGCGGAATTACCTGAACAGGTGCATTTGTTTACTTTTATGTTTACACTGTTTTCGGCTATGTTGATGTTTTTCTAATTTGAATAATCAAATAACGGATCATCATATCTCATAAGTAATAACGTATTATTAGGTATTACATCTTTTTAATGATACATTTATACTTGAATGAATTATCATAAGTATACATTATTAAAATAAATTTCTCGTATCATCTCAAACACTGCATTAGATGCAGTAAGGTGCATTTCAATGAGTCAGGCACTTGCACAATTGATAATGAACTAACAGCTAGATATAAATACAGTACAAACAATTGCTAATTACACAATGTTTATGGAGGCGAAAGTTGGCACGCGGCTCTTGGGAGGAAAATCCAATTGTGTTGCATATCCATAACTGCGCATGTAGTTGTATAGAGACAAGATCCCAATGGTCAACATTTTCTATACTGCTGAAGATGCAATTGAAAAATAGAAGACTAAAAAACTGTCTGACATCCAGTAACAACGGAATTGGAATAAAAAAACTATTACTTATTGGTCTAACAACAATGATTCCTTTAGAGATCAGGTTTGCAAAGTTTGTTGACTTACGACGATATTAAATAATGCTCGAGAAGCAAACGTGACACATTTTGTAAACATAGTTAGCGTTTGGTTAGCGTTCTCGCGTTTCATGTAGTGTTTGCTAGTCAATATTGTTGCCAATAGCTGAAATAGGCATGTGCTAGGCGAAGCAAGGTGCAGAATTATCTCTGAGACGGAGGCACTCACATAACTAGTAACATAAGTATGTAATACCTATTTTATGTGATTTCATCATCGTTTTTGCTAGTTCATCAATTGAAATGCTTTTTATATCATCATCCTCCTTACGTTATCCCGGCATTTTGACACGGCTCATGAGAGCCTGGGGTCCGCTTTGACAACTAATCCCAAGATTTGGCGTAGGCACTAGTTTTACGAAAGCGACTGCCATCTGACCTTCCAACCCGAAGGGTAACTAGACCTTATTGGAATTAGTCCGGTTTCCTCACGATGTTTTCCTTCACCGAAAAGCGACTGAAAGGCTTTTTATAGTCCATCATAAATATTAGTTCCAAACTGTGCGCCAGCATTCAGTTAAAATCAAATAAGTTCCTTATCGATAGTTATCTATCCCAATTCATATCCTATTTGATTATGCACGTATACGGATATATTATGATTTCAATATCAACACGTTCAGTTTTATTACATTAGAGGTTTTACCGAGAGATACGAGCATCGAACTTTATTTATTTACCATTTACCTAACTATTTATGTATAGCTCGAATACCTTTGCTAGCAATAGCTATGTTTTTCACGTGTGTACCCAAGTATTTATTCAGGAGTTTCAGGGCAATACAGAGCATGCAGATACAAATATTTAAACATATAATAATATTATTAGGGTTACGACGAGGGTAGGTGGTATTTCAGAGCATTAAAAAATGTAAAATCATTCCATGAAACTTGTCAAATTATGAAACTCGCAATATGCTTCCATAATGGGTTTTTTAACTTTTTATCGAAAACATAATTGAATTACAAGAGGCGATTTTAATGAAATTGTTGAGGCTTCGACTTCAAAGTTCTGTGGTATGTAATTTGATTTTAAAAGTTGACTTATTCAGCGAAATTACAGTCGGCATCGCTCATAATTAAAGGACAGAACTTTAGGATGCAGATTATTCTCACAACTTTTCTGCAGTTCCTCCAGATTGTTTACCCTTTTTGTTTCTCGGAGTTCAGTGTCAGTTACGCCGCCAACAATAAACAAACTCGCCACCGCCAGAGTATGTATGTTAGATTACGACGAATTAATCGGCGTGAGAAGCCGTCTATTAATAGAATGTGGTTATTTGTGGCAGATTCAATTGTAAGTCAACGGCAGGGTGTTGCCAGGATGCTTGCGGAGGAAGCGTGTCGTTAGCGGTACGAATGGGAGCCACTCTGCTCTATTGATTAATCAGATCACTTTATTGCATAATGGCCAGTTTGTACGGGTTGTCTGCGGCCAAGACACCGCGTCTTATTTTCTGGGTGTCATCGCAACTGACCTATGTGCTCTATTTTAACGTCGTTATTTTCAAGGACAATTAAATAATAGTTGCAAAATCTCTATTCTTGTAACTAAGAGAAGGGTAGATAATAGTTGTCTTACTTAAATAGTTGCTAAAAGTGTCACTGAAGTTTGAGAAGTTTCATGTGCTCTGACTACCCATTTTAGGAATACAGGCCTAAGTACAGTATACATTAGTAAGAAATTAATGTATCTATGTAGACAATTAGTCATAAAGAAAAAGTGTCTACTTTAGTAATTATGCAAACCTACAAACAACTAGGTATACAGACTTCGGGCTACAACTAACCTTTTCCATGAAAAAGTTTCAGTTCTGGAAAAATGAAAAACCAACAGTGGAGAAAACTTCCTAGCGCGGCGCAGGCATTAATTAATCTTCCTTTGCACAGGTTTTCTTTAGGTATATATCTCTTAGTCGATAGCACAGTCATATAAATAATTCTCGAGTATAATATAGTCGGTCATAAAACTCATAAAGTCTTTGGACTGTACTACGAGTATATAATAATTATAAATTAATTTTAATAATTTATCTAACCTGTGATTGCAATTTATGGACAAACTACTTATGCACAATGCACATGTTATGGGAATTGGAAACTGCTTTAAGTTTGCATCAGTTTTAATTTAAATAATTAGGATCACATTACGGGATTTCAGTGCGAATCAGAAGCTCTATTGATCTTCCTTAAAATGGCGAAATACACGAGAAGGGCACATCTATCATATACTTTGAAAATTGTATGTTTAACATGTCTACTAACTTAATAGTAATGGCGGTTCTGTTCCTATCCTATAGGCCTTATTTTTCTCCTTAATGGGTTTCTGTGCAGGTATTACCTATAATATTTAGGTTTCGTGATATTTTGACTGTCCAACTTACCCGCTCGTTCAACAAGTTCCTCCTTACCCTATTATTAGATTATACTTTATTATCACATTATGGGTAAGTACAAGCACTGTGAAAATTACAAGGATGATAAGTCGTGGGATATGTTACAGCTAGAAAGTTGGCTTAAAACGAAGGTCTAGTGTCAAACCCCGACCCCCGACCCGGCTCGCGGAAGAAGGCAATCACGAACGGAGATAGGCATCAACACCGTTTGCCTATTACTAGTGCTTTATGAAGGTAACGACTGCATATTGTTATGATTCAACCGCTGGATGAATTGAAATTCTAATTCGGTAGGACAGTGTTGTGACTGTGTAAGTAAATGTAAGTAGGAGCAAATGTAGGCCAAAGGTTAAATCGGTTACTAGAGTAAAACTACTGCCTGAAAAATGTTTCAATGTAATTTTTTAAATGAAAATAAGTTTGGTAAGTTACACAAAACTTTAAAAAATCGATGAATGTTTGTTGATTACTGGGTTTAGATACAGTTTTGGATGGTTAATTAATTTTTAGTTTTTAAACGCTCAGTTATTTTTTACGGATGACAAGGAAAACTTTCAAATGAATCCCTATGAAATTGCATCTGATCAAATACAATTGCAACGCGCAGTAATATTCCAGGAAGACGCCACTATCGCTCCATATATCTAATCTAACGGCATAGATAACCGAGCATACAATTGTGGATGCTAAAACAATAATGGACTGGGAGAATTATTAATTGTCTCAGTATTGTCTGCGCGTAGTAGCGTGGAATGCCGGCGCACGGTCGTGGCTGACCCAGTGGCCAGTGCGCGGTACCTGTCTTCAGTCGCAACGCTTTAAGCTCAAACGCTTCCACCGCAAGGTTTCGAGCTCTCTTCACCCGGAAAGCGAATGTTGAGAAAGCCGTACTCAAATAGAAAAAGGTTTTTATGTTGAATAGATAAGACTAATTCTACGAATTGAATTAGACGCTAATAAAACCGTTATCTTAATTCAAAGCTGCGGGCCGAACAGTATTGATCGAATTCGGAGTCGTAAATACGGGGAATCGAATAAAAGTGAGCCGGAAATGCCAAAGTGTGAAATTAAGCGACGAGTTTTGAATGTCCATTCCTGAGATAAGAAAAGCAAGAGACGTAATATAATATACGTGATTTGTATTGATGACGGTAGAGGAAATATCGAGGAGGGGACTCTGATCCCGCACCGAGCACCACAAGCCGCAAGCGCCGCAGGTCTCGCGTTACCGCGCCCGCGCCCGGGAATCAAAACAATGTGTCCATCTATTGAGTGCAAGTGACAAAAGCGGTCGCCTTTCATTTCCAGTGAACAACCTACACGAACATTAAACATTATACCTATTTCACTGACCATGTTTACAAAGAAGGCATGACATCGAGAACCTACTCCTATTTCGTTCAACAGCAGAAAGCAATTATTAGATGACGTTTATCGGTGACTATCAGCCACTTATTACTTTACAACTCGCACTAACTGATGTTTATTACTACACGTATATTAGGTGGCTATGGAACTGGGACGCGCACCATTTTAGCATCTAGCACAGTTCTGCCATTGCGAAACCTAATATTGACATCTAATTTTATTTCTTATGCGCGTCTTATTCCAAGTTCGAAACTCATTTCATGATATTTACGTAATATAATTATTTTCAAGATCTGAGTACGTTTTCCAGCGATGGCGTATCATGGCGCATCACTAGTTTGGGCGGTTAAATTAAGTTTAGGAAACAGGACTTTGTAAAGACTCAAAGATAATAAATATCAGATACCTACTCGTCTAAAATTTTCGAGAATATATAAATACTATCGGAAATTCAAATCAAATAAATACGTATATTTGTACACATTTACTTAATTTTGAAGACCTACACATAGTTTTACAAACGATAAAACTTTTTGTTACGAGAGTTTAATGTGATTTTGACAACATCATCAAAGCGCTTTAGAATGGTCGTTCAATTGCCGTATAACTGTCCCCCAACTCAACTTTTACGATAAAGTTGATAATGAAATATACAAGTTCAAAGGCAACGCAATCGCGATGGTTTCGTAGAAATTTCTCACGATAGCTGGCAGCCGAGCCGCGTTATCTGAAGACCGACAATAGGACGCCCACGTGTGCCGGGATTTATAATATTAGTACGTGAGGCGCCGCCAAATTACAGCCCAAAACAAAAATACCCTTAAATCGAAAGGAACTTACGACCTTACTAAAGTTAGTCCTATACAAATACTAGCATATGTGACATAAGCGACCAAAGTAATAAAGATGATTAGATACATTGTAGATAATGTAGCATTGACCGTGATAGCGTCATACTCATATGTTTTCTTGTTTAAGATGAATTTTATGTTCCGTCTTAACCTTGTGTTTTCCTGGTTTAGCTCAAAAAGACCTGAACTTGTTTCCAGCGGCCGAGCTAATGAGCTGACAAAGTATTTCAAGAATCTAATTGACTATTAACTCATCATCATCCTCCTTGCGTTATCCCGGCTTTTACCATGGCTCATGGGAGCTTGGGGTCCGCTTTGACAACTAATCCCAAGATTTGGCGTAGGCACTAATTTTACGAAAGCGACTGCCATCTGACCTTCCAACCCGAAGAGTAACTAGACCTTATTGGAATTAGTCCGGTTTCCTCAAGATGTTTTCCTTCGCCGAAAAGCGACTGGCAAATATCAAATGACATTTCGCACGTAAGTTCCGAAAACCTCATTGGTGCGAGCCGGGGTTCGAACCCGCGACCTCCAGAACGAAAGTCGCACGCACTTACCGCTAGGCTACCAGCGCTTCAATAAATACTAACTAAAGCATACATTACATATGTATTTTTGTGCAGATTGCATCACGTAAGAACGACCCTATTCGTGATATTGTGGTTCGGCGAATTCTTGTTATTATGCTTATTATGATGGACGCCTATACCCGCCCAATAATCATACAAATGAATAAACTACAACGGTCTTCGATCATGAGCAACTAACGTTGTCTTCAGTTATTATTTTATTATAATATTTATAATGACGAGTGAGAAATATAAATAAATGTAATATTAAGTATTGATTCATGGATTTGATCAAACCCATATATCGTTTTGAAGCTCATATTTTATATCTCGAATACTTGATAAATGGCTCGATCAATGTTTGATATTTGAATTAGATATCTTTTATTGGGTACTAAATAACTTCGTTGGCTAGACTGGACGTCAAACATCGCATCGCAACATGATGATTTTCAATCCCATATTTTTATATTAAGCTATATAGATATACTAGTATAATTTATTTCAAAAATGAAAAAGATAGCACTTTTAGCCTGATTGGGATCCAGAAACTCGAGAGTCAAAATGCTTTAGTAAATATAGCTTTTTATGTTATAAATGAACCCCACCTTTTGTAGCACGAGGATCAAATGTAGAAAACTTTTAGTGAAACTTTAACTAAACTGGTTCACCGTACCGTAATTAAAGTCAGAGGACGTGCACTGATTGCTGCCGTAACATGAAGCCTTCTGCCGTGCAGGATTGGATTATATGTGACATTATATAGAAGATAGCATCATATCACGAAGCATGACTATCGTAGTGTCTTAGCCTCGGCGCCGCGCCGTCGCTAACGGTAATACGAGATGCCTTAAGCTCACTGCATCCCCGATGCGCTCTTCACAATTAAGATCACCTGTAACTTAATCATATGTATTTCTAATAATAAATTCTAGATGTATAAAATACCTATCTAGCTTCAGAGATTACTTATATCGATATCTGACCATTTTAGAAGCATAATCTCACTGCTACTGTATCTTTTATTACGAGATTATGAGTACGAATAGGGAGCTTTCAGCAATTGGTTATGTCATTTGCTTTTTGTTCTGGGTCGTACACAATGAATAGTATTCTTATTGATATTTTCTTGTCTTAAAATGTGGTAGGTATAGGTATGTAGGATGGTAATCGATACAAGCAGAACTAGTTACAAGCTGCAAATATCCGCGGCATGCCGGCCACTCGCGGCATTCAGGCGCCGACGCTTCCATGCATTTCTTAAAGCGATTTATAGCTCACCACTTTCTATGTTTATTTCTGACACAAAGTTTTTGTTTGTCTCGTGTGGCGACAACTTTACCACCTTTCCTCCCGTTGGTGGATATAGATTCGAATGTGGTGAAGGCTATGGGCTAGCAACCAGTCACTGAAATATCACAAACTAAGTAGTTTTCTTTCGACCACGACTTAATTGCTAAGAGAGGCACTGAAACTTGGGCAGTTTCATGTGCTCTGACTATCTTTTTGGGAATACGGGCGTGAGTATATACCTAATACGAAAGGTAAACTATGAGCGAATCTACAAAACGTAAGAAACGTGCTAATGGATCCGTCAGGAATCCGTTTGCGACAGCCGTGTTGTAATCGCAATAAATTCGGCCGGAGTCATAAACTGCGACTCTAAACAACAGGCTTTATAATAACAAACGGGAACTTTTATTGTTTCTTGTCCAATGCGGATTGAATTGTTTTTTTAAACGAAATTCAATTTATTAGGTACCTTTAATTATGTTATTTATGTTCTGACATATTTCAAGTCTTTCAAAAATATTGGAAAAGGCGTCAAGTAGAGGCAATTAAGATAATAGTGAAGGGAGGCGTTAAGATTAATAGTAATTTTACGTTTTAAGTTAATTTAAGGTATAAATATAAACTCAACTCACAAAAGTATTTTCGCAATTTCGTAGAAATTAACCAAAAACAGAAACATTGAATGAAATAAGGTAGGTAATCAGAATTTGAATCGCAAAACGTTTCGTAATTTGTCATTCGATGATTCCTCTCAGGGGCGGTCCCCTGAGAGGAATTCCCCAGATCCGAGAGTAAGACTTATACTTGGCGAAAAGCAATATAATTATTTCATCAATTACCCCTCGAACAGAAATAACTTTTTGTTAACAGTCACCTGAAATTACTCTTCAAAGACCTCAAAAATATGTAACGCGCTCTTACAGCTTTACAAATAAGATCGTGTCAGATTGTTTTGCGGATTTTGTTTTACTGGATTGGACTGGTGATTGTACCTGCGCAGCCCCCATAATTATTGGTAACATTTGTTTATTTACACTGCTTGTAAAAGTCATAAGATTATGCACTTTTTGTCATAAAGTATACGGAATTATAGTTGACGTATATGATTTATACACCCATATGCTGCCTTGCAGGTAACACTGTACTGCTATAAGTGTCTATAATATGTATGCACGTCTAGTCTAATGATGCTAATACCTCGTAGAACGCGTGGCAGGCGGGCGGGTCGGGACTATAGTGTCCTCCTTACAGAGCGGTTTAGTCACAGTATAAAGCAGTAATAACTCTTCTAACAAACTTCACTCCGCGCGGTGTGTCGAAAACTACTCTCCATATGCACCGAATACATGCGAAACTGGTAAGTATTGGGCTGAACAGTCGGGGCCGCGTTCGCGCGCTGTGTTGACGTGTTGAGTTCGGGAGAAAATGACGTCAGCACCGAAGACATATTTTCGTTACTGTAGTGTTTATGGGTGTATGGAGAACAGTTCTCAAAATGCGGAAATGTCAGAATGTTCTTTAGAATTCCTAGACACCCAGAAAAGTAAGTGGTTGTTATATTTTTGCAGTGTTAGGTACATTATTGCTTACGTAAATGGCGTAAAAGTGAGATTTAAAGCTAGAATGACACATTAAAATCAATAAGGATTTAATCTGTAACGACATTTAGGTAGATGCTGCGATCTATCTAGCTTGAAAGTTTGGTACCTACTTAAATATTGTGCAAACATCTATTCAAACATTTTATGTAAATACGATTTCGTCAGTATTTAAGAAACAAACACGTACTTGAATCTTTATTAGATAAAAAGGTAGAAAGAGCGTTGGTACTAGCATAGCGCCATAGTTTAGTGGAGCACTGCACATGCGCTGGCTAGGGCATTACGTTAGGCGCGAAATCGTCTAACATATTTTACATATTTCATACACACGTACTCCTCATTTTTCTCCCTGTTTATAACCTTTTTATTATATTTTGATAGAGTCTTTGAATATTAACCGTCCCTACTTTAGGTTTTTAGCAGGAGCGTTCTGAGATATCGTCACTACTTTAAAAAAATCTCGTATCTCACGCTGTTCCTTAAAGTTAAAACGCAGTAAGCATGCATTCCATACATACTTACTACAATTTTCTTTTCATTGACAGACGAAGATACAAGTTTTTTTAAAAGTAGTGACGATATGCATTTAGAAAAATCTAACGCAAATCGATAAAAGTCAATAATCGAGAGGCGTAGATATGGTTAATATATATTAAATTTGGATATTGATTTTATGTAAAATAAATATTTATAGATTACGATCACCTCCGCGCACGGGTGTTTAAGAGGAAAGGGGACGACGGACGATCGATAGAAACCTACACCTCATTTTCCTCCTGGATATTGATTTTATGTAAAAAAATAAATATTTATAGATGCCGTCCCCCGTGTGCTGACGGGTTAAGAATTTCACCACCCCCTATCTTCCCGTGGGTGTCGTAGAAGTCGACTGTGGGATATGGGTTAAATTGTGACCTAGGCGAGAGGCTGGCAACCTGTCACTGCAATGTCACAATTTTCGTTTTGTTTCAACCCTTTGATTGCCAAGAGTGGCACTGAGACTATAGTAGTTTCATGTGCTCTGCCTGCCCCTTTGTGGGATGCAGGCGTGAATGTATGTATGTATGTTATAGATGAGAGGAAAATGAGGTGTAGGTTTGTATCGATCGTCCATCGTCCCCTTTCCTCTTAAACACCCGTGCGCGGAGGTGATCGTAACGCGCGCCCGAAATAACCGCGCGATGACGTGACGAGAAGGACGAAACTATAATGCAACTCATTAGGTAACATTCATTTTTGCTTTCATTTAGTCAAAACTTAAAAATATAATTATATTATCTCCATTTGCCTATCATTGCCACCACATATGCTTATCTTATAATAATATAGGTACCTAGTAAATTGATCTACAACTAGACGGCTTAGCGTCCGAGTCAGGGACTTACTTGCTACATACAAGTACGAGTATGAATCTAAATGCGTTTATTAGTTTCAACTTTCAATTCCATATCCTTAAGCTATTATTGTTAGTAAAGTACTGGTTTAAAGTATTTAGACTGTTTAGTATCGTGCGAGATCGGTTTTGATGGCAAGCTAGGATCTAAATTTATGATGTCGATCTTGCGAATGTCATGGACTCATGACTACTCTGTCTCTTGTAAATGATTGCTTAAAATTGACTAGTCATGGGCAGAAGCGAACAAAAAATTTCAGCAAACAAACGAGGCATGAAAATAAATTAGGCAGGTTATGTGCTTAGGAAATGCCTGTGTAAACTTTCGTGGAATAATATGTACTTATTTAAATTGAATCCAACACCAGCACCACAAACAGTACATAAGACAGATGTACAAATAAACGCGAACATAAACACAAGTTTGTATGTTTGTCGTATAATCAAAGGAATCTAATTAACATAAACTGGTTAAATAGTAATAATTTGAATATTTTACGATCAAAAACCTGTGAAGTGGACGGCGGCAGCGGTGGGCGATGCGCCGGAGTAGCCGGACCGACATGTGCCTGCAGTGCAGTCGCGCTCCATTGACGGGAGCTCGACTGACGTAACCACTTGAGGAGCCGCTTGTTGTCTCATTAGATATTTACTTTATTACCGCCATATTCATTGCCGTTGTCAAGGCCAATCATATTGCAAGAAACGAGACGATGAACACCGCCGCGGTCGCTTTGCGCCTAGTAAACAAGGAAAGTTCCCGTTTATATTGTTGTACGCCGGTTGTTTTTACAAAATCAAGCTTGTTTTACGACATCTAACATCAGTGTGATCACCTAGTTTCCACTCCTCCTATTCAAAATTGTTCTCTGTGTAAACATCCTGCGCGGCGCGAGCGCAGCGCCGAACAACATGATCCAGGTTTAAAGTCGGCCAAGGTTAAACTCCGAACGAATTCGCGTTAAAAATCGTTTTCATAAACTTACCTCACACTGCGCTAATTATGGTGCTAAACATGAAGTGATGGTATTGGCTCTATCAATTTATTAGTTTACAAACACAACACAATTGCTCCATTGTAACTAGCAGTCGTAATCGTAACATTTTCTATTTAAAGATGAAAGCGAAATACGAGACAAATGCATTTAGTAACAAGAAATGTAACAAGATTAATGATCCGTTTTAATTTTCGAAGTATTGCATGTGTCTAGCGTATGAACAGATGCGTTTGCATGCAGATATCGGGGTACTTTAGATACTATTATTCATTAAGTAATAATATCTATTGGATATGTGCCAAAGTTAGCGGTACGGGAGATTTATTAACTAACATTACGTGAAATACCTAGAGGGAAGTACTGCATGATTCGAAGCTATCGATCATTTACGAGAGCATAAAGTGGCGGCGAGCAGTGAGCAATTTTACTACTGGCACTATTGCTGTTGCCGGAATGCTTACTTAGTTTCTAATATTGGAATATAAATAGACGATATAATTACAACTTCTCGAATATCAAAATCATACTATTGCTTAATAGCCATATTTATGTCAGGATATCAATGCAATATTGTACAAGGCAAGTTGTCTGTTTGACTTTCAAACAGCCTGGAAAGGCAGGAAGATCCGGGAGAAAATTTCTAAACCAGTTTGAAGTTGTCGATCGCACCGTCAATTTTATTATATTCAGCCGAGTGGTTACTAATTAAAGAATCCCCTTCTGGCTAAAACAATACCTCAGGTTCTTTCTTGCGTTTTCTTACTCAATATCATTTGATATACCTACTGATTTAGCTATGTGTATAAATTGTTACTTTGCATATTACTCCTACAGTCTTATAGTAGTTGTAATATTTATAAACATGACGTAAGTTTTTTCTTGGTGTTTTATGCGTCAGGTATCAAACATATCAACTTAATTATAAATTAAAATTGAATCGATTATGGCAGATTAAGTTACGCACGTTTAAGGATAACCTTGACCGTATGAGTTAAAACTCTGTACAAGTATTTGATGCAGACCAGCTGTTGGCGTGCATCCAAAACTTTCTAAAACGATTAACTGTGAAGTTTCAATTAATCTCGTATGCGGGATGAGGAATGCACCGTTCCAACAAATTACCTAATGTTTAGGGCTTGATTGGTTTAGGATCGATTCGTCCGTAATCTTATTTCGTCACTTACCATTATTTCTAAATGGTCCGTGAATATTTCGGCAAATTTTATTTTTCCTATCTGGACAACATTCCAATTGTAAACTCGTCCACATTCCTGTTGGTCGACTAAGAAAATTTAATTCAGGCTAACAAAATTTATCCGTTAGAGAAATGTAACTGAAAATTGAAATTATAAGTCCAAAAAATATTTTATACAGCAAGTACGATAATGGGTGATACGACCATGTTGACGACCTGACACTGTGGTCAAAATGGTAATGTGGACGAGTTAGGAAGGTGACCATTTAGGAGTTGTACCTACAATGCTGACATAGCGTGGTGGATTTAAGAAGGTGACGAAATAGGTTTTTCGTCGAAACGGTCCTGAGCCGCTCGATTCCCGCATACTCGTTGAGAAGATCAATTGATGAGAAGAAGTAGCGGGAACCATATCATTAATTGTACGAGGATTTTCCGAGCAATGAATACAAGTACGTGATTCATAAATGTGGATCATTTATTTAAACAAATAACTAAAACATTATTTCTATTACATAAAATTATAAAATACTAAACGTAATAAGGAAAGTGTATATATAATAAACATAAAAAAGTAATCTATTTCCTAACTTAAACTTTTAATACAAAATTCATAAATTGTGATATTGTTCAAAAAAGAGGCTCTTTGTAGAAAAATGCACGTTATTGATTTGACAGTACTTTTTAACCCCCGGTTTAGCACAACTTGCGTTGTCGCGCGCGAGTCCATACATCAAGCGCGACTTCAAGCATGAACTCGCGGGCGAACGCGCAAGTTATGCTAGACCGCCTGACGCAAAAACGACGGGGTGTTTTAAGTTTGACGTGTCTGTTTGTGTGCGTGTCGGTCTGTGGCATCGTAGCTCCAAACGGATGAACCGATTTAGATTTCGTTTTTTTGTTTGAAAACCTAATTAGTTGGGAGTGTTTTAGCCATGTTTGATGGAAATCGGTCCACTATGTCGGGGGGGGGGGGGGGGGGGGGGGGGGGGGTATTCAAAATTTACTTTAGGTTAGGTTATATTATAAGTAGGTACATATTATAAATATTTGTTTTAGAATTGCCTACATTCTTGAGCACAAAATATAAGTAAACAGACACATGATAAATCGTTCGTATGCAAAACAAGGCATGTTGTTGATACTTTGCACTCAAAAACAGTGTGTTTAACAAATTTCACACGAAATTCCTAAAACGCATTAACGTCATGTATCGTATTTAGCTACTAAGTCAACTACTACTAAAGTCAAATAAGAACTTGAATTACGTACTTGTTGTTGATATTCGACCTTCCATGCTACGTGGCAGAAATAACCTAAATACCTAGATTTCAAAAGTAAGGATAAGTCTTCATATAACATTTTGTTTGACTACATTCTTGTTTGGCACGCTATGGTGGGCCAATGCTACAATTGTGGCTTAGTTCCCATCACGCTCACGAATGGTCCCTTGGACTGCACGCTTGCCTTCGCATTCGAGTGTTTGTAACTTTTGGTGCCTGTATGCCACGTCCTTACAAAGTAATACATACGAGTAGGTCGATGCCTACATACTTGTAAGAGTTGTAAGCACCTACTGGCACGTTAAGTGCATACACAGGCATGAGATAAAACATCTGTCATTCGTGCAAATTAATAATCATAATCATAATCATATTTATTGGTAAAATCATATTACATGTCAAATCACATTTACACTTATGTACAATAATATAAAATACAACAGTATAATTAAAGTACAATAAAATTATCTTATTATAAATAACTCATTTTAGTTATAGAAGGCCTGCTCGACAAGACAGTTTTTCAATTTAATTTTAAACTAATATACTCTTGACACGATAAATATAAATAGGATTAATGAACACGAATAATGCAAAGATCGGGTAACTTTTATTTGGTCCTCGGTACAGATAAAACCGGAGGGCAAGGTATAAATTATAAAAATAACTGCCAATTACTGGTAATAATTTGTGACGTTATCTGAGTAAAGGGACCTAATTTTCGATGGCGCTTACGGCGTTATGAGCGATGTTCGTGTACAAATACGACGCTGCGGGACGTAAGCGCCATCTACAATAAGGTCCCTTTACCCAAATAACATCACACTTACTATACGAATGCAATGCAAAATGTTGCGACACATTCGCTAAGATAAATACCTATAAAATTCAATGGGGAATAACTTCTACTAAACAACTTACATCATTTATCTTTTTTATACCCTGCAAAGTCGTGTAGTTGTCCAACAGAGTGTGGTTTATTTCCAAACACTTGAACACATAAATACAGAGAGGTAACACGCCTACTTGCGTTATAAAGACGCGCGGCGGAGCTCCCACCCAACAAAATAACTTGTAATTCAACGATTGTGGACTCGGAAGCGACAATTTTATGACTTATTCAATGTGGAATCTCACTTCACAATGAATCTTTTATGATTTAAGTTTATTTAACAGTCTTCATATTATTACAGATACAAATTTGTTAGCTTTACCAAAGAGGATCGAGTATTACAGAGAGTTACTGTCAAAGTAAAATGTGTAATCACAGTGCATAGACTGCCATCTCTCGACACAAGCTTAAAACTTTTGAACCTCAGTTTTGACAATTTGGCCCATATTGTTAGCTTGATATGTGTTAAAATTAGCGCCATCTAGCCGAGCGTTCCCCAAAGGTGTAACGCCATCTAGGCCACCGTACCTTTTTCTCTATGGCTTTTAGGTACGTTTTTTTCTAAGACTTTATCCGTCTATATGAAGTTACATTATGTCTTTGGCTTTACTCAGCAATGCACTAGTATTTTCCAAAATTGAGAATGTTGATTTAAACTTTAACGATTATTACTCATAATTATTTTTAAAATCGGGACTTAATCGCGTATAACTACATATTAAACTGACCTCCAACGTTTCAAGGACGGCGTTGTCCCCGTGGTCTCGGATAAGACTGAAAAAGAAAGGTCGTGGTCTGGGAAAAGAGTCTTCTCCGAGACCACGGGGACAACGCCGTCCTTGAAACGTTGGAGGTAAGTTTAATATGTAATTATACGCGATTAAGTCCCGATTTTAAAAATAATTATTGAGAATGTTGTCACGGAAAGTTGTCTGTTTTCTTGTTCGCATATTTATTGCCGAGCTTTAGGGTAGATTTCTATGACACTTGATGAGTTGATTAATAAAAGTCAGTGTGTAACTAAAACATCGTGAGGAAACCGGACTACTTAATCCCAATAAGGCCTAGTTACCCTTCTTGGAAGGTCAGATGGCAGTTGCTTTCGTAAAACTAGTGCCTACGCCAAATCTTGGGATTAGTTATCAAAGCGGACCCCAGGCTCCCATGAGCCGTGGCAAATGCCAGGATAACGCAAAGAGGATGATGATGATGTGTAACTAAAACATCAAATGAAGCGATCGTCAACCATTAAGAATATTGTGTAATACTTACCTACATCGTAATCTTAACGACAATGTTCTCAATTGCATTAGAATTATCTCAATAAAATTTCCAGAAATTTAAGGAAATCCATCTCCTCTTTTTTCTTTCGTATTTAATTTAGTTTGCAATTGCATCCAATCAAACTAAGTTACTTTGCATTATGTTTACGTACAGAGTTTGAGCCGATCAATCAAGTAACTTTCGATAGCGGCTCATGATTGAAGTACATAATCACAGTGATTAGTTATGTGGGCTAATCCACTAGCCCACAACAACAACCGAGTTTCATCTCAATTTACCTACTATCGGATAGAAAGCCTTATCAAGAATGTATTAATTGTCCGGAATGAACGAGATCGATGAATATTCTGATATGGTTGATTAGTTGGTAGCATCAATAGTTAGGTTTCGATTAACCTCATAATTTATTCAGGATTTCACTATGTTACATGCCTAAAGATAACAATACGTTTATAGGATAAAAGTGCCACTAAGCGACTACCTATAGTCTATTTGACATGCGAGTCTTGTAACTGACATCCGACTTATAAAATTAGCTTTCATTTCGTCATTGAACGTCATTGAAGAAAATCTCTTGTATATCTACTCAACCTTAATTAAAAACTAAGCAAAGTTAAAACTGAACCACAAGTAGGTAACAAGAAACTTGAGCCGTGAAAAAAACTGCAGGTCACGAGATGAAAAGAAACAATGTTGTAACAAGTGGGAAATAAATAAATATTATATAGGACATTCTTACACAGATTGACGGAGTCCTACGGTAAGCTCAAGATAACAAGTGTGTTAAAATAACCCAACATGTGTCGTTTCCCACTTGTTTAATTTTCAGCTGAAATAGTTCGTACTTTCTTCCAAGCTTTTCCGAGCTAGTGAGGTGGAAAGTTTGATTTTCAAGTAAAAAGTTTTGCTGAATCAGCATGAAAATGCAACACAGTAATTCTATTCTATGAAACTCGGTCTTAGACGCGAGATGTTTGCTGACCTTGGCGTGGTTGAGCGATAAGAGCAGCATGCGCGCGCAGTGTGTCAGCCGGTGCATAGATAACAAGTAACGAGATCGCTGCGCAGGAGACCAATCAGATATGTAGGACTTGATAACAATGGTGATTAATCTACCTTTATTATTCTTAGAGCGCGTGAGTACCCGTAAAATATTGTATATAAATAGTTAAACATCATATTTTTCACAGATGTCATATATACCAAGATATCTAAATCTAGTTCTGTGATATTGTTATAGAAATTCAACGTAAACACTCATGTAGCACATGCCTGCACACATGCAGTACCTACCTAGTACCTATTACTTTGATAGGTATGTTATAGATATTGGCTAGAAATACTGTTGAAGATTACGCCACGTCTTGTAACCCGATAATGAACAAACGAAGCTCAAGACAAGGAACTGGGCTAATGACGTGCACGAGCGGACTCAACGATGCAACAAATTGAAACGCGTTATCATTAAAATAATCCTATTATTGTATCAGAGTCCGAGCGGCGCACGACCATGTGGCAAATCGCTTACCATTACGATAATGAAACGCGACATTTGTACTAAAACTCATTAATTACTTGCTCGGTTGAACCGCGCCGGTCACTTTGTTATGATTACTCGTACGTAGGTACGTATTGACACCACTTAGAGCACATTGAAGTGGGTGGGTCATGTTTACACTTTAGACATGGTTGCAGCCGCCAGCTATGTACGAAGGTTGATAAACAGGGTCAGAGAAGCATTATGTCGAAGAATTCAGATGATAAAATATTTACACCGAGCACGAGCGAGCTTTAGCGCATTCCATTCAAGTATCCGGGGAAATGTGATACGAATTTCATGGCTAGTGTAAGTGTATGACACAGTGATCAGTCAAGTGAAACAAATGATGTATTACCTGCCTATATCTATATACACCCTGTTTTTATTGAATTCCGTTAACTTTAAGGGAAGGTTCTTTAGCGTCTTAACTCTTACGGTCATCGAGTTATTAAGAGGATACGATACCGAAGCACGAATTCAAATTTGAGATTTTTAGGTCTGTATCGCCGTTGCGCTGACGGGGGTGGAACCCACAGAGAGGCCCTGTGGCGCACGCACACAGCCGCGTCCGCCGCCGGCGCAACGCAAGTACCTATACTCGCGCTCGAGCGCTCTCTATATTTCTCTAGTTTCGGACTTCTGATGCGTAATGTTTTGGACTCCGTGAAGTATACTAAGTGTACTTACTGATTTGAGTAAAATGCAAATTTGTAATGTTTTAAGTATTGTAAAAACAGTTACTTATCTTATACATAATGTGATTATCATAAAAAAAAATCATGTAAGCGATTGTTACGTACCTATACTTATAAAAATATGGACTTAGTATTTCCACAGAATATATAATAGTACGTAATTCTAAATAAAATGTTCGTCAAACATGGTATGTCGATATTTCGACGTAGTATATCGATAACTTTTCACATCACTAGATTATCGACATTAGATGTCGAGTATTACTCATCACTTTATTTCAGTGTACGTATTTAAAAACTTAGCCCCGCCCCTAAATTTGGTGCGATAGGGACAACTGCAGCTCAGGCGCGAAATCCCGCGTAAAAACCGCAAAAATCGAGGTTTCGCTCTCGACTGTTTCCTCCTCCAAAACTTAACCAATCGTTACGAAATTTGGAAATCAGAATGACAAGGAAATTATCTGTGTCGGACCGTTTCGTTTTTTTGGATAGTTGATCTCAGTTTTGAATACTACGCCTTTCTTTCTGGCAAATTCAATTAAGCCGTTTTGGCCAACTTTGAGAGGCTCTAATTTCTTTTAAAACAAAAATATCAAAAAAAGCAAAACGGTCCGACACAGATATTGATAATAAAAAGCTGTGTTGAAAAAATCATGGATCTAGCTTCAAAAACCAGAGAGGAAACAGGCGAGAGCGTTTGTATGGAGAAATGAGGGGTACCGTATCGTCTTAAAAAAATAAAGATAATTACTGAACATGTGTGTGACAGCCTTCACCAATTCCTAATGTTATTTGTTTTGACATGTGCCGTCAATCACTTGACACTAACTTGAATGTTATTCTTAAGGGGATCTCACACTAATATATTCATTTATTATGTATGAAAATGATGAAAATTTTTTTTTTGCGAATTTAACTAAAAGTGATATTCCTGATAATGAACCTAGCTACGTGTCGAATTTAACGGAAAACAAAAAAAAACACGGTGTATATATCGCATAACTTGTGAAATTTTGAGACGCGATAAAACCAGTCGCCGACGTATCGGGGTAATGTGTCTGGCATCGTATGTAGGAATGCACAAATAATAAATCGAGTCCAAAAGCCGACATGACAAGACGATGTCCTTCAGATGTCAGGGTTTTTGTATTTAAAGTATTTAAACGTTGACGCTTAATTTAAAAGCACTGCGCTTTTATCATACGTCATACCACTGTCATACTCTTGATATTGAAACTAAACTCTTATTTTTAAATTTTATATACATACATACATATGTACATACATACAATCACGCCTGTATCCCATAAAGGGGTAGGCAGAGCACATGAAACTACTAAAGCTTCAGGGCCACTCTTGGCAAATAAAGGGTTAAGAAAACGAAACTGTGGCATTGCAGTGACAGGTAATAAAAATGTTATAGGTATTATAGTCTTAAAATAAGGAAGTCGTGACTATAATGTGCTTGGAATGTGTCTATTATGTATATTGAAAATGTAATAACTGTAATTTAAAATAATAAACTGCAATCATTCTGTTTACCGCCCAATCCGCCTATTTTAGTTGACTCACAAATGTAGTAGGTTGGTAATACAGTTCTGCGAAGACATGAAACATTCTGCCGCATACAGCAAACGTTATAGGAATGCCTTATTGCTGTATTACCTATAGCGAGGCAACTGTGTTAAATGCGATAGGCCACGTTTAATTAAATACAATGAATTCTTTTGGAATTTTCATTTTTCGCTTGGTATGCGATGGCGGATGAAATAGTTGTGCCGGTACATTAAGTGTCAAACTAAAGATTTATAATAGCAGGAAGAAAAATCATGTTATCTTTAAATAAAACTAATAATTTAATAAATGATATATACACAAGCTGCTAGAATGTTAACTTGCCTAAATTGTTCTTTATCTTAGATGAAAAATGAAGATGATGTGGGCATAGTCTCAATAAATAAATGATTATTGTCATCCGAAGCAGGTCGAGGCCGCGTCTATTAGGTCCGAGCTGACAGACAGCGTCACCGAACGATGTTATGCGAATTTACATGCATTTGGCCGCAGTTTAACGTACGTGCCTCAAACGGTACTAGATTTATTGCAGGGAAATACAGAATGTACGATATTTCCACGAAATTCTTAAGTTGTTACACAATGCCTTTAGGAAACCGGGGAAAATAGCATAATGTGATTAAAAGTTATCGCAAGGCATCTATTGAATAAGTATATTGACTTAGTAGTCTTGGGTGCCGAATATTTATTGTATAAAGTCTAAAACATCCATAAAACACATTTGTTTAGTTTTATGAGTTATGACCCAAGAGTAGCTTAAACAGAGATGTTTTTCTCATTAGTCCGGTGTAAACAACCATAGTTCGGATTTATGGTGTAGATATAGTTGATTTGCATGAACCTACAGATAGTTATTGCCGTTCTGCCCTGTATTTCGTTTTACCCCTGTTCCCCATTAATAAGCCCGCGTACGGAGGTATTTAAAGTATTTTGAACATTCAAAGGTGCCTTTGTATTCACAATTTCTCTTAACTATTCAGTTTATTTAGCTTCACTGTTTGCTTACAAGCGATGCGCTGCACAGACACGGATTTCCTTTGCATTTGTCATCTACCTATGCAAAGTTTACTCTAGGTCTCCAGGATGCCTGACCAAATTCCTATTAACTATTGAATGAAATTCAGTGTATTTTATTCATGGCTCAAACACGTTGTTTGTATAGTTGTTCAGTCGGTTTAACAAAGACCTCAAACAAACTAGCAACTTGTTTAGAGAATGTCGTCGAAATCGTGTAAAGTGTTGTTAGTTGCGAGGGCGCCTGGCATCTCCATATGAAGGGCCGCTAACTGCACCCGTGTCGAAAGTAGCGCTTCGCGTGTTTAGCACGGAACTGGGCGCTCTACGTGTTGCAATGCACTGACAACACTAATATTACGAAAACGTCTTCGCACTTACGACAAGAGAATAAGATTCAGATTAGCATAAGAGCATATTGGTTGTGATACCGCTGACTCTGCGATACAAGCAGGAGAAATTCTGAACAACTTTCTACGCTCAAGTTCTAATTTACAGGAACACCCAAACAGCTGTTTAGTAAAGTTTAAATTTCCATTTCATATTTGGGCGGGCGTTTAAAAGCAAAACAATCTGCCATTTCATTTGCAGACACATTAGATCCACAATAAACGCTGCCGTAAGCACCTCCCGGCAGGGCTCGCGAACAAAGGGTAATACGTCTTCAAATTGCCTCTTTGAAAACAGGTGAGGTCGCGTCACCGCCCGGCGGCGAATAGTCACTTTCAGAAACATAACAAAATTGCGCGTCGGCCTTTTTATTTCTCGGGCTGCGTGTGTCCAGCCGGGAAGCTAATCGATCCGACGCTGTTATTTATTAAACGAGAGGAAAGTGCTTAATAGAACTCGTCTTTGACCATTGGTCAGCGTTTTATGCATTTTTTATTCATCAGCGTTCATATAATATGTATGTTACAAGGCATAGTGGACTTCGGATTACACGTGAGTTGTTAGCAAAATTGTGCGGGTTTTGCAAATTCACTGAACATTCCGTACCCCAATAAAATAATGCTATTAACATATTTCATTCGCGCGCAGTAAACAATGCCCTCCCAGACGTAAATAAATGGCGAAGGCCGATTTTTATTTCGCTCACCTGGTTTTATGCGTGCGCGCGGTGCAATATTTTTTCGATCAATCTTTCGTCATAGCCTAAACATAGTTTTTATATTGTATTAGTCGTTATCTCCTGGACTAATTATTTGAAGCTTTTAGTTACTACCCTTTAAGTTGGTACATTTTTCAAAACTGAAAAGACTTTTTTGACATAAGTTTGAAGGATCTTGTTAATGCATCAGCAATTATTTTGTTCACACAACACAATTCGTGTCGGTATAAGCTCGTAAGTCAGTTTTTTAATTTATTTAAATACCTAATACTTAATATTTTTAATCAAGCTATATAAATGGTATAACACACTTACGGCATGCTCTTTAAAAAAACAAAATGACACGCCAATTTCTGATAATGCTTTACATCTGAATTAGCATAAACACAAATTATCTGTCACATCACATCATAAAAACTTGGGAGTCGCGTCACGTACATAGCTCATAAGTCATAACTGGTGTGACAAGAAAAATCTAATAACATAAATGAATTTAGTCTTAATTAATAAACAGCGGTGTGTAAACAGCTTTTATTAAAAGATCTCGATAATATTTGGTCAGTTTAATTATTTTCCGCCGCTCCGCGAGGCGCCCTGGTTTGATTAGATTATCTTGAGTCTTGGTTCTAAATTGATATATCGCCCCTTGTTATTGTAGCCAGTCTCAGTTCCTTTCCATTGCTAACGCTTTCTTATATTAATATCATATTATCATTGTATTTTTTCATATATTAAATTAACCTTTACAGAAACACTTGTGGTGTCTTGGTCCTATGATCCATACTGATATTATAAATGGGAAAGTGTGTGTGTCTGTTTGTTTGTCCATCTTTCACGGCAAAACGAAGTTGAAGGGATGGAAAGTGAAATAGGCTACTTTTTGTCTCTTTCTAACGCGAGCGAAGCCGCGGGCAAAAGCTAGTAGGTACATATACTTAATTATCAACCTCAACCGTTGAACTTGAACTTATCGAAAATGTTTCATTATGCATATTATTTATTATTACAATTGGATTAATTATTTTTTTCAACGTTTAATTACTTTGTGTATCATATCAACACATTTACGAAATAACTTGAGCTACCCGGCAATCGTCGAACGCCTTAATTAAATACTTCTGCGAAAAGTTCTCGTTGTAATAAACTTAAATTCCTAGTTTTGTTTCTCTTTTCCGTCTGCAGAAGATAAGTGCGATTTATATGAAACCAAATATAGCAAAAGGATTCAATAAAAATGACTGCAGTAGTTATTTTTTCATTCCAGCAAGCCTTTAAGAACAATAAATTTACTATCAGTCAAAATGCAATTCAAGCATTTTTGCATACCTATAACAAAAATTAACATTAATATGCATGCATGATTACTATTCCATTAAGATTAATGATACCAAACCAAGCCATGACTTTATGATATCACCAGGTACGTATTGACTAGGTAAGTAATTTAATATGTATATGTACAATATAGTAAAACTAATGGATACTTAGAATGACGACACCGGTTATGGACAAATATCTGATTATGACCAATGATCATACGTAGGTACATTCATCATCATCCTCCTTGCGTTATCCCGGCATTTTGCCACGGCTAATGGGAGCCTGGGGTCCGCTTTGACAACTTATCCCAAGATTTGACGTAGGCACTAGTTTTTACGAAAGCGACTGCCATCTGACCTTCCAACCCAAAGGGTAAACTAGACCTTATTGGAATTAGTCCGGTTTCCTCACGATGTTTTCCTTCACTGAAAAGCGACTGGCAAATATCAAATGACATTTCGCACATAAATTCCGAAAACCTCATTGGTGCGAGCCGGGGTTCGAACCCGCGACCTCCGGAACGAAAGTCGCACTTTGAAAAAAAAATGGCCCACTTACCGCTTGGCTACCAGCGCTTCCTGAATGATCATACGTACATTCGATAATGATAATTAAATTATTAACTTTGTTAACACTGGCTAATACACTGCGGCTTCCCACTATGTTAAGACGATACAGGAGAGGTCAATTCTCCATACAAACGCTCTCGACTATTTCCTCCATGGTTTATGAAGATAGAGCACTGATTTTTTTTAACACAGATTATTATTATTTTTATCTGTGTCGGACCGTTTTGATTTTTTTGATATTTTTATTTTTAAAGACGCTTGAGCCCATCAAAAATGTCTAAAAACGGCCTTATTGATTAAGGCACAAAAAAGGTGTGGTATTCAAAATTGGTAACAATTAGCCAAAAAAACTAAACGGTCCGATACAGATTATTTCATTGTTGTTCAGATTCTCAAATTTCGTTACGATTGATAACGTTTTGAAGGAGTTGTTCTGAGTGGACATTTTTTTTTCGATAATTCTAGTTAATAACACTAGTATATATTTAACTAAAATTCCCAAATTGAAAGGGGGCTCCTTTCCATTTTAGCATTTTTGTTCCTGTAGCGTCTTACGATGCGTCAAATATTATCGCTATTAAGTACGATTGTAATTATTGATACGTAACTATGTCAAACACATCACATTTGATTTTGACATATCCGCCTCATACATTCCGTATATTTAATTACTTTATTGTTTACTTATGTTAATTACATAGCTTATACAGCTTCAACATCGCATAGCTTAGCCAATACGCAATCTCAAGTAAGTAAAATCAGATAAACTTTTAGGCACAACACAAGATTACTCATATGTATATTTACCAATCCAAGTTTAGCGAGATTAAAAGGGCAGACATAGCCACGAATAAGCCCAGAGGCCGGACAGAAGGCCGTTTTATCTCGCCTGTGATGGATCGCAGTCCCCGCGCGCCCAGGGATCGCTCCCTCGAGAAATTATTTGTTCGATAATTGCCTAACTATACACGACGATAATTGCGATATTTATTGAATGATTGGAAAACACGCTCAGCCAGCAAGAAGTTATAAGGTTATCGCGGGGCAAACCCGAATAAAATACAATTTATATACGTAACACAATTATTTTAATTTGCTACAATACCTATTATTATAGATTAAGAGTGATCATTATTTTCAATACTTCGTATGGCTGTAATTCTGTAACCAACTGAGTTTTTTTATTACCGCTGATGAGTCCTCTAAACGGCATCAAACCCTAAAGTTGAAAATTCACTGAACCAAAACATTTGGCTAAAATGTATTAGCATAAAAATCGTTAGCGAGTCATAAATTGTTTTAATAAAGCCTAGCATCAAGCTACCGACTAGACAGTGGGCGGGCGATATTTCAGCTCTACTTTATTGGCCTACCCGCAAGTTTTCAGTTCAGCCTGTTTTATTCACGATATTATCCTCGAAGGGCTGCCGCGGGCTTCGCGAAAAATCTCATGATAAATTTCAGTAAAGGAACGAAGTGATAAAAAATATGATGTTTTTATTATGGAATGCTACGTTAGGTTTTTACTAAATTATACTTAATCCCGTATTTTATTCAGTATATTTTTTTCTTCTTTAGATAGATCCTGGCTCGTTTAAATTTTATATATACGTAACGACACTTAATAATAATTTATTTGGCTGCTACACAAGGAAAGGAATTTAAATGGAAGGAAATGATCGCATAAGTACGTTTGATAAAAAGTGTTTTAGTGCCCAATTAAATCTACACACAAAATGTATAAGCAGTTCGGAAATTATTCCATTACTTTCTTTATTTGCTTTTTAACATATTTTATTTTTCCCCTCACTAGCTCGGAAACACGTGTTTTGTCCTTTAATACCAGCGGGCAAAAACGCATTTTATCCACTAGTGGGTAAAGTAATTTGACCTTGAATACAGTCAAATTAACTGCTTTAAAATTGATAAAAGTAGGTGAATCTAGTAATAAAGATGATTTACCACCTGTGGAACTACTGGAAGCAGTGAAAAACGCATTTTTTGAGTTGTAGTTTCCTCGCTATAGTGAGGGGAAAAGTTTTGTGTTACACTCGGGTGCAAATGTATTTTACTTCTCGTGTGTTAAAACAGTTCAGGATTCTATTCTCGAACCACTCGCTTCGCTCGTGGTTCAACTATAGAATCCTTTCACTTGCTCGTTTTTCAATTCCACACTCGGCGTTAAAATACAACTTTGCCCCCTTGTATAACAAATAACTATTATTTCAGATAAAACACCGACATCGGGTCTGAGACGTCATTTGAATAAGGTAAAAAATGTCCGAGCACTTTAAACGCTTAAATTATACACAGAAACGATGAAAATGCGCATCTACACCGAGCAATATATCAATGACAACTAGGAACAAAGGGGCATCTGACTTCTCCATAAATAGGAACAGCGGTTCACCCTGAAACCCACATTTTATAAAAATACACTCCTGGTCTACCTGGCCCATCGCGTAACTGAAATTGTCATGGCTATTGCATTCATTTTACTATGCAATTTACAATTTAAATAACCGTACGAACACATGGATTTTTTTTATTAAATAAATACCTAAGCTAAAGACTAGTTGTTTTACATAAATAAAGTAATAACATAGACTATCGTTGTGATAAAAACGTGGCAAATTTTTTCAAAAGAAACCCTTTCCTTGTAAGAAATTGCAACTGTCTTTCCTACTTGTTGCTCAAGCTCAAAACTCACACTGGATGATGCCAAGTATGGACGTCACAATTAGTCCAAAAATGAATGTTTAGTCATGCAAACTTCTCGCATCGGATATTCCTGAAGGGTTCGCGCCGTCAGCTTCGAGCGGTTTACACAATACGACCGCCGCTGGTGGCATAGCTTTTTTTCCCATACATTATTCATGGGGACCCGTCGCGCTTGTTCCTACATTGTCTACGAGCCTGCAATTATAAAATTTATGCGTAAAGCCTTTAGCCTTTAGGCAAATCGGGTATTAACGTTGAGTCACCGGCGCGAAATAATCGAGGCTGTCCACTCGCGAGCTGACGGATGCTGATTTATTGATCCCCTATAAATATTGATCGATTCGTCTGGGAACTCCGTCATTCAGACACGCGAGTTGCTAACGTTTGAGGGAACGATTAACCTTTACTCGAATGGAGCTGAATATCAAAGTATTTATATATTTTTTTATTGTTTACATATTCCAAAATTCGTGTACACACATACCTATATGTATAATTAATTCATATGAAGTTAAATAAACTTGACATGAAATGACAGGTTTCTCAAAATTATACAGTAAACTGTAAGCAATCTGTAACTAGGTGTTAGGAATAACTTACGAGTAGATAATATACCAACCAAACAGATTGCGCAAGAACGTGAAAAAACGTAAACACATTATATTTACAATCATTACATTACGCAACCATCATCAATTTGAGCTGTAATGGCTTTATCTGCCTGAAATATTGTAATGACATAATTACATAAAGAATGCATGGAATCCCTTATCAATACGTAGGCGCGAATGACGAGTAAGTATAAAAAAGTTGACCGCGTCAGGAATCATAATAGTTCGTAGTAAATTGCACGCATGCCTCAGAGCACTAAAAATACAGCAATGAATCATGGCTGGCTGCGCGCGCGTCCATTCAGGAGGCGAGTGGCGCAGCTCCCTTATCGCGCAGATAGAACACAGGAGCGCTACGCAAATTCGCGACCTAAAATCGTATAATTAACTTTTGGTCTGACAGTTATGCGAGATGTATCTAATGAATATTGCTGATAGGGTTATTTGCGGAAGGTTATTAAATTACAGCTAACGATAGCTATTTAGTGGGGCAAAAACAAAAGATCTCATCGAAACAAGCTATGTTACAATTAGCTACGTACTAGCTAGGTTATCTTGAATGAAAAGTCGCGTATCTTTAGATAAGTATCTATTTTGAAACATAATAATGATCTACGCGGATGGGGTAGGTTATAGTCGGCAAATCGCAAAATACCTCTGCCCTAGAGGGGACTACTTGCCTTGTCGCGCGCGAGTCCATACTTGAAGTCACGCTTGATGGACTCGCGCGCGACAAGACAAGTTGTGCTAAAGGGTCTGGTCTTATCATGGGACGACCTAACTTTATGATTGACCTTTGAAAAAAGTGACCTAAAACTAAATACACACATACCTACTCGTAGGTATAGCGATTGTAAATAAACGTCATATTTTAAAATATCACGTCAACGTGCGACATTCATAACATAATAAGCTATATCAATACAATTCCCCAATTACTCAAACCCATTCCCTGATAAACGTCTTCGCAATCGCCATGAAACTCCCGATAAGCCGACAATATGTCATTCGCTCCTGAAAAAATTTACGTCATCTAATACAAGACTAAAGTAATCGTCTGCAAATAAATATACTGAAAAATGTACTGGATTACGAATTTAAGTAAATGTCACATTTAAATATATCGACGACGTACGACATTCGTACAGTTATTCTATAGTTGAACCACGAGCGAAGCATTATCAATAACACACAATATCCCCAATTACTCACGCAAAAAAAACATTCCCGATAACGTCAATTTTCGCAATCGCCAGTGGAAAACTACCCGCTGGTATTAAAGGACAAAACACGTGTTTCCGAGCCCCGTCGATACCTCATTCGTCTTCGCTGCCATAAAAACAATCTATTCGCTCCTGAAACAATCTAAGGCAAGGTTGTGCGGCCAATTAATATATAAACCATTTAATTATTTATTCGCTAGAAACTTTAAGAAAAGTACTATTAATTATTCCGTTTTATTTGTGTGTTGGATTGTTCAATCAAGCCGTCTTCACAAGTAAGTCTAACTGTCTTTGTTTTTCGGATAAACAACTGAAGTATTTTAATGAGTTTCGGAAGTCAATAGTCAATATTGTGATTGGACTTTTTAATTGGTTTGATAAGTTTCTTTAAAAAAAAACTCTCCTGGATAATTTAACGAACTGCGCTCAAGTTTAGTTTTATATTAATTAAGCCGTGAGATATTTCTTAATAATTTGACAAATTTTGTAGACAAAAAAAGTAATATAGGTACTATTTAGTCCCTATCTCTATCAAAAACTACGTATAAATTAACCTTAACAAATCTTTCGACGCGATTCAAACTTGAAACAATTTCTGACATAAGTCAAAAAATCTCTGGATACGATATTAATAGTATAATTATATCAGGGTCAGAAATGAAGTTTCTTCAAACAAAAACCACTCTACGACACTAAACTTCTCACATTGATATAGCCGATGCATATTGCATTGAGAGTAATTATTTGACGTACCTACCTATCTTAAATTTAAGTTCAAATCGGGCGCTTTGTCACTTAAGATTAAGATTAGATTTAGGTACAGTCAGCCAAAAAGTGTTTTACCACTTTTCCACATTATGTGTTTAAAATAGAGTCGAAAAGTGGTAAACCACTTTCTTGGCTGACTGTACTACTAACTTCTTAGATATGAACTAAATAAGTACCTACTAGAAAACAGTAATAAAAATGTCAGCTTACCTGCTTACATGCAGTACGAGAATATTGCAAAGTGCAAGGCAGTCGCGAAAGTTGACCTTGAGACTTTAGTGCAGCGAGATTAACGGCGGCGGCGCCGGCGCAGCGCTTTCGCCGGCAAATCGGGGCTGTTCGTCCTATGGCTACATTAACAACCAGTGTATGTAGTCCTCGAGATCCGTAATAAACGAGGGTCAACCGAGATCATGTATACTGTTTCATGTTAGGCAATTCGTCCGGTACACGAGGGGATCAACAGCTCAATGGGAATCGTTTAATCGGGCACTCTTGCATGCGTTTACTTTACATGACAGTTCGTAATGGTGACGAAAGTATGTGGTTAAGTACCAAATTAAATTAAATTGGGAAATCACATTAAAAGTAAAACTCGTACGTAGTTTGTCGTCTCCGTAGAGACAGAAAATTCATAATTTTGCTGCCAGTCATGGATGAATAATTTCTGAAATATTTCCGTCACACAAATATTACGTCTATAGTGCAAACAATCAAAATATAACATACATACATACATACATACAATCACGCCTGTATCCCATAAAGGGGTAGGCAGAACACATGAAACTACTAAAGCTTCAGTGCCACTCTTGGCAAATAAGGGGTTGAAAGAAATCGAAACTGTGACATTGCAGTGACAGGTTGCCAGCCTCTCGCCTACGCCACAATTTAACCCATATCCCATAGTCGCCTTCTACGACACCCACGGGAAGAAAGGGGGTGGTGAAATTCTCTACCCGTCACCACCAATTGATTGTATCAAAATATAACTATTTTAAAAATGTATGTTCTATCAACTAACTATATTACTAATAGTGAAGACTGATGAAAGTGATGAACGATCTATTGAGACTGTTAAAGAGAATGACAGTGTGAGGTGTTGTATTGACGTTTATATTGACGTTTTTGATATTAATTGGTTCGACGCGGATTTTTTTTTATAAAATTATGAAAACTATATTGTTTGTTTGTGAAAAAAAAACTCGCGATCAAGGTGACAAACAAAAACAAAAATGCAAAATCAGTTAAACGCCCAGTGTGCAACATATCAGATTTGTATTGGTCTCGTCAACATTGTCAGTCATTGGTCTGCATATGCACCGATGCACTTCAAAGAGCACCAAGGACGACTGTTAAGGCTGCTTTCAAAAAAAACGTCAAAAGAATGTAAAATTGATAGTTTTAGTCGGTGAAATACTACACTTTCCGTTATCCAATAGATTTATTTTATTAACATCTTATTATCTTGATTTTTATAAGACTGGATTTTTGAAAACTAACTCACTAAATTAATTATGAATTTTTCTCTAATGCGCTAATAGAAAAACGCACGTATAGAGCTGAATCAGTCGATCTTATTTGTAAAATTTGGACAGTTTTGAATATTAAAACGGGTAAATTTATAATTCGTATATCCTGTACCACAATCATTTCAGACTAGATTTTTATTTTAAGTTTTTGAAAAAGAGTAAACTAGCCTAAGGCGAATTCAATTTTTTTCAGAAATTACCTAAAATTAAGTGACAATTTCTTTGAAAATCTACATCACATCGAAGTAAGTTTTGTACTAAATTAATCTGCAACGTTTACTTAAATTGCTGTTATGCCTTAGTGATTATAAATTGCTATTATTGATTTTTGCCAATTTTTTGAAAACGAGCCTTCACCGGTACAATTATTACCACTTTTGGACATTTTCTCATATTTTGTTAGACCAAGTAGAAAAAGTCCTATAATGTGATATATATTTATAAACTACTCGCAAAGCCCTTTAATTTGATACCACACACGGTATGATCGAGCGCTCGGTTGCGATTTCACTATTTTTAACACGAAAGCCCTCTTAACACACCTTGTGACTTTTAATTAAATCATAACTATTTTTAGTTCGTGACTTGCATCTAATATTACTCGTAATACAAGTTAATATTAAATAAGTTGCTACCTTGACAGTGATATTATGTTATTTGTCATAAATAGGTAATACATAATTTATGTGTTACTACTACATCCAATGCATCATGAATTCATCAATAATAATTGATTGTATCTTTTCTTGTTACTAACAATAGATGTATAGGTTGTTGTATTTACTAACCTTATGGACTTGATGGTTCGAAGTTATTTATTATTATTATTATTAATAATTATTTTATTGCTGTTTTGCTTTATGTCATGTGACATATGGTACGTATGCTGCCTTGGGCGCTAAGCGAAGAGTGTTTGACGAATTCATACGAATCTTTCTGTAATAAAATTATATTGAAATTAAATATTATCAATTCAAAAACTTATGTTAAATAAGCGTCGAAATTATTAAAGGAAGATAAATCAAATCTTTTTTTCCCTCACTAGGTCGGAAACACGTGTTTTGTCCTTTAATACCAGCGGGTAAAAACGCATTTCATCCACTAGTGGGTAAAGTAATTTGACCTTGAATAATGTCAAATGAATTGCTTTAAAATTGATAAAAGTAGGTGAATCTAGTAATAAAGATAATTTACCACCTGTGGAACTACTGGAAGCAGTGATAAACGCATTTTTTGTGTTGTAGTTTCCTCGCTATAGTGAGGGGAAAAGTTTTGTGTTACACTTGGGTGCAAATGTATTTTACTTCTCGTGTGTTAAAAAACTCTCAAATTCCGGATTCTATCCTCGAACCACTCGCTTCGCTCGTGGTTCAACTATAGAATCCTTTCACTTGCTCGTTTTTCAATTCCACACTCGGCGTTAAAATACAACTTTGCCCCCTGTATAACAAATAACTATTTCCTCCACATCCACATGTAGGTAAACCCGGATTTTCCTAAATCCTAAGGAACGAAAAAAGGAAACGTAACGTTAATTTGCAAAACCCTGATAAACCCGGATATTCAATCGAATCGTTTTATCGGAATTCCTTCAGGCTTCTTTTAATTCCTGAGGATACTAAAGGTCTGATAGGTACGTTTACGCATTACGCAGGTTTTACTTCCAATCATCTAATAGTTTTTGTTTTTGGACTACCTAGGCCTTGTAGGTAAAAGATTAAAGGTTATATTAGGTCTGTCATTACATTTATAGTATTAATAAAGTCTAATAGGTCAGGTTACTTAATACCAGTTTTCGAGGTCCTTGCTCTAGAAATCCCACTTCACTTCAGCCCACTCTTTCAATTATCAAGTGAAAGTAAATATTTAAATTACTCAATACAACAGTAAGTACGAATACGATGGTGCATTTTAATCAATTGTAATGGGTTGTATGTCACGTGTCCCATCGCACTTTTACAGTCGCAATTTAGTTAGGACATCTCCACACTTATTTGTACGCTAACAAACATATTTCAACACGCTTGTGTGCTCTTTAAATTAGAGTTATACGAGTACCGTGGTTGTGTTCATATATAAATATATTTCAGTTCGCGTAAGTACCTAAGTATGTAGAATGTAGATGTTACTGAACTCTGACGATTGTAGAGGTACATACACGGCAAACCGACAGTCGATAAAAGCTCGCGAATCAATTATGACAAAACAAAAACGAATCGCAGTAAAAATGTTTGAAATATTTACTACGATTCCAGGCATTGTGTTTCAAGAGCTCGTGAGATTTATTACGTGTGGCTAGTTGGAGATCTCGTCACATAAATCGATGTAATGTCCGATCCGAGCCGATACGGGTTATCGGCGCCGGGCTGCTATCGATGTTCGATATAATGGTTGTGAAAGCGTGGCTACTACGGCTAAGCTTTGAATTAGCTTGTTTATTGGACATAGTAATTAATATGGATTATTAAGGCGGTTATTTTTAGTACGCAAAATAATTTTAGTCATTTTCGTAATGTAGGTACCTATACTTCTATAAAGTAACATCATTACTACTACCTGTAGAGTAGTACCCACATGTAGAAATTGAAGAGTCAGTACAACTTGTATAAGACGAGTGTATTAATTGTCCTATCCTATCTATTATCAATCTCTATCTTCATGGATAATGATGACATTGGTTTATTTTCACATTATGCCAGAGCGCGTCTCAACAGTAAACTACAGTATGTGTCTAAACGCAGGTAAAACAACAAGCCATTTTGCTAGTCGTAATATAGTTGTAGTTTAATCGCCTATTGTGTACTTACCGTGATTGGATAGTGTATTGTGCACGGGCGTTGTTGTTAGCGGGGTTACAGCGCATCGTGTAGCATGAATAGTTCATGGCGCCCTAAAGTGGCTTTCCTATTTTATTTTTTATTGAATAATAAGAATAAGTAAGAGAGATTAAAGTGCATTGAAACAGAGGTAAGTTAAAACAACACCAATTTGCGCTAAAATCGTTTTGAGACGAGACTACTACTTTTTTTTTTCAGTGCGAAATTATATCGGTGATGTGTCATATCATAATAGAAGTTGTTTCAGATAACCTCGGTCTAAACTCACCTTGGTCTTCCCTAATGTTTCCTAGTCTCAGTGTATCATGATCAATATGATCGTGCATGTTTCTTAAAGCTACATATCAATGTATATACAGAGTAATATCATGTCCATAGCACTATTTCTAAATCTGAATGCCGGGTCTCGCTTTGTATTCCTATTGGATGCAAGACGGAGGTCAAGAACCCAGTATAACTTGATTAAAACATCAGTCACTCGTCATACTTTTATAATTTTAAAACGTGAAGTTCGTTACAAAAAATATTCATATCAGTCATATTTGTGCTACACGGGGTCGGGACGGCGTATTTTGGGTGTCCGCAAAGTTACGTTGCGCTTCTACACACAGGCGACAACGAACCGCCGCCGCGTAGTATGAGCGCAAATCTTGCGGATTTTACCTACAGTATCATCCGCTCTGTGCACCCGCGCGGTGTTGCGAAATGTGCGAATGCTCCTAGGTTCTTGACGGTCAAAAGGTTAAAAAGCCGAGCTGAGCCCTTGACTCGCCTGCACATATCGAGCGATCGTAACGCCAATCTTGCACTGACCGCGGTTATTGTCGGTGGGCACGTGGGCGGTCAAGTTCGCTTGTAATCCTGGGACGGATCATTACTTCACACTAGATGGTTCATATTATTACGATAAACTAAAATATACGTGAAGAAAATGACGTCGCATTGTGCTGATCCATTTTGATATTTTTAATACTAACAACCACCTCCCATGATATATTTTATAAAGATCGGAATAAGATTTGTTTTCCGCGTTAAGTTAATTGCATATAATCCATACTAATATTATAAACGGGAAAGTGAGTGTGTCTGTTTGTTTGTCCGTCTTTCACGGCAAAACGAAGCGACGAATTGACGTGATTTTTTAAGTGGATATACTTAGTTGAAGGGATGGAAAATGACATAGGCTACTTTTTGTCTCTTTCTAACGCTAGCGAAGCCGCGGGCAAAAGCTAGTAGATTATATATTCTTTATTTTGTTTGTCTGTAAATTGGCGAGTTTTCCTATCGGTAATCTGTTACTGTGACGGAATCAATACGTAGTATGGTGGTCGCAACATAGCATACTTGTTACGAAATTAGTGAGTGAAAATACCTAAGACACGTACTAGGATATTTATAAGCCACAAAGTGGCACGCCCTCTACAAAAGATGTTGCCTCTATCGTCTATAAACAATGTCCATATGCGAGATCTACAGGGAAGTGATGTGGTCTATGGTAATCCGCTGTTAGCCCAGGTCAGCGGTCACCGCTTCGACGGGATAGGACGCGTTGACTCACCGCAAACCAAATAATAGCACATGCCCAATAATATCTATACACGGTGATTTTTTAATTTCGAGGGAGCATTCCTAAGCTTAAATTAAAACACTTTCTCAAAGAGAATGGTATTCCAATTTCGGACATAAATAATTAGGTAATTGTTTTTATCCGATGAAGTCCCTATTACGAGCGCATACGAGTAGACTTGCCTTTAGTAGGACCTGTTTACATAGCTATTGATTTTAGTGATTAATTAATATGAATTTTGTACATTTGCTACAAAACTTAAATCCTTCGGACGATCGGTTGTATTTAATTCGTATTTTAATATATTATTAATTCATACTTTAATGCATTTAACGCATATGTAAAATTGATTCGTATTTGAAAGCATTTAACGCATTTTCTAATGTATTCAGTGAATACGATGTATTATATAACCATTTAATTGAACTACCTATTATTATTATTTTTATTGATATTTGATACAATGGTAATGTAACCAAACCACTGACATGTAATTTACTTTTACCAATAAAAAATATGAATATGAATATGATGCCATGATCAAAATGACATTGATATGTGTTGTGTGACATTGATATTAACTATGCCAGTTAGTTTCTTTAGATGTTCTTTACCATAATATCCTGAAGTCAACGGAAATAAAAAACCATACGGATATAGTTAATCTAATTAATTTAAACTAAAAATTGTATGTTTATAACCGTGACTGCACTTAGCATAAATAAAGGCAGGTTGTTTGTTTCCGTTTCTAAGTAATTGGTGCCTGGCCGGTATGTGGTTACCTACAAAAACAAATGCCATACAATTATTGTTCGACTACTTTGACTCGCTCACCTCTTGTGACAGACATAAATGAGCTAATGCTTGAGTCCTGCGATGACTAATTAATAGTAACGTTTTTGCTATTTGTTGCTTGAATATGCTTATCAATTACCCTTAGAACTAGTATACCAGAATTTCTTTACCTATGGATAAAACAGTTAACGTATATTCTGTCAAACAAGTTTGTCAGTAAATAAGAACTAAGAAAACTATAGGTAACCTTTTCTCTAGCACCCTAAAGAAAAGGATGCATATAGTTTTCTTTGTTCTTATTTACTGACAAACTTGGTTGACAGAGTATACCCTATAATCCTTTGTTTTACCTTGAAGGTAGATAAAGAATTGGTATTCCTTTGGAGACGCGAAGTATCATACAAAATAACGACAATTCGACCAGCTACTCACGTACCTAAATATCTTTACCCGACTACGGGACGCAAAAGGAGGGTTATGATTTTATGTTATTGCAACACCACAAACAAGGTACTTTGTTGTGATGATGGAACGTTATGTATTTAGCTACCAGCGTTTCTTTATACATAAAACCCATACGAAAGTTATGGCAGGTGTCGGAAGCCGTGGCCATAAATCTCTGCAGCCCCGACCTTCATGAAATAGCATTGTGTGGAATGTTCGCAAAGCATTGCTACTTGCATTTCATTCTGGCAGCGTTTTGAGGTTCGCAACGACGAGGTTGCCATTCACAAATGACTTGCAAAACGCATCAGTTCTGTAAGACTAACCAGCAAAGAAAGCACATGATGGCACAATAGTATGTCGTTCGTATGGTCCCACTCTAATTAATATGATTAGGAAAGGACGGGTAAATCCCGCAGGCGAAATATTATCATGTACAGTCCTGTAGTATAAGGATAACATGAACGAAACATCGGGCTTACTTTCCGCGAGAGGCTGACAAGAGAAAACGTTTTGGGAATAAGGGCACTGCTACGTGATTTGGAGCTGGACCAAGAACACTCATAACTTCCACCGTTTCCTTCTAAAAGCTCATATTTTACCTATTCCAGCCACTGTAAAACCTATCGTAATTCTTCCACAATGTGGTTTATATTTGAGGTAGCCAGCAAACTGAAGTGTGAAGTTGCAATATTGCAACCGATATTTCCAGCGTTGCATCACTGTTATAGGCAGAATTCGGCTGCCAAGTTTCGAAGCTCTGATTGGATGGTCAACATTATTAATTCTGCAGTTGTTTGCATTTGCCTTTCAGTAAAATAAAAAAAAGATATTTAGTTAAATCCATTCCCGGCAATAGGGTTTATTATGAGAAATAAGATTTAAAGGAGAATTTACCTACGTGTTATGGTTCAATTTATATTCATATATTTTATTTTATGGTAGTGTTAAAAAGATCAATACTCTTAAAAGACAGTGAAACCATCAAATAACTTAATCTAACTAACATGATGGTTTTTATGTGCGACAAAAAGATTCACCTCAGTCGCAACTATTATATACCTGTGTAGGAACATCGTAAAGTCTTACTAGTAAAAAACTAATGCTTTATTTCACAGGTAAAATCTATTATGCTAAATAAATAGTGTGCACATAACATTATAATAACCTAATAGAAGTATATAAATAGAGACAATGAATAATAAATGAAACATAATATCGTGTTCCGTTTTACAGGGTCATCAAATAACATTTATGTTACCCTTTCCCATATAGGGACATAGCAGCAACATAGACTATAGTCACGTGATTTAGAACTTTGTTTCTCATAAAGATAAGAAAAACTAAATTATAGTTATATTATGAACGAAATATTGCATCTGTCTCTACTCCAGAAAATTCATCAAACCGTGCTTTACCTACCGTTACTAAATCAAAATAATACAATGTTGACCGGAAATGACATCCACCGGCACTGGTTATGACAACTCTCGACGACAAGGTGGCATGACAGCTGTCCAGCCCAGCTGTCAATACCCATTCAATCAGTAGGCCTAGCACATGATTGCCGCGAGAGTATGTCGCCGCGAGATAGACTACCCGTCCTTATGTCATTAATACAGTTAGAAGAAGACGTGTGATCTATCTCGCGGCGACATACTCCCGCAGCCATCATGTGCTAGGCCTACTGTTTACACTCGCCAAGTCAACTCTCACCAAATCTAATAATAACCTTATCTAATTTAAAATAGAGTCGTTATTTTAACGATACCATTGAAATCAATGAATAGGGAAATAGCTGACGTACATTTGAGGGCGCAAACTAATAGTTTACCAGACTTAGAAGTTCAAATTACCTACTATTAAGATTCTTAATGCAAATGTACCTAATATTTATCGTATAGAAAGCAAGACTCGAGTTACTTTAATATTAAGATTTAACGATAAGGCCCAGAAATACAATCCTAAATACCTAGTCAAAAGAACGACCATTCAAGACCGAGCTAAAATGCATTTTTTATAAATGACAGGAACAGGCTGTACAAAAGATCATTTCATCTTTTCTTGCAACATTTGGCCTTGTCAGGATAACTAGCTTCGAAATGTTACGACAGTCCAACAACAAGCAAAACTAATCCAAATAAGAACGGCTGTCAAATGAGGTAAGCATTAACCTAATACTGTTTAAACTAGTTCTTTTTTTAACCTCTAAATATTCATGTCCGCGTTCAGGGTTCCTTAATCAGACTAAAAAAAGTTCCAAGGAAATTCTAAGCGTTCAGAAGTTAAATATGTACATTCCAAATAGGGACGGCGAGCGTATTTTCTAGTAGCGGCAGTTTATTTGTCCTAAAGAGGTACCTGTGCATCAAAGATTATCAAAATTTCTGTATCAACAGTTCTACTTAGTACCTACCTAGTTTTCTTTATAATAATAAAACAAAAAGTTAATATTATACCCAGGGAGCGTACTTTTCGTGCCGATGACATCAATTTGACGTCACGCTCCATATAGGGTGATCACATATTGTTTTATTGTTAATTATTAATCATTAGTCATCAATCATTTTAAGTTATGAATTTCTTTGCATGGTAATGAATGCAAGAAGGATGGTGTGCTTTACGTTAGAGAGAAATTCTCTTTTCTACGTATTTATTGTTAATGTGTTGTTAACAATACTATTTAATTAAATATATTTATAAAAACAAATCAAATAATTTTATTCACGTTTCACATTTCAAGTAAGTATTATTCTATTATTTATGCCACATGTAAATGGACTACTGTATTTGAAGTAATTTGTATACGATTAAAATGATTGACGACTAATGATTAATAATTTACAATAAAACTATTTGGGATCACCCTATACGGAGCGTGACGTCAGATTAATGTCATCGGCATGAAAAGTACGCCCCCTGATTATACCATACGGAACCGCACTTTACGCTGTGTAACGAAATATTTCTTAATACATAATTCACTAACACCATTAAAATAATATCAGCAATAAATAATTCCAATATTAAAGTTGACAACCACACCGTGTCGTAAGGACAAACAACCGGTAGTTATTTAAAAACGAATTATGGACAATAAAAACCCATCAACGTAATAAGCGGCTACTTATTGTTAAATAAACCAAAGGGAACACGAAATACAGAACTATTACAAACATGGGCAATCCAGACGTAAAAAGCCATAAGTGTAATACGTAACAGCAAACCAATAGCTAAATTGTGCTAACATAGGTCTATTAAAGGCCACTTGCGCCAACTTGCGGAGGGTTAACCCACCATTTTATATGGAATTTGACAGATGACAGCCCACTAACCCTGAGTTAAGTGGTTGGTGCAAGTGGGTCTAAGAAGAATTTAATATCAATGTACGTCTACACAAAAAAGTAGACTTTTACTAAATGATTTCTTTAAACTTTATTAATGCATAATAGTTGTATTAAACTACTCATTGCTAATATTATACTTATGTATATTGACCGTGATTGCATTTTTGATTTTTTATCGAGTTCCCGGTATTCTAATAAAACTTACCAAGAATAAGCAATTATTTTAATTTAAAACTCTTACTGCTAACATTGTCAGGAAAAGAGCTAAGAATGAAGACGTAATAAGCCTGCTACATATAAGTATACCCGTGTTTTTATTGAATTCCGTTAACTTCGGCATATATTTAGTTAGGTCCATTATAGAAAACAGAATACCTTACTTAGTTTTCATAAAGTCGTATTTTCTTCTAAAAAACCATACTCCTGCGTAGGGTTGCAAAAAAACGGTTTTTTTTCTGGGTTGAAAAAAAAACATGAAAAAAAACCGTGAAAAAAAACAGTTTTTTTTCTGGAGTATGTTTTTTTTTCTAAAGTACGAAATCTCAAAATTTTAAAGTAGTTAATACTTTTATACGGTTTTTTAGACTTAATGTTAACTATTAAACGAATTTAATCAAATAACTTTAATTTCTGGTGTTATAAAAGAAATATTTACGAAATCTGTAGTTGGTAGTTATCACTTTTTACTGTTGGCAACACCACCGCCTCCCCACGCTACACGCAGCATCGGGGATTCCCCAATAAACGTTTGTATACTGAATGTTAATTGAATTAAAATTTACGTTATTGTTATTGAAACACGTTACAAGTAACTCACGAAAAACCGTTATTGTCGTATTATTTGTTCATCTGAAAAAAAACCATTTTTAGAAAAAAAACCAAGGTGCTCGGTTTTTTTTCATGTTTTTTTTTCACAATTCTGAAAAAAAACATTTGGTTTTTTTTCTATTTACAACCCTACTCCTGCGATAGATGTTACTTCAATTGCTGTTGAGAAACGGGCTTTACAATTAACTCACACTAAGTAAGTGTCAAATTTATGATATGTCTATCGCAAACACACAAAGTCCGTTTCTTAACAGCAATTGATGTACAGTCTATCGCAGTTGTATGGTATTTTTCAGAAAAACGTCACGAATTAAAAAGAACTAACTATGCTATTCTTTTTCCTACAATGGACCTAACTATATGCCGAAGTTAACAGAATTCAATAAAAACATGGTGTATAATGCCGTTTAGGACATTTTTATTTTAGTTACGGTACCTAAGTTAGAATTCTCGGTGTAACAACTCGAGGTTTTGTTTACCTGCAGTGTAGGTGTTAATGAAAAAAGGAAATTGCTTGCCCTGGGCCAAAGAGAAACTAAATTGTAAACAAGAGGGATTTAATTTACAAGATTTATAAGAGAAGTGGTACCTTCGTACCGGCTGTCGAGTTAGGAATGAATTAAGACGTAACTTCGTTCAGAGTTACAATCGGCGTGAACTTTTGCTGACTTGTGGAAATGTAGAATTGCTCTCTCGTTTGCTGACGGGACAATGTAAACTTAGGTAGGGATATAACATTTTATATATCAAAACGGGAACATTCACACCAACGTGTTGACCTATAGGCAGTTAGTTATAACTAACTCTCTATTTTCCTATCTGTCTCATCACACTATAACAGATTCATGCAAGAAAACCTGAGGTGAATTTGTAATTCAGTGCATTTTTACTTACCTCGTACTCCTTAGTGCATTTTCACATTATCCGATCCGATATCGGATGTAGGACCGATATCCCATACATTTAAGCCGCCATCTTTGATTTTTGCCTTTGAAATCCGTCCGACAGCCGATATCAGATCGGAGAATGTGAAAACGCACTTAAAGTTTACGGTATTAGGATTACGCCTTAAGGCTTTCATTCGTCAGAGTGCAGATTGAAATGTTTGCTCTCGAGCGAGTTCAATGCAAATATTACGCTGTTGTTACGTAATAGGTCAATAAACTGTTACCTCCGCGTTACTTGTGCGTTGTCCGCTGACACCGATTACTCGCACCCGGTAAATGTATGTGTCAACTGCTTATGGCTCTCATAATCCATTAATAAATGAAAACTACTTACTTTAACAATGTTTATAGTATTTCCGTATGTCTTATCTACGAAAAAAACAATCACCAACATTCCAAACTTAATTGCTAATAGTTAATAAAATTCGTACTGATAAATTATATTACGCCAGCGAGAAAAAAGGCTATTCCAAACCAAAGATAAAGATTTATTTTCACTAAATAATAACAAACATCACTGAAAATTCTGTGGAAAAGGTTGGATTCCTTTCATTCCTTCAATCGTATTAAAATTTCAAGCTGTTAATTTCACACTTCAAGAATGATGACCATAATGTTATTAAAGAACGTTTATTCAATTTCACTTGCTTGGCGCATTTCACTGGCGTGGCGTTTAAACTGTCAGCGGGGATTTATCATCGAGGGTAAGTACTGCGTTCCTGAGGATTTACCGCATAATTTCATTGTCATTAATGTTTCATCGGGATGCATTTTTGCGTGTATCGTTCATCTCTGTATAAACGTGACGCCGCCACCGGCGCCGGCGCCTGTCAGCGTATTCACTCACTGCCGGTCGTGTTTGTTTTTTATTTAATCGCAATTTTTATTGCTGCATTCTGATGATATTTTTAACACTGCACGGTTATTAAGAATTTATTTAACATAGTTACGACAAAAATGATATGTTTTATATCATGATACCAAATATCTAAAAAGCGGCAAGGAAGTTGATCCTTACCTAATACCTACCGAATAATAATTATAAATATAATTACTATAAATACGTTAAAATATTTCTACAAAAAGAAATCCTGATTATAAGCCTTTGCCACCATTAGTAGGTACTTATTATAGGCAGGCTTACTAACAAAATATAAAATGCATGTCGAATTTGAAAGTTAGTAGGCTAATCCTACAATACGCTGCTATATATGATATGAGTATACTACATACATATAAGTAAATCTTTAGTTCCCTATTACTTACAGTTAAACTATTTAGTACGACAACTGACTCGCTCTAATGGTTTTGTTTACTATTTTTTACGTTCACGTCTGAGTCACCACGGGATTCCCACAAACAAATTTCAGATCTACAAGGCTACGTACTGAATAGCTTTGAGAACTAGTTTTTTAACGACCCGTTCTCTGAAATTTGAAACGTTCTTTCAATGGAATGTCAACCGTCAAACCGTCATGTAGATTTATCTATATTAAATCTGCCATTCACTAGATATCTCAATTTAAAACCAAATTGGTTTAAAATATTGTGATCGTTGTCACTGTAATAAAACTGATATATGACTGTTGAATTGAATGCTAACTCTTCTGTCACATCTGTGGTTATAACTTGTATAAATCACGTACGAATAATATGTAGTATGTCTCAGTAAAAAGTCAGCCAAATATGTTTCTTTAAAAAATATACTCTATTAGACAAGTTTTTGCTCTAAACGGCCCACGCGATAATTAGACACTTCACCGGTAACATTATTTTTTTCTTCAGGGACTTTTATTTTTAGAAAATTACGTCTTTTTGAACTGAAGCACCTCGTAAAAATGTGTGCCATTATTAGTCGTTGTATTCTGATGTTCAAATGTCGTGATGTGATAGATGAACGTCAGCAGCGAGATTGATTGATATGTTTACAATTATAATTGAGGTGTCACGACAGGCAAGGATTGGATAGATTTATATTGTGTCTGTTTTTGTGACTGCGTCGAAGCCGAGCGTCGTTAGCGGCGCCAGGTATCAATAACAAGGTGCTGTTGATGCATCACGCCGCTGTTTACGCAATTCCTCGGGAACATCTACATTGTTGCTCACATACAGGACTATCTTAATCCTAAATCGATCCATAGACCGTGTGTTTTATTTTAATTAGCCTACAGCTTAAGCAAATATGGTGGCGCCGCGTAAAGATGACCGTAATCGTTCAAATAACCTCCATGCATGGTGCTCAACCAATTAAGTGACGAGTTTTAAAGGAAGCGTGTATTCTGTTATTACTTTAATTTAAATAAGCATTTAAACGCTTTTACCGTATTTTTTTCGCTAAACTGTTCATTTATTTTATGACCCTATCTGAGTTTTATGGTTCATTTAGATAAGGTTCGTTCAATAGCTTCTGGGGAATTAAAACGTTACATAACTGTCAGTCATGAATACAGTTAGATACCGGGTTCACACTCGAGATTTATTAGTCATCTCAGGTTACGGAACGTGTCCCAATTATGTTGGATGTAGCCGCGATTGCAATATGAAATTCAATCAAACTGTTTAAGTACGTAAAAAAACCCTTCGCGAATGTTTTGTGAGCGTAGCGTAGAGTGATGTCATGAGTCAAACAAAAGTGATGCTTGAAGTCGAAATAAACAGAGCCTATAAGTGGGTGCGAGCAAGCAGAGTTGTCAAGTATAATCCATCATTATCCAATAAGCGCTTATCGCGCGTCACCGCACCAGCTAGACGTCAGCAGCTAAGCACATAATGTCAACATTCACCTAAAGTTCCTGCGAACCCTGACAAACGATGCATTGTTGCTGCATCACGGAATGCAGCCATAAAGCTTCATTGTGATTTTTGATCGCGAATGCGTCAGATTATTCCATAGAACCGAAGATACAAAAGGCGCGTCGGTCTTCCAGAGAAGTACTCGAACGAACGATGCGGTGTTGCGCTGTGGTTTCTGGCTGACTGACAGTGAGTTTGAAATATCCTTATTTGTAACATAAGCCCACGTTCACGTTTATGCTCACGCAGCCTCCACTAATACGCTGAACAAAAAGACAACAATCGGTAACTGGTGAAGAACGTCTGAGAGCACGCTCGAGAAATTACTTCTTTGTAACGCGTGGAGAAAAATAATGAGCGATGTTTATGGAGGGTTGAAAGCGCATCACTGTAAGCTGTGACCAATGAGACAGAATATCAAAATGAATAAAATAAATACGAAGGTACAAAAGTAATTACAATATTATTTTGTCTGTTGCACTCGACGCAATTATAAATTAAGACATTGATGTTTTATAACAGGCGACTAAATGTTGTCTCATGAATAAACAGGAGGCATGCGGAATAGAGTTAATTTGAAAGCGGTTTAATTACTAATTTCACGCTTATGGCATTCCATTTAAATATTCTTTGCACTAGAATTTTATTGGTCGATCAATACTAAAGAATCGTAGAAATTACGACGTAGGCTGTGTATAAAAAGACAGTTAAGACCAGTTTAACGCAGCCTTGAATTTCCATGACATTCAAGATATCCAATGCTCTTAGTTTTTAACTAGTATGTACTTACTCGTATCTCGTCCAGGACACGGCTATAAGTACCACACAATCTTAACCCTAATGACATTTATCAGTTTGAAAGTGGATGAGCTTTTAAGGCTTTTCAAATAAAACAAAAGTACCTAACCGACAAGATTATTTACACGTTTAATTGATACAAATTATTAGTAATAAGTAGATTCAAGATAACTTGAAAAGATTATATTCTACTTGAAATCTAAAATGATGTTTACATATTTGTAAATTTCACAAACAGAAATACAATTTTCACGAGTAGTTTTTCACAACTATTCTGTGAGTGAAAATGCTCCCATAACCAAAGAGAAAGACTGAGCAAATATTATTGGCATATTATCAAAGTAAACTTTGTAACGACGGTACATTTACTGCCATCTTTCAACGCAGAACTAAAACTTCTAGAACGTCAGATGACCCATGAACTCGTTCTTACACTGTTAATTATCAAACAGTGTCGCCAACTACTCAACTGTAGATGTAGGTTAAGGTACAGCTAACTAAGGGGGTGGCAATTGTAACTAATCCATTTTGTCCCTTATTACACTATGATGTTGAGTTCTACATGTATCCACTGAACACGCCTACCATTGTATAACCGGTGAATTTAATAATGCAAACATTGTAAGACATGGAAAAATGGACCAGCTACATTTGTCCCCGAGTCGAGATTTGCCCCGCTGTACCTTATAGAGGATTTTTGTCAAAATAAAATTTGCAATCAAGTAGTATTGACTGCCCATATCCTTTACCAGATATGTGATAAAGGACATGGGCTGTCAAAAAATTGTTAAAACTATTAATAGGTTTTACGATACTTTCTTAGATTATATTTATCTTATACAAACTTATATTGTCTGGTTATGATTGTTATGACCAAATTTGAATATTCGTTCAGAAACGAGTTCAATACGTTGATCCATGCAGTTTGTCTGCAGTCGGTGCATTTCCGTACCGCACCGACTGGTCCGACCCACGCGCTCCAATAGCTGCTCTTTGTTCACCACAGACCATTATGCAGAGAAAGACTTTCTTAATTACAGAACCGTTGACCTATGAAGCCCTTTATAATACGATCGTCAGTGAGATTCGTATCGAACATGCTTTGTTGTTTAAAGTTTGTTATGGTCGTCCCGCTTCTCCATAGAGGTAGGTATATATGTGCGTGTGTTTAGAAAACGTCCCACTTTGTCGGTTACCATTAAGGCGAGATTTACTTGTATATTTATATGAATAAACTGACAAAGCGGCTTTATAGCAATCGACAAAGAGGGACGTTTTCCCATGCACACCCACATACGTAGTGTCCATTTTCCTCTCTGCTATAATATTAACATGGACATGGAGGCTCTTCATTTGAACTTTAAAATTATTATTTATTCGTTGGGAGCTTTCGAATATTATTATTTTTTACTCTCATAAAAAAAAAACCTAAAAATGCCAAACCTGACTATGCCCCATACCTGTGGTTGATACGACAGGTTACACGTGGGTTACACAAATAAAGCCTGACCAGAAATATATGACTACGCGCCATGTTGCGGAATTTTATTAGAACTATTTTCTTCATACTAAACTGAACTGTCACCCCATACATCAGAATAACAGCGCCCTCCTGACAATAATTATATATTTCTGGTCAAGCTTCACACCTACACCACAGTATAAGAAAGAGTACTATCGTACAGTATGGCCACTCCCGCTCCCCGCTGAAAGTGCCGCCCACCCCCTCTCGGTTACCTTACAGTTACCGCCTGTCAAAAACGCGAACCGTCGACCTGTCATATTTCACTCATACAAGCATAGTACGCGTTCACCTACACGAGCTTAGACTGTGTGCTAGGAACGCGCCTCTTTCATATATTTGATCGCCAGTGTCCGAGGTGTGCCTACACTATTATATTGGCTATATTTTCCGCAGTTTAAAGTAAAATCCAATTCTGTCATCTTGAAACTTCGTTACACATTTTGTACATTATGTATTCCAGAATTTATATTGAACTTTTACTGAACAATAAAGTTCCAAATTAAAAAACAAAACTAATTATTGTTATTCTCAGAAGCTACAGCGTATCAGCGTGGAAATACCAACTTTGTATGGAGAAGCATTCGTCCACTAAGCTAGTTAAATATTTGTCGGCTTGTTATGTTATGAATAAGGCAACGGAGTAAATGACTGATGGTCGTCGTTAATCAAATCATAAAAGAGCAAACATGTTTAGTGAAGTTTACGGGCTGGATTAGCACTTTTGTGCGTCCGACATTGATTTATATAATACTTTATAAGGATACGGAAAACGGGCATCGAAAAGGTGTCAGCACGGCATCAGTAATACCGCTACTGTGCGCAAATGCGAGCCAAGCGTGCAGGCTATGCGACCAATCGCACGCGAGTCGTGAATTCATCAAACAATCGCGTTGTCATGTTCTACCAAGATGCATAAAAACTTGAATGTTCAGTCTAAAATACTGGAATTATATGAATTGACTTGTCCTTACTTTAGAAATATTAGGCGTCCAACGACGCCATGCTCAGATGAATGACACGTGACATTGTTAAGGTAAAGCGGATTTAAACTATAACACTTCGAAAGATTTAGTCGATTCAATAAGTGGACAATTTTTACGTTAGTAACATTGGATACTTAGAATGATTTGGTGAACCTAATAGACATTCACACATTGTCTGAATACCTAAACGTACTATTTAAGACTTCATAATATCGAGTTATTATAAAAATGTAGGTAAATGTTGAGGTAGATTTATAAAAACAAATTAAGACTACGTCCTTATATTTAATTATTGAAACAGCAATGTGCGATGACCGTGAAGTATGAGTATATAAATCAAATTCCTTGACTTAATTAAAATTGAAAACCAATAAGTATTTACCGCAAGAATTTTCCACTCAACGATTATTTAAAACCTCTCAACAAAGTATAAAGACTGAGTTATGACATCGTTAAAAGACCAAAGAATCGGAAAAAATAAAGACTAAGTTGTAAACCCTACAACTCGTGTCCGCATATGTGCCTTTCCAACACAAAAGGGTCCTTACCCTTCAAGTGCATTAAGAATCTTTTCATCTGAACTTCCTACATAAATTCATCCTTATTGCAGACGAAGTTTAAGGTCTCTTCAGGCGTGAAGCGCCACATTTACTCACAATGTAAGTAGGTACCTACTAGAACGCGAACTTAACAATGTTAGTAACTAGGTTACAGACATCATCTCATGGTGTCCCGGAGGTAGTCGGTAAATTATCTATCCACGGCTTGGGGACTTTACACTGGAAATTGATGGCTTCGGGGTAACCGATATAATTAATTCAAAGAGTATAAACTAGTAGGTTAGATTAAGGGACAACTATTGGCTTCTAACGTTTGTTCAGGGTGTAGACTATTCCTTTCAGCTTGTTTGATTTAGAGGAACCAATTAAATTCTTGTTTCAAAATTAATTAAATAACCGAAATAGCATTCTTCGCGAACAAATTTAGACCCAAATGCCTTTAATTTGGATAATAAGATTGCGGAATGATACGCGATCTTTTTTTAACTTTTTGGTACAGAAAATGATCGCAAATTAGTCGTTAGGCTTTGTGGAATCCGAACCGCGGTGTTGCGACATGGCCGTCGGGGCAGACGTGCTATTAGCAACATTGACTTATATATTACTTCATATGAACGTGGCAAATAGGCATTAAAAATTATGTCCGCACAGCGGTGTCAGTAACGCCGCAGTCTATGCGATCAAACGTGCGTGTAATGCGAATTTATCAACCAATCGCTTTGTAGCGGTCCTTCATGGTGCCTCAAAAAGTTCACACAAATGCATAAACTCACGGCTGTAGGTATTCCAAAAAAAAGGTGGAGGCAGAGCAATATTATGACGTTTCTAGTCTCGATTTCACTATTAACAATCAAGAGGTTGAAAGACTACTAAATGGTGATATTTTAGTGACAGGTTGCTAGCCCATTGGTCATACCACAATTGAACCCAAATCTCACAGTGAATTTCTACGATGCGACATCCTCGAAAGAAAGGGTGGTGAAAATCCACTCACCGCACGTGAGGGAGGGGGCACGAGAAAATCCGGTGCCTTATCCTTCCTTTCGAAATCTTTTGAAGTCGTATTTTCGGCACCACCGGCGCCCGTTCCGTCGTCCCGTCATATTGTGCTCGTCAATGCTCATGCGTCCAATTTCCGGAATCCACAAACGGTCGTTTCGAGGTGGGTCACTGGTTGACCTTTACGTCTTTCGGTGACACTTCGACTGATGGAGCGCGCCAAATTCTATTATAGCGTGAAACATTCAATTTTGTCTAAGCGATGTATGTTAATGCGACAATTATCATATGATATATCGGGTTATAGTTTGAGACAGATATTAAACTGATTACCTACATATCCCGTGAGTGGTTTAATCAATCTTCGATGGCTCTATCGTTATAAAGTTCTTTCTAACAGAGATAATTAAATTAATGAGATTGAGTTTACCTTATTGTGCAATTTAAAACACTAAACTATGCCTATATCAATGTCAATAAGAATGTAGAAGATGCTAATAAGGCAGTAAAAAAATCACAAAAGTTAACACACGTTACATTACAGAGTTGTCTATTTTACACGGTTGTTTAAGTCACCTGTAAACATTTACAGGGTGAATATACACATGTAGCTCATAGTAAGCAATTTTTACCGTGGGACCAAACCAGAAATCGCGAATAAAAGATTGTTTGTTTTATACATCTTGGTTATTTGACTGATTACGGTTCGTTTCATTATAAAAGTTGTGAAAGAATGAAAGTGACTAAATTTTAATAATAAATGGGTTTTTGACCTCGTTCAAGTGAACGAGTAAGTACTCGTATCGTCAAAACCACCCTAATGGTAAAAAAAACAAGAACCGAATATTCGGGTCGCATAATCCTGTGAACGCTTTCCAACCTAATCCCTAATACCGGCTTATTGTCACCAGATCAGAGATGCTGACGCGGTGGGTGTTCCTGGCGCTGGCGGTGGCCAGCTGGCGCTCCGCGGCCGCCTGCACGTGCATGCTGGAGCACCCGCAGACACACTACTGCAACAGCGACTTCGGTGCGTATGCCAGACCCTTTAGCACAACTTGCCTTGTCGCGCGCGAGGCCATACATCAAGCGCAACTTCAAGCATGGACTCGCGCGCGACAAGGCAAGTTGTGCGAGAGGGGCAGGTGTGTCTTTTTCTTTAGTCGTTCCTTCAATGCTGAGGATCGTGACGTCATGTCATTTTGTTGAAGACTAGGTCACTCCATAGGCGTCTGTTCCTCACCAAGCGCATGGCAACCAGGTGTACAGATCAGAGACACTGACGCGGTAGGCGTATGCTTTTACTAAGAATGACAAGACCTCGTAGTGAACGTTCCGTAGCGAATGAAACGCATATTAATGTCGCACCAAATAACGATAGAGAGACACTAGGCGTTGTAGTATTGTGCCAATCGTCACCTTGCTTAGGCCTGCAGGAGACCACTAGTGGATTTACGTAGCTACACAGTTAGTAAATAACTATTCGTAAAATACGTCAACTTAAGTGCTTTTTTATGTTGTTCACCTATGTCGCTTTGCCCATATGACATACAGGTTAAGGTTTTACCTAAGTACTTAAAATTTTAGGTACACGAGCGACTACGAAATAATTTGCAATTCCATTAGCAAAAATTCTAAGTGAAAGTGAACTTTTGGCGAAGTGTGAGATAGCAACGTGAATTAAATATTAAGGGACTTCGGAGAGTTTTTGATGTGTTCGATAAAATCTTTCTTCTTTTCCAGTGATCGTCGGCAGGGTACAAAAGTTGTTCAAAGGCAACGGGTTCTACGACACGTACAAAATGAAGATTCGGAACGTGTTCAAAGTGAGTATCGTTTACATTGTACCTTTGGTGGCATGTCGCTAAGATAAGGGGTAAGACAAAACGGGCGAGAAGGTCTCGCATGCGAGTGTTATTACAATGCGGGATTTGATCGGTCGACTGAATTGGATGTAACGTCAATAATCCACTATTTGTTATAAAAAAAATTAATCGCATACAAGTCATATATATGAGCCCTTCTGCTTGAAAGGAAACCTCATACTAAATCTAGTCCCAAATTAAATAAACTATTTTAGTTTTCTTACCTTTCACCACTTTTGTTTTATTTACGTCGTTCAATAATATGATAAATGGTTAATTCTCTCATACTTTTTTTAGGCGACACAGAAGGCGCAAGTAGCGCTAAAGTCCGGTCGAATACTAACGCCTACGCAAGACGGGCTGTGTGGAGTGACGCTGAAACCTAGAGAAACCTATGTAATAACAGGTAAGCAATATGCATTATTGACGAGTAATAAAATAATCATATTATGAGATTTATGAGTAAAGCAATCTTTGCAAATGCCCATGAAATTGTCGACCTCTTCATTCCAAATACAAATAATAGTTATTTGTTATACAAGGGGGCAAAATTGTATTTTAACACCGAGTGTGTAATTGAAAAACTAGTCGAACCACGAGCGAAGCGAGTGGTTCGAGAATAGAATCCTGAACTTGCGAGTTTTTTAACACACGAGAAGTAAAATACATTTGCACCCGAGTGTAACACAAAACTTTTCCCCTCACTATTATAGTGAAATAGCGAGGAAACTACAACGCAAAAAATGCGTTTATCACTGCTTCCAGTAGTTCCACACGTGGTAAATCATCTTTATTACTAGATTCACCTACTTTTATCAATTTTAAAGCAGTTAATTTGACTTTATTCAAGGTCAAATTACTTTACCCACTAGTGGATAAAATGCGTTTTTACCCGCTGGTATTAAAGGACAAAACACGTGTTTCCGAGCTAGTGAGGGGAAAAATATTATATATGACGACCGGTCCTGTCTAGTGGTTAGTGACCCTGCCTGCTAAGCCGCGGTCCCGGGTTCGAATCCCGGTAAGGGCATTTATTTGTGTAATGAGCACAGATATTTGTTCTTGGGTCATGGATGTTTTCTATGTATATAAGTATTTGTATATTATATATATATCGCTGCCTGAGTACCCACAACACAAGCCTTCTTGAGCTTACCGTGGGACTCAGTCAATCTGTGTAAGATCGTCCTATAATATTTATCTATTTATTTTATTTTATATCTTCGTGTATCTTATACTCGTAATAAACTATATTTATACAAAACAATTATAAAGAAGAGCAGAGATAAAGATTTGCTACGGATATGAAATATCAAGAAAACTCCGAGTGAGTTTTCAATGTTTCCAAAGGTTGAGTACCTAAGCTTTATTTATTATTCCTAATAGTAGAAGTTATTGGTGAACCCACGTCAAAGAAAATATCACGGCTCCAGTATAATCTAAAGATAAAGATTCTGGAACTTGCAAGTTTATCCATAACGCCTGAATTAATCGTGAAACTTTCACAATTTAGCCTAAGTCCTCTGAGACTACACTGTGCTTTTAGGTTTTGAAAGGTTAATCCAATGTTATTCAGTTAAGACGTAGTTGCGTAACGCGCCTTGACATGGATAATGGATACAGGACATGTGGTCATTATAGCGGTCATATATTACGAGTAACAGGTCTGCAAAACCATTATTGTTTTTATCGACATGCGGCGCCATGTTGTGTGTCTAACCTTTTGAATGCATTTCAAAAGTCATATTTATTTTATTTTGTTTAACTTTATCTTACTACTAGCTTTTGCGCGCGACTTCGCTCGCGTTAAATTCTAAAATTGCGGAATGCTCCATAAATTTAACCTTTTAGGGAAGTGAGGGATTAGAAAGAGACAAAAGTAGACCTATGTCACTCACCATCCGTTCAACTATCTCCACTTAAAAAATCACGTCAAATCGTCGCTCGATTTTGCTTAGAAAGACGGACAAACAAACAGACACACAGACTTTCCCATTTATAATATTGGTATGGATTATTTATTTTCGAACCTTTTGTCTAGCAAACAAAATAAAAGAAGATTTCCTTTAAACGAAGTCGAAGGCGCTAAATAAATTGTTCTTAATTCCAGGTCACGTGACCCACCTCCAGGCACACGTGAACTTATGCGAGTACGTGAACAAATGGCGCGAGGTGACCCCGCGCCAGCGGAAAGGGTTCCGCCAGCTTTACAAGCAGGGTTGCACGTGCAAGGTACCAATAGCACTCTTAAATGGACCTCATGACTTTGTTAATCAGGTTTCCAACAACAAAAGCCTTCTTGAGCTTACCGTGGGACTCATACATGCAATCTGTGTAAGAACCTATAATATTTAGTGATGACATCTAGTTGTATGAGAGGGTTTAATTAGCCATTTCTGTATGAACACGATTAGAAGGAAATGATGTAAGGGCTCTTAATAAATCTTTTGACAGACCGTGAAAGCTTGTAAAACCGTTTGGTAGGTACCCTTATGGAAGACTGTAAGTTGCGTATCAGGTACGGAGTACGATCGCTTTTGTATAATTTAAAAACTGCATACTCTTTTCATGAAAAACGTCATACCGTATCCTCTCAAAAAACTTATGTTGATAACATATCGTCACTACTAACAAAAACTTGTGTGTTTTTTCTGTCAATGAAAAACTTATGTATGGAAGGCATATAGACTTACTGCGTTTTAACTTTGAGAAGCAATGTGAGATACGAGATTTTTTCAAAGTAGTGACGATATAAAAATAATTCACAACTACCAAAACCTGACTTAATTATAAGCTAGAGCATGTCACCCATAAATTTGCAAAAGGTCACAGCTGTCGCGTAGCACTGTGGTTAGTCTGACTTATTGACCTCTACAGTAACTAATAAATAGGTATCCTGAGACCTCTACGGGCCTTGATCACTAGTGTTTTTCTTATTTGTACATGTACAATAAGTAATCGCGAAAACACAATTTGTACAATTAGGTATAAATTTATTTAGACAGAGACATAAAATCAGTTTTGTTTTACTACTAAAAGTAAGGCTTTCGGTGAACATATTCGTACGTTTTAATTAAGAAGAGGGTAATCAAATTTTATTGCACAAAAGGAAACGTAAAGCACTGTTCGAAAGTCTTTTATTCCTCTTAATAAATAACTGTTACAGGTAAGTGTCTTATTATGGCGCATGAAGGTCTTAAAATGTATTACTTAGGTAATAATTACGGCAACAGATTCTCCGAAATTCGATTTTATACGATAATAATTTCACACATGATTTTACGACAAAATGCCAATTACCGGATTAGTTACAGTAAAAATACCTAATTTAATTAGTGACTCGATGCATCATTTGCGAGCTACCTGTGTGCGTAGCCGAATGCACAATCGCTCACGAAACGCTCACGATAATACCTCTTTCGTAGCTATCTATCTCTATCACTCTTGCGTATTGGCGCGACAGAGCCAGACTACATTTCTGCGGCGTTTCGGTGGCGTTTCGCGTCGCAGAAGGGGCCAGATCAGTTTATGTTTAACTTCAAGTTCGATACGAGTTTTAATGATTACTCTATTGTATTTCTTTTTTCAATATTGGGCATTTCTTAAACAGTAAATAAACCGCTTGACTACTTCTGCTGTACCTACACATAGAATTTTATAGCAACACCACAGGCATCCCAATGATTAGGTGCATTTATTACGTAGTTTAAGTGTTACAGGGACGAGAAAATTATTATATGCCCCCATAAGGAAATACACGCCAGTTTTACACTGTTCATACATTAGTAATATAATACACGACGAATGTATAGAAACAGAGTAACATGTTAAGTTTTAAAAGTGCGAACCAGTAATTTGTTCCATGAATCTGGCTTTATTTTTACAAGCTATGCTTATTTTGGGGCTAGGTCGATGTGTGTAAGATGTCCTCTCCTACAATGTATTTATTTATATATCTGTGTGGTGTTCCAGGTGAAGGCAAACGGCAGGGCATGGCGGTCGAACTCACCCAACACCTGCTTCATGCGCAACGACGAGTGCTACGAACGACACGGCATCTGTCTCCACAATCGCCAGCAGCAGTGCCATTGGACCAGGTAATACGCGACTACTTCCCGTCCAAAACACGAATGTTTTCTTGTCCAACACGGATAACTTGGGTTTTGAGTGTCCTTAAGTTTGTCTCCACAACCGCCAACAACAATGCGCTCCTCTTCCTATTTATAGATGCATAACATAGATTTACTTCAGGAGTTTGGTCACTCCTACTTGTAGAGTTGAGATAAAACACAAAATATCGGACGTAATATTTTAATGGTTGATTTGATGCACAATTCGCATGCCACTTGATCGGTTTATTTTCAAGAACGACATAAATTTCGAATATTTCAGGAGTACCGAATTGAGCTGTCTCTACTACTGTCAACAACAGTGCCATTACACCAGGCAGATAATTTATAACAAGCTAATAGTTTTTGGAATTCTGCCAACATCTAAAACTTAGATTTTTATCATTTAATAATATCTACAACAAACTACAGACTCAATAGTGTCAAGACATTTCCACCTGGCTCTAGGTGGGATACTAGAAAGGCGTTTGAGTTGACCGAGTGGCCAGTGGCGGTCAACCCTTGTACAGTCAAGTGTAAAAATATGGGTGCGTACAACTTATCAAAAATATGTCCCATAGCACTTTATGTCGGCGGAATAAGGTCTCGGTACATATTTTTGAGCGGATAAAATCGATACGTATTTTTGCACTTGACTGTAAGTAAATAAAGTACGCGTAGGTACCTAATGTACATACCTACGAATGTACTTGTAACATACACAAATATTCCCTTGGAGGGTATAAATCAGCAGGCTTTACTTTCTCTGTGTCGGACGCGCGGCATAATATGTCTCCATGAATATTTAATGCTGATTTTATCGCGGCACGAAATATTCTTCACGGATTTTTGCCAAATGTCACGGTTTATAAACGAAAACATCTGATAAAAAATAGTGTATCACGAAGAGAAAAAGACATCTGTGAACGTCCGGACCACATGTTTTAATAATATTTCTCGCCTAAACCTTCAAAGAGATGTTCCATAATTCATGTAGCTTTTTCCGCGGGGTAAAGTATGATGTTTTCAGACCGTCAATCAATAATCTGTTTTTTTTTGTTTCAGGGCCCCGGCTCTCACGAGATGCCTCCAGAAGCAACATTTTAACGGCACCATGACTTGATTCGCTTTTATGTTGAGTAACGTTAGCCTACCGTTAATACAAGTCATGGAAAACAAATGTTACACTTCTATATTGTTGCCTACTGTAAGATAAGATTATTTAATTACTGACTAATATTTTCTATAACTACCAACCTACCTAGAAGCAGCTATAACTAGTAACGTGTTAAAATCATTTTGACTATTTGTACCTACGTCTATTAACAACTCAACCCGCATGCTGTCAACGTAAAAATTAAATCCTTGAAGGATTAAATAAGTTCAATCGAAACCATATCCTTTCAAAACTTCTGGGAAAAGTCAATAGTTTCTAATAAAGCCTTAGAGAGTACTTCAATATAAGTAATTATTTTTATAAATGAAACATCATGAAACTTGTGAAAGAAAGCTTCAGGTGGTACTCGCATTTGTGAATTCCTTCAATCCGTCTTATTTTTCGCTTTGAGTAAAACGCCTCAGTTGTTTTGTATTACAAAACAAGAATTAGTGTAGGTGTAAGTAAGGCTATTTTTAAAGATATTATTTATTTCTAAGCTAATGATTGTAAATTAACAAATCATAGTGATATTGTTAGGTTTTAAATAAAGAATTTTAAGAAAACTGAAATTTTATTTTAAAAATAAAACGCCTGAGAAGATTTTAATAGCAAAGAAGCCCTCTATTACGTATCAAGGGAGTTTATAATCCGATTAAATCCTAAGCAGAGATGCCACCCACAGGCAACAGGCTTGGATATAAAAAATGTTAATTCCAAGCATCTCCAAATTAAGGCGTAATAAGTATAATTTATATAAGAAGTGTATCTAGATTCTCACTAAGTACCGCTACCATGTGGTACATCGCAGGAAAATCGGACACGAGTAAAGAATTCATAGGCGCAAAGCTAAAAACAGCTAGTCGTATCGTATAAAAAAGGTACATTACAAATAAAAATGTTTGTCAGTAAAGCACACCGAAATTATTCGATTCGTAATTGAATTTCAGTATTTTTTCCTAAAGCCAAGCGCTAGTTCCTGTCGGTGACCCGAAATATCGCCACGTTGGGCGGATAAAGTGGAGTTAGGTCTCCGTGAGCTTGGCGCCAGTGAAAGCTGGTACGATCACTGGTGATGTGCTTTTGGTTGGAGGTCAAAACTCATTTCGGGTCAACGCGCCAAGTAAGCGAGCGATGCGCTGGATCGTTTTGAAACTCCTGCTAAGTAAAAGATGACTTACCATGTCGGTGTGGCTGTGGTAGTAGGTCTGCTCAATGAGAGGGAAGTTCTCGCGGCCCAGGCGTCGTTGCAGCTGCAGCAGGTGACCGAATACCCACGGACGGTCCTGGTGGCGAAACGGTTTGTAAGCATCGTGCTTTGGTTGCAAATCTTTGTTGATTAATTTATTTTTTCGCTTTCTTTCGGTAGAAATCTACTCTTGTGAGGGAATAATGCCCTTAAGGGCCTTTTGACTATTAATTCCCAAACCGGTAACACCCTGCCAAAAGTAAAAAGTGAAAAGTCACAGCGATGAATAACTGACAGACCGGTCTGGCAGTCAGTCAGACAGTTTATCCATAGCATTTAGATATTGTATGTACAAGTAGATTGATCGATGAAACCACATATCATTTACGTCAGTTTTTTATGTTCTGAATTTAAAAATAGAGTAGGAAAAGAGCTATTTGATTTTTGTGAACTAATTCGTAACAAACACAGTTACAAACTTCACAGGCAGCCACAATAAAATAGAAGTCTGACTCAAAATTTATGTACAAGAAATTCGGGGTGTTCGTTACACATTTCCGACATTCCACGGCAAATGGTTGCATTTTATTTCAGCACTATCTGCAACTTTGTTAGACAAGACGGCTACAGTGTTACTCGCGGTTTGAATTTGAACTTCAAATTTTCCTTCTTCCAAAATAAGAATTCTTTACTTCATAAATATTACAATGAAACATGCACCATGTTTGCTTTGAAATAAATTATTCCAGCAGTTCTCAAAAAGTTTGTACATAGCCACGTCAGCAAATTTTAATTGATCCTATTTTGTTACCAATATTTAGTAATATAAGTCGACTTTCGTAAGATATGTATGCAGGATAATTGTTATAAATTATAATTAAGAAAATATAGATACTAGAGAATCTTAATGACGAAATAAAAATTACTAAAATCTCAATTCATCAAAAAAATCTTGGTAACAAAATAAGAATAATAAAAACAAATTTAACTTTTTTTTAATTTTTGTACAAACTTTTTGAGAACTGCTGATTCAAAAAAATCACGTCGGTGGAATAAAATCAATAAGCAAGTCAGATGATAGTAAGTGGTTGCAGTAACCTACAGACGCCTGCCATACAAGCCACCATTGTTGCAATTTTACGATACCGTCATCATTCACTTGCCCATAGGCACTGGTCCCACTGCAAGCTAGTAAGCTATGAGCTATCGGCTATAAAAACGAACAAAAGATAAACACTCCCGCGTAAATAAAAGAGACACGGCGATGTTTATAGTTACTCGCCCAGCGGTGAGCTATCAATATAGCCGTGTCTCTTTTATTTGCACGGGAGTGCAGCTTACTAGCTCGCGGTGGGACCAGTGCCTTATGCCAGTCACTTGGGGTCGGCGCAGCATGTTTTCTTCTTCCATACGTCTCTTTTACCCGTCATCTCATCATTAACTTGCCTTAGTTTTATATCATGTCTTACACAGTCTATCCACCTCTTCTTCGATTTTCCTCACCCGTTACCTCCTTCCACATTCATTCGGAATACCTTTCTCGTCACATGAACATGACTTTCATCCCTTCTCATTACATGTCCATACCATGCTAATAGATTTGCTCTTACTTTTTCTATAGTCGGTACGACATTCAGTACAATATTTTTATCTCTTCAAAATTATACAACATAGAGACAAACAAACAGACAGACAGAAACTTTTATATTTGTAATAATAGTACCAGTAGGAGAGGTAGTAATTAAACAGTTGTACTAATACATAGTAGGGATATTTAGAATATGCAAGTGTACATCGAAATACGTCTTGAGCGCTCGAACCTATTAATCAAAGAGTAAGTGGGGCAGGTCAGCTGATCACAGGCGCAGATACTTACCTGGAAGTGGTAGATGGAGTTGAGGCTGTTGATGGAGGGCACTCCTCCGAACTTGAGTCCAACCAGCAGCGCGCGGTTGTCGGCGCCGGCGTCACGCACGTTTTGCCGCACCAACACAAACTCCGGTCTGTTACAGACATATTTATTTTATTAGGTTCAAAATATACATTAAAAATTATTTAATCCACGACCCAAACGCAATTTATATTCGGAATTGTATATTTCAAAATAAATTATCTAATAAAGTAAGGGCGGAACATAAGAGGTGGCGTGCTCTCGTTTTGTAGGCCAAGATTCTCTTTGGATCGCAGAACCATTAGTTAGTTAGTTGGTAAGGACGTGCCTTACGGGTACTAAAATAGTGTCAGGACTTCAGTATCGGCAAAGAGGATCGAGTATTATAGAGAGTTACTGTCGAAGTAAAACGTGTAATCACAGTGCATAGACTGCCATCTCTTGACACAGGCTTAAAATTTTTGAACCTCAGTTTTGACAATTTGGCCATATTCTTAGCTTGATATGTTTTAAAATGTCAAATATTAATATTAGCGCCATCTAGCTGAGCGTACCCAAAGGTGTAATGCCATCTAGGCCACCGTACCTTTTTCTGTATGGTACTGTGTACGTTTTTTTCTTAGACTTTATCTGTCTATACGGAGTTACATATGTCTTTGGTATCGGTAACACCGCTTTGAACGAGTGCGAGAAAATCGTTTAGTCTATACCTACAACTAAACGAGCGCGTATCAAACGAAAAAATTCAGTCGAAATGTTATCACACGCTGACTTTTGAAATTTTTGGTCAAAAATTACACCAAAATTAGAGCACACCTACATTATAATATAAACCAAGTTCATGAATAATGTTGACTTATATTTAAAATGTGTATAATGAAGTATTGAGTAATTTCCCACTACTTTATAAATATACCGGACCGGTCTGGCTCAGTCGGTAGTGACCCTGCCTGCTAAGTCGCGGTCCCGGGTTCGAATCCCGGTAAGGTCATTTATTTGTGTGATGAGCACAGATTTTGTTCCCAAGTCATGGATGTTTTCTATGTATATAAGTATGTATTTATCTATTTAAGTATATATATCGTCGATTAGCACCCATAGTACAAGCTTTGCTTAGTTTGGGGCTAAGTTGATCGGTGTAAGGTGTCCCCCATATTTTTTTTATATATTTTTTTTATTTATTTATAAAAACTTACTTGAAGCATCGCGTAACTTTGGTGCCGCCGCGGTACACGGCCATTGACACGTTGGCCCCGTCGGAATTGGCTGTCACCGACAGCTCCTGTCGGATAGAAATTGCATATTTATAACTCATTTCATAACGATGCCTGTTTTAACATATTTATATTTATTTTTAACACATCCATTGTTATGTGCTTGAATTTGAATTGTTACACAAATATGTATGCCTCATTGATACTATACAAATGTTTATTACTCAAAGATGCTGACATCGTTAGAGCCATTTTTTAAGTCAAATATAGAAACTAAAATACACATTTACTTAAATAAAATGAAATTGAGATAAATAACATACTGTGATGGCTTATTGAAATCATGCATACGTAATCTCATTATCGGCCCTCATTATAGACAACCATTATATTCTGCACACTGAATAAGTATATTCTGCACCTAGTTTGTTTTATTAGAAGGTAGATACTTATTAGATGGAATAGTTGTTGGCGACTATACATGTTACATATATACCCACATAGTATAGATAAGTAAGTTCGCTGTAATATCATTAATTTGAATGGCAGCTCACAAATTCCTTTAATAACTAATAAAATGGTTATCACATAGCGAGTCTACACTATTTGATTTATATCAAGTTAATTGCCATAGTCAATCTTACAAATAAATTTGTGGTTAAAGAATTTTATTAATCTCAAAAGAAATTTACATTTCACTTAATGAGATACATGCATCAAATTAATATATTTATAAATTGCTAGTTTGCACCCGTGGGCGACAATTCTATTTACTTTACATTAATATTGTATGTTAATAAACTTAGTAAATATTCCTAAGTATAACGATTATCAATTGCAAAATAATAAAATAAATCACATAGTAGGTAGAAATAAGTTAACATAAAATAATTCATATGCGCACCGCTGTACAACTGCACTGGATACTGATAAGCGCGCTCGATCGGCAGCTCGCCAGGGCCGCATTTAGGTTTGGATTATAGAGATGTTATTTAGAACATATGTTTTTAGGTTAGTTTTAAAAATTTTCACGGTCTGAGATTCTTTTATATTATTAGGTATCTTATTATATAATCGTGCTCCCTCAAATTTTATATTTTTGGTGCCATAATTTTTTGTGCGGGGAAACTGTACTACTAAATGGTCTGCGTTGCGAAGTCTACAGCGTCCTTTTTCTCTGTTAGTGAAAAAACTGTTTCACAGTGAATCTCTTTTTTAATTATTTTTCTTATTAATAAACAAGTATTAAAGTTATATATTTGATTAAGAGATAGAATTTTAGTTTCTGCACATATTTTTTTAGTGGATGTAAGGAAATCGTAGTGGAACAGTGTCTTGATAATTTTATTTTGTATTACTTGAAGATCCTAAATTTTCCCCTCACTAGCTCGGAAACACGTGTTTTGTCCTTTAATACCAGAGGGTAAAAACGCATTTTATCCACTAGTGGGTAAAGTAATTTGACCTTGAATAAAGTCAAATTAACTACTTTAAAACTGATAAAAGTAGGTGAATCTAGTAATAAAGATAATTTACCACCTGTGGAACTACTGGAAGCAGTGATCAACGCATTTTTTGCGTTGTAGTTTCCTCGCTATAGTGAGGGGAAAAGTTTTGTGTTACACTCGGGTGCAAATGTATTTTACTTTTCATGTGTTAAAAAACTCGCAAGTTCAGGATTTTATTCTCAAACCACTCGCTTCGCTCTTGGTTCAACTATAGAATCCTTTCACTCACACTCGGCGTTAAAATACAACTTGTATAACACAACTTGTATTGCCCCCTTGTATAACAAATAACTATTACGCCGTGTCTTGCGTGGGCGACGGTCGCGCGACCGTCGCACGACCGTCGCACGACCGTCGCCGTCGCGTCTCATACTTCCATATCGATAAGGTTTGATTTCGTATGCGTCGCATCGCCGTCGCGCGACCATCGCGCGACCGTCGCCCACGCAAGCCACGGCGTTATACGTAAATTTATTTATTTTATTCGTTTATAGGAATGTTACATTAAGCCGTTATAACTATTAATGTGTGAAAAATCGGAGGTGAGTTTAGAGAGTAAGTTCTTATCCTACCGACTGCGCCAAGTTGTATGTACAAAAGTAAAGAAAAGTGTAAAAATAGCTATTAATTATATTCATGTGGTATGCCCGAATACATATCGTAGTTAGGTAATAAAAATATACACAGTTTATACTAAATATTGTTTTGTAAGCCAAATCTGCTATTGCTGCGTCGTTTTTTTAAATAGATAATGTAGGTATTATAGTTTTTATTTTTCATAGAAGTCATACTACTCGTATATTGTGTTTATTATACTTTTGTGTACTATAAAAACGTATAGTATTTTCTAAAATGGGTTAAATAAAATTAGCAAAGAAAACTTTCATTCTAAAGAATAGCAATTAAATAAAAAATTTTTTTTTCCAGACAATCATAAAAAGTTCTAAATACTTTGTTATTAGTTTTGTTTTGTCGAATGAAACAATATCACACTAGTCACCGCAGGTGTTTGTTCACACGCTGGATAATTTGAATGAACAATTTATTCAGTTTCGTAGTTGCGATGGAAGCTCGTCGCATAAACCCTCTATCAAATTTCTCGTTTCGCTTACTTTCCATTATAGCTTTTGACTGGAATTGTTGTTTAAATTATTTTGTCATCACACGATTAATATTGCAATATAAATAAAGACAATTTTGTTTCATTTGGGACTCTTGGCCTTATAGTACTAATTAATACATATCCAAGTTGTAGTAGTAGTAGTAGTAAAACACTTTATTGTACCAGAAAATAATACAACACACAGGAAAAAGAGCTTATTATAAGTACAAAGGCGAACTTATCCCTTTAAGGGATCTCTTCCAGTTAAGTTGTGTGACCAGGACAAAAAGGGTGCGTTCCGAAACCGTGAAACTTCGCGATTTTTGCAAAAGTAGTTAAATACAACAAAATCATAATGCAATCTAAAAAGCTTACCAAAACAACTACAACCAGCCGAAATATGTCAAATATGGTAGTCTGCTTCAAATGTAAATCTACGGTAGACTCAAAAAACACTATTGCGTGTTCTACTTGCAAGAAACGGTATGAATATGACTGTGCTGGTGTTTCTGAAAAATTGCACCGGTTAAGAACACTCGAAACCAGGAAACAGTGGAAATGCCGAATATGTGTATTATCGAAAAATGATGCAATTACCACTACCACTTCCCCACTACCTGGGACTAGTGGGAAAAATCAAAGTGACTTACTTACACAAAAAGCATTCCCTGAAGTAGTGTCAAATGAAAAAACAAGAGAACCATTGACGTCTCCTCAAACACCTGGCTGTCAAGATAGACTAGATGAGCGCCGGGAATCCCCTGATAAAATAGACATCAATAACAAAACATTAAATGAATCCAACTGTAGCCCTCGTTCAAATGTTAATACCGATATACAGGGTACAAATGACTCACACGATTCTGAACAGAATAATAATAATACTACTTCCAGAATACTGCATGAAGGAGACAGTTGCTTGCCTACAGAAGATATCAATTCGTCACTGGACTATCAGGCGCCATTAGTCAACAACAATAAAACTCCAGATAAAATTACCATGTTGTCGTCGTCATCGCCGTCACAGAAGTCGAGCATAGACGAACCACTTGTAAATAAAGATATTCAACCAACATCACCCAACTCTCCAAATGGATCGTCGATTACGGACACTACTAATACAACTCTCAACGAGCTACTCGAGTCATCGACTGAATCTTTGTCACCGACTGCCAAGTTATGCAAGAGCGTGGACGGTCTGACTCGTGAGGCTTGTTCATGTGCAAGTACTCATGAACTTTACGAAAAAATAACTACTCTTGAAATTGTACTTGCAAGTACAGAAAGTGAACTCGAAAATAAAATCATCGAAAATAACGAGCTTCATAGGAAAGTAGACCAGCTATCTAGGGAAACTAAAGTACTACAATCCCTATGCTATTCCACAACGGCAGAAACTAAAACTAAGACAGATGTTAAGAAAAAAAAGCAGAGGCACTCCCTGTTAATGAATGCCTCGTCAACGCCATCCTCCCCTCACTCCGGTCATGATGCTGACAAAAAAACAGACTGTAAAAAACATCTTTTCATGATGCAACTTAAAAAAAATGATTTAGAAAACCTAATGAAAACTGTAGAGAAGGAAATCATAAACATCGCTAATCGAATAGAGAGCATAACAAAAAGAAATGATCACCTACATTACAACGATCTTAATAACGCCTATGACGAAAATCGGTCCGAAATGCCCCATTTTGATGTAATGCAAAGTGATAACCAAAGGTCTTCTATAATGGATAAGGTCGTACCATTAAAATATTCAAAACTATGTGTAATTAGCAACCAATCAAATTTTATGCTAAAAAAAAAACAACAGACATTTCCTGCTGAAAACGTGTGTGTTTATCTAACACCAGGAGCAGGGACACGTGAACTTTTTCATAACCTTCCTAGTAAGCTGCAAGATTTTACCTTATCCGATTTCTGCATATTTTATATCGGGGACAAAGACTTTCAAAATAGTGTGGATTACTATAAGTTGGTGCAGTATATAAGAGAACAGCTTGCTATAGTCCAACATACTAATATCATTATTTGTTTGCCTACGTTCAGGATTTCAACTTTTTCTAATTTATTCAACAAACGTGTAGAAATATTCAATGACATTTTATATAAAGATAACTTGACACATAACTATACCTACTTATTGGACTCAAATTTGAATTTATCATATGATGGCTACATGTATTCTCGTTTTGGTAATGTAAATCGTCAGGCATTTATTACAATATACAATGACTTATTAGATCTTTTGACGACCATTCTTAAAATACCTTATCAAACATGTAATGATATCATTGACATTACACAAACAGAAGAAGAGCCTGCAACATTTTTTCGTTCCTGACATAAATAACGTTAATTTTAAAGCTCATAAAAAGTACAATTATACGTATAGGATCCTGCACCAAAATATAGCCAGCGTTCTTGCAAAAAAGGATCAACTCGAAATAGTGTTGTCAGAAATATCGGAATCAGGTACTGAATTAGATGTAATCTGCCTAACAGAAACGTTTATAAGAAGAGGTGAGGAGAAAAATGTTATAATCGATGGCTTTGAATTAGCTAGCAACTTTAGTAGGAAAACTAAACGGGGGGGAGTATGTATTCTTACAAGAAAGGGCACTGACTTTAAAGTTGTTAAACCTATTAATCAATTAAGCGAATCAAATGTATTTGAATGCTGTGCCATAAAAATATCCGCTATAAATTTATTACTAATTTGTATATACAGATCACCTTCTTCTGATATGAGTACTTTCTTCAGTAAGTTTGAATCCTTACTACATATAGTTTCAAATAAATATAGCAAACACAAAATTGTTCTAGCTGGCGACTTTAATATAAATTTAATGAAACCGAATAAATGCACTACGTACCTTCAAAACTTAGTATCTAACCTTGACCTCAAATGCCATATTACTGAACCTACAAGAGGCAAAAACTGTATTGATCACATCTATAGCAATATAAAAAATGCCACTGGTACAGTTTTACCACTTGGCCTCTCTGATCATGACACAGCTCAAATGTTATCCTTTAGTGTAACTAATAAGCCCATTCGTAAAAATTTTAAGCCTATAGAAATTGCGAAAAGAGACTATAGTAGTGAAAACATTTCAAAATTTAAAGATTGTTTAAAAAGTCTGTCATTCTCTGAAGTATACGAAACAGCAGACATTCATTATAGCTTTGACAAATTTCATGACGACCTATGTCTTTTTTATGATCTGTGTTTTCCTGTTGTGAACTTAAAGGTATATACAAATTCAAAACTGAAATGGATTAGTAGAGGGCTAAAAATAAGTACAAAAAATAAAAGAAGGCTTATGCTTAAATACTATAAAACCAAGACAGACCAAAGTAAAACAGAATATACCAAGTACTCAAAAATATTGAAGAAATGTATCAGCATAGCACAGAAAAACATAAATAGTAAATTTATACGTAACAGTAAAAACATATGCAGAGCCTCATGGTATGTTGTCAAAAAAGAAGTAATGTCTACTCAGGACAATGGGTACATAAACAAACTTGTTATAAATGGCAAAATTATTACCCAGGCTTCTCACCTCGCGGAGGAGCTAAACAATCACTTCGTCAATTCTACAAATATGTTAAGACAAAACTTTTCAAAGAGATTGGAAACCGGCACAAAGAGGATCGCAAACAGTTTATTTCTGATGCCTTTTACTGAACAAGATACCCTAAATATTATTACTTCATTGAATAATACTAAGGCCGTGGGCTATGATAATATCGCAACTAATGTAATCAAACAATCCAAATACGAACTGGTACACATTTTAACATACCTAATTAATTTGTCTTTAGAAACTGGGAAATTTCCCGATAAATTAAAGTATTCAATTGTAAAGCCGGTTTATAAAAAAGGAGACACAGCTAACATTGAAAATTATCGACCGATTGCCTTAGTGCCAGTACTCTCTAAAATCTTTGAGAAGGCTATGCAGACACGATTAAATGATTATTTCCTTAAGTACAATATAATAGCAAATGAACAAAACGGATTTCAGCAAAACAAATCCACAGCATTAGCAGCGTTTAATCTTATACATGAGATAGGCACAAAGTATGATGATAGAAACTTTACAACTGCTATCTTCTTCGACATGTCAAAGGCTTTCGACTTCGTAGAGCATGATAAACTGCTAAGTAAACTAGAATCGTATGGTGTTAGAGGACCAGCCTTGCAGTGGATTGACTCATATCTAAAGAATAGATCACAATGTGTGGAATTAAAAAATATCAGCAGCAATAATATAAGCATGTGTCATAGATCTAAGTTTATTAGTAATAAGTTTGGAGTACCACAAGGGAGTATTCTTGGACCACTTCTTTTCTTAGTGTATATCAATGACCTCGTAGATAAAATTAATTACAAATGTGTCTTATTCGCTGATGACGTATCCATTGTTGTTACGAATGATTTTTCTATGGGCATTAACCACCATGAATCGCAGGTTAATGAGACGGTAAATACTGTCGTAAACTGGCTTGAGCGTAATAACCTAAAGACAAATCTAGATAAAACTAATTTCATTAATTTTAATAATATTAATCAGCATTTAGATATAGTTTATAATGGCCATAAATTAAAAGAAAATGACATAACAAAATTTTTAGGCATATTTGTTGACAGTGATTTAAATTGGAATAACCATATAAATGATGTGTGTAATAAGATAAATAGATTTGTGTATGTCCTTCATAGATTAAGAAAAACATCAGACCATAACACTGTTTTGGCTGCCTACTATGGATATGTAGAATCTGTATTAAGATATGGCTTGATTATTTGGGGAAATGGTGGTGACATTCAGAGAGCGTTTGTTGCTCAAAAAAGATGTGTTCGTGCTATATGTGGAGTTAAACCCTTAGATTCCTGTAAACCCTTATTTTCTAAACTGGGTATACTACCTCTGACATGTTTATATATTGAAGAAGTCTCTAAATTTGTGAGAAAGCACAGTTCACTCTTTAAAACTGCTAGAGATTTATACCCACGGAATACAAGAAATTCCGACCGACTTGTGGTGGAAAAACAACAAAAAACAAGCAGATTTAAGAAGAATTGTACGGTAATGTGTGTAAATATATACAATAACTTACCACAATATGTGAAAGAAGTGCCCGACTGTCAGTTTAACAGAACGTTGCGTCAGTGGCTTAGAGAGTGCTCATTTTATAAATTAAGTGATTTTTTGATTAATTAACCTATAATCAATTTAATGCAACGTATCTTCGACTTGAATTAATTGTATTTAATGTAATGTAATTTTGACTTTTTTTAATTTTTATTCAATGTAATGTATTATTTATTTTTTAACTAATTAATGTAAAATCATTTAATATTAATGTAATGATTGTTGGTAGTAGGTATGTTTCATTTAGAAAGGTAGAAATATCATGGTTTAGTTAAGATTTGTACATATGTAAATAGTTGTGAATATTTTGCATGCTATGAAGAATGGCTAATTAAGGAGTACCTTCACTTTGAATAATATCTGTAATCAAACCCTTATTATTGCAAAATAAATTGATTGATTGATTGATTGATTGATTGATAACCTTTGAGCAATTGAGGGAGAATTGGAGATGGTAGGCATACAGTACAAACGGCGCAGGAAACGGATTCTACGTAATAATAAATTATAACCAAGTTGTTCCACTGCAGTTTGTGGTCATGGATGAGAATTATTACCCTGAACTCGGCCTGGTCTACTCTTAAGACAGTCTCCGACCAATCAGTTTGGTCGTCGACGGCCAACTGCTTCACGCAACGATGTGACCGACGATACGCGGCCTATACAAGAAATATATATTTAGAATACTAGCTTTTGCCCGCAGCTTCGCTCGCGTTAGAAAGAGAGAAAAAGTAGCCTATGTTACTCTACATGCCTTCAACTATCTCCACTTAAAAAATCTCGTCAATTCGTCGCTCCGTTTTGCCGTGAAAGACGGACAAACAATCAGACACACATACTTTCCCATTTATAATATTAGTATGGATAAAGAGGATAGTTACCCTGAACTCGGCTTGTTCCACTCGGATGTCCCACTCGCCGGGCAGCCGTTTCCCGCGGAAGTACTTGGACCAGTCGGTGTTCTGGTCGTCAACGACCAACAACGTCACGCAGCGGTCGCGGTTGTAGCCACGACCCACTGACGTCACCGATGTTACGCTGCCTGTACAAACGGAATACAAAAAATAAACCGATAGTTGCTACATATTCGTAAATTACTAAGAAATTATATCGTGATCAGGCAGGCAATTATGGTCGCGCGATAAATGATAAAACATCTGGCCGTCCCTATCGCACTTACTAATAGTGCGATAGGGACGGCCTGATATTTTATCGTCTATCGCGCGACCATGCTACCCGTGCAGGACTTCTAAGCATCATGATGTTGATGGAACTTATTGATAATGATTATTATCTACCTAATAATATTTTTTTATTAAACATCCAATATAGGTAATTATCAACAAGTTTTTCTCGATCTTGGGCAACGGAAAGACTAACCCGAAGAGTGAGAAAAAGGAAATTATCTAGTAAGTTCTAGTTAGTTTGAAGTGACTGGAGTATTTTAAAATACCCAATTTTCAGTGGGAACTAAACAAATATTTTACTCCAACCATACATAAAATTAGTCTAAACTAGTTTATTCCTGAACATCACTTGTTATCCCGCTCGGATGCAATTTTAAATTCATGAATAGCAAATTGAATGTCTGTTTCACAGGCAATGTGTGTTTACTTTGACTTCTTAACAGCGTTTAAATATTTACAGTTTCACTATGCAGGAAGACTGCCTGTGCTTTCTTGAAACCAATATAAATTAGGAAAATATTATTTATTTTTATTGCCGTTCAGTTACGTTGGCTGCAGTCAGTTTCGCGTATTCCTTAGATTTTTGGCAAGGGAGAAAATCTATCAGAATTTTCAATTTCGACTCATTGCCTGATGTTACGTAGCGCGATGATTTTTTCTTTCCTGGCCCCGTAGCCAAATAGCATTTCTACAACGCAAAACGAAAATGAAACGCCGCGAAAGGTAGTCTGGCTCTGTCACGCCAATACGCACGAGCGATAGAGATAGATATCTACGAGCGCTTCATGAGCGTTTGTGCCATTCAGCTACGCACCCTGTTATCGTTTTGTAAATATATCGTGAAAATAAAGACTTTACATTAAAAGCCTGCCTTTTAATTTAAGTATAACCGTTCTATGTTGATTAAAAATAACGAGGAATAATTACCCTATAAATATACCCTCCGGCTCCGTACCTCGGCGGTGAAGGGACGGTCGTTTATCATACACTGGATTACAAATATTATAATACAGTATACATAGGTTCGCGGCTTACACCCGGCTCGAAGTATTTAGAAATGGATTATTATTTACGAAACATTGATCAAGCAAGTTGAGCTGGGTGAAACTAAAACGGAACTGTATATATAACGGGTTGATACCAGTTATGGAAAAAGTTCTAAATTCTAATGAGGTCAGATGGGATAACAGTAACGTAGTTTATTTTACCCAATACAAGAGCGTATAAGAATTCCTTACAAGCGTTAGTCTTACGACATATTTTGTCTTAATTCATCTAATCATAAATACATTTTAGCTTATGTAATTCGAATTAGATAAGTTTTAAGGCCTCAAACACAGTACCTGTATTGTTTCTTGAATAAATAAATATATGAGTAATATTTTATGTTTCTATTTCAAAGAGAAAACAATTCAGTAAAGGTACATAAACATTTTTAGAAGCAAACTCATCGAGGTCAAATTATTTCATCAATTTGTAACAAACAGAAACCAAGAACAACCGTCATAAATTCTGATTAAGTTAATAAATATTCAATCTCACTAAAGCCCGTGCTCCTTGTTAAACAGAGGAAATCTCATTAGAGAGCTAAATTTAGTCTCAAAATGTTTACACGGTAGTAAGTACTCGAATTTATTATTTACCTAAGTTAATATACCAAAGTATCCAGACTTAATTAGGCTTATGTTCAATCAAATTTACATAATCCTGGGTCTCGCTGTTTTTAGCATAACACGAAATAAAATTTAATTTTTGTGACGTAAAGATAATTGGATTGGAACGTTTATATTGCCTATTGTGTTGATCTTCTTTTCGGTTGTCAAAGTTGAATTTTGAATAATGATTGTATAATACATACATACATACATACATATAACCACGCCCGTATCCCATAAAGAGGTAGGCAGAGCACATGAATACTAAGTTTCAGTGCCACTCTTGGCAAAAAGGGGTTGAAAGAAATCCAAATTGTGACATTGCAGTGACAGGTTGCCAGCCTCTCGCCTACGCCACAATTTAACCCATATCCCACAGTCGACTTCTACGACACCCACGGGAAGATACCTTGATAATACCTACAAGTGGTTAGACTGCAATAAGTAGGTAGGTGTTTTCAGTGCGATATACCCATTCAGAAGGGATAGGGATTTCTATTAGCAGTGCCTACCACAAAAAAGCATTAAGATAAAAGGGTTTGGTCTTAATGGCATAACTAAGGTTCGTAAACCTAAGTAAGTACCTATCGCCAACACTTATTAAACTTTCTCTTTTACTCTAGTTACTTAAAATGTTAAGAGTATTAATGTAAAGTACAACAATATGAGGATTTGAGGAACTAACAAAATAAATAATCATTATTTTAAACCCTTGTGGTAGATAGACAAGTAACCCCTCTCCTCTTTCATAAGTATGTACCTAGTTAGGTACCTACTGATCACCACAAGGATATTTGATTTTTAAAAAAAGTTTTGCTCGTACCGTATAATTCAAACTAGATTCTATTAGTAACAACCTTTTCACTGGCTCGAAGCATTACCTGTATTACTCGATACAATATACTATTCGTTATAAATCTTGTTGTACCCAATTTACTTTGCAATCCGTTAAAATTTTCTTAGGATAACAAGTAATTTATCTAAGTATAGAATGGTTCTTTCAGGTAAATAGATATAGCCGATTGATTTCTTACAAATATACTTAGTATCCAGCATGTTTTGGTACATTTGGAGTCTACCATGGAAGTTAACACCCTGATCACTTGAAGCTCTCGCTCGTGGGCAACCGCTCACGTTACGTTACAGAAGTGACTTGAAGTGGACGAAGACGGGGACTCGGGCGACCTCGTGCAGGTTAAGCTAATGATGTAGTAATGTTCTACCGCTAATGCTATGGTATTAATCGGTCCCCGCCTGAGCTGGGCGCCGGTAGCCCGTTAATACTTGGAGTCTTACCTAACAGGTTAGCACCCTGATCCCTCGCAACGCCCGTGAGCGACTGCACGCGCTGTAGCAGTGACTCGCGGGACTTGGCGGGCGAGGACGGGGCGGAGGCGTTTCGGGAGTCCCCGCGCAGGTTGAGTGACAGGTCTCCGCCGGAGCTGGGCGCCAATAACGACCCTGTTAGTATATGGAGTCTCACCTAACAGGTTGGCACCCTGATCCCTCGCAGCGCCTGTGAGCGATTGCACGCGCTGCAGCAGTGACTCGCGGGACTTGGCAGGCGAGGACGGGGCGGAGGTGCCTCGGGAGCCCCCGCGCAGGTTGAGCGACAGGTCCCCGCCGGAGCTGGGCGCCGGCGGCGGCCCCGACGGGCCCGCGCTGCCGCTGCCGCTGCCCGTGCTGCTGATGCTGCCGCCGGTCGCTAGCAAATCAAAAATAGGTTAGATTGAAGTTTAAACTTATTAATCACTTACCTTATATAATTACCATATATAACTATCATTTAATTATCATATTGAGAATGTTAAGACATATCTAGACGACCGGTCTGGCTCAGTCGGTAGTGACCCTGCCTGCTGAGCCGCGGTCCTGGGTTCGAATACCAGTAAGGGCATTTATTTGTGTGATGAGCACAGATATTTGTTCCTGAGTCATGGATGTTTTCTATGTACATAAGTATGTATATCGTCGCTTAGCACCCATAGTACAAGCTTTGCTTAGTTTGGGGCTTAGTTGATCTGTGTACGGTGTCCCCGATATTTATTTATTTATTTATATATTTTTAAGCTTATGGTAATTGTCTTTATTTCGCTCTAGTTTTCGCCACCTTGACGATCTTCCGACCCACTCAATTTATTGCAATTGTCTAAAGAATATATTAAATTAATCTCCTACAAATTAAACACATTTCGCAAATTGCATACTAATACTTCGTGAAGTGGACAAAAACTGAAGCGTGGACGAAAGTAATACAACTAATACAACCCGAAGAACGAAAACAAGAAAACTATGGTTCAACATATTTCAACAACAAGAAAAGTTTCCAAGTATGTAGATTCATGCGCCTTTTTCGGGTTTATAACTTTGTAAAAACTCGTGGGAAAATTTCCCACCTGAATTCAGTCCGAAAAGTTAAGCTTTCGGTCCCGTGTTAGTTCCAATTACAGTTTATTCGAGAATTTCAAGATCCTGAAATTGTGAATTTAAACGGGTTTGCTCACATAAATTGCCAAGCGACAAACTTCCTATGGCTTCCGCTTGCACACCTTACTGAGCGAACTGATTAAACTGTGTAGTTTCAATGAACCCAGTAATGAACTCCATATAATATTAATATATTTAATGTTGAAATCAAAATCATCAATCTACATACGCTCTCAACGCAGGGTGCGTAGCGTATTCACGTTCGGAAGCAATAGCTATAGACACAAAGTTGTCTATTATAGCAGCTATTGCTTTGGCTAGGCCAACATACCTCTATCCTAACCTAACATATCTCTATCCACAAATGTGTAGTCCTAAATAAACATAATACCAGGATAGTAGTTTCTGCAGGGATATCAGAGGCCAAGTTAGCCCAAGGATCCGACTAATCTAGTATATTAAGGTAGGAAAGGACACGACAATGTGTAGCTAGGCTCCCAAATCAGATTTCCTGCTCCCGTGCCCTGTCGTCGCTCTCGAGTTGGCAGGAAATAGTCGGAAATCATTTTCGGGCAAATTGTATGAGAGTGCGAGGACTGTGATCCACTTTGCATTCATTTTGTAGAGGAGTGGACTTGAATTGAGTTTTAAGAAGTGTTCCATCTCTCAGTTGCCTTCAGTTTTCAAGTTTGTTTCAGGAAAATGTAACCAGTGAAGTAAAAACAATGTTACATTACTATTTGAAAATATATAAATTAATCCAATCCATGTTAACTATATCTAGATCTAATATTTGACGTATATTAAAGTTTTTCGTGTCCCTGAAAGTTATCAATGTTATCATCCTTAATATTAAAATAAGATAAATGCTTTCCCTTCTGCATTAAAATTAGTCAGAAAATATAAGGATTTAATTTATCATTAGATGCAAAGGATTTTCCTTTGGATAATAGAAGCGTTAAAGCAGGACCGTTTAAATGGGCTCAAAGACGATTCTTTTGTGCTTCTGTATAAATTATAAGTTACAATTTGTAAGGAATGAATTTTCATGTTCTGAATACCTACTTATGTCAATTTTTGTTTTGTTGGAAAGCGAGCTTTTCCATTCCATTTAGAGCTATAAATTAATTTCGTTTTTATTGGTAAGTAACCACATACTACCTTTAGATCATGTCATTCACGAGGACGTTTGTCTTGGTAAGATTTGTCATCAAAGATTAAATTTGTCAACTTTGCACGTCCGTCCTCGTGAATGATATTAGATCGATCTTTAAATAAAGTAATATAAAGTAGATGTTGAGGCTTACCCTGTGAAGTGGGCCTCTGGTTCTGCGGCTTAGGCTGGCTGGTGGTGGCCGGACGGCCGGTGTAGGGGTCCACCTCGCCCTCATCGCACTCGCTCTGCAGGTCCCCCGAGCTGAATCTACGCAACGCCTCCGCTGAGCTACCGGCCACCGCCGCGGGAAACCGACACCATGTAGCCACACTCTCTTACACGACACCGAATGACCATGCACTGACGATGGACGCGTTGTTACTTGTTCAAGCCTGCATGCTTGGCTCATACACAGATTTTAGTTCCATTTTAAGGTATAAAGTAAATATTATGGCCTCCAAAGCTTTAGGAAAAGTTCGCTCACTGCAGAATATAATCACAGCCACGAATTTTATCATGGAACTACATAGAGGCATATTTAGTATTTACCCCAGGACCAAACGACCCATGGGTTGAAAAGCGGCAGGTTTTTTTTGGGCCGACAAACAGGTTTTTTTCTTAAATTAAACACTTTATCGACACTTAATGAGGTAGCAAAGTTAACTGGTCCGGGTTGACAAATCCTAAAAATATTTACGCCTCTGTATGGAACAAGAGTATTTTTGTATTATTTCTCAGTCTGTGTATGACCAATTTACTTGCGTGTTTTGAACTAACTACTCGTACAGTCGTGTTTTAATGGAGCGATAGTGAGTATTACGTATCTAACACCGTAATTTATAATCACCTGTGCGCTATGGTAAATCAGTACGACGTAGGTAATTAGAGATAACAAATAACAACGTTCGTGTGACCAGCGGCGTGGGTAAATAAAATTTGAGCTGATGAGTGGTGGCACACATGTGGCAGCGGGGGGTATGGGGTGGCAGCGACATTTCGAACGTTTAGCAAGAACGGGCGAGTTTTGCGTACAGGCCGACCCGTATTAATCTTGAACTCTGATACCGCGCAAAGTTGAGTCCGAGGACTAAGATAGAGTCATAGAATGTATTGGTTCCTTTATATCGACCACCCTTCTCTTTGTGCACGTAATTTCTTACAACGTCGGTAGGTATCGAAACCAAGTCTGAAATTACAGCGGCAAATCGACTGTGTAATAAGTACCTAATAACAGGTATATACAGGGTGGCTCATTCAAATCGGTCAGTAAGGGAATAGAAAAAGTGTAAGTTATTTTTTTTTAAACAATGGGGTTCGATTCCCCAGCTGGGTAGGATTTACAGATTTGCCGTACTTCGGGCTTTTTTTTCAAATGTATGAATGCAGTTTTTCTTTTTATTAAAATCGATGACATGGTTCCTTAGAACAGATCTTCGTATGTCTTATAGTTTCAGGCATTCCCATACTGACCGATTTGAATGAGCCACTCTGTATATATGACTACACATTTTACATAGCCATGGCTATTGAGAGTTTACTATTCGCCTGAAAACTCGCCCATACTCACGCAAACATTAGGAATACGGCCGGGGGGGCAGGTTCAAGTGGGAGGGGTGGAAGCGCGGTGAAGCGGCTTGGCCTTTTTACGCTGTTTTAAACGGCTGTTTTAAACCCGAATGTACCTGATAATAATACACACGCCAGCCTTTCAGGTTCCGAAGAAGGTAACAATTTCGATTAAGAATATAGGTATGATGATGCTATGTTATTGCAAAAGGTATAGTCAAATTTATTTATTTAAACATGTAAAGCACGTGCAAGACCAGGTACTATCGGTAAGAAATAAGAATCCGTTTAAAACTGGTAAAGTTACACTGATTATTACATAAAATTAAAGTTGCGCTTATAATCAACTATAAAACAGTTGGAACAATGCTAAGATTTTTCATTAATGTTCATTATTTCAAATTTAGGTGTAAACTGGTAAAATTAATAGCAAAAACTAACAAAAAATCACTTTTTGTAATGTTACAAAAACAAGTTTGCATCGTTACTTGCACTTTTTAGGTAATTGAACATAGAGGTACAACATTTAGGTTATTCGTGGAAAAATAATGATTTAAAATAGATAAAAATATTTCAGGCATAGAGCTCAGATTTATGTAAACAACTAAAAACAGCACATTCTTAATACAGCCATCTAAAGCTCATTCCGATGACAAGATGTAATAAAATTCCCATATTTGGAACTAAACTGAAAAAACAAAAACCATTATTCACCATAATTCATGATAACTATCTATGTATTATAAATAGGTATTTTATAGTTACTAGTAGATAACAACAAGTTACAACATTGCGTTTGAAGAATGAATAAATCAAAAGTTTCGTTTAAACGATTCCGGAATTTAACTAGCTTTTAAAAATATTAAACATATCAAAAATCAAAATCCAAAATAGAAGGACATTTACAAAACTGTCTATTACTATATTATTGTATCATAGTAAGTCATATCATCGCATCTATCTTGAATCTACTCCTGTAAAATGCGATGAACAGTCTATTTTTTCTTCTACGCTAAATGATACCTTAACCAAGATAACTAATAAACGCCAGGTTGTCTAAGTTGTCTTAAACGATAAACGCAGCACTAAACGCATGCGATCATAGATTGTATAAAAAAGTAGGTACAATGCGCTTTACTGCAGCTTTATGTAATTTTTCCTATATTCCACTGATCGCACGCGTTAATACAATACAATAGAACAATCGCGCGCTTTAGAGAGGTGAGTCTGAGTCAAACATTTTTAAGGGTCCCTCAAAAGTTTAATTCTGGTTACAGCGGTCTGCGTTGGCGACCAACTGATCTTTGCGGTCACAACCGCGTTATTCTGAGAGACGCTTAACAAGGTGGTAACTGGTAAGCTTACCTTCTTTTCAGGTAATTGACATTGGTGGTGAAGGAGTTTCGGAAGCTTGAGAAAGACAGGGTTGATGTGGTCGCGGCCTGCGGGCCACAGATCCCCGGACACCCCGCACGCTCTATCTTGCCGTCCCTGTTGCAAATAATAATTTTAAAATAACATCTTAGATGCAGGTTCGTAGAGGTCGTACAGTAGTAAATGAATCCATACTTCCATACTTCCATACTATCCATACTTCCATACTAATATTATAAATGCGAAAGTAACTCTGTCTGTCTGTCTGTCTGTCTGTCTGTCTGTCTGTCTGTTACGCTTTCCCGCTTAAACCACGCAACCGATTTTGATGAAATTTGGAACAGACAATCTTTAGACCCTGAGACAGAACATAGGCTACTTTTTATTTCGAAAAAAAGGGATGAAGGGGTTGAAAAAGAGGTTGAAAGTTTGTATGGGATTTCTTAATTTTAAATGATAAAACCATGAAACATATATTTAAAGTCACATACAGGTCGAACGCGATTAATTAACATTATTTTTACCTTTAAAATAAACATGGTGGGAAATAAACATTAACTAAAAGCGGGTAGATTATATTTATTTGTCTACCCCGAACATTTATATAAATTAATATCGGGTAGTTTTGTGTTGTTTACATCTCCGGTGACATTTTGCTGGGACGTCAGTCTTCCGCGACCACGGCCAGTGCAACCTGGCCGAAACGTTGGGAAAAAAGGTAAAAATAATGTTAATTAATCGCGTTCGACCTGTATGTGACTTTAAATATGTGTACAAAGCGCGAGAACTTAAAGTGTTATATCATTAAACATCTTGATAAGGGATAGGGATAGGGATAGGGATAGGGATAGGGATAGCGATAGGGATAGCGATAGGGATAGCGATAGGGATAGCGATAGCGATAGCGATAGCGATAGCGATAGCGATAGCGATAGCGATAGCGATAGCGATAGCGATAGCGATAGCGATAGTGATAGCGATAGCGATAGCGATAGCGATACGGATACGGATACGGATACGGATAATATGGGTATCGTTAGCGGGATACGGATAATCGGTCGGCGGTCTCTTACAATCAATGTGCTCTAAGACGATCGTTGTTTGCTTGCTTGAAGATTACGTTTGCGATAAGTATAAGCAAAATGTAAAAAATTGTAAGGGATAATAGAAAAAAGTACTTTTTACCCACCGATCATAGTGTCGAAATACGGGCTATGTGGGATGTTTATAAAGGTTTCCCCAGCGTATATAGAATTACCTACGCTGTGGTCGATGTGTAATATTTCTACAATCATTGCAAGCAAAAGTATTATGTGCAATCGAAATAATCGCAGATAAATATACCTACAGAGAAACCTACGGTCCCTACGGATCCAAATGAAAATCTTAATGAATACTTTTATTACGCGGGCGAAGCCGCGGGTAAAAGCTAGTATGTGAATATTCAAGGAAGTGCATGCTTAATACATATAGGAGAAGCTAAATACTAATGCGAGTTAAAACAGATGTAAGATATTAAGGATTGGCGCGGATGGACGTGGTTATAAGTAGATACCAGTGGTGGGGCGTCGATACAACTCGATTCCCTACGGGTTCCCTAAAATACTACAGTATCTGTAGAAGTCCATACAAAACAGATCCCGAAAACCCCTTCGGCTTTATCAACGAAAATTTTCACGCCACTCCACTGGTAGATACATCGTGTTTTTTTTTTCAGCTCAATGACATAAGGAAGTGTCTCTTGTCACAGACGTTTCAACTTACATATGTGTCAACTAAGATTCGTTTCCCTTACCTACATAGTACATATTTCACAACAAAATGGTATCTGAGACTAACAGTGATTTATTATAACGTGGGACTATTGTGGCTCAAGTGTTATTTCTTCTTGTCGTTTTCTAGTCGAGTAACATTTCGTGAAATTGAAATTAATGTTTATGTTTCAGTTTACGGTATAATTTATAATTTTATTCATTTTCTTGATTACATGTATTCATGACTACTCTACCACAAGAAAAATTGTTAACCCGTCAATAACTTTATTAGCTATATTAAAAATGATAGCGCCTGCATCAACATCATAGAAGTAATAAAACTATGGAAACGGATTAAATCGCGTATAATGAATTTATAATTCATCCCGACGTTTCGAACACTTTACAGCATTCGTGGTCAACGGGTGACTGAGGAAAAATTACAATGTGCAAAAGCCTCCCACATACAAGAAATATTAACGAACCATGACCACAAATAATATAGATATTTAAGGCAGGTTCACACACTACTAATAAAGCCAGTTATGCAATATTAAAAAAATACCATCACTATTTTAAAAAACAATTAATCAATTAATCTACACAAAATTGACAAAAACAAACTGCAAATGTCCAACACCATACAACACAAATGAATCACAGCCTTCGTCGTGCTTGTTCCTGTATCAGATGTACTTCTGGATCTATCTTCTCTATTAAAGTTTGTATATTTGTTGATCTCAATGGTCTCGCGCAACATTCTGCTTTATCTAGCTTTATTAATAGTGTGTGAACCTGCCTTAAAAATCTATATTATTTGTGGTCATGGTTCGTTAATATTTCTTGTATGTGGGTAGCTTTTGCACATTGTAATTTTTCCTCAGTCACCCGTTGACCACGAATGCTGTAAAGTGTTCGAACGTCGGCATGAATTATAAATTCATTATACGCGATTTCATCCGTCTCCCTAGTTTTATTTCAGGAGTAACTATCGCGGTAACCGAAGACAATATTGTCATGGAAGTATTTTTTTTTGATATTAGTGCAGCTGCAAAATTGCAGCTTTTGAGCAATTTTGCCATTGGAATCTTCCCTTCACATAAAATGCATGCAATAAATATGTTCTAATAATCGCTTGTCATATTTTATTTTTGTGTTTTTAGTGCGAACTGAGAAATGAGGAACCTTTTGTCAATAAATCCTAGCACAGACAGTTTCCACAATACCCGAGGCTCGCGTTAAAAAGGCAACCAAACTCAATTAATTATTGACGCAAAATTGCCTTGATGCTTCTACGAAAAGCCGCGAGGGCGGTTTGTGAGTAGTGATGCGTATCGACGTTCACATTTTCGGGAATATTGGTTGGGACTGTTACCGAGAAATTACAGGGTTAGGGATGATATTGCCTGTAGATTGTGGAATAGATTTGCCTGTAACTCGCCAATCGTGGAAAATGTCAAGACATCGTACAGCCAGTAACAACTGTGTTTGATGTCAGCAGAACATTTGATCAACACTCGAATAGAACTAACGTCAAAGAAGAAGAACGGATGCCTGCTCCATAGCAACATTGTGAGATATTTACGTAGTATATTTTTATTTTTTTATTATCTTTATTGGGAAACAAACAGCTTACAATTTTACAGAATATAGGTTACATGACTAATACATGAGCCAAAACAGTTTCCACTAATGGAATAAAGCAGAATTGTTCGAAGGGTTCTTAATTTTAATTATTACGATTACTAAGTATATTAACAGTTAATGTGGGGAAAAGAATGAAGAAACAAAAACATATGAGCATCGAAGTAAAGCAACAACATAGATTTGATGTACTCGTATTTATCCAACAGATCGAACACTTAAATGATAATTTAATAACAAACTATTCATAATTTCATAGTATAAGTAATATTATGAATGGGAAAGTGTGTGTATATGTTTTGTTTGCCCGTCTTTCACGTCACGGCAAAACGGAGCGCGACGAATTGACATGATTTTTTTAAGTGGAGATAGAGATGTAGGAATGGAGAGTGACATAGGCTACTTTTTGTCTCTTTCTATCACGAGCGAAGCCGCGGGCAAAAGCTAGTTCCTATATAAAGTTGGTAATTACGCTTGCCCTACTGAAGTCGGTGGATCACGTAAGACATTGCAATGGGCACAAACTTTAAACTTTTGATGCAAAACAGTGAATGTAAGAAATTTAAATCCCTCTGTCAATATTTTCCAGTAACGTGGCCAAATCCCGATACAATTTTCTACGTACGAAGCCATCACTACGCCTGTAATATGATTGATGTCGGCTTTCGTCGTAACGTAACTGATGCGATTCCCATCTAACATGGTTATCAAAATATCGTAGAAAATGGAACAGAATAGAATAGCGCTTCAAATCTAACTTATGATTTTTATGCGTTATCCATACTAATATTATAAATGGGAAAGTGTGTGTGTCTGTTTGTTTGTCCGTCTTTCACGACGAAGTGACGTTGAAGTGAAGTTGAAGAGATGGAAAGTGACATAGGCTACTTTTTGTCTCTTTCTAATCCCCCACTTCCCTATAATGGAGGGTGGAAGTTTGTATAGAACATTCCGCAATTTTCAAATTTAGTGCGAGCGAAGCCGCGGGCAAAAGCTAGTAAATTATAATATTTCGAAGTTATTGTAAAAATATTTCGCGGAGATATTCGAGCATGCTATACAGCGTGTGGATTCCATACGGGCGAATAATGTATCCAGTTATAGTATCTGACCATACGAATCGTATAGGATAATCATTTTGCTAAAAAGTGTTATTAATTAAGAGTAATTAATTTTTTTAATCTGACCGAGCAGCAATGTAATTTGATATGACATAAACGTCATGTCGTAATGACGTTTAGGTACGTACGCTAATTGATGTGGACGTAATACATTGCGTGCTGAATTATTATGTATGAAAAAAATACCTCGCTTATTCAAAATAAAAACCATGTAGTTAGACTCCTTAGGTCCGATACTAATCGTTATTAAAATATTCGCCCGTACGGAATACACACGCTGTATAATTGTTTCTTTATTGTGGTAAAAATAAATTAAATTTAGTTAGGCGACAATGGGATTTGGGTTAAATTGTGGCGTAGGCGAGAGGCTGGCAACCTGTCACTGCAATGCCACAGTTTCGTTTTCTTTCAACCCCTTTTTTGCCAAGAGTGGCACTGAAGCTTTAGTAGTTTCATGTGCTCTGCCTACCCCTTTATGGGATACAGGCGTGATTGCATGTATGTATGTAAATTTAGTTAAGTACCTAAGGGCCACTTCCACCAACGAAAATGGAGGGTTAACCCACCATTTTATATGGAATTTGACAGATGACAGCCTACTAACCCTGAGTTAAGTGGTTGGTGCAAGTGGAATTAAAGGATGTAAGTAAATGATTTAACATCCTGACGATCAGAGTCCTACACATAGTACATTAAGCTCCAAAGCCTTTTTATCAATTTGACAGAATTAAAATTGTGTCACTTAACTTCAAACCTGGGTAAATACATTCTGCTTTAAGGTTGAATATTTACAAAATATAATATGATCTGAAAGATAATCAACCTTTCAGCGGAATGGATTTACCCAGTTTTGAAGTTAAGCGACACAATTAAACTGGCAAATTTTGAGTCAGGAGGTTACAACCCCAAAATAAATATGCCGCATCACATTTTGCTAACACAAAAAGTACTGATGTCATTGATAAATCTTCTTTGACATGAAACCTTATTACTTCACGCCGAGAACCACTTCATTACAACATAATTTAGACCTCAGGGCAAATCACTAGGGAGAAAACTTGAATAACCGAGGGATGGTCGCCCCAAGATAATTTCTTACAAAAATGACTTATTCATGAGGTACTTACACCATTTTTTATATAAAAACTAGGGCAATGGTGTCAAGCGGTTGACGTACCTAGTTTATGGACACCTAAAACTACATCCGCCTCTACAAAAAGTACCTAAATACATATACTAGTAACAGGCACCATAATTATGTTACTCTATGAAAACGGTAAACATATCTGTACACATCCGTAACTCGTGGCATTTTGGTGGCACTTGACAGCTGTTAACACACTAGTGATGTGACAATGTTTTTACTGTACCTACGAGTCGGGAAAAAGCAACAAATTAAAAGCAGGAATGTTTATCGGCCGGTCTGCCCTAGCGGGTAGTGACCTAGTGACCCTGCCTGCTAAGCCGCAGTCCCGGGTTCGAATCCCGGTAAGGCTATTTATTTGTGTGATGAGCACAGATATTTGTTCCTGAGTCATGGATATGTTTTATATTTGTATTTTATATATATCGTTGCCTGAGTACCCACAACACAAGCCTTCTTTAGCTTACCGTGGGACTCAGTCAATCTGTGTAAGATTGTCCTATAATATTTATTTATTTATTTATCATTTAATATATTATGACATTCGTGACAAACAATTAATATTTGTTCTAAATGTTCACAACTCAGCCTACGTCTTCTATTTGAGAAAATTTATTTTGTGTTTAAGAAAACGATCTTTCAACCTCCACTCACGCAATAGAAGTTCTGAATGCTCTCTTAATGTAGTAGGGCTTGCAAATATCCGCCCAATTTTGTATCCGGTTAATTCGAATACTTGGAATATGATTATCCGGATATCCGGCTAAAACAGATATTTTAATATTTTTATTTTATTTAATAAAGCCCCATCATGTAGGGAATAATTATTTATTATTTTATCTTTTCTGAAAAAAACTTGTCACATCACTATTCTGTCAAGTGCCACCTAAATGCAACGAGTTACCGATGTGTACGTACATATCTAACACGACCTTATCTGAGGGCTGTGTCAAATATTATTACGATCTTCAAAGAGTATCTAACGTATTATTTCAGGTGACTGTACTATCTTCACTTTATTTTTAAACTAGAAAGTTCATTCATTGTTTCTTCGTGAAGGAATAAAAAAAGGGAAGTGGAAGAAATAATATTTATTTGACTTACCTAGGGAAATCTACTGGAAAGGGTGGCGAATATCAACAACTGCGTGGTGGCTTGCAGCTGGTGCCGGGGGGAGAACCTGCAACAAAACACAGCTGTATTAGGGCTAGCACATGATTGTCGCGAGAGTATGTCGCCGCGAGATAGACTACCCGTCCTTATGTCATTAATACAATGAGACAAAGACGCGTCATCTATCTCGCGGCGAGATATTCTCGCGACAATCATGTGCTAGCCTGGCCCTACTGTTAGCAGGGATATCTTATACTTTTAAACGAGCAATTCTTGTATATTTATTTATTTATTTATATATACCGACGATATCAGAAACCGCTCTAACGATTTCGCTGAAATTTGTTATGTGGGGGTTTTCGGGGGTGAAAAATCGATCTAGCGTAGCCTTAGATCCCGGAAAACGCGAATTTTCGAGTTTTCATGGGTTTTTCTTTCGCGTTAGTACACATAAAATATGTACTTGTCGGTCTAATGTTCGCAGATAGATCGCAGTAGTCAGGGTTTCAATCCCGGTCAGAAATGAAGTTTTTGTTTTTGTATTTATAAGAGTTTTTTTTTTTATCTAAAGACGTGATTAAATAATAAAATAGAACCGAGCGAAGCTCGGTCGCCCAGATATTTTTACTTATGCGAGTAGTATTATCATAGTATAAGGAAGGTTTCGTTTAGACACAGTAATCCAACTTCGAACCTTTAAAATGCAAAACCGGACGCGACGGCGAAAACTGCCCGCCTGTTGCCTATTTCTCCGCAGTGACAATTGTCGCCCGACAGTGACACTTTTTTTTTTCAGAGGTCTTCGACAGCATGCCCGACTCGGCTATGCACTTGTTATATTATACACTTCGCCGTCCATTGCTTATTCAGCAATGAAATATTGTCGCTGAGAATAATGTCACTTATCATTCTTATCAACCCAGAAATAGGCACAGAATTGTCAGTGTCAAGTCAAGTGTCAATGTTACTGTGGTGAAATAGGCCACTGAAGTGTAGGCGCGCTCCATAGTAAACATGCTTTTTTATATTTCGCGTTGTCGATTGTTTGCACTCGAAATCTCGAGATCCACGAATGTTTTTTTTTAAACGAACTTGAATTATGCTACGTGAAACCCCCTATGCAATGTTTTCATATACAGATAAGACGTGTTTGGTTCTAAGTAGATAATATAAATTTACAGTTTTTCCATATAGCGTTTACTTCTCGTATCAAGAACACTTAGTAAACACAAACACGGGAGTTATTTATTTGCAGAGCAACAGTCGTTATTAACCACCCACAGAAAAATACGTACTTAAATATTAGCCATAAATCTATTTAAAGAATTCCCAGACACTGAAAACGTTACAATAACTGGGTAGTTCGTGTGCGACTGAGGTAGTTTTATTAACTTTTATTAGATTTCCCGGGCGTCTTCGTACCATTGTATCGTAAACGAATACTCACCGTCTGACCTATTCTTACTCTTTATATTTCAACAAATAGTACAAAGACTCAATTACGGTTTATGTTGTTTGCAAACATTATTTTAAGAAAGTATAATAATATTTATAGAAATACTAAAAAAGTCTAAAACATAATTAGGTACCTAGCTACTTAAAATGTCCAAGAAGTCTAACCAAAGTATAAATTTTGTTTACAACCCCATTGTTTACAACCCATTCATAACGTACTAAAATAGCCGCTATATTTTCTTTAACGCGACATATATTTTTATCGTCCACACATCACATGTCACCATTTTTTCTTAATGAAATATAATAGTTTTATATGCTTTGAACACCATTAATATCATTATCAATTATTTTCAAATTCAACACCCACAAAAGGACTTCGCGATTTAACAACAACGATTTTACACAAAACTAATTAATATTCTGTTTGACTGAACGTTGAAGTCGCCCTTAATACCTATAATAGGCAATGGAAATAATAACTATTAACGGGTAGAACCTATCTTGCCAACTTCCTATCCTACTTTACATGCAAACTATTGTGACAGCCTATATTGTGCCTCTTGTTTTCCCCACATGAGCTCACTTCATAAGCAAAGTTGTTTATTTTCCACACAATTTAGTTTGTACGCAAAACCTGCAATACTCAAACCTATTCGGTGGCTAAGATTACGTGAGGGTCGTATTTTGTAGATGTTTTGCGATGAACCTCTGTTTTTCTGCGCAATATCAGCTTACAAAAGGTGAGGAGTTGAGGACAGCCTAGAATTGAGGTAATATAAGTAGGTAGGTACAGTAAGTAAGGGAGGGTAAGTTATCTACTTATTTCACGGTGGCGTCTGAAGAAAACGTTAAAAGGCAGTCAGAGATCACAACGTTTTGCAGGAATATATTTAACCCAGGAATGCAGCTTTAATACATCTCCTAGGGTTCAGCAATATGTATCTTCAAAATGTATGATTTAATATGATATGGAGTCTAGGATCTAGGAACAATAAATAAAGTAATTTGCTCAGGAATAGTGGGTATTTTACAAAGACAGAGGCTTAGAAGCTAGTCACAGTGCTTGTTGGCTCCGATCCAGGCCGTGCCGGCAGTCGACGCACAATAATTCTGCCCGTTACACAACCCAGAGGGGGCTGTAACCCATTACTGGGCCATTGGCTTCAGTTTCGTCGGGCGCACTTTCCCTTCAAATTTAAACAGATCCCAGATTTATACGCCCCGCGAGCGGCGCGACTGCTGCCAAAAACCTTTTACGTTTGTAATTTTAAAACCTGTTAGAAGTTTTTGGGTCGCGGTTAAGTTTAGTTGACGTGTCTCGTGCACTGTTAAATGTTAAAAGAAAAGGACAATTATAGATAATAACTGTAATGTCACGAGACGTTAGGTACCTTTGGAATGGGCCTTCAACAACAACGATAAGCAGCAAACGTTAAGTATTATGCTAATCAGAATTTTTGTCCCCTCGGCGGTTTCGTAGCTTACCGAGATATCAAAGTCATTGTATTTTCACAGGCATTAAATAAGAAATACGAACACAAGACTGCGTGCTATTATTAAAAAGGAAAGTGGAACGCGTGCCCTTGGGAAAAGTAGTGAAACGTGGAAAAATAAATGAGGCTCGTCCCCTGAGGTATCCTGAGTGAAAGTGCTTGCTCTCGATGAAGGGCCTGTGAGGTGCGTTTAGGTAGAATAAATAGTTATCTCTATTATTGCAACGATACAAACGATTACGTATGCAAACGAACAATGGGCTAAAATGGAAAGGGAATAGGAAAAATAATACTTAGATATTTACAGAAAAAGAAGTGAAGAGATAAAGACAACTCATTTTAGAAAATGAATCCAACATTTGTAAAATGAGATGATATTTATGTTAGCTATGTATATACCGCTATTACTTATTTAACACTGATTATACATGTAAGTTATATTCATTCAATTTTAAAAATATTCGTTATGTTTGCAAAGAGTAAAATCTCCTGAGCAATGTGTCTGCGTCGGGTCCATATTGGCTCATATAAAATTATTTGTTATAAAATTATTGTTTATACCGATTTGTGCTCCGAATGATCATTTCTCATAATTTTACTTATCATAATTTTGTTTCATTATTATCAATAGTACTACTATCACTGTTCATAATAATCATTTAGTCGAAAAATTTTAATCATAAATTCTATACAAATATTTAATAACATTCATAATTTTGTGTTTAAGAAAATCAATCATCATAAAATTATTTAAAAAGTTTTGGGGAAGTTCTATGAAAAACTTGTGCCATTTATAGAAGCGCGCTTGAAGCTTTTACAGTGACATATACAATTTACATTAAAAATTCGTTTCTGGTCGCTCACGGTCAACCTAACACGCTCCTCCTCGCTACGCTCGTCGTCGCACCTAACTGGACTGTCACATGTGATGTCTGTTCTGTTAACAATAATACAGTGAAACCTGGTTAAGTGGGACCTGGATAAGTGAGAAACCTCTTTAGTTGGGACAAAAGGTGCGGTCCCGACACTTTTGCCCTGCTTTACCTCTATTAGTGAGACAAAACAGACCTCTATAACTGAGATAAGCTTTTTCGACTGCATAGTCACATTTACCTCTATTAGTGAGACAGAGTCCATTTTACCTCTTTACTGAGACTATATTTGAAAAATTACATTCACTTAAAATTGTTTCTTTAGAATTTTATAGGAGTTTACCTCTGTATTTGACACAGTCAATCTATGACCTCTGTAACTTGGACTTTATTGAAAATCAATTTCCATGTTTTTATTAATAAGTAATTCTTCATCCATCCATGTCGGTTATTTGTGTTTAGGCGAGTTGAAGGGTTTTCACATTTATTTTAAGTACATAATTAAAACTATCTAACTTAAAACTAAAATCTCGATAAAAATTACATAAAAAAATTTATTATACCTGTCTAACTGAGACCCTTTATAAGTGGAATACCTCCTTAAGTGACACAAATTCTGTCGCCCCTTGAAGTCTCACTTATCCAGGTTTCACTGTATAACGATAAATTATATTACTGGCAATCGTTATGATCAATAAGTATATAAACATAAACATTAGTATAAAACGTATTTATGATGAATGACATTATGAACATAAGTCATTCGAAGTTACGATAGTTATTAACATAAAATTGTTATAAACAATGATCGTTATAATATAAAATTGTATGAGAAACATTTTCGGACTACCAATAATCTATATAACAATTTTATATGAACTTTGGCGCACCCGTCTGCGTCACTCTGACATTATCATATCCAAAGCCTTCATCGGTAATCACATTAAGTACAAAGACTCACAATCAGAATCCTGGCAGAGAGCCAACGCTGTGACGTCCCGACAAAGATCGATCCTGGTATCGTAGCCGAATGGCATTTCTGCGACGCGAAACGAAAACGAAACGCCGCGAAAGGTAGTCTGGCTCTATCGCGCCAATACGCACAAGCGATAAAGATAGATATCTACGAGCGTTTCGTTTCGTGAGCGTTTCGTGACCGTTTGTGCCATTCGGCTACGCACCCTAGACCTATTATTCAACATGCTTGGAAGTTTGGATTGGAACCGAGTATATTGCTTCGATCACCAGTATAATTCCAACTCCCGAACACATCCAGGGGCCTATTTGTCAAAACTTTAAGTTACAAGTTACAAGCGGAAGTCTCTTTCCAACTTGTCATATTAGACATTGACTATCACTTGTAAATTGTAACTTTTAGCTTTGAGACATAGGTCCCAGGTGCTAAGAATTTACAGGTAAACTTAAAGATTTGAAACTCACATTTGATCATAGAACGCCTTACGAATTGGATAGCAAGGAACGCTAACTACCGGTGTGTCGTATTCATGAACCACTTAAATGCCTTCTGTATGCACTCGTATTTTGTACAATTCACGTTTTCCCGGGCGGATGTCAAGGTTCGAGGAATACATTCCTATTTGAAGACTAAAGAACAAAATAATAGAGATGTATTTAAATAGGACTGGTAGCTAAAAATGGCAATTCAAATGTTTTTGTCATTTAATATACCTACATCGGTAAAAGAATTTGGATGATGTTGGGACCATTCGTAATAGCGATATATAGGAGAATTTCCGAACATTCACAAGTAATTTCGCATCGCCAGATCACAAGAGAGCCCCCTTTTGATGCCGTTTGTGAGCTGTAACTTGTTCGAATAAGGAAAACTCTCTCCTTCCTTCTATTACAGATTTCCGCTTGTATTACAAATCATAAGCTTTCGTGTTATGGGCTTCAATGGGGTTTTAACAAGCCCTCATCGTAATAAGTATTATACTAAAGCTTCTGGACGCCTAATTGTACTTTGTATGAAACATTCTATTCATCGAGGACGTATAACTACCACATATTGATGGAGTGTGTACGGGGAAAGTCTCATCGCCGTGGAACTTTTTACACTGGATTCTGCAATGTTGTGCTGGCCAAACCTGAGTCAGAGCAAGCTAAATTACTGTATAAGATTTACAAGGAATGTATGTATATTAACTAATTTATTGCTACTGTATAATGTTCGCGAACGTATGGAGAGCGCCATCATCGCTCAGCGACTAAGCTAAATTATGATTAAAAAAAAACATTCTGTTACTATAGGACTAACAATACAAGGCCGGCAATGTCTGGTCTTTGATCTAATTATACCAAGATGTATCTTATAGGTATCCAAACATGACAAAGATATCGAGAAGTTTTTCTGAACTAAACTAAATGAGGCGACAACAAACCCGTTTTCCGTGAAACGCATAACCCAAGCTACCTATATTCTTTAGATACCTACCTCTATAGTCTTTCAGTGTAACTTTATTTAGCTGATTTTGAATCATCTTTTAAATGCCTTCCCAGTATTTATATTCAATCTTTACTTAGAACGCATAATTACTGTGCTAGATACTAGTGCCCATGGCAGGCACGAGATAATTGACTTAAGCGACAGTTCCTCTGTAATTGGATAATGAAATCGCGCTGGCACCTGCGAGATCGTAATTGCAAATCGAGGATACTCATCAACCTTATTGAATTGTATGTATCTCGATGGCAATACTGTTCCATTTATTAACGACTAATGAAGGACGGATTTTACGAGAAATTGATATTCTAGTAGCCTATATAGCAGTTAAAATGGAGTACGGTTTTAAACCAAAACTCCGATATGCTATCTCCGTTTCTTTCTCAATCACTTTCATGATATTTCACTTTTATCTGTAGCTGAATGTACACCTTATGCGGATTAGCGCCACTTGAAGTCGCGCTAGATGTATGAAGTCGCGCGCGAGAACACAAGTTGTGACAGATCGCCTACTTATTCCGCAATTCCTGAACAGCATTCGAGATCCCCACCCGATTTCAAAATGTACCTAATCATACCAAAATCATAGATATAACAAAATCTTATTTCATAAATAAGAAAGAATCTTTAAAACGGATATTAAATAATTTGAAAGCGTTCCTAAGACGTGAACTCTTAGCTTGATTTCCTGGTATGGTATCAGGCTAACTCGCTTGAATTCTGAGACCGCTCGGCGGAAAATCCTCGGAGATTGCTCAAATTCAGTCAGACCGGTGGCTTAGAATACTAATGCTACTTCAACTGCGACGTTTCATCTCATAATAGACAAATTACGGAAACATGTGTCGGCAAATTTATAAATGATAGGAATACTTATATGAAAGAAATAGAAAATATATTACCTATCAGTTTTTTGAGTTGTAAAAACATAGATTCAACGTAGGTACACAATTGACCGTACCATAAAAACCAACAATAACCAGTAATTAAAATGATAATCATCTGAGCGATCTAATGCAAATATTGACCTGGAATAAAACAAGCCGCAGCTGAAACTGCTTTATGCAACCGCAGTACTTAAACGTAACAGCCAATAAAGAAAGTAATGCTCACGTGCCACCAGCCAGACCAATAAAACCCCGAAAGAAATTAAACGCTAGTTCCGACAGCGTTCCGAGGATTTTTCTTTTTATCAAAGCTTATTGTCGTCCACCACATAGCGTAATGTTCAGGCGCCCCGCACGCATGCCTATCAAAGTTTGAATGACCAAAGGTCAACAGTTCCACATTGTCACATCGTGTGCCTTGTTTGAATAATTAATATTACTCGATAGTAAAACGTAATTATACTTTTATGGTAGACCGTGTCATTCACGAAGACGAGTGCTTGGTTCATAGTAAATATTGTCATGCAATTAAAGGTTAGATTTGTCAAATTCACTAAATAGTAAGTAGTTCTATAGTATACTTTATACCTCCTAAAAATCGGTCTGCAACGCTTCTAAACTTTTTACAGTGACAGAGTTAAAGATAATGCATTCTAAAGAGGTCCAAAATACATTAGAAATTAGCATAAAGCAGCTTGTGCAATTAGAATCGAGGTGCTCCCCGATTCTAATTATACAAGTATGAAGTATAAGAGCTCGCTCTGGGACACATTATGATCCAACCACGTAGGCCTTTAAACTAAATGAGGCGACAATACACGATGCGGTAATCACGGGCACACAGGAAGGAAACTTGTAAAAGCTCCGCTGTGCTGTGCGCTATAGGTACTTATTTGGTTTTACAGCGAAAGTCTAAGCCGATGGCGGCTTCGTAACAGACTTAGCCATAAAAGAACCTATTTTCCAACTTCAGTGTCCTAATTTACCTTATACTTAATTTCAAAATTGTGATATTAGCATGGTTCCTGGTAAAATGGCACATACTCCTGTGTTGGAGGCCGAGACTTATTTTTTGGTGTTGTCAATCAATTAGTTGTTACTTACTACATTGATATAGTTTTTAAATGCTAAATTAATGTTTGAAAAGTGACATGGGTAATAATGTGTATGTATGTAAATACATAACGCAAAGTAAGCTCACAATGACCAACCATTATGAAGCCATAATGACTGAACCATGTCGGCTTCAAAATTGCCATTCATTTTACGATACTTAATCGTCTGTAATTGTAGCCCAAAATGGTCTTACTCGTAAAATGTCATGTGAGTCATGTCATACGCTGTGATGTGATCCAGCGATGAATCAAATGGTTTGTGATATAATATGATCGCAATAAACTGGCAACCAATGTGTATTCCAGGGGCCCATTTCTCAAAACTGAAAGTTACAAGTTACAAACGGAAGTCTCTTTCCAACTTTTTATTTTCAGCTTCATATTAGACAGTGACTACCACTTGTAAATTGTAACTTGCAGCTTCGGGAAACGAAAAAATTAATCACCAAACAATTGAGTAAGTACCACCTTACTTGCGGCACTAGCTGTACGGTTGAGTTCACTAACATCTTAACAAGCCAACATGTCAAAAATATGTTAACATTAACAGTGTTAACACTTCTCTAAGAGAACTGACAATAGATTTTATACACATATTTGGAATATTGGCTTGAAAAGATGTCTGGGCATTTTCGCGACAAAAGATTCAAAAACTTTTTTTTTTGTAAAATAGGTAAATTTAATGTTTTTCCTACTCAGAATCACGAGCCCTCTCCAACCTACTAAGCTGAAAAAAGCATCCCAATTTAATTTTTTCCACTTTGTTACCATTTTTCAAACACTTTGTACAACGGTTACAAAGTGGAAAGTTTCCAAAATAATAGAAAATTTGGTACCATTTATTTTAATTCTTATTTTTAGTCATAAAACGAAAAAAGGGCTCGTGATTCTGAGTAGGAGAAACATAAAATTTACCTACCTTAGAAAAAATATGTTGATGATTCTTCTCGTGAAAATGACCGTCTGTGAAATCGTTTGTACAGTCAAGTGCGAAAATAAGGGCTTATATACATCTCACTCATCCCGTAGCATGTCTACATACATGTAGCATGTTACTCCGGTAATACGAATAAGAGCATAGTTTCAGACTATTTGTTCGATACATATTATTGCACTGGACTGTACTAGACAGAAATCCCAAAATCACCGCAAATATTAATAATATCGTATTTTCACGAAGGTCGGTTATTCCTCCCGACATTGAATTAATTCCACGCCATCGACTCGTTATCGGCGACGGTGCCTGGCTAACTTTATTTGGATGAACCTAACTTTGATATGACTTATTGTCTTCTGATTATTTTTGTTTAGTTATGAATCGTATCGTTATCTAACTTTCCATGTTATTTTATGTAAGGTGCATTAGGGTAATTCCGAATGACAGAAATGCTCGGATAATTCTGAAAGGGGAATCTTGATATGATGGAAATAATGGTGATATTTATGCGACTTTCGTAATTAGACGACTTTCGGAATTACCCTAATGCACTTATATATTATTATATATATGTTATGATTATATTATGTTATATACATGTAATATTTTTTTATATATCTGATTTGTAAGAAAATAACCCGACTTACAAGTTAATTTGAGTTTAACGATTTCTGATTATTGGTGTAGATTAATAGATCCCATCAAAAACAAAACTTGTAAAAACACCAAGTCTCGCAACTCAGTTCTTCTGGCGTAAAAAGAGTTGAGATCCCTTTAATACTAAGTCGGTTAATTTATTCAGTCCCTACTTAAAGGACCTTCTGCCGTAAGTTATTACGTAGTTTACCTATAGCTAACCTAATAATATCTTATAACGACCATATCAATATTAAATATATTTCATGTTTTAAAGAAAATGGACTGATTTGGCAATCGCATGATACAATTTTGTCAACGGTGTAAATTGCGATTGCCAAGTCAGTCCATTTTCTTTAAATGCACACACGAACTCGTTTCAGTGCAACTGTTGGTAAAATTATGAAGGGGTTGTCAGCCTATTCGTCCAGACCACAATGGAACCCATATTCCATAGTTGAATTATACGACTCCCACCATGTAAGGAAATGGGTTAGTGAGAATTTCAACCCATCACGACATCGGGTATCTGTATAAATTTACATAGACAGGTACACGGATTTATTTACTGTAAATCAACTGCAAATATAACTTGGTAATCCCATATATTGATATGAGATTACAAAGTTATTTATGCAATTGGTGTATCTGAAAACCTGGAATGAAATTGCAACATTTTTTCATTTTTGTGTGATTTATATACTAAACACTAACTGTATTCTAAATTTGAAGCTTCCAAGTGCACTAGAAGTGTCTTATTATCATTGATGATCGTGTGTCAGTCAGCCAGTGAGTGACAAAACTAAGAAACTTTGGCTAGTAATTATTCCTAAACTATTGGTTCAAATTTAATGAAATTTGGAATATACCGAGTTAATACAATGAAAATTGGTGCTGAAAATTGAAGCTTCTAGTTTTATCCAGAACGGAGTAACAGGGGGTTGAAAATGGTCTGAAATGCTTCGAGAAAAGGATGGTACGGCCGTGCCTCTTTTTGCTCGACTTGGCGGGGGCACTGCCGTGCCCCCAGATAAGTTTCAAACAGCCCTTCAGTTTTGAAGATATTTTACATAAACTGAAATAGATACACTAAAGAAAAAGCAATCAAGCCCACTCCAGCCTTCAGACTTCAGATATAACATACTAGAGAAATTTCGACGGGTACAGGCAACCAATTGGAACCCTAGGCCACTGTACAACTATGCCATAGTGACATTATAAATCAGATTGTAAGAAATCTCTTACTGCTTGTCATTTTGACATGGTTGTAGAGTAGCCTGGGGTTCCAATTGGTTGACTGTACCTCGGCGGTCGAGGTGGTGTAACGGTAAGCCGCGATAGCCGCGATAGCTAGACACCCGGGTTCGATTCCCGGCTTCGTCACCAGTGGGCTTGATCGATATTTCTTTAGTGTATCGTATTTATTTCAGTTTATAATTTATATATAGTAGTGTTACTACTAAAAAAACAAATAAAATAAAAATCATAATTTGATTTGTTCCCTACTTCGATATTTTACATAATTACTTACATTAGTAATTAATCATTGTAAAAAATAACATAACCGAAAAAAGCGGAAGCCTTTCCCTTTAGTACCTAATAATTATTAGGTACCTAGCATATATGTATGAGCACCTACGGGTGGCATGGCAACCATGGTCGGCATCACGCATGTGACACCCCTTGAGTTGCAGGCGTCCATAGGTTACGGTGACCGCTTTCCATCAGGCGGACAGTATACCTGTTTGCCACCGACGTGGTATATAAAAAAACCCCTTGTTCCTCGTAGATATCCAAGTATGATAACTGGTTTTGTATGAGGAAAAATAATTCTTCTTAGCTAACTGGGTTATGAAACTTATGAAATAGGATTTTTTTTCTTTGTAGAAAGAAATCCATTATTTTTTGCAGTTTTCTACGAAGAATATTTTTTCTTCTTTGCTTACCCGGTTATGAAATGTTTTTTTTTCCTCATAGAAAACCATTATTGTTTGCAGTTTTCTATGAAGAACTTTTCTTCTTCCTGATTTTTTTTTTTGCAGTTTTCTCCTCTAAATATAAAAAATATTGGTGGTGGAGGCCTCCATTAGAAGAATTCAATTTTTTACACATTATTCCACATTTTCATCTTTATGTATAACTTATTATTCAATTTATTGATATTTTTCAAACCATTATTGTATGCAGTTTTCTACGAAGATAGTATGGCTTTTTTCTTCTTAGCTATACCCGGTTATGAAAACTGCAAAAAATAATGGATTTCTACGAGGAACAAGGGAAATTATAATATATCCTATTCTATATGTATGTATAACGCCCTGCACATAGTTAAAACTTACTATATTTGGAAGCATGGTCGCGCGATAGACGATAAAATAGCAGGCCGGGGACACTGCGGGTGATTTTTTGATGCGGGACACGGATATCGCACTATTGGTAAGTGCGATAGGGACGGCCTGATATTTTATCGTCTATCGCGCGACCATGCTTCCCGTGCTGGGCAGACGTCTCGACTATCCTTAGAAAGCGGCACATCTTCATATTATTTACTGAAGCTGACCATGCCAATTACCTTGACAGGGTCCAGTAAAAATGTATACTTTCTATTATGTAGTAGATAGTTGAACCTAAAAATATTGCTGGAACTTTACGATAAGATTCTCCGCAGCCTTCTAGGTTCAACAGAAGGGTTTGAATATACGTAATGACCCAACTCCCCCCATTTAATGATCTAGTTTCAAGTCATCCATTACCTTTTGAAGATAATACATATATGTCGATACAACTATTACGAATTTAAATGACAGTAATCTCTGTATTTACCGAGTCTTAGGTTAAATATTTAAGCGCCGGTTTTGTTACACATGGTAATTAAAGCTCACTAATTACAAACTTAAACAAACGTTTAAGTAACTCCCTTTACACCCAGAGTCGTAATGTCGCGTGTGTTTCGCTGTGTCAAACGATGATACATATTACATAAAAAAGTACAGCATCCTACTCTGGAGGGCACTCTTATTTATTTTTAATGTAAATTTTTACTATTATAAAATAAATAATGAGAAAATTTATCCACCGGTAAACTTTTCAGAACATTAGTTGTCAAGTTATATAATAAAGATAGTAAGTTACAAACGTGTTAAACTTGATTGCATTGATACGATTTACATGCAATTAAAATTGGTTTCCCAGAAATATTCCTTGTATTCAAACCAACGTTCTATTAATTATTTCCGTTGACCGCCTTTCCAACGTATTCTTTCCCAGCTCCGTACATCAAGTTTATGAATGAACGTAATCATAGAACGGGTATCAATCAGCCGCTCAATGAACCCCCTCAAATAATAAAGAGTAATTACGAATATTAGACTCACCTACGAGTAATTAGGTCAAGTCCGGTTATCTGTTGGGATTCGCTTACGGGCACTGGTAGCGCGAGTGGACACGAGAAATGGGCAACGAGGGGGGTGCCTTCTGAAATACTGAAGGGAAAATCGGCGGTACGGCGCACGTCGTAGGGATATTGATTTGGGCGGCAACAACCCGCCGACAGCGCCCTCCCGCTCCGTGACACGCCGCAAATCCTAGTTTAACGCAACTTGCCGGCAGATGGCGATTTTTCATGAAAAGTTTAGAGGGATAAAGTTAGATGTCTGGAAAAGTTTTGTGCTTTCCCAAACTCGTTTCGAAGAAAGTTTTGGAACCAATTTTTAACAAACAGAGACGTTTGCTTATTAAAGCTTTGGAATATTTAAATTGACTTACTTCTAAATTTCTCTTTTGTTATTTACTTATTTACCAATTATGTTCATAATTTTATTGTTTAAAACTTCTTGGAATGTTCCTAAATGTATTATGGTAATACTTTAATAATTTAATTTAAATTAGATATGTCAGTTGAGTTGGGATATGCTTAAAAGTACAGCCAAACAGAAGGAATTATAACATTATCAAGATATATAGACACCTGTATATTATGTGTTATATTTTGATCATAGTTGTGCCCGGTACATTTGATCTATTTGTATAGGTAATTATTTACTTTAGGAGCATTAATTTTGTATGAAATCTGTTTCTCGTTCTGAATTTTCATAATTATTAGAAACCGAAATAAATGAAACGCAGCATAGATATGACTAAGATACATCGAATTGTGAAAAACATATTTCTAACATTCATCCTCTCTTGTCTTAACATTTCACCGAATCTTTTAGTATAACTCAATGAAAAAAAGAAAACGAGAAAACATGTAGGTACCTTAGGTATTTTAACTTAAACATTTGTAGTGTAAATACTTTATCTGACAACTTAGCATAAACTTAATAGATATTACAACTAATTAATTTACAATAAGTAAGTAAGTAAGTAAATATTCTTTATTGCACCACAACACCTAATATTAACATACGTTAATCTGTATACAATCTCAGCATATGCATCTTAAATAGCGGCATTTAAGAATAAACGCGTTGAAATCTAGCGCAGCATAAAAACCTCGTAGACGGCTACGAGATTTTAGGGCGCTACCACATTTGGCGATTTGCGAGCGAGGCTAGCGAGTTTATGTGATTGTGACCAGTGATTGACCAGTGGCGAACTCATTGCTCGCTCGTGACGTGACGGCTCGTGGCGAAGACGTTGCGCACTCGCAATGAAGTCAACGGTAACTCACAGCGCGCTCGCCTCGCTCGCAACTCGCCTAATGTGAAAGCATAAGGTGCTTTCAAGCCACAACAATAAACTTTAAGTAAAACCCATTTTATAGCTTTCGTCTTTATAGCACATTAGCCTGGATGAACCCTTTCAAACTTTATTTAATTTCATTTGAAAGGAGTAGAGTAAGTAGTAGAGTTTTATGTTGGTTTTAAAAGCCTATTTATTATCTCGTTGAGTTCTACATTTATTTTTTTTATAATATTACTGGTGCTACTTGATTCTAATTTATTTTACATAATATACAATTTACACCACGACGGTGGTAAGCAAACTAATGAAAAATGGTAAAACACCTACCAGAGCTTACAGTAAAGCGTAGAAATTATAAATAATATAAATATTATTTTCCATATCTGGGGATCGATTTTTGAATTTCGAACGCACAAATTCGCCGTTCCAAAGTCTGTGGAATACGACGTAATGCTGTTTTTGAAAAAGGACGGATAGTCTTTTTAAAACTATGTAGTGTTAATGACCACTCGTTTTCGATTCTGTTAGTAGAATTTAAATCGCTAGTAGTGGAGATATTATTGAACGAATTTCACGAAATTGATTTGCCGAGATTCAAAAATCGCCCCCTGAACCTGAACTTTCATTGATAATTTTTTTCTCTAATATAAAATAATAAAACTTAGAAATAGAGTGAATAGAATAGACTGAGTACCCAAAACTTGTATTAAATTATTGATTTTATTAGCTCAAATCATTGTTGCAAAAATTGAGTTTTGTTTTTGAAGTGAAGAACACATAAATGACATAAGTAATCCCTTTAAATTATTCCTTTAAAAATAAATGATAGCAAATTTTAGTGAAACCAAAAAACCCGCGAAGACTCGCCTCGTCCCAAGGCTAACTCTAAAGTAGGAAAAAAGGTAGAACAGGATAATCAGATGGGTCTGGTACCTGGCGCGCAGTTGTGTGCGTCCGTGTCCGTACGCACTGCCCGTGTGTGCGTGTGTCGTAACCGCTGCGCCCGCGCGGCGTTGCGTGCCGCGCGCGTGCACACTGGAGCCTAAAAAGACGGTTATTTTTAACGGCTGCATTTGAACAAAGTTAGAAATTACCTGTATGTAAGATATGGATCGGATGTCAGTGTCAGAAATGTTCGTTTGGAGAAATGTTTGACATTAACATATCGGATTCATATCGTGCTTAGCTAAAGCATTTTTTAAATATATTTAAAGTTCATATTCGGCAGTACTACATATTAAACGTCAAATAAACTACTGGACTTTAACGTAGAATGTAAGCAACAATAAATCCAGTTGCAGTACGCCATAGCGAAAAGAAAAGATACTTACATCCAAAATATAGCTAAAAGGAAAGGAATAAGCAGTTTATGAACTGAGAACAACACTGCTAAGTTAACGTACCTAAAGTCAACTTACTGCAATAATAATACATGTATGTAATGGATTTACTGTCTTAAATCAAACTTCATAAGGTTTGAAGCAGTTTAGAGAACTTACTCGTCTCTGAAAAAAAAACGTCTTTAGATGGCAACAGCAATGCTGAGGAAATACCTAAGTGAATTAGTAGTTAGGCAATCTATATCAAGTTCCGCAACCAGTGAATACAAAGGTTAAATGATTATTTGTCTTAACAAATATTGATTGACTGTTTATTAATAAACGTCCCTCTGCGTCCAGGTTTAAAATAATGAACCAATTTATCCAAATATATAATTAAATTGAGTAAGATTGTCAAAAGGTATAGGTAATCCAAGGACTTGGCCGGACTCTAGATCGAAATTACTGTGAGAAGGAGCATGGAAGAGAACAATCTCTCACCAGACCTGATGACGAAGTCCGGGCAAAGTGAAGAAGATTGAGTAGCAAAGTGAACCCTGCACTAGGCTGGGAAAATGCTGAGTTGAACAAGAAGATAATTAAGAGATATTTTCTGCTATTTTTTTACTATGATATCTAATTAGCTATTTTATAAACATAACTTAGAATAACTATACTATTATAATATCTTTCAGATTAAGAAAGATAATCTTCTACCTAGCACTGTAAATGTACCTTGAAATTTTAGTAAAATATTTTTACACAGCTGCTTTGTTTCACGTAAAAGGGGGGCTAAATATAACGAACGTAATGAAACTGTAACTCATTTCTTTAACCTTTACCGTTTACAAAACCAAAAAAGTCTTTGAGCCTTTTCATGAGAATTTCCTGCATGTAGGTATTTTTAAAAAAGTCTGCGATGAAACCCCGGTTCATGCAAATGCCTTTCCTCCCAGAAATACGGTAAAGACGTGACTGGGAGCGGCATTTTTATTTTAGCCGACATCGCTGCCATCATTATACTAAGTAGATTCGTCCTCTTGTGTTAAGGACTCTTGCTCCTTTGTACTTCAAGGTTTGCGGCTTGAAGTATTACTTACTCGTACAACATCCTTTAGATATTTATTTCATCTATTGTTGTGACAAGTAATTTCAGATCATGGCTATGATATATAACTGTTGACTACTTTTACATTGATTCTTACATTTCTAAACCTAACTATTTCATCTATTTCTAACTCTACCAATTTACTTACAAATTTTTTTGATTTTTATTTACAAATATACTTATTCAAAATGTTATGCAGGGAGTTCTAGTGAACATATACAAAACTCTTTTTCCTAGGCAATAAACGTAATAAAAAAAGAGGGAAAGCGGAAACTACCTACGTGACAATAATTAAACTAGGTACATAAAAGACTCGATTAGTATTGTATAGTTTGCCAGTAAATAAAAACAAAGTAAAATAACTGGAAACCATCAGTGAAGAAAACCTTGCATGTAAACGCGGCCTCCCACAGAAAGTAAAGTTTGTTGTTCTCAGTCGGAGGCTCCGCGCGCAGTGGCGCCCTGACCCGCACGGCGACCGAACGCCATGCCGATGCCGCGCTAACCTGTGTAGTGACAAGCTGTCAAGTGTCAACATGTGGTTCTATGGGACGTGTGTCCTCGCCAGCGTCCTGCTGGCGACCGTGCACTCACAGGTATTCTATTGTTTACTTTCCTGCCCAACGGGCAACACTTTATCAATAGTCCGCTCTATGTGTCAGAGCAATATTGCCGTGCAAGATTTTTGATGCCGTTGTCTGACGAAGTGTACAACACAAAAGTTATTTCTGTGTTGTTAAACTACCTTGAAGTTATGTCTGTAAAAGTCGTTAAAATATACTTGCCTAACATGAATGTTACAATCCCTAAAATGTATTATAAGTACATCGTAAACACGAGACAAACTTTTTATGGTGTTATTTCGGGAACAATAATAGGTAATACTATTAAAATCTTTTATTATCACAGATCTTGTTGATACAAGAGACTAGTAAGATTCTAATTTCATTTATTGAAGTAGGTGAAGGCAAACCGGGAGTACTTAATTAAGAAAAATGTGAACACTGATACATTAACACTGAAAATTAAAGAGAGAAAGCCCCATATTTACCAGAGCGTTTAGCGTAACCACAGGTTTTTATAAATTATCACTAGAATTAATGACTTCATACCATAATCACCGATACGACCTTGTTCCAATAACAAATGTCTATAAAAGTACTAAGGTATTTTTATTATATTTACGTCTTTCTGTATTATACATCAATATGTTATTCTATAATGTTGCGGTAACATTAACATGCTGAATGAATAAAACATTTTACCCAAGATATTACTGCAACAGAACATACCAATGGTATTTCTCAACAGCTGCTGGTCGTTTTTAGGACCTTGTCATTTTCGGAATTGATATATTCTGTATTTCATGCCACATTACTCGTTACTATGACAAAGTACTACGTGCAACTACGTCCGAAACCGACTGTACAATTTCACGACAAGTATGCAACATCTCTTATTGTAAGCATAGGTATTTTCGTTTAATTTTATTGTTACTAAGATCACGAATAGATAATTCGATAGTACTTATAGTTTTATTTCTCAGATGCTTGGCATTGCTCGTATGTTAATAAGGTAGGAAGGCTGATCAGTGCGGCTGAATAAATATCCGTACATAATTTATACGCCTCCGCACCGCATTGTTTAATATTCGTCCTTTGGGACCTGAGGCTTTGCAATATTCAATACGAGATGATCAGGGATAGGCTTGACAAACGAATAACTTAAGCCCCGGCAGTATTCACATCACTTTAAAATCAAAACTCTTCATATTCATTTGTTACTTCATAATATCTTGCACGGATATTTTGAACCGTTGAATCAAGATCATCTTGAAATAAAGAACCTTCAAAATATCTACACTCAAGAGATTAAATATTGGACCAAGAAATAACTTAATTATTTATATCAAACCCCAAATCAAAAAGGTACATTTTATCTTTATTGATTGTTTGTAGGTGACAAAGTTGACGATAACTTATAATACTTATTCTTGTCACAAAATTTTAAATCTTTAAAAGATCAATATCCTTGAACCTTTACTGAGAGTGTTGTAGTTCATAGTATATAATTATGTGCCTACTTGTCTTGTGTCAAGATATATACACTATCTGGTTCTTGTTTCCAACTTTTTTTGTATGTGTCCATTTTCTCATCATCATCAAAGGACAAGTCGGTACATAATACTCCATCACTGTCAGGCGGTTGCTGTCCGTCATCTTTAAAGTTGACAGGTAAATTACAGTTCTTAGATATCTGAGCCAAATCTTAAAAGACAAAATTAACAATCTATTACTAAGAAACAGGCCTATATAAATAATGCTAACCGGTTAGTTGATCTGACTCAACGTGTTAGATTTTCCTACCATAGCAATTAAAACAAATGCTCGAAATGTTTTTGCAATGCAGTAGCCCTGCCCCCAAAAGGCTTATAAGGCTGGCGGCTGACGCCAATGCCATGCCAATGCAGGCAGCAAGGCTACTCCTACGCATCCCACGCGAATTAAATACGATATTTGGATAGCAGACCTTCAAAATGTTGAAGGATCAATAACCATTATTCGTAGAAAGTTATAAAAGTAAAAGCGATTTTTTTTTCGAATAATAAATAAAGGAACGTAAATTCAAGGAAAGTCAAAATAAATACGAAGATAGGGTGTAAAATTATATATATTTGAAGGCTCGCTTTCACAATTTCATAAAACGCAATAACATCAAAATATTGTTAATTTACTGCAATCTTACTTAACTTAACACTGAACGCATTGTACAAGATAAACAAATTTACCAAGCAATAAGATTATGTAGTATGTGACTAGGTGCATATGTAATTGATTGATATAATGAAATGTCCGAATTCTGTAAGACGACAACGACATACTCACATAATAGGTACATGTGTAGGTACGAGTGCTTATTACAATAAACAAATGCCAATAAAAACATCATATATATTCAAGCAATTGTCACGGAAATAGGTAACATAGTGAATGACAAACAGTTCATTCATGGAAACATATGGTGAGTCGAAGTATTGAGTCATGGAGTAAACACGCTGCCTTAAGATATGACGCAAGGCAGTACAAATCTGCCCTGCCCACACCATACTTACTGAGGTACCTGTCAACTAAGGCCTTTTATGTGGAAAATGAAGATTGGCAGTAAAAACTTAAATTCTTTCTTTCGCTAACGTGTTCATATTGAACACAACACTGTATTGTGTCAGTAGAAAGTGGAAAGGTTCCCTAATGATTCATTTCACAAATTTTAGAAAAAATACATATACCTCTAGCTAATTGTCCAAGAGATTATATTTAGGTAATGTTATTGTCTAAGAGATTTTATATATGTTATGGTTGTGGTTATGTTATGGGCTCCGATTTCCCCACAGCCTACATTTACGATATGTATATGATATGTATTATGTACCTACTGTATATTTACCATCTTACATGCGTAAATTTTAGAGTAAGATTTTATCCTTTGCAAAATAACCCATAAGGTCCACTTGCACCAACGAAAATGGATGCTTAACCCACCATTTTATATGGAATTTAACAGATGACAGCTCACTAACCCTAAGTTAAGTGATTGGTGCAAGTGGGCCTAAGTAGATCATAATCAGATTAGATTTACGAAGTTTAAAATACCGTATTTTATTATATTGAATTTGGTAGCCCTATAGCTTTGTGTGTTATTTTACTGTAGGCCTAGCACATGATGGCCGCGGGAGTATTGTAACAGAACAAGCGTCTATGACGAGGAAATTGACTCGTTATTACATATAAAACTTACGGCGAATCAACTTTTCCTTGACTAACTTTTTGGTGCATATTTCCTTTGGGATTTCATTGGATATTTTGACAAATAATACCTTTGAAGCTTTATCACATGTTTAGTCACGTCTTCATTCATAAAATTCACTATTATTTGATGCAAAACAGGTTGGAAAAACGTATTTATCAACAAAACTCACACGTTCACATGGACGGAATACTGACACTGACAGTTGTCAGCTGCGTAACGTTCCGATATTATGTCTTGGTTTCATTTACAAGTCAAAGAGGTAATAATCACTGATATTGATTATTATACTTCCTGAATATATCATTCAATGTAACAATTAGGAATAAATGTGATCTTTCATTGCGAAATTACTTACTAAATTGATTTAAACAATCTTTCACAAAATAATATTTACGTAAAAATATTTATCGATTTACGGAACGATCCACTATTGAACTAGATAGGTATCAATATCAATAGCTCTGTCTCTCTCTAAAACACGTGCAAGCATGCAGATGTTACTACTGATAGGTAAACAATTATTTGCTGAGAGAACATGGACGTTAAATGTATAAGGCGTATGATTTAGTAAACAAAGCACTTATGATCTTTTTCTCATGAGTCCCAGGAGTGTCCCAAGTGTGTCCCGTGTCCCGAGTCCCAAGTCCCAAGTCCCAAGTCCCAAGTCCCAAGTCCCAAGTCCCAAGTCCCAAGTCCCAAGTCCCAAGTCCCAAGTGTGTCCCATGTCCCAAATAGAATCTATAAAAGGGTCGGAGCGAGCCGACGCGCGTCATTCTTAAAATATCTACAAGACTAACAGTGTCTCTGGCTTTCGTGTGTTATACTGGTGAGTGAAGTTGTTCTGCTATTATTTCTCTGTTTGTTTTTACTTGGAAATTATTCTAAGTGATTGTAAACTTTGAAATTGTGTCTCTGTTTGATTGTGCGGGGACAATATCGTCGTACAGTTGGACTTAGACCTATGGTGGAATTGCTTTACCGTCAGTTGTGGGGTTATTTTAGCGTTCTATTTATAGTGTAGTTTTACATTTAAATTGTTGTGTATAGTGAAGTTTTCTGTGCTTTGTTTCATGAGTGCCGTCAAGCAATACAAAGACTGGGTCGATGTATGGCTGGTGCTTGGAGATAAGTCTGTGTTTGGTTTTGTAGGGAGTAATTCTTGCAAAACTAAGCTTAGATTATAGCACGTAAAGGAAACTTCATTCGTTTATTTAGTTGGTCAGTAAAATTGAATTTAGTAATTTTCTATGGGGTTATTTTGTGAAAGTTATAAGCCAGATCATTGTTTGTGACAGACTGTTGTCCGGCTAAGCGCTTTATACCTTGCGGCTGTTAAACATAAGGCGTTTAGGGGTCTTTTTGTTCCAAGTGGAGGGCTTGGGCGCTTTTTTATACTTACAAAAGCGTATTTTCTCACCGGTCTCAAAGAGTCCAACTGTTAGATGGAAGTGAGGACTTTCACGATTGACGAAAGACATTAGGAGTAATCCTTGCTCACTGAAGTCGGCAGTATTTGAGGCTGGGGTCCTATATATATTTATATTTATTTACTCGGTGCTCTAGTCCATGCTGGCGTTGGTCGCTGGGGATTTCGGTTGTGATCGATCCACATCTAAGTAAAGTTGATCGCAGCTGGGTCTCCCATGTGGCTGGTACTGGTGTGTCCTAGAATACTGGATATATACACGGATAGGGCGATCTACTCTCTGCTACCCTAGCCCGCGGGCAAGAGCAGAGGGGGGGATCAGAACACAAGCCTATAGGTTGCCTATCTCAGCTTCGCTGGCTGAACTGTACAGTTCTAGTAGGGATACACTTGTACATATTCTGAACACAAGATCTATGGTAAGTGAGGGTCTGTGTTTCAGATATGTTAGAGTAGGAAAAACAATAGGATTAGGGTAGAGTCACACACTATTTCTATGAAAGTAGAGTTCTGTTATGATTGGTCTTAAATTATAATTGGTCAACGTGTATTGTGGAGAAATAATTTAACTACTACTATTTATATGGTTTAAATGGACTTTAAATGTGGTGTTTACTATCTTAAAATATGTGGTAAAACTGGTAATTTATAAAATCTCTTATTATTTAATTTTTTTTGAGTGAAATTAATAATTGTGGTAGCAATTAGTATGTCGCCGCGAGATAGATCACACGTCTTCTTCTAACTGTATTAATGACATAAAGGACGGGTAGTCTATCTCGCGGCGACATACTCTCGCGGCAATCATGTGCTAGGCCTACTGGTGTGACCCTGACGCGCTATTCTATTCGGACACGTATCACACATAAACGAAATCTAAAAACTGACGACCATATTTGATTTTAATCAAATTGCCAAAACATGACTTGCTACTCAACATTGTCCCACGTCATTTATTTTTTGTTCATTATTGAAGTGCGACAAAAAACAAGTTTTAGTTAGACGACTCGTTTACGATAAAAATCATTAAACCGATGATCAAATAGAGACCGAACATGATACATAAACAACCAAATATACATACTAAATCTATTTATTACCATTGTTGATTGTAAAGCCAACCAAAAAATATTTCATATAAATAGGTCCTTTTTTCAAATGTAAAAATTATTGTTTAAAAAACGAATTTAAAATCATCTTCCTGGCCTTGATTATACTTAAGTCATTTTTTTCAAATATATCAATGCGACAATAACTGAATACGGTCATTAAATTATTCTCACGTTGTATGGTTGTATGGCAGACGCCCTACTATCTGACTATTATTTTTGCTTCCATCACTCCCCTTACACTATCCAATGTAAGCGTGACTCCGAGAACCATGAGATTAACACACAGTTGGAGATAAATGCTACACTGGTGCGTTTTCGCTACTTCTCAAGAAGGTGTTGGAACAAGTGCCCTGCACCTCTGCGCATGACATCACATAACTTGATGACAAATGAAAGACATGGAACTAGCCAAGCGCTGCATACTTAATATGTTCTGTTCAAGGTACGCGTACCAACTGCGTACAATTCACGGTATTAAAAACGATGACAAACTCCAATACACATGCCGTGTAAACTTAACGGTTATGTCATAAAACTTGTCAAGTTATTGACGAGACGAGAGTCTAGTTGACTTTATATATGTATACTCGCATGCAAATCTCGACTAAATTAACTTTGACTTTACTAGAACGAATAAAGGAAACGGAAATTCTAACCATGCTTTACGGCTTGAAAATGGTAAATATATGTAGTAACGTTAAAAGTTCTGTTAAAGGGGTCAGTTTGTCCTGTTTTAAATATAAATGGCATTAAGAGTTGTATAACATAACTATACGTAGTTATTACTTAAGTAAATGGTAATAATGTAATAGTTGGTTTAACTCCATCGTCCACATGCGACTTGCTTGGCCTCTGAGGCGCCGGCGAGGCCGCATCTTCCTCTTTACTTTAGTGTTACAACTTACCACTTCATTGTAAATTATGGGCAAATTAGTTTTTCCTTACTTAAACGTTTTACTTAATTACCTCTGAAGGTTGATGTAAGAGACATTTGCGGATGTGAATGTGATTTATTGAACAAAATTGCTGAGATTATCTTTCAAGGTTAAAACAATGCTGTAGGATTTATATAAATTATAAGTTGTGTGGTAGACGATGTAGAAACGGTATCGTTAACAAATAGTTATATCTCGAACTTACATAAGTAGTAAATGTTTCTCATCTACATATGTATGTACTTCTTATTGTTGTATTATGACAGATAGAGAGTGTTTCTTCACATCTATTACTCTTGTCTCTACATATATTGTAAACCAATTGTACCCAACGGATTTCGAATTAAGTTGTAAGTCAAGACCATTTCATAATGTTCATGAACAAACCATTTAGTATATTGTGTACTGTGCTAAAAAATACGTACTTAACTTGGAGCGAAGAAAGAGGACTTGAGGTCCTTAACTTGGTATGAAGCTTAAAAGGACAAACTATACCTAAGTATAAATCCGAAAATCGACGCAGAAGAATCTTTGCCCCGTGGGCAACAAAACACCTTCAGAGACACTTAACAAGTCAAAATATTAATGCAAAACAAGAGGGCACATTCGATGTGTAATTGATAGCGCCTTTGGTTACGCATGCGCGATGGACGCAACGCTCTGATTGCGCCGGCGGCGATCGCGATAGCGCCTCGCGGAAGCTTCGCCTCGCCTTCCTAAGGTACTCCGCCGCAACCAAAGCGTACCTTATGTGATTCCTATCGGAATATTTTGCAATCTCTGAAGATGCAAACGGCATCTGACAACGCGGTTTATATCCTCTATATACTATAATAGTGGTATGTATAGTCCAAAGTATTTGCTGCGATTGCCTTTTACACCACCTTTCACCTAATAATTTGGATGTAGGTAGTTACGTAGTTAACCTGTACACCGCTACCCAATTTTCAGAAAGAAAATTGTGCGCACTTTAACAATTTAATCTACACAAATCCGCCGATCGCAATGGTTCTGCTCACATGCCTTCCCTCTGCTGAAATATGTAATTGTTTATCCTAAAGATGTGAAAGATAGCCAAACGTTGAGCAAACTTTAGATTATTTCAAGAATTCCCTGGTAACCAGATAACCTTCCGAACTGTTGAATATCAAACATGTAACCAAACAACACAATCCATAATATGAAAAACGAGTTTAAACCAATGAGGAAACCGGCCACTACAAAATAATATTGTTCTAAAGCATTAATCAACCGACGCTAATCAACCGACGTACGTCTTACACAAATAGAAAGAGCCTTACTCAATACCTGCTAGATATTCAACAAAGCTTTTACAATGTAAGTTATTCACGTCATACCATTTGAAAGATGTTTTGGTCGGTTATCTGATTTGCGGGCGTGTCTGTGACTTATTGTCTTCGAACGCCATCTTGATATTACAAAAGACTTGTTAAAGAAGACTCAGACAGGATCATGTGACAAAAACAACTTACGTTATTGTTGATCACTTAAAAGCGATCACTTACTTCAATCTTACATTAAAATATTGAAAACATTTTGAAACAACAAAATTATTCATTTCGCATACAAAACCTGAAGCTATTCCAATAGGTTGTACTAATATTATCATATGTGGCTTATACTTTTGTATGTACAAATAAATAATCAAACCTATTAATCAATTGAAGTTCATGAACAATAATTATGCACGTGACTCGGTGACAGACTTGCAACTTGAAATGTCCTTCATTGCAACATGCAGGATAAACTTTTGTTGCACAAATGACACTTACACTACTTACAGTCTCCTGGAAGAGGTATGGCTGTAGTGTGCCGCCTTGTCATTATGTGCACATTTCCGTGCGCGGGCGCCACCTACGTCGCTAATGTTCCATCATTGACCGCTTCCTATTCGCCATCGAGGATTGCAGCCTAACAATACCTCACCGTTTCCGTGGGAAACATATTATGTGATCGAAACTGACAAATACGAAGTTGTTACTTTTTCATTAGCACACTTCAAGATCGCGGCCTACTCAGTGGTTGTTCGCCTTTTTATAACATTATAGTGACATTATTTCGGCATTAACCCTAATGCTTGTCAATTGCAAAGAAACTATACTTGTATTTTCTTTTGACAATGAAGTAGTCGGTTACAGATTGGTTCCCATAACCCACAAAAAGGACCGTACCTAAATTATTTTGGGTTAAGCATTTTTACATAAGTGCGTACCAGTTGAAATAGACCTAAAGGTCAGGCGGGGTAAGACTAGTTTACTTTACTCGGGTCAAGAGCAACTGTCTTGTCTGAGGATTCCCTATAAGTGTTTATCTTGCCTCTGTGTTTATCTTATCCCATCTAACCTTCTTATATGAGAGACGAACTTCTTTGAGATCCATTGAATATTAATCAGCAAGACCGTGAAAACTGTAAACGATCGAACTCATATTTCCGAGAATTAGAAGACATTTTCGAGAATATCAACTAGTAAAATCAATACAAACTAATTGAAAACGAAGAAAAACATTATGTACACGTACCTATTTAAAAAGTAAACAAGTAGTTAAAGACACTTTTAACCAATGTTACCTAAATCAGCATATGATCTTGATTGGTGATTACTTACATAAATTAATTCGCCATGTTTAAAACATAAGAGGCTATTAATATCGATCCTGTTACGGAAACAATCCCACGCCATAATGAGCATTTGGACAGTAAATATGTCCAACAACTTCTTCTGTATAATAGGCTTAAAATTACATCACGAGTCCCACATCACATACTGGAGTCATATTCCGATTGCTTTGCACCTAGCTGTGACCATAACAGAGTCCGATCATAAAATGCGGTTTTACATTATCAAAAGTTATTTTCATATAAACGAAACGAAGGCTGGCAGATTTTCCATGGTATGGAATGACTTTATTCATTGTATCCATCACATACGCATTTTGTCGTATGCCGTAGTTGCTAATGAATATATAAGTAAACCTTGCTTACACAATGTATTTTAGATACAGCCGGAGTACACTACGACTGTGTTTAATTATTTACTCAGTGGATAATTTAGCTACGGTAAACTTATGGACCTCATCGTCGAGGCATATTGTGTAGATATAATACATATACACCGTGTTTCACTTAACACTAAAAACCTGAAAACCGTTTGTTCAGAATAGAGAGTACAATCGATTGAGCTATATCCTGATGGGGGTAATATTTTTATTTAAATTAGTATTATTAGTTATTTTTTATGTGCCTATTCTATTGTATTAGTAATACAACATTGTGTATATCGCATTGCTAGAAGTTGCTTACCTTTTTCAGTATTTGGGAGTATTAATACTGGCTGGTTACTTGGACGATTATATTTTCCGCTACAAGTTTGACATTGTTTGTCAGTTTAATCTTAATGTTTATCATAAGTCATAACAAATTGAACTCGTACGTAATTACAACCTTGTCATTTTGAATATTGGGTTTAAATTTGCTTACTGCGATTACCTGTCCAATCTGAAGAGTTTTACAGTGACATCTTAGCTGTCTATTGGTAAACCTTATGTCGTTGCAGTAACGTACACAAATAAATAGTTTTATGGTTTATGATGGTAGTTAGCAATTATTTTATTGAGTGTAGAGCTAAAAGTCAAGTAGAGCTGTTCAGAAAATTAAAAATTCAATTTAAAAAAAAGTAACCATCAGATTAAAAGATGAATACTCTAGATGAGTTTAAAAACATAAAAATTAGTTGGGGTGTCTGAGGTTTTTAGTGATACCGGAAACACGTTGTATATGTATGTACGTTGCTTATTGCGTATGCGACTCTCCCTGACTGCGATGACACGCAGATCACATGCCACTGGTCAGCTAGAGACCTCAACTAGCCCATGCCCGTGCAATACACCGCCCGGTAAAGTCGCCCACTGCCGCAACGAAGATATTGGGGCCGCCAGAACCGGTCGCAGCGCCCAGTTACATCAAAACGCAATGCCCGTCGCAAAATTAACTCACATTCGTATTTATATAACAGCTGCCAGCTTTGCATAAGTTTATCTTAAAATAGGACACCGCGGACCCTTTTGAACTGCATTTCTAGCGGTTTGTAAAATTATAATCCGTTTTGGAAGGCGTATTGCCATTTAAAAGGCAATTTGTTATAGGTCTAAATAAAATTATGGTCCCTTCGATATTGGTATGTTTTATTTAGGAGCAGTAATTTTTCAACATTTGATTTAATGAGGTGGTCACAAAAAATGCAATATAAAAACAAGCAAGCAGGGTTGCGCATAAAATGAAAACTGTATTAGTCATCTCTAGGTACCTGTACAAAATTTTATATCAAAAAATATTTCTACAAAAGTGAAATGAACGAGAAGACTTGCAACTGCGTTTTTAAAACGTAATCCACTACTTACATTTAATATTATGGCTATATAGGTACATATGTATATGTATATTAACGGTTGCAATGATACGTTTGTGTTGGTACATGCCACTATGTGCCGGTATAACCAAAAACTATTGAAACTTTGAAAGTATGTAAGTTACGCACGGAATGGTAAGACTAATCGCATATAACTACATCCCGTTTATAAGTAATGTATCCCATTCGCTACTAAAGAATTTACCTAAATAATTCAAATTCATTTAATACCATACACTATTTAAACAAATGCCTGTTTTTGCCTTTAATAGTATAAAACACAGAAGTCACACGTTTCTAGAGATTTATTTTAATGGCACAATCGCACAATACAACCCATTCCTTAGCTTTTATTTCCCTGGATGACCATACTGTTGAATAGCCATAGAATTGCTATTAAGGGACTTAATAGCCTGTCTATTGCCTTTTAAAAGTATAGAACGTGACAGGCATAATTCACTTGGCACCCACTTAAATCTAGACGATAGAGGTACAAGTCATACATACCGACTAGCATTCAATATGTTCATAAAATGTAATTATTTATAGGTATAGTCAACCAATTGGAACGCTAGGCCACTGTAGAACTATGTCATAGTGACGTTATAAATCAGATTGTAAGAAATCTCTTACTGCTTATCATTTTGACATGATTGTAGAGTGACCTAGGGTTCCAATTGGTTGACTGTACATTATTAGCCGTACCATTCAGCTACTTAAATAATCTCAGTTCCTATATACATATACAATCCCCATAAATAGCTTTTTAACTCTTAAAACTTTTTTAACTATAAATGCTCCTACAAATGAGGAGTGTCTTTTCAAAAGGACTTATTTTTATAAGTCAACAAGGTCTATTTCTCTAGGAAGACATAGATAAAAATTACCTGTTGACTTAAAAAAGTAAGTCCTTTTGAAAAGACACTCCTCAAATATAAATACATAATATGAAGTCTAACAGTAGGTAATCTACGGATGCCGCACTCCGCAGAGCCTTTAGCTCTTCTTTATTATAGCTATTTCAGCGCCAACATCATTTAGACACTAAGAAAGACACTTAGACTTGGAAGCACTCCTAAACGGGTACTTTAGAAGCTGTTTACGTTCTTCCTTAATTAATTTAAGCAATTTATCTCCTTTTGGTATATTATTTCAAGGAGCGGGTAGTCAAAACTCGATGAAATAGACAAAGGAAATAACTTCCAAATTCCAAATTCTAAATTAGAATATTTCGAGGCCAGCAATAAAATTAAACGACTCCTACTTAAGTATCTGAGAGTTGAAGATTTTGATTCAGAAAGCTTTAACAAAGGGATTTGCAAATTAGTTCCGCGTTCAAGTATGCAAATGTTGCTAGGGCCGTTTCTCCTCGCCATTAATGCCACACGCGCCATTACGACCTAATAACATCTCTATTTTACAACACAGGGTCTGATACTGAGCCTACGCTATGGTATCTACTGACAACACCCAAAAGATTCAATTACATAGATACGTACATTAACTCACGCCTGTGGTCACAAACCGGGGAGGCAGAGCTCATGACACTGCTTAAGACGTGTCAAAAATGCTATGGAAAATGTAGTGATATATTTGTGCACAGTCAAGGAGTCAACTATTATTATAATAAGATATTGTATAGCTCATGCAATAACCGTATTAAATTCCCAGGGTAAAATGGTAATATAAGTCATGCGTTAATGCTCTACCAAAAGCCTTCAATCAGAAAAAACGGTTCAATACTTAGATACCGCTTTTTATCCATATACTTAAAGTAATAATCATATGTTTCTAGTTTAAAAGTACCACTTAAACGAGTTCATCGCATTCTGTACATCCGCTGAACCATTTGACAGTTATGATGATTACCTTTTTATTTGTTTGCAATTCGAATTTTGAATGGTATCGTAGGAGAACCGTTAAGTCGATGGCGGCGTAAACGGCACCCCGCAGTTGCGCAAGCGTTTGCTGCTCGTGTTATATCATTACATTACACAGACTACACAGACGCCGCATTATGAAGAATTTAAGAGCATACAATTTGTATGTGTACAGTTTTATTGGTAAAATACCACGATTTGAGCAGTGCAATTGAGTAGTATGGTTACACCATTTTATATAGTATTCAAAACCCCAAATAATCATTTGTTATAAATAAAGTTACACGAGTGCGTTGTAAACGTTGACACAACTGAATCTAACTATCTGCATATTACTACCGTACCGGAGATCATTATGTGTGGTGACTTTGAGTTGGCTTCAATGCTGCATCTAGTAGTTGAGGTGGTCTGTGTTACATTACTATGCCGAGTATATGACGGTAATATGCTGTGCAATGCTCAATTCGTATCGGATGAGGATGATGGCTGTGGGAACCGTGAAACGGAGATTTACACTAATATTACGTCGCGAGCACAATATATTGGACCCTGAGAAACACCACAACAGTTGTCGATCGCGTAATTTTTTTATTCGACTTAAAAAAACGAAATCAGTGAAACAAAGACGTTGGCCGAGAAACAACTAAAACGAGATCATCGGGTTGGATTCAACGCTCCTAATTTTTTAATTAAATTCTTTTTGCGATTAAAAATGAGCGGTATACCATTCGTGCGTACAGAACGGCCTTCAACATTTCGGCTGACTATTGTTGTCGTTCTGTTCTGCGGCTGACGGGCCGGCCCACGATTAAATTTCAAGTGATTGCAATTCAGGTTTACTTATGACTAATAAAATACTTGGCTTGAAATTGAATTGGGTTTAGCTGGAGGACTGATTTGAAAATAACGAGACGCATTAAACGATCAATATACCTAGTTTTTCACATTTATCAATATAATTATATGGAATAAATTAAAGTAACCTTAGCCTAAATAATTATATGTTCCGGTACTGCACCTGTCCCATATTTTGGTTCGACCCTAACCACCGGGGTTATCTTAGAATTTAAGACGTTTGGAAAATCAAGTATATGCTCTTTTCTCCATTATTGTATACAATATTAACTGACGTAATGTCGAAGCATAATATAAAAAGATTAAAAAGCTTTTCCACATTTATCAACATCACTCTATATGGTACAGATTAAGATAGCGCTACCCTAACTTAATATATGTTCCGGTACTATATCTGCCCCATCTTTCGGCTCGCCCCGAGCCTCGGTGGTCGTCCGTTGACCTCACGTGGCCTCTTTGACAATTGCCAGCGACTGCCACGACCTGCGGTGCCTTCTAGATTGTACACAATAGCCGATCAATCTTGGCCTAAAGGTACTACATACTATTACAAAGATTACAAAGTGTGAAACGTGTTATGCCGTAAAAAAGTATTTTGGTCACAATGTCTTTTTTTTGTTTATTATTTATTGGCACAAATACATGTACTTACTTAATAAATTATTTACCTAGTCGAAAAAAACCTCGCATAAAACCAGGTCTTCTGGGTTCAAACTCTCTACTTTTTAAAGGAACAAAGATTGTTGGCATGCGAAATGCCTCACTAACAATATGATCAAGGAATTTATCCGTCTCCGCATTCAATAAACCACAACTTGTGTACGACTATAAATAGCGTCCGTTTTTAGTTTTATTTGTGTCTTGTTACCTATAAGAACTGCTGATCTTGCTTGTAATGCACTTAATTTACCCCACAGGCTATGAAATAGCCCACACTTAACAATAACAACCTATTTCGTAATTTTACGACCAAGAGTTGTCTGCCAATAATTACGATTTGCTTCTAAAATAATCTAAGTACAATCGAAATTAATTTCTTATTTATTTTTATACCTGGTTACATACTCGTATAATAATAGATTGTTAACCAATTGACATTGAAATTTTAGGTCACCTCCATTTAAAAAAAAACCGGTCAAGTGCGAGTCGGACTCGCCCACCGAGGGTTCCGTACAAACTTTCAAACTCTCCAGTTAAAATAATCTCATGTTTTCACATAACTCTAACAACTTGACTAGAAGACAAAAGTATAGGTACTAAAGAGTATTATTGTGTATAGCGCCATCTCTCGGTGAATTCGCTAACTAATTTGCGCGACCATAGTATGTTGGTTTTTCAGGGATTATTCTTTATAATGTTAACCGATTTAAGCAATTTTTACTTTATTAGAAAGAAGATGATTTACGTAACATCTCGTATTAATTTGAAGTACTATATACATCCGCAAAGGTGAGTAAATTAAAAGTAAAAATCTGAAAAGTTTTTTGTGAATTAAAAAAAAAGTTTTCAAGATACAAACACGATTATATTTTTCCTGTAATATTTAGCATAAAACCAATGTTTCCTAAAATTTTCATAATTTTTCTTTGGTAAACTTCGAAGATAAGGGCGGGGGAACGGTATTTTTTTTCCACAACAAAAAAATTATAAAAAATAGTTTATTTACGTTCAATTTGAGCTCTTTCTAACGATACCCCACTTGACCTAGTAACATGAAATTTACAGTTTGCCCCCCTTTTATTTTGGTCATTTTCTACAATTAAAATTAATAAATTTAAAAAAGTTTTACCTTCTATTTGTAGAGGTTCACAATGTTCACAACTATTCCAAATTTCAAGTTGATAGCACTAGTAGTTCTCGAGATATTTAGGAATGTGACAGACGGACAGACAGACGGACAGAGTCGCACCATAAGGGTTCCTGTTGTACCTTTTTGGTACGGAACCCTAATAAACGACGAGGTGTTATAAGTTTCACATGTCTGTCTGTAGCATCATAGTTCCCGAAAGGATAAAACGATTTAGATTTAGTTTTTTCTTTATGTTGGAAAGCTGAATTAGTCGGGAGTGTTCTTAGTCATGTTTGATAGAAATCGTTCCCCGATATAGTGGACCGATTTCATAGTTTCTTTTTTTAGATTTAAATTTTGTTATTAGGATATTTAAGATAGTATATTATAGAGAAGGTTGTTGTGAAGAAAGGTTTTATGCAGTCTGCCACCAGACTATTATGTAAGAAGTTGAATTTGTCTCCAGTATTTCAACACAAATATCGTCTATCGATGTCAACTTGTCGCATTTAAACGATATCGAAGGATAAGTTTTTCGTGTTTGTGTCGGCGGAACTAATAGTCGTTCTTGGTACGCCAGTTATTTGTATAACAATAACATAAATACACTGTGACATGATTTCATGGTAATTCGTTATCTCTGTCTAACAGCGATTCGTAACATTCGAAGACTCTGTGAAACTTTCCGTCCTTCAGAGCAATTAAGTATTTACTCACTACGATAGTTGACATGAAAAGTTTTCATTTCTATGCTATTAACATAACATAACATTTACATTGTAACGCTCCTAAAACTCGTAAAAATAAGTAGGTATGCGAATGTTAAAAATGCTAGTAAACTACTTTATATTTTTTTACTCGTAGTATCAGTATGAACGCTATATCAATTACCAGCAAGAGTATTTACTTACTATGTAACTATTGCACCTACCTAACTGCTTAATTATACCTAATATTCTTATAATACTATGCTACCTACTATTTAAAATGTACATATAGAAAACTGCTTTGTTGCAGCTTCTTTTCGTTTCGAGCAACAAGTATCCTAGGTAAAACTACAAATTTCAACTACTCCAGATAGAGTGTCCAGTTGTCCACCGGTCATAAATTACCTTACCCCCAGTCATAATTGCCCCACTGTACCTTAATGCAAATAAATAAATATAAAATAAAAAATAAAAAAATGCAATGTATCACAGATTATACCATACAAAGGTCCATATCTATAGGTCCAAGAGTATAAATAGGGTACACTACATAGTACTCTCTCTTTGAAAACGCGATAAAGGAATGAGACAGGTCGTGAGATTCATAACCATAACAACGGCAATCATCCTCCCGGGGGGCATTATCTCGCGGAGACGGTATTCATAACTTTTCCTCTTAGGATCCTCGCCCGGGCAGTTTTTCTGCGGGCGCAAGCACGGGCGGGAAACCAGTGTAAACCTTTGTAAAGTCACAGTATAATTAAATAAAGAGTACTATCATACAGTATGGCCACTCCCGCTCCCCGCTGAAAATGCCGCCCACCACCTCTCGGTTACCTCACAGTTACCTCGACCTGTCATATCTCACTCATTTTTTTTTAATCGTATGGCAAATTATGAAAGCAATCAGAGTGTAGCCCTGAGGTTGCAAAGCCAGGCAACCAGGTCCGGTGTCACGATGAACAGATCTTCAGCAGGCCCGGGATATGAGTGGAGTGGGCAGCGTTGGAAGATATGTTCAGTAGTCTGCACTTCCTCTCCGCATTCGCAAAGTGATCTCACTCATACAAGAATGTTACACGTTCACCTACACGAGATTAGAATGTGTGCTAGGAACGCGCCTCTTTCATATATTTGATCGCCATCAGTGTCCGAGATGTGTGTGTCATTTTTAACCCCCGACGCAAAAACGAAGGGGTGTCATAAGTTTGACGTGTTTGTCTGTGTGTATGTCTGTCTGTCCGTCTGTCTATTTGTCTGCCTGTCTGTCTGTCTGTCTGTCTGTCTGTGGCATCGTAGCTCCCGAACGGATGAACCGATTTGGATTTAGTTTTTTTTGTCTGAAAGCTGAGTAAGTCGGGAGTTTTCTTAGCCATGTTTCATGAAAATCGGTCCACTAGGTCGCGGCCGGGGGTTTTTTCAAAATTTTAATGTATGTAAAACTGGGAATACTGTTCAAATAGTCTGACTCTATTAGTTAATCGTGACAGTCGCTGGTTTACATACGTTATTTTATAGTAATTAGGTACCTATAATATGTAGAAAATTCCTGCCCTGTAACCACTGCATAGATATTATCCATAACGCCGTGGCTTACGTGGGCGACGGTCGCACGATGGTCGCGCGACGGCGATGCGACGCATACGAAATCAAACCTTATCGATATGGAAGTATGAGACGCGACGGCGACGGTCGCGCGACCGTCGCCCACGCAAGACACGGCGTAAGAATTCGATAATTTTTATTTTACGCCCTACTGCCCCGACCTGTGCTTATGAAAGAGAAACAAACATTGTAAGAATATGTAAGCATGGAGCTTTATCGTAAATAAAGTTGTAGGTATTTAAGCCATAATAACTAAATAAATTTTTAATTAATATATTTATTTAAATTTTTAAATAACCCCCGACCGCGACATAGTAGATAGATTTTCATGAAACATGGCTAAGAACACTCCCGACTAACTTAGCTTTCAGACAAAAGAAACTAAATCTAAATCGGTTCATCTGTTCGGGAGCTACGATGCCACAGACAGACACACACACACAGCCAGACAGACAGACACGTCAAACTTATAACACCCCGTCGTTTTTGCGTCGGGGGTTAAAAACTACATAACCCGAGAAAATCTCCTACGCTGTACAACTTCTTTTCCCGTTGACTTATTCAGAAACTAGATTCTAAGATAATACTATTTCTAGCCCTTAAATTTTATCATAATTTATGAAATAAAACTATGGAAACGGATTAAATCGCGTATAATGAATTTAAAATACATCCCGACGTTTCGAACTCTTTACAGCGTTCGTGGTCAACGGGTGACTGAGGAAAAATTAAAATGTGCAAAAGCTACCCACATACAAGAAATATTAACGAAACATGACCACAAATAATATAGATTTCTAAGGCAGGTTCACACACTATTAATAAAGCTAGTTATACAATATTCAAAAAATTTACCATTACTATGTTAAAAAATAATTAACCAATTAATTTATTATACGCGATTTAATCCGTTTCCATAGTTTTATTCCATGAGTAACTATCGCGGTAACCGAAGACAATATTTTATCATAATTTGTTCTTATAAGCACAATAAATTGATAATACAATTCAATTTATATGTAATAAGACTGCGGGTGCGGGATAAGTGGTACAATTTCGAATAAACGATCTCGTCTAGATAATCTTTCGGACAATAATTTAGTTACAGAGGTTTATATCCTCAATCCAGGAACTAACCTGAGGCTTTCCGCAAAAGAATGGCCATCAATTGGTTGGAAATAAATTGAAGTTTAGAGTAATGTCGGAGCTATCAGGCAGATCGTGTAGATCGTGCGCGTGCGCCGCCCTAGGCCGCGACCCGCGCCGGGCCGTTTCCTGGAGCAAATATTAGAGTAAAGGTAAAGGGCCTTATACCTACATGGTTCATCTTAGAACCGGTACATACGAAATCATAAAAACATCGTTCACCCTTAGTTCGTTTTCACATTATCCGATCCGATATCGGATGTATGTGACATATAATATGAACTATTATGAATAAATATATGAATATGAATATGAATATGGATGTCGGAAGAATTTCAAAGGCAAAAATCAAAGATGGCTGCTTCAATGTATGGGATATCGGTCCTACATCCGATATCGGAGCGGATAATGTGAAAACGCACTTAATGTGGCAGAAACTCACGTCATAACAAGCGCGGATCCAGCTTCGTGCCCAGGGGGGGGTCACGTGGTAAAGGCCCAGGCCCCACGGGGGGGTCACGTGGTCTATTTGTATGGCCAACCTAGGCAGACCCCCATGACCCCCCCTGGATCCGCGCATGCGTCATAACCTCCCGACATTGCTTTTGACGCTCAATGGTATCAAATATCAATGTCATTAAGGAAAATAAAAATCTTATTCAAAAAAATAAATAAACAAAAAGACTCAAGGTAAATATTTGTAGAATACCTACCTGTAACAGTACTTCACAAATTCAGTAAATTGTGTACAGCTATTTATATAATAGCAGCTTTTGCCCAAAATTGCGGAATGCTTCATACAAACGTCTACCCCCCATTTTAGGGTAGTGTCTAAACAGAGACAAAAAGTAGCCTATATCACTCTTCATGCCTTCTACTATCTCTACTTAAAAAATCACGTCAATACAGGGCTCCTTTTTGCCGTGAAAGACGGACAAACAAACAGACACACGTACTTTCCCATTTATAATATTAGTATGGACAGTGAAAGATAACTGAATTCATGTTACAGCATTCTAAGTTACGTAGCAACATAGCAAGCTAGATCGAGAATAAGTCCTTACTGGCAGCTGCGACTTGCGTGGGCTCGCCCGGAGGCGAAGCTAATCCATTCGTATCACGCTCTGCCTTCGAACAATCGATTTATGCCATCTCTCCAAACTTGGAAGTTTTAGCATGGCATCGGCAGCGGCATACCACGGAGCGCTTCCTAGTTGTGTTGGCCTCATACTCATAGTTTGGTGTATAATGATTCTATGGAGCAACATTAATCAGATAATTACATACGTTTACTTTTATAAAACCTTATTTTTATCTCAAATATTACAAAAAAAAATACTTACCTAATTTATGCAAGAGATAGTATGCTGATGCTGTATAATAATATACATATACATAATCATTTATGGTTATTTAGTAGGTATTCCATTTCTCGTCATTGCGATATTTCCTGCATCTGGCATTAAGTTCGCCTTTTGTACATTTTTTTTTACTGTGCAATAAAGTTTAAATAAATAAATAAGAGATTGCCATGTGTCACCTGAGCCCAAAATTATACTCAAAAATAAAACCGGCCAAGTGCAAGTCGGACTCGCGGTTTAAGGTGTATGGTAGATATAAGATATTTCAGTTTATAAGCTATAACTACTAATTATAAGATATTTTGACTGTAGGTATAAAGATAAGATGAATATTTTTATCAAGAAAATCATTCTTTTAAAACACTAAAGATTAACATTGTATGTATATAAATTATGGGTATTTGCTCGTTAAAACCTTCATTTAATTTGCCAGCTTCAGCCTAAGATTTACTTCAAAGATCGCGTAAGCAACAATTGCACCTTAGAGCTAATGAAAATAAGGTATATTTTAAATGTTATTTAATTTGGTATAATCTTGAGCCGTCAAACGAGCAAAGAATAGCAATTTGTCTTGTTTATGATTATGTTCTGTGATACAAGTTGCTGTAGTTTAGTCGATACTGTCGATAGTCAATTAAATTGTAGGTTTTCCTGCATAATTTGCGTGGTCATCAAGGACCACTTCGCTTGAATAACGCAAGTATAATCTCGGTAACCGCAAAACAAGCTACAGTTTAGAACATAGATATTTTTATAAAATACCTCAGAATTACTAGCTTTTTCAAGATCCGGCCGGATTGGCCTTGAGGACTAAAAGTACCCAAATAGTGCCTTTTTTGCATTTTTTTACCATAATATGACAAGTATGATGGTATTTTGCATCACGATTAATAAATCAACAGTTAAAAGGCTTAAAGGCTTAGGGTTAGTTTAAAGGCTTAGAAGTTAACAAGTAAATTTTACTGTAATAATCAGTCGCAAATCAAATTATTTCGTTCTTTTGAAACTTTGATAGGATAACAAAATTATTATTAGTGTAACGTTTTACAGTAATAGGTACCTATAGAGCTTTTAAGATACGATAAAGAGCGGACATTATAATATACCTACAAACATACATGCGTTATGAGATCAGTATTTAAAAAAAAACCTGTATTGTGTTATTTTACATGAAAAGAAGAACAAAAAAAAGTATCACAATCATATAAAGTAAGCATATAACTATTAAAAGTCAGCGTTAACCTTTCCTCAGTCTGTATAAAAATATCCAGTATCGGTTAAAAAAAACTACAGTAACTAAATTAAAGCCAACAAGAGTAATTGACCTTAGTAAGTATTATTTGCTATTGCTGAATCAACAATATTACTGGTTACCTTTTAAAAATGTTCATTTTTAAGCTTTGAATTTTATTATTCTCGTAGCAATATGCTCTCATACTTCTCATATTATGCTGAAAATATGTGGTGACGTAGGACTTCAAGATCAACAGATCTTGAAGTCCTACGTCACCACAGAGGTGTAAAGGGCCTTCACGAGCTCGCGCCACGATTTCCTATCTTCACCCTCGTGGTCTCGCTCCAGCTCGACCCGGTCGCTCGTAGTCCATCCTCAACGGACCGTTTCCAGGGCGCTCGGAGCCACGACTTGCATTTTGCGGTTTTCAGCCGAAAGCAATTGTTGCGTTATTTCGTTCCCCTCTTTGAATAGTGTGCCATCCATATTCCTTTTTGTGTCACGGTTAGCTGCTATATACTCCATAGGTCTCGATTTCGGATAGTGTCTGGCAACTGCAGCCAAAAAAGATGTATGTGTCAATGTATCTATAAGCGCAAAAATGGTTTAAAACTTCGGTAGGTACAAATTGAACGTCGAAAGTGTAAGTATTTGTAAACAACTCGGTGCCGGTGAACGCTAAGTTTGTTAGCAACTGTTTTAAAAACAGAACCCAGCTATAGTGGTTCCAGTCGATTATTTATTGTTATCATACACTTTAATATAGATTCCAATCTAACAGTTTGTCGGCAACTTAAGACATTAATCAAATTGCCTAATTACGTACACGCACAAGGCGTCGAACAAAAACAATCTATGCACACAATCGTGTGCAGTGCCCATAGAAGGAAGGTGGACGCAACGAGCAGGAAATCCTTGTATGCGTTGCTATGACTTGCAACGCATGTGCGAATGACAAATTGATGCAATTGCGGCGAAATTGAGCGTCGTAAATTTAAAGCATGTTTGACAACTCAATAATACGTTGCCGATGATGTACATGATTTAGTTCAAAAGGGTTCTCGTGTTCCGTCGCTTGTAGTTAAATTGTGTGTCGGCTCGTATAAATTTATAGGAAATCGAAACGACAGTTCAATTTTAAATGAATGGTGATAAAAGTGCAAAAGAGTACTTACCGCGGCTGCAGTTCTGTGGAGTCTTCTAATCGATGCATGACTTATGTTTAAACTTCCCATACACAATAACAACGAATACATGGATATTTACAAAAAAATAATCTGGGTATTTGCTATTTTTTTCCGTCACTGACATTAGGTATATATCAGTGCTGCTGTCATTGCGAATGCCATTATTATAATTGTCAGCAATCATTCCGCACCGTTGAGGTTTACCTAGTAGTCATAACAGCAGTCTTAGCACTCGAGTGTTATCAAGATTTCCCTATCTGTTCAGTCTGCATTCAACAATTTTTATAAGATTATTAACATCAATAATAATATTTATTTATTATTGTGTAAGACTCTTTTTATAGCCTTCTAACGCCTACTTTAACATTAACTAAAATTTCTAAATTTTATTACAGAGCACCGAAGGGAGCAGCGAGTTCGCTCCCGTAGTGACAGCAACATGCAAGACGGGCGTGATGTCCGTCAAGATTAACTTCAACCAGCCCTTCTACGGCGTCGCACACGCGAGAGAGTTCAGGTAACTGTAACATTACGACCTAAAACCTACATCCACCTTTCAGAAGGTCATATAAGGCCCGGCGCTCACGATCGGCACCGGTCGACAAAAAGTGAAGACACTTTGAGAATCTTGTGATGCATAAACATGTCTATATTCTAGGTGTACTTGAAAATGCCGAGGCATCCCACATGCGTCGTTAGGTATGGTGACTTACTCGTAGCAATGCCGGACATACGGCATTCCCAAGCGCACCTCAACATGCCTGAGGATACCTTGGAAATAAATCAAAGGATCCCAAGATTCCCAAGTCATGCCGTACCCGATAGTGGGACGCCGGACCTAATGACCCCACAAAGTTAAGAGCATATTTGTCCGTGTTTCCACGATGACACTTTTAATAAGTAAGCTGACCCGCTCACGATCGCCCTGGTTTGTGGGCGAGACAGTGCTATGCACGTTTGCACGTGTATAGCGATAGCCCGCTTGCATAGAGTGGCATGCGAATCCGCATCCAATGTGAAACCACCTAACATGTAAATTGATTTCAGGACACCAGCATGCATGGCACAGGGCAACGGCTCAGAGTCCATGAGCTTCGACGTCAGCTTAATGGCGGCCCAGGGCTCGCCAGATTACTGCGGAGTATTCTGGAACAATGTAAGTGCTTCTATTTTCAAAATTAGTACAATGACTCCTTATTCAATTATACCTAAGTCGATCAACACATGAGTTGATTATGAGAGGGTCGATGGTTGGTGACATCTGTGCTTAAACATGCACAGCCCGCATGACACATTTCAACACAACTTCTATTGATCGGTTTATCAGGGTTGATAACTAAATTGAAACTGTTACAGCTGTGTTCTATGGTGAATTTTACCTTACGATATGGCGTCCAATAGGATGTGATTTTTGAACTAAATGGTCAATCATTATCCTATAAAAATTGTTAATGGCGTGATTCAGGATTCTTAACTTACGGAAGAGCGCCATCTATTGTCGTTGTTGTATCCATATATTGGAAACACTGTAAGCATAGAAGACTCAGTTTACTTAATATGTATTTTTGTTATGTTTCAGCGCACAGACGAGCGTTCCCTGCCGTTCGCGGTGCGCGTGCATCGCACCCTGGAGCTGGCTGACGACAAGTTCTACGTCATCACGTGCGGCAAAGCGGGATTCAGGAACGCTAGGTATCTACACTTACCCTCTTCTTTAGGCCGTCCGTTATCTAAACGAGTTAGCGAAATATATTGTAATCGTCCTTGGTATGAGTAACTTTAACCATTAACTAACGCGTACTTACGGCAAATTTTACTTAAAATGTCACACCTGTGTCGACCAAATTCGCAAATCGATTTCCATCAAGGTTCATGATGCCTTAGAACAGAAGTCGCAAGGGATCGAAAGGCCTGGAAATCTGTCAACGGAGTCATGAGGACTTGTATGCCTACATAGCACCAACTCCAACAAAATCATCTATACAGTGGTATACCTAACCAAGGTCGATAAATACCGCGACAGACAAAGCACATACAAAAAAGCGTACCCCTGAAATGTATGGGCCGTTTATGCTTAAAACTAGATGGCGCTGTTTCGCAGCCTGGAAGTGGCAAAATCATATTTTGTCAAAATATTTTTGTGTGTTTTTATTTTCTATAAGAACAAGTGACATGCTTCTTTTTTTAATATCATGATAATGTCAATATTATACACATTTTGGCAAAAATAAATTTGTAGGCATCATCACTCATCAGTGTAGTTAATATAGTGAGTATAATATACTTTAAAGTATCCATACTAATATTATATATTCTGTCAAACAAGTCTGTCAGTAAATAAGAACAAAGAAAACTATAGGTATCCTTTTCTCTAGCACCCTAAAGAAAAGGATGCATATAGTTTTCTTTGTTCTTATTTACTGACAAACTTGTTTGACAGAGTATAGTATTCAATACGTTGCGCCAAAAAATTGAGGTACGATTCTAGTATGAAGATTGTCAATCTAAATATATAAAAGAAGAAACTGACTGACTGACATATCAACGCACAGCCGAAGCCGCTGGTCCTAGAGACTCCAAATTTTGACACGTAGGTTCCTTAATATAAGGTGTAGAGGAGCACTAAGAAAGGATTTTTCAAAATTCACATCCTAAGGGGGTTCCAAAGTTCAACGTTTTAATTTGATTTTTGTACGCGGGTGAAGCGGACAAATAAAAAAAAAATAAAAAAAAATCATTTAATTCAGACAATACAATCCATAGTATGTTAGTTACAGAAATACTTAAATTACTATGTTAGTACTCAAACTAAGATGTTGGAAGGTCCACGTGCCTAACAAGTGCACTATCCCATCTACCTGCCACAAAGATCAGGTAAGAAGTTTCTAGAGTTTAACATGAAGTTGAAATTACTCATTATAACCCTTATAACTTTCGTTGTCTCGTAACGCGCGTACCTAACTCAACACTCAAAGTATTTAACTTTGATTGTCGTCGCAAATTGTAACGAGATAAGAATTTCTGTACATCGCTCCGCGCTCTTGAACTTTAAATACCTGTTGCGTAGAGGACAATGTAACTTTTACGCGAGTAAGGAAAACGCCGTTTCTTAACTTTTTAATTTAATTTTAAGCTAATTTTCTCTTAATGCGAACAATTTTTATTAAAACAATTACCTACACAATAAAAGAATAAAAGGCAGATACGAATAAGGCCGCTAGTATGTTAATGCAAGCGGTAAATTACAAAAAAAAAATGGTGCAAATCTGCCTACCAGAGAAAATTTAAATTTCTTTCTTTTATCTACTGACAAAATGGGTGTGTCTGAGTATATATTGCATACTTATTACAGATGCCACCTTCCATTCGGCCAGCCACCATCTATTCACCCGTAACGAATAATCTACATACGAAATGTAATTTATTTTCAGAAACGCAACCTCACTCGTGTCCCTACGAATGCTGAACGAAAGTGGCAAAAAGATTATGAACGCCGCCTTCAATCTGCCCTACACGCTGCGAGCGGAGATGAGCAAACCTGACGGTAAATAAATTATTCTAAATATTATTTTATGACTTATGACGAAATGTAGTATCTAACAAGGTGTAATAAAAATGTTTGAAATCTATTTTATTCCCCTTAGGAAAAGTAAAGAAAAATCAAACAATAACTGTAGGCTCGTCTACCTATTATGGAGGATACGCCGTCTTAAAGGACCCTGTCGGACCTATTTATGAAAGAGGCGCGTTTTTATATAGTAACCGAGAGGGGGTGGGCGGCGCTTTCAGCGGGGAGCGGGAGTGGCCATACTGTACGATACTACTCTTTATTATAATTGTATTTTTTATATCCCACTGCAAGGCATCACCTCTCCTGTTCCATAAAAAAAGTCTCTACAATTAGGTCCTAGTGACTTGATATTTTCTAATATAATAGGTGCTGGACCCATCGAACGAGTTGACAATACGAGTAAGCTTATGTGCTTTCTTTTTCAGGTGCTCACGGCATCAAAATGAAGAGTTGTTTCGCATTTAACATGAAGAACAACACCGTTGACTTGCTGGATAAGCGAGGGTAAGAGCGTTATTATTTGTTACTTTAATCAGGCCTACGTCACTTGCTCGCGGTCGCGCTTTAGGCACTGGTCCCGCGAGCTAGTAAGCTATGAGCTATATAAAAGATAAGCACCCCGTGCAAATAAAAGAGACACGGCGATGTTTATAGTTACTCGTCCAGCGGTGAGCTATCAAAATCGCCGTGTCTCTTTTATTTGCACGGGGGTGCTTATCTTTTGTTTGTTTTTATAGCCGATAGCTCATAGCTTACTAGGTCGCGGTGGGACCAGTGCCTTAAGTACCTACACTACCTACACGCTAGCCGTTCATTCGAATGAACAAGTGGCCAAGGAGCACCACGCGCCCGCCTGTGTAGTCACGTGGCACGTACCTACTAATATTCTTCTGAATTTTACGTAGTAACATATTAGTATTCGTTAAATAAAGCGTAGGTAATTGTCGTTTTGCGGGCAAGTGAAGGATCTGTTACGTTAGTAACTTATTAATAATCTGTGCTTTGATAGAGAACTTTGGTAGAGGACAATATATAATATGTATAAGTATGAAATAATATGTATAAGTATGAAGCCAGGGTGTCAAGCCAAAACGCTAATCGTAACTACGAGTATGTATAACGAATGAAACGGACTCTCCATGTCGCACTAATTTCGAAAAGTGATAAATAGAGATTATCGTTTCTATCACCAAGGTGCAAAAAAATGGCATCTTAGATGAATAATACATGATGGGGCGAAATTGAGTTCACGCTTATACCTATCGCTGAACCGCTGGAGATCGCTTGACGCCTGGAAAATATATAGCTTATTAAATCATAGTCACCATCCGAACCAAATGCTAATAGATTGTATAATTTTCAGGTGTCCAATAAAACAGCAGTCGGTAGTAGTGCGGTCAGAGAGCGGCGCGGCGGAGCTCTTCATACCCGCCATGTTCCGGTTCCCCGACTCCTCGCAGATCAACTTCCAGTGCGACATCTCTATCTGTAAAGGTACTGTAAAGGGTCTCTATTGGTCCCCATAAAGTCTTAAGTAATAATGTATCGTTTTTTTTTTTAATATTATAGTACATTCTTACACAGACGACTGAGGCCCACGGTAAGCTCAAGAACTAGGCTTGTGTTGTGGGTACTCAGACAACGATATATACAAGGTGCTCGCGAGGAACCCATATAACTTTAACGGCATATTCTTGGTCACATTTTAAGACTAAAATGTCATATAAACTTTTCTAGATTTCGTCTAGTTTCAGAGTTATTGCCAATTTAAAAAAAACATTTCCGTATTGTTACTCAGTAGAAAAGGTTTCTTAACGGCGCTGATGCGCAATTGTGGAACATAGTCTCACAGTAGTCATTGATAGATATCAAAATGTGACAAGAAAAACTTCCAAATAATTTGGTTTTTAGAAAAATAAATGAAAAAACTCATTTTAATTGCCAACTTTTTTTATGTGAAAATACGTCCAAAAAAGTAAAAAAAAAAAACAAAAAAAATTTTTTTTTTTTGAAATTTTAAAATTCATATAACATTTTTTATTTCTTTTTGCCTCAGAAACGCGTGGTTCAAGTTATGCGGGTTCCTCGCGAGCACCTTGTATAATATATAAATACTTATACATAGAAAACATCCATGACTCAAGAGGATCTGTGCTCATTATACAAATAAATGCCCTTACCGGGATTCGAACCCGGGACCGCGGTGTATCAGGCAGGGTCACTACCGACTGCGCCAGACCGGTCATCGTTTGATTTAATAATGTGATGAGATATAACTAAGGCACTGAAGGATATGAAAAGGGGAAAGTCTCCCGGTCATGATTGCCTGAGCGTTGAGCACCTGCAGTTTGCTGGCCCTCACTTGCCTAGAATCCTAGCAATGTTTTTTAACCTATGTATCGGTCACTCTTATTTACCCAATCATATGACAAAAACTATAGTGGTACCTATTGTTAAAAACAAAACTGGCGATATATCTGATGTGACGAATTACAGACCTATTTCTCTGGCAACAATCGTAGCCAGAGTACTTGATAGTTTACTTAACATGCAATTGGACAAGTGCTTGCAGCTACATGACGCACAGTTCGGCTTCCGAGCCGGCCTGTCGACGGAAAGTGCGATCATTTGTCTTAAGAACACTGTTGAGTACTATACCCGGCGTAGGACACCTATTTATGCGTGTTTTCTAGACCTTTCCAAGGCCTTTGACCTGGTAAATTACGATTTGCTATGGCAGAAGCTGGGAGAGACCAGTTTTCCTAAAGAATTAACACGCATATTTAGATACTGGTACGCCAGCCAGAGAAATAGTGTCCGATGGGGAAATGTTTTGTCAGATGAGTATGGATTAAATTGTGGAGTCAGGCAAGGCGGATTGAGCTCACCAAAATTATTTAATCTGTATGTTAACGATCTCATCGATGAGCTCAGCAGCATGCATGTCGGATGCCATGTTAACAGGGTAGCATTTAACAACATAAGCTATGCAGATGATATGGTGTTGTTGAGCCCATCGGTTGGAGGACTTCGAACCCTTATCGAAAAGTGTGAGTCATATGCTTTAAGACATAGCTTAAAATATAATGTATCGAAAAGTGAGTATATGGTTTTCAAGGCGGGAACCAAGTGCCCGTCTCATGTCCCGCCGATTCTCTTGAACGGTGAGCAGCTGAGGAGAGTAAATTCATTTAAATACCTTGGGCACTTGGTTACCGATGATTTGCGTGATGATTCTGATATCGAGAGGGAGCGAAGGGCTCTTGCTGTTAGAGCCAATATGATAGCTCGCAGGTTCAGTCGGTGCACAGCTCAAGTTAAGATTACCCTGTTCCGTGCGTACTGTACATCGCTGTATACCTGCAGCTTGTGGACAAATTTTACGCAACGCTCGCTAAATACATTGCGGGTTCAATATAATGATGCGTTCAGGGTGCTGTTGCGGCTGCCGCGGCACTGCAGCGCATCCGGCATGTTCGCGGACGCGCACGTAGATGGTTTTCACGCGACGCTGCGCAAGCGCTGCGCCGCAGTGCTCCGCAGAGTCCGCGACAGCCGCCACAGCCTCCTGAGCGTAGTGGCTGAGAGGTGGGACAGTGGCCTAATCAGGCATTGGTCCTCACTTCATTTAGGATTAGGTACTAATATAGTTATTTAAGATGTTCTTGTTATTGTTACTAACAAACTATGGACACATGTTAGTCTGAAATAAACGCATTTTATTTATTATTTAATGTGTCGTGCGTATTTTCGTTAGTCATAATTGGGTATTTCCACAGAATTAGATTTAGATAGAAGAAACAAGTTCATCTATTTGTATGGCGGCCGAGCGTGTCAAATTTTGTACTGAACTTGATACTTGCCTGTGATTTTAAATATGTCTCAGGCCCTTGAGTGTTCATAATTTTTGTGTTGTTGCAATTAAATATCACGTAACGAGGCATATTTAATGTTTTTGTTGACTTCAACTTACAAAAATCGACGCCCGAAAGCTGCAAGCTGCGATTAGAGGCGGACAACTCAGTGGATTTCACTGAGTTCATTTGACACGCTAAGTAGATACGTTTGCCTGATCTATGGTATTTATATGACATCTGTGGGTATTTCTCAGAAACGCGTAACTTTTCAGGATTGCCATAAAACAAACCTAAACTTTTTATGACTACCAGTGCCATTAATAACTTTTTTTCTGAAAACTCCCAAATAATTACATAATACGTATCCGAGATAGTGTCCAACAGAAACCAAATTGAACACAGAATCAGAATCGAAGACAGAATCGAAATCTTTGGTCGCATCGCAATATGATTTTTTTGCCGCAAGTCATGATTTTAGTAGGTATGATCTAAAACTTATGATTCTTTCATATTTTTCTAGGACCCTGTCCAGTGCAAGACTGCACCGTGGACGATGGCGTCGGCGCAGTGGGCGAGGAGGAAACCACGGTTACTGCCTCCACGGGGGTCTTCGTGCTGGACCCCAATGATAGCGCAGGTATTGGACTCTATTTACTTGTAAGGCTGCTATGCATGAGAAATGTTTATCCATTAAGATTGCGACCCCCGTTGAGAGATACTGACTCTCGAAAAATTACTGTCTTGGATGAGAGTTGAATTCACTGCCCTTACTTAGATCACTATTCCATCGCTTTGCCATACCAAGACCTCATCCATAGGCAGAGAATCTCTAGATCTTATGGGTCTGAGGGGCACGTTGCTGTTTGCGAAATTATGAAGGCAGCACGAGGGGCTAATCCTCAAATAAACTTCATACATACGACGCCATCGGTATTTTCAGCCAGCCATAACAACCATGAATACTTAAACTAATCTAACACGATTGATTAACAGTTGCAGCATTGAGCTGTTCCGACGGTAGCATCCACCCTCCGTGGCTGCTGTACCTGGCCATCGCGCTCGGAGTCATGTTCCTGGTGATGCTGCTCATCAACTGCTTCCTCTGCACCGCCATGACGTGCTCCTGTGCCAGGACTGATGTGAGTAACTCGCAGTGTAGCAGTCATACTGAGAGAGACAGTCTGAAAATGGTAATCTTTTTGATACTTACCTAACCAAGTGGGTCTTTTCTGATCCCACCCTGGGAGCTCCGAAAGCGGGTTTTATGGAAGCTAAGTCGCGTCCCGCAGTTTAGGACGGTCGTTCGTCATCGTTTGCACGTGTACGACTGCCAGTTGGCAAGTTTTATCACTACCAACACATATACAACCTCACGTTGATACCTTCCCGGTGATCAGGTACATACCGTTTGAGCGGACCGTGGTTTCGGCACCACAGTCGAGGATGTTCTTTGCTCGGATGCTCTCAGGATGTATATTTGTGTTTGCAGGTGATCGAGAAGGACCCGTCAGTGGTGGAGGACTACGACCCGTACCGCAGCTGGCACGGCAGCCAGTACGGCAGCAGGTACCCCTCCTCCACCATACACTCCGCGAGGTAACACCCATACATCACCATACTACTTTTACATTTTAACTATACATATATGTAAAAGCGACTTCCACAACTCTTAAAAGAATCATATTTGTAGTAGATATACCTATTAGCTACTTATACATAACAAAACTGAGTACCTTTTGAAAATATTGAAAAACTCAAAAAAGGACACTTACATAGGTACAGTATTCATATTATCGAGTTCAACATTCACTGGCATTCGCCTATTGCATTTCAATTCTAATCTTCTAATGGGCTAAATCACCAGCTAAAAACTAAACAGAGCAAAAAACTAAACATTGGCAAGATCACAAAAAATACCTTTAACTCTCGCAAAGGCCACGCTACTCGTTTCTCTTCTCTTTACTAATGGTTTGTTTGTTAAATTCAGGTCTGTCTCGGACAACAGCGACCACTACGCGATAGTGCAGTCCCGGCCCGGCAGTCGACACTCCGGCATGCATCGGAATAGGCATTAAAAGGTAATCTAAAGTTACTTCAATATAATTATGAAATTGGTTTATGGTTTATGGCTTTAACTTAAGTGATGAGTAGTGATGTATAAAAGCTGCAGGATATACTTTATGAACACCTGCGACTTTTTGCGCTTTACGTATTGATTGAAATAAATTGCTAGTAGGTACCTAATCAGAATTAATTTTAGCACAACATATTTAGAGGTGCCCTGTTATTGGACTGGCAATTTACCTTATATCTCAAGAATATTCTTGATTTTTTATTTAAATTTTATTGAACATGTACAAAGAAAAAATTAGGTATAAAACAATAAGCGGACTTAATGTCAAAAGGCATTCTCTACCTGTCAACCTTACGGCAGAGAGATTGTACAGCTCGATGTTTTACTAATGTTATACTTTTTTGTTTTCAGCATCAATGCAGAAATCTGCAGTTGTTTTAGAAACGAAAGATACAAGATTGGATTTTAGGGAACCATTGCCTAAAACATAGAACATTGTAATATATATTGAAATAAGTTATGTCCACTTCTAAATTTTGATTGTGAATAAGATATGAAATGTGAATTAACATGGGATAGGTTAAAAATACGAGTGGTGCTTTGAATAATATTCACAAATAACATAACAGTATGTAGACCTTAGTCTGTAACGTTACCTAAGCTAGAACATGAAGGTACTTCCGTATGTTCAAATGAATTTATCTTGTGCCATTTTGTCTCCGCGTACCTTGAACGACTTTACGATATTTGGTACATTATGACCGCAATAATTCGAATTTAATACGCAATTTTATACAACGAATCCGTCCAAAATTATCTACAGTTAAAAATAAATTAATAAATTGTATGGTTGTACTTAGAATAAGTTATACATTGAGAAATACACCAGTATAGTTAATAAATGTAATTATTAGAATTAATTTAGTATAAGGACCCGCGCCTGAGAGCTTACTCCGAACATCGAAGTTTGCAAATTATGGGCATTTTTCTGAAGTAAAACAGAAAGATGCCTATAAGTAATTTCTGAACTATTGGTGTTTGATGTAGGTAGACCTATTTAGGCGCGTGTTAAAACTGTACCACATCATACACTGTGAATTATAGTGTTAATTTACATGAGTAGTTAGTACTTCCTCAGCTGCCTAGGATATTTTAATGTGTCGTATTGCCTGTCATAGTATGAGTAACTACATAATTATATAATAAGAGTGAGTGATATTATATTAGCTAAGTATATGACATCTCTTCCTGATTTTGGGACGTATTAATTTCAAAAACATGCCCCTATTAATTTAAAACAATAGATTAAAATTTCCACGCACGGATCCGTGTCATACGAAGGGTTAAAGTTACTATGATTTTGTAAGTTACAAAATTCGGAAGAGACTTGAACAATAGCGATGTGCTCAATCCGTCTTCCTCGTGTAAATGGACCTTTGATGAATATAATGATTGAATCTCGTGTAATGTGTGCTTTATGTTTGTGTTAAACGAGAGAGAGAGTGACAATAAAATTCTTAACATTGCCAGTTTGTTTTATTCACCTGAAAACGAACGTTGTTTTTAGGGTTCCGTAGTCAACTATATTTATAGTTTCGCCATGTCTGTCTGTCCGTCCGTCCGTCCGTCCGTCCGTCCGTCCGTCCGTCCGCGGATAATCTCAGTAACCGTTAGCACTAGAAAGCTGAAATTTGGTACCAATATGTATATCAATCACGCCAACAAAGTGCAAAAATAAAAAATGGAAAAAAATGTTTTATTAGGGTACCCTCCCTACATGTAAAGTGGGGGCGGATTTTTTTTTTCATTCCAACCCCAACGTGTGATATATTGTTGGAAAGGTATTTAAAAATAAATAAGGGTTTACTAAGATCGTTTTCTGATAATATTAATATTTTCGGAAATAATCGCTCCTAAAGGAAAAAAAAGTGCGTCCCCCCCCCTCTAACTTTTGAACCATATGTTTAAAAAATATGAAAAAATCACAAAAATAGAACTTTATAAAGCCTTTCTAGGAAAATTGTTTTGAACTTGATAGGTTTAGTAGTTTTTGAGAAAAATACGGAAAACTACGGAACCCTACACTGAGCGTGGCCCGACACGCTCTTGGCCGGTTTTTTTTTTCTTATTATGTTCTAGAATAAAAGTTGTTCTTGTGATAGATAGGTACGTTTAGTTCGTTCAGAATTATACGCCACGTTAGTACTACTTCAAACTGATGAACGATTACAAGATATAGCCGGTCTAACATGTTTGTCGCTAGAAAAAAGCACTAAATTCAATTTTTCTATGGGACGATAAACATCTGTGCGTACAGTTTTTAAATCTGCCGTTTTTTTTAGTTACAGGAACAACTTGACAGACTATATACCTTAATAACTGAAGGTCAGATATGAAAGGAAATAAAATATTCATGCTCACACAAAATCTCATATTTTATTTATTCCTTAGTGTCAAACACTTGTGAATTTTACATAAATATTATTATAACCTATATGTTTACACGTTACATTTCAATAATTAACTATATTTAGAGGAATGGTAAAGTGGTCGAGTAGAGGAATGATTCGAGTTCATACATAGATCTAGGTACATACAGTTTACAATAATATAGAATAGATATAAAACGTAAAATACTAAAAATAAACATTTAAGAAAACTTTAGCTGCCAATATTTATAGATAACAAAATAAATAGTTATACAAATCTCATTATTTTCAACAAAATTATAATTATAATTATTAACCCCTTGATCACTGTTGTCAAACTACTTCATTATCGGTCGTCTTCAGGTTCCTTATTGCATGAATTAAATTTCAGATATCCAGTAGGCCTAGCACATGATGGCCGCGGGAGTATGTCGCCGCGAGATAGATGACACGTCTTTGTCTAATTGTATTAATGACTTAAGGACAGGTAGTCTATCTCGCGGCGACATACTCCCGCGGCCATCATGTGCTAGGCCTGCAGATATTACAAGCGTGCAGTATGTATATTGCCAACAGAACACTGACTGATCGTAATATCAATCAGTCAATTAGAATTTGCTCTGAACAATGAGCCGTTCTTGTAGGTGTTTTTTCTATAAAAATATTAAACCAACAATAATCAAATAGCATAACAGCAGTCTCAATAGGGCTCTTACATCCACTAAGGACCAGGTCTCGCTGGTGCACAGCATCGCGTCTATGCTCATTATAATGTGGCACGTAATATAAAATTTACGTAAAACGACATGGCGTTGACGCTTGTGCCGAACAAATGCATGGCAACAGTGAGACCCCTCTCTAACCTAACGGAGCTTTATACATAGGAGAAGGTACTTCACTGAGGACTAGAAATATTCATTACTGGTAACATGCAACAATAAACATCTAAAAACCATGTAGGCTCTAAATCTTTGTGACATTGCCAGGGTTTGCATTAAATACTCTAAAATATGACCAAAATGATCTACTGCTTACAAATGGCACTTTAGATCCTACTCTAACTGCCCAAAACTGGTATTGTTTTAAAAATATTCACTTACTTATGTTCGTGTGGTTAAATGTTGTGATATAAACTTTAAAATAATACCTAAGTAATTTTAACCCTCATATTGCCAAAAAATACTAACAAAAACTTCTAACAAAAAACATGACTTTTATGGAATGTAAATCAATTACAATACTTGACAATAAGAGGGTAAAATTGGTCCATATCTGGCTGTTGGTGTAGAATATTAAAACGTATTCGATTATATTTGCCAAATCACTTTTCTAATACAGATATCCAATAGTTCCAAAACACACGTCGCGACAAATACAGAACGAAAGCATTGAATAATTACTCAAACACAGTCATCTTCAACAAACAAAATTTTTTTTTTCACTTTTGCACGTTACTTTCACTTTTCTACAACAATGCAAATATTATAGGCTGCTCTAGCCTTGACATTAAAACTTGTAAAAAGAATGATCGTGCATAAATGCCACCGAGAGGAAACAGCATTAAGAATACCAACCATATATTATTATTGCCCTTTCCTTGAAAGTTGCCTCCTGTACTGTCCTTGTCGCGTCGCGAGATTCTGAATAACACGATCACTTTTATACCCGTCACTTGTTTCATCAGCTATTGACGAATTCTTTACAAATACATTTCGCCATCTTCAGAACTTTTCAGTCCCGCTGCGGCCGCTGCAGTAAATATCTCCCTTGAATAGGGCACATATGTGACGTTATCTGAGAAAAGGGACCTTATTGTCGATGGCGCTTACGGCGTTAAGGGCGATGTTCGTACAAATACGACGCCGAGGGATGTAAGCGCCATCGACAATAGTCCCTTTACCCAGATAACGTCACACATTTATCCTAAAAGCACTGAAATCCTACCTCGAATATAAATTCATCGATCTCAAGGTCACTATAGCAGTAACACTGACTTTAAAAGGCGAGTACCTACTTTTGATACTGTTTTTGTATAGAACGATTAAAAGACTAGTTGCAATCGCACATACAATGCAGTGCACATTCAATGTGTGAATTTCACACACTGCCAACTTAACCTGTAAGCCTGTACATCTTATTTTTACTGGATTATAATCATACAGAGGTACTACACCAGTGCTTCTGTGCTAAGCCTATACCGGTGATCCAAGTGTTATGACGGATACAAACGCGATCGTGCTACCCGAATGTGTATCATTAGTTGCATTCTCGAGCGCCAGTACATACTTGCAGGGTAGCGCGCGAAATCGCGCCTCATGCTAGCAGACTCTTTAGCACAACTTGCCTTGTCGCGCGCGAGTCCATACATCAAGCGCGACTTCAAGTATGGACTCGCGAGCGACAAGGCAAGTTGTGCTAGAGGGGCAGGTCTGTTCGTTTACTTGGCTGAATGCTTGTCTGTCTTGAGCATGGTGTTGACGACTTTCTCGTAGAGCGAGCGCTTGTAGATGCGCGGCTGGCCCTCGCGCAGCCCGCGCGGGTACGGCCCGATGCTCTCATCGTCGAACCAGCTGGTTGTGGGCTGGAAGAATTAAAAAAAAATGTTGTTCAAATTAGGGTGACAGAGCTGGTTAACCAGAGCTTCCTGAATTTCTGAGATGATCTTTTGGGGCTCTGTCTACAGCAAAAAGTGCTAGATTAAGGGGTTCACAAGTGACCCAACTCCACTATTCTGAATCTAGTGATCTCAAAAATTTTTGTTAATACACCGTGGTTTTTTTTGTTTTCCGTTAAATTCGACATGTCGCTAGGTTCGTTATCAGGAACCACCCTTTATAACACTTTTAGTTAAATTCGCAAAAAAAAAAATTTCATAGTAAACACATACATAATAAATGAATTAATTAGTGTGAGAGACCCTTAAGAATAATATTCAAGTTAGTGTCAAGTGATTGACGGCACATGTCAAAACAAATAACATTGAGAAGCGGTAAAGGCTGTCACACACTTGTTCAGTAATTATTTTTATTTTTTTAATAACTCGATAACCGTAAGAGTTAAGACGCTAGTTTCTTAGAGAAATTAATTGTATTTGATCTAAAGAACTTAAAGTTAACAGAATTCAATAAAAACAGGGTGTATAGTTTGGCAAACACAACTTGTAACTCAATAAGAAATAGGAAACTTAAATCAGTTAAATCTATCAAAGGTAGAGCTCCTACTTTAAGCTTGTTTGACGAAAGTAACCGCTTACTGAATGTAATCAAAATATTTCTTTAATTTGAGTTTTAATAGCTGTCGGTAGAGTAAAATATATACGATCATCTATGTATAGCGACAATCAATGAAATTTTCGTCTAAAAGAATTCTGTAAAAACACATACGAGCTAGTCAATATCAATATAGGAATAATCACAAAGTCGCCACTGTCTAATATCAGCTATACCCATAAAGAAACACTACCTATAGGCATTCAGTGACGCACACAACCAGTCAATTACGTCAAAAAGCTTAGGCGTAATGTGTGGGTAGGCATTCATGCGTAAATCTTGAATGTCGTGATCGTTGCTCTTAATTGAACACGATAAATGAAGTTCACTTTGGATCACAATGAACTAGCTTTTGCCCGCGGTTTCGCTCGCGTTAGAAAGAGACAAAAAGTAGCCTATGTCACTCTCCATCCCTTAAATTATCTCCACTTAAAAAACCACGTCAATTCGTCGCTCCGTTTTGCCGTGAAAGGCGGACAAACAAACAGACACACACACACTTTCATATATTATTAGTATATGGATTTATGTTATAATTGAAAAAAATAAGCCTATTCATAGGAAAATAATGGAGCTATGTTACATTGTACCATAAATTAAATATAACAAGATCATACCATCCCATACATTAAAATGCGACCGCCTAAGACCGCGCTTACACTCCACCACACATAGATGGCGCCACAAAAAAATGTCTTGTAGCTTTCGATTATACTTGTAGATGGCGTTAAGTGTCACTTTTGACATAGATTTACGGCTCGGAATTGACACTTAATGCCCATCTACAAATAATCGTTGGCAACAAGGCATTTTTTTGTGGCGCCATCTATGTGTGGTGGAGTGTAAGCGCGTTCGTAGGCGGTCGCATTTTAATGTATGGGATGGTATGATCTTGTTATATTTAATTTATGATTGTACTGTTTAACATATTAAACTTGTCTTACGAATCCTGGAAGGTTTTTTATTGTCTTGACTTATGATTACAGTTTTTCACAAATAAACTTGCAATTTTAACTTAAATTATTCTGTTACGTTTTGCGTTTCTGTTACCTAAGTACCCATGCTTACCTCTAGTTTGAAGTTGAGGATGTGCGCTTGGTTCTGGTTGTGGGGTACTGTGGCCACTCGAGACACGGAGAAGTAACCGGGGTGGCTCGCGGTGATCTCGTAGTGTCCCGGCGTTAGGAGACGATAGTAGTCTCCGAAAGCACCTGAATAAGAATTTCGTTAGTTATAATAAACGAGCTTTTGCCCGCTGCTTCGCTCGCGTTAGAAAGAGACAAAAACCGGCCAAGTGCGAGTTGTACTCGCGTTGTAAGGGTTCCGTACACTACAAGAAGGGCTTTAGCGCCTCCTTTTTAGTAGGAACTTAAGTCATTTTTGCGAGTAATCGATATTTTGAACAAAACGAAACAGAAATGAGTTTATATGTAATATTCAGACGTGCTCACACAATTTCAAGAGATTTGGTAACTCCTTGCAGCGGCAGTGAGTGAAATTCGTAATTTGAGTTTTTTTTTTTAAGTCGACTTACGCTTTACTGTAGATTTCTAATAGGTTTTCCTGTAATTTATAGATTGAAAACTATCTCGTGTATTCTTTTGAAAAGTTTACGCTTAGTAGTTTCGGAGATAATGTGGTGGGAGATGGTCATTTTTTGCCTATTTTCTTAAATAACTTGAAAATTACCTTACTAAAAATTATTAAAATATTTTTTTTTTGAAATACTTATAAAAACGTCTTTAATTTGATATATGTAACACAATATAGTTCTAGAAACTTTGATTTTTAATTTGCACTTTTACCCCCCAAAAGTGGCCCTAAAATTAAATTTTCTTAATTTAAATTACATGTCCGTCTTTGGGTCACAGGTTTACATATGCGAGCCAAATTTCAAGTTAATCGGTACAGTAGTTTCAGAGAAAATTGGCTGTGACAGACGGACAAACAGACGCACGAGTGATCCGTTTTTCCTTTTTGAGGTACGGAACCCTAAAAAGTAGCCTATGTCACTCTCCATCCCTTCAACTATTTCCACTTAAAAATCACATTAATTCGTCGCTCCGTTTTGCCGTGAAAGACGGACAGTAAATAAGAACAAAGAAAACTATATGCATGCTTTTCTTTAGGGTGCTAGAAAAAAGGTTACCTATAGTTTTCTTAGTTCTTATTTTCTTGACAGAATATATAATATTAGTATTACTGACAAACTTGTCTTGACAGAATATATAATCCCATTAGTATGCTGATACTTAAAGTCGTGGTGAGCCATTAAAGTGTAAGGGCAGAGTGCACGCTCATACTGGTCGTGCAGCGAAGCGGGGCCTGCGGCGTGCATGTCAAACAATTGAAACTCACACAAGTGTCCTGACTCGACGCTCGCGCTGCATAGGTTGAACGCTTCGCTCCAAGCGTCCACTCAGGCCTTACGCTTATAATTGTATGGAGATTGAAATTTGATTATTTTGAAGCCGCATCAAAATTGACAATTTGGAGATATCCTTACTTAATTTGGTCATAATATGAATCTTACAACTGACAAAGCGTTTGTAATTAGCAAGTTAAATCACTATTAGATTTTAAAATCAAAGAGACGAACTAAACTAAAACTGATTCATTGGCTAACTCTATTCACTTTTGCGGCTTCTCTACGGGCCCTACGAACGTAAACCTCGTAAAAGTAGGAAGCACTCAGTTACCAGTTAATTGAGTTACCGACGGAACAATCTCTCAATTAACGGCCGACAATAGCTTACATAAGTAAGCCTGTGTCATGGCATTGTCTATCCTAGTTTATAGTTGACAGCTCAATGTAGTACTGGTCATTTCATGCATTCAATAACATTGCAATCTGTATACGATTATGTACTTTCGTTCTAGTATTACGGTAGGTAATTGGATTGGAATTAGTTATGTGTCACTTTCCACAGTCCTAGGAGGTTCTGTGGCCGCTTTCTAATGCCTAATAAGATTACATCGGGGTTTTGGGAGCGGGAATGATTTACACTAGCCCAAAAATGTGAAAACGATAAAAGATAAACATTACTTTAACATTTCTAGGTACATTTGGAGCCAGTTACATAGTTAAATATATATTTCAGTAATTCAAATGACTATAAACAGAGTTACAAATACACGAATTCATTCCCGCTCTCAAAACCCCGATGTATGCTAATATAAGTACAAGTCGGAAAAATTCTTAAGAACAGCTTGTAAGCGAACTAATGTATAAGTTTTGAAACAGATCTGCAGTTTCAAGTCTTAGAATAGAACTAAGGACAAGACTTTCTTAAATGTTTATACAGTCAAGTGGAAAAATATATATCGAAAAAATCGTCTCATAAATATGGTAGGTACTACGCTCTTATTATTGTACACCAGACTAAGATGCTATGGGACATATTTTTAGTAAGATGTGTACACCCATATTTTACACTTGACTGTAAAGTAATCGTGGAGTTAGATTTTAAGAATTAATATTTAAGTAATGTGAGACTGCATGGGCCGCCGAAAGATTCTCAGGAGGAGTTAGGAAAACAGAATTCGAAAAATGTGATTTGACCCAGCCTAATTAGTAAAAGCAAGTCTCTGTACGATCATACCGATGGGAGATCGTAAATAGAACCAATCACAAAGGCGAGGAGAGTGGCATACCTAATGAATCATTCATGGTGATTAGACAAAAAGGTTGAATTAAACTCACCAGTGGTAACGTCATGTCGGATAGGCCTCGGTATCGGTCCAGTAATGTTCACAACAGAAATGATAGCGTTCTGGATAAACCGGAGTCGTCAGTCACCACGCCCTTAACCCCCGTATGCGCCTTCCACAGATAAGCCAACATGGCTTCTCTGTTCCTCTCCCATTCAGCCTCCAGCTTGTCCGCACTGGGGTACTTCTCGCATCCGAGCTCCAAGGTCACCTCGAAGGTGTTCGTGGCCAAGTAGTTGAAGTCCTGCATGCCTGAAATTTCAATTGGATTAGGTATTGAAGCGGACTAGCCACTCGTTGAATAGTAATGCCAAAGACCTATACCTCTATTCTCATTGGTAATGCTTATTTGTGATGGTTGGACGCTTCCGATTATTCGAGAACGCCTGATAGTGCCTTTCTTTTCGGCGTCTTCTAAATTCTATTTTTATACAGTGAAGATTACATACACAGGTTTTCATTGTTTCCTACGTTAAGAAAAAGAAACTTATGTAACTTAGGTATAATGTACCACATAAATATCTCACATTTAAAACATTTCATAAATTATTGATTAAAGAAATTTAAAGTTTAAGTTTATTTTAACTGACTAAGATAAAGTGTAAATAAAGTGAAGTGAGTAAATCTTAGCACAAATGAGTCTAGTTTTAGCTTCGGCAGTAGAAGATACCTAACTAAACCAGCAAAGTTATTTAATTGTCGCGATCTAAACTAATAGGTATAGGTTGGTATACTGAGTCACAAAAAGTTGTATATCGGCATGAAATAACAATATAACGTAGGTGTTCATAGATTCTCATCGACCTTGCACAAAATTCAATGTCAAACATGTGAGCTGAAGATAACTATCATTAAAAAAGTGTTTGCAAAACAACAGCGGACAATGATTCTCGAATTAGCATCACTAAACCACTTTACTCACGGCTAACGAGTTGTCGCACATAAATGTCAACTTACGATCACAGACACATCTCAGTAGATAACGAACACTAACTAATACTGTACTGTGCTACAAGGCTCTGCTTGAAGAGTTTTTACTTACCCCGAGAGAAACTTACTTTTCAAACTATTTTTAAATTGTCTGCGTTTTTGTTTGTGAAAAAATCTTAATTATACAAGTCCGTGCAAAACTTGAACTGACTATATATCAAAAAAATCCTCATAAGTAATTCCTCACATAAGTAATGTAAAATGTGTAGCCCTCGTCTAGATTTGATAGATAAAATGACAATAGACAGAAATGACATTTTGACGCTTAGACGCTTACCATAAAGACAAGATTTGCTTGTATCTTTATTGAATAAATTGACAAAGCGGCTCTATAGCAATCTATAAAGTAGGACGTTTTACTACACACTCACAAGATATGTTCCAGCAATATTAAGTCTCACACTAAGTAATCGACTTTCAGACAAATCCCGGCGGATGTGGCATCTACATTGATATATCTGTGCACCAGCACATAAATGTCAGTATCCACGTGAAGTAATTTGTTATGTGGGAACCGAGATACTTCCTGCTACAGAACTCTTTGAGAACCCTCGGTACAACTGAATGTTACTTGACAACAGCTCTTTGTCTATAGCCTTTTTGAAAACAAATTCGATAAGGAAACCACCACCATAATTATAAGTATTAGAAGATACGTAATGTTAGGCTTCATCGTAAATATATTATAATTGTAATTCTTACCATATCTCGGGACCATGGGGTCCCGGACTTTTGGGAGGCATGTGTGGGGCCGAAGCCAACAACACAGAGGCCCTTTTAGACACTTTAATCTAAAGGCAAGGGATACACGTGGCGGATACCATCCCCGAGCGCACAATATGATACATCCGGAGATGGTCCCCGCCAGGTGTAAAGACTATTTCAGTGCAGCACTTTTGTGCTGCGATGGGAACTAAGGTCATAGGCTATTGTTGTGCAAGTTGGATGGACTGGATAATGGTCTATGGGGGGAGACTATCGGACATCTGCCATGACAACTAGTCTCAAGATTGTAATTATTATTATTATTTTATTTTTATGTCTTTTCCATTTATTTTTATTATTATTGAAAGCCTATCATGTTCCACTGCTGGGCAAAGGCCTCCCCCCGCTTCTTTCACTTTTCCCTGTGTTGAGCAGTCCTCGGCCATTCTTTCAAAAAGGAGTCTAGCTCGTTCCGCCATCGCATACGTGGTCTGCCGGGTCCCCGTTTTGGCCTGGGCTGCCACTCTGTGGTAATCTTGGCCCATAGCTCATTCGGCATTCGGCAGACGTAACCAGCCCAGTCCCACTTCATCTTAGCCGCTTTCCGAGCTACGTCGACTATTTTTGTTTTGGAGCGCTAAATTTGGCGATAATAAAGCGATAATTGTAATAATGAGCTATATTCAGTAAATATTCCTTTGTGTCATTATTTTATGCATCTTTTGTTACTTTATATTCATCTTTTCATTGTTATTAGTGTTAACAATGGCATCATTCACAAGAGTATTAAGTGATCAGATTCCCTTCCTGTTTCCTGAAGTTGTCGTTATCTGAGTGACGCCAAGTTATTTTACACGCAATTATCGCAATTTAAAGTACCTTCTTCAGGTTGTACCACGCCGCACCATTGGTAACGCCGCCCTTCTTACCGAAAATGAACGTTGTTGTATATGGCGTTACCCGCAAGACGCCTAGAAATTGTGTTACACGCCATGTAACGTACCACCCTTCAGGCTGTACCACACCGCGCCGTTGGTGACGTCACCCTGCTTGCCAAAGTTGTACCTATGTTGCAGAATCGTCTTATGACCTACCTCCCTTCAGGCTGTACCAAGCCTCGCTCGTGACGCCGCCCTGCTTCCCGAAGATATAGGTGGCGGAGTTATCGTTTGTAATGTCACCCACATGACACCATGTTGCCAGATTATTATGCGTCTCATAACATACCTCCCTTCAGGCTGTACCAAGCCGCCTCATTCGTGACGCCGCCCTGCCTCCCGAAGTTATAGGTGACGGAGTTATCGTTTCTAATGTCACCCACGTGGCACCAAGTTGCCAGATTATTATGCGTCTCATAACATACCTCCCTTCAGGCTGTACCAAGCCGCCTCATTCGTGACGCCGCCCTGCCTCCCGAAGTTATAGGTGACGGAGTTATCGTTTGTAATGTCACCCACGTGGCACCAAGTTGCCAGATTATTATGCGTCTCATAACATACCTCCCTTCAGGCTGTACCAAGCCGCCTCATTCGTGACGCCGCCCTGCCTCCCGAAGTTATAGGTGACGGAGTTATCGTTTGTAATGTCACCCACGTGGCACCAAGTTGCCAGATTATTATGCGTCTCATAACATACCTCCCTTCAGGCTGTACCACGCCGCCCCGTTAGTCACGCCGCCCTGCTTGCCAAAGTTGTATGTGGCGGAGTCATCGGCGCTGGTGGCGTGGCAGCCGGAGCGGCGCGGGGACGCCATATCGGCGTGGTTGATCGCGTACGCCAGAGCCAGCTCCCTGGGAACAAATACTACGCTTACGGAAGAGGTTCCGTAGGTTTAGGGTTCCGTAGTCAACTAGGAACCCTTATAGTTTCGCCATGTCTGTCTGTCCGTCCGTCCGTCCGCGGATAATCTCAGTGACCGTTAGCACTAGAAAGCTGAAATTTGGTACCAATATGTATATCAATCACGCCGATAAAGTGGTAAAATAAAAAGTGGGAAAAAATGTTTTGTTAGGGTACCCCCCCTACATGTAAAGTGGGGACAGATTTTTTTTTCATTCCAACCCCAATACGTGTGATATATTTTTGGATAGGTATTAAAAAATGAATAAGGGTTTACTAAAATCGTTTTTTGATAATATTAATATTTTCGGAAATAATCGCTCAAAAGGAAAAAAAAGAGTGTCTCCCCCCCTCTAACTTTTGAACCATATGTTTAAAAGATATGAAAAAAATCACAAAAGTAGAACTTTATAAAGAATTTCTAGGAAAATTGTTTTGAACTTGATAGGTTCAGTAGTTTTTGAGAAAAATACGGAAAACTACGGAACCCTACACTGAGCGTGGCCCGACACGCTCTTGGCCGGTTTTTTTTTACTATCTTACGGCCTCGGCCCTGTTAAATATGTTTTTTTTTTGTAATATACCACGTCCGCTGGAAAATAAGCATACGATCCGCCTGACAAGCATCAATTAAACTTGGTATAGTATCGGAAATTTATTTGTTTCTTTCATCGTCAAACATGCGTGATTCAATTGATTAGGCTAGCTAGGGTAGTAAATTACTCTGATTGCCCAATCAAAGTCATTTTCTTAACTACTAGTTATGATGTTGTTACGTCAGGTATAACTACACGAGTAACACGCTTACTAAAACCAACTCAGTATGTAATCGGAGAGTCATTATGGCAATTGGAAAAGTTATCGCCGATACAAAATATTAGTTATTACTGCTGCTGTTCATTGAACTAGCACGCACCTAATGGATAGTTCACTATACGATTTCAACTAACCTGAAGGTATCATCGTGCGACTCTCGGCCATACAAGACTACCTTTATATATAGTACCTCTATCCGCTCTCATCATAAGTTGGCGAGTAGATCACCTTACATTGACCACAGTACTAACGAACGACACTACCATTAGAGTTCATTCCCACTATGTCGGATGTAGGATCCTGATTTTAATCGGGTGTCGCGCATCTATCCCCACATGTCGGGTTTCGGATCCGTAAGTATTTCGTTCGTTCGATGGCGGGCTGGGGTGCAGACGGCGCGGTGTCGGATCTGACACCCGACTAGTCTAAGTAGCGCCACTCCTAGGCAAGCGAGATCCGACACGATTTTGAACCCGACAAGTCAGCTGGCAAAGCGGACGACATATCTTGTCAGCTTCGACACAAAATCGGTTTCAGGAAAGTGTGAATAGCTTCATATAAAAAGTTCCGCCGCCAGAACGTCCAATTAAAATCCGGACCCGACACACGTGTGAACCAGCTCTTAGGCTCACAACTATACTAACCTGAAGGTATCATCGTCGGGGCTGGCCGAATACTCGGACACGGGCGCGCCGCTCCGGCTCTCGTCGTAAGGGTAGTTAGCGACCAGGTCGCCACCGTGCATGGCGGCGCTCAGCACGAACGGTATGGACATGATCCAGCGCATCACCGCTCGCGTCTCGGGCTCAAGCTATAACAAAATTGTAGAATGCCATTTGTAAGTTCAGTAGGGTCCTACTACCACCTGCAAGGTAAAAGCCAGGATCGCAATGGTACAGTCAACCAATTGGAACCCTAGGTCACTGTAGAACTATGTCATAGTGAGGTTATAAATCAGATTGTAAGAAATCTCTTACTGCTTGTCATTTTGATTTGACATGGTTGTAGAGTGGCCCAGGGTTCCAATTGGTTAACTGTACAGACAAAAGACTCAAAAGTATTAAAAATAGATGCGGACAGAGTGCTATGCAATGAAGCCACTTTGTCCGCAACTATGTACCTTGACTGTACTTCAATACTTTCATCTACATCTAAGTCCGCCATTTGCGATATTTAATATCGTGGAATGAATGAGGGATGGATGATAGTGGAACGGGAAGGAAGCATAAACGAATGAACGGAAGTGACTGAATGGAATATTGTTTTATTTTATAATTTTTATTTTTACATTCCTAGTAATGATATATTGAATTTTATAAATTAATTTTAATTTTTTTAATTGTAATTTTAAAACATATTGTAACATTGAATAACAATAATTGTGAATTTGTGATTTACGTGACAATAACTCTTTTAATTATATTTAGTCGTTGACATACTTTTTTATTTATATAACAATGGAATGAAGTTAATTATTATTGTTGAATGTGTAGATTTTAATTTTGTAATTTTTTTAATATTAGTTATATATTTTGTATAATTAATAAATTTAATACTTAGTTTTAAGAAACATTTGCATGTCGTCATGACGATGACTGAATACTTTTACTTGTCTACTTACACGAACATCTGTACCTTAGTTATAAGTATTCTAGCAAATAAATTTCTTTCTTTCTTTCTTCTTTCTTTCTTAATAAGTAACTAATATCACATCAAGGCCTAAAAATTCCTTTGTGCTGTGTGACATTTTTACTTTCGTACCACCATCGTTCATTCGTCATCTGTACAAAAATTGAGTGTGTTGTAAAAACAAGATGATATTCTTTCCGGACGGTACTACAACAACGCAGTCCACCGTTTGGTTTTATATGGTCTGATGACTCTGATCAGTTGATAACATAGAAGTGTTCCATGTGCCAAAACATATGGCGCGATTTTAAGTGACATTTTGCTAAAATGATAAAATGACTCTGACTAATCTAAAATATAAAGGTAGATTCCTAAATTAAATTGGTCATTCTACAGTTCTATTAGAATGAGAATATAATCTAAACTACTTATAATATTAATTTCGAAACGCAAGCACATCAACAGCCCACTTATATCCGGCAGGGCTTGTGTATCTGTCATTATCACTCTGCAATTTGCAAAGGGAAAAAATCAATAACTTCATATTGTGGGTTATCTTATCACAAAACCCTATTTGAATACAATATATACTATAGCTATTTATATATACTATGTATAAATAAATACATTATTAACAAAATGTGCAATAAATCTTAACAAAATGTATTTTGAAATAAAACTATGGAAACGGATTAAATTCATGAGTAACTATCGCGGTAATCGAAGACAATAAAATGTATTTTGTTAAGATTTATTTCTAATACCCTTAATTATGAAATTGCCCAAACAAACATGACAATAAAATTGTCCCTATTTTTTGTATTTTCCTCCTAGTAACAGAACTTAATATGACCATGACTCTTTTTTGCCAAATTAAGGGTTAAAAAAGTATCATCCTTTAACGGGCAAGACTCAAAAAAATCGTGAGTTCAAACCTCATCGCCATCCTGTAGTCCTAAAAATTCTGTACAGGAAAAAAATACAAAAAGATAGTCATACAGGGTGGTCTTTTTTGAGACCAGTGCCCCATAAAGGGTTAACAAGTTTTTAATTAATGACATGATAAAAAATTGACTTACAGGAGCAGCAAGGCGGGTGACATCTCTGAGTAAGTGGTTATTGTGGTTGATGCCCTGCCGCTCAAACTCAAATGTGATGGCGTCCAGATCAGGGAAGTTCCGGTTCAGATCCACACTGTGGTTGTTGTAGCGACCAATCAGATAATCCTTGGTGCCCTAAAATAAAGCATACTATGATGACAAATACATATTTACAAATGGGAATCTTACATAGTTTGAAGAATAATAAAAAATATTTATACTAGGTACATATTTCATATTTTAATAGGTATTACAAACTTTAGGACTATACAGGGTGGCCCATTCAAATCGGTCAGTATGGGAAAGTCTGAAACTGTAAGACATACGAAGATTTATTCTTAGGATTTTGATAAAAAGAAAAACTGCATTCATACAATTAAAAAAAAAAGTGTACCCAGCTGGGGAATCGAACCCGGTTGTTTTGAAAAAATAAACTTACACTATTTCTATTCAGATATCGTTTGTGTAGGTCTTAAGCAGTAAATATCTCTAAGAAACATAATGTCTAAAATGAATAAAATGCATTTTTTTCACACTTTAATTTATCACAGTAGGTGTTCAAAGTGACCACCGTTACAATATTCAGCAAGTTCACTTCATCTTTACAACAGTGTACAAAAATAGCTATAACACCGTTGAAGACCTAAAAGTAGCCATAGAGTCAACTTTAACGCAGATTCACCACATGAAGATACAAAATGCAATAGTAAGATCGTTACCTAGACGTGTTGAATATTGTATTGAAAAAGACGGTGGTCACTTTGAACACCTACTATGATAAATTAAAGTATGTGAAAAAAATGCATTTTATTCATTTTAGACATTATGTTTCTTAGAGATATTTACTGCTTAAGAGCCTACACAAACGATATCTGAATAGAAATAGTGTAAGTTTATTTTTTCAAAACAACCGGGTTCGATTCCCCAGCTGGGTACACTTTTTTTTTTAATTGTATGAATGCAGTTTTTCTTTTTATCAAAATCGGTGACATGGTTCCTAAGTTTTAACTTCTGATTAGCAGAAACGTCTGCAATCGATGCCCCTAGGCTTAGAATAAATCCAGAGGCCGTGAGTTCAAGTCTCACCCAAGGCAGACATTTTCCACTTTTAAATTTATGGTTCCTAAGAACAAATCTTCGTATGTCTTATAGTTTCAGACTTTCCCATACTGACCGATTTGAATGGGCCACCCTGTATAGGAGTACAACATTGTCTTGCCCGCTTATTTCTCTATAACTCATAAAGTTAGTAAAAGTGAAAGAATTATAGAGATTCATGTAAACTATCTTATGGATGAGCCCCGCTGGTTTAATTAAAATTCAGTTTATTTACGTGTAGTAACGATAAATGCTTCCCATGGGTAAATACACTCAGCAATAATGCAATAACTTACCGTGTCTGTCGACAGCTGCCATCCGTCAGGGTTCATGGAAGGCATCAGGTGGATGCGCGTGTTGTGTACCAGCGCTCGGATGCGGCGGTCGTGGCTCATGTACTGATCGCATAAATAATGGGCCAGGCCGAGCAGCAACTCGCGACCCAACACCTCATTGCCGTGGATATTGCCGATATATTTCACTTCAGGCTTATCTACACGCAAATATTGAAAAACGGTTACAGAAAATGGCCATATTAAAAATAATAAAAAATTAACACTACCCTCTAATACTCACAAGGTTGATGGATTCCTGGCTTATCCGAAAATTCAATCACGTAAAGAGGTACATTCTGTACCGACGGCTCGGTAAGAGCGTAAACTCTCGATATGTTTGGACATTTTTGATGAACTTCCTCCAATATTAGCGGTAACTCTTCATTATTATGATGTCTCCAAGTAAATTCCGCATTCACAGTTACAAACACGGCTAAACAAAACAGTATTAAAGGTGCCATTGTAATCGTTACAGTTGATTTAGCTTTATTTTGAAACAATGCACACCATGTTATTCATTCAGCTTCGAGATATCGCAGTATCGATCGATTTCCCGCCTACGTATAAACTCGCGAACGACAACACCCTACAACGACTCGCTAACTGACTGGACTGGACTGGAGCTTATGAATGAAGTGAAGTTCATGAAGTTGGTCGATAACGTTGACGTAATTTTGTGACGTATGTGGCGCTTGACGGCCAATTGACCAATCACGTGAAAGCTTTCATTTTAAAGCTATTCAAGTCATTACTAGAACAGCCGTAATAAAATCAAACAAAAACCTAAATAGTAAAAAGACAACCTTACCTCAAATAATTTCAATTTGTCAATATGACTGCGCGAAAGCGCGAAATTCTAATTTGGAAAACAACTCAATTAATAATTTTGATTCGTTCTTCGTTATAAATGTCGTTATTTAGGATCTCTTGTTGGAATCCATACTAATATTATAAATGGGAAAGTGTGTGTGTGTCTGTTTGTTTGTCCGTCTTTCACGGCAAAACGGAGCGACGAATTGTCGTGTTTTATTAAGTGGAGATAGTTGAAGGGATGCAGAGTGACATAGGCTACTTTTTGTCTCTTTCTAACGCGGGCAAAGCCACGGGCAAAAGCTAGTATTAAATATTTCGAAAAAAAGTTGTAAGCAGAATGGGTTTATCATCGACTAGAACAAGATTCTTCGTGCTCGCACGCGCTCCTGCTGTTAGTATTTTATTTTGTTACCTTATTGTCCGCTAGATGTCACTGTTCCAAGTAGTGAAAACCCAAAATCACGATATTAAGATTTTATTCGGGATAATGACCACCAACTCCATTTTAATTTCTAACTGTTCGCTAGATATCTTTATTTCGATATTTCACGAAATAAAGATATCTAGCATTAATAGTAACAACTATTAATATATTTTTTTCGTAATAATGACTGGTTAGCTTTTATTCTTTATTCAAAGTATAAGGGCCGGTTGCATCAAACCGTCTGTCATCGTTAAAGCGTTGTTTTATTATATGGGAAGTTCCTAGACTGCTGCGTATATCAGGCCGTCCCTATCGCACTATTTGTAAGTGGGCCAGATGTGTTATCATTTATCGCGCGACCATACTTGCCTGCCTGATGTGTCTGTCAAATATGGTTGATGCAACTGGCCCTAAAACTGACATCTGTTAAGCTATTTCCGTCACTAGAAAATAGCGGCAAGTTTAAAAATGTAAGCGCTAATGTTTAACGGCACACAGTAGGTATATTTCAATTTTGCGCCTTTTTCTAGTGACTAACTTGTTTCAACGGCTATATACAGGGTGGCTCATTCAAATCGGTCAGTATGGGAAAGTCTAGCTAAAACTATAAGACATACGAAGATCTGTTCTTAGGAACCATGTCTCGATTTTAATAAAAAGAAAATCTGCACTCATACATTTGAAAAAAAACTGTACCCAGCTGGGGAATCGAACCCGGTTATTTTGAAAAAAAAATGTTAAAATTAAAATATTCATTTTAGACATCATGTTTCATAGAGACATTTACTGCTTAACTAATAGGTTCAATTCTCCAGCTGGGTACTACAGTTCTTTTTTTTTTCAAATGTATTAATGCAGTTTTTTATTTTTATTAAAATCGATGACATGGTTCCCAAGAACAGATCTTCGTATGTCTTATAGTTTCAGTCTTTCCTATACTGACCGATTTGAATGAGCCACCCTGTATAATACTTGCAATGTACCATACCTATTTACACTAATCTTAAAAAAATATTACAAGGGTAGGTATACTCACGATATACTATGTAATATAAGTAGGTACTAGGTAAGTAAAAAAAGTAAAGCAAGGACCTAAACAATATTTTTCTTTGTTCAAATAAATAGGCCTTTGTTATTTCTAATTTTATTTAACTTACCTATTAATATAATTATTATTTTTATTATGACATATCCCTGTTTCTAGTAACATTCCAGGTTAAAAAAATTAAACCAATTTTAATCGCTAAGTACCATTAGGTACCTACCTACCGTAAAGTCCCGTATATCTCCCCCTGGATTATAGTACTCGTACCTAGTTACCACCTCGTTTTCAGTAAAATTTATATTGCAAATCGCAAGATACGTAAGCAACCTGGTAGTCCCTGAAGGTGAAATACATTTACCTTTGTAAATTAAAATAATGTATGTTTATATAATTTATAATACTATTGAAGGCTTGCTGCATTTACACAATAATTCCCATACGAACACTAATAGTGCTATAGCCACTCCTCCGAAGTAAAATATGTAGATGCCCTGGAAAAAATACAATTATTCACAATGCTTCTGCTATTCCACCTTGGATGGAATGCTGCATTATAAATACTTACCAAAAGCTTTTTTAAGCTTAACGGCTCAATTTCTTCCAAATCTTTTCTTGCTCTAGACAACCTCACTTCCAATTGTACTTTGAAATCTAGATATTTCAATGCCACCTGTAAGATGATATAGTTATAATACGCAGTTACATATAGGTATATTAAAAAAATCTCATATTTCTCATATGACTCTTAATATATAGGCATTAATAAACTAGGTACCTACTAATGTTTCGTAAATTTTTCATAATTTTTTTTGGTAAACTTAGGAGATAAGGCGGGGGAACGGTATTTTTTTTACATTTTCCTTCAAAATTCTTTTTTTGCCACAACAAAAAAATTATAAAAAATAGTTTTGATATGTTCAATTTCAGTTCTTTCTAACGATACCCCACTTGACCTAGCAGCTTGACATTTACAGTTTGCCCCCCTTTCATTTCGGGCATTTTCTTATATTTTATAACTAATATTAATAAATAAATAAGAATCATACTTTCAATTTGTAGAGGTTAACATTGTTCATAATAATAATAATTATTCCAAATTTTAAATCGACAGCATAAGTAGTTCTCGAGATATTTAGGAATGTGACAGACGGACCGACAGACATACCGACAGAGCGGCACCATAAGGGTTCCTTTTGTACCTTTTTGGCACGGAACCCTAAAAAGAGTAATAAATCAAATTCAATTTGACCTAGAATGTAATCTCTTTCAGTTTGTTTCAAAAAATCTCTGTTGCGTGTGAACCTTTACCGCCGCACAGCGGTGACGACACGCGCGGGGTAAGTTGATCGGCCGATACTGATGAATTCATACTATTAGACAGAGAGTATCAGAGCACCAGCTATATGCATGATGACCTCCTTAAATATGCCTGTTTTACAAATTACACCATTTGTATTAGTTGTAAATTATATTTTAAATGTTTCCAAAATTCCAAACCTGCGTCTCCCAAGACAGCATAAGCCCCGACTGGTGAAGGCGGCCAACCAACTCGCTGAGTTTGGCGGTATATGGAGAACTCTTCCTCAACATCACGACGCACTGTTCGTAATACACTTTGTCCAGCATTATTTCGAGATCCATCGCCGCTTCTTTGGTTATGTATTCGCCGATCGCGAAGTATCCTAGTCAATAAATAAATTTCCCGAATTAACATATTCCCCGCCAGGTCAAAAGGTAATAGCGTGGAACCATCGTGCATCCCCAAGCGACAAATTGAACGTAAACCAAATGTCAACTTTGTCTTGTCAACTGAAGGTGTGTCTTAGGTGTGTTTATCTAACTTTGAATTTTAGGACTTGATATCAACTTGTGGCAGTCGTGCCGTCTGGGGAACGAAATGTTACTGACTTCAAATCAAGTCAATAATGGCAAAAAGGCTGTTCAGAATCATGAGCCGTGATGAATTAATTGATGTCGAATATATGCTTATTACCTGCTGGAAGATGTTCAATGCTAAAAGCCATACTTCTTGAAAAGCTCTTCTGTTTTAAAATGTCTGCTGGATAAGTTTTAAATTGACTGAGCAAACTCTTGATCAGAGGCTGAAACAAAACAAAACAAGAACTTCGGAAACAGGAACAGAGCAAATACGCCTAAACGTATTTCAGGCCTAAAGGACGACCCTATATGAGCAAGATTGTTAGAGGACTGGAGAGGAGCGTTCGATGGGGCATGCAGCGGAGCGGGTGAGCGTGCGATAAGTCTGATGCAGCATTGACTCAGGAGTCTCAGGACACTTCTATGAGTTTCAATTGTTTGACATGCACGTCGCACGAACCGTCCCAGAAACACCTCATGCAATGCAACAGTAAGTAAGTAAGTAAATATTCTTTATTGCACCACAAAGATAACAGATTACAAATAGCAGAATAACATTAAACATATAGGTAGCAACAGGCGGTCTTATCGCTGTAAGCAATCTCTACCAGACAATCTTAGGGTAGCAGGACAGTAATTTGGCGTGATTAATAAAGGAATCTGTACCTCCTCAGAGAGGATGATAGAAAATATCCAAGCATCATGTGTAGCGCCCCACTCCATCCTCCTATCCACCAAGTCTTCGACCGTGTCTATCGAGGTTTCGTACTTGGGCACCGTGAAGCTGGACGCAAGGCCGCCGCCATAAGCGTTGTCGATGATGAGACCTGTCACCAGCATCCAGCCGGTGATGCTGCGTATGCGCCAGGAGGTTGCGTCCTCGCGAGTCTGAGAAAGACAAACTATTAGTTAATAAACCTAGCAACCAGCTAATTTTTTAACTCTCTAACCCCAAAGGATGATGGATGACGTTCGTTTGGTGGATGACATAGGAAAAATTGCAGAATACTTCTGGATGAGGCTAACTAGCCCAAGAGCGAGATAAGTGGCAACAAGAGGCCTTTGCTCAGCATGCAGCGACTGGAGTCTCAAATGATGATGAAGCTAGCTTCATACAATTGTCAATTTAAAGGATTTTAAAATGATGATGTATTTTAACGCCGAGTGTGGAATTAGCTTCATACAATTGTCAATTTAAAAGTTAATTTGATTCAAGGTTTAAAGTGGATAAAACTTTCTTAAAGGACAAAAAAAGCTAGTGAGAAAAATACTTTCTTGAAAAAGAAGTTTTATAAAAGTTTCACTTGTGTCAAAAATATTACATTCACGATCCGATAGAATTTGATAGCATGCGTTTAAACACGCTTTGTCACACCTAATCTATTACTTACCTATATTAAAACACCAACCGGTGAGGAGGGTAAATTATCATTTTCTGCTTTCAGAATAAGCTATCGAGGCAGTGTTTACCTCAATGCCATATAATTCAGATACACAAACGGCATCATTAGCGTTAGACCTAATATTTGCACATGAATGCTTTAAAAAATGTTGGCTTTAACTTTTCAGGTTCAGGGTAATATAAAGTTGGCCTCAGAAACGGAATATCCGGTTATTTAATTGCACATATTCTAATATATTATATTTATTGTTGCGTACGAAAATTAGAAAAGGCACAAGATCAAACTCGTCATTTTCATTTTTAATCGACGAATTTTTTTCTGTAACGTAAATTCCAATTAAGTTTCTTAATTTTTTATAGAGCTACTTCTGTGTATGTACATACAGTCGAGTTCATAAATATGTGTACATTTTTTCACCTTATTGCAATGATTTAAGCAAGGTGAAGAAATGTACACATATGTGTACAGTCGACTTCATAGATATATATCTATGAAGTCGACTGTACTATAATGATCTGGCGGTAAAAACACCATTTTAAGTAAAAACACATTACTTGAGTGATCATCATCCCAAACGTGTCTAAGAAGACATTGTCGGTAGAGCGCTGGGCTATAGAGAGAGCGAACGAAGCGTAAAAGAAGGTGAACACCAGACACATCCACATTGTCCATGAGAATGGCACCAAAGGTAGGTCCCAGCTTGTCAAAACCCTGTAAACAAATTGTATTCTAATATAAGAAACAAAAGCTTTTAAGTCCTATGAAATAGGTATGTCCTATGAGTAAGTACTTTTCACCGAACAACATTTTTCTTCATGTCTTCGATTTATTTTTTACCTAAATATTTTTAATTTTACGTAACATTCAGATATGATAAATAGTAATAAAATATTGAAATGTTTGACGGGATTTTCTTTTATTTTAATCTCACTTACCTGGGTGCGGGTGCGACGCAAGTTATAGCAGTTCTAATAATTGGAGCAGAAAAATCCAACACTCTGTATTCCTCGTACCAGGAATACAGCGCCGCTGAAAGGTAAAATGAATATTAATAAGTATGACATAGTTAATTTTATGTTCGAAAGACTTAAAACTAGAATCTGTTTTTTGCAAGCCAAAATCACTGACGCTCCGTGGCGAAAGAGATGCAATCTGAAAGAGGGGGGACATCTCATGACTAATAAGACACGCTATTAATATGGAGCTTTAACTATTGCACTTACTCTTGAATACAATGCCCTGGTTTCTAGTATACCAGACATACGAGAACAAATAAAGGAACGACTCACTGATGCCGATGTCAGCGCGATCTGTAACCACATTGCCCAGGACTCCGACACCCGTGTTGTTCTCATAAATCTCCCCCCACTCGTGCTCGTCATCTCTCACTATTTCTAATGTGCAGTTCACCCATCTAAAATTTGTTGAATTTGGGGTCATTATTTGCCGGACGTTTAATTGCTCTATGCTTGTAACGAAACAGTAGGCCTAGCACATGATGGCCGCGAGAGTATGTCGCCGCGAGATAGACTACCCGTCCTTATGTCATCAATACAGTTAGAAGAAGACGTGTCATCTATCTTGCGGCGACATACTCTCGCGGCCGGGATACCCCCATTTGCCAGAATTTCATTTGCCATAATTTTATTTGCCATCCTATTCAACAATCATAATATTGTTTCTCATAACATCTTATGCCATAATCATTGTTTACTATATTAATCTAGTGCCAGAAACTTTGTTTCCCATAAAGTCAGTTTCCATAATGTCATTTGTCAGAATCATCGAAATCCGTAATTACCACATTCCATACCATCATTTGTCATACAAATTAGCGTCCAGAAAAGTCAATTTCCATAATGTGCTTTGGCAGAATCGAAAACTACTATAATAGGTAGTTAGGTTAGATTAGAACTGTGACCCCTGGAAAATGAAACTGCTGTCAGAAAGTAGGTTAGGTTAGGTTAGAACTGTGAACCTCTGGAAAAGGAAACTGCTTGAAAAGTAGGTTAGGTTAGGTTAGAACTGTGACCCCCGGAAAATGAAAATACTATCAGACAGTAGGTTAGGTTAGGTTAGAACTGTGACCCCTGGAAAATGAAACTGCTATCAGAAAGTAGGTTAGGTTAGGTTAGAACTGTGACCCCTGGAGAATGAAACTGCTGGAAAAGTAGGTTAGGTTAGGTTAGAACTGTGACCCCTGGAAAATGAAACTGCTATCAGAAAGTAGGTTAGGTAATAATATGGGCAACAATTAATATGGCAATAATTGCTTATGGCGTTTGAATATTCTATGAAACCATATTATTGCACTTAATAATATGGCTAACAAATAGTATGGCATTGTATGATTATGGAAGGTAATATTCGGATAAACAACGAGTATGTCATATGATTTTTATGGTAAACAAATCATTCGGGCAAATGAAATTCAGGCAAGTTAGATTCGGGCAAATGAATATTATGTTAAATGACTGTCGGGCAAACAATAGACAACCCTCGCGGCCATCATGTGCTAAGCCTACTGAACTTACTACTTAACTTGTAAAAGACAGAGTTCAGCATTTGTTTAGTACAGACAGTTTGTGTTCTGTTAGAATGAACCGAGTAATTTTAGGATTAGCCATACTGAGGGTCACTCTGAGCTGGACGGTGTTCGGTATCGCGTGTGTATAAATGTGTAAAGGAAATTCTAAATAATAAACTGAGTGCAATAACCATAATCTTTTATTACTTAACATTACATGGCGCAGTCGGTAGGATACTTTTTTACCTTTTTTGGTACTCAATAGCTACAAAATACCAACACAAATAGAACCTCCTGAGATTTTGTTAGCAATTTTATTAGGAATACCTGCAGAACTCGTCGATAATTCTCATTTCCATGCCGTCTCGGCCCAAAGGGTTCAAAGACGGATCAAGATCCAATAAAACGTAAGGTTTATACGTAAAAGCTGCAACTTTGACTGTCTTCCCGTATAAATTCGACATGTCGTGAGGAAACAGATTCACTCCTCTCTCGAAACGGCCGGTACAAGAATCCCAAAGATCCAGATATAATGGTTTTTGTACTTCTTCATCGGAGCCAACAAATGTATGAGTTATCATATCATACACCTTACAATCGTCTGAGCTTTTTACAGAAGGTACTATTAGCAGTATATTAGCAACAAAACCAGTCTCAATCAGCGACAAAATATCAGTAAGAACACTTCCATCATCTGAGTCACCTTGAAAGGGTAAAAATATGAGTTTCTTATCGCTTCTTCTTATATCTCCCAAATGATTCACTTTCTCAAAAGCTACCATGAAGTTACTAGGCTCTTGTATTTGAATTATGTAGTCAGAACATCCTTTTTCCGAAGCATACAAAATTTGATCAACCAGTTCTGAGTTATTGGGCTGTATTATCATATAACTCATGTTTGTGGGAATATTAACGGTTAATTTTGTTTCCGTCACAAACGTTAAGCAGAAAGAGTCCTGCAACTGCTGATTTATTAATGTGTTTAATAATATTTCAATGGGTAATAATATGCTTGGCAGTAACATTTTATCCTGGATGATCTTGTGTGATGTCGGAGAAAGCAGGCAAGTTTCTTGACAGCACTTGTGATACAGACATTTGTGACCAGATGTGACGATCGACATTAATAATGATACACCATTGGATATGGCCAGGTAAACAGCTCTACAGCACATGTTTGCTCATGAACTCAAACAATAAGTAACTACGGTGTGCAATTACCGGGGTCGGGTCTAATAAAAAGATTAAGATTCAGCAGACAAGCTAGTAGCTAGCGTAAGTGTTAAAAAACAATATTTATTAAAATAATCTTGATTAAGTATCCTAAATAATTATAGATCCCAGACTACATGTCCATTCAGAATGAAATATGATTTTAACTTATTAATACGTAGATTCATAAATAAAGCCTAAGAACAAAAGTAGGAATAGGAAACAAGTCAAGTCCTCGATGAATATAATTATGTAAATAAACATACACATTATACATAATTACATAATAAAAAGGTAGATATAGGTAGGTAGGCATCCTTTAACAAACTATTTTTAACCCCCGACGGAAAAACGACGGGGTGTTATAAGTTTGACGTGTCTGTCTGTCTGTTGGTCTGTCTGTCTGTCTGTGTGTGTGTCTGTCTGTGGCATCGTAGCTCCCGAACGATTGAACCGATTTAGATTTTGTTTGTTTTGTTTGTAAGCTGAATTAGTCGGGAGTTTTCTTAGCCACGTTTCATGAAAGTCGCTCTACTATGTCGCGGTCGGGGGTTTTTCAAAATTGTAATACCTTCACGACATCATTCTCAAATTAACATCACTGTTATAGTCATTCACAGTTTTAAAGGAACCCATGAGAAAACTCATCGAAATGCCGTAAAAACTACTTATTTACACGATGATTATCTTACTCTTATGAACGAGCTAATGCATAAATTGTTTCATTATGTAATTATGTACCTACTCGGCCAATTGAAGCCATTTAGGGATCGCCATTGGTAATATTGTCCAGCGTAGTCTTAAAGCCGCCATCATCTAATCATCCCTGACTGCCTACAGTTCTTAAGAAACTATCGGCCTATTTATGCAAGAGATATAGACCTTGATATTCTTACAGAGTAGTTTGAGAATGTAGAGCTTGTACTAACTTTGTTTACAATTTTCTTTATGAATATCGGGGATAATTTTAGTTCTCTGAATTCTGAAATCTAATTGATTATTTAATTCAAAATTAACTTACAAAATTACTGACCAAATAACTTGAAATTACACCCATTGATAACATATTAAGTATAGATAATGTTTGCCTACACATTAAGTTAAGTTAAGCGTACCTAAATTAAGCGCCACTAGTCAGTAAGTCGGTCGAATGAGAAATTATATTTTGTTAAAATGACTATTGCAAATTGTACTTTGTTGTCCATTTTAAAGTGCTTATCGTAAGTCTATTTGAATAAAGAATATTTTGATTGATTGATTGATTAATATTTGTACTTAAATTAAAATTTAAATAACTATTGCAGCTTTACCGCGTTTAATGAGCAATTCCCCAATGAAAACTGCGATCGATATAGAGAGTCCTCCGAAATAGAGTAAGTAGATACCCTGAAAAAAAAAAACATTATTTTTATTCAAATATAATTTTATGTTATGAAGTTACGTGAAATTCTATTACCTGCTCAAAGCTCGATCTGTATCTTATATTTTAAATCTACCTGACAATATATTTCATCAATATCGTATTATAGATCAATTTATTTCCTAATGAATTCAAAATAAATACCCACCAATAGCTGTTTGACGTTTAACGGCTCCACTCCATCTATGTCTTTCTTTGTTCTAGATAGTCTAACTTCCAGTTGCACTTTGAAATCCAAATATTTCAAAGCGATCTGTAATAAAAATAAATGTCTCTGCTGGGTAATCTTCGCTCCTTCGTAACATAGTTTCTGATTCCGACCAATGATGGGGCTGGTCGGTGGGAATGAAGAACCTGCGGGCGTAGTACACTAATGTGATAATCCCATAGATTTAGATACATTAAGCTAGATTGAGTTGTTAAGCCAAAAAGTGAGTCCACATGAGAGGGTAAAGTTGGGGCTGGTGTCCCTCTCGCACTTATTGCCACTGTCAAAATCATTTGAATGACGTCATCACTGTCATACTTTGGGGATACCAGTCAATATTCAAAGTTACTATCAAATCTACTAATACCCAATTAAAGGTTTTTTTTAATTGAGCAAATCTTTGGTTTTATGGCTTCATAATAATGGCTTACCAATTCGTTACAAGGTATTAATACCCTTGTCTCGATATAATACAAAAATAATTTAAGAAGTTTATAAACTTAGTTATCATACAGGTAAAAATACTACTACTATAGTAATCTCTTTAACACTGGTCACACGTGCGAGAGGGACAACAGCCCCAACTTTGACCCTCTCATGTGGACACACTTTTGCTAGTCTGACAAGAACGCCTTTCTGCACCGGTGATAAAGTTCAATTTAGTATGGCAAAAAAAGTGTGAGCTCAGTCCCTATTGAAGGTCCATGGATAATCCTTAGCAGGTCGGTACATCACTATCGCACTGCACAAAAGGGCGACCTGGCCCCGTAGCCGAATGGCATTTCTACGACTCGAAACGAAAACGAAACGCTGCGAAAGGTAGTCTGGCTCTGTCACGCCAATATGCAATAGCGATAGACATAGATATCTACGAGCGTTTCGTTTCATGAGCGTGTAGTGAGCGTTTGTGCATTCGGCTACGCACGCTAACGTGATAGCCTTTAGGTATCACGCGAGCGTACTTGCCCGCCAGGTATTGAAGTACCTAAGATAATATCTAAATTCTCACCTGCGTTTCCCAACACAACAGCAAACCAGATTGTTGAAGACGGCCTACCAGCTCTGTAAGCTTGGCAGTGTACGGAGAACTCTTCCTCGTCATCACCACGCACTGCTCGTAGTACATATCTTCCACCATCAGTTCAAGATTCTTGGCTCCTTCCTTGGTTATGTACTCGCCGATTGCAAAAGATCCTAGAGAAAATATGCGTAGTGTGTTCAATGTAGAACATAAACTAAAATACAATAGGTTTTGAAAGGTTTGATTTTTATATCAGCTCTCAATAAAACTCGTGCTAGTAGGTACTAGTAGGATTTGATTCCCCTCAGATGAACCGTGGTGAAAATTTGGTACTAACCTGCAGGAAGTCGTTCAATGCTAAACGCCATACTCCTTGAAAAGCTCTTTTGTGTCAAGGTTTCTGGGGGATAAACCTTAAATTGGCTTATCGCACTCTTGATTAGAGGCTGAAATTAAATGTAAGCATAACTTCTTCTAATTGTATTATGCAAACACTTACAGCCTGGCAACATTTCCAAATACTAAAAGATTTACGAAAGTTTCTGAACATTGTAAGTAACATATTTTCAATACTGTTATAATTTTCATAAACTAAAATTACATAGCAGTTCGATACAATTATCTATCTGCCATGTTGGCCAGCACACAAAGTCTCTATAAACAACCCATGTCCCATACCTCTTCAGAAAGTATCATAGAATACAACCATGCGTCAACAGGAGCGCCCCACTCCATTCTCCGGTCCACCAGATCCTGTATCGTGTCTACCGAGGCTTCGTATTTCGGGACCGTGAAGCTGGACGCCAGGCCTCCGCTGTACGCATTGTCGATGACCAGACCAATCACTAGCATCCAGGCGGAGATGCTGCGTATGCGCCAAGAGCTGGAGTCTGCGGGACTCTAGAAAGACGTAAATAGTTAAATACTCATGACTACGGAAATAGCGAATCGATGAGTAGCATATTCTTTGATGGTTTTTCAGATGATAAAACCCATTTGTCAAGAATGTCAAATTTGACATACATCCTTGCTCCTGCATAATACTGCTTTGCTTACCTTTTTGCCTTTATGTACCTTTGCTCTTTGCATTAAAGTTGTCTTTGCGTTCAATTTTCTAATAATTAACCAAATAAAAAATACGTCTTACATGATTTGTAAAATATTTGACATATCTGATGACAATCAGATGATAGCAAACACGTAATTAATTTGCATAACGTTATAAATGTTATGTTATTTTGTATATTTTTACTAACCTGGCCTATCATGTTTCCAAAGGTAGCGAAAAAAATGTCGTCAGTAGACCTCTGAGCTACAAAGAGGGCAAATGAAGCGAAGAAGAAGGTGGCTATCAAACACATCCACATCAGCCATGAGAATGGTACCAAAGGTAAGTCCCAGCTTGACAATATCCTAAAAAGTAAGTGATGTTTGATATAACCTAAGTGCAAGGTCCATAATTTGTGTCATGGACCTCGTGGACCTAGTTTGGCCTTATGAGGACTGATGAATTTCGATAGGTGTAAATGCTTGTAAAAATTACACTATATAAGTAAATTACTTGCCTAGGTGCGGGCGCAATGCAAGTGACAGCAGTTCTTATGATTGGAGCTGAAAAATCCAATGCCCTGTATTCTTCATACCAGGAATAGAGTGATGCTGAAAATAGAGCGCAGACAATTAGTTTCAAAATATCATTGGATTAGGGACATTACTGTGATGCTAATCTTTTTCTTATGTATTTTCCGAAATTAAACCAAAAATCTTGGCACCCTAACCGGTATCTTGAGGTAGGAAGATTTGGCTTACTGATTCCTATCTCTGTTCGATCTTCGACCAAATTTCCGACGAGGCCAACGCCAGTGTTGTTCTCGTAAATCTCACCCCACTCCTGTCCATCGTCGGGTCTTACAATTTCCACTGTACAATTGATCCACCTAAAATATGAAAAATATTTCTTGAAAAAGCACATATTAAGATCCGGTTAACCCGGTTGATGTTTTGAAAAATTTTAGAACTTCTGGTCTTCCTTGCCTGCAAAATTCCTCTATGAAGCGTATGTCTATACCATCGCGGCCTAGCGGAGCCAAAGATGGGTCCAGGTCTAATAATACATATGGCTTGTATGTAAATGCTCCCACTTTAACCTTCTTTCCCTGCAGATTCCTCATGTCATGAGGAAACAAATTCGCCCCTTGTTCAAACAATTCCGTGCAAGAATCCCAGCGATCCAAATAGATAGGTTCATGTATTTGTTCCTCGGCACCGACAAATATGTGAGTTATCATGTCGTATACTTTACAATCTGCTGAGCTTTGCACAGTAGGTGATATTAACAAAATATTAGGGACGTAACCAGTTTCCTTTAGCGACAAGAGATCAATAAGGACACTTGCGTTGTAAAATTCGTCTTCTGAAGCTACAAATATGAGTTTCTTGTCACTTCTCCTTACGTCACCTATATGATTAACCTTTTCGAAAGCAATCATAAAATCTTGAGGCTGATCCATTTGAATAATGTAATCGGTACACGCTTTTTCCGACGCATCCAAAATCTGTTGTACAAGTTCAGAATTATTGGGTTTGAATCGCATAGAAGTGATATTTGATGGTAAATCGGTCCTTAATTCTGTTTCTGTGACAAAAGTTAAACAGAAAGACGTTCGCAAATACTCGTTAATTAAGGTGCTTAGTAATATTTCGATCGGTAATAATATATTTGACGGCACCAGCATCTTGGCTAGAAATGTTTAATTAAGTAACTATTCAATAAAAATACAACCTACAAAATAACATGTAAGATATCTATGCTACGAACTTTTCTAATGCACTTAAGTCAGTAGAGGCATTTTATAGAGGATAGAGAATTTGCCATTATTTATTTTTGTAGGTAAATTTCCAGACATAGGTAAGTTATTGTTGCTCAAATAGAAACTACTTAACATACCGATAACAGTTAGCAAACAATTTACCTAAGGCAAAACGTCACACTAATATTTTCAAGTTACCTACTACTTCAGAATATATAATCTTGAACTTAGGTACCGGTTCGACCCATGGTTTAGTTGCAACCATACATAATCGAAGATCAGTCATATTTAGGATTCACTTATAGTGGTGAAGTGGTTACTAGTTGAGCTTTGTTATGTGCTTTTCAGGAATCTACATAATATCATAGCCATTTATACAATACCTACTTTAAATGTTTACACTTTGCCCGACAAAGGCAGTTTATATGTAAAGCAATTTGAGCTAATGTTTATGTGGTATTTGTTTCCCATTAGGTAGCAGTAAAAGTAGGCTTTTGAAATGGCATGCAACTTCGACAAAACACATTCGAGTCCAGAAGCTAGGACGCCTTCCAACTTCCAATCCAAAGCGGGCAGAAATAAACAATTTTGGGGATATGACGTCTCCCTGTCACACACCCACCTAAGACCGGAATGAGTAAGGTCTCATGTCCTGATCTTGAAGACGGGCTGAGATAACATTCTTATCCATACTAATATTATAAATGGGAAAGTCTGTGCGTCTGTTTGTTTGTCCGTCTTTCACGGCCAAACGAAGCAACGAATTGACGTGATTTTTTAAGTGGAGATAGTTAAAGGGATGGAGAGTGACATAGGCTATTTTTTATTATTTCTAACGCGTGCGAAGCCGCGGGCAAAAGCTAGTACTATATATAGGATATAAATATCTTTGTTGAGTATTACATGACTAAATTTTTATTTAAAGTTGACCTAATTTTCCATTCATAACGTGCAATAATTTTAATTAGCTCCCTAAATCATTAAGTACCTATGTGTTCTGTTATTACATACAACATACATACATACATACAATCACGCCTGTATCCCATAAAGGGGTAGGCAGAACACTTGAAACTACTGAAGCTTCAGTGCCACTCTTGGCAAATAAGGGGTTGAAAGAATACGAAACTGTGACATTGCAGTGACAGGTTGCCAGCCTCTCGCCTACGCCACAATTTAACCCATATCCCATAGTCGCCTTCTACGACACCCACGGGAAGAAAGGGGGTGGTGAAATTCTTTACCCGTCACCACACAGGCTGTTATTATTAAATGAAATATATATCTAATGTGTGTCATTGTGTATTAAATTTATAAAAAAAAGCAAAACAGGCTACAGGCCACTAAAGCTAATGGATATTTTGTTATGGTTAGCGACAAGACACAGGCGGTTAGCGCCACCAATAATTATACTGACGACAACCAAACTTGATCGTTGTAGTATCTACAATTAGGCTTAGAATAAATTTAAAAGTGGAAAATTCTAGAATATATTTATTCTAAGCCTAGTGGCATCGATTGCAGACGTTTCTGCTAATCAGAAGTTAAAAATGTATCTACTATTGTTAAAATATTACATACGTAAATAGCAAAATATAAGATGTAACATAAATTGGAAAGCATTTTAAATTCTGATAAGTACCTTAGTACTTATTACGTATATTGCTTATGTAAAATATCCATGCGAAAGAAACAAATCATATCAAGTAATATAATGTTAGACAAAAACCTAGCACAATTTAACATAAATCTCTAATCTCCATACTTCGAGCGGTGATAAGTGTCACTGTCAAACTCAAGTGGCATCCCAACCGGAAGATTTTTTTGGTTATAGTGGCTGCTCTGAATCAGCTATGTGACGTCACTTCCCCTTTAAACTATTTTTAAGAAATTTTACTAAAATTACAAAAAAAAAATTAAAAAATACATTTTTGTGATCTATCTAGGCACATCTCGAAACGGTTTCCGATTTAGGGACATTGAAAATTTTGAAACTTTGTCAATTATATTTTTTGGTTAAGTGGCACTTTACGGAACATAGTGTCAAGATTGTTTGAGCCGTTTATACGGCGTGTGTGTGGTCGCCGCCGGGTGCCGCCACACAACCGAACTAATAATAAAGGGCATAAAAACTCACACTACTCCTCGTTACGCAGACAAAACTTTTTAATCGAGGAGATAGTTACGGCGACGAAGGTAGACATCAAAGACTGATTCAGCCACCGTCTAAGTAACAACGTAATACAAGTCAGCAGCCGATCAGAAAATCAGCCCGATCCTAAAGTTCCTTTATAACGTAATAGAACCTAAGGTTGCTTTAGATGCCCGATGGGTTATGAATTTCATGATCAAGCAGTTAGCAGTTTAGTAGTACGAATACATACTTAACCTAAAGTGCGCTTGTCGCTCAACACATGTTACTAAAGATTTGCTATTAAGCATTGCTGCTTTATAGTTATTTGTTATACAAGGGGGCAAAGTTGTATTTTAACGCCGAGTGTGGAATTGAACAAGTGAAGGGATTCTAATAGTTGAACCACGAGCGAAGCGAGTGGTTCGAGAATAGAATACTGAACTTGCGAGTTTTTTAACACACGATAAGTAATAGTTATTTGTTATACAAGGGGGCAAAGTTGTATTTTAACGCCGAGTGTGGAATTGAAAAACGAGCAAGTGAAAGGATTCTATAGTTGAACCACGAGCGAAGCGAGTGGTTCGAGAATAGAATCCTGAACTTGCGAGTTTTTTAACACACGAGAAGTAAAATACATTTGCCCCCGAGTGTAACACAAAACTTTTCCCCTTACTATAGCGAGGAAACTACAACGCAAAAAATGCGTTTATCACTGCTTCCACTATTTCCACAGGTGGTAAATGATCTTTATTACTAGATTCACTTACTTTTATCAATTTTAAAGCAGTTAATTTGACTTTATTCAAGGTCAAATTACTTTACCCACTAGTGGATAAAATGCGTTTTTACCCGCTGGTATTAAAGGACAAAACACGTGTTTCCGAGCCAGTGAGGGGAAAAATACATTTTCTCAAACATGCAATGAAATATTGTCTTTACGTTCCTTAAAATGGGCTGGGAAGTATCGCTTTTTGGATTTCATATTATTTTTTAGGCCTAGGCCTGCAAAGTAACTTTTTTTTTAATTTCGACAACATTTTTTATTTCATTGTATGTTTGAGAAAAGCACTATACATGTCTCGGCGTGAAAACGGATTCCCGGCCTCGTATGGCCGGAAATCCTAATTTTCCCGGCCTCTGATGTAATGTACTATTGCACCCGAGTGTAACAGAAAACTTTTCCCCTCACTATAGCTAGGAAACTACAACGCAAAAAATGCGTTTATCACTGCTTCCAGTAATTCCACAGGTGGTAAATCATCTTTATTACTAGATTCACCTACTTTAATAATTTTTTCCCCTCACTAGCTCGGAAACACGTGTTTTGTCCTTTAATACCAGCGGGTAAAAACGCATTTTATCCACTAGTGGGTAAAGTAATTTGACCTTGAATAAAGTCAAATTAACTGCTTTAAAATTGATAAAAGCAGGTAAATCTAGTAATAAAGATGATTTACCACCTGTGGAACTACTGGAAGCAGTGATAAACGCATTTTTTGCGTTGTAGTTTCCTCGCTATAATGAGGGGAAAAGTTTTGTGTTACACTCGGGTGCAAATGTATTTTACTTCTCGTGTGTTAAAAAACTCGCAAGTTCAGGATTCTATTCTCGAACCACTCGCTTCGCTCGTGGTTCAACTATAGAATCCTTTCACTTGCTCGTTTTTCAATTCCACACTCGGCGTTAAAATACAACTTTGCCCCCTTGTATAACAAATAACTATTAAAGCAGTTAATTTGACTTTATTCAAGGTCAAATTACTTTACCCACTAGTGGATAAAATGCGTTTTTACCCGCTGGAATTAAAGGACAAAACACGTGTTTCCGAGCTAGTGAGGGGAAAAGAATTTTTCTCAAACATGGTATGAAATATTGATGTTATGTGCCTTATAATTGGCAGCGAAGTATGACGTTGCAGGTGCGGCTAGGACGATTGATAGATAATGGAATTTCATACAAACCTTGCAGGCCAAGGCCGGCAAAGTCCTCTTTTTTAATTTCCAAACACAGATAATTGTGACATTACATCCAGGTATTTAGCCAATTAAAAAAAACTATAAGGGGCTTTATAGACGTGCCGACTGCAACTGGTACGGGCCCTAGACAATATTTGATTTTGGGTGCGTTTTCATACAAAAAAAAAAATTTTCGTTTTTTTTTTAATTTTTTTTTTACTTTTTGTTTTTTTATAAGCGTATACGGGGCATCAAAGGGGAACGAAAATTCGATATGATATTTTATATTTAATATTAATAATGTTGATTAACTAAAATTAAAGCTAGAAAAATTAAAACTATAAGTGCCCAGATTTTTTTTTTTATATTTTTCATCCCGCTGATGGCACCTGATACATTATTGATAAAGTTAATTTAGCCAAACCTAATGTTTACACACAACATTAGACTAGCGATTTTTCATTTCCACCGCTACTTACTTCGACTTATGTAAACATTTACAAACTGTCCAAACTGAAACCTATTTTCGTCCAAATAAAAACGGTTTTCGCTTGTCATAATTATGTTGCGTTTACTTTCTTTTCAAGCATACAACGATATTCATCACTATTTTGTCAGCAAAGGGGAAACACCTCGCAATTTTGGCTGAGTTTTGATAAAATCACCCTTAACTTTAATGTTGTAGTGGATATTATTGTCTGTGGAGATGTTGTTCTAGATCCCTAAATCCGTGCTCATGATTTGCAGGCTACCTAGCCAACGCCACTATCGCTTACGCTTTGTAAGCGTTTCGTGGCTAGCTATTATTGCTCTTCTGTAGTGGCGTGACAGAGGCAGACTGCGTTTCGATCGCCACGTAGTATGAACGATTGTCGCTTCGGCTAGGCCGGCAGGTTGTGTAAACAGTAACCGAACCCGCGCCGCCGGAGTGCTCGCCGGTGAAATGCGATACCTCTGTTATTTTGTACTTTTCACCATTTGTGGTGCCGGCTGGCTTTTTAATTAGGTGTATTTATTTTGTTTTAGTCATTTTAGAATAACAAAGTTTGAACTAAAACACTTCGGGATGTTAGTAAGCGGACGCGATCACGCGATGGTTTGTGTTGTGTCGCTGGATAAAATAAAGTTGTGTCAGAAATTCAACCGATCTGTAAAGACATTATATTCGGTGCGAGTTTACACAGTATTCAGACAGCGCAAACTATGTATCTGTCTATGATGAAAAACAAAGAAAAAGTTATTTTTGACTATATTTTTTTACTTTACTCAGTGCCGTGTCTAAATACGGCAACCACGTTTGAAGCTTTCGGTAGTGAAACAGTCAACTCCTAACAGTCATGGCTATTTCGAATCAAAACAATCGAATCGTCGCTCAGGTGATAAACTATTGCTCGATGAAGAGTGTCCTGTCGTCCCAATATGCCTCTGTCATAGGTATAATTTATAATTCTAGCTTCGCTGGATGTTTTCACACTTTTTAGTTTTTACTACTCACACAGGTTGACGACTACATGTTTAAGAGGTATGGATGGACAAAAAAAACAAATCTTTAAAAAACTCTTACAAAATGTATTAAATTAAATAAGTAACACCGCTATACCATTTACTTAATCCTTCTTCCTCAACTTTGCGCTCGAGATCTCAATCGACTGCAGCCAATGCGTGATTTCCTCAGGGCAGGTCGGTTTCTGCTCGGCGCCAGGGATGCCCTTGAAGAGGGTTTCGGCGTTAACGTCGATGAGATTCTGTCGGGATAGCACGATGGCTCGCACGAAACCGTCGCTCAGGGTGATGAACTTTTGCTCGATGAAGAGGGTCTTGTCGTCCCAGTATGCCAACTGTAAAGAACAAACGATTTTTAAATAATCCTATGATATTTCGGATTTTTTCTCGTAACCGATCCGCCAACGCAAGCTCCCAATGATATTTCGCGTTCGTGTGCAAAATATATCCACTTCTTGTCTCATAGAAGAATCTGGTTCTTTATCTACACTTACCCTAGTCTCCACTTAATACGCCGTGAAGATGGGGATGGTCCTCCTGTACCGGATGTTCGAAGCACCCTGAAGTGCATGCCTATTGGCCTTGGTTATGTTTTGATATATCCCCGTGCGGTCATAGAAATAAACCGGACAATTCCCAACTCATAGTTCATGTGTTAGAGGAAGACCACGTATTAAGGTTATAGGTACAAAACCTGTTTCTTTGTGTACTCACCCTAGTCTCAACTTTATACGCCGTGAAGATGGGGATGGTCCTCCTGTACCGGATGCTAGAAGCACCCTGAAGTGCATGCCTATTGGCCTTGGTTATGTTTTGATATATCCCCGTGCGGTCATAGAAATAAACCGGACAATTCCCAACTCATAGTTCATGTGTTAGAGGAAGACCACGTATTAAGGTTATAGGTACAAAACCTGTTTCTTTGTGTACTCACCCTAGTCTCAACTTTATACGCCGTGAAAATGGGCATGGTCCTCCTGTACCGGATGCTAGAGGCAACCTGCAGTACATGCCTATTGGCCTTGGTTATGTTTTGATATATCCCCGTGCGGTCATAGAAATAAACCGGACAATTCCCCTCATAGTTCATGTGTTAGAGGAAGACCACGTATTAGGTTATAGGTACAAAAACCTGTCTCTTTGTGTACTCACCCTAGTCTCAACTTTATACGCCGTGAAGATGGGGATGGTTCTCCTGTATCGGATGCTAGAGGCGCCCTGTAGTGCATGCCCGTTGGCCTTAGTTATGTTTTCGTAAATTCCCGTGCGGTCATAGAAGTGGAACCGTGCGAAGTCCAGCTCACGGACGTAGCGCGCGTTGTTCATGTGTCGGAGGAAGATATCCACGTCTTGTGTTGTGCAGAAACCTGGAATAGCAATTCGTTGGAAGTTATAGGACTGATTCTTAAAAAATAGATTGATTGAGAAACTTTCTCGTCGTCTTTCTAAAACAATGTACTTGTTTAATTGTATCCACCTTTACTCTAAGACCGTTTTCACATTATCCGATCCGATATCGGATGTCGGAAGGATTTCAATAGAAAAAATCCAATATGGCGCCTGTAATGTATGGGATGTCGGTCCGACATCCGATATCGGATCGGATAATGTGAAAACGCACTAACGGTATGTTAATTTAGTAGTGCTCAATTTGTTTAGTAAATTATTTTTCTTCGCCTGGTTTCCATAGTACTCTCTGCATGTATTGTAGCAAGTCATTGCAATTCAAATTCATTTTATTAATAGACTTAGAACAATCGCAATAATAAATATGCGTTCTTATAAGAACGTTTCAGAAAGTTTCAGGAGGCCGTATCTTTCCTATTGTTTTAATTATGCCTTATTTTGATACCAGCAATTAGTGGTCCAGTATATGTCTTCGTGAATATGAGTGTTATCTCCAAAGTGTGTGAAACATGTTACAAACCTATCGGTACTGATGGAGGAGCCGACTAATTGTTTTAATTATGCCTTATTTTGATATCATCAATCCTCTTTGCGTTATGTGTATATTTCCAAGGCTCATGGGAACCTATCGGTACTGATGGATAGGACTAATGTAACAACATGAATATGAAATTAAATAAAACAACATAGCGAATTAATAAAACCGGTGTAATATAATCGCCGTCTAGCAAACTGATTAGCCTAACCGTTATGTTCATATATTTTACCATAATACCTACCAACAAAAACGCTAGTCATTGAAAACAAAGTTCTTGACTAAGGAAATTTACAAGACATAAGTTAATTAACTTCTAACGTTTATATTTAAATTAAGTACCTAACAAGAAACTTACCGTAAATTGTAGACGTATCGTTTACGCCACACTTCTTTTGGAAGAGCCTTCCAATCCCAATAGTAAAAGCGATTCGAAGGAAGTAGTTGACGTCCCAAAACATATACGCCAGAGCTATGAGAACTGTTATCACGCACAACATTTTGAATTAAAAGTACAAAAAGTAATTATTTATTGGAACGTGACGTTTGATTACCAGCAATAGCAAGCGCGGTATGCGAACACCGGCTAAGTGTAGGTGGGAATGCCAAAAGAACAACGTTGTAACTTTTTAAATTAACTCGCGTAACCCACTATTAGACCTTAGTCGTTCGAAATAAGGTCTATCAAATCATTTAATGTGTCTACCTTCTTGCGTAAGAGTGACTTGTATTCTGACTTAGGTCATTTTGGTTCTGAAAGGCTAAGTGAGGACGCAACAACAGTGAAGTGGCAGCAAGATCGTTGAACCGGTTGGACCCATGCGTGAAGTTAGGAACAGGTGGGCGCAACGGGACCTAAGTAAACCCTTGACACTGACAGACATGTTTTGATGGCATATATTATTTACTTTTCTATAATTAGTATACTAAATATATACTTTAGTATAGGTACATGTATTATGTATAGTGTTGTTATAAGACTAGTCTTGAAGACTTTTAAACCTTAAAGACTTGCAAACCCTAAAGGTTCACGCTTTAAAGACTCATTAAAGGTTTTAGCTCAGAAACGGTTCAGAACCTTAACGACTCAAGCTTTTTATGAGCTCTTAAGAATGAGTCTTTAAGACTCGGGCTTCATAGAGAGCTCAAGCCCCCTAAACCTCTAAGGCCTGTGTCAAGCTTTAAGAGCTCAAACAACGAGCTTTATAGGCAGATAGTATTTATTTTTAACCCTTAATTTGACGGTGTCGGTTTGGTAGATTTTAGGGTTCCGTACACAATGGGTAAAAACGTAAGTCTAAGATTACTAAGACTCAGATATCCGTCCGCCCGGTCACGTCACCACGCTGTATCTCATGTATTTCAGGATACTAAAAAATACGGAGCTCTCAGTGGGCGAGTCCGACTCGCACTTGGCCTGTTTTTTTTTACTTCTGTTGACCTTAGGATCTAGTTTATTAAAAGCTCTTAAGACTTAAATGCTACAAACCTTATAGACTTATACCTCCAAAGCTTAGGAGTCTTTAAAGCTTGAGGACTAAAGACTCGAGGATTCTGTGCTCGTAAGCAGCAACGCAAACTTATAAGGTTGAGGCTTATATGGTCGAGGCTTTAAGGTTCGAGGCTTTAAGACTCAGAAGTCGCGACTCGAGTTTTGTAGTTTACGCCTCAAAGCTTAAATTCACAACACTAATTATGTATTTAAGTATGTATGTTGTTGTCAGTACAAAGTATGTTGTCAGTTGTATGTTTCTTTCTTTCCGTATAAATAGACAAGTTTAAGTACCTATAAATCCCGAGCGAAAAATTCCCACAACTTAATTATGATTAATAATAAGTACTTATAATTAAAGAGACTTTCACTTTGTGATTAATTTGCCTTACTTTTATTACTTAGGCACCAGTAATCCACGCTAATTCCACGGAATGTCGTTACAAATTTTAACTATAAAACTCCCGTGAGACACAGATATATTTAAAAATATTTTAAGCGGGTTAGTGCGTTCTCACATTATCCGATCGGATATGGAATGTCGGACCGATATCCCATACCTACATTACAAGCGCCATCTTGATTTTTTTCCATTGAAATCCTTCCGACATCCGATATCGGATCGGATAATGTGAAAACGGCCTTATTCACGTATTATGGCCGCTGTACACATATGGCCAACGGTTCCACCAACCCTTTGTGAAACCCCTTGGCCAAGATAAGAGCCGCTGTTTACACATTGGCGAACCAATCACTTGGCATTGGCTCTTCATGAAAGATGGACGTGGAATGGAAAAGTCTAGGAAATTCTAGGTCATAGACGTTGTCAGAAAAATTTGATTAAAAAATAATAACCCCGTAGTAAAATTAAATTATTTGAAATATTAACAATTTTTTGAATATTCTGATAAGAACATTTATCTTTTTTAGGAAATACATTAAACATTTGCAAGGTTATTTTATTTCCTAAAATCTACACTATTATTGGCATAGATAAACTTATTATTTTCGTAAATATTTCACTACTGTCCTCTCTGACGGCTGACGACCAACTGAATGAAGCGCCAACGTGTAAACGCAGTTGGCCATTGGCGCCAAGATCCTTTGAAGTGTGGACAAAAAACCGACACCAATCGGTTGGCCGGCAAGCGCAAGCGCCAACTGCCAACTTACGGCCAAGTAGCCCTCTACACGCTTGGCCAAGGGGGTTGGTGGAACCGTTGGCCATATGTGTACAGCGGCCATTAAGTCGATTTAACGCTCGACATGTTTCGCTCCATTTCCGAGGAGCTTTTTCAAGCGTTATATCGACTTAATACACGTGAGTAACCCGCTTAAAATATTTTTAAATATGTCGTCACAAATTGTTAATTATTTTTCATATCACTTTACTTACTTGGGAAAAAGGGTAAGGTTATTAGATAGCCAAAAAGAAAACACAAAACTATTCTTATATAAACATAGGTATCATATTAAGTACTCAAGCTCTCAACTTTTTACTAGATATCTCCATACTCTTCAGCCAGGTCTGAATGTAGTCTGGACACGTTGGCCTCACGTCGGATCCCGTCAAGCCTTCGAGAAGGGCCTCGGTGGACTGACCGTCGTCTCCAATAGCATGCTGCCGGGAGACGAGAAACGAACGGACTTTGCCGTCCGCCGTCGTGACGACTTGGTGCTCGAAGAACAGAGAACGGTCGTCCCAATACACGAGCTGAAAAGAGTGCCTAAGTTTTGCGTTGTTTTTCTTGAATGTATTAAAATTATAGGTGACAGATCTATGCATAAGTTTACATAAATTAATTAATTCAAATCACATATCATCAAAACATGAATAAAAACAATGATCAAAGATTGCATACGCGTTTGATTACTGGTAGGTAGATGGAACAACGTAATGATGTAATTTTATTGTAGATACAAACCAGTAAAAAACATATTTTTAAAAAAGAGGCCAGTAAGATATTAGCCATCAATATTTTAATCCATTATCTAGAGAAATTTACAAAACTTTAAGATACGAATAGGTAGTCGAATATATAGTTTGTGCGGAAAGAGTAGTCATGTAGGTACCTATACTTAACATGACTTTTAATTCTCTTTCCGCACAAATATAGTTGCTTACTCAATTTCAAAAACCCTACTGTACCTTTGTGTCAATTCTATAAAACTTAAACAATGGAACAGGTTCCGATGTACAAGTGAGTGTGCATCCCTGCAAAGATTTGATACGCAGCTCCTGGCTTCGCTGGTATATGCCGGTGCGGTCATAGAACTGGTAGCGGGCAAAGTCCAGGTCTCTCACTAGTCTGGATAGGCGAATACTAGTGAAAGTGATGTCGCAATCTTGGAGTGTGCAAATTCCTTAAAAATGAAAGTAAATAATTAGTATGGGGCCTATCTTTTCAGTAAACCAACGTCGTCGTCGAAAACAAAAGTCGAGCGATAGTGTTTTAAAATATTTTATTTAGTATTTAAGTTACATAAGGGTATATGGTCTCTTGCAGTTCTACAAGTTTCTGCCGTAGCTGACACAGACACTTAATTCAAGACTAGTCAATTTAAGGCTTATGACACTTTCTCAAGTCGAATAGGCCCCTTGTAGGTAGTTAGGTATAGTTTCATGATTAACTGATCTAATCCACCGAAGACACAAATTTCTCTTTCTAGAAATAAGTAAATAGACTTACCATAAATAGTGGCAGTATCTTTGATACTTATTTTACTGTTAAATAATCTGCTGCCGATCACAGTAACATACACTCGAACAAAATAGTTAGCATCACAAACTACCATGAAAAATATAAAAAGCAAACATAGTAAGAACCACATTTTACTAAATTACGTAAACAATAACCAATTTAGTTCTCCACTTTGACTTCAAACGAGTCCAGACATTATTACAATCGCTGGGTAAACGATTTAGGTATGTTAAACGTATGGAAATGTCGATCGGCATTGATCTTTGTTTAAACTTTCATAAAAACTAAGTAGTCATTATCATTAGGTACGACCGTTTGATGTAAAAAGACAATTTGTTATTGTTATAAACTACTTATATTATTCCCTCTATATTTTTTTACTAGTTTATTGTTATATTTACATTGTAATTGTAACCTTATTATTATTAGGTAACTAGTTACTTTATACTCTTGATACTTATGATTCACTTTTCCACTGAGGATTGGATAGATAGCAAGTAATGTAGGTTACAATTGCCGTGTAAACTATTTGTGGGACACTTACTGTTACAATTACTGTTGTGGGATACTGTTCTGTGGTAGCTGTAACTTATTTTGTTAATAAATAATTCCAAAGACTAATATAATGGCACATCTCGGACACTGGCGATCAAATATATGACAGAGGCGCGTTCCTAGCACACATTCTAAGCTTGTGTAGGTGAACGCGTAGCATGCTTGTATGAGTGAGATATGACAGGTCGACTGGTCGCGTTTTTGACAGGCGGTAACTGTGAGGTAACCGAGAGGGGGTGGGAGGCACTTTCAGCGGGGAGCGGGAGTGGCCATACTGTACGATAGTACTCTTTATTATACTCGTACTGTGATAATGGGCAGCAGCTTCGTATTCGTACTCAAAAACTTATAATGATGTGTGTTATTGTAGGTGAATCTTACCTACCTATAGTATGTCTACCTGTCTGTCTTATCTCGTCCCGTTAAATTTAACTCAGCCCTTTGACGGCGTGAACTCGCCTGTGAATTTAAATACTTACTTAAGAACCTAACATACATTTCCGACTTCGGAAGTTCGGATGATTGAGTTTCCATCCAATTCAGCCGACCGATTTATGTAGCAATGAAATTCGCATAAGATAAATAAATATTGGGGGACACCTTACACAGATCAACCTAACCCCAAACTAAGCAAAGCTTGTACTATGGGTGCTAGGCGACGATATATCCATAAATATAAATGGGAAAGTGTGTGTGTTCTGTTAAGAGATCTCAAGATCTGAGATTTAGACTCACATCACATTATTAAATTGGTGACAAGTTTTCTCACTGTCAGGGAACCGTAATAGGATCTGTCTTCATTTGGATTATTGTCACGGATTTGTTACTGTCTGCCGCCGGCGAGAGGGGATACAGTTTGCACTACTAACTTGTATTTATTAACTGTTTGCACTGCAAATCTATTTACCGTAATACGATTTACTTATCTGTATTTTTGGCTTGTTTGTGTATTATTTACACAAATTAATATAGATAAAGCCAATGACAATTAGGTAGGTGAAGATAGGCATATAGTATTTTTTTCTGATAGAATACGTTGAAACATGAAACATTTATTAAAATAACAAAGTTAGTCATTTCGGTCATTTAAAAAAAGATAATAAAAAAATATACAAAATAAATAGAGACCCATCCGATGTCGCATATAACTATGACGTATTCTATTAGAAAATATATTTTTTCCTATCTTCAAAAAACTTTACCTACCCATTGTCGACAAATTCTAACATTGACCGCAACGGCAGCCTAAAAGTCCGCCTAGTTAATTTTTACTTTTGCATCGAAAATAAGTGATAGCTAACAGCAGCAGCTAGATACAATATAGCAACCCAAGAAATTCCCAAAACGTATGTGGCTTTATCTATTTTCGTATTTGTGTTTTGCGATAACCTGTCCGACTTATGGTGATGACCTGATGACGTTAATGATGCCTTGCCAATTTTATTAGCCCAAATTCCATGCAGAGTTGGCTTATTCCGACTAATGTGGCATAATATTAGGCGTCTATGAGGACATCCGTTAGCTGAAGCGGTTGTATATCTAGCGGATGACTAGGATAACGAAACATTATTTTGAGCAACCTAACTGGCGCAGTCGCATGGGACGGCTTTTACTTTACGCCTGTGCAAGGGAGTTAAGGGACAGGTTGAAAGACATGATTTAGTAAAAACAACAGTAACATCTAATGCCTTTAATTGAACTATAATAAATTGCGTACAAACCGAGTCATTAAATACAGATTAATATAAAAGAAGATCATAGTAGATCCTTAATTATAGTACCTACTTTACTAATATTTGGCAATTTTCTTTGGCATTAAAAATGATCATTGATCAATAAGCCTTAATAGATATCTTAACCTATTAATGACTACCTCTATAAGTATAATTAATTAAAACTATTAACTTGCAGTTAATTACTTGTCGATCAAATTTTATGAAGATTACATTTGCCTACAATCAGGCGCGCATGGGTTGCAAACCGATGGCTCACGTTGCAATGGCAGTAGTTACAGTCCAGAAAGAACTGTCAACGCAGTCAGGGGTATCAACCATGGAACCGCAGACTCGTCCCATGACTAACGCGAATAGTAGCAATAGCCACGGCCGAGACAACTTATCCAAACTAGTGACGATTACATTGCCTACAGTCAGGGGCGCAGGGGTTGCAAACCGGTGGCTGATGTTGCAACGGTAGCAGCAACGGTCCAGATAAAGCTGGCAACGCAGGCAGAGGTACCAACCACTCGGAACCACAGACTCGACCCATGACTAAAGCCGGTAGTTGTTGTAACAACGGCCGCGGGCCTACTGGTCTGAAGGCTGACCAGCGCTCTTCGGAGCTCGATACAGGGTCGTAGCTGGTGCTTGCGCCGGCGCTGGCTAGTAATGTTTTATCCGTTTGGGCCTGAAATAATATAATAATATAATATAATAATAATAAATCATTTATTTCGAGCAAGTTACACTCATAATATTTGTTAGTAAAAAAAATAACTGAATTCTAAGAAGCCTAAGAATACTTATAATTAATTATAACTATGTACATTTTCTTTTTTCTGAGTACGGCACATGTAGCCGACTGCAGCGTAGCAAAAAGGGGGAGTCCAACCTGTCCCCTATCATCTTCATGACGATGTTGGGGCTGGCGCGCACCCGGCGCACCAGGGATGCTGCTCTCTTGCGGATGGTGGCATAGAAACAATCGACCCTGGCTTCAGCGAACATTCCTGATGCGCTACAGAAGCGCGGCAGCCCCATCATCACCCAGAACGCGTTGTTATACTGGACGCGGAGAGCTTCGTAGGCTCGTTTCGTATATGACAGCCACATATTACATGAGTACAGTGAGGTGCAGTATGCTCTAAATAGTGTTACTTTCACCTCCCTGGTACATCGCGCAAACTTGCGGGCAATCATATTCGCCCGGACCGACAAAGCTCTCCGTTCTCTCTCTATGTCTTTATCGTCTTTGAGGTCTGCCGTCACTATGTGTCCTAAATATTTGAACACGTCCACCCTTTCTAGAACTTCCCCGTTTAGTTTGATGGGTGTTACTTCTGACGTTTTACTTCGGCCGACCTCAAAGACCATATATTTGCTTTTACATACATTATATTTCAAACCATGAGTTTCAGCGTATGTCTCACATACCTCTAGCAGCCTACGTATGCCCCCCACAGACGCGCTAAGCAGAACCATGTCATCCGCATAGCTAATATTATTAAGGCATACATCGTCAATATGACACCCGACATGCATTCTGCTAAGCGCATCCAGTAGCTCGTTCATATATAGGCTAAATAGAGTTGGTGAGCTCAACCCCACTCCGCACTGCAACCTATACGGGTCGGAGAGTGTGTCTGCCCATCTGACACAGTTGACCTGGTTCCCATACCAGTACCTGAAAATGTTGATCATTCCGATGGGAAGTTTAATGTCTTCAAGTTTCTTCCATAAAATATTGTATGAGACCAAGTCAAAAGCCCTAGATAGGTCGAGAAAGCAGGCATAAATAGGCGAATTTCTATCAACGTAATATTTAATAGTGTGCTTAAGGGCCAATATTGCATTTTCTGTAGACAATCCTTGTCTGAAACCAAACTGGTTATGATTCAATGCTACATACTCGTTTAACCGCATGTTAAGCACACTATCAAATATCTTAGCTATTACCGTTGCCAGTGATATCGGCCTATAATTATTTACATCGGATAGATCTCCCGTTTTATTTTTTACAATAGGCACAACTATCGTTCGCATTAAATCGTCTGGCAAATAAGAATGCGTTACACATAAATTAAATAACATAGCTAACACTCGCGCTAAATGGGGACCTGCGTGCTGGAGATGTTCGATGCTGAGACAATCGTGACCCGGTGATTTTCCTCGAGACATTGCCTTTATCGCCTTCTCCACTTCTCGTGCAGTGAAAATCGGGCATGTTATATTTGTCTCAGCACTTCCCATCTCCGCATCATTCGAGCTTAAAGGAGACTTAACAAAAAAGTGATTCTTAAAAATATTCGAAATGCCCCTTTTGTCGCTCTCCCCGTTAACACTAACAGGCAGCCCAGACCGAAAGTTCATGCTATTTGTAGCTTTCCAGAAAGTTTGAAATTTATTTTTTGAGTGATGTTCGGCTATTAGGTCCATTTTTATTTGTTGCTGGTGATCCTGGCACCATCGCAACCTAGACTTGAATATCTTTCGGCTTTCCCACATCTTCTCAAAGAAATATCCATTTTTAGGCTTTCCCTGCAAAATCCACTCTTGAAAACTCGCTCTGGCCAGCCTGTGAGCTTCACTAACGTGTCTGTTCCACCCTACTAATCGTTTCTTATTTTTAGTAGTTTTACCTGCCCAAGTTGCAGACGCAGCTTCTTTAAGGACGGACACTATGTTACAGTACATTGTATTAAATATCTCTTTGTGACTTAATAAATTACAGTACCCATTAGCAATATGTAATAGCAATGTGTAATATGATTGTAAGTTTGCGATAATAAATAATAACACACGTCATTGAGATTCATGAGGGAATCGATGTACCTATCAAAACCGACTTAATTTACGCGGAATTAAGGTTTATAGTTAAGGTTTCATTCAAAGACCAACTCCTATGTGAAGGTTATAAGTATTTGATTTGGTTATCTCACTGATGCGACCTTGTAAATATGTGCTCATATTGAAAAACTTCGCAAGGCCTAAAATAATTTGAGCACGTAGGTACTTACATGTTGCACATTGCAATGCTCAACCGCCCGCAGCAAATCATGGTTGCACCGACGCAGCACGAGCTCGAGCACGGACCGCTTCTTGCCGGGGAACAGCTTGCTCAGCATCTCGAGACCTGCTGAGCTCACGGACGCCTCTGCTTCGGCTTCTTCGCTGCCGCTGACACTGGATAAAAAATCGTTAAAAGCGCCTAAGTCTTCGTGTGCTAGTACATGGGAATAGATTGGAAAATTCATGTCTGCTAGTGCTATATAAACTACTGTCAAGAATAAGAGACGGGACAACGTTACCACCTGTTAACTGTTCCCTTTGTACCCTTTTTTATCTCCCTAAATGGCAGGCTTTATATATTAGCTAAAGATGGAAGGGAAGGAATAAAATACCGTGGTCTTGGAGAGGTTGAAGTGTTGCCGCCGGAGTCCGGAGAAGCCGCGCAGCAGTCTGGTAGAGAGTCACTCGTCTCGCTGTCGATGTGGATAGGCTGCGGATAATACAATTTCTTAGACGTTGTAAATTGATATAGCTCACAATCACAAGTCCGCTAGGTTTATAAGTTACATACATAATATCGCAAAAATAAACACAAATATTGTAGAGATACACTGAGAGAAAAAACAACCAATTTTCATGTTCGTTCAACATGTTTATTGGTTAAAATAGCGCCTACGTGTTCTTTGGTTCAAACAGCAAGTTATATTTTGTTAAGTGTAACTAGTACATTCTACAAGTTTCATTTTATTTGAATCAATATTTTATTTGAATCAACAAGTCGATTTTATAAAAGCAACATGACTCATATTGTTTTAAACATATGTTTGGCTGATTCAATCAAATATCTTTTAACAAGTTTGACCTTGTTGTTCGAACAAATTCGACTTGTATCATCAACATTGTGATTTATTACGTTTACTAAAATACTTTTGTTTCAAACGGATAAACCCGCAACAAGTTGAACTTGTTAAATTCACAATGCAAATTTCTCTCAGTGTAAGTACTACACTACAATCGATCGATTTGTAATATTTGTATGTAGAAAGACAGTTTCATGTTCTTTGGTTCCATGTCCAACGTCTATCGATGACATTGTTGGAAATGTTGGATTGGTGTGGTGTCACCGTCAAAACGTTCCAACGCTCTAATATATAAGACTAGCTTTTGCCCGCGGCTACGCACGCGTTAAATTCGAAAATTGCGAAATGCCCATACAAACTTCCACCCGCTATTTAAGAAATGGAGTTAGAAAGAGACAAAAAGTAGCCTATGTCACTCTCCATCCCTTTAATTATCTCCCTTTAAAAAATCACGTCAATCCATGCCTTCGTTTTGCCGTGAAAGACGGACAAACAAACAGACACACACACTTTCCCATTTATAATATTAGTATGGAAGTATGGATAGACCGCCCAAATTGTATTAGGTAGGTACAAATGCTTGGAACAACTTAGGTGCATTATGGTAATTCCGAATGACAGAAATGCTCTGGTAATTCCGCTTTCGGAATTCCCCTTTGGGAATCTTGATATGATGGAAATAATGGTGATTTTTATGCAACTTTCGTAATTAGACGATTTTCGGAATTACCCTAATGCACCTTAACAGAATCTTACCGTGTGGTCATCGGCCGCCGAGTCAGGCTGGTCGGGGCTTGGACACGGCCCCGTGACCCTCATGCCATAAATGCGGCCGGGAGGCAGGGCCTCCAGTGCAGTCCCGCTTTCTACGGAGGCCAGGTGCAGGGCTATTTTATCTTCTGCAGCCTGCTGCCGCTTTAAGGCTACCTGTTAAAATGAAAGGAAATCAAATAATATTAGATGCTAGCACAGATAAGTCAACTACATATTCGTTTGAAATAAGCAATACAATACAATACAATACAAATTTTCTTTATTGTTCACCAATATAACAAGATTACATAAAAAAAAACCGGCCAAGTGCGAGTCGGACTCGCCCACCGAGGGTCCCGTACAAACTTTCTTTCAAACTACCTAGTTAAAATAATCTCATGTTTTCATATAACTCTAATGACTTGACTAGAAGACAAAAGTATAGGTACTAATGAGCATTATTGTGTATAGCGCCATCTCTTCGTGAATTCGCTAACTAATTTGCGTGACCTGTATACTATGTTGGTTTTTCAGGGATAATTCTTTATGATGTTAACCGATTTAAACAGTTTTTTCATTATTGGAAAGAAGACGGTTTACGTAACATCTCGTATTAATTTGAAGTACGATATACATTCGCAAGGGTGGGTAATTTGAAAGTAAAAATATGAAAAGTTTTTTGTGAATTAAAAAAAAAGTTTCCAAGATACAAGCACGATTATATTTTTCCTGTAATATTTAGCATAAAACCAATGTTTCCTAAAATTTTCATAATTTTTAGTCGGTAAACTTCGGAGATAAGGGGGGGGGGGAACGGTATTTTTTTTTACATTTTCCTTCAAAATTCTTTTTTTTTTCCACAACAAAAAAATAATAAAAAATTGTTTATTTACGTTCAATTTGCGCTCTTTCTAACGATATCCCACTTGATCTAGTAACTTGAAATTTACAGTTTGCCCCCCGTTCATTTTGGCCATTTTCTACAATTAAAATTCATAAATTAAAAAAAATTATACTTTCTATTTGTAGAGGTTTACAATGTTTATAACTATTCCAAATTTCAAGTTGATAGCATTAGTAGTTCTCGAGATAGTTAGGAATGTGACAGACGGACAGACAGACGGACAGAGTCGCACCATAAAAAGCACATAACTTTAATTAACTATGGTAGACAACAGGCGTTCTTATCGCCAAAGAGCGATCTCTTCCAGACAACCTTTGGGTAGTGGAGACAAGACACAAAAGACAACTGATTTGAGTAGGCGATGAGTGATAGAAAACGTCAGATGATCTTAATACTAATAAACATACATAAATAGGAATTAAAATAAACCTAAATATACCGTACATATATAAATACTATAACAACACAGCTACGAATGTACATAGAACAAAAACAATGCGGGCAATAGCGATAAAGGAAAATGAAACAGGACCATCAATAAATATTGTATTATGGAATAGATAAATAATGTTCTTTTACTTGACAATAATAATAATAATAATTTTTTATAATGTGTTTATATGTGTTTTATATTGTTTTGTAAGTGGTTTTGTATTTTACTTTTATATTCATATTATAAACAGCCTAGCCTAAGATTTGAAAGAAATAAAGAGAATAATAATAAAATGCTTTATTGCACTACTACAATATTATGGTCTGGCATTTATATTTCTATTTGACGCTTACATTCGTCTGAATTCACAGGTAACAGTACTATAGGGTAATTACTAAAGTGCAGAAATGTGTAGAGTGTTGTGCATTTCAGTCTCGAACTATGTCGATTAGTAGGTACCTACGGTTTTGTGACTAACCGGGATAGATACAGAAGGTAGGTACCAAGTATCACTAATCACTACTATATAACAGCTCTGTTTGACCTAAGGAAGGATCGTGCAAAGCGGCATACCTACTCTAGGAAACTGGGATAGTAATGACGTATTTTGTTACAATTACAGTGGTTACCATACCACATTGCTCTCCCAGATTTTGTAAAATATGTACTTCCTCAGATCAAATTCATAATTTCGGATAAAATCTACTACTAATACCGCACAACCTACAAGTATTACCGCACCATACACGGCTAGTCGGCTTCCTAATATATACGCGGAAGATATTTCACCATGAATCCCTGCCGACAAAATTCGATTAGAATCCCGGCTCGTTGATAAATTAATTTAGCGGAAAATCAATGACAAACATAAATGTTTGCGCGGTGACCCCCGGGAGCCCGAACAGAACTCGATCCCGCTAATCAAATAACTGGACGCCTCTGGAATACCATATGTGGTATATCGCGTTTCGGAAGAGCTCGGGTAAATCCGGTTGGATTATATCTGGTAACAGGTACCTTTGATTCTAAGTATTAGGACAAATAGTTTGTTTTGAATATGATCAGAGTAAAACCTAACTGTACAGTCAACGGTAATAATATCGTACAAAAAGAAGGCAGCATGAATATCGGACAGCTGTTATGTCGCTAGAAATAAGATTATGTTAGATATTTTTGGAGCCTTCTTTTTGTGTGATATTAATGTTGGTGACTGTATCTAGTCTGTAGGTAATGTTCGTCTAATGAGATAAATTGGCGTGCACCGTTATTAGTCATGATTAAACTAATTATGTATGTGTAGTACCTATTGATTAGAAGTTTACTAGAATTAGTTATGTCTATTTACATTCTGTCCATTACTAAGTTGGTGCGGGCAGTTAATTAAACTTAATTATATCCAGTCGATACTGTCTGGTATAGGTACCCTAATTAATCATACCTAGATTCTACACTATTATGAATCATGATGCATGTCATAGCGCCATATCGTACATTGAATATGGTACACAAATGTTCAAGCATTACGTTTAATCGGTGTTGATCATCTGCAAGTCAAGTGCTAAACCGATATGGGGAAGATCGATATCCCTGTCTCCCGCGGTAAACATATGCCACTTGTTCAAATAAACTGACGGCGCATTAGCCGTTCTCGATTTCACTACATTAAAACGCATTAACGCCTTAGAATTGGGTGTTATTTTTATCGAAGTCTTGCACCGGATATTGATACCTTTTAACTAATGCTTCCGTAAATATGCGACGGATTGGGAATGTCTGTAGTTTTGTAAGTAAGGTACTTAGGTACTAGGAAAGAATAAAGATAATATCATGATAGTATTAATTAATTTATGATTTTTTATCAACCTATTTTCAATCATACTAAGTGTTACAACCAAAAAAAATCACCTCTTCCAGCAAGCAAACTTAATTTAGAACGTCAAAGCTTCCAAAAAAACCCTAATCCTAGGTTGCAAATGTACTGTCGTAAACATTGTTGTACTTACTAATTATTTATTCAGTCGACTGAAAAGAATGGACTGGAACTGAGCCTTGATATTAACGTGCACTTTACCTAAGCCATATGTGATTTTATTTATTTAACGAAACAAAATGAAATATAAAAACAAAAAACAAATTGAAATATATACACTAAAGAAAATACATTAACTAAACTAAACTAATTAACTAAACTAATTTTGTGAATTTTTTGTATATTTTAAATGTATATGGACCTGGTCTGAAATAAATGATTATTATTATTATTATTATTAAACTATGTACAAACTTAAAATTAACTTATAAATAAAAAATGCTCCCCAAGTCGCCATATTATCATGACAGACTTAAATGACTTTACACAGGTGCGAAGATGAGACCGTGTGGTTTCGGCACCTGTAACTAAAACTCCCGTTCACCTTACTTACTTACTTACTTACTTGACTAACCAACAGCACAGCTAACCCCCCTTTAAATATATCCCGTAAATTTGGCCTTGTGATCGTCTAGCGTGAATAAGTAGAACCCTTCGATGTGAACCGCGATAACTCAGATCCTTTAATGAGTATCAGCTGTATTTTTGACTAATTTTTAAAATTTTATTTATTTATATTTTAAAGAAGAATAAAGGTTATTGTAGCATAATAATATAGTGTTATAGAAGAGTATTTTATCAGATTTAGGCCTAGAAAGTTATATGTGAGAAAATTAATGACATGATGAAGAAATTTTAGAATAAAAGTTAGTGAGTGAAACATACATGAAATAAATATTAAAAAATATTTTAGAAAACATCGGCTACGCTCTATTTTCGATTCCGGTTTGGGGTGAGAACTTGCGATACCGTCTGGAATCCTTAGGCCCAATCAAACCACATTATCGGGCATCCTAAGCAAGTAAGCCTGAAGGGCTATCTATCTACAAACTAACCCCTTTTTTATTTTTGTTTTTCTTTTTCCCTAGCTAAACCCCCCTTTTCCCCAATACTGCTAATAGACCATAACTTCTCGATCCTTCTAATGTATCATCAAGGCTCCGAGTAGTTGCTACCACTGAGAACGAAGTAAATAAGTCTAGTAACTCCTTGAAGCTTTTGACTTGTCATCAGTGGACGGCGCTCGCATGCCACTGGGCCCTATAACAAACTTATGCTTTTTATTCCAAAGTATAGTTTGTTTCCCTAACCAACTTGATAGAATTTACCTTGAAAAACTAGTTAGCAACACTCACTGGCTCGATGCTACACGAAGAATCAGAAATTGCTACCACAATTATTAATTTCACTCAAATAAATTAAGTAATAAGAGGTTTTATAAATTACCAGTTTTACCACATATATTAAGATAGTAAACACCACATTTAAAGTCCATTTAAACCATATAAATAGTAGTAGTTAAATTATTTCACCACAATACACGTTGACCAATTATATTCCAAGACCAATCATAAAAGAACTCTACTTTTATAGAAATAGTGTGTGACTCTACCCTATTCCTATCGTTTTCCCTATTCTAGCATATCTGAAACACAGACCGTCACTTACCATAGATCTTGTGTTCAAAATATGCACAAGTGTATCCCTACCATAAGCTGTACAGTTCAGCCAGCGAAGCTGAGATAGGCAACCTATAGGCTTGTGTTCTTATCCCCCCCTCTGCTCTTGCCCGCGGGCTAGGGTAGCAGAGAGTAGATCGCCCTATCCGTGTATATATCCAGTATTCTAGGACACACCAGTACCAGCCACATGAGAGACCCAGCTGCGATCAACTTTACTTAGATGTGGATCGATCACAACCGAAATCCCCAGCGACCAACGCCAGCATGGACCAGAGCACCGAGTAAATAAATATATATAAATATAGGACCCCAGCCTCAAATACTGCCGACTTCAGTGAGCAAGGATTACTCCTAATGTCTTTCGTCAATCGTGAAAGTCCTCACTTCCATCTAACAGTTGGACTCTTTGAGACCGGTGAGAAAGTACGCCTTTTGTAAGTAAATAAAGACGCCCAAGCCCTCCACTTGGAACAAAAAGACTCCTAAACGCCTTATGTTTAACAGCCGCAAGGTATAAAGCGCTTAGCCGGACAACAGTCTGTCACAAACAATGATCTGGCTTATAACTTTCACAAAATAACCCCATAGAAAATTACTAAATTCAATTTTACTGACCAACTAAATAAACGAATGAAGTTTCCTTTACGTGCTATAATCTAAGCTTAGTTTTGCAAGAATTACTCCCTACAAAACCAAACACAGACTTATCTCCAAGCACCAGCCATACATCGACCCAGTCTTTGTATTGCTTAACGGCACTCATGAAACAAAGCACAGGAAACTTCACTATACACATCAATTTAAATGTAACACTACACTATAAATAGAACACTAAAATAACCCCACAACTGACAGTAAAGCAATTCCACCATAGGTCTAAGTTTAACTGTACGACGATATTGTCCCCGCACAATCAAACAGAGACACAATTTCAAAGTTTACAATCACTTAGAATAATTTCCAAGTAAAAACAAACAGAGAAATAATAGCAGAACAACTTCACTCACCAGTATAACACACGAAAGCCAGAGACACTGTTAGTCTTGTGGATATTGTAAGAATGCCGCGCGCCAGCTCGCTCCGACCCTTTTATAGATTCTATTTGGGACATGGGACACACTTGGGACTTGGGACTTGGGACTTGGGACTTGGGACTTGGGACTTGGGACTTGGGACTTGGGACTTGGGACTTGGGACTTGGGACTTGGGACTTGGGACTCGGGACTTGGGACTTGGGACACACTTGGGACTTGGGACTCATATAAGATAAAGGTCATAACTACTTTGTTTACTAAGCCGTACGCCTTATACATTTAACGTCCATGTTCTCAGCAAATAATTGTTTACCTATCAGTAGTAACTCCTGCATGATTGCACGTGTTTTAGAGAGAGACAGAGCTATTGATATTGATAACTATCTAGTTCAATAGTGGATCGTTCCGTAAATCGATAAATATTTTTACGTAAATATTATTTCGTGAAAGATTATTTAAATCAATTTAGTAAGTAATTTCGCAATGAAAGATCACATTTGTTCCTAATTGTTACATTGAATGATATATTAAGGAAGTATAATAATCAATATCAGTGATTATTACCTCTTTGACTTGTAAATGAAACCAAGACATAATATCGGAACGTTACGCAGCTGACAACTGTCAGTGTCAGTATTCCGTCCATGTGAACGTAGTTTGTTGATAAATACGTTTTTCCAACCTGTTTTGCATCAAATAATAGTGAATTTTATGAATGAAGACGTGACTAAACATGTGATAAAGCTTCAAAGGTATTATTTGTCAAAATATCCAATGAAATCCCAAAGGAAATATGTACCAAAAAGTTGGTCAAGGAAAAGTTGATTCGCCGTAAGTTTTATATGTAATAACGAGTCAATTTCCTCGTCATAGACGCTTGTTCTGTTACACACCGCCAGGGATCGGATACCGGTATTTTTTTCGGAACGGTTCCGTACGTTGGCCCGAGAACTTTATTTTAGCGTTTCTGGTTCCATTAACCGGTATTCTTTTTCGTTCAGTGAACGAACGTTTATGAGTGAGAACTGTTCCGAAGAACAGAATTAAATGATACGTTCTTTAAAGAACAGTTCGCGGGAACGGAATTATTTCGGTTTATGAGTGAGAACCGTTCCGAAGAACAGAATTAAATGATACGTTCTTTAAAGAACAGTTCGCGGGAACGAAATTATTTCGGTTTTTCTATTTCCAAGAATTTGAACGAACAGTGGGGGGGAACCATGCGCAAGCGGTGTCGGCCACGGCCATCACTTTAGTAACTTGTTTGATTTGAGACTAGCGGTGAGTAAACGTGGCGTCGAACGAAACAAATACGTCGAAAACATTCTGCACCACAACCACAATGAAGTAAGTTTGTTTTTTTTAATTTAGTGCTTTCAATTTTACCGATTTTAAAATTTAAGTAATGTCACGACGCTTAAGTATTTATTTATTTACAGGCAATCGTACAGTCCAAGGTCAAATAAGGACGCGACGCCGCTATTAGCAAGAGCGAGAGAGCTGAAATACTTTCTCATTCTAACAAACATCAGCGTCCTTATTTGACCTTGGTTTGGTACGGTCATCCCATCTGTAAGCACTTTTGTGAGATGGACTTCCGAGCAAAGCGGTTCTGTTGCAATGGCCGTACCTTTCAAGGTCAAATAAGGACGCGACGCCGCTATTAGCAAGAGCGTGAGAGTTAAATAACTTTCTCATTCTAACATTTCTAACAAATAGCAGCGTCCTTATTTGACCTTGGTACGGTCATCTCATCTGTGTGCGTAGTTGAATGCACAAACGGTCACAGCCAGACTACATTTCTACAGCATATATATATATATATATATATATATATATATATAATGTGTGTGTGTGTGTGTGTGTGTGTGTGTGTGTGTGTGTGTGTGTGTGTAATATACACTACTTTCCCATTAATTGTGACGTTTTAAATTAAAAGGACTCTCATTGTTGATACTGTAGATAGTCAATTACCATAGAAATTACATCAGCTACTATTAACAATGGACCTTTAGTCTAAAAACGTCACAATTAAAGATAAGACAATGTGCAATTAGTCACAAAAATAAATTGTTTTTAGTATTCAAAACTCCCGTGTCCCAGAACTCGAAGAATCCCAATTCATTCAATGTTCTTATACTGCTGCGAGTGAAAGGGGCACTAATGATGATATTTATGACTTGATCGATGCACAGAATGAGCCACTGAGTAAAACTTACTTGCCTATACTAAACCTTCATAAACCTAAATACTGAAACTCTGCCCAATGGTTCGGTGTTAGAGCTTGCAATTATCCGTCCAATTCGAAATCCGGATGATTCGACTCGATATTTGAAAATTCGGATATTCGGATAAAACGGATATTTCGAATATTTTTTATTTTATTTAATAAATCTCATATTTAGTAACATAATTATGTACTACGATACGAAAAAACGCCGTAGGAAATTGTTATTTTATAATCAGGCTTCAGCTGTTGTTCGTAACCTTAATGTTAGGTTAGGTTACTTAGCTATTTCATTCTTGCCTTTTTTATGAAATGACTTCAGTTGCTCATAAGATATATGATTTTATTTTTATGTAATTTTGACTAATATTTGATATTAATGAATTTTAATGCTAGAGACATAATCTGATTGCCATATGAGGCAAAACGTCATGTTGTGATCGTTTAGATCGAATATTACCTTTGTTAGACCTACTCCTTGTTTAGATATCAGATTGCATTTACGAGGTTTTCATTGCCGATTTATTCAAATGCAAAAAGAACTATGACATATTACAAACACCATTTAGCTTTGTTAAATAACAAGGCTGAATGATCTTTCTCTCTAATAATTTTCACCTCTTATCTTTGATGACTTCGTGACTCCATTCCAGTTACACTTGGGACTCTCGGGTAGACGTTCTTAGCCAGAGGGCCTTACGTTACGTATACAGCGAAAAAGTTTTGGTGTTGCAACACTTGCAACCTATTTTGAAAGGATAAAATGTAAAAGCGTATCTGCTTAACTACTTCATCTTGTTCTGCAGTTCAATACTAAATAGGTCTTCCGCCGCGGGATACATAGAAGACTTCTTTTTGTCAGAAAATTTGAACAGTTTTAGTTCTGTTAGCAATTTATTTAATTATTTACAATGTATTCGGATGCTAACAATAATGAAAGTGCAGCGTTTGATACGGTACTCAGTGTCACTTGATTGATTGAGTTAAACTGATATACATGAGATTATCCACAAATATTCATGAAAAAAACCCTGCCTGCTAAGCCGCGGTCCCGGGTTCGAATCCCGGTTAGGGCATTTATTTGTGTGATGAGCATAGATATTTGTTCCTGAGTCATGGATGTTTTCTGTGTATATAAGTATGTATTTATCTATATAAGTATGTATTTATATTGTCGCCTAGCACCCATAGTACAAGCTTTGCTTAGTTTGGGGCTAGGTTGATCTATGTAAGATGTCCCCCAATATTTATTTATTATTTATTTACTTATTAAATAAGGTAGTAGTGCCACTCAAGGAGTAATTTTTGATATAAATCGCTTTAATATCGTAAATGTGTTAATTTTACTTTAAAATTTGTTTTCCAAATGAGTTTCTTAAAAATTGCAATGGTATTTCTGTCATTCACAATATTCGAATTATTCGTTTTATCCGGATTTTAACGTGTAAATTATCCGAATTTCAAAATCAGCGGATATCCGTATTACAAGCCCTATTCGGTGTCACTCCTAAATTAGGTACTTACAGGTGACCGTACCGACATAGGTCAGTTAGGGACGCTGTTATTTGTAAAAAATGAGAAAGACTTATACGGTCAACCGGGGTGGCTTTAAAACGCAGGGGTGACTTTGAAAATTTAGTTTTAAAGTCATACTGTAAGTAAATTCGCGATTTTCTATGGTAGATTTACAAGAATATTTATTGATCTATTATCCAGCTACTAGTTACATGAACAGTTTCAGTAAATAATGAATGATGTTAATTTTAAAGCCGTTAAATACCATCAAAGTAACCCCAAATTTTCCTAAAGCCACCCCGGTTGACGTAGCTCTCCCGCTCTTACAATCCCGTACTTGTTGACCTTGGTCGGTTTGGTCGTCTGTAGACAGTGTAGACACTAATACACTCGCCAACTACAGTTGTGTATTCCATGTAGATACACCAAGGGCCCAATTCTCAAAAGATTGTAACTTATTGTAATAATTATCTAGAAATGTAAGTATGCAAAATAAATAAAATATTTTTATTGCAGATAAAAGCTTTGACATAGATGATGAAGATCTAGTCTTCAAAAAAAAAAATATATATATAGAGAAAAAACTACCCCATATCCAAGCGATTCTGATGACCTTGAGGTGGATGTAAGTGCTTATAGTGTGAGAAAGCTGTATAAAATATAATCTGCACTAATTTGTATAAATATGTGTGTTACTTAATCTGTGTGAATTTGTAATAGTGATATGTTTTTAAATGTTTTTAAGGACCAAGATGCAGTCCTTGAGAGAGCACAACCCATGCAATCCATTTATACTATTTATAGTGAACCGGAACCGGACGCGATGTGCCCTTATTCATGCAAGCGTAATATAGTTGCAGTCGTTATAAGAAAAAAGTTAGAACAAGTTCCCGAAGAGAATTTACTGGCTTGTTTAGAAGATCTCGAAAATACAATAGAAAAATATTATTAAATGTGTATCAAGATTATGTGTACTCTATCATAATTATAGCTTCAGTGTAAAAGTCAATCATATTTTGGTACATTCGTTAGTGAAATATCGTTATAAAATAAGGGTTATTCCACTAGTTAGAGTTACCACTAAGTTGTTACCAGTGGTAACTACAATGTTATTTTCCCAGCTTTTACTCCTAGTAACTACTGGGAATACCACTAACTTTAACAATTTTTTTGTGGCAATTACTGGAAACATATAGGCAATTACTGGAAAGATTATATCATAAGATTCATAAGTTTTGTTTTATTTTATACACATGTAAAGCCTGACCAGAAATATATGACTACGCGCCATGTAGCGGAATTTCATTAAAACTATTTTCTTCATAGTCATCATACTATACTGAACTGTCACTCCATACATCAGAATAACAGCGCCCTCCTGACAATAGTTATATATTTCTGGTCAGGCTTTAGTTTCTTAATCATACTTACCATATCCAACGCAATCAATGTTATTTTCACGAAATCTAATGGCAACAGCTGAGACTGTTTCCTCACCTTTAATTGATTGGCCTCAATGGCCACTGCGTAAGAGTCGTTAGAGGTGCACATTGAATTAGAGCACACAAATATTATTTCAGTAGTTGCCTAATAGCAAGGACGATATATACCGGGACTGACAAAGCCCATACAAAAAAGTTTACCCCTGAAATGTCCCATACATTTCCGAGCGATTATTTCCGAAAAAATTAACAATATCAAAAAATTAAAATAAGGGAGTGTACAAGTTTCTAATGGGGTGGCAACGCGCATGTGACACTGTTTGAGTTGCAGGCGTCCATAGGTTACGGTGACCGCTTTACATCAGGCGGACCGTATACTTGTTTGCCACCGACGTTGTATAAAAAAAAAATGTTAGTAGTAAACCCCTATTCATTTTTTAATACCTATCTAACAATAGGTATATCACGTCAGGGTTGAAAAAAAAAAAAAATCTCTCCCCACTTTACGTGTAGGGGCACCCTAATAAAATATTTTTTTCCACTTTTTATTTTTGCACTTTGTTGGCGTGATTGATATACATATTGACACCAAATTTCAGCTTTCTAGTGCTAACGGTCACTGAGATTATCCGCGGACGGACGGACGGACAGACAGACATGGCGATAAGGGTTCCTAGTTGACTACGGAACCCTAGAAAAGATATTTGTAGGCATCATCAGTGTAGTTATGATACTATTTAATAGGTGGCGCTAAAAAATTCAGGTAAGATTCTTAGTATGAACATTATCAATCCTATATGAATCATCCTTGCTAATAGTAATTATGACGTTTTCAGAATAAAGGTCCCTGTCCATAGTACTTAATTAGTTCCAGTTCTACTAGGGCTTGCAATCCGGATATTCGTTTTATCCGGATATCCGCCAATTTTAAAATCCGGATTTTTTGTAAGTTGAAATTCGGATAAAACGAATAATTTGAATATTGTGTAAGACAAAAATACCATTGCATTATTTAAGAAAATCATGTGAAAAACGTTGAATTTTAAGATAAAATTGATACATTTACGTTATTAAAGCGATTAATATTAATAATATTAAATATTACTCCTTGAATGACCACTACTAATCTATTTGTCATGAATATTTGTAAATGATCTCATGCACATGAAAGATAGGAAGTGAGAAAGAACAAGGCTGAATGGTGTTTGGAAAATTCCAATGTTCTTTTTGGATCGCTGAATCCACAGTAGCAGTGAAGCATTTAGCATAAATCGGCAATGAAAACCTCGTCAATGCAATCTGATATCTAAACAGGGAGAAGCTGGTCAAACATACGACATATTCGATGTAAATATCATCAGTATTACGTAATATCTCAATCAGATCACATATCTCAATCAGATTATCTGAATTGATTAAAATCAAATTTAGTCAAAATTACATAAAAATAAAATAACATATCATATGAGCGACATTTAGTATTTTTCATATCGTCGGCGTCGTACATATGTTATCAAACGGTATAATCCTAAATAATAAGAACCTACTTGTTTACCTTAACCGGCCGTCCAGAGTGGGGTTCCAGAGCTATATTGCTTGCAGAGACATCGAAAAGGCTTTAGTTTTTTACATACCGAATAGCTTTATTTCGGTATCATGATTCCTTTTAAGATTAATTACATTATGTATAAGGTAAGGAATAATATTTAAAATACCTAAAATATGACAAATTTGCATTCTATTCAAATCAGTACGAGTATACTTCACGGAGTCCAAAACTATACGCAAATCAGAAGTCCAAAACTAGAAAAATATAGATAGAGAGCGATTGCGGGCGCCGGTCGGTCGGCTCGAGCGCGAGTACTTGCGCCGCCGGCGTACGCGTCTGTGTGCGTGCGCCACGCGCACACACAACTATACAGGGCCTCTCTGTGGGTTCCGCCCCCGTCAGCGCGACGGCGATAAAGACCTAAAAATCTGAATTCGTGCTTGCCTCCTGTATCGTCTTAATCCTTTAATGATTCCGTTAACGTGAAACTTTAAGTAGACAGGCTTTATGAAGACAATTGGCCGGTGAGCCCTACAATTTTAAAATTTGCCGCCCTTTTTAGTGACAAAATTTGCTTGGCCGTCTATTGTTTACTAGGGAACCCTAAAAACGATACGTATATTTATACCTAGTTCATATAAAAGTGTGTCATTCCTGTCCTGATGAGTGATGAAACACATCTCTAATATTGACATCGAAGAAGAAAGACTTACAAAATGAAACCTTTAAAAACATACACAAGCTCTGAAAGAAGAAAGAAAGAAAATCAAGAGAGCCTTTACCAGTTGGTATGGTGACAATAAAATAAATGTGTAGTCCTCCAAGGTTGTATATGTACCTACACTTATTCGCTAGTTACGCTATAAGCATACACAAATTACGTACAACGTACACATAGTTTGGGACTGTTATGTTTATCAGGTTAACATTGACAAGTTATTAATTTAATATTAATGTAAAGTTATCCAAACCTAGCTCAATAATAGCTCAAAGTAAAAAATAACAAACTTATGTTTATGTCACAGTTTTCCATTAAACATTTTGATTTTTTTGTAGCCTCGTCATACATATACATGGTGTATATTCTATGCTGTTTCTTCCTTCCCATCTTAATGTTATTATGTTCACGTTATCACTTTCAATAGTTTCAATATCCAGCATACACTATCACTTAGTGGGGACGTTTATCGACAAAAAGAGGCCAAACCTTTTTTTCTTGACCAAAGCATGAAACTTGGCACAGTTGTTCCTTATATCAAAATAAGCCGATTAAGATCGGGAGCCTTCAGGAGCCTCCCCCCTGGGGCTCGGGAGGGGGGTCAAAGTACCGCTTCACCCGGCTTGCTTTGAAAAATTCTAACATACCCCGTTTAGTTCATAGGTCATGTTTGGTATCGTTTTCGAGTAAATCAATAACGTAGAATTCATTTTTGGTACTAAAATTATAATTTATTGGTAAATAAAATAAAAAAAAATGAAAAGTTTGAAATTTTCATCTATGATTTACAAATTCAAGTCATCATAAATGTCAAACTGTTTGCTTTTTCTACAAATAAAAAATATGATAATGAAAGCCTATTTAATATAGATTATGAAAAATATAACTTTTACCCACCTTTACTAACGTTAAGTTTCATAAAAAAAACTTTAAGCCGCGCGGCGTCGGGACGCCGCGAGCGTAATTTTAAAATGCCTTTATTTTAAAAAACTCTGAACCCGTTTAGCTATTAGGTCATGTTTAGTATCGTTTTCGAGTAAATAAATAACGTAGAATTTAGTTTTGGTACTAAAATGACCATTTAATGTTAAATGAAATTTAAAAAAATTTTTTTTTTAATTTTCTTCTGTGAGTTACAAATTCAAGTCACCATAAATGTCAAACGGTTTGCTTTTTCTATAAATATAAAAATATGATATTAAAGCCTATCCACAAGAGCTTAGACTGTGTGCGGGGAACGCGCCTCTTTCATATATTTGATCTCCAGTGTCAGAGGTGTGTTAATGCATAAATAGAAAAAGATTCATTATTATGGACTCCGGTGTCGACAACGGCAAGACTCGGGTCGGACCACACACTCTAAAGACCGACTGTACCTGTTATTTATTCATTGTAGTGAATCCTGAAAGAAATTTATATAATAGTATTTTATACAATCGTGATATAATACAAAACTTTTCAGTCGAGTACCATGTGTAGTACGGTACGAGAGTGAAAAGTTTAATTATATCACTATTGTGTACAATACTTTTTCTACGAGTCATCATCTTCATCATCAATGGACGGAAATATCATCATTCATGCAAGTTAAAATTAATGTCAATAGAGTCTTTCACCGTTGTATCAACATCGAATTACCTAGCAACCAATTGTTTGTAATAACCGTCTCTGATTGGCCGACAACGCGACAGATAGAATAGAATAGAATAGAATAGAATATTCGTTTATTTCATTCACCACAAAAAAATGTAATTTACATTAATTTTATATTAGCTAAAACTAATCAAATACATAATTAAATTTGATTTGTGGTGAAGTCTGGTGCCCGAACTAGGATAAACCTGTGTGTCAGGTCACCAGGCCTCACACCCTCGTATGTCAGTATTTAGTTGGTAATTGCTTTTAAACACAGTGAGACACAATTTAAAATCATCTGAGAGAAACATGCGTGGTGATATAAAAATAATCATATATTATCGAGCCAATAGTGTATAAGTGTATATGTGTGTGTGTGTGTATGCGTGCGTGCGTGCGTGAGTGCGTGCGTGCGTGTGTGTGTGTGTGTGTGTGTGTGTGTGTGTGTGTGTGTGTGTGTGTGTGTGTGTGTGTGTGCGTGTGTGTGTGTGTGTTTGCGAAATCCTGTGTGTGTTTATGCGTATAAGCTACGAGAAGGGTTTTTGAGATTTTATGAAATGGGGATCATTAGTTTTTCTGTAGTATCATAGTTAAGGGTGAGTAGCCATTCTATCAGCACTTTTTTGCAGGTCATTTTAGTAAGGGGGTATATAGACAGTACATTATTAACTCTGTTGTACAAGAAACCCCCAAGAAAACAGAAGAATCTATGAGCAAAGATTGTCTTAAATTTTTTAGACGGACATACTCTAGCATTACGTCGACTATTAGTTGTAATTGTTAAGTCAAAAGGTAGTTTTGTATGTTTTTTTAACACAATATGCAAGATGAAGAGTTGCCTTACTGTCAATACTTTGCATTTTTTGTATAGGTCCTCTGTTGGGTACGTGAATGGAAGGAAGTTACTAACCTTGAGAATTGCTCTTTGAGCTCTTTCTAATTTCAGCATGTGGGATTTGTGTGCACCTCCCCAAGACAAGATGCAGTATGATAAGACAGACTGTGCCAAAGCATAGTAAACTGATATTATCACTTTAGGGTCCGCCACATGTCGAAGATTTTTGAAGATGTATATTAACTTACGCAGTCGTGTTGTGAGGAGATCAATGTGCGGTTGGAAAGTAAGCCTATCATCTATCATAATACCTAAATATTTTATTTGTGTTGTTTTTTCTAGTTTGAGACATTTACAATTTGGTGTGTCTGCACTTTGGCATGTATGAGCCACTATCGAATATTGATCCAGGTCTTGTCGGCTGTTGTCATAGCGGATAGTAAACGGGATGTACTTAGTTTTATCAACGTTAAGTGTGAGCCAATTTTGCTTTAGCCATTCTGATACTAAATTAAATCCTTCTTGTGCATATTTAAAGACCTGTCTCCACGAATCACCGTGAAAAATAAGGGCAGTGTCATCAGCAAACGTTATAATTTTCCCATTCTTTAGTTGCATTTGGCAAAGATCATTTACGTACACTAAAAATAGGGTTGGTCCCAGTATACTTCCCTGCGGTATACCGTAAGTGATCTGCGCTTCATCACTTGCACAGCCGGATATTACAACACGCTGCGTGCGGTTTGTCAAGTAGTCTTCAATGAGTTGCAATTGGAGACCACGAATTCCAATTTTATCAAGTTTAGATATAAGAATGGGGACAGAGACTGTGTCAAAAGCTTTTGCTAAGTCAAGAAAGATTGCCATAACTGTTTTCTTGTTGTCTAGTTTCGTCACAACATGGTCAGTTAGTTCATGCACAGCGTCAGAAGTGGAAATGTTGGCTCGAAAACCGTACTGGGATGGGGACAGAATATTATTGCTTTCTAAATACTGAATTATTCGAGAATTTATGATTCGTTCCAGAATTTTTGACAAGGTGGGTAGAATAGAAATTGGTCTGTAATTATTTACACAGCCTCTGTCGCCACTCTTATATACTGGGGTTATTTGAGATTTCTTGAACACCCGCGGAAATCTTCCAGTACTCAGCGCTAAATTACATATGTGGGTTAAGGGTGATATTAACATTTCCTTATATTTTTTAACAAACCTTGCTGATATTTTGTCAAGTCCTACTGCACAATCAGTTTTAAGATTGTCGATAAGAGTGTTAATTTCAGTCTCGTCGGTAGGAAGCATGACCATGGAGGAGGAGCAGTGGTCACTTTTGAAGTCTGTTTGTGGCTCATTGTTCGCAAATTTAATCGCCAGTGACGCGCCTACGTTAGCAAAATATTGATTTACTCTGTTTGCTATGGTTAAAGGTTCAGACGTGGAAGTAAGTTCACTTGGAGCTTCTTTGGGTTTAGCAGTGTGAGTAATTTCTTTTATTATTCCCCATATTTTTTTTTGATTTGAGCCTGCTTTTCTTATAGCATCCTTTTCATACTCTCTCTTTATATTTTTTAATAACGTGTTACAATAATTGCGATACCGTTTGTAAGTAGTCTTTAATATTTCGTTTTCAGGATCTTTTTTTTGCTTTTTGTGTAAATTATCCTTATTCCTAATGCATCTTAGAAGTCCTGGTGTAATCCATGGCTTTTTAATCCGTCTGCGGTTTGATACTCTTACTGTATGCGTGTTTGAGTCGATTGCCTCTGTTAGTGATTTCAGCAAGAGGGACGCAGCTGTATCTACATCTTGTGTTGTAAGGATGGGGCTAAAATTTATGTTTTTCATAGTTATTTGTAGTTGATCTTCATCAGTGCGTCGTATTATTGATTCAGGTTTTTTATTTAGTTTTGCACGGTGAAGGAACAATGTGACACAGTCATGGTCAGTCAGGGACGAATTTGCCACACAGCAGTATGCCTCCAGTTTTGTTTTGATTATCATGTGATCTAAACAGGATTCTTTGCGTGTTGGTAGAATATGGGCCGGTAGCATACCATGTGTAGCCAGTAGGTTTAGGTAATTTATTGATCGCACATCTTTATTGCCATCAGATATATCAATATTTATATCCCCGGCAAGGATTATGTCCTGATATCGAGAATATTCAGCGAGAATTCGATTAAGTGATTCAATGAAGCTAGTAGTGTTATGTTGACTAGGAGGGCGGTATATGATTATTACTATTGTGCCGGTGTTTATCTTTAGCAGCAGACAGTTTGCATCTAGCAACTGGACCTGTTCTTCCACGGTAACTAATATATTTTTCTTACAGTATACTACAACACCTTCGTTTTGAGTTTTGTTATTTAAAGTGTTGTAAGCGGTATAACCATGTAAAATAGGAATTTGGTGTGTTGATGGCAACCAGCATTCCGTTAGTGCTATTATATCCCATTCGATTTTCGATCTATGAAGTAGGGCTTCTAGGCCAGCAAAGTTACAAGAAATACTTCTTATATTTTGTGTTAGTATTTTGAGGCTATGTTTGGGTGCTTGTAGGAACGAACTGCATTGCTCAAGGTCACACACAGACGACTGGGATACAGTGATTGAATCTAGTTCACTATTTATTAAGTTTAAACTGTTCACAGTGATATAAGTAAGAATAGCGAGCGCACATAATTACGTAGGTATCCAGTGTATCCGAGCATATCCTTTTTTAATGAGATGTAGGCGATTATATTTAGTATATTCGTAAACTTTTTGGGTATATAGTTATATTTTGCGTGTGTTTTGTACAGGTTAGGGCTAAGTATTTTTTGTTGTATTCCAGCATTTACAGCAGGGCAACACATATTAGCGTGATTAGAGTTGTATAAAGTAGCATTGAGGCTCATAGGGTATAATGTAGCTTTGTGTGTTGTAAATAGTTTAACTATTGTGCAATGTAATTGAAGTTGTATAGGTGTGTACTGTGAAAGTGTACAGGTGAAGTTAACATAATATTGTAAGTAGTAATGTAGGTATAGATGTATTACTTTATTTTTGTTATCATTGTGTTTGGCTCGTCTATAGGTAACAATTATATTAAAACAATTGAGTATCAAGCATAACGTAATTTTTAGTATAACATTAATTGGATATAGATTACAAAGTGACATTTTATCATTTAATAATAAAACCATGCGGGAAAGGATGCAAGTATTAGGATAATAAATAGTTAATTTTGCCATTTGATAGTAGGATTCGTAGCGTAGTCACTTTAAACCATTAAAACAATTTTCTGAATCTATTAAAAGCACTGAGCCGCCTTCACTTTGCCGCATGTATACTTTTCCATATGAAGTCCAGCAGGTAGCGTTTGGATGGGTCTTCTTATATTGCCTTGCTAGGTAGTACAGGTGCTGTGCTTTCACTGTGAGGAATTCCGCGATGTAGATCTGTTTACTAGGGCCAGGCAGTCCGAGATGCGTCGAGTTTAGTTTTTGTTCCCCTTTAGATTTATTGAATAGTGCAGTGGATTTTAATATGTTTTCTTTTAGGGCCGTAGAGTTGAACTCGACTACAATCGCAGTATTTGGGGTTGATTTTGACTTCAGGCGGAAGACGTTACGAATGTCTGAGTCTTGTATCGGTTCGTTCAGCTCAGTACCCAATTTTTTTGTGAGGTCTGTCAGGGTTTTTTTAGATTCGTCTTGTAATTTAGGGACATTTCGAATCTCAATACAAGTTTCTCTTGACTTCCTTTCGGATAACTCAATTTGGGCCTCTAGTGATGTAATTTTCGCTTTATATATCTGATTTTCCTTCTCTAACGTTTCCACTTTGCTTAGCAAATCGTCGTATCGACTGGACATGAAGTCTATGGATTTTTGGATTTCCGAATTTTGTTCTACCACGGAGTTCAATTTAGAGTTGAGTGAATTGAATTTTGTGTCTTGTTCTTTTGAAAATTGCTTGAAAAGTAGCTTCATTTCAGCTGTAATCGAGCTGCAGCTTTCAGTATCGGGGCCGTCTAACTTTCTTTTTACCCTTCTGTATATTGGTTTCTCACGTTTACTATCTTTTCCAGAGTTATCCGATTCATTCACGGTGCTATCAGACGCATATTCGTGTGATTGTGCCGTCGAATGTGTCTTTTCTTCAACTTTTTGTGGAGTTCTTTGCATTTTTCCGCGCATAGTGTCTGTTTGTAGGCCTAAATATACGGCAAAGCAATTAGCGGGCGACTTAAGTTAGCGTCAGTGTGTGCGTGTGCGCAAGCAAAAAAGTGGTCAGCGATGTGTGCGTGACGTGCTGTGGTTGGTTATCGCGCGGGGTGTGCGTAATCGTAGCGAAAGCGTTGAGTAGTGTTGTCGCAGTCACTCTCATGCAAGCAGTGATATCTTACTCACGCAGCCGCGATGTGATGTCCTCGCGATTCTGCGCTCCTGGTATCTCACTCGATTTAAACGGATATTATTTTAGAATATTTGATTTTAAAACTTTTTGTAAACACGTCCGTATATTGCAAGACATCCGAGGGAAGGGAGATAAAAAAAATGTGTTTCAGATGCAGGAAAATTTGCCAGGTACTGCAAATTAGTATAGAAATTGTATGAAGTTCTATTTTTAAAATTATTATAGTTAACTAAAGTCAATTATAATGAGCTTATTATAATTGAGTCGGAACTGCCATAGAGTATCCAACACTGAAAAGTTAGCACTTATAGTTTAGTTTGTGGTGTCCTAATTGACAGATTACTCATACTATACATTCCCTTCACAGAGACATAGCTGGGTACATATGCAACTGCATAAAGAGGGCTCTACCCTCTTTTTGCAGTTGCATCGGTTTTTGCAACCTGATTTACATTAACATCTTGTAACTTCTAAGCATATACTGGCCACTTCAGTGTTGTCTGACCAGTGTGGTACCCATTCGTCTCCTTCTTCCTTCCATCCCCAAGAAGACGGACTTGGCAAATTTTGGTGTGGCACCAACGCCTGACTCCAAACAAGAACGCCCTGAGTCCCATTTCTCAAAACTGAAAGTTACAAGTTACAAGCGGAAGTTTCTTTCCAACTTGTCATATTAGACATTGAAAACCACTTGTAAATTGTAACTTGTAGCTTCGAGAAATGGGCCCCTGGTACACTGTGCGCAGTATATGCTGATAGGCAGCCTCTGAAGGAGGTATGTTCTCCAATTGTCGATCTTTTATGGTACCTAAAGACTACTCATTCACCGTTGCGCAACGACTTGGTCTGAAACAATATGTGCATTATCATTTTAGATTCTACAACTATCAAATTACAACTTTTTGGTGGATCACGTAACCTTCAGTATTACCCACTTACGTTACGTATCATACAAAATTATGGCACGTATTTAACCGGGCGACTGAATAACCATAGAAATGGGTATCAAAAATAATAGTTTGGCGACTAAAATGGGGCTTCAAAAATAACTTCCCGTTTAATATTTTAGTTGCCCGGTTAATTATATGCCCAAAATTATTACAAACTTTAGTAGAATCTGATTTGCCTCTGATATTGCTCCATCTAGTAATAGTTTGACACCTTGGGTGGCCTGGCTAAGCTACAAAGCCAAAAGAAAAAGTTTCTAGATTAGACATAGTATGGGATAGGTACGATAAACGCAGCTTGAAACGATCAACAAGGGAGAAACATGGCCACCCAAGGCTTCAAACTATTACGAGATGGAGCATTATCATAGATAGGCTAATCAGATTCTACTAAAGTTTGTAATTATTTTGTATGATAGGTAAGTGTGTAATAGTGAAGGTTAGGTACGTGATCCACCAAAATGTTGTAATTTGATAGTTGCAGAATCTGTTTAAATAAAATGACAATGCACATATTGTTTCAGATCAAGGGTCCTTACGCAACAGTGAATGAGTGCCGGAAGAACCTGTTTACTAGAAAAGATCGACACTTGGAGAACATACCTCCTTCCGAGGCTGCCTTACTTCATCATATACTGCCATTTGTCTAAGACTGGGGCTAAAGACATGCCAACTACACCCTTGTTGCCGACGCATTAGGACACCACGGACTCCACTGCCAGTCTAGTGCTGGCCGAATTTTGTGACACGCTGCACTTAACGATTTAATCCGCAAGGCTCTCGGCCACAGAGAACCTCCTATAGAGTAGCAGTCTTGTATATTTTGTTCGCGATACGAGTCACCAGTGCCAGGGGTGCGAGGAAAGGGCGGGGAATGTGTTAAGCGCGCTGTGATTGGCCGTTTCAAGGACGGCGGGCAGTCGCGCCAGATGAAAGGGACTGTCCCTTTACTGACGCGTAAGTGGCCAATGTAAGTTGACCTATGCCGGCTCTGAATAAATTATAAATATGACTTTTATGTGGAATGTAATGACGTCTGTTTTTAAATTTGAGCTTCTTGTTACCTTTCCACACCATTTCACACTACAGGTGGACATCTTTAAGACATCAAAATACCCTTTTTCAATTTTTTTACTGCGAAAAACACGCGCTGCTTTCGGGTTGTTACTTGGTCGCTACTGATCGGGCACGGCGAGCGCCCGCGCTTATATCAGTGCAAATACTAGGAAGGCTGGCGATCGCGAGTCGTCTTGTAATGGATGTCTATAGGGGTTGGTCTGTGCTCTCGGCACATCGAACATACCGACAACCCTCGAACCTGTCGGCTTGTCAGCAGCAGACGGTAAGCGGCCTGATGGTTGCTCGCTTTTGCCTTGGTTTCTGGGACGACCCTTGGCGTGGGGCGTGACCTGTGTGGATACCTTGGCTCCGTCCAACGTCTAACGCTCGGCCCAGAAACCAGGGACTGCTGCTGCAAAACGCCCAGTTTAAACGCGCAAATATGCATTTTTAAAAAACAACTACATATTTGCGGCAATTGCATTTGAAACATTTGGACCATGGTCATCAGACACCAAGCAGTTCGTGAAGAAAGTTTCCACCAAACTTGTCTTGGTGTTTGGTGACATACGCATAGGCTTTTACATCATATTTTTTATTTAAAGAAAAAGCAAACAGTTGACATTTTTGTTGACTTGAGTTTGCAAATCATAAATGAATATTTTTTTTTAATTTATTTACCATTAAATTATAATTATAGTACCAAAAATAAATTCTTTGTTATTAATTTACTCGAAAACTATATCAAACATGACCTAATAGCTAAACGGGGTCTAATAGAGTTTTTATAATTTTTAAGAAAAAAAAACCGCCTTCCTTTGGGGTGCTGGTGATAAATACTTTCAAATGTTGGATTATGTTATCAATTCGTCTGTATATTTTTTAATGTTTGTTATTCGATATCTCCGTCATTTCTGAACCAATTTTGAAATCTGGATGATTCTGAAGTACTTACAGATGAGAATGATTATCAGAACGGAACTTTAACCAGGGGCGGCTCACTCTTCATCAGCAGTTCCACTGCACCAAATGTCACTGTTCTGGACGTAAGTGCATGCTGTTCTTATAAAAATACCAAAGTCACTATAAGTGTGCCGTTCAAATTTGAGGAGTTCCGTTCTGACCATCATCAGCAATTCCACTTCACCAAATATCACTGTTCTGGACGTAAGTGCATGCTGTTCTTATAAAAATACCAAAGTCACTATAAGTGTGCCGTTCAGATTTGAGGAGTTCCATTCTGACCATCATCAGGAGTTCCACTGCACCAAATGTCACTGTTCCGTACGTAAATGCATGCTGTTCCTTTAAAAACACAAAAATCACCATATGTATGCCTTTCAGATTTGAGGAGTTCCCTCGATTCCTCCAGGATCCCATCATCAGAACTGGGTTCTGAGAAAAATGGGACCAATCTGTATGCATATACATTCAATCAAAAAAAAATTTTTCAAAATCGGTCTAGTAACGACGGAGATATCGAGGAACAAACATTAAAAAAAAAAACATACAGACGACTTGATAACCCCTTCCTTTGAGATTTGGAAGGCGGTTAAAAATAGAGGCATTTCAAAATTACGCTCGCGGCGTCCCGACGCCGCGCGTCTTAAAGTAATTTTTTTGTGGAACTTAACGTTTGTAAATGTGGATAAAAGTTATATTTTTTATAATCTATATTAAATAAGCTTTCATATCATATTTTTTATTTGTCATTTATGATGACTTGAATTTGTAAATCATGGATGAAAATTTCATTTTTTTTATTTTATTTTATTTACCATTAAATTATAATTTTAGTACTAAAAACGAATTCTACGTTATTGATTTACTCGAAAACGATACCAAACATGACCTATTAACTAAACGGGGTAAGTTAGAATTTTTCAAACCAAGCCGGGTGAAGCGGTACTTTGACCCCCCCTCCCGGGCCCCAGGGGAGGCTCCCGAAGGCTCCCGATCTTAATCGGCTTATTTTAGGTAGCGTTATGTACTCTTTGTTACAATAAAGAAATCCAGAATAGGTAAAATTAACATTGTATACATGTATAAGTTCTTTGTTTTTATATTTTAATTTGTTACTACAATATCGCATTGGGTTCATCCTGTAATGATATTTGTATGTGTGAAATAAATAAATAAATTTTGATATAAGGAACAACTGTGCCAAGTTTCATGCTTTGGTCAAAAGTTTTAGGTTTTGCAATAAACTTCCCAACTACACTGCACGTTCACTGTTTATACGCCGAAAGTTGCAACTCAAGTAAATGAAGTAAACAAAACAAACAACCTACCTTCACCTTCATTGCCGGCCGCGGCCGGCCGGCTAACCGAAACAGAAATATAAATGAACTTCGTGTGAAAAAGAGACAGCGAAAGGCGGCTCGTGCGTCGGCGAAAACGCTCGGCTCCGGCGCTCGCTACAGTCGCTATACCTACTCCCGCGCGGCTCGGAACGAAATAATATTGGTTTTAGGAACGCTAAAATTCTGTTCGTTCATTTAAACGTTACTGTAAGGAACCGTTCTTTGAGGGAACGAAATAAGAACCGAAACCGAAATTATTTTGTTCCCACTGAACAAAATTTATAATGAACCGTTCTTTTAGGGAACGATATAAGAACCGTAACCGAAATTATTTTGTTCCCATTGAACAAAATTTATAGGTAACGGTTTAAGAACGATATCAAATGGTATTTGGGAACGGGTTCCGATCCCTGCACACCGCACGCATTTCCACTCCTACACTGCGTTAGCATCCCTTCAGCAATACTATAGAAAATACATTTTGTAGGTACTTGACTCGCCATCGCCATAATCTTGATAACGATAAGCCTATCACACTCCTGACACTGGCAAGAGTTATGCGGCAAGCCCTCCTGTGTGCGCAAAGGCATGGTTTCGGGCGCATTTTGACACCCGCGCTCCTCTAGCAAAGGCATTTTGTAAGTACCTGACCTGGTGCCGTAGCCGAATGGCATTTCTGCGATGCGAAACGAAAACGAAACGCCGCGAAAGGTAGTCTGGCTCTGTCGCGCCAATACGCAAGAGCGATAGAGATAGATATCTACGAGCGTTTCGTATCGTGAGCGTTTGTGACATTCGGCTACATACCCTGAGCTGCCATGTCCCGCTGCCGCTCTTTGATTAATCCACTGGCATGCAGAATATCAATAATTAAGCCTTCTTGTGTCCGCGAAAGCTGGAGATGAGACCGTGGTTTCGCCACCGAGTGCAAGCACCTGCGATGGATCCCTGGTTTAACCAACAGGTACGATAACAAGAGCATTTTTCAAGTACCTGAGCTGCCATGATCCGCTGCCGCTCCTTGATGAGTCCACACTTCGGACACTGACACTTGCGATAGCGACCAGCCTTCTCATTTCTACGAAGGCTGGAGATGAGACCGTGGTTTCGGCACCGAAGCACCTGTGCTGCTTACTATCCCTGGTTTAACCAACAGGTACGATAACAAGAGCATTTTGCAAGTACCTGAGCTGCCATGATTCGCTGCCGCTCCTTGATGAGTCCACACTTCGGGCACTGGCAGGTACGATAGCGACAAGCTTTCTTGTGTCCGCGGAGGCTGGAGATGAGACCGTGGTTTCGGCATCGGGCACATTTTGGCACCCGCGCCCGCCCGCCGCTTAGCATCCCTGGATTCATTAATCACATTTAGCAGAGTCGTTAAAAAGAGACTAACTAGTAAAAATAAACTTCTTTACGTATAACTAAGTAGGTACGCTACACTAGGTAATGTCTATGGAGGAACTAGGAAAATATTCTATCTACCTTACTACCTACATATTTTTTCTGTAAATAATAAAATTGGAATTTTGAAAAACCCCCGACCGCGACATAGTAGACCGATTTTCATGAAACATGGCTAAGAAGAACACTCCCGACTAACTCAGCTTTCAGACAAAAATTAAATCTAAATCGGTTCATCCGTTCGGTAGCTACGATGCCGCAGATAGACACACACACAGATAGACAGACAGACAGACACGTCAAACTTATAACACCCCGTCGTTTTTGCGTCGGGGGTTAAAAAAAACAGCGTGAAGTATTCAGATCTAACTAAAAAGTATAAAGTAAGTATAACAAGTAGAACATACATACCTAATTTTTGTAATCGTTAACGTGAAAAATGACTAAGTACCTACATATTTACCTATTTAAGTAGGTATGTACTTAAATGTATACTTATCAATTTAATGACCTATCTTAGGAATGGTAGGTCTTAAAAGGTATCAGCCACTAAATTATGGCGGGTTGGCCAAAAAATAACGCACCATCAAATGTTTGGACCTTCTAGAATATATTATGGTCATAGAATAGATAAGTAGGTATCTTTAATGGGTAACCTACATATACCTAGGAGGAATACAAGCATTAAAAAAATAGCTACTTAGACAAAAACGAACTTACCTATAAATTGGGTCACTCACAAGAGATCACAAATGACGATTTAATTTGCACTAATTAGGGAAATCAGTAACCTAATTTAACCAACCACTCTCTCAATGCTATTTGTGACTATTCGGTCACTATTAATGTTGCAAAAATGTTTTATTACAACTGAACAATATTGAGCTGAAACCCGCGCCCACGACACTCCGCCCAGAAACTAATATCTTCACAAAGATCTCTCTAAAACTGTTTCCTAAAAAAAGACGACACAGGAGGCGTAGCAATTTATCTCCTTGTTTCCAAAATGTAACACATAATTATGAACCTTAATGCCCTGTAACAAAACCCAAGTTTCTACCAGATGTTATGATACAGCATCCCGCCACGCCCATCTGGACAACAGCCAATGGCGTCGCAGTATTTTTGAGATTGGGCGCACGTAATAGGGGAAGCTCTGTTGCTTTTGGATTAAGTTTCATCGTAAACGTGATGTGATATTGTATAAATAAAAAAAACATTCACTCAACCTTGTTTTCTTTTATCATTAGCTTTTAGCTGAAAGCTCCGAAGGAATATTTAGTTTGTAGGTTATGCATTGGAGGTGCACGTAGCTACCTACCTATACCAACATGTCCTGTAGGTACCTACAGCACCTACAGCTAGCAACAATTAGACATCTATTATGAAGTGTATCAGATGGAACAGGATACGCCATCATGTTATGCATTTGTTGCCAAAATGGCTTCCTAACTTACTAAAAACATTTATTTTCTAGAATAATTAAAGTAAATTCCTTGATTTGGTCTTACGCAGTTTGTCTCTTTCTCTCGCGCTATACTAGTAATGAGCGGACGGCGACAAAAGATGGATGAAGTGGAACATAGTTAAAAATGGATTGATGGAGTCGCTAATTTATATTTTTTGTAAAAGAAGCCTATTTCATAGTAATAATGTATGTATTTATTTATTATTATGGACCAATAAGTCTGAATGAAAATAAAATAAATGATTTCAATTCAATAATATTAATACATATCTTATAAATTACTTTAATTATAAAAAGAAACAACCCGGGAATAGCAAATTCGTTTTTAAGTAATAAAAAAGGTTTTTATTCCAGATTCCCAAAACAAGACGTTGAAAGGGAAAAATGGTGCAAGATTATAGCTGAGGAGCGGAGAGAAGATTTACCCACACAAAGCTTTGAAAGAAATTACGTAGAATAATAAATTAATGTCATCATTCGATTCTTATTTGTTTTAATAGCTACTTAATTCATATTCTCCAAGTGCACCATCCCTCACACACACCTCATACAATCCCTCAACTGTTTACCTTCACATAATCGCTACACATACACTCACTACACGCACACACACATATGTTATATATATTAGACGACCGGTCTGGCTCAGTCGGTAGTGACCCTGCCTGCTAAGCCGCGGTCCTGGGTTCGAATCCCGGTAAGGGCATTTATTTGTGTGATGAGCACAGATATTTGTTCCTGAGTCATGGATGTATCCTATGTATATAAGTATGTATTTATCTATTTAAGTATGTATATCGTCGCTTAGTACCCATAGTACAAGCTTTGCTTAGTTTGGGGCTAAGTTGATCTGTGTAAGGTGTCCCCAATATTTATTTATATACATACATACACACACACATATATATATATATATATATATATTTATATATATTTTTTTTTAAACAGTTTTTCGCAAAAATACCGCAAATTTCCTCATTCTCGCCTTTCATCTCATAGCGCGACTCCCATGATGCCTCTGTCCATCCTCGTTCCCAATTTTAAAATGGCGTTTAGATTGTTGCAGCGCGAACGAAATTAAACTTATGTTGGTTGCAATAAGACGTAGATTTGTTTAAAAATATGCACACCTGCGATCTGCGGTCATAAAATTTTATGGCTTTCGCGATGATCACATTAATTAATGTCATAACCGCCAATTGCTTGCATTTGAAATTGAACTTTAAGTACTAAGAAATAACGTTGTTTTTGTAAAAAAATTAAAGTAGTTTTTACTACATTGCGAAGTTTTCGTTTGTCAACTAGACGCACACATTTGCAACTAAGCGATCGGACACTTTTGAGTGTCGAATTTGTAGGTGATAGTGTATCTTGGGAAGTTTAAATCGATGGGATACGCCATCACATCACACCCAACGGCTTAGGCACCTACCTATATGTACCTATATGTACTAAGTACTGTATGTGCGTTGCGGACCTTGGGAGTCGGAAGGTCTTTTCTTCCATCGTAGGTCAGGAAATACCGCAGGCGACAGTTTGTTCCATTGTTTGAGTTGAACAGACACACACAGTTGAGGACGGCCAGCCATCCAAATGGAGAAGTTGGAAAAGTTAAAAGTGGAATTACTGGAATTAGTTAGATGGCGGAATGTAAGGATTAGGTCCTATACCTACTACTAGGTCCTACTCTTAGGTCCTACTATTAGGTTCACTAGCCCGTTGCCCGTGAATTCTGTATAGTTTACGTTTTTTCGCAGATGTTTGAGAGTGGTCGTTCTCGCCTGCTGACGTAACGTGTGGCCGCCGCCGTAACTGAGAACGACTACCTACTCTGAACGAGAACTACTGAGAACGACTACCCTGAACCGAATGTTCGGCCGAATATTCGTATTCGGCAAAGTCCATATTCGGCCCATCTCTAATTATTATCATTAGACTTTTAATGCAAAAACTTGTTTTTTTTTAAATCATGATCACTTGATCAGTCTATAAAGGTGGGTGGTGTAAGAAACTGGCGAATATTTTTTGTGTTAAGGTGCATTAGGGTAATTCCGAAAGTCGTCTAATTACGAAAGTCGCATAAATATCACCATTATTTTCATGATATCAAGATTCCCCTTTCGGAATTATCCGAGCATTTCTGTCATTCGGAATTACCCTAATGGGCCATTTTTTTCAAAGTTGTCCACCCCGTTTTTGGCTTGTCCCATACTTTTGAAATAATATTTAACGTATTTAAAGAGTCTAAACTAATGAAGACTATTTTTTATTCGAACCCAAATTTAGTTGACAGTAATTTTCATCGATCTAAACTACCCTAGATGCACCATCACGGCTTAGAATGTGTCCGCAGCAAATTGTGCTTGAAAATGTTCTAAGCACAATTGGGCGGTCAGTAGCGCTTCATCCGCCGTGTCGGCAACATGCCTAAGTGCTCCGTAAAAAAGTGCAAAAATAACACCTTATATACGTTAAAAAAGGATGACGTATCGTATTTCCGGTAAGTAATTGTTAATAATTTTATAATGTTATGCATTTGTTGCCAAAATGGCTTCCTAACTTACTAAAAACATTTATTTTCTAGAATAATTAAAGTAAATTCCTTGATTTGGTCTTACGCAGTTTGTCTCTTTCTCTCGCGCTATACTAGTAATGAGCGGACGGCGACAAAAGATGGATGAAGTGGAACATAGTTAAAAATGGATTGATGGAGTCGCTAATTTATATTTTTTGTAAAAGAAGCCTATTTCATAGTAATAATGTATGTATTTATTTATTATTATGGACCAATAAGTCTGAATGAAAATAAAATAAATGATTTCAATTCAATAATATTAATACATATCTTATAAATTACTTTAATTATAAAAAGAAACAACCCGGGAATAGCAAATTCGTTTTTAAGTAATAAAAAAGGTTTTTATTCCAGATTCCCAAAACAAGACGTTGAAAGGGAAAAATGGTGCAAGATTATAGCTGAGGAGCGGAGAGAAGATTTACCCACACAAAGCTTTGAAAGAAATTACGTAGAATAATAAATTAATGTCATCATTCGATTCTTATTTGTTTTAATAGCTACTTAATTCATATTCTCCAAGTGCACCATCCCTCACACACACCTCATACAATCCCTCAACTGTTTACCTTCACATAATCGCTACACATACACTCACTACACGCACACACACATATGTTATATATATTAGACGACCGGTCTGGCTCAGTCGGTAGTGACCCTGCCTGCTAAGCCGCGGTCCTGGGTTCGAATCCCGGTAAGGGCATTTATTTGTGTGATGAGCACAGATATTTGTTCCTGAGTCATGGATGTATCCTATGTATATAAGTATGTATTTATCTATTTAAGTATGTATATCGTCGCTTAGTACCCATAGTACAAGCTTTGCTTAGTTTGGGGCTAAGTTGATCTGTGTAAGGTGTCCCCAATATTTATTTATATACATACATACACACACACATATATATATATATATATATATATTTATATATATATTTTTTTTAAACAGTTTTTCGCAAAAATACCGCAAATTTCCTCATTCTCGCCTTTCATCTCATAGCGCGACTCCCATGATGCCTCTGTCCATCCTCGTTCCCAATTTTAAAATGGCGTTTAGATTGTTGCAGCGCGAACGAAATTAAACTTATGTTGGTTGCAATAAGACGTAGATTTGTTTAAAAATATGCACACCTGCGATCTGCGGTCATAAAATTTTATGGCTTTCGCGATGATCACATTAATTAATGTCATAACCGCCAATTGCTTGCATTTGAAATTGAACTTTAAGTACTAAGAAATAACGTTGTTTTTGTAAAAAAATTAAAGTAGTTTTTACTACATTGCGAAGTTTTCGTTTGTCAACTAGACGCACACATTTGCAACTAAGCGATCGGACACTTTTGAGTGTCGAATTTGTAGGTGATAGTGTATCTTGGGAAGTTTAAATCGATGGGATACGCCATCACATCACACCCAACGGCTTAGGCACCTACCTATATGTACCTATATGTACTAAGTACTGTATGTGCGTTGCGGACCTTGGGAGTCGGAAGGTCTTTTCTTCCATCGTAGGTCAGGAAATACCGCAGGCGACAGTTTGTTCCATTGTTTGAGTTGAACAGACACACACAGTTGAGGACGGCCAGCCATCCAAATGGAGAAGTTGGAAAAGTTAAAAGTGGAATTACTGGAATTAGTTAGATGGCGGAATGTAAGGATTAGGTCCTATACCTACTACTAGGTCCTACTCTTAGGTCCTACTATTAGGTTCACTAGCCCGTTGCCCGTGAATTCTGTATAGTTTACGTTTTTTCGCAGATGTTTGAGAGTGGTCGTTCTCGCCTGCTGACGTAACGTGTGGCCGCCGCCGTAACTGAGAACGACTACCTACTCTGAACGAGAACTACTGAGAACGACTACCCTGAACCGAATGTTCGGCCGAATATTCGTATTCGGCAAAGTCCATATTCGGCCCATCTCTAATTATTATCATTAGACTTTTAATGCAAAAACTTGTTTTTTTTTAAATCATGATCACTTGATCAGTCTATAAAGGTGGGTGGTGTAAGAAACTGGCGAATATTTTTTGTGTTAAGGTGCATTAGGGTAATTCCGAAAGTCGTCTAATTACGAAAGTCGCATAAATATCACCATTATTTTCATGATATCAAGATTCCCCTTTCGGAATTATCCGAGCATTTCTGTCATTCGGAATTACCCTAATGGGCCATTTTTTTCAAAGTTGTCCACCCCGTTTTTGGCTTGTCCCATACTTTTGAAATAATATTTAACGTATTTAAAGAGTCTAAACTAATGAAGACTATTTTTTATTCGAACCCAAATTTAGTTGACAGTAATTTTCATCGATCTAAACTACCCTAGATGCACCATCACGGCTTAGAATGTGTCCGCAGCAAATTGTGCTTGAAAATGTTCTAAGCACAATTGGGCGGTCAGTAGCGCTTCATCCGCCGTGTCGGCAACATGCCTAAGTGCTCCGTAAAAAAGTGCAAAAATAACACCTTATATACGTTAAAAAAGGATGACGTATCGTATTTCCGGTAAGTAATTGTTAATAATTTTATAATGTTATGCATTTGTTGCCAAAATGGCTTCCTAACTTACTAAAAACATTTATTTTCTAGAATAATTAAAGTAAATTCCTTGATTTGGTCTTACGCAGTTTGTCTCTTTCTCTCGCGCTATACTAGTAATGAGCGGACGGCGACAAAAGATGGATGAAGTGGAACATAGTTAAAAATGGATTGATGGTAGGGAATGCTCCCGGGAATTCCCGGTACTAAAAGTACCGGGAAATCCCGGGATTTTTGAACTTTTTGGGTACCGGTACTGGTGTTAAAAATTCCCGGTTCTTCGGTACTTTTCGGTACTGAAAAATGGACAAAGATTACAAACTAAAACGCTGTCAATCACTTCAAAAATTTGAAAGTAATCGATGTAATATTCACTTAATGGTGTAATGTAAAAATTTCAAACGCGTTAGACTCGTCCCGCGCGGTAGTTTTTCCTCGGCAAAGACCGGGACCTCGGCGTCGGTTATACTTGGAGGGTAAACCAAACTAACTTTGCTAATGTTATAATTAGTCTATGTAGAGGTGTATGATGTTTTGCACACTTCGTCCAGGTTTCTCAAAGTATGCTTGTCTGGTATACTAAAGTTTTGGTTCTTAAAGTGAGAAGTTTGTTACACCATACTCTTTACAAAATACAGAAAAGCAAAAAAGAACTTTCACATGGTGTTCGTGGATCTGGAAAAGGCATACGATAGAGTTCCGTCTAAGGTTCTGTGGTGGTGTATGAGAGAGACGTGAGTACCAGAGAAGTATGTGCGGCTTGTTCAGGCGATGTATGATAGAAAGAGTTCAATGTGGCGGTAAGTCTACACCAGGAGTCGACTTTAGGTCCTTATTTGTTCCTCCTGGTTATAGATGCTCTGACATCGGACATACAGGAAGAAGCACTGGTGTATGCTGTTCGCCGATGACATTGTTCTTGTTGGGTAAAATGCACTTGAGGTCCAGAGCAGGCTGGGAAAATGGCAAGAAAGGCTGGAAAGTGTGGGACTGCAAATCAGCAGAACCAAGACTGAACAGATGTTCTGAGATTTCGGTGGTCTATCCAGTTTTTCTCTTATTGCCTTAGATGGTGCATACCTACCAGTCTGCTCCGACTTCCGGTACCTTGGGTCATTATTCCAAAATTACGGAAGCATCGACCGTGACCTGGTAGATGATGAAAGATAGAGGAGAATGGAAGAGGAAGACCTGTTGTACCGACTCCACATAACGTGGGATAAGGGTAGGAGGAAGAAGAAGACATTTGAACGTAGCCTCCCGAATATGGTTGCCGCTTTGCCAATACGGATATCGATTTCTGCGTCAAGAGAGAGATTGTTGGATACGGTCGACCGAAGGTAGCAAAACTCAACGACTTCCAAAGCTGTGCCATCCACTAGTATATTTCCGCACAGACCTACACTAACACGACTGTCTTTTTGGCATTGATGGGCATGGAGAACAAAGTGTAAGCCCGCGAAAACCTGTCCACGATGTTTTGCAACTCGGCTGCAGAGTTCGCCACAAAAGCTGCATCGTCAGCAAACAAGAGACGGGAAAACAGGAGCGACGGCTAAACACTTTTCACATGCGCTGTCTACGACATATTTGGCATAATTTTCTTATAAGTAGGTAGATGTTTTGCATAACAGATTATTAGAAATACCTATAATAAAACTCATACAGTAGTGTTTTCTTTTTATATTTTGTTTTGATATAGCTAATATTCGCATCAAATTACACATTTTATTCTTAATTTTATGTTTTATTCATATTTTTTTAACAAATGTAAACCAAAGGTAGTAAACCCCCTCAGTACCGAAAAGTACCGAAGAACCGGGATTTCCCGGTTCTTTCCCAGTACCGGAAATCTCAGTCCCGGTTCTGGGCTTGGTACCGGTTCTGCATTCCCTAATTGATGGAGTCGCTAATTTATATTTTTTGTAAAAGAAGCCTATTTCATAGTAATAATGTATGTATTTATTTATTATTATGGACCAATAAGTCTGAATGAAAATAAAATAAATGATTTCAATTCAATAATATTAATACATATCTTATAAATTACTTTAATTATAAAAAGAAACAACCCGGGAATAGCAAATTCGTTTTTAAGTAATAAAAAAGGTTTTTATTCCAGATTCCCAAAACAAGACGTTGAAAGGGAAAAATGGTGCAAGATTATAGCTGAGGAGCGGAGAGAAGATTTACCCACACAAAGCTTTGAAAGAAATTACGTAGAATAATAAATTAATGTCATCATTCGATTCTTATTTGTTTTAATAGCTACTTAATTCATATTCTCCAAGTGCACCATCCCTCACACACACCTCATACAATCCCTCAACTGTTTACCTTCACATAATCGCTACACATACACTCACTACACGCACACACACATATGTTATATATATTAGACGACCGGTCTGGCTCAGTCGGTAGTGACCCTGCCTGCTAAGCCGCGGTCCTGGGTTCGAATCCCGGTAAGGGCATTTATTTGTGTGATGAGCACAGATATTTGTTCCTGAGTCATGGATGTATCCTATGTATATAAGTATGTATTTATCTATTTAAGTATGTATATCGTCGCTTAGTACCCATAGTACAAGCTTTGCTTAGTTTGGGGCTAAGTTGATCTGTGTAAGGTGTCCCCAATATTTATTTATATACATACATACACACACACATATATATATATATATATATATATATCCTTATATATATTTTCTATCTAATTTTTTTAAACAGTTTTTCGCAAAAATACCGCAAATTTCCTCATTCTCGCCTTTCATCTCATAGCGCGACTCCCATGATGCCTCTGTCCATCCTCGTTCCCAATTTTAAAATGGCGTTTAGATTGTTGCAGCGCGAACGAAATTAAACTTATGTTGGTTGCAATAAGACGTAGATTTGTTTAAAAATATGCACACCTGCGATCTGCGGTCATAAAATTTTATGGCTTTCGCGATGATCACATTAATTAATGTCATAACCGCCAATTGCTTGCATTTGAAATTGAACTTTAAGTACTAAGAAATAACGTTGTTTTTGTAAAAAAATTAAAGTAGTTTTTACTACATTGCGAAGTTTTCGTTTGTCAACTAGACGCACACATTTGCAACTAAGCGATCGGACACTTTTGAGTGTCGAATTTGTAGGTGATAGTGTATCTTGGGAAGTTTAAATCGATGGTAATTTTCAATATTCATTTAAATTTTTATTATAATTATGTATTTGTTAAAAATTATAATGTGATAAAAAATGGGCAATTTTTTGCTGTCCCACGTCAAATATCGTTTTTGTTATGGATTTTATTCTATAACTAATTGTACTAAATATTGATGACAGCATAATTTGAAAAGATTAAGTTATACGCTATTATGTTATAAAATATTTCATGTTAATAAATAAACGTACTATTTAAAATTAAATATAATTTGCCGAGACGGAATCTGGTAATTGTGGAATTTTCCATTCCGAAACCGCAGAATGACTGTTAAAATTAAAAGAAAGTTCCTAACATTTAGTAGCATTTTATTCAGCTTAACAAAATTAATTTAAAACTACTCAATACCGCCATCTTGTATTTGCCAGTTGCCGTCAAACACGCATCAAAGTAGCTCGTACTCAGGGGTAACATTTTCTCATTCCACCTTCCGAAACCAAATTTGCTGGTAAATACGTAATATGCAACCTTTTAACATCGATTCCTAAAAAACAAAGCACTAATATTGAAACCAAATAAGCCAATTAAAAAGAAGATTTGTGATTATTTAATAAATAATTAAATAAAATATCGCCGGAGGTAGCATTCCGTTACTTCCGATCCGATACTAGATCGTTGGTTTCGTATAGGCGGAAAGAAAAACGTATCGGAATGGAAGTATAAAGCGGTATTCATGTGGTTTTAATGTGATGTTTTAGTTTAATTTGATTGCGGGAAATAAAAGAAAAACGTATGGGATTAAAACTAACTCATCTAAAATATGGTAATCAATCACGGATTACACACTCCGGTTGTTTTAGTCATTATGCGCGATATGCTTTGGAAGTCTTAGGTACCCACGTTCAAGTGTAGACGAGACCTTAGCTTTCATCCGTTACCCATACAGTCAGATCCGTTACTGTCCCATGTTTCAAATAGTTTTATTTGCAAAAATTAAATACAATTTGTTATAAAACTACGTTTCCGTTATTTTATGTTGAAATAGTAACGTTTAAACTATTGATTACAAGTGATGGCATCCTATAAACTTGTGAAACAGTATAGTAATCTTAAAAATTCTCCTCTTTTTTGTACTGAAAGTAACGGAACGGATATATATGTATATGGGTTTAAAAAAATAGTACTTAGTCCACATTTATGTGAAAATGAAAGTGTAATTTCTTCATTTGTTATTTTAGAATGAATAATAAACATATTGTAAAATTCCCAAACCTTTTATATTTATATTATATGCGATTAAATTTGGTTGCGTAACAGAACACTCGCTTTTCCTCAACTCAACAAAAACATATTTTTTTCATTAATTACTTAAAAGTCAAGTGAACCTTCTATATTTTATATAAATTTATTTATTAAAGAATCTATAAAAATAGCTTTTAATAAATTTCTATCGGTTTCATTTTCATATCAACTTTTTTTCGGGGGGGACAACTTTGAATAAAATGGCCCTAATGCATCTTACATTGTTAATGAATGGTTCTAGGTATCTAAATGGCTATAGCCATTAAAGATGTGTCATGTAAAGTTAAAAACAACTGTATTTTTCAAATGTATATTAATACTTAATGAGTCCTTAATTTGCTTAATTCTATGTACATAATATTAATTGCGCACAAAGATCTTACCACTACTTTACACGCATTCAGGGAATACAAATACAAACTGCTTCACTTGTGTTTCTTCTTTTCATGTTGCTTTGCCGCTTTCTTCTTCATAATCTGCAGTCGTTTGTCAGCCGAGATAATATTTATATTAGGAGTGACAACCTTAGATGAGGAACTTCCTGAAGAGATCTTAACTGGAGTAGTGGATCCAGAGACATGCGTGGGCGACTTAGAGGCTGATGATATCTTGGTGTAACTTGTGACGAAACCTTGGGATGCGAGGCAGGATGCACACTGCCAACTTGCACTGACATCATTGTCGCTGATTACAGGTTTGTGGCAATCCTGGAACAAATTTACAACATTATAATTGATGTCAAAGAAAGATGATGATGATGGTACTTAAAATTAAAATGCTTTTTTTAAAGGAAACTTTTCAATTGTTTAATATTTAAATTTTTAAAAACTTTGCACTAGATTTTCAAATTCAGTCATGGTGACAAATTCCTACTACTTTATTTTTCCTTTACAGTGACAAAATTGTTCTTATATCTCAGAATAGTCTAACATTTTACAGGCTGCTTTACTAAATATCATAATAATGCAGTATAAAGAAAAAAAATTACCTGATGATACAGCGCATGGCAAGCCTCACACTCCACGAGCCTGTTCCCCGCCTGCACGGCGATCTGGCGGCACACCGCGCACGTGAGGTCCTCCTCCAGCAGGTCGAACGCCAGCTCCCCGTCCATCACCGACCCGTCATCATTCTCCCGCTCCGGAATCTGCAGCTGCTGAGGACTCTGCTGCGGTATCGGCACAGTCTTCGAACTAGACGCCTTCTCACTCTTATGCTTCGCCATCCGAGGCGATTCCAACTTCTCCTCATTCAAATACTTCTTAGGCAATGTATTCGCCAAGGTTTTCGCACTGCCATAAGTCTGACGAATGATATCGTCCAGAGTTAGCCGGAGTTGCTCTGTTGAATCTGAGGCGCTGGAGTGTAAGTGCTTTAAGCACAGTTTTATAGATGGATCAAAATCAATTGAAGACATTTCGTTACTTAAATTATTTGTATGTATGAGGATAAATGATAATTATTCCTTTTCTGCTTCTGCAGTCTAGTCTAATTCTCGCCGCTTTTAATTAAACTGTCATTGTCAATGTCAAAATTGACAAAGTCAACATCAAAAAAAGTATTCGCGTATTCTATTTAAGCAGTATAATTAAACGTGGAATTTTCTAATTGATTATAAATTGTTGAATCAGTTTTCAAATGGAATATTAGTATAAATTACCGCATGTATTGCAAATTTAATATCTATTGCTTTTGAACGCTCTCAAAGGCCCTAATTCAATTTATTATACTTCCAAGATAGATATACAGCGGAAAAAAGTGTAACTTAAACACTTTCGACCTATTTAAGTACATCTTTAAAACGCTGGCAGTCTTGTATAAAAACCGGGTTTTCGATTTTTTTTACGTTTGCTGGAATGACAAATGATTTATTTTGCAGGATACGGATATCCCCAAAACCAGGGAGAATAGAAGTATAAAGGAGGAACATCTGTCGAAGTACAACAATCGCAAAAATGACCGGCTGAGGCCTTGTAATTGCAGTTACAAATCTCTCCGCTTGGAGCGCATGTCTCGCTCAATGATCAGCGATGTGACATGACATTAGACGTTCTTTTCTCTAGGCTGATTTCGTCAGACTGAGCAAGTCAAGACGTAGTCCCGTGGTAGTGCGCTGGCTTCGTACGCAGATGTTCTCGGGTTCGATTCTGACAGCGATCTTTTTGCTTTTTGTTTTTTTTATACATTAATTTTCTTTTTGTGTATTTTTATTTGTGTTTATTTATTGTTTTATTCAGACAAATGTTAATTTAAGCCCTTCTTATTTTTCGACACGGATCAAAGGCGCGCGCGCCATCTTCGGCTCGGCTCGTGTTAATACGCGCCGTCTAAACAGATGGTACAAAGCGCGCGACGACGGAAGTCGAGTTTTAAGTTTTTAACACGCTTTTATTAGGTCGTCGTGTATGTAACTATGTGGAATCTACGGAGGCTAATTTAACCATCTTCCAAGGATCGTAGCGTAATGAAAATTGGCAGCTGTATGCAGTTCTGATGACAATACAATAATATGGTACTGTTGAACTGATCTGATGATGGAGCCGGAAGATATGAACTGGAACTACATGATGGAACATCGTATCATAGCTGTTTTTGGGTTTCTTAGAAAAGTCTTGTAATGAACTTTGACTAAGATTAGGTTTCAAAGTCTGATGATGGAGCCGGAAGATATGAACTGGAACTACATGATGGAACATCGTATCATAGCTGTTTTTGGGTTTCTTAGAAAAGTCTTGTAATGAACTTTGACTACGATTAGGTTTCAAAGTCTGATGATGGAGCCGGAAGATATGAACTGGAACTACATGATGGAACATCGTATGAAAGCTGTTTTTGGGTTTCTTAGAAAAGTCTTGTAATAAACTTTGACTACGATTAGGTTTCAAAGTCTGATGATGGAGCCGGAAGATATGAACTGGAACTACATGATGGAACATCGTATCAAAGCTGTTTTTGGGTTTCTTAGAAAAGTATTGTAATGAACTTTGACTACGATTAGGTTTCAAGGTCTGATGTTGGAGCCGGAAGATATGAACTGGAACTACATGATGGAACCGTGATTACCTTTTTGATTTTTGTCGAGCTCCCGATATTTCGACACAGTTGCATGCATCATGATATTCATGATCACGGAAAACGGTCTATATCCCGGTCAATATAAGTCTAATGAAAATAACCGTGAATCATTCAAAACTCTTACATGATGGAACTTCTTATCATAACTGTTTTTGGGTTTCTTAGAAAAGTCTTATAATGAACTTTGACCACGATTAGGTTTCAAGGTCTGATAATGAAGCCCGAAGATAGGCACTGGCATTCCATGATGGCATATCGTATCATAGTTCTGTTTGCGCTTGTGAGAAAGGCCACGTAATGAACTTCGAACGTTACGTTTTCAACGTTATAACAAACCTATTATTGACCGAAGCGAAGCGAGGCCTAAGCTAGGTTAGGGTTTTCTTGCGACCCTTATGAGCGGAAAAAGGAAAGACCGAATCAGTATATCTAAACTAAGTCAGGTTAGGGTCTTTTTGTGACCCTTAAATATGCAGCCCAGCCAGGCAATCATGGTCGCGCGATAAACGATAAAACATCGGGCATCGATAGGGACGGCCTGCTGTTTTATCATTTATCGCGCGACCATGATTGCCTAAATAAATATCAACGTAGTATTTAAAATAAGTTGGTTAAGGGTTTTGTTGCGACCCTTAAGAGCAAAAGTAAGAGGGGCTCGATATAAAAAAGGTGGGTGTGGGTTTTCTTGCGACCCTTAAGAGCGAAAATAAGGTGGGGGGTGGGGGGGGTGGGTGTCTTTATCAACGAAAAATTTCACGCCACGCTACTGCTAAGCATGTCGCGAAGGTCTACAGTTCCCAGAGCCACTATCAGTCTTTTAGTTGCTTAGCAAAATGTCGCGTCCACGTTCCATATCCAGGTTCAACCCAACGTAAATATACTAGAGCGCGACTGAGAAAATTCAACCCTTTGTCTCTATCCTCTTACAGAGTAAGATGAAATCCTTAAGTTCCGTATTGCATTAATCTTCAAATTAGCGCAGCACTATGAAAATAATTTCGCGCTCGCTACGCTCGCGATCGCGATTTTTTCCCTACATACTAAAATTTCTTCCCAAACCTGCCGAAACTCAAATTCGCTCAACCAACCCACACAACCCTAATCGATTGCACAGGCCGGCACTGGCCGGCATTGACTCCTAGTGATTTCAAGTTGGGCATCTACCGTGCACAAGATGCAAGGCACTATGCAGTGGTGTATTTAGGGTCCCTTACTTTTGCGGTTGGACAGGCTCATGTGGCCCTGAGTAGAGTAAAATTACTTAGTGCTCTCCAGATAGAAGAGCTAGATTGTTCTAAAGCTGACAGGTAAAACACCATGCAATACAGACACACTGGCGGAGATGGAGAGAATGTGGGCTCAATAAAATAGAAATTGAAATTAAAATTAAAATTAAATGAATGAATGAAAAACTTTATTGCGATAAGCTTGGTACCTATACATCAGGTGGTATTAATTATTATTAAGTAGCAATACGTGTTAGCCACAAATGGCTTGCGAAATTCGCCTACTTGGAATAAATTTATGTTTAAATTTTAAAGATATTTCATTATTAACGACTAAAAAGTATAAAATAAATTTATAGTTTAAAAAACTCTAGAAAAACACGCTTTTATAAATAAATGCACGTAAAAGCCAAAAATAAATTATGGATCGTTCAAGTTGTCTCTATTTCTGGGATGAAGAGTAAACTCTGTGCTTTTAATTATAATATTTGATTGTAAAAGCGTGGGGCGCTGTAACAGGAAAATCTTTTTGTATAACTTGCTGAGAAATCAAGTTAAACTATATTACGAGAAGCAGTTTACACAGATTGGCGCGCTAACTGGACTTGCAGCACGACTGCAGCGCCCCACGCTTTTACAATCAAATATTATAATTAAAAGCACATAGTTTACTCTTCATCCCAGAAATAGACAACTTGTGAAGTAAGTTCCAAATAAAAACGTGAGTCTCTATTACTTAAAATTATTTAATTGTTAACAATAGTTGTATCGATACAATCAAATGAAAATTACAAGATCAATAGTGACAAATATATCCAACGTAACTTTTTTATAATCTTAATTGGCGCCAACGCCAACTTACTTTTTAATTAAAAAGGTGTCTAACCTTTTTAATTCTTGTTGTCAATGAAATTGCCTAAACTCATAATAAAGTAAACTAGCATCATTAACAATATTATAAATATGCTTAAATTAATATAAATCTAATTTATTGAATTAATTAAACATTTGCAATAGTATCTATTTTTTTTAAAAGCAACACTTACAACAATTGCATAGACTAGACTTTGATATCTTCTGCTAATAACATTGATCTCTATTGTTAAGACAGTGCGGTTGTTTACACAATGACTCAAAATAATTATGAATAACATACGGTTTTACAGATAAATAATGCAAGATCTATACTCCCAGAACATAAATTCCACCAAATCTTAACATGTTATTTTCATGAATCTTACACTTGAACGATCCATAATTTATTTTTGGCTTTTACGTGCATTTATAAAAGCGTGTTTTTCTAGAGTTTTTTAAACTATAAATTTACTTATCGGCGTTTTCATGTGTTCGAATTATGGAGTGGAGCAATGATATGATTCAAAGCTTTATTGAATTATATGAAGAAGAACCATCAATATGGAACCCAAAACATCTCGGTCACAAAAATCGCAACAATATAATAGGCTTTCGTTCGTATCTACACGGACGGCTCGGCTCGCGTAGGATCGTGCTACCTCGCGCCGTGTAAACGCACAGGCTCGCGTTCGTATTGAGCCGAGCCGCATCTACACGGACGGCTCGGCTCGCGTAAGATCGTGCTAACACGCGCCGTTTAAACGCACCTTTAGGTAATGTTGTAAGTCTTGCGAATGAAATTTCTAATTAAAAATATTTTTAGACATTAAAAAAATAAAAAAAAATCAAGAAAAATATTAGTAGAAAAAAATAAAAAAGATCTCATCAGGATTTGAACCCGGGACCTCTTGCTCCGTAGGCGGGGTCACTACCGAGAAGGCTAAGAGATTGTCAAACCCTTATCTCCCTGCTATTGCAGCGCCACCTATCTTTTCTTTTATATGTGCACTTCTGATACTTAAAGCTTTCGCTCCTTATATTTCTAATCTCCATACCCAAAACGAACATATGTCACTAATGTCACATCAAGTACGTACGTCAGTAAACTAAACAAAGTAAACAAACGTCATTTCAAAAAATAAACTCATTTGAATAAAATCGCATGCAATCAGATAATTTTATTAAAAATGAAGCTAATATTGTTAATAACAATTTGTATATATTGTTACCCTCTTGAAAGTGCACAACAAGAGGGACCGGACCCGTGGCACAACAAAAATGACGCAATACTTCCACAACGGGAGAATATTGATGTTACACCTGATCTGAGGATGTCTTTGCCACAGGTTAGGACTACGGAATCTGCAAGTACTGGGATGAGAGACTGGTTTTTTAAACGAATGCTAGCCATTATATTAAAAGGAGGACAATATAAAGTAAGTTTTAACTTGTCTAGCAAAATGTACAGACATAATTTTTACAACATAAATTTTACATACATAAATTTAATGCTATTGTACCGGAACAGCATGGTTTCCAAAAATGTAAGTCTACTACACTCGCAGTTTTTAACATGATAAGTGAGATTTCCACTCACCGCGATGACAGTAGTTTCACTACTGCCCTATTTTTCGATATGTCCAAACGTTTGACTTTGTTGCTCATGACTTACTCTTGGCCAAACTAGAGAGTTACGGCATTAGAGGACCGGCATTACATTGGATAAGATCTTATCTGGAAGATAGACAGCAATGTGTAGAAATTAAGCGGGTGAATAGCTTGCAGGAGACCGAAGTATTCAAATCGGAATATAAATTCAACCGCTTTGGAGTTCCTCAAGGTAGTGTCTTAGGCCCACTACTATTTATAATGTACATCAATGATTTGCCGAAGGTGACGTCTCACAAATGTATTTTGTTTGCTGACGACATCTCGATTGTTGTTACAAATATTAAGACAGAAACTGTAATTGATCATGAATGTAATGTAAACAACACTATAACTGAAGTAATTAATTGGATGCAACATAACAATATGCAAATCAATATATCTAAAACTAATTATATGAATTTTAATAACTTGACATTGAATATTAACTATAATGGACATACCTTGAAAAATGATAATCTTATAAAATTCTTGGGCTTGATTGTTAACGCTGATTTAAAATGGAATGGCCATATTGAACATATATGTAATAAAATAAACAGATTTGTGTTTGTCATGCATAGACTGCGCACAACGACCGATAGAAAAACGGCCCTGATGGCCTATCACGGCTATGTGGAGTCGGTTCTTCGGTATGGACTAATCGTGTGGGGGAATGGGGTTGATGTACAAAGGGCTTTCATCTGCCAAAAAAAATGTATTCGTGCCATATGTGGAGTAGGCCAGATGACATCTTGTAAACCTCTGTTCCCCGAATTAAATGTTCTTCCTCTACCTTGTCTCTATATTTTTGAAGTATGTAAATTTGTGAAATTAAATGTAAACTTGTTTAAGACTGCCAAGGAAGTGTTCCCTAGAAATACTAGGAATACCAACAGACTTGTTGTACCTAAACAACAAAGAACTGCCGCTTTTAAAAGTAACTGTTATTCTATGTGTGTCACGATTTATAATAAGTTACCACAGGATATAACAGACCTACCATGCAATAAATTTAAAAATGCACTATTCAAATGGCTAATGGCAAAACTGTTCTACTCGATTAAAGAATTTGTGGATAGTAATGGGGAAGTATCAACAGAGTAAGATATGCTGTAAATATTGTACATATTGTATACCTTAGTTTAATAATAAGTTAAGTAATTAAGTTAATTTTTAATGTAGTTTTAGTTATTGTATTAAACTGGGGATTAGGCAAGTGTCCATAACTTTCTTTTTTTTTTTTTTTTTTTTTTTTTTTCTTTTTTTTCTTTTTTAACGATATAGGCATTTCACTTTTAAATATTTCTTTATAGTTCCAGTACTTGCCCCATGTGCTTTTGACTCTCCTCTCTATTTCCAGTTCATTGTTGTTATGGTTGAAGCCAATCATTTTTCCCAAATATATATAATGGTCTACATATTCTAATGGTCTGCTGTCTAAAATTATATCAATTTTTTTAAAGTTTGACATGGTTTTGGTTTTGTTTATATTTATCTCAAGGCCTACTTGTTTACTAGCATTGTGTAGAGTTGCTATCATAGATTGAAGACTACATGCTGATTCTGCTAGTAACACCAGATCATCTGCAAACCTGAGATGGCTTAGATACTTGCCTTGGATAAATAAACCTTTGTTTTTCCATTCTAGTTTGCAAATAATGTTTTCTAATATGGCTATGAAGATAGTTGGGGACAGGGGTCTCCCTGACGTACTCCTCTTTCTACTGGAAAACTTGGACCAATATTATCTAACTTTATTTTGCTGGTGCTCTTGGAATATAAATTTCTTATTATACTTATGTATTCTGGCTCTACCTCCTGAGCATTTAAGGTATTCCATATGCAGTCATGAGAAACAGTATCAAAAGCCTTTTGATAATCAATGAACACGATGTAAAGTGGTCGTCGAAATTCTTGATATTTCTCAATGATTTGTTCTAGGCTGTGAATGTGATCTATGGTCGAGAAGCCCTTTCTGAAGCCGGCTTGTTCTATTGGTTGCTTCTTATCCAGAGTTACTTTTATTCTTTGATTAATGATTGTGGAGAAAAGTTTGTATGTAGTTGGCAGTAAACTGATGGGCCTATAATTGTTAATATCTTTGTGGTTTCCTTTTTTGTATAGTAAAATTATATTAGATTCTGACCATTGTGACGGCGTTTCAAATGTATCTAGTATTTTGTTAAATAGGTTTAGTATAGGTTCCGTTAAAATTTCCTTGGCTGTCTTTATAGCTTCATTTGTGATATTGTCAGATCCTGGGCTTTTATCTAATTTCAATTTATTTATAGCATTTATCATTTCTTTTTGATCTATTGGGGCTACATTTGACTTCATTTTATCTGTTACAGTTATTTGGCTAGGAAATTGTATTTCATGCACTTTGTTTTTAGCATATAAAGTTTGATAGAAATCTGTTGCGATGTTAATGATCTCTTTGCGGTCATATTTTGTTTCCTTTGCGTTATTTAGACCTTCTATCCACGTCTTCTTTATTTTCAGTTCGTTGTATCCTTTTTTTAAGCTGCCTTTTAGTTCTAAATGTCTTTCAAGTGTAGTAGTTCTGTGTTTCTGGTAGTCTAATTTTATGTACTTACTGGTGAGTTTATATAAAGCTTTAAGTTCGTTTTTCATTGTTCGGGTTTTATTTTTCGTTTTTTTGTAGGTCTTGTTTCCTTTTCATCAGGTTTTTTGTGCGTTCTGAAAAAATGTTTTGCTTCGTAGATGGGTAGTTTGTTTTGGATGTGCTTTGACTGCTTTGTAGACTGCTCTGGATCGCGTGTATCAATTTGTCATATAGGGCTTGCACGGTATCGTTTTGTTTATTTTCTACTTGGGCAGTTATGTGTTTTTCTAAGCTTTCTTTATAAATTAGTATTTCTTCGTCATTTTTTAGAGGATTGTACTGTTTGTTCTGGAAACGAGCTCTACTTTTAGTCGGAACTCTGAGCGATATTAATGTTCGGAGTGGTCTGTGGTCTGATGGGTAATTTATATTTATGGTTCCTATATTTTTAAATATTTCTGGTCGGTTTGAGAGTATAAAATCTATTTCGTTTTTGTACTGTCCGTTTGGAGAACGCCAGGTCCATCTGAGTTTTGGTTTTTTCTTGTAGAAAGTGTTAATGATTGCGAGTTTGTTTTCTAGGGCAAACTCGACAAGTCTTTGTCCTCTGGTGTTTCTGTTTCCATATCCATATTGTTTTGTCACTAGAGATTCATTTGCTGCGGGTTGCCCAATTTTTGCATTTAAATCTCCCATTAGTATATAATCTTTGTGTGCAGCGTTGATTGCATTATTTATGGTACCATAGAAGGAGTCGACCTCTTCTTCGGATGCGGCCTCGGTAGGTGCATATACCTGTATTAAAGAAATCCGTTTTTCTGGAAAGCTCATGTTCAGTAGAGCAACTCGCTCTGATATTCCAATGTAGCTTTCTATGTATTGTTTGAGATAAGGTTTTATAATGAATCCAACTCCATATTTACCAGGCGTGTGGCCTGTGTGACAAAAAATTAAATCTTGATATTCGTTTATTTCATTTCCTACTCGTCGCACTTCTGACAATCCTATGATATCATAATTAATGTTTTCCAGGGCTTCTGTAAGTTCGATAAGTCTTGCATGGGTTGATAGAGTTCTAACATTGTAGGTTATTATGTTTAAATGTTTCTCATAGTTTTCTTTGTGTTTTGGACATTTTGTGGTTTGTGCCTTTGGAAGGTTTTGGTCTTTTTCCCCCACGATGACCAGTCGGCTTGGGGGAGGGTTTGCTTTGCTGTTTATGTAGTTTTCCTTTTTTCGTGGTTTTATTTTTTGTTTTCTGCTGTCAGTGACGTTTTGTAGTTTTTTGGTATGTTTTCGTTTCGCTCAATGTTAAGTGTACCCGGCCTTATAATTTGTTTGTCCGCTGTCTGTCGTATTAAGAGTGTATTTGGTGTGTCCGGTTTATACACTTTTGCCGGCCCTTGTTGGGAGGAAGTGGAAGCGTTTTCTTGCTGCGGAGAGTGTGAAAGACCTCTTTTCTTATTTCCAGATTTTTCTTTTACAATTAGTTTATTATATCTGAGAAATGCTACATTTCCTTTTCTCTGCTCTTCTATCATTTTCTCTTTCAGTGCTTTTCTCTCTTCTAGCACTTCTTTTGGAAAATCTTCAGTTATATATATATCCTTCTGTTTTAAATTTTTCCTATTCTTCAATATGAAATTTCTTTTTGACTGGGATGTTAAATTTATTAGTATTGGGCTCTGGTTTGTTCTCCCTAATCGTCGACTGAATTGTATCTCTTCCTTCTGCAGATTGATGCCCATGTCATTTTTGATGAATTCGATGACTTTTTGTTCCTTCTCCCAATGTTCCACGTTCAGCCCATGGATGATTATATTTCGCTGTCTCTCTTTACTTTCCAAAAAAGAAATTTTATTTTCCAGGGTCTCTATTTTTTCGTTGCTTTCTTTTTGTTTTTCCTCCATTTCTTTTAATTCTACATTTAAAGAATCGATCACTCGTTGATAAATCGTTTCTGTCTGTTGTTCCATCTCAAATCTCATGCGTGTGAAAATTTTATCTAGATCAGAGACACATTACTTTTGTTATATCCAGAAATAGTTCGATGTTAAAATTGTAACAAAATCTACCTTGTATACTAGTGCTGCCATCTCTGGTAGCGGCCATTAAATAGTATAATAAATCAGTCCGTTAGCAACTGTCAACACGAGTTTTATTAGGTTATGTGTCCCAGTGCATATTTTCACTAAAAATACAGTAAAGACGATCAGATTAATCCAGAATTATTGTTCAGTTAGTGTAGTGTTCATTTGTTTAAATAATGGCTTCAAATTTTACCGCGAATGTATCGAAGTTGAAGGACCGTGAAAACTACGATGAGTGGGCGTTTGCGTATACTTTATGTTCCTGAAAATTTTCTGTGGCTCCGTGACACTAAGTTGGTCAAAGCAATTGGACAGGTGTTCCAAAGGGGCGCAGGTTCTAGGTTGAAATCTAGATAGAATCTCTAGAATCAGTTTAATATACGGATGCCAAACTTGGAATTTCAGCGATAAGGCCAAAAACAAGATAATTACATGTCAGAGAGGCATGGAACGCAGCATGCTAAATCTGAAAAAGATATACAAAATAAGACACAGCATAATAAGAGCTAAAACAAAAACAATGGATGCTCTCAGCCAGGCAAGGAAATTAAAATGGAGATGGGCTGGACACGTAGCGCGCCTAAAGGACCACAGATGGACGAAATCAGTTACGACATGGAAAGGTCCTGCTGGAAAGCGCCGACAAGGAAAACCAAATGCACGCTGGGATGAGGACATCAAAAAAATCGCCGGACCAAACTGGCAAAAAATTGCTCAAGACCGACAAAAATGGCTAGCTTTGGAAGAGGCCTTCACCTAAGGGGTTCCTGTTTGTAAAAAAAAAAAAAAAAAAAATATTTAATTGTAAACTTACTTAAAATATAAATGTAATCACTAACAAAAAACTAAATTAGAACTAGAGAAAAAAAAACTAACAATTACTAACAAATAGCAAAGATTTCATTGTATATAATAACAGGAAATAAAAGGCTTTTTATTTTATTTTTATTTATTATTATTTATTTATAGTTATTGTATAATTTGCATGCTGCCAAAACACAGCTAAAAAGTTGGTACACACAATTTATGTAAGACCTATCATGTTAACACTTTTTAAATGCGAATAAAGAATTATGAATTATGAATTATGAATTATGAATTATGAACACCTACTTGTTTATCATTATGGTTAGCTTATATTACCAATAAATACTTAAATATTTTACAGAAAAACGAAGACAACTCAGTGATGTTTCAGTTCAAATGCGGTTTGATGAGAGCCAATGGGTCACTTTAAATGATTACCTCAACCCTAGTGTATCTCTATCAGAAGAAATATTCCGTCGCTCAGTGGGATATGTTGAAAATGCCATTTACAAGCCTAGTGTTTCGGAAAGAATAGTTATGGCTTGGAATGATTATATCCAATTTTATTTGGTGGAATATAAGGTATCATTTTTTTTAATTCTATTTTTCTTATATTTGCTAAATCAATTGCTATGATTAAGAAATGTGTACAAGTGATGCCACGTAACTTTAGCGCTGAGTGAAATGATGAGGGGATAGCTGCACATGGGGACACTTACCCCTCACCCCCTCTAATCCCCTGAGGTACCTATTTTTTACTTCTATGCACTAACGGTCAGCCCTAAAGTTACAGTTGTATGAATTTATATATTTGGACATATCATTCATAAATGCATTTCTTTACTTTCTTTTTATCAAACTTATAGTATATTTAGTTATAGTAGCTTGGCTATGATTACTGTCATAATGATCACTGGATACAGGCTATATCAGTTTTTTAACTGCCTGCCTGCTTATTAAATAATAATAATATAATATGTTATAATTTCAGATGGAAATCACAACGGCATTGGGAATACTAGCAGCTGCTGGTGCAATGATGTGGTTGTGGAATCATATGTCCCATAGACACTTCAAGATTATTGTTTTTATTGCACTATATTTATATGAAGTATTTGTTTCTTATAAGGCAAGTTCCCCATTTTACTTTGTCTTTAGAAAAATTACTACATATATTGATACTTTTTCAGTTTTTAGGGTTCCGTACCAAAAAGGTACAACAGGAACCCTTATGGTGCGACTCTGTCCGTCTGTCTGTCCGTCTGTCACATTCCTAAATATCTCGAGAACTACTAATGCTATCAACTTGAAATTTGGAATAGTTGTGAACATTGTTTTCATCCACGACGTTTGATTGATTGTTTTCATCCAGTTGTCATCCACGACGTCCACAAGAATATTTTTAAGACGAAGACTGTACAGCAAGGCCAATTGAAGTCAAAGTTTAGTGACTGGGCCACCGTCGGTATCCACAGAAGCAGGAAGAGATTGTATGACCTGTATGAAATGAGGAATTTTAACCATGATGAAAATTTTACTGAATATGTAAGGAGGTATTCAAAAGTGTTTAAGAAAGTTTGCGCCGCGGCTAAGTCTGCATTCTTAAGCAAGAAGGTCAGGTCGGCAGACAATAAAATAAAAGCTACCTGGAATATGATAAACGCTGAAACCGGGAAGACGAAACCCCGTGATGGCCATTACACACTAAAAGTTCAAGACCAAGTATTGTCTGCAGACGACGATGTTGCTGGCGCCTTTCAACACTTTTTCACCAACATAGCCACTGATACTACACGGAATTTAAACTCCTCTGTAGTTAAGGCAGGTCTCTACTTGGACAATTACAATGTTAAGAAATGCAGCATGGAATTATATTTCCAATTTACTGACCCCGAAGAGATTATTAAAACTTTCAAGTCCTTAAAAGTTAAAAACAGTGAGGACATTTGGGGGATATCTGTGAAAGTCGTGTATTCAATTATTGACGTCGTGGCACCTTATCTAGCCGATGTGTTTAACGCTTGTGTTAGGGAATGTGTGTTTCCCAATCTGATGAAGTATAGTAAGGTTATTCCTCTGTTTAAATCAGGCAGCAAGGATGACCTTGGAAATTTTAGACCAATTTCCATACTTCCCGTTCTCAGCAAAGTGTTTGAGAAAATTATATTGAACCAGTTGCTTCGACATTTTAACACGAATGGATTACTTCAGCATCAGCAATTTGGTTTTACACGAGGTCGTTCGACGACAGATGCTGCCTCTGTGCTAATCAAGCACATATACGATGCCTGGGAACTCTCGTTAGATGCTATCGGTATTTTCTGCGATCTCTCCAAAGCTTTCGATTGTGTGGAGCACGACACACTACTACACAAGCTGAAGCACTACGGTCTATCCTCTAAAGCTTTACAGCTTGTTGAATCTTACTTAAACGAAAGAACCCAGAAAGTGGTTGTAAATGGTACTGAATCTAACGGTACAACTGTAAAGCTTGGAGTACCACAGGGTTCTATTCTGGGACCTTTTCTTTTCCTTGTGTATATAAATGATTTGCCATGTCTTGTAAAGAACAAATGTGAGATAGTCTTATTTGCTGATGATACTTCACTAATTTTCAAAGTTGATAGGCAACTGAGTGACTATAGCCATGTGAATGAAACTTTGAAGGAGGTACTAGAATGGTTTACAGCAAATAACTTGCTCCTTAATGCCAAGAAGACGAAATGTGTTAAATTCTCTTTACCCAATGTAAGGAAGACAGATACTACCATCACGCTGAATGGCGAAAACCTGGACTTTGTCGAGAATACGCTCTTTCTTGGTCTTACTTTAAATTGCAATCTGCAATGGGGTCCTCATATATCTGCCCTAGCAAAAAGGTTGAGCTCTGCCGCGTATGCCGTAAGGAGAATTAGGCAATTAACTGATGTGGAGACAGCTCGCCTAGTTTATTTCAGTTACTTTCATAGTGTTATGTCTTACGGCATATTGGCCTGGGGAAAAGCAGCAGATATTCAAACCATCTTCGTTCTCCAGAAACGGGCAATACGATCTATCTACAACATGGCGTCACGTGACTCACTGAAGGAACGCTTTAAGGAGATAGACATCCTTACAGTAGCTTCACAATACATACTAGATGTGATAATGTATACTCATAAGAATATAGAGTCCTTTAAGAAACTGTCAGATATTCATAGTTATAATACACGGAACAAACATAAGCTAGCGGTTTCCAAGTTTCGTCTACAGAAAGTGAAGAAATCGTTCCTGGGAAACTGTGTAACATTTTATAATAAGGTACCCTTAGAGGCATGGGATCTGCCCTTTACTTCATTCAAGAAGTACATAAAAAGTGCACTTCTCAAAAAGGGGTACTACAAAATTGATGATTACCTGGGAGATACTACACCATGGCCGACTATCCAGGCTCAAAATCTGTCATAGTTTTGCTAGCAGTGTCCCGGGGAGACATTGTGTCATGCTTAAGGCGCTGTTGCTACTGGCTGTTTAAATTATTGATCCTTATTATTGTATAATTATAATTTGGTATATATATATATTGACTTGTTGAGTACATACTAGTTATGTATTCTGTAGAATTAGTTGGAGATTGCTAGCTTAACAGTCTCTTGACGTGAAATTTGTATTTCATACGCATTTTTTTTTTCTATTTCTAGTTCTTTTGACACTTGGAGAACCTTTACACCTCCAAATTTTTATTTTTTATTATATCCCATTAATTATAATTGACTGTGGGGACCTTTTACATCTCCCAAGATCTTGTTTTCAATTAAGTCAATTTAAACTATGTAACATACAAGCACGGAATGTTGTGTCTTACATCTAGGTATACCGTATTCACTTATTATTGGAATATTTAATACAGCCCGGACAGCTTGAACATGTCATGCTCGCTAAAAAGTCTTTGCTTACGGTGACGTCGTTGATCGGGTCGCCACCTTCCCGAATGAAGGTTGAGGGAGGCGATGGCTGAGATGCGCGCCATATTCGTGAACGGGTGCTGTTTGTGAAGACCGGTCTGTTTCAGCTAATAGGGGCTATGCTATTCTATGTAACATTAATTTTGAATGAGATTACGTTGAGGCACTCTGTTCGGTCCTTGTTTGTTTATTTTTCTTTCTGACTCTTGGAGACCATATACATCTCCAAGGAAAAAGTAGATTAAGTATACATATATTTTTTTTTTCCTTTGCTTAAGACAACAAGAGTCTTTTACAACTCTAAAGTTATTTTAGTTATTCGGTTTTTTTCTTCATGTATAATTTTTTTAGATGTACTTTGACACTTAGAGACTCTATACATCTCTAAAATCTCTTATTAATAATCATAATAGCTTTGTACTTTGTATAATTTCTTGTGTTAATATTTTTTTTATGAATACTTTTGCTTATTAAATTGTATCTTGTTTTTTTTTAATGCATGTTAAATATAAGATGTAATGTTTTGAAAAGAAGTGGCCCGCCGAGTTTCTTGCCGGTCCCATAGTGGATACCCTCCTCCAACTGAGGGGGGACTGAAATCTTCTCGAGGCTGAGGCGTAGGGTTAGAGCCGGCGTAGTTTTGTTTGACGTTCATAAGCGCATTGTAATATGCCTACTTGGAAAATAAATATTTCATTTCATTTCATTTCATTTCATTTCATTTCATTTCATTTCATTTCATTTCATTGTAAACCTCTACAAATAGAAAGTATAATTTTTTTAAATATATTAATTTTAATTGTAGAAAATGGCCAAAATGAAAGGGGGCAAACTGTAAATTTCAAGTTACTAGGTCAAGTGGGGTATCGTTGGAAAGAGCTCAAATTGAACGTAAATAAACTATTTTTTTTATTTTTTTGTTGTGGAAAAAAAAAGAATTTTGAAGGAAAACGTAAAAAAAAATACCGTTCCCCCCCCCTTATCTCCGAAGTTTACCAACGAAAAATTATGAAAATTTTAGTAAACATTGGTTTTATGCTATATATTACAGGAAAAATATAATTGTGTTTGTATTTTGAATACTTTTTTTTTAATTCACAAAAAACTTTTCAGATTTTTACTTTCAATTTACCCACCCTTGCGGATGTATATCGTACTTAAAATTAATACGAGATGTTACGTAAACCATCTTTTGTCCAATAAAGTAATAACTGTTTAAATCGGTTAACATTATAAAGAATTATCCCTGAAAAACCAGGTCGCGCAAATTAGTTAGCAAATTGACCGGGAGATGGCGCTATACACTATAATACTCATTAGTGCCTATACTTTTGTCTTCTAGTCAAGTCATTAGAGTTATATGAAAATATGAGATTATTTTTACTAGGTAGTTTGAAAGAAAGTTTGTACGGAACCCTCGGTGGGCGAGTCCGACTCGCACTTGGCCGGTTTTTTTTTAATAGAATATGACTTCTTTCAAGAATGCAAAAAATGGGTCTACAGACATTTAACTACTATGTGTGGAATAATGACTCGGGAAACATTCTCATATCTACAAAAAATATTTGTAAAGTTAACACCACAGTATAAAGCAGTAATAACTCTTCTAACAAACTTCACTCCGCGCGGTGTGTCGAAAACTACTCTCCATATGCACTCCGAATACAAGTTAACACTTGTTGTTAGCTGTTAAAGGTTGAGATTTGCTTGTACCTTCATAACATGTTAAAGCAGACTTTTAGTTTGCTATAGGCACCTTGTCATGGTATTGTTTGATTACAGGAGGCAGAGCAACATGAATTTGACCGCTACATGTCAGCAATCAATAAATGCAAATGGTATTTCTGGTCGTCCACATGTGATGTGCCACCTCCAGACCCTATCAAGTTCTTAAAATATATGAACCCGTTGAAAATTGGTGTGAGGATGTTTACTACTATTATATCTGAGCCCATGATCACTATAAGTGCTACAGTGCAGACTATAATACATGGGATAACAGGTAAAAACATATTTATTATTACTTACGCCGCGGCCCCGGGTTCGAATCCCGGTAAGGGCATTTATTTGTGTGATGAGCACAGGTATTTGTTCCTGAGTCATGGATGTTTTCTATGTATATAAGTATTTGTATATTATTTATATCGTTGTCTGAGTACCTGCAACACAAGCCTTCTTGAGCTTACAGTGGGACTCAGTCAATTTGTGTGTGAATGTCCTTATAATATTTATTTATTTATATTTTATGTTTACTTACACTGTCTTTATAATTAAATAAAAAAGAACGAAAGGCAGAATAACAATTTTTATTTCTCATTCTCTGAAAGTGTCTCATTTTACTTATTTTTGTTTCTCTCTTGTTTGAGATAAATAATTAAAATTTAGTTTTAATACTTTTAATTTTATTTATTTTTTGTTTTCCATTTTGGCAGGTAAGCATGGTCGCGCGGTAAATGATAAAACGTCACGGCCGCCCCTACCGCACTTACAAATAGTGCGAAAAGGACACCCTACCGTTAAATCGTTTATCGCGCTACCATGCTATCAGTTCTGATATTTAAATCTCCATTTCGCAAATAATGTTACGTTTGAACTTGGTTACATACATACATACATACATACAATCACGCCTGTATCCCATGAAGGGGTAGGCAGAGCACATGAAACTACTCAAGTTTCAGTGCCACTCTTGGCAAATAAGGGATTGAAAGAAAACGAAACTGTGACATTGCAGTGACAGGTTGCCAGCCTCTCGCCTACGCCACAATTTAACCCATATCCCACAGTCGCCTTCTACGACACCCACGGGAAGAAAGGGGGTGGTGAAATTCTTAACCCGTCACCACACGGGCACGGGCTTGGTTACTAGTTTTCTCGTATTCGAAATGCAGCTAAATTTCAGCTTACTAAACTTTGTAATTTTCCTTTTTTCAGGTGGCATGTGGTTTCCCCTGAATGTGATAATGACAGGTTTCTTAACTGTTGCTTTTACTGTTATATTAATTGTACTTCTTGTAATGATAGTTTTTACCTATATACTTAACATTCCTTTTAATCTTAGTTTCCTATGTGGTTTATTTAGCATTGGTGTGAATGAAAGACGTGGTAGGAGTAAAATGAGTAATGTAAGCAGTAATCATTCACCCAGCATAGATGGTGGTGGAGACCGAATAAGCGGAGCCACTCTAGATAGGATTAGATGTATGTACGAAAGCACTTACTAGTGCACAAGTTAATAATTCAAGTTCTCAAATCCCTAAAACTCAACCTACAAGACCTCTACATGTCACAAATGGATCCGCACCAGCAACTTCTTTAAAGAGGTCTTCTAGTACTGGACGATTGCAAGATTATAAATCTAACAATCATGATTTTGAACTGTCTACAATGGACTCTGGAGTTAGAAAAAGAAATCAAGGGATGACAAGATTAAATGATGGGGGTGGTGATGCCTTTTAAAGTGCATGAACCGAATTGTAGAACTAAAAGTTTTGTGGGTATCGAGGTACCATTGCACAGGGCCATAATGAGAGATTAGGAAATAGTGGGATATAAGTCAAATCAGACCAACTAGGAACATTGTTTCTTCCTTCCACGAATGCAGAACCAGATTTGGGGGTGGAGGGAAGGGAGGCCAGGCCCCATTCATCAAATTCGAACTTAGCCACGTCCAAGGGGCGCCAAAATCGTTATTTTGAACTGATCTGGCGCTGGACCAATGCAGGTACTTTTATTATTACCGTTTTAGCTATGGGCCTGTCTTGTAGAATAAGATAGATGTACATTATAATTTAAAAAATATGTTCGACTAACTCTGTGATATTTTTTAATGAATATGAATAGTTATTTATGTTGGCTTTTTACCAGTGATAATTATGTAAATAATAATGACTAGGTTTTATTAATGAAATTTTTAGTGTAAGATGTTCGTTTTTGCATTTGTATTTTATATTTTTTCACAAAATTAAGTTTATTAAAAAAATAGGCTGGCTTCCAACTTCCAACGACATGTTACCTACCTATGTTTAGTTCATCATCATTTTCTTAAAGGTGCGCTAAGATCTATTGAAAACGTCGCTCGTGCGTTTGTATAGTTCTTATAGTTTATTTAAATATGCGATTTGTGCCTTATTCGATATTCGTGCATATTTCGGGCACGCGGGGTGGCGTAGTGTTGTGCCACTTGTGCCATTTGTGCCGTTCCCGGGAAAATTCCCTAAGTGGGAAATGTTTTTGTACCGTTCTCGGGAAAAATTCCCTGACTGATCTTTTTTTTTTTTGCTTGGGGGATGGCGTCTAGAAGGGTAATCGTATAGTGTGAATGAGAGGCAGGCATGACGCAGGAGCAGCTAGCAATACGTAAATACGGAATCGACTACACTGCGTAATAAGCAACGCATTCGGTAGACTTAGATGCACCATAGAATTTATAATCCAACGTTGTCAATTTCCAAACAGATTAAAATTAAGACAATTTTTTGCAGCATTTGTATTTGTATTTCTTTATTTGCTGAATATGGGTTTACATAGATGTACAATAAAATATAGTTCAACCATACCCTGCTTGGAATAGCATGCAAATTTAAAGTAGGTCATTTCATTTCTGATAATTTCAGAAGACACTTATAACTTTACCATCAAAATATCAATTCGTTTTTTATTTAGACACTTTATTAATATCTAAACGAATGATGTAACTCGCTGATTTCTTGTTTTTAATGATAGGTATTTTTTCAAAACATTTATACTGTAATAAAGTCCTAGTCAATATATTTTTGTACTTATTTTATATTACACATACACACACACGCACCCCATACTAGAAGTTCTGCTTACGTTACCTACGTTAGCCTTGCGAATAGGTATGAACATCAAAGTTTGCCTATACTTATAAGGTATGAATTTGAGGACCACATTGGATGAAGATTTCACATCGTCGCTCGCGGTAAGGGCGCTATTTTCTTGTAACTTCATACGAATAACATGTCAGAGCGTCCTTATTCCAAGCAACAATGCCAGCGGCAGATCGTAATGTCCGCTAAATGATGCAAATCCTAGGGATTCCATTGGTATAAAGTGACGTGACTACTGTTAAAAAAATTCGCAGAAACTGATCAGTAGCATCAGAGACTTATAGGTTTTTTTTTTTTTTTTTTTTTTATTATAAACTGGCCAGTGATTGACCTTAGTCGCACCTGATGGAAAGTGACGACAAGGCCGAGGTTGTAGCTCACTGGTTCAGTAACAGCCTATTCACTCTTGACTTGAATTCACCCAGATTGTATTCGCCCGGGAATACAGATGAGGGGAGCATGTTCCATTCCTTAGCAGTTCGCATTAGGAAAGAAGAGGCAAACCTCTTCGTGCGAATGAAAGGTAGGTCGACAACGTAAGGGTGAAACCGCTCCCCGCGCCTGGTTGTCCGGTGATGGAACGGGGAAGGAGGAACCAGGTCATGCAGTTCCTGTGCACACTCTCCAGAATGTATCCGGTAGAAGACGGACAAGGACGCAACTCGACGGCGATGCTCGAGGCTTTGTAATCCTGCCTTGCCTGCCGGAACGTCGCCAATGAGTCTTCGAGCTCGACGTTCTATTGAGTCCAAGGCTGCCAACTGGTATTTGGCAGAGCCGTCCCACAAGTGGCAGCAGTATTCCATACACGAGCGAACTTGCGCCTTGTATAAGGAGAGAAGTTGCTCCGACGAGAAATACCGCCTCACTTTAAAAAGGATGCCAAGTTTTTTTGCTGCAGTTTTAGCCTTGGACTCAATAGTAGAACCGAAGTTCAGGTTTGAGTTGAGCGTTAGCCCGAGTAACTCTAGGCGGTCCGTTACTGCCACGGATACATTCCGGAAAGTAGGAGCCAGGGTGAACTGACTCCGTTTGGCGGAGAAGAGACACGCCTGCGTTTTTGAGGCATTGAACTCGACTAAGTTGGCCTGGCCCCAATCGGATACAGCTTTCAGAGTCGAGTTCGTTTCCTCCAACATACCTTCTCTAAGGGATTGGGTTACACTGGCACTGGCCCGTGCATCGGACAAATATCTCACCGTGACTGTGCTGTCGTCTGCATACCCCAAGATACCGGGCTTGAGCAGATCATTGATATGCAGCAAGAAGAGAGTCGCGGAGAGAACTGACCCCTGAGGAACCCCGGCAGTAATCTCCATAAGATCGGACGAGCAGCCATCAACGACTACTCGAATGGATCGGTTCCTCAGAAAATCAGTGATCCAAGCGCGCAGGCCAGGAGGGAGCCCGTATGCGGAAAGCTTGGCAATAAGGCTGTCATGCCAAACCCTATCGAAGGCCTTGGAAATGTCGAGGGACACAGCCAAAGCCTCACCATGCCTTTCGATGGCTTCACCCCAAAGGTGGGTGGCGTAAATCAGAAGGTCCCCGGTGGAGCGGTTACGACGAAACCCGTACTGCTGGTCACTGAGGAGATCGTTACCTTCGAGATACGCCAGAAGCTTGGTGTTCAATACACGCTCCATAATCTTACAGAGTATGGAGGTGATTGCGATGGGCCTATAATTCGATGGGTCGGCACGACTCCCTTTCTTAGGGACTGGTTGCACATTGGCAAGCTTCCACGTCTCGGGAACAAAACCCGTATTAAGAGAAAGCCTAAACAGGCGCGTCAAAACTGGTGACAACTCTGGGGCACATGTTTTGAGCACGATAGCTGGAATACCGTCTGGGCCACTAGGTATCACTATCGTGGATAAAAAGGTACCTAAATATAAGCGATATGCGATATAACATAGTAATGTACGTGTGTTTAATAGGGATAAGCAGATCGAGAAATATTTGGATATGATGGAAAGAAAACAAGATAATTTTATAAGTTCTGTTTTATTTTCTGTATGCTTTAGTTAGAAGTGTCACAAGATTGATTTAAAAATATAAGAATTATTATTTTTTCTAAGCATCGTTGGGGAAATTAAAGATTAGTTCGTAAAAAGCAACTTTTAGCTCAATTACGTTACTTACGAACTAGATCATTATCTCGGTTTGGTCAACAAACATTCGCAACCCACAATAAATATAACAAAACAACATTATTAAGAATATATAATTATGTACAAAGTACAAACAGACTACCGTGTAAAGCCAAATGTTGCAACACTTTTATCCTAGCCAAGCTTCTTTGTGAATAAGTAATGACTGTAATGAGGCGAGTTCTACTTCTAAACTACTGCTAGAGCGTAGGTATTATGGACTAGATACAATTATGGTACGCATTCAGTTACCTTAGATACATCACTTCATTTATAACTAAGTACCTACATATTTAATTTAAAATCGTCTATTCTTCTGCATTAGGAAATAGGATAAACAAAATAAATATATTTTTAGTCGGATATGTACTTGAAGACATTGTATTTCGATTATTTTATAAAATAATTCAAGAAATTGCATTTTACTTTGACATTAGAGAAAAAGTAGTCTGGTTACCTAAGTATCTTTAAACTCGTTTACATCATAATCATTAAGGTACAAGCACCTTAAATCCAGGGTTTCTACTTAGACGAAATCTCTAGCAACTACTATAATATTATTGCCATTCAATATTTAAGTCTGCACCATTTTGAAGAGTAAAAGGAGCGTTTTAAGCATTACTCATGTTAAGTGTAGACATCAGACACGGAGAAAGAATCTAGCAGATGCTAATGAAAACGCAATTCAAAATTTAGTTTGGTATTATAGTAGTATCTGCGATGAACTGTTAATTATTACATTTATTACAAAAATCTAAACTGTTCAGGTAAGTAGGTGTAGGTACCTAAGTACATCTAGATATATATGTAGTTACGTAGAAATGAGCTTGTGTCTTAAGCCAATAAGTTTATTATTTCGTTGTTTTTGGGACAATCAACTTTTTCTGTGTTACGAGGGTCGGTTGATAAGTATCCGAAACGGCACAGAAATAAGACAATATATCTAAATGTGATATTTTATTTTTCAACGTAGGTCCCTTCTAAGTCTACGCACTTAGTCCAACGTCTCTCCAAGGCCATTATCCCATTTTTAAAAAATGACTCTTCAAGTCCCTCAAAATACCTATTAACAGCGTCTATGACTTCAGTATTCGAAGAAAATTTTTGTCCGCCTAGCCACTTTTTGAGGTTCGGGAACAGATGGAAGTCGCAAGGGGCCAAGTCTGGTGAATACGGGGGATGGGGTAACAATTCGATGTGCAACTCCTCGATTTTAGCCATTGCAACTTTGGCTGTGTGAACAGGGGCGTTATCCTGATGGAGCAAAATTTTTTCCTTTTTTAGTGAGGCCTTTTTTCTTGAATTGCGTTGTGGAGGCTTTGTAGCAGATCGGCATAATATTGGGCGTTTATTGTTTTTCCCTTTTGAAGATAATCCACAAAAACTACTCCTTTGCAATCCCAAAATACGGTACCCATTACTTTACCGGCGGACAAAACCGTTTTCGCTTTCTTAGGGGCAGGTTCACCCCGATTGGTCCACTGCCTAGACTGCTCTTTTGTTTCTGGCGTGTAGTGGTGGATCCACGTCTCGTCAACCGTTATGTATCGACGTAAAAACTCCTTAGGATTATGCCTGTACTTCTCCAAACACTTGTCCGAAACATCCTTGCGGGTTTGTTTTTGCTCGTCTGTCAAGAGACGCGGCACCCAACGTGCACAAAGCTTGTTCATTTCCAAATGTTGATGCAAAATGTTAAAAACACGTTCCTTTGAAATGTTCACCATCTCTGCTATTTCCACCAATTTCACACGACGATCATCTAGTACATTTTTTTTTACCTTGTTGATAATTTCCGATGTCGTTACCTCTATAGGCCGTCCGCTGCGGGGAGCATCTGTACAGCTCTGCCGACCACGTCTGAAGTCGGTAACCCAAGTGTGAACTGTGCTTAAAGATGGCGAAGAAGAGCCCAAAACGCGGTCCAGTTTGGTTTTTATTTGTGTTGCAGTTTTACCTTTCAAAACATAATACTTAATTACCGCACGCACTTCGGATTTTTCCATTTTCATGAAAATCAATATAGCTTTTCTTTAGGTCTCTCGAATATATAATTATTCAATTTATAAGAACCTAATATTGCCTTGTTATTTACGTAAAAGCCTAAAGATTAGAATGACATTACAACTTTTTTAATTATATTTTTTTTAATTACTCACTTCGGTGACTTATCAGCCAGCCCTCGTAGTTGCCGTTAAGATGTTGGTATCTACTTGGGTCACATTGATGTCAAGTATATTTTTTATCGTTTTCATGTTCTTGTTTTTTTTTCAATTTTATTCCATTAAATAATTTGAATAAATCAAGAACGTTACTTTTATAATATTGTCAGTAATTTCCCCTGGTTAACGGTACCTACTGAAGTACGAGTAACAACGAAAAGAAAAGGTTGATCGACCCAGTGGCACTTGACAAGAGCTGATTAATTGTATTTAAAGAAGTGTTCGTTTTTACAGGCCATTTTTAAACAGTAAAAATATTTGTATGAAAATAGTAAAAACAGGTATAGTCACAGTATAAAAGAGACAGAGACAGTGTATAAAATATACCTTAACCGACATAGTTTAAGTGAGATATTTAGACAAAAAATGCAATTAGGTTTTTATAACTTACATCAATTAACATGAAACATCTTTTGGTCCGACTATAACAACGCAGTATTTAACAACTTTTATTAATAATATTAACTTGTCATATAAACTAAATTGTTATTTTTAAGCAAAATAATAAGTGTAATAAATGTAAGTATATAATATATACTTATAGGACAAGCAGCGAATGGTCAATAAAAGTTATAGAGGGAAATACTTGGAACACAATATCTGATTTTGTAACTTTGGATTAATTAGGTGAACTAGGTGCGCTGAGTAAGGAAAGACCGTCTAGTGCTCGTTGTCGCGTAATTTCATATGGAAATAAGTATCAAAATCATGTTCATTGTTAAATTCTGTAATAACAGGGTGTAATGTGATAGATATTAAAACAAATAACGTTGATATTTTCAACATATCAGCATTTCTCTATTTATAAGGCAAGACCGTCATATGTCCCGTAAATGAGGTTGATACTTAACCTTCTTTTTTCAGGTCCAGACAAAAGCAAAGCCGAAACTTATAATTTAAACTGAACCTACAACACCCGTTTAAACTCGACTTATTTACCATAAAGCCTAAAAAAGGTGCCTTACTCTTATTTTAATTATGCCGGTCTTTCCGGCTAGGCACAATTTTGAAGTTACATATTTCAGAACCGAAAACAATAAATTGAACGCGTTTTAAGAGCATTAATTGTACTAGACAGGAAGAACGATTATTAAATTACTACGTCACATACATAATGAAATTAATGAACAAATATTCCAACTGCTTCTATTTTATTTCAATTTTTTGCGCAACCATTTTGAACTCGATGGTCGAGTTCGAAACACGAATCAAGTTTTTTGTTAACTAGTGTTCGTCCCAGGGATATCTATTGAAGACCAATGGATTAATGATGAAAAACTGGTATATCTTCGGAGGTGTAAGAAGTGAAGTGAGTAGATATATGTATAAATACATAACAAAAAATCCAAATTATAAACAAATCAATTATTTTTGTAGTCGGTACCAGACCTGTTCGTCGCCTTGCTATTGCCTGTTTGCCCCACCCAAACATACACAGGCTGGTACCGACTCCAAAAATAATTGATTTGTTTATAATTTGGATGTTTAGATTATTGCAATACGATAAGAAATCTGAATTCAAAGGTTTATTATTTTTTGCTTTTTAGTTTCTCCGTGTTTTGTAACGCGCTTATTTTTGAAGGCGGTTTTATTTTTTGTTAAAAAGTTAATTTATTTGTTGATTTTTAGTGGTTCCTAGTGATATTATATGTATCAGTCCGAATATATGTACAGTAGTGAAAGAATTATCCTTTAACTCCTAACCATTGAGGAGTTGACCTTCCATCATCAGCTCAGCCACATAAAATTACTACCGTCAGGCGTAAAAACTGGTGTACCTTTGAAAAATACACTAAAAACATTACATGTGCCTATAACATTTGAAGAGTTCCCTCGATTTCTCCAAGATCCCATCATCAGACCCTGACTTGGTGCCAATGGGACCATCTCGGGGTTATACCCATGCGATCAAAAAAAAAAATTTGAAAATCGGTCCACGATTCTCGGAGATATCGAGTAACATACATACAAAAAAAAAATAAAAAAATTCAGTCGAATTGAGAACCTCCTCCTTTTTTGAAGTCGGTTAAAAAGTTATATTCAGTAGACAGTCTTTCTGGGTAGACGGTCTTCCCGACACTGACCTTAATAGATTTTGAGATATCATCTATTGAAAGTTTATTTGGGACTAATTCAAACAAAGTTAAGTACAAATAAAAATATAGAGTTCCATGCATTTCCTTGCATACCTTTTTGTGCATGGCTTGGCCTTATAATGTACTTCACACGTCGCTTTTAAGACACCGCACCGCTTCACTTACTAAATATTACGTTCTACCACCGGTCATCACACCGTGTTTATATTGTGTCCTTCATTTTCAACAAATAATGATTATTTTATAATAACTAAAACAATAAATGTCTTACTCGGAGCGTCGGGCCAACTGTATAGAAAAAGATGCTGCGTCGACGTCGTTTTGCCATACAGTTGGCCCGACGCTACGCTCGCGAGACGCTAGATGTTGGCCCTAAGGTTCATTAGTTATTTACAATACAAGTGCGAAGAATAATTCGCAACGAGTTAGTGAATCGATATTCGGTCATGTTTTAAATCGACAAGAGTTGCATATTAAGTTTTCGCACGTGTATCGTACAACGTTTTACACCATATGGCACTTTATATTTCTGACACGTTAATTATAAAACGCTTATTATATCACCGGTGTCGTAAAGTAGCCCCGGATGGTCTGTAAACATGCTCCTCAAACTCACATTAACAGTATTACTTAACACACACTAATACGCCAAACCAAAATATTATAAATATTTAGCATTTCTTCACTTTGTTGTAAGTTATAATGTAATGATTGCATAACATCATATTAACTAACACCTAGTGATGTGCCGTTTCCGGGAATTTCCCCTCCGAAGGAATTTTTTTCCTATGAAAGGAACATTCCCTTCATATGTAATATTCCCTACTTTCCCACATACCCGCGAACGGCACATCACTTATTAACACCTGCCACATATTTGCAATCTGAATCGATAACAGTCGACTACAAAGAGATGTATCCACTTTTTCACCTTATTACAATGCAATAAGGTGAATAAATGGAAACATCTCTTTGTAGTCGACTGTACCTACTTAATGATTGTTCCAGTCTACTTGTTACTACTTTTAGCATGACACAATATACCTACATAAAAATATACAATACGAACACTTCGTTGAAGATTCGGGCACAAAGACTGGCTCCTAAGGTCTATTTTCGAATAATAAATTCCCAAGATCAGGTGCATTATAAGTAGATAATATTTTAAAACTGGACTATTTGGATATGTTTTGGTGAGTGATAAATTAGGTGCATTATACACTAGCGACGGCTACGTTTCGAGGCAGACTATTTTATATACCTATTATACCTCATTTCAATGACTTAAATATGTATAAAAACCTGAAGTCTATACGGCACCTACTTACAATACAAGGTACAGTAGTGTTGACAATATTTTCTTGAGAAAATACCTTTACTGTTATAACTAAAGTTAGGTTTGGTGGGTAGGATAGGTACATCATTTAAGAAGTTGAGAAGTGATTATTTACCAGAATATGTATGGTAAATATAAATAGTATTATATAAAAAATATTTAGTAGTGAAAGATGTTCTTCCATAGCTTTGTAGTATCGACATCAGATCCTGATGTAATTTTGTAGTAATTATAAATAAATGTAAATAAAAACCTTGGATTTTTAAAATAAAGAATACGTATCTTCATTATTCGTAAATGTCTGCCAAGTACAAATGCTAATTTTTTCTATGATTGGGCTAAAATTTGGCACAGGAAATATTCCGAAATGCTTTTTTTCTACTTCATTAGGAACTACTCCCTTTTTGGTCTAGTAGGTAGGAATGTAAATAGACTCAAATGCTATAGTTAGGCGGTTCTTTCATTAACCCATGTATTACGTTGGCCTTAATAGATCACCAGAATTTAATTAATAGGTAATCAGAACATGATCTCTAATGAGCGATATAATACATTATATGTATAATGTACGAGTATAAGATGAACATCATGAGATCACTGAAACAGAGGCTGCGAAGAAAAGTGACTCTCCTCTCACCAACGCCCTACATAGTCTTATGTGTGCAAATGTGCTAAGCGACTAGATTGCCGACTGTACAAGAGAGATGTTATAAAAAATACCGCCGAGGTGTAATAAAAGAATTTAGAGATCTATGAAAAGCGAGAGAGTATAAACAGAAAATGAAAACAATGCGAAACATCACAAGTCACACAAAAATGTTGCATCGGCAAAATTATGACCTACATGACTTGCAACATTCTGGATACGAAATAAATTAACAGCAGGTCATACTATATACTTCATTTCGTTGTATTTTCACACTATCGGTACAAGATTTCCACTCATCTCTTTATTAATGATTCACGTCATCAATCATTATTAAACAAGTCAACTAGTGTAAATATTATTTAATTATTAGCAAAACATGCGTTCTGATGACTGTCGAGTTTCATCACAATATTTGATTATTAATAATTATTTTTAAAGGCATAATTATAGTACTTATAATCTTATATTATATGCGTTATAATAATTATGCTATGTCGTGCGAAATCATCGAGATATGAATTAATAATGACTAGATTTAATGTGACTGAATAAATAATTAGGTATAAGATAATGGGCCTACTTATTAAACCGAAGGGTACCCGCTGTTACTCTACATGACGCGGCACTTTTCTCGCCCGCTCGCCGAAGCTTCGCCACCATCTTTCACTATTTTGTCTTTCTTTTTCTTGCCCTTGCCATCTACTTGAAGGGATACGTTTCTATTTTTTTCCATGTTCAGCAATTCCTGAAATACGAACAAGTTAGCGTTATTATTAAAATGCACTTATCAATTAAATTTAAGGGATCCACCACGTACCCTAGGTCACTTTTTACGTTTTTACGAAATAATAAAAATAGTGCGTGGAGTCCCTCCACGCGGAAGAAGTGAAAGTTCGAAATGAGAAATGAAAATAGGAAGGGGTATTTCAAAATTAGAGTTGGCAACACTGGCAGTTAAACGTTTTACGCTGTCAGAAAGCTGTCAGTTGAGAAAGAAGTCGAATTAGAAGTTTCACTTCAAAAAAATATTGTCAGATTTAACTTAAAACGGATTCTTGGGTGAATTTCCAATTTGGAGAAAGATGAACCATCAAAAACTGTTCTATATACATAATACCAATTAAATTAAACTTAGTAACTTGGTACTTAGGTATAGTGATGATACCTTAGGCAATCGGTCGGGAAAATAACTTCCCGGGAAATATTCCCTATACAGGTCGGGTAAATTACCGTAAGTTACCAAGAACAGCACATCACTAGCTCTGCCTGGGAATATAATTCAGATCCGGAAACCGCTACGAATTTAAGTAGTGTGTTATTGGGCATCGTATTGGGTCTCTAAAAATGGCGAGACAGTGGCGCCCGCAAACTAGTTCAGCGAAATGACTTTCGGATTACAAATTACCTACACCTTCAAAGAGTTATGTCCTCATCAGATACTTAATAGTTTTACTCACCTGGAAAAGCTGTGTGACGTTATGATTCGTTTTAGCAGATGTTTCCATAAAGGAGACGCCCCACATCTGTGCCTGAGCCTGCCCCTCGCTCGCAGACACTTCCCTGATTTCTGGGCTTTCATCACACTTGTTTGCTGCCAGCATCACCGGGATACTCGGCAGATCGGCCCCCTTTATCTCTTTTATCGTCTGCCATATTGGCTTAAGCTCCTCAAGAGACTGTCTACTGCTCACGGAGTAGACTAATATGAACGCGTGACCCTGAAAAAATATAAAGTTAATTAATGTCGGCCTTTGAGCTGCAGAAATATAATAAAAAACTGTTAGTAGGTATTGTGTAGGCTGCAAAAAGTTCAAAAATATAATATATGTACTTGATACATAAAGGAGATCTTTCTGATTTCTTTTAAAATTTCATCATCAATTTAAGCCTCACATCTCTAGAATCGAATGCGTCCATAGGCTGTTTACCATCAGGCGGGCCGTATGCTTTTTGCCACCGACGTATGGCAAATAAAAGTACCTAAAGAACTACTGTTGTACCCAGAACATGACACACGAATTTCATTTCTCCTTACTATAAAGCTTCCGCCACACATAAAGCGTTTTGATAGCGTAGCGCAATGATAGCGGTGCGCCGGCAGAACGCTGGCGTTCCGCTCGCAATCCGCGCTCGTTAGTTCCCGCCGGCGTCCGCTGGGCGCAACGCCAGCGTTCGTCCGGCGCACCGCTATCATTGCGCTCGATCGCTAACGCTCCGCGTATGCTCTCAAAACGCGCATGTGTGCATGTGTGTGTGCTTTTAGCTCGTTGTAATGCTGTAGGGTAGCATATTTCTAGTGATGGCAGGAGGATTAAAATGTTAACGGAATAATGGCCGCTTACATATGTAGCAAGCATGGCATCCGTTGGGTGGACGTGGAAGACATCCGGAAAATTGAGGGTCACAACTCGCAACTGAATAAGATTAGCTCAGGACCGGGAGAAGTGGCGTGCCAGAAGAGAGGCCTATGCTCAGCAGTGGGCGATAAGGGGCTGATGATGACGATATCTCTATGACGAATAGCGCTATTTACCTTGCTGATAGATAGCCTCTGCATCGCTGGAAACTGGTGCGACCCCGTCGTATCCGTTATTTGCAACGTGCATATTGTCTTATTACTACTTATCACCTGAAACGTATCAATTTATTAAATATATACCTATACAATCTACTAAATCTATGACTAAACTAACATGAATGAGAATGGGATTTCGTGGTGTAGGTATTTTTAATTACTATCTAACAATTCGATCGAATATCTATTTACATTTCAACTAACGGAGTTTTTATTAGAATCTAACGATCTAAACACACGCAAAGCGGTAATCCAGACAGACCAATAGAACGCTTTGTTGGATTTAACTATTGATGTGGCTTTAATCGATTAGTGCATTAGGTCATGAAATTATGTTAAGGCCACAAATATCGTAAACTGTGGTAACAGAAATGCTTGCCAAGAGGACGAATCTGGCACAATTACAAGTCATCGTACGGGCGAACAAGTGTATTAACTGCAGCAGGCACGATGGTGGCACATGCTCAAAATGACTTGCCCAATCATCTTGGATTTTAACCTAATACCTATCCTCTTGAACCCCAGAAACAATTGTTTTATTTTTGAATTTAGAACCCTTTGTAACGCAATTAAAATTCAAAATAGATTTTGGAATATGTACAGTAGGTACACGAGGGTAAGCAGGCTATAGTTCAATCGCGAGGGGGTCTTGTTATAATGGTCAACTCCTTTGCAAGGAATTAATTAAGCGTACCTACGACACAGGTAGGGTAGTTGGACTGGGTGTTTGATCAATTGAGGTAGGTACAGTCAACCAATCTGAATCCTAGGCCACTGTAGAACCCTTTCACAGTAAAAGTCATAGTACTGCTGTAGCAAATAAAGCACGGTGTCAATACGACAGGGTCCTAGAGTGGCCTAGGATTCTAGTTGGACGCGGAAAATTGGAAGTAAAGCAGCAGGTCGGATCCCGTGCGGCAGTGCGAAAATGGTCTTAGAAGACCATCTCTCGATTTCAGAGCGCGAGAAAAAGTGGGTCAATCCGCGGCAAGAGTAACATGCATGAGTCACGATTTTATGGCATGTTCAATTTATTCACGATGCAAGTTCAAGTGGTAATCTATCTCTAAATAAGTTACTTTCCCGATATATGCATATATCCTTTCATTTGCCCCTGTAGTTCAAATAAACAATCAATGAAGTCGTGACTCACGTTACTTTTACGTGGATTCACCCATCAAGTAATGTTTGACAAACTTTTCTTTTGATGCCAATCAATCCCATTCCCATCCAGCATTGAAAGTTTGTATAGGACCCAAAAATAATTCCGGTTAGAAAACCCACAAATCGAGAAAAACTTTTCCCATTCTAATAATGGGGCATTCCACGAGAATATTGCTTACAACATGAAATTTTTCTAATACTTCTGAAGATGCTAAAAAAGAGTTGTGTCTCACAACGACGACTCAAGTACAAAGCAATAAGGAAATAATAATGTATATAAGAACATAACACTCACCGGTATATTATTATTGATGTGAATAATTTAAATGACAAGGAGAAAATAAGAAACATAAAATTTTAACAAACACATTTAATAATTAAAAAAATAAAAACATTTAATGACAACAAAATATAACAGTGTATAAGGATAATGGGTAATGAAATGACATTATAAATAAAAGTCAACATAACTTTTCTCCACACAGAATGTGTCACATTGTGAGGAATGCAGCTTGGTCGGTAAATGTTTACTTAATTTTTATCTTCTGATTAGCAGAAACGTCTGCAATCGATGCCACTAGCAGTTGGCAGAGCGCTGGAGTATCTATCCAGTTGCCGTGAGTTCAAGTCTCACCCAACCCAAGGCAGACATTTTCCACTTTTAAATTTATTCTAATGTTTACTTAAACAGAGGCACATCTATACAGATGTTACAAACCAGGCTACTGAGCTGTACTGTGTGGGCTCTCATATTAAGCTTAAAACTTAACTTGATAAGTAGGCTTAGGACTTTTTATCGCATAATACATTAAATACATGCTGTACTATTTTCGTAATCATGTGTTGGATGAGCGGGTCGTCTCAACACAGGTGCCGTAAGCCTAAAGAGAAGTCCCAGCAAATTGTATATGCATATATGTTACTATTTAAATAAAGATATTTTTCATACCATGGTTCTAAAATCTGTGGAGTCACCATATGAAAAATTTTCAAAGTCAAAGTCCAACAGTATGATGTAATATTAAATATAAATATTTATACATACTGTCACATTGTTACTGAGTTAATTTTATGTATATTATATTTATGCAATCAAAAGTCCTGTCTATTGCTGCGACATTCTCAAGCCTGCAGTGCAGTGGTGTATGTACTTACATTTGTACATCCCAAATAAGTTTGTGTAAAACTAGAGATTGTAGAGATGCAAAGTAGCACACTGGCCTCACATAGCCCTACATAAATTAAAGATTACAAATTAATAATTGTACAAAAATGATGATGATAAGGTGCTACAAATCATTTAGGCTCAGGGATGTAACAGATGTGGTTTTAACGGAACCGGAAGCGGAAGCGGAAGTTTTGAATTTAGTTTAACGGAAGCAGAAGCGGAACCGGAACCAGAAGCGGAAGTTATAGATGTTAAAAACGAAATGAAAAAATACCACATAGGTATAACATAAACCAATACTAATTAAATTACCTAGAACTTTTAGGTGTTTACTGTTCAGCCTGTAATCAGCAGTTTGTAATCAGCCTTTAGGCCCACTTAGGTTTTAAAAACGAAAAGAAAAGTTACCTGATATTTTATCTTAAGTATATCATTCATTACAATCCAAAAATTTAAATCACCTTGAACTTTAAGATGTTTAGTTGTTTAGGTAATCACTAAAAACACATAAGAATCCTTTTAAACCTTTATTATGCCGTAAAAGGTTTTAGAAACGAAAAGAAAACTTACTCGTAGGTAGTATAATACAATCCAAAACTAACCAGTAAAAATTATATGTGTAATTGTTAGCACACAATAGGCTACTAGACTCGTATCGAATTTAGCACATCAAGTTATTGTTTTCGGTAGTATTTGACTTAAGAAATCAATATTTATATCTCCGTGTACACGTAGCTACGTATCTACAAATCATTTAGGCTGTGAACCATAAGCCTGTATAATTAATGAGCAACCTCTATTGTATTAAAATTCATAGTCGTTGACGGGTGTGACAATGTGAAATAAAAAAAAACAATAACAAAACAAAAAAGACAACAATAGCACTAAAGCGACTACTAAACATACAGAATAAACTTATCGATTATGCAGGTAATTTGGTTCTATTTTAAGAAAACTTGTCTTACTTGTCTATATGTGTCCTCGATAGTCGGTATGTATGACTCTCTAAACGTGCCTTTTACAAAACGTAGTACCAAAGAACTTTTACCTACACCACCTGCACCGAAAACTACAACGCGATAATCGTTACTTTGCTCCGGCATAACTTATATGTTTTGAATAGTCTTGCATAAAATCAATTAAACGTATGATGGAAAAGGATACTACGTAAAAGTAACACTTAATTCATTGTGAGGTTTAAAACACAACTGCGTATGCTACTGGTTGTGGTTGTGAGCACGTAAATGTAAATTACACCTTTCCAAACAATACATTTTTACGATTTGTATTTTTCATTGAGGTATACCACTAAAGCCAACAACGCCCAATTTGCTTCTACACTACACAGGCAAAGAGAAGAGAAACAATCACATCACATCCACACACACGAATACGAATGAAATGACGTCTTGCTTAAATGTTGTCAGCGTTTTAATAAATGAATCAAAATACCGTAGGTAAACAACACGTAAACAAGGTCTTACCTCGTCATTTGAAGGCTTAATGTGTCATATTTGACTCCATATTTATGAAAGTATAATTGAGTATTACAGTACATAAATTACAGCCAAATTTCAATTCTTAAATGCAAAACGATTCATGATATTTCTTTTGCAGAAACACTAATAAAAATGTCACAGCTGTGACAGTGACAATCAAGTGACAATTGAAAGGAATTTGTGACAGCCGGAAGTGACTAAAGTTTTCTTAAAGTGGAAACACGAAAGCTCTCTCTACACAGACTCTTTCCGGTTACAATTTTTTTATAATTTTGTAAATTATAATATTTAATAAAAATTACTCTATTTTACACATTCGTCACATTAGAATTAATAAAATAATTCCCAAGTCTCATATCAATATGAAATATTGTCGACCATAAAATAAATGGTTTGACGTTTTTTATGGTGGCTATAGCTGGTTCCTAAAACACATCTATTTTAGATAATTACAAATGGCTTCCGTTTTCAACTTGCGGTTATCCTTCACTGCTGGCATGGTTTTCTAATCAAGGTTTGTAGCAATAATTGTTCATTTTATTGATAATAGTGTAGTGTATCATTGTTACTATTGCCAAACCTACTTGATGGGTAAGTACTTTTTTACGAAACATAATGTTAGATGGGGAATACTACCCGTGTTTGTTAATTTCATGAAGGTAACGTGCCGGCATCGGTTTACGTGAACAAAATATTGCTATTCAGTCTACATTTTCATTTTACGTTACGCTTATTATTACTTTCGCTTTGTAATAATCCATAATTTCCTCTTCCGGAAATGCATTTGTATTTCCCGTGAAATCGATGATTTTCTTTTTCAGGATCAATTTGCCGTGAGATAGTATTTGATTATATTATTTCTATTGAGTAGTTCTGCTACTGCCACGAGTCATGGGCATACAGGATCTACAGACTTATTTAGAAAATGAGGGAGTGGGTGTGGATTTGTTTCGGATTGCACGGAATCATGCCGGCGGCTTCCGACTTGTACTTGACGCCGAGGGTTGTCTGGACCGGCTATATGGAGGATATTTCTCTGGCAAGTATTGTAATATTGGTGTTATTTCTTTGTATTGTATTTGTTTAGCGTTATTACGATTCTGTGTTAAACAAATTGTGACATTTGCAACTTGCAACATTCTACCAAAAGCAATCTCAGAGAAATTTACCTTGATATGACTCCTTATACTTGTTTTTTTCTAATGAACTACTGCTTTACCTTTCAGTAGAAGTAATATTTCAATGTGACTTGTGAATCAAGGACAAAAAAGAAAACAAATAAACAGCACTACTGTTATGTTTCTACTACAATTCACCTAACTGATTATATTATACTGTAGTATCAAAATAAACAACCCTAAATTATGACATTAACTTGTGTTGTTTGTAAACAACAACAACATAATTTTATCTATGCCTTGTCTTGTTTTAGAAATTAATAATTTTGTTTTTATTATTTAGATTGGGCATGTGGAGGACAGTGGGCCCGCTGTGTCCAATTCTTGACTACCCTGGCGCAGGCCCTTGCTGAGCACCAAGTGGCACTATGTGTTTGCTTCAATGGAGCGCACCCAGCTCCTCCAGTGGCTCCGCAGCACTGGATCCAGACTCAGTCTACTTACAGGCAGAGAGTCAACTCTGTTAGTCTTGTTCTACCCAACATCATTGATTAAGCCTGAATTTGTGCTTGTAAATTAATTTTTCTTACAATTTCTAATTAGAATCTTGTTAAAATTAATTTTAGTATTTGGAGTGAAGTCACAGATTGTACTCAAAAAAATCAAAAAAAAATCAAAATAATTTATTCAGCAAATAGGCCACAGGGCACTTTTACACGTCACATGTACATAGGTATTTAAAAAAATATTTAAAATTGAGTTGAAATTACAATTGATACTATTATATACTAATTCTAAGTTCTAACTAAAGTTAACTCTATACAATTAATTAGAGATGTAGAAGGTCTCTAAATGTCGAATTACAACCAAGAACTACACTAAATTTTAATATAAAAAGTACAAATACAAAAAAAAAAAGTCTAAAATTACTTTAGTGCAAATGACTCTAAATGTCACAACTAAAAATAAAATGTATATCTACTTAATCTAATTCTCCTTAGAGATGTATATGGTCTCCATGAGTCAAAATCATATATTTAAAATATTCACTAAAAGAAAGGAAACAAACGACAACCGAACAAAGTGTCCTAATTTAATAAAAATTAGAATTAAAGTTACTAAGTTATAATGAATATAAAGAATATAAGTTATAATACTATTTTACAATGAAATCTTCCACAATAGTGTACATTATTTTTCTTACTGTAGCTTTCTTAAACTACTGTCAGTCTAACAAATTTTTTTTTTTTTAGGTATTGCGCCATATTGTCACAAAGGGTACCCCTCCACCCAAGGTCTGGTGGGTGCCACCAATGGGGCTACATTCATGTCTTCGAACTGCTTTGCGATACCTGAATATACCCATTGTGAGTCTACATTGATTTTATGTATGACATGCTTATTGGATATTGAGTACACTATAATATTTTGTTATTTATATAATTTTCTTAATCTGCAGATGGTATCCTCCGATGACCATTGTCAGGAAGTTGTTGGCCTCTGCCGAGAGAAAACTTATGCTGGCCTGGTAGGCTGCTCTGGAGAGTACCTGGTGTTTCAGCCTCCGAGATACTTTAGCTCATCACAATTGAAGCTAACATACAGGGTAATTATTTTAGGCCATCTTCATCACAAGAGAATGGTTAAATGCATGTGTTCTCTGATAATAGTTTCATATTGTAGATTGCTTGATGTTTTCCTACTTGTTGGTCGTTATTATATTGATATAGCAATTTTGCACAATTAAATCTAGTTAATAAAATATTTTCATCTTTTTAGTCTTCCTTGGAAACTAAGGAATACAAGATCCATGAATTGCCACAATTGCTGGAGGTGCCCCAAGACCGCCTGTGCCTTTTGGCAGCACTTCTTGGAGGTACTATCTTATCGGAGCAAAGCCTCACTGATTTCTACAAACGATTGGGAATCACACAGAAAAAGGTATGACAACATATAATTATATTTCTTTAAAATTAGTCTGTTGATGTTGTCTTATTATTACTGACCTAGCTACAGTAACAAGAATGGTTTATGTATTAGATATGTAAATTTACTTTGCGTTACTTGTTGTTGTAGTCATTTTCCTGCATACAACATAATATGCGGTCATTAATGTCATTAAAAAAAAATTCATACCCTTTCTTGAAACTGAGCTACATATTTTGTTTGAGTTTAGAATGATTCGTAGTTAGTTTCATTAGACTTATATTGACCGTGATAACTTTTTGATTTTTGTTGAGCTCTCAATATTATATCGAAGCAGTTATTATGCATTATGGTCACGGAAAACTCAATAAAAATCAAAAAGGTAATCAAATCACGATCTATATTTTTTTTATAGGACATTCTTACACAGATTGACTGAGCCCCACGGTAAGCTCAAGAAAGCTTGTATTGTGGGTACTCAGACAACGATATACATAATATACAAATACTTATATACAGGGAGCGTACTTTTCATGCCGATGACATTAATCTGACGTCACGCTCCGTATAGGATGATCACAAATAGTTTTATTGTAAATTATTAATCATTAGTCGTCAATAATTTTAATCGTATACAAATTACTTCAAATACAGTAGTCCATTTACATGTGGCATAAATAATATGCCTGAGTCATGGATGTTTTCTATGTATATAAGTATATATATATATTATGTATATCGTTGTCTGAGTACCCACAACACAAGCCTTCTTGAGCTTACCGTGGGCCTCACTCAATCTGTGTAAGAATGTCTTATAATATTTATTTATTTATTTATTTATTTAATACCTACTTGAAATGTGAAACGTGAATAAAATTATTTGATTTGTTTTTATAAATAAATTTAATTAAATAGTATTGTTAACAACACATTACAAAAAATACGTAGAAAAGAGAATTTCTCTCTAACGTAAAGCACACCATCCTTCTTGCATTCATTACCATGCAAAGAAATTCATAACTTAAAATGATTGATGACTAATGATTAATAATTAACAATAAAACAATTTGTGATCACCCTATTGGAGCGTGACGTCAAATTGATGTCATCGGCACGAAAAGTACGCTCCCTGCTTATATACATAGAAAACGTCCATGACTTGGGAACAAATATCTGTGCTCATCACACAAATAAATGCCCTTACCGGGATTCGAACCCAGGACCGCGGCTCATAAGTCTATATCCCGGTAAATAAGTCTTAACATTTTGTTTGATTCCCTTACAGCAACAAGTGCCACCAGAGACATTGATAAAAGCCGTAAGCCAGTTCGTGCGCGATCTACCATCGTCCGATATGGATAGCGCGTGCATCGAAATCTTCGGCGACCTCAACGACCTCCGGGCGGCCAAGCTCAAGCAAGCCGTTCAGTATTACCTCAATGGCACCAAGGATGGCTTCCTCAAATACAGAACTGCTACTGGTAAGTTATATCGCGAGTGCTAAATAAAGATACCATCTAAGTCTACTCTGCCATACAAGATAGGAAGAAGCTAGCCTTACTTTACTGTTCTAGAGACTTTGGTAAATAGTGTAATTGCGCTCTACCTAAAGATGTTATATATTAGCACAGACTTCACTTGTGCATCAAAGGTTGATAAAAACTCTAACATTTATTAGATTAATTTTGTCCTTACTAGGTCGCCGCCCGAAAAATAACAAAAGGAATCAGAAACCCGACAGCCCACAGTCATCCTCTGCTGATTTGGACACTTCCAAATTAGCAGCAGAGTCATCCGAACACGAGGTTTACTTCCATGTTTATAATCAGCTAGCTACGATCATCCACGCCTTTTCATCGTCATCCTATACATTGGCATACAAAATTCATTATACTTCACTATATAAAAATGTTGCATGACTCAAAATTAAAAGTGCAGAGTAAATTTTGGAATTTTTATGTATTATGTGTATTTCGATTTTAAAGCTGTGAGTTATTAAAAGGATTTATGTTTTGCAATTCATGCCAGCAGTTATGTGAGGCAAAATCGTGTGACTTAGCTTTACATATCTCAATATGTTCTGCAACATTCGAAACCTAGGTTCTTCTTGACTCGGCACAAATGAGTATTGCCAATCAGCAAAATTACACTCATTTCATTTGGGACTGCTAAGTCAGGTATGGCAAATGGCAATAGTAGTCTGAAATTTCGTCCCATGTCTCTGCTGATATGTTCAGTGAAACTTTTCCTAGAAGAACTCCACAGTTATAAATACATATGTTTGTTTGATTTAAAATTCATTTATTTTTATGTATTTTCTTTTTCATACTCTCAGCACTTACAAAATTTTTAAAACACTAAATTACAGCAAAAAGGCTTGGACGATTACAAATTGGCTACAGCAAACGCGTCAATGAATGCCGACTTTAGCACCGACGAGAGGACGTTGGAGGTGGGGCAGGCCATAGCTTCCATGTCGCTCGAGGCCGGCGACGCCGAACAGAAGAAACCTGCTCCTAAACCAGCAGAAAAACAAGAGAAACAAGCAGCTGTTAAAGAGGTGTGACTAAGAATATTAAGGACTAGATTCCTAATTTAATACATCCGAAAAGATAACTTCCAACTTACTGATTTTAACACATTTACCGACTGCAGAAGGCGGGTTATGTTCGTAGGCGCTTTAATCGACCTCCTAGCCTTAGCATAGTTTGTAATAGTAGTGACCCTGCCTATGAAGTTGGAGATTTCGGGTTCTGATCCTGATATGGGACGGCATTCATTTGTATGTATGTAACACTTTTTGCTACAAAATATAACTAAAGTAGCAACAAATCCATTTGTAAAGGAGTCTGGTACCGTTCTGACTTCCCATGCTGTGATATTATTTTATGCAACTGGCGTTTAAGTGAGGTCAAAAAAGACGAGAGGCGTGAGTAACAATTTGAGGCGAAGCCGAAAATTGTTAATAAAGACGCCACGAGTATTTTTTGACTCTGTTAAACACTGTTGCATACAATACTTTTTCTACGACCATGCACTTACTTTTTAATAGTTTTCTAGAATAACTTTCGTGAAATTCGCACTGTTTCCTGTATTTTCACGCGTCGGCCTCCCCTCCTCTGCACTCCCCGCGCCGCCGCCAGCCCCCGGCGCCCCGCGCACTCACGCTATATCCATTAAAGGCTTCCTAACAATACTTTAAGAGCTATATCGTATGCGAGGGTGCGCGGGGCGTCGGGCCCCGGCTAGCATCTTTTATGTAGGGTTTTAAAGATCTATGCACGACACTATAAATGACAAATAACACTACGGAGTAGAAAAAAAAATTCACTTATTTAACTCCTTTTCTCAGCTTCATTATTCACTATTGATAATAATTAGTCTTTACAAATGGAAAGGTTGAACACCCTGCATCTAGCAACGCCAGGCGCCAATGTTTGGAGTTTTTGTTGTCTCAATTATAGCGGAAATCAACATGTATAATTTCTGTTTTTTAAATATTTTGCTTTGCCTCTGCAGAATATTTTACCTAGCCCATTCCATTTCAAACTTTTTTTTTAAATAATAGATCTTGAAAATGCATGGAAACTATACATATTTCAAAATAACTATTACTGAATTGAATTTTAATTTACATAAGTAGAAAATTGTTACTAACAAAAAAAAAAATGTATTTTGACACGGATATGTAAATCATAAATCTGATCAAAAAGCCGCGTTAAAATAGAAAATATTATCCAAAAAGTTTACTAGATTATCCCATAACAATTTTATAGTGTGGGTCTCATATTCGATTGGAACCACACTAGCGGGACTTCGCTCATATATACCTAAGGCCTGATTTAGACGGCGTGCATCGCATGCGATTTTAGTTACATTGCGGGCTGTTTAGGTTTCATAAAACTTTGCACAGCCATCAAAAAACTCGTATGCGAGTTCTCGTACCGTCTAAATGGGCCCTAAGACTTGCTAGCTAAAGTTGCGTTCTCGCCAGAATGTAACTCATCAGTTCATATATCTACGAAGATGCGTGCTCTGGTACTTTTAGAGACTAGATTTGACAAATATGCGCTTCATCATGAAGCCGGAAAAGTCTGGTAGATTATAGATGTTGCTTTTCTTAGTCTACTGTTGGGCAAAGGCCTCTGCTCTAGTTCTCCATAACTGCCGATTCTCCGCTTCTTTCGGTCAGAAGGTAACAGTTGAACAATTTCCAGGGCCGCCAAGCCAAGTCCCCGAGCTCGGACAACTGCCCGCCCGCGCCGGCCGAGGTGCTGCGCACGTGCGCCGAGCGCCACGCGCGCGGACTCATGCATCCGCACATGCTCGCCATCCTCACACACCGACAGGCAAGTACTTACGCATAGCGTGTATTTAGAGCCGTAAGGTCAGAAGACTACGGTTAACAGGTTGTTGCACTTTAGCACCACCCAGGGGTGACGCTGATGTGACACTATTTTTTTTTATTCGTGTCTTGGAGGAGAGAACCTCTATCATATCCTCAACATTTACTTGACGTCGGCATGACAGGGCCAAATAAATAAATAATATCCATGTCTGTGGATTTCATTGTAAAAGTGGATAAATTTTACAGATTATTTTTTAATTATCCACTGTTAACACAATAACATTATTCACATGGCAGTGTTCAAATTACTTCAGGTTTACTAAGCCTGTATAGTTTACTATTCATGTAGGCTAGGCTCAATTGAGGCAATCTTTTGAAGAGTCACCACTCTAAAGGTGTCTCAGTAGGTCTCAACTTTCTTGATCTGTAACCATGAAAAGTGTATGTTAAGGTGGCTCGCTTAGGTTACCCGAAGCTCAGGCTGCGTTAGATGGCGTTAATCTGCAAATTACCAGTCTTATTTTTTTTGTGGAGTCGTACAGGCATTTATATACTTTCAATTATGCTTCGCGAACGTACCACTCACACATACAAACAGTGTTTTTGTATTCCTTCTAGTCGATAATTTCACGCGGCGACAGCTTGTTTAAATAGCCTTGCGGTAAATACGTGCCATCGCATGATTTGCATGGAAGTACTGGGTTCGAATCCAGGACTTTTTCTCTTTTTTTTTTTAATACTACGTCGGTGGCAAACAAGCATACGGTCCGCCTGATGGAAAGCGGTCACCGTAACCTATGGACGCCGGCAACTCAGAGAGTGTCGCATGCGCGTTGCCGCCCCATTAGAAACTTGTACACTCCCCTTTGCTGCGTGTGCACAGCAAAAAGGAGTGTACAAGTTCTAAGGAGGGTTTGGGTTGCCGACGACTCAAAGGACAATAGACGGAACAAATTAGTTCCGTAAGTCCTCCCGTCGTCAGCACCCCACACCCTCGTTGAGCTCTGGCAGCCTTACTCACCGGCAGGAACACAACACTATGAGACACTATTTTTTGTTTTATTATTATACATAAATGTACGTACAGTAGTTACTGAGCGTTTTCCACAAAAAAGATTAAAAACCTATTCTCTTACATGGTAATAATTTTTGGGTTCGTCGAACTCAGAATTTCTAACATAATTATCCTAATCTGATATTTTTAAAAATTCCAAAAAAGTATAGATAAATTTTAGTTTCTAAACTACGATTCGAATGATTTTTTTTCTAATTGTTTATTTTCGATGGAGCAAGGGTATTCAAATCGCTTTTGAAATCTTAAATTAGTAAATGAAAATGCAATAGTTAACTGAGTAACGTAATGCTTTAAAAACTCAAGTGGACTTTTTTTATCTAAGGAGTAATTTCGATAAAATATTATATTTAGCGAGGGTATTAAAAGTTGTGTTTTATATCTCAACTTAATAAATAGAAAATCAAAATGACAATAAAAAAATCAATATGTTCTCTAAGATAAAATTGATACCTTCGGCTCTCCATTCTTGCTCGGTCAATAAAAAATACGAAATTTATATCCAAAAAAATACAAAAAGTTTATAGAATCCTGGGAATCGAACGCACCTTCACGGCGTGACAGACGACTATTTACCAACGACGCCATTACATAACACGCTGTTACTGACGAAATTGGGCTATACATATATAATTATTTAAATATAAATAATAATGTCAAATCCATACTAATATTACAAATGGGAAAGGATGTGTGTCTGTTTGTTTGTCCGTCTTTCACGGCAAAACCGGAGCGACGAATTGACGTGATTATTTAAGGGGATTTAGTTGAAGGGATGGAGAGTGACATAGGCTACTTTTTGTCTCTTTCTTACGCGAGCAAAGCCGCGGTCAAAATCTAGTTTATTATAAATGGGAAAAGCTGGTTACTCTATAATCTGAAGTGGAAGAATTCGTTGTTTCACCAAAGATAATGTGTGTTTGTTTGTTTGTCCGTCTTTCACGGCCAAACGGAGCGACGGATTGACATGTTTTTTAAGTGGAGATAGTTGAAGGGATGGAGAGTGACATATGCTACTTTTGTCTCTTTCTAACGCAAGCGAAGCCGCGGGCAAAAGCTAGTACAGCACGGGTAGCATGGTCGCGCGATAGACGATAAAATATCAGGCCGTCCCTGTCGCACTATTAGTAAGTGCGATTATAGGGACGGCCAGATGTTTTATCATTTATCGCGCGACCATAATTGCCTGCCTGGACCAGATTATATTGATGATAATTATTATTTGTAACCATTTAGTTAATACTGTCTTCAGTTACCGCGATAGTTACTCATGAAATAAAAACTATGAAAACGGATTAAATCGCGTATAATGAGTTTAAAATTCATCCCGATATTTCAAACACTTTACAGCGTTCGTGGTCAACGGGTGACTGAGGAAAAAGTACAATGTGCAAAAGCTACCCATATTCTTGTATATAACCATTTAGTTGTTGAAGAAAAACATTCACACAACAATAACATAGGTCAACCAGCTCAGTAAATGCAATACTTTACTAATACTATGCCCACACTATGACCTATGTATAATGTATTATACCAGACGTGTAATATTTTATTTTATCAACAAAGGCATAATAAAGGATTGTATTGTATTTTTGTATGAAAATAAAAAATAGGAAAGCAATATAGTAATAGTCAAATATTCCATTAAAAAAATAAAAAATACTTAATAAATCCATAAAAGTTCAAATGATTAAAAAAAAACTTCGGACTCGAACCCACGATCTTCTGCATCATAGTCGGTCGTTTGACCGAGACGCCATTTCGATTTACATTAGCAGTGTCGAAAATTCGAAATACACGATATGTATCTTTGTTGACAAAATGCGTCATTATTTCTGAGTCTGCTTGAGTTAACTAAACCAATATCTTTAAATAATTACTTGTCAAGAGCCAAATGTCACTGATGACAATGTCAACTAAAAATGCGCCAAATATGACGGCTCTGTGTCTGTACACAAAATTTGGCACGCACATTTACGTAAAATTAATAAAAAATTCACATGGATTTTTAATATTTCACTGGCCTCAATGCCGCATAAATTAGCCGATTTTTTCTACTGATAAAGTGAGTGTGCCACAACAAAGTACCGTAATAAATCACGTCAATAAGCGGGTACACACAGATTGACACGCGGCAAGCGTGCTATGTAGAGTAGGGATATCACGAATGTCGCATGTGTCACATTCGCGAATGCGAATGCGAATATTTAGAATGCGAATGCGAATATTTAGAATGCGAATGCGAATATCGCTGAATTTCATAAAAAACCAAAATAAAAACCAAGCAATCACCAACAACCCGCTAGGTAAAAATGCTTACTATTGGTCAAAATGCCGAGTACGAACTTCACGCCGTACGAATTAGAGCTATCTGCGCATGCGCGAGTCGACAGTCGACAAGTAGCAATTGGAGCGGACGGCGCGGGCGAGGAACAAGCTGCGACTTGCACATATTCGCATTCGCAAAACATTCGCATCGTTTGAAGCGAATGCAAATGTTTAAAAGAATACGAATCTTTCGCATATGCGAATGCGAATGCAAATATTCGTAACATCCCTAATGTAGAGTTGTAGACGTGTCTCGGCTGAGGCGGATTTCTCGGCCGATCAAAACGCGCCTAGTCGGCCGCTTGCCGCGTAAGCACTTTGCCTCGTGGCGTGCCTCGCTCTGAGTGGACCCAGCTAATAATGAATCACCTTGCAGGTGGCGCTGCCAGTCCTGATGGAAGACGACAACCACCGCGAGATCCCCTCCATCCACCACTTCTACCGCCCCATCCGCCAGAACGTCTACGCCATCCTATACAACATGCACCACCACCGCTTTATGGCACAGAAGGCTAAAGGTACTTAGGCAATAAGAATACTCGTCTAACCTATATACAGGATGTAATTTTTATAACAGACAATATTTAAGGGGGTGATTAGGTACAGAATTCAAATCACAAAAAAGTGTACACCTTAATTTTCCCCAAAATTTAAAATTGAAGAAAAAATTATTTTGGATGTTTTTTTTTACATAGCCAGCCCATCACGGCCATAAAATATTGCATATTTTAAAAATGACAACCAATAATATTAGTATCCAAGATGTACGGTCACGTACTTTAATTGTTGATCCTCTCAAGCTCATTTTATGCTGGACATTTCAGAGTTAAGCATAGTTAAGCTATGACGTTCCAGTATAAAATGAGCTAGAAGTGGATCAACATCAACAATCAAAGTCCGTGACTGTACTAGCAGGGTTAGCACATGATTGCCGCGAGAGTATGTCGCCGCGAGATAGACTACCCGACCTTATGTCATTAATACAGTTAGAAGAAGACGTGTGATCTATCTCGCGGCAAATCATGTGCTAGGCCTACTGGGTTTCTTGTTATATCGTATTATCGTCAGCTAAAATCGCATAACATCTCATTTGTCTTCTTCAATTGCAAATAGTTTGCGACAATAACCTCCTAGCTGACAATATGCTAAAAGCACTCAGATATAAACCCTGAGTGTCAATTTCAGATGAAGGCACATCAAGCATGACTGTCGAGCGCGCATGCACAGTTCAAGTCGCCGAGTGGATCTACTCGCGCGTGAACCCGGGCAAGACTCCCGAGATGGTGCCCGGAGTGGTGCTCGACTGGCCGGTGCCCACTGTGCAGAGGCTTTGGTTCGGGTGAGCTTTGTATTACGATATCATAATCCTATTAATCACGCCTCAATCTAGGGATCTAGGGTAGGCTCCCGAGATGGTGCCCACGGTGCAGAAGCTTACAGATGTGGGTGGACAAACAGTGCTGTTTTTTCTCAGCTTTTCATCGTATTACTTGAACGTTGACGGGATAAGACGCTATGATGGTGTCTGATGTAATTTTTGGATTTTGATTTTGTTTATTTGATTTGACATTTAATGTACTTACAGGAATATTGACATCCAATTTGGCAAATATGTACTCATGCATTTTTTAATAATCCTGTATTTTTCACCCTCATAATTAAATTTTACCCACAATATTTTGTTGTACCTTTGATTACAATGTTATTGTATTGCAGAACCGCGCAAGACGACAAGTGCCGCCGCATGCGCGCCTTCCTCTCGTGCATGCGCTCGGACACACCGCTCATGCTCAACACGTCCTACGTGCCGCAACACCTGCTCATCCTGGCCACCGTGCTAAGGTAAACATCCTCTTTAGTGTTGATAAAATAAAGACTAACCAATTATGCAAAAGTTTCTTAGAGAATTCCAAAATTCCAGGTGTCTATGAAATCAGATTGATGAATCCAGGGTAAAGTGCTCATATTCAATAGTGTAACTGCAGTAAATACACCAACTTGATCGCGTAATATTACGTTTTGGGATTAACCTCCGATGTGAAATGACGAATAAGTAAGTCTCAAAACAGAAATTTAATGTGTAAAACTCGTGAAAATTTAAACCGTTAAGGCATTGATTTGACGACCGGTCTGGCTGTCGGTAGTGACCCTGCCTGCTGAGCCGCGGTCCTGGGTTCGAATCCCGGTAAGGGCATTTATTTGTGTGATGAGCACAGATATTTGTTCCTGAGTCATGGATATTTTCTATTTATATACCTATGTATTTATCTATTTAAGTATGTATATTGTCGCTTAGCACTCATAGTACAAGCTTTTCTTAGTTTGGGGCTAAGTTGATCTGTGTAAAGTGTCCCTAATATTTATTTATTGATAGCCATTAGTGCTTTTTCCTTGTGGCTTGTTTTAATCAAACATTGTTTTACAGATTCATAATGACATCGCAAATTCAGATCCTGCGTCGTCAGGAGTTGGATGCATTCTTGGCCACAGCTTTCTCCAATGATCTCATGAATGCCCTTCACCTGCAAGAGATGACGGTGAGTTTATAACCGAATATACTTGGCAACCATCATAGCCATTTAGTTTGTTGAAGTTATTTACCTAAATGTATGTAGAAATATTATGTGAGATATGTAAAGAAAAGCGTTTTAATGAGTTAATGACGCACAGAATTTGAAATGTCACAATCAAATATTTAAGTTCATAATTTGACCAAAACTTGTTAGTTATGCAAGTATAGTCAATTGTGTGAGTAAAATGTTAAAAAGTAGGTAACACTAACACCTGTTTGGAATGTAAATATTATTTTTAGGGTTCCGTAGTCAACTAGGAACCCTTATAGTTTCGCCATGTCTGTCTGTCCGTCCGTCCGTCCGTCCGTCCGCGGATAATCTCAGTAACCGTTAGCACTAGAAAGCTGAAATTTGGTACCAATATGAATATCAATCACCCCAACAAAGTGCAAAAATAAAAAATGGAAAAAAATGTTTTATTAGGGTACCCCCCCTACATGTAAAGTGGGGGCTGATTTTTTTTTATTGATATATTGTTGCATAGGTATTTAAAAATGAATAAGGGTTTACTAAGATCGTTTTTTGATAATATTAATATTTTCGGAAATAATCGCTCCTAAAGGAAAAAAAAGTGCGTCCCCCCCCCTCTAACTTTTGAACCATATGTTTAAAAAATATGAAAAAAATAAAAAAATCACAAAAGTAGAACTTTATAAAGACTTTCTAGGAAAATTGTTTTGAACTTGATAGGTTGAGTAGTTTTTGAGAAAAATACGGAAAACTACGGAACCCTACACTGAGCGTGGCCCGACACGCTCTTGGCCGGTTTTTTTTTTTATGTGGAGCAAGGTGTGGCGACAGATGGATCTTCCAGACGCTTAGTGATGATGATGACCTTGTGTTGTTTAGGTGAACGGCATCAGCTCGCGCGGCGTGCAGCTCGGCGCACTAGTGATGGCCGGAGCAGAGGCGGCTTTACTCGCTAACGACGCCTGCGGAGCGCCCGTGCCCTGGCTCGTGGCGGCACCTTGGCTATACTTCGACGGCAAGCTGCTGCAGCGCAACCTGGCGCGCGCACAGCACTGCAAGCACCTTGCGCAGCTTTGCGACAATCACCTCGACACCGTCGTCAAGGTACTGTGTAGCTCCTTTAGCCTGGTTGTAGCTCCACTATACTGACTGTACTGCGACAACAACGCCAGCAACCTGGCGCGCGCTAGCACTGAAAGCACCTCGCACACTGAATTTTATGACAACCATCTAGACACTATATCATCTAATTATGATCGCTGCAATACTTATGCTGCTGGAGTTAGGAGAGAGAAATTATGATCCCTGGGTTAGGGAAGGTCTATATCGTCACTTTACTATTATGTACCGCTACTCAAAAGTTGAAACGCAGTAACTCTATATGCACCCCCTACATAGTTACTACATTTGCCTTTTCAGTGACAGAAAAAGATACGTGTTTTCTTCATTAAGTAGTGATGATCATCACGACATTCTGATAATTCCTAGGAATTTTATATTGATTTCTGAAATTCTCGTGAACGTGTCTTTGCAAATAAAACAGTTAAGGGAATATATTCGTGTCGGCGGTCGATGCCTTTCGAGTCGACTATTTGTATGTATATGTTAGGTAATGGTCCCCCCCCCAGGTGGAGCGCATGCGCAAGGCGATCCTGGAGGGGCTGGAGGTGGAGTGGGCGCTGCCGCCGCTGCCGCTGGTGGCGGGCGTGGTGGGCGGGCTGGGCTGGCGCGGGCGCGCGCGCGGCGCCCGCCTGGAGATCGCCGGCGTCGTCGTGGGCCAGTGGGGCGCCGACTACCCGCACCCGCACTCGCACACGCAGCGCGCGCGCTACCCGCAGGTACCGCACCCACTCATTTAGATACTAGGAGTTTATAGTATTTTTCATCACACCTGCACTTTAAATGTGCCATTGCGCGCAGGCGGAGCGTGAGTTATAGAAAAATCGTTCTCCCAAGGGAATAATGAAATTTCTTGTACCGTACTTAACTTTTTTACATCTATTTACATATTTTTTACATTGTGAGTGTGATGAAAAACATTGTGTGTAACTTATTGGGGCTAGGCTTTAAGAGCGCTATGACAAAAAAAGGCGATATATTGTAAAATGCACAATATTTATCGACAAAATTGTACACTTTACTCATACTAAAAGACAGTGAAAGTACTTGTTTCGGTTAGAACATCTTATTAACTGTCGGTTAAATAAAAAACATATGAAAAAAAAAGCTTTTTCAATTAGTAATGATTGTTTTTCTGATGCTCGTTTAGGAAAAACCGCGTGAAGCACAGAATTCGGAGCTCTTATTATGTACAATTTGATAAGATCACTCTCATAAATGAGGTAAATTTAAGTTCCAAATATCTTGTACTTAAGGCCCATTAAACAATATTTATCATTTAATCCTTTGAAATTGAGAAATTGAAAGTAAAACGAACTCAATTTTGTCTTGAAAATACATCGAAACAAGTGATCATTTCTCCGAAAATCTACATGTTATCGAAGTTATTTTAGTATATAAATAATCTGCACAATGTGCTTAAACTGCTGTTATCCATTTGTCGTTATAATATTTTATCATGATTTTTTGCCAATTTTTTGAAAACTAGCCTTCCTGTCGCTATTTTACCGGCGACGGACGCCTGCGATTTCAGTGCCGCACCGGAGCTCGAGGAGGTAAGACGTATGTCGCTTTGGTCTCCGAGTTTTCATCGCAAACGTCGAGAATATTTATTGTTGTGTGGGTCGGACGCCTTGTTTCTACACGGGCTATCCTCGCATTGTGTGTGTGTAAACAGCGACCAACGAATTTGATCCTAGATCCGTAAATATTTGCTTTTGTAATACTTTGTTATGTTTAAATGTTAAAGTATTACAACGTTGTGATGATAAAAATGTGAAAATTACAATACGGTCAAGATGATAAGACACATCAAGATGGTACTCGGGATCTGATGATGGAGCCAGAAGGTGGTCACCAGTACCAGTGAACCATGTAAGTAAACGACTTCGTGTTTAGGCTCGTTGGGTTCGTCTCAACAAGACCTTTGACAAGAGGTGGTACTCAGGGTCTGATGATGGAGCCAGATGGTGGTCACCAGTACCAATGAACCATATAACTAAACCCAGAGATGGGGAAATCGTAATCGATTCCGGATTACACGATTACTTGATTTTACTTTGTAATCTGACACTACTGGGTGTCAGATTACTTGTAATGTAATCAAGTGAAACGGTAAATTACCATTACATGTAAAGGAATCACTAATCATCTATACAATCATTACTATTACCAATAATTTGGAATCATAGTCGATTCAAAATAACTGAAATTATTGACTTGATTACTTTCAGATTACGAATATGTAGTACCTCAGATTGCTGACTGTCACTTTGACACAAAAGTCGTCATGGGTGTCGTAAAATAGGTTTTAGGAGGTGCTGATTCCAAAATTAATGACTAATGTTCAATCTGACATTGCTGACTGTCACTCTGACACAAAAGTCGTCATGGGTGTCGTAAAATAGGTTTTAGGGGGTGCTGATTCCAAAATGAATGACCAATTTGGAATCTGACATTGCTGACTGTCACTTTGACACAAAAGTCGTCATGGGTGTCGTAAAATAGGTTTTAGGAGGTGCTGATTCCAAAATTAATGACTAATGTTCAATCTGACATTGCTGACTGTCACTCTGACACAAAAGTCGTCATGGGTGTCGTAAAATAGGTTTTAGGGGGTGCTGATTCCAAAATGAATGACCAAATTGGAATCTGACATTGCTGACTGTCACTTTGACACAAAAGTTGTCATGGGTGTCGTAAAATAGGTTTTAGGGGGTGCTGATTCCAAAATTAATGACCAATGTGGAATCTGACATTGCTGACTGTCACTTTGACACAAAAGTCGTCATGGGTGTCGTAAAATAGGTTTTAGGAGGTGCTGATTCCAAAATTAATGACTAATGTTCAATCTGACATTGCTGACTGTCACTCTGACACAAAAGTCGTCATGGGTGTCGTAAAATAGGTTTTAGGGGTGCTGATTCCAAAATTAATGACCAATTTGGAATCTGACATTGCTGACTGTCACTTTGACACAAAAGTCGTCATGGGTGTCGTAAAATAGGTTTTAGGGGTGCTGATTCCAAAATTAATGACCAATGTGGAATCTGACATTGCTGACTGTCACTCTGACACAAAAGTCGTCATGGGTGTCGTAAAATAGGTTTTAGGGGGTGCTGATTCCAAAATTAATGACCAATGTTCAATCTGACATTGCTGACTGTCACTCTGGCACAAAAGTCGTCATGGGTGTCGTAAAATAGGTTTTAGGGGGTGCTGATTCCAAAATTAATGACCAATGTGGAATCTGACATTGCTGACTGTTACTTTGACACAAAAGTCGTCATGGGTGTCGTAAAATAGGTTTTAGGGGGTGCTGATTCCAAAATTAATGACCAATGTTCAATCTGACATTGCTGACTGTCACTCTGACACAAAAACTTTAGTGATGGGTAGGACATCAAATTAAAATGAGTTTGTATGAGTACCTCATTTTCAAAAATGAGGTGTTACAATGTCTTACTTCAAATGAGGTGAGGTACTGGTATATAAAATTTTGCTATCGGCGATTTGATAGACTCAATCGGGCAACAAATTCTAGTATGTATACTATGTAATAACATCCTTTATACCTATTAAATTTTATTTGCAACTAAATGTTAAGAAGAGAACTTGAACAACAGAAGACTGAAATATTATTTAAGAATTCCAATTGCTGTAATATGAAACTACATAAAAAGCAAATTGATTTGATGGTTCTATGAAACTTTTGTTCTATTTTAGCTGTTGATTATTGTTATTTATCGTATGTTAATATTCTTGATATCATTTTATAATGGTTTCATTTATAATTTGCAGTTTAATAATAATATATTTCAATTGAAACTGTAACCTTAAAAACTGCATGTTTTTAACAAACGTGAGTTCATATTGTTTTCTAATTACATACCACTTTTACGTAAAAATAACCAACTTACCGCTGTGGATATTCTAACAGCAATATATAGTAAATTAAATGAACAGCAACATTCTCGACGCCGTTCATACTTTTGACTATATTTTTGCACGTAAAAGACACTAAGGCAGAGCCACAAGCATATTAAATCATGTATAAAATGTCACCATTATTATATTTTGGTGTATTTATTAGTAATATCACTGTATGACACAAATAAATTAGCCATAGCCATTGAACTTTGGAAACAACAAACAACTGTCACAACACAAGTAACACAACTGACAACTTCAACTGTCTATGAAATGCGTTTCGTTTCACGACTCACGTTTATTATTTGATAATGTTGTCAAAATGTGTACATATTAATAAACATGTTATTAACTGCATATAATATATACTCCAAATATACTCCGTGTAATAAATGAATATACATTTTTTTGTGGATAATATTAGCCCATATTGTTGTCTTAAGGAAGGCTATAACTATAACGTAAAAACAAAATAGAAATGTCTCTTCTTTATCCGTTGAACATGCTGCAATGCGATATGATGTTAAATATTATCCACCTAAAAATATTTTCAAACTTTTAACTTAGACGAAACAACCAACGAAAATTTAACTGATATATAGAAATAAGTAAAAACTGCAAAAATAAAATAAATATTTGTCACTAATAAAAAGGTGCGAAATTCAAATTTTGTGAGACGCTAACTCTTCGTTCGTACAAAGTTCATATCTGTGGCATTTAAATATATAACAACTACACCTATAATACCTACATACGAATTTAAATAAAAGTACATAAAATAATTTTAAATAATATTTCTGTCATTAATCCTGTACTGTTGTCAAGCGAACTTCATAAATGCACATTTTGAGTTACTCGTCCTTGGTATTCAAAACGCTTCGAAAATAAATATATCAGGACCAGTATAAGAGAGCTCCCTTATTACAAATGACAACAGTCATACAAATCTGTTGGTCCGATAGGTCACGTTAAACTGGTCAAGGCGGTAGCTCAAGTAATAGCATCGAAACTATCGAATGAGAGCGTTGCGGAATTTGCGCGCCAATTTGAAGAGATGCTTGGATCACAACGACGTAATATGTATGAAAGCTTGCGGCGCTTAAGACTGTTTTATTTCGAGTCACGTGTAACGTATTTTGTCGAGGCAAATTTGAAGCATAGCTCGTGTCTGTCTCATTCACTCTTACGGTAAACCTAACTAACTGTTTCACTTTGAAAGGATTTTAGAAGTAATGTTGGTAATGTGATGTGACATTGTCGCGGTGAGGCCTTCCGGTACAAAGCGATTTCCGGTACAAATGTATCGGTGGACCTTTTGTCTCGGCAATAAAGTTTGTAGTTCGGTGACATAGACGATGAGCCGCTTCATTTTGAAGTGTCGACTTTCGCGAGGGAGTTTGAGGACCGCGAGGCGCTCGTGTGACAGATGAGTTTTTGAATGATTTGAAGTTTGTGAATGATTTGTGTGGTATGAGGTGTTTGTGTTGCGAGACTTGCGCGCGAGGTTATGAGTAAAATGAGGTGAGGTGAGTTGAGGTGTGATGTAATACATTTTTTCCGTGTGAAGTGCTGCGACAAATCACCAATATGAGTGGTACAAATGAGGTGCCTCATGAGTGAGGAACTCAACACTGGTACTGATCTCAATATTAATGATCAATTTGGAATCTGACATTGCTGACTGTCACTTTGACATAAAAGTCGTTATGGGTGTCGTCAAATAGGTTTCCTTTCCAGGGGTACTGTGCAATGTCAGGTTCCAAATCGGTCATTACTTTTTAAATCATTTCATTAATTTTGGAATCAGTGCCCCCTAAAAACTATTTGACTACACCCATGATTCCTTTTGTCTCAAAATTACAATTAGCACTGTGAGATTCCAAAATAGTCGTTAATTTTGGAATCAGCACCCCCGGAAACCTTTTTGAAGACACCCATGACGACTTTTGTGTCAAAGTGACAGTCAGCAATGTCAAGATTCCAAATCGGTCATTAATTTTCAAATCAGCACCTCCGGAAACCTATTTGACGACACCCATGACGACTTTTGTGTCAAAGTGACAGTCAGCAATGTTAGATTCCACATTAGTCATTATTTTTGGAAATAGCACCCCCTAAAACCTATTTTACGACACCCATGATGACCTTTGTGTCAAAGTGGCAGTCAGCAATGTTAGATTCCACATTGGTCATTAATTTTGGAATCAGCACCCCTAAAACCAATTTTACGACACCCATGACGACTTTTGTGTCAAAGTGACAGTCAGCAATGTCAGATTCCACATTGTTCATTAATTTTGGAATCAGCACCCCCGCAAACCTATTTGACGACACCTATGACGACTTTTGTGTCAAAGTGACAGTCAGCAATGTCAGATTCCACATTGGTCATTAATTTTGGAATCAGCACCCCCTAAAACCTATTTTACGATACCCATGACGACTTTTGTGTCAAAGTGACAGTCAGCAATGTCAGATTCCACATTGTTCATTAATTTTGGAATCAGCACCCCCGCAAACCTATTTGACGACACCCATGACGACTTTTGTGTCAAAGTGACAGTCAGCAATGTCAGATTCCACATTGGCCATTAATTTTGGAATCAGCACCCCCTAAAACCTATTTTACGACACCCATGACGACTTTTGTGTCAAAGTGACAGTCAGCAATGTCACATTCCAAATCGGTCATTAATTTTTAAATCAGCACACCCGAAAACCTATACTCGTGGTATATGCACTTGAAATGTGAAAGTGAAAATGCTAGAATGACATGTAAACCACGAAGTTGTATAGTCATATTGTTCATTGGTATTGGTGACCACCATCTGGCTCCATCATCAGACCCTGAGCACCACCTTGAAGTAATTAGAATTGTATTTGTCTTATTTTATCATCATATTAATATAATTATACTTTACTCTAATACTTATCATATAACAAAAGCAAATATTTGGGATGGGATCTACTTTTATAATTATTACTTTAATTTTTTAAATAAATTTTAACATAATTGATATTATTTCGCGCTATATTCTCGTATTTTCGTACAAAATAATGTTTATTAGAAACCAAAAGTTTATATCGAGATAGTAGATTGTGGTTGTTATCAAAATTCCATAGAAAGGATCAAGATTGTTTTGTCCATTATTGTAGTGCGAGCGAGTGATAAGACGTGCTAGAAAGGGTCGGCATATTGGGCTCGCGCGGCGGGTAAAATACCTAATTTCGCCCGACGCCGAAATGTTATAACGCTCTTAATCAAGTAAACTATGAGAATTCTTTTATAACGGAATTTTATTTAGCTTGTCAACACGTTACATTTGAATTACGTTAAACCGCATTGATAGAGGCGCCACCTGACAGAACCTACTATGAACTAAACATGGCGGCTATCAAATAGGTAGCCTACATACAGGTAGTATCTTTTAATTTATACTCCAACACTCCCACTTAAATTAATAAGATTAACTTCTGCAATAACTAAAACATAAATCAATATAAATCAGACCTTAAAATAATATCTGATCTCGAATGCAATTAAATTTGCCAACAGGCAGAGCTTTTGTGAGAAAATCTGCCAGTTGCGATGAACTTTCCACATATTTTATATTAATAATTTTACCTTCTACTTTCTCTCTGATAAAGTTATATTTCACATCAATGTGCTTGCTTCGCTTATGGAAGACCGGATTGTTTATCAATTTAATTGCACTTTGGTTATCTACGTGGAGTGTTACAGATTCTTGTGGTTCATTTATATCAAACAAAAATTGCTTTAACCACAAAATCTCCTTAGCCGCGTCACTAGCAGCCATGAATTCTGACTCGGTCGTTGACATAGCCACGGTGTTCTGTTTCCTGCTAGCCCACGTGACAGGACCACCATTCATCAAAAATAAATAACCGGTATTGGACCTCCTCGTATCTATATCACCAGCAAAGTCAGAGTCCGAATAACCAACCAGTTCACTGTCATTGCAGTAACGAATTGACAGTTCCTTGGTACTTTTCAAATAACGAATAATTCGCTTCAAAGCATTCACATGTATAGTACCCGGATTACTAACATATCTACTCACAAGGTTCACGGCATAAGATATGTCAGGTCTCGATACAGATGACAAAAACAATAATGCTCCCACTACTTCTCTATAAGGGTAGTTACTGCATGTTTCATCATTCAAATTTCTTGACAACTGTACATTTACATCTGCAGGAGTATTACAGCCTTTAACATCAGTCATATTACATTTATTTATCAAATTCTCTATATAACGTTTCTGACATATAGACACACATCCTTTCTGTTTATTTATTTCCATGCCAACAAAACAATTGCAGTCTAATGTTTTGATTTCAAAATTACTCTTCAAATCTTTCAAAATCATGGATAAAATATCCTTGCTCTTCGACATTAAAAGCCCATCGTCAACATAAATAACAAGCAATACCCTGATATTGTTAAAATATCCCACAAATACGCAATTGTCGGATTGACATGGTTTAAACCCATATGTTGTCAAAAATGAACAAAACTTTTTGTTCCAACATCTAGAACTCTGCTTAAGGCCATACAAAGATTTGTTCAACTTACATACTTTTGACGACTCAGCTTTCACACCCTCTGGTACCTCCATATAGATTTCCTCGGAGAGCTCGCCATACAAGAAGGCGGTCTTCACGTCGAACTGCTGTATCTCGAGGTCTTCTTTGGCTGCCAAGCTCAATAGCAACCTAATGGAGTCATACCTGGTCGTAGGCGAAAACGTTTCCTTGTAATCCACATCTTTTATCTGTGTAAAACCTCGTGCACAAAGTCTAGCCTTAAATCTTTCTATTTCTCCTTCTTTGTTTCGCTTTACACAGAATACCCATTTACTTGTAATAGGTTTCTTCTCCGTTCTGTCAGTTATAGTCCATGTGTTGTTATGTTCATGAGACTTCAGCTCTTCCTTACTTAATAGCTTCCTTCCATTCATGTCTACACACACTACTAATTGCCTCTTGATATGTGTTTGGTATCTCCACTTCAGTAAAATTTACTTCTAAATTATTCTCATTTGTCTTATGAGACCGTAGTGTCATCATGTTGCTTCGTACGTCCTGATTGATGATGATTCGCTTCGGAGGCTGATATGAATCATCAGAGTCAGGACTCGAACTCTGCATGCTCTCATAGGATGACAGTTCGTCTTGACTTTCTTTTTGTGGTGAAGATGGGGCACCTTTTTTCTTGATCGTTATCACTGTTATTTGTCATTATCTCGTTCTCATCCCCACTTAACTTAACCTGTGCAAAGTTTTGACGTTTTTCTGGTACACTTCCTTCATCAAATCTGACATCTCTAGATATTGTAATTTTCCTTGTATTCTGATCATACATCCTGTAGTTCTCTTGCTCATATCCAACCAGTAACATCTTCTCACACTTTCTGTCTAGTTTCGTCCTTTTCTGTTTTGGTGTATGGACATATCCCACAGAACCAAACACTCTGATATGCCTCAGACTTGGCTTATCACCAAACCACAGTTCATAGGGTGAGATGTTCGGTGTCTGGCTGGATGAAGTTCTGTTTAAGATGTATACTGCACAATTCGCAGCCTCTCCCCATAAGTTCATAGGTATGTCTTTAGCATAAAGCATTGATCTAGCTGACTTAATTATCGTTCTCAATTCTTTCTCGGCCTGATCTATCTGCTGAGCTGTGTAGGGCGCCTTACACTCATGGCTTATACCTTTGTCTTCTAGAAAGTTCTTAAAGTCGTGGTTTACGAACTCACCTCCATTATCTGTGTGTAAGGTGCGCACGTCATGCAAAAACCTGTTCTTTACAATAGCATTGTATTTCATGAAACAGTCAAGCACCTCATTCTTATCTTTCAAGAAGTAGATATGACTATAGCTGGTCGCATCATCCTTGAACAATACAAAATATCTCTTTCCTGACACAGACAGTTCCTCTATAGGGCCACAGACGTAACTGTATACAATATCTCCAGGTTGGGTTGGGCCTCTATGAGATTTATTGAATGGCAGCCTGGACTGCTCGCCATACTGACACGCTTCGCATACAAAAGTGTCACTGCCAGTCAATGTCACAGGAATGTCACCATTTTTGCTCATATTTTGTAGTTCTTTAGTATTCACGTGCCCGAGTCTCTCGTGCCAAACTTTAATGTCAGTTTGCACTACGTTACAGGCCTCTTGTATAACAGTCTTAATGTTTAACTGATATAAATTGTTGTCTTTCATTTCGGCACACATCACAACAACATTATTTTTCATAAGGAGTGCTCTTTTATCATTCTTGGTTACTACGTAACCTTTTCTAGTTACTGCACCCTCTGAAAACAAATTTCTTCGCAAGTCAGGCACATACAACACATCAGATCTCGTAATATACATTGCTCCCATTGACCATTAACCACTTTATTTATCAGAATGGAGCCTTTTCCGCGAACTTGAATATCTTGTTTATTTCCCAACTTGACAGTTCTGTCATTTCCACTCTGATAATTCTCAAATTCATGGAAATAATCTCTTCTGAATGTCATGTGCTTACTCGCTCCCGAGTCTAAAAACCATACGTCATCATCACTATACGTATAAGAGGAACTATTCTCAGCACTCAAGATTTCTTAGGGGCTCTACAATCCCTCGCAAAATGACCTCGTTTGTTGCAATTGTAGCAAACAAACCTATGTGTGTGACTGGAGGTACTAGCTTTACTATTGTTACCTTGTTTATACTGTTCGCTTGGCTTCTTTGACACTATTAATGCGGACTCACTTTCTTCATCTGTAGTCAAAGTCGCTTCTTCGTCTAACAATCTAGAAGTCAAATTCTGTAACGTTTGCTTAGACGACTCTAAAGATAGCCAAGCTTGCCGAAGGGAACGATAACTAGGAGGCAGGGTCGACAGTATTTTAGTAATTATGGCCATGTGTTAGCTTTTATATTTTCCGTATTTCTCCGGTCCGTCTTTATTCTGTATAGAACCTGGGTTTGATTTGTAACACCTTAATCATAATCTCATTGGCCATAAAATTGTATGATTGATCAATCATACCAACCTAACAATAATGATAGTTCGTGTAAAGCCGCCATTTTGGCGGGAAAGGCATTCATATGTTATCTGTGGCCAAGTTCTATTTTTAGCTCTGTCATAATTATCGTAAGCGAGGAAGCTCTGTTGTAAAACAATTATCGTTTTTATAATTAAAACCTGTGAGAAGACCAACGAGTTTGTATTGTGAACAACACCTGAGATCCCCAGCACGAGGCCCAAGAGGTGGGCTTACAAATCAGAAGCCGGGATGAACCGGAGCAACTTGTTTCTGGTAACCAACGCCCGTCAAGCTGTGAAGTGAGAGATTGCCGTAAATCGGATCTTAAGGTCAGAAAATTCCATTTATTTGCATCTATATATCACGGTGTTGTGGCGATTAACAGAGCAACTGCTTTACTAACTGAACTCTGAGATGATCAAGGGATGTTTGACTGAAGAAAACTAACCTATATTTACACTATCCTAAATGAGTTTTCATGCTATTTCTCATATAATACGACATTGGTGTCTGTTTTGTGCCGTCAACAGACTGAAAATAGCATGTTTTATGGTGTTTGGAGTGTCGGCAAGTGCATTTTTTTTTGTTTTGTTTGAAATCTGGGTGCCTACAGTAACTACAATAGCTGAAACATTGCCAGTGAATAATAACAAGTGTTTAATAGTGTTTAGTGCGCATCTTGTCGGTGAATTGACTGTTTTAATTTAATTTTGAAAATATTTGGCTACAAGGGATAAGAAAATTGTTGTTTTAGTTCATTTATCACAGATAGTCATATAGTGATTTATTTCATTATTTTTGGAACCTTTCAGTTTAATTATAATTGTTTGCTTTGGGCTTCACTCTGAATTACTACACATTAACACTCAATTTTAATTGTTTTCTTGATGTCTATTGTGTAACTCTAACGGTAAACGTGTAAAATGGGAAGGTCTCGTAGTAGAAGCAGAAAGCGGGGTCGAAGAGGTAAAAGGAAGTCAAGTACTAGTACAGAGTCATACTATAGAAGTATGAGTAGGTCACATGATAGGTCTCACAAGCGTAAACGTAAGAATAGAGAGCGTCGCCATGGTCAGCGGTCTCGCTCTCGCTCACACAGTTATAATGAAACGCCAAATTATTGGAGCTGGGAGTCAAACCGAAATAAAACCAGAACACCACCAATACCATTCTCCTTCGGTTCTAATAATTTTCCAGTCTCGCATAGTGTTGTGCCTGAATTTGATCCTAGTGACAATAGCCAAACTATACTTACCTGGTTGACTAAAGTGAATGAATGTGCACAAATATATCGTTGGGATGATCGTCAAATTTGTCATTATGCCATTCCAAAGTTAAGTGGCTTAGCCAAAAAGTGGTATCAAGGTCTGCCGTCAGTGCTATTTACATGGGCTGAATGGACCGAAAAATTAAAAACAGCTTTTCTAATTAATGAAAATTATGGGGACCTTTTGACAAATATGTTAAAACTTCGTTGCAAAATTGGACAGCCATTAGAAAATTATTATTATGACAAAATGGCGCTAGTTAATAAATGTGAGATATCTGACCTGAAGGCAGTTGGATGTGTAATTCATGGCATTGATGACAAATTTGTCCGGATGAGTGCCGGTGCATGTATGTTTGAGAAACCTGAACAGTTACTAAATTATCTGCGTACAGTTTCTTTAAATGACACAAACAATCTTTTGCGCAATAAGAACATGCAATTGAATAAAACTACACATAGTCAAAATAAATCCAATGATTCAAATGCACAATCTCTAAGATGCTTTAATTGTAATGAAGTAGGGCACATTAGCATTAAGTGTACTAAACCGCTGACTCGCTGAGAAAGTGTACTTACTGTTTTAAGTTAGGCCATGAAACAAAAGACTGTCGTAAAAAGGCTGGTGCAAGTAGTAGCAGTGATAAAGACAGGCATAATTCAAACATAGAAAAAACAGTATTGTGCATTGATAATTTTGATAACTCTTCAGATGGAAATGACAAATATTTTAAACCCATTTATGTCAATGGGGTACAATGTGAGGCATATGTTGATTTTGGTAGCCGTTGCACTTTGATGAGAGAAACTAATGCTCAAAAATTGCTTATGGATTGGGACCATAGTGACTTATCTTTATTGAAGGGATTTGGAGATTCGCTAGTAAAGCCTTTAGGCAGAAAAGCAGTGACTTTAGATATAGACAATGTGAGAGGGGAGGTAAAAATTCTGATTGTACCTGATCAGTATTTGTTAGCACCTATATTAGTCGGACAGACGTTTACTGAACAGCCTCATGTCATGGCCTTTAAAACAAATGATGAGTTGATATTTTTACAAAAACCTGAAGTTGTAGGAGGCAATGAAAAATTGCGGTTATTCAGTCAAAACAATAACACTGTCTTGCCACATTCTACCTCCCCAATGGATGTCAAAGTGGAAGGTGACTATACAGGTGGACTGTTCATACATTATAGTCATCGACAAAAAGTAGGTAAATGTGACTACATGGTGCTTCCAGGAGTATATCAATTTGAAAAAGGTAAAGGGTATGTGATGATAAGTAACTTGTCAAATAGTACTTTAAATTTTAAAGTTGATGAGCTGCTCACTAGAGGATATCGGTATAAAGAAGTCGCCAGTGAATATGTAGGCATGTGTACCACAAGTCAAACTGGAGATTACCTGCCGTTGCCAACAGACCAAGTGAAATTAGGTACAGACTTGACGGAAACTGATAAGTGTGCATTCTATCGTTTACTAGAAAAATATAGGGATTGTTTCGCATTGAATCTAAAGGAGCTAGGCAGGACTGACTTAACAGAAATGCACATAACTCTAAATGACAATGTACCTGTTGTACATAATCCATACAGAATGTCACAACTTGAACGTGAACAGTTGTCAAAGATAATTGAAGACCTGTTATCAAACGACATTATACGGGAAAGTACATCATCCTATTCAAGCCCTGTAATATTGGTGAAAAAGAAAAATGGCGAGAAACGTCTGTGTATCGACTACAGAGCCTTAAATAGGAAAACTTAGAAGGACAAATACCCGCTACCTCGAATCGAGGACCAGTTAGACAGATTAGGAGGTAACGCCTATTTCTGTAGTCTCGACTTAGCGTCGGGGTATTATCAAGTCCCAGTGGATGAAGAGAGTAGACATCTCACAGCGTTCGTTACCCCAGACGGATTATACGAGTTTAATAGGATGCCGTTCGGGTTAGCGAACGCCCCGAGTGTATTCCAGAGGACCATTAATGCTATGCTGAGAGGTTTTGGTCAAAATTTGGCCTTGGCCTATATGGATGACTTACTAGTTGCGTCCAGGACGATAAGTGAAGGCTTAGATAAGTTGGAAAAAGTGTTTCAATTGATACGATCTGCTAAACTCACTTTGAATCTGAATAAGTGCCATTTTTTTCAGACCAGTATTGACTATCTGGGATACGAGATTAGCTCAGAGGGAATACGACCGGGTTTAGGTAAAATCAAAGCTGTACACGACTTTCCAGTACCGACAAATGTACACGGGTTCGCCAATTCATTGGGCTAACTAGTTATTTCCGGCGCTTTATTAAAAACTTTTCAGTCATAGCCAGGCCATTGACGTCCCTTACAAGAAAAGACACGGAATGGAATTTTGGTGAATCACAAATGAATGCATTTGCGGAGCTTAAACAGAAGTTGACAAGTCGTCCAGTATTAGCATTGTATGACCAAAATGCTGAATTAGAAATTCATACAGACGCTAGTAAGTTAGGAATTGGAGCCATACTCATGCAAAAGCATCCTACAGCTGGTTTGCAACCTATCTCGTATTATAGTCGCCAGACGACTCCTGATGAGAGTAAGTTACATTCCTATGAACTTGAAACACTCGCTGTAGTCTGTGCTTTGGAACGGTTTAGAGTTTATGTACTCGGTAAGACTTTTAAGGTAATTACAGACTGTATTGCCATTCGCAGTACTATGACCAAACGTGATTTGATACCGAGAGTGGCGCGGTGGTATATCCTTATGCAAGAATACGATCTGGTTATAGAGCATAGGGAGGGTACTAAAATGCTACACGTAGACGCTTTATCGCGCAATCCAATACAGTCTGAAACACAACTATCACAAGACACTACGGATATAGTAGATATTTTATCAATTGATGATGACGCATGGCTTCAGACAGTTCAACAGCAGGACTCGGAATTACAACGTATAATAAACATATTGAGCGACCCAGATACTAAAGATATTGTCGAAGTTCATAAAAATTTTACTTTGAAAAACGGACGCTTATACCGAATAATAAATAAGAACGAAGAAATAAGTCTTAAATGGGTAGTCCCAAAAACAGTAAGATGGCAAATAGTTCGTATGAACCACGATGATTTAGGACATGTTGGGTTTGACAAAACGTTTGAAAGGGTTAATCGCGTGTATTGGTTCCCAAAAATGAGACGGTTTATCAAGAAATATTGCAAGGCGTGTCTCAACTGTGCTCATAATAAGGTACCAGCTGGGCCTAAAGAAGGGTATCTTCATCCGATACCCAAGGTGAATAAACCGTTCGATACTTTACATACTGACCACTGTGGCCCATTCCCCATGAGCAAATCCAAAAATTGTTACATTCTTTGTATAATCGACGCATTCACTAAGTTTATTTACATTAAGGCGGTGAAAGACGTTAAGACCAGTACTACCATAAAGGTATTCAATGAATATTTTTATCTGTATGCCGTACCACGACGAATTGTCTCAGACCGAGGAACTAGCTTTACTAGTAAAGAATTTGCAGAGTTTTTGAAACAGAGAGGTGTCGTGGAGCATGTGTTAAATGCCGTCGCTAGTCCTCGCGCGAATGGACAAATAGAGAGGTATAATAGAACAATTGTAGACGCGTTAACAGCAGTTAATCATGATAAACCGGATAATTTGTGGGATTTAGCTGTACCTCAAGTCCAATGGGCAATAAACAATACTGTTAATAAGACGACGGGTCGCACGCCTGCTGAAGTGCTATTTAGTTTGAGACCTACTGGGTGTTCAGATGGAGTTATGAATACGGTAGTGGCAGAGTTTGAGCAGCCCCAAGATATCGACAAGATAAGAGAAGAAGTCACCCAAAATATAGAGAAAAGTCAAAGGCAGCAGAAAGAGCGCTTTGATAAGTCCCGGAAAGACCCTGAAATTTATAAAGTAGGCGATTTAGTACGCGTAGAGAGAGAAGCCCGTGGTGAACCAGGACAAAGTAAAAAGTTAGTCCAAAAATGTGCTGGTCCGTATAGAATTTGTAAGGTATTGGGTAACGACCGATACGAAGTGGAAGATACTCCTATCACACGTAAAGAAGGTACTAAGGCGTACAAGGGAACTTATGCGGTAGATAAGTTGCACCCTTGGTTAGTATTTAGTAACGACGTAATTTCTAGTGATTCAGAGTGAAGGCAAATAAAACTAACATACAGAGATTGATAACAGATGTGACAAATAATAGAGAAAAATGATACATGTGAAAATGTTAATAGTTTTGTAAAGATTGTAACTTAAATATAAATATGTGATAATGAGACATGAGACTGATATAAAAGTTGTAATTTGTACTGTTAATAACTTTATTCAATTATTACTTTTGAGTAATGTGATAGATTAGAGAAAAATGTCATAAATAGGTTCAGATGGTGAACCAAATTCATTATTGCTATAGATTTAAGTAGTCGTTAGCAAGCAAATTGTGATACTAACCTAGTGAGAAAAATGTTAAAAATATAATAATGTGAACCAGTAAATTTAAAATAAAAAGTATGGTATAATTTTTTGTAACAAAGAAGTTTAAGTGAAGTGAATATTGAAGAATTTGTTTTTGGATGTTTATTACTTTTATTTGATATGGAAAAGTGAGCAATTATAAAAGTAAGATGACTGACCCAGAGAATTTAGTGAAAACAGTAATTGTAATACATAAGCCTGTTGTTCATATAACAGTGAAATTGAGAGTATTTGATTATTTGATATTACATATACATAGAGAGTTATCACAAATGTAGTGATGAACCAGAGAATTTATAGTGAAAAGTATACTAGAATTGTTGTAACTTAAAAGGTTAAGTGAATATATAAAGAGTATTTGATAAATTTGAAACAGTGAATCATTACATAAGTCATGTAGTGATGAATCAGAGAATTTAGTGATAAAGAAATTATAATTATTATCTTTTTAAGTTTAAGTGAATGCTAAAGAGTACTTGATTATTTCATAAACTTAAAAAACAGTGAGTCATTACAGAAGTAATGTAATGATGAAAATAAGAGCGAGTTATGTAAAATGTTACATACACTGAACACAGTGAGTCATTGTAGAAGAGTTGCAATGATGTAGTCCATAAGTAACAGTGAGTCATTGTACGCGAATAGCTGCAATGATGTAGTTTATAAGTAATAGTGAGTCAATGTATGTGGGCACATGCATTGATGTAGTTTGTAAGAGCGAGTCGTTGCAGGCAGTGGAGTCATGCCTGGAGCGATGTAGTATGTAGTCAATTAAGTAAGTAAAAAAAAAAAAAAAGTGATCCATTTCTTGTTAAGTACTTACTATGTATAATGTAGATGTTGTGTTTCTATTTAATACCCTGGAAACGCAGAGTCGCGTTTCATGTCAGGATTAGCCGAGTGTTAGCTTTTATATTTTCCGTATTTCTCTGGTCCGTCTTTATTCTGTATAGAACCTGGGTTTGATTTGTAACACCTTAATCATAATCTCATTGGCCATAAAATTGTATGATTGATCAATCATACCAACCTAACAATAATGATAGTTCGTGTAAAGCCGCCATTTTGGCGGGAAAGGCATTCATATGTTATCTGTGGCCAAGTTCTAGCTCTGTCATTTTTAGCTCTGTCATAATTATCGTAAGCGAGGAAGCTCTGTTGTAAAACAATTATCGTTTTTATAATTAAAACCTGTGAGAAGACCAACGAGTTTGTATTGTGAACAACACCTGAGATCCCCAGCACGAGGCCCAAGAGGTGGGCTTACATTCACAGTTTATTTCTACGCGCACTAGCGTGCCTGGGCCCCATAACCTATTGGGGCTAGGCTTTAATCAAGTAAACTATGAAAATTCTTTTATAACGGAATTTTATTTAGCTTGTCAACACGTTACATTTGAATTACGTTAAACCGCATTGATAGAGGCGCCACCTGACAGAACCTACTATGAACTAAACATGACGGCTATCAAATAGGTAGCCTAAAGTCGAGCAAGCCGTCGCGATTTAACTTACTCTCGTTAGTAATATTCAACTTCCTCCCCTTGTTGCACAATAGGAATGTTTTGCATTCCAACAAAACATGTATTATGTACTAAACAAACACATAACGTCTCTTTAATGAAGAACGCATATGTTATATCCCTTAAAATACTTAAAACATACCTCTTTCTCTATGGTTACCGTGTTTTTTCTCTATGGTCCAGCTGGGATGCCCGCTCGCGCTTGGCTGAAGCGAGCTGTCATCCTGACGGTTGACGTCTGTCACTTCATAGCGTCTTCAACAGCAAGGCCCTTGCCGAGACGTTATGTGTTTGTTTAGTACATAATACATGTTTTGTTGGAATGCAAAACATTCCTATTATGTACCTTGCCAAACACATAACGTCTCTTTAATGAAGACGTGTCTGATATCTGCTGGTTGAAAGAAAGAAACACCCATACGCTATGTGAATTCTCTATTAATATAAATGAGATGTACATAATACAAACAAAATAGATAAGCCTCTGTAATAGACCTATTAAGGCACCTGCCCATTAATAATTAACTGAGATCAATAATCAACTTAGGTAGTATTCGAGATCAGTAACATACATTAGCATCATAATTCTGTTTAATTATTGTGATGCTGTTAGCAATATGAATCTATATTACTATAAAAACAAATTTATAAAAAGCAAAATAAAACTTTTTTCTGACTTTTAACAACATAAGTAATAATGTATGTTTCTAACAAACATAAGAATGATTTACTATAATCAATTAAAAGATTCATGCACTTGTGAAGTTATTATGAAGCATATCAGTACTAGAATTATTTTCAGGCACTTGTGCAGATCTATAGTAATGATTTTTAAAAGTTTTGAAAGATCTCCAGTTGCCTCTTTCCAGGATCTCATCAACTGGTCTATTATCTAATCAACCCTTAGAGGCAACTGCAGATCTTACACTTCCTGGTGGTGCATGAATGCCAGCCTCCTTGAATATGGATCTGATCTAGCCTGCTATGTTAGTTTTAGAGGACTGCTTAATGGTGCCAGTTACAGTTATAAATAACTCACAGGGATTATTAATGTTGGAATGTCTCATCTCTGATAAAGTCAACAGTAGATTAATATGTCTAACCGGACAAATATTTTTCTTCGGAGTGCTTTGATAGGCACCAACCCGATTGTCTTTGGGTTGCTGTATCTGTCTTTGATTCAAATACTGGCCATAATACTATGCTATTATCTGATTCTATAAGGCTCTCATTTGACATTCTTAGCAAGGCTTATCATGAATCCTGCCAGATGCTAACAATAATATTAATGCAGTTCTTCTTGCTATGTCACATAATGAGAATTTTGCTCCTGTAGTCAATAACCAGTCATACAATAATTTTGTATCCTATATCGGTGATCTTTGAGTTATTGGTTTAGCAGAAGAAGTGGCCTTAAAATCTATTTAATTAGGAAACTCTTGGACAGCATTTCTGTTTTGGCACAATAGGTAGCAATAGTTATGTAATAAAATTGTATTGTAAGCTAAGCTAAGTTCTGGTCTATATGTAAGCCGGCTAGGAACCTAGCTACCTCATCTCCACTTGGGGATTTACAGTTCACCTTGTCTTTACTACACCACTCCTTCCATCTTCTCATTGCTGGAGCGTAAGTATTGAAGTATTCAAGGTGGATGATCTCAAATTCATACCACCCCCAATCCTCCAAGCCTGTATTTCCAGAAGCTCTATTTGAGGTGGGTGATACTGATATCCTGTGGTCCTGTCCAGTAGAAACCTGTGCTGGTTCGGTACCAAATAGGGTTTTTTCAGTGCTCGTGCCTGAAGATCTGGCATCCAATAACACTGAGTCCAAATCGGAGCTACTAGTATTAACATACCTTTAGTTTAAATGACAAAGCACCTGTGGAATTGAATTGGGATGTGGAAAAATTCAAGCTAGTTGGAATTTCCAGGTACAACTGAATGCATTGCAGAACTCCGCTTGCTGATTTGAGTCTAGAGTTACATACCTTGGCACTATCTTTGTATACACTGGAGGCCCCCCGGAAGACCTGATAGAACTTAAAGACGAAGCTATAAAGTGGATTAATTCTCTGGAGTTAGATTTATGAATTCTCTGTATTTGAATATTTATTGCCATACGATTAAATAAATAAAACTATCTTTGTCTCTGCCGATGTACACAAGACGATTTCTGGCACTCCCCGCTTCTTGAATATGGCTTCCGTAGCCTGTGGAAGTAAATGTCACTCCAGAAGTGGATTTGCACTTGATAATCGGTCTGCAATATTGTTGTACCTCCCGGGAGGTAACAAGCCGACAGTGAAACTTTCAGCTGGTCGGTAAGTGTCAGCAGTCTGGTTGTAAGAGTCAGTAGTGCTAGGGACCTCGTGCCCCCTTTTTTCCTGATATAAGCAACGAGAGTCTGATAGTCTGTCTGGACTAATCTGTGAGCACCTCCGAGGTGGTCCATCTGACTCATCTGACTCCGTCTTGCAGCACATACTGCATACATCTCCTTTACAAATAAATGCCATAACTTCTGTTTCTTGTTCCACGTTCCTGACAGATGAATCCCATTTAACTGGGCTCCCCATCCCGCGTCCGCCGCGTCGTGGTTTAGAAATGAGTTATGTCCTTGCTCCGTAGGGGCATTGAAGCATAGTGCAGTGCAAAGCATCCTTTCACTAACGAAGCTCGGCTAGGACACCTGTCGGGATTATTTCCTTTCGTCGAGGTCTGTTCTGACAGAACTGTCTGAGGTATCTCTGCATCCTTCTGCATTTCAGCTGACCCCTGTGCATAACTATTGGCAAAATTCAAATGGCCGAGAAGTCTGTTTTCTTGAAGACAACATCTGCCTCGCTTCACCAGACAAGCTCTCTTGTCCTGAATCTTTTGTACCTTTTGTTGTGATAAGGACTTTGTACTTTCTAGAATGTTCCAACACAAGGCCAATTAGACTTTGAGTAATTTATTTTCCAGCTGAGATGCTCGAGAAGAGTCACAACCTCCGTGGCTGGAGACTTCAACTCTGAACAGCTCTAGTTTGCTAACAGGTAGTCGTTGAGATATACTAGAACTCGAAGGCCTTTGCCCGCAAGACTTCCGCTGTCCAGCTTGAAAGGCTGCTAAGGATCGAAGTGCTGAGGAGAGGCCGAAGGCTAGTGAAGTTAGTTGAAGCAGTTCCCCGTTGTAAAATTTCTGCCACTAAAGCCTGAGATATCAGTCTGAACTCATTGGTTGAGATATACTGGTTCAGACCTCTCAGGTTAAAGATTGGTCGAACCCCACTGTCTGTCTTTTTTACCAAAGAACATCTTTGAGATGAAACCGGGGTTCTTGAAGGGTGGGCGTTCCAAAATCTTCAAACTTTTTACCTCCTCTATCACCTCAGTCGTCTCTGGGGATACTCTTGTTGAGAATCATCACTGTTGATTTAGTATTGGAACTATTGGATATGTAAGTAGGGCTTTTGATTTGGAAGGAATCCTTCATCCCGCTATTGTTTTTAAAATAAATAGGTTTCCTCCATTATGCTTGCAATTGTCCTCAAACAATTTTAGACAACCCTCTTGAAACGATTGATTGTTACTTCTTCTTGTTAAAATGAATGGTTTTATTCTGTCTGTAGCTCTGTTTTTTGTGTTTTCTGTCATGTTTGTTATTGTTATGTGTCTGAGAGCTTTGATTTTCTGATTGGGTCCGCTGCTTCACATCTGAACTATTGTCATATTCTTTCACTTTTTCTGGTTGTTTATTTGTGTTAGCTGATGGTATCTTCTTTTCCTTAATATAATTTGGAGTATTTAGCCATACTTGTGTCCCTCCGAGAGACTGTATCAGCGGTGCCATTGCTTCTCTACTAAACAGATGTCCATTACTTGGCGGGAGATTCTTTAAGCTAGCTTTCAGGTTTGGATTTGTAACTTCATTCAGTATTCGATTCCGCCTAATTTCTATACATTCTGTTCGTTTCCCAGCAATTATTTGTAATTTTGTTTCATAATTTTTGTATATCTCTGAACCTGATCCGAAAATTGAGGACACCTTTTCATACAAGGTTTCTGAATTTAGTTCTTGGCTGTTGGTACTCCTGTAAGCTTCGTTTTGAGATACATCTATTGGTTAACACCGCATTTGATAGTCCTTCAGGACATTTTCTGTAGATGCCAAATAATCCTTGCCTTTATTAAAATGCATCAATTCTTCATTGATTCCTAGCTCCACAAATCCGGGTGTAGCTAACATCGTCTTTAAAGAATTCTTATATCGAACTGCCTGCCAGGCCGGAGAGTTGAACTTTTGCAATTTTTCTAAAGCTTTTAAGTTAACTGGATTCGCTGTCTGAACCACAGTCCCTTCTTTAATCTCCGTACTTATCTCTCCTATATCAATCGTTCTTTTGTTGATGCGTGGCGGTACTAAAGACGATGAATCTTCGTCCCGTGATGGAACCTCGCCATCGACGCCATCAGTAGTCTGCGATTGTATTAGGTAGTTCGAAATGTAACTCACCTGACTAGTAAGCGTGTCGACCCTTGGGTCGTACATGACCTGTGGGAACTCTCCGCGAGTTTTCCGAGGTCGCTTGTTCGGAGGCGGCGTCTCACCCTCCGAGGATGAGGACGATCCGTCCGAGGATTCTGAGCTCAGGGAACAACGTTTGCCGTTCTGCGGGTCGGGTTCCGCACCCTTCCCGTCGTCTTTGGAGCTCATTTTCAGCTTTTTCGTTCACTTTTCTTGTTTTCACGGAAAAAACGTGACTTACACTTTGGAGGGAAAACATACGCTATGAAGTGACAGACGTCAACCGTCAGGATGACAGCTCGCTTCAGCCAAGCGCGAGCGGGCATCCCAGCTGGACCATAGAGAAAAAACACGGTAACCATAGAGAAAGAGGTATGTTTTAAGTATTTTAAGGGATATAACATATGCGTTCTTCATTAAAGAGACGTTATGTGTTTGGCAAGGTACATAATGTACTATTATGCGCAGTGGCGTAGCGAGGGGGGGGCCGGGGGGGCCATGGCCCCGGGCGGCACATGACAGGGGGCGGCAAAATCGGCAATTAAAAATTATAATATACATAGAGACAGAGTTGCACCGTAAGTGTTCCTTTGAACTTTTTTGTTACGGAACCTAATAAATAAAACTGTTAATTATGAGACCAACATTTTTCAAATCGCGATGAGAAACGCGCCAATTCTCTGTTTTGTGCTGGCGCCGAATGCACCACGGCTGCGAGCGACGCGGGGCGGGGGCGCGAGCGGCCGCACGCTGCCGAGCAGCCGCCGAGCTTCCACGAACTATAGGCGAATGTTCGAAAAACTGTGGCGAAAGAGCTTAAGCGGCAGCTATATTACACGATAAAGCACCTTATCGTCATACTGTTAAGCCTTACTTTGTAATGAATGGAGTTTTACATTTTTGTACTTACGACAGATGAATACTTGAGTTGAGCAAACAAAATTCGTCATTTTGTTCCGAAGTTTCGATTTTAAAAACTGCAATTACTTCTTAGTGCTAAGTTTAATTATAATAGGAAAATATTACATTTGATTTGTGGATTGATATTCAATTCACTTATTGTCAAATTGGGTAAGTGTCTATTTTAAGTATTTTTGAATTTGAATTGAATGTTGAATAGTTTTGATCCAAATTTGAAATATTTCTCGTATGTTATGTGAGTAAGTAAACAATGATACTTTAGCTTTGTGCTAAGGCCACCGAGTAATATTAGACGGTCAACCAAATTTTAGCACTAAAAAAACCGGCCAAGTGCGAGTCGGACTCGCCCACCGAGGGTTCCGTACAAACTTTCAATAGTTGAATCATCAAATGTTATTCATATAACTCTACAAACTTGACTAAATCCCTCAAGACTCAATTCCCACATAAGTAATATTTAAATATACAATTTTATTGTTAGACAACGTCCAAAGAAAATCACAACTCGACTTCAATAGTTTACGACATGTAAGGACGTTCCTGAAGCGACCTCATTATATCAGGATAAATGCGATGTACGAAATGAGTGTTCAACGTACAGCGATATCTTTCGGCAAATTAAGTAGACTAATGTGTGCAAGCTAGTATGGAGGATGATTTTTATGGGATAATTGATATGGGATTGTGTGAACCGATTTTAACCATTTTTCCTCTCTTAGAAAGCAAAAACTTTCATTTTAATTTTGTAAAAAATACAGGTACAATAAACACCCGCAAGAGTGTTCAAATTGAAAATGTAAATCTGGAAGGATTTTTTAAAAAGTTCATTTTTTTTTTCAAAAACATTTTTTTTCCACAACAAAAAAATTATGAAAAAAAAAATAGTTTTGATATGTATAGTTTGAGTTTTTTCTAACGATACCCCACTTGCCCGAGTAAATTTGAAATTTATAGTTTTCCCCCCTTTTATTTTGGCCATTTTCTGTAATTAATATTAATACTTACATTTAAAAAAATATACTTTCAATTTGTAGAGATTAACGATGTTCATAAGTATTGCATATTTCAAAGCGATAACACAAGTAGTTCTCGAGATATTAAATAGTGTGACAGACAGACAGACAGACGGACAGAGTCGCACCATATAAGGGCCTTTTATTTGTACCTTTTTGGTAAGGAACCCTAAAAAGGCGCGAAATTTAAATTTTCTATTTCTATTCGCCCCTATATTTTCAATATTTTTTTGAAGTGTTAGAATATGGTTCGTCGATGATTCCGCCAACGCCAAGGTTTAGGAAGGCACGCGTTTCAAGGAATAAAATTTTCCGTTTTTTTAGTACCAAGATTTGGTTGACCGTCTTCTTTAGTAGGAACAAAAGACAAAAGCTATTGGTTTGGATTACCTCAAAAAGGAAAAACGGATCCCTATAGGATCACTCGTGCGTCTGTCTGTCCGTCTGTCACAGCCAATTTTCTCCAAAACTACTGAACCGATTAACTTGAAATTTGGCACACATATGTCCTGTGACCCAAAGACGGACAAGCAATTTAAATTAAGAAAATTTAATTGTAGGGGTCACTTTTGGTTGGTAAAAATGAAAATTAAAAATTAAAGTTTTTTTAAACTCTATTGTGTTACATATCAAATGAAAGAGCTTTTTATATAAAGTATTTCAAATATATTTTCTCAAATAATTATGTCAAGTAATTTTCAAGTAATTTAAGAAAATAGGTAAAAAATTCACAGAAAAAATACACGAGATAGCCTTCAATCTATGGATTACACAGGAAAGCCTATTATAATTCTACAGTCAAGCGTAAGTCGGACTTAAAAGAAAGAAAACTCAAATTTCACTCTCTGCCGCTGAAAGGAGTTACCAAATCTCTTGAAATCTACCTAAATTAATTTCTGTTTCGTTTTTTTTAGAAATTGTTTAGAATATCGATTATTCTCAAAAATGATTTAAGTGCCTTCAAAAAACGAGGCGCTTAAGCCCTTCTTGTGGTGTACGGAGCCCTTACAACGATAGCACAACTCGCACTTACGAGTATAATGACCAAATAATCTAGATATGTTGATCACAAGAGGGGCGGCATATCGGCAAAATTGGTGATCGGCCCCGGGCGGCAATCACAGACGCTACGCGTAGAGTTTGCATTATCCGACGGATTTTTAATATTCGAATAATTCGGATAATACAATTTTTATTATTCGAATAATTCGGATAATTTCGGATAATTTATGAAATGGAACAAAACTAATTTTACAGGTGCGCATAAGCGTGGAATTGATAACGGCTGAGATATATGAGCGCCATAATGCGAAATTTACCTCCATATTTTATTTATTTTTTGCGTATATCAGCAAACTGTAGAAATTAAAACACACCTAGCTCTCTATCTTTAGTTCCATGACTAGAATCTTGTAATCAGATAGTGAGCTGTTGAAATAAGACAGTTAGTAGTAGTGATTATTTAGGTGTTAGGATAACAAGAAGTTTTTCTAACAACACCTTTACCTTGGAAATGGATGGTAGAGAGGATGGCTTGTGTAGAGTGGAACGTGACACAACATCATTGGATATGATGATGGCTATAGGACTTATAGGGCCATACAGCGTTGTCATATCATCCGATCCGATATCGGATGTAGGAAGGATGTCAAAAGCAAAAATCAAAGATGGCGCCTTGAATGATTTCGAGAATGTATAGGAGTCGGTCCTTCGCTCGATCGGATCGGATACTCAATTACTTATCTTAAATCTGCCTTACTGGGGCCCTTACGGATACACTTCGACCCATCGGGATCTTTTGTGCAATTACCCCCTTCGATCTTAAGATCCTTCAGCTATTCAGGAGCTTCTCGACCATCTCCACGTATCGGATGATGAGGCTCATGGGCAGCTCTCTGATGTTCTTTGGTACTAGGTAGCCTGCTCCAAAGTTCTTCATTCTTTGTCTGGTGAGGGCGTGACATTCACACATTAGATGTCTGACGGTCTCTTCCTCTTCGCCGCAAATGAGACAATCTGTGTAGTCAGCGTGTTCCATCTTGGCCAAAACTCCTTTGATCCCGTAATGGCCTGTAAACACCCCCGTTATAATTTGGAGTTGTCTTTTGCCTAGTTTTCCTAGCTTTTTGCTCCATCCAGATTCTACCCTCCGCATAAAGAGCTTTGAATGCTTCAGACCTACCAGGGCAACCCACTCTTTTTGGTGATTAGCCTTTGTATGGTCTTTCATAGCCGTTTTAATGGTTCCTTGTGACGTTGTATTCAGACCTGGCCTTGGCAAGTTCATCAGAATTTTCATTGCCAATGAAGCCTTCGTGCCCCGGTATCCATACTAGTTGCACCTTGTTTTGCCTTCCAAGCTTGTAAAGAGCTTGGATGCCGTTTAATACCAGTCTAGAGTCAACTCTGGGCGATGTGAAAGCTTTGAGTGCCGCCTGACTGTCGCTGAGTATATAGAGATTCTTTCTTTGGGTTTGTCTAACTATATTCTTATGTACACAGGTAATTATTGCGTATGTCTCGGCTTGAAAGACAGTGGCACAATTGCCCATGCTGATACTACCACAGTAGTCACTAGTCATTTGCATAAATGCCTACGCCCGTACCAGATGCCATCTTGGACCGGATGGGATACTTAATATAAAAAGTTGAAAACTCTTTTCGTGGGCTCTAAACAAAAGCGTCCTGGTCAGGGTCTTAGAACAGGAAGGGGCAAAGATATAGGTACTCGTTCAAAACAGAATAACCAAAAAAAGAGAAGACTAATTAGTCGAAGACACTTCCTATCCAGGTGTGGATCATTTTAGACCTTTGTTGCACAGTGGCTGGTACCAAAGTACCAATGGAAGGGGAGAGGTGATAAATAAGTAAGTAAGTAAATTCTTTATTGTACCACCAACATAAAATATACAAGACATAAAATTTTAAAGAATGAAGAAAGAAGAGGTACAAAGGCGAACTTATTTAAATATTCAAATCCAAAACGCCTCAAATTGCTCGGCAGTCGGCAGCGATTTGATGGGTTTTAGTTTCCAAGCTGATCAGTAGATCGACTAAGATTTCAAAGTATAAGTAGTAATTTTTTTTTTAATGGGATAGGAGGCAAACGAGCAGACAGGTCGCCTGATGGTAAGCGATCACCGCCGTCCATGGACACCTGAAACACCAGAGGTGTTGGAGGTGCGTTGCCGGCCTTTAAGATGGGTGTACGCTCTTGATTGATTTTTGTGTATGCATGTAACTAAGGACTTAAAAGGGAAATGCCTTATATTTCTTAGTGAAGTGGAGGGAATTCTGGCGTACTAAATTGCCATGGAACTGATAATAGCTAAATTCGTAGTGAGGCGCTAAATTTCAATTTTAATAAAACAAGGGATCAGGAAATCTAGGTATAAATATCCCTTATTAAGTACGGTTTTACAGATAACTTCACATTAGCTATTAGCAGTAATGAAAGTAGGTTGGGGTAACGTTTTCATATTAACAAATAATACTTGAATGTTTTTCTGTTTTTTTAAATCATCCAATTAATCGAATATTTGAACTGAGTGCGTGGGGTGAGGCATTCTGCTTCTTGTCCACGGATGCTTTCTTTGTTTTGTAAATATTGGTTTGATTTTGAAGATAAATAGGTGTTAACTTGTTAGCAATAACATTGTCCGTATTAAGAATTGATCGAAATTGGTTTCAGTGACGTCTATCTATTAAATATATTACTTATAAATAAAAAATAATGTTTATAGAAATTATCCGTTTATCCGGATAATTTCACTTGGATTATTCGAATATTTTCGGATAAAAATATTGGCGGATATTCGAATAATTCGGATATTCGAATATCCGGATTGCAAACCCTAGCTACGCGGCTGATTATTAATAATAACTTTCGTGTAATTCACACTGTTTACTGTATTTTTAACCGCCTTCCAAATCTCAAGGGAAGGGGTTCTCAATTTGTCTGTATGTTTTTTTTTTTTTATTTTTTATGTTTATTCTTCGATATCTCCGTCGTTACTGGACCGATTTTGAAATTATTTTTTTTTATTGAAGGTATATGCATACAGATTGGTCCCATTTTTCTCAGAACCCAGTTCTGATGATGGGATCCTGGAGAAATCGAGGGAACTCCTCGAATCTGAAAGGCGTACATATGGTGATTTTTGTGTTTTTAAAGGAACAGCATGCATTTAGGTACGAAACAGTGACATTTGGTGCAGTGGAACTGCTGATGATGGCCAGAACGGAACTCTTCAAATCTGAACGGCACGCTTATAGTGACTTTGGTATTTTTATAAGAACAGCATGCACTAACGTCCAGAACAGTGACATTTGGTGCAGTGGAACTGCTGATGATGGTCAGAATGGAACTCCTCAAATCTGAACGGCACACTTAAAGTGACTTTGGTATTTTTATAAGAACATCATGCACTTACGTCCAGAACAGTGACATTTGGTGCGGTGGAACTGCTGATGAAAGTGAGCCGCCCCTGGTTAGAGTTCCGTTCTGATAATCATTCTCATCTGTAAGTACTTCAGAATCATCCAAATTTCAAAATTGGTTCAGAAATGACGGAGATATCGAATAACAAACATTAAAAAATATACAGACGAATTGATAACAAAATCCAACATTTGAAAGTATTTAATTTATTACCAGAACCCCAAAGGAAGGCGGTTTTTTTTTTCTTAAAAATTATGACGTAAAGGTCTGCATGACCAGCGCCCGCGTCAGCTGCCGCCGGCGCCCCAGCTGCCGCCGGCGCCCCGGCACCCACGCAGTAACGTTATAATAATGCGTTGCCATGGTTATAAGAGTCAAACTATACGTTAAAGGCTATAAAAGCTGACCGCAGGGGGGCCGATGAGCCGGCGGGGGCTGGCTACGGGAATACACTTTTATGTAGGGTTTTAAAAATCTATCCACGACCCTGTAAATGACTTTTTCTACTCCCGTGTTGTTATTCGTCAGTTACCGTGTCGTGCATAGATCGTTAAAACCCTACATAAAAGATGCCCGCCCCCGGCCGGCGCCCCGCGTACCCACGCATACGATATAGCTCTTACAGCATTGTTAGGTAGCCGTTAAGGGATATAGCGGGCCGCGGGGCGCCGGCCGGGGGCGGGCGGCGGCGCGGGGGAGTGCGAGCGACAGGGTGAGGCAGGAACATTGCAGAGGACAAGTCCGACCGCCCCCGGCCGGCGCCCCGCGGCCCGCTATATCCCTTAACGGCTACCTAACAATGCTGTAAGAGCTATATCGTATGCGTGGGTACGCGGGGCGCCGGCCGGGGGCGGGCATCTTTTATGTAGGGTTTTAACAATCTATGCACGACACGGTAAATGACGAATAACAACACGGGAGTAGAAAAAATACTATTCCGTGCAGCACACGTTTGACTTCCAACGACGAAGATAGGTAAAGTGACCGTTTGTACTCAGACGGCGCACTACGTGGGCTACACGCCGCCGGTGCGCAACGCGTACGGCGCGCGCGGCGGGCGCGGCTGGCGGGGCCGCGGCGGGCGCGGGCGCGGCGCCGCCGTGTCCTCGCGCGCGCCGCGCCGCCGCCTGCCGCACGACGAGCCCGCCAAGCCCACCACGCTCTCCGTCAACGGGTAACTACGCACGCTCCCACACCTCCTCTACGCAGTCTACGGGTAGCCGTTACCCGCAGACGGCATACCTACCTCCTCTACTACACGAGGGCTCCAGCTTCGTACTTGGGAAGAGACACCTGGACAATGTGTGCCCCGCTCGGACCCCGAAGGCGGAGGTCACGGGGTCGATTTGTATGGCCGACCTAGGTCCGGGCACTAGATCCCCGTGATGGAAGTCTGAATCCGCTCTAACCTACACATACTTTGGCCCCCTAGGCATACATAATAAAATCGGGATACCGGTGAAATTTAATATATACAGCGTAGAACTAATATTTCTTGGTTCTGCCTGTCTGCTTACTTTGGTGAATTAATATTCCATTTTATATATTACAGGAAAACAGTGCGTCCTGAAGACCTGGGGTCCCAGGCCGAGGAAAGCAGCCCGCACGGAGATGAATCGGCTCCCGACAACGATAACGAAGGTATGCTCCCGTTCCCTAATAACGTGTTTTGTTCTTCTATGGTACGCGTTGTTAATTAGTCATTCCCGTTTTAGGAGCACAGCCGATGCGAACGAAGACTGTTAAAAATGCCAAGAAAAATGTTGGAAAAGGTAAAAAGAAGAATTCCAACCCGAAGACTGACGTAGCGCAGACGTTGGAGGCCAATGGACCGCTCGACAAGGTGACCGCTGAATAGATACTTTACCGCCACCTACCGACTACCACAGGACTTTCCTCAAAGCTTTCCTCTATTCCCTTTTTTCTTCAATTTTGACACACATAACTCAACCAGTTGATATATTTTAGATGGAGACGGGCCATAATTCGGACAAAGAACATATTGGTCAAGGTGACGCCCCAGTTTCTAATTAGTACTATAAAGTAGATTTTTTTACTTTCTGAAACTGTACCGGAGGTAAAGTCGATTTTATTTTGTTAGCCATTTATACTCCAGTAGTTGTTAGATGCCTCTTTTATATTGAGCCTAGCTGTCCGCTCCGCCCGCAGGCGCAGCGCACGGATCAGTTGCAACACGCGGCCGTAAGCCGTTGTCATTGTTGGTTTTTAGTGGTAGCATTTACGTTCATTTGTAGGGGAAAGCTTTCCAGTAATAATTCGTACATACGCGTATGTTGTAGTGTGCACAAATAACATTTATATAATAGCATTTGTGTGTTCTACTAACGTTCCGTTCCTTATCATTATTATCAATAAAAGTAACATCCGGGACATTTTGGGAATTAACAATTTACGTCTAAATATTGTTGTTATAATGTAGCACGTGGTTGCATAATAATTGTGAATCAGATAAATAACGACACCTCGTATCGGTGTCGTTACTGTCTGAGCCGGGCGCCTCAAGCGCGCCAAGTATACGTGCCTCAAGACCTATAAGACTTCCCAATAAGAGACTGATTTTATATTACGTTGATTGTCACATAATGTGGACAATTAATTCTAATATTAATAACAAGAGACATGATCGAGGCGACCGCCTCGCTAAACCCTAATAAGACGAAGAGTGCCTCTTTGGATATTTTGTGATATGCTGTAAGCTAACACTCCTGTATCAGATACGTGCTCGACGTTGCCGGAGCAAATAACAAAGTGCCCAAAGGGAGTAGGTTTTGTTACATGCTAGTATTAATATCTGTGAGATAGACAAACCTCGAAAGCACCCGTTAATTGACAAGTGATAATTAGAAAATATATATTAATAAATTAACATGTTCATTGTTAAGTCACGTTTAATTAAAAGTGAGATGACTTAGTAAATAATATGTTTTGATTTTAAGCATATAAAGTACTGAGTCAGCATTATTTATTTACATATAGTAATATTTACAATTTACCAAATTATTATTTTTATTTTTTGGCTAGGTTTAGTCGATGTTATTCGTATGGCAAACGGCATAGAGCGTTAAAGAGGCCTCGTTTACCTTGTTCCCTCTAAAAACAAAAGGATAATTTATTGTGGCTCGCATATCAAGACAAGAGCAACTAACAGAAATTATAAATGAAAATTTAAATACGGATTAGTAGTTATGGTACACAACGTGACGCCTGTTTAAGACCCAGGTGAGTCTAGTTGGTTCCAATGATTCGCTTGAATAACATGGACTAAACCAGCTACTTTCAGACTTGTTTTTGGTATTTCATGAAACGTTATTTAGGCGTAATTGGATGGTTGAGTGTTGTTAAGAAGTGTGTGTAGTATTGTCATTATGCTGTATTGTTGACCGCGCACGGCTGGATGCGGATAGTAATACCATAATAGAGGGAGGGGTGAAATTTTTAGAATAGAAATTGCATTTATTGAATGTTGGTTGGTGCTTTAGGATTCGTGGGACTGCCTGAAACGAGTCTGAAACTCATAGACCTAAGTCTTATGATAGACGTTTAAATGAAACTGAAAGAACATTCGCATGTTGACTTTTCCTCATCCTATAGGGTATTATTTCGATAGGAAATTTTAGATTGTTAGTGATATATTTATATGCATTTTTGGGATCTCAACGTTGCGAATGTTCTTCACTTTATATGTATTTTTGTAAATTTGTTATAATGTTATACTTAATGTAGCTGGAATGACTAACAAGGATATTTGAGACAAAGTCTTGCTAAGATACTCGGTCGGCGGCACAACTGTCGCGACGTATTGAACAGTTACATTCCATTTCGAGTCTACTCGTGTACATTCGAGGGACAGTTCGCGCCGGTCGGGAATGGAACCAAATGAAGACTTTACAATTTTTGGAACGCTTTTACCCTGGCCAGAAGACAAAATATGTTGCAACAATACATATAATTGATTTTATCAATCGAAATACGAGCAGAACTCGAGTGCACAGAGCACACGTATAAGTAGCCACTGCGCTGTTCCAAGTAATTGCCAATCAAAGTGTAACTATAATGCATCTGACTTCGAGCCGCGGGCGGCCATCGGCCAGCGCGGCCGGCGAGCCCGGCGCGCGCCGCGGCGACTCGCTAGCGACTACGACATATTATATATTTAAACATATATTATTGCTTGCTTATTAAACACGAATGTGTAGCGTTTAGAATTTTAACTTCAATGTACTTTCATTTCTTTAAGAATTATGTGTAACAGCATAAAGCATGTTATAGAGGATTAAAATAACATTTCAGCGGTTTCATAACGAAAAGGCAAACAATTTTTGGATCGTGTAGTTTCGGAGTGAGTTTAATAAATCGATCCACGTTTATCTTGCCTTTCGAGTTATTAAACCGTTTTTTGTGCTCTTTAAATAAAATATACTTTGTCGTCACATACATACTTTAAATTGTAATAGTTCATTAGTGGTGATTCAAAGGAGTAGACTTTATTTTTCTCTTTTTAAATCCATTATTCACTATAGTTTTAGATTATCCAACAATATTATAACATTTACTACATTATAAACTTGTTTGCCGACGATAGTCACTTAATATTGTCAACATAATTGTAATCAAAATATAATTAGAATACTTGTGGTAATACATAACATTTTCGTAACTGAACTGTAGCAAACGTGGAACTGTGGCTTTTTTGAAAACACTTATAACTTAGAATGTAACCTAATAAAGAGAATTCTTTAAAAAAACGTTCATTACTATTTTAGTTTGGACACAAAAAAATATTGGATGAATTTAAATTGTAAACAGTTGTATTTGTCTTCAAATAAAACGTTCCATCATTATGAAATTGTTTTATTCATTCACTGAGATTCAAACGCTTATGGATTTCGGTGACAGTGGTTCCTTCGACATTTGCTATGTAATTTATGACTATTTGAGCAGCGTCTTTGACGTCATTATACTGGTGTAGCAGATGTACTCTGATAGCTTTTTCGCCCCCATCGAGCAAGTTGTCTAGCTCTAATTCGACTTTAGAAAGCTTCTCATATAAATCTTGTTTATCTTTAGATGTCATCTGAAAATAAGAATTACCTATATTAAGCCTCTATTTCCTGCAAATCCATACAATGGTAATTATGAAATTCAACTCTATTGAAAGCTATTGAGTTCAAATTTACACGGTGATCTGTAGTCCATACAAACGATATAGGTGGGTTTTCTGAACTTTTCTCTTTGTAGATCGTTGCTGTGAAATGCGCCGTAGCACGTGCTAGCACTGAATGGGCAACCAAGTAAATTATTCCACATCACCATTTCGGAAAGGGTTCTTTTTTTTCCTGCTATAAGGGAGAAATACTTTTCCGTACAAGGACCCTTTTTTATTTAATTTTCGTGCATTTGTTTGTTTATACATATATCAATTTCCTCAAAGGTGATGTGAAAAATAGTATAATTATGTGTAACATGGTAGTAAAATTATTTCCACTTTGGGCGTTAATACCTGCATCCCTCACTACGCTCAGGTTTCTATTTTTGAATCCTTTGTTTCTTTTAGGATTCAATAAATGCCTTCGCCGTAAATATCTCATTTTGCTCCCTTGTTACACAATTTACTATTTCACGTCAGAAACATTTCGGAATGAGGACTTCTCTGATATGAGGGGCCAGTGGCACTTTTCTGTTCAAGGACTTAGTAGCCAGTAGTAGGTATAGAATATTGACGCAACGAAAAGAATATGCTCATAATAATCGATTCCAGCTTTTTAGTCTAATAACCACTCACACGCTTCCAGTAGCCAGAGCTACGAGCTTACACACCTTTAAATTGCTTGCAGTAGCTGTGGCTACATACGGGAGTATTGAAGTACATATTTGATTAATTTTGTCGAAGCAATTTAGATCTTTTTTTTATGAAAGTCCAAGTCACGTTAAGTGCATATAACGTAAATCTTTACATACATATAACACTCCCTTCGGTCGTGTTTTAATTTATCGCCACTCGTTTAGAACTTTATCTTTTCCGCACTTGTATCGTAATGTACTATTCTTGTATTCTCTCCAAGAGATGACAAAAACCGTTATCTTCGAAATGTCGTATTCTTAGGTTAGTAAAGTTGGCTTTTAAACGCCAAGCGCGCTTTAGCGGTAATAGAACTAAATAAAATGAGCAATTCCCAAGATTATGTATGATTCCAGATATAAACATCTCAGATCATGCATACTTTTTTTATGCTTTAAGAGGCAAAAGCAGACAGGTCAGCTGATGGTAAGTGATCACTGCCACCCATGGATACCCGAAACACCAGAAGGGTGGGATATGCATTGCGGACCTTTAAGATGGGTGTACAATCTTTTCTTCTAGGTTTTATACTATACATTATATGGAAAAAAATTAGTTCAACCTACTTGTTTTGCAGTGGCAACATCTGTACTAACCCTTCAGTGTGCTTCATATTAAATAAGTTAACAAACTACTTATGTATAGGCTACTAAAATAATAAATGTATTAAAACACTTAAAGATTTAAGTAAATATTTTATTCAATAATCATTCTATTTCAGTTGTTTCACCTACCCCCATAGCACAAGCTAACATACTGTTTATGTGCCTGCCCTCTTCTGCTTTGAAAACTTGTCCATTGGCCTTATCAACTAAATTCTTAACTTTGACTAAACTATCTTCCTTGAGCATGTCCACAAGTTGAAATGTAACTAGGCTGTAATCTTCAATTATGGAAACTAAAGCTTCATTTAATTTTTTGTATTTCTTAGTGAATGCATCAGTATCAAGGCAATCAACCAAATAGTTCAGATCTAATACATCAGTGTAGAAGTCTATACCAAATTGCAATTTGTCCATGTGTTTCTTCAGAAGGTCTATCTTAGTCAACAAATTAATATGTGGCAATCCTATTTTCAACATGGCACTCAATGACAACATTAATGCTGAAATAAATTTTCCTGCATCTGAGCAGTGATGAGAATCAACCAAGTGCACTACACATAATAGAAGATTGCTTTGTTCAGATAACTTAGAAAATATGTTCGACAGACTTTTATGGTGACAGTACAATTCTACCTGTCCAGGCAGATCAAATATGAAATTAGTTGAGTTTTCTCCTTCAATTTGATTTAACAGCCATTCTATATTTTGTTCCAAAAACTCCATGCAATACAATAGTGCACCATTGGGTCCCAAGTTGTACTGATCCATAACTTCTTCAAGGACTATAAGTTGTCTGATATCTATATCTGGTTTGTAAGGCATAACTTCATTAGCAGGATCTAAGTTGATAATTACCACTTTTCTTCCTAGCTTACGCAACAATTGAGACATTTGACAGCAATATGTTGTCTTGCCTGCACCAGGCGGGCCCAACACCAGTTGACCATAATGCTTATGGACAGGCTTAAATCTTTTAATGCTGGTTAAAGACATTTTAATTACCCTGATCCCTCCTAAGGTCTTGTATGATGTCCACACAGGCCTTCAAAGTCTCAATATCATAGGACTTCAGGTTGATGAAGATGTTCAGTGGTTTAGTTATTTTGATGGCTTCTGCCAGGTACCTTGCTCCTACTTGTTGCTCCTCTCCTGTAGCACCAAAAATAACGTTTGTAGTATAAATATCGCTACTCCCAAGTGGATTATGTACTTCATCTTTCTGGACTGTTAACATGCTGCCAATTTTTTGGTATTGTGATAATATGAGCAATGTTTTATCTGTGTACTCGGCAAGAACTACTTCCGTGGGCACATCGTCAATATCTGCAGCAACTGATTTGAATAGCAACTGTTGACTATCCTTTTCCGTATGTTTGATAGTCAAGTTCTTCATGACATCAAGCAGCTCCATTACCACTGATATCTAGAATTTTAAACCGCGTCACTATTTTTCGAAAACTACAGTAACTTAAATTAATTGTACACGAATTAGAAGACCAAAACGAAAAGCTTGGGGACGGGCGTAAACATAAATGAAATTTAAATTACAAAAATGGGATGGGATCATGACAGAATTTAATCAATACGTACACACCTGAAATATTTCAGTTTTCTTTTATTGTATGCACTTCTCAACAAGGAGAAAACGAAGAAAGCCGCAGGCAGGATTATTTGCTCAAAGGTTTACTTGTAATGTTGTAGAAAAGAAATGAGGCGAAAACAACTATCTTAGATCACGCAAAGTGCGAAACGAAACGATTAACGAATTGTCACTTTTGACATTTAAGGAGGCACACCACAGATAGCAACAAGGGTTTAAGTTTGAGTAAACCGCATGCCCTAGTGCGTTTTCACATTATCCGATTCGATATCGGATGTAGGACCGATATCCTGTCCTATACCTTAAGGACGCCATCTTTGATTTTTCCCTTTGATCCTTCCGACATCTGATATCGGATCGGATAATTGGAAAACGCACTTAAGGTTCCTGCGCATGGAGCTTGAGGATAGGCGCGTAAAGGCGTAAGGCACTGGTCCAAATAATTATAATACTCAAGGACTACTTCTCCGTAATTCTGTTTGAGAAAATAAAATAATATATTACATGTGTTTCATTTCGCAGCCAAACTAAAGTAGATAAAAGGAAACTAAAAATTGATTTCTATATAAACGATTTATTATAGATCAGCTGTAGACTGTAATTTGAAATTACGATTTGCCTCTCTTTAAATATAAGACCACTGAATAATAATAATATGTTTACTTTACTTAGGTATTAATTTATAGATTAAGGTTTTCTTTATAATTAGTATTATTGTTTTTATTTTAAGTGTTGTTAAATACTTGTTATATTAAAATAAAGCTTTTGATGTTTAAAATAAAATAAATTATAATAAGACAACTGATAATGACAGCTTATTACAATTTAAGGCCCTATGTGTGCCTTCTGAACATATTTTTTAAATATCTTTAGTACATTTACCAAAGGTGTGTGTGTTGATAACATTTATTGCATACAAACTAAAAACAGTTATTTCTTTTTGGTCATGTGAATTTTTAAATGTTTCTTGCATTCTTGTTTACTTACAAACTTTTTATCACAAATATCGCATGCATATGGTCTCTCATTATTGTGAGCTCTTAAATGGAAGACTAAATAGTACTTGCGGTGAAAACTTTTTTTACAAATGTCACATGAATAAGGTCTTTCTCCTGTATGGGTTCTTAGATGTCTCCTCAAATGATTACTATTGGACCACCGCTTATTACAAAATTTACATTTAAATTGCCACAGTTGCTCATCAGTGTGTGAATATATCATATGTGCTTTTAAATTCTGTTTACAGCGTTGTTCTGCACCGTGGACTTCACCAGTTCACAATTGATCTGGCCATCCAACGACTTCCAGCCTTTACTGCTCCGTGGACTTCACCAGAAACCATAAGCGACATATCAAACTAATAACATTAACATAACTTTGCATTTACATCTGATCACCCAACGACTTCCAGCTCCAGCTGCACCGTGGACTTCACCAGTTCACAATTGATCTGGCCACCCAAGGACTTCCAGCCTTTACTGCACCGTGGACTTCACCAGAAACCATAAGCGACATATCAAACTAATAACTTTGCATTTACATCTGATCACCCAACGACTTCCAGCTCCAGCTGCACCGTGGACTTCACCAGTTCACAATTGATCTGGCCACCCAACGACTTCCAGCCTTTACTGCACCGTGGACTTCATCAGAATATCATATACATAGGAATAGCACTTTTTTTTATATATTATAACATCTAGAAAATATGTTATCTAAGTATCACATTTTAAATTCACCATATTCAACAGAATAGAACTCTTACAATTAAAGTTATTTTCAGCCAACTATATGTATCATAACAATTAGTTTTTAACATTATCACTATCAGTCTCAGAACTGGCATTTTGTATTTTTTATCTAAAATAACAATCTGCAGTTTTATGACCAATTTTATTACATTTCTCACATTTAATCAATGTCTTTGAACAATTCACTGCTATATGTCCCGGCTCTTTACAATTAAAACAACTGAACTTCTTTTTACACTGACTTGCATGGTGACCTACTAAGTTACAAGATGTACATGGAACATTATTATTACTAATTGGACTAGATTCATTTTTGACTAGCCTTGACTCCTTACTATCACGATTCATTTCTTTCAAGTACTTTAATAACTGCTCGGGTTGTGTAAACCTTGCTGAAGTTGCACTAGCACGAATAGTCCTATCATCAAGTCCATGAATCAAACAATCTACAGCCTTCTTGTTTGTAATTTCACATGCATTTAGTAAAGCCATTTTTGAATAGTAATAATCATCTAATGTTTCAGTTGCCTTGAGCCTTCTGTCCAACAATTCACTCAATAAAGAACCATAATTTACATCGGATGGGAATGCATTTTTTAATTGTTGTTGCCACTCTGGCCAAGAATAATTTACTGTTAATAAAGTTTCATACCAAAGCTTAGCATGTCCCACTAACCTGGGCAATGCATAAAAGGAAGTTTGCCTATCAGACCAACCATAAATCAGTGCACATTCATTAACCTTAGAAATCCAAGTTTCTATTTTATGACTTTTAATAGCAGGATTAAATTCAGGTACTATATTTTTATCACATTGAATTTTGTTTTGTTCAGGTTTAATATAGCTACTCATAAAGTTCATAAAATCTTGAAAAGTTAACTGACCAGAAGCATTTGGCACACTTTGATCTGCAATGTTACTTGTACTATCCTGAGCAGCTCTGTCCCGCTGTTCAGACACACTGATTGGCCACGCTGGTACTATAGGCCCCGCTGATACACCACTTTCTATAAGCTGCAATGTGTGACCCGTGGCTGATGATTGCATACCTGACCCGACCTCCACACCTGTATGCATTGATGTTACCTCTGGATATGTATGTTGCACTACCGATGGGGCTTGCCTAGGTATAGAAGTGTTGTCTATCATGTGCATACGATAAGGTTCTGTCCTTAATTCCGGTCCTGTAGGATAACCGCAGTTATTCACTGATGCCAACTGAACATTCTTAGCATTTCGTTGCTCTAAAGTGGTTGTCACTTCTCTAACATGTGTATCTTCTCTATGAACTGGCACTTGAACTGTTGCACGTCTGGCAGAGCTTTCAGTAGGCGTGTGTGAAGATTTCAAGCTTTGCTGTCTTTGGGGTGTCTCATATGTATTACTAATATCACTGTTTCTTCGTTGGTGTGGCTTGCTTTTACGAAGCTTCTTGCTCTTAAACACAACTGTTGATGAATCCGTATCGGAACTACTTCGATATCTTTTGCTAGAATTTCGACTTTCCGAAGTATTCCTCCGATACCGTTTGGATGTATCACGCTGGCGTGAACGACTTCTTCGCGAAGAAGGTACATTTTCGTCTGTACTGGGGGTCTTAGACCTGGATCTAGTGCGACGATGCTCACGATGACGCCCCTTACGATCGCGCTTTTTCTTCATTTTCTTTAATGTTCAGACCACTTCTGATAAGAGCTTCAGGTGATGGCCGGAATATAAACACGTTTTACAGCTGGATTCGGTTTATTTTTAGCAATAATTAGGAAAAGCGTTGTTTTTCATTCTCCATTTTAAAAAATCAAAAACGCGTTTGACATAAGCGTTTTGTTATTAACTACTTTCAAGAAGCGTTTTGCTGTAGGCTTAACTATACTATGACATTCTACTTTTGGAAAAGTTATAATATAAATAATATATTATATTTAATAACAATGTTTAAAATAACAGAAAGTCATTAACATTAATAACAATATGATAAACTATAGGCACATTGCCGATCTACTCAAATGACAGAGAGCTATTATAATGTTTCTGTCTCACTCTACGACTTCGGACTGTAGGCTGTCAAACCTGCAACTACACCAATGTATAATACTAGTCCTATAACTTAGCAAATATCTAACACAAGAGAAACTATTTGAGCACACATCACAGCGGTATGGCTTGGCTCCTGAGTGACTTCTCTTGTGCCTGTTTAAGTTAGCTTTTTCTGCAAATTTTTTATCACAAAGATCACAAGAAAAAGGTTTTTCCCAGTATGGATTCGCTCATGATTTGCAAGTAAGAAATTGGAATTAAATGCCTTTACACAAAATGCACATTTAAATGGCTTGTCAGGTAAATGTATTTTCCTATGTTTGTTATAAGTAGACAAACTTGTAAATTGTAGTTCACATATTTTACAAGTAATACTTTCTTTATTTTGACAAGCATTGTTGTTAGTTTTCTTTTTCTTTAACTTAGATTTGTCTTCATCATGCGTAAGCCTGTGAATTTTGAAATTTATATTATCATCAAATATTTTGTGGCATATGCTGCATTGAAGAAAGTCTTTGTTTATAACAAACTCATCTTCAGTAGGACTTGAGCTTGATTCCTTGGTGATACATACTTCTATCTGGCTATCATAACTGGTTACAATTTGCATGTCTTCAAATTCTGCGTCAACAATTAGTGATTCCTTTTTAATAGTTCCTGTTGTTAGACATGCCACTGAAAAAAAAAGAACATTTACGAATATTTAGCTGAGATTGCCACTTTTACAGTTTTTATACATATAAACTACTATGTTATTTACTTTTGTTTGTATTTATTTCCATTTTTAACCGACTTCAAAAAAGGAGGAGGTTCTCAATTCGACTGAATGTTTTTTTTTTTCTCTCCGAGAATCGTGGACCGATTTTCAAAATTTTTTTTTTGATCGAACCGGTATAACCCCGAGATGGTCCCATTGGCACCAAGTCAGGGTCTGATGATGGGATCCTGGAGAAATCGAGGGAACTCTTCAAATGTTATAGGCACATGTAATGTTTTTAGTCTATTTTTCAAAGGTACACCAGTATTTACGTCTGATGGTAATAATTTTATGTGGCTGAGCTGATGATGGAAGGTCAACTCCTCAATGGTTAGGAGTTAAAAGATAATTCTTTCACTACTGTACATGTATTCGGACTGATACATATAATATCACTAGGAACCACTAAAAATCAACAAATAAATAAACTTTTTAACAAAAAATAAAACCGCCTTAAAAAATAAGCGCGTTACAAAACACGGAGAAACTAAAAAGCCAAAAATAATAAACCTTTCAATTCAGATTTCTTATCGTATTGCAATAAGCTAAACATCCAAATTATAAACAAATCAATTATTTTTGGAGTCGGTACCAGCCTGTGTATGGTTGGGTGGGGCAAACAGGCAATAGCAAGGCGACGAACAGGTCTGGTACCGACTACAAAAATAATTGATTTGTTTATAATTTGGATGTTTAGCTTATTGCAATACGATAAGAAATCTGAATTGAAAGGTTTATTATTTTTGGCTTTTTAGTTTCTCCGTGTTTTGTAACGCGCTTATTTTTGAAGGCGGTTTTTATTAAGACACATCATCATATAAAATAGAAGAATTCTTGTACAAGAAGGGGAAAGTAAAAGCCTATTTTTAAGCATATTAAAAAACTATAAATTTGGTTTAATTGCTAACCTTCTACGTCTAAGTTCTCTAAAGGTTCCACCTTGACATGGACATCGTAGAGGTCTGGACGGCAAGCCCTTGTAGGATCCATGGTCTCATAACCTGTTTCTTCTTTTATCTGCACCGCGGTCTCAAAAGGTTTAGCCTCGTCTCCACTCTCTGAGTGCAGTAAACATTCCATAACTTTAGATTTAGAAACAAACTCTTTGAAACCACTCAAAAATAAGTAAATAATTTCATGTAAATAAAGATTTTAAATCATTGAAAAATACTTAGGGAAACTCCACTATCTTCATGATCTATTATTACATAAACAAATTCTGGCTAAAAGATGTAGTCGAAAATGAATATCAATGAAAAGCAAGGCAAGGCGTCACGGATGACAGATGTCAATGTCACAGATGACAAGAAGTACAAGAACCATAGATTTATATATATTAAGCTAGATTGAGTTGTTAGGCCAAAAAGTGTGTCCACATCACAGACCAACCCCTATAGACATCTATTACAAGACGACTCGCGGTGGCCAGCCTTCCTAGTATTTGCACTGATATAAGCGCGGGCGCTCGCCGTGCCCGATCAGTATCGACCAAGTAACAGACCCGAAAGCAGCGCGTGTTTTTCGCACAAAAAAATTGGAAAAGGGTATTTTGATGCCTTAAAGATGTCCACCTGTAGTGTGAAATGATGTGGAAAGGAAACAAGAAGCTCAAATTTAAAAACAGACGGCATTACATTCCACAAATAAGTCATATTTATAATTTATTCAGAGCCGGCATAGGTCAACTTACATTGGCCACTTACGCGTCAGTAGAGGGACAGTCATACTTCTGTCCCTTTTCATCTGGCGCGACTGCCCGCCGTCCTTGAAACGGCCAATCACAGCCAATCCAGCAGAATGTGCCAATCACGGCACATTCCCCGCCCGCTCCTCGCACCCCAAACACTGGTGACTCGTATCGCGAACCAAATATACAAGACTGCCACTCTATAGGAGGTTCTCTGTGGTCCACATGAGAGGGTAAAGTTGGGGCTGGTGTCCCTCTCGCACTTATTGCCACTGTCAAAATCATTTGAATGACGCCATCACTGTCATAATTTGGGGATACCAGTCAATATTCAAAGTTACTACCAAATCTACTAATACCCAATCAAAGGTTTTTTTTAATTGCGCAAGTCTTTGGTTTTACGGCTTCATAATAATGACATACCAATTCGTTACAAGGTATTAATACCCTTGCCTCGATATAATACAAAAATAATTTAAGAAGTTTATAAAAAAACTACTACTATAGTAAATATAGTAATCTATTTAAGGCCCGCCACAGACAGTCTGAAAAATTCATAATCTTAAAAAATAATTGTATGCAAACTGACAGTTCAAACTGACACTGACAGATCTGTCAGTGTCAATTTGCATACAAATCTTTTCTAAGATTATGAATTTTTAAGACTGTCTGTTGCCGGGCTAACACTGGTCACACGTGCGAGAGGGATACCAGCCCCAACTTTGACTCTCATGTGGACACACTTTTACTAGTCTGACAAGAACGCCTTTCTGCGTCGGTGATAAAGTTCAATTTAGTATGGCAAAAAAAGTGTGAGCTCAGTCCCTATAGAAGGTCCATGACAAGAACATACTGACCGTGTACTGAACAGTCCGAACCCATGGATTTTCAATAGGGACTGAGCTCACACTTTTTTTGCCATACTAAATTGAACTTTATCACGGGTGCAGAAAGGCGTTCCTATCATACTAGTAAAAGTGTGTCCACATGAGAGGGTCAAAGTTGGGGCTGGTGTCCCTCTCGCACATGTGACCAGTGTTAGGCCGGCAACAGACAGTCTTTGGCTTCCCACAGACAGTCTTAAAAATTCATAATCTTAAAAAAAAATTGTATACAATCTGACAGTTCAAACTGACACTGACAAGACACTGACAGATCTGTCAGTGTCAATTTGCATACAATTTTTTTTTAAGATTATGAATTTTTAAGACTGTCTGTGGGAAGCCTTAAATTGGACGTAGTTACGCAGAAACGTTCCAATCCATCTGAAATTGTCATTGAAATGAAAGACTTTTGTTTTTCATACAAGGTCTAAGGCTTCCCACAGACAGTCTTAAAAATTCATAATCTTAAAAAAAAATTGTACGCAAATTGACACTGACAGATCTGTCAGTGTCAGTTTGAACTGTCAGATTGCATACAATTTTTTTTTAAGATTATGAACTGTCTGGGGGAAGCCTAAAACTTAATGACAGTTTCATGTGGGTTCCAATCCACATGAAATTGTCATTAAGTTTTAGACCTTGTATGAAAAACAAGTCTTTCATTTCAATGAAAATTTCAGATGGATTGGAACGTTTCTGCGTAACTACGTCCAATTTCATAATCCTAAAAAATCATAATCTTAGGCTTCCCACAGACAGTCTTAAAAATTCATAATCTTAAAAAAAACTTGTATGCAATCTGACAGTTCAAATCTGTCAGTGTCACCAAGTACAACGGGCCCGCGGAAGATTTCAAAAACTTAACAAATAATGCGAGTTTTTATCTGCAGAACTGTAAATTTTAAATAGTGTTTAATTTAATGTAACTACATATAATAAGTTTTAACCAGTGTGTAAAAGCCATACGATAAATAAATAAATAGTGTCAGTTTGAACTGTCAGATTGCATACAAGTTTTTTTTAAGATTATGAATTTTTAAGACTGTCTGTGGGAAGCCTTAGGCCGGCAACAGACAGTCTTAAGTTTCATAATCTTAAAAAATCATAATCTTATGAAAGTCGAGTGCACGGATTTCCATACAATTTCGCAACTGTCCACACACAGTCTTATTTTTTAAGATTATGATTTTTTTCAGATTGATCTGACAGATTGCGAATAATGTGAATTTTAAGAATGTGTGTGGCAAGGCAGTCGATCTTATTTTATAAGATTATGATTTTTGCAGATTATGAATTTTAAGACTGTCTGTTGCCGGCCTTATGAAATCAGCACGGGAAGCATGGTCCATGGTTCCCGTGCAGATCGAGTGCACGGATTCCCATACAATTTCGCAACTGTCCACACACAGTCTTAGGCTTCCCACAGACAGTCTTAAAAATTCATAATCTTAAAAAAAAATTGTATGCAAATTGACACTGACAGATCTGTCAGTGTCTTGTCAGTGTCAGTTTGAACTGTCAGATTGCATACAATTTTTTTTTAAGATTATGAATTTTTAAGACTGTCTGTGGGAAGCCTTAGGCACGCCACAGACAGTCTTAAAAATTCATAATCTTAAAAAAAAAATTGTATGCAAATTGACACTGACAGATCTGTCAGTGTCAGTTTGAACTGTCAGTTTGCATACAAATTTTTTTTAAGATTATGAATTTTTAAGACTGTCTGAGGCAAGCCTTATTTTTTAAGATTATGATTTTTTTCAGATTGATATGACAGATTGCGAATAATTTGAATTTTAAGAATGTGTGTGGCAAGGCAGTCAATCTTATTGTATAAGATTATGAAAATTAAAGCTAGGAACATACTACGCGGACGTCCGTCGTCGATCGACCGCGGACGGAGATCTGGACAATGAATATATACTTAACCGTGCAAACTATCGGTCGACGGACGTGGACGTGACCTTGAGCCACAGAACACCCCACTAGAAGCCTATGTCGCGACCATACTACGCGGACGTCCGTCGTAAATCGACCGCGGACGGGAATCTGGACAATGGAAAGACACATAACCGTGCAAACTATCGGTCGACGGACGTGGCCGTGGCCTTGAGCGCATGGACGGCCGATCGAAATCTGGCTCGCTGGATGTTTTGTTCCGTGCACACTGATCGGTCGCGGTCGCGGTCGATTTAAGCTAGGAACATACTACGCGGACGTCCGTCGTAAATCGACCGCGGACGGGAATCTGGACAATGAAATTACACATAACCGTGCAAACTATCGGTCGACGGACGTGGACGTGGCCTTGAGCGCATGGACGTCCGATCGAAATCTGGCTCGCTGGATGTTTTGTTCCGTGCACACTGATCGGTCGCGGTCGCGGTCGATTTACGACGGACGTCCGCGTAGTATGTTCCTAGCTTTACGACGGACGTCCGCGTAGTATGTTCCTAGCTTTGCAAGCGATATTGTTCGAGACGCAAATCACCAATCCTTGCGGGGTGAGGCGGGAGCGCACGGTGCTGCCATTAGTCGTTTCAAATAATGGCGCGCCTTTACCATTAGCCGTAGGGATGGGAATGGGACATGTCTATTATAGACAATGGTACCGGTACCAGTACTGTGGTGAATTTGTTTTGCAACAAATTATAATATTATAGCAGTTTTTATTTTATTTATTTTATTTTATTTCTTAAGAAACAAACAGTCTCATATTATGACAATTATTACAGTGTAAATTACTAATATTGTAGACTTACAGTTTCCTTAATTTAACTATCTTAACCTATCAGTTAAAAGTGTTATAACATTCAATATATTGTTTACTGGTGTTTGAGTGGTATCGGTATACATCGCTAAGTAATACAAAGTTTTTCTAACTTATTTATATTTCTTTAGTTATAAAGTATTATTTCTACAAGTAATGTTAAGAAATGCGCAAGTTAGGCGTTTTTGCAAGCTTTTATTTAACTTGCAATGTTAGTATATTCGGGTGAAATCATGCAACTTTTAAAGCAGATATTTTTAACCGATTGAGCTAAAATTGCACATGGTACGAACGGTAGTACGAAGTTCCCGCAACAGACATAAACTAACATGGCCCCATCCCTAGTCGTTTACGTGAAAGGGATAGCATATCGCATTGTTAACTAGGCAAAAAGGGATGGACGCGCCTCGGCGCCGCTCAGTACAACCATATTGACCAGTATAAGGCTCCGCGCACACGGGCGACAAAACTGTTTTGTCTACGTCGCTCGGTCTATGGACTAGTATGAAGGTGCGCACACGAGGCGACGCAACTTTTCATACAAATACGAAAGTCGCCGAGCAACTTTGTCGCCCGTGTGCGCGGAGTCTAAATGAACTCCGCAGATAATAAACAATATTCAACAAAATAATTAATTTGACTTAACTGTTGAATGTTATTCCATCTTTTTTATATGTGGAAGTGTTAGAAGACTTGCCACACCACTTTATGCTGCAAGAGACCATTGTTTGCAACCAAATTTAATTATTTAAGATTTTTTCCCGAGCGGACACGAACACTGTTAGCGGGTCGTATACTTGGGCGCTACTGATCGGTGTCGCACGCGTTCAAACTTTTATACACCTGATTTGTCGTATGCTTGGTGACCGCGAGTCGCCCTGTAAGGGCCGTCTTGTTGTTGTTGTCGATCGACGACGGACGTCCGCGTAGTATGTTCCTAGCTTTAGGGCCTCCACAGACGGGAGACAAAACTGTTTTGTCTCCGTCGTATTTGTATGAAAAGTTGCGTCGCCTCGTGTGCGCACCTTCATACTAGCCCATAGACCGAGCGACGGAGACAAAACAGTTTTGTCAATGACAGTCGTAATATTGCCTGTTGATAAAATAAAAATCAAGACATTTTGTTTTTAGTTGTGATTTAGTTAATAGATTTTCTTTATTGTATATATTTCTCTGTTACTTATAGTATTTTATAATTTTAAGCAATAAATAACGTTCAGACATTTTTCTAACGTTAGATGAAAGCAAAAATTAGCGTTTTAGCTTCTGACCAAATTGGCAAATTGAACCATTCTGTGTGAACCCATTGTAATTTAAACTGTAGTTTTGCAGGCAATGTAGGCAGGGAAAGAAATATGTCTGTACGTTAAGCTTTTAGTAAAGTCGTAAGTTTCCATCCCTTTTAATAAGTGAAAAAGATTGAAACAATGACAGTATACCTAATTTTGTCGTACTGAACGTATCTAATACTTCCTGGCAACACTGATTACCGTGCATCGCAACGGATGTCAATTTTGACGTTTAGATTCTTTTCTTGTCAAAGTCGGCAAGATGGTAGTGTATTCTATTTTCTTTAATTTTTAATCTGTTATAATCTTTGTTTTCAATGAATGAAATGTCTGTATTTTTGCACAAAAAGTGTCCTATTAAATGTCTTTAACGAAAATACGGCTTAGTTATTAGATGTGTGTGGTTGTTTACTTCTAACCTTCAATGTTTATTTCAGACGAAAGGTACGTCAAGTTTCGGAAAGCGCCGGAATAAGACCCACACACTCTGCCGGAGGTGTGGTAGATCCTCGTACCACATCCAGAAATCAAAATGCGCGCAGTGTGGATACCCAGCGGCTAAGCTCCGTTCCTGTAAGTTACTCTCATATATTTGATAGGTAGAAAACTAGTGTGGCTTTTGAATTTTATGTCAAATATTACACGTACATGACTGCACCAGATTAATTGCAACAGTCAAAGTGGTAATTTATAACGTAACTCTCCTCCTGTCACTTTAATGTTCTGTTCTGATATAATTGGTGACTTTGTAATTAGTACTTCATGTATTTAATCCTACTCTGATTGAGGAAGTAATCTGCTCTTTGATTAATTCCTTGTATAATGTAGGTAAAGAAATTGAGAGAACTATGCAAATGATAATATATTTTATCATTTGGTAAAAATTTCAGACAATCCTTCAGTTCCATTTCTTGTAACTAAGTACGCTAAAGATATACATTTGTTGCTCTTAATACTATCAATGTTCCAATTTTGCCTAACATTGCTTGGCTCGAAATAGGGATTCTTTCCCAATTATACATTTATAAGGCGGTCACTATCCTATTTCGCTAGAATTAAAAACCTATTTTACTACTAGTTTTGAGCCAGGCTATGTAAGAAAGGCTGCAAAATTGGAGCACTAGAAGGCACCAAGTATGGTTTTATCACTTACCAGTGGAAAATATTTCCTGGCATACATGAATTAAATGTCCTGTAGTTTCAAACTTTTAGTTAAAGTTAGGTACTTATTCATGTGACAAAGATGAGAAGTTAAATTAGAAATTGATTTTAATTTCATTTAATATTCAATTTATAAATCCTCCAAATCAGATAAGTTCAGAACAATTAGAATATTTATAAAGTTATATTTACTCCTTTAATTGTTCTCAATTATTAAATAAAAATAGCCTTTATTATTTATTTACATTGGCAACTGCGGCTCATCCCTTAAAGAATTTTTTTTAGTTTATGTTGTGAATTAAACCTGAGAAAGAAAACCTGGAGTAATGAAATGTATTTACACATATTTTTTAATGGTGGGAAGGAAAGTGCTGTAAAAAGTAGAATGTGCCCAAAAAAACATAATTAATGAGACCCAGGGTCCCAGGTATTCAATATGTTTTTTTTTAACACCAATTTACCAATAATTATTATCTATTTCAGACCACTGGTCAGTGAAGGCCAAGCGCAGGAAGACCACTGGCACCGGCCGCATGCGTCACCTCAAGATCGTCAGGAGGCGCTTCCGCAACGGCTTCAAGGAGGGCCAGCCCACCCCTAAGAAAGCTGTAGCCTCCTCATAGACTTTTAAACTAATAAATTAAAAAAGTCATTGTTTTGTTTTATTTGCTTTCGGAACATAATAGAGTTAACTGGGCAAATCATCTTTTGACAAATTGAACTCTTGACCGTTAAATTTGTTGTAAAATGTCATCCATACTCCTCACTTTAAACTTAAACTTTGTTCATTATTAGAAGTTCGATTTCTTGGTAGAGAGAGACGTTTTGAGTAACGCCAAAGACACTGTCGGTAAAAGGTTTATTCACCCAAAAATTTTTTAGTTTTATGATTTTGGAGCATCTTTGCCATTCTATTTTTAACCGCCTTCCAAATCTCAAGGGAGGGTGAGCGTCAGGACCCCTGGACCACTACAGATATTTGATGTTTAGTAACATACCAAAATTTAGTACCTATTTGGTACCTGAGTACACTGATATCGAAAAATCGAGCGAATAAAGTGGCCAGACATTCTGACGTCAGGATGTCTGGACCATTTTTGGTTTACATAGTTCTAGACAACACTACTAATTGATATCTTAGTCAATACTTGGTACCTGTCAATATATTTTTTTCAAATTTTTTTGGCATACCAAAGTCATGACGGAATTTAAAGTTGTGAGCCCGGCCGTGCCGTTGAAGTATGTAGCGCCTGTCAAAAGTGTAGAGGCAAATCCGCCTGCCCTCCTGCGCGCGTCAATAGGAATTTAGTTTTAGGCACTCGCATATCATCTAGTACTACTGACTAGTAAATTAGCTCTTGCTGCTTGTCATTTTGACATGGTTGTAGAGTGGCCTAGTAGTCAGGGGCCAAATGACCTTTTTTCCAAAATAAATTGTCAGTACGAGTATTAACTGAACAGCGAGCGCCATCTACATTACCTGTCAAATACACATCTGGAGTTGCAAGCGTCCATAGGCTACGGTGACTGGTAACCATCAGACGGGCATTCTGTTTGTTTACCACCAGGTGGTATTGAGGCACTCACCATTCATTAATTTTTCGGTAGGTGATTGATACCTACCCATACTTACAATCACGTTATAAAAATGACTACCTACTCATGCATTATCAACTGGACTAAGAGAATCGTTGAATTAATTACGCTCGATGAAGCCTAGCTCCATTACACTCAAAAAGTTACTAATTACTAACATTGAATGGAATCCCACGAGATAATGTGTTCCTATTATAAGTATCAACTAAGTTTCACTAGGCTCCGCTTGTAAAACAGTTCTGGTTAAGTAATGACCGACAACGGGAATGCCGCATCGGTCGCGAGTTGTGACGCGGCGCGGAGAGGCGGGTCGCGCGCGTGGCTGCGGCGGAGAGCCCTCGGCCTCGCTTCAGTCACCTTCAGTACAGGCTCGCGCGCCGCGGCGAGAGCCCCTTCCGCGCCACCGTCCAATGTGCTTCCCCCAACTAGCGAGCGCTCCACAATCTTATCCAATAATTATCGCCATTGGGCGATACCTTATCTCGTGCAATGACGCGATATTTTAAAGTTCTACCGAGATAAGAGACTAGTGATTAAAACTCAGGTGTAGAATGTGTGTCTGACCGCTATCGTTTCAAAGAAACTTTAACAACCGTTACTTAGTGCTCGATTACAAATATTACGATGTCGTTGTTCAAGAAGAAAGCGCCAAAATACACGGCGCCCCCGGTGCCGCCTGTGCCGGCGGAGGAAGTGCCTCCTGCTAACGGAGTGGACAACAACAATGGTGCCCAGAAGTCGCAGCTGGTCTTCCACTGCCAGCAAGCACACGGCAGCCCCCTTGGACTTATTTCTGGATTTTCTAATGTCAAAGAGTTATACCAGAAAATTGCTGAGTGCTATGACTTTCCACCAGAAGATGTAAGTTTCTATTTGTTTTTCTCATCAAGCTTCGGATTGATAAGTAATTATCATGAACCTGTTTATCCAGATCTTGTCCCTCCGTCGAACTGGAACTTTATTTCTTGTCGCGTCTGTAATCGAATAGGTACTTAGGATTCTTAGGCCTAATAACTTTCTTGATATTTTTTTATAGACACGGCAGCGTGTTGGCCAAGTTCGCAAACCGATTGACAATGCTCTTTAGTCCTTTTTGATAGCAGAGAAGTTATAAAATATGTCCTATATAAAATGAAAATAAAATAGGAAACATTCGCTTTTCTTCCTTGTTCCACTAGATGTACCTCATCGAAATAACAAAACTTGCACCTATCAATGAGTTGAGTACAGTCGAGTTCATAAATATGACTGTGTTTATTAACCCTATTTCAGCTAAGTAAGTTAAAAATTACCTTCTTTGAATTAGACAGAAGGTTTTGCTGAACTTTAAAGTGCGTAAAACATTAAATTTAAAGGGTAAAGATCATGTTTTTATTTGTTTAGCGGTTAAAATGCATTAAGAATGACTAACCATTATGACGTTAGTTAGTTCATCAATCAGTGATTGCATAAGTAGGTATTATAAAAATACCTGACCTGACGGTTCGCGTTCACCGTATTCCTAATAGGTTCATATACGAGATACGAGCATACTGGATGCTTCGTGTTATGTTACCTACACGGAACACGAGGTAATCACAAGGTGAATGATAAGAAAATAATTTACATAGTGATGCGTCAGCGTCACTAACTCGATGGTACTAATACTAAGTAATATGTGTAGGTTTTGCCTTAGCTATTAACTTCATTTGTTTCGTTTGAATAATTCTAGTAATTAGCCGCCTTTACACAGTCGCTCTATCGCGCGTTCCCGGAGCGTACAGGATAGCGCGCGGTTAAGCCTGCGCGATTGCATGTTGCTAGTTTTTTAAGCTTCACGTTCTTTCGCGCGTAGAAGTTTTTGAGAACGGAAAGAGCGTACGTGTAAAGGCTAATCGTGCGCGATAGACCGCGTGAATCTGGCGCGTGTGCAATTCACACAGTTTTAGTGAAGTAGACGGCTTTGGTTTAGTCCACGAGCATATGTCCGCCATCTTGCGCGCGCGAATGAGCGTACGTGTAAAGACAACCTCAGCCACGCGATTGCGCGCACGCATACGCACTGGCAGACGCAATCGCGCGTTCTTTAGCTTTACACGCGCATTCTTTTACACGCGATTGCTGTATCACGCGCGATAGAGCGTCTGTGTAAAGGCGGCTATTACCTTTCAAACATCGTTAGTTCAAACTGTGATTGATAGTCCAGTCACCTGCAATAATGTTATTCTTTTAAGGCCGTATATGTAGGTGGTAATATGTAGCCATATGAGACCCGCTCATATGGGTCCTACAAATAAGACCGTGTCAGATGTTTTTCCCCTCAGGAGAAGCATATAATATATCTAGAGGGCGTATTCCGAATAGAGCTTAGATAAGAGCATGTGACCCTGATGAATTTGAGTCTGTGAGTTATAAAGGGATATTTTCAAAGAGCCATCAAAACGCTCAAAGTAGAGAAAGCTGTGACGCCTGTAACTGCTACAGGTTCCGATAATTTGATAACAAGAGAACCTCTGCATGCAGTCCAAGTATTCAGCAAAACTATTCGGAACCTCAAAACCACGTATTTCATCGATATTGAAAAGGCATTCGACACTGTTACTCATTACTCACCAGCTATAAATGGAAGTATACTAGCAAACATACATCGACACAGTACTAGTACAGGACAGTCAGTAGTACTAGAACAGGAGAGTCGGAAATATAGCCACTGAAGACTTGGCAATACTAAAAGGAACACCTGCGATGGACGCCGAGGATGTATTTTATCCCAAGCCTTTTCAAATTATATTTAATTCAATTTAGTGGAAAAATTTATAGAAATCTGGCTAGGCGCAGGTACGCTAAAGTTACGAAATTACGAATTTGGGAAGAACAATTGATAGCGTAAGGCAAGGTCAGGTGGCAGTCGCTTTCGTAAAATTAGTACCTACGCCAAATCTTGGGGTTAGTTGTCTCATGAGCCGTGGCAAATGCCGGGATAACGCAAGGAGGATGAGGAAGGCTAACGCAAGGAGGATGATAGCGAAAGGGAAGAATGATGTTAAATTTGTTAACATAAAAAAATGGACAAACTGGAATAACTTAGCCATCCAGTAAAAAAAAAGGCTCTCCTGTTCTGATGCTGGGGGCCGATTTTTGAGTCTCACTGTCACTAAAATACCGGTTGAAAACGGTGAATTGCCTATTATTTTCAGTGACAATTTTCTGAATTCGAACGCCGTGAGACTCAAAAATCGGCCCCCTGATGCAGCGATAATAAAAATACAAACAGAAACGGATGATCTTATCGGCTGCGATTTATTTATTTATTTAAACTTTATTGCACGACATAAAATTGTACAAATGGCGGACTTAATGCCTTAAGGCATTCTCTACCAGTCAACCATTGGATCAAACAGAAACTTTAGTTAGTGCAGGATTGTCAATATAGAGATGTGACAAGAAACACAAATCACATTAGGTACCTATGTATCCAATAAAAGAAAATGTATATATGAGTGAATAATATATAAATATATAGCTAATAATATAAACTTACATACAAACTATAAATATATAATATACCCAAGTATAAGCAATATGCAGATCATTTATCCTTGAGCTTGTTAGAGAGGTGTATACGTAACATGCGTTTAAAAGAAAATTTGGTCTGTGCTTGCCTTAAGGGAAGAGGGAGATCATTCCAAAGACGAGCTGCCTGGAGGGTGAAGGAGTTGGAAATAAAGCCAGTGTGGTGATAAGGAATAGCCAGCTTAAGAGTTCGGGACGTACGTAGTTCACAACCGGGACGCGGTTCTATGAAATTGAAATTTGATTTAAGATAGTCGGGGGTAACTGAATCAAATAATATAGAATAAAGAGTGCATAGAATTCTCAGAGACCTGCGTTCACGAATGGGAAGCCAGTTCAGTTTGCGGCGAAAAGCTGATATGTGATCGTATTTACGGTGCCCGAATATGAACCTAATGCAGCCATTCAACAGTCTGTCTAATTTATTGAGTAAATCCTGGCTAATATTAGAGTAACAAACATCTGCATATTCGATCACGGGCAACACTAGAGCCTGAATGAGAAGAGTTTTCGTGCTGACTGGAAGAAAGTGCTTAAATCTATATAAAGATCGCAGCATGTTAGTCACCTTACGACAAACGTCAGACACCTGAGGAGTCCATGTCAAGCAACTGTCGACGACCAAACCAAGGTTTTTCACATCAGGCTGGAAAGGAACTATGTTATTTTCAAATTTAATGGGATCTAAAAGAGCGGTATCAAGTAAGGACAATAGCCGTGGACTACCCAGTACAATGGCCTGACACTTGCTCGGATTGACAGAGATTCCGAAATCGCGTGACCTGGCAGATAAGATATCCAAGTCGTCGTTTATTTTGCGGATAGCTAGGTCCAAATTGCTGGGGCTTGTTTGGGCGTAAAGTTGTAGATCGTCGGCGTATAAGTGGTGTGAGCATTTAATACGATCAGTTATTAAATTAATAAAAATGGAGAAAAGAAGAGGAGACAGAATAGTGCCCTGCGGAACGCCAGAAGAAAGCTCGCACCAATCAGATGTAGATCTATCAGCTCGAACTGCCTGCCGACGATTCTGCAGGTAAGATGAGAACCATTCAGCCACTGATGACGTGATGTTCAGGTGTTTCAAGATAGCTAGTAACAGCTCGTGATTAACGGCGTTAAACGCATTAGAAAAGTCTACCAGGACAAGCACAGTCAACTGAGTAGACTCCATACCCTGCCTCACATCTTCGATAACCTTCAGCAATGCAGTAGTTGTACTGTGTCCACAACGAAAACCTGATTGTACTGGTGAAAGAAGTTGGTTGTCAGATATGTGTGCAGCTGCAGACAGTTTTTTATGTACAATTGCCTCCAGAACTTTGGATAAAAATGGAAGTATGGAGATGGATTTATCTATTTATATTTCATCTTTCAAACTGATCTGAACATGCTTCATTCATTAAAATGTAATCAGTTTAATTCTAACGTGGATGGTGGATGTATTATTATGATTAGACTATTAAAAATACCTAGATAAATATCTTATACTCCATTAAAAGATTGTAATCGGGCGAATAGAAACAAACAATATGTTAATAACTGATAACGTCACATTTAGTACACCAACAAGTTTAGGATTTCGTTTAATAAAGTCAATATTTAACATATTAATTATTACCATTAAAGAATACAAAACATATCAATGAATAAAATATGATTAGATAAAGTTATGATCTAAGTAAGAAGATGAGAGATGATGGAAGAGTAAGAGGGAGGCCTTTGCCCAGCAATGGGACAATGTGGGCTAATAATAATAATAATAAATAAAGTAAGAAGATAATCACTTTTATCACTCGATAAAATACTTGGCCTAATGTAGTGTAGTGTGTTTGTAGTGCAACAAAAAATAAAAAAGACACTAATTACCAAAAGAATGTCATCAAGGAGTTTTAGGAAGCATGTGACGTGATATTTGATCATACTATCAGTGGCGTCAGTCACGTAATGTCTTACATAACACGTTCGTTTTCTATCACCCATTAGACACAAAAGCAAGAGGGTCAAAGTGTTAACGAGTTCAACAACTTATAATAGCGTCTTTCCTGTTAAAGTGGATACGGGATAAAGTTACTTGTAAAGCGACGTCGACTGAAAAGGAAAGTGAGTGACTAATGTAAATCACCAAAGTAGGTACGGTTCTTATTCCTACTCAAGTGCTTGACAAAGAAAAATGTGTGAAGAAACCTAGTTAGCAAAACAAAAGGTCTTTGTATGAATTTTGGTCAATTCGGGCAAAGATAAAGTAATATTGCGAGTAGAGATGGGTCGTGGGTAAATACCCAATCTACCCACCCGGGTATTTACCCGGTATTTACCCGTATCTACCCAAATTGACGGGTAGATTCATTTCATGTTGCACATGCTGATTTGTGTTAAAATGGAGATAAATACTAAGTTAGTGGTTGTAATTATTATACACAATTCAAAACGAAACTGTTCAGTCAAATATACAATAAAGATTACAGAAGTTTTAATGTATATTTTCAAAAATAATAAAAAAAAATATGTTTTACGTGTGCTTTTTAGATTGCATTAAATAGTCGTATTTATACGATAAAGATAAACTTCCTAGTACTGGTTGGAGGGGGTTATGGTGGGGTTAGGGGGGGTAAAATGTATTTTTTTCATATTTCATGGAAACTATCATGAATATTGAAAAGTTTTGTAGGTACGAACTAAAGTAGACACAATTTCCTACAAAGAAGTTTATATACATTTTTGTCATAAAACATACTATGTATGAGTTATGAGCTTCAAAATGAGATTTTTAAAATATTTTTATTCACATATTTTCATTTACAGTTTTAATTTATCAGACTTATAATTTATATTAAAAGCATTTTAAATTATTTCCGTGTGTCATAGAATGATATTACACCATTTTCATAGTTGGAACGATACACTAAAATCACATTTTATCTCATAGCAACCTATTCGTTCTCAATTTGAATAAACATTATGTGTACAATTACAGAGACTGACTTAAATTAATCTATTTTAGCCCAAAACACCATTTAAAATGTCAAATTTGGAAGAAAAATGAAAATACCCGCGTATTTACCCGCGGGTAGGTAAATATCGGGTATTTACCCGGTAAATACCCACCGTCGGGTATTTACCTGGGTAGTTACCCATCTCTAATTGCGAGTATTGCGACGAGACATCCCTCACTGTTGGACATATAGCCCGTATAGTACGAGTACACAGCAAAGCTAATGCAAAGGGATGATCTGTAAGTAGGTAAAGTATAGGTTTATAATGTAGACTTGAGAGACCTATAACATATAATGTAATAGTGAGATGACTGGATTTTCTGGAAAAAGAAACATATATGGTAAAGTCCCTATCGGACTAATTACTACTTAATAATAATTACAATACACTCCTTTTGGCTGTGTATGTGTACTTAAAACAGCGAAAGGGACTGTACATGTTTCTAATGGGTTGGCAACGCGCATGTGACACCTCTTGAGTTGCAGGCGTCCATAGGTTACGGTGACCGCTTTCCATCAGGCGGACCATATGCTAGTTTGCCACCGACGTAGTATTAAAAAAAACAGTATAAGTAGATACCTACGGACGCCCTAGATACGGACGGCTAATACAAGCAATTAATGCATTATTGGTTTTATCAAAGCAATCTTAATACAAGTTACTAAGCAGATTTTTGACTCACTCTGTTAGTAGGTAGTATTATACTAGGTACACGACAATACTTTTTATATAAAAGACACTAGTTATTTCAAAGTTTTGAACGGAATAGTCTTAAAACAGCTTTTAAATAAAATATATGCTCATGTGCTCCTAAACGAAAACTACAACCAAATTTTTGTTACACTTAAGTGACTTAAGTATACCATTGTAAATTGATAGGTAAAGGGATATAATTATGATTCATATAGGTACCAGTATTTGATCCACGTTAAAAAATATCATACCTATTAACATTTAAAAAGATGTTGCATGAAACGTTGTGTTGTGGGGCTTCGATAGCAAATCTCATTACAACAGGGATTAGTTATGGATACGAGCTTCGTATAGGCATGGTATGGTCCGTTTAACTCAAGTCAGCCATTCACACTTCTGTTTAAATGTTTGTAGAAGGCGGGAAACAATCTTAGAGGCAATAAAACAAAGAAAGTTGCATATTTTTCTTTAGTCCTTCACCATTGAAAACCGTGAGACTTAATGCTGTGAGCATTAATTATTATAAGCACTATAATAACAACATACATTACTTAAATTGCACAAAACAAATATTAAACGGACCGGGTTCAACTTAAAACATATATAATTTAAAGTTATAGGTAAATCGACACTTCGAAAAACTGTATCAAAATTTTACAAAGTGCAGAATTCATAGAAAAACTATAAATTAGTATAAAAAAAGGTTAACAAGTTTCAAGTGGGATTTGTAGGGTTTACTCGCATTAATTAAGTGTAGGTACTCGATTCGACTTCTGTCTACAACCACAAAATAAACGAACTTGGCCGACTTCGCTCCTTTATAAGAACGGCACAATGGACCATTTTTTTTTAATTTACATTTATACGGTACTTACATACTTATTGGAAAAGCCTTTGCTGTGCGCTGTGCCACAGTTTGAGCAAAAAAAATAGAATCTGAATACTCATTAATGGGTGAATTACTTTTGTGTCTTTTAGAAATCATGCAACACGGTAAAAATTAAAATGGTTTGGTTGACAACTTCACATATGTAATATGTATATTGTATACACATAAGGTAGTGCTACTGCCAAGTTTCAGGCATTTAATTGGTTCATATTTTGGAACCATATTCAATATTAATAATTCCGATTAAAATTACATTAAATAAATCGTGTCGTGGTTTCAATATAAATATTTCCTAAATTCATTGTCATTTGAATAAAGCCGATAAAATATCTCAAATATCAGATTTAGATTGAGAAACCGGGAAGCGGGTCAAATTTAGCTTCTACATTTTGATCCAAACCACAGAATATATAATAGTGTCCAAACTAACAAACAAGGCAAGTTGAATAAAAGCTTGTAAAACAACCTAACCTATCATTAACACCTCTAAAGTTATAAAAATCTTCGAAGGTTTCCGTTGCGGGCATGATGGTGGGCCTGCCGTAAGAACAAAATGAACAAATTTATTTTATTTGTTCATTTTGTTCTTAGTTCCTGGTGTAGAATAGAATACCCGTAAACGCACATTGTTTTTACAATTTATGTAGTTATAAAAGGTCATACTCGTTTTTAATTCACTCATTTATGTAAAAAAATGTATCTAAAGCAGATCTTATTTAAATTATGGATTGTATAATCGATGTGGATAGCGAAAGTTTATCATCACTGTTACATGTTTTGCAATGCATAATTATATTGACTGTTGCATTTATAACTATATTGCATTGACGTTTAGTAGGTAACTAATTGTACCTAAATACTTTATATTAAAGCGAACATAATCGATTCAATGATGAAGGACGGTTTGATGCTCTCTGTATGCTCGCTCGCATTAATTGTAGGATTTGTACGTATTTAATAGATACCTATGCAGTTTAGAATAATCACCGTTTAAAATTGTATTAAAATAAGTCAGGAAAATTTTACATGAGTTATTTCTATTAATGACGAATGTTTCCAGTTACCTTTCTAGTTTATCTATATGTAGGTATCAGGACAATAGGTGACCCTGAGTTATTCGCGCACAGGCGTGTCGCAAAGGTCAACCGAGAAAATGTCAGGCTCCTATTTCTTGATATTTCACGGCTTGTGAAAACACTGAAAGCGTGACGTAATAGTCAAGGTTTATTCTACTCTTAAAAAGGAACACATTCTGTCAGTGATACATTAAGTGAGTACCTGTGGTTTAACTCTATTTTAGAAGCCATATGAGACATAATGGGGAAATGCTATACTGTTCATATGCAGACAAGTGAGTAAAATGTCACTGGCTATGCGGAAGCACGCATGGCTGAGCCAGGAAGTGGATCGGCCCAGGGGCGCGGACGCAGTTTCTGCCGTATGATATGCGCGAGCTAAGTGACTGACGGCAGACACGCTCCAACGCCAAGCGCTAAATGTGAGTGGTGTGATGAACCAGTATATATGCGGTTGTTGGGGGTCAAGGACCTGCTGACTATAGGCCATAGATCTAACCACCATAACCATATCGCCACACTAATATGCACAAACTAATTGTACAGCATTGTCTTGGAGTCTGCCAAAAGCAAAATTTATTTTGGTTTGGTTGGGTGACTTGGATTTTGACTTAGATTAGCTAGGAACCGTATACATATAGGATAAACGAACGCGATTGTAGATCTATACCGTATACAGTGGTAAGATACAGAGACAAGTACAATTAAATACAGTACCTTAAAATTCCATGAGCTACACAAATATTACGTAGCTGTAGATAGTTAGGTAAACTGGTGATTAAAGGTTCCTGCGAATTGTTGTTACCGACGACAGAAAGAGTTGTTACCTACTGCAATCCAAAACTAGTGCATGTTAGTTTATGAAATCCACATTGAATAATCATTTCATTTAAGTGTAAATTGCTCTGTTTGAATTAGGGCTTGCATTCCGGAATTCCGGAATCTCGAAATTCCGGAATTTCGGACAATTTTTCCGATATTACAGTTCCGGAATTGAAACACATAATCTCGAAAATTCCGGAATTGAAAATATATATATTTTTAGATGAAAACGTGTAATATCAGCCTGGTTATTTTACAAAACTACCACAGAATATATAAGAAATATGTAAATTCATAATTTAGACACTGCTCGGACTCAGGTAGTACCCTATTTTATGGCCAAAGGGGCTAGTTAGAGCGAGATAGTGTAATTTTAAATTTTAACCCGCTAATATTAACCATTATCACTTTCTGGTTTTGCCAACTTAAATTCAGATGCAAATCGTAGTATTTCACAAGCATAACGTCGTAAACACTTACATTTATATTAGGCCCGACGTTTCGAACATCACATTATGTTCGTGGTCACGGGTAGACTGGCGAGGAATTGCATCAACATCTTCTAGCCGCGCGAGTTTCTCGAACTACCCGCACTTGTTCTTGATTATTCACTTTTGCGCTAGGGTTGTCACTTTGCCTACACACAACACTCACGACATCAGCCGGTGTGTCCCTCGGTGTTTTTACACGCTTACATTTGCTAATCACTGGATTCCACGAAGAAGAAATTCCCTGTCCCTCATTTTGGTTGAAATTTCGATGCTTCCTAATTTCAATCGCTTCACGTACTTTTCTGCTGTAGAACAGACGTTCCGTTGATAGAATTTTGGGACTATGGAGCTCGATCCAGTGGTTTGGTCCCGACTGTAGCAGATGTTCAGCTACCGCAGACTTATTAATTTGGCGGTTTTTACGCGATTAAGTCCCGTTTTGTTCTAAAATTATGAGTGCAAATCGTGTTAGTCTAAATCAATATAACGTCGTAGTTACTTATACACTTTTCACAAAGACGTGTGCATATTTTTACTAAACTGGTGGACTTTACTGCAATTTATGGAAAATGGTGGATATGAAAAGTATGCTTTATTTTTTTACAAAAATTCAAGGTGTACATGTACAATTGTACATGTACCTAGGTATAAATCAGGAAATCTGACTTTTTGGGCCTCGAGTCTGATACAGGTAATTCAATATTTATTTTATTACATTTATGTAAATAAGACGTTGTGCCATTGTTGTAAATTATTACTTTTACATTATTTCGGTGGACAATCGATGCATATGCATTTAAAACCCTTGTTTTTATTAGATTAATTGATAAAACAATAATGTTGTCCTCGTCCATATTGCTGTAAATCCTCAAATATGAAATAAGTGCAGAAGGAAAACACTGTATTTGGGGTAGTTTTATTTAGTTTTTGTCTAAAATATGTAGTTTTTATTACTGAATGATGTGTCAAATACTATTAAATAATAATGCTAAATATATTTACTTTAATGTTAACTACTATCACAAAACTGGCACTAAAACCTCGTTTGTATCGTTTGCTGTTGTTCGAAATACTTAGCAAGACCGATTTTGACACAAAATGGACTCTCCTGTAAAATTACTAAAGTGAAAATTGCAGTTATATGCCTTTCAGGTACGGAGTTATTATCTTAAACGTCGATTAATAATAAATTTCAATTTAAAATTGTATTATTTCATCAGAAATCCACCAGAAAACCAAACAAAAAAAAAATTGTTCAATTCCGGAACTAGTTCCGGAATTCCGGAATTGAAGTCCAATCTCGAAAACCAGTTCCGGAATTGAAAATCGTCCGATATTGCAAGCCCTAGTTTGAATCGAACAAAAGAGTTTTATGTCAAGGTAAACCAAAGGTTACATTGTCACTAAAACAATGAACACGAAAACACAGTTCGAGATAAATACGTCATATAATGTTTAGCATTGAAACAGGAGTTGTATGATGTTCTGTCTAAATAAATAAAAAACAGAATTATAAAGTCCACATTGCCATTAATGAGTAACAGTAATAATATGAATGAATATGATATTCGTTACCTTGTAGATCAGATAAGATACTTGTTGATTTCTATTGAAACTTCCTTGATTACGTAGGTAGGAGAAACCACGCAATGCAATAGTGAACAACTGAATTGTAAAGTGCATCAGCTCTAAAAATAAAACATTGCGTCCCCTATGCACATTGCATTTGGTAGAGAGTTCATATTACCGAGAGTTATTAATGTATGAACTCGTTGCCTGGAACAGTTACATTACAACCATTTCTATAAATGATACTAATTAAAAAAAACTGGGGGCCGATTTTTGAGTCTCACGGCGTTCGAATTCAGAAAATTGTCACTGAATATAATAGGCAATTCACCGTTTTCAACCGGTATTTTAGTGACAGTGAGACTCAAAAATCGGCCCCCTGATAAAACACTAAATAATTCTAAATCAAGAAAGAAACGAGCACAAGTACTGTTTATATATAGATATTTATGGAGATGGATTTACGAATTACGGAACGGAACTATCAAGGCAGACAATTGATCGGCCTTAGTCACGAATTAGGAATCTGGAGCAGTGTCATTAGCACTATTAAGGCCTTCCAATTGAAAGCAAAAAACGGTATCTGCGATTTGGGAGCTTTTGCCTTCAATTGATATTGTGGGGATACACATAGTATATACATCGATCGACGTGTGCAGTGCAATCCTTGAAACAGTACTGTTTTAAGGATTGCACTGCATACGCATACATATCTAAAATTTATAGGTGGTAAAAATTTGGGTTAAATTCGTTGGTATTTTTACGGCATTGAAATAGACACTTAAATAAATATATAATTGTAAATGGTTAACATGTTATTAGATACTTACACTCTATTTTTTCGATTTTCAGATCCTGTTCTGCACATTGAACACACACAAAGTTGATATGAAGAAGCTCCTTGGAGGACAAATTGGATTAGAAGATTTCATATTTGCGCATAGAAAAGGTCGTCCCAAAGAAATAGAAATAGTCAAGACAGAAGATTCTCTGGGCCTAACCATTACGGACAACGGTGCCGGATACGCGTTTATCAAGAGAATGAAAGAAGGTTCTATAGTCTCGAGAATACCGCATATAGAGGTGAGATAAGTGTTAATTTATTTTTAGTGATCCAGAAACTACTACACAAAAATAGATATACTAAATAACTGCAAGTATAAAGTAAACATTGAAGGATTCTAATAAATTTAAATGAATTAATAAGTTTTATTTAATTGTAATAATAAGTATGTATGTACGAGTACATACAAAAGTGTGAAAAGTGAATAAGTTAACTTGTTGAAGTAAGGTTTACAAGAGGTTAAAATTATTCATTTTGTAATATTTTTTCCTTGTTTATTATACTGAAGGATACTTTAAGACGCTAAGGAAATATGGCTAAATTGATTTCCATAATTAATTCGTATAATAATATACCTAATGTGCTTGTATTTCAGATCGGTGACCATATTGAAAAATTAGATGGATTAAATATGGTGGGCAAGAGACATTACGAAGTAGCAAAAACATTAAAGGAAATTCCTAAGGGCACGACATTTACTATTCGCCTCGTAGAGCCGTTAAAGAGCGGTTTTAACAGCATTGGACCAAAAACGAGTAGCGCCAGAGCAGGAAAGAAACAAAATTATGGTTCAGGGAAGGAAACACTTAGATTTAAAGCAAATGGTCAAGCTACTATTGAAAATGAGGTGAGTCACATAATGTATGATTAACGAGTAATCCGTGAGCGATTCTAAACATTATTAATGGTTATTAATGTTATTATATTAAACTTCAGTATCACAATGAAATGACGTGTATGGGCATTTGCGTAATAATGTCAAATTTCATAATAATATGACCTGATTTAAAACAATTATAGTTCAAAGTGTTTTAACTTTACTTATCGGGCTAAGGTCTCATTTTTTGCAATTAAATGATTATGAATTATGAATGACCAAAGTGTGTTTTGCTACAATAGCCTGTAGAAATTAAAGGCGCTATTATGCTCCACAAAACTGCAGTTGATAAGTTTAGATGAATCCCAGCTATGAAATTTATTGTATATTATATTTACAAATGTCTAATAGTAGGAGTATTGCGTTGCATGAGATGACTTAACGTTAATAACGTCCAATACACTTGCACCAGCAACTTAACTCAGGGTAAGTGGGCTGTCAACGTCAACTGTCAAATTCCAAATAAAATGGTGGGTTAACCCTCGGGTGAAACCTCCATTTTGTTGGTGCAAATGGTGCAAGTGGCCCTTAATCTATTAGTCTCTAGAAAGATTCATGATTATTTAAATGTCTTGTGAAAATCTTAATTATAGATGTCTTGTATAGATTTCGATTGCAATTGAGGAACCTTATAATTTAACGGCAACGTTTTTCCACTCTGTTTCAGCATGACGAGAAATCGAAAGCGGGCATAGAGAAAATAAACTCTCTGTTGGAATCATTCATGGGCATCAACGACACCGAGCTAGCCACGCAAATGTGGGACTTATCTGAGGGCAAGACAAACTCCATGCAGTTAGCCGAAGCCATAGACAACAGCGACTTGCAAGAATTCGGTTTTACTGATGAATTCATCATTGAACTTTGGGGGGCCATCACGGATGCTAGATCTGGCAGGCTCAGTTAGAGACGCTAGTGGTAGATAAATAAATAATTTATTCCGAACTTGGCTAGAGCACTACTCGTGTCAGGTATGTAAACTGCCTAGTGCAGCGCATTCTCATGTTCAAATATGGAAAATGATAAACATATGTATTGACTTAAACAAAGAAATTGTTGAATATTGAATAGGCACTCAAGAAAATATGTGTATTATAGTATTTATGGTTATGATATGAGTCAGATTATTTATCTTATGATAATGAAGAAATAATTAATGATTGATCACTATTGTATTGTTTTGGCTAAATATGTGTCATTTCCCAGCAAGAAGTCCTACTTTGTCGCTTGCCATGAGAACACTTACAAGCAAATCCCGTCTTTAAGGTAATCGACAAATTGAGAAATTTCGACATAGCCTTCGTTCGATCTACTTGTAGAGATAGTGCATTTGATTTTCTTTTATTTTAAAATGATATAATATACGTGAAGTAGTAGCTTTTCAAAACCCAAGATATTTATTAATTGATGTAATTGGAGTATGGAATAAAAATATGGAGCTTATTACTTAGGTATAAGCAGCACTAATTCATATCATCCGTGCAATTACCTACTGAAAATATATTTCTGTATAAAGACTGTATCGTTAAGTATGAAGACAATTTTGAGTAGCCGTATTTATTTGCTATTATATTTTTTTCTTATAACAAGCCATGGGCTTAATAAGGCACATAATAAGGTACACATTTTGTCCTAGAAACTCGACGTAAAGCATATGGTTTAGACAGTATTGACTTAATCCTCCCGAGTACCAATTACGATTCCGGACAAATGCTACTAGAAAATTCACAAAGTGCGTAAAAGACGATACGATTGCGAAAAAAAATTGTATGGTGCGAACCTCAACGACACATGATCCACAAAGCAGAATATCTGGACATAGTCTAGCCACTGTTATTTAAAAAAAATATAGTTCAGGATCTGTGTATGGCGGCCATTTAGAAAATGTGGCATGGTGCTTACTCTAACTCCGACTTTGATGTTGAATTTGACTATCATACATTGTTTATATCGATCTGGTTTAAGCACTGTTCAAACACCATGAATGTCAATTAGACTTTGGCCTATGGCAAATTTTTTTATCTGTTTCTCTCATCCTGCTAGCATCAAAAATTTACGGCAATCCGGAACGTTGCTCAAAATTGCGTTTTTTTAAATTATATAAATTCGCCGCATTTATTCTACAAGTACCCAATTGGAAAAACCATGAAGAGGACTCTTAAAGAATATATTTTGGCAGCATATTAACCTTTGTTTGTTGAAATCGTACAAAGAGTCATTGAAATATTCTCAAATTAAGCTAGATAGGGGTTGTCCGAAATTTATTTGCTAGACCTTAATGAAAGTACCATAAAGTCCCTAAAATAAAAAAAATATCAGACCTTCTTATATCAAATAGTACTTACCAATACCTTAAGATCATACTCTCGGAACATAATAATACAAAATTATGCACATGTCAACATTTAGACGAGGTTTGTTTTGTATCATAATTTATAAACAAACAGATTTATAGATTTTATAATTATTAGCCTAGAGTTGAGTTAGTGAATATTTATAAAATTGACCTAATTAAGTAAAAACTAGGGTGCTAAGTATACGTTTAATAGAACTAAGCAATTTGAATGAATTCAAATGTATGTCATATGCCTATTATCCTGTTAGTATTATATTACAAAAATTAAGTGTACAAAGTGAAATTCCAGCAGTGCCTTTTGTAATACGTGTTGTGATAGTTTGGATATTAGAGTACAAATTGGATAAGTGATATGATAGATACTGATCATCATAATTCCCCGTTAACATGTTGTTTTATACGTCAAGTGACAAGTGACTGTCAACAATCTATTTGATATTTCCTATACTGTCTATAGTTATCGATATAGTGTAAGCAAATTTAAAATCTTGGTCATCAACAAAGCAGGCATACTTAATGTATCGACGTCAACAACAGGCAATCTAATGAACAAATTATAACTCAATTTTGATACGTGTTTTGTACCTATGAGTAGAATGTTTGTTAATAAATAAAAGCTTAACTTAGACGCTACAGAGCATCAAGCTAGGAACACACTACGCGGACGTCCGTCGTAAATCGACCGCGGACGGGAATCTGGACAATGAAATTACACATAACCGTGCAAACTATCGGTCGACGGACGTGGACGTGGCCTTGAGCGCACGGACGTCCGATCGAAATCTGGCTCTCTGGATGTTTTGTTCCGTGCACACTGATAGGTCGCGGTCGCGGTCGTTTTACGACGGACGTCCGCGTAGTATGTTCCTAGCTTTATGGCCGAACGTCGCCCTCTGTAATAGTGGCGGATTTGGAATCTTGGTCGCCCTAGGACAAGTCTTGCAGTAAATACCTTAATATACCCCTTTCTACGCTACGCACCCATCATAAAGACTGCCACCCCTAATGGCTAATATTAGTGGCTCTATGCATGGCCGGATTAAGGGTAAGAGCGAGTGGAGCGGCCGCTCTAGGCGCCAGATGGTGAGGGGGCGCCAAAATCGTAAATGTGGAAATGTCCAAATCAAAAATTTTTATATTGCGTGGGCGCTCACAGAGTCCGAAATAGCAAGAGAGGCCGGGAGTGAATACAGCTATTAAAAATTTGCATTTGGGCTTAAGTAGGTATATAAAACACCTCTGTCAATAATAGGAAAAATTTTCGCGCTCGCTTCGCTCGCGTTAATTATCTCTATCTAGTATGTGACCCTATGCTATTTTTTAGTTACTTATTAGTCAAATGGCTGTAACATGACATGACAGACGAACATAGCGAAACTATAAGGACTCGGTTATTGGTAGCTTTGAACTCCAAAAAATTTTAATAATAAGGGCGCCAAAACTACTCTACTCGCTCTACCCTCATCAAGTGCGCGGGCCGGCGCTGGCTCTATGGGTTCTACCTATTAAACCTTTAAGGCAAGTAGGCAGTGACTGCTCTGTGGATCGATCTGTAGTAAGCATATTTTGTAGTAATGTAATTTAACTCATTCCTATCATACATTTGTCGTCGTTACTTTCCAATGTTATTATAGTGGTTGATCTGTGACGTCATAAGACAAATGAACACAGGGAAATTACTTTGCACTCTTATTATTTATTATGAAGCCACATAGCACTGGATAATTAAACTAAACATATGATCGACTTGCATAATAATAAAACAGAATTCAACTTCAACTACCTAAGCTAATCCGTAAGTAGGTATATAATTTTTTCGCCAACGTTATACTAGCTTATTTATTGTACAGTCACTAGTTAAGATACATAAAAAAAGATATTTAATAACTGAAATAATTACGACGATTTCATCTATTTCTTATATTGTGTAATTATATTCTAAGAATTAATAAAGTTCGTCGTTTATATAACTTTTGTTTTATTACTTTTATTACAATTTAAGAAAAATTGTTTTACAATACATATATTACATCGCCGGATTACAATATATGCGGCCAAAAGGTCAATAGAAATGGAACATATGACTGATCTAGCTTCGAAATCTGGAAGGGGGGTCACGTGGTTAATGTGTCTGCCCATGCCTAGCCCTAGGCTCCAGCGGTGGGGTCACGTGGGCAATTTATATGGCCAAACTAAGCTCCGTGCATGCTATGAATACATCAACACAAGAGGGTTTTTATTTAAAATATTGGCAAGTAGGTATATCAGATCATATGAATATTATGAATCATGTAGGTATTCAGACTACAGTAATATTAAAACTTAAAACAATTTACAGTCAAAAATATCGTCAATACGCATACCTATCATTCCGTCTTTAAAATATAGGTAGGTATTTAAAAGGATTAAATGTAAGTAAATATAAAATAAGTAATAGCTTCGAAAATCCAAAATACTGTATTATTAAACTGGGAGGCAAACGTACCATTTTGTGTGGCCTTGTGCCAATTTTATACACACTTGGCCGATTTTTTACCAAAACGTTTTTTTGTAGATATGGGTAGGGTGCATTGGGGTAATTTTGAATTACAGAAATGCTCGGGTAATTTCGAAAGGGGAATCTTGATAAGATGGAAATAATGGTGATTTTTATGTGACTTTCGAAATTAGACGCATCCTAATTTTTTTTTGTGGCTTAATAATAATAAAACAGGTTGAGGAAGGTGTGGTGTGTAAACTCATAAACTGTGTAGAGTGTAAACAACTATAATACCTATTAATGTGGAATTTGCATAACGAATGGCATGATCGGTATATTTGCTTACCCGTTGACCTCGAACCTGCCCACCAAAGACGCAAACAAGTGATTATATCTTTCTTATCATTTTATATTGTCTCTATTTAGCAACCGCTCGGCAGTTTGTTCGACGCTCTGGCCGTGAAACAATAGTGAGCAGTGAAATTCGTTTTTTTTGTTACCGGCCGGCAACTTTGACATTTTGATTGTCAATTTGTCACTGACCAGTTTGACGTAAGAAGGGACGAACGTAAACAAAAACAAAGTACGGCCAAACAGCTGAACGTCGGAAATAAAATTTTTAACGAAAATTTTGAATAGAATGGCTCCTATGACATATTGTGTCCGTATATTTAGCTTGTTAAACACAAAACCTCTGTATTCTATAAGCAAGGTAAGTGTCCATTATAGATTCTTATAAAGAATGTTTATTTAAATTAGTCTTTGTGTATAGACTGTATACCATGGAATCTTCCAACAAGATTGTTTACGCATCTTCATCTATTTACGTGCGATATTGCGTAACATATAAAAAATACTATCGTATAAGTATGTATATTTTCAGGTTCTGTCGTGTGCAAATTACAGCACTTCCAGTAAAAAAGGGAAAATATATAGTGATGTGAATGAAGCCGTAAAAGACATTAAAGATGGATCTAAACTCCTGGTCGGCGGTTTCGGGTTGTGCGGCATTCCGGAGAATCTTATTCAGGCCTTAAATAAACAAAAAACCAGTGGTTTGACTGTTGTTTCCAATAATGCAGGTACATTTACTTTGTCATTAACTTAATATTGAATTTTATATGTCTACAAATTAAAGCTAATAGCTGTATATTGTCTGCCCATAAAATACCATTGCCATGACAGCCACAGGTGATCTGTTGACAAGTATTAAGCAGGTAGCAGAGTCTGCTCGGAAAGAGAAAAGCCATGATATGTATGGGATCCAATACAATTTTCATTCTGCTAATTTTCTACATGTAGTTAAAAAACTGATCAATTACACCATTTAATTGACTCAATAAGAGATGTGTTTAAATTGTGTATAAAAGTAATGTAATTTGAAAGCCGTTTTTCAAAAGTTACGAGAACTTTCCCAACTATGAGTAAACTTCTGTATCATGAAAATTTATAACATACAGATAGATGAAACATTTTTAAATGTTTTCGTTAAAGAAAATTGTCTTGTTCTAGCAGAGCATTCAATTAAATTGTTACGATTTTTAGGGTTCCGTAGCCAAAATGGCAAAAACGGAACCCTTATAGTTTCGTCATGTCCGTCTGTCCGTCTGTCCGTCTGTCCGTCTGTCACAGCCGATTTACTCGGAAACTATAAGTACTACAGTGATGAAATTTGATGGGAATATGTGTTGTATGAACCGCTACAAAATTATGACACTAAATAGTAAAAAAAAGAATTGGGGGTGGGGCCCCCATACATGTAACTGAGGGATGAAAATTTTTTTTTCGATGTACATACCCGTGTGGGGTATCAATGGAAAGGTCTTTTAAAATGATATAAAGTTTTCTAAAAAACATTTTTCTTAAAGTGAACGGTTTTTGAGATATCAGCTCTCAAAGTCGTAAAAAGTATGTCCCCCCTCTATTTTTATAACTACGGGGTATAAAATTCTAAAAAAAATAGAGGTGATGCATGCTAATTAACTCTTTCAACGATTTTTTTTTTTATTTTGTAGGAGTGGAGAATTTTGGCCTAGGTGTTTTGCTCAAGAGCAAACAAATCAAAAGGATGATTGCATCTTATGTTGGGGAGAATGCTGAATTTGAGAGGCAGTTTCTCACAGGGGAGTTGGAAGTGAGTTTTATTCTTTTTTTTAAACCTACTTTACTTTATAATATGTTGAAAAAAAAATAATTATGTAGTCTGTAAATTCATATCAACTCTTGCGTGAGACTCCATACTCCTCCATAGTCCATAGTCACCCTTGATGTTATGGACTTGCGCGCCAGTACGCAACGCAAGCTGTGGTAGACCACCATAATTATGTATTAAATTAAATACAGGTAATTATTATCACTATTGTCTGTCAAAGCAATGCATATATTTGTCAGTAATTCCACTTATATTCTTTTTTTACAATTTCTATCAAATGACACATTTCAGGTAGAACTAACTCCGCAAGGCACCTTGGCCGAGAGGATCAGAGCTGGAGGGGCAGGTATTCCTGCTTTCTTCACTCCCACTGGCTATGGCACTCTTATTCAAGAGGGAGGTTCGCCTATCAAGTACACCAAGGATGGCAAGGTATATGTGAATTTAGAGTATACTTTTGATCTTCTTTGCTGCATTGCATTACTGGGTTGCAATCTAATACTATAAATAACTAGCTTCAGTAGCTTCTCACCCAGGCGTAATAAAATAGGTGAAAATTGCATGATAATACAATACAGTAGTTTTTAAATTTACCACAAACAAACAGATTTACAGACAGACATGACGGTTGATGACTATTTCCTGCGCCATGAAGTTAAATTTTCATGTTAACACCAAATCTCCGTACTACATTTCTAAGAAGTAAACTTCTAATTTCCTGTGCTTTGGGTCCTAATTATGTTTCATCTGTGACATACTACTGAGTGGGCTCGTTTTTACTTATGTCCTTATATTATATTATGTGAGTGACCAATATCAGAATCTACAGCCCAATTCTTCGGCCCAATGTCTGAAGAATCTACGTATGCACTAAGTGCAAATAGAGTCATGTTTGAAAATTGGAATAATTTACCTTACAGATCGACATTCCCAGCGCCTCCCGCCACGTCCAACAGTTCAATGGCCACAACTACATAATGGAGGAAGCCATAGTCGGTGACTTCGCCCTCGTCAAAGCCTGGAAAGCAGACCGACACGGCAACTTAATCTTTAGGAAGAGTGCTCGCAACTTCAATCCAGCTATGTGCAGAGCCGCGAGGATTACTATAGCTGAAGTTGAAGAAATTGTGGATGAACTGGACCCAGATTTTGTACATGTTCCATCGATATTTGTACACAGGTAATTAATTATATTTTTCATCACATTTGCTGTGACCTGCAATCTGGCAGGATATTGTGACGGCCATCTCGATTTGAGCTTGACCGCGTTGCCATAGCAACGGGCAGTACAACACCGCCATTCATTGAAGGTTTTGCCTTATGATTTTTTTTCTCTGTGTTTTCCTCTCAAATGTGATGAAAAATATTGTGTGTAACTCAGGAGGTAAGGATTTTGTAAACTCGTGTCTATAACTCTCTCCAGCCTGCGGCTGTCGTGAGTTATTAACACTCGTTGACAAAATCCCCCTTACCTCCCGTGTTGCACAATATACTATTATATCGATTCAATCTGTCAGTTAGCCTCTCCTATAATAAAGAAAGTCCTTGTCAAATGCTGCAAAGCAGACAGACATGGCAACTTAATCTTTAGGAAGAGAGCTCGCAACTTCTACACAGCTACGTGTGTGTAGAGCGGCGAGGATCACCATAGCTGAATTGGGGAAATTGGGGGGGTGGACTGGACCCTGATTTTGTGCATGTGCCATCAATTTTAACTACAAAACTCCCGTGAGACTCAAAGATATTTAAAAATATTCGAACGTTAAATATCGATTTAACACGTGACGTAGTAACCCGCTTAAAATATTTTTAAATGTGCCATCAAAATTTGTACACAGGTATTTCAAGTCAATATTAAACAAGGTTTTATCATTTTTGGAAATGTTTGTTCTGGTAATATTTCTAGCTTTAGCTTTAATTGAAGTAATTGGTACAAGAAGAACCATTTCGTAAGCGACATTCTCATGGACATTTTTTTGTGTTGGCGCTGGCGGCGTGTACAGGTCTCGAAAGCGTGGACCCCGCGAAGTATACAGGCAAGCCTTGCTCAGTGCATATCTGCCCATGCTACCCATGGGATGAGATGGGTGGGGTGGTGCTATTCTTTTCTGATGCCGGCACCACACGGCATCATCCCATATTTAGGACCGACTGTTATTTACAGGGTCATCAAGGGTGAGAAGTACGAGAAACGCATAGAAAGGAGAATCGTGCAGAAGACAGGAGAGCAGAAAGAGAAGAAACCGGCAGACCTGATGCGGGAGAGGATCATAAGAAGGGCCGCCTTGGAGTTCAAGGATGGCATGCATGCGAACCTTGGAATAGGTGAATATAAACTGTTTTTTTTTACCCTTTTCTAGGAGTAGCTCGTTATTAATACCATAATACCAAACGTTGCCGCCAGTGGAATTTAAACTTTAGTGTTGCCGATTTAATGTTTAAATTAGATATGTAACACTTTTTTAGAATATGACCGTTTTCCTTTCTGTAAATTATTCTAAGTACATTATTTTTTATTCAATTCTCAGGTATGCCAATGTTGGCCAGTAACTTCATTCCCAAGAACGTCAAAGTATTGCTGCAATCCGAAAATGGTATTCTTGGCCTAGGACCTGTCCCAACCGAGGATCAAGTGGATGCAGACCTCATCAACGCTGGAAAGGAAACTGTCACCATACTTCCAGGTAAATCGCAGATTTTCGTACTAGAAGAAAATAAATGTATAAAAATGTTTTACTCAGGCGAGGCGGGGAACAACTCATGCACTCCTCCAGGGGATGAGGAACAAGTCACTAATCCCTGGGTTTACACGGGCTTAGTAGGCTTAGTGCGTGTCACTAGCACTTGTCACATGCGTGTAAACACATTGTACAAGTGCTTAGTATTAGTACAACTGCGAGTGCAAGTAAAAAGAAGTCGGTTCTATTTACTAAGCGACAAGTATCTATCGCCCCGGCAAAAAATACTAATACTGGTCACTTTACAAGTGGTGTAAACATTACTGACAATTGAAGTTCAACTACTCCAGTGATTAGTTTACATCGTTACCATGGCAATATCTTGTAACTAATACTATTCTCTAACAACCCTTATGTAGACGGTTACTTGTCAATCAATTTTATTGTCACTTTGCTGACAAGCCCCTAATCACTAATGCTAATGACAAATACCTACTAAGCCCGTGTAAACCTAGCTTACACTAATACTCTCGTATTCGGAAAGTCTCGTATATATAGTTTTTTTGAAAATTTGTAGCGAGTCTAGCGGGTTTAAAAGTTATAAGTTTTTTTTAACCACTTTTCAGGAGCATCGTTCTTTTCATCCGACGACAGTTTTGCCATGATTCGCGGCGGCCACATCGACCTTACAGTGTTGGGCGCCATGCAAGTTTCGCGGTACGGTGACTTGGCCAACTGGATGATACCTGTAAGTTTTCATCGTTTGATGAGCAATTCCCGAAAGGTTTGAAATATTATTAGTAGCGCTGGAATTTTCCTAACTCGCGACCTTTTTAGGGTTCCGTAGTCAACTAGGAACCCTTATAGTTTCGCCATACCTGTCTGTCCGTCCGTCCGCGGATAATCTCAGTGACCGTTAGCACTAGAAAGCTGAAATTTGGTACCAATATGTATGTATATCAATCACGCCGACAAAGTGCAAAAATACCCCCCCCCCCCTCTACACGTAAAGTGGGGAGTGATTTTTTTTATCATTGCAATCCTAACGTGTGATATATTGTTGGATAGGTATTAAAAAATGAATAAGGGTTTACTAAAATCGTTTTGTGATAATACTCATATTTTCGGAAATAATAGCTCCTAAAGGAAAAAAAAGTGTCCCCCCCCCCTCTAACGTTTGAACCATATGTTTAAAAAATATGAAAAAAATCACAAAAGTAGAACTTTATAAAGACTTTCTAGGAAAATTGTTTTGAACTTGATAAGTTCAGTAGTTTTTGAGAAAAATACGGAAAACTACGGAACCCTACACTGAACGTGGCCCGACACGCTCTTGGCCGGTTTTTTTAAATAATCTACAATTCTTTGCTATGCTTTAATTCCAGGGCAAAATGGTAAAAGGAATGGGAGGCGCCATGGACCTAGTATCCGCGCCGAGAACAAAAGTAGTGATCACCATGGAACACACCACTAAAGGCGGCGGTCACCGCATCCTGCCCGAGTGCAACTTGCCGCTCACCGGCAAGAACTGCGTCGACATGATCATCACTGAGAAGGTACGGAGCGACAGAGATAGTGATTCGTTGTGTCTCTCTCCCTCTTAGCAGACAGAACCAAGTTCTCTATTCTCTCTACTCTGGTCACAGGGGACAGTAATCACGAAGGAGCTAATTAAGCTAATAGATAATGTTATTAGATACTTTTCCTTTTAAAGGCTGCTGAGGAGCACAAGTATATTTTTACACCTAGCTAGTAATAAAAAAAGGTGCCAAGTTTTCAGTCTCCACCATTTTCTAGTGACGAGGTCGCTTGGCTAGATTACACAGGTCAATACCTAGAGAAACAATTTTCTAAGTCAAAGGATTTTCATCAAATTATTTATATCATTACCTATGACGCATTTTAGTAGGATCAACAGACTAAAGTTACGTTTCTAAGCATATACTGACGGTAAACTGCATTTTCAGGCGGTGTTCGACGTAGACAAGGAGAAAGGCCTGACGCTAACCGAGCTGGCTGAAGGCGTGACGGTAGAAGACGTGATCGTGGCTACGGGCTGCGAGTTCGAAGTCGCTAAGGACCTGAAGAAAATGGGCGATGTCTTGGAATCCGACTAAGAGAAGCGAGTGTGAGAACCGGCGAGAGTTTTTATTTAATCCTCTGAATGCTTTACATCATACACAAAAACGTAATTTCCAAGTTAAGGTGCAAGCAAGCTAACCGTTCTCCCGAGAGAGTTATGAAATGTAAAGAACCATAATCTATAACATAACTTTCTTTTCTTGCAGTGTGATGAAAAACATTGTATGCTGCACTCATCTTATCAGGCGTAAAAATATTGCAAACTCGAGCCTTTAAATCGCAGCAGCAAGCCGTCGCGGTCTCATTTACTCTCGATAATTTGCGATACTTCCGCCCTACGTTGCACAATAAAGTCCAGGCGCTGTATGCACGATGCTTTGTGTTATCGCGTTCAAAATGTATAAAAACCTTGAATATTAATGTACCTATGTTATTTATACAGGGTTTAATTCGCTAGTTTCCCGTCGCCGCGTGTAGTTCTAAGTTTAAACTTGGGTATTTTTATGAAATCATGGTACCTATTTCAAATGCTAATTATCGTGTAAATAACTCATAAGTAAATGTATATTTTTGTTACAATTTATATTATACGTACCTATACATACATCATATTGTAATTTTACACTGCCAATTTGTTAAAAGTTAAGTTTGAAACACATTTTATTATACCTATGCTCGAATACGTAAATGTTTTTTATTGTAATCCATAATGACCTTAGGTATTTGTTTTTATTTTATACAGTTACCTACTGTAATATGAAAATCGTGAACGACATGTAACAAACTTAGTCCAAAGGAACATTCGTTTCAGTTTTCGTTTAAGTGTGTAATGCTTCAGGGCAGTCTAAGGAAATTGTCTAGTTTCAAAACTACTCTGATTTCGAAGTTTTCTTAATACATCTAACTTCTACAATAAGTCAATAACACATTCACTGCCAGAGAAAAATTGGCGCACTAATCCAGAAACCGATCGTTATCTATTCTATAACAGTTATCCTGTATAGCAACCACCCACCTAGCGGGCCAGCATCTGAGTAAAGTTTACGAGTGCCCACCAAGCGGGTTCGTAGCAGTGGATGTGTTACCACTAATAGAAGTAGTAGAGCAATATCCGTATACATATTTGCACCATTTGAAACTGAAAATGAACTTACCTACTAAAATATGCAGTTTTGTTAGTGTTAAGTCGTGTGCATTATAGTGATATGCCACCATATCTCATTATCTAAAAATCACTTCGTCTCATATTACTTTCGTTGGACCTTCAGAACATTTTTCTTAGTTCTTTATTTCCATTATGACTGTGTTGTATTTACGTCTATTTTTGGGACATACATACCTAAACCATAGACTAGAAATTCCATTATATTTGACCTAAACCACGTAAAAACGACATATTCGTCAAAACCGACAAGTCGAGTGAGAAAGGAGGCCTTTTCCCTTTATGAGTTTAAAAGCTTTTTGGGAGCGCTATGGCAACGTCAGTGATCACTGTCAAAACGTTTTGTCTAACACTTTACACCGAAATATTGTATTTTAAGGAAATATGTGCAAGAAAAATAAAAAAGATATAGCACTTAACCACCCCGCTATCGTTTGGGGCGTTTGGTACTTATCCATAGCCGCAGTGGTGATGATCATTTGTACTTTGCTTTTATTTGTTTGTAAGTACATTGCCTATTTTATTGCCAATGTACGAAATGAGTAGTCTAAGTAACTACAAGTTTCAAATTTGTCGAACAAGTAGGTATCTCCTATATGTATCTCCTAGGAGATATAGATATCCCCTGACTTACACTTGTTGAATGCGTGAACTTAGACCTAAACTAGATTGCAGATTAGTCCTTCTCTTTGTTCTTTGTTTTAAACTTCTCTTTGTTTTAAAATTAATTGGAAAGAATCACCAACACAGTATACAGTAAGTAGTATTATACTTACTGTTCATGCCCCACTTTTTGTGTCGGTATTAGGTACGTCTGTAAACTATCAATACTTGCAAACACTAAATACCCATTAGGCGAGTCCACACAGAGGCAGGGCGTGAGATAAAATGCTCGCGCGACAAACGCGGCAAACACTCGCTGCCTCGACCGAGGCACGTTCACAATAGCCGTTTATCGCGAGCGGAGATTGCCTCGCGACTCTGCTCGATCCGTCTGTTTTGGACCCGGCCATATGATCGCGCCTTCGATTGCAGGTGTACCAATAGTTGTGGAAATGCTGTGTATGGACTTACTTCTTTCGCTTTCACTGCTCACTGGGATCGTAATGCTGCCCACGAACTTCTTCTTGCTACACAAGATATCTAAAGGAGAAAAAATAAAGTTCAGTACATTATACACTTACTTCTAAGGAAGATATGTTGAGTAATCTATTAATATTTCTTAAAAGTAGTTACTAGTCATTCCATAAAGATCTTGGTCGGACTTAAGTTTTGAAGAATCTACCTATAAAAGTAGAAAATAATTCGATTGATTATAATAATATCAATTTTTTTTCAGTATGCGAGATGATAGATCATAATATAAAATTAAATTCATTTCTGTTACAGTCCTTATTCAAGAGTTTTCTGTTGGGACCTCTGGGTTTGCATGGCAACAATAATTATACTAAGCTTTATAGGTGCTTGTCTTTGCACGCACAAGCTCTGTCACTGTAAGACTACCATCAAAAAGACGATTTGTAAAGCAATGAACGAGTATAAGCATCAGCCTAAGTTAAGACATCTTATGGATGTTATACAATGGGGAATGAAGTGTTGTGGGGTACGTATTTTGTACAGTAAGCTGTAAGGTAGAAAAACACTACTCGTATCGTATGCTTATAAGTTTGTAAGCGGATATGTTAGGCGAGTAGTACTGGCAGGCAAGTATGGTCGCGCAATAAATGATAAAACATCTGGCCGTCCCTATCGCACTTACAAATACTGCCGTTGGCTGGTGACTGCAGGTACTTTATTAGAGTAGGTATTTAATTAAAAAAAGCATTAAACAGAAATGTATTGCAAAAGATGGCATGACAAAAAATTGATATGTAAAGTATATTATGGCGACTTAATTTTTGAACACGCCTCTATTTTCAAGGAGTCAGAGTGCTGTTCAGATATTTTTGTGCACCGCGGCTCCGATATATCATCAGCAATTCCCGTCAACTTTGTACAATGCCACGTCAGCAAATGTTAATTGATCCTATTTTGTTACCAACATTTAGTAATATAATTCGACTTTCGTAAGATATATACAGGATAATTGTTATAATTAAGAAAATATAGATACTAGAGAACCTTAATGACGAAATAAAACTTAATAAAATCTCAATTCATCAACAAAATCTTGGTAACAAAATAGGAATTAATAAAATCTCAATTCATCAACAAAATCTTGGTAACAAAATAGGAATTAATAAAAACAAATTTAACTTTTCCCTTAATTTTTGTACAAAGTTGACGGGAATTGCTGTCATATATCTGATAGCGACTGTTTAAGCCGCAATTATTCATGTTAACTTACTTTCAGCTTGAATCCTATACGGACTGGTTTAGTAAAGACTGGTACGACTTTACGCGCGATTACGAGTGGGATCCCACTTCTGATACAAAACTACGTTCGAAGGGGACGGCGTTCGTTACTGATAGCGTTCCTCTCAGGTAACCATAACAAGGAAAACAGGGCGTGGCTCGTCGCGAAGCAAATAGTCAATGTAATGTAACTCAGTCGAGGCAGGTTAATCGGCCGTACAAAACGTGCGTGCTACCTCGCTCGGCCGAGGCACGTCTACCTACAATGCGCGTTTGCCCCGTGAGTAGATTGCTTCCCCCGATATAGTGTACCGATTTTCATGAAACATGGCTAAGAACACTCTCGCGACTAACTCAGCTTTCAAACAAAAAAAAAGCTAAATCTAAATCGGTTCATACGTTCGGGAGCTTCGATGCCACAGGCAGACAGACACGTCAAACTTATAACACCCCGTCGTTTTTGCGTCGGGGGATAAAAAGAGTCCCCTACTAATACTAACGTAACACAGGTAGGTAGATCTAGTAGTTTGACTACTGTGTTTATCACATACTACTTAGTTGTGGAAGGTGGAAGTACAATCGAGTTCATAAATATGTGTACACGTTGCAATAAGGTGAAAAAGTGTACACATATTTATGAACTCGACTGCACCTATCTACGTAGATTACGATATCGCGTTGCGTTATTGACGCAAAATAATTATCGCGGCTTTATCAGCGATTTGATAGAAATATCTACCTACATTTATTTCTCGAAATAACGCAAAATAAATTAACAGTTTTTATTAGGTAAGGTTCGTACGGGGCAAATCTCGACTGGGGGGCAAATGTAACTGGTCAATTGTTTCCATGTTTTCCAATGTTTGCATTATTAAATAGATTGTCCACCGGTTATATATGTAGGCGTGTTCAGTGGATACTTACACATAGAACTCAACATCATAGTGTAATAATTGAAAAAATGGTTTAGTTACATTGAGTAGATTTGCCTCGCTGTACCTTACACCCTCCCAGCGATTCTCATTGAGATGTGTCCTCCATGCATTAAAAAAATAAAAAAAAAAATAGAAATTTAAAAAATACAAGTAACTGAGATACCTACATATCGCAAAACACGGACAATATCGCATTCAACTTCTAGATCCGTCTAAATCGGGTATGAACCCTATTCGCATTGTTCTAGTTGCTGTAAAACGGGATCATGCATATCGAATTACTTGACGGAGATGGGAACCACATCTATACATTTGTCGGGATGCGCTAAACGTTTCTATGAATTAGTCATGGGTGCCCTGGCTCTTCAATTGATTATGTTTTCGACCGTTTGTGTTGTTGAGGTAAATTAATAAATAAAAAATAATTTAAATATATTAAATAGGTATACCTATTGGTTTACTGTGCTATTCCCGTCCAATGCTAGTTTTCGTCCAGTTTTTAATATTAAAACTCCTTTGCCTCTATGAATATGATATTTTGCGCATATAGCATAATTACAAAAAAATGATGCCTAGGTATACATGCTAACAGCAACACTTAACTAACCATCGGTATGATTTATGCCCTTCTAATAAAGGATTACAAATGTACAAGTAACAGTGTTGCCGATGGTACCTATTTTCTATTTCGTATATGTGGACTAAAACTAGAGTACATATGTGGACGGGAACTAGCACAATGAAACTAATATACGTTATTTTTCTCAGCTTATAGTTTTCACTCTGACTTTAACCAAGTGTGAGTGTGAAGAAGGCAATAAATATTCTAAGAAGGGCAAAACTCGCGTTTACGACGTAAAGCATCTTCTCACCGCGAACCCCAACTTTGACTGGAGCGGTTCGCTTGAATCAGCTTCTGATGATAGTGATGATGAATCGGTTTCACCCAAGAAAGAAGTGCGAGATGTTCCTGAATCGCCGCCTGGACTGCCCTAATTGCAAACGTAATGTTTTATTTGAATATTGCTTTGGGTCTTAGGTTAATCTTAGTGAGTAGTAATGATGTTTAATTTGATGAGTGAAGCAAGTTCAAAATATTCTCGCTAATATTCAGCTGAAAGACCTTAAAATTACAGTGGCAACATCGTAGGAAAGAGACGATACTACTACAATGCTGCGACTTTATTAAATTTTACTTTTTTTTTTTGCAGACCGTGAACCATTGTTACCGAATACCAGGAACCTGTAATAGGGACAGCACTGCATTTTTTGCCATGCTAAATTGAACCTTATAACCGAGCCAGAAAGGCGTCATCAGACAAGCAAAAAAGGTCCACATGAGAGGATAAAGTTGGGGCTGAAGTCTCACTTGCACGTGTGGCCAGTGTTAAGACTTCCATAGTAGTAGCATTTTATCGGTATTCTACCTAAGTTTAAACAAACTGGCAAATCATTATGATGTAGTGTATTATGAAGTCATTAAACCAAATACTGGTAGCACCAATTACAGTGATGACGTCACTAATGATGTTGACAATGACATTGGCAGTAGTGCGAGCGAGACACCAGCCCCAACTTTGCCCTCTCACGTGGACATACTTTTTGGTCAATGTTCTCTGTCCGGTTAATTCTCTAGGTTCGTGCTGATCACTAGTGATATAAGGGAGAGCGGTGAAAAAATATCTGTTTCTCTCTCTATCACTCATGGCCAAATTGTGGTATAATATTAGGGCTTGGTGTGGTGCGATGAAGATGAAACTGTTACGGCTTCAAGGAAAATAAAGTTTATCAAGGCAATATCCCTCACTAGCAAAAAGTAACAAATGTTATGAATATAGGCGCCAATGTTTATCGTTGCATAAAAATAGCTGAAAAAATTCCCATCCAGGTTACTTAATTCTGAAAAAAAAAAAGAACTGTCAATGTCAATATTTTAGGTTAACTAGTTTACTTTGCATTTTGGTCTTCATTATTATTTAACCAAAAAATTTCTTAACTTTTGCCCTTTATTCATAGGCCGCAATGGTATTTCTTACTGTTACAAACTTTATACGGGTCCGCGGTCCAGATGAGTTCTGGCGAAAAAGAAGGATTTTTAGGCTAGCTGCTCATTACATTGGTCGTCGGAGAAACTGTTATTCCGTCGCCGTGCGTAATGTACACCGAGCGCTAGCATACTCAACTAAGGCTCGAGAACTAAAGAAGCAAGACATGAAGGACTTGTGGAACACCAGGATCACTGCAGCGTGCGAGCAACACAACATTACACAATTTCAGCTTAAAGAGGGCCTCGATCGAGCCAACATTATGTTAGATCGCAAATCACTCTCCAATTTAGCCTCCTGGGAACCTCGGACCTTTGAATCGCTAGCTGCTGTGGCTAAGGAGAAGTTACGTCTTGACGGTTTTGTGGACACGGCTGACAAAAAATACCCAACTGGTATCAACCTCAACTTGAAGGATGTCATGTTAGAGCATTGGTTGAAAGAAAAAAAGTAAAAAGTTTATATGTATTTAATCTAAATTCTATTCATAAGTATTTCATTAGGAAATAAATAAAATTAGGATAACTCTTATGTCTTTTTTTACATAGCTAAGTTTCATTTAATCCTTTCTTCAGTTGTTTTGTTAATTCATTTTGTTTCTCAAGCATGTACAGGTTTTCTATTTTTCTTCTTTGTTGCCTTTCTACATCCTTTAATACACCTTCATGCATCTTTTCCCTGTAAAATCAGAAAAGCAAATTAATAGATGATGGTGTTGTTATTAATTCTGTTTTCATGAAACATTAGGTACTGGTCCAATCACAAGCTAGAAAGCTATGAACTATTGGCTATAAAAACGAACAAAAGATAATCACTCCCGTTTAAATAAAAGAGACATGGTGATGTTTATAGTTCGCCCACAGTGATTTATTAAAATCACAGCGTCTCTTTTATTTGTACGGGAGTGCTTATCTTTTGTTTGTTTTATAGCTCATAGCTTACTAGCTTGCGGTGCGACTAAGCCTAAATAAGTAATATGACCACTTTTAGTATAAAAAGGGAAAACAATAAACAATAGTTTTCCATTCACAAATCTGCTTGGCATCACAATGGTAGCAAAATTAAATAATTACAGAGAGTGTGTTCATTCAGTCCTGAATACAGCTAAATTCTAAAATAAGTTGTTAACACCCAAGAAATAATTTTACTACACATACTTTTCACATCACCTGGGGGATATTTTTCATGAAATAGGAGGCAAACGAGCAGACTTGCCTGATGGTAAGCAATCACTGCTGCCCATGGACACCCATAACACCATAGGTGTTGGAGGTGTGTTGCCTGCTTTTAAGATTATTTGGTATAAATAGTAAGAAAAAACGTAAAAAATAGTGTCCTAGTGTAATCAGAAGTGTCACTTTTGCTACCTCTTAGCAGGGAAGAGAAAATCTTTTTCCCAAAATGGTGACGTTAAAACTTGGTTAACCTTTCATATGCACTTGTAAATAAATGATTAAATTGCAACCATATGAAGCCACATTGCAACCAGGGGCCAGTTTCTCGAAAAGGTACGGACTTGTATTAAAAGTGCGCGAACTGTCAAATCTTATGGGTTTTCATGGAAACACACTTGTAAATCTTGTAATAGAAGGCTTGTACCTTTCGAGAAATGGGCCATTGATCTATTCCCAAGCATACCAAAGGTTAAACATTAGCCATGTACAGTTACTGGCCAGTGTACCTTTACCTATAAACAGAGTTCATTTTTACTTAGAATTTCTATTACTGGTTACTTCTCAGTGACTGGCCACGTTATGCTAAAATGAATTCAATTATAATGGTTCCTTCAAATCTAGGGTGAACTGGCATCTTCTGGGCGATTACTCCATCGTAGGCCACATCTTTGCCTTTGACTAGTCTGTGGCCAAGAGTTAGCCCATTTATAATAATAAAAAAGTAATCACCATTATACAGAGTTCATTTTTAGTATAAGGTAGGCAGTTATTGGAAAGGCTAATGATAAAACGCTAATGACACTGTCCTATGCTTAACTTAACACTTCATACTTATGGACAAAAGAATATGATAGAGGTAAGGAGAACCCTTTCACATGGGAGAATAATTTTACAGTGTCCAGTAACCCAAAAATAGCAATTCAAAATCTCCAGATCTCACTACCAATTTAACTTCTATCCACATAGAATTTTTCCCCACTACTGGTAAGTTATACAAAAATTTGTCTTATTTAGTGAACTTCGATAGTTAAAGGGTACTTTTTTCTTATCTTTACCCTCCAGAGTTTATAGTTGTAGGCATGGTGTTTGATGCAACTTTGTGACTTTTTATTGCATGAAGTAAAGTTACTATGAATCATATTCAATTTATTACCTGTCATATTGCTGCTTTATGTGAACATAGCTCACTATGCCTAACGAGACTGCGCACGAGAGTCCTAGAACTAGTTTTGAACTGGTGGAAGACATTGGGTTGTTTTTACTCAATATTCTAATATTGTTTATATCAGTTTCATAACTGGTAGAATGGAATTTTTCTTTATTCAACTATTACCATTTTTAATGTAATCTAATCAGTGCTAAACATTAGATGCTTTAAATGAAATAAAATATAACCGTTTTACATAACAATAAAACGATTATTATGTGCCGAGAGAAAGCACAGCGTCGCTTTATGAAGATGCAATGTATTTTCTCACCTATTGTCAGATATTTTTATTCGATTTCTGAACGTTTTTAGCGTTTCTGAACGAATTATCTGTCACCAGAGGGCGCGCGCGCTTTAGACTTGTCATGGCGTACTTCACCAGGAAGAAACTTCCTGCGACGCTGTGCTTTCTCTCGGCACATAATAATCGTTTTATTGTTATGTAAAACGGTTATATTATGTGCCTTAGGAAAGCACAGCGTCGCTTTATGAAGACGTGTTTGTTATCTGCTGGTGACAATATTACACGCAATTTGATGATAATGTTAATCACTTCATTAGTAAGAATGAACATAAACTGATTAGATGGGAGGCATGTCCCTAATTTTTTATTAATATTTTAAGGTACAAAACTAACAGACTTAAAGCAAGGGTCTGTTCTCATACGGACTAAAGTATATTTGCAGACTGTTCTAATAGCAATAGCTTATATCAGTCAGTCCTGTCTCTCATAGCATTTGATCTGAGATATCATGTCTTACCTTAAACACACAATTGATCATGATAGTCAGTAACAATCAAACTAAATGTTACAATGTTTAAGATAGCTTTAAATTATATGTCGCGTACCTGTGCAATCAATCTCTCGGCATTAGTACTTATTTAAATATTGTAGCTCTGCCAACTACCTGTTTGTAGGCAAGCTTCTATAGTAAGTTCCTACAGTCTGTCCAAGGCAGGAGACGGTAGAGCGGTAGTTGCTCAGTGGGCACCTATGCCCGTACCCTGTACTAAGTACCTACTACTGTAGGTACTACAACTCAAGGTGTCCAGTCTGCACCAAGCTGCAGGATAGTGTAGGAACTTGACTGTAAATAAATAAAATACAGATTTATTACCTTCCTTTCTTGCTTTCTGGCACTACTGGCCCAAGGGGGCTTTCCTCAATGGTTATAAGCCCTCACAAATGTGGCAACTTACTTATGGTTGTTGATTGCCCTGGTTACCTACCAGTCTGAGTACCAACTGAAGGTAATTGAAACATGATGGGTACAGTGTTCAAGAACCTGGAATTTCAAGCTTTTCAGAGATTCTTCATTAGATTTCCAATCTTCAGGGATGTGTAATCTTGACTGTCTAAACTACATAATTTAATTTATTTAATTTTAAGAATATATATATGTATATAGCCTTAAATATTTTGTATGTATTAGCTAACACAAAGCTAAAGGTATAATACCAGACATACTCTTTATTGTGCACCTCAATACAGAAACAATACAGTAACTTACACTGCAACTTCAGAAGTTGTACACCAACAGGCAGTTGGTCACTAAAGGGCAATTCGTACCAGCCAACCTTTGTGCACTATCTTAGGGTATCTTCTCCGTGTGACACCTTGCGTGTCATATACTAGCTTCCGCAGCCTGGGAGGACAAGAGTGAGCTCAGCTGGAGTGATCTGGACCACTGTGAGCAGCATTGCAGATGAGGGCATCTGCAATTCTGACGTCCTAGTTGGGGGACCTTCAAAGCAGTTTCTAACTTTATAACTATTATAACTAGAGGAGGTTTTAGTCCAGAACAGCTGATCTATGTACCTCTGCTCTGGTGTTCTACTGTCTATATTATTTAAAACACTTACATAGAAATAGTCTCATTTTCAATAACACTTTTGTCTTCCTTAGTATCTTAATATCCTTTGTCCCCCCCCTTTTTCAGCAGTTGTACCGTCTCTATTGCTGGGGGAGGTAGGCCTGGAGTCAACTCTATCCACCTCATGAAATCTTTATAACCTGAAATGGTCCACTGTTGTTCTTGACAGCAAGTCTGCCTGACTCAGTGTGTACAACCCGCTAGTGCCCTGAGCACTAAGTGGATTCATCTGGTATTCTAACTCACAAGGAAGAAGGCTAGATTATCGCCTCATCAAGGTTGTTTCACAATTTGTTAACTGTCTCTGAAATTCAATCTGAAGTCTTTTAACACAATGGCTTGATATGGCAGGGTGACCACCTCCGAGGTGGCTGCCAGAGTTAGGTTAGGTGCCTTTCACAACAGGCTATTGTGTAGCAGCTGACAATTGTAGAAAGCAGTCAGTTTGCAATTGTGATGTATGTCTAACAGTAGTAACATTGATCTGCCATAGCCAAATTGAGAAGCTGTGCGAGACTTTGTATAAAAAAACTGGCATATAAGCTATGCATATAGTTTTATTTAGCCTTCATAAATGCATTTTAATCTGCTTGCTTTTTCATCTTCAATTAAATTAGTCTTTATGCCATCTTAAACATCACAGTTTAGGCAACTCAGTAGAGTGAATTATTACTGCTGCCTGATGGATAACTCTGACCCACCGTTCTATTATCTAACGTTTCTATCCTCTCTAGAATTCTTTACTTGCAAGTGAGAGTAATGAGTCACCTTAAGTATCTGGCGCTACTCTTATTGTTGTACATCAGTTCTTTAATCTTTGTTTACACTGTGTATGAATAAAATATATTTATCTGTTCAGGAGTCACAGCCGGTGTTGCAATTCATGTGGTTATTCTCCAGACTTTTCTGGACTGAGAAATAATCTTCTCTTTTCATGCAGGATACTCTATTGATTTAGTAGGCATCACCATCAGCTCTGACATAGGCATGAGTTCCATGACACTCGACAAGTTGACACCAGTCCAGATTATTTTCCTAATAATGTCCAACCACACTGTTGTCTGGCCCTACTCAGGACTGCAAAATGCTCAGATGGGACAAGGAATCATGTAGGTTTACTAGCCCAAGGCAACCTCACTCACATGTGGTCTCCGAGACCCAGCATGTTAATCCCTCACAAGGAAAGGTGGTAACGGCAATCAGAACTTTGTTTTGCTAAAATATTGCAAGGCATCTCTTTTGCAGCGTCAACACTACCCAGCTCGTTCTTTCCACATAGAAGTGCTGTGACTGCTGTGACAAGGAAAGGGCCAAGACAGATGCTGGCACATGGAGTGGTAAAGGCAGTGTGTCTTTCATAAAGGTCTCCGCGACCCAGAAAGTTAATCCTGCACAGGGGCAGGGTGCCAATAAAAGGCCAAAAGGGAGAAGTACTTAGGAGTATCTCTCATATATATTATAGGTGGCACATAAGAGAAATTATTTTCTCTAGTTCTTGCCTTGTCCTATGTTACTCGAACATGGATAAACCATCTCTCTTTAATTCATTATTTACTTAAATCTTCAAGCATAATATACATTTATTTGGTATACTACACCATACTCAGATCACTCGCTTAATACACTCAAACTCTTCTTCTATTCTCTCTTAGAATGGGTTAGTTGTTAATTGCTTTACTACAGGTGTTGTGAAAAATAACTGGCTACTCTTGAGTAAAAGATACGCTAGATTTGTCACTGGTGACAACTTTACTGGTTCTGAGCCTGAGCTCATCATATTATCAACTTCATCACAAAACTTTGCCTGTAGTGCAGTGACTGTGTGGTTTTCCATATAACTTAGTTCTCTTTCTTTTCATCTCTTTCTTAACTCTCCTAATAAATTATTTAATGAAACCAAGAAGCAACTGAAAACATAGGCACAAGCGGGTTATGATATAATTGTCCCGTAGAAATATTGAATTTCTGTTCTGCCTAAAGTTTTACAAACAATTCTAGTGTATTGCTCTCATGGTTGGTTTGAATTCTTCTTAGTAAGGTTCTACTTTTAAATCTTCTTATCTATCTATTATCCTGTAGCATTATTGTTCTTCCAATATCAACATGAATATTCCGTTTTCTACAACTTGCTGTCTTCCACACTTTCTCTTCTGAAATACATGCTGTTCACCTTCCGGGTAGCCTTGTAAATACAATAGTGTAAGTGTAGGCCTGTGCGAACCAGTTCATTTTGTCTCAGTATTGCACTAAACAAACTTGCATAACTCTATGTTTTGAGACGTTCATTCCCCTTCTTTAGAGGAAAGTTCTTTGTTTACTGCAAAGTCTGTTAATACTGGTTCATTATACAATTGTCTAGCCCCTCTACATTAGTAGCAGGTCCTTTCTGGAAGGCTTCATAAAGATTACAGAATAATCTTTAATTTCACTTTGACTTTTTCATCTTGTTTCATCTCTGTCACTCTTTAATTCTCCGGAAGGTTCTGCTTCGTGCCTGGATGCTTGTAGTGGCATGGTCGCCAGGAAATCTTGATTTAGAAGCAACAACAGCATTGATTGATAATGGCTTGATGGTTGGCTTCGAGCCAACACTATATCGCCTTACGACCACGACGAGCAGCCTGAAAACTCTGGCTCATGAGAACATGGCGTAGATCGCCGATGCTCTTTCTCACTCGCGAGTCACTAATGTGCTGAAAATGTTGGGTCATGTCTCCTGAGAACATGGCGAGGACCGCCGATGTTCTTCTTCACCCACGAGCAGTTAAAGTGCTGAAAACGCTGGATCATGGCTCATGAGAACATGGCGAAGATGGCCGATGCTCTCTTTCACCCGCGAGCCGCTAATGAGCTGAAAACGCTGGGTCATGGTTCATGATAACATGGCGAGGATCGCCGATGCTCAAAAACACTGGCTCATGAGAGCAAGGCGTGGAAGGCCGACGCGCTTTATACCCTCGAGCCGCCAAATAGCTGTAAATGATGGGCCATCAGCATCATACCTCACGAGAGCAAAGCGTGGGCCGTTACTCTCGTTACTTTACCCGTAAGGGTAGGTATTCAGGTTCCAACTCCGAGTCGGAAAACGGAACATAAACAGCCCTGAAGCTAGTTTCCGTCTCTGTGGCCTTTTTGTGCTCTTCCGCACTCATATTTCTTATTTTTTCTTCACAATCTCATTTTTCAATACCGATATGGCGGCGAGAAATACACGCAATGACAAGTCTAAAGCGCGCGCGCCCTCTGGTGACAGATAATTCGTTCAGAAACGCTAAAAACGTTCAGAAATCGAATAAAAATATCTGACAATAGGTGAGAAAATACATTGCATCTTCATAAAGCGACGCTGTGCTTTCCTAAGGCACATAATACTTTTTGGTATATTTTTATATATGTATATGACATTTCAGTTTTACACTTGCCGTTCACTGACATTGACAGATGGGGGAAATATTTCCGTTTAGAAAAATCAGAAAAAATTGACAAAAATAACATCTTAACCTCTCGTATGCGGCCTGTCAATTTTGGTGATTGAAATAGTGACCTTGACATTTAAAGCAATAGATTAAAATTCCCACGCACGGATCCATGTCTAAACATACGAGGGGTTAAGGCCCTAACAGACTGCCGAACCTGGCTGCTAGCTGAATGGCATTTCTGCGACGCCAGACGCCTATCGAAAGGCCGCTGGCTCTGTCGCGCCAATATGGCGTTTCGTGTCGCAAAACTGCCATTCGGCTACGGGGCCTGACCAGAGACCATAACTATACATTTTGTAGAGCGACGTCTCGTCCACTCACACTTGTCATTTCGTACGGAAAACGAACGAAAATTCCGAATTTCTGTCTATCGAACCAAGGTTGGGTCGATTCGACCGTGTGTTATTGCTTTATTTATATGAGTTTGTTATGAGGTTATATTTCTAACAAAGAGCATTTAATCACTACGCTTATACATTTCTAATGTATAAGCAAGTTTTCCTTGTATTTTTTTAGTACCACACGAAAATCAAGATAAGTCCAAGCGTGGTCCAAGCAAAAAGCTAGGAACATATTACGCGGACGTCCGCCGTCGCGCGACCGCGGACGCGGATCTAGACAATGAATATACACATAAAGCTAGGAACACACTACGCGGACGTCCGTCGTAAATCGACCGCGGTCGGGAATCTGGACAATGAAATTACACATAACCGTGCAAACTATCGGTCGACGGACGTGGACGTGGCCTTGAGCGCATGGACGTCCGATCGAAATCTGGCTCGCTGGATGTTTTGTTCCGTGCACACTGATCGGTCGCGGTCGCGGTCGATTTACGACGGACGTCCGCGTAGTATGTTCCTAGCTTTACCGTGCAAACTATCGGTCGTTGGTCATGGACGTGGCCTTGAGCGCATGGACGTCCGATCGAAATCTGGCTCGCTGGATGTTTTGGTCAGCCGAAGCCACGTCCCGAAGACCGTGCACACTGTTCCGCGGACATACATACTACGCGGACGTCCGTCGTAAATCGACCGCGGACGGGGAACTGGACAATTAAGCTAGGAACATACTACGCGGACGTCCGTCGTAAATCGACCGCGGACGGGAATCTGGACAATGGAAATACACATAACCGTGCAAACTATCGGTCGACGGACGTGGACGTGGCCTTGAGCACATGGACGTCCGATCGAAATCTGGCTCGCTGGATGTTTTGTTCCGTGCACACTGTTCGGTCGCGGTCGCGGTCGTTTTACGACGGACGTCCGCGTAGTATGTTCCTAGCTTGAAGCTACCGCGACCGAACAGTGTGCACGGAACAAAACATCCAGCGAGCCAGATTTCGATCGGACGTCCATGCGCTCAAGGCCACGTCCACGTCCGTCGACCGATAGTTTGCACGGTCAAGCTAGGAACATACTACGCGGACGTCCGTCGTAAAACGACCGCGACCTATCAGTGTGCACGGAACAAAACATCCAGAGAGCCAGATTTCGATCGGACGTCCGTGCGCTCAAGGCCACGTCCGCGTCCGTCGACCGATAGTTTGCACGGTTGTGTGTATTTCCATTGTCCAGATTGCCGTCCGCGGTCGATTCACGACGGACGTCCGCGTAGTGTGTTCCTAGCTTTATGTGTATTTCGATTGTCCAGATTCCCGTCCGCGGTCGATTTAAGCTAGGAACACACTACGCGGACGTGCGTCGTGAATCGACCGCGGACGGGAATCTGGACAATGGAAATAGACATAACCGTGCAAACTATCGGTCGACGGACGCGGACGTGGCCTTGAGCGCACGGACGTCCGATCGAAATCTGGCTCTCTGGATGTTTTGTTCCGTGCACACTGATAGGTCGCGGTCGCGGTCGTTTTACGACGGACGTCCGCGTAGTATGTTCCTAGCTTTACGACGGACGTCCGCGTAGTATGTTCCTAGCTTGAATATACACATCGTACCTATTCGCGCCACAACCGCGCAGACGACCTTGAGCTTTCATCCATCAGCTGTTAAAATTGTTAGTGTCAATGCATGCGTCGCGCGGCAAGCTAGTGTGAATTTTGAATAATTTTCACTAATTTAGAGAAATGTATAGCGTAATTATAACAATTATTGTTATTTTGCTTCTGGTTTGGGATGTGGGATATTATTTCAGAGCGTATTTAGTAGTTTTCTTCGGGAGATTATTTCAGAGAAGATTCAAGATCAATGAAACCACAGTGTTGTACGGTAAGTATTTGAAATATTGATAAAATATTCATGCTTTAGAATGATAACTGATGTTTTGTAAACTTTTACATTATCTTCTTTACACAGTTTTCAGTCTATTAACAGAAACAAGTGGATTTCAGGATTTTTAGGTTACCTACTTCAAGAAAATTTGCTACAAACTTATTGTTTTCAGTAAAATGATCTGGTGCCGGCAACCTATTGTATTAGTACATAAATACGAACAATTGAAGGCTACATTCTCTATAAATTAGTTTACTAGGTTAACCAACAACAATTACGGTAAATATTCTACAAGGTGCTTATTGATTTTTCGAAGTCAAGGCTCGTTCACCGGAAGACGTGCGATGGCATTGTACTTGCTTGTTAGTGTGTCATAATTAGAAAAACTCTATTTGTAGAATCGCTTGCATTTTTACGAGTGAACATTATGATGTAATAGTGTTTGTTATCATTTTAATCATCATTATGAAGGTTATTCCGCGCATGCGACTTGTCGCACGCCGGTTGTTCTTTCTATATTCCTGAGTGATGAAACGGGCAAACTAGGCCCATGATACACCTACCTATAAAAGTTTGCAAACTTTCAAGTACTAGTACATGAGTTACTACACCAAAAAGATATCTCGCTCGACTCTGATCGACTCTGAGCCGGCGCTGATTATTGACGCTATTGGTTACTGCTATAAACTTACGAATACCTTCTTTTCTGTTATTCGTAAGTTTATAGTTCTGTTACCACGTCGATGGCAAACAGGCATACGGTGCACCCCATGGAAAGCGGTCACCGTAACCTATGGACTCCTGCAACTCGGGGGTGTCACATGCGCGTTGCTGACCCATTAGAAACTTGTGCAGTCCTTTTTTGAAGAACTCTGTAAAACTTATTTGTATTTCAATACATAAGTATAAGATTAGCAATCAGATTCGACAATCGAGAATTGTATGATATTTTTGTACACTCATCGCACTCTTCGCTCATCAGGCAAGGATGCGATTAAGGCAAGACAATAGTTTACGGAATACCACAAAAATGTAACAGTTAGATTAATAATCGTAACAGTAAAATAATTACTTAATTAACAATCTGAATAGGCCTGTCGATTCAAAGCGATAACAATAATAATGACTAGTTATCATAATATTTTCACTATCAAATAAACAATAGAGTGCACGTTCGTTTATTTAAGCACTTTTCTGTTTCATACTTACGAGAATCAAATTATTTAGTTTTCCTGTCGCCAACAGTTATCCCTCTTAGAAAAAATACATTGTAACAATAAACAATAGCGAGTTGATGTCTTTGACCTGCGGAATATGACAATATGTATGAAAAACGCAAGTCTTTATTATTTACAGGTCTCTCATTTTCTAACAAGTGTACATAGTATAAAGATTGTGCAAGTAATTGCAGGTAGATTACATTACCGAACAACCTTTGAGCTGACCTTTTTACCTTTATCTTTAGGTCAAAGACCATTTCATGATTTTCATGGGAATTTTCATATAAATAAATACCCAGTTATAGTCGGTAGCAATCTAGCAATCTATGGAACTGGTTATCATTTGGCAATGAGCTCTAAGAATATCTAAGACACGACGACATTGTCCAATTGGTTAAACGTGTTCAGAATATATTTAGCAGACTTACGAGTGGCCAAATTAGTAACCAAGCGGTCGGGTGCTGGAATAAATTAAGACGAAAACTTGATTAAAAAAATGATAACGCCGAGTCTTGCAAAATTAATGGCAAAAATACTCATCGAGTTCATTGAGCTTAAAAAAATAGTACAATGGGGGAGTTTTGTTATTAGACAGATTTTTTTTCTTGAAGGTTATTGTGACTATTATAGGCATAAATACCAAGAAGTCTTAAAGGTCGACAACCATGGATTAAGAGTCGGCGTTTTTGATATTTCGCTCGTTCAATAGTGTGGTTTTTATTTATTTTTGGTTACTTTGAGTCTGCGTCCATACCATCATGTTACTTGTATTTGTTTACATTAGAACCACTATTTCCAGGCATTTGCACCACCCGTGACGTGGACATCTTCTTTACTCACATGAACAACGCGCGGTACCTCCGAGCGCTCGACTTCTCTCGCATCCACTTTTATGACCGCACCGGCCTCTATGAGAAGCTTGCGGCAGTCAAAGGTGCGGCCCTCATGGGCGCCAGCACTATACGCTATAGGAGGCCGCTTGACATATTCAGCCTTTACAAGGTTGAGACCAAGGTGAGAATTTAGCAATTTAAAATTTAAAAATTTTGTATATCAAGCTTCGGTCTTCAGAGTTCACTTCTACGATCGCACCGCGGCCTCTACGAGAAGCTCGCTTCGATTAAAGGTTCGGCCCTAACGGGCGCCAGCACTATACGCTATAGGAGGCCACTTGACATATTCAGCCTTTACAAGGTTGAAACTAAGGTAAGATTTTACCACTGTACAATTTCAGGTTGGCATTGGCCAAGAAGATCTCTCTAGCCCTCTTCTACGAACGACCGCACCGGCGTCTACGAGCTTGCGGCGGTCAAAGGCGCTGCCTTGATGGACGCTAGTACCTATCATAAGCTACACGAGATTGCTTGACATATTCAGTCTTTACAAGGTTGACACTAAAGTGAGATTTTAGGTGTATAAAATGTAAGGCGTGATATATTCAGTTTTCTAAAATCAAATCCTCGAAGCGAAATATTTGGTCTATCTAGCAAGATTGCTTGATATTTTTCGGATCTATTTCTACGACCTTCTACCTCAAATCTGATTTATATTCAGTCTTAATTAAAAAACGAAAGACAAGGCAGACATTTACATTTACACAATAGACGAGTTACTCCGCCTTCTCGCCACATAAATCAACAATGACAACAAAAAAAAGGCTAAATAATAGATATTACCAATTGTTGAGATGTTGTAGGATGAAGGGTGAGTATCTAACCCTAGTAACACCTTAATACCTACATTGCTGTGCCCCAACGGGGTTTATGCTGGAACCTAAATATGTACTTATTATAAAATCTTGTAAAACCCATAAAAGCAATAAATGAATTATGATTATGAATTATGAATTAATAAAACGCACCTATTTTTAACCCCCGACGCAAAAACGGCGGGGTGTTATAAGTTTGACGTGTCTGTCTGTGTGTGTGTCTCTCTGTCTTGTCTGTTTGTATGTCTGTCTGTGTGTGTGTCTGTCTGTGGCATCGTAGCTACCGAACGGATGAACCGATTTCGATTTAGTTTTTTTTTGTTTGAAAGCTGAGTTAGTCGGGAGTGTTCTTAGCCATGTTTTATGAAAATTGGTCCACTATGTCGCGGTCAAAATTTTAATTTTGTGGTTATTTTATGAGATAATGATGAGAGAGTGCCGTAACAGTAGCACTGACATATCAGAACATTTGGTCGACCTACCCAACATTACATATTACATTTTAACTTACAGATGTTATGCTGGGACGAAAAGACGATCTTCCTCGAACACAAGTTCATCACACTGAAGGACAACTTCGTGCGAGCCATAGTTTTCTCTCGGACGCACATAGTAGGCCTCGACCTGCCCACGGCCATGGCGTACGTGCCCGAAGCACACAACATGAAGACCTTTCCTGAAGAGGTCGTCCAGTGGCAGCAGTGCTTGGAGACTGCGAGCGCTAGGCTAAGGAAGAAGGATTAGAGTAGGTAACGCTAAAGACTGATGCATTTATTGTTATGAATTGGGGTTGAGTTGGGTAATGTTTTTGACATAGAGTCGCTACGCCGGGCGAAAGTTAAATCTGGGTATCGTAGCTAGCTCTCCCTATTACTATTCTGTATTTAGTGACTTGACAGAACCTGACTGCGTTTCGATACCCACCTGGCGTCAACGATTGTCACTTCGGTGAGGCCGGCTGTTTCTGCGACTATAAAATCGATCGATTTGTCTCCTGGAGAGCGTTGATAATTGATGTCCGGCCATGTTTTTATGCTTATTGAATTGTTTGGCGGGGTACTTAATATTATTTATGTGTAATTGTGTCTAGGAAAAAAAAAGCGACATTTACATGATTGTAGTAATTATAATAATATAATTGCCGCACGGTGAAGCCTTTGTCCAGTTTTTGATCAAAAAATACATGTAGGCTAGTAGAATCGGGAAAGCAATTTTTTTTGTCCTTAACTTTAAGTTTAGACGAAGGAAAGTAACAGCAGTAGTTACGTAAGAAGACAGCACTTGATTAGAATGTTTAGGTACTCAAAAAGAGCCAATGATTTTTTTTTTTAATTTATTTACTCAAAAAAGGTTACTCAGTATTATTCTAATTATAGTATTTTCGCCAAACTGTATGACAGTTTGTTGGATATTTCTTAATAGGGTAATGAAACGAATGACAAAAAGAGACAAATGTCGTATAAACTATATGATAATGACGTTAATTTAAAGTGGAAATCAACCAAATGAAGCTGACGGGGCACACCATGTAATGAAAATAAAAAAATCTGGTCTCGGTTTGGTTATAAATTAATCTTAGTGCATGTCGCTTGTAAGTATTGATGGAATAATTTTGTTAATGTGGCTTATAGTCAATGATAAAATTCGTTACACATATGAATGGAAATGATTTTCACATCTATTTATGTATTAACATAGATGGAGTTTGTATACCTACCTACGTGAAGCCACGTCTATACATGGTACGAAGTACTATTACGCGTCATTAAGATAATTATCCTCCAAATTAGTAGTAGGTATTAGAGTACTGAAAACTTCTGTAGAGTTTTGTTCAAGCAAATTGATATAATTGGCTTGATTATAGGTCATGATATATTAATAGACCATGTGTCTAAATATATTTCATGTTATTTCGGTTCAAAATCTTTAAAAAAATGCATTTCAAAGTTTTAAACTCGGGGGTTAACCTTTGCGACATGGTGGAGGTGCTGGGATTCAAACCAAAGTACTATTTAGAAATAAATCTTACTTAGATAATTACATTTTCGTTCGAATACTATTGGCTTGAATGGGCTTTAAAGTCGCTAAGGCTATCGCACCGTACCGCGACATTGGTGCGGTTTCACCAAATGACTAAACGTTTGTAACTATTTTTGGTCACATTATTTGTATATTGCACATTATGTTTTATTTATTGACACGATCTTTATTTTTAGGTGCGAATATGTGTTGTCGTTATGAATATTTTGATGATTATTGCTGAAGACATGAAATAGGCTAAATACTGGTATGTAATAGGAAAATTAAAATTAAAATTAAAATAATTTATTAGATATTACATGTACATAGTCCACATTCCTTTCTTTTATTTCATCGTGTGTTTTATATATAATTATATTATGTGCTAGAAGTACCTGCTTTATTTTTTGATGCGATATAAATAAAAGCTTCTAGGACAGTTTCGTTTACTACCTATATTAGTGACTGAGTGGTTGTTGTTAATAGGCAGTAACTCGCTAGCGTCCTATAATTGGCCACCCTGTAGGTACTAAAAATTAATTCTCCTTACCTTACCTTGAAACAGAGATATATCTTTGTCGGTTCAGATTAATTTGGTAGTTGAAAAATTCATAATAAGTTACAACCTGTGCACCTGTTTATTTAATGCTTATAATACAATCGTAAATCGTTATCGTCGTGAACTACGTCAGTGATAGTTAATGTAGTAGTAAGATCGTAAGAGAATAGATAAAGATATCAGCGCAGCTAATATCAATTTGAAATTATATAGGTATCCATTAGAGTTTATATTTACTGAAGTCTATGATGCTTATTTTGCCTTAACATATTCAGTGCCAGTGCATGTGACGTGCTGTGAGCATAGCCAATAAAATGGAGAAATGCGTACATAGTGTGTACCCGGCTAATAACGATTACTAGTCAATACATATTAGTAAAGTTTTCCTGTAAAATATTACTTTTTTGAGAATTTCTGTCGTTTGATTATGTTAATATGTATTTGTTAAATAGTAGATGTATTGAAATGACAATCACTTATACGGAATTTAATGAAGTGTAACGATTATTGTTTCGTTATATTTATTGTGCATTGTTATGTACTTACTACTTATGATTATTTTTTAATAAACGACTTAAAATATAGTATTTTTTTTATTTTTGACCATATTCGTTTGAACGTTCAGAACCCGTTCATATCGGAAATAAGTTAAAGTCATAAAGGTGAAAAGAAATAAGACTAGTTTTCCTAATTATTGGTGACAATTTTTCACAATAAAATTGTATTGGATAACCGTGCAAAGAATAATTTCTTGCTTCGTTTTCAAATTACCTACACGTTGACGTGCATATGCAAATTTTAACATAGTTTTAGTTTTTAAAGCGTATGTTAGGTTTGAGTACGAGTTGATTTGATGGTTCTGTGTAAGCATGGGAATATTGGTATGAAGGGAAAGGCGCTTACGGATAAAGAACCAGATAAATATTGGGTTGGTAAGAAAGTAATGAGCGATCGATTGAATTCCACATAAAATTTTTGAGAGAGTTCTAGAATCTTCTATGGTCGAAAGTATATAAAGGGCGAGTCGCACAGTTTCTCGTCAGCCATTCACTAGCTGTCGCCGAGCTAATATAAGGAAGAAAATGGACGAATTAAAAGTGCATGTAAGGTATTGCTTACTATATGAATTTCAGTCTGGCCATTCAGCCGCCGAAGCAGTGCGTAATATATGTCAGCGTGTTGCTCCTGAAGTTGTGTCTGAGGCCACGGCGAAACGATGGTTCCAGCGGTTTCGTAGTGGCGATTTTTCATTATCAGATCAACCTAAGTCTGGTCGACCGGTGAAGATTGATGTAGCCAAATTAAAAACCTTAATTGAAGGAGATCCGAGGCTAACGAGTCGTACTCTTGCTACCGAGTTAGGCTGCTCTCATGTCACCATAGAAACACATTTACACGAGTTGGGAAAAAACTACAAATACAGTGTTTGGATACCGCACGAACTTGATAGAGATCAACTAAACCGCCGTGCCGATATCTGCATACAGCTTCTGTCTTTTCGCCACACATTCAACTGGTTGGACCATCTTATCACTGGAAATGAAAAATGGGTCTTATATATAAATCACACACGCAAACGTCAGTGGCTAGCTCCAAACGAAAAAGGAGAGGCACCAAAAACAGAGCCTCACCCGAAAAAAGTTATGCTGTCCGTTTGGTGGGATATTCATGGTATTATTCACTGGGAACTCCTACCAAGTGGAATGACTGTTACCGCATCAGTATGCTGTAATCAGCTTGAAAATTTAAACCAAAAAATCTGTCAGAATCGTCCACAGCATGCTAAAGTTTTTTTCTTACAGGACAATGCTCGCCCACACATTGCAAAAGTGACTCGGCTAAAGCTATGGGAGCTAGGTTGGAAAGTGATACCTCATCCACCGTACTCTCCAGACTTGGCACCTACGGATTACGCATTGTTCAGATCGCTAAGCAATGCCTTGAATGAAAAAAAGTTCGATGATCAAGCCCATCTACGACAGTACATAGCTGAGTTTTTTGAACCTAAACCTAAGAACTTCTTCGCCGATGCTATTCATTCTTTACCAGAACGATGGAGACAAGTAGTAGATAACGAAGGCCGTTATATTTTTGATAAATGATTAAAATAATAATAATAAAAAAAAAAAAAATAATAATAATAAGCCCGCGGGGGCAGCTTGTGGCGAGCTGACGGTGAGTGGCGACACCGCGGACCCCTATTCCAGAGGGCACTTCCATCTAGCCCTCGCCTCTGCGCTTGCCTTAACCGGCCGGCCAGAGTGGATTCGCAAGAGCGGGACCTATGCTCCAGGTTGGAAGTGTAAAATGTCATAACGCCGGCGGCCTGCTGAATGGAACACCAGGAACCAAGCTACCGCAGACTCACCTCTCGACAACCTTTTAGCCACTCTCAAGTGTTGCTCTGTTGTCGCACCGTGCGTGCGGCCGTTTTGCAGGGCCCACTCAATGAGTTGGCGAGTCACCGCCTGCCTTTTACAATTGTGAGACTAATTGTCACGGCAGGTGTCCGATAGTCTCCTCCCATAGCCCTTTAACCAGTTCATCCAACTTTCAAAACAATAACCCATGACCTTAGCTCCCATCGCAGCACAAAAGTGCTGCACTGCAATAGTCTTTGCACCTGGCGGGGACCATCTCCGATTGTATGATATTGTGCGCTCGGGGATGGTATCCGCCACGTGTATCCCTTGCCTTTAGATTAAAATGTCTAAAAGGGCCTCTGTGCTGTTGGCTTCGGCCCCACGCATGCCTCCCAAAGGTCCGGGACCCCATGGTCCCGAGATATGGAAAAGACAAACAAATAATAATAATAATAAATTAAATAACGGACGCCCTGGATCGGAGGGTCCGCTCACTGCTTACCACACACCGTATGTTACACCCGCGCTCGTCTGTTATGAGATTGTACATCCCACGGAAGTGCGGAGGTCGAGGCTTCCTAAACGCCAAAGATCTCCACAACCGTGAGGTATACAATCTCAGGAATTACTTCCTTAACAACGAGTGCGGGATGCATCGTGATGTGGTGGCAGTGGACGGAAACCTCACGCCGCTCTCCTTGGCGAAAGAGAACTGGCGCAAACCTGTGGTACTAAATACTGCGGACCGCAAGGCGGTATGGGAAAGCAAGCAGCTACACGGGCGGTTCTACAAGGCCCTCACGGGACCCGATGTAGATCTGCTCGCATCGGTGAACTGGTTACGATTCGGGGACCTCTTCGGAGAAACCGAGGGTTTTGCCTGTGCAATTGCGGACGAAGTTATGATGACGAACAACTACCGGAAATATATCCTGAAGGACGGTACGGTCGACATTTGTCGGGCATGCCGCCGTCCCGGAGAGTCACTCAGGCATATTATTTCCGGTTGTTCTCATCTTGCTAACGGCGAGTACTTGCACAGACATAACCTCGTAGCCAGGATTATTCACCAGCAACTTGCTCTTCAATACGGCCTTGTGGACCGCGAAGTACCGTACTACAAGTACTTACCTGCGCCAGTTCTCGAAAATGGTCGTGCCACGCTCTATTGGGATCGATCAGATCACTGACAGGACTATTGTAGCCAATAAGCCTGACATTGTGATAATAGATCGACTGCAACGCCGGGCAGTGCTCGTTGACATCACCATCCCCCATGATGAGAATCTCGTGAAAGCCGAGAAGGACAAGTCCAGTAAGTACCTAGACTTGGCTCACGAGATAACCGCCATGTGGGATGTTGAATCAACGATCATTGTTCCGATAGTCGTTTCAGCGAACGGTCTCATAGCGAAGAGTCTCGACCAACATCTTAAGAGACTCTCGCTAGGTGGCTGGATCAAGGGCCAGATGCAGAAGGCGGTGATCTTGGACACAGCGCGGATAGTTCGACGGTTCCTCTCTCTGCAGCCCTAACCACCGGCAGCTTGGGCCCTGCCCCGCTGCTGGCGGCACCCTAGGTTAGGTTTTTTATAATGTGTTTATATGTGTTTTATATTGTTTTGTAAGTGGTTTTGTATTTTACTTTTATATTCATATTATAAACAGCCTAGCCTAAGATTTGAAAGAAATAAAGAGAAAAATTAAATAAAAATTACAATATTGGTTATGATTCGCTCATTACTTTCTTACCAACCCAATATATGGTTAATTGGGCAACGACTGAAATTATAAACGTGAGCTTAGCGACAGTGGCGTGCCTAGGGTTTCAAAGTGAGGCAAGCCGAAAGGTACGTTTTGGCAATATCTAACTACTTAATCTTCAATTTTCGAACTCACAGCCCTACAAAATGTTCTATTACGCGCCGCACTTTTCTGAGAAATTCACAAGCCCGGCGTTGGTTTTCGCGCGGAAATAATGTCTCGTTTTTGGGCAAAATTTAACTACTTTACCTTGCCTTCGTCGAGTAATATGTGTACCACGCATTTGTCACCGTCACAAGGAACAAATTCATCCATTGTCAATTGGATTTTTAAACAAATTAAACACTTAATAACAAGAAAACGAAGAAGAGCACATTCACTTAACGCAAATAAAACTTTCGACTAAATAATAATACACTTGAAGTTGTCAATCAAACGCGCGCTCAATCTTGTTCCTCACTTCATACCAAAAGCCCGGCTTAAATCGTGGAACAAATGTTCTATATATACCTACAAATAGTTATATAAGTTGCTAGGCAGAATGTAGGCTAAAAGCTAGGAAAAAAAGGATGCAAGAGCAAGCCCCATTGCAAGCCAACGAGTGCGAGCGAGCAAGATATAGCTGAACGTAGTGAACGTGCTCTTCCGCGCTGCACTAGCGCCACGGCAAAACATGGCAACATGCTGTGGTCTGTACCGTATGGTCGGTCGGCCGTGAGCTTCACTTATGGAGAACTTAATAATATCTAATATTAGCGCGCGATTTTAAAAATGTTAGGGCAAGCCCGGCTTTTGGGCTTATATGGCTGTACCGCCACTGCTTAGAGAGTTCCATAGTAATATATAACGCAATTCGATAGACATCTAAAATTTTAAGAATTTCATACAGAGACAGGATGGAAAAGTATTTCTCTCTATGTAATGTAATTCATGTATGACCCCGTGTCTCTGTGTTAATGAGTACAAACATCGGAAGCTGCTTGAATTCAGAGTAGGTAGTCAAAATGTATTTATATTCAGGAAGAAAAACCGGCCAAGAGCGTGTCGGGCCACGCTCAGTGTAGGGTTCCGTAGTTTTCCGTATTTTTCTCAAAAACTACTGAACCTATCAAGTTCAAAACAATTTTCCTAGAAAGTATTTATAAAGTTCTACTTTTGCGATTTTTTTCATATTTTTTAAACATATGGTTCATAAGTTAGAGGGGGGGGGACGCACTTTTTTTTCCTTTAGGAGCGATTATTTCCGAAAATATTATTATTATCAAAAAACAATCTTAGCAAATCCTTATTCATTTTTCAATACGGGTTGGAATGAAAAAAAATATCAGCCCCCAGTTTACATGTAGGGGGGGTACCCTAATAAAACATTTTTTTCCATTTTTTATTTTTGCACTTTGTTGGCGTGATTGATATACATATTGGTACCAAATTTCAGCTTTATAGTGCTAACGGTTACTGAGATTATCCGCGGACGGACGGACGGACGGACGGACGGACGGACGGACGGACGGACGGACGGACGGACGGACGGACGGACGGACGGACGGACAGACAGACAGACATGGCGAAACTATAAGGGTTCCTAGTTGACTACGGAACCCTAAAAACGAATATTAAAAAAAAAAACTGATCACGCCACCTCAAAAATGAATTCCGAGTAGGTACTTAGTAGGTAAGTACTCCATTATTCAACAAAATACATACATTGCTAATTGCTATGCTTTGAATAAATTATAAAAAACTAATTACTGAAATAAATGAATTGTATTTAATTTTAAATGATTAAGTTAAATATCACAAAAACTAATTTAAAGTGGGAGGTAGCCCAGTGTGCATGGTTTTATGGTATTTGAAATAAATCAATATGTATAGCGTATTAACGGCAGTGACTTTTTTGTTCATATTCTGCGATGTTAGCTACTACATCAGAGCACTTGGGGTCCTTTTGTTCGGTAGATTGTATTCAAAGAAATGCAAGATATCTGAAACAACAGTTCATTATGGTAAGTACCTCTAATATGCACTTATTTAAACACTTACCTATGTATTAAGCTGACTCAGAGATTCAAATATAATCGATCGCTTGCTCCTAGGATAAGTACTCTGTAGGGTTTTGAGGAGACTTCTTACATATGTTATTTACCTACACAAATCTCTTTGGACCTGTCTACTCGAGTACCAATTCAAATATCGTACGATGTTGGGTCTCCTAAACAATTTTTGTCAATTCTCGGTTAGTTCCACGGTGGTTATTTAGACACACTGGTGCAAGCACAACATTGAAAGATTGGTTCCAGGCATCTGCACAACCAGAGACGTTGATATCTTTTTGACGCACATGAGCAATGCTCGATTCCTTCGAGCGGTGGATTTCGCCAGGCAGCACTTCTACGACCGGACTGGCATTTACTCCAAACTGTTTAAGAGCACGACCTTCGTGAAGGCTTCCACTATTCGTTATAGACGACCGATTGCATTGTTCAGCCCTTATAAAGTGGAGACCAGGGTAAAGTAGCTATTTAAGACTTCATATTCAAAATTAAGTTTACTAAGTCCGTCCCCCCGTCCAAATTGAACTACGTACTATTATGCTATGAACTCATCATCATCCTCCTTGCGTTATCCCGGCATTTGCCACCGCTCATGGGAGCTTGGGGTCCGCTTTGACAACGAATTCCAAGATTTAGCGTAGGCACTAGCTTTTACGAAAGCGACTGCCATCTGACCTTCCAACCCGAAGGGTAAACTAGACCTTATTGGAATAAGTCCGGTTTCCTCACGATGTTTTCCTTCACCGAAAAGCGACTGGCAAATATCACATGATATTTCGCACATAAATTCCGAAAAACTCATTGGTACCAGCCGGGGTTCGAACCCGCGACCACCGGAACGAAAGTCGCACGTACTTATCGCTAGCGCTTCAATTATGCTATGAACTAAAAAAAAAATTAAATAAGTTTTGATGAAAATGTACTAAAGTAGTCAATAAATTGGTAATAATTTGTTTACGTGTAGTGATTTGGTATTTGGTCAGATTAACTGTCACCAATTTCCATGTTTCTTTACTTAATGACAAATTTACAGATGCTATGCTGGGAGAATCAGATAATGTACCTGGAGCACAAGTTCATTACTCTGAAAGACAACTTCGTAAGGGCAGTAGCTCTCTCGCAAATCTATGTGGTTGGCGTCGACTTGCCAACCGCCATGGAGGATATCCCGGGTGCAGAGGCCTACAAGACTGCCCCTGAGGAAGTCACGCAGTGGTGCCAATTTCTTCAAGCTTCGAGCGCCAGGCTTAGGAAAAAGGATTAATTCATTTGAATCTTCATTTCGTTCAACTCTTTAAGAAAGAACATAACATCCCGGTGCTTGTGCGTGTTAAAGTTCCCTTTGGTTTTACGAGATACTATATACATACACATATAATCACGCCTGTATCCCATAAAGGGGTAGGCAGAGCACATGAACTACTTAGTTTCAGTGCCACTATTGGCAAAAAGGATACTATATGTAGTTGATAAACTAATTGTAAACGAAGGACGTTTACCTACTTAGTATTTGTTTTCTATTAGTAGGAAATAAAAGAAAAGTATAGGTTTTTGCAATTTTATTCGTCAAGTATAAAATCACCTTTAAATAAATAAAATTTGTTCAGACTTACTTTGTATAAATGCTTATAGATATAGTGTTTTTTAATCAAACTTAACGTTATCATATTTACAACAACCGTAAGAGAAAAAAAAAACAAACCCTCAATAAATAAATAACAAAATTATTAGATCGAAAATATACAATTTGACACTTTGAGATTATTGACATCCAAATTAGCCAAAAATACTTTTGAAACAAGTTAACTTCCATACCTAAACTATAATTAAACGAGTATTGAACAGCGCCTTAAACATTAACGTCAACAAGTTTATAATTTAGGTACAAAATCTCACATCACCCTGTATAATCATCACTGGGATTCACAGTCACAGGTACCTTATTCTCCGATCCCAACATCACTAATTAGTTCTTTATGTATTTTCATTTTGAGATGTTCATAAGTCTTTTGTACCGGTAAGATGTCGCCTTTCGTCCACATACCGGAGACATCTTAAATACAAGAGGCAGGGCAGAGGCAGGTGGAAAGGCCCCTGCACTAGTGCACCGATTTAGTTAGTCGATTGTAGGCAGCGCGTAACCAGGAGTTATGGATATTCTTGATGATATCTGGTCACTTGGTCAGTAGTGGACGTCCTCCGACTGGTATGATGAGATTCGCCTATATAGCAAGTATCCAAGAGACTTTCTCTCGGCGATCAAGCGCCACGATCGCGCTGTTTATGTCAGTCTCTTTCACGTTCGGTGCCTGACACACACATAGTGCCAATGTTGTGTTGAAAATAGCAGGGTGGCACTAGTGTGTGGCCAATTGAAACTAAAGCCGACGAGCGGACACGGCGCCGCTACCTGCCGCAGTTGTCGTAGAAACTGGCCGAGCCTCGGTTGGGGATCTCGGCGAACTCGCGCTTTGGCGTGCACAGCTTGCTGCTGAAGTCCACGTTGCGTTTTCTGCAGAAAGGAAAGTGATATTAATGAGAAGAAAGGCCGAACAACCGAAATAGGAAATATTTAGCCTATTTTTTTCCTGAACACCGAATTCTGACAGTTGGGTCCACATCAACTGCCCTAAGTCCATTAGTTGGCCACATCCATAGGTAAATGTATTGATAGCGTACCCTCTGCTAGGCAGCTCCATCTGGTCGACTAGTACGGACTTGACGTACAGGCGGTCGTTGCACCACAGAATGCACAGAGACCGCGGCTCCAGCACGTTCATATCGTATTCCCATGATAATTCCACCTGTGGAACAAGATGCTTGTGAGTACAGTCTGCTTCGTGTTTTCATTAGCTGATTTGGATTCAGTTGTTGCAGAAAAGAAGACACAACTTTCAAGAACACTTTAGTAAAGATACCTAATTAAAATGGTGTGTCAAAGACAAAGGTCTTTATGTCTCAATACCATACTTATATAAATATAGTTCGAAATCATTTACCTTTCTAACTTTACCACCCAAATCCATTGGGTGTGTGACAACTACTGTGAATGACGTCCCGTGTTCTAATCTGAAATCACAAATCGAGTCAGTTACAGTATTCCGTAGAGCTCACGAAGAGATTCGTAGAACTGTTGAACGACCGGCCTTACTTGACGTAGTTACTTGGGGTTAAGTCCATCCTTCGTATTACTCCTCGGTCGGATAGCAACGTCACCTTTAAGAAACCCTGTCAAAAAATAAACGTTTAAATAGATTCAACACCTTAAGGCTGCTTTCAAGAGAAACATCAAAATAATGTAAAATTGATAGTTTTAGTCGGTGAAATACTACACTTTCCGTTATCTAACAGATATATTTAATTCAAGTTGTTGCTAGTGCGAGCTATGAGCTATTAGCCTAGGAACCATCCGGTCTTGCTACTGGGAAAATAACTTAATTCTATAACAGTACTTTTTATGTCACCAAAAATTAAGTTTGGTAATTTGAAATAGTTTTTTTAGTTAAGCCACCAAAATTTGTGACAAAAAACGTATAATAGAATAAAAAAAATATTATTTTAATTCACTAAAAATCAGGCGAAAATGGAATCAGGACTTTTGTTTTAAATTCGACTACTTTAATTTATGACCTTTATAACACATTAAGAAACCACCTATTTTTGTGAATGATACTTCGTAGTAACAAGAAGCGGAGTAATTAAATTAGTTATGACACAAGCAATAATAGGAAAAGTGAAGTTATGGTTGTTTTGTACATACATTATGTGTTGAAACACTATTTCTACTGAAACCACCCTAAAAACAAAACGGAAGTTTAATATTTTACTAGCTCGGAAGAACATTCACGGCAAAAATTATATCAGCAAAAAAATTGGAACAGACTTTTCGTTAAGATCATAATAAAGAAGTATAAAAAATAAGCCACCTTTAAATGCACGCAAGAAGCGCTAAAACCTGTACTGAAAGAAGTATTTTCATATTTTTCATTTACCTACAAACTCTACTATTGACGATGTCATTTCTGCATTATTTCAAAAGTTACTTATTCATTAGTATTTTCATTACATCGCGGTATAATAATATATTTCGCCACCTTTATTATCGCCCTTTCGTATGCGTCTGTCAAAAAATTGTCATTAATATATTAGTCATAATAACTACATGTTAAAGTTGAAACAATATGGAGCAGATCTGCTCCTAAGCATACGAGAGGTTAAATAGCTCAGTTATTGTAGCGTAAGACGATGGGCGCGCTCCTGAGTCCTGACCTGACGTCGTGGGTTCGATCCTCGGCAGCGGAAATCTTTTTTTCTTGTTATTATTTTTTAATCTTTTATACCCTTTTCAACCCTCTCTTTTTAAATATTGATTTTTTTAGTATTAGATTTACAGGCCATTTCATTGAAATTTTTTTAGACACATGTAATGCAATAAGTTTAAAAATTGTCTTTCAGTATTAGTATTGATTGAAGGTAACCTAAGGTTCAACATCGTTCCTACTAACCGCAATACTCTGTCTTAGCTAACCATCGCTAGACGATATGCCCTTGTAATAAGGATTACAAATGTACAGTGACAGTTGTCCGGTATGACTCATAGATTTATATATTATTCAGCTAGATTGAGTTGTTAGGCCAAAAAGTGTGTCCACATGAGAGGGTAAAGTTGGGGCTGGTCTCCCTCTCGCACTTATTGCCACTGTCAAAATTATTTGAATGACGTCATCACTGTCATTATTTGGGGATACCAATATTGACATATTCAAAGTTACTACCAAATCTACTAATACCGAATGTAGTTATAAACGATATTGATTGATTGATTGAATAAATTGATGAAATATCGAAAGCTGTATTATGGTTAGTGTCACGAAATATGTATTTTATTCTAATTTGTTTTGTTGTGTAAATAGTTACCTACATATTATACCGAATTAAAGGTTTTTTTTTAATTGCGCAAATCTTTGGTTTTATGGCTTCATAATAACGACTTACCAATTCGTTACAAAGTATTAATATCCTTGCCTCGATATAATACAAAAATCATTTAAGAAGTTTATAAACTTAGTTATCATACAGGTAAAAATACTACTACTATAGTAATCTCTTTAACACTGGTCACACGTGCGAGAGGGACACCAGCCCCAACTGTGGCCACCAGCCCCTCTCATGTGGACACACTTTTACTAGTCTAATAAGAACGCATTTCTGCACCGGTGATAAAGTTCAATTTAGTATGGCAAAAAAAGTGTGAGCTCAGTCCCTATTGAAAGTCCATGGTATGACTCAATGAAAAATTGGCTAAATAGTAATCGGAACACAAGCAAAAAGGGTAGAATATATTTCTATAAGTTATTTCATTGGATTACATTACAAAATGAATGTATTATACATTATACTCGTAATACTCGTTGTAATTGTATAGATTTAAATAAATAATTTTATTAGTTCAAATGAATGACCGTCAAGGAACAAAAACTATTGAGTCGCTATTAGACCGTTTTCACATTATCCGATCCGATAACGGATGTCGGAAGGATATCAATAGAAGAATCGAAGATTCCGCCTGTAATGTATGGGATATCGGTCCGACATCCGATATCGGATCGGATAATGTGAAAACGCACTTAGGTCTACATTTTACACTTTTTAAAACCAAGATTAATTAGAGTCAGTTGTATGGTCGGTATGTAGTGTAAATAAAAAGTCGAAAAGTCTATTTGCTAAAATACTATTTGTAAAAATACTATATTGTAAAAGTACTAAAGTAAAAAAAAAACTATTTGCTATGTATTTTATATTTCAATAGGCAGGCTTTTGTACCCATATTACAGTACTTTCAATATGTGCTATCCTATAATTAAATTCGAACACTCGCGTAGACACTTCTAATATTATTTGAATGGCATTACCAACATTAAATCTCCTTTTGAAAATAAATTTTAAAGAATATCCTACTATCAGATCAGAGCCACTAATATTTAATTTAAAACAAATGCCTATAATAAATAAAGCCGATTAACCTTTGAGTTGTCTGCTGTCGAATTTAATTATTTTCATAGAAAATATTTTAATTTGTATCCTTCCAGCTCGAGATTCTTGGAAGCCCTGTAAATTTTTCTTTGTGACAACAAGATATATGACATTTATTTCAGGAAATTTACACATACATACATTACATACATTTATTGTAATAAACGGAGTACAAGTGACCAAGATAAAGATGATACAGTAGGGTATTCTTAAAGTTTATGTAATGAAGAAGTAAAATTGCGGCCTTTTTTAGGTACATATTTCTATTTATGGAATAAATTGGAAATATCTAATATAAACCTAAATACTTATTATATATTGGTAGCGGCTCCATTCGTTCAATATTCGTTCGCAATTCATTTTGACATATAAGTCATTTGAGCATATTATGACAAAAGGTATTTTGATAAAAAGTTTTTAGTGTGTCGCAGTTCCATTTGCAATTTTGATACTTAGGTCTTTATACACTAAGTTGGTTATGGCATGAACGATTTTTTTCCTAAGCAGATAAGAAGTTAACGTTATTAGCATCAACAAGAATGTTCTAAATGCAATTTAGACCCAGATTTTTAAAACATTTTTGTTATGAATTGTGCGTCCTTGTATTTAATGTCATTGCAGTAGCTTGTACTCATCAACTTATAATATTAATAAAAAATTCAAAAAATTAATTAAAAAAGCTGTAATATCTACGTATGCGACACTGAGATTTGAACCCGTGACCTGTGGCTTGTAAGTCTAACGATAATCGCCGGGGCTATACCTGGCCGTGACATATGGGTCGAAATTAGACTTTGCATAGTATTCGCGTGTTTGTAACAAGCGTTGCTTCAACGATTCTGAAGAATGGAAGAATACATTTCACAAGATGACGGAGATCTGTCAAATGGTAGAAGAGAAAAACGTGAGATAGATGTATGTACTGACAAGTATATACTCTTTTCGACGACTGTCAAATCGGATGCCTAAAATAAATATGTAATTTTTTTAATTACTTTGGACTTTATTATCGGTGGGAAACGTCTGTTTTTAATTTACCTAAAATATTACTTATGTAGAAATAGGCATGTAATGAGGGAGGAACACTCAAAGGATATGACAGATGGCGCCACCCTATTAGTCCGTGAGACGTGAGAGCGAGAAGCTGATAATTATGTTTTTTCTCTCACTCTTACATATGAATAACAGTGACATGCCTAGACTCTTGCATAGGCGCCGCCTGGCGGGGTAAAATGTCAGTGTGCCTCCTCATTTACGTTATTGTGTATAGTAATAGAAGAACAGAATAAAAAGCATGCGAAACGGCTCATCACCTACTCTCGGCCCAGCTCCACTGGCGTGGTGGTTTGCCATATGGATTCCTAAATGTAAGACACTAAGGTCCAAACCAAACCACGCAAAAAATGTAAATATATTATTAAATTAAAGTATTAAATAAAGATCAAACTTATTGGGTGGATTATCATGCTGTTAATATTGTTAAATAGGGACAATAAAAGTCAACCTCGTACTATTATCTGTTCCTAATTTGCCCGGTCAAATATTTAGATTCTTTTATTTCCATATAAATATATTGGTGGTTTTTATATGCTAAATATCTGAAATATTATGTGCTATTCATTTCTGCTTAAAAATATCTGTTGTTATATTTGCTCTAGAGCACGTTAGAAAAAATTCAAAAATTCTATATCATTAAAAAAAGTCTTATTTCCCGTCATATATTTAGGTGGCTTCGAGTTGTAAACCTTAAAACTGATTTTTTTTTACTTGTGTCCACCATTAAATTACTGTGAGGTATTTTGCTGAAAGAAAACGCTTATTTTTTGGGCGTAGTTTTTTTTAATATCTTCCATTCCAAACTATTGGTGGATTCGAAAATATAGGTTTTTTAAATTGCGATTAAACGCTGTATATGAAAAAAAACTACTGTTGTAGAATTATTTTCAAAAATATCGCACCGTTCTTATGGCCCCTGTACACACATGGCCAACGGTTCCACCAGCCCTTTGTGAAACCCCTTGGCCAAGATAAGAGCCGCTGTTTACACATTGGCGAACCAATCACTTGGCATTGGCTCTTCATGAAAGATGGACGTGGAATGAAAAAATCTAGGAAATTCTTGGTCATAGACGTTGTCAGAAAAAAAATATTAAAAAATAATAACCCCGTAGTAAAATTAAATTATTTGCAATATTAACAATTTTTTGAATATTCTGATAAGAACATTTATCTTTTTTAGGAAATACATTAAACATTTGCAAGGTTATTTTATTTCCTAAAATCTACACTATTATTGGCATAGATAAACTTATTATTTTCGTAAATATATCACTACTGTCCTCTCTGACGGCTGACGACCAACTGAATGAAGCGCCAACGTGTAAACGCAGTTGGCCATTGGCGCCAAGATCCTTTGATGTGTGGACAAAAAACCGACACGAATCGGTTGGCCGGCAAGCGCAAGCGCCAACTGCCAACTTACGGCCAAGTAGCCCTCTACACACATGGCCAAGGGGGTTGGTGGAACTGTTGGCCATGTGTGTACAGCGGCCGCGGCTAGTTTTTAGCTAGCGCCTATGAAAAGTAGAGCAACCTCTAGTAGCGGATCGCTGGCAATGAATAATTTGCTAACAAAAGTATAAAACATAACAAAGACTAGGCTAATAGCTTAGATTATTTAAGTACTCAAATACCCAGGTACCTATATGTTACCAATTTCACAAAAAGCAACCACTTAGGTACCTACTTGGTTTGTTATTGAGTTTATGAGCATTTTGGTACAAAAATGAGTAAGTACCTAAAATTAATTAAGGACTTAAGCAAATAAATGTAGAAGAAGCTTCACACTGAGAACTGACATATCAAAAATTTATTGGAATACCTGGACCCAAGACTCCGCTCCCTTTGGGTTAGCGAGCTGTATAGCGATTCTGTAATGGCGTTCTGAAATGAAATATACAAATTATAACGGTTAACTCTACATTAATTCAATTAATGAGATATTTCAATGGTTATATTATAACTGACGGTATTTAAAAGAAAATGAGAGATTCACATTTGTACCATTTCAACTTTGTAAATATACCTGCGGTGTCACGTATCGTGATCATCAGTTTGAACTTGTTTACTCAAGCCGATATTATGCGGCCATGTACATTTTGTTTTGGGATAATTACAGACGCTAAAAAATACAAATGTAGACCTCTGTATCACATACATACTCTGCCTTCGATTCGAGTACTTACGGCAAAATGGTTGTTCTTTACCAGTGTTGAGATAGTACCTAGCTCCGATAGTCTCTTGTTCCTCTGATGGGTACACTTCGTTCTCCGACTGGTTGTTCTTGTTCGTTATCAAGCCTGGAGAACTGTCAGCGTGGAAACTAACAAAAAGATAATATATCTTGAGATATTTTTAAGAAACAATTAGAACATTTCAAAAAACGGTTCTTTAAATTAAGAGTTGTCGACGACTAGTATCAAAGTACAGTAGAGTTCATAAACATGTGTAGGTACATTTCTTCACCTTAATTCGTTACAATAAGGCGAAAAAATTTAGGTACACATATTTATGAACCTAAATATAGGTATACACCATAATAAATAATAATTCATTTCTTGTAAAAATACAGAATACGTACCCCATGATCGCACATCCATGGCCGCAATGGAAACATTTTCCGTCCAGAAAATGTTGGTACGACGGACACTGATGCCCTGGAACATAAATGTCAATATCGATAGTCGTTTGAGTAAAGTTAATCGCTTATGTTGATCTTATGAGACTTTTATGGCCATCAATGAGACATTAGCTTTAAAAATTGTAATTTTAGGAGCGAAGATTATTATTTTATTTTTATACCTAAGCCTCGGTTTGGGCGAATGGGACCGGATCTTAGGCAAATCCACTACTATTTGGTATCTTATGTATGGAATTTTAGTCGAAATCGCCGAAGTCATCCATTCACCCACTCTATTCATAAATTTCATAATACAATTGTTTACTTATTCAAATATTCATGGATCATACGAATGCTTACCTATATAGGAACATTTCCCGTTGATAGATTCAGTGAAAAGTTTGATAGCACGAACATGATTACAAGCCACTAGCACCCTCGAGGCCTCTTCCAAGCCCTGTTTAACCAGCGTCAGGGGCACCAGGGGGCCTTCGGTGAGGTCACAACCCGGCTGTTCCTTGCCATTGTTCGGGTAAAAGTCCAAGTGGCCCACTGGTTGCGACATCCCATATCCTGCCATAAACACAAAATCTGTCGCACGCGTGAATAAAACACGTGGATGATTAGTTACCGTTTATGCGATAAATAAATAAAAATATATATGTATTCATGAATTTGATGGAATTAATAGCAATAAGCGTGGGGGTGATGTCGGATTTGCGATCGGAAAACAATTGTAGTACCTATTTGTAATTGTCTTCATTGTAGTACCTATTTGTAGTTAACTGAATGCTTTTTTAATATAATATTTCAGGTTGGTTATAATTATAAATTACGAACACTCTATAAAAAAAGCACAAACACTCTTTAAGGGTAGTCAGCTTAAAAACCGGCCAGAAAGCGCGTAATATTTTTTAACCGTCGCCTCATATCTCAAGAAGGACGGTTATCAAGTCGTCTGTATGTTTTTTTTTTTTTTTTTTTTTATTTTTTATGTTTGTTCCTCGATATCTCCATCGTTCCTGGACCGATTTTGAAAATTTTTTTTTTGATTGAATGTATATGCATACAGATTGGTCCCATTTTTCTCAGAACCCAGTTCTGATGATGGGATCCTGGAGAAATCGAGGGAACTCCTCAAATCTGAAAGGCATACATATGGTGATTTTTGTGTTTTTAAAGGAACAGCATGCATTTAGGTACGGAACAGTGACATTTGGTGCAGTGGAACTGCTGATGATGGCCAGAACGGAACTCTTCAAATCTGAACGGCACGCTTATAGTGACTTTGGTATTTTAATACGAACAGCATGCACTTTCGTCCAGAACAGTGACATTTGGTGCAGTGGAATTTCTGATGATGGTCAGAACCGAACTCCTCAAATCTGAACGGCACGCTTATAGTGACTTTGGTATTTTTATAAGAACAGCATGCACTTTCGTCCAGAACAGTGACATTTGGTGCAGTGGAACTGCTGATGATGGCCAGAACCAAACTCCTCAAATCTGAACGGCACGCTTATAGTGACTTTGCCATTTTTATAAGAACAGCATGCACTTTCGTCCAGAACAGTGACATTTGGTGCAGTGGAATTTCTGATGATGGTCAGAACCGAACTCCTCAAATCTGAACGGCACGCTTATAGTGACTTTGGTATTTTTATAAGAACAGTACCTATGCACTTTCGTCCAGAACAGTGACATTTGGTGCAGTGGAACTGCTGATGATGGCCAGAACCAAACTCCTCAAACCTGAACGGCACACTCATAGTGACTTTGGTATTTTTGTAAGAAAAGCATGCATTTAAGTTCAGAACAGTGACATTTATTTAGTTATGTTTGTTAAGCATATGTTTTGAAGTCAAAGTTTGTCAAGCTTCGATTTCTTATAATATAATCGGATTCATGAGGAATTGAGGAAACTCCTCAAACCTTAACGTTATACGTATATTCATTTGTGTTGCCATCTAATAATTAAAGCATTAAAAGCAGTTTTAAAAAATACTTACACATTTCTACATAAACCAACATTCGCAAGTAGCTTTCACCAGAACCCGAAAGGCGACGGTTTTTTTTTCTTAAAAATTATTTGTTATAAATACCAATTGAAGCTGAATACGTAATTTACATTATAATATGTACTTAAAATACCAAAGGTCATATGATTTTTTTACGTGTCTACGAAATGATTAATTCCGGACACACATCTGATATCACCCCGAATAATAAATATTTACAATTATATATTAAATATACATATGTTACCATATTGTTAGTATGTTTTATTGAATAAAAGCAACTAAGCTTATATCTAAGTTAACGTGATATCGGATTACATGCGTAATTATCTAAGAAAGTGCGTCATGGATTAATAAAAGCCAGTGGGTAAGTATGATAAGTATAGAGTCATAGTTACGTGGAAGCATTACCTAAAAGGAAAATGCTTTTTCCGTCTGTGTGTATGACGTCTACGAACTCAGCGTCGGTGGGGTCGAGCCGCACATTGGTGGGCATTCCTTGGAAATATGGTTCGGCCGGGTCCAGGCCTGTTATTCTTCCTAAGCCCTAAGTAAGATGCTAGATTAAAGACAATCAATACATTTGTTCTTAGTAGTATAGTTAGGTAGGTAATCGACGAATTTGTATACATGGGCATTTTCAGAATTTGGCTCCCCCCAATTACCAAAAGTTTTTAACAAAAATTAACTCGCTGTCAGTTTTGTGACGATAATTAAGCATAAAATCTATCTAAAAAACTACTTTTAATTACTTAATGTATGTTATCGCTTAAGTTTATGTAATTAACACAAAAACAATATTTTTATTCAAATTTCATGGCTAATTATCGTCACAAAACTGACAGTGTGACGTGTTAATTTTTGTTAACAACTTTCGCTAATTGGGGGTCCCAAATTCTGAAAATGCCCACATAGAAGGCAATAAGGCATGCAAGTATCCTCAACAATATAATTCAGCCACCGCTTATGCCCTTTGTTTTAAGGTTTCTTACTTGTATCCTTTCGCCGGCGTAACCCGCCGTGTGAGCGCCCAGCGAGTGGCCTATGATGTGGACGTCAAGAGGATTCAAACCGTGGTCTTTCTGAAAAATACAGCGGTGTTAAGTTCCTACTATTCTACTATAAGTTCTAAGTACTCCTATAAGTTTTTTACATAGTATTGTGACAGATAATTCAGTTTATGTGAGCGAAAGGGAGGTGATTAGATGGTGAAAGAGTCGTCCGGCTGGTCGAAGTAGATATCAAAGGGCGAATGCTGTGAATGCGGATCTGTGCGAACTCCAGGCTGAAAGCTGGCGGGAAACTGTACAGGGCCAGATTCGGTGGAGGGGTTCCTAAGTACTCGAAGGGTCACTTGCACCACCGAAAATAGAGGTTTAAGCCGAGGTTAATCCATCATTTTATATGGAATTTGACAGTTTACAGCCCACTAACCTTGAGTTAAGCGAGTGGTGCAGGTGGCCCTAAGTAGGTTAGGGTAATTTAGTTACATGTACCTGTAGTGTATTGACAAAGTGCGCCACCTCCAAGCCAACTAGCCTTGTGTTGGCGGTAGCTTGCGTGTACAGCGGGAGACTGCCGCCGGCCCAGTCTACCACCACCACGTTGAAGTCGCCCGCCTTCACCAGCTCGTCCTTCATCTCACTGACCTATCAACACAATTAGCATCTGAATAAAAAAAAATCAGTAATCCATTGCTTTCATAGGTTTACATAAAGTGGTACATAAAGCTATAGCTATAGCTATAGCGCAGCTGTGGACTCTGTAAGGATACTGCAAATATAATACCTACTCCATTACTTTGATATTAACATTCTTATTTAAGTAGCATGTACTAGTAGTAGTTTTTATTATGAACTCAACTTTACTTCTTAATACACGCAGTTTGGCTAAACTAAACTGACTAAACATCCAAAATTATTTTTGCTGAACAGTAAACTCGCGTATTTTAGGTAATACGTAGGTATACAATATACATACGTACATATAAAAAAGTCTTAACCAGAATAAAAAAAAAACTGCATCTATGAGTTATCAGGTAATCAATGTTAAATCTACATATGTTCCTAAACTTAAATATCACAATTTTTGACCTATAATATCATAAGTCATAACATTTACTAACATGATAATAAAACAGTCATTAAGAATAGTTCCTCATGATTTTTATCTGGCACGTAATGCCACTTAAGATGCTTTAAAATCAGATAAAAGTCCGTAACAGTCGTGATGTAATTGATCTATTTCAACACTAGGTTTATTTATATTTCACTTTCGTTGCAAATATAAACTGTATTTGTTGGTAGGAAGGATTATTTCGAAGAACAATTGAGATGTAAGAAAGTATTGATACATATTTTACCTAATAATGAGGAAGTCGATTTACCTGGCCTAAGATCTAAAATGAATAAAGGAAGGAAGTCGAAAACCACATTAAAAGTAGGTTAATAACTATATCAATCAAAAACCTATATTTATTCGTGTTATTGTAACGTAATTAACTCACTGGGTCAAAAACCTAGCGTGTAAGTATCATTATCTGTGTGATAATCTCAAATAATCGCCTCAGGTCGTTATAGTTATAGGAAGTACATTTGCGGTTAGTTACTAAGCTGACCCAAGTGATAGTGCCACGTTGATGAAATCGTATTTTTCGTGATTTCGTAAAAGTTCTATTTAATCACCTTATACTCCAACGCTATATAAGCTGTTTAAATAGCTCTTTCACGAAAACTAAGTCTATACATAAGAGACGAGAGACGGTAATAAACACGAGAGAGATATAGGTACGAGTATATACCTACACAAGAGATGGTAATTAAGGAATACTAAGTAGGAGGAGCCTACTTTAAAAATTAAACATCGAAACCCGTTACTGCTGGTGTTATTCTCTTTGTTGTTCGCTTATGTTAAAGCGACGGAGTGGAGATGCGGATAACGATAGACGAATGCTTATAGGCCCTCAGAGGGTCTAGCTAAAAAAGTCTGCCTATGGTATGCCTATGTGGTAATCCACAGTCTGTAAAACAAATATAGGTAAGTAGGTATTACTTTTTACACGGTTACTCTTGTACATGTATATGTCATTTATAAGCGTGTATTGCAACGATATCAAAAGTAAGCATTGCGGTGTTACTGTCACCGCTGTGCTGGCACCGTCCTTGGGCATCCTTCCGAAGTAATTATAATAAGTAATGGTGTATTGTGACTAACCCAGTTGGAAAGTGGTGTGTCGATAAAGCCGTGTATGATCATCTTGGTGAGCCGCCGCGGGCTGAAGTTTGATTTCACTATGGTTTTGTTCACGTTCACGTTCAGAATCTGACCGTCGGTGGGATTTTTCTTTGTGTATAAAATAAACCTGAAAAGAGAAAAGCTCTTGTAAGTACAAGTAGTAGATCGAATCAAGAGTGCACAATTTGTTATTGTTATCTATCAAATGACTAATTGTTATTCACTAATCCATTTCAATTCAAGGAATGATTCAGTTTCCTTGCTCTTTTTTTTTCAACATTTTCTGAACGGAGAAATAAGAAACACTCTTTTCTGTATCAAAATGAAATAGATACATAAAGGAAAATAAGAAAACTTCATCAAGTTTAAGCTGTAAGTCCATTTTGAATAAGGACATTATTACTATTATTAGGCGTTGTAACTAAAACTCCGCTCAACTTACTTACTTACTTACTTACTTGACTAACCAACAGTATAGCTAACCCCCCTTTTAAAATACCCCGTAAATTTGGCCTTGTGATCGTCTAACGTGAATAAGTAGAACCCTTCGATGTGAACCGCGATAACCTAGATCCTTTAATGAGTATCAGCTGTATTTTTGACTAATATTTAAATTTTTATTTATTTATATTTTAAAGAAGAATAAAGGTTATTGTAGCATAATAACATAGTGTTATAGAAGAGTATTTTATCAGATTTAGGCCTATAAAGTTATTTGTGAGAAAATTAATGACGTAATGAAGAAATTTTAAAATAAAAGTTAGTGAGTGAAACATACATGAAATAAATATTAAAAATTATTTTGGAAAACAACCGCTACGCTCTATTAGTGATCCTGGCTTGGGTACGAACTTGCGTTGCGGAATAGGATCCTTAATCTCAATCAAACTGCTTTATTGAGAGTCCTATGCCAAGCCAGAAGGGCTATCTATCTACTAACTAACCCCTTTTATTTTGTTTCTTTTCCCCTAGCTAAACCCCCCTTTTCCCCAATACTGCTAATAGACCATAACTTCTCGATCCTTCTAATGTATCATCAAGGCTCCGAGTAGTTGCTACCACTGAGAACGAAGTAAATAAGTCTAGTAACTCCTTGAAGCTTTTGACTTGTCATCAGTGGACGGCGCTCGCATGCCACTGGGCCCTATAACAAACCTATGCTTTTTATTCCAAAGAATAGTTTGTTTCCCTAACCAACTTGATAGAATTTACCTTGAAAAACTAGTTAGCAACACTCACTGGCTCGATGCTACATGAAGAATCAGAAATTGCTACCACAATTATTAATTTCACTCAAATAAATTAAGTAATAAGAGATTTTATAAATTACCAGTTTTACCACATATTTTAAGATAGTAAACACCACATTTAAAGTCCATTTAAACCATATAAATAGTAGTAGTTAAATTATCTCTCCACAATACACGTTGACCAATTATATTCCAAGACCAATCATAAAAGAACTCTACTTTCATAGAAATAGTGTGTGACTTTACCCTAGTCCTATCGTTTTCCCTACTCTAGCATATCTGAAACACAGACCATCACTTACCATAGATCTTGTGTTCAAAATATGCACAAGTGTATCCCTACCATAAGCTGTACAGTTCAGCCAGCGAAGCTGAGATAGGCAACCTATAGGCTTGAGTTATGATCCCCCCCTCTGCTTTTGCCCGCAGGCTAGGGTAGCAGAGAGTAGATCGCCCTATCCGTGTATATATCCAGTATTCTAGGACACACCAGTACCAGCCACATGGGAGACCCAGCTGCGATCAACTTTACTTAGATATGGATCAATCACAACCGAAATCCCCAGCGACCAACGCCAGCATGGACCAGAGCACCGAGTAAATAAATATATATATATATAGGACCCCAGCCTCAAATACTGCCGACTTCAGTGAGCAAGGATTACTCCTAATGTCTTTCGTCAATCGTGAAAGTCCTCACTTCCATCTAACAGTTGGACTCTTTGAGACCGGTGAGAAAATACGCTTTTGTAAGTATAGAAAAGCGTCCAAGCCCTCCACTTGGAACAAAAAGACCCCTAAACGCCTCTTATTTGACACCGTAAGGGAAGAAGCGCCTAGCCGGACAACAGTCTGTCACAAACAATGATCTGGCTTATAACTTTCACAAAATAACCCCATAGAAAATTACTAAATTCAATTTTACTGACCAACTAAACAAACGAATGAAGTTTCCTTTACGTGCTATAATCTACGCTTAGTTTTGCAAGAATTACTCCCTACAAAACCAAACACAGACTTATCTCCAAGCACCAGCCATACATCGACCCAGTCTTTGTATTGCTTGACGGCACTCAAGAAACAAAGCACAGAAAACTTCACTATACACATTAATTTAAATGTAACACTACACTATAAATAGAACACTAAAATAACCCCACAACTGACAGTAAAGCAATTCCACCACAGGTCTAGGTTCAACTGTACGACGATATTGTCCCCGCACAATCAAACACAGACACAATTTCAAAGTTTACAATCACTTAGAATAATTTCCAAGTAAAAACAAACAGAGAAATAATAGCAGAACAACTTCACTCACCAGTATAACACACGAAAGCCAGGGACACTGTTAGTCTTGTGGATATTGTAAGAATGACGCGCGTCGGCTCGCTCCGACCCTTTTATAGATTCTATCTCCGACTTCCGACTTCCGACTTCTGACTTCTGACATTCGACTTCCGACTTCTGACATTCGACTTCCGACTTCTGACATTCGACTTCCGACAAGATGGCTACTCAATCGTGTGCTTTGTTTACTAAGTCTTATGCCCTATGCATTAGAGTTCACGATTAACACACGGTTGTTTGCTTATCAACACGTGCCGAGTACACGTGTTTTAGAGAGAGACAGAGCTATTGATATTGATACCTATGTAGTCCAATAGTGGAGCGATTCGCAAATATTTTTACGTAAATATTATTTTGTGGAACATTCTTATTTATTTTGTAAGTAATTTCGCAATGAAATATTTTATCTGTTACTAAATGTTACATTGAACGATATACTCAGGAAGCATAATAACCAATATTAGTCATTATTATTTCTTTGACTTGTAAATGAAATCCAGACATAATATCGGAACGCTATGCAGTTGACAACTGTCAGTGTCAGTATTTCGTCCATGTGAACGTAGTTTGTTGATAAATACGTTTTTCCAACCTGTTTTACATTTAATAATAGTGAATTTTATCAGTGATGACGTAACTAAACATGTGATTAACCATCAAAGATATTATTTGTTAAAATATTCAATGAAATCCCGAAGGAAATATGCACCAAAAAGTTGGTCAAGGAAAAGTTGATTCGCCGTAAGTTTTATATGTAATAACGAGTCCATTTCCTCGTCATAGACGCTTGTTCTGTTACAACTCGCCCCCGATTGGATTTCTTTTATAAAATACAAAGTGGTTTGTAAAAAAATCCAATCTCACTTAGCAAAAGAAGCAATAAAATTGAATAAAAGAAGAATATCTCTAGATCAGTCGGAAATATCCCCCCATTTCTAATCGTGTGGTGTGTATTCCAATACTATGCAACTGCTAGCGACTCAGTTTTGAAATTAGCTCATCAGAATTTCGACAATGAACCATGATAACCCCTTTCTCAGAGTCCACGCATCGCCAGGGATACCAGGTTGTGAATCTGATAGGTCCTATTAACCCGTTCTTGCTAGCTCGTTCCCCGGTCGCGGCGAATATTCATTCCATCCACACTGTTGGACCGGAATAATTATCGTAATAATTTCAACGAGTTCACAATAACTTCCCACGCAATTACGAAGAAACCTTTAGAGCTCTCATTATAAGTCCAGAGCCTTCAATCTCCATTGTCGGAACTCAAACCAATTTCTCTACCTAATCACTCCAGCCACATGTTTTGGCGCATGTCTCATACTTGAATAAAATATACTGACTTAAGATCTGTTTGGATGTGTTTTTTTTTTTATAAAACAAACCTTAAATGACATAAGCATGTACCTCAACTCGGTACCATATCATGATCAAATGAAGAAATGATTTGATAATACTAAACTTCACATATTTGAACACATAACAAGGAACCAAATATTGAAAAGAGCCTCGTTCTCACTAGACGATATCGGCCCTTAAATATGTCGATTGTCAAATACATCCCATTCAAGATGAGGTGTGTGGATTCAGTGTGGGTCTTATTACCTTGTGTAGTTAGTAGTCACAAAAAACTACCCTTGAAATGGGTCGAATCCATTGGATTTTAACCTAACCAATAAGAATTTTATGACTAATGTGTTCCCAAAATCCCCCCTTGTTTGTTCCCGCAAATTCCGACCAAACTAGTTTTGACCACTTTCCAGCGCTGTCTGTCCGTATCAATCCACTCATTCCATAAAAAAAAATCATTCAAGACACACATCATTCAGTCATTCATCCCATTCAAAACATTCTTACATCTATAAACATTCATCATCTCTAAATTATTCACACACACACACACAATGTAACCATTCTTACTTCCTCATTCGCTCTTTCACTCGATCTCAACAGAAAGCCAACGCTTTTAAAAGTAATCAAAATAAAGAATAAAAATGGAAATAAAATAACATAATAACTTCAAAATTCACGTATCCCATTTTACCCCACTCTACCCTGACTCGAGGACAAAGAAAATTTCATTTTATTCACGAAAGGTCCTTCATTCATCTATATTTAATTTTATAAAATAATTACTAACCGCAAACAATTTGACAATATGTGAAATTTGTTTGATACACATGTTAAAAATAAAATGTTCGTACGGACAAAATGTTACATTTTATGGTCACATTTTAACTAGAGTCAATTACTGTAAGTTCACTACCCTACTTTCAATTTTCCTGTCTTTGTTTTTTTTTCCTGCAGTTCATAATGCAAAATTGATAGCATAAAATGCAAAAAATTTATAAAAGTAAGTACAGTCACTTAAACAAAATAGTGGCCCTCCCTACTCCGATCTTTGTAGAACAAAATACTGACCGAGTTATGCTTAGAAACGAGGATCTGCACTGGTGATTACCGATAGTGTACAGTATACCACCCTATATAATGTAAAAAAAAATGATAACGCATAAATAATAAATATCACTGCTAACTGTAATAACTAAAATGAAAAATAGCTTATCCACCGCTCTGAATTTTCTAATGTCTACCCCAGGTAGACTAGATACTATATGTCCAACTATGATTATATTAAAAGAATCCAACCATACAATGAATGTTCAATACATTCTCCATACAAAATAAAGATAAAAAAAAAATTGTTGTCCACATAATGAACCGACATCTTTATCTAGATAATTAAAAAAATCCGTATTATAGATTTACAACCACCATACACCATTTTATAATCCTAGGAACAAAACTACTAAGTGACAGAGAGACTATACGATGGGCTAGCCAATAAGGCCCTTTATCACACAGATCACTATAGAAATAAAATTAATTTTAGTCAAAATTTTGACTTCTACCACCCCTATAATAATAACAGTGAATCTCAATAAAATTTTGAAGAACTCATGACGCATTTAAAATAATGATAATGATGATGATGATAAGAAAGAAAAATAATAATGTTCCACATAAGTATGTCGCAATAAATAAACATTCTTTACTAAGAAGTCATTGACTTGTAACCAATGTACTCATAGAATTTACATTACACATCATGTAATGTTCATAATAAACGCATAATACAATTTTGCAAAAAAAAGTAATTGCAGTTTTGAAGTGGTTTTCATATTTTCAATTTTTTCCCGCAAAATATGATGTATCATCAATTTTGATTTGGTTTTGATATTTTTTTGTAAAATATAATGTAACATCAAATTTGATGTGATTTTGATAAAATATATTCCCTTTTTTTTTTTTTCAAATTATCTGCAAAATTTTATTTTGGTTTTAATTGCCTTATGATAAAATACAAAATGATGGCATAAGTAGGTTCAAAATACTTTTATTTGATTGGATAATAATATAACAAAATAATGATTTTTTTTTGAAACGAGCTTAAAACTTGTATTGTCCTATTCTATGTCTTCAATATTGTATAACATGCCCCGAAAGTCTTTTGTAACCTCGGGCAATTTATTCCTTCTTCATTACATTTGCAGCTGCAGCAAACTTTGCAAATTGTTAACAAACACGACAATGGGCTGAGGAACTTGGTTAAAGTGTCTCTCTTCCTTTTTTTCTTTTCATACTTGGCTAGTTCTATGATGAGTTCTTGAGTAGCTAATGATGATGATTAGATCCTGCTGGCCTCCTGGTAATATTTCAAAATTTTCCAAACTATTCTCTTCTCAGTCGGTGTCATAACCCAGGACACCATGAAATCTCTTCCGAAGACACGCTGCAGACTTGATCACAATCAGCATAATCACAGAAGATCCAGTCATTTGAACACAGCAAAACTAATCAATATTTTCTTCATCTCCAAAGTCGACTCCTTATTTGTACAATAAATGGCAAGTTTTTGAGGAATACAACCTGCTTCCAGTTTTCCAAAAATATCTCTCACTTGAATTGTAAATAATGAAATAACACATTAGTAACATTAACTACTCCCTAAAACTTGTTGTAAAAACCACCTTCATTCAATTTTAAAATAATTTCCAAAAAAAAAAGTAATTTTTATTTTTATTTTTGAAAATAATAAACAAAACAAAGTCGTAAATATAAAACAAAATAAAATGGTATTTCAAAATAAAATTACAAAAAGTGAAGCAAAAGTAAGATTCGAACCCACCATCGCATGAACCTTCCCATACATTAATCCACCCCTATACTACCTGAGCCATGAATGAGTTAAGGATCCGGTCGAATTTAGCCATCAAATAACTAACGGACGAAGGTATTTTATAAATTCCCAATTACTTTATGTAAAGTTTAAGTTTACTTGAAACATTTTGTTTTACTTAATTCACGAACATGAAATAATATGTAATGAATACTCTTATCACAAATTAAAACTTTTCTAAGATACAAAACACATTTGAAATCTAAAATAATCAATATTGTTGAAATTTGAAGTGTTTTCAGCGCACTATTTCCGTAAAATTGTATGTAATAAGAAGGAATAATATGTAATAAAATGTCATATACAATCAGTTTCTAAAAACCATACCAAATCAATCACTGTTTCGATTAAATACTAGGTAATATTTGTTTGTATTTGTACTCACTTGCTTTGTGCATTTTTCTTGCAGAATTTTAAACACTGATCACCACTATTCACCATTGCACTTCACTGATGCTATATAATAACTGCACACACAAACTGCATTTTTCTTTAGAACAATCGTCAAACACAATTTTCGATCGTAACCAATATGTTACGGCGACACTCACTTTTGTCCCTTGCGACGGCGAGATAATGCTACAAACCACTTGTACGGATAAAACAAATGCATATTCACTGAATTTGAACTAACTTACATTATTTTCTTTTCATAAATCCGTAATGTATCCAACCTAACCTCAAATTAGCCGGCTTTTGTTTCGCACCGTAGTAACCCTCATATTTCTCTTCGTGTGATAATAAGACGTCACTAAAAATCACACGTGCTCCTACACTATCAATTACACTCATTGTTTGAAGCTACATAACACTGTAATTTCAGTGAAATCGGTTTTCTAAAAATTTTTAATAATCTCGCGCTTCGAGTTTCGTAAAGAACTGTCATTGTCATACTTAGCCGTTTTTTTTTTTTTTTACAATTGTCCTCATGGGCGTATTTTCATTGTAAACACACTAATGTGTTTTTAGTAGTCACAAACATTAAATGCGTAGGAAAATGCGTGTGCGCATCGGTTTACAAAAGTGTGACCAGGTTTAAAAAAAAAATATTGTGAGATTCTTTTTAAGGAGTTACCAGACGATCGGACCGCACTTGTAAGTGGACATGTGATTAGCCCTAGAGAAAAGTGAAGTAAAGTTTTGTAAATGACAACACCGGACAATAAATTACTGAATTACTGAATATCTTTTGTCGAAAATTGTATGACCGATCAAGCGTACCAACTTAAAAACAATGATAGTTTGTGTAATGTCCCCGATAGAACACCTTTTGGCGAAGATATATGTTATCTGTGGTTAAATTATTTTCTCTAATCTATGTCATGCTTACCGCTAATCCGCTTGTTCGCGAAAAAATGGCAGATCCGGTTTTGTTTTCTTTAGCTCATTATTAATTACGTGATCTACAATTAGAATTATTTAAATATCTGCTTTATTTTAATCGGCTTAAACAAACGACAGGCAATTCGGCGCCGACGCCGGTCATGAACCGTCCATATTCGCCATTTTGTCATTTAGCAAACTAAGAAAATGCAAACAAAACATTATTTGCCCTAAACACGCGTTACTTCTAAATAATTTTGTCGACAAAGTGAGCCTGTTTTATCAAATTGAACTCTGAACTGCAATTGCAATGTAATTTTCCGTTAGCGAAAGTGAGGTTATGAAATTGACATGACATTTAGTGAATGCAATGCAATGGACATGTGTTTTGTTGTGTTTCTCATCAAGATAATAGAAGAATCTAGTGCTCATACTCATGATCCAATGAGCAAACAGCCCATGCAAAGGATGTCTTAACGGGCCATACTTCCACTGATAAAACGAATGAATTGCCTACTTCAAAAGCAGCTTAGCAAAAAGGTAAGTCCTTGTTTTTACTCTTCAATGTGTCATGTCATCAAACGAGTCATTGTTTTTGAAATCCAGCAGAACATACTTGCGAACTACAATGATTAGACCGAATATATATGGTGAAATGTTGCTTATTTCGTTGTTTTATCGTCAGATAAATTAATGATTAGTAAATTTCCCACATTACTCGTACTTTCTGACTTTCACATTGCCTAAGAGGATCTTAAATATTCTAAATGTACGTGAAATAGTCCTAACTGTCAAAATATATTTGTTACTTTCAATGAGGTTTATATGGTTGTTTGATTTTTCAGTCAACATCTAATTGGAATTTACAATGCCCGATATTTCTACACATCTGCCACAAATTTTATGGAAAACAATATTTATAGAAACTGAACATACCTTGGTTAAACGGTAAGCATTAAAATTATATCTTTGACTAATTTATTTGATCTAGGCTACCTAACTGTTCTTGGAAATTGTAACGTTGTTTCCATACCAACATATAAACTTCTCAATTATTTTTCTGAAGCGCTGGCTTATGGGCTATGGAAAATAATATTTGTAGGACCTCTAACGAATGTCATGGCATTTAAAAATAGGCATTGAATCTTGTCCAAACTTTAATTTTGTATTTTTCAAAGATAAATCTTGACGTCTGATACTTAAATAAAATTATGTAGACTAAACATCCAGACTTAGCATAGATTTTATTTCTGCTACATTGAGTTTAAACAATGTATGTATTAATTTTCAGTATATGAAATGGGTAACCATCCTCGAAGAACATCAACCAGCTGTCGGCAATGTGCAGGTGGACTGAGGAATTTTCCGGTGTGTCCTTTATGGACTGTACTCCGTCTTAGCACTATCCTCAAGTAAGTACAAAAAATCATAGCCACTAAACAGCTACTTTTTAAACTTAATTAACTCTACTTAGTGAGTAAAACGACTCGGCAGGAAATTTTACATAGAAACATGGATATGGTTGTTCTTCTTTTTTTTTTCTTAATCATGAATGGCCTAGATAAATATAAACAATCTTAATGATACGTATTTATAAATAAGATTCCTTAAACATACATACACCCTTTTTTTTTTTAACAAATTTTTTTTTTCATATATACAATTTCAGGTTTTACCCGAGAGGCCATGCTTCAGGTTGGACCGTCTTCCATATATCTACTGACTTCATATAAATGAAAGGTACTTATGTTTTATTATAATAACACGTTCTAATTATTAAATTTAAAAGTGAACAGCTCATGGCATCAATATTTTATCTAAAAAATTGAAATGAAGCGTAGAGCAAAACGGCGAGGCATGAGCAACCGGATAAAAATCAAACTTAACTGACTCATCATCATTTTATTGGCTAAGCAAACTTATTACTAACTCATTTATGTCCTAACTCGTGTAGATATGCACTGCAAGGCAGGGGTTCTCAAACTTTTTTATTTTTAATTTCCTTTTTGTAAATTTTGCTGTATGCATTGTTTTTTCTGACACAATATTTCTCATGGGCGTGTCTTAGTTCCAAAAATTAAGCGACGCGCCCCCGTGAATAGATAAATGAAATAATATTGAACCCTATTTGGCAGAACCTAACTCTAAACAATACCCCTTTCTTACACTATCTATATGAATATTTCTAATGTCTGACTATTTCCTTTCAGTGTACTGAGGACTCACTAATCTGCACTACTAGTAACAAAGTAATCCGACAATCAGACTGGACCCGGTCATGTTAGGTAAGTTTACATACTTAATGCGTACCACATACTACATACTTTTTCTGAACCTCAGTAAAATATGGTTTTATAATGATAATAGTGCTTATTATCTATGAGTATGCCTGTTAACAGGAATATTACAAGTTTCAATCAATTTTCATAAAATTATTTGAGCAATTGTGACAATGATCAAGCAGTAGTGGAGTTAAGGTATGGCAAGGTACGACCTCCCAGATGCTGGTAATTTCGTAGGAAATCTGGTGACGATTGTGTAGCTATTTAACTTAACTAATAAAATATGTATGTTGGCATATGCCTGATCCGTGAAATATTGCGACAGTGTAAGGTTCCATATAAAAGCTGTGTACACAATCTAAGTGAGATAACATGTCATGTGTACCAGTTGAAAATATTGTTCATACATACATACTTGTTTGTACTATAGCAAAAATATATACTTATAGAAAGTTGAAATTCGCACTGTGCATTTAATTTATTGAAATAATTGGCAGACATAGGCTACGGTGACCTCTCACCATCAAGAGGGACGTATGCCTGTTTACTACGGATGTAATATGAAAATATATGATGACTTATAAGCTAATGAACTAAATTAGTCCTAACATGATTAATACGTATAACCTAACAGACAGACATTTGTTCTCATAGTGAAAATATTCAGTATAAAGACTTTGTCAATTTATTGTATGATGTATGAAATCCTGTGAGACAATACGTAGATTATAGCGTGACAACTAAAATGCAAACAAACCATCCATCGAAGGATGTACTTGTCATAGTATCACATGCGTGTAGCTATTCAGCATTCATAGAAAAATGGCGGGACGCCCCATATAATATTGTACTTCAGCGCGACAACGAATAATCGCGCCCCCATAGCCATTAGACTAAAGCCTATCTTCTTGTATTACTAGGTCTTAAATCTAGGGCTTAGGTATCCTAGATTATTTTAGGAAAATAACCTTACATCTAGACTGTAGTTATCCTGCCTATGAATGAAATTCTGTATAACAAACCTGCTAGGAATATGTATATCATCAGAGTGTTCATAGACTATATAAGACAGCATCGAAGCTATCCGATCTCCGGTGTGAAGAGCAAACGTGATGTGAGCTTTCAAAATAGCCCTGAAGATGGCAGAGCCTGCTATGAAAATGTACTAGACATATAGAGAACTATTTGTTTTAACATGAAATTCTATTACTATTGTACATTGTGTACACACTTATGTTTCCAATTCCGGTCACGAGGTGGCAAACTCTTCTAAAGTGCTACAGCTCCGCGCTTCCTATTATTTTAGATACATGGGTATTTTCTATATAAGTACCTAGTATTTCCAGTACTTGCCCTGCCTATATAACAGCCATAAAACATACATTAAGACACAGAATAAATAATAGTACTACGCACAGGCGCAAAGGAACGTCAAGATGTGCCAATGCCAACAATTGCTACGTAGCAATGCAACCCGAATGGTGCTAAAATTGCCTAATCGGGACAATATTTAGTTCAACCACTGCGATTATGAGCTAATTTCCTAGAAATAGATTTTGTCTAAGTTTACTACGCTACTTTAATTTTATTATTTTATTTTTACAGATACCAGAGGTAGGAAATGAACATACAATCGACTCCGCATCGATGCATGACCTCTCCCGGAACGCGTCAAGAATTAACAATGGAAGAAAATACTACAGACTTGTTTAGTAACGATAAAGTTATTTTAGTTTTTATGAAATAGCGATTGAATAAAAATATTAGGTATATGAGTTTTATTTAGAGATGAAATAAGTCAAGAAATACAGCACACCCACTCGTTTTCACAACAACAAATGTAGCCTGGTAAGGCTATTATTTATTTGTAAACCTTGGTATCCAAGATGTGTTCTATAGAGCACATCTTAGATCCCTTGGGCACGGAACCAAATGTAACTAAAACTCCGCTCAACTTACTTACTTACTTACTTACTTGACTAACCAACAGTATAGCTAACCCCCCTTTTAAAATACCCCGTAAATTTGGCCTTGTGATCGTCTAACGTGAATAAGTAGAACCCTTCGATGTGAACCGCGATAACCTAGATCCTTTAATGAGTATCAGCTGTATTTTTGACTAATATTTAAATTTTTATTTATTTATATTTTAAAGAAGAATAAAGGTTATTGTAGCATAATAACATAGTGTTATAGAAGAGTATTTTATCAGATTTAGGCCTATAAAGTTATTTGTGAGAAAATTAATGACGTAATGAAGAAATTTTAAAATAAAAGTTAGTGAGTGAAACATACATGAAATAAATATTAAAAATTATTTTGGAAAACAACCGCTACGCTCTATTAGTGATCCTGGCTTGGGTACGAACTTGCGTTGCGGAATAGGATCCTTAATCTCAATCAAACTGCTTTATTGAGAGTCCTATGCCAAGCCAGAAGGGCTATCTATCTACTAACTAACCCCTTTTATTTTGTTTCTTTTCACTAGCTAAACCCCCCTTTTCCCCAATACTGCTAATAGACCATAACTTCTCGATCCTTCTAATGTATCATCAAGGCTCCGAGTAGTTGCTACCACTGAGAACGAAGTAAATAAGTCTAGTAACTCCTTGAAGCTTTTGACTTGTCATCAGTGGACGGCGCTCGCATGCCACTGGGCCCTATAACAAACCTATGCTTTTTATTCCAAAGAATAGTTTGTTTCCCTAACCAACTTGATAGAATTTACCTTGAAAAACTAGTTAGCAACACTCACTGGCTCGATGCTACATGAAGAATCAGAAATTGCTACCACAATTATTAATTTCACTCAAATAAATTAAGTAATAAGAGATTTTATAAATTACCAGTTTTACCACATATTTTAAGATAGTAAACACCACATTTAAAGTCCATTTAAACCATATAAATAGTAGTAGTTAAATTATCTCTCCACAATACACGTTGACCAATTATATTCCAAGACCAATCATAAAAGAACTCTACTTTCATAGAAATAGTGTGTGACTTTACCCTAGTCCTATCGTTTTCCCTACTCTAGCATATCTGAAACACAGACCATCACTTACCATAGATCTTGTGTTCAAAATATGCACAAGTGTATCCCTACCATAAGCTGTACAGTTCAGCCAGCGAAGCTGAGATAGGCAACCTATAGGCTTGAGTTATGATCCCCCCCTCTGCTTTTGCCCGCAGGCTAGGGTAGCAGAGAGTAGATCGCCCTATCCGTGTATATATCCAGTATTCTAGGACACACCAGTACCAGCCACATGGGAGACCCAGCTGCGATCAACTTTACTTAGATATGGATCAATCACAACCGAAATCCCCAGCGACCAACGCCAGCATGGACCAGAGCACCGAGTAAATAAATATATATATATATAGGACCCCAGCCTCAAATACTGCCGACTTCAGTGAGCAAGGATTACTCCTAATGTCTTTCGTCAATCGTGAAAGTCCTCACTTCCATCTAACAGTTGGACTCTTTGAGACCGGTGAGAAAATACGCTTTTGTAAGTATAGAAAAGCGTCCAAGCCCTCCACTTGGAACAAAAAGACCCCTAAACGCCTCTTATTTGACACCGTAAGGGAAGAAGCGCCTAGCCGGACAACAGTCTGTCACAAACAATGATCTGGCTTATAACTTTCACAAAATAACCCCATAGAAAATTACTAAATTCAATTTTACTGACCAACTAAACAAACGAATGAAGTTTCCTTTACGTGCTATAATCTACGCTTAGTTTTGCAAGAATTACTCCCTACAAAACCAAACACAGACTTATCTCCAAGCACCAGCCATACATCGACCCAGTCTTTGTATTGCTTGACGGCACTCAAGAAACAAAGCACAGAAAACTTCACTATACACATTAATTTAAATGTAACACTACACTATAAATAGAACACTAAAATAACCCCACAACTGACAGTAAAGCAATTCCACCACAGGTCTAGGTTCAACTGTACGACGATATTGTCCCCGCACAATCAAACACAGACACAATTTCAAAGTTTACAATCACTTAGAATAATTTCCAAGTAAAAACAAACAGAGAAATAATAGCAGAACAACTTCACTCACCAGTATAACACACGAAAGCCAGGGACACTGTTAGTCTTGTGGATATTGTAAGAATGACGCGCGTCGGCTCGCTCCGACCCTTTTATAGATTCTATCTCCGACTTCCGACTTCCGACTTCTGACTTCTGACATTCGACTTCCGACTTCTGACATTCGACTTCCGACTTCTGACATTCGACTTCCGACAAGATGGCTACTCAATCGTGTGCTTTGTTTACTAAGTCTTATGCCCTATGCATTAGAGTTCACGATTAACACACGGTTGTTTGCTTATCAACACGTGCCGAGTACACGTGTTTTAGAGAGAGACAGAGCTATTGATATTGATACCTATGTAGTCCAATAGTGGAGCGATTCGCAAATATTTTTACGTAAATATTATTTTGTGGAACATTCTTATTTATTTTGTAAGTAATTTCGCAATGAAATATTTTATCTGTTACTAAATGTTACATTGAACGATATACTCAGGAAGCATAATAACCAATATTAGTCATTATTATTTCTTTGACTTGTAAATGAAATCCAGACATAATATCGGAACGCTATGCAGTTGACAACTGTCAGTGTCAGTATTTCGTCCATGTGAACGTAGTTTGTTGATAAATACGTTTTTCCAACCTGTTTTACATTTAATAATAGTGAATTTTATCAGTGATGACGTAACTAAACATGTGATTAACCATCAAAGATATTATTTGTTAAAATATTCAATGAAATCCCGAAGGAAATATGCACCAAAAAGTTGGTCAAGGAAAAGTTGATTCGCCGTAAGTTTTATATGTAATAACGAGTCCATTTCCTCGTCATAGACGCTTGTTCTGTTACAGCGTTACTAGAATGTAAAGTAGGTAGTGTCACTAACTATATTATAACTAACTCACCTTGTGTTTATAACGACCCTGGGAAGCGGGAAGACATTGAAGGGCCGGTGGATGAGGTGGTACCAACTCCTTGTGATGTTCAGGCAACCTAGCTCGTCGTAGCATCTCGTTTCGTTTTCGACTGAAATATTATATTTAAGTTTGTATAATTACTGGTGCATATTATGTTGCTGTGCTTAGTTTTAACTTTCAGGTCAAGGGACAAATAAAATTATTTGTAATGTTTCAAGTATTTGCTCATCTTCAAAGCCCTAAAGTTCAAGAAATCTCTGTGAATGTCTGTGAATGTCATAGTTATAAAATATATCTTTGCCTCTATTTTTGAATTAGAAGGGTCGTAGACTGTGGGGTGGGTGTCCTTACATTCTGCGACACTTCTCTTTTCGCATAAACTTACTTGTACCTTTCCTTTTTCCTGTGTACTTAACACAGCAAAGGGAGTGTACAAGTTTCTAATGGGTTGGCAACGCGTACGTGACACTCCTTGAGTTGCAGGCGTTCATAGGTTACGGTAACCACTTTCCATGAGGCGGACCGTATGCTTGTTTGCCACCCACGTAGTATTAAAAAAATAGGTCCAGATTACTGGTGGATCCGATCAGTGTCAAAAGTGTTGTTTTGTGTTGGAGAAAACCACAGCAAGTTCCACACGGACCCTCGACAGCGACGTTCTCGTGAAGGCTAAGGCAAGTCAGAGCCAGATACTCCTAACCCAATCTGTGTGTGGCATCCCCAAGAGCATTATTATTAGTATTAGCGACCTTACATGGCAACCATGGGATGTTAACTTCAATTCTGTCCGATCTCGCCCAGTTGAACGGGTCCAGGATGCCTCCGAAGGCCGGCTGCAGTCCCAGCAGGATGCACCACAGCATCACACGTAGGTGTCGGTCTGTTAGGTGCAGCCTTATCATCTCATTTGCCTGAAACAGAATAGTTCAGTTAGAAAATGCATTGCATTAAATTTAAATATACTCAAACCGCAGCGAGCCATGGTTGCATAGCGGCCTTATTATTTTCGCCGAATTCATTATATATTCTATTCATGCCTTCTTGCCTATGTGCTTACTGCTAGGCCCCCCAAAGATCTGAATCCTTTGGGGGGCCTAGCCCTTCACCAGCGTCTTCCAAGCGTTGGAGTCGAATTAGCGCCATGGAAAATCGTTGCAATGAACTTGCGCCTACGACGCAAGACAGCTTTACTATTCGATAGGCGCTAGTGTGGGTGGCCCTTAAAATTTAAAGTGCGCTCCTGTTTAAAAAACAGTTGACAGCCTACTTGCTTCCTCTGCACGGCATGCATGCGTTACTAGAGTTGCGTAATACTTGTGTTTCTTCACCAGGTGCCACATACACTTGAGTGCACAAATGGCAAACGGAATTGGTAATTTGCATACATATTAGCGCGTAGCGGGAGTTGGGATTTTATGGTCGGTGAAAATTACTTTGTTACGTTTCTTTATGTTCAGGTAGACTCTGTAGGAAACATGAAAAACTTCTTTATTAACATAATTTAATAATTATTATTTTTATTTGTCCTTAGAACTTCATTATTTGCGACTGCCCATCACTAATGTAAATCATTTTCAAAATTTATCAGTTATAATTTAACTACATAATATATTTTAATAATATTTTTTTATAATCGAAATGAAGCCATTGATCTAAGATAAGTACACGCACTTACCTAAAGTACAGATCATTGTGCATTGTTTGATCTACGTACCTATTGTGAAACTTAGAGTGACTAAATCTATATTGGTTATAAAGCTTAATAATTGTTTATTTAAGCCTAAAATTATCATATTTTATTACTTAACCAGTGCTATATAACAGGATAGACAAACATCCTTTTATAATGTGTCCTATTTGGATCTTTGGACACTCATATTTATTGATTGCCTTCCAAGTGAAAAACCCAGTGTTATTCGGCACCGGTTCTTTCAGATTTAATTGTCTGTGAAATTATCGTAGTTTTTTTAAGTGAAAAAAAAGTTCCTTAGTGCACTTACACGTTGTAGTTTGAAGTCTTAATAGCTGGTATAGATGCCTTTAATAGAGCATGTGAGACGATAAAAGTCACAACGCTATCTAATAAAAAAATACCTCTACAAACATTACTAGATTCAACACAGTAGTGAAGCCATTCATTGAGCTACGTGAAAACTGTAAGAACATAAAAAAGTCTCAACCTATATCAGGAATCAAACGATCGTTTACGATTCAGTTTTCCACGGTCAACAAAGTTATTATTTTAGTTATTAAATTCGTGAATCGCGGTCCATGATAAAACCGATAGGTACTTAGGTATATCTCAAATCATAATATCCACCTGCTTCTTTCACTAGCAGCACAAATAACACTTAAAACCTGACGAAATATGTTATTATTGTCACGAGGGCACTGTTATTCTCGAGTAACTATGAGTAATTATACATTTATACTGAAATTCCGCACATGACGCGTGGCCAATATGGCCATACATTTTTGGTCAGGCTTTATTTTATGCTAGCAGTGAGATTGTTTACATTGTGACTATATCTGCCCTAGAGGTATTTAATTAATATAATTTATTAAATACCTACCCTACTGGTGACTGTCAAGGCAGTACCAAAACTCTACAAAATCACTGATTCTTCATAACTGTCTAGGTTCTCGGGGTCAATGTTTGCAGAATGACGATTTCTTTACCAAGTTAAGTCTTAGATGTTGTACCCATAGTAAAAAGACTTCACACACTTCTAATGTTTACTATCTGTGAAACATAATGGCGATTGTGTGTAGGTAAGTAGTTTTATACGTGCGTTAGACTTGCTTTCACGACGCAACATTGTTATTCCCAATTTATTAATCCTGCTTCGATTATATATTTAATATCTAGTAAAATTAATTTTTCCCGGATGTCTAGTCGAATATAAATCGCATGTGCGTACATAGTTGCCTGCCTGATGTTTTATCAGTTATCACTTATCGCGCGACCATACTTGCTTGCCTGTAAGTGACATGAATAGGTCAGCTGGTAATTTATTTTCACGTTCTCGCACGCAATTTCATACATCTCGCTAGCGCGTCTTCAAATATGGACTCGCGTTGTGCTATGCCTCCCGATACGTGTTTTGATGACAGAGATGTAAATAGATGTTATGAAATGTTATCATCTTCGGTCAAGGTGACATTGACAGCGATTTGGTGTGCATAAATTGTACCTAGTCTGTTTCGAAAGAGCATCGAGAGTCGCGTCACGGATCGGTGACCTTTCATTTGTACTAGTAAATCATATTAATTAACGATGAAATATTAATTGAAACAGCGAGGTCGGGTAGCATTTTCTTGATTTGTTAGACTAGTCGTTTTTTTATGTGTGACCACTGCCGCCCGTGTGTACATTGGACACCCTAAACACCAGAAGGGTTGGCGGTGCGTTGCCAGCATTTAGGTGTGCACGCCCTTTTTTTTACTGTTGGTACTGAAAAAGTATTTCGAAGCCTAGGTAATTTAAGATCCATCGTGAAATTTAGGGAAACTATTTTTCTGCACCGGTGTTAAACTATGTTATTAATCGCCATGTTCTGGATCATTAACTTATCTATAGGAAGCAATTTTGAATAGGAGCAGTAAATTCTAATATTGTCAGGAAAAAATGTACAATGACTAAACATGTGCATATTCTTTTCTTATCATAAACCTTCAAACTTAAACTTACAATTAAAACCTACCTTCAAAAAAAAAAAACAACGATTCTGATCTAAAAGAGTAAAACAACATAATTTAATCAGCCTCTCTCTCATTGAAATACATATTTACGATATCGATCGATAATGATCGCGTTACAAGATAACACGCAAATCGAAATTTGTGAATTAGCAAAAATAAACAAAAACATAGCGGTTCGCGCGGAAGTACAGCTGTGATGCAATGGATGCCTTAACCAGCTGATATAACCGAAGACCCAGTTTATGTAAGGCAATTGATGGGTCAGTAATAAGTACAGACAAACGGTCTACGTGTGCAATTACCCCATGATACGACGCCAAACTAGATATAACGTTGAAACTGCAAATTACTGTGATTTGTATTCGTACGCATTGTTGATGTTTATTATATAACTAGATTAAAAGGCTCAGTTTAGTGTGTTATATTTTGATATCATAGTGACATACATTCCACACAAATTGTATTCAAACTCTTGACACAAAATGTTCTAAGGTATCAAGTAATTATTAACAGGAGGGATGACCATTCAATGTTACCACTTTAGGTTTTGTGCATATTTTAATCTGGATAAAAATAAGGATGATGTTTCGGCGGTTCCGGGGCAACCTGCCGAACCCTACGCCATGTCAGACGACGCAACGGAGCCACGCTGTTACGTCGTCGCCTAAATAGAATATTGTTTTTTTTTTGTCTGATTTTGACTGTTGTGCTATATTTATACCTATTGTTTTTATTTTTTAGTTTCACAGTGCTTTGGTTTTACTGTTATGCTGTGTAACTTATTTGAATAATAAATAAATAAAATAAATGATGAAGACGTAGAAAGTTCAATACTTAGGTATTTATTTACCTAGTCTCCATATTTCCACATTTACCAACAAGATCGTCGGCTGCGTCAGCTACTTGTGACTCTTGTGAGCACACCAGAGTCAACAGCGAACTCGATGGCAGCCGCCGTAGCCGTATCGGTCATTAATCATTATAAATAAAAACTCAATACACTTGAATTGCAATAAAAGTCTCCCCTAAAAGTGTTCCCCTATAAAATATTTCATAAATTAATTGACCTTGAAATAGGTAACACACGCGTGATTATGATAGATCAAACACTTTAGTTCGTGCATCATAATTCTTGCTACATATAACTTCGTTAACGACGTGGAAATAAAACGGACGAATTTTTACTAGGTAATCAATAGGTTCCATCACGCACGCAGATGAGCACGAAAGGTTATGCACTCATACTTTTTTTATTCACGTGCTTATTGATTTATGGATGTTACGAGTCCTTGGGCACAGACCACTAGGACGACTTGAATACTATTAGACGCAACTTGGACGCAACATTACAGCCAACCCAAAGTCACTACACATAATATGTTCTCCCGTAGTATTTTTAGTATGGGAATGCATCCGCTTGATCCAGTTGTGTCAACCTGTCAACCAGCACTCGTATTACATTTTGGAACATTTCTTAAAAAATGGTTTTAGTGTTGAACCTCGGCTGTTATACTATGTACCTAATGGTGTAAGGTGCTAGTCTATCGCGCTTCTCAAATCGTGGTATTTTGTTAGTAAAATTGTAGACATGTCTGATGACCACGCGCTCTTTGTAAACGCTTCATATTGAAATCTTCTCGAGGCTGAGGCGTAGGGTTAGAGTCGGCGTAGCTTTATTCGACGTTCATATGTGCATTGTAATATGCCTAATTGAAAAATAAATATTTCATTTTTCATTTTCATTTCATATTGCGGTGTCTGTGAACGAGAATCAGAAAAGCAATTTATGATACTAATTATTTATTTAATTAATACTACTCAGTATCATTATAATTGAAACTCAAAAAATCAAGTTTATGGAAACATCTCATTAAAATTGAATTCCCACTGTTACGATAAAAACGTCCTTACATTAAAAATAATCAGCTGTACAGTCTTTTTTTTTAATTCATATTATAAGATTGTAAATTATTCGCATGATTGCTTCCGGTCATTCATTTTTGCTTCATTTAAGGAAATGAGGAAAGCAAGCAATGTTATCAATTGACAACATTTCATATTTTTGAGTACTACTTTTTATTGTTTGGTTTGAAAGAACTTAATACTAAAAGATACACGTATTTTTTTATTTTTCCAAAAACTGCTATTTTAATGAGAAAATCCCTTCTTATTACTACTTCGAGCAGAAAGAGCGTAAGTTACAAACGTCAAGACGCAGCTTCGTGACGTCACATGTGTTGTTTCATACACCTAAGAAAACGACAAAATCTTTTAAAAAAAATAAAGTTTTAACAGTCAGCTCAAACAGTCCGGTATGTTTGACTGTCAAGTCACAGTATAAGGATATATCAGTAGTTAATCTCCGGCAGCGGCGGCGCGGTCGTTACTACTGCGCAAGGTCACGCAGGGTTGTACAACGTTACTATAATCGACTTCGTACAATGTAAGTTGTTGTAAATCTAATAGGTACTATTAACTGTAAGTAGGTTTTAGTATAACAATACCACGTCATGACACCACATTAGTCAGTATTGAAGATACAAAAAATCATTATAAATATATTACTCTCATACGCGCAATAGTAGATTGTGTAACAATAATTGCAAAAGCGTTAATTTAAGTGTTCATTTTATATGTTTTCTCTAGAATACACCCAATCCATCACAATAAAAAAAAGATTCGTTTGAACTAGAAACGTAGGTACCTACTGTCCTACTCGTATTAGTAACTGTGTATGGCGCTATGCTAGTACCAACGCTCTTTCTACCTTTTTATCTAATAAAGATTCAAGTACGTATTTGTTTCTTAAATACTGACGAAATCATATTTACATAAAATGTTTGAATAGATGTTTGCACAATATTTAAGTAGGTACCAAACTTTCGAGCTAGATAGATCGCAGCATCTACCTAAATGTCGTTACAGATAAATCCTTATTGATTTTAATGTGTCATTCTAGCTTTAAATCTCACTTTTACGCCATTTACGTAAGCAATAATGTACCTAACACTGCAAATATATAACAACCACTTACTTTTCTGGGTGTCTAGGAATTCTAAAGAATGACATTTCCGCATTTTGAGAACTTTCCATACACCCATAAACACTACAGTAACGAAAATATGTCTTCGGTGCTGACGTCATTTTCTCCCGAACTCAACACGTCAACACAGCGCGCAAACGCGGCCCCGACTGTCCAGCCCAATAATCACCAGTTTCGCATGTTTTCGCCGCATGCGAGGGGAGGGAGGGGGACACACCGCGCGGCGTGAAGTTTGTAAGAAGAGTTATTACTGGTTTTATACTGTGGTCAAGTGTCACTGTCAACCCATAGTGAATGACTACGAACCATAGACTAAGCCATGAAATTTTTAATATCTTTGCTACGAACTGTGATAAGTGTCACTGTCAAACTCAAGGGACATCCCAACTGGAAGATTTTTTCTTATAGTGGCAGCTCTAAATCAGCTATTTGACGTCACTTCCCCTTTAAACTATTTTTATGATTTTTTATACTAAAAATACGGAAAAAAAAATTCAAAAAAATATTTATGTGATCTACAAGCGTATATCTCGAAATGGTTTTCGATTTAGGGACATTGAACATTTTGAAACGTTGTCAATTATAGGTACTGAACGTATAAAAACAGGTAAAAAGCTTTAAAGCTCTAAAAATAGACAGGAATCAGTATTGTGTTTCCTGTTCCTTAACATAATATTTTATTGATTTTAACTAGATGATGAATTATAAACTTGGGGGACGCTGGTCCTCAGGAGGGGTATCGTGCAGATATCTGTGACTGTGACCCAGCCATAATATTTACGCTGAACAATGTCTGAGCATTGGCTGTCTTATTGTAAGCTATGTAATTAATTAAAGTATAAAATTCCGGTTTTAATACCTTCAACTGCACCTGAATCGAGGTCGCTTGTCAAGTTGCATATATTTTGCATATGAAACCGAATTTATTATACAATGTAAATATGTACATGTACATAGTCCACTTATTGAAAGTCCACAATTGAGAGCCACTATACCTACATACATATACTTATTGGTAAAATGGCTAGATCACGCAATTTTAGGTGCCCCTGAAATAACAGGCCAAGAGTCAATACTCAATACTTTATTGCATTTCATGTGTAAGTAAGTACATATGATCTTATGCTAAGTACAGTCTTGTAGCAACATGAATCCTGCGAGTGTATAGCAACGTAAACATAATCCTTAAAACTAACTCAATATTTCAAGTACATAGTATGTTTAATATAGGGTTCCGATTTATAATTAAATTACTGTTTAGATTACGAACATCCAGTACAAATCTGTATGTTCTCAGGTTTACAATTGTTGTCAAACAATGATGATGATTAATTATACAAGAAGAGTAGATACACAAATTCAATTACATTGAAATTAAAATATATTACTGGTATTATTTTCCGTATATTTTCCGTACATTTTATGAAAGTAAAAGCCAAAGACCTCCAGTATCCGAGGCTGAAAGCTCGGAGCTCATTTTTTCAGGTCGGGGATTAAAAGGAGAGAGAGAGTTCTGGGATAATCAGAATCTCACAAGTTATTAGTTAAAGGTTGACAACAACGACAGTATTCACTTAGAAACACATAACCTTTAAAAAGTATTCAATAATGTCTCTTAAAGTGTCTCCTTCACTGTGACTGTGCAAACATGAGCGCATCTGTACCTACACCTACCTACTTGACGTTTGTGTACGTTTGTATACTTGAAGTGTAAAATTCCTGTGAATAAAAAGTCGGTAAATATTACCTTACTACCTTATTCCACTATCAGAGATTTTCCTTAAAATAAAAGAACAACTTTGATAATAGGACTCCTCAAGCATCGTCTGACAGACGATTCATTTGATAAAATGAAAACCACCTTGCTTGAGATTTGGGGCGGCGGTTAATAAGTGATATATCCACTACATCATTACCAGTTACGACAATTATGAATTATGAGTATTATGAGTTCAATCCGTCAGTCAATATCCGAATGTCACATTTATAAAGATATAGAGGTATACTGCCGTGTTCGAGCAATACTTCGAAGATATACTTAGATCAGATTTCACTGCTGAATCCGATCCATAGATCTATTATTTGATATACAGTTTGAATCGGGTCTCCAAACTGATGACGCGATCGCACGTCATCCTATTGTAAACGCGTGTATGAACTACTGTGTTCATAGCAGGAAATACCCGCATATTTGTATTTGTTAACCGTCGCCTCATATCTCAAGAAGGACGGTTATCAAGTCGTCTGTATGTTTTTTTTTTTTTTTTTTTTTTTTAATGTTTGTTCCTCGATATCTCCGTCGTTACTGGACCGATTTTGAAATTTTTTTTTTAATTGAATGTATATGCATACAGATTGGTCCCATTTTTCTCAGAACCCAGTTCTGATGATGGGATCCTGGAGAAATCGAGGGAACTCCTCGAATCTGAAAGGCATACATATAGTGATTTTTGTGTTTTTAAAGGAACAGCATGCATTTAGGTACGGAACAGTGACATTTGGTGCAGTGGAACTGCTGATGATGGCCAGAATAGAACTCTTCAAATCTGAACGGCACGCTTATAGTGACTTTGGTATTTTTATAAGAACAGCATGCACTTTCATCCAGAACAGTGACATTTGGTGCAGCGGAATTGCTGATGATGGTCAGAACCGAACTCCTCAAATCTGAACGGCACGCTTATAGTGACTTTGCCATTTTTATAAGAACAGCATGCGCTTACGTCTAGAACAGTGACATTTGGTACAGTGGAACTGCTGATGGTCAGAACCGAACTCCTCAAATCTGAACGGCACGCTTATAGTGACTTTGGTATTTTTATAAGAACAGCATGCACTTGCGTCCAGAACAGTGACATTTGGTGCAGTGGAACTGCTGATGATAGTCAGAACCGTACTCCTCAAATCTGAACGGCACACTCATAAGTGACTTTGGTATTTTTGCAAGAAAAGCATGCATTTAAGTTCAGAACAGTGACATTTATTTATTTAGTTATGTTTGTTAAGCATATTGAGTTTTCAAGTCAAAGTTTGTCAAGCTTCGATTTCTTATAATATAATATCGGATTCATGAGGAATTGAGGAAACTCCTCAAACCTTAACGTTATACGTATATTCATTTATGTTGCCATCTAATAATTAAAGCATTAAAAGCAGTTTTAAAAATACCTACACATTTCTACATAATCCAACATTCGCAAGTAACTTTCACCAGAACCCGAAAGGCGACGGTTTTTTTTCTTAAAAATTATTGCTAGTCATAGACTTAAATTGGGAAATTTTGAGATTTTTTCCAACTATACGTCACATTATAGATTAACGTTTTTATTACAATAAATATGTACCTAGGTTTCAGTATATTGGGCATTTTGATGTTAGAAAAATTAATAAACAAAGCATTTTTTGTTGCTGACAAACAGAACTTTGTGGGAAGTTGTTTTAATAAAGAGCGAGGATGAAATTAAGAAGTGTGTCAATGTAAACCGGCTAGCAAGTAAAATATGAATACTGATTCTTTACCTTTATAACTAACTATTATAATTGCCATAAAACACCAACATCAAACTGGTATTTGAATATTGCCTAGATAGGTATTAAATATGACTACCATTTCTTTGGCTATATCAGAATGGTATAGAAAATGGTCCAAGCATATACGCATGCTCGGCCTTAGGTTGGTCAAAGACCGCTAGTCTCTTTATGACGGCATACAGGCGAAATGGGGGGAGGTTCCTCCGTGGCATATTGGTCGTAGGTCGTAGCGGTAGCCACAATTGGTACAGACGCAGTATCTCGGTCGTAAGATTGGCTGCTGATCTGTTCTATATTTATTTATTAGCATTAAGATAATATTGTACCTATTAATAAGAGCGTAACGGGTAGGTAACCTGTCTCTATCTCGTGTACGAGATACTGTCGCGCTTGCCAAGTCTGGTGAAAGTCTGGACTTCACCACTACAGGACCTAGTTATTTCTTTTTACTACGTATATGAAATCATTTCAGTTTACTACCTACTAAAACATACTAAACAAATGAACATCATAAGTCCGTGACCTTGACTGGCGCGTTAAATGCAAAGTGATTGGGCAATCAATATTCACGCACGACTCTAGGCTATGACAATTACGTAATTGCAAACTTGAGTGCGAGCGGTAATGTTTAATCTCGTCTTAGTTTCGCATAATCATAGGTACGTTAGTTATCTAATAAGTATGAACGTAATTTGTTATTATGGGTCGAGAGTTCATGTACTGAAATAAGGCAGAAAATACTTCATGTACACATATCAATCAATATTTACATACTTTGCGTTACTTTGTACATATTAACAGGAACTTTTTGATACATGTTTTGATGATTTCGTGGCTTCATTTAGGAATCATAATATTACAGGCATATCCGCAACGCAAGCCTGCGTAAGGTGAAAAATGTGTATTATTTACCAGTGTACTTCTAATTTAAATTATTATCGGGGGATTAGGTACTTTTATTTGACACATTGCTTGTAATAACTGCTATAGTTTATTTGATGTCAGTTGAATGGCTGGATTAGAATAAGTTACATCTTACATGAAATCACTTGATCTGTCTGTGTCAAAAACGACGTCTTTGTTTGAAAAACCATAATTTATGATAGTTTTCATCCTGTAATATCTAATCCATATTATATCTCAGCTAGAGCTACCTACATTTCTAACATTCGAATCGAGCCGTGTATTTGTCATTGTCACTCACCTATAATGTAGGTAATAATGTTTTGGAGAATTTTTAATTTCCTATGTCTATATTCTACATATAACTATTCCACATATGAACGAAAATTATGCACTAACAATAATATTAAATTGATATTTATCAATTGGTATTTAGTTAGTAATTACCATTTCCGAATACGGCCCCTAAAATAACGTAACGCAATACGGTAATGATAGACTTCAACGCGCGAGCACTTTCATTCGCTGCGCTTACGCACGGAGGCCGGTGCATTCATATGTGGCTTACTTACGGGGATGGGTCCTTCCTTTTGCTTCTATGTGCAATAAGAACTTTCGTGTCAGAATTATTGCTGACCCATTTATAACGGAAAGCCACAAAGAGCTAAAGCTAATACAAGCTACAATGAGAATATCTTGAGTTTATCATCAGGTGGGGAGACATAGATAACGCAACGGTGCAAAGTGCTTGTAGGTGGCAGTGCAAGGTGGTTGATATAGCTACAAAGTGCAACAATATATGGTGTGACCTTTAATTAACCAAATAAATCCCGCTATTTGATATTAATAGGAGTAAAAGGGTAATATTTAAAGAATAGTTATTTGTTATACAAGGGGGAAAAGTTGTATTTTAACGTCGAGTGTGGAATTGAAAAATGAGCAAGTGAAAGGATTCTATAGTTGAACCACGAGCGAAGCGAGTGGTTCGAGAATAGAATCCTGAACTTACGAGTTTTTTAACACACGAGAAGTAAAATACATTTGCAGCCGAGTGTAACACAAAACTTTTCCCTTCACTATAGCGAGGAAACTAAAACGCAAAAAAATGCGTTTATCACTGCTTTCAATAGTTCCACAGGTGGTAAATCATCTTAATTACTAGATCAACCTACTTTTATCAATTTTAAAGCAGTTAATTTGACTTTATTCAAGGTCAAATTAGTTTACCCACTAGTGGATAAAATGCGTTTTTACCCGCTGGTATTAAAGGACAAAACACGTGTTTCCGAGCTAGTGAGGAGAAAAAATATAAACTGACCCGTGTTGAACTGTTGACACAGTTGAATATATTTAATTTCCAAACTTTTAAATGTTACATTTGGGACATGACATGACGTATGCAACTGGATTTGTTAGTGTTGTCGTTTGTCATTTAACGGAAACTGCACACCAACTGCAACGTGCAGTTCCCAATTCCCTTACAAACAGCAGTTGGGCCACGATCCATCTGTACGAGCCTCAACACGAGGGCCGTATGAATATGTTGGCTAACGAAGATATTGAAATTACTTATACGGCCAGCGTTCCGATTGCAGCGTTACGTGTGGAAAATTATTTTCTAGTAGCTTCGGTGGGTTAGATAGTAAACCGTATATTTTGCTATCAGATCGCAGGTTCTCGGTTAAACTATACTTAAATAACTTTCCCTGGTAATTTATAAATAACATCACACAGGTGACGTATTTAGTTAGGAAGAAGAGAACCGACCCACCAACAAATGTGGCATCATCTGGGTAAAGGGACCTTATTGTCGATGGCGCTTACAGCCTTATGAGCGATGTTTGTGTACAAAAACGACGCCGCGGAACGTAAGCGCATCGTGTAGGGTTCAGTTTTTCAGATTTTTCTCAAAACTACACCTACAGTTCAAAACAATTTACATAGAAAGTCATACAAGTTCACTTTTGTGATTTTTTTCATATTTTTTATATGGTTCAAAAGGGGTAGGCAGAGCACATGAAAGTCAAGTTTTAGTGCCATTATTTGGCAAATAAGGGGTTAAAAAAACGAATCTTAGTAAAATTCATAATCTAAATATATAAAAGAAGAAACTGACTGAAATGACTGATCAGACAACTGACATATCAATAAAACATTTTTTTCCAAACCTTGGTCCTGGCGTGATTGATATACAATTGCTACCAAATTTCAGGTTCGTAGTGCGGTTACCTGAGATTATCCGCGGACGGACGGACGGACGGAAGGTGGACGGAAGAGCGGAAGACGGGATTTTTCATAATTCATGGCGAAACTGATAAGGGCTCCAAAGTTTGTATAGGAAAACAAGATAAGACGCCGCGGGACGTAAGCGCCATCGGCGAAGCCGCTTTACCCAGATAACGTCACAAATACATAATTAGTGACTAAAAGATCGAATTATAGTGTATTTATAAACGTCAAGAGAACAATTTAATTAAGATTTTGTTTGTGTTGGTCTCGTTTTGAGTACTGACTATAATCACTGCATATTATTACATTGAATGCATTTAATAATATTCTTGTAGAAAATGTGAGAATCGCAAGTACATGTCTATGAGCTCACGCCGCTTTCTACACTAAAATCGTCAACAATGTATAATTGCATATGGAAATGCACGTTATGGGTTTTGTATTGTACTAATAGGTATATTCTAAGTACGTTCCCACTATTAAGGACGGAGAAATGAGGTCTCTGTCACTTCCATACAACTACTCGTAACATATGACACGAAAGCTTACGAACAATAGCAGGTGAGTATGGAGTTATGTGGTTACCTGTAGACAAAAGAGAAGTTGGGTTAGTAAAAGCATAATAAAATTTGTGTCAATACTCCGATACTTTGTCAGTAGAAAAAGCTACTAAAAATATAAATAAAAAATTGGGGTCTTCCAGTGAGGTGACCCTATCTTTATTTGTAGTAAACTATGTAAGAACATTTTCACATTATCCGACATCGGATGTAGGACCGATATCCGATATCGATTAGCGCCATCTTAACATTCTTGACAGGCAGATAATACTGACTTTGACGTCCTTACATTCGATTTCAGATCGGATGATGTGATATCATTCTTAAATTATAAATATTGTAGAGGTATTAAAAGGATTACCAGTAAAACCACCAAACATTTTTACATTTTTTTATATAAAATGTTGTAATTCTGATTTACAGGTTATTAAATATAATTATTGTAGGTATGCAGGTCCAGCGTTATGCAAATATTATAATTTCTATTATTTAGGCCAAAAGCGTAAAAAATATGTCGATTAGGCACACGATAGCCATCCATCTTGCTTCACGTCGGTTCCGTCATTCGGAGCCCACTTATTACATGATGTTCATGCAATGCCAGTAATATCACATTAACGCCGGTTGTAGTTGAAGTTTTCTAGTAAGTATATAAAATGCTAATAGACTTTAGAATAACATGAAGGAACGCTGATATTGCGATGGTATATGACTCATATGAGTTATGTTATTTTGATGTCGTGCGTCTTGCCCTCACAATACAGCTTCGGACAAACACGAGCGCAGTACCTTTGAATCTTTTGAACGCTTTTACTCCTTTGTCAAAAATTGGTGTAGGCGCCAAAATGTGGACTGGTGAACAGCAAACTTAACTGAAAGTAATGGTATCGACCCTAAAATGACAGAAATCTATCATAATATAATAAATAATGCCCATCACAGGCATGTAGCTAATAGGTAATTATAAGAACTGTGTAAAAAAAAGTTACATATAAACAATAATACTTAAAGCTGTAGGTCGTTAAGGCAGTGTGTCTATAGATCAAGCAAACGTATCTACTTAGCGTGTCAAATGAACTCAGTGAAATCCACTGAGTTGTCCGTCTTTACTCGCAGCTTGCAGCTTTCGGGAGTCAATTTTTGTAAGTTGAAGTCAACCAAAACATAAAAAATGCCTCGTTACGTGATATTCAATTGCAACAACACAAAAATTATGAACAATCAAGAGCCTGAGACATATTTAAAATTACAGGCAAGAATCAACTTCAGTACAAAATTTGACACGCTCGGCCCCTATACAAATATATGAATTTGTTTCTTCTATCTAAATTAAGTTCTGTGGTCTTACTGTTTAATTGCTAGATAGATGTATTGCTAGTATTGCTACATTTAAAACCTAGATGTTTATGATTGAATAATTTAAACGCAGGTTGAGGGTTGAGGGCCGAATCTTTTTTCCTATAAGTACCTAGTTGTAATATTAGGAAATTATTATGGCATTTGGTGAACAGTCAGATATGTCTTGTCTATTTATTGTAGGAATTACGAAACTAAGTTTTAAAATATTGAACTTGAATCGTATTTGATTTCTTATCACACACATCATGGTCAAATATCTTCTTTGTAACGCTAAAAAAACGGAAGATGGTACATAAACAAATGATTATTAATAAAATTATACCATGAATCTGAAATAAACCGCATAAGTTAAGAGGCTACAGGAGCAAAAATGCTAAAATGGAAAGGAACCCCCTTTTTAATTTGGGAATTTTAATTAAATATACTAGTCTTATTAACTAGATTTATCGAAAAAAAAAATCTCCCTACAGAACAACTCAGTTAATAGATATTGCGAAAATATCTTTAAAATCGAGGTTCCGCTCTCGACTCTTTCCTCCTTCAAAACTTAATCAATCGTAACGAAATTTGAGAATTTTAAAATAATCTGTGTCAGACCGTTTAGTTTTTTGACTAATTGTTACCAATTTTGAATGCCACACCTTTTTTTGCGCCATAATCATCATGGGCTCTAGCGTCTTTAAAAATAAGAATATCAAAAAAATCAAAACGGTCCGACATAGATAAAAATTATAATAATCTGTGTTGAAAAAATCATTGCTCTATCGCCAAAAACCAGGGAGGAAATAGTCGAGAGCGTTTGTATGGAGAATGGACCCCTCCCGTGTCGCCTTAATATAAAATAACGACTAATTATATAAGTTTATGTTCTCACGCGATATTGGCCCACACGGCTTGACATAATAATTTTATTGTTAGTAGGTAATTACTGCGTATGAGTTGATGGCCATTGTCATGGAGATGACAGTTGTCAATGCTAGAACGTACGACTGTGACATGGGTCTACTTAACAATTATTACAAGTTAATTATACATATATATTAATATTTTTGTAATATACGTATTGATTTCACTGGCATCATTTTAATATTTGTATATAACCATTTTCATTGACATGTTAAAATTGTTAAGTTTTCATGATTCGTGTGATGACGAATCAAAATTCCCGAAAATGAAACTTTGTTTGAAATTAGGAGAAATCTTACTAATATTTACTCATTATCATATCAAATGAGTAGACCGTAGACCGGCTGGGCCACCACGGCCTCCCCTGCTCCTCGGGCGCGGGCCGCCTTTCTCGCCATGCCGCCCTCAACGACATCCTCAGAAGGGCTCTCGTCAGCGCCAACGTCCCCGCAGCTCTGGAGCCCCAGATCGCACGGGACGATGGTAAGCGCCCGGACGGGATGTCGTTAATCCCTTGGCGAAAGGGCCGTGCGCTGGTGTGGGACGCTACCTGCGCTGACACGTTGGCAGCGTCCTACATCCAAGTGACCAGCAAAAAGGGTGGGGCGGCAGCTGACGCCCGGGAGCGGTTTAAGGCCAACAAATACAGCTGTCTCGGCGCCAACTACGAGTTCATAGCGTTTGGCGTCGAGACACTCGGACCGTGGGGTAAGAGAGCGCGTGCGCTTGTAAGGGATTTGGGGAAACGGTTAAGGGAGGCAACAGGTGACCCTTGCGCCGGCAGCTTTCTCGCGCAAAGAATTGCTATTTATTGCAATACAGCGCGGGAATGCTGCTTGCGTGATGGGCACCCTGCCGAGGGGCCAGGGCCTGGAGGGTAGTTTTTAGGTTTATTTATTTTTTAAATATATAAGTTATAGTTTAAGTTTTTTTCCACTATTTGTACTTATGTGCAATAAAGTACAATATCAAACTATTACAATCATAGTTCAATGGACCATTGAACACTGAGGAAACAATAATCAGTAATCATTATAAACAAGAAATAGCAGTTTTTTAGCTCTGATTTATTATACATATATGATTTGAAAATCTACAATATGATATTTATGATACTGTTAATGATTGGTTATTGAGGAAAGTATACTTAATCATTGTAACAAATCGAATATTTACGCAAATCATCAAACTTATTCTATCCCTGAAATGTTAGGTTCTAATTTATACGTTTCGTTCTGATAGACAAGTAGCCATAATTACGTGAACTTATTATAACGTTATTGATACATCTAACATACATATTTGTCAGAACATTGACCATAAAACGGACATTAATAAAATACTGAAAAAACTGCAGTTTCTCCGACAGATCGATGGACAAGGGAAATTTGGATCAGTAGGGTCATCACGTACCAAATCAACAGTTTAGGTATAGAAAATGTAAGGGTACTCTTTATTATACTGTGGTATAGATGTAACGTTGTTTTAAAGTTCAAACCGTGTCGTTAATCGCGAAAACTTAGCCTTATTTTTAATGCTCACATGCTCCATCTACCGAGAAAGTGACATGTGGCTTTCTCCACCAATGACCCCATTCTGGCCGTCCGTGGGAGCGATCAAGTTTTTGCCCTCACAACAACATTCTAGCCTCAGCGCGCAGGGTTGGCGGCTTTCTGTTGACGGTGAAAAAGCGAATTGGTTTGACACACTGCCGTGAAGGCAGAACTGGATTGATTACGTTATTGACAAGTTTTAGACCTGATGTTTCTAAAATAGAGTATTATTTTTAGCTATGTACTGGTTTTAGTCATTATCTCTAAACACTTACTAGGTGAATAGGTGTCTGAGTAATATTACTTATTCGACCAGTTACCATGTTACTTATTCGCGTAAAATTAATTTTTGAACTTTAGCTCCAACGTGCCGTGAACGGCGTTGTGCTCTCTGATAGGTGTGACCAGTCTTCTCAAGTTCAAAACAACACGCAATTAAGTACTATATTAAAAGTTATTTGTATAAATCGTGAAAGTTTATACCAGTGAGCCACTTATTTAATTGTGTAATATTTGTAACACTAGAGCATTACACAAATCGATTAAAATACCAATCGAGTCATTATTTTATCTATAGGCAGGTAACTATCGATTGTGCATGTTCCGTGGTGCAATGGGCCCTTCGAGCGACCTTACAATCAGAGCAGTGGGTTAACGACCTGAGCCTCTAACGAAGAGTACAATTATCGAGCGTATGGTATCGTATTAGTTAACTCTGTCTATATAGCTCTTCCGTGTTGGTGCGACAGAGCCAGTTGAGTGTCGATCGCCACATAGCGTCAACGATTGAACACTTGGCTACATGCCCTGTCGACGCGTCGAAAACTTCTGGACGAATAAACTGGATATTATACTTTCTTTTACATCTGCATGGCAACCGGAAAAAAGTTTCTTTTAAGTTTTGTGTTTTGGTCGATCAAATCATTACCTATATCGTGAGTCTTGTGAGTTTTGATCGATTCCGGGAAAGAAAATTACAATAGGTAATTTAATTTATTTTTTCCCTCACTAGCTCGGAAACAAGTGTTTTGTCCTTTAATACCAGCGGGTAAAAACGCATTTTATCCACTAGTGGGTAAAGTAATTTGACCTTGAATAAAGTCAAATTAACTGTTTTAAAATTGATAAAAGTAGGTGAATCTAGTAATAAAGATGATTTACCACCTGTGGAACTACTGGAAGCAATGATAAACGCATTTTTTGCGTTGTAGTTTCCTCGCTATAGTGAGGGGAAAAGTTTTGTGTTACATTCGGGTGCAAATGTATTTTACTTCTCGTGTGTTAAAAAACTCGCAAGTTCAGGATTCTATTCTCGAACCACTCGCTTCGCTCGTGGTTCAACTATAGAATCCTTTCACTTGCTCGTTTTTCAATTCCACACTCGGCGTTAAAATACAATTGCCCCCTTGTATAACAAATAACTATTTTCTTTGGTCGTTTCGAAATATGTAGTTTCTAACTTTAAGATGTAGGTAATACATACGTTAAATTTCTAGATACAATATATGGGCGTATGTGTCAAATAAAAACGTCAATCTTGACAAAATGACATGCCTATCCGATGCTTATCTTCTATGCATAATATTTGAACCGTATCGTATGTATGTATGTGTCAACAATGAAGGGTTCCGTACCGCGCTGACAGAAGTACTATGACATTTTTGGCAGAAGTGATTATGGGCTTAATCGATCATGTTCAAAACTAATATGAATGATAATTATTATAATTAATGAGTCTTACTTATTAGCAGGCCATACTCGATACTCGATGCAACTGATAGCGGTCGCAAATTAGCATGCATTCGTTTTATTAGTTATTACCGGTTTGTGTGAACTATAGGATATTAATTGAACCGTAAAGATTTACTGATAGTTCTTTCCCACCTAGTTCCTTTAATTACATTTACTTGACTACTTTAGTTTTCCCCGTGGCCCCGTGTGGTGACGGGCTAAGAATTTCACCACCCGTTTTTCCCCGTTGTGTGTCGTTGAAGTCTACCGTGGGATAGGTATGGGTTTAATTGAGGTGTCGGCGAGAGGCCAGCAACCTGTCACTGCAATATCACAACACAATTTCGTATTCTTTCAACCCCAGATTCAGAAATGTCAAAGTTTAGTTTTTTCCTCTACACAGTTTAATATTTTTATTAGGCGACTACAGAGTGGTAGTTACTTTTGAAACATTATTTGGTCCGCTACTTTTGACTGTCCCTTAATGTTACGAGTATTTCATTCTATTTATTGATAATGATAATGTAGCGGTCAATTCAAGTTAGTTTATAAAATGGTAGCTAGAACCCCAAGTATCGGTGAAAGTGTGTGGATATCCAGCTCGATTTGCGATTATGTAAATGTAAGGTGTAGGATATAAAAAAATAAAAATGTTACGCAATCGATAGAATAATAGGCTGTAACAACATGTTTGGATTAAATCAACTAGAACGAGTATAAAAAGACTACAACGAAACTTGACACTTTAATAAACTAAAGTAATTGGAACAATTGTACATGTAGGTATATCAGTCCTAAGCTTTTGTTGGCATTGGCGTAGAATTAGTTATTCAATGAAATGTTGATTGCCGTTAAAATACGAAGCTATTCTTACGATACGTGGCGAGGTTGGTGGCCATTGTTGTGCTGCAAAGTAATCACTTCGCTTATAGATTGATTCAATTTAGTTCCTTATGGGTTCCTAAGCAAAGAGACAATCACCTGGCTCTGATAACGAAACGCTTCATGTCTCTATATTACTCTTCTATATTTGTATGATTGGCATGTTGGCTACGCACCTCGAAGTGCTCATGTTTACGATAAATTTACGAGTAGGTATTTATGCTTGTGTAAGAGAGTAGGTAAGCCATGCGCTACGTTTTTTGAAATCCCGAAATCTCTTGAAGTGAGAATCTTAAATATCAACGTTGTTATTCACGGAGTTTAGGGAAAAAAGGTTTTAAGCATTATAAAACGTAGATTTTATAAAATATTTGAACGCAATGCGTCATGGATTACTAAGATATATACATATAATATATAATGAAATAAAAAAATAATTTAGTTGAAATAAAAAATAATAAACCAATCTTCCAATTTTTAAAATAAAATGGGGGCAAAGAGATTGAATTATCGATCTTGAATTCATATCAGTCTGATATTTGTACGAATGAACATATATGTATAATTGACTGCCCTCAGAATTGTTACAAGTCGTATCATTGGGTGGAATAGGCACGTAGGTATGGCTCACAGGCAGGCTAGACTAGCCTTTAAGGAGTGGGACGAATCCGGAAAACCTTCGGCAGGTCGTTTATATGAGGCGATGTGTGAAAGCCGTCGAATATTTAAGTCAAGGTTAAGGTGGTGTCAAAACCATCAAGACCAAATTAAAATGGAATCCTACGCCTGGCCTGCCTGTTAGCATTAATGGTGTAACCGACCCTTTTGAAATTGCTACACTATTTAAAAACCATTTTACTGTGAGGTCACCACTTGGAGCGTCCACGTCGATGCTTGACACTGAGATTAAGGGGGGCGGCTCGGTACCTGATATTTTGGCTAAGGATGTGGCATAAGTGCTCAAACAGATGTCTAGAGGGAAGTCGCCCGGTCATGATGGCCTCAGTGTTGAGCATCTTCGTTACGCCGGGCCACATTTGCCTAGAGTGCTTGCAATGTTTTATTCGCTATGTCTCCGCCACTCATATTTGCCTATGGACCTAATGAGAACTATTATAGTACCTATAGTAAAGAGTAAGGTGGGAGACATATCGGATAAATGTAATTATAGGCCTATTTCCCTGGCGACTATCCTGGCAAAGGTTTTTGACGGCTTGCTTAATGTTCAGTTGGATAAACATCTAATACTCCATGACAATCAGTTTGGTTTCAAGCCTGGTTTGTCGACTGAGTCTGCCATACTGAGCCTTAAGCATGTCGTCAAGTATTATACCACACGGAAAACACCTGTCTACGCCTGTTTTCTCGACTTATCTAAGGCGTTTGACTTAGTGAGTTATGATCTGCTGTGGAAGAAGCTGGGAGAGCTTAACGTGCCGGTCGGAGTTATTAATATTTTTAAATATTGGTATAACAACCAAATTAATAATGTTCGGTGGGCCGATAGGCTCTCTGAGCCTTACAAGTTACAGTGTGGAGTCAGACAGGGTGGTTTGACCTCACCGAAATTGTTCAATGTGTATGTGAACGCGCTGATCATCGCGCTCAGCAACCAGCATGTCGGCTGCCACATAGATGGGGTATGTGTGAACAATCTGAGTTACGCAGACGACATGGCGCTGCTGAGCGCGTCGGTCTGCGGGTTGAGTAGGTTGCTTCAAACATGTGAAGACTATGCATCCAGTCACGGTCTGATGTATAATTCGAAAAAGAGTGAAGTAATGGTTTTTAGGTCTGGGACTCGGTTACCAGAAAATGTGCCTCCAATTAGGTTGAACGGGATCGAACTTAGTCGTGTAAGGCAGTTTAAATATCTAGGTCATCTGCTCACTGAAGACTTGTCGGATAACGCTGACATCGAGAGGGAACGTAGGGCGCTGGCAGTCAGGGCGAATATGCTGGCTCGTAGATTTGCGCGATGTACGAGAGAGGTCAAAGTGACTCTATTCCGAGCTTACTGTACCTCGCTATATACGTGCACCCTGTGGGCTCATCATACGCGCAGGTCTATCAGCGCCCTACGCGTCCAATATAATGATGCATTCAGGGTGATGCTGGGGTTGCCGCGCTACTGCAGTGCATCGGGCATGTTTGCGGAGGCGCGCACCGCGTGCTTCTATACCACTCTGCGCAGGCGGTGCGCGTCCTTGCTAAGCAGAGTGCGTGCTAGCCCCAACACCATCCTGAGCATGATATCCAACAGGTTTGATTGCCCTTACATAAATAATTGCTTGTCCTTACATCTAAGTAGAAATGTAAAATAGGGGTAGAAATGTAAATGTATATTTAATTTAATTTAGCTTTAATTTTTGTAATTAAATTTAAATTTAATTTTATAATTGAAATCAAATGTAATTTTATAATTTTAATTTTATTTTATTTATTGCTGACATTTCTGACATTTTTATACATTGACTTATAATTATAATATATTTATTTGAATTTTAAATAGCCTAGGACTATATGTAATTCTAATTTAATCTGTGAGTTTTTATGATTTTATCTTTTAAAATGCTATAATATAAACAGAAAAAAAATGTCAGTATTGTCGCAAATACAATTTTATTTTTGAAATTACTGGTAAATTATGTATTTTTATTTTGAACTGTGATTTATTTATTTTAATTGTACTGTTATTTTAATTGGACCATATGTTGTCTGCAATAAACGGATTTATTATTATTATTATAAATAGTGGGTAACTTATCTATAATCTTAATTTCATGAATGTTGTGTTATTAGGTATACACGTTGTACTTAACACGAGGAAACCTAATGAAAACTGCATTTCTGAGGCCAAAAAATACAGTAAGGTACTTACAGCGGGGCAAATCTCGGCTGGGGGCAAATGTAACTGGTCAATTTTTTCCATGTTTTACAATGTTTGCATTATTAAATAGAGTGTCTACCGGTTATATATGGTAGGCGTGTTCAGTGCATACATGTAGAACTCAACATCATAGTGTAATAATGGAAAAAAAAGTCTCTCAGTCGAGATTTGCCCCGTTGTACCTTATAAGAAAATTATTACGAAAAAATAACCACAATGGCATCATCGTTATTATGAAGGCATTTTCAACTGAAAAACAATAAGACGATGTTATTTTGTAATTAATGTTTAACTCTTCTCTTAATGTCAATTTTCGACGACCGCTGGACCGTGGCCTAGCGCGTAGTGACCCTGCCTGTTAAGCCGCGGTCCCAGGTTCGAATCCCGGTAAGGGCATCTATTTGTGTGATGAGCACTGATATTTGTTCCTGAGTCATGGATGTTTTCTATGTATATAAGTATGTATTTATCTATATATGTAAGTATATCGTCGCCTAGCACCCAAAGTAGTTAAAGTACAAGCTTTGCATAGTTTGGGGCTAGGTTGATCTGTGTAAGGTGTCCCCCAATATTTATTTATTTTTATTTATTTACTCTGAAACTAGAAAAAAACAAAAAAGATTTGATAGCATTAGTTTGAAAATATGATCAGGTAGACGCTTTTAAAATAAATATTTCGGTTTCCTAAAAAAAAAAAAATTAAATTTTAAATTATTTATTCAATAAAAGTGAACAGTTTACTTATAACTTTCCGCCAAACTGTAGAACAGTTTGTTGGCAGGAATAGGCTCCCTTTCATCACATTTACTGTTGCTTCTTAACCTTAGGTGCTAAAGTGTTAGTACAAGTTACAAACATAGTTAGTTACTTAATACTAATTACTAAATTATTTTATTTTATTTTAATTACGTAATTTTATTAACTAAAGTTGCTATCAGTTTCAAATTGTTTCAACATAAACTTTTTTAATTTTGATTTAAATACATTTTTGCTGGTGCTTTTTCTAATGCTTAATGGTATATTGTCCTCATGTTACATCTTGTATTAATGTGCTTACATGTCTAAAACAATTATGTACATATCATTATTAAAGATATTAAGATGATTGAATATTAAACCAATCGATCCTATCGATTCGATAATCAAATCTTAAGTACTTTATTTACTGCATGTAAATCGTGACGAGATTTTTTATCTCATATTATCGAGATTTAGGGTCAATACCCCCCGCTTCCTGTGAAAGTGGTGTGTCGTAATAATGCAAGATTCCGGAGAAATTGATCGAATCCTAATAGATCGAGATTTAGCGTAAAAGTCGATATCTTGGACATGCAGTACAGTCAACCAGTTTGAATACTGAGCTACTGTGGAACCTTTACACTGTAAACGTTAAAGTGACTTTAATAGGAAATTAAGCACAGTGTTAATAAGACAGGGGTCTAGAGTGGCCTAGGAATCAATTCATCTAGGAATCATCCAACATAATTTAATTGGTTGACCTTATGTTACATATACATACATATTTACATGTTACATAATTAATTATGTACCTACATATATGTATCGTGCTTTAAGCGTTTGTTCGTCCTAACTCAGGTTTCTAGCAATTAAAGGTAGTTTTTTTTACATTTCGAATATTAACAGATCATTGATTTTTATTTGACAACCACCGATGTGCAATAAAAATCACGCCTATAAATATTTAATTAATCTAGGTAGCACGATCACGATGACTTGCTTTGGACGCATAAATCATTTTATTTACATATGTGTATTGCAAATCGCATCAGAAGGTTTGGCAGTTAAAAAATAAATAAACTGTATGAAGAAAGTCGTGATATAATTAAGATATGCAAATACTGGTTACAACAACTTACACAAGCGAGGTTACTAATAAAATATGATTGATAAACCAGATCTAGAACACTAGAGCCGAACTAGATGTTAATGAACTTACTTAATCTACCTATCCATACTAATATTATAAATGGGAAAGTGTGTGTGTCTGTTTATTTGTCCGTCTTTCACGGCAAAACGGAGCAACGAATTGACGTGTTTTTAGGGTTCCGTACCTCAAAAGGAAAAAACGGAACCCTTATAGGATCACTTTGTTGTCCGTCTGTCCGTCCGTCCGTCCGTCTGTCAAGACCCTTTTTCTCAGGAACGCGTGGAGGTATGAAGCTGAAATTTATATCAATTACTCAGGTCTACTGTCCCTTGAAGCTGTGAAAAAATCAAACTTCTAAGCCAACGCAATCAAAAGATACAGCCGTTTATGCCGCAAATTTTCGACACTTGCAGGGGAATCAAAACCTACAGGGTGCTTCCCGTGAACTCAGAATCTTGAAATTTGGTACGAAGCAACGTCTTATAGCATAAATAAAGGAAAAATTACGAAAACCATAAATTTTTAGTTCCGAAAACCTTAAATTTTTTTTTAAGTGGAGATAGTTGAAGAGATAGAGAATGACATAGGTTACTTTGAAACAGACAAAAAGTCTTTTTGTCTGTTTCAAAGCCGCGGGAAAAATCATAAACATAAACCGTCTGGAGTATGAGTACAAAAACCGTATGATACTACGGCCAGATTTACTGGTAATAATCGTTTTGATTGAACATTTTTAATTTGTAATCTTGTTTCTGAAAATTTATTATTGCTCGTTATCCAATTGTATTATACTTAACATGAACACATTGAATTGAATGACTTACAAACGATTATGAATGTTGGAAATTTTCTACATAACCATATCACTGTAATGTAAGGCATTGCTGTGGATTTTTTGTCTGATAAATAAAGTTATAGGGTAGGTACATACCTTTACCAAATTTTACGTGAGAGTGATTTTACATGTTTAATATTATACGTAGGTAGGTACGCATGTAAATAATATAAAAATTTCAAATGCATTGCGTTTATAATGGCTTTTCTTACACTTTGCTAGACAGGTTATGCAGTTTGCGCGATCCTTCTCGTGTTTAGATAGTTGTATTGAAATTGTGTCACAACATCAGTGGCCGTTGCAATCCTGTGTGTGCAACGCCGAGACCAACCCGTAGTTGAAACGAAGTAAAAGCGCCAAACCCTCGTGCTTATGACGCCATTTTAACTACGAGAATCTAGTGCCTTTTTGCGGCATTTGGTAAAACTGAGCTAAAGTGGCAGAAGAGGTCGTTAGAGGTTGCACACACGATGTTTTTATGCAGTCTATTCGGTTATCGTGGCCTATTAATTATCTAAATTATGTAACAAAATTGTATGTACTTAATTATAAATAATATTTAGGTGTATATGCAAATACTTATTGTCAATTAGGTACCATGTAAAAATTTTCGCTATTTCATAAGTATAAGTCGCCAGATGAATAGGTACACTTTCATATTTTTATGCTAACAAATATTGCAGCATTATGGGTACCACATGGGTATCACATATTTAACACTGACTGTATGTACAAGTGCAAAAATGTCAAAGTCTGAAATACCTTAGAGGTGGTGTCATTATTGCTCGACAAGAGATTTCGGGACCACTTCTGCAATTTATCCTGATTAGCGTCATACTAGCAGTCATAAAAACGTCAGTCGTTATTTCTAAAAGGTCTTGAATTAATGTTTATAGTTGCAAGTAGAAATCGGTAATGGCAGTATCTGGGGACGAGTGCAAGCGAGCCGCATGCAGGTCGCCGAGCGAAAGTGCCCGTTTTGTCTCCAACTCAAGGTACCTAGCTAACGTCACAATCGCTTACGGTTCGTAATCGTTTCATCGCTAGCTGTCCCTATCGCTCTTCTGTGTGTATAGCCGAATGCACAAACGCTTACGAAATGTTCACGATAATATCTCTTTCGTAGATAGCTATCTATCTCTATCGCTCCTGCGTATTGGCGCGACAGAGCCAGACTACATTTCTGCGACGTTTCGGTGGCGTTTCGCGTCGCAGAAATGCCATTCGGCTACGGGGCCTGTAGTAGCGCGACAGACTGCGTTTCGATCGCTACGTAGTAGCGTCAATGTTTGTCACTTCGGCTAGCCCGGTAGGCCATTTCTCTGAACGAGCTGTGGCCGGTCATTACTCAGGGGAGCTAATGTATCTGTAGCCCTAATATTTATAACAATCATGCGGTATCTCTCTCTACTGGTCCTCTCTATGCTGGTCTCTCTGAGCCGTCAACTTGCCAAGCCACTGGTTGAGCATCCCTGGTTCGATTTGCTCCTCTGTTACACCGTATTGAATTTCTTTTGCTCGATGAAAGTTATTAGAAAATCGATAATTAATTTATTAACAGTTATGCAAACTGAGATTATTAACGGTTACGTCACTTGGCTAATTAAATGTAACAGAGCAGTTATTTAATTTGTTTCTAGAGTAATGAATGGTATGATTAGACGTAATAATAGTGTACGAGTATGATTAAGATAATCGATTGATTTGAAACATGTTCCGGATTGTGGATGTAAGTTTTCTTACTACTTGAACTTTGAACATTTGGTGTAAGTAATTATTGGGTTGGTAAGAAAGTAATGAGCGAATCGTAACCAATATTGTAATTTTTATTTAATTTATTATTTTAATCATTTATCAAAAATATAATGGCCTTCGTTATCTACTACTTGTCTCCATCGTTCTGGTAAAGAATGAATAGCATCGGCGAAGAAGTTCTTAGGTTTAGATTCAAAAAACTCAGCTATGTACTGTCGTAGATGGGCTTGATCATCGAACTTTTTTCATTCAAGGCATTGCTTAGCGATCTGAATAATGCGTAATCCGTAGGTGCCAAGTCTGGAGAGTACGGTGGATGAGGTATCACTTTCCAACCTAGCTCCAATAGCTTTAGCCGAGTCACTTTTGCAATGTGTGGGCGAGCATTGTCGTGTAAGAAAAAACTTTAGCATGCTGTGGACGATTCTGACAGATTTTTTGGTTTAAATTTTCAAGCTGATTACAGTATACTGATGCGGTAACAGTCATTCCACTTGGTAGGAGTTCCCAGTGAATAATACCATGAATATCCCACCAAACGGACAGCATAACTTTTTTCGGGTGAGGCTCTGTTTTTGGTGCCTCTATTCCTTTTTCGTTTGGAGCTAGCCACTGACGTTTGCGTGTGTGATTTATATATAAGACCCATTTTTCATCTCCAGTGATAAGATGGTCCAACCAATTGAATGTGCGGCGAAAAGACAGAAGTTGTATGCAGATATCGGCACGGCGGTTTAGTTGATGTCTATCAAGTTCGTGCGGTATCCAAACACTCTATTTGTAGTTTTTTCCCAACTCGTGTAAATGTGTTTCTATGGTGACATGAGAGCAGCCTAACTCGGTAGCAAGAGTACGACTCGTTAGCCTCGGATCTCCTTCAGTTAAGGTTTTTAATTTGGCTACATCAATCTTCACCGGTCGACCAGACTTAGGTTGATCTGATAATTAAAAGTCGCCACTACGAAACCGCTGGAACCATCGTTTCGCCGTGGCCTCAGACACAACTTCAGAAGCAACACGCTGACATATATTACGCACTGCTTCGGCGGCTGAATGGCCAGACTGAAATTCATATAGTAAGCAATGCCTTACATGCACTTTTAATTCGTCCATTTTCTTCCTTATATTAGCTCGGCGACAGCTAGTGAATGACTGACGAGAAACTGTGCGACTCGCCCTTTATATACTTTCGACCATAGAAGATTCTAGAACTCTCTCAAAAATTTTATGTGGAATTCAATCGATCGCTCATTACTTTCTTACCAACCCAATATTTAGCCAAAATTATGAAGAGACTACACACTTTTGACTAGACACTTTTTTGATGTTGAATTTGGAACTTTCTTTATTATTATGTCGTGTGGCTTTATACCTGTTAAAATTTAAATTATTATATGTACATGCATATAAAGTTCTTTCATTTCTCTCAATCCCTAATATAATTTGTTTTTGTACAAGTAACAAGTACAAGTACTTACGAGGCCGCGATTACAATTTAAGCGCAATTGTTGGTTTCCGCAATCGAGAATAAAACAGATAATTAATTACTAAGTGCCTTTAGATAACTAAACCTCTCAAATGTTGGTCAGGTTAAGTTGACCACTAATGCAATAGCCATACAAAAAGCATTTCTTCCTAACCCGCCGCGCTCTGATAGTCTTACATTGGTTACTAGAACACGCTAGACTAGGTTCTGAATACATAAGTAAATATCTCAAGTCTATATTTGTTTGGGGAAAGTGTAGGTCAAAAGAGTTGGCAAGAATGCTTTTGTAGCGTAAAAATTCTTTTTGAAAAGAAAGTAATGCAACAAAACAATAGGAAATCGTTTTGTTTTAAAACCGTTACTTTGGAGCCCTTACCTTTAAGGTTCTACGTCCGGATTTGAGTGCAATTTGTCTCACTCGAAAATTCTTTTTTTATACTAATGACATGGGAAAGCGTGGATGACTTGAACTCAATGGGATCCTATAAGTACAGTCAAGTTCATATGTGTACATTTATTCACCTTAACTCTATGCAATAAGGTGAAAAAATGTACACATATTTAAGAACTTGTCAGTACCTAGTTGGAAAGACAGTTCTGTTGTTCCACTGATCCCAAAAAAAAAAATTGTGAAATTAACCGTTAATATGAGAAAAAAACTACCAATCGGTACATAACTATATCAATAAAAAAGAGGAAGGAGTAGATTTTATTCCCAAATATTTTACATGTTAAAGTTACACACTTTCCGTGTTTAATTACCTACTTCTACTTTGATAAAACGAAAACAATAAAATTAAGAATCATAATTAAACGAATGACCATGATATTTACTTATTACACGAATATGACGTAGAGAATGACGAAACCGTGCAAAATGACTAAATCACCTATAAACTAAAAGCATTCTAAACTGCTCAAGGTTAGTGACCTAGAAAGTAAGTAGGGTGAACCATTGTGCATACACCATCTCGCTAGACGATAAGGCCGATGTCACACAGGCGTGGAGAATTTTCTTATCTTCGGTAGGTATGTATGTTAATGAGATGAGAGACAGTAATACCTATTTGGCAGAAAATTTTCTGAGGTGAACTATTTAAGCGTACCTATACGTTCAATAACTTCAATAAGTATAAGAATATTGTAATTTTTTTTGCCAATATTGAAACTCGGCAGGGTAAACATTAAAAATTGTTTAACCCTTAAATTGCCACTCTATGACCGCGCAGGATTTTTATAATGAAAATTGGTGTTTTGGGTTCAGTTAGGGTAGATTAAGGGGAAAATGTGTGAAAAAAAAACATGAAAAAATTGGAAATGGTTTTTTTGAAGCGTCACTTATAAATGACATTGCCAACTACTGCTTAACATAAAGACGTCACTTTGGACGGACATTGCCAACTACACATACACATTGCTAACATAGAAAAAAAAAACGTAAACTTAATAAGTTACACTCAACATTGTCCGAAACTACACGTGCTACCTCTTTTTGTCCGGCGCAATATCCCTAACGTATCCCTTCATGACGTAGATCATGAAAAATGCTCAAAACTATGTTGACTGTCCGGATCTGCTGTCAAGCTTGAAGTTTCCACTTCATAGTCCCCTCACGCCTTGTGTCTCGCACTAAACGAATATTCCATATCCTCGCCACTAATACTAACTTCAGAAAAAAATCCTTTATTATAAGAGCCACTAAATATTTCAATCAAATTTGATTTGATCATGACCCCATCGATCTGATCTCTGACAGTTTTACATCAGTACGCAAACTACTGACCCAAGACTTCACCCACTGTTAACTCTCAAATAACACTATAAACAAGTTACTGCTTTTTTTCTTTCTTTTATTGTTTGCTCTCAATCATTGTTTGAACTCATATATAGATGTATTGTATGTATTACATAATCTTTAAATAAATTACACAATTTTCTGTAATTTTGCACGCATGTACTTTGCTCAGTTTCTATCTGTGGAAACTTGTTATTGGCTGGTTGATTCTATGTTATAAGCCTAATAGTAACTTTATCTGTGAGTTTTCCTAATAAATAAAATAAAAATATAGTCCAGGCAAAAATAAACAGGTACCTACACTTCTAGGAGAAGAAGGTTTACTGCTGCAGTCGTCTCTAAAAAACTCTCTAGCTAAGATTCTCATTTTTTCTTCGTTGTCTGATTCTAAATCGGAGTCTTTAGAAGCTGGAGGTGGTAGAAGAGCTATTATCCTCTTTGACCTCAAACGTTGCCCAGCCATATTGTTGTAAAAATGCAACTAATGTTAACAATACACAAAAAAATATTCGTTTAGAAAAGTTGGCAATGTCCGTTACAAGTGACAAATGGAAAAATCACAATATTTAGTACTAACTGGCAGTGTCACTTTAAAGTGACATATATTATAACTTCAAAAATAATAATGAAATGTTTGTCATTTATTCACAATAATGACACTAAATAGTAACTTAATTATTATTTCAATAAAATTCAGTGAAAAATACGCACAAATTACTAAAATACTTACATAACAACGACATTTGTCACAAGCGCAAAAAGACCTCACGGTTGTAATTTTTAAACTAAGTATTTTTTTCAAATTTTGATAAGATAAAGCGATGCGAAAGTGCGTAAAAATAAAAGGGATAGACGCTAGACCGTATGGATCACGCCACCTGTGCCAGAGTGCCTAGGAATCTGCGTTAGCCTAGACTTTATAGGACGTCATTTAAAACGGACAAAAACAATTTAAGGGCACTCTTATTATATATTCTGACTATTCTGAGTAGGCAAAAGGTACTAAAATAACTAAACGTTAGCATGTCTAAGATCTAAGTATTATATTACACCGATAAGTTTAGTATCCATTTACGTGATTATCCCTATAAATAATCTGTGTATAATTTACTCATTTTGAAATAAAGTACGTAACCTAATACTATTTAGGTATAGCGACAATCAGTGTTTGTCGTCAAAATCGTCTTTTTGCATTTTTGTTTTTCAAATAATACATTAGTAACTTTAATCTATTCCACTACTACAGAAAGTATCCTATTATATTCTCAGGCATCTCATGTTGATGATGATTATACTAATCGATTATCGATCTATAGTCTATACCATCGACTTCACGAATCGATTATTGATAGATTGGTGTAGTAACACCCTTAGGAATGGCGTTACTAGACGCAGCAAGTCGGCAACGTCGTGCGGATGCTGCTGCCGTCACCGGGGATATGGTGAAGGTCACTGACCGCTCAGTAATTAAACACTTTTGTTTATGGTTGTAGTTGGTCAAGATAACAATCATATGTTTTGTAACACAGTGTTTTTAAATGTAAATATTTTTGCTTGTCATTGTATTTTGTAATTTATCATTCGCTTGCCTTTATCCTATTCATTTGGGGTCGGCGCGACAGGTCTTTCTCTTCCATACCTCTCTATCGTCCGTCATCTCATCATTATCTCTCACACAGTCCTCTACCTTTTTTCTCTTAACAATTTATTGAATTTATACCCAGTTTTTTTTATCCAGTACTTTTAAATTAGTATACGTGCATTTAGTTTACGAGTAAGTGCTCTTATTTCGTTCGGTGACTACTTACTTACTTCAAAATACATGACAGTCAATTCTAGAAGATACCTTTATGAACTAATCCTAATGACGACTATTGGCCGATTGCCATAAAATAAGCAACAGCACAATTCCATTATAGAGTTGTTTCATACAATTGTCGTGGAAGACGGGTTGGCAATTTGGTTTGTATACCTTGTATCTCTGCCACTTAAGTACGTAGTTTAGTTATTTGTGAGTATGCTTACTCAATTGTCGTACTACAATGTATGTTAAGTACAATATCAAACGTGTGTGTGTCTGTAGCAATATTAAAATAATATGTTTCTATTATATGTGTAGTTCGTAAAAACAAGATTTTAATTTGACTGTTTTATAGTTTGAACAATATTTTTATAATGTGTGTACTGTGTAAGTATTTTGTTAAAAATATGTAGTACATTGCACATTAAACTAATACCTCTAAAAGAACCAATTAGATACGATGTAGTCTTACATGAAGAACCGCGCATATAATTAGGACTCAATTTCTAACCTTCTTGAAAAAACTTATCCGATCCGATCAATAATACGAGCTATATTTATAATTTTTATAAACTTTACGAAATCTCGTCTAGACTCGCGGCGTTCTTAATGAAAAATTTCAAAATGGCGCCTCAAAACGAACCAATTACGAGTTATGATTGTGTAGTGTTGCACGAGAAACCACATCGAGCGTGTCAGTCGTGTGTCGTCACGAATAATCGTGCGTTTGTGTGCAATCTGCCGGATAATCACATAGGGTCATTCTGTTTTTTGTTGTCAGACAGAAGTATTTTATTTATTACATTTTTATTGCTGGAAGAAAACTGTACAAAAGACGGAGTCTCATGCATTGAGTAATTATTACTTCGTATAGAGGAGCTATAGCAAACAACGAACGTGTCACAGCCTGTAAGCTGAAGGCGGGGCGAGGGGGCGGGGTGTGAACCAATGGCCTGCTTCCGTAACGTCGCAAGCGCTACGATTTTACTCGGCGCTTACGACCTTTCGGTCGCGATGATGAGCCCTGCATAGAGTGCATAGATTAGAAGTCGTAGTATAGAAGTGACATGGGTTTACATGGGCATTTTTTAATTTATGACTTTCAATTAGCGTGAGTTGTTAACAAAAAACATAAATCGCTGTTAGTTTTGTAATGATAATCAAGCTTGAAATCTGTATTTAAAACTAAACTTTTTTCACGTTCTGAATTTAGATTATAGCTTAGTATAATTCACGATGTTTTTATTGAAATTCCATGCTTAATTATCGTTGCAAAACCGACAGCGATTTAACTTTTTTTTAACAACTCTGTGAATTTCAATTTTTTCAAATGCCCACATTTTTTAAAGCTGTATACGGACTGAGCGTACATGTGTACACGTAGCCGCAACTGGATATTAGTTATTTATGTGACATTTGCATAATGGTAGGCATTAAAAGATGAGTGTTGTTTTTGTTGTGTTAATAAGATAACATGAGTGTTTTAATGCCTAATTATACACATATAACTTTATCTACATCCATGTATGTATGGGCGCGGGTTTATCGTCCCATAAAAAATTTGAATTTCGCGCGTTTTTATACTCTCATAATTTGCTTGACCGTCTACCTACCCAAATTCATTCAGGCAGGTTAGGTACTGCACTTACATTTACATACTCACATGAAATTCGACACGCGTATTGAGAATCTGTTATAGACCGACATGTCGGAAAACTGTGCAATTCTGACAATAATAATTAAATAACCTTTTTTGCGTCGATAAATATATATAATTTAATGTATGATAGGAAACTTGAACTAACTTGCGATATTGTCACGTCTGCTTTTGTTGCATTTTTTACTCTTTGGTTTCAACGAAACATGGCCGCCGCAACATGGCGCTTCGGCATGAGTTTATATTGAATACATTTTTTAAAAAGTAAGCGTGTTTAAACAAAAATGCAGTAAACCTACGTATGAAAAGTCACTCCTTAGCTTTTGTTAGATTTTCCTGAGCAGTTTGTGCAGTACCTCACTACACATGACGGCATTATTTAGACGAAATATTTTTCATTGCGATACGTCAATCTACCACAGCCGTTCGGCACAGACTAAGCGCGTTTGTGCTGATCAGCTCTAAGTGTTGTTACACAAAATCAAGTTGAGGTGCCCTCTCTAGTTAACATAATTACTCAAAGGTCTCATGCCATTCTTTACTTGTCAACTTTTAAGTAAGCAGTGGTAAAGCAGATACGAGTAGGTTGAATTTTATAACAGCAAAATCTAGTTATGACACATATTGAGTTCATTCAGGCATAGTTATGACACATATTAAGTTCATTTTCTGCGTTTTTATATTCAATGATGAATATAATAAAAACGCAGATTCAAAATCATTATGTGCATACAAAACAGGGATATAATTAATTACTTACTCATTCTAGGTACTGAGTTACTGTGATTTATGAAAATTATTTATCAAACAAAGCTATCGACAGTATCGACAATATCGAGATCAATAGCCTAATTAAACCTCTTTATCCATCATAAAACAGAAATAAAAGTAAAAGGGGTAATACAGAAGTTACAGGACAGACGGACTGAAACTTTTATGGGAAATGGCATGCAGTACCCTTTCACTATGAATCTGTCCTAAAACATGCATTTTACGTGATTTTACAAACAGATACATAAAGCGAATGTACCACATAAAGTAGAATGGCCCAGGCGCACTGCAACATAGTTCACCGTTAATGCCACCGTTGCTACCTGGCAATTAAAGATTCGTCGACCGACTTGCGGGGTGTGAATGCCAATGTGGGATGGGGTGTTACCTTTTAACTGTTGCAGATTATGGAGTGATTAAACACTCTATTAATCAGTAACAGTAGGTAAAGCCCTACATTAAGAATGTTGAGGAAATCAAATTAGTCTAGCGTTCATTTAAGTGTATGCAATTAGTATCGATCAGGCCAATTCTACTAACTTACTGACATTATTAGGACATCCGAAGAATGTCATTCGGATGTTATATTAGATTACCCATAGCTGAATAGGCGCAGGCGAATGTATGATGAGGTGTTGGCTGAATGACATCTTTTGGATATGGTCCTGTTATGATACTGTCAGACTGTCAGGTTCGTTTGAATTGGCCGTATGTGACACTATAAGGGCTTAATGGCCTCTAAATATAAAAATAAATATTTTCATGCATGTACAATTTTATTCTCAGTGAGTTCGGACATGACAGCAACAAATGGTTACCATATGTACCTAAGTATTTACTTAAGAATATTTTTTTATTTTATTTAATAGAGATAGATAACATAAAACGATATACCCAAAATCAGGCGGGAAAGATTAACATATCTAGTTTATTCTACTCGAAGCCGATTAACCGATGACCTACAAGTGTTAATCGTGCCCCAGTGTTTATCTTACCCCATCTAACTTTATAAGTATGAATTCTTGTATCATTTGCATAGTTATCGGAAGGCCGCAATCCAGTGCGGGCGTCCCAAATTATGTGGTGAATACACCAAGTGCACGGTCAGGAGGGCGATTTTGAATCTCGCATACGGGATTTTGTCACTAAAATACCGGTTGAAAACGGTGACTTGCCTATTATTTTCAGTGACAATATTCTGAATTTGAACGCGTGAGACTCAAAAGTCGGCCCGCAGGTGTATATTAAAGTCATACGTCTCCATAAACTGGGCCACCATAGCCTCGTAAGAGGATAATATATGAATCACCCATAATCACAAATATCAGTAAATCTTTATGCAATACAGAAACGAATGCAATTCTCAGTGAAGCCTCGGATGACATTATGAGACACAATAGTTTGAGAGCGCCGAACTAGAACTCATACAACGTAATAGTTATGTCACTGTACCTATTGAGGTCATTTGGTAATGTGCACGTGGTCATTAGGCCACGATCTATGGACCTGGATAGACAAAGAATCTAAATCTGCCTGAAGTTACGATATGTACTCGTACTCGTATACGTGGATGGAAAATGTGTAAATAATAATGCGGATTTGTGTAATGCTAACAAATGTCTGATTTGGTTTCACTACTATTTATATTCCCTTAGTAGGTAATAAGAGTAGGGCTGCCATCTCGAATTTCGCCAAATCCGGACCAAGATTTAAAAAACCCGGACATTTGGCGTAAATCCCATTTTTTCCCCGGACGAGTCCGAAAAAATTATTTAAGTATTGACATGAAAGTCTTGACACCCCGCCCGGACGGCCTCCAAACTAGGACAAATCCGGGGAAACCCGGACGGATGGCAGCCCTACTTAAGAGCCAAAACATTGGACATACACCGTGTTTTATTGAATTCCGTTAACTTTGGTATATAGTAAGGTCCATTATAGGAAACAGAATAGCATAAAGCAAAAACATGCAGCAAAATTTCAACAGCAATTGATATAACATCTATTGTAGGTGTGTAGTTTTTTTGAAAAAAAAAAAAAATGAATTTAAGAAAACTAAGTGCCATTCTGTTTCCTATAATGGACTTAACTATATGCCGAAGTTAACGGAATTCAATAAAAACACGGTGTATAGAAAGTGATAAACTACTTCGTACGTATATGTTTGTGACAAACTTTTATACTTCTCTTATAATCTGTCAATATCACTAACGTTGTTGTAATAAATTATTCAATTTCTATTTTGAACATCATTCGAGCGAATGATTTGACATTTTATGAATAATGGCAAAAATATGTATATTAATTATGAATTAAAATAAAATATTGATGTTTGAGTAGATTCACGAATGTGTGTCGTACGTGTATCTGCCACAACAAATCAATTGCAATGGTTGACTGGTAGGAAATGGCATTTCACATTAAGTCTCATAAAATGTCAATAGTACATAGCGTATTAATTAAGGGCGGAAAGTGAAGGATTACGAACGAGAGGCTGTTTGAAGCCCGACGCCGACGTTTGTAATCCTTCAGCCGCCCGTGATATACAAGGTGCTCGCGAGGAACCCATATAACTTTAACGGCATATTCTTGGTCACATTTTAAGACTAAAATGTCATATAAACTTTTCTAGATTTCGTCTAGTTTCAGAGTTATTGCCAATTTAAAAAAAACATTTCCGTATTGTTACTCAGTAGAAAAGGTTTCTTAACGGCGCTGATGCGCAATTGTGGAGCATAGTCTCACAGTAGTCATTGATAGATGTCAAAATGTGACAAGAAAAACTTCCAAATAATTTGGTTTTTAGAAAAATAAATGAAGGAACTCATTTTAATTGCCAACTTTATGGATAAAAAAAAATTTATGTGAAAATACGTCCAAAAAAGTAAAAAAAAACAAAAAAAAAATTTTTTTTTGGCGAAAAATTTTAAAATTCATATAACATTTTTTCTTTCTTTTTGCCTCAGAAACGCGTGGTTCAAGTTATGCGGGTTCCTCGCGAGCACCTTGTATACAATGTTTTTCATCACACTCGCGAAGTAATAACCAAATTTTAAACTAGGTAAATGTATTGAAATACCTACGCTGACATTTCGAACATTCGTCCGCCATCTTGTAATTTTTGACAGGTCGTGGAAGGCCCCGGCCCCACCCAGGTATTCACTTTACCGTCACAGGGCGGTAAAATAGCTCATTACGTATCAGTACGCAGGCATGTAATAAGGTAATGGAGATGGAACCGTTTGGAGGAGGCCTATACCCAAACTGGGGTCCTTGCATCAGAACCGAACCATTGAAAAAATTGAACCAAAAACTGTAACACTAGATTGTATTTACTTTTGCAAGAAATAAAAGGCTTATTTATTTATTTATTTAACAACACCGTTTACGAGCGAGTGTGATGAAAATAAATAAACGTTGGTATGATCTTTAAATAAACAGTATTCATTTTTCACTGCCTTGTAATGACACAATTTATGTGTTATGTTATGAATGTAAACAAAAGACAGTAGGTACCTAAGCCATTGCGAAGAGATATGTTATATTGTTCTCTTAGATGGCATGTTGCGAATATAGTAACTCATTTTGTTTTTATATGTACGCGTTGCCATTTTAAGCAAGGAGCGGCCGATAGTACCTTTGATAAAACGTATCTACTTCACGTGGACTGGCTTTGTTTGAACAATATCTACATTTTATGATAGCTTTCTGCTCTTTATGTCTTCTCTGTATATGTCCAATATGTATGTTCAACGCTACCAAAAGTTAAAATCGGTTACCCGATAACAGGGCGGCGGTTACTTAGGTAAGGATCTTGCGAAATTTCAAGTAAGTATGAGTTCAAAATAAGCTAGATAGTTTCGTATGTGAACACGACTTTTATTATGGTAGCTCAGGCAATGATTGCATATTAAGGTAGGAATGCTGATATGCTTGCGAAAACCACACTTCAGAGACTCTTCCTGGAGTGCTACTAACACGGATACTTGTTGCAGCCTGTTATTAATTTTGCACGACATTTAACCTTTACTCTTTAACCTACTAGAGTCGGCTGACTGCATCAAAGACAAACTTTAACCTTAGTGCTATATGTATAGGGTAACGTCTAGCAACTACCTAATATACTTAATACTTATGACACACTCTGTAACTTGTTTTGTCAGTTCAACATAAAATATATGTTAAGTATATGTAAAATGTAGTATGCAAAGATCATAATAATTATTAGTAGATAAATACTCGTAAGCATTATTTACGCTGCGTGTCACAAGCTTTAGCACTTCTCTTGGTTATAATTTTTTAATATCATTGTTGGAAGATATTCCATTCATAATTGACAAATGAGTATACAGAAAATTTATTATTATGTACCTAACTAAAATTTTAGAACTATAAGTGCGTTTTCACATTATCCGATACGATATCGGATGTTGGACCGTTATCTTATACATTACAGGCTCCATCTTGGATTTTTTCCATTGAAATCCTTCTAACATCCGATATCGGATCGGATAATGTGAAAACATTGACGAATAAAATGATATAGGCATGTAAAATTTCTGCGGGGTACTCATGAAACACAATACGAATTTTAAAAGTTCGGTCAAAAAGAAATACACAAATGATTGGCACTTAAAAAATAGGTGAACTAGAAAAATGCATCGAATAAGAAAGTTATTGTATTGCTAGTGCTACGCCGCCGTAGCAAAGTGCTACGAATTTATCTGTAACTTATCACTAGTAAATATGTTATACATATGGTGATCAAATTTGTTAACTTTGATGAGGTTTAATTATACCTGTGAAGCTAATTGTGTGATAAGAGTAATTGTGTCTTTGGGTGGACGACATCAGAAAGACTGCATTTTATCGGTCACTTCTGGAAGAGATTAGCCAAGGGTGAGCCAAGGACTGGGATTAGTAGCGTATTCGACGAGAGGCCTATGCTGAGCAGTGGATGATATGACGATGATGGTTATGTCTAGATAATAAAGTCTAATAACTGTATTACGTATAATTAAGCATTAAATCACTTGTGTTATGTTTTTATGGATCTCGCTTCATAAATAAGTAATAGTTCATAAATAATGGTTTCATTGTTTATAAATATTTTATACCCACACAAAAACACTAAAAGAAGAAGCATAGGTGTTGGATAACGACAAGCCACTTGCGGCAACTGTAACTAGGCCAGCGATGTACTCACAGGTATTAAGCGCCCAATATTGCACTACAGTAGACGGGTTACCTTGTACAACAACCGTCAATCAAACAGACAACGCATTTAATCATATGCTACATGTGTTAACGTATAAAAATGTTGCAGAACTCATTATGTATAGGGTTATTAAATGCCCGAGTACAGTTACGGCCTAAGGCAGTTATAACTATTTTAAAATAATAGCTATTAGGAAGTAAGTCAAAATAATCAAATAAATAACTTTGTACACAAAGCTACCTACAAAAGGAGAATCTCACACTTGAATTATTAATAGCGCTGTTGCTACATCAGCCTCGAGCTAGCTGACCAATATATTTCTACAACAAAGCCTCCAATAATCAGTTCAATGTTACCGTTATCAGTTATCACCGATTACTCAATGTTTGTTGTCGCCTTGGGGATCCAAACGCGCGGCACGTGCGCTTGGGCAAGACGCACGCCGCTTGCAACATGAGGCGCTTTCTAACTCACTTCTAGAACTTTCCAACGGCTCTAGCATTAATATCTTAGTTTTTTTGCGATGTAAATTATGGATAATCGAGGGTTTAGTAGGTAGCTTTTAATATTGCATGTCAGCCAGTCTCTTCTTAATGATCACGCGTTTTAGTTTGGTTGGGAAGGTTGTTTGCGGCTCGGCTTGCCGCTTTGCCGGTTGGTGGTACGAGTACTGTAATAATACTGATTACTGGGTGGTCATTAAATAAATAAATTAAATATATATTATAGGACATTCTTACATAGATTGACTGAGACCCACGGTAAGCTTAAGAAGGCTTGTGTTGTGGGTACTCAGACAACGATATATATAATATTTAAATACTGATACATAGAAAACATCCATGACTAAGGAACAAATATCTGTGCTCATCACACAAATAAATATGCCCTTACCGGGATTCGAACCCGGGACCGCGGCGTGGCAGGTTGGTTCACTACCGACTGCGCCAGACCGGTCGTCAATGCTTCATTAATTAGATTTAGATAGCTGGGCACCGTTAATCAAATAGTTAATTTCGATAATCGCTAATCCGTCAGTAAAATATAGTTAACTTCGTTAATCGTTAAAGCGATACATTTCGACAAATTTAACGTAAGTTAAAGTTAATCGATAATCCGTTAACACGTGAAAAAAATTGAATTTTATTGTAGGTATGTATCCATAATCCACTATAATGTACTGTTAAAGCCCGAAGTAGATACAGCAAGCCTATTGAAATCTAGGCTGCATGGAAGGCAGTGATCGCCTGAGCTACTGCCGAGAGCTGTGTCAGGAGAGCTGCAAGATCACAGCAGGCGGAAGCCTGAAGCTGGTGGTGTGTGGTGTTGGGACTGTCGGGGCACTTGGGCCAGTAGAGGCTACGGAAGTGAATGTGGTCGTAAATTGGGCTCGAATTTGCTGCCCTGCCACTAGAACAGTCGCCATGGTAAAACTTGGGATTCACCGAATCAACAACGTTGGTAAAAGCGAACCCACGTGAACAATATATACTACCTAAAGAGGTAATACTTCGGGCTTTTAGCGAACCACATCGGTAAAACCTAGGATTTACCAGTATAACCCAGGATTTGCCGTACTTCGGGCTTTTATAGTAGCGTTCAGAACACGTTTTAGCAGCGCAGATGGCGCCTGCCTTGCTGGATTAATGAGTAACGGACCTGGAGAAATTTAACGGAAGTTAAGGAGTCCGTTAACATTCTTTAAAGTTAAAAGTTAATCCGTTAATCGAAATGTTAACTTCGTTAATTAACGATTATGCAGCTATGGATTTAGATATGATATGATCGATATGACTTGAATAACTCAGTGTCAAAAGTGAAGTTTTTTAAAACAAAAATGTTATTATTGTTACTACATGACCTATGCATATCGAAACTTGAGCGACGTTAAGTCACATCTCGGCCACTGGCGATCAAATATATGAAAGAGGCGAGTTCCTAGCACACATTTTAAGCTCGTGTAGGTGAACGCGTACCATGCTTGTATGAGTGAGATATGACAGGTCGGTTGTTCGCATTTTTGACAGGCGGTAACTGTCAGGTAACCGAGAGGGGGTGGGCGGCACCTTCAGCGAGGAGCGGGAGTGGCCATACTGTACGATAGTACTCTTTATTATACTGTGGTTAAGTCGAGCCCGACTCTCATTCTCAGACAGGAAGGTAAATATTAATGGAACCAATGGCAATTATTAAAGTAATTTATCGTATAATGGCCAATACATATAATTATAGTAATTTATACGCTGTAAACGACCTAATGCATAATTCGCACATTGTCGCTGCTAATAAATAAGACAGATCATTAAACTTTTTCACATACACACAAACGGTTGCGTAAACTAAATCGTTGTAAACGCCTTTGCATTTCACTTCCTTTTTTCTCATCCAATGGCAGGAAGACAGAACTGCAATTAACTGTGATACTAATATATTATGTGAGAGATGACTGCCAACTGAGGACGTGAGATACATAATTTATTACTCGTATTGGTTCCTGTTTTATTCCAACATGGCATGTTATTATATTAATCACTGTTCCATAGAGAAATTGGTTTGGCTCATGTAATTTTTATTATACATTACAAAGTAAGGCTACTCTAGAAAGTACGTTGCCAACTCGATTTGAGATTAAAGATGCGGCAATATTTATATTATGTAAGTTTAGATACGATATAATGTATATCGGACATGTTGGTTTTTCAAATAAAATTCGATAGGTATCCGTTTCTAATCATATCTAGACACACAACTTAAAATATCGGGTTAGACCTGACGACCTGCAACCTATGGCTTTGCCGGAGCCATCGCTCTCACCAACTGAGCCACGGAGGCCGGCTGGATGTGTGCGAATTTATCCATGCCTTCCCTCAATTCTTAAACGCCTTATAGTTGACCACAATATCACCTGATGGAAAGTGCCGATGCAGTCTATGAAGCATCTAAACCCAAAAAAATGTCTATTCACTTTTGATTAAAAGGATCCAAATTATAGTGGGCTGGAAATACACAGTGTGCAGGAAGTGAATTCCACTCCTTAGCCGTTCGCATATTACTTCATTAAAGCATTAAACTTTTGCGAACTACACTCCAAGTTTAAGGTGTTCGAATCACGGTCAACCATTTACTACACCACTGATGCCAATAACAAAACTGCTTTGTTTCATTTAACATTGGTTCTAAAGTGCCCATAGTAAGCTGTTTTATGGCCAGCCTCAAAGTTTAAGTACCTTGTCACATTAACAAGTTCCACATTAAGAGGTTCCAATTCACTACAGCGTGTATTTAGTGTTGTAGAATATAACAAAGTTCTAAAAGCTTTTCAGACTGATTTTACGAGTACTAATATGCCACGGCCAGGTTTATGACATTATGTAAATGCAATGTAAATTTTCGATTTTACCTCGGAAAGAAGGCCAAAGTTATTATATTGAAAGTCATGTGTAATTTTCACCTTCTGGACCTGTGAGTGTCGCTTGAACGAAATTACGACTCATAAAGTTTCTAAACTGTTCATTTAGTTAAGTACTTAATTTTTTTACATGGTTTCACTGAAGATACTAATATTTTATGTACGTATTTTCAAGTAATATTTTGTTTCCAAGGCAACAGCATGCTTACTAAAAAGCTGACTTGTTGCAGTCGAAGTCCTAGAAGTAGAAGACACAGCGGCAATAAAATTCTCAGAGATGTTAGAAACGCAACTTCATCGAGTAAAAGCGATTAGAAAAGATAAGAGATAAAGATGAAGTTATAAATTTGAAAAAACATAGTGAGTAGTTAGCACCAGTAAAATAATTATCAGTTATTTGTTTACATTATGTAGAATAGTTAATACGAATGTCTTGGCGGAAAAAAGGCACCTAAATAATGTACCGGAAAGCAGCACACATAAGCCTGCCATAAGATTAAACGATAATGGGCTGAAGGTCGCACTGGAACTGTGGTGGTTAATAATTAAGTGCCAGCAGGCATGCCTGTACTAATTACCTACAGTAAATATTAATTTAATTAGTACATTCATGCATGCTGGAACTTTGCCAGTAGAAAAAGGAAAATAGTAAGCGCGAATAGGTGACCTCTGGGGCTCATTTCTCAAAACTGAAAGTTACAAGTTACAAGCGGAAGTCTCTTTCGAACTTATTATATTAGACATTGACAACCACTTGTAAATTGTAACTTGTAGCTTCGAGAAATGGGCCCCTGCTATAGAAAAATTAATGACACTCCTTCATCTAATTGGATGTCCTAGAGTACCATAGATATTAAAATCGAAAATACAATTTTAAAACTTCTCCTTTGAAGTAATTTAACATGTAAAATACTTAATTTATTGCTACACGTTAAGTGCACAAAACTATAGGTTTGTTTGTGCAGTGCAGTGATTGAAAAGTGGTTTACTAAACTTTTGATAAACACAATGACCGAACTATCTCTATAACCAGTTGCATACAGGTTTGGGTAACTAGTTGGGTGAGGAATTAGTAAACGTAATCTATTTTAGCTATTACGTGGTCTTAATCGTTCGCATTGAGGCGTGGATGCAGAGCAGTTTACGTGCAAGCAAACTCGCCTAGTTACTTTCGGAAACGTTTCCCTTAAATTATGTCATTAGTTTGTTTATCGCTGCTTTGACATTGAGTTATGTCAACAGTTTTGGTTAAGTTGTTTGACATTGAGGGAATTTATCGCTTTTTAAGCGTAAGATTTAGTTTACTCTTGTTCTCTTTTCTATTGTTTTTAGGGTTCCGTAGTCAACTAGGAACCCTTATAGTTTCGCCATGTCTGTCTGTCCGTCCGTCCGTCCGTCCGCGGATAATCTCAGTAACCGTTAGCACTAGAAAGCTGAAATTTGGTACCAATATGTATATCAATCACGCCAACAAAGTGCAAAAATAAAAAATGGAAAAAAAATGTTTTATTAGTGTACCCCCCCCTACATGTAAAGTGGGGGCTGATATTTTTTTTCATTCCAACCCCAACGTGTGATATATCGTTGGATAGGTATTTAAAAATGAATAAGGGTTTACTAAGATCGTTTTTTGATAATATTAATATTTTCGGAGATAATCGCTCCTAAAGGAAAAAAAAGTGCGTCCCCCCCCTCTAACTTTTGAACCATATGTTTAAAAAATATAAAAAAAATCACAAAAGTAGAACTTTATAAAGACTTTCTAGGAAAATTGTTTTGAACTTGATAGGTTCAGTAGTTTTTGAGAAAAATACGGAAAACTACGGAACCCTACACTGAGCGTGGCCCGACACGCTCTTGGCCGGTTTTTTTTATTACTTGAGATGAGGTATGCTAATTACTTGTTAATATGTAACACACATGATATACCAGATAAAACAAAATCGTAAAACTTTTCACTTTACAGTAACGAATATAAAATGTTACAGTTTCAAACTTCGTCATTGCTTGACCATATCCATATTCCAGTAATATCTCAAAACTTTTCCAGTTTATTGGAAAATTCACATTTCCGTATGGCGACAAAATTTTCTATTTACAAAATCCAAACTTTGTTTTATTGATTAAGCTCTTGAAATCCCAGAAATGTCTGTTGACTTTTCCAGCTCATTGAAAACTTTCCGCAAGCTGCACAGCTATATGTTTGAAATGTGTTTGCGTGATAACTATATAATGGGAAAATACTAAATACCAGGTTACATGAGTGATATCGATGTGCATTATGCACGTTTTAGCACGACAGCCTGAGGCTGTAGTTGTACACCTCCAGAATTTACAACACAATGTGTTCCACTCTCTAGAGAGTTATAGTTATATCTGACTATATGTGTTTTCCATAATCAGGAACAATGTGTTTAAGCCTGGTTCTTCAGACTCGAAACGAAACAAGGCCTTTTTCGAGCATGTTTGATGAAAATTAAATTTTTTGGCGAAGAAATACGAGTAGGTAAGACTTGATTACAGGTGCGCTGGCAAAAACTACGTACATATATAACCATTTAAAATATAATTTCATGCGGATGTTAACGTGTTGTAATCCTTTTTTTTTTCGTTACGAGTACTGTTTGGCATGCTTGCACTGCCAGGTATATTTCACAGACCGGTAAAAATGTAAATATTTTGATACAATATACCATTGCTGTTAATGTTCATTCTAACCTTGTTGACGTTTAAAATAATAGAACATTCAATTTTAATCTGTTGTTCTATTATTTTAAAATTAGTTATCTGTTAAGTTTTTACTTAACTGTCAGTTTGCGCCACATCTTGTCTCATTCAGTACATTTAGTGTTATTTTCTTACTGATTACATGAAATTACACCCCGTCTTAAAGTTACGTGTGCCGTACATTAAACTTACCTAAGTATACAATCAGCTGATCTTTACCGTTCACCCCCTGCTTCCGCTATGCACACTGAAGATTGCACAAATATAAACGGCGAATAAAACAAAGGATTGCTCAATTGATGTAGTTTTCACACTTGGAATGGGAATGGCTTTAAATGGGATCACGTAATTGCGGGCGACTGCGAGCGAGAGGTGCGCGTGCGGCGCGCGGGAAAGTACTCCAGCAACTGTCGCGGGCGCAGACTGCTTGCAGACGCCGCACCACTTTCGTTACCCCTGGTCTGGTCCTGGCTTTATCTCGATTGACTGGGTTCTCTGCTAAGATATCTGATGTGAGCTTTCTATAATTAATGAATGTGAGCTTTTTGCAACGAGAAGTCAATTATTATTCCAAAGTATGTAGTATGTATGTATAACTTAAACAGTTGCAAAAGCCCGACAATATGAGAAATAGAGGTATATTACAACTTAAGTACATAATAGGTATGTACATTTTCTAACATTTTGTTATTTTACGCGTTGTGAATTTCCTTCAAATCAATTATTTTCTGTATCCCTAATATTGTCGGGCTAAATAATTGTTTTAAGTCGGTACCTAGACATGTTGTGAAAATTCGAATCATAACTTGCCACTCGATACTTGCCTTGGCTCAATTTTACTGCAAGTAATAGCCCTTAAATGCATGACCTTAACAAAGATTTATTCAAATTTGAATTTTGACATGCTGTCAATAGAGTCAAAAATGCATGATGCATATACAAGGTGCTCGCGAGGAACCCATATAACTTTAACGGCATATTCTTGGTCACATTTTAAGACTAAAATGTCATATAAACTTTTCTAGATTTCGTCTAGTTTCAGAGTTATAAAAAAAACATTTCCGTATTGTTACTCAATAGAAAAGGTCTTCTTAACGGCGCTGATGCGCAATTACATCACTATGCATTTAAGGCTGCTTTCGAGAAAAACGTCAAAATAATGTAAAATTGATAGTTTTAGTCGGTGAAATACTACACTTTCCGTTATCTAATAGATATATTTAATTCAAGTTTCAATTAGAGCATCTTATTATCTTGATACTTATAAGACTGGATTTTAGAAAAATTACTCACTAAATTAATTACGAATTTTTTTCTGATGCACGTTTAGGAAAACCCGCGTATAGACCTGGATTAGTCGATCTACATACATACTATCACGCCTGTATTCCATGAAGGGGTAAGCAGAGCACATGAAACTACTAAAGTTTCAGTGCCACTCTTGGCAAAAAGGGGTTGAAAGAAATCGAAAATGTGACATTGCAGTGACAGGTTGCCAGCCTCTCGCCTATCACTATTCATGTCACTATTTAGTCGATCTTATTTGTAAAATTTGGACAATTTGGAATACTGAAACTGGTAAATTTATAATACGTGTATCCTGTACTACAAACTTCTCAGACTACATTTTTATCATAAGGTTTTTAAAAAGAGTAGGAAAAGGCTAAGACGAATTCAATTTTTTTCAGAAATTACCTAAAATTAAGTGACAATTTCTTTGAAAATCTACGTCACATCGGAGTTATTTTCGTAACAAATTAATCTGCAACGTTTTCTTAAATTGCTCTTATGCCTTAGTGATTATAAATTTCTATTATATATTTTTGGCAATTTTTTGAAAACGAGCCTTCCCCGTCACAATTATTGCCACTTCTGGATATTTTCTCGTATTTTGTTCAAGTAGAAATAGTCCTATAATATGTTATATATTTGTAAACTACTCGGAAAGCTCTTTAATTTGATACCACATACGGTATGATTAAGCGCTCGGTTGCGATTTCACTATTTTTCACATGAAAGCCCTCTTAAGGGTTAAGTTAAACTTGTACAAAAACTTTCAGCTTGCACCTTTCTCAAGTCAAATAATAAATTGAATCACTTTGAAATCTATAAATAAATTATGAACTTCTTCTAGTTGCCGCATAAAACCATACCTATTTAATGTTTAATTAAGACATTACCAACGTGGTGGGTAATTACGAAGATTGATAGACCCAGGTGGCCTAAGAAAGTCTTGACTTGATTGATTTCTCATCGAATGTCGATGACCAGTACATATCGGGGACTAATATAAGTTACTATTGTGTAACACGGTCGTTATGTACGCCGGCAGATTACAAGAGACGTGACAATATTGTATTATAGGCTCAGCGTTCACGCTTACAGAGAGAATGAATTAGTGCATGCTAGATAAAATAACTGGACACCGGATTCATGTCGCGATGACGTCACAATAGATTGATAGACCCTATAATAAAAATAAATAAATTAATGGCTGTCCTAAATCAAAACCTGTAAGTGCGATTGAAAATACACGTCCCCTGCTAGGTTTTGATTTAGGACAGCTATTATCAGCATAATTTGTACGGATTTGGGGAGGACATGAAACGGTGGAACAAGATGATACATAGACAAGGTAAGCTTAAGGTCCTTACCTATATTAATTTGACCAGAAAAAAATACGGCTGATGGCCTCAGTGAAACGTTATATCAAGCCTCGCTCAGCTCAGAGTTCCACGTAACATATTCCTTTTCACTTGGCCGGGTTTCAGTTTGTATCTACCAAACTTTGTTACCCATTCAATTAAATATTAATGACATAATCGAGATAAAATTCCATATAATATTAATTTCCATAAAAACAAATGAATTATTCTGAATAATTAACATTTTCATAATTAATTAGCGCTTCAACAATGCGTCCCACATTTCAGTTCTTTTAACCGCGAGAGCAGTTTTGTCTTAAAACCAAAAAGAAATTAAGTAGAGCTGAACTCAAATGCCAGAACCTTGACTTTAAAATATCATCCGTATTAGAACATAATACGTAATTAACTTTAATAACTGCGAGACAATCCAGAGTATTAGTTTGCACAAGCATAATACAACCTGTTTTTATTGATTTCCGTTCACTTTAAGGGAAGGTTCTTTAGGTCCATTACAATTAATTTCTCGAAGAAACTAGTCTCTATAAAAAATAAATTTAATGGTCAAATTAGTATAATACGACCTTTATAACTTCCTAGTATTATTTTGTTATGACATGTGCCGTCAGATACCTACTTGACACTAATTTAATGTCATTCTTATGGGTGAGACACACTTTTTAATTAATTTATTTTGTATGAAAATGAGTAAACAAGTTTTTTGACTAATTTAACAAAAAAAGGTATACCAGGTGGTTCCTGATATTGAACCCAACGGCGAGTATTAAGTTAATGGAAAACAAAAAAACACGGTGTATACTTAACTAAGTATGTGTACTAATAAGATCAATTAGCAACTTTCTAACACAAATTTTGACTATGGTCTGCTCCCAGGATTGGTTTTATTTGAACAAAAAATGGCCCGGGACTTCCTGGAGTTTATCCTATTTTATGCGATCTGGATACGAGTATCAAACGATATTTTCCGTTACCTAGGTAGCTAACTATACAGACACCTATATTGCTCAGCTATGTAAAAGAACCAACCAGGTTTTCCTAGGTGGTGCAATAGCAAAAAGGGCTAGGGGCCACCCGAGGAGTTGAAAAGGGCACCGGGTTCCGTACATGGCACGTATTCGGCTCACACATTCCACATGCATTTTGTTTACTAGAACCTTACATAAGCACGCGTTGCTTCACCGGCAACCTCTCGATCTGCACGCAATGTGCAATCTATTTGCTGCAATACGATAGTGGCGCCAGTGTGCCTTTCATTTCTGTCTGCCAATAACAATTATCTGATTTGTGAATTTGACTAATCTAATCAAGATTAGTATACATGAGCTAATGTCCTATTGCACAAACGTTCTTAATATTAAGCCATTTCGGTAAGAAGTTAATTATGCTCATAGAATGGCAGATTTAGGAATTAAGTCTGCCGGTAAGAATTAACAAAAAACTGAATGTTTCATACATAATATGATAGTCAGACTGATTCACTTAAGTACCCTTAATAAAGGAAGGTATAAATATACCCAACGTTCAAAAAGCTCATAACTCATAATCATAGACTTACAAAAGGCATAAACCTTTATATTGCGCGCATTAGCTCGTACGTTAAGTGTCTTTAAGTAATAATGTCACTCGTAACTTGCTAATAACTAAAATATATATATATAACCAGTGTGTTAACGTATAAATCCCAATAAATGGCCGTGACCCAACCACGAGACGAAAATAAATTTTAATGTTTGCACAAATCATCATTTTACGAGTAAGACTTATTACGAGATATTTCGGCAAGTTCTCCCTTGGGTTTGCCGGTCTCGGATTTATTACACTTGTTTCAAATGACCCACGTTCCAATTGACCTCAATCTTCCTACACGGCAGATACCTGCACAGGTCCAGCGTCCTGCACAGGGCGTTTGTAAATTTTCAAATGTATGAAATTATAAGGTAAGTAGGTACATGACACATCGCTTATGTTATGTGTCCTTAATATATGAACTTAAAGCGTAAGACACGGAATCTGCGCTCTACGATTGAGAATATAATAGCTATTACTTCTACTTATATGGATTGGTGGCATGCTATTTGGTATTCGATTTGCTATAGGTACTATCTGTGAGCAAAGGTAATATACCGTCAGGATAAAGACAAACAAATAAATTATGTAAGCCGCACATAACGTGTGTGTCAATCGTGAGTCGATTTAAACGTATGCTCTGTTATTGCTTATGGCAAGCATGCTATGGATGCTTTGATACCCACCTGTTGATTATGCTAGTATTGTATGTTTGATGTAAGTACCTAATCAATGGAATCCTACTTTATCTTTAATTTTCGGAAATCCATGTTGGTCAAAAGACTACTTTGCTAATCTGCGAATGGATAACGTTCCAGTCAGTGCCAACCCGTTATACTTAGTTACTTGAGTATTTTTAGTTTTTACATTCTAGGTACATTAATGTTCCCACCCTGCATCAATAAAGACAATAAATACCTACTTAAAATAATATTTTTTCACCTCACTAGCTCGGAAAGGACTTTTTTATTATTTAAAAACAGATAGCAAAATCGCATTTTATCCACAAGAGTGCAAAGAATATTTGAAATCCGAACGTGTCATTAGTTACTTTATTAAATATAAATTCTTGTAAAGGCATGTCCCAGACGGGACAATTTTCTCCCTGTGCTTAAATTGTCTGGACAAATCATGTGATGTGAAAGGATGTGAACGTAAAAATAATTTCATATCGTATTGTATCCGACTAAAAACACTAAACTCAAACAATTTTATAACATGATTTTACCATAAAACACTTGAAATCGTACAAAAAATTGTATTTTTGACTTTTCCACTGTACTTATTCAGAACGCACCTTAAGTAACATTGCAATCTCAAAACGCGTGAAACGGAACGCACCCAAATAGATTTTTCTTTTTGATTATTAATTTGAAACTTTTGTAGTGTCGGTGGGTGCATAGTGGAAATTGTACCTAATAAACGCAAATTGACTTATTTTGTGAAATTATGTTCCAGTTGTTTTTTAACTCCCGACGCAAAAAGTGTTATAAGTTTGACGTGTCTGTCTGTGTGTATGTCTGTCTGTCTGTCTGTCTGTGTGTGTGTATGTGTGTTTGTCTGTCTGTGGCATTGTAGCTCTCGAACGGATGAACCGATTTTGATTTAGTTTTTTTGTCTGAAAGCTGAGTTAGTCGGGAGTGTTCTTAGCCATGTTTCATTAAAATCGGTCCATTATATCGCGGTCGGGGGTTTTTCAAAATTTTAATTTTGTGGTTATATTGCGTGTTTCCTCGCTTTAGTGAGGTGAAAATTTATGTGTTACACACGGGATGCAAAGTTATTTTACCTCGTGTGTATTGCAACACTCTACGCTGAGGATTCTATTTTTGAACTACTCGCTTCGCTCAGGATTCTATTTTCAACCATAGAATACGTTCGCTAGCTCGTAGTTCAACCCTAGAATCCATTCGCTAGTTCGTGTTGCAATTCCACACTCGGTTAAAATACAACTTTGCTCCCTTGTATAACAAATAACTATTGATTTTCTGGACGTGCGGTCAGCCACATAAATATGTACACCTGTATTTGATTTTGAACCTTCTTCCCCAGGAATAAGTTTCGATATGTATAGATATTGGGTAATTCCATGTAACAGAGTAATGTAAGTGACCAATTATTTGCATGTTTTTTTATTCATGGTGCTAATTTAAATATCAATATATCTAAGGATTAAAAGTAGGCTTATCTAGAGATAAATTAAGACTTCAATTTGCATCATAAATAAAAAAACATGCAATGAAGTGGTCACTTACATTACAGTTACGTGGAATTGCCCATTTATTGACGTGACTGGCAGCAAGAGCAGTTTTAGTAAACCCTCATTTTTTCGTTTGACTGTACCCGTAATGACCAATGTGCAGAGCGATAATTGAATTTGAATATTTAGTAAAATCAGAGAGCTGTCCCACTTAATAAAATTTAGAGGTAAAGGTTGAACGAGCTAACATTTTAGGGCACGCACGCAACACAAAAAAACTTCTATAGCTGCGAAATATGTAAGGCCCACAACCGCAAACGAAAGCGAGGATGCTCACAGTTTAGGCTTCAATAAAACCGCGTCAGGAAGCGTTCGGTTACCAACACAATGCAATTAGGTAACAGTTTGCGGTAGTTCAATTATGAAAACTTCTGTCGAAATGGTTTCGTGTCTGAGCTTTTATAATCATTGTTATAATCCTGACTGTTTCAGACTGCAATTTTAAACGGTGCTGCAATAATGGCTTTAAGTACAAAATAAGAATGTCGGAAGATACTTTCTCGAAATTACTACAACTTTCGCTGACTGTACCTATTTACCATTATGTAGATATGGTAGAGTTTGTCCACGATTGATTATAAATATAGAAGGAGTCTTCTAGCAGCCTTATCATTTATTTGAAAGAAAGAAATAAAATCTTACCTTCTCACTTAAAGAATCGCAAGGTCATAGCCGTCACTAAACCGCCATACAATCGAGCTGATATTCTTTTTAATAGGTTTTGTACCTAATAATTGTTCTGCAAAGAAAATTAACCAAGAGTTAATTTTGTACACGCTCTATTTGTTTCAACTACATTTCGGCAGCAAAACGCATATCCGATAGATACCTCTACCTTTATTGAAATTTAGTATTTTTTAAAACAAGACAGTTTACTCCACTGTAAAAAGAGCGGCTTTTAGTGACTTCAATAGACTTCGGAACTCCGATATGGTAGACTGGGGGTTACTTTGATTCGTGGGGTAACATTATCATCGATTTTTGAAGAACAGGAAGATGAGTTTGGAACGCGAATTTAAAAATGTATGATGTGGTTGACATGTTTAACTTGACTTCATTTTAGTGCAAAATTCAACGATCGATTTTACCCCTCGAATAAAAGTAACCCCAGTTGACGGTTGCCCGAAAAGTACTACGATATTCGATAAGTATTAGTGATGTGTACACAGGAACTCACGCAATAGGGTTGTCACGCGCATTCTAATCCATTGAAAAGTGCATTACGGCTTGCAGCATTCGGGAAATGAAGCGCTCCTGATTAGGGTCACCACACTTCCTTGTTGATGCTCGTGTCTTGCGATCACAGACCAACCCCTATAGACATCTATTACAAGACGACTCGCGGTGGCCAGCCTTCCTAGTATTTGCACTGATATAAGCGCGGGCGCTCGCCGTGCCCGATCAGTATCGACCAAATAACAGACCCGAAAGCAGCGCGTGTTTTTCGCACAAAAAAATTGGAAAAGGGTATTTTGATGCCTTAAAGATGTCCACCTGTAGTGTGAAATGGTGTGGAAAGGTAACAAGAAGCTCAAATTTAAAAACAGACGGCATTACATTCCACAAATAAGTCATATTTATAATTTATTCAGAGCCGGCATAGGTCAACTTACATTGGCCACTTACGCGTCAGTAGAGGGACAGTCATACTTCTGTCCCTTTTCATCTGGCGCGACTGCCCGCCGTCCTTGAAACGGCCAATCACAGCGCGCTTAACACATTCCCCGCCCGCTCCTCGCACCCCAAACACTGGTGACTCGTATCGCGAACCAAATATACAAGACTGCCACTCTATAGGAGGTTCTCTGTGCTTGCGATAAACTAGGAGCTGGGAACGGAAAGGTAGCATGTGCTGTAATAGTGTTTATGGGAGTATAGGCTTGATGATAGAGAGGGTAAGGCTTAAATTGTTAGTGAGTGAAATTGTATTTACTTTCAGGTCACGGAATAGTGAGTCAAGACACTGTAATCCATTTTAGAACACAAGGAGTAGGCATTGCAAGTATGCACTAGACTAGTCTTGTTGCAAATAAAAACAATGAAGCACGTTTTGTGTCAGATGTTCATTGACTTGAAGCCTTACCATTTTTGAGAGAAATAAAAAACCTAAAATAAAATTGCGTCACCATCATGCATCATTAAACATCTTCGTCGTCCCGTTTTTAACCCCCGACGCACGCACGCAAAACGACGGACGGTTATAAGTTTGACGTGTGTGTGTGTGTCTGGCTGTGGCATCGTAGCTCCCGAACGGATGAACCGATTTAGATTTAGTTTTTTTTTGTCTGGAAGCTGAGTTAGTTGGGAGTGTTCTTAGGCATATTTCATGAAAATCGGTCTACTATGTCGCGGTCGGGGGTTTTTGCAAAATTTTAATTTTGTGGTTAGGTTATCTCCCTAATATAACTTAAACTGTAGAAAGTTTCCTTTTATCATTTATCTGCTTGCGCAGTATAAAAGTTTACCAGCGGGTTGACAGTTATTTTTTAAACAAGCTTATCGCGTTTAAATCTCTTTAATAACCATAAAATGTGCTCTCATGTAACAATAAAAACACTTTCTATCTTTTGTTTTGTTATTACGAGTTTTTAGGGTTCCGTAGTCAACTAGGAACCCTTATAGTTTCGCCATGTCTGTCTGTCCGTCAGTCCGTCCGTCCGTCCGTCCGTCCGTCCGTCCGCGGATAATCTCAGTAACCGTAAGCACTAGAAAGCTGAAATTTGGTACCAATATGTATCTCAATCACGCCAACAAAGTGCAAAAATAAAAAATGGAAAAAAATGTTTTATTAGGGTACCTTCCCTACATGTAAAGTGGGGGTTGATATTTTTTTTCATTCCAACCCCAACGTGTGATATATTGTTGGATAGGTATTTAAAAATGAATAAGGGTTTACTAAGATCGTTTTTTGATAATATTAATATTTTCGGAAATAATCGCTCCTAAAGGAAAAAAAAGTGCGTCCCCCCCCCTCTAACTTTTGAACCATATGTTTAAAAATTATGAAAAAAATCACAAAAGTAGAACTTTATAAAGACTTTCTAGGAAAATTGTTTTGAACTTGATAGGTTCAGTAGTTTTTGAGAAAAATACGGAAAACTACGGAACCCTACACTGAGCGTGGCCCGACACGCTCTTGGCCGGTTTTTTTGTTTTCAGGGATCAATTCGTACAATTAAAGTGAAATAGTACCTACATTACATCAGAGGCCGGGAAAATGAGAATTTCCGGCCAAGTGGGTATATACGGATAGGGATACGAGGCCGGGAATCCGTTTTCACGCCGAGGCATGTATAGTGCTTTTTTCAAACATACAATGAAATAAATAAAAAATGCTGTGACAATATGTAAAGTTACTTTGCAGCCTAGCCATTATGAAATCTTACAGCTCGAGTTGTGCGCAAAAAGTGATACTTCCCAGCCCATTTAATACGTATAAGACAATATTTCATTGCATGTTTGAGAAAATGGCTATTTATTCTAATTATCATCTATAAAAGGTGTGTGAAAATGTAGAATACAGTAGCATTGTTTCTTAAGCTGTGTGGGTTTACATTTATAATGCGCCTGAGTAAATAAAATGGCAACATAAACTTAAAAATATGAATATGTACACAGTTGATTATTAAAATGCCTAGCCATGATGCCAATCATTAGCGCACTAGTGCTATAAGTCAACGCTCTTTAAACACTTCTTTTCATTTTGCGACGGAGACATTGGCGTCTCGTTCGTCACGGAGCGTAGTGTGCCAAATAATGCAATCTAGGTAAGTATTTATAAAAATTGTGTTTTAAACACCATCGACATTCTCAAGTAACCCCCGCGTTTATAAACTAAAACAAAAATGATAATACATACATACAATCACGCCTGTTTCCCATAAAGGGGTAGGCAGAGTGCAAGTGACATGAAACTACTCAAGTTCCAGTACCACTCTTGGCAAACAAGGGGTTGCAAGAAAAAGAAAATGGTGACACTGCAGTGACAGGTTGTCAGCCTCTCGCCTACACCACAATTTAACCCATATATGCCACAATCGACTGACACCCAAGGGTAGAAATGCGGTGGTGAAATTCTTAACCCGTCACCACACGGGCACTGATGATAATACTTTGATAATGATAATACTTACTTCCTATATATGGAATAGGATATTATAAAGTGTTCAGTCGCACTCTCATGTCACAGGATTGTTTTGTAAAATAATGTACGTGTTCATGCGTGAATGGTTTTCTAGTCTAAATTAAGTTCTATTGAAAGGAGCTTCACCAGAAAGGACTTGAGTCTACATAAAAAAAAGTTAAATATATTTTTCTAATCAAGCGTGATCATGATATCAGTGGTCTCGGTGAGGATCTGGTGGTGGCTCAAGGTGGCGTCGGGCACGGCGTGGTGCGGCCCCACGAGGCAGTAGGCGAGGCTGCAGCCCGGCTCCACGGTGGCGCCCGTGTACGGTCAACCAATTTGAATCATAGACTACTCTAGAACCCTGTCTTATTGACACCGTGCATTATATGCCATAGAAGTCACTTTTGACGTTGACTGTGAAAAGGTTCTACAGGGGCCTCCTATCATTCAAATTGGTTGACTGTACAACTACGCAGTCTTGTAGACGTGGGACTGACGTATTAGTCACAGGAGAGTTTTGAAGATCATTGTTGAGTTACTCACAGGCGAAACGCGAGTTGGTTACCACATACATAAAAAATGACGGTCGGGTGGCCTAGAAGTAAAGACGTTAGCCGCGAAAGCTGAAGATTCGGATTCGATGCCCGGCTTCAGTACAAGGACTTGAGACTATTTTATTAAAAAAACCGTTATAATATAATAAATATATTTCTAACCAAGCGTGATCATGTTATCAGTGGTCTCGGTGAGGATCTGGTGGTGGCTCGTGGTGGCCTCGGGCACGGCGTGGTGCGGCCCCACGAGGCAGTAGGCGAGGCTGCAGCCCGGCTCCACGGTGGCGCCCGTGTACACTACGCAGTCTTGGAGGACGCAACTGGAAAAAAAATTGTTAAGATATTGTAGGCCTTCCTTTAAAAGCCTCAATAAAAAAAGGGTTAAGAGTTAAGACACTTGGTATGAGCATCTTAAGCTAACATGATTGAAATCGCTGTAGAAATAGAAAGGGCCTATCATATAGGAAGGGCATAGTCCTATCATATAGGAAAGGCAAAAAGACATAATGTCCTAAATGGTCGCGTACCGTGCGGTTTCAGAGGAATTTCCTACCGCGGACGTTTCGGCTGTGGAATGGGAGTGAAAAGGAGTGTACAAGTTTCTAATGGGTCGGCAACGCGCATGTGACACCCCTTGAGTTGCAGGCGTCCATAGGTTACGGTGACCGCTTTCCATCAGGCGGACCGCATACCTGTTTGACACCGACGTGGTAAAAAAAAATGTCTGGAGAAAGGTTAGCAGTAAGTAAGTGGTGTTTAAAGTAATGTACTGGCAGGTGATATTACACCTTTTTTTTTTTTTTTTTTTTGACGGAGTGGGAATGCTGTTACGCACGATGTGTGGGACTCGCCGTTTCTTTCCCCTCCCCTGTCGAGAGGGGGGAAACTTGGCCCTACCCACTAAACCCACTCCGGCGTTCCATCCTCTTTGCCGTTCGTGAGGGCGCGCTGGGATCGATGTTGTCATCATGTCATTCACCACGGCGCCCTCCGGCATTGCCCGGCCAAGGCACCCGCTTAAAAGGGGGATCAGAGACGCTTGATCCCCCTCGCTGGCATTCAATCAGGGGGTAAAACCCCTTACGGCTCGAGGCGAGCGTACGCTCTTCGCCTTCGACCCTGCCGCCTGCGTCGTAGCGGAAGAGCGTCTGCGGCTGCTTCTCGCTCCCTCTCTGCTTCTTCCTTTTGCGATATGATCACTTAGGTGATATTACACCTGCCTAAAATTTTTAACTAAATGAAAAATGAATGAGGAGACAATTTGTCATTTTATCACGATGACTGCCTGCCTGTCACTAAAATTACATGTAATGCTGGTCAAGGGTGGATCCAGAGTGTGGTGTGGGTTATCAACTTATCATGGGGCTTGGGCAACACCTAGAATTTGACCATATGACCCCTCCCCCTTGAGTACAAAGCTGGATCAGCTCTAGATATGTTGTTTAAACGCCTTTTCTGGCTTGGTAACACATGCTGTAGGTGATTCAAAGCTGATGAGTGTGCCTCTTCATTGCCAAAGAATGTAACATCTATGGTCCATTTTTTCAAAGTGGTCCACCCCACTTTTTTTGTAACATAGATATTTTTTACGCGATTCATACTCAGAATCGCGAGGTCTTTCGATCCTGATAGGAGAAAAAAAATGTCCCAAGATTTCCATACATTTTTCTAACCTTCCATTCCGTTACCGCCATACAAAATGTATGAAAAAATGGTAACGGAATCGGAAAAAACCTTGGGACACTTTTTTTCTCCCATTAGAATTGAAAGAGCTCGCGATTCTGAATGGAAACCACATAAAAATGTCCAAATCCAAAAAAAAGTGGGGTGGACAAAAAAGGCCCATGTACTAATTTGATACAGAAAAAAAATATAATTAGAGCTTAAAAGGAGAGTTTGATATACAAACATAATAGATAGCGCTCAGTCAGCTTAAAAACTGATCTACTTTTAATAAATATGTGTAGCTCTCCTTACTCACCCTTCCTTAATAACAACATTATTCATCAATATACAGTTAGTCAATCTAACTTTGTTGTCAATAGTACAGTTGGCGCCAATGATGGTGTTTTTGATTGAAGTCTTCTCACTGACAACACTCTTGTCTCCGACTATAGAGGTTTCGTCTATCTGCCGTGTTTTCACCTCGCTGGTCGGATAAAATCTTTCTGTTAACAGTGAACCAGTTAACTCTTCCCATTTTGATAGAATCTGAAATGAGAGAAACACTAACTTAGGTAATACCCATAGTATTTTATTAGTTTTATATTTTTCATACCCATACCCATACCCATAGTTTTTTATTTTTCATAGTATTTTATTTAGTATGGAGTGGAAGGACACTTATGTTAAATTTAGACTTTTCTAGCAATTATTGATTGTCCTAGGTTTGATCATTCGTGATGGTGCATTTATATGTATGCTGAACAATATATGAATGAACATGTTCAATTTGGTCCTAACTCCCAGGGTTAATTATGTATTTCATACATGTAGGTACCTATTGTATTCAAATAACAAACCTTATCAACAGAGGGCGGAATTGCTCATGGCAAAAATCAAACGTCAATAGAGTTGGAATGTTAAATTTTATCGACATTTTCAGCTATCGATAAATTCAGTCTCCTTTTACATTTCTGACTTTAACATTAACCTCTTTGATTAGCTATTCGACCATTTGATTTTGACCTCTTTGATTAAATTAAAAGTAAATTGTATGACATATAATTACCATTTCTGTCACTAGTCCTTTTGAAACTAATTCACGTTTGAAAAAAATGGTTAATCCAAAACGAAAAACAGTCAACAAATGGATAAAAAAGTATCCTTGTCGTACTTACGTCGAAAACAACTCAACAATATACTGATAATTTCAGTGTAATCGATAGTCGATAGAATTCAACGTTCCAACTCTATTGACGTTTGATTTTTGCCATGAGCAATTCCGCCCTCTGCTTATCAATCTTAAGCCTTCTATTTATAATTTGTAGCCATCAAAAACCATATTAAAATTAAAACACTGCTTAAGTTATCCGATACAATATCAATGCACATACCTTACTGTTTGATAAATAAAAAGCTGAAAGTGTGTTAACACGAATGCCATATGTGTTCTTCTCTGCAATATGCGCATAGCATCTAAGTATGTCATTATAATAGACACCTTTTGTTCCAAGTTCATGGTCATTGTAGTGAGACATGTCGCGGATCTGGCTCTCATACCCATGCTCTACAGCATAGTCAAAGATATCCTTAGAAATATCAAGGTTTTTCTCTGAAAATCCCTTCTTTTCTGATGGGTTTTTAGGCTTGCTTAGTTGCTTCTTAACAATATGCGGTACTAATTCCCCTTTCACTGAAATGAACTTATCAGCCTCAACTAGGTAATTCACCACCCAGTGTTTCATAACATAGACATGGGCGTCTAGGAGCCTGCTGTACATACTTATTGAATTGAATTTCTTTATGATAACTCTTGGTAATGTAATATTATCTTCAAAGTCACTTGCACTAGCTACAAAAACCAGTCTCTGTGTTTCTTTATCTATACAAACTAAGTCTCTGTCAGGCTTAGCCTTAGTTTTGGGGCCTGGAAGTTCTATCCACTCTTCGGCACCATTGTTGAAATATAGCGCTGTCAGTGCGGCATCATGCTTTCTGTACAGGTTTAGCACTTCATTGAGATTTATATTAGTTATGAGATCTCCAGAGATGACCAACAGGTCTGTCACAACTCTGCTGCTGATGTGTTTGAGTGTGTCGGCTGTGCCCCAGTCATCATCTGATGGTATCACTATGAGTTCATATTTAATTTTTAATGGGCACCTCTCTAAAGCGTTGAGGATGTTGGAATTGTCTTCATCCAGTACCACTACTAAAGTTTCTGTAATTGTGAAAATAAATTGATTAGAAAATTTTATCTTTAGTATCAAACACAACTAACTTCATTCCTCACTCACTGAAAACTTTTTATACTAATGTTGACAGATATTGTGCATGTTGGTTTACAAATGTTATATGATACATTAAAGCATGAGTCAAATATATTTTTTTATAGTACAGAGTTCTTGACTTTTCGTACTGATCATAGGCTATAAAAATAGATATATGTAATAAAGTGAAATGTTATGAAATTTACCTATAAGTACATAAGTAGCAATAGTAGCATGTTCCAATGTATTACCTATCCAAGAAAATGTTTAGAGTTACGAAAAATACTTGCACTAATGTGTTATTTCATTAGCATTAACAAGTATAATGTAATATCTTACCTTGGAAGCCCATTTTCTCCAACAAATGTAAAGAATACCATATGACTGGATATGGCCCCACTGGAAGCAGGCATTTCGATACCGAGCCGCCAACATCTGGCAGGCGAGAACCTCTGCCCGCTGCCAAGACTACTGCTTGAAACTCTGGGTTCTTATGCATTCTAACACCAAATTACTCCTTATAGGTTATTTATTAAAATAACTTTGTTTTGATGATAATAAACGTAAATATATTATAAATATGTGTAGTATGGGCAAACACCGTTTATATTACTAACAGAAAAGAGATATCTATTAATTATTAAAGCTGAATATGCTGACATCCAATTTCTTTATGACAACTGTACGTCGTGTAGAGTATGTGTAGAGCTAAATGACATTGACATTTTAAAGCGCGTTCGGATTCTGCGATATGATATCTATGCCATAAAATGATCGTGAAATTAATATGAGTCGTATTTTTAATATTAAAATATGATTATATAGATAAAAAACAAATCATTTTAGTTACACATATAAAATCATGTTATTGTTATTAGAAGAACACGTGAGGCAAAAATGAAATTCGAACGATCTTTTCTAACAAACGACCGCACCGTACCGTACCGCGATCTTGGAATGTTTTCACTTGGATTGTTTTACAAGGGGCCAAAGTTATTGTTTAACCGAATCTTCAGCGCTGCGAGGGTTCTTACTACTCACCCTAGCTTTTTCTATTCGCGTGTCCTTCAGGTACGGTGGTTAGGTTAATGACAAAATAAAAAAATTATACATTATACCCAATGCGACAATCATGCGAAATTTAGAGCATGATTAAAGATTTCTCATAAACCTACTTAATTTGGTCGGGTTATATGCTGCCCGCCAAAATCGATACCCACTAAAAAATCGATATCCACTAAAATTTTAGTATATAAGGGTGGATATTTGATATGCTCTGAAGAAGAACGACGTATTATTAAGCTAAAATAAAATTATAGCTTTTTATTAAAACCAGTAATAATTACAAACTTCATTCTTTAGAATTCCTAGACACCCAGAAAAGTAAGTGGTTGTTATATATTTGCAGTGTTAGGTACATTATTGCTTACGTAAATGGCGTAAAAGTGAGATTTAAAGCTAGAATGACACATTAAAATCAATAAGGATTTATCTGTAACGACATTTAGGTAGATGCTGCGATCTATCTAGCTCGAAAGTTTGGTACCTACTTAAATATTGTGCAAACATCTATTCAAACATTTTATGTAAATATGATTTCGTCAGTATTTAAGAAACAAATACGTACTTGAATCTTTATTAGATAAAAAGGTAGAAAGAGCGTTGGTACTAGCATAGCGCCATACACAGTTACTAATACGAGTAGGACAGTAGGTACCTACGTTTCTAGTTCAAACGAATCTTTTTTTTATTGTGATGGATTGGGTGTATTCTAGAGAAAACATATAAAATGAACACTTAAATTAACGCTTTTGCAATTATTGTTACACAATCTACTATTGCGCGTATGAGAGTAATATATTTATAATGATTTTTTGTATCTTCAATACTGACTAATGTGGTGTCATGACGTGGTATTGTTATACTAAAACCTACTTACAGTTAATAGTACCTATTAGATTTACAACAACTTACATTGTACGAAGTCGATTATAGTAACGTTGTACAACCCTGCGTGACCTTGCGCAGTAGTAACGACCGCGCCGCCGCTGCCGGAGATTAACTACTGATATATCCTTATACTGTGGTTCTGTTTCGTATCCTTGACATGTGTCGCCATCTAGTTCAAAAATGAATAGTACCTACATCGAGCGAAAGAATTCTCAGCCTTAACAACACAACTACTCCACACGAGATGGCGCGCATTTCGCCACAAAAACTCAAATAGTGTATTTTCTATTCGTTTTAGCCTTGACCTGTGTCGCCATCTAGTGTTTGCAATAAATAGTACTTACATCGACCGAAAGAATTCTGTCTTAACAGTACAACTACTGCACACGAGATGGCGCGCGAAGGCCTACTTGAAAAATAAATATTTCATTTTCATTTTCATTTTCATATACAGGAATAGAGGTTAGTCAAACGTTTTTGAGTATTTTATAACTTTCACTTTATTTTAATGAAAAACAAACGGAAACGCTCTAAAATACAAATAAGATTATTATAATAATTATAATTATGAACAATATTTATCTAAGTATTTACCTACCCATAAGTATTATTTCTAAAATGGTAAAATATCATAACAAAGTCCTGCTGTCATACTATTAGGTACATAATTATAAAAACCTATACCTACCTATAGAAGGCAGGTTACATACCTACATGCAATGTCATATGGGAACTATGAGCAAGCTGAGGTTTTCAGAAGTTTACTTGGTAAGTTTTTTAACTTGTGTAACGTAACACGATGTATAGATGATATCTACCTGTATTAATTAATAAATTATTAATAATAATATACTGTTAAAATGAAACACTCCCAAATTGCAACTAGAAAAGGGAGAATTTTTCAGATTTGCCGTGTTTTTCTTTTTACGTGAGGTCGATGTGCCTCAGACTGCTCAGACACCTCAGACTGAGGTTGTCAGTACTTATACATGTAGATAACACTTTTAAACATTAAAATATTTGTTCATTATATTCATTATCCAGTACCTAATCATAAAATACAATTAGAAAAACGTTTCTTCGGAGCGAGTGCATGGTGTGCAGGGCAAACGTACCTGTAATGTAACGATTATTAAATGAATCTAGTCGTCATCATCATCATCAGAGTAAATTGTTCGAATGAAAATATTGTAGGTATTTACATTTGATTTAATATTGTCCCAGAGCTGTAAGAACCTCTTTTTGACACATGACTGCGTCCACAAAATGTAAACTCGCGCAACCTAATGAAATTTTAAATAAAATCCTGTACTTATTAATAATATTTAAAAAAAATCAAGTACTTAAAAACAATATTTCGCTTACTTCAAACATAATATAACACATGTTACATTTTGCGGACCTTCGTTATTGAGTATTTTACGATATTAATTTATCACACAGGATTTACTTATTATGTAATTTATCATTCATTTTTATTTTGAAACTAGTGCTGTGGCAGAGTTTGTCATTTCGATTCAAATGACATTTCAAGAAGTTGATAGAAATCGTATATTTGTTTAAGCGCCTCCTTGTACATAGGGCCTAAATGGCCTAATCGATTCAATCAATTCGAAATTAATCGTTAGTTTTGGCAAAAGATACGTCTTAGCCACATCGTAACATACTTCAAAACAAATGTGTCAAAAATGTGAACTTACAGATCCGGGACAGTAGGTATACTTGAAGTCAATTTTACCATACACAAACACATTTTTTACATACCATAAGCAAAAAACATACACGACAAGTACCTAATTAATTATATTAAACACTACATTATGCATAGGTAAATTATATTGTAAAGTACTTACTCGTACGTGTAGTAAGTACTCGTACGTATTCAAAATCATTATTTTTCACTTGTCCTTACCTTTCTTTGCAAGTCAGTGATAAGTTTTGGGGTCAGATCTGTGACATCTAAGCCCATTGACGATGACAGGCTTCCTTCAGTTTTGCTCACAGTCGCTCCGCAGAACCGGTCACAAACTAATGCTCTGCGAATTGATGAACAAAGTTTAATTTTTACCTCTTAAGTTCAGAAATCTCACAAGCTACTTTGTCTAAAGGATTGCTTAACACTGTCAAAGTAAATTATAATAATAAGCATTGAGAAATGATCCCCCATGAAAATATTTCCCGCAAAATGTTAAATCTTTCCTCTTGATATTTTATTAAAATATGTACTTCTTTAATTCATTAAATAAGTTTTATTTTGTTAGTTTACCCTCTGAGTAAGAAGATCTTGGCAGTCGCTTTGGGTAAAACTAGTGACTACGCTGATTCTCGGGAATAATTGCAAAGGCGTACTCCAGGCTCCCTTGAGGAAGTGTCAGAATAAAGCAAATAAGGAGGATACCTTGGATCCACAGGGTGTGGTATCGGTCGTCCAGGAACGCAAGGTGTTGGAGGACCTTCCTCATCATACTCTTTAACATCAGGAACTTGGCGCTTCGTCATGTGTCTTGCGATTGCCATAAATTTATCAGATATTTTTACATTGGCAGGAGATCCACATGACAGACAATTGCCATCGCGGTCCAGTTTTTTATTGAATGGATTTACTCGGTAATCGCCCACGATACTAAGCATTGTACTGAGTTCGGCGTTAATTGATCTATATTGGTTGCGCAGAGAGTGATTCAATGTTAAAACTTGGACGCGGTCACATTTTTCATTCATAGTATTCATAATATAATCATCTATGCAGGCCTGTAATAACAAGTTAAGTATTGCAGTCGATTATAGTAAGAATTTTCTTTTCGTCAAGGATGTCAGGAGCTGGCGATAATCGCAGCGAGATTTTTTTGGAACCGCTACCTACTTACTCCAAGTAGGTACTCTTTGTACTAAAAGATTTGAAATAAAATATAAACTTAAGGATCCCCGAATATTACGAACTCCGTTGTTCGCGTCAACCACCCTTGGTTCTAAGGACCGAATTAGGCCGGCAACAGACGAGTCTCAATAAATATTGTATTATGGAATTTAATGTTCTTTTACTTGATCTTAAAAAAAAATTGGCATGCCTTATCTCAATAGGTAATGAGTTCCAAACTGACTGCCTGACAGAGGTCTCTTTGTACTAAAAGTGAAATAAAATATAAAAAGTTTGAACTCCGTTGTTCAATTTGCATACGAATTAGATACACGCCTTGCAATTTTTAAGATTATGAATTTTTTAATGACCCTTTGCACCACGTGCATCCAACTGGTCCCAGTGTCGAAGACAGTCTGTATTACATATTTTTGCGGCTTTCGTATCAGGATAACATAAAGGTACTATCAGCAGGAAAAGTGCATGGAGAAATAATGAATGAATTCATTGATAAATTCGGCATGCACTTTTGCAGCTGATAGTACCTATCCTAAAAACTATAACAGATGAATGACATTGCCTCCACATATTTATATCTTTATACATAGGTGTGATAGGTGCGCAAAAATAGTTATTTTTTATCATTTACCTGCCAATCAGTTTCCCCCGCTTCAACATGATCTTTGCTATGTTTAATTTCTCCTTGCAGAAATCCCACAACAGCGCAAAGCTGCTCTTTTGACAGTATACCGTTGACGTCAACCACTCGAGCTTTATACTGGAGGGCTTCTATAGCTTCCTCTCGAGTAGTTTTCACTCGGGCGATCATATCAAGTCGCTTTTGAACTCTCTGGAATCATTTCATTTTAAATATTTACTTTTAATTGGAAAATTATGTTGCGATGATTCGTTGTCCTCAAATATTCAGCATCTTTTGCAACATGGTGCGTAAATCAAAATTAAGTACATATTGCAAACGAGAAAATAGTTAAAGTAGTTAATTTGTAGACTCGAGTTTGAAACATTCTTACGCCCCGGGTTACACAATGCGCAATAAAAATATATAAACAGAAAAATACCGACCACCGACCAACCGACTTGTAATTAAATTCACATAACTACAGGTACTTAGATAATAGTCATTTTTGGGGCCTAGTGCTTCATAAATAACGCAATGAATTCGATGTTTCCCTATAAATTTTGGTTGGTCTGACGTTTTCCTAGGGAGAGTTATTTTCTTTTCCATTGGAGAGTCATGTAGAAAAACATTCTGTATTTTGCTAACATAACAATTTTATAAGAATTGTAATTAACATACAGTAAGATCCAAAGCAGTTTGTTCCTGGACGCTTTTTAGTGACTTTTGATTATTTGCCGCACCAAATAGGTTGAATTGCATGTCCGCAAACTCGTCTTTTATTGCAGCTACAGCTGAAAAATTATTTCCATGGACTCTGAGTTATGACACGATTCTTGCCTTTAACATTCCGCCGTTAACTTGATAAAGTCAGTATGTTCTGCGCCCCATGCGCTACTTAGTACAGTCGCTAATAAATATATCGGAGCGGCCAGGCAGGCAAGTGGTCGCGCGTTAAATGATAAAACATCAAGCCGTCATTTATTGCGCGATCATACTTGCCTGACAGGGCTCTCACAAGTATAAATAGCCTGTGTTCAGAATGTTCAGATATTATTGAGCACCACGATATCTCCGATACATCTAATGCTGACTGAACTTGATAAGTACCAACGGGTTATTTTAAGATCAATTTTGACAGGGTGTTGAAGATAGTTAATGTTTCACTGGCGTATAATGGAACTATTCGTGAAATTAAAAACGATATACAGTATTTACCAGCAGGATCCTCGGCTGGATTTGCTAAGTGATCTTCAATGCGTTCTTTGATCATCTCCACATTATATTGCATCTGTGTCACTTGTTCTTGACAATCGCTCATCTAAAATTGTAACGTGATTAATAAATTGTGATGAATAATTGACCTAGTCGTGGTAATATATCTCTAGCTTCTATAACTTCTATAAAAAGAAAAACAACTCATATGACCAAAAACGAATAAAGTATGGGATGAATTTAAGAAATGACAAGAAAGTAATGAGACGATCCAAGACAATACCATATATTATAGAGTGGAACAAATAATTATACACCGTCTACACTGTTCGAGTAAACAAAGAAATAAGATGCATTGTAATATTTACCTGCGATGCCATTAAAACATCAAAGGCATTAGCTTTGTTAGTAAATCGGTCAACTTGAACTCTTAGTCTTGCGAATCTTACATTGAGTACTTGGGCCTCCGTAAGTTTTGGCGCTGTAATGTTTCAATTGTTTTTCATTATTACGGAGTGCTATACAAATCCACATTTTCAAAGGAAGACTTTTATAACCGTAGTCGATAATCGGGTGCAACTTGAATTTGTTTCCCTGTATTATGTATAATTGGCGAAATATTTTAAATCGCAATCGCAATTTTGCTCCATGAATTGAGCCTTTTAGATGGACCTGAATTAAATTTGTAGTTTTTGCACTGATTTTACAGTGGTATTGGAAGTGCCAATGTCATGTTTTCCTAGGAATTGCCACAAAGAGCACAAAACTATGCATTGAGTAAGGTGACATAATTACTAGTTGTACTCGTGGACGATAGTCTAGTTACTTATGCTCCAACTTAATTTAAAAAAATTAATCCCATAAATGTCAAAATTGTCAAATATGATAAATATTCATACATATTGATTTACAATTTTCATCAATCGCCGTATTCTTTAATAAAAACGGTTCACGATAGTAATTGTGCTGTAAATAGCAATATTTATTTATTTATTGCTTTCCAGAAGTTAGTTGGAAATTGCAGGAAAGCAAGAAATAGATAGTTGCAGTCAAAAGAAAGTAAGAACAAAGCCTTATTTAAATAATGTATTTCATAGCTTTGATTAAAGTAAAATAGCGGAAGATACGGCACGTCAATACTAATTGTCAGCTAATAAATGGCACTACACACTACTACATACAAGAAGACCCACACAGTTATGTAAATTTACGCTATTGAACGACAGAGACACACCGATTTATTACGACGGTAGTGCGAACGAGACAAACGCGCGCATCGAGATGAGCCTCTTTCCAAGTGTCATGTCAAAGCTCTTTAATAAAGATTTAAAAAAAATGTCATTGCAAAGAATCAAGAAGCGTCAGCAGACAAATTGGAGTATAAGAATTATGCAACATATTTTTTATGAAAACAAAATAAATTACTTATTATTTATTACTTTACCATTTTGCACTGTGGAGCGATGTTTGGTTTGGTGTAAGTAGGGTTACCAAAAAAAAAAACATAATTATGAGTATATTTTTTTATATTTATTACGTCTTATTTTTAAACTAAATTATGAACTTATTAACCAAAATTTAGATGAGGCACTTTTTGCCACAACTGTCAACAATATCTTATTTGATACAGACATTAGAAAAAAGCGCGTGGAGTTCTTCCGCGCGAAAAAAAGTGAAACTTCGTAAAATTGAAATGAAAATATAAGAGCTTGATGACATGTATCTCACTTAGGGTTGCAAAAAATACGGTTTTTTCTGGCTTAAAAAAAAAACATAAAAAAAAAACAGTTTTTTTTTCTGGAGTATGTTTTTTCTAAAGTACGAAATCTTAAAATTTGCAAAGCAGTTATTACTTTTATACGGTTTTTTAGACTTAATGTTAACTATTAAACGAATTTAATCAAATAACTTAAAGTTCTGGTCTTATAAAAGTAACATTTACGAAATCTGTAGTTGGTAGTTATCACTATTTACTGTTGGCAATACGACCGCCTCTCCACGCTGCACGTAGCATCGGGGATTCCCCAATAAACGTTTTAATACTGAATGTTAATCGTATTAAAATGTACGTTATTGTTATTGAAACACGTTACAATACAAGTCACGAAAAACCGTTATTGTCGAATTATTTGTTCATGTGAAAAAAAAACATATTTAGCAAAAAAAACCATGGTACTCGGTTTTTTTTTTCATAATTCTGAAAAAAAAAACCATTTTTTTTTCTATTTGCAACCCTAATCTCACTCACAACACACTATTACTTTTTGAAAATATGAAGTGGCAGAAATTGATGGAACTAAAATAGTGACCTCATATTTTTTCTTTAAGACAAACTTTATTAAAATTGCTTACGATAGGGTACTTTCCTATACTTAGAATAATAGTTATTTACAAAACTTTTCCCCTCACTATAGCGAGAAAAGTCGAGGCGTCCAGCCCCTCTAGCACAACTTGTCTTATCGCGCGCGAGTCCATACTTGAAGTCGCGCTTGATGTATGGACTCGCGCGCGACAAGGCAAGTTGTGCTAGAGGGTTAGTCTGGCTCTTGTCGTTGTTTACGCACTACAATAAGACTTTTGTGTCTGACAAGTTCATCTCCAGGAAAACTAGAAAACAAATAAACATATTTGGTGCGAGTGAATTAAAAAAAATCTTGTTGATAAGGCAAGCATTTTTGCAACAAACTTTAGTTGATCATTATTTTATTATTTGTAAATAAAAATAACAAAATAATGTACTACTAAAGTTTGTTGCAAAAATGAGGTCAAATATTATTTAACAAAAAATTATATAATCAATCAACAATCATAATACCAGATAAAAGTTTTATTATATAAATTATTTATTATGATCAACATTTTATGCTGACGCTACCGCGAATGCAAATCTCAAAAGGCAATCTTTGAGCGTCATTAATGTATCATGTGTATTTGGTCGCACGTCAATGAAACTTATATTTCTATCCCGCTCTGCAAAATGGCCGTCAAAACAAAGACTGAATTTATAAATTATCTTAGAAAATAAAATTTTTCATGTACTTACGAGTGAATAGTGATTCCATGCGATTTGTTTTTCGTTTTATAATGGTTTGTGCAACGCATAAAAGCACACGAAAGCATTTTGGTTACGTTTTACCCATAAGAAATAATTTATAATTTCCTCACGTCACACGTCTCACGACATCCGATGCGCACGCAGTGCCCATTGCAACTGAAGGCAATCAAGCGACGGGAGCTTGATTTTTGAGGGCCACATTTGAGTGGCGCGTCACCTATCTTCCGCTATTTTACTTTAATCAAAGTTTCATAGTAATCTAAATGAAAATTCAATTTTAATACAGGTATCTCTTTTCGTTTCTATTTCAGTATTGATAGCTCGCCGAGGCACCGAAAACTAAATGCAGTGATAATTTTATCGGTGACAAGAAGTGAAAGGAATAGTTCCCGTCATAGTTATCAACAAACAAGATTTCCTATAATCTTCACAAAACATTTAAACTATTTGCTATAACCAACGCTTAGCATGATAATCAAGTCAAATTTTCAAAGAATTTGATGAATAAAATTGGTCTATAAATATATTGTTTTATTCCACATCAATATACGATATTTAAAAAAAACCAAGCTGAGTGTGGGGTTAAGTGACGCTCGATAAAGTTTGACAACTTTTGTCTCACTCTGATTATAGTGCCATTTGACTCTGTCGTGCTGATATATGTGTAAGGTACAGCGGGGTAAATCTCGACTGGGGGGCCATTGTAACTGATCCATTTGTTGAGCTCTGCATGTATCCACTGAACACGCCTACCATATATAACCGGTGGACACTCTATTTAATAATGCAAACATTGTAAAACATGGAAAAAACGGACCTGTTACATTTGTCCCCCAGTCGAGATTTGCCCCGCTGTACCTGTACTGTAATAAAAATAAAATAATCTGAAAGTAATACTTCCGTCTTAGTGCGTTTTTACATCATCCGATCCGATATCGGATGTAGGACCGATATCCCACCCATCACCACGCCATCTTTGATTTTCGGCTTTGAAATCCTTCCAACATCCGATATCGGATCGGATCTGATAATGTGAAAACGCACTTAGGGTTGTACTATTTACGTAGCATATTTTGCCTGTTTTGGAATGTACGTTCAAGATAACTTAGAATTATTGTTAAAACTTATGCAAAAAAAACTCAAAACACATAAAAAACCATAAAATAAAAATAAAACCCAAAAAAACTGTTATGTGTCTCCGCCGAGACTTGAACCAGTGACCTCAAGTTTGAAAAGCAAACGCACTTTAATTGAGACCATAACATGCCTTGACAATTAGCCCGAATTTTGGCATCATTTAGCTTTGCTATGTGTCAGACGTTTCGATGTTCCTGCTGAAAAGTAAATAAGTACTTAAGTTAGTAAATTGCACCTGTCAAATGATTGAAGAGAAAAACGTGAGACGGATGTATGGGATGACAAGATTGTACCGTTTTCGAAGGATGTCAAAACGCTTGCCCGAAACTAGTATGGCTAATATTCAACCATATTTGTATGTGCTAAACGTCTATTTTGCCAAATTGTTCAGGTATATTTGACATGTTAACCGCTTAGGTACCAGTGGTTTTTTGAGAGCTCAGGTAAGAATGACTTGTTGTAAGTATAGCAATTTTATTAATGAATAGCGAATGTTAAGATATTTGTGACTCGCTGAGCGCTCACAAATAAATGCTACCATCAACAACATGACAGTCAACAACTTTTTGTCAATTTAAACGCTAACCGCTCTTTGAGCACTCTGGGTGTATAGCAACTTCTGCTGCTGACTGTACCTACTGTTTTGGCTGAAGTGTTGTGACGTTACTGGACTTTCCTCGATAAGTCTGGCAAGGTCTCGCGGCTCATAAGTCTCATAACTGGCGACAGTGGTCAGACGTTTCATCCAATATTACTAGACATGTGAAGCAAAGTCTGTCGCTGGTGAGTGGTGACGCCTTCATCATCATTTGCCTGCTCTTGTCCCAGTCACTTGGAGTCAGCGCACGTTGTGTTCCACTTCCATACCATCTTTTATATCATCTCTTACACAGTAAATTCACTTTTTCTTCAATTTCCCTCTCCCGTTACTTTCATCCACATTCATTCGTAAAACCTTTCTCCCCACATGACTCTCATCCCTTATTGTGTGATATGTGATATATTTTGTGGCCAAATCAGCCAGATGTAACCCTAGGTTTCAAACTTACCGGACTGTTTAAACAATGCGCCAGCCCTCCTCCCTGTATCAGTGGCTACGGTGGCTGCTTGGGATAAATTTTGAAAGTTTGTGTTTCGCAAATTGTCCAAATTGTCACTAAAATTAAATGGATATGCAGTTATGTTAACTGACAAACACTAGCTTATATTTGCAGACTTCATTGAAATATGCCCGACCGCCCCTATGCGGATATCTGACGGTCGGGTTGTGTAAAAGTAAAAAAAACCCTTAACCGCATTAGCAGATGACTCGGGTTCGAGACTTCGAGTCCCGGCTCGGCCACAGGTGGACTCTCTTTTTTTATCGCTATTTAAGTAACCTGTTCCCCGCCACTTCGAAAAGGTAAAAGCCATCATCGTCAATCGGCAGTTGCACGTAAACAACTGTCAATTTTGTTTTGTCGATTCAGGTACTGGAGGTGTGTTTACTTTGAATTTTCCGACTTGGCATGAAGTGGCGTGTAGGCAGTGTAGGGCACGAAATTTATAATTATTTATCAAGTCAATACGGCGGCGAAAAGGTTAAACTATAGATACCTACTATAAATAATCTAGAATCAATGTATGATTGCTTACTTCAATTCAGACCAAGTAGCTATAGTTTCCATATCTATTTCTTCCTCGACAACTTCTTCTACCTCACTTGGAGGTTTTATTGTTACTTCAGAGGGTTTTCTTGTTTCAAATGTTTGTTCTAGATTTATACCTGGTATGCTACTAGCAAACTGAGTAACCACAACTAGCATTTCATTAAGTTTCTTATGAGCCACTTCTAGTCTCGTGGCCATGTTCAGGGCTGCCTTTGGGTCGGTGATTGAGGTGGGCTTATGCAAGTTTGACCAGGCAGTTTCCACATTAGGTATAACGCCAAATTTGGCTTGGAGTTTACGGACTTGTGCCACCATTGTATCATACTGTTCTTGAGTAACTATGGAATTGCGAAGATCTGCAATAAAATATTTTTTTTGAATTGAATCAATTAGAACATTGAATCTAGTGTCCAAATATTTTGAAGTCAATTATTTACCTCGTTGACTGTCTATGTGACTGTCATGCTTTGGTGACGTCGACGCGTGCACCCTTGATACTACAAATAAAAATAAAAATATAATTTGTTGTACGAATATAATAATTATAGGTAGGTACTTCGTAAAAAGGGTATTTTGTAAAAACTTACCAACGAGTAGTTTCTCATGATATACATCTGTAAACCACAAGATAAATTAAAATTTTCTGAAATACATTTGAAGCAGCAAAACAACACAAAAATGGGGAATTTGATTTCCCTACAAACTTGGAATTAGCTCTTGACTACCAAAATTAACAAGAAAACTATTCCCTAGGTAACCTTACATCAGATCTGAATCAATAGGATGAAGTACTTTTTAAATTGTATCTAGTGCGTTCGTTTAGTTCAAATAAGCAATGTTTAAAGTTGGTTCATCCATACGTTTTGCTAAATTATTTTATTCTGTGGTACACAAGTTATATAACTATTATAATAGGTACTAACCGAAACGATCTTCCTTAAATGTCCTTTGTGGTGATGGTGACTTAAGTTTCTAGAAATTGTAACTCTGTTAACTTTGGGGTATGGTACCCGTACCTAATAGTACTGGCGTTGAAGGAAACTAGTCGGGTACTTGGTTACTATTAGCAAATTGATAAACTCGTACTAAGCATGTAAACAATAATTAATATTAACCTACTTATAAACATTCCTAAAGCAAAGTATAAGTAACGCTCTTAGAGGCCATATCGGACAAAAGCAAATCATAGATCATCTTCAAAGTGGATTAAATTTAAAAATACTTGGTTTGAGACAGACAATAACAAAATGTACTTGAGAGTTCTAGCTCATAAACTAGGTAACATGGGTACTCTTTAATATTAACGGGCTTCAAAAGAAAAACACGGTGTAAGAACCAAAATAATAAAATGCAATTTCCAACCATAGGTAAAGTCGCCGTCAATAGAATTTATGAACAATGTAAATAAACCTTGTTGTCAAAATATCTTTAATTTCTAAATCTAAATCCATGTGTTCTTTAATCAATTCATATGACATTATGATCCTCAACCTTTAAAATAATAAAATTGTGCTCAAATATTGGTTTGTTTACATTGTTGATAATTTCTATTGACAGCGATTTTATCGCGATTCGGTGAATATTCATTATGTCCTTTTTAACCGCCGCCTCAAATCTCTCACGGAAGGACGGTTCTCAATTCGTCTGTATGTTTTTTTTTATTTTTTTTTATGTTTGTTCCACGATATCTCCGTCGTTACTGGACTGATTTTGAAAAAAAAAATTTTTGATTGAATGTCTATGCATACAGATTGGTCCCATTTTTTCTCAGGACCCAGTTCTGATGATGGGATCCTGGGGAAATCGAGGGAACTCCTCAAATCTGAAAGGCACACATATGGTGATTTTTGTGTTTTTTAAGGAACAGCATGTATTTACGTACGGAACAGTGACATTTGGTGCAGTGGAACTGCTGATGATAGTCAGAACGGAACTCCTCAAATCTGAACGGCTCGCTTATAGTGACTTTGGTATTTTTGTAAGAACAGCAAGCACTTACGTCCAGAACAGTGATATTTGGTGCAGTGGAACTCCTGATGATGGGCAGAACCGAACTCCTCAAATCTGAACGGCACACTTATAGTGGCTTTGGTATTTTTATAAGAACAGCATGCACTTACATCCAGAACAGTGACATTTGGTGCAGAGGAAATGGTGAGGATGGTCAGAACCGAACTCCTCAAATCTTAACGGCACACTTATAGTTACTTTGGTATTTTTATAAGAACAGCATACACATACGTCCAGAACAGTGACATTTGGTGCAGTGGAACTGCTGATGAAGATCAGAACGGAGCTCCTTAAATCTGAACGGCACACTTATAGTGACTTTGGTATTTTTATAAAAATAGCATGCATTTAAGTTCAGAACAGTGACATTTATTTAGTTATGTTTTGTTAAGAATACCTATTGAGTTTTCAAATCAAATTTTGTCAAGCTTCGATTTCTTATAATCGGATTCGTATATTCATTTGTGTTGCCATCAAATCATCATCATCCTCCTTGCGTTATCCCGGCATTTGCCACGGCTCATGGGAGCCTGGGGTCCGCTTTGACAACTAATCCCAAGATTTGGCGTAGGCACTAGTTTTACGAAAGCGACTGCCATCTGACCTTCCGGAGGGTAACTAGACCTTATTAGGATTAGTCCGGTTTGCTCACGATGTTTTCCTTCACCGAAAAGCGACTGGCAAATATCAAATGACAAATGTGTTGCCCTCAAATAATTAATGTATTAAAAGCAGCTTTAAAAAATACCTACACATTTCTACATAATCCAACATTCGCAAGTAGCTTTCATCAGAACCCCAAAGGCGGCGGTTTTTTTTTCTTAAAAATTATTAATTACCCGTATCTATACCTATAGCAAACAAGATTAATAACTACTAATATTTGTCCAATTTTGTAAATCCCCAACAGAAATTCAGTTTGTGGCTACACGACGAAAAAGAAAAAAGGTATATTTACTGCTTTAGACTTTGATCTAGACCTTCTTCTCATAGAACGAGACTTCGCACGAGGTTTATCACCCGTGATGTTGGCCTGGCCCGACTTTCTGTGAATCTTGAATTGAGCCAGAACAAGCTTGGCTTCCTTTGCTTCCTTTTTGGCCAGAGCGTCCTGTATCTTACTGTGCTGAACGAACACGTGTCTTTGTAGAATATTTAGCTGGCCTCCAATAATGTAACAGACTGATTCTAACATCTTTACGTCCACTACTGGTTCCTGTGAGAAGCGAAAATTTTCGAAGTATATTTTAGGTTGCACAAAACTAAAGGTAAAATAGTGTGGTGAAAATCCATTTGTGCAGTTTTCGGGAAAAAAGTGCTAAAGTTTTCAAATACTTATATCAGAAAAAAGACAACAAACTTGAAAATGTTATCCTTAGGGAAATCATGCAACTAAGAAAACGAAAACGATAAATATTCGATGAATCAATCGTTTGGTTCAGATTGCCCAGGTAATTTGTTTGTAAAATATTGAAAATCATATTTTTACAACTTACATCTTTATCGAATTGAATAGCAGCATCAATCATTTCCCGAACAGTCATTAATTCTGTTCGAGACGCCGCCATGCTGTAAAATATATAGAAATATTATATATGTCGATTAATTAAAACAAATCCACTTAAGTATATCGCGTACAAATTATTTATTGCGTTATGATTGCGTTACAAATTGATTATTCTTATTTGACACATCCGTCAAGTGTTAAAGAGCGACAAAAATGTTGGCCAGTTTGATTTGAACATTGGTCTCATGGCCATAGAGTATATTGATAGAATGTCTACACATTGGGCCAACGGTTGGGCCAGCTCTTATCTTGGCCAAGGGGGGTTGGCCAAGATAAGAGCCGCTGTTCACACATTGGTGAACCAATCACTTGGCATTGTAATGTACTACTATTCTATACATAGACGGTATGGTTCACATCATTGACCATAGAATAAGTTACACATCATTCGATCCCATAGAATAAGTAGCACAAAAATTATATTATTCGTTCAGAGAACAAGAGAATATATTTTCGATCGCTACTCGATTGACGGAGTGCGCGCGTGAAAGGGGCCTGGCGAAGGAGTTGCGTTCGAGCGCGCGGCTCGGCCAGCAGAGTCGGCCGCCGCCGCCGCCACACATACCGATCAGGTACGTTTAAACGCACCTCTGCCAGGACTCCAGGATTGCACAACTTGCCTCGTACCAACTTAAATATATACAAAGACAGTCCCAGTTCCCGTCTAACTTCTAGTTTATTGTATCCTACCATGCCTAATACAAACAATGTAGGATAGTTTAACGGGTAAAAAGGGTAAACTCCGTATAACTTTAAGTACACAAATCGAATGAATTTATTCTGGATGCGTTCCAACATTACCCTATACTTAGACTCGTGTGGACTCCAGATGGCCGCATTACCCTCTAAGTGACTCCTGACTATTGCCTCGTACAGGACGCGAATTGCGTTAATGTTGGTAAACGCGTGGGCCTGCCTCATTACAAACCCCAGATTTCGGTAAGCCCTTTTACAAACGCTAACAATATGGTCTCTAAACGTGAGGTCGGACTTCAGCAGCACCCCTAAATCCTTCACTTCTCCGACGCGCTGCATCGGTGTCTCTTTTAACACATACTGGTAGCAAAGTGGGTTCCGAGATCTGGTGAATGAAACGATGGCGCATTTTGACGCGTTAAAATGTAATTTATACGTTTCGCTCCATTTGACCACTCGATGTATGTCCTCTTGTAACTTAATACAATCGGAGCTGTCAATAACTCTGCGGACAAGCTTGAGGTCATCAGCAAAGAGTAGACAAATGGAATTTTTGACAACGTCAGGAAGGTCATTTATCATTAAGATGAACTCTAAAGGACCTAAATTGCTGCCCTGACTAACGCCAGACCTCGTGAAATACGCTTCTGACACGTGACCAGCACAATCCACATACTGTCGCCTATTTTTCATATAGCTGGCGAGGAAAGTTAGAGTATGTGGAGTGAAACCCGCGTCCGCCAGCTTCATAAGCAAGACGTCATGGTCTACGACATGGTATGAAATATTGATGTTATGTGCCTTATAATTGGCAGCGAAGTATGACGTTGCAGGTGCGGCTAGGACGATTGATAGATAATGGAATTTCATACAAACCTTGCAGGCCAAGGCCGGCAAAGTCCTCCTTTTTAATTTCCAAACACAGATAATTGTGACATAACATCCAGGTATTTAGCCAATTAAAAAAAAAACTATTAGGGGCTTTATAGACGTGCCGACTGCAACTGGTACGGGCCCTAGACAATATTTGATTTTGGGTGCGTTTTCATACAACAAAAATTTTTTTCGTTTTTTTTGTTTTTTTTTTTAACTTTTTGTTTTTTTTATAAGCGTATACGGGGTGTCAAAGGGAACGAAAATTCGATTATTTTTGCGCTACGACGCACCGTTTAGGAGATACAGCCATCCAAAGTTACTATTTTCAGTAGACTTTATTTATTTCATACCATGTTTGAGAAAAGCACTATACATACCTCGGCGGGAAATGGGGTTGCCCGCCTCAGACCTATCCGTCTATATGTCTTCGGCCGGCAACCCCCTTTGTCCCGGCCTCTGTAGTATTGATTTCGACTATTGATTTCGACCATGAAGATTACCTGTATTCTTCATGATTTCGAACACTGGTCTATATTTGTGATTTTTATAAGGTTTTATGCTTGTTGAGAATACATTCTTCAAAAAATCTAATATCACTGGCCTATTAATACGAGTAAATAAAAGCCGCCATAACTGTCTATCGCCGTCAAGTAGAGATGGGTAATGGTGGGTAAATACCGGGTAAATACCGGGTAAATACCGGGTAAATACCCGGTATTTACCCAAAGTACCCAGTAAAAACCCATAAATACCCGATTGGGTGGGTAAAAACTATTACGAATTAAATTTTAAATAAAATTATATTTCCTTCACTTATCTTTTCATCACGTTATATTTTATTATTAAATGGTTATTTTTGAAGCGAATGGTGATTTTCTAAGCGACACGAATGATATTTTTATTATAAAAACCATATAGGATGACTTCTACAATATATGATTAGCATAGCTGGGCATCGTTAATCAAATAGTTAACTTCGATAATCGTTAATCCGTTACTTAAAAAGTTAACTTCGTTAATCGTTAAAGCGATACATTTCGGTACATTTAACGGAAGTTACAGTTAATCGATAATCCCTTAACACGTCATAAAAATAGGACTTCACTGTAGGTATTATGTATTTCTATTTACTAAGTATCCACCAAAAACCATTAAAACCTGTGACGCAAATCAGTAAAAAACCGAAATGTAATAATTACGGTCTCATCGGGCTTTTACCGCCGTTGGTTGGCTAAATCCTAGGTTTTACTTCGGATTGGTAATTATTGGGTCATTCATGCGGTCGCGATCGTGGTGCGTCGGTTCTTCAGATTGAGATTTGAAATGACAACTCGATGCTGTGGGTCACGATAATCTAAGGCCCGCGCCGGACTCTAACTCGATGCGTCGGTTGCGCGATTTGTCTGTCATGCCTGATGATTGCACTCTATTCCCAGGTTAGTGATCGATCTAGCACGCCTAATAAAATTTAGAAGATCTCGATGGGTGATCCAAAGTCGCCAATTGGTCTTTAGACTGTTTATAACCGACGGATCTGCTTTTACCGATAAATCCTAGGTTTTGCCGTACTACGGGCTTTTACAGTAGCAATAAGAACGTGGTTTTCGCGGCGCAGGGAGCCGCTTGGGGTGCTGGATTAACGATTAACGGACTCGATGAAATTTAACGGAAGTTAACGGATCCGTTAACATTTTTTAAAGTTAACTTAAAAGTTAATCCGTTAATCGAAATGTTAACTTCGTTAATTAACGATTAACGGATTAACGAGTTAATGCCCAGCTATGATGATTAGAAACTTAGTTTACACTAATATTATTGTAGTAATAGAAGACTATCTATTGAAAAATGTACAGAACAATCATAAAAAGTCGGATATCAAACAAAATACCGCTCATTAGACCACCTGGTATTAAAACAGCACTTATATTGTAAAAAAAATCTCTTCATCTTATCAAACAGCTGCGTTGAACCTCATGGTATTTAAAATTGACACCTATTGTTGTTGGATCGTCTACTTCTAGCATACCTAGCAGCCAATCAGAAGGCGGGTAGCTAGGATTCTCTTAACTTGCAAAAAAAATCTCTAGGATCCCGCAAGAGAGGTCAGGGTGGCTAGCCGAATGGCACAAACGCTCACGAAACGCTCACGAAACGAAGCGCTAGTAGATATCTATCTCTATCGCGCTTGCGTATTGGCGCGACAGAGCCAGCGGCGTATCGCTTTCGTTTGGCGTCGGAGAAATGCCATTCGGCTACGGGGCCAGTTGCTATTTGTCATCTGACCTGCACACAACTACTTGCTCCCGTTTTACTTAATGTGTTACATCACGTCGTACTTCGACACTTGTTTTGTTTATGGACTTTGAAGTAGTTTTTCTGTGAATTAAGCTAACGTTATCTTTTGGACTTATATGGATATTTGCCACTTGCCAGTGAAATCGATCTTGGATCAGCGGTACAAGTAAGTAAAATTTTATTGTTTTTATCAAACCATGCGCCTATTTTTTACTGTATGGTTTTTTCGTGTTTCTTAATTTCTTGATTAGGTATGTTTCAATTACCTATAACATAAACAATTTCTTTATTTCATAAATGACATTTATTTTGTACTTACCTAATAAATAATCATTTAAACACTATCAACTGTTTGTTTTACTGTTCCTGTTCTATTCTACTTATCCGGCTTGTAGTCTAAGTCTTCTTTATTACACTATCATCTAACTTTGGCCAGCTACTGGAGACTAAATTTCAATTAAATAAGAATTCAGATAGTATTTTTACTTCATTTGAATCAAAGAATGTTATACGAAGTAAATAAAAGTAAAATAATAACGAAAACCTTAATTCAAATACGTTTTACATTCTAAAAAGTTTTTACCCACTCATTCGGGTGTAAAAGGGTAAATACGGGTGGATTGGGTAAAAACCCGGTAAATACCCGGTATTTACCCGCGGGTTTTTAATACCCACTACCCATCTCTACCGTCAAGGAACTATGGTCACTGTAATAAAAATCATTTCAAAGAGAAATAAATATAATACAATAATATCAATACAAACAAACAAATGTTTAAAGATTATAATTGTCAAATGAAGGCAAAGCTCGGCTTTCAGTTCGCTCCTGCTGTTTGTGCGCCGCTAGCCAAGACATTTCTTCCATTATAGCGAACGATGAAGTATTTCTCTCGGTACTAGGTCTTGTGACTGGAAAAGATATATCCAGCATATATAATATTAATAATCAATCATTACGATATAAAAACCGGAACCCTTATAAGATTATACCTATGTATTTGTTGCTCGTCTGTCTGTATGTTGGTCTACCAAGTCTTTTAAAATCTCGGGAACGCTTAGAGGTATCAATATGACATTAAAACCTAACTCAAGAATCCTTTGAAGCTGTAAATCAAGCTTCTCAGTTACTGTAAAAATATAGGACGGATTAAAGACCAGTTGCATCAACAACAGTTAACATGCACGTCAACGTCACGCACCAGCAGTCTATGGAAATTCCCATACAAAACATTTCAAGAACGCTGAATTCGATAAGGGACGGTTTGAAGCAACCGACCCTTAATCGAAACAAAATAGATCTTGTATCAGACATTCAACGGCATTAAAATAATTTTAATTATTAATTCAATTATTTTAATTTTAATTTACTTCAATTATTGATAGGGCGATGAAATTTGACAAGTAATTTTGACTTACTTCGAGAAAAATATAAAAATAATTTGGTATATTTTAGTCCGAAACTGCGAGCCATGTTCAGATCATTTTAATATTGGTTTCTTACCCTTCTCTTCCGCAGCTTTATTCAGCTCCGGAGTTTCTTGTGGAACGTTACATCGTTCGCAGGGTTTAAGTTCTATGTACTCGTCAGTCTTATATGCCTGCAATAGACAATAATTATATACATTTTCTGCATATATTTTCTTGCGGGAGTCCAAATTGTAAAAACTTTTAAGTCATGTGACAAGTCCTAAACTTAGTACTCGTAAAGGTTGACATACTCGTATATCAAATTGGAAACAACAGATTTGGGAGTGGCATGAAATAGTTATTTGTTATACAAGGGTGCAAAGTTGTATTTTAACGCCGAGTGTGGAATTGAAAAACGAGCAATCGAAAGGATTCTATAGTTGAACCACGAGCGAGTTTGGCGAGTATTTCAACACACGAGAAGTAAAATACATTTGCACCCGTGTGTAACACAAAACTTTTCCCCTCACTATAGCGAGGAAATTGCAACGCAAAAAACGCGTTTATCACTGCTTCCAGTAGCTTTACAAGTGGTAAATCATCTTAATCACTAGATTCACCCACTTTTATCAATTTTAAAACAGAAAAGGACCATGGGCAAATTTGTATGGGCACTGTCCCCACCCACCAACAGAAATGAAACATGTCTCATTTAATAGATCTTGGCAAACTGATGATTTTTTAGTATGACGAGAATCGCCCTATGTATGGGGTTTTCTTGGAAAACCGTGTTTTGTTTTTACATATTTTTTGCTCATCTCATTGAAAGTTACAAAGAGAAGGTTGAAAAAATATTATGTTACTAACAATAATACTTCACAAATATATATTTAGGTCAGAAATCTTGTTAAATGAGTTGTTACATCCGTCTATAGGCTGCGGTGACTGTTTACCATCACGCAGCCCCGCATGCTTGTTTATCAATCAACTAGTATAATAAAAAAACAAAAACTTTCAATGAAATGAGCAAAAAATATGTAAAAACAAAACACGGTTTTCCAAGAAAACCCCATACATATGGCGATCCTCGTCATAGTAAAAAATCATCAGGTTGCTAAGATCTATTAAATGAGACATGTTTCATTTCTGTTGGTGGGTGGGGACATTTCTGCCCATTTGGTCCTTTGACTATATTCAAGGTCAAATTACTTTATCCACTAGTGGATAAAGTATATTTTTACTCGCTGGTGTTAAAGGATAAAACACGTGTTTCCGAGCTAGTGAGGGGAAAAAATCATTAAATTTCAGATGCTGATAAAACTACTATCGTTCAAAAACAGAAACATTACAATACTGAAGCACAAAAGCGTCGTTACAAACAGTAAAGCAGTATTGAATTAAGCATAAATAAAAATCACCTTTCCGTCACTGCCGATAGTGGTCGTAGTTTCTCGTGAATATTGAGTGATGGTTACTCCCGGAGGAATCCGAGATACGGGAGGTATAAGAGTATGGGAGCCACCGCAGAATCGCTGACATATATGGCTTCTGTTCATAAAATAAGAAATAGGTTTAAAAAGTGAATAGCAAAATCTGACCAAGCCAAACCTGTAAGTTATAGATCGAGCGTTTTAAAACTGAAAACATACAATTAGTACTCGTAACTTGGTACCTTGAATCCTTAGGATGCGATGCAGGGAGTCCAGGAATACATAACCCAGCATGGTCACCATCTTCTTTTGGCACATTAGGAGTTTCGGCACCATCCGCCGATGCTCTTGTCTTCTTAAAATTAGGCAGCCTCTGGACAGGGACTTCTACATTCATCCTTGCAGGAGTACCGCAGCAAGCGCAGTCAGTATTACTGAAGAGTTCCTTCCTAATGGCGGCAGCTCGAGGTTCACCGACCACCTCTATCAGCATCTGTACCTTGTCGTGAAGGTTATTAAGGTGGCTATTTATGTCCTCACGAAGTGTACAGAGGTCTTTCCAATCACCCTTGTCATTTATTGATTTGTTAAGGTCATCTATTGCTATCTGGAAAATAATTTTATGACAGTAAGTATGAAAAAGTGTTATTGCTATTATACATAACATTTATAACAATTATACGTAACACCCCATCAATGATTACAGCAGCAGTTCCTCAGTGCAATCCAAAATTATTTATATTAACCTGCCAAACATGTTCTTGATTATTGAATTTGTTGTATGAAGCATTAATCTTTGTTTCTAGATCAGCACAAACCGCATTAAACTCTCCTACTGAAACCATCCCATTTAGGTTTTCGATGCCCGCTTTGTCGCGGAGTACATCAGCAATCTCTTCTCGGTCAGCCTTGGCATCACGTATTAACTCGATTTCTTTCCATATTCTCTGGGTTACATAGAAAAAAAGGTTCATAATAAATATGTTGAAAATACACTTACGTAAGTATTTATAAAACTGATCTATCGCTACTCGAGTGAACCTGGCCCCGTAGGCGAATGGCATTTCTCCGACGCCAAACGAAAGCGATACGCCGCTGGCTCTGTCGCGCCAATACGCATAGAGATAGATATCTATAGCGCTTCGTTTTTTTGTGAGCGATTTGCCATTCGGCTGAGCCTGAGGTAAATTTTTTTGTCTTTCACTAATAAACAATGCGACGAGGCCTGGATTCTACTTGCAGACAAAAGAGATAAAAGACATCGTAGCAAAACATCGCAGTCAGTCGCGAGCTTCCTAGTTTAGACCACAGCAGGCCAAGGCCAGTAGCAGAAACACAATAGAATTGTAGGTATGCCATACCGCCAAGTCTAGAGTCATATTATTCTGAAAGGCTTTCAGATCCTTCAGTTCAGCAGTTGTATTTTCTAAATCTTGCTGCAAGGAATCTAGTCGTATATTTAATTCCTTTAGGGCTGTAATTAAATTACGATATTCCGTTTATTTCATTTTTTGTATAGAATAATATAGTTAAATTGAAACTGTAAAAAAGTTTATTAAGTATTTATACAGGTTTCTTCCAACCGATCAGATATTAAGCGTTAGTATTTACCTTCCGGAGCAGTGCGTATTTGAGCCACTTTGTCCACCATATTTTCTATTCCTGTTTCTAATTGATACTGCATCTGAGTAAGCTGTTCTTGATAGCTGCCAATCTAAGTAAAGTTAGGTGGATTAATTCTCAGATAAACATTGAGGCAAAATAAATATTCAAAGGTAATCCTGATTGTGTTCATTTAGTTCTGTACCAAAAATATGTACCTACTACATATCTCGAAAGCCATGTTTTACATATTTATAACTTGAATTTTTACAAATTATTTGTGTAGCTACCTGAGATGACAGACTGAAGTCTAGATTTATAAACTTTTCAGCGTATTCTGTTATTTCTGCTTCTAAATTTTCAATACGTTCTCGGTAATTTACAGATTCTATTTTTCGTTCTGCGGGCAAAAAAAAGGGTTTACATTTTAAATTGCATGTGGAAGTCTATTATGTACCTAGTGTGACGTGATTATACGTAAATTACTAACCAAGTTGTGCTAACAATAACTCTGTATTTTTAGTATCAGTACCAGTAGGTTTGAAACCTTTTTTTACGACTTGCATAACTTCATCGTATAACTCATGCATGGCGTTGCTGGAATATTATATGATAAGAGTGTTATTATATAATGTGAACAGATGTATTTTTAGGAAAATAATTAGGTAAAAAAATAGGTAAAAAAATATTAGATATGAAATATGAATACTATAAGAGTACTTAAATTCATGTCGGGAAATCCAATCAGCTTTAACAGGTTCGTCTCTACGTGGTAAATTTATATCCTTTAGAACACCTCCACGCGCAAAGTTTGTTTCCAATTCATGAAAAGGTGACACATTAACTCCAGGAGTCTTCTTAGCCAGTTCAGTGAGTAAGCATGTCATAATCTCCAAGGCTTTTTCGAAGGCTTGGAGTCTTGCTGACATTTGAAAAGCCGCCATTGTATCCGTTAGAGAAGCGCCGGATCGAAGAGCTTTCAAAAATTCTGCATTTTCGGGAAAATTGGGAATGCCTATCGTCGGATCAAATCGCGCTTCAAGCTCATGAACAGCATGAGCTAGTTCATCGAACTGTTCTTTAGTAACCACACTTATGCGGGGAATGCGACCTGAGTAAAGAAAAAGAAAATTAGTAAACTGATTATAAAAACAGTCAGAATTTAAAGAAAACTAAATGTTTTACCTTGTGGTGAAACTGCAGGAACATGAAAAATAAAAGGACAGGTTATTTAAGTATTATACGAAAAGTGTTAATTTTATAAATAATATAAATGAAGTATATATACCTATTAGCAAATTTTCCTTGCCTGAAAACGAAAATAAAGTGTAAATTTTTCAGAAATATCATTATTGTAAAATACATTTAGTACTATATCTATAACAGTATGATGTATGATAGTTATTAAGAGAAACTTTGGTATTTGTATAATTTGATGTGCGCCAACTAACCATTTTTTTCGAAATCGGTTCTGTGAGAAGATATAACTATTTTGCATTTATAACATTCTAGTGATTCTTTTGTTAAGTGACTTAAACACCCAGTCACCCGGTGACCAACTGACCACGAACGCCGTAAAGTGTTCGAAACGTCGGGATGTATTGTAAATTCATTATACGCGATATAATCTGTTTCCATAGTTTTATTTCATGTGAATTAAACAACTTACCGAATGAATGCACTGAAGCCATTGGAGACGGCGATAATGCAGGATCTTCGTGAGAATTAGCTCGCTACAAAATGCAGATACAAAGTTCAATGATGCAGTTGTATTATATAGAAAGTACTCTGAATAGTTGAAAGTTTAAACTAACTATTTAATTCTTCTTTCTCCGTAAGAAACTAGGGTGCATTAGGGTAATTCCGAATGACAGAAATGCTCAGGTAATTCCGAAAGGGGAATCTTGATATGATGGAAATACTGGTGATTATTATGCGACTTTCGTAATTAAGTAGACGACTTTCGGAATTACCCTAATGCACCTTATATAATGTTCAGTTGAAATAACACTTAATAGTACCTACGTACCTACACTTCCTGTTAACCTGATAAAATAGATAAAAATAATATACTTATTTACATACTTGCCAATGACAACGCAAATGTACCTGAGTTATGACTCTGATTTCTCGCTCACGCAGTTCTTCCAAGTCCTAGAGGAAATAGATGTACAATTGCACATATTTAATTGAATAAACCTAAATAATTGTTTAACATACTTAAATATTAGTTATTATGCATTAGTTTTAGATTTTAAAGTAAAGTTATACTTACAGCTTCCCCGACTAACATCACCTGAGCTTATTAAGAATAATTATTATTTTGATATCTGTGTCTTTCCACACCCTTCTGTCATGCTTTATGTAAACCAATTGGAGCTGTTTTACATCAAAAGATAACCCTATCAGTACTGTTCTATGAAATATGCTTACATCTACGTTGGTTTCGCGTATTGAAGCGGCCTCTTGTAATACCGGGTTGGATACATCATCATCTATGTCTTGTATTTTTACCCCTCGTTCTTTCTGGTGATCTTTTTTTACTTTCTTTTTATTAATAATTCTTTCATTTTGGTTAGTTTCTGGTGCGTTGTTTGTACCTTTTTCTTCCTTTTCGTTCTCTTCATCTTTAGATTTATCTTTTTTGTTTACTTTTCTTTCATCTTTTGAAGTTCGTCCCTCCTTCTTGTTTAAATGTTGGTCTGTTTTATCCTCCGCCTTTCTTTTGCCCCCTTCTTTGCTAACTCTGGTTGGCTTGTTTTTACTGTCTACTTGTATTTTAATTTCTGAAATAGTTTGGCTTGGACGCAAACTTGTTTTGGAGCGCTTTTCACCGCGGTCAACGGAAACTTGCACATGTCGGTTTAAAACTCTTAATTGGTTGGCAATTATTATTATTACTGTTTTCAACAATCGTAAGTTGATTGTGCTATTTGTCTGAAATAATTTAATTGTCTTTGTAAGAAAGTAGTATAATTACCTACTAAATAAGTCTTTCATTGTCCTGTACGTAAATAAATGTTTAAGTAAATTTAATACAAGACTTACTAATTCATCCGGAAATGCGGTATCTATTAATTCCTGAACACTCATAATAGTATCAGACATGATGATATATTTTGAAAAGATTATTTTTTCTCAAGACAATCTTTAGGAAACCATTTGACATATAACTTAAAGTTGTAAATCTAGTAGGTTTTTGTGTATATTGTAATAGATATAATTTGATTGTCGAAGTCATTGAACAATGACTTCAAAAATCATGTCATTTTCATTAAGGTCAAATTCGCTTTTTGATATCCAATGAGATGCTATCACCCCTTTTTATTTTGGCGTTGGTTTTAGCAACACCCGGTATATCACCAAAGCGTTCCAGGACAGACTCGATGTTGTGATGAAAAACGACATGATTCATTGCTATACAATTCATAATGGGTACATTAAAATTATACTAAGGAAACACAATTTCATATAACAAGGTAAACTGTATTGTAAGTATAATATAGAAAACTAAGTATAAATAATAATAAGTATAGAAAACTATATATTAAATAAATTAAACTAAATTAAGAAATGACTAAGGAATAAACTACTATAAAATAAATGTACTAAAAATTAACATCAATTCGCAGATAGAAACTTTTTAACAGAATGTACCGGAAATTTTAGAATACCTATATACTGTAGACACACGTACAAGTTTATCGGTATTCAGTCTGTGTCTGAAAATAAAGAAATCTTATTAGCTAACCATAAATATTGCAATCATTAACGATTATTAAATTTGTTAGCTGATATGTAGATGGTGCAGTTTGGCTCCGTGCTTTATGTTTTTAGACTTTAAATGTCTCTCTTCTTTCACATTTCCTCTTTCACGCAATCCATCCATTGTTGTTTGGGTTTACCCCTCCCTCTCATTCATCTCTATCAATCTTTTGCCTATATGAGATTCATCCTTCCTCATTACATGACCGTACCACGTTAACCTGCTACTCTTTATTTTGTCCGTTGTGGGCGTTACCTTCAAACCTTTATTATATTATAGTCATTCCGATCCGATCCATCCTAGTTATTTACATCGTCTAAGAAATATGAATTATGTGTTGTGTACCTACTTTGTTATTAACCTTTTCAGGAACTGCTTTGATATGAGGCTGAGCGTCTGGCTTTAATTTTCTTATATACAGCTCTAACGACTCTTCTGTTTTGACAATCTCGCCGCAGTCATGTTGGCAAATATATGAACTGAAAGTTAAATATTGAACTGAAAATCCTTGTTATTTTATAGGTTATGCTTTATAGTATTTTCTCAGTGCCATAAAAGTCATCAACAAGGCAGATGGCTCGTTTCAAAAAAAAAAAAATATATTTAAGACATTGATATAAGACTGGTCTGCCAGAGTCAAAAGTGACGGTTGATCAACGAATACCACCTTTTTTGACACTGACTGATTATTACCTACCGTGCTGAAGTAACATCGTAACATAACCTCCTAAGTCCTGTGTTTTTTAAACAGCAGTAGTCATAACTGCCGTCTGTACTACACCAAGTACAAATCAAGAATAGTGCACTTTCCTCATTTAAATAATAATATGTAACATAGTTACCTAATTTTTCTTATTCTATCGTGAGGTAAAAGAAACTTAGGCAACATCGAATGACAGTGAGAACTACAGAATTGTGTGTAATATTTTGATAGATAAGACATGCCTATGGTAGACATCCATTAAATTTTACTGTAACTGACTGTACCTACCCTTGTTCAAGAGGATGTGGGATCGGTAGTCCAGGTATGCACAAGTCTTCGTATTTCAATGTGATCGATTTCTTGGCTGGAACAGCGGCTGTAGAAACAAGCTCTTGCCATAGTTTCAAATTCAGCTCAGTTTTTTCCACTTCGACTGGCGCTCCACATGACAAACATTTCTCGTCGCGTTGAATTGTTTTATTCGTTGCATAAGTCTTAAATGGCGTTGCAATTTTAAACATCTCATTTAAATCCACATCAATTTCACCAAAAACTTGCTGTATACTGTCGCTAAAGGATTTCAATTGAAGAATATCGGCACATGAGGAGCTTTTTGTAACGAAGGTGTCAATCGCATACTGAGGAAGAGAGTAGATAATGATAATATTTATGACCTTTTCCTACTCCCGAACTGTAATTCGTCATTTACAGGGTCGTGCACAGATCTTTAAAACCCTACATAAAAGTCTATTCCCCAAAGCCAGCGTCCGCCGGCTTTCCGCGCATGCGCGCAGTATCGAAAAAACTGAAAACGTATTGTTTGGCTCTGTAACCATGGCAACGCATTGTTATAACGATACTGCGCGCGTGCGCGGGAAGGCTTATGGCAGCTGAGCTGACAGTTCAAACCTTTGCGTCAAAATACAGGAAACAGTGTGAATTTCACGAAAGTTATTCAAGAAAACTATTAAAAACATGCATGGTCGTAGAAAAAGTATTGTATGCAACGGTGTTTAACTGAGTCAATAAACACTCGCGGCGTCTTTATAACAATTTTCGGCTTCGCCTAAAATTGTTACCCACGCCACTCGTCATTTTTTACCTCCTTTAAACGCCTGTTGCATAAAATACTATTCTAACACTTTAGACATTATTTATCTTATATAGTATTTTGTTTAAAACTAGGTTAAGAATCCTTACCTGCCAATCACATTCCTTTGAAAATATTTTCATATTTACATTTTGTAACACCTCTCTGTTATTTGTGGTCACAGCGCCAAATTGAGCTTGGGTTAGCAAACCGTTTATGTCCTTAAGTGTCAACTTATCACCCAATGCTTCAAACATTTGCTGACGAGTGCACTTTCGATTGCGAAGATATTCAATTTTTTTCATGATAAACTGTTAATAAATAGAGACCGTAGTTGACTTGATACAGTATACCGGTAGTGAATTTATAGTATACCTACGGGAGGCGCGAACTCTTCCGAGAGATTTAGGGACAAAACAAAAGATCCCCGTTCCGAGTCATTGCTTGTCCAACAGGTCTTCATCGCCATGCAGCGGGGTAAAGCTGCTAGCGTGATGGGGACCTTTGGACCCGGCATGACACGGAACGAGTTCCTTTAGGTAGGTATAGTACTATTTTTTTATATTTTACAATTGTAAAAAAAATTATTAGTATTATAATAAACACTCAGAAAAAAAAACTAAAAGTAAATACGAATAAATAGTATACCTTCTGCGTGCATTACGGGCCATGAGTTTGCTGTATCATACGGGTTGATTTCGTGCAATTAAATTTCTGCCTTAGTATTGGTGACACTTTGTTACTTTAGTTTTGTGACGGCGAAATGGTTAAATATGCACTAAATGTTGGATGCTTTATTATATATATTATTCATAACTTACACCCAAATCCGTCAGATACTTTTCCATATCAGTGTTCAAATCTAGTTGTATGACTCTTGTGTGGACTAAATCACTTTTGTATTCCAAAAAGACCTCAACTGTTTGTGCAACGGCTGTAAATTATTGTGTATTTAAATATTTGATTGTATATAATAATATGATGCGATTATGATAACATAAAACTGTCTAAGTAAACTGGTTAGTCAGTCTTGAAACTTAATTTCTAATTTTAACCACGTAGTCCCGACGTATCTGCACCTTACATAATATAATCGAGTTTTTAACTCTTATACCCATAAAAAACCAAATAAAAAATCGTCAAAAGCCTAACTGGGCGAGCCCCCGTACCTCAAAGAAAACTCGCTCTCAAAAAACTGAAAGCTGGTGGCTAGCCCGCGAGCCTGCCAGCCCAGTCACACACAGTTCGTACGCAGATTTACCTTCTTCTTTTTTATACGGTCTTCTACTCTAATAGTTCCATTAACAATAGAATCCTTGTTTACGACAAGATTATAAACTGTTTCAGTTATGTTTTCTGGATGGGTTGTGCGCAGTGAAATAAACCGAGTATAAAATATCACAATAAAATGTGGAATACCGGCCGCATCTTCTTTGGGAGACATCAAAGAGTCAGTGACTTTGTCCAATGCTGTTTCCAACTCGACTTGCATCAGCAGCAGGTTATCTTGGAACATAGCTACCTACAAAGTCAAACATACTTTTTAAGAAAAAAAGAAACCGTCGCCTTTCGGGTTCTGGTGAAAGCTACCTACTTGCGAATGTTGGATTATGTAGAAATGTGTAAGTATTTTTTAAAACTGCTTTTAATGCTTTAATTATTAGATGGCAACACAAATGAATATACGTATAACGTTAAGGTTTGAGGAGTTTCCTCAATTCCTCATTAATCCGATTATATTATAAGAAATCGAAGCTTGACAAACTTTGACTTGAAAACTCAATATGCTTAACAAACGTCTAAATAAATGTCACTGTTCTGAACTTAAATGCATGCTTTTCTTACAAAAATACCAAAGTCACTATGAGTGTGCCGTTCAGATTTGAGGAGTTTGGTTCTGGCCATCATCAGCAGTTCCACTGCACCAAATGTCACTGTTCTGGACGAAAGTGCATGCTGTTCTTATAAAAATACCAGTCACTATAAGCGTGCCGTTCAGATTTGAAGAGTTCCGTTCTGGCCATCATCAGTAGTTCCACTGCACCAAATGTCACTGTTCCGTACCTAAATGCATGCTGTTCCTTTAAAAACACAAAAATCACCATATGTATGCCTTTCAGATTCGAGGAGCTCCCTCGATTTCTCCAGGATCCCATCATCAGAACTGGGTTCTGAGAAAAATGGGACCAATCTGTATACATTCAATCAAAAAAAAAAAAATTTAAATATCGGTCCAGTAACGACGGAGATATCGAGGAACAAACATAAAAAATAAAAAAAAAACAAAAAACAAAAAAAAGAACATACAGACGACTTGATAACCGTCCTTCTTGAGATATATAAGGCGACGGTTAAAAATGTAAGACTATTCTTTTTACAATTACTATTACGTTACTATTAACAGTTTGAACAAATTACCTGGGTTGATATACGCTCATCGACACAAGCAGTTTCTCTTCCACATTTTTCGATTTTGTAATGCAATGCGGAGATGTCACGAAAACGTTTCTGAATTATGTTTACTCGGGTATCTGAAATTTTTTAAGTCTTTTTGCTTTGGTTTGAATAGTGTATCTTTTCGGTGGCTAAAATAATCTGAGTTAATATATGAAATGATATAATAAGCTAAAGTGAGCACGCATAGCATATAGTACATTACGATACAAGTGCGTAAAAAAGGAAGTTCGAAACGAGTGGCGATAAATTAAAACACGACCGAAGGGAGTGTTTTAAATCGACACGAGTTACGAATTTCCTTTTTGTACGTGTATCGTACGACGTTTTTCAGTACAGATGAGCCTCCGAAGTTTCGACCTGGCATATAATGAACCACTTCTCGCACTAGTGCGTAAAAAAAACACCATCTGTACTGAAAAATAAATTTTCACCGCACCAACTGCGTACAGTCGGTTCATCTTTACTTGTCCTATCATGTAAATAAACGAAACGTCAAATGTGTCGCTTAACTTCAAAACTGGGTAAATCCATTTTGCTATAAGGTTGATTATCTTTCAGATCAGATTATATTTTTTATATATTCAACCTTAAATCAGAATGGATTTACCCATATTTGAAGTTAAGCGACACAAATATGATCAAAGACAATTACTAGTGATTGGAAATGTCGATAAAATGATGTATTAACGATAATTTGTAAATAAGCGCTGCTAACGTCATCTGAGGATTTTCAATTTTACGTCACACAATATCTATGTAAAAACCCAAAATTGAATTAGGTTTCGTCGCATTTGCAACAATCCTATGTAAAAGGCTAGTACAGTATTCATTTTATACTTAGTACCTACATTAATACTACAAAAAATATACTGATAGTAAAATATTTATTGTAAAGAGGTAGGAAATAAAACGTAACAAAGTCGGTTAATTAATCTGATAAATTATTGTAATTAATTTCAACGCATTTTTTCCAAGCTATACAAACTCAATCGTTAATATCGACCGTTCATAACGATAAGTTGTCATCTCAACATTACGAGTCATAGACAATCTAGACTTCGTAATGTCAGGAGTTTTTGATGTCATCCGTTCGTAATTACAATTATTGATGAAAATCGTTTTTAGAAGTGATATTTTTCAGTGGTTTTTTGATTGATTTCAATACTTTGTGAGTTTATTTAAGTGTATAATAACATTTTCAGTTATGGTTAATGTGCAATTCCAGAGAAAAATGAGATAATGTTTTCCAGCAGTGTTTGTTTACATGATTGGACAAGTATGGTTGAACTGGGTATAAAGGCTCTCTTTCCTATTCGAAAACAAATAGCAAAATTGCATTTTATCCACAAGAGTACAAAGTAATTTCATTTAATTTTTAACTTGCTGTCTAGAGCGTGATTGCGACATCGTCGTCGGTCACACGAATATTGTAAGCTGTGGGTTATCTTATCAGACTTCAACCCACCCATTAACCCCAACCCCATTAACCCACCATTTTATATGGAATTTGACAGTTGACAGCCCACTAACCCTGAGTTAAGTGGTTGGTGCAAGTGGGCCTAAGGCTGTTAAAAGGTTAAGTAGTAGCGAACGCTTATGTACATACGTACCTCTGTCACACACACGGAGATAGAAAGAGATATTCGTTCAGATAGCTACGACGCGCCTCGCGAAAAAAATCTTAGCCAACCTTTCTGACCATCGGGAAATGAGACTTAGGTCATTTAAAGGGAAATTACTAACTCATCATAAAGTTATATAGTACTGTGTTTCTGACATTTGTTTTACACAGTCACGTCGTGGTTGAAGAAAACTAGGTAAATTACCGTTTCCTCCAAGAGCTTGACCACATCTGTCAAATTTTCCTCTGGAGATGGCTTGCTCTAACATTCTTTCTATGGCGGCTTCTGCTCGTTCCAGTTCATCCCTGAAATATTATAGCTCCCATGAATGAACGTCGATGATACAGGTAAGTATACACGAATATTTAAAAAAAACATACTTCATTTCTGGATGTGTCACGTTTGCAGGTGGTTTAGTAGGTAGTAATACTTGGCCTCCTTGACTAGATTCAAAAGCTTGACCGCCATATTGAAATGTTTGGTCTGTATCAAGAGTTCCTGGTAGCTCTGATGTTGGACCTGATTGAGGGTCCGATAGTTTAAAGCTTTTGGGTTCATTCCCCGAAGAAGGTATCTCATTTATAAGTGCTTGTAGGTCTCTCTCCGGTATTTGACTGGCAAGTTGTGTAACAATATCTAATAAACGCGCAAGTCTGTTTTCTGCTCTGTCCAGCCGTACCGAAATATTTAAAGCTGCCTTTGGATGAGTCATAGAAGTGGTTTTTGTGAGATCGTTCCATTTTGTTGTAATTCCAAACTTCTTCTCTAGCTTTCGGATTTTCGCTAGCAGGCGGTTATATTGTTCTTGGGTAACCACTGGGTTCAAAATAGCAGTTGGGTCTGTCGGGTCTCCTTCAATAATATTATTTAGGATATAATAAGGAATAAAGACAAAAATAAATGATATAAGAGACACAACATTCAATGAATTGTTTATACATACGAGTACGTTTGTTTCCTCCCGATGGCGTTAAGATGGCCGAAACTGGTTTCCCAGAAAAAAGTAATAGTTAGTTATAAGAAATATTCGCTGGATTCGATGGCATCTTGGTAGCTCAGCTCAAATGGAGGAGCACTGGGCCAGAAATCTAGTTGCCGTGGGTTTAGTCGAACAGTCGGTTTAAATAGTATCGATTGCGGAAGTTTCTGCTTAATATAACATTAATTTAACTAATGTGAACTTTGTACATCACAGAATTAGATTTAGATAGAAGAAACGAGTTCATTTATTTGTATGGCGGCCGAGCGTGTCAATATGAAGTTGTTACTGTGATTTTAAATATTAATTTAACAATTAAATAATGTGAACTTTACAAAAATTACGAAAGCTGCAATGATTAAAGACGGACAATAATATGTATTACTAGATATGATCTAATAGACATCTGTGTTGTACATAATGATTAATAATATGGTTCGGTTCGAATCGCCACTGGTGGTGTCCGTCATTTTTTCTTCGTCACTACTTTAAAAAAAACTTGTACTTTTTCTTTAGTATATATGACATCTTCGTTTTATTTCGATTTTTAATTTATATATAGTAGTGTGACTACTTGAAAAACACAAATCAAAATATTTGTTAAAATAATTTGATTTGTTCCCATAATAACGTATAGATGGCAGCACCAGTCTCTCTAGCTATATTGTAAACATGTAAAGGTTTCGTATAGGAGGTGCAAGCACCTACTGCTTGCCCTTAGAGTTGGTCAAAGACGCCTATTCTTACAAAGATGGCATATAGAAGAGAAATTTCGACGGCTTCCGCTGTGACGGTGTGGCCTAGGGGTCCATGGCGTTAGCCCGGATTGCTAAAAGATGCCGATTCGAATCCGGCCTTCGCCACTGGTGGTGTCCGTCATTTTGTGACGGTGTGGCCTGGGGGTTCATGGCGTTAGCCCGGATTGCTAAAGACGCCGGTTCGAATCCGGCCTTTGCCACTGGTGGTGTCCGTCACTTTTTCTTTAATACCTATATATGAAATAAAACTATGGAAACGGATTAAATCGCGTATAATGAATTTAAATCGTCGGGATGTATTTTAAATTCATTATAAGCGATTTAATCCGTTTCCATAGTTTTATTTCATGAGTAATTATCGCGGTAACCGAAGACAATAATACCTATATGATACCTTATTTCGATTTTTAATATGTATTACTATTTATCATATTTGTTAGAAGTAGTATTTTTTTTCCATTCGAATAAACTTACCGATGTATATTTTCTCATGTTGTGTTTCTGTAAAGATATTCAATTAATATTTTAAAGATTTTATAATAAGTTTTCCTATAACGAAAAATAACGCTGAAATGTAAGACTCACCAATGTATTCATTATCGCTGGACTTTCTATCATGATCTTCTTTCTAAAATAAGTAATGATTATATAATATTTAGTTTACAGCTTAAAATTCTATCTCAGTAATATTTGAGAGAAATACCTCTCTAATAAATAAACCGGCATATGGCATTGATCTTCTTGTGGCGTCGGTTGTTCTAGATTTGCCACTCTCACTGGAAAGTTCGTCAGATGGTGAGTAAACATTACTAGTTCTATTTCTCTCAGATGGAGTTGTTCTATCAGAATGCTTTCCTGTTTTACTTAGCTCGCTGAGAGATGTTTCACTGGAGTCTCTTTTTCGTTGAGTAGGCTTCTGCTGCTGTCGCGAAGCAGGAGACTTTTCCATCTGTACTCTTCGATGAGTGACTGCCAATATCTCATCTGAGTATTTCCTGGCTCTGAGTGGCTCAGATGGAGATGTCTCATCATATTTTCGAGCTATGAGCTGCTCAGTCCGGTATACTTGAGCAGGACGCTTAATTTGAGAATGTTTGTCACTTTTAGGCTTACGAGATCCTTTGGTGTAACGCTCCTCTAAAGACGTTTCGCTAGAACTGTCATCAGAACGCTTTCGAGCTGATTTTTTATAACTTGGTAAATTGGGACGCCTACGTGCTGCTTTACGTTTCCTTTTCTTTCCCTTAGCGTGAATTTTTATTTCAGTTACTGCAAAGGTGGATTTTATAGCGTATCTTTGCCGCATTTCGATTTTGAAGTGTCTTTTAAGTAGTTCCATGCGCCTCGCAAGAATGTACAAAACGGACCCAACCATATTAAAGTTAACTGGACAGCTGCTCTGTAAACGAAAACATATTTTTTGCTTGATTGATTTATCAATGTTAACATAAGAAAATGAAGCTTCATTATTAATAATATTATCATAGATATGATCTTTTGTTAAAAAGCGCTGGTAGCCTAGCGGTAAGTGCGTGAGGCATATGTAACTTTCGTGCGACTTTCGTTCCGGAGGTCGCGGGTTCGAACCCCGGTTCGCACCAATGAGTTTTTCGGAACTTATGTGCGAAATGTTATTTGATATTTGGCCAGTCGCTTTTCGCTGAAGGAAAAAATCGTGAGGAAACCGGACGAATTCCAATAAGGTCTAGTTACCCTTCGGGTTGGAAGGTCAGATGGCAGTCGCTTTCATAAAAACTAGTGCCTTCGCCAAATCTTGGGATTAGATGTCAAAGCGGACCCCAGGCTCCCATGAGCCGTGGCAAATGCCGGGATGACGCAAGGAGGATGATGATGACGATATGATCTTTTTTTAGCTCTTTCTTAGCTACAGCAACCTTTTCACTGGGCGAAGTAGTAAAGAAAATTAGATGCGATAAAAAAATACTTAGGTACCTCTGTTTCACCAAAAGCAGAATCGATCATTTCCCTGACAGTGTATATATTAAAGTTTGCCATGATGTATGTATATCAATATTATTTATCACAAATAAAAAACAAATATATAAACCATTTTAAGAAACTGACACTTTTATAATGTCTAAATTTTGTCTAAATTAGGTTAGTATGGCAAAAATGTCAAGTTTTCTTCTTAATTATTTTCATAGACTAATTCTATTTATTATTATCGTTGATTATTTTGCTGTCATCAAAGAGAGTAGCCTGCCAAGATTTTATTTGACCCTGAAAGAGTGTCGCTACAAACCGCTTTCATATGGCAATAATGTGCCGACGTCATACGTATTGGGGACAGCGTGTACTGGTTACCCGTTAATATTTGTAGAAAATTAAAACATGGTTTTAGAGAATCAAAATTTAAAAAGCAAGGTTTTAAGACTCGCTACTTCTTTCCGCACAGCCTAAAATCCATGAATCTTGTGCCTTAATCGAAGTCATCGATGTTTATTTTCTTTTTTCGTGGGACCTTGTTCTGCCACCAGTAGCAGTTAAGGAACGGCCTCCTTATTTCTATACATATTTTTCACGGCAGAAATGAAATGAAATGAAATGAAATGAAATTTTTTATTCGTAACATACAGTTATAAGTCAGTAAATATGTTAATTATTTATATTTGTTACAATTTGTATTGAATTAGCTAATTTATATATTTTAATATCATATTAGCGGTAAATTGAAAAAATCTTGATAATACTACAGAGCTGCAGAGCTACAGACACCTTAAATTAGAACAAAAAATATATTAGGCTAAACGCGAAACCAACAAATTAATACAGGAGAACCGCACTATAAACTGTCAGTCCCGGACTTGTCAATAACCAATTTCAGATCATTGGTATCGAAATGCTGTCGAATCCTTCATCATTTTTTGTTGTAAGTAATTTATCACGTTTAGTATAATTATTTTCATTTTTAATCATATTATTTTGGACAAAATTGCGATGAAACCGTTAGAAAATTTAAAATATTTGCTTCATGTTTACATCACTGACATTCGATGACTTTCGACAACGGGTGTCATATAGTAATCCTTGCCAGTAAAAGAAATTAGTTCAGCTGAAAATCCGCAACGCGGCGAGGGTCAAATAAAACCCTACCTATAACCCTAATATCAAATATAACCAACTAGCTTTTGCCCGCGGCTTCGCTCGCGTTGGTAAGAGACAAAAAGTAGCCTATTTCACTCTTCATCCCTTCAACTATCTCCACTTGAAAAATCACGTCAATTCGTCGCTCCGTTTTGCCGTGAAAGACGGACAAACAAACAGACTCACACACTTTCCCATTTATAATACCTATCACAAAATAAAAGTAAAATATCTGGATTTTTCGACCACAGACCTATCATTTCGCTTACTTCATCCCATGAAGATTAGAGGTATCAAAGAGGTATCTCTATTCTTCATACTTCATCCTACTTCTATGTTTTCGACCAAATACAAGCTCAATAGAGTCTGTTCAGAAAGAGAAAAGTCGTGGAATGTTTTGGACCCCATAAATTTTACTTTCCGAACAGTCTTTATGGTTTGGTTTGTTTCCTCAATTTCCCTCCTCTTTTATAATCACACTAGCTTTTGCTCGTGTTAGAAAGAGACAATAACGTAACCACAAAATTAAAATTTTGAAAAATCCCCCGACCGCGACATAGTAGACCGATTTTCATGAAACATGGCTAAGAACACTCCCGACTTACTCAGCATTCAGACAAAAAAACTAAATCCAAATCGGTTCATCCGTTCGGGAGCTACGATGCCACAGACAGACAGACAGACAGACAGACAGGCAGACAAATAGACAGACGGACAGACAGACACGTCAAACTTATACCATAGGACATTTTGGGAAACCTAGTGGATCTTCTCAGCATGATGGTCTCTGTCAGAATTGCTCACCTTTACCTTCATATTAATTCGCGTTATAGCCTATAGGGCTGCGCCAGTATGAATGTAAAGATTGTTATTTGCAGGACAATGTTCAAAATAAATAAATACGAGTATTACAGAAACACGATGTATATTTATAAAATATTTACAGATTTTCCTTTCTAATAATAGCTTAGTATATTTTGACACCATCAACTTGAATAATACATTTTTATTTACAGAAGTCGTAGATGTAGTAATAAAATATAAATATTTTAATCTAATTTAATGGTTGACCCTGTCGTAAGAGACGTAAATTATAAAGTCATTAGTTTGCGACAACATTTCACTGCGCGTTAGAATCAACTAATATTTGAACAATTTGAAATTTTTCTATCTAAATAATCTACCTAATATGAGCTAAATAGTTAGGCATGGGTCCGACAGTCAGTGGTACCCGGGGACGCGCAAGCGGGCGCTTCTAGGGGCGGCGGGGGCGGCGGCGACGCGGCGGGGGGCGATGCGCCCGCGCCTTTGCTTTGACTAGAGGTTGTCTGCGCTACAGACGACGTCGGCCTCGACACAACCACCAAACGATGATCTTGTTTGAAGTTATCAGTTTTTACCGTAACTGAGTCTTTGTTAGGCTTTCCCTCATGTTTATCATATTTTTTCCTTTCATAATGAAGAATAGCTAGCGGAGGCATAGAATGAACGTAAGCGTGTGGTTCATAGTTATCATCGACGTAATCGTTCGGGTTCCACGCTGCAGTAGTAGTGGTCGTGGGAATGGTAGTTGTCACAATGTCTGTGGTTGTAGCTCTAGACGTGATCGAAGGCTTGGTGACAACACGCTTACTAGTTGCTAATTCAGGCGACACAGTTGCGGTCGCGGGGACTGTAAATATCCGTCTCTTCTGATTCGATCTAGTCTTTCTTCGTTTTTGTAATTTTGGCACATCGAGAAAGAATGGATCGAATATAAGATCCGACTCCTTGTAGTCGTCGTAATTTATTGGCACAATTGGTTTCACTGCACTGACAACGTTGCCGACAGTGTAGTTTAATCTCTTCCCATTGCTATCGCTAACCGAAGCGCTAGCGGTGACAATTACCCGCGGTGGGCTTTTTGGTTTGTTCTGTGGCGCGTGAGGTGGTGCAACGGAACGCGCAGAGAGAGTTGATTCGCTGTCTGGTAAAACAGATTCATCGCTCCTCTTACGATCATAATAGAATGGATCAAAAGGTAAAGGCCTCTGGGCCGGCAAGGGAAGGTAAGTTTGAGGCTGTTGTTTATGCTTCACTGCCATTTCGTGCCGTTCAGATGATTGTGAAGTTGGCCCTGGGCGCAAAAGTTGATCCCGGGGGTCTAAGGTAGTAGGTCTAAACGGTTGAGGCTTCTGCACAAACGGTGCCGGTCTTGGTGCGGTACGGGAAGATTCATATTGGAAATGATCAAACTGATGAGGTGGAGCATGCGTTATGAAAACTCCATCTGCCGGGCGAAAGCTTTGGCGTTGAAATGAAATAGCTTCCGAACCGGGACCCCGGTGTCTGTAGATAAATTCTTGAGGAGATAGGAGTGAGGGGTCAGAAGTAGGTGACGCAGACGCAGACGGCGCGGAAGCGTGTGACGGAGGAGACAGCGATGACAACGGAGGGCTTTGTGAAGGATTCAAATATGATCCAGAAAGAGGCTGGTGATGAAATAGAGTAGATGGCGTGAATGTTGCAGGAGGTTGCGGTTTTCTAGTAGTAGTAGTTGTTCTTGTAGTCGTCGTTGATGTTGTGGTAGTGGTTGGAGTGTGAGTGAGTGTAGTCATTGTAGAGGGCGAATAATCGTCGTCGTAATCAGGATTTTCGCTATCGAATTCTTCGTCTTCTTGATTTTCTGAAAAAGAAATATGAGTTTATTCATTTTTGAATTTATAACCTTACAAAAAAAGAAATACCTAAGAAACGAATTCTGTACCCACTTAATACAACCCTGAAAAACAAATACACGACTTATTGATCTTACTTACTTCTGGGGCTTAGTTAATTAGTGTAAGATTAACCAGATTAACCTTTTACAATATTTTTATTTCTGAATAAGACCAAAGCGTTTCTGAATTCTGCAAGAATATGAAATAGACGACAATACAATGAATAGTGTGAGTAGGTAATATCTGTATTGGTAAGTAGTAAAAGAATTTGGGACCATGGGTTCGACTCACATGATATTACTTGTTTTTCAAGTTGAATTACTTGGAGGTCTAATCATATTTTTTTTATAATACTGTATAATATTAGGTATGTTCATCTTTAATCTTTATTTAAGGAAATAAATAAGTAGGTAATAAATACGCACCTTCATTGGCTTCTACGTGCTCAGGCGCCGTAAACCCAGAACCCGTCGGCAGATAATGATTTTTATTTTGATGCTCTTCTTTTTTCGTATCTAATACAGGGTCTTCCGTAGAATCCTCGACCTCTGCTTGGATTATATGAGTTTTATCACTTTGTGCAGGAGGCTCAGCTGCAGGAGGCGGTGCAGGACTTGCCGTCTTACTTGGTTTGGTTTGTTGATTTGTTTGTTCAGTCGTTTCTCCTTGAGGTTTCGATTGGTCTGGCTGTATTATAGGTGGTGCGAGTGTGCTCCCATATAATTCTAAATTTAAACTATAAAACTTTTCAGACTTTGTACAATCTACTTCATCCACCCGTTCACATACTCTTGTCTCCTGAAAATATATATAATATCCTTGTACTGGTATTTACAATTTATTAAAGTGTAGAATGATTTATAGATTAAATTAAATTTCATCATTTCTATAAAACAGTGCATTAACTTATTTATTACTTTTACCATAGAGGAATAAGTAAGGGAAGAGTTGTAACTCCATACATCAGTAAATGCGAGTTATTTGTATAGGCATAGTTATAGTTACATCTAGCGACAATCAAGCGTCAATCACGTGTCAAATAGCGTGAATTATCAGTACCACTTCTAGCTACTAGGTGTCAACAGCTCGTCTGTCAAAAAATTAATATTAGAACAGTTTACAACTTATATTATGTACAGCACAAGGAATTGAGAACAGAATACTGATTAATACTATTGCAATATTCGCTAAAAATTGGTGAGCATTAGACTCTTCGTTCGTCGCGACATCTATTGACAAGTAGCATTACTGATAATTTACGCTAGTTGACGCGTGATTGTCGCTAGATGTTACTATAACTATACCTATACAAATAACTCGCATTTACTGTGGAGTTACAACTCTTCCCTTAGGTATAGGATGGGGTGGGAGGAGGTTACTTAAGCTGCCCGAGACCAGAGTCAATGGAGGAATATGATTCGAGGCCCACACCCCAGCAGAGGGTAACAGGATTTAAAGAAGAAGAAGATAGGTGTGTTACCTGATCAAAGACGGTGCCGTTAAGGCAAAGGAACTTGATGTCCATGGGCTCGTCCTGCTGGCCCACGGTGCACACGTGGAACATCTGGCATGAGGTCTCGAGGTCCGCATAGTAGCCCCCGATGACCTTGCCGGCGCACGTGAAGTTCGTCTCGGGGAGGTTGTCGAAGTCCAAGTACTGGAATTGAGGGGGGTTCGTGTTAATGAGTTTTCCGTCCACTTTTTTATTATTATAAATGCATGGGGTAAAAAGGCTTGACCGGGTCCGAAACAGTACTTTGCGCGCCAAGTCAGGCATTGCTGACGTTGGGGTCAAAACCGCCAGGATGAAGTGGGACTAGGCAGGCCATGTAAATACGGCGTATGCATCGCGGTGGGCTAAGTTAGCTACGGAGTGGGTGCCAATACGCAAACGCCCGAGGGATCGGCCCGGAAAGAGATGGCGGGATGATCTGGACTCCTTTCTCAACAACTGGACGGATATAGGCTATTAAAAAAAAAAAAAAAATGGGCTTATTAGCTACTGGCGACTGACGTGGCCTAGCTTGCCCAGAAGATGCCTATTCACTCTTGTAATCTCTTCTAAGCTCTGATCTTACCTCATCAATCTCCTTGCGTTATCCTGGCATTTTGCCACTGCTCATGGGAGCCTGGGGTTTACTTTGACAACTAATCCCAAGATTTGGCGTAGGCACCAGTTTTACGAAAGCGATTGCCATCTGACCTTCCAATCAGAAGGGTAACTAGGTTTTATTGGTTCTTAAAACGTTTAATAAAACCGTTATATTTATAATAAAAACGTTTCGGTATTAGCATTCATTTGTTCTAGTAAGTCGTACTGACAATGAATAAATAAAGCGATGGATTGGAGCATCGTATGTGACCACTAGCCAGGTTTTGATATGACTGGGAACTCCGGTAGGTGTTTAAGAAGAGTGACGAATTAAACATTTAAAGCAGAAACTGTACTTACTCCTGGTTCGATGGACCTCGATATCCGAAATTCGTTTTGAAATACGTATATCAGTAGCCACAGCCATACTGAAAAAATAAAATAAAAAACATCAATGAAAAGTAGTGGCAGCAAACATAAATAATAACAAATAACCACAAAATTAAAATTTTGAAAAAATTCCGACATATTTAATCGACCGATTTTCATGAAACATGGCTAAGAACACTCTCGATTAACTCAGCATTCAAACAAAAAAAAAAACTAAATCTAAATCGGTTCATCCGTTCCGGAGCTACGATACCACAGACAGACACACACACACACACAGACAGACAGACAAACAGACAAACAGACAGACATACATACACGTCAAACTTATAACACCCCATCGTTTTTGCGTCGGGGGTTAAAAAAAAAAATTTGGATTTCCGAAAACCTATTGGATTGCTTTTAACAACACCTGGCCTAGAGTGTACCTGCCTGTACCGATGGCATCTGGGCACGAATCCCGGCAAGAGTGATTATTTTGTGTAATACGATACATGTGCGAAGAGGAAATTTGTAACTCGTCGTGTCATTTTAAATACTGAGTATCAGTCGTGTTTTAATTTATCGCCACTCGTGTCGTATTTCCTATTTTACCTTTTTGAGTAATTTTACTTGACAGTTTTTGTAAAAAAAACGCCGTGATCCTCTCCAATTGTCTCCGCATGGCCGAGCCAGCGAAGTCGAGTACGTAGTCTTGCTGTCACGAATGATGCTGGGTTCGCCCACTAGTTCCTCTATCCATACTAATCCATACTAATATTATAAATGGGAAAGTGTGTGTGTCTGTTTGTTTGTCCGTCTTTCACGGCAAAACGGAGCGACGAATTGACGTGATTTTTTAAGTGGAGATAGTTGAAGGGATGGAGAGTGACATAGGCTACTGTTTGTCTCTTTCTAACGCGAGCGAAGCCGGCAAAAGCTAGTTTTAAATAAAAATCAATAGTCCAGTTAAGAGACAAATACAATACCTTGTAGCGCCGAGGCGGAGCGCCCGACCAGCGCGCCGCCGCATGAGATCCGAGCCTGACGCCGCATCTGAAAAGTAAACAATAACACCGTTAGCAAATTTAACCCTTAAATGCATAAATTTTTATTTTAACGAGATATTAATATATGTGATAGACAATGGTTTACTGACTCTTGGAAAAAAAAAATTTAATACCGATTTTAATACTAAATCAGTGTTAGAATTTAAATAGGCTAAAACTTATTTATATAAATATATAATTATTGGTAAGTTTTGTTTGTATAAAGTTTTACTACTATTACAAAGGTACACTATTTGTGAAACCCCCATGATAAAATGTTTAAACATAAACTAATTACTAACTCCGAAAAAATCTGCCTAAATCACATACTAAAAATCGCCATCATCCTGTTTTTTCACACTTTTCCGCCATTTCATCTTTATCCTTAAATAATAAATAGTAAATTATTATATTATTTAATTTATTTAATTATTTATTAAATAATAATAAATACTGAATAATAATTAAGGTATAAATGTGATTTTGGTTAGCTACATATTGCGTCATAGGCCATCAAATATATGATGCATATTTACATCACCATGCATTTAAGGGTTTTACTTTTAGCATACATTGATACGGTATAAAACAATACTAAACGGAACAAAAGATGAGTCGCCCCATTCGCACGCGCATCACGTCTTTCGACATTTAAAATTACCTAGTCACTAAAATGATATATTCCGATAAATTCATCTCATACGAATGACGTAATGTATGTCAATTAAATTTTACAAGTTGAAAATGCTCTACTTTTACTGAGGAAGTGGTAAAAATAGGGGTGTATTGTGCAGGCGCAAGAAGATATTAATTAAATCATTTTGATGTCGTGTTCTTCAAATTTCTAATCAAAGTTCTATTGTTCTGTGTGGCAGTAATTGTTTCTTCTGCACATGTTTCTTCACAATGATATCTAACTAGCAATTGAAAGCTGAGATGTCGGACAAGCTATTATTATTTATAAGTTGAGCCCAGTTAGTAGTCTAGGTCAGAGCCGGTGGTGTTTCGATATAACAATTTTATTTAGTTTATTGAGACAAGTATATTTTAATGACACAAAGCACAAGCATTAATGTAAAGCGTTCCATTAATATAGTTTACTAGCTTTTACCCGCGGCTTCGCCCGCGTAATAAAAGTATTCATTAAGATTTTCATTTGGATCCTTAGGTTTCTCTGTAGGTATATTTATCTGCGATTATTTCGATTGCACATAATACTTTTGCTTGCAATGATTGTAGAAATATTACACATCGACCACAGCGTAGGTAATTCTATATACGCTGGGGAAACCTTTTTAAACATCCCACATAGCCCGTATTTCGACACTATGATCGGTGGGTAAAAAGTACTTTTTTCTATTATCCCTTAAATTTTTTTACATTTTGCTTATACTTATCGCAAACGTAATCTTCAAGCAAGCAAACAACGATCGTCTTAGAGCACATTGATTGTAAGAGACCGCCGACCGATTATCCGTATCCCTCTAACGATAACCATATTATCCGTATCCGTATCCGTATCCGTATCGCTATCGCTATCGCTATCGCTATCGCTATCGCTATCCCTATCCCTATCCCTATCCCTATCCCTATCCCTATCCCTATCCGTTATCAAGATGTTCAATGATTTCTTATCAAGTGCTAAAATATAAAGTTTCATGGTTTTATCTTTTAAAATTAAGAAATCCCATACAAACTTTTAACCTCTTTTTCAACCCCTTTATCCCTTTTTTCGAAATAAAAAGTAGCCTATATTCTGTCTCAGGGTCTAAAGATTGTCTGTTCCAAATTTCATCAAAATCGGTTGCGTGGTTTAAGCGGGAAAGCGTAACAGACAGACAGACATACTAGTATGGATTAGCTTTTGCCCCCGGCTTCGCTCGCGTTAAATTCGCAAAAATTGCGGAATGCTCCATACAAACATCCACCCCCATTTTAAAGTAAGTGGGGGGTTAGAAAGAGACAAAAAGTAGCCTTCAACTATCTCCACATAAAAAAATCACGTTAAATCGTCGCTCCGTTTTGCCGTACGTTAGTACTCTTTATTATACTGTGGTTCTGCCGTGAAAGACGGACAAACAAACAGACACACACACTTTCCCATTTATAATATTAGTATGTAAGTACGTATTAGCTGTCAAAAATAAATTACAATTAATCGATTCTAGAATGTTAACCGAATCGTAGACAATACTTTTCTTCATTTTCATACTATCGATTATCTTAACGCATTCCGGTACTAAGTATACAGTATGTAAACTAACGAAAACCATTTACTGTAACCCGTAAATGTCCAGGTGATACTGAGAAACTTTTACTATGGGATCAACCCCGAAATCACGAAAATATCTTCTGACAGTTTCATAGGTAGTTTTATTTTATAGTAAGTATTTCCTATGGGAGAGTAAATTTTTATTTCGCGTTTTGGGTGTTGGTCCCATAGTAAAAGTTTCTCAGTATCACCTGGACATTTACGGGTTACAGTAATGGTTTTCGTTAGTTTACATACTGTATATCTCATGCGTCAGGATTTTAAATTAATTTAGGAACCTCTGAATGAAATCCATGAGTCTCAAAATTATCTACTCATTTACACAAAATCTGTAGGTAAAAATATGTTTTGTGCACAACCAATAACATGCTCCGTATCAAGAACGCATACAAAATAATATAAATGCATAAAAATCAATTTTCTAATTCAAAATCTCCTTAGCCACCTCCTTACCAAATCTCATGTAATTGAATTTAACTGCGGACAGGTGTCTAAGTAAAATTAATGATGGTCATTAGGAATAACAAAACAAACTCGAAGTTACTTCATACAAGAGTACCAGCCTTTTTCTTTTTTTCGATACATTAGTATGATGTAACTATCATTTGTTTGGTAACACTGCATGAACCGCCTCTATTCAATTTAACAAATAGCTGATATATCATTGATGCCATAGAATAGAGAAGAGACGAGTAGTTTTGCAGCTCACACATAGTTATTGATGATATTATTTGACCTTACATTTCTATTCAGTCAAAAATTGTAAACAATCGCTAAGATGATAGATGAAGAAGGTCATTCATTAATTTTAAGCCTACAACATTCTTACACCCAACGTCCACTGTTTGATTGATATACCTTGTCATTGCCATATTCACTAATATTTTCTAGTGTTCAAATGTGAGTGTGTTTAGTAAAACGTCCCACTTTGTCGGTTACCATTAAGGCGAGATTTACTTGTATCTTTATAAGAAGACAAAAATTTGGAGTCCACAATTAAACTTACAAGTAGGTGAGTTACTTGTAAATTAGCTTATTCATAATAGTTTGAAATAAATAATTACACATATTATATTTATGTACAGATCAAGCAGAAATAACTCCAATCACATTCAACCGATTATCGATCGACATTCGTCACATTTACCGACAACAAAAAAACGTGGTTGAGCGTGCATTTCCAATGCAATTATACTGCTAATCAAAAAGGTCTTATGTCAACAAAGGGTCTAGTCACTTATGCTCTTTTGTAGTGGGTTTAAGAATAACGGGTAGTTGTGTCAGAGGCAGGGCGTGGTTTCCTCGACGTAAGAGCGCCCATGCCCAGTGGTCCGGCGCAGAACTGGAGCGATGTTACCAATGCAGTGCACACACTGTTGCAAAGTCGATGCCCAGATTATTCAGCTGATTGCGTGACGGACATGTGAAAAAATTATCTTGTTTGAACCAAAATGTAGACCGGTGCAATTTTTTAGCACACGAAATTATCAGCAAAATTGAAAGCTGGCCATTTATGACCAATACTGATAATCAATCTGTACAAATACATATGGTACAATCATCCATAGTAGGGACATGGAGGTCCATACCTATGTCACAGTATAATAAAGAGTACTATTGTACAGTATGGCCACTCTCGCTCCCCGCTGAAAGTGCCGCCCAACCCCTCTCGGTTACCTCACAGTTACCGCCTGTCAAAAACGCGAACAGTCAACCTGTCATATGTCACTCATACAAGCATAGTACGCGTTCACCTACACGACCTTAGACTGTGTGCTTAGGAACGCGCCTCTTTCATATATTTGACCGCCAGTGTCCGAGGTGTGCCTAAGTTGATGATCAAACAATACACAGAACAAAAGTAAACTAATTACTTTTTTGACAGGTCTAACTAGGTTTGTGTGTTCCATAGATTATCCATGTTAATTTTATTGGAACGATCATATTCTTGGATAAAGACTGTCATGAAAATCTTGTCACTAATAATAAAGGCTGCTCAGTTGAAAAATGTAGGGCTCATCGGCCAATTGTGTTCGTAAAGTACCAATTTTCCTAAACCTTGACGTTGGCGGAACCATCGAAGAGCCATAACTAGGCTTAGGACTTTTTATGGCATACCGTGGTTCTAAAATCCGTGGAGTCGACATATGAAAAATTTTCGAAGACAAAGTCAAAGTCCAACAGTAAGATGTCATATTAAATATAAATATTTATAAATACTGTCACAACGTTACCTAGTTAATTTTAATCGAACGTAGTTAATTTTAACTAATAATGTTATTTATTAGTAAATTTTATTATAATCCTATATAATAATACCAAAAAAATACTATTAAGATAAAATCAACTACGTCCGATTAAAATGAATTCAGTGACGATGTGACAGTATGTATAAATATTTATATTTAATGTGACATCATACTGTTTGACTTTGACTTTGGAAATTTTTCATATGGCGACTCCACGGATTTTAGAATCACGGTATGCCATAAAAAGTCCTAAGCCTAGCCATAACACTTAAAATATTGAAAATGTATAAGTAGGGGCAAAGGTTTATCGTCTATAGAATATTTGATATTTTAAATAATTTTTACATGACTCGAGCACCGTGGGCGAGGTGCCTAGCCAAGATCATTTGAGCCGCAGAGAAAGAAACGCGAATAAGACACAAAAGATACCTACGTTCCGTCGTACTAATATGAAAGCTTCATTCCATTTGACTTTTAGTTCTTAAATAAGGTCAACAGAGTTCAGCGTAGCCGTATTTACTGACTGATTTATATTCAGGTACTGTAGATACTTTATTGCATTACAGTTATGGACAGTAATTATATTAACTGCTCCACTATGCAGTAATAGCAAAGGCACTAGAATGTATATAATTGTTATTGGGTAGTTACTATTTAAGTTAAATATCGACTGCAATAGGCATTAAATACTCTATTTTTGAAACTTAATAGTTGTCTTGTAAAAACTTGCTCATTTTACTTGGCATTGGTAATAAAAGTTTATTTTAGAAAATGATAATGTTTTGTCGATTATGGTCACTTTAATTGATGTTTAAGTCGTTATTATTTCGCAATGCATAATTAATTTTGTCAAATTATATCCACTTCTATTTGCACAAGTCCACAATGTCTACATATCTAAGTTGGCTAATTCCAATTAGTTTTATTAATTACTTTATGATACGTAATGATTAGGTAGCAGAGCAGCAACAGTCAAAGCCGTTATTACGTGTGCTTTTGATACATACGAAGGTTATCAATTAGAAGCGTGCCTAAATTATATAACAGGGTACCTAGCCAATATCACAATCGCTCGTAGCTCTCTCTATCGCTCTTCTGTAGTGGCGCGAAAGAGACAAACTGCGTTTCGATCGCCGTATTCGCCGTATTCACACCTGGCGGTGGCAATTTGGCATTTCGGCTAGTCCGGCAGATAATAGTAGCCATAGATCTGTTGTAAATGGACAGGTAGTAATGACTTTACTATCCGAATATAATGGTTCTTTTTATGGAGGTATCATAATGTATTGACGGTTATTGTAACCGTATTATAGTGCAAACAGATTGCATAATTCATCAATCTTGTATAAATAGGTACGGTTTAAAGTTTCCGGTTAGTTATTGATTGATGGATCAATAAATTATGGATTTCCTGATAGATTCACTCACACATGCGTAGACGCCTGTGTATGTATTCTAAATCGCCCGATAAGATAGGTACCTTTACTATAACTACTTACTAATTCACATACTGTTAATTAAGTGACTCAGATAGTAGAATGTATAAAAAATATAATTTTAGTCCAAAGATTTGTGGTAAATCAAATACCCTAAAATAAATTACTTATTTATTTACCGCTACAATGACTCGCTGAACGGTTCACTAAAAAGTTTCCCGCTTTAGGAAACGGAAACATGCTAGAGCGTTTGGTTGCATATTTTTTTCGGAAAATTCCGAACAGATTCTTCTGCTTCTGCTTATCGTTAGCTGACAAATTGGCAAAAAATAAGGGTGTTTTCATGCTGTCATTTTATAAAGGCAGGATTCACACAGTTTTCTAAACCGTGAAAGCGTGACGAGCAAGTAAATTGACTGTAATAATAGAACTAAAAACTTAAACAACAAAAATCACTCCTTTTTACAACTTTTCTTCTTAATTTCCCACTTGGTGATATATTTTTGGACTTATGTATGAACTAGCTTTTTCCGGCGACTTCGCCCGCGTACTAATACCATACCTGACAAACCATAAAAATTATGACTTTATCACCCCCTTTTCACCCTTTAAGGGGTAATTTCCAAAAAACCTAAAACATATGTCTTTAGGAATCCTCCTGTGAAGTTTCGAATAAAATAGTCAAACTAATATTGTTTCCCCATACAAACTTTGGACCCCCATTTCATAAGGAACCTACGTGCCAAATTTGGAATCTCTAGGACCAGCGGCACACCTCGGACACTGGCGATCAAATATATGAAAGAGGCGCGTTCCTAGCACACAGTCTATCTAAACTCGTGTAGGTGAACGCGTACTATGCTTGTATTAGTGAAATATGACAGGTCGACTGTTCGCGTTTTTGACAGGCGGTAGCTGTGAGGTAACCGAGAGGGGGTGGGTGGCACTTTCAGCGGGGAGCGGGAGTGGCCATACTGTACGATAGTACTCTTTATTATACTGTGCCAGCGGTTTCGGCTGTGCGTCATATGTCAGTCAGTCAGTCAGTTTTTTCTTTTATATATTTTAGATAATTATTCCTGTACAGGGTACGCACCCAAATGCACAAACGCTTAAGATAGGTACATATTTAATCATTATCGTATTGGCGAGGCAGAGCCAGACTTTTGTTGTTTAACTAACCAAACACAGAACCAATAGATCTGTCACTGATCGACCTTTTTTTTAGGAGGGGAAACTAAACAATCCCCCGTCTGCCGCCATTGTGCTGTGGTGGTGGGCTGCAGCCGCTGCAGATACGCTCGCGCTTCTACAGCACCACTAGCACCAGTACGCTTTGCAGAGTTCCACTTCTGGGTCACTGATCGACCTGAATTTCACCACCCCCTTTCTTCCCGTGGGTGTCGTAGAAGGCGACTGTGGGATATGGGGTAAATTGTGGCGTAGGCGAGAGGTTGGCAACCTGTCACTGCAGTGTCACAGTTTCGTTTTCTTTCAACCCCTTATTTGCCAAGAGTGGCACTGTAACTTTAGCAGTTTCATATGCTCTGCCTACCCCTTTATGGGATACAGGCGTGATTTTATGTATGTATGTATGATCGACCTGTTTCAACCTTCTTATTAGGTCGTGTAATCTTTTCATTTACCCTCAACTGATTTAAGGTGCCTTTTGAGGGTAGAATTTGTTTACATTTAATTAAACCAAAGAGGATCGAGTATTATACAGAGTTACTGTCGAAGTAAAATGTGTAATCACAGTGCATAGACTGCCATCTCTTGACACAGGCTTAAAACTTTTGAACCTCAGTTTTGAAAATTAGGCCCATATTCTTAGCTTGATATGTTTTAAAATGTCAAATATTAATTTTAGCGCCATCTAGCTGAGCGTACCCCAAAGGTGTAATGCCATCTAGGCCACCGTACCTTTTTCTGTATGGTACTGAGGTACGTTTTTTCTTAGACTTTATCTGTCTATACGGAGTTATATATGTCTTTTCACCACACCAACTGATAAAGGCTTACTTTGCTATTCGAAAACAGGTAGCAAAATTGCATTTTATCCACAAGAGTGCAAAGTAATTTTATACAAATTTTACCTTGATATCTTGAGCTGATTGGTAGAAATTACCTATAAATGATGATTTTGAATTATAAATATTGAATAAATTGATAGATTTGATTTAGTTTGATGGTTTATAGTCAGTATTTTGTTCGTGTTGGTGTGGTGAAAATTTTTTTAACCTTCGTGCCTTGAAACCCTCGCAACGCTCAAGATTCCACTTTTTGTACCACTCGCTACGCTCGCGGTTCAATATTGGAATCTTTCGCTTGCTCGGGCTTCAATATTGACACGTGCGGTTAAACAACAATTTTGCCCCCTTGTAAAACAAATAACTATTTATTAAACTATAATCGACTCTCTAATTACACTCTCTCACACTCTTGCAGGTAACAGGTTGTATAGTAAGTGTGAGGCCCGAGTGCATTGGCAGTGCAGTGGGATGGGACACGCTCATACAAATTAGTGTCATGAGTCGACGTTGCATATTTATGGTGGACGCACGCTCGCCCGCTACACGGCCCGCCGACCGCTCCGCTCCGAGCGTCCTCTCAGGCCTTACATTGTGTTGAGGACGTTGAGGTAACGGTGCATGTGCCGGCCGGCGCGCGCGCAGCCGTTATGTCATCAAGTATGGCGATAGTCGCATGGCGGTTACTGTGTTACCGGGCCGTGAACAGATCAGCTTTGGACGATTCCAACTTGTAATTACTGCTTTGACGACGGTTTTATGACTATGGAGTTATTGTTTATGAGGTAGATAACATGTTGAATAATATAATACTTAAGGCATACATAATACATCAGATTAATATTTAGTTTAATGTAGCGAGGTTTATAATATGGTGGTTAACAAATTACAAAATACAGTGCATGGATTCCGGATATAATGACGATGAAGGGGCTACTGTAATTTAGTTGTTATATCTAAATCATTTTAAGCACGGTGAATAAACAACGACACGTGTCTAAGAATACACAAACACAATGAGTTGTCTTTAGGTGTAAACTAGATACAACTACACCACGAAAATGTTTATCAATTTCCGCTACATTAAGGTTGTCTGGAAGAAATCGCTCCTTAGCGATAAGACCGCCTGTTGTTTACCTTTGTTTGTGTTGCTTCTTTGTATCTTATCAAGGTGTGCAATAAAGAGTATTTGTATTGTATTGTATTGTATTGTATTTTATTGTATGTTAATTAGGTTAATGTTTATTAAGTATACTTATTAAAATTGTGACGTACAAAATAATGCATACTTAATGTTGTAAAACCACTTTTACCAAGTCAAAATACACGAGTAGGTAGGTACATTATTGAAAAAAAAAAGACAAATCATTAAAGCCGTTAGAAATTTGAAAAGGGATAGCAAAATATATTATTTAAATGTAGGTTTAGTTAAACAAGTTACAAAAATCTTATGACAATGTATTAATATTATTAAAAGTAGGGAAAATAAAAAATGTTCCATTACCTACAGTGAAATTATAAAAGTTAAATTGTTTTGTTTGATTGCAAAGAATAATGTTGATAGTTAAAGGTTATGTTATGATATTTAGGATTTTTCTGCTATTAATTTATAAGTAAAACTTATCACAATTTGTTGTAAATCTGATAATAACAGAAATAATCCAAAGTAGGGATTTGAAATATATTTGTTATATAGTATACAAACGATATGAATTAATGATATTATGTTAATTAGTCACTAATTTTCATTCCTCTACACTACATTGCACTTTAAATTATCTCATATTGAAAGACATGACACGTACAAAAAGAACAATAGAAAGGCCCATTAGTGCCGATGCCTTTAAAAAACAAATGGCTATCGCTCCACTTTGAAAGAATCGCTGCTTACATGAAATGAGATTAAGGTGATGTTTCAATAAATGTTGCGTAACTCTGGCACGCCTGACCGACCATCTGTATTATACATTAAACAACTCTCGTCTGTTCGGGTATCCGATCACGCCTTGTCAGGAGAGACACTCACGAAATCGTTCCAATTCCAAACAGATACTTTCCCTACGATAATATGATAAATGTAAATCGAAATGTCATACCGATATCAGAATATAATTTGAATTCGTGACGAAAAATTTTGCAAAATGGTTACACTTTACAGAATAGCGAGGCGTTATATTTTTAAGGTTTTTGATATATCTTAGTGTTGCCAAATGTATCATAATGTGTCTGTTTACAGCACAGATCTTGAAAAAGACAAAGTTGGTAATATGTATGCCTGAGATTCACGAGATATGCTTGGCCATTAAAGTAGCACTCAGACTAAAGCTTGGCAGAATGCTTTAGTTCAGTGGAGAAACGTGGTTATACCATAATGTTTTCGCCGACGGTTAACGCCTACTTGAGAGGCTGAATAGCGCCTACTCGGGGACAATTAAGCTAATAATTGTAACCTATGACAACACGTGCGGTGTATATTATCTACTAGCCATATTAGGACCATTTAACAATCCGTTACGGACATAATTCCAGGTTGATTCACGAGATGATTGTAATATGCTTATCAATAACAACGCTCGCCCACGCTCAGTTCATTCAATTGTTATTCTTTTATGGAAGTCAGGTGGCGTTGTTTGAGCTAAATCACGACTACGTTTTTGGGTATTGAGTCATTTTTAAATTGGGTCAAAGCAATAAAGATAAATATTTTGTTGCGGTGACCTCGAGACAGATACGAGTGCAAATGACATGCATGTTAAATTGTTAATTTGCACTCAAGAGTTATCCTAGGTTTTCTATCTTATGTTCTGACAATACATCTTGAAATTATATTTCATACATTACAATAGTAGAAGGATAGATAAGGATAGTAACTAAACGTAACGACGTAACGTTTCAATAATTTTTATTGACCCTTATACCGACTTATGAGCGTCTAGGGTCTGCTTGACAACTACGAGTAATTCCAAATATAGAAAAAGAAATTGATGAAGTACCTACGAGTATATCATTTTGATTAAGGTACAGCGGGACAAATTTCGACTGGGGGGCAATTTTAACTAATCCGTTTTTTTTTTCATTATTACACTATGATGTTGAGTTCTACATGTATCCACTGAACACGCCTACCATATATAATAGGAGGACACTATTTAATAATGTAAACATTGTAAAACATGGAAAAAATGGACCAGTTACATTTGCCTTGCTGTACCTTATACTTAAGTAATATAACAACCTGTAGGCCTAGCACATGATGGCCGCGGGAGTATGTCGCCGCGAGATAGATGACACGTCTTTGTCTAATTGTATTAATGACATAAGGACAGGTAGTCTATCTCGCGGCGACATACTCCCGCGGCCATTATGTGCTAGCAGTGATGATTTGATAAATCATTTTCGTCTAAGTGAATAAGTAGTAATGTATGGCCTTAATGTTTATTTTATTTTAGAAGCATCAATAAACAAGTATTATTTACGCAGTTGCGTAAGAATCAGTGTACTTACGCCGAGAGTAAACGAGGTTGTTGCCCCCGGCGGAAGTAGCGAATAGTTGGCATCCTGGATGACTGGTCCGGAATGCGGGATGAAGGTCACGCAGGACACACGCGTGGGTATTTGACAATTTGTCCGGTACAGGGGATAGGATTGAGCGGTTTTGATATGTTGGGTGAGTGGATATTCGTTACTACTTAAAGTATGTTGAGCATGTGGCTGTGCCCATTTATCCGTTGTAGTGTTCCAGAGCCAAATATGAGCAATTTTCACCAAATTTTATACTGATAATAAGCTTTTTTGCAAAAAATTCATTTTTGGATCAAGCTTTTATCGCTGACTGTACCTTTCTTTCAACAGTCATCTGCTGCTTGCCGAGGCGTTTCTAAAAACCCCTTACTCGATGGGGATACGACGTTTCATAATAGAGTTCCTATGACCACCTTTCTGCTCCATCATCAGATCAGCTCCTTGATACCATAATATTGCATTGTCGCGTGGTTTACATATCTGCGCAAAATTTCAGATCAATCACAAACCGGGAAATGGGTCTTTAGCTTCTACGTTTTGACCCAAACTAACATACTAACAAGGCAAGTTAAATAAAAGCTTGTAAAATTGGTGCGATGGTAGAGTACATGACACATGACTTCGGGTGGTAACTGTCAGAAAATGACATGTAAGCAAAAATATATTTTAACGATTTTTCGTTAATTTTAAATAAATCGAATAACAAGAGCTATTTCAGGTGCAGTTTAGGTAGATAGATTAAAAAGACATGGACATAATAATAAAAATCAGTTTTCAAACCATTACTCACGGTATAAACTTCCAACCCCAGACCACAGAAAGAGGCAATAAATTGGTGCTGGCAGGGCATGTAAGGAATCTTGAAGAACATAGGAGTAATGGTAGAAGTTCTACGAGACCATTATTTTTACAATTAACAACGAAACAACATTGGTGCCCCATTTCAAACATTACACATTGGATTATATTGTTATTTATTTATTATTTATTATTTATTTATTTATTAGTAAAAACATGTTTACATGACATTACAGTAAAACCAATGCGTCACGAAACTTAGATTTTAACAAAAAAGAGAGAAAATAAATAGAACAAAATTAAAAATAAAATTAAACAATTGATTTGGGCGATGACGTCACAGCGTGGCTCCGTTGTTATGAATTTTGATAGATGACAAGCCATTTTTAGTGTCGATTTTGACCACCGCAAGCACTGCGATCGCTTTGCTTACCCCCTCCATGCATTTCGCACGAAGCCAATAATTACTTAGGTACTTTTCAACAGAAATGAGCCATCCGCCCCTGGCTCACACCAACTCGCCGCCCCCGACACATTCCGAGACGCTTCCTGTGTCTCTCATAGTTTTTATTGTTTGTTCGGCTAAGATGACGAATGAGCCGGATAGGATAATCATAATGAGACTTACTCATGATCGTATGATACTGATATTTTGTAATTTAAACTATCTGAGTCATAGATGTATGTACCTACTAACCATACATTTTTGGATACTATTACCATAAAGTCGCCGTCAATAGAATTTGTGAACAATGTAAACAAACCTTGTGGTCAAAATGTCTCTATTTTCCATTCTAACTCATCAGATACTGGCTAAATCCATGTGTTTTTAATCAATTCATATCACATTATGATCCTCGACCTTTAAAATAATAAAAATGTGCAAAAATATTGATATTTTATATAATGGTTTGTTTACATTGTTGACAATTTCTATTGACAGCGATTTTAGTATTAATAAATATTCTGTTTTCAATTCCTTCTGCTTGTAATATAAGTTGTAAACTGTTCTAATATTAAATTTTTGGCAGACGATACACTGTTGCCACCTAGTATCGAGTAGTTGTACTGATAATTCACGCTATTAGACGCGTGATTGTCGCTAGATGTCACTTAACTATGCCTATACAAATAACCCGCATTTACTGATGTATGCAGTTACAATTCTTCTCTTACTTATTCCTCTATGCTACTAACAATAATCATACTTATATATTGACACCGTAAGTGCTTCAAAAGCTCTCTCCAAAACATCGACGAATATAGAATAGAATAGAATAGAATAGAATAAACGTTTATTCGTGAACACAGGTAAGACAAAATACACATAATAACAACAAGACAGAAAGGAATGAAGTGCCACGAAATATGACAAAAATACTGTGAATTTATACATAATATATAATCACTTAATCAGAGTTGAGTGATATTTGTTTGAAGTGGGACGTAATCTGATTGAAATCGAAATTAATCTTCTGAATACTGCTTCCCGCATTTTAGACAAAAAACTAAATGTATCAGAAATGAAATAGAAATATTAGAAATGAAGATATAGGTATGGAAATGACCACCTCTTTCAAGCTAAAAATTTTGCGACAGCAGCCTAAAAGCGACGTGTGTTAATGTTAACTACGGTTGCATTACTGTTATGCAAGTTATCGTTATTTTTTTGGTATAATGTACAGTGAGTTGCAAAATTGCTGCTCGTTTGCTGCCTATTTCTTTAAAAAAATGCATGGAGAAATGATGAATGAATTCATTGATAAATTCGCCATGTACTTTTGCAGCTTTAATCATCAGCAGTACAACTTTTTTCATACTATTAAACCCCGAAGTATGAATTGTACGATCATTCTATGTATTTAGTAATAGTTTCCTGATATGCCGTCTAAAGCTTTTTTAGGGTTCCGTAGTCAACTAGGAACCCTTATAGTTTCGCCATGTCTGTCTGTCCGTCCGTCCGTCCGTCCGTCCGCGGATAATCTCAGTAACCGTAAGTACTAGAAAGCTGAAATTTGGTACCAATATGTATATCAATCACGCCAACAAAGTGCAAAAATAAAAAATGGAAAAAAATGTTTTATTAGGGTACCCCCCCTACATGTAAAGTGGGGGCTGATATTTTTTTTCATTCCAACCCCAACGTGTGATATATTGTTGGATAGGTATTTAAAAATGAATAAGGGTTTACTAAGATCGTTTTTTGATAATATTAATATTTTCGAAATAATCGCTCCTAAAGGAAAAAAAGTGCGTCCCCCCTCTAACTTTTGAACCATATGTTTAAAAAATATGAAAAAAATCACAAAAGTAGAACTTTATAAAGACTTTATAGGAAAATTGTTTTGAACTTGATAGGTTCAGTAGTTTTTGAGAAAAAGCACTATACAAAACTACGGAACCCTACACTGAGCGTGGCCCGACACGCTCTTGGCCGGTTTTTATTTTGTAATTCATTACCTTTTTTTAAATATAGGTTTATTACGTCTTTTGGGGTTACCAGCAACGCTTGTCCTTTACATAAGAATGTCAGTGGCATCTCTCGCAATGTCAAAAAACGTTCCGCGGAAACGGTTCTCTCCATATCTTCTAATTAGTATTATGATATTGTGGGAAAAATATATGAAATAGTCGTAAACATACACTTGTCGGGTGAGTTTGCGGCTATTTTACGTACGAATTGGGGATGAGTAAATAATAGACACTGTTAAAATAGGTACCTGTTACATGAATGTGTGAGGTTTTGCCTAGCTTAATGAGCCTAGTGATATACCTACAGTGTGTTATCACCATCGCCATTACTGCCATTAGCCGTCGCTTGTGTAAATATCAGATAGTCATAGTTATTTAACTTGGCTGCACAATTAATTTTCCGAATTCCGCACATTTAATGTACTGTGTGTACTTCGTAATTGTCATTACGCACATTGCTAATACTCAGAGATGTCATTGAACTTTTTTCCCTTATTATTTTTTCAATAGGCGTAAGATTGAATATTGCAGTAACGCTTTGTTATACGGACGATCTGTTCCGTATGAACAATCCGAGACTGTATCTAGAGTCTAGACTGTATCATCCTGTGTGTGTATTTTTTTAAATATACATACTAGCTTTTGCCCGCGGCTTCGCTCGCGTTAGAAAGAGACAAAAAGTAGCCTATGTCACTCTCCATCCCTTTAACTATCTCCACTTAAAAAATCACGATAATTCGTCGCTCCGTTTTGCCGTGAAGGACGGACAAACAAACATACACACACACTTTCCCATTTATAATATTAGTAAGTATGGATTAACATTCTTTATGGTTTACTTGTCTCAGTTACATATCGCAGTTGGCATTTAGATGGTAGCAATTTCGACAGAAAAGTTCCCATGCGTTTGCTAACGTTACATAATATTTAGCAGAGGACTGCGTTACCTATGCAGACATTTGACCTCAAGGTATCTAAATATGTACCTACAGTACATACAGTTTCTGGTTTGTGGGAACCTGCGGTACCAATGAAGACATTGGATCGAGAGATTTGTTTGACAACACTGTACTAAAAGTAGATTTGTTGAATGTCCGCCGTCCGGTTAGCAGTGAAGTAGTCATTTTATGTAAATTGATTGACAGAGTACGCCGTCTTGTATCGTATGTAAATTAAAAGTAGAAGTAAAATTAATTGAATGTGGTGAGAAGGGACATACGTTTAGCAGCGCAGAGGCAGAAACCAGAAATTAAATGCAAATATCATTATATCCAATATGAATCAATACTATTTAATGCCATATCATAATACATTCTGTGCAAACATCTTCTGATACGTGCTAGTGTCATAGTACTTAATAATAGAAAAAATACCTACGTATCAAATGTATGAAGAACAGTTGTAAATAGCACCTACCCATTGAACTAAAGTACACATTCATTATCACGTAAAAAAAGGTAAGAAGCTTAAGGAATTAACGAAATATCATCGTATTTGTAACTTATGTCATCAGTTATCTGGTTATTAACCCTTTAGCCGCCGCATTTTGATAAATAAACAAGACAAATCTTCTTATTTATAACTTTGTACTACCTACCAGTGGCAACATGAGAACGCTCGATGAAAAAATCTAAGCTGTCAAAAGGTTTAGACATTTTGAAGCATAGTCGTTTCGTTTTTTTAACCGACTTCAAAAAAGGAGGAGGTTCTCAATTCGACTGAATGTTTTTTTCTTTTTTATTTTTTTTATTTTTTTTTGTATGTATGTTACTCGATATCTCCGAGAATCGTGGACCGATTTTCAAAATTTTTTTTTTGATCGAACCGGTATAACCCCGAGATGGTCCCATTGGCTCCAAGTCAGGGTCTGATGATGGGATCCTGGAGAAATCGAGGGAACTCTTCAAATGTTATAGGCACATGTAATGTTTTTAGTCTATTTTTCAAAGGTACACCAGTATTTACGTCTGATGGTAATTATTTTATGTGGCTGAGCTGATGATGGAAGGTCAACTCCTCAATGGTTAGGAGTTTAAGGATAATTCTTTCACTACTGTACATGTATTCGGACTGATACATATAATATCACTAGGAACCACTAAAAATCAACAAATAAATAAACTTTTTAACAAAAAATAAAACCGCCTTCAAAAATAGAACCGTTTTTCCCCCGAAGGGTAAAAAACGGATATTTAGGTTCCTGCCGAAGCTTGAACCACTAATGAGATTAACACCTTCATAACTCGGCCCTAATCGAGTGAATTCCTCGACTAGTAGCGCCATCTGGCGCGCCAGTCAAGTACTAGTGTCGCCCGGTTACCAGCGCTCGGCTGCTTTTTCCTCAGTACCTTTAGCCGGCAAGGCCCTTAAGGGTGGTTCAAGCTTCGGCAGGAACCTAAATATCCGTTTTTTACCCTTCGGGGGAAAAACGGTTCTATTTAGGTGTCCGTGCCTTCGCTTGAACCACTAATGAGACGTGTTTAAACCTCTGCCGGCGCTGGTTAGGGCGTACTGTGACTGATATACTTTATTTATACAGAAATGTCATAATAAGAACTAAGAAGGTATACAAAGGGATGTTTCAAAATTTTGCTACTAAGGTTTTATGAGTTGAAACTGACAGCACAGCACAGTTATCCATTATGACTCTATGATGGTGGTGAATCACTTAATTTATATATAACATAAAACCGACAGGAAGCCAGTAGTTAATAGATCGGTATTACAATATTTACGGAAATAAAACCTGTTATTTCATTAACATTTTTGTGAGAAAATATCTGTAGCAACCCAAACTCTGAAGAGCTTCCTTTCATCAATGGGTGTTACATCAACGTCGGCAAAATTTGTCTCACGTTTCCCTTACAACAGTCCTTAGTCAGAACAAGATCATATACATGTTTTTTGTCTTATAAATTCACCAAGATACTAGTCTTCTTCTGCTTAAGATAACTATAATTATATCATGTAACTATAATACACAATTATATCATAGCACTGCCGTGAGCATTATGACATTATGTTGAAATTTTTATTTTTCATGTAAATTGATTACTGTACCATAAGTAATGCGCCTATATGTATCTCTCAATATGCACATATTATTGTTAGTATACTGAGTAATAAGCAATATTGACATAGCTTAAACATTGTCTTACATAGCCCACTGCCAAATGTCAACATTTCCCAATGCATAATGTGTTATGAATTCTGTATATGAAATATACATTTGCCCAAAACAATTGAAATGGACGCTTGAGTTGGGAGAAATTGCACGCTATCATATGTTAATTTGTAATGTATACCCACATTACGATAATGTATGCGTTACTGCTGGACTGGTAGCAAAACTGCAAATAAGATGATAATACATTTTCGGCTTCTGACTGAATTGATAATACCATGGCCATGATTAGCTAAGGATCCATATAATAAAAGGTAAGCTCCTACTCAAAGTCTTTACGAGAACGGAAACTATGTAAATTTTTCCTATTAAATTAAAATGGGTCAACTGAGCAAAAATCTTTGGGATACAAGCGATTGAAACGAATCAATGATCTAATGAGTCACACATACTTAGGCGAAGATCAAATGAAGGCAATTATTTCTAATTAAATTGACTTTGATACTTCCATGAATATACATGAATGTTAATGCGGGAATCCTCTCTACACTGTACTCGTCAACTTTATTTAGTCTTTTACTATGTCTAGCTAGTATGCTTTTTTCGATATTTGAAATATTTAATTTGTGTTTGAATAATTATGAATATGTGATGCATATATTTTTAGGCTTATCATTTTTATGACTTATGTGCTGACTAGCCGAATTTATAAAGGGAAAATTGTACGATTCGTGAGCTAGTAATTCTAAAACATTACGACTTATGGCTTTTTAGTCCATTTCGATATTCTAATAAGAATGTAAGACGACAGATAACTATTCAAATAAGGGTTAATGATGTACGATTACCCATTTATAATTAAAATTCAGTCATCAGCTTAAGATAGTAAATAGTTTTCTTTTCAGCACTTTCGTAATTTATCACCAAATTGCAAAGCAATATATTCTATATTGCTCTTTTGTGCGAATAATATAAATGTCTGACGTTCTTTATAAACTGATGTATACACATAAACATACGGGTTAATATTTACTGTATTCTTGCTTATTTCCCAAAATCCATATGCAGCGGGACTTCCCATAAACAAGATGCAACTGTTATGTAAGGTAATACCTGATTCTACAATTATATCGAGATGACAATTATTTATTTATCGTATGGCATATAATTAGGATTTTCTTAAAAGTCGTACGTACGTACGGCTGTAGCATGTAGCGCCACGGACGATGACAATGGTATTTACACTTGCCTGTCATTCGAGACCAATAGGTCAAAATATCGTAGCTATAAGTACCTACTGCGTACCTTAAGCGCTTTTATTTTTTATTTAGGTCTCAAGACCTTACTTCTGATACATATAGTTCATCAATATCTATTTAAACGGCAATATTTTTAAGTTTTCTGTTACCACTAGAAACCCATTTTGCCTAGAATCTGCGCTCCCTTTTATGAGTGTCCTAACAAATTCTTGTATGTTAGGTATATTAGGAGTCCGAAGTCTTCTAAATTAAGTCTTATGCACAGTAATGTTATAAACATCATATTTCTAGTTCCTTACACTAAATTCAATTGGGACTGGGACTCGTCCTCTGGCCTTACGGACCGTTTTTTGAATAAGTTGTGGCGTCTCCTCTGTTACTGACAAATAGTCGCGCCGCAAAATTCTAATAAATGGCGCTTAGTAAGCAACTGCGGAAATGTGTACCGATCCTACAACGCGCTAATGGAGTTCCAAAAGTTAATTGTAAATATGCAACTTCTGTTAATCTCTCTAGGCCCCAGAAACCTATTCAGAAAACATTTGTCAAATGAAATAAACGGGAACTTTCTGTTAGTAATACCGCAGCAGCGGGCGATAATTTTAGGATGCGAGCGCCTCTTTATTTGTAAGAGGAAAATGTGGTCTAAAATCGAAAGAGATTCATCCTTCAATTTCCGTTTAATTTATCATTTCAGAAACAGGCCTCCACATTCAGTGACTACCTTTCAACATTTTATCCATAAGAGTGCCTTAGCAAATTGTGAAAATCGGCTTCTCTCGGAAAATGTATTGCCCTATTGGTTTTAATGAGATTAAAGTGTTTTCGATATATCATACTCATACAACAAATAAGCACTTTGAATACAATTTACCTACACGGTTTCTTGCTTTGTTTTGTGTAGTTGTTTAAGTTTAGGACCAACTTCATTTACTTCGGTCAAGAGATGTAAGCCATAGTTCTTCGCTGTAAATAGTTTGAGAATATTGTTCGGTCGTCTCTTTAATCTAATTCGTTAGTTATTTATAGAAACATAGGATTCGTAACATTACGCCATCGAACTGGACAAACGACAAATCCTTTTACGACGAGAGTCCGTCCTGAGTAACAATGCAACAAGGCATACTAAAATTCTATTGTGCTAAATAACATATCCTTTAAGTTATTCTGCCAAACTATCCACAAAATATCGTATATATTTGGGTGTCAGATTTCCGGTACGAGTTTGTTGTCTTTGTAATTAACCTCTTCAAGGATTGTCTGTAACCTTGGTCTAGCTAACGTTAGTAATAATGCATGATTGAGTATTCTAACCGTTGGTCGATTAACGGCAGTTTGAGGTCAATTTGTAGTACATATATGTATATATCGTACTTAGAAAACTTTCCGAGCTGTAGCTTTTTATTTCTAAATGAATTGGTTCAGAAGTCTCTACTGGGTCGATTGCTACAGAAGTGATACTTTTGTCAGTTCGGTATACTGAACAACATATACTGGAACATTATCCGCCATTAGTCCGACTAGACGTTTCAGCCGGACAGCTATAAGTTTGCTGAAATACAGACTAATATCCAGGTTTCACAGAGTAATGAGCCTAGTACAAGAATTTTCCTTTGCGGTAAGTTATTTTGTAGCTAATAGTCAACATTTGCTAAGTACCTGAGTGGTTCTTCTGCATTTCTAAAGTCCGTATCAAGACCCAAGACCATGCGTCAATTATTGACGCCCGTGAGTTGATGAGACTAGAGCTCTAATCATTCATTTAGAAGAATCTGCACTCTAGGAATAGCGTAAAACAGTAGCATAAATTAATGGATATTCTTTTTCCCATTGGTATTTTCACCGCCCCCTCTCCCTTTCTGATTGGGCAAGAAGGGCTTTGTAATATAAAGTGGTTTTTCATTCTGTTTAGCATCACTATCATGTATATTTCTTAATTCGCTTAGTATCTGGCAACAAAGTGCTAGTTAATTGCTACCGAAGCTCCACCCACACGTTTTTAGATGTGGAAGTGGATTTTCACAACGTCAAACCTGCTATATTGTAATAAACCTCTATCATGACGAGCATTCTAAAAGTTGACATGACAAATTAGGTTGGCAATAACGGCGTTGCTTTACAGTAATTGGATTACACATTCGTCATCATTATGGCCGCTCAGATATTCACGAGTGAGAGAAATTTGGACATTCCTCACAATTATTCATCTGTTGGTCAGGTGACCACGCTGATTATGTATTAGCTAATTAGGCAATTGAGACGACGCCGATGTCGTTCACTTTACCTGTCTAAAACGACCCCACTTATGGGAACCCATCACGTGATGATTTTTGTCTAATAAGACAATGACTAAACTGTGTAATTGTGTATGTCTCAGGTTAACACGTACGCTGTGGTTCTGATTCGAAAGACCTTCTACGAAGTATATATGTTTAGAAATACCTTATACAAAGTATGTTTAGTTAAGAGTTGTGCTAATTCTTATAGTTCTTAATTTTTTTTTTTTTTTTTTTTTTTTTTTTTTTTTTGTCATGATATTTTTATGCAATAAAGTTTTTATCTATCTATCTATCTAATTACCGCAAAGTAGATCTTAAAGCGACATAATCTCATTGAGATTCGAGTACAAATACAACATTTTGCCTCGTGATCATAACGCTCGTCTCATGACACGAAAGGTGAATTAGTGCATAGCATGTAATAACCCAATGGGTTCTCACAGGATGTCGTAAATCATCGCATAGGGCAACGAAATCCAAATTCCAAGTCGCTGCAAAGTTCAATCTTTTACGGGGCGACTTGTCAATTTATATGACAGTGTACTTTTTCGCACAGCACAACTTTACTCATGTTGTCTCTAATGACGAATCATGTCTGCACAATGAATGATTTCCTTCGTCATATCACGAGGCGATGCCCTATTGGATCGTGGGCCCTATCTTTTCATAGGCCAGGTTATCTAAAGGGACCTCATCTGTCGTTTCAAGACATCTCTTGTGTCCTGTCACCTCACGAGACGAAGCTATGACTTTTCAAGGGACGAACCTATGTCGTCTCACGGGACGTCGCTCTGTCTCGTCTTACGTGAGCGTAGCATTTGTCCTTTATATTCTTTATGACGGTGCATAGGATTACACTGCGTCCCATCGCTGTCAATTTTCTTCATCATCTCCATGCCACCACACAGGAACAACCCTGTCGTCTCGCGGGACAATGCAATGTCGTCTCATTGGACGACGCCTGTCGTGTCACGGCACGACGCCATGTCGTCTAACGGGACGACGCTTGTCGTCTCACGGGACTACGCCATGTCATCTCACTGGACGACGTCATGTCGTCTCACGGGACGACGCCTGTCGTCTCACGGGACGACGCCTGTCGTCTCACGGGACGACGTCTTTCGTCTCACGGGACGACGTCTGTTGTCTCACGGGACGACATCTGTCGTTTCACAGGACGACGTCTGTCGTCTCACAGGACAACCTCTATCGTCTAACGGGACGATATCTTTCGTCTCACGGGACGACGTCTGTCGTCTCACAGGACGACGTCTGTCGTCTCACAGGACGACGTCTGTCGTCTCACGGGACGATGTCTGTCGTCTCACGGGACGACGCCATGTCAGTCTCACGTGAGTGAGGCATATCTATCCGCGTACTTATGACGGTGCCTACTGGAAGTCACTGCGTCTCGTCGCTGGGCCAAAGGCACCGAGCGGAATATCACGAAGTTAGAAGTTCTTCTCGATGTTTTAAATTTCTCGAACTTTTTAAGACTTGCTTTTGTAAACGTGTTGCTCGGCCGAGTTACAAAAGCGTACTGAGGAAAAAGCAGCCGAGCGCTGGTAACCGGGCGACACTAGTACTTGACTGGCGCGCCAGATGGCGCTACTAGTCGAGGAATTCACTCGATTAGGGCCGAGTTATGAAGGTGTTAATCTCATTAGTGGTTCAAGCGAAGGCACGGACACCTAAATAAGCGCGTTACAAAACACGGAGAAACTAAAAAGCCAAAAATAATAAACCTTTCAATTCAGATTTCTTATCGTATTGCAATAAGCTAAACATCCAAATTATAAACAAATCAATTATTTTTGGAGTCGGTACCAGCCTGTGTATGGTTGGGTGGGGCAAACAGGCAATAGCAAGGCGACGAACAGGTCTGGTACCGACTACAAAAATAATTGATTTGTTTATAATTTGGATGTTTAGCTTATTGCAATACGATAAGAAATCTGAATTGAAAGGTTTATTATTTTTGGCTTTTTAGTTTCTCCGTGTTTTGTAACGCGCTTATTTTTGAAGGCGGTTTTATTTTTTGTTAAAAAGTTTATTTTGTTCAGTGAAATTTCTCAGTCTATTTAAATAGGGCGTTGCTTTGTAATTTTGTTCCTTTGTAAAATACATAAATTCCAGCCACGACAATCGCCAGATGTTATTTCAATGTAGCGTAACGTTGAATTTACTAAACTAATCTTAGAAATTGTCTCAACTCTCTACGTAATATTACGATACAGATGCGGTAGTTACTTTATGTAACTCTTACATTTGTAGTGCGGAGTCACGTCTAAAGGTATTATAAGCTTTGGTGTCAGTAATTGAACGTAGCAATTAAAAGTTATTTTGTCATTCTTTCGAGGTGTTCGTGTGTGGTTCCCATGACCTTTTAAGTACCTACTTCTTTTTGTTTACCGTATTTGCCTTCCGAGTTATACTTCCATATAGGCGTACTTCGATATAAGTAGTAACATAATATCAACGTATTTATATCAGGGTGTGTCTGACTCAATATATTAGTGCGAGCAAGATAATCAGCTGTCGATATTATTCGTGTATTATATTTTTGTATTAGAAAATATCTACTACCGGTTATTGTCCACATAATGCACCTGTTGTTTATACCTACACTAAATCAATTGTTTTACATACATATAATCACGTCTGTATCCCATAACTACTCAAGTTTCAGTACCACTCTTGGCAAAACGGGGTTGAAAGAAATCAAAAATTGTTTTATTTTGTATATATTTACCGAGAGTGTTTTACCTGTGTTTCTTTGAAATGTAAAAATTACGTACTCCGTAGATCCACAAAGAGCACGTAAAACAATCGTTTCAAATGAAGTAATTTATGGTATGTAAATTAGAGTACAGGGCGTGAAGTAACTTGATTCGCATGACTCTATTACCTACTAATAACACGGTTACGAGTAGATGGGTAATACGATTCCTCCAGTATTAGGTTGTCTTTAATAACTGGCCTCTTAAGGGTCGGGTTTCACAAGAAGCGGTTATTTATGTTTTAATCACCAGTTTGCATTGACAAGACGCCAACCACTCGCGAAAGTACGCTAACTAGCGTATTGTGGTTGTCTCTCTATCGCGTTAATACGGAAAAGCGATTGAGAGAGAGACAACTATGACATTGCATTATACCTAAGCAACGAGAACGATTTGGCCGCTTTTTACGCGCCCTAAAGGTCAGGCTGGGCCATTTCAGTTCCAATCGATATTGATATAATCAGACAAAATAGAACCTACAAATTGTAAATTAAAAAATAATTGTATGTGCCACCAGCGGTGGGGAAGGGCCCAAGCTGCCGGTGGTTAGAGCTGCAGAGTGAGGAACCGCCGGACTATCCACGCTGTGTCCAAGATCACCGCCTTCTGCATCTGACCCTTGATCCTGGTTGGCGAGTGTCTCTCAAGAATTGCGAGTGGAATTGTTTATACCATACTGATATTTCTCGTCAAGCAGTTGAAGAGTTTGCAAGCAGGAAGTAGACAAGTACTGTTACAATTTCTAAAGTATAACTACGGTTTCCAAGACAGTATAATGCGCCTCACGTCCGTCAATTCGGTTTGACGGCTAAACAATGATGAACTGCAAAATTACGGACCCACTCTGAACGGATAATGATACATTTCACGGTATTGTCTAATACCATACAACTAGACGTAACCCATACCTTGGCACGGATTAAATAATGCTGCAGATACACCACTTAATTATATTAAATTTCAGTTTTCTGTCCCACTTATTACATACCTACATCTTGTATCGTTCGATGTTTCTTAGTGCGTTTTCACATTATCCGATCCGATATCGGACGTCGAAAGGATTTCAAAGGCAAAAATCAAAGATGGCGGCATCAATTATGGGATATCAGTCCTACATCTGATATCAGATCGTATAATGTGAAAACGCACTTAAGAGTATGAGTTTTTTTTATTTGGGAGCAGTTACCATATGTATAAAATGTTTGTAAGTAGATTTAGTTTGGAAGTGTAACATCGTAAGTAATTTTGACATCCTAGTAAAATATGAGGAACAAAACAGGACTATATGTATCCTGTTTTGTTCCTCATATTTTACTCCAATATATTTGAAGTTCCTATCAAAATGACTTCAAGGAGGTATATATGAACCAACCTAAATGATGAAATCTCATGTTTGTTTGAATTAAATGACTATGTAATGTCTACTAAATTGCGTGTTAATAGAAAAGGAGGAGGTATAATAGTTTATGCACATAAAAGCATTTCTTTTGTCAGTATACCTGTCAACACATTAATGTTTGAGTGTTTGTATGGAGAAATAATTACCCCAAATGGATACAAAACGCGTTTATATTCTATATATAGGCCCCCTAACTTAAATCCTGTGGGCTTTATAAATGAGTTGACAAATTTGTTATCAGCATACCCTGTATACTCTAACTTTATCATTGCGGGTGACATGAATATAGATATAGCCGACACTAGCAATATTGTTAACTATTACCTTGGTAGCCTGAATGAATTGGGTTTTGATTGCTGCATTTCTCAACACACTAGAGTGGAATCCACCAAAAAGGGCTTGTCCAGCTCTTGCATTGATCACATTTTTGTCCGGCAAGTGTTCCGGGGTGGCTCGACAGCACATTCTATCCGCTCTGCTGTGGTGAGAGAGGCTTTAGCTGATCATTATATAACAGGCCTTGCAATTATCAATGCTAACCACGCAGACTCTTTTAAAAAGTTATGTAAATTAGATAACGAAAAAGTTAAGGAACATTTAGTACAAATTGACTGGACCCCTGTGTTTCAATATAAAGACCCAAATGCAGTAACAGACTTTATTATTGACAAGTTTCATTCTGTTTACAATAAATGTACTTATATGGCAAAAAATAAATTAAACACTAAGTCAAATCACACAAACTGTACCTGGATATCAGACAACTTAATTCAAATGTGTAATAAGAAGAAAGAGTTACTGAACATCTACTTAAGTGATACTAGTAATAAGCATAATGAATACATTTATAAGCAGTACAGGAACAAGACAAATAAAATGATAAGTAAAGCCAAAAACATATCCACAAAAAAAGAAATTTGTGATAATTTTAAAAACCCTAAAAAAATGTGGGCTATTATTAACAGATTGACAGGTAGAATAATTAAAGCAGTTGATGAGCTACTCCTTAAGTCCTTCAGACTAAAGGCAAAGGAATTGTCGGACAAATTTGCTAGCGACTTTGAAAATAATCTTAAGAATGTATTTGTGACTTGTGACAGGCCATTACTTAGTGATCAAACTTACAATAACACCCCTAGGGTAACTTTACGTTTAAAAAAAATTAACGAAGATACACTTTATAAGATCATTTCAAAAATAGATGACAAAAAAAGCCCCGGATATGATAAAGTTAGAGCCAAAGACATTAAATTCATCTCTGAATATATGACTCCAGTACTAATGCACCTTATCAACCTATGCATTTCTCAGTCCAAATACCCAGATAAATTAAAAGTAGGTATTGTAAGACCCATACATAAAAAAGGGAGTTACTCTGATACTAACAATTATAGGCCGATTACCATCCTTTCATGTATAGACAAAATAATAGAAAGATATCTGGGTGACGTAATAAATATACCTTTTTATCCAACAATAATATTATCCATGAAAAACAGTTTGGTTTTCAAAGGAATAAAAGTACCTCGATGCTGTTGTCTTCATTCACAGATGAAATTAATGAACACCTAAATAATAGGAAGCATGTTTTAGTGTTATTCATAGATTTCAGTAAAGCGTTTGATACTCTAAATTATGACACACTTTTCAAAAAAATGTGGCAGACTGGCATACAGGGCCCGGCTCTGGACTTACTCAAAAATTACCACAATAATAGATATAATGCAGTTAGTATAGCCGGTGAACTGAGCAATATGAATCCCACAATATATGGCACCGCCCAGGGATCGATACTCGGGCCGACTGAGTATCTGATATATGTCAACGATATGTGTAACATATTCAAGCAGGGCTCTGTGTACCAATTTGCTGATGATACTTGTCTAATAGTGGCCCATAGAGATATACTGACAGCACAAAACATGATGCAGCATAACTTTGACCTATTGTGTAAGTGGGCACATGATGTAGGGTTGTCGATTAACTACAAAAAGACTAAATTAATGCATATCCGATCACCTTACATAAAAACCCCTGTCATCCCAAGTGTAATTGCACACGACCATCATTGCATGCACACGAGTACTACCCATTGCAATTGTGTCTGTCTTGATATAATAGTAACTGATCACACTTATTTAGGACTTATAATTGATAACAAATTTAATTGGAGCCAACAGGTAAACCATGTAACTAACAAACTAAGATCACTTCTGTCAAAATTATCTATACTAAAGCCAAAGTTGCCCTATAGTACACTTAGAATGCTTTATATGTCGCTTGCAGACTCTATCATAAGTTATGGCCTGTCAAGTTATGGTAGGACATTTAAATCATACCTTGACAATATATATAAAATACAAATAAGATTGTTAAAAACCATTGTACCTTTAAAAATAAAATTCCAGTATAGAAATAAATATGAAAATCTATTCAAATATTGCAGAGTCTTACCTGTCTATGACAAGGTCAACCTAGCTATTGTAAATCAATATATTTGGAAACTTCCTGAATTAACAAAAAGAAGCAGACCAGAAAACCTGAGAAATTTAGCTAATATTCCAACTTTTGTATTACCAACCAGCACAAATGAGTATGGCAAAAGAGTATGGACAAGTGTCTTGCCACGCGCTTTGAATAGATTTCCATATGATTCAATCATAGAAAATAGAACAGATAAGCAAATAGTAAAGTCATATAAAAGTATGTTGCTGAACAATCTACCTAATCTCTGAATTGACATAAATGTAGTTAAAATGTAAGTATATTATTATAATACTAACTTTGAAACTGTAATGTAATGCATGATCTCAATTAGACCTAACTCAATTAGAATCTAAATAATAATAGATTAAGAGTTTTGTTTGTAAAAATTCTATAAAAAATGACTGAAATAAACAGTTTAAATTAAAAATTTTTTTTTTTTTATATACTAAAGACCAATCATTCGATGTGCACGGTATAAACCCATAAAGCCGATCGAGGCCAATACACGACAAAAATTGTTGAATTTTAATATTTTTCTGAAGTTAGTTTGTTCCGGGCGATAATGGAATTTGTCGCGACGAAAGCGTTGTGCATACGTTCATATTATTGCAGTCATTAATAGTGCGTGCGGTGGTAGGCACTTACCATTAATTCAAGAACCGTTTTTTTTTGGAATGGCGTATCTCTTTTTGCCATATTGAACCTCTGCCATGGAGTAGGTGCCCGACACTTTGCACCGTGTTCGTCTAAGTGTATAATGTAGATTAGGGGCGGAGTTTCAGTGACAACTCTTGCGTCGACAATAGAGAAAGTACATCGGTAACAATTTCTTTACAACAATAAGTACAACTTTTTGTATGTCGTCTGCAAGCGTGTTATTCCCTATCGAGTACCAAGCGTAACGCTTCACGAACGGTAAGTGTGAGCTCTGAGCCTGTAGCCAAGAGTACAATAGTTGGCGCCGGTGCTGACGTACTAAACGATATACGCAACCAGCAGCCAGCATCACCATATTCATATCTCCAATAGTATAATCTCCTGTACTACTTATCATATATTCTATGTCTTCACAGCGTATTGTAGCTAGCTCTGTCTACCGTCCTTCCGTATAAGCGGCAGAGGCATATGCATTTTAATGCGCCACGTAGCGTCAACGATTGTTACTTCGGAAGCTACGGCTAGGTCGGCTGTTATACTAGTAGATAAATATAACTACGCTACAGATGTAGTGCGAAAAGGGTTTCCTTCGTATTTTTCCGGAAACGTTCGTATTTTTCACGCCAGTTCAGTCAATGTCAGTACAACTTGTACTGAGACTGACTGAAATAGCACACGTTCGTACGTTTCCGTAACAATACGAAGGCAAATATTTTCGCACTATATCTGTACGCTACGGATCGTCAATGATTGTAAACAGGTGGGCGATTTTGAATCTCGCATACGGGATTTTGTCACTAAAATACAGGTTGAAAACGGTGACTTGCTTATTATTTTCAGTGACAATTTTCTGAATTCGAACGTGTGAGACTCAAAAATCGGCCCACAGGGCCTGTCATTTTTAGTTGTGTACGGCGCACAGGTATTCTGGTTTACATTAAAGTGTTGTGCGCGGTAGCAGAGAGAATATCAGTGCAGAATGACAATACCGCTAATTGTCGTCGCCTACGATTTCAGATTACCTATATTGATAATGTTCTCAGCAGCTGCGAGAGCTGTTGCGTAATGTGCTAAAGAATGGGCTTTTGATGATCAAATAACAAATAGCACTATAAATGCGTAACATCGTTAAAGCTATTTCAGTGTATTCCTACAGGTTTATTGATATTATGTGTATAAAGTTAAGAAAGTCTGACATACATTATTAGGTAAAGCAAAGACATATATAACTCCGTATAGACAGATAAAGTCTAAGAAAAAAACGTATCTCAGTACCATACAGAAAAAGGTACGGTGGCCTAGATGGCATTACACCTTTGGGGTAGGTACGCTCAGCTAGACGGCGCTAATATTAATATTTGACATTGGCACGTATTTAACCGGGCGACTAAATAACCATAGAAATGGGTATCAAAAATAATAGTTTGGCGACTAAAATGGGGCCTCAAAATATTTCAATATGAGGTAGCATTTTAATGTCATTACGGCTACGGTTTATTCAGACGCGAGTACCAACTATTTATTTGGCAACTTAATTATTATATTGGAAACAACTTACAAGATACAGTTTAATAGGAAAACGGCTGTCTATTAATATAAAATATTCAGTTCTTTTAAAATATTTATGTAGCATATTAACATAAAAAGTACATTTAAAATTTATACATCGGCACTCATCACCTGAGCTTTCATTTTAATAAAAAAAAGCATTCTTATAAAATATAATGGTCGACAAAATATTATACTTATGGGTAAGAAATTAGGTATTTGGGGGTGCTGGCAACTTCGTCTATACAATTAATTTAACTTTTCATGACGTTTACTCTATCGAATCTAAGGCCGGCCTTACGCAGTCAGTTAATATCACTCTAAAAGATTATTTTTTTTAACAGGAAAACCTTACTCAGAATATGCTTTGCCATAAATCGTTCCGTAGATTTTATAATATCGAATCTTATGCTGGCATAATGTTAATGAGCAAAATAATCTTCTAAATTAAGAGTACTTCCGTAGATGTTTGTTTGCATAATATTTAGGCGGTAAAAAGTTATCTATATTCTTCCTATTTCTGTTTTGATAGCGAGTCATGTGTGTTGGGGATACATGCTTTTGAGACTGTATTTCATTTCCTTTTTGCTATCGTTGTTTTCTTCATACAAAGTACCTAAGAATTATGCCATACTTAGCAAATTTTGTAGGACTTATATTCTTGTAATATTATACTATACGATTATTATGGCAATTTTTTTTAATACCACGTCGGTGGCAAACAAGCATACGATCGGCCTGATGGAAAGCGGTCACCGTAACTTATGGACGCCTGCAACTCAAGGGGTATCATTATGCGCGTTACCGACCCATTAGAAGCTTATACACTCCTTTTTGCTGTTTACTTATTATAAAATGATTTGGTACACGTTCCCTCGCTTGCAACTCGCTCGAAGATAGATATTTAAATACTACCCGTGGTTTACGGGTCGCAAATACGATGTTTGAATAGAATACACATTTATTCGTGAACACAGGCAAGACAAAATACACATAATAACAACAAGACACAAAGGAATGAAGTGCCACGAAATGGCGTCACCTCAGCGTGTTGCTAGTGACTTCCAGCGCTGATCTTCCGATGAGACCATCGTTTCCATAAAGAAATGATTTTTAGTTTTAAAAAAACCTACTTCCCAATATTTTTTTTAGTTGCCTCCGCAATTTAAATACTACTTTAAACGATGAGCTAAGTATAATTATTTAGGTGCTAACATCTATATGACTACAAATATTAAAAATCTTACACTTTACAATACTAGGTGCCAATTATTATTTTAGTCGCCAAAGTATTGTTTAATGTTCCTCGGCAATATTTTTGTCACTTGAAATTTGCTGCCGTTTTTTCAATAATAATGATGCTTAATATTTGACGCTCATATATTTTTTTTGTCGCCACAATATTAAAACACAGCCAAATTATATTATTGTATGCCCGACATAACTTCCCGTTTAATATTTTAGTTGCCCGGTTAATTATATGCCTTTGACATTTTATTACATATCAAGCTAAGAATATGGGCAATATTGTCAAAACTGAGGTTCAAAAGTTTTAAGCCTGTGTCAAGAGATGGCAGTCTGTGCACTGTGATTACCTACACATTTTACTTCGTCAGTAACTCTCTATAATACTCGATCCTCTTTGGGTAAAGTAAAACTTTTAGTACTTATTATTACGGGCTGCAAGCGAATATGCAATTCTATAATATCTACTCCTATTTAGTATCATTATTAATACTTATCTAATTAGGTAAGTACCTACAGCAAATACTGGTCCCGAGTCTCTGTAAAGTAAAATATCGTGATTATTTGCGCCCAAATCGTCCTTAAAACGAATTCTATATATTCTAAGTGTTTCATTAGAGTAATTTGCCTTTTATTGCCTTGTGCTTTTTACTGATTTTGACGAAAATAGATACCCATGAGCACTCCCACAATGCACCCACCGTACGTTTGAGTAAGGTCGCGCACGCATGCGTTATAGCGTGACGCGCAATTACTCAGATCTATGCCAAATAACTTCACTTCTCACGGTCATTAATTTAGTTTTATACAGTTTTTATAGAAAAAGTAATGCTAAGTATTACACGATCACTAAGTTGTAGAGGTAACTTGTGTAGACGCTTGCGTCGGCCTGCAATCGGGGCGCTAGTTCTATCGTCCCGATTTGAATTTAATCTACGTCAAAAATTAGATTCAGATACGATATGGATGGGATATGTATTTAAGTGTTAAAAATACCAATGTGCCGACGGAAAGTTTCCAAAATTCTGAAATTTTCACATAAGAAAATTTCGGAGACTTTCCATACTTTGTATGGACAATTGTATGGATGGAAACTTTCCATTTCATAAATTTAAATTCCCTTTATTTTAAGTGAAAGTTTCGTGAATTTTTCAAGAAATTTATGATTTTTTTGGAAAATTTCCGCAACTTTTTTTGTTTCGAAAAGCAGGACAGATCTATCATATCGCACTCGTATACCAGAAGTATTTTTGAAATAACCGTATTAGTTATATCTACGATAAAAACTTCAGAAGGTCTAAAGCGTAGTTTGTTAACCCTTCTTTTGTCAAATTCCTGCAGCGAGAATGTGAATATGATTTTATTGAATTGTCAAAAAGTATAAATTTCAATGCATATAAAATTAAGAACGCTACTTTAAGGGATAATAAATGCATGTGCGTCGGTGCCTTCTATAGAAAGATATGCCTAATAAATATGCGTAATGTTATACAATATATTTAAACACTTCCACTCTGAATACAATAGCAAATTGTCATACAAAACATGAATTTTCTTAAACTATCGAATAACAAATCAATGATTCATCCACACGCAAGGTGTCGTCCCACTGACTTATGCATCAACTGCATATCATTGTTGCACCAAGGCCACTTGTTCTAACTCAAGGCCGGGTGTAGCCCATATTGGTGATTACAATAATTTGTGTAGGCTTTGGTTGTTGCGATGTCGATGAGATTCGCAATTAGGTGTATTGCGAATCAACATGGTTGTGAAACAAGTAGAAGATGATTGTTTTTAACAGTAAACGACTTGCAATGGCCGATGTTAACCATGTAATATATAAGTAAATACGGTTCTTATACCTTTCATGACAATAAAATCGCAGCAAAAAATAATTAAGGTATAGCGGGGCAAATCCAGACTGGGGGGCAAATGTAACTGATCCATTATTTCCATGTTTTACAATGTTTGCATTATTAAATAGAGTGTCCACCGAATACATATGGTAGGCGTGTTCAGTAGATACATGTAGAATTCAACACCATAGCGTAATAATGGAAAAAATGGATCAGTTACAATTGCCTCCCAGTCGAGATTTGCCCCGCTGTACCTTAGCGAAATTGGTCGCGCCTTTCACGCATAATGCCGTGACCAAGGTAAATAGTTAGGGATAACGACTCAATAGACTTATAAATTTTATAATTTATCGGAATAACCTAAGATATGTAAAAGGTGGTAAAAGTATGAGTAAACAGGCGTATGACCTGCATTATTGATAACCGGTCAACAGAAGGAATGCGAACGTTTGTTTACAACTAAGGAAATCCATATCTCTTCACTACTATATCACGAGTATACGGTTTAGTACGTACTTGTGTTTATATTCGTTTGAAAACGCATTCTATGCCAACAGGCTGTCGTCAGTGAGGTGAAAATTTTGTAAATCCTTACTAGGGTGGGTCACTCTTGTATGGAGAAAAAAAAAGTATCAAAATTTTCGTTGGGCACAGTTACAAAAACTTGAAAATTGATGCAAATAAACAGTATTTCAAATTATTTTGCAATTGGAATTTTTTAGTACGTTTTGTGTGGTGTGCGGAGTATTATCTGTATGTATTGTCTTCAAATTTAAAATTTTGCTATAAAGATATACTTACCGTTATTGGCATCGTAATAGCATGCTAAAGGTTCAAAGAAAATGATGAAAAAAAAACCCCAACAATTTTAACCTTTTTTACACCCTACTCTATACAAAATACAAAAACTTCAACTGAAATCCGGATGCAAAAAATGAAACATAAAAATTAAAAAAAAATGTGCACTAATTAATTACAAAATGGCGCCATAACAAAATAAAAAAAGTAAAAATCACCCACCCTAATCCTTACTAGGGGTAGGGGCTAAATACTTGGTTTGAATAACTCATATAACGGAATCGACATACCGGTGTAAGTGCGTGCAGTTTTTAATCCGAAGGTCACAGTTTCAAACCCCAACTCTTACCATTACCAGTGAGTTTATCGAAATTTACAAAAAAATTAACAATAAGGTACAGTGGGGCAATTTCCACTGGGGGACCAATGCAACTGATCCAATTTTTTCATGTTTTACAATGTTTGTATTATTAATTAGAGTGTCCACTGGTTAATATATGGCACGCGTGTTCAGTGGATACATGTGGAACTCAACTTAATAGTGTGATAATGGAAAAAAATGGATCAGTTACATTTGTGCCCCAGGCGGCATTTGCCCCGCTGTACCTTATACGAAACATCGTTTGATATTTGCTTTGGTAGTAGTTTTTCGGTGAAGACAAACATTTTCAGGAAACTAAACTAATCCGCTTAATGGCAGACGGCAGGCTCATACGACAGTCTCTATCCTAGAATTACTTGGAAACCATGAGCCGTGGCAAAAAGGAAGATCGTGATAAAAAGATAACATACCAAAATATATTCGATTAAAAGTTACCAAGAAGCAGCAATCGTATCGGCATTACCACGTCAACGAACGACCTCCAAACTAAGCATTACCAAGCGGGGGTCGCCATATTACGGCCGCTTCCACTTAGCACGATTAATAAACCTAAATGGTAAAATGCTCATTATGCTTCGAATTACCTTGGAGTTTTCCAAACTTGTAGATATTCACTTGTATTTGGATATATTCCAAATAAATTACATAATTTGTACAAAAATCTGGTACATATCAGAAGACCAGCACAGGAAGCATGGTCGCGCGATAGACGATAAAATAGCAGGCCGTCCCTATCGCACTATTTGTAAGTGCGATAGGGACGGCCTGATATTTTATCGTCTATCGCGCGACCATGCTTCCCGTGCAGAACATATTACCCAACCACTACTAAGCAGGCCAGATTCGGTCTAACAAATATCAAAATCATTTGCTTACCCTTATCGGGCCTTATCCCAGTAATTTGGGGATTCCATTACCTATGTGTTCGTACCTGTGTGTTAGTTTCATGTGTTCTGCCTACCCCTTTATGGGATACAGGCGTGGTTGTATGTTGTATGTATGTATGCATTACCTATGTATCAGCCGTCGTCTTATCACATCACCCACTTGCTTTCCTCATCACAGTCAAATAAATATGTAATAGAATAATTAATCGTGTATAATTGTAAACGGGCTATCTACTACGGCTACTACTTACTTTTAAAAATACTACGGGAAAACCATTGTTTCAGCTTAACATTATCGAGTGTTTGAAAAACTCTAATAAAAAAATTAGCTATAATAAACATCTTATTTCTATGTGATTGATATATAGTTTTCACACAATATGAGGTTGAGGGTAGTAGAATACTTTTAGTATTAGGTACGCTGTATGTGTATATGTTCTATTTTATATGGAGACTGTACCTGCAGTTGTGTATATGTGTAACTCGTATGGCCGGTAAACATACTTTTTTATTCGCTTCTAGTGCGAACAAGTCCTTAACGAACATTGCATGCATATGCATCAGTTTTGCCCAGTTTATTCCTTTTTAAATTTGCATACTCGGCATATATTAAGGTTGGTAATTATTTTGCACTAAACGGGACTCTCGTCTTTATTAACACGTTCACTGTCTAGTGCTGACACAAATGGGTCAATGGCAGACTTATTACACAACCGTAAGTTTTATAAATTGTCTATGTAATGCTGCACGGGAAGCATGGTCGCGCGATAGACGATAAAATATCAGGCCGTCCCTATCGCACTTACAAATAGTGCGATAGGGGCGGCCTGCTATTTTATCCTCTATCGCGCGACCATGCTTCCCGTGCTGAGCGAGACAGTGAACGTGTTACAGTTAAGTACTTATTGATATAAAAGGAATCGTCTTGGATTGTCCCATTCTTTTTTTAAATGTATTTATCAGGTTCTTAAATTAACTAATGATGGATGTGATGATGAATGAATGATGAATGAACTCCATTCCGTTTTATTCATCGGATTTCCTTGTGTCAGTTTCGCTAGTAGGCTGTGTCTTTGATTGTATTTATTTGTCAGTAATTAGTAAATTGCATATTCATAGGTACAAAAAGTTATTACATTTTGTTTGTGGACAGCTATGAACCCTGTAAGGGCACTGCAAATGTATATCCTTAGCTAGCTTACTATCTAAATTCTACCTATTTAAATTACAGTAATATTTATATATATATTTCTTACTCCGGCTAATTATTTATTCGTCCTATCGTTTTTAGTCCTATTCTCAGTTCATAGGGAACTATTTATATTACTAAGAAAACATACATCTAGCAAAAAATACCAAAAATTAAAAGTGGCAAAATTGTAATGCTGCTCAATATGTGTATATCGTCACTACTTTGAAAAAATCTCGTAGGTATCTCACGCTGCTCCTCAAGGTTAAAACGTAGTAAGTCTATATACATTCCATACATACTTACTACAATTTTCTTTTCATTAACAGACGAAGATACAAGTTTTTTTTAAAGTAGTGACGTTACATCTTTCAGAGAGAACGGGACAGCACTACGATGTTCCCACTTTTTAATTTCTACTCTATTTGCCAGCCTGTAGATTACACAGCGAACAGGCCTATAGAAAACGATTGCATGGAACACGACCACAAAAGAAGCCATAAAGAATAAAAAACAGGATACACTGCACCGGCAGCGGCGGCTTCTGACTCGGCGCGGTTACGCAACCCGCTTTTACTCGCCAGTTTACATACTACGTCAATTACGTAAAACTGTATCAAAATTTGTATTCACTTTGCGCTGGATGCCTTTGTCGAGACATTGTGCTACGGCTTTGAGGACTAAAATATGGGTTGAGTGGATAGTGGGTCAAGTATGCGTTATGGCCGTGGTAAATTTATTTGTTAGTGCTAACTGTAGTTTGGAAACACGGTAATGACATTGTATAGATAATTTGTGGGCTATAAAATGCCTAAACGGTGCAGTGCCTTGGTAAAGTAACGCTTAAATCATATGTTTGGATACATTTATGTCGTGACAGTTACTCGCCACGACATAGTTTCTCACGCGACAGCAATCAATTTTCACGACAGAGTTCAACTCAATTTAGTGTTTGTAAAGTGATGTTGATTGAGTCTGATTCAGAGAAGGAAATCACACATGTAGCAGTGTAGTTAGTAAAACGCCAGTTAAAAAACATGTATGAATTAATAAAAAATAAATCAAGCAATGGGGTATGTCATGGACGTCGTGGTCATACAAAGCCTGATAATAAATCATAAGAGAATAGTATCTTCTGTTGTTTCACTTACGACACCCAATATTAGTAGCTATTGTAAGCCGTGTGATATGCCAATGCATCAAATTTGCAGACAGGTTTAACTCGTGACCAGTTGATCTTTAATTCCCTCCATTAATGTAGTGCCAATCGGCTTTCGACCAGTTTTGTGAATTTGTGTAACATCCTGTCTATTAAGTAGATATTCAAATTCTGTGGTCAGTCAATCTGTTTACATATTCATAGTTGCATTTGTGTTGGAGTATGTAGAACTTTGTGTGTAATGTACCTAGAGCAATAAATTTGCATTGACAATATTGAAGGTATGTATTATGGTTCCAAATATGAGTAATGAATAGAATTTTATAGTTAGTAAGTGAAAATACCTAACCTACCCTAACCGACGTTTTGCGTTTTAGACCAGTTACGACTATCGGTGTTTTCTTCCCAGCAAATTATTTGAACGACTATCCTACAGCTTACTAACTATAAAATTCTGTTTCATTACTCATATTTGGAACCATAATACATACCTTCAATAGTCATTCAAATAATTTGCTGGGAAGAAAACACCGATAGTCGTAATTGGTCTAAAACGCAAAACGTCGGTTAGGGTAGGTTAGGTATTTTCAAATGGCCGAAGGCCAAAATGCACAGAATAGGAGCTCCGCGATATTGTGGATATTTTACGTTTTAGACCAGTTGCTACTAACCCGATTGAAAACACTGATTCGATGATATGATAATAAAATACAATAAGATACAATGTAGACGTCGGTGTGTACCAGATTCACCAGGTCGTACGATGATTGAGGTGTAAAACGCGTTGTGTTCATTTGTGTACATTATTTTAATGAATTACGTACGTGTTACTAGTACAAATGAGATTAAATTACCAGCGTATCGCACCTTATTATTGCAGTACAAATACCTACTTCATTAAAACTATTTCATTGTCTAGTTTTAGGCAAAGTTACGTTTGAAGAAAAAAATTCTTCACTTCGCGCTGTAAGAAAATTACGGTTAACGGCAACCCCTTTGCTTGGTCTATAAGTAAAAAGTAACTACGAAACCACAACTACTATACTATATCTGGAAATAGACCAGTAAATCAGCAGCTGTCGATAAACACAGGACTTATGCAAGGAACTTTTACTTTCATCGTAACGCCCGTTTTGTATCTCGCAAAAAACACATTTTTTATGCCTATATTGAGTTGTTATGATTGGGTGAGTATTTTTAGCGTTTTTGCTGCTGATAACAATGCAATCGTAATGTAACGAGCCGGTGCATGATTGGTGTAATAAATACTAGCAATCAACACTTGCTTTGTGATGTGTGAAAATTGTTAACAAATAATTCCGACACACCTATTAGGTACCTACAATTTATTACCAGAAATCGTAAATTCCCTAGCAATTTCGGTACAACATTGTCGCGTTAAAGGCTCAGCTGGAATAGTTAATGAGGATTGATAAAAATAGCAGTTATAAAGCATAATTATCATCTACTTATTTTTTTTTCTACCATGCCATGCTGCTCATTGGTAGAAAATGTACGATGTCTGCTTACCACATCTTGCTTACTTTAAATTAAGTGCAGATGCATAATTGCTTTGAATGAGTGATTTTATGCGATCATAAAATGTGATCAGTACATATAGGTACTTACGTGGATCATACGGATAAGCGCGACCGCTATAACACTGCAACGCTGATACTCGTAATATCGAAATTCGGAAGATAAAATGTTTTCATACATTTCTGAACATGCACGTGGTTATCTTGGCTTTAGGGGCATAGTTTCAGATTTTCGAACACTTTTGCCACTTTAAGGGCCACTTGCGCCAACGAAAACGGAGGGTTAACCCGAGGGTTAACTCACCATTTTATAAGGAATTTGACAGATGACAGCCCACTAACCCCGAGTTAAGACATTGGTGCAAGTGGGCCTAAGATACTTTTCTCAAAACAACTTTTGCTCATGTTTACACTACATGTACTGGCGTATAAGGCGCATGGTCGCGCGATAAATGATAAAACATCGCACTTACAAATAGTGCGATAGGGGCGGCCTGATGTTTTATCATTTATCGCGTGACCATGCTTTCCTACCCGGACGCAACAAGCACGATCGAATGATAAAAAATAAAGATAGTCTTGATGTCAATATGTACGTATTGGCCTACAACTTTCAAGTTTGAACTGTATTGACGTTCACCATTCCCGCACAGTCGTGTCACCCGTCCTTGACATTTTTGCACTCTCCGCACATCACTATTTAGTTACCAACTATACGTGATCAGATCATTGACTCATTCAGAAATATACAAAATATTATCAATACGATATCAACTTGATTTGATACAATAAGTCACCAATTTCGTGGATATTCAGTTTGTTTTTCCTATTATATTATTCTGGTACGTAACAGGCATAATTTTCGAATTAGTCGGTGTTTAAAATCGACTATTCTTGCGGACAATATGTAAACTTGCAGTTCATTTGCATAACTACAATATCCATATTATACAGAAAGTTATTTTTAATTGCCCACTCTGTTCTATTTAAAAATATTTAAAAACCTTAGATTCTTAATTACTCGTTTGGGTTTCCAGGTCTAACTAGAAACCCAAACGAGTAATTAAGAATCGATTAATTTCAAACAGAGAACAATTACACATATTTTAATTTTTAAATAATACTGTTGTCGAAGCATCCTCCTACTTGCACTTAGTAGTTTAGTACACTCGTCTCGTAGTGTCTACCTAGTGCATATTAGTAAACACATTGATGTACATAAATAAAGTTGTAATCACATACCATATACATTACAACTATCGTGCATTAACGCATTGTGTAACACGCGATACTTACTAAGTAGGCAGTGTAGACTTGTACGATACTGGGAGTATTGAACCTAGTAAAAAAGTTTAAACTTATTATACATAATTAACATAATCGACTTCCAATAGTTAGCTAATCAAACGATTGCTAAGTAAACAAATATTGGCAACATGCGTAAAAAAGTGGCGCTGCGCTGATTGACACAAATAGTGCGGTCTGCGGTGCAGTAGTATAAAAAAAACAGTGTGTGGGGTCCCTCCTCGAGGAAGAAGTGAAACTTCGTAACATAACCTGAAAAACATTTTGTCAAGTGACTATCACGTTTTTGCATTTAGTTACGTCCATCTTTTTAGTGTTTTAAATATTTTATTTTGCTATATGCTCAAATCATTGAAAAAACAAACATGAACTCATTTTGCAATCGATCTAAATATTCAACCATTCAAAACCATTCTGCTCTGGGCATTCTATTCTGTCACTGGAGTGAATAAGTGAATGAAATGAATGGAATGAGTGAGTTGCTTTCAGCGCAACGACACTGACAGAATGTTACGCGCTGACTGAGCGGCATTATTTCACGCAACGTAACACTGACTGAATGTTACGCGCTGTCAGTTGGAAGTCGCATTAGAAGTTCAACTTCAAAAATACTCCATAAGATTTACCATACAATACAAAAGCCTACAGAGTGAGGGCAGCACTTGTCGTGCACGTCGCTAGTATTATGTAATGCTATCAGACAACACAAATTTACAGGGTTGAAAAAATGGATTCCGTTATTGAGACTATAAATTGTATATACCTCTATAAACTATTATACAGTGTCAATCAGTGAAAATAACAAGTAACAATTAAATATCAATTGTAATATTTTTTTTAACCTATCAGGCGGTTTAACTATTTAATCTAATTTACAACAAAAAACCAAGCCACGTGTACATATAAGTACAAAAGTTCGACAAGTATAAGTAAGGCCGGTAGCGCAGGTTCCGGTAGCAGTACAATCGCGCCCGCAAGGCCGCGGCGCCCACTAGCCAGCTGTCAATCACTGGCTTCACACCTTGCGGAAATGCGGACCATGTGTGCCTGAAGTCCGGGTAATGCTTTTGTTTCGAGTGAAACTGTCGGCACGATTCAAACAATGCTTATAAAAACTCATCGATATGATATCCATTTGTCAGTGTAAAAGTGTACGTATCGTATCAGTGGTATCTTACAAATATTTTTTGAACTGGACCGATTGCATATTAACTAGTCTGTGTTCTATTGTCTTGAGCGAAAAGGATGCGGAAAGCACGAATTATTTGACACCTTATGTATGTTTTCCGATGATTGTCTTATTATACAGCTACTCATAATTCGCAAGGGGACGTCCATCTGATGACAGGAACGTTGAGTAAAAATTTTCTGAAGGTGTTATATGTACGAGTCGTTTTGTTAACTTTTATAGACATGGTATCGTTATAACAATTGTTCATCTATCAGTAACCGATGTTAGGTTGGTAATGTTAAGGTAGATTACCATTTAGGTACTGAGCTGAGAGGTTTCCTATTCACTTAGATGCGAAGACGAATAGATGTGATCACAATAAACGCTGCCGGCTAATTAATTTCACATTAGGTAATTTTTGAATCATTGGAAATGCAGCTTAGAAAGTACATCTGTGGAAGCTTTAGTAATGTTAACCTAACTGCTTAATATTAATATTGTTATTAAAGTTCGTTTGTCCCTTTCTATCGGGTTACCCTCATCTGGCAGAATAATTTTAGTCCCTTATTCATAAACGTTCACTAAAGTTATCAAGCCGATAAAGTTCGTTTGTCCCTTTCTATCACACCACTACGTCCGAAAGGGACAAACGAACTATATCGTCTTGATAACTTTAGTGTACGTTTATGAATAAGGGGGTTATTGTTTAAAGCCTCATCAGTGAACGTACAATAATTTGTGCAATTAAATCTGAAACTACAAAATTACATTTCAATATCAATTTAAAACATTAAGTAGAGTGGGTATGTAAACATTTCAAATATTTGAAGGTCGAACCAAAGTGAAGAAAAAAACAAAATGCCAATAACATACTTTACTACATTCAGTACTGGTTCACATCGTACAAAAACATTTTAAGTATACGTACAAAGTGAATGTCTTTCGATAAAAAACTGGGCTTCGCTACATACGCAGAGTAATAAATATCACAAAAATAACTTACCAGTAGGTATTTTTGTTATTCTTTTGTTATTCTTTGTCCTAGTAAAACAATCATGATTTTAAACTTATTTAGACGGTGCGAGTCTCGCCTGCAATTTTAGTTACATTAGCCCGCAGTTTTACATAGTGAAATTGAGCACATCAATTAAGTATCCCTATATATAAAGAAAGTCGCATGCGAGTTCTCGCACTGCGTAAAGAACCTATTAAAATGGGGATTCAGAAGCGTTGAGGAGTTATTTGGTCAAAGGAATATAATTTTCACAGATAAAAGTACAAAACAAGTGGTTCAAGAAGCGGACATTTGAAAATTGCGAGGGTTTCAAGTCAAGATGCAAGGAGCCAAGGGGAGCTTATATTGACAGGGATTTTTTTTTTCATTTTTGTTGAGCTCCGGATAATTATTGTTTTTTTTTTTAATCTTATTTAATATATTTAAGCCATACTTACACCTAATTTGAAAAAGTCAGCCTTGCGGATATTATTATTAAAATCCAATAAAACACTATTTATTCGTAAATAAAACTTAACAACACCATGAAACTAGTAGGTAAAATCAATGAATAAATAATTTGCTTCCAAATAACATTTGGAACATGAGCATATTAAGAGGCCAATCCGTGACCCCGTATTGCATTACTTATCTTAATGCGACCACGAATTTGCTAAATCCACTCGTGCGCAACTCTGATTAATGAGTATCACTGTTAGCAATTAATGTCGATGCCACGGTGTTATCATTAAATTGGTGCCTTGTTGTTTTGTTTCAAAACGACATTTTATTTTAATTATTAGGTATCTGAGATTGTTTTGAGGAAAAAAATTAGTTTTCTCCAATATGGAAGAGGAAATGTTTACTTACTCCATTAAAGAAAAAATAGAATAAGAAGTTTTTTTTTCATAATAAATATAAAAAAGCAAACTAATATTGTTCTGCTTTAGCGGCCAGGAAAGTTATTATTGTATTAATTATTGTTTTCTAAAAGATATGTGCAATATAATAATTCCTTAATTAATGTACCTAATATACACCAATGTAAACTATTTTCTTCTATTTCTTCACATGTTTGGAGAAAAGTACTATATTTTTTGCCTCGGCGGAAGTTGTAATTCGTGTTTTCGCATGTAAATAAGTACTATAATTTTTTTTAACATTGTTTATCGTTGACTAAAATATTATTTCCTAGGTTGTAAATAAGTACATTTAATGTAAGCAATGGTGTATAAATAAGTCTACAAAACAATTACTAATGTTTTTAGTATTGCATTTACTGAACTTTTTGCCATTTTTGTATGATTTTTTAAATAAACTGTTCCCGTGTTTCGCGCAATAGTTTCCGTTGCCGGTAATACCTACCAAAGTTTTAAAAACAATTTCAGATATTCATCATGTTACATAAACCTATCAGTTAGGATTATCCAATTAAAGATAACGAGCCATTCACAGAGTTTTATAATCGATTATTCGATGTGGGTGTTCGTCCACGCAACAATGTGCGCGACATGTCACGGGTCACTGTTGGATGGCAGAGACGACTAAAAAAAAAACAAAATGCGTGTTCTGACAGCGAAAAAAAAATTTTTTTTAAATTTCTTTAAAGCTGGGGTTTGCTAGGATATTGATGTCTCCATACTTCGTACTTTCGTACTACTACGATGTATAGAGATGTCCACTGTATGTACGACGGTATCATAGGTGGTGCCCACCACTATCTGTCCTACGAAACCAGCATTTGGGATATCTACAAAGTCGACTTAAAGACAGTAAACTACATTTTGTAAATAATCGGACTTGCAAGAATGTCATTATCTGTTTTTTTTTTTAAATTTAGTATCTACTCGTAAAACGTTGACTATCAAATTTCCTATTATTAAAAAAAAAACATGAACAGATGGGGTATTGCATCGAAAACTATAGGTTAATGTTGTTGTACCTAAGCTTAGAATCTGAATGGCACCGTCTACAATCATAATGCAGGTTTTATTTGTTTTTTTGCAGATACATAGTTTTTTTGCAACAGTGTTTTTTATTTACTAGTCTCTGTTTCTTGACACTTTTTAGCCGTTGGCTTTCTGAGCTTTATTTTGCACATCTTAAAGTTGTTTATTCATACTACTATATGTTTCAAACGAATATTGTGGGGGCAGTAGGATGGTGCAGATTTGAATATAAATTATTAATTTATTTAACTTTACTGTCACGCTATTACGTAAAAAATTGAAACTTTAAAACGATTTTGGATGTGGAGAGATAGTCAGAGAACCAGCCTTTGAAACATCTGTCTCAATTATTTTGACCAAATAACAATGATTTTCTTTGTTATATGATTAAAACCTGTATACTTTATCTGTAATCAGATTTTTCACCGATCGATTACCAAAGAAGGAGAACCATTAGAATGATTATAATACTCTCGCTGATCAGTGAATGAAGTTTTCACTTACACTTGTTTTTTCCCAGCGATAATTCGCAAGTCAACGAGCCGTGCGTTCTAATATTAGTGCGATACTTAGGCCGAGAACATACGGAGTGCTAAAGCGCTGAACTTTGTAACTTTGCGTGAAGTTTAGTAATAAAATCAGATCGATTACAGCCATGAAACTCAACGACGTTTTCTTGAAATATTATTTTCATCCTGGCCTTCGTCGCTTTATCTTCCTTAATGGTGCGACATAGAGAGAAAACCACGAAATCATATGGAGCTACTAACTATTGTTGCACGCTCTGGTTCAGACCCTCTAGCCAAGCGTTAAGCAAAGTGTTGAGCGTCAAGAAATTTGTTCTAAATCCTTAAAAGATTAAGGCTTAGACAGAAAAATTGTTATCAAATTAAACAATTAAAATAATTGTTTCAATACACAATGTTTTATGACAATGTTACAATTCGTGCTATATCTTCTGTCAAACTTTTTGTGATTGAAATAGTTGCACATTCACACGAGGTTCGTTGGATGCGCTCGACACTACAATCTTCCGTGTATTTCGCCCCTAACACCGCGATAAGAGTCCAGTGTAATAGAGTGTAATGCCGTCCGTCATGTCTGCAATTAATTCAAGCCGAGTCATTGCACGCGCAGTCACTGGCCTGGTTAGTGCAACGCGCAAAGTCGCAACCCTTCTATTGGGTGCCATTGTGTGGTCAAATTTTGAACATTATGAGTAACGAGCCAGATCTAGACATCTATCACACACAAGAGAGGTAGAAGAAACTCAGACGAAATAACATAGACCCAGTTACAGAAAAAGTAATGCAATCAAAAGGTCAAAAAGCTGGCTCATGATGGAAAAAGCTGGAAAAAACTACACCCACAAAAGATTAACTCTTAACATAACGATGGATAATGAACACTGAGCACCTAGAAACGTAGGATTTTTTTAATATTTTTTAAACATATGGTTCAAAAGTTAGAGGGGGGGGGCGCACTTTTTTTCCTTTAGGAGCGATTATTTCCGAAAATATTAATATTATCAAAAAATGATCTTAGTAAACCCTTATTAATTTTTAAATACCTATCCAACAATATATCACATGTTGGGGTTGGAATGAAAAAAAATATCAGCCTCCACTTTACATGTAGGGGGGGTACCCTAATAAAACATTTTTGTCCATTTTTTATTTTTGCACTTTGTTGGCGTGATTGTTATACATATTGGTACCAAATTTCAGCTTTCTAGTGCTAACGGTTACTGAGATTATCCGCGGACGGACGGACGGACGGACGGACGGACGGACGGACAGACGGACAGACAGACATGGCGAAACTATAAGGGTTCCTAGTTGAATACGGAACCCTAAAAATGACAAGAGGAGTCGTGAGTCTGCATTAAAGTAACAGTAGCACTCAGTAGTAAGGGATCGACTTAAAAGAAGAAGATTTCCAGAGGAAACCGTATCAACTACTTACATATTTAGTTGATGGATAGCCCTTATAATCCCAGGTGTACTGTCACCGTTACTATTTTCCATTTTTATTGATAGCATTACTAAGCGTTTGAAATCCTCGTATCACCTTTATGCGGACGATTTACAAATATATTCAGCGTCCAACCTTGACGACGTCAGTTCTCTAGTAGGCCAAATTAACTCTGACTTGGAAGCAATAAGTGAATGGGCATCATCGTTTGGGCTGAAACTTAACACCGCAAAGTCGCAAGCAATAATCATTGGTAGTCCTTACTCCATCTCCAAACTGCCTCACCAGGTTCTACTAGATATATTGTTCGAGGGAACTCCGATTCCGTTCTCTTCCACTGTCAAAAACCTCGGTATTGTTATGGACCAAACGCTTTCATGGGACCCTCAAGTCTCCGAAATAAGTCGTAAGATTTTTGCCTCTCTACATTCCCTCAAGCGTCTGCAGAACTTCCTCCCGCATCAGACTAAGGTTATGTTGGCTCAGTCTCTTTTACTTCCTCTTCTCGATTATGCCGATATTTCTTTTCTCGATCTAAGACAGGAACTGCTTGACAAACTTGAACGCCTCCAGAACGTGTGCATAAGATTTATATTCGGGCTAAAGAAATTCGACCATGTTTCCCTCTTTCGCAGTCAACTCAAGTGGCTTCCCATCTGCCGTCGCAGGCATCTGCATGTTCTTTCTCTCCTATTTAATGTTCTGTTTAATCCTTCGTCTCCTCTTTATCTTTCACAAAAATTTAAATTTATGGCGGACGGTAGTGGCCATCGTCTATGTTCTAGTTCTAATCTTGCACTGGCAACACCTCATCATAAATCCCGTGCGTATAGTAAATCTTTTGCAGTGCGAGCGGTTCAACTTTGGAATAAGTTGCTTCCGTCCTTAAGGAAATCGCAGTCCGTTGCCTCGCTCAAGGGGCAGTTAAAAAAGCTGTGGCTATCGGAACATGGATGACTTGTTTGTAACTAGTTATAGATACTATATATAAATATATATTTATTTACTATATATATTGTTATATATTCTTTATATTTGATGTACCTTTTATTCCAATTTTATTTTATTATTTTTGTTTTAGTCTCTTTTATATTTTTATGGGCTTTCCTATAAACTGTTGTACTAAGTGCTATATTTGTCTACCATTCTTCATCACATTTCACCTACTCAAAGGTTAGCTGGAAGAAATCCCTTAAAGGGATAAGTTCGCCTTTGTACTGTCTATCCTGTGTCATATTTGTGTTTTGTGTTTTGTACAATAAAGAGTTTATACATACATATACATACATAATCAAAATTGATATCAGCCGGCGTATTGCGCTTCTAATTTTATCACTTATCCACGTGGATAAAGCATCCGTCACGCTTTGGCAGGTATGTCAGTGTGAGAGTGACAGATGTCTTATCCACGTGGATAAGTGATAAAATTGGAGGCATGATACGTTGGCTGGTTCAAGATAAGCAGTAAGGACAGTTAGGTAATATTTTCCGATCGGAGGATAATGTACACTTAGAACTTATTTAATAACATCGCTCATCAACGCTGTTTTTATAAAACGCCGAGAAATATGCATAAGTGACTGTGTGACACACACTATCAATTACAGCAATATTCAAAAGTAAAATAGTCTTTGTAGGTTACGGTGTAGGTCATGATTTGGCTTGAGTTTACCCCTTAAACACTTTTCTATAGCTTACAACTGCCGGGGTATTATGGTTTCAATTATATCACTAATCCCCGTGGATAAGATATCTGTCACTCTTACACTGACATAGTTGCCAAAGCGTGATGGATGCTTTATCCAGATAGATAAGTGATAAAATTGGAAGCATAATACGCCGGCAGGCTACATATCTATACGATAATGACCGACAAATTGATGAACTTTCGAATATCACTGTGCTCCTTAAGTGTGAAATCCGCAGACTAAGCATAAGTTTACTTAAGGCGTTCATTCGTGCTAAGTTTTTGGGTCAAGCTAACTAAGTGGGCGGGGTCATTGGAAACCGACATGCAATTATTTGACATCTAAATCTGGGTATTGCAGCGGCCGTTGCGCTTTACAAATATAATTATAGTTATAGAAGCGATACCAGCCAAGCAGCACGGATATACAGGAGGTTTTGATAGGGCTCCGTTCTCCTAGCGAGTAAAATCTGTTAAGCCGGAATGTAAGGTTGAGAGGATACTATAAAAATGTTTTCCTCTTACTAGCTCGGAAACACGTGTTTTGTCCTTTAATACCAGCGGGTAAAAACGCATTTTATCCACTAGTGGGTAAAGTAATTTGACCTTGAATAAAGTCAAATTAACTGCTTTAAAATTGATAAAAATAGGTGAATCTAGTAATAAAGATGATTTACCACCTGTGGAACTACTGGAAGTAGTGATAAACGCATTTATTGCGTTGCAGTTTCCTCGCTATAGTGAGGGGAAAAGTTTTGTGTTACACTCGGGTGCAAATTTATTTTACTTCTCGTGTGTTAAAAAACTCGCAAGTTCAGGATTCTATTCTCGAACCACTCGCTTCGCTCGTGGTTCAACTATAGGATCCTTTCACTTGCTCGTTTTTCAATTCCACACTCGGCGTTAAAATACAACTTTGCCCCCTTGTATAACAAATAACTATATCAAGCCACAAAACTTAGTACTTCATAGGAGTAAATATATGGAACTCTCTACCAGAAACGGACAATAAAGCACCATTTAGTAGTATATTTGTGAGAGTGCACGGGAAAACGTCCCACTAAGTCAATTGCTATAAAGCCGCTTTGTCAGTTTATTCATATAAAGATACATAAATCTCGCCTTAATGGTAACCGACTAAGTGGGACGTATGACGTATTACGAAACACAGTCACATTGTTTTTATATTCTGGATATCTGGAATTTTAAACAAGTGATATGATACGCTGCGTCTTCAAGAGCTGCTGTGAATGATAAGAAAGAATGAATACAACATTTTCCAATTTACCTATAGGTAAGTTATAATGCCAACTACCTACCTAAGGTCGAATTAAAACTTATAAATTCACTGTCAGTCAGTTTGTAAAGTGGTGGTGAGTTTGAGCCTGGTCTGTGTCAGAATAGTTTGTTTATCTCTATTATTTTCAAACGTTTGTATACCTATTTTATTATGTATGCCATTTTACGACTTGCATTTAGGAAAATTCCGCAATTATATATCCTCAATAAATTTAAATGACACGTAAATGTATTTTCATGTCCAATAATTTTCCGTCTCGTGCAGTAAGTATGGCTACCCCGCTCCCCGCTGAAAGTGCCTCCCACCCCCGCTCGGTTACCTCACAGTTACCGCCTGTCAAAACCGCGAACAGTTTACCTGTCATATCTAACTCATACAAGCATGGTACGTGTTCACCTACACGAGCTTAGAATGTGTGCTAGGAACGCGCCTCTTTCATATATTTGATCGCCAGTGTCCGAGATGTGCTAGTAGTCACATGATGTAGTGAAACTACCTACAATTAAAAACTAGTCAAACTACGTACCTACTATTTGTATTAAACTTCTTTACAACACGTAATCAATGACCTGTTCACTTTTTAGGGTTCCGTAGCCAAAATGGCAAAAACGGAACCCTTATAGTTTCGTCATGTCCGTCTGTCCGTCTGTCCGTCTGTCCGTCTGTCACAGCCGATTTACTCGGAAACTATAAGTACTACAGTGATGAAATTTGATGGGAATATGTGTTGTATGAACCGCTACAAAATTATGACACTAAATAGTAAAAAAAAAAAAAATTGGGGTGGGGCCCCCATACATGTAACTGAGGGATGATCGCGTCTTTTTTTCGATGTACATACCCGTGTGGGGTATCAATGGAAAGGTCTTTTAAAATGATATAAAGTTTTCTAAAAAACATTTTTCTTAAAGTGAACGGTTTTTGAGATATCAGCTCTCAAAGTCGTAAAAAGTATGTCCCCCCCCTCTATTTTTATAACTACGGGGTATAAAATTCAAAAAAAATAGAGGTGATGCATGCTAATTAACTCTTTCAACGATTTTTGGTTTGATCAAAGTATCTCTTATAGTTTTTGAGATAGGTTGATTTAACTGTAATTTTGGTTAAGTTATTGGTTTATTATATTTGCTGCTACGGAACCCTTTGTGCGCGAGCCCGACTCGCACTTGGCCGGTTTTTGACCCACGGATAGCCTTGAATTTTGTTTTGCAAAGAAATTACCGTTACAAATATTTTACACATTGATTAACAAATACATGTTAGTTAGGGCCTTATTTGCGAGACATGTGCTATAATTGAAATATTTACGGTAAAACAAACCAGCTGTTGCAAACTTGCTAATCAGTGTTGGTTTAATACAAACACTGTGAGGTATTTGGCATACGATCTTGCGATATCGCGTCTTACCGTTATCATTATAACATTCACTACCAGCAATGCACATACATGCTCGACGTCATTCAGGATTGTTTCTTAAAGCTTGTCACCATTGAATTACTATGTACTCTTGTCACTCTTGACCAAATCTGAGCGACCTAAGCAAACAAATCATTATGTAGGAGATTTATTGCTCTTTTAATGGTCTTCCTAAACAAAAATGTTATTGGTCTTATCCACTTCGATAGCTGTTATACAGCAATAAAGAAAGGAGGCTGTAATACATAGTAATGCGATACTCTCACAGTTGACAGTACTAAATTCATCAGATTTATTCATAGAGCTTTTCGATTGAGACTGAGCGTATATTGATAACAATGACTAGTAACTTCTACAAATAGCCAAATCGTGCCAGCTGATAACAATTCAAATCACGAATAACAATCGAGGCGGCATTGATTTGTAAAAAATCCACTGAGCCTATGTCTCACGTTTGAAAGGTCAAGCCTTTATCAGATAAAATTGGCAAGTGCAAGGAGGTCTTTATAATAGGCGATAATTGGTGACTACTGGAACAACGTGACGGGCGGGGGCTCTCGATGTAATATCAATTTGCTCGGTGGCCTTGGCACAGTGGCATGGAGTTTCTCTCGAAATTGGGAGCACGGCTAGGTTCCGTCACTGAGAGTAATTCTAGCTACAACATCCTAGTGTTTGGTGCTAATTGGATTTGGTACCTCTCCCTGTTGTGTACCTACAGATTTCAACCAGAATAGCATGGTGTATCTTTTAGGAGTTTCAAATATTTGCAACTTTTTCCTGTGTCAAAGGTTTCGTTTTTTCATATTAAGCGTTACCAGACGGTAACAATGACATATTGTAATAAATACAGGTAGAACTTACTTTCTTATGGTACATTTATGTTTTTTCTGATTGACTTAAAATTAGAAACTTAAGTGAACAGTCAGGTAATGCAACTATCTAAACATGTTTTAAAGGGGCCCAGAGCTCACCATTTCGGTGGTCGACTGTCAGTTATCCGCCACTGTTAATACTTTAACGATTAAATTTCGTATCTTCTGGCAAAGTAATGCGAGGGCCCTTTAATTAAATATGTAATACAATAAACTTACAAATTGTACAAGTTAGGTTCTGCTAATTTGTTGGCGGGAAAGACGTCGACATGCCCGATGTAACATGTCGTGAGGCTCATTAAGCCGCCTGTGGCAAGATTTTCGCAACGTTTGTTTAGGCGAAAAAGAATTGTGATTTTGTTTACATTGTTGCGGCCACGTTGCGGCGCTACTCGCACTGGTTTGTCAATAGTAAACATAGCATTTCCTTTGTAATTATAATTACCGCCTATGAACGCATTCTTAAAAATTACTAAACTTTTTAAATTGAATTTGCGTGTTTTAGTTTCACCTCTTATACGTCCAACAATTTATTTTTTAATTTTATAATTAGATTTTTTTTTATTTTTGGAATTTTTGTCTGTGGTGCAGTTAAAAGAAAGGAAGTGTTACATTTCGTATGCACTGTAGGACTGACCCAATCCCTAATAGTATGGACTGGTAAAACTGCGAGGCTAGAGTGCGCATAGCTAACTACATTTATGGTAGCCGTGCGCTACCTTCAAGTTTCAGCAAGATTAACGGAAATTCTATTCATCTCATAGTTATAGAGATTAAATGGGAAAGGAAATAGTATATTTCTGATGCATTGTTACCTGACTTCTATACCTCCAGTAGACCCTACCTAAACCAAAGAGGAGTTGCATAAGACAGTCCACTTGGTCACTGAGCGCTACCCTAAATTGTCAGCATGGTTGTAAGAATATCTTCTCTAGTGTATTTAATAGTAGAACTAACCTCAATCCCTCTAGTATGCGCTGGTAAGGCTGCGTGGCTAGAGCGCGCATAAGACCGCCCTCATGGTTGCCGGGCGCTGCCTCATAGCACCGAGCGCGGCTCCCGTAGAGCTTATCCGCCCATGTCCTGAAAATAAACATAATCTTTATTATTACTAACTACGACTTTGTATGGCTATACTAAAGTATACTAATTCTAGATAACTGTAATAAAGAAAGTTTTAGTGGGGATTTTAATCTATTTGAATCATCATAATAAAAATAAGTTTCTTCCTCGAAGTAACTAAGACAGACACCATTGAAAGTTTGTAAACTTCTTTTTTTTATCGAAATTTAAATATGATTTCCACATCTGATATTCAAGCGAGATATTTTGATGATATATGAAAAAAAAACCAACACCAACATCAATCTAGTTTATTTACAATAAACAGATTATAACACTTAGTTTTCACGTTTTGTACACATATTTAAAGTCACTTAGATCGAACGCAATTAAAAACCTAACACAAACAGTCAGATAAACAAAAATGTCTTAAAAGTGACGTTTATGGCTGAAAAACACTCATTGGTTTTATTTGAGTTTAGTCGATACAACGCATATAATGATAAAAATGTTCTGTTCAAACATTTTACTATAAGCTATTAACATTTGCAAATTTTATTGCCTTGGTGACATAATTGTGCTAATAATGACAAAGATGACGCGAAAGATCACGCATAAAATGAGCGTAGAAAAGTTCGATTTCGCACTTATGTAAACGATTGGTTGCGGATACTTGTCAAACAACTCAACCGGTTCAATCTAAATTAGACTTAATGTCAATCTAATTTAAATTCGAGCCGGGTGACTTATGGATTGCAATTAATCACGTTTTTTTTAAATTCATGTTCTAGTTAATTACCTTTTTTCTAAGTTCATCAATACGTTCGACCATTCATATATCGCTCCACAATATGATTTCATTATAAATATTTATAAAACAACTAACTATTTTTTTACACGTACTTGAAATACATGAAATTAACAAATTACGTTTTTAGCTTCTGCATTTATTTTTAATATAATACTATCATATTAAATAATTATTTAAATCGATTAGCACTTTACAGAAGTTGTAAGCTCCATCAAAGAATAACAGTAGGTCAAATTATGCGCTTAAAACCCACATTCAAAGTAAGCCAGTGTATTGACAGCAAAATGAATCTATTCTTAATAGAGGTCAGACGGGCACCGGCTAATCTCTGTCAATATCAGAATAAGGAGATTGGCATTATGAGATTACTTTTGCAAAACAGCTTATTCAAACATCACATTATATTGACAGTTAACATTACAGAATAATGAGCGGACAGTCTTAGATCATTTAATTCCAAAAATCATTGTAATATCATCAATAAATAGGCAATCCTTCTTGAAATGTTGGGTTTGCGTAATAGGTCATATGCATTACAGTCGGCTGTGCCAATAAATGTCAATCTGGTAAATTAACGAGCTCTATCACCGCCTATCGTGAGCATCTTCTGATTGTATCGTTGTGTCATTTGTTTCGAAGTATGGAATATGTTTCGTGTAGAGGTTCATTGTTTAAACGTTTAAAACAATCATGTTATAATAATATACAGGGTGGAAAAATCGAATTCCACATGGATGGCAACTACCTTAAATATTGAAAATAGCACATTTTGTGTAAGGGAAACTTTCCTTTGTTTTTAAAAACAATAAATTCTGCATTTAAGGATTTATGAAAAAGCGCTTGCCTCAGTCGGGACTCGAACCGGTCAAATGTGACAAAAAATAACGTGCCGTATTTTATGATGCAGATTGAAAGGGTTATTGGTAAGGTTAATTTTTCTCTAAATAACAAATACAATGAGAATAACGGAAGGCCATGAAAACTAACAATTACCTTTTTGATCTCACCCGTCACGTGAAATGCACCGCAATTAAGAAGAAATTTTCATGGCCTTACGTTATTCTGATTGTATTTTATTTATTATTTAGAGAAAAATTAAGCTTACCAGTAACCCTTTCAATCTGCATCATAAAATACGGCACGTTATTTTTTGTCACATTTGACCGGTTCGAGTCCCGACTGAGGCAAGCGATTTTTCATAAATCCTTAAATTCAGAATTTATTGTTTTTAAAAACAAAGGAAAGTCTCCCTTACACAAAATGTGCTATTTACAATATTTAAGGTAGTTGCCATCCATGTGGCATTCGATTTTTCCACCCTGTATACTATTCCTCAAAATGCTAAAGCATTATTCATTCGAACGGAGGACAATTTGTAGCGTTCCTAGGAAAGGGACCTTAATATGGACACGCTCGGCCGCCATACAAATAGATCAACTTGTTTCTTTTATCTAAATCTAATTCTGTGTTCATCTGCAATAAGGACAAATGAATGTTTCTGCATGTTCCTGGTATATCAGATAAGGCATAAGGTTCCTTCTGTAATGGTTTACCTAATGGCAAGGCACAGATTTCCCCTCAAGCTTTTCCTAGGCGTTGGCGAAGTAAGTGACTGTGAGGCGCTGCAGCATGATATAGATGCGGTGGCTAAATGGAGTAAAGAGAATAAATTACAATTTAATGTCTCTAAATGTAAATCTATCACTTTTAACAGAATTCGGAAGCCGCTAAACACACTGTATACTCTGCATGGTATCCCGTTGGAGCGCGTCACAGAGATTAGAGACCTTGGTTTAATGCTTGACAGGGAACTTAACTTCCGGCAACATATCACCACCATATGTTTGAAATCGAGCAAAATACTCGGGTTTATCATGAGGATGGCATACAAGTTTCCTAATCCTAACGTCGCTATACGGCTCTACAATGCATACGTGCGCAGTCGACTGGAATTTGGAGCAATGGTCTGGGATCCCAGCGAAGCAAAGTATAACCTAAATATTGAGAAAATACAGCGTAAATTTGCACGGTTCATATACAAAAAGAAATATGGTTACTATCCCTACATGTATCCATATATGAATGGCTAATGGCTATACTGAAGAATCTTCGTTTTATTGGGATTATCCTAATTCATTATATCTACATTCTACAAGCATTTATTAGGTGCTAGAATTTACTATTGGCTTGAGCATAGTTGCTAAACTTGGTAAATTATACTCTCGATAGGTTTCTCGAAAATGTCATAATTTCCCAGAGTTAATTAAGGCGTGCAAAGGATACGACTCGTCAAATGTGACCGGACCGGTTGCGGTCGGCGATGATGTAAATACCTCACTATTTGCCCTAGCACTGATCTTGTAGCCAAGAATGTAATTGATGCCCCTTGTCGCATCGAGATATATGTATATATCTCTCTCTCTCTCTCTCTCTCTAACACTGCCTTAATACGACTACTAACACGACATTTCACTTATACAATAAAATTAGAAAAAGGCGTGTGATCTATGTTGCGGCGAAATACTGTCGGGATAATCATGTGCTAGTCCTGCCGGGTTAGCCGAAATACATACAATCGTTGATGCTAGATGCCGATAGATAGGCTCTGTTATATGTCAAGCTAATACGGAAGAGCGCTATTTCTACGATATTATAGCAAGCGTTTGAGCATTTGGCTTACGTACACTGTAGTTCCGTATCTGTGCGATATAGACGACTTTCGTTCGCTACGGGGAGTCAACGATGGTCTTCTTGGCTAGAAGCCTTGGTCAATGGAATTATGAGACCCATTTAAGATAATCTGTTATTTAGCATTGAAATTTATATCGAGTTACTTGGTCGATCTTTTTAGAGTAATAAGACTAATCCTTTTAAATATACGACTACAGATATCGATGTTAATGGAAAACGAGGTTAAGTTATACTAAGTAATCTCAAGCCTGATTTATTGAAGACATGTAAAGGAATTTATAAATATAAATTACATATTGAAAGAAGCTGAGCCAATAAATGATCACAACATTCTTAATTCATTTTTTTTATAACACAGCCGTCCAAATAAAAGTGGCTGAGACATTGATACACACTCACTGACAGACAAAAAAATAGTTTTTGATTGCAGTCATGATATTAGGGTAGGTATTGCAGATCTAAATCTGCAACGTACGGTAGTCATTCACTCTAATCTTCATGACAGCGAAAGCTTGGACGTCTCTTATCTTTTGTTTATCTTGACAGACGCTTTAATATCCTCTTGATCTAATTACCTGACCCGTTAGCCGAAAGTTTTCTGGGTGACCAGGCTATTGTACGCAAAAACCACGTTCAAGGCACATGCGGGGTCGCGCGCCGCACGCGCAGCCTCGCCTGCCAAAATAATAACCAATCACAATCATTGAGTTATATATTACTTCGTAAGGACGTGGCATGCGGACGTCAAAAATGGGGTCATAATACCGACGTGCGTGACCTGTGACTCTGCGAGCCAAGCGTGCAGTCTATGCCGCCAATCGTGCGCGTGATGCTAACTCAAAAGCTAATCGCGTGGTATCATACACACACAGATATTTATCCCTTTTTTGAAATCTTTGACCACAATGCAATAATTGTTCGCCAACTGGGCTCATAAGAAATAATCTCACTGTACTCGTAGCTAATATGTCAATAGACAATCGTGTCCCGTCGTTACGTGCCCGCGTGCCTATTGTTGAATTTTATTGAATAATAAATATGTCGATAAAAGCATTTGACTTGAAGTTCTGATAACAGTATCATTGTTGCTTTGATCTTTTTTACATTTGTGTATTGCAAAAGTTATCTAGCCTATGTAGATACTTTAGATTGCAAAGTTAATTTTAGCACAACGAGATAAACATAGCAAAAAAAGACATGACACGCAATAACGTGTCGGGTTTAATTAAAATATGTTTTGTTGCCAAGCATTGTCTACTTACTACATACATATACAACACCAAAAACACCGCCTCTTTTTTCATATTTCTGTATTGCAAAACTTATCTAACTTATGTAGATTAAATTGCAAAGTTAATTTTAGCACATCAAGATAAACCCTTCGTAGATAAAAGTAAGCAAGCAAAGACACGCAATAACATGTCAGGTTAAATGAGATATTGGCAACATCGGGAATACAATTAAGTAATCATGAAATTCGACGTAATTGCTTTAGACAACAAGTAGCTATTCTATTGTTTGTACATTTCTATCGTTACTAGTGAAATGGAGGTGATTTGCGCAGAGTTACATATAAATTGTGAGTTTTTTTTATATAAATTGATAAAATAAAATATTGTACAAATGAAAAGCAATCATTTTACTTGTCTTGGTTGTAAGTATATGCCGTTTATTTGAAAATATGCAAAAAATATGTAATCTTAATTAACAAAAAAGAAAACCTTTGGTTAAAAAAGTATCTCTTAGAAATGGATTTTTGCTTATTTTTAATTCAACCTTGATGATGATGACGAGATGATGATGATATCACCCTGTTATCCCTAAATTGCCACGCTCTATTGGGATCGATCATTACTGACAGGACTATTGTACATTTTACGCCGGGCCGTGCTCTGATTCCCCCATTAACCTTGAAAGCCGAGAAGACAAGTCCAGTAAGTATAATTGATTTGGGATGTTGACTCCCGATAGTCGTTTCAGCGAAGTCGAACTCACATCGTAGATTTGTGGAGCACTGCAAAAGGCGATGATATTTACACGGATATATGCAGTAACCTTTGATTATAATAATTAAATAAATAATTGTAAAATAATAAGGATAATAAATGTGAGGAATAAATAATAATAATTGTAACTACTGTATGTCGAGTTGTAACTTTATGATAACATATATTGATAACAGTAGGTACCACCTGAGCGCTACCTTTAGAGTTTAGACGAATCACTACCTAAGTACCTACTTATATTCGTTGAAATGTTTTGCGATTAACGTATAGATGTTACCAATATCGAGGTCAAGGTATAACATATAATAAAATAAATAACAATCAAGTCAATTGTTTAATTTTATAATTAAGCACCTACCGTACTAATTAAATAAATTGATGAAAATACTGGGACTCAACGAAAAGGACCATTGGCAATGACACTTAAACTTTTTTTTTGGAATAGTGGACCATAGTTGTAGTATTGAACTAAAGTTAGGGGGTTTTAGTCTTGTATTCAGTTTTTCCTTTTCTAAGAAATATACTTCGTAAAAACCCCTTGATCAAAAAATTTTGTACATTATGTATTTACGTTCAACGATGAAAAGTGTACCTATTGTACTGTACATCGGATTAAGACGATACAAGAGGGGTCAACTTTCCACACAAACGCTCTCGACTATTTCATCCCTGGCTTTTGAAGATAGAGCACTGATTTTTTCAACACAGATTATTATTATTTTTATCTGTGTCGGACTGTTTTGATTTTTTTGATATTTTTATTTTTAAAGACGCAAATCAAAAATTTCCAAAAACGCCCTAATGATTATGGCGCAAACAATTACCAAAAAAAACTAAACGGTCCGACACAGATAATTTCATTGTTATTCAGATTCTCTAATTTCGTTACGATTCATTAAGTTTTGAAGGAGGAAACAGTCGAGAGCGGAACCTCGATTTTAAAGATTTTTTTAACTGAGTTCTTGTGAATGGACAATTTTTTTTCGATAAATCTAGTCAATAACACTAGCTTTCCATTTCAGCATTTTCGCTCCTGTAGCGTTTTAATGCCCCGGCATCTGAATCTAAAGTCAATTAAGACCAAATACCTCAAAGATAATGAAATAACGTTATTTCCTAATTCCATTTCACCATAGCGGTTATGACTGACGTCACTTGACATTGGCATTGCATTGCTTTCGGTGGTTGCGGTTAATTAAGGTAATAAGCGAAACCGAATAAATAGTTAATGGGTTTTTAAGTAGAATATGTAAAAACCTATGATTGTTACGTTCCCTTGTTAACTCGAGGTCGACAACCGTTAGTTTTGTGTATTACTAAGACATATGCATGAAAATCTATTTTCAGAATATCAGTAAAAAACATGAGTTTTAGAGAGTAAAAAATTAACTTTTGAACCTGGATAGGAATAGTATCGATAAGCATAAAGAAATAGTTTTTATAAACGACATTTTCCCGCATCCTGTATGTTTCATCGAAAATCTGTAAACATAGTGTTCATTAAATTGTGATCGGGCGGAAGGTCATCTAAGAACGATTTTGAGCAGTAGCATGGGATCTGTTAGCTGCCCTAGCTGCCTGCCCTGGGTTAGTTAGTTATTTAGTTACCCATTATCAAAATACAACTAATATATATGTATATAAAAATAATAATCAATTGTGTTCAAGATTTTATTGGATTTCTTATGTACTTCCTTATTTTATGACAATAGATCAAACAATATATATTTTTAATAATTTATCAACAACCAATCCTGAAAAGGTTAGGGATTCCCTAACCTTTAAACATACACGTCAATTGAATTATAAAGTGACATGGCATTTCAAAAAATACCTTTGATATCCTTATATGAAGTGCAGAACAAAAGAAATCAATTATCCAATCCGCGTCGAACACTAACACGATTTTTATGATTATTCCATTAGTGGAGCGAATTGCGGATCATGAAATTATGATATTTAAGCATTTGGTAGCTATTGTCTTATTATTAGTTACCTTGAAGGAACCAGATTAAATGTATGGTACTCTGTGTTCCGCATTTCAAAAGTAAATATTGATGCGTAGTACTCTCTACCTGGTTACAATTTGTATTCTAATTAGGCACTAAGGCACAGCGGCGCAAATCTCGACTGGGGGGCAATTGTAACTAATCCATTTTTTCCATTATTGCACTATGATGTTGAGTTCTACATGTATCCACTGAACACGCCTACCATATGTATTGATGGACACTCTATTTAATAATGCAAACATTGTAAAACATGGAAAAAATTGACCAGTTACATTTGCCCCCCAGTCGAGATTTGCCCCGCTGCACCTTATAACAGACAGCATGAACATGTACAAATGGAAATATTAAAAAATATTTAACAACTTATTAAACTTACTGTAACCTATACAAGTAGGTACATACCTACGTGTAATAAATATGAAATAGGGCAAAAAAGTAAACAATAGTTAACATATTTTTTTTTTACTCCCGAACATCATTTCATCATCATCATCATCGATTTGTCATTTACAGGGTCGTGCATAGATCGTTAAAACCCTACATAAAAGATGCCCGCCCCCGCCCGGCGTCCCGCGCACCCACGAATACGATATAGCTCTTAAAGTATTGTTAGGTAACCTTTAAGGGATATAGCGTGGGTGCGCGGGGTTGCGGCGGCATGGGGGAGTGCGAGCGACAGGGTGAGTGCAGGATCATTACAGAGGACAAGTCAAAATACAGGGAACAGTGCGAATTTCACGAAAGTTATTCTAGAAAACTATTAAAAAGTAAGTGCATGGTCGTAGAAAAAGTATTGTATGCAACGATGTTTAACTGACTCAAAAAATACTCGTGGCGTCTTAATAACTACCCATACCACTCGTCTTTTTTGACCTCCTTTAAACGCCTGTTGCATAAAATACTATATCGTATGGCGTGTAATTAGAACCGTGAGGCCATGAGATAATATAATAAGCAGAATTTAAAAAATATTGGATTCTCATGTATCAGAAATTAAACAATTCACCGTACAGCATCTTACTACCAATTCTTTAATGACGAAATAGTAATGTAACTGAAGTCTACGTGCGAATGTTACGGCTTTCCATATATCCCTTAATGTCGTGTTTACACATCAGATAGTCTTTATCACGTACACGTAAGTGAGATTAGTAACATGATTTGAGAGAGCTAAGCTATGTAATTTGTTTTTCCTTAATGCAGGTAACAAAAACAAGATTATATTTGTTCAGTGCACGACTGGTGCTACTACTGATTTTGTTGTTAAATCATATGGAGTAAAATTAGTTTCGAAGGCTGTCGTTAATGTTTGAAATTACATAAGATTACGTAGGTATGTCGTATATTTGTAACATTCACAGAGTGGTGAGAAGTGGACCACGACACGCATCTGCCAATATTCTGTAAAATCTGTATTCAAGAAAGGTGCCAAGTCCCATCCGTATCTTGAATGGTGCCTTCAATGCAACGTGGCTACAATAATAGTCCTTAACTTCCCGTACTTAACCATTTCGGTCACAAAATCTTCAAATTAGTCACTAAACTTCAAATGTGACATAACGCGTGGTAGTGTCCGTGTCCGCTCGGGAAAAATCTTAAATAATCAATTTTGGTTGCAAACAATGGTCTCTTACAGCATTAAGTGGTGTGGCAAGTCTTCTAACACTTCTAAATGTAAAAAAGATGGAACAACATTCCACAGTTAAGTCAAATTAATTATTTTCATGTGCTACCATTTTATGAAATATAAAAGAAAGCAGATTTGTAATAGTGAATAATTATCTAGAATCTGTAGAGTCTGTAGTGGTATTTAGTTCATTGATTAGTTTAGAATATTTAGTTGGTTATTTAACTTAGTAAACGTAAGTAAAAATGCACAGTTTAGTTATTAGTTACTAGAATGATTTTTATTGAGATGCTATCACAATTATCATCCTCTTTGCGTTATCCCAGCATCGGCATTCGCCACGGCTCATGGGAGCCTGGGGTCCGCTTTGGAAACTACTACCAAGATTTGGCGTAGGCACTAGTTTTATGAAAGCGACTGCCATCTGACCTTCCAACCCGAAGGGTAACTAGGCCTTATTATAATTTAATTATAATATTATAATTTGTTGCAAAACAAATTCACCACAGTACTGGTACCGGTACCATTGTCTATAATAGACATGTCCCATTCCCATCCCTACTGCTAATCATAAAGGCGCGCCATTATTTGAAACGACCAATGGCAGCACCGTGCGCGCCCGCCTCACCCCGCAAGGATTGGTGATTTGCGTCTCGAACAATATCGCTTGCATTTGGCTTCTAGTGGGGTGTTCTGTGTGTCGTGCACACAATGCGCGGTCGTGATACAATAACAACATACGGTAGTAAAATGTGTACAAATTTTTTCTGTTAATGTCACTATCAGAAAGGTTTCTTACTTCACTTGTTAGTCGCTGTATGCACACATGACGGTAACAAGATTAGATTAGATTTTTAAAATTAAATGGCCTCAGTCCCATTGGTGGGACTATTTTGCCAGTGTCAAGGTGGTATAAGCTTATTGTATTCGATTTTGGTACGGTAAGTACGACGTTGTTCGGTAGTTGGCACTTGTAAATTGATAGCTAGATTTTACAAGGGCACGTGGACTATCGGCCGTCGATGACAAAAAAGGGGGCTAAACGCGTTTCGAGATTAATTCTTCATCAGCTTCTCACTATAACATTAGTTTACTGCATAATAAGCCATCGATATTTCACTTTAAACAACGTTAATGAGCAAAAGAAGGAGAAATTATTCACGACACGATACCACTAAGATGGCACCCGAAACCGGAAGTCCCCATGACGGTAACAAAATATGTTCGAATTTGTGGCTGTCAATGTCACTGTCAGGCGGTTTCTAACTACACGTTGTTAAGAGTTTTGAATGATTCACGGTTATTTTCATTAGACTTGACCGGGATACAGACCGTGATTACCTTTTTGATTTCTGTGAGTGTAGTGTGTTTGGACAGACCATCGAGTGTGAATGCGACCAGTGGTAACGCTGAAAGTGAACGCAGCCGAAGCGCGCGAAGGAGGGTAGATCGCGCGCTGTCTTTGCAACTTTAACATCCACCCGCCTTCGTCATTTTTCCGTGATCATGATGCATGCAACTGCGTCGAAATATCTGGAAGAAATCCCTTAATGGGATAAGTTCGCCTTTGTACAAATGATGTGTGTGTTCTTTTTTTCTTTATTGTGTGTGTTCTTATATTTGTACAATAAAGTGTATTACTACTACTACTACTACTACTAATATCGGGAGATCGACAAAAATCAAAAAGGTAATCACGGTCTATATCCCGGTCAATATAAGTACACTTTGTTAGTCGCCGTACGCACTCATTACGGTAACAAAATGTCAATGTCACTGTCAGAAGAAGCCATTTTGTAAATCCAACAACGTATTTACTGCTTTGGGTCACGCGTGTACTCTTGGACCATTTTGCGACCAATTTTCGACTGTTTTTTACGTGGAATATTTTCCAGCCTTAATCCATATTTTAACAAGTTTATTCGTTTACTAAGCATTAATTTTATTACTTCAGTATAGTATATGCACCGGAGCACTAAAAATTTAACAATCAATATAGTTATGTACAGAAACACTGAGTAGTAAATAATATTATTGCTTGTTAAACTCATTAAACTGAGGTAAATTGATGACGCGTTGATAAATTTAGACTTATTTTATGAAATCACTTGAGCAGTTTAATTGCCCATGGTAATTAACCCACATTATAATACAAATGCAAATAATTAATATTTAAAGTTTGCAAATTCTTACTCCATTAAGTTTTAATGCCATATAGTTTTATTTATTTTTCATTCTGACGTCTCTGACAGTTCGCCATTTGAAAAGGATGAAATGAACGAATGATTTTGGGAAAAAAGTCGCCAAACGGTAACATTTGTAGTGCCGGTAAACGGTAGTGCACAGTTCTGTGATCAATTGTGCCTGTAACCAATCGTCTTCATTTGGGTAGCCTCGACTAAACGACGACCATACTGCGACTGCGACTAAAAATTGAGACACGCACATCTGTGTGCACGCAAAATATCCCGATTTGCGTAGGAACGACGACCGAAAATGGTTTTATGGGTTGGCACTATTTTAAATGATTTAAACAATGGGATCTGTCTCCACTTTTTTAAATTTTTGTTTTTTTTTTTAGTTTTTAATACATTCAAAATAATAATTAGTTAATTCTTTCCTATGTATTGCTGAATTCCATAGAGGTGTGCAATAATAAGTATTTGTATTGTTTTTAATTATTCCAATAAATATGTACAATTGTACATATCTTCTCGAACAAAACACATGACAATCTGGAGAATGTCAAAACACGACCTCAGTGCGTTGTCTTCGGTGATAAATAACTTGTTAAATTATTTATTGAACTAGACATACAATACACAATGGCCGTGGGAATTCTGCTGGCATTTAGATGGCCCTCTTCTTACTTAATGAAGAAGCTCTTTTAGAGCGATGCTTCATTGAATCTTGAAGTTATTTTAATTTAAATATGTAGATATATCTAAAATACTTAAACTATTCTAAGGCGTAGCAACCTAGCAACACAAGAAAAAATATGCTTGGTATATTACGCAATCGTATTTTCCAGTGAGGTTTTAAACTTTATTTAGAATCGACCCAATTGGTTTAAATGAAACCTCTTTAACCCCGACGCCAAAACGACGGGCTATTATAAGTTTGACGTGTCTGTCTGTCTGTGTGTCTGTCTGTGGCATCGTAGCTCCCGAACGGATGAACCGATTAGGTTTTTTTTGTTTGAAATCCGAGTTAGTCGGGAGTGTTCTTAGCCATGTTTCATGAAAATTGGTCCACTATTCTGCGGTCGGGGGTTTTCTCAAAATTTTAATTTTGTGGTTAGGTTATTTCCTTTATACATGAAAAATCATTCAACTAAAAATCATATTAATCAATCATCATAATCACATAATCATCAATGTCGCCAGTATCCTTGGTACAATGCCTCAAGGGCCTATTTTAGACATTAACTAGCTTTTAAGTTTAGTTGTAGTTTCTTATATAATTATCTAAATATGTTCAAAATCATACCATTTAATCTAATATTCTCGTAACCTGTAAGTCATAATCACTTAGTGACAAAGCTCATTCAATAAACAATGAATAAAAAAAATACTATCATGAAATATCCAACGAAAAATTAGAATTGGTTAACACGAGTGAGCGGTGGCTCAACATACGTCGGCGGTCAACTTTTCTCTAATGCACACACTGATTTGTAGATTTGACACGTTGTGCAAAGATGGGTGTTGCGAAGTGCAAATAAGTACAGCTTGAATCAGCGGTGAACTTAATAGCATTTGTGGGTGAAATGTGATTTTTGTGTTTCAAAATTTGCAACATGTTGCGGTAAGAAATTAGACAAGAAAAATTGCATTACCTACATTGTAGGCATAAATTTTATGCCTACATCGTAGACTATACTTTGCATTATGTTAAAGCACGAACTGAGATGAGATCTTATGTCAGCGACTAAAAGCATCAGGATAATATCGGACACTAAGGTGAAAGTTTCTTGAAAAATGTACTTTTTCTATGAATTAAATTGAATTAAATTATGAATTAAATTATTAAAGTTAATTACGATGTGCCATGGGCCATAGTGATAGATAAAAATCCTAAATAGAAAGCTACTTAACTTACTTTTGACTGATGAAGATAAAACTGGGATAGTAGATTGAATAGATGCTCAATATATATATTACATGTTAGCACTTACCAACTTTATGATAATAATTCAGGAAAAACAAATATGATCAAAACATGATTAAATATAAATCAACTTAGCTCCAAAATAAGCAAAGCTTGTACTATGGGTGCTAAGCGACGATAAATATACTTAAATAGATGAATACATACTTATATACATAGAAAACATCCATGACTCAGGAACAATCTGTGTTCATCACACAAATAAATGCCCTTACCGGGATTTGAACCCAGAACCGCGGCTCAGCAGGCAGGGTCACTACCGACTGAGCCAGACCGGTCGTCAAGGCTTTTCAATAAGGCTTTTTACTACTTAGTATAGAAGAAAAAACTGCATAAATGTACAATGATAATTAAATATGTAACTGACACCATTTACTTACCTCGATAAAGTCATAATATCAATGCTGATTTTTATTATATACATCCTGTATTTAATGTGATTGAGTTCAAGCGGCAGGTTTATTTTGGACCAATAATAAATCTCATTTTCTACATTTGGTCAATCGTAATTATTACTCGTTAAAACAATTTCGAAATACAAGTACAGCTTTAAATTAATACGAGCAATTGTATCCGCAGGATCGTTTTAAGGTCATGTATCTGCACATATGTAGATATACTGTATACATATATACATAAAGTCAAGAGTGTGGTGGAATTATTAACGCAACTCGAGGTAACGTCATATACTTATTATTTCATTACCCTTTTCAAATTAAGGCAAAAAACATACAGGTCAGATCAGCTAACTTACACGCCACAGGAACGTTTTCCCAAAATAACATTTTAATTACAAATTTTTCATAGTTCATCTCAGTTGTCAATAATCGACGTCACGACCTGACGATTGCGTTGCAATTGCGTGTGAGTTTAATTGTGCGAACGTCCAGGTGACAAGTTGAAGTCATCAGGGCGGTCACGATCCACCGACGAACCACACAAATCCGATCTTTAACTTTCTACAGCTCCATTACAGCGAGTGACATTTGTGGACCATTGTACAAGTCCACATTCAGAGATGGCCGACTAGATAAACTAAAAAAATCTAACATGGCAACACTTCAATCAAGGAGGCGACATGATTTAAACGATTAATAAAATTGATAGACGCATTGATATCTTAGTCGTTCATCATACGTACGCCTTGTTTTAATTAAATACTCCGTATTTGATCTCGCCTTAATGTCGAAACATCTTTGTAAGAACACTTAGTTTTAATTAGATGCGAAACAAAAAAGAACTCGAGGAATTTGATCGCTTTCGACTTTTACCAGATTAAAATGTTCTTTACAGCCGGTGACTCTGGTCAGTTAAGTAGAAATTCTCAAAAAGTTTGTATTTAGATCACGTCTTCGATATTGATGAAGATTGGCTGGTAGAGTATCTATTTCTGATAGATACTCTACTAGCCAATCTTCATCAAAAGAAGTTTATATTTTGTTACCTACCAGGAAATAAAGGAAAATTTTATATAAACTTCTTGGGACATTTGTGAAATCTATCTGATCGATGATGCTCAGCATCATGTACGCCTACCAATTTTAATCAATAAGTATCGAAAAAGTGATCCAAATGTACAAACTTTTTGTGTATTGCTCAAAGACATAAGATGTGTCAAATTGAGTTGTACAGACAGCAATTGCATTAGACGCGGATATGCGGCCCGCGACAGTTATGCTAGTTGCACCTTTGACCTTGCACGTGCTACTTTCAAAACCCCGCATTCCGTGAACCGTCGTCGCACGGAGTGTTCGCAACTTCGCGGGGTACGTCACAGTTATTGTTCTTTATAACCCTTTTAATAACGAGTTTTCACAATATTATACCGACTAAGAATTTGTATCTTTCTCTCGTGATCTTTTAGGTGCATAGTAGTTTAGTGCGTAACTTTGAAAGATATTATGGTAGAACCATACCAACTTATATCAGATATTTGTGTCTTTATCTGGGTAAAGGGACCTTATTGTCGATGGCGCTTACGTCCCGTGGCGTCGTATTTGTACACGAACATCGCTCATAACGCCGTAAGCGCCATCGACAATAAGGTCCCTTTACCCAGATAATGTCACATTTAACCATGACAAGGCCGCCCGTAATATTTCACAAAAGAATCTGCATTTTATTACAAAAAGCTAACTCTCTGGTTCAATATTGGTCAAGTGGTTGGACGTTGGAGCAAATATATTAAAAGTATCCTTAAAAGTTGTTCAAAGTTTTAGAATTTGTTATCCGTATAATATTATATAGGACCTAGAGCAATTGACGGCCTACTTATTCCTTAGTTAGTGTAAGCTATTTGAACCAGTACAAAACCTTGACAAAGCTGGTTAAACATATATCTATACATATATAAATGTAATATAAATCCGGATATGTTGGTACTCTAATGACCCTTAACAATACGATCTACAGGTTATAGTTGCGTTGTCGATTAAAACAGGTTCACTTGCTGTCTGATGGAGATTTCACTGGAACTAGTCACGATATTTTTAATTCGATTTGTCGCTGGATTTTTACTCTTTTTCCTAGCGGAAGCAGTTGGTCACATCACAATTGGATACAGGTACATTGCAACAAGTTGAATTACTTTACAGACATGCTTGTGTGGACAATAATTGACATTTCTATTCATATGAAGATAGAATTTGGGTTGATTCTGAATGCAATGTCGAGGATTTGAGCCGTCGCCGTCGCGTCCGATAATAGGAAGTCATCTGATTCTTGCACAGTGAAACAAGGGGATTAATTTAACAGTTCTGACATAGAAGTAAATATAAAAACAAAAAAATGTCTGTAATTGATAGCAATTATCTAGAGTAATAGATAATAAAATAGGAAATACCACTATTGATATTACCCAATTACCTAATTTAACTAATCCTCGTTCTGGGACCTTCCTGATGCAAAAGGTTATCCATCGCGGTTCAACGCGGTAATGCGGCAAGCGTTATGGGTACTTTTGCGTCGGGAAGCTCACGGGGGGCTTGGTAGGTTAGCTTTATGTATCTGTGTGTGTATTATTAGATTAGATCTAGTTTTTAAGTTTATTCATGTTAATGTAAGATTATTGTGATTTAACTAACATTATGAATTACGCTTAACAACGCATACGAATAAATACACAGGTACTATCAGCTGCAAAAGTGCATGGTGAATTTATCAATGAATTCATTCAATTTTGCAGCTCACTGTACTTGGAATACTAAATAGTTTTTAACCTTCTAAAGCAAACGAGCAGTAAATTCAATTTTCATTCTATTATATTTATCAAGTAAGTTTACAAAGAATTGCAAATCCAACGGAGCATGTCGATCAATATCTTTGCTCGTATACTTCAAACCCTCGTACTTGTTTATTTTTTTTTGTATTTAACGTTGTATATGAACGTAAAAGATTATTTACTTATTTATTTATACTTAATAACCTAACCACAAGATTAAAATTTTGAAAAAACCCCCGACCGCAACATAGTATTTAGACCGATTTTCGTGAAACATGGCTTAAGAACACTCCTGACCAACTCAGCTTTCAGACAAAAGAAACCAAATCTAAATCGGTTCATCCGTTCGGGAGCTACGACGCCACAGACAGACACACACACAGGCAGATAGATAGACAGACAAACAGACATACAGACAGACACGTCAAACTTATAACACCCCGTCGTTTTTGCGTCGGGGGTTAAAAAAAAAATGATCACAATGATGTACTGGCACTACTACGATATTAAATGTATGTATAGTGTGACAAAGTGCTCAAAAGTCGCTTATCAATTCATCGTTTTATTACCTATTCTATTTTTTAGGCAGAGAGATATTACACAGTTCCGAAATTTTAAGTACTTTGACCAATTTAATATTACTAAAGCCAAATAGGTATTCGCCTTATCCATAGGTAAAACGTTGCCTGCACCGAAGTAAAGTTCACCGCTAAAACAATTTTACCTAACCTATTGTTTGAAAACAATCGCTTCTTATTTTAATAGTTTCTTTACCCTCTTCGGATTCCTTTGCAATTATCAACCTATAGTAATCTTCAAGGATTGCAGCAGTATTACACAGAGCCAGCAATAAGTAGCAGTTAGCTAGTTTAACCTATTTTAGAAGTAGATTGCCCGTGGCCATTGCCTGTAATTGTATGATATTATTTGCTTTTCTCCTTACCGCAATATGAACGAATGGGGTTAAAAGTATTTTCAACTAGGTGATGCTATTTGGACATTTCAAATAGGTAATCTGAACAAAGCAAAGTTCTGTCGTGTAAAATATAAAATTTAGGTATTTTAAAAGATTAGAATAAAGGTTAATAAGGGTTAAATTGTGGCGTAGGCGAAAGGCTGGCAATCATGCAATAGTTCGTTTTCTTTCAACCCCTTATTTGCCAAAAGTGGCATAAATTTTAGTAGTTTCAATGCCACCCCTTTATGGGATACAGGCGTGATTGTATGTATGTATGTAGAATAAAGGTTTCTATCATTAGTACCTACCTATGTAACATAAATTTTAAAAGGCTCAATCTATGGTTTCTTGCCTGTTATTTCCTCTGAGTCACGCTGGTTTTATGCAAAATAATGATGCTACTTAAACTATGCAAACATGCATTTTTCTGGTGTTAAGTTGTTAACACGCCCTTTCCTTAATTTGGCACCTACAAACATGGACTAGGTACCTGTATGCTTACATATATTTTTTTTATTTCAATAGCATAATTTTGCATAAAACCACCGTGACTCAGGGGACCATAACCATGGCATGAACAGGCAAGAAAAAGTTGATTCACCCTAGTATTATGAGTTTTTTTTTAAATAGATATAGGGAACAGTAGGTACCAATTACCTACTTAATCTTTTCATAAGTTTGAAATCATGGATATTTTCCTATCAGACCAAAATAGGCACAAGTTTACAACGGAAACCGCCAGCCATTAGCCTTATCTGGAGCCTTCTAAGTAAATCAATTTAATTTATAAATAGACGCATTTATTTATTACATAACAACAACAAACAAAACAGGGTCGCATTACTTATTGCCGTATTAATAACTAATGATAAGCAATCACTACCTCTCACGAGGCGAGACGACAGATGAGGCGGGGCAATGACCCCTCCCATGTAAATACTCGAACAGTGACTCCGCAATCTTTATGCACCTCACACTGCAATAATACCCCCAGATGTCATTGACATGAGGTTCAATTTAATTGTCGGTTGTCAATAAAAAGTTTTGCTTTATTTGCAAACCACGCCGCGTACAACATAACGTCTTATTTTCTATTTTATTTGATTTTTGCGTGCATCACTGGTTCCGAATGAAAATAAATAGAGTTTGTTAATGCTCAAACGAAATCGATAGTGGAAACGAGGTTGGCCGATTGCGATTATAATTTAATACTTCATTGGTCTTATACAAAAATGTATAAACATGTATTTCAGATGAATGATTTCGGGCGGCGCGGCGGAAATTTCTATTTACATCAATAAATTGGGTCATTTACCTCAAAATATAGATTTCAGAAAAACTTGTATATTTATTACATTTTCATTCATATTTGTATTACATAATTCTAACAACCAACATACATAATATATAATAGGATTGTTACTATTTAAATCTAACATTATCATTACTTATTTTCATTAGGTTAACTGGAAGAGATCCCTATCAGGGATAAGTTCGCCTTTTGTACTTCTTCCTTGTTCTTTCTTTTATATTTGACGACTTGTATATTTTTTCCCCTCACTAGCTTGGAAACACGTGTTTTGTCCTTTAATACCAGCGGGTAAAAACGCATTTTATCCACTAGTGGGTAAAGTAATTTGACCTTGAATAAAGTCAAATTAACTGCTTTAAAATTGATAAAAGTAGGTGAATCTAGTAATAAAGATGATTTACCACCTGCGGAACTACTGGAAGCAGTGATAAACGCATTTTTTGCGTTGTAGTTTCCTCGCTATAGTGAGGGGAAAAGTTTTGTGTTACACTCGGGTGCAAATGTATTTTACTTCTCGTGTGTTAAAAAACTCGCAAGTTCAGGATTCTATTCTCGAACCACTCGCTTCGCTCGTGGTTCAACTATAGAATCCTTTCACTTGCTCGTTTTTCAATTCCACACTCGGCGTTAAAATACAACTTTGCCCCCTTGTATAACAAATAACTATTGTTGGTGTTAGTGGTACTTACATACAAATAAAAATATACTTTTGTATCGTAACAAGGCTCAAATGTTTTACAGTAAGATTCTCGTCCTAACTTATAGTCATACTAGTTATGAAAAAAAAGCTGCACTTTTGGATGGAAGCAAGCCGCTTTGCATGGTGATAGTAGACATCATAGTAAACGATTTTTTCCGAGGATATCGAAATTTCATCCCTTAGGAAGCCGAGCGCAGCGAGGTGTTTTATGAAAACGAAAAAAAATATATCTTTTTATTGTATCGTCCGATTTTGACAAAACGTATCTCAAATGAAAGGTATTGATTTGTGTAATTTAAAAAAAAATACAAAGAAAAAAAATTTGAAAGAAAAGTAAGAAAAAAATAAAAAAAGTAAATTTACGTCTCGCACTGAATAACTTCAAAGAATGACAGACAAAATGTACAATGTCGATATACGAATTTTTTTTTAATCGAAGACAGATAAATTTTTAGTTGAAAACTGAAGACCGCATCGAAATCGGATTAGCATTTTTTAAGATACAAGTTGCCAAAGTTGTGAAAGATCGCTTTACATGGCCACTTTGAAATTCCTTTGCCAGAAAGTCAGAAATAATATGTTTTTCTGACACAGAAAAATACATAGTAACAGTACACATCAAAATAAAATTAAAAATTCCGAGGATATTATAATTTCATCCCTTAGAACGACGAGCGTAGCGAGGTCGGTTACGAAAACCGAAAAAAAATCTAATTTTTTGTACGTCGTCCGATTTTGACAAAACATGTTTCATTTGAAAGGTATTGCTTTATGTAACTTAAAAAAAATATTGAAAAAAATTGGAAAAAAATGTAAGATTTTTTTTAAAAAAACCTTAATTTTCGTATCACACTGAATAACCGCAAAAAACGGTAGACACGGTGTATAATTTCGATATATGATTTTTTAAAATTAAAGACAATTAAATGCGTGATTATAAACTAAAAACTGAATCGAAATCGAATCAGTAGTTTTTAAGATGCAAGTTGTCAAAGTTGGCTTAGTTTGTTTATATGGTCGCTTATTTTCCTTAGCCAGAAAGTCAGAAACATTATATTTTTCTTACAGTTAAAAGTATGCATAGGTAATAGACATCATAATAAACAATTTTTTACGAGGATATAAAAAATTCATCCCTTGGAAAGCCGAGCGTAGCGATGTCTGTTACGAAAAACAAAATAAAGGCAGTTTTTTTTTATTGGATCGTCTTTCTAAGGGTTTCTAAGGAATGAAATTTTTATATCCTTGTAAAAAAATGTTTATAATGATGTCTATTACCTATGCATACTTTTAACTGTAAGAAAAATATAATGTTTCTGACTTTCTGGCTAAGGAATTTATAAGCGACCATATAAACAAACTAAGCCAACTTTGACAACTTACATCTTAAAAACTACTGATTCGATTTCGATTCGGTTTTTAGTTTATAATCATGCATTTATTTGTCTTTAATTTTAAAAACTCATATATCGAAATTATACACCGTGTCTACCGTTTTTTGCGGTTATTCAGTGTGATACGAAAATTAAGGTTTTTTTTAAAAAAATCTTACATTTTTTTTCCAATTTTTTTTCAATATTTTTTTTTAAGTTACATATAGCAATACCTTTCAAATGAAACATGTTTTGTCAAAATCGGACGACGTACAAAAAAATGAGATTTTTTTTTCGGTTTTCGTAACCGACCTCGCTACGCTCGTCGTTCTAAGGGATGAAATTATAATATCCTCGGAATTTTTAATTTTATTTTGATGTGTACTGTTACTATGTATTTTTCTGTGTCAGAAAAACATATTATTTCTGACTTTCTGGCAAAGGAATTTCAAAGTGGCCATGTAAAGCGATCTTTCCCAACTTTGGCAACTTGTATCTTAAAAAAATGCTAATCCGATTTCGATGCGGTCTTCAGTTTTCAACTAAAAATTTATCTGTCTTCGATTAAAAAAACTCGTATATCGACATTGTACATTTTGTCTGTCATTCTTTGAAGTTATTCAGTGCGAGACGTAAATTTACTTTTTTTATTTTTTTCTTACTTTTCTTTCAAATTTTTTTCCTTTGTATTTTTTTTTTTAATTACACAAATCAATGCCTTTCATTTCAGATACGTTTTGTCAAAATCGGACGATACAATAAAAAGATAGAATTTTTTTCATTTTCATAAAACACCTCGCTACGCTCGGCTTCCTAAGGGATGAAATTTCGATATCCTCGGAAAAAATCGTTTACTATGATGTCTACTATCACCATGCAAAGCGGCTTGCTTCCATCCAAAAGTGCAGCTTTTGGCCAAAAATTCTCCATAACAAGTATGACTATTACGAATCTACAAAATAATAGTTTCAAATCGTCATACATATACACACATAATCTATCAATATTTACATGTAGCATTAATTAAGTATTCAGACGACTCAAACTCGTCACTATATTAACTGTTACAATAATCTGACATGGCATCACCAATGTAATATTAAGTTGGCATATATAAGTCTACAAGTCTTCCAACCTTCACAATACGTACTTGCCAAGTGATTGATAACCAGTATGTTGGGTTGCCTCACTCACTCGCTCACGAGTCTGGCACTGTTCCTACTGGGCCTTAGCCATTTGTTGCCTATAAAGTAGATATAGAGGCCAGTTCTTACTAGGAATTTTCAATTTGATTTTCCATTGTCATGATTTATTTCATCATCATCATCATCATATCAGCCGAAAGACGTCCACTGCTGGACATAGGCCTCCCCCAAAGATTGCCACAATGACCTGTCCTGCGCCACCCGCATCCAGCGGACATGATTTATTTATTTAAACATAATATGGCAAATTATATCTAAAAGCAATGAGATTGTAGCCTTGAGGTTGCTAAGCCCGGCAACCAGGCTGATACAACCTCTCGTATACGCGGTATACGTAGGAACTTGGATATGTCATTACCAAGTTAAAATGGAGCTGGAAGATGGCAGAGCCATGGCAATATGTCAGTGATCGCAAGTTTGCCAAAAGTTTGATACTTTTCATAGGAAAGGAGTGTCTGGGCTCCATTGGCTCGTTGGGTAAAAAACATCCATTCAACATTATGAGTGCCGCCAGAAAAAAAACATCTATCAGTAACTCTCAACCTTCCGAACGTCTTTCGCCCAACGAGCCTACGGAGACCGGCACTCTTTTCCGTTTCTTTTTCAAAAGATCAAGATCGGGAATACAACGAAGAGGAGCCTACGCTCAGAAATGAGCGATGAATAAATAGCTTTTATCCAGACAACGACAATTGATGATAAAAGTTGAACACCAATAAGAGCAAGCGATCATATATCACATCACATCAATGAAGGCTGGCTGGTTGTAGGCACTGGTCCCACCGCGAGCTAGTAAGCTATGAGCTATCGGCTATAAAAACGAACAAAAGATAAGCACTCTCGTGTAAATAAAAGAGACACGGCGATGTTTATAGTTACTCGTCCACGGTGAGAAGTTCGTTTTTATAGCCGATAGCTCATAGCTTACTAGCTCGCGGTGGGACCAATGCCGTATGAACGAAGTTCTTTTTAGCGATGTCCATGTTGTTTATGTCCAATAGAATAATAATACTTCTAAAATATTCAAGTCCATTAAAAAATGGGTGTTTGTAGTCTATTTTAAATATCAAAACCATAACGGATTACAAAATCTGAATACAATGTAGGAAAGTACCGCTTGATTAGTTTCTGTCGTAATCTGCCTACTTATGAGTTTTGCTTTACATTTCATTGCAATGTGTGTCGGAAACTAGGAAATAGGATTATGTTTACTGCAAAGTGTGTTAACGATGTTATTTAGTCTATTGTTGCCTCAACATACTAAATTGAAACTAAGACATTATGAATTAGTTTATGATTCATTGTAGTGTCGTGAGAGAAGAGGAAGTTGACATCGATTAAAATAAAAAGTAAGACTGACATGTCTAGATAACATTAGGATTAGATTGCAAAAATTCTTGAAAGCGTTCTTTGCCTCCGAAAAGCTTCTTGGAAACCGTACCTACGATATACTATTATGTATTTAACTTCTCTGCCGGGTCGTTAGCGATGTTATTATACTTATTTCATCTTTATCTTCACTTTGTATGTAAAACGCGAGCGTTCAAGATATTATGGCAAAAAATATCTACAATAATGCGTTTGAGTTAGTAATATTATTACTAGTATGTATTAAAAGTGGGATGAAGTATCGGGGTTCCATTACTTTTTATTTAGTTTCATTCTCGTATCATCCATACCATATTATCTATAGTTCATACGCATAGTTCATAGTCCATATCCATACTTTATACTTTTTAGAAATGGGAAAGTGTGTGTGTCTGTTTGTCTGTCTTTCACGGCAAAACGGAGCGACGAACTGATGTGATTTTTCAAGTGGAGATAGTTGAAGGGATGGACAGTGAATAGCCTACTTTTTGTCCCTTTATAACCCCCCACTTCCCTAAAATGGGGGGTGGACGTTTGTATGGAGTATTCAGCAATTTTCGAATTTAACGCGAGCGAAGGCGTGTGCAAATACTAGTTCTAAATAAAAGTAGGATAGAAAGGAAGAAACTGCAATGCCAACCACTTCATTGTTGAATGTCGAGCAAGCTTCCTAGATTGTTTCTTCCACGAGTTTCTTAGAAAAGACTATTTGAGCACAAACCGCAGCTTTATTACGTTTTCTTGCAAGAATTATAATGATTACACGTTTATACTTCAACATAAAATACAAAGAAAATATATAACGTTGTTACGCTATCATAGAACCAATTTTACGGTTTAACTTACATCTTTTCAGTCACACGCTTGATATGTATGCGAAGAATTGATATTGTTTCAAATTCAGTGGTCATTAATTTTGTATTCCATAAATAATTCGGTAAGTCCTTAAGATTAGTCTGTGTGTTGCCTTTCTATGCCTAAAAATATTAAAACCGTTTGATTTGTGTTTCATTTGGGTAAATATAAAAAATATACTAGTGGTTATCTGGTATTAAAGAATGTGTTTTGTGTTTGCATCCATTATCATTTATCATTATTCATACTTATTTCTTTAGAGGCATTTACTAAATACTTACACATAACTTATACGTCAGTCAATTTATAGGTACTTGTATAAATAAAAGTACTTCGGGTACATTGGGGTAATTTGGAAAGTAACATAAAAATAACCATTATTTCCATCATATCATGATTCCCCTTTCGAAATTACTTGAGCATTTCCGTGCTTCGAAATTATCCCAATGCACCCGTATACGTATTTTTAACCATTATACGATGGAAATAAAATGTATTTTAAATGTTAATATTTTTGTGTCTGTGACAATATGAAAGTTTATTTTTAAGCCTCTACTAGATATTCGATATATGAATGTTAAGCTGGCCTAACCAAGGTCACAACTTGCTTCGACAACGAAATGCTTTGTATTTGTCACTTTTCCATAACAGTGCGACGGTGGTTGCTTTTCGATCGCAAAGCGTAAGCGATTGTGACTTGGGGCAAGCACAATGGGCAGATCCAGACAAACTGCAAAAAAACTGTGACCATAAATATGGGAACTACGCCAAATACAACAATGTTAGGAAGCAGTTGTGGGCAGGGCATTCCATGCTTTTGCCTTGTATAAATCCGTTCAAATCCGTAAAGCTCGAGAAAATACTGCCAATTTGTTAACCAAGAATGAAAGGTTGTCAGACACAACTTCGCTTTCTTAGCGTCTTCAGAAGTATTCGAAGAATTGCATGTTGTAAGCGACATAGTTGGGTTGCAACCCGTCTGTATGGGCCCTAAGCGGGTAGTTGTAAAATGGGTCGCGGAGCGCACGTACATACTAACTGCAGTTGCCTCAGCGCTTGCGTCAGTGAGCGCATCGCTTCGCACGGAAGACTGACCCGGTGACCTTCGGCGAAATAGTTCAATGAGGCCTCATAATTATCCTAGTATAATTCTTTTGGATTAGGAATTATATTTATCTTTTGCCTTTGATAGCAACTGCTCGTTGTGTTAACTTAGTTCTAACCAAAGACATATATAACTCGATCCTCTTTGGTGCCAACTAAACGCAATGTTATTAAACTTTTGTGCCGTGTCATAGGCATTTAGGCCGATTACAAGCGGATTAACTATTCGGATGGTATTTAAAATATATTAAAGAGTTTCCACCGCTAAGATTATGAGCGATTATGATGTTTTTGCGAAACCTGGGATTGGGGAAAATATGATTATTTGGTGTTTTCATTTATTTATGATAATAATAAGCTTTGACAAAGAGTAATTTCCTTATTCTTTAATGCAAAATTAAAGTATGTATTAGGGTTTACTTTAGACCTCATATATACACATACAATCACGCCTGCATCCCATAAAGGGGTAAGCAGAGCACATGAACTACTAAAGTTTCAGTGCCACTCTTGGCAAAAAGGGGTTGCTAGAAATCAAAATTGTGCCATTGCAGTGACCATCCTCATATATATCCTCATATATAGACGCTACAGGAGCGAAAATGCTAAAATGGAAAGGAGCCTTTCTTTCAATTTGGGAATTCCACTTTAATATACTAGTGTTATTAACTAGATTTATCGAAAAAAAATCATCCATTAAGAACAACTCAGTTAAAAGATATTGCGAAAAATCTTTAAAATCGAGGTTCCGCTATCGACTGTTTCCTCCTTCAAAACTTAATCAATCGAAAAAAAATTGGGAATCTGAATAATAATGAAATAATCTGTGTCGAACCGTTTAGTTTTTTGACTATTGTTACCAATCTTGAGTATCACACCTTTTTTTGCGCCATAATGAAAAAGGCCGTTTTTGGACATTTTTGATTGGCTCTAGCATCATTAAATACAAAAAAAAACGGTCCGACACAAATAAAAATAATAATAATATGTGTTGAAAAAATCATTGCTCTATCTTCAAAAACCAGGGAGGAAATAGTCGAGAGCGTTTGTATGGAGAATTGACTGTATCGTCTTAAAGTTTCTATTTATCCACTATTGTCAGTGAGACGAGCATTGTAAACGACTCCGATCTAGGCCAATACACATACTTGTGCTTTCGTTCAGCCATGGCATTTGCTGGAAATGCCGTGAAGATGACGGACCGCGCGCATGACATTTCTAAGCATCGATGCCAATGGTCAAGGACAATCACATATACGATGTGGCGCCGGTGTGGTACCTGCTATACTACGGCTTAACTGGTCTATAGGAAAGAACGTCTCTGATTACATGACATTACTGAATAGGCTTGTGCCGTTTCGTTCGTTGATCGGAGCGCTCCGATCTCGTTCAATCGCTCCCACGAACTAGTTCGCTCTTTTAGGTCTTTGCTCATTTAGTTCAGTCAGACCAGCGACCACTACGGTCGGAAAGATCAGAACGAACGGGACCGACTAGTGTCAAAATGATACGAATATTCCACAGACAATAACAATTCCGAGCCGAAAGGTTGTAAGTAACCGAAGCTGAATATGAAAACTTGACGTTTTTGTGTCGCTTTGCTAAATACCTCGCTCCCGGTCAGCGCCGTCACACACTCTTTCTTGATTCAAACCGCTCGCGCTCGCGATCCTATAGGTACTGAACTAAATGAGCAAAGACCGATTCACAGAGCACGGAAAGATTCAGTTCATTTCGGTCATTGATGGGATTTTATTCCTAACAGTTCATAGTTCGTGAACGATACAAGCCTATTACTGAAGGCCTAGCCTAAAATGACACAGTCTGGCTCTGTCGCGCCAATCGGAAGAGTGATAGCGCGATATTATCGTAAGCGTTTGTGCATAGTTTGTGACAGTCTCGTCCGTTTTTAACCCCCTACGCAAAAACGACGGGGTGTAAGTTTGACGTGTCTGTCTGTCTGTCTGTTTGTGTGTGTGTCTGTGGCATCGTAGCTCCCGAACGGAGGAACCGATTTAGATTTAGTTTTTTTTTAAAGTCCATGTTTCATGAAAATCGGTCCACTATATCGCGTCCGGGGGTACCTAAATTTTAATTTTGTGGCTAGGTTATTGTCCAGTTTCATATGTAGTCTTATTCTACTATGTCGGTATCGGTACTGACCTATGACTAAAATCGTGCCTTGTGGCATTAAATCCAGTATTTGTACACTGTATATGTTTTGTGCCATACATAGAGTTTAAATAAATAAATAAAATACTTTGTAATGTGACGATTTTCGATGACTTCCCTAGTTTCCCTGTAACCTGTTAAGCGAAAGTTATATGTATTTGATTTATTAGTTCGTTTCATTCATTACAGTTACGGTTAGTTAATTGTTAGCATACAGTATAAAATAAACCATAACCTATTTATTACAAGTAAAACTTCATCGCCTTTTAATACTAACCTCTACATTTTTGAGATTTTATAATTTGTATAAGGAGGTGGTGACCTCAATATCTTTAATTAACTTGTTCATAGTTTAATTTTAAAATGTACAGAACCCATTTTGAATAAATAAAATTATCCGAAATTCCATGTTTTGTGAAATCAAATGTGAAAGGCATTATAAGGCCAAAAATATATATATTTTAAAATATAATGTAAAAAAATCCTAAGCAAAAAAGTAAAAAATGGCGTCCTAATAGAACAGAATCGTGTCACTCTGTTTCTTACTAGGCAAGGAGGAAAATTACCACTTTGCTCTTTCCTAGCAGGGAATAAAAGCTCCTTTCCAGAATGGTTTGGTGAAAACGTACTATTAAACAATTCCAATATAAATAATCTACGATGAGGTAAGTAATTAAAACGTGATTATTAACACAAGATTCACACTCAATTAAGAGAAAATATAGGAATAATTTTCCGTAGTTTCTATTCAGCATTCCTTATTAATTTGCCTAAGCCGCAACCTGCGTTTTCTGACGAGAGAGCGTATGATTAAAGCTACCGAAGCGAAGGCCGACGCGAGTCAAAGTCACCGTATAAACCCAAATGCCAAACGCCGGATGATACCCAAATGCCGACTGCATGCTAAACGACTGTTGAAACACTTGACTTACGAAGTCATACGGAAAATAATGTGTTAATGGTAATAATGTGTATCTAACTGTACCCGCCGAGGAGGAAAAAAAGATTATTTAGTAAATGAACTCGTCCGGAATGCGGTTAGGTGATTCGTGCAGTTTTGCATATTGCTGTCATTCCGATCGCTTATTAAATATGAACGAGTCAGAATTTTGGCCCATCTCTGATTACTTTATACAACTATCGGTGACGAGGACACGTTAGACTGGTACCAGCCGAAGAAATCAATAAGGATTAGGAATATACCGCTTGCAAGGAGTCACCGTTCTTTGATATTCAGAATGGTTATTTTGTTGTACTTCCAATAAATAATGACGTTATAATGTTGCACGATCATTATGTTCTTGTGAGTTGTTAGTATTAGGTTTTTATAGTAATTTTTAAAGAAAGAAATCAAAAACATATTAATTAAGTACACATTTTTGCATTATGTACTATCAGCTGCAAAAGTGCATGGCGAATTTATCAACGAATTCATTCAGAATTTTTAAATACACTTATTGCAGCTGATAGTATGTACCTACACAATTTTATATAGGTAATCTATTTTTGTGCAATGCAATAATTATAAATGTCCATAATTATTGGTAACCAGTATTTTTTATCAACAGTGATATTGTTAGGAAGCGAATTATTGATTGCTCACTGTAGATCCTTTTAGTTTCAAGTCCGGTTACGCTTCACTAGAATTACTCCACTGTTAGCAAACTCACTGGCACGTACCGTTTTACCTAAAAAAGTTATTTTCCACGATTATGAATTAGGAATTCCTTCGGCTAATCGATTTGGCTCTTGAAATCAATAATCAAGGTTGCTGTACTTCGGATATTTTGAAAGAGTAGGTATCTTTAGGCTTTCTCGTCTGGGGTCGTTGGAAAGTGTTCGCAGCTCGTGCGCATGTTAGTTGCGCCACCTGTCGAAGGTTGCGCTCGAGTTTTAATTTTAAAATCGATATTTTAGTAGCAGTTTGAAGTATTTTTTGCCATTAGGTACTTTACTGGACTAACATGTTTTTAACAAGATTATAATGACGTTTAATCTTTGTGTGTCTGTTATTGCACATTTGAAAAAAAAAATGGTTGGTAAATTTGTAACTTAACTCGTGTCGACCTTAAATTAAACACTCCCTGCGGCCGTATTTTACTTTATCAGCACTCGTACCGAAATTCTTCTTTTCCGCACTTATATCGTAATGTACTATTAATTGTTTATCATCTTTGGGTGTGCTATCTTTTATGTTTTATCGTATTAAGTATTACTATTTACAAAAGTTTTGTGAATTGATATCACTCATTACAATAATAAAATTCTAATGATGCGGTTATTTCGCCGCTAAAGAATGTTTTTGCAAATACATACAAAACAAACAAGACGGAATGCATCGAGTTTAAAATTGAAATGTGTGATGCAGCTTGCATGTAAATCATCATGCAATCGGTCTAAAGGTAAGATACTTGTAATTTCAATCTTAAGGTCCCCAACCAAGAGTGTCTTGTATTAGGTAGTTATTGAAAAAGTTTTATTTTTAAATGTAAAGCCAAACACATTTATCAATGTAAAATTTATAATAAGTAAAGTTCGAACCTACATTTAAAACGAATGCAGTTCACTTTGTTGAGACTCTTGAGTTTATTGAAATAATACAGTTTAACATACATGTTTACTAAAGTTAATATCGTAGGTCCCATTCCGACGTTTTGGTATGATCGAAAGCAGCAAAAAAATTTTTCCCCTCACTAGCTCGGAAACACGTGTTTTGTCGTTTAATACCAGCGGGTAAAAACACATTTTATCCACTAGTGGGTAAAGTAATTTGGCCTTGAATAAAGTCAAAATAACTGCTTTAAAATTAATAAAAGTAGGTGAATCTAGTAATAAAGATGATTTACCACCCGTGGAACTACTGGAAGCAGTGATAAATGCATTTTTTGCGTTGTAGTTTCCTCGCTATAGTGAGGGGAAAAGTTTTGTGTTACACTCGGGTGCAAATGTATTCGTGTGTTAAAAAACTCGCAATTTCAGGATTCTATTCTCGAACCACTCGCTTCGCTCGTGGTTCAACTATATAATCCTTTCACTTGCTCGTTATTCAATTCCACACTCGGCGTTAAAATACAACTTTGCTCCCTTGTATAACAAATAACTATTATCCTCCTATATGAATCCTTTTGCAGGATTACGATATAGGATTTTCGACGGGTACCTCGGCGGTCGGGGTGGTGTAGCGGTCGAACACGTCAGCCGCGTTAGCTGGAGACCCGGGTTCGATTCCCGGCTTCGCCACCAGTGGGCTTGATCGCTTTTTCTTTAGTGTATGGTATCTATTTCAGTTTATAATTTATATATAGTAGTGTTACTACTTAAAAAAACAAATCAAAAAATATTTAATAAAATAATTTGATTTGTTCCCTACATCGATATTATCGTCTAGTCAATTGTCAACTTTAGTAAACGTTTATCAATGAGAGGTTAGTATGTATTCTTACTTAAAAAAAAAAAACCATTTTTTTTAGTAATCATTTGCGCTCGTAATTTCAGTAGTGTTCGATTGAGCAATGAGCATGTACCTATTATGTCTGTTGTGTTTTCACACTTTACTACAAAGAGCGAAACAATATGCAACATAGTACCTAACACTCGAAGCTCATGTAATTATTTAGTTACGTTTTACCGAATACACGAACATGAACAGTAGGTAATCGAAGCAATTATTATGATGAAAGAACCGAAAACAAAAAAATACACAGAGTAATTGTTTTTCGATAATCTAATAGAGTTATTATTGCACAATTTGGTAATTTAGTTAAAAGCTGCTAGCACGACTTAGTGATTCTGATTATGTACAATCGTACAAGTTACGCTATAATTTGAACCTTAGGAAGTTCCAATAAAGTTTATAAATATTTTTAGAGTAGGGATGTATACTATGTGTAAAGATATGTTGATAGCTACTTTGTCTATATGCCGATGTACTTTAGCTATGTGTAAAGATATGTTGATAGCTACTTTGTCTATATGCCGATGTAGTTTAGCTATGTTTGTCTGCCATTTCCTATTTTCCTCTATCAGTTATTCTAAGGTTTGCTGGAAGAGGTCGCCTTTGTAAATAATCATTATAATTATTCACTGTACTTGTAATTTGTTATGTGCAATAAAGTATTTACTACTACTACTACTAAATATAGTCATGATATAGTCAAGGTAATAAATAATTATGATTGCCAGATTGATGTACACCGTGTTTTTTTGTTTCCATTAAATTCGACACGTCGTTAGGTTCATTATCAGGAACCAACCTGTATATCTGTTTTAGTTAAATTCCCAAAAAAAATTGTAATCATTTTCATACATAATAAATGAATTTATATATGAATTTATACTGTGAGTGACCCTTAAGAATATTATTCAAGTTAGTGTCATGTGATTGACGGCACATGTCAAAACAAATAACATTAAGAATTGGTAAAAGCTGTCACACACGTGTTCAGTAATTATCTTTATTTTTTTAATAACTCGATAACCGCAAGAGTTAAGACGCTAGTTTCTTAGAGAAATTAATTGTATTTTATTTAAAGAATCTTCCCTTAAAGTTAACAGAATTCAATAAAAACAGTGTGTATACATTATCGTAACGTCTGGGTATAAGGCTATGTACACCTGTATATTTCTGGAAAATTGTCCGTGTCCATATTCAGGCTGCACTTTGATTTTACGTGGCATTGGTCATTTGATTTGAAGCCCTCACTCGATTCCGGGAAGTCAAAAGTGCGAATCGAGAAATTCGTTACAACTAATGGATTGTATTATATTTTAACATAACCGAGGAAAATGCATCGCAGTTTTTGGTTCCCATGTTCTTCGCGTTTCAATGTTTGGGCTTTGTATAAAATAATTGGCAACCGTATATGCGTAGTAGATTAGAGACATACATACGAGTAAATACATTTAGGTATCCATACTAATATTATAAATGGGAAAGTGTGTGTGTCTGTTTGTTTGTCCTTCTTTCACGGCAAAACGGAGCGACGAATTGACGTGATTTTTTAAGTGGAGATAGTTGAAGGGATGGAATGTGACATAGGCTACATTTTGTCTCTTTCTAACGCGAGCGAAGCCGCGGGCAAGAGCTAGTAAGCAATAATTGTCAACTGTAAATAAGAAATGATTAGGACGGCGTGACGTGTTTTATTATAAGTAATTTAAATTGGATAAATGTTTAATCCCTAGAAGTATATATTGCATCTTTTAACTATTTATAAGGCTTCATCTTCATACATAATACGACTCTCCTCTTTTCAACAGGCTCTAGTACCTATTCCCAACCGATTTATAGGTATTAAGATTTTTAATTATTATGACAGGAGCAAAAAGCAGGGTCCATATTTTTTAACTTCTATGTGGTAGGTACCTCTCTGCTGTATTAAGATCCGGCCATCCAAAGGCAAATGAAATGCAAGCGCTAAGCGTGTGTTCTTTATTTTCCTTAAAAACCTTGTGTTTGCTCTTACGTAAGTGAAAACTAGACACCAAATAAACTAGATACTATTCCCCAAGTGAATTTCGTCAACAAACTTCGAGGCGATGTGTCAAATGCATTGGAAATCAGAGAGGGAAAGCCGAATGTTGAATAAAATACTTATTGGTATTTCGTGAGCAAAATGTGCGATGGGGCTTGGAGTTACTTTCGATCTTCTATTAGTCCCAGAGGCACGTGAGGCATGTTGATCGGATGGTATAAATAATCATTTAGTTGAAATGTGCAGTTATATTAATCGTACTTATGTTTATGCAATTAAATAGTCGTAAGATCTATGAACTTTTTTATATTTAATGAATAATGAGTAAATAAGTTGTTAATCTATATTCTGTGATTTGTATTGTATTTTTTTTAACTTAAAAACGACGCACAGTAAAAAATATACAGATACAAAAGTCGGACCTAATGTTACACAGCATTCTCCACCGGTAAACCTTTAGGTCAAACAGAAAATAAAACTTAGTGCTTGTTATGTATAGAACACCAAATACTAGATTTTATTTGATTGTACTATAATAAAACATGTATGTGTTTCTATTTGTACTACCTAAGTATCTATCTTATGAAACTGCAAGCAAAGATATTAAAATATTAATTTATGCTCGAAGTAACGACCACTGTATCAATTTTCCAGTAGATTTAATTGCTTAACATTATAATCTCAACCAACCATCAGCTGCCTCCATTTAAGAAATTAGTATACTTGATTGAGATATTTAAAGTAATTTCAAAGAAGATCACCTAGATAGAGATGGGCGTTAAAACGGGTTATAGAGTTGCTTAAATTCCATAAAGGTGGTTTTCAATGATCACATAATTTGGCGAAGGCAAACATGCAAATGCTGCTTAAGGCTTCATTTCCGTCAAACTGTCATCATTTGATAGTTTCATGGTGCCACGAGAAGATAGTTGGCTAATAGCAGACTGGATGCTGATAAGCAATAGTGTCCACCCGCATTCATTCACCAATGTCCGCAAAAATATTAGTTATTACGTTTAATATTGACAATTTAGGCAGGCGTGTGATCTAGTGGTAAAGACGTTAGCCGCGTAAGCTGAAGACCCGGGTTCGATACCCGGCTCGGCCACCAGTGAGCCTTGCCGTTTTTTCTTTCGTGTATGATATCTATTTCAATTTATAATTTAGGAATTCCAATGTTAATCTGGGTTGACACATTTTTGCAGAACTTTATGCTAAATAAATTAATAAGTAAGAAACAACATTTTATGACATGGAGTTACTAACAGCCAGCTGACGGCTGACGCGTTACCATAAACAACCTATCAGGTGATTATCGGGGCAACCACGCACATACATATAGGGATTCAGCGAAAATTTGCGATGGCGTCTTTTTCATTTCCCTCAGATAACAATTTTCCAGCCATTAAGACATTCACCGTACCCCAAAATGTCTGCTCCCTTGCTGTTTGATTTCCTCAGCATGATCGCTTTTCAAATCTGAATGAATCATCTAATTTTCATTTCAAGCTCCAGCTACATAAGTAACTGCATGTTCTGTCCGCAATAAATCCGAGCATGACATTATTTGCTTTAAATTCTGTCAACTAGAACAGCCTACATAAAGTCCGCAAGACAACACGTGTCCACAAAGCACAAACCAGTTCAGTATCCGATTGCGAGTCTTAATCACTCGTTCACCGAGTAGCCGGGTGACCGACCAGGGTACCTACTTACCTAGCCATGCCCACAATCGCTTATGCTTCGTAGCTAGCTCGCCTTATCGCTCTTCTGTAGTGGCGCGACAGAGCCAGACTACATTTAGATCGCCACGATTGTCACTTCGGCTAGGCCGGCAGAACTTTTATTTATAAATTTACCGACCCATTCTTACTCCGACCCCTGATTTATATACCATCGCTATGAACCATAGGGTCTAGTTATACCAGATGATAGTCGCGATAACATGTTTTGCGAATGTAGCCTGCCACCGGCGACTTTCATCACAACCTATAAATATACATGGGGTAATAGTGGTAACAGGGGTACTGACGTAGAAAGCCTGATAAACAATCGGACCCAGATGACCGTGGGCTATCTTGACATTTAGAAAAAATAATTATTTTTCGGATGTTTAGAAAGGTGTCAATAGAGCCTGTTCTCGGAAGATATGCGCAAGAGTTTACTAGGTACATACTTGATATTTTGTAAATAAAAAATCACGAGTATCAACCGAGTAATGAACTGTGCTGGTATCAAAAAACATTCATGTTTGAAAGAGTTAGATAAATCATAAAATAAAAGTAGCTTAAATAACAACTTTTAATAATTAACATAAGTTTCTGTTTATACTTAAATTTTGAGGCAAATTTCTTATCAGTTCTTCAAATAAATAATACATTAGAACGGCTCCTTTTTTAAGTTTACTACATATTTTTATATTTAAAAATATGATTGCAGTAGTTTAAAAATTCTTCTGTAATGCTATGCAATAATTATGATAAATACTTACATTTAAGTCCAAATAACATCCAATATAGCCGGTACAACACAACTTTTTAATCAATCGGTAAAATTCAATCAACAATAGAAAAAAAAACACGTAAATAGAGAAACACAATGCGCGTTGATTAAACGAACAAAAAGTTTAAACACGATATTTCGTAAATAATGAAAAGAGCGATACGTAGCTCCGCGCGGCGGCGAATAGCAAAACTGACGCACGCAAGCCGCTGGCGCCGCCAAGGTATTGTTAAAAGTTACTTTTACTTACGAGACTTCTGACTCTAGGCAGGGTCTGTAGCCACACAGTACATTCGTTGACGCTCAGCGGCGAACGATACGCAACTGGCACTGTCGCATCAATACCGAAATGCCGCAGACAGATAGAACTACAATACGCTGCGGACCGTCAACGATTATACTCTTGGCCAGAGGGCCAGGTTGTAAGACCTCCCGCCGTAATGCCGACTCTGCCGATTCGCGTACACGCGAAAGAGAAAAACATACGTCACGCAGCACTGCCTGATTCCACGATATACCCTAGAATACCTATTTGTGCAAGATTAAAGAAAATTATTGCTATGCAAATTATTGGTCACGGTTGATTGACATTATAGGTGAGTATTGCTTTATTTCCTGGCAGTGTGAATGGATTCATGGAATGTCTAGAACCGAACCATTTAACAAAAAGCTGTCAATGAAGCAGTGCAATCAAGCCAAATAATAATTATTTATATCGACATTTCAACAACTTTTCAGTAGAAAAAAAAATACTTTAAATTATTACACTTTGCTGTTGAGTTCTACATGTATCCACTGAACACGCCTACCATATCGTCACTACTTTGAAAAAATCTCGTATCTCGCCGTGTGCCTGCTATACGGCCACAACTCAAAATTTTTAATTTTCTGGATTATTGCAGATTCGTATTCAAAATTGTTCAATTTACGACCTTATTTCGAGAGCCATAGCAAAAAACGTCCTTAAGAGCCTTTTTCTCACAAGTGGCCGTATGGAATTGACCATAAATTGTCAGAAGATTCCCTGCAATACGGCCACTTGCCAGTTTGTTCACATGTAAACCGACGGCCGTTTTGAGTTGTGGCTGTATAGCACACGTTTTAAATGTAAGTTTTGAGTTGCGTCCTAAAAACTTGAGTGATAATATTGTGTCAAACAGTCAGTATCACACTTATTATTACAAAATTACCAGCCCGACGCCGAAACTACTACACAAAATGATTAAACAAATCTCAACTTTGTTTTCTTACAAGTGCAGTTCAATATGTCTCATTACTAAGGTCATAATTATTTTTACCAGTCAGTACACGTTGCTCTCTACTTAAATTATTAAAAAACTAGACTTAAGATATTCAACGGCATTTGTCGAAAGTGTCTTAGTTGTCAAAGCGGACCCCAGGCTCCTATGAGCCGTGGCAAATGCCGGGATAACGCAAGAAGGATGATGATTTGTCGAAAGTGTCTTAAGATCTGCCCTTTTTCCGCTAAACTTGGTTATGGGGCACTCAAAGGCTATAATATATGGTGCACCGTCGGATCTGGGTGGCCACACTGTCACTCCACAGACTCGCACCATCTCCATCTGCACCACAAAGATGAGCAGTTTCCGATGCCTGTCCTGATACGTTTCAGCCGACACCAAACCTGTCGAGGCTCCTTAAATCACACCGGTCGGGCCCCAGTATCGAACTCGTACAGCTCTGTAGGAAGAGCTCTGGCTACCCAGTCCATTATCCATGCCTCTAAGGGGCTTACTTGTGACCCACTTTAGTGGAATTCAATTTGGGGGGGTAGTCGAGACTTCAGTCTGAGAGCCTTTAGCGCGTCGAGGTCTCGGTGGATGGGTAAACTTGTGTCTGCTCGAATCTTGGCGATTTCACGAAATAGGCACTTCTTGGCGGAAGTTTAGAGGTAAAATAGTCATCCCCGGCAACCAGTGTGTGGGAGTTCGTTTTAGGCAGCCTCTGATGAGTCGCACAGTGTGGTTCAGCTGGGCGTTACCGCGGTAGTATGGGTGCTGTTTAGCCACACCTCTGAGCAGTACTCGGCAGAGGAGTAGACTAGGGATAGCGCGGTTGTCCGAAATGTTGCTGCGCTGGCCCTCCAGGTAGTTCCAGTAAGCTTGTGAATGATGCTGCTCCGGGTCTTGAGCTTCGCAGAGAAGCTGGTCAGGTGTTCCTTGAAATTCAGGCTTCTATCCAGGGTGACACCAAGATACGTAAGCTACAAAGTTTTATTTGTTTCAATTTTAAATAATTAATATTATATATATATATATTATAATAGCTAGTTACACATAAATATTGCTATCGTTACTGTCAAAGTTCGTAAATAAAATTATTTTAACTATTTGGTGTTTTTTCATATATATTTGCATGATACCTTTATCGAATAACATCGTTTAATTTTGGACGCATCTCAAAATCATAAAAAAATGTTTCTGCAATACAGCCACAACTCTAAATACCTATCTTTCCGGCATTGTATCTTAAAAAAAATATTTTTTTTGCGAAAAGTGGCGTGATCTTATGGAGGGTTATATCATTCCGAGTAAAAATAGCTAAATTTCAAATTCATAGACCTAAAACTCAAGAAGTAAGATCCTATTTAACAGCCTCAACTATACTCTCAAAACTTTGAGACGCGATTTCTCGAAAAAATGGTTTTTTGAATTGTGGCCGTATAGCAGGCACACGGCGATCTCACGCTGCTCCTCAAAGTAAAAACGCAGTAAGTCTACATGCATTCCATACATACTTACTACAATTTTATTTTCATTGACAGACGAAGGTACAAGTTTTTTTAAAAGTAGTGACGATATATAACCGGTGGACACTCTTTAATAATGCAAACATTGTAAAACATGGAAAAAATGGACCAGTTACATTTCCCTCCAGTCGAGTTTTGTCCTGCTGTACTTACACAAATAGTGTGATAAGAATATTTGTTAAAATGGCAAAGAGGCATTTACTAAGTTAATACAGATGATGAAATTCATGTTGAGATATTTGTCTACTCAAAATTATCGTGATTAAACACACCAGTTTTATTATTTAGATAGTTAAAGACGTGTAGGTACATTAGTGTTACCATTTTCGCCTAAAGGCTAATTTGACTTAAGGAATTCATGTCGCAACCTCAACTCAAGGGTTTGCATCAGTGTGATTGTCTATCAAATATCAAGTGATAGAGTAGCTCCACAATCGTGTGTCTCGCGGCCTCGCATACCCAGTCGTCAGTCAATATGTATCGATTAGGTTATATAGATCGATTTATTTCACCTATCACTTATCACAGTTCAGAGATCAAGTCGTGGCACCGGTGTAGTTTGCAGGTTGAATGTCAACGTGCTACATTAAGTTAATTAAACAACTAAGAGCCCGGAGGCTGTAGAATGCCGACATATAATTTAGCTGTGCTTAATGCTCATTCTACATTTAAAACTTGTATTATGACCTCGTTTATAATGAGTATAATGACTCATAGACTTTAAGAGATGTAACAGGCATTTTCAATTAGCTTTTTATACGTGTCGATTTGGATAATAATTAAATAATTACTTGCGAAAAGAGTTATAGCTGAAAAACGCGCCTATGACTAGTATGACTTAAAAGTTGGTGCGCAATCGACCCAGATTAATATAATTTGCAAATATAATCTCAGAGATTACCTGAAGTAGTTAGTAGGTCTGTGAAAGACGGACAAACAAACAGACACAGACACTTTCCCATTTATAATATTAGTAGGGATTAAGCTAGGCAATGTTCGCCGTAGTGTTAAGAAGAAATTGTATAAATGAATAGCATACCGTGACAAGGAAATACTCAATAAAAATACACCGACCTTATCAGCACTTTACGTGTAATCGAATCGAATGTAAGAAGTCGTGATTTTCATTACAGAATGTTAATTAGTCTATTGTAAGCGACATCTGCCGAAACCTTGCTCAAACGTTGTATTGTAATTAGTGTAATTACTGTGATTCGCTCCGGTTCAATTGCCAGTGATAAATATAATATTTATTTATTAGATTCTCTTTGTCACGGGGGTGGGGGGACCGTGGGTTGTCGTAGAAGTCGACTGTGGTATATGGTTTAATTGTGGCGTAGGCGAGAGGCTGGCAACCTGTCACTGCAATGTCACAGTTTCGTTTTCTTTCAACCCCTTATTTGCCAAGAGTGGCACTGAAACTTGAGTAGTTTCATGTGCTCTGCCTACCCCTTCATGGGATACAGGCGTGATTGTATGTTATGTTATGTTATATTTAGAACTTCTTGCACAGATTGACTAAGTCCAACTTACACACTTCACAACTGTATCTATTAATAAAAACACTGAACTGACTATGTGTGTTGAATATAACAATATGGACGATTACACATAGTCAACTAAAAAGTCAGTCATTCCAATGAATAGACTGTCATCTCGCGATGCAGGATTAAAACACTTAAACCTCAGATTTCTCAATTTGAGTCATAACTTGATAGTTGATACTCGTATCGTATGTGTGAAAATGGTCAAACACAAAATATTATTGCCACCCAACTGAGCATCAAACAAACGGGTGGCGCCATCTAAACGACGATGTAAAGTTAAGGACGCCTTTTACTTCGGCTTAATTTGTCTTAAAGTCCTTTGAAACGGGAATTTGCAGAATTTCACAACAAATAATATTGTTTTTCATAAAGATCCAATCACTTACTCCGACTGTTCAGTGCCATATCACGGCCTTAAGAAAGTCAAAGCATTAATCTATGTGTTTGAAGCATTAGTCATTGAAAGCAATATATTAGGTATATTTGTTTCAGTAATTGAATATTATATGTTAAGCTACTTAAAGTCCTTTGAAACACATGTTGCTTTGTTTTTAATGGAATTCCCATACATGTTTCATAACATCATACAGACTTATAAGTTAATAACTGAATTATTAGGGTCGTTAATTTATGTATACGAAACTTGTGAAATGTAAACTACATTACCGAATTAAAGGTTTTGGTAACTATTTAAATTATAGACTAGTTATATGGACATATTTACAGTGTCTGAAATACAGTGATTTTATTTATTATTTTTATAGACGAATGTTGAAGTATTCGTTCTGAAGAATAATTAAAACCTAAACTATACGAGAACTTTTGTGGAGAAGAAAAATAAAATTTCGTTGAGCCAGCGCTTTTTTTAATATTTCTCTTTAGATGACATATTATGTACATTCAACAACACAGCTAGACAAAGTGCCAAAAATATGTATAGACACCTTAGTGTACAGTCAATAAAGTTTTGTATACATATTTTTGGCACTTTGTCTGTATTGACAGGCTGTGTTGTTGGCTGTACTTATTGTACAGTCGACTACAAAGAGATGTATCCACTTTTTCACCTTATTACAAGGCAATAAGGTGAAAAAATGGATACACTGTTTAAGTTGCAGGCGTCCATAGGTTACGGTGACCGCTTTACATCAGGCGGACCGTATACTTGTTTGCCACCGACGTAGTATAAAAAAAAAAAAAACATCTCTTTGTAGTCGACTGTACCAACATCAATTTCTTCCTCCTTACTCGGATCCTTTTTTAGCTATTTAGTACTAATGACTGAAATATTTAGTTATTGCTAAAGGAGCTACATAATGCGACATTGTTGTTAGCAAGATGTCACATGACCAAAACTAACTAAACAAAACGACTAAAATAAAGGTGAATAAAAAGTCACGCAACTATGTACTATATAATGTTTCGATTGGCACTCTCTGCAAACTATTATCACTTGCCTAGACTTTTGTCACATATAATACTCTAAATTTAGTAGTTCTAGTACCCATTAGAGAGTCGGTGATATTCAAGAACCTAACAAGTCTGTCATGCGCCACACCTCCGCCAGAGGTCACGCATTCCTTTGCTAATAGACTCGAAGAAGATTGCATGAATACTGCTAATGCCTACAAAATGTAGTTTTTTCGTGAATATCATAATTTGACATTTACATTCAGATCCATTATTAGTTTAACATTTTAGGAAATATTTTAGTTCGTCATTCTAAATGTTACATTCAAAGTATTTTTTTTTTTTCAATTTGCATGTGACATGCCGTGGCCATATAACATTTAATATTCAGTTGATTATTCTATAAATTTTGATTAATATTTTCCTGCGAAAAAGGGTCTTGATAGACAAATAGGCGGACGGACAATAAAGTGATACTATAAGGTCATAAGGGTTCTATTTTTTCTTTTGAGGTACGAAACTCTATGAAAGTGTATGAAATAATGAGACTTTTGACTCCTAAGGTACTGGTACCACGAGCTAGTAAACTATGAGCTATCGGCTATAAAAACGATAAAAAGATAATCACTCCAGTGTAAATAAAAGAGACACGGCGATGTTTATATAGCTACTCGCCCAGCGGTGAGCTATTAATGTCGCCGTGTCTCTTTTATTTGTCGGGAGCATCACGGGAGTGCTTATCTTTTGTTCGTTTTTATAGCCGATAGCTCATAGCTTACCAGCTCGCGGTGGGACTAGTGTCTAAATAGTAAGATCGAAAGAGCTAATGATTCTAAGTAGGTACAAAATTCATGAGAATTTACAAAAATCAGAAAAAGACAACAAAATACAAACTAGCCCAACGAAATAAGATTGCGGCCTTCATTATCACATTCGATATCCTCTCGTTATGTTGGTGTGTAAGTAATCTCGAGCTAACTCGGGTTACGACCAGACCGCAATCTCGCACCTAATCCAATTAGCCAAGGCTTTATTTTTTAGCGTATTCCTTTATTACAAATACTATTATATATAATACATATTAGCTAGGAACATATAATACATATTAACTAGGTAGAAGAAGAGCTGGTAGCTTAGCGGTAAGTACGTGCGACTTTCGTTCCGGAGGTCGCGGGTTCGAACCCCGGCTCTCACCAATGAGTTTTACGGAATTTATGTGCGAAATGTCATTTGATATTTGCTAGTCGCTTTTCGGTGAAGTAAAACATCGTAAAGAAACGGAATAATTCCAATAAGGTCTAGTTTACACTTCGGGTTGGAAGGTCAGACGGCAGTCGCTTTCGTAAAAACTAGTGCCTACGCTATATTTTGGGATTAGTTGTCATAGCGGACCCCAGGCTCCCATGAGCCGTGGCAAATGCCGGGATAACTCAAGGAGGATGATGACATAATAGCTACTAGGAGTTCTATCCTCGTAATTCCCGGCGTACACAATAAAATTGAAAAATTTACCAGGGAAAATTGGTCCGAGGCTATACCACAGAATATATAATAGTACAAGTACAGAAAGCCCACTGCTTTGATGTCCACGAAATGCCGCTTTTTAAATGCCTACAAAATTCAAAATTCTAACAAAGAAACGAGCCGCACGTGCGAAGCGTCGGACGATAGGGTTGCCTATGGATTAAAACGAATTAATACTCAGATAAAATGTTATACTATTATATTCCAGTCTTGGATGCTATCTAGCTATATATACAGTATTTATATTTTTTATTTAGGTCCCAACAACTTAATCAATAGTAGATCTCTCTAAGATTGTCCTATTTTATTCATGATGTCTATTTAACCAAGCATTAGCCGTTTACACGCGGACATCGCATATAAAAAAAACTTGCAACGTAAAGTAACAATAGAAAGTGCAAACGTGCGTCCCGTGAGAACGCGCGCCACCCCTGATTAGGCCGCGAACTTGCGGCCGCCAGCATGTACGCGGCGATAGAATCGCGGAGTGAGCCGTCCCTGGCTATACATCATCATCATCATAAACTTAAGAGTTAATCTCTTGTCGGTGGAGTATTTTCCAGCTTTTTCTATCCTGTGCCAGCTCTTTGACACTTTGATACGACACGGCTCCTACTTTTTCTTTTATTTGGTCCATGTAGCTGCGTCTGGGCTTTCCTCGACCTCTCTTACGTCCAATCCGTCCCTCCAGAATAGTAATAAAAAAGTGGTCGTGTCGCATCAAATGTCCGATCATTTTTCCGCGTCTATTTTCAATCGTTTTCAGGATGGCTCGTCTTTCATTTACTCTTCGTAACACCTCCTCATTCGTAATCTTGTCTCTCCAACTAATTCCCTCCATTCGTCTCCAGCACCACATTTCAAACGCTTCCATTCTCTTCCTATCTCTTAGGGTCATTGTCCACGTTTCACATCCATAAACTGAATGTATATTATGATGACACTGGAAATTTCAAATGTCGTAAGGGACAAACACTTACCTACTTTTCAGGGGGGCCAAATACACTACAATCATTGTATGTGTATGATATATTGATAAAATATCTCAAAAATATAAATGTTAATGATTGTAGGTGACTAAAAAATAAGTACTCTGTATTAAATGTACGTATTAATGAAGGTTGCAGGACATTAAATTTTATTCCCAGTTAAGCAAAAATAGTACATTACGACACAAGTGCGTAAAAAAGGAAGTTCGAAACGAGTGGCGATAAATTAAAACACGACTGAAGGGAGTGTTTTAAATCGGCACGAGTTACGAATTTCCTTTTCGCACGTGTATCGTACGACGTTTTTCAGTACAGATGAGCCTCTGAAGTTTCGACCTGGCATATAATGAACCACTTCTCGAACTAGTGCGTAAAAAAAACCGGCCAAGAGCGTGTCGGGCCACGCTCAGTGTAGGGTTCCGTAGTTTTCCTTATTTTTCTCAAAAACTACTAAACCTATCAAGTTCAAAACAATTTTCCTAGAAAGTCTTTATAGAGTTCTACTTTTGTGATTTTTTTCATAATTTTTAAATATATCGTTCAAAAGTTAGAGGGGGGGGGCGCACTTTTTTTTCCTTTAGGAGCGATTATTTCCGAAACTATTAATATTATCAAAAAACGATCTTAGGAAACCCTTATTCATTTTTAAACACCTATCCAACAATATATCACACGTTGGGGTTGGAATAAAAAAAATATCAGCCCCCACTTTACATGTAGGGGGGGTACCCTAATAAAACATTTTTTTCCATTTTTTATTTTTGCACTTTGTTGGCGTGATTGATTTACATATTGGTACCAAATTTCAGCTTTCTAGTGCTAACGGTTACTGAGATTATCCGCGGACGGACGGACGGACGGACGGACAGACAGACATGGCGAAACTATAAGGGTTCCTAGTTGACTACGGAACCCTAAAAACGACCATCTGTACTGAAAAGGTATTTTAAATGTTTACAAAAACTGAACTTTATATTTTTCATAGTGGGTTTTATTTCATTGTAAGGCCGTTAAGTGATAACTGGACTTTTCTGATTATTAAATTATGCATAACAAGTCGATAAACACCCAATTTGATTGCGAAAATGGTAATCATTTTATTACTACAAATCCTTAATGTACGTCGCGTCATGGACAGACATAAATACAAATAAATATTGTGAGAAACCTTAAACAGATCGACCTGGCGCCAAATTAAGTATAGTTAGTATTATGGGCACAAGTCTAGCTAGCACATCTTGAACTCTCGCCCGCGAGTCCATACTTGTGTCGCTGAAATTCAAACATGGGTAAATCCATTCTGCTATAAGGTTATCAATCTTTCAGATCATAATATATTTTTCTATATAATCAACCTTAAAGAAGAATAGATTCACCCAGGTTTGCAGTTAAGCGACACATTTAAAAATCGCGCTTATGTATGTATGGTCTATGGTATGGACTCGCGCACGAGAAAAAAGTTTCAAATTTGCACACTTGAATTTTAAATAAAATGCGCTTACCGGGTCTATCACTCTTTCGTTTTGGTGCGACAGATCCAGACTGCGTTTCGTTCGGCGTCTTCTAGGGTCAATGTTGTCGTTTCGGCTAGGCCGTCTGCGCAGATGTAACTGAACGCGGCTGGACATGTCTCGGGGTCACTGGTAAAAAGAGAAAACAATTCGTCGACTGTGCAAACAATGAAGTTCTAATAAATTTTAACCAGTTATTTTACGCTATCCTGTAATTAGCGACACCGGACGCTGATGTGATGTGTGGATGTATCACGTATCAATAAAAACAACAAGAAACCTCGAAAAAAATATATTATGACTTGTTTGGCGAATCAACAAAATTTCTCTTTTCTTCAAAATTCTCCTAATATTGCATAGGAGCGTAGATAGGCATACATAACACGCCATTGCTAGATTATTTGTGTAAAAACATATTTATTTTATATTAATTAAAAAGATAATCCTTAGTATTTAAGATACATACATATATTAAGGTATATATTATACAAAATACGTGTACTTACAAAACTGCACGTAATCCGAAGAGCTCGCCCACTTTAATATTTTACGTTGTTTCGATCACAAAGCTTTGCACGTAAATAATAATATTAATTTTTTTTTCCCACATTTTAACCTTTACTGACAGCCGTCATTACAAAGTAAACTTACATAGACAGAAAAAAATATAGACGAAAGGTTTTAAATAACCTTTTCAGTACAGATGGTGTTTTTTTTATGCACTAGTGCGAGAAGTGGTTCATTATATGATAGGTCGAAACTTCGGATGGCCATCTGTACTGAAAAACGTCGTACAATACACGTGCGAAAAGGAAATTCGTAACTCATGAGTCATGTATATTTATATACTCCCATCGGTCGTGTTTTAATTTATCGTCACTCGTCTCGAACTTCCTCTTTTCCGCACTTGTATCGTAATGTACTATAAATGTGTCCTGTACACTTTCATGAAGCATACCATAATATACCGAAAAAGACAGATATAGCTACTCTATTCGATCTTTAATCAGTACGGTGATGAATGAAACTTTCTCTCTAAAAAATAACAACATTTTTATATGAGGAGGCACAAAGGTTATGTCAGATGGCACCAACCTATTAGTCCATACGTGAGAGCGAGAAGATGATATGTTTTTCTCTCTCTCACACATATGAATGACAGTGACATGCCTAGACACACAAATGTGTCATTAAAAGTCAAAGACTTGAATTATTGCGATTCGATTTGCATTGATTTTGTATGGAGTTGGCGTTCTTCTCCTAGTGAGTGTTATATTTTTTGCACTGGACACAGACACCAGCTTCTATCAATCTCTTTATTTCTAATTTACCAATCTATGCATTACTTACTCTCATTTCTAATTTCCATGGCTAATTACAGTAAAACCTTTTGACTATAAAACAGTTTAAAAAAATATATTTTCTATGTCTATGATTGATAGAATTGCATGTTTGTTGACAGTTCTAGAAAAAAAGTCAATTTTGTGTGATTTTGTCATTTTTGTATTTTTGTTCTTCTGTAACATTTTATAATAAAACTAATTGTGCAATCATGTTGTGATCGTGACCAGTGTAATACGAGAATCATGAAATTTTTTCGTGTTAATTAAACACAGTTATTGGAATCGTTGAATAGTAAAACTAATCGATTTATTATAATTAACATAATCACTGAAATTGGCAATATAACATCAATATTACCAAGAAGTAGGTATGTATGTACATCTTGATTTGTAGATTTGTCGGCCTCATTCTTTAGGTTTCAATTAAATGGTACCTAGTCTAAAGGATTTAATTTAATTTCATATGTTCTACAAGCATTAACATCTGACATCTACCTCGCATTTGTTATAGGTTGGCTGGTTTCGTTAAAAAAGTCTGGTGTGTGCACAAAACTATCGTAGCTTTTACACCTATTTGTGCTGCTAATACCTACATATAATTGAAATCTAACGTCACTTACAGGTAAGTCCGTTTAATTCGAATTAAAAAAGAAAACCTACTTTTAGTATTACTGTTGCCTGTCCAAGAAAAGAGCCTCCTAAAGCGCCGGCAACGCACTTAGCCCCTCAGCTGTGGCGGGTGTTCGTGGGTGGTAATTGCTTTTCACAGGGAATTCGTCTGCTTGTTTGCCTCCAATGTCATAATAGTGCATGATCATTTATTGGAATGTATGCGATTAATCTTTTATTTTTCTTTACTTACAGCGCCATCTGTGCAGACAGCGAAAGACTACGCTCCGACAGTTCACTAGCGTCGCGTCTCCTCGACACTGTTTGAGAAGGCGACTATAGATGGCTCTTAAGGTAATCATCAATAAGATAACTCGGAACAAAGTTATGAAAGTTGTACGGCACCGAAAGGAGTGACTTATCTTTGTAATTTTATCCGGCTGGACCAGATTTATGTTTTCCTTATTAGCTACGACGTCATTTTTGTTCATGATGGTTTGATAGTTTGTTACATTAATTTGCGGTGGGAGGATGTGAAAAAAATGCAAATAGATATTAGACATATTCAAGTAAGTATTGTAAAGCTAGCACTGATTGACTGACGAGTTATTTTTCGCAGACTGGGAAAGTAATCTTTTCGATTTCAGGCAAGTCGACTAAGAACGTATCAGTATCGCGCTGACAGTGAATACAATTTTAACATTACAATTTGCATTTTCGGGTCATATTAATCACAATAAGTTCAATATTTTTATTCACTTTATTCAACGCATTAGGAAATATTATAGGTTGTTCCTCACTGGCTTCCGTTGATCGGTCTCCTGCCAGGACTAGCACATGATTAGCATCACAGTAATCACAGTATGTTGTCGCGATGTACATCACACGTCATCTTATACTTGTATTCATGCCATACTCGTAAGGCGGGCAAGCACGGTAGTTTGATATGACCTATCCCGTCGGTCCGTCCCTCTTTCACTGTTCTTGTTTCAGTAAGTGAGAAAAAGAAACACTGGCCATATAACAAGTCTATGTCGCGGCTAGATAATCGCGCGCCGATCATGTGCTAGCCCTGTTGCTTGGTCCTGGACAAACTTGTAAACATTCGCGATACATTATGCAGTCAGAATATCGAAACTCCTTCAGCTTCTCGGTCGAACCGTGATCGATCAACTGTGCTTATTGAATTCCCGGGCTTGGAGGCGCGCTTACACTCGTATTATTATAAATAAGATAAGGAAAATCGTGTTTTCTCGGGTTTTGTTAACTTGAGTTCTCCCGTCACTGGTTCGGGGTAATATAATCGTATTTCTGAGCCAGCTTAGTAAATGTGAAACAAATTGTCGATAAAGAAGATTTTGTTTTAATTTAATAAAATGTGCAGTATGCTGGATATTATTTATTTTGTCCGCCGTTAACGTTAAAGGAAGAAATTGCATCTAGGAATGCCGTAAAAAGGTAGATCGTGACGTTTACCTACCTGTTTTTGTTGTTCTGCAGGGCTATTAAGCTTCAAATTTTATCACTTATCAACGTGGATAACACATCTGTCACTCACACTGACATACTTACCAAAATGTGACAGCTGATTTATCCACGTGGATAAAAGTGATAAAATTTCAAGCGTGACAGGCCCGCAGCACGCTCATTTGTCGACTAAAATTTGTTTCCGCCATCGAGATCGCAAGCAACTTCAAAAGCGCGCAATGTGGGGAGTCTGGCTCCTTGACTATGGGATTAGTATTTATTTTATTAGCAGTGCAGTGATGTTAGGCTTTTACAGCTCACTCAAGATTCTCGTACCGCCTAACAGCCAATTATTGTACATAGTGTCTGCCAACAAATAATTGTCCTGGGTTTAGATCTCAGTAAGGGAATGTATTTGTCTTATGAACTTAGACGTTTATTCCTGAGTCTGCATGGATGTTTTCTATGTAATACACGTATATAAAGTATGTAGTTTTGCTTAGTTTGGAGCTAGGTTGATCTGTCTAATGTGTTCTATTCTATAATATTTATTTACACAGTAGGAGTACTACATTATTTATTGTAGCTATTTATGACAACAGCTTAATAGTGAATAAATTCTGGTCGCATTTATTCACAACTTCAATCAAGTGCCGAAATCGATTCCAATTATATTCATCCAATGCATGGTGGGCGAGTAATAATGCAGTAATTCGAGATATTGGCAGGACATCGTACCTAGTCAACGTCACAATCACTGACGCTTCGTAGTTAGCCCTCCTTGTCGCTTTTCAGTAATGGTACAGAGCCAGACTGCATTACGTAGCGTCAAAGACTGCCACTTCGGCTAGGCCAGCAAGAGACGCGAGTTGATAGAGACGGGTAAATTAATAGTGTTTGGACATGGCTCGCGTTGGAGCGAGGACAAACATTGTGAATGCCCTTTTGTATTTACTGAATGGTTGGTAGTCCAGGCATTGAGAACTTGAAGCAGGAAATGGAAAACTAATATGGTTTGAAGTTTGGGTGAACTACATGAAATAATAAGTATACGAGTAAGAACATTTGTAAAAGCAAATTTGTCCCAATTTTTATTTAAGTTTAACCTTTTGAATTTGACCGTATTCTTCAAATGATACAATTTTACCTTTGTAAGTAGGTACATAGCTATTTTCATTGTAACTATTCTAAAATTACCTTTTAAACACATAAAAATGTTCTCAGACAAAAAAAACTATAAAATAGTTTTTTACTAGTTAGTAAATACGGTATACGTGCTTTCTATCTGACTGACCATTTGAACTGAAAACCGATTTTACAGCAACCGCAATTGTGTCGAGCAAATAGCAAACTGGATATCTAGCCAACGTTGCCAATCGCTTACGCTTCGTAAGGGTATCGTAGCTCTCTCCCAATCGCTCTTCTGTTGTGTGGTGACTAGGCTTAGGACTTTTTATGGCATAACGTGGTTCTAAAATCCGTGGAGTCGCCATATGAAAAATTTTGAAAGTCAAAGTCAAAGTCCGACAGTATGATGTCACATTAAATATAAATATTTATACACACTGTCACATCGTTACTGAGTTCATTTTAATCGAACGTAGTTGATTTTATCTTAGTAGTAATTTTTTGGTATTATTACATACACTCAGTTCAACCATACTTGTCCAATCATGTAAACAAATACTGCCGGAAAACATTATCTCACTTTTCTCTAGAATTGCACATTAACCATCACTAAAAATATTATTATACACTTAAATAAACTCACAAAGTATTGAAAATCAATCAAAAAACCACTGAAAAATATCATTTCTAAAACGATTTTCATCAATAAATTGTAATTACGAACGGATGACATCAAAAACTCCTGACATTACGAAGTCTAGATTGTCTATGACTCGTAATGTTGAGATGACAACTGATCGTTATAAACGATCATTATTAACGTTTGAGTTTGTATAGCTTGGAAAAAATGCGTTGATATTAAGTAATTACAATAATTTATCAGATTTATTAACCGACTTCTTTACTTTCATTTCCTACCTCTTTATAATAAATATTTTACTATCAGTATATTTTTTGTTGTATTAATGTTAATGTTAGGTACTAAGTATAAAATGAATACTGTACTAGCCTTTTCCATAGGATTGTTGCTAATGCGACGAAACCTAATAAAATTTTGGTTTTTACATAGATATTGTGTGACGTAAAATTGAAAATCCTGTAATGACGTTAGCAACGTTTTTTTACAAATTATCGTTAATACATCATTTTATCGACATTTCCAATCACTAGTAATTGTCTTTGATCATATTTGACGTTTCGTTTGTTTACATGATAGGACAAGTAAAGATGAACCGACTGTATAGGATTATGATAAAATTTAATAATAAATAACATTATTAGTTAATACTAACTACGTTCGATTAAAATTAAATAGGTAACGTTCTGACAGTATGTATAAATACTTATATTTAATATGACATACTGTTGGACTTTGACTTTGACTTCGAAATTTTTTCATATGTCGACTCCACGGATTTTAGAACCACGGTATGCCATAAAAAGTCCTAAGCCTAGTGGTGACAGAGCCACACTGCACTTTGATCGCCACGTACCGGTAACGGTTGTCACTTCGGCTAGGGCGCCTACGAAGAAAGAATTCACTTTACAGCGGCAGAGCATAAAATAACACGCTTGTAAGTACATTGTCTGTAATGGTATTGCTGCCCTCCTGTCCACAATTCTGTAAATTCCTTTCAGCTTTTTATTTAATTCACTGAATGAGGTTCGATATTGCCCGCATTTATGTAATTGTAAATTGTAACCAATCACCTGTCACTGCAATGCCACAGTTTCGTTTTCTTTTAACCCCTTATTTGCCAAGAGTGGCCCTGAAGCTTTAGTAGTTTCATATGGTCTGCCTACCCCTTTATGGGATACAGGCGTGATTGTATGTATGTATGTATTATGTTATTGTACCGATGATATTTCTTCAATATCTAATTTTAAATTTCTGATGTGTTGGCGATAAAATTGTGTCTCGGATAATTATTTTAAGGGAATCTATCCCTATTTATAGTGGCTTACTTTTGCTAGACGGTCTTGGTTCTATTTACTTTAATAAGTACGTGTCAAGATCGAAGAGATAAAAATGAATTAAAAATGGGCAGATTTTTCTTTGTCCAAGAAAACAATTTTCAAATTATGCTCATAAATTTTGTACTTTTTTCCTGTAAATAGACCTCGGCTGGACTTGGAAAATAAACAAATTTTCTAATATAAAAATAACTGAAATTTTGATTATCATAAAAAGATGGGATGATAAAAAAAGATGATACATATAAAAGAGACGTCGCGCGATAAACGTTTTACCAAATTTATCGCGACGTTTTACCATTTATCGCGCGACCATGCTTGCCTGCCTGGTGTATAAAACACGAAAATTATTAAAGCATATTGAGTTTTATACGAAGTTTTACAAAATTATCAAGTGAGATGAGACCCGAGAAGTGTGCAAAGCGGAATTTTGCTCAACGGTCTACCGTTACCGTCTCGCGGTCATCTTAACTTGTAATTCCATAAAGAGCACAATCTTCTCGCTGCGGCGGCAATGAGATCTTTGCACAAAAAGTCTTAACTGCTGCCCATTTTCCAGCACATTCCACCGTTTTTTATTGAAGTTTGGATGTGTACATTCCACCCATTGACCCTCCGGCTATATAGTTTCCATTACGTACTAGCTTTTTGTTTTTCCTCAATGTTTTTGTTCGCCAGCGGGGACTGTAAGCTTTGGAACTGTTTGATTATTTTGGTATTGCAAAGATAATGAAATACCTACTCGTTGTATGTTTACGTTTTTAGGGTTCGACATATAAAAAAAAAACATTCAGTCGAAGTCCTCCTTTTTTTAAAGCTTGACGCAAAAACGACGGGGTGTTATAAGTTTGACGTATCTGTCTGTCTGTCTGTCTGTCTGTCTGTCTATCTGTCTATCTGTCTATCTGTCTATCTGTCTATCTGTCTATCTGTCTGTCTGTCTGTCTGTCTGTCTGTCTGTCTGTCTGTCTGTCTGTCTGTCTGTCTGTCTGTCTGTCTGTCTGTCTGTCTGTCTGTCTGTCTGCCTGTCTGTTTGTCTGTCTGTCTGTGTGTGTCTATCTGTGGCATCGTAGCTCCCGAACGGATGAACCGATTTAGATTTCGTTTTTTGTCTGAAAGCTGAGTTAGTCGGGAGTGTTCTTAGCCATGTTTCATGAAAATCGGTCTACTATGTCGCGGTCGGGGGTTTTTTAAAATTTTCTCTGTCGAAATGTTTTAGTTAAATATTTAACCTTGGATATGTCAAGTTAATCTTTTAATTAATTTGTGTCAGCATTTGTTAATACTTTCACTCCGGCATCAGATCTGTTCGATCCGATGCAGGTATGTTTAATTGCGTTGTTATGTTAACTAATTTCCGTAGCGAAGGTGGTGTACAAAAATAAGACAGTAAAACAATATTGGCAGTATGTTAGTTTAAAACCAACTCTATTATTTATGAAAAGTAGACTAAATTTGGTTTTTATGGCAAAGAGACACATTTTTAAATAAATACTAAAATATTAGAAGTTACGTTATCACTTAGCATAGTGATTAAAATGACATAAAGGGGACTCGTATTTCAATACTCCGTCATGTGCATTGTGCATCCGGCCTTCTGCCTGGCCATGTGTCTAAACCATTTTAGTATTTCAAAGCTAAAATTGAAAAAAAAAAGAATACTCATACTCAAATCAAACGCTACTTAAATAATTAATTTGACGCCTTGCCTCTCAAAGTGGCACATAGATATTTTAGAAATAAAACACATTGCGACAACTAAAGCCCTTATTTATTTATTTATCGTATGGCATTTATACATCTTACTGGATTTCAATTATATAGTTATTTCCTTAATTATTAAATCTTAAACTAGAGATTGATGTATGTGCTCTTCAGATACTCAATTGCCGTTTCGCTGAGGTTTATGATGTCTATAAGGTAACTAAAGCCCTGATAAGGCCTGATTCGTAACGGATTTGTCAAATTCAGAGTGCTTTTTCTTGTATAATTTCTAGCTTACTTTATATATACATTACACCATTCAAATTGCCAGATTCACAAAATTATTATGTTAGAATCATGTTTAAAATCAATTCTCAACTAACTAGATAGATAAAATTAAAGTGATCGCTGAAAATAATTCGGCGACAAATTGCTGTCAAAAACTTGATTCCTGTTGACGAAACTTGCATTTAAATCATTTTCAACACTACCAGGCAACCAACATTATACCTTATCTGAAAGGCAATTTCTTTACGATTCCTATGAAACAATGATAATGTAGATGAGTCTCCAAATATCCACTTTACTAGGAATTCAGTCGATGCAGTGTCCGTTACTAAGCATTTAAAGCAAAGTAACCACTTTTCGATAAAAAATCTACAACAAAAACTGCTGAACGAAGCTGTTCGCAGATTTTATTTAATAATATGATCTTTCAACTTTATTCTGACAATAGCTGGATATCATCCACCACAGCTATGAAGCCAGCAGCCTGCTAAAGCCAACGCTCTTCAAATCGGGTAAAAAACTTAATTTAACGAAGTTTCATAGTATTCACCTATTAACCGGAATAGGATGGAGTGTCTAAGAAATTCATTCATTTAAATGACACCAACCATAAGCCACCAAAATATTTAAAAAAGATAGTCCTTGATAGGACTAAAACTAAGAATGTGTCGAAAAACACTGTCGGATGTACGATGGAGGGCATACAACAAAACTTACAACATGAGCGAGGAGAAATGGAGAATGATGAATTTACTAATAAATAATAAATTTTAAATACATTTTAAACACATTATAGAAAAACATACTTTGATTCGGCCGGCTCTGGTACCGTTAAAACAGTTTTGAATTTGACAAATCCGTTACGCGTCAGGCCTTAAGACGTTAGTCTAGTACGTAAATAGTACAATACTAATTATATACCCAAGACGAGCTTTCTTTTTCCATGGCACTTTAATTCCATCTTGAAGTCTTAACTCACCCCAGTTTTCACCTTCTGCAGCTGAAGTGCTTTCGGTTTGGCAGAGCTATAAAGGCTTAGTATCCTATAAAAGAGCCACATGATAAATATGAGTATAACTGTAATAAACGTAAACGGAGGTCGTATTTTTAAATCGCTGCGGCCACGAGACAGCGGAGTGTAGATAAAAGTGTATTTTCTAGATATACAGCTTGAAATGTTTACTGAGGCTCGACTCGTGGTGTTGGGTAAACATGTTTTCGTTGGTGAACAGACGATCATGATTGAATAAACACTGGCTTTTCAAATGGCACATATTTACAATCTGTGTTCTTTAAGTTGACTTACTATTACTTAAATTTGAATAAACCCTAAAAATTACAACATAGTATGACTTTCACGTCCTACTTGATTCGAAATCGATATGTGAATTTGAATACGGCTGCTGAATTCGCGTCTGTCTTACGGCTCGAAACGTAACGATTCTGGCAGACCGCTCCATGGACCGTGTGAATCAAGTGTCTGGGTCGCGCCGAGGATCGAGATCGGGCGGCAGTGTGGCGGATCGCGCGTGACGTCATCTCTCTCCGGGCGTAGAAGTCGGACAACGCATGCGTTAGACCAAGATTACCAAGTACAAGTACGACGTATCGCGCCCTCCACCCTGGCTCCCCGCCGGCCCCCGCGCCCCGGCGACACCCTGGCCCGCCATTTCACGGGCGGCGCGCAACCCCTCCACTCGCTCGCCCGCCCTGGCCAACTTTCGCATACGCCGCGTCGAGGCCGAATCATAAACTTTCACAGTTTCAAGTGCGTGTTTACGGCGGACTTGGTGTGAAAAGGACAATTAATTTAAGTGACATTATTACGTTCATAACGGTAACTAGTTCGGATGTAAAAAGTTCAGGTAAGTTTTGTCACGCTTTTTGTTTACAGGAGCTGTTTATTATTAACAGCGGATATGGAAATTCATAAATTTGCGCCGGTACGAATGTTGGATGAGAGATAGAACGAGTTGCACTGACTTTGGTGATTGCGTAACTGGATGCGCCGAGATCGGATTTGCGGCTTCCCGCTGTATTAACTAACTGTTCGTGTCCTACTTTATTAAGGAATACTTAACAACTAAGTTAATTGTTTACTAGAAATGGTCCATCATAATTTGGTAGAAATTTGAACTGTGACTACGGTTAAAAAACATCAACGCGCGCGCGCCTCCATTCGAATACGACTTGTCCGTTAAAAATCAACTATATACGTATTATACGTATTTTTATAAAGGAATGTTCCTAGACAGACTACAAAAAAATGTTTGGTAATATCGCTTTGAAATAATTAAATTGTCGAAGCGCAGATCCCATTTCAGTTTCCCGCATTAGGCTAGGTTCATCATTATGACAGTAATTGAATATCGGACTTTAGACATTGAACTATAAATGTTGATGCTGAAATTAGTATGATGTTTTGGTTTATTGAATTAATTTTAATACATGTTTTCTCCAGTTCTATCTAAAACGATTTCCGAGAAATTTGTTAGCAGCGGATTACTTATTAGTTGAAGACAATTAAAAGTGAGAACACTTGTAAACTAATAAGATTTAGTTGAACGTTTTTAAACTGTTTGCCTGTACATATATGTAGTACTTAAGTAGTATAAATATGTCACATAACACGATGTTAAATAAAATAAATATAAAACCATCTCCAATAAATTAGTGTCAATGAGTTGCTTTTAGATTTGAAACTAGGATTAGCAGATTTAAATGTGTATCCAGTTTAGCGTAATGTTCTTGATTTCATTCAAAGTGATTTGACTGCTAATACTACCAGTTTGACAATAGCATAAATAGGTATCTCCAGCATTCAATGCGTACAACATACTATTTTTGCATCTCGCTCGTACTCGTGCGGATGTACTCGTCAGAATTTGGCAGTTTTGTCAGTTTTAACCTTTTTTTTGTCAGTTTGACTTGCACCACTTACCTACTTCCTTATGTGAAAACAACGAAATTTAGTAAGACATATCATTGTAAAGTTTTAGGATAGGTAACTGTTAGTTTGAGATATATAAAGTATAAATAAGTAAAACATACATTTAGTAACTCTTTCTTGCAAATAAAATGACATAATTATTACCTAACGATTATTAGGAGTAGCTTGTATTGGACAGATTTTTATGAATATTGCAAAGAATTCAAGTAACTCTGTATAAGTAAGGGATATCTTCCTCTTCTTACAGTAATGTACCTAAGTATTACATATAGAACTCTCGAAAATTTCGAAGATTGAATGAATAAAACTATTATTATTCTTAACTCAATACAGGAAATATAATTTATAACGTCATGCCTAAAATAAAACAAAAGTGGAAACACTGACATTTTATCCCGCCAGGTGGCGTCTGTGCAAGTGTCTAGGCATATAACTGTCATTTATATGTGTGAGAGAGAAAAAAAAATCATATTCTCGCTCTCACGTATGAAATTTCTTTATAGTGTGCTATGCAAGTGCAATGGACTAATAGGGTGGCGCCATCTGTCATAAGTCATAACCTTTGAGTGTGCCTACTCATTGAAGTCTCATAGTCTAAAATCTATAATTTAATTTCTGTTCCACCACTAAGTGAATACAATGCCGGTTTTCTTAACATTTGCCAAAAATCCATCATTCCCTTACGAGGCATGGCAAATTGGCATTTTTATGCGCATGTGTGAACCCGGAGGCAATAAATCTACTGGTATCTATTGGGAGCGGAGTAGAGTTAGTTTTGCATTTGAGAATTTATCGTACGCTTTCGAATGGTGGGCTCATTCTCTTGCATTTTTTGTGGTATCGGCCCGTTCATGAATGGGGCGAGCCTATGCTGCCGATGTTACTGAATAGCTTACATTCAGCGACCGCGTACTGTGTAAAAATGTATTGGAACTGAAAAAGATATGAGTGAAAAATGTAAATACATTTTCTGCCAATTTTGATTAAATGTTTCCGTGCAAAGAGTTCGACTAAGCTGGCTTTACATCGACTTGAACTAGCAATCCACTAGTCACTAGAGAGTTGCTCAGTTTAATATGACAGATGATTTGTGCACATATTTTTGAATGATTAATCTATTCAGATAAAAATGTACCTTTCATTTATTTTTGAAGCCTTGGATTTGCTCATATATTTATGAAGTCGACTGTGCTTAAAAAAATATATTTTTTATGTAGAGGCGGTTTGGTCTGATTATTTTTTTTATATAAAAAAATAAATTGTTAGGCACGCAATTAACATACTCACATATTTTTAGGTAAACGTTTAATGTACGTTTTTCTACATATATCATAAAATACACATAAAATAACGTATGTTTTATAACTAATATTGTTACGTATTTACATTTTTTCCTGAAACTCCCTAAGCCATATTCATTTGATATCAAGCACACTATAAAGTAACAAACGATTTAATTTAGCCACTTTGATCAGAAAATGCAAGCATGCAATTTCATAAAATTGATTTACCTACATGTGCTAACGAAATGCCATGGTGATGGACTTGCAATTCAATTACTTAGTCGAACAGAACAGATTGCTTTATATACCAGCTCCCATTCGTGGCTAATTCACTTTACTTCACCTGTCAACGCAGACTTCTGAAGGTTTAACTGGAAATTGTTAGATTTTTAGTAGAAAAATGCTCGTAGCGGTGCAAAATGAACTCTGATTTTAGAAGGAAAACAAAGAGTACTCAAAGCGAGTACCTATATATCATCTATACTGAAATGGGTGTTATTGTCCTAACAGAAAAACTACCAAGCCCACTGGTGGCCAAGCCGAGAATCGACCCAAACATTACAACAAATTAAATGATCTTCATAAAAAACATTTTGATATGTCAATTTTAGTTGTCGCCACTACTATTATGTATAAACTTAAAATAAATAAATGTCATATATATAGCCTCCAGATGTCCAAACCTGGAGTGATCCAGAGAGTCCATCTCAGAGTGATCCAGCTTTGGACACTTGGAGGCCTTGGTAATTTTTTTGTATAAGTCATTTCTATACTTTAATAGCTTTCAAATATGATTATATTTGTATAAGTAATATTATTATTTATTATTATTTATTAGTAAAAACATGTTTACATGACATTACAGTAACACCAATGCGTCACGAAACTTAGATAACATAAAAGAAAAAAACAGTATGTAAGAACATGAAAAAAAAAAAACAATAAAGTTTAAAACTAAACAATTGATTTGGGCGATGACGTAACTGCGTGGCTCCGTTGCGTCGTTTGCCCCGGTGTAGGATTCGGCAGGTTGCCCCGAAACCGCCGAAAAACCACACCTTTCGGCCAGAAGTCTGCGCTCGCGATGGTGTCCTGCACTTATGATGAATTGATGACTGACATAAACTATATGCTTCTCCTCACTCAATTTTAAGTCAATGAGCAGTGTAAGCGCCAAGAGGCAATTATTATTATGTAATATTATAGTATCCCTACTAAGATTAATGTATCCACATTCAAATAAGTTGACTAATTACGTCAATATCCGATTACGAATTAATTTATCTCCACATCAGCAAATTCTGGTCATTAATACTTAAGCCAACGTGTTTGGTAGCCGCCATAAGCCGATCATGAATATCGACGCTCACACCAAAACTTGTTGACAGTTTAAACCACAGACTATCCAGACACCGCCTTATGAAACTTTTACGCTTTTTTAATGCTTTTTTTTGAGCTTACCGTGGGGCTCAAGTCAATCTGTATACGAATGTCCTATGATATTTATTTATTTAAAAAAATAAATATTAGGGAGCCCCAAACTAAGCAACGCTTGTACTACTTATGGGTGCTAGGCGACGATATAAATACTTATAAAGATAAATACATACTTATATACATAGAAAACATCCATAATTCAGAAACAAATATCTGTGCTCATCACACAAATAAATGCCCTTACCGGGATTCGAAACCAGGACCGCGGCTTAGCAGGCAGGGTCACTACCGACTGAGCCAGACCGGTCGTATGTGTAATTTCTTATTTTAAACTGTTATGAATTTATAAGCTAATTTACAAATTTGTAAGCTGGGGAAAGATTGAAGGGCTTTTCTTGAGGGTATCTTCCATCTCCATCTTACCCCGTAAGAAAATCCCTTTAATCTTCCCCCGCCTTACCTGAGCCAGACCGGTCGGTGTTATTTATTTATTTATTTTTATTTTATTTATAAAGAGTGCGTGGTCACCAGAAATAATATGCCAGTCATATTATGACAAATTTTACTGGTAAAATACTACGATTTGAGTAGCGCATTTGAGTAGCATCACACTACTACACGGTATAAAAGCCAAGGTTCAACCCTAAAAATATTGTTTTTCAAATATTCCTAAATTACGGTGCTTGTGGTCACCACATTTGAACACGGTGACATTGACACTTGACACTGACAATTTTTTGCCCATTTCTGGGTTGATAAGTCACATTGTTACTCAGTGTCAATATTACCTTGTTGAACAGGCAATGAACGGCGAGGTGTCACTGTCGGGCGAAAATTGTCACTATTGTGAAATAGGCCACTGGTTGTGAACGTTACACAGCTGGATGAAGCCATTGTGTACCCATACTAAATTACTGCGGAAAATCATGTGTGTTGACTGTTGTCTTTAGTTGGGTTGAATGCTTCGTCTAGTAGTTGAGGTGCTCTGTGGTTTAAACATAGTACTTGGGATATAGACACGGGTAACGCCTAGGTATGTTAATTATGTTAATGGAGACGACTTCTCGGTCAACGCTCATTTTCCCTACATATCTTTTGTATGTGAAGTTTGTTTAAAAACAGCAGGGATCAGAAGCCACATAAGAGGTTAAATAAAAAATAAAATAAATACCTTACCGGGATTCGAAACCAGGACCGCGGCTTAGCAGGCAGGGTCACTACCGACTGAGCCAGACCGGTCGTATGTGTAATTTCTTATTTTAAACTGTTATGAATTTATAAGCTAATTTACAAATTTGTAAGCTGGGGAAAGATTGAAGGGCTTTTCTTGAGGGTATCTTCCATCTCCATCTTACCCCGTAAGAAAATCCCTTTAATCTTCCCCCGCCTTACCTGAGCCAGACCGGTCGGTGTTATTTATTTATTTATTTTTATTTTATTTATAAAGAGTGCGTGGTCACCAGAAATAATATGCCAGTCATATTATGACAAATTTTACTGGTAAAATACTACGATTTGAGTAGCGCATTTGAGTAGCATCACACTACTACACGGTATAAAAGCCAAGGTTCAACCCTAAAAATTTTGTTTTTAAATATTCCTAAATTACGGTGCTTGTGGTCACCACATTTGAACACGGTGACATTGACACTTGACACTGACAATTTTTTGCCCATTTCTGGGTTGATAAGTCACATTGTTACTCAGTGTCAATATTACCTTGTTGAACAGGCAATGAACGGCGAGGTGTCACTGTCGGGCGAAAATTGTCACTATTGTGAAATAGGCCACTGGTTGTGAACGTTACACAGCTGGATGAAGCCATTGTGTACCCATACTAAATTACTGCGGAAAATCATGTGTGTTGACTGTTGTCTTTAGTTGGGTTGAATGCTTCGTCTAGTAGTTGAGGTGCTCTGTGGTTTAAACATAGTACTTGGGATATAGACACGGGTAACGCCTAGGTATGTTAATTATGTTAATGGAGACGACTTCTCGGTCAACGCTCATTTTCCCTACATATCTTTTGTATGTGAAGTTTGTTTAAAAACAGCAGGGATCAGAAGCCACATAAGAGGTTAAATAAAAAATAAAATAAATACTAACAAAATATATATGTCGCAGGGAAATGGCCAAAACAGAGAATTGATCAAATCTCTAAGGGATATGATCAAATCACGCAGGATGTCAAAATGGCGAATCCATTTCATCATTTCTCTAGAAAATTTCAGTCATTTGACTAAATCCCTGACTGACTCTGTTTAGTGAAATCACAAAATCGGCCAATAGACATGGCACATTTTATCATTTCACTAGATTTTTTTAGCGATTTGCCACAACAGTAAGTTGACGAAACGAGCTTATAAAGTCAACTTGTTTTATCATTTGATAAAACAAGTATCATGGATTCGCCATTTTGGCATCTTGCGTGATTTGATCATATCCCTTAGAGATTTGATCAAATCTCTGTTTTGGCCATTTCCCTGCGACATATATACCTAAAGGTATAAGTATATAAAATATATACTTATACCTTTAGGTTTATGTCTAAATTAAAATGTAATAAGAAGTATTTAGTATTGCGATACAGATCAGCGCTAAAAGATAAACTATACGTGTTAATACAGTTTTATTCAACCAGATATTACACAATAATATGAGTTATATGAGCCCTACATTATGAAAGCGCAGTCGATACAGTGGTAGGACTATTACACGTACATTATTTTTTATTTAGGTAATTACAAACAAAAATCTCAAATTAATTTACACAGTATCGTTAACCAATAAGGTTTGTCGCGATACCTCTATTACATAATACCTTTGATCTGTAACTTTGTTTAATACAATCTTATACTATTAAACGAGCAATTCTTGTATATTTATTTATTTATTTATATAAGGTCCTAATTTATTAGATGCAGATATTTTTACAGCTGATAGTACTCGGTCTCTGGAGTATATTAAACCGTGAAACATTATAGCTTTTACGATGTTTTTTTGGAGAAAACAGAAAAACAAATTTGCTACGTAAAAACACCCTGTTTATGTGATTATTAAATGAAAACTCATTGAACAGATTCTAGTACCTCTTTTACGTACCACTTAATGTAACTGGGGCCACTTCACGTCGATAAATTAAATACTTGATTGTCAATGTCATGTTATTTTCCGTTGGATTGTGTCGTTTGAAAATAAATTTTATTTTAAAATGCCTTACCTTTACACAAATGATGACATAACAGACAGTGTTATTGTGACATGTGATAATGCACATGATGATTTTTTTTAGACGAAATTATAATAAATTTTTTTGTTAGGAAAATGAAATCAAAAAAGTTACATGAAAAGATTTCTTAATTTATATTTAATGTTAATTATTTTAATGTAAAGTATTAGGACCTTATATATACCGACGATCTCGGAAACCGCTCTAACGATTTCGTTGAAATTTGTTATGTGGGGGTTTTCGGGGGTGAAAAATCTATCTAGCGTAGCCTTAGATCCCGGAAAACGCGAATTTTCGAGTTTTCATGAGTTTTTATTTCGCGTTTGTAAACATAAAATATGGTCCTTAATTTCGCCGCGCGCGCATCGATTCCGCTTAGCTCAGTCGTACGAGGTCGGTCTAATGTACGCAGATAGATCGTAGGTGTCAGGGTTTCGAATCCCGGCCAGAAAATAAGTTTTTGTTTTTTTGTCTTTTTTTTTGTTTTTGTATTTATAAGAGTTTTTTTTATCTAAAGACGTGATATATTAAAATAGAACCCAGGTCGCCCAGATATTACTATATTATACGACATCGAGTACAAAATTGTCTAACCTTCAAATAGTGGAATTTGGCACATAACTTGGAGACTACTGCATCACTTGTAAGTGACACTAATCGATATATCGGAGTTGGACAAAGACCAAAATGGCACGTAAGTCCTATGTTTGCTACGAATGAATATAGTTACCGAGGTACATTTTGATTTTCGATGGTTTCAGAAAAACTTTAGTATATGACAGTAGATAAAAGAGCTTTTATCCGCGACTTCGTCCGCGACTTCCTCCGCGGATGATTTCTGGGATACAAAACACCTTATGTCTTTCCTCGGGAATTAAAGTGTGTTTGATCTTTAGACTAATTTTATATTTTGACTCTTTAAGGCATGTGAACAACTTTCAACCTGTGGCAAGATAACATTATAGCATAATTTATTTATGAAAATATCACTCCCTTAATTAATGTTGCCTGAAGACTATTTTCTACTAGTAACATACATGGATGAAAAAGTATATCAGAATCTGTAGAGTAAATATCTCGTTCACAATCCTCTTATACAACTTCTATACTGAGGCGAAGTAGCCGAGAAAGAAGCTCATTTCATAATATGTAAGGTGAAAGTAAATTGCATAAAGTATGCTACACTTTGTAACAGTAAAGTGCAAAAGCTGAAGATGTATTTTATAAGATTTAGGGTAGGTTATATGTCTTAACTAATTTAGGCTACTAATAGTTCTTGGGTAAATTTTCTTCAATAAAACTTAATCGCAAAATTAACTTGTTTAATCAGTTAAGATTACAAATTGTCCCGACAATAATTACCGATTGATCGGTACCGAGCGCGTCCGAAGTTGGGAACGAACTGTCGACGGTCGCGTCGATGGCTTAAAAGCTACACTACTTAATCAGCACGCGCACACACATAACACCCCCCTTATCACTGAGAAGACCTTCCCGTGAAGAAGGGCTGGCCAGCAGGGGCCAACTCGACGTCCTGGACATTCGGGATCGTGGTTGACCGACGTGTTTTTAGTTTCCTCCAAAGCAGTATTCCGGCGGCTACGGCGATGAGTGCGTATAAAGGTATGATCCAATACAGGTGGTCATTATCCTTGATGTCAATTGTTCGCAGTTGTCGCAATGGTTCCTCCTTTTCTAGGAGAGCTTCGAGTTTATACAATTGTTCCAGAGGAATTCTTTCCAGTTTCAACGGTTGTGCAGTATTTCTAATACTAATATTTGACATTTGGAAGGAAATAAGCTTAATAGCTTGGCCTTTAATTTCATTTTTGTAGTTTTTAACAGATGAACTTGCGGTGGTGAACATACAGCCTTCGGGGACTTCAATCAGGTAGGTTCCTTGGATAAATCTAATTTCTTCGCTGTCGCATAAGAGTTGTAATTTTGTTCGTCGCGGACATGTTATTGCGTAATGGTAGTCGTCTAATCTTTGAAGCATCTCAAAGTCACTCGTAAATGCTGTATATTGGCAGGTAGCAGAAATTTCTTGGTTTAGGATCAGCGAGTAGATGCAATCGTCGGGCTTTGATGCCAAGGTAAAAAGGTTTCTTCACAGTAATATGTTTCTTGGAAACGTTTACATTCTTGTTCCATGTACTGGTGTTTCTCGTCGTTCATTGCCATATAAGGTTTAGGAGGGATCAGAATGGTCGAATTATAAGTCGGAGTGGGAAATAGATGGTAGTAGGTGTATGTATTCTTGTACATTACAGGAAATTTCAATGCAAATACGACTCTATTCTCTGCATAAAAGGAACCACAAGTAATGATGTCATAATAGTCTCGAAACGCGGTGTTTTCATTGATAAGCATTTCTTGTTCCTTGTAAAGTTTAAACAAGACGTTTGATATAAACATGATATTATCAGTGCCGACTACACTGTGGTGGGTTATACCCAGTTTAGAGAAAGCAATTGCATTTTCAAGCATGGTAACAAAGTCAAGAAGACTCCGTAAATTACTTTTTATCATGTTACATAGACTGTTAATTTTGATATAGTCTGATAAGCGGTAGTTAGTCATATTCACATCAATTATGATTTCGTTCAAGGCAACATGAATTTTATTTTCGTTAGAGATCATAGCTAACAACGTGTTATTGAATGATTCTAACATTTGTTTATTAATGCTAATTCCAGAATTCAATTTATTTCCAATTAGATTTTGATTTTCCTGTAATGTTTGTATGGCTTGGTTATAATGACGTGCATCGTCGTGATCCAAATTTCCAGTAATGCTTTTTATGACAGTACCCAAACCGTTAAAAAGGCCGCGTTTTTGCTTAGGGTGAATCGCGTACAAGGCATTGAATTTACCATAAATGGTGTTGAGGTCGTTCAAGAAAATCTGGGTGGTCGTCACTGAGGTATCTCTAAAATAAAGGGGTCGGCAGATTTCATATAATCTAAGTAACTACCTATATAGTTCTCTATATTACTAATACTATCCTTAATACTATTTAGTTCATAGTAGTGTAAAAACACATGTTCAGTCATCTGAATCTTAGCGGTGCCCAGTTTAAATGGCAGGACTCCGGGGTTGTTATCCAGCTCCGTGAGGGTTACTTGCCGGCCCTGGGTCGCTCCTATCAGGAGGGTCCTGGAACAATGGTCTTTGTTGTTTTAACGGCACCCTCAGCGTTCTTTTATGATGACTGATATCCTTATCGTCTATAACTTTTAATTCTAAGTTTCTCTTAATTCTACGACCTAAATAACGTGGTTTCGTCTTTTGACGAGCAGCCGCGGGATTTTTAATGTACACGGCTCGGTTTTCTTCGTATACGGGAGGTTCGGATCTATCCTTGTTAGCCCTCGAAATAGATTTCTCTTGATATTCTACAAGGGATTTGTTAAGATTTGCATATAACTCTTTTGTCACATCTTTATGCCTATTAACGTAATTTTGTAGATAAACGTCTTCAATATTAATGTCAAATAGATCGCGGTCGTTAAAATGCCCATTAATGATTTCAATAGGTTTTTTCTTGGTCGCTGAATGGATACTGTTATTATAGCCAATAATTGCATAGACCATGAGTTCATTAGTTGTAAGTTCTAACTGGTTTTTGTTTATGATTCTAATATGTTCGAGTATAGTTGAATGGAACCGTTCAATAGCACCATTAGATTCAGGGTTATTAACGCTGATAAAATGAAGTTTTATTTTATGTAATTTTGCTAGTTCCTTTATTAACTGATTTTTGAACTCCGTGCCTTGATCAGCAGTGATACACAAAGGTGGGCCATGATGGGACATATATATGGAAAGGGCGTTTAGCACGCTTAATCCAGTGCATGATTGTAAGGGGTATGCCTGAGCATATTTGGAAAATATGTCAATGATAGTAAGGAACTTTTGGCCATTGACTGTAAATGTGTCTACGTGAAGGACTTCGAACGGTTTCGTAGCCACAGGTACGAATTGATATAATTGTTTATTAGGGTGTCTTTCATATTTACTGGTTTGGCAGATATCACAATTGTTTATAAATTCTGTTACGCTATTGTTTATATTTGGCCAGTAGTACTGTAATTTTATTCTTCGTTCAGTTTCCTGTATCCCTCGATGATTAGTTGGACCGTTATGTATGCGTTGCATGATTTCGATTTGTTTTTCGCAATCAGTTACATCTTCGATGTGGGTTTTGCAGAAAGTTAAATTATAAGCCATATTTCTGAAGGTCATTTGTAACACTGATGTAACCTCTGGGATGAATTCGTGGGGCATGAAGATGCCATATTTAGTTTGGGGTTTTACAAATTCTTTGAAAAGGTTTATTATGTCGGCTTGAATATTGTTTTTATTTATTTGGGCTAATATTCTAATTTTGGTGGGAAAAATCTTGATTAATTTTGGTTTTGTCGGGGAGTGATGCACGAAATCCAAGAAGAGCTGGTTGTTGAAAATATTTATTGGCTTGTCAGAGATGGGTATTTCCAGTATTGGATTTTCTAGTTGTGAGTGAACAGTACTTTGCGGCTGATCAGGTGTTTGTTTATTCATTTCTCGGTGTTTTAGCACGGCCAGAGGTAAGTCATCTTCATCCGATGAATCACTTTCAGGGAGAGCAGTATGGCGTGCCAGGGCTGCTAAAGGTAAGTTATCTTCTTCATCGCTTTCGCTTTCAGAGTGGTTTACGACCATGGACGATGGCCCGTCGTCTGGGTCCTGGTTAGGGTGATCAATATTTAAATTTATCTCATTGTTTTGCAGCTCTATTCGTGATAACGCGTCGGCGTTCGAGTTAAGTTTTCCTTTCATATAGGTGATAGTATAATCGTACTCTTCTAGTCGTAAGCGCCATCTTGTCAATCTACTATTAGGTTCTTTTACGTTCATCAAATATTGTAAAGGTTTGTGATCGGTAATTATGTTGAATTTTCGACCGTATAGATAGGGTCGGAAGTATTTCGTAGCGTAAACTATTGAAAGAAGTTCTTTCTCAATTGTGCTATATTTTACTTCACTTTCGTTAAGCGTCCGGGAAGCATAGGCAATCGGAAGGTCAGATCCGATCGGCCCTTGTGAAAGTACGGCACCTATAGCGTAATTCGAAGCATCCGTGCGCAAGTTGAAAGGTTTTTCGAAATCCGGATACTGTAAAAGCGGGTCGTTTGTAAGCAAATTTTGACAGTGTTTAAAGCAATTTATATATTCGGGGGTAAGTTCAATCTTTGCACCTTTTTTTAAACATGAAGTCAATGGTTTAGTCAATTTCGCAAATTGGGGAATAAATTTTCGATAATAGCCGAGTAATCCCAAGAACGATTTTATTTCTTTGCTGGTTTTTGGAATAGGAAACTGCTGGACTGCTTTGATTTTATTAGGGTCGGGCTTAATACCTTCTGTGGTAATTATATGTCCTAAGAAAGGAGTCTCACGTTTCATGAACTCTGATTTGTTTATCTGTATCTTGAAGTTGGATTCGCGGAGTCTTTGGAAGACGTCTTCTAAATTTTGGATGTGTTCTTGGAGGGAAGTGCTGTAAACGATTATATCATCCATGTACACCATTATATTCTTTAAGCCGCGTAACACGTTGTCCATGACACGTTGGAATGTTGACGGTGCATTTTTTAAACCAAAAGGCATGCGCAAATAGGCGTAAACACCGCGGTATCCGTCATTGTTAGTATCTACGCTGAATGCAGTTTTTTCTATATCATCGGGGTGCATTTCTATTTGATGAAACCCTGAGGCAAGGTCCAATGTCGTAAAATATTGGCATCGACCAAGTTTGTCTAAAATATCATTGATGTTAGGGATCGGATACTTATCACTTATTGTTTTTTCGTTTAACTTTCTATAATCTACCACTAATCTCCATTTAGTTTGGCCTGTTGCGTCTTGTTTCTTTGGGACAATCCAGATTGGGGATGACCATGGGCTATTGGATGGACGTATTATGTTTTGTTGAAGCATCGATTCAATTTGCTTGTCTACTTCTGCTTTATGTATTTGGGGATATCTGTAAGAACGCGTATAGATTGGGATCTCATCCGTTGTATTTATCCGGTGTTTAATCTGATTCGTGAACGTAAGCGGAGTGTTTTCAGTATAAAAACATCGCTATATGCTTCGCATAAATTTGAGAGGTTCCATTTCTCTTCTATGTTAAGATGATCCATTCTAAGAAATGATAGAGCACTATCATTTTTCTCGCAAGTCGTTTCTAAGTTATAAATTTCATAATCATTATTCAGCGTCTGGACTCTAAGGGGCGACGATAACATAACAATGATGTCATTATTAGTCGGGTTTGTTATTTGCAGGTGGGCCTTACCTGCCTCTGCTCGGGTTACAGTGTCGGGAATGTAACAATTGTTTACATTAGTGCGTGGGATGTAGATATCACCGTTGCGGATGTTGACTGGTACCATCAAATCCTTTGTTGAGTTTGATTTTATAAGGGCTTCGAATAGAGATTTTGTTTCAGAAGTCAAAACCTTTATTGGTATATTAGCGTTTGGTGTAATAAGTAATTTGTTTTCCAGGTCAACTTTAGCTTTTAAATGTTCCAGCATTTCGAAACCAATTAATCCGTCAAATACGTTATGAAACCTATAAATGTAGTATTTAAACAAAGATTTCTCTTTTAGTTCGGCGAACGAAGGTATCTCCACAGCGTAGTTAAAAACAGTAGTATAATCTGAGTTTACAGTGAATGGTTCGAACAATAGCTGATGCTTGTTGAAATGCTTTTCGAAAACTTCTGGTGACAAGAATGATTGATTAGCTCCGGTATCAATCAGTAATTTCAGGGGAGGCTCTTTAATTTCGATATAGGGTAGCCGTCTTTTTAAGTGAGCGTGTATTTCTAATGCTAGGGGTCTTTGGTCGTATCCGAATCCTGAGGAAAATCCTGATTAATTTCCTGTTCATTAAAATTTAGTTCATAATTATCGTGGTACTGCTGGTAGTCTAAATAGTCTGTGCATACATTGTCGCACTGCGCGTTCTCAGAACTGTGGCCGCCAGTGATAGCGGCGTATTCGCGTGGGTCCGCGATAAGCATTTCAGGCGCCGGACATTGTTGTTGATACATAGTTTGGCAGGTATGATTATTTAAAGGGTTATTTATAGCTGGCATGTATGGTCTCAATGGTACCTGAGCTGATCGATATGAAATTCCACTCATAGGTTTAGGTTGTTCTACATTTTTGTTGGTTTGTTGTCCAGAAAATTGCCTTGATGGGTTGTAGGGATATTGAGGCCTGTTCCACGGATTATTTTTGTATGGATTGGGATAGAAAGGTCTGTAATTATTTTGATGAGATGAGACGTTTTGTCGTTGTGAAAATGACGGTTTATTTAAGTTGGCGAAGGGCACCGGTCTTGGGGGTAAATTGTGAGGAGCAAACTTGTTTAAGTCTAATGGTTTTTGGAAATTAGTTTGAGGTGCTTGCCTTTTTTGGAGATAATGTATATTTTGTTCCTCTTTGATAAATTGCAAGGCCGTTGGCATGTCCGAAGGACGCATGGTTCTGATCGTTACACCCAGAGGGTCCTTAAGGCCAGTCAGGAAAGCTTTCAAGGTTTGAGATGTAAAGAAATCTCGCTTGCAAGCTTTCTTGTTTTCGTCAGTTTCGTGCAAGTTAACGTAATTTATAATAGTACTGAGTAAATGCATGCAGCGGTTATAAAATTCTTGGGGGTCTCGCTCTCTTGGCGCAAATTAACAAGGTCTCTATTAAGGCAGTTTTCGTCCCGTTGGTCGGCGAAATTTTTTAGTAACACCTGTTTTACTTCCACCCACGATGCAACACCATTTATAGTAACGACCTCTTCGGCTTTTCCTTTCAGCTTATTAAGAACGCTATGCAGCAATATTTGATTGTTAAAATTATTGGGTTGTGCTACGTCATAGTATTGGGTCAAGACGGTTTCACACGTAGTTATAAATCTGTGTAACTGATTTGGACTTCCATTGTATTCTGGTATAACACTAAGAGCTATCTTAAATTGATTAATATTATTATTATTTGCTTCCGCCATTATAACAATTAAAGGAAATCGAATACGGGAAAATTGGACAAAACTTGTGGATATACAATTAAGCAGTTCGAAAGAAAATTTATAAATTTCTGTAAAGTACAAAAACACTAAGGAAAATGGAAAGGACTCACAGTATGGCGACGGCAAACAGCATTTTCGGCTCCGGAGGTCCGGTGACTAGGCTTTTGAGGTGGAAAAGCTCTAGCTATCCTTTTAGACTGCGCCACTAATAGTTCTTGGGTAAATTTTCTTCAATAAAACTTAATCGCAAAATTAACTTGTTTAATCAGTTAAGATTACAAATTGTCCCGACAATAATTACCGATTGATCGGTACCGAGCGCGTCCGAAGTTGGGAACGAACTGTCGACGGTCGCGTCGATGGCTTAAAAGCTACACTACTTAATCAGCACGCGCACACACATAACAGGCTTGTATTGTCTAAGATTTATAAGGTAGTAAACGCACACGACCTATAGATAACATATTATAAAATCCCATAATAATAAATATCAAGGTTTGTGCATAGGCCCTAATAGATTCAAACAATTCATATCGCCACAAACTTCAATACAGAGATGTGTCAAAAAGAGGAAATTACAGCTCATGGAGAATAAGTTTGCATGAATAAATATGTAACAAATCATATAGACATCATGAAACGATTTCGCCTTCGGCACCTTATCCAAGCCAGATTTTGATATCTGCTTGTAGGTATTTATATGTACATCTTTGAATTATTTCCAATTAGCTAAACTCCCAAACCGAAATCACATCAGGTCGGGATAATTGAGCGGAGCAATTACTCAGGCGAAGTCCAATTGAGCCTCGTGTCAGTATCTTTACGAGCCTATTGATCGGTTCGTTCGCAAAGTCGCGTGGTTTCACTCGTATTGTCGTACTGTTAAAGGTTGGGTTTGACAAATCTGCGCATCATCGTGAGTGATACGGATCTATAAACCCCTTTTGAGCGGCAATCGGGCGTCGTATTTTGATGGTAGGGTTGATATTATCATTCGCAAAGCCGTGACTCTTAGTTATGTAATCGTGCGAGTGAGATACTCTTTCGACAGACAACCCAACAGTTATAAACCTATATCTAATCTAATATCTCCGTTTTGTGACAGTTACAGTCAAGTGTAAAAATATGGGTGCGTACAACTTATCAAAAATATGTCCCATAGCACTTTATGTCGGCGGAATAAGGTCTCGGTACATATTTTTGAGCGGATAAAATCGATACGTATTTTTGCACTTGACTGTACACTGAATTTTCCAGTTAGTAATCTTTTCTAATTTCTGATTGATTAAAACCAAATTATTTTGATATTTGCTGAAATATAGGTGAGTATTCCCCAAACGACAAACGAAATAAACGTTTTATATATTTTTTATCTGTATTCAACACTATTTATATTTTTATTTTGTACTAGCTTTTGCCCGCGGCACAGAACACCCCACTAGAAGCCTATTGCAAGCGATATTGTTCGAGACGCAAATCACCAATCCTTGCGGGGTGAGGCGGGAGCGCACGGTGCTACAATTGGTCGTTTCAAATAATGGCGCGCCTTTACGATTAGCCGTAATAGGGATGGGAATGGGACATGTCTATTATAGACAATGGTACCGGTACCAGTACTGTGGTGAATTTGTTTTGCAACAAATTATAATATTATAGCAGTTTTTCTAACTTATTTATATTTCTTTAGTTATAAAGTATTATTTCTACAAGTAATGGTAAGAAATGCGCAAGTTAGGCGTTTTTGCAAGCTTTTATTTAACTTGCAATGTTAGTATATTCGGGTGAAATCATGCTACTTTTAAAGCAGATATTTTTAACCGATTGAGCTGAAATTTTGCACACATAATTGTGTAAATCATGTGACGATGCAATATTATGGTATCATGGAGCTGATCTGCTGATGGACCAGAAACGTGGCTATAGATTAAATTCCATATCTGATTATGATGTTGACCTCAATTCCAATAAGGCCTAGTTACCCTTCGGGTTGGAAGGTCAGATGGCAGTCGCTTTCATAAAACTAGTGCCTACGCCAAATCTTGGGATTAGTTTCCAAAGCGGACCCCAGGCTCCCATGAGCCGTGGCGAATGATGATGATTGTGATAGCACCTCAATAAAAATCATTCTATTAACTAATAACTAAACTGTGCATTTTTACTTACGTTTACTTAGTTAAATTACCAACTAAATATTCTAAGCTAATCAATCAACTAAATAACTCTACAGACTCTACAGATTCTAGATAATTATTCACAATAACAAATCTGCTTTCTTTTATATTTCATAAAATGGTAGCACATGGTACGAACGGTAGTACGAAGTTCCCGCAACAGACATAAACTAACATGGCCCCATCCCTAGTCGTTTACGTGAAAGGGATAGCATATCGCATTGTTAACTAGGCAAAAAGGGATGGACGCGCCTCGGCGCCGCTCAGTACAACCATATTGACCAGTATAAATGAACTCCGCGGATAATAAACAATATTCAACAAAATAATTAATTTGACTTAACTGTGGAATGTTATTCCATCTTTTTTATATATGTGGAAGTGTTAGAAGACTTGCCACACCACTTTATGCTGCAAGAGACCATTGTTTGCAACCAAATTTAATTATTTAAGATTTTTTCCCGAGCGGACACGAACACTGTTAGCGGGTCGTATACTTGGGCGCTACTGATCGGTGTCGCACGCGTTCAAACTTTTATACACCTCATTTGTCGTATGCTTGGTGACCGCGAGTCGCCCTGTAAGCGCCGTCTTGTTGTATTGGTCTGTGGCTCGCGGCTTCGCTCGCGTTAGAAAGAGATTAAAAGTAGCCTATGTCACTTTCCATCCCTTCAACTATCTCCACTTAAAAAATCACGTCAATTCGCCGCTCCGTTTTGCCGTGAAAGACGGACAAACAAACAGGCACACACACTTTCCCATTTATAATATTAGTATAGATAGTACAGACAATTAAATAAAAACTTGTATTAAATTTTAATGCATATTCTTTTGTTTAACAAAAGATATCACTATACGTGCATTTTTCTGATCGGGATCAAATTAATTTTGTCGGTAGCCTGGAGCGTTCAGCGCACAATAAAACATATTAGCAAAGCTTGCGTTATCTGAAAGCCTGGCATTTTTCAGTATTGTGCTACGTAGCTTTGTTTTGTAATAGATTTGTCTGCAAATATATGGAAATTTTAATTTAGTGTAATCAAAATATGGAGGCAGTATTATAATTATAAACAAGGATCGTTAACTGCGAGCGAAATCCATTGAAATGACGTATGACAACCAGTTAGCAACCCTAGTACTTCAATGGATTTCGCTCGCAGTTAACGATCCTTGATTATAAAACAAACTATTATACCTTGCTCATAATCTCATAATCCTAATTTCATTTCATATTTCAATTATCGTTGTATTCTTAAGTGAAACTAAAGACAAGCGAAGCGCGCAACAAATTTCATTTCAGATTAAAGCAAATAAGAAATTATCAACTGAATAAGATACAATAGTTTCCGAGTAAAACAGTCGTATGTCTTTAACTGTTCCATAATTGGATATGTCTTTTTGGGATTTCGTGGAGGCCGAGCCCGCTCTCCCTCGGGTGATACTTTGAAAACCGGCTACAAAACATTATAGTGGCTTCGGCTTTTAGATTAAACACAGTCCCCGGCCGGTACTTTGTCGAAATGTTGCAACGTCACTTCAGGGTTGTCTTGGACTCCTGGCTATTATTGACTTGGTTTCCACTTAATGTTTTTGAAATATTTTTATATCGCCAGGTGGCTTGTAGCTTTTTTGTCGCTCTACTCGACTACTTTTAATACTTGGCTTGGTGGGCATTGCTCAAATTTTACCGCAAACTGTCGTTGGCGGTATTACATATTAGCAAAATTAAAGTTAAGTTAAGCGTCACGAGAAGTAAATACCATTGGGAGCACATTTTTGTGACTTAAAACAGGGCATTTATTTAAAATTTATTACACAAATTAACAATAAAAAGTACAAATGGCGGACTTAACGCCTTAAGACATTCTCTACTAGTCAACCACTGGGCAAAACAGAGATAGTTTGGTGCACAATATTATAAAGCCAGTATGAGATTCACAGTATTTTTTTCACAGTAAGTTCGAAATTTTACTGTTCTACACTCTCCCTTTCCTAATCATAGCTGATTGTGGAAAAAGGTTGATTTTTTTCACAGCTTCAATCAATCAATCAATCAATTATTTATTCGTGATAACTACAATAAAATACACAAGTAAAAAAACAGAAACAGCAAATAAAAGAAATTAAAACATATACGTTACCACGAAATGGTCCCGACTCAGCATAAATGCTAACCCGAGGGTCAGCGCTGGTCTTCCGTCGGGACCAAGGGCCCCGCCTTCGTTCCGCCTTCAAGAGACTGAAGTAGACCAGACTAAGTATACGGTTTTAATTTCAACTCGATACCTCAACACGTTTCCGATTCCCTAAACAAAGAGTCGTGCGGTGGCAGACACACAAAGAGACGGACGAACATTAAAGAGATCCTATAAGGGGTCCGTAGTTTCCTTTAGAGGTATGGAACTGTGTATTCGACGAGTATGATAACAAGTTTATTTAAAATAAACTCGCGTTCACCCAACTTTGCTCTGAAGGGTGAAGAGCGTAAACGTGTCATTTAAATAACTTTGAAGAGCGAACTGAGCCTGCTCTGTGTAAATAGTTTGTAAGCAACACCTCGATTTAATATTAGCATTTGACAGTAAAACTTTACTTACTTAGTTTAACAGAAACAGACACAGATTTAAAAAAAATATGCAGTAAAAACAACTTTATTTTATAGAATATCTACGTCAACTTTATTTTATACTGAACTAGCTTTCGCCCACGGCTTCGCCCGCGTTAAATTCGAAATCGTCAATACGTCGCTCCGTTTTGCCGTGAAAGACGGACAATAAAACAGACACACACACTTTCCCATTCATAATATTAGTATGGATATACGTAACGAACTCTCAGAAAACACTGATCATTGTTTACAGGCCAGACGTGAAGGCCAGACACACTTTTCTGTATTACACACTTAACCGTATTGACCTTATCTTATGGTCAGGCTCAACCAAACTGACATTTATCCAGGACAAAATATTAGGTACCAATAAATTTTAACCTGTGACGGCTGTGAGGTTAGAAATATTAATACAAAACAAATTCATTAATTCATGACCTAAGATTTTGCTACTTTTATTTATATCTACCTACTTAGCCTTCATATTATTATAATATTTTATAATCAATGTTATATAAGAATAAAAAAAAAAAATTGTCACTGTAGAAAAAATACAGCTGAAAAAGTATTCTGCATTGTGTATTTTTCCACTAAACTATTTTGCCACGTGTATGTCTGACTTAACTGAATGATTGATGGCGAGGGTTACCCGTTGACCACTCGTACTCGTTAAGCCTTTCATGTCAACGCAGATTAAATTACGGAAACTATATTCATTACACATATTTAAAACCTTTGCTTACTCATAGTAGTCAAAAAGCCTTATTTTTACAAATTTAAACTTTGCTATGTACAGTCAGGAATACTAGCAGATACAGCAATTTTTGATCGATGTATATATTTATTTATTATTTTTTATTTATTATATTTTCGAAACGTACAGTCGTTTACAAACAGTAAATGTCGAATCGAAAATCATCTTAATGCTTCATCATAAATGGGTAATTTCATTTGATCAGAAGTAACGTTTTGACTCAGTCGTATTAGTCAGCAATGTATCTACAAACGTATTCGAGTTCGCGCGCCATTTAAATGATCCTTAATGTATATGAAAACTTAATCTGAATAATGACTATTTCGATCTAATCTTCCTCACATCTAAATAGGTATAGAATAGAATGCGAGTGAATAAGAAAAAAAATAATCTGAATTTTTATGACTCTTAAGACTTAAAAAATTATGTACGGAAACCACAACTAGGGTTTCTGCTCGAGAGTCTCGAACTCGAGACTTCTCGAGAATTTCGGCTTCATTCGAGACGAGAAAAAACTGACAGGTATTCGAGACGTCTCGAGTCCCGAATGTAAAGTACGACCTGAAGTGAAATGCAACTTTTTACCTTCTGCCCGGTCTCAACGCGAGGCGGTGGGGACGGTGTTAAACGGCGGCCATAAATTATAACGAGATAAAGCGATCTAACCTCTCATTCCAACGTAAGCTGGCAGCGACTTTGGCTAGTTTTGACAGCCTCGTGTTATTTAAAAGCAATTCGTCATTACGAAAAAGTCAGCGCGTTTATGTATCTTGGGTCATTGATAACCTGCGAAGAGTGCTATGGCTAACTTCGACAAGATTTGGAAGAACAGAGGAATCCGACGTCAAAATAAAGTGCGATTATTTCGATCTCTTGTCTTCTCGATAATCTCGATATTTATGTATGGTGCCGAAACTTGGACCCTGAAAAGTTTTTATGTGGCTAAGATTGACGCTATTGAGATGTGGTGCTGGCGAAGACTGCTACGAGTGTAACTTGAAAAGCTAGAAGAACTAACAAACATCTCTATTTTGCAAGAACTGAATATCACCACACGGCTCTCCAAAATATGCCAAGAGCGACCCTCAGATTTTTCGGACACATTATGAGAGCACCAATGCATAATATGGCGAATTAATGGTAAACATTCTTGGGGTGGGGCTCGTAAGAGATGGTCTGACTGTGTGAAGAAATCGTGTGGCGACAGCGTATACTATGCAGCCCACATGGCTTATGACCGCGTTCAATGGAGACACGCTACTTGTGGTCGCGATCCTCGGCAATGAGGAAACGAGGAAGAAGAAAAAGTTATTTTAAACGTTTAATTTCAATGACATTATGATTTAATACATGACATTTTAATTTACTTAACCCGTGCACAGGCGGGGAAGTTAAAGGATTAGGTATTATTTTCAAGACTATAATTGTAGTTTTCATGTTAAAATTTGATTTATGTTTATTTCAAGGAAGATTTTTATTTCTCTTACGCATTTTTTATAATAGTGTGGTGCAATAAAAACTACTAATCATATTGTTGTTTATTTAAAGTCACACACAGGTCGAACGCGATTAATTAACATTATTTTTACCTTTTTTCCCAACGTTTCGGCCAGGTTGCACTGGCCGTGGTCGCGGAAGACTGACGTCCCAGCAAAGTGTCACCGGAGATGTAAACAACACAAAACTACCCGATATTAATTTATATAAATGTTCGAGGTAGACAAATAAATATAATCTACCCGGTTTTAGTTATTGTTTATTTCCCACCGCACGACACACAGCACTCACAACATCCGCGCACTGGTCCGAAGATAGATCTTTTGGTTTGAACATTTGAATCACTGGTCCCCATGTTGGTGATAATCTATACCCGTCTTCCCTGTTAAAGTTTTTAGGATATTTTTTAATTTCGATCGCCTCCCTCACAATCCGGGGATAATAGCCGATTTGCCGGGGATTTGCCGTATGTGAAAGGGATAACGGATAAAGTTGGATCAGTACTAAGAAAAGTCTCCATTAAGACTGTATACACACCGTTATTTAAAGTAGCGAGTCTCTTACGCAGTCCTAAGGATGTCATTCCGTACCAAAGTCCGGGTGTCTACAAGATAGATTGCAGTTGTGGAAGTGCGTATATTGGCCAAACAAAGCGCAGCGTTCAAGAGAGGGTGAAGGAACACATAGCGGCAGTTAAAAATCGCCATATACACAAATCTGCAATCGCCGAGCACTTGCTTACTGCGGAAACGAATCACTGGATTGAGCTACACAAACCCAAAGTTCTTTTCACCGAGCGACACTATTATCCCCGGATTGTGAGGGAGGCGATCGAAATCAAAAAATATCCTAAAAACTTTAACAGGGAAGACGGGTATAGATTATCGCCAACATGGGGACCAGTGATTCAAATGTTCAAACCAAAAGATCTATCTTCGGACCAGTGCGCGGATGTTGTGAGTGCTGTGTGTCGTGCGGTGGGAAATAAACAATAACTAAAAGCGGGTAGATTATATTTATTTGTCTACCCCGAACATTTATATAAATTAATATCGGGTAGTTTTGTGTTGTTTACATCTCCGGTGACACTTTGCTGGGACGTCAGTCTTTCGCGACCACGGCCAGTGCAACCTGGCCGAAACGTTGGGAAAAAAGGTAAAAATAATGTTAATTAATTGAGTTCGACCTGTGTGTGACTTTAAATATGTGTACAAAGCGCGAGAACTTAAAGTGTCATATTGTTGTTTATTATTTTATCAAATTTTTACCATTTATAGAAAAAGACTCGAGACTCGAGAAGACTCGAGACTTTGGGCTCGAGATTTCTCGAAACTCGAGACTTCTAATAGGTCGAGAAATCAGAAACCCTAACCACAACTTACTGATAATGCAGTTATCAAAAACCATAAATTTCTTACAAGGACATAAAGCAGTTAAGTCTTTATGGTCGAATATAACCTCCCAAAGCGTGATCTGGCAACACTTTAACACTTTGTATGAATAAAACACTGTGCCGTTTAAAGTAGGAAAGAAAACATTGGGTCGTTTTCCCAATTTCGTCCCTCTTTCTGGTCCACTGAATGCCTACACAGAGGCTATCAACACAGGCAACTTAACCTCAATTAGTCTCTTCGTTGCTTCGCATTGTCTTATTCGATTTATGCATTATTCTAAAATTTATTGGAATTTAGGTCGAGTTAGGCATATTTTATTATCTTCGAGGCAAGAGAAATAGTGTTCCCCTTTAATCTTATACTACTTCGTAATATTATAAAAAAATTCTGTCATCAAAATAAACACTGCAGAAACTGTGAAAACTTCAAAAATATTGACAAACAAATTTGTTTCCATATTCTCATACATTTGAAAAGCGCTGGTGGCCTAGCGGTAAGAGCGTGCGACTTTCGATCCGGAGGTCGCGGGTTCGAACCCCTCGTAGCAATGAGTTTTTCGGAACTTATGTGCGAAATTTCATTTGATATTTGCCAGTCGCTTTTCGGTGAAGGAAAACATCGTGAGGCAACCGGACTGATTCCAATAAGGCCTAGTTACCCTTCGGGTTGGAAGGTCAGGGTGGCTAGCCGAATGGCACAATCGCTCACGAAACGCTCACGAAACGAAGCGCTAGTAGATATCTATCTCTATCGCGCTTGCGTATTGGCGCGACAGAGCCAGCGGCGTATCGCTTTCGTTTGGCGTCGGAGAAATGCCATTTGGCTACGGGGCCAGATCGCTTTCGTAAAACTAGTGCCTACGCCAAATCGTAGGATTAGTTGCCAAAGCGGACTCCAGGCTCCCATGAGCCGTGGCAAATGCCGGGATAACGCAAGGAGGTAGATGATGATTCTCATACATATTTGGGTAAAACACGCTTAAGTACCTGGGATACCTACGTATTTGTTTTCTTCCATTTTTTCACGCGTCTTAACACTCTTAACTCTGAGATTTCTTATCTTAATCCAATTCGATGGACAAAGCCTTGCCTCAGACATGTGATATACGCGGGTCAAAAATGATATTTCATAAAATCCATACTAATGTGGGCTACCTTCCCACTTACACCTAAACTTACATTAATAACATATTTACACTTATAATAAAATAAAATCATTAATATATACACATATTTATTTATATACATTTTATACACATATATACATTGACTTACATCACTAAACAAACAAACACAATATTATATTACATTTACATATTTATAATATACACGTTAAGTTTATGTATCGTCCGTCAATAATTTGCCGTACCAACAGGTCGTTGTGTGCTATGCACCGCGATAGCAGTTCTTTGTTCGCGGGGCCCGGTTTCGATGCGTCCAGTACCGGCCGGCAAGCGCCGCGCCCAACCTCAGTCGATGCACGATACTGACGCGAAACGCATGTCGCTTATGACCGCTAGACGCATTACGATTACTATCGCTTTGCCTTTGTTTAAACTGTATTTTCTATTTCTTCCGTACTGTTACCTTCTGTGTTTCTATCTTCTGAACTTTGGACATTCCTTCTGTGTTGTAAACATATTTATAGACATTATAATATTTATTGGAGAAAGTGGATGTTTGCATTTTGTGGCTGACCTACGTCACGCACCCTGCCTGCAACCCAATACTAAAATTATAAATGGGAAAGTATGTGTGTCTGTTTGTTTGTCCGTCTTCACTTCGTTACCAATGTTTTGGTATTTTATTTTCAGACCACAGCCTCACGTAAATCCATAATATTACCAAGCGCACAAACCGTGCATAACTAGGTACAGTCAAGTACAAAAATACGTATCGAAATAATCGTCTCATAAATATGGTACTACGTTCTTATTACACCGGATTAAGATGCTATAGGACATATTTTTGAGTAAGATGTGTACACCCATATTTTTAAACTTGACTGTACCTAACCAACATCACAATCGCTTACTCTGCGTTAGAGTACCGTAGCTAGCTGTCCCTGTCGCTCTTCTGTAGTGGCACGATAGATCCAGACTGCGTTTCGATTGCCACGTAGCGTTCACGATTGGCACTTTGCTAGGCCGGCTGAAGAGCGCATATTTTAAAAGGCTCGGAATGAAAACATTTTAAAAGCTTGTTTTTTAAATTGAGACATTAGCCGGTTTAATGTGAGTTTTTAAGCGCTGGCAGGTATTGCATCAATAACCACAAAATTAAAAATTTGAAAAATCCCCCGACCGCGACATAATAGTGGACCGATTTTCATGAAACATGGCTATGAACACTCCCGACTAACTCAGCTTTCAAACAAAAAAAACTAAATCTAAATCGGTTCATCGCTCGAGAGCTACGATGCCACAGACAGACACACAGACAGACAGACAGACAGACAGACAGATAGACAGACAGATAGACAGACAGACAGACAGACAAACAGACAGACACGTCAAACGTATAACACCCCGTCGTTTTTGCGTCGGGGGTTAAAAATGAAATTTTGCAGCGCGTAAATTAACCCCTGGAACCGATGTCAAAATTTTGCAACTAATTTAAGAATCTTCAATTTGTTAATTGACCGCAGCGACAGCGTAAGTTTACGATTTAAATCTATTTGATTTTGTATGTCCGGACGTTCTCCTCTACAGGTCGCAATTCTCAACCGATTATCATGAAATTTTGTAAGATCAAGCAATTTTTTTGGTCGATCCAGTTTTTGGAAAATGTATTAATAGGTATGCAGAAATTTTCATAAAGGGCTTAAGTGTCAATAACGTATGTTGTAAGTGCGTAGCGTACTTGAATGTGATAATAATGACTTTTAAGGACTTAAGTATTTTCACTTTTGCGTAAATTGTTCGCTACTGTGTAAGGATAATACCGATTCTGTATTTTATATTTTTAAATCTAGATATCCCAAAAAGTGTAGTTTTATCTTATTTTTAAATCTAGATAATCCCAAAATAAAACAAAAAAACGGACAAAGGTAATGCTATCAGTTGCAAAAGTGCATGGAGAAATTATGAATGAATTCATTGATAAAATTCGCTATGTAATGCACTTTTACAGCTGATAGTACATCTTGATTACCGTTGCCAAGGTATTAATTGCATTAAACATGTACAATCGGGTCACTCACGTATAAATAGTTAGTTGTTGCTTGATATTGATTTAAGTTATGACGATAAATTATGTGACAGTCTACACACATGTTAGTCTGTGAATATTTTTAACTAGAAACTATCCTGTAATGGTTCTTTTAGCTGGAATGTTGATAGCGAGCGTTGCTTATTATATATAAAGAACCTACAGCGTTGCGTTGTCTACATATTGTTATATTACAAGAAAATAGTTATCTCTTATTTTTATACGTACATACATACAATCACGCCTGTATCCCATAAAGGGGTAGGCATATGAAACCACTAAAGCTTCAGTGCCACTCTTGGCAAATAAGGGGTTGAAAGAAAACGAAACTGTAACATTGCAGTGACAGGTTGCCAGCCTCTCGCCTACGCCACAATTTAACCCATATCCCACCGTCGCCTTCTACGACACTCTCGAGAAGAAAGGTGGTGGTGAAATTCTTAACCCGTCATCACACAGGCACATGTATTTTTATAACATTATTTAAAGTTCTTCCACTCCCATAACATATAATCTAACTAGTTTATTTTTACCTCAAAAGCTATAATATGAATACCCTAGTAGTAGATTTTAATCCAATACATTGAACATTTATAAAAAGAAAGTATATGACATCAGCTGTCGATGGCAGTTATGCATTGTAGGGAGCAAATTGTATTTCCATCTCATTCCGCGGCACATTCCAGCGCAGCTCCGTCCCGAAGGCATTCTGTGGCTTGGCGGTCGGCTCGGCATGCATGGGAACTGGCTTTTGTTACGTTTATTCATTCTTATCGGGACGCACATTTTATCAATTACTGTGTATTGTCACTATTATATATTCTGTGGTATTGTTTTGTTAAGTATATACTATATTATACACGGTGAAATAAAAAGGACCGTTCTAAGTTTGCATAGTGACTTCAAACTTCCTTTCGAAGTATGTACGGAACCCTAAAAAAATATAAATTTCCAATTGCTCAGACATGTTGCTGTTCACATTTCCCGAACCTTAATTTATGCAGGTTCTCCAAAGATATTTGCCAGTCGCTTTTCGGTGAAGAAAAACATCGTGAGGAAACCGGACTAATTCCAATAAGGTCCCTAAACGAGAGACTTTTTATAGTTATTGTTCGCAACGGTGTCCCGCGTCCCAAAGTTGAGCCTCTTTTTATAGAGGTATATATTTAAATAGCTTATTGATAACGATATAATTTCTTGGGCTCCTGATATCATCCCCTATTTTAAACAGGCTTATAACTCTTATAAGGGCCACTTGCACCAATGAAAATGGAGGGTTAACCCGAGGGTTAACCCACCATTTTATATGGAATTTCACAGATGACAGCCCACTAACCCTGAGTTAAGCGATTGGTGCAAGTGGGCCTAATAGTTATAGTACACCCACAAATCGGAATATTTAAACTGCAGAATATCAATGTCAACGTCGTTATAATACATATGTTTTTTTTGTTTTAGTTTTCCACTTTCCAGCTCCTGTCCCCCACAAAATTTTCACCCAATATTCTTATCGCGCGTTGTATGTTTTTAACCCCCGACGCAAAAACGACGGGGTGTTATAAGTTTGACGTGTCTGTCTGTGTGTGTGTCTGTCTGTCTGTCTGTGTGTGTGTCTGTCTGTCTGACTGTGTGTGTGTCTGTCTGTGGCATCATAGCTCCCGAACGGATGAACCGATTTTAGCACACTCAATGAAGCCTATCTCGCGGGAAATAATTCGTGTATAGGCAAATTTTGGCATAGTTGTAGGGAATGGTGTTCTAATCCACATACTCAAAGTACTGATGGGTAGGGGAGGAGCTAACGGGTGGAGGGGAGTGTAAAGGTCCCTTTTTTTAGTTTTTCGCGAATAACTCTTAAACTGTGGCACATAGCAAGAAATGTTCTGAAACACAAGTAATCTTCATAAAATTCTCTACAAAAAAGTCTTATACACTTTTTATCTGGGACCAATCGTTCATGAGATACGGAAGGGAAAAGATGGACAATAAAGGAATAAACTCATTTGTTTATGAACTATACTCCAATTGCTAATTCGAGTCCAAAAAAACTACTACGATGTTGCCACTGCAATAAAATGTTTGTAAAATAGTATAATCCTTTTTTATAAAAACACACGCCAAAATAAATTATTTATTATTTATTTCAATCCTTTGATTTATATATTTAATAGTCTTTTATTATTTACATAAATACTAGGACGCTCGATTTTTTTCTTTTTTTCCGTGATTTTTAGTTGTAAAGTTGGTATTGCGCTTGTATCACTTCAGGTATCAATAACATTTGGTGCTATATTTTGCGGTATAGAACAAACTATTGATGATATAGATATTGTGACCAATTTTTAGGGTTCCGTAGTCAACTAGGAACCCTTATAGTTTCGCCATGTCTGTCTGTCCGTCCGTCCGTCCGTCCGTCCGTCCGCGGATAATCTCAGTAACCGTTAGCACTAGAAAGCTGAAATTTGGTACCAATATGTATATCAATCACGCCAACAAAGTGCAAAAATAAAAAATGGAAAAAAATGTTTTATTAGGGTACCCCCCCTACATGTAAAGTGGGGACTGATATTTTTTTTCATTCCAACCCCAACATGTGATATATTGTTGGATAGGTATTTAAAAATGAATAAGGGTTTACTAACATCGTTTTTTGATAATATTAATATTTTCGGAAATAATCGCTCCTAAAGGAAAAAAAGTGCGTCTCCCCCCCCTCTAACTTTTGAACCATATGTTTAAAAAATATGAAAAAAATCACAAAAGTAGAACTTTATAAAGACTTTCTAGGAAAATTGTTTTGAACTTGATAGGTTCAGTAGTTTTTGAGAAAAATACGGAAAACTACGGAACCCTACACTGAGCGTGGCCCGACACGCTCTTGGCCGGTTTTTATACATATATTTTACAATTAGGTAATCAGCGAAATAGTGTATAGTGGGCTTTATGGTTGCCACGGCCGCCATTGTTTTGGAAGCGGCCATGACACCATGGTCTGTCAAACTATATTTGAATTTATTATTATGTATGATACACAGATATACAGACTACATCTTTGATATATGATAGACAGACGTTAATATACAAGTAGCGCTTTATTGACAACCGACACTTATGAACCTTTTAGATAAAAAATGGCACATGTAATGATCTATTGTTTTACCTTAAAGAGAGTATTTGCAAGTATGTAAGTAAGTTTGAGTAATGTTCTTCAATTTATGGTTCCTAATCTCCTGAGGAGTCTCAGAGATACATTGGGCACTCGTTCAATACGCTAAGGAAATACCTTTCGTGAGCCCCTGACTTCGCCACGCGCCATTCTGAGAGCCAGTTCAGGTGCTACCCTTCAGCAATAACATTCTAATATTGGTAATGGGTTGTTAGACTCTAATGACTAATTTAATAAACATTGGCGAAAATTGCAGCTGACTGAGACAGGGCATCTTTAGTGCATACATTTGTCTGGTTTAAGTTTTATTATTATTAGCAACGTGAATGAAGGTGATGTTGATTGTCACAAATACACGTAATATAATGCGAATTACCAACATTTATCATTAGTGGCGACCGGTGGAACTAATTTGACGTATGAGAATTAAAACAAAAAAACTAAAACGAATTTTCTTCACAATTTTATCATCAAGTATTCTTGGATTTCTTACGTGCCAAATAAAGAATGTAGAAGGTTGGCGAAACCTGAAAAGTATTTTGACAGTGACATAAGTGACATTGACAGCTGTGACATTGACGTATCTGTCGTAGTTTTTTTGGACTCGAATTAGCAATTGGAGTATATACGTTTATTCTTATAGAGACGCGGTAGCGTGTCAAGCCAGGTTCAAGTAACAAAAGTAGCAAGCAGCACCGTGTGTAATATTACACGAACCGTTTGGAGCCACATTTGACCCCCTTCTAACTCAAAAACTATATCACATAAACGTGTTATAATGCAACGTAAAAAGAAACCAACGCGCGTAGTAAAAGTATGAGCTATAAGCGCTCCTCAATAAGCCCGGTACTAGCAGCCCGCTTTAGTGCGTTTTCACATTATCCGATCCGATATCGGATGTCGGAAGGATTTCAAAGGCAAAAATCCAAGACGGCGCCTTAAATGTACGGGATATCGGTCCTACTTCCGATATCGGATCGGATAATGTGAAAACGCACTTACCCCCCGCGCGCGCGCAGCCCTTTATAAGCCACCGCGCGGCCAGCGCTCGCTCATCCCAGTCGTCCTCCAAACGTCGACGTAAGACCGCCCCACAAGGATGGGGCGCGACCAGATACAGCCCTCACAGCGCCCAGCGCGGAAAGGGCTACTCACACCTATTTACAAAATATTTTTATTCATTCTTCAATACAAAATATTTGTACGCCTGCTTGAATATTGAATGCACGTGCTAAACTTACTTCTATTTTAGGAAAATTTTACTTATTGAATCCGAAAAAAAAGGCGTACAAATATTTTTGTATTTAACGTCCAATTTATTTACCACCTACTGAATGGGTATGAACTAGAAGAGGCGATGGCATATTAAAGCCAGTGACAACCAACGACCCAGTGGCACCTGACTCCATTCTCAAAACTATATTTTGCCGATGCAAGACTGGGTGTGGGGTGCGATGCGGCTGCCGAAAAGCAGGAATTACCTACTCCAGTGTCTGTGGTGTATGCTCGGGAGCATGCACTAACGGAGCTCCCATCGAAGTAGAGACGGAAGATAGTTAGGAATTTTATTTATGAATTTATCCCATCAAAGCAAAACTGGGCGGTCGTGATGCTTTGCTTGTCAAGTCAGCTACAATGTAATCGGATCGCTGCGCGAGACAAACTGAGCGAGCGCTGCTGTAACGTCGTTCAACACCCCTGCTGGGGTGTGAGTAGCCCCTTCTGCGCTGGGCGCTGTGAGGGCTATATCTGGTCGCGCCCCATCCTTGTGGGGCGGTCTTACGTCGACGTTTTGAGGACGACTGGGATGAGCGAGCGCCGGCCGCGCGGTGGCTTATAAAGGGCTGCGCGCGCGCGGGGGGTAAGTGCGTTTTCACATTATCCGATCCGATATCGGAAGTAGGACCGATATCCCGTACATTTAAGGCGCCGTCTTGGATTTTTGCCTTTGAAATCCTTCCGACATCCGATATCGGATCGGATAATGTGAAAACGCACTAATGCGGGCTGCTAGTACCGGGCTTCTTGAGGAGCGCTTATAGCTCATACTTTTACTACGCGCGTTGGTTTCTTTTTACGTTGCATTATAACACGTTTATGTGATATAGTTTTTGAGTTAGAAGGGGGTCAAATGTGGCTCCAAACGGTTCGTGTAATATTACACACGGTGCTGCTTGCTACTTTTGTTACTTGAACCTGGCTTGACACGCTACCGCGTCTCTATAAGAATAAACGTATAGTTCATAAAGTTCTTAGCCATGTTTCATGAAAATCGGTCCTCCTGCCAAAATAGGAAAAAAGCCGTTAAAATAATTCAAGTATTGGCAGACTGGTCTAATTATTCAATGGCAACATTGTCATCCCATTTTTAACCAAGTGCTTTTGTTCAATATGTTATAACCGGCGGCTATGCACGCTTCAAAAAGTTAAGAACACTTTAGATGTTATGACGTTCTGTTAGATATAAGTTAAAAGCGCCTGCCGCTTAGCGTGACGCCAAGTTTTCATAATACGTTTTCACGTCATTTCACGTGACGTAGGCGACGAGGCTGTGATGGAACACGCAATCTGTCTGCTGATTATAAATATTCGGGTTTGATCGACAAGGCTTTATGATTAAATTTGTACGTACACTTTTATTAAATAGGTATTTTGGGTGACACTGACAATTTGTGCACTAACAATAATGATTAAAAATAATAAAAAAGCAGATACGGTCAATTGGACATCATCTACTTAATCTACTTTTATCTTGTGATCTTTGTCCTCAGTTGCCCTCACTGTTTTGTTTATTTATGATCAGTACAAAACTTTTGGAATGTGGATAAGGACCGAGGAAGACCCAGGATATTAAAGCTACCTATTACATAGCTTTGTGAGATTAATGTTGTGGAAAATTATCTATTGTCATTAGATATAATTATTATTTTATTAATAATTAAGCGTGCTAATGTAAGTTGATAAACGTGGCTTTCAAACCTTCAAGGAAAAAGCGTATAGCCATTTAGGCCGATAACACTCATCCAACCCTTCTGGTGTTTCTGTTCCATGGGCAGCAGTGATCGCTTTACTATCAGGCGACCTGTCTGATCGCATAAAAAATGGAAGTTTATTAAGGCCACTAGGTTTTATTATAACTATGCGGGACGGGAAATTTCAAATTGTTGACGCTATTACATGGCGATCGAACCGCAACTGTGACCGACCGAACCGTATCTGTTGCGACAATACGGACAAGCGACAGTGAGATGCTACGGAGCATAAGAAATTATGACGTTGGCTAGGTATCCAGGGACTCCATTCTAGAGCTCCTGGTCGTGACCGTGTTTCGTGTACCCGTAGCCGAATCTCCGTTGCCGTGTTACTCGGCAACGGAGATCCGCTCCGTTTGCTCCGTGTGATTCGGCTACGTGTAATTAAGATACGTAGCTACGTGTACACGGAGATACGTATCTTATTTATACGTAGATCGGATCTAGTCGTGACCGTGACGTTTAGTGTAGATTTTATGCGTGGCACTAAGACCCCCGAATGTAATGCAAGGGGCGAGTTTTTAATTTCAGTTTCCATATTTTTGCATTTTAAATAAAGTTTTAAGAGTGATCAAAAATAATAAGATGCAAATATTATCATTATCATCATCATCATATCAGCCGAAAGACGTCCACTGCTGGACATAGGCCTCCCCCAAAGATTGCCACAATGACCTGTCCTGCGCCACCCGCATCCAGCGGACTCCTGCGACCTTCACCAGGTCATCAGTCCACCTTGTTGGGGGCCTACCCACGCTTTGCCTTCCGGTACGCGGTCGCCACTCGAGAACCTTTCCGCCCCAACGGCCATCGGTTCTACGTGCAAATATTATTTTGAAGGCAAAAATAATAGACCAGTACAAATTGTAAAAAATGTGTATCAAAAGAATTCGCGTATAATCAACGTATAAAAAAATAGGTAAAATTCTAATTTTCATTCACATGACACAGACTATAATTAATCAACTTTTTTTAAATAATCTAACATGTACAGTCAGCGTCTTATAATTGGTAGTATCCGAAGTAGTCAAATAGTTTGTTATTTTTGCTTTCACTTAACTTCACAAACAATAGGAACACATGGTACTTAACAGGTAAATCCCAAAGCCTTGAAGGTATTTATTATCAATGGCCCGCAAACTATTGTTTGTTATCTTTATCTGCACGTGCAACTATTTCTTAGTATTTTCACCGACGAAAGACGGTTGTCCAGCCAGTAATAATATTTATGAACAACGGTGTATATTATTATTTCACTTAAAATACTTTTAAATTGTTGAATTGGTCTACCTGTAGCATTTCTTACTAGGGAGTAAATATTAATTAGAGATATTAATATATTTATTTGGATGGACTTTCATATTCATCGACATCCCCAAGTAGGTACCTAGTACCTACCTGAGGTGCGATTTTTGATTCTCATCGGGTGGCTTATTTCGTACTAAATAGTCATCGGCTGCATACAAAACAAGGCACCGGTGAGATTCAAAAATCCCACCAATACCACCTCTGGTTTGTTTTGTACAAACTCATAATGTCTGATTATCAGAGAACAGAATAATACCAATATGTAATTACTTAAAAAACATCTGGAATCAAATCAATGCAAAGACCACGAGTATAACACATAATGCGAAGGGTCCGTTCGACACTTACAAGCTCTCTTTCAACCACCGAGCGGAGCGGAGCCGAAGCCGAGATTCGCGGGAACGTAGCCGAATCCAGAAACGGATACGTATCTTTGACGTGACCGTGTAGTACGGGATCTTAGCACCGCCGGTGCTAAGGCTACGTAGCTACGGTTCCGCGTGTAACACGTATATCACAAGCCCTACCCATTCAGTGTCGTTGCGTGCTACGCGCTACAAGCGTAGCTGATAAGATAACATGGAAAATTCCGTTTGTAAAAAACAGCGGATACAACTACAAACACAGCGCCCGCATGGCGGGTTGCTATAGCAATGCTATAAATGTTTCAAGTTAGACATAAACCGTTAGTACTACTACGAGTAGGAATAAATTATTTAATCTATTAAAATTAACGTTAAAAGTTCTATAAATCTCTAAAACTTATTTTTTGTTATGTGCTGCATTATAAGTATTATAAATTATAGGCATCGGTGAGCCTTTGTTAATTGCTGGCATGTTTGGGAGGCAGCATTAATGGGATAATTTCATGCATTAACTGATTACCGCTCACTAGCCCGCAATTTAAACATTTATTTCAAATAATTTACACGGCATCACAGCTTAAGCCAATACATCGAATAATTAAACTAATTACAACTATAATTACAGAATATGTATTAAACTAAGTAATAAATAAAACCTCAGACAATTTACATGCAAGTGCTGGGAATCCTATCGTCCATCTTCTCACAAAACCTCAGACACTCTCGGCACACATTCGCCCATCTACATGCAAACAAGTCACACTCCGGTGCTGATGTCAAGAGTGCATTAAGCAGCGATAATGCGCGAAGTAAAGGCGAGTTTCTGTGAGATACAGTGCGCGCTGCCGGCACGGCCAGCAGTGGGCGTGTCCGCGGCCTCAAGCCGACTCGAGGAATATCCGGAACCACAGAATATATAATAGTACAAGTACAGAAGGCCCACTGCTTTGATATTCACGAAATGCCGCCTTTTTAAATACCTACAAAATTCTTACAAAGAAACGAGCCACACGTGCGCGGCGTCCGGCGATAGGGTCAAGTCTTGGGTATTTTCTAGGTATATATACTGTATTTATATATTTTTGTTCAAGTTTCAACAGTACAAGCCTTACTGAACTTTTCCGTGGGACTTAATTAGTAGTAGATCTGTGTAAGAATGTCCTATGGTATTTATTTTATTCATGATGTCTATTTAACTAAGTATTATTAGCCATTTGACACGCGGACATCGCATATGAACCTTAAAAAACTCGCGACGTTAAGTAACAATAGAAAGTGCGAACGTGCATTCCGTGAGAACGCGCGCCAACCCTGAGTAGGCCGCGAACTCGCGGCCGCCAGGATGTACTTGTAGCGCGGCGATAGAATCGCGGAGTGAGCCGCCCCTGCCGGAACGTACAACCTCACTAGTCGACCAACCAGTTCCGGGCAGTCCGAGTCTCCGCGCAATATTCGACAAGCCGTAGTCAGCAAGATGTTGTTTCGCCTTACCTCTAGAGAATTATATCCTAGGCAGCCAAGTAAAAACTTTGTCGGATACAAAAATGGATAATATCCAAATCTTTTTTTATACAAAAATCGCAAAAAGGTCTTTTGGATTTTCTCCAGAAGTAAGGCGTATGACGACTCGTATGGGTTCCAAATAATAGATGAAGTCTCAAGCTTACTCCTCACCAATGCGTTGAAGACCGAAGCAATGGTTCCGGTGTCACGGAAATCCTTGACATTGCGGGTTACAAAGCCAAGCTTCCTAAAACAATCCTTGGTGAGTGTTCGCATGTGTTCATGAAAAGTTAGGCGCTCATCAAATAGAACACCAAGATCTTTGACAGAGAAAACTCTATCAACAACCTCGCTTCCCATTGTGTACTGAACAAGAAGAGGGGTCGATGAACAACTGAAAGTACACACACAACACTCTGCTGTGTTAAAAAGAAGCCTGTTTACTGTACTCCAGTTGACCACCGAATCAATGTCGTCTTGCAAAGAGGCACAGTCTTCTCTGTTTTTAACTGGGTAAATAAGTTTCAAGTCGTCGGCATACAACAAGCATTTTGCATTCATAACGACCGATTCCAAGTCGTTAATCATTATCCCAAATAAGAAGGGACCCAGTATCGAGCCCTGTGTTACGCCAGATCTAGTATGGTATGGGGCCGAAACGAAACACCCATGCAATGTTCTGTTAACCCTTTGTTTCTAGTTAATCACGATTGAACTCGGAATAATAACCCGAATTCGTGAAAGGCATGCGAAATAATTATGAAGGTTAATATTTTATTGATATTTTTGAAATAAAAGTATATTATTAAATTATGTTATATATATTTGCGCGATTTATCAGGTTTGAAACAAACATGCGATTCGCTTGATGGTAATCAGTCTCTGTAGCTGAAAGTCCAGGCGTGTTACATGTATGTTACCGACCCCAACGCTATCCAACCTCGTTGAGCTCTGGCAACCTTACCCTACTAGTAGAAATGTAATAGGTACTATGATATCTATCTATCTTTGGCTCAGCAGCTATATTAGACACAATAGAAGTTTTGTAATAAAAAAAAACATTTTCTAAAATAATAACAGAAGTTTCAGAGTTGACAATTCTAATACATAACAAGTCGAGCTATTTCAATTAGAAAAGATTAAGTTAATAAGAAACCGCGCGGAAGCCGCGGTTAATAAGTAACAATCAATTGCCTGTGCGGTGACGGGTTAAGAATTTCACCACCCCCTTTCTTCCCGTGGGTGTCCTAGAAGGCGACTGTGGGATACGGGGGTTAAATTGTGGCGTAGGCGAGAGGCTGGCAACCTGTCACTGCAATGTCACAGTTTCATTTTCTTTCAACCCCTTATTTGTCAAGAGTGGCACTGAAGCTTTAGTAGTTTAATGTGTTCTGCCTACCCCTTTATGCTTTATGGGATACAGGCGTGATTGTATGTATGTATGTATGTGTAATCAATTGCCTTTCTTAGAAATAAAGCCCAGATAACACTCTTAATGGAACAATATCTTCATTATTTATAATACTCCAATGAAATCTCCCGTTTACAATGATAATCTCAGAGATATTATTTAACAGCTTTTAGAAATTAATGAAGAATGAAGTAATGATCACATAATATATGTATTGTTCTTCATTGGTACTGAGAAATGTAGAAAATTATCTGAAAAAGTTATATCAATGTGGCGTTTGTCATCTGATTGAACGATACCTACATTATCACTGTACTTATCCATTTTCAGGACATATTTATTTAGTTATAACACACAGACTCTATCAATGAAAATTACACCTTATTTAAGCCACTAGGTTGTCAATTAATTTTCCACATGTCCTTCTTAAACAGAATGGGTCCTTTGAGACCAGGTATAAATAAAATATAATCTTCTACATTCCGAGTACCAAACATTTAAGTGCATAACAAATCCGTCCAGAGTGGGGTCGTTAGGGCTACATGCCCCAGGGGTGGAAGTGAAAATTTGCATAAGACGCGAGTTGGTACAGTGGCTTAACGGCCACTGGGCAGAAAGCGGTGTACACCTCTCGACACCCTTGAGTTCTCACACCGGTGTTGCCCTTGAGCCATCTTGGATGCCGCTTTTTGTGGGGGCCCATCTTGTGGGGACGAGTCACCGTCTGCCGGAAATAAAATTGGATACCGTTTTGTTAGGCAGGCGTCCGGTTTTTTATCCATAGCCCAGTATTTAGTCCATCACTTTCATCAAAATAGACCAGTTCATTTTAGATTCCATTAACTCTCAAATAGTCCTTACACCCTGGCGGGTGTTGCCTCTGCGTGTGTCCCATGATACGGGCAAGGACGCAGTCGTCTTTCTGTCTGTCTGTGTGTGTGTGTGTGTGTGTCTGTCTGTGGCATCGTAGCTCCTGAAAGGAAGAACCGATTTAGATTTGGTTTTGTTTTATAAATTATAAATTATAAATAAATTATAAATATTATAGGACATTCTTACACAGATTGACTGAGGCCCACGGTAAGCTCAGGAAGGCTTGTGTTGTGGGTACTCAGACAACGATATATATAATATATAAATACTTAAATATATAGAAAACATCCATGACTCAGGAACAAATATCTGTGCCCATCACACAAATAAATGCCCTTACCGGGATTCGAACCCGGGACCGCGGCGTAGCAGGCAGGGTCACTACCGACTGCGCCAGACCGGTCGTCAAAATTTTGTCAGAATTTTGTTTGAATGCTGAGTTAATCGGGAGTGTTATTAGCCATGTTTCATGAAAATCGGTCCACTACGTCGGTGGTTTTTTCAAAATTTTATTTATGCATTTATCTCATATAAACTAAGGTTCTGACAACAAAATGAAAGATAATAATGGACAATAGAAATAAGCGGATTTTCCAGGATATTAAAGCTACCTATTACATAGCTTTGTGAGATTAATGTTGAAGAAAATTAGGTATTTTCATTAGATATAATTATTATTTCATTAATAATTAAGCGTGCTAATGTAAGTTGATAAACGTGGCTTTCAAACCTTCAAGGAAAAAGCGTATAGCCATTTAGGCCGATAACACTCATCCAACCTTTCTGGTGTTTCGGGTTCCATGGGCAGCAGTGATCGCTTTACTATCAGGCGACCTGTCTGATCGCATAAAAAATGGAAGTTTATTAAGGCCACTAGGTTTTATTATAACTATGCGGGACGGGAAATTTCAAATTGTTGACGCTATTACATGGCGATCGAACCGCAACTGTGACCGACCGAACCGTATCTGTTGCGACAATACGGACAAGCGACAGTGAGATGCTACGGAGCATAAGAAATTATGACGTTGGCTAGGTATCCAGGGACTCCATTCTAGAGCTCCTGGTCGTGACCGTGTTTCGTGTACCCGTAGCCGAATCTCCGTTGCCGTGTTACTCGGCAACGGAGATCCGCTCCGTTTGCTCCGTGTGATTCGGCTACGTGTAATTAAGATACGTAGCTACGTGTACACGGAGATACGTATCTTATTTATACGTAGATCGGATCTAGTCGTGACCGTGACGTTTAGTGTAGATTTTATGCGTGGCACTAAGACCCCCGAATGTAATGCAAGGGGCGAGTTTTTAATTTCAGTTTCCATATTTTTGCATTTTAAATAAAGTTTTAAGAGTGATCAAAAATAATAAGATGCAAATATTATCATTATCATCATCATCATATCAGCCGAAAGACGTCCACTGCTGGACATAGGCCTCCCCAAAGATTGCCACAATGACCTGTCCTGCGCCACCCGCATCCAGCGGACTCCTGCGACCTTCACCAGGTCATCAGTCCACCTTGTTGGGGGCCTACCCACGCTTTGCCTTCCGGTACGCGGTCGCCACTCGAGAACCTTTCCGCCCCAACGGCCATCGGTTCTACGTGCAAATATTATTTTGAAGGCAAAAATAATAGACCAGTACAAATTGTAAAAAATGTGTATCAAAAGAATTCGCGTATAATCAACGTATAAAAAAATAGGTAAAATTCTAATTTTCATTCACATGACACAGACTATAATTAATCAACTTTTTTTAAATAATCTAACATGTACAGTCAGCGTCTTATAATTGGTAGTATCCGAAGTAGTCAAATAGTTTGTTATTTTTGCTTTCACTTAACTTCACAAACAATAGGAACACATGGTACTTAACAGGTAAATCCCAAAGCCTTGAAGGTATTTATTATCAATGGCCCGCAAACTATTGTTTGTTATCTTTATCTGCACGTGCAACTATTTCTTAGTATTTTCACCGACGAAAGACGGTTGTCCAGCCAGTAATAATATTTATGAACAACGGTGTATATTATTATTTCACTTAAAATACTTTTAAATTGTTGAATTGGTCTACCTGTAGCATTTCTTACTAGGGAGTAAATATTAATTAGAGATATTAATATATTTATTTGGATGGACTTTCATATTCATCGACATCCCCAAGTAGGTACCTAGTACCTACCTGAGGTGCGATTTTTGATTCTCATCGGGTGGCTTATTTCGTACTAAATAGTCATCGGCTGCATACAAAACAAGGCACCGGTGAGATTCAAAAATCCCACCAATACCACCTCTGGTTTGTTTTGTACAAACTCATAATGTCTGATTATCAGAGAACAGAATAATACCAATATGTAATTACTTAAAAAACATCTGGAATCAAATCAATGCAAAGACCACGAGTATAACACATAATGCGAAGGGTCCGTTCGACACTTACAAGCTCTCTTTCAACCACCGAGCGGAGCGGAGCCGAAGCCGAGATTCGCGGGAACGTAGCCGAATCCAGAAACGGATACGTATCTTTGACGTGACCGTGTAGTACGGGATCTTAGCACCGCCGGTGCTAAGGCTACGTAGCTACGGTTCCGCGTGTAACACGTATATCACAAGCCCTACCCATTCAGTGTCGTTGCGTGCTACGCGCTACAAGCGTAGCTGATAAGATAACATGGAAAATTCCGTTTGTAAAAAACAGCGGATACAACTACAAACACAGCGCCCGCATGGCGGGTTGCTATAGCAATGCTATAAATGTTTCAAGTTAGACATAAACCGTTAGTACTACTACGAGTAGGAATAAATTATTTAATCTATTAAAATTAACGTTAAAAGTTCTATAAATCTCTAAAACTTATTTTTTGTTATGTGCTGCATTATAAGTATTATAAATTATAGGCATCGGTGAGCCTTTGTTAATTGCTGGCATGTTTGGGAGGCAGCATTAATGGGATAATTTCATGCATTAACTGATTACCGCTCACTAGCCCGCAATTTAAACATTTATTTCAAATAATTTACACGGCATCACAGCTTAAGCCAATACATCGAATAATTAAACTAATTACAACTATAATTACAGAATATGTATTAAACTAAGTAATAAATAAAACCTCAGACAATTTACATGCAAGTGCTGGGAATCCTATCGTCCATCTTCTCACAAAACCTCAGACACTCTCGGCACACATTCGCCCATCTACATGCAAACAAGTCACACTCCGGTGCTGATGTCAAGAGTGCATTAAGCAGCGATAATGCGCGAAGTAAAGGCGAGTTTCTGTGAGATACAGTGCGCGCTGCCGGCACGGCCAGCAGTGGGCGTGTCCGCGGCCTCAAGCCGACTCGAGGAATATCCGGAACCACAGAATATATAATAGTACAAGTACAGAAGGCCCACTGCTTTGATATTCACGAAATGCCGCCTTTTTAAATACCTACAAAATTCTTACAAAGAAACGAGCCACACGTGCGCGGCGTCCGGCGATAGGGTCAAGTCTTGGGTATTTTCTAGGTATATATACTGTATTTATATATTTTTGTTCAAGTTTCAACAGTACAAGCCTTACTGAACTTTTCCGTGGGACTTAATTAGTAGTAGATCTGTGTAAGAATGTCCTATGGTATTTATTTTATTCATGATGTCTATTTAACTAAGTATTATTAGCCATTTGACACGCGGACATCGCATATGAACCTTAAAAAAACTCGCGACGTTAAGTAACAATAGAAAGTGCGAACGTGCATTCCGTGAGAACGCGCGCCAACCCTGAGTAGGCCGCGAACTCGCGGCCGCCAGGATGTACTTGTAGCGCGGCGATAGAATCGCGGAGTGAGCCGCCCCTGCCGGAACGTACAACCTCACTAGTCGACCAACCAGTTCCGGGCAGTCCGAGTCTCCGCGCAATATTCGACAAGCCGTAGTCAGCAAGATGTTGTTTCGCCTTACCTCTAGAGAATTATATCCTAGGCAGCCAAGTAAAAACTTTGTCGGATACAAAAATGGATAATATCCAAATCTTTTTTTATACAAAAATCGCAAAAAGGTCTTTTGGATTTTCTCCAGAAGTAAGGCGTATGACGACTCGTATGGGTTCCAAATAATAGATGAAGTCTCAAGCTTACTCCTCACCAATGCGTTGAAGACCGAAGCAATGGTTCCGGTGTCACGGAAATCCTTGACATTGCGGGTTACAAAGCCAAGCTTCCTAAAACAATCCTTGGTGAGTGTTCGCATGTGTTCATGAAAAGTTAGGCGCTCATCAAATAGAACACCAAGATCTTTGACAGAGAAAACTCTATCAACAACCTCGCTTCCCATTGTGTACTGAACAAGAAGAGGGGTCGATGAACAACTGAAAGTACACACACAACACTCTGCTGTGTTAAAAAGAAGCCTGTTTACTGTACTCCAGTTGACCACCGAATCAATGTCGTCTTGCAAAGAGGCACAGTCTTCTCTGTTTTTAACTGGGTAAATAAGTTTCAAGTCGTCGGCATACAACAAGCATTTTGCATTCATAACGACCGATTCCAAGTCGTTAATCATTATCCCAAATAAGAAGGGACCCAGTATCGAGCCCTGTGTTACGCCAGATCTAGTATGGTATGGGGCCGAAACGAAACACCCATGCAATGTTCTGTTAACCCTTTGTTTCTAGTTAATCACGATTGAACTCGGAATAATAACCCGAATTCGTGAAAGGCATGCGAAATAATTATGAAGGTTAATATTTTATTGATATTTTTGAAATAAAAGTATATTATTAAATTATGTTATATATATTTGCGCGATTTATCAGGTTTGAAACAAACATGCGATTCGCTTGATGGTAATCAGTCTCTGTAGCTGAAAGTCCAGGCGTGTTACATGTATGTTACCGACCCCAACGCTATCCAACCTCGTTGAGCTCTGGCAACCTTACCCTACTAGTAGAAATGTAATAGGTACTATGATATCTATCTATCTTTGGCTCAGCAGCTATATTAGACACAATAGAAGTTTTGTAATAAAAAAAAACATTTTCTAAAATAATAACAGAAGTTAAAGAGTTGACAATTCTAATACATAACAAGTCGAGCTATTTCAATTAGAAAAGATTAAGTTAATAAGAAACCGCGCGGAAGCCGCGGTTAATAAGTAACAATCAATTGCCTGTGCGGTGACGGGTTAAGAATTTCACCACCCCCTTTCTTCCCGTGGGTGTCCTAGAAGGCGACTGTGGGATACGGGTTAAATTGTGGCGTAGGCGAGAGGCTGGCAACCTGTCACTGCAATGTCACAGTTTCATTTTCTTTCAACCCCTTATTTGCCAAGAGTGGCACTGAGGCTTTAGTAGTTTAATGTGTTCTGCCTACCCCTTTATGCTTTATGGGATACAGGCGTGATTGTATGTATGTATGTATGTGTAATCAATTGCCTTTCTTAGAAATAAAGCGCAGATAACACTCTTAATGGAACAATATCTTCATTATTTATAATACTCCAATGAAATCTCCCGTTTACAATGATAATCTCAGAGATATTATTTAACAGCTTTTAGAAATTAATGAAGAATGAAGTAATGATCACATAATATATGTATTGTTCTTCATTGGTACTGAGAAATGTAGAAAATTATCTGAAAAAGTTATATCAATGTGGCGTTTGTCATCTGATTGAACGATACCTACATTATCACTGTACTTATCCATTTTCAGGACATATTTATTTAGTTATAACACACAGACTCTATCAATGAAAATTACACCTTATTTAAGCCACTAGGTTGTCAATTAATTTTCCACATGTCCTTCTTAAACAGAATGGGTCCTTTGAGACCAGGTATAAATAAAATATAATCTTCTACATTCCGAGTACCAAACATTTAAGTGCATAACAAATATCAATAAATAGAGTTGAAAAGTTGTAAATTCTTTCATTACATTCCGTATCTCATGTTCCAAGAATTTATTGGTGCCGAGAGTTCCCGAGTGCGGGCGCGAAGTTGCAGTCCCGCGACCTCAACCGCGGTCAGACGTGTCTAAACTTCATTCGCGATCAGCTTAATTTGTTACACAAATTAAACTCGGGAACTTAACCATTTAAATGTATAACTAGCTCAGCGCCAAACTTTCGGTAGATTATTTGATTTAAACTGTTTAATGGGTCTTCTTTTGTTTCTCAGCATATTCGCGTTCACAGCTGAACATTCATGGATTGCTATTCAGTTACGTATGCGGCGGTTTTGTGCCAGGTCAGCATGCGCGATGCCGATGGTATCCCGACGCAGACTGCATCGGCATCGCGTGTGCTCAATGAAAATGCTCCTCGTTACAGAGCGAAACATGTCGAGCGATCTTCGACAATTTTACGTGAGTTAACCGATTTTACAAGTTTAATATAACAGTGTTTGTGTAAAATATAATACATCTGTAGTTCTAATCGAGCTGTACCGCCTATTCTTTTGGAAAAGCTCCAAGGGGCCCAGATTTTTTAAGACGCGACGCATAATACCACTAAACTTTCAAATTCAGTCCGTACATTTCGGCCTCGTCTTAGCGTGAATATTATCCGAAAATGCAAAGCTCTAATTATCTCGTTTTGCGACACGTAAGCCGGGGAAAACGCCCTTAAACTAATTAGGACTGGCATGCCCAGAGGTTTTAGGCCAACTTTAATCTAGCAAGAACCTAATTTTGGCCATTTGACCGTTCTTAAAACAATAAACTGGCCATTGTAATTCTAGTTAGCTATTAAGTGTAACATTACAAAGACCGTGTTAGTTCGTGAACAGAATATTCATTACATAATTGTTTCTTAATGTCCGAAGTAGACCGTAGATTCAATAAATGAAATCAGCTGAGTGCCTCCTACATTAATATTATCGTAATAATACCTTTTGGTGCATGTAATAATAATTATAATTCGCTCGATTTCCTTTACGTGTTAGGTTCGGCTCCGCGCACACTTCTCAAAGATACACAAAACACAAAGACTTGTGATGGGAAAGAAATTATAAGACCTACTTCTATTCGCAAAAATTGTCCTGTACCATATAATTATGTATTATACATTACACGGCAGTATACAAGGCTTCAGTTTTCTGTTTCACGAAGATTCGTATGTTATCACTTATTTCTATTAAACTTTCTCTCATTTCTCACATTTTAAACTCTAAAACTCGAAGTGCAAGAATGTACGAATAACATAATACAATAAGTATACGTTTATTTTCTCGTAAAAACATCGTGTTATTATCGTATCTGTACGTAAAACTGTCGAATCATTCGAACATGATCACTGAGAGAGGTTGATAGCTAGTCATGCATGAAATGAAAAAGTCAGTACTCAGGTTCGCTGCATTCAACTCGCAGCTGTAAGCCACACTTGATTGGACGACCACGAAATTTATTCGAAGAGATTTTGCGGTGCCTGTGAAATTCTTGCGGTGGGACTCAGTATTCTATTTAACGTTTGAATGAGACTTAACTTTCGAAATTATTCTTTCTAAGATATAGACCGAAATTGTAGGTACCTTTCTAGTAATAATCAGAACCCGGAAAGGGTATAATCTATTTGCGTTATACTAGCCCCGATGCAGTGGAGTTCGTCTACTAATACATAAATATTTTGTTCTTTCTAATAACTTTTATACGTGTAGGTATATTACGACCCAGTAGTGAGAATTGTAAAAGTACTATAATATAGTTTATTATATATAAGTTTATTTATTAATAACACTTAAATAAAATTTCCATACAATAAATATCATAAACTATGCAATTAAAAAGAAAACTAAAAATCTAAGTCTAAAGAGGGTCCATGAGGCATAGTGCCCAAGATGCTGGCAGCATTTCCTCGCTGAATTGCAATACTTATACGTTGAGCGAGGAAGCTGCCAGCCAGCTCTTTTGTCTCCCGTAGAATCAGTCAGCCGCTTCGCCAAGTCCTTGTATAAAATCTGGGCGCCCGGGCCCCACGGACCGAGGGTTTCGACGCCAAAAGCAACAAAGTTGTAATTGGCGTCGAGACCTCCGTATTTGCGTCTTTTATGTATCTCTGCAGCCGCGCCCGCTTTCTTTGTGGTACCGTGAAGATGAGACAGGGCCAGTGTGTCCACACAGGTTGCATTCCACACCAGCACTCGTCCCGTCCTCCACGGTATCAGTAACATTCCGTCGGGTCTCTTACCATCATATAGTTTATTTAGATTGTAAAAGAAAATTGTATGTGACTTATATTGTGAAAAAAAAAAGAACTTTAAAAAATGTTGTCTTAATCATGTTCTCCTATCCCATAGCAGTTCTGCATGCATAGGCTTAAAGATTCGTTTTTAGTTTAATAACGCAAGTTAGTTACTTTCCTTGGGCCCCCTTACATCTGTCATGAATTTTAAAATACCAATCCATAAAAGATAAAATAAAAATTATCATATATTGATTTAGACTAACACGATTTGCACTCATAATTTTAGAACAAAACCGGCTGATGTCGTGAGTGTTGTGTGTAGGCAAAGTGACAACCCTAGCGCAAAAGTGAATAATCAAGAACAAGTGCGGGTAGTTCGAGAAACTCGCGCGGCTAGAAGATGTTGATGCAATTCCTCGCCAGTCTACCCGTGACCACGACCATAATGTGATGTTCGAAACGTCGGGCCAAATATAAATGTAAGTGTTTACGCGATTAAGTCCCGTTTTGTTCTAAAATTAAAAATTATCATTTTCTTCCTTTCAGTATCAATGATATTTCTTGGATTTAGATTTAGTTATTGTACAATATTGCCATAAAAAATAAACAACATTAGAATTAGCATTCAATATTAACGATTTTTGAACTAAGACATTATTTTTGTACAAACCGGAGAACCTCAAAAAATGGTCTGACTAGACGAAAACATATGCATCGGGGCTAGTAAATGACGTGAGACCTGTCAAATTATATGGAAAATAGTTCACCCTGTCCGACCTCTGGTAATAATACAATGTGAACGAAAAATATTTACTGACTTTTACAATGAAATCAACCCCAAAATCAATTTAGTTACATAAACTCAGCAGGAAAAAGTTACAAGCACAGAACTTAATTTAGATAGAAGAAACAAATTCATATATTTGTATAGGGGCCGAGCGTGTCAAATTTTGTACTGAAGTTGATTCTTGCCTGTAATTTTAAATATGTCTCAGGCTCTTGATTGTTCATAATTTTTGTGTTGTTGCAATTGAATATCACGTAACGAGGCATTTTTTATGTTTTGGTTGACTTCAACCTACAAAAATTGACGCCCGAAAGCTGCAAGCTGCGAGTAAAGACGGACAACTCAGTGGATTTCACTGAGTTCATTTGACACGCTAAGTAGATACGTTTGCTTGATCTATGGTATATGAAATATAGGAGTATTGGAAAGAAACACGCAGTCCTGGGTTAACGGTATATTCGGAATGACATGAATGACACAATCTTTAGATCTACCCGCTTACATATATATGTACATAATATCGGCGTACCTACACTACACCTCCACCCTTATTAAGAACAATAAGAACCTTAGGACTAGCCTTTTGGGAACTGAAGTTACATTATACAAGCTATACTCTAAATTCGGCATAAGATAGATACCGGTTACATAACTACACTTACTTAATTACATCAGATCTCAACCGAGTAATAATACCTATAGAAAAGGAAGAAAAGACAAACATTAGATAAGTACAATGAAGGAATATAGGTAGTGTAAGACGAACTTATAATGCACCTACACGAATTGCATCTTAACAGCTATGAATTACACTTTATAATGCGGTGGCTTATTCACACGACATTGGCGTACTGGACGGGGTCGGAGCGGTAAGGCGGCGTTCGGGTTCTCCTCCGGTATTACATTTTCCACCATATTCTCGGTCTCCTGATAGTCCTGATCACTAAGCGCTAGTGGACCAGCACTTCCTACCTTAGGGCTGGAACTTCGCGTTTCCGGTGTACTATCAGCCATCAAGGACCCAGGGACCTCTTGCCTCACGGGTGGAACCTTTTCATCCACAGATGGGCCACTCCCGTTCCCCGGTGAGCTGTCAGGGCAAACCAACGAGTTCCTAGTCCTACGCTTAAGTTGATCACTATGTCTATGTGCTGACCTACCCTGCTCGTCTAAAACCTGGTAGTCCCTAGATCCTAGTTTCCGAGTGACCTCACCCGGTACCCACTTCGTCCCCCCTTGATACTGACGCAACCAGACCGGTTCTCCTGGTTGATACATTCGCTCTGACGTACCGCCGCAACTTCTCTCCTGACGTTTTTGTGACGCCCGGACCTTGGACTCACAGTGGGGCCTTAAGGCGTCTAGCTTGGTGCGCACCTGTTTACCTAACATCAACGCCGCCGGACTCACCCCCGTTGAACAATGCTCGGTATTTCTATAATAAAGCAAAAAATTGTTTATAGCTAAGTTAACATTAATATTTTGACGTACCGCTTTACGGATAACCCGCTTAATTGTGCGTACCCCATTTTCCGCAGCTCCATTCGACGATGGATGATACGGAGCGGCAAATACATGGTCCACACCTTCCTTACATAAGTAAGTAGATAGCTCTGCGCTAGTATACGGAGGGCCGTTATCGGAAACTATCTGTTTTGGTATACCCCATCTAGCAAAAGTTTCACTCAACTTCGCGATCGCATGTTGGGCTGCCGTGCTTGGTACTTCAAACAATTCTAACCATTTGGACCCCGCGTCCACTATTACCAAATACAACTTGCCAAACAACGGCCCCAGGTAATCCATATGCACACGTGACCATGCTTTACCCGGCCATGGCCATAGGCTCGGCGCTTGCTTGGGCGGCGCGTCAGCCTCCGCAGCGCACACGGGGCAGGCCCGGCACAAACTTTCCACGGCTTCGTCAAGCCCCGGCCACCAAACATAGCTTCTCGCCAACGATTTAGTTTTAACTATGCCCATATGGCACTCATGTAACTCTTGTAAGACCCTACTACGACACGATTCAGGAATAACGACCCTATGGCCCCACATTATACAGCCTAATTCCTCATACAGCTCCGCCTTCCGGTTAAAGTATGGCTGCAACGTTTTAAACTCATTTGTTTCCGGCCAATGTTCCCTTAAGTATCCTAATATACGACTTAAAACCGGATCACGTTGAGTGTACTTTTTAACCGTATTGCAGTCTAAAGATAACGCGTCTTGCGCAAAATGCAAATAGGTTTGCTCCGGAACCTCTCGCGCGTGCCCGCTATGGCTACTCTTTACCGGTAAACGCGATAACCCGTCCGCGCCGTTGTCCTTAGTATTAACGTACTCAATGTCGTAAGTATACGCTGATAACTTGACCGCCCAACGCTGTAACCTACTCGCCGCCATAGTGGGCACCCCATGTTTAGATCCAAATATGCTCACCAACGGTTTGTGATCCGTACGTAAAATGAAACGTCGCCCATACAAGTATTGATGCAGTCTTTGTAAACAAAACACAATAGCAAGCGCTTCCTTATCAATCTGAGAGTAGTTTTTTTCCGCATCTGTTAATGACCTAGATACGTACGCAACTGGTCTTTCGACTCCCCCCGCGCCCGGTTGGGTCAACACCCCTCCAACGCCACGGCTCGATGCGTCACAGGTACAAATCAGCTGTTTACTAGGATCATAATGTATAAGTACATCGGCGCTAGTGAGAACTTTTTTATAGTATGGAAGGAGTTTTCGCAACTGTTATCCCACTCCCATGTTACATTTTTTTTTAGCAAATTATATAAAGGGGCCAATACCATACTAATGTTTTTAACGAATTTGGCATAAAAATTAACTAACCCTAAAAATGAACGCACTTCGTTAACATCTCTCGGCCTAGGAATGTTCGTTATCGCCTCCACCTTACTGGGATCGACCTTTAGACCTTCCTTAGAGATAATATACCCCAGGTATCTAACTTCCTCAAGCATAAATTGGCATTTCCCTTTTTTAACTTCAAGCCATGCTCATGTAACCTACTAAATACCCGTTCTAATGTATCGAGGTGCTCCTTCTCCGTCTTAGTGGCTATTATAATATCATCAAGGAAAAACTCCACATTTGGAATATCATGTAACAGGTTAGACATAATGCGTTGAAAAATGCCAGGACTCGACGCTAGACCGAACACTAACCTATTATATAAAAATAGACCCCTATGAGTGTTTATAACTGTATATTTTTTTGAATCGTCTAATTCTATTTGATTGTAGGCCTGCGAGAGATCTATTTTGGAAAAAATTTGCGCCCCATTTAGGCCCACGAGTAAATCATCCACCCTAGGCAACGGAAACCTATCTACCAATAAAACAGGGTTTACCGTGATTTTAAAGTCAGCACATAGACGTAAACTTCCGTCGGGTTTCCTAACGGGTACTAGAGGAGTGGCCCACTCTGACGTATCTACAGGTTCAATAATACCTTCCCGCAGCATTTCGTCCAGCTGCGCGTCCACTTGGTCCTTGATGGCGTACGGCAGAGGGCGCGCGCGACAGTACACCGGCTCGGCCCCCTCGCGCACGCGCAACGCCGCCTTACCGCCCGTGAACCGCCCGAGCCCGTCAGTGAATAGCTGTTTATACCTGCCAATCAAAAGAGATATATCAGTACACTCTGTCTTAAAGTTACTTAACTCATTGTTCTTAGTTAAAGTAGGTATATTGATATTCAACTCTACAAGCCAATGGCGACCAAGTAACGGAATCGATCCGCCTTCTACCACAAACAACTCTAGTGCTTTCTCTTGCCCTTCGTACTTTACAAGTGGTTTTATAATACCTAAAGGCCTTATTTTCATGCCATTGTAAACATTGAAAACAACCTCTGAGTTAAGAAGTGGCCGGTGTTTGAAATGTTCTAAATATGTTTTTTTACTGATACAGGCTACAGCTGCTCCCGTGTCCACCTCCATAGTCATCTCCACATTATCAACCAATAACTTAATGCTTACCGGCTTGTAGCTGTTCAAACACAACTGATGCAGATCACCCTCCAGCTCAGAATCTTCTGACTGGCCGCCATCCGTAGCCTTCCCGTTCGCCGCCGTTCGCAGGTTGTACAGGCCCGAGCGACCTCTCCCTCTCGCAGCCGTCCCCGCTCGCTCTGGACAGGCTCGCTTAAGATGGCCCTTATTTCCACACAGCCGACATACGAAATTCTTGAATCTGCACTCAGTGCTGGCGTGATCGCTCGCCCCGCACACGTTACACAGCGCTGCACCGCTCGGTCGCCGAGCCACTGCTGCGCCCGCGCCCCTGCGCCGACCGTGCCACTGCTGCGCGCGCGCCGCCGATGCCGCCAGGGCGTGTACCGCGGCCGTGCCCTCCGCCGGGCCCCGACCCTCGCTTGACCCCGCCTGGTCCACAGCTGCCGCGTCCCGTTCCGCTCCCTCTAGCGCACACGCTAACTGCACGGCCCGATCGTACTTCAATCCGTCCTCCGCGAATAACCGTTGTCTAATGACGTCACTTCTTAACCCGCACACTAACTGATCACGTAAATTGTCTTCTAAGCTCGAATCAAAGTCACAATGCTTAGCCAATTTCTTCAACTCTGCGATGTACTGAGTGATGCTCTCGTCCTTATTTTGCCGCCGTTGACGAAAATGGTACCTTTCCGCCATGACGGAGCGCTTGGGTTGTAAGTGCTTACGTAACGCGTCGGTGACTTGAGCGTAGGTCATTTCCGCCGGCTTCTTAGGACTAACCAGGTTGCTTAACAAATCGTATGTGTCCTCGCCCATTACCGCAATCAACGTAGGCAGCCACAAGCCCTCCGCGATCGTATTCACTTTGAAGTACATCTCCAACCTCTCGACGTACAGTGACCAATTGCCCGACGCCGCGGCAAACTCGCCAATCTTGCCAATTGTCATGTTTGTGTTCCTCCTCAACCACAATAAATCCCAAATCCTCGTTTGCCAATGAAATATAGGAGTATTGGAAAGAAACACGCAGTCCTGGGTTAACGGTATATTCGGAATGACATGAATGACACAATCTTTAGATCTACCCGCTTACATATATATGTACATAATATCGGCGTACCTACACTACAGTATATATGACATCTGTGGTTACAAGTTTAAAAACTACACAAGGAATAAAATGATAAAATATTTTGTATATTTCAGTAAGAGTATTTAGTAATTTAGAAAAAAATATCTACAGTAATCTGCATAAATTCCATTTGAACAATGCCGTAACGAGATTGCTGTTGTCGTTTTCACGACTGTTTCTTACAGCTCGGGATGTTTGTTTGGGAACTTTCAACATTTGCTAGCTCATTAATTAAGAAGTTAATTAGTTAAATTTACAAGCTTCGTTGGACACGGCCTGTATTGGTCGTGAAACATTCATCTGCATTGATTTTATTTTGGTTCTGAGCCGTTGGGTGAATTATTTGGTAATTGTATGGTTTACCTAAACAAAACATCTATGAGGCAGGAATCTTAATCTCTGCTTTTCATCTTATCTTTATGACACATATAAATGCGAACCCATGACCATTGGCTTCAAAGTTAGCGGCACTGCTCGCTAGGTCATACACGTTGACAAAATAAATAATATAGTATAATATAAGGACCACCGTACTAAAATAACAATGAAACCAGTACCTATGAAAGAGGGGCAAAGAAACCGTCACAGAATATAATAATATAGGTATTCAATAAAACAAAAAAAAAACATACTGCAAGACGTTGTTTTGGTTTAAAAAGCGTGATGAAGAAAAGTTTAGTATTTATTCGAAATGAAATGCGTTCGTTCGCAAGCACAATCCAACAACAAATCCACGGAAGGATGTCCCGTGTAAGTTTCGACCATTTTTCATAGCGACAATCCATTAAGCAGGGGCTATGGCGTAGTTGTTAGTGTGTCAACACGGATCAAGAGCCAGGATAAATCGTTAGGTCTGTCCCATTTATTTCCCCTGGGTAATACCTAGTTAAAAGGTAGTTGACCTAGTAACTTACTTGAAGCCTAAGTAGCTTTCTCGTTTAATTTTCTTTTGTTTTATTCACTTTGTTTATCTTTTGTTTCATTTAGATTTCTTACTGGGAACTCTTTTCTGTTTAATAAATGTTGACTTGTTTGCTTCTGAAGGAAAATACGTTTTGTCGATATTGAAAGCAAAGAATATTAAATTTTATTAGGTACCTACAAAGTGATGTTTGTAGTCTAGTACAATTACTTGGCAATACTTAGATAAGTACTTATTCTGTTTAGGTAAATAATCTGTACGCGAAACTAATAAAAAGTCTAAGTTAGATGCTCAATTCACACATTTTTGCATTGAAATGTTACAATATTGAATTAACATATCTATTTGGCAACGCTTTTGGTTAAAGTTTTGAATCTTTTGCTTGCCCGTATATCAATATTCCATTTGCAAAACAAATAATTTTAAAAAGATAGAAAGGAGAGGAGCACCAGCAAATTTGAAGTAAATCAAGTCCGCGCTACATTGTTAATGGCTCTTCTGACTTAGCGGTTTTGTTCTTGTTCAATACTTTCCGCCGAATTTAACCGCACTTCCTTAGTTGAAAAGAAATAAAAAAGAAAGATTAGGAATATTACAAGGTTATGCCACGGAAGTTTTTTTTTGTAGAGTAACTTCTACATGTTATGGCTAAGGCAGTTTTTTGATAAATGTTCACTAGGATATTGGTGCATCAAGGCGGTTTGTATACAAAAGGCTTACCGCAAACCACATTCGAAATGTTACTTCCATGGTACGTAGCCGAATGGCACTAACGCTCACGAAACGCTCACGAAACGAAACGCTCGTAGATATCTATCTCTATCGCTCTTGCGTATTGGCGCCACAGATCCAGACTACCTTTCGCGGCGTTTCGTTTTCGTTTTGCGTCGTAGAAATGCCATTCGGCTACGGGGCCATGTCTCACTTATGTGCGCATTAACAAGTGCGACAATGAGTCAACACATCACACATGGTTCGCGGAAGGCCCTTCTTAATATGCTTGAGCCCTCTGAGCAGAATTTTGCATAATATAAAATCCCCTCTTCACATTCAAACTTGAAAACTGTAAGAGCTTTTCATTATGACGGCGACCCCAAAACATCCAAGCCATGCACTCTTTCAAATTAAAAATACCATCGAAATTCGCTTTGCATATCATGTGTTGTTTTGCCTTTTACGTGTATTAATGCCTCAAAAATCTACTTTATTTGACTTATTTTTTATTTCTTGAAGATTAGATGTAGACTTAGGCTACTGAATAACATGACGTAGACATAATGTGTAATAAAAAATATGAGTATAATAGGTATATGGTTGAAATTTAAAACTCGAAGTGCTAGTTTATAACTGTATACCTGTTAAGAATTTATTTTTTAAAAGTATAATATAATATACATTTGTCGCCATGACATGATTGCTAATAATTTATACCTAGTAAGTTTTTTTAGCGTGATAATTGTAGACCCGAATTGGGTCACCGTTGTCACTTACTAATGTAACGAATTAACACCTGTGTAACACGGTTGAACAATAAATATCTCTATCTATCATCTATCTATCTTTGTTAGAAAAAAAATCTCATTGAACTGTGGACGCAATATATTTTACGGAAAACTTATTTCTCCAGCAATACCTAATTATCTCGTTCAGTGTTTGAGCAATTAAGTAGGTAGGTACTTCAGAAACCACCGTACCGTTTCAAACTAGACTGAACCATTTCACTATAAAGTTAAGCACTAAAGCGACATAACTTTTAGTACAATAAAGTTCTGCTTCGCGCCGCGACAAGCCTTCATATTAGCGTTGGCGGTTGAACTGCAGATTAGTAACCCCGTTGAAAAATATTAACCTAAACTTACAGAGGTGTTAAAATGAACTGAAACTTTATTTTACTAATGTTGCTTTCAATCAACTTATAAACTGAATTCATCATTATCATAATTTCAGCCGTTAATCGCCCATTGCTGAGCATAGGCCTCCCTTCGTGTACGCCACTTATCCCGGTCCTCGGCTAATCTCATCCATAGATGCCCTGCAGTTTTTCGAAAGTCGTCCACCCAACGAGCCAACGGATGCCAGGCTCTTCTTACATACATCTTGATCTTATAAACTGAATTAGATTACGAATACAATATATGTCAGGGCTTAAACCAGCAATTTTAGAAATTGCGGCAAAAATTCCAGTGCATTTTCGTGTTGCTAGGCTATTAGTCCGTTTTCACATTATCCGATCCGATATCGGATGTCGGTAGAATTTCAATGGAAAAAATCGAAAACAGCGCCTGCAATGTATGGGATATCGGTTCTACATCCGATATCGAATCGGATAATGTGAAAACGCACTTAAGATCACAGAAGTGGAAGGATATTTGTGTATCAGAAATGCGATATGTAGTTGCTAAAACAATTCAAAACGTTGTTTCCTGACACGCTTCAGTTCTCGTAACTCCAACAACAAATTTTAAAGCAAATGCAGGTTGTTCTAGGTCTCTGGTAAGAAACAAATTACTTGTAAGAACCGAAAAGTTAGAGTTATTGACTCAATGGAACTTCCTTTATATAAACATCGTGGAACTTAGCAGGTGGGTCGTGTTTGAGGTTCGGGTTAGAGGCGGAATAAGATATTTTGATCTTTCGACTCTCCATAAAGTTAGTTCAAATACAGGAGTAAAAGACGATTGAAATTAACCAATAATAGATGGGATAGAGTAGATCATTTACAGATCATACCTAATAAAAGTTTGTATAAGTAAGTTACTTACATAATATGATTGTTTCAATATACACCGTGTCCAATAAGTTTGAATACAGCACAAATAGCCAATAAAACAAAATGAACAAATAGTTACTACATTATTATTATATTTTATGAATGGCACTCTTATTTACTACATTCACAACAAATGTTTTGGAATAACTCCAGCATTAACTTGTTTACCAGCCTCAAACGCTTCTCAAACGGATCACACGCGGCACGCACCGTTTTCTTCACATTTCATCCCAAATACTCTCAATAATCTTTTTGAAATGATCTAGGTTTATGATTTTATAAAAATTTAGTCTTCAAAGCGTGTATGACCATACAAAGTAGTCTAATACGCCTAAACCTGGAGGCCTGGGTGGCCACTCATGTTTCGGATAAAAAAACTGCCAAATTAGTCTGAAACTACGCTAGAATACCATTTGCCGAATGTGCTGGAGGTGCGTCTTGTTGGGACACATGATACTCATTCCCAAGCATCCTTTTTAACTTTAAGGCATTTTTTTCTCCAAAACCTTGGTTTTAAAGAAAAATACGTTGATTTTAACGCTTTTATCTGTAAGTACTGAAGGTAGTTTACCTCGCTTACATACTGCATCCCATACCTGGGCCGATGGTGAGCTCTGGAACCTAGGCACATTTTTCTAGTTGCCCGGAACGTTATCTATCCTCGGTACCCATAATAGTTTATTTTGGACACGTGGCGTCTGTTTTATCACATACAGATTCTGCTTATAAAAAATAACTCGTCACCTGCGTGCCGAGCAAGTATTTTGTTGGCACTTTACCTCTTTGTTTTTCTTAGACACTTCGGAAATTTCATGAACTTTGTGCTTGTATTTTATTAAAAGGAATATACTCTTCAGTTTAAATAAGAATTTGATGGCCTGTGATCCCTATATCTTTAGAACTGAGGTAAAATGTGAGTATTCGAACTTATTGGACACGGTGTATATCTGGGGGAACGGCAGGACGAGCCAAGTGAAGCATTGTATATTCCTATAGGACTACTGATCAAACCCCGCTGCTCAAATCTGTAAGAGCGACAAATCTAGTTGTCGCAACAAATTTGTTACAAAGATACAGATTTATTTCCGTACACCTGGGTTATCCGTCCAAAACAGTCAGATTTATTTTACAACCAACCTCTGCTATAGTGAGATTATATACAGGGAGCTGATTCTGATTGAATTGAAACGGAAACATGTTCTTAATTTAATTTGTCAGGTGTTAAAAATTACATAATAATGACTTTCTTTCACATGTTTCAACACGGTGGCAAGTGTCGCCCGACAGTGACATTTCGCCGTTCATTGCCTGTACAAAAAGGAAATATTGACGCTGAGTAGCAATGTTATTACTGATACAGAATTGTCAGTGTCAAGTCAATGTCAATGTCAATGTCAATGTCAATGTCAGCCAGCTTGAACACTCTGCGAAGGTTTCACACAAAATACATAGTAGGTAATGTGCGTTTAATGTTAGTTTGGTCTCTTAAAATAAAATAAAAATATACAAAGAAACATAAACTATGTAATTTAAATTCTGAACAAGAAAGCTGCATTGTAGAAAACTTTGGCGAAACTACATGTTCCCTAAGAAATAAATCAGCGTCTGAATAAGTTCCATTTAATGTATTGTTTTAGTTAGGTATTCAGCTCGGCTAGATCTTGAGTTACGTTCTACACCTAATATAACATTTTATATTAGTCTCAGAATTTACATAAATCAATTCAAATTAAATCTTCTCATTTTATATTCAATTTCTTAAAGCTACGATAAAGAAAGGCTTCGTGTGATTTATAGTTTTTTTCTAGTATATATACCAAGTACATGTGCGAGTTTTCAAATGAGCCTTCAGATACTACAAATATAATAATTATGAGACAAAGACGAGTGACTGTCCATCTTACAATTACACCTGACTTCATCCGAATAATTTCTTCGCTCTTTTGAAAACTCATGGGCTGAAACTGTTTTTAATAATAAATTTGTTCTTCGTGTTAAAGTTTTACGAGTATATGTATTCACATAACAGTAAGTACATAATAAAAACAACAAAATAAGTTATAAATAAAACTACAAACTAAAATCGAAACTTATAAATAAACTATAAATATAAAAATTTGCCTCTAATCGCTGTCCATAATAAAACTATTTCAACGTTTTTTTGAAACCTTAGAACCTTTTCTTACTCCTCGTTTTTTTTTCTTTTTAATAAACGGTACATAATAGGTACTGTTTATGATATAGTAGCTGTGAAATGCCACTATTGCCACTCGTCACTCCGCGGAACGCGACCTATGTGTACAAACAATTAGCGCGAGGATTTCGTTTGCAGTTTGATGAATAATTAAATAAATAACGAGTCTACCGACCGACTCGTTAGTTAAGCCACTGAATCAAAGAATAAGTGTTCGTTTTAATCATTTTAAAGTATAAGTACCACTGGTCGATACGGTACTTGCCCAATAGATGACACCCTTAATTCTTTGTTAAATCAAAGGTTTATAGTTTGAGGTTACATTTTTTGACAATGGCATGAGATTTAATCTCCTCTAATAATCCTCTGCACATGCCCGAACCATTGGAGCTCATTACAATCTCTAATAAGCAAATAAATAAAAATAGAGTAATTCCTAATTTAGCCCAGTAAGAAAACTTTCAGTGGGTAGATATTACTATACAGTTATGCAGTTCCGATTAAATAGTTCTACACAATACCAATAGTTCAAGCTAAACTTTAGTACCTACTACCAAATTTCCTAGTAGTACTACGTGCGCTGAGCAAGCTCCAACGTAGATAGCGGAGCTAGAACTAAGTTGTCCTTCTCTAATTTCGCACTTTCGAATTTATTTTTAAAATATCTGGGCAACCGAGCTTCGCTCGGTTCTGTTTCGTATCCTTGACATGTGTCGCCATCTAGTTCAAAAATGAATAGTACCTACATCGAGCGAAAGAATTCTCAGCTTTAACAACACAACTACTCCACACGAGATGGCGCGCATTTCGCCACAAAAACTCAAATAGTGTATTTTCTATTCGTTTTAGCCTTGACCTGTGTCGCGATCTAGTGTTTGCAATAAATAGTACTTACATCGACCGAAAGAATTCTGTCTTAACAGTACAACTACTGCACACGAGATGGCGCGCGAAGAAAAACGCATGAAAACTCGAAAATTCGCGTTTTCCGGGACCTAAGGATAAGTTAGACCGATTTTTCACCCCCAAAAACCCCCACATAACAAATTTCTGCGAAATCGTTAGAGCGGTTTCCGAGATCGTCAGTGTAAATAAATATATATATAAATAAATAAATAAATAAATATACAAGAATTGCTCGTTTAAAAGTATAAGATTCACAACACTTTTACTTATACCTACCATTTGACTGACTGTAAGGTCGTATTTTCAATATTATACATAATATATGTACATTATTTTATTAACAAGAATGCCATGTTTCCGCGTACATATGGGTTCACGTCTTCATTCGTCGCAATCAGAACCATAAGCTAGGTAGTCATTTTCGTTGTATTAAGCTTTCAGACCTAAGATCCGACTATGTACAAAAATTACTTTCAATATTCATAATAATCAGGGCAGATATTTTGTCTTTTACTTCAAAACATTAAAAAAATGTATTAGTCATGTCATTTAATTACAAAAAGTAGTACAAAGGTTGTGCTAATTTCATATTGAAGTCATGTCAATTATGAGTTCGGTTTGTGTGGCATTATGTTGGCTCGCGAAACAACCAGCTCTCAGAATTATGCTATCACGGATTATTTATGAAACAGTGAACCCGTTTGTGCACGGCCACTGTCGACAACCATATGCAAATTACACGCTAAGCCTAAACATTGAATTTTAACCGCCTCTTAAACTCGTCGAGGTACATTCGCAATGTTATTAATTTCATGTTCCAAATAATATTAAGCCAAATTCACTGAGCAAACCCTGTTAATAGCCCGTAAATATCAGTGATTCAATATTGGGGCTTAGGAAGGACGCAGACTTTGTTTTACGTGTTTATTTTATTGTCAGACTGACGCTAATTAAATAAATGTATTGTTCTACTGACGAATAATGTGATATGAAAGCGGCTCGTCAATGTGGTTGGGGCGGTTCAATAAGTCCTTATTCACGGCTTTCTGGATGAAAGATGTCGATTACTTGTAATATTCATGTTTGCGGGACGCTTATTTACGTCATCTTTGAATAGTGAGACCTAAATCCCAACTGGACTGTGAAAATGACCTCTTTTCTTACGCTCTTAATAATAGGCTTCGTTTCATCAATATTTCAAAGAAGATTGGAATCAGAATCAGAAGTTTGCGTTATATTTTCACCGAAAGCCGATAATTTCAGCCCGCTCGTTGTTGGGTCCCATAAATCAGAAGGGAGTTGAGGTTCGATAGAATCGATAGGGACGATCGGAGAGGAAACTGGTAAGAACAAAATAAGTACCGATTACGAGTGAAAGTATTCCAATGCATAAATATCCGTGATACGCTTGTCACTTCAGGATTACATGTGAGTCGTGCGTACGCTTTTTCTACACGACATTTTTTACGGAACTTATCGTGCGACCGTCTGCATGGGTCTGAGCTTTTAATATATATCGTTTAAGGCATTTTATCCGATCATACGATTTCTATATGAAACTCAATAAAAAGTGTTCGATTTGATTAAGTTTAATTTTACTTTAAGCTTTGTTTCGATTGGACGCAATACGGTGATTTGCATAACTTATTAAAGCGCTTCAATGAAATGGGCCGGGTTCGGCTGGTAATTTTATGTATTTATGCAGAATTCAATTAAAGTAGTTTCTATTTTCTGGACACTAGGTGGATATATTTCGTTGATGGCGTGAGGAACGCTTCAAAATGTTAAATGTAATAATATTACCTATTCATATTTTTTCCTCATTGGAATTGCATAAACTCTGTTTGACTCAAAGTGATTGATCCGCCAAATACAATTATGTTTATGGCTAAGCATCGTTTCTCTTTTTGAAACCTTCACTCTCCTGTAGCTTGTTTCGTAAAAATGCGATTTATTTCAATTGTACTATTACAGCTGTGCCTTTTAATGTGATATTTTCCCCCTAATATGACATTTTTCAACACAATCCTTTGTGTTTTGTTGCTGGTGACACTGCTCCTTAGCCTCAAAACAAAAGAAAAAAACTTAGCGCACTATACTGAAAATATTTATACTTTTAACCTTTCTTTTTGATCGTTAATCACAAAATACGCACAAAAAATCGACGCAGACACGTTTTTGTTGAAACTTGGCGTCGTGTAAATATTGTGTGGGCAAAACAGTCCAGTCACGTTCCACGTCATCTGGATGGAACCGACGCGAACTTTGACGACGCTGACGTCGAACGGAGACTGAAAACAAAACATTGTCAGTTTCACGTAGTATTTTAGCAACAATACTGAGTTTACTAGCCGGTAAGGTTTTCTGTTACATATAGGCTGATTATTTTGTTTTAAGTTTGTCATGCCATTTCCTCGTACAGTACTTATATACTTTTGACGCGTGCCATAAATTAGCACGTATCATTAGCACGACTGTAAGTCCGTTTTCACATTAACCGATCCGATATCGGATGTAGGACCGATATACATTACAGGCGCCATCTTGGATTTGTTCCATTGAAATCCTTCCGACATCCGATATCGGATCGGAAAATGTAAAAACGGACTAAATAAACATAAACATTTTTTTTAAAAACAAGTATTGCATATTTACATTACATCCAACATGCTTTGCGCGAAAACATTATATCAAATATTTGTATGCCTACCTAAATATATAAATTCGGGATTTGAACCAAGAAAGTAATAATACATTTCTAGGAGCTTGTGCTAAGGCCAGTAATTATGTAAAAATTCTAAATTCCAAAGCAAAATTAGCCTAAGTTTGACCGAAATGCAGGAAGCGATGTTATAATGGCGTTAAATTGGTAATTTTTAAGTAGCTGTAAATTGGCTGAGCGATCGGCGACTGACAGGCAGTGAATGCAATTATTTTCGCAATAATATTTTGTCATTGCGAACTCGAAATCAAAGTGTTATTCGTATTCATAAAAATAATTTGTTATTTCTGAAAATTTGAGAATTTTACAATGAATTGTGACATTAACCGGAGTCAATGGAGGAATATGATTCTAGCCAGACCCCAGATGGTAACAGGATTTACCCCCTGGAACGCAGATGTCAAAACTTTGCTACTCAATTAATAAAATAATAACTTTGATTTATTCATTAAAGTTCAAATTGTCTGTGACAGATACGGGGCAGGGTGCTCGAGGGGTTAATAGTTATTTGTTTTACAAGGGGGCAAAGTTGTTGTTTAACCGCACGTGCCCATATTGATACCCGAGCAAGCGAATGATTCCAATATTGAACCGCGAGCGTAGCGAGTGGTTCAAAAAGTGGAATCTTGAGCGTTGCGAGGGTTTCAAGGCACGAGGGTTAAACAGACTTTGCCGCCGAGTGAAACACAAAATTTTTTTCACCTCACTAGCTCGGAAAGGACTTTTTTATTCTTTAAAAACAGATAGCAAAATCGCATTTTATCCACAAGAGTGCAAAGAATATTTGAAATCCGAACGTGTCATTAGTTACTTTTTAAAATATAATTTCTTGTAAAGGTATGTCCCAGACAGGACAATTTTCTCCCTGTGCTTAAATTGTCTTAACAAATCATGTGACGTGAACGTAAAAATAATTTCATATCGAATTGTATCCGACTAAAAACACTAAATTCAAACAATTTTATAACATGATTTTACCGTAAAACACTTGAAATCGTACAAGAAATTGTATTTTTGACTTTTCCACTGTACTTATTTAGAACGCACCTTAAGTAACATTGCAATCTCAAAACGCGTGAAACGGAACGCACCCAAATAGGTCTTTCTTCTTGATTCTTAATTTGAAACTTGTGGTGTCGGTGTGCATCGTGAAAATTGTATTAAACGCAAATTGACATATTTCTGTGCAATTATGTTCCAGTTGTTTTTATTGCGTGTTTCCTCGCTTTAGTGAGGTGAAAAGTTATGTGTTACACACGGGATGCAAAGTTATTTTACCTCGTGTGTATTGCAACACTCTCTACGCTCAGGATTCTATTTTTGTACTACTCGCTTCGCTCAGGATTCTATTTTCGAACCACGAGCGAAGCGAGCCATAGAATCCATTCGCTAGCTCGTAGTTCAACCCTAGAATCCATTCGCTAGTTCGTGTTGCAATTCCACACTCGGTTAAAATACATCTTTGTTCCCTTGTATAACTAATAACTATTACCACACCAACACGAACAAAATACTGACTATAAAACATCAAACTAAATCAAATCTATCAATCTAATCAATATTTATGATTCAAAATCATCATTTACATGTAAGTTATACCAGCCAGCTCAAGACATCTAAAATTAAAATTTGTATTGAATTTACTTTGCACTCTTGTGGATAAAATGCAATTTTGCTATCTGTTTTCGAATAGCAAAGTAAGCTTTTACCAGTTGGTGTGGTGAAAAAGAAATTACATTACATTAACCTATACAGGTAATTGTTATAAGTAAGGCACAGCGGGACAAATCTCGACTGGGGGGCACTAAGTAATCTATTTTTTCCATTATTACGCTATGATGTTGAGTTCTACATGTATCCACTGAACACGCCTACCATATATTACCAATGGACACTGTATTTAATAATGCAAACATGGAAAAAAGACCAGCAGTTACATTTGGCCCCTAGTCGAGATTTGTCCCGCTGTACCTTAGACGATTTGTGTATTTTCTGTCTTCTGAGACTTTTTTTAGTTTTAAGTTAACTATATTTAATGCATTTAGGCATTAAGTTAGAAGAGTCACCATCAGATATAGGTATCTGAGCGACGAAGGCTCTCACAAATGTCTGATCTTACCTCTATTGTAATGTCAAGTCGTTAGAGCTTGTTCTAGTATATCGAATGGCTACCGTAGGTACTTTATTTATACACTGTTCAAAATATCTGTTAAAGATACATAAGTATATGCCTAAAGTTTAAGTTGATATTATCACATTGTTTTTCCAATTTCTGTTATGATATGAACGATATACGCGGGGACTTCCAAATAGTCATCTTGTCTTATAGAAAACAAATATAGAAAATAAGACCGACAGGCGGGTTTACCTGGAATTACATCACCAACGGTATTTTGGCAGGGGAAAACAATTCTGACGTTGAAGAATAAATAACTTTGAAATTGTTTTCTATTTCATCCGTAAAGTGTGTTCATAGTAACGTTAGAGTTCTGGGGTATACGTCCTACGTGTATGTATCGTCATTACTCGTTCCTGTAATGATTTCATCCATACTAATATTATAAATGGGAAAGTGTGTGTCTGTTTGTTTGTCCGTTCTTCATGGAAAAACGGAGCGACGAATTGTCGTGATTTTTTTAAGTGAATATAGTTGAAGGAATGGACGGCATGCATGGATGGATGACATCAGAACTTTGAAACTTTTTCTAACATCAGTAGTCATTAGCCGTCGGGAAAAAGCTAGTTGTATATCAATGAAATGATAGGTACAGTCAGATGCAGAAATTTGTTTGCAGGGAGGTCATTTGCCTGCATCTGACGTTCAAGTACATAGTGTATAGTTATGTAGTCAATTGAAAAGAAAGAGTCATAACATAAGTAGGTATAAAAATGTAAGTTCTTGTACGTATTGCTTTTCCTGCACTTCTATTGTCTTTCTTTTATTGTGAAGTGTAAAATAACTACATAGTAATATAGTTCCTAGCTTTTCATAATTTAAAAAAATGTAGGTAAGTATAGTTGTTTACGTAGTGTGTAATTATTTAATGTAGGAATAATACGGTTCTTCCGTATAGTATATCATTTGTTCACCTTGATCGTCTTTGATGTCCGAGTTTTACGCACTCTTGTCCTGAGATACAATTTAAAAATAAGGTTTTTAAACGCCATAATATCATGTCACCATATTATTATCATGCCAAGCCTTATGTATAAAGTTAAGATATACATAAGTATATTATCGTAATCATAAATATTACTACGATAATACTGTTATTTTTCGTCCAGAAATTCCCAGCAAATTCGAGGTGAGCGAAAAACTTAATTAAAATATGAAGCTCAACGCGGGACAACGCGCGCCGCAACTGTCGCCAGTTTTATTTCCACTAAAACACACTTTTTAATTGCTTTTCTGGTCTTTGTTTTATTCATAAGTGTGCACGTTAAACTAATTATTTCATGCACATGTCTTTAGTTGGTTGAGTATCGAAATCCATACTAATATTATAAATTGGAAAGTGTGTGTGTCTGTTTGTTTGTCCGTCTTTCACGGCAAAACGGAGCGACGAATGGACGTGATTTTTTAAGTGGAGATAGTTGAAGGGATAGAGAGTGACATAGGCTACTTTTTGTCTCTTTCTAACGCGATCCAAATAATATTATAATAGTTTATTAAGAGAGAAACCTTTTATTTGACGTACGTATTTTGTGATTCGTGTGACAATGACAACTTATTATTGTTGATTACATCTAGCTAACTTGCCATGAGCTTTAGGTATTTAAATATCAGATACCTACTGCTATGGCTTTTATACGTAATTCTTGGATATTTGTCATGCTCTTAGTATTTCCAACAGCAAAAAAATGGTCCAATGCATGTCTATTATGCAAACAGAATGATAATATAAAATTATTTCAGTTGCACATGCGTCCCTTTTATGGCGTTTTCTCCTTTTTATGTCTTAATCTGTATAACTTTCCATTTTATGTGTGTTTGCGAATAAATGAATTATATTATACTATAGTCGTACATTTACAAAGCAAATGATGAAATAAAACAAATGCTTATCAGGGTCGCCATGTCATAAATCACGTGTCTATAGGACACAGGCTCTCATTACGTTTGTTTGTTCCCCCATTTTAGGTCGCACCGCACTTGACCCGGCCCGCTGATATCCGTGATAAATACAACACTTGTGACGTGAGAAGGTAAACGCTGTCGCGAATTTTTACAGCTCAACTTAATATAAAACCTTTAATCGCCGTAGGTAGTCCGATATTAGACAAATAATATCCAGCTCTTTTCGCCGCAGTCTGATAGGCGAATAGGACAAATCTTCATGTAACTTATTACCTCAGTAAGAAGTTTTAAGCGGTTAAAAGTGTACTCCCACGGGAGTTATATATGCCGTTTTAAAAAAGGTGCCTAATTGTCGCTTAAGTGCAAGCACATTCTAACTGGTAATTCGTATAAAGACAAGAGTAAATCCGTCTTTATGGTCATTGAAAATGTGGTACCTTTTACAACAACACATAATCATATATTTATAAATTATGTCATTAGCTCAAACGCACCGGGTAAAGCGGAAAAAAATACGACGATGAAAAACGGTAGATTGTCGTGAACTATACTCTGTTTTGCAATATTTTATTTGCTCCCCTTTTACACTTGTTCCTTCCTTATTTGCATACAAGTTCAATTTGCTGACAAAAAATGTTTCCATAACCTGTCACTAACGAGTCAATGAGGGTGAATTTTTGAGAATAACAGACGTGTTATTCCATGGAGCTAAGTCAACTTGGCTTGGCGAGGGACGGATAAACTTGGAGAAGGTTCCCCCGGAGGAATATTTGTCAAAATATTTACGGAGTCTTGGAACGTCGTCTGCTTCTATTCCACCATTCATTTCTTATACGAATGACGTGTCATAATATAAATAAAGCGGTTTTGTTTAATTAACGCGACACTACTGTGTAATGAATACGTCAGACTAATAGGTAATGTAGCCCAGTAATCGCATAGTCAATATTAATTTATAAAGCCAAACCGATTTGCGGTGAAGTTGTTGATAGTTGATAATATTACGGTTAGTTAATATTATAGGCAAATTATAATATTGTATCAATCGAATCGTGATTAACGAAAAAATAATAGAGCAGTTAATATCAACGTCTAAGGGCCGGTTGCACCAAACGGTCTGGCACCGTTAAATCGTTTGTTAAATTTTATTGTATGAGAAGTTCCATAGAAGTCTGCTGAGTGACGATGATGTGTCTGTCAAATGTGGTTGATGCAACTGGACCTAAGAAATGAAAGTTTTTTTTTAACCTGCGTTAGTGTCCCACTGCTGGGTAAATTCCTCCCCTCTGTTCCTCCACTCGACCCTATCATTCGCATAAGAAATTAAAGTATGGTTGAAAAACTAAAACTAGAATGAAAACAATAAAGAAGTCAAAAAAGAGATTTTAGTACTCAGGTGGCCTAGAGAAGGTGACAATCGCTTGAGCTACGATATCGGATTACGGACGGTTATGAACGTATTACGACTGGCACGTTAGTTACGCAGCCAGTGTGCCTAGCCGAATGCACAAACGTTCACGATAATATCTCTTTCTGGCGCGATAGAGCCAGACTACATTTCTGCGGCGTTTCGATGGCGTTTCGCGTCGCAAAAATGCCATTCGGCTACGGGGCCAGGAACTAAAACGAAACCATAAATTGTAATCAAATAACGACCTTGTTTAAAATACTGTACAAGAATCGGTTAAGAAAAGTGGTCTAACATGTTGAGCACATTCAAACAAATGAAATCTGAAACCGAGACCTTCTTTGACTTGATCAAAAAAACTTTAAGGCTTTCCAAAGCCAAACACAACGTCCATTTATTTAACTCAACCCTTACGGAAAAATACTCACGAAAAATGCAGTGTTACCACAATAAAAATGGAGAAAGGAATAAGAACTCAATTTAGAGGGTTGATTGGTACAAGAGAGAATTCGCATTTTTTACGTCGACGCTCTGCGTACAAAAGGAGAATAGTGGAAAACGTTTCCGAGCGGTTCTTGACCCGCATATTTGTCGCCTTATCCTGTGCTGAAGGCTTTCAACTTTTCAACAAAAGCCCCAACTAGGCATTGATACGTGTAACGCTTCTGACATATTTGAATTTGAATTAACGACATTTCTTTTAAGTCTCACAGTACGCGAGAAAATATAAATGAATAAATATAGATAATAAATGAATGAATATATATTAATATATATGATAATAAAAGACCATCAGGTATTTTTTATATTAAAGTTAGGTCTGTATGATACCGGTAACCGGAAAATGACGGGAATTCAAACGACAGCAGCATGTGCAGATACCCATAGGTGCAAACGTTTACGCGTAACAAACTTTGAAAGCAAAATCAACCTGAAGTGTGACGCAAAACGTATTCAGGTGGATATGACATCAACTAGGTCGTTATTTGAGATTCACACTTTGTTTCGAGCACATTTAATAGGGCACGATACAGAAAGTAGGTCATATTCACTTTCTGCGAACTTTTTAGTCAATCTCGTCCCGCGCCGGGTCTGAGAATATCATATTGCCAACGCACTTTGGTATTCCCAGCGGAGCCCTTAACTGTTCCGGAAAATTTCTCTGTTTACTCTGTCGGTTTTACATGATTTGAACATTATTCTGTGCTTTAGGGAGTCCGCTAGCGGCAGCGGGTGAACGGAGCGGGGGAGCAGAGGTTATCGCAATTTTTTCTAAATGGCAATGGATACCATGAACTCAAACTCGCGTCTGTAGATCACCTAGCCCATTGCTCTGCCCACTGAGCTATCGAAACATCTGTCGAGGAAAGCGAATATTTGCATCATAATTATGCGCCCGAGTGTTACACATCTTAAACAGGTATCGGAGATCCACATCATATTAGAAATCCGCCTTTGGACAAAATTGTATTTTCCTACTAGGTACCTAAATTACCACTGTCATCGTTAAATTTTTTCTAATTTTATTTTATATCAGGAGACGTCCAATAAAGCATATATTTCTAATAACTTTTTATCAAAGAGATATATTTAATTAAGGATTGATTACTTAATCGCGTTCACAAAGATCCGTTAATTTCTTTGCTTTAAATCTCTTTGAGATAAACGTGGATAGGATTTATGCATATTTTATTTAGGCAATAAATTGGATCGAGTAATGAAATGAAATGGATGAGTTGATAGAGTGCTCGTTTTAACTAAATTTCGTCGGGCCAAACTGCGATCTCCCGAGAGCTTGCGGCAAACAGGATGCCTGCTAGAAACGGCGCGGGTGCCCATTCCTACAGTGATTTATTTTGATGAATGCTCTGTGCGAATAAATTCTAGATAGCTGGTTGAAATAACAATCCATTTACCCGTACTACAAGCCTCATTTAGCAAAATATGTACTAGTATTCATTTATATATGTATATTTCACGCATCTTTTAGATTTATTATGGGACCAATGCTATATATGTATATTATAGTATGTTATTTGAAAGTTACTACAAAATTAGTTGAAATTAACGTAATACATATAAAAAGTAATAAAATGGTTATAATTTGTATATTTCTTAATCAATCATGAATATTGTTGCATAAGAATAGGAAGTCCTCCAAATCATTATATATTATTAGGTAAGTACATCGTATTTTTACCTTCATTAATTTTGATGGTGCATTCCTAAGTCAACTTATAATTTTAAAATACCAGCAGTGTCTAAGGAATTTAATAAACACGCCTTGTGTACTGGATGTAGAGGTATACTGTGTTTAGCTGGGATAGGAGGATTTGGATATACATAATATATCCTTCAAGGATGTTCATTTCTTTGTCTAAGATAAAAATTCTTGTTGGAAAAGGGCATTTATAATTCACCCCACTTCAATACCAAACTTTTACATCAAACAATATTTACTTCCGCGCAAATATGCCTCCCCGGATCCAAGGAAGAAAGAGTAATTTTATTCCACGTTCCGTGTTCTTACGTTACCAAGATTATGGCACGGATAAATAGACTTGTCGACGACTTGTGTAGGCCGTCAAGTAAAAAATTGCTCGTCTCGTGCACGCACAGCACGGTAACGACCGACGCATCTCCCTACAAATGACGGAGCTTTATTTCTCTGTGAAATTATGCCTTCGCATGAGCGAGTAGTCCCGTTTGCACGTCGACGACTTTATCTCGTATTTCAATTATTTAAAATGCCCTCGGCTTATCCGATGCTTTTAGCGAAGTTTCCAGTTAATCTCGTTCAGTTTCGGACAAAAATTAGGTATACGTCTTTATTTCAGTAAAATACATGTTCATAATTTCGGATATACACCCTCGTTACATTCACGTCAGCTGCTAAATATTATATTCATAGAAGAATATACAGAATTACTTGATGATTTATTTTATTTTTCTAATGTAGAAATATTGTAAAATTACATCAAAAGCATAAGTTTAACCGTACTCTTTTGAACCAAAAACATAATTGAATGCTACTGTGTGTATAAAAAAGTACGTTTGGAAGAAGAACAAGATGAAAGCGCAAGTTTTGGTGTATTCTAACAATGTAGTCTCGTTTTTATTCGTCTGTCATGGAGCGACGGTCCCCGGAGTGAAAAGATCTTTTAAACCGTGAGTGTCGTCGGTTTTTGTGCTCATAATGTGTATACGAAAAAGTTTTCATGAAATTTCAGGCGTTGAGTGTTTTTTTTTTGACGACTCGTTTGCTTTTAGGTTTGATTTGATCATATTGTTTGATTTATATATAGAGGTATTTTTATTTTCCGCACGATATGTGACATCTCACTCATCAATTGACAATAAGTGCGCTGTATATTACAGGTTTTATGATGTTTCAGATATTATATTTATCAAATCTCAGGAATTACGTTCTCTGCACAGGCATTCTACTGTCTGAACCATTATCTCAATTAGTGTTATCACAGCGAAGAACCTTATAGGACTTGAGTGAGAACGCACAACAAAATATTGTCTCCAATTACGACGTTCAATCACGATCCTCCGAACAATGTATATGTGCACGATTGTCTCTAGACAAATATATCCTCTGGTGCAAGTAGATAAGGCTGCCGTTTCATTATTCACGTGTTAGGAAGGCGGGAACACTCTGTCTTCATTATAACACAATTTGTCGTAGGCCCTTACGCGGTGTATCTGATATGTGTGAAGGCTATTTATGTATAGCGCACTAAGTAAAATATCGCTGCGAAAGATTAAGCACGCACGTGTTACAACGGAAAGATGGAGTAGGCATGACGAGAGCTGTTGTTTAGTGTTGCAGTGATATTATATTATTATGTGGGTAAATTGCAAGTGAGTACCTAAGTTTTACACGAACTATATGTCATTCCAGGCTTTATATGTAAGTTTTGCTACATTTATATGTAAGTTTTGTGTGTGGTTTCGATTAAGTTAGGTGTAGGTTATCGATATTATTCTTGCGACGGAATAAAATACTTTTTGCTGTGCTATTAACGTTTTTTTATAGCAACTGAAATCAATTTATCCAAATTTTTAAGCAAATACCGAATCGTTCCTTGATGGAAACAGTAAAGAAGACGAGTTATAATTTTGTTTCCTTTTAAAGAACTAAATCTACCTTTTACCTTGACGACCCAATTCACCCGAGTAGGCTCTAACACACTGCTATCTCATAACATACGTGACAGCTATTAATAATAAAGTGTAGCTGTGAGTAAATTATGGCAGCTAGAGATTAAACTCGTGAGCGAGCCAGCGAGGAATGTAGTGGCGATGAGGTGTTGTTAATAAATAAAGCATCCGGGCTGCATCAACTATAGTTTCGGAGCTAGTTTATCAGACAAATTCATTAACAATTTAGGTAATGGGGAGTTACCTATATCTTTACTGGTAATCAATGTGTAAATCCTATACCGAAAAGTTGTTTTTTGAAAAATGCGTGTGGATAAAGTATACTGGTACTGCGTGAATGATTATTTCGGCTTATATTACTGAGTTCTTAATATTAAATTATAGGTAAATACTATGTCAAATTGTAAATGCTTTTAAAACAATGGAAATGATTAAAATCCAAGATGAAGTAAAAATATAAAGCTGTTTTTATGCAGTTTCGTTCCGAAAAAAGTTTATTTTAAACCGAAATAACTTTATTACATGTAGCATGAGATGTTTGTAGTTTGAAATAAAGCAGTAAGACATGCTTAAAACTACTCGATAGTAAGTCGTTATATTATGTATATAGAAACACGTTAGAAACTATAGTTTAAATTAAGCCTCTTATGTATGTATTGTTAACACAAAACATTCTGATGAGGAAGCAATTTGCTGTTACGTTCAAGTTCCCTAATAGCATCGTCAGTTTTCCCATAAACGACTGTCGAAGTTCAAATCAGACCGGCAGTCTCTGATTGATTCTCGATATTCGCGTATAGCCATCAGATTCACAAAGAAGTTCTATCAAAATTGTAATGTAGCTTTGCGTATAATTATTTTTTGATGATTAACATAATACACAATTTTGATTATGCCGTATCTTAGAAAAAGGAAACTTTGTAGGTACTTGAACAAGCAACTTCGAAAGTAGTGATGCACAAAATTAGTAATAAAAATCGAATAAACAAAATAATTCATAGACCCAAAAGAATACTTAGGACAAATGTTGGCAGATATACTATTTCTGAAATGTTGCAATGTTGCGTTAATGTAACGCGTAACATAATGTAAGTATTGTAGGTACCTATTTAACTTAAATTCTTTAGACCGAATTCGAGACTGACTGTTTCAACGCGACGCAGTAGTGCTTCTATGCTGTGTTCACTGGTCGCAATGAGCGTGGTGTCGTCAGCGTATCGCAGATTAGATATATTTTTCCCACCTATTGGTACACCATCCGTCCATTCTTCAAGGGCTATCCTCATGATATGCTCAGTATAAATGTTGAAAAGCAAGGGCGATAGTATGCACCCTTGACGCACTCCTGCCGAGGGATAAAGTGGCTTCGACATAGCATTGTCTACTTTTACTGAGGCGGAGTTGTTTTCATAGAGGGCTCTTAATAGATGAACGAGATGTCTTGGAACACCCATTCTTAAGAGAATTTGCCAAAGCTGCGGCCATTTCACAGAATCAAACGCCTTCTGAAAGTCAACAAAACAGATATATGTTGGTATGTTGAACTCTCTAGCTTTCTCTATTATTTGACGCAGTATAAGGATTTGTTCTCTTGTTCCTTTACCTCTTACAAACCCAGCTTGTTCTGGTGCGATTTCTTTGCTGATATATGCCTTCAGTCTCTCATTTAAGATATGTAGTAATATTTTACTGGAATGACTTATTAAAGAAATCAGGCGATAGTTACCGCACTTTTTTGTGGAGCCTTTTTTGTGAAGAGGAACAAAGATCGAATGTGTCCATTCTTGAGGCCAAACACCCGCTTGCCATATGTTGTTGCAAACTTTATGGAAAAGTTCTACGCCATATTCCCCACTGCATTTGACGATCTCAATCGGAATTTTATCGTTCCCTATCGCTTTTCCCGATTTGAGATGTTGTATAGCAGCTTCTACTTCCTCCTTCAAGATATCCGGTTCCATATTTAGTTCTCCAATATCTGGAATCGTAGAGTTGTGCGCGTCTGGATCTAAAAAGAGAGATTGGCAGTAAACTTTCCATGTTTCTAGAACATCTTCCAGGTTAGTGACGACATTGCCTCCAAGATCTTCAACCGCCCAAGCTTTGGATTCGCCTTTTTTAGTAATTAACCGTATTTTCGCATGGAGGTCTCTTGTTTCGTATTTTTCGGCATGCGATTCGACTTCTTTACATATTATGTTTTGCAGAAACATGTTCTTGTCTTTCCTGCAGGCGGCTTGGACTTGAGCAGTTAGTAAGTTTTGGGCTTGTTGGCTGCCTCCTGAAGCTTTAAGTTGGCGACGCTCCTCCACCAATGCGAGAGTTTTATCTGTCATCCAGTGCTGCCGTTTGACATTGGTTGAATTAGAGGGTGTAGAAGTTTTGATCGCCTCTAATAGTACCATCTTCGCTTTACACCAGTCATCTTCCACAGAGTTATTGTGAGGATTATGTCCAAACCAATGACTTTTGTCTTTCTCAAGGGCTTTCCTGAACAATTGTCGATCCCCCACGCTTAATCTAGCTTGTGGTTTGGTCTTTCTAGCAGCTTTAAGCTTTAATTTAAATTTAGCTACAACCAGCTGATGGTCCGAGCCACAGTCTGCACCAGGTAATGTATGGACATTTCTAATAGACGATCGCCACCGTGATTTTACTAAGAAGTAATCTATTTGATTTTTGGTTTTGCCATCTGGCGATGTCCATGTGTACATTCTTCGCGGATGGTGTTGAAAAATGCTATTGGCGATCGTCAGTCCATTATCCGCAGCGAATTGTATCAACCGTTCTCCTCTAGTATTCCTAACACCGATCCCGTGGGCACCCAAAACATCAGGTAGTTCTCCTTTCGTCGGACTGCCAATCTTAGCATTAAAGTCGCCAGAAATTATCAATATTTCTCTATTGGATACCGTGCGTATAGTGTTTTCTAAAGCGGTATAAAACGATTCGACATCAGCGTCGTTAGTAGCACAAGTGGGTGCATAGACCTGAATAAAGTTGATGTTTACCGGGCTTGCTTTCATACGCATCGAGATAATTCTATCATTAATCGTTTCATATCCAAGTACACTATTATTGATATTTTTTGGCACCATAATCGCCACGCCATTAATGCTTAATACATTTACGGACATTTAAATATCATTTTGTAAATCGATTGTCTGAGACAGTACTTGCGTTTAGTAGCAAATGTAATTCATAATAAGCACTAATTGAAATGTAAACAGACCCTAGAGCCATTGTTCATGTCTGTAGCGCTGGGCCTTATCAGATAATTTTTTATCCGCAAGGAAATTAGTCAGTTTAGTGTCCAGGAGGATTATACAGTGCGTAAACGTAATAAGGGCGATAAATGAAACCAGGCATATAATTCAATATTGTTATCATTAATTAAGAGGTGTTTTTGAGTTACTCTTAAGTTTCAGCCCATAATTAATTTTTGAAAAATTTCCCAGCAGCAATTTACTGTAAACGTGGTTGCGATGACAATCAATGACAACTGTCAACGAGCGTTTAACGCGAGTGTGTTTGCATTACGTTGCGGGCCGAATTAATTTGTATGGATAAAAAAAATATTTCAATTTTAAGTAAAAGTTATCTAATTCCATTGTTTATGTCCTATACTCACCACCGTTAAGAGGTTCGCCCGTATTAGGTTTACACCCTGTATTAAGCTCAGGACTTTATCCTTAAAATAAACAAAGTCTGAAAAAAAAAACGATGTAAAAGCAATTTGTAGAAAGCTGAATGGTTTTTATGGATCAACAAAATTTGCCGAAGTTGGTACATTTCCACTATCGCTTTCTATAAAAGGGTAGGTATACGTATATCGGGACGGAGGACAGAATGGCGACATAAAACCACTGTCGTTAAACTATGGACCGGCGCTAACAGCATGACCTAATTTTTGTATTTATTACTCGCCCTTCCCTGCGGCTTTATTTGGCACTGGCTCCATCCAATTTAGGTACGTATTTAAGTATTACAGAGTTACTAGACGGTTGAGTTGATAAATATCATGTAAAAAGGGTATGCCCTTGATTACAAAACTTTTAGTAATAATAATAAAATACCTTGAAGAAACGACAAAGTCTATCTTATTAAACTGAAACTGTAAACAGAATACATCATTTTTGAAATATTAAATGTTATATATTTGTCAATGGAAGTTGCCTTCTTTTATAATTTTTAAATTATAATTTATTTTGCGTTGCGTTTTAATATTCTCAAAAATAAAATGTTCTCAAAAATGTAAAAGCTCATATAACCCGGCAACCTTCAAATCAAGAGTGAACAGGCATCTTCTGGGCGAGCTCACTCCATCGTAGGCCACGTCTTTGCCTTTGGCTAGTCTGTGGTCAAGAGTAAGCCCATTTATAATTTAAAAAAAAAGTCAAAATGTAAAATCAGCGCTGGAAGTCGCCAGCCTCAACATGCATATTTTCAGCTATATTCTTCTTTTCATAGTTTATTTGTATATTTCATTGTAAATTTTCGTAATTTAAATATGTTACAATACAATACATTTATTTTCCAAATCTGCATTACATAAAGCCTAAGTTAATAATAGAAAAATAAACTATAGAAATATAAAAGAGCTTCTTAGAACAAACAGTAGCTCACACTAGGTCTAGCCTATATCGTGAGGACTGGAGCTTTGATCCTACGATTTACCAACTTGTTATAGTTATACCACTTTGTTATAGTTATACCACTGAAAGCTGAGTCGACTAATATTACACAAGGACGTCAAGGACATTTTAAAGGCATGGTAATCCGAACCCGAACGTAATAACTGGTTGAAACCCCAGCGCGCAAAAACAATGGTCTACTTTTTATCAACTATCATCAGGGCAAGCACATAATGGGCGTCCACGATATAGACTACACATCTCACTCTAATTAATACAGTTAGAAAAGGATGGCTTATCTATCTAGTTTGTGAAACATTGTCGCGCCAATTTTGCCCTGCAGCTAAACCGAGAAACAAAAAGCTTTGGGTAGCTTTTACTTTATTTGCAAATAAAAATAGCAAGCATTCTATTCCATCAAAATACATGTGCGCAACTATTTACTTTCATACTATATTTCATACATATTTGTAATTGCTTGCGTGAAATGTTGTACTAAATAAATACCCGTAATAGAGACAGGCTTCGTTTTGCGGAAATCCACATTACATTTTACAACTGAGCCTAAAAAAGTTGATCACGAGAGAAAGGGATGCCAATTTACCGTAAATCACAAAACGGAAAATCTCATTTTCACGTAAGATGTGGACTAAAAAGAGCCTTAGAAAGAAATTGCCCTCGATATTTCAACAGTATCTACACCACGATTTAAGACCCGTACGAGTATATGAAGAATGGGATCAATCCTTGATTATCTTAGTCGTAGATAACCGTAATTAAGAAAATACCAACCCCGTACGGGTTTTTAGACTTTTTAGTTCTACAAATTTCTAATTTAATTGTTATTCTTATTAATTCAGATTAATATGCGCAAAAGCTTATAATACATGATCCTCCTTTCTTTAATGTAACAAACTGATGTCTTGCATAGACGTCATTATGTCTTGGTAATGAAAACCCCTCGATGGGCTTAGGTTAGTATATTTCTTTACATATTTATTCCAACTGTATTGCAGAATTTTTTAAATACCGTCTTCATGCATTCTCTTATATTCTACCTCTGGGCTACACATAAACTGTGGGTACCGTGTACATGTTTATTAGGGTATTTCATAAAAATACTAATAAAGTATCTATTATTGTACAACTTTATGAGGAAAGTGTATACTGTATACAGTACTAAACTCTTCCACCCCAAAATCCCAAGCTAGTAAATCCCCGGTCTGAAAACTTTCCCTTTCAAGCTTTATCTTAATATTATTAACACTTCAGTCAATACAAACACTTTTTTAAACAGAAGCATGACTCGGAGAGGCATCTATACAACATGATTTGATTATTTTTGCATTGAAAAGCAGTCAAGCGAGCCGATGACCAGCAGTTTTGCAAATTATGACATCACATTTCTAAGTAAATTATATTGCTTGTGGTGTGGAAATATAGGTCAGATTCTGTATCCTTACTATTATTTTTGTACTTCTACGATGTTTGATTATTATGCAGTTATACTTACGGTTTCAAGAAATATTTACTTAATCTTTGATTTTTGATTCCATGACAATTATATGTTTACCATTAGGTATTGTCAAAAATCTATTAAAAATATTTCTTGAGTGTGGAGAACGTGTATTTATTAAGTAAAAATTATATACATGTTTTCAAGTCAAGTGTACCCCACATCCTACTGATAAGGTAAATAACGAAATATGTGAAGAGTACTCTAAAAGATGAGGTTTGTGTAATTTCCTGTACCTATTTACTCGACATCCAACGCCGCACATCTCGTTAAAATAGGACGTGAATTACGCGGCGAGCAAAAATATTGTGTTAAGTACAAAGAATACAATGAAAAATATACATTTATAAAACAGCTATGTACATACCCACATTTAAGTAACACGAATAGAGATACGATACAATACAATACAAATACTCTTGATAAAATACAATACAATATAAAGAAGCAACACAAACAAAGGTAAACAACAGGCGGTGTTATCGCTGAAGAGCGATTTCTTCCAGACAACCTTATAAGGTAGCGGAAATTGATAAATTACATTATAAAATAAATTAAAGATTGTAGGTACATTAATGGCAGATTATTAGACTTAATTATTATAAGAACACGTATATATCTTAGCTTCTATTACATAATTTTTCCCATCATGGAACTATGGTGTTCTGTAACTTTTGAGTGCGTGCGCAGAGCCGAAACCAACACGTGGAAACACCTAACAGTTAAAAAAAAAGGACTATGAGACTCACACAGAATCAGTAACCACCAGGGTGTAAGGATTATTTGAACGTTGATTTAATCTCAAATGAAGTTGGATGAAGGTTAGAAGGACTATATACTAGACTATTTAATTTTTTCATTGCTGTTCTTAGTAATCACTAATATTCTCCAAACGCCATACCACCTATCACGCTGTGAACACGGAAACCGCTCATTCGCACCAGGTACACAATCCATTACCCATTCATGTTTTAATCAGGGATTCCAGAAAGGCAATATGCACTTGCCGTGACACAGGATCAAGCTTTTATGGGGCCGCTGCGTATGCTAATACGAGCCACTCAGAACCTTTTGTCACTCTAAACGCTCACAGGGTACGCTGGGAATCAGTATCCATTCATACTTTACATTCTTTCCTCATACGTGCTAGGAAGGTACTAAGATTGTAATACGTTACCTAAGGTTTACGATATGTAAGGCTTATAGCTAATTCTGTCATGTACCTAAGGTGGCTTCTTCTATGAGAATTTATTTAAACTACGAAGGAGCATTAGGAAAATTATAGTCAACCGTTGTCCCGTGCAAACGCGAATTTTCTGCAAATTGGCTAGTGTAAAAGGATATTTTCATATTTTTCTAAGGCAATGTACAGAATTATGCATAGAAGAATGATCGCCTGCTTTAAAGGCCGAAAAAAATCGCAACACTCGAATGCGAATGCGTTTTTACGGGACAGCCCATGCAATGTTCCTGAACAGTGAACTCAATGAGGAGGCACACTGACATTTTATCCCGACAGGCGGCGCCTGTGCAAGTATAGGCATGTCACTGTCATTCATATGTGAGAGAGAGAAAAAAAATATCATCTTCTCGCTCTCACGTATGGACTAATAGGGTGGCGCCATCTGTCATAACATAACCTTAGGGTGTGCCTCCTCATTGATAATTGCTTTTTGTTTCAGCCATCAAAACCTTTTTTCTACCTAACGGTTGAAATTGAAAGAAATATACGACCGAAGACGGAAAAGGACAGAAGTAGCCAGAGTAATATCAGTCGTAAAGCGTGTGTTTATTTTTTGCGTTATGAAAAATTACAATGCGCTTTCCGCTGCATTCCCCGCATTACCATGTATTTGATTTACCTTTTTTTCTACATTCCGTAAATAAAATAAGTTGGCTTTGACTGTATAAAAGAACCGAGCTTTTAAACGTGAATTAAATTGCTTTATTGTTAGTTGCAGTTTAACGAGAGCTACTTAGTTATTCAATTTTTCAGTACGTTTGTTACGAAGTTACGATTTCGAGTTTAATATGCTATAATATGCACGACTCGAGGAAAAATGAATCTGATTGTAGGGCAATGATGGAAATGTTGAAATGTTTTATGTCCCGGTTTGGTTTAGTAACGCCGATTATATTCTGAAATGGGGGTAATAAAATTTATTGACTGTAAATAAGGTTGGTCATTATTTTATTCTGAATCCTGGCTGTTTATTACATTTTAACTAACTTTTAAGACGTAAAAATTAACCCTAATAAAAACGATATAATGGTTAGATGATTAAATTATATGTTGAGTGTCTTTCAAAAAGGTTTTATTCTCTATAGCATATAAAAGTAAGCCCTTGTGAGGAGACACTCCTTGTTTACCTACACCTAATACTTACCATATACCTATAATGGAAGGGTAACATATATGTTATGTTACGTTTCACTCAAGCAAATCGCAGCTATACGACACCGAAACGCTTTGTGTCTTCTTTATCATTCTTCCATAAGGTATTACTGGGACAGTAGCAGTTGCGTTTAGTTCGCTAGTGCGTAGAAGTTTAGCATGTTAGCTACGTAACTAAGCTCCTCATGGGAAAAAACATATGCTCTATTTGAATTAACTAGGTATTCCTTACGTATCGCGTATACCATTACTAAGCCAAACATTGTGTAAATATTAAGCCCCTTATTCATAAACGTACTCTAAAGTTATCAAGCCAATAAAGTTCGTTTGTCCCTTTCCTACGTATTGGTGTGATAGAAAAGGACAAACGAACTTTTTCGGCTTGATAACTTTAGATTACGTTTATGAATAAAAGGGTAAGACTGCGACTGCTGAAACACTATGTGGCTTCTTAAATTAATGTTATAGCTTCCATGACTTAGCAAGAGCTGCCATGTTTATATAAAGTGCGCACGCATACTCATATATTATATATACTTATCTAGTTATAGATGATGATTAACGACATGACGTCTTTTTAAGAAAGTTCATCCGGAGAATAATACCGAAGTTTGGGAGCGATAAAATCAATAGTGGTTATATAATATTTATAATGGCGGCGATTACTCTTTTAATACTTCACTTTCTTGCTTAGACATATGTATTACATATACATTCAGTCGAATACCAGCCAGGTTGTACAAAGTTGTAAACCCTTGTTTGCTCTATTTGTCAAATATAGCGTCATAAAACGTGTCTCAAACCACATTTTAGTCATTCTCCGACACGGCCAACCTGACATATTCGCGTCCCTTGCGAATACAATCTCCCTGAAGAAAGTTCTTTGTAGTTTTCGCATGTGGACTCCATCAGTTGCAAAAAGATTAACAGGTTAGCCAAATGCACAAACGCTCACGACAATAATATATCTGTATCGTAGCTATCTATCTCTCTCGCTGTCTATCGCTCTCAGCCAGACCGCATTTCTGTCGGCGTCTGGCGTCGACGATTTTCAGGTAACTTCTACTTCTCCGACACAGCATCAGCATCCTCTAACATCGTGTACGTCACTGCAACGTACATCTGTGAACAGAATACAACAATCTGAGGTATCAAAGCTCATCGCTCGGCCTCCTGACCTGAAGAACATTCTCATTCTTTTTTTATTGCCAAGCAAATAGTTAAAACCCAAACATTTAATACTGCACTAACAATCACAAGATCATTATTTAGCATCAAATAGAACATTTAAGCAGTAACATACAGTTAGGCTAATTTTCGCCGCACAAGGGGTACATTCCAAAATTTCCAAAGAAAACAGCGTGAAAATAATGTTCCGAACAATATGCAAAACAGCCTTTGCAAGAACCTTGCCGTAGAACTCTCATTTCAATTAAATCCTTCACTAATTTCCCATAGTTTACTTTTTTACTACTTCTTACTCACTAGGTACATTTGATTATCTCGACGACGATGACCTAACTCATGGTAGGGGTTTTTTTTAAACATTTTGTTCAATTGTTATCTTATTAATAAAGCGTTGTTGGCCAGCATTATTCCAAAAATTTAGTTGCGATTCCAGAGAACGCTCAACGATTTCTAACCGAGAGGCTTTAATTTCGTCTAATTAATATCGTCTGTTTAGATGGATAAAATGTTTAGTGGACATGGCTTTCATCGCCCCTGCGCATTAGATGCATACATAATGTCATTAGACATTCGATTTGAATCCATTGATATTATGATAATTTCTAAAGGCTATTATCACATTGAAAAATTAGTTTAATATTAAAATTTCTCTTGAATTTTTAGAAAAGTTAAAGGCAAATCGGAACATGACGATTTTATGTATGTAAGACCCTTCACTAAAATCAAATTTCAAAAAGGACCATGTTTAACAAAATCACAATCAAAAGTAAGTATCCATTTCTGTTTCAAAATATGGCTCTTACGAATAAAGATAAAAGATTGAAAGCCCGATGGTCGTTTGTATTAGCCACTCAATTGCTCTATAATTTTCAAATAAAACTCTATTATCAAGTATAACTATAGCTACCAAAAGCAGTTCTATCTATGTGCAAATTATTTTTATTTAATTCAAAACTTGTCAAAAACCGATAAAAACCGTGTGGAGCCCCTTAAAAGCAGCTTTTCGACATAACTCAAATATTTTGGTTGAATGTTTACATGCTGATTTTTAAACACAATCAAATTTTAGTTACCAATAAATAGGTACCAAGGTATTTAAGTTTTAGAATAGAACCTACAGCTTACTTGTTTGATTGCCATAACACGTACCAAAATATGTAGTTCCGTTTAGTTTACTGTCCTAACCGAGTTCCCGTTATTCTCCATAAGCACAAATTATCAATACATGAAATATTACAGATTGGTACTTCATTCCAGTATTATCATTAAACCACTTCCACAATTGAACAAGAAAACATGATAAAATGTAACTAGAAATTTACATACTAACATGACATTATCTGACTGACACAGTCATTACTTCAAAATCAAACAGCTTTAGGACATGTCCAAAAAGGATAAACATGCATTGAAAACATTAAAAGATAAAGAATTCACAACTCATTTTTTTTTTAAACGAATGCGAATATAATGAACTTGGCGTTGCTAGACTTAGTGGTAGAATATTTTCAAAGATAGGTGTTTGTACAGAACACAATACATTAACAGAAAAAAAAAAAATACTGTGCATAATTAATTGGTTTCGCGTTACCTAGATATGTTTCAAACCACATTAAAGTCAGAAACAGTCAAAAATAACGACTATTCGCTTATAAATCACTTGAATATAAACTCAGATCATAACACAGGGTGTCACTTCTCCGTAGTTGACTCTATACCAGACGAATTAAAATCTCCAAGTAACGGTACCCACTAACAATTTTGCGTATTTATTTTCAAACAGGAATATCATAATGTATCTTCATTCTTGAAACTGGGATAACTAATTATGTACTTCAACAATAACATCTGTAAATTCGTAACCATTAAACCGAACGGACCGTTTCATTTTTAATAGAGGAACTCGTATGATATGTTTACAACCTTTGGTATCAAGTGAAAACTCAAAAAGAAAACACATTTTGCTCATAGTAAACGGAAAACTTTAAAAGCAATTTTATTTTATTTTAGTAACCAATATATTTTCACATGGGTCACACGTGCCAATGCCTATAAAATCAACACCAAGTGCCAAATAACAGACTTCGTAACAGACATCACATCGCTAACCTCTTCGCCCGGTCTGAACCCCTTAAGTTGCAGTTACGAATGACACTGTGCTCTCCAGCATCCAGTCCTCAAACGCCCTCTGAACAACCAAGGCTCCGCGTGCAGCTACCAACCTTAAGTTCCAGTTACGATTGAGTCTGTGCCCTCCAGCAACCAGCCCTCAAACGCCCTCTGAAGAACTCAGGTTCCGGTAGTGACCGCCAAATCATTTTTTAAAATAACTCACCTACCTTTATCAAATGTTAACGTTACTATTACTTTGAGAGGGTTGTAGCCTTAACGCGTTATCTTTTATACCAACGACATAATAAAAAGGATATGCGCGAAGAAATTTGTTTTGTCCTATTACTGGTAAAATTCTTAATGTATTGTATGAACTGAGCAACAAATTTTAATATCCTTATCAAATCATAACATGCTAACCTAGTTATTGTCATTTGTGTTTCATGGAAAATATAGTCATTCGTTAAGTAGGTACCTCATTTTAATGACAATTAGAATCAAAAATTAGTCAACTTATTTTTCATTATTAATTGAATGTAACTATCAACATTGAATAAACTTTTTAGAGATACAAACATCCAACAAAATATCACTGAAACATGAAGTTACTTTTATTGGAAACTGAAAATTGAAATCCTAATATAGGCACATTTTTTTTTGGATTACTATTTCAAACTTTAAAAACTTCTGGCTATGGCATGGAAAGCTCTAACTTTATTGTTCAATTATAATCGCACAACTTCTAACCCTTGACACCTACGCAGCTACGTTTTTGAAATCAAGCCGCTGGTACAGTTTGTAAGCCCAGTCATTTAGTTAACTCTAAATAAAAACACGCGTTCACCTAAAACTATCGCACTTTCGTTCGATTTTATCTTAATTCAATCAGATCAATAAACAGTCCTCTCAGGACTCAGGTTAAAACATCCGGATGCCAGCAGGCGCTCCAGCCAGCCGCGTCACATCAAATTTAAGAACTCGCCTGACTTTGTAAGCTCGTTTTTAATTACTCATAATCGTAAACCAAATCTTAACTACCAATATTAGCTATTAATTTGCGGTACTAAGATAGCACACACACTAAACAGACATAGGTAAATCAATCTAAACAAAATGGTACTAACCAAAATTATTTCTCACTGTAATAGCTTCACCCGATAATTGTTGGTATACAGGTACTATAATGAACGGTGCGTAAGAATACTCTATTTCAAATTGCATTTTCCACAAGTAAACCACGTTAAATGCACACGGCACTGAGCTAAGACGGCTAAACCAACTCTTCAGTACGTCTACGTATCGAAACTTCTGTACTAACATTTTAAACATCAGTTCACATACTCTCCTACGTAAATCCCGTGTCGTTAGCCTTGTGAGGCACATTCAACCAATTGAACCAATACAGTAACAGATCATAATAGAATAGAAACAACTCACGGTATCATTTAGCAGTCTGGCAGAAGCTTACAGTAGCAATATGGCAACCAGTGGGATCTTGACGGTTTCTGTAATGAATGTATGGAACCAACCATCGTTTGAGCAACATTAGCTCCCATCTCAGCAACTCTATCTTCATAGGTCATGGTGCGGTACCTATAAATTTTTTTTACGTTCTCTAGATGCAGATTTTACAACAATATTAATTAGTAATTAGCATTACACAACATCAAATAAATTAACACAACAGAAATAAATCACAACAAATCACAATTCATAAAATTTTCACGTCAACTGTCATATGTCAAGTGGGTATTTTTCATCATAACGTTTCCGTATTTTTCACCAGCATAATCATGGGATTTCTTCATTATCTTCAGCATAAAAACTCTTGACTTGACTTTAGGAATACCAGCTTTCTTTCCGCTTTCAGACCATCGTTAGGTATTTGCCAAATCTTGGCTACTAGGAGGAATTCTTACATCTGTTCATACATATACAGAATTCGTCAGAATTACATTGCATATATCGTGTGACAAATTTAATTAAATTTCGGTCTTTTTCTAGCAACTAAGCTTAAATTAGCTAAGGTGAGCATATATACAATAGGATCTGTGCTGAAACAGAAGCGTCACACAACGTATGGAACCTCATCGGTACATTACTCGATTATTTTAACAGACGCCAGGTACCTAAATACCATTTTTAGGCATAAAATCATTTATTTTAAAACCTTGCCTTATTAGCCTTCCAGTTTTTCAAACAGTTGATAAACATATAAGAAGCAAAGAAATATTTTGGTCACATATTGTACCTATCTTAAAATCTAGCTTTTCATTTATTTCACTACTATAATACAAAAGAAATTGCCTATCATTAATTTTCATAAATTGCATACATTTTGTTATGTAGTTAGCAAGTTATGTAAATGATTAACAATTTTGATACTAGGTATGTGCAGCTCCGAAACCTACTCAGATATTAGATTCCCATACATGTCGTATTAAAGTCGTAAAAAAGTTTGGGTCAACTCTTTTTACGAAAGAAAAAATACCTATTTTGTTATGTAAATGATGCTTTATAGGCTTGTGTCGTTCACGAACTATGAACTGTTAGGAATAAAATCCCATCAATGACCGAAATGAACTGAATCTTTCCGTGGTCTGAGAATCGGTCTTTGCTCATTTAGTTCAGTATAGGATCGGCGAGCGCGAGCGGTTTGGATCGAGAACGAATGTGTGACTGCGCCGACCGAGAGCGAGAGCTACTTAGCAGAGCAACAAAAAAAAGTCAAGTTTTCATATTAAACTTCGGTTACTTACAACCTTTCGGCCCGGAATGTTACTATCTGTGGACTATTCGCATCATTTTGACACTATTCGGTCCCATTCATTCTGATCTTTCGGACCGCAGTGGTCGCTGGTCTGGCTGAACTAAATGAGCAAAAGACCTAAAAGAGCGAACTAGTTCGTGGGAGCGATTGAACGAGATCGGAGCGCTCTGATCAACGAACGAAACGGCACAAGCCTAATGCTTTACTACAAGAAACTTTTTGTTAAAAAGAGCCTCCCTTATATTATGGAGGTCTCTATTTACGTGGGTACTGAACATACCTATAATTTATGGATAAACTTACTTATAAAAACCCAGAGCTTTGTGTAATTTACTAGTATAACATTTTTTTTTCTTTTTGTTTTCAGGTACGACATGCATGATTGATGAACGATCGTGTAAGACTTCTAATACAGCAGTGGTGTTTGTATGTAAGTAAGTGTTGTGTTTAAGTTTGTATAAAGTTAATAATTAACATTTTCACGATTCTTAGTCAAAGTTAATCTTATACTTTTAAACGAGCAATTCTTGTATATTTATTTATTTATTTATATATACCGATGATCTCGGAAACCGCTCTAACGATTTCGCTGAAATTTGTTATGTGGGGGTTTCGGGGGTGAAAAATCGATCTAGCGTATCCTTAGATCCCGAAAAACGCGAATTTTCGAGTTTTCATGGGTTTTTCTTTCGCGTTAGTACACATAAAATATGGTCGTTAATTTCGCCGCGCGCGTTTCGACTCCGCTTAGCTCAGTCATACGAGGTCGGTCTAATGTTCGCAGATAGATCGCAGGAGTCAGGGTTTCGAATCCCAGCCAGAAATTAAGTTTTTGTTTTTTGTTTTTGTATTTATAAAAGTTTTTTTTTATCTAAAGACGTGATATAATAAAATAGAACCGAGCGAAGCTCGGTCGCCCAGATATTCAGTACTAATACGAGACATAGTCGAGTAAAATCTACCCGAAGTAATAATATTATCTCTGTACTTTTTTCCAACAAGTCCATCTTCAACATAAGGGTACCATTTAGAAGATCCCAATAAAAATGATTTACTTTCTCGACTCCATAATTCACATATGCTACAAAATCTGCCATAATACGACCGATATGTGAAATTTATTAGGACAAAGTATTTTTCCCGGGGTTTATTAGATCGCTTTCGTTATTATCATTGTGGTTTTTGAATTAGAACAATAGGTATTTACCCAGCTATCAATACTTACATTTTAATAAAACGATTTTATTGACCTATAATGAGTAGAAGGTAAATAATTAATTTTTATTCTTCTAAATTAGCTTTTACACCAAATATAATCTCTTACCTCCCTCCTCCTCAACCTCATTACCCGTGTCATGGTGGTCGTGGGTTAAGAATTTTACCACCGTTTTTTCTCCCGTGTGCTTAGAAGTCTACTAGGAGTATGTATAGAATATGGGCTTGGGCTAGCAACCCGTCACTGCACTATCAAAATTTTGTTTCTGTCAACCCCTTAATTGTTAACAATGACTCTAAAAGTTTCACGAGTGGAATACCGACGTTAGTTTATGTTGTATGTATTATTATGATCTTCTGGCTGTTCTCAGTTGATACCATGTGTATTTATGTGTACCTCTATAGATGAGGTAGATACATTCTTAGTCAGTTAATGAACTCACTCGTATACATAAAGTTTTAAATCGACGTCACGTTAAATGCATGGACAAAGTTATGAGTGGCCCCAAACCAAAAATGTCATACACATTTTGCGACGTTCTACTAGCCCGGATACAGAAGAGTTCGACTAGTAATACAAAAATATTTTGTTTATTCTAATAACGTTTACACATGTAGGTATATCACAACCTAGTAGTGAGAATTGTAAAAGTATTCTAATATAGTTTATTTTGCTTGTAAAATAAAGTTGCATGTGGCTTATATTGTTAAAAAAAAAAAACTTTAAAAAATGTTGTCTTAATCACGTTCTCCTCTCCTATAGCAGTTCTGCATGCATAGGCTTTAAGATTTGTTTTTAGTTTATTAGCTAAACTTGGTTACTTTCCTGGGGCCGCCTTACATCAGTCATGTATTTATAATACCCATCGATGAAAGATAAAATAAAAATCGTAATTTTCTTCCTTTCAGTATCAATGATATTTCTTGTATTTAGATTGAGTTATCGTACAATACTGCCATAAAAAATAAACTAGATTAGTATTAATATTAAACATTAATGATTTTTGAACTAAGACATTATTTTTGTACAAAAAGGAGAACCTCAAAAAATGGTCTGACTAGACGAAAACATGCATCGGGGCTAGTATCTATCCTGTAACTTATTTTTAACTCATAGCAGTCACAATAGTTTTATTCTCATTTGATCTATATTTTCGTAAAAAAAATAAATATTAAGAATGTAAATATTTTTCTCATTTACGTAACATTTACTAACAAACTATAAAACTTGTAAGCTAAGGTTTTGCACAATAGCTGTATATGTTTGCGGGAAGGCCTTGGGCGAACTTGTTTGATTAATGAAGATAAGTTCGAGCGCCGATACTTTGCTGGGAAGCGAACATTCTTTAGCCCCTGGAGGCAGGTTCCAACAATTGTTTGATTAATGAAGATAAGTTCATAAGCGCCGACTCGATCCATTAAAAAAACCGCACCAAAATCCATGTGGTTTTAATGAAGAAGTTTTCCCCATGATGGTCAAGCGAATTGTCGTGTTAATTTTAGTAAGCGTATAGTTAATCTTCACCCCCGGAGAGTTACCTACTTTTTTTTTTTAAACTTTATTGCACAATATAACAAACAAAGTACAAATGGCGGACTTAATGCCTAAAGACATTCTCTACCAGTCTCTATAACTTATTCTAAAGCATTACTGAGGAATTAGAGTGCAAAGACGAGACGGATCTCCTCTGAACATCCTGCCTGTCCTGAATGTAATTCTAATCAAGTAATAATGAAATATTCTTCAACAGAGAAATACTTACCTGTCAAGGTGGTTATAATAATTCTCGATTAAGTATCTACTTGAAAGATGCCGTAAAATAAATAAATAAATCTACTTGAAGCTAATACTCTAGATTTATGTAGTTACTTACAAGCAAAGAGGATCGAGTATTATAGAGAGTTACTGTCAAAGTAAAATGTGTAATCACAGTGCATAGACTGCCATCTCTCGATACAGGCTTAAAACTTTTGAACCTCAGTGTTGACAATTTGGCCCATATTCTTAGCTTGATATGTGTTAAAATGTCAAATATCAATATTAGCGCCGTCTAGCCGAACGTCCCCCAAAGAAGTAACGCTCTCTAGGCCACCGTACCATTTTCTCTATGGCTTTGAGGTACGTTTTTTTCTTAGACTTTATCCGTCTATTATACGGAGTTACATAATTACAAGTTAGTAACATTACCTACTTATTTTTTTTTCTTCAATTTAATAAAAAGCTATATATAAGCCTCACGAAGTGTCGAATTTAAAGGAAACCAAAAAAAACACAGTGTATCAATATGAGGAACACTAATTTGAAAAGAATCAAACAATGATCAAATTGTTTGACGGCTGAATCATGAATTTAAATGAGGGAATCTAAATTCAGTGATTGTTCTCGTTTCCGTGTTTGAAATGTAAAACTGAACGTTTGGCTATTGGCTTCTGCTTATTTGGTCGTTTACATCTGCTCCAAACGAGTGTCGCGCAATATCGAAGCACTGTGTTAGTTCAAATCGGAAAATGTTAACGGAAAAGAGAATAACTAGTGCTATTACTTATATTAACCCCCGACGCAAAAACGAAGGGATGTTATAAGTTTGACGTGTCTGTCTGCCTGTCTGCCTGTCTAACTGACTGTATGTCTGTCTCTCTGTCTGTCTGTCTGTCTGTTTGTCTGTTTGTCTGTCTGTCTGTGTGTGTCTGTCTGTGGTATCGTAGCTCCCGAACGGATGAACCGATTTAGATTTAGTTTTTTTTTTGTTGTTAGTCTATAAGCTGAGTTAGTCGGGAGTGTTTTTAGCCATGCTTCATGAAAGTCGGGGTTTTTTTCAAAATTTTAATTTTGTGGTGTTATTATTAAATTAATTATATTCTTTAATTACGAGAAAGCATGAATTCATGAGAAATTCAAACCATTATTCTTCATTAGGAGTTCCAGTTTTTCCTCCGGCTCGGAAAGACAATATTTATCTTTTGTAAAAACGATTGCCCGTGTCTAATATCGGGATCTGGTTACCTAATTAATTAATCAATACTCGTTAAGCGCTCCAAGCGCGTTGAAGCAAAATGCTGCGACAATAATAGTCATTTAATAATCGTTCTTTCTGACTAGTACTATTAATTTACTGAAAACGAGCTCAATTTCTAGTATTATGTTCTGAAATATGTAACTTAGAAATTGTGCCTACTCAGAAAGTCCGGCATAAAAGAGAAAGGCAAGACCGGCATATGATAAACAAGGAGTTGCCAACCTTTTTTAGGCTTCATTGGAAATAAGTCGAGTGTAAACAATATCAATATATAAGTACGTTTTTGGCTTATGGTAGTTGTACCGTTTTTGATTTTAACTTCGAAATACAGTTTTCATAATGATTCGTATGGTGTTACTAAAATCATTCGAGAGTATTAAGTAATTAAATAAAATATATGTGAGATGATTGTTAAGAATGATAAGAGGTGAACAGAAGTAAGCCTACACTGCATTATTCATCCTCAATTATTTAAGTTGGTAAAATTATCGTAAGTTGTACCCGTTTCTTATTATTTTTGTTTAAGTATAATTATGTATATTGTACAACATGCGACGACAAATATTTCCAAAGAGAGTAGGGTTTCAAGTTGGTCACCCGACCCGACCGTTAATTGACATTGCTGACTGTCACTTTGACATAAAAGTGGTCATGGGTGTGGTCAAATATGTTTTCAGGGGCGCTGATTCCAAAATTAATAACCAATCTAGAATCTGACATTGCTGACTGTCACTTGACACAAAAGTCGTCATGGGTGTCGTCAATATGTTTTTGGGGGTGCTGACTTCAATTTTAAACAAGCATACGGCCCGCCTGATGGAAAGCGGTCACCGTAACCTATGGACGCCTGCAACTCAAACAGTGTCACATGCGCGTTGCCACCCCATTAGAAACCTGTACATTCCCTTTTACTGTGTTAAATACACAGTAAAAAGGAGTGTACATTCAAGTCATTCAAGTCACTCAATTTAAAGAAAACGGAAGACTTATGGGGAACATCAGTTAAAGTAATTAGTCATGTCATAGATATAATAGCACCTTACTTGGCCGTAATATATAATATTTCAATTTCACAAGGCACCTTTCCAGATCTTATGAAATGTAGCAAAGTCATACCGCTTTTTAAATCGGGTGATTCGAGTGATATAACCAATTTCCGTCCCATATCAATACTTCCTGTACTAAGTAAAGTCTTTGAGAAGCTAATGTTAAATGATCTACTGGGACACTTCAACAGACATAGATTACTTACAAGCAAACAGTTCGGTTTCACAAGGGGCCGTTCCACGACCGATGCTGCTTCGGTACTCATTAAACATATATATAATTTTTGGGAAAATTCTTGTGATGCAATTGGCATATTTTGTGATCTTTCAAAAGCCTTTGATTGTGTGGATCATGGAACGCTCATTTTGAAATTAGAACACTATGGTTTGTCTATAAATGCCCTAAACTTTATGTCTTCTTACCTTAGCAATAGAACACAAACAGTAGTTGTTAACAAAACTCGCTCTAGCGGGACTGTAGTCCAATTAGGAGTGCCACAAGGCTCAATTTTAGGTCCATTCCTGTTTTTGGTTTATATAAATGATTTGCCATGTATAGTGAAAAACTTTTGTGAAATAGTACTTTTTGCTGATGATACATCACTGCTTTTTAATGTTGACCGAAAATCTACGGATTACAATGTAATTAATAGCACGTTAGCTGATGTACTGCAGTGGTTTACTGTCAACAATTTACTTCTTAATTCTAAGAAAACCAAATGTATTCGATTTTCTCTGCCGAATGTTAAACCAATCGATACAAAAATACTTTTGAATGATGAATGCTTAGAGATGGTAGATACAACACTGTTTCTTGGTTTAACATTGGACAAAAATCTACAATGGAGTCCTCATATAAAGAAACTAGCAAGCAAATTAAGTTCAGCCGCATACGCCGTTAGGAGAATCAGGCAACTGACTAATGTTGAGACAGCTCGCCTAGTGTATCATTGTTATTTTCACAGTGTAATGTCATACGGTATTCTGGTTTGGGGCAAAGCAGCTGACATACAGACTATCTTTGTATTACAAAAGAGAGCCATTCGTTCTATTTACAACTTAGGAACACGTGAATCAGTAAGAGAACTCTTCAAAGAAATTAATATCTTAACTGTAGCTTCCCAATACATTTATGATAGTATAATTTATGTTGTTAAGAATTTAGACTGTTTCACTAAGAATTCTGATATCCATAATTATAACACTAGAAACAAAAATAAGCTTGCCATAAAGAAGTTTCGTGTCCGTAAAGTACAGAAGTCATTTGTTGGGCAATGCATTCATTTTTATAATAAGTTACCTGACACTGCTTTGAGATTACCCCTCCCAGCTCTTAAGAACTACTTAAAAAAATCATTGATGTTAAAGGCTTATTACAGAGTCGAGGACTATTTGACAGACAAACATGCATGGCCCGAACCAGAAACTACAAAAAACGAATAGCAATTAAAATAATTGTATTATGTATAGAGGACACAGTTCAGATAAGAAAGCACATCAAATATTTTATATTTTATGTTGTGTAGGTAAATTACATATTTAATGATATTGAGATTCATATTATCTTTTTCTTCTATGACAATTTGATATGTTTTCTCTGAAGAAGAACGACGTATTATTAAGCAATAATATAATTTATTGAAATTGATTTCCATAGAGTACCTAGTCTGTTCATATTCTTTGATGAATACTTTTGCATGTTAAATTGTATGTTGTTATTTAATGCATGTTAATTATAAGATGTAATGTTTTGAAAAGAAGTTGCCCGCCGAGTTTCTTGCCGGTCCCATAGTGGATACCCCCCTCCCAACTGAGGGGGGACTGAAATCTTCTCGAGGCTGAGGCGTAGGGTTAGAGCCGGCGTAGCTTTATTTGACGTTCATATGCGCATTGTAATATGCCTACTTGAAAAATAAATATTTCATTTTCATTTCATTTCATTTCATTTTCATTTTCATTTCATTTTCATTTCATTTTCATTTCATTTTCATTTCATTTTCATTTTCAAGGAGGGTTCGGGTTGCCGACGACTCAAAGGACAATAGACGGAATAAGTCAGTTCCGTAAGACCTCCCGTCATCAGCACACCGCGCCCTCGTTGAGCTCTGGCAGCCTTACTCACCGGCAGGAACACAACACTATGAGTAGGGTCTAGTGCTATTTGGCTGGGGTCTTCTGTAAGGTGGATCTGTAAGGTACTACCCCAGTTGGGCTCACACAAATATAATTCGCTACGCCCTACCTACCCTCTACAAAATTAATGACTAATTGGAAATCTTGACATTGCTGACTGTCACTTTGACATAAAATTTGTCATGGGTCAACGGGTCATGGGTCAGTGTGTCATGGGTCAATTATCGTGACTAAATTGGATTCGCAGGTATTCGTTGGAAAAACAGTATTATGCAATATCTGGACCTGAAAAGAAAAGGTTATGAACCCCATCTACGGGACATATGCCGGTCTTGCCTTATAAATAGAAAAATGCTTATATGTTCAAAATTTCAACGTTATTTTATTAATTATCTAGAACATTATGCCCTGTTATTACGTAAAATAACAATGATCATGATTTTGGAACCTAGTCTCATATGAAATTACGCGACAACAAGCACTAGACGGTCTTTCCGTGCTCATCGCGGGAGGACGGTCAACCCGCCGAGCCTTAAAAAATGTGATTTTTATCACTTAAAAGTGCCTTAATGGGGGATGTCTGAAAATTTTAAAATCGCCTGATATTTTTTCTGGTGATAGGAATAAGCATTTCTATTTACAGAAAAAAGTTACAGATTTTTTGGTAGCACCATACATTTTATAAAAATAAAAACGTGTTGCTCGACTGCGCGTACGACACACTTCGGCAGTTATGAGATTTGTCTTAGTCTTTAAAAAAATTCCATTTTGAATCTGTGCTGGCCACAGACACTGACAGTTGATTGTCAGCTTGACATTTTTCTCGGAGAATTCATAACCATATCTGGTGAACTATTTATTACTGTTTTCGACTCATTTTCTCTCCCTGGCCTCTGATTTTGCCTCCTTCTACGACTACCTTCGCTCTCGAACCCCGGACGTTGATTTTACTGGCTTAAAACGACGACCTTTGATATTAACCTCTGGACCTGATTCTGCTTGCATTAACGAAGACGTTTGCTTTTAAACACTGGACCTGATCCTGCTGAACTGTTTACGATCCGTTTTGCCTCCCTGACTTCTGATTTTGCTTGATATAAGGACGATCATCGCTTTTAAGTTCCGGACACTATTTGTTATAATGAATACAAGTACATAAACACGATATAAGGATCCCAAAACATGCTTTATACCAACTTGTTCTAAAACCAACCAGAAAAACCCAGATTTAAAATTGTTCATATTAAGAAAGGAGCTGAAGGAAAGTTGGTCTCAATAGGTTGGCAGGAACTGCCCAACCAGAGTGTGATTTTGCTGTGAAGACCACCTGAGTGTAAGATACCGTGTCTTGTTTACCAACCTTAAAATGCAGTTACACGCTGGCAATAATATCATAAAAAAGAAAGCCATAAATATCTGACACGGTGGCATTTTATAAAATGTGTATTTTGTTGGATAGACCAATAGGAAAAATATGGTAAAATACATTTTTTTTTATAATTTGCAATGTCCTATAATAAAATACAATTGATTTATTTTATTGTGTTGTTTTATTTTACTTCTGAGTTGTAGGTGTGTCATGTGTGTCGAGTTACTGTCAAGTTACTATCAAATTCAGTCGGCTATGGCTTTCCATATTCTTCTATGGCCCTCCATACTGTTAAAGCATGATTAACAGCACTATAGTAGATTGTGTTACGAGGGAGCAAAATTGCATATTTATAGCGAGGATATAAATGGAATTGTGAACAAAGTGAAGTATTCTATATGTAATTGAATACTGAGTGTAGTGACTGGGATTCGAAAAGAAAGGGTTATTTTCTTCCCTGCACTGCGAGGAGGGTGCAAAGAGGCACTTTTCCTCTTTGCTATTAGGGACCAAAGTGATACTTTTCCCTTCAAGGACACATTTTTTACATGGTTACATAACATACCATTTTTTATGTTCATATAACATATCATTATATATAAATTTCCTAAAAGTTCATATAACATATCATTATATATAAATTTCCTAAAAGTTGATGTTAATATGTGTAGCAAATTTAATTCCACCTTGTGTCTTAACACTTGAATCCCTCACTACGCTCAGGATTAAATTTAAGAATACCTTGCTACACTCAAGATATATATCTCATTTTTCTCCCTTGTTGCACAATCTACTATTGCTACCATTTGACACTTTTTTTCATATCATATAAGCAAAATACTAAAATATGAATCAGGTCTGTTGTAAAAATATTATGCACTTAATCGACACAATTTTTTTATACATAATATTAAAATATGTTGCAACATAAAAATGTTCTCATAGCAATATAGGTATTAAGATTTATAAGATTATAAGTATTAAGATTTTTAGTTATTAAGAACTATATTTGCAGTGCCCTTACAGGGTTCATAGCTGTGCTATACCTACTGAAATGTAACAACTTATGTACCTATGATAGCAATAAAGAATTACTGATTACTGATTATTACTTATGTGCAAACACTTTCCGTGGCGTTAATATTTTATACAGGCCAGACAAAGTTATTGAACAGAAAAGTGTCACTTAATTCCCTCCTAACAGGGCCGAAAAGTACCCTTTCTGAATGGGTGATGTGAAAAGCAGTAGGCGTCACATCGCAAACTCATTTCCTTTTTGAGCACTAACTACTTAAAGCAGACAATAAACCAACAATCTAAAGTTATTTGTTTAGGGCACAGGTCCTTCTCTAGTTCTCATCTGTAGGCAGGTGCGCTTATGAATCACTACTAGGAGTTAGCCTGTTTTCACATTACCTGATCCAATATCGGATGTCGGAAGGATTTCAATGGAAAAAATCCAAGACGACGCCTGTAATGTATGGGATATCGGTCCAACATCCGGTATTGGATCGAATAATGTGAAAACGTACTTATGGGTGCTAAAATGAGTAATAATGTTAATATAGATCAAGACAAATTTATGTTTATTACACTCTAATAACATGTAGTTGCACTTTTCAAAATTAATGGGATACACATTCTCTGTCCAAAATATCTCTGCATCTTTCATCAATTTCTTCTTCACAGGCATTGTGTTTGTCGCTGTTCCACATTTTGGCAAATTAGATGAACTAGCTCTTACAAAATCGCTAGTACCTATCCACGTTTTCCCAACTCAATGGGCTTAAAAATTGTAATCAGGTCCGGGGTTCAACGCAAAGGCCGTCGGCAGCAAGCAGGGCAAGCACACGTCTTCGTTAATGCAAGTAGAATCAGGTCCAGGGTTTAAAATCAAAGGTCGTCGTTTTAAGCCAGTAAAATCACTGTCCGGGGTTCGAGAGCGAAGGTAGTCGTAGAAGGAGGCAAAATCAGAGGCCAGGGAGAGAAAATGAGTCGAAAACAGTAATAAATAGTTCACCAGATATGGTTATGAAACTTATGAATTCTCCGAGAAAAATGTCAAGCTGACAATCAACTGTCAGTGTCTGTGGCCAGCACAGATTCAAAATGGAATTTTTTTAAAGACTAAGACAAATCTCATAACTGCCGAAGTGTGTCGTACGCGCAGTCGAGCAACACGTTTTTATTTTTATAAAATGTATGGTGCTACCAAAAAATCTGTAACTTTTTTCTGTAAATAGAAATGCTTATTCCTATCACCAGAAAAAATATCAGGCGATTTTAAAATTTTCAGACATCCCCCATTCACCAAAATGTTGTAAAAGCTTTGTAAAATATAATATTTGCTATCCCATAGGACCATGCGCATTACGCCAAAGTACATTAATTATAGAGTTTTATCCACTCAAACTTTATTTCAAATAAACTATGCCGGTCTTGCCCGCACTGACCTTAATACAAAATTTTTAACCATAACTTTATTGTCTTCATGATTTTATGATTCAATTTTGATAATTTGAGGGGTGCGAGCTTCACCCGAATGTTGTGAATAGTACGATTTTAACTCTTATTAAAGTAATTTTGTAATCTTTGCATATTTACTATTTGGTAGTTAATCTTATAATTGAAAAGCGTAGCTATTGGACTTGGAACTTGGAACTCGTAGTTTCCGTTAAATTACTGCAGATTTAGACATAAAAAAAAAGTAAATATATTTACATATTTTCCAAAATGAATCAATTAACAGTTGGCAGTGACTCCCACACTAGGCTGAGCCTGTATCGTGGAAGCCGTTAACATTTATATTATTTCCAAAGACATAGCGGATAAAAATATAAAAATTAGAAAAAGCTGCATGCTGACTTAGGACTAAAGTACACTTAAAGCTACAAAACAATAAATTTAGTAGATTGAGTAATGCTAAAAAGAAAGGAATAACCAGGTGTCAGAATAGTTTGTACCTATTAAAAAAAATCAGATTGTAAAGCGTGTAAAGTGTAAAGAATTAATGGGTATGTGTATTAATGGGTGTGTATTTACATCATTTCATTATTCTAATATTTTCAGGTGGAAGGTGATTTTAACTATGTTTTTGGTATACTAGCTTATATGTCTTTAAGCCAATAACAAAAAGGGAAATTATTCCGGGAAACAAAATACCGCGTTATGTGAACATGACTTTTATTCCACATATTCGTCCTACCACATCCAATATCATAATATATCTTCCTGTCTTGTTTCACTGAGTACATGTGAGAGAGATACAATAACAATAGCGATATTGCAACGTCTCTCAGCAGGATTATAATACATGCTCGACCTTTTTCCCCAATTTAAATATTCAGCGTTTATCTATTGGGCACCGCCGTCATTGCTGCCACGCATCGCATACCTACACACTTGTCGGTACGTTTTTTAAGCGAGTTACGTTTCAAATTGTTGTTCTCATATTTGGAAATGTCCGAAATGTTACAAAAAAAAAACCGGCCAAGAGCATGTCGGGCCACGCTCAGTGTAGGGTTCCGTAGTTTTCCGTATTTTTCTCAAAAACTACTGAACCTATCAAGTTCAAAATAATTTTCCTAGAAAGTCTTTATAAAGCTCTACTTTTGTGATTTTTTTCATATTTTTTAAACATATGGTTCAAAAGTTAGAGGGGAGGGGGACGCACTTTTTTTTCCTTTAGGAGAGATTATTTCCGAAAATATTAATATTATCAAAAAACAATCTTAGTAAACCCTTATTCATTTTTAAATACCTATCCAACAATATATCACACGTTGGGGTTGAAATGAAAAAAAATATCAGTCCCCCATTTACATGTAGGGGGGGTACCCTAATAAAACATTTTTGTCCATTTTTTATTTTTGCACTTTGTTGGCGTGATTGATATACATATTGGTACTAAATTTCAGCTTTCTAGTGCTAACGGTTACTGAGATTATCCGCGGACGGACGGACGGACGGACGGACGGACAGACAGACATGGCGAAACTATAAGGGTTCCTAGTTGACTACGGAACCCTAACTAGCGCTTACTAAATTCGTTCTGTAGAAAGTTTTACAATAGTTCAAGCTTGGTTGAATTAGTTTTAATTAGTTAACCCAAGTTTTGATAATAAAATCATTGCATCGTTGTTGAACTTGTTTAACTTTATGAAACGTTACTAAGTTTTATAGATAAATATAGTACTTAACCGCTTATAATTTGACCCAGTTATACAGATTATAAAAATAGTTATGCCCTTTTGATTGCATGTTATATATTTCAGACCTACAGCCTGTTCAAAAATTCCTCAGTTTTGATTTTTGACCTTTGATCAAAGGCTAATTTTAAAATGATATCGTTAGGATTTTTGATGGATGTCATTCGGATATTGTAAATTGCGCTTATTTTTGCCCATAGCTGTAATGTCGCAGGCGAGACGTACGATCACTGAATGATATGTTTCAATTTCGGATACCATTTTGATGTCTGTCAGTGTAAATTGTAATTGACCTGCTATGCTGAGCACCATATAACACCACTGGAAATGTTCAAATTTCCACGAGAAACGTTTAAAAGACAGAGACAGATAGATTTTCCTTTGTTATCCGTAGGACCAATTAGCTTCTAGTTTGATAGGAGTTTTCAGAAACAGTTGGTCATTTTTCCTATCGCAGGTATACGTATTCGGTATTCGTCCCATATTTCCGTTGGTTGGAAAAGCGCTGGTCGCGGGTTCGAACCCCGGCTTGCACCAATGAGTTTTTCGGAATTTATGTGCGAAAGGTCATTTGAAATTTGCCAGTCGCTTTTCGGTGAAGGAAAACATCGTGAGGAAACCGGACTAATTCCAATAAGGTCTAGTTTACCCTTCGGGTTTGAAGGTCTGATGGCAGTCGCTTTTGTAAAAACTACTACTGTCTACCCAAAATCTTGGGATTATTTGTCAAAGCGAACCCCAGGCTCCCATGAGCTGTGGCAAATGCCGGGATAACGCAAGGAGTTGAATGACAGTCCACTTTTTTTAAGATGTGCGTAAAACATAACATTTAATCTCCCATCCAATAAATACACGGCAAGTAACAAACCAAATGCTTCGGAAACCACAATTTAATAATTTTTATGGCAGGAGAACGTCAGATTATATTATACCAGATTTAATTAATAAGTTACCTAAACAGTGTAGAGATAAGTTAACACCAACTAATATAGCAAATATACTTAAAAAGAAATGCTTAAAAGTTATCTGAGCTCTATATAAATACTAACTAAATGAACTCCTTCGTCAAATATTTAGGCGAAGCCCTCGCGGACCGTTGGAATAAATCGCTAAGTACGATACTCGGTTGGCTCAGAACAAGGATATGCACAGCTGTAATTCGAGCCACCAGTATGTGCATACGAGGCACACGTCACAAATTTAAACCTGCAGTGAAACTGTTGGGTTTTGATAACGGAGCAGCCATTCCCAACTTCAACTACTGAATGCTAAGATGTGAATTATTTGCTTTGTTTTTATAATCTGTTTACTCTGTTTTCACTAGTTTTTATCAAAGAGGATCGAGTATTAAAGAGCGTTACTGTCAAAGCAAAATGTGTAATCACAGTGCATAGACTGCCATCTCTCCACACAGGCTTAAAACTTTTGAACCTCAGTTTTGACAATTTGGCCCATATTCTGAGCTTGATATGTTTTAAAATGTCAAATTTTAATATTAGCGCCATCTAGCTGAGCCTACCCCAAAGGTGTAACGCCATCTAGGTCACCACTGCTTTATCTATATGGTACTGAGGTACGTTTTTTTCTTAGACTTTATCCGTCTAGATGGAGTTATATAGGTCTTTGTTTTTATAAATATAATTAAAGTATGTTGTTAGGGTAAATACTAACCACACATGCCTTACACATCTGCGCGTTTATAAACAATAGCAAAACAACTAACACAAACTTGCCCTTGGTTAACACTCCTTTGAGCATAAGCCACACGCTTGATTAGCGCGCTTCGCTTCAAACTCCGCTGGGTCTTGCGGCGAAACGGTTTTGTTTCTCTAATCAACTATTTCCAGACATACTGTTTCTTTTTATTTTCTTTCAACGTCTTAAAATAAACTAAACGTTGAAAGAAATAAACGAATATCATCAGAAAATACGTTTAACCCTTAAATGCATGACCTTGACAAAGACTTATTCAAATTCGAATTTTGACATGATGTCAATAAACTCAAATATGCATCACTATGCATTTAAGGGTTAACTCGTTTCAGCGTTCAGCTTTCACACAAACTGTTAACAGATTAACAGCGTTCCGAATCATCGACCTAGTATAGTTACATCTATAAATTCATCATAATCCTCCTTACGTTATCCCGGCATTTGCCACGGCTCATGGGAAGTTGGGGTCCACTTTAAAAAACTAATCCCAAGATTTGGCATGGGCACTAGTTTTTACGAAAGCGACTGCCATCTGACCATCCAACCCGAAGGGTAACAAGACCTTATTGGAATTAGTCCGGTTTCCTCACGATGTTTTCCTTCACCGAAAAGCGACTGGCAAATATCAAATGACATTTCGCACATAATATACCATAAGTCTTTTGCTGTCCGTGCAGTGAAGCTATGGAATGAGCTGCCCGTCTCGCTTAGACAGGCACAATCGGTTGCGTCGCTCAAGGAGAGGCTAAAGAAGCTGTGGTTATCTGACTAAATTGCCTTTGTTGCTTTATATGTATTTTGTGTTTCTTTTCAACTTAGTGTATTTTTCTCATTCCTTTTTGTGTGATATAGTTATGTTTATCCTATAACTATATATAGATTTTTATCCATTGTCGTTATGGTACCTTGTTGTAGGTACTAATTGCTAGATTTTGTTACCCTCTTTAACTCTTTCCTCTCATTTACTCAAAGGTTAACTGGAAGAAATCCCTCTATGGGATAAGTTCGCCTTTGTACTTCGCATCTCAATGTATGTTATTTTTAATGTGTTTTTGTACAATAAAGAGTTACTACTACTACTACTAATATATTCCAAAAAACTTATTGGTGCGAGCCGGGGTTCGAACCCGCGACCTCCGGAACGAAAGTCGCACGTACTTAACGCTAGGCTACCAGTGCTTCAAACAACACAAAACATTTAGAAATTATGACAAGAAAATACTAAAGACGCTTTTTGCTCATAATATTAAAGTCATAATCAGATATACACATTTTTGTTCACGTAAGTGTGTAACTGTGCTTAGGTATACATATAAGACTACTAAGACAGTGGCTATCGTTAAAAAAAAACAAACATTTGTATTATATACAAATTAAATATAATGTTTTATTAATTTCTTATTTATTTGATTCTATGTTTGTGTTTATTATTCTTAAGTCATTATCAATATGTAAATGTGGCATAACGGTATCATCTACTGGGTATTCGTGTGTCTAGCAATGGTACCTTTACCTTAGATTAAATAATATTTATTTTCAACTACTCTCTCTCGTTTCTAACAGAAATTCCTCTACGGCTTCTGCATCTAAGGTACCTAGCACATTTATAGTGAGAATAATTATTTCCAGGAATTTTATAAGAAAATGCCAGTCGTTGCTTCGCTGAAATGGATGGTTGTAGTCATTAACTAACTTTGCCTTTCAGTGAATTCTAGAGCTGAAAGCTTTTAAAATGTTCTGTACCTATTTATAATACTTAGACTGATTTTAATAAACCATTGCTTAAGCAGACACGATTGGTGGTTCTTCAATACTGTAGGAGTATGAAAATAAACTCTGAAAATCATAAATCTTAAAAAATATTACTCATTGTCTTACTTCTTAACTTGTAAGCAATAAAAATATGTTACAAATATACACGATTAATTCCGTTAACTTTAAGGGAATGTTCTTTAGGTCAAATACAATTAATTTATCTAAGAAACTAGCGTCTAACTCTTACGGTTATCGACTTATTAAAAAAATAAATTTAATTACTGAACCCGTGTGTTCCATCCCTTATCACGTTCTTATGTTATTTGTTTTGACATTTGCCATCTGACACTTGACACTGACTTTAATGTTACGATTAAGGTCTTCTCACACTAATTAGTTCATTTATTGTATGATGAATTTAACGAAAAGCGATATATAGGGTGGATCCTGATGATGAACCTAACTGCTTGTCAAATTTAACGAAAAACAAAAAAAACACGGTGTATAATATAATTATAATATTGCCCGTGTGCTAACGGGTTAAGAATTTCACCACCTCCCTGCTTCCGGTGGGTGTAGTAGAAGTAAACTGTGGGATATAGGTTAAATTGTGGCGTAGGCGAAAAGCTAGCAACTTGTCACACTGCTTATACTTTCAACGCCTTATATATTGATTCAAACTTGAGTTAGTTTCATGTGCTCTGCTTAGCTTTTTATGGGATAAAGTGATTGTATATTTATATGCGACCAAATTTTAAAGCCAATTTTCTTATCATTTCAGCAATTTTATCGAACTAATAATTTCACAACAGTCTAGAGAGCGTTGCTAGCCTAGCAGATTTAACTCGAGAGATGATCACGGTAGATTTCGTACATATTTTCATGGATCGACTTTCAACTCGGTTCTGTACATAAAATTTACTTTTTTTTAATACCACGTCGGTGGAAAACAGGTATACAGTCCGCCCGATGGAATGCGGTCACCGTAACCTATGGTCGCCTGCAACTCAATGGGTTACATGCACGTTGCCGACCCATTAGAAACTTGTACACTCCTTTTTAGGGTTCCGTAGTCAACTAGTTAGGGTTCCGTAGTCAACTAGGAACCCTTATAGTTTCGCCATGTCTGTCTGTCTGTCCGTCCGTCCGTCCGTCCGTCCGTCCGTCCGTTCCGTCCGTCCGTCCGTCCGTCCGTCCGTCCGTCCGTCCGTCCGCGGATAATCTCAGTAACCGTTAGCACTAAAAAGCTGATATTTGGTACCAATATGTATATCGATCACGCCAACAAAGTGCAAAAATAAAAACTGGAAAAAAATGTTTTATTAGGGTACCCCCTACATGTAAAGTGGGGGCTGATTTTTTTTTCATTCTAACCCCAACGTGTGATATATTGTTGGATAGGTATTTAAAAATGAATAAGGGTTTACTAAGATCGTTTTTTGATAATATTAATATTTTCGGAAATAATCGCTCCTAAAGGAAAAAAAGTGCGTCCCCCCCCCTCTAACTTTTGAACCATATGTTTAAAAAATATGAAAAAAATCACAAAAGTAGAACTTTATAAAGAATTTCTAGGAAAATTGTTTTGAACTTGATAGGTTCAGTAGTTTTTGAGAAAAATACGGAAAACTACGGAACCCTACACTGAGCGTGGCCCGACACGCTCTTGGCCGGTTTTTTGAAGAAGCTTTACTTGATTTTATGATGTAAATTGTAGTGTAAAGTTTATTAAGATTCAAAAGTATTTTTGTTAAAAAGTAAATTGAGCTTCTCAAGGCACGCTCAAAGAAATATATTTGCACATAAAATAACGAATGCTTGCTGCTGAAAATCGCAATCATTAGCTAAGAAATCGCTATAAAAATCGTACCTATTTTAATTCCTTTCAAATCCTCAATAATCTTGCAGAAACTTGCCAGTTGGTTCGTAAAACAGAGAATAAGGTTCTTCCACTATTTTTAAGTAAAATTTGTTCAGCAGACTATACCTGTTTAACTTAGATTATGCATGCAGTGCTGAAGTTCCTCGATAGAGCTGCTTTAGCAGCGAAATTGCATCATCATTATGCATCCGATTTATTCTTTCGCTGAGATTCATTCGTTATCTTTGAAGGTATTTTTAGCACGTTGTAATTTAATTATATTTCCCCCTAATCCCTATCCCTATCCCTATCCCTATCCCTATCCCTATCCCTATCCCTATCCCTATCCCTATCCCTATCCCTATCCCTATCCCTATCCCTATCCCTATCCCTATCCCTATCCCTATCCCTATCCCTATCCCTATCCCTATCCCTATCCCTATCCCTATCCCTATCCCTATCCCTATCCCTATCCCTATCCCTATCCTATCCCTATCCCTATCCCTATCCCTATCCCTATCCCTATCCCTATCCCTATCCCTATCCCCCCTATCCCTATCCCTATCCCTATCCTATCCCTATCCCTATCCCTATCCCTATCCCTATCCCTATCCCCTATCCCTATCCCTATCCCTATCCCCCTATCCCTATCCCTATCCCTCCCTATCCCTATCCCTATCCCTATCCCTATCCCTATCCCTATCCCTATCCCTATCCCTACTATACCTATCCCTATCCCTATCCCTCCTATCCCTATCCCTGTATCCCTGTTCCGGCTCGTCCCGTCCCGCCCCGCCCCGCCCCGTCCCTGTTCCTGTCCCTGTCAAATTATCATGTTAGGCGGTGAATTTTGAAAAATCCTTTCTTAGTGCTCTTCTAAGGAACTTACGTGTAATTTGAAATCTCTTGAACCAGAAGTAAACATAAAAAAGAAATCCATATGGCTATTTTCGATATTTAAACCCCATTGCACCACAACAGGGGAAAAGGTATTTCACTTCCGCCACGTCAGATTTTAAAAACGTTGTATTTATCGTGATCAGCGACCCGATAAACCATAAAAACGATACCCATATTGGTTTTTTGACATTATCACCCCTTTTCACCCTTTTAAATGGTACATTTTTAAAAAACTTGAAACACGTATTTAGTCATATGTCTTTAGCAATCCTCCTGTGAAGTTTCGCATAAAACAGTGAAACTAACATTGTTTCCCCATACAAACTTTGAACCCCCATTTGACCCCCTTAGGGGGCGAATTTCGAAAAATCCTTTCTTAGTGCTCCTTTACACTATATAAGGAACCAACGTGCCAAATTTGACATCTCTAGGACCAGCGGTTTCAGCTGTGCGTTGATATGTCCGTCAGTCTATATATTTTGCACCACAACAGGGGAGAAGGTATTTCACTTCCGCCTCGTTAGATTTAAAAAACGTTGTATTTATCGTGATCAGCGACCCGATAAACCATAAAAACGATACCCATATTGGTTTTTTGACTTTATTAACCCCTTTTAACCCTTTTAGGGGTAAAATTTTCAAAAAATCTGAAACACGTATTAAGTCATATGTCTTAAGGAATCTTCCTGTGAAGTGTCGAATAAAATAGTCAAACTAATCTTGTTTCCCCATACAAATTTTGAACCCCCATGTGACCCCCTTAGGAGGTGAATTTTGGAAAATCCTTTCTTAGCGCTCCTCTACACTACATAAGGAACCTACGTGCCAAATTTAAAATCTCTAGGACCAGTGGTTTCGGCTGTGCTTTGATATGTCCGTCAGTCAATATATTTTTTTGATATTTAAACCCTTTTGCACCACAACAGAGGAGATGATATTTCACTTCCGCCTCATTAGATTTTTAAAACGTTGTATTTATCGTGATCAGCGACCCGATAAACCATGAACCTACGTGCCAAATTTGAAATCTCTAGGACCAGCGGTTTCGGCTGTGCGTTGATATGTCAGTCAGTCAGTCAGTCAGTCAGTCAGTCAGTCAGTCAGTCAGTCAGCTTCTTCTTTTATATATTTAGATATGTAGCATAAACTAAAGTAAGTTTCTAAAAAATAATCATGTATCCAGCCTTCATAAACTTTATTAATCTGTCGTATATTTAAAAATACATGAACCTAGTTTTAATAATTATTCTACACAAGGTAGGTACATAAGTAAAACTACATTGAATCACCATAACAATACAAAATAGTACAATTGCAAAATACACCTGAGTTTAGACGTGCAAGTTATTGCTGCAAGTTTTGAGACAGAAGTATATGCAAGAAAGAGATGTAGATATTTGCCACTCACTCTTACCTATAGTTGAGTCTCAAAACTTGCAGCAATAACTTGCTGGTCCAAACTTAGTTGAACATTTCAATTACAAGTTTTACTTGTACAACATAATTGCCTGTACCTACCGTGTCAAAAAGTCACTAGTACCTACGTCGACATGTCATAATTTTAAAAGTCACTAGGTAAGCACTATTTGATATAAGAAGGTCTAATTTTTATTTTATTTTGTTTAAGAAAGAAATATAATAGCAAATTGAGTCCTCTACTTAACGATACAGTCTTTGAAACCTATTTGAAACCATTAACTTTTTAACCGCCTTCCTTAACTGGACTCGTAAAAGCTTACCAGATGACTATAAATAGGCAGATCACGCTCTCAGTAAGCTTGTCTCCGTCCCTACCTTCGGCAAACACTACGTCTAATCGTAACAAGGAATCGGACCCGAGAGCCAATAATAGCTTTACAAACAGAACTGTATTTGTAGATTCAAACTTCGCTGCCATAAATCGAGATTAGGGGTCAAAGTGTCTGGGTTTTGTTCCTTTTCGTTGGGTTCTGTGTAAATATCACTAACCGGTGATTTATCAAATTCTGTGTTCTTTGTGTATACATATGTCTACACTGTGTTTTTATTGAATTCCTTTAACTTCGGCATACAGCTAGGTCCATAATAGGAAACAGAATGTTATTATATAGTATATAGTAGTATAATAGTTAATTTTCTTAAATCTGCATTGTATGAAGAATGTTATGAATTTGAATAGAATTTGGGCACAGGATTAATCTATAAAAGGTTTATAATTGTTTCTTTGGTCCACTTATAATTATGTAGACCGTATTTAGTCTCATTTATTATCATTTTATCCTAATACGTATAGAAATATTACTTTAAGAATTAATGTCCTAAAATTCAAAATCTACGCCCACATTTTCCTTCTATACAAAATAACATTGGAAGAGAAAAATCAACTCACGAGATATTAGGTTCGTCATAATATAATTAGGGTGAATGATCATATCATATCAACTTAATTTATTTACATTAGGTAAACTTAATTTATTTAAATCAAGTGGACAAAGAAGGTAAGAAATAAGAATCCCAGTGTACGAGTATATAGGTACTTGCTTAGTCATATTTATCACTCAGTTCTACTTTTAGCCACTGATGTCTTTCTGGATAAAGTTATTATACCGTGTCGAAGATATCCTATCACAAATACCATCGTTCCCTCGGCCGTATCGATTACATTGCCTCCTCCATATCACGCAAAAAACTGGCATGATTAATTAAATATTCTTGGTTAGATTCGGGCCTGTCAATATGTCAGCAGTTGATTAATGATTATATGTCTCTTGGGGAAATGGAACGCGAGAGAAGGTTTTAACCACTCTTTGTCAGAAGACTGTATACTTTGCTTACGTAAAACTTACTATTTTTGTTAAAATGTTTAACAATACCAGTTTCCTAAGACTTAATAATTGACCGAAATATTGTGACGACCGGTCTGGCCTAGCGCGTAGTGGCCCTGCCTGCTAAGCCGCGGTCCCGGGTTCGAATCCCGGTAAGGGCATTTATTTGTGTGATGAGCACAGATATTTGTTCCTGAATCATGGATGTTTTCTATGTATATATGTATATATCTATATACGTAAGTATATCGTCGCCTAGCACCCATACTACAAGCTTTGGGGCTAGGTTGATCTGTGTAAGGTGTCCCACAATATATAAATAGACCGTGGTTACATTTTTGTTACCTTTGTGTGAATCAAAACTCTTCTTATTTGCTAGTTAATTAATACTTTAATTTAACTTTATTATCTGTTTTGATCTAGGTCAATAGCTGCGGTTGTTGTAAAGCTCTCTTAAAATCAGAGGCAGCCGCGACATACGTGACGCTCATTTGCATTCGGTCGGGCCACCTGCTCTGCCGTATTGTCTTTGATAATTATTATTCCAGTACGCTAATTAAGTTGGCATTTTTATTAGGTTAGCTATGGAAGATAATTTAAGATTATATTATTGGGTTGGTAAGAAAGTAATGAGCGAATCATAACCAATATTGTAATTTTTATTTAATTTATTATTTTAATCATTTATCAAAAATATAACGGCCTTCGTTATCTACTACTTGTCTCCATCGTTCTGGTAAAGAATGAATAGCATCGGCGAAGAAGTTCTTAGGTTTAGATTCAAAAAACTCAGCTATGTACTGTCGTAGATGGGCTTGATCATCGAACTTTTTTTCATTCAAGGCATTGCTTAGCGATCTGAACAATGCGTAATCCGTAGGTGCCAAGTCTGGAGAGTACGGTGGATGAGGTATCACTTTCCAACCTAGCTCCAATAGCTTTAGCCGAGTCACTTTTGCAATGTGTGGGCGAGCATTGTCGTGTAAGAAAAAACTTTAGCATGCTGTGGACGATTCTGACAGATTTCTTGGTTTAAATTTTCAAGCTGATTACAGTATACTGATGCGGTAACAGTCATTCCACTTGGTAGGAGTTCCCAGTGAATAATACCATGAATATCCCACCAAACGGACAGCATAACTTTTTTCGGGTGAGGCTCTGTTTTTGGTGCCTCTATTCCTTTTTCGTTTGGAGCTAGCCACTGACGTTTGCGTGTGTGATTTATATATAAGACCCATTTTTCATCTCCAGTGATAAGATGGTCCAACCAGTTGAATGTGCGGCGAAAAGACAGAAGTTGTATGCAGATATCGGCACGGCGGTTTAGTTGATCTCTATCAAGTTCGTGCGGTATCCAAACACTGTATTTGTAGTTTTTTCCCAACTCGTGTAAATGTGTTTCTATGGTGACATGAGAGCAGCCTAACTCGGTAGCAAGAGTACGACTCGTTAGCCTCGGATCTCCGTCAATTAAGGTTTTTAATTTGGCTACATCAATCTTCACCGGTCGACCAGACTTAGGTTGATCTGATAATGAAAAGTCGCCACTACGAAACCGCTGGAACCATCGTTTCGCCGTGGCCTCAGACACAACTTCAGGAGCAACACGCTGACATATATTACGCACTGCTTCGGCGGCTGAATGGCCAGACTGAAATTCATATAGTAAGCAATGCCTTACATGCACTTTTAATTCGTCCATTTTCTATCTTATATTAGCTCGGCGACAGCTAGTGAATGACTGACGAGAAACTGTGCGACTCGCCCTTTATATACTTTCGACCATAGAAGATTTAGAACTCTCTCAAAAATTTTATGTGGAATTTCGATCGTCTGTTTACAAGTACCTGTTTACAAGTCAAAAATATGATTTAGTGAAGATGCAATACACGCGCATCAAAAACATACAATTAGATCATAGAATCAGACTATATACTGTATGTTATAAAGTATAATGTTCATGCAGCTCAAGTTAGACATGGTAAAAAATATATTAACTTACCTACTGATGACCAGCTACGTGGCTTTTAATAGTAAACTCTTTCCTACATCCTTCTACATCTTGTATTGTAAATGGTTACGTCACTAGTTATAACACGACCTAGACTGTTATTTGAGTGCCGCCAGTACTTTCTGTGATATATCCAAACAGTGACCACATACAGTGTCTATCTAGCAAAAACATAGATGCCAAACAACGGACGGTCTTTCCTTATCCCTATCTGATTTACCAATCCCATTCATCAGTAAACTGTCTCGTGTCCTAACTTTGTCCTAACTAAACTCCCTCACTACCACGTCTATTTCCAGTAAAAAAACAGCCCTATTTTCAGCAATTATGTAACAGCTCGTGGCTAAATCGCCCTCTTAAAATCAGAAGCAGTAGTTGCATACGTGACTCTCATTACGATTCCACTGCGCGATGTGCCCTGCCTGTCCTGTATTTACAACTCTCGCCGGCTGCAAGCGAGTCATTGCCTCAGAAATATAACCGGGAAAATCGAATTTGGCAAATTCGAAGCAGAAGTACTTATTTCTCTGTCACTCTGTTGGACACCTGTGTTGAAGTGAAAGAAATAACATCTGCGCAATTTCACAAACTTGGATCTTTGTGGTAATTCGTAGCAAGTAGCTAAGAGTACAGTCGAGATCAAAAATATGTGTTCATTTCCTTTACCTAAACTCGTTACAAAAAGGTGACAAAATGTACACATAATTATGAACTCGACTGTACAATCGTTAGTGCCCCGTAACTTATACTTATTGTATTTATCTCTATCGCTCTCTTTATTGATGCGACAGAGTCCGTTGCGTATCGTTCGCCTCAGAGCGTCAACAAATGTACTCTTCGTTACAGGCAATTAGGCTAAAGTACTACGCCTAATCATTGATATATGTAGCTCATTAGTTACGAATCTATATATATTAAGTACAAGTTCCATAAAGGAGAAGAGGGTTCATGGATAATCTGTAATGATTTTTTAAGCGGCGTAATGTATCTATTAGCTTCTTATCTTTTAACATTACTGGATCCCAGCGTCTTATCTCATATTACTGCGTTGTTTTTGCCACATTATGGTCGAATTTGGTAACAGTCTAGTAATATAGCAAACTAACTTGAGAAACTACCGTTTTCCGGGGCTAGCTTATAGTTATTCTGTCAAATTGTCGGCGAAGGCGAACGCTCGCCTGCTCAATTGCGGGAATAACAACCATGCCAAAGCCATTATTGTCTTTGGTAATTATTATTGAGTTGCGGTTATTCGAATAGCGTTATTATTGGATAATAGAGAATCAGTCATGTTATTCAGTTTGCTACCACTAAATGATGACACAAATATTGTGACTTATATAGACCGTGATTACCTTTTTGATTTTTATTGAAGTCCCGATATTTCGAAAGGTAATCACGGTTTATATCCCGGTCAATATAAGTCTAATGAAACTAACAGTGAATCATTTAAAACTTACAAATATTGTGATTTAATCACGGGTCGTTCAAGGTTATCATAAGATTAGAAAAAAAAAACAGAAGTCTGAAACTGCATCGAAATGGGGAAGGTACCTTTCACGTCACTTATTGAAACCGAAATAATTATCTATTTTTGAATAATTCACGGTTAGTTTTACGGTTTTACTAAACTTATATTGACCGGGGATGGGTATATATGTCGGGGAACGCAGCTAAATGAGAGTTGTCCGCGCGCTGTTTACACAACTTTGACATCCAACCGCCAAGTTAGGTACCTACCCGTAATCATGATGCAAGTAACTGCGTTGAAATATCAGGAACTCGACGAAAATCAGAAAGCTAATCACGTTCTATATTTCGGTCAACAATATATATATAGTAATACTTGTAATTTGTATGGTGTAATAATAATATCTAAATTTTTACGTACCTGACTACAACGATATTTGTAAATGAACGAATGTCATACGGATATGTTCTTGTGTAAGTTTAATCCTAGAGCTTCAAGTTAACCGTACCCGTACATGACTATGGTTAACTCCTAAGCCCTGTGATTACACATGCCCAACTTTATATCCTTTATGAGACTAGATACATTGTTCCTTTGTCAACATAACTGACCAGTTTTAGATAGTGTAAATCGTGTTGCAATGAGATAATGTTTATGGCTATCAAAAATTCGTGTTTCTGATAGTTGAAACAATTACCTGAAATGTCAGAGGATTTTTAACCAAATAAGAAATTGTGTCTTTGTTTACTCGAACCTAGTTGGGCCCGGGGGCCTTCACAACAGGCTGTACGCCCTCTTTTTACGACATTTTGAAATCACATGAAGATTATTTAATCATAGCTCTATTTTATTTGTGTAACAGTTCCTAGCAACGGCTACTTGTAATTAACATTACCGGACTGAGCAAAAAACTTAGGTACATTCAATGCACCCTTTAGCTCTTCACCATCCGTTTCTAAACAAATGGAGTTCTAAGCATCCTTAACAAAGATGTCTGCCTATCAATCTGGTAGCTGGATATAAATCTAGTTGCTGTGTGTTTACAAAAACTTCACATTTATGTAGCATTTTCTCCTTGCGTGATATGAGTTTTCCTAGTATTTCTTACATAAGAAATCGTTTGTTTCCGCAAAGAATAACTTATCTCTCTCGAATATATTTTGGTGTGAGACAGCGAGGCTTACAATAGAATTTGTTCCCTCGTTTTATTTTATTGTATAATTGGATCAGAACCCTTGATCGGTGTACAATAAAGTTCACTTTGCAAATAAGGAACAAGGGATATGAGGTTTGGAAAGTAAGTCATTGTAATAAACTGAGCTAGCCAAAAGGGCTGCGGGCTCCGTATACGTTTCATTACGCTCGAATACTAATCTATGGACATTTTTATCTGTACTTCTACGTAGGAAACTGACAAGAATTATCCGAATTGTTTTTAGCCTAAGGATTCTTAGCTTTTTTTTTGGAAGTCATAGCTATCTTTATATGTCTTTGTTCAGGTGATAATTAATTTTCAAAATAGAAGTATTTCAGTTTTTCTTATATTTGCACATCCCATTTCGTGTTATTATACATATAACATTTATTTGTATTCTTAGCAAAACATTCCGAACATTCCAAGCATAGCTAGATTCATCCAGCGTATATTACTAATATCACCGTGTGGACGTCCGACTGACCTCCATTACTGCTCAGATACAAATAGGCGTAACTGTCGAAACATTTACAGGTAGATACAACCATTTGAAACGAAGGGCTGCACTATAGTTACGTGTACCTGGCTCCAGTCCCAAGTCGTTTGTTTCCGCTAACTAGTGACTTGGCCGAACTAGCACTCAGACTATGATTAAAATCAATTAGCAATGTGTTGGTAGTATTCCAAAAATTAATCAACAGATTTTCAGTTTGCTGAAAACAAGCTTGCAAGCGACACTGTCTGAGATAGTTTTTGTGTCAATGACATGTTGGTTTAGTAAACATAAACGCAGTTTATTGGTCATAAAAAGAATGTCAATAGATGAAAAACAATCCCATTTCAGTAATACATAATATATATGTGTATGCTCGCAAAAGATAATTTAAAAACGCCATATTTATAGAAATTAGTCTTATGAGATTTAGCTAAGCACCTAACCGCATCTTTAAATATTAACCTAAAAATATAGCGCTAGGTTTTGATAATGTCGCCTTCGTTTTCTACTTCCTTGCGTTATACCAGCGTTTTTCCACGACTCAAAAGAGCCTAGGGTTCGCTTTAAAGGCAGTAAATCTAATAAATAGTATTTCCTATTCTGTAACACATTTTTTTACCACCGCAGTGATGTAATGGATTTGAAGCGCTGCACGGAGCGTATTTTTAAAACGTATACGCGTTTCATAGAATAATTTAAACCTTAGTCAAATTTAAAAAAAAATGCCTTTTACGATAATATCATTAAAACTGGTAGTATTTTGTTTTCCAGAACAGTCCTTAATTCGAAAAGAAAAGTTTTCGTTCCCATGTGGTAATTTATGTGCGCGGCACGTAAGGGAAATATGCCTTTTATTGCGCTTCTGCGATGAACTATTGAATTATGGGGCCAATCTGTTATACATGGCGTCTGTTTTCAATGTCTGCAAAAGTTTATATTCTGAGCTTTTTTTTAAAATCATGATATTTTTATAGCAGATTTTACGTGATCACACATATTTAATCCACTTATTATATCAACTTTATTTTATAATTGGTAGGTGTCCGTTTAAATTCCAAATAGAATATTGTTATTTAATTTTGAAGCTGGAATTACTACTTTTGAACATGACTGTGTTTGACATGGAAGTTACATTTTCTATAATAATAATTTCAGTAGAGATAAAAAACAAAACCTTAAGTACCTATATAATTGTTATGTGCTTAGTATTTCGGTACCCACGTCAAAATAGATGAGAAAGTAAATGGTTTAGCTTACATAAAAGGACACATATCACAAGAAAATTACTGTCAGATAAGGTTCCGAGTATGCCGTACAGAAAACGACAGTTTAGTGGCCAGTGTAACATAGAGCCACTTGGCCCAGACTTTCTTTGAATATGCATGACGGGTATCCGGGCCTACGCTTTAGGCTAAACGGTCCTAACTGGATAGAAGTCGCGACGACAGATGTATCCTTTTAAGGCTAGATGAAGAGGCTAGGCCTTCTTGAGCAAATGGTGGTGGGCAATCAGAAAAAGTGCCTACATAATTTAGACGGTTTAGGCGTGTTTTCATTACGAATTTGAAAGCGTAGGTACCTTGTTAAAATAATTTAGGTTAGCGTATAATAAGTAAATAGCAAGGCTTGAATTTAATTATTTTATAGTATTTTATGCAACTGGCGTTTAAATGAGGTCAAAAAAGACGAGTGGCGTGAGTATCAATTTGAGGCGAAGGCGAAATTATTTTTTGACTCGGTTAAACACCGTTGCATACAATACTTTTTCTACGGTCATGCACTTACTTTTAATAGTTTTCTAGAATAACTTTCGTGAAATTCGCACTGTTTCCTGTATTATGTCCTCGTCGGTTCCTGCACTCGAGCGACAGGCTCACTCGCACTCCCCCGCCAGCCTCCGGCCTGCGCCTCGCGCACCCACGCTATATCCATTAAAGGCTTCCTAATAATGCTATAACCTATGCGTGGGTGCGCGGGGCGCCGGGCGGGGGCTGGCCGTTTTTTTGTATGGTTTTGAAGATCTATGCACGACACTGTAAATGACTAATAATACTACGGGAGTAGAAAAAAATATAGATAGTTTTATAATAGGTAAAAGCCTAGATTCTGTAGATGTATGTATGTTTTCTGTTATATTAGAATATTTATATTGTTCTATACCTCTAAAGTTCAGTCACTCCCCGTATTCACGAAATCCGGAAATTAACTTATTCAGTGGTTTAAACTGGAAACTGAAGCAAGCAAACAAGTACACTGAATGAACAACAGCTATCAAGTTAATTAATAGGTGATAGCTGGTATAGTGTTTAATACCATCCGAATTAGTTCAACATAGGTACTTAAGTACGGGCACATTCCACATAACCGGCACAATGTTTAAATGTGCTCAAATTGTACTGTAATGTCCTCTTATTGATATCTATTTGTCCCAACAGTTAGCTGGTAGAGATTGCTTTCAGTCATCTTTTGTAAAATTTAACTGTGCAATAAAGTTCAAATAAATAAACAAATGTACCTACTGAAGCAAGACTCTAAATCACTTGTACTTTTCTGAAATCACATAATTCACCTTCAAACACGCAAAAGTATATAAAAGTAGGTATTTACAATTTACCCTCTAGGAGGCCAGACGTTTGATAGCGGACGACGGTTCGAAGCAATTTACTTTAAGAGGCCATATTGGGCCAGCACCAGCAGTCTACTTAGTTCCCCTGTTTCTAAGAGATACACTTTGTTGTTAAAATGCTAAATTATTATAGCCTTACGTTTTGCTTATCCTTACACCTTTTAAAATAAAATCCCCCTTCTCGTTTTTATTTATTTTTGCTAGCGATAATCTTAAAAAGTAATCGTTTTTAATAATAACCACTCACATAGGAATTAATGATTTTAGAATTACAAAATCGTTTACTTGTATAAAGGTAAGAATGACAGCATAAGTGAAAACTATTTACATTATGAATATTATGATGCAACCAAATTTCAACTACCTAGTTTCCGAGCAATCTGGGGCGTAGCGTAGCACACTAGTTGGATAAACTTTATCGCATTGGTGCGTTCCTATGGCACTTACAAATAGTGCGAAAATGACGTCCTGACGTTATATCGTTTATCACGCTAACGTGCCTGCCTGCCTGATTATGTCCAAAAAATAGACAGATATTCACACAGATGGGAGACTATTATAATTCAGTTCTTTTCTTATTCAGCATAAACCCCAAAATAATTTGCTTATCCAAGCGTGCACTGAAGTTACAAAGAAAATTACCGTAATAAGTCCAAAACAGATTTTTACTCCAATAAATAATACAAACAAACAATATTTCTTTGCTTATCATAGACTTAATGGGCCCGTTTAAATTACGATGAGATTAAACGACGTGAATGTTGAAAATTGTCGCCGGTTGTTGGATAAATCAGGTCGTTATGGTTCAGTGGAAAGGCTCCCTCGGGCCCCGACCACTAACTTATGCGCGTACTTAACTTTGGCTTTGTAATTAAATGTTCAATGCACATTATGCCTTTTGATTTTGGAGCCGTATTACGTTTACCCAAATATGAGTATGTGAGCATTCTCTCTTATCATTTTTATATGATTTTTTTTACGAAGAATTTGTATTTATTCCTGAAAAAAAAAATATTTTATATCATTATTCATGTAAAATAATCACAGTTTCTAATTATTTTACTTATTTCTTATAATCGTCGTAGGTTAAAAACTTTAAAATAAAATGGAAATATTTGTACTGAAAAACAGCAACTAAATCATGAGTTCGATTAATGCCTATGATCGTAACATTTTTGCAACACACTTATCAGGCCAATAAGTATTGTATACTACTATATTATTGTTGCAGTTATAGCCTAACCTAACCGAAATTCTTGACAAAATGTTGTATTTGTTGAAGTCGCAATTCTAACCTAATACAACATTTTGTCAAGAATTTCGGTTAGGTTAGGTTATAACTGCAACAATAATATAGTAGTATTACCTATGATAAAAAATCTGCATGGTAAATTTAGACTAAACCATGTTATGCAGAAATATAATGTATGCATAAAAACCATTCGGCGAATAACCATTATGCATGAAATATTTTCGGACAAACAAAAATATTGTTATCTTACATTACCCTGACGTATTGGAATGGACGGTATATAGTCAGGGACCAAACGACCTCTTTTACAAAAAGTCGTCGACATCTCTTCTAAATACCTAAAACAGGTATGGATGTGTTCCTCGTTATCTCCAGATTACGAATTGACCTGTTTTAGTTTAAGGAGGGGGGGACGGGTTGAGAAAAAGGGGGGAGAAAGATGGCGGCCGACCATCATAGATATTTATTCACATCTCGAGTCCTATGGCACCAATCTGTTCGTGCAGGGTGTCGTTTGAAAGCTTATTAAACCTACTTTAATTGTTTATAAATAACTATACTCATAAAAGTAACCGTTTACGAAATATTTGAAAATATGTGTTTTTTTATCGCGCATGAATTGCACAACTACTAGTAAAAAATGCGTCTAACTCAATAAACAATAACTTTACCGCAATTGATGTTATTATAACATTTTCGCGTCTATTCATGCTCTTTCTAAAAATATAAGTTTCATTGGTATATAATAATATATAACCATGTAATTATGAATTTGGTTTAGCAGGAGTCACTCTGCCCGGTCGCAGAAATGGGCGCTGACCGTAGTAAAGTATTCAATATTTTTGAGGTCCTATTTTACGAATCCATATGCGAGAGGTATCGTTTCAAAGCTAATTAAACCTACTATATTTTTTTATAAACAACTATAATCATAAAGGTAGCTGTTTAGAAAATATTTGAAAATATGTGTTTTATAGACCATGAGTCGCACAAGTACCTACTGGTAAAAAATGCTTCTTAATCAATAAACAACAACTTTTCCGGAATTGATGTTAGATTTACGCGGAATTTCGTGCGCTTTCTATTAACATAAGTTTTATTGGTGTATGATATTATATAACCAAGTAATTACAAATATGGTTAAGTAGGGGCCACAGCGCCCGGTCACGTATGGATGCTGACCGTCGCCAAATTTTCTATATTTTTCAGATCCTATTTTATTTAACAGGAATCTTTTGAAAGCATATTATGCGTACTATCATTAGTTCTCAATAATTTTAGTTGTAACTGTAGTAGCTAACAAAATATTTGAAAATATGCATTGGAACCGATGTGAGTAAAACATGCTTCTAGCTCAATGAATTATATTTTTTCCGCAATTGATGAATATAATAACAAAATAAACGGCGAAATGTATGACCTTTTCAAATAAAAAGTTTTGTCAGTATTGCATAAACAATTAATGTTAATTTATCCATCATACTCACTGCGCACCGTCATATACATGGATGACCATTTTCATAATTTTTAAGATTGTATCTTGGTGCATGACCAATAAACAATAACTTTACCGCAAATAATGTTATGATAAGATTTACAGGACATTTCATATGCTTTCTAAAAATATAAGTTTTATTGATGTATGATATTATACAACCAAGTAATTACGAATTTGGTTTAGCAGGTGTCACTGCACCCCCGTGACGTAAATAGGTGCTAACCGTCGCCTAATTTTATGTATTTCTCAGATCCTATTTTAGCGATCAATTTGTGAGAGGTATCATTTGAAAGCATATTATGCGTACTATGGTTACTTTTTAATAATTTTAGTCGTAATTGTAGAAGTTTACAAAATATTTGACAATATGTGTATTTTTACTGTATATGAATAGCATTCGCACTGATACGAGTGAAACATGCTTCTAGCTCAATAAATTATATTTTTCCGCAATTGATATAATAACGAAATGAACCGCAAAATGTATGGCTTTTACAAAAAATGAGTTTTGTTAGTTTTGCTTAAACAATTAATGTTAATTTATCCACCATACCCACTGCGCACGGTCAATCGTCATATAAACGGATGTCCACCGCCGTTGCCTTAATTTTTTCATCATTTTACAGATTTTATTTTACTGATCAATTAAGTATATAAGTAAATTCGATACGTGATAGATTATATTTATTATGAATATACGATTAGTGAAATAAAATCTGAAAAATCATGAAAAAAGGCAACGACGGTGGACATCCATTTATATGATGGTGCGCAGTAGGTGAGCTGAACAAATTCAAATTAATTGTTTATGCAATACAAACCAAACTTATTTTTTGTGTAAGTCATACATTTTCCGTTTATTTTGTTATTATTTCAATTGCGGAAAACTATAATTTATTGAGCTAGAAGCGTGTCTTATCAATGCCAATGCTATTCATGCACAGTAAAATACACATATTACTAATCAAATATTTTGTAAACTTCTACAGTTTCGACTTGAAATATTAGAAATAAAGATAGTACGCATAATATGCTTTCAAATGATACCTCTCACAAATTTATCAGTAAAATAGGATCTGAGTAACGTAGAAAATTTGGCGACGGTCAGTCAGCACCCAATATCGTGACAGGGCGCAGTGACCCCTGCTAAACCAAATTCGTAATTACTTGGTCATATATTATCATACACCAATAAAACTTATATTTTTAGAAAGCGCATGAAATTTCGCGTAAATTTTATAATAACATTAATTGCGGTAAAGTTATGGTTTATTAAGTTAGAAGCATTTTTTATCTGTATATGTGCAACTCGTGCTCGAAAAAAAAACTCATGTTTTCAAATATTTTGTAAACAGCTACCTTTATAACTATAGTTATTCAAAAATAATTATAGTAGGTTTAATTTGCTTTCAAATGATACCTCTTACATATGGATCCGTAAAATAAGAACTTAAAAATATTGAATACTTTACTACGGTCAGCGCTCATTTTTATGCGACCGGCGGAGTGACCACTACGAAACAAAATTCGTAATTTAATGGTTATATTATCACTTACCAATAAAACTTATATTTTTAGAAAGCTCATGAATAGTCGCGTAAATTTTATAATAACATCAATTGCGGTAACGTTATTGTTTATTGACTTAGAAGCATTTTTTACCAGTACTTGTGCTAGTCATGCTCGATAAAAAACACATATTTTCAAATATTATGTAAACAGCTACCTTTAATACTATAGTTATGTGTAAACAATTATAGTAGGTTTAATTATCTTTCAAACGATACCTCTCACATATGGATCTGTAAAATAAGACCTCAAAAATATTGAATACTTTACTACGGTCAGCGCCCGTATAAGCGACCTGGAGGATAACCCCTGCCAAACAAAATTCTTAATTACATGGTTATATATTATCACATACCAATGAAACTTATATTTTTAGAAAGAGCATGAATAGACGCGAAAATTTTATAATAACATCAATTGCTGTAAAGTTATTGTTTATTGAGTTAGACGCATTTTTTACTAGTACTTGTGCAATTCATGCGCGATAAAAAAACACATATTTTCAAATATTTCCTAAACGGTTACTTTTATGAGCATAGTTATTTGAAAACAATTAAAGTAGGTTTAATAAGCTTTCAAATGACACCTCGCACGAACAGATTGGTGCCATAGGACTCGAGATGTGAATAAATATCTATGATGGTCGGTCGCCATCTTTCCCCCCCTTTTTCTCGACCCGTCCCCCTCTCCTTAAACTAAAACAGGTCAATTCGTAATCTGGAGAGAACGAGGAACATATCCATACCTGTTTTAGGTATTTAGAAGAGATGTCGACGAAAATCGTGAAGGAGACGACTTGTGGCCAAATTGGCTCTAGACTAATATAGCTACTATAAAAAATGTTCATGTTTAAAATGATAACTAATTTTATTTTTAAATTTTACTGTACACATCTCTGACATACCTACTTATACTAATTATTATTGTTTATTTAATACGTAAGTACTATGAATGTATGAAACCATGACAATGTATGGTCAATACAAATAAATAATATGAATATGAATATGCCTAGACAAATTATACGTATTCTAGCACTACAGATTGTTATTTATCATCATCATTGGCCTTAACGTCTATTGCAAACGGTTTATGGTATATAGAGATCTTTTTTGGTGACTTAATAGACCGATGCGAGACCGACATATTCTACCGCAGGACTGACAAGACAAGTTTGCGGAAATCAATGCTGAAACCCATTTATTTATAACCTAATTGATATCTACCTACAGTGTAATTTATTAATTGAGCTCAGACTTTAGCTTTACTGTAAAAGAAGCACCACTTCAAAAATAGATTCAGTCAACAGTATTAAGCTGAGCACTTGAGTGAGCCGACCGAGTGATTATGGAAATCAAAGGCCAGGATTAGTCGGTCCGCTGAATACAGATGATAATTCCATGAAAATATTATTATATGCTGCTCTAAATTCCCGCTTCGTTGTGAATTGTGAAGAATATAACAGCAATAAAGGCACACGACTATTTCTCTTCGCCGAGTGCTGTTAAATACTTCGCGACACCTGCGCTTCGTTATATTTTTAAATTTTGCGAATGAGCCTGGCCTGGCTGTTCTGTTTTTTCTGAAATCTACACATGTATACTAAACTACTAACAAATTAAAATATACTTTTAATATTTATGTACTTAATGTATTTTTGCGTGTGAGGTTTAATTGTGCTGCTAATTGGATTTGTGTACCATTTTATCGGATTTAAATAAAGAGGATTCAAAATCATCAGTGTTATTAATAGGCGTCAAAAACATGATAATATCTATTTAGCGTATAATTTACCGTAATTATTCAAATAATAATGTGTTGCTATGCACGCCTCACAAAGTTCCGGAATACCATTATGGTTTCCGCGATGGGAAAGACTGACAAATATTTACCGCCATATATCGCAGATAATCACAAATACTTGCAGCAAACTAATTTCATGTTCACAGTTATTTTTTATTTTATAACAAGATCTTGCTAATCTACCACTTATTTACTAACAGTATAATTCTAAATGGCTACGTTGCTTGAACTGGAAGCTATTTTGTATGATTTCGCAAGAAAGTACTATTATATTCAAATACTACAACTATGTACAATTGTACATAGCAAGTACTTAAATCTATCTAGTACGGTAAGCAGTCTGTAGAAATTATAAATAGCATCAAGAAACAAATCAAAATCGTGAAATGGATTCTTGGAAAAGGAATAGTTAGGTATTGGTTCAATAAAGTAATTGTATATTCAATAAAATTTTACAAAACATAAACAATAGTAGATTATACACCAAGGGAATAAAACACTGTTTTATGTCACGGGCGCGACACTGAATCCTGAACGTAACGAAGGACTCCCAGTTTTACTCCCGAGCGTAGCGAGGGAGTTATAGAATTAATTCCCGAGCGAAACGAGGTAATTAAGACTGAGTCCTAAGTGCAGTGAGGGATTCAAGCGCCCAAGACAAAAACAGTTTTATTCCCGAGGTATATACTCTACTTTTCTCACCTTATGCGAGACAAGAAAAAACAACATTTTATTTCATCACTAGACATTTTCGCTATTATTCTTGAAATGGAGCTATAAAATGATACCGCCGCAACTTGTCACAACTCGTTTCTGACAGCATTTCAACAAATGAAGATCGTACGTCAAATGAAAATCGAGTCGGTCGCGGCTTCGGTTTTTGAAAATCGAGTTGGCCATGCCCGCCGCGGGCATTACTGCTTAACGAAATTAGACTTTATCGTCATAGCAATAAGGTGCAATTATTTGGCAATTACATTATTGCGCCGTGTGTAATAAAGAATTTTCATACAACATTATATCATGGCCCCTGTACACACATGGCCAACGGTTCCACCAGCCCTTTGTGAAACCCCTTGGCCAAGATAAGAGCCGCTGTTTACACATTGGCGAACCAATCACTTGGCATTGGCTCTTCATGAAAGATGGACGTGGAATGGAAAAGTCTAGAAAATTCTAGGTCATAGACGTTGTCAGAAAAAATTGATTAAAAAATAATAACCCCGTAGTAAAATTAAATTATTTGAAATATTAACAATTTTTTGAATATTCTGATAAGAACATTTATCTTTTTTAGGAAATACATTAAACATTTGCAAGGTTATTTTATTTCCTAAAATCTACACTATTATTGGCATAGATAAACTTATTATTTTCGTAAATATTTCACTACTGTCCTCTCTGACGGCTGACGAGCAACTGAATGAAGCGCCAACGTGTAAACGCAGTTGGCCATTGGCGCCAAGATCCTTTGATGTGTGGACAAAAAACCGACACGAATCGGTTGGCCGGCAAGCGCAAGCGCCAACTGCTAACTTACGGCCAAGTAGCCCTCTACACACATGGCCAAGGGGGTTGGTGGAACTGTTGGCCATGTGTGTACAGCGGCCATCACGGTTGTTGACAAGGGATATAATGTCATGCTTTCCGTGAAGTTCTAATGACATATAATCCGACTTTGTCGAGCATGAGGTGTGAAAATTACATTTTGGTGTGTAAGTAAATAATTATATTTCATAATTTCATTTATACCTTCCCTATTCAATTTAATATCACACATCCGATTTAGCTGACTTAATTAATGCTTTTGAAAAATCACGAGTGAATTACCGAATGAATAAAAACTACGGTGCCCATTGAAGGTCGATCAATCTGAATTAGCGGCCAAACCACTAATTACCTCATCGCCGTGATGAATGAGAAAAACCTCTCCCTTATGTAATTGTTCTGTGTCCGTCATAATGAATATATACTGTAATTTGGTTTCGAGTATATTAATTTGTGTTCCGCTATTGTCGTCCGCTTGAGATGAAATCATTAATTTGTAAAGTGTCAACAGTTTTCAACGCTGTATTATATTTGTCTTTGACCACGTCAATTTCTGCTTGAATTCAACGTGTTTTTATAAGACAATAATAATATTATTACGACCGGCCTGTTCTAGCGGGTAGTGACCGTGATTGCTGATGGTCCTGGGTTCGAATCCCGGTGAAGAAATTTATTTGTGTGAAGTGCACAAATATGTTTTCCTACGTAATGTGTTACCTACACAGTTTTGAGTATTTGCATAATATTGTGTTGTCTGCATAGCCACAATACAAGCCTTCATGAGCTTATTCAATTAAAGACTAATATTTTAATGTGTATTATTTATAATTCTTTAAAGGTAAGGCATTCGTTTCCGTTAAAGTTTAAATACTTAAATAAATGAACGTGTATAAAAATAACGTTAGTTTTATAAGCATCAAATGTATCTCTTGTCTCTGTAAATGCGATCCTCACAATTATAAAGACTCGTACGGCTATAGACTGGCCTAACGGCGACCATTAGACGCTCTCTAATGGAACGACATCCGAAACTGCTCCGTAAAGTGACGCGCTTCCGACTCTCAGGTTCACTAACATACTTACGGGGAACTGTGTTTATGTATAGCACCGTCTATGTTTGGGAAATGTCTGGGTTAGTAATTTTGTGTATAACATCTTTGATTTTGATTGCCAAAGTTTCAAAAAAAATGTAGACAATAAATAAAATAAATACATACTTATAGACACATTTTGCCATGTTCACTATACCAAATTGGTTTTGAAAATTAAATTAGAACCACTATGACAAATACTTGTTAATTATTATAGCGCAAATTAGCCAAAGAAATAGCCCACAATATAACTGTATATACCTATACCCAATAATAATAATACATACACATCCAAACCACTGTATATTTTGAGAAAAATAAATAAATAAATAAATAAATAAATAAATAAATAAATAAATAAATAAATAAATAAATAAATATATATTGGGGGACACCTTACATAGATCAACCTAGCCCCAAACTAAGCAAAGCTTGTACTATGGGTGCTAGGCGACGATATACTTACTTATATAGATAAATACATACTTATATACATAGAAAACATCCATGACTCAGGAACAAATATCTGTGCTCATCACACAAATAAATGCCCTTACCGGGATTCGAACCCGGGACCGCGGCATAGCAGGCAGGGTCACTACGCGCTAGGCCAGACCGGTCGTCAAAAAGGAAAAAATTCCAGCTACTCTGATTAATAATTTATCAACAATGCCTAAGCTAAGAAAGTTAAATTGAAGTATTATGTTTTGCTTTTCTTCAGAATTGAAAGTCTATTCAAACTTTTTCCCTTATCATCTTCAAGATAACGTTGAATCTTACCAAAATGTTAACCTGATAATGGTCCAAGAGCTGGCAGGATTTTGGAGTAGGTCCTTGAGGCAACCTGGAAAGGTGCTCAGATGCTTCTCTGATCATAGCCAACATCAGGTCTGCAAGTCTGGCAGCTGGGGAGCGGGGCTTTATCGAGCTATGAATTTTTAAAGATTTAATTTTTTGAGGCCCAAAAAAGGTGTTTGAGGCAACCTGGAATTATTAAAAAGTGAAAATAGAGTTCCTCAGAAGTCGCATAGTATTTATGCCAGATCATTTGGCCGGGTCCTTCACCGTGCCAGAACGGTACAAAGTTGTAAAAAAAAAATTCCAAAAAAGGTTCTTGAGGCAGTCTGTCATTTTTACCAGTGAAAGATGAGGGTCTAAATAGCCATGGAAAAATAATGCCATGACATGAGGTGGGGTCCGTACCCTGCCATTCGATCTTGAAAGTCAATTTTTTAGTTTTTCGTAAATAACTCTTAAACGGTGGCCCACAGCAAAAAAATATGTTAAACAGAAAATATCTACATAAATTTTCCTACAAGAAAGGTTATGTACGTTTTTTCGATAGGATCAATATATAAATGGATAATTTAGTAAGAAAGTTTTTTTTAATCGATTACATGCTCCGTTTTTCGTCAATACCTCGTAAACACTGGCCCACAGCAAAAAATTATGTTAAACAGAAAATATCTACATAAAATTTCCTATAAGAAAGGTTATATAACTTTTTTCGCTAGGATCAATTTTTTAGTTGGAAAGTATTTTTAAATAGATATTTGGGCCTTTTTTTGTTGATAACTCAAAAACGGTGGCTCACAGCCAAAAATAATGTTAGACAGAATTAATCTACATAATATTTCCTACAAGAAAGGTTCTATACGTTTTTTCGCTAGAATCAATATTTTAGTTGAAAAGTATTTTTAAATACATTTCATGGGCAGTTTTTTGTTAATAACTCGAAATCGGTGGCCCACAGCCAAAAATAATGTTATACAGAATTAATCTACATAATATTTCCCACAAGAAACGTTCTATAACATTTTTCGCTAGAATCAATATTTTAGTTGGAAAGTATTTTTAAATAGATTACATGGGCCGTTTTTTGTTAATAACTCGAAATCGGTGGCTCACAGCCAAAACTAATGTTACACAAAATTAATCTACATAATATTTCATACAAGAAGGGTTCTATAACATTTTTCGCTAGAATCAATATTTTAGTTGGAAATTATTTTTAAATAAATTTCATGGGCCGTTTTTTGTTAATAACTCGAAATCGGTGGCTCACAGCCAAAACTAATGTTACACAGAATTTATCTTCATAATATTTCCTACAAGAAAGGTTCTATAATATTTTTCGCTAGGATCAATATTTTAGTTGGGAAGTATTTTTAAATAGATTTCATGGGCCGTTTTTTGTAAATACCTCGTAAAAGGTGGCCTACAGCTAAATAAAATGTTCACGAGAAAAAAATCTACATAAGATTTCCTACAAGAAAGGTTCTAAGTATACGTTTTTTTGCTAGAATCAATATTTTAGTTGGAAAGTATTTTAAAATGGGCCGCTTTTTGTTGATAACTCAAAAACGGTGGCTCACAGCAAAAAATAACGATATACAGAATTAATCGTCATAATATTTCCTACAAGAAAGGTTCTATAAGATTTTTCGCTAGGATCAATATTTTAGTTGGAAAATATTTTTAAATAGATTTCGTTAGCCGTTTTTTGTAAATACCTCGTAAACGGTGGCCCACAGCTAAATAAAATGTTCACGAGAATAAAATCTACATAAAATTTCCTTTAAGAAAGGTTCTATACGTTTTTTCGCTAGGATCAATATTTTAGTTGGAAAGTACATATTTTGAAATAGATTACATGGGCCGCTTTTTGTTAATAACATCAAAAACGGTGCCCCATTACCAGAAATAATATTAAACAGAAATAATCTATATAATATTTGCTAGAAGAAACGTTATGTAAGATTTTTCGTTAGGATCAATATTTTAGTAGGACAGTATTTTAAATAGATTACACGAGCCGTTTTTTGCAAATAACTCGAAAACGGTGGTCCACAGCTAAATCAATCTTCAACGGGAATAACAAACATAAAATTTGCTACAATAAAAGTTTTGTACGTTTTTTCGCTAGGATCAATAATATTTAAATAGATTTATTTATTTATTTACACAAAGAAAATTACACAGTATGACAGTATACAAAACTAAAGCACCGTGAATTTTTAATAAACATTACAACAAGTAACACAAAATTAAATATTAAATAAACAGCAAAATCAAAACATGACGCTCGTATAGCCCGGTCTACTGCCACGAACCATATCTGTTTTTTTGATTACATGTTGGAAAAGATGGACTCGCACCACCAAGTAGATACGATATACTTCGATTTCAAAAAGGCATTTGACTTGGTCGACAATGACGTACTACTGCAGAAATTTGCAGCACTCGGTTTCACCCCAAAGCTCTTGTCGTTTTTTGCTAATTACTTGAAAGATCGTAGCCAATACGTGCAAATGTCGAACTTCCGGTCTAGAGAATATTATACGCGTTCGGGAGTTAGCCAGGGGAGCAACTTGGGTCCGACACAGTTTCTTATTATGGTAAACGACCTTTGCAGTAGTATTGTTGGGGCGCATTTTCTCCTCTTTGCTGACGATCTCAAGTTAATGTTGCCAATAGATAGTTCCTTGGACTGCGACTTTCTCCAGCAGATGGTGGATACAGTGTCACGGTGGAGCGCTAAGAACAAGCTGGAGCTTAACGCTAAGAAATGTAAAGCCATCACATTTACTAGGTCAAAAAACCCGATCACAGCGAGCTACCATCTTTCTGGCGTTCCGCTGGAGCACGTTTCCGCCATCCAAGATCTTGGTATTGGGTTGGATACTAAGCTCAATATGCACGATCACATCATAAGCAAATGCTCATTGCAAATGCAAGAAGGCTAACAAGACGTTAGATTTTATCATGAGAACAGCCGCACAATTCAGTGACGTGAAAATTACCCTACTATTGTATAATGCGTATGTCAGAAGCAAATTAGAGTATAATGCGATATAAACGCGTATAAACGCCCATCTGCTCGCAAGAATATCAACATTAGGTGCCACGTCTAAAAACTCATTCACTATTTGCAGTGCACGAACTAGCGGTTACTTGCGGCAAAACACGGTTCGAGCGGCCGGCACCGCCAGTAGGGGGTGCCTACATTCACTAAAAGCATATTTCGTCACAGAGAGAACAAATAGACGGACCAGCTGGGATACTAAAACCGGGCAATCTGACTCCCCCTTCAAAATACCACATGCAACAGACATCAGCACGACATTACGCCTAACTTCTAACGAGAAGAAACCCAACGTCCCCAAAAGGAATTTTGTTGGGTACAAGAATCGGTAATACCCGTACATTTTTTTATAAAAGAAACGCAAAAATGTTTTTTGGACCTTTTCTAGCAGCAGGATGTAGGGCGCTTCATGGGGATTCCAAACGGCTGAGGCTGTCTCAAGCTTACTTCTCACCAGGGTAGTATAAAGAAGCTTTATGTCCCTGGGATTGTCAAATTCTTTGGCGTTGCGGACAACAAACCCAAGCCTGCGGTAACAGTCTGCAGCAAGCATTGTCATGTGCTCATGAAAGTTAAGGTGGGAATCTAAAACATAACCGCACAGTTGTCAACATTGAACTGAAGTTTCAGAAGTTTGTTTACAAGACTCAATTCAACTATAACTTTACTATGCACATAAAGACTGCTACTAGAATTAACAGCTGTATTGATCAAATGGCCAGTAACATGCGTGGTGTACAATCGGACAATCTCAAACTTGACTTATCTGATCACGATAGAGCTCAATGTCTCTTTTTAAACATTAATAAAATAAAGTCTTATACGACATGGTTTGAAATTAAGAGGGATTATTGTCGTGATAATATCCAAAAATTTATAGACAGTTTAAAGGCTCTTTCATTCAGTGATGTTTTAAATTGTAATAACGCCCGTGAAGCCTTCAACATGTTCTATGACTTACTTACACTGTTTTATGACTTATGTTTCCCATCCATTAAAGTCAAAATTAATAGTAGGCAAAGCAAACTTCAATGGCTATCTAAAGGTATCCGTAAGTCGTGTCACGTCAAACGACAGATGCTTTTCCAAATTAGAAATAGCGGAAACAAGTTAGCCAGTGATTTTTCATTTAAGAGATACAGTAGATTATTAAGTAAATGCATTAATAAATCAAAACAGATCATCCATAGTAAATACATATCTAGACACCAAAATAAATGTAAGGCAACTTGGAATATCATAGCATCACAAGTGTCAAACACTAACAGTGCAACTGATATTGATCAATTAAAAATCAATGACAAGTGTTACAACAATCCACAAGATATTTGCAAAATTTTTAACGACTATTTTATTGACTTGAGTAAAGGTAACAAAAATCAGGGGCGTATCAATGTTGAAATCAGTCAACCTACAATGTTTTTAATGCCTGTAGATTCAAACGAAATACTTAAAATTATTATGTCCTTAAACAACAGTAACACTTCTGGCATTGACGATATAACAACTAAAATAGTAAAATTGACCGGATCACTTTTAAGCATACCTCTAGCACATTTGATTAACTTGTCCTTTAGTCAGGGTTATTTTCCAGAACAGTTAAAATTATCTATTGTGAAACCACTATTCAAAAAGGGATCTCGTGAAGACCCTAGTAACTACAGACCAATCACTATTGTGCCCATATTGTCAAAGATAGTAGAAAAAGCCTTTTGCATAAGATTACAAAATTTTTTAACCAAACATAATCTCTTACACCCAAATCAATATGGCTTTAGAAAAGGTCTCAATACAGAGGCGGCATGTTTTGAGTTTATTAAATACTTAACTGAATCCATTAATGACAAATCTCCGGTAATGTCAATATTCCTCGATATGGCCAAAGCTTTTGACCTAGTTGATCACTCTAAACTACTTAAAAAATTAGATGCTTATGGAGTTAGAGGCCATTCGAACGATTGGGTAAGATCATATTTAGATAATAGAAGTCAATGCACGGAAATCTCTAAATTTGTAGAAATTAAAAATCAAATACACAAATCTGTATATAGATCGCCTATTCGAAATATAGTTTCAGGAGTACCTCAGGGCAGTAATTTGGGTCCACTGCTATTTTTAATATTTATCAACGATCTTCCAAAAGCCACACAGCAAAAATCCATACTTTTTGCTGATGACACAACTATAATAATAAAGAAGAGGAGCCAAGAACCAAGTACTTATGAAGCAGATGTAAATGAAGCCTTGACAGATATTAATAACTGGATAGCTAATAATGACCTTCTTATAAACTTATCTAAAACTCAGTACATGCAATTCTATTCATATGGTGCAACCCCTCCTCATCTTAACATCAATATTAACAGTACTTCTCTTCAGAAAACCGATACAATAAAGTTTTTGGGATTACATATCGACACACATCTTAACTGGAAAGTACATATTGCATCAATATGTTCAAGGCTCGACCGCTTTGTATTTGCATTAAGAAAGTTACGCGAGACTATATCACCTGAAGCTGCACTTACAGCCTACCATGGTCATGTATCATCCATTCTTAACTATGGCCTAATCTTATGGGGCAATTCTGTGGATGTTGAAAAGGCATTCAAGCTACAAAAGAAATGTATTCGCGTAATCGCAAATGCTCCTGCAGGCAGTAGTTGTAGACCCTTGTTCAAGCAGCTTAACATCTTGCCATTGGCATGCTCTTACATATTAAAAATTTGTACTTTTGTTAAACAGTATCCAAATTATTACGTTAAGCGGTCAGAATTGTTTTGTCCTAACCCAAGGCTGCAGTATAAAAATCTCCTCAATCAGCCACGTTGTATGTCAAACATATATAAAATAAATGCTTTTAATATGAGTATTGTAATATTTAACAAGTTGCCAGTTCAAATTAAAGTACTAGAAGGCAATGAATTCAGAAAAACCTTAAGAAATTGGCTTCTTGAACGGTGCTTCTATAGTAATAAAGAATTTTTAAATAATACAGAGTAGAAATGTATATATAATGTTGTATTTATTGATAACGACTGTAAATATAATGTATAATGTCTCATTATAATATAATGATAAGTTGTCCATTTTAGTCATAAACTTTGTGTAATTACTATTTTAAGACACTTTCACAGTTTTCACATATTTGCATGCTGTTTGTACACGGCTAAAAAAGGTGAAACCAACGACTGTTTACTTCGTATAAGATCTGTAAACTATACCCTTTTTTGCAAATAAATTATTGTTTGTTTGTTGTTTGTTCATAAACCCGATCAATATCACTTTGTAAAGATTGTAAGTCAGAATCTTCCTGGACCCTGTAAATTAGTTTCAGGTCGTCAGCATAGAGTAGGCATTGCGCATGCTTAGGCACCAAGGCAAGATCATTGACCATAACACCAAAGAGCAGAGGACCCAGAATAGAGCCCTGACTGACCCCGGAACGGGTGGGGTAGGCACTCGACACAAAGCATCCGTGCTGCACATATTGCCGTCTATCACGTAGATAATTAGCAAAAAGGCAAAGCAGTTTAGGCGAGAAACCAATGCTGCATAATTTGCTTAAGAGTACGTCGTTATCTACACGATCAAAGGCTTTTTTTAAATCAAAGTACAGCACGTCCACCTGCATCCCTCTATCTAAGTAGCGCGAAACGGAATCAACCAAGGTTAAGAGGCCTTATTCCTAAAAAAGAGCATTTTTTGCAAAATGTAACATTTTTTATTCAAAACTATAATGAAACTATACTTAAGTGATTATTAAAAAACTGATAATGTTTCTAAAAGAACATATCTTAAGCTAGTTAATCATAATATAATATTTTAAAATATGTTTTTTTATACTTAAAACAAATCAGTTTTTTCGGTAGACGTTTTCAAATTTCGTAGTGGGATCACTCGTTTAGAATCGTGATTGTGCTGTTAAATATGTTATTTGGGGTAATAAATGATCACAAATCACAATCCTATTTGTTATATCCAGCACGGGAAGCATGGTCGCGCGATAGACGAAAAAATATCAGGCCGTCCGGATATCGCACTTACAAATAGTGCGATGGACGGCCTGCTATTTTATCGTCTATCGCGCGACCATGCTCCCCGTGCTGTACGAGGTAATCATAGTTTGACATTTTAAGATTTATTTGAAATGGTGGATAAATAACCTTCCGTAATTTTCCCATTTTTTCGATAAAAAGAGGTTTACATTATGTATTTTTCCTGCGATTCCTGCATTTATTGTAACTCTTAAATAATATTATCATAAACTAGAACTTCTTGTTGACATATAAGAAAAAAATTATACATATAGGACATACCTTTCTGTCGACAGACATTTTTTTAAAGCACCTAAAATTCGAATAAAATACACTGTTGATACGGGCCCGCTCAGTCTGCGCCGAGCGCTCGTAGACAACGGACGCGTTCGATCGTCCGGCGCTCCTTGCTTTCGTAAGTAGCTAGATAGTTCCGAGAAATGCTGTATACTGCGACTTAACAAATCTTGATCCCGTGGGTGGCAAACAGGCATACGGTCTTATATATAGCTGCAACCCCACTGATTTCTAACCTCTCCCTATATCTGGAGAACGGCTAAACCGATTTCGACGGTCGAAGTGTCTTTGTATAGAGAGAGCGGGGAGACGTGTGGGAAAAATATGGAATCTGGTCTGCGACTCTTGGGTCAAAAAATGTTGGACGGCCTGGCTAAACGGGGGTAGATATTGGGGGGCTCGACCAAATGTCATAGAAGACCCTGGGTAGTTTTTGAAGCCGCCATTTTTTTTTCAAAATGGCCGACTTTTTTTTGTCGATTTTTCAAGTTTATCCTAGAGTGCTCAGATTTTGGTCATAGAATCTCTCTAGAGTCTAGAATAAAATGATATAAAAATTTTTTGAAAAATGCTACAAATGTGAAAAAAAATTCCCCTTTTTTTTGTATGGCAACTTTTAAACCGTAAGAGATAGCCGGGGGGTGCTCGATCAAATGTCATACAGGAGCCCGAGTAGAAAAAAGTTGCATCAAAAAATTCAAAATGGCCGACTTTTTTTTTCAAGTTGGTCCGAGCGCGCTGAAATTTTGCATGCGGAGAGGTATGGGCCCCTAGAATACAAATGTCAAATTTTTTTTATCGAAAATCCAAGATGGCCGCCGTTATGGCAAAATAAATTTTTCTAGTATTTTCGCGAGCCCGAAGGGCGAGCTTCAAGTGTGGGAGGCCGAAGGCCGACCGCGAAGGGCCGCAGGAACGGAGCTCACCTTTAGGCTCCCACCCGGGCCAAATCCAAGTAATTTCACTGCGGGCATAAAGTGCTCCCATACAATTTCCTTACAAAAGTGTCTTAAACAAGCGTAACCGGCGGGCCGAAGGCCCGGCGGTGGGCTTCGAGCCGAGCGAAGGCCGAAGGCCGAGCTCCGCGTAGGGCCTAAGGCCCGGAGCGTCCCTGATCGACTCGCCGGCGGTCCGGGAAGTTGGAAAAATACTTTCCAACTAAAATATTGATCCTAGCGAAAAATATTATAGAATCTTTCTTGTAGGAAATATTATGAAGATTAATTCTGTGAAACATTAGTTTTGGCTGTAAGCCACCGATTTAGAGTTATTAACAAAAAACGGCCCATGAAATCTATTCAAAAATACTTTCCAACTAAAATATTGATCCTAGTGAAAAATCTTATAGAACCTTTCTTGTAGAAAATATTATGTAGATTAATTCTGTCTAACATTATTTTTGCCTGAGAGCCACCGTTTTTGAGTTATCAACAAAAAACGGCTCAAATATTTATTTAAAAATACTTTCCAACTAAAAAATTGATCCTAGCGAAAAAAGTTATATAACCTTTCTTATAGGAAATTTTATGTAAATATTTTCTGTTTAACATAATTTTTTGCTGTGGGCCACCGTTTACGAGGTATTGACGAAAAACGGAGCATGTAATCGATTAATAAAACTTTCTTACTAAATTATCCGTTTATATATTGATCCTATCGAAAAAACGTACATAACCTTTCTTGTAGGAAATTTTATGTAGATATTTTCTGTTTAACATATTTTTTTGCTGTGGGCCACCGTTTACGAGTTATTTACGAAAAACTAAAAAAATGACTTTCAAGATCGAATGGCAGGGTACGGACCCCACCTCATGTCATGGCATTATTTTTCCATGGCTATTTAGACCCTCATCTTTCACTGGTAAAAATGACAGACTGCCTCAAGAACCTTTTTTGGAATTATTTTTTTACCACTTTGTACCGTTCTGGCACGGTGAAGGACCCGGCCAAATGATCTGGCATAAATACTATGCGACTTCTGAGGAACTCTATTTTCACTTTTTAATAATTCCAGGTTGCCTCAAACACCTTTTTTAGGCCTCAAAAAATTAAATCTTTAAAAATTCATAGCTCGATAAAGCCCCGCTCCCCAGCTGCCAGACTTGCAGACCTGATGTTGGCTATGATCAGAGAAGCATCTGAGCACCTTTCCAGGTTGCCTCAAGGACCTACTCCAAAATCCTGCCAGCTCTCCGTCTATAATAACTAATTGGTCGGGCTCCCTCCATGAGTCTTCGCAAATGTAAGGATTGAATTTATCTGAACTGGAAACGAATAAAGTTTTCATTTAACTTACGCTCTCCGCTCGCTGGGTAACTTTGGACTGACAGTTTAACTTTTAACATAGTTTTGAAGTAAAGCTTGGAGTGATTTAAAATTCAAATAGGATCATACCTGTGTTGTGTTTCAATGAGATTTGCTGGTGGAGTTCTATTTGTATTAAAATTGGAGTCAAATGCTATGCTGCCGGCACAATGAAGATGATAGTTAAACAAATTTTGAACTTACACCGAAATAACAATGGTTTAAAAAAAGAATTATTTACGTACTGTACTCTATAAAATACTCAAATTTGTCGGCATTAATAATGTTTGGGCAACATTCGCTTCCCCTAGCCCCTAGCCTCATCGTACCGCTACGCTATAAGACTATTATTATTAGGACACCAACAAATCACGCTCGATGTACCTCGAAAGCCCAGGGCAGTCGAGCTTGCTCAATCGTTCAAGTGAAAAGCCACTGCCGCCACCGCGGATACGCTCTGTGAATTTCCAAATTTGAAATTTCTGGACAGGTTTATTGTTCAATGGAACAAAGGTTCTGCGTGTGCCCCTTTGTGATTTATTGTCCATTCACATAATTGGAAAAATGCTTGGTACATGATATTTTGATTCAATATTGTTCAGCTCGTAGCGGTTCGCCCGTCTTTTTCGCATCGATATCGAATTTAGCACCCTAATTTCCATTTAATAGCCTCGGTTTCGGCCATCAAGATACAATAAATCGTCTTGACGGCACATATTGTTTTCTCCTTAAAACATGTTTTATGGAAAAACCCATCTTATATTTTTGTTTGAAGGTTTCTGTGAAAAGGCTCGACTTGCAACAATGGGATTTAAATGATTTGCCCCGCGTCAGACACCTGAAAATGAGTTCGACGGATGTCGATATTTCCAATCTATTGGGGATGATTTGAATTCTGACCGCCGCCCAGTACATGACCCTACTGTATGATATGCGGCTTACCTTCATTAGAGCTTTAACGACTTAACACAAATTGTTGTTTAAATAGCTTTGACGATTTAAGGAAATTTAAATACCTAATGAAGACTCACTATGTATACTAGACTATATAAATTGTAGCTGGACATCACTTGCTCGAGTGGTCGCATTATTTCAAAATAAATTAATAATAAATAAATAATGTTTTGACATAGCTGGTTTAACTGGTTTTATATAAATGAATACTAGCGACCCGTGCCGTCTTCGCATAGATATTACTTATACCTTATTTTTGCATCAATCTATCTATTAAATAAGGGTTCCTTTTGTACCTTTTTGGTACGAAACCATAAAAACCGTATCAAAATTCGCTGTGCAGTTTAAAAGATCTATGCATACATATGTAGGAATAGTAATGGAGCCATGTAAACTATGTGTCATATAATTCTTTCCCATCAGGGAATAATGGTAAAAAAATATTCTAGGACTTTGAGCAACGCTCGAGCCAACATGTATCATTGAGTTTCCAAACTGCACATTAATAATACCCTTGTTAAATTCCAAGTTCAGTAGTAAGGTCAATGTGGAAAAGACCGTCTACCCAGAAAGACCATCGACTGAATATAACTTTTGTATTTATATATCTATCACTTCTTACACCTCCGAAGGTATACCAGTTTTTCATCCTTAAGAGGATACGGTCGCGAAAATGCTAAAATGGAAAGGAGCCTTCCTTTCAACTTGGGAATTTTAGTTAAATATACTAGTGGTATTAACTAGATTTATCGAAAAAAAATTGTCCATTAAGAACAACTCAGTCAAAAGATATTTTGAAAAAAAATCTTTAAAATCGAGGTTCCGCTCTCGACTCTTTCCTCCTTCAAAACTTAATCAATCGGAACGAAATTTGAGAATCTGAATAACAATGAAATAATCTATGTCGGACCGTTTAGCTTTTTTGGTTAATTGTTACCAATCTTGAGTATCACACCTTTTTTTGCGCCACAATGAAAAAGGCCGTTTTTGGAAATTTTTGATTGGCTCTAGTCTTTAAAAAGCAGAATATGAAAAAAATCAAAACGGTCCGACACAGATAAAAATAATAACAATCTGTGTTGAAAAAATCATTGCTCTATCTTCAAAAACCAGGGAGGAAATAGTCGAGAGCGTTTGTATGGAGAATTGACCCCTACCGTATCGTCTTAATCCATTGGTCTTCAATAGATATCCCTAGGACCAACACTAGTTAAAAAAAACTTGATTCGTGTTTCGAACTCGACCATCGAGTTCAACAAGGTTATGCAAAAAAAAAAAAAAAATAGAAGCAGTTGGAATATTGGTGCATTATGTATGTAACGTAGTAATTTAATAATCGTTCTTCCTGTCTAGTACAATTAATGCTCTTAAAACGCGTTCAATTTATTGTTTCATGTCCTGAAATATGTAACTTCGAAATTGTGCCTAGTCTGAAAGACCGACATATAAGAGTAAGGCACCTTTTTTAGGTTTTATGGGAAATAAGTCGAGTTTAAACGGGTGTTGTAGGTTAATTTTAATTATAAGTGTCGGCCACGTGTCGGCTTTGCTTTTATCTGGACCTGAAAAAAGAAGGTTATCAACCTCATTTACGGGACATATGACGGTCTTGCCTTATAAATAGAAAAATGCTGATATGTTGAAAATATCAACGTTATTTGTTTTAATATCTATCACATTACTCCTTGTTATTACAGAATATGACAATGAACATGATTTCGATACTTATTTCCATATAAAATTACGCAACAACGAGCACTAGACGGTCTTTCCGTACTCAGCGCGTGGGGACGGTCAACCCGCCGAGCCTTAAAAAAAGTGATTTTTATCACATAAGTTTACTTTAATTCACCAAAGTATTATAAAAACTGTGTAGAATCAGGGGCGGCTCACTCCGCGATTCTATCGCCGCGCTACAAGTACATCCTGGCGGCCGCGAGTTCGCGGCCTAGTCAGGGGTGGCGCGCGTTCTCACGGAATGCACGTTCGCACTTTCTATTGTTACTTTACGTCGCGAGTTTTTTTAAGGTTCATATGCGATGTCCGCGTGTCGAATGGCTAATAATACTTAGTTAAATAGACATCATGAATAAAATAAATACCATATGACATTCTTACACAGATCTACTACTAATTAAGTCCCACGGAAAAGTTCAATAAGGCTTGTAATGTTGGAACTTGAACAAAAATATATAAATAAATACAGTATATTATATAACTAGAAAGTACCCAAGACTTGAATATAATAGTATAATAGAAATAGAAAAAATGAAATAGAAATAATTTATTATGAATAACATAAGTGTACAGTGGTTTTTCTTAAAGACTAAGAATATAAGGGATGATTTATACAAATGCCTGAGCTAGGATAGTTCCTGTGTTTCAGGCAATAACAAGGACTTAATTGGTAAATTATTATTAATTATTCACTATAATAAAGCTAATTATTTTAATTATAAATAAACAAAAAACATATTACAGCAGGTTCTCAACTAGGTAATTAATTAATTTTCCCCTCACTAGCTCGGAAACACGTGTTTTGTCCTTTAATACCAGCGGGTAAAAACGCATTTTATCCACTAGTGGGTAAAGTAATTTGACCTTGAATAAAGTCAAATTAACTGCTATAAAATTGATAAAAGTAGGTGAATCTAGTAATACAGATGATTTACCACCTGTGGAATTACTGGAAGCAGTGATAAACGCATTTTTTGCGTTGTAGTTTCCTCGCTATAGTGAGGGGAAAAGTTTTGTGTTACACTCGGGTGCAAATGTATTTTACTTCTCGTGTGTTAAAAAACTCGCAAGTTCAGGATTCTACTCTCGAACCACTCGCTTCGCTCGTGGTTCAACTATAGAATCCTTTCACTTGCTCGTTTTTCAAATCCACAATCGGCGTTAAAATACAACTTTGCCCCCTTGTATAACAAATAACTATTACAACCATAAGCAAAATTTCTGTATCATCGTACCTACGTCATACAATAAACATAGCTATAGGTGGATATGAGTAATACGTGTTTTTCTTGTGTTAAGTAATTTAGCTTGATACACATTTTTACTAAAGTACAACATGCTATTTCCTATATCAGCAGAATTTTAATAAACAGGGTCAAAGTCAAATTTACGTAAATCATTTTCAAGTTTGTTTATACTTAATTAGTGACAAATTGCATGCATTACGTGACTTAAGTATGTTAAAATAAGGTTCTGTGGAGTTATTTAAATTGCTAAAATTGTCAGTGGGTACCGGCAGAGCCAAAAATTTGTTTGAGAGCCGCGACATCGCATGCTTTAGACTGACACAGAAAATTGTCTAGGTGGAACAAGATCATATTATACATAAGAAGGATAATCTAATGGGAATAAAAAGTACTATGAAAATATGTTAAGAGGCGCTCCTAAGCGCCTTCATAGTCTACAGAATTTATAAATCTTTTCTCAGCCATTTGTCTCGCTGGGCAGTCGGGGTCGCCTGTTTGATGGTCGTTCGGTTTCTTGATAATATTGAATGTAGTAGTATAATAGTATTTTATGTGAGTATTAATTCGTTTTAATCCATAGGTAATCCTATCGCCGGACGCCGCGCACGTGCGGCTCGTTTCTTTGTAAGAATTTTGTAGGTATTTAAAAAGGCGGCATTTCGTGAACATCAAATCAGTGGGCCTTCTGTACTTGTACTATTATATATATTCTGTTGTAGAATACAAGATTTGCTACCCCATAGGACCATGCGGATCACTCCAGACAACTTTAATACTTAGTCTAGTTTTATCCACTCAAACCTCATTTCAAATAAAGTATGCCGATCTTGCCCGCACTGACTTTAATTCTAACAGATTACCGTGACAGCATTCAATTGTAAATTGTTTTGTGGCGTCTATTCCGAACCAATTGCAGCCATTACCTCGTTTGCCGCGGTTATACCTCTGTATGTATTCATACAATCAAAGAGGATCGAGTATTATAAAGAGTTACTGTCAAAGTAAAATGTGTAATCACAGTGCATAGAATGCCATCTCTCGACACAGGCTTAAAACTTTTGAACCTCAGTTTTGACAATTTGGGCCATATTCTTAGCTTGATATGTGTTAAAATGTCAAATATTAATATTAGTGCCATCTAGCCGAGCGTCCCCCAAAGGTGTATCGCCATCTAGGTCACCGTACCTTTTTCTGTATGGTTTTGAGGTATGTTTTTTTCTTAGACTTTATCTGTCTATACGGAGTTACATATATCTTTGATACTATTCATAGTGGCGTATGTTAGAACAATCGTATCTGTAGCATTTCTAGATCGGTCGGTATACGGTGCTTTAGTGACGTCAATCTGTGTTAGCTATCCATTGTCTATGCAAGTATCTACCAGCATGTTATGTTTCCGATGTATAGATGTCGCTAAAGTGTTCTTGTTCAGTCCAGTTGTATAGTGGGCTTCTTCTACACACCCATCTTCAATATACATTGGAACGCCATCTTCGCTTTTATGCAGACTAGAATTTTATTGACATCTCGATTGAATTAAAGAAAGCTACATAAGACATTGGAAAAGTCTCGAAATAAGATAAATTGACGAATGCACTGTTGACTTCTCACAATGAAAAATAAAGGAAAGTAGTATCGAGAAATATTTTTAATCAAGACTCGTAAATATATATGAAGTCTGCAAACATAATTTACGGCATATGTCGCCATAATTTACGGCATATCGTCACTACTTTGAAAAAATCTCGTATCTTAAAGTTAAAACGCAGTAAGTCTATATACATTCCATACATACTTACTACAAGTTTTTTTCATTAACAGAAAAAGATAGTTTAGTTAGAAAGTTTTTTTAAAAGTAGTGACGATATGTCTTCATTTCAATACTACGACGAAGCAGGTTAAAATGTATTAATATTTGGGTAATTTTTAATAAATTGCAAAGTGAAATAAAAAAGCAATAGAGTTAAAGTTAAAATTGTCTGAGACTTCTGGATAATTCAAAATTCCACCGTTCTACCAACTAAACTAAAATGATCTCATCCATAAACAGATTTTTTGCCACTAAGTATGAGTTTGAGGGACCTTAGTGATATCTACCGTAAGAGAGTACATTTATTTTACGTAGCGGTAACAACATTAGTTCCTACTCGTACATACAATAGATCGTCTTTTACGATCTTATCACATCAAACTACGAGACAATGAAGCACTCAATTTAAGCTGTTATTGTCATTATTTACGACTGGTTGATAGCTATCCGATACTTGTAATTGTTCCAATCAAAAGGCACTTCATTCGAACATGTCGTAGTGTGTTATCTCTCCGTGAAGTTGATGCTACGAAACTTTGAAGAATCGCTACTACGGCGTAGCTCGTGCGTAGAATCGATTATATCACAAAGCCCTGTCTTCGATTACTACACGACGACGCGAATGCACGTAAAATACGACGCGAATGCACGTAAAATGATAGGTCGGCGTAAGCTACATCTTTAATAGGATATTTTACCTTGTTAGCGATGTTTTACCTACAACTACTTTAGCTTTAGAGTAAAATGATGTCGAAGGTGATATATTTGTGTAAGTACTTAAAATGTGTGTATTAACATTTGTCTTTATTTTTTATATTTATTTATTTTATTGATGACTAAGACCGTTTTTGCACTACGTCCGTCCCGAACCCGTGAAAATATGGTACATAGTAGCCGTAGAAATATTTCTATGGCGATTTATGTGATTTCAGATTTTTATTTTTGAATCCAGCGACTTTCCAAGTACTACCCAATTGAATTGGAAGCATTATTAACATAACATGTGGCATGTAACTACATGCAGGCCTATATCTATTGTAGGTCTGACATAATTGTAGCCTGAATAGGGCTAAACGCAGCACAGATCGTCGGGCACTCGAAGCGACGTTTCAACCGGTGTAACAGTTTAATCCGCCGTGTAGCGCACTTCACTGCTCTCGCCGGAGATGGGACGCCGCGCCGGTTTAGTTCTTGTTCTTGTTCTCTGAATGTTTAGAACCGACGCGTAGCGATTTAAGCAAAACACTTTAAAAAGTATTTCTGAAACTACCTTTGAGACACAAATATATGACAAAGTATTTTACACGGGTTACTCACGATAGTGTTTTTGTTACCTTGATTAACCCATGCTGGGTTACTCACGTATAGTAAAGTAGAATATACGCCGCATATATTCCGATCTCTTCAAAGATCTTTCTCGTGAAACACTGACACCGCCTTTACTGGTTCAGCGCGCGAGTACTTTGAAGAATTGTATTTTTTTTTGTGGGTACCTACCTAAAAACAACCTATGTTGCAATGTTAATTTTTCGTTCATATTTCAATCTCCCGTCACCTATTTCATCGACTTAAAATGATTTATTTGGCAGCCCCTGGGGGTTGAAATACTCTTTTAAAAAAGTTAAAATCATCCCTTTCCGCATTATCTCTCCCCGCATCATTCTAGACTAGTCTTTGTCTCGCGTTCGTGCTCAACAGCCTGCACGGAGGATGTGCGGGCATTGTGGCGCGTCAAGCGGAGACACCATTGTGCTGCATCGAGTTCGAGACGCTTCGTAAAAGCCACCTGCGATCCGCGATATTAAGATGTCTGGCTTAAGTGGTGATAAACTTTCAATCGATAAAGTGGATTTGCTAGTCAATATACATATTTTTAACCCCGACGCAAAAACGACGGGGTGTAATAAGTTTGACGTGCTTGTCTGTTTATCTGTGTGTTTCTGTTTCTGTGAGGGGCGTCGTAAGAACGGATGGACCGATTTAGATTTAGTTTTTTTGTTTGATAACTGAATTGGTCGGGAGTGGAATATGTTTGATATTTAAAATATCAAAGGGAAGTGGAATATTATGTTTGATATTTTAAAATTTAAGTTTTGAGGTTGGTTTGGGTCAGTCAAAATTATTTATCGTCTCATTAGAATAAGTTATCTATATGTGCCAATGCTTTGTTATGTGATAAAACTTTGGAAAAGTAATAAAATCGAGAACTAGCTTTAGTCAGCTAGTTCCAAAAATGTTTTTAAATATTATTCTACGTATTCAAATAAAGCTGTTGTTATTTAAATGTTACGAATTTTTATACTCGCATAAATATAAATGGTTTTGAGTTTATCCACGAGTGTTTTTAATACATGTGGAATCTTTATTAAAAGCGCACTTTGCTCACTCTTCACTCATCACCAACAAAAGCTGAAATAAAAACATTTAAAAAAATTGCCGACATTGGCATTTTGCTATGAAAAGTGCATAAATATTTTATTTATTTCATCCTCATGAATGGCAACGTGAATAGGTATTTTTAATTGCATCATTAAAACCATGTTTCAAACGCTAATTGGTTTAATATTCTTTCAGTTTTTGTAAGACGATGCGACTTGAAATGTCGACAGCGATTTACTACTGAAGTGTTCGAGAATGTCCTAAGTGGTGCTAACAAGGCCCACTGTTCGTAACAAGGCCGGTGGGGTCAGCAGACATTAACAAGGCACCAAATACATTTCCCTGTAGACAAGAACTGGCTTCTGTCAGGCTTGAAGTTTGGTGCTAATTATGTACCTATATTTTGTGTGATTAATTTTAATACAACTGTGTGTGATAACTTAGTGATCAATACACAGCTAAACATTTAAATCTGCTCAAAAATGACTTTCTATTAATGTTAATAAATCAAGTTAAGATTGGGGTGTAAGGTGTGCGAGGCGCATCGGTGCGTTTGCGGGGTCATGGTTGAGGAAGACGGTCACCATGGTCTCAGCTGCTTGAAGTGCGCGGGACGTTTCTCGAGGCATCATGCTATCAATGATGCAATCCGCCGGGCTTTGGTGTCGGCCAACGTTCCTTGCGTTTTGGAACCTCCAGGGTTGTGCCGCACGGATGGAAAGAGGCCTGACGGTCTGACATTGGTTCCATGGCAGAAGGGTCGGTGTCTCTTATGGGACGCGACGTGCGTCAGCACGTTTGCGCCGTCCCACTTGAACCTTACGGTTAGGTCTGCAGGGTCAGCCGCGGAGTATGCGGCCAAAATGAAGCATGCCAAATACTCTGCCCTGGAACCAATGTACGACTTTGTGCCAGTCGCAGTCGAAACTGCGGGACCTTGGGCTCTGGAGGCGAAGGAGTTTATAAGGGATTTGGGCCGGCGGCTAAGGGACAAGGGATGTGACCCTCGGTCAGGATCGTACCTGGTCCAACAGATCTCATTGGCTATTCAGCGTGGTAACGCTGCCGGTGTGATGGGGACATTTGAACCGGGTACGATTCGGGACGGTTTCATTTAGCTTAAAGTTATTATTTTATGTGTGACGAAGCCTGTTGCGGATATCATCATTGGTTTGTTTGACGAAGCATGTTGTTGATTTGGATTTGTGGCCACATGACGAAGCCTGCGTTGCGGATGAATTTTCGCATGGGAGTAGTGTTAAGTATTGTTTTATTTTAAGGAAGTGTAATTTTTGTACATGTATTCTTGTTTTAACTAAATAAATGTGGTATAAATCAAGTTGCATTTAAATGTACCTACTTGTTAAAGATCACTACAGTTATTGGCGTAGGCACTGGTTTTTTGAAAGCGACTGCCATCTAATCTTTCAAGTAGGCTTTATTGCGATTACCTTGATTTTTTTCATTATGTTTTCCGTCACCAAAAAAAGACTAGAAAATATCAAATGAAATTTTTGAAAAACTCATTGGTACGAGCTGGGGTTCGAACCCACGGTACCTCAGGATGGAAAGCCGCACGATTTTATCGCTGGGCCACCAGTGCTTCTATTTTTTGCATTTATTGCGTCGGTAGATCGTTCGCATTTTTGTAAATCAACTGAAAGAGGATAAAGCAAAGCTGTCTGCTAAGAATTTAATTAACTTAAAAGAATTTCTTTGATAGCGATTTGGATGTAGTCTTAGTTACATCGTTACCTAAGTATACTGAGCCAAATCACGATTTTGCAGGACAGCCGTTCGTAGGTATAATACAATAAAAAAAAATTGTATTAACAAAATAAATAATAATAATGTATTCATAGAATTCTCAAATTTATAGCAGTTTACACAAAGTGGATTTCGTTTTTAGGGTTCCGTAGTCAACTATTATTCCGTAGACAACCCTTATAGTTTCGCCATGTCTGTCTGTCTGTCCGTCCGTCCGTCCGTCCGTCCGTCCGTCCGTCCGTTCGTCCGTTCGTCCGTCCGTCCGCGGATAATCTCAGTAACCGTTAGCACTAGAAAGCTGAAATTTGGTACCCATATGTATATCAATCACGCCAACAAAGTGCAAAAATAAAAACCGGCCAAGAGCGTGTCGGGCCACGCTCAGTGTAGGGTTCCGTAGTTTTCCGTATTTTTCTCAAAAACTTCTGAACCTATCAAGTTCAAAACAATTTTCCTAGAAAGTCTTTATAAAGTTCTACTTTTGTGATTTTTTGAATATTTTTTAAACATATGGTTCAAAAGTTAGAGGGGGGGGGACGCACTTTTTTTTCCTTTAGGAGCGATTATTTTCGAAAATATTAATATTATCAAAAAACGATCTTAGTAAACCCGTATTCATTTTTAAATACCTATCCAACAATATATCACACGTTGGGTTTGGAATGAAAAAAAATATCAGTCCCCACTTTACATGTAGGGGGGGTACCCTAATAAAACATTTTTTTCCATTTTTTATTCTTGCACTACCATATGTTTAAAAAATATAAAATAAATCACAAAAGTAGAACTTTATAAAGAATTTCTAGGAAAATTGTTTTGAACTTGATAGGTTCAGTAGTTTTTGAGAAAAATACGGAAAACTACGGAACCCTACACTGAGCGTGGCCCGACACGCTCTTGGCCGGTTTTACTATCAAGGATTATTTGTGAAGTAGGAGCTAATGAGCAGTTCCCAAAAACTTTGTACGTAGCTATTCGATAGATACTAGAGAACATTAATGACGAAATAAAAGTTACAAAAAAATTCAATTCATCAAATAAATCTTGGTAAAAAAATAGGAATAACAACAAATGATTTAACTTTTTCCTTTATTTTTGTACCAACTTTTTGAGAACTGCTGTGTTCTTTATTTATTATTTAGCTTGAAAACAAGAGTGAGCAGGCATTTTCAAGGCGAGCTAACTCCATCGTAGGCCACGTCTTTGCCTTTGGATAGCCTGTGGCCAAGAGTAAGCCCATTTATAATTTAAAAAAAAAGATGTTTACACATTGATCTATTTGATCTATTTTAGTCGCCTGCTGGCAAAGTTCGTTCGTTCGTTGGTTCGATAATTATGGTGGCACAAGGCCACGAGCGCATCGACGAAGCTGAAGTATCTCATTGTTATCTAACGATCGGGGTGCGGTCAGTCCGAGTGTGTGATTAATTAGGGATAATGACCGGCCGGATAAACATTATGCTTTAAGTGGATCTTTTATGGTGAACCTAACCTAGATCCGTATAATCTTTTTTTGCAAAAGAAAATGAGATTATTATACATACGCTGATTCTGAAAATTAGCCGGGATTCAGGGATATTACGCGTTTTTTAGTACCTATTAGAGGTGTGCGCCGATAGCAAAATCGTCGGCGGCGGCGTCCGATGATTATTTATTTTGATCGGCGGCGGCGGTGTGATCGGTCTGAAATCCGCGTGGTATATATTTTGTAGCAATTTGATTTTATGTAATGATAAATCCTAAATCTTCTGATTACATAAACCTTACACTTGTTTTCTTACAATTTGTACTTTTCAAATAGCTTTCTGGACTGTGGTAATCTGCTTTCTATGTGTAGTATATCCCTAATTAACACTTTAACAGTAAGTTAACGTTACTGTCTGCAACATACATGTGACGCACGTATGTGAATAAAATAGCATGTAAGCAATAATTTACTATATAAAGTATGCAACACACATCATCTATAATGACCAGTTTTACTTAACCTCCATTCAACCCTCCAACTTCATCATATCTCATGGCGACCCATACCAGTAGAACCAAGGAAACGGATTTCACCACGGAGCGCAACATATGAAAATGAAGACAGAAAAACAATTCAAGATTGAAGATTCAAGATTACCCTAACGAAGATACCACCATTATGAAGATCGGCACTGAAGATACAAGATTACTTTTATGAAAATTGAAGCATTGAAGAAACCATTTTTAAGAAGAAAGAAGCCTTTCAGCAGACTAAAGAAGAAAAGAAGAAAGAAAATAATTATGTCCTATATATAAGTCTACGAAGAAAGAAGAGCGTTGTCCAGGGTATCCCGGCTCGCGAATCAAGAGGTGTCCAGGGTTATCCCGGCCCATCATCAAGAGGTGTCCAGGGTTATCCCGGCCCAGCTCGAGGGAGTCCAGGGTTATCCCGGCCCGCATCATCTTCAGAACATCGGTCACGCGCACATGGAAGACTCACGTTGCCAACCAGCGTCACGCGACAGCCCGACCGCTGGCCCGTGCCAGCGCGGAATGCAGCGTCAACAATTCAACATGACCTACTAAGCGAAGTACATTGCCGCTATCTATGTAAGTTAGTTATATTATTTTGTCATGTTATTTAGCAATTTATAGGGATCCTTTTTGCAGTATTTTTTTTTATTAATTAATTGAGGTGACAAATTTATTATGTTATTAGAATTACAGTCTTTACGCGATAAACTAAATAATTTAAGTTAAAAGAAGATATTTCTAAGTTAGGTCCAGAGAGGCGACGGAAAGAAATAGGTAGAAGGAAATTAGAGGAATCAAATGAATTATATAACCATTTTGCGGATATTGTGTCTCAGTTAAAGAAAAGGCAGGATGAATTTAGTTCTTCAGAAATAGAATTAGGTAATAGACTTATAGGCGAAGTCAAAGACACTTACGAGAGGATTAAGTTATCGTTACAATTCTTTGATACGGATTCCCAAACAGACGGAAAAATGGCTAAACCTAGTTTTGACGTTAAAACGGCCATCGCCTTGTTGCCCGTCATGACAGGGCAAGAGGATGCAACTAAACAGTTAATAGATGGTATTCTTTTGTACAGTACTATTATTAATACCGAATCTCAGCGGACATTGATAGAATTTGTTTTAAAAACAAGACTTTCGTCTAGCGCTAAGCTCAGGTTAAAGACGTCATACAATAGTGTAGAATCTCTCGTTTCGGATATGCGTACATTTTTGCTTCCTAAAAAATCGTCCGAATCAATTCAGGCTCAGCTTTACAGAGCTAGACAAGGTAGGAGAACAATAGAAGCTTTCGGAGCTGAAATTGAGGATCTTTTTGTCAATTTGACTATTTCTCAGGCCGACGGTAACGACAGTAGGTACGACGTACTGCGGCCACTGAACGAAAAGTCAGCTATTAAGCGCTTTGCAGATGGTCTTTCAGACCCAAAATTAAGCACAATAATATCTTCTAGGCAATTTACATCTTTGCCTGAAGCTATTAGGACAGCCATTGATGAGTATAGCTCGTCACCACGCGACGATCAGATCCTACATTACGGACGCGGACGTTCTCGTAATAATTATCATAACAACGGGAACCGGAATAATTATTCTAATCGTTACGATAGGAGTAAAAGTTATAATACAGACAGAAATACATTTAGAACACGGTATTATTCTAATAATAGCCGTAATGCAAGTATTTCGCAACACTTCCCGACAAATAGAGCTACGCGGCCACAGCCTTTTGCTGACCGCGCATCCAGCGTTCGCCGACCTGCGCGCGCAACCCCGCCGCGGCCCGCGCCCGCGCATTCACGTGCACAACACATACGATCGGCAAAGGAGGACGTAAAGCCAAATAAGCAGTTTTTTCGTGACTAACATGAATAGTGCGATATTTAACTATAACAAAAATAATTATAGTACGGTAAATTGTATTGTAGGTAAAGGACATAAATTAAAACTTTTGGCCGACAGTGGAGCAGGCCTATGTGCTATTAGGTACGAATATTTGCAAGACAAACCCGATCTCCTTAAACGAGTGCAAGGAGATAGCATTACTATTACGGGAGTTTGTGGAGATTTAATTTCAGACGGATACATTTATTTAGATTTAGACTTTAACGGTTTTATTTGCAAAGGAAAGTTTCATGTTTTTAAGAATTTGCAATGCTCAGCTGAAGCTATTTTAGGTGAAAAATTTTTCTTACGTACAATGCAGACATAAGTTATAAACATAATGCATTATTTTTAGAGGACAAAGGTCAAACTGTCTCGATACCTATTGAACGTGTATTCTAAAAGTAGTTTTATTCAAAACATACCACCTCGCTGCGAAATTATGACTCACATCGCGTCACAGCTGACCGATGATTGTGTAGTACTATCGGAAGAAATGCAAGAAGGCGTTTTTGTAGCAGGTGTCATTTCAAGACCAGAGAAAGGTAAAATACCAGTACGAATATTAAATACGACAGATAAACCAGTCAGTTTAGATTTATCAAGTTTGAATGTACACAGATTATGTCATTTTGATATTTGCAATTTTGATTCAAGGAAAATTAGTGTTGACAGAGTAAAAACACTATTAGATCTTTTAAATTTAGAAACTTATTTAAATAAAGAGGAACAATTAAGCATAGAACAAATTTGCGCAAAATACGCAGATGTTTTTCATCTGCCCGGCGACAAGCTAACTACAACTAACTTGCTACAACACAAAATTAAGTTAAAAGATAATGCAAGTCCAGTATACGTAAAGCCATACAGAATACCACATGCTTTACGTAATGAACTTCAAACTCAGATTAAAAATATGCTAGATAACGATATAATAGAGGAGACCACCTCTGAGTGGTCCAGCCCAGTTTTGCTAGTTCCCAAAAAATGTGATAAGTTAGGAGAAAAGAAGTGGAGGTTAGTTGTTGATTATAGGCAGCTTAACAATAAGATACAGGATGATAAGTTCCCACTACCCAATATAACCGAAATATTAGATTCCCTTGCAGGTAGTATATATTTTTCAAAACTTGATCTTTCTCAAGGTTATTACCAACTAGCTTTAGACAAAGAATCTAGAAAGTATACAGCGTTTACGACCGATAAGATGTATCAAATGAAGCGATGTCCCATGGGACTGCGAACAAGCCCTAGTGTTTTCTCTAGACTTATGACTATTGCCATGTCCGGATTAAATTACAAACAATGTTTCATATATTTAGACGATTGCATTGTCATAGGAAACTCCATGACGTCACACAACCATAACCTTATTCGAGTGTTAGAACGATTGAGAAGCACAAATCTTAAGTTAAATCCATTAAAGTGTGAATTTTTGCGAAAAGACATAATGTATTTAGGCCATAAAATTACTTCAAATGGAGTAGAACCCGATCCAGCAAAAGTAGAAGCATTAAATAAATATCCAAGACCAACAAATACAGATGAGGTTAAAAGATTCGTAGCATTTGCCAATTATTACAGACGGTTTATTAAAAATTTCGCGAACATCGCTTATCCATTAAATCAACTTTCTAAGAAAAATGCAGTTTTCAACTGGACCCCAGAGTGTGAAACAGCCTTTATAAAATTGAAAGAAATACTTACAGGTCCACAAGTTCTAGATTACCCTGATTTTTCTCAAAATAATGTGTTTACCTTACATACAGATGCTTCAAAGATAGGCTTAGGAGCAGTTTTGTCTAATTCCAATGGCAAAGTAGTCGCGTATGCAAGTCGAAACCTTAAGCCAGCTGAAACGCGATACCCAATAATAGATTTGGAATTGCTAGCTATAGTTTGGGCGACAAGACATTTTAGACCATATCTCTATGGGAAAAAGTTTAAAATTGTCACAGACCATAAACCTTTAATTTATCTTTTCGGAATGACTGATCCTTCGAGCAGATTAACCAAATATAGATTATATTTGGAGGAATTTAATTTTGACATTGAATACATTCCGGGACGAAACAATGCAGCTGCAGACGCATTGAGTCGTTTACCGATGAATAGTGATGATTTAAAAAATATTAGGTCAAACGTTGTATCAGTCATAACGAGAGCTCAATCACGGAAATTACGCGCGCAGCAAGAACAACAACAAACGTGTGATCAAGGTAGCTTAGTGACAGATGATCCCGCACACGATAGGCTTGATCAACCTAGAGTGGTGGAAATCATCAAAACACCAAAAAATTATATTGAACTAATACTAAACTCTAACTATAAGACATGTCGAAATGGAATAATGAGTAGTAAAGGAAATTTTTGGTACGTACGAAGCAAATCGTGCATGTATCTAACATCCCGATCGTTATCTACCGTAGGCGTGTTAGCGAGGGAATTAGAACAATTTTGCAAGGAGCAAAACATAAGTGAAGTTATAATTATAAAGAATAATCGAAATGCACATAAAGTAAATGAATTTTTAGCTAGCTATAAATGTGATATTCCTAGGATCTTAGTAACAAGAGGTGTTACAAAAGTATACGATAAAGACGAAATACGAGTTATTTTAAACGATTTCCATCTATTACCCACCAGTGGCCACGCGGGGGTTAATAGAATGCTTAATAATATAAAGCAACACTACTTCTGGCCAAGAATGAGCCACGATGTATACGAGTACGTTAAGAAGTGTGCACATTGTCAATACAACAAGCACACTAATAAGTACATTAAGGAACCAATGGTGATCACTTCGACACCAAGCTCATCTTTTGAAAGAATTTCTTTAGATATACTTGGACCTTTAGAAATAGATAATTATAACTATAAGTACGTATTAACAATTCAGTGTGAACTGACTAAGTTCGTAGAAGCATACCCGTTAGAAAGAAAAGACACTGAATCTGTAAGTAAAGCTTTTGTAAATAATTTCGTTTTAAGATATGGCATTCCAAGCGACATTATAACGGATCAAGGTACCGAATTTATGTCTAGTGTATTTAGCGATATTTGTAAATTATTAGGTGTTAATAAGCTACACTCGACTGCTTATCACCATGAAACCATAGGAGCGCTTGAAAACACACACAAAAATCTAGGTGCATATCTCAGGATTCAATGTAGTAACAACCGCACCGATTGGAGCACTTGGTTAAGTTATTGGTGTTTCTCATATAACACTACCGTGCATACCGAGACACAATATACGCCATTCGAATTAGTTTTCGGCAAACACTGCCGTTTGCCCAATAATTTAATTTCTTCTGTCGACCCACTCTATAATTACGATAGTTATCCTAAAGAATTTAAGTATAGGTTACAAAGAGCTCAATCAGAAGCTAGAAATAATTTAATGTCTAGTAAATTTAGTAGAAAATTAATGTATGATAAGAAAATGAATTCTATTCAATATAAACCAGGAGACTTAGTACTTTTGAAAAATCAAGTAGGCAATAAATTAGATTCTATTTATAATGGACCTTATGAGGTTATAGAAGATATCTCACCTAATGTTAAGATTTCAAAAAATGATCAGATATATATAACTCATAAGAATAACACTAAGATGTATTTGATATAAAAATAAGTTTATGTTATTTAAAAATAAATATGTTAAAAAAAATGTAAATTCATACACGTATGTCACATTTTTTTTCTTCCATTGTGGGGGTGAAGAGTAACTTTACGGGGAGATGTAGTATATCCCTAATTAACACTTTAACAGTAAGTTAACGTTACTGTCTGCAACATACATGTGACGCACGTATGTGAATAAAATAGCATGTAAGCAATAATTTACTATATAAAGTATGTTTAGTTTTACTTGCTCTCTCTTCTGTATTGATTATTGACAATACAACACACATCATCTATAATGACCAGTTTTACTTAACCTCCATTCAACCCTCCAACTTCATCATATCTCAATCTGCCAGGCGTTTCAAGACAATGTAGGTAGTCATTATTTTGGATAAGCCCCGTCAATAGAAACGAAATTTATAACGATTATTTGGTCAAAAGCGTTAAAAAAATTACTATCTAGGCTATGAAACTCAAAAATTTTAAAGAATTAAAATCTATTTTTTAAGAATAGCAATTACACATACAACACCGCTGTAGTGGCGGTTTTTTACATTCGAAGTAGATATGTATGCACTGAACAGAGGTTTTAATCAAGTAGGCACATTTTCAGTCTAGCTCGTTAAAGGGTTAAAAACCACTCAGCGCAGCCTGCGGTCGCAAGCTTACAACATTATGGTTAACATCAAAATGTGTGTGAAATCGTATTCATCTCATATTGTTAACATTTATGTGTATTCGTATTTTGTTTTAATCGTTAGATTGTTAAAACATTTATGCAAATATATTATGTATTAAATCATTTATTCGTTGATAAACTTTACTGTATAGTAACTACTAACTAGTAACATTAATATAATATAGTTTAATTAGGACGAAATGGTCCAACCTCGTCATAATGCTAACCGTAATGTCCGAGTTGCTTATGTAGCCGAAATGCAAACAACACTCACGAAACTAAACGCTCGTAGACTATAATCTCTTGCGTATTGGCGTGACAGAGGCTACCGTTCGCGGCGTTTTCGTTTTCGTTTCGCGTCGTAGGAATGCTATTATCTTCTTTACACAGTTGCATACTACAAAAAATGTAGAGAAGTTTACTAGTTTTCCATATATTTTATCATGAAACTTTAATGGTAAAAACTGTGTCCTGTTTTCAAGTGAATACAGTGTAATTTTAAAAAGTCTGTCCATTCATTTAGATAAGAGGACCACTTCAGAAACTCTCCTATTAGAAAACACTTTAATAAAATTAACTGTTTATTTTTCCTCAGTAAAATGTGTACGACTCCTACAAGACATTTTATCAAAACTTTTGAGTCGGAGCATTTCCTGTTTGTAAATGTTTGTGAAAGATTCATAATAATGATTGCTACGGCACTCTTAGAACTTCAGAGAATTGTATTCATAACGCAAATGTAATAATTAATGTGCCTATTCCTTTAAAATGTATTCGTTGGATGTATAATTACAGGTTCTTTAGATTATTATTGTTGGAATTATTTAGCAATATGTTTTGATTTTACGGTTGTCAAAGCGTACCCCAGGCTCCCATGAGCCGTGGCAAATGCCGGGGTAACGCAAGGAAGGTGATGATGGAAATATAGGTATCTACTTACATGAATAATATGTTTATGCTGTGAATTTATTAAATATGCACAGTTTTAAATGGTAAAACCCTTATTTTCACCTAAAATTATTCATTTACTTTGAGCTTTTCATAGTTCTGATTCTTTAAACTATTATTATTTCTAAGAAAATGCTATTTTTGTAGTGCGATAGTTTGACAGATGAGACTGGTGTAATTTTTACTTGTTGGTATTTTTGCAAACAATAATATAATAAAAACTCGGATATTTCGAGTACCTAATGATTGACTTGTCATTTAATCTGACATATAATATTACCAGCAGGAATTATATTACATCTATACATGGCGAGATATCTAATTCGATTCCTCGAATACGCGAACTTGAATGGATGTTCTGGGCACTCTCAGTAAGTTTCGACAGTCGACAGTCAAGTTAAATTCGGATTATAACTGCAGCAGCATTGGCGTGGACGATGATGACAAAGTATTTTTTATGTTTAACCGTGAGCCCGTTTTCAAATTAAATGTCATGTTCTGAAATGATGAAAGATTTATGATTTTTCAGCTGTGAACGGTAACATCTCTATAATATTAGAAATGTTTCAGAATTAGTTCATTTGAAAATTATTACCATAGCAACTGGCTTTTAACTTAACAACAAAGGCCCCACACCCACATTCGCGAATTTCTGTTTGGCCCTATGGTTGACTGGTAGAGAATGCCCTAAGGCATTAAGTCCGCCATTTGTACTTTTTTTTTTAAATTGTGCAATAAAGTTTAAATAAATAAATAAATAAAGGCGACATAGTAATTAAAATAAAGCCAAAGGCATACTCAACCTGCCTAGAATTTGTCGGACAAGGGTTACTTCTGTTTAATTACGCTCAATCATTCTCAGGCTACGATATAAACTAAAACAATTCCCACAACTCCGTTAGTAACGGCAAATATAATGGAAGACATTTTAGCAGCTTGTCGTTTGCCGTAGGCCGTCGCGCTTTTACCTAGCCGGCCAATTGTAATCCGTAGGACATCTAGAGGATGCCATTCGGATATTGTGCGTCACGCTTGTGCTTGCCCGTAGTTCAATTGGCGCGAGCAAGATGCCCGATGGCTGGATGATATCTGGAGAAAGATATCAGTGTTATTTAGAATTGGCTTGTAGCTCTCCCGGGACGCCCGGCTGAACGATGAACTACTGAAATTCTCACTAAGGCCAACAATTTACTTTATATAAGTTCGCATTTTTGCTTCCCTAGAGACTGGGAGATTGAATGGTTAGTTGAACATAATTGACATTTTCTCGATGTTGTTCGTCTGTACGTGTGACAAAATAGAATAATAATTAAATCGGTTTAGACAGACACATACAAACACCAAACAACAAATAAAAAAAACCAGCCAAGTGCGAGTCAGACGCGCCCATACCGAGGGTTCTGTACAAACTTTCAATAGTTGAATCATCAAATGTTATTCATATAACCCTAAAAAAGGTTGAATAGAGACCACAAAATGCTGAAGGCGACGTCAAGCTACCTCTATATTATTTTAATGTTCATAGAACTTGTACATGTAGGTACCTATTGATCGCTTCGCTCTAGTGCGGGTAAAATTCTTGCACATATAATTAACACCCGTTTAACAGAGGTAGCAGAAAAACATCTTCCGGAGAGTCAGTGTGGATTCCGTCCTAGTAGAGGAACCATTGACGCAATCGCTGTCGTTAGGCAAATCCAAGAAAAGAGCCTTGAGCACCAACGGCCTCTCTACATGTGCTTTGTGGATTTGGAAAAAGCCTTTGACAGAGTCCCACGTGAAGCTCTCTGGACTGTTCTCTGTAAATTTGGCTATCCGAAGAAGTTCGTTAACCTGATTCGTCAATTCCACATTGGTATGAAAGCTCAGGTTCAGCATGAAAACGAACTCTCCGAGGAGATCCAAATTACAAGTGGTGTAAAGCAGGGATGTGTTCTGGCACCCACACTCTTCGCTATATATTTTTCGGTGGTCATGAGAGACGCTCTGCAGTATTGTAGCGATCAAATTCAGCTTAATGTCAGAAGTGAGAAAGGTGTATTTGATATCTCTAGGTTTAGAGCGAAGTCAAAAGTTCAAAGAGTCTCCATTGTGGAGATTCTTTACGCCGATGACATATGCCTGATGTCTGACAGCATGACTTGTCTCCAAGGCTATGTTGACGCACTACATCGCTCATGTCAACAGTTTGGTCTCGTCATTAGTGCTTCCAAGACTCAAATTCTCAAGCAACCACCAAGAGGAGGCGAGGTTGACCCAGTGGTGCTGAATCTAGATGGGAAACCACTAGATGAAGTTTCACACTTTAAATATCTTGGAAGCACTATCCGACGTGACAACACACTAGCCTCGGAGATACCTTCACGTATCGCTAACGCCGCCGCTAATTTCGGACGACTCACTGATCGCGTCTGGAGGTCCCATGATCTCAAACTCGAGACAAAAATTAGCGTCTACAAGGCGTTAATCATCCCTGTCCTTTTATATGGAGCAGAGACATGGTGCCTCTACAAAACAGACGTTAAAAAACTAGACACTTACCACCTGAGATGTCTGCGGTCTATACTTAGGATCAAGTGGCAGGATCGCGTCCCCAACTCCGAGGTCCTGCGTCGTTCGGGATTATATGGCATGGAGGCCATATTAATGCAGCGGCAGCTTAGATGGTGTGGGCATGTCCTTAGAATGGGCGACCACCGTTTGCCAAAAACTATTCTCTACTCTGAGTTAGCGGCGGGTAAGCGAAGGCACGGTGGTCAGCACCTGCGCTACAAGGACGTGCTCAAACGACATCTGAACGCTTGCGACATCGACCATGAGCGTTGGGAGGAGCTTGCTGGGAAAAGGTCATCTTGGCGAACTACCATCTATAACGGTGTTAAGGCATTTGAGGATAACCGCCTCAAAACCTTAGATGAAAAGCGCCAATTACGAAAAGAGAGACCTAAGCCCTCCTACGTGTACACGTAAACTCCGCTGGCGAACTTTATTGCCACCCGTGCCAGCGAGTATTTAAAACCAAGTTCGGCCTGGCCAGCCACATTAGAGCACACGCAAGGAAACGTCCGTAAGCTTATTTAGGGTCGCCGTCATCGAAAACGATGAGGAGGACTATATATATATATTAAAAAAAAATATTTACTTATGCATGCAAATAAACCGACAGTGCTTTACCGTTTTCGGCAGACCGTTAAAATACCCCCGGACCCGGATAGCCAATAAAACAAAAGTGCGCCTGGGATTCATTTGCAACATACCCACATATAAAAAAAATGTTATAAGGATTTCTTTAACAGATTGACTGAGTCCCACGGTAAGATCAAGAATGCTTGTGTTGTGAGTACTAAGACAACGTTATATATAATCCTTCCTGGGTCCTAGGTTCGAATACGAAATACGTGGTTTACCAATGGTTTCTAAGGTGGTATGGTCAACTCCGAGGTCCTGCGTCATTCTGGAATGTATGGTATGGAGGCCATATTAATGCAGCGGCAGCTTAGATGGTGACGTCCTTAGAATGGGCGACCACCGCTTGCCAAAAGCTGTTCGGCGGGTAAGCGGAGGCACGGTGGTCAGCACCTGCGCTACAAGGACGTGCTCAAACGACATCTGAACACTTGTGCCATCGACCATGAGCGTTGAAGGTCATCTTGGCGAACTACCACCTATAACGGTATCAAGGCATTTCAGGAGCTTGACAGATTGACACTGAAAATTGACATATCCAAAGGCCAGTTAATGTTCAGTTCAAGTTCAGTTTAGGATATCGTGCATTTGATCGAGCTTGTTACTACATTGACGCGGGTATGACGCTTGTGACTACATACAACATTGTAACATTTCCATCTCCATCACTTAGGATGGCTGGCAGTCCTCAACTATACGTTTCTCCAGAAACTACCTGCCAGCGCAACTACCTAAACTGTGGAAGAATTGTCGCCTCCGGTTAGAGAGGAGGCTAAGACATTCATGAAAAAAGAGAGTAGCACCCATCTTAAAGGCCGGCAACCTACCTCCATTCCTTCTGGCGTTTCGGGTCGCAGTGATTGCTTACCATCAGGTGACCTGTCTGCTCGTTTGCCTCATATCGCAAGAATGAATTCCTTGAAATGTAATTTTAGCGCGATAATGTATTTAATTTATATAGAACACATTTATAAATTTTATAATTTAATTCTTAGAGTAATAAGAATTACTTAGTTATAATGAATGTTTATGTTTCTGACGTGTAATGTATATGTATATGTGCAATATGAATAAATATGAATATGAATATGGATAGATAAATATATCCTAACTCAATTTTGTGGAGTCTCCGGCAATCTCGGCCGATTTTCAACTTCTGATACAAACAGTATTTCGTTCTAATCTGAGTTTTGTTTTCAACTCGATGAAGGAGCCTTTACAAATGAACAGACAGACGGACGGACGACAAAGTAATGATTGTGTGGGGTTGAATTTCGTTTTTGAGACACAGAACCCTAGAAACAACAAATATATTGCTGGTTATATATGTTTCATATATTATATATTTCTTTATCCACGCCTAACTCCGTGCGATGAAATAGAGTGCTTTGTGTAGTATATTGTAGGTGTCGACTAAAACCGTTTACCGTAACTCACCGGTATAAAGGCGTCGCTGTATTTCATAAAATAAAGACCCAGCAGAAAATACATCCTCTGTGTACCTCTAAGGAAATACAAAATGTGCGTCTAAATGGAATACGAGATGTTTGAGTTTTTCATGTAAGTTAATTTATTTAACCCTTAAATGCATGATTTTTTCTTTTAACGCGATATTAATATATTATGTGATAGACAATGGTTTTCTGACTGTGGGAAAAATAATAAAAAAATATTTAACCTCGATTTTAATACTAAATCAGTGTTAGAAGTTAAATAGCCTAAATCATATTTATACAAATATATAATTATTGGTAAATTTTGTATGACAAGTTTTACTACTATTAGAAAAAAAAAATATTTATTAAATAAAAAGTGAGACAGTTTTTTTACATTACACTTTCCAAAAAGGACTATTTGTGAAACCCCTATGGTAAATTTTTTAAACTTAAAATAATTACTAACTCTGAAAAAATCTGCCTAAATCACATACTAAAATCGCCATAATTCTGTTTTTTTTTTACACTTTTCCGCCTTTTCATTTTAATCCTTAAATAATAAATAGTAATTCACAATACTATTAAGTTTTTTAATTTCTTATTAAATATTAATAAACAATGAATAATAATTAAGTAATAAATGTGATTTTGGATAGCTACATATTGAGCCACGGGCCATCAAAGATATGATGCATTATATATTTATTTAAGGGTTAATTTATTGGTAAACACTCTTTTACAAGAACTTATGTGCGAAATACCAGTTGCTTTTCGGTGAAGGAAAACATTGTGAGGAAACCGGACTAATACCAATCATAGTTACCTTTCGGGTTGGAAGGTCAGATGGCAGTCGCTTTCGTAAAAACTAGTGTCTACGCCAAATCACGGGATTAGTTGTCAAAGCGGACCCCAGGCTCCCACGAGGCGTCTCAAATGCCGGGATAACGCAAGGAGGATGAGGACTCTTTTACAAGAGACTGAATGTAAAAAATATCCAAAACCAGATTATTGCGTATAAACGAGATGCCTATTTGTCGCTTATCTTGTGCTTGGATAAATCCATTCTACCCTTTTAAAACATTTATTAATAAAATTGCGTCGATTTAAGTTGCCAAGCATCATTTGTAACATTATCTGGGTAAAGGGACCTTTTTTATATTAAAGGAAAAAAATGGAAAAATTTACGCTTCCGGCGGGACTTGAACCCGCATCATTTGCAATCCGTGCAAGGCTCTTAACCAATTGAGCTACGGAAGCCACGCCGGACATCGCAAATCTTTCCATGCCTTTCCTTATGTACACACGTGTGACGACGACCAAGACGTGTGTACATAAGGAAAAGGCATGGAAAGATTTGCGATGTCCGGCGTGGCTTCCGTAGCTCAATTGGTTAAGAGCCTTGCACGGATTGCAAATGATGCGGGTTCAAGTCCCGCCGGAAGCGTAAATTTTTCCATTTTTTCCTTTAATATAAAAATGTTTAGAATCGTTAGCAGACGTTTCTGCTTGTTAAAAATAAAGGGACCTTATTGTCGATGGCGCTTACGGTCTTATGATCGATGTCCGTGTACAAATACGACGCCGCGAGACGTAAGCGCCATCGACAATAACGTCCCTTTACCCAGATAATGTCACATTTATACTCTCGCCAGATCAGGTAAAGATTTTTAAAACTCGCCGATTTTATATAAAACTTCGCCTTTCATACTGCTCCAAAAACAGATCTGCGATAAGGTATGTACAGTCGAGTTCATAAAATATGTGTACATTTCTTCACCTTAACTCGTTGCAATAAGGTGAAAAAATGTACACATATTTGTGAATTCGATTGTACTCGTATTTTTCCTCCCGAGGCAGAACAACAAGTATACGACGCATCGTACGATACGAGCAATGTAAAGTTTTAGAAGAACTTTAACTACGTTAAAGCTCCAAATATTATGATATATACGTATTGTTAGGAAACTCACATGTAAAATATAGGTACATACGCATACATTCGTCGTTATACATTCTTATAAAAAAGTCTCTTTTTTAATTTTTTTTTTTCAAATCAAGTCAGAATCAAATATATACACGGTGTTTCCGGTATCACTCAAAACCTCAGACACCCCAACTGATTTTTATTTTTTTAAACTCATCTAGAGTATTCATCTTTTAATCTGATCGTTACTTTTTTTTTAATTGAATTTTTAATTTTCTGTACAGCTCTACTTGACTTTTAGCTCTACACTCAATAAAATAATTGCTAACTACCATCATAAACCATAAGACTATTTATTTGTGTACGTTACTGCAACGACATAAGGTTTACCAATAGACAGCTAAGATGTCACTGTAAAACACTTTAAAGCTTTGTCACAGTAAACTTCAAATTGGACAGGTAATCGCAGTAAGCAAATAAACTCAATATTCAAAATGACAAGGTTGTAATTAGGTACGAGTTCAATTTGTTATGACTTATGATAAACATTAAGATTGAACTGACAAACAACGTCAAACTAGTAGCGGAAAAAATAATCGTCCAAGTAACCGGCCAGTATTAATACCCCTAAATACTGAAAAAAGGTAAACAACCTCTAGCAATGCGATATACACAATGTTGTATTACGAGTACAATAGAATGGGCACGTAAAAAATAACTAATAATACTAATTTAAATAAAAATATTACCCCCATCAAGATATAGCTCAATCGATTCTACTCTCGATTCTGAACAAACTGTTTTCAGGTTTTTAGTGTTAAGTGAAACACGGTGTATTTTTATCAAATCGAATATTTTATTTCTTTAAATGTGGTTCATTGTAGGTTGGTAATACATACAGATAGACACGTCAAACTTATAACACCCCGTCGTTTTTGCGTTGGGGGTTAAAAAATTACTTTTCTCAAACATGGTATGAAATATTGATGTTATGTGCCTTATAATTGGCAGCGAAGTATGACGTTGCAGGTGCGGCTAGGACGATTGATAGATAATGGAATTTCATACAAACCTTGCAGGCCAAGGCCGGCAAAGTCTTCTTTTTTAATTTCCAAACACAGATAATTGTGACATAACATCCAGGTATTTAGCCAATTAAAAAAAAAAACTATAAGGGGCTTTATAGGCGTGCCGACTGCAACTGGTACGGGCCCTAGACAATATTTGATTTTGGGTGCGTTTTCATACAAAAAAATAATTCGTTTTTTTTTAATTTTTTTTAACTTTTTGTTTTTTTATAAGCGTATACGGGGTAACAAAGTGGAACGAAAATTCGATTGTTTTTGCGCTACGACGCACCGTTTAGGAGATACAGCCATCCAAAGTTACTATTTTCAGTAGACTTTATTTATTTCATACCATGTTTGAGAAAAGCACTATACATACCTCGGCGGGAAATGGGGTTGCCTTTGTCCCGGCCTCTGTAGTAATGTACTATTTTTTCATTTACATATAAATGCTGTCCGATTTGTTTGGGCTGTCGAAATATAAATTCCATTTTATTCCACTAGAACATAAGTAAAAGTAACCAACTGAGACTAGTTTACCCTTTTATTTAAATCGTCTCCTGCAGAGTGGATATCTGTTAAGGTACTGATAAGGAATAAGATTTGAATACTTTATGGCTAGGTGATTAAAAAAAATAAAAAAAAATTAAACTGTTTATTTCTATAAATAATTACAAATAACATGTCCAAATCTAAATAATTTTGATAAACATAAGGGTATAGGATCACTACATTGTTAAGAGTAAGTGACATACAGAAACGTCATTACTCATTAGCGCTGACAGCGAGTACAGTACACTGTACCTACTCGTACTATTTGTATTCCTAACTACTACTCACAACGCGTAGCAATACAGGAGCATGAGAGTAAATCGGTGTTAGTGTAATGAACGGTGTATATAATTAGATCTACTAGTTATATTCATTACTTGTGTTGTTAAGAGATTCACCCGTATTAGATTTACATACTTTAATTTAAACGAAATACCACACTATGTACTTTTAGTCTAGATATTTTTATGTAAAAGCAGTTGGGCTGAAACGTAGTTATGTACTGAACACAATTCTATCATACTTATTGGCTTACTTTTTATATATGCATGTGTCATAATGTGTAAGCTTTATTAACTTAAACACTAAATAAATCCTAGAGGTACATAAATCCAACAATATGTAGGTAAACAAGTTTAACGCTGTTGTTTCCAAGGAATTTAGATGAAGTTTTCTCTCGCCGTGCCTCTTGTTCATAAGAATGAGATTTAGCAGTGGCGGGCTGCTAGCGGCAAAACTTGTTACGTTGTTAGTAAGTAAATTAGAAATTTATAAGTTGGGTTAATTTCATAAAATGTTAACAAGGTAGGACTTTCAGTTTGTTTTTATAGCCTGTGGGAGACAAGGACAAGTATTTGGTCTTAGAAATAGCTTTACTATGAGTTTGACACTGAAATGTTTTTGCGTCGGCGTTCCTTTATAGGCTTTGAAAAAAAGAAAAAAAAAAGAAAATTAATGAAAATATTTATTTCTCTAAAAAACATGCCATATACATTAGGGTGGAGCGAAAATACACTTTTCTGGAATTAGCAAACCTAATAGTTATCAATCAATGCCCCTTAGTCTATGAAGCCTTTGTGCAAATTTTCGGCTTTTTAAATCAACATCTTCTGCCTCCGCATTAGGGTTGAAATTTTGAAAATCTCATACAAACCTAAAAATTCAACTTTCAGATTTAAAAAAAAAATCGGCAGTATTATGTTTAGTATATGTTATTGATACCTATCATTATGAGAAACTACAAAAAGTTGCGAAAATAGCGCCAAGAATCGCCAAAGTTTGTCTAGTTTCAGTACATTCGCCAAAATAGCCGCTAAAATACTGAAAATTGGCGATTTTTAACGCTATTATCGCAATTTTTGGTAGTTTCTTGTAATAATATGTATCAATAATGTATATTGAACATAATACTGCCGAAAAACATTTTTTATATAAAAGTGAATTTTCAGGTTTGTATGAGATTTTCAAAATTTCAAACAAAATGCGGAGGCAGAAGATGTTGATTTAAAAAGCTGAAAATTTGCACAATGGCTTCATAGACTAAGGGGCATTAATTGATAACTATTAGGTTTTCTAATTCCAGAAAAGTGTTTTTTCGCTCCACCCTAATATACATTGCCAAGGATTTACTATTTTTATTTTTTATGTAACTCAATCGCAAGAGTACCTATTAGATTGGTTCAGGCGTCAGACTTGTGATAATTTTTTTTTGTCAAACTTTTGATAGGTTATTATGATTATTATACTCCGCTATCACTGACTGTGGAAACAATCTTCAGAAAAATATAGCTCATAAATAAAAAGTATATTAGCTCGTGGTTTTGACAAAGAATAGTTAGTTGTAAAACTACTGCAAAGGATAAATCTGTCGCATATTACGAACAGCTATTGAATTGAAAAGGAGTAACTAAAAGTGGTTATATTATACTGCAACTGACGTGACGGCAAAGTTAGATGTTGGCTGCGCTCAGCTCGGACACGAAAGTTACTGTTCCAGCGATATTGGTATTATCTGCGTTGCTAACTGCGTTAGATTGAAGTATTCAGAATAAAATACATACACATACATATAAATCAAAACCTCTCTTCCCAAAAGGAACAGAGTACATGCCAACTGCTCAAGTTTTGGCACAGCACAAAGTACAGCAAGATCAAGATACAGAAGAACTAATAATATTGAATATTGCCGTGCCATACATGCCACACTTGGCTCTACATAATACCTATATAGCTTTTGTCAGTCGAAAAGATAATTTCTCAGCCACATATACCTACAATACGAGTATCTATTTAACGTCATAAACGTGTATATTTTCATCAATCAAAAAGCAACATTTTTGTGATAGCACGTCGTATCTCTTAACACGTTGACTGCCAAACGCATCACTGATGTAATCTCGTGATCTCAGTGTGGCTATAAACATCACCAGTTGAATTTTGTATTCTTTTCTATAATCATCACCATCGCCTGTGGGATTAAAAGCTCATCATATCTTAGGATTAGTCCGATGATGTTATTCATCGGTGGGATCACTAAACCTACTTATAGATATTTTTGAAATATAAGTATAAGGGCAACATTTTGGGCAGCTAATGTTTTAAAAATAAGCGAAAAAAAAAATTTGTTATTTTCAGTGAAGCTGACGCTTGAAATGAATTCAGTTCAGTATCAAATTCGAGCATGGCTCGGATACACAAGTCGTTTTCAATTAGCTCTAACGGATGTCTGAGTTATGACAAGGGTCCGTTCCATTTGCCATACGAATTTGGGCATAACCTACTTAAGAATCCTTGTCATTACGAGGTACATGTACCTTCGGAGCGGCTGGGTGCTCAAATATGTCTGAATACGTAATCTAGCACTATGCGGCGAGCTATGATAATAAGTATTTGATTTTGTAAGCATCTTTGTCAACTAATAAAATTTAAGCAAAATTTAATTAATATGTAAATAATAATTAACTGAAAAGGACATTGATTTAAACTTTCACGATTATTACACATAATTATTTTTAAAAACCGGGTCTCCGAGACCACGGGGACAACGCCGTCCTTGAAACGTTGGAGGTCAGTTTAATATGTAGTTATACGCGATTAAGTCCCGGTTTTTAAAAATAATTATGAAAAGGACATTTTAAATATTGGTTTTAAACTATGTTTATTTCTTGTTCCAGATATCATCCGTTCGCAGAATCCATTGTGTCTGTGCGTAACACCAAAACCCGTCCATTCAAGTGAAACCGAAATAAAGTGGTCATAAGTAAATAGTTGAATCGGCCTCGAGACCGGCTGATAGTGTTAAATGTTGAAACAATTGAATACGGCACTAGTGGTGTGAGGGTGGATGGTGTTGGTCCGGGGGCGGGCATGGCGGCGCGCGGGCGGCGGTCCGGGCGCGCGCGGCGGTGAGACGGGCGGCGGGGGGCGCGATGCGCGCGGGCGCTTGGGCCGTGTTGGCGGCGTTGTGCGCATGCGCGCTGGCGAGCGAGTTGCGCGTGCTGCAGGCGGACGCGCGCGCCGCGTTCTACGTGGGCATCGCCGCGCCGCCCTCGGCCGCCGCCGTCGTGCGCGCCTTTAACAAGAGCCTCGCGGAGATCTCGCAGACCTACCTCGCCGGCGATTATCCGCTGCATCTCCGCAATATCACCCTGCTGCCGCTTTACATCGAGCTGCCCGAAGATGAAAGGTGAGACATTTAGAGTTACTTAAGACGAGCGTGCCCAGAACGACCATATAGCGAGCAGTCATGCACCTGTAAGTTCGTACCACTGAAACGACCGCATACGCATATGAAAATACGCTAGCCTGAAACCGCCCTTATCATATAATAACCTAACCACGAAATTAAAATTTTGAAAAAGCCCCCGACCGCGACGTAGTAGACCGATTTTCATGAAACATGACTAAGAACACTCCCGCCTAACACAGCTTTCAGATAAAAAAAAACCGGCCAAGTGCGAGTCGGACTCGCGCACCGAGGGTTCCGTACAAACCTGCAAGGTTTACAAAGTTCGTTCATTACGACAATCGAGTCATAATATATATTTTGTAATGTAACTAAAAATTTAAGGTTTTCGGAATTTTTCCTTTATGTGTGCTATAAAACGTTGCTTCATGCCAAATTTCAAGATTCTAGGTCGACTGGAAGTACCCTTTAGGTTTTGATTCCCTTGCGAGTACTTGCGAGTTTCAAAATATGCAGCTTAAATTGCTGTTTCTTTTGATTGCGTTGACATAGAAGTTTGATTTTGTTACAGCTTAAAGGTATTATAGACCTGAGTATTTGGTATGAATTTCAATTTAATACCTCTACGCGTTTATGAGGAAATGGGTAGTAAGGTTAAAATTATTAAAAAAAAATATATTATGTGATGTAACTAAAAATTTATGGTTTTCGTAATTTTTCCTTTATCTATGCTATAAGACGTTGCTTCGTACCAAATTTCAAGATTCTGAGTTCACGGGAAGCACCCTGTAGGTTTTGATTCCCTTGCAAGTGTCGAAAATTTGCGGCATAAACGGCTCTATCTTTTGATTGCGTTGGCTTAGAAGTTTGATTTTTTCACAGCTTCAAGGGACAGTAGACCTGAGTAATTGATATAAATTTCAGCTTCATACCTCCACGCGTTCCTGAGAAAAAGGGTCTTGACAGACGGACGGACGGACAACAAAGTGATCCTATAAGGGTTCCGTTTTTTCCTTTTGAGGTACGGAACCCTAAAAACTAAATCTAAATCGGTTCATCCGTTCGGGAGCTACGATGCCACAAACAGACACACACACAGACAGACAAACAGACAGACAGACACGTCAAACTTATAACACCCCGTCGTTTTTGCGTCGGGGGTTAAAAACAACCCTCATAAAAATAGGTAAGAGTGGGCCTGATGCTGATGATTGACTGCTTAACTACATCACAAAAATCCGTATATATTAACCTACACAAGTCTGTAGTCAAGAGTATAAGCCCATTTATAATAATAAAATATATACCTATATACATCTAAGTTCCACAACAATCCAAAACAAATCGCTAAAATATCGTTCGTTAGGTACAATCACAGTCACGATCACGCATCTATTGTAAAAACGTTAGAGTGCGTGTTCTGAAATTGAGAGCTCTGGCCATAGATATCATAAATACCATAAATCAAGCAAACGTATCTACTATCTACTTAGCGTGTCAAATGAACTCAGTAAAATCCACTGAGTTGTCCGTCTTTATTCGCAGCTTGCAGCTTTCGGGCGTAAATTTTTGTAAAAAACACAAACAATATGAACACTCAAGGGCCTGAGACATAAAATTACAGGCAAGCAGCAACTTCAGTACAAAATCTGACACGCTCAGCCCCTATACAAATAGATGAACATGTTTCTTCTATGTGAATCTAGTTCTGTGGCTCAGGCAGTTCCGATACTTCTGATGGCAACTGTACTAAGACTACAAATTACTAACAAACTCACACCCTAAATTTGGAGAAAATAGTTTAATCACGGCCGTATTTCGTAAACCATTTAATGCAAGCTGCATGCGCCGCAGAAGGGTTTTGATCCTGTGAATATAGATTGGTATTAATTTGGCCTTTGTAAGACCAAAGGCTTTTGAGGAAGTTCGCAGCCGAAGCCTCAACACAATACGCTAAAGGATTTGCAAGATAGTACTCGTACCCCTGTAGCGTATTCCGTGTTTGTATTTCAATGGCTGGGTACTAGGGTGGTCCACATTTGTATGGAAGAAACATAAATATGATTAAGCTTTCCTCCACATGGTTTCCTTTGTTTTTAACCCATTTGCTCATTATTTACTGGTCGCTTAAGAGAATTTAAAATTTCATATCTCATACAATAAATAAAAACCGAAATAATAAAGCATTGCAAACTGCCCGGTTCATGTTTTAGCTCTAATGAATTGGTAAAAATATAATTAAACCAATAAAATAAATACCTCCATGTAAGATTTTTTTCTTTGGTCAAGTTCATTTCATATAATTGGATGGTGATAAGCAATAATGTGTCAACCCACAAAAACTAAAAAAATGAGATTTTAATGCCATGTTATAGCTGGATTTTTAAACTTCTATTTGCAAAAATGACCTTTTCATTTTGAAAATTTTCACTATCCCAAAAGTAAAAAAATAGGTTAACACAAATCCTTTATCGTGTGTTGCCTGTTTTGCATTAATGTGTCAAGAACCTTAACTTATTATAGTAATTGGCAGAAGACATATTTAAATTACAATAATGTGTTATGAGGGTTGACTCAACGATTTTTTTACACTTGACTCATTCTTGCAAAACGCAAAAAATGACATAGTTACCCACTATGAGACTTGAATGATTATTGCAAAATGATATTTTATTCGTTGTTTTATGCTACGACCCGTGTTATAAAACATAAGTCATTATTGTTAAATTATATTCGGGTCATAAATTGTTCGTTTTTGGTGTAAGTACCATGACACTATATTGTAAAATATAACTGTTCATATTAATTTATGTTTGAATAAGATATGACTTAGTCCATTAGTATATTTTTGCACATGAATGGTAAATTCAGTACGAAATTGAACATTTTAAGTCATGAATATACATATTCGTTATTATAATTTGCAAACATTTTTTACAAGTACGTGTTTATATAAAAATCTAATATAAGCTACTATTTTTTTATAATTACTAATTACATTAAGACGTGTTAATGTATGCATAAAAATATTGTTTGATTTTTGAATACTTACTGAATGGTAGTTTATTATTTTGTTAAAGATATTTTACGTTTTGTTCTTGTACAAGTCATGAGTTATTCATAATTTAAATGACTTAGTCTATTTCTTAGCGTAAAAAAATATTTTGTTGTATATTTTAGATAAGTAGTTTATTTTTTTTAAAGATGACTTTTTGGTTTTTGTAACGATTTTTTGTTGAAAAAGTACAGATAATTTAAATATGTGTCTAGAAATGATCATTACTCTAATAGTTAATTTATAGTATTTTATTCAACAGGCGTTTAAAGGAGGTCAAGAAATATGAGTGGCGTACTTTCCACGAGTATTTTGGAGTCAGTTAAACACCATTGCATACAATACTTTTACAACGACCATGCACTTAGTTTTCAATAGTTTTTTTTAATAATTCTCGCGAAATTCACACTGTTTCCTGTATTGCAAAGGTTTGCACTGTCAGCTCAGCTGCCCAAAGCCTTCCCGCGCACGCACGCAGTATCGTTAATGCAATGCGTTGCCATGATTACAGAACCAAACAATGCGTTTTCAGTTTTTTCGATACGCACAATCCTGTAAATGACGAATAACAGTTCGGGAGTAGAACAATCATTAAAAGGTTTGATTAATAAATAATGTATTGATTCCTACATACCTAATAACATAAGTGAACCATGACTGATATGTTACTTAACACTTATAAAGTTAAAAATATGCATAGGTAGAGTATTTTACAACAACAATTTATGTGCTTTAACATGTTTATTTAAGTCTCATAGATATTTTTAAACAATTAACAAAAGTGGGTTAAGTATCATAACACAGTCTTGAAAAAGTTTGACGTCGTCGAACAATTCGCAATAAAAGAAAAGGGCATTATTTCGTCAAATTGAAGTTTGTTTTGAAATTAAGCTACAATAATCACTACTACTGAACGTATTATAGCTGAAAAACACAACAATCTATATAAAAACAATTTTTTTTAAGAGAAACACAAAAAATGAGAAAAAATCTTTAGACGCCATTTTCTCAAAATGGTTGGCGTGTGGGTTGACACATTATTGCTTATCAGCATCCAATATCAGTAGGTATGGCATGATTGCTTTATTTTGAGCGACCTCTAAATAATGTCTAAATGTTCTCAAATTTGGTTGACATGATTTTCATAATTTTTCAAGCAGAAATAACCATGCAACATTTGGATTTGTCAACTTTATGTGGTTTCCACTCAGAATCACTTATGCATAAACGTTTACTAAAGTTGACCAGCCGATAAAAATCGTTTGTCTCTTTCAATCAGACCAATAAGACGGAAAGTGACAAACGATTATTAGCAGCTTATTTACTTTAATAAACGTTTCTGAATAAAGAGGTTACTCTTATAATACCTTTGAGACAATTTATTGTACCAAGACTTCAAAATACACCACGACGTTACCGATCTTGCTGCTCCGACTTACGTAGATCCTTTCAAACCCTTAGCTCTGTAGGTAAACGTCGCTTGCAGACGTATTGAAAACGCAAATCCCAAGAATCTCAAAAAAATAAAAATCACATTTCTATCTACCGCAGTGCTACCCCAATAAGAATATTGATACCGACAGCTATCTGAGAACCTTTTCAAGTTTCTGTTGCAAACAAGCCGAACAAGCAATACACGTTTGTTTGGTACTTTATGGATATTGTTGAAGTTGTTTCTATTCCGATCGGAACGTGTTCTGTGCAGTGAGGCGTAGTTTCGTAGTTTGATGCGGGCGAGGTGTCTGAAAACTTTGGGATTTATATATTTCCGGGATTCTCATACATCAATCGCAGGTGATGTGCTGGATTATGTTATTTACACATCCATACTAATATTATAAATGGGAAAGTGTGTGTGCCTGTTTGTTTGTCCGTCTTTCACGGCAAAACGGAGCGACAAAACAATGTTATTTTTTAAGTAGAGATAGTTGAAGAGACGGAGAGTGACATAGGCTACTTTTTGTCTATTTCTAACGCGAGCGAAGCCGAGGGCAAAAGCTAGTATTTATATGTTTTGATTTACTTTGCCACACAAAAATCAAAAATACCGTAAAACCCAGTCTCTTCAACTGGTATTCATAACTTCTCCTGATTTGTTTATAATGAAATTACCAACTAGTTTTAGTACAGATTCCGCTAATCCAAATGATTTATTTTTACCTATATTATGAATTGATCGGCAATTGTTTCGGGTCACACTTGATAGAAAGTGAAAACAAAGTCAGGAAAAGTCTATTCACTCTTGCTTTATAGAGACCGAAACAAATTTATTTTACGAGGTAAATTTTGCGGGACCTTCACTAAAATGGGTAGTAATTTCAACAAGCCCGACGAGGTTTTACATATGGATGCTGATAAGCAACAATGTGTCAACCCACACGCCAACCATTTTGAGAAAATGGCGTCTAAAGATTTTTTCTCATTTTTTTGTGTTTCTCTTAAAAAAAAATGTTTTATATAGATTGTTGTGTTTTTCAGCTATAATACGTTCAGTAGTAGTGATTATTGTAGCTTAATTTCAAAACAAACTTCAATTTGACGAAATAATGCCCTTTTCTTTTATTGCGAATTGTTCGACGACGTCAAACTTTTTCAAGACTGTGTTATGATACTTAACCCACTTTTGCTAATTGTTTAAAAATATCTATGAGTCTTAAATAAACATGTTAAAGCACATAAATTGTTGTTGTAAAATACTCTACCTATGCATATTTTTAACTTTATAAGTAAGTGTTAAGTAACATATCAGTCATGGTCACTTATGTTATTAGGTATGTAGGAATCAATACATTATTTATTAATTAAACCTTTTAATGATTTTTCTACTCCCGAACTGTTATTCGTCATTTACAGGATTGTGCGTATCGAAAAAACTGAAAACGCATTGTTTGGTTCTGTAATCATGGCAACGCATTGCATTAACGATACTGCGTGCGTGCGCGGGAAGGCTTTGGGCAGCTGAGCTGACAGTGCAAACCTTTGCAATACAGGAAACAGTGTGAATTTCGCGAGAATTATTAAAAAAAAACTATTAAAAACTAAGTGCATGGTCGTTGTAAAAGTATTGTATGCAATGGTGTTTAACTGACTCCAAAATACTCGTGGAAAGTACGCCACTCATATTTCTTGACCTCCTTTAAACGCCTGTTGAATAAAATATAAATTAACTATTAGAGTAATGATCATTTCTAGACACATATTTAAATTATCTGTGTTTTTTCAACAAAAAATCGTTACAAAAACCAAATAATCATTTAAAAAAAAAATAAACTACTTATCTAAAATATACAAGAAAATATTTTTTCACGCTAAGAAATAGACTAAGTCATTTAAATTATGAATAACTCATGACTTGTACAAGAACAAAACATAAAATATCTTTAACAAAATAATAAACTACCATTCAGTAAGTATTCAAAAATCAAACAATATTTTTATGCATACATTAATGTAATTAGTAATTATAAAAAAATAGTAGCTTATATTAGATTTTTATATAAACACGTACTTGTAAAAAATGTTTGCAAATTATAATAACGAATATGTATATTCATGACTTAAAATGTTCAATTTCGTACTGAATTTACCATTTATGTGCAAAAAATATACTAATGGACTAAGTCATAACTTATTCAAACATAAATTAATATGAACAGTTATATTTTACAATATAGTGTCATGGTACTTACACCAAAAACGAACAATTTATGACCCGAATATAATTTAACAATAATGACTTATGTTTTATAACACGGGTCGTAGCATAAAACAACGAATAAAATATCATTTTGCAATAATCATTCAAGTCTCATAGTGGGTAACTATGTCATTTTTTGCGTTTTGCAAGAATGAGTCAAGTGTAAAAAATCGTTGAGTCAACCCTCATAACACATTATTGTAATTTAAATATGTCTTCTGCCAATTACTATAATAAGTTAAGGTTCTTGACACATTCATGCAAAACAGGCAACACACGATAAAGGATTTGTGTTAACCTATTTTTTTACTTTTGGGATAGTGAAAATTTTCAAAATGAAAAGGTCATTTTTGCAAATAGAAGTTTAAAAATCCAGCTATAACATTGCATTAAAATCTCATTTTTTTAGTTTTTGTGGGTTGACACATTATTGCTTATCACCATCCGTTCTTATTTGTTATACAATATAGCAATCGTCACTGAACCAAGGCATTCCGTTTAGTCAGCAGGTATTTTTCAAATGAAATTGTCATTGTATATTAATCGATTTAAAATGCGGGCTGGAATGAACGCTTTCATACTTTATAAAACTTTTTTTTCTACTCGTCTACTGTAATCTGTCAATTAGGACACCACAGACTAAACTATAAGTGCTAACTTTTCAGTGTTGGATACTGTATGGCAGTTCCAACTCAACTATAATAATCTCATTATAGTTGACTTTAGTTAACTGTAATAATTTCAAAAATAGAACTTCATATTACTATTAGGCCACTCAGCAAGCTTCGTGGCCTAAACATGGTACTCGACTGAAAAGCTTTGTATTATATCACGATTGTATAAAATACTATTATTGCCAGGTTAAATCTCAATTTTGTTTATTGGCGTGAATTGACGTGACGTGAATTGTGAATTGTACACAATATGATGTGTGACATACACTAAAGGAGACACGAGAAAGCCCTAAGATATCAATTTCATATCTGTCTTACATCGCGTGCAGAAAGAAGCCTTGTTCAAATTGATGTCAATCCCTTTAAGTGCTTTTGTTAGCCGGTAAAGATAGCGTACAACATTTTTGTTTATGACACTTTTAAAAAGGTTTTATGCATTGTGGATTACACTTTTCATTTGTAGCGATTAGAGTAATGCTATATCATATAGATGTATTTTAAGAAAAGGATGTGATAGTACAAACATTAGATTTGAAAATTCAATATCAAATTATTGTTGACACTATAGATGTTATAAATTGAAATATATATCATACACGAAAGAAAAAATGACAAGGTGGCTGAGCCGGGAATCGAACCCGGATCTTCAGCTTACGCGGCTAACGTCATTACCACTAGACCAGCCGCCCGCCGTGGTACCCGACGAAATTTATCTACCCCCTTATTCATAAACGTTCACTAAAGTTATCAAGCCGATAAAGTTCGTTTGTCCCTTTCTATCACACCAATTCGTCGGAAAGGGACAAACGAACTTTATCGGCTTGATAACTTTAGTGAACGTTTATGAATAAGGGCCCTAGTGTATATTATCTCTGATAAGGCTAGGCGCTAAAGATGTTTGCTGGATTATAATATTTATACTTATTCTTCAATTTATAAATATTATAATTCGATTTTATATTAACGCCTTCGTGTTCTTCTTAGTGTCCTAATTTTCATGCGTATTATATAATTTTCATGCGTTTCTCAAATAAAAAAATAAAAAATAAATATATTCATCATATTTTAAATCAGCGTTTTATAAGTGTTTCATGAGCCGATCAGGAAAATAAAATTGTCATTTGCTACGAACGCCCAGTTTATTTATGTACTTATTTATTATTTAACGACAGTACCTATACAACAATTTCCGAAAAACATAGGTTAGTCATCAGGGCGCCAGCATTAAAATCCGATGTATTATCTTGATCAACAATGAATAAATTTCGACAGAAGTTTCACATTTTCCACTCATACTTAAGTACGTTTACATTATTCAACGACTCGTAATTTATCTTTTGAAGCCGTATCCATCTACTTACGTTTTGATATAAAGCTGCCCTCTTAAGCCGAAAAGCGCTATCTCAAACAAAAATCCATAGCTAACTTATACTTAAGTGTGTATAACTGACAGTTCCATTTTCAAAATAATTTGGTTTTGAGATAGCGCTACTCGGCTTAGCAGGGCAGAATTTAAGATTGGGTTAAAAAAATTAGACACGCTCCAAAAATCAAGCTTTGATATTTATTTTGACGCGACTGTGCTTGTTGTTCGAGTCGTTATGGTATATAAAAAAAAAAACTTTTAGTCAGAACGTAAAGCTTAACCCTATTACATATCTTCTGCCAAACCACTTTGTGGTTTGTTGGCAGACGAGGCTCCCATTCACTTATCAAGCTAAAATACCTCATAGTTTTTAGATATATGTATAATATTTATATATATAAGTTTTTGCTATGCATACACACACACATGTACATATACGTATACGATGCATGTATGCGTAGCCATGCATAAGTCTAGTTTGTTGTCCAAATGTCCTGAAAGATGTCGCTGACCCAGACGCAAACTGGGTAACGATATACAGCGTGTGGATTCCATACGGGCGAATAATGTACCCACTTATAGTATCTGATGGTACGAATCGTATAGGATAATCATTTTGTTAAAAAAGTGTTATTAATTAAGACTAATTAATTTTTGAAATCTGGCCAAGCAGCAATGTACACCATCCAATTAATTTTATATGACATAAACGTCATGTCGTAATGACGTTTAGGTAGGTACACTAATTGATGTGGACATAATACATTGCGTGCTGAATTATTATGTATGAAAAAAAATATTTCATCTATTTAAAAAAAAATCATGTAGTTCGGCTCCTTACATCCGATACTAATCGTCATTAAGATATTCGCCCGTATGGAATACACACACTGTATATACCTCACTCACTCTTATTACAGTTATTGTTATTGCCAGTTCAGTGCTAATCACTACTTACACCTTACACGTTGTCACTCTGCCTCTACGACGCTAAACATACGGAGAAGTCTGTGTTAACGACTACGACGTAGCACTATGACCGTAGCTTAGCTGTGAGCTGTGAATCCATACTAATATTATCAATGGGAAAGTGTGTGTCTGTTTGTTTGTCCGTCTTTCACGTCAAAACGGAGCCACGTATTGACGTGATCTTTTAAGTGGAGACAGTTGAAGGAACGAAGAGTGGCATAGACTAGTTTTTGTCTCTTTCTAACCCCCCACTTCCGTAAAACGGGGGATGGAAGTTTGTATGGAGCATTCCGCAACTATCGAATTTAACGCGAGCGAAGGCAGTGTGTTATAAAAGCGTTTTTCTACTCCCGAACTGTTATTCGTCATTTACAGGGTCGTGCACAGATCTTTAAAACCCTACATAAAGGTCTATTCCCCAAAGCCAGCGTCCGCCGGCTTTCCGCGCATGCGCGCAGTATCGAAAAAACTGAAAACGCATTGTTTGGCTCTGTAACCATGGCAACGCCTTATAACGACACTGCGGGCGTGCGCGGGAAGGCTTTGGGCAGCCGAGCTGACAGTGCAAACCTTTGAGTCAAAATAGAGGAAACGGTGTGAATTTCACGAAAGTTATTCAAGAAAACTATTAAAAACTAGTGCATAGTCGTAGAAAAAGTATTGTATGCAACGGTGTTTAACTGAGTCAAAAAATACTCGTGGCGTCTCAATAACAATTTTCGGCTTCGCCTCAAATTGTTACCCAACGCCACTCGTCTTTTTTGACCTCCTTTAAACGCCTGTTGCATAAAATACTATTTCAATAGGTACATATGGTGCTATTATTCCGCACTGACGCGCAAAGTAGTACCTGCTATAGAGGTACAGTTTCTGTATCTTGTCACATTAACATCTTGTTTGAAATGTCATACGAAGTTGTCAAATTACTAAAAGCGACAAGGTACAGAAATCATCACTTATTTTTGCCGGTGACTGTACTTGCCTATGTCGAATCTATAACGAACGTAAGTCTACTGTAAAACGTCGCACGATAGATACGTAGGTACGAATAAGTGATAATTCGGAACTCGTGTCGATTTAAACTTTCGGATCGCATGTCCGTTTTTAACACTTTCGAAACCGGGCTCTACGCGGCGCTACGACATTTTCGCTACATACGGGGAAACCCATGTAATCGGCTACGCTTCTACGAGCGGTGTACCCGACAGTCGGGTTCTTGGTAGCGAAAGTGTTAATGTCGTATTTTATTTAAATTTGTCTATGTAGAAGTATGCCCTTTATTTCTCCGTCACCTTTATTGTGTACCTCCGTAATTAAACTTTTACCCCACCGTATTTCCGCTTGAGAATATAACGAGCCAGTTTCCCAAATTTCCTTCAAACAAAGTGTTTGTGAACGAACAACAAACATCAAAATTACTTCCGTTCCCGACAAAAAATACGGTATGAGCCTTTACCACGTCAAATTCGTGTAAAAAATACTTTTGCTGCAATATACCTATGCAGTTTTATTATTTTTTAAAGAATATCGTAAAATTAAATTATTTTATTTGTTTCTTATATTTTCTTACAAAAATCCTATTCGAGTTACTTGAATAATAATGTTCAAATTTCATCATTGAGATAATTGCATGATATGATGCTCTTAACCTAAAGGTGCGTTTAAACGGCGCGCGATAACGCGAGCCGAGCCCATGAAGAGGAACCATCAATATGGAACCCAAAGCATCTAGGGCACAAAAATCGTAACAATGTCCACGATGCGTGGACACGAATCCACCATCGTCTTCTTCGTCTTTCTTTTTGTAGTAAATGTTCACTACCGAGCAAAATAACAGTAGATGCTGCTGCAGCAAGGCGTTTTTGTTTAATTCATATTGCAGAACGGACAAGCGGACGGCGCTTCAACAGCGCGATGTGCCGCCACGCCGCGCGAGCAGGCTATTGTTCTTAAATATTAGAAAGAACTTACTGCCGGTTGACTACCTGTTTTGTACCTAAGTTTTTAATTAGTTACGATAAATAAATAAGATTTGATGATATTAGATTATTATACAAAAGGGAAAGAAGGCACCGTAACGAAGCGTCGCATTCGGTTGCGAGCTTCCCTTGTCAGCTAATGTGGCAAAGAATATCGCTCTGCCATAATTTATTTATTTATTAAAAAACATGTTTACATGACCTTACCTACAGTGTAACCAATGCGTCACGAAACTTAGATAACAAAAACAAAGAGAGAAAAGACAAAAAAAGAGCACAAGAAAAAGAAAACTAATCAATTCATAATCTGATGCCGTAGCCGAATGGCATTTTGCGACGCGAAACGAAAACGAAACGCCGCGAAAGGTAGTCTGGCTCTGTCGCGCCAAATCGCACGAGCGATAGAGCTAGATATCTACGAGCGTTTCTGCCATTCGGCTACGCACCCTGTTAAGTCACCAAAAGCAGACATTGCACCATAAATCGTCTAAAATACACGCTAAGGTCAATGGTAGTATAATACTAGATAACAATCCTTTAGCCTGGAGTGGACATTAGAATCAATCACTCAGAGCCTCTGTTTCCTTTTCCATGTATTCTGGCATTGTCTAAAAAAGATTCTCTATCCGGTTCGAGGGACCATATGGAGAAGCTATAAACAAGAAGGGAACACCATACAGATAAACTTGGCATTACAGAAAAAAATAGGACTGATTGAAAAGGTTTGCCGGGAGTATAAAATAAATACCTACAAGCTATACACAGTTGACTTTTTCTTGCTGGCGAACGCGTATCTACACGGACGGCTCGGCTCGCGTAGGATCGTGCTACCTCGCGCCGTGTAAACGCACAGGCTCGCGTTCGTATTGAGCCGAGCCGCATCTACACGGACGGCTCGGCTCGCGTAAGATCGTGCTAACACGCGCCGTTTAAACGCACCTTAATGCCTTTGGTTCCGCTTTTTACGCTACGCCGTTGGTCTTCTAATGACGCTCGCGCCAACGCATTGTCGACCAGCCTACTGTACAGGGCCTGTAGCCAAGATTACAATCATTGACGCTCCGTATCGCATCGTAAGTTATTTCTCTCTATCGCTCTTCCCTATTGGTGCGACAGAGTCAGTCACGAATCGTTCACCACTGCGATTCAAATATTGTTTTCTTGGCTACAGGGCCAGTTATCCATTGTAAACTTTATGTCTTGACCATTAATAAAGTACCCCCTTTCGCGTTGCGCTTTTGTTTTTGCGTTGAAAGGATGTCTTTTTGTTCGCTGTCGGAAAGTTGGACTTTATAATCTCAGGCCGAAGCTTTTCGTTTTATCATAAAACGAGAGGTTTTAGGATTAAGATGAAATTAATTTATTATAGGAATTATACATAACAACATAACAACATACAATCACGCCTGTATCCCATAAAGGGGTAGGCAGAACACATGAAACTACTAAAGCTTCAGTGCCACTCTTGGCAAATAAGGGGTTGAAAGAAAACGAAACTGTGACATTGCAGTGACAGGTTGCCAGCCTCTCGCCTACGCCACAATTTAACCTATATCCCATAGTCGCCTTCTACGACACCCACGGGAAGAAAGGGGGTGGTGAAATTCTTAACCCGTCACCACACAGGGAATAGGAATTATGATTTTCTTTTTTTTGATATCGCTGATTTTAATAGGTCATGAGAATCATAATTACAGTCATTATCTTTTTCTAGTAATAAAGACTACCTAATAGCTACAATTCTTACGAGTTTGCGGATTGTTTTGAGGAAAAATGGCTACGTCTTCGATGATATTATAATGTGATATTGACGTGTAGGTATTGCATTTGACAGTATTGTACTAGTAGATTATATTAAATTATCGCCTATCATCCATAGAGGCGCTTAATCGACTTCGCTCATCTAATAAACTTTCATAGAGATCGAAGGTTTGATTTTGTCGCGCCGCGTCGCATAGCATCACTGTCGCGGGGTGTGTAATGATTGGTATAACTTTTTTTGGTATAGTAACATTTGATACAACAACATTTGGTATATATTTAAAGTATATAATTAGCCATTTGACATAATTAACATTTGGTATAACCACAAAATATCTACTTTTATTTTGTATAATCATTACTTCGTATAACACTTATTTATAATAAACGTTATATGGTATAACTATCTATTGATATACGACTAGTATAATATAACTAGCAAACAGTATAAAACATTTCATGAATTAATTTTATTCTTTTTTGAAGGGATCACAGTTCTAACCTAACCTAACCTACTTTTCTGATAGCAGTACCTATGTTTAAGGGTCACAGTTCTAACCTAACCTAACCTATTTTTCTGGTAGCAGCGCGTTGTGTGTAGGGGTCACAGTTCTAACCTAATTTACTTTTCTGGTAAGTGATGGATTTAATTTATTGTACATTTGTTTGTTATTCTAACTGTGCTTTAGGAAGAATTTGTGTTATACAATTTATTTATTATCGGAAATAAGCATTATACTGAAAGTATGATATAATAAATGTTATTCGAAAAAATGATCATTATATTAAATAAGAATTATACAATTTGTTAGTATATTATTTGTTGTTATATGATTCAATAATTATATCAAATGATCGTTATAACGACTAAAAATATATCAAAAAAAGTTATATCGACCGATACGCACCCACTGTCGCGTACCCGTCGTTCACGGAACCAAGGCGTAATTAGTTACAGCTATTAGTTAGCACCTGAAACTTGATCATAATGCCAATGTAAGTAGGTAAATGTAAAATGACAGAATTCGTTACCTTCAAACACAACCATCATTTTAAGCGAGTATGTGTCAGTGTGTCTGTCTATTTGTATTCTAAATCTGTTATAAAATTTACAACATCTAACAGGAGCTTTCTGTACATACGTGTAAAACTATTTCCTCATTTTATTGAAACTTTATATAGTACCTATAGTTTTAAACAAAAAGTGCCTACGACAGTCCCAGCACTTTTGCCGAGTAACGTTGTTCGGAACATGCTGACAAATCCCGCAGGGAGCTAACACGGTGTATACTCGTATGGTTGTATATACAGGATGGAATTTTCTATTACAAGTTAGAGGGAAGTTATTCTAAATAATGGAAATAGCAAATTTCACTCAAAAGACACTTTCTCTTGTTAGCGAAAAAAATATGACATCTGGGGACCGATTTTTGAATTTCGAACGCATGAATTCGCCGTTTGAAAGTCGTATCATTGGGCCATTTTTTTTTTCAAAGTTGTCCACCCCACTTTTTTTGTAACATGGGTATTTTTTACGCGATTCATACTCAGAATCGAGAGCTCTTTCGATCCTGTTATGAAGAAAAAAAATGTCCCAAGATTTCCATACATTTTTTCGAACCTTCCATTCCGTTACCGCCATACAATAAATATAAATATAAAATGTATGAAAAAGTGGTAACGGAATGGGAAAAAAACCTTGAGACACTTTTTTTTCTCCTATTAGGATTGAAAGAGCTCGCAATTGTGAGTAGAAAACACAAAAAAAATTCCAAATCTAAAGAAAAAGTGGGGTGGACAACTTTGAAAAAAATGGCCCCATTACGTCGTTTTCCACAGACTTTCGAACGGCGAATTCATGCGTACGAGATTCAAATATCGGTCCCCAGCATTCAAGGATTCTAAAACAATAAATAAGTACTTCCCTCATCCAGAAATCGGCTGAAATGAGAAAGTTTACATTCTGTTATTTTATGACAAGAATCAATAATGACAATAAATAAGAGTGAATAACTATTAAGAAACATTGGAAATTAAATATTATGGAGAACCTTTCGTCCATGTGGTATTGGAAACTTCCACCCTGTACTTACATAGTTAGAACATGTTAACTCTGTTACCGTGCAGATAAGGTTTTATTCAGTATAATATTTGAAAATGTTACTGGTTTTATGGACTCCTAATGTTTGTTCTTTATTTAGATACAGTTAAGTAGATTTAGTGAACTAATATTTTATTAAATGAAATGATGTTCTCCCAGACGTATCCGTCAACGGCGACATCCTTACAATTCACTAAGATATTAATTAATTAAATGAAATGAAATACACGTGTATTCATATTGTATAATGGGTTTACCCTTGAATCGCCGACAGACACTTGTTCGAATATTATTTCAAAGACAACGTTTCAAATAATTTCATTTCATCGACAGTTCATATCATAGAACAATCGAAACAAGTAAAATCAAACCGAAGACTTTTATTTCGTAGATAACTTATTCCGAGTATACTTTATATCGTGGTATTTCATTTCGTGTTTTTTCATTTCATTTTGTTTTACATTAAATACAATTCATTACGCATAATATTATTTCAATTATGTTTCTTTCTAAAATTGTACAATTTGTAAACTGTTTGTTTGGTCACAGTTCTAACCTAACCCAAACCTACTCGGTAAGCTGGTCGTTTTTGTGTGTGGTCACAGTTCTAACCTAACCTAAACCTAATTTAAAAGCCATTGGTTGTAGTGTAGGTCGCAGTTCAAACCTAACCTAAACCTACTCTGTAATCTGGTCGTTTTTGTGTGTGGTCACAGTTCTAACCTAACCTAAACCTAATTTAAAAGCCATTGGTTGTAGTGTAGGTCGCAGTTCTAACCTAACCTAAACCTACTCTGTAAGCCGGTCGTTTTTGTGTGTGGTCACAGTTATAACCTAACCTAAACCTACTCTAGGATTTAAGCCAATGGTCATAGTTTAATTATGGACGTAAATATGTGATGTGCCACGATAAAATCGACAATTTGAAGTTTCCTAGAATAGAAACATCTATTAACGTGTAGTACGACAAATGAGAAAGTATTGTAATAATACGTCGAATAAATGAATTGCGATGTTTTGTAGTTCTGCTATTTGAAGTACTTAAAGTTCAAAATAAATTTCTGAATTTCTACAAAAAATTGTAGTTTGGGACTCAAGAGGTAAATTATACACCCTGTTTTTATTGAATTCCGTTAACTTTAAGGGAAGATTCTTTAGATCAAATACAATTAATGTCTCTAAGAAAGTAGCGTCTTAACTCTTACGGTTATCGAGTTAATAAAAAAATAAAGATAATTACTGAACACGTGTGTGACAGCCTTTACCAATTCCTAATGTTATTTGTTTTGACATGTGCCGTCAATCACTTGACACTAACTTGAATGTTATTCTTAAGGGTCTCTCACACGAATAAATTTATTATGTATGAAAATGATGAAAAAATTTTTTTGCGACTTAACTATAATGATGTAGGTACAGTCAAGTGTAAAAATATGGGTGTACACATCTTACTCAAAAATATGTCCTATAGCATCTTAGTCCGGTGTAATAAGAGCGTAGTACCATATTTATGAGACGATTATTTCGATACGTATTTTTTGCACTTGACTGTACATGGTGGTTCCTGTTAATGAACAGCTACGTGTCGAATTTAACGGAAAACAAAAAAAACACGGTGTAGACTGATGTGAAATACAATAAATGAATGCTACCTATTATTATATACAGGTGTGAAATTTAAAATCCATATCCATTAATTATTCCCGAACGCACTTATTATAAGTGAAAATTTATTGAGATTGAAAAGGCAATTAAACCTTAATTATCTTCGTCTGTTCTCACCTTCACGTTATAAATTAATGGAGAATTTCGAGTCATGGAAATAATTTGGGAAAGTAATTTCCGGGCACATTGGAAGTTGACAAAGATGTTTGAAACAAATCTTTCTATGTTTGTATTCAATGGGTTTTCGTAGCAGTAAGGTAGTCGAAATTAAAATTAAACGAGAATCTAATTAAAGAAGAACCCAAGAAAATGTACATGAAGTTATATATTGATAAACCTGTCACAGATAAATAATAAATAAACATTATAGGACATTCTTACACAGTTTTACTGTAGGTACACAGACAAAGGTATATTTAACATACTCATAATTAAAGCATCCATTATTCAGAAACAAATATCTGTGCTCATCACACAAATAAATGCTCTTATCGGTATTCGAATCTGGGACTGGGGCTTAATAGGCAGGGTCACTACGCGCTAGGCCAGAGCGGTCGTCATGTAATGTATCCATTTATCATTGTACAACTTTTTTAATTAGATGTAAAAAAATATAAATAAAAACCTCTTTTTTACCATTTTTTTTTAAATAACGAAACAAACTTATTTTGCAAAATGTATGACAATGAGATGAATCGGTCTTATATATAATAATTATACCTATATAATTATACATTTTGCAGCTTATACATCATTCAGTTTTGCCAGCAAATATCTTCAAGTCTTGCGTATTACTATTAAAGGTGATGTTGCAGCGTTTCCCAAACTTTTTGTACTGGATTGTGTACAAACACTCGTAATTGGCCTTTTCAGCAGCTTTCTGACCGTGTTCACTGGTGAAGATACCGCCGGTGGCACGAAATCCGAGACTCTTGGACAGCTCGATTCTGAAAAAAAAAATCTGTAAATAGGAGTATCCTTTCCTGTAGGAATCATCAATCAGTGTAAATAGTAAGGAATACAGTGTAAATAAATAAATAAATAAATATACATATATTATAGTAGGCTTGTGTCGTTCACGAACTATGAACTGTTAGGAATAAAATCCCATCAATGACCGAAATAAACTGAATCTTTTCGTGCTCTGAGAATCGGTCTTTGCTCATTTAGTTCAGTATAGGATCGGTGAGCGCGAGCGGTTTGGATCGAGAACGAGTGTGTGACTGCGCCGACCGAGAGCAAGAGCTACTTAGCAGAGCAACACAAAAACATCAAGTTTTCATATTAAACTTCGGTTACTTACAACTATTCGACCCGGAATGTTACTATCTGTGGACTCTTCGTATCATTTTGACACTATTCGGTCCCATTCGTTCTGATCTTTCCGACCGCAGTGATCGCTGGTCTGGTTGAACTAAATGAGCAAAAGACCTAAAAGAGCGAGTTCCACGGTAAGCTCAAGAAGGCTTGTGTTGTGGGTAATCAGACAACGATATATATGATTATACAAATACTTATATACAGAAAACATCCATGACTCAGGAACAAATATCTGTGCTCATCACATAAATAAATGCAAATAATAATAATAGTAATAGTTACATTTAAAAAAGGTGTTTTTACCCCCACACCCTGTTTTTACTATGAGTGCCTCTGAAATCACAAGTAGCCTTTGTTCGTTTTGGAGGACCAAATTTTGCCTTTTTTCCACGGTCACCTTGGAAAGTATGGGTACTGTATAAAAAGTTCTCACTAAATGTGTAGGTACTGACTGTACCCATTAAAACATAGACAGAAAAATTGTTTCCTTGTCTGGATATCTAATCTTCTTTGGATATCTAATGTCAAGATTTAAAGGTAAGTAATATGAATGTAGTAGTACGCGAAAATCAATATTAAATTTGATATCTTACGCAATTGAGTAATTCAAATTTTATGCAGCCAAACAGCTTTGCCAAAACCAATAGTAATTGAGAATAGTTGAAAGTAGAGATGGGCCAAATCGAACATTCGGTAGGTAAATACGTATTCGGTATTTGGCAAGTTTTTATTCATCATATTCGGCCAAATGGTTCCATAGCCGAATATTTACCGAATAAACTAAGTAAAAAAACTCGTAGATCGTTGTTGCGTAATCGGATAATGACATTATTTCAGCATTGTAAGAAACTACCAAAAATTGTTAAATACTTACTTATAAATAATGCGTCATACAAATATATTTATTTTGTAAAAAAAGTTAAATAGCTGAGTTGTTTTCAAACCTCTATAGTCTGGAAGCATTTGTTTTGTTTTTGAATTTGTATTTTTTAAACTTTTTTATTATTAGTATCCCTTAATTAAACAAGGGGAATATATTTCCCATCATCATTTGGACTCTAACTATCATACAATTTTCTTGGTTCAAATTTCATTAATTTTGACCACCTGTATATCCGATTAAGTAAATGGGTTTACTCTTGGCCACAGACTAGCCAAAGGAAAGTACGTGGCTTACGATGGAGTGAGCTCGCCCAGAAGATGGCTGTTTAACTTAGAACTCCGAGTTTTATTAATCAATCACCTTTATAGTTACCTATACACTAAATATTAGGAACATTAGTAACCATAGTAACATAAATGTAACCTTATTCAAAGACAACATAAGCCTCAAAAATGTATTACAACCAACAACTCGACCGATTATTCGGTTTGATAAGAGCTAAGTCGTATATTCGTATTCGGCAAAGTCCATAATCGGCCCAAGTGCCCAACTCTAGTTGAAAGCGAAGTTGGTAACAGTGCCAAGTTGAGTCAAATTTATTGGGTTGGTAAGAAAGTAATGAGCGAATCATAACCAATATTGTAATTTTTATTTAATTTATTATTTTAATCATTTATCAAAAATATAACGGCCTTCGTTATCTACTACTTGTCTCCATCGTTCTGGTAAAGAATGAATAGCATCGGCGAAGAAGTTCTTAGGTTTAGATTCAAAAACTCAGCTATGTACTGTCGTAGATGGGCTTGATCATCGAACTTTTTTTCATTCAAGGCATTGCTTAGCGATCTGAACAATGCGTAATCCGTAGGTGCCAAGTCTGGAGAGTACGGTGGATGAGGTATCACTTTCCAACCTAGCTCCAATAGCTTTAGCCGAGTCACTTTCGCAATGTGTGGGCGAGCATTGTCGTGTAAGAAAAAAACTTTAGCATGCTGTGGACGATTCTGACAGATTTTTTGGTTTAAATTTTCAAGCTGATTACAGTATACTGATGCGGTAACAGTCATTCCACTTGGTAGGAGTTCCCAGTGAATAATACCATGAATATCCCACCAAACGGACAGCATAACTTTTTTCGGGTGAGGCTCTGTTTTTGGTGCCTCTATTCCTTTTTCGTTTGGAGCTAGCCACTGACGTTTGTGTGTGTGATTTATATATAAGACCCATTTTTTATCTCCAGTGATAAGATGGTCCAACCAGTTGAATGTGCGGCGAAAAGACAGAAGTTGTATGCAGATATCGGCACGGCGGTTTAGTTGATCTCTATCAAGTTCGTGCGGTATCCAAACACTGTATTTGTAGGGTTTTCCCAACTCGTGTAAATGTGTTTCTATGGTGACATGAGAGCAGCCTGACTCGGTAGCAAGAGTACGACTCGTTAGCCTCGGATCTCCTTCAATTAAGGTTTTTAATTTGGCTACATCAATCTTCACCGGTCGACCAGACTTAGGTTGATCTGATAATGAAAAGTCGCCACTACGAAACCGCTGGAACCATCGTTTCGCCGTGGCCTCAGACACAACTTCAGGAGCAACACGCTGACATATATTACGCACTGCTTCGGCGGCTGAATGGCCAGACTGAAATTCATATAGTAAGCAATGCCTTACATGCACTTTTAATTCGTCCATTTTATTCCTTATATTAGCTCGGCGACAGCTAGTGAATGACTGACGAGAAACTGTGCGACTCGCCCTTTATATACTTTCGACCATAGAAGATTCTAGAACTCTCTCAAAAATTTTATGTGGAATTCAATCGATCGCTCATTACTTTCTTACCAACCCAATAACTACGTAGCGTAGGTATACGCGGAAACCGAGCAAGTTAACAATAATGGAAGTCTGTCATCATTTGGTTAGCTCCTGCCTGTTCTATTGTGGTGTGTGCCGTTTGTAGTGTCTTCAATAGCTTAAAATGAGTAATTTTAAAGCATTATTAAGATAAGGTACAGCGGGGCAAATCTCAACCGGGGGGAAAATGTAACTGGTCCATTTTCCCATGTTTTACAATGTTTGCATTATTAAATAGAGTGTCCACCGGTTATATATGGTAGGTGTTGCAAAAGCAACCATTTATTTGTATAGAACTTACCTATTCCTATTGCAATACCTAAACGCAGCCGTTGGGCTCGGCTAGTTTCGTAATTGCAAAACCTGCACTAAACACTTTTACAAAACCATCAAAGTAAGGTACCTATTCTAAACGAAGAGACTTAGCATGTAAGAATGCAACATTTTAACGATGCTGTTCGTCAGACTGGTATTAATATTGCTACAAAATATTGGAACAATAGGTATTGCTACAAATTTCGCAGCAGGTAAATGTATTTTTCATTAATATTGCAGTAGATAGATACATACAATTATCTTAAATTTTAATAAAATGTAATTCTCTTCTTCCTCGACCCCTCGTTGCTGAAGATCGCTACCATGTATGCAGTGTCTCCAGAGCATGCGGTCTTGCTTGTACTATGACACTACTTCATCCAAAGGTACTATGTTGTTGTCAACAGTAACTTCAGTTCAGTTGTAAGGTAAATGTTAGTGTGAGATCGACACGGAGCTCAGCGCCGTTACTAACGTAAAACATGTTAACTTAGTTGCACAGATATACGAGCAATTCTACATGTGCGACTTGTTTACTAGGATGTAGTTTGCAAGTTACGAGTACAAGTTCGAGAGAAATAAAACTGGAATGGTTGCTGGAATAGCAAAATAGATGCCTTTTTGTTAAAAACTACTTCAGATAGTTGTCAAAAACAAATAATTTACATTTAAGCATAGATTTAAAAACTTTATAATTCTAGTTTAAATAATAATTGAGTAGTTCTTAAAACAAAACGACGATCATTTAATTTGAACTAATTTGTAACTTCTCGAACCATGCAAAAGCTACAATTGACTATTGACATCAATCAATCTTTTGTATATTAATTGAGCTAACAATAACTAATCAATAAATGATCCAAACATAATTATAATTCGACAATAGTCACCATATTGAATCCTGCCGTGAGCTTGTTTCATGAATAAACCGATTTCCGCGCTAACGGATTTCGGTAAACGATGTGATTTAGACTTACCACGCTGAAATTAATTTGGGGTTGATGCCCTAACCTGAATTAAAACAACTAATATTTGTTACCTATTATAACTAGCCAGTATATATATTGATTTAGACTAACACGATTTGCACTCATAATTTTAGAACAAAACGGGACTTAAATAAATGATATAAATGTAGGTAAGTGTTTACGCGATTAAGTCCCGTTTTATTCTAAAATTATTAGCCAGTATATCATTTGTTAATGGTGTCATAAGCTTTCATAGATAAATATATGCCAGAGTTAATGGATTCCGGAATAACAGAATGTTATTAAAACTTACTTCGCCTTACGTAATTTGAAGGTGATATCCAAACTAGACTCACAATTGTTAATGTAAGAAATAATGCAAACATTTGTAATTATAATTTGTCAAGTCACCACATTTACCTTTCTGTGCCACAAGTGTGTTTCATGAATACGATTTCCGCACTAAAGGATTTCTATATAACACGATCTGATTAAGATCTAACCTCGCCATAAGTAATTCAGGGGTGATGCCCAAGCTTGAAATAAAATGTCAATGCAATTAACATACAGTGTGTAAGCCTTATACGGAGGAAAAAGTTAAACCAGACATTGCAAAATTCGCTATGTGATTTTTAACGATTTTTCGTTTTCAATGCCATTTTAAACCTTATTTCTAAATACATATGCTCCAAAAACAGCGTCGAGCTCATTTCAGTATTACAGGTTTTATCAAAAGTAGGTATGTGATGCCCATACATTGAATGTTCCTCCTATAATCGCTAACTGCAATAAATCACATAACTACATTATCTTCTTATAACAGCAGTTTTGGAATTGCGCCTGCTATGTGAATTATGACACATAGCTATATTTTCGGAAATATTGTATAAAAAGATGTGTTAGATGTTTGTGCCCGATTTGTACAATCTCATACACAGCGATAATTTTGTACTATTTGTAGAAATCGTGAATGTTTCCAGATCGTGTGTTTTGCGTCACATAGCAGGCTTTTCTTATAAAAATCTAGCCTACTCTTAAAACTTGTTTAAATGGTGTAAGGTAGGTGGGTTTGTAGTCAAGTATAACCTCTAAAAATGAGACAAAGAGTGTAGTTTCCCTTTTTATTGAGACTATGTCTGAAAGTACTCACTCTGACCGAATAGTTATTTTTTAATATTTGTTAAAAATAAATCATTTCAAATTGATTTTTAAGATTAACTGTCAGAAATTTATTAGTGTTTAGTATACTGACAAATTTCGTGTAGGGTTCAGTGCGTGTAAACGTATATTACAAACTATCGAAATACGATAAAGTTATGCTAAGTAACTCAAAAAAATAGCAAGTGATTTAACATTGCATTGGTAAGACATCGTTTTGTATGAAATTTTGTGTGATAAGATCTATCTATCCTTTCTGGAAACATTTTAAAATAAATAAATGAAAATAAAATGTTTAATAAATGAAAAAATGCTGACTTGAGAAATCACACAAAGTTTTGAGTGACAAAGATTGTTTATCGTTTTCGGATCAAAAAAGAAAAATGGAACCCTTATACAATTTCGGAAAAACCCTATACTCAAGTGTACTGTACCGAACGCCTTGAAGCTGTAAAAAAACCTTATATCTAAGTAAATACAACATAGGTTAATTGAGTTGAAAAAAAAATCTACGCTCTCAAGGAAGTCAAAATTAATAGGGTACTTCCGGTTGACCTAAACTATGAAATTTGGAAAATAAATCGTATTACACCATACATGATTATTAATATAGTTGTGAGAAAAAAAAATAGTAAAATATACACGTAACCTTCGGTGTTCGAGCCAGACTAGCATTATCCAGTTTTTTCAAGTTAAAAAATGTATAATGAAATCTTATTCAATACATAAATGTTTAGGTACATAATACCACATTGAGCAACTTTGTAACTGAAATAACCTCCATTCATAAAAATTTATGGAAAAAATATATTATTATAGTTGTAATATATTGGTAGTAATATATTAATTTAATCGAGTTTTTTTATTATAGTATTGCGTATTAAGCTTATAGTATTAAATCGTGTTTTTTCTGAAATAATTAATTCGAAAATGAATTGCTAAATTACAAATAAACAACAACATAGTTAATTCAAATCATATGATTAAATAACCATGTGACGATAAAGTGCACAAATTGTATTTTGTTCCTTAAGAATAAAATCTAGTTAAGTGATTGTAAGACACATACCGGTTTCTTATGACTCAAATTATAATCGCTATGTAACATATTTATGAAAAAATATTTTTTTAACCTTATAATAACTGAAATAAAATTTCAAGTTATTTCTTAATGTATGCAAAAGTGAAAATACTTATGCCATAAAAATATTGATTTATTTATGTTCAATAATTGCCGAAATAAACAGTTTTTTGTGTCTCCTGTAAAGTAGGTTAAAAACACATAGCGAAATTTGCACGCGCAGCGACGAATATACATACTAATATTATAAAATGGTAAAGTGTGTGTGTCTGTTTGTTTGTTCGTTCTTCACGGCAAAACGGAGCGACAAATTGTCGTGATTTTTTAAGTGGAGATAGTTGAAGGGATGGAGAGTGACATAGGCTGCTTTTTGTCTCTTTCTAACGCGAGCGAAGCCGCGGGCAAAAGCTAGTTATATTATAATTCATCAGTGCTATTAACTAATTAAGATTACTCTTAGTAAGTGGTTTCATCCGCTACTAATGAAGATGACTGTACCAAAAACTTGTTTCACGAATAAATAGATTCCTGTATAACACTATCTGATTGACTTACCTCGCCGTAAGTAATTTGGTGGCGATGCCCAATCTCCTGTATTCCGGGGCCACAGAGAGGCCGGCACCCATTAGGTATTCACCAACTCCGTATTTATCATAAATTACGGGCACTTTCATCGCCTCTGCGAACATGCGTAGGGATAATAGGCCGGCTTCGGTTTTTGGCTGTGGAAGGAAATGTGATATTATGTAACTGGTGTCGATAATCTCTGGGAAACCGTGCATTATTAAATTCTAACCTTTTAGCCTGTGTGGTGACGGGTTAAGAATTTCACCACCCCCTTTCTTCCCGTGGGTGTCGTAGAAGGCGACTATGGGATATGGGTTAAATTGTGGCGTAGGCGAGAGGCTGGCAACCTGTCACTGCAATGTCACAGTTTCGTTTTCTTTCAACCCCTTATTTGCCAAGAGTGGCACTGAAGCTTTAGTAGTTTCATGTGTTCTGCCTACCTCTTTATGGGATTATGGGATACAGGCGTAATTGTATGTATGTATGTATGTATGTAGGTGTATTAAATTCTAAATAAATAAAACCGGACAAGAGCGTGTCGGGCCACATACATAATAAAACATTTTTTTTACTTTTTTTTTTGCACTTTTTCGGCGTGATATACATATTGGTACCAAATTTCAGCTTTCTAGTCCTTTGAGTCACTGAGATTATCCGCGGATGGACGGCGATGGCGAAACTATAAGGGTTCCTAGTTGACTACGGAACCCTAAAAATAGTAAATTAGTGTATCTACGTAGATAAAACGACTTTGTTCGTTCAAAATACCTTTACCGCGAGTATCTTGAACGAGCATGTAGGTAACCCGTGATGCATACAAATTTGCACGAAGGGGGGGTCAGTTTACTCTGCAGCTTAAATTATCTGCAAGTTATTAATCGAAATTTGTACAATAGAAATGTAGTAGGTATAGTTAACGCTTGCATGACGTCTTGTTTATTTCAATGTTTTTAATAAAAACTTCAAGCATAAATGATATCATGACCCTAAATCAATGATACACTGATAGGATATAATGTAGATAATACTGAGTTAAGTCCCTAAGGGCTTAAACTAGGTCGACCTCGAATAGAAATGGAAGAATAAACGGGAGCGGTTTCAGGGTTAGGGCGGAACGGCGATCGGCGTAAAGCTCAGATGAAATGGGGTGGCCGGATGAAACTCGGGCTTATTCTGTTATTCTCTTTAATACAATATTTATTGAAAATTTGACAAGCGCTGAAATGAAGCGCACAGTAATGATGTTTGGCAGTCTAATTTACATAGTTTGGTGTACCGTCAACAGTTCATATTTATAATGTTATAAATAAATAAATAAATAAATATTATAGGACATTCTTACACAGATTGACTGAGTCCCACGGTAAGCTCAAGAAAGCTTGTGTTATGGGTACTCAGACAACGCTATATATAATATACAAATACTTAAATACATAGAAAACATCCATGACTCAGGAACAAATATCTGTGCTCATCACACAAATAAATGCCCTTACCGGGATTCGAACCCGGGACCGCGGCGCAGCAGGCAGGGTCACTACCAACTAGGCCAAACCGGTCGTCAAAATAAAAGCTTGTCCTAAAAGCTTTTAGGCCGATCATCATGCAACCCTACTTTGTTTAGAATTTTAAATTAATGCAAATTAGCCGATTTGGAGTCTCTTGCTCTTTGCTTCATACAGAAATGTACCTGCCAAAAATTTTGCAAGAACTCATAATAGAATAAGAATTTGAAGTCGCTGGCTTTATTCGGGTTTCCGTTATCGTCGAATGAGATTCGGTACGATACCAAAATAAAAACAAATGAACCAAGGGAACCTTGGAACACTTGGCACGTTTTAGTTTACTGACATTCAGTACCTTTGCATTTAGGCATATACAAGTGCGGTTTTGTAGGCTTGTACATTTAGTCAAGAAATATAGTAAAGTACAATGGGATGGCTAGGTATCAGATGAGTAATTTAACAATAAAACCGGCCAAGAGCGTGTCGGGCCACGCTCAGTGTAGGGTTCCGTAGTTTTTCGTATTTTTCTCAAAAACTATTGAACCTATCTAGTTAAAAACAATTTTCCTAGAAAGTCTTTATAAAGTTCTACTTTTGTGATTTTTTTCATATTTTTTAAACATATGGTTCAAAAGTTAAAGGGGGGGAAGCACTTTTTTTTCCTTTAGGAGCGATTATTTCCGAAAATATTAATATTATCAAAAAACGATCTTAGTAAACCCTTATTTATTTTTAAATACCTATCCAACAATATATCACACGTTGGGGTTGAAATGAAAAAAATATCAGCCCCCACTTTACATGTAGGGGGGGTACCCTAATAAAACATTTTTTTCCATTTTTTATTTTTGCACTTTGTTGGCGTGATTGATATACATATTAGTACCAAATTTCAGCTTTCTAGTGCTTACGGTTACTGAGATTATCCGCGGACGGACGGACGGACGGACGGACAGACAGACATGGCGAAACTATAAGGGTTCCTAGTTGACTACGGAACCCTAAAAACAGTCCTTCGTGCATAACAACGTACCCTAGGTACTTTTTTTGACTGTGCCTTAGTTTTTTATTCCAAAATAGTGTGTTAAAAGAATGTTTTTATGTAGAGACTTTCATTTTACAACTAAATAATTAGAGTTTACAGATAAATACATACATACATACATACATACATACGATCACGCCTGTATCCCATAAAGGGGTAGGCAGAGCACATGAAACTACTTAAGCTTCAGTGCCACTCTTGGCATATAAGGGGTTGAAAGAAAACGAAACGGGGTTGAGATAAATACTAAAAACAAAATAAAACAAAATAAAATTAAACTCATACTAACAAGTCTGTGGGTTTCAAACAAAAACTAAAAACTTATCGGTTGCTGATTTAATTAAAGAATATACGAGTACCTGTCCTGCAATCGGCTGGAGACTTCAGTAAATAGTGTACTTACCTAAAAGATACGAAATCATCTTTTTCAAAATGATTATCTTCAAATGAGCATTTCTTTTTTTTCGCCACTTTTATGAAATGTAATATTTTTGAAAAAAAATATAGGATTTCTACTCAGAATCACTAGTTTTTTCAATCCTAGTAGTTAAAAAAATGTTCCAATACGATTTTTCCTTATTTTTTTAACATTTTCCGTACATGCTGTGTCAGCTGTATGGGGTAACAAAAGAGGAAAGTAACAAAAATGTATGGAAATTCTGGGACACTTTTTGTCTCCCAGTGAGATTGAGAGTACTCGTGATTCTGAGTACAACTGACCTAAAATTCCCTAAAAAAATCAAAATAAAAAAATGGCAAAAAAATAGGAAATGCTCAAATAATCCTTATAGTTTTATTACTCTTTACATACATCCAGCGGAGACTGTAACCTACTAAGAACCGATACAAAACAATAATCACCGGATTATGATCCACAAACTCCCCCTTGACCTGCGGCATGCAAAGATTCACTCCCACCAAAGTGTGGCCCGATCCATCTCCGTCAGCCAGGAAACACGCTAGCGACATCTTCTGTCTAATGATCGACGTCAGCAACACGCGGTACTCTTGCACCGCATCCGGGTCTCGCGCCGTACCTATTCAAAAGTGGACGTCAATTAATCATGCGACCCAAACTCGATTAATAACCCGTACAAATCAATTGGAAAATTTTCAATCTTAATCAGTCCCGCTTGAAACGCATTTGACGTCTGTTTTCCAGGGAGTTTTTATCAGTAATTTTGCTAAATGAGTTTGACCGTCATTAATTTCTTCAAAGCCAGAAAACTAATTTGATGAAATACCCCATCCTGGTCGCTGTAATACGAGCGTTTTTTTAAAGAAGATTATTAACTCAATTTAAAAGTGTTGTCTGATAAAGTATCTACGAGAATAATTAGACGTTTTATTTTATTGGAAAAAATAATAAAGATCTTTATCTTTAGTGTGTATTACCCCGCGGTACCGTATCGTTACGAGAAGGTACCTAAATACACGTTTTTCATTCATCAAAATGAAATAATAAAGCGAGGCTGTTCAGGTTAAAATCATATATTAGGTGTAAATGTTTTATATACTTATACTTAGTTTGTAAACATGGTCCGTGAGACCGACTTTACAAAATACATTTAAAAATATTCAAAAGTTCCTAATTTAACATGGAATATGAATGCGATATGACATATTTAAAAAATATTAACTAAGGTACAGCAGGACAAATCTCGACTGGCAAATGTAACTGGTCCATTTTTTCCATGTTTTACAATGTTTGCATTATTAAATAGAGTGGTACCGGTTACATATGGTAGGCGTGTTCAGTGGATACAAGTAGAACTCAACATCTTAGTGTAATAATGGAAAAATGGATTAGTTACAATTGCCCAACGGTCAAGATTTGCCCCGCTGTACCTTACAGATATTTCACGTATCATTAGGTTGTTTTTACATATCATTACGGAAGCCGTGCCTTTGGAAGCCGAACCTTTGGAAGGCGTGCAAGGAAACGAAGCTAAGACTTAGAAGCTATTTGGACACTTTATGCAAACAACGAATCATTTGATATTTATCATCATCAATCATTTAAGAGTTGGACTCTTTTATAAATTGAAAATCGAGATTATTACACCAATACGTACGCCCAAACTTAAAGTGATGTAGTTTTAACGATATAATTATGATTGAAGTGTTTGTTTAACATAAATTTCAGTACAAAATTTACATTTGATTACGCGGGTTGCACAATAAAGTTATAATTTGGGAAGGTATCCACAGAAGGGTAATGGCACCACATTAGGACGAACCCCAGCCTCGGGATAATTGGGCGGTGGGCGGCGGTCGACGCTGGACATAGACCACCATGACAAGATTGCGCAACATTCTTAGTAAAGTGTTCGCTATTCATTTAAGACAAAGGGTTTTCTTGCCTTACTATACAGTAAGTTCAGCAAGTAGTATTTCACCTACCTACCATATCCTCAGAAATAAATATTATGATTATGATTAGGATTTTGTACACTTATTAGCTATAATATGTGGTAATAAATGTATATACTTATATATAGACAGGATAACAAAAATAGTTACTAAAAGGTTCGACATTGCAGTGTTAGTGATTACTTAATTAGAAAGAAGGAAAGAAGGTCAGTTAATATCTTTAAATATGATAGCTTCAGATCCATTAACTACTTCAAACAAATACGTCACTGACATTCGTATTGTATGTAAAGCTAGTATTCAACAAAAAAAAATCTAAGTTCAAATCAAAACATAGTTAAAGAGGTAAGTTTAAACTGAAATAAGTAGCTGGTGCCTTTCAATAGTGTGGTATCAAGATTGGTAGCACCAAGACTTGTTCAAATCACGAATTTTCTTTATATACTATGTGTCATCTACTAGTAAAGTGATCTGTGCTACAGAATAAGGCTAATGACTTATTTTCTTGCGTGAGAAAATGTTCGCCGCCATAAGAAGGGATTCTGTTAATTGCAAAAAGTGTTGAGCCCGCAGCCGCTGAAAGTGCTCGGTTAATTAATGTTAAGTATTTTATTAACTGCGATTCAATTATGTCGTCACAGTGTAATGTATTTTGTAAATTTCTTTGTATAAAACTTGTAAACGTACAGTAGTGGGATGTATATTTTATACCTACATATATCTAAATATAGTTTTAAAAGGTAGAGGAAAACAGATTGTGTTCTATGTCAATCGCTTCTCGAAAACATAGTTTATTCAATAAAGCATATTTTATACCAGTATTTCAACTGAAAATATATACGAGTAAGTACTCCCAAAATAAATGTCTTATCAAAAGCTAGTTTTGATATTAAATTTTTATTACAGTGAAATTTTTTGTAAAGCCGCAAAAAACAGTGTTCTCAAAAGTGTAAAAAAACATTAATTTTACTAAGTATTAGTTTTTTAAGATTAAAAACCCTTGACGAACCGGAAAATATTTTTTTGGTGTGACAGCTATAATTATTATACATTTAGGTATCTCATTTTTGTATTAATTACAGCTTTATTCAAAATGGACCTACATATTTACACAGTGCAAAGAAAATAAATAAGGGTGGCGGGAATAAAGAATAGCCCTTAATTAGGTAAATTCTGATTGGGGTCAGAGCAAACGGTCAAAAAGTTGCCTACGACGATTAAGGTGTTACGAAACTTTACTTTGCCGGTTAGAGTTCGGGAAAGTATTTCATAGCCGATGATATTACAAGGTTTTATTGTAAAAGTTACTTACAAAACTTCGTATATAAAACTCAAAAATAAATAAGTATATTAAAAACAATTACTGATTTCTGTAAAATTCTTACATGTGTAGCGTTGCTCAATCAAATTGGGAATATAAAACTAAAATACAAATATACGATAAGAAATGAATATAATAATGTCTATGATATATAAACGTACCTCGGAAACACCGAGAAAATATATACCTTTCAGATGGCGCTAATACCTATTATTATTTACAATTTTTATGTAAAGAATATACAGGTCAAATTGTCAAAACTGATATTTTAAATGACTTTCGTATATCGTAACTAGATGCACTGTGACTTCAATTTTTTCTTTCCTTTTCTATTTTGAGCTTTACTACTGTTTTTGTAAACGGCTGTTTACTTTCAAAATCAATTATTGATGTCCTGGCAGGGATTATGGTCACGCGATAAATGGGCCATTTTTTTCCAAAGTTGTCCACCCTACTTTTCTTGTAACATGGGTATTTTTACGCGATTCATACTCAGAATCGCGAGGTCTTTCGATCCTGATAGGATGAAAAATGTCCCAAAATTGCCATACATTTCTTCGAACCTTCCATTCCGTTACCGCTAAAACAAAATGTATGAAAAAATGGTAACGGAATGGGAAAAAAACCTTGGGACACTTTTTTTATCCTATTAGAATTGAAAGAGATCGCGATTCTGAATGGAGACCACATAAAAATTTTCAAATCCAAAAAAAGTGGGGTGGATAACTTTGAAAAACATGGCCCAAATGATAAAACATCTACCTGGCCGTCCCTATCCCACTATTTGTAAGTGCCTGATGTACAAAAGCCGTAATTTGTTGCGAGACGGCAAAGGCTGCTGATCAGCTTACAGCGCGCGGATGTACCGTCACTCTCGTTATGAATGAGCCGCACATTTAAATTAAAGCGGTTTACAATCGGAATCCTAAATGGTGGTGTTACCGCGTTTAATACAAAGTGTCTTAAAGTAACCAACATTTCGTGTTCGCTTTCTAATCAACAGTTAGATTGACATGAAATTTCAACTTCAAAGCAATGGCACCATTTTCCGTACTGACCTTACACGATTGGTTGATATATACCTAAACGTATTTATCCAAATAGCAAGAATGTTCTTTGTAATTCTTAGTTACCTAATTTTAAGATCTGTTATCTTAATTTGATGGAATTAGTTATACAATTTTGTCACTAACTCGAAAATTAACTATTAACGAGAAATTAAATTAGAACCCTCAGTGAGCTCATGGTTAGCTCAAAATATCCCTCAAACACAATGATTTATACATTCAAAAGCCAAAATTACTAGCACACCGCTTTGTATTAACTTAAATTAGATACGTAGTAGTTTGAATGCAGCTTTACAAAGCGAAATGCAGCTAACTAGTAAATTGCGATGTTACAACTAAATAATATTTTTGATGAACTTATGTAAAAGCTGCATACAGCGTGTTTTGGAAACGTTATTATGCAACCAGCAAACTTCTCTAATGCAGTATTCATAACTCACCCGCCGCGCTCCACCAAACATCTTCCTTAATATAATTTCCCAGCATGAATTCGACGGCGGTACTCCACATAGATTCAGATACATCCTCCACCACGAATTTCATCGCCCCGCCGTCGACGGTGCGCTCAAACCGGTCCCATACTTTAGGATATTCCCGGGAAGACATTGTCTTAAATTCCTAAACAGTGCAAAATGAAGGAACGTTTTTGAGGTTTTAAATTTAAGACGACTTCTGAGACATTGAGTGCACGGGATGGGACTGGCTTGTATTCTGTATGAGCTCGGTTTGTGCTACTTGCGGTTTATAAGTTGCGGTGTTTAACTAGATTTGTTGTCACAAGATGATCCTTGTGCACAGGATGATTTACTTGCTCTTCATGTCTTTAAAGCTTTATTAGGAAATATTAAATACGGACATCTTATCCTTATCAAGAATGAGCAATATTATAAGCCAAGATTAACATTTTCGTAAAACCCGTTCATTGTAAACCCCTTACACATTAATTACACTTTCATAACGATCTCGAGGGAAGTGTTGGCTTTGGTTTTGTGCACCTTCCAAACATAAGAACTTCAGTGTTCCGTTATACATAAACTCATAGTTACAAATAATAACCCTTCCAGTTATAACAATAAACTCGCAACTTCACAACAAATCAAAAAGGACTTTGGCCGCCAGTAGCGGTAATGATAAAATTCATCGTATGAATTATACGCCCTACCGCTGCACGAAAGTCTTTGACTTAGACCATAAAACTTTTTTTTTAATTATTTATTCCTTGCCGAAAGGTGCCTACTAAACTATGCCTATAAAATGTTTATTTAGTTTGTAAACCTTGCTCAGCGATGCAAATATTTCATTGTGTTCATTTGATTCCGAATATCTCCTTACCTTTGAACTCATATTAAATTTATTCAAGTATAATGTTGCTCTGTATGTGGTATACGTAATGGTTTTCTTCGAATTCCTTATACTCGCACAAATTTGTTCCATCAGCGCTGTGTGAATTGTTGTCGGTTGCTCTGTTAACATTATCCAATGAAGCGTGACTAATGAGTGTTATTGGATTTTGGAATACATTTGGTTCTTCAGAATACAAATGGAGAGATATTATATTAGTCGACAATATTACTTGCCTATTGGAGACATCGTATGTTTGTATCAAACACATTTTTCAAAGTTCTGTTATCCTCGAAATACATAACATCACATTAGCAAGTGCGTGTCTTTGAAACTCCATGTTCAGAATTTCGTTAATCTTATTGTAAAGTTTCTAATACTCAAATGAACACTTGTATTCGTGAAACCTGTTAAATTGGGATGCACTGGGCTCTGTTTGGCTACCGAGCAATTATCAGGTGCCGTAGCGGAATAGCATTTCTACGACGCGAAACGAACACGAAACACCGCGAAAGGTAGTCTGGCTGTATCGCGCCAATACACAAGAGCGATAGAGATAGATATCTACGAGCGTTTCGTTTCGTGAGCGTTTGTGCCATTCGGCCACGTACCCTGGCCTGGTTCACTCAACTTGACGTCCTTTGCGTACAGACATCGACTGATATGATTTTAACTTGAATTTTGTCAAACAACTAGTCGAAATGAATGCATTATAAAAACTCAACATTATTTAGTCCTCAATCACTGTCCAACATCGGTTTAATTGAAAGTTTTTTTTCCAGTAGGTACGCTATTTCAATTTTTATTGTTATTAAAAATGAGATCTAGCTGTACCATCGACACTTTAGCAGCCAAGTGGTTGTGGCGCATTCTGATCCGAGCAATGTAAGCGATCCAATTGCGGTTACGTAACATCGGAACGCGTCACACAGTTATTTCTATTGCGTTCCTTCTTCCCACATTTGCAGGTCCATTTATCTTGCGGGAGCACAAATTTATGCATATTTTATGAAGGTGCTATTCGCAGTGCGCTTTGGTAGTTTTACTTTATTGAATGGCCTTGCATACCCAGCGTTAGCGTACTTTGCTGGGAATATTGTATCAAGGTTGCTGTTGTGACTAAAATAATTGTTATATTTTAAATATAGGTATATAATACATGTAAGTTATCATGAAAAATATTGCTATTATAGATACTTAAAAAAAAATTGCTATTATAGTTATACTTAAAATTAAAATTCGAGAAGACTTTGACGACCGGTCTGGCTCAGTCGGTAGTGACCCTGCCTGCTAAGCCGCGGTCCTGGGTTCGAATCCCGGTAAGGGCATATATTTCTGTGATGACTGATGAGCACAGATATTTGTTCCTGAGCCATGGATGTTTTCTATGTATACAGCGCGTAAACCTAATATGGGCGATAAATGAAACCAGGCATATAATTCAATATTGTTATCATTAATTAAGAGGTTGTTTTTGAGTTACTTTTAATTTTCACCCCATAATGAATTTTTGAAAAAATTCCCAGCAGCAATGTAGTGTAAACGTGGTTGCGATGACAATCAATGACAACTGTCAACGAGCAGTTAACGCGAGTGTGTTTGCATTACGTTGCGGGCCGAATTATTTTGTATGGATAAAAAAAATATTTAAATTTTAAGTAAAAGTTTTCTAATTCCATTTTTTATATCCTATACTCACCACCGTTAAGAGGTTCGCCCGTATTAGGTTTACACCCTGTATAAGTATTTATTTATCTATTTAATTATGTATTTCGTCGCTTAGCACCCATAGTACAAGCTTTGCTTAGTTTGGGGCTAAGTTGATCTGTGTAAGTGCGTTTTCACATTATCCGATCCGATATCGGATGTCGGACCGATATCCCATACATTACAGGCGCCATCTTGGATTTTTTCTATTGAAATCCTTCCGACATCCGTTATATCGGACCGGATAATGTGAAAACTGTCTAAGGTGTCCCCAATATTTATTAATTTATATTTATTTAAGTACTTAAAATTCAAAAAGACAGAAATTTGTACGAATATACCTAATAGTTGACTAAAAGTCGCGTGTTTGATTAGTTATGTTAACGATATTAAAGGTGGGTAGTAGGTAATTGACGAATTTGCGCGTCATCGTAGATAACAAGAACTATAGGTACTTTCAGATGAAAACTTTGTTATCTGAGGCAACTTTTGAACCAACCTGTTATAAAAGTATCTAAACGAGAAAATAAGTAGTTACGCGTTATGTTCTCTACCTAGCTATTATTCTAAATATAGCTACTATGTCTGTTTGGAAATAAAAGGATAGTGATATTTTGAACCGCATGCAATCTGTGACCATTCTCTTTCCGCGCCAACTTCTCACAGAAACATTCCAATGAATAACTGCACACATCTACCTAACTTTCATTTGAATCGGGACGGAGAGACATAACTTTTTCAATTTCGCCTTTAGCGACGCCACTGATTGGCGTTGCCACAGAGGTGGCAACGCATTTCACAACTTTAAATACTCGTACTGTGAGATATTTATCACATAGGTACGGAATGTTACTCAGTTACTCACCTATTTATTTAACACAGGATAGGTAAAGGAAAATACGTGATTTATTTTTATAAAAATAAATAAAATACCTATTTAATAAGAATAAGAATAGTTTATTATTAAAAGAAATTAATATTATAGAACATTCTTACACATATTGACTGAGCCCCATGGTAAACTCAAGAAGCTTGTATTGTGAATATTTACTCAGACAACGATATACATAATATACAAATTCATACATAGAAAACATACACAAATGTCCACAAATATATGTGCTCATCACACAAATGCCCTTACCGGGATTCGAACCCAGGACTGCGGCTGAGCCAGACCGGTAGATACATAAGTATAAACGATGAAAGTAGGTACCAAAAATGACATTATTTCAGTATCATCCCATTCAGTATTATCAAAATACAGAACACTTATACGTATTTAGTAATATCAACATGTGTTGCACTATAACACTTCCAAGATTTTCCATGGGGTAGAAAAGATGAAGGACCCCGATGATGAAACGAGCTGGCTTACATGGACGCTCGATGAACGTGGAATCAGAATCGGAATAAAATGACGGAGACTTTTCCCGATAATGGGATAATTTTTGCAATAGGTACTTATGTATGGACTACTTAGGCTCAGCAACTAGTACCTATAACAAAGACACCAACAAGCAAAAATAAAGTTTTCGGTAGGTCGTCTCGTTAACCAAACTCCGTGAGCGTATCAAGAATAACAAAAGCGGGTTGGTTCCTAATTCAAGCTGGCTAATCGCACAGACGCTCGAGCTCACACAACGGGTGCCGCAGCGCGTAAAACACACACCTCGGGACAAATAGCTCTATTAATCACAGTTCGAGGCTCAGGGACTAGTGATGTGATATACAAGTATTCTCTAGGCAGACATTTGTACCTACCTACGTTATATTTACCATACGTATACTCGGGGCATGACTACGAATGTGGGATTAAATTCATACGAAAAACCTCGTAAGTCGTAATAGATGAGACTTAAGGTGTGTCGACTTAAGTTAAGGATATCTGAATTTTGCGCCAGCGGACAGTGAGACGGACGATTACACCTACAATAGGTACCCATCGTTTTTTTTAACTCGATAAATTGATGTATCAAAAAATAGATCCCGAATGAGGAACCTCCTCCTTTTTTTGGTCTGTTAAAAAGTTACGTTGTTTCCAATCTACCTCGGTTTTACTCACGTTAACCTACTCTTATTACAAAAATATTTGATAACCAACGCCATCGTCATCATCATCATCATCATCATCATCATCATCATCAATATCATCAGTCATCACCATAATATTAATTGCGAGCGTATTAAGTAGACTAAAATAAATATTATTGTCATAATAAAAGGTTTGATTGTCAATATTCAATTAAGTAACATAACCTTAAAACAAACAATATTCTGAACGACGTCAAAAATCCACTTGATTTTTCTTTTCAACTTATTAGTATTCAGTGTTACCATGTTTTGAGCGAGCACATCACTACATTTGAGTCGATCCCCGTTGAGCACAGGTGGGGAATTACATGTCGTTTCCAAGTACCTACCCTTTTATGTGCTTATATCAGTAAAGACGTTCAAGGAAAGCGATTGACTTGATGTTGAGGCTTTAAATTTGAATAAGTAGGTAATAGTAACAACACACTCAAAGGCTAAAGTGTAAATGGGCTGGACATCTTGCCAGGCTCACAGATAACAGATGGACAAAACGTGTCACAAAATGACAGGGTCCAAGCAGAAAAAGCAGATCAGGAAAACCAAAAGATCGTTGGGTCAATGAAATCAAAAACAAAACGGGGACAGACTGGACGGAAAACGCACAAAAAAAAGAGATCGGACGCAGCTGGAGGAGGCCTATACCCGAACAGGGGTCATGTCGTCCTTGTATATATATTATGTATTAACTAATAAACTAACTAGATAACTAGCTAACGGGCTATTGAGCGCAGTTTTCTAGGTGTGAAGAGGACCGATCGTATCCGGAACACCACGCTGCGTTCAAAAACCCGCATGATCCGCCGATGTTGGTGAGAGGACTGTCAGGGTCAAATGGAACTGGGCTGGTCACGTCTGCCGCATGCATCCTAACAGCTGGTGGGCTAGTGTAGCTACCAATTGGATGACACAAATAGAGCGTGGACGCGGCAGGCCCAGAAGGAGATGGAGGGACGACCTAGACACCTTTCTCACTACACTGAGAGAAATTTGCATTGTTAATTTAACAAGTTCGACTTGTTGCGGTTTATCCGTTTGAATCAGCCAAACGTATGTTTAAAACAATATGTCAGGTTGTTTTTATAAAATCGACTTGTTGATTCAAATATATTGCCGATTCAAATGACAAGTAGCTTGTTGTTTGAACCAAAGAGCACGTAGGCGCTATTTTAACCAAAAAACTTGTTGAACGAACATGAAAACTGGTTGTATTTTCTCTCAGTGTAACTGGCTGGAAGAGGCACTAAACTTTGCCCAGCAGTGGGACACCATTACAGGCTAGCAAAAGAAAACTAATAAACTATTTATTATTATTCTCATTATTTATTTTCTTTCTTAGGCTAGGCTGTTTATAATATGAATATAAAAGTAAAATACAAAAACACATACAAAACAATATAAAACACATATAAACACATTGGTTATAAAAAACCTAACCTAGGGTGCCGCCAGCAGCGGGGCACGGCCCAAGCTGCCGGTGGTTAGGGATGCAGAGAGAGGAACCGTCGAACTATCCGCGCTGTGTCCAAGATCACCGCCTTCTGCATCTGGCCCTTGATCCAGCCACCTAGCGAGAGTCTCTTAAGTCGTCAACATGGTCGAGACTCTTCGCTATGAGACCGCTCGCTGAAACGACTATCGGAACAATGATCGTTGATTCAACATCCCACATGGCGGTTATCTCGTGAGCCAAGTCTAGGTACTTACTGGACTTGTCCTTCTCGGCTTTCACGAGATTCTCATCATGGGGGATGGTGATGTCAACGAGCACTGCCCGGCGTTGCAGTCGATCTATTATCACAATGTCAGGCTTATTGGCTACAATAGTCCTGTCAGTGATAATAGATCGATCCCAATAGAGCGTGGCACGACCATTTTCGAGAACTGGCGCAGGTAAGTACTTGTAGTACGGTACTTCGCGGTCCACAAGGCCGTATTGAAGAGCAAGTTGCTGGTGAATAATCCTGGCTACGAGATTATGTCTGTGCAAGTACTCGCCGTTAGCAAGATGAGAACAACCGGAAATAATATGCCTGAGTGACTCTCCGGGACGGCGGCATGCCCGACAAATGTCGACCGTACCGTCCTTCAGGATATATTTCCGGTAGTTGTTCGTCATCATAACTTCGTCCGCAATTGCACAGGCAAAACCCTCGGTTTCTCCGAAGAGGTCTCCGAATCGTAACCAGTTCACCGATGCGAGCAGATCTACATCGGGTCCCGTGAGGGCCTTGTAGAACCGCCCGTGTAGCTGCTTGCTCTCCCATACCGCCTTGCGGTCCGCAGTATTTAGTACCACAGGTTTGCGCCAGTTCTCTTTCGCCAAGGAGAGCGGCGTGAGGTTTCCGTCCACTGCCACCACATCACGATGCATCCCGCACTCGTTGTTAAGGATTGTACACCTCAGTGGAGATTCCTGGGAGATTGTACACCTCACGGTTGTGGAGATCTTTGGCGTTTAGGAAGCCTCGACCTCCGCACTTCCGTGGGATGTACAATCTCATAACAGACGAGCGCGGGTGTAACATACGGTGTGTGGTAAGCAGTGAGCGGACCCTCCGATCCAGGGCGTCCAGCTCAGTCTGGGTCCACCGTAGTATGCCAAAGGAGTATGTGAGTAGAGGCATTACCCAGAATGTTAAAGGCGCGCACTTTGTTGCCTCCTGACAAAAGACTGTTAAGGACTTATTATAATTTAAGTATAATATTATAATTTTTGTCAGCCGACTGAAAAAGCGCTCCTTCACCGACCGTCTAATGCCAACATCCTCAATACCCAACGACTGTGACATACCAAGGTACTTATAGGTTTCTGATTCAGAGATAGATCTGAACGACATCGTCTCAGAAAGTTGTAAATTTTCTGAATTTACAACCTCCCCCCGCTGTACATGCATGACCGCACACTTATCGACACCAAACTCCATTCTGATGGCGGTACTGAAAACTTCTGTGGTTTTCAATAGCACCATCAGGTCATGAGTGTTCGGTGCAAATAGTTTGAGATCGTCCATGTACAGAAGGTGAGAGATGACTTATTATTATTATTTATTTTCTTCAGACACAATAGTTACATTGATATTACAGTTTACAAAATACCGCCAAACTGCAAAACAGTTTGTTGGCAGTTATGTTTGCTCTTGATTGATTACTGAGTAGGTACAAGTTGTGTCAAGTTATACATAATATCATGCAATGTTTAAATCATCATTAATAGCTATACTAACTAAGCATGCAACGTTAATTGTTTAAATTAATTCTAATTTTACGCTATAGGTACTGAATGACGCCTTCAGGGCCAGCAAAGATAGGTCCAATTATTATAGATTTCCAACTTTCCATACTAAGTTGACCCCTCTCTGCTGCTCCTATGGACAATTATTTATTAGATATTTTTTGACACTTGTTTTAAAAGTATGTGTGCTTGTCTCTTGCATAAACAGTTTTTCTGGCAATACATTAAATAGTTTAGGTACCAAATACTGGAAAGTTCGCTCCCCATAATAATTAATGGGAGTAAAATTATCTAAAAATAATTTTGGTTTTCTTCTTGCCTCTTTACTCTTATCCTGTATTTTACATGGAAATGACTTTGACCTATAATTATGGGATGCTACAAATAACTTAAATTTATCGTTCACTGATAGAATATTACACAATCTGAACAGCTGATCATAGTCTTTTTTACAAGCTCGTTTCCGTTTAGGATTAACTAATAACTTTAAATACCTTATCTGTAACTTTCTAATCATATCTAGTTGCGTTTTAAATGTACGACCATATGCTATTAATCCATAGTCTATGTGTGATTCCACTAGGGCACAGTAAAGTATTCGCAACGTTTTATGATTAACATATCTTCTAAGTTGCAGGAATGTTGCGTAAATATACCTTAATTTATTACATAATGCTTGTACTTGCAATTTCCAATTAAAAGTCCTATCTATTATTAACCCTAAATATTTGTACGATTCAACAAATTCAATTATGTTACAATTACATTTGTCTTTTAATTTATGCAAGCAGTTATATGTGTGTCCTACAATATTATATTGTTTACCTTTTTTTTAGGGTTCCGTAGTCAACTAGGAACCCTTATAGTTTCGCCATGTCTGTCTGTCCGTCCGTCCGTCCGTCCGTCCGCGGATAATCTCAGTAACCGTTAGCACTAGAAACCTGAAATTTGGTACCAATATGTATATCAATCACGCCAACAAAGTGCAAAAATAAAAAAAACCGGCCAAGTGCGAGTCGGACTCGCCCACCGAGGGTTCCGTACAAACTTTTAATGGTCAAAATAATCTAATACTACTCATACTCATTTATTTGTAACGCCATTTTACACGTCAAGATTTTATTTAAAAAAATAATATTCATACAACAATAATACTTAGAAAATAAATAGACAGAAGATTGAAATTACAAAAAGTTAGGCAATATTCACATAAAAAATTAACAAAAATATTTTTCTAATTAGGTAATAAAAAATTGTCATAAGTGTAGAACGGGTGCTCGACCAGCCAATTTTTTAAGCAATACTTAAAGTTCGACACTCTAGGTACTTCAACCACATATTGCGGCAATTTATTATAGACGGCAGGGTCCATCACATGTGTTAACTTGTTGGATTTCGCCAATATACGGTCGATACCTACTAACTTTCTGACATTTAGAGTGTTGTACTTGGAACACATGTTGTTAGTGTTGTCACAGAATATATACAAGTACAGAAGGCTCACTCCTTTGATGTTCACAAAATACCGCCATTCTAAATTATTACCTTCATTAACAAACGGACCGTACGCGAGCAGCCAACATTGCATTTTATTTCGCCGCGCGAAGGTCGTCGCCAATGAATGGGCCGCGAACTCGCGGCCGCTGACATGTACTTGTAGCGCGGAGATAGAATCGCGGAGTCAGCCACCCCTGGTTTTGTATGCTTCCAAGTTCTCTCTTACATAAATGGCTACCCGCATGATAACTGTTGCAGGCAGTCTCAGGATTCTTATTTTTTAAAGAGTCCTTTGGCCGGGATGTCTACAGGTACCTGAGTAACGATCCTGATAGCTCGTTTCTTAAAGCGAAAGACCCTCTTCCATTCAGCACAACGAGCAACGTCCCCAGAGCTAATGAATGGACAGTGGCGAAAATGTCCAGGCCACAGACTTTACACGTGCGAAAAGGAAATTCGTAACTCGTGTCGATTTAAAACACTCCCTTCGGTCGTGTTTTAATTTATCGCCACTCGTTTCGAACTTCCTTTTTTACGCACTTGTATCGTAATGTACTATTTTAAAGCACATAAAATTCGAATAAAATACACTGCTGACGCGAGCCCGCTCAGCTCACTGCTCAGTTCAGTCAGTCTGCGCCCAGCGCTCATAGACAGTGGACCTGCGTTCGATAGTCCGGCGCACCGTGCTCTCGTAAGCGTAAGCAGCTAGATAGTTCTGAGAAGTGCTGTATAGGTACTGCGACTAAACAAATCTTGATCCTGTTGGTGGCAAACAGGCATACGGTCCGCCTGATTTTTACACATGCAATTTTATCCAAGAAATTTTACTTAAAATCTGATGAGAGTTTGAATTATTATTATATTTCGGGACCAGGGAACCGATTTTTGAGTCTCACGCGTTCGAATTCAGAAAATTGTCACTGAAAATACTAAGCAATTCACTGTTTTCAACCGGTATTTTAGTGATAAATCCCATATGTGAGATTCAAAAACCGGCCCCCAGGATGAGGTTCTGGTTTTCATGGTGGAGTCAGGATATGGTCAACAAAATGTTTGTTTATGTCTATGTTTGGGCTTATTACATTTGGGCTGATGAGCAGCGTCGATCTCGATGATGTCCAAGGTCACATGATCGAGTCAGGAAATGAATAACAGAACTGCTATTCTACTTATCGTAACTCGACCATGTTTGATCTCATTAGCCGGGCCAATAACACATGTAATTTTTTGCACACAGCTCAGCTCTTTGAAACTGTTTATTTTAAGTTACTTACAATTAGTAGGTACCATATAATAATAATATATTCTTATCTCTTGTAAACTTTACAAAAAAGTTAACACATGAAACCAAAAGAACTAGCAATTAAATTCAAAACTATCAAGATCATTCTTGCTTGTGTATTGCGTTACCGGTGGCTCGCGTACCGAGCGCCAACGCCATCTATCAATGGCTATTTCACGAAATTGATGAACGCTCTAAGGAATAAGGGCTCTTAGTGTAGTGGTTATGCCAGTCGACACTAGATGGCAGCATTAAAAAACACTGGGTTACACTGTATGACATTTTTTCATTTCAACATTAAGTAAATAGCATTCGTTATAAGTAAATAGTATACGTTAATTCGTCGCTCAGTTTTGCCGTGAAGGACGGACAAATAAATAGACACACACACACTTTCCCGTTTATAATATTAGTATGGATTAAAATAAACATTAAGTTAATAAAAACAAAATGCAGTATTATTGTGTGCTACTTAAAACTTTCCTTGTTAGTATAAAACCCGGAGTTCTTAAAAAAAAATAAGAAAGTAGAATCTTAGAGAAAGAAATAAGCAGGTAAATAAAATCAAATAATCCATACTGATTAAACTGGAAAGTGTGTGTGTGTCTGTTTGTTTGTCCGTCTTTCAAGAGAAGCCGCGGGCAAAAGCTAGTAGAACATAAAAGAAAAAAAGTAAATAAAAATGCAAAAAGATTGCGTCAACCGAGATTCGAACTCACGACACTCATGGTGCAAACGATTCCACCTAGAAGTCAAACCCGCTAAAATCGCTGTCAGTAGAAATTGCCAACAAGACCATTTGCACAAATTGTGAAAGACGGCGATCTGATGAGTTAGAATGAAAATTAAAGACATTTTGATTCTAATCACCATTGACGGCGACTTTGCATTTGCACATTGTGAAAGACGGCGAAGTTTCGAAGCGCGATGGATACGCGATGACCTTGAGCCATCGCCGTCGCATCGCGTCGCATCGCCCGTCGCTCACGCAAGACAGAGCGTTACTCATTGTTCCTGCCGGTGAGTAAGGCAGCCAGAGCTCAACGAGGGAGGACCTACGGAACTAATTAGGACAATAGATTGTCCTTTGAGTCGTCGGCACCCAGGCCCCTTCTAAGTACCTACAGGTTTGTACAAGTTTCTAATGAGTCGGCAACGCACATGTGCCACTCCTTGAGTGGCAGGCGTCCATAGGTTACAGTGACCGCTTTCCATCAGGCAGACCGTATGCCTGTTTCCCACCTACGTGGTACAAAAAAACTGTCGTCGAATTCACCTTAAACATTAAAAACTAAGTCAAAATCGATTGATTCGTTCGGGAGCTATGATGCCACAGACAGACATGTCAAGCGTCAAACCTTAAATTATTATAAAACACTCCGTCGTTTTTGCGTTGGTGGTTAAAAACAAGAAACTTTCTATGAAAATTGGTCAAGTGCGAGTCGGATTTCGACATTTCCATACAAACAGGTCATGAGCGCCTGACGAAATGTAATGGCAACGTACATTAAATTTCGTACTTAGATTTCGCGTATATTTCGGAAACGATAAGAGATAGAGCAAAATGGACTTCTGATTTTGGTTGTCGATGGCACAATTTTTTTGTTTTCGTATATATACACCTTTTTTGGACCTATGTGGGCAATATTATGGTCAGTGAAGTTCTAAACGGTCTTAAGCGCCTCTTTTTTAGTAGGAACTTAAGTCATTTTGGAAAATGATTTTTTTTTTTAACAATTTCTATAACAAACGAAACCGAAATTAATTTCTTTATACCTGTCCAACGCGATTACAACATTTTAAGACGTTTAGTAACTACTTGCAGCGGCAGTGAGTGAAATTCGTAATCTGAGTTTTTTCTCTTAAGTCCGACTTACGCTTGACTGTAGATTTCTAATAGGTTTTCCTGTAATCTACAGTAGAGGGCTATCTTGTGTATTTTTTTGAAAATTTTACGCTAAGTAATTTCGGAGATAAGGGGGGGAATGGTCATTTTTTGCGTATTTTCTTAAATTACTTCTAAATTACCAAAATAAAAAAAATAAAAAAATATACTTCAAATGCTTATAAAATGCTCTTTCATTTGATATGTAACACAATATAGTTTTAATAACTTTGATTTTTAATTTTCAATGTTACCCCCCAAAAGTGGCCCCTGTGATTAAATTTCATTTAATTAAATTACATGTCCGTCTTTGGGCCACAGGTTTACATATGTGTGCCAAATTTCAAGTAAATCGGTCCAGTACTTTCGGAGAAATCGGCTGTGACAGAGGGACAGACAGACACGCGAGTGATCCTATAAGGGTTCCGTTTTTCCTCTTTGAGGTACGGAACCCTAAAAATGGAAAAAAATGTTTTATTAGGGTACCCCCCCTACATGTAAAGTAGGGGCTGATATTTTTTTTCATTCTAACCCCAACGTGTGATATATTGTTGGATAGGTATTTAAAAATGAATAAGGGTTTTTAACCGACTTCAAAAAAGGAGGAGGTTCTCAATTCGACTGAATGTTTTTTTTTTTTTATTTTTTTTTTTTATTTTTTTTTGTATGTATGTTACTCGATATCTCCGAGAATCGTGGACCGATTTTCAAAATTTTTTTTTTGATCGAACCGGTATAACCCCGAGATGGTCCCATTGGCACCAAGTCAGGGTCTGATGATGGGATCCTGGAGAAATCGAGGGAACTCTTCAAATGTTATAGGCTTATGTAATGTTTTTAGTTTATTTTTCAAAGGTACACCAGTATTTACGTCTGATGGTAATAATTTTATGTGGCTGAGCTGATGATGGAAGGTCAACTCCTCAATGGTTAGGAGTTTAAGGATAATTCTTTCACTACTGTACATGTATTCGAACTGATACATATAATATCACTAGGAACCACTAAAAATCAACTGAGCTGATGATGGAAGGTCAACTCCTCAATGGTTAGGAGTTAAAGGATAATTCTTTCACTACTGTACATGTATTCGGACTGATACATATAATATCACTAGGAACCACTAAAAATCAACAAATAAATAAACTTTTTAACAAAAAATAAAACCGCCTTCAAAAATAAGCGCGTTACAAAACACGGAGAAACTAAAAAGCCAAAAATAATAAACCTTTCAATTCAGATTTCTTATCGTATTGCAATAAGCTAAACATCCAAATTATAAACAAATCAATTATTTTTGGAGTCGGTACCAGCCTGTGTATGGTTGGGTGGGGCAAACAGGCAATAGCAAGGCGACGAACAGGTCTGGTACCGACTACAAAAATAATTGATTTGTTTATAATTTGGATGTTTAGCTTATTGCAATACGATAAGAAATCTGAATTGAAAGGTTTATTATTTTTGGCTTTTTAGTTTCTCCGTGTTTTGTAACGCGCTTATTTTTGAAGGCGGTTTTTGTAAGATCGTTTTTTGATAATATTAATATTTTCGGAAATAATCGCTCCTAAAGGAAAAAAAAGTGCGTCCCCCCCCTCTAACTTTTGAACAATATGTTTAAAAAATATGAAAAAAATCACAAATGTAGAACTTTATAAAGACTTTCTAGGAAAATTGTTTTGAACTTGATAGGTTCAGTAGTTTTTGAGAAAAATACGGAAAACTACGGAACCCTACACTGAGCGTGGCCCGACACGCTCTTGGCCGGTTTTTGATAGTGTGGAGACGATATGTGGCTTGGCATGGCTTTTGTTTTGGACATATTTATAATGATGCCGTTGTCATGTGACCATTTTATTATGTTTTCTAAGTCTGACTGTATGCACTGTTATATCTTTTGCTGATCCTGGTCCGCATAAAATATGCACATATCGTCTGCATACATGTACATACTACAGTGTTCAACTACACTACCAATACTGTTAACGTGCATTATGTAGCCTATTAGCCCATATACAGAACCGGTTGGCACGCCGCCTGTTATCAGCGCTTCTTCGCCGCGCACTTTTAAGATCTCAGTTATCATTTTTCGGTTAGTTAAATATTGTTTAAACCAATCGTTAACCATGCCGCGAATGCCACACTCGTACATAGCTTTTAAAAGCACATTATGTTCGAGTGTGTCAAAAGCTTTTTTAAAATCAATAAAAATGGCAACAACGTTATAGATTGTTTAAGTTTTTAAGTCATGGAAATAATAGTTATTTGTTATACAAGGGGGCAAAGTTGTATTTTAACGCCGAGTGTGGAATTGAAAAACGAGCAAGTGAAAGGATTCTATAGTTGAACCACGAGCGAAGCGAGTGGTTTGAGAATAGAATCCTGAACTTGCGAGTTTTTTAACACACGAGAAGTAAAATACATTTGCACCCGAGTGTAACACAAAACTTTTCTCCTCACTATAGCGAGGAAACTACAACGCAAAAAATGCGTTTATCACTGCTTCCAGTAGTTCCACAGGTGGTAAATCATCTTTATTCCTAGATTCACCTACTTTTATCAATTTTAAAGCAGTTAGTTTGACTTTATTCAAGGTCAAATTACTTTACCCACTAGTGGATAAAATGCGTTTTTACCCGCTGGTATTAAAGGACAAAACACGTGTTTCCGAGCTAGTGAGGGGAAAAGGCTATTTTATGTTAAGTTATGTTAGGTAATAAGAAATTGCATACCCTACCTAGGCCAGTAATAAGAATGATCTCTGATCACATATAATTGTCGCCGAAGCAGATCCGAGGTCAATAAACATATGATATGAGACTTTCTTATTTACTGGCCAAGGTGTTTATACTAATTTTGTTTTCGACGGAATAGAATAGAATGAAGCCGGGAAGCGGTAACTTCATTTAGCGCAGCAAAACTAAAACTACTACCCTGTCTTTTGTGGTATGGGACAATTCTTCGAAACAGTAAAAAGTAATTTAAAAAAAAATAAATGTAAGTATAAATGTAAGTAATTTGTCTAACATGAATATTTGCGACATTGTGAGGAAAACCAGGATTCTCTAACGTAATTAATGAAATAAAACAATTGCAAAGAAAAAGCGGTCGCCCGCCCCCCTTTTTTTTTTTAGGAGGGGAAAAATGCGTTACGCATACCACTCGGGAGCGGGGAAGGACCCGAGTGGTTATGTGGGACTCCTTGTTAAGGGCTAATGAGACCCCAAGTCTACCCACTAAACAACCCCCCCATCTGCCGCCATTGTTCTGTAACGGTGGGCTGCAGGTACGCTCCCGCTTTACATCTACAGCACCACCAGAACCAGTCCGCTTTGCAGAGCACCACCTCCGGAGGCCCTTGATAGCCTCGGACACAAATGGACCGTATCCAGTACGGTCGACCTCTCAGGGACCGCGTGTGCAATGGATGGCAGGCGTCCCCGTGCCTGTCATCCTGCGATCAACCTACGGAGGCAGGCGGCGGTCGTGTGCGACCCGTCTGCGTCGAGCACGCTTGCGGCGCCGTTGATCGGCCATTGGGGCGATCTCCCTAGCGCGTTCCGCCATTTCCTTCTGCTGCATGACCTCGGAGAAGATTTGCATCGCTTGCCAAGATCTTTCACTGTCAACCATGGACTTAACCACCGCTGGCAGCGACAGGTCTGGTCCCACTATAGCAATTAGGTCAGCACGCTCTGGGCCCCACACTGGACAGTCTTCTAGTGTGTGTTGGGCAGTATCAACCGCTGCACCGCATTCATGGCATTCCTCTGTTGGCTCTCTGCCAGCAATCTTGTGCAGATATCTCCCAAAGCAGCCATGTCCCGATAGAATCTGCACGAGCCGGAAAGTGAGAGTGCCATATGGTCGTTCTAGCCATTGGGACATGACAGGACGAATCGCCGCAATTGTCCAAACGCCCGCACTTGGTCGTTCGAGCCGATCTACCCACTCATTTACCGCTTCAAGGGAGAGCACCTTATGTTTGGCTTCTATCTCACGCGGTGCTGGCCAGAAATCCCGAGCCCGCGCCTCCTCACGCCAGAAGAAAATGGACGCAAGGACTCTAGCGTCCAAGTCCCATGGCAAGGATCCGGCCAGCACGCATGCGGCCTCTCCCGATACAGTTCTATAGCCTCGTATCAATCTAATTGCCATCACCCGCTGCGCTCTTGCCACTAAGGCCAGCAGCCCACACTGGGGCTCCGTAGAGAGCTATAGAACAGACAACTCCTGTGTATAGACGTCGGTATGACGCTTTCGGCCCTCCAATATTTGGGAGCAGTCGCCCAAGCGCAGCAGCCGCACGCAGCAGCTTCGGCGTCAGTTGGTCAAAGTGAGGCTGAAAGGACCAACGGCTGTCTAATACAATACCCAGATATCGCATTGATTGTTTAACGGCGATCTGGACACCCCCTACAATTATATGAGCCCCAGCCGGGGGCGCCTTCCTAGGCCCGTGAAAACATATTGCCTCCGACTTGTTTAAGGCGACCTCCAAACCTAACCGTCGAATTTTGCCTACTGTGTGAGCTACGGCCGCTGTGGCGAGAATAGCGGCATCTCTGAATGTTTTCCCCCGCGCCGTCACAAGAGTGTCGTCCGCGTAGCACACTAGGTTCACCCCGCGCAGAAGAGGTCCACGTAGCACCCAATCATACCCTATGTTCCACAAGAGTGGCCCCAACACCGACCCCTGTGGAACACCGCATGCCATTTCCCTTCGTCCCCATTCATGCTGCCCGGGGAAGGCTACGAATCGCTGAAGTAAGTAGGCCTTCACTATTCGGCTAAGATGTAGGGGTACTTGGTGGTACAAAAGTGCCTCGTTTATGCAGTCCCAGGGGAGAGTGTTAAAGGCGTTGGCAATGTCTAACGACACTGCCAAGACGACATCACCCTGAGACACCCCAACTAGCAAAATAGTCTTGGATTGCGCACTTTATAAGAGTAGTGGGCTTATAGCACTCTAATATTTGTTTTAGAAAATGTTATGCTCTTATATTAGCCTTAGACAAGTTAGTACGCACTCTAGTACTCTCTGTCTCATTACTTAGTCTCATATATGTATATAAGCGCATTTTATAATACTATTATAAGCCTCTTACTCCTACAATAACATTTACGTAGATTCATTGTTCTTGAGAGTAAATGTTCTTATAGTCCCCTTCTCTAAGTTTATTTGATTTTATAATGGTCCTAATAAATGCTCTTGTAAGAATGTCAGGCTAATATCTGCATAACATAAAAACACTATAAGTACATGCCTTTTTCATCTTATTCAAAACTATTATAAGATCAATAGCAGTAGTTTAGTAAGATATTAGAGCGATATTGGATCATTTGATGTTATAATAGCCTTAATAAATGCTTTTTCCCCTCACTAGCTCGGAAACACGTGTTTTGTCCTTTAATACCAGCGGGTAAAAACGCATTTTATCCACTAGTGGGTAAAGTAATTTGACCTTGAATAAAGTCAAATTAACTGCTTTAAAATTGATAAAATTAGGTGAATCTAGTAATAAAGATGATTTACCACCTGTGGAACTACTTGGAAGCAGTGATAAACGCATTTTTTGCGTTGTAGTTTCCTCGCTATAGTGAGGGGAAAAGTTTTGTGTTACACTCGGGTGCAAATGTATTTTACTTCTCGTGTGTTAAAAAACTCGCAAGTTCAGGATTCTATTCTCGAACCACTCGCTTCGCTCGTGGTTCAACTATAGAATCCTTTCACTTGCTCGTTTTTCAATTCCACACTCGGCGTTAAAATACAACTTTGCCCCCTTGTATAACAAATAACTATTGTAAGAACTTCAGACTAATATCAGCATAACATAAAAATACAATGGTGCATCTTTTTGTGGCCTTATTTAAAGCTATTATGAGATCAATAGCAGTAATTAAGTTCGATATTAGCGTGATATAGAATAAACATACTTAAATAAACAATAGATGAGATCAATATAAAGTGATTAGACCTTAAATCGATTTTGAGAACACAATTGTAAGTATACAACCATTTCACATCACCAACATTGCCATTTGTATAAAAAGTAAAAACAATAAGTATATTTGTTTTTATATGGTCAAGTGATATAAAATCAGGTCAAGATAAAGAAAATGAGGTTTTATATAGGTAAAGCAAGGAACCCTAAATTAATTAAACATGGCCGTATCATTGGTATTCAAGAATGCTAATATTAAGTAAATGATCTTATAATAGTCTAATAGCGCACTGAGAAAATGCAACTATAACAATGGCGTCTTTTTACTGCAAATATAGAAATAAAATAATTAACGAGGATACAAAATACTATTATTTGAGTGGGCGCATGAAATTTGAAGTGTAAATAAGGGTCCATTTTACAGTAAATAATATTTTCCAAATACTTACTGCGCAATATGAAGAAGCACCAAGGATAATAAACACGTAAGTTTATAAGTATGTATTACTAAATGGTAATCGTACCTTCAGTGTTTATTTTGTCACAACATTTTTTTTATATTATCACGCTACAGACCAAGCGTACCGTGTTGTCGTACAAAAATCAAAATAAGCTTGCTTAGGCTCATAAGAGTCTAACGTTGGACCAAAATAAGCCTATGCAGGCTTATAAAATACTTACCTGAAAGCGATATTAGCCTCCTTAGGCTAATATCGCTTTCAGGTAAGTATTTTATAAGCCTGCATAGGCTTAAATTAGTTTTGGCATGATTACTGTAAAAGCAAACAGTATGCAATAAAAGTGATATTAGAACGATATTAAAATAAATACGCTTATAATTGTGCCCAAATCCAGGATTATACGATGATATAGAATCAATATAAAACCAAAAAAATGTAGTCTTGAGATCGTTGTAAGCGCGACTTTTGCTAGACTGCATCGTCCGCTAGTTTTTTCACTCGCAGAATAGCATGTACTGTTGAGCGGCCTCTCCGGAAACCAAATTGGCAATTAGCCAGGTCTGGCCCTTTCGTCACTAAGTGCTTGATCAGACGGGTCGCAATAATCCGCTCAAAAAGCTTTCCCACCTCATCGGTCGCCCGCCCCTAGGGCAAGGCGACGACAATTAGTATGTCGTGTGTTTCGTTTTCTAGACAAAAATACAGTCAGCGAAAATATATGAATACAGCTAGAGTGCAAAAAATATATTCACACACATAATTATGTTAACGTAAAACGTGCAGGTAATAAAGTCCTGTATTTATATTTGTCCTTTGTGTCAAACTATGCTTATTTTTATTGCCGACTGTACTTGGAATACCCATCTAACTTACTTTGTGTAACTCATTTAAATAATAAATAAATAAATAAAATCTACGAGTGAGCAACGTATTTATGTTGTCTTTTTAGGGTTCCGTAGTCAACTAGGAACCCTTATAGTTTCGCCATGTCTGTCTGTCCGTCCGTCCGTCCGTCCGTCCGTCCGCGGATAATCTCAGTAACCGTAAGCACTAGAAAGCTGAAATTTGGTACCAATATGTATATCAATCACGCCAACAAAGTGCAAAAATAAAAAATGGGAAAAAATGTTTTATTAGGGTAGCCCCCCTACATGCAAAGTGGGGGCTGATATTTTTTTTCATTCCAACCCCAACGAGTGATATATTGTTGGATAGGTATTTAAAAATGAATAAGGGTTTACTAAGATCATTTTTTGATAATATTAATAGTTTTGGAAATAATCGCTCTTAAAGGAAAAAAAAGTGCGTCCCCCCCTCTAACTTTTGAACCATATGTTTAAAAAATATGAAAAAAATCGCCAAAGTAGAACTTTGTAAAGACTTTCTAGGAAAATTGTTTTGAACTTGATAGATTCAGTAGTTTTTGAGAAAAATACGAAAAACTACGGAACCCTACACTGAGCGTGGCCCGACACGCTCTTGGCCGGTTTTTTTTACTTTTTTCTGTTTTAGTCCTGGATAACCAAAAGAAGTAACTGCTAGGTATTAACAAGATACCGTTTTGTTATAAGTTAAGCTTTAGTCATTTACTGCTCATCCAAAGTTCATCTTAATGAACTTGCTGAAAAGTTACTTATCAATATTTGTCCTAAATGTGACTCAACTCCTTAATATTTACTCATTCCCTTCTTCCATCCGTTCCTTAATTAATTTTCTTGACGAAACAAACAACGACCAACTGATAGACGCAGATCACGCTTCCAGGAGGAAACCAGTTTCTAATTTTCTATTAAATATTAATTACAGATGTGCATTATGAATTCGTACATGTGTCTGTCATTTCTCATCTCCTTGTCATTTCTGTTCAATAAGGTGAATCATTAAATATTTATAACATATTAATGATTCACCTTATCCAAACACAGAAATGATAATATTGAGTCATTATATTATTTATCAATCTGCAACTGACGTGTTCTGCCTTTTCGCAGAAAATTTTTTGGCCGAATTTCATTTGCCAACCAACATTTGGCCGAAGTTTCATTTTGACAACTAACGTTTAGCAACTGTTTGTATGGCAACTTTTGTTTTGGCAGAATTATTGAACCGACGACCATTATTCATTATTGATTATTCGACGACCGGTCGGCGCAGTAGGTGACCCTACCTGCTGCGCCGCGGTCCCGGGTTCGAATCCCGGTAAGGGCATTTATTTGTGTGATGAGCACAGATATTTGTTCCTGAGTCATGGATGTTTTCTATGTATATAAGTATTTATATATTATATATATCGTTGTCTGAGTACCCACAACACAAGCCTTCTTGAGCTTACCGTGGGCCTCAGTCAATCTGTGTAAGAATGTCCTATAATATTTATTTATTTATTCTTGAAAAGCAGGTTATTATAATATATCTAAACGTTTGGCAGACTAATCATTTGTCAAATGTTTCACTTGGTCAAACAACTTTTGGACGAATAACGTTTCGGAACGAAACATTAAATAGGCAAGTTACAAATAATTATTAACATCATCCATTCGGAAAGGGTACTTTTCTTCCGTGTTAGGAGGGAGCAATGGAGCACTTTTCTGTTCAAGGACTATGTTGCCAGCATAATCATATATGACAGAGTCCAGTTAGGTGCGACGACGATCGAAGCGAGGAGGAGCGTGTTTAATGGAATAAAAACAAAATTAAACAACATTCTTTTAACAAACAGTAAATAGGTAACTATTTAAAAAAATACTTTATTGACTAAGACTCAGTATTGCATATTTTTCAAACCCGTGAAACTCTCTTTCTTAAAAGAAATTGGATGGAGACTACCGATTGTAATACGAGTTGTAAATTGTTATGCAATACTTAGGCCCCAGATCATGTGATTAGTTCTAAAAATTATGAATGGAAATCGTGTTGTACCGAACTTCCGCACCCACTCACTTATTTACTTACTTACTTGAATAAACATACTTACAACTAACCACCCTTTAAAAATACCCCGTAAATTTGGCCTTGTGATCGTCTATGGTAGTAGAAGGACCCCTCGATATGGACCATAGCATCCCAAACTCTTTAATGCGAAGTAGATACGACTATTGGACTCATATGATTAATTATAACTTAACCCACTAATTAAAACTCAGCATAATTTTGTGAAAATTACGTTAACTTGGACGAATAGGCAAAAGACGTGGAGATTATGTTAACGCTATAACGCCTGTGAAAGATGTGCGAGCAAAGTAACATACGAACTTGAACAGGAAAAAACCTATAGGCGCCAGACATTTTATTCATAATTTTGGTTTATAAATGGTAAATAATATAAAAAATATTTTAGTAATCATCCACTACGCCCTATTAGTAGTTTCAATTGGGCTCGAAGCTTGCGTTGTGGTTTGAAACTCCTCATCTCAACCAAACTGCTCTGTTGAGAATCCTATGCCAAACCAGAAGGGCTAACTATCTATGAACTAACCCCCCCTTTTTATTTTATTTTGTTTCTTTTCCCTAGCTAATCCCCCCTTTTCCCCAATACTGCTAATAGACCATAACTTCTCGACCCTTTCACTGTTTCAACGATACATCGAGTAAGAAGCTTCCAATTGAAAACCCAAGAAAAGTAAGCTTAATCACTCCTCGGAGCTTTCGGCTTTCCATCAGTGGACGGCGCCCGCATGCCACTGGTCCCTAAACAAACCCCAGCTAACACTCAATGATCGCTGTCACATGAAGAATCAGAAATTGCTACCACAATTACAAATTACACTTAGATGAATTAACCAGTAATAACTCAAAGCTTTTTCACACTTCGATAATAAATATGATATTGAAGTTTCATTATACCAAGAATAAACACACGATATTATTTATAAAATACCTTCTAACACCCAGTAATTTTGTTCACAATGATTTTAGATCTTGAATTTAATTTACTTTTACATAATTTATTTTTAGTTATTAGATAAGATAGGTTTTTATATTACAGAACTTTATTTATTTCCCTACCTATCGATGTGTGTGATTCTACCCTACTAGACAGAAAGTTCCCTAATCTAAAACGATAAAAACTCTGTTCGTACTCACCATGGACCCAGAGTTTTAGGACATACGCGGTGTATACCTAAACTGACTACGCTAGAGTTCAGCAGACTAGACTGAAGAAAGCAAACCCTATAAGTCTGTGTATTTATCCCCCCCCGATGCAGGCGTCCGTGGACAGGGAGGCAATCGGGTAGGATAGTTCCCTATTGTGTATATGATATATACTTATGACAATAAATATACAAGGCTTTCAAATACTGCCGCTTTGAACAAGCATGGATTACTCCAAATGACACATATAATGTCCTCGCTCTAGGCTTAACAGCTGGGCATTGAAGAACCAGGGAGGGAGAGATATTTTCATTTTTCTATGTTGGTAAAGAGAAAAATGCCAATTTAACCCTCTGTATTGGTAAAACTACGGACCTCCTTGCATCAATAGTTTAACAGCCGCTAGGTTAATCGATGCAAGGCTAAACAAACTGTCTGTCTGGGCAGCGATCTGGCTTTATAATTAAATATTCTTCACTTAATTTGAACTGATTAGGTATTATTTACTTTAACCATTAAATTTGATTATCACAATAACAATGAAACTTCTGACAAGAAGTACCGAATCGTTAGCGGCTCACTTCACTCACATAAATTCCAACTCAATAGCACAAGACAATAAACCTGCACCACCGAATCGGAATCTACCATCCAAAATCAAGCTCTGAAAAGAACATATGTTCTCCACAAAACCAAACAATAGACGGCATGAATAAAATAAACACTCACTAACTTTCAATACTTCTAGTAAAACATAACTTAAACTTAGCAGAAATCACTACCCATTAGTACCAGAGTTAAACAACTCTAAGCACTTATCCCAAATGCTGACTTTACGAGAATAAAACATAGATTCTATTCACAATAAAATCAAACACTTAGAAATTTGGGCAGAGGTTCCCCGCTATTTAAAACAATTTACACTTTAGGCCAGAGTCAACTGTCGGTCCCTGATGCTCGAAAAATAATGAATCAAAACAATGCTCCCGGAGCTATTTATAGGACACGAATCTGGACATTTTTTCTGGACACGCACCTGTGAAATTATTTCTAGACATTTTATCTGGACACGCCGATATCCAAAATAAAAAGATCATAAGTGCTTTGTTTACACCCATACGCTCTACGAATTAAAGTCCACGTTTTCTCAGCAAAAGATGCTTCCTATCACAGGTGTTTCCACACCTGACTTAGAGAGAGACAGATATATCATTGTTTATACCTAATTAAACTACTTATTGCATTGCGCAATAGTTGAAATAATTGAAATACACCGTGTTCCATTTAACACTAAAAATATGAAAACCGCCTATTCAGAATCGAGAGCAGAATCGACTGAACCATATCCCGATGGAAGTAATATTTCCATTCAAATCAACATGATTAATCATCTTTTTACAAGTCTATTCCACCATACCTGCAACACAACAATGTACACATCGCACCGCCAGAGGCTGCTCACCCCTTTCAATATTTAGGGTTGTTAATACTGGCCAGTTACCTGGGCGAACTCTCCTTCCCGCTACGAGCCTGACGTTGTTTGTCATTTTAATTTTAATGTTTATCATAAGTCACTACAAACTAAACTCGCATCTAATCACAACCTTTGTCACTCTTAATATTGGCTCAAACCCGCCTACTACAATTGCGAAATCCACCGTGACAAAACCTCAAAGTGCTTTACAATGACGCACACAAATAAACAGTTTTATAGTTCATGATGGTAATTAGCAATTATTTTACTAAGTGTAGTGTGAGGTTTTGAGTATTAGCAGATACACGTTGTATAAGATGTTTTGTTGAACATGCGCCATCTAGCGGAATCGTTTTACAATCGCTCGCCCGCTCAATAACTTCGCTCGCTATTCGCTATTCATGTACGTCTCTCAGTAGTTCTTAATGTTTAGTATTTGCTGAAAGATGGCGCTAATTTCAATAGACGATAACACGCTGATTATTTTTGTGTAATTATTTAATTCATTCGAATTCTGACATACTTTTATATGAATAAATAGATACAAAGTTACATTTAATCCTCAATTTAAACCATTTGTTGCTTGTAATGTTTCCTATTTATAGTTAGATGAAGTTGTTCAGTTACAGTTTCACCCCCGATTCAGTTAATTTAATGGATCACAAACGTCATCCATGAAATAAACTTAATCTATTCTATAAATCAGCTTCTTGTACTCAAAGAACCAATACCATGAATGTAAATAAAAAGAAAAATATATACCTATCTCTAGTTTGGTCGAAAATGTCCCTCCCATTTCTAAACATGTAGTGTGTTTTCCAATACTATGCGACTGCCAATGACTTAGTTTTAAAATCAGTCTATCAGAATCTCGACAGTGAACCCTGAGAACCATGATCCCAGCCACTTCTCTCTGCCAGAGATAACAGGTTGTGAATCTGTTAGGTCCTATTAACCCGTTTTTGCTAGCTCATCCCCTGGTCGCGGCGAATTTTCCTTCCATCCACACTGTTGGACCAGAATTATTACCCTCCTGCTAGTAATTTCAATGAGAATCACAAAAACTTCCCATGCAGATACGAAGAAACCTTTTGATCCTTCCTTGTAAGACCAAAGCCTTCAATTTCCATTGTCGAAACTCAAACCAACTTCTCTACCTAACCACTCCCAGTCACATGTTTTGGCGCATGTCTCATTCTTGAATAAGATAAATCGACTTAAGGCTTGTTCGAGTGTATTTTTTTTTTTATATATAAACAAACCTTAAATGACAAGCACGTACCTCAATATGGTACAATATCACTTTTGCCGAAGCTATAGAATTATTGGAACAAATGACAAAATTATTTGATGATACTAAACTTCACATCTTTGAACTCATAACAGATAAACAATTAGTAATAAGAGCCTCGTTCTCACCAGACGATTATGGCTCTTAAATATGTCAGATGTCAAATGTATCCCATTCAAGATAAGGTGTGTAGATTTCGTTATAGTTGTCATACCTTGTGAAGTAGTAACCACAAAATACTACCCTTTGAAATGGGTCGAATCCATTGGATTTTAACCTAACCAATAAGAATTTTATGGCTAATGTGTTCCCAGAATTCCCCCCCGTTGTATTTTCCCCTGCAAGTTCCGACCAACCTAGTTTTGACCACTTTCCAGCCCTGTCTGTCTCTATCAATCCACTCATACCATAAAAATAAAGTGGAGACATCCTTCTTATCTAACATCCATCAAATCTAGCCATTCACAAACACTCATACACCTGTAAGCATTCATCATCTCTAACTTGTACACATACACACAATCAATCCTCCTCATTCACGCTTTCACACGACTTCTAAAGACAGCCAGAACCTTTAAAAGTAATCAAAATAAATAATAAAATGGAAATAAATTACTACATAATATTTTTAAAAGTTTACCTATCCCATCCTACCCCATTCTACCCTGTCATAAAATAGGAAAAATCTAACTTTATGAGATCCTCTATTCATTTCTTTTTTATAATTACTAAACGCAAGTTATCCAATTACAAGTTTCGAATTCCCCGCTGCTGTTATTTCATTAAAACATTAAAGTACTTTTGCAATGTGGGACGAAATCAAATATCGCCAACTGGTTTAAGTCAAAACGCGACGTTCCGCCAGAGGAATCAAAATACTCCAGCCCACATCACTCTCACGGCCCGAGCTACACACATAATATATACAGACACATAAACATACAAAAATATATGTAAAAAATAGAAGTAAAATAAGTCACCAGAAACTCCGTTAATCCCCAGGCAGGACGATTCCTCCACATCTTCCCCTATGCCCGTGCGCAACTGTACCTACAAGTACTGTGGAAATACGATGAAAACTACATAGTTAATTTAATATGCAGGAATGTTAATGAAAAACTATGAAAAATGTAATCATTATCTTGCCAAGGTGAAAGTATAGTCCCAAAGAAAAAGTATGAAATATATGAAGGTCCAACTTGGTCAAATACAAAAACATTAATTGCAAAAATATCAAATAAATAAAAGTAATTTAATACACAAAGATAATAACATAGTTCTCTACCTACTAATATCTAGACTGTTGTCTCTATTTCCCTTTTTTTGTTAAAGCATACAAATGAATAATCTAAACAATAATTTAATTTAATGAAGTTGATGTTTAATATCATCATCATTTTGATTTTACGTATTCAACATATTGCCAAAGATAAGCAATATGCCTAACTAAATTGTCTCTTATTCGTCAACAAATATCACAAGTCAATACTCGGTCAAATAATATTTAATACACCAAAAGACTGAATTAACATGCATACATACTTAATTATATTTTTTTTTTTCCAATAATGTGGAAAAGATTCTAAATACAACATGAAACTATAAACATGACATGAAACTTTTAAGTAAAGATAAACGGTATGATTCAAAATTTAAGATACGTGAAATATTTGCTATAAATATATTGTGAAGAGGATAAATTTGGGTCAACATACATACATGCAATCACACCCGCACGTCACAAAAGGGGGTAGGCTGAGCACACGAAACCAGCCCAGTCCCAGTATCACTCCCAGCAAACAATGGACCGAATGAAAAAGAAACTAAAAATGGCAGAAATAGGTTATAAAAAACAACAGATTAATTACATATATATATTCATATCCCGTTGGTGGCAAATAGGCAAACGGTCCGCCCGAGGTCGTATGCGCGTTGCCCACCCGTTAGGATCAATATTATTCTATTATTTATTAGCATAGGAGAACAATACAACTACCTAACATAAGTACATAAGTACCTACTTATAAATTTCTTCAGATGATATCCATAGTCCAAGAAATTGTGTAGTCCTTTTCGAATGTATGCTGTAGATTTAAATGCTACAACAAGTATGTAAATCCAGTCATTTATCTTGAATAGGTACAGCAAGCAGCTTGGAGACCAGCCAAATTATCTTCTTTCGCATTTTTTTTCCTTCTTACATTCTTGAGTAGATAGTTATGATGATGATGATTAGATCCTGTTAGTCTTCATTAGAGACATACGGCTCTTAGAAAGAATTTCTAGTGCTCCTAGTTCCAGATAAGTAGGTATTTCAACTTTTTCCTATCTATTCTCTTCTCAGTCGATGTCATAACTCAGGAAAACATGAATCTCTTCTTGAAGACATGCTGCAAACTTGAACACAATTAAGATAACCGCAGAAGATCCAGTCATTTACTCTTGAACACAGCAAGCAACTTCAAACCAATCAATATTTTCTTCATCTCCAAAGTTGACTAGTCCTTATTTATCCAATCAATGGCAAGTTTTTGAGCAATACCTACTTCCAGTTTTCCAAAAATATCTCTCACTTGAATTGTAACTAATGAAATATCACATTAGTAACATTAACTACTCCCTAAAACTTGTTGTGAAAACCACCTTCCTTCAGTTTTTTAACATAATTTACAAAAAAAATCACTCTATTTTTTTTTTTTCAAAACAATAAACAAATCAAAGTCGTAACTATAAAAACAAAGTATTATAGAATAGGATTTCAAAATAAAAATTACAAAAAGTGAAGCAAAAATAAGATTCGAACACCCACCGTCGCATGTACAGTCCCATACATTAGTCCGCCCCTATACTACCTGAGCTACGAACAAGTTATGAAAAGGGTTGAATTTAGCAATCAGATAACTAACGGTCGAAGGTATTAAACTCCCAATTATGAATTTTTACATTACTGATGTTCACTCAAAACATTTTGTTTTACTTAATTCACGAACATGAAATAATATGTAATGAATACTCATATCACGATTTAAACTTTTCTAAGATACAAGATACAAAATACATTCGAAACCTAAAATAATCAATATTGTTGAAATTTGAAGTGATTTCAGCGCACTATTTCCATAAAATTGTATGTAATAAGAAGGAATAATATGTAATAAAATATCATATACAATCAGTTTCTAAAAACCATACCAAATCAATCACTGTTTCGACTAAATACTGGGTAATATTTTTTGTATGTACTTACTTGCTTTGTGCATTTTTCTTGCAGAATTTTAGACACTGAACACCACTTTTGACCATTGCACTTCACTGATGCTAAATAATAATTATTTTAAATACTTCCTTCTAACACACAATCTGCATTTTTATTTAGAACAATCGTCAAACACAAGTTTTGGTTGTAAACGGGTCGTCACTTTACACTTTTTACACACACTTTTGCCTCTCGCGACAGGGAAATAACGCTACCAACCATTTGTACAGATAAAATAAACACATATTCACTGAATTTGAACTAAATTACATTACTTTCTTTCACAAAACCGTAATTTATCCAAACTAACCTCAAATTAGCCGGCTTTTGATTGTTTTGAAAACGTCAAACTACACGAACTTATCGACATTTTTCGTGAATACTAACGTCATCCATATTTTACGATCAAAAAAGTCGAAGTAAAGAATCGTTGTTGCACGCCATCTATGTCAGAAACTCGTAGTTAAAAGGTAGTTTCGATTGCGGAAGTTAAAGATTTCAATCGAAAAAGGTAAAATAAGCAAATACTTCTCGAAATTAGGTACTTCTCGTTACGGTATGTCGATTTTAATAAGATTATGACAAAATATGATTTCTAATTTCTACAATGAATAAATATTTAATTTTTCGCCAGATTAATGGGACACAATTTGACTTATGGCAATATCAGATCGGTACTAACTTCCGTTGACTTAAATGTGTCTTAATAATATTTTCTTGGCACGACATTGCTTTTGTTCTTCTTTAAACTCGTCATTAATCGCGTGATCTTCAATTAAAATTACTTAAATAACCGCGTCATTTTTAATCTGCTTAAACAAATGATAAACAAAAACAGCGCCCACGCCGATCATCCGCCATTCATACAGCGTATACGCCATTTTGTAATTTTTGCAAGAAAATGCAAGAGTAGACGAAATAAGAAAATGTAAAGAAATCACAAACACACGCGTTGCTCTCAAATGATGCTGACGACAAAGTGATTCTGTTTTATCAAACTGAAACTATGAACTGTAATGCAAATTGTGAATTTCGAAATTGAGGTTATGAAATTGACATAACTCTATTTATAAACAATGTGAACGATCGCGATGGAGGATATGAATGAATTGGAACCTTGACATGTGTTTTACTGTGTTTCTCATCACGATAATAGAAAATCTAGTGCTCAAATTCACAATCTAATGAACATACAGCCATACAAAAGATGTCTTAAAGAGGTATGCCTCCACTGACAAAGTGAATTAAGTTGCCTACTCGAAAAGCAACTTTGCAAGGAAGGTAAGATCCCAGACCTACTTGGAACTTATAGTAACAGACTATCATTTGCACTACTTTCCCCTAAGACCGATTATCTATAAAACCTGTTACTTAAACTTACTCTTTATGCTTCTAAAATAATGGTAACTAAGTGAACCTACTTTGTTCTGTTTCGATGAATTATATTTACAAGTTTGTTTGTTTTTCAGCAAGTTTGCTACCCACTGAAATGTTCTCTTGATACTTGATGGGATTATGGAATGAAACTGGCAATCATTACAATGTGATAAAGATATTCCTGATGGCGATGAGTGATGACTAACTTTCAAAGTAAGTACCTATTTTTATACTACTAAACTTATGCCTAGACCTGACCTTAATATATCACAAATCCTTATTTTAACTGTGTATATCTATATAAATTTTACTCATGTTTGCCGCTCAAGACAGACGGATATCTTCCCAAGAATAATATTTTCAGCATTAAATATAGTATTCTAATCCTGTCAGCTAACACTATTCTACTCTAAACCAGTTAAATTAAATCTAGATAACTTATTTATGACCTAATTAAACACCCAGGTATACTTTAGAAGTCAAGATTACTCAGACAGACTCGGTGAAAAGTTTGGCACATACAACTTACTTGTACTCCATGAAATCTAATATTTCCTGTGTATATTTCCATAAATGTATAGTTGAAATAGTGTTGAAAATGGTGCTAAGATATTCCTTTGAGTGGATACTCAAAACCCATGTCAATATGTCTCATTGACTGACCAACAAATTGTTCCTCGGAAACCGCATACTAAAAAATTGAAATTCTTAAAAATCTAAAGTTACCTAGTCTATTCTTTCTATAATCTAATATCCTACTCTGTTTTGCTTTACAGACTACAAAAGATGAACCCCCTTCCACTACTGGAATGTGAAAATCCTGCCGTACTGCTGGCCCACAAGATCATCATGACTCCCGTCATCTACCCCGATACAAGAAAAATTACAAATGTGTTGCAAAGCTTAATATTAGGTACCTACATACTTTCTTAGACTAAATCTACCCTTACTTGAGCTCATTCTAGCCGTAGATAGGTACGTTGTATGAAAAAGCCCTAAGTCACAGTATGGCTTACTGTACATGTGTGTATGTACACATCCTATCTTTCTTGCTTGGGCAAAGGTAGAAATGAAGTATTATTGTGAATACTACTTAATAACTGGAACAAGACTAGTTGAAATTATGAAATATTGACGCTCCTGTAGTAAATTTCCAAAATAATCTGTGTAATGATTATGGAAATGTTCACCCCCATTCAATTGTTTCCTAGCTATGATAAATATGACATTAAGTATTTAAATATGAAATATAATGCCACTAGGACATTACAGCTGTTAATAAGGTAGACTTTCACCCCCATGTCTTTAGACCACTAGACATATCTTGTTTACCGCTGATCTACTTGTAACCATTTCCTACTTTGGCAAATTGTACTAATGTTTTGAAATGCCTCACCCCCTGCTATTTAAAATAAGGAACTCATGTATGTACATGACTGGTTTTTAGGTATATGGCATCCTACAGATATTGCTAACCTATAGTTGTACTATTGTAAATATTCTATGCCTATACCTATTTATATCTATGCCTACTTAGATAAAACCCACTTAATTTGAAATGTAAAAGGTACCTACAACCAACTAATGCATATTTATCTCTATTTTCAGATGACTAGAAGCAGTTAGTAGAATAAAAAAATGGTTCCTGAGTTTTACAATGGCCGACTAACTTTGATGACTGATGAAGATGACTATGCCAGCAAAAGACAGACAACAGATGTACTTCGAATAGCAATATGACTAAAGCACTACCTTACATTATTAAGACTAGAATATTGAATATATAATAAAAGTTTAAGTTGTAAAATAATAATGTAGATTTCATATTTATGTTTATTTTTAATTAAAGATATACAACTGTTTGCTTTTTAATCAACCCTCAACTGCATGCATTAGATGATATTTGTCAGAGTCTGCACTTCAAGGCATGTCAATATTTTGTGATTGACTATCTGACAAGTATTTAATAAAGAATTTGAGTCCAATAGTCAAAGTCACTCGCACTCCGCTTCACGATCAACAAAATGTGAGTGTCCTCAGAAAAACGTCCCACCTAACGACAACGTGCGACGCCCCACCAAACACACTCACATTATAACTAAAAGGCTACTGTTTAGTATTGTAATGTATATGAAATATATCTCAATGTTATGTAATTAAAATAAAACCCTATGGTAATACCTCACATCCTGGTTATGGCCTATCCAAAATTGTACCGAACTTCCGCACCCACTCACTTATTTACTTACTTACTTGAATAAACATACTTACAACTAACCACCCTTTAAAAATACCCCGTAAATTTGGCCTTGTGATCGTCTATGGTAGTAGAAGGACCCCTCGATATGGACCATAGCATCCCAAACTCTTTAATGCGAAGTAGATACGACTATTGGACTCATATGATTAATTATAACTTAACCCACTAATTAAAACTCAGCATAATTTTGTGAAAATTACGTTAACTTGGACGAATAGGCAAAAGACGTGGAGATTATGTTAACGCTATAACGCCTGTGAAAGATGTGCGAGCAAAGTAACATACGAACTTGAACAGGAAAAAACCTATAGGCGCCAGACATTTTATTCATAATTTTGGTTTATAAATGGTAAATAATATAAAAAATATTTTAGTAATCATCCACTACGCCCTATTAGTAGTTTCAATTGGGCTCGAAGCTTGCGTTGTGGTTTGAAACTCCTCATCTCAACCAAACTGCTCTGTTGAGAATCCTATGCCAAACCAGAAGGGCTAACTATCTATGAACTAACCCCCCTTTTTATTTTATTTTGTTTCTTTTCCCTAGCTAATCCCCCTTTTCCCCAATACTGCTAATAGACCATAACTTCTCGACCCTTTCACTGTTTCAACGATACATCGAGTAAGAAGCTTCCAATTGAAAACCCAAGAAAAGTAAGCTTAATCACTCCTCGGAGCTTTCGGCTTTCCATCAGTGGACGGCGCCCGCATGCCACTGGTCCCTAAACAAACCCCAGCTAACACTCAATGATCGCTGTCACATGAAGAATCAGAAATTGCTACCACAATTACAAATTACACTTAGATGAATTAACCAGTAATAACTCAAAGCTTTTTCACACTTCGATAATAAATATGATATTGAAGTTTCATTATACCAAGAATAAACACACGATATTATTTATAAAATACCTTCTAACACCCAGTAATTTTGTTCACAATGATTTTAGATCTTGAATTTAATTTACTTTTACATAATTTATTTTTAGTTATTAGATAAGATAGGTTTTTATATTACAGAACTTTATTTATTTCCCTACCTATCGATGTGTGTGATTCTACCCTACTAGACAGAAAGTTCCCTAATCTAAAACGATAAAAACTCTGTTCGTACTCACCATGGACCCAGAGTTTTAGGACATACGCGGTGTATACCTAAACTGACTACGCTAGAGTTCAGCAGACTAGACTGAAGAAAGCAAACCCTATAAGTCTGTGTATTTATCCCCCCCCGATGCAGGCGTCCGTGGACAGGAGGCAATCGGGTAGGATAGTTCCCTATTGTGTATATGATATATACTTATGACAATAAATATACAAGGCTTTCAAATACTGCCGCTTTGAACAAGCATGGATTACTCCAAATGACACATATAATGTCCTCGCTCTAGGCTTAACAGCTGGGCATTGAAGAACCAGGGAGGGAGAGATATTTTCATTTTTCTATGTTGGTAAAGAGAAAAATGCCAATTTAACCCTCTGTATTGGTAAAACTACGGACCTCCTTGCATCAATAGTTTAACAGCCGCTAGGTTAATCGATGCAAGGCTAAACAAACTGTCTGTCTGGGCAGCGATCTGGCTTTATAATTAAATATTCTTCACTTAATTTGAACTGATTAGGTATTATTTACTTTAACCATTAAATTTGATTATCACAATAACAATGAAACTTCTGACAAGAAGTACCGAATCGTTAGCGGCTCACTTCACTCACATAAATTCCAACTCAATAGCACAAGACAATAAACCTGCACCACCGAATCGGAATCTACCATCCAAAATCAAGCTCTGAAAAGAACATATGTTCTCCACAAAACCAAACAATAGACGGCATGAATAAAATAAACACTCACTAACTTTCAATACTTCTAGTAAAACATAACTTAAACTTAGCAGAAATCACTACCCATTAGTACCAGAGTTAAACAACTCTAAGCACTTATCCCAAATGCTGACTTTACGAGAATAAAACATAGATTCTATTCACAATAAAATCAAACACTTAGAAATTTGGGCAGAGGTTCCCCGCTATTTAAAACAATTTACACTTTAGGCCAGAGTCAACTGTCGGTCCCTGATGCTCGAAAAATAATGAATCAAAACAATGCTCCCGGAGCTATTTATAGGACACGAATCTGGACATTTTTTCTGGACACGCACCTGTGAAATTATTTCTAGACATTTTATCTGGACACGCCGATATCCAAAATAAAAAGATCATAAGTGCTTTGTTTACACCCATACGCTCTACGAATTAAAGTCCACGTTTTCTCAGCAAAAGATGCTTCCTATCACAGGTGTTTCCACACCTGACTTAGAGAGAGACAGATATATCATTGTTTATACCTAATTAAACTACTTATTGCATTGCGCAATAGTTGAAATAATTGAAATACACCGTGTTCCATTTAACACTAAAAATATGAAAACCGCCTATTCAGAATCGAGAGCAGAATCGACTGAACCATATCCCGATGGAAGTAATATTTCCATTCAAATCAACATGATTAATCATCTTTTTACAAGTCTATTCCACCATACCTGCAACACAACAATGTACACATCGCACCGCCAGAGGCTGCTCACCCCTTTCAATATTTAGGGTTGTTAATACTGGCCAGTTACCTGGGCGAACTCTCCTTCCCGCTACGAGCCTGACGTTGTTTGTCATTTTAATTTTAATGTTTATCATAAGTCACTACAAACTAAACTCGCATCTAATCACAACCTTTGTCACTCTTAATATTGGCTCAAACCCGCCTACTACAATTGCGAAATCCACCGTGACAAAACCTCAAAGTGCTTTACAATGACGCACACAAATAAACAGTTTTATAGTTCATGATGGTAATTAGCAATTATTTTACTAAGTGTAGTGTGAGGTTTTGAGTATTAGCAGATACACGTTGTATAAGATGTTTTGTTGAACATGCGCCATCTAGCGGAATCGTTTTACAATCGCTCGCCCGCTCAATAACTTCGCTCGCTATTCGCTATTCATGTACGTCTCTCAGTAGTTCTTAATGTTTAGTATTTGCTGAAAGATGGCGCTAATTTCAATAGACGATAACACGCTGATTATTTTTGTGTAATTATTTAATTCATTCGAATTCTGACATACTTTTATATGAATAAATAGATACAAAGTTACATTTAATCCTCAATTTAAACCATTTGTTGCTTGTAATGTTTCCTATTTATAGTTAGATGAAGTTGTTCAGTTACAGTGTTACCTTATATCAATATAGAATCAGTATTTTTAGCGAGTACTGACTTACCATATTTTGTTTACAGGTTCAGTGCAAGAATGCTCGAGCGAACTTGCCACGCGTTGGGAGGTCGGCGCGTGGCAACGCTGCTCGTCGTCGGCGGCGGCGCGGCGGCGGCGGCCGTCGTGACGGCGGCGGCGCGCGCCGGCGTTCCGGTGCTACGAGCCTCGCCTTCGCACTTACACCTCTCTTATACTATCGCCAACGTGAGTACGAGTAAACGACATAATATATGATGATTTCGGCGTGACGGCAGCAGCGCGCGCCAGTTTATCGGTGCTACCAAAGAGGATCAAGTATTATAGACTACTACTGTGTGTGTGTGTGTGTGTGTGTGTGCGTGTGTGTGTGTGTGTGTTGTACTGTCAAAGTAAAATGTGTAATCATAGTGCATACTGTATAGACTGCCATCTCTCGACACAGGCTTAAAACTTTTGAACCTCAGTTTTGACAATTTGGCCCATATTGTTAGCTTGATATGTGTTAAAATGTCAAATATTAATATTAGCGCCATCTAGTCGAGCTTTCCCCAAAGGTATAACGCCATCTACGTCACCGTACCTTTTTCTCTAGGACTTTGAGGTACGTTTTTTTCTTAGACTTTATCCGTCTACATATATCTTTGGTGCTACGAACCTCGCCTTCCCACTTACATCTCTCTTATACTATCGCCAACTTATGTATGATTGTCTGACGTATGACGACGCGCGGCGCGTATAAATAAACTCTCAACTCTAGGCTGGCTAGTGTCAGCCTAGCTGAAGTGAGTCATTGCCGCTACGTGGCGACCGAGACGCTGTCTGGCTTTGTAGCACCTCTTCAGAAGAGCGATAAAGAGAGCTAAATAGCTACAAAACGCTTACAAGCGTAAGCGATTTATGACTTTGACGAGATACCTTTCTCTGGCGTATAGGTAAGTACCTCTCGCAAAAGTGCGCTTGTACGATGCTGATAGTCGATGGTGGCGGTCGCAGTACCGACGGCGACTTCTTGAGTTGAGATAAAAAGTGCGATACTTCATTCGCTGAAATCGTTGCGCGGTCGGTACACCAATACTTTGTTATTACTATCATAATGAGGCTATCAGAATCACGCTTACGAAGATTTTTTTGCTAAAATTAAATTTATGACTGCAAAAAAGAACGTTAGTTAACTATTCCTGGAAAATTAATTAAAGATATTGAAAGTTTTTTGCTTGCGTAAAAAAATTGTCCATGGAGTTTTGCGAATTGTTGATTTTACTAGTACATTTTTATCCGCTGTGTCAGCTATGTGCCGAATCTATTTAAATTGCCGATGCCGGAACATACCTCAGGCATGTACAGCTATTTTTTGCGTTGCAATATTTCAAACTGCCATTTTTTTGTGTTTGAAGCGCTTTCGTTGACCAAATCAATTTACAAGAAAAAGGCGTTCAAGTAGCCGTGTTCAGTGACTGTCGGATAGTTTGGCGTTTCAAGATGTTTTTCCGCCTTATCGCAGAATAAAGTACATTGAGAAAGGTGTCAAGTTCCGATTTTATATTGTTAGGCACCTAAAAAGATAGTACATGCAAGTCTGTAGTTTATACATTTCTTAAAAATAATAGAAGATGTAGACCTGCTCGCATCGGTGAACTGGTTACGATTCGGGGACCTCTTCGGAGAAACCGAGGGTTTTGCCTGTGCAATTGCGGACGAAGTTATGATGACGAACAACTACCGGAAATATATCCTGAAGGACGGTACGGTCGACATTTGTCGGGCATGCCGCCGTCCCGGAGAGTCACTCAGGCATATCATTTCCGGTTGTTCTCATCTTGCTAACGGTGAGTACTTGCACAGACATAATCTCGTAGCCTGGATTATTCACCAGCAACTTGCTCTTCAATACGGCCTTGTGGACCGCGAAGTACCGTACTACAAGTACTTACCTGCGCCAGTTCTTGAAAATGGTCGTGCCACGCTCTATTGGGATCGATCTATTATCACTGACAGGACTATTGTAGCCAATAAGCCTGACATTGTGATAATAGATCGACTGCAACGCCGGGCAGTGCTCGTTGACATCACCATCCCCCATGATGAGAATCTCGTGAAAGCCGAGAAGGACAAGTCCAGTAAGTACCTAGACTTGGCTCACGAGATAACCGCCATGTGGGATGTTGATTCAACGATCATTGTTCCGATAGTCGTTTCAGCGAACGGTCTCATAGCGAAGAGTCTCGACCAACATCTTAAGAGACTCTCGCTAGGTGGCTGGATCAAGGGCCAGATGCAGAAGGCGGTGATCTTGGACACGGCGCGGATAGTCCGACGGTTCCTCTCTCTGAAGCCCTAACCACCGGCAGCTTGGGCCCTGCCCCGCTGCTGGCGGCACCCTAGGTTAGGTTTTTTATAATGTGTTTATATGTTTTTTTATATTGTTTTGTATGTGTTTTTGTATTTTACTTTTATATCCATATTATAAACAGCCTAGCCTAAGAAAGAAAATAAATACTGAGAATAAAAATAATAACCGTACACGGTAATCTACTTTGATATTGGATGTATTTATTCGTTTGGACCGACCTTTTATTGTGTGTTAAATTTTTTTGGAAATTTCTTGTATTTTTTCTACTCAGAATCATGAGGGTTTCCGATCTTAATAGTAAAAAAATGTCATTTATCATACGTATTTTATATTAAATAAAGCGATCGTATAAGAGTAAAAGACCTATAAAATTAAACTGATATTCATAAATCGGGTCCAAATAGCCGAAACACGTATACAAAATATTTAAACCTAAACGCAATTATCCTCAAATAATGACTTAAGGTCAGTGCGGGCAAGACCGGCATAGTTTATTGGAAATAAAGTTTGAGTGTATAAAACGCTATAATTAATGTAGTCTGGCGTAATGCGCATGGTCCTATGAGATAACAAATATTATATTTTATAAAGCTTTTATAATATTTTGGTGAAATAAGGTACTTTTCAGTCATAAAAATCATATTTTGTAAGGCTCGGCGGGTTGACCGTCCTCCCGCGATGAGTACAGAAAGACCGTCTAGTGCTTGTTGTCGCGTAATTTCATATGAGACTAGATTCCAAAATCATGATCATTGTTATTTCACGTAATAACAGGGCAGAATGTGCTAGATAATTAATAAAATAGCGTTAAAATTTTGAACATATAAGCATTATTCTATTTATAAGGCAAGACCGGCATAAGTCCCGTAGATGGGGTTCATAACCTTTTCTTTTCAGGTCCAGATATTGCATAATACTGTTTTTCCAACGAACACCTGCGATACAATTTAGTCACGAATTCACGATATTACAGGCTCATATAAATCCACCCACTTATCTGTTTTTGAAACTTTTTTATTAAGAAAAGGTAATAGAATATTAAGATACGTGAATTAGTTTGGTAACATTTCTTAGCAATGCTTGGTTTTTCTATAGTTACTACCAGAGTTACCACCTACCTGAGCTAACACCCCCGAAAACCTATTGATGACACCCATGGAGAATTTTGTGTCAAAGTGACAGTCATCAAAGTCAAATTCTAAATTGGTCATTAATTTACAAATCAGCACCACTGAAAACATAATTATTTGACGACACCCATGACGACTTTTTGTCAAAGTGACAGCCGGCAATGTCAATAAACGATCGGGTAGCCGTAAAATAGTCGGTCAAAATTATCAAAACCATTTTAAAGGGTACCCATACGGCCCCTGTTGGGTAATGCTGATTATTAAAATAATGACCAACTTGAAACCCTACTCTCTTTTGAAATATTTGTTGCCGCATGTTGCACAATCTAAATATACTTAAATAAAAAAAATAAAAAACGGGTAGAGCTTACGATAATTCTACCAACTTAAATATGATGATGAATAATGCAGTATAGGCTTACTTCTGTTCACCTCTTATCATTCTTCACAACCATGTCACATATATTTTATTTTTACTTAATACTTTCGAATGATTTTAGTAACACCATACGAATCATTGTCAAAACTGTATTTCGTAGTTAAAATCAAAAACGGTACAACTTATTTCCAATAAAGCCTAAAAAAGGTTGGCAACTCCTTGTTTATCATATGCCGGTCTTGCCTTTCTCTTTTATGCCGGACTTTCTGACTAGGCACAATTTCTAAGTTTCATATTTCAGAACATAAAACTAGAAATTGAGCGCGTTTTGAGTAGAATAATAGTACTAATCCGAAATAACGGTTATTAAATGACTCCGTTACATATGTGATATACAAATATTTCGACTGCTTCTATTTTATTTTATTTTTTTGCGGAACCATGTTGAACTCGATGTTCGAGTTCGAAACGAGAAACAAGTTTATTGTTAACTAGTGTTCGTCCTAGGGATATGTATTGAAGACCAATGGATTAAGGATGAAAAACTGCTATACCTCCAGAGGTGTGAGAGGCGTAGATATATAAACACAAAAGTTATAGTCAATAGACGGTCTTTCCGGGTAGACGGTCTTACCCACACTGACCTTACTTTAAAACAAAGCACCTGAATAATATACGACAGCATTAACTAAATGTACACGTTCATTAAAATGAAACGGCACAAAGGATTCATAATATACAACTACATTTATTCGAGCAAGGAGTCGCCTGCACTGCACTTAAATGAACTGAGCATTTTGTAAATTAAGTGAAACATCTTGAGAGTGTCCTGTACTTACATACTGAAAGTTGAAAAAAATATGGCAATGATTCAAATTTGAGCAGGCTGTTTGTATCAACTAACAGGCGTTATCTAAATTACATACTCGTATTTTACTTTCATGGTGGAAGTGAGAAAATATTTTAGTATAGTGTAGTATTTCAAATATCGCCAGCGTGCAACAACAAAGTTGGTACCTACTCAAATAAAACATTGTTGATCAATTCAAATGGATAAAAAAAAAAGTTATCAAAACAGCTTCTTAAAGCTTAAATCGTTCATTGTGTAAAAAGTTATAAACTAGGTGGCACAAATAAAAGCAATAAAAGTAATGCTAGGACCCCGAGGCTGCCGGCTGCAATAAATCTGTCACTGTTACAAGTCGGAGAAAGAAACCGCACTATTATCGCAAAATGAAAACAATACTGCCAGCTACAGGACAATAGTGTGATAAATGCGTCTAATACTGCCTAAAGTAATAAAATAGGAATATCAAATGGAAGTACTTATATGTTAGCAATAATAGGTTGCTATTTTATTGATGTCCACAAACGTGTAATCTCAATCGGCCATTTTTATTTCGAGATTCACTTAGTAGGGGTACGGAAATTTAAAAGAAACTATCCTATTTGAAGACACTGGGTCCTTATTTCCATTGGCCTAAAAATAGAAAGGGCTTACGAGGTTAACGATGTTACAACTGTAGGTCGGATTCGATGCTCCCATGGGTCCTAGCGAAACTCCGAGACTTCTCTCAAAGGAGATGGTGGTGGGTAGGTATAATGAATTTGCAAACAGATATAATTTAAATGTACCTGCCCTGTCGCCACAGTTCAATATAAAAACCTACAAGAGAATTTATTTATTTATGGGCGAGGTCAGCAGGAAGATGTTCGCGGCGGTTGGCTCGCTTAGAAGATTACGAAACTTTCTTCCCATTCCTACCAAAATTGCTCTAGCTCAAACTCTCCTCCTTCCCATTTTGGATTACGCGGACGTTGCATATCTCGATCTCACCGAGGAGCAGCTTAATAAGCTTGAGCGTATCCAAAATGTCTGTATACGGTTCATATTTGGGTTACGCAAATATGACCATGTCTCTCAATTTCGTTCGCAGCTCAAGTGGCTCTCTATTCGTTTTCGTCGTAACTCTCACGTGCTGTCCCTTTTGTATTCCATTCTTTTTAACCCAACGACTCTCCGCTATCTTAAGAACCGTTTCAGCTATCTCCGTTCTGCTCGGTCCTCTCAGAATTTGCTTCTTTCCGTTCCGTCGTCCTCGTCTAAATTCTATAACAACTCCTTTACATTTCAAGCTGTGCGGCTTTGAAATTCCCTACCCCTAAATATTAGACGCGCTCAATCTCTACTTCTCAAGCTTCACTTTTTATCTGATCATTGATCAATGATACCTTGATGGACTTATGTCCCCTATAGCTGGCATGTAATTTGTTATATATATATATGTATTTGTATGTTTATGTATTGTATTTTATTTTTATATGTGTAGTATATTGTTTTGCGTAGTATAGTTTGTGCTAGATTTCCTCTAAGTCTACATTTAGTACACCTACTTACAAGGTTAAATTTATTATTCTCCACTACCTAGGTTGTCTGGAAGAGATCGCTCTTTAGCGATAAGACCGCCTCTTGTTTTACCTCTTAAATTGTTGTTTATACTTGCTATGTTGTTTCGTGTATTGAGGTGTGCAATAAAGAGTATTTGTATTGTATTGTATTGTATTTTATTATGTTTATACTTATACATATACTTACATATACTATTACTGTTGACTTGAATGCCTATAAAATACATAAAAATATATTATGTTATTAGTGGTTCACCTACGATTCCGGTCCGTTCCTGCACATGTAGCCAACATGCCTTTCGTCTACGCTCCTTAGCAAATGAAAAGCAACTGTCACTGTTGCATTAATAAGGAAGAGTGATAGAGAGGAACGAAGTGTTTCGTTTTCGTAGCATAAGTGATTGTCACTTTGGCTAGGCACTGCACGGCTATTAATCGCGATAAAAGCTGGAACGCCGTAAAATAATGCTGGGACGTGACGGGTCCCGTCACGTTGTACGTATTTTTATAACCAGCAATAAAACCGTAGAAATTCTTAAGTATATTATTATTTAAAAAAACGTAAAGAAGTGGACAAGTTGTGAACTAAGTCATAGTAAATTACTTTATGATGTAGTTTCTATTAAAATTGGTGATTTTATGACTAATTGAAATGCATTTTAAACTATTTTTTACACGTGTATACCTAGTTTAAGTATTACGCTGTAATAGATTTTTCTGATAAAATGTCGTTGTCGGCGGTAAGAACTAAATAATTATATGTCAGTGAAGGAAAATACATAAGAAAAAGTTTATAATTAAGTATATAAGAAAACACCAATCACTCGCTATAATATATGAGGCAATTCATTATAAAGAAATACCTGTTTATCCTCGGCAGTTACAGCCCAGATATACCATTAAATAACCTACAAAAATCTCATAATCAAGTTTTCACGACATTCATTGGAGAAGACTGGATCAAATCTAATAGTTGGGATAAATCCCCTCCATTTCGTCGTTTTATTCGACGCCAATTTCCTTCACGTTTTTGTCGTGAAAAACGTTTCTAGACGATTTGTCGTGAAATATTCGCATTTATTTTTGCCCGCGATGTGATCATGAGTTAGGTGTCATGGAAAATTATGGTCATTTGTTATCCACTTTAGCGGCGATTACGAAGCGACGTAAACTAATACCAACTCCTATAGAATGAATACATAAATGTCGTTCTCCTTTTTTCGGTTAAAACAGCACTAATGTTCAGATTATACGAGTTCTAATAGTTTTTTTTTCTTGTTTGCAGGAAATCCATCCAATGGAAATCCGTTTAGAAATCACTGCAAGGGAAACTTTAAACGCACTCAGGTAAAGATAAGATGTCTTCAACTGAATATTATTATTTATTTGTCATAGTAATAAAAATAAACGATCTTTTTATTTTTGATTTCAGAGCCACTCTTCTGCATACTCACTGGCATACGTTTACTTTGCTCGCCGAGGAAGACATCTATTCTACTTTAAAACTGCGAAAAGATCTCTCGTCGATACTTGATTCCCAACCATTGGATCCTAATTGGCTTTTCCTTCCTTCAAAATTTTCACGACATGCTATTTTTCGGTATGTGTGATTTTAGTTCCTAGAATCGTTTCTTGGATCTTTGACTGATACGTATATTCAACCTTAAGTTTTATTTTGCAGGAGACTCGCTCAGATTTCAAGGCTGACACGGGGCGTCGTTGTATTGATATGTGATATCCATTACGCTAAGCTTATTATGGATGAGGCTAAACGTTTTAACCTGGTCGACGGCCATTTTTTTTGGATATGGATTGACGCATCCCGAGAGATCGATGTCTTCCGGAACATCGGTAACCGAACACAGTACAGCGATTCCGACAACTTAGACTTTGATAGCATAAGAGATAAGGAAGAAGCACTGAGGAGCGAGGAATTCGAGCGCAGCAAACGCGGTGAAGTAGACAATAAATTGTTAAACGATATTAACGGTCACGTTTCTGCGAAATACCTTGAGGAGGATTTGAATGGAACTTCAAATGCCGAAAATCGACGTTTATTAAATAATAGTTCAAGAAATTCGTTTTTTTATCATTTAAGTAGGAATAAAAGTAAATCAGAAGCGCACAGTATTAACAAGAAAATATTAAATATAAGTTTTAGTCAAGCGTATGAAAGTAGGCGCAATATTAGTATGGAGAGTGTAAAAAATAATAATGTAAATAACAAAGGCGTTGAAACTTCTAAAATTGAAAACAATTCTATCGAGAAGGATAAACTGTCCTTCCATGTAAGAAATAATGGTAGACGTAGTTATAGTAAAATGAAAAATGAATCTTTTAACAAATATGTAAATAGTATAAATAAGAACGAAGTATATAATGAAATGAAAACGTTATTTCAAAGAGATATGAATACAGAAGAAGATGTACATTTAAGGCATAGGTTAGCACTCACAAGTGATACTAGTGATTTCTTAATGAATCCCACGGTGCAGACCTCCACGTATAAAATAAGGGAATCTATTGAAAAGCGAGGAGAAAGAAAACTAAACAAAGATTACGACATTGATGATAATTCTGAAGCAATGAAAGACAACATTACTGCTATAATTGACAGTCTTCCCGTTGGACTATTAGCATTACATCCCCAGCCAATGAAAATCGGTAAGCAGAACACAAAAACCGAACACTATATATTGCACGTTAATTTGCAACCTATTAAAAGTGATCACATTGTAACAGTACCTATACTTGTTGTAGATCGTTCATTCGTCCGTGCGGCAGTGCGCATGGCGGTGGGTGCGTTGCGGCGCGTGCTGCGTGCGTGCGACGCGTGGTCGGCGCAAGCGCAATTTCTTAGCGATGCCGCTGCCTCTTGTTGGGAGGAACCTAGTGACGCTGCCGCGGACTTCTCGGCTGATTTTGTCAGGTTAGTTGAACATTGAACTTAAGATTTTTTTTTAAGTTTTAGGCCTTCAACTTTTAAAATCTTCATAAAGAATCCTGAAGAAGGCTTCCTCAGAACAGATTTTATAATTAATTTTAGTAAAAATCTACTAATACCTACGTCTACATTTGTGTAAACACACTGTTATGTAAACTTTTCTGGAGTTAGATAATTTCCAAACTCTGGCTTTTGATCTGACCAATAAGATTTTCAGACTTTATCTACGAAATATAATAACATCATTAGATACTTGCCCATTGCTTCGCTTTCCGAAGGAGGACAACAACGTCAACCGGCCTAATCCAAATAGAAATAGGTTTACCTTCTGTTGAAAGGTCAGATGCACAGATGTCATATATACCATAGATCAAGCAAACATATAAAATATCTACTTAGCGTATCAAATGAACTCAGTAAAATCCACGGAGTTGTCCATATATTCGCAGCTTGCAGCTTTCGGGCGTCAATTTTTGTAAGTTGAAGTCAACAAAAACATAAAAAATACCTTGTTACGTGATATTTAAATGCAACAACACAAGCATTATGAACACTCAAGGGCCTGAGACATATTTAAAATCTCAGGCAAATAACAACTTCAGTGCAAAATCTGACACGCTCGGCCCCTATACAAATAGATGAACTTGTTTCTTCTATCTAAATCTAATCCTGTGGTCAGATGGCAGTCGCATTCATAACAATTATTATCAAATATTTAAATCTTCATCAACTGTCTAAATTATAAAAAAATACGAACATTGACTTTCTCTCGCAAAAGAATACAAACAAAACATTACCAAGAAATATTTTCCCAAGCACCAGAATACTTCACCGTTAGTTCGAATTTACCAGACAATGTTCAACTTTGAACGACCATTGAAAGTTTCCGCTTTGAGTGGAAGCCACGGGTCTGCCGCGATGCCCGTGCGAAACAGGGCCCTCAAACGTTTCGTAAACTTTGGCCCAAGGAAGTAGTTTGGCGCCCGGCTGTTTGCTTTTGTCCACGATTAGTATGTAACCACGAGGTCATGTTGACGTTACACTTCAGCTACCTGTACAAATAGCGTTGAGTGTGCTTATTTAATAGATAAACACTAAAGATGCAGGGGGATGAAAGCTCCAATTTTTCATACACACGTTCCTCCTCGTTTTCATCCCTAGATAATTGGATAAGTATTGAAATTTTTGGGATATTTTTTACAAATTAAAATATATTTTAATCATACTTATGGCCATACGTTTTCCATCAGTTTGTAACGAGAATCGATCGTACCCTATCTTCTTAAATATCCATTTACCGTGGTACACTTATAAAGTTCTATCATTGTTCTATTTCGGACAGAAAGATAATTAATTTCCAATTTATTTCAAAAGCTATAAATCAAGCAATATCAAATTTCCTTACAAATCGTATAATGCCTATCGACTTTGGCTGTAACTTTTTAAGTGACAATTATTGGAAAAGTTGACACAAAGCCAAAGTTAGGTTTAGTGAAAATGTTCATTGTAATCGTGAAAAGTTGTGTTCAGTTAATGACCTTCCTGAATGAACAGGGGCCCATAGTGAGGCAGGAGTGACTGATACCGTCCTTGGCCGTGATGGATCTCTTTCATTGCGGCATTTTATTAAAATACTTGCTGTAACTGGGAACTTTGCCCTCCGAAAGGGCCCATTTAGACGGCGCGCGAACTCGCATGCGATTTTAGTTACATTGCGGATTGTTGAGGCTACATACAATTCAGCACACCCATCAAATACCGCAATGTAAAGAAACTCGCATGCGAGTTTTGGGTCCCTAGGAATGGATTTTGCGAATCGTCCTGCAAACGAAATGGTTAATTTTTATTCTTTTTCCTTTCCTTTTGCGTCACGGTCGGCGTTGTTTACAATTCTTTTGACATAAATGACTTTGGAATCGGTAAGCGGTACTTAATTAGCTAAAATTATGAATGGCTATCCGGATTGAGTTTTTAATTTAATTTATGATCATACAAGAAACAATTAAGTAGGTACACTTTATAAGTCATTGCCATTGCATAAAGCGTGTCTTGCTTTTACGAAAATGACTGCCACCTGACCTTCTTATCCAGAGTTTGCTTAGGACTATTTCGTCTTAAAGTTTTCTTATACCGAAAAGCGACTGACATACTAAATAACATTTCGCTCAAATCTCGAAAAACTTATAGGTACAAACCGCGTCATGAATCCGCGACCTCGAGATTGAAAACAATATTCTCGTACCACTAAACGGCAAACGCTCCTAACATTTTGCAATATAAGAAGTATATTAAAGCATAAAGAGAGATGTCTGAATGCACTGGATTGTAACTAGACACGATAATAGAATGGTAACAAGCGTGAAGCATCATCGTAAAAGTAAATTGACTAGCGCGTCCGAGAACGGGGCGAGATTACTTTTGCGCCCTTCTATCTAAAATGCGAGCTTGCGGTGTATATCGGGCCCGCATTACGCTACATAAAATCTTATCTCTGTGCCGGGCGTGTAGAAAAGACGCCAAACGTTCCCTGTCGCACTAATAGGAGAGACCAAAAGAGAGAGATAACCACGATCCACTACGGAGCATGGACATCTTGTCTACACGATATGGTGTTACAGGCGCGATATTTAGGTAATTATAACACAATTCTTTGGATCTTTATAAATTATAACGTTAATATTAATTGTTTTATATAACAGGTTTTGAATGCTGTGAATAGGTACCTATTTTGTTTTGTTGCTTTAATTTAATTGTATCTTGTAGTTACCGTTTAGGTACATATACTACACTAAATTTCAGGTATCTACATTATTTTTGATCTAAATAATATTTGTAAATTAGCAAAAATATCTCGATCTAACGCAAGACGTTTGACCGCTATTGATTTAAATTATAGGTGTATAATTTTGTCTTGCGTGAAGGGTATATCGTCACTACTTTTAAAAAATCTCGTATCTCACGCTGTTCCTCAAAGTTAAAACGCAGTAAGTCTATATGCATTCCATACATACTTACTACAATTTTCTTTTCATTGACAGACGAAGATACAATTTTTTTTAAAGTAGTGACGATATGTGTATTCAGATATATCTAAATTATTATAATAATTGTATTTAGACGGCGCTTGTAATGAAACTCTCACGTGAGATCTCGTACCCTGCCAGTCCTAAGTTACTACATCAAGTTAAAAAAGAAAACACATTTAAAAAAAGGATCGGAATTCGCAGTTCATTTTGCATTCAACGCGTCCCCCGTACATCACTGCGCGTCACGTCAAGCCTCGATTCCTGGAATTCTTCTACAGTATGAACTGGAAAGAAATTAATTGTAACAGTAACGGTTTGGTTTATTTTAAGGATGCCGCAAGTATTCGGCAACCTTTCAGTATTCGGCTGAATACTGTCTACTATTCGGCCGAGTACAGTATCTTCTTAAAAAAATAAATAAAAACCTACACAAAAATGAGCAACATTGAAATTCAGCAACGCAACGTGGAAATTTGTGACAAATTTTTTGAGCAATAAATAATAAACATATCAAACAAAAACAGCCCCTTTCGCGCAAACGATGTCCTAATTCCTTGGCGCAATTGAAGATTTCAACAACAAAAAATCTGCAAAAATTAAATCTCCATTCACCGCTGTGTTTTGTTGGTTAAAAATTTTCATAATAAATGTCTAGCTTTTGTAATATTCGGTGTAATGAAGCCGAATATTTCAGTATCCGGTATATACCAGGAACATCTCTTAGTTTATTTACGGTCGTGGCCTGCGGTGTTAGCGTAGTGTCACGCCGACAGTGACGAGGGTGGCTCCAGGCTGTGGTAACCGATATTTAACTAAGCTGGAAGTGCTCTAAATACGAGTACTTAGCGAAGTCATTAACATAATCTATTTAGACTTCTTAATTTGTGCTATGATTAAAACCATCTTGCGCTAAGTGTGTATTTTTTACCTTGTCATTTTTATCATCTTGAAAATGAACTTTAGCGCTAATTTTAAAAGTAACAATAGTTTTCTCTCCCATGTCTTGAAACATAAACTCATATTCGTTTTTAATAGTTAGTTTATTCTATATTCGTTTCGTATTTCACTTTTTGCTTGTTACTTGTCTTTTTTCGTTAATAATATACACAGTAAAAAAATTTAATAAAAAATTTAATAAAGCAGGGGTAAAGAAAATGTAATACAAATAATAAATAAATCAAATTAAAACTATTCTAAACTAATAATTAACAAGCTAAACTAAACTAAAATAAAGACTAATCTTATACTTTTAAACGAGCAATTCTTGTATATTTATTTATTTATTTATTTATACCGACGATCTCGGAAACCGTTCTAACGATTTCGCTGAAATTTGTTATGTGGGGGTTTTCGGGGGTGAAAAATCGTTCTAGCGTAGCCTTAGATCCCGGAAAACGCGAATTTTCGAGTTTTCATGAGTTTTTTTCGCGTTAGTAAACGTAAAATATGGTCGTTAATTTCGCCGCGCTCGCATCGATTCCGCTTAGCTCAGTCGTACGAGGTCGGTCTAATGTACGCAGATAGATCGTAGGTGTCAGGGTTTCGAATCCCGGCCAGAAATTAAGTTTTTGTTTTTTGTCTTTTTTTTTTGTTTTTGTATTTATAAGAGTTTTTTTTTATCTAAAGACGAAGAAGATAATATATTAAAATAGAACCGAGCGAAGCTCGGTCGCCCAGATATTAAATAATTAATTGAGTTACATTCCGTCTATCACCTGACCCAAAAGTGCCAAAGATGCTAGCAGCATTACCGCGTTGGACAGCCAGCGAAGTTTGTTGGACCAGGTAAATGATAACAGTAACAGGTAAAAGAATAAGATAAATAAAATTAACACGATCCTGAAAATATAACCTTCTTCTTCTTTCATTTTCGGTAAAGAAGTTGTTAATAATATAGATTTTCAATCCTTTTGACACTGTCTCTTTTCTATTATTCCTGAAGAGATATCTTAGAAAAATATTGAAATATTATACAACATTTATTTTTTATTATTACTTTCTCATTTGTTGCTAATTCAACGCAATAGGTACTAAATCGCAGGTTAAACCTAGCAAATAACAGTTTTTCTTCTCACAAAAAGTACCTAAATAATTCATGTTCATAGAATGGAACACATTTTTCTATTACATTTTCAGCTGGTATGTCTTATGTTAAGAAAAGGCCGTCAACTTTCCGAATTGACATGTCTCCATTTGTCACTACCGATATCATAATTCTGTTGTGTTATTCGGGTCAACGTATAGAATTTGTATTAGAAATGGTTATTTATTAGGTATTATTATATTTTTTCTAAATAGTTAAGTATACACATAATCAATCACTTTATCTTTTTTCCCTTACCATCCGACAACTCAACATCTTGCTCTGTAGATACGTTTTTCGTTAAAAATGGCGCGTTTGCAACTTCAAGCTCGTCTGAAGTTCACAGTCAATCCATGACGTATCTTACACAATAAAACAAGGTCGTTTTTCTCAACAAAGGCTTTTACCTTGACTGAGGAAATTCAATACGCATTTTGAGCGAAATTCAATGTTTGCCAACAAGTCAGAGTGAAGGACAGAACATCATCCCGGTTTTGTAAGCTTACTCGTACCCTTTAAATTTGTGACGAACGACTTCACAATTGTAAGCTTACCAAAGTCGGTTTTGTGATTAAAACGTTTTCCTTTATAGTTAATTTATTATACCAATAATTTATTTATAAAGAAAAAATAGTCATATACTAGCAGTTAGCTTTTGCTTGCAACTTCATTTGCGTAGAATTAGTACTTTGGAAACCCCTGATAATAAACAATGGCAATAAAAAATCAATTTGAGGAAAATTATTACATCAATTATCAGGCGCTTCCTCAATTATCTTACTTTTGGGGTGGGAGTGACATAATTATTACCCTCTAAAGAAACGAATACAGAGAAATATATCCTAGGTATGCCTTTCTCAGGGGCAAACACAGACAGACAAACACACTTTTTAAAATTGTAGCATGGATAAATAAAAGTAAATTTCTATACGACCGCTTTTTTATAAAAAGGTTCAGTAAACCCTTCAAGATGGTCTCGGAATGAGAGATTTAGTGAGTTGCTCTTGACCCCTTTAATAGTGCCACCGAGAGGCACGGTCCTCAAAGCGTTATTCAATAAAATACGTGATCGGCATGCGTGTTCCGGCTCTGTATAAACGCTGAATATTCCATGATGATGGATACCGTGCTGGGATATTGGTTTTGTCGTTTTTGAATTGGTTTGATCGTGAAAACACGAGTGGTATTATTTATGTATCATCGAGATTGGTAATTGACAGTAGATTGTTGATACATTTATGCGACAATAACTTGTAGGCACTTTCTTTTATCATTAATGCTATGTTGTGTGTCTATCTATCTAATTGTTTTTACCTTTTTAAATTCGTTACGGAGATAATTTTGGATCAAATTGTAATGGAAATAATCATGCTGCCCAAAGGGTGTGGTATACGGAATTGAAGAACAAGGATGATATGCTTATTTTTTCTATCATTTGTACTGAAGGAAAAAGAGAACAGTTGCAGTTCCCCAAAATAGTTATACTTTCTCAGAATAAATTACATTTCCGTGACATTTACGATATCGGAGATCGTATTCTAAAACGATAAAAGCTCTAATTGCAGTTAACATTTTCTTAATTCTGAGTCAAAATAACCAAATATTACATTTTTTATAAAATCAGTACCTATGTGGTAAAATATTTCAGAAAAACACCTAAAACGAGAGAGTTACACGTCACACAGTAACTGAAGTTATAAAAAATTACTCTCCAGATTTGTGATCGCGAGTTCCGGACGTGTGACTAATGGCGCTCGCCCCCCTAACTGGCACTTAAATTAGTTACCAACTTCGCGGCTATCTAAACAATTTTTAAACGAGAAACTTTTCAGTTTAACTGCATTTCTGAATCAGGATAAACTTGGCGGAGACTTGTTTGACTTGTTTCTACAGAATGTTGTTCTTTAAGGTTTTTAAAGGAAGAAGCTGAAGGGGAATATACTAGCTAGAATAGATCGCTTTTTTCAATTTAGCGATGACTTTAACATAATCTACAATTGCAAATTTTCAAATCCATATTTTTTACATCTATCGTGAAGTGCATAAGAGCATTTTCAGAATTTGGGACCCCCAATTAGCGTAAGTTGTTAACAAAAATTAACTCACTGTCAGTTTTGTGACGATAATTAAGCACAAAATTTCTATAAAAATATTGTTTTTGTGTTAATTACATAAACTTAAAAGCAATAATTTACATTCAGAATATGAAAAAAGTATTTTTAGACAGATTTTATGCTTAATTGTCGTCACAAAATTGACAGCGAGTTAATTTTTGTTAACAACTCACGCTAATTGGGGTGTCCCAAATTCTGAAATTGCCCAAAAATAGAAACAAATTATTTAACAATAATGATAGATTTTTTCTTAGATTTCAACATGTCTATCCATCAAATTGTTAGTTCTATTATAATCTACTATAATAACAAGAACGAAAAAGTACCGAGTACTTGTCACTCTTGTTTACTTTTTTCCTGCAAACATTTGCCTCAAAGCGAATTTTACTCTCACACGCTACAAAATAAAAACATAATAAGAAAATACATACAAGCAGTAATTAAAAAAATCTATAATTACTTACAGGATACAGGCGTGATTGTATGTATGTTGTATGTATGTATAATTACTTACACTCTCCAGTTTTTGAATATATTTTCCACTACATTTTCTAAGTACGATTTTATTCTACTTTGTCGATAATAATTGCGGCTTTTCATTATAGAAGGGTCTTAAAACTTCAAGTTCAGAAATGTTCATCGATTTTTGTTTCCTTTATTTATACTACCTACTTGTGTTGCGACAACACATTATTTCATACTTATGTAGGGCTAAATCCAAGTCAATCACATTATCACAAGTCGGGCGGAGCACGGCGACTTTTGGCGGGAGGCCAGGTTATAAGCTGATGCCACAAAAATGATGTCTCCCGTTGACATGACTTGACGAGCATTCTGATTAGGCTACTAGACTCGTATCTAATTTGGCACAATAAATGATTGTCTTCTGTAATATTTGACGTAAGAAACCAATATTTACGACCGGTCTGGTTATAAGACGACCGGTCTGGCGCAGTCGGTAGAGACCCTGCCTGCTACGCCGCGGTCCCGGGTTCGAATCCCGGTAAGGGCGTTTATTTGTGTGATGAGCACCTGAGTCACGGATGTTTTCCATGTATAGTATATAAGTATTTATATATTATATACAGTCCCGGTCACTTGAATAGAACCGGTAGAAAAGTATTGTAATTATGTATCATTTAAAAAGATAAAAGTAATCTATTATAACTTTTTAATATATATCCCTATCTAAAAACTATACATAACCTAATACACGCTTCTAGAAACAGAACATTCAAGAAACTTCCATGCTGTCGGCCGATAGCGCGGTCACATGAATAGAACCAGTCAGTTTAAATTGCGCTTTCGACGCGAACAGACGTTAGTAGTTATAATATCAATACGCTATCTTATTGTAAATCTTTGTAAATAAATTTCTGTGTTAAAGTGTAATGATTTTAAAATAAAATGGGACGTGGGAAGAAGTTAACTCCAGAAGAAATTATAAGAATTGGAACATTAAAAGAAGAACATTATCCTTTGCGTGAAATAGCTCGACGACTGGGTAGATCGCATCATGTGATCATGAAGTATTTAGAAGATCCAGAAAATTATGGTAAGCGATATAAAGGAAGAACAAAACGAGCCACAACAGAAAAAGAAAGACGGCGCATACTTCGTGAAGCATCTAATTCTTCTCTAACTGCTCGTCAAATAGCACAAAAGGTGGGCACGCAAGCATATGTCCGTACAGTGCGACGGATCATAAACAAGTGCTCGTTAGTGAAACGTCTGAAAATTAAGAAACGACCTGCTTTAAATCACCGACATTATTCCTTACGTTTAGAATTTGCACGACAGCATATGACATGGAAATTAGAATGGTACAAAGTAATATTTACTGACGAAAAGAAGTTTAATTTGGATGGTCCAGATGGCTATGCATATTATTTTCATGATATTCGGAAAGAAGAAAGGTATTTGTCCAGACGACACAGCGCTTTAGGAAGTATAATGGTGTGGGGTGCTATCTGTAGTGAGGGTGTGCTGGACCTAGTTTTGCTTGAAGGTAAACAAAATGCAGAAAAATACATTAAACTACTAGAACGACAGAAGACAATTATAAAATCAAAATTAAAAGATCGTCACTTTATATTTCAGCATGATAATGCACCTATTCACACGGCGAAGCCTGTGAAAAAATGGTTCGTGGATAATAATATCGAAATTCTTGAGTGGCCTTCCGTATCACCCGATCTTAATATTATGGAAAATGTATGGGGATGGCTAACGAGAAAATTGTACGCAGATGGAACACAATTTGACAATAAAGAAGCTCTGAGATCGGCTTTAATGAAAGAGTGGTCGGCGATACATCGACACTACCTTCAGTCGTTGTATGATTCAATGCCCAGTCGACTTTTTGAAGTAATTAGAAATAATGGAAAAAATACTAAATATTAATACACTTTTCATAATTGTTTGTCGTTTTATTTTAGAAAAATAAGCTAGTGGTTCTATTCATGTGACCGACCAAAATCGACATACTTCTATACATTAATACCATACATAAATAATGTAACAGGGAAATGTTCTACAATATAATATTTAAATAGTACACGTCACTGAGTATTAAAAACTGAGACTATTATATTTATTTATTGGAAAAATTAACTCATATATCTGTAAAGGTATGTGGTTCTATTTAAGTGACCGGGACACAACACAAGACTTCTTGAGCTTACCGTGGGCCTCAGTCAATCTGTGTAAGAATGTCCTACAATATTTATTTATTTATTTATTATTTATTTATTTATTTATATATTATATATATCGTTGTCTGGGTACCCACAACACAAGCCTTCTTGAGCTTACCGTGGGCCTCAGTCAATCTGTGTAAGAATGTCCTATAATATTTATTTATTTATTATTTTATATTTAATGATTTTGGGTATTAAATGTGTACGATGACTACGTATTTTTAATTCAAAAATGTGAGTAATTTTTATTTTATTTTGGCCACCGAAAACGCTGTCGGCCGTGTAGTGACGTCATAGAATTCATGTCAAATCAATCACTGACATAATGACCTTTATGCCTCGTACTTAAAAGTGTTAGAAAGTGTTGTTTTCGCACTGAATGACTTCATTCACTAGAAATCTATAGATGACATGACATGGCTAATGTTGTTTTTGCCTAATTACGTAAAAGTATTCTTTAAAAATATTTTTTGCGATTTATAAGTCATAATAAAATATAGTGATATTTTTTTCGGTTAAAAAGGGTCAAGTTGCCTTGTATTGCGTCTGATACGAAGTTAAAGGCAATTAACTCAATTTCAAGAAAGTGTTAACGTCAATTACCAGGCGCAGTCTAAGTTTTTTTACCCATTTCAGGGACAAAAAAGTAACCTTTATTCTTTCCAAGAGCTCAAACTATTTTTGTATCAAATTTAATTGAACAAAATCGGTTCAACGGGTAAAGCGTAATAGGTAATACACAGACACACTCTCGCATTTATAATATTAGTTTGGATAAGGCTTTTGGCGGGCGGCCAGTCTGCAAGCTGATTCCACAAAATGATGTCTCCCGTCGACATGACTTGACGAGCATTCGGAGGCCCTTCAGAAATCGTGCAACTTGGCGCTGGCTCAGCGAAGTGGAAAAATCGGCACCCTGGCAGATTTTAACAGACCTGACGAGACGGAAATAATAAATTGAACTGATTGATCGTTTCATCGTTAGACAGGATTCTTTTGACGTTCATTTAACGCTTTTAATTTTGATCGCACTGATTGACAGTATTAGGAATAAAAACAAATAAATATTTTTCCTGATGAATGGAGTTTATAAGAGCATAATTATAATAAAAATATAGTATTCCGTACCTAGGCAGTATATAGAAATGTTATAATTATATTAAGTAAAATAAAAACCTTAATTTTACACGTAAAAACTATGTCCACAGACAACGTACAAAATACAATTTATTCATGGGTGTTAAACAGAAGTTTGCCTTGCCTCATGATGTCATAATGTAATTGTACTACAAGACTATCTTTTATACATGTATGTGTGTTTTTGTGTTATTTAATTACTCTCATCAGTACATTATGGCGTGATATTACAGCACTGGTTAGTTAATGAGCTTAATTGATATGTCCATATTTTATGACTAAAATGTTGTACGAGTACGATACACGTTCGTGTCGATTTCACAGACTTCCTTTGAATTGGCGATTTTTTTTCTAATGTTTCGAAACTCGTTTCGAGTTTCCGCACTTGTAGCATATTTGACTACGACACTTATCATCGAACAGGGCTCCTTCATAGTACATGGTGAAATTTAATCGGTAAGCAGGATCCAATTTTTCTTATTCAGTAATCGATGACATTTATGTGGCGCTCACACGGAATTAAGTTTTTTTTTGTCATACCTAATTAAATTTTCATTGAGCGAAGTAAAAATTCCGCATTGAATTCTATTTCTGTTAATAATCAATATTTATTTAACTCCTGATTACCGATTAAATTTCACCGTGTATTTTACTTGACTTACCTATTAATACATCCGCATGGAAATTAAATGCAAGCGAGATCGACCGTAGGCACGGATATTGCACGTTTACACTCCCGCAGAGACCAGAGCCTATACTACGAGTGCTTGACGTTTTAGAACACGATACCCGATAGCGTCAATGTCACAGAATGACATTGTTTGTATGCAGAAATAAAACAGCGCCTTTAAACGGCTACTTAGGCCAACATTGGACTATCATATATTTATCACAGAAATAATAATTATGATCATAATTTTATTATTGTTGTGAAATAGGATTTAAATGTCCGAAGGGCAAACTGCATAAAAATAGGTGCCCCGCATAGCTGCTCCGTCGAGATCGCACCTAGTTTCGTACAAAGAAAAAAATCTCTTGGATCGTATCTGATTTCATACATCACAAGGTTACAAACCGGCGGTGTTATGTACGCGGCCTAAGGGAATCAAACTCCTATACTGTATATGAATTATCAATTTATCATATAGGTTGTTATTGCTGCAATGTCGTAGATTTATCACATTAATATGAGATCTACATCTATGATAGTGTAATATCGGCCTTTCTGACGTTTATTTTATCGAGTTACGTAATTAAACGTTAAAACTCATGGTACAGGCACAGAATTATGTTTAGTATGCCGACAATGCCGAGGCCATATTTCGTGCCACACCTGGCCAATTTTCTCTACGAATTTTATTGTGACAATGGTTTGCTTTGAATAATAAAGCTGTTACAAAAATGTCCCAGATCTATGAATAAGTCAGTCAGTAATACAGTGTGTAAATCGAATGCAGGCGAATCTCTTAACTGCGGTTGGTATCCGTCATAGATAATGTAATTGTTAATTTATTAGTTTAATAGTTAGTTTATATGTAAATATTTATTTAAAGTTACTTTTAATTAAAGTGTAGTATTTGTCTATACAATAAATATATAATGATTATTTTATAAAATACCGACAAAAATATTAGTAAACTACTTAAAATTGAAATTAGAATTTTATCCATACATACATCCATACAATATCGTTGTCATTTGTCATTAACTGTCATCGCAACCATGATAACAGTACATTGCTGCTGAGAAAATTGTCAAAGTATAATATTATGGAGTGGGTATTATGAAGAGTAAATGTGTCGCTTAACTTCAAACCTGGGTAAATCCATTCTGCTTTAAGGTTAAATATATAAAAAATATAATATGATCTGAAAGATAATCAACCTTATAGCAGAATGGATTTAGCCAGTTTTGAAGTTAAGCGACACAAATTAAACGTTACCACCTCTTAATACTAATGAATTCTACGTCTGGTTCAATTTATCGCCCGTATAAGGATTTAATACTCAATACATTATAAAACTAACAGAAAAGCAAATAAAGGTTATGTCAAGGACGATATAATACCAGGACAGACCAAGCCCATACAAAAAAGAGTACACCTGAAATGTATGGGCTTTTTAGGCTTAAAACTGGATGGCGCTGTTTCGCAGCCTGGAAGTGGCCAAAATCATATTTTTGCGTGGTTTTATTTTTTGTAAGAACAAATGACATGCTTCTTTATTTTAATATCATGATAAGTATCACGTCAATTCACATTTTGAAAAAAAAAAAATTGTAGGCAAAGGCATCATCAGTGTAGTTATAATAGTATTTAATAGGTGGCGCTAAAAATGGAGGTACGATTCTTAGTATTAAGATTGTAAATCCTATATAAATAATCCTTGGTTATATTAAGAAAACGTGATTAACCCCACGATTTTAAGTCCTTTTTAAAATGTTATTATCTAAAGCGAAAATGAGACAAGCGGCTTTATTTACCCGGAGCTCGCTCAATCCCGTGGTCGCTTAACTATTACACAACTAAGTAACTTTCCAGGAACTTCTTAAATCTCGTGTAAGTTTGTGGTGTCGAGAAAATGCCGTAGATATTGGCAGGGTATCTGAAGTAAAGTTTTTCCGTTAATGCGTTCTACATTTTTTATGTATTTTTTTCTCAATAGGTTTGTAAACAGGGGGCCGATTTTTGAATCTCACTGTCACTAAAATACCGGTTGAAAACGGTGAATTGCCTATTATTTTCAGTGACAATTTTCTGAATTCGAACGCGTGAGACTCAAAAATCCCCAGTTCATCATTATTTTCACGACTGTTTTTGAACTGTGAAAAAGTATTTTTAGTACTTAGAACATTTGTAATTCTTGTTTAAATCTATGTTCAATCAAAATTTTAGTGCAAGTCCATGTTTTGAATATTTATGTACCTATAGATAGTAGGTATTTGTAATACAAACGCGTTTTAGGGGTTCGTAAAACATAAACGTACCTACCAGCTCTCAGCAGGTTACTAATTGACAGAAAATTTAATTAATCTATTTATTTTATAATAAAATAAACTCTCATTAATTGTATTGGGGAGAGATTAAAGGGTCTTTCATGAGGGCTAAGATAAGTCGCCGTAATGCTTACTCTTTATTATACGAATGGTTTTGATCTTACCGCTTATAATAAACCCTTCATTCTTATTCCAAGGCACCTTATTGATTTGATTGTCATCCCTAACAGCAGTTTTTATTAATTCATTTGTAATATTACAACTACCTACTAGCAATTAAATGCAACTCTTCCTATTTTAATTTATTTCATGTTAAGGTGGCTCGCTTTGGTATTGCAATTAGTGCGAGTTGATTAGTTGAGCTGAGGTTTAATCAAATTTGCAGAAGTATTCAGAGTGTGAGCCTTTTTATTACAATAGCAATATTAAAATAAATTAACAATGTATTTTACAGTCAATAAATAATAAGACAATAATAATAAAATTAAATTTAATACAGGTACTGTAAACGGCAATAACATCGCACATTGAAGAAGTCCGCTAAAATATCTGACACAATTTTATTTCTAGAGCCATTAGGATGTCAGATATTTATGCAGCCTTCTTTTTGTACTATGTTATTGCCAATGACTGTACCTACTCTGGAAATTTATACATTTAGACTTAATGACAATACCTAAGTAACCGTTATCCAAATAACTAGACCTTGAGCAGCAGCAAGTACTGAAAATGAAATTGAAATACTGTAATACTGTTTCATAATATCTAGATTTGCATGAAATAGCCCCATTACTTTGATATTAATCCCGTAGGATTAGCAAGAGATAACGCCTTTAAATTAGGATAGAAATATGGAAAACATGTTCTTCATATCGTTTCTAAGAATATTATTAAAAAGATGGAAAGCCCGATTTTGATTAAGACGCTACGGGAGTGAAAATGCTAAAATGTAAAGGAGCCCCCCTTTCAATATGGGAATTTCAGTTAAATATACTAATGTTATTAACTAGATTTATCGAAAAAAAATGTCCATTAAGAACAACTCCTGTTAAAAGATATTGCGAAAAAATCTTTTAAATCGAGTTTCGCTCTCGACTGTTTCCTCCTTCAAAACTTATTTAAACGGAACAAAATTTGATAATCTGAATAACAATGAAATAATCTGTGTCGGACCGTTTAGATTTTTTGGCTAATTGTAGCCGATCTTGATATCACACTTTTTTTGAGCCATATTGAAAAAATGCCGTTTTTAGATATTTTTGATTGGCTCTAGCGTCTTTTAAAATAAAAATAGCAAAAAAATCAAAACGGTCCGACACAGATAAGAATAATAGTAATCTGTGTTGAAAAAATCATTGCTCTATCTTCAAAAACCAGGGAGGAAATAGTCGAGAGCGTTTGTATGGAGAATTGACCTGTATCGTATCGTCTTAAAAAGAAGGAATTTCCTCCCGCGGACGCTCCGGCTGTGGAATGAGCGCCCTGCCGAGTTATTTCCGATGAACTGCAGTACGGGGTTCTTCAGAAAAGGAGTGTACAAGTTTCTAATGGGTCGGCAACGCGCATGTGACACCCCTTGAGTTGCAGGCGTCCATAGAATTCCACATACTGGCAAATTTAAACGTATAGGGTTAGGTACCGATATCAGAACGATTTCCAAAAGTTGCCATTCAGTGCGTCTTTCTCGCGACAATACAGTTACAAGAAAGTTCGAGCGAAATTCGCGACCCTGCTGAATGTCGAACTATCAGTGCTCTTAAGTTCGAATTGTTCCTTAAGTATTTTACTAATTTGCGTACTACCACGGTGAAATACCCCTACAAATGTAAAATAATGCTAATAGTAAAATAACAGGGCTGCAGATAAACATGCAGAATGGCCTTTAACTGGTTTGCCTAAGCGTTACTAAAAGCTAAGTTACATAGAATTTGCCAAGTTGTAAACTTAGGACTTGTTTGGCGGAGTTAGGACTAACTAGCGAGCGGCTAACTCTGCGAGGTTTTCCCAAAACTTAATAAATCTCTAGTATTACAGTTTATAAATTATATGAGTGGTACTTATGATTGCACGATTTGTATAAGTACCTAAGTTAATAAACTCAAATTTCTAAGGTAATCATAATATTTCAGTTTATACATATCGTCACTACTTTTAAAAAATCTCGTATCTCACGCTGTTCCTCAAAGTTAAAACGCAGTAAGTCTATATGCATTCCATACATACTTACTACAATTTTCTTTTGATTGACAGGCGAAGATACAAGTTTTTTTAAAAGTAGTGACGATATACACTGTTGAACCATTTGAAGGACTCCTGTTCTACACGATAAGGATCGACTTTCGTACTGTCTTCTCTACCTTCCTACCCTTCTTTTTTCTTATCTGTACCGTAAAACTATCATAACCAATATATTTTGTCCACAGAGAAACTCGCATCACATCAGCAGCGGCACTTGCCGGAGGCACGGAGCGGCCAGAACCCGCGCTAACGTCTTCCTTTACCTTTTTCAACTTGGTGCCCGGACCCACCGGGGGCAATGTATGGAGACAAGTGGGCCATATTCACGGCCGCATGGTGAGGCTCCACACAATCATCTGGCCCGGTGGTCGACTTGTCGCGCATGGCCAGTCTTCAGGCGCCCGCACCATATACCGCATCGTCACCGCCTTAGCACCACCATTCGTAATGGAAGGAGAACTAGACGAAGACGGCCAGTGTCTAAGGGGACTTCCATGCCATCGACCACAAACTTCCGATAAAGACAACCTCACCCTGGTTTTTAATGATTTGGAAAGAGAGGACGAAGACCATCACCCAACTGATTTTTTCTTTCCTACACCCAAACCTACGAATCTTCCGAAAATGGCTACTCACTGCTGCTACGGACTAGCGATGGATCTATTAGAAAATATTGCCCAGGAATTGGAATTTGATTTTCATCTATATCTAGTCGAAGATGGGCTTTATGGATCTCGTAAGCTAGTGAGGTCCTTTAGTAAACTGCACGAGTTTACAAACTTTTTAAATGATGAACCCATGTTTACTATACCGGAACACCTCAATTATCGAGCTCAGTTTCGAAACGGTTTTAAAGCTAATAGTAGAGAGCAATATAGTGAGCCGAACTATGATGATAATATAGACGAAGAGAGCCAGAAATGGAATGGAATTGTCGGAGATTTAGTATCTGGCTCCGCCCACATGTCTTTCGCGGCACTCAGCGTGTCTGCGGCACGCGCGGAAGTGATCGACTTCAGTCAACCTTATTTTTATAGTGGCATATCACTTTTAGCCGCTCCGAACCAAAAAGCTGACATACCTTTATTAGCGTTCCTATTGCCGTTTTCGACTGAATTATGGATTGCCATATTTTTGTCCCTGAATGTGACCGCAATCGCGGTCGCTATATACGAGTGGCTGTCGCCGTTTGGTTTAAACCCTTGGGGCCGGCAGAGGTCAAAGAACTTTAGCCTTTCTAGCGCGCTATGGGTGATGTGGGGTCTTTTATGTGGACATTTAGTAGCATTTAAAGCTCCTAAGAGTTGGCCTAATAAGTTCCTTATAAATGTCTGGGGTGGCTTTTCTGTGATATTCGTTGCCAGTTACACTGCCAATATTGCCGCCTTAATAGCAGGATTATTTTTTCACAACGCTGTTGATGACTATCAAGGACGGAATAACGTACGTAACGTTTTTGTATTTACATTCTATATTATTGTATTTAGTAGATAGCATAAATAAGTGAACATCTGTTTTAGTGGCTTTCTTTGCGAGTGGGTACAGCAAAATCATCAATATCGGAGTATTACGTTCAAAGAGGCAATCCACAATTGGCTCAAAGGATGAGAGGCTACGCACTTCAGAACATTGAAGAAGGCATTCAACGACTGAGGTATGATATTAATATCCTTACGAAATATCCTTCTGCAATTTTTCGAGTTTACGAAGGGGTTTTATTTAAGTACGTAAATATGGTTAAATTTGATGGTATTTGAAAAAGAAGTAGCGGTCGTTATATGGGATCGTAAAACTTTCTAGTTCAGTATACGGTGAATTTATAGGTCGACCTTTTTATATATATTAATATGATTCAGTACATTATTCGTTGATTCATTGCCTGTATCTGCATTTGAACAATTAGGTGCATAAACATCCATTCAGACCACAGCTCTATTAACTTTTATTCTACGGGAAGGGTACTGAAACCAACATTCCACTCGTTATTATAAAGTCGTGTAGGTAGCCTGAAACGCCGGAAAACAACACCTTATTCTTAATAGGACAAGGCAATTTTTGCTGTAATCGTAGTACCCCGGGTGGTGGGGTTTATTTTACTTTCCATTTCGAGTTTTAAGGTTTCACTCGGGTTTTATTTTCGCACTCCGTGTTTATGAGACGGGTCACAGTATTTATTTTCACGGCGCGTAATAATGTTCAGCATGCTTTTGATAATTATCATTTCCACTGATGGTACTTTCTTATATGGTTTTTGTGTATTTCAGGAATCGAACGTTGGACCTTTTGATAGCAGATACTCCTGTTTTAGACTACTACCGCGCCACTGATCACGGGTGCAAGCTGCAGCGCGTAGGAGACCACGCTTTCATTGAGGACACCTATGCTATAGGAATGGCCAAGGGATTTCCTTTACAGGTATTTTTCCAATATATCTGTATATGAATTCTGTGAACTACTAAATTATAAAAGCTTGGATTGATTACACCAAAATAGCAGTATTTTTGAAACTCAGATCGAAATCTAAAAACGTCTTACTATGGTTCAATATTGCAATATTGCTATGCAAACTATTAATTTATATTTTGATTGATAGACATTACAGACGACTAAAAAGTGAACGAAGATAAAATAAAGTATCAATGCGACTCGGCTTGGCGAAGCGATAAATATATCTTTGTCCTAATTTACGTATTTCTTACTTGAGGCACGGCAAATTATATGTGAGCTTAACTCGTAAGCGACTCATTTGTATCAGTTTCGAACGCCTGGGAAGCTAAAGTGGGCGGGATCAATCCACCCAGTGTGATCTCAATATAAACTACTTGTACAAAAAACGCTTACATGTCCTTAACAATTTAGAGATGTAAATAAATAAAAACTTCTTATTTCTTATCTTCTATAATTATATCCATTATATTTACTTGCAGCTGCTAATAAATGCGTGAACATAAATATCAATATTTACAAGGTAGACCAGACACATAGAATAAAAAAAGTTTTGAGAGATTAATTCCCAGCAAACTAGAAATCCTGTTTTTACGTTGATTTGATTGTAAGCCATTCCAGGAGTTTTGGATTAATTTTGTGAGATTCAAAATGAACATTTTCCTATGCATTTAATACCAGGAAACCATTCGCTGTAAGGTATAAAATGAACCCAACGTCAATTTCAATAGTATTTCTAGCAAACTTTAATCAAAATTTAGCCAAATTTTCTGTCGGATATTCAGTAACTAACAATGGGCAAAAAACAAATCCCAAGCTAAAGCAAACTCGGATTACACGCATTTACACCCATATAAAGGTATTAGTAGCTTTCTGCTGCAGACTATTCGCAGATTTCGAAAAAATCTTATTCGACTGGTCTATAGGGAAAATGACAAACTCTATGAGGAGATACCATACATCACATCACACACGTATCTACATAATCGCAAGAAGGACTCGTGAAAAGACTTTCGGATCGTGAAAGATTGATAGATGACGCACGAGAACTGCTAATGGTGTGATCGATCGCGGGTGTCGTGTAGCGCTGGCTTCGACGATTATACGTCATTTTATCTTGACATCGTTCAATAAACCTCTGAGGTTCGCGCTTTCCATGACATAAATCAACGGATCGGACAGCGTTTGTTTCAATTCGAGAACTTTTCCTGTATTTTTTTTTTCAATCCGTTGTCAGCGGATGGAAAAGCAAAAGAATTGACTTTATTACTTTTCGTTTCGCTTTTTGTAAAGTAAATATACATCTGCGGTAAACAAATATACGGTACGCCTGATTTTACATAATAAAAGAGTTTATAAAGATTTTATTTGTTACAGAAAAGTATATCAGCAGCTATAGCCAAGTATTCTACGAACGGGTACATGGATATATTAACTGATAAGTGGTATGGAGGATTACCATGTTTCAAATTGAGCCAAGACTATGGTATTCAGCCAAAGCCGCTTGGTAAGTTTCCAATGAAGTTATTCTGTTAGTATGTAGCGTAAATTACTGTAAGCAATTTGTTTGGGGGGGCACGTGAATTATCACGGTGTAGTTGGGAATGGTATCGTATATCACTATTTTAATGCGTGTTCGTTACATCCACGCAGTCAGCTGGCTCGTCTCTGGCGGAAATTTCATTAGAATTTATCGCCACCCCGCGTTAATCCGACCCCCCCCCCCAGAGGGGGTGGGGAGGGGAACCGCCAGGCGACCTGAAAGATTAAACATGGGATTTATCGTTAAAAAAAGAATCGCTCACTCACACTGCTTATTTCCTGTTTGTTTTGCGAAGACGTGCTGAAAATCGGATTATTTATGGAAGACAGATCATCATGTAGGTACTTTATATGGTTATAAATGAAATTATACGGTAAATAAATACGGAAGCTTTTAATAAAAACGGAATAAAAATCTCACTTACATTAAAATGAGTATTTTCACGTTAGCTTCTTTTGTACATAAATCACATTTTGTATATTTTTGTAAATAAAGTATTCTGAAACGTGTTGAACTAAAGTAGGGTAAAGTATTCAGGTTTTATTTTTATGTTTTAAATTATTTTTTTTGGTTAAAGTTACTTTGTTACGTAACAGATTGTATTCATTTATAAACTAGCTTTTTCCCGCGCGGCTTTTTTCCTTCACCGAAAAGGGACTAGCAAATATCAAAATATCGTTAGACTTATATTGACCGGGATATAGACCGTGATTACCTTTTTGATTTTTGTCGAACAATTAACACATAAAGAACACATTGCTGCAGTCAAAAAGAACGATACTCGCAAGTCTGCTATTGCTCAACATCTCATTGAGTCGGGTGCAAATCATTGGATCGAGTTGCATAGTCCTAAGGTAATTTCGACGGAACGCCACTACATACCGAGATTGGTAAGAGAAACCATTGAGATTCACAAATATAAAAATTTCAATCGTGAGGATAGCTTCAAACTATCTAATGTATGGAATCCAGTGATTTGTTTGTGTAAAAAACCGGTGAAGTCAGAATTGAACAAACGTAGTGACACTGTGAGTGTAGTGTGTTTGGACAGACCATCGAGTGTGAACGCGACCAGTGGTAACGCTGAAAGTGAACGCAGCCGACGCGCGCGAAGGAGGGTAGATCGCGCGCTGTCTATACAACTTTAACATCCACCTGCCTTCGTCAGTTTTTCCGTGATCATGATGCATGCAACTGCGTCGAAATATCGGGAGCTCGACAAAAATCAAAAAGGTAATCACGGTCTATATCCCGGTCAATATAAGTCTAATGAAAATAACCGTGAATCATTCAAAACTCTTATCAAAATATCGTTTCGTGTCTGATCACATTATAATATTTGTTTGATGGGATCATATGTAATAACAAAACGCAACATTATTAGACAATTAATTAAATTTTATGCATAAAACAAAAATCAGTCATCGGGTAAACAATAGGCTACTTGACCCTTTTTATAGTTTGTCTTATAGCATTACTTACTATCCAATTAACGGAAAAAAATATCACTATATTTTATTATGGCTTATAAACCGCAAAAAAATATTTTTAAAGAATACGTTTACGTAATATTTCAGGCAAAAACAACATCAGCCATGTCATCTATAAATTTTCTGTGAATAAAGTAATTCAGTGCGAAAACAACACTTTCTGACAATTTAAGTACGAGGCATAAAGGTATTATGTAATGTCAGCGATTGATTTGACATGAATTCTATGAGGTCACTACACGGCCGACAGAGTTTTCGGTGGCCAAAACAAATTTATTCACATTTTTGAATTAAAAATACGTAGACATCGTACACATTTAATAGGTACCCAAAATATTACAGAAGACAATTATTTATTTTATTGCGCCAAATTAGATATGAGTCTAGTAGCCTATTCGCCTCCAGTTTAAAGATCATCCGAAAGGTCATTAATTGGCAATCGACTCCAAAAATCACGCCTTGTTCCTGGCATTAAAGGCACTAATTTTGCAACTAGAGTGTCCTTTTTTTAACACGATAGTTTCATATGTAACACACGCCATATACTGCACATCAACAACCTGTTACAAGCACTAGGTACTACTGGCAGTTATTCCTTTAGGTAGATTGGAAAGGCATAATTGTTAGAACTATTTTAAGTTGCTCCCTAGGTTTTGATTTTGGACAGCCGCGCGGCTTCGCTCGAAAAGTAACCTATGTCACTTATTATCCCTTCAACTATCTCTACTCGAAAAATCCTGTTAATTCGTCGCTCCGTTTCGCCGTGAAAGACGGACAAACAAACAGACACACACTTTCCCATTTATAATATTAGTATGGATATGGATGTTGCCATTGATAAATGATTTTGTAATTACATAGCACAGAAACTATATAGTATACTTTGATACAAACATGAAAAAAAAATATTATGGTAAAATTTTATGCTGTTAACAAAAGGACCCTTGAATAAACATTATTTTTATATTTTAAGACCACTTGTTAGAATACTCGTACAATTTATAGTCGAATAACATAATATCCTTCTGTCCAACTACAAGTATGGCGCTCACTGTGCGTTCTATAAAAATGTATGAAATGGGTCGAACGTGTTGTTAGTGTTTCGGCATTTTCCGCTACCTTTTGTATTCCAGCCAAGTAATACATAATAGTCCCAAGAGGAAAGGTTGGGCGTTAAATTATACTCAGTGCCTGTGACTGCTTTGTATTTACGTTTGTTCGCATTCCGATAATAACCTTTGATGATGTCAAATTTGTGAATTTATAGTCTCTTTTCTTATGTTAACTTACTTCACTAATTAATAAGTAATACCTGGGGGATTATATCGTGTTTTTGGACGATATACCGTATTTTGCGTTTAATAATGTGAAATAAAAACGCCATCAATTTATTTTCAGAAGGTTTATAAAAAGTTATCACTTATAAGAAATCTATTTCCCTTAGTATATTGTATTTACAGACAATAAACAAGTCCAAATCTGCAAAGACAGCGCCCGTCAATAACCACGAACATGTTGAAACTAGTTTGATCGGTATCGGGAACTTTTCCTTTAGTTTTCCGTCCATGTTCGCAACTCAGTACGGCCCATTTCGTACTTTCAGTTTCGTCAAATATTATCTCTAGATAGGGTCTGTATACTATGGATCGGATGTAGGTGATAAAAGTTGCATGTTTTTAAGAACCGGGATTTTCGACACCGACCCATATCGTATTTATGGTTCATATCTGACGTAATTCGAATAAAGTCGATGGCGAGAGTAGGTGGGTGTCAAAAGCTAACCGAGCATAAGATAATCAAGGGTTCTTACTACGGTCACGAAAAAATGCACTGGAGGCCGGTGTACCCGGCCTCTTCTTATTTTATAGGTATGAGAGAGGTGTTCTACAAACATAAATACAGGTATCAATAAAATTGGTTGTAGGTTTTGTTTATTGCCGGTTCGGAACAAGTTAACTGAAATATTTTTTCTCATACTTTTATGAAGAGAAAAATATCGGCTTCTTAGAATTATGGCTTACTTTAAACTTATCAATAAATCAGTTTCATATCTCCAAAATTCCTATTGTTATAGTACTTTACTATTCCCTTATTTGATTTTCTCCTTAAGTTAGGTCTTTTGAAATATGCATAATAAAAGTTATATTACATATTTATTATTATTTTTGCATCTAAATGTCTCAGACATACATATAGTTAAATATCGAATGTGTAATTAATTTTTCTCAAACATGCAATGAAATATTGTCTTTACGTTCCTTAAAATGGGCTGGGAAGTATCGCTTTTGGGCGCAACAACTCGAGAGGACTGTAAAGGGATTTCATATCATTTTTTAGGCCTAGGCCTGCAAACTTAAAATATTGTCCTTTAGAGAATTTTTTTTTTCATTGTATGTTTGAGAAAAGCACTATACATGCCTCGGCGTGAAAACGGATTCCCGGCCTCGTATCGTATCCCTATCCGGCGTATATACCCACTTGGCCGGAAATCCTCATTTTCCCGGCCTCTGATGTAATGTACTATGAGTTGTCAGTAGAAACGCAAGTTAATTGATGTTATACAAAAATTGTGTTACGAAATCGGCTTTCTGATTGGTATTCCAGCCGGAAAATACTCAATTACTTGCCATTTATTCCATCCATTTTATATGAAAGGTGAACGTATTCGGCGATCAATGGAAGGGTCTCGGGTTCGATTTCCGCGCAGCGACAAATATTTACGAGGGGAATAAAAAGGATCCTTACGTCTGGAAGGGGTCTGGGGATCAGTTTTCTTTAGACCTATATTTATCAAACTGCTGGCACGTAAAACAAATCTGGGATTTTAGCATCAAGGTATGAAATGAGGTGAATATTATTTTTTATTAATAGATCAATATAAATAGATCAATATACCTACCATAATTTAATGTTTCATAAATTTAATATTTGTTGTAAGAATAGTAATAATGTTCGTATGTGGTATCTACTTAGGTCATAGTTCTTCAGTTTCAAATTAAAAATACAATTTAATTGAATACTAATTAACTCAACTCAAATTAAGTTCTATTAAAAATATTTCATCTATTGGAGGCCTTGGCCACTTTTTCTTTTATAATTATGTGTATTTTTTTCGGTTTTAATAATAAATATGTAAGTTCGTATACATATTTACGTATACATAGTTTATGCATTCACTACCGACGCGAGCTTGTTGTTGTAAAATTATATTAACAGTTAGTTACACGCTAAAAAATATACCATTGTCCAACGTAGCCTTACTGCGATGCTATTATTATTATTTATTATGTATTCTAAAAAACCGGCCAAGAGCGTGTCGGGCCACGCTCAGTGTAGGGTTCCGTAGTTTTCCGTATTTTTCTCAAAAACTAGTGAACCTATCAAGTTCAAAACAATTTTCCTAGAAAGTCTTTATAAAGTTCTACTTTTGTGATTTTTTCATATTTTTAAACATATGGTTCAAAAGTTAGAGGGGGGGGACGCACGTTTTTTTCCTTTAGGAGCGATTATTTCCGAAAATATTAGTATTATCATAAAACTATCTTAGTAAACCCTTATTCATTTTTAAATACCTATCCAACAATATATCACACGTTAGGGTTGGAATGAAAAAAAAATCAGCCCCACTTTACATGTAGGGGGGCTACCCTAATAAAACATTTTTTTCCATTTTTTATTTTTGCACTTTGTTGGCGTGATTGATATACCTATTGGTACCAAATTTCAGCTTTCTAGTGCTTACAGTTACTGAGATTATCCGCGGACGGACGGACGGACGGACGGACAGACGGACAGACAGACGGACAGACAGACATGGCGAAACTATAAGGGTTCCTAGTTGACTACGGAACCCTAAAAAGACAATATTATTTGAATAACAAAGTAAACCAAACACTCAGAAGAAAGTGAAGAGCGCAAGCTCATACAGGACAAGGGTATCTCGTTTCTATTGTGCACATAATATAGAGTATTTTCTTACTATGCATATCATAAGGAAAGGGAAATGTCCTTTCGAGGTTTTACTATTTAATTATATGCAAATAGAAAGTAAACTAACATGTTAGTTTTAGAAAAATCTTGATAAAAAGTGCCCACTGGCTATTCTGTTACTAAAAATGCTTCCAGGCAGGCAAGCATGGTCGCGCGATAAATGATAAAACATCTGCGTGTGTAGCCGAATGCACACACGCTGACGAAACGAAACGCTCGTAGATATCTATCTCTATCGCTCTTGCGTATTGGCGTGACAGAGCCAGACTACCTTTCGCGGCGTAGAAATACCATTCGGCTACGTGGTCAGGACGTCCCTGTCGCCCTGTTTGTAAGTGCGATAGGGACGGCCTGATGTTTTATCATTTATCGCGCGACCATGCTTGCCTGCTAGTGCATGCATAGCATAAACATATATATGCCAGTGCATAGGTTACATAGTCATGGCGCATCCTCCTGGGCTGATCATACTGCAGTTTACGTTCCGATTCAATAGTCCTTTAGTCCACTTCTGTGCCTAGGCTCAGTTTAGGATGGAAAAAAAATGATTACAAGTAGAAAGTGACGATAGCAATAATAATATCTAAACTACATTTGAAATACTTATCACAAAGATATAGGTACCTAACCAGATATATGTACAGGTATCTAATTAACTCTCTTGAATCGATTTCAAGCCCATTAATAAAGGTGATTATGTAACACCTATCAAAATTTCAGTCATTAGTTTCTAATAATTAATGATTTACAAGAAAAGATGTTTTCTTATTTTACCTACATTGTAGCTACATTTAATTTTGTTGTTACGCTTTAACAATACTTTTTATTAGACCATGATTTTATGAGATAACATGTAAAGAACGCACTGTTATAATTACATTTGGTAAAAAAATTGTAAGTGTGTGTCTGTTTGTTTGTCCATCTTTCATGGCAAAACGGAGCGACGAATTGACGTAATTAAGTGGATATAGTTGAAGGGATGGAGAGTGACGTAGGTTACTTTTTGTCTCTTTCTAACCCTCCACTTCCCTAAAATGAAGATGGGAAGTTTGTATGGAGCACTCCACAATATTCGAATTTAATGCGAGCGAAGCCGCGGGCAAAAGCTAGTTAAATATATTTATGATGGTAGTATGTGGTCAGGACTAAAAAAAAGATACGAACTCTAATCGTAATTCGTAGCATTACACCTAGAACTCGATTTTTCTCAACTAAGCCAATAAAAACCCGCAAGCAAATTAAGCAATCAATCAAGTTTAACAATCGCTCAATTGGACATCTTACAAATTGGGCAATCTGATGGATTGTGTAATGCGAGCCATACATCGCGGAGCATCGGAAATGAGTATTACATGGAAGGATGGCCCTTTGTATCTGTTACTATATGAATAATTATATTCGAGGAAAGCCGCCTCAATACTTTAGATGCCAAACGCCAGCAACGCAAAGACAGACCGAAGCCCTCCTACGTATATACACACAATACCTCTGGCCAACTCTATTGTAGCACTTGCCAAAGAGTCTTTAAGACGAAGTTCGGCCTGGACAGCCATATTAGAGCCCATAACAGGCGTAATCCATAGTTGCTGAGGTCGCCATCGCCGAAATCGGTGAGGAGGACTTTATATATATGAATAAACAATAAATATGTATTACTTATACTAACTCATTTATATGACAGTATGTTTAATGTCGAATACGAATGATATATCCATTTTTTATTTCGATACTATAATTGAGGTCGTTAACATTTTTAAGTAACAGTACATTGCGCTACAAGTGCAGAAAAGAGGGAATTCGAAGCGAGTGGTTATAAATTAAAACATGATCGAAAGGAATGTTTTAAATCGACACGAGTCAATCGACATCGTAGCTCACGTATTTGCCTTTGGCTAGTTAGTTAGTTGGCCAAGAAAAAGCCCATTTATAATAATTATTTTTAAGAAAAAAAACCGCCGCTTTTGGGGTTCTGGTAAAAGGCACTTGCGAATTGCGAATGTTGCATTATTATTTATTAACTCCTACAGACGAATTGAGAGCCACCTTTCTTGAGATTTCGGGCGGCGGTTAAAAAAAGTTACGAATTTACTTTTCGAACGTGTATCGTACGACGATTTACAGCTTAAATGGCCATTAAAATTTTCGACATAGTTGAGTAATGAGATCATTAGATACCTAACTAGTGCGATAATACAGCGCCATGTACTGTAAAATAGAATACCGAAATAGGTAATAAATTATATATCATCATCCTCCTCGCGTTATCCCGGCATTTTCTACGGCTCACGGGAGCCTAGGGTCCGCTTTGACAACTAATCCCAAGATTTGGCGTAGGCACTAGTTTTTACGAAAGCGACTGCCATCTGACCTTCTAACCCGAAGGGTAACTAGGCCTTATTGGAATTAGTCCGGTTATCACGATGTTTTCCTTGACTGAAAAGCGACTAGCAAATATCAAATGACATTTCGCACATGTTCAGAAAAACTCATTGTTACGAGCCGAGTTAGAACCCGGGACCTCCAGATCGAAAGTGGCACGCTCTTACCGCTAGGCCACCAGCGCTTCCTTTAATGGTAATAGATAATAAATTATATATAAGTACGAGTAAATTATTCAGTACTAGCTTTTACCCGCGGCTTCGCCCGCGTAATAAAAGTATTCTTATTGAAACGTTTACAAAAAATAAGATTTTCATTTGGATCCGTAGGTTTCTTTGTAGGTACATCTGTCCGCGATTATTTCGATTAAGGTAAAGCGGGGCAATTCTCGACTGGGGGGCCATTGTAACTGATCTATTTGCTGTACGGTCAGCCAAGAACCTTACACTGCTTTTTGGCTGACTGTACCTTACACATATTACTATTTTTTTAAAAGAAATTCTTGCAATGATTGTAGAATTGTTACACAGCGACCACAGCGTAGGTAGTAGGTACGAATATGTATGTATTTTACCTATATAAATATTTATACTGGGGAAACTTCATACAACCCACATAGCCAGTATCTCGACGCTATGGTCGGTAGGGTAAAAAGTACTTCCTTGCATTATCGCTTACAATTTTTTCCATTTTGCTTATACTTATTGCAAACGTAAACATATAAAAGGCAAGCAAACAACGATCTTCTTGGATGCAGGATACTCGCCGATGCCTACGTACTAATCCCTTCCCACTGAGCCACCTGCATTTTACACTGCCTAGATATCGATTGCCGACCGATTATTCCGACCCCAATCCCTATTCTTATCCCCGTCCCTATTTCTATCCTTGTCCTCGTCCCCGACCCCGCCCCGTCCCTGTCCCCGTCCCTCCCCTATCCCTATCCCCGTCCCCGTCCCCTATTCCTATCCCTATTTCTATCCCTATTTCTATCCCTATCCCTATCTATACCTATCCCTATCCCTATCCCTATCCCTATCCCTATCACTATCCCTATCCCTATCCCTCCCTATTTCTAAGCCTATCCCTATCTATCCCTATCCCTCCCTGTTTCTATCCCTATCCCTATCCCTATCCCTATCCCTATCCCCGTCCCCGTCCCCGTCCCCGTCCCCTATTCCTATTTCTATCCCTATCCCTATCTATACCTATCCCTATCCCTATCCCTATCCCTATCCCTATCCCCGTCCCTCCCTTATCCCTATCCCCGTTCCCGTCCCCTATTCCTATTTATATCCCTATTTCTATCCCTATCCCTATCCCTATCCCCGTCCCTCCTCCCTATCCCTATCCCCGTCTCCGTCCCCTATCCTATCCCTATTTCCCTATCCCTATCCCTATCCCTATCCCTATCCCTATCCCTATCCCTATCCCTATCCCTATCCCTATCCCTATCCCTAACCTTAACCCTAACCTTAACCGTAACCCTATCCCTGTTCCTGTCCCTGTCCCTGTCCCTGTCCCTATCCCTGTCCCTGTCCTTGCCCCTGTCAAATTATCATGCTAGGAGGTGAACTTTGAAAAATCCATTCTTAGTGCTCCTCTTATGGCTATTTTGGATATTTTAACCCTATTGCACTACAACAGGGGAGAAAATTTCTTTTCCACCTCATTAGATTTTAAAATCGTTGTATTTATCGTGATCAGCGACTCGATAAACCATAAAAACGATACCTATATTGTGTTTTTGACTTTACCCCCTTTGCACCCCTTTAGGGGTCAAATTTTCAAAAAACCTGAAACATGTATTTAGTCATATGTCTTTAGGAATCCTCCTGTGAAGTTTCGTATAAAATAGTCAAACTAATCTTGTTTCCCCATACAAACTTTGAACCCCCATTTGAGCCCCTTAGGAGGCGAATTTTGAAAAATCCTTTCTTAGTGCTCCTCTACACTATATAAGGAACCTACGTGCCAAATTTGACATCTCTAGGGCCAGCGGTTTCGGCTGTGCGTTGATATGTCAGTCAGTCAGTTAATATCTTCTTTTATATATATTTTTGATATTTAAACCCCATTGCACCACAACAGGGGAGAAGGTATTTCACTTCCGCCTCGTTAGATTTTAAAAACGTTGTATTTATCGTGATCAGCGACCCGATAAACCATAAAAACGATACCCATATTGATTTTTTGACTTTATCACCCCCTTTTCACCCTTTTAGGGGTTAAATTTTCAAAAAACCTGAAACACGTATTCAGTCATATGTCTTAAGGAATCTTCCTGTGAAGTTTCGAATAAAATAGTCAAACTAATCTTTTTTCCCCATACAAACTTTGAACCCCCATTTGACCCCCTTAGGAGGTGAATTTTGGAAAATCCTTTCTTAGTGCTCCTCTACACTACATAAGGAACCTACGTGCCAAATTTGAAATCTCTAGGACCAGCGGTTTCGGCTGTGCGTTGATATGTCAGTCAGTCAGCTTCTTCTTTTATATATTTAGATCTGACTCACAATGAGTTCAAATACGAACCCGTTATTTACAATACAGATATAATTAGTACAAACAACAGCAAATATTTTGTCCGCACTAAATAACCAGTAATATCTATTTGTAGGTGTAGCGGCTGTGGCTGGCGTGTTCCTCCTTCTACTTGTGGGAATGATTGTTGGCTGCCTCATATTGATCCTGGAACATTTATTCTATAAATACACGCTGCCGGTTTTGCGACATCAGCCTAAGGATGCCGTTTGGAGGAGCCGAAATGTTATGTTCTTCAGTCAGGTAAGAATCACAGCGTGCGTATTCGAATGCACAAACGCTCACGAAATGAAACGCTATGACGCTCTGGCGCGACAGAGCCAGACTACCTTTCGCGGCGTTTCGTTTTCGGTTCGGGTCGTAGAAATGCCATTCGGCTATGGGGCCAGTGCAGGCATTTATAGCATGCAATATTTACGTATGTATAAGGCGGTGATCTTGATGTTCTATTTTTTTTACATAGCCATTCCATCATATCCAAAAAAATACAGCCAGTATAAAGCTCGCGCTTGTGTTATGCAAACAGCGCATTGAACGCATGCGATCAAAGAATAGTAAGGAAATAGTTATTTTTAGAAAAAGTTTTGAGTTACACTCGGGTGCAAATGTATTTAACTTCTCGTGTTAAAAAACTCGCAAGTTCAGGATTCTATTCTCGAACCACTCAATTCCACACTCGGCGTTAAAATACAACTTTGCCCCCTTGTATAACACAAAACTTTTCCCCTCACTATAGCGAGGAAACTACATCGCAAAAAATGCGTTTATCACTGCTTCCAGTAGTTCCACAGGTGGTAAATCATCTTTATTACTAGATTCACCTACTTGTATCAAATTTAAAGCAGTTAGTTTGAGTTTATTCAAGGTCAAATTACTTTACCCACTAGTGGATAAAATGAGTTTTTACCCGCTGGTATTAAAGGACAAAACACGTGTTTCCGAGCTATTGAGGGGAAAACGATATTACCTTTTACATATGTCGTGTTTGCATGCGTGTAACGCTGCGTTTATTGCACGCAACATTATATTATATTTTGGTCATCGTATTATTTTAACTATTCTTATACTAATGCAATTATTAAGAGATAATAAGGTCAATACGGGTAAGTGTTTCATAAGGGGAAGTGTGTCTGGCCTTCACAGTTTGCCTTTTTACTCAATTGTCACAGGTGGGTTTGCGAGTTCATACTTTTACTACTTGCTACTCACGATTAGTAGTAGACGTATTAAACTCTCAGTAAAGACTGATCACTGTTTAAACAGGCCAAATGGAAAGCCCAGACACACCCCCACGGACAAGTATAGGGATAACCCTATGACACACTTATCCGTATTGACCTTACACAATTTTACGCATTTTGATTGAAAGTTATTTTGATATGATTACCTAGTTACAAAATAGTCATAAAAGTGATGTACTCACGTTAATTAATATATTAGGATTGCCCTAAAGCCACTTTAATCGAATAGTAGTATTTGTAGGATTGGGAACATTGTTTTTCAGCGATAGAATTCTCAAAGGGGAGGATTTATTTGGACTCGCTCAGTTTAATCCGATTGAGAAAAGTTCAGTTATGTTTAGTGGGATTGGTTTGCATTCTAGCATTTTAGGTGTTACGCTTGAAAAGCTTAAGTGATGTTTTAAAAGACTAACCCTTTACTCTTAATAAATGATAAATAAATAAATATTATAGGACATTCTTACACAGATTGGCTGAGTCCCACGGTAAGCTCAAGAAGTCTTGTGTTGTGGATACTCAGACAACGATATATATAATATACAAATACTTATATACATAGAAAACATCCATGACATTTGAACCCGGAACCGCGGCGTAGCAGGCAGGGTCACTACGTGCTAGGCCAGATCGGTTAAAACACTTGCAGTCCTTTCTTACTACAAGAAAATTACTGTAAAAAAATACAAATGATTATTAGAAAACCCAAGCTAGCGTTAATATTAATAGCGACATAAATGTGTTCCATGTATATCACAGATAAACTCACTTTTTCATATCATAATAGGAATAATAACTCCACATGTCTTTATTCACAAAATAACCGCACCTGAATCTGACAGGAATTTAAATCAAACGAGGGTTACAATTTTGAATGTTAGTGCACAAACAAAGTCAACCGGTACGCGTTCACAGACCAGTGGAACAAAACGGGTAAAAATAGTATACAACGTTTAATGTAAGTGCTCTCTTTTATGCTCGAGTGAAGCCCCCGAACGCTAACCCCGAAAGAGCTTCTAAACAAAGTCTATGTCTATCTCTATTGCTCCTGTATTATTTGAGTGACAGGGACGCAGATAGTCAATTTCGAACTTCAATGTTTGCAGTAGACTGGATTACGTGCGGACAAGCTCATCGCGGCTTTTAACACTGAACGAGCTCTTGTCTCTTCAGACGGGGCATAATCTCCTTGAATTACTTTGTGTCTGCAGCGCCTTTAATATTCTGACATTTGAATCACGTAGAACTATTGCGAGAAAATGAATTCCTTTAGTTCTTTCTTATAAACACAACAGTAAGTTATATTCAACGTATATTAAAGTTCAGTGAAGATGTTTTTTTACTAAGTGGATTAGCTACTGTCGAGTGTAGAACTCAGCGACTATTATTGCAATTGTATCGTAACGGTAGTAGTTATTTATTATTTTAGGCTGATTTAAATTATCATTCTTAAAATATAGTTTTAATGTGGTAGGTACTCAAAGATACATTTAATTAGGTTTGAGCTGTAGCATGCGAAAGGAGTTGATTATCTATAATAAAATGGAAAAAAAATATCGTTGTACGAAAAAAAAACCTAAATTGGTACTTATAATCATTTTCTTTGTTTACAGAAACTGTACCGATTCATCAACTGTGTAGAACTTGTATCGCCCCATCACGCCGCACGAGAACTAGTAAACACGATACGGCAAGGACACTTTACATCGCTTTTCCAGAAAAGTGTGAAAAGGGTAATAATTTATACAATTTGTTGTATTAACATTATCTGTAACTTCAAGATTACATCAGGAAGTACATTTGTTTCAGAAGGAACACGAACAGCGTAGAAGAAGACGGAGTAAAGCGCAGTTTTTTGAAATGATACAAGAAATTCGGAGGTATGTAAAATTAAACTTCAAAAATCCAGTTTGCATCAATTTTATTTCTCTGTTAATTTTATTATGATTTCACAGGGTGAATCAGCAAGGACGTGATCAATCATTGGATTCTATAAAAGAACATGTGGCTGTAGAAACATCCGAAATGTCAGAAGAATTGACGGAGTCGAAGTTCCTCTCACCGTCACCTGAAGTACCCTCTCGCTCACCTCGACCAGGGCGATCTCCCCGGCAGCTCCGCTCGCCAAGAGGCAGACGAAAAAGATGCAGTTTAGCTGGACTAAATGTTAGGAGGTTCAGCACTGATTCCGTCTTAGGATCTGATTCAGGATCAATTTACGAGCGGACGAGTCTTAACATTGGAAGAAGACTAAGTCGTGACGTCAGCTGCCTGACTAGCTCTCCTCCTGATATAAACACCCGGTTGCGGACACCATCGCCAATGGTAAGACGTGCTGAGGGATCATCTACACGATCGTATCAAGATGTATCAGAAAGGTCTGAAAAATCAGAAAGGTATTTTAGTTCTGATGGACCTCGTTCACGCGCTAGCGTGGAAATTTTGGTATCTGAAGAACAAGACTTACCTCCAGCGCCACCGTTCCCTAGAGTATCCCCAACTGGAGGAAGGTCTGAGCTTTCACAACTTTCGGAAGAAGAACTCATCAGATTATGGCGAAGTTCAGAAAGAGAAGTGAGAGAGGCTTTGTTGGCAGCATTACAAGAAAGGCGAGCGAACTTAGATCCAAAACAAGATCCAGGATGAACGAGAAACACGTGAACTTTTGAAATACATCTGAAAGACGTGTGTTTGAAGAATTCTCATTCTGATTCAGTCACTTTGCGTGAAAGCATTGCGTGCGGAACGAGAACGATCTAAGTTATTATGTTAGTGCCTTTTTAAATTGTTTGATGCGGACCCATCTGGCAGGTGTTAGACAATCGGTGTTCATTTCAGTGTCTTGATATGACAAGCTAGAGGCTGCCTTATTTTATCGTTATTGCCTCTTACTTTTTGATCCGCCTCAAACAATCTAAATAGGGTACTTGGTAAAGATGTTTACGTCCAGAAAATCAATTTAAGCATTTAGTAGAAATATATACGTCTAATTTAATTCGAATGAAGAATAACTGTGTATGTAGTGTAAGTATATTACATTATAGCTGTGACCAGACGATTCAAAGTGCTTTATTCTATAGCCTAGTGAACGGTAGATATTTTCATTTATAAAATAAATATACACGTTATTATATTTTCATGGCATAAACATGATCTAATCAATAAATCTTTAAGTAAGAAAGTTTCACTGATTAGGCAAATAGTATTTATGTAGATATGTCTTTAAAGTTCTTTCTAGTTTAACTTTTACTTGAAATGTAAAAAAATAGATTTATAAAATTCACGAGTCTTTTAAATAGGTATGTCTTATATGAAAATATGATTGTTCCTAGTTTTAAGTTAAAATCGTACAAACATTAAATAGCTTCTTTGCCCAGTCTCAACTACTTCTTCATTATGTTTTGTATTGTTTATTAACTAATGTCCAGATATTTGACTTAATTTATTCTACCTACGATGTATTTAGGTACTTTGTGGAAGTTCAGTATACTATTACTTGTACTGAAATATGATGTGCCATTTAGATATATATCTTAAAATTACGTTAATATAAGTTTAATAACGAAATCGAAACTGCCAACTATATTTTAGTAGATAGTTTATAAGAATTAATACACTTTCTTCTTAGACTTGCACCCTAGATTTTAGTTTAGATTTTCTCTTCATAAAACTTATCGATCTGACCTATTTATCATTAGCCCAGCTTTTAACAAGATTGTGGTGTGTTTGCTTGTTGAGGTTCTGTCAGTGTGACTTAAATCAAAGCGGTCAAAGTGTTCAGTAGAGTTGGTATAATATAAATTCCTATGAGCAATATTTAGAACACATTGAGTCCATTACTGTGCCCTTAGACTTATTTGGTTAGTTTTTTGTGTGTTATGGATACCTAAAAATAGTATGTTAATAAATACAGTTTTGCAAGAGATCCCAATTTAATATTATAGTGTAGCTGTTACTCGTTCAGAAATAAAAAGCAATATAAATCATCATGCCAGAAAATGGTCGTTTAGACAAACATGGAAAACTCTTCAATCTCAAAATTATAACAGATATTATGCAAAAAAAAACAATTTCAATTTATGTTCGCAGTAACGATACTGCTTTACCGGTCTTTACTTCATCTCACCTTACACCATCTACACTTACTTATAGGTAAACCGATGCTCTTGTGAGATCGAATATACCAAACGCACCTACCCGATGTATGCCACAGACGTAGCTGGATCATCCTCATTTCAACTCAACTTGTCAATTTTCTCACTTGATTGTTTTCGAGCGCAGCATATTGCTCCTGTTTCTGGTCAGATCCTTCCTCATAGGAGGCTAACCATATACGCAAATCTTGAATTTGAAACTGACACTGATGGTTAGGTTTTGCAGAATTTACATTTACGAGAGTCGATGCAGGGATGTTTGCTTATTGTAACAAAAATTATTTCTTCATAGCGTTAGGGGCATACAACATTTTTGTGTAAATACAAAGCTTTTGTTTTTTTTTTCAGTACAACTTTTTTTTGTGCATTTATAGTTTGTAAAATATTCCCATGTCAAATTGGGTATTTACATTGGTATAAAAAAAAACCTAAAGATTGTTTGGAAGACATTCCTTGTGAGCGATTGCGATAAAACGCAGAGATATATAATTTTACTTTGCTCAGGTGTACAAACAGTATTTGTATTGCATTGTATTGCTGTATTAGCATCACAAAACATTATTTTAATAGAAAAGGAACCTCAAAAACCCTCACATTCATCGGGGCTCGTAATTCTCGCTTCAGTAATATTGGAAAGGTGCTTTGTAATATTAACTCCATTCCTCCAATCCCCCATATACATTTTGGAAATACATTATTACTTTTATCTACAAAAGCTGTCGTCCATCGGAACGAATTTTTTTTTACGTACAAGTCACGTCTCTAAGAAAAAACCTAATTATTTTTATTTTTTTTAGATTATGAATACTTATCACAATCGTATGAATACGAAAATAATATATTAGTGATGTAATAAAAATTAAATAAATAAATAAAATTGCACTGCTATATTTATTTAGGTTGAATTTCAGTGTTAATCATAATTTTCATTAAATAGTGCCTACATAGGTTACAAGCCGATGAACAACTGGTTTCCAATATTATTATTAAATGTTGGACCAAATTTCATTTGTAATAATTAAATTACTTACAAATTCTATTGGATGTGAGTCATCTAGTGATATTTGAAGTCTTATGCATTTCTCTCTCTAATGATTAATATTGTGCTCTATACTTAGATATGGGAATAGGCAAAACATGAAATATAAAGTAGAATGAAAATAAATAAATCATATTGTACTTAGACTCTTAAGAATTGGAAAAAAATATATATTAAGAATTCATAATTAAATATTTGGTTTTATAAACATTTGATTTGATCACATTGTACAAAGTTTTATCATTTAGTTTCCAATTTCCGATGTGTATTTTTTTTAACTATTGCATAATTACCTCTCATTTTATATTGTATTGTATGCTTTACCTATTGAAAAGCAATAAAGAATTGAATTATATCTATGAGGATTTGCCACTAAATTATTATGAAAAATAAAATACCCCGAAATAATCAAAAACACTTTATTTTCCATTCTTGGGCAGGGCATGAATTGCCTTGAATGTTACTAGGTATAGAATTTTTAAAACGCAAATATACTTAGAGTTTACATGTCGCAGAGGAATTTGATAATTTATCTGAATATTTGTGTAAATAAGACTTAAAAATAGTGTCAAACCGCATCGTTTTAGGAGAAAAATTAAAATACCAAAATTTATTATTTAAAGTAATTTTGTTGTAGCTTGTAAAAAGAAATGAAATTGTACGCTAACAGTTTGTTGATTTAACTGTATCCTTTTAAAATGTTGGTCCATTTCAAATATAAGACAATTTTATGATTGTATAAATTTATATTGATACATTTACACAGAATTATACATTTTCAATAATTCTGTTTATATATACCTAACATATATTATAGAATGTTGTTTTCGGTTACCATAATAATTATTATTTATAGTTTAATACATTGTCAATTGCCAATAAGTATTTAGTTTTCTTAAAATACTCAAATAGGGAAATTACTTATAAAAATATAATTGCGAAGAATTATCACAAATAAAACAACATCCTAATATTATGTTGAATTATAATTATAAAATCTATCCTATTATGTAAAAACAAAGTATGAAATAAATATTATATTTATTGCATAACTTATTGAAGCAATGGTGATGATAGTTGCGGAAATAAACTATTTGTCCCAATTATTATTGTTTCATTTTAGATGGTTTTATCATTTGTTAATTACCCGAACAAATTATCATATAAAAACTAGATAGTTGTTTGTTGACCAAAATAAGGGTCTATTTTTGACATTAGCTAGCTTTTAAGTTTAGTCTTAGTTTCTTATACAAATTATGTACTTAAATATGTTCGTAACTCTGGTATATTACATTGACCACGAATGCTGTAAACTTGTAAAGTGTTCGAAACGTCGAGATGAAGTGTAAATTAATTATACGCGGAATAATTTCAAGTTATTTATTATTCATATCAATAACTAGGTTTTGACTATAATGGATAACAAGTTAATATTTTACGTAGCACTTAACATGAAAACTTAGTGTGGTTGAATGAGTAATTGAGTGTGTACCTAAGTATGCATTCTTACTAAGAAGTTGAGTTGTCAAAATCTACTAAACAATAATACCAAAACAAATATTGACTGGTAAAAAAGGATAATTATATTGCATATATTAGGATTCGGATACAAGTCAAACCAGTCTTTTGGCCTACTAAAATGTCAAATGACTTAGTTATTTGGCACTCGTCATTGAGCAGAGGTTGACACAAGAAATAAAATTGTGATCCAAAACAAAGTTTCCCTTAAAAATATGCCAGTGAAATTTCATTTAGTGGTATTTATCTTATATATATATGTAGATGCTGTGTTTTCTTCGTTTTGTTATTGGAATACAGCATGTTCTTATAGATATTTTTCTACCAAAACTCCTTATAATGCGGTAAGAGGTGACATACGGGATTCAGTCATAAATCTACCAGGTAAGTATTAATTATGTTATTATTGTTTGTTAATGTCAAACATTTAATTTAATGATTATCCGTACAAAATACTAATATTAGTCGTATTACAAATTACATGTAAGATTATTATCATGCGTAATTTTATTACAAAATGGAGTCAGGTAAATTAATAAATTCATTTATTTGAGTTTAGTTACGTAAGTCTCACACAATGATTAGGATATGAGTGTTTTTTATTTAAAATATCTTTATAATTACAACAGTATCATTCTATAATCTCACTGTAATTACATTGGTATTAGATATATAATTATATCTGATCGTTTAATAAAACAAAAGCGTGAGACATATAAAATTATTACGAACATTACAAATTCTAAGAACATATCGCTTACATAAAAAAAAGTGTTTAAAAGTGGTAGGTAGACCTCCGGTTTCTGGTTTTTCTTCAAAGAACACCTTTTTGATTAATTTCGTTAGTGGCGCAAAATTGCGTTCGTTTAAAGTCTTTCGTGTTATGCTTAATTTATGTATATTGGATCAAGGTAAATAGATTATGCATTGTCCCAAACGCATTTAGCCAGCTATTTACTTCTGAGAATGTAACTCGGGCACTTTAAATAAGTACTTATCTACTTAGTAAGATTGTTGATTGAATGCCCATTAACATTGTCTTAAATATCTTTAACAGAATGTGAACCGATCAGTATCTGGGGAATATTTCGCAGCGGCAGAACCTACCCCGATCCAAAATCAGCTATAAAAATGAAGGAAGCAATCGCTATCCGTGACCTCGTTGTATCGAGTTACGAAAAAGGCAGGTGTTCACTCTGCGCTCAAGATATCGACAATCTCCGAGACTGGGCCATTGACAAGGATATGTTTGATAAAACAAGTGCCTTACATGATGAGGGGAGGAAGGAAATGTTTGGTGTCGCTAGCAGATTGAAGGAGGTTTACACTCTGCTGAAAGAACTAGATCGAGCTAATTACGCATTTCGATCAACGCAACATCGGTGGGTTAAAGAAAGTGCTAAAGCTTTTATGGAGGGGCTTGGAAACAAAAATTTAGTAATGGACGAGCTCACAAGCGATGTAAGTGCTTAATATTTATCCGTCAGGTATGTCCACTAGAATGTCTCAACAGTATGCATAGCCGAATGCACAAACGCTTAGGATAATACACTGAGAGAAAATTGCAAGTTAGATTTGTTGCGGGTTTATCCGTTTGAAACAAAAGTATTTTAGTAAACGGAATAAATCACAACATTGATGATACTTAATCTTGTTAAAAAATATCTGATTGAATCAGCCAAACATATGCTTACAATATTGTTTACAATATGTGTCATGTTGCTTTTATAAAATTGACTTGTTGATTCAAATATATTTTTGATTCAAATGACGAGTAACTTGTAGAATGTACTAGTTACACTTAACAAAATCTAACTTGTTTTTGAACCAAACAGCACGTAGGCGCTATTTTAACCAAAAAACTAGTTGAACGAATATGAAAACTGGTTGTTTTTTCTATCAGTGTATCTTTTTCATAGCCACTATCGTTCTTGCGTATTGGCGCGATAGAGCTAGACTGCATTTCTGTCGGCGTCTACAGGCCAGTACATTTATTGTACATGAGCACCACACGTTATTCAGAAATCGACACGAGTTATGAATTCCCTCTTCGCTTCACTGATGATCGTACGATGTTTCACAGTAAATACAATGGCTCTTTGAAGTTTTGGTAAGACAAGTAATGCGAATTAATGCGGGGAAATGCATGTATTTTTAATTAATAAACATCACTTATTTGTTTGTAATATGAGTAATATTGATATACACATGTTGACATTGTTTTATGTATTTTAGGCGATCAAAACTGATGTTGAAGAGGATCCCGCTTGGAACAAGGAAATGAACAAATATACGATTTCTCCGGACTATTTAGCAGTAAGTACTAAACAATTTCATAAGAAACGGATGCTGTGCTTTGTCTTGTCCTTCTTACCACTATATTATATCTGTCAGAAAGCAGTTTGTTTTTCATAATCTTAACTATAGGTATATTCGTAGGCGAAAATGTCACTGTCTGTCCGTTGTAATTTAGTCTCATAAGATTCACAATAAATATATAAAACAAAACATCTAAAGAGGTATGTGCAAAAATAAACTACATATTAGTGCCGAAGTAGGTATTTTATATTTTGATAAGTATCTAATTTGAATAAACATTCTTGCTTACCCAGATTTGATCGTATCACGTTTTATTACAGGCCAAAGATAGGATCCAAAGGCGTTTGGGTCTCGATTATAGCCTGACCAGCGACAACATAACTGCTCTTTATGATTTATGCTGGTACACTTGGTCGGGACTAAACAACAAGGCCAGTCCGTGGTGTGCCTTATTTACGACCGAGGACCTCAAAGTTTTGGAATACATCGGAGACTTAGAACATTACTACAAAGATGGCCACGGGCGTCAAAGCACAAATATGAACAATCAAATTCCTTTACCAGATCTACTAGAAACTTTTCAATTGGCAAAATCTGGGAAAGGTAGAAAAATAACTGCATGTTTTACGCGCTCCAGAATAATGGATATGGTGTATGCAGCTCTTGGATGGTTTAAAGACAGCAAACCAATTACCGCAGCTGACAAAAAACGAGATCGACTTTGGAGAACCAGCAGAATCAATCCTCATGCAGCGAATGTTGTCATGGTTTTAAACAGGTACGTTATTAAATTTCTGGTTTGACTACATTTCCAATTTAGGTACTTTAGATAGTTTAGGGTTATACCATTTTGGTACATACATAGGTATGAGTGGTTTAGTAATGGAGATAGTGTTAACGAACTATATGAAATTGAGCACCTAGTATTAAGTGTAATAAAAAATCTACCCCCTGAATCCTCATTTTGAATAGGATCTTGAACAGGTCAAGTGGGACGTTTCGGGTTTAAAACCGAAACGGAAAATCGCATGACATTTTCTCTAGAAGCGATATATTACAAAGAAGAGATACGAGTAGGTATCTAATAATAGTTGTACGAATCCGATTCATGACTAAGTGATGTTTTGATTTCAGATGCGCATTTAAGAAAACCAGCGACTACCACGTCATGTTCTACTTGAATGAAGAGCCGCTACGGTCAGTTTGCGAAGGAGGAATTTGCTCTTGGACGGAATTCGAGAAATTACTTACTCCATTTCGTGAGACCACGTCTAATAAGACTGTTTCTTGAAAATAAGTGGTCATTATTATAACAAAACATGAATTAAAATGAATAATATTAAATTGTTGTTTTGATCAAATGCATAGTTTTTTTTATGGGATAGGAAGCAAACGAGCAGATAGGTCACCTGATGGTAAGCGATCACTGCCGCACATGGACACCCGAAACAGCAGAAGTGTTGGAGGTGCGTCGCCGGCCATTAAAAAGGGTGTACGCTCTTATGGGTCTACACATATTATGATTGAATCCATTTTCCTCAGCTAAAATTTCGTCTCGCTTAGTAAACTAGTATGTTCCATTAACCTTCGTATTAGATGTCGGACCGATATCCCATACATTTAAGCCGCCATCTTGGATTTTTTCCATTGAAATCCTTCCGACATCCGATATCGGATCGGATAATGTGAAAACGGACGGTATTTTAAATTTCAAATAACTATAATCCATTTTAAAGGTTCTGAAGGCACTTCAATAGTATTAAATAAAATTCCAATATTATAGAGTTCTCTTCTGACTTATAACTCCGCACCGTTAAGCTGTCTAGGGAATTCGTTGAAAATGTCCAGACATCATTGTGGAATAATCTAGAATGAGTTCATAGAACTGGAAATCGTTTTCTGAGTTTATGTGTCTGTACTTAAATACATTAAGTACTTACTTATATTTATTGCTCTAAGTAAATATTATATATTAACGATATTTATGTTTTGTACAATACCACTAGTAGGTATGAGTTTACTACGTTGTCATACAATACAATACAATACAATAATGTATTAATAACACCAGTGTTACATGTCAACATCTTATAGTAGTACATTGTAGGTACTTAATTGTAGGTAAAACATTAAATTACATTTTACATTTCGCACAATTCACTCATAGGATAAACATATATTATGTTTAATAGGGTTGGTATTGTGAAATCAAAATCTGTTTCTTATGATGTTCAGTACTTTTAGCAAACCTAATACTTGGTAATAAAGTAGGCCAATGGCAAAAGATGTACTTACAAGAATGATGATGGAAAGAAAAACTATCATGTGCAGTTGTGTCGCTTAACGTCAAACTCGGGTAAATCCATTCTACTATAAGGTTGATTCTTGTTCATATTATATATATTTTTGTACATAATCAAACTTAAGACGCTGACAACACCCAATGGCCTTGATGCTACCGTGCACTGTTTATTCGTATGGGATTAAGTGAGAGCGCGATGTCACTAAAAGAGGGCGATGTACCTAGGTACGAAAAGTACGGAAAAATATTAAAATAGAAAGATGCATTATTTGTGCAATATGTTTCGTTAGTGTTTTAGATATGTTTATTTTTGTTATTGTAATTTTAATTAAAGACAACTGAGTGAATAATTGAACGACATATAACCGTTTAATGACGAACTTGAGACCAATCTTTGCAATTCTTTTCTATCGGGCCGATTTCATTAAATCGTGTATCGAGTAAGGCTATGTTCGTTGAAATATATTAAATAATAACATATAATTTACTTGCTTTAGTTTGTCTTAAAAAACTGCGCAAGTAACATCAATTTTGCGCAATTGGGTGTTGTCAGCCCCTTAAAGCAGAATTGATTTACCCGACTTTGAAGATAAGCGACACAATTATTATTTACTTTTCCGACATACATTATAATTATTAATAATAATCTACGGCCGATTTGCGGTGTTTGGTTCTCTCTACGATCATATTAAATTGTGTATACTAACTAAGCTAATTTGATCACAACCCTTAATTACTATGTGTTTAATATATCCGAGCGCTAGTGTGCACACCCTTAATTTTACTCTTACTATAATTATGTAACATGATAACAACGCCCTATAATGTAATTTTTGTAACTTCTATATCCTACATAATCATTAATCATTTAAATTTTCGAAAATAATGACTCTAAAATGACATTCGATAATTTTTTTTTAAATCGGTCCAATAACGAATGGAGATATCGTGAAACAAACATAAAAAAAAAACAAACGAATTGGTAACCAACATTCTTGACATTTGGGGCGGCGGTTAAAAATCAACACACAATGTAAATTATGAGGAAATCGGATTAAATCACATGACCGCTTCTCTTCTCCGTGATTCGATATACCTACTTAATATATGTTTGTATATACTCAGAATATAATAATACAGTCTTTAGATTAATTGTTATTTTGGTAACTATTACAATAGTTAGGAACTTTTAAGAACTTACATGGCGTTTGGTTTTGTATGCTGTGTTTGTGTGTGTAAAGTTATAAGCTTTTAAGTTAAATGCCGTATTAAGATTGCACAAACTCGTCGCCAGAACTTACTATTCTATTTTAAAAGCATATTCTGGAAAACCAAAATAGAAGACAAAACCCAGTGTAGGTATTTTGTATCTTCAATCATTTTGGTTTAAAATGAGCATGCGTAAATGTGTATGTCGTTTGTTTGGAGCCGCTTTTTAGCTGCAGGATTCTTAAGCACAAATACTAATATGCCATTTGAGGAAAATCATTATATATTAAGATAAACAAAGGTCGTACCAAAAACTTTCAAGGAATGAGATCAGCATCGTCTTGTTTTAACGATCCAAACCGGCTCAGCTATTAGAGAAAGGTCATGATCTTGTTTGCTTAAGGCTAATACGAGCAAGATTTTATGGCATGCTTGAACTGCGACTCCTTAATTCAATGCAATGTAAGGTGTATCAAGTATCTCAAAAGCATCCTTAGAAATTATTTAAAAAATTTTACCATTACTCTGAAAAAAAAAAAAAATAATAATAATAATTAACCAATTAATCTACACAAAATTGACAAAGAAACAAACTGCAAATGTCCAACACCATACAACACATGCCTCACAGCCTTCGTCGTGCTTGTTCCATTATCAGATGTACTACTGGATCCCAAGCCGGTGGTAAAGTAAAGCCATCCTCTCTATTAAAGTTTGGATATTTCTTGATCTCAATGGCCTCTCGCAACATTCTGGGTATATATCGCTTCTCCTTAGCGTTTCCATAGTTTTATTTCATGAGTAACTATCGCGGTAACCGAAGACAATATTAGCATCCTTAGAAATTATTTAAAAAAAACTTTGCAAGTATATCCTAATAGTTAAGGAATATTCTTATCAATTCGTTACAACATTGGCATTATTATAGAGTGCGTGGAAAGAGAAAAAATCTTCACTTTCCAAATACTGACTTGCAAAAATGAGCAAGCAGACCAGATTTTTTTTCAAAATCGGACTGCTTAACTTTTTCCTTAACCCAAAACTGGCTGAAAAAATCGCAACTGTCAGTAAAATAAAATGTCAGTTATGTGTCAGTTTATAAATGCCAGTGTACGTGAAATCAAATTAAAGGAATTATTAGATAAATAGTTATGTTTAGTGGGAATTGTGCAAAAACTTGTGCTCGATATTTGTTCATAATAATAATTCAATCAATAACTATAAGTGCTGCAAAAACACAACGAAAACTGGAAAATCATCTACGACATCTATTAGATCCAGCATCCTGGAAGGTAAGTGTCTCCGCTCATAATTAATTTAGACTCTCTCAGCTATATGCGCCGTTTTCAATTTAAAGGTACCACAATGTCGCTTAACCGTAAGAACTCTCCAACGATATATGATTTGTACAGATACGAGTAGTGATGTGCAAATTGCGGCCACTCCCAAAAAAATCTTAAACTTCTTAAAAAACTCACGAATATTTAATGAAACTACAGTTGTACTCACATTATTAATTTATTACATCGCTACTGCTGCGACTTGTTTCTGGCCAATTTTGGAGAATCGGGCCAATTTTACTATACTCTGACCGGCCCCTTTTCAGGCATTTTCTTGAGTTCAAGCGGCGACTAAACTCCTGTATACCTGAAGAGGGGCCTCCAAAATTGGCCCGAAACATGTCGCAGCAGTAGCGATATAATAACATGAGTACAACCGTAGTTTCATTAAATATTTGATTGTCTCACGAAAGTTTAAAATTTGCGAAAAATAAATGGAATTTAAATTTATGATATGGAAAGTTTCCATCCATACTGTTCATACAAGTAACAATAATAATCCATAATTGTTCATACAAGCTTATAAAGTATGGAAAGTTTCCGAAGTTTTCCTATGTGAAAATTTCAGAATTTTGGAAACTTTCCGTCGGCACATAGAGTAGATACGAGGAACTTTTGTCTTTATGGTAGGCGAAAATGAGGTCCTTTTACTTCAGAGCGTCACATATGGCGCCTTACACGCCCGTCTATCTAAATTCAAAAATCTTAACGCATTTATCAAGCTTATGTACGTACCTATGAGCCGCCGGCTGTGTGCTTATTATTGTCGTATTTATTACGTGATAAAAGAAGATATAGGTACGTGTGATAAGCACTCCATACAGAAACAAATCAAATTTATTTACTATAGAATATGGTAATACGGTAAAATCTTTGATGTCCATGCTTATTCAACCTGAATGCAAGCGTGCAAAATTGAATACTTAGTTAAACTTACCTATTTTAGCTTCAAATTACCTCTAAAATTACGAGTACAAGAGTACAACTCATATTTTAAAAACCCTACGAGGAAAAATTCAGTACTTATCCACATTAGGTACTTACCTTATTTTTCTTCTTACCTCTTACTGCTTTTATAGATTCAAACTATACTAGTACTCGCACTCGGTTTTATATTGTTGTAAAACCTCCTGGAAAATAAACTTCAAATGGTACAAAGTAAACTAAAAGTTTTCTAGAAAATGACACAAAATTATGAACGTCCTGGTCTGCCGTGTCACACCTATGTCATGTAACTTGAGTTACATGATATACGCGTAACAAGTTTAATTCGTGTTTTTATGAAAGTCTTTACCTACCAAGTGAAAAAAAAATCATAAATCTCTTACCAATTCCTCATACGAGCTTGTCACTAAACTCGTGTAACTCCGTTTTTGCCCTAGTGAGCTGTGGCTATCTCCCGTAACTAACAGTTACAGTAGATAGCCACGACATGCCTTTACGCATCGAGCAATTTGGAACTCAGTTACAGTACTTAGGCACGACAGACTTAGTCTTATATTATAGGCAGTCATAGAAGACTTTGCCTTATATTATAGGCAGACATAGAAGTTTTTGTGGCAAAATAAAGTGATTGAAAAAATTTAATATTGACAAATATATTATCGATATGATAACAAGCTAGCTACCGTAAACGGCACGCGGTTTTAGTCTCAGTGTAGTTAATAACCTAACCACAAAATTAAAATTTTGAAAAAAACCCCGACCGCGACCTAGTGGACCGATTTTCATGAAACATGGCTAAGAACACTCCCGACTAACTCAGCTTTCAGACAAAAAAAAACTAAATCAAAATCGGTCCATCCGTTCGAGCGCTACGATGCCACAGACAGACACACACACAGACAAACAGACAAACAGACAGACAGACATACATTCGTTTTTGCGTCGGGGGTTAAAAAGCAACTATCATGATAGTAATAAGGTTATTAAGGTTCAAATCCATAAAAAGTCATTTCGGAGATAACACGTTTTGTCATCATCTTCGAAAAAAGTTACCTGCATACTGCGAACTGTTCCATAAATTTGAACCTTATTGCTATACGGTAGTTGTTTTTTAACTACACTGAGACTTTAGCGCGTGCCGTTTAAAAGGGACTTAGCCACGTGAATAATAGAAACAAAGGCTTTTGTTTAACAGATTACGGCAAAAACCAAAACAACATCTAAAAAAAATCATACTATACCAGAACATGCAAACAAAAACTGGAACAGGACAAAAAACGCAATAGCTTACGAGTCATTGCTCCTTTCTTTATTATCTATCCATCCCATTGTATTGTTGAATGTGGGTTACTAGGCCAGTAGTAATAAGGAGGTCACTGACCCATATTTCGCTAAAGTCTAAACAATAGTACGGATAGATAACAAAAGATTTGGGTCAACCTGCTAACAAAAAAGGTGCATTGTTTATCTACAATTTAGGTCAGTAGTACAATCCTTTGTTAAGTTTATGCCGTAATTTATAAGAACGTAATAAATATAAATTTAACATCATATTAAGGCTAGATCTAGATGTGATCTAGATTACATACCTATATAGTTATCTGATCAAACATTCAAATACTATATACAACGTGCTTTTATTGAATTCCGACAACTTTAAGGGAAGGTTTGTTTATTAGGTCAAATACATTTTTTTAAGAAACTGCTGTGTTAACTCTTATTCACAACAAATAATTAAATTACTGAACACGGGTGGTTCAACATTTACCACTTTCTAATGTTATTTATTTTGACATGTGCCGTCAGACAATTAACACGAATTAATTAATTTATTACGTATGAAAACGAAAAAGAATTTATTTTTTATATACTGCGTGTTTTCTGTTAATGGGCCTAACTATGTGTTGAATTTAACGGGAAACGAAAAAAACACGATGTATAATTATTAATTGATTGAATTACAACATTACTACAACAATAAACTTGTATCTAAGCCAACTGAGAAAAATATTTTAGTTAACGTGTCGTGCCCAACTACTGTAACTTGAGTTACAAGACGTCGCAAAACAGACTTTGTATGGGGAGCCTGTCGTGCCTAACTACTATATAGCCTATAATTTTAAATATATCCAAAAAATATGTTTTTTTTGTGCATCTACATCAGCATTACACTTACTACAATGTAATGTAACTGTGTAGTTTTTTCTTTATATTTCCACACCAGTATTGAATGCAGATCGAATTACCGCTTTAAAAAAACTTTAAACTGATTTTACTCAAAACTATGTTTTTCGAGTTACATGAGATAGGCGTGACACGGCAGTTTATTTGAAACTCCAAGTAGTCCCTAAAGCAAAATAATTCACGCGAATAACTATGACACCTTTTAAGCTAAACATTTTCGTCAAAGAGAGGCGTTTACGTGTTCTTTTTGCGTACTAACTTAATAATAAACAGTCAGACGTCGCTTCGTCGACTCTTCCTACACAAACTTGAAATTTATTTTACTTAGAAGTGCTTGCTTGCAGCCTGCATGAGAGTTCGTGTGTACCCACAAACTGTTATAATTGTTACTTTGTTCGCGTCTGATTTATTTTATTTGAATCCCAATTTAAATAAGAATTTCGCGTCTAATCACACCAAAGATTATTGTGAATACCTACGTTCAAGATTCCACGTCTCGAACCACTCGCTACGCTTGCTGTTCAGTATTGGGATATGTTGACAAACGCGGCTAGACAACGACTTTCCCCCTTATAAAACAAATAACTAGGCAGGTAGTTTAACCTTTTTCGTCTGTGTTAGAAGAACACTAGCAGTCGATTCACCTTTTACCGCTGTCCATATATCTGCTCTATACATCACATAATAAACCATAGAGCCTGTGCGCAAATATTGTTCAGTTTTTACGTTAATAAACAACCTGACACTGCTTAAGGCACTGGTCCCACCGCGAGCTAGTAAGCTATGAGTTATCGGCTATAAAAACGAACAAAAAATAGTCGCTCCCGTGCAAATAAAAGAGACACGGCGATGTTTATAGTTACTCGCCCAGCGGTGAGCTATCAAAATCGACGTGTCTCTTTTACTCGCACGGGAGTGCTTATCTTTTGTTCGTTTTTATAGCCGATAGCTCATAGCTTACTAGCTCGCGGTGGGACCAGTGCCTAAATAGTCTCATAGACGAAGGCCAATGATGATGAAAGTTACTTCTAATATGAGCGAACCGTATTAACTGCTATCTAAATTCGACAACATCAACAAAATAACGCTGTTATGGGCACTAAAAGCACTTCGATAAACCGAGATCTAATTTTGCATTAAAATCGGACTAGCCATTCGCGAAACGAGCTCACAAGCACTGAGGGTACTTAACACCCGCAATTTTATAGAGGTTAGAAATGGATACGTAAAAGTTTATTACTGTTAACTTTCAAGTTCGGTTACAGCTGAAACCGAGATTAACACCTATTACTTATATTTATTGCAATTTTATTGGCAATATTTGGAATAAGTAGTAGATTTAGTATGGAGATAGATATCTAAATAAAATAAAGATTTTAGAGGTAATTCGTGAAATAAATATGATTTAGACTGAATTTCTAAAGACTAACTGGAATAAATAAAACGAATACGTTCTTTACATCAGAAAAGATCGATCCAACATTGTAATGGTCGACACTCATAGGGATGTCTCTAGTAACAGAGTAACATCGATGTAGGTACAATAGTTATTTTTATTTGTTTTACCAGGGGACAAAGTTGTTGTTTAACCGCACGTGCCAATATTGAAGCCCGAGCAAGCGAAAGATTCCAATATTTAACCGCGATAGCGAGTGGTTCAAAAAGTGGAATCTTGAGCGTTGCGAGAATTTCAAGGCACGAAGGTTAAACAAACTTTGCCGACAAACAAAATACTGACTATAAAACTTCAAAATAAATCAAATCTATCAATTTGTTCAATATTTGTAATTCAGAATCATCATTTACCTATTAGGTCATTTCTACCAGCCAGGTCAAGATATAAAGTTAAAATTTTTATGAAATTACCTTGCACTCTTGTGGGTAAAATGCAATGTTTTCGAATAGCAAAGTAAGCCTTTATCAGTTGGTGTGGTGGAACGATATTTGCTTGCCATCAGCCGGCTTAGCGGAAGTTACAATCGTTGTTGCACCGTGGCGAACCGAACGCAATAGACTATTAGTTTCCTATACTTGAAATAAAACATTTTTTTTATAATAAGCTTATTGACTTTAGTTAACTGTAATAATTTCAAAAATAGAACTTCATAAAATTTCTATACTAATTTGCGATACCTGGCAAATTTTCCTGCATCTGAAACACATTTTTTTTTATCTGTCGCGTTATCGGTCAATCACAGACGGTTATTACAAACAATTGGTTGCTAGGTAATTCGATGTTGATACAACGGTGAACGACTCTATTAATATTAATTTTAACTTGTATGAATGATGATATTTCCGTCCATTGATGATGAAGATGATGACTCGTAGAAAAAGTATTGTATACAATAGTGATATAATTAAGCTTTTCACTCTCGTATCGTACTATTAGGCCACTCAGCAAGCTTCGTGGCCTAAACATGGTACTCGACTGAAAAGCTTTGTATTATATCACGATTGTATAAAATACTATTACATATTGTGTAGTGCACGAAATAATGCACCATATAATTAGAAGAAAAATATGGACAGTAGTTTCTATTTAATAAGTCAAAGAGAAAGGTATAAAGTAAATGAATTGACCGTGACGTCACTCGTCAGTATTTCATAGTTTTGACAGTTCTTAAAAAGAAGCTGATTTGACTAGTAGGAAACTAGCCCATTGAATCGGTTGTATTAATACGGAATACTCAGGTAACAGTGATATATAGTGAGGTAACTACGATACGATGTGGAAAGCTAAGGGTGGCTAAGGTAAAGTAAATTAAGGTAAGGTAAATTAAGGTAAGGTAAATTAAGGTAAGGTAAATTTCTTTGTGCTTTTTGCCTCGCTATCACTCTTTCTTATGAGTTTCACTCGTAGTGTCGTTTTGTCATACAACCATACATCAACAAACTCATATCTGTATTTCCAAAAACGATTGCATGTGTACAAACACATTTATCGTTTATTCGTTGGCCTCCTTTATTCCATCTTTATAATGTTCATTTCAGTATTTCTAACCTAAGCGACAAACACCATTTTGCAAAACGTGTTCAACTAATTATTTTTACCGATTTAATTTATACCGATTTCTCTAAACCGTTCGACAAAATTTGTCATTATACGCTGTTATCTAAGCTTTGGAGCCTTGGTATACATGGCGACCTATTCCATTGGATTAAATCCTACGTTGAAAACAGGAGTCAGGCGGTTCTTTTGTCAGGCTACCAATCTCAATGGATGTCAGTCAGTTCTGGAGTTCCTCAGGGCTCTCATTTAGGTCCTTTGCTTTTCACCCTTTACATTAATGATATAACTAATCACATCCAAAACTCTAAATTGTTACTTTACGCAGATGACACAAAGATTTTTAGAGTAGTTAAAACTATCAGAAACTGTGAAACGCTGCAAGATGATTTAAACAATTTAGTTAACTACTGTGAAATAAATAATTTGTTTCTTAACTTAGATAAATGTCATGTCATCACCTTCTCAAAAAAGAAAAATGTAATTAATTACTCCTATAATTTATCCGGTAAGACCTTAAATAGAGTAACAGAAATTAGAGATCTTGGCGTGATTATGGATAGCAAACTCACTTTTATTCCACATATTAATAAAATGCTGGCAAAGTCTTATAAACAACTAGGTTTCATAATGCGCGTTGGTAAACCATTCAAAAGCCGTTTTACCTACAACATTCTTTACAATAGTTTTGTGCGTAGTCACCTTGAATTTTCTTGCTCAGTATGGAAACCTTCATACAAATTACACATTGACAGAATTGAGCGACTTCAGAAAAGATTTATTAAATAAATGGCCTTCAGAACTGGATTAGCTTATACTTCTGACTACAATGATAACTGTAAACGTCTAAATATTCAAACTCTTAGTGACCGTCGCGATTCTACTGATTCCGTTTTGCTATTTAAAATTTTCCATTCACAATTAGAGGCCCCTAGTCTTTTACATAAAATTAGTTTCAGAGTTCCGCGAAGACGTGAGCGCTGTTGTCGTAAGAAAAACTTATTTTCTATTCCATTTAGTAGGACTGGCTATGGTGGGAATGTATTTATTAAACGGGCATGTAAACTTTTTAATGAGAATGTTAAGCTTCGTGATTTTGATTTTTTCAATAGCACACTAGCACAGCTTAAGAATGCATTTAAGTATAATTTTGATTAATTATTAATAGATATAACTTTCTTTTTGTTTAATGAATAGCACTACATATAACTTATAGCTTCTCTAGAGGTAAATCACCGTTTTTTTATACATACATCAAAGTAGATATTTATCTCATCAAACAATGTAAAATTAAGATAATTTTAAGATAAACACGAACCTGTTTTGTTTATTATTACTTTATGAAACTATAGGTCTATTTTCTGTTACATTTACTGTAGATAAGAAAAATGTGTATGACTGTTTGTTTCTGAATAAAAGGAAAAAAAAAAAAAAAATTATTACGACAAAATCACTCCAATATTATAGGACTGTATTAGTTGAGCTGAACTAACCCAGAAATTTACAATACAAATCCAATGCCAGTTACTCGATACTAAAATTTATTTCAATATCACTCTTCCCAACGAGTTGTACTCGTAATGTTTTATTGTCATACATACATATATACATAAACTTACGTCTGTATTCCCAAACGTGGTAGACAGAGCCAGCGCCGGCCCGTGCACTCGATCAGGGTAGAGCGAGTTTGAGTTTCGGCGTCCTTGGGAAGAATTTTTACGACATATTTAGATAAAAAAATCGCGAGCATAGCGAGCGCGAAATTTTTTTCAAAGTAATGCCGTAATTTGAAGATTAACGCAATACCTACAGAATTTATGGATTTCATCATACAGAGTACGAAAGGGACTGAACTTTCTCAGTCGCACCCTAGTATAGTTACGTGGGGCTAAACGTGGATATCATGTAAATAAAATAACAAACAAAATAGAGTCCTATAGTGGCTAAGTCAGGAAAGCAGACTTGACATAAAAACGCGAGAGCTAAAAGATAACTGATATAAATAGTAAGTGCGAGCGAAGCGAGCGCGATTTTTTTTTCCTATTGCTTTGATCAACTGCAAGCTGCGGTCTTTGGCATATTTCGGATTATTTTGACCTCAAAGGGCGCCGATGTTCCCGACTTTTAGACTTTATATTTCGCCATCACTATTATTTTTATAATACTAAGAGTATTAAGACATTAACTGCGAACTCGATTGTCACCGTCGGGATGGCCATCTCGGTATTTTGCCACTAAGTGCCCTTCGGGATCTTAGTCCTTTGAAGTTCGCTCATCATTTTGCACCTTTTGCTTTATGAGGAACTCCGCTTTGGATATACTCATATTTTTGCATTTGGATAGCGACCTAACTTTGCCGTTGGGCCGCACAACAATGTGGTTCGTCAAGGGCTAATCCTCCTTTTACAGCGCCCTTATGAATGTTGGTAACTTGGTATATGTTGGCAATGTGGTGCAACTTTCCACTTAATCTGAATTACGAATCTAGATTTTCAATAGCTGGATTAATTCCCGACTCCTCTCGCCGGTTTGTGATATGTGCCGCAATGTATAATTTTTTTGTATGGATTTTTCCACATTCTCGATTTTGGCGCCCCCTCTCCATGTGGCGCCTAGAGCGGCCGCTCCACTCGCTCTACCCTTAATCCGGCCCTGGACAGAGCGCATGAAATTACACAAGTTTCAGTGCCACTCTTGACAATTAATGGTTTTAAATGATTACCTCAATTGCCTTCGTCACGCGTCAAATGCGAAGCTCGACAAAAACACGGAATCCCAATCCGCCGTTATCAGGTTTTTACATAGAATGAAAATTTTATGTATGTTTTATTAGACGCGGTGTACGAGTGGAGTTGGTGTGTTGAGTTTGTTCGTGATTGACAGTAGGGGAAGATACGTTGTTTTTTGCATCACCTTAATTATAGTTCTTTTATGAATGAGTACCTATACTCATAGTCACACTGCGTAGTATAAATCAGAATCGCCCCCTCTGTCTGCCTATTTCTATGTATGCTCTGATCTGAAAAACTATGCAAAGGCTTGATTGCTTTTTTTTTCAGTATATAGAGTGATTTAACAGGAAGGTTTATTATGTAGGTAACGCTAGTAATACATAAAGTAGACAAAAACTTGAGTACCACGACTAGTTTTTCCTCAGACCAATTGTTCAGAAAACACTTCAGATCATCCCGTCATCTCCGTTACCCCGGAATTGAAGAAGGCGATCACGATACAATGATTCAAATATTGGTATGTACTTAATTCTGACATTGGTGAATCTATTCAACCAACACATAATTATGTCAAATGATTTTCAATGACATTACATTATTATTTCCTTTATTTATCTTTTTTCTTATGCTAGGTTTTTTATAATATGAGTATAAAAGTAAAATAAAAAAAACACTTACGAAACAATATAAAAACATATAAACATATTATAAAAAACCTAACCGGGCAGGGCCCAAGCTGCCAAGTGGTTAGGACTGCAGAGAGAGGAACCGTCGAACTATCCGCGCTGTGTCCAAGATTACATTATTATTATTATAGTTTATTTTATAATGTATTTATAGTATACATTCATTGCTATTGCTACCTGCTATTGTACGATACCAAGCGTTTTTTTTACACACGGATAATGTAAGAATAAGCCATTTTCATCATAGACGTAAGGAATATTGTTAATGTCCTGAATAAAAATATTATCTTCTTTCCATTTTAAAAGGACTCCAATATAAAATGTTTAACAATCTAATGTTAATGTAAAACATATAGGGGTTTACTCGGGCGCTCGAGAGACCTTTTGAACACTTAACGTGACCTATAATCCCACAAGGGTGATAAGATAAACTGCTTACAATGGGTTATATTGGCAGTATAGCCGTAACATAAATTAACCTCATGTTCAATAAGCTATTAAACGTTATATTGTAGTAATATGGGATACTAACCCCCTTATTCATAAAGGTTAACTAAAGTTAGCCGATAAAGTTCGCTTGTCTCTTTCTATCACACCAATACGTCGGAAAAGGACAAACAAACTTTATCTAAACATTTGGATACTATAGCATACCTGACACAATACCGAGTTAACGATAAATTATTTCATTACATTCCTAATAGTTGTGATTTTTGAAGCATTGAAGCTTACGAGTATTCGTGCAAATAAGTAAATTTACTTTTACGCCATCTATTTCAAAGAGATTGTACTAAATTGAACTGGCGCGTTGTGAATTTCTTGATGACAATATTGACTCTGTTTCAGTTCTTCTGAGTCAACAGTCAGGATTGTAGTTCGTGAAAAGTTCCGTCAGATGTCGTGTTCTTGATACTAATAGAATATTTATAAGTATACTGATGTATCAAAATATTCAGTTGATAATAGAAGTTAGTAGTAAGTAGTAAATTATCAGCACCCATTTTTTCAGAGAGCATGTGAACGAAATTTAACCAATGTACTGCCAAATAAAGGGTTACAAAATAAAATGCAGCGGTTGAAAAACCAAATCAAATCTTTCTCGTACATATTTTAAGTTGTAGCTTTTGGTAGGTACTTGCTTATAATAATTATAAGGATTTCCCAAAAAAATCTAGTTAGGTAATTATTTCAGTAAATATGAGAAAATCACTGTAAGCATTAGTAAATAGTAACAAAGAGTTTTCATAAAGCAAATAGCAATAGTGCAGTAGTTATTATACTTAGCTAGGTATAGCTATTTGGGAATTTGACATGATGTCGCATCAGGCCTCTCGTTTTCATGATAGACTAAGCTTCGACCTTGATTTGGGAGCATCCTTGACCCGATCGATCGCAGTTTGCGACCTAGTTCCAACACAAGAGCACGCCACTTTACGCGGTCCAGAGCGACCTCTCGCCAGCCCTCGTTAACGCCGAGTTCACGGAGATCTGCTTCCACTCTCTCTGCCCAACGATATTTATAGACGGAGAGCTGGCAGGATTTTGGAGTAGGTCCTTGAGGCAACCTGGAAAGGTGCTCAGATGCTTCTCTGATCATAGCCAACATCAGGTCTGCAAGTCTGGCAGCTGGGGAGCGGGGCTTTATCGAGCTATGATTTTTTAAAGATTTAATTTTTTGAGGCCCAAAAAAGGTGTTTGAGGCAACCTGGAATTATTAAAAAGTGAAAATAGAGTTCTTCAGAAGTCGCATAGTATTTATGCCAGATCATTTGGCCAGGTCCTTCACCGTGCCAGAACGGTACAAAGTGGTAAAAAAAAAAATTCCAAAAAAGGTTCTTGAGGCAGTCTGTCATTTTTACCAGTGAAAGATGAGGGTCTAAATAGCCATGGAAAAATAATGCCATGACATGAGGTGGGGTCCGTACCCTGCCATTCGATCTTGAAAGTCATTTTTTTTGTTTTTCGTAAATAACTCGTAAACGGTGGCCCACAGCAAAAAAATATGTTAAACAGAAAATATCTACATAAAATTTCCTACAAGAAAGGTTATGTACGTTTTTTCGATAGGATCAATATATAAACGGATAATTTAGTAAGAAAGTTTTTTTAATCGATTACATGCTCCGTTTTTCGTCAATACCTCGTAAACGGTGGCCCACAGCAAAAAAATATGTTAAACAGAAAATATCTACATAAAATTTCCTATAAGAAAGGTTATATAACTTTTTTCGCTAGGATCAATTTTTTAGTTGGAAAGTATTTTTAAATAGATATTTGGGCCGTTTTTTGTTGATAACTCAAAAACGGTGGCTCACAGCCAAAAATAATGTTAGACAGAATTAATCTACATAATATTTCCTACAAGAAAGGTTCTATACGTTTTTTCGCTAGAATCAATATTTTAGTTGAAAAGTACTTTTAAATACATTTCATGGGCAGTATCTTGAAAGTCATTTTTTTAGTTTTTCGTAAATAACTCGTAAACGGTGGCCCACAGCAAAAAAAAATGTTAAACAGAAAATATCTACATAAAATTTCCTACAAGAAAGGTTATGTACGTTTTTTCGATAGGATCAATATATAAACGGATAATTTAGTAAGAAAGTTTTTTTAATCGATTACATGCTCCGTTTTTCGTCAATACCTCGTAAACGGTGGCTCACAGCAAAAAATTATGTTAAACAGAAAATATCTACATAAAATTTTCTATAAGAAAGGTTATATTACTTTTTTCGCTAGGATCAATTTTTTATTTGGAAAGTATTTTTAAATAGATATTTGAGCCGTTTTTTGTTAATAACTCAAAAACGGTGGCTCACAGTCAAAAATAATGTTAGACAGAATTAATCTACATAATATTTTCTACAAGAAAGGTTTTATAAGATTTTTCGCTAGGATCAATATTTTAGTTGGAAAGTATTTTTGAATAGATTTCATGGGCCGTTTTTTGTTAATAACTCGAAATCGGTGGCTCACAGCCAAAAATAATGTTAGACAGAATTAGTCTACATAATATTTCCTAGAAGAAAGATTCTATAACATTTTTCGCCAGAATCAATATTTTAGTTGGAAAGTATTTTTGAATAGATTTCATGGGCCGTTTTTTGTTAATAACTCGAAATCGGTGGCTTACAGCCAAAACTAATGTTTCACAGAATTAATCTTCATAATATTTCCTACAAGAAAGATTCTATAATATTTTTCGCTAGGATCAATATTTTAGTTGGAAAGTATTTTTCCAACTTCCCGGACCGCCGGCGAGTCGATCAGGGACGCCCCGGGCCTTAGGCCCTACGCGGAGCTCGGCCTTCGGCCTTCGCTCGGCTCCGAAGCTCCACCGTCGGGCCTTCGGCCCGCCGGTTACGCTTGTTTAAGACACTTTTGTAAGCAAATTGTATGGGAGCACTTTATGCCCGCAGTGAAATTACTTGGATTTGGCCCGGGTGGGAGCCTAAAGGTGAGCTCCGTTCCTGCGGCCCTAAGCGGGGTTGGCCTTCAGCCTCCCACCCTGAAGCTCGCCCTTCGGGCTCGCGAAAATACTTCAAAAATTTATTTTGCCATAACGGCGGCCATCTTGAATTTTCGAAAAAAATTTTTTTGACATTTGTATTCTAGGGGCCCATGCCTCTCCGCATGCAAAATTTCAGCGCGCTCGGACGAACTTGAAAAAAAAAAGTCGGCCATTTTGAATTTTTTTGATGCAACTTTTTTCTACTCGGGCTCCTGTATGACATTTGATCGAGCACCCCCTTGGGTATCTCTTACGGTTTAAAAGTTGCCATACAAAAAAAGTGGAAAATTTTTTCACATTTGTAGCATTTTTCAAAAAAAATTTATATCATTCTAATCTAGACCCTAGAGAGATTCTATGACCAAAATTTGAGCACTCTAGGATAAACTTGAAAAATCGACAAAAAAAAAAGTCGGCCATTTAAAAAAAAAAATGGCGGCTTCAAAAACTACCCAGGGTCCTCTATGACATTTGGTCGAGCACCCCCCCCCCCCCCCCCCCCCCCCCCCCCAATATCTCCCCCGTTTAGCCAGGCCGTCCAACATTTTTTGACCCAAGAGTCGCAGACCAGATTCCATATTTTTCCCACACGTCTCCCCGCTCCCTCTATACAAAGACACTTCGACCATCGAAATCGGTTTAGCCGTTCTCCAGATATAGGGAGAGGTTAGAAATCAGTGGGGTTGCAGCTATATATAAGACCGTATGCCTGTTTGCCACCCACGGGATCAAGATTTGTTAAGTCGCAGTATACAGCATTTCTCGGAACTATCTAGCTACTTACGAAAGCAAGGAGCGCCGGACGATCGAACGCAAGTCCCTTGTCTACGAGCGCTCGGCGCAGACTGAGCGGGCCCGTATCAACAGTGTATTTTATTCGAATTTTAGGTGCTTTAAAAAAATGTCTGTCGACAGAAAGGTATGTCCTATATGTATAATTTTTTTCTTATATGTCAACAAGAAGTTCTAGTTTAGGATAATATTATTTAAGAGTTACAATAAATGCAGGAATCGCAGGAAAAATACATAATGTAAACCTCTTTTTATCGAAAAAATGAGGAAGATACGGAAGGTTATTTATCCACCATTTCAAATAAATCTTAAAATGTCAAACTATGATTACCTCGTACAGCACGGGGAGCATGGTCGCGCGATAGACGATAAAATAGCAGGCCGTCCATCGCACTATTTGTAAGTGCGATATCCGGACGGCCGCGGCCTGATATTTTTTCGTCTATCGCGCGACCATGCTTCCCGTGCTGGATATAACAAATAGGATTGTGATTTGTGATCATTTATTACCCCAAATAACATATTTAACAGCACAATCACGATTCTAAACGAGTGATCCCACTACGAAATTTGAAAACGTCTACCGAAAAAACTGATTTGTTTTAAGTATAAAAAGACATATTTTAAAATATTATATTATGATTAACTAGCTTAAGATATGTTCTTTTAGAAACATTATCAGTTTTTTAATAATCACTTAAGTATAGTTTCATTATAGTTTTGAATGAAAAATGTTACATTTTGCAAAAAACGCTCTTCTTTAGGAATAAGACCTCTTAACCTTGGTTGACTCCGTTTCGCGCTACTTAGATAGAGGGATGCAGGTGGACGTGCTGTACTTTGATTTCAAAAAAGCCTTTGATCGCGTAGATAACAACGTACTCTTAAGCAAATTATGCAGCATTGGGTTCTCGCCTAAACTGCTTTGCCTTTTTGCTAGTTATCTACGTGATAGACGGCAATATGTGCAGCACGGATGCTTTGTGTCGAGTGCCTACCCCACCCGTTCCGGGGTCAGTCAGGGCTCTATTCTGGGTCCTCTGCTCTTTGGTGTTATGGTCAATGATCTGGCCTTGGTGCCTAAGCATGCGCAATGCCTACTCTATGCTGACGACCTGAAACTAATTTACAGGGTCCAGGAAGATTCTGACTTACAATCTTTACAAAGTGATATTGATCGGGTTTATGAATTGAGTCTTGTAAACAAACTTCTGAAACTTCAGTTCAATGTTGACAACTGTGCGGTTATGTTTTAGATTCCCACCTTAACTTTCATGAGCACATGACAATGCTTGCTGCAGACTGTTACCGCAGGCTTGGGTTTGTTGTCCGCAACGCCAAAGAATTTGACAATCCCAGGGACATAAAGCTTCTTTATACTGCCCTGGTGAGAAGTAAGCTTGAGACAGCCTCAGCCGTTTGGAATCCCCATGAAGCGCCCTACATCCTGCTGCTCGAAAAGGTCCAAAAAACATTTTTGCGTTTCTTTTATAAAAAAATGTACGGGTATTACCGATTCTTGTACCCAACAAAATTCCTTTTAGGGACGTTGGGTTTCTTCTCGTTAGAAGTTAGGCGTAATGTCGTGCTGATGTCTGTTGCATGTGGTATTTTGAAGGGGGAGTCAGATTGCCCGGTTTTAGTATCCCAGCTGGTCCGTCTATTTATTCTCTGTGTGACGAAATAATCATGCTTTTCGTGAATATAGGCACCCCCTACTGGCGGTGCCGGCCGCTCGAACCGTGTTTTGCCGCAAGTAACCGCTAGTTCGTGCACTGCAAATGGTGAATGAGTTTTTAGACGTGGCACCTAATGTTGATATTCTTGCGAGCAGATGGGCGTTTATACGCGTTTATATCGCATTATACTCTAATTTGCTTCTGACATACGCATTATACAATAGTAGGGCAATTTTCACGTCACTGAATTGTGCGGCTGTTCTCATGATAAAACCTAACGTCTTGTTAGCCTTCTTGCAAATGCTTATGATGTGATCGTGCATGTTGAGCTTAGTATCCAACCCAATACCAAGATCTTGGATGGCGGAAACGTGCTCCAGCGGAACGCCAGAAAGATGGTAGCTCGCTGTGATCGGGTTTTTTGACCTAGTAAATGTGATGGCTTTACATTTCTTAGCGTTAAGCTCCAGCTTGTTCTTAGCGCTCCACCGTGACACTGTATCCACCATCTGCTGGAGAAAGTCGCAGTCCAAGGAACTATCTATTGGCAACATTAACTTGAGATCGTCAGCAAAGAGGAGAAAATGCGCCCCAACAATACTACTGCAAAGGTCGTTTACCATAATAAGAAACTGTGTCGGACCCAAGTTGCTCCCCTGGCTAACTTCCGAACGCGTATAATATTCTCTAGACCGGAAGTTCGACATTTGCACGTATTGGCTACGATCTTTCAAGTAATTAGCAAAAAAAACGACAAGAGCTTTGGGGTGAAACCGAGTGCTGCAAATTTCTACAGTAGTACGTCATTGTCGACCAAGTCGAATGCCTTTTTGAAATCGAAGTATATCGCATCTACTTGGTGGTGCGAGTCCATCTTTTCCAACATGTAATCAAAAAAACAGATATGGTTCGTGGCAGTAGACCGGGCTATAAGGAACCCATGTTGAGCGTCATTTTTTGATTTTGCTGTTTATTTAATATTGTAGGGGATGAAAATCCGAAGAGGGGTGGGGCGTGCGCGTAGGCGAAGATAGAAACGACGTGTAGTAATCTCGGGCGTTTATTCAGCCAACACTATGCTAAAATTGCTAAATACCTATTCTAACGAGGTTCCAAAGGCCGTACAGCGTCCTTGAGGACAACCGACGAGCGCAAAGGGGAGCGTGGTAAACGTAGTCAAACGGCTTTACAAAGGTCCCAAACGGTACACTATGTGTGCGCAATTGACTCCTAGCTAATTCTCAAATTAAACATTGTTCAGTGGATGAGGTCGTTATCCCAGGAAAAATCTTAATAGCGACAACTAACTTTGAAATGCGCCACAGCACAGCGACATCTATTGAGCTTTGTGTGTAACAGACAAGTTGATCTTAGTACCAACATTGGTGTATGTTTTTTACATGTTTGACTACTTATTTACAATCTTTACATTTACTAGTTACTTCAGTAAAATATACAAGTTACGGGAACGGTGTACCATGATTTAAATATTTAAACATCGGGGTTCAATATCACAATATTGATACCCGTGGCGCCATCTGTTGACGGACTGCCAAACTAACAATTTGACGAATTTTATCTAAGAGTTACGTATTGACTTGATTACTATAAAATTCTAGGCACCCGTTAACACATGTTGCACTAGGTTTTAGAATTTTAAGTCTACGGGAACACTTAAATATTTGCTAAGTTCACTCGGAAAACCAGTACCGGTGGCGCCATCTAGTAGCGGCCGGTTAAACTAAGCTTGTTTGCACTGTGTTTATACGTTTTTGGTGAATGTTCGCGTTACAGTCTCCCCCTCTGGAACTGCAGTCGACCCGGCGCAGTGACAGGAAAGTCGACGTTGAGTTGTGGTCGGCGTGGGAGCACGTCCGCGTTCATTTCCGGTTGCTGGTACAGGGGTAGTCTCTGGGTCTCCCCCTCTTCCATAAGACTGTAGGTGCGTTCCGTAGTGTTTAGCTACTGCACACTTCGGGCAACTGCTCCTAACAACGCCTGGCGTACCGCACCCATAACACGTGTAGACGGGCGGTGGCGGAGACGGCGCTGGCGCTGCTGTCGCAGTACAGGTAGTGGTTGTGGCTGGTGGCAGCACTTCAACTTTCACCGCTTTTCGAGCGGTCGCTTGTAGAGGCAAACTACGTATTGCGTCATTGAGACGTTTGAAACACGTAGCTGCTGTCAGGAACGTTTGCACGCAGGCTGGATCCCGTTTACCGACGAAGAAGAAAGTTGCCTTCGCGAAGGAGCTATGCTTCACCGGCGGCGGAGCGGCACGTACAGCGCTGGTGATCGCCTCCAATAGCTGCTGGAACTGTCCTTCTGACATGTTAACAGCCATTTCTACACGTTGTTCCCGCAAAATGTTCGCTCTTCGTGTCTCGATAGTCATCAACCTCGTGACGTCACAGCACGGCCTCGAGTTGGGCGCCAGATGTAGAGGATGAAAATCCGAAGAGGGGTGGGGCGTGCGCGTAGGCGAAGATAGAAACGACGTGTAGTAATCTCGGGCGTTTATTCAGCCAACACTATGCTAAAATTGCTAAATACCTATTCTAACGAGGTTCCAAAGGCCGTACAGCGTCCTTGAGGACAACCGACGAGCGCAAAGGGGAGCGTGGTAAACGTAGTCAAACGGCTTTACAAAGGTCCCAAACGGTACACTATGTGTGCGCAATTGACTCCTAGCTAATTCTCAAATTAAACATTGTTCAGTGGATGAGGTCGTTATCCCAGGAAAAATCTTAATAGCGACAACTAACTTTGAAATGCGCCACAGCACAGCGACATCTATTGAGCTTTGTGTGTAACAGACAAGTTGATCTTAGTACCAACATTGGTGTATGTTTTTTACATGTTTGACTACTTATTTACAATCTTTACATTTACTAGTTACTTCAGTAAAATATACAAGTTACGGGAACGGTGTACCATGATTTAAATATTTAAACATCGGGGTTCAATATCACAATATTGATACCCGTGGCGCCATCTGTTGACGGACTGCCAAACTAACAATTTGACGAATTTTATCTAAGAGTTACGTATTGACTTGATTACTATAAAATTCTAGGCACCCGTTAACACATGTTGCACTAGGTTTTAGAATTTTAAGTCTACGGGAACACTTAAATATTTGCTAAGTTCACTCGGAAAACCAGTACCGGTGGCGCCATCTAGTAGCGGCCGGTTAAACTAAGCTTGTTTGCACTGTGTTTATACGTTTTTGGTGAATGTTCGCGTTACAATATTTAATTTTGTGTTACTTGTTGTAATGTTTATTTAAAATTCACGGTGCTTTAGTTTTGTATACTGTCATACTGTGTAATTTTCTTTGTGTAAATAAATAAATAAATCTATTTAATTATTATTGATCCTAGCGAAAAAACGTACAAAACTTTTATTGTAGCAAATTTTATATTTGTTATTCCCGTTTGTTATTCACCTTAATTCATCCGGAAGCACCTTAATTCATCCGGAAGCTTAAAAAGAGCATATAAAGAATTAAAAACTCACAAAACCTGGATAGAAGGCGTTAAAAAATTAGACAAAACATCACATGAAAGATGCGACATTTTAACTACAGCAACAACCTTTTACAAAACACTCTATCAAGGAAAAACGCCACCCTGCCATGGTCATCAGCTACAAGAGGGAAGATTTAATACTAATAAAGTCAGAGCAATTGATGAAATAGAGGTCATGCAGCAAATAAAGAAACTGAAGCTACAGAAAAGCCCAGGCCCAGATAAAATAAGCAACGAGGCACTGAAATACGGCTCTACATCTCTTGCCCACCCACTGGCACACCTATTCAACTTAATACTTAACACAACAGTAACACCAAAACAGTGGTCGGAATCCAATATTATTCTTCTTTATAAAAAAGGCGACCCACACGACATTGCAAACTATCGGCCTATTAGTTTACTGCCAAGTCTCTACAAACTGTTTTCATCAATTATAGAAAGAAGAATAAGTAACACTTTAGAAAACCACCAACCAGCTGAACAGGCAGGCTTCAGGAGCGGTTTCGCAACAATAGATCATGTGCATACAGTAGAGCTCATAATTGAAAAATACCAGGAGTTCCGGAGGCCACTCTACATTGCCTTCATAGACTATCAAAAAGCTTTTGACACTTTATCTCACTTGTCAATATGGGAGGCATTAAAAGAACAACAAGTAGAGCTCCAGTACATAGAAGTCTTAAAACAACTCTATAAACATACCACAAGTAGAGTCCAACTGGAAAGTATCGGCCCGCCAATAAAAATAGAACGAGGCGTGAGGCAGGGCGATCCAATGTCACCGAAGATTTTTATAGCAGTACTAGAGGCGATTATTAGCAAGCTGAATTGGTCTGGCCGAGGGCTGCCAGTTAACGGTAAATACCTAAATCACCTAAGGTTTGCCGACGACATCGTCCTGCTCTCAGAACGTTTTACGGACCTGGAATATATGATACACACTCTACAGGCTGCTAGTAGAGAGACAGGGCTAGAAATAAATCTCAGCAAATCAAAATTAATGACTAATAGTACGGAAAAACCACTGTATATCGATGATACAAAAATGGAGTACGTTAAAGACTACATATATCTCGGAAAACAAATATCCTTTGACATGAAAAATATTGAACACGAAGTCGACAGGAGAATCAAGATCACCTGGAACAAATTCTGGAGCCAAAAAGAAGTTCTCAAGAGCACGTCAATGCCTATTAAATTCAAAAAGAAAATCATGGATTCGTGCTTACTACCATCCCTCACATACGCAGCGCAAACTTGGAAATTTACCAAAAATATTAAAACAAAAATAACGACATGCCAAAGAAGTATGGAGAGAAGTATTACTAATATTAGAAAAATCCAAAAAATCAATCACAGCATTATCCGATCTAAAACCAAGGTGATAGACGCGCTACAGTACGCAAAAAAGCAAAAATGGAGATGGGCAGGCCATGTCGCCAGGATGAAGTCGAACAGATGGGCGAAACAAATAACCATATGGCCAGGACCGCAAGGGAAACGTGCTAGCGGAAAACCATACACGCGATGGTCGGACGAGATAGTTAGGGTGGCAGGAAAAAACTGGATACAAAAAGCCCAAGACAGATCCAACTGGCTTACTCTGGAGGAGGCCTTCACCCGAGAAGGGGTTCTTGCAAACAAATGACGTATGGAACTATATTTGACATAATTAATTATATGTAATAAATTAGTAATTATAATTATAGTAGACCGAATTTAAATGAAATTAATATAATCAAATCTTTAAGAATTATTGACGTTGTAAGAATGCAAGAAATAAAAGGCTTTTTTATTTTTATTTTATTTTATTTATTTTATTATTCCCGTTGAAGATTGATTTAGCTTTGTGGACCACCGTTTTCGAGTTATTTGCAAAAAACGGCTCGTGTAATCTATTTAAAATACTGTCCTACTAAAATATTGATCCTAACGAAAAATCTTACATAACGTTTCTTGTAGCAAATATTATATAGATTATTTTTGTTTAATATTATTTCTGGTAATGGGGCACCGTTTTTGATGTTATTAACAAAAAGCGGCCCATGTAATCTATTTCAAAATACTTTCCAACTAAAATATTGATCCTAGCGAAAAAAACGTATAGAACCTTTCTTATAGGAAATTTTATGTAGATTTTATTCTCGTGAACATTTTATTTAGCTGTGGGCCACCGTTTACGAGGTATTTACAAAAAACGGCCCATGAAATCTATTTAAAAATATTTTTCAACTAAAATATTGATCCTAGCGAAAAATCTTATAGAACCTTTCTTGTAGGAAATATTATGACGATTAATTCTGTATACCGTTATTTTTGCTGTGAGCCACCGTTTTTGAGTTATCAATAAAAAGCGGCCCATTTTAAAATACTTTCCAACTAAAATATTGATTCTAGCGAAAAAACGTATACTTAGAACCTTTCTTGTAGGAAATCTTATGTAGATTTTTTTCTCGTGAACATTTTATTTAGCTGTAGGCCACCTTTCACGAGGTATTTACAAAAAACGGCCCATGAAATCTATTTAAAAATACTTCCCAACTAAAATATTGATCCTAGCGAAAAATACTATATAGAACCTTTCTTGTAGGAAATATTATGAAAATTAATTCTGTGTAACATTAGTTTTGGCTGTGAGCCACCGATTTTGAGTTATTAACAAAAAACGGCCCATGAAATTTATTTAAAAATAATTTCCAACTAAAATATTGATTCTAGCGAAAAATGTTATAGAACCCTTCTTGTAGGAAATATTATGTAGATTAATTTTGTGTAACATTAGTTTTGACTGTGAGCCACCGATTTCGAGTTATTAACAAAAAACGGCCCATGTAATCTATTTAAAAATACTTTCCAACTAAAATATTGATTCTAGCGAAAAATGTTATAGAACCTTTCTTGTGGGAAATATTATGAAGATTAATTCTGTATAACATTATTTTTGGCTGTGAGCCACCGATTTCGAGTTATTAACAAAAAACTGCCCATGAAATGTATTTAAAAGTACTTTTCAACTAAAATATTGATTCTAGCGAAAAAACGTATAGAACCTTTCTTGTAGGAAATATTATGTAGATTAATTCTGTCTAACATTATTTTTGGCTGTGAGCCACCGTTTTTGAGTTATCAACAAAAAACGGCCCAAATATCTATTTAAAAATACTTTCCAACTAAAAAATTGATCCTAGCGAAAAAAGTTATATAACCTTTCTTATAGGAAATTTTATGTAGATATTTTCTGTTTAACATATTTTTTTGCTGTGGGCCACCGTTTACGAGGTATTGACGAAAAACGGAGCATGTAATCGATTAAAAAAACTTTCTTACTAAATTATCCGTTTATATATTGATCCTATCGAAAAAACGTACATAACCTTTCTTGTAGGAAATTTTATGTAGATATTTTCTGTTTAACATATTTTTTTGCTGTGGGCCACCGTTTACGAGTTATTTACGAAAAACAAAAAAAATGACTTTCAAGATCGAATGGCAGGGTACGGACCCCACCTCATGTCATGGCATTATTTTTCCATGGCTATTTAGACCCTCATCTTTCACTGGTAAAAATGACAGACTGCCTCAAGAACCTTTTTTGGAATTATTTTTTTTACCACTTTGTACCGTTCTGGCACGGTGAAGGACCCGGCCAAATGATCTGGCATAAATACTATGCGACTTCTGAGGAACTCTATTTTCACTTTTTAATAATTCCGGGTTGCCTCAAACACCTTTTTTGGGCCTCAAAAAATTAAATCTTTAAAAATTCATAGCTCGATAAAGCCCCGCTCCCCAGCTGCCAGACTTGCAGACCTGATGTTGGCTATGATCAGAGAAGCATCTGAACACCTTTCCAGGTTGCCTCAAGGACCTACTCCAAAATCCTGCCAGCTCTTGGACCATTAGGATGGCCAGCGGGGCGGCGTCCAGTTGGACAACCCAGATAGGCTTGTGGATGAGATAGACTTCTGGATTGTATGTGTCCTTTTCTATCTATACAATTATTATGTATATGAAATCAAATCTCGAATTGGTTCGCTTTATCTTAACCATCGAACGTGTCGAAAGTTATTAGTAGTAGAATGCTTGAAAGATGACACGAATGGAAAAATAGTCAGAACATAAGGAATTTTGTTAATTCATATATGTATGAGAGTCTTTCATAGTATGCCTGGCGGGCAAGCACAGTAGCGCGATAAAGGTTATCCTTTTCGCACTATTTGCGCAATGTGAAAGCGATAGACGCACCGATGCGATAAAGTTTATCCCACTAGTGTGCTACGCCCGCTGATTGCTTAGATGTTGATTATTAGTTTGTCTTCTTCCACCAGAGTTGGACGTGTTTTACCAAGCTTATTTTACCAAGCTTATTCTAACCTACCATAAAGAACTGTGCCGAAAATAGTTTATAATTCTTTACAATATTTTTTTCATCATACCAGCACTTTAAATGTGCTATTGCACGCAGGCGGAGCGTAGGTTATAGAAAACTCGTTTTCCCAAGGGAATAATGAAATTTCTTGTACCGTTCTTAACTTTTTTAAATCTATTTACATATTTTTTTTTACATTGCGAGTGTGATGAAGAACATTGTGTTTAACTCGGGGAGTATGAATATTACTAACTCGAGTCTTTAAATCGCTCCGGCAAGCCGTCGCGATTTAACTTACTCTCATTAGTAATATTCAACTTCCTCCCCTTGTTGCCCAATGTACTATAATCTATGCAGGTATACATAGAAGTAATGAATCAGAGAAACATCTGAATATTTAATAATTTATATAATTTATATTCGTGAATCTTTTACACGGGTGTATCTTTAAATAATTCCTTTAACACACAACAAATATTATATAACATACAATTATGAATACTACTAGTTTCATTCTTTCTTGCAGCTTATCATGCCAAAATTTGTGTAATATACTGTAGAAAAAACGTTCATTAAGTTTACATATTCTGCAAATTAAACTTAAATATAGCAAAAATATGATGGTTAAATTTATTTGCTAAATAACACAATTTACTAACAGGCCAATTGCAACTGACACTAATACCATTAGGATATCTAACAGACATCATTCAAATATTGACTGCGAAATTTCGCTCCTACTTCTGTAATGTCAATGCCATCGCGCTGTCCCTGTCACACAATGTTATACAACATTCATAACAAACAGCCAGTGTGGGACACCATTATCTAACTCATCATAATCTTTTAGATATCGTTCTCATATCAGTGTCCGTCTGAACTGGCCTTTAAAGCCCGTCACTACGATATGCTTTTTCGCGCCCTGCTACAGGGCTTACACACACTGCTAGATACAATACGATACGACTACTGTTTTAACAAGCCCATTCCCTCCGGCTACGCCACGCCTTATCCGATTTATGTTATGCCCAATTCGAACTTCAGGATAATCTTACGATACGACACTAGACGGTTTTAGTTTTGGATAAGATATGGAGAAGCAACTGTTATTCGAGCAATCAATGACACTTTAACATTTTAGATATATCGTACTGCACGGGAAGCACTTACAAATAGTGCGATAGGGACGGCCTGCTATTTTATCGTCTATCGCGCGACCATGCTTCCCGTGCTGGGATCGAGTAATTTTTCGCACTCATTTGTTCAATCATATTTAAGTGTCAGAGAGATGACACGTCGAACCAATACCTATAGGATGGATGACTAAAAGATTTTGCTGTCAAAAGACTGCGGAATCGATACTACTGTTAAGTTTTTTTTTTATGCGATAGGAGGCAAACGAGCAGACAGGTCACCTGATGGTAAAAGCGATCACTGCCGCCGATGGACACCCGAAACACCAGAGGTGTTGGAGGTGCGTTGCCGGCCTTTAAGATGGGTGTTCGCTCTTTTCTTGAAGATTTTACACATCGTTTAGTACAAATACCTCATAAACTTATGTCCTTTAGTTTTCTCTAAACATTGTTCGTATCGGGCCGATAATAAAATGTGGAAATTATATCCACAGCTACAGTTTATATTGTAACGAACTACACTCACCGGCGATTCACCTTCATAATGACGATAAGTTAACAAAACTTATTTACTCTGCCAGGTCAAACCTAGAAAGGTTTCAAGTTATAGGTACAGTCGATCGAAAAGAGCTTCTCTCTAAAATTTTGTAATGTTTCCCGTCGTAGTTTATTATATTTGTCAGATTGACACATACATTTTTAATTATTTTAAAACATACCTACATTTTTTTTTCAAGCTGATTCTAGGCTTTGATAAACACGTAATACTTTTTTCTATTGATAATTCATAAGAATCATAAGATAAGATTTCATTATAGTTTTTAATAAATTGGATTCTGCTTCAAAAGTACAATAGACAAACGTGATTGTACTGATTGTACTTTTTTCTTCTTCAAGCAATCGAAATATAGTCATCTAATTAAATAGTTACGTATTTTTAATAGTTCGATTTCACCAAATCAAAACGTTGACTTATTCTTAAATCTAAATAATACATAATTAGTATCTAAAAAAATAAATGTGCTCATGTTTCAACATAACTTGATATAAATCGTATTGTCTATGTCTTCTACAGATACACCTAGTTGTAATTTTCACATGAGGGAAACGCGCCAGATACACATACCTACTCAATACCTACTGTGGGATCCGCCCATAACGACAGTGTGAGTTAAAAGAAAACATTCTTATAAAAACACTAAAATACTAATTCTAACGACTCATAATGTGACTTTTCATATATGCTAGGTACCCTTTTAGAGTGACAAGTTAATAGAAGTGAATTGCTGTGTCCGTTTAGAACAGTTATGATTTAATATTTCGGCTTCCTTGACATTGCAATATCGTCATATAGCTTATGAAATTCTGCTGCTGCTGCATGCTGAAAAAAACAAATACTTAAATATCGTTACCAAACTGACATTGATTTACTTTCCTTCACAAAACGTACATATCCCAAATAATAGTACGTTTTCAGCATGTTATCACTTGTGTAATGTTATGCAGTATTGAATATTTTGTTATTTCAAATCTGTATTTATAAATACAAATTACATAAAATGGTTGAACCCAGTCGTTATAGACGGTATATAATATAATATAACGTAAGCAATAAACATAAAGGACACAAATAAAACATGACTTATCCTAACGATAATTTTTAAATAAACACCTAAATATATTTATTAGTATTATCATAGCGTAGTAACAAGAATACAAACAGATTTATATAGTACGTAGACATAATACTATACAGTAGTTCATTTTATACACTGGTTAACGTATTTACATAGTGAAATGCTAAGTACAAGCAGTACCTGATACAAATAGACAGCAAGCTAAATAAAAATTAGCTACAACGAAGTTAACAACTAATTCAGCTACTTATAATATTAAGTACTTAAATGTTCAATAAAGTTATCAATACTCATCATATCTCCAAATAAATATAGACGACAAATAAAAACATTAACAGTAGTTTTATTATACCTGCTTTAATTAATATAATTTACTAATCTTTCAATACTTTTTTTGGTTCAAATTTTTACGAATACATAAAGACTTCGCTTTAGTATTTAGAAGTCGAGATTATGTATAACCAAACCATTTATTTCAGTAGAATGATTCATGTTAATTGAACACGAATTTCAAATCCTTGAATTGTTTTTTTCTCGTTGTTAATTGTTGTGTATATTAAAATAATGTTACTTAGTGATGCGCAACATTTAATTCAAGCTAAATATAAACAACTAAGACTCAACAAGACCAAAACTAATGAAAGGGAACCATCAGGAGGTCAACAACTAGCTATATAAGAAGTATCAGATCCCTACTCCAGCTCACAATAGATATATCTACCTAACACCTAGATAATCAATAATATTATATAGATACACATAAGTTTTAACATTTGTAATAATAATATTTTTCGTTCAAATATTATAAGTGTTAATTCTATGGTAGTGTTAAAATCTAATGTCCTGTGACAAATTATGTAGTGGGTAAAACATCATAATATTGGAACCGTAAAGGGTATTTATTTCAATTTAGGAATACAGAAATGTATAAATTGATTAAAATTAACTATGTTTCTTACTCTCTCCTCAATATTGGTTTACTTCTTGGAGGTAGCTCTAAATAATTTAGCGAACAAAGCACTCGTAGTAGAATATGTGTATACGAAAAATGAGAGAATCAGGTAATTTCAACCGTTCTAAATAAAACTAACGCATGATCGATTGGTCCTATTGCCTGAACAAGGTCATTAGTTACATTCTGATCGATAACCTCTAGATGTTAGAATAAAAATTTCCCTTACAAGCGACTAAGCGCCAGATGCCTCGTAAATACCTACTAAATACAAATTGGATTTTGTGCATTGCTATATTGTATTGACTCATCAGGGCCTGTAGCCAAGATTGAAATCATTGACGCTCCGTAAGCGTATCGTAGCTAGCCTTCTCTATCGCTCTTCTGTAGTAATTGCTCGACAGAGCCAGACTGCGTTCCGACCGCCGTGTGCCGTATTGGCGCGAGGGTCCGCTACAAAGAGTCAACGATTGTAAATTTTCCTAGAGGCCCAGTTTTACGACACTGCTACCACGAGTGCTAAACGCATCACCAGCTTCCAAAGCCATAGCCCAGTTAAAATTGACAGTACATTAACAGTTACAGTTGCTGCTCGTGTTCCCTTGCGGCTGCTCCGTGAGGCGTTGGCCGCGAGCGCCGCCGGCAAGCATGGCCGGCTCGGAGTCCAGGCTCTCTGACATTTTGTCGCAGATTATGTCCACCAGGCGCTCGAACACGGACTGGTGAAGAAATTTCACGATTAAAGCAATATTGTGACACAATATGGCGGGTATGAAAATTAGATAGGCATGTCTGGAAAACATCAAAGCAGCAAACGGATCCCTTTCTTTGACATAATGATTGAAAGTCATAATATAATGCTTGCCAAATTTTCATTAGATTCATTGGTCATAATTATGAAACGGTTAATTTTCAGGGTTTCCATTAAGGTCATCTATAGATAGGCTGGATTGGGTTAGGTTTGTTTGATGGCAATTCTGAAAAGCGACGCGTTTCTAAGAAAAAACAAAATATGACTAACGAAAATGTGGACAAACGATACATTATGACTTAAGACTTTATGGGAACCAGAGACCTGTTCATTAATGTACTATAAATACTTAACATTGCCTATCAGGCAATCAGCGTCTATAGACATAAGCTTTAACGACATTTTAATTTGATGTAGCTTGCACGACAGGGTTAAGGAACCTTTTACTGCAGTTGTTAGTCTTGCCTAATATATTCAAACGATAATAGATATAGAACTAAGGCAAAATACTCCTTGGTATTGAAGTCTTGTTTTCACTGCAGACAAACTTTATAAAGCATTTTTGTCTTGTTGTCAACAAGGATCACTTGTGTGTTGTCCCATGAGTACGTCTTTATTTGCATCACCATGGTAACAGTACCTTAACATTGATGTTCTCCTTAGCACTGGTCTCATAGAACTCAACGCCAAGTTGCTCCGCTAACTGCCGGCCGCTCTCCGCGCTCACAACACGCTCCTCTTCTATGTCACACTTGTTGCCAACCGGGATCACTTGCGCCGCTTGCGCGTTGTCCCATGAGTACGTCTTTATTTGCATCGCCATGGTAACGGTACCTTAACATTGATGTTCTCCTTAGCGCTGGTCTCATAGAACTCGACGCCCAGCTGCTCTGCTAACTGCCGCCCGCGCTCCGCGCTCACAACACGCTCCTCCTCCATGTCGCACTTGTTGCCAACCAGGATCACTTGCGCGTTGTCCCATGAGTACGTCTTTATTTGCGTCACCCTGGAAAGATAATGATTACAAACATCAGATGAATTCTCATAAAAATATATAAGATATATCTGATCATTCATTTAAGCACAAATGTTTTTATCGCGATACGCGCCACGTATCCCAACTAAGTATCTGATTCTACCTCTTCATCTATTCAGTTAATGTTCGTTCTTCTACCGATCTTTTGTCTCACGTAACAACGAAACATATACTTTTAAGAAACGATTTCGCAAGAGCTGTAATTTCCTGCACTGTTGTAAGCATTCATGAACTTATGAAAAATCTGCTGTTATTTTGTACGTTTTTCGGGTATTCTAAGTACATTAAATTTTGTACATCTGCGATTGATACCAATATAAAATTGGCCAATAAATTGGTGTTATCTGGTTACAAAGTGAGTTATCTGACTTATTACGTCATTTTTGATAGTCATTACTCCTTAAAATGTGACTTACCAATCTTGCACACTGTTGAAACTCTCCTCGTTGGTGATATCGTACATGAGAATGAAACCCATGGCTCCTCGGTAGTATGCCGTCGTAATAGTCCGGTAACGCTCTTGCCCCGCAGTATCCTGGAAAATTATACATTACATTATTACACATCACACCTTCGGGATACATACATACGATACAAGATCTCACAGGCGAGTTTCATTACAACGCTTTATTTGCTCGGTGGGCGGAATGGTGTGTAGCGTCAATATTCTGCAGTTTATGTGTTCGCAATACTACTATATGTTAGATTTTACGAACCATCTATCTGAATGGGCCTTTACTCTGTGCAAAATAGTTTATTTACCCATAACTACTAAATAATAGCTACCATGGTTGTCTCCCTTTATTAATACAGTTAGTTACGAGTGGGTGCAACATTTTGGATAATTTTGCCTGAAATCTACATTATACTTACCGTAATCTGCTAAATAGGTAGTTGTTCTCAACTGACTAAACATAGTCAGTATCCCGTACCCACTCATATACAGATTAAAATACGTAAATAAATTCAAGAGAGATTTACAGAATGTAAAGGTACAAGTAAATTTTCGACCCGCGTAACTTGTCCAACAGAATTTGCATATTTTTATCTACTAGCTACTTTTCTTTGACTTCCTCCTTAAAAACGTGTCATCCATGAACTTTATTAACATAATAAAGACGATATAAAAAGTTTTTCTGACGTAATTAAATTATTAAGTGATGGTCCCATTAAGTGTCCAAAAACAAATGAAGAGCAAAATTCAGAAAATAAACGGAGGGGATCACTGTCATGTCGTTAAGTATATAACATAGCATGTTTCTATGGTTTCTTTTCAACTTTTCTTTTTTTATACATAACTGTACATTTTTATAAAAACAGTTGCCGTCTTGGGGTGTTATTTTATGAAATGCTTTTTTCACTACATAAAGTTTGATGATGATTTAAGTATAGGCGCTCTTATTTAATAATCAAATTGAAAAAAATGTAATATGGCACTTATAAGTTGGTAAGCTTTATTCAGCTATTTTGTACAGTTTGCTTAGATATTTTTTCTGGAAACTTTGTTAGTTTTCTTGACCTATTGGATATTTATAGCACATAGTATTTACCACACTAGCAAATGGTCTAGACTTAATTGGTCAATTGATAGATTGGGATGGGGGTTATGAAAGTTCAGCCTATTATATCAATTGATAGACGTTGTTTGGTTATGCTTAACAATACTACTGACTTACGGTGCAATAAATAAATAAATAAATAAATAAAATAAATAAATATTGGGGACACCTTACACAGATCAACTTAGCCCCAAACGAAGCAAAGCTTGTACTATGAGTGCTAAGCGACGATATACATACTTAAATAGATAAATACATACTTATATACATAGAAAACATCCATGACTCAGGAACAAATATCTGTGCTCATCACACAAATAAATGCCCTTACCGGGATTCGAAACCAGGACCGCGGCTTAGCAGGCAGGGTCACTACCGACTGAGCCAGACCGGTCGTCAATTCAAACTTAAAGATAAATAATATACAAACTTAAAGATAAAATATCATACCAGTTAGCACAACTCATCAAGCGCCAATGCCTGTTATACCCAGAAGTAATAGTTTGTTTACATTATCTTAGAGTTCGAATCTTGTCTTTATTCTCGGTTGCAACTCACCCATATCTGAAGTTTGACCCGCTTGTCGTGGCGGAAGACCGTCTTCACCTTGAAATCGATCCCTACCGTCGATACGAATGCTGATGTGAATGAGTCATCCGCGTAACGGAAGAGAAAACTGGAAAAAAGTTACGAAATACAGTCATTTGAAATGTGGGTAGCAAACATAGATATGTAGAGAGAGCATGATAATGTAGCTTTTTAACACTAGGTATTCGATATATATAAAAACTGTCACTGTCATTTCATTATCACACTGTCAATTAATTAAAATACGACTATGATAGTAAGAACTTTTAAACGTATAGGTAGGTTAATGATTCATTAAACAGGCTATAGAAAAGACTGGTAATAGAGAAATATAATTATGTTTAATACGAAGACAGGCTGCTCCAAATTAACGGCATAGTAAGTAAGCGAATGATGAATTTAAACAAATCGGTTTAATGGTAGTTTATGAAAGTACTACATACCTGGTTTTTCCTACAGAACTGTTTCCAATAATGAGGAGTTTGAACATGTAGTCGAAATTCTGATCCGATGCATCTTTCTGCCATTTTGGGTCTCCGCCACCAGCCATCTGAAAGAAAATGCCTCGGTAAAAACTATCTACTTATTAAAGTAACTGCTCTGACACTTCTCTTAGAAAACTCTGTTAGGTACCTAATTAATAACTTAGGTTTTAAATATGTGTAGGTGGAAATGTCGTTCTTGCTGTATGAAAATAATAACGTAGTTGTATAGATTCTACATCTACAATCATACACATCCATTATTTTAAATTTTAAATTTGTATATTATAAACTTGACGTGTAATGTAATGTATCTGTACATTTACGAAATAAATGAATATGAATATGAATACACATGCTAAGTATTTTAATACCTACTTAATAGGTATGATTTTGTTATTTTCGTACGGGTAATTTAAATGGAATATACATACTTGCTATGATCTTTTTAAATTACATTTTTATCCTAACACTGCACTGAATTTTCGCAAGTAACCGTCGTGATCTATTACCGATGATTGATAAAATATAACAATAAATTACACGTTTTGCTTCAAAAACAAACAACACAAATGCAAATAAAAAGCACCTCTCCCCCAACAATCTCGTGCTCGTCAATAATTTTCGCATACATTCCCGAATGAAAACTTGTAACACCACTTCAACTGTTTATGTCCTACTAAACACAAGTTCAGCACATAACCCGTTACAAATGCCTATACAAAGCCGCATTAACTAAAACCCAACTTTATTATCCGTAACATTAACATTCAAATAAGCCCACGTCGTCGGAACACTTGTTTTACACAATAAAAGGCATTATCTGTAATAACATGTTATTGGAAAAATATCTCTACAGCCGGTGCAAAAAGACTAGATATGTGTTCACACGTACTCGATATAAGTGAGAATGTAACACGTTGAACAGAATCGCAGATAATAAAAAGTGTCGTCACATCCTCTGCGATATGGGAGCAATTATTTTGGCATAAATAGGTTCCTATAACGGTATTGTTTTTTACACTTGAAACAAATGTAGGTAAGTACAAATACGTGTAACATTTTCATAAATGAATGGTAATTAAAAAGTCGTAAATATGCTCAAATATGTTCTGAAATAGTTATTAAATGATTTTTGACAATGGACTAGAGAGTTATAAAAAAATCTTAGAGCCTGTTTTTTCAACCTCTGTAACATTCGATTCTCCAATTTTACGGCTTCATTAAAAAAATATATATTTCGTTCGTTCGATATATTTATCTATCTACTTTGTTTTACGTCTATTTGATAATTTACACATTTATATTATAGTTACTATCAACGAATGGTTTGTTGTTTATAGGTACGGATATTTTTTGAGACCTGAAAACAACTAGTTATATTTATCTATGAAAGTACAATTGTAACTAAATCTACCTATAAGAAAAAGGACAGATTAACAAGGTCTGTTGTAATCTAAAAATAGAATAATAGCTTTTCATTTTATCTATGTTTCATGTAAATCTTTCAGACAACGCAGACACAATTGTCTGATGTCGGTAGTAATACTAAAGTTTAATCTGTTGAAGTAACTTGCTTAGTTCATTTCATTTAAATAATGCATCCATGTTTAATGTAGATTTTATTCATATTCTAAAATTTGCAAAAACACGTTTATGTTGCATTATTATAACTTTACTTGCGGATTAATTGTACCTAATTTAATGACATATATTTCAGTTTTTTTTTTTAATTATTAATAATTATTTAGAAACATTCAATCGATATTATATTTAATTCTTTATGTATCTTGTTCCCATATAAAGTAACTTATGAATGTTAAAACTTTTTTTAGATTAAAGAATGAACATTTTATTTTACAAAAACATATTTAAAAAAGCTTTTGACAACTATTACAAACCTTATATTTGTTCTGCTGTAAATTGTTATATTATTTTTTTATGTCACTGTGTACGATTTGGTGTAACAGTAATCCGCTGCTGTAGCTTTCGCACCACCCGACGTATCTCCAGCCGTTTATTGATTTCCCGCCTCGTCCCACTCTCACTTTATAAAATATTCTACAATAATTAACTAACTACAACAATTATAACCTGAAGCACAGCACTAACAAATTCAGCGAATTGAAACGTATAAAATCGATAACTTGATAATTTTATGTCGTAACTCACTTGTTTTTACACACTTGCTAAAACGGTGCACGCGGAATGTTGTTTTATATTTATTTTGTTTAATAAATGTGCGTTTGTAGCCAAACTATTAAATGTTTAAAAAAAGAGTTGGGGATAAGCAGTGAGGTACACTCTCAGCTGTTACGTCCACCGAGCTTCCTGTGACATGGGGAGAAAATTCAAGATGGCGGATAGTTGCGCGCGCACGGTGCCCGCCCGAGCAACCTGTCAAACTTTGCGCTAAACAAATCCAGAAACAAATCTATAAGTTATGAAATACCTGTATAAAATCATCTTCAATATTAAAATAAACCAACTTTCAACACTCAAATATATCTTTGTCAAATACATGTTTTAGAAAAATAATTTATTTAGCGAGTTAATGAGGGAAAACATTAACTTTATACAAACAATTCGGTCGACCAATTGTTCAATTAGTCCAAAATTTTCTCGTCATGTCGAGACAGTTGTATAGCAACATATTGTTATATTTTAAGATGTATGGAATTCACGGGACACTGAGAGTCTATTTTTGGAAGAAGGCATTTTCGCAGGCAGCTATTAGATTTGTCAGCATGCTTATCTTCAAAGGTTTTCACCTTCTCCTTATTTCAAGTAAATTTTATTATCCTCTTCGATTGGATGAAATTTTATCATTTTGTCCGCTGAGGTATATTCAAAATACTTAAATCTAAGTTGTACTAAGTATAACAAGCGCTAAGGTTAATTGATTTGGTAACTTTAATTAATAGACACGTACCTACAGATGTCTATGACTGTTTATAAATTTGGACAAGCTATTATATCCACAGAACTTTTTTTAAGAGGACTTATTTCTCTACAAAAACTAACCCCCGTAGACTTATAAAAATAGGCTATTTTGAGAGAACACTCCTCATATAATTTTCAGTTTTTTATTTATTACATAAAATAACATGAAATTCCCCGGGTCTCGAGTAGATCGAGTAAAGCTGCCGGCGGGTCAGTCGTACAGCCCTTGACTCCAGCCTTGACCCATGAGTCCCATGACCTAGTTGCACGCAGTTCCGTTGCTTCCTATATTTTTTGCATTGGGCATATTTCGTCGCATTTAAAATAAAGTAATACGATTTGAAAGCTATTAAGACCAAAAACGTTAGTGAAGATGGTTCAAAACGATACTCGGTTTATGTGTAGAGTTCTTAATCAGACGTAATCAATAAACGACAGAACCATCAACTTATTTAATGTTGTAGAGCATGACTAGCAAATCTTGATTATAATTTCACCTAGTTATCAAGTAACAGTATGACATTACTTTAAACTTTTATCCTATTTACACATTATCAACTTAGAATAAGATCTCGACACGCAAGATGGTCTTCTCCAAGACCAAGAGGCCAATGCCGCCTTTGTTTTTAAAGTTCAAATCTTGTTCCATTCACTTCCCTCATACAAGTTGTAACTAAAAATATGGTTGGATATTTTTTAATTAACTACGTTGTCGAGAAAATGAGACTAGCTAAAAATGAAAATGAATAAAAAACATTACGGTGGCTGTTGCTAGCCCTTGACCTCAGAACTAATCAAGCGTAGGCTAATGTCGAATCAATAGATTCTTTCTCTTAAATTGCATCAAGAATGTATGAAGTTTATGAAGTTGCAAACCAAGTTGAAAAATTATAAATAAAATAAATGCTTATATTACTTCAATTTAAAAATTCAAAAATTTGTTTAGTTTGCAAAAATATAACAGTTAGGTATTTGGTTACAAGTCAGCGAATTAGTCGCTTAACCACACATGGTGCAAATAATGATGCCCGAGCGAGCGAAAGATTCCAATATTACATAAATACACCGCGAGTGTATCGTGTGAAATCGTGTGAAAGTGGTATCTTGAGCATCGTCAGGGTTTCATGACATGAAATTAAACAAATTTTACCACCGACTAATACACAACAATGTTTAGTACACCAAGAAAATATTAATAACTCTAAAACAACAAAGCAGATAAAATTCATCTATGATTCAAATTTACTATATAAAGGTGAAATCTATAAATAAGGTTCGGGTATCAAGTTAAAATTTGAAAAAGTATTCTTATGGATAAAATGCTTTCTTGAAATTCGTTTTTGAAGAATCAAGTGCGCATTTATTTACCAGTTGGCGTGGGGAAATATAGAATCATTTATAATGAAACATCAGAACATCACAAAACATTTATTAAACAAGTACTGAAATAGTAACTATCTAATTAATAGACTGAAGGCTTCGTAAACGCCATCTATATGAAAATCCCGGAACTATGCTGCTACGCCGAGTTGTAACGCTAAAGAGATGTAGCCGTCGTGGAAAAGAAGTTAAAGCTTATTTAAGCTCAAAGATGGCGCTATGTGTAGCTCAAGTTTTCGTTATTAAATATCTATCTTTGTTACTTTTGTCAGTACAAAAACATACATAATTAATTTACTTATGTGAGTAATAGTTCTAGTTTTTTGCCCTATTTTTCTAATCAATTAGTGCCCTGTATTAGAGTAATATGCCACGTGTCACTATGCATGTCTTTACGTTTTATGTTAAGAGTTTTAACACACCGTAAAAAATAACAACTATCGTCATAACTATTACAACCAATTTACACAAAATCTTAGCAATTAAAACTAAACCTTCCTCTAGAATCATTCACTGCACAACCGCATGAATCCGTTCAGTAGTTTTTAGTTTATCTCGAAAACACATACAATCCACAGACGCGGCATAACGTGTTTCATATTATTATAAACCTATAATTTTATTCCATTTTCGCAAAAAGACCGCATGCATTTCGTTGACCCAATTTAGAAAAAAAAGGTATTCATTTCATTTACATGGATGCTGGAGGCGCAGGACAGGTCATTGTGGCAATCTTTGGGGGAGGCCTATGTCCAGCAGTGGACGTCTTTCGGCTGATATGATGATGACATGAAGTATTTCATGTGATCATGTGTGTACTGTAAAAAGATTTACCTTCGAAAATATTAAATAATAAAATAAATAAATATTGGGGGACACCTTACACAGATCAACCTAGCCCCAAACTAAGCAAATCTTGTACTATGGGTGCTAGGCAAAAATATACATACTTATAATAGATAAATACATACTTTTTTTTATATATTTCAATAATATTTATTTAGTTAATACTTAAAAAAAAACAACAATCGTTTATGAAAATAACCTACTTACAAAATAAAACTTAAAGAAATAAACTAAAACTACCTAAAAATTAAACTTAAAATAATAAACTAAAACTACCTAAAAATAAAACCTAAAATAATAAACCTTGCCCACGTGGCAAGGTACCCATCACGCAGGCAGCATTCCCGCGCTGTATTGCGATTGCAATCTTTTGCGCGAGAAAACTGCCCGCGCGAGGGTCCCCCGTTGACTCCCTCAACCGCCTGCCCAGTTCTCTGCAGAGCCCGCGCGCACCGCCACCCCACGGACCGAGTGTCTCGACACCAAAAGCTACAAATTCGTAATTGGTGCCGAGACAGCTATATTTATTTCTTTTAAAACGCTCTCGGGCGTCAGCCGCCGCCCCGGCATTTTTAGTGGTGGCTGAAATGTAGGACGCTGCCAGCGTATCGGTGCAGGTAGCGTCCCACACCAGCGCACGGCCCATCCTCCAGGGAATCAACGACATCCCATCAGGGCGCTTGCCGTCGTCCCGCGCGATCTGGGGTTCTAAAGCAGCTGGGACGCCGGCGCTGACGAGCGATCGCCTTAAGATGTCGTTGAGTGCCGCGTGACGGGACAGCCGACCGGCGCCCGAAGAGCAGGATAGTCCGTGGTGCCCGAGACGATCAACTGCGGCCCCGCAAGAGGTGCAGCTGTGGTCAACACACACATCAGCCCCAACTCGGAGTCCTGCTGCGATTCGGAGGGTTTGCGGGTCGATGAATGTGCCTGTGTTTGGTGATGGGTATGCATGTAACCATTGTCCAGACTCGGGCCGGGACACTGCCAGGAGCCTTGCGCGGTCTTTACCCGAGGACGTATGGAGTAGGGCTTTCAGGACAGTATCACAGGCTATGTTATCCCAAGCTCTCTGCCCTTTAGGTCCGGAAGGTATTTTTAAGTTTAGTCCAGCTACCCAGGCATCCTTGGCCTCCTCCATGCACGCGATCTCCCAGTTTGATGCCGCTGGGGCATTGAGGATTTTACCTGCGAGATCAGACGTGCTATGGATTGAGGACAAGAATGCCGGCAGAGCGACACTAGATATTTTGCGTGTTCCTAAACCGCCGAACCTAATGGTCAAAGACGCCTGAGTCCATGACTGGTCACTGAAGCGAACATTAAGAATTGATTCAACTTGTGCCTTAAGGAGACTGTCAATAGGTTGAACCAGATTTGAGAATTTCCAGATCGGGCAGCAACGAAGCAAATTTGGGAACCATCAAGCAAAATTTCAAAATAAATAACGCCGAATGACTACTAATTTTCACCAAACGATCTGAGTTAATACGAAATTTGGAAATAGATTTTGCCAATATAGATGGAATAGCTTCATCGAAAATAGGGGACCCGAGTAGATGGAGATTGTCCTTTGATAGAATTTTAATATTTGGTGCTAAATTTGAAAAACTTTGAAGTGTCTGGGACGCTAAAGAGGAATTACAATTTTCGGAAATGTATAATTCACATTTATCAAAGTTAAGTTTTAGGCCAATGTAGCTAAACTTTTGTATAACTACGGATAAATCCGTTAGAACGGATTGAGTGTCTCCGCCGATGGTGCCATCGTCCAAGTACCAAACTTTCAGCTTGGATGTAAGATTGTGAATAACTGAGTTAATAGCAAGGCTAAAAATGGCGGGGCCTAAAGGGTCGCCCTGTTGGCATCCCACGGCAGAAAGAATTTCGCTATCCTTATAAACTAATTTCGAAGGACCATGATAACATTGGAGTAGAAAGTTGTAAATTTCTGGCACGTGATTTTTGATTACACTAAGCAAGGTATCTCTGTTGACGGAGTTAAATGCATTTTTCACATCTATTTTTAAAAGAACTTGACATGCATCTAATTGGACAAAGGTACGCACGGCGTGCACGGCGGCTTCGCAGCCTCCACGGGTTCCAAAACCGACTTGCACGGGCTCGAAGAGTTTTTGTAGCTTAGCTCGTGTATGCCGCACGCACACTTTTGCGGCTAGCCGCCGGAATGTGGAACCAACAGCAATGGGGCGCACTCCACCATCCTTCTTTGATAGGGCTATAAGGTTAGCTCCGTAAATAATGGCAGTCACATCTTGGCACACATCTCCTGCGAGCATAAGATTTATTAGTTTTGTCAGGCTTTGGGAAAGTTGTTCGCCGGCTACACCAGTGCCATGACTAGTAAGATCTATGAGGTGTTGGGCGGAGATACCATCCAATCCTGAAGCCGACCCTTTAGAGAAAGATGATAAAGCTGACATGATGTTTGTGCTTGTGGCGAGTAGACAATCCGAAGTATCTGTGGGAGAATCAGCGAAGATTGGGGTGGAAGGGCCTGGAGGATGTTTAGCTTGTAAAGCGGCCGTTGTTTCTGGAGTGTCAGGGGCTAGAGAGTCGGTTGAAAAGAGGAGCCGTGCAGCTCCTTTAAGGTCGCCGTCATGCACTTTGTCTTCAACTTTTTTGCATATATTATAGTTCCGGTCTTGGCGGTTTGGACAGGCGACCGTGATAGAAGGCAAAATACGGATGTTGTTTTTAATTTTTTGTGTAAGACTAATATTATCATTATTTCTAGACACGTGTAAAATTTTGAATGAAAAAGTGAACAGTTCACGCCCGGAAACTAAGTTATTATAATTTATGCATTTGTCTATAATACCAGCTAGTGCTTCCGCCACTGCAGATCTGGCACCACGTGGAATACGTTTTATTAAAGGAGTTGTCAGTTTAAGCTTGCCGAGAAATGTATGGAGAGGAATTTCAGGCTGAGGAGGTGTGGATGAGCAGAGTGTTGTTTGGGGACTCGGAGCGAGAGGAACCAGACACACGCGAACATGGTGGATCCGAGTCTGATGTATGTGAAGGCCCTTTGGTGTAGTGAAACATTTCCTACACACGCAGCATTTCATTTACAGATCAGTTAATAATATAATAAAGCAATACTACTAGAAAAACATAGGTAACAACTAAGTACACTAATAAGAAAATAGGAAACTTACAGTATAAGTATGAAAGGTATAAAAATAAATAATATGTAGCACAATAATTGTCCAAACGGCTCGTTCAACGGATGTAGGGTCTATTTCGTCCAAGGTAGGTTGGCTCCGAGTGAGGAGTAGGAAATGAGTGAGTTTGCCACTCTTCTTACTGGTCGCCTTTAGGGTGGCAAAAATGCACTTGCACTGTAATTTACTTGGTAATCACATCGTGTATCTACATGTATTTCATAAAACCACTGAAAATTGTCTGAAAATCATGTTGTTTATATAAAATTTTCATTTTGACAATCAGTTGTCATTCAGATCAAAGCAGCTCAGAGGTATATTTATGTGCAGAGGCGGAGGTCTCCACGCGGAGGCTTTGCGGGAGGTTACGCACTGTGGGAAAATCTTAGTTGAGTTGTGTTATAGCTGAAGAAATTTCCTAAATATGGTAAAACATTATTAAATTTCAGGAATACTTTAAGTTTTCGTGTTTATCCGTTGCCAAGGGTTTGACAGTTCCTTATATACATACTTATATACATAGAAAACATCCATGACACAGGAACAAATATCTGTGTTCATCACACAAATAAATGCCCTTACCGGGATTCGAACCCGGGACCGCGGCTTAGCAGGCAGGGTCACTACCAACTACGCCATACTGGTCGCCATAATTATATTGTGTCGGTATATTGTTTTTTCTACCGTTTGTAGTATCCGTGTGATATAGCTATTAGCCCAACTAAATGGACGGCGTTTTTATAAAAGCCTCTCTCGTAAAATCCTTTATCCGTTTCTCGTCATTGTTCGACACTAACTCCATTTTTATCGGAAAATTAACGAATTATTTTCTTTCCTAGGTTAGGTCGGGAAAATTGACTTGTAATTCGTTGGATACCATTGATTTTTGTAGCATCATCTACACAATCTTCTCTACAGTGCAGAGGTAATTTCATATGATTAGGTTCACATATATTACTAATACTAATATTAATTATATGCATGTGTACTTTTTATAGGTAAGGTACAGGGGGGCAAATCTCGACTGGGGGACAAATTAACTGGTCCATTTTTTCCATGTTTTACAATGTTTTCATTAGGTATATATGGTAGGCGTGATCAGAGGATATACGTAGAACTATAATAATGGAAAATGGATTAGTTACAATGGCCCCCCAGTCAAAATTTGGCCCACTGTACCTTATTTAATTATTTTTAAATAGGTACATAGGTACTTTTAAGTTCAACAGCTTGATGTAGCAGTATTAACCGATTTCTAAATTCACTATTTACAAACGTTGTTACTTTCTGATTCTAAACAAACAACAAGCGATATAAAACCTGAAATAATATTATTGTGCAATCAATATAAAAATAATAACACATTACAACCCCTAATTCAGCATAAAAATTTGACTTCCTTTTGATGTAAAACGTGTATTATTTTCAACCAATTCGCTTACGTCGAACGATTTATTGACAAACCGGAGGAAAATGTGACCCAAATTCATCTGCAAAGGAATTAAAAATATAAGGTGAAGCGGAGCAAATTTCGACTGAGGGGAAAATGTAACTGGTCCATTTTTCCATGTTTTACAATGTTTGCGTTATTAAATAGTGTCCACCGGTTATATATGGTAGGCGTGTTCAGTGGATACATGTAGAACTCAACAGCATAGTGTAATAATGGAAAAAAATGGATTAGTTACAATTGCCCCCCAGTCGAGATTTAACCCGCTGTACGCTGTATGCTAAGTTATACCCTCGGGGATTATATTATGACTGATTTTAATGGACATTGAAGGGAAATGCGAATAAAAAAAATGCAACAAGACTATTGTAAGAAACATAATGAAAATGAAATAACACAGTTAAAAAAACATTACTTTAGTATTTTATACCTATTCCAAAAACAGTTAAAAAAGCATTACCTTAGTACCTATTTTACTTTAGTTAAGTTATTTTTGTTTAAATAGCTGAACTGAATGTTTTTCTTATCACAAATAAACGTATAAAAGTAACACTAAAAATGTACCTGAAAAAAAATGTAAAATTATTCGTTTATTTTGGTTAACGTGCTCTTTTGTCCAAACAACAAGCTACTTGTAATTTGAATAATATATTTGAATCAAAAGTGATTTTATAAAAAAAAGGCTTATTTATTTATTATTTATTAAGTTATTTTTGTTTAAATAGCTGAACTGAATGTTTTTATTTATACCTTAGATAAACGTATAATATATGTGTGTATGTATGTATTAATAAAAATTCAAATCGTTAAAAGAAGCAAATCGTTAAAACTCGTTTTACAGTTCTTAAAAATACTCTGATTTGACTAGAAGGAATATAACTTTTTTTTTAAGGTTCCGTACCTCAAAAAGGAAAAACGGAACCCTTATAGGATCACTCGTGCATCTGTCTGTCCGTCTGTCACAGCCAATTTTCTCCAAAACTATTGAACTGATTAACTTGAAATTTGGCACACACATGTTTACCTGTGACTCAGAGACGGACATGACCTAATTTAAATTATGCGGCCTCTTTTGTGGGGTAAAAGTGAAAATTAAGAATCAAAGTTTTTTGAACTGTATTATGTTACATATCAAATGAAAGAGCTTTTTTGTAGTTAAAAAAATATTTTTTTTATAATTTTAGTCAATAATTTCAGAAAATGGGCATAAAATAATCATTCCCCCCTCCTTATCTCTGAAATTACTAAGCGTAAAATTTAAAAAAAAATATACACGAGTGAAATTGTGTGAGCGCGTTTGAATATTACATATAAATTCATTTCTGTTTCGTTTTTTTAGAAATTGTTCAAATATCGATTATTCGCAAATATAACTTAAGTGCCTACAAAAAAGGAGGCGCTCAAGCCCTTCTTGTGGTGTACGGAACCCTTGCAACGCGAGTAAATCTTGCACTTGGCCGATTTTATGTTGTTTTAGTTGGTCCTAGGTACATATTAGCTTGTACTTTTGGCACTTGAAAAAAGTGTAAACAAACCTGAGCTGTCAAATTTGAGGGTTGTTTATCAGGTAACGTTTGGTTCCTGAATTTTTTTTTCTATTTAATAGTTATTTGTTATACAAGGGGGCAAAGTTGTATTTTAACGCCGAGTGTGGAATTGAAAAACGAGCAAGTGAAAGGATTCTATAGTTGAACCACGAGCGAAGCGAGTGGGTTGAGAATAGAATCCTGAACTTGCGAGTTTTTTAACACACGAGAAGTAAAATACATTTGCACCCGAGTGTAACACAAAACTTTTCCCCTCACTATAGCGAGGAAACAACAACGCAAAAAATGCGTTTATCACTGCTTCCAGTAGTTCCACAGGTAGTAAATCATCTTTGTTACTATATTCACCTACATTTATCAATTTTAAATCAGTTAATTTGAATTTATTCAAGGTCAAATTACTTTACCCACTAGTGGATAAAATGCGTTTTTACCCGCTGGTATTAAAGGACAAAACACGTGTTTCCGAGCTAGTGAGGGGAAAAAATAATTGAGCTCACTACTATTTTCCATTTCATTCCACTAACATGTAATTTCGTTTAATTTGACGAAACGTATGTTACACCTTCACGAATACAAACATATCGTCATTACATTTAATGAATATTATTATTTTCTTCAGGGAATCATCAACCAAAAAGTACCTAATTTTGCAGAGGTTTAAAACTCATGGTTGCATTTTAATCTGGGTGTGACTCCGGTTTCACATTATCCGATCCGATATCGGATATCGGAAGGATTTCGATGGAAAAATCCAAGATGGCGCCTGTAATGTATGGGATATCGGTCCTACATCCGATATCGGTTCGGATAATGTGAAAACGCACTAACTCAACTAAAATATAAAGGTAGTACACCTTACGCGATTTTTAATTTTATCTGTCTGATATTTGCCATTGCTTGTTATTAATCATCATCATCATCATCATCATCATCATCTGTTCCGAGTTCGATATTTGTGTTGATGATTGTTATATTTATGTTTTTTAGGGTTCCGTACCAAAAAGGTACAAAAGGAACCCTTATGGCGACGCCCTGTCCATCTGTCTAATATGTCTGTCCCATTTCTAATTATCTCGAGAACTACTTGACGCTATCGATTTGAAATTTGGAACAGTTATGAACATTTTAAACCTCTACAAGCTGAAACTATTATTTTTAAAAATATATTCATATTAATTATAGAAAATGGCCAAAGGGGGGCAAACTGTAAATGTCAAATTACTAGGTCAAGTGGGGTATATAATAGTTAGAAAGAGCTCAAATTGTACATATCAAAACTATTTTTTATAATTTTTTTGTAGTGGAAAATATAAAGAATTATGAAGGAAAATGTAAAAAATAAAATACCATTCCCCCTTATCTCCCGAAGTTTACCAACGAAAAATTATGACTTTTTACGAAATATTGGTTTTAAGCTAAATTTTACAGGAAAAGGTTTCTGGCCTTAAAAGGTTCACTATCCCTGGATCTGTCAAATTTGACGGCTCCGGTTTGTTTACACTTTTTTCAAGTGCCAACAGTACAAAGTATAGATCCTTCCACGCCTTTCTATCTTGGGCCACCGCCTCGGCCTCCAGGTAAAAACGGGGCGTTTGAGCATTTCTTAATTTATTGTATGCAACTGTGAATAATTAGGCATTAAACGCTCTTGTTTTAATGCTTCTTTATTTATTAGTCGCATATGTACATAACTAATATACATAGATATCACATCCAAACAACAATTTTGAAACTATTGACACTGTTTCTTCTAAGTGGCTCATTATAAGTAGGTACAATCAGTGCAGTCAGCAATATAATTTGCCTAGCTTTTTGCATACGAAACTTGCATTACGGTTCGGTCACCTTCCTCTGCAGCTGACTGTACAATTATAATTCGTAGGAAAAAGGGGTATTTTAATGATGTTCATAATGTACATATTATATTATATAAATATGTAGTAAGTTTTGGCACAACACAGCCTAGACAATAGACAAGGTTATATGAGATGCATAATTGGATACAGATGAGCGTTAAACTAGCGATAAATTATATATTATATTGTTGTTGGCATATGTAATACGCGTAAATTACAGTTATAATATAACCAGATACTAATAACAGCATGAATGTATAGACATGAATGTGACGGGTTAGACCCCTTTCTTCCCGTGGGTGTCGTAAATATGGGTTAAAGTGTGGCGTAGGGGGTGGCAATATCACTGCAATGTCACACTTTCGATCGATATTTTACTGAAATTCGACATGTGCTCTGCCTACCCCTTCATGGGATACAGGCGTGATTGTATGTATGTATGTATGTATGTATGTATGTATGTTAGTAGGGGGTCATAGACATATTTTACTATTCAACAGCAAACATTTATAGCTATACTTAGTTAGCCACGTTAAATCATGTTATTATACTCGTATGTACACATATGATGTTATGTAAAATCTCACGTGTCACACCATAACCCAAAGTCTTCCATCCAGAACGCAGAAAGCTTTTAAAAAAACATGTCTAGTATAATGTAATGACTAATTTACGTTAAAAGGGAGCATCATAAATCACGTGAACGTACGCACCTAACTCTCTCATTAAAGAGTAATGCTTTTAAAAATAATTACGTACCTATCTACTACGGTAAGTTAATTTACAAAATATTATAATATTTCCGGAACTTTGTTATATCGTAAAATAAAATAAATGTGTGGGTGTCTTGAGAATCATAGAGATTTTTAAATATTGGTCGTATTTTTTCTCAGGACGTGACAAAATGAAGGAAATCTAAAGTATTTTTTTTACTTCACTCTTACAGGCGGGAGACATTCAGTACTTGAGGACCTAAATAACAAAATCGGGATAATGTTTATGCCAGAGTCGTTAACTTTTGTAATATTGTCCAGAGAAGTGACAATTTTACTAAATCTGTGTGATATAGGTTACCCCTTGCGGTAAGAGCGTGCGACTTTTAATCCGAAGGTCGCGGGTTCGAATCCCGGCTCGTACCAATGAGTTATTCTGAACTTATGTGCGAAACGTCATTTGATATTTTCCAGTCGCTCTTCGGTGAAGGAAAACATCGTGAGGAAATCGGACTAATTCCAATAAGGCCTAGTTACCCTTTGGGTTGGAAGGTCAGATGGCAGTCGCTTTCGTAAAACTTGTGCCCACGCCAAATATTGGGATTACTTGTCAAAGCGAACCCCAGGCTCCCATGAGCCGTGTAAAATGCCGGGATGACGCAAGGAGGATGATATAGGTTACCCCTATTAAAAATATGCTCTGAGCTGAAAGAAGCCCCTGATTGATGAGTTGTTTCATTATTCTACCTTAAATTCGACGTTTGGCTTTTATTTATCTACACACGTACAGTAAATAAATCATTTCATGTATGGCTGGCGGCCAGAAATATTTTTCTAAATATGAACTCGTGTACCTTGAGTAATGGCGTACACGAAAAGATAAATACTCGCGCACGTCAACCCTGTTTCAAAAAATATATTGCAAGGCCCTGTCCTTGATTCTATTCACCTGTGTCTACTGTATGTAATGAAATGAAAATTATTTATTGCCGGAAATACATTCAATAGATTATTACTAATATTAACATAATAAATTAACTAAATTAAATTAAAATTAATAAAACTAAAACTAAAATAAATCTAGTAGGACCCGCGGTTTCGGGTCACCCCGACCCCGATCCCACAGGCCTGTGGTAGGCCCTCCAGCGCTCGTGTAGCGGGCTGGCGTCCCACTCTCTGACCGCGGACAGAAGCGAGTCGAGTCGATACGAGTATGTTCCTCGATAGCGTAAAAGTCACGGAGAATTACATTGTCCGGAGGCAGCTATTAAGTCAAAAATTACATCAAATGGCTCACCGTCCTCAACTGTGCGTTTCTCCAGAAACTTTCTGGCTCGCAGAGCTAAACTGTGAAATGAACTTTCGCCTGCGGTATTTTCAGACCAATACGACCTTCAAACCTTCAAGAAAAGAGCGTACATCCATCTTAAAAGCCGGTAACTCCTCCTCGCTTAGGCCTCCAGCTCTTCTGGTGGTTCGGGTGTCCATGGGCGGCTGTTATCGTTTGCTATCAGGTGACCTGTCTGATCGTTTGCCTCATATCACATAAAAAATATTTTTTCCCCTCACGAGTTTGGAAACACGTGTTTTGTCCTTTATTACCAGCGGGTAAAAACGCATTTTATCCACTAGTGGGTAAAGTAATTTGACCTTGAATAAAGTCAAATTAACTGCTTTAAAATTGATAAAAGTAGGTGAATCTAGTAATAAAGATGATTTACAACCGTCCTGTGGAAGTACTGGAAGCAGTGATAAACGCATTTTAACGCAACGCAAACGCGTTGTAGTTTCCTCGCTATAGTGAGGGGAAAAGTTTTGTGTTACACTTTCTCGTGTGTTAAAAAACTCGCAAGTTCAGGATTCTATTCTCGAACCAACTATAGAATCCTTTCACTTGCTCGTTTTTCAATTCCACACTCGGCGTTAAAATACAACTTTGCCCCCTTGTATAACAAATAACTATTAAATCATCAAAACTTTAGAGGTGGAAGAGAAACTGAAATTTATCATTGTAGATAATTGATATCCAAATAAGCCCCCCAAAAGGTCCTCAATGTATTCTGGTTTGTTGCTTTTATTTACAATTTTTTTCAATGAAAATAAGAATATCGAATAAGAACGTAAATAATGAACAGCACTCAAACCGATGTCCATAAACCTATCCGCATAACTGTTTCTCGTTTCAAATACATTATTAACTCAACACCCGACGGGAATTAACGAATGGAGCGCTACTCAACATTATTTTTATGACAGCAAACAACACTAATTTGGGACTGTATGAGTTTCTATAAAAAAATATACTAGTAGAGACGTTGACCGGGACAAAAGTGTATTTTAACTGCGACAGTTGAGAAAAAGTAGCGGAGATATAGGTAATTTTGGTATAAAATCACGTGTTAATGGTCTTCAAGCGGGTGATTGACACTTACTGAGATATATGGGCTATTGATATGTAGCTACAGGTACTCTAGTTGTTTACTTCAAATGAGCTTCTATCGACAGCTTTTAGCATTTTAGAATATGTTATAATATAGCATACACGTCTAGGAAAATGTATATAATTTTTGGTTATAGTAAATAACCGTTTTGGGGTTACAGTTCACTTTGACGTCATTTTCGTGACGTGTAGTCTTTCGAATAACTAAAATGTATGTACTTTTTGGGTTAGTAAGTTAGTAACCGTTTTAGGGTTGCAGTTCACTTTTTTTTTTTTTTTAATTTATTTAGAACACAAACAGTCACATAAACAAAATGAGTTGGTGTACTACAATGTAGGTACTAAGTAATTTGGTTAAAAAATGACCTGGAGGTTCATTACTGAATACAAAGATTGTTAACATACTAACAAAATTAGGTATGTAAGCTAATAGGTAAGCAAAAGAAATCATGAACAGTAGGTAATACTTAAGAAATTTTACAGTCATTAGACTAAATACTAAATGCATTTTCTTTACTACGATCGGATACAATTATAATTAATTTAATTAGAGGAGGTAAATATTAGTTACTCATATTAAACCGAACAAAAATGTACACTTAGGTATTTTATTTGTAATACTAGTGTTTTTAAATTTAAATCTAAAACACTTTTCGCTTGAGTAAAATTTTAAAACTACACAAAGAAGTGTTAAAAGGATCAATGTCAAATAGATACTTATTATAATAACTAGGGACTCGTCTGAAAAAAGTGTGCTTTGAGTAATTTTACAACCGTACATTTACCGTTTATTTAGGTTTTTGAGTACTTTTATTATACAATTGACGTCATTTCCTTGACGTATAGTTTTTAGAATAACTAGTAGGTAGTAGTGGTAATAAAAATGGTATTGGCTTCGTGCGAAGTACATGGAGGGGGTAAGCAAAGCGATCGCAGTGCTTGCGGTGGTCAAAATCGACACTGATTGTGGTTGTCATCTATCAAAACTCATAAAATATAATACAATGTGTAATGTTTGATATCGGGCATCAATTTTGTTTCGTTGTTAATTGTAAAAATAATGGCATAAATAGTCGTTGCACGTTCTATGCGTTTCTTAGAGCACACTGGAAATTGGATCAAAGAACTAAATGGATAGCTACGGTGAAAAGAAAACGTAAGTGACATGTCAAAACAAAACATTAATATAAATTATATTTAAGCTTTGTTTACCTAATATTGTTCAATACGCTATTAGTATTTTTCCTACCGTAAAAGATTATGCTTAAAGATTCAGTCCTAGCCTGGGAATAGGCCCGTGTCGGATATTTCTGCGGCCGCGGACATGACTAGGTACTTACGTTTAGATTTGTTTTATATGGCATTAACGGGACGGAGGTTTAGGGAATACCATATCACTAGCTCGAAGAACTTTTACCATTACTCCTATGTTCTTCAAGATTCCTTATATGCCCTGCCAGCACCACTTTATTGACTCTTTCTGTAGTCTGGGGTTGGAAGTTTATACCGTGAGTGAGTAATTCTTTGGAAACTGATTTTTGGTATTATATCCATGTCTTTATAATCTATCTACCTAAATTACACTTGAAATAGTAGCTCTTGTCATTCGATTTATTTAAAATTAACGAAAAATCGTTAAAATATAATGTTTGTTTACATGTCATTTTTTGACATTTTCCACTTCAAGTTCACATGGTAGTGGGGTGGTAGTGGGCGTAATTGTCGTGCACGTAGTCAATAGGCCATGTTTGTAACTCAATGTTTGTAATACAAGTAAAAACTACTTGACAAACAGCCTTTTACATTACCAATTTTAGCTAAAACAAAAGTTAGAAAGAAATATAGGGGCCATTTTTTTCAAAGTTGTCCACCCCACTTTTTTTGTAACATGGGAAATTTTTTTCGCGACTCATACTCGCGAGGTCTTTCGATCCTGATAGGAGAAAAAAATGTCCCAAGATTTCCATACATTTTTCAAACCTTCCATTCCGTTACCGCCATACAAAATGTATGAAAAAATGGTAACGGAATGGGGAAAAAACCTTGGGACACTTTTTTTCTCCTATAAGTATTGAAAGAGCTCGAGTTATTCTGAGTGGAAACCACATAAAAATTTCCAACTCCAAAAAAAAGTGGGGTGGACAACTTTGAAAAAATTACCCATAGACACGGAAATGTGATTGTGTTTAAACGACAGCAAATAAATACTTGTAAGTACATTATTTATCTATTCCATAATATAATATTTATTGATGGTCCTGCTTCATTTTGCTTTATCGCTATTGGCCGAATTGTTTTTGATCTATGTACATTCGTAGCTGTGTTGTTATAGTATTTATATATGTATGGTATAGTTATTTTAAGTTTATTTTATTTCCTATTTAGGTATGTTTATTAGTATTAAGATTATTTGATGTTTTCTATCACTCACTGCATCACCTACTCAAATCAGTTGTTTTTTGTGTCTTGTCTCCCACTACCCAAAGGTTGTCTGGAAGAGATCTCTCTTTAGCGATAAGGCCGCCTGTTGTCTACCATAGTTAATTAAAGTTATGTGCTTATTTTTTTAATGTCATCTTGTTATATTGGTGAGCAATAAAGAATATTTGTATTTGTTGTATTGTAATACAATTTTCCTCTTATTGACACAGGTTTCAATCGAGCTATCAAAACCGTTTCCTTATTTAAACTATTTCGAGTTCTTTCAAGTAGTAAATTATATAGGGATATTATGGATGTGTACGATTGACCTTTCAGTGGTTGGAAATATTTTCAGTGTCGCCCGACGTTCGACGAGAATAGACTTTGCGTCGGGACTTGGCGACAGGCGCGCGTGACGTCACGGTGATGTCATGATGCGCATGAGCATGCCTAATTATTAAATTATTTGCCGTTATGGAATCGTGAATGTTGATGGCGGTTTGATTACAGTCAGTGTGGTTTTATGATTGTTTTAGTATCAGGAGTATAACAGTGTTGCAGGCCAATTCAAACGTATACTGACATCGAAACGATGCGATATTTGAAAGAAATCATTTAGTTCAGTCATCGTACGTCATTCTCGCACCAATAGAGTTACGAGGGAGCACGAGCGAAATGCACGATATTCGAATTAAATAGGTACATGAAGGGTGTGTGTTTAATTGGTCTATTAATTTTCTTTTTATATCTTGTTTTTTGAACATACTCGTAGTTCTGAACTAGCGACATTTCTCAATGATACTGAAGGTAATAAATGACCTTCATTTTAAACTAAAATAAGTTAAATTATATGTTAAGTACTTATTAAATTAACGTGTTTCATAGGAATTTGTTACACGGATTGTCGTCATAATTTATACAAAAAAAACATTAATTAAATCATTAAGTATTACACAATGCAGTATCTAATCTTCCTATCCGATGAACAGCCAATTGTTACGCATACGCGTTATCTCTCTATGCAAGGAAGCTTGAAAATCTAATTTCCAAAGCCGACCTGTGTAAGTAGAAAAACTTTGTATAGCTGTACATTATACACCTTAACCAACCTCTTTGTTCTTTCAGCGGGCCACGGATAAATTATTATTTATTAATTACCTACACATTATTTCCAAAAAGTAATCACAAAAAGCGACCATGTCAGTTAATCATAGTCCAAACAATAACTAAAGGTTTTTGCAGGTAAAACGATCTTTTTTAGTTTTTTAGCTTTAATATATATTAACATAATTTTGTTTTCGATTCATTCCAAAGAACTCGCATTGCTGCGTTTGTACATAAACTGTAAGTACCAAAAATAATAACAAACATGTCAACTTGAAAACTTGAAGCTCTCCAGTCGGCATAACTTATGCAAAATCAGACAGTTTGAGTGGAATTAAACTTTCTGTCACTATGCCGTTTAATAGTTTTCGTAATTCCTCTCTTAGTCCAGAAGCAGACTTCAAAACTGTCATCAACTTTGAGATGTAGGTAATAATGGGTTTATTTACCCTGCTACTGACTTCAGCGGAATGTAATTTGATGAATATTTTTATTGTCAAGCCATATATCGAGGGTTTACTGGGGAAACCCGATAAATAAGATAATTTGTCCTTGAAATAACAACATTGTGGAAATTGCACATAGTTCGAATTTCAAAAACCAGTTGGCCAACTTATCGAGTTTCACCAGTAAACCCTCGATATACATGTCGCAGGGAAATGGCCAAAGCAGAGATTTGAACAAATCTCTAAGGGATTTGATCAAATCACGCAAGATGATAAAATAGCGAATCCAATTGATCATTTATCTGAAAATTTTCAATTATTTGACCAAATCCCTAACTCTGTCTAGTGAAATCACAAAATCGGCCAATTTTTGCGCCACGCTTTGTGATTTCACTAGATTTGTTTAGGGATTAGATAAAATCTCTCAACTGCGACAGTAAGTTGACGAAACGAACTTATAAAGTCAACTAGTTTTATCATTTCGCTAAACAAGTTTAGTGAAATGATAAAAACCTCAACCAGGATGCAAACTGATCCGTGTAAAGAATTCGAATCGTCGGGAATGCAGATTATCCGCAGTGTAATCCGTCTCAACGTGTTTTATTTCAATGCATATCTACTTATTGCAGTAACCGAAGAAAATATTACACAACATAATTATTTCGTAACAAGTAAGAAAATAATATTTTGAAACGGATTACAATTACGCTGCGGATAATCTGCATTTCCGACGATTCGAATTCTTTACACGGATCATTCTGTACCCTGGTTGAGATCTTTATCATTTCACTAAACTTGTTTAGCGAAATGATAAAACTAGTTGACTTTAAAAGTTCGTTCCGTCAACTCACTATCGCGGTTCAGGAATTTTATCAAATCCCTAAACAAATCTAGTGAAATGGCAAAGCGTGGTGCGAAAATTGGCCGATTTTGTGATTTCACTAGACAGAGTCAGGGATTTGGCGAAATAACTGAAAATTTCTAGAGAAATGATGAAATGGATTTGTCATTTTATCATCCTGCGTGATTTGATCAAATCCCGTAGAGATTTGTTCAAATCTCTGTTTTGGCCATTTCCCTGCGACATGTACATTAGATTGATTTTATAACCGAAATAAGTTTTGAGTTTATATGACCTAACTTTGAACTGGTTTTAAAAAGTATGCATAGGTACTTCCAACAAAACGTTTCGTTAGTATAGAAGCCATTTTGTGAATATAGAACAGTCATATAAAGTAAATAATGCCCTCAGAACAATTACTTTCAGTAATAGTGATGGGCATTTAGGTCATTCTTACTGAAGCGTGTTATAGCGTACTTAGAATGGATAAAAATGAAACACGTAACATACTTTGTACATACTGACATTTTGATAACAACTGGGCAATTCAGGGGCAATTGGGTCAGCACTTGAATTTCAACGCCGAAAATTTACAGCAGCGCGCTAAAAGGCTTAATTGACTAATTGATTTGCAATCGCTTAATTTAATTGGATACATCGGTGCTCTTTTCGGTAACCCTATATGTTTTAGCTGCCGCATTGTAACCGAAATTATGATGGACGTAACTGGGTTAGTAACGCTAACTGTGATAGGTACAAGAGTCGTGTCACGGCAGGCCATGGTAATTGCATAGTATGTTTGCATGGTGGTGTGCACGCAGGTTGGCGTTGGCGCGCGGTGCTGGCGTGGCCCGCGGCTCAGTCCTCCGCTAAACACCGCGCTCGCCGCTCGCGCGCCGCGCCCCGCGCCCATGGACTACGATCGACCAAACGAACACGCAAATCTCCACATTTCTAACCTTTCTACTTCTCTTAATACTGAAAAACTAGCAAAACCAGTCAACGAATCGCGCGATACTAAAAAATATGACTGTTAAAGTCAGTTTACAGAACTTTTGCCGAGTTTCCAACACCCTGCACACTAACGATTGACATATCCTATGAACCTCGCCGTGGATCCCGCTTGACATTGTTTTCGTTCATCACCATGCAACTCAAAGGAACATTTTACCAAAACCTATTTATACACAAGAAGCGACTGAAACTTTCTACTTGCAACCTTTGAAAACTATACACACAATTTATAAAACTATTTACACTGTTTTATAAATGGTTTTAGACATTTCTTTATCCCCCTAAATCGGTCTAAGAACCTTTAAGAAAAGTTAAGTGTGACCAAAGACATTAAACGTAAATGAAATATTAGTAATAGTGCGTGTGGAATTATCTAGAATTTAAATACCTAGTGTGTGGTTTTATCTCCTGTGTTAAAAACAAATTAAGTGTGCCATTAGGAACTAGTTGTAAACTTTAATAATAGACAATAGTGAGTGTCTTTGTGTGGATTGTGTATTAGCGTGCTATATATGAAAACGGTGAGTCGATTTATTTTATTTTTAAATTGTCACGATTGTAACTTTGTAAAGGTCAATGATCTTGATTTGTAGGTGTTAATGACTGTTGCATAGATACATCAACAATATTAACCAACAGAGAGATATAAAATTCATAAAAGACTAGGTCAACTATCTACTTATTTTCAGAATAAACTTTTACATGTGCAAGGCGAAGAATTAATGGGAATTTTAAATTTTGAGCAAACATCTCTTACTCGGAACAGTGACAGTCTATTAGATATAAAGTGTATTTAGTTATTGATTGAAGTCAGTTTATTTTTTATTTCACTCTACGTTTTGCGAAAACCAAAAAGAACTATTTCATTATTTACAATTAACGTTTGTGTGAAAGGGAATATTTATGAAGCGAGAAGAATAAGTTATATCTAGTTTGAAAAACCTCAAATCTCAAAATCTGAACAGCGTTTACGTAAATATGAATGATTTTTAAAAGTAAAATTTGAAATCTACCAATACAAAGTTAGTTACAATATTAAGCCTGAAAGGACCTAAAAATGCATTGAGAAATATGTCCATAATTAACGTTTTAGTCGCAACAATATATAAAATACAAGGCAGATACACAAGATAAAAAAATCAGTCGAATTGAGAACCTCCTTTTTTGAAGTCGGTTAAATTTTTTAAATGTAGACGCGCCTCTTGTGTAATGTTCCTCTGTCTCAAGAATACAAGTATTGAAAAAGGTTTTCACATTGCTACGAAACGGGCTACAAACCTCTACGTGGTCTACGCCGTAGCGAAATTGCCTACACGGGTTATAGTACAGAAAAAATGGGAACATTTGTTGATATCTCCCAAGCCCACAATAGCTACGCTAATATCGTTACCGTACTATTGTCGCGTTGGATAAGTTCCCTGAAAGTAAGTATAGACTTAAAGTTCCTTAGGCTATTTTTATAATACAGGTGTTCGTTTCTCGAAATTTAAACGTCTGAAGAGATCTAGACCGTCTTGAAATGCTTGCGTGTATTTATATGAAAAAACCCTTTAGGCGGAGTGGGTCATTTTCTTTATCAGTCACTTTCTGGTTAGGTCACGTTCTGAAGACGCCACTTTCTGTGGACGTCACGTTCTAAGGAGGCCACTTTCTGAGAGCGTCACGTTCCGAGAATGTCACTTTCTTAGATTGCCACTTTCTGAGTTCGTCACTTTCCGAGTTCGTCACTGTATGAGTTTGCCTCTTTCTGACTTCGCCACTTTCTGACTTTGTCACTTTCTGATTTCGTCACTTTTAGATACCTACAAGAAGTTTCTTTTATTTTTCTTAAGACTGCGTCAACCTTTTATGGTGTTTATAAAAAGTTGCTAAGATATTTGGAATCGGACATTATTATTTGGAACAGAAATACCAATTCAATTCAATTCAAAATATCTTTATTCATGTAGGCCTAGTTACAAGCTCTTATGAATAGTTCATTACATATACATATATTATGATCTTAATCTAACCTAATTATCAGAGCAATTTATTGTTGTAATTATTGTTCGTAATAATATTGAGTCTATAATATACAATTTCATATAAAAATAATCGTTAAACAAAAAATATATAATTAGGTATATGTATATATAAAAATACATGTCTAGAATATTTCTAGGAAAAATCCAATGTCCAAAAAAATATAATATTAATTTCATCAACAATAATAATAACAATAAACGTAAAAATAAGAAACCATTTCGAATAACAATTAATCCCACGTTGTTTTATCATTCATGTAGTTTTGTGTTGTATAATAAGCTTTGGAAATGAGTACACGCTTTACATGATTCTTAAATTTATTAATTGACAAGTCAGTAATATGATTCGGAAGTTTATTCTAAAATCGAACACAATTACCCATGAATGATTTTTAAATTTTACAGAGCCGTGTGAAGGGCACCGCGAATACTAAGTACAAATACTAAGTACAAATACCTTTATTCTGTCAACTCGAAAACGTATTGATTTTTTTGGCAACCTAACCACTGACGTGCCACCAATCCGCCCGCTGTAGTGCGACGTATGCTTATTACGTTGTAGTAATTTCATTACATTTGGAAACATTGGGACCGATTCTGAAACCTAAGAGCCTGAGGTTCTGAGATAACAAATATTAAAAAAACACACAAATTGAAAAAACCTCTTGTTTCACATATTTTGAAGTCGGTTAAAAACAATTAGATTGTAATAATAGTAATAATTAAGCACACAAATTCAACCTACAATGTGAATATAATAAAATAATGCGTAATATTTTTAGTTAGTGTGCGTGTCTATTACGCATACATACAGCGAGCCAAGCCACGCCGCTCTAAATATCTAATCTATACAAGCTAAAAGGTTGACGCAGCCTTAAGAAAAATAAAATAAGCTTCTTGTAGGTACCTAAAAGTGACGAAATCAGAAAGTGACAAAGTCAGAAAGTGGCGAACTCAGAAAGTGACGAACTCAGAAAGTGGCGAACTCAGAAAGTGACGAACTCAGAAAGTGGCAATCTAAGAAAGTGACATTCTCGGAACGTGACGCTCTAAGAAAGTGGCGTCCTCAGAACGTGGCATCCACAGAAAGTGGCGTCTTCAGAACGTGACCTAACCAGAAAGTGACTAGTAAAGAAAATAACGTACTCCGCCTAAAGGGAAAAAACCTTTCATCCAAACAAGAAGAGCTACTTTTCTTATAAATTTAGTTCTTTAACAGTTGTACAAAAATGTCTATTCATGTAGGTACGAGTATAATTATGCTTGCTGGTAGTGCCTGGCACACCCTTCAATTTAATATTATTGTGATTTTATTTAACTCTAAAAAAATATTTTGCTTTGTTTATTTTAAGTAAATACGAGTAGAAATTCTGTACTGAGCTAAAATTGATGCCACTGCTTATGTGGTACTGTAAAGAGTATCATTTTAAACCATTTGGCGTTGAATCTCTAGAGTTTCAACGCCAGACGAGAGGGTTAGACCTAGGTCTATGGAGTCCTAGCGTGCACATTGCACAAGTCGTTTACAGAAATCCCGAATCGTCTGATGGACGTAGGTCTTTTGGTTCTATATGTAAATTCGTTAATGTAAAGAAATATTTAAGGTAGTCTTGTGAGTTCAGCAAATTGGGCATGTACGAGCCTTACACGACATTATGCTGCGCGGAGCGTACGCTAACGAAATAAAGAAGCAATTCACTCGGATCAAACACAATTGCAAGATAATACGACGTTAACAGCCCACTTTATGACAGTCACATTGATATTAAAATATAAACAGCTGAATTTGACGACCGATCTGGCTTAGTGGGTAATATTCTTGCCTGCCAAATGATGGTCATGAGTCTGAATACTGTTAAGGGTATTTAATTAAATAAATAAATATTATAAGACATTTTTTACACAGATTGGCTGAGTCCCACGGTAAGCTCAATAAGCCTTGTGATGTCGAATAGTGTGATGACTTGATGAGCATACATGTGAGTCTTGGTTTCCGCAACTCTACGACTTAAATTGCACCTATTTTGCGTGCACGTTCAGTCAACCAATTGGAACCCTAGGCCAGTCTACAGCTATGTCAAAATGACAAGCAGTAAGAGATTTCTTACAATCTGATTTATAACGTCACTACGACATAGTTCTACAGTGGCCTAGGGTTCCAATTGGTTGACTGTACTTACTGTGGAACTTAAAATATTTAAGAATTTACGAAAGAAGAAGTTACGTTTCAATTATACAGCACGTATGGAATGTCAAATACAAAAAGCACCCGATTTTATTATGTACCTATAATAATATTTTTGCCATAAAAACCTCTTACAAATTAGCATAATTTAACTTCAATTACAATAGAAAATATTTCATAACCGACACAAATAATTACAAAAACATAAGTTATGCATAGGTATAATATTTGTTCACCTAAAGAACCTGAGTTCAAGTAACAGATTGTCATTTGAGTGTGATAAAATCACGGTTATTTGCTCATCTTTGGTTGCCCACTGACGTTTATTTATCAAACATACATTATATCCAGCCGAAAGGTACGTTACAGTCGCAACGAAACTCATTTCGTATTTCTAAATGAAACATTTATGTTTACGCTAGTTGCTGCCTGCAGCCATTTGCATTATGTCCCAGAGTGCTCACGGCATTTACATATAACAGAGTCAGTGGTTCAATTTAGGAAAAATACGATTATACATTCATACATATACACACACTTAAAACGTGGTAGCCAGGACACATGAAAATCCTCGTGTTGAAAGGGGTTAAAAGAAAACCAAATTGCGATATGCGCCCACACCACAATGAAACGCATATCCTACGGTCGACTTCTACATTTCCCACTGGAGGAAAAGGGTTGTGAAATTCTTAACCCGTCACCACACGGGTTAAGAACACAGATCAAGCAAACGTATCTACTTAGCGGTCAAATGAACTCAGTAAAATCCACTGAGTTGTCTGTCTTAGATCGAAGCTTGCAGCTTTCGGGCGTCAATTTTTGTAAGTTGAAGTTAACAATAAAAACATTAAAAGTGCAGTTCCCGAAAACTTTGTACATAGCCACGTCAGCAAATTTCAATTGATCCTAAATAGGATAGGAGGACTAGGATTACCAATATTTAGTAATATTAGTCGACTTTCGTAGGATATATACAGGATAATTGTTATAATTAAGAAAATATAGATACTAGAGAACCTTAATGATGAAATAAAACTTACTAAAATCTCAATTCATCAACAAAATCTTGGTAACAAAATAGGAATAATAACAACAAATTTAACTCTTACCTTAATTTTTGTACAAACTTTTCGAGAACTGCTGAAAAATGCCTCGTTACGTGATATTTAATTGCAACAACACAAAAATTATGAACATTCAAGGCCCTGAGACAAACTTACTTAAAATTGCAGGTAAGTAACAACTTCAGTACAAAATCTGACACGCTCGGCTCCTATACAAATAGATGAACTTGTTTCTTCTATCAAATCTAGTTCTGTGGTTAAGAACGTATAATATACCTGTTTGCTGCAATGCGTAAAAGTGGTATAAACCTCAAAATAATCATGTAAACTTTGGACATGTACCGATTACTGAACCGCGATTATTTATGGGTTGACATAGCTGTCACTTCATTAAACTTTGACGTGTGTATATGACCACCCAGTCATCGCTAATCCCATTCCTATCACGATAGAGTTATAGCTATCGCGATAACCGACAATGTTAGCAAGTAATCGGTCATGACACGTTTGCGGATATTAGAGGTACTATATTAGGTGTATTTCCATTGTTCTCTCTCTATTGTGCCTGGCGTAGCATCTACAGACTTAGAACCGATTTACACGGTACGTGTACTCGCAAGCGAGTTTCATTACATTGCGGTATTTGATTCGTGTGCTGAAAGTATCTAACCTCAACAATTCGCAATGAAAATAAAACTAATGCGTCGTGTCCTTACTCTGGCAATGTTCACTTATAAAATTTTAAGAAAGGGAATTTGTGTGTAGATTCATCAAAACTCGCTCTTATAAGTATGTCTAATAAAATATCTCGAAATAAAACAATTATTCTCAGTTACGATTCCCAGCTTGCTTTCGTTTGATACTGGATTGAACTAAACGAATTAATATTATTTTAAATTACCTTAAAACAGCTGCTACATGAAGCTCTAATGAGATTCTTAAAGTTTCTTGAATTTTGTAAATGATTCTTATTTGAAATGAAATTAAGAAAAAACTACTAAAGTAAGAAAAATTACATTCCTAGAAGGTTTCGCCTTTCGTACCTACTACTAAATTATTGTTGTAATAAGTAAGCTGATGAAAGTTTTTCTTTAATACATCGTACTTTATGTAGAATTAAATAATTATATAGAATTACAGCAACTCTACTTCTAGTCAGCTTTTTATCTTCCATACATAAAAGTTTAAGTCGGCGGTTTCTTATAAGATTTGTCAGATTCTAAAATTACCAGTCATATCTTCAAACGTGTAATGGATATCATTCCCGTTTCCTGAGCTGACAGAGCCCCGCTACGAGGGGCCTCTAAGCTTTTAAGGCAGTTTGACCTTCAGCCATTGGAATAATTAAATATTACATGACATTCTTACACACGATTTTCTAAAGCCCACGGTAAGCTCAAGAAGGCTTGTGTTGTGGGTACCCAAACAAGGATATATATTTATATAACATACAAATAACTACTTAAAACATAGAAAACATCCATGACTCGGAAACAAATATCTGTGCTTATCAAATAAATGAATGGCCTTAACGGGATTCGAAACTAGGATCGCGCCACAGCAGGCAGGCTAGAGCGATCGTCGTTGAATAAACCTAAGGCCGTTTTCACATTACCCGATCCGATATCGGATGTAGGAAGGATGTAAAATGTAAGATTTATGCGCTTCCAGGTTTTCATTTATGTATTTAATAGATCATTATTACTAAAAATCGATATAAAACGCAAACAATGCGGATTTAATGCCGATGGCACTCTCCCATAACAGTTTTTGTCCGAGGCACCATGGAACTGCCGATATCGGCAGGACGCTTCCTACATTTTTTGGCATGCCGGACCCCCCGCCAGTTGTCGGCCGATAATATTTGTTTGACAAAAATGGCGTCTATTAAACAGCTGCTAATGATCGAAATTCAAATTAGTTGAAAATTCCCATTGAAAAAAAAGGTTGTAATGCATCGGTCCGAATTGCGGATATTAGTTTTTTCATCTTTTAGTAGATATAGTTGAATGTAAAATTATTTATTTTTCCTGACACTATGAGTATTTTTTATGCTCGTTATCTTAATTTTACAATATAATATTTAGGATATAGTGCTTATAATTATTAAATATAAACCATTTTTTTAATATTTTTTGATACAAAATCATACTTCATTGATTTGGAACAATGCGTTTTATCGGACCGACATCCGACACTATCGGAAGCGTTTATCGGATGTAGGATGTCGGTCCGACATCCGATATCGGATCGGATAATGTGAAAACGGCCTAATGAGCACATTCTGCACATCACATATATAGGTGTGGCTACAATGTAGATTTTACAAAAAAACTATTTGCCTGATCTTTGGTTACACTTTCCATTAGAATAACCTTTCATATAAGCAAAGAGGATCGAGTATTATAGAGAGTTACTGAAAAGTAAAATGTGTAATCACAGTGAATAAACTGCCATCTCTCGACACAAGCTTAAAACTTTTGAACCTCAGTTTTGACAATATGGTGCATATTCTTACCTTGATATATGTGTTAAAATGTCAAATATGAATATTAGCGCCATCTAGCCGAGCGTCTCCCAAAGCTGTATCGCCATCTAGGTCAACGTACCTTTTTAGGGTTCCGTAGTCAACTAGGAACCCTTATAGTTTCGCCATGTCTGTCTGTCCGTCCGTCCGTCCGTCCGTCCGTCCGTCCGTCCGCGGATAATCTCAGTAACCGTTAGCACTAGAAAGCTGAAATTTGGTACCAATATGTATTTCAATCACGCCAACAAAGTGCAAAAATAAAAAATGGAAAAAATGTTTTATTAGGGTACCCCCCCCTACATGTAAAGTGGGGGCTGATATTTTTTTTCATTCCAACCCCAACGTGTGATATATTGTTGGATAGGTATTAAAAAATGAATAAAGATTTACTGAGATGGTTTTTTGATAATATTAGTATTTTCGGAAATAATCGCTCCTAAAGAAAAAAAAAGTGCGTCCCCCCCCTCTAACTTTTGAACCGTATGTTTAAAAAATATGAAAAAAATCACAAAAATAGAACTTTATAAAGACTTTCTAGGAAAATTGTTTTGAACTTGATAGGTTCAGTAGTTTTTGAGAAAAATACGGAAAACTACGGAACCCTACACTGAGCGTGGCCCGACACGCTCTTGGCCGGTTTTTCTGTATGGTTTTGAGGTACGTTTTTTTCTTAGACTTTATCTGTCTATACGGAGTTACATATGTCTTTGATATAAGGTACATGAATATCTAATTAGCTATGTCTAGACTAATTAACACCGAGTGCTTAAACTTGTTTCTATGTAATCCTATTAAGCCAGAAGCCATTACTTAGAACCTACGATATACATTTGGACTGTGTATTTATGTATTATGTAGAGTTTGTGAGATTAGTACTTATCCAATTACATTTCAATAGTATTATTCCACATGATTGTAACAACAGTAATATGAAATACCTGCGAGATTTTACTTATTATATATGACTTTCAGGTGTATGGGCATTTCCAGAATTTGAGCCCCCTAATTAGCGTAAGTTGTTAAAAAAAATTAACTCGCTGTCAGTTTTATGACGATAATTAAGCATAAAATCTGTCTAAAAATTTACTTTTTTCACATTCTGAATGTAGATTATCGCTTAAAGTTTATGAAATTAACACAAAAACAACATTTTTACTAAACTTTCATGCTTAATTATCGCCACAAAACTGACAGTGAATTTTTGTTAACAACTTACGCTAATTGGGGGGTCCCAAATTCCAAAAATGCCCGTATTCAAGTTTAAGTTATGCGATAATTTTAGATTCTTTAGGTTATGATACTGATCAATTAGTTGATAAAATTTATTTTATTCTACGTTTAGGAAATATAATGTGCTAGTGATTAGAATAAATAAAAATGTTACGTTTGTTATAAAAATTGTTTTTATTCATATAAGTTAAAATTACGATACAAGTTCGGGAAAAATAAAGTTCGAAACGAGTGGCGATAAATTAAAACACGGTCGAAGGGAGTGTTTTAAATCGACAAGAGTACCGAATTTCCTTTTCGCACGTGTATTGTACCACGTTTTTCAGTACAGATGGGCATCTGAAGTTTCGACCTGACATACAGAGTGTAACAAAAATGGTGGTGATCCGTTTAAGGGCGTACTCAGTATCGTATTCTTATCAGGAAAAAGTAGAAGAAAATTTTTTTTTCGCTAAAAAAATTTTCACTTTTGTATGAGCCCGGCCGCGCGAATCGGTCGAATCTCCATACAAAGATAAAAAAATTTTTTGCGAAAAAAAAATTTTCTTCTACTTTTTCCTGATAAGAATACGATACTGAGTACGCCCTTAAACGGATCACCACCATTTTTGTTACACCCTGTATAATGAACCACTTCTCGCACTGATGCGTAAAAATGTACTGAAAAATATACTTTATATCAGTAGTTAGGTTGGTACGTTGCAATAAATCAAAAAATATTAAATGAAAACTAAAATCAAACCTATAAATAAAATTAAATAATAAACTACTTATGAAACGACCTATAAATACGTCTAAAACAAAGGGCGACTCAAACGTTTCTCCATTATTTAATGTAAATGGATCGTAAATAACTACACAATACACATGTACAGTAATCCGCTAGCTAAAAGTGTTAGTCCATCTTATACACACCGCAAATTTGTCGCTACCGCGACAGTGTATTTGCGAGTATATTTGCTCAAGTTCTTTCTCGAAAAAGAAAAGCATTACAGAGTACTCGGGTCATATGTAGTTAATCCCTTTTGGTTGTGTGATTGTTTTTGGCGGAGTGTCAAAGATTTCGCACTGAGTGTCCAGGGTTTGGGTCACTTGCTCTCGTCAAACACGATAGGTTGAGTGTGTTTGAGTGGCGTTTTCGTGGAGCGTGTCATTTGACACCGATCGGCTTTGAGGACGCAATTAACGCATGTCGATTTGACGACTTGACGGTCAAGAGCCGAAATTTATGTGAGCGTTCTGTGTGAAATCTGGTTTATAGCGTTTCATTCACAAAGATCTCCAGTAGGCACTGGTCCCACCGCGAGCTAGTAAACTATGAGCTATTGGCTATAAAAACGAACAAAAGATTATCACTTCTGTGTAAATAAAAGAGACACGGCGATGTTTATAGTTAATCGCCCAGCGGTGAACTATCAATATCACAGTGTCTCTTTTATTTTCACGAGAGTGCTTATTATCTTTTGATCATTTCTATAGCCTATAGCTCATAGCTTACTAGCTCGCGGTGGGACCAGAGCCGTATACAAACTGTAGCGTATTCGATAACGTTATTTACAATATTATAGATTCCATTTACAATAATAGTATATAGCTATACCTGTCATCGTAAAACATAGAACAAAAACTGCAATACATCAAACTAAATGAAATCCATCAATTTATTAAAATATATTAGTCAAAATCAAAATTTATTTTAAAGTTTAATTCTACCAGCCAGCTTAGGTCATCAAGATAAAATTCGTTGGACATCAAGATAAAATTCGTACAATAGGTAATTAGACGTAGGTATTCCCTACTTTGCGCTCTTTGGGATAAAATACAACTTTATCATCCGTTTTTGAAGAATGAATAGAGCCTTTACCCAGGAGGTGCATTAGAAATAAATTTGTCTCAACGTGACCACCTAGAAAACGATGGTATGAACAAAACATAAGTACATAAACTAAAATAAAATATTCACCACGGGTCGGGCGTTACGTGAAGTCCAAGAGTCATAGATTATTTACTGAATTATCTAGTTGTTGAGTGCTTGCTCAAAAAGGTGGACTCAATAGTACTCAGAGGAACGTGTTGAATTTTCTTGCGGCGAGAAAGAGTGTTTTTGCATCTTCAGTAAATATATACATTATTTACAAGAAATGCATACAGTAAAGAACAATACCTAATTCTTAAAAAGTAAAATTGCAAGTAAAGTGATATCTTTCACTTTTTCAATCATATTTCTATGATGTTAAAAAACAGGAACTTCAATTAGATCAACATAAAGTTGAAGTGTGAGTTCTGGGTAGGTCTTGTTTTTATTTTCAATTAACCGAAATTGATATTGAACAGTCAAAGACAACGGAAAAAATATCATACGATTTCTAGAAAAAGGTACGTTTTAATAGCCTTAAAACATCTACTGACTATAATTATTATCTTATACACTATACAAGTGTAGTTTATACTTGTTAGATTATTTATTCACTAATATTATAGACCAAATATGTACATTGAAGTTCGCATCAGGCTGCTAGTTTAATGTTTTTGCTATAATGCAGTATTAGACGTTTGCCTTTCTAATCGTCTAACTAAGGTCGGTGTCCTTAAACAAACTGTATACCTTTGTGAATTCAAAATAACGTGACGTGCAACCAGACATCGTAGAATATTCCTTTTAGTGCGACGTGTCAGACTGTCAGTGATCAACACCCACTATAATTTAGCATTTCGAGCTGATAATCTGAGATTATACGTGCTACCAACATGTTTGCACATATCAGACAAGATATCTTTATTATCCCGTGTGATAGGTTGAGATTTTTTTCAGTACAGATGAGTTTTTTTACGCACTAGTGCGAGAAGTGATACTTTGGATGGCCATCTCTGTACTGAAAAACGTCGTACGTTACACCTTCGAAATGGAAATTCGTAACTAGTGTCTGAAGTAAACACAAAGATGGCTGGATATAGACTGATTTATTAAATAAGTAAACCTACCCACATAGGTATTTATAAATATGCTACATCTTCCCCTTAATGAAAGAAAGTAGTAAACTTAACTGACTAACGAGCTTATACTTACTTACTACATTAAAATATGAAGGCCTTTACACAATGCAAATATAGCTAATACATTTCACGAATACACTTGATTTTCAATCTTATTAGTTTTATTTTCATTCTTATTAGTTAATATTCAAAGTCCACTTTCGCTGGCCAGATTCGTGAGATGCAGTATCTATAAGATTATTTAATCTTACGCATTGGCCGTATGTAGAGAATATCATCTATTTACTAAACTTATTTACTATACAATATTTTATATGTTTATCTTTCCTATCCTAAGAAGTTATTGCTTGGCACTAGTATTGTACCAAAACTTAATGATGCACATAACATAATAGATACACAAAATGTGTTAAGATTAAAATATTTAGAACACAATAACTTTCCATACAGTATTTATAAAAGCAAATAGCCACTTACATAATAGTAATGTTTAAAGTATTTATGGGGTAGCTCTTAATAAGACATTAATAATAACTAATTTTTATTATAGCAGGTACCTAATCTGCTTTAAAAATTTCTAAGGTTTCTTTTATGCTACTACATACATAAGGTTCATTTTAGAATAACAGCAAGATAGGTACACATCTTATTTTATCTCTAATTTTAGTTTTTGATAAACAGTGATTTCAGTTTACACACCTGTACATGACTTATAAAAATATCTAACCTTATCTTAACCTAATACATAACATTTGTTATTATTGTTTAAGCTTTTCTTAGCCTCGATTGCAGCAGTTCGCGGTAAGCGCTGATTATTATTAGGCCCTGGAACAATTGACTGCTCGGCCTGAGAACGTGTGTCCTGCATCCGCCCCGCGGTGTCGGATGCCGCGTCAAGCGTTTCACCCATGTCGTCGTAAATGCTATCGTCATTAGAACACCCTGCATCATCACCGTCCAATACCTCATGAGATAATGTGGGAGACGCATCCTCGGGTTCTAGTTTGATCAGATGCCGCCTGTTTCTTCGATAACGCTTGCCTGAGGCATCCGTTACGAAGTAGGATCTTGGCTGCGGCGCCCGGCCCGCGACACGCGCCGCGCGCCTCCGCCCGCCGGCACCACTCCCGTCCATAGCGATGACGTCATCGCCCGGCTGCAACTCCGGCAAGGCTCGCGCCCGCTGGTCGTGCCATTGTTTACTACGCACCTGATTACGAACTATATTGTCATAGTCGACAGTGTTGTCCCTATCCGGTACTAGTTTATTCTCATGAATTGGCAATCGCGTATTTAATCGTCTGCCCATTAACAACTGTGCAGGACTAGCGATTCCATCCCTCGGCGTGGCCCGAAAATTCAATAAACCTAAATAAAAATCCGCACCTGAGTCCAATGATTTTTTTAAAATGCTTTTCACGGTCCTAATCATCCGTTCACTGCGCCCGTTAGACTGAGCGTAGTTAGGAGACGACGTGGAGTGCCTGAAGTTCCAAACCTCAGCAAACTTCTTGAACTCCCTTGACGAATATGCTGGACCGTTATCTGAGATGAGTTCTACTGGAATTCCGTGTCGAGCGAATTGATCCCTTAGTGCAAGGATAACAGAGGTCGAATTTATTGATCGTAAGGGACATACCTCGACAAAGTTTGAAAAGTAGTCCACTAAAAGCAAGTAGTTTTTACTTTTATACTCAAAAATGTCAGAACCAACTTTGACCCATGGCAGACCCGGTATGAGGTGCGGCACCATCGGCTCCCGCTGCGGCGCGGGCGCGTGCTGCGCGCAGGTGCGGCAGCGGCGCACGGCGCGCTCCACGTCGCGCGACATGCCCGGCCACCACATCACCTCCCTGGCGCGCCGCTTGCACCGGTCTATGCCGAGGTGGCCCTCGTGTACACGCGATATCATCTCTGACCTGAGACCGCTCGGAATAAACACCAGATTGTTCTTGAATATCACGCCCTCTGTATATTCAAAGCATTCCCTTGCGTCCCATAACGCTCGCACGGATTCATCAGACTCATGTTTCGAGACAGGCCATCCATTTTTCATATAATTTATTAAAACTTGACATACCTTGTCTTCGCGAGTGAATTGTCTTACTGTATCCATCCTGCAATCACTTATGCGCACCAACCGCAACAGGAAACAGGTTTGGTCGTCTACTTCTTGTGATACCTTATCGCTCATTAAGTCTGGAAGGGCCGCACGAGACAATGTATCCGCGATGAACATGTACTTTCCTGGTTTGTATACCACAGAGAAATCATACCTTTGAACCCGCAACATCATACGCTGCAACCGAGCCGGTACCGCGTCCAGTGATTTTTTAAACAGCGCTTCCAGCGGTTTGTGGTCGGTCTCAACTACCACGTCCGATTTCCCAAATACATATTGATGAAACCTCTCGAGAGCGAACACAATGGCCAGCATCTCTTTCTCGATCTGCGCATATCGCTGCTGGGTGTCGGTGAGCGTGGCAGAAGCGAACTCCACCGGCCGCTCCTGCTGCAGGATCACCGCGCCCAGGGCCTGGCTGCTGGAGTCCACGGAGAGCACGCAGGGCTGGTCGGGTGCGAACAGCGCCAGCACCGGCGCCTCACACAGCGCCTGCTTCAGCGCGCGCACCACGCTCTCCTCGCACTCGCCCCAGCACCACTCGCTGTCTTTTTTAAGGAGATTTCTAAGCGGAGCTACTTGTTCTGAATAACACGGAATGAATTTGGCAACATAATTGATCATACCTAGAAACCTTTCCAAAGATTTCCTGTCACTGGGGCTGGGCATTTCTTTAATAGCTTTTAATTTGTGTTCGTCAATTTTAACCCCTTCAGAATTAAAAGTATGACCCAGATATGTTACCTCATTCACAGAAAATTCACATTTTTCTTTATTAAACTTTATACCTACTTGCCTTGCTCTGTCGAGCAAACTCCGCAATCGGTTGTCATGCTCCTCTTGCGTGCCTCCCCAAACGATGACGTCATCGACAAACGAATCTACACCTTCGAGGTCCTCCAGCAGCTGCCTTATTTTACTGTGAAACACTTCAGAAGCCGAATTAATTCCATACGGCAAACGTAAAAATTGGTACCTACCATATGGGGTACCAAATGTGCATAGATCAGCACTGTCATCGTCTAGCTGGATCATCCAGAACCCGGACCTAGCATCCAACTTACTGAAGTAGCACGCCCCCTTTAACTTTGTCGCAATTTCCATTACCGTGGGTAACGGGTAGTGCTGACGACGTACTACACGATTCAAGGGCCGCGGATCGAGGCACACACGGAAACTCCCATCTTTTTTAGCAGCCATAACTATGGCATTTACCCACGACGTGGGGTGCGTCACTTTACGTATGACACCTAGGCTCTCCATGCGATTCAGCTCGGTCAACAGCTGATCCCTGACACCCAGCGGTATCCGGCGCACAGGACAAATGCACGGACAAGCATCGTTCTCAATAGGTATCTTATACTGACCCGGGAGTTTACCTAAACCACTAAACAAGTCAGAATAATCATCAATGTCTAACGAATAAATACGCTTTACGAGACCCAATTCTTTTAAAGCGTATTTTCCTAGTATACTTTCATAATCATCAGTGTCATTACCTACTATGACCATTTTCAACATATATTCTTGCTGCTTGTATATAAATTTAATGATACACGAACCAATGAAGGGAATAATATTTCGACAATACGATTGGGCTTTTACACAATCGGTTCGTATATCTGACAGACTAAAACCTAATTTTACAAAATTAGATTTGGATATAACATTCAAATCAGCACCAGTATCCAATTTGAATTTATGTCTTACTAGTTTACCTGAACAAAATAACGGAAAAGATTCATACCACTCAGAGTCCTCGATGCGATTAATATCCTGTATAGTGTCCATATAATATAACTCGTCATCGTTCTCCTGTATCTGGTACACTTTGTTTGACTTACGACCGGGACACACTTTTTTAAAATGACCTCTTTGCCCGCACAAGAAACACTTTACACTTTTAGCCGCGCAACGAGCCCCGCCGTCACAATTACTTTCCGCACAAGATGCACATAATCGCTCCCTCGCGCCCGCGGCCGCTCCCGCGCCGCCAGCCGCCGCGCCGCCGCCGCCGGCCGCCGAGCGCGCGCCGCCGCGGCCTCCGCGCCAGCCCCGGCGCGCCGTCCCGCGTCCGTAACCCGAGCGATTCCTCAACACATCTACCGACAAACTGTCCACGGACTCCTTTTTTACGCCTTCGATCTCCCGGTTCTCTTCGCTTGTTATTTCACCCGCCTGACATATACGTATAGCTTTTTCTAATGTCAAGCCGTCTGTGCGCAAGAGTCTATCCCGTACTACGCTATCCTTGATCCCGCACACGATGCGATCGCGTAGCAAGCCATCTTCGAGTTTATCGAACTCGCACTGTTGACTAATTATCTTCAAAGCGGTTACGTATTCATCGATTCCTTCGCCCGCCTCCTGACTTCGTGTAAAAAACTTAAACCGCAACATAATAACGTTTGGTTTTGTGCCGAAATGCTGATCAAACTTTTCAATCACCTTATCTATGTTATCACGGTCCTCTTTTTTGTCAAACTTCAAAGTGGTAAAAACATCGTACCCCTCGGGCCCAATCAGGTTTATTAATAAACTCGCTTGTAGATCCGTAGATTCCTTGTACACGCCCGACGCCTTCAAAAACACTTGAAACTGTTTTAACCATTTACGCCATGAATCAGCACGATTCGCCGGACCGCCTTCTAACGATAATTCCGCAGGAGGACGCGCGTGCTCCATTGTTGAAAACACGTATTTACTAAAAGTTCACTGGAATTGGTGTTAAGAGTTCGCACAAAACACTTAAATATATATTTTGTTAATTATTTCCGAGCACCGCTGTCACCATGAAGTAAACACAAAGATGGCTGGATATAGACTGATTTATTAAATAAGTAAACCTACCCACATAGGTATTTATAAATATGCTACAGTGTCGATTTAAAACACTCCCTTCGGTCGTGTTTTAATTTATCGCCACTCGTTTCGAGCTTCCTTTTTTTCGCACTTGTATCGTAATGTACTATTACCACCCCCGTTCTTCGCGTGGGTGTTAGAAACCCGAATTTGGGATATGAGTTAAATTGTGGCATGTGGGCTAGAAACCAGTCACTGCACTATCACGATTTCGTTTTCTTCATCCCTTTATAGCTATGAGTGACGCTGAAACGCCTGAAACATAATTCCTCGTTCGCGTAGACACGGATCCATGCGTGAGAATTTGAATTCAAAATGTCAAGGATCTTTTTCAATTATCAAAATCAACTTGCGCTTACCAATTTGGGAATACAGAAATAAAATGTAAGTATGTATGTCCTTTGTTTTATTTCCTTCCAGTATTTTAAATGAGTACATACAAAGGAACTGAATAAATGACAGTTAGGTAATTTTGCCAAATATTAACTATGCTTAAATATATAATCTATCGTTTATGCTAGCATGCTTAAACACTATTTACTTTATTTAAAATTGTATCATGAACTGATCTGTTTTCACGAAGTATTTATTTAAAATATTTAAATGCCTGCATGACTGATTTCAACAACAAGTATGAATAAGCGCCAGGATACATACATTAAAATATTGTTCTGAATATATGAATATAGAGATGTGAGGAAAAAATAAGACCAATTTCAAAAGAAAACATTCTAATAGGTACAAGGTACATAATTCTGTTACAGATATATTATAAAAGATCTTACTCATAGTCTCAACATGCATAAATTTTATTTAGTATGATTAATTATTTAATAATGGGTGCGTATCGATCGATATAACTTTTTTTGATTTATTTTTAGTCGTTATAACGACCATTTGATATAATTAATAAAACATATAACAACAAATAATATACTAACAAATTGTATAATTATTATTTAATATAATGATAATTTTTTCGAATAACATTTATCATAACATACTTTGAGTATAATGGTTATACCCTATAATAAATAAATTGTATAACACAAATTCTTTCTAAACACAGTTAGAACAAAAAAAATTGTAGGTACAATAAATTAAATCCATCATTTACCAGAAAAGTAAATTAGGGTAGAACTGTGATCCCTACACACAACGCGCTGCTACCAGAAAAATAGGTTAGGTTAGGTTAGAACTGTGACCCTTAAACATATGTACTACTATCAGAAAAGTAGGTTAGGTTAGGTTAGAACTGTGATCCCTTCAAAAAAGAATAAAATTAATTTATGAAATGTTTTATACTGTTTGCTAGTTATATTATACTAGTCGTATATCAATAGATAGTTATACCATATAACGGTTATTATAAAAAAGTGTTATACGAAATAAAGATTATACAAAATAAAAGTAGATATTTTGTGGTTATACCAAATGTTAATTATGTCAAATGAGTGATTATATCCTTTAAATATATACCAAATGTTTTTATATCAAATGTTACTATACCAAAAGTAGTTATACCAATCATTACACACCCTTTAATAATGAATGTTACCTATATTTCTGCATATCAGTGGTTATTATTGTAATCTACTTGGGTACTGTACAAAGAAAATGTCCTCTATTTTTAAGTAGGTTCTATTCCCTCTCAGCTACCAATGAAATAGTGTCGTACTAGAATTCTTTCCTCCAAAAGTAGATAAGACGTTGCAGAAAAGTACAGTCTACTAACATACATTTTTTTCCCAAGTGAATAACAGGTTCTTGAGTAAAGTCACTACTTTTAAAAAATCTCGTTTTCTCCCAAGTGAAAACAGTAAGTCTATATGCATTCCATACATACTTACTACAATTTTCTTTTCATTGACAGACGAAGATACAAGTTTTTTTAAATGTAAATGACAGCTCAACGAGTGCCTCTGAATAAAATGGGTCCGATGGGACGATCCTAGAATACCCTATAATTTTATGAAAGCAGTAAGAAAATTAGGGAAATGAGTTCAGATGGCACTACTTTATGCTTTAAATATTTTACTTCATTTGGTGTTCTAAATGTACTCATATTTGAATTTCAATTATTTGATTTGGCTTAGATATGGATCTAATCACTCAATGTTTAATGTGACATTTCACAAAAACATGACGTTCGACAGTGAAAGATAAGATGCAATCTTATTCAAGATCGAATAATAAAATCCGGATACGTCTGCTGGTCACTCATAACCGTATTAACACAGTCGCCTTTGAGCTACGTTCGTACCGCTACGTCGTAGCCGATAGTATGAGTTTCTCGGTATGTAGAAAAAATGTTTCGTAAGGACAAAACGACAACAGATCTGGTTTTTTTTCGTTTTCATTTCAATGGCTGGTAATATGTGTGAAAATATATTATAAAATTTATAAAATAAATAGATCGGATACACAAGTGCTAAAAGTAACGTTTTTTTATAACTAAAATCAACTACTATATTTTAAAAATTACTATTGAGGAGACATACCTAATAGTGCACCCGGTCAATTTCGACTGGAGGACAACTTCAACTACCTAAGTAATGGAAAGATTTTCCATTTCTTTTATACCATAATTAGATACAACTTTATTTTATAACAAACATGTGAAAAGCCTGTGTGGTGACGGGTTAAGAATTTCGCCATCCCCTTTCTTCCCGTGGGTGTCGTAAAAGGCGACTATGGGATATGGGTTAAATTGTGGCGTAGGCGAGAGGCTGGCAACCTGTCACTGCAATGTCACAGTTTCGTTTTCTTTCAACCCCTTATTTGCCAGGAGTGGCACTGAAGCTTTGGTAGTTTCGTGTGCTCTGCCTACCCCTTTATGGGATACAGGCGTGATATGTATGTATGTATGTATGTATGTATGTGAAAAGCGTTTAAAAACAAATTTATCAAAATTCACAAAACAAGAAATCAAGAAACGTTGCAAATAACATAAAGCCCAACAAAAATAACAAATTAACAAAAGCGTAAATATCTGTGATTATGAAGTACGAAATTCAATTATTTCCAAAAGCAACCCTCAGTTGAAAGTCACATGTCAAAAACACTTATCGAAATAAATATTGTATTAATTTTAAAGAGAGTTACAAATTCCGGCGGCCGTGTCAGTCCGGAAGGCCGCAAACCGTTTATAAAAATTCAAAGGTCAGACTTCGAGGAAGTCGCTAACAGCTGAGCGATGAGCGGATTAGACAGCAGGCCAGCTATAAATAACGAGGTTATTTTCTGAGAGACTGAACGTAATTTACTTGAGAAATATTTAGAAGAATATGTTTAAATGTGAGTGCATAAATCACTTAATGGAAGTCATATTTTAATGGCAACCAGAAAGTAATGTATTGTGTATGATTTTGCATGTGAAATATTGTCGACTTGAGACCAATAGGACCCATTTACACGGTGCGCGAACTTGCTTGTGATTTTAGTTAACTATGCGGATTGTTGACATTATAATATAATTATACAAAACAGCGCACTAATCAAGTAGTACCGCAATGTAGTAGTAAAAATCGTATGTGATCTCATGCGAGAGCATCGGGTAATGGGCTAAAGCTTGTACAGTCGAGTTCATAAATATTTGTACATTTTTTCACCTTATTGCAACAAGTCGCGTGAAGAAATGTACACATTTTTAACTATAAAACTCCCGTGAGACTCAAACATATTTAAAAATATTTAAGCGGGTTACTCACGTGTTAAGTCGAAAATGAATCGAAACATGTCGAACGCTATATCGACTTAAATAACACGTGAGTAACCCGCTTAAAATATTTTTAAATGTACACATATTTATGAACTCGACTGTACTGTGTAAAAGTTATCAAACTAAGCTTCTAATTATATAAACCGTCGTAAACTTCGTGCACAGCTTGGTCAAAATATGTTGTTTTATATTAAAATATCTGGCAGAATTCGTCTCGTTTTTTAACAGACCCTGTACTATGAGTTTTGTTAACGAACATAATCATCACGGAAAATTTATGTCAAAAACAATCATGAGACGAGGTCATGGTCAAAATTCCAAGTTTAGTTCACCTTTGATTGAATAAAGAGACTTTGTTAATTATATCATTAATAAATTATCATATCACCGCAGTAAGTATTTGTCTCCAGAACCTGCTGTGTCTGTGTGTGCTGTGTCAGTTGAATCCCGGCCGCAGGTGGGTCGCCGAATATATTTAGCGCTGAGTCGCGTTCATTGTCACTACGCGCCAAGGCCCGAGACAAATTGTTGGCCGAGCGATAACTACCGTTATGTAATAAGTGCACAATGTAAACAAACAGAAAAAAAATGAGGAACACATAAATTTCTCTAGTGCGTTAATTTTTCCCATGCAAATAGACTACTTTATTATAGTTTACATTTTTTGTTAATTTCTATAAAACTATACTGGTCAGCTACAACTCATTACTGATCGCATAAAATCCATACTAATATTATAAATGGGAAAGTGTGTGTGTCTGTTTTTTTGTCCGTCTTTCACGGCAAAACGGAGCGACGAGTTGACGTATTTTTAGGGTTCCGTACCAAAAAGGTACAACAGGAACCCTTATGGTGCGACTCTGTCCGTCTGTCTGTCCGTCTGTCACATTGTTAAATATCTCGAGAACTAGTTATGCTATCGATATGAAATTTGGAATAGTTATAAACATTGTGAACCTCTACAAGTTGAAAGTATTTTTTTTTAATTAATTAATATAAATGATAGAAAATGGCCAAAATGAAAGGGGGGCAAACTGAAAATTTCAAGTAACTAGGTCAAGTGGGGTATCGTTAGAAAGAGCTCAAATTGTACATATCAAAACTATTTTTTATAATTTTTTGGTTGTGGAAAAAAAATGTTTTTTGAAGGAAAATAAAAAAAAAATACCGTTCCCCCCCTTATCTCCGAAGTTTACCAACATAAATGTATGAAATTTTCACCAAACATGGGTATTATAATGAATATTACAGGAAAAATAAAATCGTACACGTATCTTGAAAACTTTTTTATTTATTTATAAAAAACCTTTCAGATTTACATTTTCAATTTCAACACCCTTGCGGGTGTTTATTGTACCTGTATTTTTTAACAAAATAACAATGAAATTACCTGCTTTCAAATAGAGGCAAAATGGTTAAAATCGGTTCACGCAATAAACAATTATTCCATAAAAATCATCTTCCATACTAGCTCGCGCGCATTAGTTTACTCAATTTGCCGATAGATGTCGCTGTACGTTGAACGCTCATTTCCTACATCGCGTTTTTCCTGATATAATGAGGTCGGTTCAGGAGCGTCGTTGCGACATGTCGTAAGTCGTAAACTATTGAAGCCTAATAGTCTTGATTTTATTTGGACGTTGTCTACCAATAAAATTGTATATTAAAATATTACTTGTTATGTGGGAAATTGAGTCTTGAGGGATTTAGTAAAATCTGTAGAGTTCTATGAATAACATTTTGATGATTCAACTATTGAAAGTTTGTACGGAACCCTCGGTGAGCGAGTCCGACTCGCACTTGACCGGTTTTTTTAAGTGGAGATAGTTGAAGGGATGGAGTGTGACATAGGCTACTTTTTCTCTCTTTCTAACCTCCCACTTCCCTAAAATGGGGGGTGGAAGTTTGTATGGAGCATTCCAAAATTTTCGAATTTCACGCGAGCGAAGCCGCGGGCACAAGCTAGTTGGTTTATATTTACTTGTTGCAAATTATTACAAATACATAATCATATTCATAATTACTATAAATAATCATTTTATAAATAAAATCGATGTCAGTAGAAATTGTCAACAAGGTAAACAAACCATTATATAAAAAAATCTATATTTTTGCACAATTTTATTATTTTAAAGGTTGAGGATCATAATGTGAGATGAATTGATTAAATAACACATGGATTTAGCTAGTATCGGATGAGTTAAAATGGAAATTAAAGACATTTTGACTACAAGGTTTGTTTACATTGTTCAAAAATTCTATTGACGGCGACTTTATACCTACATTAATTTTAACATCAAAATAGAAAATCACCGCACTGATTATATACTTACCAAACAGAAACAAAATATACTATCGACAAGGCAAGAGAGGGAAAATATTCGATAGAATCCAAAGCCGTTACAATTTATGTTCCTAATTTTTTCTCTTTGGTCACTGGTATCACAAGTCCCGTGTTGAATGCTAAACAATATTTCAAGAGCAGACCATTGTAATATCTAGTGCAATCTTTTGTGTGCAAATTTGCAAGTATTTATACCTTTTACTTGTATAAGCGGAAGCGGAGTGACGAGTTGGAGTAAAAATACTCGAGAGCACTGGCACGTGCGCTGGCCACGATTTATCGCCACTGAAAATGATCTTTTAAATGCTTTATGTTATAATCAGACGTGAACTATGATTTTAATAGCCACAGTTTGATCTTTATTTAGTAGATTCACCTATTTCACTATTGTAAAAAATTAATGGCTTATTGGTATAAGGCTATTTACATAATAAAAGTTTACTCTAAGAACAAATTAAATTATTTTCATAGGAAATATTTTAATAAGTGTTTTTAGTTGACACACTACTATTATCCATACTAATATTATAAATGGGAAAGTGTGTGTGTCTGTTTGTTTGTCCGCCTTTCACGGAAAAAACGGAGCGACGAATTGATTGAGTGATTTTTGAAGTGGAGATAGTTGAAGGGATGGAAAGTGACATAGGCTACACTTTGTCTCTTTGTAACTCGAGCGAAGCCGCGGGCAAAAGCTAGTTAACTATAAACTGAAATAAATGTCATATACACAGAAAAAATACCAAGGCCTCTAAGTGTCCAATGCTGGATTCGAACCAGCGTACTCCGCCCAGCATTAGACACTTGGAGGTCTTGGTCATTATGCGACCAGTTGGCCGAGTGGTTCAGGCATCCGTGACTATAACGTACGCTGGTTCGAATCCAGCATTGGACACTTGGGGGCCTTGGTTATTTTTTCTGTATATATGACATTTATTTCAGTTTATAATAAAACTTTTTTCTACTCCCGTACTGTTATTCGTGAGTTACAAGGTCGTGCATGGAACTTTAAAACCCTACATAAAAGATGTCAGGACAAGTCTATCTAGTCTATACCCTGAAAACATTTAGTAGCAGTAGCACGATATAGCTGTTAAAGTTCAGTAAATACATTGCTACCAACTTAACAAACCAATTCGCAGAGTCGAAACTCCTTCGTTTTCTGCTGCGTTCATTGGCGACGCGTCAAATCGCATTCAAATGTTAAGAACTCGATTCAACTCGGCTCGATTCGTCTTAGTTGCTTATACCATGACAGTTTTATTTTCATGTTTGCACTCAAACTCCATATTCAAAATGGTAGGCGGTCCACTAGAAAACTAAGATGACTGAAAGTAGGTATTTTTGAATTTATAATTTTCTTTCAAAATAGTGCTTGTCGTAGAAAAAGTATTTATGCAACGGTGTTTCAGTCAAAAAATTTAGTAACAATTTTCGGCTTCGCCTCAAATTGTTACCCACGCCACTCACCTTTTTTGACCTCTTTTAATCACCAGTTGCATAAAATACTATAAATGAACATTTTTATAAACTCCTATTTGTGAATTTAAACTGTCACATTTATATTTCTGTACTGTCGACCAGTTGAATCCTACGCCAACGAAGAACCTTTCCACAGTAAACATCAAAGTGTCTTCTATTGTACTTAAAGCACGATGCGAATAAGACAGGGTTCTAGAGGGGCCTAGGATTAAAATTGGTTGACCGCACCAAAGGTGGATTTACCGCCTTCATTTTCGTCAAATTGTAAGTCAAATTTGTGAACCGACTCCAAATTCACGAGCCTACAATTTACAGTCAGTTTCATAAAATATAAAATGATATCAACAATAAATTTTATTTCAGGATACTCCCAAAATATTTCTTCCAGTTGCAATTAGTGAAAAGTTAATTACGGGAACCTAACTCCACAATATAAGGATTCCGCCAGGGACAATTATTTTTAATGAGGGTTGAGATTATTCAGCAAGGCAAATTCATCACTTTTATTCTTAAAACATGTTTTTATATAAAATATTTTTAACAACATTGTTTTTCTACATGCGATAATATTATACCGACTACATATACCGGGGTATACAGTCGACTGAAGAGGGTGAAAAAGTGGATACATCTCTTTGTAGTCAACTGTACAATTCCAAATGAGAATATAATTTTAGTTCCATTATAAACAGAACTGGTCCCTAGCCAACGTCATAATCGCTTACGCTAATATCATCATCGGAGCTCTTTCTATCGCTTTCCCGTATTGTTGACGTTGGCTAGGTATCTAGAGGGACTAGACAGACTCCATCGCAAAAAAATATGGCAGATACTGCAAAAGGGTCACATGATTACGAATTAATGTATACATTTTAATTTTTTTCCTTAATAAAAGTATTATTAATTACCTATACGCAGGTATGTAGGTAATACCTAATTATTTGACTACGAGTATTAGCAGCTATTCTCTTAACTTTCTGTAAGAATAGAAATTCAAGTGTTGTTTATTTTCACTTGGGCACATTACATTAACATAATAACGGTCTGTTTTCATTTAATTTCGATTCAACGTGACTGCAATGTAACTACTAAAATGTACAGCGGGTAACAAAAGTTGCGCGAACGTACTGATAATTATTTGTATTACATGTGTACATATGGATGGGATAAGATACATGTTTTGACAGATATTAGTAGATTAGTAAAAAAAGAAAAAAAAATGTAATATGGCAAAATTACCGGTGACGAAAAATAATTTAAATATTATAGGACATTCTTAATACACAGATTGACTGAGTCCCACGGTAAGCTCAAGAAGGCTTGTGTTGTGGGTACTCAGACAACGATACATATAATATATATTAACGTATTAACGTATTTAATTGACACTATTTATTCACGATGTCCGCAACCAGTATGCTGTCCCGCACATCTCGCTGGCTCCGCAGAAAACAGCGCCGTTGACACGCCTGTCGTGTCAGCTGCATTGCTGAGTGGAGACCATTTCGGCCTCTCATTTCTACTTCTACTGTTTTGTTTTAAGTCTTTGTATTTCTATTTCTGATGTTTGTAGTGATGTATTGGCTGAATAAATGAATTCTATTCTATTCTATTCTATATAAATACTTATATACATAGAAAACATCCATGACTCAGGAACAAATATCTGTGCTCATCACACAAATAAATGCCCTTACCGGGATTCGAACCCGGGACCGCGGCGCAGCAGGTAGGGTCACTACCCACTGCGCCAGACCGGTCGTCAAATTTAAAAACTAACAGACCCAAAAAATCAATAAGTTTAATGACTGCCGTTCAAATTCTCTAAATAAAAATGTTTAAAAGTTATTTTGGATTAAGGCTAATATGTTAATCGTTATTGCTAACCAATAGATTGATAATAAAACTTGTCAAATAGATGAAAATGATAGGTTAGTTTAAATAGACCTGAAATGTTTCGGTTCTCAAAATAGTTGCCAAATTAGTCTCTACCACACCTCGGACACTGGCGATCAAATAATATATGAAAGAGGCGCATTCTTAGCACACAGTCTAAGCACGGTGTACTGTGCTTGTATTCAGTGAAATATGACAGGTCGACTGTTCGCGTTTTTGACAGGCGGTAACTGTGAGGTAACCGAGAGGGGGTGGGCGGCGCTTTCAGCGGGGAGCGGGAGTGGTCATACTGTACGATAGTACTCTTTATTATATTGTGCCTCTACACACATGTTGACATGTTTAATAAGTACGATACTTGATAGCAATTTAACTGAAAATTTAAGTTTTAAAAATATAACGTATTCGAAAATGTCAAAAACTTTTGGTAGAAGCTTAGATAGCTGCATTTTTCAGCGTCGCGAGTGCACTAAGCCGCCGCTAGCCGCTAGCGTTTCAAGTTACACACTTTACACAATAGTGTAGGCACTGTAGCCCTGACACGGTCCATAGAATTAATAATTAACATGTGACACGCATTCACTTCATTCATAAAGTATTAGTCGTGGCTACACCGTAGTACCAGCACTGAACACATGGACATTAGTGGTAACTTCATTGGCCTATGATCCACCAAATTGTATTAGTTATTGGAAAAAACAAAAACTAAAATAAATAATTTCACATTATCCGATCCGATATTGGATGTAGGACCGATATCCCATGCTGGCGGCAGAGCCAGATGCTACGCGCACTTGATGCATCCGCCGTAATGGGCTTCGCGGTGCTCCGGGGGAGTACCAGTGCCCAAACGCCCACGCGAATGGGGGTGCCTGCCCGTGCCCAACTGGCGCCCAAACTGCATGCGGCCAGTATAGGCCACCCGCCGGGGTGTACGTGGTGGAATGAGTGACCCTGCGACACTCCACCCAAGGCGGAGACGGAATTCGTTGGTGGTTTTAGACGGTAGTCCTCCTGGTTAGTCCGTCATCGCCCCTGGTCCCCCGGACCGGATGGCATGCGTAAATGCATTTCCCCAACGTTAAAAAAAATGACCGATATCCCATACCTTTAAGCCGCCATCTTTGATTTTTGCCTTTGAAATCCTTCCGCCATCCGATATCGGATCGGATAATGCAAAAACGCACAGAGAGATTAATTAAAAATGTACCTAAAGTTTACTGTTTTGGTTGGGACGGACCCACGACGATTGCTAGCCCAGTACTCTTCCACGCAGTAAATTTAACTGTAATATATATTAGTCTTAACAACGCCTGTTGCTGCTCATAATGTCTATAGTTACTTACCTATCATCCTCGTCAATAGGCGGGTAATACATCAATCATATGTGTCGAGTGAAGATGGATTAAGTTTTGATGTTTTCCTTTTTTTTTTATAGCAGTTATCGTCTTTATTATGCGAGCGTGCGACTTTCGATCCGGAGGTCGCGGGTTCGAAACCCGGCTCGTACCAATGAGTTTTTCGAAATTTATGTGCGAAATGTCATTTGATATTTGCTAGACGCTTTTCGGTGAAGGAAAACATCGTGAGGAAGCCGGACTAATTCCAATAAGGCCTTAGTTACCCTTCAGGTTGGAAGGTCAGATGGCAGTCGCTTTCGTAAAACTTAGTGCCTATGCCAACTCTTGGGATTAGTTGTCAAAGCGGACCCCAGGCTGCCATGAGCCGTGGCAAATGCCGAGATAACGCAAGGGGGATGATGAGTCTTCATTTTATTATTGATCTTAGCATTAGGCTTTAAATTTAACAATTCTCGACCAACTTATAAACCGTGTTTCTTTGGTTAAATTTTCTTTAGGAAAACGAACAAGTTAGCGTCAAGTATCTGTGGCATCTAATACACCTGGCTACTGTCCAAGTTTTGTATACTATTTTTCTGTTCGACGGAGGCTGGATGCGGTAACTTCGCTTAGCGCAGTGGCCTTACAATTTGACGCTTTCCAACCGGAGGACGGAAAATGTTTGTATCTAATGATTCTAACAATATTCTACACGTACACGAAATACATTTTGTAAATTCGATACGGAAGCTTTTAACAGTCCTTAGCGTAGGATCTAAAAGAGCACTCATTTTTTTGCATAAAATATTGAAAAATTTTACCCACAGCGTAAATCAAATATATTATGCAGTACAATTGCCATAATAGTATTTTATGCAACAGGCGATTAAAGGAGGTCAAAAACGACGAGTGGCGTGGGTAACAAGGTGAGGCGAAGCCGATAATTGTTGATAAAGACGCCACGAGTATTTTTTTTCTCAGTTAAACGCCGTTGCATACAATACTTTTTCTACGACCATGCACTTAGTTTTTAATAGTTTTCTAGAATCTTTCGTGAAATTCACACTGTTTCCTGTATTTTGCACTACCAGCGCAGCTGCCTAAAGCCATCCCCCGCCGGCTTACCGCGCACGCACGCAGTATCGTTATAACAATGCGTTGCTATGGTTACATAGCCAAACAATGCGTTTTCAATTTTTTCGTTACTGCGCGCGTGCGCGGGAAACCGGTGGGCGCTGGCTTTGGAGTTTTAAAGGTTTTATGTAGGGTTTTAAAGATAGGTGCACGACCCTTTAAATGTCAAATTACAGTTCGGGAGTAGAAAAAAAATTAAGGGTCACAGTTAGTTACTTCAAGATTCTTCTGAATCAATGAATTTATTGATTACACAGAATTACAGTATGACTAGTTCAGTAATTCACCAGTACTTATTATTCGTATAAGTACATATTTGAAATAGTTAACTTACCTACGTTTTAATAAGGTAACTCATAAATAATGTTGCTCAGGTACCTACTACCTACTTGCCTAGAAGAAAAATATTTTGCGTGCAAGTGACTGGAATTAATTATGTTTCACTTTGGCCGACAAACGCTATTCCGAGTATAAAATGAAATTATAATTTTCGCAGTGTTTTAATTATCATATTCAGTATTAGGTAGTCTGTTCTGAGAAAAAACCCTCCGATACCGTAGTTCTGGACATTTAATAAATAAATAAAAGAAAAGTAAATCTTGAGAGGCATACTAATTAGTATAATTATGTAATCGAAAAATTGCCAATTTTTTCAAATGATATAGTTGTCACAAATACACGCCATCTTAGTGCGTTTCCACATTATCCGATCCGATATCGGATGTCGGATCGGTATCCCATACATTACAGGCACCATCTTGGATTTTTTCCATTGAAATCCTTCCGACATCCGATATCGGATCGGATAATGTGAAAACGGACTCCAGTATTAATGATAGCGGCGGCCGTTGGAACTAATTTGACACCATACAATTGAATATGGAAAAGCCGACAAACTGAGGGCAGCACCAATCGTGCACGTTCTAAGTTATTCAGGATTACTTTTGGTTTGTTGTTTCATCCGCTTTTATTAATGCTGACTTTACATTGGTAGTTTTTTTTTTACACCTGTAGATCAACTTAGCCCCAAACTAAGCAAAGCTTGTACTATGGGTGCTAAGCGACGATATACGTACTTAAATAGAAAATAGATAAATACATACTTATATACATTGAAAACATCCATAACTCAGGAACAAATATCTGTGCTCATCACACAAATAAATGCCCTCACCGGGATTCGAACCCAGGACCGCGGGTTAGCAGGCAGAGTCACTACCGACTGAGCCAGACCGGTCGTCAAGATCAGAGTTAAGATTATAAAGCGAGCATTGTTTTTTTTGCTACTCCTGCTGACTGTACTTAAGCCTTGCAAGTTTTGAAAAGAGGCCCCATGATGCCAATTAGCAACTTTACAACAGAAGTTACAAAGTTGCTAGTTTGAAAGGGTTGCTATGGCTTCAACACTTGAATCACGAAGGATACATTTTTGTTTTTTAGATTCTCGTGGGTAAAAAATTGAGCTTATTACATTACAAAAGCAAAGAATTACTTGGAACGTAGATTGTTGTGTTTTCAATTCAATAATAAAACAATGAAAACCTGTACACTTCTTATCTCTATTAAATTCCTTGAAATCATAATTAATTAAAAAGGCAAGGGTTGTTAGTTCAGTGCCCGTTGACCCTACCAAGCTATTTCATTATCCACGATAGACAAAATAATTCCATCACTAACTAAACGTATTGGAATGCTTGGAAGAATCAAGTGACTATTTGAATACCTTCATTAGGTACCTACATGAATTAGGTAAGGTACATGGGTGCAATTGCAACTGGGCGGCCATTCACAACTACTGATCCATTTTTTTTTTTTCATTTTTTATACTATTTACTTGAGCTCCATTTGTATCCACTTAAAACGCGTACCATATATTAACAGTGGGCACTATTTAAATCGAGTAGTTGAATATTGCCTTCCAGTTGTGATTGCCCCGCTATACCTCATATTTACAGGCCCCGTAGCCAAACGAAAGTGATACGCCGCTGGCTCTGTCGCGCCAATACGCAAGCGCGATAGAGATAGATATCTACTAGCGCTTCGTTTCGTGAGCGTTTCGTGAGCGATTGTGCCATTCGGCTAGCCACCCTGTTCACATTATTTTATTCGTCCCATTCTAAAAATGCTTCTATATTTCGTCGCTTAACTTCAAATTCTGGTAAATTCAGCCTTCCTTAAGGTTTTTTAACCCCCGACGCAAAAACGACGGGGTGTTATAAGTTTGAAGTGTCTGTCTGTCTGTTTGTCTGTCTGTCGGTCTGTGTGTGTGTGTGTCTGTCTGTGGCATCGTAGCTCCCGAACGGAGGAACCGATTTAGTTTTTTTTGTTTGAAAGCTGAGTTAGTCGGAAGTGTTCTTAGCCATGTTTCATGAAAATCGGTCCACTATGTCGGGGTTTTTTTTTCAAAATTTTAATTTTATGGTTATTTATACTTATAGAAAAATATAATCTAAAAGATTGAAGATAATCTCGACATATCTGTAATTGTTAAAATTAAATTTTTTTTTTAGCCGAAAATGTCACTTTAATACTGACAGATCGATCGCTGTGACAAAGAAATTTCTTACAGTCTAAGCATAGTTAACATTTGGTTATGGTTAGACTTACCAAATAATGTAAAGCCATATCTATTGACAACTAAGCCTCGAGTAGTAAGCAAATTATATTATAAAGCGTGTCATTCACGTTGGCACGAAAATTTGTGAAATCTTACCTTTACTTGTATAAAAATACGAACCAAGACACACGGCCCCGTAAATGACACGATTAATATATGCGTGACTGGGAAGTCGGTGTGTTGTGAAATCCGTTTGATCCCGGCAATACCACCGCTCTCGCATTGTTTGTTTATTCACTTATAGCACAGAATATATAATAGTACAAGTACAGAAGGCCCACTGCTTTGATGTTCACGAAATGCCGCCTTTTTAAATGCCTACAAAATTCTAACAAAGAAACGAGCCGCACGTGCGCAGCGTCGGATGATAGGGTTGCCTATGGATTAAAACGAATTAATTCTCAGATAAAATGTTATATTATTTATTCAAGTCTTGACTACTTTCTAGGTCTATATACAGTATTTATATATTTTTGTTTAAGCCTTCAGCATCACAAGCCTTATTGAACATTTACTTGGGACTTAATCAATAAGATCTGTGTAAGATTGTCCTATTTTATTCATGATGTCTATTTAACTAAGCATTATTAGCCATTCCACACGTGGACATCGCATATGAACCTTAAAAAAAAACTCGCGACGTAAAGTAACAATAGAAAGTGCGAACGTGCGTTCCGTGAGAACGCGCGCCACCCCTGATTAGGCCGCGAACTCGCGGCCGCCAGCATGTACTTGTAGCGCGGCGATAGAATCGCAGAGTGAGCCGCCCCTGCTTATAGTAAATACTAAATAAATAATAATGAGAAGTTAGAAGGTTAGGTTTGCGTCACACACACCACTCCTCTTATTCAGTAAAGGGTTGTTACGAAGATAATTAATATAGATAATAGATTTTTGTGCATTTTTTGTTGAAAGATTAAGAACATCAGTTTTTATAATTATACCGATATCTTTTACCTTTAGCGCCATCTAACCGAACATCAATCATAGACTGGCATGATTTGAGACGCTACAGTAGCGAAAATGCTAAAATGGAAAGGAGACCCCCTTTCAATTTTGGAATTTTAGTTAAATATACTAGTGTTATTAACTAGATTTATCGAAAAAAAAGTGTCCATTAAGAACAACTCAGTTAAAAGATATCGCGAAAAAATCTTTAAAATCGAGGTTCCACTCGCTCTCAACTGTTTCCTCCTTCAAAACTTAATCAATCGGAACGAAATTTGAGAATCTGAATAACAATGAAGTAATCTCTGTCGGACCGTTTAGTTTTTTTGGCTAATTGTTACCAATAATCAGAGGGCGGAATTGCTCATGGCAAAAATCAAACGTCAATCGAGTTGGAACGTTAAATTTTATCGACTATCGATTGAACTAAAATTATCAGTATATTGAGTTGTTTCCGTCGTAAGTAAGACGAGGATACTTCTTTATCCATTTGTTGACTGTTTTTCGTTTTAGATTAACCATTTTTTTTCAAACGTTTTTGCAAGAGGACTAGTGACAAAAATGGTATTCAAATGTTATACAATTTACTTTTAATCTAGTCAAAGAGGTCAAAATCAAATGGTCGAATAGCTAATCAGAGGTCAAATAAAGGCAGAAATTTAAAAGGTGACTGTTTTTATCGATAGGTGAAAATGTCGATAAAATTTAACGTTCCAACTCTATTGACGTTTGATTTTTGCCATGAGCAATTCCGCCCTCTGCTGGTGTTACCAATCTTGAGTATCACACCTTTTTTGTGCCATAATGAAAAAGGCCGTTTTTGGAAATTTTTGATGGGCTCTATAGCGTCTTTAAAAATCAAAACGGTCCGACACAGATAAAAATAATAATAATATGTGTTGAAAAAATCATTGCTCTATCTTCAAAGACCAGGGAAGAAATAGTAGAGAGCGTTTATATGGAAAATTGACCCTCCTGTATCGTCTTAACGAGTATATTTTTTATCTGTTGTGGTTCCAATGTGCATTTTTTCTTATAGGTACTTTGTTATCTTTACGAAGTCTTTTTGCCCATAGTAAATATAAATAAATAAGTATTAATGAGAAGTCAGAAGGTTCATTCGGGTCACACAGGCTCTCCCCTTATTTAGTTAGGCAAAGGGTAGTGCATTAGGGCCGATTTACACGGCGCGCGTACTCGCACGCGATGATGTTACATCACGAACTACAACAGCAGCATATACAGTTCAGCGAACCAATTATATACCTACTAGTATTCGGTCTCCCCAAGTAGGCTATTTTGACTGCCAAGATGACCAAGCGTTTTACCTATTATATTTGGTCACCCAAAATATTGTTGAGCGATAAAGTGGAGGTTGACCTCCGAGCTCCGTGAGATTGGGGTCGGCAAAAGCTGGCGAGATACCGCTCAAGACCGAGCAAAGTGACGTGCTCTTGTTGGAGGCCAAAACCCATTTTGGGTTATCGCGCCCGCCAAGTTAGTAATAATTAGAGATCGGACAGTTGGGCGTCATTTGTTGACGTTTTCGGAATAATGAACCTAATGTTGTTTGAATGACACCCAAATGTCCGATCTCTGGTAATAATATACCTACCGCAAAGTCAGCAATGTAACGACAGTAACGACTATACCTAGATATTTTTCTAGCACGAACGAAGTGACACTAGTGACTTCCTTCCGATATTAATTATTACCGTGGCAATGAATCCTGAGTAGTTTTATGTGCTCTGTCTAGCCCGTTTAGGGAATATAGGCTTGAATATAAGTGTATATAACATTACTGTTTTATACAAATGTCACATGTTTGAAACTAATGGACAATAATAATACAACGAACCACATTTTAAGAGTTTACATAATTTCTTATATGATTTGATTATTCAAGATTTTTGATATTATTATTAGGGGTAATTAATAACCTTAATTAAGGGCGATGTTTTTATTTTGTCAAGCACTAACAACTTGAGGTTCGTGCCAGAAAAATAATATATCTAGGTATAGTAACGACACTGGCATGAGAGTTCTCGCACCGTGTAAATGGCCCTTAGTAATTTGCGCTACCCAATGCGGGCCTTCTCTCGGGATTCTTCGGCCTTGGCGGTAACGTTGGTCGGACTTTAATATTATGTGTTAATTTGTATTACTTTCACGGTAACTATTTTAATGGAGTTGCCAGAAAGTTAATAAGCATGACTTAATTAAATTAAACTTTGCTACTTAATTTTAAAATGTTTGAAAAACTTGTATAACTTGAATGCTAATAATTATGGAATCATTGTACTGGCAAATAGTATCTATTTAAGCTTAACTGGTACCTACGTAGTGACACTGCCTAGAAGTACTAGAATTCGTCCTGGGTTCAGATCCTGTAAACACTGATTCACTGGTAAAGTACTACCTAGTCGCCAGCACTTTCTATGGAGACGTAATCATTTTCACGTCATTCAAAATTATGTCGCGGCGCGGCAGCACCTACCCGAATCCGCCCGGTCTAAAGTGAGTCATCCTTTACTTTTGTCACTTGTTTTTTTTTTACATGGAACCTAACAAAAATATTTTTCAATTGAATTGAAATAGATTGTTTCTGTGTTTCCCACAGAAAATGGTTAATATTTACATGAATAAATTTTTCATTCAACTCAGGTACTTACTATTCTGGAAAGCAATTGCAATCGGTGAACAAAACAAAACAATTCAATTTTCAATTTTTCATTTCAAATATTGTTTTGTTTTCGAGCCTTTATGCTTGTAAAACTGATTTGTGTTGGTATTAGAGTTGTTACTTGTTCGATATTTGAAAAGAAACAAATGACTGATCGATGAATCCACATTGCAAATATACAGGGTGTATTTTTGATATTACCTCATATTTAAAAGTTTATGAGTATACGCCTTACGGAACATATTTTCATATGATTTAATTAAAAAATACATTTTTTTTCATACAAAAAAATTACGCAATGAATGATTTTAGTTAGCTGACTTGACGTACGAACTGTCAATTAGTTCCGAGTCTTCGATATGTCTAATACTTAGGTGCTTGCAATACATTGCTGCTATTTTTTTTTAAATTACGCTCTGGCAGTTAGGACCAAACTTATAATTACTTGTTGTATGGGTTCGTAGCACTAAAACCTTGGTCCGATTAAAGTTTGAGGTAATATCAAAAATACAGCCTGTATGATTCTTTTTTGGTTGCCGATATCCTAAAGTATAAAAGTGACGCTGAAAATTTGTTTAATTAGATCAAAGAGGATCGAGTATTATCTATAATACTCGATCCTCTCTCTCTATAGAGAGTTACTGTCAAAGTAAAATGTGTAATCACAGTGCATAGACTGCCATCTCTCGACACAGGCTTAAAACTTTTGAACCTCAGTTTTGAAAATTTGGCCCGTATTCTTAGCTTGATATGTGTTAAAATGTCAAATATTAATATTAGCGTCATCTAGCCGAGCGTACCCCAAAGGTGTATCGCCATCTAGCTCACCGTAGCTTTTTCTGTATGGTTTTGAGGTACGTTTTTTTCTTAGACTTTATCTGTCTATATGGAGTTACGTACACACACATTCACGAACACACAATCATCGTTTTTTCCCAAATTGTACTTAGTTATAATTAATGAAAACAAATTGATAGATTCACCCTATACTTTCCTAAATAGTTTGTTCATATCTAGTATAAGTACAAAAATTGTGTATTTTGTTGTTAACGATGCGCGCAACCTGTTGTTTTTAATACTCCTAACTGTGTTGACTACCTACAGGACAGGCTCTGCCTAGTGTAGGAACCATTGTAAGTCTTTGCGTTCATGTTATTAGAGCACTGCTTATTTTCGTCATGTTAATTGTAATTGCCTATTGTCATGTACTGTAATAAACTTTACTTTACATATGTCTTTGATTAGATATAGGTACTTAAGTTATCGCTTATTTGAGATGATTGGAGCTCATAGTTATAATATCTATGGGCTCTGAAATTGTCTGAAAATTTTGCCCTACAACAAATTTAATACCAGTATGTGAGCTATAAATACATTTGTAATTATTAGTTCGGAACAATACTAAACTAATAATACTTAACAAGTTACCAACTAATTGCGTTTCTGTCTTCTCAATCTCATAATGAATATGATTATCGAATAATTTATTTAGGAGCAAAAACTAAACACTGAGCATAAAACTTAATAGCTAACCGTATACCTATCTAAAATAGGCAGGCCATGCATCAAGCATTGTATTATCTTTATGCTTAGGTACTTAGTTTTAGTATTTAACATGAAAATATATTAATTATTTATAACAATAAAAAACAAACAAAGAATAAAAGGTCAGAACAAAAGTAAATTGAATTAGCATTAGCACAATAGAAGAAAGTTAACACGTTCGCAGTTCACGCCCTTTGAACCAGTTCTTAAGGAAAATCGTGCAGCGGGATATTAGAAGGGTACACGTGTTAACGAAACGGTTTATTGTGCATTGTCGACCACTCGATTTCGTAAAGCTCGTTCAATAATATTTCGACTAATTGCCACTTCAATTCTACTATTAGAATTAGAAACATGATTACCCCACATTTTCTAGCACTTGTTTTTTTTTAAATAGTAATTAGCCGTTTTCCACGGACTTTTGAATGGCGAAAAAACGAAACACCTGAGCAATTGAGCATACATCTCTTTGTACAGTACTCCTCGATTTAATTAGTAAAAGTAGTTTTTTCTTGTTTAGGTACTTTAAGTTATTTATGGAAACACGTTTTTCATATTTAGTGTCAAAACTGTCTGAGCCGCTGTCTATTCCTTTTAATATTTGGGATCTAATCAAAAAGCTTCAGCAATTGTGACAATCTGAAGTAGAAGGTACAGTGACCTGCGAATTCATTGATAAATTCGGCATGGACTTTTGCAGCTCACTCTACCATTATTTTGATTAGGGTAAACTCGCCTCATTCGGTGACACGCCTAATTCGGTGAAACAACCAAAAATCGTCTTTCGGAATAGTGCTTCAAAGCTTGTATCACCGAATTAGGCGTGTCACCGAATGAGGCGAGTTTACCCTACCATACGGACAACACTTGTTAGAGCTACCTTATGATCAAGGGACGAGGAAACTTTAGATCGAGAACGCCACCATTTCGTTTTAATCCAGGTGTAATGTAATAATTAGATTCAGGCCACGAACGCAAACAAAATCGACACGTCTCATCTCAACGGGCGTCTACAACAAATCGAGTTTCGGACTCGGAACACGTATCGAATCAATCTTTACAAATACCTATCTAAATTCTAAATTTATATACGTTTTTTTAAATTGAATAATTAAAAAGATTATATATTATATACTTGATTTATTTATGTTGAATGGTGTTTTTATCATTGGATTATTAACCATTTTATTGAGCGTTGTAACAGTTTTACACCATTGATAGATTTTTATGCCGTTTACGCATTTTATAAAATAATGAACTCTCTTGATATAATCCTACATTTTTAGGGTTCCGTAGTCAACTAGGAACCCTTATAGTTTCGCCATGTCTGTCTGTCCGTCCGTCCGTCCGTCCGTCCGTCCGTCCGTCCGTCCGTCCGTCCGTCCGTCCGTCCGTCCGTCCGTCCGTCCGTCCGTCCGTCCGTCCGTCCGTCCGTCCGTCCGTCCGTCCGCGGATAATCTCAGTAACCGTTAGCACTAGAAAGCTGAAATTTGGTACCAATATGTATATCAATCACGCCAACAAAGTGCAAAAATAAAAAATGGAAAAAAATGTTTTATTAGGGTACCCCCCCTACATGTAAAGTGGGGACTGATATTTTTTTTCATTCCAACCCCAACATGTGATATATTTTTGGATAGGTATTTAAAAATTAATAAGGGTTTACTAACATCGTTTTTTGATAATATTAATATTTTCGGAAATAATCGCTCCTAAAGGAAAAAAAAAAAGTGCGTCCCCCCCCCCCCCCTCTAACTTTTGAACCATATGTTTAAAAAATATGAAAAAAATCACAAAAGTAGAACTTTATAAAGACTTTCTAGGAAAATTGTTTTGAACTTGATAGGTTCAGTAGTTTTTGAGAAAAATACGGAAAACTACGGAACCCTACACTGAGCGTGGCCCGACACGCTCTTGGCCGATTTTTTTACACAGGAGTAACATAATATTTTCGTATTTTTTTTACACAATGAGTAAAGTGCTAAGATTAATCCGTGCGTTAACTGTATTCCAACCTAATATCTTACCAGAATATTGTCAGATGACAAATCGATAATTACCTACTATCAAAAGTGAATAGGAATTTTATAATGTTCCTAACTGGTACCAAATTATTTATTTAGTTATTTTTTTTAATTAGACCCTGTCGATATATTAAATTCTAATATTGGTCAGCAACTATCAACTTTAACAAAGCCACTGCATTTGATAAGTTTGCTTTTCAAGTGTTCATAAATATAATACTTTAATAAAAAAAATAGGACAGTCAATGGTATTCATTCGAATTTTTAACTTATACCTAATAATAATTGGAGATAAGTATGGCTTTAAACACGAGCTGCCAGTAGCCATTCTCATTATTAGATACAGAGAAGCCCTAGTTTAATTAGAACTAGTGGCGGGTACCTGCGTATTAGTGACGTGCCAAGGCTTTGTTTCTGAACGAATATAAACGCCTAATTTTGGTTTCCCTCTAATCGGTAGCGGAAAAATAAATACTTGCCATCATACTTATACTCGTAACAAAAGCCCATCTCTATAATAAGAATTAATTATAAACCACATGACAAGAAACAAACATCAAATGGTTAAAGGATTAAGCATAATACGCTAGTTTCCTATAGTTAAAATAAAATATTTTTCACCACACCAACGGGTAAAAGCTTAATTTGCTACTCGAAAACAGATAGCAAAATTGCATTTTATCCACAAGGGTGCAAAGTAATTTCATACAAAATGTAACTTGATGTCTTAAGCTGACTGGTAGAATTTACCTATAAATGGTAATTTTTATTCGTAAATATTGAATAAATCGGTTGATTTGATTTAGTTTGATGTTTTATAGTCAGTATTTTGTCCGTGTTGGTGTGGTGAAAAATTTTGTGGCAAAGTTTGTTTAACCTTCGTGTCTTGAAACCCTCGCAACGCTCAATATTCCACTCAATATTCGCTTGCTCGGGTATCAATATTGGCGGGTGCGGTTAAACAACAACTTTGCCCCCTTGTAAAACAAATAACTATTATGCAGTGCACGAAATAAAGCACCACATAATTAGAAAAAAAACATGGACAGTAGTTATGTTTAATAGTTATTTGTTATACAAGAGTGCAAAGTTGTATTTTAACGCCGAGTGTGGAATTGAAAAACGAGCAAGCGAAAGGATTCTATAGTTGAACCACGAGCGAAGCGAGTGGTTCGAGAATAGAATCCTGAGCTTGCGAGTTTTTCAATACACGAGAAGTAAAATACATTTCAACTCGTGTGTAACACAAAACTTTTCCCCTCACTATAGCGAGGAAAGTACAACGCAAAAACGCGTTTATCACTGCTCCCAGTAGTTCCACAGGTGGTAAAACATATTCATCACTAGATTAACCTACTTTTATCAATTTTAAAGCAGAAAATTTGCCTCTATTCAAGGTCAAATTACTTTATCCACTAGTGGATAAAATGCGTTTTTACCCGCTGGTATTAAATGACAAAACACGTGTTTCCGAGCTAGTGAGGGGAAAACATAATTTCTATTTAATAAGTCAAAGAGAAAGATATAAAGTAATAAAATATTAAAGATATAAAATATTACACGCCAGTGTCCAAGGTGTGACTGGCGTGTAATTTCAAATTTATTTTAGCATATGTGCCGTCCGGTGTTCGACACTAACTTTTATATTGTTCTTAAGGTTCTCTTACACTTATCAATATCTTACACCAATTATGTATGAAAATGAAAAAACTCGAATTTAACACTTTCACTGCGGTACCGTCTTTAAACCTCTTACGAAGTATGGTTAATTACGAGTTACGTTAATTGCCTCAGCGAAGGGTTTCAAAAAGCGATATGTCAGGCGGTTCCTGCTAATGAATCTAACGTCGTGTCAAATTTAACGGAAAAGAAAAGTACGGTGTGTATTTACTATAAAAAAGTACTAAGTAGTTAATTTTTTTTTGATATTTCGGTCTACGCCTAATTCTCGACAACGGCCATCGCCCCTCCCTACCCGCGTAGCTGCGCTTGAAGGGCGGCTACAAACGCCTCCGGCTCTAAACCGCATGTAACTATAACTAGCCTATGTACCGAGGCTTTTACTTGCCGCTGTTAATGTTACTCGTACCACAGATAATATAACTCCGTATAAGATAAAATGTGAGTGTAAGAGTTTTGAATGATTCACGGTTATTTTCATTAGACCATTGAGATTCACAAATATAAAAATTTCAATCGTGAGGATGGCTTCAAACTATCTAATGTATGGAATCCAGTGATTTGTTTGTGTAAAAAACCGGTGAAGTCAGAATTGAACAAACGTAGTGACACTGTGAGTGTAGTGTGTTTGGACAGACCATCGAGTGTGAACGCGACCAGTGGTAACGCTGAAAGTGAACGCAGCCGACGCGCGCGAAGGAGGGTAGATCGCGCGCTGTCTATACAACTTTAACATCCACCCGCCTTCGTCAGTTTTTCCGTGATCATGATGCATGCAACTGCGTCGAAATATCGGGAGCTCGACAAAAATCAAAAAGGTAATCACGGTCTATATCCCGGTCAATATAAGTCTAAAATGTGAGTGTGTTTAGTAAAGCGTCCCACTTTGTCGATTGATAAATCAGCTTTGCCATTTTATAAAGATACAAGCAAATCTCGTATTTAAAGCAATCGATAAAGTGGGAGGTTTTAATAAACACACAAAAATACACCAAGAGGAAATATTTGCTAGTTTATACACAGTGTTGTTTTTGATTTCCGTTCATTTTAAGGAGAAATTCTTCAGTATAATTAAAGTTAATTTATGCAAGAGACTATTGTCTTAACTGACTGAACTGAATTTAAAGACATATTAGGTAAATGATATACTTAAGTTAAGTTGCCAAAACTGGTGTTCTCAATCCGCGGATTGAGAGTTTAAAATGTCAAAATCACTTCTTCAATGATCAAATCACAGATCGCATATGAGGGGATGGTACTGTGACTATATTAACTTTTTCAATAATCCTCTATATTTTTTCTCTTTGCTCATACTTTAAGTTAAAGGTTGAGTGTAGGTTAGTAGCTATACGTCAATGCGTATTAAACATTTCTATTTCCCTTGTTATTCTTGGGAATACATTGCGGTGTGCGGGTTGATGTAATAGAAGAAATATTTGTGTTTGGTACACGACTGCTGTCTAAACAAAATGGGATTGGAAGAGATAGTTTGTATTTAGCAAATAAGATGATTTGTACAGAACTTTTCAGTTCGAATTACATTTTAAAAGTTATAGTTGGCTGTTGATATTAGGTACATGTCTATATTTTATTATAAGTGAGTAATATGAGTGATTATACATATATTTGATCTGATGATATTTCCACACATCTGATGTATTTTTAAAGTCAATGAGATGAAAAGGTAAAGATGGCCAAATCTTGTATCGCGAGTTTGTCTTATTTCCCGACTTTAATCCCCTTTTAAACGCTAACTCACTTACCTTTAAATCCATTAATGTTCTTGTTTATCGCATTCATCAACGCCATTTGCCATTATGTCGACTTGCCAAATTTAACTAGCAATGATATCCAACAGACCATGGCGGCCGACAAGGGACAGAGCGAAAATGGAATGTATAAATGGAATGAAAACCGGAGACTGAATTCAATTAGGAAATTGTTTATGCATTTAAGAATTATATTTTAAGTACTTATTAGGAATGGTATATTTAATTCGTTTTATAAATAAATTATTATGATTATTAATTTAAGTCGAATGTAAATAACCACCCTGCCTTGCCTGTGTGGTGACGGGTTAAGAATTTCACCACCCCCTTTCTTCCCGTGGGTGTCGTAGAAGTCGACTGTGGGATATGGGTTAAATTGTGGCGTAGGCGAGAGGCTGGCAACCTGTCACTGCAATGTCACAGTTTCGTTTCCTTTCAACCCCTTATTTGCCAAGAGTGGCACTGAAGCTTTAGTAGTTTCATGTGCTCTGCCTACCCCTTTATGGGATACAGGCGTGATTGTGTGTGTGTGTGTGTGTGTAAATAACCACAGGAAATAATTCGTGTAAGGTAAAATACCTAGTATACCAACTATAAGGTCCGCCACTAATCAATTGGGCCTTGACTTTGTTTTCTTTTGAGTATGAAATCTATTTTAGCTTATAACTTGTGATATCTAAGTAAATAATACTAAGCGTCCTTGAGGGTAGGGGCTTTGCTAGGGGTGTAGCGAGGGCTTATTATGTAACTTTTGGGAATAGAGAAAAAAAAACAGTATGATTATTGGCCAACCGTTAGTGCATTTTCACATTATCTGATCCGATATCGAATGTCGGAAGGATTTTAAAGGCAAAAATCAAAGATGGCGGCTTCAATATATGGGATATCCGTCCTACATCCGATATCGGATCGGATGATGTGAAAACACACTTGCGTAAATACATTTTGCTAATTACAGTAATTACACATTAACAAGAGACTGCTAACCGAAAGCATTTCGCGTTGTACTTGCAATCATCTGGCACAGTATGAGAATGAGTATCCAGAATAGACTGCGGGGTGTATGTGCGTTGACACAGTTTTGTTAAGCGGCCAAGTGCAGTAATATCGGTCAGATTTGATATTCTATTACCTACGAATGTTCTGTGTTTCACCATAGATTAAATATAACAAGATCATACCATCCCATACATTAAAATGCGACCACCTAATACCCCGTTTACACTCTACCACACATAGATGGCGCCACAAAAAAAATGTCTTGTAGCTTTCGATTATACTTGTAGATGGCGTTAAGTGTCACTTTTGACATAGATTTACGGCTCGGAATTGACACTTAACGCCAATCTACAAATAATCGGTGGCAACAAGGCATTTTTTGTGGCGCCATCTATGTGTGGTGGAGTGTAAACGCGTTCGTAGGCGGTCGCATTTTAATGTATGAGATGGTATGATCTTGTTATATTTAATTTATGGTTTCACGGTCACGTTCAAGCTTTTTTTCATCGTTCATTAAATTGAACGAACAACAACACAACGAAAGACAACACAAAATGTTTATTATAATTTCTGTGTCTATTTTATCTTATTTTTTCACGTTATAGTTATTGCGAAGTTCAGTATCTACTTATAATATAATATGTATCTTATAATATAATAGGTATGCCTTTACATACATTTGCAGATTTTTCAGATTACAAATAAATCGACGAATGTCCTATATTGAATTATAAATGGCTATTGAAATGATCTCTTCCAGCTGTATTGATAATATCCCTAGTTGTTTTTCGCCACAAGGTGCGGATTTAGAGCCGAGTTTTTACTTATAGTTATTATGTCTTTCCCATCACGGAACAATGGTGTTCCGAACCTTTGGGAGGCATGCGCGGGGCCGAAGCCAGCGCGTAGAGGCCCTTTTGACACTTTAATGAAATGTAAGGGGTACACCGAGCGGATGTTGCCCTTACCCGTATCATGGGACACACGCAGAGGCAACACCAGCCAGGATAGTTATTATTATTATTATTAAATTTACTTAGTTTATTATAGTTTATAAGATGGTTTTATTATAACATGGTATTTTTTAGCTTAGGTATATTGAAATTGTTTTTTGGTCAAAACATACTTAACTGTTATTTGACTTTTGATTGCCTATTTCCGAATCTAGCTCGCTCTCAATTAATGATAAGCTATAAAAACTGAAATAGTTACTTGAACAACTCAATGCATTATATTAAAAATGTATGAACTTATTTACTATTATAACAACAAATTTTCTAAATGTACGAGTATTTATATTTTAATTTGTTCAACTATTGTCCTGCATTGTCCTGCTCCTTTAAAAATAATATAATAATATGTTCTTGTTGATTAGTCAAAATAGGATCCAAGACGTCTAATTTTAATAAACGCACTTTTACACGTAAATAAAAAATATATTTCTGCTAGTTATAGTCCGCGCCCGGGCATTAACTGACCGTCATATAAATTTTCATTAGGCGGGCTCTCTGGGAATTCCTTCATTCGTAATAACCCCGTGCTCACGTGCTCGACATTAGTATTTGTATTTCCGCTTCATTGTGCACAAGCATTTATTTAGAAATAAGTATACCTATAGAACAACCTATTAAGACAACTGCACTGAGAGAAATTTGCATTGTGAATTTAACAAGTTCGACTTGTTGCGGTTTATCCGTTTGAATCAGCCAAACGTATGTTTAAAACAACATGTGTCAGGTTGCTTTTATAAAATCGACTTGTTGATTCAAATATATTGCCGATTCAAATGACAAGTAGCTTGTTGTTTGAACCAAAGAACACGTAGGCGCTATTTTAACCAAAAAACTTGGTGAACGAACATGAAAACTGGTTGAATTTTCTCTCAGTGTGACTTTAATTTAGTCATTCAGTGCACGGAGTTTAGCCGCCGCGTGAACTTTTATATGCCTGAAGAGTGACCTCCAAAATTGGCTCAAAATATGTCAGTAGCGATATAATAACGTGCGTACGCACCGTACCGTAGTTTCATTCAATATTTGAATATGTCTCACGAAAGTCTATAACTTAGTAATTTTCTGTTACTTATAGGTATATTTTCATTCATTGCTTGGGTATCGGGGTGTCGTAGAACCCGTAGAAGTCGACTGTAGGATATTGTAGTGTAGGCGATGAGCTAGGATCCTTTCACTGCAATAACAGTACCTATTACGATTTCGTTTTCTTTCAACCTCTTTTTGCTTAAACTTCATCAGATTCATGTGCTCCGCCTACCTGTTTTGGGAATATAGGTGTGGGTTGATGGTTGTACAGTCAAGTGTAAAAATATGGGTGCGTACAACTTATCAAAAATATGTCCCATAGCACTTTATGTCGGCGGAATAAGGTCTCGGTACATATTTTTGAGCGGATAAAATCGATACGTATTTTTGCACTTGACTGTATGTATTTGAGCCATTTTTTTAAAGTTATCCACCTCACTTTTTTTTGGATTTGGAAATTTTTATGTGGTTTCCACTCAGAATCGCGAGCTCTTTCAATCCTAATAGGAGAAAAACAGTCTCCCAAGGTTTTTTCCAATTCCGTTACCATTTTTTTATCCATTTTGTATGGCGGTAGCGGAATGGAAGGTTTGAAAAATGTATGGAAATCTTGGGATAACTTTTTTCTCCCATCAGGATCGAAAGACCTCGCGATTCTGAATATAAATCGCGTAAAAATACCCATTTTACAAAAAAGGTGGGGTGGACAACTTTGAAAAAAAAAATGGCCCATTTTAGTAATAATTGTCTTTTAAATAAAATTCCCAGTCAGTTCCGGTTTAGTGCCATTCCTGTGAATTAAATATTATACATATTTAAACAAACTTCTTTATTTGCCTGAATTAAGTACTTGATTCCAATGAACCAAACTATCACAATTCATCATTATCATTTGAGGAAATAATACGCCGAATAGAATAGTTAATTATTAGTTTTAATGCAAATTAAAAGTTCACAACAATGATAAGAGCAATTTTCGATTTCGCATTGACAGTAGCGACACTAGCGACAGGATTGATGAACTAAGTGACGGGTGTTCGTTCGGAAACTATAATTATGTTTACATATCTTCAACATCCTCCCTTAAACATAATCCCATCCTTGAAGAACAGTAGGTTAGTTTTGTGTGCGACGTCGCTTTGGTCAGAGCGTCAGCAACCATCTGGTCTGTCTGCACGTAGCGCACCTCAATAGCTCGTTCGAGTATCTTATCGCGGACGAAATGGTGCCTCACATCTATGTGCTTCGTCCTTGAGTGATATCCATCAGTACCTGAAAGTTTTATGGAGCTCTGATTATCGCTATAAATTATTAAGGGCTCATCCTTCAGTTGCGGCCACAAACTTTCTTGAAATTGTTTAAGCCACATTGCCTCCTGTACACACGACGATAGAGACATGTACTCGGCTTCAGTTGTAGAGAGCGCCACAGTAGGCTGACGCCTAGAATTCCAGCTGATTGTTCCTCCCTGGAACAGAAACGCATAGCCAGTACAGGAACGCCTGTCGTCTCCGGAACTCGCCCAGTCGGAATCGCAGTATCCATGAGCCATGACTTCTTCACAATTTTGCTTATAGCTAAGCTTGTAATCGAGACTTCCTTTTAAATAGCGCATAACACGCTTCAGCGCAACCCAGTGCTGCATCTCTGGTTTTTTGTTATACTTGCTCAACATATTTACAACAAAACTTATGTCCGGTCTAGTAATTTGTGATATGTACAACAAACAACCAATTATCTCCTGATATGGCACATTATCTAAAATTTCGGCATTTTCTGAAGTTCCAGTTAGCTTAGTATTCAAATCCATTGGTGTTTGTACACTTTTGCAATCAGACATGCCAAATTTGTTTAACACTTCTTGTATATATTTTCTCTGGTCTAAGTACAAGATACCTTTGGCCCTATCTCTCTCCACATGAATACCAAGACAATAGTTAATATCACCTAAGTCTTTAATTTTAAATTTCTTATGTAATTCCTCCTTAAAATAGCGCTTTGTCTCCTGATTATTGGTAAATAACACAAGGTCATCAACATAAATAGCCAGGAAAAACATGTTACTGCTATCTACTATCTTATAATAAATACAAGGATCTAACTTTGAACGAGATAGTCCCATTTCTCTCAACGTTGTATCAATCTTCTTGTTCCACTGTCGGCTAGCCTGCTTTAAGCCGTACAGTGATTTATTTAACCGGCATACTTTCTCACTATTGTCACCATACATCTGCGGTAGCTTCATATAGATCTCCTCCTCTATGTCGCCTTGGAGAAAGGCTGACACCGCATCCATCTGACATATATCTAGGTCATATTTAACTGCTAATGCAAACAAATATCTTAAAGAAGCGTACCTGACAACTGGTGAGTATACTTCTGTGTAGTCTATGCCTGGTTTTTGAGAACATCCTTTCACAACAAGCCGTGCCTTGTACTTCACTATTGCTCCATTTTCATCCGTCTTGGTTTTAAAGACCCACTTACATGGTATCGGACGCTTGCCTGGCGGTAGAGTAGTAATTTCCCATGTATTATTCTCTATTAAGGACCGATACTCCTCATCCATAGCGTCTTTCCAGTGTTGAGCATTAGCGCTTGCCAAAGCTTCTTCGACAGTCAGCGGATCTGAAATCTGAACACACATGAAATTATTACCTTGAGCAAAATGTTTCTGATGAGACCTCAAAGTAATGTGCCTTTCAAAGCTATCATTGCTGTCACTACCGCTGGGATAATATGTCTCATCATTAGTATTCACCAATACACAGCTGTCAAAGGATGCTTCAGAATCTGATGTAGTTTCATTCTCATCAATATTTGTTGTCTCTCCACTCTCCTGTGCCTGCTCAACTGAACTAAGAGAGACTGTGGCCATCTGTGACCCTGAAATGGGGTCCTGTGACCCTGAAATAGGCTCCTCTGTCATATTTTTAGTATTCTTACTATTCTCAATAAATATAACATCCCTACTAATCACTGTCTTTCCATTTGTAGGATTTAGCAACCTGTAGCCCTTTGTGTTCTCACAGTAGCCTACAAAAATTAATTCTTGTGATTTGCGGTCCCATTTTAGGCGTTTTTCTTTTGGAATGTGTACCATAGCCTTAGTACCAAATATCTTAAGGTGTGAAATGTTAGGTTTCTTACCTGTCCATTTCTCGTATGGTGTTACCTCATCCAAAACTCGTGACGGTGATCTGTTGATGACATAAGCAGCACAGGCAACTGCTTCAGCCCAGAGATTTTTCTTCAGCTTTGCCTCAAAAAGCATGCATCTTGCACGCTCCACCAGACTTCTCATCATCCTCTCCGCAAGGCCGTTCTGCTCATGAGTGTACGGTGCACTGGTCTGGTGTCTGATGCCGGAAGCTGCTAGAAAATCAGAAAAATCTTTATTACAATATTCTGTCCCTCTGTCACTTCTAAGTATCTTTATCTTTTTTCCTAACTCATTTTCTACTTCCTCTTTAAAAGTCTTGAAAATTGTTGTGATATCCATTTTGTTCTTAAGGAAATATACATACACTTTGCGGGAATAGTCATCTATGAAAGTTATGAAATATCGAGCACCACCAGCTGATGGTACCTCCATCGGACCACATAGATCTGAATGAACTATTTCTAGTAATGTAGTTGCTCTAGAACCAGAACGCGGAAATGGTAATCTTGTTTGTTTCGCTTCACAACAGGGTTTGCATACAGTATCACTCCGCTTGTTGGTGATATCTATGCCTTCTGCACATACCTCTAACTTCTTCACATCAGCCATGTTTAAATGTGCCATTCTCTTGTGCCAGGTAACTATATCTGCCTTATTTTCACAAATTGCCGCAAATGCACTGACCCCTACTACATTGAGTCTATACAAATCATTGACTGCTTGTGCAGTTGCTATGAGATTCTCTTTGGCATCATAAATACAACAGCCTTGTCGTTTATTGAATGTTACCGTATAGTCACTTTTTGCTAATTGGCTGACTGATAGCAGATTTGCACCTAACTCAGGAATAAATAAAACTTTTCTCACCTGGATAGGACAACCATCTTTACATGAGCCTGTTTGAATGTTTACATTACCCATTTTCTCAACTATGACATAATCCTTGTTTGCCACCATTATCTTGTCAACCGGAGGTGGTTTGAAGTCATACATCCAGTCTGAACGCCTTGTCATGTGCATTGTCGCAGCAGAATCAACATACCAATCATCCTTGTTTATCGAAGGACTGCAAGCTGAAAAAACTGCTGAAAAACCATGTTGAACATTGTTCGGCTTCTTCGCTGTACACTGATTCTTGAAATGTCCATACCGATTACAGCTGAAACAACGCGGACCTTTTCCTTTGGGTTTTGTATTTTGATTTTGATAAGAAGTACTCTTCCCTTTAGCCAAGAACGCAGACGACTCCGAACCTTTGACTTCTTGCAAAAGTTTAGTCTTGACAAAATCTGATGATATCTTGACGCCGGAACTTTCCAGACCCATGATCATTGGTTTGTAATTATCGGGTAAACCTGCCAGCATGAGTGTGCCTAGCCACTCGTCTTCTACTTTGAAGTCTATATTTCTTAATTTGTATGCAGTGCCCATAATCTTATTCACATAATCTTCGATACTTGAACAATTATCAAGCGATGTGTTGATTAAATCACGTAACAATCCCACTTTTCTTGACAACCCGGAGTCCTCAAATGCTTTTTGCAAGCTAAACCACACATCTTTAGCTGATTTTGCCGTTTCAATGTGAACATAGTTGATTGGCTCCACTAATAAAATTATCTTGGACTTGGCTTTGATGTCTTTCTTGGAATCCACTGGATTTCCCGGATCAACACATTCCCATAAATCCTCGTGCTCCAAATACGATTTGACGGCGAACCTCCACGTCGAGTAGTTTTCTCGACCGGCTAATTTCTCAATTTGCAAGTTAGACGTAGCCATTGTTCCCGGTACAAATTATTCCACGTATTTCTTGTTGTACTGACTTTTTTTACGAAACTCAGATAATTAACCTCAGTTCTATATTGCGTTTATGGGACGGCCCATAACCTGAGGAAATAATACGCCGAATAGAATAGTTAATTATTAGTTTTAATGCAAATTAAAAGTTCACAACAATGATAAGAGCAATTTTCGATTTCGCATTGACAGTAGCGACACTAGCGACAGGATTGATGAACTAAGTGACGGGTGTTCGTTCGGAAACTATAATTATGTTTACATATCTTCAACATCATTAACCTTAAAGTAATGTTACTTATGAAGGTATCCACCGGATACCATTCATTCGTAGCTAAAGAAACTTGAACCATTTCAAAGCTAACATAAAAGGTAAATAGACAGAGCGATGGCTGACAGTTCGTTCGTTAGTTTCTTTGGACAGTGTGAGCTCCACCTCACGAATTTGCTTTCGGCCACCATTTTGTTTAATGAAACTACGAAAACACCTATGAAAACTGCAAAAATTTTAACACCATTGTAAGATCTGTCTTTGTAATACTGAAAAAAGAAACGTGTTAACAGGAAAACGAATAATTATTATACACAATCTGTTGATTTATATTGTTCTGTTCAATCAACCGCTGAAATATCGATATAAGCAAAAGTGTTCAATATCATAATACCAAATAAGGCTTTCGTGATCATTCATAACCAAGCGTATTTTATTCTTATTCGTTAACAAATACTATTAAGTCTAACGGCCAAAGGTAATGGACTTAGGAAATAACTAGTTATTTGATAGAATATTCCAAGCCGTTAATTACGGGCGGAATAGTCTCGTCGACCCAGATATTATAGACAAACATAATTATTATTACCTCGTAACATTTCTATGTTTTACGACGAGCGACGATTTTTTTTCTACTGACATGTTCATTTTCTGATATCAACATTACCAACATATTAATTGACAGTCGTGTGAGAGATAGGTATAAACTGTGTGCAAAATATACACTTATCGATAGGCCAAGCAATAAAAATGATTAGAGGTAAATGCAAGGAACATAACTTTTCACTTCTCTTTACTGACCTCCTTGCCTCCTGACTGATCCCACCGCTCGAGGGGTGCGGCCAGGATTTTTGATAATATAATTATGTTGACCTCTTAACTCCTAAAAAAGGTACAAAGGCAAAAGTTGCCTTCCTTGCATTTCCCTCTACACATTTTTACGAGTATTACGTGGCCTATAAATATAATATTAAGAGGATACGGTAGCGAAACTGCTAAAATGGAAAGGAGCCCCCCTTTCAATTTGGGAATTTTAGTTAAATATACAAGTGTTATTAACTAGATTTATCGAAAAAAAAAATGTCCATTAAGAACAACTCAGTCAAAAGATATTTCAAAAAAATCTTTAAAATCGAGGTTCCGCTCTCGACTCTTTCCTCCTTCAAAACTTAATCGATCGGAACGAAATTTGAGAATCTGAATAACAATGAAATAATCTATGTCGGACCGTTTCGCTTTTTTGGTTAATTGTTACCAATCTTGAGTATCACACCTTTTTTTGTGCAACAATGAAAAAGGCCGTTTTTGGAAATTTTTGATTGGCTCTAGAGTCTTTAAAAAGCATAATATCAAAAAGATCAAAACGGTCCGACACAGATAAAAATAATAACAATCTGTGTTGAAAAAATCATTGCTCTATCTTCAAAAACCAGGGAGGAAACAGTCGAGAGCGTTTTTATGGAGAATTGACCCCTACCGTATCGTCTTAATAGGTATGCTAGTATTTTGATAACAAATTATTTAAGTAAGCAAATCGATGAGTCAATGTAAGAAATTTAGTGTCTATAAAATGTTTAGAAACGCAGATAACCGGAACATTACTTTTATTTTATGACAGTAATAAAATTGTAATGTTACGATGCGAAAATGGAAGGGAAACTATATTATAAAGATCGTGTTGTGACATTTTCTATTCATGAGTTTCATGACGCCTTGACCAACAAAGTTAGTTTTAGTTTTGTTAGTTTTGAAGAAAGTTAGCAAAGTTCATAGCAACTTCGCCTGAATATCCTTAAATATTTAGGTACCTACACTACGTTACTACATTTCAGTTATTTTGATCCTACACAAGTAATTGATAAGAAAAGTAACGCAAGTTGTAATATATTTCCAAATAGATATAAATAGAATAAATAGGATCATCATCAATTTAAATGTATACTTAAATACATATTTAATGGGTGCCCTCTATTTCGCCTATCATTAATTCGCATAATATGAATTCGCATAACAGATTTGGCATAACATAATTGTTCATAACATTGAATAAGCATAATATTAAAAATGCATAATACTTATCTCGCATAATAATGAATCTGCCTAATTGAAATTTGCATACTATTAATGACTATAACTTTAATTATCATAAAATGAATTACCATACTTACTGTACGAATATGGAGCAAGCGATAAGATCAATTTTATACTGTCTCACTTATTAAGCATAAAATAAAGCAAGTTTTTTTTTTATTATTGAGTATCAAAATTTTTGTATTTGTGTAAAATAAAAATTTTTTTCATAGAAATTGTATGTAAAACGTTTTTCTCAATTTTTGTATTTTCTTGCTGGGCGTTTTTTGGGACCATACAAGCTTTTGATTCTTGATTGGAATGGGATCGATTGGCGATTGACCATTTTCATAAATTAAAAATCGAAGGACGGTATTCTAAGACCATTTTTGAGTTACAGCACGGAATCTGGTAGCTGTCTTTACTGACCCAATATACAGTAAATAAATATACACCTGTTTATATTATATTAAACGTCATTTACTTGACACTAACTTAAATTTTATTCTTAAGGGTCTCTCACACTAATTGATTAATTTATTATGTATGAAAACGGAAACAATATTTTTTTCGAATTTAGCAAAACGTTACCGGGTGGTTCCTATCGACCTATATATAAATCTATCGACGTGTCCAATTTAACGGAAATGAACACGGTGCATAACATCAGAGAATCAGTTTATGTGGATTTTATTTTCAAATAAAATTTGTGGATTTTATTGTAAGTATGCCATTTAATAATTATACGAAGCAAAGTTATGCCTATTATACTCTTCCCAATTTATCTTTATAACAATTTACATTATGCGCATTAGCATTATACGTAATCTGTTATGCAAAATAATGATATATTATGCGTAATTGCGTATTAAACGTTATGTGTAATAAACATTATGCCAATTCATATTAGGAGTATTAAGTTATGCGAATTAATATAGACCCATATTAAATAGGTACATGGGTGGGATCATTAATTGCATTTTCATCTTTCATCTTCTAGAGTTTGGTTTAAATTGAACGATTTTTTCAAGCAATCAATGTATTCCAATCTAAAGTGTTTTAGTAGTTATAAAAACGATCAATAGTCAATGTGTTATTTATTGCCGTAGGCCTACATCACTTTTAACCCGTAAACTGTTATTACTGTCGAGTTCATAAATATGTGTACATTTTTTCATGTTAATGCAAGGAGATAAGGTGAAAAAGTGTACACATATTTATGAACTCGACTGAACTTCTTTCCCGCTAGTAAAGTAGTAAATAAAAGTTCACTTTAAAATCAAGATTTAAAGCAGTGGCCACTCCCCTTACGACAAGATGGACTAGCGGTTGCCTAGCAACACTTAACCGGATAAAACCGTGAGATTTATCAACGTCTCGTCTAACTTGCTCGGTTCCTCGGCTTAGATTACTCACTTCAATCAAATTGCCAATTTTAAATGCGGTTTTCTTTTTTGCATTACGTAAATAAACGTTGAAGGCATGTTTGCAGATAGTTAACTCGCCCTTTATTAAAAACGCCTAGATCAAAATATAGTCATGACATTTATTATAAGCAACATACGATAGTACTCCTTTTTATACTGTGGTATAAGTAAGTTAACTATAATATATATTTGATCGATACTTATATAATAGATAGAGATACCTAAAGTGGCTGGGTACTCGTAAAACTTCTTAATCTCACGGTTTGCAACTTATTTACATACTATATAGTTTTCAAATATAAATACATACCCATATTTATTCAAAATACAATGAGAATATTTATAAAAAATATAACAAATATAATAAGTGAAACATTCCCTTGCATAAATAAGGTGATGACAGATGGCTCTTCCCGCTCAAATTCGTCATACAAAAGCAAACAAACTGAGGAAATAAACAAATTGAGAGTAATGGCCGGCCGACCTCTGCCCGCCCCTTCATAATTAAAAGGTACACTTTGAAAAAGAAAACCTTTTCCAAATATTTTGACAACTTTCAGTTTAGGTGCTTCATTTACTTAGCAAACGCAAATACATCAGAGGAATGGACACCTTTTTAATAATTTGAAATGTATTCAGAATTAGGTATTTATAAATGTAAAACACACATATACACATAGGTATACCTATGAAGTATTACATACATGTGAAGTACTTTGGTAGATAGTCTAATTGTTGATTTGACAGAGATATTTTGTGTGTACTATTTCTATCCTCGTTTGTGTACCTATACACAAACGAGGATAGAAATAGTTAACATATTTGGCATAACGTAATTTGACAATAACTACTAGTGACTATCACCACATATCAATTAATCCAATTTTTTTTATGATAGATCGGTTGCAATTGTAACACCGAGTTTGAGCTTGTATTTTTTTTCCTTCTCAAATATAATTTTCTCGGATACAAACAAGTTCATGACACCACAGGATATGAACCGTGCAAAACAGAGGCATCCTGGGAAACGTTCTCATTGGCTTTGCGAGCATAGATTAGTCTTCCTTCTCGGTAAACCAAACTATCGTGACCTCTGCTTACCTAACAAGTCTACATAATCGTTGAGCACATATTTTGGTTTCATTCGATGAGCGTTTTGCGCTAATGTTGAAAAGCATTACTTTCCGCATCTCACGTCGGAAACGATCGTTCTGCGGAAAATTATTTCCAGGAATTGCACTCACGACTTCTAATGACATCAATAATATTATGTACAAATAGGTGAGGCATTTTATGCGTTATATAAAGGAAATGACTGCATTATTAGTATTACTTCCTCAAATATAAATGTCTTGTGTATATTGCACCAAATCCAGGCAAAATAAATACAAAGGTATATTTCAGCAAAATGTAGATATGTACAAATATTGTGGATTTAGAAACTTACTGCTTACTGATTGCCCGATTAACAAAATCGTTTCGATCGTCAAAAACTATTTATTTATATTTTTCAAATAACAAATTCAGATTTTTACACTTAAATTAAGTAGTTAATGTTCGACTCAAAAGTGACCTTTTTGGGTTAAATAAATGACTCTTTTGGAACAATGCAAGATCTATTTCATAATTTATGAAAATCATAATTGCTGGATTAATTTCTGAAATCTTATGATACCCACAAGAAGAAAGTTTAAAACATACCAAAATAAAGCGTGCGTAATGACGGATCAAGTTCAAAATATTATATCATATTCTATGTATAAGCGTGTACTCGACTTAAAGATAAAAGCGTGTCTTGTTCTGAGATTCATAAGGTAATTAAAACTTCCATAACATAAACCTTCAGGTGAAGCGTATTTTCCACTTTGTGTTATCTGGCTTAACGAGATCACATCTCAGACACTGGCGATCAAATATATAAAAGAGGCGCGTTCCTAGCACACAGTCTAAGCTCGTGTAGGTGAACGCGTACCATGCTTGTATGAGTGACATATGACAGGTCGACTGTTCGTGTTTTGACAGGCGGTAACTGTGAGGCACCGAGAAGGGGTGGGAGGCACTTTCAGCGGGGAGCGGGAGTGGCCATACTGTACGTAGTACTCTTTATTATACTGTGACGAGATATTACACAATATAGCGTGTAACGGAAATAAACTTATCAGGAAATTTGTAACATAATATGTAGCAAAAATCCATTACCTGACACACGCGTAAAGGTTATTTGATAGAAATTAAATATATTTTGGGTTAAAGGGCAACAGATGCGAGAGAGGATTTAGCCGCAGAGTGAACTCCATTTATTATTAAACACTCGAGAGATGACAAACGACAATGAACTCGAATCGTTAGACTCTCGGAAACTATGTCGTGTCTAATCAAAATGTCATATGATATTTGCCAGTTGATTTTCGGTGAAGGAAATTACCATTCGGGCAGTCGCTTTGGTAAAAACTAGTGTCTACGCAGACATATTTAAAGTCACACACAGGTCGAACGCGATTAATTAACATTATTTTTACCTTTTTTCCCAACGTTTCGGCCAGGTTGCACTGCTGCCAGGTTGTCTTCCGCGACCACGGCCAGTGCAACCTGGCCGAAACGTTGGGAAAAAAGGTAAAAATAATGTTAATTAATCGCGTTCGACCTGTGTGTGACTTTAAATATGTATACAAAGCGCGAGAACTTAAAGTGTTCTACGCAGACAATTGGACAGACAAACGCGGCGTTGTCAAAGCGGACCCCAGGCTCCCATGAGTCGTGGCAAATGCCGGAATAACGCAAGGAGGATGATGACGCTACGCATACTAATACGCTAAATAAAATTAACTTTCTCTACTAAATATGGGTTTATAATGTTTCTATACCCCAGTGTTTTTGTTTTATTTACCACTGACTATCATCAGTATCATTACAATATCAATTACGAAGGCACCAAAATTGAAGAAGTTCCAGCATGTAAATTCCTTGGAGTCGTAATTGACAGTCATCTGAATTGGAAACAACACATTGAGACTGTCAATAGTAAAATTAGGAAATTCTGTTACGGATTGCAAGTACTTGTAAATGTAGCCTCCACAAAAACTGCAATATTGGCATACTATGGTTATATTTATTCTATTTTAAGTTATGGTATTATTTATTGGGGAAACTCTGTAAATGCCCCATCAACATTCATCCTACAAAAGAGATGTATAAAAATTATGTTTGGATTGAGAGATGATGAGTCATGTCGGAATATGTTCATGTCCCAAGGTTTGCTGACACTTACAGGAATTTACATCTTGCAATGTTGTACTTTCATCAAAAACAATCCCTCGGAATTTCATGTCATGCAAACAAACAGACCTGTTAGAAATAAGTATATACTTAACTTACAAGTACCGGACATAAAATTGGCAATGTTACGTAAGGGGATGTATTATTCTAGTATTAAGATATACAACCATTTGCCAAACGACATCAAAATGATGTCTGGAAAAAAGTTTAAAGAAACGCTAAAGAAAATTCTAATTAAAACAAGTTTCTATAATCTAACAGAATATTTTGATTTTAATTTCGATGAAGTATTGTATAACAAATAAATTCCAAATATATGTCAATTAATCCATAGTATGTTAGTAAAAATTATATAATAAGCCTAAAAATTGTGAGAAAATTATAATGAAAATATTATTGCATGCTCTTGATGGGTAGATTATGTGTTACTCAAGAAATGTACCTTACACCTTTACTATTATTGTAAATACCATAATCTTGCAATAAAAACATTTCTGATTCTGATTCTGATTCTGATCGTTGCCGCTACGTGGCGATAGAAACGCAGTTTGACTCTGTGGCGTCTAAGGAAGAGAGATAGTATACGTAGCCAAATGCACAAACGCTCACAATAAATCTGTTCCGAAGCTACCTTTCTCTATCGCTCATGCGTATTGGTGCGACAGAGCCAGACTGCATTTCTGTCGGCGTCTAGCGTCGACGATTGCTATTCGGATACGCCGGCTGGGAAGAACTACGAGTAACACCGATAAGGCCCATTTGCACAAACCACTTAACCCAAGGTTAGTGGGCTGTCATCTGTCAAATTCCATATAAAATGGTGGGTTAACCCGAGGGTTAACTACGAAGCAGGACTTCCTTAGTGGTATCGCCTCGTGAATATTTTTTTTCTTTTGCTCATTAATATTGTTTAAAGTGTAATATCGATAGCGTATTATGCAGTAAACTAATGTGGTAGTGGTAGTGGGAAACTAATGACGAGAAACGATATATGCCATACGATAAATAAATAAATGACGAATTAATCTCGAATCGCGTTTAACCACTTTTTTTTTGTCAACGGCCGGTAGTCCACGTGCTCTTGTAAAGTCTGGCTATCAATTTACAAGTTCTAATTCACCGTACACTGTCGTACTTACCGTACCAAAATCACTAATAATTAATATTAGCTCATATCACCTTGACACTGGCGTAATAGTCCAAATGGACTGAAGCTATTTAATTAAAAAAAACTAACTACAAAGCATGAGCGATTGTGATGTTGGCTAAATGATGCTATTTATATTGCCTAGTTGTCACTAAAATTCAAATTATTAGTGAAAGATTATTCAAATCAACGCATCAACACAAACGCAGCAATACCTTGCTTACACCATGCAGATACATTCTTACTCGTCGCTAGCGAATAGCTATGCCATGTTCAAACTCTTAATAAGGATATTGGTAACCCTGTTAGAAGGCTCCTTCTTTTTGCCTCAAAATGTATTTCGTTGACCAAATCGAATGTAATTCCGCGTAATGAGTTTGTACGAGTATTCCCATGGGCGTAGCGTAAATGACAGCATTGGCACATTAGAGCCATTATTTATGCAAAATGGTCACTCCCACTGGCATTTCAATATGTGTTAGCCCGATATAAACTTAAATTAAGCTACATGTACATTGTACATATATTTTCGATCTAGTAACAAACATGGGGATAAATTAAATATTAGTCTGAAAATCGATTGAGTATTTATTTATTTTCCAACGGAACAGTCTTATAAATAAGTAGGTATATAAAATAATGTATTGAGAAGTCGAATTCAATAGAATTTGACATTACCAATCTTGGTTTAAATTATAAGCAGTAAAATAAAAGTAAATCTTGCATATAATTTATTCGAAAGAAAAACTGCTGCAATCGTATTCAATGTACTAAAAAGGTAGATAAATATTACAGGAAAGTCTTTGTTTGGTGCTTTTTTCCGCCCTAATTCGCAAATTATAACTATAGCTACTCTTGTCGATTTAAAACACACCATTCGGTCGTGTTTTAATGTATCGCCAGATCGCCACTCGTTTCGGATTTCCTCTTTTCCACACTTTTATTGTAATGTACTTTTAACTATCATGAGCTTAAAGCATTGCAAGCTACTGATTCTAAAAGTTAACCATCAGGTACGACATTACCAAGGAACAGTTTATCAACCCGATAACAAAGTCTAATAAGGACCCCTGTTATTTGACTGCACTCACGTAACTAGTATATTGAAAATGCCACGACAATAGAAGTTCGAGGCATTCATTTTTCTGCTCACGGAATCTAATTGAGGCAACCCAACGATGTGGGGGACAATAGACCTGAAACAATTAGTACGACATCAAATATAGTGAGGTAGGTGTTTGCAGCGGTTCATATGGTGGTTAAAAAATGTATTTGTGTATAGTGTATGTAGAAAGGGTTTGGATAGTAAGTAATTGAGTATATATCAAATAATTGGTGTGTAATAAGAATAAGTTAGATATACCTTAAAACTTTACAACTTTCCCCTTTCAATATAACCTTGCTCATCAAGTCACAAATCTGTAAAAGCGAAATAACTCGGATACTATTTAAGACGCAAGTCTACTACAAAAATAAAAATGTTTTCCCCTCACTAGCTCGGAAACACGTGTTTTGTCCTTTAATACCAGCGGGTAAAAACGCATTTTATCCACTAGTGGGTAAAGTAATTTGACCTTGAATAAAGTCAAATTAACTGCTTTAAAGTTGATAAAAGTAGGTGAATCTAGTAATAAAGATGATTTACCACCTGTGGAACTACTGGAAGCAGTGATAAACGCATTTTTTACGTTGTAGTTTCCTCGCTATAGTGAGGGGAAAAGTTTTGTGTTACACTTGGGTGCAAATGTATTTTACTTCTCGTGTGTTAATGTTAATTCCACACTCGGCGTTAAAATACAACTTTGCTCCCTTGTATAACAAATAACTATTCCTTTTTAACATACCTAACAAATGTTTCCTTAGGGTGGTATTATTATACACACACATAGGTATTATCCACTATCGTAATAAACATAAATAACAGACGGACGTTTATTATCTTTGCGGTCGTGTTTATTATCTTATATGCCGATCTTAAGCTGACAAATGTTCTTAAGTAGATCGTATTAGTGTTATAACAATTATACTATAAAATGGTTAGGAATTGTTCGTTTAATTTCAGACTTCTCTGAATAATCTTCTTTTTTTCTTCTCTGTTTTCTCTACTGTATACAGGTATTTCGCGCTTTTGGTGTACTAAATGTTGCTTATTAAGACTTCATCTACACTCTGTATTTAAACAATGCACAGTAGTCCCCAATAAAACACCCTGTATTTAAACAGTGTAGGTACTAGCAACAGCCAGTAGAGTGAATTCAGTCTAGTGATGTTGCGAACGCAGCGTCTCTGCCGATAGGTATTAGGTATTTTTTTATCTATCCTACTTAAATTATAATAACTTCAAGCTTTTGTAAACATTTCTCATTAAATCATTGAAATCCAATATTCTAGACCAAGAGTTTCTTTTCATTATCATTTAAGTATATTATTTTATTGTACAGATATCCCTTAGGGTGCAAAATGTGTACACATTACCATCGTGCAAAATATTTCTAGAGTGTCCCACGCTCCTTGAAGGCTCACAGACGGCATAAGGAGGTCAAGTTCCTCGACAATACCTTGCCCATGCCCAACTCGGTTCGTCATTAAAGTTGCGGAAAATAAGAATGTACTCGTATATAGAAATAACCAGAAATTTTAGAAAGCAGTTTTTCTATTACACATGCGACTATTTTGTGATTCAATTTTATCGTGACAACTCCTGTAGGAAAAAACCGGCCAAGAGCGTGTCGGGCCACGCTCAGTGTAGGGTTCCGTAGTTTTTCAAATTTTTCTCAAAAACTACTGAACCTATCAAGTTCAAAACAATTTTCCAAGAAAGCCTTTATAAAGTTCTACTTTTGTGATTTTTTTCATATTTTTTAAACATATGGTTCAAAAGTTAGAGGGGGGGGACGCACTTTTTTTTCCTTTAGGAGCGATTATTTTCGAAAATATTAGTATTATCAAAAAACGATCTTAGTAAACCCTTATTCATTTTTAAATACCTATCCAACAATATATCACACGTCAGGGTTGGAATGAAAAAAAATCAGCCCCCACTTTACATGTAGGCTACCCTAATAAAACATTTTTTTCCATTTTTTAAAAAACGAAGTAAAATTACGCCTGTTTCCTCAAACTTATAATAATCCGTAGCTTACTTACATCTTAGTATCTATAGATGACAATTCCATTTCCAAAATCAAAATCATTCATCAATCATTTCTTCTCGAGGCTGAGGCGTAGGGTTAGAGCCGGCGTAGCTTTATTTGACGTTCATATGCGCATTGTAATATGCCTACTTGAAAAATAAATATTTCATTTTTTAATTTTTTTCATTTTCAATTGATTTTGACATAGCGCTACTTAGCTTAGTGGGGGAAACCCACAAAGGATAGGCACAGCACGTGAAAAAGTTCCTATGTAGTTAAACATAAAATAACCACCATCAATTCTGTAGGTAGTATATTGAATTTTCCTTTCAATTATGTAAGAGACACAATCCAAGCTATAATTATCATCATAAATCCTTCAGGCAATTTAAATTAAATACGTTCATAACGAGTTAAAAATTAAAACGTGACGTCTGAGTTATTTATAATGACAAATATAGACCCAGGTCAGGAAACCACGACACGTGCGCGAAGCCAAAATAATACAGAGCCCGTAGACAAGTCTTAAACTTTCTCTTAGAAAAACTAAAGTTGAAATTACTGTAAAATGTAAATCAAAGCTGTACCTAGAATTTATCCACTTAGATAGTTATTTTCATAGATAATTTGAAGTTAAAACTTTCTGTAAGCAATACATCAAAACTGTACCTAGCGTAAACTTACTTAGATAGTTCTACCCACTTAGATTATGTAAGGGAGTCCCCTCTGCCAACAAACTGTCCTGCAGTTTGGCAGAAGATTTAATGTAATTAAAAAAGGGTTTATTTTGAGAATAAACGATTTATTTATTTATTTTTTTTTTTTTTTTTAAGTGGCCAATTGATCTCGCTCCTAGGTAACCAGAATGGTACGATACTCACCCGTTCGGTGATTCCGGCTTGGCTCAGCATTGCTTACAGGCGTGCGTTACCATAGATGACAATTACTTCATTTTTGACAACCTTCAATTGGCAAAAATAATATTGCCATGAATTAAACGGGGACAACACTATTCTACCCTGCACCGCCGTCAAACATCAGTTTTGTATAAAGTGTATTTTGTGTACTTACGGCAGTAATATTATTTACTTGTGCGACAGAGCAAGTCGCGTTTCGTTCGCAACAAATATTGAGAAGTTACTTGACTACGCGCCCTGAATCAATGCAGTCGGCAAAGTTCCGTCCACCTTTTAAAATATCGGTCTGCTATTTTCGTTCTCTTATTTCGAGACTGGAAACCTAATAAAGTAAAATCCATTATTGGTGTTGAAATCCACTTAGTTCTTTCGCGGCTCAATGGAACCGTTTATCAAAATAAAAATACTATAAATAAAGCGTTTTATTTTTGTGGCAGTGGCGAAAAGGAACTTATTTGTGAAGTGCCAATGTCCATCCGGATGATTGATATTTTTCAAGCCTTTGTGGATTTAGTCAAAAAGAAATGTGTTTTCTCTTGTCTTTATTCGTATTTACATATTTATAAATGATTTCAATTTTCAATTCATTTCGGCGAGAAACAATTATGTTCTTATTTTAGGATTATAGTAACAATTAATTTGGGCAGGTTATGGCCATGTCATAATCATGTGATATTAGCAAATATTTTTTCCCAAACCAATTAAAAATTTAATTAATTTTCGATTTTTAATAAACTTAGGCTTCCCTTTAGTTTCCGATACCAGTTAATTGAAAGCAATGATTTTAGGTTATGAAAATACTCTAAGCCTTAATGGTTTAAGATGGTGTCATGGATTCCTTGAGTTTAATGAAACAATTTGAAGTGGGCAGCTGAAACCTTCTCGGGAGTCTTAAGTCAGGGGTCATTGTCAGAGATTCACGTCACGTATCTTTGCAATCCGCAATAAGTAGGTAATTGTTTTAACTTAATTTTAATTTGCAAGACACAATAAAAAAATATTTTAATCCTATTATATTCCAAAATAAATAAACCTTTATTTTTAAAACTTAAAACATTTGCCAAGCACTAAATTGTTTGGCAAATGATTGTTCAGAATAGAAGTTCCGACGAAGCTTAGGAACGAACTTCGAAAAATGAAGGTTTCCTTTAATCTACATTTTCAGCATTTATGAACAACTACTTCTTAAAGTCAATATTATTTTAGAAAATAATTTCCCTAATTTCTGTTTAGAGAAAATTTCCATACACTGATTTTCCGCTAGATATGTAAGAAATGTAATTGTTTTTTGAGAGAATATGATCACAAGTCAATTCGTAGCACGTTTTGGCAAATTATTAGGTTATATTATAATCGTATATTGCTGATTTATCAAGAGCTTTTTATTTACATCCACCAGGAAGACAGATCCATTAATTCAAATTTAATGAGATATTATCGTATTTCAACGCAGCAATAATTGCTTTTATAACCAGCGTGTGTCTGCGAGATATAGATTATCTATCCAAACATTGCAAACAATGTGACGTTATTAATACGTCTAAGCCTTTGATTGAAAAGGGTTTAATACAATTAAACCGTCAGTTCCTATTGGTTCCGTGAGTTCTGGTGGATCTACTAACCCGTTCATGTGACCTGAAAATTCATAAGAGTTATGTTTACGGAGAGTTGTTTATAATGGTTTTCTTAGCGTAATCCTTTCGATTATCCGATCGAGCGTAAGTAATGCCTTGTCAGTTCGAACGAGCCTCTGCACAAGTTACTATAGCTTGTATAGTTATAGTAACTAAGTAAAGGACCTATTATAAATGAAACAGCTGAAGGCAAAAAACGCATTAGGTTCCTAAAGCACATACTGATTCGAATCAATTAATTTAACCGAAATAGTGTAGGTACGTACAGTCAACCAATTGGAACCCTAGGCCACTGTAGACCTATGTTATAGTGACGTTATAATTCAGATTGTAAGAAATCTCATACTGCTTGTCATTTTGACATATTGTAGAGTGGCCTAGTGTTCCAATCGGTTGTCTCTATTACATAAGTAGTACAATTATATGTAATTTAATTTTATTGAAAATAGAATATTGGTAAAATATTTTAATTGGTCTCCATTTCAATAACTGCAAATTCAATGAAATCAGCAGGTACATTTTTATTAAGGTTGTTAGAAAATAATAATACCACATGTCTCGACTCTCGATGCTTCTCTCATCAGTTATAGGAAATTTTCATTTCAGTTCAAGCGCAAAATATTTGTTTAATTTTCCGATTCGTAATGAAATGAACTGATGCTGTTTCCGGGATATGAGAAAAGTGAAAATACCTTGATAAGTTTACTTTGGCTCATTAAGCACATTTGGAAAACGCTTACTGAGCCCGTTTCATAATAATAAAATGCGGCAGAAAATCATTCACTTCGTTTGTTATGATACCTACTCAAAATATTTCCATTTATACTTTGCGAGAACTTTCTTGGCAGTTTACAGGGCTGTATTTGATTGGTGTGCTGGACCTATGCTGTGCTAAACTCAACAGTCCGCTGCGCAAAGTAACTAAAACTCACATGCGAGAACGCGCGTTTTCTACAAGAGCCCTAAGCGGCAACCCACCCTCAGGCGACACACATCGTAAGACGCGAAACGGACGCCAGCACCGCACCGCCTGAGTGTAATTTAAAAAACGTCTCCTCAGTACATTTTGTATAGTATAGGAAAGACGAAAGACGGCGCCCACGCGACGCGGCGCCACGCCCGCGTGGCTTGGGGACAGGCGGCGCGGCGCTGGCGTCCGTTCCGCGCCTTACGACGTGCATCACCTGTGTGTCGATTAGTCCCTAAGGAGTGTCTCATACAGTCAAGTTCATAAATATGTGTACATTTCATCACCTTAATTCGTTTCAATCAGGTGAAAAAATGTACCCTACACATATTTATGAACTCGACTGTACATGCGATTTAGAGTGAAGGTACCTACTTATGCTATGAACAGCTATTTATTTATTTATTTAATCTTTATTGCACAAAAGACAAATCTTGCAGTACAAAAAGGCGAACTTAATGTTTTAAAGCATTCTCTACCAGTCAACCTCGAGGCTAAGCAGAGAGACTGTGAGAGGTGCTACAATTACAAGAGTAAAATCAAAACAAAGGAAATAAAAGAAAGCATATTAAATAAACTAAACATAAGAACACATATAATTTACAAATACATATACATACATACTCGTATATATCTAACCCCCGAGGGGTAGCTTTTATTAGGCTATTAGAATTACATACAATTTCGAGTGTCAATTCTTTTTTTTAGCATGATCGTCTCAATTTTAAGTGTAACAGTCGCACTTTTGGTATACTTACCTACGAGTAATTAGCCAGCCACATTATAAGTATGAGAATAAAGCCGCTTGTTAAAAAACGCCGAGTCGCACAGCTTTGAGGAGCCGAGACTAGAGGCTCATTCAGCTATTGTGTGGTACTTGACCCGCTTGTCTCGAGCCAGGTATGCCGGCTACAAATACTTTTAGCGTTTTATCTGTATTAATATCATAATATTATCTGTAATAATATTTTATGTAGCAATAAGATCTGGGCGACCGAGCTTCGCTCGGTTCTATTTTAATATATCACGTCTTTAGATAAAAAAAACTCTTATAAATACAAAAAACAAAAAAAAAAAGACAAAAAACAAAAATTTAATTTCTGGCCGGGATTCGAAACCCTGACACTACTACGATCTATCTGCGTACATTAGACCGACCTCGTACGACTGAGCTAAGCGGAATCGATGCGCGCGCGGCGAAATTAACGACCATATTTTACGTTTACTACCGCGAAAGAAAAACTCATGAAAACTCGAAAATTCGCGTTTTCCGGGATCTAAGGCTACGCTAGATCGATTTTTCACCCCGAAAACCCCCACATAACAAATTTCAGCGAAATCGTTAGAGCGGTTTCCGAGATCGTCGGTATATATAAATAAATATACAAGAATTGCTCGTTTAAAAGTATAAGATAAAATTAGCAATATTTGTCAAAACAGATTTACTTGACAGTTGGTGTACAGTCAACATTAATAGCTACTAGATTAAATAACGCACCAAAAGTACCTGACAACTGCAATTTACGAACATTATTAGGCACTTGCAACAAACTTGAAAGGTAAGTCATAAACTAATCGGGATTCTAACCAACTTATGGAATTTTGATTCAACCTGTTTTTAACCCCTGACGCAAAAACGACGGGGTGTTATCAGTTTGACTTGTCTCTCTGTCTGTCTGTTTGTCTGTATGTCTGTCTGTCTGTTTATATGTGTCTGTCTGTGGCATCGTAGCTCCCGAACGGATGAACGGATTTAGATTTAGTTTTTGTTGTTGTTTGAAAGCTGAATTAGTCCGGAGTGTTCTTAGCCATGTTTCAAGAAAATCGGTCCACTATGTCGCGAACGGGGGTTTTTTCAAAATTTTACTTTTGTTGTTAGGTTATGCAATATGATTATTGAATATTGAGGTTTTTGGAACACGCTCTTGAAGTTTTATTGAAGTGAAATGAAGCACAGTGCGTGGTGTTGGGAGAATCCTCGATATCCTATTACTAGAACAGTATCATAATTATTTTATACGTATTAAAGCTGCAGAGAAAAGTAGGCATAGAAATTTGTATGCAAGGGTTCTATTTTTCTCTGAGACATATAGTGGACCGATTTTTATGAAACATGGCTAAGAACACTTCCGACTAACTCAGCTTTCAAACAAAAAAAAAACTAAATCGAAATCGGTTCATCCGTTCGGGAGCTACGATGCCACAGACAGACACACACACAGACAGACAGACAAACAGACAGACAGACACACTCACAGACAGACACGTCAAACTTATAACACCCCGTCGTTTTTGCTTCGGGGCTTAAAAACTGTCTCAAAGGTATGTAGGGGTACCTATTTTTATTCAAAATGTCAAAGGTATTTTTATGTCTTAAAAATTTTCTGATAATGAAGTAGGTTGTTATCAGAAATTGAAATTAAATAATTATAGAGACGCAAATCTATTTCGAGAGAAGAGCAGAAATTAATTTTCTATTAAAATCATTTAATTTTAAACTTTAGGAGGTATAAGCTAAGTGCGTATAATTGAAAGGCAAAATATAAATTTTATATTTGTGAAAAGCTTTTAAGTATTGAAACTTCGTTGATATGAATATAGTAAATAATACTACAAATGTGGAAACTCTTTGCCTTAGTTTCTACTACTAATTACTTATTACTCTTATTTTAACTAAACGATTACATAAGTAAAACATTATCATTAAAAATAAAAACTGCTTTCCTAAAAACTTTAATAGCACCGTCTGCTTTTGTAGAAAGAAAATTCAGTGCTTACAAACTGTAAGAATATTCGAATTAATATTTTAGCACTTAAAAGGATTACGAATATGAAATGTTTGGCTGTAATTCTATGTTTGTAAGATGTGCAGCTGGTTTTGATATTATATACTTAGTTGCCCACAGAAACAAAAACAATCAGACTGGTTTTTATTATTTAGCAGATTTTTTGTTATTTTGATTATTTTTATATATTTATTTATTTATTGTTTTGTTTTTACTCAGGATGAAGATGCCTTGTATGGACATGAAGCTGAAGTGGCCCGAAGATAATTCCTAGATCAAAGAACCTATGGCTCAGTTACCCTCCCATTAAACATTCCTTCTTTCCTCTATTTCATAAAAAAATATAAAATACTTTTAAAAACATTCCACGCTTATCGTCTTACTCTTCTATACTTTGTGAAATCAAATCTCTATTAAGAGCAAGAAAAATAACATTGAGACTGTTAGATTAAGAAAAGTGGTAGATCGATACGCGCGTGAACCTCTTCGGAGGGCGCGAGAGGCCGGCGCGATGCGGTCTCACCAGGGATGTACGTAATATATCCTGCGGACGAAGTAGTTTCCCAATCTTACGGCACACACTCGCTGCCTCGGCCCCGGCAGCGCCCCACGCTTGACGTCCTCTTCGGGCCGCCGCCGCCCGCGCCGTCCCGCGCGGACCCCCCCCAGGCCCCCGCCCCCGGCCCCCGGCCCCCCCGCGCCGCCTCCCTCCCCAAAACGGCGCCCCCGGAGCCCGCGGACCGCGCGCCGGCCTCGCCGACGCCCTCTATCGAGCGGCCGGCTAAGCTGCGCGAGCGCACCAAAGCGAGCAAACTGCTCAAAAAACTCGGGCGTCATGAGGACAATGAATTCGGAAAAATAGTCAGAACCCCCGCTCCTGATGAATTCGAACTTCCCGCTCCGCTGCCGACTCCTGCTTTCTCGCGGAAGAATATATTCGACCGCGATTTCGATGCACTGTTCGAAGTGGCGAACTCACCACAATTCACTGCTAAGATTCGTGTCACCACACCGGAGCCGGATCGCCGTTCTGATGTGTCAGCGGTGCACTTCCCCTCTCCCTCCCCGGCCACGTCGTCGCTCAGCCTCCTCCCCCCGCGCCCCAACTCCGCGCCCAGTCCTTCGCCGTTTTCCTTCAGAACCTCGACGCCTTCACCGTCGCCTCAACGATCGTCTTTTGAAGGTTTCGAACGAGAGTGGTTTGGATTGCCTGGCGACTGACTAACCTATCACATCCATAGCGCATGTTATTTCGCAATAATAACGGCTAAAGCTTCACTACGATCAAGTCATCTTCATTTTGGTTGTTGATCATCTTGTGAGTTTTTTGTTGTATTGTTATGGTTGATATCATGTATGGCGTAAGTCTCGCTGGTTATGTTGTAGGATTTTGAATTTCATTGCTGATTTTTGATTGACAGGTTCAAATCCAAAACCGAAGAAAGTTAGTTTCTTTCGAAGACTGAGTCGCGCTAAAACCGAGTCTGAACAAATGCAGCCTCGCACAGTACCGCAACAGCAGTCCATAGACATGGCTCTGCGGGAGCTGACGCACCCCGCACACAACGAGCAGCTCAAGAATCAACAGCAAGTCACATTCAAGCTAGTCAAAACAGGTAAGTGAACGAATGATTCTAACAATTGATAGAGAACCTCTACCAGACACGTCTCAGGTGATTTTAAAAGTATTAGCTACTTACTAAAATTAGTTTGGACACTAGTTTTTATCCTCCAGGACCACCAAGTTGAATTCCTAAAATGTTGGATTTGCAAAAAGTTGAATTTGCAGGATGTTGAATGTTAAAATGTTGAATTTGCATTCTGTTGAGTTCTTTTTATGTCCAAATTGCATAAAGTTGAATTTGCAGCTTGTTGAATCCTAAAATGTTGAATTTGCAGAAAGTTGATTTTGCGGTATGTTGAATCCTAAAATGTTGAATTTCCATAAGATTGAATTTGCGGTAGGTACCTACATGGTGTAGCAAAGGTCCCGAGTGATACTTTAACAGCTGATAGGGTTACTAATGATCCTAAGTGCGATACAAGTGAAAAAATTTCGTAGTTCGAAAAAAATGAGTTTCGATTTTTTCCGCTTAAATAGCAATCAGGGTATTGACCTTGTCGGCTGTTGAAGTAGGGTGCATTGGAGTAATTTCGAACGTCGTCTAATTTCGAAACTCACATAAAAATCACCATTATTTCCATCATATCAAGATTCCATTCTCTACCAGTCAACCAATGGGCTATACCAGAAAGGTTAAGTAGGTAGGTAGGTATTTGGTTTATTTGGTAATTTTTATGTGATTTCTTCAAAGAATCGCGGACTCTTTTAATCCTGATAGCCTGATAGGAGAAAGGAACTGTCCCAAGATTTGTTTTCCATTCCGTTTACCATTTTTTCATAGCTATATCGGTAATGGGATGGACAATCCCAAAAATGTCTGGAAATCTTGGGACAACTTTTTTCTCCTATTAGGACCAAAAAGCTCGCGATTCTGAGTAGAAATCATATTAAAAAATACCCATGTTAAAAAAAGATTCCAGGAATATAAACTTGAGTTCCTAAAATGTTGAAATCCCGAAATGTTGAAAGTATACATTTTGAGAATTCAACTTTTTAATATTTCAACGTTATAAGAATTCAACATTTTGCGAAACTGAAAAAAATCAACATTCTGGGAAAGTCAACATTTCGGGATTTCAACATTTTAGGAATTCAACCTGGTGGTCCGGGAGGGTTTTTATAAAAAGCAACTTTACTGTCATCCTTTGAATCCAGAAAGTACACTAAGGCCCAGTGCGATTAAATAGTACAGTTTCTTCGCAATGTTTTTCTTTAAATGTTGGGTTAGCTAGAGGTTAGACTCTAGGTCACTGGCACCTATTTGAGAGTCCGTTCATAATCTTTGAAACTGTTTTTGCAATTAAGCAAGTGAATTGATCTTAGGATGCGCTGACCTGGCCCCGTAGCCGAATGGCATTTCTCCGACGCCAAACGAAAACGAAACGTAGTCCGGCTCTGTCGCGCCAATACGCAAGAGCGACAGGGATAGACATCTACTAGCGCTTCGTTTCGTGAGCGTTTGTGCCATTCGGCTATGCACCCTGGCCCCGTAGCCGAATGGCATTTCTCCGACGCCAAACGAAAGCGATACGCCGCTGGCTCTGTCGCGCCAATACGCAAGCGCGATAGAGATAGATATCTACTAGCGCTTCGTTTCGTGAGCGTTTCGTGAGCGTTTGTGCCATTCGGCTAGCCACCCTGACTATAGTTAGCATAGTTCGTAAGCACAACATAGATCATAATAATACCAATGAAGACACGAATAAATAAACGGAAAACACGGAGCATATGTACAATTGAAAAGCTAATTCAAACATATCGTATGTTAGGCAACACAACAATTACATTTTAATATAACCCTTACGGCCTAGCCACGACAATGGTCTAAGGCGTCTTGCGGCAGCGGCAAGCGGTAAGTCACAAAAACAAAAACGCAGCGCGCGCGAGGCATGCCACGACCTTGCCGCTGTTCGAAATCGCGCGCGGGTTTTTACGGGTCTACCCGCGGGAGCGGCGCGCGGGGCGGCGCGCGACTCAAACAACTGTAGCGCGCCGCGCCCGCACCGCCACGACATTACAGCGGCGCGACCGGCCTAGGCGGCTAGATGGGGCTAGCGATTCCGCGCGAAACAAAATATTTTGTTTTTATTATGAGCGTCTTGAACCCAAAACCTTTATTTAATGAAAATTGAATTGTACTTTCGCGTATGTAGTATGTAATAATGTTTTCAAACATATTTTTGTATAGTATTTATTCGTATTTACTGTTAATTTTTTTCTAAGTGTTTTATTTATATTAAGTATCATTTAACTAGCCATAAAATAAATTCCATGTACTTAGTCATCACACATATTCTCTTGTACAAGACGTAATTGACTAATTAAAGCATTCTATGTACGTTAGAGTCATATTCGACAGTAAAAAAACATGTTTTTAAATATGAAAACGTTCTGGCCGCTCCTAGGCCCTGCCGCCGCTTCTAAAAGTACGTGGCATGGCTAGCGCCCGCGCGCGTTTCCCGCGCAGCCCGACCGCCCCGCTCGCCGCCTTAGACCATTGTCGTGGCTAGGCCGTTAGGCCCACTTGCACCAACCACTTAACTCAGGGTTAGTGGGCTGTAATCTGTCAAATCTCATATAAAATTGAGGGTTAACCCTCCATTTTCGTTGGTGCAACGGCCCTTACACGATATTAGCTCCTACCTGGTCTATAGGTACTCGTACTGATACGATGACAATAATGATAATAAAATTATTGTCATGAACAACACCCACAGATTACATTATGCAATTAGGGTCTAATTTTATTTTTAAATTAAATGAAAAATACGAGTCCTTCCGGAAGTGTGCAGTTTTCTATAGGTATTTCCTTTAATTCAAAAATATCTACATGGTATCGCTCGCAGACGCTTCTGCATGATAAAAAAATAAATTTGTGGACTTAGTTTACACATTTTGCGTGTACGAATATTTAAAATAGGTACAGTCCGTACAGTAAATTAACTGAATAATCCCAAAAGCAACTCATAAAATATAGTTAACCCTTTTCCTTTATGTTTTATATAGATACTTAGATGCCACTAACGAGATATTTTGTCGAAACTGGAATGGCAATTTTTACCAAATAATAAATTCACACCAACGCTTCGACGAGCGTTCGCTGCAAATTGAAATTAATTCTCCGAAATGTCACGATTCAATCGTATATTTTTAAATTTTGGTATCCAGTAACCTTTGACCGTTTTATACTTAAAATCAGTGATAAAACGAGACCTTTTTAAATATTTTTTCTGCTTTATAGGGTAACGATCTTGAAAAGGACCACTTATATATTAGATTTTTACTTATGTACATTTTTTTAGAATTAGATTATTAGTGTGGTTTGAGTCCTTTTTCGGTTTAGTGACCCCTGGGATCACCAAATGGCGGACCGCGGTCCGTATCCGGAACGCAGACCTGCTTGATGTGGAACGAAATAAAATCAATGCTAATAAATATTATAAATGGGAAAGTGTGTGTGTCTGTTTGTTTGTGATTTTTAGGTGGAGATAGTTGAAGGATTGGAGAGTAACATAGCCTTCTTTGTGTTTCTTTCTAACCCCCACTTCCCTAAAATGGGGGGTGGAAATTTGTATGGAGCATTTCGCAATTTTCTTAATTCGCAATTTAATAAATAAACGAATAGGTATCGAAACACATTTAGTATCTAGTATTATAGTAAAATACGTACTGTGTGGTAAAAGCGTTGTAGAAAGGTTTTAGTATATTACAAAAAACCTTCGACAGCTCTTTGTGGATTTCCATTTTTAAAAAGCTGGAGTAGGTACAGAAAAAAATCTGTTGTAAGCAACCAATCCTTTGAAATTTTCACGTGATTGGCAGCGGTCATATTAACATGACGTCACTGGTTAGCTGCCATGGGTTTAGTATTCGTTACTCGCACAGAATTAGATTTAGATAGAAGAAACGAGTTCATTTATTTGTATGGCGGCCGAGCGTGTCAGATTTTGTACTGAAGTTGTTACTTGCCTGTGATTTTAAATATGTCTCAGGCCCTTCAGTGTTGATAAGTTTTATGTTGTTGCAATTAAATATCATGTAACGAGGCATTTTTAATGTTTTTGTTGACTTCAACTTACAAAAATTGACGCCCGAAAGCTGCAAGCTGCGATTAAAGACGGACAACTCAGTGGATTTCACTGAGTTCATTTGACACGCTAAGTAGATACGTTTGCTTGATCTATGGTTTATATGACATCTGTGGTTACTCGATATCGAGAATGTCAGGGAAAATTCATGTAATATTTGGTTCTAGAAAGTAACCGCGCGTTTCGAGGCTGTTCACTTCCTCTATGCATGCATACCCACTCGTGTATTTACTACTGAAATAGAGGTAGACAATGTCATTTAAAGACTAGAATTAACTGGACGAGTATTACTTTAGCTGCTTTTTAACAATTACCTACATCTATATTTAGATATAGATATGTAATAAAAACTGCAGTAGTAGTAGTAATAACTTTATTGTACTGTACAACAGTTTATATACAATTTGTATTAGGAATAGACTATACAAAGGCGATCTCTTTCCTGCTAATCTTGGAGTAGATGAGAGGATCGTTCCAGTAGGTAAGAAACTTACAGAAGTACAATAAAGGTCAAAAGTAATCCAAAATATTGCTAACTAATAAATAAACTACATAAATACAAAATTACACTATACAATAAAATATATACTAGAGTACATAAATAAAATACAAAATATTTACCTAAGCAATATATAAATATATCAATACATACATAATTTAGGTATATTATAATTATATAAAATTCCCAACCATTATCGTATTTTATCGGAAAGCCAACGTTTTTTCAGATTCACCTATCGCCTATCCCTGACAAACCAACGTACCTACAGGGGCCCATTTCTCGAAGCTAATACAAGTTACAATTTACAAGTGGTAGTCAATGTCTAACATGACAAGTCGGAAAGAGACTTCCGCTTGTAACTGGTGACTATCAGTTTTGAGAAATGAGCAGTGCCCTGTTTATCAAAACTTACAAGCCTTGTATTACAAGCATTTTGCCTGTAAAATTACTCATTATTACAAGAATGTGTTTATCAAAACTTCACTTGTAGACTAAAAGTTACAAGTGACGTTTTTAATTTTACAAGTATATTTTTACATGTGTATGCGTGATTTTGTTTTTCAAAATATTATTTGTAAAAATGACGCAAGAACTTTAGAGTGTACGGAGACTCTCTATTCCGTATCACAAGTTCACAAGTGTCGGTATATTGATGTTTTTAATTATATTTTATTTCAAAATGTGGCCAAATGATTCGAGTGACGATGGACGGTGAAAGAACCACGGAGCAAATTTATAATAGTCATGTTCATACAATAATAAGTATAGTAGATTATGTTAGAAGGGAGCAAAATTACATATTTACAGTGAGGGCGTAAATTGAACCCAACCAAGCATAGTTAACGCCCATCTCCCAAGACGGAAATAATTTTATTACCATGTGCTGATTTTCACATCACCTATGAGGAAATCCCAATATATGAATTATTGCTGTTGTAAAAGTATTACGCACTTAAATGACACTTTATTTTATAGCTTACCTATATTATGTACAAACTCTTCGTTTTGTTAATATTTTGTACTGACAACATGAAGTTTTTCAAGGAAAAGTGCAACTTTGAAACAGCCTTTTCTAAGTTAGGTTAGGGTTAGGGAACAAAAATATCATTTTACAATTTCGCTTGTAACGAATAGGCATTTGTCGAATTATATAATATCAATTAGCTCATACGTGACTATGTCAAATTTTTTTAATGGCCCTATGTGCCGGAAAATTACGTACGATACACGTGCGAAAAGTGAATTCATTTTTTTTTTAATATTATATCAAGCGCAGACATTATTATATTCAGCCATGTATTTAAGTCTAAGTTGACCACTAACATTAAAAAAAAAAAAGTGACATGGCGAGGAAAGAACATGGTGGCGGCACATTATTTTGATTTTAGAATTTACAAGTGTGAAATTTTACAAATCTTGTATTTTTTTTTTGATAAACATAATTTAGACGTACTTGTAAAAATTTGCTTGTAAAGTGTAACTTGTGAACTTGTAGACTTGTAAGTTTTGTTAAACAGGGCACAGGTCGACAAAATTAGTTAGCATTCACCGATAGAACGCATGCTACATTGCTGCTATACGCAAAATGCTTCTTAGGGCCACTTGCACCAACGAAAATGCAGGGTTAACCCACCATTTTATATGGAATTAGACAGATAACAGCCCCCTAACCCTGAGTTAAGTGGTTGATGCAAGTGGGCCTTAGCAGACCTCGTATACTTTCTATAATTAATTCGGTATGTTTTCATCTTTAAATGATTACTAGATGCGATACTACTTAATCATTTTTTTGTGAATAATCAATATTTTGAACAAAGCGAAACATAGATGAGTTTATATGTAATATTCAAACTCGCTCAAACAATTTCAAGAGATTTGGTAACTCCTTGCAGCGGCAGTGAGTGAAATTCGTAATTTGAGTTTTTTTCTTTTAAGTCCTACTTACGCTTTACTTAGATTTCTAATAGGTTTTCCTGTAATCTATAGATTGAAAACTATCTCGTGTATTTTTGAAAATTATAGTAGTTTCGGAGATAAGGGTGGGGCGGGGGGAATGGTCATTTTTTGCCTATTTTCTTAAATAACTTAAAAATGACCTTACTAAAAATTATTAAAAAAAAATTGTTGAATTACTTATAAAAAACCCTTTCATTTGATATGTAACATAATATACAATAGTTCTAGAAACTTTGATTTTTAATTTTCACTTTTACCCCCCAAAAATGGCCCCTATAATTTTTTTTATTTAATTTAAATTACATGTCTGTCTTTGGCTCACAGGTTAACATATGCGTGCCAAATTTCAAGTTAATCGGTTCAGTAGTTTCGGAGAAAATTGGCTATGACGACGGACAGACAGGACGCACGAGTGATCCTATAAGGGTTCCGTATTTCCTTTTTGAGGTACGGAACCCTAATAGTTTTAAATTAAAGTAATGAAAATATTATATAAGTTGATGTAGATTTATATTCGAAAATTTCGCAATATACTTAATATCATTTCTCTAACAATTTCCCCAAGGCATTATAGATACCAATCATTCATGTTCGTAGCGTAAACTAGGAGCGGAGCTTTGTTGAAGATATTCCTAATTTAGTAGGGAGTAAGGCAACAAAGGCGGTATTATACCTTCAGTATTCCTATGTAGATGATAGAATTTAATATAATTTTCTTTGTGCACATACTTATTCAAAATAGTATTGAAATATTTAGTAGTCTTGCTTTAGTCGCTTCGAATAGTTCGAATAATAATAAATATCTAGATGATAATTAAAAACTCGTGCCGATTTGTAATAGTATTTTATACAATCGTGATATAATACAAAGCTTTTCAGTCGAGTACCATGTTTAGGCCACGAAGCTTGCTGAGTGGCCTAATAGTACGGTACGAGAGTGAAAAACTTAATTATATCACTATTGTATACAATACTTTTTCTATGAGTCATCATTTTCATCATCAATGGACGAAAAATATCATCATTCAAGTTAAAAATAATGTTAATAGAGTCATTCACCGTTGTATCAACATCGAATTACCTAGCAACCAATTGTTTATAATAACCGTCTCTGATTGGTCGATAACACGATAGATTTAAAAAAATGTGTTTCAGATGCAGAAAAATTTGCCAGGTATCACAAATTAGTATAGAAATTGTATGAAGTTCTATTTTTGAAATTATTACAGTTAACTAAAGTAAACTATAATGAGATATTTATTATAGTTGAGTCGGAACTGCCATAGAGTATCCAACACTGAAAAGTAAGCACTTATAGTTTAGTCTGTGGTCTCCTAATTGACAGATTACAGTCGACGAGTAGAAAATAAAAATTTACGATTCAGTTATGAATAAACAATTACATAGATTGTATACTTTCTTTAAAGGTACTTTTAATGAAAAGTTGTACGGTCAGCATCAATATTATATTTAGTAGTAGCGGATGAAAAAATATTTGAAAGTATCAGACACCCTGAATATTTTTCTAAATCTGTACAATTCACGGTCAAAAATTATTATCAAATATTATTTGTATGTCTTTCCCATCACGGAACAATGGTGTTCCGGACCTTTGGGAGGCGTGCGCGGGGCCGAAGCCAACGCGTAGAGGCCCTTTCGACACTTTAATGAAATGTAAGGGGTACACCGAGCGGATGTTGCCCTTGCCCGTATCATGGCGGACACACGCAGAGGCAACACCCGCCAGGGTGTAAGGACTATTTGAGAGTTAATGGAATCTAAAATGAACTGGTCTATTTTGATGAAAGTGATGGACTAAATACTGGGCTATGGATAAAAAACCGGACGCCTGCCTAATAAAACGGTATCCAATTTTATTTCCGGCAGACGGTGACTTCGTCCCCACAAGATGGGCCCCCACAAAAAGCGACATCCAAGATGGCTCAAGGGCAACACCGGTGTGAGAACTCAAGGGTGTCGAGAGGTGTACACCGCTTTCTGCCCAGTGGCTGTTAAGCCACTGTACCAACTCGCGTCTTATGCAAATATTAATTATTATTTCTATTCTTACAGAGTACCTATGTACTATTTTTATTTAGCGGTGACAGAATAGTAGTTGGGTACTTCGGAAGTGTTATTTGATCTCCTACTTTTTGATACTGACTGTAGGGCACCTGCGCTACCCAGCTAGTACAAGTTACTACAGTTAGTGATTTGATTAATTTTGATATATTCTAGATATCCTATCCTGCCCTCCATATTATTTCTAATGTGATTGTATAACTATGAGAATGTGTGATATTCAAACGCACTGTATATTGTTAAGTGAATAAATGACTATGGCTATAAATGTCTGGGAAAACACTCAAAAGGTTTAAACAGAATATCTGAACTGTATGAAATCCATCAATTTTGCCGCTAAAGTGCGCTGGATTTAATAAATAAGCTCGTGTGGTGAATAAAGAACCATTTGCGGGTAAATCTTATTTTAGTGGTGCCATACAAGCTTTCTACGATGTAACTCCGCAATAACGGTGGGCTGCCTACATGTCGCAGTAAAAAGATGGTATTATGTACAAAACGCGGCGAAAAGTTACGAGTAATGTAACGTAAACTCAACTCTTAATGTTAAGAACATAAATCTGGACTTCAATTCTACTTAGTACCATAAGCTAAATAAGTCTTCATAATTTTAATGTGCTTAGTATCTATTTATCCTGATATAGGAAAACGTCAAGTCACCGCTTCATTATACCATGTGACACACACATTGTTCTCATTTTATTATTCTAAATGTTTATTCAGAATAGATGTAGAATAACCTTCCTTTACCATCGTATTTTATTTATTTATTTATTTATTTATTAGTAAAAACTTGTTTACATGACATTACAGTAAAACCAATGTGACACGAAACTTAGATATGTAACAAAAAAGAGAGAAAATAAAGAGAACAATAATAATAGAGAGAACAATAAAAATAAAATTAAACAATTGATTTGGGCGATGACGTCACAGCGTGGCTCCGTTGCGTCGTTTGCCCCGGTGTGGGATTGGGCAGGCCCCAGAACTAGAAGCCGGCGCTTGCGATGGTGTCCTGCAGCGGCGGCGGCACGCGTACCACGAACGAACTGAAGTGCACGTAGTGACGCGACTGCAGCTGTTGCACCCTCAGCGTGTAGCCAGTCTTCCGGCGAACGTAGTTAACCACCTCGTGGATTTTATATAACTCGCCCTCGTCTAGCTTTATCTGTATCTCTATCTGTCATTTAGTATCATATTTTAAGACAAAATCCGATTGGCTTTATAATATAAATAAGAGGATCGATTTTCTACTGTTTTTACTTCAACTGTGGAAGCTAAACCGCAGCATGACCGACAACACCGCAAAAGCGAAGCACATTGTGCATCTAACCGCTCTTCGGTTTTATCCACTACAAAGCCATTCTCCATGGTAAAACTTCGTTTCAGCATTGTTGGTAACGGCTTTTTCGCGGAAGCCAATATCTCACAGCAACTGAGTTACTGAGTGAAAACGCACGATTTTATTTAAAAGGACTCGGGAGTCTTGATCTCTGTATCTGTGTAGTCGAGGTATTAAATATGGTCATGTAAAAAGTACCAAGAATATTAGCAAACTACCTTACCTTAACCTAAATATGTGGCTATACACGGTGTAACATGAGGAAACCGAATAATTTTAACAAAGTATTCTTCATTATATTAGACGAGTAAAATGTCATATAAACTTTTCTAGATTTCGCCTACTTTCAGAGTAATAAGCATTTAAAAAAAAATAACAATTACTTATTATTTCTCAGAACAAAATTGATGGCGATGATGCCGATATCGGACATAATCTGACTATCCTCGTTGATAGACGTCGAAAACTAATTAACTAGTAACTCATTGAAAAAATGTGTTTTTTTTTAGAAAAAATTAGTGAATTTTTATTTTAAGTGCCAGTTCTACGAATAACATTTACTTTTTATGTGAAAATAAGTTCAAAATATTGAAAAAAAAAATACACAAAAAAAAATTTGGCGAACTTTGCTTGACGTCATATAGCATTTTATCTTTATTTTGCCCTCAGAAATGCGTAGTTAAATTCTTTCGGTTTCCTAATGTTACACCGTGTATCATACTTGTTTTTGGGATGTCCATGTCCATATTTACTACTTTGACTATACAAAGTCATATTACATGTTTATTTTTAACAAGCAGAAACGTCTGCTAACGACCCCCAAGACGTGTGTACATAAGGAAAGGTATGGAATGATTTGCGATGTCCGGCGTGGCTTCCGTAGCTCAATTGGTTAAGAGCCTTGCACGGATTGCAAATGATGCGGGTTCAAGTCCCGCCGGAAGCGTAAATTTTTCCATTTTTTCCTTTAATATAAAAATGCATATTACATGAGACGATAAACGCTGTGAAACTATTACTGTAAATATTCGACTATTACTGTAAATACGGGGCCTGGCCCCGTAGCCGAATGGCATTTCTCCGACGCCAAACGAAAGCGATACGCCGCTGGCTCTGTCGCGCCAATACGCAAGCGCGATAGAGCTACTAGCGCTTCGTTTCGTGAGCGTTTCGTGAGCGATTGTGCCATTCGGCTAGCCACCCTGATATGACATTGTTAAACTTGACTATAAATAGCATCGTTTACATACAATATAAATGACCCATACCTCCTTTATAGGTTATTTTTGTATTTTTATCAAAGTTCGAAACACAAACAGACAGAACAAGAAAAAAAATCCGGGTCCCATTACTGGCGCAAGGACTTGTAATCATCATTCTCCTTGCGTTATCCCGGCAATTGGCACGGCTCATGAGAGCCTGTGGTCCGCTTTGACCACTAATCCCAAGATTTGGCGTAGGCACTAGTTTTTACGAAAGCGACTGCCATCTGACCTTCCAACCCGAAGGGTAAACTAGACCTTATTGGAATTAGTCCGGTTTCCTCACGATGTTTTCCTTCACCGAAAAGCGCAAGGACTTGTAATATTAACATAAATCTTAAAAATGGAACTTATTCGATTACCCTTTTATTTAATTGCTAAATACTTGGACAAAGAAACCCTCCCACGGAAAATTTAGACATTCATTCCTTCCAATTTCGTAATTTATGCGTGAAAAGAGTTTTTTCCTGGTTTGCCAATGGTATAATGACCGAGCTTGCCGCTCACATTAACAATCAACGTAGTTCTTTTTTCCTGTTACGTTCTAATATTTAAAGTAAAAGGAACAAATTAATATTTTATTTTATTACCTATATACCATTTTGATCGTTTTAGATGTAACTAGCCAGTCTGTAATAATTATTTATTTATTTACATAAACAAATTCTTACAGTTCGTGGTCAAGAATGATTTAATAATTTTTTATATGTATAGAATTTATTACACTATTTTTTTTGTTTAGCGGAATGTAGTTATTTATGAAGCGTTCTTTGATCCGCTAATTTTGATGCGGTCTGTATTAGTAAATCTTAAACTTTAAAAAAGAACAAGCAAAGTGGCGTGCTCTTGTGTTGGAGGCCAAAACTCATTTTGGATTATCACGCCAGCTAAGTTTTTTTTTTCTTAGCCTATTGGAGTGTCCCACTTGACTGTTGGGCAAAGGCCTCTTCCCTGGCTCTCCATAATTCCCGATTCTCCGTTACTTCCGGCCAGTTGTTTAGGAAGTCGTCAAGGTCGTCCCGCCATCTTTGCCTGGGCCTGCCCCGCCCACGCTTTTTCTTCAGCATCCACTTGGTGGCTATGTTACGCCGTGACTTGCGTAGGCGACGGTCGCGACGCATACGAAATCAAACCTTATCGATATGGAAGTATGAGACGCGACGGCGACGGTCGCGCGACCGTCGCGCGACCGTCGCCGTCGCCCACGCAAGACACAGCGTTAGCCCACCTATCCGGATGCATGCGGTAGACGTGGCCGGCCCAGTCCCATTTAAGCCTGGCGGTTTTTCGGCCAACGTCAGCAATGCGAGTCTTAGAGCGCAGCGTGGTGTTACAGACGCGGTCGGTCCTTTTAACACCTAAAATGCTGCGCTCCATAGCGGGTTGGCAAACCTTCAGTTTGGACTTCTGGTTTTCTGTGAGCGACCATGTTTGTGCACCGTAGGTTAGGACGGGCGGTATACACATGACGTCGAGTTTTCGCTTTAGTGAAAGTGGAAGGTGTCTCTTCATAATATGCTCCTTCATGGACCAGTAGCTCTTCCAGGCGTTATCGACACGGCGTTCGACTTCTTTGTCTTGTCTGTTGCGGAAAGAAACTAGCTGGTAACCCAAGTAAATTTACTCGTCGACATATTGTATATTCTGCCCGTCTACCTCGACCCTACGTTTCTTGCTGTTGGTCATTGCTTGGTCCAACCTGAAGGCTTGCGTTGCTCAGATCTTGGAGCATTTGCTGTAATTCTGATTCCGAAGAGGCGAAAAGGATAATATCGTCGGCGAAACGAAGGTTTGTTAATCTTCTGTCGCCGATGACTATCCCTCTAGCCTACCAGTAGACCGCCAGGCTCTTGAAAACTTCTTCAAGGGTGCTAGTAAATAGTTTTGGAGATAGCGGGTCACCCTGTTTAACGCCTCGCTGTATTGGAAACGGCAGACCGGAGTACTGAAGTTTTATGTCTGCTGTGTTATTTACGTATATGTTTTGAATTAAATTGATATATGTAGGGGGGATATTTTGGTTTTGAAGTGCGGTAACTATGGCAGAATGTGTGATGCTATCGAATGCTTTAGTGTAATCTGCAAATGCCAGCTAAGTAATTTAAAAAAAAAAATGTTCGGCTAAAGTAACTAATTGAGCTCCTTATTAATGAGTACGACATTAACTACTTACATTATTACATAAATAGGCAGTAAACCGCACTTTGCATACAGCGTGCATAATAAATTATTATAATAGCTTACTACATCCGGTCAACGCCGCTTGTTCAACCAAGTATGCAAGTTGAGTTCTTTTTGGTACAGAACCCTAAAAAGCAACACACAGGTAAGCGCGGGTCTAATCGCTAAAAAAGATCTCTTTCAAATATTATCCACAAGCTCGTTTTTTTTTTCAGAAAAATCAGACCCTGATTCACTATTTTCCCAGAATAACATTGCTAATCATATTTATTCACCACACAGATTTTTTCTTATAAAAGGGAAGTTGACGCGAGCGTATGATTAGCGCGAGATTATTTCACATTATCCGATCCGATATCGCATGTCGGACCTACATTACAGGCCATCTTTGATTTTTGCCTTTAAAATCGTTCCGACATCCGATGTCGGATCGGATAATGAGAAAACGGGTTTATGCCATTAACACTAACATGCAGTTAGACGTGTACCTAATCTACTATGTCGTGGCAAGTTACATCATGCTCTAAAAGTATTGCTGTTACTAAGTAAAATGGATTTCGATAGCAGCACCAAGTTTCTTGCTACATAATAGTTATGTACATATACTTACAGTAATCCATTAATAATTCGGCGTATAGGCAAGCGCACGTTAAGTCGATCAAAGGCGCCTAGCCTTTCAAATATGTACAACACTGCATGCACTAAAGAAATTGGGACGGGTGATGATTACCTATAGTATTTTTCAACTGGGATGAGTTCTGTGACACTTAAAAATAATTCTGAATTACGCTTACTCGGTTGCAAAACATGTTTGAAACATAATTCATATTTTGATGATAAGTAAATATAAAAACTATATTTTTTTGAACATAGGGCATTACCAGTGTTTATTAAATAGTTTCCATCCCACAACCAGATGAAAAGAAATAAAATAACTCATACCAACTTTTGCCCGCGGCTTCGCTCGCGTAAGTTCAAAAATTGCGATTTGCTCCATACAAACTTCCAACCCCCATTTTAGGGAAGTGGGGGGCTTAGAAAGAGACAAAAAGTAGCCTATGTCACTCTCCATCCCTTCAACTATCTCCACTAAAAAAATCACGTCAATTCAACGGTCCGTTTTGCCGTGAAAGACGGACAAACAAACAGACACACACACATTCCCATTTATAATATTAAGTATGGAAGTATGGATAAATATGGCTTGTTTGGTAGTTTCTTAAAAAATGTATTCATATATGATTACCTTAATAATGTTATCAATTTCCGCATATTCTGAAATTTCTAAACATTGACAGACTAAAGCGAAAAGCTTGAAATGTGCTACTTTATTTTATTATTTACAGAGGATGTAGTCTATGAGTTAGGTAGCACTTTGTACGATCTATGTTTGGTACGAACTGAATTTTTGTACTACGAGCGCCAGTTACAACTGAATAATTCAAAACTCAACTCCGGAGAACTAACATTAAAGTTATTGTCACACAATATTTAATAATCAGTATTGATACTTCTGTCCTGTCATGTTAGGAAAACGTCGTGAGGAAACCGGGCTAATCCCAATAAGGCCTGGTTAGATGTTGATACGCAAAAATGTGTTATCCCACATGAATTTTGCAATAAAATGTCAACTTTCATCGTCAAATTTTTGAGTTGACATCTTATTGCAAAATGCATGTAGGATGACAAATTATTGCGTATCAGCATCCAGTTATCCTTCGGGTTAGATCAGATGGCAGTCGCTTTCGTAAAACTAGTGCCTACATCAAATCTTGGGATTAGTAAAGTTGTCACAAAGCAGACCCCAGGCTGCTTGGTACATGGGAGTCGTTGCTATTAACCGTGCCTAAATACCGGTATAACGCAAGGAGGATGACGATGATGATTTAGGCTTCTGTCCTGTCTTTTGTCGTCAAATATGTGCAAATAATCTGCAATAATATATAAAATATAGCTTTTTGTTAGATGTTTTAAGGTTCTGTCTTTAAAATACTAAGTGCATGTCAAGCCATGCATACCAGACCCTTTAGCAACAACTTGCCTTGTCGCGCGCAAGTCCATACATCAAGCGCGACTTCAAGTATGGACTCGCGCGCGACAAGGCAAGTTGTGCTAGAGGGGCAGGAGGTATCAAACGACAGCAAAAAGACCTCCTTTTAATAAGATTAAGGCATTCTCAAGAATAAAAATGATCTATGCTTTACATGGTTTGTGACAAAGAGTTATTGCGCTTAATTTACTCGTAGTCCTTCTTGTTTACCTACCTACTTTTTAACTTCTGATTAGCAGAAACGTCTGCAATCGATGCCGTTAGGCTTAGAATAAATTTAAAAGTGGAAAATGTCTGCCTTGGGTGAGACTTGAACTCACGGCCTCGTAGCGACATCTACCGTAAGAGTGTTAAACTTCTTAAACGGCAACCGGAGTTCCAAGTCATATTGGAAATTCACCAGTTACGATGCGCTAACCATGCAAAATTTTTAACTTCTGATTAGCAGAAACGTCTGCAATCGATGCTAGGCTTAGAATAAATTTAAAAGTGGAAAATGTCTGCCTTGGGTGAGACTTGAACTCACGGTCTCTGGATCGATACTCCAGCGCTCTGGCTTGGTTGAAGTCTTGGTGGCTCAGTTGGCAGAGCGCTGGAGTATCGATCCAGAGGCCGTGAGTTCAAGTCTCACCCAAGGCAGACATTTTCCACTTTTAAATTTATTCTAAGCCTAACGGCATCGATTGCAGACGTTTCTGCTAATCAGAAGTTAAAAATTTAGCATGGTTAGCGCATCGTAACTGGTGAATTTCCAATATGACTTGGAACTCCGGTTGCCGTTTAAGAAGTTTAACACTCTTATGGTAGATGTCGCTACGGGTCCCATTGACCTTAGTAGTGGAAAATTTCGCTGGCTTGGTTGAAGTCTTGGTGGCTCAGTTGGCAGAGCGCTGGAGTATCGATCCAGAGGCCGTGAGTTCAAGTCTCACCCAAGGCAGACATTTTCCACTTTTAAATTGACCTACCTACTGTTGACAAAATTAAAGTTTATTTTTATCATCATCATTTCAGCAAAAGAAAGAAGCCCACCTGCTGAACATACCTAGTCTTCTTCTTATGGTGTCAAGGTTCCTTTCTTTTTTATACAGTAGATGCCCAATAGGCAGCAGCATTAAGACGATACGGTAGGGGTCAATTTTCCATACAAACGCTTTCGACTATTTCCTCCCTGGTTTTTGAAGATAGAGCAATGATTTTTTCAACACAGATTGTTATTATTTTTATCTGTATCGGACACCGTTTTGATTTTTTTGATATTCTGCTTTTTAAAGATTCTAGAGCCAATCAAAAAATTCCAAAAACGGCCTTTTTCATTGTGGCGCAAAAAAAGGTGTGATACTCAAGATTGTAACAATCAACCAGAAAATCTAAACGGTCCGACATAGATTATTTCATTGTTATTCTGATTCTCAAATTTCGTTCCGATTGATTAAGTTTTGAAGGAGGAAAGAGTCGAGAGCGGAACCTCGATTTTAAAGATTTTTTTTTAAATATCTTTTGACTGAGTTGTTCCTAATGGACATTTTTTTTTCGATAAATGTAGTTAATAACACTTGTATATTTAACTAAAATTCCCGAGTTTAAAGGAAAGGATGAATTTTCTCTACCGTATCCTCTTAACAGCCCTGGTTGTCAAGTCCCTCAGATCGGTCTCGGAGCAATGATGGGGGCATGCGAGGCAACGTACCTAATAAATTTATTATAATGAAAAGGCACAGAATAATACTTTGTCGAAATACCTAATGCAGTTAAAGTACTGAAATTAAATCAATAACTTTGTACATAGTCGCCGCCGTCGCTTGAATTACAAGCAGTGGGCGACTAAACTCGAATATCGTAACAGAATTATTCCTTTATTTCACTTGATTCGCTTTTGTTTTGTTTAATTAATCTTTGCTAATGAATAATTAAATTTCATTTCAGTGCTTTACTTCATTAAACCTGTAATAGGATTATGATTTACGAAATTTAATTCAAAAGCTTATAAAAATAATGAGGAAGAAACACTGAAATAAACAATCATTTATAATGGGAAATAACTGAAACTACCTATAATATATTAGTGTTTATCTGATACATTTATGTATGATATATTTTTTATCAGTAATAAAACCCTCTATATAAGTATGTAGTAGGTAATAGCTTTGATCATGTTATCGAAAGAAAATATATTGATAATTGGTTCGTAAAGCATGCAAAACGCGAAACTAACCACGAGTAGTATTACTAAAGGGTTATATTAATAAAAGCTTTCGGGGCAGTTTCCATTTCCTTTCTCTGCAGATACTGGGAACATATGGGAAATAAATACTACCTACATCGGTTATGCTTTGGCAGGCAAGCATGGTCGCGTGATAAACGATATAAAGTCAGCGGGCGTAGCACACTAGTTGGATAAACTTTATCGTATCGGTGCGTCCCTGTCGCACTTACAAATAGTGCGAAAAGGACGACCTGACGTTATATCGTTTATTATTTGTATTAAGCGCAACAGGGACATGCCGATGCGATAATGTTTATCTTACTGGTGTGCTACGCCCGCTGATTTTCTTGGATACGTAAAAATAGGGCCGTGTGTCATAATCGTCTTACGATATCCTTATTCGTTTCATTCTGTATTTTTTTTTCCTAGCCTATAATTGTGTCCCACTGCTGGGCAAAGGCCTCCCCTTTCTTCCGCCACCCATCACGATTTGCCGCCTGCTCCGGCCAGTCGCTGCAAAATACATCGAGGTCATCCCGCCATCTTTTCTTTGGCCTACCTCTGCCCGGATGATCGGTGGTATGGTATCCAGTCGGTAGCCAATTTAGCCCACGGATCTGGATGCATTCGGCAGACATGTCCTGCCCAATCCCACTTGAGCCTTGCAGACTTATCAACCACATCTACAATACCAGTCTTGGAGCGCAGTTCGGTGTTTCTAACCCGATCGGATATTTTTTTTAAATATTAATCTCTCCATTAACCTCTCACTACCCCTACGTACGTATTACGTAGCTTGCATAACTTTGTTCGCATTAATATTCAGGCTGCATAATTCCATGTAACCTAATTAGTTGATTGTGAAATGTGTACGGATTGGGTAAGTAGGTCGCGATGACACTAGAAATACGGTTTAAGCCTCAAACGACGCCTGCTGCTGGCTTAGCCGAAGTCATAGTCTCGTTGACGCAACGTGGCAATCGAAACGCAGTCTGGCTCTGTCTCGCCACAGAATATATAATAGTACAAGTAAGGCTGACTCGATTCCCTAATGTTCACAAAATTCCGCCATTCTAAATTCTTATTAACAAACGGACCGCACGTGAGCACCCGACATTCAATTGTGTTCTAATGCAGCGCGCTAAGGTCGTCACCACTGAATGGCCCTTGCAAGTTCGGGGCCGCCGGCATGTACTTGTACTTGTACTTGTACTCGCTCGGCGAAAGAATCGCGGAGTGAGCTGTCCCTGTGTGCGTAGCAGAATGCACAAACGCTCATGATAATATCTCTTTCGTGGCTATCTATCTCTATCGCTCTTGCGTATTGGCGCGACAGAGCCAGACTACATTTTCTGAGGCGTTTCGCGTCGCAGAAATGCCATTCGGCTACGGGGTCTCGTCGCGCCACTACAGAAGAGCGATGGGGCGAGCTAACTACGAAGCGTAACGCCGTGGCTTGCGTGGGCGACGGTCGCGCGACGGCGATGCGACGCATACCTTATCGATATGGAAGTATGAGACGCGACGGCGACGGTCGCGCGACTGTCACCCACGCAAGACACGGCGTAAGCGATTGTGACGTCGGCTAGGTACCATAGGGATTAAGTAGTAAGCACGCTAATGAAATTACAGATTTGTCTGCTTAGACGTGATCTGCGACCTAGAAAAGGTAACAATCGCTATCGCTTCGACGACAAAAGGTTTTAGGTCTCTATTACTGTTCAATGTTAGTGTGAAAGTGACGTTTACGTTTCGATTGCTATGGATCGTGAACATCCTGAAGATAAATTACTCGTAGCAATCTGTATACGTACTTACAAAATGAATTTTGGATTATTTTGTTATTATATCATATTTATTTATGTTGAACGTATCTTTGATCTACTGGAAAATATGTTGATGTATAAACATACTATTTTCTAGACATAACAAATAATCACAAACAAAATATAACATAGACAGTAATCTAAAACTTGAGCAGTTTATTGTGTTACACGTACCTACACCTTTTGGGCATACAGGTGTCAGTTCATGTACTTATGTATGTATGTACCTATGAAGTTCATTATGTAATACCAAAAAATTTTTACTTACGCAAAAAACAAACTTTTTAATCGTGTAAATATACTAATAAGACTAGATTATACATGTCATAATAATAATAAAAAAAAACTCGTTAATTTTTGCACACTAATGATAGTGTATTGAACACTTTGTATTTCGCAGAACACGTTACCAGGTGTTAAACCGTCAACCGCAGAGCGGCTGAGAGCAATGTGTCGGATTATGTTCAAACAGGGAGGCAGATTGCCTGTTACTACACTAGTTATATTGCTGCTACTTTTATACTAACCAACAACAAATCCATTTCATTTTGTATTGATGTCAAACGTAATAGGAAAGAAGAAGACACTAGGTACCAGACACATTAGTGATAACTGATAAGAGTGTGGAACAAGTACTTAATTATTTGGGTGATTTTAGGAATAGGTGCTAATATCGAGTACAGACACAGTAATCTTGAAAATATGGCAATTAGTCAGGAGTTAACCGTAGTATGAGCAAGTACATAATAATAATAGAAGAAAATATCATTTTAACTATAACGGTGTATTTGATACTGCTGACAATCGTTTTATATAGTTTTTGTGCTTTATCAAAAGCTTTTAATCTACGTATCGCCGTTGTTTTGCAGCAATTATTGAAGATTTATTACGTTTTTCGGACAATGATACCGCTTTCAAAACATTATCTAAATGGAAACCTTTTAGATGTGCTTTATGCGTACCATATTTAACCAAACGACGTGGATCCCTTTGATTCATTTTCACTTCGCCGCTCACAGAAACGGCACGGTCGTAAAGTGACTGAAAATGTGGTCTAAAATAAAGGGCCACGTCGTGGTATTTTACCGACGATTTCAACATACTTGCGAACATCTGACAGTTCACGGTCCAAGTTTCTTCATGCGGAAAGATGTGCATTTTATATACAGACTAATTTACTTTATTATTTACGTACAAGTTTGGATCGTTGCGGTAGCCACGATTCGCAGATACTACAACCACTACCAAGAAAACACTATCCGATTTACCACGAGAACGGATTATCTAGATTGGAACACAACTTTTGCATCGATAACCCTTTGTGAAATACCCAATGTTGACAAAATCTATATGCTTAGTCAGGAAATCAATCCTGGAGATAAAGGCAAGCTTGACCGATTCATCGGCGAAATAGGATTTTTCAACGGTTTATGTCACAGTTGTTTTGCTCTTTGCGACAACGAACCTCTTTGTCCCACAGACTTTGGTCAACTAAGTCTAGCTGTTCGTTCAGAATGCAAAGATTTGTTATTAAGCTGCAAATGGAATGGGATCCCTTTCGATTGTTGCGGCAGTTTTCAGCCAATAGTAACGGAGTATGGCACATGTTATTCAATGAATAATTTGCACGGCCCCGAAAAGTCGCCCGTTTACCAAACTTCAAATAAAGATAGACAGGCTTCAATAGAAATTGTCGCAACACAAGATTATGAGGCGTTTCTGCACGCACCAGAGGATATACCATTCTGGAACATGGAATACGATCGAAGGTTAACAGTTTTATATGGCGCAGAAGCCAATGTGATATTCTCTTTAACGAATGTTGTGAATGAACCAGAAGTGTCATTACTGTCACCAGAAATTCGTCAATGTAGATTCCCAAATGAAGTTCCAGAAAACTATATAGCTTATAAATACTACAGTTATTCTGGCTGTATAAGTCAATGCCGTATCGATGCACAGTTAGAACTCTGCAACTGTACTCATCACTTTTCTCCTCAAATATACGAGGAACGCTATTGTGATTTGGAAGGATTGAAATGTCTGTCAAACAACTTTAGGATACTGAGAAAACTAAAAGTGCCTGGGATGAATGAAACTGGTTTAATTTGTGATTGTTTGCCGTCGTGTGAAGAACCGGATTTCAACGTGGTTGCTAAAGATTTTGTGGAACCTGAAGAAAATGTGCGAGCGAGGAGCGCCAAATTTTCTTTGAGTAACCGACCCTATGAACGGATCACCCGGCAGGTTGCCCGCACGACCCTCGACCTCGTAGTTGCGATCGGCAACAGCTTCGGGCTCTGTTTTGGTGGTTCTCTATTGTCTATCGTGGAAGTATTTTATTACCTTTGCTTTAAGCGCTGGAAGTATAAAAATTAAGGATTCGTGATAGTCTATGTATATAAGTATGAAATTTCTTTGTAGTTTTAAGTTGAAAGGTGTCCCCAATATTTATTTATTTATTTATTTATTTTACTAATATTATAAATGGGAAAGTGTGTGTGTCTGTTTGTTTGTCCGTCTTTCACGGCAAAACCGAGCGACGAATTGACGTGATTTTTTAAGTGGAGATATTTGAAGGGATGGATAGTGCCATAGGCTACTTTTTGTCTCTTCCTAACGAGCGAAGCCGCAGGCAAAAGCTAGTAGTACATATGTGTATGCACATTGTAACACGAATCGCTCACCATTTGGTTACATATGTATTAGATGTAGTTGTAGGCCTACATTTTTGGTTTACTAAGATCGTTTTTTGATAATATTAATATTTTCGGAAATAATCGCTCCTAAAGGAAAAAAAAGTGCGTCCCCCCCCCTCTAACTTTTGAACCATATGTTTAAAAAATATGAAAAAAATCACAAAAGTAGAACTTTATAAAGACTTTCTAGGAAAATTATTTTGAACTTGATAGGTTCAGTAGTTTTTGAGAAAAATACGGAAAACTACGGAACCCTACACTGAGCGTGGCCCGACACGCTCTTGGCCGGTTTTTTTTTAATGTGTCACCAATTAGTATTAAACATTATTAGTCTGCACTAGATAGTAGATCAATTTGAATGTGTAATTAAATAAAAGGACACTTATTATGTAAAACCTAATTAATTTTGTTTCTTTTCGTATAATGAATCCAGTATGTTTAATTAAAAAAAAAATCTCCAGATGTTCATTTGTCTGCTAATGTAAGCAGTTAATCTACGAAATATAATCTAAGCTAAGATCTCAAAAGCTGTTTCAAGCTTTGGCGACAAGCCATAAATATTTACAAAATGTAATAAGGGTTTAGTCGCTACACAAGATGGGCACAATATTTTTCCGGCTTTCTCAGCTTATTCGTTTTTCCTTCAAATCATCCTTCCGGAAAAATATATACCAGACGTAGAATCAGAATGTTTAACAGGTGAGTCTAATATGATAAATCTCAAAATACAAATTCTCGTTACTAAATAGACGACTGTACGAGACAAGGTATCCGGATATGACTGGGCTGGTTTTTTTTTGAAGAGCTGTAAAGACGTCACAAATAAACCTATCCGACTAACTTATACCATCATCATCCTCCTTGCGTTATCCCGGCATTTGCCACGGCTCATGGGAGCCTGGGGTACGCTTTGACAACTAACGCCAAGATTTGGCGTAGGCACTAGTTTTACGAAAACGACTGCCATCTGACCTTCCAACCCGAAGGGTAAACTAGACCTTATTGGAATTAGCCGGTTTCCTCACGATGTTTATCTTCACCGAAACTAACTTATACCATCACATGCAAATGATCAACACAAGTTTTAATTGTTAATTTACTAAACGTCATTTATTAAATAAAGCTCTTGGACTTCGATTATGCTAATTGATAATTTGAACTAAAGCAAGTAAAATAAAGTGCATTAAAAAATCTACTAGGTAAGTACTTATTTTTTATGAAATATTAACTTTTACATTTTTTAACTACTTAAATATTGCAAACACATGATGGTTACTAACATTATTACAACAAATTCGGTCATACGATCTTTTCCTCCATCCGACCTTAGCCAAGTACACTTCGGTAGGTACTATTATCAATATTTTAGCCGATCATGATCCGTTTCTCGAAATTAATATTTAATAAATTATTAAATCCAATTTACCAATCCTAGTTTTTCAGTTCTGACTAAGTATAACACTTTAATATTGGATTGTTGTTGATTGAATATTGCACATGTTGCACGTTTTGTAATTTGTATTTGTACACATTATTCAAACACTCACTCTAACGTGCAATCCCTAATAAAATCCAACAAAAATGCGAACCAAATTTGTTAACATGCTCTTTGCCTTTTTTCTTGAATTCCGAAAAAACATGTATTTCCTCATAAAGGCGAAGTGAAATGGAAATAAATTAGATACCGACGTTCTATCTGCCCTCCCAAATTTCATAAAAACATTAACCTTTCGCAAACAAAGTGGGAGTAGTCTAAAAAGTTTCTACCTTTATACTGCTAATGCTGCTTACATTATTAAGCTAATGGGCGAGTTTTACCATTAGGCTGTTCTGAAATGGAATAACGACGAATATTGATTTGGCTTGTTATTTTTGGATTCTGTCACAAAAAACAATATTAGACGTTCTATTACATCCCTATGTTACGAGTAAGTTGGCAGATGCGGACTGATGGTCCAACATCTCTTGTCAGAGGGCTTTTTGTTGCCGCTCTTTTCGCATTGTTGATATTCGCATTATTCATATTGCGTGTTTGTACCTGCAGACTTCTAAATTTTAAGTTTAAATGTAAATAATATTATGTGTGTATTGTATCGCAAGACGATAAATAAATAAATAAATAATTACATTCTAGGTAAGTTCAGAGCATTCAACCAATTGGAACCCTAGGCCACTGTAGGACAATGTCATAGTGACGTTATAAATTGTAAGAAATCTCATACTGCTTGTCATTTTGACATAGTTGTAGAGTGACCTAGGGTTCCAATTGATTGACTGTACATGTTACATAACGGCTAAAGGTAGTTAATAACCAATTACAACAGGCACGATCAAACATAATTATTGAATCATAGACCACTCTAGAACCCTATCTCATTGACACCGTGCTTTTTTTGCCATAGAAGTCACTTTGAACTTTGAACACGCGTTTACTGTTAAATGGTTCTACAGTGGCCTAGGATTTTTATTGGTTGACTGTACCTATACTTACGTCACAATCGCTAACTCTTCGTCAGCGTATCGTAGCTATTAGCTCTAATATGAAAGAGGGGTAAGCGACAATGGTTAAAGTTTCGATAAAACAAAACATACATTCTTAGTTCTGAATTTGGTATAGACAGGAATAGAAAACACCGTTTTTATTATTAATGGAATAAGAGAATAGCGTAGACAATAATTTGCCCTTTTTTCGCAGCAAACTCGCAATTTCTTTCCGTTAGAAATTCAAACAGCTGCACAAAACCTCATAACAAAACCTTAGTCTCAAACTAAAACACTTCAGTGTTTATCACCCCTGAAAGTTTATTTCTAACGGCCTGTCAGAGGTATAGAACTTATTTTCCATCTCCAGCACTTAAATCTGCCAATTAGATTATTGTCAGCGGTATCCAAATTAAGTTCATTTGAGTAACGATAAGAAAGTCTATTTGTCTACAGGTACAGGTCTGCTAGCAGTAATCATATGAATATAGGAGTTCTGTTAATTTTTTTTTTAAAGCACAACTTCCATTTATCAGGTATGTTTTCATTTGCAGTAATAAGTAACTTTTAATAACTAATTAGAATTTTTGTATAATATATTTCCATTTATCAGGTATGTTTTCATTTGCAGTAATAAGTAACTTTTAATAAATAATATAATATTTAGGTTCATAATTTAAATCAAGATGAAAAAATAAACTGAAATGCGTTTTACATATTAGATATTGCAAAACAAAGGTAAAAATCATACGTTTTTCCAATAATTTTACATTCGACATTTAAATATTCTTGAACGCAACCACATTTTTCGTAATTGAAAACCGGCTTATTTTCTATTTCTCTTGTCTATGGTATGTTTGACATCTGTAAACTTTTGACGAAACTATTTGAACTATTTCGGTGTTGTGTAGTTTGTTTTAATTCGACGTTATTGTGCAAAAATTTAAGTAATTATGAGTGATTCTGGTGAACAATGTACTTCCGAAGAAATCAAGGCTATGGCGCTCAAAATGACTGACAATTTGTTACCTGAAAAGTCAGATAAAGCGTACCAAAAATGTTATGATTGTTCTGACATGGAAATTGCAAAAAAATGTTTCAACTTTCTCTGAAACCGCGTTGTTGGCATATTTTGAAGAATTGTGCAACAAGTTCTCGCCATCAACATTGTGGACAGACTGAATACTCAATGCTAAGATCCACACAAATGTTCCCATTCATTATATGAAGTAGATAAGTAACCCATTTTATTATTCTCGAATAGGTATGTATTTGGCTGTCGTAGAAAAAGTATAGTATACAATCGTAACATTATGAAGGCTATAAAAGTCTCGTACCTTACTTAGGCCACTCGGCAAGCCTCGTGACCTAACCGCGGTACTCAACTTTTATAACCTTCATAACGTTACCGTTATATCATATACTGACGTCCCTTCCATATTTTCCGAGATAAGTCGCCTACATCATAAAGGTACTTTCATTTTTTCGGAGTTGTTTCGTATCATTTCAAATTTGAATACATTCACACACAACAGTGAATTTCAAAAGTTTTAATTGGTGAAAATAATTTTAATTTGAGTGTCAAGAGCAAAATGGACTTTATTAATTATTGTTAGCTATTTTTAGCCTGCAACAGTAACTACATACATAATTAATTACTAATGTGGTAGGACCGATACTCTTAACGCAGATACACACGTATAAATTGTCAGCTATTCATAGCTTCAACCTATTTCTTAGGTAGGCTTTGAGGATGAGAGCTAAAAGCATTGGAATTAACCAATTTTTTTGAAAGTCAGCCGCAAACGGTAATTTCACAGATTAAAAGAGCCGCAATTAAAAAAAACAACATTGAAACATTACAACATTGCAACATTGAATGCAAGTAAAAATATTTATAAAAGATGTACTTAATTTAGATATGGTGCGTCGTAAATGCTCGCGTCAAAAAATCACGAGCAAGTACGAGGAGTTCCCTCGATGACATCCTTTAGAAAAATGGGGTTAATACATATTTAGCATGCGTTCTGGAACAAACATTAAAAAAAAAAAAAACATACAGCGACTTGATAAGAGACAATTAAAAAAAACAACATTGAAACATTACAACATTGCAACATTGAATGCAAGAAAAATATTTATAAAAGCGACTTCTAGAATGTACCACGAGTACATACCTACTTGAAGTCGCGCTATCTGGTGTTTTTCTAAAAAAAAAAGATATTTGTATTAAAGCGCCTGGCCTCGTAGCCGAATGGCATTTCTGCGACGCGAAACGCCACCGAAACGCCGCAGAAATGTAGTCTGACTCTGTCGCGCCGGCGATAGAGATAGATACCTACGAAAGAAATAATAAAATATTAAGTATCGTGAGCGTTTGTACATTCAGCTACGTACACTGATATCCTATGATTATTAGTGTAAGTTAGAATGGGCCTGTAAAGCACTGTACTACTATATCTACTTAGGTATCTTTCCACCCGAATTAAGGCCTCCGGGTGCCCGAAGGGTATAACACTGCCGTTACTAACTTGTTAGTAAGTGCTAAGTTCCACATCTGGCGCAAGTTGGCCGCTGTTCGTTATTTGTAGAATCCCTACATGTGCTACATGTTGAACAACGTGTTAGAACTTGTTTGGAGTTTTCGACGATTGCTCTTTATCGTATGATTTAGCTTTTATTTACGTAAATAGAAATGAACGCATAACAAATAATTGTATTATTGATTAATCATGACGATGACGCCTATCATCATGCACAGTATTTTTAGTTATGTGTGATCCAAAGTTGGTTGACTAATAGAGGATGTATTTAGGACGAGGAAGACAATTTCAAAATTAATCTTAAAATAAATCGATTTATGGTAATCGACGATGGATATCATGTTAGATACATACTTTGATAAAATGCGAGAGTAATAAGTTCGTCGTTCGTTTGTTCATATTTTTTTGTAAAACTACTATGACAATACATTTTAGCGAGCTCTAGCAAATCGCGTAGGTAAATGTGACATACCTACAGTGTTTTGTTTCAAAGTTGGGTGCTTTCTTTCATATGAAGTGCACTATAAATTAACGAATTTTCATATCATTTTCTACATTTCTCGTAAGTTATTTTGCAGCGCATTCTCTGCTTACTTCATCATCAAATCACGCTGATAAAAACTCAGAAAGATGTGTAATGTAATTTCTCAAACTTGTCGATGCTCTAACAAACGAGACGGTTTGAAAAACTTGTGTGTGTGTAATGTATAGAAAATGAAAATTACTTATAAGTATACCGCAAAATCTACTTGTCTGTTATATTACATTCGCTTCCTCAACTCGTATTCAACGAACAAGTATTCGTATTCGAGTATTATACACAATCAGATGTTTACGGAAATGAGATGAGAATCACCCGCAACTGAAGAATGACGTTCTGAGGAAATAAATGAGGGTTCAGTATGAATAATGGGGTTGTTCTCATTATTACGTTGTGTAACGTCTCAGCTTTACATTATTTTAACTCGACAAAGATAGACAAATACACAGACAGACAGAGATAGTTAAATTGAAACTACAATTATATAAATATGTCTGTAGTAGCTACTTTACAAATCTACACATGTCTTAGGTCCACATGACCCTGAACTGCGCCAAATGAATATATCAATCACTGTTTGGTCATGATCGTCGGCAATGAGAGACCGAAAGCGATTAAGAAAACACGTGGAAAACTTAGCGTTTAAATTGTCAAAAAGTTATGGCACAAATATCTTAACAGTCGCTATTCATTAATTGCTATACTTACAATAAGTCATTCTTACCTGAGCTGTCAAAAAACCATTGGTATCTAAGCGGTTAACGTGTCAAATATACCTGAACAATCTGGCAAAATAGACGTTTAGCGCATACAAATATGGCCAAATATTGAATGAATAATATAGTTCCGGGCAAGCGTTTTGACAGCCATCGAAAGCAGTGCAGTCTTGTCATCCCATACATCCGTCTCACGTTTTTCTCTTCAATAATTTGACAGGTGCAATTTACTAACGTAAGTATTTAATTTACTTTTCAGCATGAACATCGAAACGCCTGACACATAGAGAAAGCTAAATGATGCCGAATTTCGGGACAGTTGTCAAGGCACGTTATGGCCTCATTTAAAGTTCGTTTGCTTTTCAATCCTGAGGTCACGACTGGTTCAAGTCTCGGCGGAGACACGCGTAAAGATAATAGTCTTTTTTGGGTTTTATTTTTATTTCGTTTTTAGGGTTCCGTAGTCAACTAGGAACCCTTATAGTTTCGCCATGTCTGTCTGTCCGTCCGTCCGTCCGTCCGTCCGTCCGTCCGTCCGTCCGCGGATAATCTCAGTAACTGTAAGCACTAGAAAGCTGAAATTTGGTACCAATATGTATATCAATCACGCCAACAAAGTGCAAAAATAAAAAATGGGAAAAGATGTTTTATTAGGATACCCCCCCATACATGTAAAGTGGGGGCTGATATTTTTTTTCATTTCAACCCCAACGTGTGATATATTGTTAGATAGGTATTTAAAAATGAATAAGGGTTTACTAAGATCGTTTTTTGATAATATTAATATTTTCGGAAATAATCGCTCCTAAAGGAAAAAAAAGTGCGTCCCCCCCCCTCTAACTTTTGAACCATATGTTTAAAAAATATGAAAAAAATCGCATAAGTAGAACTTTATAAAGAATTTCTAGGAAAATTGTTTTGAACTTGATAGGTTCAGTAGTTTTTGAGAAAAATACGGAAAACTACGGAACCCTACACTGAGCGTGGCCCGACACGCTCTTGGCCGGTTTTTTTATTTGTTTTGAGTTTTTTTTTGCATAAGTTTTAACGATAATTCTAAATTATCTTAAACGTACATTCCAGAATAGGCAAAATATGCTACGTAAAATATTACCGATATCAGATGTATGGCTTAAATATACGGCTGAAATATATCGGTATCGGTCCTACATTCGATATCTGATCGGATAATGTGAAAACGCACTAAGACGGAAGTATTACTTTCAGATTATTTTATTTTTATTAGTTTAAAAATGTTTTACCACAAACAGCTAAGGTACAGCGGGACAAATCTCGACTGAGGGGTTAATGTAACTGGTCCATGTTTTACAATGTTTGCATTATTAAATAGAGTGTCCATCGGTTATTATATGGTAGGCGTCTTCAGTGTTTTACCGACATAATAATTAATACTCCAAAGCGGGTTCTTCGTGCTATTTATTATTATTTTACGAAGCGTCACAGAAACAAAGTTCACTTATTCACGCGAAAAAACTAACTGACAGCCCGCCGTTCGGGTAGCCAACTTACAACAATATATCAATCTTTGGGTAAAATTATGAGATATTTAACACTGCCTTACAATAATTATATCAATAATTTGTGAAGTTATGAGATTCTTAACAAGTGGATACATGTAGAGCTCAACATCATAGTGTAATAATAAAAAAAATGGATCAGTTACAATTGCCCCCGAGTCGAAATTTGCCCCGCTGTACCTTACATATATATCAGCACGACAGATTCAGATGGCACTATGATCAGAATGAGACAAAAGTTGTCAAACGATTTACGGCTAATTTATCGAGCATTACTCAATCCCACACTCAGCTTGGATTTTTTAAAGTATCGTATATTCTTAATTGGGAATAAAACAATAAATTTATAGGCCAATTTTATTCATCAAATTCTTTGAAAAGTTTCTTGATTATCATGCTAAGCATTGGTACCTCCTGCCAATTGCAAAGTATGCATTATGGTTTTGTGAAGATTATAGGAAATATTGTTTGTTGATAACTATGACGGGAACTATTCCTTTCACTTCTTGTCACCAATAAAATTATCACTGCATTTAGTTTTCGGTGCCTTGGCGAGCTATCAATACTGAAACAGAAACGAAAAGAGATAATTCAAATTGCATTTTGATTTAGATTACTATAAAATACATTATTTAAATAAGGCTTTGTCCTTACTTTCTTTTGACTGCAACTATATATTTCTTGATTTCCTGTAATTTTCAACTAACTTCTGGAAAGCAATAAATAAATAAATATTCGAAATATTGCTATTTACAGCACAATAACTATTGTGAACCGTTTTTATTAAAGAATACGGCGATTGATGAAAATTGTAAAATAATATGTAAAAATATTTATCATATAATTTGTCAATTTTGACATTTTGGGATTTTTTTTAAATTAAGTTGGAGCATAAGCAACTAGGCTATCGTCCACGAGCTCGAAAATAAATAAATAATTATATTACGCAATATACACGCACTACGCTCAATTAAAATTATTTCATCAACTCGCTAGCATACCGCAGCACCTAATAAACGGCTGCAGTATTTTTTTTGCGCCCGTGTGGTGACGGGTTAAGAATTTCACTACCCCCTTTCTTCCCGTGGGTGTCGTAGAAGGTGACTGTGGGATATGGGTTAAATTGTGGCGTAGGCGAGAGGCTGGCAACCTGTCACTGCAATGGCACAATTTCGTTTTCTATCAACCCCTTATTTGCCAAGAGTGGCACTGAAACTTGAGTAGTTTCATGTGCTCTGCCTACCCCTTCATGGGATACAGGCGTGATTGTATGTATGTATGTATGTAGTATTTTTTGGTTAATTACATAAAATGTTGATGCTTAGTTACCACTGAAATAACAACTGCTTAGCAACTGGTGGCACCCTGGCTGCTGACGTGCGTGATTGACAGGGCGTGTAGGTATTAATGACAGCGGTTTGTATTCGACTGCTTAGTTACCACTGACATTCTAACCGTTATTGTCATTGTGATTAAAGAAGAGTTTATGTGTTAAAGAAAAACTCAGGTGTTAAGATATATGTGACGAACTGAAAGCCTACGTGAAAATGACAACTTAGAAGTCACTATTTTTGTGACGATTGAAAAGTTTCTTGGACACCCTGCCCGCTCAGGTATATCTGCTGCTGACTGTACTAGCCCCGATGCATATGTTTTCGTCTAGTCAGACCATTTTTTGAGGTTCTCCTGTTTGTACAAAAATAATGTCTTAGTTCAAAAATCATTAATGTTTAATGCTAATACTAATCTAGTTTATTTTTATAGCAGTATTGTACAATAACTAAATCTAAATAGAAGAAATATCATTGATACTGATAGGAAAAAAATTACGATTTTTATTTTATCTTTTATGGATGGGTATTAATACATGCCAGATGTAAGGCCCAAAGGAAGTAACTAAGTTCTGCTAATAAAATAACCTAACCACAAAATTAAAATTTTTCGGGGTTAAAAAAAAACCCCGACCGCGACCTTAGTGGACCGATTTTCATGAAACATGGCTAAGAACACTCCCGACTAACACAGCTTTCAAATAAAAAAAACTAAATCGAAATCGGTTCATCCGTTCGGGAGCTACGATGCCACAGACAGACACACACACAGACAGACAAACAGACAGACAGACAGACAGACAGACAGACAGACAGACGCGTCAAACTTATAACACCCCGTCGTTTTTGCGTCGGGGGTCAAAAAATATCCCATCTGAAAGGACCTAAGAAAGAAGTCGATCGGCCAGTAGTGTCAGTGATTAAAAAGCAATTAAAAATTTCACTGCATTTCTAATACAGTTCATCGTGAGTTCCGATAAGTTCCGGAGTTTGTTCGCTCGTTCGATCCGCGTAAACTATTCATAAACGCTGCCCGCTCTTACCGAAACTTTTTAAATTGAGCCCTTTTCTTAATAGATGTGGAACGGTGGAGACAGATATCTTTGTTTTAAATATGTACATGTTATTTTTTAGAAGCATGTACAGTGAGCTGCAGAAGTGCATGGAGAAATTATGAATGAATTCATTGATGCAATTTCGCAACTAACAGCGTGCGTAGCGGAATGGCACAAACGCTCACGAAACGTAACGCTCGTAGATATATACCTACCTATACCTATCGCTTTTGCGTATTGGCGAGACGAGCCAGACTACCTTTCGCGTCGTTTCGTTTTCGTTTCACGTTGTAGAAATTCGGCTACGGGGCCTGATGTACAGATGGGCACATGGATACACTTGAAAATTATTTCTTATCAACGACACATTTATAGCTTCAACCTTAAATTATTACCTGTTTAACAACTCTTATCAAATTCCACTCACCTATTTAATGACTCTAATCAAAATTTACTTACCTAACAATCAAGCTTAGCGAAGCTTTTAAGCATATTCAGAGAACAATTCAATTCTTAAAACGCTGTCCTTCCTTAGCCAACTTGGCAAGAAAGTTCTTCTGTAACCTTGTAGTTTAAAAGTAATTAAAAGTACTCCGACAGTTCATTAGGGACTGTTTAAATTCGAAGTTGAGCAAAAAGTTCTTAGCTTTTAAGGAACGCGGTCACAGAACTAAAATGGGTCATAAAACTAAAATGAAGTACCTGTGCGCGCGCATAAGTTAGGCCTTGAGAGTCTATATCGCTCCTTAACCTGACGAAACATGAGGTAAGAAAAGATACTCATTATCTTGAGCACCCTTACCACGAACTTGACACTGAACTGACAGTGATGTATTCGCTACTAGACTTGTGTAGGACATGTACTATTAGTACAAAAGACACGATTCCCTGCACTGTACTAGACCGAACTACTCCCAAATGATTCTGCTCTCTAGTACATTTAGTACACTCACACACGCGCAATAGAATGAGAGCGAAGGGAGCGAAGAGCCGAGGACTGACAATGACTGTGATCCGACCGCAACCGAACTAAAACCGACTGACTCGGACCGAGAGCGCGCGAAAACGGCCTATCAGGGTGCGTAGCCGAATGGCATTTCTGCGACGCGAAACGTAAACGAAACGCCGTGAAAGGTAGTCTGGCTCTGTCGGGCCAATACGCAAGAGCGATAGAGATAGATATCTACGAGCGTTTCGTTTCGTGAGCGTTCGTGCCATTCGGCTACGGGGCCAGTTCTCGGCTACGAGCGAGCGTTACTGTACGCCATATGCACAATTTGTCTCTCGCTCTCTCGGTGTACTGTCCTAAATGTCCTAAAAGTACGAACTAGTACACTTCGGAGATCGTACTAGTTGGGAGCGATCTTTTAGTGAACGAGCAGGCACAACTCTAATTCGCTACGTGTGTTAGTTATTGTTACACAGATAAATAGCCCAATATTTCAGTGTCAGACACGTGGTAGTTAGAGGTTGACAGTAATGATTTACTTATGTAACATTAATATAAGGTCCAGCGGGGCAAATATAACTGATTCATTTTTTCCATGTCTTACAATTATTTATTTATTTATAAGTAAAAACATGTTTACATGACATTACAGTAAAACCAAGGCGTCACGAAAAAGAGAGAAAATAAAATTAAACAATTGATTTGGGCGATGATGAATGTTTGGTTGGTTATAAATGGTAGGCGTGTTCAGTGGATACACGTGGAACTCAACATCATAGTGTAATAATAGAAAAAATGGATCAGTTACAATTGCCCCCAGTCGAGATTTGTCCCACTGTACCTTACTATCTTTTTAGGGTTCCGTAGTTACTATGTCTGTCTGTCTGTCGTCCGTCCGACCGTCCGTCCGTCCGTCCGTCCGTCCGTCCGTTTCCGCGGATATTTAACCGTTAGCACTAGAAAGCTGAAATTTGGTACCAATATGTATATCAGACACGCCAACAAAGTGCAAAAATAAAAAATGGAAAAAAAATGTTTTATTAGGGTACCCCCCTACATGTAAAGTGGGGGCTGATATTTTTTTCATTCCAACCCCAACGTGTGATATATTGTTGGATAGGTATTTAAAAATGAATAAGGGTTTATTAAGATCGTTTTTTGATAATATTAATATTTTCGGAAATAATCGCTCTAAAGGAAAAAAAGTGCGTCCCCCCCCTCTAACTTTTGAACCATATGTTTAAAAATTATGAAAAAAATCCAAAAGTAGAACTTTATAAAGACTTTCCAGGAAAATTGTTTTGAACTTGATAGGTTCAGTAGTTTTTGATAAAAAACGTTCACTGATGGCCCGACAGTTTTATTTTTATCAAGCGATAAAGTTCACTATTTATCAAGCGATAAAGTTCGTTTATCCCTTTCATCACACCAATACGTCGAAAAGGGATAAACGAACTTTATCGGCGTGATAACTTTAGTGAATGTTTATGAATAAGGGGGTAAGTCTATAACAACAAAATAAACTGGAATTTCAAAGTACAATTAATTCCATTGCACTTGTAATACAGTTCCAAAATCCAAACTGCAAAAATGACTATCTCTTCAATTAATTACCCCACTGGTATCCAGTATAAACCAATATAAGTAAAAAATACCATACAAAAGTACGTTCCTTAGGAATACGAATAGCATATGTGCACATTTCTTATAGCCTGGGAGGCCAAGAGGTGTTTTTAGGGTTCCGTAGTCAACTAGGAACCCTTATAAATTCGCCATGTCTGTCTGTCCGTCCGTCCGTCCGCGGATAATCTCAGTAACCGTTAGCACTAGAAAGCTGAAATTTGGTACCAATATGTATATCAATCACGCCAACAAAGTGCAAAAATAAAAAATGGAAAAAATGTTTTATTTGGGTACCCCCCCTACATGTAAAGTGGGGGCTGATATTATTTTTCATTCCAACCCCAACGTGTGATATATTGTTGGATAGGTATTTAAAAATGAATAAGGGTTTACTAAAATCGTTTCTTGATAATATTAATATTTTCAGAAATAATCGCTCCTAAAGGAAAAAAAAGTGCGTCCCCCCCCTCTAACTTTTGAACCATAAGTTTAAAAAATATGAAAAAAAATAGGAAAATTGTTTTGAACTTGATAGGTTTAGTAGTTTTTGAGAAAAATACGGAAAACTACGGAACCCTACACTGAGCGTGGCCCGACACGCTCTTGGCCGGTTTTTTGTAGTTACTCAAGCTACATCTCGGACACTGGCGATCAATTATATGAAAGAGGCGCGTTCCTAGCACACAGTCTAAGCTCGTGTAGGTGAACCGAACGGGCACCGTGCTTGTATGAGTGAGATATGACAGGTCGACTGTTCGCGTTTTTGACAGGCGGTAACTGTGAGGTATTCGAGAGTGGCCAGTACATACTTTACGATAATTCTCTTTATTATACTGTGCTCAAGCGCTTCAGATATGAGTGATACCTTGCTATCCCTTGAAGACTATGTTAACTACTTTTAACCGGCTACGTGGAGCCCTTGGCTGATGGGGAGTTGGCGTTGGGTTAAATAAATCGTTAAGCTGATTATGGATATAACACTAAGTCACATAGGTCGAACGCGATTAATAAACATTATTTTACCTTTTTCCAACGTTGCGTCGCGAAAGACTGACGTCCCAGCAAAATTTCACCGGAGATGTAAACAACACAAAACTACCTGATATTAGTAACAATTTTGTGTTGTTGACACTTTGCTGGGACGTCAGATCGCGCGCCCATCGCCATCGCATCGCGTCGCATCGCCGTCGCGGGCCGTCGCGGGCCGTCGCTTACGCAAGACACTCCCATATGAACACAGCGGTTTGATCGCATCGCGTCGCATCGCGACGTAACATTCGCATGTTCATCGTCTAGTTCGTCGCGTCGCATCGCCGTCGCGTTCCGTCGCCACCTAAGTGCAGTCCATAGAATGTTGATTTCGTCGCATTAATCGTCGCCGTCGACGGGTTCGTCGTATCACGCAAGACGCGGCGTCAGTCTTCCGCGACCACGGCTAGTGCAACCTAATGTTAATTAATCGCGTTCGACCTGTATGCTGTGAGTTTACAACGACCTCCACCATGCTATCACCATTCGATTGTAATGTGTATCAACGACGCTCGAGTAACTAAAGTAACTATACATTTAGCATTTCTGTCTCCCCAACCATTACCCCAAAAGCAGATGCCGTATAACAAGCCCTTGCGAGCACTAACAACACTTCAACATTTGTGTTCCCTCGACATCGTAAATCCGGACACTTGCTGCATAATATAGCCTGCATAAAACATGAGCGAAAAGGGATAAGGTTAATTTTATATTCAGTTTTCCGGTAGGTATCGGTTTTTTGTAACAATGGAGACATAATTTTTCGGAATGAAAATTGAATAATTAATGTCGACCATATAATATAGGTCCCTTAATTTACCCACGTACGCTGACCATTTGAACTTTTTAAAAGAAAAATCTTTAATAAACCTTCGTTTTTGTTTAGAACATGCAAGTTGTAGAATGAACATGTGGAATATCTTCTGAGGTGTTCCCCTTGCGCTATGACATGGGGTTCTTCAAGAAGCAGGTATTTAGGGTTCTCAAAGGTCGGCAACGCATAAGTGACTCCCCTGATGTTGCTTATGTCCATGGGCGGCGATGACTGCTTCCCATCAGGCGGCTCGTCTTCTCGTTTGCTGCCTATTTCATAAAAAAGAAAATAATAACAGAACAAGCCATTTATAGGTACGTAATACCTAATACGTCCTGGCGCTTTTTTGCTTTTCCGTAAATACAGTAAGTACATGTTCCAATCAGTAGAATAAACGTTCAATACATTTATCATAAAATAAATAATTGCCAATAAGCCTAAGAACTTATCGATGGCCTGAATTCACAAAAGAGATAGGCAAAGGACACGAAACTGCTCTAATTTCGATGTCACTCTTTGCAATTAGTGGGTTGAAAGAAAACAAAAACTGTGATATCAATGACAGGTTGCTAGGCTATCTCCCACACCACAATTGATTCTATATCCCACAGTCAACTTTTACGGCGGCGCTTATCTCACTAGCTGTTATAAATGTTATATAACAAAATGTGACAGGGACAGCGCGATGGTGCGATGATGCGCTGTCCCAGTCACACCGTGTTATTTAACATTTTTATAACAGCCCGGTGTGGGAGCACCATAATATTACACGCTATCAAAATGTTAAACGATTCGTGCATAATAATAAACTTGCAAAATACAAACCTTTCAAAGGTTAATTTATATTCGTTTAATCTTCTGTTGTAAGAAATAAAAATACAGCTTAAAAACACATTTACCCCCCATTACCTTGAGTACAGTCGAGTTCATAAATATGTGTACATTTCTTCACCTTAATTCGTTGCAATAAGGTGAAAAATTTATAGGTAAATTCTACCAGCCAGCTTAAGACATCAAGTTAAAATTTGTATGAAATTACTTTGCACTCTTGTGGTTAAAATGCAATTTTTGGAACCAATCGCTCCTAAAGGAAAAAAATGTCCCCCCTCCCCCTCTAACTTTTGAACCATATGTTTAAAAAATATGAAAAAAAATCACAAAAGTAGCACTTTATAAAGACTATCTAGGAAAATTATTATGAACTTGATAGGTTCAGTAGTTTTTGAGAACAATACGGAATACTACGGAACCCTACACTGAGAGTGGTCCGACACGCTCTTGGCCGGTTTTTCTTTCGTGTATGATATCTATTTCAATTTACTATTTGAAACATTTTGCTTCCAATTAAGTCAATGTCCAGACAGGAAAATGAGGTCTAAATTTGTATGGAAAAGCGGATTTGGAGCGGTCGTTCTCTTCCGTCTACACGGGCACGCTCAGGCGCTTTAGGGCTTATTGGCAATGTAATGTTACCTACTAATTATGCAAGTTTTTAACTTCACCTGCTCGGAGGCGCTTCCTTTCTTTAAGTCCGTAATATACGATATGATATTCAGCCAACTTTGGTCGTTACCTAATCATGAATATGTTGTTACTAGGTCACACTTGCTTATTAACACTTTCGCTACCAAGAACCCGACTGTCGGGTACACCGCTCGTAGAAGCGTAGCCGATTACATGGGTTTCCCCGTATGTAGCGAAAATGTCGTAGCGCCGCGTAGAGCCCGGTTTCGAAAGTGTTAATAGGTTTAGGTGGTAGTTGAAAGAAAAGTTTGGCTGGAAAGCGTCATGAAGAGACAGGAAAAATCAAATAATACCAGTATTATTTAGGATTAAGTAGATGAGCTGAGTGGCCAATGGTTATCTCGGGATGATAATTATTATTTATTTATTTATTTCAAAAAAACTTATGACTATATAAATATTATGTTATAGAGTACAATCTAATACCTTATTACTTACAATTATATTTTGCAGTTTGATTATTTACTTATTTGAGATAAAAATGGAACACCAAACTTATCAAAATTGAATTGAATTATACATGTAACATTTTACAGGTTCAATTACTTTTCCTTTGATTGTAACCATTTCAATTCGTACAGTCAACCAATTGGAACCCTAGGCCACTCTACAACCATGTCAAAATGACAAGCAGTAAGAGATTTCTTACAATCTGATTTATAACGTCACTATGACATAGTTCTACAGTGGCCTAGGGTTCCAATTGGTTTATCACGAGGTGCCTCACTATTTGAGGCGAGTAGTAGAGCACTACCTGACGGGACGGGTAGTGCTGTATGAACAGAGGGGTATCAGGAGTGCGAGGGCTATGGCGTGCGGGGTTCCGCAGGGGTCTGTCTTGGGTCCAATCCTGTGGAATCTCGGCTATGACTGGGTAATCCGGGGGGTGCAGCTTCCCCGCATGATCACCGTGTGTTACGCAGACGACACACTAGTGGCTGTGCGGGGAAGAGAGCTAGATGAGGTACTCAGGAGGGCGGCGGTGGCGACCGAGCTCACGGTGGAGCGCATAGGACTCCTGGGGCTCCGGGTTGCCTTACCAAAGACCGAGGCTATGGTCCTCGGGCGAACGAGGGGGTGGGGCCGGTTAAGATAAGATAAGATAAGATAAGATAATATTTATTCCATAACAATTTTACAATTATGTCGGAAATGTAACATTATACTATTAATAAATTTTCTAATTACTAGAATATCTTACAACCTTATAATTAACATGCAATTTAACTATATTATACAGAATTAGGATATTAATTAATCTTATGTCAGTCAAATTTTGGTATACAGTAGGAACATTTAAAAAATACATTAAACATTACAAATAAAATCATTGACGTCGTAATAGCATTTACTAATCAATAAATCCCTTAACCGGCATTTAAAATTGGTCACATCGTGTATTGACTTGAGCTCGGTCGGGAGGCAGTTATATAGTTTTACTGCTTGATATAGTACGGAGTGGTGAACAACATTTAATTTTGGAGCTATCAAGTTATCCAAGTCCTTCCTACGTGTGTTCATTCTAGAGATTCTTTTTTCCTCTGTCTCGTATCTATTTAAGTGTTTTACGACACCAGTTAGTAACACTAGAATGTAAAGACAGGGTACTGTAAGAATTTTGAGACGGATGAAGTGTTCTCTACATGACTGCCACCATGGGATGCGGACCATGATTCTAATGGCACGTTTTTGGGCTACAAACGCTTTATTTATATTATATTTGTAGCTTTGACCCCAAAACTTGATGCTATATCGCAACCGAGACTCTATTAATGCGTAATACACAGATGTCAGTTGCCTTAAAGTAACTTCCTCGCGTAAACTCCTTAGCGCATAACAAGCTGAACTAATGCCGTTTTCCAGTGAGCTGAGTTCTTCTCTCCAGTTAAGATCCCTATCTAAATATATACCGAGGAATTTGACACTGTCTTCATCGGCCACAACAGAACCTTCTAGGTTGACATGCAGGGACTCGCTATTCCTAGACGTAGTTCTGAACATCATACATTTAGTCTTGTTCATATTCAAAATTAGGTTATTGCTATTAAACCACGCCTGAAACCTTCTCAGTAATGCATTAACTTTATTGCTCAGTTCTTCTGTGTTAGTTGAGGAAACTATTGCGTTTGTGTCATCCGCAAAAACCACAACGCCAACATCGCCAAAACATTTATTAATGTAATCAATTAAATCATTGACAAATATTACAAAAAGAACAGGGCCAAGAATAGAGCCCTGCGGCACCCCTTTATTAATGTCAACTATTTGGGAATGATACACCCGTTGAGTACTTTCTTCTATCGATTTCATCTCTACTAGCATTTTCCTATTTGATAAGTACGACGAGAAAAGTTTTAGTATATTCCCACGTACGCCACAGTGTTCCAGCTTGTATAAGAGTATATCATGATCAACAGTGTCAAATGCAGACGTCAGATCAAGAAATATACCAGCAACCCTGAATTTCTCATTTAAATTAATAACTATATCATTAATAAGCCTCTCAATAGCATCACTGGTTCCTACATCATTTTGGTAGCCGTATTGACGTTGGTTACCTTCGGGCGCTGCAGTGAGGGTGGGGGGTGAATCTGTCCAGGTCAATCCCCACATCAAGTACTTGGGTCTTGTCCTGGACAGAAAGTGGACGTTCGAGGAGCACTTTGCGAAACTGGCTCCTCGCCTCGTGGGGGCGGCCTCGGCTCTGGGCCGCCTATTACCTAATTTGGGAGGGCCGAATACCCCATGTCGGCGCCTATATGCGGGGGTCGTCAGGAGCATGGCGCTCTACGGCGCGCCCATTTGGGCTGAACGACTGACGACACGCGCAAAGGCACTGCTCCGTCGGCCACAGAGGTTAGTGGCCCAAAGAATGGTGAGGGCCTACCGCACCACCTCTCACGCAGCGGCATGCCTTCTTGCCGGCACCCCACCTTGGGAGCTGGATGCGGGGGTGCTGGCGGAGAGGTACCGGCTTAAAGTGGAAGCCACAGGGAGCGAGGAGAGGTCCCGGACGCTGAGGAAGCCGAGAGAAGGGAGCGGGCTGCCGCGGAGCGCCTGAAAGAAAGATGGAGGGATGCCTTGGAGAATAGCGCCTATGGAACCCGAACCATAGGTGCTATTCTACCAGTGATGGACGAGTGGCTCAGCCGCAGGAGGGGGGCCCTAACATACAGGATAACGCAGGTGGTGTCCGGACACGGCTGTTTCGGACATTACCTGCACAGAATACGGAGAGAGCCGGGGCCTCACTGCCACGAATGCGGCGCAGCGGACGACACGGCCCAGCACACTTTGGAAGAGTGCGGTCGCTGGGCTGTTGAAAGAGCCACCCTCAGGGCGGCGACGGGGATGGCGGACCTCTCGCTACGCAGCGTAGTAGAAGCTATGCTGGGTAGCGAGAAAAACTGGAATGCGGTGGTTTCCTTCTGCGAAGTGATCATATCGCAGAAGGAAGAAGCAGAGAGGGAGCGAGAAGCAGCCGCAGACGCTCTTCCGCTACGACGCAGGCGGCAGGGTCGAAGGCGAAGAGCGTACGCTCGCCTCGAGCCGTAAGGGGTTTTACCCCCCTGATTGAATGCCAGCGAGGGGGATCAAGCGTCTCTGAACCCCCTCTTTAAGCGGGTGCCTTGGCCGGGCAATGCCGGAGGGCGCCGTGGTGAATGACATGATGACAACATCGATCCCAGCGCGCCCTCATGAACGGCAAAGAGGATGGAACGCCGGAGTGGGTTTAGTGGGTAGGGCCAAGTTTCCCCCCTCTCGACAGGGGAGGGGAAAGAAACGGCGAGTCCCACACATCGTGCGTAACAGCATTCCCACTCCGTCAAAAAAAAAAAAAAAAGGGCCTGGTGCCGTAGCGGAATGGCATTTCTGCGACGCGAAACGAAAACGAAACGCCGCGAAAGGTTGTTTGGTGACGCGCCAATACGCAAGAGGGATAGAGATAGATATCTACGAGTGTTTCGTTTCGTGAGCGTTTGTGCCATTCTGCTACGTACCCTGAAAAGCCTAATAGGCTGTTTACACACACGCGACCAGTGAGCCGTGTGACTTGTTTGCAAACTTTCGCAGAATTACAGCTTTTAGGCGTGTAGTATTATGGAATAGAAGATTGATAAAGTTTGAGGATTTCTGGGCTAGCATACGCATGATGATAATTTCATCATGCTTCATTGATGATATAATTATTGAGCAGTTGAATAAACAAATACATTTAATTAATAGCATGATATTTTACTCTTCTAATATCATGAGGAATGCGATTTTAAAATTATTCGGTTTTCTCATGTAACACCGTGTATATGTTATATATGTTTAGGTATGTTATACTTATAAAGTATTAAGTATAAGTGTTTTTCGTACAGTCAACAACACCGCTGTGTATACAAATGCCAAACACAAGCTGTGTGTAAGTGCCAAAAATATGTATACAGAACTTTATTACCTGTACATAAAGGTGTGTATACATATTTTTGGCACTTTGTCTGTATACACAGCTGTGTTGTTGACTGTACTATATTAAATTTGTTTTGGTATTACTGTTGACATTGTAGAGCCGCTCCCAATATCTCTGTTTAGAGAGCGCCTTGTACTGTAAGATTATTCTTTTGTGCGATAAATATTAAATAAAAACAATGTACAGCGACATCTATCAGCAAATTAAGTAAATTAATGTGCGGATTATGGAAGATGATGTATGTTTTTATATACATTTTAATTCAAAAAACGATTTTTTCCACAACAAAAAAATTATAAAAAATAGTTTTGACATGTACAGTTTTGATTTGATTTCTTTTTACCTACCCCACTTGACCTAGTAACTTGACATTTACAGTTTGCCCGCCTTTCATTTTGGCCATTTTCTATAATTAATATTAATAAATAAAAAAAAAAAAAAAATTCAATTAGTAGAGGTTCACGATGTTTATAAATATTCCAAATTTCAAAGCGATAGCATAAGTAGTCCTCGAGATATTTAGTAATGTGACAGACAGACAGACGGACAGAGCGGCACCATAAGGATTCCTTTTGTACCTTTTTGGTACGGAACCCTAAAAATGATGTCACTCTATAGAGTCAAGTGCTCCGGTGAGTGTGAGGTCAGGCTTCGCACTGAATGTAAGAATATCGGGCTGTGCCCCACCCTGTAGGATCTACTGCCCGGTGCTTTAGCCGAATGGCATTTCTCGACGCGAAACGAAAACGAAACGCCGCGAAAGGTAGTCTGACTATGTCGCGCCAATACGCAAGAGCGATAGAGATAGACAGCTACGAAAGAGATATTATCATGAGCGTTTCGTGAGCGTTTTTGCATTCGGCTACGCACACTGCTCAATTTAAGAGCGCGCTTCACGCGTCTGAATGTCGGGCCGTGACCATACAGGGTCAAGTGTTACTCCTGTATTAATTTGGCAGAGCCATGATAAAACATATTCGACAAAGTGAGGCAGTTGAAAATAAAATGCTGATATATATAATTATATATATATATTACTAGCTATTGCCTGCGGCTTCGCTCGCATTAGAAAGAAACAAAAAGTAGCCTATGTCACTCTCTATTCCTTCAAATATCTCCACTTAAAAAGTCACGACAATTCATCACTCCGTTTTGCCGTGAAAGACAGATAAACAAACAGACACACTCACTTTCCCATTTATAATATTAGCATGGATGATGGCAACGATGAAGTTTCATTTGTTTTTATGTTGTTAACGTTAAATACTTGGGAGTTAAATTCTCAGCTTTTTAAATTACCCACATATTATAGGAAACTTGATAATACCATTGCGAATAATCGCTTACCTACTCTGTTTTCTAAACAAAGATAAAATGTATCGCATTTATCAACATTAAAATAAAATTCAGCTTTCATCCGTAGGCATCAGATGTTGAGAGAGTATTGGATATCACTGTTATTGGCAGTTTTCTCACTTTCGATAGCAATTTTCAGCTCACATATTCCGTTTCTCTAAATTGATGATAACATAGTTTTTAATAAAATGTTTATTATTTTGTCAGAGTCTTTAAGAGTAAATAAATGCCCCAAATATTGTTATTAGTTTCATACTGCCTTGGCCAACAATCAGAATCTCTTAATTTAGCAAACTATACATACACATCCTTATGTGCATAAAGATGAAAGGAACTTGTCATAAAGGACAGAGGGGCAAATCTCGACTGGGGGGCAAATGTATTTAACTAATCCATTTTGTTTCATTATTACACTATGGCTCAATAGAGTTCTACATGTATACACTGAACAAGCCTACCATACATAACCGGTGGACGCTCTATTTAATGTTGCAAACATTGTAAAACATGGAAAAAATGGACCAGGTCGAGATTTGCTCCACTGTACCTTACAAACGTAGACCTAGTTCTCCTCTCTTAATATTAATAGTTCATGGTGATGGTGGTGCGCGGTGATATAGGTGCAATTTTTGACAATGTACCTACTGATGAAACTTAAATATTTCAGTGAAAGGCGGAGAAAAGGTTAAAGAAAACGCCTTTCCACCTGAATAATTTCGTGCCTTTAGAACGAAACAGATTTAAAGCTAAAACAAATCGCTATTGTGTTGGTTTGGTTTCGTTCTAAAGGTACACACCGTTAACGCCGTGGCTTGCGTGGGCGACGGTCGCGCGATGGTCGCGCGACGGCGATGCGACGCATACGAAATCAAACCTTATCGATATGGAAGTATGAGACGCGGCGTTACAGAATACAATAAATGACGTACTCAAATGAAAACGTGGTTTATTGTTACAGTGGCAGACTTCACGACGCAGCTCTCGCAAATCTACGACCGCCACTCCTCTGAGCTACAAGTGCTTGTCGCCAATTTTAGAAAAAAGAACGGCGAGCTCAAGAAAGAGAGGTAAGTGGTGACTTAGAGCCATCTCACTCTAGCGTTTCCCAGCGTCGGCTTCGAGTCAAACTTGACGATGACTGATTCTCGACGCGACGTCGACGCAATCGCGCAGCGGTGTCATTTTCGATAGCAAAGACTAGATGCCAACCATCACAAAATGCTAATGTGGGGAACCGTATCTGACGGAGAGAATAACGCTTTGAGGATATTTTTATAATACAAACACATTAAAGATAGAAAGGCTATATAAATGCGACTCAATTCTACATTAATCATGCATGATTAATAATTTAACATTTAACGTAAGCTTTGGTTGATGTTCAAAAGCGAATGTCTACTTAAAAAGTTAGGTACAGCGGGGCAAATCTCGACTGGGGGGCCAATTCAACTAGTCAATTTTTTCCATGTTTTACAATGTTCGCATTATTAAATAGAGTGTCCACCGGTTATATATGGTAGGCGTGTTCAGTGGATACATGTAGAACTCAACACCATAGTGTAATAATGGAAAAAATGGATTAGTTACAATTGCCCCCCAGTCGAAATTTGTCCCGCTGTAGCTTAAGCTATTTATACTATCCAATAACAAATGTTCATAATTCAAAGAAACAAACAAAGAAAAAGTGACCAAGGCCTCCAAGTGTTCAAAGCTGGATTCGAACCAGCCTCCTCCGTTATCGCGACGGATGCCTAAACCACTCGGCCATTCGGACACGGTGGCAAGGGTCGAAATTTTCAAGTATATGACACAATTACCGAAGGCTTATGGCAAATTTGTTCTAAGAAAATTAATTCGTTTATTCAGTATGATTATTCATCGTTATATTTACAGCAACAAAGTGTTTTTTACGTTACTTAAAATCTAACTTTCTTTTTCATTCTGATTTAAAGGTAGTTTGACTTGTAAGTCGGCTTACAATAGAAATGCTACTTAAGTCTACTTATAGTCCCAGAGTTATATGTGTAAAAGTTTTAAAGGAAAAAGCTCTCAATTCTACAAACTAGAACGGAGTTGTTTCGATAAGATCCTTTACGAAAAAGGTTAAAGAGAGACGTTTTACTAAGTGTAAGAAACCATAGACATTTTATTAACGCTATTTATTCGTAGACAAATAATAAAGCACAGGTACGGTGACTGACTTTAATGAAAGGCCGTCTATAAGCACATTTGTGGTTTTTAAGGCACTTTTGGTTCAGAAAATAGAATTCCAAGAAACCTTTGTGACACTATTTTAAATCACAATTACAGCGGTGTCGACGGTATTCTTCACGTTGATATTGTTTTGGTATTGTTTATTTATTTATTGTATTTTATTAGCGAAATACTTACTTAGGTAAACACGGCAATACAGGGCAAGGCTCTGTGAAACTACAGTGTATAAAAAACATACCTACCAAAAGTAATTTATAAGAAGAGAAAACTTTTAAAATTTAAAATTAATTTGGGGATTTTTGTCAAGCATTATTTAATACTTCCATCCTAACTATCTTAATTTGTATTAATATATTTATATTAATTTTGAAGTCCTGTAAAATAACTTTAAATAGAAATACTCAGGTACCAAGACAGTGACATAGTTATAAAAGTTTCCATGATTAAGTTCGCAACCTTTGCCCAGACCCTACCCGCCCTTTGCATTATACCTTTCTTGGGCCTATCTGTGTTACAAATCTTTCTTGCAATAGGAACCTTCTAATAAATCTATATCCGGCCCTATTGTGTGTAACGCAGCGCGGTGTAATTTGAGTTTACGAATAAAATTATTATTTTTCGGATACGGATAGGTCAAATAAAACGTCAGGGTATCTTAAACGAAACATGTGACGTTGTTAAATGCGGTCAGACCAAAGTAGGTACTTCAAACTTTTGATATTTACATCGACGGACGGACGGTTTGACGGAGTTTAGACGCATTCACAAAAACGAATTATTGGCCAAAATCATATTCTTTTACATAAAATTGTGATTTTAATTGAATTTATAAAACACCCAATCTGTAAATAAAATAAAATTTGCAACGCGGGTAAAAAAAGCTTTTCATAAATATTTTATCGCCGTGTCTACACACATATATTATTAAGTATGTCGTTTTCAACTTCCATAATTAGGTACCAAGAGGTAAGCCAAATATAACTTACACGTGTGACGGAATGCTTATTAGCCCCTTGTTAAATTTTGTCCTTTTCTACCAAACACAAAGACACTTATAGCCAATTTACTAGATAAGGACAAGCGGCAACCGAAAATATAAATGAATAATTTAATAGGGTAGAAATCGTAGAAGACGTCACTATATTATCAAAATAACAAGGAGTTATTACCGTCTTCTGATCGTTAATAGGGTAGCAATTTCGTGCCGGCGAAGGTAAAAGTAATACATCAAAAGTACTCATTTAATAGCCTCTGTAATAGTTATTTGTTATACTAGGGGGCAAAGTTTTTTTTTTTTTTACGTTTGCTACAGTTGTGTCAACGTTTACAACCAGCACTATCATAATATTTATTTCATAAAACATTCAACAACATAATAATAAAAACAATAAAATAGGTCGCTTTTTCTTTAGTGTATGGTATCTATTTCAGTTTATAATAAAATAGGTCCTTAAATAAAACTACAAACTAAAACTAAAATCTAAACTTATAAATAAACTATAAATAAAAGATTTGCCCCAAATCGCCGTCCACCGGCAGCGTGCCCAGAAGGCTGGCAGCATTGCCACGTTGTATGGCAATGCTGATCCGCTGTGCCAGATATGACCCAGCCCTCTGGTCACGTGTCAATTCGACAAGCTTGCGGCTGCATTCTTTAAAGACCCTGTGGGCGCCTTCCCCCCAGGGCCCCAGGGTCTCAACCCCAAACGGCTCAAATATGCAACCACTATTAATGGTTGCATACTTGCGCCGCTTGAGGAGTTCGGCCGAATTGGCCGCCGAGCCAGCCTTTAATGCCGTGCGATGGAGATGGGACAGCGCCAGAGTATCAGCACAAGTGGCATCCCAAACTAAGGGCTGCCCCATCTTCCATGGCACGAGCGTCATACCGTCGGGCCTCTTTCCGTCATCGCGAGCGAGACCGGTCGGTTCTAATACGGCCGGTACTCCCGCACTGGCTAAGGCCCGACGGATGACGTCGTTGAGGATCGCATGGCGGGAAGCGCGTCCTGCGCTTCTGCCGCAGGATAAGCCATGGTGGCCCAGCTGATCAACTGGGTCACCACAGCGACAGCGATGCGGGGGAACACAGTTCACTCCCAGGTGGAGAGCGACAGAGATGCGGAAAGTGGAGTCGTCCAAAAAGGTACCTATTGCCACGGACGGCAGAGCCTGAAGCCACTGCCCAGACTCCCACTCGAAAGCGGCAAGGAGACGAGCACGCTCTTGAAGGCTGGTTGCCGTTTGATAAAGATTATTCCGTACCAGCCTACAAAGCGGCTCGTCCCAATGTCGCTGTGAATTGGGATATTCGGGCAGGTCTACGTTTGGGCAGGCGTTGCTCCATGCAAAGTTTTATTTTAACGCCAAGTGTGGAATTTAAAAACGGGCAAGTGAAAGGATTCTATAGTTGAACCATGTTCGAGAATAAAGTTTTATTTTAACACACGAGAAGTAAAATTCATTTGCACCCGAGTGTAACACAAAACTTTTCCCCTCACTATAGCGAGGAAACTACAACGCAAAAAATGCGTTTATCACTGCTTCCAGTAGTTCCACAGGTGGTAAATCATCTTTATTACTAGATTCACCTACTTTTATCAATTTTAAAGCAGTTAATTTGACTTTATTCAAAGTCAAATTACCCACTAGTGGATAAAATGCGTGTTTACCCGCTGGTATTAAAGGACAAAACACGTGTTTCCGAGCTAGTGAGGGGAAAACATTATTTTCTTTAGATAAGAACATTGCGTCAGATTTTGGTCTTTTATTGTCTGTTTTGAACCAATAAAATTTCAATAATATGTTAATTTCGTTTTTATGTCACAAAATTGTTATTAACCTTTTGACGATTAGGTACAGTCAACCAATTGGAACCCTAGGCCACTGTAGAACGTCATAGTGACGTTATAAATCAGATTGTAAGAAATCTCTTACTGCTTGTCATTTTGACATGGTTGTAGAGGGTTCCAATTGGTTGATTGTACTACTTGTTAAAAGAAAGAGTCTTCTCCGATAACTACTGGTAACGAATAAAACCGTCCTCGAAACATTGGAGCTTAATTTCAAAACGTAATTATATCCATTAAGCGAAGCGATGGTAGCCTAGCGGTAAGTATGTGCGACTTTCGTTCCGGAGGTCGCGGGTTCGAACCCCGGCTCGCACCAATGAGTTTTTCGGAATTTATGTGCGAAATGTCATTTGATATTTGCCAGTCGCTTTTCGGTGAAGGAAAACATCGTGAGGAAACCGGACTAATTCCAGTAAGGTCTAGTTTACCCTTCGGGTTGGAAGGTCAGATCTTTCGTAAAAACTAGTGCCTATGCCAAATCTTGGGATTAGTTGTCAAAGCGGACCCCAGGCTCCCATGAGCCGTGGCAAATGCCGGGAGAACGCAAGGAGGATGATGATGAATTATATCCATTAAATCTCATTTTGCTAAATAATAATACCACAATAACTGTCTAAAAAAACTTCAAAATATCTTACAATAGACCTCAGATTTCAACGAGTGGAAGTGAAGAGGCGGCCATTGAATGCGGTATCTCGTCAAGACACTAAACGGAACGCCAATTTGTCTTCATTGTGAAGATTTTCTTGTCAGCGACTTGCTTTGAGGACCTTTTAACCACTACCCCCTCTCGAGAATAATGATTAAGGGATTTAAAATTTTTGCACCATGTTTTTGGATTGCAATTTTCATATTCTAAATAGCTGGGTTGTCACTATCCTGGAAATAAGGGAGTGGAAAAAGGTCATTATTCCGTAGCTTATCGTTTTTTACTTTATTATATTGTGGAACGTGGGGCGGAAGTTGAATATTGCTAACGAGACGAAATTAAATCGCGGCGGCTTGCCGGATATTGAGTTTGCAATCGCCCCGATTTACACAATGTTTTTCATCACACTTGCAATGGTTGCAATATAAAAAATATTTATTTATTTATACTTTATTGCACATTAAAATATTACAAATGGTGGACTTAATGCCTCAAGGCATTCTCTACCAGTCAACCATTGGGTCAAAAAGAAACATGTGAAATATGTGAAAAGAAGAAAAATAAGTTAAATATGATGGAGCGATTTTGCCATAACTCCCGCTCCGCTTGCGTGCAATTGCACATTTACAGTGGGAATGTGATGAAAAATATATTATATCGATATAGGTACTTTCAAGATAGAACAATAATGTAGAATGGTCTTTTCACTCGTCATAATCTAACAACGATATGTATTCTAGTAATCGGATATGTCACTGTTAAAAATAATTTTCTTCTAACAGTAATTTAGGTAGGTATGTAACGAAAGTTTAAATCGAGACCAATTCGATTATTCAAAAACTCAATTGGCACTATTCACATTTTCTTAATACTCATTTCATCCTATCTGTTTCTTTATTCCCACTTCATACCGAAATAAATAAATAAATAAATATTACAGGACATTCTTACACAGATTGACCGAGTCCCACGGTAAGCTCAAGAAGGCTTGTGTTGTGGGTTCTGCTAAGCCGCGGTCCTGGGTTCGAATCCCGGTAAGGGCATTTATTTGTATGATGAGCACAGATATTTGTTCCTGAGTCATGGATGTTTTCTAATGTATATATTATAAGTATGTATATCGTCGCTTAGCACCCATAGTACAAGCTTTGCTTAATTTGAGGCTAAGTTCATCTGTGTAAGGTGTCCCCAATATTTATTTATTTATTTATATTTGTGTGTTTGAGACTCACACATAAAAATATAACAGTAAATTTCCTACTTAAATAAACATATCCCATCCAATACGTGGAAGTAATAGTTAGGTTTATCTCTCTTCCTTATATGCTGTGATCCGAATCTATTTGAAAACACAATCCGAATGGATGAACGCAATGGATATTTTCAGTTATTTCGATTCAGTGGCTTATCAAAATGTGAGATTCAATAGGCAGTATGTGGGCACTTAAGCATAAACTTTCTCAGACGCACTTGTAAATTCGTATGGACTACGAATTTACAAATGCGAGTCAAGACATCGCATCGCTTATAGACAAAGTACGTGTAGGAGTGGCGGCGCTATTTCTTACCAATAGATACGTACCGATTAGGAAATAAATACTACATACCTATTTAGTACTTTCATATGAAAAAGATACATAGCGGTGTGTTACCGCACGTAATTTCGTATCTGGGGGCCGATTTTTGAGTCTCACTGTCACTAAAATACCGGTTGAAAACGGTGAATTGCCTATTATTTTCAGTGACAATTTTCTGAATTCGAACGCCGCGCCGTGAGACTCAAAAATCGGCCCCCTGTGTGTAATCCGCCTAGATCGGGTTTAGAAAAATAATGTCAGCTATACACATTTATTGAGTTGAGAGAATCTCGCCGAGAGTCTTGAGATTGTTGCAGTCCAACACTCACAGAATGACAAGACGACTCAAAGCTTTAAGTGGAGGTATATACTCGTATCAGTATGAAACACACTCGCACTCGGCCTATCTTGAGGTGACTCTATAAGTACCAGTGTATAGTGAGCACTCAGCATAATCTCCTGCTATAAATTTTTTTTTTTTGCATTACGCGGATCCCTTACCTTGTCTAAACTTTGTTGAAGCACTTGTTTTAATTGTACAAAGTACTAGACACTTTTTTTCGACGTCTGTGTTGATCTTGCCGAAATTTACTTTTCTTGACGAACTTCAGAACTGTTGAAAGTTACAATGATAACTGGCCCCGTAGCCGAATGGCATTTCTCCGACGCCAAACGAAAGCGATACGCCGCTGGCTCTGTTCGATAGAGATAGATAATAGCGCTTCGTTTCGTGAGCGTTTCGTGAGCGATTGTGCCATTCGGCTAGCCACCTTGGGGCAGAGAACAATATAAATTGAGCAACTTTTACCAAGATAACGTAGAAAGTATTTTAAATCTGATTCAAGTAAGTTTATCTTTACAAACCAATTTGGGTAAAATTGTAAGCTAAAATATTCAGAACAATGTGACTCTTTGATACATATTAATGAAAAATTACAATATTAATGAATGAGAATGCTTTCAAAAGGATTGTTTAGTTTAAATAATTCATCCACATGGCCTATAACAAAGCCTATTATTAAATTACCTTAATTAAATTGTAAATTTACTTTTGCAAATGAGCTAAACTTTATCCTCCAAAGGTGCATTAACAAGTACAAAATCTTAATCAGTTTTGAAAAGTTGGTCCACTGTAAAATAAAATAGTAATACTTAAATTTAGGTTAACGATAAACCCAAAAAATTTTAACCACACATTTTTAAGCCAGATAAAAATAAACATATGTTTAAGTACTGGCTGGCTTTTCGACTAGTTAATTCAATATTTTAGGTTAACAGTCCGCGGACGGACGGACGGACGGACGGACAGACAGATGGTGAAACTATAAAAAGAACCCTAAAAAGAAACTCAAATAACTCTCAGTCTTCAGTATATATTAACTAGGCAATCAATTACCAGTAAAATTCCGTAGATAGTAGTTTACGGCAGTCAAAAGTTGTATTTTATATGTTTATATTGGAAATTGCCCCGCTGTACGTTTAATGTATGTCATTTATGACTGATGATAGTCAACAGCAAAATAATGGAAGGCATGTTTTGATAATTCCTACTATTTACAAATTTTGCGATGTCAAGAGATGCATTTGTAAAATCTAATTAGTGTTGAGATTTCTGAAATCTTCAGACTCTTCTGAGCTAAAACGCATTCATTATCCTAAATACTCGTAGAGTACTCTGCGTCGTTCGACTTTAATCAATGTAATTTGTCGTTATTCAATGGCACTTTCAAGATGTCTATATTGTAATTATTTAATTACTATCGCAATTAAATAACCCTATAATATGTTAATGTCATACATACATTCACATAATCACATCTGTATCCCATAAAGGGGCAGATCACATGAAACTACTCAACTTTCCGTGCCACTCTTGGCAATTAAGGGGTTGGAAGAAAACGAAATCGTGACATTGCAGTGACATTTTGCCTTTCGTCTACGCTACAATTTAAGTCATACATATCCTACAGTCGACTTCTACCACACCCATGGGAAGAAAGAGGTGGTGGTGAAACCCTTAACCCGTCACCAAACGGGCTTCAATCATTCGTATCAAAAATAAAATATTAACTTTTTTGTACATGGTTCTTACTTCCACTTGACTTTTTGTCTTAAACACAAGCCAGTTTGGGTGGGCGAATGTTGTCCTGAATTATGGATGAGGTCAAGCCCTGAATTCAAGTCCCAGCGCACTGCGGCCAATATCGAAATATCAACGTTTTACTTTCGCAACTACGTATCTAACGTACGTATCACACGTACGTTACGACGTATCTACGTATCGTACGTATCTACGTATCTACGTATCTTGTTCGGGTTAGCCCGAACAAGTCCATAGAAAAGCGTATGTATAATGTTTTACCTTAGAGTTCACTTTTGAAAATAAGTTAAGGTAAATTATTACCCTATGGAAGGTAAGTTGGTTGATGTAATGACACCATATGCTTGCCTATTAACTTCACCTGTAGTATCCTATTTGAAGTAGATTTCGGAGAATATTGGGTTATTATACGATTAACAGCCGTATAGTTTACATAATTACTATTTGAAAGTTAGTGTCTTAATAACATCCTCAATTAAATTTGTTATACACCGTGTTTTTTTTGTTTTCCGTTAAATTCGACACGTCGTTAGATTATAGAACCATCCTACGCAAGCGCGATATAGATATCTACTAGCGCTTTTAGCTAAATTAGCCAAAACCAAAATCATCGCAAAAAAAAAATCATCGTTTTTATACATAATAAATAAATTTATTAGAGTGAGAGACCCTTAAGAATTATATTCAAGTTAGTGTCAAGTGATTGACGGCACATGTCAAAACAAATAACATTAGAATTTGGTAAAAGCTGTCACGTGTTCAGTAATTATCTTATTTTTTTTTAATAACTCGATAACCTTAAAAGTTGTTTCTTAGAGAAATGAATAGTACCTATTTGATCTAAAGAACCTTCCCTCAAAGTTAACGGAATTCAATAAAAACAGGGTGTAGTTAGAATGCATAGTATTTACTTAAGGTACAGGCACTTTAATATAAACTTGCATTTTGTTTATGGTTCCAACGAACGTGGGCAGTCGTTGCTGTGTGGTGCCGGCTGAGAATAGTACCACCCCATCACCTCCCGTGGGTGTCGCAAGAGTCGACAAAGGGATAAATAAAATAAAACCGACGGATGGGCAGCAGCGTCCGTCGAGGATGTATTTACATTTTACAGCTAACTGCGGTCCCCAACCCGCCTGCCAAGCGTGGCGACTATGGTATTTCCCACCAAAGAACATCGCTCTGCGATTCTTTAGAGAGACCTTCGTCCAGCAGTGGATAAACAGCATGATGATGAACGTGGGCAAATCAAATCAAAATATTTATAAGCACGTGTAAAAATAGTTAGGTACATGCATGGAAAACAGTTTAAAATCCTTATAATAACATAACAAGATCCTTAAGATAAAAACCAGAGAACATTAAACAGATATCAAAATATTCATAAGACAAAATACATCACAGGTACAGTCAGCCAAAAAAGTGTTTTACCACTTTTCGACCTTATGTGTTTAACATAGAGCCGGAAAGTGGTAAACCACTTTCTTAGCTGATCGTACAATTTAAAAGAGTAGGTCACTTGCAAATGCCGAAAATGTTGAAAATGGGAAGATTATTAGAAGAAAGAAAGACATTTGCCAAAAACATTACGCAATGAACTTGCCCTAATATTTGGCAACATTTATTGTGGTGAATTATTCAGTTTTAATTACAAACGATTTTGTTTATTTTCGTCCATTTTCCATTATGCAATTAAGCAATTAGTCGTTCAATAAAACAATTGTTTCCATCACTTGGCCTTATTGGTCGACATACAGCAGTGTACCTAGGTGTAGCTAGGTACCTAATTACCCTTTTTCAAAAAATCTATTTTTTGTGATTTTTTACTTGTATAAACCGAACACACACAGATGTCATATATACCATAGATCAAGCAAACGTATCTACTTAGCGTGTCAAATGAACTCAGTGAAATCCACTGAGTTGTCCGTCTTTAGTCGCAGTTTGCAGCGTTCGGGCGTCAATTTTTGTAAGTTGAAGTCAACCAAAACATAAAAAATGCCTCGTTACGTGATATTCAATTGCAACAACACAAAAATTATGAACAATCAAGAGCCTGAGACATATTTAAAATTACAGGCAAGAATCAACTTCAGTACAAAATTTGACATGCTCGGCCCCTATACAAATATATGAATTTGTTTCTTCTATCTAAATTAAGTTCTGTGCGAACACAGTATTTACAATCACATTTTCTATACACAAGTTTGTCTACAAAAATACCTGTATATTATTTCCAACCCAGCATCACTGTAGCTTAAAAGCGCTAAGACGATAATAGGCAGAAGCCATTTAGAGACATCAGACGCCAGCAGCATTCCCCAGATCACAAAAAGCTTTTCAACGAAACACTTTCCTCTGGAGCATTGCAACCTGAGAAGCGACTAAGAAGGCTTTCTATTGTCAGATCGAAAAAAGTGTGGAAGTCAAAGTTACACTGTTCTACTTACAAATTAGTTTAATTATTTTCATACACATGCAATCCTTATACTCTGGTTCAGGTAGACGGATACCGCGACTACGGTTTTGCTGCAACATTAGATGCCACGGTTTCTTTTTTCGATTGTTTTGTTGGTATAAGATTCATCAAGCTTTTTTATTTTATTTGTGTGAAAGTCGATTGGACTTTATTTCTAATAATCTGCTTACTTATTCATAAAATTTCAATATCCAAAGAAACTCAAGGCTACGTTTGAAGAAGCTGCCATCCCTTTTTCTCTTAAAATCACCTGCACATACAACCAATATTAATTTATTTCTGATTATTCATTGAAAAAATTACATTGCACGCATTATTAAACTGTTTAAGTACTTACACGTGCACATTTGCACAATGTAGTTCGTCAGTGACATGTCACGAGTGTGTTAGTCACGTTTTATTGAAATTAGTACAATTTGTCGACAAATATGTGAGCTATTCTAATTATGTTGTGATCCCATTGCCATTAATAAAATTCATCGCAACATAATCTGCGGTGACAACGACGCCTTGGCCTCGGCCCGGCTCAATGGCAAAATTATCATTACCATGTTAACCGAGCTCTAAAGCGAACCAACATAAGTGTTATGTTTGGTTATGAGTATTTTTGATAGATCTTGGAGACCCAGTTACACTGGTTAGTGGGACAAGAACACTTGGCTATGCATAGTGAATGACATAATAGATACAGGGCCAGGGTCTATTGGCTTGCGTCCAGCTCTTAGCATTACGTTGAACGATTGAGCGGTCTTCGCTTCCTCGTTATGCTAGTCGCTTTGTTTATTAGTAAAATATTAAAGTGGATAAACGAGGTAATTGACCCATTCATTTCAATAATCAGTTTAAAACATCATTCTTTGTTAGAGTCAAGTGCCTCATAAATTCTAATATCATTTTTATACTTAAGTATTCATGTTTCAGTTACATGACGTTTTAGTTTCTATTTTTGATCATTGTTGTCAATGTCATGAACACTTTGTTATTTTTGTAACAATGTTGTTTTAGAAAAAATAAATGGTTTCTTATTTTATCTTGTATTTAATTTAATTAGATGTTGTACTATTTTTTCAGCAAAATACCAGTCTTGAAGACTTGAACCGTTTAAATCAGGTTGATTTTTGTTCAAATTTTTATGTTACCTTAATTAATACATATATATACAATAATTTCATTTTGTTATTACAATAAAATCTAAAAGCGAAGTTAATACCGAAAGGCACTTTCGACAATTTTATCATAGTTTATCTACTTATAGTTTAGCTAAAATGTAGTACGTATGTTTATTAATATAGGTTTCTATAGGTATACATAAAATTTCATCTTTGCAAACCACGACGAAATCAGTTTGGCAGTCGTTTTCGCGTACATGCGAAGAATATTTCTGATGCTTGAGAAATGTACAATATGTATTTTTCTCAAACATGCAATGAAATATTGTCTTTACGTTCCTTAAAATGGGCTGGGAAGTATCGCTTTTTGGGCGCAACAACTCGAGAGGACTGTAAAGGGATTTCATATTATTTTTTAGGCCTAGGCCTGCAAAGTAACTTTTTTAAGTAAGCTGTCAGTACTGTCATGTCACTTTTTTTTTAATTTTTGTGTGACCTGGATACTTGTCACACTTGACGTTTGAGTGTATTCCAATTTGGTTCCAAAATGGATCCTAGCGTATCGTTCACAAACAATGTATTGTAATGTAATTTTAGAATAAGCTTTTTATCGTTGACGTTTGCACGTGAAATTCGTTTAATTACTAGTATTCATATGTCTATTTGTATTTTGTCACTTTGTATGTTTGAGAAAAGCACTATACATGCCTCGGCGTGAAAACGGATTCCCGGCCTCGTATCCCTATCCGTCCTCGCTCGCACGCTCGCTCGGCCGTATATACCCACTTGGCCGGAAATCCTCATTTTCCCGGCCTCTGATGTAATGTACTATTTCTCTCGACTCTTTGATGCATGTACCTAGATATGACATACTTTTGCGTTAGGAATCAGATTTTCTCCGTTAGGATACATTCTTGGGCAATGCATTTCAAGCATGCATTTTATTCAAGTGAAGTCGTACCGTACAAATATGTACATCATATCACAGTATAAGGACGACTCAGTAGTTACTCCCGGCAGCGGCGACGACAGGTACCTACTGCGTTCGAAAGCACGTGGTTGAACAAAATTATTATAGAGGTAAATGTTACTAGACATGGTCCAAAGTAAGATGTTGTTATTTAACCCTTAATAGGGCAGAAGAATTTCGGAAATTAGTCAAATTTGAATTCTGTCAAATTATCAAAATAAAGTCTAAACTATGGTGGTAAATATATGCCCCCTGCCCTATTAAGTAAGGGTTAACACTATTAACTATAAGGTATTAGTAAAATAATACCACATTAAACCACGTTAAAGAAGAAGAGTTACTTATTACCGCGTGCGTAGCCGAATGCACAAACGCTCTCGAAACGCTCACGAAACGACCCGCTCGTAGATATCTATCTCTATCTCTCTTGCGTATTGGCGCGCCAGAGCCAGACCACCTTTCGCGGCGTTTCGTTTTCGTTTCGCGTCGTAGAAATGCCATTCGGCTACGGGGCCTGTTTATACTGTGATCAAATAGTACGAACTTATACTTATATGTACCTTCTTAAATATTCTTAATACAATAAGTACAATAATTATCGATTTGTCACTTGATATACGCGAATGTCAAGAAGTTTTATATGATACTAGCTTTTACCCGCGGCTTCGCTCGCGTTAGAAAGATACAATAAGTAGCCTATGTCACTCTCCGTCCCTTCAACTATCTCCACTTAAAAAATCACGTCAATTCGTCGCTCCATTTTGCCGTAAAAAACGGACAAACAAACAGACACACACACTTTTAATATGTATGGGTTATCTTTTCAATCAACACAACAATTTTTTTTTCGAATTTGTCTTTCACACTTGAATTTTCACGGAAAAGACGGGTATATCTTTCACTAGATATTATTTTATTCATATTGCAATTCGTATTAAAGGCAGTTGTTGTTTATTTTGGCAATCTTCACAAAGCCTACAAACGCGGGAGTGATATCTTCCTCTCAATATCTTTTTGTTTCCCGCGAAAACAATATTTACCTTTCTTCATTTTTAGGGTGCCGTACCAAAAAGGTACAAAAGGAACCCTTATGGCGACGCTCTGTCCGTCTGTCTGTCTGTCTGTCACATTTCTAAATATCTCGAGAACTACTTATGCTATCGACTTGAAATTTGGAATATTTCTACCCTCTTATTTTCGAAGTTTACCAACGTAAATTGATGAAACTTTTATCAAATATGGCTATTATAATAAATATTACAGAAAATAATTAAATCGTACACGTGTCTTGAAAACTTTTTTTTTATTTATAAAAAACTTTTCAGATTTTCATTTTCAATTTCACCATTCTTGCGGGTGTTTATTGTACCTGTAATGTTTACAGAATAATAATAAAAGTACCTGCTTTCAAATAGAGGAAAAATGATTAAAATCGGTTCATGCAATAAATAATTATCCCATAAAAATCATTATTTATATTAGTTTACTTAATTTCCCGGGAGATGTCGCTGTACGTTGAGATTCGCTCATTTCCTAAATCGCGTTTTTCCTGATACATTATAATAGGCCCGACCTCATCAGGATCAGGAGCGTCCTGACGACTATGTTGTAACGAAAACTATTGAAGTCGAATTGTCTTGATTTTCTTAGGACGTTGTTTAGTAATAAAATTGTATATTAAATATTACTTGTTAATCTTGTTATGTCTGTAGAGTTAGAGATTTCCAACCAATGATGAGATTGCCATATTAATCACAGCAGTAATAACCTATAACCTATAGGTACCTCTCTAAATGAGTTCCTTTCATGATCGCATTACTGCTGTGATTAATATGGCAATCTCATCATTGGTTGGAAGTTATAGTATATGATATGCGACCTATCGCGAAGTCACTAGTTATATCAAGGAATTGACAAATTAGTGTAGCAGTAATGCAGTTCTAGTGGACATCCCTATAATACCTTTTGAAAGGTTTTGGTTCTCTTCCGTTTCTAGTTGCACTATATAACAATCTCTAGCGAGTATTACTCGTATATATTATGTATTATTCTATTCGCTTTCTATTACGGAGAATAATGTTATTTTTGTGGATAACAACATGATGGTACGTTACCTTTTTAATTATTACAGGTTACTATTGTTTTATTTGCTAAGATTTATTATTTGGTATCATTAAATAAATATTCGGATCCACATTACACTCTAATTATTTTATATTTTTTCTCTACTGATATTGATGAAAAGTAGATTGGCAGACTATTCGAATACCTACTTAGGTATTGTTCCAACATTAAAACAGCTGACACTGTTATTATTAAATTATTGTGTTTCTCAGCGGTATGTACCTCTACTTACCTTTTATACAGTTAAAGAAAAAACCATGACATGATGATGAATCGTCGTTTACCTTTTTTCGTTAAGTACCTACTCGTTTACCTTTTTGCAATCAGACTTAAGAAGCAATCTGAATTCTTTACTTCCTCCACTCTCTTTAGGCGATGTTTCGGAAACAATATAAATTAAAGCAAAGTTGATCAAAAGTTAATTGTTGCATGAAGAAATTCTTTTTTATTGAATTTAGACCGTTCCTTTGATTTTATGTAAAACTTAAAATGAACGATACGGGTACCCAATCTTTTGTACAAAAAATTGGGATTAAAACTGACTGTTTTATTTTTGAGGCATACGAGGAGACGGATGATCTGATGGTAAGCGATTACCGTTGCTACACCGGAGAGGTTTAAGGTGCTTTGCCGATGCCGGCTTTTGAGATGGAAGTACCTCTTTTCATGACGATTAGATCGTATATTTCCGGAAAGACCAAATTCCACAAATCCACAGTTTAGCTGTGCGAAGAAGTAGGATTATTCCTCTTCACATTAAACTGGGCCCAAACTAACCCGATCGGTATCGTAACCCAACGAAGTATACTTGTTATCTAGTCAACCACAAGAGCAATCCAAGTGTCCGTTAGTTTCAAATTTATAGCGTAAGGTTTCGGCTTTATCCGCCTTTGACTTATTGGCACCCAAACCGTCGAATGCGAACAATTCAAATTACTTCCATTTCTGAATATAATGCTTCAATTGTAGACCATATTTCACTCTTTTTTTAACTATTTTAACCTTTTTTTTACGTGGTGTAATGCATTTACGTATTCCGCCTAGCCGGGGACGGATATGTCGGATTCGTGGCCAAGGGGCATAAAACCGACTAAACCCTCCACGGTATATCCGTCTTGCAGCCATGGTGACGATGAAGACGGGATCGCAGAGCATTCTACCTCGAACACCGCCTGCTGCCGACAGCCGAAACTGTCCCCTCGTTGGACCCAAAGGCCCTAGCTGAAGTTCTCCCTCTCGACTGTATAAACAATTAAATAACCTAACATCATTGAATATTTTAAAACAATTATTTAGACGCAACTTTGTTGACCACTGCCGGCCTAACCGAAGTGACATCATTGACTCGACTTGGCGACCAAAACGCAGTCTAGCTCCTGGCTCTGTCGCGCCACTACAGCAGATCTATTTACAACCTATTCGCGTTCAGAGCCTTGGCGATTGTGTCTATTTATTTTTATCTTGAATTACCTCTACTATGAAAGTAAGAAGAAATTGCGGTGTCTTTGCAGGGTTTTTGCGGTGTGTTCCTTCTTATAGGTAATTGAACTGTTTAAAAATATTTTCACAATCTCAATCTACAGAAAGGAAAACGACAACTACGTTTGTTTGGAGTAACGGACTTTCTTAAGCCAATTGCAATAATACCCCTGATCCATAACACTCCAAAGACTGAGCATTGATTCACAAAACTTAATATCCCCGAGGATTAAAAGTTAAGCCCGGACGCTTATAGCGGAACTTTGGGGTCAACCGCTCTAGCCAAAATGCAATCTTTGACGCTCCATATCATTTCATATTTATCTCTCTATCGACGTGATAGAGCCTGATGCGTATTATTCGCCACGGAGCATCAACATTTGCATGTTTGGCTAGAGGCTGAGGCGTTTGTAATTCATGAGGGACTTTGGTGTTTGATAAGTAAATTGGACTTAAACAATTGTTTTCCTAATTAGTAATTTAGTATTTACTTATTTTAGGCAGAATGAAAAGAAATACCTAAGAAAAGATGGATGGAATGTGTGAACAATGATATAAGAGTGAAAGGTATTAGTATGGAAATGTCGGCTGATAGAGAGGAATGGAGGAAGATGATTTGCTGCGCCGACCCCAAATAATGGGAAAAGGGCAAGGGAATGATGATGACTTATTTTAGGCAGAATGGGGGTTATAGCTCCAGGCAGGGCTACCGAAAACAGTTGGATGGCTGAGTAATTGTACTACATAATTATATAATAATAAAAATATCTCAAGTCTTTCTTCCACTACTACGGTGTCTCTCGTGTTCGTCAACTTCGCTCTTCTGGTAATGTTTCTTTGTCTATACCATCCCACCTAACAGGTTATATGTCCTTTTCCTTTTCTATTCAGGCAGCTCGGCTTTGGAATAGTCTCCCTGTCAAAATCAGACAGTGTCCGAGCAGGTTTACTTTTAAAATAGCCCTAAATGAGTATTTTGGTGGCAGGTGATGAAAGTTGTTGTTGCTATTGATTCGTGAGTTTCACCTGATTTATTTGTATTATGTATATAGTATTTTACATGTATTTGTATTAATATTATGTATGTATTTTGTGTATTATATATGGTTGTATGTATTGTGTCCTAAAAGTACCTAAAAGTACCTAATTGTCTTATTTTAATCAGGTTTTGCACCGCCTACAACTTTTCTGCTTTTCCTAATGGGTGACTGGTAGAGAATGCCTTACGGCATTAAGTTCGCCTTTTGTACGATGTTTTTCTTTGTGCAATAAAGATTAAATAAATAAATAATGAAATATTAAATGAGAATCGTCACGCGTAGATAATGCAGGAAGTTACTATAAAATACAAAATTAACTTGGTTTGAAACCAGCATTTTTCGTTTTTTTCTGGTTTCAGTGAGTTTTTTGTAGACCTGATTAACTAACGCTAGTTAATGCTTCCGCTTGAACTACATTATGAAAACTACGAGTACTAAAGTAAACCAAACTTTTTAAATGAGGCTTTAATGGCCAGAGTATTTTACTAGATAAATATTTATGAAATAAAACTATGGAAAAACACTTTACAGCATTCGTGGTCAACGGGTGACTGAGGAAAAATTACAATGTGCAAAAGCTACCCACATACAAGAAGAACCATGACCATAAATAATATAGATTTTTAAGGCAGGATGAATTGTAAATTCACTAGTTTCCATAGTTTTATTTCATGAGTAACTATCGCGGAAACCGAAGACAATATTAGATTAATATTTACTTAAATTTTAACTTAATTATTATGTTAGTCGTTAATTTGTGTTAAAGTATTTTTCACCACACCAACTGATAAAGGCTTTCTTTGATATTCGAAAACAGATAGCAAAATTGCATATTATCCACAAGGGGGCAAAATAATTTCATACAAATTTTAACTCGGTCTTAATCTGGCTGCTAGATTTTACCAATAAATGATGATTTTGAATCATAAATATTGAATAAATTGATGGATTTCATTTATTTTGATGTTTTATGGTCAGTATTTTGTTCGTGTTGGTGTGGTGAAAAATTTTGTGTTTCACTCGGTGGCAAAGTTTGTTTAACCTTCGTGCCTTGATACCCTCGCAACGCTCAAGATTCCACTTTTTGAACCACTCGCTACGCTCGTGGTTCAATATTGAAATCTTTCGCTTGCTCGGGTATCAATATTGGCACGTGCGGTTAAACAACTTTGCCCCCTTGTAAAACAAATAACTATTTTTAGATATTTTTGCATTGGACTCAATATTAACTAAGGCCTATAATAATAATTCAGTCTGCAGTACATAATTATTTACGTAAAGGCTGCCGATCGTAAAGACGCCGAAAAGACTCGGTTTTATAGCCGATGTCACCTCAGATAACAAAATTGTTAATTTCTTTCTATTCGTTACTTATTTATTACTTCGAGACGTATTACGGGCACTGTAATTTATACTCTGTCTATTATACAACTAGTCCTATATAAATATTAAAGTCTAATTTAGCTGAGTACAGTTTGACAACCCAAGATTATTAGATTATATGCTAAAATTAAGTTATTTTTTCTTTCATGGTAAGTAAAAGTTATTAATTTAAGCGCTTTAGCTCTCTTTAGATTTATTATTTCTATTTTTGTATCTCCATCTTTGTCAGTCTCTCCAGCTCGCACCAGAGACCTACACTGTTTCACTCGCGAAAACCTGTACTTAGACTCGTATTATTAAAACTTTTTTGACACGAAAAAATCTTCAAGTGTAAAAGGCGGACTCAAAGGGTTCTACCACACAAAGGGCAAGTGCATAGCATCATCACCATTAATATACCTACAGCTACACTCCTAGAGTCCAACTAAGCTAACTTGCGCAAAGGTTAAGTAAACATAATTTCATAAAAGTTTGACATTTGCACCGGCGAGGCTGTCAAAATTTCTGCCAACTAAACTTGGTACGACCTTTGTGCTCAATGTAATATATTAATAGCGTTAGGAGTTGTATTATATTCCATCTTATAACATTTTAGTAGGTATATTACATTAGCAGGCTAGCATAGCTCGCGTTCCCGCGCGCGAGCCCATAGGTACCTACATCACACCTCGGACACTGGCGGTCAAATATATGAAAGAGGCGCGTTCCTAGCACACAGTCTAAGCTCGTGTAGGTGAACGCGTACTATGCTTGTATGAGTGTCATATGACAGGTCGACTGTTCGCGTTTTTGACAGGCAGTAACAGTGAGGTAACCGAGAGGGGGTGGGCGGCACTTTCAGCGGGGAGCGGGAGTGGCCATACTGTGCGATAGTACTCTTTATTATACTGTGCCTACATCTAGCGCGACTTGAAGCATGGACCCGCGCGCGAGAGCGCAAGTTGTTCTGAAACGGATTCATGTTTTGTCCTCATTTTGTATTTTTTTTTTTTATAATTGCAACGGCCATAAAAATCTGTACTGACAGACCTGGCTCGAATAATTAGATCCTTAGATCTCGAATATCCGGGCTCTTAATTAACAAAGTCAACGTCAATCAAATTGCTAATGATCAAGCTCGTTAAGGATCCAATTGAATAAACAATTTAATGGTTTGCAAACAAATACCTTGTCGGTTTTGGCCAATGAAAAAAACGAGTTTTTCCTCGATTGTATCGAACAGCCGATTATGGCAGATCAAAGCAACATTTATTTTCCGTCAATAAAATAGTACATTACGATACAAGTGCGATATAGACGAATTTTCTCTTCGCACGTGTATTTTCGACGTATTCCAGTAGGTAGGTTCTATCGAACCAACTGATTCATGACCCACTTGGCAGATAATTCGTTTAAATCTTTCAAACCCGTAAGATCTATCGCTTATATGCACTTAGATCGTGTTAAATACTAACTAAATTATGTCACTACATACATTCATGTCAGTGTCTAATAATCTTATACTATTAAACGAGCAATTCTTGTATATTTATTTATTTATTTATTTATTTATTTATTTATTTATTTATATATACCGACGATCTCGGAAACCGCTCTAACGATTTCGCTGAAATTTGTTTTGTGGGGGTTTTCGGGGTGAAAAACCGATCTAGCGTAGCCTTAGATCCCGGAAAACGCGAATTTTCGAGTTTTCATGAGTTTTTCTTTCGCATTTGTAAACGTAAAATATGGTCCTTAATTTCGCCGCGCGCGCATCGATTCCGCGTAGCTCAGTCGCACGAGGTCGGTCTAATGTACGCAGATAGATCGTAGGTGTCAGGGTTTCGAATCCCGGCCAGAAATTAAGTTTTTGTTTTTTGTCTTTTTTTTGTTTTTGTATTTATAAGAGTTTTTTTTTTATCTAAAGACGTGATATATTAAAATAGAACCGAGCGAAGCTCGGTCGCCCAGATATTATGATAACAAGTTCGTCACCAAGGAAACCGTATCTGCAAGCGAATTTCGGTCTACTTAAATTAAAGCCTCCGCCACACATAAAGTGTTTTGATAGCGTAGCGGAGCGCAATTATAGCTGTGCGCCGGAGGAATGCTGGCGTTCCGCTCGCAATCCGCGCTCGTTAGTTCCCGACGGCGGCGTATGCTGGGCGCAACGCCAGCGTTCGTCCGGCGCACCGCTATCAATGCGCTCCGCTGACGCTCCGCTAACGCTCCGCCTACGCTCTCAAAACGCGCATGTTTGGCCGGTCATGATTCACTTGGTTCGGTAGTACATAATTATGGCTCTCTGAAGTTTGAGTACTGAGTATAAATACCTACAACCTGTGTCTCAATATCCCTCGATCATAAACGAATAGTAGGTACATACATTGATACATTTCAAAATTAATCTCAGTAAGTAATAACTATTGCGGTCCCAAATGCCAAGAACTCGTTTCGTTTGCAGTACGAAAGGGACTGATATCTTTTTTAGGGTTCCGTAGTCAACTAGGAACCCTTATAGTTTCGCCATGTCTGTCTGTCCGTCCGTCTGTCCGTCCGTCCGTCCGTCCGTCCGTCCGTCCGTCCGTCTGCGGATAATCCCAGTAACCGTTAGCACTAGAAAGCTGAAATTTGGTACCAATATTTATATCAATCACACCAACAAAGTGCAAAAATAAAAAATTGAAAAAATGTTTTATTAGGGTACCCCCCCCCCCCTACATGTAAAGTGGGGGCTGATATTTTTTTTCATTCCAACCCCAACTTGTGATATATTTTTGGATAGGTAGTTAAAAATAAATAAGGGTTTACTAAGTTCGTTTTTTGATAATATTAATATTTTCGGAAATAATCGCTCCTAAAGGAAAAAAAAGTGCGTCCCCCCCTCTAACTTTTGAACCGTATGTTTAAAAAATATGAAAAAAATCATAAAAGTAGAACTTTATAAAGACTTTCTAGGAAAATTGTTTTTAACTTGATAAGTTCAGTAGTTTTTGAGAAAAATACGGAAAACTACGGAACCCTACACTGAGCGTGGCCCGACACGCTCTTGGCCGGTTTTTAGGGTTCCGTATCAAAAAGGTACAAACGGAACCCCTATTTTAATACATACTACGTCGGTGGCAAACAGGTATACGGTCTGCCTGATGGAAAGCGGTCACCTTAACCTATGGACGCCTGCAACTTAAGGGGTGTCACATGTGCGTTGCAGACCCATTAGAACCTTGTAAACTCCTTTTTTGAGGAACTCCATGCTTTAGTTAATCGAGAATATCTCGGCAGAGAGCTTATTCCGCCGGAAAACTATAAAATATGGTATGAGAAATGAAAAAAGGTTACCATTTTTGTTGTATTTTATTTATATGCAATGCAAGGTATATTTTTTCCTATAATTTATTTCCAGTTTTAGATATTTAATTCAGAAAATCATGTTAAATACCTACCATAAAGCGATGCCTTCTTAGTAAAAGTAGAGCAGCGCCAGCGGCCGTATCGACGCGCGGAAATGGGACGAGCGAGCGACGGATTCCGCAGCTCTTTAACAGCTTTTAAGGAACCACTATACTTTTTTTATCGCTTGTCGGCCGAGGAAGAAAATTGTTACCCTTTTTCCACATTTCTTATATTTGATCAGTATAACTTTTCACGGGGTTTCAAGTTCCTAGCTTTCTCTCCTCGTACTCGTACAAAAATTCACTCCCATTTAAACCATCTTAGTGGTTCAATTTGTCAAGATATAGGTACTATGATCTGCAAAAGTGCATGGAGAAATTATGAATGAATTCATTGATAAATTCGCTATCCACTTTTGCAGCTGATAGTACATTTTTACTATTTTATTATTCACGTTCTTGTTCAAAGCTTATAAATTAGGTTTGGCGTTAATGAGCCAGTCAGTCAAAAGAAATCTCAAACGGCATAGCCGCGCGGACTTGCCTAGGTGACAAAAGCCTGCGCATACTTTTTATAGTTGCGTTTTGTTCGCTACGGAGCGTACACGATTGGCACATTTGATACCCTGATTAAGCTTTTAATTTCTGCAATTGTCAAGCAAACATATACATAGAGCAATCACTAAATTATTTGCATCTATGAGCATTATACAAATTGCTCTTACACAAAATGGGATCATGTAAAAATTAACTGAGACATATACTTAAACTATTAATAACGGCGACATATATGTACTTAAACTACAATATGCCTCGTTAGACGCTACAGAGACAAGTGAAGTAGTGCCGCTTAATGGGTTGCCTTGCTGCATCGACGCCCGGTCTCGTCACCTCGCGCCCGACTTCATTATACGACCACTCAGCATTACCAACTTATAGCGTGAGAAACATCTATGACGAGATATGAGCCTAATTTTATTTATTTATTTAAACTTTATTCCACAATATAACAAATAAAGTACAAATGGCGGACTTAATGCCTAAAGACATTCTCTACCAGTCAACCAACAGGCTAAACAGAAAGAGTAGTGGGTGCAGGCTTCAAAAAAAAAAGGTAACTGAAAATGAAACATAAATGTAGCAAATAATACATATTGTCAATAATAAACTACACACACATATATAATTTTTCTTCTAATAAAATAATTATTATCTGTATCGATTTTGATTAGAACTATACATATCAGAAGTATAAAGTGACAGCGCCAAATAACTGATAGACCGTAGACGTTCGGCGATCTGATAGTATATGGGTCATAACATATAAATGAAAGATGAATCTGCCAATATTTTAAAGTGAGAGAGTGAAGTGAACTAGTGCCGCTTAATTGGTTGCCTTGCCTGCATCGACGCCCGGTCTCGTCCTTCACCCGACTTCATTAAACGACCACTCAGCATTACCGACTTACTCACTTACTCAGAAACGTCTCTCACGAGCCATGGTAAAAGCCTAGCTTTATAACATTACCGTATGATAATTGGTAAGGTAGAAGCTTTGTAAAGTATCCGATTAAAAATTACATAGTTTTCTGGATTAATAATCGATTGCGATGGTTTAAATTGTGGCGTAGGCGAGAGGCTGGCAACCTGTCACTGCAATGTCACAGTTTCGTTTTCTTTCAACCCCTTATATGCCAAGAGTGGCACTGAAGCTGTAGTAGTTTCATGTGTTCTGCCTACCCCTTTATGGGATGCAGGCGTGATTGTATGTATGTATGTATAATCGATTGCAGCGATTTTGACTAAAACTATAAATATCACAGAGTGCTCACTATAAATATTTGTTAGAAGAAATAGTGATAGCGCTAACAACAAGTCGTTACCGTCCAGCGATTTTAGTGGGCTTTTAGTGGGCTATGTATTAAAGCTAAAAGGTGAAGTGGTGCCGCTTAAGCCAGCCCATTCGCTGACACTACGTCGACAGCCGAACTACTGCCGCAGAAAGGACATACTCATATAATGTATTTTCAGAGACAGTACGTTGACAGGCGGAGCACTGTCAGCAAAAGGGTTGATTGGTTGCCTGACTGGCCTGCATCGAAGCTTCGTCTACCGACTTCATTATACGACCACTCAGAATTACCGACTTTGAGCGCGAAACGTCTCCGAAGAACTACATTACAAGCCTAGTTTCGTTTACTGTTTTTTTTTTTAGAAGGGGACAAATGTGATCCGCATTCTACCCAGGTGCGGGGGGTGACCCAAATTGGGACTTCCGTCTAGGCCAATGAGGCCAATGAGGCCAATGAGGAATGTAAGAACTTCATATTAGCAACTAAAGATCTATTGAAATGTTATACTTAGTAAAACTTTTCTTAGACAACACCACATTAAATTAAAAGCTAGAATTTACACTTTTAATCACGAATGAAAAGAGATTAAACATCACTAAAGTTTGATACTTTATACGTAGGTATGTATACGTAAATAAAAATCACCTATTACATTTTAAAAATAATGTATAAGACATGAACATAAGTATCAAAAGGTTGTCACAGTAAACGAGGATATTTTATATTATATCGGCTTTGGAGTAAAAGCGTAGTAATTTTAAATCAAAGAGTATCTAATATGTTATAGGATCGTGTAGTGTATTTAAGCCACCATCTTCACCAGATATCTCAGGAAATTGAGTTTCTTTATAAATCTGAACTCGTAAAAGGCTTGCTCTATTTCTCTGGCACGAATCGTATATCTACAGGGCACTTATATATTGAAGTTCTGACCGTTGCAGATAATGAGCATTTGCGCGATTTCACCTTTTCATACAATTTATAATTTTATAATTATGATAAATGTTGTGACACCCTATAGAAGACCAAGAAAGCAGTGGCTCGATGTCAAAAAATCGGAAACGAATGTAAACGGCTTCACATGATAGGATATCCAGTAAGGCAGAGGATATGGCTAAATTTTTGACTCAATATCCATACTAATATTATAAATGGGAAAGTGTGTGTCTGTTTGTTTGTCCGTCTTTCACGACAAAACAGAGCTACGAATTAACCTGATTTTTAACTAGAGATAGTTGCAGAGATGGAGAGTGATATAGGCTACTTTTTGTTTCTTTAATCCCCCACTTCCATAAATTGGGGGTGGAAGTTTGTATGGAGCGTTCTGCAATTTTTCGGATTAAACACGAACGAAGCCGTGAGAAAAGGCTAGTTGTATATAAATTATTACCGCTACGAGTGTGTTACGTATAAACAAACGCGGGGTTTTTATGCTAAAGAGCATTTTTTTTTCAAAATTTTCTAAAAATATTTTTAAAATCGCCCAGATCTATAACATACATAAATAATATAAATATATTGAAAACCATCCATACTAATATTATAAATGGGGAAATGTGTGTGTCTGTTTGTTTGTCTGTCTTTCACGGCAAAACGGAGTGATGAATTGACGTGATTTTAAGTGGAGATAGTTGAAAGGATGGAGAGTGGCATAGGCTACTTTTTGTCTCTTTCTAACCCCCCGCTTCCCTAAAACAGTGGGTAAAACGTTGTATAGAGCATTCCGCATTTTTAGGGTTCCGTAGTCAACTAGGAACCCTTATAGTTTCGCCATGTCTGTCTGTCCGTCCGTCCGTCCGTCCGTCCGTCCGTCCGTCCGTCCGCGGATAATCTCAGTAACCGTAAGCACTAGAAAGCTGAAATTTGGTACCAATATGTATTTCAATCACGCCAACAAAGTGCAAAAATAAAAAATGGAAAAACATGTTTTATTAGGGTAACCCCCCTACATGTAAAGTGGGGGCTGATATTTTTTTTCATTCCAACCCCAACGTGTGATATATTGTTGGATAGGTATTTAAAAATGAATAAGGGTTTACTAAGATCGTTTTTTGATAATATTAATATTTTCGGAAATAATCGCTCCTAAAGGAAAAAAAAGTGCGTCCCCCCCCTCTAACTTTTGAACCATATGTTTAAAAAATATGAAAAAAATCACCAAAGTAGAACTTTATAAAGACTTTCTAGGAAAATTGTTTTGAACTTGATAGGTTCAGTAGTTTTTGAGAAAAATACGAAAAACTACGGAACCCTACACTGAGCGTGGCCCGACACGCTCTTGGCCGGTTTTTGGAATTTAATCGTGCAAAGTCGCGGGCAAAAGATAGTATTTCTATATTTAGTTACTATTATATTTATATGGATTAGCCAACATTACCTTTCCTTTTCCTTTTAAAAGCACCACTCCGAACCACCAATTACGAATTAAATACAAAACTGAAAACGTTAATTTCTGAATCCTGAACGGTGTCATCTTGACACCAAAGCAATTATTGGGACACTTGTCCTACAAAATTAATGGCGTAATTTGTGCCTGATCCCGCCTTATTGGCAATTCCCGTGGCTCCCTCGTTTTGATGACAAGTTTAACTTCGTCAGTCTAAAAATACTTGAAAGACTTTTGTTTGAGCGATTTATCGATTCGATAGCTATGTTATTTAAACTATTCGATGCATAACGTAAGTTAATGTTTCAAAGTGATTTTAATCATTTCAAAAACTATGCATTCTAACTTTAAACGTAGGTACCAAACGCTCTCAGTTAGCTGCTACCCATGGATTGTAGATGGCGATCTATGGTACTGTAGTGATATTTTATAGTCTTCTCTGAATCTCTGGTGGTGGAATCCGGATGCAACTCAAGCTCTCGCCGCAATGCCACTTCGTCAAAAGTGACGGGGCGATCAGTATGAGGAATGTCTTTTAGACTTGTGTCTCCTTCATCAAAGCGCTGGAACCAATTTCGTACTGTTCGATCGGTTAGTAGTGCTTGGGCCAAAAGCACTGTTAATCTTATTTGCTGTTTCCCTTGAACTGGTTCCCAATTTGTGTTCGTATTAAGTAAATCGCTCGAAGATGTTGTTGGTCCATTTTTTATATTTTAACTAAATCCCTGTGACAAGCCCCCGCTTATATACCCGACGTGAAAGATTCGACAACATTCTGCTATATACCAGATTTATTCTAGAATATTCCAGACAATACTGGAAATAGCAAGAAATTTTTGAAGTGGGAAAATAATTATGCAACAACCTAATATTATTCTTTAAACTTGTAGGCGACTCACCTGCATCAGATATATTTAAGTGACAGTTGCATATTTTCTACATGTCCCGACGTCTTACCTTACCTTCTACGCTGTTGGTTATAAATAAATAAAAAAACGTCAAACAGCAAGAGATACTAAAAAGCATCTTTTATTATATTTTAACAACCGCATTAAATTTAACGCCCATGTATATATTTACTCGCCATCTTTACCCAACCACTTAAAAAAGAAGCATTGAATACTTCCTGAAAACATCAATCAAGAATAAAAATTGATCGTTTGAGTGAATTGATAGTCCCTCCCTTTCAGTGGGTAGATGAAAATTTAATTGGATATTACCGGCTTCAAATTTAAGCAGGCGTAACTGACTCGGCACTTTTTCATCTAATTTGAGCTGTAACTAGTGAGTGTACGAGTAGAAACTTCAGTGACTTGTCTCAGTGGGGTCAGGTGGTTACGATGCAGAATCCATGTGTATTATGTTAAAATGTGAAATTGATTACTGTCTGTTCCGGCATGAATCTGTTGATTTTCTAAAAATATCCGTTTCCATTATAAGCGCTGATAGCCTAAGAATTAAGAGCAGCTGCATTTCAATAGAGGCCACAGGTTCAAACAACGGTTCGTGCTGAGTTTTTCAGAACCTTTATATAAATAGGTATAATTTAATATTTTCCAACTGCGTTGCGGTAAAGAGAAACGTCTTCAGGAAACAGGACTAACCCCAATAGGTTTAGTGTGCACTTCTAGATTGGAAGATCTGATGTCAAGCACTATATAAAAATCTAGTACGTAGTAAGCCAATTCCTGAAATTGTATCATGCATTTTCGACGAGTTAGAATCAATTACTAGACAGCCTAAACAGCGAAAACGTAGGTATGTATTTTTTTAATAATTCTAGTAAGTAACCGTTTGTGGGCGCTGTTAATTTTCTCCAACCAATGTAATTTTCCATGAAGTTTACGCTATTGAGTAACGTATCAAAAGACCATTGTAACACAGGCTCCCGTGACCTTAGCTATAAGCCATAGTATTTGATTTTGACAGTATAGACGGATTCCGTATAGACAGATAAAGTCTAAGAAAAAGTACCATACAGAAACAGGTACGGTGGCCTAGATAGCATTACACCTTTGGGGTACGCTCAGCTAGATGGCGCTAATATTAATATTTGACATTTTAAAAAAATATCAAGCTAAGAATATGGGCCAAATTGTCAAAACTGAGGTTCAATAGTTTTAAGCCTGTGTCAAGAGATGGCAGTCTATGCACTGTGATTACACATTTTACTTCGACAGTAACTCTCTATAATACTCGATCCTCTTTGATTAGGCCTGAATCACTTAACGGTCCTACCCCGACTCTCAAACGGTTGCGGTTCACGTCCATTAGTAGACCCTGGTTCCTTGCAAATTTAGTGACACAATTAACTGAGATTATGCTCACTATAAATAAGTCTTATTTCAAGGAAATGAAGACTACCTATGATCAAATTTACTGTGTGTACAATTGGTAATAGTCGATTGATAATGGCGCGTGACGTAACAAGTTCCTTTGGCAGAATTGTATAGAACTCTAATAATGGCTATGCAATTAAGAGTTGAGATAGTTTAACCAAAAAATCCATTTAAAAGTAAGGCCTTTCCATTTAAAGTAAGGCCTTTCCATTTAAAGTAAGGCCTTTCCATTTAAAGTAAGGCCTTTCCATTTAAAGGCCTTTCGATTGCTAAAAAGCAGCGCCAACGATTGACACTTCCGCTAGGCCGACAGGGCAGAAGAAACAACAGCAAGTCTTTGATTGAAAAAAAGTTTGGTTGGTAAAAAGTGTGAATTAGATGAAAGAAAAGTGACTTTAAAATTAGACGAAATTCGATTTTTGGTCTTTATATAACGGTTTTATTTTTATCAGTTATCACACTCATTATAAGCGCATTAGCCGCTTACCTCTATTCAGCGAATAAAAATATACGGCGTTATTCGAATTTTATGATAATGTTGAAATACGGCAAGCGATATATGTACCTAGATCGGATGGGCATTTTCAGAATTTGGGTCCCCCCAATTAGCAAAAGTTGTTAACAAAAATTAATTCACTGTCAATTTTGTGACGACAATTAAGCATAAAATCTGTCCAAAAATGTACTTTTTTCACATTCTGAATGTAGGTTATCGCTTAAAGTTTATGTAATTAACACAATTCTAATTAACACAAGTTAAATTATAATCTATTGAAAATATTTCAACTTGTGCTGTCTTAAAGTAGTCACACCACTATATATATAAATTAAAACCGAAATAAATTACACATATGAAAGAAAAAGTGACCAAGGCCTCTGGTGCCTGAGGCTGGAATCGAACCAGCGTACTCTGCAATCGCGGCAGATGCCTGTTTATCCGCTCGGCCACCCAGGTCACAGTTTCTGAGGTCGAAATTATCTCTCATATGAGTAATCTATACAATGACTCGTAGCGCCCTCTGACCATCCCTAGTTCTACCCTAGGTATGGTTCTTGCCCCCCATTTTAATTTTTCATATGTGTAATTTATTTCGGTTTTAATTAACACAATAACAATATTTTTATTGAAATTTCATGCTTGGTTATCGTCACAAAACTGACAGTGAGTTAATTTTTGTTAATAACTTTCGCTAATTGGGGGTCCCAAATTCTAAAAATGCCCGGATATTCATATTTGTGTCAAAAATTACTTCTTCAAACAAAACGAACTTTTGTCACTTGGTGAATCCACGTAAAAGTAAAGTGAGTCACGACTTTATTGAGTGTTTATTTGAACTACAGCAGAGCTGCAAATGAAAGGATCTATGCATATATTGAGAAAGTAATTATCACTTGAACTTGCGTGGTGGATAAATAGAACATGCCATAAAATCGTGACTCGTGTTACTCTTGCCGCGGATTGACCCACTTAGGTAGTATCTGTTCCCTATCGTAGGTATCTACCATGACCAGAGAATAAAATATAGACCGAGGGTCTAAATAACCTGTCACCCTGTACATCCTCATAAAGTATACTAATAACATACCAAATAGAATAGATATACTAAAGCTACTCTACTGGATCTTCAATCAGTATATTATTCAGTATTGAACCGCAGTATGATCCGCATTTCCTTTCCAACTTAATGAAAATTATATGAATTTTTGCGAGCAACTGGCCATCAGTCATTTATTATCGTAATAGAAAACTGGTGCCACGATGACGTCACATACCGTACATATAGGTTTTCTATAATCTATGGAACCCAAAACTTATCTTTGAAGTATCTAACAGTTGGAATTGCACGGATAGCCCGAGTAGGTTGTTAGAGACAACGACGCGACTCGCCGTGGGCGATATCGTTACCGTCATTCTGCGAAAATGCCTTAATGGTCTCGGGAAACAGAAAAGTTTGCCTTTTTAGGGTTCCGTAGTCAACTAGGAACCCTTATAGTTTCGCCATGTCTGTCTGTCCGTCCGTCCGTCCGTCCGTCCGTCCGTCCGTCCGTCCGTCCGTCCGTCCGTCCGTCCGTCCGTCCGTCCGTCCGTCCGTCCGCACTAGAAAGCTGAAATTTGGTACCAATATGTATATTAATCACGCCAACAAAGTGCAAAAATAAAAAATGGAAAAAAATGTTTTATTAGGGTACCCCCCCCCTACATGTAAAGTGGGGGCTGATATTTTTTTTCATTCCAACCCCAACGTGTGATATATTGTTGGATAGGTATTAAAAAATGAATAAGGCTTTACTAAGACCGTTTTTTGATAATATTAATATTTTCGTAAATAATCGCTCCTAAAGGAAAAAAAAGTGCGTCCCCCCCCCCTCTAACTTTCGAACCATATTTATTTATTTATTTATTTATTTATTTACAAAACATGTTAACAGCATAACAGTCGAAACTAAATCACTGCTAACTACATAGAATAAAACATACAACACAGCAACAGTAAATAACAACAAAAGATATCTAAACACAATTTATCTTACCTACATTTTAACTGTAGTAGGCCTTGCATCAATCCTCTCACAGAACTTCAGACACTCATCACGCACAACAACCTGTCTGCTTGCAAATAAGTCGCACTGAGGGGCTGATGCGAGGAACGCATTCAGGAGGACCAAGGAACGCACCAGAGGGGAATTCCTGCGCGCTACAGTACGTGAAGCCGGGACTGCCAGTAGGCAACGGTCCCGAGGTCTGAAATCAATTCTGGTCTTTGAGGGGACGTACAGACGCACCATTTGCTCCACCAGTTCGGGGCAGTCCGACTCCCCACGCAGGACGCTACAGGCAGTAGTGAGAAGTGCATGATTACGTCTTACCTCCAGAGAGAGAAAACCCAGCACACCCAGCAAGAATTTGGTGGGATATAAAAACGGGTAGTACCCATACATTTTTTTATAAAGGGATCGTAAGAACACTTTTTGCACTCTCTCTAGAAGTAAGACGTAAGATGCTTCGTAAGGGTTCCAAACGACGAAGGCCGACTCGACTTTGCTTCTCACTAGTGAATTGTAAAGGATCTTTAATGTATCGGGGTCATTAAAATCCCTAGAATTCCTAATAATAAACCCCAACCTCTTATAACAGTCGCGCACCAATGAGGTAATGTGATCATGAAAGTTGAGGCTGGAGTCTAAGATTACGCCTAAATCTCGTATGGAATTGACACGAGTAATAGTCTCAGAATCCAGAAAATATTCACAGACAAGGGGATTACGAGCTCGGCTAAATGTAAGGACTGCACATTTTGATGAATTAAAAGTCAGCCTATTTTTTACACTCCATAAGTGAACTCGGTCTACGTCATCCTGGAGAGATAAACAGTCAGAGATGTTTTGCACGCCGTAAATAATTTTGAGGTCGTCAGCGTAAAGCAAACTTCTCGCAGACCTAAGAACAGATGGTAAATCGTTGACCATAATTCCAAAAAGCAATGGCCCAAGAATCGATCCCTGACTGACGCCAGATAGAGTCTGATAGGTCTTTGATACAAAGCATCCATGCTGTACGTACTGTAGCCTGTCACGCAAATAGCTAGCGAAAAAGCGGAGCAGCTGGGGGAAAATCCAATTTTACACAGCTTACTCAGTAACACATCGTTATCTACTCGGTCGAAGGCTTTTTTAAAGTCAAAATACAGCACATCTACCTGTATGCCTTTATCCAAATGATCTGAGATGGTGTCAGTCAGGGTTAATAAATTCGTTTCAACCGACCGGCGAGCCCTAAAGCCGTGCTGAGAGTCACAGAGAAAAGGCTTAATTTGCGGAGCTACTAGTCTATTTATGGTAGACTCATACAGCTTGGCTATCGAAGACAGGATGGCAATAGGTCGATGGTCCTCGACACGAGTTGAATTACTCACTTTCGGAATAGGTCGCACTCTCGTAACTTTCCATTGACTTGGATACTCCCCTAAAGTATAGGCTAAGTTAAATATGTGCACTAGAGGAGCAATGAGCCATTCCTTGCAACCTTTTAATACATAAGCCGGGAGGTTGTCCGGCCCCGGAGAGCTCTGAGGCTTTAAATGTTTAATTGACATTTCTATATCTAGTGGGGTAAACCGAGCAATATGGATATATTGAGAATCGTGACTGCGATCCTCATGAATAGCACTCCGATAGTCCAAACTAGGTTCATTAGGCAAGAATACAGACGAGAAAAAATCTGCAAAAGCTTGAAAAATATGAAAAAAAATCGCAAAAGTAGAACTTTATAAAGACTATCTAGGAAAATTGTTTTGAACTTGATAGGTTTAGTAGTTTTTGAGAAAAATACGGAAAACTACGGAACCCTACACTGAGCGTGGCCCGACACGCTCTTGGCCGGTTTTTATCTGTATATATGTTCACTTGATTCTCCAAAAACGGATGAGAAAGTTGCATTTTATCCATAAAAATGCAAAGTAGTAAAACAAAATTTTGTAAAAATTTCATAACAACTTTTAGTTTTTGTAGTATTTAAGCTAACTGGTATGATTCTGAATCATGAATAGATTTGATTTAGTTCGATGTTTTACAGTTACCCCCTTATAAAAGTTCACTAAAGTTATCAAGCCGATAAAGTTCGTTTGTCCTTTTCTGACGTACTGGTGTGATAGAAAGGGACAAACGAATTTTATCGGCTTGATAATTTTAGTGAACGTTTATGAATAAGGGGGTTAGTATTTTCTTCTTGTTATTAGTATGTTACAATTTTGGTAGAAGTAGGTAGTAGATTTAGGTAGAAGAATATTATCGACCTTTCAAAGTTGCAAAAGTGTCTAATAAATGTTGCAAAGTAGATGTAGGTAGCAATCTACCCACAACAAATTATAAATTCATTTCCACTTTAACATATTTAGGCGTTGGATCGCAAAGAAGCCCACGCCGTCTAGACAGCGCGGTGGGAAGGTCTGCCCACTCCGCGCTACAAGATACCAATGTCTTGAATTTGGATTAATCTTATACCTTTAAAGCGGCAATTCTTGTATCTATATATTTATGTATTTCTATGGATTTGAAATTGATTAGGTTTTAGGGTTAAACAAATTAATTTAGCTAGACTTTATCCATCGGAAAACGCGTACCTACCTATTCTTAAGTTTTAGTTTGTAGCCAGAGTCGGTCCCTTAGATATTAATAGTAATAGGTGCTTACAAAAAAGAAACAAATATTTTTTGTCTCCTGGTGGGAAAGCGTCAAATTTCAGACAAAATGCGCTAAACGAAATTACCGCTTCCCGGCTCCGTCGCGTCGAACAGCAAGGTTAAGGTAAGTATAGTTCCACACCTTGGCCAGTAAATAAGAAAGCTACAATTGACATGTTTGTGATCTCGGCTCCATCTCTGATGTGATCTGAGACATTTCTTACTTTACTGGCCTTTAGTAACACGATTAAAAAATAAGTTAGAACAAAATTTTACACACGTAAATCACCGTTTGAACCTAATATCTTTAGAGTAATAAATCCAATTCGAAATCCAGTCTTACTTACAAATATTTACCTACCTACATGCAGTACATACCTACCCGACTATCCATAGTAAATTTCCTTCCGTAGGTATCAATTATTCAAGTCCAAGGTGTAGTTCCAACCTTTGAGTTCAGGAAATGGATCCGAATGGTCTACCCTAAATAAACACTACTGTTTCTAGCCCCTTTATTGCCTTGTACCGACAGTCGATAAGACCACGTTTAGGGGTCATTCTCGAAGCTTGACTATAAATTTACTGTCTAATTTAGGTTTAAATTAATAGGGTTAGATAAAGTTCGACTAAGAAATTTATGACGAAGGTAATCAATTAGGGTTACCAATTAAAATCCGAAATTACAAAGGTCCTTCATTTGGGATGAGAAATAAGGATTAGAAAAAAAATACAATTCAATTCTATACGAATACCGTATTTCCTCTTACCGTATCTATAGTTGATGCGAAAGCAAATAGAATTAGATATAAGATACAGATTAACAACAGCTTGTACTTAAGTTAAGCGGTCTAATACCAACAATAGCAGGGTAAATTCTTGCAGTTTTTTCATGAACCTCTCTACTTAAAATTGTAATAAGGTAATCGTCTTACCTGCGATTTTTCTTTATTTTGGCAATACCGTAGCACTTGATTTGGAACTACACATGCACCATGAAACGTTCGTAGGTACAATGAGCTACAAAATTGCATGGAGAAATTATGAATGAATTCATTGATACATTCGCCATGCTCTTTTGCAGCTGATAGTACATACAGATAATAAGTGGCTTCCACAAACGTTATAATCATACATACCCACACAGACAGCTGTTTTCGTGATTAATACCAAATCGGATCGGATTAAGTCCTATTGACTATCCACAATGAACATGGGCCTCATTCGTATTATGTTCATTTAAATAAAGTATCGATATAAATGAATAGAGCTAAGAATGTTACGTCGTGTCAAATGACATTAATTTATCAAAGAAGATCGATTATTATCTACTTATATAGGGAGTTACTGTCAAAGTAAAATGTGTAATCACAGTGCATAGACTGCCATCTCTCGACACAGGCATCTTTTGAACCTCAGTTTTGACAATTTGCCCCATATTCTTCTTAGCTCGATATGTGTTAAAATGTCAAATATTAATATTAGCGCCATCTAGCTAAGCGTCCTCCAAAGGTGTAACGCCGTCTAGACCACCGTACCTTTTTCTATATGATTCTGAGGTACATTTTTTTCTTAGACTTTATCTGTCTATACGAAGTTATATATGTCTTTGAATTTATGAAGAAAGTAAACAGTGCCCTCAAACAGTAATCGTTTACTACAACCAAAAATTCTAAATAAAATTCAATCAATAGTTTGTCAAGTCATGGTACCACACTAGATTACATTATGCATATATATTGTATGTGAGAAGTTTGCATTGATATTGTTTGCGCATCTATGTATTGTTCGAGAATTTCGCAAATCCAAGTAGCTTACAGACTAAATTCCTCTAATGTACATCAATTAATAATAGAACAGTTAATCGGAGAATTGTATTAGAACTATCATATGCATGACAAGCCAAAATCCATTAATTAAGACATTGAGAAGCACAGGTCACAGAGACACCGCATTATGGAGCGTTTACAGAGCTCGGGTGGTCACTAGACATTAAATACATTACATAGTGTTAGCCCAGGTGGAACTCTAAAAGTTATTTTTGAGAAATACCTAAACGTTAACACAACTGGATAAAGCAGTGGCGTTACGAAAAACGTTTTCTTTTTCACGTGCACGTTTACGCACACGCATCTGTTGTGGCTCGGCCTTTAGACTTTATCTGTCTGTCTTTACGGGGTTATAGTATATGTCTTTGCTGAGTTTTTTTGTATCTTTAATGTATGGAACCCTGTTATTTTGAGTTGACTTGAGTGATCCGTCTATTAGTTGAGGTGGTCTATGTTGAGAAGATTGAGTGGCAACTGCGGAGTAACTAGTCAAATGCTAATGTTCGTGACAAGTTCTAATTGAGATTATGACAGGTTCGGTTTAGTCGGCATTTGAATTTCTCTTGACATTGTTATTCCCGCAAAATAGCCAGGTTTATTTATATCAAAGGTTTGAAAAGTAATTTGATCTGTTCAAATTGAAAGAAAATCGAGGGTTTACTGCTGAAACCCGATAAGTTAAGCAAACTAGTTTTTGAAATTCGAACTATGTGCAATTTCCAAAATGTTGTTATTTCAAGGACAAATTATCTCGATTTATCATCACCAGTAAACCCTCGAAATAGACACCTTTGGGACTAAGAGCCTATAGCCGTCAGGCTCATACAGACGCCACTTATATCACCAATATCACCATTAGTCATTATCCAGAAGAATGCTACCACGCGTAATAATTAATATCTGGGCGACCGAGCTTTGCTCGGTTCTATTTTATTATATCACGTCTTTTGATAAAAAGAAACTTATAAATACAAAAAAAAACAAAAACTTTATTACTGGCCGGGATTCGAAACCCTGAAAACTGCGATGTGCTTGTGAACATTAGACCGACCTGTTACGACTGAGCTACGCCCAGCCGATGCGCGGTCGGCGAAATTAACGACCATAATTATTTTGTGTTTATTAACGCGAAAGAAAAACGCATAAAAAATCGAAAATTCGCGTTTTCCGGGATCTAATGCTAAAATAGGTTGATTTTTCAACCCGGGACCCGGGACCACCCCACATAAAAAATTCAGCGAAATCGTTAGAGCGGTTTCGAGATCGTCGCTATATATACATATTTTGAGGACCGGTCTGGCGCAGTCGGTAGTGACCCTGCCTGCTACGCCGCGGTCCCGGGTTCCAATCCCGGTAAGGGCATTTATTTGTGTGATGAGCACAGATATTTGTTCCTGAGTCATGGATGTTTTCTATGTATATAAGTATTTATATTAAATATATATATCGTTGTCTGAGTACCTGCGACACAAGCCTTCTTGAGCTTACCGTGGGCCTCAGTCAATCTGTGTAAGAATGTCCTATAATATTTATTTATTTATTTATTTATATAATATATATACAAGAATTAAAGGTATAAGATTATGCTCTTACCTGAAGGCAAAGCTAGCGTAGATAAATTGCCGATCCTCCAAATTTAGGGTCACTAGTACAAGGACTCATCATTATTACTGAGGCTATTACCGAAGTATAAATAGTTTCTGAGGCCCTGTCGAATGTCGATATCGGCTGGTGATTAGTTTCAAGTTCGCCTCTTAACAGGCTGTCAGTGAATGATCGATGTCTTGCTAACTAAAGGTAATGAGAGAGGCTAGTAATAATTTACCAGACTCTGGTGACATGTTTATTTGTATCAGGAAATAAATATTACTAAACTATACACAAATACTTACTGCTAAATTCATACTAATATTATAAATGGGAAAATGTGTCTGTTTGCTTGTCCGTCTTTCACGGCAAAACGGAGCGATGAATTCACGATAGTTGAAGGTATGGAGAGTGACATAGGCTACTTTTTGTCTCTTTCTAACGCGAGCGAAGCCGTGGGCAAAAGCTAGTATTTACATATACGTACCTACCTATGTCCAAAGTCCAGTCAAAGGCTATTTTATGATATGATTATATAATTTTTAAGAAAAAAAAACCGCCTTCCTTTGGGTTTCTGGTGACATTTCAAATGTTGGATTATGTTATCAATTCGTCTGTATATTTTTTAATGTTTGTTATTCGATAAGTATCTCCGTCATTTCTGAACCAGTTTTGAAATTTGGATGATTCTGAAGTACTTACAGATGAGAATGATTATCAGAACGGAACTCTAACCAGGTGTGGCTCACTCTTCATCAGCAGTTCCACTGCACCAAATGTCACTGTTCTGGACGTAAGGGCATGCTGTTCTTATAAAAATGCCAAAGTCACTATAAGTGTGCCGTTCAGATTTGAGGAGTTCCGTTCTGACCATCATCAGCAGTTCCACTGCACCAAATGTCACTGTTCCGTACGTAAATGCATGATGTTCCTTTGAAAACACAAAAATCACCATATGTATGCCTTTCAGATTTGAGAGTTCCCTCGATTTCTCCAGGATCCCATCATCAGAACTGGGTTCTGAGAAAAATGGGACCAATCTTTCAAAATTTTCAAAATCGGTCCAGTAACGACGGAGATATCGAGGAACAAACACTAAAAAACAATAAAAAAATAAACAAAAAAAAATACAGACGAATTGAGAACCCCTTCCCTTGAGATTTGGAAGGCGGTTAAAACGTAAAATACAAAACCACTTATTATTATAAGGAAGAGATTTTCTTACATATTTTGAATTGGCTGTCTAAGCTAAGCGAGTAAGGCAAGGGGCCAAGTGATACAAAAAAGTTCAGAACTTGGAAACAAGACATATTATTTTTGCTAGACTTCATTGGGAAATTTGGTCACGTATAAGTTGCAATGACAAACATGAGTAAGATTGAATTGTCAAGTTACAAAGCCAGATCCCATCCCGACATTTTATATTTATTAATCTTTTATATGACGACCGGTCTGGCTCAGTCGGTAGTGACCCTGCCTGCTGAGCCGCGGTCCTGGGTTCGAATCCCGGTAAGGGCATTTATTTGTGTGATGAGCACAGATATTTGTTCCTGAGTCATGGATGTTTTCTATGTATATAAGTATGTATTTATCTATTTAAAAATGTATATCGTCGCCTAGCACCCATAGTACAAGCTTTGCTTAGTTTGGGGCTAAGTTGATCTGTGTAAGGTGTCCCCAATATTTATTTATTTATTATATTTATCACCCAACGAAAACAATCAAGAAAAATGATATTTCTGTCAGATTAAAGGGTAATCTCTTTACCTAAACAAATTACAACGACGACGGAAAAACACGAGCTCGTTGCAAACCTATTTATATCCTTAATTCAGGAGTCTCGGACCCACGTCGTGCTGACGGACACTTAGGAAGACAGACGGATGTTTAAGCGACGGGGAGATAGGATGGAGTAATGGACCTATGAATTGTAAGGAATAAATTATGTAAAAAGTCTTAAATATGTGGGCGATAAAATGTACCTCTATGTACGCTTGGCTCGTTCACGTCTTGCTTAATACATATCGTAAGTAAGTTGAAGAATTTAACACATTTAGGCCCACTTGCCAGCCAACCACCAACCACTTAACTCAGGGGAACGTGGGATTCGCTTTTCAGAAATCTTACTTATATTATCTATATTTATTAAATTTTCTGTAAGGTTTCATTCATTTGTCATCTTAAAATAAAAAATAGTCTTAGTAGCAGCGCTTTCTGTTATACTTAAAATGCTATTAATTGTCGTTACTTATAGGTATATTTTATTTTAGTTACATTATCATAATATTATTAAGGTACAGCGAGGCAAATCTCGATTGCGGAGAGTGCGGAGTAAATGTAACTGGTCCATTTTTCCTTCTTTTACAATGTCTGCATTATTAAATAGAGTGTCCACCGGTTATATGTATATGGTAGGCGTGCTATAATGAAAAAAATGGACCAGTTACAATTGCCTCCCAGTCGAGATTTGCTCCACTGTACCTTATTCCATTTTTCCTTAGCAATTGAATCCGTTTATTTGTATTTTGTATGTCGTACGAATTTAATTTTTGTAGCTTGTTAAATAACCGCAAGGGCATGCGCGACTAAGTAAACTGAATCACGGTTAGGCCCCTAAGGCGTGAAACATAAATTTTAACCCAGTTAGAGGCGTTGCTCTGCGGAAAAACCTCATACAATATTAAACTCATAAATTATACATGTTAACAGAAACTGAGTATCCTGCTGAGATATTAAATATGAATGTTCTAAATGGAATAATAATCGTTGGTACAATCTATCCAGTTGGTATTACATAGTCCGCACGTGTAAAAACTTTGTAAAACTGAGTATTTGTAATGTCATTTGCAGGCCTCGGATTATTTTTCGCATGGTAAGATGAAAGAAAACTATGGAGTCGATATTAAAACTAAACTTTAATTCATATTCATACTCATACTCACTAATTTTCTTAGTCCCGTAATACTTTTGTCCCTTGTGCAGGTTGACGGATTGAAAATGTTAATCGAAAATTAATCTTACTGAATGTAATTAAAATTATTTATGTGGTGTGGTAAAGGGTTACATTTACCCTGTAACTATATCAAATTAGTTACTATTTTGTTTGATTCAGACTACTTTGTTGCGGTAAACGTAATGGTAAGTACTAGTAACACATTTCTCATGATCGTATTTTAGATCTTTGTAAGGTTCTATCCAGTATAAAATTGCAGAAACTTGCGGATCAGACATAATTGTTTACGTAATTATTGCACGCACCGATTGCAATAAATAATTAAGTGACACATCGCGTCGTGAATGATTGACATGACATTGACATGCAAATGATTTTTGATAAATCAGCTAGTACTTAGCATTACGTTTACCGCAACAAAGTAGTCTGAACCAAACAAAATAGTAACTAATTTGATATAGTTACAGGGTAAATGTAACCCTTTACCAAGCAAAAGGCTTCCCAAATCACACCACATAAATAATTTTAATTACATTCAGTAAGATTAATTTTCGATTAACATTTTCGATCTGTCAACCTGCACAAGGGACAAAAGTATTACGGGGCTAAGAAAATTAGTGAGAGAGAGAGAGTTACAATATGGCGCAAACAAGTTTTAATCAATTCAGAGCCTGTCTGGGTACCATTTACAGACTTTCAAAACGCAGAATATCCATACTAATATTATAAATGGGAAAGTGTGTGCGTGTCTGTTTGTTGGTCCGCCTTTCACGGCAAAACGGAGCGACGAATTGTCGTGATTTTTTAAGTGAAGATGGTTGAAGGGATGGAGAGTGACATAGGCTACTTTTTGTCTCTGCCGCCACAAGAAAAAGCTAGTAATATAATATTTTAATATTTTAACATGTTAAATTTTGAAACAGCTGGATAAATCGCTTTTAAGGCATTCTTTCCATATGGTGCACACAAGTTTTAAAAAATTCAGGGCCGGTTTGGGTTACCATTTACTGACTTTCAAAAAGTTGCATATTATTTGATAACTGAATACATTAACATGTAAAATTTTGACACAGCTGAATTAATTATTAAGCATTTTTTACAATATGGTGCAAAAAAAAGGGCCAGGGTAGATTAGGTACCATTTACAGAGTTTCAAAACCCGGGATATTTTTCATAATTCAATTGGTACTTTAACATGTAAAATTTTGACACAGCTGGATCAATCGCTTTTTAAACATTTTTTTACAATATGGTGCAAACAAATTTTAAGCAATTCAGGGCCGGTTTGGATTACCATTTACGGACTTTCAAAACGCAGAATAAATAATATTCTTCGTTTCGAAAGTCCGTAATAATAATTCAATACTCTAACATGTTAAATTTTGTCACAGCTGGATCAATCGCTTTTTAAGCATATTTTTACTATAATGGTGCACACAAGTTTAAAACAATTCTGGACCGGTTGAGATTACCATTTACAGACTTTCAAAAAATGGAATATTATTTGATAATAATACTTAACATGATAAATGTTTGAAACTGGCTTACTAAGCTGTTATCGGGTTTGAAGAGTTTCAAGGAGAGCTGAAGATTGATTTGAAGCCGGGCCGATTCCCACTTTGGCACGTACATGGCGCACCCTCGTGAGCAGGCCAGAGGATAGATTTAACTTGGTTAAATTATAAAGAGTTAATGACTATTAAAGACTTGATCCGGAGGTCACGGGTTCGAACCCCGGCTCGTACCAATGAGTTTTTGGGAACTTATGTGCGAAATTTCATTCGATATTTTCCAGTTGCTTTTTGGTGAAGGGAAACATCGTGAGGAAAACGGACTATTTCCAATAAGGTCTATTAGTTACCCTTCGGGTTGGAAAGTCAGATGGCAGTCGCTTTCGTAAAACTAGTGACTACGCCAAACCTTGGGATTAATTGTCAAAGCGAACCCCAGGATCCCATGAGCCGTGGCAAATGCAGGGATAACGCAGGAATGATGACTATAATATGGCAATTTTTAATGACGAGCAATGTCGCTAAATATATCTATTTCGTTTCGGATCGATACGACCTTCAAACCCTCGGAAAAGAGCGTACTGTAGTACACATCTTAAGGCCGGCAATGTACCTCAAACGCTTCTTATGTTTCGGGTGTCGAGTCCGTGGGCGGTAATCGCTTACCATTAGGCGACCTGTCTGCTCGTATGCCTTCTGTTGCATAAAAAAAGATAAATTATTCATTATATAAAGTTTACAGCATGTCATGAAATGAAAAAAAAATTGCCCCGGTGTACCTTTTTCCATAATGTACCTACCTAACTGGTGAATAAATTTGCTCTTTATATCTGTCTGTTATCTTATTATTTATTATTCATTATAATGAAGTTTACAGCATGTCATAAAATGCAAATTTATTTACCATTTAGAAGGTACATTATGGACTAGTTATTTTATGATCCCAAAGTGTTCATAAATAAACTCACCTTCTCTATTTTACTACTGAAGCCTAATATCGATCCCGGTGATATTAACTGTTAGGTATATTATATATTATATGACATTTACATACGCAATTCAAGTTTTGATTAAATTGTTGTTAATTTAACAAATGAAATACAGGCAAGTACCTAACCCTCTTATTAAGAGAATTCTGTAAGATTTTATAAGCTCCTGAAATGACATGTAAAGAACAAACTTTGATTCCACCCGCATTTCGTCAGCCCTTTGTGGACTTTTCTTGTTATACTTAAAAGTTTTTATCCATTTACGCGTAGTATAACAAACTTCATTATATATTTTGTTTATGTTGGTCTGCGTGAAACTTTAACGGACGTGGTTACGCCGCAACCAAGCAACATGTGTTGTAAACAGGATTTTGTGGCATATTCTATTCTTCAAAAGTTTTAGCAGTCTTCATCAACATCCTCCTTGCGTTATCCCGGCATTTGCAACGGCTTGTGGGAGCCTGGGGTTCGCTTAGACAACTAACCCCAAGATTTGGCATAGGCACTATTATAGTTTTACGAAAGCGACTACCATCTGACCTTCCAACCCGAAGGGTAACTAGGCCTTATTGGGAATTAGTCCGGTTTCTTCACGATGTTTTCCTTCACCCAAAAGCGACTGGCAGGCAAATATCAAATGACATTTCGCACATAAGTTCCGAAAACCTCATTGGTACGAGCCAGGGTTCGAACCCGCGACCTCCGCATTGAAAGTCGCACGGTTAATTATGGCTAGCCAGCTAGAGCGTCTTAGCTGTAGGGACAAACATTTCAGAAAGCTCTTTATATTGATTATGATTAGGTATGTAATTTATGCTATGAGCGTTTGTATATTCAGATGTATAAATAATGAGAGATATAGGCACACTCGCTTTTGTCCGCGACTTCGCTCGCGTTATAGTCGAAAATTACGGATCGCCTGCGTGGTGACGGGTTAAGAATTTCACCACCCCCTTTCTTCCCGTGGGTGTCGTAAAAGGTGACTGTGGGATATGGGTTAAATTGTAGCGTAGGCGAGAGGCTGGCAACCTGTCACTGCAATGTCACAGTTTCATTTTCTTTCAACCCCTTACTTGCCAAGAAAGGCACTGAAGGTTTAATAGTTTCATGTGCTCTGCCTACCCCTTTATGGGATACAGGCATGATTATATGTATGTATGTATGTAATTACGGATTGCTCCATACAAACTTCCACCCACTTCCCTGAAATGGGGGGTTAGAAAGAGACAAAAGTAGCCTATGTCACTCCATGTCTTTAACTAAGTATCTCCACTTAAAAAAACACGTTAATTCGTCGGTTCGCCGAGAAAGACGGACAAACAAACAGACACAAACACACTTTCCCATTTATAATATTATATAGTATGGATAGGCCTCCAGTTATATAACTCCCGGCAAATCCTCTCAGGGTGGCTAGCCGAATGGCACAATCGCTCACGAAACGCTCACGAAACGAAGCGCTAGTAGATATCTATCTCTATCGCGCTTGCGTATTGGCGCGACAGAGCCACCGGCGTATCGCTTTCGTTTGGCGTCGGAGAAATGCCATTCGGCTACGGGGCCAGTCCGTTAAACCACTGCTGAATGCATTTAAATTAATTAAACTCTATCCAGAACACCCCCAATAAGCTTTGTTTGGTTCAGTTCCTCTTAATACAGTCGATTTTGCATTATTTCGTGACCTACATACAATGTTGTATAGCTACTCAATAAACCAACAATAAATTACTGGTAATATGTAGCATGATATCACGCAACCCATATGCCACCAAATGTTACTTCAAAATCGTGGTTATAAACAGCATAATCTACCAGCTATGTTATAAAAAAAACCGGCCAAGAGCGTGTCGGGCCACGCTCAGTGTAGGGTTCCGTAGTTTTCCGTATTTTTCTCAAAAACTACTAAACCTATCAAGTTGAAAACAATTTTTCTAGAAAGTCTTTATAAAGTTCTACTTTTGTGATTTTTTTCATATTTTTTAAACATATGGTTCAAAAGTTAGAGGGGGAAGGACACACTTTTTTTTCCTTTAGGAGCGATTATTTCCTAAAATATCAATATTATCAAAAAACAATTGTAGTAAACCCTTATTCATTTTTAAATACCTATTCAACAATATATCACACGTTGGGTTTGGTCTGAAAAAAAAATCTGTCCCTACTTTACATGTAGGGGGGGTACCCTAACAAAACATTTTTTTTCACTTTTTATTTTACCACTTTTTCGGCGTGATTAATATCCATATTGGTACCAAATTTCAGCTTTCAAGTGCTAACGGTCACTGAGATTATCCGCGGACGGACGGACGGACAGACAGACATGGCGAAACTATAAGGTTTCCTAGTTGACTACGGAACCCTAAAAATGCAAACGATGCATGTGCTTGGTGATGGCATATTGCAAAGTTTTCGAGTACCTAGTTGACTAACATACCTATTAGAATTGTTATTTCTTTTAGTTAATAAGTAAGTGCATTAGGGTAATTCCGAATGACAAAAATGCTCTGGTAATTCCGAAAGGGGAATCTTAATATGATGGAAATAATGGTGATTTTTGTGCGACTTTCGAAATTAAACGACTCTCAGAATTACCCTAGTGCACCTTACGTCTAATTTCTAGCTGTATTTGTGTTATTACTTCGCCTCGTCACGTTTAAACTACTTTTACACTGATTATATTTGGTATACCTACATAGAGATTCGCAGTATTAATACTTAGTCCAGGGAAAATAAGCTATGGTTTATCCCAAAACACACTGAATACAAAATAACGGCTATTTAAAGGTAAACCGAAGGTTGTATGGGAAATAGTAATGTGACAGATGGACAGACAGACAGACGGACAGAGCGGCACCATAAGGGTTCCTTTTGTACCTTTTTGGTAATGAACCCTAAAAACGATTATTTAATCACACATGAGGATTTATCCTAAATCGGTGATATGATATCGCTGTGACCCGGTTTCGTCAATTCACCCACTTAACCGCTGTACTCGGTGTCAGGCCCCGTGTCAAAAGCCAGCAGAGACTTACCTATTACACGTTATCCGATATTGATAAAAGTTTAATCCGTTTTTACTATACGTACTGAATAGCTTTCAGTGACTGTTGAAATGAGCTTCAAAATAAAGAGATAGATATTCAATTTATAATGTCCAATTCATTTAATTGTTTTATGTGTTGCAAATTGTTTTATGTGTTTAAAGTAGTTATTTGGATCAAATTCGAAAGCGCCAAAGAACACGTTTATAATTATAATAAAGCATCATTTTTTTCATATTAACTAAATTTTGTAGTGAAAACTATTGATTGTCCTTTGAGTCGTCGGCAACCCGAACCCTCCTTAGAACTTGTACACTCCTTTTTGCTGTGTACTTAACACAGCAAAAGGGAATGTACAAGTTTATAATGGGGTGGCAACGCGCATGTGACACTGTTTGAGTTGCAGGCGTCCATAGGTTACGGTGACCGCTTTACATCAGGCGGGCCGTATGCTTGTTTGCCACCGACGTAGTATTAAAAAAAAATTATACGGTTTTGTAATTTAATTTATCGATTATAATAATGTGTATAACCATTATATTTCAATAGATTTCATTTTATGAACCTTATCGAAAATACAGGCTTTATCAGCCCGGTAGTGACTAAAATATTTATTATGTATTTATCTAGGGTGCGACTGTTCTAGCGTTAATAAATAATAATAAATAATAAATAAATAAATATTATAGGACAACAGATTGACTGAGCCCCACGGTAAGCTCAAGAAGGCTTGTGTTGTGGGTACTCAGACAACGATATATATAATATATAAATACTTATATACATAGAAAACATCCATGACTCAGGAACAAATATCTGTGCTCATCACACAAATCAATGCCCTTACCGGGATTCGAACCCGGGACCGCGGCGCAGCAGGCAGGGTCACTACTGACTGCGCCAGACCGGTCGTTAAACTGAAATATTCAATAGGAACCAAAGAAACGATGAACTAGATTATAAAATGAGATAGCAAACGTTACGCCTCTGGATCAATACAAATATCCACCGAATGTAAACTGTAAACAATAGTAGACGAAATAATTAATTATCTTGGCTATATTTTAAGGCCATATTTATTTTTCATAATTTAGACTTAATTGTTCATTAAAAACAAAGAACAAATGGCGGACTTAATCCTTAAGACATGCTCTACTCTACCAGTCAATCATACGCCAAAACAAGAAACTCTAGAATAAATTAGTAAAATAATTCAGAGAGCATAACAACTACAAACCACGTAATTTATGATAATGGAAAACCCCAATGGTCGATGTGACTTCACCGTTAAATATTCAAATATGATCATCGCTGTATATAATTTCAATAGATCGGGTGAACTGTAATGGAAAATGAAACCATATTGCATCAACCGCGAATTAAAATATTAATTATTATTAATAGCGCTTAAGTGCTGTATGTAATTTTATTGGCTATTAATATTATACACAACATTTTGTTCAACAGGAATACGCCTATTGTTCTTCAACAAATAAATAGTGGTTGGCAGCAATTTAGTAGATACACTATGTCTAAATGTAATGATAAAAATAATGTCTTCCAGAGTACCTATCTAAAGTATTTGATAACTGGTCTAGCCTAGCGTTTAAATAGTAGCATTGTATGTAACGCTGACAGTTCGTAGTTCAAATCCCTGGTAGGTAAGGGCATTTATTTCTGCTACAAACACAGACTTTAATAGTTTCTTAGACATTGCTGTTTTCTATGTCGGTAGGTCTATCTATAAAAGTACTTTAATAAATAGTTTATTACGTAATTTGAGAGACAGCACAAGTTACGCAACCAACCGATCGCGTCAGGTGTCAAGTTGGTATAGAGGTCCTCCGGGCTGCCCTAGAAACGTCTCTTTCATCGGGCATCGTTCGACTATGTGCTAGGTAGTTTGACACCCAAGGCCGCAGTCACTTAACGGACTGCCGTTCCATCCCCATTTGTGTCGCATGTGACTCACACCTGCCATGACCTGTGCGAATTCTATTTAGGCGGCATCAGTATTACCTCTGCGGTGAGAAGCCCTTGGGTTTCTGAGTAGGATTTTGGATACTTTTGGGACGATGGCCAGTCATGCCATCGTGTTGTCTCTGTCATATCGTGTTATATCGCCGCGCACGCTGCAGGACACCATCGCGAGCGCAGACTTCTGGCCGAAGGGTGTGGCATTTCGGCGGTTCCGGGGCAACCTGCCGAATCCTACGCCGAGTCAGACGACGCAACGGAGCCACGCTGTTACGTCGTCGCCCAAATCTAATATTTAATTTGTTTATTTTTTGTTTTGTATTTTGTAGTTTCACAGTGCCATGGTGTAACACAGCATTACGTGTTACTTTTTGAATAAATAAATATAACATTTATAACAGCCAGTGTGAGAGCACCATAAAACAAATAACTATTAATCACCACTTGCTCTCTTTTGTAATATTTAGATTACGTCCGATATTACAATGTACCAATTATTTTCCCACGTTTTCCTGTATCTATCCAAAGATATGTAATATAAATTCTCAACACAGATAATTACCTACCTATTCTAATGTTTACTTAAAAGGATTCTAAAAATAGTAAGTATTACATTCTGTCATGTTCATCACTATTTGTTATGTCACGCAAACACAAGCGAGGTCCGGTTAATTTTATTGACTTGACATAATTTCGAAGGGCTGCCTTCCCTGAATTAGGGATGCCCACTAAACGGGTTTCAATCTATAGCTCCTTGTGGAAAAGACGTCCACTTAGGCACTCAACACATGGAGCGTAAGCGTATAAGATACGTAAGATGTAGCGTACGTGTAGAGACCTGGTGCCGTAGCCGAATGGCATTTCTGCGACGCGAAACGAAAACGAAACGCCGCGGAAGGTAGTCTGGCTCTGTCGCGCCAATACGTACGAGCGATAGAGATATTAAATATATAGATATCTACGAGCGTTTCGTTTGTGAGCGTTTGGGGATTTGAACGTTTGTGCCATTCGGCTACGCACCCTGGGAATCAAATAAGCGTCGTGTATGCGTAGGTTTGTTTTATAAGTAAAGTAACTTTCGTATACACGACGCTTCGACGACGTAGTTGCACGCGCGTATTATTTTCCGCTTACGCGTCTCTTACGCTTGGGCATTCTCAGAATTTGGGACCCAAAATTAGCGACAGTTGTTGACAAAAATTAACTCGATGTCAGTTTTATGAAGATAAATACATTTTAAGTATATATACATTTTTGTTATTTATTACAGTTTTAACTTTTATGAACTTTATGACAGTCATTTAAAATGGCACTAAATTAGGTGCTTTTAACTTTTCATTTTTAACCCCCGACGCAAAAATGACGGGGTGTTATGTGTGACGTGTCTGTCTGTCTGTTTGTCTGTCTGTCTTTTTTTACGTATGATCAGGCTTGCCTGCGTATGTCGGACTCCAATTTTATTCTTAATACCGACTGAAACCTCCGCTAACCTCCGTCCTCTTAATCGGCATCGGAAGGATATAGCTGCTGCTCTTCCTTCTCGTAGCTAAGGTGCTTCTTTGTTCTCTTCTACTTCAGTCGCTCTTCTTCTCTCTATGGATCGCAACTTCTGTCTCTCTCTGTGTGTGTAAATTTTTATTTTGTGGTTAGGTTATTTGCCTACTACAATAATGGCAGCCCTACTACAGAAGCTCATTATACTGTAACACCTACGCAGTTCAATTATTATGATTAAACGTTATTGTAGTTTCCAGTTGCTTACCTACCTAGAAGTGTGTAGGCGTTGAGTTAATAAAACCTTTTATATTAATAAACACAGACTTCCACTAGGTGTGACTAGGGTCAATCGCTAATCAGTCTACAATAAAAAAATAACAACTACATTTATATGCAATTATTGAAGATTAAATTGCATTTGCATCGCGAATGAACGCTTATACGTCCTGTTTTTATTGAATTCCGTTAACTTTAAGGGATGTTTTTTAAATCAAATACAATAAATTTCTCTAAGAAACTTGGTTATCGAGTTATTAAACACATGTCACATGTGTGACAGCCTTTACCACTTCCCAATGTTATTTGTTTTGACATTCGCCGCCAATCACTTGACACTAACTTGAATTTTATTCTTAAGGGTCTCTCACACTAATTAATTCATATATTATGTATGAAAACGATGAAATTTTTTTTTTGCGAATTTAACTAAAAGTGATATACAGGGTGGTTCCTGATACCGAACCTACGACATGTCCAATTTAACGGAAAACAAAAAAAACCCGGGGTAAAGCATTTTAGTTTTAAGTCCCTTGTCAATGTTACTATTATGACATTAAATAATAATATTTAGGACTTACAAAAAGTTATGTATAATCATTCGATTGCCTAATACGACTTGCATCCATTAGTACATGGTAGTTGGTAGTTCAATGTTCAATGCTTGCATCTAAGTTGGATGGTGATAAGCAATAATGTGTCAACCCACAAAAACTAAAAAAATGAGATTTTAATGCCATGTTAAAGCTGGATTTTTAAACTTCAATTTGCAAAAATGACCTTTTCGTTTTGAAAATTTTCACAATCCCAAAAGTAAAAAAATAGGTTAACACAAATCCTTTATCGTGTGTTGCCTGTTTTGCATTAATGTGTCAAGAACCTTAACTTACTATAGTAATTGGCAGAAGACATATTTAAATTACAATAATGTGTTATGAGGGTTGACTCATTATTGCGAAAATCACATTCCGCTAGTTCTGTTTTAGCACAAGCGGTGTAAAGGTAGGTGTTCCTAAAAATAGTGTTTATAATAAGTAATTAAACAAATTATCAGCAAAGATATATTCATTATTGCGGTTTTCAAGTGTTAAATACTACTGGTGACAAAAATGCGGTATTTATAAGGTGTTATCATACTTTTTTTACGGAATACGTTTTGAGGTCAGTTTTCCGAAAAACATATAGTAAAATGGCTTATTTCTGTCTTTTTTTGTCATGTATTCATTTTAAATGCCAAATACAATAATTTACATGTATTCACATTCAAAAATAATGTTATTTCTATAATTAAAACGATTTTAAATAATGTTTTACACTTGACTCATTCCTGCAAAACGCAAAAAATGTCATAGTTACCCACTATGAGACTAGAATGATTATTGCAAAATGATATTTTATTCGTTGTTTTATGCTACGACTCGTGTTATAAAACATAAGTCATTATTGTTAAATTATATTAGGGTCATAAATTGTTCGTTTTTTGGTGTAAGTACCATGACACTATACCTATTGTAAAATATAACTGATCATATTAAATTATGTTTGAATAAGTTATGACTCAGTCCGTTAGTATATTTTTGCACATTAATGGTAATTCAGTACGAAATTTAACATTTTAATTCATGAATGTACATATCCGTTATTATAATTTGCATACATTTTTGCTATACGTGTTTATATAAAAAACTAATATAAGCTACTAAATAGACTATGTGCCCTTATGTGGCTACCAGGACGATTACCATGACTTTTTGATATTTTACTGTCACGGTGAGGGTTGCGGAAAATGTATGGAAATATTGAACAGCACTCCAAGCCAAAACGCACTTTTACTAATATTTTCATACATAATTCTGTAACATTCACCATGAACAAAAAATGTCAAAAAGTCATAGGTATTGATTTAATACTTACTAAATGGTTGTTTATTATTTTGTTAAAAGATATTTTATTTTTTGTTTTTGTACAAGTCATGAGTTATTCATGATTTAAATGACTTAGTCCATTTCTTAGCGTAAAAAAAAATTTTGATTAATATTTTTGATAAGTAGTTCATTTTTTTTAGATAAAAGATGATTATTTAGTTTTTGTAACGATTCTTTGTTGAAAAAGCACAGATAATTTAAATATCTGTCTAGAAATGATCATTACTCTAATAGTAAATTTATAGTATTTTATGCAAGAGGCGTTTAAAGGAGGCCAAAAGAGTGGCGTGGGTAACAATTTGAGGCAAAGCCGAAATTTGTTATTAAGACGCCACGAGTATTTTTGCATACAATACAATACTTTTACAACTACCATGCACTTCGTTTTTAATAGTTTTCTTGTTTCCTGTATTTTGATGCAAATGCTTGCACTGTCAGCTCAGCTGCCCAAAGCCTTCCCGCGCACGCACGCAGTATCGTTATAACAATGCGTTTCCATGGTTACAGAACCAAACAATGTGTTTTCAGATTTTTCGATACTGAGCGCACGCGCGGAAAGCCAGCGGACGCTGGCTTTGGGGAATAGACTTTTATGAAGGGTTTTAAAGATCTATGCACGACCCTGTAAATGTCGAATAACAGTTTGGGAGTAGAAAAAAACATTACAAGGTTTGATTAACAAATAATGTTTTGATACCTACATACCTAATAACATAACCATGACTGATATGTTACTTAACACTTAAGTATAAAGTTAAATTTGTGCATAGGTTGAGTATTTCACAACAACAAGTCATGTGCTTTAACATGTTTATTTAAGTCTCATAGATATTTTTAAACAATTAGCAAAAGTGAGTTAAGTATCATAACACAGTCTTGAAGAAGTTTAACGTCATCGAACAATTCGCAATAAAAGAAAAGGGCATTATTTCGTCAAATTGAAGTTTGTTTTAAAATTAAGCTACAATAATCACTACTAGTCAACATATTATAGCTGAAAAACACAACAATCTAAATAAAAACTATTTTTTTAAAGAGAAACACAAAAAAATAGCAAAAAATCTTTAGACGCCATTTTCTCAAAATGGTTGGCGTGTGGGTTGACACATTGTTGCTTATCAGCATCCAGTTATTCTCGAGTCATGACGGCCAAGACGGGTCATTAGCATAGGGTCCGCGCCACTACTGCGCGACGTCCTGAACAAAAACGCGACTTTTATTTTGTTTATTTATACTTTACCGTTCCCCGCCCATTAAGATTGACACTTCGTACCATAGAGTATATTGAATAGTATGGTACAGAGTTATCAGTCAAGGTTTTCGAAAGCAGCTCCATCTATTATTAAGTTACGACATCTTTCCACGTGACTTTCCATGCCTAAAGGTTCCTTATAGAACATAAATCATGTGAACCCTTTAAACATGGAACGCGACATATTTATGGCGGGATTTTTAATTAAGTTTGATGTAATCATTCATCAACCAGTCACATAAATAACTATTTCAACACGAACTTTGCCAAAAAAAAGGATGACAACCATAAAGGATTAACCATAGAATATAGTTCGCTAGTATGCAGGTGGTACAGCGACAACTAGCGAAAAATTTGGACATCAAAAAATACATATACATTTTACGACAACAAGTCATTACCCAGTTTGCGGGGGTAATAGTGACATCTAGCGAACAACTTGCACTACGGCATATAATTGTTTTTCACGCCCTTTATCGTTGAGTTTTCTAAACATATCCTAAGTACATCGGATTTACTATTTCCTTTGACTGAAAACATCGTGCTTCGTACCATTTACTAAAGAATCCTCTTGTCCACAGAGCATCATGCCCATCTTCCCTTTTCCACACATGGGAGACGCTACTGCAAGAGGTAGAAGCAGATGTGATCGCCAACAACAACGCGGCAACAGCGCTGGAACGCAACGTTGCCGCTCCGCTGGTCGACCGCACGTTCCATATGAAGGTGCAGGCTAGAAAGCTGTTCGCGCATCGGGAAGGATGCGAAGTCATTCTGGCGAAGGCTGATGATCAACTCACTAAGGTATGTACCTACTGTCTTCGGCTACCGCGATAAATACTCATGAAAGTTATGAAATAGAACCATTTAGTTAAACGCATAAAGTAGGTATAATTAATTTATAATACATTTTGACGTTTCGAACCCTTTACAAGCGAGTTTATGGTAAACGAAGGGGTACTGAAGAAAATGTTATACGGCATAAAATCCTTCGTTTTTTTCCGTCAACAAGGTATGGTTTAAGGAGAGTTTGCGACTGAGACTGCATTGCAATCCGACATAAAATGTTAAATAACTTACGTTAAATAATAAATAATTACGTTGCTGCCGCAAATGTCAAAATCGATGAGTTTGCCTGAAACCTGACATTTTCGGCACTGTATTTGTGTCAAGCCCTATCACCATTATCAGTGCCTTCAAGGTACGCATAATTTCAGTAGTGATTTTCGGAAGTCAAAAAAGTAAATAATTATTTACAAAAATATTAGGAACATTAATTTGTAGTACATATGCAGAATAAACTTCCTAAATATAATAATTATGATTCTAAATATATATTGAAAACCTACCGTCAAAAACCGTCCGTGGGTGTCGTAGAAGTCGACTGTGGGATATAGGTTAAATTGTGGCGTAGGCGAGAGGCTGGCAACCTGTCACTGCAATGTCACAATTTGGATTTCTTTCAACCCCTTTTTGCCAAGAGTGGCACTCAAACTTAGTAGTCCATGTGCTCTGCCTACCCCTTTTAATTATTTGATACAGGCGTGATTATATGTTTGTATGTATGTACATATGTAAAACCTAAAATATACTGTTTATTCAGCGTCACTGTAATATTTAAATACTGACCTAATTGACGGAAATAACGATGCCACTGTATAATTTCGAATAGACATTAATATCGACCCGACACAGAAATAGACGCTTTACTAACAAAAGGGCAAAACGTTATTGATATGAACGTTTGTTTGTAGTTACAGTCATGTAAAATAGTGTGTAGATATGTAAATAGATATATATAATACTTATTATCAACACAACTCAGTAAAATACCTCTGCTACACACTCGACGAGCAGCGTGGGAAGTAGCGAGGGAAGTAGGCAGAGACATAGTGTGGCCGCGTTACTCGTCATGCCGCTCGTCATGCTCCTTGTCATGCCCACACTGAGAGAAGTAAGTAAGTAAGTAAGTAAATATTCTTTATTGCACTATTTTACATGTTATATGTATACAGAATGTTTAGTGAGAGTATAACTAGGTAACAACAGGCGGTCTTATCGCTAAAAAGCGATCTCTTCCAGACAACCTTAGGGTAGCTGGAAAAACGGAACAGAAACAAAAGTTAACAGGCAGTGCAAGAACAAAAAATATAGACAAAACCAACACAAACACACATACATATATACCGAATACATAAATAAATATACCTTACATACACATAATACATACATACATACATACATAAATACAATTAATAAAAATGGCAACTTAAGATAGAGATAGATAGTATAATTTAAGCTGATTTTTGAAAATTGGAAGAGATTTTGCTAGTCTTAATTCTACTGGTAAGGAATTCCACAACCGTACAGCCCGGAAAAATTTGCATTGTGAATTTAACAAGTTCGACTTGTTGCGGTTTATCCGTTTGAATCAGCCAAACGTATGTTTAAAACAATATGTATCAGGTTGTTTTTATAAAATCGAGTTGTGGATATACATATATTGCCGATTCAAATGACAAGTAGCTTGTTGTTTGAACCAAAGAGCACGTAGGCGCTATTTTAACCAAAAAACTTGTTGAACGAACACGAAAGCTGGTTGTATTTTCCTCAGTGCACCGCTCCCTATTTAATCGGTTTTTTGGCGCGAGTCAAAGGGCCGGCAACAACTTAGTGCGAGTAATCGCGCGAGTAGGGCAGTGTGTGGCCGCAGAGGGCAACATCGCGGCAGCGCGAGGGGCAGCGCGTGAAGCATAGTGTGGCAGAGGTGAAATATTTAAAGAAAAAGAAATAATTGGTTAATGATACAGACATTAGAGACTAATTCAACAGTAACTGGCATAATAAGGAAGCAATACCGCTAATAAAACATTTCATTATTTACTTCATTTTCAAAAAGATTTTCTACTTATTAGTCGATTGATGTTTTAAGACAAGATTTTGGTTTCGAGTAGGTAACTCATGCGAAGATGAAGCGGGACCTTCTCTCATTATGCCTCCCCTTAAGAGAGGGCGCCCTGTTTGTAAAATCGCTGTCAATAGAAATTGTCAACAATGTAAACAAACCATTATATAAAATATCAATATTTTAGCACAATTTTATTATTTTAAAGGTTGAGGATCATAATGTGATATGAATTGATTAAATAACACATGGATTTAGCCAGTATCAGATGAGTTATAATGGAAGTTAAAGACATTTTGACTACAAGGTTTGTTTACGTTGTTCACAAGTTCTATTGACGGCGACTTTTAAATTGGCTGTTTTCAATCAAGTGAAAGCGAGTGAATATTCACACATTATTGATTATATTTTGTATCTCCAGAATTCAAAAAAGTTTAGTTCAGCTTAGGTACATATTTGAATCTACGAGGTGTAATATTCCTACCCTATAAATACCTAACTAACAATAATTACCTATTTAAATAACCTATATAACTGTACAATAATTAAAACTCTAAAATTTATTAAATAAAATTAATTACCATGAAACGAAATCAATCAATTAAGTTAATATCTTATATTGGATCAGTATTTTGACCTAGTGATCGTTTAGTGTCTATGTAGAACCCATTGTTGTAGCCGCAAATAGTAACCAGTCCTTTTCGCATATTATGAAACAGTAATGTCCTATTATGCCCTAATAACCCTAAAATGTCAATAACCAAAATACATGGATTAAGTCCACAACAAAAATCAGAGTGAATAATAAGTTATAATTAAAAGATGGAGTTTAATCAAATATAATCGGATTGTTAAATAGTTAAATAAACACAAATAAACAAATGAGCATAATTATGTCAAAATTAAAATAATTAATGTTTGTCAGTAAATAATCTAAAATGTCACCATATTATAATATAGAAAGTCAATAGTAAATATAATACAATTTAAAATATTTTATTTTTGGGGTTATAGATGTCGCTCCGCCTCCGCGACAGTCCATGGCCATCATCCAGTTACGGGTCAGACCCCTGCCCCAGTTCTGAAGGAACTATTTTGTGGTCCTGAAGGGACATCTTTTCATAATGACAGGACTACTTTCATTTGCCCAAGCCATTATGTTGTGACACTTTCATCACCATAGAGAGGATTTTCAAAGGGACAATTTAAAATATCAAATGCTGGTAGTAGAGCAGTGTATCTGACCACTCCAATTCTCCAGAATTCTGTAACTTTGTACATCATTGTTTTTGTAGGTATTTATCAAAATAATATTATCCAAACTGTTAAAGTAGTCATTTTGTATCACCTTTCGGACCAAAATAAACCACGATCTTGCAACTTTCTGCCTCGATCCAGTCTAGACAAATCATTTATGATAGGTATTTGGAATAATATGACTTTATATTTGAAAGCCATTATGTAAAAATCACAGGCTCATAGATAACAGAATAGACAGACAAACTGCTGAGGGACAAGCTAATTAAAAATAATCATTTTTATTTTAAAAACAAAATGAATTTACAATCTTACATTATATTGTGAGCTATTTATTTTAATTTTCTCACAATAAATTTATTTACTACCAGTAGGTATACAAGGGATCAAAAATATATATAAAGTCATAAATGTATATGTCGAGTTTGTCAATTGTCATAAATAAACATAGTTAATATAAATTCCCATAAGCCCTACTAATCCCAATTCAATAATTGAATATCATTAAATGTAAGCCTTCCTGAGCCTACCGTAGGACTCATACAATCTATGTACAAATGTACAACATTTATTTATTTATTTATTTATAAATTCACTCACACAGTTAAAGTCTAACATATTAAGTAACCAAATCCCGTGTTAATGTATAATTGAACTTTCTAGAAAATGAATAAAGACTTGAAAGGAGAAAACAATTTTAATTCTAATATTTCCTATACCAAACAAAATCCTAGCCCTAACAGCTAAACTAACCATCTACTCTACCGACATATTAGCAAACTAGCGATCCGGATCGCACATTTAATTTACTCGCGTGATTTTCCGAAAGTGCAATGGAAAATCTCTAGCTAAAGCTAACTAAGACGGGCGAAGAATAACCCTTTGACCTGACACCCTATTTCTTCACGTGGGCTGGTTCTCACACTAGGGATTGGGACAGCAAGAAGTCAGCCAGACGGGTAAAATAAAATAGGAAAGTTGGACAAGAACCTGGCAAATTTAAGAAGTTTAGATAACAACTCAAATCGTCCAGATTCCAGGAGCAAAATCCTGTCTTAATAAACGCAGGAAACTGCCAAGAGCTCACTTGGACTCTACTAAAATAACCCAAGAAATGTCCCTTGGTTGACTAGGGCTATAGTTGAACACCGTTAGGTTACCCGCCCTATCCCTCCAAAGAACTGCTAAATATCAGACCAGTTCATCCTACTAAAATAATCTACCCCAATAATTATTTACAGAAAATAATTAATTAACTAACAGAACTAAGTAATATATGAAATCCTTCAACAAAGATTATTCTAGCGAAAAATAACACTAAAGCAATCCAAGCTAAAACATTTCACACATTAAAACACAATTAACTCTTTAACTAATAAGAAACACTCACAAATCTAACCAAACTTTAAAACTTTAGCAACACTATTGTTCTACAACTCTAAACTCTACTAGTACACTTTATAATACTAGCAGTGATCGAGCTCCAAAACAATAACAATTAAGACACTTAAATTTACAACAATTAAACATTGAAATATACGCTTATTAACAAAATACTCTATATTATCCTCCAACCCAAACCATACCAGTATCATGAAATACTAGCAAAATCAAGGCTAGGACATAATATAGGTAATCTAGATTTACCCAAATAAACCTAAATAGAACCAGTCTGACGGTCGAGCAGAAGGCTCTCTCATCCCCGAATGCCAATGAATGAATCCCCAATGAATGAATGCTATGCAATGCCTTGCATCCCATTTCAAACATCCCTTCCAAGACTCTGAAATCCCCACTAGCTCCCACTTCCTCACTCCTGATTGGTATTTCTTAACCAACGCTGAAATTCATAATTTCATACAATATTTAAATAAAACATGTTTTATTTCCTGATCAGAATAAGGTCCAATTTGATCTACTCATAAGGCGTGGCCGAACTAAGTTTTTTCCACATGGCCCACTAAACTTTTTTCTATTTGCACATGTTTTACAAATTGTCTCAATTAACGCTCTTTGTAATATGGTTCAATATGGCTTAAATTTGTTTTTATTAGCTAGTAACATTTATTTGTACAGTTTGAAATTTGACACAACTTTTTGTAGATTTGAATTTGACCAGGCAACATTTCTTAAAACCCTTACTGCAAAAACCTTTATGACTTTGAAACAAGGTTCAAATTGAGTTATAAATAAGTATCTTAATATTTTGGTTCACTATAAATCACCAAGCTCTCCATCTAGTATTTTTAAAACAAAATTTTAAGTATCGTGAGACTGAAACAGGAATTTAATCAACTAAACAAAAAATATAATTATTATGCTTGCATATGATGAAACATGGAAGCAAGTTTCTGACATGTTACAATCACCTCCCAAAATTTACTGTAGCTTAAATATATTAAGGATATATATTTGCAGAAGTAAATTTTCGAACAAAAGTATACAAAATGCTAAACAAAAATGATAAATTACTGCAAGTAAAACTATTAATAAAAATCTCTTTTAACATTCTTCCCTTCGTGTAAGCCTTTTTTTTTTGTTGCGGCTGTGTGTGTGTAGTGTGTGTTTAAACCAAACTGAAGAATAACATTTCTGAAGGAATAAGTTTACAGGGCCATTTATGTTAGAAATAAACAATTAAAAATGCAGCCAGTTAATTTTGCCTCAACAAAAGAATAGAAGTTGTGCTGTGTATGCCAATGGCCTACCCTTCTACCGATCCGACTGATACATACGAGAGTTTCCGACTTGAGTCTATATTTTAGCGACCAAGAAAGGAATCAAACGGTATCTCTTTTAAGACAAAATTGAACCTTTTACCAAGGAGCATTCTATGCCACTCGAGGGGTTACTATCTTTAAAAGATTTAATTCCAACACCGTATCTGATGACTTATTTCCCCAAAAAGCCTTTCCTAGTCTGGAGCATGTTCATCAATAACGGGATGTCAATTATAAAAGTTTAAGCTATGCTATGCTTAAACTTTTGATTTCCAAATGAAATGACAAATAAACTGATAAATAAACTGTTTGTTATACAATCACTAAACAAATAGTACTAACCAATAAAAAAGCACAACTAGATTGCAAATCGAATCTTTCGAAACGAGCTAAATTACTAAATATTATAAGAAAATACTAAGCTCACTTCATGATTATGCTTTTCCATATGAGGGAGTACTAAACATCTCGTTACTGATGGGTGTGTAGTGTTTCCTGTTCTGATGTTGTGTGTAGTATAGAGATAACAAGGCGGCAGCTTAAACCTGCAAATATGCTCTTTTTTTTTTAGCGAGCCTAACCTAACTCCAAACTACCGTATTACCTCTTTTGTGTATGTGTGTGTGTGTTCCGGTCAGAATGTCAAAAGAAATATCGTTGTTTAGTTTTGTTAATTTTTCAGGGCCCTGCATAAATAAAAACTTTTTTTTTTTTTTTGCAATTTAACATGAGTTCTGACAACCATCATATTTATTCATCTTCATTCTCACTTTCACACATCCCCGAAAATGTACCAAAACTTTTCCCTTTTAAAGAATTGAAATTAAAATAAAAATTACTATTGTTTCATTTTTAAGAAAATCCACCATTAGCAAACATATACCTAATATATTTATAATAGAGATATACTAAAAAAAACTATTCTTTTTTTTTCATATCTATTGGAAAATGTTCCCCAAAATGATCTATTTAAAATCAAGAAGAAGAAGGAAAAATAAAAAAGTATGGAGAGCCCAGTTCAATATCAATAAACCTTTGTAAAAAAAATAGCTAAATATAGTTTAAAAATTCAGAGAAATATATTTTTTCGTTTAAACTATTTTTAAAATGATACAACAGTTTTTTTTTAATTAGGAATGTGTTTTGTCTAATTTGAATATTAATATTTTTAACATACTGTTTTTAAATAAAATAAATATTTTAATAATCTGCGTGTTGAAGAAATAATGTGCTGCTATACAATCTGTATAATAAATTCATTACTAATTATGTATTAGCATTAAAACTCAGTTATGAATATGTGTATTTATTTTTGATATATTATATCTTAATAACTTAAAATATAATTGAATTATATATTTTATTTACAGTCGTGACTCGGGATGTACATAATAGTACAATTGGTGTGCGTAACCAGGATATATATATATATATTTTATTGACTAGCATGACCAGGATGTATATATATATATATTATTTACTGCCGTGACTCGGGATGTACATAATAGTACAATTGGCTCTAGCGTTACCACGATATACATATATTTTATTTGGTGGGGTAGGCTAGCGTAACTAAGATAAGTAGATTTTGATTAAAGTGGTTAGTCTTTTATAAATCTTAGAGTTCATTTACAGTGGTATTCATTATTTTTAATTTCTTCATTTTAGTTTTTATAGTATTGAGTTATATATCTTATATTGGATCAAAGCTGTTGTTATAGTTGATTCGTGTAGTGGATTGATTATAGCAACACAATTGTTGTTGTGAAGACGGATAGCATATTATGAAATAGGTACTTTTTTTTATTATTTAAATTTTATTCATACGTCTATTTAGTAGGTATACCAAGTCAACTGTAATTCATTCATACTCATATTGTAATTTGTATCAAATATTGTTCAAGTTTAAGTAAAGTTTCCTACATGGGGAGGCGTATATAGAATTGCTTTAAATAGTTTATTACATTACGTTCGTACATAAAAGTGTTTTAAATAGTTATTACGCTATGGACGTACTTACATAGAAGCGGTCTAAATAGTATACTACGCTACATACATTTTAGTATATTTGCGCGTGAAATTATCATTTAGAAGTAAACTAAAATTAAATAAGTTACCATTCTGAATTGTTATTTATGGCATCTTTGTTGGCGTCACTTAAATCCTTGAGAACACTTATAGTTCGACTAGACGCGTTACAATCTTAAGTCCCTTTGTTTTTGTTAATCTAACAAAAAGTTGTCGCGCCAACCACTTGACCATTTGTCGACGATACCTCTAGAACAAGTGTTATTTATGGTTTTTGCATAAAAACGTTATCGCTAGTTAGCTTGATTATTTTCGAGTAGGGAATATTATTTTGTATGTTGTCCTTACATATTTAAATTTCGTTATATTGAGTACTTTGTCGATATTCAATATATAACTAACGACGGTATATTGTTTTAAAGAACAGGGTTACTATTTTTAATGAAGTAGTATTGTACAATATTTAAATAAGAATACGATTATAATTGCATTTGTTGTTAGTAGAGTTTGATAACAATTAATAATTTCATTTCAGAAAAAAAAAACATACAACTTTTATAAAAACTAACTGACTCTAATAGTGAAAAGTGAAAATAAAAGTGACTTTTATATCATTTAAACAGTAAAAAAAAACAAGTGTGAAATAAAATCAATAAAAATGGTGCGACCCGGTCTACGTAATCAACAAGCGCTATCTCAAGAAGGTTCCAGTTCTCAATCTACTGATGTTCAATCACGGTCTAACAAAATTGTAAGAAGACCCGCATTACCTTCTGGGAGACGAAGAGTGGTACGGAAAATTAAGAACGTACATTTAGGAGTTTTGATGTCTGTAGTTAAACGTTCTATAGGAACGTTGACTAGTAAAGTGAATTCACTGAGTGAGGAAATAAGATCCGTCAAGATGTTAAATGTGGAAAACGATTCACCTGTAGTAAGCAGTGGTACTACAGAAAATGAACTGTTGGACTCTGAACAGGTGAATAGTGATAAAGATATTGAATCAGTGGTAGGGAATATCGTTTGCAACATACAAAATGTTAATTATGAAAAACCTCGATTTAATGGAAAATCATCCGCTCAACCTATGTTGTTTTTAGAAGATTTGGACAATTATATTAAGAAGCTGAATAAGAAAAACCTTGAATTAGATATTATTCAAGAATGTTTAACGGAGGATGCACGAGATTGGGCGCGAGTTTATCAGGAAAGATGGAAAACCGTCGAAGATTTTAAGAAAGATTTCCTCGCTACTTACTGGGGCGAAAATGAAGAAAACCGCTTACGACGTGACATAGTACAAGGTACATGGAATAGAAATGAGTCGATATCAATGTTAAATTATTTTCTGAAGTTGACAGGACGCTCAAAGTATTTGACTTATAAAATATCAGAAAAACAATTAATATCTGATATAGTTAGACATTTTCCGAAATATATACAGCAAGTTTGGGCTATGTCAAATATAACTACCATAATTGGTATGGCGGAGTTTTTAAGAAGTATGGACAACATTAATAAACAAGAAACTCACACGTACAATACAAGTGCATCTACGTCAGGAACGGGCCAACGCAACTACGAGAAGAAAAAGAAGGAGTATCAACAAACTTACAAAAATTGGCAGAAACCGACTCAAGAACAAAACAGAACCAAAACTGTTAATGCTTTAGAAGAAGTGATTGAAACTATAGATAATGTAGATTTAAACTAAGTACGGCTGATTGTGTTCCCGAATCAGTCACAAATATAGGGAACAACGTATTTAACATGATGACTAAAATGGGCTGGAGACCAGGAGAAGGATTAGGTAAAAGCGGAAATGGCATAAAAGTACCGATTAAAACTAACCTTATAGATCGCAAAACATATGAGGGAATTGGTTTTAAGCAATATTCCGCTAAAGAGTTAGATTTAGTACACCGACTAGTTGACGTACTGAAATTAAAAGTAGAAGAAAATTCACATAAAAACGAAAAATCAAAAATTACTTCAGTGTTCGAAGAAAAATCATTGGAAAATGAAAAACGTTCATTCAAATCTGAGATATTAGTACAAGTTTTTGATTATGATATTGTAGCGTTATTAGATACCGGAAGTGATGTAACTTGTATATCCGAGGAGTTTTGGGAAACTATAAAAGCTAAATATACAAGTATTCCTCTCATGAAAATAAAACCTTTCCGAATAAAAACCGCTGTAACTGCAGCTAAGACCGTAGAAATTAGACAAATAGCTTTATTGCCTTTAAAAATGGGAAATTACGAAAGAGATGTAGCTTTTCTAATCATACCAGATTTAAGTAGTACTTTGATACTTGGTTTTGATTGGATGAAGGAAAATGAAATAGTTATAACCTTAAGCAAACGCGGTAGTGGCTTGTTAATTGGTCAGGGCGGAAAAACTCACCTTTATCGTTTTCACGAGCGAGAAAATGAGGTTTTAATATCTGACAGTCAAAAACAATCAAAATTACAAATTAATGAAATCAGTAGACTAAATAAGAAAAACTATAATACAGGATTGGTTTTAAATGAATCTGATAGAAAAAGTTTAGAAAATGTGTTAGGAAAATATAACAAATTGTTTGACGACAGATTAGGCAAAGCGAATTGTTATGAACACGAAATAAAGATGACCAATCAAGAACCTATTGTGAAACGGTCATACCCGGTTCCGTATGCGTATAGAGCTAAAATAGAGGAAAAATTGAGGGAAATGGAACAACAGGGTATTATTAGCCGAACGTCCACACCATATTGTTCTCCTTTAACTTTCACATTGAAAAAGGATGGTTCTATTAGAGTTCTTTTAGATGCTCGCGAAATAAATAAACATATGGTCGCGGAAACTGAAAAACCTACCATGCAATTAGATGTCATGAATTCATTTCACGGAACTAATTATATTAGTGTGATAGACTTAAATAATGCCTATTTTCAAATACCTATATCAGAAAATAGTAAAAAATACACAGGGTTCAGTTTCAATGGAAAATCTTACGTTTATAATGTGTTACCTCAAGGATTAAAAACATCTGTCGGTAGTTTTAGTAGAGCGATGGATTGTATTTTGGGACATGAAGTGCGAGATTTTTGTGTTAATTATTTAGACGATTTAGCAATCATAACAACTGGTTCACTGCAACAACATTTAGATCACATAGATATAGTTTTGGGAAAATTAGAAAAGGCAGGGATGACTTGTAATATTGAAAAGTGTAAATTTTTATGTAAGGAGGTGCACATGCTCGGGTACATAATTTCCACTGAAGGTCTGAAAACAGATCCAGAAAAAATAAAGGCTATACAAAATTTTCCAGTACCTAAAAAGATAAAACATTTGAGAGCATTTTTAGGTTTGTGTAACTTTTATCGACGGTTTATACCTAATTATAGTAAATATATACAACCCTTGTGCGAATTATTAAAGAAAACCGTTTCTTGGAATTGGGGTAGCATTCAACAGCAGGCATTTAATGAAATAAAAGCTAAATTTATTAACGTAATACAATTGCATCACCCTGATTTTAGTAAAGAATTTTATTTGCAAACTGACAGTTCTGCTATAGGTTTAGCTGGGGTTTTATACCAATTAGACGACCAAGGGGAAATTAAAATATTAGGTTTTCATAGCAAAGCATTAAGGGGTGCTCAACTTAATTGGACCGTGACCGAACAAGAATTCTATTCCGTTATTTGTTGTTTAGAAAAATTTGAAACATACTTTAGGGGATCAAAAGTAATCATAGTAACGGATCACAAGGCATTATTATTTGTTAAAAATTGGAAACTTTATAACGCGAAAATTACAAGATGGATTAATTATTTAGAACAGTTTAACTACGAGTTTCAACACGTTAAAGGGACGCAGAATGTTGTAGCCGATATTTTATCTAGATATCCGCCAGAGGGAGATTTATTACAAGAAGAAAAGGTTAAGCTCCCTGAAATCTTATACATAGGTCATAATGTAAATCAGGCTTTATTATCCAAATTAAGAGATGTGTCTAAGTTACAACAAGAAGACTCTGAAATTAATCAAATTATAAAACGGTTACAAGAAAACATTGATCCTACTAAGTTGACAAAAATAGAGAAACGATGTAGCTTTGAGAATAAAATATTATATTTCAGACCCGACAATTCACAAGAAAAAGTCATCTATTTGCCAGAAGTTTTAAGGATAGATTTGATTGAACAGATACATAAAGAAATGGGTCACCAAGGCATGTACAAAGTTATTAAGTATATAAGAGATCGTTTTTACTGGAAAGGTATAACACCATTGGTAAAACGAGTTGTTCGCGCTTGTCATGATTGTCAGTTGGTAAAAAGTGACATTGTAAAAAAGGTAGGACCTTGCCAATCTATAGTTACTCAAAATATTGGAGATATGGTAATGGTAGATTTATATGGACCTTTGCCTACTGGTCAATTTGGTATGAATTATATATTAGTGGTGCAGGATTCGTTTAGTAAATTTGTTAAGTTTTATGAATTAAGAAAGGCTACGGCTAATTCAGTATTTTGGAAAATGCGTAAATTTTTCAATATAATCAAACCAAAAGTTATTATGTCAGATAATGGATCTCAATTTTCATCAAAACTTTGGAAGGAAAATATGGCAGCAGAAGACGTTAAAGTTATATACTCTACTGTTAGAAATCCTCGTGCTAATATCGTTGAGCGAGTAAATCGTGAAATAGGCCGGTTATTTAGACAATATTGTAAATCAAATCATCGTGGGTGGGTCGCATTATTGCCACAATTAGAGGAGTTATATAACAATACATATCATGGTAGTACAGGTTTTACTCCTTGTGAGATTTTATATGGTCAGTCTACGATGTTATCATTTGATAACGAAATTAAGAAAAACATAGTACTAGATGTTGAGAAAATTAGAGAAAAGGCAAGAGAAAATTTAAGAAAAAATAGTCAAACGCGTCAAACAAAATTTAATCAACGTTATCGACTTGTAGAGTTTCAGATAGGAGATTTAGTAAAAATAAAAAAATTAAATAAATCCGATGCTGACAAAAAAATTACGAAAAAGTTTGAAGCTTTGTATGAAGGGCCATATATTATTTCCGCTATACCCTATAATAATGTGTATGTATTAACAGATCCGACAACTGGAAAAATTAAAGGAAAATTTAATGCTATACATTTATCTAAATACTATCAGTTAATAAACTCTTAATTTGTGACTGATTCGGATTAGAAGTTCATAATTGAAAAAAAAAAAAAACATCATTTTTAGTTTGTTATTTTTTTTATCACATATAATTATAGTTTTATAGACATTTTTTTTTCTTCAATTTGAGGTAATTAAAATCCTATTGTTTTGTGTAAAAGTTCTTTGCTTATGTAGTTTAGTTTTACATAATGTACTAACATTTGGATATTATTAATTAAGAAAATTTTGTGTAATTTGTTTAAGTTAATTAAAACAATGATTTGCTGTGTATTAATTAAATAGTTGTTTTTCCTGTTTTGTATTAGAAATAAAAATAAATTGTAAAAATGGGAAAACCAATTAGGAACCCATTACCTTAAAAGAATCCCTTGCATTATATAGAGAAGGAGGCAGAGGTGAAGCTCAAAAACAGTTAACAAAGCACAAGTCAAGGTGATTCTATAATAATAAAAAAAAAAAAACTAATTATATAACAAATATACTTGTATCAGAACTCTATATTCATTAGTGTGCATTAACTGTTTTTGGAGGGGTTGTGAGGCGGCTTCATTCCATCTTTAAATTCAATTTTATTTTAAGTTATTAAAAAATATAAAAATAAATACACATATTCATCATATCACTGACTTTTAATGCTAAATTAGTAATGAAGCGTTTATTATATAGATTATATTATAGCAGCATTTTATTTCTTCAAACACGTAGATTTTTAAAATTTCTATTATATTTAAAATCAGTATTTTAAAAATAATATTATTCAAATTAGACAAAACACATTCTAATTAAAAAAAAAAAAAAAAAACTGTTTTATCATTTTAAAAATAATTTAAACAAAAAATATATATTTCTCTGAATTTTTAAACTATATTTAGCTATTTTTTTTTACAAAGGTTTATTGCTATTGAACTGGGCTCTCCATATTTTTTTTTTTTTTTTCCTTCTTCTTCTTGATTTTAAATAGATCATTTTGGGGAACATTTTCCAATAGATATAAAAAAAAGAGAATAGTTTTTTTTTTAGTATATCTCTATTATAAATATATTAGGTATATGTTTGCTAATGGTAGATTTTCTTAAATAATGAAATAATAGTAATTTTTATTTTAGTTTCAATTCTTGAAAAAGGAAAAGTTTTGGTACATTTTCGGGGATGTGTGAAAATGAGAATGTAGATGAATAAATATGATGGTTGTCAGAAAACATGTTAAATTGCATGAAAAAAAAAATTGTTTTTATTTATGCAGGGCCCTGAAAAAATAACAAAACTAAACAACGATATTTCTTTTGATATTCTGACCGGAACACACACACACATACACAAAAGAGGTAATACGGTAGTTTGGAGTTAGGTTAGGCTCGCTAAAAAAAAAAAAGAGCATATTAGCAGGTTTAAGCTGCCGCCGTGTTATCTCTATACTACACACAACATCAGAACAGGAAACACTACACACCCATCAGTAACGAGATGTTTAGTACTCTCTCATATGGAAAAGCATAATCATGAAGTGAGCTTAGTATTTTCTTATAATATTCAGTAATTTAGCTCATTTCGAAAGATTCGATTTGCAATCTAGTTGTGCTTTTTTATTGGTTAGTATTATTTGTTTAGTAATTGTATAACAAATTGCTTACTTATCGATTAATTTGTCATTTCATTTGGAAATCAAAAGTTTAAGCATAGCATAGCTTAAACTTTTATAATTGACATCCCGTTATTGATGAACATGCTCCAGACTAGGAAAGGCTTTTTGGGGAAATAAGTCATCAGATACGGTGTTGGAATTAAATCTTTTAAAGATAGTAACCCCTCGAGTGGCATAGAATGCTCCTTGGTAAAAGGTTCAATTTTGTCTTAAAAAGAGATACCGTTTGATTCCTTTCTTGGTCGCTAAAATATAGACTCAAGTCGGAAACTCTCGTATGTATCAGTCGGATCGGTAGAAGGGTAGGCCATTGGCATACACAGCACAACTTCTATTCTTTTGTTGAGGCAAAATTAACTGGCTGCATTTTTAATTGTTTATTTCTAACATGAATGGCCCTGTAAACTTATTCCTTCAGAAATGTTCATTCTTCAGTTTGGTTTAAACACACACTACACACACACACACAGCCGCAAAAAAAAAAAAAGGCTTACACGAAGGAAAGAATGTTAAAAGAGATTTTTATTAATAGTTTTACTTGCAGTAATTTATCATTTTTGTTCAGAATTTTGTATACTTTTGTTCGAAAATTTACTTCTGCAAATATATATCCTTAATATATTTAAGCTACAGTAAATTTTGGGAGGCGATTGTAACATGTCAGAAACTTGCTTCCATGTTTCATCATATGCAAGCATAATAATTATATTTTTTGTTTAGTTGATTAAATTCCTGTTTCGGTCTCACGATAATTAAAATTTTGTTTGTCTCAAGTAGATCGTATTTTAGAAATACGAGATGGAGAGCTTGGAGATTTATAGTGAACCAAAATATTTAGATGCTTATTTGTAGCCCAATTTGAGTCTTGTTTCAAAGTCATAAAGGTTTTGCAGTAGGGATTTTAAGAAATGCTGCCTGGTCAAATTCAAATCAACAGGAAGATGTGTCAAATTTCAAACTGTACAATTAAATGATACTAGCCAATAAAAACAAATTTAAGCCATATTGAACCATATTACAAAGAGCGTTGATTGAGACAATTTTTAAAGCATGTGCAAATGGAAAAAAGTCTAGTGAGCCAATCCTGTGTCCAAACATGTGGAAAAAAACTTAGTTCGGCCACGCCCTATGAGTAGATCAAATTGGACCTTATTCTGATCAGGAAATAAAACATGTTTTATTTAAATATTGTATGAAATTATGAATTTCAGCGTTGGTTAAGAAATACCAATCAGGAGTGAGGAAGTGGGAGCTAGTGGGGATTTCAGAGTCTTGGAAGGGATGTTTGAAATGGGATGCAAGGCATTGCATGATGATTCATTCATTAGCATTCGGGGATGAGAGAGCCTTCCGCTCGACCGTCAGACTGGTTCTATTTAGGTGTATTTGGGTAAATCTAGATTACCTATATTATGTCCTAGCCTTGATTTTGCTAGTATTTCATGATACTGGTATGGTTTGGGTTGGAGGATAATATAGAGTATTTTGTTAATAAGCGTATATTTCAGTGTTTAATTGGTGTAAATTTAAGTGTCTTAATTGTTATTGTTTTGGAGCTCGATCACTGCTAGTATTATAAAGTGTACTAGTAGAGTTTAGAGTTGTAGAACAATAGTGTTGCTAAAGTTTTAAAGTTTTGTTAGATTTGTGAGTGTTTCTTATTAGTTAAAGAGTTAATTGTGTTTTAATGTGTGAAATGTTTTAGCTTGGATTGCTTTAGTGTTATTTTACGCTAGAATAATTTTGTTGAAGGATTTCATATATTACTTAGTTCTGTTAGTTAATTAATAACTTTTGTAAATAATTATTGGGGTAGATTATTTTAGTAGGATGAACTGGTCTGATATTTTGCAGTTCTTTGGAGGGATAGGGCGGGTAACCTAACGGTGTTCAACTATAGCCCTAGTCAACCAAGGGACATTTCTTGGGTTATTTTAGTAGAGTCCAAGTGAGCTCTTGGCAGTTTCCTGCGTTTATTAAGACAGGATTTTGCTCCTGGAATCTGGACGATTTGAGTTGTTATCTAAACTTCTTAAATTTGCCAGGTTTTGTCCAACTTTCCTATTTTATTTTACCCGTCTGGCTGACTTCTTGCTGTCCCAATCCCTAGTGTGAGAACCAGCCCACGTGAAGAAATAGGGTGTCAGGTCAAAGGGTTATTCTTCGCCCGTCTTAGTTAGCTTTAGCTAGAGATTTTCCATTGCACTTTCGGAAAATCACGCGAGTAAATTAAATGTGCGATCCGGATCGCTAGTTTACTAATATGTCGGTAGAGTAGACGTTAGTTTAGCTGTTAGGGCTAGGATTTTGTTTGGTATAGGAAATATTAGAATTAAAATTGTTTTCTCCTTTCAAGTCTTTATTCATTTTCTAGAAAGTTCAATTATACATTAACACGGGATTTGGTTACTTAATATGTTAGACTTTAACTGTGTGAGTGAATTTATAAATAAATAAATAAATAAATGTTGTACATTTGTACATAGATTGAGTGAATCCCACGGTAGGCTCAGGAAGGCTTGCGTTTAATGATGTTCAATTATTGAATTGGGATTAGTAGGGCTTATAGGAATTTATATTAACTATGTTTATTTATGACAATTGACAAACTCGACATATACATTTATGACTTTATATATATTTTTGATCCCTTGTATACCTACTGGTAGTAAATAAATATATTGTGAGAAAATTAAAATAAATAGCTCACAATATAATGTAAGATTGTAAATTCATTTTGTTTTTAAAATAAAAATGATTATTTTTAATTAGCTTGTCCCTCAGCAGTTTGTCTGTCTATTCTGTTATCTATGAACCTGTGATTTTTACATACATAATGGCTTTCAAATATAAAGTCATATTATTCCAAATACCTATCATAAATGATTTGTCTAGACTGGATCGAGGCAGAAAGTTGCAAGATCGTGGTTTATTTTGGTCCGAAAGGTGATACAAAATGACTACATTAACAGTTTGGATAATATTATTTTGATAAATACCTACAAAAACAATGATGTACAAAATTACAGAATTCTGGAGAATTGGAGTGGTCAGATACACTGCTCTACTACCAGTATTTGATATTTTAAAGTGTCTCTTTGAAAATCCTCTTTATGGTGATGAAAGTGTCACAACATAATGGCTCGGGCAAATGAAAGTAGTCCTGTCATTATGAAAAGATGTCCCTTCAGGACCACAAAATAGTTCCTTCAGAACTGGGGCAGGGGTCTGACCCGTAACTGGATGATGGCCATGGACTGTCGCGGAGGCGGAGCGACATCTATAACCCCAAAAATAAAATATTTTAAATTGTATTATATTTACTATTGACTTTCTATATTATAATATGGTGACATTTTAGATTATTTACTGACAAACATTAGTTATTTTAATTTTGACATAATTATGCTCATTTGTTTATTTGTGTTTATTTAACTATTTAACAATCTGATTATATTTGATTAAACCCCATTTTTAATTACAACTTATTATTCACTCTGATTTATGTTGTGGACTTAATCCATCTATTTTGGCTATTGACTTTTTAGGGTTATTAGGAGTAATAGGACATTACTGTTTCATAATATGCGAAAAGGACTGGTTACTATTTGCGGCTACAACAATGGGTTCTACATAGACACTAAACGATCACTAGGTCAAAATACTGATCCAATTTAAGATATTAACTTAATTGATTGATTTCGTTTCATGGTAATTAATTTTATTTAATACATTTTAGAGTTTCAATTTTTGTATGGTTATATAGGTTAACTAAATAGGTAATTGATGTTAGTTAGGTATTTATAGGGTAGGAATATTACAGAAGAGATCATTTTGCAAGTCGACCAACTTTTTAACTTTTCTAGAATTTTTACATTCACTTATTTGTAGGTAGTTGTATTACTTGTAGTAGTAAGGCGCTCGTTGTTAACTCCCGTGTACCTATTATAAATAAACACCTCCAAGTTTAAAATACATAAACAATATTAAATTTAGCCAATAAGCAAAATGTTTTTGGTGCAAACTGTTATCATCGACTGTAGGTACTTTTCTTTCCATCTTTCCATCATCATTATCCTCCTTACGTTATTTCGAAATTTGCCACAGCTCATGGGAGCCTGAGGTTCGCTTTGACAACTAGTCCCAAGATTTGGCATAGGCACTAGTTTTACGAAAGCGACTGCCATCTGACCTTCCAACGCGAAGGGTAACTAGGCCTTATTGGGATTAGTCTTACTTACTTACTTACTTTGGGATTAGACTTATTTAATATTTATCAAATCAATTTTAAAGACCCCAAAGTTCATTAGTTTGTGCTGTTTTATGGTTATAACTATTAGGTATGAATTAGAGGAGAAAGAGAGGATCAAGTATTATTAGAGAGTTACTGTCAAAGTATATAATCACAGAGCATAGACTGCCATCTCTCGACACAAGCTTAAAACTTTTCAACCTCAGTTTTGACAATTTGCTTGATATGTGTTAAAATGTCAAATATTATTATTCGCGCCATCTAGCCAAGCGTCCGCCAAAGGTGTAACGCCATCTAGGCCACCGTAGCTTTTTTGTTTGGTTCTGAGGTACGTTTTTATTAACCCCCGACGTAAAAACGACGGGTTGTTATAAGTTTGACGTGTCTGTCTGTCTGTCTGTGTGTCTGTCTGTCTGTGTGTGTGTCTGTCTGTCTGTGGCATCGTAGCTCTCGAACGGATGAACCGATTTAGATTTAGTTTTTTTTGTCGGAAAGCTGAGTTAGTCGGGAGTGTTCTTAGCCATGTTTCATGAAAATCGGTCCACTATCGCGGTCGCGATCGGGGGTTTTTCAAAATTTTAATTTTGTGGTTAGGTTATTTTCGTAGACTGTAGCTGTCTATACGGAGTTACATGTCTTTGGTATGAATGTGTCTTATTATGGAATATGTACTAGTAATGTATAAGGTGTTTTGTTTCTAATTTTCTCGCTTTCCACAATAAGTTGTTACGCAATGGAGTCAGGTCCAACAACTGCACAATATCTTAAATTATGCATGTTAAACTTCATCCCGTATGCCGTTCCGAGAACGCCGTAGGAGTCCTAATGAAGTACATGGGGTTTCGTTGTCGTTATCGTAGTCTCTCAATCTCTCTCTCTCTCTCTCTCTATCGCTCTTCAGTATTAACGCGACATCAGCAAGCTAGTTACGGTAACGATATAATATTATGGTAAGGGATTTGTGACCTTGGCTTGTAACCCTGCTATACATGTGTGTCATTCCGACATAAAATAGGTATGTGTATTATCTAAAATTCCAATTGAAATTCTAATTTAACGATCTGTATTGCAAATTTAATTTAAAGACCCTTTTATACTGGAAACCCACGTCTAGGTGCTTTGAATTGTTCATGGTACTGTAAACACTACTTAGAGTACTAAGTACCAAACTAGGTGAAATTAACTTAAAATTATGTTAACGGGCTTGCGATCATATGTAATTTAGTTTTGCAAGATGTTTCAATCGCGTCCAATTTAAATGGTTTAAAATTTAAGTTCGTTGTATTATAGTTTACGTTCGTTCGTTATACTTTTTAGTACTTAATGAAATTAAAAATCGCTTAAAATATTGCATATATCACGGGTGCCATAAAAATTAATCGATTACAAGCAAGATCACCAAACTCAGATCAGGGGCCCGTTTCTCGAAAGGTACAAGCCTTGTATTACAAGTGACTGTCAAATCGTATGGGTTGTCATGGAAACACACTTATAACGCCGTAGGAGTCCTAATGAAGTACATGGGGTTTCGTTGTCGTTATCGTAGTCTCTCAATCTCTCTCTCTCTCTCTCTCTATCGCTCTTCAGTATTAACGCGACATCAGCAAGCTAGTTACGGTAACGATATAATATTATGGTAAGGGATTTGTGACCTTGGCTTGTAACCCTGCTATACATGTGTGTCATTCCGACATAAAATAGGTATGTGTATTATCTAAAATTCCAATTGAAATTCTAATTTAACGATCTGTATTGCAAATTTAATTTAAAGACCCTTTTATACTGGAAACCCACGTCTAGGTGCTTTGAATTGTTCATGGTACTGTAAACACTACTTAGAGTACTAAGTACCAAACTAGGTGAAATTAACTTAAAATTATGTTAACGGGCTTGCGATCATATGTAATTTAGTTTTGCAAGATGTTTCAATCGCGTCCAATTTAAATGGTTTAAAATTTAAGTTCGTTGTATTATAGTTTACGTTCGTTCGTTATACTTTTTAGTACTTAATGAAATTAAAAATCGCTTAAAATATTGCATATATCACGGGTGCCATAAAAATTAATCGATTACAAGCAAGATCACCAAACTCAGATCAGGGGCCCGTTTCTCGAAAGGTACAAGCCTTGTATTACAAGTGACTGTCAAATCGTATGGGTTGTCATGGAAACACACTTATAATACAAGGCTTGTACCTTTCGAGAAACGGGCCCCAGCAGTTTTGACACTATGATCCAACGGAGACTACTTACATCAATCAGTCGGGCTGTATTCTTATTTGACACCGACATAGTGTACAAAAATGCATGACTTCAAACATGCAGTCACAAAAAGAACATTATAAATTCATTCCGTAGTTAGGTTTGTAGTAATGTTTAGGTATTATGAGATATATCATAAATTTATATCTCATACAATATTATTAGATTTTTTGCAAGAATTCAAGATGTGTCAGACTACCTATAATTATATACACACAGTTTAATTTAGATTGTCGTGTGAAATTGTAAATACAAGAGGTCTTTCTTCGTAAACAGCAGGAGAAAACATTGTTTTCGACAGTAAACGCTTTATTCAAAAACATGTCAACATGTAATTTGTTTCCGACACATAAGATTATTCGTTAACATGGGTAAACAAGTAGCAAAGAAAAACAAACTTCATTCAAGGGCCGTATCGCCAACTTTGTGTTTTACCTAAACATATCTCTAAATACGTTGTAAAACAATATAATTACAATACATGTGCGAGAAATAGAAAATTTAAAACTAGTGGCACTAAATTAAATATATTATAATACTTACGATCGAAGAGATTGTTTTTAATGACACGTCTTCCGATTACCTATTTACAGTATTTACATATATCGCAGAACGTTTAAAGAACATAATATGATGCGGTCTACGGTGGAGCACGCTTACTTATGAGATGCCTATTTACTCTTGCTTTAAAGAGACCTGGATTGTACTCATGCGGAAACACAGACTCAGGCAGGGCATTCCACTCCTTGGCGGTTCGCAAAAGAAATGTTGAAGGTAAACGCTTAGTGCGTATTTTTCGAATACTAACCGTGAACCGATGCCGCATTTCCGATTGTCTGGTGGTCCTATGGTGAAATGGGGACGGAGTAACAAGGTTGTACAGTTCCTCAGCGCACTCTCCGAAATGTATCCTGTAAAATACTGATAAGCTGGCATTTACATTTTTGACATAGCTGCGTGATGTGGTATAATTATAGCTCGTAGTACTGAAACCTCGGAAATCCAGACTCGGGGTTTGCCAGAGAGCTATAAAGCGCAACATGGTGTAAATTAAGGGATCGGATCCGGAACACCATCACGCTGCGCTCTAAGACTCAAATAAGACGACCGGTCTGGCCTAGTGCGTAGTGACCCTGCCTGCTAGGTAAGCCGCGGTCCCGGGTTCGAATCCCGGTAAGGGCATATATTTGTGGGATGAACACAGATATTTGTTCCTGAGTCATGGGTGTTTTTTATATATATGTGTAAGTATTTATCTATATAAGTAAGTATATCGTCGCCTAGCATCCGTAGTACAAGCAAGGTGTCCCCAAATATTTATTTATTATTTATTAATAGACGTAGCTCAGAAAGCAGCTAAGTTGAAGTGGGTGGTGCGGCCATGTCTGCCGAATGCCAGACGACTTGTGGGCCAAGATAACCACGGAGTGGGAGCCATACGAGTCAAACCGGGGATCCAGCAGACCACATTGGCGATGGTGGGATAACCTGGACTTATTTTTGATTGACTGGCCAGAAGTAGCACTAGACAGAGAAGATTGGAAAAAAATGAGGCCTTTGCCCAGCAGTGGAGGGACACACTAGGCTCTGAATAAATAGTACCATGTAATACAAATTGCAGCACATTGTACAAACATATTTAACAACGAATAAAATCCGTGTAAAAGCTCCATTCATACTTAACGTACTTTTGAATAGTTATCAGCAGCGGACCACCATACAAGCTGATTCCCACCGGCTTGCCTTAAATTGACTACTAGTAAAGCACCTAATGTTAAGCAGCCGCCACTGATATTTATTCACCCTTTTTATAAATATAAGAATGACGGTATATAATTATTTATTGCTTAGCTTCGGTTACAGTATATACGACTGTACGTGACCCGTTTATCTAAGCAATGTGCGCCTAAATGTTGCATTTTATCCACCTGAGTGCAAAGTAATTTCATACAAATCTCTTACACACTATATGTCACATAAGGACTGCTGGGCCACCCCAGGAGTCAAGGCATATTAAATTTATTATCGATGCAGGAATTGCTGATCGGCATACAGATGTACCTACAGCCATCACAACCGATGTAGGCTGTAGACTGCCTCCTCAGGGTGCGTAGCCGAATGGCACAAACGGTTTACTGACGATTCGCCAAAAAACGTCTCCCAAAGTTTCACATCCCAAACTATTATTCCCAAATTATCATTTCCCAAATAAACGTTTGGCAAAACAACTTATCGCAAATTGACATTTAGCAAAACTTTTTTTGGCAAGTATTTGTTTCCCAAAATATTTACTTGGTCAAATTTCATTTTACCAAATATTATTTAGTCAAAGGTATTGTTAGGCAAAATTTCCATTTCCCAATATATTGTAATTAAATGGTGCACTGGAAATTTGTTTGTTGATTTTATACTATGTGTCCAAGATTTGTGTGAAATAATGTGTATGTCGTACCTACTTTTTTTCCTCCTGCTGCAAATGTCAAGGATGACAATTTCACTTACCTACATGTCCGGATACATTCTATTAATAAGAAACCTTATGTTTTCAAGACCATTATGTTCTATTAATTTTTAATTACTTTAAAACGCCATTTGCTCACTGTCAACCTAACACGCTCCTCCTCGCTTCGCTCGTCGTCGCACCTAAACTGACCCTGTCACACACGAGTTTTCTGTTACAATACTAATAAAATTATTACATTACATTTATGCCTTGTAATATTTATTGTCAAACGTGGTTTTGCATGGTGTAATTTGTAGAAACATTTTTTGACAAAAAAATAGTTGACAAAATAATTTTGTCCAGTAATATTAGTTTGACAAAAATAAAGTTGAGCAAACTTTTCGTGTCCAACTGAAGCCTTGGGAATAAAACTGAAAGTATCATTTGACAATTTTAAGTTAAATTTGGCAAAAAAATCTTCGGTAAATTAAATTAATCCCGTAGAAATGAAAATCCAAATGCCTAAATATTTTCGAAATTTGCGATGTGAAATTTTGACCAAACATGTTTTTGGGATATAAGTTTTGCCATTAAAAACGTTTGCGAAATAAAGTTTTGACTAAATAAAATTTGACTAAGTAAAATTGTGCCAAATGATAATTTGACCAAACAAAATCATTGCGAAACATACCTTTGCCAAACAATACTTTGGGAAATGAAACTATTGCGAAATGATTATTGGGAAATGAAATTTGACGAAACGTTTTTTGGCGAAACGGCAGGACACCGGCACAAACGCTCACGAAACGAAACGATCGTAGATATCTATCTCTATCCGTGCGTATTGGCGCGATAAAGCCAGACTACCTTTCGCGGCGTTTCGTTTTCGTTTCGCTTCGCAGAAATGCCATTCGACTACAGCATCAGGATAACTCCTTACTTCAGTCGCTGCAACTATCATCTGGAAAGATGCTGTGGCCAATATGGTGTCACTTTCGTACAATCCTTGAACGTGACCACGGCACGGCACACACATACAGGATGGCTCGCGTACTCGCGTCCACTATACGTAATCTATTTATGCCGTTGACGTGCACAATATTAATGGATTATCTCGGTGCATCAGCTAGAGCCTGAAAATCAATTTGGAGGCTTTTGTGTAGGTTAATTAGATTTCTACCATTTTTTTAAGGTATTTTATGGTGTCATCTATAAAAATTAGTAGGTATGTTTCGTTTGTACTATTACGTTGTATTGGGGTTAATACGACGCATTCCGTCATAATATCCGTATTTTATGGCAGATATAATACAAATACAATATTTAATAGATAAGTATACAATTTTCAAATACGCGTCCATCACCAATGTATGACTCAGAAATCTATGCCCATAAAGTCATTGCCCAAATAAATGAGCTTATATACTCTGAATAGGGATTTAAATCCAATGCTTTGTGGGCAGAGTCACTACTCACTAAACTAACTACCACTAGTAGTCTATTTCACCACAGTGACATTGACAATTCTGTGCCTATTTCTGGGTCGATAAATGCCATTTAACAATGGCAGTGTCAGCCGTCAATGTTTCCTTGTTGAACAGGCAAGGAACGGCGATGTGTCACCGTCGGGGTGACAATTGTTACTGTGAAGAAACAGGCCACACTTGCCAGATCAGACCGCCCGTGATAAACAAGCATACAGCAACAGCTGATTGTCAAACTGAATCCGTCTACGCCTGTGATGGAATTAAGGCATTTGCTTTACTACTGACACCAGCGGATCACAATTCACAAGACGGATCACTAGAGCCTATAATGAGCAGGGAAATTCGATTTCACCCTGGCGTGGAGCGTTTGAGCCCGAGGCTTGTTCGATTAGGCTTGATCCGTTTAGTTATTATATCACAACTGTTACACGGCGTGTGCAAAATATATATTCAGATGCTTAAGGATAGAATAATCATTAATCACCCATTTGAAAGTTCGCGATAACGAAAAGATACATAAACTTTTATATACTGTCTGCTTCAAAAATTAGGTTCTTGTTTGAAGAGACGTAATTTTGGACGATTGCATTTTTTATTTTCTCAACTTTATAGTCATACAAGTTGCGCATCTGATTAGAATACTAAAATATATTTAAAAAACATGCGGAAGCCTACTGAAGGAAACCTGATTTATGATTTCAAAGTGATCATATTTACGCGCACGATGGAAATAACATTCCGAGTGACTTGCTCACTTTACAACTCGATCGCGTATTTCACGAAGCTCATATCTCATTGCGTGATTATTGACCAAGTAGACTTATCCTCTGAATAATACGGCTCATTTCGAAATGACATAAAAGTTACATGTGAGGTTCAGACAAGTGGTAGTCTGAATCTGAATGCATTATGTAGAAGTCACTCTGAGTTTCTGCTCCTGAATTATTAAAGCCGTTGAGATTACGAAAATTGTTAACTCGGAAGAGGGACGCTTGACGTGCGAAATTAAATTTGATGGATAATTAAATGACTTTGTATTCCTTACAGTAACAGTGTAACAATTTGTTGTTGGAGGTTGAAACAAGAGCTAATCTAAGTTGTGCCAAAAATCCGGTATCGTCTTAGTTCATCCCATTCTTATTGTGAGATGTCCCATTCTGCTTACCAAATGGGCCAATATAAAATAAATAAAAAAAAGTCAAAAGACAAATTTTGACCTACTTAAGTGATGAGAAAGTGTTGACGAAATCCGGATAGAATGAACGTAATAATTAAATTGTCAAAAAATTAATGGGCTATACAAGACGATACCAAGAAATCCATCAGTTGTTCTGGATTTTGATTAAAAAAGACCACTAAGAACTTCAAATGAAAAAAGGGTAATAACTTCTTTTAACTTTTCGGATTTTGAAAGCATTGCCTATTTATTATCATCATCATCATCATTAGGCCTTATACATCTTTACAGATGATTTAAGCAGCATATCTGATCGAGCAACAGCGCCGCTTGTGGCTATATAATCCAATTCGAGATCGGCATAATCTACCACATCTGTCACAATTAAAACTTAAATGGGAGTCCGCCCAAAAGCGATCCTCGTTGTGCCTTATTGCCCGTTTTCGGGCTAAGATTTGAAACCAGGACCTATCATGGGTTTCACGGCCTCTTAAGAGGCTGTCCCTCCACTCGTCGCGGTTTGCTGCTAGGTCTTCCTATGAGTTGTAATCAATGTTAAACGCTACCATATCGCGCTTTACGCAGTCCTTAAAGCGGAGAAGTGGACGTCCTACATTACGCTTGCCTGATGCGATTTGGCTCGGCATGGTCCGTCTGGGCAAACTACAACTGTCCATGCGCTGCACATGGCCTAGCCACGGCAAGCGTCTCTGCTTGAGGAGCCTATTTATAACATCGAGTATTTCAAATGGTTTAAAGATAAGATCGTCGCGTCAACAAACATTGAAATATTTGCGTATTAATAAACAAGCCGACGAATTTAATGAATTCTCCATTCCATCACCGTTATACACTTCCAGCTTCAGTAATTCCCAAGTTATTCGATTTCCTGTTTCCGGGAGATTCTAAAAGCATAATTTCACTCCATTCATATCCGTTTTAGTATTTGGTATAAAAGAGATCGCGAAAATCTAATTTTCTCATTTCCGGGATAAAGCTTTGGACCCGAGCAGCCAATAAAGGTCAGATTCAGAGGACCTAACGCCATCATCGAAAAATATAAAATGGGAATCTGTCTCTGCCTTTCATTTGATTTATAGAGGTACGCTCATGGAGAATAGAGGTAAGGAGGACAATCTGTCGAAGTAGAACAGTCGCAAAAATGACCAGCTGAAACCTATTAATTGCAGTTACAAATCTCTCCGGTCGGAGCGCATGTCTCGCTCAATACTCAGAGACGTGATATCGACGGTGAAGTAACAAGAACTCCTAAGTACAGGTCGATTACAAAGATATGTATCCACTTTTTCACCTTATTGCATTGTAATAAGGTGAAAAAGTTATACATATCTTTGTAATCGACCTGTACTTAGGAGTTATTGTTACTTCACCGTCGATATGACATTAGACGTTCTTTACTCTAGACTGATTTCGTCGGACTGAGCAAGTCAAGACGTAGTCCCGTGGTAGTGCGCTGGCTTCGTATGCGGATGTTCTCAGGTTCGATCCTGACAGCGATTTTTTTGTTTTTTGATTTTTTTTAGTATTCTAATTTTCTCAATACTAAACAAAATATTTTTGGATATTAAAAAAATAAAATAATTGAGGAACAAATCTGTATAAAAAAATAAAAAAGCTCTCATCAGGATTTGAACCCGGGACCTCTTGCTCCGTAGGCGGGGTCACTACCGAGAAGGCTAAGAGATTGTCAAACCGTTATGCACCTGCGATTGCAGAGCCATCTATCTTTTCTTTAATATGTGTACTTCTGATACATAAAGAGGTTGCTCCTTTATCTCTATTCTTCATGGGTACGCTCTTAATACGGGATTTGTCATTCAGTTTTCAGTAAGTATATCGAAATGAAGTATTTAGTCACAGATTAAAGCAAACTCTCTGGCTTATTGCCACAAATTACTAGGACGCTTGCTATCCGATCGAAAAACTAATAACGATGAAAGCATTTTTTACGAAAGGTACAGACGCGTGACCTGTCACCTCGATGCGTTTAGTAGGATTCTTTATCAGAATAGATTCCTACACGGAGCCACAGTATAGTAAAGAGTACTAGCGTACAGTATGGCCACTCCCGCTCCCCGCTGACAGTGCCGCCCACCCGCTCTCGGTTACTTCACAGTTACCGCCTGTCAAAAACGCGAACAGTCGACATGTCATATCTCACTCATACAAGCATGGTACGCGTTCACCTACACGAGCTTAGGATGTGTGCTAGAACCGCGCCTCATATCTGTGATCGTCAGTGTCCGAGGTGTGACGGAGCACCGATTGGCCAATCTGAATGAAGATATATAGTTGAAGGTTTTTGGGTCCCGGACCACAAACATATAAAAAGGAACTCTTATGGTGCGACGTGCGACTGTTTGTACGTCTGTCACTTTGCTAAATATTTATTACGCTATATACAGCGTATAGTTATACAGCGTAGTTACATAAATTGAAAGTGCCCTCATCCAGAGTTCAGATCCTCTTTGCAGTACCTATTCAATGTGTTCTTTCCGTTTTTGGTTTTGATGTTACAATCAAATACAGGTGTAGTGCGAAAAGGGTTTCCTTCGTATCTTTCTGAAAACGTTCATATTTGTCATGATAGTTTAGTCAATGCCAGTACATCTTGTACTGAGACTGACTAAAATAGCATGACACGTTCGTACGTTTCCGTAACAATACGAAGGCAAATCTTTTCGCAATACATCTGTAGTTATTAACTTACTACGAGTACATATAGCCCGCTAAAAAAAGTATTATTAACTAAACGAAAGTTTTGGCAAAATAAACTATCAGACTCATCGGACTAAAAGGAAATTCAATTTCAAGTTGTTCGACAGATGGTATCTCCTTTTAGGTGTAATCGGATTGATTGCACTAAGGCCCAACTGTATGTTGGTCGAATATATTCGGGCTACGTATGTTTTTGATCCCTGTTTTTCCCAGTCCGCAGTTTTGGTTATATTATATAGCATTGATCAATCTTCCAGTAGAGAAATAGTATTTTATGCAACAGGCGTTTAAAGGAGGTCAAAAAAGACGAGTGGCGTGGGTAACAATTTGAGGCGAAGCCGAAAATTGTTATTAAGACGCCACGAGTATTTTTTGACTCAGTTAAACACCGTTGCATACAATACTTTTTCTACGACCATGCACTTACTTTTTAATAGTTTTCTAGAATAACTTTCGTGAAATTCGCACTGTTCCCTGTATTTTGACTGTAATGATCCTGCACTCACCCTGTCGCTCGCACTCCCCCGCGCCGCCGCAACCCCCGGCGCCGCGCGCACCCACGCTATATCCCTTAACACTTTCGAAAGGCTACGCGGCGCTACGAACAATATCGGCTACGCTTCTACGAGCGGTGTCCCCGACAGTCGGGTTCTTGGTAGCGAAAGTGTTAAAGGCTACCTAACAATACTTTCAGAGCTATATCGTATGCGTGGGTGCGCGGGACGTCGGGCGGCGGCGGGCATCTTTTATGTAGGGTTTTAACGATCTATGCTCGACCCTGTAAATGACGAATAACAGTTCGGGAGTAGAAAAAATGTTTTATAACATATTTTTTTTAATTTAGGGCAAACAACTTTTGGTTAAGGAGTTAAAAACCTAATGTTGTTTTTTCTTCATAAAAAATTGACATAGCCTAATACATACATAATGAATAATAATTTTTAAGAAAAAAAAACCGTCGCCTTTCGGCTTCTGGTGAAAGCTACTTGCGAATGTTGGATTATGTAGAAATGTGTAAGTATTTTTTTAAACTGCTTTTAATGCTTTAATTATTAGATGGCAACACAAATGAATATACGTATAACGTTAAGATTTGAGGAGTTTCCTCAATTCCTCATGAATCCGATTATATTATAAGAAATCGAAGCTTGACAAACTTTGACTTGAAAACTCAATATGCTTAACAAACATAACTAAATAAATGTCACTGTTCTGAACTTAAATGCATGCTTTTCTTACAAAAATACCAAAGTCACTATGAGTGTGCCGTTCAGATTTGAGGAGTTCGGTTCTGACTATCATCAGCAGTTCCACTGCACCAAATGTCACTATTCTGGACGTAAGTGCATGCTGTTCTTATAAAAATACCAAAGTCACTATAAGCGTGCCGTTCAGATTTGATGTCACTGAGATTCATGGTTCTGACCATCATCAGCAATTGGCCATCTGCAGTTCCACTGCACCAAATGTCACTGTTCTGGACGAAAGTGCATGCTGTTCTTATAAAAATACCAAAGTCACTATAAGCGTGCTGTTCCGATTTGAAGAGTTCCGTTCTGGCCATCATCAGCAGTTCCACTGCACCAAATGTCACTGTTCAGTACCTAAATGCATGCTGTTCCTTTAAAAACACAAAAATCACTATATGTATGCCTTTTAGATTCGAGGAGTTACCTCGATTTCTCCAGGATCCCATCATCAGAACTGGGTTCTGAGAAAAATGGGACCAGTCTGTATGCATATACATTCAATCAAAAAAAAAATTTCAAAATCGGTCCAGTAACGACGGAGATATCGAGGAACAAACATAAAAAAAAAAAAAAAAACAAAAATAAAAAACATACAGACGACTTGATAACCGTCCTTCTTGAGAGATATGAGGCGACGGTTAAAAAGGAAACATTTGGTTACATTACAGTGTGCGTAAATTAATCAACTCTGACCTTTATTTTGAAGTACTTTATGGCAGCCAACGACATATTATCGCGATAACAAGCTTTATCTTGTTTAATCCCTTTTATCAGAAGTGATACAGAATAGGCACATGTTATAGAAAACGTAGGGTGGATAAAAAATCATGTAACAGGGTTTAGTAGGTACTCACGAAGATGGCAAAAATTTGTTTAGTTCGCATAGTGTAACTAAGGTTTGCGTTTGTATTGTTTTCATATTTTGTACATCAAAGGACCATATTTTTATGATAATACATATGTATTGTGATTAAAGAGCCACAAATTATGTAAGTATAGTCAAAGAGGATCAAATATTGTAGAGAGTTACTGTCAAAGTAAAATATGTATTTAATCACAGTGTATGGTCTGCCATCTCTCGACACAGGCTTAAAACTTTTGAACCTCAGTTTTGACAATTTGGCCCATATTCTTAGCTTGATATCTGTTAAAATGTCAAATATTAATATTAGCGCCAAATGTAAGCATCTAGGACCGTACCTATTTCTATAAAGGTGTAGAACGTCTATACGGAGTTCTATCGGCTGTACCAAACCGTAAGTCCGTTTTTGGCGAAATTTTGATTTTTGACTTTTTGAATTTCATAAAGACGCACAACCCAGATTTTTTTATTTGGCTTAATTTTTGTTATTTGAAAAACAGAATCCAAGTACGACTTAAACCTAGCTAAATTTTCTTAAAAGCAACTGTAGCTTGATTGTTTTTAACTTATTCAAACGAGATATATCGTTGTCCGATTGTTGAAATACTTCATACTTGACTTTAAATCACTTATACCCTGCTAATATTGTTAATAACGAACTGTCACAGTCAGTTTGTTGATTTGTGAGTTGTATCGTTATATCATGTAAAGATAAACTAAGAACAATAAGCGTTTTATAACAGAATAATAGTTGCAAAGTTAAGTGTCCAAAGTCATGGAAAATAATAAAAATAAATTCAGCAGAGGGAGAAAGTTGGTGGCGATGAGTTTAAATCGAGAAGTGTAAGTACACAAGCAATTATATCTACTGTACTAAAATGTATTATTTCATGTCACCTATCCTTTGTAAAATACTTTCTTACGCAATTTACGGTACCTAGTATTTTAGTAAACATTTTTTATTTATGATTCTATTTCCGGATATTTTTATTCCTTAAGAAAGTATTTATAAAGTAAGTATGTATTACATTGTACACATTGTTTGTTTGTAATTATTTACTTTATTGTACTAACACGTACATTTTGAATACCTACAAATTAAAACTAAAAATCTATCTACTACTCATATTAAATACAACTTGGTTGGTTAACTTAAATTAAATAAAATAAATATTTGGGGACAATTTCACACAGATCAACCTAGCCCCAAACTAAGCTAAGCTTGTACTATGGGTACTAGGCGACGATAAACATACTTAAATAGATACTTATACATACTTACATAGAAAACGTCCATAACCTGTTATTTTTGGGATCTTTTAAATCTCTAAAGATTAGATATAAAGACTATTAAAACTATTGCGTTAAACTGTCATATATTACTCATTTACAGTGTCCCAAATGGAGAAAATACCATCGAAAACTCATCGTTGTTTACGGCGTCGATACCCTTGCCACCAGAGCAGGATCTTACAAATATTGAAGATTTTCAGTCAGATTTACCGCCAGTCAGCGATTCGTTACTCGGTATTTATCAGGAAACTCAAAACATATAACAATATGTTTTGAGTTTCCTGATAAATACCGAGTAACGAATCGCTGACTGGCGGTAAATCTGACTGAAAATCTTCAATATTTGTAACGCCGTGTCTTGCGTGGGCGACGGTCGCGCGACCGTCGCGCGACCGTCACCGTCGCGTCTCATACTTCCATATCGATAAGGTTTGATTTCGTATGCGTCGCATCGCCGTCGCGCGACCATCGCGCGACCGTCACCCACGCAAGCCACGGCATTAGATCCTGCTCTGGTGGCAAGGGTATCGACGCCGTAAACAACGATGAGTTTTCGATGGTATCTCCATTTGGGACACTGTAAATGAGTAATATATGACAGGATAGGATAGGTATCTAACAAGATACCTATCCGTTTGAAAACGTCGAATTCGACAGTCGATACTTGATAATTGTAGGTATAATATATGCAATTTGCATGCATAATTCTGGGTAATTACGTGCAATAAACATGTAATACCATAATAGTCCGGTCGGTATAGTCCGGTCTGTTACGTAAAGCATACTACACTGTTCAAGAATATATCAATGACAAAAATGCATGGCCTTCTATAATATGTCTTTGATATAGTAAAACAATAATTAATTTAAAGTAGGTACTTAAAAGTCTATACTCGTATTCCAAACCCAGTGGATTGGACTTTTGTAACATATCAATCGATTTTAGGGCGCAAGGTCATAATTTACATATTCAAGATAGACCATGCGGGGATACTAGTTTAATATGCTGGATGGCGTGACAACTACATATATTAAGTTACAAAGTGTTGCGAGCTCTAGACCTCGCGATACGCTTTACAAGTCAAAATGATTGTACTAAATCCTGCCAAATTACGCCATTTTGAACAATTACCAAAAAACTTTCCTTTGACATGCTCACACTCTTTCACATGAATCGGTTGAAAAATGCAACCTACAGAGAGGAACGTCCGAACATACCTACTAAAGCATTTTTGTTCAAGCTGCAACGAACCTACAGTACAAGCTTTCGCTTGGGAAATGCATCTCACGCCATATACCTGCCTACTACAAAACTGTGATGTTGTACCAGTCGGTGTTGCACACGTGCGCAAAAGTATTTTTGCAGAAATCGCAAAGCGTGTGGTTGACGTTATTAGCAAGTGGCCGACGAGCTTAAATTCCTCACGCAACGTATCATCAGCGTAGCGATACACTGAGCATAAGCTTAAATGCAAAGATATTTTGCTTAATATAAATATTCATGTATTTGATATCTTTAAACTAAGTTACTTACTTGTTCAAAAACAGTAGGTACAAAAGTTTTTATAGCGAATATTCCTAAACGGTGTCTGTGAGAGGCTGTCTTTAGATTTGGGGCTCAGGCTGCAGCTCGATTTTCTGCTGAATTCTATTCCGCATACATGGGATTTTCCAACAAATCGAAACCTGTTAGCATCGGAGGATTTGCGTGTTGTACCTACTTGTTGTGCTGCCACTGCCAAATCGGATCAGAACTTCGTGTTTTACTACGATACTTGATACTACGTCCGTAAACATAACTTTAATATAAATAGTGGACAGTACAAAACACCATTTATTCCGTGATATAAATAACCTACAAATCAATAAAGGTAATAAAACTTTAACATTTTAGTCAACCAGCTAAATAAACTTTTACAACTTTCTTCGCGACGTTAAACAGTGAACATGCTATAAACCGGAATATCCACTATTTAGAACACCATTTATTCCGTGATAGAAATTACATACAAATCAATTGTTAAGGTAATCAAATCAAATTATCAAAACATTACTTCCAAAATCACTCTGTAACATTTTAGTCAGCCAGCTAATAAACTTTTACAACTGCAACCCAAAAGTTTACAAACGAATCTGTCAACTACCGTCAATTCAATAGTCGTCAGTTTTCATTGCGACGTTAAACTGTGAACAGGCCATAAACCGGAATAGTGGACTTTGCTGCAACTGGATGCTGGAACTTTATTTTTCTAGTACAAATACTTTTATAAAAAAATATAATATTTGACTGGAATCGAACTTCTTTACGGCAAAAATCTGCTCTAGATATGGGTCGTAGGCGTCGTAGCCTATAAAATAATGCCAAAAATGCCAAATTTTAAGACTGTCATATTTTAATCTCCAATAAATTCGGATCGGGCAGATAATTATAACAAACACAAATATTAACGGAGAAAAAATGTACTGAGACTTTTTTTTCAAAATAATAGACTTGTTTTCTAATAAAATAAATGGAAAATATTTTAGGCAAAGGTACTAGCTAAAATAAATATAACAAATATCTTATTAATATTATTTATAACAATTAAATATCTTGATACTCAAATTTAATTATATGGGTAAATAAAGGATTGGGTACCTATAAATTAAATTAAATATCATTGTCAGAGAGTAATATTATAATTTGACTCATAATTTCACACTCTATTTTGAAACGGTACACGCAACAAAACTATTATGAGTTATGACAACCAAACGAAACCACAAACAAATAATTTTCACAGGGCCGTTAATACACTGTAAATCGAAACGGCTGTGACCAATAAAAGATTTTATGTCTCGCGGACTATTAATTCAAATTAACCGTAATCCTGTCGAAAATAGTCATGTTACTCGTCATTTCGCGTAAACGACATTTTAGTGCTTGAACACATGGAACTATTAAAATTGAGTGGACGAGCACGCCTCGTGTGTTTTGCCAAATACTATGTTGCGAACATGTGAACGAGATAAATATACTACACAGTGTATGACATCCTACCTAATTTTGAATGACTATTAGGTACATGTAAGAAGTAATACAGCGTGTAAACATAATACGGGCGATAAATGAAACCAGACATATAATTCATTACTGTTATCATTAATTGGGAGGAGTTTTTGAGTTACTCTTAATTTTACCCCACAATGAACTTTTGAAAAATTTCCCAGCAGCACTGCAAACGTGGATGCGATGACAGTCAATGACAACTGTCAACGAGCTTTAAACACGAGTGTGTTTGCATTACATTGCGGGCCGAATTGCTTCGTATGGATAAAAAAAATATTGTAATTTTAAGTAAAAGTTATCTAAGTAATTACATTTTTCATGTCCTATACTCACCACCTTTAAAAGATTCGCCCGTAGTAACACCCTGTATACCTATGACGACGTAGCTAGATGTAATTGAAAAATTTGGACTTAATTCAGTGTCAGTATTATATTGTGTTTATGGCTATAGTTAACGGGCACACCTGTACCAAAGAGGATCGAGTGTTATAGAAAGTTACTGTCAAAGTAAAATGTGTAATCACAGTGCATAGACTGCCATCTCTCGAAACAAGCTTTAAACTTTTGAACCAGTTTTGATAATTTGGCCCATATTGTTAGCATGATTTGTGTTAAAATGTCAAATATTCATATTAGCGCTATCTAGCCGAGCGTTCCCCAAAGGTGTAACGCCATCTAAGCCACCGTACCTTTTTCTCTAGGTCTGAATGAAACTACTTGCCAGTGCCACTTATCAGGCCCCGTAGCCGAATGGCATTTCTCCGACGCCAAACGAAAACGAAATGTAGTCCGGCTCTGTCGCGCCAATATGCAAGAGCGATAGGGATAGATATCTACTAGCGCTTCGTTTCGTGAGCGTTTCGTGAGCGATTGTGCCATTCGGCTAGCCACCCAGGCGAATAAAGTAATCGTTGGCTTTCGACAATCTTCGTAAAGCTGATAGATAAAAGTGCTAACTTTTACAGAAAGTTTTATCTGACAGTCTATTTATTAGTTAGCTATCCAATAATACGTAACTAAAACTACTATTTGTTAGTTAGCTATATTACCTCAGACTATTTGAAACAAGCCTTCTGACATTTTTATGTTATTCTAACTTTACCTAATATTTTTCACAGAGCCGGCAAGACTACCGCGCGGCGTTCGTGCACTACTGCAACAGCCCTAGTCCAAGCGCGCTGGCGACGTATTACGACTCCCACAACACTTACGTGCAGCAGCTGACTGCCACCAACGCCATGCTCGACCAGTACCACAAGTACACGCTGCCGACAATATTACAGGTGAGATATCATCACCTACATATTTTTAAATTAAAGGAAAAATGGAAAAATTCACACCTCCGGCAGGACTCGAACCTGCGACCTTTGGCCTTGCCGGGGCCATCAGTTAATGCAAGTTATTTGTATAGGCATAGTTAAGTGACATCTAGTGACAATCACGCGTCAATCACGCCGATCACGCGTCAACTAGCGTAAATTATCAGTACTGCTACTTGTCAATAGATGTCGGGGCGAACGAAGAGTCCTAATGCTCACCAATTTTTAGCTAATATTAGAAGAGTATTAATTAGTATTTTGTTTTCAATTCCTTCTGCTCGTAATATAAGTTGTAAATTGTTCTAATATTACATTTTTGGCAGACGAGACACTGTCTACACCTAGTATCGAGTAGTGGTACTGATAATTCACGCTATTTGACGCGTGATTGACGCGTGATTGTCACTTAACTAATAACTCGCATTTACTTGATGTATGGAGTTACAACTCTTCTCTTACTTATTCCTCTATGATTCTCACAACACTTACTCGTACGTGCAGCAACTGAACACCACTAACGCTATGCTCGAACAGTAAGTAAGTACCACAATTACTCATTCCAAACAGCCAGCAAGAGTAACAGTCTGGCGTTCACTAACGCCGTGTCTTGCGTGGGCGACGGTCGCGCGACCGTCGCGCGACCGTCGCCGTCGCGTCTCATACTTCCATATCGATAAGGTTTGATTTCGTTTGCGTCGCATCGCCGTCGCGCGACCATCGCGCGACCGTCGCCCACGCAAGCCACGGCGTAAGGCTCGTCGAGTCGAGCCTCATTAATTAGCCTTCTACATTTCTTATGAAACTGCGTCCATTAGCGACGCGTCGAATCGCATTCAAAAGTATGAGGAATTGAGGACTGTTCGACACGGCTCGATTCCGCCTAAGCGGACGCCAGGCTTAAGGCCGCGTTTGGCCATTAATTGAGACCGTTTCGCGTATACATCACAATGATTTTCTCTAAAGGGTTTTATTATCTTTCGCAAGTACATTTCGCTCGTATTCCACAAATATTGACGCAAGCATATGACATTATTTACATATCATTTTGACATCAAAATTTATGTTTAAATTATGCTAAGACATTGTATTTGTATAGAATAATAAAGCTACCAGTGTTTGTTTGCCTACTTTCTACAATAGGTCGAATATTTTTTTCCAAAATGCTCAAAACAAATTATGATCCTGCAAACTGAAACGTCAAATATATTAAATTTACTGAGCTTTGTATCGGTTGAGTGAAGGGGAATATAATAATATCAATCACAAAGTGGCGGAAATTCTCTTCAATAAGTGGAGTGGCTTTTTAATATCAACCTGTCAAATTAACGGCTTTTAGACCATCAAGGCTTTTACTGGCTTTAATCAAAAACATTAAATAAATGTGTAATACAAATAAAAGTGACCAACGCCTCCAGTGTTCCGAGCTGGAATGTTCCAGCTAAAATCCGCTTACCGGGCGAATGCCTGAACCACTCGTGTCGGTGCACGAAGGAAAGGTGAAATAAATTTTCCGAAGGCTCGTGGAAAAATGTTATCAGGTAGAACAGTGTGGTTCGACCTCATGAGCTGAATCAATAACTTTTATTTAATGTTTAGTAATTACATATGAAACTAAATTGCTAAGCTTCACTTTAAACCTACCTCATTGAGTCTTATGACTCTGTAACTTTAAAATGTTAGCTGCTGTGTATAATATAATAGGATTTGGGCATTTATTTGTGTTATTTATTAGCACATATACTTGTTTCTACCTCTATTTAACCCAGATAACCCTAAATGCAAAAATTGTTACCCCGGATTTTTCGGGATATTTTAGTATATTGTCACTTACCCACCAGAAAAAGCCAAAAAAAAAGAATCGGTGTTATATGAATGAATGAATGAATGATTCAATATAATGTAGGGTTCAATAGGGTCATGATCTGCATATATCGATATCATTATTACCCACAAAATAAGCTTTTTTTAGCTTACCGTGGGCCCTGATGTAATCCTGGGGACATAGATCACTTTAAAGAATCTTCCACTTTTCACGATCCTGGACGATTGCTTCCAAATCCTTCCAGCCTAGTTCACTTGCGCCAGCTTCCTCCTGCAAAATAACAAACAACCAACCACAATCCATATTCCATATTAATATTATAAATGAGAAAGTGTGTGTGTCTCTTTGTTTGTCCGTCTTTCACGGCAAAACGGAGCGACGAATTGACGTGATTTTTTAAGTGGAGATAGTTGAAGGGATGGAGAGTGGCATAGGCTACTTTTTGTCTCTTTCTAGCGCAAGCGAAGCTGCGGCCAAAAGCTAGTGTCCGATAAATGGAAACATTGGAAACGTGTAATTCATTTAGAATAATTATAATTATTTCGACTTTTCGAACACTGGTTTCGCGAGTAACTAAGTTACAATGCATACAAAAATAATAAAATACACATTTTAAGGCTATACATGCCAAATCATAAACAAGTTATACAAAACAACTATTTTCATTAGAAGTAGTATAAACATTGAACATACGGGTTCACCTGTCTGGTAACTTCTGAGAACTCGAAACTAGCAAGTCAACGACCGGTCAGTGCAAAAACACAAGTATTCCTATCTACGTTTTGTTTTATACAGAAATAATTTATTTTATTCCCCAACAGTTAGTTTGTTTACAATGTTATTTTGAAAATCAAGCCTTTATTCATACATCAAAATAAAGGAAAGAGAAGCGTAGGTACCAAATGAATTCATCATCCTCCTTGCGTTATCCCGGAATTTGCCATTTGCCAAGGCTGCCAAGGCTCATGGGAGCCTGGGGTCCGCTTTGACAACTAATTCCAAGATTTGGCGTATGCACTACTTTTACGAAAGCGACTGTCATCTGACCTTCCAACCCGGAGGGTAACTAGGCCTTGTTGGAATTAGTCCGGTTTCCTCACGATGTTTTCCTTCACCGAAAAGCGACTGGCAAATATCAAATGACATTTCGCACATAAGTTTCGAAAAACTCATTGGCACGAGCCGGGGTTCGAACCCGCGACCTCCAGATCGAAAGTCGCACGCTCTTACCGCTAGGGCACCAGCGCTTCCAGCGCTTAAGCGTAGGTACCAAATGAATAATGAGACAGATATTATCAATGTATATACTTGAAGAATATGAAGCGGCATTCATCAGCAATCTAATTTCCATGCGTAGGCAGTGTAGGTACCAATTAATTAAATTCAGAAACGTTCCTGCCAACGTAATTTAGTGTGATATTGAAAATATTATGAGGAGCAATCTTCTATCCAATTGAGGTTGATCGGTGTGTAATCAAGGGAGTAATAGAAGCAATTTCAAACCCCAAATAGTCGTAAAAGTCCACAGTCGCAATTCGATTTCCGTTCATTAATCAATCAATTGAGACGTACCTGTCACAACATTCTACTGCAATTCGGGAACGGGTATTCAATCTAAGTTGGTAAACTCGCTTTTGTGTAGTTCCCATCCAACTTTACCTAGACGGACGGCTATCCTGCCATCATAAAGCAGAAAAGGCGCTCAACGAATCATCGCCCACCGCCTATACGACCTTTTCGCCTAGTACTGGACTGTCTACGGACCGAAATGAAACCAAGCCTCAAACGAAACGAGGTCGATTAGGGCTGCAATTCCCGTGACACTCGAAAAGATATATTCGGTTTGCTAACAAAAATAGAATGGAGTTTGGTAAATATAACCAGCGAAATAAGTCAAATGGCTCTCAGGAGTCCGCGGGATGCTTGGCGCTGTTTTCGGATAAATAAATCAGAAGGAGAGTAAACAAAGGTATAAGGTATCTTTGCTACTGGTCTTTTAATCCCTTGTGTTTTCGATTCGGATAGGTGTAGTCTTGGTTCGATATGTATCCCATAGAAACAACCGTTACACGAAAGTAACTTGCAATCCTCTCTCGCACAACCAATCGCTATGACGAGCTTTTGATAGTCGAATGAGCCTTAAACGTCTTGATGAATGCCACGAATTCTTTGAAACTAAGTGTTCTTAATGTCTGAATTGATAATTTCTGTTAATAATTTCAGGTACTGGTTATCATTTGCCTTGTCATTATTTCAAACGCAAGTTAATTTTCTCAAAAACACTGATTCAGCACAGTTTACAAATTTAATTTTCGCGAAAACTGTGTTTCGTAACATGACTGTGTTCAATTTACACTGATATTCCTACAAATATGCACAGTAAATAAAAGCTCGAATATTTCCACGTAAATACTCATACATTTCGATGTTCATTTGATTTGAGGATTTATTTCATTTCTAAAATTTTGGTGCATTGAATGGCAGCCCTAAAATTGGAATCCTGCCATTCATGAGACTTGCTCTACGAGCATCCGTACTAAGTCTGGTTTTAATTAAACTGCCTGATGAGTTATGCAGGAGATGTCAATTACAATACGTTTGTAATAAACAGTGATCGGAACTATGGCAGCAAAACTTGCTAAGTGGACATTTTAGAGTACTTACAACCATGAAAATATTAATATCCTTGTTGTAATGTAGGTATTAGCAATCTTGGGTTCAGGTATAGAATCAAATTTAACACTGATCTGAAAATAATAATCTTGTTTTTATTTTTAAATTCCTCTAAGTTTTACTCCCATAGTTCCGAATACTGGTAATAAACCTACATTGTATTGGGATGCTAACTCAAAGCGAAAAAGTTAATGGGCATTTTCAGAATTTCGGTCCCCCCAATTAGCGTAAGTTGTTAAAAAAATAACCTCGCTGTCAGTTTTGTGACGACAATTAAGCATAAAATCTGTCTTAAAATTACTTTTTTCACATTCTCAGTGTAGATTATCGCTTCAAGATTATGTAATTAACGTAAAAACTATATTTTTATTGAAATTTCATGCTTAACTAATTATCGGCACAAAACTGACAGTGAGTTAATTTTTGTTAACAACTTACGCTAATTGGGGGTCCCAAATTCCGAAAATGTCCTAATAGACGGTCTATTAAAATACGATGTACATTTAGTACAGTAATGGTATTTTAGAATTATACAAACTTAATTTAATATGCAATGTAAACGCGATTAAAATGTACTTTTACCTTTAAAAATCATTTCATGCTTTATTTACGATTCGCACTGTAATTACAGTCTGGGTTTGCAGAAATAAGTATGTAAATAAATTACATTTTCAAAGACATTTTCTATCTCCCCGTATTTTGGTCAGTAGTGAAAAGGTATTCAATTTGTAAATACATTAGAAATGTATAAAAAAGACTCCTAAGCCTAATTAATGCCTACAATTATAATAAATTGGGTAGGTTCGTTTATGATTATAGCTAGATCTTGCTATTACCCGCGGCTTCGCTCGCTTTAAATTCGAAAATTGTAAAATGCGCCATACAAATTTCCACCCCTTGTTTAGGGAAATGGAAGTTAAAAAGAGACAAAAGGTAGCCTACTCGTATGTCACTTTCAATCCCTTGAACTATTTTCCATTAAAAAAATCACGTCAATTGGTCGCTCCGTTTTGCCGTGAAAGACGGACAAACAAACAGACAGACACTTTTCTTTTTATAATATTAGTATGAATATTTTTGTTTATACAACCTGTGGTCTAAAGGTATATGTAATATTTCAGGACCTGGAAGAAATATTGACGGACGTCACCGCGGCAGTCAGCGAAGCCATTTGTAATGAAGGGGGGATTATCACGGATAAGGTAAGATGTCTAAGCAGGGCAAGCAAGATGGACGCCACAGTTATCTCATCTACTAGATAGTCTACCCGTCCTACTCTAGTTCATACAGTTAGGCAAGGATTGGAAGTGTATTTCGCGGATGAGATTCTGTCGCGCCCATCATATTGTGCTTGACCTGATGTCGAGATTATGACGCCAATTGCGGAAAATGGTATGATATGCCGTTGGGGCTTATTTTTTACCTTTTAGAGGCTATCGGTAGGTTAATACGAGATTTGTGAACTTTGGTTTTAATAGCGCTCCTCAACATAAGATGCGAATCTTACTTTCTACATATTATGGTTATATTCATTCGATTCTTCAAAATGGCATAATTATGTAGGGTAGATCTACGGATATAGATGATGCATTTCTCATGCAAAAGAAATGCGTAAGAGTCCATAAACAAAGGACTGAAAACCTTAGATTCATGTAAAAAGACCTTATTATAAAAATCTGAATATTTTGTCAATCTCGTCTATTTACATATTTAAGAGCCCGTCACGATGGGTAAAAATTCAGTATCTGTCAAATTACCCCATTTACACACACTAACGCACGTCACACTCACCAACATACTTTTCGCACACTACCGCAATTTACTGGAAGAGGTCAGTGACCTAAGTGAGAGGAACTTAAGACAGGTATTATAGTTTCACTGAAGATCAGTTGTAACGTTAAAATCCCATCAAAACCAAAAAAGGGAAATATGAGCCAAGTTCAATATTATATATGCCTTGGTTGTTGGCGTCAACGACAAAAGCAGTGAGATCTAAACGGGTGCCAAGTTCAATGGCAGTCCTCAAAATGTTTTATGACAATTGATGACATAAAATATCATTTCTTATAACTTTTATAATAGAATAGAATATAATTAATTTATTCGTTAACACACACACAAGATAAACGTTACAAATAATAAGACATAAACAAGAAGGAGATCCAACGAAATGGTCTAATCTTCCGATCAGACCATCCGGTGAAACAATCACGACAGGCACATAATATGTATGTCACAAATATCAATATAAGAGCCAAATTTAAGACGTTTATGTGAAATAGTTTTTGTTGTGAGGACGCCCATAGAGGCTCCAAATAGTTCGTGTAATATTACACACGATGTTGTCTGCCAGTTCGGTTACTTGAACTTGGCTTGACACGCTGCCGCGTGTTTAGATTGCGGACAGTGTCAATTTAGTGTTACCATCTCACACGAATTGACTCCGATTATTTTTCAAAATAAATTTGTGCAAACACCATATAAAATCAAAACAACTCTGGTGTAAAAAACAGTGCTTCGTTTATTATAATTATAAATGGTTAAACCCTTTTCCGAATTAATTAAAATAATTCACTGTTCCTGATCGGTTTAGCCATTATAACATCCGTTATAAATGCACTGAGACAAAGGTTGAGGTTATGTATGAACAGAGGTTGACAGTCAGTTTACATGTAAAATTGTTGCCATATATAGAATTCTTCATTAAAATAATAATTTTCAAAATTTAGTTAAAGTTGTCTGAATCTAAGGTTACGTGCCCCGTGTGCAAACACCATTTAAAAATTATATTGAACGTAAGAAGGTAAGAAAAAGTTTAAAAGAATTGGCTCTTCCCATAATAGATATTTAAATGATGAATGGGTGCCAGGTTTTTTAGATAAATTATCAGATTCATCTCCATTAAACAAAAGTCATATACATAATATCATTAATCAGTCTCGTGAAACTCCCAGTAACACCTATCTATGCACACTTAATGAGTTGTTTATATCACTTAAGAGTCGAAAAGACACATCACCAGGTTTGGACAATATACCATATATATTAGTTAAAAAGTTGCATCCTAAAGCTATAGAAATATTATTGCATATTTATAATAAATTATGGGATAGCTTAGTCATTCCAGATTCATGGAAAACACAATGTGTAATTCCCATCTTAAAGCCAAATAAACCAGTAGATAATCCTTCATCATACAGACCAATTTCATTGTCATCTTGCTTAGGAAAACTTTTTGAAAATATGCTAAAATTACGTTTAGATTACTATGCAGAAACCCAAGGAAAGCTACCAGATGTTCAGTTTGGATTCCGAAAAGGCAAGAGTTGCTCTGAAAGCTTTGTTTCATTTATTAGTGATCTTAAAAAAGCTAAACTTAGTCACACAAATGTTATATGTGTTTTTCTGGATGTAAAAGGTGCCTTTGATAATGTTAATATTGAAAGTTTAATTTATGTACTACATCAATTAGATCTACCTGCTAAAATTTTAAATTGGATATATGGTTTTTTACACGATAGGACTATATATGTAAAATTCAACAATAAACTGTCTGGTCCCAGAACGGCTAACAAAGGAACAATGCAAGGTGCTATCTTGTCACCGTTACTGTACAACCTATACACATCTCAGATCCTTAATTTTGTTAATACATCTCAAGTTAAAATATTGCAATTTGCTGATGATTTGCTTTTATACAGTGAAAACCAAAATCTAAAAATGGCTGTTGATAATATGAACACTGCTTTAACTCAGTTACAAAGATATTATAGTGACATTTTGAAATTAGAAGTTAGTCCAGAAAAAGTAAAGTATTAGTAATTAGTAGAGACCCATTTGCACAGTCCAATGTAAATATTAGTTATAACAATAATTCAATTCCTGTTACTGGTCATCACAAATTTTTGGGTGTAATTGTAGATAATAAATTAAAATTTGATAAACACATAGATTACATTAGTCAAAATGCTATGAAAAGCATAAATGTTATTAGAAGTTTAGCTGGAACATTCTGGGGTTCTGACCCAAAAACACTTAACATGTTGTACAAAAGCATAGTCAGAAGTCATTTTGACTATAGTTCCCTAGCATATATGAATGCAAGTAGCACATTATTAAGAAAATTGGATGTAATACAAAATATTGGTTTAAGAGTTATAAGTGGAGCCATGCGCACCACTCCCATTAATTCAATGGAAATTGAAAATTGTATACCTCCCTTGTCCTTGCGACGATTACAGCTGGCTGAGAGATTTTGTCTGAAGGAGTTGTCTTGCGAGAACCGTGTTGTCTTGGATAAAATAGTATACCCAGTAGAATTTGCTCAGCCAACTAATATCTCGGTGAATACTCTCATAACAGGATCATTGCCTGAAATATCCACAATAATGATGAACACAAAAAAATTGGCAAAAAATATGTATACCAATAGCCAGTGGCCAATTTATCACTACTCATATAATACTATGCTAACTTATTTAAATATTAAGACTCATTTAGACTCTGTAAAAAACAAATTTGATTTCTTAGAACTTTTAAATGAAAAACACGACTTCTATACCCTATATACTGATGGTTCGAAAACAGAAAATGTTAAAGCTGCTTATTATGACCCATTTATGAAAATAACAAAGTGCATTAGATTAAACAGTAACTGTAGTATTTTCACTGCTGAAGCTTGGGCTATACTAGAAGCTTTAACATATGTACATACTAATGTAAATAATGTAAATATTCTTATTGTAAGTGATTCTCAGAGTGTTTTAACTGCCTTATGTAGTAGTTCTTTAGGTTATAAGCAAAATTATATTATATACCTCATTAAGGATTTGTTAAGAAAAATGGAGAAAAATGTAGAATTTGTATGGGTGCCCTCCCACAGTGGCATAACTGGAAACGAGGTTGTGGATCAGGCGACTCGTCAGGACCACGACCTGGACCTCACAGAATCATTTGAAGTGCCTTTTACAGACTATTATAACTACTTTAGATGTATTTCCAAAAGACTATGGACGGAATATTGGCACTTTAATACCGAAGTACAAAAAAAAGGTAGATGGTATGCAGAAATACAAAAAAACTTACCAACAAGACCGTGGTACTACGGTTTTAAATACAGCAACAGAAAGTTCATAACCTGCATAAATAGGCTACATTTTGGTCATTGTTTGGTCCCAGCGCATCTCAAGAGGAAGAACATTATCACTGATGATAAGTGCACTTATTGCTACAAAGAAAATGCAGATATAAAACATGTGATTTTTGAGTGCGAGTCGTTTTCGTTACAGAGGTTATTGCTTGTCAGTGTGATTAGTGACATTGCAGAAGAAAATTCGTTAAGTGTTCCCCGCCGCGTTCAGGATTTATTATCTAATCCAGTTTATTTTAACCCTGTGTTCAAATTCATTTTAAATACTTTAGAAACTGTTTAATTTTCATGTATTTCATAGTCATAGTTATATTCGATTTGTAATTGTTAAGTTTGTTAACTCTAAGAATGCGACTGAAGGACTTGAATCCATGGTCAAGAAATAAATTAAAAAAAAAAAAAAAAAAAAACGTATATGATTTCCAGTGTCAAAAACAAATGTCATTGGAGCAAATTTGGCGACACGTCCGCTCCGAACGAGCCCGATCGGGCGTCTGACTCAATAGAATCTGTTCGCAGTTTTGACGTTAGTATGGAAAATTTACGAAAGTTTATATTCAACATTGATTTTATTCGTTCTCTTTGTAAGGAAAAATATGAAAAGGTAATAATTCTGTAGTCCAGTTATCTAGCTTATAAAATAACATTATTTTAAAACTAAAACACGGTCGTACATATTCAAATTTATGAAGATGCCGACAGGGGCCGACCGCATTTTAGTTACAACTTTAAGTAAGTATGTATCTAAAATTGGAAGTGTTTCCTGATTTGTATTACACACTATTTTGCATACACATACTTAAAGTTTATAATTATCAAGAAAGCCTTTTGTTTGCCTAAAAGGTTTTCGAAGTAATTGCCATTTGATTCGAAGTATTTTTAGACAAATATTGATGTCGTTTAACTTCCATTTACTGTATTTTAGTAGCATGATAACACACATGTAAACTACTGAATTTTTAGTTTAGGATATAAGTAATGCGAAAACATCAATTTTAGCAGCCTAAAGTATACAAAATTGAGCTCAGCTCACTCAGACGTGAGCACTATTTGCGGGTTTTCTTAAACTAGTGTCAGGAAAAAAATCATAATTAATTCAGGGAGTAACTTTTCCTTAATGTTAACTACTGATTTTGTAGATAAGAATACGCGCTGTTTAAAACAAGTGCTTTTCTTATCAATAAGTATATACTGAAACTAAAACCGGACGTAGAAAACTACCAATTTTACGATTTTCTACTTTTTGATATTGACGGCCTCTTAATTCCTGCATATACGAGTATGTGTATCTAAAACTGTGCGTAATAAATAATTTCATTTCGTAACAATATATATATTTTAAAATATTATGTATATGTATTATGAAATTCGTTTATAAGCAATGAAATACTTACTTAAAATGTCATATATTAATAATCAATGGCATAGTTACTGTTCCGTACCACTTGTTTTCTTGAAAATAATAGGTAATTGGGAAAATAATGAACGATCGAGTAAGAATACGACGAAGCAATAATTGCGACTGTATTATGGGTGGTAATTAATACAGATATTGTGTAGGTATATTAGGTACCTATATTGTGACGACATAGTATACGTAGGTACAGTCACCGGCATAAATAAGTGATGATTTATGTAGCTTGTCATATTAACGTCTTGTTTGAAATGTCATACATTGCCAAATGATTAAAAGCGACAAGGTACAGAAATCATCACTACTTTATGCCCGTGACTGTACAATATAGTTTCATGAAATTCACCAGATACTTATAGAATTGACATTAGCCATGGGACTACACATAAACTTATGCACATAACATAAATAATGAAATTCGTTTAGTTACATTTTCTGCAATTAGGTATGTTTTAACATTTTATGGGAAAACATGCTTTCGTTACAAAGTTTGTTTTTTTCAGGAATCATACACATGCATATTTTGTACTGTTTGTAGCTTTGTTGTTCTTAATCATAATTAATTATCTATAACGAATATAATAAATAGATAACAACATACAAAACATACCTACATTTCACCAACCAAACTTTCTGCGCAGTCTAACCAGCAGCTACGTCGCTACGAGTCGCTCTGCGCGCAGGCGCGCGCGGTGTCAAGCACAGCGGACCTTGCGCATCTGGCGCGTGCGCTGCTGACGACGCAGCCGCCGGGGCGCCCGCCACGGCGCGAGTTCCTGCCGCCGTACCCGCCAGAACCTGATGACCCGCCACTCGATGTTGCTGCGGTAATTACTATCCCCCTTATTCATAAACGTACTCTAAAGTTATCAAGCCGATAAAGTTCGTTTGTCCTTTTCTATCACACCAATACGTCGGAAAGGGACAAACGAACTTTATCGGCTTGATAACTTTAGAGTACGTTTTTGAATAAGGGGGTATAAGTGTAAGGCCCGAGGGCACGCTAAAATTGAAGGCGGAGCGTGCGGCGTGCATGTCAAACAATTGAAGCTCACAGAAGTGTCCTGAGTCGACGGTGCATAGGGTGGACGCACGCTCGTCCGCTTCGCTTCACGCCTGCCGAATGCTCCGCTCTGAGCGTCCACTCAGGCCGTCATAACTCGCGACTGACTTTGGAACTCATGTTCGTAACAGTCGTTTGCGTGTGGCTATGGCTACTGGTTATGTGGCGAGCTTCTTAGCCTAGTCGGCCTACTAATAGTTAGTTGCGCTGATAAGCCGCCGACGCGAGCGCTGTGAGTTCTTACCGCCGTACTGTATACCCGTCGGAACCTGATAACCTACCACTAGGCGTTGCTGCGGTAGATAATTTCTTAGTCTTATGAACCACAACGTAAGACAATACAATTTTAAAGAAGTAAATGACAGAATTATTAAAATAAATTTCAAGACCAACAACAACATATTTAACGAGAACTTCTCATTCTCAGGCAGCATTGAATTTTAACTTTAAATACGTAGATAGTAGTTATCGTCAAGATAATAGGTACCTACGAACCCTACGAACTTATTGACTGTATACCCGTCGGAACCTGATAACCTACCACTAGGCGTTGCTGCGGTAGATAATTTCTTAGTCTTATGAACCACAACGTAAGACAATACAATTTTAAAGAAGTAAATGACAGAATTATTAAAATAAATTTCAAGACCAACAACAACATATTTAACGAGAACTTCTCATTCTCAGGCAGCATTGAATTTTAACTTTAAATACGTAGATAGTAGTTATCGTCAAGATAATAGGTACCTACGAACCCTACGAACTTATTGGGTTTACTGGTAAACACTGGTCCCTACTGCGCGATTGTTGACGCTCAGTAAACAAAACAACAGAGAAACATTGTTCGGTAAAAGGTTTTATTTGTATTCATTATTAATTTTACTAGAATGTATACAGGTCAGTTCACAAGAGCTGGCAAGAATGGAACGAATGATTTAATGAAAATATGCATGTGTGTGACAGATTAGTTAACGTGACTGAAACTCTTGATAATTACGACTGTAGGTTTTTTTTATAGGTATAATAACATAATGCAGGCAAACAACATTGAAAATTATTCCTTACATTGACTACATATATATTACTTACATTACGATTACGATTGTCACAGCATTATAAAAAAAAACAGTTTTGCGCTAAATACGTTTTTCACAAATGAAAAGGTCGATAACAGTTAAATTTAATAAATTACAATCACAAAACTGTTAATCAGTTACTTGTAAATTTCGTGGTAAAATATAATATGACATTTTTGAATCCCGTGGATATGTCACTCATACAATCAACATTTCGTTTATTCCATTCGTGACAGCTTTCGTACAACCGCAATATTGAGTGGATCGCTACTAACATTCTGCCGCGAACAATATCACTGATAGCGTCTAACAAACTAGCTTCCGTATTGAAAAGATTCGGATCTACTAACACGTGTAAGCTCCATCTATACAGCTGTCACTTTGCGTGTCCCAGTGGGAATTATCAGGAAAATTTCTTTGTTTGCCATGGCACCTGGTAATGGTGCCTACACACAGAGATACCAACAAATATAGTTGGAAACGAGAGCTACGGGGAACACAATTCCGGTGAACAGTAAGAAATTCAAATTTGGGTCGTGAATATTTATGATACTCTTACTTAGGTTATACGAAGGAAAAAAGAAATTCTGGTTGAGGCATAAAAACTAAAATTTAATACTTTTCTATTGGCTACGTGCACGACAATTACGCCCACTACCATGTGAACTTGAAGTGGAAAATGTCAAAAAATGACATGTAAACAAACATTATATTTTAACGATTTTTCGTTAATTTTAAATAAATCTAATAACAAGAGCTACTATTTCAAGTGTAATTTAAGTAGATAGATTATAAAGACATGGATATAATACCAAAAATATGTTTCCAAAGCCATTACTCACGGTATAAACTTCCAACCCCAGACTACAGAAAGAGTCAATAAATTGGTGCTGGCAGGGCATATAAGGAATCTTGAAGAACATAGGAGTAATGGTACAAGTTCTTCGAGCTAGTGATATGGTATTCGCTGAACCTCCGTCCCGTTAATGCCATATAAAACAAATCTAAACGTAAGTACCTAGTCATGTCCGCGGCCGCAGAAATATCCGACGGGCCTATTCCCAGGCTAGGCCTGAATCTTTAAGCATAATCTTTTACGGTAGGAAAAATACTAACAGCGTATTGAACAATATTAGGTAAACAAAGCTTATAATTTATTATAATGTTTTGTTTTGACATGTCACTTACGTTTTCTTTTCACCGTAGCTATCCATTTAGTTCTTTGATCCAATTTCCAGTGTGCTCTAAGAAACGCATAGAACGTGCAACGACTATTTATGCCATTATTTTTACAATTAATAACGAAACAACATTGATGCCCCATATCAAACATTACACATTGTATTATATTTTATGAGTCTTGATAGATGACAACCACAATCAGTGTCGATTTTGACCACCGCAAGCACTGCGATCGCTTTGCTTACCCCCTCCATGCACTTCGCACGAAGCCAATAGATAGGACCTATTTTTCCTCTAACATTTGCCAGTAAGGCTATTAAGTTAATCAACCCAAGTGCTAGGTCGAGTTAATAATGAACTACTACTGTGTATAATAATGAACTATATATTAAATACTAAGTTTGTGCGAAATTAGATCTAGATCATCTAGCTAAGTTTACAGGCATATCCTGTTAAATTTGAGCCACGAATCTGTCTCAAACTTCTAGCATTCATACACACTGGGTATTCGCTGTAAACGCAACAATGGAAACTAATATCTAAATCATAAAACCTTCAAATCGATATCTGGAAGTTGGTCGGCAAACATCAAGTTCCCAACTCGAGTTAACTTTATAATGCAACAAAGTTACTTAGTCCCAGTCGGACTGCGAGCGATGGTCTGCATCTAAATCCCGGGAGAGCTGTCGCATACCAAGAAAGACAAACTATAGTTTGGGTCTTGTTTGTCTTGCGAGGTGAGTTGGATTAAGATCTACACACCCCTAGCCACGTTTATCGCGCACGATATGACAATATTAATATATGGCCCACTTTCTTGGAATTATATGATATAATATAAGTGTAAAAGGTAATATCCCGGTGTAAGTGGTGGATTTAGACATGGTTTAGTCGTTGTCACGAAACTAATAACTACATAGTACCTTTTTAATAATAAAACTACCGTGAGACATTGACATATTAAACATGTAAAATCGGGTAACTCAAGTAAAATTGTCGAAGGTCGACATGTTTCGCTCCGTAACGAAGAGCATTTTCATTAACATTGGCACTAGATTATTGGAGCACATTCGTAGTATGAAGAACCGAGATTGCCGGGGCTCAGCGGTGACGGAACACATACTGGATTTGGATCCTCCTGTTTTTTAATAAATAAATAAATATTATAGGACCTAAGGATGTGTACCTGTATGCCTGATTAAAATATCGCTGTAAATTCGCTTCTGCTCCTATTTCTCTATTTATTTTTGTACTGGACTAGCTAGTTTTGTTGATCCTACGATATAATATCTGTAGATATCTGCCATCCGTGGATTAAAGTATCAATCTTCCCAAGGGTATAATGATATTGGATCGACGGATAATAGTTTATCCTCAAGAGAGAAAAAACATACAGTTCATCATAGTTTTCTCTTAAAACTGAAACAATTCGCTGTAGTAAATGAAAAGGTTTACGGTAAAATTAAATTTTTCACCGTCGGTGTTTCAATTTGTGAGGAAGGATTATCTACGTAATACTATTATGAACTCTAGACTTGTTACTGTAGTTAAATCTATGTCGACATAAAGAAAATGTCTTATATTTGGATAGTTAACTGATAAGCTATTTTATAAGATATCGATAGTAATAACCTAGGTAAGGTTACTTACTTCTACCGATAATAATGGAAAAGTAACATTTAGGTACTCAGTAACTTTAATTTAAATAAAATCAGTTGACGACAAACGATTTAAAAGTGTTCTCAAAAGGTGGCTTATTGGTAGAGTATTCTACAGCATGAAAGAGTTTGATGCTTACGACAATAGTGCATGCATGTATTAATTAGTTATAGTTTAGTGTAAGGAAATTATATTGTACGTCCGTGATGGATAAACTGTTGGTTCTCAAATTGTAGTATTGTAAATATCTTTGTACACAGTTATACAATAAATCATATCTTATCTTATCTTATCTTTAGAGAAAATTCGGTATTGAAATCATTTAAAGCCCGGCTTATGGTAGTTTTTTGCTACTAATGCCACTAGGTATTCTATGCGAAAGCAGTTGCGAGTCAAAACTAAAACAGATCCTCTTATTCCATTATATTATTTAATATTCCGTATTAGGTAGTTCTATGCCATAAGCGACTGAACAATATTGAATTCTGATCTATTCAGGCAAAAACTCAACCTAATATAAGCCTGTATGTACTTGTACGTACGTATTTTATTTGTATAAGTAGTTCCTACGATATTGGATATAAAAATAAGAACCAATAGAGAAGTATTACGGAGAGGATTATTTTTGATATCTGCATTTATAGTCTGCGGAAGGATTATTTTGTCGACAGTTTATTGGATATGAATATGTACTTCACTGTATTTGTATTTGTATTTTGTATTTGTATTTATTTATTGCAATTCACATGTACATTACAGGTTTTACAAGTACTTAAAAGTATAGGTAGGTACCTACACAAATGACACATGAAGCCCTGAGGGGCGCAGCAATAATTAATGTAGGTAGGTAGGGAGGCATTTCGCTTATACAATTTGTTAGGTACAATCTTAGGTACCTTAGGTAGGTAATCTTAGGTAGGTAGGTTTGGTAGGTAGGTTAGGTACTATATGTAGTTCCCTCAAGAGTTCGTTTGTCTTTCAATTTGGTTTCAGTCGTATTTACTTATGATTCCTTCGCGATCAAGTTTTATCGATTAAGGTCAATATAGGTAAGTGTGTCATAAGAAGTGTGTCTGGTTTTCACATTTTGCCTATTTAAACATTTAAAGCAATGATAATGATGTGTTTATTGAGAGTTTATACGATTACCACTAACCGTGAGTATGCAAGTTGCAAAAGCATAAACTCGCAAAACCACATATGAGTAAAAAGGAGAAATTTGAAGGCCAGACACACTTCTCCTTATGACACACTTTGACTACCTATCTATTCATAATAAAACTTTTATACAGTGTCATTTTTAACCGCCGCCTCAAATCTCTCAAAAGAAGGTGGTTCTCAATTCGTCTGTATTTTTTTTTCTAATGTTTGTTCCTCGATATCTCCGTCGTTACTGGACCGATTTTGAAAATTTTTTTTGATTGAATGTATATGCATACAAATTGGTCTCATTTTTCTCAGAACCCAGTTCTGATGATGGGATCCTGGAGAAATCGAGGGAACTCCTCAAATCTGAAAGGCATACATATGGCGATTTTTATGTTTTTAAAGGAGCAGCATGCATTTACGTACGGAACAGTGACATTTGGTGCAGTGGAACTGCTGATGATGGTCAGAACGGATCTCCTCAAATCTGAACGGCACGCTTATAGTGACTTTGGTATTTTTATAAGAACAGCATGCACTTACGTCCAGAACAGTGACATTTGGTGCAGTGGAACTCCTGATGATGGTCAGAACGGAACTCCTCAAATCTTAACGGCACGCTTATAGTGACTTTGGTATTTTTATAAGAACAACATGCACTTACATCCAGAATAGTGACATTTGGTGCATTGGAACTGCAGATGATGGTCAGATCCGAACTCCTCAAATTTGAACGGCACACTTATAGTGACTTTGGTATTTTTATAAGAACAGCATGCATTTAAGTTCAGAGCAGTAACATTTATTTAGTTATATTTGTTAAGCATATTGACTTTTCAAGTCAAATTTTGTCAAGTTTCGATTTCTTATAATCGGATTCATGAGGAATTGAGGAAACTCCTCAAATCTTAACGGTATACGTATATTGATTTTTGTTGCCATCAAATAATTAAAGCATTAAAAGCAGTTTAAAAAAATACCTACACATTTCTACATAATCCATCATTCGCAAGTAGCTTTTACCAGAACCCCAAAGACGGCGGTTTTTTTTTTTCATAGAAATGCATAGGTACCTCAAGGTTTGTTGTAAAAATGTTTAAGCTACTCTTATGTTAACTACTACCAAAACTAAATTTGATGCAAATTAAAAGATACAACTTCCCAGACAAGCAAGTACAGTCAGCAGCAGAAGTAGCGTAGCGGGCAAGGTGTTCAAAATGAACTTGACACGATCTTATTTTTAAGACAATAAGAGCTTCAAGGAGTGCCCTTCAGCACCTGGCTCGATGCACCTCGAATTATCGAGGAGCACCGATAGCCTACTCCATATTAAAAACAGTTCGCAAATTAAAACAACAAGATAAATCAATTACCCTTCAATGGATACCATCTCACATCGGTCTCGCAGGTAATGAGGTGGCAGACATTTTAGCAAATGAAGCGGTCAGCGACGGGATTCCATTTAGCATAGTACCTACATTTATGGATTCAATAAAAATAGTTAAAAAACATTGTAGGCAGATGTGGAGTGAATATTTTGATGACAGATCGTTAGATAAGGCGATATGGTATAAAACGACCCAGCCACAACTCTTAAGAAACCCATGGTTTGAAGACTCCTGCATGAGTCGACATGAAATAGTTTTAGCGTTTGGACTACGTTCCGGACACATTCCATTAAATAAATTTGCATATTTAATGAAAAAGGTGCCGTCGCCAAACTGTGACGAATGTGATATTTTGGAAGATGCATACCATATCATCATGGAATGTGTCCGGAACGAAAGTGCGAGAAAAGATTTCAAGAATAAAACCTTATTTGAAGTTGGGGGTTGCAACCAAATCTTGGGGCAACCACTATCTGAGGATGCAAAAAGTTTGTATAAACTTGTTGCGTTAGGATTAAGTAGACGATAAAATGTATTGTTTATATCTGTACAGAGCGACATCGTCACAACAGTGACAAAGCTCTTTAAATAAAAAAAAAAAAAAAAAAAGACAATAAGAGCGTGTCAAGTTCATTTTGAACACCTTGCCCGCTACGCTACTTCTGCTGCTGACTGTACCTAAGTATAAATCGAAAAAAAAACCGGCCAAGTGCGAGTCGGACTCGCCCACCGAGGGTTCCGTACAAACTTTCTTTCAAACTACCTAGTAAAAATAATCTCATATTTTCATATAACTCTAATGACTTGACTAGAAGACAAAAGTATAGGCACTAATGAGTATTATAGTGTATAGCGCCATCTCCCGGTCAATTTGCTAACTAATTTGCGCGACCTGGTTTTTCAGGGATAATTCTTTATAATGTTAACCGATTTAAACAGTTTTTACTTTATTGGACAGAAGATGGTTTACGTAACATCTCGTATTAATTTGAAGTACGATATACATCCGCAAGGGTGGGTAAATTGAAAGTAAAAATCTGAAAAGTTTTTTGTGAATTAAAAAAAAAAAGTATTCAAAATACAAACACGATTATATTTTTCCTGTAATATTTAGCATAAAACCAATGTTTACTAAAACTTTCATAATTTTTCGTTGGTAAACTTCGGAGATAAGGGGGGGGAACGGTATTTTTTTTACATTTTCCTTCAAAATTCTTTTTTTTTCCACAACAAAAAAATTATAAAAAATAGCTTATTTACGTTCAATTTGAGTTCTTTCCAACGATACCACACTTGCCCTAGTAACTTGAAATTTACAGTTTGCCCCCCTTTCATTTTGGCCATTTTCTACAATTAAAATTAATATATTTAAAAAAATTATACTTTCTATTTGTAGAGGTTTACAATGTTCACAACTATTCCAAATTTCAAGTTGATAGCATTAGTAGTTCTCGAGATATTTAGGAATGTGACAGACGGACAGACAGACGGACAGAGTCGCACCATAAGGGTTCCTGTTGTACCTTTTTGGTACGGAACCCTAAAAATCGACCGTACCTTACTCTTATAGAGATATTCCCTAAAAGACATTCATACGAGAGCTTCCAAATGGGGTCAATTTGGACCCAATATATCTTTAGGCTATTCCATTTAAATGTCCTAATAGATTCACTCGAGGACCGGCCACTCGGACCCTTTCGGGATAAGTGAGAACACCCTGTTTTTGTCCAAACAGATCTTCCATCAGAGATAATAAAAATAAACTCTCTTCGAGTTGGGTAGGTAAATAAAACATCAGAAATGTAAATAAGTAAATAAAACGCACTAAAATGACTGACTCTATTCTTACAAAAATGTCTATTTCGACCACCCTAATTTTACACCGACAGGGAAATGACAAAGTGTATCAGTTAATGAATTAATTGCCTATGTACATCATTTTATACATCTAAAAAAAAAGCCATCTATAAGCGCTGGTAGCCTAGCGGTAAGTACGTGCAACTTTCGTTCCGGAGGTCGCGGGTTCGAACCCCGGCTCGCACCAATGAGTTTTTCGGAATTTATGTGCGAAATATCATTTGATATTTGCCAGTCGCTTTTCGGTGAAGCAAAACATCGTGAGGAAACCGGACTAATTCCAATAAGGTCTAAATAAAGAAAAAAAAAAAAAAAGACAATAAGAGCGTGTCAAGTTCATTTTGAACACCTTGCCCGCTACGCTACTTCTGCTGCTGACTGTACCTAAGTATAAATCGAAAAAAAAACCGGCCAAGTGCGAGTCGGACTCGCCCACCGAGGGTTCCGTACAAACTTTCTTTCAAACTACCTAGTAAAAATAATCTCATATTTTCATATAACTCTAATGACTTGACTAGAAGACAAAAGTATAGGCACTAATGAGTATTATAGTGTATAGCGCCATCTCCCGGTCAATTTGCTAACTAATTTGCGCGACCTGGTTTTTCAGGGATAATTCTTTATAATGTTAACCGATTTAAACAGTTTTTACTTTATTGGACAGAAGATGGTTTACGTAACATCTCGTATTAATTTGAAGTACGATATACATCCGCAAGGGTGGGTAAATTGAAAGTAAAAATCTGAAAAGTTTTTTGTGAATTAAAAAAAAAAGTATTCAAAATACAAACACGATTATATTTTTCCTGTAATATTTAGCATAAAACCAATGTTTACTAAAACTTTCATAATTTTTCGTTGGTAAACTTCGGAGATAAGGGGGGGGAACGGTATTTTTTTTACATTTTCCTTCAAAATTCTTTTTTTTTCCACAACAAAAAAATTATAAAAAATAGCTTATTTACGTTCAATTTGAGTTCTTTCCAACGATACCACACTTGCCCTAGTAACTTGAAATTTACAGTTTGCCCCCCTTTCATTTTGGCCATTTTCTACAATTAAAATTAATATATTTAAAAAAATTATACTTTCTATTTGTAGAGGTTTACAAAAATCGGACAGAGTACCATAAGGGTTCCTTACTCTTATAGAGGTATTCCCTAAAAGACATTCATACGAGAGCTTCCAAATGGGGTCAATTTGGACCCAATATATCTTTAGGCTATTCCATTTAAATGTCCTAATAGATTCACTCGAGGACCGGCCACTCGGACCCTTTCGGGATAAGTGAGAACACCCTGTTTTTGTCCAAACAGATCTTCCATCAGAGATAATAAACATAAACTCTCTTCGAGTTGGGTAGGTAAATAAAACATCAGAAATGTAAATAAGTAAATAAAACGCACTAAAATGACTGACTCTATTCTTACAAAAATGTCTATTTCGACCACCCTAATTTTACACCGACAGGGAAATGACAAAGTGTATCAGTTAATGAATTAATTGCCTATGTACATCATTTTATACATCTAAAAAAATAGCCATCTATAAGCGCTGGTAGCCTAGCAGTAAGTACGTGCAACTTTCGTTCCGGAGGTCGCGGGTTCGAACCCCGGCTCGCACCAATGAGTTTTTCGGAATTTATGTGCGAAATATCATTTGATATTTGCCAGTCGCTTTTCGGTGAAGCAAAACATCGTGAGGAAACCGGACTAATTCCAATAAGGTCTAGTTTACCCTTCGGGTTGGAAGGTCAGATGGCAGTCGCTTTCGTAAAAACTAGTGGCTACGCCAAATCTTGGGCTTAGTTGTCAAAGTGGACCCCACGCTCCCATGAGCCGTGGCAAATGCCGGGATAACGCAAGGAGTATGATGATAATTTTATCCATCTCACACTAAACTTGGAATGAGAACTTAGCTGAGTTAAGTAGGTACATGTTTACTTACTTACACCGTGTCCAATAAGTTTGAATACAGCACAAATAGCCAATAAAACAAAATGAACAAATAGTTACTACATTATTATTATATTTTATGAATGGCACTCTTATTTACTACATACACAACAAATGTTTTGGAATAACTCCAGCATTAACTTGTTTACCAGCCTCAAACGCTTCTCAAACGGATCACACGCGGCACGCACCGTTTTCTTCACATTTCATCCCAAATACTCTCGATAACCTTTTTGAAATGATCTAGGTTTATGATTTTATAAAAATGTAGTCTTCAAAGCATGTATGACCATACAAAATTGTCTAATACGCCTAAACCTGGAGACCTGGGTGGCCACTCATGTTTCGGATAAAAAACTGCCAAATTAGTCTGAAACTACGCTAGAATACCATTTGCCGAATGTGCTGGAGGTGCGTCTTGTTGGGACACATGATACTCATTCCCAAGTATCCTTTTTAACTTTAAGGCATTTTTTTCTCCAAAACCTTGGTTTTAAAGAAAAAAACGTTGATTTTAACGCTTTTAACTGTAAGTACTGTAAGACTATGGGATATGGGTTAAATTGTGGTGTAGGCGAGAGGCTGGCAACCTGTCACTGCAATGCCACAGTTTCGTTTTCTTTTAACCCCTTATTTGCCAAGAGTGGCCCTGAAGCTTTAGTAGTTTCATGTGCTCTGCCTACCCCTTAATGGGATACAGGCGTGATTGTATGTATGTATGTATGTATGTAACTGTAAGTACTGAAGGTAGTTTACCTCGCTTACATACTGCATCCCACACCTGGGCCGATGGTGAGCTCTGGAACCTAGGCACATTTTTCTAGTTGCCCGGAACGTTATCTATCCTCGGTACCCATAATAGTTTATTTTGGAGACGTGGCGTCTGTTTTATCACATACAGATTCTCCTTATAAAAAATAACTCGTCACCTGCGTGCCGAGCAAGTATTTTGTTGGCACTTTACCTCTTTGTTTTTCTTAGACACTTCGGAAATTTCATGTACTTTGTGCTTGTATTTTATTAAGAGGAATATACTCTTTAGTTTAAATAAGAATATGATGGCCTGTGATCCCTATATCTTTAGAACTGAGGTGAGTATTCGGACTTATTGGACACGGTGTATATGAAAATTTTGGCTTCAAGTAAATTTTTACCAAACGACAACGTACCTACCCGAATTGAATTTCGCATCGCATTATTATTTATTCTTTAATACGAACTTTACAACCGACAAATATATCAAAAAACAACGTACGAGTAGGTACATATCGAATTCGAATCAATCAGTAACCAAACAAACCACAGACTAACAAAGCTATCAATATTGAAACTTTACGTCATATATTTTATGTTTGCATTTTGCCAATCTGAATAAAGTTTATATATGTACTTTCAATTCACTTACTGGATGTACATTTTTAACTCTTGCTTCGATAGGTAATGGTGTCTAGGTTATACAGACATTAAACGGCTATATCAAGACCGGCACTTGAATATTTATTACTTAAGAATAGTATAATAAAACAATGTAAAAGTATGTTATATATCGGTAAATAATACATACATGTACCTAAACTATATATTTTATGTTTTATAGTATAGGATCGACTAGTAGGTAATATCTGTTGTTCTGGTTCTGTATACATATTTAGACAAACTATACGTTATGCTATGTTACTATGTATATAGTGTAGATACGTATATGTAACTATTTTACTGCCTAGAAGATTGTGTTTATTCACACAAATCGTAATCAGAAGTTGTACTATTATCAGGGGCGGCTCACTCCGCGATTCTATCGCCGCGCTACAAGTATATATTTTATATTTTATGTTTTATAGTATAGGATCGACTAGTAGGTAATATCTGTTGTTCTGGTTCTGTATACATATTTAGACAAACTATACGTTATGCTATGTTACTATGTATATAGTGTAGATACGTATATGTAACTATTTTACTGCCTAGAAGATTGTGTTTATTCACACAAATCGTAATCAGAAGTTGTACTATTATCAGGGGCGGCTCACTCCGCGATTCTATCGCCGCGCTACAAGTACATGCTGGCGGCCGCGAGTTCGCGGTCTAATCAGGGGTGGCGCGCGTTCTCACGGAACGCACGTTCGCACTTTCTATTGTTACTTTACGTCGCGAGTTTTTTTAAGTTTTATAGGCGATGTCCGCATTGTCCGCGTGTGAATGGCTAATAATGCGTAGTTAAATAGACATCATGAATAAAATAGGACAATCTTACACATCCAATATTGATTAAGTCCCACGTAAAAGTTCAATAAGGCTTGTGATGGCGGGACTTAAACAAAAATATATAAATACTGTATATATACCTAGAATGTACCCAAGACTGGAATATAATAGTATAACATTTTCTACTAGAGTACTAATTCGTTTTAATCCATAGGCAACCCTATCGTCCGACGCTGCGCACGTGCGGCTCGTTTCTTTGTTAGAATTTTGTAGGCATTTAAAAGGCGGCATTTCGTGAACATCAAAGTAGTGGGCCTTCTGTACTTGTACTATTATATATTCTGTGCTATTATATATTCTGTGTAAGAAGGTAAAATCGAAATGAATGTTTCGTAGTATGTATACTATGTATGTCATATTAAATATAAATATTGTATACAGGAGGTGATGCCACCGGTGTTACGCGGAGAGATGCTACTGGATCGCATGGGCGGTGGCCAAGCGCGCATGAGCTACGAGCAACTACGCAAGGACGCGCAAGACCTGGAGATGCAGATCAAGCAACTACAGGTACGTAAGCATAACCTACAGGAGTTGTGATATGTGCCACCGGTGTTGCGCGGAGAAATGCTACTGGAGCGCATGAGCGGTGTTCAAGCGCGCATGACTTGCATGAGCTACGAGCTGCTACGCAAGGACGCGCAAGACCTGGAGATGCAGATCAAGCAACTACAGGTACGTAAGCATAACCTACAGGAGTTGTGATATGTGCCACCAGTGTTGCGCGGAGAAATGCTACTGGAGCGCATAAGCGGTGTTCAAGCGCGTATGACTTGCATGAGCTACGAGCAGCTACGCAAGGATGCGCAAGACCTGGAGATGCAGATTAAGCAACTACAGGTACTTTAGTGCAACCTAATAATAATAGCAAACGTATCTACTTACCGCGTCAAATGAACTCGGTAAAATCCACTTGAAGCTTTTGGGCGTCAATTTTTGTAAGTTGAAGTCAACCAAAACAATAAAAAATGCCTCGTTACGTGATATTTAATTGCAACAACATAAATATTATGAACACTCAAGAGTCTGAGACATATTTAAAGTTACATGCAAGAAACAACTTCAGTACAGTACCTACATACATAATTTGACACGCTCGGCCCCTATACCAATAGATACACTTGGTTCTTCTATCTAAATTAAGTTTTGTGGTAACTTACAAGTGAAGCAACCGGTGTTGGAAAGTTACTAGCAGTACTATTTAAGGTTTACAATCGGCAGCCAGTTGTGTGTGAGTTACGAGCAACAACTGCAGGTACGCTTGAGAAACAACCGGTTTTACGTAGAGAGCTAGCTATCTTATGGGTGGTGCCCAGGTGTGCAAGCGTTACGAGCAACTACGCAAGGACGTGCAAGACCTAGGTACGTAGCCGAATGGCACAAACGCTCACGAAACAAAACGCTCGTAGATATCTATCTCTATCGCTCTTGCGCATTGGCGCGACAGAGCCAGACTACTCTTCGCGGCGTTTCGTTTTTGTTTCGCGTCGTAGAAATGCCATTCGGCTACGGGACCTGGAGATACAGATCAAGCAACGGATTTCAACTTTCACTTACACATTATATCGTTAACTTCATTAATTCCGCTCTATTTAGTCACACCTTTGTTTAAAGTGCTCCAATAGATTCAGTCAACGACAGCCATTAATTTTAAATTCTAATGAATAACTAATAAGTAATAACTTCCAGTTCAATGATTACTTCCGCTCAGTCAATATACATAGGTATTATTCAACCAATTGGGTTATACAGCCACGAACGCGTGTTGTAAGGATTCTGCTTAAATCATTTGTCAAAGATGCAAAGGCGTATTATTATTCAACCAAAACATTACCTAATAAAATACCACAATATTGAAATCCTCGAATGCGTGTTAAGTAAAATGACTAGCAAAATTTCCAACAAAGTCGTATTTCCTTGAATCTGCCTTGTTTGGGCGTTCTGTCGAATATTTCCCTGTAAATCACTTCAACGGAAGCCTCCATTACGCTGGATGAATTTTCGTTGCGATTGACAGGCAACGTGTGATGCGAAAAGCCCGCTCTGGAGGTTTTTGAATTAGGTACGTTATATTTTGAACATGTCTCGTCTCAGTGATGGTCTGATTTTTAAACAAAATGTGAGAACATTATACATACTTTGTTTCTAAAATGGCTTTTTTCTACTCGTCGACTTTAATTTGTCAATTAGGACACCTCAGACTAAACAGAACTATTGTCTGGGTGCACGATGACAGCATCGTAGCGGTTACAACTACGGTGGACTTAGAAACGCCAAATAGCTTTCTATCAATACGAAGAGTAAGTAAATAAACAAATAAGTTTAATGAGATAGCGTAATATTTAATTCGATCATATAAATATATAATGTCGATAATAACATTCACCTTTTAAAACTCCGTTTAAAATGACACAATCAATAAATTTCAGGTAAGTACAGTCACGGACTTTAGTTGTTCATCCACTTCTAGCTCATTTTATACTGGAACGTCATAGCTCAACTATGCTTAACTCTGAAATGTCCAGTATAAAATGAGCTAGAAGTGGATCAACAATTAAAATCCGTGACCGTACCTACACACGGAGTTTCTCACTGTTGAGTTCGCGAAATGTAAATAAAGAAGTAAACCGATTTTAGGTAATAAATGAGTGTTGTTAATAATTTAGATTTTTTGTCTATTTTAAAAGTATGTTAGTTTACTTACTTTTTCCTCTTACAGCGATTATCTATTTAATTTGTTGGTCTCGTCACCAATTTGCTTGTGCATATTTATAAAAACTGTTTTTCCCAGTGTTCGTACAATTAGCTACGTAGCATGTATCGTGACGCATATTTATTTATTTTTACTTTAAATGCGCGGATACGTAAATTTCGCTGTAAAAAGTGATGACAGTGGTTTGCCGAGGATTCCTTTTTTGGTCACGGTGTGCGCTGCGATCGATTCATGGTTTTCCCACCACCTACATCGCACCAAGCCAATAAGTGCTGACTTTTCAGTGTTGGATAGTCTTTGACACTTAGTCAACTATAATATTTCATTACAGTGTGCGTAGCCGAATGCGTGCGTAATAGTAAATAGTAGTAAAACACTTTATTGTACCAGAAAATAATACAACACACAAGAAAAAGAGCTTAACACTAGTACAAAGTCTCTTCCAGTTAACCTTTGAGCAATTGAAGCTATTTATCTCTATCGCTCTTGCATATTGGCGCGACAGAGCCAGACAACATTTCTACGGCGTTTCGATTTCGTTTCGCGTCGCAGAAATGCCATTTGGCTACGGGGCCAGTCACTTTAGTTAACTCTTAATAATTTCAAAAATAGAACGTCATACAAGTTCTATATTATACTACTTTGCGATACCTGGCAGTTTTTTCTGCATCCGAAACACTTTTCTATAATCGCGTTATCGACCAATCAGAGACAGTCATTACTGTATTACAAACAATTGGTTTCCAGGAAATTCGATGTTGATCTATGATATGAAGTATCTAAAGGCAATCACACCATGAGTTTGACTATTAAGCTACTGATAATTCAAAAGTACAAATTCACCGATGTGTTTTTGTAGATCTGCCATTACAACATTATAAAAACCACTTCTTTAACCCCCGCGCCGTATCAACCAAGATACTTTGATACTTTACAACCAAAGATAAAATGCAAACTTTAGTACTGTACTGTAAGTATACTTACCCACATTTTCTTCCCTACCTTATGGAGGTATGTAAAATCTAATTAAGAAAACCTTCAGGAAAAAGTAAGCTATAATCTCTCTAACTTTACGTGCCTGTCACATGAACCCCAAATGTAACAGCTTCTCAGGACAATTCGCATGTGTTCTGACATCACCGATATTAACGCCGTGTCTTGCGTGGGCGACGGTCGCGCGACCGTCGCGCGACCGTCGTCGTCGCGTCTCATACTTCCATATCGATAAGGTTTGATTTCGTATGCGTCGCATCGCCGTCGCGCGACCATCGCGCGACCGTCGTCCACGCAAGCCACGGCGTAAGGCTCATTCAGACGGTGAGAAAAGTTGCATGCGATATACCTAACCTCGGATTTAAGTTACACGGGCTTTCAGGCTTCGTACGAGTACATCAGCAAATCATTCAAATACCGCGAGGTAATGAAACTCGCATGAAAGGTCTTTCACAGTGTGCACACTTAGGCACTGCTCCCATCGCGAGCTAGTAAACTATGAGCTATCGGCTATAAAAACGAACAAAAATAAGCACTCCCGTGTAAATAAAAGAAATACGGCGATGTTTATAGTTACTCGCCCAACGGTGAGCTATCAATATCGCCGTGTCTCTTTTATTTGCACGCTTTTGGTGGAATCAGTACCTTAGAAAGATAATAATAGGATCGCATTGTGTGATAACCGCCTAACAAGACGATTGTGTTCACAGGACGGATTAGAAGCACTCGCGCGACACCAGGCTCGCGGGTTGGAGACAAACATGTACAGCAAAGTCAACGAGATACAGGTACGTAACCTGTGAAATTATCGTAATATCAGCTTTGAACACACAACATGCATTTTATGTTTTATAGAAGAAAGACATAGAAAGGCTTTATTTAATATCACATTATGGTTCTTCCACACAATGGACCAGTGAGATGGCTATAATTCTGATGATCGTCTTGTAGTTGTGCACAAAATGTCCACCACAGGCCATCCTATTGACATCCTACGGCGCTGTAAGATATCCGACACATTATGATTATGGTTCAGCCTGTATTGAAGCCGTGTGATCACATAATTACCATGAAAAGTATCAAAGTTATCCACTTTAACCGTCAGAAATACGCGATGCAAAATCTGCAAAAAAAGTTAGGGCGAGATATCAGGGCACATATCTGATGATAAGGAAAATGTACTCTTCATATTAATGATTGTTACTGCAAACATGGCGAAACTCCTACTAATTTAGCTTTAGGTATATAATGATTTCTTTTGTTGCATAAATAGCTTAACAGTTCGTTGAGTTCGATCCTCTCAATTCTATAAAAAACGTAGTCCCGTCAGTTTAAATACGGCTAAGCTAAAACAAATGCGCATAGTTGAACGTCATTAAAAATTCACGCTCAGTCTGATTCTGCGGTTAAAATAAACGTATCAATTCCACTTGGCCCGATTATTGAAGCGGCGGTCTAAATTATTCCGGAAAATAATAGCTTGCGAGATTCATGTAGGTACAACGGAATTGTGCAAAAATCAGCAATAATATGTATGCTGAATATGGCTGGCTACTGACAAAGGTTTGCAAACATGGTACGATCATAACTTCTTAACAGAGCTTACCCCTGTCTCAAGTTTTGTACTAAATATATGTAATAAGCATTGATACGTGCCTACGTCAGAATGTTTATTTAATTAAACAACGTTTTATGAAGATTACATGCATAAACAGCTCAAATAACGTGTCATGTTCACAAACTGGCTTTCAAACTTTTCTCATAAAAGTTTAATGTTTCACAGAACCATAACAACATTCATAAATAAAGTGCGAAATGTTATTCTAGGATCCACACCAGCGACATCTAAGTTTTGTATCTAACATTTTATAAAGTCAAAGGTTTTTGATAACAGCGCCATCTGTTAAAGGGTGCTTGCACTAACTAAGAATGGAGGTTCGTTTAAAGCTCTCCGAAGCGAACTTTCTAAGTTTCTAGAGTGTTATTGAACCGTTAGGGGGCACCACTATCTCTTTATTGGCGCGAAGTATAAACTGTCAAGTTTTAGTTTCCGTTCTAGGTCACAAGATTGTAGACTTCATACCTGCGAATAATACTTTTATATATTTTTACTTTGGCAGGAGGATATATCTATGAAAAAATATGACTACAGGGCGACACAGCTTCATCTTGCTGCAGTAAGAGCTCAGGTAAGTCCATATTATTGTCTACATAATTATTTGTAAAAAAAAGTGTAGGTATAGGTACCCACGCGAGTATTTTATTGCTCGGTGCGTTTAATTTGACATCCTACTTCTATGGTTTGGTTTGGCGTGATTGACAATTTAATTATGATTAGAAAAAGTGATCGTGCTCGGCAAAGTGGATGAAAATGAACATTAAAGCCATATGCTTATTTTCGTAACATACGATTTTTCAGCATAAGATGATGATATTTAATTACAGTTGTCATCAAAACTTTTGGGTGCAATTGAAATTTTAATTGTCATTGCCAAATTATTGTATATTATATGTATATCTACTACAAACAACAACATTAATGACGTTGTATAACAACGACTGCGATTTTGACTGCGCTGCTCACAGCCTCAGTAGGTAAATTCAGACATAGGTACATGTACACATCAGACTAGCCTTCTGAGGCGGCTACTAAAATATTTCGTCGCTGGCCAACTACTCATTCTTCTAAGTGTTTACATTCCGATAGGCTGCTGGGCGGGCCCAATAGCGCAGGCGCCAAAGCCTTCGCACATGTGCAGAAAACCAACAGCTTGAATCAATAGTTTTAACTTTTCCCGCTTTTAATTCAGTGCTTGAAAGTTCTTCTTTTGCGAAGCTTTAGCTGTTAGGAAGTTTTTTTTTGTGCTTGCAGTTTTTGATATAGGTCAAGAATATAACTCAGGTAAGTAAGTTTTAACCTGTAAAAATACAATAATTTATCTACATTCTATGTAATTTTTAAAATTGTTTTTATAGGTTTTTTTATTATTTAGTTATAAATTAAAATAATATGAATAACGTAAACAGTTTTGAAAGTACAAAACAATAATATTTAATGTTTTTCGTAAGTACGATTGCCGCATTGCGCACAGCCTCCCATTCAGTCTGAGAAGAGATCTCGCACACATAACCTTGCGACGCTGTCCGTGTACATAACAAAGCACTCGCCAGTATATATAATACACGTGTTTCCGTCCCTTAACGTTATTTATATTCAGCAACCACGGAAAATAAACTGAAAATTAAATTCCGAGCCAAAATGGGCTGGATATCTATGAAGAATCATATGGTGAGTTTTTGTAACTATGGCTTTTCTGTCACTCGTTTCATATTATAATATTTCGTTTAATTATTTCATGAAAATAATAATTGATTGACCATTTGAAGTTAACGAAAATCCCCTGATTCATTGGCATTATTGGGAAGCAGAATTCATTTCCCGATGACAGAAACATTCATGAAAATAACCTAAAACGCTGTATTTTCGCGCAAAGATACTATTATTCTATTGATTGTTGAATATTGTATGTTTTAAAGTTTATTTTTTGTCGTATGGTGGCGAAACATTAATAGGAAATGTTTTCTGTGCTAGAATTTTCCAGTTAAACTGACCTTCTTCCGTAACAATTACATCAATTAAAGTAATTCATTATCTGAGTGTCATTGAGGCACTTAATAGCGCATAGAAATATTGAGTAAAATCAAGATAATTAATGCATTTTTGTCTCAAAACAGCTTAATAAAAAAAATGTTGGTGCATTGTGCATAACAGGTGCAACGCTCACGGTGTTATTCTCTGTCTCTTACAAATTACTTTTTCGGGACCATGGTGTCCTGGGAATTCATAGGTATGTAAATAGATTCCGTATACCGGTTTCAGCAGGTGAATAATAGCGTAAACAAAAAAAACAATTTGAAAAAAACCCCGACCTGGACCGATTTCCACCAAACATGTCTAAGAACACTCCTGACTAATTCGGCTTTCAACAAAAAGTAACTATAAATCGGTTCATCCGTTCAGGAGCTACGATGCCATAGACAGATACACTCACAGACAAACCGTCGTTTTTGCTTGGGGGGTTAAAAACGGATCTAATTCTGTTATATACTTTTTTGGATGGAACAAAAAACTAGAAGCAGTAAATACCACCTTTCACAATGACGACGGAAACACATATGAATTACTAGACAGCTACGACAATTTTCCAAAAAACAAGTCCCGTTTTACCTTTCTTTACCTCAATGCTCGGAGTATACGAAAAAAAGGCAAACTGGACGAACTGAAATGCACCCTTCGAGCTATACCAAATACTGTGCATGTGATTCTACTTACAGAAACATGGATACATACAGAAGCGCAAGCTTTGCAACTTCAAATCCCAAATTATACGCATTATTATAATATTAGAACCGATACCAGCGGAGGTGGAGTGTCAGCATACATCCATAACAATCTTAAACATAATTTGTCAGAATCCAAGTACGAAAAAGGAATCAATTACTTATGGATCCAATTAGAAAAATATTCCCTCGAAGTAGGCGTAATATATAGACCTGGACACACCAGTCTTAACGATTTTCTTGAAGAATATGAATTGCAATTGGAACAGAGGAAAAGGGCAATAGTATTCGGAGATTTTAACATCGATCTACTAACTAAAGACAGAACAAGCAAACAATACAATCAACTATTAAAGGAGACCGGCTATAAGGTCATCAATAAGATCAACAGAGACTACTGCACAAGAGACGGATCGACTAAAAAATCCATCTTGGACCACGTGAGTTCAAACTAAGGGATGTCACATGATAACAGTAAATTCTCATTATCAGACCACAAACACCTATATTTAGAGATTAAAAAAGTAAAACCACCATCGAGAATGTATATGACATGAACTTGCAACTCTGAAGCATACCGATAGATGTCTTATAACGATTCCTCGCTGGACTTGTACTAATATGTATTCTGTGGCTGGACTGCCAATTTTTAAGGCCAAACAGTGCCGAGGCTGCCGAGAGTCCTGTGAATCTCCTTGGGGTTCTACTCCGACCAACAAAGTCACACCGAAAAGGAGACTCTGGCCGACTCTTGGGTGAATTGGGGTCCGTGGAGTCGTTACCGTTAGGTACTCCTCAGCAACTAGCCACAAGCTGCCCTGCGTGCTTAATATTGAGTTGAGTATTATTGTGATGCCATGGATGCTAATCGTACCCAAATTTGTTGGTAGAAAAGTAGAAATCCAAGCGGTGAAATGTTAATTAGAATTTAATTTGGGACCTTTTTCTACTTACCAGGTCCTTCGTGCCACATCATAAATAAAGAGTCTTAAAACTAGCTTCATGTACGAGTAGGTTTACGTTTTTTTTTAATATTTTCTATTTATAAGTAGGTAAGGGTGCCTTAAGGGACTTCTGCAAACACCGAAGTTGGCGAAAGCACGGAGGTATAGCTTTCATTTTTAAAACCCTTAAATCGACAACGTCCACTATACTAAACATCCCAAGTAAAAAATTCTACGCCGAATATTAAAGCATATCAAGACTTTTGATGTAGCGTAAGTGAATCGTTAGTTATTTTTAGGTAAATAAATAAATATTAGATTCCAGTGGAGACCTAATATTTGTGTCAAAGTCCTACAGAACACAGACCTTACTAGGAAGCATCCGACTGACTGATATTGTTGCTAGCTGTTTTAATTTTTTTGTTTGACAGTATTTTGCAGCATTAAAATGTATAATAAATGATAAGTCTCAGTCTAAATAACACGAAAAGGTGTTGTTTTTATGAGTATTACGCACTTGAAAATGCAGTAAGTATGCAGTATTTTACCCGTTGTCAAGTTCACGATACTTTTGCTACGTCCAGTACGTTGGACGATACCAAGGAAACGGTGATTAATAACCATTATTTTTTATGATTGTTTTATTGTAAATAACAATAATTTATTCCTTTATAAAACATAGTTTTACATGTCAACAAAATTACATATAAATACAATTATCCCACACACCTCACACCTCACATAGTTTACAAGTAATACACAAGAAACAAAACAAATTAAACAGAGGTAACAACAGGCGGTCAGGTCAGGTCAGGTCAGGTCTTATCGCTGAAGAGCGATCTCTTCCAGACAACCTTTGGGTACTGGAGTTAATATAATCAGAATATATGGTAGGTGGCTCTAAAAATATGAGAAGTAGAATTTAAATACAACCAAACAACACAAAACACTCATTCAAATAGACATACATAAATAAGTATAACCATAAACATACATAAACATACACACATAAATATATATATAAAAAGGTTTATATTCATAGAGAAACAAACAACAGTGTCATTCATAAAATCTAAGGAAGGGAAAGATAGTATTCTTTAAGGTTTAGTGTATTGTACATTGTTTAACATAAATTATGAACCTCACAACTCACAATATATATTTTTTAAACTTTGTAGTTTAGGATGGATTATCATGTAATTATTATTCACGAATGAGTTAAAAGGCGAAGCGTGCTAAAATCGCCAAATTCGAATTCGTTTCCATGCCAATCGCGAACAGTACACAGTAGACTACTTAAAAATGTTGGCTTTGTTGATGAAAGGATAAAAATATTACATTATAAAAGTCATGGTTGTCCCTACCAATCCTACCATCATTAAATAGGCCCACATAAAGACATAAGATGGTCAATTATGATTAGTTGATTACTAATAAATTACATAAAAATATTAGACTACCAATACGCTTCTTAAACACGACAGTTAAATATGAAATTAAAATAGAAATCAAAAACAGAAATATATATAAATATTATTAAATCAATATCAAAGGACATTTTTACACAGATTGACTAAGTTCCACGGGAACCTTAAGAAGGCTTGTGTTGTTGACACAACGATATACACAATATACAAATACTTAGATACATAGAAAATATCCATGACTCTGATTCTCAGGAACAAAATATATCTGTCTTCATCACACAAAAAAATGGCCTTACCGGGATTCGAACCCGGGACCGCGGCGTAGCAGGTAGGGTCAAAGATATATAATAATAACATATTATAATATATAGTAGTGTGACTATTTAAAATAGAAATAAGAAAATATGTACAAATGCCTAACTATTACGTTCACGAGAAATAAAAATGCAATAGAATACGAATACTGCATTGACCAAATCAAACTGAAGAGGGTATCGACAGTCAGAGATCTCGGTGTGATATTTGACTGCGAGCTATCGTTTCGCCACCACTATGAGCACATTGTGAACAAAGCAAACCGCACGTTGGGGTTCATCATGCGCAATTGTAAACCATTTAAAAATGTCTCGAGCCTAAAAACTCTCTACTGCGCTCTAGTGCGCACATCACTTGAATACTGTTCAGCCATATGGTATCCGATCTATAAATGTCATTCCGAGCGAATCGAATCTGTCCAAGCTAAGTTCCTAAGATATCTTTGCATTAAAAGGGGGACTCGTCAAACACTCCCGGAGTATGCTGACCGGTTGACCGCATTTGACTTGCAATCCCTGTCTGTTAGGCGCAAGATATCCGATCTTTCCTTATTCTATAAAATATTGCAGGGTGGCCTGGACGGTGGCCTCATAGAACACATATATTTCAGAGCCAGTAGTAGGATGACTAGAAGCCAAAAACTATTTGTTTTGCCAGTAGTCCCTAACAATAATGTTACTCGTAACGCTCCTATCTTCAGAATGTGTAATCTATACACTGACCTAAACAGTGAGCCGGATATTTTGAGCATGTCTTTGTCTAGCTTCATCAGCCATATTGTAAAATCAAAGGTTCTTGAACATTAAATTAATTGTTTCTTTTCATTTATTATGCACTAGCATGTTAGTATTAGGTTTATATAAGTACCTACGTAGATAGTTTGGATTTGAATTATTTAAAATAAAATGTTGTGTACAATTGTTATTGTGATATAGGCATTAGTTAACAGTTATCAATTCATTTATACTACTAAAATGTATCCTGCTTATGTCATGTTATTGTACCTTATGAAATAAAATAAATAAAATAAAATAATAGAAATTGTTATTGGTTGCCTAACAAACGACAGCCCTCGTATAGGCTTTTGCTCTCTCAATATCCAACAAAACTCTGTGCAAGAAAATTCGTAAAATTGATGGTTATATACACACAGCCATAAGTGTAATACCGTGGTAATACCATAATGGGGTATCACGCAAATTGTCTTGGCACCCTCCGAATTTGTCCTTCGTCATTGCGAACATTTGACTGAGATAGGTGAATTACTGAGCGATATAAGCGAGTTGAATCTCTAGACCTCTACTGAGTTGACAAGTTCGCAAGAATATCAAATGATATAGTTCATATAAATCACTTACAACTTGTGAACGAAACATGTCTAGTCAGTTCGCGAGCTTCGAATAAGACGTTTTATGCTTGAGTTCAATCTCGTTAATCTCGCGAGATCTCGTCGATTTTTCGGCCGAGATCAATCTCGCTAAAAATGACCGAGATCTCGTACAAAAGAGATCTCGCGAGAACGAGATTGCATTCCCTACCCTTGAGCCATCTTGGATGTCGCTTTTTGTGGGGGCCCATCTTGTGGGGACGAGTCACCGTCTGCCGGAAATAAAATTGTATACCGTTTTATTAGGCAGGCGTCCGGTTTTTTATCCATAGCCCAGTATTTAGTCCATCACTTTCATCAAAATAGACCAGGTCATTTTAGATTCCATTAACTCTCAAATAGTCCTTACACCCTGGCGGGTGTTGCCTCTGCGTGTGTCCCATGATACGGGCAAGGGCAACATCCGCTCGGTGTACCCCTTACATTTCATTAAAGTGTCGAAAGGGCCTCTACGCGTTGGCTTCGGCCCCGCGCACGCCTCCCAAAGGTCCGGAATACCATTGTTTCGTGATGGGAAAGATGTAGGTTTTTTAGATAGAAGTTCGTTATTTGGTATACTATAGGTTATTGAGCCAAAGCCAAATGGATAAAAAAAAATATTTTTTACTGAGTACTTTCCCTGGTAGTCCGCGCCGTTACAAGGAAGAGCCAATTTCAATATAGAAATTTCTTATGAATTTTTTGATAATAGCACATGCTTATAATACAGACAATAGCTTTTATGTTACTGTTTCTTATGACATTCGGCTCGTTTAATTTTATGTTAAATATATGTGTCAATAACTGGAAAAATATGATCACCTTAAAAGCTATGAAATTATCTCCCAAAAAAATTGGATGACACAAGTTTGTTACGTCATTATATTTTTTATTATGGGATGTTCTTATGTAAAAACACAAGTGTTTTATGATTAGCAAAACAAGATAATTTGATAGAAATTGTCCAAAATACTGCACGTCTTCTCCTTATGACGCCATTGTGGGGATACACACAATATACATATACACAGATTGACATGTGTAGTGCAGTCCTTGAAACAGTACTGTTCTGACAAGAACAGTGATGTTAGTATCGATTGTGAAACATTGAAGTTGCTCTGAGAAGAGCAGTTTATATTGTCCCGAAAAGGACAGTTTTATCATCGTCCTGACAAGGACAAGACAATCATCGGAGCCTGCAGCATCCTCGTCGAAGTCGTCGTGTCTTCATCTTCAGCGGAGAAACACGCAGCGGAGCGAGGCACGGCGCGCGACGACACGATGTTCACTCCACGGCGGCCGGCGGCGAAAAGGACCCGCGGCCGGAGGTCAATCAGTTTTATTCGCGACCCGCGATCTGTCGCGCATGCGCGGCAGTGGCGCCACTGCCGCGCCGGCGCACCGTTCCCCGCGCGCATGCGCGGGATACCTTTTTCTATCTCTTTCTTTCATGTAAATATTATCTCTTTCTCTCTTGATTCAAAATTGTATATAAACAAGCGTTTTGTAAATAAAAATTCATTCCCTTCTGTACATACAACCTGGAGTTTCTCTACATTACCCCAATGGCCTAACCTTCGCCATAGTGGTGACCACCGACTCTGAACCAGCTACAAGAAGAACATTCTGAAGAAAAAGGAAGAAATCGAGCCAGAAGAAATTCAAGATGCCTCCCAAAATCGACGGTGCTACCCCGCAAGAGGAAGAAAACCCTACTACGGCGACCGCTGCAGCAACTACCTTATCCCACGACGTCGCTGCCATATCCCTCTCCCTGCGCGTTCCGCCATTCTGGAGAGACCAGCCCGTCCTATGGTTCTGCAGTTTCGAAGCCGCCACCGCAGAATTGAAGAGGAGCCAGGCTCAGCTAGCGCAGATGGTTATCGCACAGCTCGACAAACAAGACATTCAGAACATTAGCGATCTCATCTACTCGCCGCCCGAAGACAACTACTACACGGCGATCAAGAACAGACTCATTTCCGTGTACGAGGAAAGCAACAGCGCGCAGACGAAGAAGCTACTGTCACAAGTAGAACTCGGCGAACAGAAACCCAGCCAACTCCTGCGACGAATGCAGACGCTGAACAAAGAAAAGTTCCCCGAGTCAGCGATACAGATGATGTGGCTAGACCATCTCCCGCCACACATTCGCTCCGTGCTCACCGTCAGCGAAGCCTTCAAAATCAAGACGACGCTAGAAGATCTCGCACTGCTCGCCGACAAAATGATGGAGCACACGCCATCATCGTCGAACGCAATCGCCGCAGTCTCTTCACACCCCGTCGTACCACCTTCGCTGCCAGCACCACCGCCACCATCTCCGCAGTCTACGTCATCTGTCGATACTCAATTTCTTATCGGCGAGATACGTAGATTGTCACTAGAAGTTGCCGAACTACGCTCAAGACCACGTGACTACAACAATCAACGCTACAGTCGCTCGCATCGCCGATTCCCGTCGCGTTCGCGCCATAACTCGCAATCTCAAGACCGAAGCTCGTCGAGAAACCGAAGACACTCACCTCTGCCGTACTGCAATTACCATCGAAGATTCGGCATGGATGCACAGAAATGTTCTCAGCCCTGCAGTTTCAAGCCCATACCGCCAGCAAAGTCAGCGTCGGAAAACTAGACGTAACGCTGGCTGCGGCGGAAACCGGCGTTACTATGAAATCTCACCGCCTCTTCGTACGAGACCGCAACAGCAAACTCGTCTTCTTGGTAGACACAGGAGCGAACATCTCCGTCCTGCCAAGAACACCCGGCACGAAGGCGCAAGAACTGCCATTTCAACTTTACGCCGCTAACAACACAGTCATACCTACCTACGGCGAGAAGACACTCGAACTCGACTTGAAACTTCGTCGTCCGTTTCGATGGAAATTCATCATCGCAGCTGTTTCGAAACCCATCATCGGTGCAGACTTCCTCGATCATCATCACATCGTCGTGGATATCACAAAAAGAAGACTCATCGACGGCAAGACGCTACTATACACTGACGCACAACTCTGTACTGACGCTACTATACCTACCGTGCGCAGTATAGACGTGCAACAGTCGTATCACAACATCTTAGCCGACTACCCAGGAACGACACGCCTAACATCGATGAAGCTCAGCCCGAAACACAACGTCGAACATTTCATCGAAACAACTGGACCACCGCTACACTGCAGACCACGTCCGATCGCACCGCACCGCTACGAACTCGTGAAGAAAGAATTCGCAAACATGATGGAACAGGGTCTATGCAGACCAAGCAAAAGTCCATGGGCATCACCTCTTCACGTCGTACCGAAGAAGAACGGCGAATTACGTGTGTGTGGCGACTACCGACGGCTTAACGCTATCACCAAGCCCGATCGCTACCCTATCCCACGCATACGTGATTTTACCTACCAACTCGCCGGCAAGAAAATATTCTCAACATTGGACCTCAATCGCGCCTATCAACAACTACCTATCGCCGAGAAAGACGTCGAGAAGAGCGCCATCATAACTCCATTTGGCCTGTTCGAATTCCCACGAATGTGTCCCGGACTCAAGAACTGCGGACAGACATTCCAACGATTCATACACGAAGTACTACGAGATCTCGATTTCGTATTCCCATTCGTCGACGATCTACTTGTCGCATCTACTGACGAATCTACGCACGAACAACATCTACGCACCATACTTCGCCGACTCGAAGACTACGGTATCACTATCAACCCGTCGAAGTGCGTATTTGGCCAGCCATCAGTGAAGTTCCTCGGCTATGAAGTCAGCAAAGACGGCATACGCCCACCTACCGAGAAAGTACAAGCTATCATCGACTACCCGAAACCAAGGAACATCGATGAGTTGCGACGATTTCTCGGAATGCTCAACTTCTACCGCGAGAATATCAAGAACGCCGCCATACTACAAGCGCCGCTGTGTGCACACCTGCACGGCGCTAAGAAGAAAGACAAGACCGAGATCAAGTGGAACGACGAGGCCGACGCCGCATTTGCCGCTTGCAAAGTTAGCATACAAAACGCCGCTTTGCTCGCGCACCCATCTCACGACGCCCCGCTAGCCATCTTTAGCGACGCCAGTGACAGAGCCGCAGGCGCCTCACTCAATCAATACGTCAACAACACTTGGCAACCACTCGGCTATTTCTCGAAGAAATTCTCCGACGCCCAGACTCGCTACTCTACATTCGATCGAGAACTACTGGCTATCTACATGAGTACCAAACACTTCCGCAAGATGTTCGAGGGACGTGAATTAATAATATTCACCGATCACAAACCTCTCACCTACGCATTTACGAAGATAACTACAAACAACGAGTCACCGCGCCGCACCCGTCAGCTGTTGTACATCAGTGAATTCACAACCGATATACGACACATTCCCGGAACTCAAAACGCAGCCGCTGACGCCCTATCTCGCATCGAAGCCATCGCCTGTCCATCTCCGATCGACTACAAACTACTAGCAGAAGCGCAAGAGCGAGATAGCAACAACATTCAAACACTCGCCCAGCAACAAAACCTAACTTTCAAGCAAGTTGAAATTCCCGGAACCACCGTCAAGCTATTCTGCGAAACATCGACGCCGCATTTACGACCTTATGTACCCGAGGAGCATCGCCGCGCCGCCTTCAACGCTGTACACAACATAAGTCATCCCGGAGTGAGAACGTCACGAAAACTAGTCAAACAGCGATACTTTTGGCCCGGTCTAAACGCCGATGTAGGCAAATGGGCAAAAGTATGTGTACACTGCCAGCGCGCGAAGATACAGCGACATACTTCAAGCCCTCTCGGAAGTTTCCCGCCAACTACAAGGTTCGAACATATACACATCGACCTTGTAGGACCTCTACCAACCGCCGCCAGTGGACATCGATACCTACTCACCATGATCGACCGTGCAACAAGATGGCCCGAAGCGATCCCGCTAATCGAAATCACAGCCGAAGACGTCGCGAAAGCACTATACGAAGGCTGGATTTCCCGCTTCGGCTGCCCCGCTACCATAACGACCGACCAAGGACGTCAGTTCGAAAGTCGAGTATTCGCATCACTCACGCGATTACTCGGCATCGAAAGAACGCGATCGACACCCTACCATCCTGAGTCGAATGCTATGATCGAGCGTTTTCATAGAAGTCTGAAAGCCGCACTAAAAGCTAGACTACAAACGGAGAAGTCATGGATCGACGTCATACCTAGCGTGTTACTTGGACTACGTGCCGCACTTCGCACCGACACCGGAGTTAGCCCAGCCCTACTAACCTACGGCTGCAGTGTACGACTACCCGGAGAGCTACTCACACCTACGCGTGACGTCACTATGGACCCAGACTTCGTGGAAAATCTACGAGCAACAATACGAAGCCTAACGCCGACGCCGACGATCCCGCATAGCACCAAGAGACCTATCTTCATTCATCGCGATCTACACACATGCGAACAAGTATTCGTACGAGTCGACGCTGTAAGGAAGCCGTTACAAGCACCCTACGACGGACCCTACCGAGTACTCAAGCGCACCGACAAAGTATTCACTCTGCAACTACCTAACCGGCAAGTGAATATTTCGATCGACCGCCTAAAACCCGCATTCATCATCGCCGACACCGAGCAAGAAGATATACCTACAACGATCGCAACGCAAACACCTACTACAAGTTCAACAGCGAATATACCTACAACTCCGAGCACACCTACAACTACGAGTACAACTTCGAGCACAATCAACATACCTATACCTACAACTTCGAGCGCAACGAACACAAGTACGAGAATGCCTACTGCCACAACAACGAAAAAAGCTACACAACTTACAACACCATCGAGTCTACCGACATCACAACAGGACAACAACAACAAACAACAGAAAAATGGAATCCTGAAAAGAAATGGACCCGACTCAACGACCACACCCTCAAGGACGAACAACACAACTCGCCGAGGCCGCACGATCCGCCTGCCGGTACGCTTCGCTTGAGGAGGAATCCTGTGGGGATACACACAATATACATATACACAGATTGACATGTGTAGTGCCCATCATTACAGCAAACCTGGCAGTGTCCAACATACTTGACATATGACATATTTTTTTCAAAACTATTATAAATATATTTTTTTAATGATTTTTCTACAATTAATTACAACACGATAACTTCAAAAAACAGATGCAACCCCATTTTTTCGAGATTTTTTTGACCTTGTCGATTTAAGGGTTAATAATATATGACGTGCTTCATAAGAGTGTGCAAGATGAAATAAAATAAGGTTAGGTATTTTATTTAGACCCTACCTTCCTGCCTTCAATCTATTTTTTTTTCTATGTACCTATGACATGTATTAATAATTATAGTTACTAACTTTTTGCACTATTATTGTTATAATAAGGTAAATGTTTCTTAGCTTATAATGTAGGTACATAAAAAAAAAAAAAATATTTTACATTACCTACAAACAAGAATATTATATACCATGGATATTGCGTGCCGAACATTACGTTGAAGCCAGAAAATTTGACCTTGAATTACGTCACGCCGGTCTTGCATCTCTTTCTTTAGGGTGTCCATGATTAAGCATACATTAGGGATATCCCGCGGAATTTGACGTATTACGTTTATACGACTGATTAATTTTGTAACTTATTAAATTCAAATATACCACTCTGCAGTTACTTTGCCTTACGCCACAAAATACGGTACAGTTTTTACCAGTGGTAAACTACTGGGATTTTTTTTTCAGAACCGTTCCAGAATAAGAGCGTGGTGAGTGTTGCAACACGAGGCTTAAAATATAACTTTTCTTTTACTGACACCTGTATTTATTAAAAAATGTTTCAGTCACTTTAAACTATCACAATAATATTTTGGTAGTAACTACTGGGAAAACTAATCCCAGTAGCTATCAACCCCCGGTGTGGTAATTAACAATGTGGGGAAAATCCCAGTAGTTAGGACAGGTAAAAACTTGGTGGTAACTAGTGGGAATAGCCACAAAAATATAAGGGAAGTATTTGTCAATGGGGAAATAATGAAATACTAGGACGTTTTAAAACAGTATCTTTATTTTTAAGCGCCGCCCCAAATCTCAAGGAAGGTGGTTCTCAATTCGTACGTATTTCAATTTTCTTCGCATGTATATATATATATATATATATATATATATGTATCTCAATTTAATGTTTATGCCACGATATCTCCGTCGTTACTGGACCGATTTTTAAAATTTCTTTCTGTGTCATAATCTTCAGGCTTAAAGTGCAAATCTGCAAATTGTCGAACGCTCTGAAACATTTCCTTTTATCGGTACAATCGACAGCCAACGCTGCCTCCTTCCTTCATCTTTTGGAACACTGAAAAGTTTAATATTATTCATGTTAATTGTAAAGACATAAACAATAAAGTTGGTATTATTATACTGTGATATGAACTATGAACATAGAAACCGTACCAAGTTGATAGATTTAGCTCCATTCAATAAGAGTAAATACCATGCAAGAAAAAAGATTGGTCACCCTAGTCGTAAAACCACACATAGCATTATTTTTCTTTAAAGGTCATATTTATCGTTCTAAACCTATTCGTGGGAATTTTGATATAATTTGAGACAATGAAAACAATATAATGATAAGAACTAACCAAGATTACAAGCAAAATACGTATAATACTACAAACGTTTTTTTTAGTAATCTAATCTGTAATTAAAAAAACCTGGCTTACATCATCGCGCCTACCGTAATCTAAGTAATTAAAAAATTACATCATCGCGCCCACAGTTTACGAAGTTACGAACGCGGCCATAACGTTTCCCGCGCGTTTACCCCGCCACTTGCGGATAAATTTGGAACTACTTTGCGTCATGAAGGCTATCTGTGTGCCGTGGAGTCGTGTTTGTGTACAAAATCATTATATTTCAGCTTCTATCGGAATATACAGTGATTGTGAATTGTTTGCATGAGGATGCAGAGATTACAAGGTATGTTCTGTTGTAATAAAAATATTGATTATGTAATTGTCAACAGCTATAAGAAGCTTATGATGACGACACATATTTTTGTTGAATAGAGTCATTTTATAGCAGGAATAAATTGAAGAGTGATGCTAAAGATTCCGAAGTATTGTTTTTTAATGTCTCTGTAACATGTCTATACATTTCATGATTTACAATGACTATCTGCATAACCTCAAACAATATTATCGTAATGCTTGATTAGTCACTAATACGTCTCGTTCTAATTAAACCTTTTATTTAAATAAGGTCAATGTCCTAATCTGTATCGATGATACAGTTCTCATCAACTCGCTCTGTTAAAAAACTGAAATTTTAGCTAATTTACATCCGTAATTCTGGCGGGAAAACCTGTTAACTCTGAAAGTGTCTTATTAATATTATCTATTTTTATGTTTCAGATACACAACGTTTACTCAAGCTTGTGATATAAATAACCTCATATTATTCTCCAAGAAACTTCAAGCAAAATAATCATAATGAAACAAAGTTCTATAAAATTAGCATCAAGAGGCAATGGCTACCAATCAGATGACGATACCGTGCGATACAAACTGAATAGAGAGTTCTTTAATAACACCAACAAGGCCACAGTGAAGCCAATCAAGAAACAAGAAAATGTAGAACCTGATGATGATATTCGATATATGTTTCCAAAAGTTCTAGTAAAAAACTTGGCAAATGATAAGAAGCCCAAACAGAAAATAAAAGTCAATTTTTGGAGCACCAAACCATCTATTAGCCGCATGCGCAAATTGGAAGCCAAAAAAGAGTCCTCAAATCGCAGACACACCGTGGCAGTGCCATCACATGAAAGGTTAAATGATAAACCGAAGAACTCTGCTGTGAAGGTACGCAAACGAGTGTCATTTCTACCTTCCCCATTGTTCTCTGATAACCATGTTCCGATGGTGACAGTACCTGATGACTTGACTATCCATCTTAACGAAGAAGAGGCAAATGATCTTGGTGAGGACTTAAATCAAGTGATTACTGAGCAAGACATCATTACTAAAAGCAAATCACGTGATTCGTCCCATAGGAAGTCCCGCTCATTACCTACACAGACCAGTCCCAAAGGCACAAAACGCAAGCACAGTGACGACTCCCATGGAAATGAGAATGATCTAGAATTTTTCTCCAAGTATGTGGTCCAGAAGTTACGGAAAATGGAAACCAATCAAAGGATTTACTCAGAAAACTTAATCAATACTGTTCTTATGTTGGGACAACTCTCCAAGTTGAATGGTAAATATAAAATATTAGAACAGTAACAACATCATAATATTAATTTTAAGAGTTACCCTTGTTTGTTTAAGTTAACATGGTTAATGATTTTAAAGAAATTAATTATTAATGTTTGGGAAAAGTGTATTAACTTTAAAATGAGGAGTGTTTAACAATAAATATTGTTACTATTTTGACTGAACTTGTGCAATAATAACAAACTACTAGCTCAACTTTATAATTTCCATAATATAGAAACATAGATCCCAATTTAAATGTTATAAAAGTATGGAAAGTGATGCACAAGTCAAATATTCTAAATTTAAAATAGTTTTTCACAGTTTTAATAGATATAGATAATATACACATAGAACTTTATCTAGCAAAACAAGAGATTGACAAAATTACAAGTTTCTAGCAAAACAAGTTGAGAGGTTTGCTTTCCACAAAATTTCACGTGGTATAAAAAAAAATCACAAGCAAAGCGAATCAATGTGTGGTCATAAATTGTAATATTTATCTATACTTCAACAAGGTTCAATATTCTGTTTGAGAAGAGTCCTTTTGTATGGATTTCATAGGGAACTAAGCCATTCAAAAGACATCTCATTTAGCCACTTGTTTTTACTAGACAAAGTAGACTAGAATTCAATGGAGCACCAAGTGAACACAAAATACATTCAACATATTGTGTTCATTTACATTTCCATTTCCTTATTATTTTGTAGCTGTAAGGTAACTATTTATACATAGTTAGTATGTACTTGTACATATGAGTAGGGACAAGTTTTGTCTCTGATATAAGTAACACTTAATTTACAAAAGTAACAACTCATAAGTACAGAAACTCTAATATATATATTTTAAGGCGCTATACAATGCATCTAATGAAATTTGTCATGCATGTCTTGAGTTTAATTTATTTGTTAAATGTTTTCATTAAAAAAAAACATGATTTAGTGCTAAATATTGAAAATATGAAATGGTGTAGTATATTTACTAGATTTTGCATATTTCTGGATGTTGTTTAAGCCTTACATATCACATTTATTGTGCTAATTGTTATTTTTCTTGTGCTATTTTACTGAAGTTTTATGAAATTAAGTTTTATGTGCATACAAATTTTAGTTTTAAACGCACAAGCTTTGCTGACTTAAATTTTTTTGGGTGTATTTATTTTCTGAAGAAGTAATTCTTTACCAGAAGCATAATAAGTAAAAGAATTATAAGAAAAATTATATCACATGTTCCAGAACTGAACTAGATGGCGCTGTAGGCTATCATTTGGTTTCTGATAATTTGAGAACTGGATATTTAAGATAAGGCAAACCATTTTTTTTTTCAATCATTGCTGTCTTAATTCCTTTCTTTATACTAGGCAAGGTGGTTCTAGCACATACGTTTTCACGCTCTTCCATACATCTAGCATCACTTCGCGCGCTCGTGAACGCAAGTTTTGCTAGACTGCTAGAAGAAAGTCTGTTACGTCAAGACACAAATTTAATTTGTAATATTAATTTTGTTCCTATTAACACTTAAAAGATGACTATGGCTTAGTATTAGTCTAGTAATTATAACCAGTTATCTAAACTTTTTGGTGAAAATTTGCGTTACGATTGCTGTTTTCTTATTTAGTTCTATTGTGTTCACCTTCACACTGTTGTAGGGATAAAATATTGTTTTAAAGAAAAAAAAGCTGTGTCTGACAAAACTTTTTGTCATTGTCCATGAATTGTGTAATGGGTAGTTGTTTCAATATGTACTTTCTGTGATCCCGTTTCAGCACAATAAAGTGAAAATGAACTGTATATCTGTTATACGAAAAGTAATGAAATTGTGTTAATATAGTTGTCAATTAAGAAAAGTATTTACATATTTACAAAACCTGATTGTTGTTCACCAGAAACTGACCAAGTTGTGTCTCGGTTTCAATATTAATATTAATAGGTATAATATACATATTTTTTAAATTGGAGATTGTACCTATGAGGTAGGAATTTCTGCCTTAAAAATAAAACTTTGTGAACTCAACAATATCAATTTCTTTTATTTTACATAGTTTAGAGCCCGTCGAAATACCCAGTGCTAAATACTTGGTCAAGATGACAATCACTTCCGCTAACGAAAACGAAACGCTCTGTGTCTAAATAATTCTTCCATTGTCATTGCGACAGTGGTAGTTATGTTTTTGTAACTGTCTATGGAGCGTAAACGATTGGCATATTGGCTACGCGTTTTGGGGTAAGGCTGGCTTTCACTAAGCTCGTCGAATCGAATCACATTCGATTTCTGCATTTATTATGAAACTGCGTCCATGAGCGACGCGTCGAATCGAATTCACTGTTCATACTGTTCATAGTAAATGTATGGGAGGCAAATTCGACGCCAGCCTTTAATGCAAATCAGGCAGAATAAAGCGTCTCTATTCCTCAGGGCTATGCCTTAGTGCGTTTTCACATTATCCGATCCGATATTGGACCGATATCCCATACATTACATGCGCCATCTTGGATTTTTTCACTTGGAATCCTTCCGATATCGGATCGGATAATGTGAAAACGGCCTAAGACCGCGAACTTACCGCGCACACGCTAGCGCTGGTAGTTCAGAGCAGATTCACTGCCTGTTATAAATGTTATGACCAGAAATATATGATTATTGACAGGAGGCGCTGTTATTTGATGTTTGGGTGACAGTTCAGTATAGTATGAAGAAAATAGTTCTAATGAAATTCCGCAACATGGCGCGTAGTCATGTTTCTGGTGAGGCTTTAATAGCCCAATATGTGGGAGCAACATTCTGTCTTGGACAACAGCGATGGCGGCTGAGTGCGCATGATAATGATTAAATGTAAAAACGTTTTATTGAAAATCTATGCAGCCAGCCCGTTGACGCTGGACGCCGATCAAAACGCAGTCGGGCTCTGTCGCGCCAATACGGAAGAGTGATATAATCGTTAGCGTTTGTGCATTTGGCTACGTACCCTGGGAAGTAACTAATAACTATCCTTATTAGCTTACTTCAGTGTGAATACTGTGAATTATCCAACGAACTGTAAAAGGCTCCACTGCAAAGTAACTAGTTACACCTTAGTGTTCCTTTTACAGCTTTGTAGTGTAGGTAGATATGTATTGTAACATCTCTGAAGTTCCTGCCTATAGGTATTACTATACCTACCTATGGGCAAAGACATGTAACTCCGTATAGACAGCTACAGTTTAAGAAAAAAACGTACCTCGGAACCATTATAGAAAAAGGTACGGAGGCCTAGATGGAGTCCTTTGGGGGACGCACGGCTAGATAGCGCTAATATTAATATTAGATTTTTGACATTTTAACACATATCAAGCTAAGAATATGTCGAAACTGAGGTTTAAAAGTTTTAGGCTATGTTACATAATTATTTTAATTTGACAGTAACTCGCTATAATATTTGGTCCTCTTTGCTATAGGTAAGTACTACGCAGCCTGTGTTTATTTACCACCTCTGTGGTAATAAAATAATACCTACTTACGCCTTTAAGAAAGTTTGTTGATTAAGTACGTACCTACCTTGCGCTCGCCTTGGGGCGTGGAAGACGTGGCATCAATCATTCTGTACGGAGACATTTTATCCATTACCTCACGCAATTACTTATGAGGCGAGAAAAATCGAAAGCAATTTATTTGTAAAAGTTTACTGCTTGGTAAATAAATAAGTAGATAGGAAAGCAACAAAACAATAATCGTTGACTAAGTTTTTCAGGCTAAGGCCAACTTCTTCCGAGTTTTCAGATATCAGATTGAAATGAGTATGATTGACACTGTTATTTATATTTGATAAACAATAATAATATTACTTAAGCTAATATAAAATAATCTGTTAGATTAGAGAATGCGATCACTTTTTATTTTCTTATTCGCATTTGTAGAAAAAAATACATTGCACTTAAAATAGACACCTTAATCAAATCACTGAAAGTCGCAGCCATCATTGTAATCTGTTTAAGGTAGGTATCTTGTAGTGCCTTGTGAGCTCTCTTGTCATCTTGTGTGCGGTATTTTTAACCCCCGACACAAAAACGACGGGGTGTTATAAGTTTGACGTGTCTGTCTGTCTGTGTGTGTGTCTGTCTGTGGCATCGTAGCTCCCGAACGGATGAACCGATTTGGATTTAGTTTTTTTTTGTCTGAAGCTGAGTAAGCCGGGAGTGTCTGAGTGTGCCATGAAAATCGGTCTACTATGTCGTGGTCGGGGGTTTTTGTACCTCACTTCATCTTTGCCTATAGTATTCTCAGTTTATATAAAATACAATAACCTAACCACAAAATTAAAATTTTGAAAAAACCCCCGACCGCGCGCATACACAACATAGCTAAGAACATTCCCGACTAACTCAGCTTTCAGACAAAAAAAAACTAAATCTAAATCGGTTCATCCGTTCGGGAGCTACGATGCCACAGACAGACACGTCAAACTTATAACACCCCGTCGTTTTTGCGTCGGGGGTTAAAAATCACCTACTCCAAAATGTTCAGTTTGAGGTTAGTCTCTTTTCTCTGGTTTGAGGTAGGTTCAGTTTTTTTTTGCTCATGTTATGGGCTCCACCCAGTTTAGGTATAAGGTATAAATACCTACCCAATTATCCTATAGAGACACAAGTACCTAACTCCACATTCGATTTTCCTATAGGTAGACCATCATTTCATTTCCCCAATGTTTATTTTCTCTAAGCTACTGGGATCTGCGATTGCAGCTTGAAATGAGATGTTACACGACCTACATCTACGCGATCTGTAGGAAATGGGACGGGAAGTTTATTGGATTCGCTAAGAAGGAATACATATTTATGACAACAGACTTTTTTTTAATGGGCCAGTTTTAACGACAAACGCCTCTACCGTTCTAGTACCTAAGCTAGTTTTACTTCAAACCGGTCCGGCCAAAGCGGGCGGCTGGCAACAACAAGGAAAACAAGTGATAAGTAATAAGTATGTGCTAAAATGCTATTTGCGCTCAGCGCCATGTTGGCGATTTGTTGTTTTGGTTATAATATGTATAATGAATAGTATACCTGCATAATTATATGATTGTTGTATTGTATAACATCTACCGCGGAATGGAATAGGTATCGAAATAAACCTTATTGGTTTAACGATACCTACTGTGTATAATTAATTAGAAATTTTTGTTTGTAATTACCTAAAATAAATAAATGAATAAAATAATTAAAACTTCATTACACTCGCACACTAAATTGTGCTATTGCACGCAGACGGAGCGGAAGTTAAAAAAAATCGTTCTTCCAAGGGATGAAATTTGTAATAAATAAAATTAAAAATCCGCCCCATGCACCATGTTGCACTATATACTAATCAAATCGACAATCATATTAATAATATTATATTGTACCTAGTTTTAGTAACACGAGCTGATACCGTAGTCGTGGTGATTTGATACTAGGTACCTATTAATCTCGGCACGTTGACGTTTTGTCTCTACGACCCATCATAAAATCATAAATCATTTATTTACTTACCATGGTACGTACAGGTGTTACAATAAAATTATTTCAATATGAGCACATGGCACCCTGTGAAGGGTGGCACCATGGCACCATGTGTGCAATTCTTAAAACTAGGTATGTACATTGTTTCTTATAATTAGGATGTGTAATTTTGTGTTTAAGAGTAGGTAACTTACTTTAAATTGTCGTCCATAAATTCTTGGATGGAGTAGTAGGCTTTATCTATTAATAATGCTTGCAGCTTTGAAGTACCTAAAGGCGTTCAATTTTAGAGTGCTCGTAATTCTGTTAGGCAATTTGTTGTAGAATCGGCTACGACGTAACGCTACGACCGTAGCTCAGCGGTGAATGTAAATCTTAGCACAAATTACAGTTACAATGCACCCATTACACTTAAGAGTCTGTTCGGAAAGTGAAGAGTCGTGAAATGTATGGGGTCCAATAAGGTACAGCGGGACAATTTCGACTTGGGGCTATCTTCACTTTCCGAACAGACTCTAAGTTAGTTCGCAGGGCGGGCGTCAGTTATCTTATCACTGAAGCTTACAGTACTCAAGTACTTACAACTTATAAGTAAGTACTTTATTTTCTTATTGCATTTAACCAATAATAAAAATTACCTTAATGTACGAGTAGGCAACGCAAATCCATTATATTAATAGCACGTATCTTGCCAAATACTTATGCTTAAATTATCTTCACTGGTGATATTGCCAATTCTATTAGTTTCTTCTGTAGGTACAACTATATAACAAAAAGTAAATAAATCCTAAGATATTCTACAATAATACATATTCATAGTTATGGCGAATTCCGACTTAGTATTCATGTTGAGATGTTTGCCAGCGGTTGCTGTGCGACGCCGAGACTCGAGACACGCTTCCATCCGCCCCGAGCTGTTACGCAAACTATGACTATAACCTCACCGGTATACTGAGATCCCCGAATTCACATAGTCGCTATGGTTTCCAAGGTCACTGTTTACGCTGGATGCGTGAATCGAACACTCGAGTGACTGTAACCCAAGGCCTAGCCTCAGTCACGTCCCGCCCGCCTTATACAACGCACTGCTACGGAAAACGGAGACCACCATACGTCCTTTTCCTTTCGTGTATAAATCATTCGTGAACTCATGTTTCTATGCGTTTTCTATACTAGAAAAAAATAGTAGAAATTTTGGCGGTATCGAATAGTGATAAAATGTAGTTTTGTGACTGTCATAGTTTTTTAGTTCTATTTTAGTAAGTTGTGCTTTACATCTTTGACTTATTTCAAAGAAAAACTTTTTCAAAAGTATTTAATTAAAAGTAGTTTTTATCAATATAGTGCTTTAACCTACTTAAATCTTCTGTAATTATAAAAGTGTAGGTACAGTGAATTTGTGTGTAAATTTTGTAACAACCGAAACCGCCGCGCCATAATTTTAAAGTGCCTGTCGTTTGTTCGTTTAACAGACACTTGACTTCATTACAACCCGAAGTAGGTACCTAATTAACTGTGTAACTTTGACCTTCGCTCAACCTCGACCTACAGTGATTTGTCGGGATTTTCGTGCATAACTGCAATATAGATTGTATCAAGATGGATCTAGTGCATCGGCTGCATTACTTGGTGCTGTCCCAGAAGTCTGATTTGATGACGATGGAGAGAGAGCAGAGATTGCGCGTCAGACGGCAGTCCAGTCTTCCAGAGTATAGCAAAGCTAATAAGACCAGGCAGCGGCTGGAACAGGCTTACTTTAATGATGTAAGTTGTGTAGTCTTTTTAACACGTTGATTATGAATGTCCTTGGAAAACGACGCTCGCTCACCATCAGGCCGAACGTCTGCTGGTTAGCTGACTCTCACACTTGTAGTTACGATACACTACGCATTTGACGGAGATTTAGACCTCTTTCTTCATGATAATTAGGTACCTGCCTATTTTCCATAGACTAACTTCGTTATAGATTGAGATAATCGAAAAAACTAGGTACAATCACGAATTATAGGGGTATTTTTTCCTTTCGCTGAAATAGAGATAACGAGAGATAGGTATATCTGCGCATTTTGAAACCGTTGATTGTATTATTAAAAAAAAATGAAGATATATAAATCATCTTCTTTACGTAAAACCATTATAAATTGTTCTTAACGCTAATACTTCAACTTACACGCGTAAGTTCATAATCTAGAGCAGCAATTAAAGTTTAGTCAGACAATTAATACCTCTTTTACGAAATACCGTGATACTTTTAAAGGCTTTTTGCAAAAGCTAGTTACTTTGGGGCTTCAACAAAAGATGGATCAGATAACCCGCTGCCCATCATTTGATAACAGCCTTTTATAGCCAAGTTTTATTTCTAGTCGACACGACACTGCGACCTATCTTCGAGTTAGAACAGAGGATCGTTAAGCATAGCAAACGGTACGATAAATCGCCGTAGTGACATAGTAAAGCCTTATCGCGAGACGCCTGCCACGCAGGGGAAGTAGGAGAGCACGCAACAATGTATAAGCTTAGACCACTTATCCACTTACCTACTGCTGCTACTACATTGTCGACCTGATTCGAACTTTATGCTACGTCAAATATTAGCTCCAAATGACGATGCGGATCAGATATGACATTGTCAAAACTGTCGTTAATGTTTGAAGATTTTTAAAATTCGTTTCAGATTATTAAACCTGTCTTCAACTAAAAATGCCACTTTTAATACTCACAGATCACAGATCGGTATTAAACACATCACATTTTATAACTTTTATAAGCATTGTACGAATTAGGAATGCTCCCGGGAATTCCCGGTACTGAAAATACCGGGAAATCCCGGGATTTTTGAACTCTTTGGGTACCGGTACTGATGTTATAAAATCCCGGTTCTTCGGTACTTTTCGGTACTGAAAAATGGACAAAGATTACAAACTAAAACGCATTTAATCACTTCAAAAATTTGAAAGTAAACGACGGAATATCCATTTAATGCTTTACAAATGTAATGAAAATAGTTTCAAACGCGTTAGACTCGTCCCCCCGCTCGGTATTCATCGGCTATGATGGGACCTCGGCGTCATTATTTTAAAAATAATGATGTGTTATACCAAACTAACTTTGCTAATGTTAGAATTAGTTGAGGTCTGTAATGATTTCTTGCTCATGTCGTCCAGGTTTTTGAAAGTATGCTTAGAAAGCAGTCTGGTATACTGTAATTTTGGTCCTAATAGGCGACCGGAATAAAATTATAACAATAGCCACCAAATTCTACAAAACCCTTTACTCCAAATCTCCCACACACCCACAGCCTATGCCTGATTTAGAAGAAAGCTACAAAGCTATCCCGCCAGTTACGGAACACGAAGTACATAATTATGGCTCTTCAAAAAATGAAGTACGGGAAAAGCCCTGGCGAGGATGGAATCACCACCGAAGCACTGAAAGTAGGAGAACATACTTTGATCTCGTATATCACCAAACTGTTTAATACTATAATAACCACTAAACTTTTCCACAAAAAATGTACCACTCCAACATCATTCTCCTTCATAAGAAGGGAGACAAGTCTGATATAGGAAACTACCGTCCTATCAGTTTTGTCTCCTGTCAGTTGTATCTCGAGATCACTCGATCGGCACCAACCGCCCGAACAGGCTGGATTCTGCCCACCACCACCGACCACCTACAAGTCCTTAATCGAATTATCGAAAAATTGCCAAGAATACAAAATCCCAGTTTATATCGCATTTGTCGATTACTCTAAAGCTTTCGACAGTCTTCATCACAATTCCATTTTCACAGCTTTACGCAATCAAGATATAGATCCCAGTTACATTCAGCTCATAACCACCATTTATCAAAATAGTACAGCCGCCATAAAACTACAGTCAATCGCCAAAACTGTTTACCAACACACTTGAACAAGTCTTCCAGAAGCTTATGCCGAGTTGGGGAGATCGGGGCCTTATCGCCTCCAAGCCAAGCCTCGACTCGACGTTGGACTTCAGATGAACATGTCGAACACCAAGTTCATGACCAATAATAGCACCGCATGTAGAATTGAGATAAACGGAGAATCGGTTGCATATGTCCAGGAGTACATCTACTTGGGCCAACTAATTTCTTTCCAGGCGTGACAAGAGAAAGAAGTCGAAAGACGGACTTAAAACGCCTGGAGAAGCTATTGGTCCATGAAACATCTCATGAAAGGTGATTTGCCACTGTCACTTAAGCGAAAACTCATGGACATGGGACACCACGCTGCGCTCCAAAACAAAAATAGTCGACGTAGTTCAGAAAGCGGCAAAGCTGAAGTGGGACTGGGCCGGTCATGTCTGCCGAATGCCGAACGAGCTATGAGCCAAGATTACCACAGAGTGGCAGCCCAGGCCAAAACGGGGACCCGGCAGACCACGTATGCGTTGGCGCAACGAGTTGGACTCCTTTTTGAAAGAATGGCCGAGGACAAAACCGGGAGGAATGGAAAAAGCGGGGGGAGGCCTTTCCTAGTACCGGAAATCTCAGTCCCGGTTCTGGGACTGGTACCGGTTCTGCATTCCCTAGTACGAATTTGACATCAGTCTGAAATACTCGAATACACAATACGTTAGTCGCAAAGAAAACTGGAGGTGTTGATGAAATTTTAAAAGCAGTTTTACAAATAAACCAATATAGTCCGTTTAAAGACATAGAGGTCTTCTATAGTTCGTGATGATGTTTTTTTTCTATAGAGCGATTGTTGTTTATTCACCCTTGTTATCTGAACCCCCTGCAACATAAACGTCCTCAATATTCCTGTGAGTGCTAGGATGAAGTGATACGTGAGACGGATAGGTACTAAGAAACTTAGGCAAGCGAATGAGTCAGACACTGTCTGAAGCAATTTAATTGGTACTTAGTTAAGTGGCTTTTAGAAATAGATTTAGTTACTATAAACATTATGGCCTGTAGTCAAGTGCAAATCGCTAAATGGATGAGACTAGCTCAGGACTGGGACAAGTGGTGTACTAGAAGAGAGACCTACGCTCAGCAGTGGGCGATATTGGGCTGATATTGAGATGATGAACTCGCTAATGATAATAAACGATATAAGGACTCTCTCTACCTCTGGCTTGCCTTGGCTGGAGCAGAGTTGAGTCGTTAGGGCTATATGCTCCAGGGGTGGTACTGAACATTTGCCTAAGACGCGAGTTGACACAGTGGCTCCTAGCTCCTAAGCCACTGTGTAGAAAGCGGTGTACACCTCTCGTCACCCTTGAGTTCTCACACTAGTGTTGCCCTTGAGCCATCTTGGATGTCCCTTTTTGTGGGGGCTCATCTTGTAGGGACGAGTCACTCTGCGGGAAATAAAGTTGAATACCGTTTTAATAGGTTGATGCCTGCTTTTTTATCCTATAGCCCAGTATTTAGTCCATCACATTCATCCATCATAGCCTTAGTTCATTATAGATGCCATCAACTCTCAAATAGTAGGTACTTACACCTTGACGGGTGCTGCCTCTGCGTGCCTCCCATTATGTCAAGGGCAACGGCAGCATCCGATCAGTGTACCACTTACATATTTTCTTGAGAGTGTTAAACGGGCATCTTTGTGTTGGATTCGGCTCCACTCACACCTCCCAAAGGCCCGGAATACTTAATGGTTTTCGTAATGGGAAAGACATACGATAACGATAATAACTACACGCAACTGTCTGTGGCACTTTGTGTTACTTACATGGGAAGATCCACAGAGCGAGTAGCTTATCGTTTTGCCACAGAGCGTGAGCGATTGACGGGCCGTCCCTTCAGAACTAGTCCATTGACCCATGCAAAAAATCTAAAGATTAGACGATTATTTTCCGACCTTTTTTCTCTTTGTGCGCCAGCCTACACCTTACCTTCCTAATATAGTTGAGTCAATTTATTTTTCAATCTCGACGGTTGTCCAAAACTATTTCGTTTCGATGAACTTCCAACTCTTAGCTAAATTGGATACGAGTCGTTTACAGAACGACACTGTATCTACTCTTTGTTATGAAGTTTGTTATGTAATGGAGTTTGAACTACTGTTGTGTTCCATGTTTGTTGGTGAATTTCTTGTATGGTATATATTACCCTAGTGTACCCTTTCATGTAGGGTATTCTATTATATAATAGTCATTTGCTTTTCCTGACTAATCGGAAAGAAACTTGCGAAAAAGTTGACAAATAACCATAGCACCTCTTAGAACAAATTAAATTATTCTCATTTGAAAATATTTTAATTTGTATTTTTATGTAACACTACTATTATACTATAAACATTAAATTGACAAAGAAAAAGTGACCAATAACCACTCCGTTACCGGACATGCCTAAAACCAGGCTCGGATCACGAAAGCAAGGGTCGAAATTTAGTTATGATGTTCTTGTATAAGTTATTTTGATTATCCGTGCTGCTTTTATTTGAGGTGCCTATCATGGAAATTAGCTTCCAACCTGATTGACTAGCTACCTATCGGACTTTTTCGATACTTATACTACCCCATTTATTTGTGTAGTTAACAATAACATAAGAACATAACGCCATAAACGTACAAAATGCGATTCTGTATTTGTGTTATGTAATAAATATGAGGTGTTATTTCGGTACTTTTAGTAGCAACTTCGTAGCACAATTCGATCGCGCTACGTATAAGCAATAAGCACTGCAATTGTTTTGCGGTGCGCGTGTCGCGTGCCTCTACAAAAGACCATCGAACGGTCTAAGATCCGAAGCAATACAAATTAAGGATAAACCTAAATAAGTATTATTGCAAATTACCTCTAAATTAAATAGTATACCTACCAGAATTCTGCATGTCGCGTACCGTCACCAGCAATAACGCCGTACAAAAGAAGGCTGCATAAATATCTGACATGCTCTTATGGCTCTAGAATGCTAGAAATAAGATTGTGTCGGATGCGCATGCGGCGTTCTTTTTGTGCGATGTCATTGCAGGTGACTGTACCTTGCTTTAATGTTACTGGATATAAATTTAATAATGTCGCAGTTAAAATTCTTGACTCCGCCATGGGCGTAGCAAATCGGGAATGCCTTTTAAAGGCATCCAATTTGAGTTGTCTCCGCTGGGTATTACCTACCACAAATTTCATTCCTCCTCCGAACAGTTGAGGCCGAATTCTTGGAGGGATATTCGAACGAGAATATTCGATGTGGAGCAAGTTCATATGGGATTCTAATCACGTTAACGTTTCAGGAATGTCTTAGTCGGTAGCACTTATATACTTACATGTTTTATATGCTTGTAACTAACCGTGTTTGCTCATATTGTGAGAGCTATCATAAACATCATAATAATTATCGGTTCGTTATCTATTTGTCCTTGAATAATAAAGACAATCGCGTTTTATTAACTCTATACGAGATATCTTCACCTGTGCCTACAAACATACATACATACCTCTACATAAGTAAGTAGGTACACGTTATTACCTAAGTACCATATTAAAGATATTCCTACTTGTAGCAAAGTAGGAACAATCATAATCTAAGTAAAAAGTAAGCAATTTACACATAGGTTTGGTCAGTGGTAGTCGATCGATGCCTTTTTATACTTTCTTTAAACAATATTATTCCTTGCACAATATGAAAAAACAATTCGATCATTTTATTTAATTTTTCTCATTCCTTTTGGAAATAAAAGAAATAAAATTAGGAGCTACTCGTATAATACTTTTATAAAAGCAGCGGAAACATATTCCCGTAAGAAATTATCCCAAATATGAATGAAATAAACATTTCTATGAAAGCCCAAACTTTCACTTAAGATATGTTATTTACAAGAAAACTTTATACCTTTTTTCTCGATTCGGAGTAATTTTTCATATCTTGAATCCCTAGGGTCAGTAAGAAGTTGATAAAGCACCAAGCGTAAAGTTTTTCAGGTAGGAACACCCTTGCTGTAAATCACCAGACTGGATCTCATAAATACTTCAACGTTGGAGATGCATATCTACTCGTACCATGGTGTCCACTAGTCTCATAAAAACCAGTGTCAGTCCTTGGGACTGCGTTGTTTCAATGAGCCGAGCTGACCTTGTCGATAATAATTAAATGTCAATGCCACGCCCTAATATTTAAATCGAATATCAAGCCAATCAGAAATTAGACGTAAAATAATAATACAAAAGTACAAAAAGAAAAAAGTTTGTACTAGGTAAATAAGCCTTCTAACTTGAAAGGGATCCCGCTAAAGAAAGACATGTAAATGAGTTAATTTGCATCCCTTCAGTTTTCTCGCTGTTACCACCTTAAACGTGGGTACCTACTTTTAAGTAGGGATCTTCAAATTATGTTGTCGAAGTTAGTTTTGAATTCTTGAACACCGGCCTATCTAAATATTATTGTTACTTAGTTATATAAAGTCAATTACTATCGAACAGTAAACGCGTGAAATTTAGTCAATATTAGTCCTTCATCAACACTAAATGCCTTCAGGAGAAATCCTAATGTTTCTTCTATCGTGTCTGGCACATTTTCCAGCAATGTGTTGTCATGTGTAAATTACTCATGTATCGAATTATAACAATGCTGTCGATATTCATAAATATAAAGCTCGTATAAGAAAGGCATAGAAATTTGCTTACCACATATCTGTCTAAATTAGTTTCACTAGAGGTGTTGGTGTTGCCAGTGTTATGAGCATCAAGAGCGAAATTGCAATCGCCTTACCAGGCAATGGCAAGCATGTTCAAGATAACTAGAGCCTCGACGTTTTAGAATACGTTATTCGTCAGCGTAGTGATCATCATTCGCTTGTCCTTGTCAGTCATTTGGGGCCGATCTTCTTCCATACTTCACTATCGTCCATCGTCTCATCTCATCATTCACCTGCATTCGTTTCATATAATCTCTCACACAGTCCATCCACCTTTTCCTCGGTATTCCTCTCCCATTACTTCCTTCCGCACATTCATACTTAATTATTTTCTCGTCACATAACTTTAATCTTGCTTTATATTTGCGGAATGCTCCATACAAACTTTGGAATGCTCCATACAAACCCCCCCGTTTTAAGGAATTAGGGGGGTTAGAAAGATACAAAAAGTAGCCTATGTCACTCTCTCTATCCCTCCAACTATCTCCACTTAAAAAATCACGTCAATTTGTCCCTCCGTTTTGCCGTGAAAGACGGACAAAAAAACAGACACACACACTTTCCCTTTTATAATATTAGTAGTTGATTACTTCTAATTAGGGATTATTGCTCAATGCCTTTAAACTGCGAACGACTGCAGCTAGCGATCATTTTTGACTAGCGCTTTGCAGTTTATGAAAATGATTATGGAACATTGCTCTTCAAGCCTGGTTTTACCTTATAACTTGCCTTCTCCTAGACTAGCCTGCATCCGATAGGAACGAACTAGGTGGCGGCAACGTTGAAGTGTTCATTAGGGTCCACTCTCTTACGCCCCTCGACTGAATACATCCGTGCTCACTTTTGTGAACTAACTTTTCCTAGTCGTGGTTCGGTTGTGAAAATTGTGAAGCTTTTTATACTGATTTAAGCTATCTCAAGTGTTACACATACCTACTTAATTTGGAAATGGGACACATCGCACCTATCGACAATAGTTAAAAAGTATTTCAATATTTTCAATTGCTTTTGGTAGCATTCCATGTCCGAGTCCATTAAAAATATGAAGCAATTGAGTGGGAAGCTAACCATAAAATTGCAAATTACCATATATATTAGAATATTTAACCAAACTTTTTTACGTAACACTTCCATCGATGAAAAGTTAGGATGAAAGAATAAATAATGGATCGAATTGTCAAAACTGAGGTTCTAAAAGTTGTAACTATTTGTCGAGAGGTGGCAGTTGATGCACTGTGACTGCAAATTTTGCTTTGGCTATAATCCTCTCCATTCTCGTTGGTACCTATTCATATTCATATTCATATTCATATCATTTATTGCATACTCATGTGTTTACAATAGGTGTTTTTATAGATTAGGCATGCACCCGTTATCATGGATTCATTCATTAACCGATTGCTTATTTCAAATTTGATAGCTAATTAAAAATGCCTAAAACTAATTAATCAAAAATGTCAGTAGCTATTAAAATCAATCAGCGTTTTTTTCATTCGATTTGGCATTTATCTGGTCCGATTGTTTGAAGCGCCTCGACAGCGCTACGCAGCTTGAACACGTCAGGAAAATGTACGATTTTCACATTAATGTGTCTCTGATCGTATCTATCATATTCGATACGTATTGATGAAGTTAGTCGGCATTACCTACATTTTTGTGTGTCATAGTTTTCTTAAAAAAATACATTACTATAAAATACAGGAACTTAAGTTTCGCTCAGGACTGTCACATTTGAAACAGAATCGAAATAAGTAAATTATATGAAAAGGATGAAGACTGAGGACTAATTTAAGGAATTTTCATGGTAACTGACAAATTGTGTTTGCCAGATTGTACATATTACATATGAAGAATACAAATCTGAGGGCACGACTGTGCCCTCGTCAAGTCGAGCAAAAATGCGGTCCGAATACTATTTAGCGGACGGATAATATAAACCCTGTTCATATCTTCCGGCTCCATCATCACACCTTGAAACCTAATCGTAGTCAAAGTTCATTACAAGACTTTTCTAAGAAACCCAAAAACAGCTATGATACGATGTTCTATCATGTAGTTCCAGTTCATATCTTCCGGCTTCATCATCAGACCTTGAAACCTAATTGTAGTCAAAGTTCATTACAGGACTTTTCTAAGAAACCCAAAAACTGCTATGATACGATGATCCATCATGTAGTTCCAGTTCATATCTTCCGGCTCCATCATCACAACTTGAAACCTAATCGTAGTCAAAGTTCATTATAAGACTTTTCTAAGAAACCCAAAAACAGCTATGCTACGATGTTCCATCATGTAGTTCCAGTTCATATCTTCCGGCTCCATCATCAGACCTTGAAACCTAATCGTAGTCAAAGTTCATTAAAAGACTTTTCTATAAACCCAAAAACAGCTATGATAAGATGTTCCATCATGTAGTTCCAGTTCATATCTTCCGGCTCCATCATCAGATCAGTTCAACAGTACCATATTATTGTATTGTCATCAGAACTACATGGTTCGTTCTCAAAAAAGTGGCACCGTCAGGGTAAAGTGAATGAAAAAAATGAAAATGGCTTTTTGTACCTTTTTGGATTTAAATATGTTTTTGAGTGCATCAATGATACGGAATTTGCGGGAGGGAACGAAATAGTCGTAAAAACGTAGAACTTATGGCGAGTTGAAATTTTAGACACACAGGAGAAAGTGAATAGACAGGGTAGCTGGGAAAACGTGGCAGGATAAAGAGAGTTTGAATAAAAAAAAACAAGTTTACCACTAATAATCCAACGTATATCGACTATTATGATTTTGTTAGGATTCAATTTTTTTCTTTAAGTAGAAACAAAAGCAAAAAAAGTATTTTTTTAAACAATATCCATTATTTTTTTATTCAAAACAGTTGAAGTACAGTAAGTGATATTTGATTATTGTTTTCTGTCACGATACCTGCACGTACCAAATGTTTCTTTTTGACCCAGTGTTTGACTGGTAGAGAATGCCTTAAGGCATTATGTACACCATTTTGTACTTTTTTATGTGCAATAAAGAATAAATAAATAAGTACCTATAATCACAGTCTTGTAAAACAACATAGCACATATCATGATTCACAATGTGAGTTGTACTTGTGCGTGTAATGCCTGAAATGGCTGCTCCAGTGGAAGAGTTGGTTCGTCTCCTTGATGTCTCCTTGATGTCTCCTTGGGTAACAGATGTCAAGATAATGAGGTCAGTATTTAAAATGAGGGCCACTCTAGGGCCGGACGGCGTGCCTTGGCTCTTTAAACATCTTGGAAGTAGATTACGTGGCCACATTCACGACTGCTTCCGAGAGGGTATAAATTCTCGTTGTAAGGTGGGCAGACTGTGCCTTTCGAAAAAAGGGTAGTCCAGCTGACTGTCCCTTAGGATACCGCCCCATTGCCCTCCTAGATGAAACTGGCACGATGTTGAGCGCATCATCGTAAGTCTCATCTACTGCTGTGCACGCATTTTGGAAGACACGTGCCCAAACATCAGAGATCGGGTTCTGGGAGGAGCGATAGACGCAATTGATGCGCTGCATAAATACCACTACCACAATATACAGCGGTCTGGTAGCAGAGAAAAGGTAGGGAGCCATCGCAGTATCTCTTGACATTGCCAATTACTTCGGCTCTCTTCCAATGTGGTAATAAAATAGGCGCATTGCTTCCACGATGCACCTTTCTATTTGAAGATCATCATTCACCATAGGTAGAGTATCCACCTCGCAGATAGAGTAGTGCTCAATGAATCAGGAGGAAGATGCCTAGAAAGACGAATAGAGTGTGCTGTTCCTACCGGCTGCGCCATGTAAACGTATAGGTACAGGTCAATGAGACTACGTGCTCAAATCAAGACTGACTTCTTTATTCTTCTTCTTACCCACATGCATATTCATAATAATCATACATAACCTACCCACAGTTTTCCACAGGGGTCGGTACTGGGTGCCTGCTCTGGAGCATTGGCTTTGACTTGGCTATCAGAGTAGACCAACTTCTCCGCATGATCACCATTTGTTATGCCGATGACACAATAGTAGCCGTGAGGGGAAGAAAGTACCAGGATAATAAGGAGAGCCACAGTGGCAACTGAGCTCACAGTTGGGCGCATTAATTTGTTTGGGCTTGCGGTGTTACTTGCCACGACCGATGACGCGGTTTTCGAGGGAAAGGTTGGCTTCTGCCCGATGAAAGTGATTGCTGCCGACCTAGCCAAAATGATAATCGTTAACGCTATACGCCGATCGAAATGCAATCTAGTTCTGTCGTGCCTATATGCAAGAGCGATAGGGATGTTGCCTGTTGACGGTGAGGCGGTCCCTCTTACGCCCCAAATTAAGTACTTGGGCTTAAATTCAAATCAAAGTTGGTACTCCGAGGAACATTTTATCAAATTGGTTCTTAGCCTCGTCGGGACTGCTTCGGCGCTGAGCAGACTATTGCCCAATATCGAAGGACCCAATGCCCCATATCGGCGCTTATATGCGAACGTCATCCGCAGCGTGTATACAAAATTTTAGCTCAGTCGGTTGAACATTTCTGCTTCAAATTGGGTTGCAAGATTTGACCTCAACATACATACAAACATACATACATACATACATTGCAAGTTAGTAAAAACCATGTCAAAATAGCTTTTTTTTACTTGTGTTTCTTTATCCTGTCAACAGTCACTTTACCCTGCAGAGTGATGGCAGGATAAAGTTACACAGGGTGTAGTGAAAATCCGATTAACTAGATATTATCTCCGAAACTGTTGATAATACAACTGTCATAATTTTAATATAAATAGTTATACTTCAATACAACATTAAAATGTTATTAGTAAAAAAACTGCCGTATTAATATTTTAAAATAATCATGCCAGAATAAAGTGGTCATACCTGTTACAAACTCCAAACGTCACACTTTGAAAACTTCTAACCACAAGACCGCAGCACCTCACACACAAACCTTTACACCAGCGGCTAGAACCATACTGGCTACGTGTTTTACGTATATTAGAGTCTCAATAAGACTTTCTGTGTGTGAGTGAGGTGCAATACCACGGACGCACAGGATATAGAGAAAATATCGCTGGACAAACTTTGAACGTGAAAATTTGTGTTCAAAAGTAATCGAAACATCCCGTGCAACGTATATTTAAGAATATAGTAGTCTATTCTCTACAAAAAACGATATTTTAATATCATATAACTGCAATTCAATAATCTATAGAGCGAAAACTTGAGCAGTGTCGCGTTGTGACAAGGCAGGGTACAGTAGAAAACGGTCTTCTTTTTTTTTTTTTTACAAAAGTATTATATTTACAGAAAAAATATGTTTTGGCCTCGATGTGTCACGTTAATGCCTACTTATGAAAATTTTAATTATATGTGAAAATTATATATTTCGCATACTTTCTATTCAAAAACGTGATGGCAGGGTACGATGCCACTATTTTGAGAATTACCCACATACAGCTGCCAATTTTCATTACGCTACGATCCTTGGAAGATGGTTAAATTAGCCTCCTTAGATTCCATTACATAGTTAATTACATACACGACGACCTAATAAAAGCGTGTTAAAAAACCGCCGCCTTTGGGGTTCTGGTGAAAGCTACTTGCGAATATTGGATTATGTAGAAATGTATACACGTATACAAATACGTGTATTTTTTAAAACTGCTTTTAATACTTTAATTGTTGGCAACACTAATGAATATATGTATACCGTTAAGGTTTTAGGAGTTTCCTCAACAATTCCTCATGAATCCGATTATAAGAAATCGAAGCTTGACAAAATTTGACTTGAAAACTCAATATTCTTAACAAATATAACTAAATAAATGTCACTGTTCTGAACTTAAATGCATGCTATTCTTATAAAAATACCAAAGTCACTATAAGCGTGCCGTTCAGATTTGAGGAGTTTCGTTCTCCGTCATCAGCAGTTCCACTGCACCAAATGTCACTGTTCTGGACGTAAGTGCATGCTATTCTTATAAAAATACCAAAGTCACTATAAGTGTGCCGTTCAGATTTGAGGAGTTCGGTTCTGACCATCATCAGCAGTTCCACTGCACCAAATGTCACTGTTCTGGACGTAAGTGCATGCTGTTCTTATAAAAATACCAAAGTCACTATAAGCGTGCCGTTCAGATTTCAGGAGTTTTCGTTCCATCATCAGCAGTTCCACTGCACCAAATGTCACTGTTCTGTACGTAAATGCATGCTATTCTTATAATAATACCAAAGTCACTATAAGTGTATTTATTTTTAACAAGCAGAAACGTTCTGACCATCAACGATTCCATTAAACATGTTTTCTGGACCCAAGTGATGCTGTTCTTATAAAAATACCAAAGTCACTGGATAAGATTTCAGATTTCCGGCGTTCGGTTCTGAGCTCATCATCAAGAGTTCCATTGCAAATGATCGGGTTCTGTTCCGGAAGCGTAAATTTTTCCATTTTTTCCTTTAATATAAAAACACCATATGTGTGCCTTTCAGATTTGAGGAGTTCCCTCGATTTCTCCAGGATCCCATCATCAGAACTGGGTTCTGAGAAAAATGGGACCAATCTGTATGCATATACATTCAATCAAAAAAAATATACAAAATCGGTCCAGTAACGACGGAGATATCGTGGAACAAACATGAAAAAAAAAACAGACGAATTGAAAACCACCTTCCTTGACAGATTTGAGGCGGCGGTTAAAAATGTGTCACTTACCAACACACTAGTGTGTAGGTAAGCTACGTATCTGCCAAGCAAAATTCCTGACGAGTTACTAATTCCCATATACCTAAACATAACGCGTTAAGACATTAGAAGTACCTCGGGAATTCCCAGCTATTGCCGTAGGCGATAGGCGTGCCGAATAATTCGAGATCCGACTGATACTGGTAGGTATTGATCATTTCATTTCCCAGAGCTGTCATTGTTGGTTTTCCCTGTATTTTATTATAAGGTTAAAAAACCTTATAATAAAAGCAGCAGTCAATTTTACACAATAGGCATACATACTTTATGTATACGAGTATAAGTAGTTTTATTACGACATCAATATTGATTGTGTTTCCATATTTAATTTTAACAATCCTGCACTAAACTCAGGTTTCTGTTTAACCCAATGGTTGACTGGTAGAGAATGCCTCAAGGCGTTAAGTCCACCATTTGTACTCTTTTTTTGTAAATTTGTGCAATGGGCCACGGTAGGCTCCATGTGCGTTCGACAGTGCCGAGTTATCATTATCACACAAATAAGTGTAATGACCGGGATTAGAATCCAGGACCATCAGCTTCATATGCATCAGGGTCACTACCCGCTAATCCAGACATTGAACATCAACGTATAATAGGTACTGTTTTTTTTTTATTATTTATTTATTATACTCAAGAATTACAAAACATAACTTAAATACAATGCTCCACAAAACTACAATTAGTTTGACTGTGGAGTCGTTTCAGTCTCTTTTATACAGTTTTATTATTAAATAGTTAAATATACAAAATAATATATATAACTTCTAAAGTTATGTACTTAGTTGGAAGTAGGCAGGATCGCTTATGTTTTAGATGCAGAGAAAATTACTATCATGAAGCGATCGTCCTTTTTGCTTATTTTTATAAGTGGAATTATTGGTTATGTCTTTGTACCTACTTACATGATTATTTTCCGTCATTTATATAATACTACCTTTAACCCGCGGCTCCGCTCGTTAGAAAGAGACAAAAAGTAGCCTATGTCACTCTCCATTCCTTCAACTATCTCCACTCAAAAAATCACGAAAATTCGTCGCTCCGTTTTGCCGTGAAGGACGGACAAACAAACAGACACACACACTTTCCCATTTATAATATTAGTATGGATACCTGTCTACGTCAAAGACTCTTGGTAGGAACAAGCTCTGACTCTGATTCAAACGTTACTCGGCTATAAACAAGTTTATTGCTCATATCAACCATAAATCAGGAATTATTTTAAGCTTTTAATCAAATAGGGAGCGAATAAAACGTCTAATTCGATTACCAGCCACGTCTCAAGCAAGTCAAGCAGGTTAACAAAGAATAGTAAAGAGTGGTCGGTAACGCATTAAATTAATTTGGTGGGTCCTTAAATTGTTTAAAAGGAATAGAATGCAGCTACGATTTCGCTGACGCTATAGGCTGAATTGCATTTCCCTTAGTTTGAAACTTGTATTTAATCTACTACTTATTCAGGTAACTACACACTAGTAGGTACAAATGCTATAAGTTGTTTTTGATCTCTTTCTTTCAGCCTTCAGCCTACATCATTCTCTTGCCCTTATAATCACGTCTTCAATAATCACGTTTATGGACTTTCTAATAATTAAAAATTAATTATTAATGTGTATCATCGGATGCCTTATTAAAATTAATGTCGTTTATTTATAATGAAATTTAATATATCTTATCAATATCGATTTTATCGAAAATCATATGACATTAAAAAACTCAAGAACACTGAAGATGGAACAATTTTCGGATTTTTGTTTTAGCAGGGGCGGCTCACTCCGCGTTTCTATCGCCGCGCTGCAAGTACATGCTTGCGGCCGCGAGTTCGCGGCCTAATCAGGGGTGGCGCGCGTTCTCACGGAACGCACGTTCTATTGTTACTTTACGTCGCGAGTTTTTTTAAGGTTCTTATGCGATGTCCGCTTGTGAAATGGCTAATAATGCTTAGTTAAATAGATATCATGAATAAAACAAATACCATAGGATATTTTTACACAGATCTACTATTAATAAGTACCCCGGAAAGGTTCAATAAGGCTTGTGATGTTGGAATTTTAACAAAAATATATAAATACTATAGATATACCTAGAAAGTACCCAAGACTTGAATATAATAGTATAACATTTTATCTGAGTATTAATTCGTTTTAATCCATAGGCAACCCTATCGCCGGACGCCGCGCACGTGGGGCTCGTTTCTTTGTAAGAATTTTGTAGGCATTTAAAAAGGCAGCATGTCGTGAACATCAAAGCAGTGGGCCTTCTTACCTCCCAACACAGGCATTTTGCTTACCGGCCGGCACCATCACCTTACATCATGTAAACAGTGATTTATGAAATAAATAATTTTAATTTAATTTAATTTTAATTTAATTCTGTACTTGTACTATTATATATTCTGTGGTTTTAGTGATTCCACATTCCAATTTGATCTTTCTCTTCTTGGGCTACCAATTGTTAACTAGTAGCACAGAATAAATAATAGTACAAGTCTAATAGTAGAGAATGGATTTTAGCGTTAAATGCCTTCGCGGAAAATACTAGATACTTACCAAACATAAAGATTTTTTTTTTCAATATTTAGTGACGATTAATTCCCTGTTGCTTACGTACGTATAATGTCCAAATTGCTTAGCCTTCCGTAAGATGCCAAGGTATACTTTCAGAACTGTGTTGTGCCATAATACCGTGCCAAGGCCTGGTTTTTATTTCACAAATCAGACTGTATCTTGATCGTTACGTCTTAGCAGTGACAGTACGTAGTTTCCTTGCATTTTTACATACGTAATAAGTTTGTATGTTTACTTACGAATAACGAAATAACTTTGGTATATTTATTTTATAAGTCCTTATATCAGAGCGGCCAAGTTCCGGACAAATATCTGAACAAGTCTAATGTATTGTCAATTATTTTTAGATAGTTTTCATAGTTTATCAGATACACCTCAGCTCAGGCTCTCCGATATATCGAATGGCAACTGTCCATGGTGTTCCATGTAAAAAAGATAGTAGCATATAGATAAGTTACATAGTCGAATTGAGTAGATATGTAATATACAAGGTTTGTTTAATTTTAAAATATATGAAAAATACAGGCACCTACTTAAATATGCTAAATTTAGCAACACGTACCATTTCAGCATCCCACTTTTACTTACTTAAAGGTTAGTTAAAGTGTTAACAATGTACAGAAATACTACTTCCCTTGAGTTCCCCGCTCCAGTTGCGTGTGGGTTGAGAACTGAGCAAGCCAGGATTTCATTAACTAAGTGGACGATGGACATGCAACTTTTCGAGCAATCCTTTTAACCTGAAAATGGCAAATAGTTTGAAACATATTGAACTAATGTGTTCGGATAGGTTCGTGTAATGACTGCAAGGCAAAAAGAAAATTCAGCTGTTTTCCTGGAGAAAGAGCCCTGTTCTTAGAAGTCTAAAGGGTATTTAAAGTCACACACAGGTCGAACGCGATTAATTAACATTATTTTTACCTTTTTTCCCAACGTTTCGGCCAGGTTGCACTGGCCGTGGTCGCGGAAGACCACGCATAATGTTAATTAATCGCGTTCGACCTGTGTCGCCTGTGTGACTTTAAATATGTGTACAAAGCGCGAGAACTTAAAGTGTTATAAGTCTAAAGGGTGTTGTTGAATTAACATATTTTGTAATACTTGATGCTAAGAGAAAAAAGTGGCTAAGTGTGCATTATTTAATTGTATAAATGCAACCAAATCTTTTAAAATAGTACATTACGATAAAGTGCGTAAAAAAGGAAGTTCGAAACGAGTGGCTATTAATTAGAACACGACCGAAGGGAGTGTTTTAAATCGACACGAGTTACGAATTTCCTTTTCGCACGTGTATCGTACGACGTTTTTCAGTACAGATGAGCCTCCGAAGTTTCGACCTGGCATATTATAATGAACCATTCCTCGAACTAGTGCGTAAAAAAACGACCATCTATACTGAAAAAGCTGTTTCAGCACACACGGTTGCTTGTTAGGTGTATAACTTCCTGTCTGTCAGATATGGCTTGCTGGTGAGGCCTAAGCAGCTGGTACATATAGCCTGTTCGATTTCTAAGATCAAGTTCACCAAATCAACATATATTATTATGGCGTATAGGTGCTTGAACTTTAAAAAGTGGATAGTATAGCAGTGGCGGCTGGGAAATTTTTTGCTTGGCAACACTGAGCAAAAATAAACCTACTTTTGCTAGTCAGGTACTTTACTAGTAATCAATTTTATGCAAGCCTGTGGGAATCGGCTTGTACCTATGGATCAGCCGCTGCTGTAGTATAGTACGCTAGGTACGGTAGATCCTAAAAGGATACTCTTCTGAAATCAAAACACTCAAACAAAAATATCGCGAGATAATATTTCTTTTTAGATAATAGTCAATTGATAATATCTGCTTGCGTCATCAAATTCCACTTGATTCATACCGCTTTAATTATGATATGGTGCAAACAAACCGGCGAATTCAATCACAAATTTATCACGCCAGCGCCGTGACCGCCTATACAAGTCGTTTTCAGAGTTCGGTGTAGGCTTGTGCCCTTTAGTTCGTTGATTGGAGCGCTCCGATCTCATTCAATCGCTCCCACGAACTAGTTCGCTCTTTTAGGTCTTTTGCTCATTTAGTTGAGCCAGACCAGCGACCACTGCGGTCGGAAAGATCAGAACGAATGGGACCGACTAGTGTCAAAATGATACGAATAGCCGACAGATAGTAACATTCCGGGCCGAAAGGTTGTAAGTGTAAGTAACCGAAGTTCAATATGAAAACTTGACGTTTTTTGTTGCTCTGCTAAGTAGCTCTCGCCAAACCGCTCGCGCTCGCCGATCCTATACTGAACTAAATGAGCAAAGACCGATTCTCAGAGCACGGAAAGATTCAGTTCATTTCGGTCATTCATGGGATTTTATTCCTAACAGTTCATAGTTCGTGAACGACACAAGCCTAGTTCGGTGGTTGAAAGAAATATTTTTCATTTCTCAAGCTCAAGTAAATTGCTTATAGTTGGCATGCTCTCTAAATTATTTTTCTTACTGCACTCACATTTGTGAATTTCTGTTTTGCCAGTTTTTCTGTTATGGCAGTCAACCATACGTCCGACACGTCCGACATGTAATATTGTGTACTTTTCTTTAAATAATGTACAATAAAGTTTAAATAAATAAATAATAAACTCTGAAAATGGATTCTTGGTTTTATAAAGCGAGATACGTATCTGCACTAGATTTTTTTAATTCAATCACTGATCACGTTAGCGCCATAAACACCTACACAATCGTTTTAGGGAAAAATATATGTTTTTCATTGTTCGTAGTCTGAAAATGGGTACTTAGTTGGTATTTTTTATAGTGAAACGTTGCTATACTAGGTCATTTTTACTTTCCAAGTTGGTTTATTTAGGATACGATACGAATTTAAATTTAAATCAAATTATTACACAATTTTCATTCTGATAATTAACTCACCGTTTCATAAATAACTAGCTTTTGCCCGCAGCTTCGCTCGCGTTCAATTCTAAAATTGCGGAATGCTCCATACAAATTTCCCCCCCCCCCATTTTAGGGAAGTGGGGGGTTAGAAAGAGACAAAAAGTAGCCTATGTCACTCTCTATCCCTGCAACTATCTCCACTTCTATTCGTCGTCCAAAATCACGTCGATTCGTCGCTCCGTTTTGCCGTGAAAGACGGACAAACAAACAGACACACACACTTTCCCATTTATAATATTAGTATGGATGATACAGTTACCTACCGATACAATGAAAAGGTCCTTCCAAGTGTTACCTAAGTTGGTAACTTGCGTAATAAAGTTCTGATTATTCCTTTATTTTATGCTTTGTAGCTGTAACGTTTTACTAGGTATACGAGTAGGTATGTATAAAGTTGTATTTGTACATAGGAGGACATAACGTCTATTTTCTGTTACTGTGTTGTATGCATACTGTTCGCGGAAGAGGACATCAGTTTTTCAAATGCGTACAAACTAGCCCATGGTTTAGAAGCGGCGGAGACAAACGCGGCGGCTGTGAACGGCAAGCGGTCGAACGGTGACGATACCGTGACATGTCATGCTGTCACAAGTGGAATCCAACGCAGTGAGCGCAATCGTATTGGTACGTCGTTGGTGTGGCCCAGTTGGGATACGTCTGGTGGTGAGGTGTTGGGTACAGCTAATCCGGCGAGCGCAGGGACCGCGGGCGCGCATGAGCAGGGTCCGCGCCGGCCGCTGCTATGCCAGTGGCACCAGTGGCACCGTTGCCGAGGGCCCAGCCGGCTACTAGCCGTTTTGGTCGACTCTTAAAGCCTGTGAGATTCTTTCCGATGCCGGATATTGATTAATAGCTGTTTGCATTTATGTTTTTGTGAATTTTATAAGGTTGCCTATTATTCAATGCCTTGGTTTATTATACCTGCTATCTTCAATTAAGTGTGAGGGTGTGTTGTATGCATACTGCATGTAGGTTTCTATGGATAAGACTTTGTTGACATAAATATGTCTATATTTTCTATTGTCTTTTCATTCCTTAAATAGATATTGTTTTAGAAGCACGCTTTTCTATTTATTCCCGTTATTCCCGTAGCGTAGTCCCATATTCCACAGTTACCTTAAATATATATTTTGTTATTTTAATAGTTACTTTCTGTTAATTTAATATATACATTTACCATACAATAAGACTTATTTACTGAGATTCTTAATAATTTGAATGTGCTTTTGTAATTAATTACGATGGTATCTAAATGAACTGCGTACACATAGCTATAACTACTCAATGTTTGCCCTAATCACGCTGCCCTAATAGATTTCGTGCACGCGATACGAAGCATTAGTATTTTAAATTGTTGCCAACTTTATTAAAGTACATAATTAAGTAAAATACCATGTTGTTAACACTATAAAAATAACAGTTTGTTTAAAAATATTATGTGTTGTAAATCAGTTTTATAAGTGCTCCTGATAATTATACCTAGATATTTTTCTGGCACGAACGCCAAGTTATTAGTGCTTGACAAAATAAAAACATCGACAATCCTTTTATCGATAAATAGCCTTACGTATGTTTATTAATTATCCCTAATAATTATCCCTAATTATGTAAACTATTAAAATATGGTTCGTTTTATTATTATTGTCCATTTATTTTAAACAACTGACATTTGTATAAAACATTAATGTTATATACACATATATTCAAGTCCCCAAAGAGCACATGAAACTACTCAAGATCCAGTGCCACGGCAATAACTAATGACATAATTATAATAGTTAATGATATATTATAATGTAAGCTATCGATGAAATAAATATCGGAAGGAAGTCACTAGTGTCACTTCGTTCGTGCCAGAAACATATCTAGGTATACTGATAATATGGATTGGGTGGGTACCTAACATACTATTATATTGATATTGTTATATCTATCGATTAGCAGACCAAAATTAGGCTATTGCTGGTACTGCTTATTTTTCTACAATTAGGTATGTCCTGTAAACTGAACTACGTGTAGTATGTACGGAAAGAGAAGAGTCTCAAAAGTACCCCTATTTGGACTTAAAACAAAAATAATTGAAGAACTAAAGCATGTAACTTTTTACATGGACCATATCTCGTAATATTTGTATCTACTGCCAATGTGTTGTATTCAATGCCAGTAGGCGGAGGCCACTGTCGCCCACACAGCCTTCGAATACAGCCCAAATGTGCATTTAAAATGGATTGACTCATATAAATTTATGGCATCACAATGTCTTCAACTGCCAAATAAAGTCGAGTAACGACCTAAACAAAACCGTTCACGAAAAGCATTGATGTTCTTACGAAATTTTGAATGTTCCCCTTGAGATTATACAACATACAGCTCCTGTATTTTGTACCTACGTAAATATGATCTTGCCTACTGAACATGTCATGTTATTACTAGTTTTAAGAAGATTTTGTTATTTTATGAACAGTGGGCGAAATACAATCTTGATTTGATTTTTATTTTAGATTAGTCGTTCGGTCGCAATACATAAACAATAATTACTTAGTTAATGAGATCCAGAACAAACATAATGTAATCAAGACAATCAAGATTACATTTATCCTCTGGTTGTATCCTTATAATTATTACATAGACAATATATATTATAAAGATAATAATAAATAATGGAGCCTAATATAAACGTTCCACTGCTGCGCACAGGCCTCCTGTTTTGCATGAGAGGGCTCGGGATTATATAGTCCGCGCGCTAGCCCAATGCGGATTTGAGATTTCACATAAATACCTCACCTTCACCTCACCTTTGAATTCCTTAATTACATATACAAAACGACAAAGTATATGCTACTTCTTCTCCTTCACAAATAAGAGCTGTGCACTTGTCGGTGGATCAATCTCCAACTCGTCCGTGACTACGCTACTAGTAAACATTCATTAAATACTTACACCTACGTTTCTAATACTCTCCTAACCAAGCGTACAAATGTTGACGCTCCGTGGCAAACGACATGCAACTGGCTCTATCGCGCTACTGCAGAATAGCGATTGGGAAATCTATAACTGCAATCTGCTACGAAGCGCCAACGATTGTACTCTTGGCTAGAAGACATCCTAAGCCAATACATGCGTTATCCGAATTGACCAAACCCTTACCCAAGAGGCCTATCCATTCATTAAGCCCAGCCTTTTTATTTTTGCCCCGTCACCTTACACAAATAAATTAAAAGTTAAGGTAAGGTCAAAGTCCAGTTGTTCGGTACGGGCGGTAATTTGTAGAGATGCCACAAACATTCGGCTACTGTTCGATGTTGCCGAATATTACATATTATTCGGCCGGATACCTATCGAAATTTCCGAAATTTGTTACACCTAACTAATCAGAAAATGTTTACAATAACTAGGTATTACCTACCAAATCACATTTATTACTTACTCGCGCATGCAGTATTCGGTGGTTCAGGGGCCGAATGCTCGTTATTTAACCAACCTATAATTCGGGGCATAATTTATAACCTAACCTTTAACTTTGTTGATGAGGAAGTCAAGTTGTCAGTCTGCAACTAGATTATCCAATATCCATTGTGTGGGCTCCCGAGCTGTTACAGCCTGCATTTCAGATTAGCATAAGTCTAAATCAAATTGCTTGTTGGTATCAGAATCGTTCTGTTGTTAGTCTAGGTATTTGCACAAAATGGCGACGTCTTGAGGAATGTTTCTAGGTACTGGATTATGGAAAGCGTATTTATGTAATACCTATACATAATATGTGAAGGTTTTGCCCAGTTCTTAATATCAGTTGTTGGCTTCCGAGCCCCACCTTTTATTCACATATAAAATGTATTATATACTAAGATTAAATATAAGATTTATAAGGTAAACTCGTAGAACCATTAGCTACGTCGTCGCCGTAGATAGGTCGTATTCGTGGCGCCGTAACGTGTATCGTTTAAATAATACAGATACTTGAGGGATACCATGACCCGAAGACAAGCTAATGGCTAAGCGCTTTGCCGAAAATGATACATACTGTTTCAGTACCACTGTTAATAGGTACATAATAACTATAAGGAGTTGAAAACTTAATCTGGAATATAATTTTTAGATTGAAAAACTTGATATGTCCAACTTGATATCAATGCCCACAACACGATTAAGACACTGATCCCACCGCGAGCTAGTAACCTATGAGCTATCGGCTATAAAAACGAACAAAACATAATCACTCCCGTGTAAATAAAAGAGACACGGCGATGTTTATAGTTACTCGCCCAGCGGTGAGCTATCAATATCGCCGTGTCTCTTTTTCACGGGAGTGCTTATCTTTTGTTCGTTTTTATAGCCGACAGCTCATAGCTTACTACAGATATAGTGGGAAAAGATTTGTCTTCGTATTGTTACGGAAACGTACGAACGAGTCATGGTATTTCAATCAGTGACTGAACTAGCATGACAAATACGAACTTTTCCGAAGGAAACCCTTTTCGCAGTACATCTGTATCTCGCGGTGGGAACAGTGCCTAAACATAGAGGTAGGTGTAGTAGTTAGAAGTCGACTGTGGGATATTATCTACTTTTACTAAGTACACCTACAGAAGAAGGAAAGTGGTGAAATTCTTAACCCGCATAAGAACAATGTCTTGAGTTATCATCTTTGTAATTCATAACCAATTATTACAACCATGATTTTTTGTCAACAGAGAGAGCTATTCGCAGCGAAAGCGGACAGCGGCACAGCAGCAGTAGACCGCAAACTCTCCTCCTCATCCGCCGGCAGTATGAAGAACAAGTGGCTGAAAGCCTTCCGCAGCCTGAAACCTCCAAGCGCCCCTCCACCCCACGCTGCGCCGCCAGACAAGTAAGAAATCAATATGATAAATAACTTGCAAGTTTAGAATATGAAATACGAAGTCATAACGTCTAATGATTAGGTACTTAATAATGACACATGCAACGATAATACATGAAAAACAGTGGAGATCCATTTTACATATTCGGTATTGATTATGTTTTGATAAATAAATATTTTTTTAAATGCAAGATTTTTTTTAGTGCAGGGTGGCAGGCCAAATCACCAAGTCCTGCAAACAAAGACCATTTTTTACGTCATAAAACGTGCACTTCGCATCAGAACAGTGACTAAACTCTTGGATCCCCACTATTTTATTACACCTTGTAACAGATACGTTACATTTTACACATTAAGCCTCTCTATTATGTAACGAGCAATAACGGTCACAATTTTGTCACACTTACACCCCATTGATATTTAACCCGATTGCACTCAAACAAAAGAAACACGCTGACACTGCTCTTTGCCAGATTTTCAGTGCCAACTATGACGGAGGAAGCCAACAAATATGAAATATTAACTTGAAATAAAAGTACAATTTGTTTTAGGTCCCATTTACGTAGTTACAACCACCGGCAAAAACGTCGCTCAATAAAAAGGTTGCTTAAAAATCTGACACGTTCTTATAACTCCAGAAAAAAAATGTGTCAGATATTTTTGGGGACTTATTTTGATCCAATGTTATTGCCGGTGACTGTACATTTGCGATTTGAGTTACATTGCGGATTGGTGAGGATATGCCTAGTTGGCTCGTTGGGTAGACGACATCCGGAAAATTGCGGGTCACAACTGGATGAGACTCTAGCTCAGGGGACCGATTTTTGAATCTAGAACGCATGACATGAACGCATGTTCTTTTTTAATTAAATTTAGTGTGTTCTGTTTGTTATTATTCTTTTTTTATATAGATCACAGTCTGTTGTTATTTTTCTTGTAACGTTTTCACTTTTATTCTTTTTAACTGTTTGACCATTTTTCTTGTATGTGTTTGCATTTCTTTTGTCTGTTACCCTCCGTGAATCTTTCTCACTTGATGGTCTCATCGGAAGATCAGCGCTGGAAGTCCCCAGCAACACGCTGAGATGAGGCCATTTCGTGGCACTTCATTATTTTCTGTCTTATTGTTATTATGTGTATTTTTGTCTTGCCTGTGTTCACGAATAAATGTTATTCTATTCTATTCTATTCTATGAATTCGCCGTTCGAAAGTCTGTGGAAAACGACGTAATGCTACGACTTTCGAACGGCGAATTCATGCGTTCGAGATTCAAAAATCGATCCCCAGGACCGGGACAAGTGGCGTACTAGAAGAGAGGCCTATGCTCAGCAGTGGGCGATAAAAGGCTGATATGATGATGACGATGATGAGGAGGATATGAAGGATATTCAGCACTCCAATCAAAAGCTGCAATGTAATGAAAACTCGCATGCGAACGAGACCGTGTACATGTACCCTTATTTTCCCCAATTAAACGAATACCTACTACAACATTATAATCACTTCACTGAATTCTGCTTCCATTATTATAATTTAACTCTTATTAATTCATATCAAGAGCTGTTTAAGACTTGCCAAATAAAGTTCTCTTTTATTTTACTTAGCTGCTTTCCAAAAACTTAGCAAGAAAAGTTATGGCTGTAAACAAGAGGAGATTAAAGTATTCCCGGCCACAGTTAAAGCGCCTTACGAAGTTGATGTAGTCACTAAGTAAAGAGTCAGAGGTTACATTTTATCTTAGAGTTTAAATCCTTAACATTGGTTTCAAAACACGCTCGGTGAAATGATTTTTCTACCTATTGTTATAATTAAATGATAATAGGAAATGGGCAGATGACGTATGCAATCATGTAACGAAAGTATAATAAATCTTTATTATAGTCTTTAACCATAATGAAGACTTTAAGGGCCCATTTAGACGGGACGAGTTTTATTACATTACGGTATTTGATGGTTGTGCAAAATTGTATGTAACCTTAACAGCCCGCAGTGTAACTAAAATCGCATGCGAGTTAGCACGCCGTGTAAAATACATAATTTAAAATAGGCCTACCTACCTACCTTGTTTACGGTACATATATGGTGCTACCACACTAGTATTACGTTACGCAACTATAATATCAAAAATTTTAATGGCCAAATGTACCGTAAAGCCACAGTATAATAAAGAGTACTATCGTACAGTATGGTCACTCCCGCTTCCTGAAAGTGAAAGTGCCGCCCACCCCCTCTCGGTTACCTCACAGTTACCGCCTGTCAAAAATGCGACCAGTCGACCTGTCATATTTCACTCATACAAGCATAGTACGCGTTCACCTACACGAGCTTAGACTGTGTTCTAGGAACGCGCCTTTCATATATTTGATCGCCAGTGTCCGAGGTGTGGTAAAACATCTTACGATGATCAACGTGCGTAGAGGGAATTAATAACTCGTGTTTTGATTTATCAACACTCGTTTCAAATTCCGTCTTTTCCGCACTTGTCGCGTAATGTACTAATTCTACAAATGACATATTTTTCACTCGTCATCCGCCCATCAGTAATAGATAACTTCCTGTGTTTGCAAGGGGAAAATATATTACCTACATAAGTAATAGGTAACTTCCTGTCTTGCTACTCTTGCTAGAGGAAAATAAGAAAATACCTATCCGGCTCAAATACTTACATGGTGTTATGACGTGTTAGTGAGAACATGTATAGACCATCGCAGTTTCCAATTAACCCCAGAGGTGCAGTAATTATTGTATCACCCACGTTCCAAGGTTTTCACCGGGACAGCAGCCTGTAGAAATGATAAATATAGGTAAATATGTAGTTATTCGTATGTTATGTCATTTGTTTTTTATAAAAAAAAATCTTTACTAAACTTACCAGATCTAGCATTTTAGTCCCAATAAGTAATTGTTATAAAAGTAGGTGACATGAAGTTGGTAGACATTTAAAATATCTGCATTTAGATTTATTACTACTCATAGGCGACTGTGGGATATGGGTTAAATTGTGGCGTAGTTGTATGCAGATATCGGCACGGCGGAGTTGAGGCTGGCAACCTGTCACTGCTAATGTCACAGTTTCGCTACATCAATCTTTTCTTTCAACGCCCTTATTTGCCAAGAGTGACACTGAAACCTGAGTAGTTTCATGTGCTCTGCCTATTCGTCCATTTTCCCTTCATGGGACACAGGCGTGATTGTATTCTGAACTCTCTCAAAAATTTTATGTGGAATTCAATCGATCGCTGTGTATGTATGTACTATTACTCATTATTAAAACTTAATTGACTCCTAATAATACTATAACCGCAGTCAGTGAATATTTACGTTATGTACCTATATAGTTTTTGTAAACCAGATTTTTGAATGAAATTTAGTATTTAGGTACTGCATACTGCAACACTGATGGCAAAAACCTATTAGGGTGTGAGTTGCATTTGTAACTATGTAATAAAGTTATGTCAAATTAATACATATTAATATTGTTAAGGTTATCCATTAGTTTCGACATCTAGTTGTACGTCTTCGTAGAAACCAGAAATATGACTTCAATTAAATACCCAAATCACGACACGTCAATCTAGGGCCTAATTAATTGTGTGTGTGTATTTTGTGTTTAGGAGTACGTTTCGTGTTACGTAAATAAAATTCATGTTTTCACGATGTACATAAGTAACTTTTCCACACGTCATATTAATATAATGTTATGTCACCAGCAACTCGCTCCCCCGTAGAGTCAAGTGGAAAGAAATGTAGATACGTAACAAGGATCATTTATATAGGATTTATAGTCTCCATACTAAGAATCGTACCTCATTTTTTAGCGCCACCTATTAAATACTATCATAACTTTACTGATGATGCCTACAAATTTTTTTTTTTTTTTTCAAAATGTGTATTGACGTGATATTATGTCATTTGTCCTTATAAAAAATAAAAACGTGCGAAAATATTTCGGGAAAATATGATTTTGGGCACTTCCAGGCTGCGAACAGCGCCATCTAGTTTTAAGCCTAAAAGGTTCATATATTTCAGGGGTACGCTTTTTTGTATGAGCTTTGTCTAACCCGTATTAAATGGTCATTGATATGTCACAAAGTATTTTGTTATTTATTTAGGTACTGTTCTATTAAAGTAGGTACAGTGGTAAAAACTTATAGCTAGAATATAGAACCACAAAACTATGAAACGAGTTTGACTGTGGCGCCAGCATTGCTGAATGCCCCATACGTGTTCAAACTTCTACCCCCCATTTTTAGTTAGAAAGGGGCAAAAAGTCACTCTATCGCTTCTACTAACTCCACTAAAAATTCCGTCAATTCGTCCCTCCGTTTTGCCGTGAAAGACGGACAAACAAACAGACACACACACTTTCCCATTTATTATAGTATATAAATATGGATATCGAAGATGTAAGTTGACATCGAACAGGGATCAAGTTACATTTAGACATAATATTTAGCCTTGTTGTCTTTCGCAAATGAGATTATTTGAAATAGGTCCCGACAGGCATTCGGTATTATGGCTTCCTCAAACGTAAGTAGCCACTCAAACCTAATGCACCCACAGAAACTGACTTGTTTTCTTTGTAAGATTTTTATCATACATAATACATACTGTAATAATGTATTTAACTTGTTATAAGAGACAAGTTCAAAGATAGAGTGCTCTTCTGCACTAGTTACGATACCTACTCAACTCACGATAGTTGACGGCACGATACAAACCTTAAGGTCAAATATTTAACTCTAGATACGATGTGAATCGGGTAGTAAAAATTACGTTTCTTAAATAAAATAGTCACTTTTGAGAATGACAGATCCGATTTATAGTTAATATTTGACAGATCGAAGTACAGTCGACTAAAAATGTGGTTTACCACCCTACGGTTGAGGTTCGTTTGAACGTCATGAGACAACAGGGTCGATTTCCGCTTGCAATAATATTATGCCAGTGACAATTGCTCTGTCTATATATGATAGGTACTTACGTCATGCCACGTGTCAAGTCAACCTTAGCGATCGTTAGAGCTCACAGAAACTTTTGTCAAAACTGGTAGACCACTTTCTTGGCCCACTGTACAAATTGGGCCGTAAGATAAAATAAATATAAATATTATAGGACATTATTACACAGATTGACTGAGCCCCACGGTAAGCTCAAGAAGGCTTGTGTTGCGGGTACTCAGACAACGATATATATAATATACAAATACTTATATACATAGAAAACATCCATGACTCAGGAGCAAATATCTGTGCTAATCACACAAATAAATGCCCTTACCGGGATTCGAACCCGGGACCGCGGCGTAGCAGGCAGGGTCACTGCGCGCTAGGCCAGACCGGTCAGAGATATTAATACATTGAAGTAACCGTGTAATTGAACACCAAAAGGCACAACGATTTCACTTATTATTGTAAATACAGCATTGCAGAAAACGTAAGTGTGAATAAATGTAGGAGTAGGAAATTTCAGAAGCTTGCAAATTTGAGCGCTCGGCTTGGTAAATATTGATATAGTTTTCTCGAGTTAACGAGATGCACTCGACTTGAGAATATTCAGCGCTGGAGGCTCTTCTTCTCCATTGTACACCAGCCTAATTTATACACAGACATGATGTAGGTATATTATTATCAGTTTTATCACAATACTCACGAAGACTCGCATAGGTCTAACACTGTACGTATCATTATCATCATTAAAAATTTAAGTTTAGTGCTTAGGGTGTAAGTTATTCAATATCCAACGAACATTTTATCGAATAAAGCTTTTTCTACTTTCGTAACTAATTTGTTTACTGACATTGAATTATTTACACCTGTTCAAATATAATCTGTGATAGAGGCCAACGAATAATACGCTTCAGCGCTCCACGTAAAAGACATTTTATATTACGCACGAGGAAATACTAGTACAATTAAACACGGCTCTATGCTGAAATCGCAATTCATGTTATTTGGTGAATGTAGTTTCAGTTTTTTACTTACTTCTATACCTACCTAAATGGCAGTATACACGGTGTAACATAAGGGAACCGAAATATTTTAACTACGCATTTCTGAGGGCAAAATAAAGATAAAATGTTAAATGACGTCAAGCTAATTTCGCGAAAATATTTTTTGGGATGTATTTTCACATAAAAAGTAAATGTTATTCGTAAACCTGGCACTTAAAATTTTTTTTTTTTAATACTGTTTTTGTAATCGAGTTACCTACTAGTTATTTTTTGACATCTATCAACGAGGATAGTTAGATTATGTCCGATAACGGCATCACCGCCATCAAAATAGCATTTTGTTCTGAGAAATAATACGTAATTGATTTTTTTTTAATTCTTATAACTCAGAAAGTAGGCGAAATCCATCAAAAGTTTATATTATGACATTTACTCTTCTCATTAATCGCTGTTAAAACTATTCTGTTTCCTCAAGTTACACCGTGTATTAGAACAAGAAAAGCTGGCAATTTTCATGACCGTGAACTTGTGTTACATAATCATAAAGCAATCACACATGTACCTAGCTATAAAATATTTGAAAAACAAAACATCCATTCGGATAACATGTTAATTTAAATAAATTTTAAGATAAGTCTTCGTAGGTACTTAATCAAAAAATTACTTATGAGACTTTTTTTATTAATCATTGTACCTACATCATGCTTTGCGATTTCAATGTGTACTCTTTTAGCTTGCGGAAGTAAAATCTATCACAGGTTCATTAACATCCATTGTTTTAATTGTGTGTTCACTATTCAAGCCGTGTTCATATTGATGTTTCTCTCTTCTTGCATCAATAAAGAAAAAATCAAATGTACCACGCGGTGTCGACGATAATGGCGATGAGGTAAATGTGCCCCTGTAGGTGTGCCCTGTGTTACTGTTACCCATCAACATGTATTGTTGGATACTGCTTGACCCCTCACTCGTAGTACAGTACCTACAGATATTCAAACAGCATGACATTACTACAGAGTACACGTAACTGAGTGCTTCTCATTTGTTCTGATATAATTCTCAACCGTTGTCCAAGCAGAGTGCCACAAGCGACCCTGCTGTTTTTGCAAAAACATTTAGGTACCTTCATAGGCACACACAGGTGACGAAATATATTTTAAATTCAATAATTACTTAATTTCTGACCAGTCTTGGGCTTTCGCGACTGTGGCGCGACGGCTAGGGCAATTATTTAGCTAAATTCTTTTATGGGAATCTTAGTAACTAAGAACAAATGCCCAAGCACTCTGATTAGCCTGATTTCAAACACCAGCTTAATTCTTGCTTCCTATCCTGCAGCCGCAAACTCGCTTCACAACACTACCGCTTTCAGGGCGATACCCGCGAACACCGAAGTTTGTAAGCGCATATTTCTCTGTCACTCTAATTACGTTTTAATTGGAGTAAAAGAGAAAAACGCTCTGCGAACTTCGTTGTTCGCGGTAGACCCTCAGCTTTCTGTTTGGGGAATATAAAAACAACATTACCTCGAGGTCTTATAGTCACTATCTAGAAGATTGTTGCGTGCCTGATATTTTTTAACGTCAAGGTAGACAAATGGGTGTCATTAAGGGTTAAATTAGTGTTGGATTGACTACCCCGTCTGATCTATCTGTCCCCCCTGCCCTTGAACTTCATCGATCAATATGTTTGACGTATTATAACCACTTTAGTCAAGTGCGAGGTTGTAAATGGCTCAGACTGTAATACATGTTTTGATTGAATAACAATCCAGATTGAATAACCTTTAAAAATGAATAAATATCGATTCGATTAATTAAACGGGATATGGTTTGTTCGGACATAGGTGTCCTTCAATTAGTGAGAACTGAAATTATGTAAACTTGTACTTTTGTTATTTTAGAAAAATAATTTTAATATATCCAAAAAATAAATAAACTAGACAGACAAGCACCCATTCAAACCACCAAACTAAAAAAAATCCAAAGGATCAATTACCATATCAGGCCATATCCTGTACCTAATACATGTCCTACATAGTTGCGTTACCTAATGTAACATACGGATACGGGTGTCCCTAAAACAAACGCCAAAAACAAACGCCAAAACGAAAAGAGCTGATAGGACATTTCATTAGCTACATATTAAGCGAATTTGACCTTAAATGATATGGTTTTTTGGAGATATATTATTAGCACTTGTTAACTTTTTACGAGTTTACGTTTTAGAACTGAAACGGTCATCAACATCTCAAAAACAATGACATTTTAATTTCGCTTAATGTGATAGCTAATGCTGAAGATGGTCACCTTTTCGTTTTGGCGTTGGTTTTAGGAACACAAAGGTATGTCACCGAATGGTACAAACGCTCACGAAACGAAACGAATCGCGTCGCAGAAATACCATTCGGCTACGGCACCTGGTCCCGTAGCCGAATTGCATTTCTACAACGCGAAACGAAAACGAAATGCCGCGAAAGATAGTCTAGCTCTGTCGATCTCGAGCGTTTCGTTTCGTGAGCGTTTGTGCATTCGGCTACGCACGCTGTTTATAATCTACCAGTGTATTCTCTCTGAGCCCTTTACCCTGTAGAACAATATCGAAGGATATATAATCAATATAATCATACTCGTATTCCTATATGTCATGTCACAAGAATCTTTATGTATTTTGGTATTAAACGGATTCTATTACTGTAGGAGGAACGGCGCGGGCAGAGAGGCTCTCCGCGGGGACTCGGACGCTCACAACTTCCAGGAGTACACATACAAGAAGATCACGCCCTGCGATGTGTGCTCGCAAGTTCTTAGAGGTAAGTTTGATAAATCTCTCTTTTATTAAGGACTAGCTTTCTTGCCCGCGGCTTCGCTCGCGAGAAATTCGAATATTGCGGAATGCTCCATACAAACTTCCACCCTCCTTTTTAGGGAAGTAAGAGATTAGAAAGAGACAAAAAGTAGCCTATGTTACTCTCTATCTCTTCAACTATATCTAATTAAAAAATCACGTCAATCCGTCGCTCCGTTTTGCCGTGACAGACGGACAAACAAACAGATACACATTTTCCCATTTATAATATTAGTATGGATAATCCTGGCAGGATCGCCATGTGGGGCGGGAAGTATGACGACAAATAAACACCTTGAGTATTGCCTAAAGACTGACTTTATTTCATAGTTCATACCTATTTAAGTACATATACTTAATACACTATTCAGCACAAATATAACTCTTTACAAACTTATAATAAGTTAAGGCAAACTCTTGAGTGTCCATAGGCGGCAGTGGTCGCTCACCATCAGGCGACCTGTCTGCTCGTTTGCCTTCTATCGCATATATTTAAAGAAACAACGAGCAGACGGCGGTAAGCGATTTACTGCCGCCCGCGGACACTGTAAATTTTAGGATACTATTATAAAAGATTGGAATGTGAAATGGCTGTTAGAAATGTTTGGGTGGTAAATCTAATTCTCCTGACCGGTATCGTCAAAGGTTTATTATTACAGTCATGATGATGATGGTGATTATAACAGAGCAGAATACCAATTTAACTTGTAATGACGGCCGAAAGCAAAGCAGCTCTTTAGGCCCCTGGTTTACGATTCTCATTCGTCAAAATTAACAAATTTGCATAGAAGTTGAGCTCAGTGGAGCCCTAAACAGGAGCCATTACTTAATGAAGTTGTAATAGTGAATAAAATATTCACAACCAAAGATTTCAAAGGTAGGGACTAGGCAATTCATATATTTTTTACTAAACGTCGACGTTTGATGTGCCTTGGTGGAATATAGTGCAATTGATTCATGAGTAAGTAAAAATCGCGCGCGCGAGACTGCAAACTTGGCATTTGAGCACAATGGCATCAATGAGGATATTATAGAGCAGTTGAGGATATGATAGAGCTAAAATTTCTAAACTTCCAATAAAACACCAAAAAAAGACGCAACTGTTCGGGCACCATTTTTAGTACCCGTTTATCACGTCCTTACGAATGTAATAATCTATGTCAATGTTCATACAATATTGGAGGTAATAATTTGGCATACGGTAACAATTTCCTGGAAGGTAGTGTGGCTGTGTATTCGTGTCATATCGTAACACTCATAACAAATTAGTGTCAATGAAATTACTAACAATTGGGAGGCACACTCAAAGGTTATGACAGATGGCGCCTCCCTATTAGTCCATACATGAGAGCGAGAAGATGATATGTTTTTCCTGTCTCTCACATATGAATGACAGAGACATGCCAAAACACTTGTACTGGCGCCGCCTGGCGGGATAAAATGTCAATGTGCCTGCTCATTGACAGCTAATACAGAGTATATTTAGTGTGTGGGGAAAACTGTTCATTTTCGGCACTCTCGTCTACGTTCATTCGATTTAGCAACATATCTCCGTAATGTAATGTAAGTAAATATCTTATTGATTGGGACTAAGCGTAAGCAGATGAAAAAACATTAATTAGGCATTAATTTGGCTCGGCCTCTTGCTCGTTTTGCAAGTTGTGGAATGAGTTACCTTCTGAGGTGTTTTCCTTGCGCCATAACATGGGATTCTTCAAGAAGCAGTTATTTAGGGCTCTCAAAGCTCCGTTGATGTTGTTTATGTCCATGTGCGGCAATGACTGCTTGAAGCAGTCTGTTTCCCATCAGGCGGCTCGTCTGCTTGTTTAGGCACCAATTTTTAAAGTGAAACATCTAATGCGAATTGACGCTCAGTGTTTCCAACTGGAATTTTGTAATATCCCTTTCTATTTTCATTTCCACGTTACGAAGTTTCAATTCTTTCGCGCGGAGGGTCTCCATGAACTTTTTTTTTAATGGCTACCCCGTAAAATACGTAACTAGCTATAATAATAATATCGTTAGCGATTACCGGCGTTCTGGCCACGTAACCGCTATTAACCTCGACAATGGCATTATAAAGAAAGACGTTTTTTGCCGGTACCCCGCACCGATCCGTACGAACTGTTGCTGACGCTCGTGACCCGAGGTTCGACGAACTATAATTTGGACCCCTCAATTTTAAAAACGTCTCATGTTCCTGAGATATGAAAGAAAATTATAGCTTTCGATAACTGGAGCGAAAATTTACATGCGAAGCCTTTTCTTTGTTTACTGTTCTAGTCATTCTTTCAAAACGTATTGAAAATAATGTAATGCAACATTTTTATTATATCCAACTTTAATACGTAAATTTTGAATATGAAAAAGTAGAATCTACGCTCACCCTGGCTGCAGTACAAATTTGGGACATCGCAATTGTATGGGAAAGCTTAACATAGGATTAAATAAAACTCTGGCAACTGCCATACATTTCTATGACTTCAGAGTCCTCAGAAATATTTCATTTTCATTTTTTTTATTCAGAAAATAGGATCAGTACCGTTACCATGGGCTGCCCAAGTGAGAGCCGTATTACTTTACTTAGAAAGTGAGTGAGTTTACGTTTGTTTACATTATATTGTACCTAACTTCACTCTAAAGAAGCTGCTTCTGTCCCTTTCTAAGTTTATGAATAAACGGAGAAAGAACTATAGACGAATGCTACGCCTCTGGTGTTTACGCGATGGAACTAAAATCATAAGTAAATGTAATTTACCCAGGGAGAATAGAGGTAAGGAGGAAAATCTGTCGAAGTAGAACAGTCGCAAAAATGACCGGCTGATGCCTTGTAATTGAGGTTACAAATCTCTCATGTGTTGCTCAATGATCAGCGACGTGACATGACATTAGACGTTCTATTCTCTAGGCTGATTTCGTTATACCGAACAAGTCAAGATGTAGTCCCGTGGTAGTGCGCTGACTTCGTATGCAGATGTTCTCAGGTTCGATCCTGACAGCGTTCTTTTTGATTTTAGATTTTTTTTTAATTTTCATTTTGTGTATTTTAATTGTGTTTTATTATTGTTTTATTAATAAAAATGTCAACTTAAGCCCTTTTACATTGTTTGCCCCATCTTAGGATTCTTAGGTAATGTTGTAAGTCTAGCGAATGAAATTTTGAAAAGTTGTAACAAAACAAAATATTTTTTGATATTAAAATTATAAAATATGCCGTGTGGTGACGGGTTAAGAATTTCATCACCCCCTTTCTTCCCGTGGGTGTCGTAGAAGGCGACAGTGGGATATGGGTTAAATTGTGGCGTAGGCGAGAGGCTGGCAACCTGTCACTGCAATGTCACAATTTCGTTTTCATTCAACCCCTTATTTGCCAAAAGTGGCACTGGAACTTGAGTGGTTTCATGTGCTCTGCCTACCCCTTCATGGGATACTGGCGTGATTGTATGTATGTATGTATGTAAAAATATAAAATAATCCAGAAAAAGATATTATGTAGTAGAAAAAAATAAAAAAGCTCTTATCAGGATTTGCACCCGGGACCTCTTGCTCCGTAGGCGGGGTCACTACCGAGAAAGCTAAGAGATTGTCAAACCCTTATGTACCTGTTATTCCAGTGCCACCTATCTTTTCTTTTATATGTGCACTTCTGATACTTAAAGCTTTCGCTCCTTACCTCTAATCTCCATAAATTTACCTATCGAAATTTGTCAATATAGGGTCTACTGCGAATTCCGAAACATACGCATTGAGGGACTCTTCCTCTTTCACTTCATACTGATAAGAGTAAAAGAGACGCATGTCGACATTTCGATAACTTAGGTATTCGGTAGTAGGCCTCAAACCATAGGCCAAGTCATTCTGACGTGAAATTTCTGTCAACTTAAGTATACAAAAATCACACGGAATTTTCACGATTATTTTTGCAGTTTTAAATAAAATTATGACTAACATATTGTATTAATTTATAATATTACGTGAAATTCATCATAAACCAGTAAACAAATCAAATAAGGTAATGAGTTATTTTTGGCCATAATTTTGTACTATTTACAGTTGAGATGATTATATTGCTCAAAGCAGTTTTTGGTTTCAGAAAGATGATGGAGGCTATTATTGAAATCAACATTTCCGAACAAACCCGTATGGTATTCAGTCAACATGGAAGCTAGTTCAATTAATATGAATACTGTGGCACTGTGGCAGATACCTACGCTACTCATTACCTTCGGAAGCAGTACCAATTTATAGGTGTTTTTGTTCCGCGATGCACTTAATGGTATTATTGGCCATGATTATCACAGGTATATGTATAGAAGTGCTCCAATAAAGGAAGGAACCTAAACTCCAAAAAAATAATCCTGTTACTAAAATAAAGTATTTCATTAATTGACTTTGTTTATTTGTGATGTTCTCGAGTAGTAAAGAAATAGAAATATTTTATTTGCTTTGCAGAAAAAGGGTACATAGCATCATATTTGAATTAGCTTTTGCCGGCGGCTTCGCCCGCGTAATAAAAGAATCCTTATTCAAACATGTACAAAAAATAAAATTTTCATTTGGATCCGTAGGTTTCTATGCATACGTTTGACTGCGTTTTTTTCGATTACTCATATTACTATTGTCTTTAAAGAAATGCTTGCAATGATTGTAGAAATGTTACACAGCGCGACCACAGCGTAGGTAGTAGGTACGAGTAGATATGTATTCTATGTGCACTGGGGAAACTACATACAACAGAACTCACATAGCCCGTATCTCGACACTATTGTCGGTGGGTAAAAAGTACTTTCTCGCATTATCGCTTACAATTACCGCTTGCCGACCGATTACCCCTATCCCTATCCCTATCCCTATCCCTAACCCTATCCCTATCCCTATCCCTATCCCTATCCCTATCCCTATTAGAGTTTGCTCCCGGGAAATACCGGTACCTACCGAAAATACCGGGAATTCCCGGGATTTTCAGCCAAGCAAAGAACCGGGAAATCAACTTGAAGGCTCTTTTAAAATATCCAAAATTATACCCTGTAATTTATGAATTTATTATGCACACTATTGGCGCTTTGTAAATAATTTAGTAATTGTTCAAAAATACTTCTTTTCATTCATAAAACATTGTTTTGTGTAGTTACTAAATAGTCATAAGTTTAGCGTTTCAATTGGGACCGTGCGCGACGACACGCCACGTGACAGGTGACCATTATGGTCAATATTGTCGCCGCTGTTAAGCGAGAAGTAAGTAAAAATTGTGAAAAAATTAATGAAATCTTGTGTTATTTTACTATATTAGACAATTTTGGACGACGGTGGTTACAACATTATCGCCAATAACATTAAAATTGTTGTTTTCAGTGAGAAATTAACAAACTGGTGACTAAAACGGGGTTTCGTGCCATCGCTCACGAAATCATTTTCCAACCTAAGACGATGAATAAAGACAAGAAATTGGTGCTAGCTGGGCATTTTCTAGAGATTGAAGACTTTTTTACACCATTTGTACCTATGTGCAATAAAGTATAAATAAATCATTGGCTTTTGAAATAGTTGATCAGTTCACTGCTATCCTGTCATTTTCATAGGCTAACTATAGGTATTATATAAGTATCATTGCAGGGTACAGAGTTTATTGTAAAATAAAAACAAACTAGCTATAATAACGTTTAATTATAATATACATTACATAAACTTGTTTCATTTACTTGAAAATATTGGAGGTTTACCAGATATCACATCAAATACAATCATGAATGCGATGGAATAAGTTCTCAGGAATTTTATTTAAAATGTGATAAGCCTTCAGTGGATGGACTGCTTCTGCTTCTATTGTTCTCGTGCTCCTTCTTCCCATTGAAACCTCGATATTTACGCATTTTCGTCAATCCGTTTCGATTTGTAAATAGGAGCACAGATGAGGAAACAAATAAAATTATTTCCGAACATAACTGGGATTGGCTTCCACGTCGGCTTTTCTACCTCCAATAAAATTTGCACTATAAATTCACCGTAAATTCAATTCAATACTTGTATCAAATGATTACGCACTTTAAGTAAAACTTTAGAGATAGGACGACACTTTTCTTTCACTTCACTTAAACGGTGGTTTCGTTTCCACCACGGTCTTGGATTTACAACTATTTCTAGCTATTTAGCTAGAATTTAGTCGCTACTTTTCTTGGAGTTATTACAATTCGCCATAACAAATTTTACTGGGCCCGTATTAAATTTATCTCAAAAACGACATGAAAATGTTTACTGCAATATGGATTTGACAGCGCAAGTCAGCGACTAAGATGTCAATTTTGGCCGTAGTGAGCGCTGTGATCGTTTTAGCTACCCCCTCCACCCGCTTTGCACCCTGCCAATATGTGCAATTATTACTTTTATGTTTAACATGGTCATTGTTATTCCTGTTATTTGTATGTTGTATTAAATATTGTATGTTTGAGCTGATGGCCAAGTTGCCAATGCTCCTAATAAATTAAAAAAAAAATAGCTTTGACAATTTTGACACAAGGACTTAGCTGAAATGTCAATCGTTGACGCTAGACGCCGATCGAAATTCAGTCTAGCTCTGTCACGTCAATACGGAAAAGTGATAGAGATAGCTAAGCTACGATAACGATGTTATCATAATCGTTTGTGCATTTGGCTATGTGCCCTGCCAAAAAATGGGATATAATTTTTACTTGTTTCAAAATTCTTTTCACTATGCTCTCACTTTTGTATCAAATTATAATCTTCATATACATCACATAATGGCCTTCAAAAGTTCCATACCTTACCTTAGACTTTGTCGTTATGTCGATGTCGTTGTAATTGATGTTTGATATGTACGGAAACGCTGAATTTTAGGTTTTAAGTTTTCGTTTCACGTCAATTTATTAAATAATTAGCCTGTTACTCAAGAATATCACAAAATAAACAAAGTCACAGAATGATATACTTTATTTCAGTAATAGGATAATTTTTTTGAAGTTTTTTCCTTTGGTTCACTTCTAATATAAATACCCACGAGATATGGTGTTATGGTGACTATGGATGGGTACACGTATTGTGCATTGAGGAACAAAAATGCCTATGAATTGGTACTGCCTGCTGCTGTAGGTAATCAGTTGATTCGTAACTGCCTCATTCCTTATCAATTTGAACAATCTTCTACGTTGGGTTTGCTGAATACCATACGGCTTGCATGGAAATATTGTTTTCAACAATAACTTCTTTTTCTGAAAGCAAGCAATATAATCATCTCAACTGTAGCTAAACAGTACAAAATGATGAATAAATATAACTCATTACCTTTGTAAAAGTATCAAGCACTGGTTTCATCACTGGTTTATCTTTTTATCGAACTACTGACTGCTACATTTAAGCTGTTCTTGAATTTCACGTAATATTATAAATTAATACATATTAGTCATAACTGTATTTAAAATTGCAAATATAATTGTGAAAATGTTGTGGGATTGTTATTTGACAGTAATGACACATCACAGTGAATTGATGGTTTACTTTTACGCTAGTGACTGTCAATGATTACTCACGTAAAGTATTGAGTTTTCACTAAAGACTGTCAAATAGTTCTGGTTCTATTGACTTTATACAGTTAGAAAGAGAGCGCCTTAGCTGTAAAGTTAGGAACGTATTGAAAACTCGGAGTAAACACGTTAATAACTTATGGTACCGATGAAAATTTTAGTACGTGAGCGTTTCCGCTTGGAGCGCTGTTCAGTTTTTCCATACATTTTCCGTAACTCTCACTGAAAACGTAACGTATTTTTTAACTCAAAAAAGTCATGGTAAGGCTACTGGACAATGGACATCTCGTAGGATATTCTATACTGAATTCTCCTCTGATTGCTAACACCGTGGCTTGCGTGGGCGACGGCGATGCGAATGCGACGCATACGAAATCAAACCTTATCGATATGGAAGTATGAGACGCGACGGCGACGGTCGCGCAAGACACGGCGTATCATCTATGCTCACCCTGGCTCCAGTGCAAAGTTTTTGAAAAATCGTAACTGTATGGGAAGCTTAACAGGGAAAGATAAATGATTATAATAAAATCATAAGGCAACTTCTTTTCAGCTAGTAATAAATAAGTATGAACTAGATACCGTAAATATTAAAATAGATGCCTGTAATTGGAACTATGGGAGTAAAACTTTAACAAAACTTGCTAAGTGGACATTTTAAGAGTACTTACAGCCATGAAAATACTAATATCCTTGTAGTAATGTAAGTTTTAGAAATCTTGGATTCAGGTACATAATCAAATTTAACACAGATCTGAAAATAATAATCTTGGTTTTATTTTAAATTTATGTCAGCTCTAAGATTCTGTTAAAGTTTTACTCCCATAGTTCCGATCACTGGTAATTACCTTATAACTCCTAAAAATACTTTCTTAAAACTTAATTTGTACTATCAACCATTCGAATTTATGTTAGATACTTGTAATTTTTATCAAAGTCAAGTGATTCAGATCATTAATATTTACTAAGTTACAATTTAATCTGTTACTGTCTACTACAATGTTCTAACCAAGGATATAGTTTTATCAACAATGTCATCGGTGTGACCCAGAAAAACATCTTTTGTAAGCACTTTTCACCGCATGAAAGACTTTCAGAGTACAGTCAGCAACAAAAGAAGCGGATCAAACAACACTTCAGGAGTGTCTAACCGTTAAACAAAAACAGATGTGTTGAACAGATATACATAAAACTAGCTTTTACCCGCAGCTCCGCTCGCGTTAAATTAAAAAAAATGCGGAACGCCCCTTATAAACCTCCTCCCCTCTCCCCATTTAAGGGAAGTAAGGGGGTTAGAAAGAGAGAAAAAGTAGCCTATGTTACTCTCTATCTCTTCAACTACCTACATATCTCCACTTTAAAAAATCACGTCATCGCTCCGTTATGCCGTGAAAGACGGATAAACAAACAGACACACACACTTTCCCATTAAAATTTATAATATTAGTTAGTATGGATTAAACTTTGACATTTCTGACTTCGTAGCTACCGTACCGATTTACATATATAGGTATTTATTTATATTTAGAAAAGTTATTAATAATGTCACACACTTTTATTGCGTTATTTCATCTACTACTCTTGAACTGACTGTACCTATGTTACTTGGAATGCTTATCTCATATTCTAAGTAACGATGAATTTTATTGTGGTGGGTCGCAGTGAATCACGCGACATTCTATTGAAGAAAATTCGCGAAAACCGTATAAAGTAAGCATTCATTAGCAATGCTTTTTATAGGTCGAAAAGTGATAGTTTACGTGACTAACACCATGAATGTAATGGCTGACAATGATTCACTCATTCGCCTAAAAAAAGTTTATCCAACAATTCAGGTATAATAACTATATGATATTATATATGATTTTAACCTAGTTTTCATATAGCCTTTTAAGGCGCTTGGTTATCAGTTAACTACTTTCTTAAAGGACGTTGTAAAGTCATGTTGCAGTGCCAAGTGAATTAATGTAGACTGACTGACCTTCAATGAATTTCTACGTTCATGGTGGATTTAAATGTGAATTGTCACATTATGCCTTTCACAGGTCAGACCTATTGTCTCACACCGTTCGGCCGAAAACCGATAAGGAACTTTCAATATGTTCAGTGACTTTGTGACCACTCAGTGATGTGAGTTGATGCTCATGTGGAACTAAAAGTGTTCGATCAAAGTTTAATTTTGGACCAAGCTATTTGCTGTCGCGTTAAGTTAAATAATTGCGGAATGCTCCATATAACCCCTCCATGGGGGGTTAGAAAGAGACAGAAAGTAGCCTATGTCACTCTCCATCTCTTCAACTAGGTACCTACAAATCTCCACTTAAAAAAACCACGTCAATACATCGCGTCTTTCACGGCACAACGGACATACAAACTGACATCACTTTCCCATTTATAATATTAGTTAGTATGGATTATTAATATGTCATTTCTGACTTCGATTATTTGTCTGATTTTTTTGCTGTCCCTATAAAACTTGAACATGAATTTCATGCCTTTCAGAAGTTACGAATAATTATTCAGAAGTTTCGCTTCTTCTTTAAAAAAATTCAAGCCGATGAGGTTATATAGATCAATTAAACATCTGAAAGAAAATTGTAGTATTGCGTGATATTTTTGAAACTGTTGCCCTAGAAAGGGTTAAAGTTAAAACAAGTTGAATCAATCCTTTGAATCATAGAAATGTATAAATTCAGTGCGCGATGAATCGTTAGCCTAATGATCTTTCCTGCAATTAGCGGGTTAAGCTTTATCGATATTTAAATACGTTTGACCTTGGTCTCAACCTCGACAGAGGATAAGTGATTACGACGGGTGCTAGATTGTCTGGGGTGATTGTGGCTAGATTGCATGGGCAGGGTTGTACAGCAAATTGCTCTCTTTGTAACAAGGTAAACAACATGTCAAATAAAAGGAATAATCAATAACCCAACCACTGCTCTTTACTCGTGGACAATTTAAGAGTCTCAGCACGTGGAGCGTAAACGTAAGAGACGCGTAAAAATAAAAACGTATCGGAGGCATAGGGTTCTGGACCAACAACCTGGGCAAAACCAAAGATATTAGCAAAGTAGCTAGTCTAGCTGTATTAACCCTTAAATGCATGGTGATGTATATATGCATCATATATTTAATGGCCCGTGACTCGATATGTAGCTATCCAAAATCAAGTTTATTGCTTACTTATTATTCATTAATATACAATTAAATAACATATATTAATATCTCGTTAAAAGAAAAATTCATGCATTTAAGGGTTAACTGCCATGTTTCGACACAGGGATGAAACATTTTGAACCTCAATTTTGGCAATTTGATACATATACTTTGCCTAATATGAATTAAAATGGTAAATGTTAATATGTATTAGAGGCATCTAAACTTTTTTTCTTGACGATATCAATAGTCATTCATAGATTTTATTTGTCGTTCTTTAGCAATATCATCATCTAAACCCAAAGCCGTTAAAAAGCGTTTGTACAAAACGGCACCCACAAGGTACAGTCGCCATTAGATATATAAGAGCGCCCGAGGTACTCAAAAATATCTGAACACGCCTCTAACGCCTAGGCAATAGAGGCGTGTTCAGATATTTTTGAGTACCTGGGGCGCTCTTATATACCTGATGGCGACTGTACAAAGTTTGTCCAAAGGTCCAAACTACTTCAGTGATAATCCGCCACCGAAGTGTGCGACTTGCTTATTGCGTAATGTGACTTTACTTGGATTTATAAATAATGGAACCTACTCTAACTTCTAGGAAAAGTATCCGAGCCCATATAAGATGTATCGTTCCACGATCCAACCATGAAAGATTAATGGAAGTCTAAATTTATTTTTATCTAATACTTATTAGTCATTTTTTAGTCATTTATTTAATATTGCATTGTCATGTACATAATAAGGTGTTAGTTTACATTTGATTCCAGTTCATGACACCCTGTAAGGGTTCACACTCGATGGTCTGTCCAAACACACAATATATAACTTAATAAGGGCACACAATATATAACTTAATTTAGGTTATACATTACATCAATGATTAATTTAGGAATTTTAACAGTATGTTGTTTTAGAAATTAAGGTTTATATATCTAAACTCTTATATAGGGTGTAACAAAAATAGTGGTGATCCCTTTAAGAGCGTATTCAGTATCGTATTCTCATCAGGAAAAAGTAGAAGAAAATTTTTTTTTCGCGAAAAAAAATTTTACCTTTGTGTTCGGCCGATTCTCGCGGCCCGGCCCATACAAAAATGAAAATTTTTTTCGCGAAAAAAAAATTTTCTTCTACTTTTTCCTGATCAGAATACGATACTGAATACGCCCTTAAACGGATCACCACCATTTTTGTTACACTCTTTATTTAAGTATTGAGTATTGGGTTTATGTAGCTCAATCTATTGATTGGTTCCTGTTGTCAGTAAGCTCTCAGCTGTTGCGGATTTGTGTATAGCACTGAGTGATTTTAAAAATCATTAACATTCTTGGAAGTACCTCGGGTCGTGACCGGGATTGATCTTATAATTCCTTCGTGTCGTCAACCCGCCCTAGATTTCGTCCATTATCCTATGTCAGACTAATAATTCAGTCGGGTACGAATCTATTACGACGGGATCTTACCTTTTTCCGTTTTCTCAACTTGGCTTTATTATTCGGTTCACTAAACTATGCCTGTTTTATAATTCTGGCTTTCCTATGTAGTTAAAGCACTTAACACTTTCGCTACCAAGAACCCGACTGTCGGGTACACCGCTCGTAGAAGCGTAGCCGATTACATGGGTTTCCCCGTATGTAGCGAAAATGTCGTAGCGCCGCGTAGAGCCCGGTTTCGAAAGTGTTAAGGGTTAGGACACACCTCGGACACTGGCGATCAAATATTATGAAAGAGTCGCGTTCCTAGCACACATTCTAAGCTCGTGTAGGTGAACGCGTACCATGCTTGTACGAGTGAGATATTATGACAGGTCGACTGAACGCGTTTTTGGAGGGGGTGGGCGGCACTTTCAGCGGGGAGCGGGAGTGGCCATACTGTACGATAGTACTTTTATTGTACTGTGGTTAGGATGAATAACCTTAATCATCCGCAAGAAAGAAGTCATAGCTTACGTAAAAAAATATATACTTTAAGTCGTCGGGGAAACTAGTGTCCGGGGATTATTGGCCAAGGCAAACCAGACCCCAGACTCTCATGAGCCGTGGCAAAATGCCGGGATAACGCTAGGAAGAAGACGTAGTAGAAAAAAGTTCCACTTTGTCGCTTTGACAGATTATTCCTATAAAGCCAGAAAAAAAACCCATCCTTATGATAAGCGACAAAGTAGGACGGTTGACCAGACTTCGACACATTTATCTTAAGTATACAAATTGTGGTCCTTCAGAAGAGATGTTTTCCCACAGGGCACACCCGCCAGGGGCTCCGCTGTCGCCTGTGTAAGCTCAACGTCCACGCAGACTGCCTGCCGCAAGTCGGCAAGTGCCAGACCAAGTCCCGCTTGCTTCGCCGGCAGAAGAGCACCTCGGAGATCGAGTCACATCGCGTGCAGGAGGCCGCTTTCGATGAAGATAGTAAGCTTTTTTGAACATTACTTCTCATAAATATCTAGAAAATATGTGCTTGATTTGGCCAAACAAAAAAGACTTGAACTGTGGACTTACCACGGCTTTGACACTGACATTGGCAAGCGTGATCGTAACTTTTCTTTTGTGCGTCTTGATTGTGCTAGCTTATTAGTATTAGTATCAAAAACTAAGTTACACAGACGTTATCGAATATGTCAAGTGTCCAACTTGTAGCTTGACAAGCCTAGTAGTCAAATGTGAATATTGTTAAGTTTATAAAGTAAGCCATTCTTGTTTGGTTGGATTAGCACTAAAAATCAGTTTGCGAAAAAAACCTAAACCATAGTAAAAATGGATTTTGTGCTTTGTTCGTTGAAACATTTGCATTAAAATAAGCTTTGAAAGATTAAGCCTCCCGAACTCAAGACCGTTATCGTTTAAGTTAAGACGATCATTTTTCAAGATGGTTTTACTCGACTTACAAAGCGCATAATTTATTTTTAAGCAAATATGAACAGAAATAACATTCAAAAATAAGAAAAATCTCGTAACCTGAGATATAGTTTTTATCTGTTTGATATTCTATACTAATTCTAACCCAGACCAGACTTTCAGAAGCAACGGTAAGTATGTTTCTTAGGAAAATTATTGTACTGTTACCTTCATAACTATGTATTATTGGCTAAACAAATCTCGAAGGTATAGTTTTATGCTACATAATATCCACTTACTTAATACGCTTACACTATCATGAAGCTTGCCAAGCTACACTTCATGCGACAACGACACTGCTGTAAATTCTAGTCGAAGCTAACCTCACGTTATTCACCAGTGGACGGGTGGCTACCGGGACAGAGGCTCACCAAGATCTCCTTCAAGGGATCGGTCGAGTTCGATGATGATTTTGATAGCTACTATGATGAGGGTACAGTATGATCTGAACTGTTAGGAGTGACCCCTCTGCACCTTAATGAGCCGAGCATTCAAGAACATTAACATTCAAAATCTTACCACAAATAGGTTTGCCACAAACATTGCCCACTAACAAATAATACTATTCCAGCCTAAATCACATGTGTTATAACTGTCGAGTTTCATGTCATCCCGGTCGATGTGGCGATCGTAATCTGTCTCTAACCGCATTTCGCTCGATGCTCAGAGGAGGAAGTGGATCAGACCTACCAAGTTCTGAAGCGAGCCAACGAAATCGCGAAGCCGGGCGGCGGCGGCGGGGGCCCGGTAGTGCGCGTGTCGGCGGCGCCCGAGGAGGCGCCCGCGCGCTCGCCGGCGCGGCCGGCCGTGGGCCTGGCCGGGCTGGCCGTGGCGCCGCAGCCCGTCGCCTCCAGCTCAGGTCTGCGCCGCACCCGAGCTCGCTCGCTTCTCCGCTCGAGCCGCGCCGTAGGCCGCCGGCCGCCGCGCCGCTCCGCTGTGTCACATGGCGAGGCGCGCGACGGCCGACCGGCAGCTTCACTCAGATTATCACTCGTTTTCAGTAGTGTCGAATTCTTTTTGCACGCATTTGATATAGTCGCGGGCGCAAGCGGGGGCGGGTTGCGGGGTGTCGGGCGCGGTACTGAGCGGTGCTTGTCGTAGGCGGCGCGCGGCCCGACGGCGGCATGCGGCGGCGCCTGTTCGCCGGCGTCAAGAGTTTGTCCATGTGGGGTTCGCGCTCGCGCCGCTGCTCGCCGCAGCACCGTTCCATTTCTCTGCCGGAAAGTATGCGCCCACGGCTGCCGTAGCGCATCGTTCTCTCACTGTCTCACAGCTGCGAAATGAGCTTTGTTTGTCCCGTCCTCTAAGTGGATTACAGTGCCTCGTATCCGATGTGTGTTCGATCGTCATTTATGTTATAACTTATGTATTTTTATTTTGCGTTTGCTGTGTTAGTTTAGTCATAAATAGACAAAGCTCGGCAATACACTTTAGATGCTTGTACCCGTCCTTTACAGGATTGATCGTTTCACGAAAAGTCAGCTAATTAAGACAATCATTAACAGTCTCCAAATTTAACCCTCCAACCGTTATTAATTTTATTTGCATTTGTGTACAATTAACCTTTTATTATTTAATTACAATTTATTTTTTGGTTCATTTAGTTTTTTACTTATTTGTATTTATTTTGTTTTGTTTGCCCGTTGTCTTTACAGAATCGGAGGAGACGACTTCCCGGCCTTTCGGACAGCCACTTTGTTTCACAAACGAAAACGGTGATCCTCCGCCCTCCATCCTTAAGTCCACCGGCAGCGTGCGCAAGAAAAAATGATCCCTTAAATAGTCGCGACTTGTGGAGATCTGACAGTTTAGACATATCGCGTAGGCGACAGTCCCGACGTAGTTCTCAGCCGCTTCTCGGACTCCCTTATTACAAACCCCGAAGCGCCCCGCGTACTGTGATATGTATATTGTTACTTGTTACAATAAAAATCAGAACTGAGCAGCTTACTTTTATTCTGGTTACCCGCAGATGAGTGGTGCATGGCTTGGCGGCGCGCTCACGATTGCATGCGTTTTTATATCGTCGATACACATCTGACACGATACCGCTAACTTACTTCTTTTACTTACGCACGAACAATATACAGCCGAGGACCCGATGATTGCTTTTTTGCGAGATCAGAGTGACATACGAGATTGTCTTTAGCCTAGTTCACGCGGCGAGCAACTCACCTCACGCTACCAGCGGAGTATCTAGTTCAATACTCATTATTTGACAAACTAACATTTAGTTTCGTTGGCTTTCTTAACACCTTCCTATCACTATTTTTATTAATTTGGCAACCTTTACATTGACTTCTTTACAGGGCAGTGTTGGAAGTATTGAGTTAACTCAGTAGTTGATCAATTATAGACGGTTGCTGTTTACTTTGTCCATACAGGGTCGATGAAGAACTCGAAGAGTGCCCAAATGTTGAGGCAGGCCGACCGCGCCAGTCCCTTACCTGGTACCGACAATGACATCGTATCTAAGCGATTCCCTGTAGATTGACTTCTTTGTTCATTGAAAGATTCGTTGCATCAACGAGCATTTTGCTACCTCATCCGAAGCCATATTTGTTTGTTTCTATCCAATGAACGCTGCTGATGACGGGCCGATTAATAGATTTCATTCACTATTTAGTAGGGCTATGATTACGCCGCAAACACAGCCCGATCAAGTAGGATGCTTTCATCCGTAAAAATTGTAGAAAACTAGAGTAGAATAGTTCTTAGGTGCAGTAGTGCTCAATTAACAATAAGGCAGGGTTTTGAAACATTTTCTTTATTTTCAATCTTTCTGTCTTTTCTTATTCTTAGTTACTTCATTTTAGATATTTGAAATTGTTTGCAATGCTTACGCACATTTTTAAATTGGTGTATTTTACTACTTTAATATTTGTTGCTTATCGTGTGATATTTTTAATACACCTACATCTCTCAATTGTCACAACTTGCATATAAAATAATTATGTTATCTGTTAATTATATTAAATCTATATTTTTTATCAAAACATTATACTAATCCCTTAACCAAATATGCCCCACTTACTAATAACCACATTAAAATATCATTTTATCTTTAATATCTTAAACCTTCACTGTATCGCTAGTTTACCCCACCGTCCCAAAGGGTAAGTGCTCATCATGCGTGACTGTTATAGCGCCACACTCGCCGAGACGTCAAAAGTTGAACCTTAGGATGAAGAGCCTCTCGCTGGATTCTCCGGAGTGCGGGGAATTGCGGCGAAGACCCGGGAGAGACCAGCCCTCGCAAAGCAGCCGCGTCCTCTGTACGCACACCGAGTACTTCCTTAAAACACCCGGGTCCAATCAACCAGAACAACATCTCTTACATACGTATCCTCTGAATCACGCAAAAGAGGTGAAAGTTATGAGACTCCATTTTTCAGTTATAATTTAAAGCTAACAGACACTAAACATCACGTTTATGTCGCTCTTGTACTTATGAACGGCATATTAGAGAATATTTGATCTTAATACCTTCAATATAGATATAGTTATCTACCACAGACCCATTTCTCAAAGCTAAAAGTTACAAGCGGAAGTCTATTTTCAACTTGACAAATTAGACAGCGACTACTACTTGTATTTTGTAACTTAGAGAAATAGGCCACAGATCGTCAATCCTCTAGGATTTTATTGTAATTTTAAGCGACAGAAACAGTCTCGTCTTTCAACCACTATGAGGTTTCAGAGGAAATGTAAAACATGCTTAATCTTGCCTACGCAAATGAAAGATTCCTTACAAGTAGTTTTCTTAGGAACTTTAAATGAAGTTTCTTTAGTTGCTTGCATAAGTATTTTCTAAGTCATACCTTCGCATTGAGTCACAGTCAATGAAAATAGTCTTAGTTGTAAACTTATGCTAGTAACTGAAATTGTACCTATACTGGGGGTAACTATATCAACATACTTGTTTTTACCCGCTTTTGCTTTCAAAGTTGCCTGTATTTGCATACAGGAATATGCTGTCTTTATACTAGCGATTTCTGCGTAGTTTTGGACCCGGGTAATGTATTGTACCTATTTAATGTCAACCAAGCTATGTTTTCGCACAAGCGATGTTATCCTTACATATTTCCCCCGAGCTTGGCTTGTGTGCGTGTGTATATGATGACTGTTGTACTGTTTAGATACACTACTACATGGTGTTATTCGACGTTTTATAAGATGGTTCACGAAATTTTACGTTAAACAATGTGGTGTACGTTATGTGTTACGTTTTGGATGGAGGAAAGAAGCTTTGCAATAAATAAGTACTGATGATAATCGATAATGAGCATATTGTTATCAACGAGAAAATATCTTTTTTTGTATCAACATCCCGAAAATAATCAAACTTTACGGAAAGATGAATATCTACTTACGCACTATACTTAAATTTATTTTTAACCGTTAGAAAGATACCACACCCACAATATAATTAAATTGTTACATTGTATAAATTGCGACCAGTTTTATCTTTCCGTAAAACATTTTCGGGTTGACTGTCATTCATTAAACTTGAAACCCTCGTTGATCGAACATATTCATCACTGCCATACGATCATCATCATCACACTCTTATGTAATATGATTTCTCACATAATTATATTTCCACACCACTTTCAATTTGGTTTAACCGCATGTGATTTTGTTTTTTCTTTTGGTTCTAGGTGCGAGCCGAGCACTTTGCACGAGGCATGGCTTTACTAAGATTAATAAGCATATGATACATAACTATACCACACAATCGTGTTAGTTTCCTATTGCTTGTAAAAGTAAATCGATGGACGACCATTCGACCAATCATTTTTCTTATTTTTATATCAATCTCAATAATTGAAATGATAAATACACAACACAAAGAATAATTTTCAAAAAGCTTGCGCAGAAAAGATGATAATTGATGGATTGTGTACTCTGGGTAACCCAGAACCGTCATTCAATATGATAAAAACCTAGCACACTACTTGGATAAACTTTATCGCGTCGGTCCCTATCACACTTACAAATAGTGCGAAAAGGACTGCCCGACGACCATGCTTGCCTGCCTGGACAAAAATCACATATGCAAACCGCATTTTCACAAAATCTCTTTTATTTATTTCCTTCGACCTACAAGTGTGAGCTGACTAATTGAGTTGTGGATAAGGGTCATCAATGTCATAAGCTATAGTTAAATTTAATAAGCATTAGGTTAATGACGAATTCAAATTCTTATCCAAAACTGTATTAGTCTGTTCATAATACGAGAAAAAATCTCGTAGCAACCGTTCTTTCAACGGTAATAAAGAAAATATCAGGCCATATTGACAGTATTGACGTTACTCATTACTCCGGTAATATTACACCCGAGTCAAGGATGAAAGTGTTTATTAACGGTCGGCTATCGATTTACTGATACAACATTGTTTGCCTATTGTACAATAGATTGATAAGCAATCGTAATCTCATAAGACACTTAAGTTTTATAAAAAATATTCATATTTAGCACCGCATGCCACTAACATAATTATGGGCAATTTTACTTAAAGTTGTACAAATGTATACTACACCTTTTTTCAGAGATTATTTTTATATTCTACTTGGAATCAGGATAATTATATCGATTCGATAAAAAGGAAAGTGTGGCATATATTTTCCGATATTTCCATTCCATTACCGCCATATGAAAATTATAAATTACTTAAGTACTTATAACAGAATAAAAATCTTGGTAAACTTTTCTTTTATTAGAACCGAAAGCTCTCGCGATTCCAAGTAAAAGTTAAGCATAAAAAAAAGGTATACATATTAGAGTACCACTTCAAATAAAATAACCCATATAAAAAATGGTCATATAGAATACGCAAAACAGCTAATGTCGTCTCTTTTGTTCCAAAAAATTGATAACGGAATCTGTACCTAATTACATCATTATTAGATACTTACTTACAAGAAAAAAATCGTTCCTAACTCAAGTCAGGGCCAGAGTTTCCTGAAGATTGTTGCCTTTGTTTGTCCCCCTGTTGGGGTCACCAGAAGTTCGCAGAAAGCTCGACCGAATTACGCTTTCCCTTACAAACGGAGTTTCCCTCTCATTTTTTGTAAGTACGTTTAATATTGAGTTGTGATAAACCTTAGCACATTTATGTGCCTTGACAAGGTATGCCAGCTACAGCTTAAAAAAACTACTTAATAAAAACAAGTTTGTATGAAAATTTTAAATTAGCTTTTTTACTGTAGTTATAATTATACCGTATTAGCGTAGTTTCTAAAGTCGTCTAATTTCGAAAGTCACATAAAAATCACCATTATATCTATCATATCAAGATTCCCCTTTCGAAATTACCCGAACATTTTTGTACTTCGAAATTACCCCAATGCATTATCTGAGACTTAGAAACTAATTGAAGACAGAATTATTAACCCCTTATTGTAAATACAAAATTTCATAGCAATGCAGCAAATCAGTTTAAAATGAAAGAATAAATATGTATATACCTTTGTATAGAGGATTATGTATTATAGGATAATCCTAATATTGTTGTCCTAACACAAGTGAGAGAAAAACTATTAACATGTAGACACACAGCACACATTTTGGAACAAGAAAGATAAAAATAGCACCTTTGTGAGCAATTAAGCACAAACAACCTACGTAAATGTAAGTATTTATTTATTTTACAGGCGAGGGCTTATTTACAGGATCCACGTGTATGCCTTAATTCAAAATTAATAGAACATTTTGTAAAGATCTCGTTATAACTTTTCAGCATTAATAAGTCCTTTTGAGAGGCCTATTCCTAATTCTCTCGGCACGGTGTAGCTGCGTACACTTCTTGAAACTTTGGCGAAAGTCTGAAAATATTCAGAAGTGTGTAATGTAAGGTCAGACGGAGTATTAGCGTCTAGTGGGGTAAATGCGTCTTTTGAAGATATTTTCTAAACGGAATATATTAGAACTATGATAACCATATGAATCTGAAGTTTAGTGACCTTACTTCGAACGTTCCGTTAAGAATATATCTTCAAAAGACGCAATAAACCCACCAGACGCAATAACCCGGTTGACCTTACTAATGTAAATAAGCCCTATTTAATTATTGTCAGTGTCTTCTAACAAAAACAATATGCTGATATTTTATTTAAACGACCTGACAAATGGAGATTGTAAAACGTGTTGATCGTTTATTTGAACGTTCGACAAATTCGAGCGCGCTCACCCGAATAATTATTTTGTCTTTGATTGTAGAACTGTAAATGCCTTTGAATTATTGATTAGCAAATCAAGGTGGTTAAATAAGGAATCAGCGGTGTGTTTTAACATGAATGTTGATTTTATAAAATATCTTCAGTTGCACAGAATTCTCAAGGCAGTCGAATTAGTCACACAGGTTTATGTTATTTGTCAAGTACCTATAGTATCATCCTGAACCATTTTTTTTGGCTACGTCACCGACTTACTACTTAGATAATGAATTATCTAACTGCAAAAAGTATGGACAAATTACTTAGATGAACGTCTGTGCAACTGCTGATCGTGTGCAAAAGAGTAACCGCAAGAATAGCATGAAAAAGTTGTGATAACGTTTTATCATAACGCAAGTGGTTTGATTTTTGATTCTGCATTATAGCGCCGTCTTCGCCGGTGCATAGCAGGCGGCTGCTGAGTGCTCGTGGGGGAAGAATGAGCAGCGTGGAACTACCCGATGAGCCTGACAAAAGCCTATCTTCAAACAGTGCAAGCCCTTGTCCATCGCCGGTCAAGCAGACTAGTGTAAGTATAACAGCATTCAAAATTATCAGAACCGATGACTGATATGACTACCAATCATAGCCTAAAAGCTTTTCGTCTATCAGTGCGAGTCCTTTCGCGTCACCTGTGAAACATACTAGAGTAAAATATTGGATATGACCATTCATCAGTTCGTACGACTCCTGATGATGAAATATTGAAAATTACTTATAGAAGGTACCGAAATTTTTGCAATAATTTAATTAAAAAACTAAAACGTAAATTTGAAAGAGAAAATTTAATAAAATGCTCTAAAAACCCCAAATCTCTGTGGAAAACAATTAAATCTATCACAAACTATGATTCAAATCAAAGTCAAAATATAGAACTTTTAAATATAAAATCTAATACCCCTAACGAATCAGTAAACTACGTAAATACCTTTTTAGTAATGTTGGCAAAGCATTAGCAGAGGATATCATTAACAAAGCCCCGGTACCGACAATACAAAGGAATGCAAATTTAAAAAACACCGTGGGATCGTCCTTTGTACTATTACCTACTGACCCTGATGAGGTCAGAAATATCATTTTGGGACTAAAAACGGACAGTGCTCCAGGATGTAACAACGTAACCACCAAATTCTGAAAACTAGCTAATGTAGTATTGGCACCTGTGATTAGTCACTTAACGAACCTAATATGTTTTACTAAAGGAATATTTCCTAAACCTCTAAAACAGTCACTGGTTACTCCGGTCTATAAATGTGGGGAGAGTAACGATGCAACAAACTATATAATAGGCCCATATCTGTTCTACCTGCCATTTCTAAAGTCATCGAAAAACTAATAAATAACAGACTTAAGGCATACTTGCATAAATTTAATATTCTTTCGGACACTCAATTTGGCTTTAGAAGTGGCAGATCAACGGAAGATGCAATTGTACATCACTAATAAGTAAAAACGTTGATATGGGCAATAAATGCATGGCAGTATTTTTGGACCTGAAAAAGGCATTCGATACGGTATCTCTTCCCACACTTATTCATAAACTGGAACAAATTGGTATAAGAGGCTCCCCATTACTATGAGACAAACCTTACAAGGGTCATTATTCTTGAATCTGTGCATGCCCTTGTAAGTCTAAAAACAATTTACATTGTCCTTCTTACATATTCTAGTCGGCCTAAACACGGAAAATAAGAATATATGTAAATTCCTACCAAGTTACGAATATCCCCACAAGTTTTCGTAGCTCAGTGGAAGATTTAGTAGGACACAACGAGGGTTTACTTTACTGGTGAAACCCGATAAAGGAGATAATTTGTCCTTGAAATAACAACATTGTGGAAATTGCACATAGTTCGAATTTCAAAAACTAGTTTGCTCAACTTATCGGGTTTCACCAGTTAAACCCTCGATAAGATATAATATTTAGTTCTTAGGTACTTAGTATTTTGATATAATATTTTGTTGGTGTCACGATCACTACGAAAACAAGTTGCTTTTACTTTAGGAATATCAAGTTCCATGGCACTTTGCAATAGATACTTTAGGAATAAAGAATCAGCTCAACGTCTGGCTGAAACGGGTTTTTAAAATTCGCTGGCGTTTTATAAAAGCAAATTGTTTTGAGTTTCTGCGCGCTTTTTTCTCGCTTGTAGTACATAATATAAAGACAAATATACTACTAGTAAAAATGCAATCTTTTTCGATTGTTGACTACACTTTATAATTTTAGCAGGAAGTATCGTCTTAATACAATTTCGCAAGACTTAGCGTTTTGTGGTTATTACCCACGACGGCACGGAGAAGGGGTATGCCTTTAGGGTGAGAGATTGTGCGTTTGTTTGTTTGTGCAAACGAATGTTACCGATTATCTTCTAAACTACTAAACCGATTTTAATGCGGTTTTCAGTAATGGGTTTGTGGTTGACTGTTTTATTATATACCTCTCAATCTACTTTCCTATCTAGATCGCTGTTCGAGTTTGAGAACTAATGCCTGCGTCAATAATTTAGGATTAGGGTGGCTAATCCTGATTGATGAATTGGAAAAGGTTTGGATGGCGATGTCGAATTTGCAATGGTGATTTCAGATACCATCACGTTCGGAAATAATTGTATATGTGTAGCATTCAAATAATCTAACTGGATTACTGCCTGGCGATAGTATTTGTCATAAGGCAGAAATTAATACTTTAAATACTTAGATTCAAAAATCAAGAAGTCCCTTAGGTAAAATTGTTATCATCATTATTAATATTATACATATTTTGTTTATGTTTCTTGTGCATTACGTATACTTGTAAACTATGTGAGGTGTGCAATAAAGATAATTGTATTGTATTACCGAAGTAAACGGGTTCACTTCTCTTCGAATTCGCCACTTATGCGGGTCATGACCCCAATCTCAACAAAATAGTAAAATCGCAATGCTAATATCGCACCTTTAGAATTGTACCGACCTAATGTTCATACAACTTGTATGAGAATTAGGTCGGCTTTAAATATATTACATTTTTAAGCTCGTCACTGTTTTAACAAAGCAACCTCAAATTTCCAGAAGCACCAACGCCTCCTACCAACCAACCTGTACGTGATCCTCTACAACTTCAAGTCGCGACACGCCGACGAGCTCGACCTCAAGGCGGGGTACAAGGTCACGGTCATCGACACCTCGGACCCCGATTGGTGGAAGGGCAAGTGCCTGGGCAAGATCGGATACTTCCCCTCCAAATATTGCACGAAGCTGCAGGCTGGGGAGCGGCCGCTGCAAGTGACGCATAATTTACAGGTTTGTTAATAACATTTATATTCCTGGATAATCCTAGGTCGACTTATCTGCAGACTTGTGATATCAAAATAAGTAATAACTATTTCGGTGTCGAATACAGTTTTGTTCCATTCTGCGTTAGTGCGGGGCGGAAACGGCTAATATGTATTAGTATGAGAGTACAGTCCCTGCTGGCAGAAAGCATGAAACTTGGCATGTATATAGCTTATAGGTTTATAAGAAAATAAGGAAGTAGAAACACGCCGAGGTGTCAATGTTTCCCCTCTTTCCCCCCACTTTTGTATCCTTGATTTCAGTTTTTTAATATTTCCATGATAACCGTGAAAGCTACCATCACAATATCTAGGAGAAATATGTTCTTCATAAAATTCTCTACAATATTGTCTTTGGAAGTATAAAGCTAGAACTTATAATTTTCAAACTATGCTCATTTTGCCCTAACGATATTTCTCTTTGGTGACCTGAACGATAAGTAAGACTAGCGATTTTACTCTTTTACCTGTGGCGATGTTGCTTCACAAAATTGTTCGTTGGGTCAAACTGATCCGATTTAGCTCAATAGTCATGAAATCGCACGTCACTACCCCCCACAAAGACAAGGGGAAAGGGCCGGTTTCCTCGGTGAAAACTATGCATTACTTCTTTTTGCTCTTAGTGACTAGGGCAAATCGTATATCATTTTCGTGTAATATTTTTCAGAAATGATTAACTCGTCCCTATATTACACGAAAATGATATACGATTTGCCCTAGTCGCTAAGAGCAAAAAGAAGTAATGCATAGATTTCACCGAGGAAACCGGCCCTTTCCCTTTGTCTTTGTGGGGGGTAGTGACGTGCGATTTCATGACTATTGAGCTAAATCGGATCAGTTTCACCCAAGGAACAATTTTGTGAAGCAACATCGCCACAGGTAAAAGAGCAAAGTCGCTAGTCTTACTTATCGTTCAGGTCATCAAAGAGAAATACTGTTAGGGGAAAATGAGCATAGTTTGAAAATTATAAGTTCTAGCTTTATACTTCCATAGACAATATTGTAGAGAATTGTATGAAGAATATACTTACTTCTCCTACACATCGTGATGATAGCTTTCACGGTTTTCATGGAAATATTAAAAAACTGAAATCAGGGATACAAAAGTGGGGAAAAAGAGGGGAAACATTGACACCTCGGCGTGTTTCTACTTTCATATTTTCTTATAAACCTATAAGCTATATACATGCCAAGTTTCATGCTTTCTGCCAGACCGGACTGTACATCTGGTTAAGAACTCGGACTACGTCGGTACTTTCGATTCGAAAAGACTCAAGTCACCAGGACGTGCCTTGAGTCTTTTCGGAGACCTTTCAAAGAGACACAGTGACGCAACTGGGAACCAGAGAACTGGTTCCTACTTCAGTCAACGGATCAATCTCTCAGTAAAGCAGGGTAACACGTCCAGAATTTTGGGAACCTTGCAAGCCGTTCCTAGATTTGGTGTAGGTTTCTTTTTCTAGCTGTATTTAGATCAATAGTAATTTTCAGTTGTTTCCATTGCTTCGAAAATCATAACAGGTCTAATAAGTTTAGCTAATTAATAATCCATTATAATATATAGTGTGTGTCTGTTTGTTTGTCTGTCTTTCACGGAAAAAAGAAGCGAGGATTTGATGCGATTTTTTTATGTGAAGATAGTTGAATGGATGGAGAGCGACATAAGCTACTTTTTGTCTCTTTCAAGCCCCCCACTTACCTAAAATGGGGGGATGAACGTTTGAATGGAGCATTTCATCATTTTCGCGAATTTAACGCGAGCGAAGCCGCGGGCAAAAGCTAGTATTTTATAAATTTGCAGGTATCTGACGGTGACAACGGCCTGATGCTGCTCCGCGACCAGATCGTGATCCAAGTGGGCGACGAGGTTGATGGCATGGTCATGATCCGATCGGGAGATAATCGGCAGGGCGTCTGTCCGATCAAGTTTCTACAAGAGGTGTGACGCTTCCGAAGATCAAACTACGATTTCATGACAGTAAGTGTATCCTACAGTTCTAGATTTATTTTTAATTTTAGATGACCAAGCCTTGTAGCCGAATGGCATTTCTGCGACGCCTAACGCCGTAGTATGGCTCTGTCGCACCTATACGCAAGAGCGATGGGATATTTAGATCGCTACGAAAGAGATATTATCGTGAGCGTTTGTGCATTCAGCTACGCACACGTATGATCTAAGTTGGCGATCAAGGTGCCGACGTGGTCATGTCATGGTCAATATGACGACTGTCACCGACACACACTTATTTCTTGGACCAACCTCTTATTTATTAGACCAACACTGAGAGAAAATACAACGAGTTTTCATGTTCATTCTACAAGTTTTTTGGTTAAAATAGCGTCTACGTGCTCTTTGGTTCAAACAACAAGCTACTTGTCATTTGAATCGGCAATATATTTGAATCAACAAGTCGATTTTATAAAAACAACCTGACACATATTGTTTTAAACATACGTTTGGCTGATTGAAATGGATAAACCGCAACAAGTCGAACTTGTTAAATTCACAATGCAAATTTCTCTCAGTGAAGTAGATGATTACTCATACCCATTTTCTAATGCATTTTTTTTTCAATTTCAGAAACGCGGATCATTCACCGAAGAAACTCATACGCTCTACGTTCCGAAACCCATACAAAGTGCTCCCGTTACTCCCTGCGACAGCGAGACCTCCACCTGGTCCGACCGGGCCTCGTCCAGCCGAGAGAGGCAATACTACGAACTACCTTCGACCTCCGACACACGTTATGAGGTCCCAAGCTCCACCGTTCGCTATGAAGTCCCGGCTACTGCCCGGTACGAAGGCCCCTCCACTTCTGATAAGCGCTATGAAGAAAGATCGTCAACTTCTGACAAAGCGCGATACGAGGAATCTATGGAAGGTTATTGGTGGTGGCGCAGACCTTTAGGCGTGAGGCGTGCTCAGTGCCGAAGATGTGGGGCTTCCTCGTCCACTAGACCACTGAAGATGAAGCCATGTGCTGGCACGGCTCAAGAACAAGACGATGTCGACTGGGATGGCAATCGTCCTCTGATGTCACGCGAACGCCCTCTACTTTTCTTTAGGCAACTCTTTATTTAAATTTTCGAAAACCCCTTTGTCCGAAACGTTAACGAATTAATATTAATCGCATCGCAACCTTATTCAAACTGAGGCTGTTTTTTTGGAAAGTTTTATGATAAAAACGTTTGCGGCATTGGGGTCAATGTGCTGTAGGTAGGAATTAGGTTGAGCGCTTGCAGGGTTTCTCAATGCGATTGGGGTAATTCTCATTAGTGCTATAGGACTAAGACTTTTTGTACGAGTTTAAACTCTAAGGCTGCCGTAGTTCTATGGAACAAATGGAAATACCAGATTTTACGCGAAATGCAAAAATAAAAGTGTTATCAAGTTGCAGATTGTGCAGACAGTTATTAGTTTTAATTCAGTAGCATTCATTTGTTAAAGACATACATGTTAGATTAGTAATACTTAAAGTAAAATTCAGCATGAAGTAATTTAGTTACATAGCTTCACTGTGCAAATAGGTCCCTTAAAATTGAGGGATAAGTTCGTAGCTTACACATATTTGGCAAAAATAGATGCTTTTCGAATTTGCGACCTAAGATACTAATTTGTTTGCAAATTAATACATTCCTTCCAATGCATACCTGTCTTATACATTAATCAACTGGTATTTTTATATTTACACCTGAAGGGAGATAATATACTTAATGCTATGCGTGATTATATTTAATTACTTTCGTAACATATCATTTTGAAAATTATATAGTTACTTATGTATTGTGATAACCTAAGGTGTTATTAGTTAGAGTAAACGTAAGGTTAATTTATAATAATACTTTTTTGTTGCGTTTACAATTTTTGTAAAATATTATATATAATTATAGCATTTATTATGATTAAGTGATGGATATATATAGAAACTAACAGCAAAATCTATTTTAAAAGTAATATGAATCCGGGCCCATTTATAATGCTATATATACTTTAATATGTATTTTATATTTACCAAATTTACATATACTTCATAGTAGCTTAATTTAATGGGTTAATAAAGCCAAGCTGACCCTAACAGTTACTTATGCCCATTACCTACCGCGTATAATATGTGCAAATTACATAATAAATTCAAATATAAATTTAGAATTAAAAGTCCATATATTCCGGAGCTAATATAGAGCTGTCTCTCAGGAACATTCCATAGTTTTAATAAAAAGTAAGAATGTAATATATTAAAGTTTGTCCAAAAACCCTGAAGTATGAAATTCATTCATGACTTCGATCCGGACTTAATGATACTTAGACAGTTAAAAGTCAATGATGACAGTATAGTAGGTATATGTCTTAAGAAACGTATAGTTAGCTTTCAAGACACAACAAAATAAAAGCTACGAATTTAAAGTACATACGCTCCATTTTCTTAAATAATAAAATGGTACTTGTCAATTAAGTTTATTGTAGCAAACCAAACTAGGTATTATTTGTTAATTTTGCGTAAGAGATACATTCCAATCAAGACAATTAATATTTATTTAGCGATTTCTACTAATATGATATTATTTAATAATACAAATTCTATATCAATTCACATTTGCATACATTACGCATTTTTGACCAGAACGTTCGAAACGCTCTCGGTTGGTGAACATTCTTGAACTTTAGCCAAAATGGTGCATAATACAACGTGTCTGATTTAATATCAGTGGAAAACAAAGAACTTGTTATTATTGTTACTGTAGATATACATACCTACCTATTACATGTATATTATATATTCCCAACTGTGTACCTACTGAGTTTCATCAAACATATTTTAAAGATTTCGGACTTAGTACCATAATGAGCGATTAGCTAATAACAACGAAAAATACAATACACCTAATTTTGTAAAGTGGCAAAGTAAAAATGTTTACGTAGATATCGATTAATCGTGAACTTTACAATTTTCATATTTCAATAGCATCTGGTTTCAATACCAAAATAAAATGTGTCAATATTACAGAAACAATTGACTGAAATTAAAAGCCGAATCCATTGGCTATGTTATAACTATCAAAGAAGTTAGGCTTTATACATAGTTATTAGTTATTATAGAACTTAATGTGATTGTAGGTCCCATTGCTGCGGTTTTGCTTATGAAATCGGTATATTCATTAGTTTTAGTTTAGTGGGTGAACTGCACCAGGTAGCGAGCACTAGATAGGCCTTCGCCCATCTGGGGAATGTTGAAATTAAAATGATTTAGATTACCTGCTCGGTGTGTCGTTGAAAATGGTTGACTACAATACAGACTTACAGAGGCATGTATGTTTCACAAGTTGCGGCAACTTTCCAAAAAAATCTTAAATTTCTTGAAAAATTCACGAAACTTTCACGAAAAATAAAGGGAATTTAAATTTATGAAATGGAAAGTTTCCATCCATACAATTGTCCATGCAAAGTATGGAAAGCTTCTGAAGTTTACCTATGTGAAAATTTCAGAATTTTAGAAACCTTACGTCGGCACATCAGTATTGACAGGTTTGTATATTACCTGGCTTTCCATGTTAGAACTAGTCCCCTCGAGGAAAGCACTGTGTTTTCGCAGTGTTTGAAAACTTTTTAAATGTACGGCAAATTTCAACCAAAGACATATGTAACTCCGTATACACAGATAAAGTCTAAGAAAAAAACGTACCTCGGAACCATAGAGAAAAAGGTACGGTGGGCTAGATGGCGATACAATACACCTTTGGGGTACTCTCGGCTAGATGGCGCTAATAATGATATTTGACATTTTAACACATATCAAGCCAAGAATATGAGCCAAATTGTCAAAACTGAGGTTCAAAAATTTTAAGCCTGTGTCGAGAGATGGCAGTCTATGCACTGTGATTACACATTTTTCTTTGGCAGTAACTCTCTAGAAACTCGATCCTCTTTGTTTCAACCAAAGAATAGATCAAAGGTTAGTCCGTTATGTCAAGCAATGAAGCGTAACGATAGAAGCACCTAAGTAGGTACCTATTATTATTCGTAAAAAAGGCTTCATCAAAAGAAGGCAAGTGTAAACGTGGCCCTTTTTCTCTCCAAGAAGCATGGCTCTATATGTTGTAGTCTCTGGCTTCGATATGGTGCCGCTGACCATTTGTAGTGGCACCATACGGTTCTTAGTCGCCCATTCTTTACTATAACATTAATTTTTTGTAGGAAATTGTCTATGTAGGACTCTCTAATAGTTATGCAACCTATAAAGTTAATCGATAAACATGTTAGTTGCATAACCTACTATCATTAGTAACATTATACTTGTCGCCTAAAATAATTGTTTGAAGTAGGCTTAACGGCATCCATTTAAAGCGATAGCATTGATGGCGATTTACAGTTCAAATAAGACAAAGTCCAAAGCAATGTCATTTAACAGCTATACCTCTGGAACTCAATCGCCTTACATGCAAAGACAAAAAATCCTAACAGAGTCGGTGCACATGTAACTCTTTCTTTTCAATGTAGACATTAAATTTGTCCTTTCACTACATTTGAGCTCAATGAAATCTTCAATATTCCTACTTAATACTAAATATGCCTAAGTACTTACTGATTTCAAAGTATTTCGACTTGTCCGCACAAAACCTTCTTAAGCCTTCTGGAAACCTGAAGACTCTGTATCACGGGTTGTCTATCACAGGCCCTAATATTAATCCATAAAAGTTATCGTTAAATATTTTATTTAATACGAACCGTCCCCCAATGTATTACAAGTTAAAATAAGTGTAAAATATACAACTAGGACGTATACCGGAGAATGGCAGAGCACGTAAAGTAAGGGTTATGGAGATTATTTACAAGTACGACGTATTTAGATAGAAAACGTATGAATGTGATACCTAAGAAGTTTCCATGACTGGTATCTTGAATCCCTTATTGCAGAAATGATAACAAAATCAAAACTCGTGATTTGGGCCCTCATTCGCAGTTGGTTTCTTTTACTTAATTACATAAAAGTTTAAATAAATTATGTATTAACAAAAAAAAAACACGATTAGGTTACATTTAAATGTGAAAGACTTAATCCAGTCTCTCCGAAGACAGTATTTTTTTACTTTTAAATTTATTTTAGGTTTCAATTTGATTACTGACTATATATTTATTTATTTTAAACTTTATTGCACGCAAAAAAGTACAATTGGCGGATTTAATATGATTATGATTGGCCTATATTCCTGATATTTATAATGGATTGAAGATATCAATCATTTACCTATAACTTATTTATACATACCTACACTTAGCGAATGACTATGGATGCATTGAAATGATATAAATGTTATATTTATAAAGTAATTATGAGATGAAAATAAATATATCTACCCATGATTCAAAATCATTATTACCTAAACCTTCCTGTATTTTTCTGTGAAATAGAGTAAAAATATCAAATTACATGTTAATACTATTTATAAGAGTACTACCTAAAATTCACTTAAGTATTTAATAACTCAAGTCCACTATGTTGTTTAATTATAATTTTTATAATGTTTTGTTATATACCTTACGATTTGTGGAATGAACTAACGGAACCAAATTATTACCAAAAATACCTATTTATGTATTTACGAGTATTATTAGTTTAGGTATAGTATATAGTTATTAAGAATCCCAAGTGAGATGTTTATTATATACATATAATAATAAAAAATAGGATATGAATGTGATCGTTACTTTAAAATTGGCCTTTCTCTCACTAAAGTTCCTTGAAAACCCCAAGGCTTACGATTTTATTAGAAAGCCTAGACTTGTTCGTATTGTTTCCGAAGAGTTTGCAATAAAATTTGAATCAAAATGGTATTAAGGAATAGAATTGCATTTAATATAGTCTATGGTTCATGGTTATTGTTCACATTGTTAACGGTTTGTTATGCTTTATAATTGCAATTGTTTTGTTAAAAGCAACTGTTTTATTCATCGATCTAAACTACCTAGATGCACCATCACGGCTTAGAATGTGTCCGCAGCAAATTGTGCTTGAAAATGTTCTAAGCACAATTGGGCGGTCAGTAGCGCTTCATCCGCCGTGTCGGCAACATGCCTAAGTGCTCCGTAAAAAAGTGCAAAAATAACACCTTATATACGTTGAAAAAGGATGACGTATCGTATTTCCGGTAAGTAATTGTTAATAATTTTATAATGTTATGCATTTGTGGTCAAAATGGCTTCCTAACTTACAAAAAACATTTATTTTCTAGAATAATTAAAGTAAATTCCTTGATTTGGTCTTACGCAGTTTGTCTCTTTCTCTCGCGCTATACTAGTAATGAGCGGACGGCGACAAAAGATGGATGAAGTGGAACATAGTTAAAAATGGAATGATGGAGTCGCTAATTTATATTTTTTGTAAAAGAAGCCTATTTCATATTAATAATGTATGTATTTATTTATTATTATGGACCAATAAGTCTGAAATAAATGATTTCAATTCAATAATATTAATACATATCTTATAAATTACTTTAATTATAAAAAGAAACAACCCGGGAATAGCAAATTCGTTTTTAAGTAATAAAAAAGCTTTTTATTCCAGATTCCCAAAACAAGACGTTGAAAGGGAAAAATGGCGCAAGATTATAGCTGAGGAGCGGAGAGAAGATTTACTCAAACAAAGCTTTGAAAGAAATTATACGTAGAATAATAAATTAATGTCATCGTTCAATTCTTCTTTGTTTTAATAGCTACTTAATTCATATTCTCCAAGTGCACCCTCACACACACCACATACAATCCCTCAACTGTTTACCTTATATATATATACCTCAGTTGACTCTATTTAATAATGCAAACATTGCAAAACGTGGAGATATTAATCAGTTCAGTTGCAATTGTCCCCCAGTCCAAATTGTCCCGCCGTACCTTATATATTTTTTTGTTTGAGATAATATCAATAAAAATATCGTACAGTAAAAACTCATTTTTTTTCGCTTAAAATACGCAACATCTCGAAAAATGTTATACCAAACGTTTTGTTCCTTAAGAAATTTTCTATCTAATAGGATTTTTTAAAACAGTTTTTCGCAAAAATACCGCAAATTTCCTCATTCTCGCCTTTCATCTCATAGCGCGACTCCCATGATGCCTCTGTCCATCCTCGTTCCCAATGTAAAAATGGCGTTTAGATTGTTGCAGCGCAAACGAAATTAAACTTAAGTTGGTTGCAATAAGACGTAGATTTTTTTAAAAATATGCACACCTGCGATCTGCGGTAATAAAATTTTATGGCTTTCGCGATGATCACATTCATTAATGTCATAACCGCCAATTGCTTGCATTTGAAATTGAACTTTAAGTACTAAGAAATAACGTTGTTTTTGTAAAAAAATGAAAGTAGTTTTTACTACATTGCGAAGTTTTCGTTTGTCAACTGGACGCACACATTTGCAACTAAGCGATCGGACACTTTTGAGTGCCGAATTTGTAGGTGATAGTGTATCTAGAGAAGTTTAAATCGATGGTTTTATTAAGTAAATGTTAAGTTAGTAGGTATTTAGCACTTAGTATTAGGACGGACTGCGGAGGATAAGTAATTAATTATACAATAAGGTTACATGAAAAGTAACAATTAGTTAGAAATGTAAACCCTGCTAAATTGAATAAATTTGAATAAATATGCCAATATACCCAGTACAGAAAAAAAACCTAATAAAATCTAAACAATACAATTTCTTAAACTAGGTTCAATCAAAACAAAAGTTGCTTCTAATTATACCAGAAATATGTACATATTATTATTCGGTTTACGTTTAGTAAATCTTTAGTCGGAGAAAGGCCTTAAAACGAATTATCCAGTGAGCTATTATTATAACTTACACTTTAGGTTAGGTGCTTTAATCCGTTCGTTTTTTAAATATTTACTAGGTTGCTAATTACTAAACTTTGTTTGCCTTCCGGAAATTAGAAGAATAAAAATTACATTATGTACGATCTGAATTATTTCAGGTGAACTTTCAAGAAATAAAGCCCCTTTTAAAGATGTCATTATGTTGTCTTCTTTAGTTTTTTTTTCTAAAAGGAATAAAGATAGTTACTTACATTAAAAATATATATAATGCGAGGATACATACCATAGGATTTTCTCGGTAATGGTTGTACATATTTATTCGCGATTCCACTTCATCAGTCAACTTTACTAATTTTTGTATGGAAACTGATTTAAATAACATGACATCACATTTGTACAAAAACCGGCCATAATATCGCATGCATAAGGACGCCTAAATATCTGACACAATTTTATTTCTAGTTATTACAGAGTGTCAGATAGTTTTGCAGCCTTCTTTTCGTACGATACTATTGTCGGTGACTGTACCCAGGGCGTAAAAATATAATGATATAGAATGTTGTGCACCACACCAAAAAGACCAGTCGGTCAAATTATTTAATCTAACACGTCATTATGAATTTTTTATCAAATATATGAAAGTGGCGCGTTCCTAGCACAAGTCTCAGTAACAGGAATGTAACTGTTAGGTAACCGAGAGGGGGTGGGCGGCGCTTTTGGCCATACTGTACGATAGTAAGGTATGAATGTTCAAGTAGGTTGTTATTGCCTAATATTGACATGGCAGTTTGTTCACCTGAAATAATTAAAATTTTAGCAACTAAAATGCACTATATTTCACTCGTTGAGTAGGCATGCATATATCCAAATATCCATATACCCTTGTTTTATGTTGATAAAAATCTGTTGATTTGTACTGAGGTTTATAACGAGTGTTTTGTTAGATGGAATAAATATTGTGTCATGTAAAATGATTTTCATTCCATCTCCCAATAATACTACCTACATTTGACTATCAAGAAAAAAACAACCGTCAATAAATTGTTAAAGAGTCAGACTAAGCAAACTTGTCAAACAATTTCATAGGAGTTTGACTTTAGGAGCTAATTTTATGCAACAAAAGCGCGGAAACTTATTTCATAGATAAGATACCTACCTAGTAGCAAAGATATGAGAAATACTTCATACTAAGATCGTACCTCGAATTTTTGATCTTAAAATCGTCGATCATGATTTTAAAATAAAGAAATATGTCATTTGTTCTTATAAAAAATAAAAACACGCAAAAATACTACTACTACTACTGTTTGACAGACTATACCATAATATAACTATATATCTATTACATACATACTGCCATCTTAAGAAAAAGTATTAAATGAGAATAAACGTCATAAACGACGTGGTTGTACAAGAATGAGCCACCAATCTAACAAGTTATTACCAGATATTTCTAACAGATGGCGCTAAAAATCATTCAGCAGTCCAAGCAACTCGTACAATACAACATAATGTAAAATGCTTACAAGCACATGTTTCTGGTTTAATTAACTCGCAAAAAATCTTATATTAATAATAGACGACGTGAATTAGAAACCAAAATTAATGAGACTAATAATTACACGAATATCTAATGCCAGTTATCATTTTACAATACTTAGAAATCTCTAAGAATATTTCACTTGTATGTAATTACAGCTTATAAATGTTAATTAAAGTACCGAACCGAAACCAAGCATTTATTCGCTATGCTACGTGCACTGAGGAATGAAGCCTGACCCTGGTTCTTTCCAACCTGTGTCGATAACCCTGCAGCAGACGGACTAAACATCACGCCTGCGCGGCTGTGACGTAGCAACGGCGGCCTTAGCTTGGTCGCATTCCAACAGATTCGCAAATGTTCTACGTTACTTCTTATATTGAGTTATATTTTGGTATTAACTTGCAGCTTTTCATTCTAATATTATAGTTTTAATAATTTTGACAGTTTTTGTTCAATGTTTCTGCTTAAAACAGGCTTCGTTAAAATTGTAATCCGTTTATGCTCAAAGAAGCGAGCACTCCAGTGCGCCGCCGTTGTAACGTTTAACATTCCATTACATAGATGGCGGCACTGAAAATATTTGACATTCCCTGCATTCCAATAGCTGTGGGCTCGGCTCAAATGTCAAACGCGATTATTTCGTCAACAGTGTCGTGGCGCGCTAGTTGGGTTTTATGAAATAACAACAAATAACGCGACAGTGCAATTGATGTAAAATGGATGTTGAACGTTAACAATCAGTGTGTTTTTTTGCGCCGAGTGAACTGGCAGCGAGTTGTGTGAAACTAAACAGTTTTTGCAATGCCGTATTGATTTTGTTCGTCACCGGTTTTGATACGCTGTTATGAACTTTTTCTAACTTATTGGAGTTAAAACACTTTACTGGTTGTAATCTAATGCTGATTAACGTATTGTTCTTTGTATTTATGCGAGGACACTGTTAATTGAAGCTTATCGAGGACGGGATATCGAATTGGGAATAAATTAAGTGAGTACCTTTTGCCTACTTGAATTCCTTGATGTTTACATTTATGCTACTTATGCTTTTATACATGTTTTTGTATTTTTGAAGTTTTTATTGTGAATTCATTCATTAGTGTAATATATTATTTAAGATATAGGCAGCCATGTGCTCGTATTTATTATTAACTATGTTTGTTTTTATTGACATGTTATATTACATACCTAAGTAGCTACTTTACTAAGTTACAGAACATAAATGAACAAATTATCTGGTATGTATTTTCTATGCTATCAATTATTTAAATAAATGTAGCGTGTTATTAATTTAAAATGTAAAATTGCGACGTACTACGTAGATACATAGGTACCTACTCAACTGGAATACAATTTAATAATTTAGGTATAGGTTACCTATTTTTTTTTATGAGAACTCGATAGTAATTTTGTACGATGTTTTAAAGTAAGATTCCGTCGTAATCAGATCAAGTCGCCCGCTGTTTTGATTTTCATTACCCGTACAGCACAGCGTACTTAGTACTTACCTACCGGTTTGATTTGCGAGTGCCAAGCAAAAAATTCGCCGCTACTTGCCGCAAAAAAGCGTTCATGCGATTACGACTTCTATGTCAGAGCTGTAAGGAGCATGTAATGGCCTTATTTTCGAACGTGGAATCTCGCGAGCATAATAGCGCGGAATGCGACCGATAGGGGTGTTATTATGATCGCTTGCGCTCAATTTGCCCGTACTAGCCATCACAAGTGCGCGCTACGATCAAGCGTAGAAGTAACAGTGGCGGAGGTTTCAATATACTGGTTTCGGGTGAATGCGGATTCGGTTCAGTATTGGGAATATTCTAGCTGGTGCGAACGCATGTGGCACTGGCAGATAACGTGTCGATAACGCCGATTAGCCAATGTGACCCGGCAGATTCATTTCCTATAGGCTCCCACATGCAATGTTTCTTTTAGCCCAGAAGAATTGTAACTAAAAAGTAGAAGTAGGTGTCAATTGCGCACCAAAAACACCCTATTCCAATATCCCCTTGCATTTTGGTGACTCATAACATGATATGTATGTTAGTTAATACTCACACACACATAATTAGGTACGTAGATTTGACCGAAGACCATGAAATACATAATTATGTATAAAGGAATTAACATTTAGCTACCCAAATGTTAGTTGCGTCTCATTTGGTCGCTCCCAATATTTCGGTTTGACTCCCGGCGAGATAATATAGGTACGTAAGTACCTAACTATCTTCGAATAAGTCTAGCTTATCATAGAAACTTATAATTTAAAACTAGGTACTATATAAAATAAATCATTGTCATTACAGAACTGCATTTATATTAAGTAAGTTTAATTTTTACTAATGCTATGATTCTAATCGTGTATAAGTTAGATAAATATTAAAATCCCAGCATTTTACGCAAATATTTCACATACATATAACATTTGAATTTAAATTTTGCGACAAATAGTAAGTACATTACGATACAAGTGCGAAAAAAAGGAAGTACGAAACGAGTGGCGATAAATACACGACCGAAGGGAGTGTTTTAAATTGACACGAGTTACGAATTTCCTTTTCGCACGCGTATCGTACGACGTTTTTCAGTACAGATGGCCTCCGAGGTTTCGACCTGACATACCTATAAGTAATGAACCACTTCTTGCACTATAGCATAAAAATCAGCCCTTCTAATTTGAGACCTTACAAGGCGACCAAGCACAGTTATATACAGGGGATGCTTACTTATATTTGGGCAACCCTACTTCAAAGGGAACATCTGCTCGTTCCCGGCGGCCCCTCCGGCCACGTGCGCGTTGCCATCTCAAATAAAAAAACGTCGTATGTAAATAGAAAGTTACAGAAACTTACGACATTACTCCACGAAATACTTGCGCAGCAGGGGTAGCCTGCCAACCGGCGTAAACGCACCGCACCCCAAAATGCGGGCAAGCCCTAATAAGACAAGCGATAACAACGTAAACTCTACCTAAAGTTGGAACCTCTTAGGTTGAATTTGTATTGGACAGGCGTACGAAAATGATTATTATTTTTAACTTTCGGAATGTCAAGGTTCGACCACCATGTGGTTTTCGTCTGGAGACTAGCAGGTGATAACGTTTTATGTAAACTTTAGGCAAACGAACATCTGTCCTGAAAAGACATGCTTGTTGAAATCGATCAGTAAATACAATAGTGTAATCCATAATACATATTATTAACCGACAGTGAGTTCAGGTTTTACATGTACTTATGAGTATTCAACAATAAAAAGTACTACATTACAATTAGCACCTAGCAGTGGTGGAGCGCTGACAGAAGTCAAATTCCCATTTGCTGGCCTCTGCGCATCTCACGAAAAGATTCAAATTAAGTATGTAGTTTCAGTTTGCTTATACATTTTTTTTGACTCACCGCCACTGGTAGGTACTTTAATAAGTGGTAGGTCCCTATTACTAAAAATATAATTATCATATTCATAAACTATAGGTACCTTAACATTCCGTTTATATTTATCATCGCTCCCATTATTCCAAATTACTCATGACTCTCATGAGTTTTCCTAACTGTTATTTCCTTAAAATGATACTTAAATACCAAATAATCAATCCGCAGCAATTAAAACAAAAATGACACAGAAGTTTATTTTTATTATCCGTTTGTTGAATGTTTATGTCAAACTTCCAATGATTGATGCTTTCCAAGCGACGTATTAAAATTCCTGCATTTTTACCCAAAACTGCGTTCATTTACCATTTGTTACTAATGTCTGCATAATAAGTCTCATTTTACTTTGTAAGTATTTGATGTACCTATGTGTCGTAACGAAATTCTTCAGCCGACGTGCCCGCACAATTCGTGACTTCGCCTCTGGCCAGAAAAATTCTATTGTGCCTAATGTATCAACCGAATTCCTCATCATTAACATGCCCATCACTCGTCATACACGATTCTTGTTTACCCGCACTCATCCACACCTCTTATTTGTCCAAGATGCCTAAAGGAATGTCCACTTCTGTAAGTTCAATGACGGGATGACATTCCAGGAATTTGACATCCATTATTGTGGTCATTATGATTCATCAGGATCCGTTGAAATGTTACAGATATGTGTGGAATCCGTTTAATCGACCGTTTCAGTGCCGACGACATGTGATAAAAGAAAGTTCTCACACTCACAACAAACGATCTGGGATTCTCAGGCCTAATAACTAAAATCGAGATGCTTTACTATTGTAGTGTTCCTACTTAAATATTACTTACGTAATCATTTTTCGGTCTTAAATGATAAAAGACGAATAAAATCTGAATGTTTTAGTTTTAGCTAACGCTAATTACTTAATAATCTTGTTGCTAAATTTATCATTATCACCTCGCTTGGCCATCACAGAAATATTTCGCGTGGTATGCCAATTTAACCATGCGAATCTCGTTTATTATTATCACAATATTTGGCGAGTATCATGCAACAAAGAACTAAGAATCCAAGCTTTGATTCTACTATCCATTTTTTACCTTTAGCTTTAGTATTTAGTGCTATAAGATTTGTAAGTATATCGTATATGGGAACCTTATCTTTCTTATTGTATACAAAGTCTGCCGTGTGCTTGGGAACATCTTGGTGGTCAATTGTATCCGTGACTTTGCCACCGTGCTCATTTACTATAATGATAGTAATTGCTCTGTACAATTCAATCTCTGCATCTTTTAGTAAGGTCAGTTTGTTGCAGTGCTTCCCAAGCTATCAAATCATAATGTCATATCATATCTGTGTATCGTGTGATGAATGTCGCATTCTCACGGTAGTGTAGTGTACGATTTCGTTGTTTATCTTTTTGTTTCCTAGCAGGCAATTATGGTCGCGCGATAAATGATAAAACATCTGGCCGTCCCTATCGTACTTACTAATAGTGCGATAGGGACGGTCTGATATTTTATCGTCTATCGCGCGACCATGCTACCCGTGCTGCAATCAAATTATTTGCTAATTTGCTCTGAATTGATTTAACTTATCTATAACATATTGCCTAAATTAAATGGTATTAATTTGGTAACGTAATAAATTACCGTAAAATATTAAAATATATTTCATCAAATGACTCGTAGACAGTTTGTCAGATCCATTAGGTACAACTTACTAATGTGTTTTTGCGGAGCGACTAATTTCCTCATTAATCAAACAAAACTGTCACATTCGAAGATTATAACGATATGGAATTTAATAGAAAGCCATAGTGTTCAACCGTACCATCTATCAAATCCGTTACGACGCAGTGAGAATGTCTTATCTGCCATAGCGCGGACCATTGGCCGCGTTCCCGATCCCGCCGCGGTATGCGGTCGACCCACGTTTCACAACTCTTTGTTTGATCCGATCTGCCTCCTCGTGCCCGTGGGAGAATAAAGACGCATATGCTTCTAACACATAACCAGATACGACTTTGCGCTACCAGGATACGCCTTATTTACGCGAGAGCTCGTACGGCTTGGCTCGCGTCTGTCCACCGTCTAGTCGTTTACGTGCGATTAGGAATTTCCGCCGCCGAACTATTTGCATGCGGCCTTTGCGACATGTTTGCAATGCTTTGTCGCCAAAAATATTTATACTATAATAGACATCGTTGCCCCATAGCCAAAAATATTTATACTCCATTAGACACGTCTGCTGATAAATTCTTAGGATATTTCGCACGATCAAAGTGTTTCAGTTTATAATACTGGTTGCTAATAGGTATCCCTTGTTTAAATCAGTCATTGTTTAGCTTACCGAACAGAAGTGGTGTCAAATATATTTAGCAAATGACGTACTTACTACCCAAAACAATGACAGCATATTATTATGTGTAAGTCGAACAATGCTCAAATATTTTTATGTTATTAAAGTAGGAGCCAGTATCGGTGGGCAATTTGGCTTGTTTTGTTTTCTGAATGTTTTAAATACTCGCCCGAGACAATGGTTTTAAAACCGACTATGTTTTCAGGTACATAAAATGGAGAAGGTTGAATCCCCGCTGGACGTATTGTCGCGAGCTGCGACCATGGTGCAGCCATGCCCGGCGTATCCCGCCAGTGACTCTGATGGCTTCGGTAAGTAATTAAAGCATTAAGTCGCATGTCTAAAACACGTACCAGAATGTCGAGTAATTTTTCCAGTAGCATATTTTCCGGCTTCACATTCCGAATTGACTTGTCCTCATGCATTAAACATGGCTATTATGCTATCGATTAATCAACGAACGCTAACGTATCGTCTAGGAATTCAACAGCTACCGTATGGCAATGGAATCCACCTACTCGCGCGACAGTAACGTCTTTTGTCCAGTTGACACTCAAATGTAGATACGGCGTTTTTGTGTATAATATTGGAATTGCTTTGAGATGCGATGCGGCCTTGTAGGCGGGTCACATTCCAGATTCCACCTCGCATTGTTTGATAGTCACCCGCTGCGGGCGTAGCAGAGCACTGTGATTCTGATTTTAAAGAAAAACATATCGGACTTAAAATCGAAATCTTAATAATTGCAGAGGCCTTAAAGAGCAGTAACTATATGCCAGTATTAAAAATCTAGAAAATCGGCGACCACTTACTGTCTAGGGACAGTACGGACGTCAATGGATAATAGGTACCTAAGAGTTTTCCAATCCTAGCCTCTGCATCTACATTCTACACAAAGAGCTAAGGCGTCTTTAATACCTTCAGTGATAAGCAATTGATTTTAATCGGATTGATAATACTAGTAGTATCAAGAGTATCTAATAGGTACATAGTTGTGAAAGACATCGGCTGTAGCTTCTTCGACAGGGTTCACGACTCCCGCTCCTAACAATGCGCCATTGTTGCTGTGAACTGGTTTCACGATGAAATGCTTGATTGGCAACACAGTCGATCTCTATGGCCGAATTATGACCCTCGAGTTTTTTTTGCTGTTTTTGTTTGGCGATGCGCAGCCGACCAATATATCCGGGTGAGCAGGGATTACGGGAAATTCGCACGATTTAGGTTTGTTTCAAATTATCGCAGACACTCACAATGCGATAAAACAAACATATGTATTTGAAATGCCTTCTGATTGCAATTGCAAGAAAGACGGAATATTTATTACTTATGTATACCTACGTGATATTGTTTTTTTTACAACCGGATTTAGCAATTTGTTTGAAAGTCTAGTCAATATCAATATAAAGAAACAATACATTACGGGTTTGATAAATACGAATTATATAAACAAACAAAAAATGACAAATGGGCGCGTTCAAGTTATATCAATACAAATGGTGTCGCCGGAAGAAGCGCAATAGCATTATGCTGAGGCGGGTTTAAACGATAATTTTTATATTATGTTTTAATAATTAAATGTTTGTATTTTTAATACCTATTGTAATTTACCACGAATAAACGATTTCTATTCTATTCTATTCTATTCTATATAAATATAAAAATATGAGGGCGGAGATTTTTAACAGCAACTAAATAGCAGAACTTTGGTCTATAAGTTCAGATTGAAGCGTGACAGTTACTCGAAATAGAAATACCCCATACCATTGTATTATATATGAAAACACTTGTATGTTCTGAAAATGACTGTATGGGCAACAGGGTTAACAGGTCAGCGAAGCTGAATACGCTTCCAGTCTAGGGCACCTAACTTACGTTTTGAACCACAACGGCGTGAACATAAAGTGGATGATAAACCTTCATTGTCATCACTGTACCTTCCTTTCTCTGTTCTGAACAATGGCAGTAAATGTTGTCTAGAAAGCTAGCTGAAAGCGAGCCGGAGCGTCCCGCTCTCCCTGGTGCGTTTCGCCGCCCTACTAACGCGACATCCTGTTGACATGACTTTTCCCTCCACATATCTGCACGGATAAACATCCAGATCCTGGATGAATTTCCTATAGAGTTTATTCACTTGCATGTACGACATAAGTAATTCACATCAGCAATACAAAGAAGTGTCCAAAACTTTTGCGCGTACGAGTAGCTTACTGTTTCGCCTCACCTTGTTTTTCATCATTTCCATTTTTTTGTATTTTCTTGTTTCCCGTGTTCAAATTCTAGTAATGTTTTGTTTTCGTCACTTAGATTCGTTTGCTTGTTAAAGTCACCAATCATTGCTCAGTTATAATTATCTCGACCAACCGAAAGAAAGTGACTGCACTGAATTCGATGGCATGCTTTGAATTATTTCGTGGTCTAGTTCACGATACTAAAACTGTACGGCGGATTTAACTACTGAAAGCATTTTTTATTGCGAGCAGTAGAACTCCAGAATTTAAAATCTACCCTTTTTTACCTGAAAAGCTTCAGCAGATAAACATTTGGCGCTGACTTTTTACTAACACATGACATGAGTTATTTGCAGATTACACGTACGCCTATGTAAATCCATACTAATCCATCCATACTAATATTATAAATGCGAAAGTAACTCTGTCTGTCTGTCTGTCTGTCTGTCTGTCTGTCTGTCTGTTACGCTTTCCCGCTTAAACCACGCAGCCGATTTTGATGAAATTTGGAACAGACAATCTTTAGACCCTGAGACAGAACATAGGCTACTTTTTATTTCGAAAAAAAGGGATGAAGGGGTTGATAAAGAGGTTGAAAGTTTGTATGGGATTTCTTAATTTTAAAAGATAAAACCATGAAACTTTATATTTTAGCACTTGATAAGAAATCATTAAACATATATTTAAAGTCACATACAGGTCGAACGCGATTAATTAACATTATTTTTACCTTTAAAATAAACATGGTGGGAAATAAACATTAACTAAAAGCGGGTAGATTATATTTATTTGTCTACCCCGAACATTTATATAAATTAATATCGGGTAGTTTTGTGTTGTTTACATCTCCGGTGACATTTTGCTGGGACGTCAGTCTTCCGCGACCACAGCCAGTGCAACCTGGCCGAAACGTTGGGAAAAAAGGTAAAAATAATATTAATTAATCGCGTTCGACCTGTATGTGACTTTAAATATGTGTACAAAGCGCGAGAACTTAAAGTGTTATATCATTAAACATCTTGATAAGGGATAAGGATAGGGATAGGGACAGGGATAGGGATAGCGATAGGGATAGCGATAGGGATAGCGATAGGGATAGCGATAGGGATAGCGATAGGGATAGCGATAGGGATAGCGATAGGGATAGCGATAGCGGTAGCGATAGCGATAGCGATAGCGATAGCGATAGCGATAGCGATAGCGATAGCGATAGATAGCGAGCGTTAGCGTTAGCGATAGCGGATACGGATACGGATACGGATAATATGGGTATCGTTAGAGGGATACGGATAATCGGTCGGCGGTCTCTTACAATCAATGTGCTCTAAGACGATCGTTGTTTGCTTGCTTGAAGATTACGTTTGCGATAAGTATAAGCAAAATGTAAAAAATTGTAAGGGAAAATAGAAAAAAGTACTTTTTACCCACCGATCATAGTGTCGAAATACGGGCTATGTGGGATGTTTATGAAGGTTTCCCCAGCGTATATAGAATTACCTACGCTGTGGTCGATGTGTAATATTTCTACAATCATTGCAAGCAAAAGTATTATGTGCAATCGAAATAATCGCAGATAAACCTAAGGATCCAAATGAAAATCTTAATGAATACTTTTATTACGCGGGCGAAGCCGCGGGTAAAAGCTAGTGTAAAATAAATGATGATGTAAAAATAATAAAAAACTTAGACATCTTCATGAAATCCCAACTGCAGCCATTAATAATCAACTTATCTAAATACGATCATGCGATACGTGCTCACTTATTTGTGTTTACAAACAGTGGTCAGATTGCGAGTAATTATGCAACGCGATGACAGCGACGCTGCGCGGGCGCTCACTTTCGTTAGTTTCGTTGCGCGCGCATAGCTCGTGCGCGGCCAGAGAAAGCGCTCAGGAATTTGGTCGGGCCACATCGTCCCACAGTTGAACAGGGGCACAATTTCACATTGTTTTTAACCAATCTGACACATAGATATGACGAAAATTGGCATATACTATATAAAATTTATAATCAAGATTGATTGAAGGACCCAGCTCAGCTTGGTCATTATTATCGGATGATCTATTAGGTACTTGAATGATTAATTTGCCTTCGCCGGCTTTTATTCATTGTACCTATACTACTTTAATTGATATAAAATAGTTTTTTCGGTGTACCTGGCACCTGGCTGGTGTGTTAGGTACTTAAAAGATTCGTTAGTAATATTATGTGCAAAGTGTTTTTCTCTCTGATGACACTTGACAGATTGACAGCGTCTTTCTTGGCATTGTTACATTAGTTATAAGTTAAATGATATTTTAGATATTTCAGTTACTATTCTATTCAAGTTTTTAAATCATCTAACTCAGGTTCTAATGATCCCAACCCAACTCGTAAGTCGTAACCTTTGCATAACCAGTTTACCAAATTTCAAATATTGATTCATTAAATTAACTAACAATCACTTATCCTTATCGATCAAAGGCCACGATAGCTCTCTAGACAGTATAGGAAATAGTAAGAGAAGTGAATTTTATTGTGAATGATATTGGAGTGAATGTAGCATGTCCGTACATATCCGGTACGCAGAGGCGGCGTGTTACGGTTTCGGAAAGAATGCAGAATGTAGGTTGCGCCGACTTGCCGACTACAGTTACGAGCATTCTCAGGCATGCAATCGCTCTTTACTGATCATAAATTTTATGAAAAATTATCAACGTTGTCCTTTTTGGCAAAAAGCTTATAGGGGCTTTTTCTTCAAGGGCATAAATTATTCCTGAGTTCCAAAAGGAAATCAGTAGTCACTGTCATGATTTAGGGATACACATGTTTGAGACATCAAAAACTCTTTACTTTGTATACTTACTGCAACTTAAAAGATGGTTCTATCTCTATAACGACTATAATAGTAAAATTGTTGGTTGGAAATATATATTCAAAATACAAAATACAAAATCATTTATTCAGCAAATAGGCCACGGGGGCACTTTTACATGTCAACATTACAGAGTATTCATTAAAGTTAAACAAATGAAATTAATAGAAATATTAACTAAAAATATTAATCATAAGCAAAGTAGCTATACACTGATATAGAATTAGAGATGTATAAAGTCTCTAAATGTCATATTATTACTAACTATAATCAATTCCTGATAGATTTACCAATGGAACCAATTAGCAGAATCATACGGGTTACATGAAGGCAAAATACAATATACCTTAGTTACGTCAAATACTGAGTACTTTACGAAAAGGCAGGTTATCAATTTATCACCCCTTTAATGTCACTAACTACCAAGCGGATTTTAATTGAAGTTTTAATGAATACACTTTTATGTCTTTTGGTGAGAAATCAAGATGTTTTTTTCTCAAAACGCAATACTGGATTAGTGTTCCACGTTGTACATAGATTTAAGCCAAATACAAACTGATTACTCTATGTTACGTGACCTAGCATCGCTATCTACTGCGAACATCTTCGCTTGCACTTAAGAATTTTCCTCACCAAATAACATGTCATGTCACATGGATTGTCCGCAAAAACGTAATTCAAACATGAAAGCTTGTCGTTAGTAAATTCCTTCGCCAATTGATCAGTGTGATAGCAAAAATGCGAGGTGGCGTGATCAGGTGACACGGGCACTCGCACGCATCGCTGGCATCCCGATACCAATGAAGTCATCATGTAGAATTTCTAATAGCCACGGATTCCATTTCGTTGACGAAGTGAGAGTACGGATATTCCAGATATTAGCACGTTGTCTGATCACTTACGGGTGTTATTTATTTCTCGAACCAGTTACAATAAAGGAAAATGGATGGTCCTAAAACAGATCCTTGTGGTGTTCCAATTTGCAACACCTCCCTAGCGAAATATCTATAATTTTAGCTTTTTCTCTCTGTGGCATACCTAATAAGTTTATACTGCAATTGCATGATTTAAAGTAGAACGTTGGGATAATGATGTTAATCCTTTTTTTCTAAGCTCATTATCTGAAATTAATTCATGTACTTAAAAGCTTTGCAGAAATTTTCCAGAGCACTAAGGACATCCTGCAAGTGTAGCAGACCCAACTAGTTGATTCAACTATGTATTTATACAGATTCCAAACACGGCATGAAGCCTTAATTGGGCACTGACCAACGAAACCTTAGGTATAATATAGTCATTAGTCATTAGCACCTCCAAGTATAAGATTGGAATGCACAATATTAACGATACCGACCTCCAAATTATTTGAGGCGTTCATGATCATTCTAAACACACGTTGGAATGCCTTTATCAGAGGCCAGTTGAAAATAAAGTCTGTATCCTTATAAAGCAGAGGCCATCGTCAATTCTTTTATGGCTAGAGCTATCGAAATAAAAATTGATCATGTTACGGTTGTGAGCTCTAATCGAAATTTCATTTGTAGATCACGTTTCATTTGACAACGTCTGTACTTGCTATGGTCGTTTGGAAGACCCCATTAGCCTCAACATAATAAAGAGTACTATCGTACAGTATGGCCACTCCCGTTCCCCGCTGAAAGTGCCGCCCAAGCCCACCCCGTCTCGGCTACCTCACAGTTACCGCCTGTCAAAAACGCGAACAGTCGACCTGTCATATCTCACTCATACAAGCATAGTACGCGTTCACCTGCACGAGCTTAGACTGTGTGCTAGGAACGCGCCTCTTTCATATATTTGATCGCCAGTGTCCGAGATGTGCTTTATTAGCTATATCTGTTGACTCTGTAGTCCGTACATACAAATTACATTTTTCTTGCACAACTTCGTTTCCACGCTTTATTTAAATACATTTTAATGATTGGCTGGAATGTTAATAGTTGACTGATTTTTCTTGTGACCTTTCAATGTGGCGTTATCGGCATATCTTTTAATACGAGGATGTTTACTCCATTAAGTATGTCTGGTATGTGGACGCTTGAGGCGCAAGATAAAGACTGAACTCCGAATACTTTACATTACTACATTGTCTGGATGTTATTATTGTATGTATAAATAAAGTAGGTGACGATCATTACCGACAAACACAGTTGACTGGCCTAATCGAGTATTTTTATTATCACAATGGATATTGAAGAAAATTTAAATATTTGTGAATTAGATTAGGTGTATTAGAAATAAAGAATACGTTTTTTGACACATACAGCCTTTATAGGAAGCTATGCGATATTATCTGTGACACACTTGGACCGATCAACCCCATCTGATTCGGTCAAGTTGTGTTCGAATATATGGGAAATTAAAAAATAAATCCAGCAAAATTTTAACGTTGTATGGTACCTTAGGGTAAGGTGTTTTGCGCACACTAGCGTCCCCTACCGTCTTCCTGACGCAACACCCCCTTTTAGCACGAAATAGGTCCCGGTTTACGGTTTTTCTTCATTTTTGAGAAAAGTATCAGAGTTAGGAAAAAAGTGTCTATGAAATAATTGGATGTAGTTACGCAGAAACGTTCCCAATCCACATGAAATTGTCATTACGTTTTGGACCTTGTATGAAAAACAAAAGTCTTTCATTTCAATGACAATTTCAGATGGATTGGAACGTTTCTGCATAACTACGTCCAATTAATTATTAAATTTTAAACAAAAAAGGTTGTATGTATTTTTTTTAGCACTTACCATATTCGTGCATTAGCTTGTTGAAGTTCGATATAACTCAGTACTTAATGAAATAGTAATATGTTTATTAGTGGTTTAATTTCAGAATTTTGTCAAAGATTATCAAGCTACTAGTTTTTGCCCTTCTGAAGTACCTTTTTACCAAGTTTCAAGCCTGTAGCTGGAAATAAAACTTATTCCCCATACAAACTTTAGCCAGCCTCATTTTAACTCTCTTAAAAAAAAACCCAAAAACGCTGAAATTAGTTTCTTTCCATTTTAATTTTACCTTTATAGTCTTTATACGAAGTTTCAAGCTCATATTATCAAAATAAAGGTAGATCCACATACGAATTTGGACACCCATTTCACCCCCTTAGGGGATGAATTTTGAAAATTCCTTCCTTAGCGGGTTCGTAGACCTTATCTTATAAGTAACCTACGTGCCAAATTTGGATTCTCTAACACCAGCGGTTTGGGCTTTACCTTGATTTAAGTCAGTCAGTCACTCAGGACTTTGCCGTTTATATATATAGATAACATGAAAATAGTGCATGATATCAAAAAATATAATATGTCCTTTCTTATTGGGAATTTCATGAAAATTATTTCTTTGATTGACAACTTTTTTCTAAAATGTATACTTTCCCCAAAAATTAAAAAATACTGAATTTTGAGACATATTTTAGGGTAAAAGGGGGGGGGGGGTTGCGTCAGGTGGAGGGAGGGGACGCACTAAGGTATCAAACCGAATTTCATTTTATTTGGATTTTTTTTTTCAGAAAACACAGTTTGATCGAATCAATCGTGTAGATCGCTAGACTCTCACTATTGTTGTAAGTACCTACTCCAAAATACGGTGTCAGATACTAGGCTTGTTCGTATTGTATTTTTTCATATACTTAGATCATTGTAGAAAATACACTGAGCTGTGTATGGAATGCAAGTGAGATTCTGCAAATCTGATGCAATAGAGAGGTAAAATATTGCACGTTTAATGTATTAGTCATATGTATGCGCTGCGGAAATAGTTGGGGATGCCTTGGAACGCGTCATTCATAATACCACTTACCACTTAGTCAATCGCTATCTTACTAAATCATTGAGGATAAGTGGGTTCGCAGAATCAACATGCCATATCTTCGCTTGCATTGAGTTCTTCTAAGTAGCTTTGATATTTGGATGACTTTGCTTTCATCCGGCAGAAACCGGAAAAATTACATTTTCAAATCCGAGGAATCTTTCTCTGTCTCTCTTATGTCTGCTTTTGTTGGGATGAAAGAGAATAATCCCTACAAGTGATGGGACTTTCAATTTAGTACGAGAGTACTACTACCTAGCAGGCCATTTCTTTTTTAATACGAATATTTAATTTGAAATACCTACTCCTGAATACTCCTGATACTAAATTCCATTCGATTCGATTGCTCCACTGTATCCGACTGGTTTGTCATTTAGTACAAAAACAGGAGGTACCGAATTGGCCATGGGTCACTCTAAGCGAAGTCGTCAATACTGACTTTTCGTAACATCTGTCACCCGAATACATTTTTCTTTTGGCATTTGTCATCCTACGCCCGTCATCTAGGTTAGGCCCCGAGGAATTCAAAAACAGATTAGTAATGATACCGTATCAATGGCGGCACGTGCCACGATGTCACAACGCTATCATGTCCGATGGCCTGTAAGGGATCCTAGCCGCCGAACCGTGTCAGGGCTACATGCCGCGGTATCGTAATCAGTAGCCTTAGCTGGCTAAGGTAGCGTGTACACTTCTCATGTTTGTTAGTATTAGCACACCTCGGACACTGGCGATCAAATATATGACAGAGGCGCGTTCCTAGCACACAGTCTAAGTTCGTGTAGGTGAACGCGTACTATGCTTGTATGAGTGAAATATGACAGGTCGATTGTTCGCGTTTTTGACAGGCGGTAACTGTAAGGTAACCGAGAGGGGGTGGGCGGCACTTTCAGCGGGGAGCGGGAGTGGCCATACTGTACGATAGTACTCTTTATTATACTGTGGTATTAGGGTCATAGTACTCATAGTTTAGAAAAGTAAACTGTAGAATGAACTTTTCCTGCCTGCGGGCGCTCTCCAGCTGTGGAATGAGCTCCCTGTCGTGGTATTCCCGGTAAACTACAGTAGGGGGGTTGTTCAAAAAAGAAGTGTACAAGGTTCTTATGGGTCGGCAACGTGCATGTGACACCTCTAGAGTTGCAGGCGTTCACCGCTTTCCATCGGGTGGACCGTATGCCTGTATGCCACCGACGTCATATAAAAAAAAAACTCGGCTGTATTTTTCCGGACGGGACGACCTTCATAACCACCCTATGAAAGGCCGGCAATGCACGCACTTGAATGATGAAAATTGCTTATCATCAGGCGATTCTTTTATTCATTTGACTCCTGTTCCATGAAAAAATAAAACCTATGTAATTCCTTTTATAGATTTTGTTATATTATACTGCACAGCTATCATAGAACAATTATGTATACAGTATCCTTGTGCATGTGCAGTTACTTGCGTCGCATGGCTGCGTCAATTTTCATATATTGAGGAAAAAGTTTCAATAGAGCAACTCGATAACATACCACGAGACATATTTAGCTTTAACATATAGCAAGTTATGGTATCGTTTAAAAATAAAATTTACCAAAGAAAATCATAAAAATAATTCCACATAGTGGCTAATTATCCTAAATGTTGGTTACCGTGAGCATAAACCGCTCCCGTGATTCCTGTTTTTTGTGTCCATAGTAAAACCTAAATTCTGTTCGAAACGTTTTAAGTAGGTAATGGGCCTGTGACGTCGCATGGGAGCGGAAAAGACAAATTTAACGTCTAACGAACTAAGGCAGCCATTACACTCCTAAATTGGTTACATGGACAGGATTTTAGGACATTTTACCAAAAATCCCACTGGTTGCATGTTATAATTATAACCGTTATCCTTATAATTATGTGTATTTCTAATAAACCAAAAAATAGTTGGTTTGTAAAGACCTAAATCTGTATCTATGATCTATATAAGTAGATACCTACTTATCTAATTCTATTACTGGTCCTCACTGAGCGGTCAACCTTGTACTAACAAGACTGTGGTCATTTATACTTTATTATGATGAATATTCCGTACATTTTTATGACTTCAGTATACCTAATAGAAAAGAATTAAGTTCTTCAGTGTACCTAATAGTCACAAAATATTAATTTGAAAATCGTATTCAGTTTCGTACGTTGAAAAGATTACATAGCATATCTCATGATTCCCTTTGAAAGAAGATCAATCATTATTTAGTTTGTCAAATGAAATCATTCCAACCTTATAGAGAATCATCAAGGTAACAAGGTATGCAGTACTTGCTCTACTTATCTGTTGGCATGCAAGCATCGCGCGCCCTAATTTCAAACTTGTATAAAGCCGTGGTTTCATGTAGGTACCTACTGTTTACTACATGCGTTGCCAGTACGCGGCGCTATGTACCATCGGTATTGGTACGATACATAACTTGTCTTTATCGCATCCTTATACATCTACACATCCTTATAACCAGAGGCCCTACCGCGAACCACGTTCAACAACTTACCTCTTTGTCGCACCTGTAATTTTTTTAAGGAAGTGTGACAGAGAGGCAAGACTTCGAACGTGGTTCGCGATAGGCCCTCGACTTTGTTTGGCTTTGTATTGTCGCGTGCAACAATAAGCGATGGCCTCGCTTATATTGAATCTTAATCGATAGCAATTGCTTACCTTCAGTTGATCATTGTGCATCATGATAGATTATCTAAGAAACAATGGATAGGTTTTTATTTACTTCGCTTTACAAGGTACCTACTTAATACATAGTACATTGGTACGTCAGTACTAAGTAAATTGTACTTACACCTACAATTTCCTTGTGCATTTTCTACTTTCCACATTTCAGGTGCTAAAATATGAACAGAAAACACGCGATGAACTTCTGAAATCGAGCATTTCAACCTTCGTACGACACGAGATAAAATGAACTCAGACCAACTTAAGTTTACAGCGACGCTTATTAAGTAGTATTCAGCCACGAAAGGCATTGGTAACTTTTCTTTTAAAATACATACATAGGTATAAATATTCATTCTAGTTTTCAAACAAAATTATTAAACTCCATAACTTACAATTTCCTTAACCATCTTACGACTAAACTCAGTGCATACCCCAATGCTTACACCCAAAAGGCTGTATTTAAAGCCAAATAGCAGTCAGATACGACATTTAAGAGACGGGGTGAGGTCACGGGCGAAATGCACATTGCGCAACTGAGCGCAGCGGATTGTGTCCGTCACGCTGCCAGGGTAGTTGCAAGTTATGGTTCCATCGGCCACGCACCATGGCCGGCAAACCACGAATTCCGGACTGAGTTCGACAAGAATTCACAGAAACACCCACTTAACGCACTATGGCCATCATACCACGGACGATTCCGTCAGCGCCTTTTCCAGCTCAACACTAAATTTCGACTAAGTTCGAATTTGGCGCCACCCCTGGGTTATTGACTCCCGTGAACATGACCATATTTCATGACTTACATGAGTCGACTTATGAAAATTCTGTAAGTGGTGCGAGTACCTAAGACAAAATCCTCCAACTTGATCGATTTCGTTTGCCTGTAATTTTCTCTATATATTATATTTTTCAAAGGTGGATTTTTGATAATCTTAAAAATGTATATGCAGGTAACGTAATAGGTAGGGAGCTACATATTTAAGATCCGAAAGTCAAATATATGTATGAATCCTATCTAGTTACTCTTCTCCGGTGGCGTGGCGTTTTTGCAAAATATCTTCTAGCACATGTGGTATTTAGCAGCTTCATATTAAACGACCAACCCGCTATCCTCTCCTAACAAGTTAGTGCGAACTACAATGTCGTGAAAGAATGCTGAGATCAATTAGCGTTATCTCGTTATATAGCTGCAGATTCCATTATTTCAATTTGAAAACATGATAATAAGTTAATAAGTCTATATTTAGGTAAAAAAGTAAAATCACGCCATCTACGGAATGTAATCGGAACCTCAATCGCGTCGCGTAGACATTTTTTCGCTGGCACACAGATGGCGCGCTCTCACCAGTACAGAGTCTGGTCAGAAGATGGCGCTGCTAACCCTGTTCAAAACAAGTTTGAAATTACTTTGCTCGAGGGGTTTTTTTATATCAACGCACGCGCGTAGCAGAAAATCTATACCGTGCACGTTGCTGAATAAATAATGAACAACACCGGCGTGATGCAAAACAGGGAAATAAAGTTAGTGGGGTTGGAAAATTGGCTAACGTCGTTGTTTGATCGACGTGAGCGGTTATAGCCGTCCTGTTAGAAATATTCAATACATTTTTTATGTAGGCGCCTTCAATGTAATTGACAAGCTGCTAGTTTCGAATACCAGTCATATTATCTCTTCATACATAACATATCTAACCACGATCCACGCGCGTATATCGCTACCGCATCAGTATGCCATTATGCCCATTATGCATCAATTAATAGGTTAGGTACAGTCACCGGGATAAAGAAGTATATAGGTACCTTGTCGCGTTTATTATATAGGTACCTTGTCGCGTTTATTCGTTTGACAATTTCGTATGACATTTCAAACAAGACTTTAATATGACAAGGTACAGAAATCATCACTTATTTATGCCGGTGGCTGTACCAATGGTGTTATCACGCCAATTTTACAACACTGTCAAAAGTTTCTTAGATCACACATTGACGATTAGAAGACATTGTAGAATCGAAATTAGATTAAAATTTCAATGTCACTTATAAACTAAATTAAATTGAAGATTCAAAATATTTTAACGAGCAGAAAGTCCTTCAACTCTATATAATCTCGTGACGTACAGTATGAGCAAGGTAATCTACCTTAATCCAGCTAAAACAGCTGACTGCAGAGGGAGTTCAAAGTGAATGCTCCATGTTGGGTGTCAAACTATGAAACTAGCTACTAGAAACTGCCTTTTGCTTTGACAGCGAAATCCCCACAGTGAGAACTATTAGGCCCATTCGACATTCACTGATATCAGAATGATACCTAATTAAACAATACATTGATATCATTCAGACATTATTTTAGTATTAATATAAACTGAGTTATCAATGTAGGTACCTACTATCAGCTACAAAAGTGCACGGAGAAATTATGAATGAATTGATTGATAAATTCGATCGCCGTGCACTTTTGCAGCTGATACTACATATCATCACTACTTTGAAAAAATCTCGTATCTCACACTTTAACTTTGAGGAACAGCGTGAGATACGAGATTTTTTAAAAGTAGTGGCGATATAAATGTGACGTTATATGGGTAAAGGGACCTTATTTTCGATGGCGCTTACGTCCCGCAGCGTCGTATTTGTACACGAACATCGCTCATAACGCCGTAAGCGTCATCGACAATTAGGTCCCATTACCCAGATAACGTCACAACACAACTTAACAATATTCCATTTGTATTTCAACTGTAAATATTAAATTTTCAAAGCCTCCTTTATCAACGTGGTGTACTACTTACCTATACAAACGAGGTCTCAAGATTCCCCTTCTTAAATTTCGATTTGTCTAAAGTATCAGCGTTGTAACTACGCTAAGGTTAAATTAGACTAGTAATTAGATTGCAGCAAGTCGACCGGCGGAATGCGGAAAGTGCGCCTTCCCGTACTTTCGCCGCAAACATCCGCCTTCCGCGCTGCGCCGGCGCCTGGTTATGTAAACAGTGTGTCGCCCTGCGGGGTGTTATCATGTGCCGTATTGTTTGTTACCATTATCGACATTGACGATAGAAGACGAACGTTACTCCATATAAACTAGAATAATGTAGGTAGTTCCTATATTTTCCACCTTCAGTGCGCTTGTGCCATATTGATTGTTACCTTTTTCTCAGAGTAAAATAGTACTGTGCAGAAATGAAATTCCCTACAAACCCAAAATTATCTGTGGTGCGTAAAGGGCTTGTTTTACTTACAGCCTGGCAAAAAAGATTAGAAATTAATAGGGGCGCCACCGTCTATGTAAACCGTTTTGCACGTGGCAACTCAACAATTCCCGAAAAGTTTGTACCTAGTACCTACATTTGGATCACGTCTCCGATTTTGTTAAAGTCCATAATGATGATAGAGTCTATGATGCTGAAGCAAGATCCACTGGGTGTCCCAAAATGTCCCTGGTAGTTTGTATGAAACCTTCCTTTTTTGTTACCTGATTTCTGTATATACATTTTCGGTAAGAACAAACTTTTCGGGAATTACTGAACTATTGAGTCACATTTGTGTTATGATACTTATGAAAAAAAATAGTTCCATTTCTACTCCTTTTTGACAGGCTAGTGGCAGTAGGTACTTGTAGTGCTGAGCCGAACACAGTCGGATTCGCCTAAAAGGGTGTCCGACTGCCATTATCCATATTGTTAAAATAACACTGGACGACCTCTGCCCTGCTGGATATTCTACTCATGCTATTTTATGCGCCTTGATTATGTTTAGTAAACATTTTGATACATTTGACCCTACGGAGTACATTAAATAAATGTCTACAAAATTATAGAAACTGCGCGAGTCCTCACAAAGCTCTACTTTGTGCTAGTTATAATGTTTATGTCTTAAAGTGTACTTATAGGTGAAAGAAGCTACATAATTACTTACATATATAAAATAAGGTATACAAAGTAACAGACCATTACTTTTTTCATCCAATTAACGGACTCGACGGACCTTATATCTTTGTAACAAGGATTCAAATTTCACGATGGTACAGAATTCAGCTTCTGCCGAACGCAATACTCATACAGCCTCAGGCAACGGCTACCAGCCCACGCGAACCGATTTGAATTTTAGATGCCTACATCATGTTCGAATTGCATTCGAATTTTAAATAATTCGCGCCCGTGGCCGTTGGGCGCAGGGCTTTTGTTTTTTAGCTATTTGAATTTCGACTACTGAAATTGAGCGCATCCTGCATCCGTTTCCTGGACGATCGATTTTTAATAGAATAAAGACACGCAGACCGCTGACGTGTTTGGAAAGAAAAATGTCGATGAATGTATTTGTATTGGGCCTTAGACATACTGTGACTCTTACCTGCTTCTTTTTCTTGTGTTTCACTTTGGATTTAAAGTGCAGGTTGAATTTGAATAAGAGTACAACCCTATTATGTTATTATTAGTTATTATATTGTCAGTTTAATTTCGTGACAGTTATTACTTATTAGTACCTAACCAGTCGGTATGATCTTACTCGTTCAATATCTGCAATAAAATACTTATTACCGCATTACATACTGTTTTCTTAAAATTGATTGTATTTGTGTACAATATTCACATCCTAAAACTACCTCTTATGCTGTTGAAATCGAAATGTGCATTGCATTTCATTCAGATTTATTTATGATACTCATTGAACTACTATGTAGGTAAGTATGTACTATCAGCTGCAAAAGTGCATGGAGAAATTATGAATGAATTCATTGATAAATTCGCCATGCATTTTTATTATACATTTATACAGTACATGGAGAAATTATGAATGAATTCATTGATAAATTCGCCATGCATTTTTATTATACATTTATACAGTACATGGAGAAATTATGAATGAATTCATTGATAAATTCGCCATGCATTTTTATTATACATTTATACAGTACATGGAGAAATTATGAATGAATTCATTGATAAATTCGCCATGCATTTTTATTATACATTTATACAGTACATGGAGAAATTATGAATGAATTCATTGATAAATTCGCCATGCATTTTTATTATACATTTATACAGTACATGGAGAAATTATGAATGAATTCATTGATAAATTCGCCATGCATTTTTATTATACATTTATACAGTACATGGAGAAATTATGAATGAATTCATTGATAAATTCGCCATGCATTTTTGCAGCTGATAGTACATTGTACGTATATTATACCTCAACCTACCAATTATTTTTCAACATGTCCGCGTCGTCTTCACACATATGTATTAGATAGAGTTCTGGAGCAAACGTGAGCGTTGTAAGTTAGGAATATAACTTTTTTATTTTATGGGATAGGAGGCAAACGAGTAGACAGGTCGCCTGATGGTAAGCGATCACTGCCGCCCATGGACACCCGAAACACCAGAGGTGTTGGAGGTGCGTTGCCGGCCTTTAAGATGGGTGTACGCTCTTTTCATGAAGATTTGAAGGATTTGGATTTGATTTGAACTTACTGAATATCAGTTTCTGAACATGCCCCTAGTAATAAGCAAGTATGCGGAATCCGCGACTTTAGCATACGCGTCATCGGCATTCCGCGAGCGCAGATGTAAAAACAACGCTGGTATTTTAATTGTATCCACGTTAAACTTAATTTATTCAAGAATGTGTGGTTATAAGATTTGCTAGATTGTAGCAATCGTTGGGAAAATTTATTTTGTTTTGTGTTACAAAATTTACAAACTATGCACTGTAGGTTCATACTTATTTTTCTGGAATTTAAAGATAAAAAACACTTAAAAAATAAGTCACAGCAAATATGTCACAATTATATAAATTTTATTTTCATTCAAATATCAGTTACCTACTTTTCTACCATACTTTCTACCATACAAGTGCCTACTCGTAATAGTCACTCATTTTCCAAAATAAATAACCAATGTCATGATTTTTCTCACTGTATTTTTTATGACATAAAAATTTAATCACGTTGTCGTGTACAAGACAAGAGTAATCATGTTTTATCTACACCACCGAATCGATTACAATTTTCCTGATGCAAATTTCCCTTTCCGCCATAAAATTATCTTTTCCCTGATAATATTGGAGTTCAATTTTATCGCCAATAAAGTCGCTTTACGTTATTCTTAGTGTATGTTCTGTGAATAACAGGAGAACCCACAAGAAATTTCCTCTGCCCTCTAAGCCTGTTTTGACTTTTATTTCCGTCGTTATTTGCAGCCACCGCAGCTAAGGATATTCACATAATATTTATATGTCTCCCTATGCTAAATAATAGCTTGATCCTTCATTTCTTGCCAGCTGCACGTAAAATCAGATCCTATTGATATTGGTTGGATTGAGACGAAGCTCAGTAAGCGTGCTAGCTTGCTCCCAGCAATTCTCTGCGGCATTCAAAGTGAAGCAAAGATAAGACAAATTTATTCAACTTCTCTTATGCTTAGCCGCGGCTTTTTCCTTTGCTACACTGGGGTGAAACGAAAATGAAACCTGATATCTTCGACAATTATTCTAAGTATTTCTCTGGTGTGACAATGAATATTTTTAGGATGTAAAGCACGCTACTGTATTCAGAAGTTCAAAAAAAGCAATTGAAGGAACTCTGATAAGTTCATAAGCATTGAAAAACATTAGGTATTCGACGATTCAATTAAAGGTAATAGGGAACTTGACTGTAGTTAAAATAAAATATTTTATACCATGTACGAAATAAAGGATCTGATAATTATAAGAAAAACATGGACAGAAGTTATTTTTAAATCCAATTCTATTTAATAAGTCACGTAGAAATATATAAAGTAACTGAGTTGACCGTGACGTCACTCAATTCAATTTCATATAAATTCCACATTAGCAAGTCGTTCAAATTCGTTTTGACAGTTTTAAAAAGAAGCTGATTTGACTAGGAGGCAAGTAGCCTATTATAATTATTATATATCTATCTCTATTATCTATACTATTATATACCCGACATATGTACTCAAAACAGAGCAACTGTTAAAATCGTACAACACGTAATCGTGCTCAAATGTTATAAGTCTTGTGCTCTGCGTGCAAATAATCATCCCCCGAAGCGATTAGGAAATAAAAGAAGCGTTCGCAAATCGCAACGGATGCGCTCCCCGAGGCAGATTGGCTCACTGAATTACACCGTATATGCAACTATGTTTCTACTTTAACCAGTTAGTTTAACATAAAAATGCGTTAATATCTAAAAAGCAGATATCCGATGTGTTAAAAGTGTTAAAACCAATCCATGTAAGGTACAGCGGGGCAAATTACGACTGGGGGCAAATGTAACTGGTCCATTTTATCCATGTTTTACAATGTTTGCATTATTAAATAGAATGTCCACCGGTTACATATGGTAGGCGTGTTCAATGGATACATGTAGAACTCCACATCATGGTGTAATAATAAAAAAATGGATCAGTTATAATTGCCCCCCAGTCGAGATTTTGGCCCGCTGTAGCTTATGTAGATATCTGTTAAAAATACCTAAAATGAGTATGGATATTTTGTCATGTGGCATTCAGGATTCATAAACTTCTTGGCACCACTTTTTTTTCATATTACTAGTATATATGACTCAAGCAAATCGTTATATGACCGTTTTTGCTGTACATGCGGAGTACACTTATAATAAAAGTAATTGACACATTTGTTAGACATATAGAAACATCGTGGATCCAATTGACTACATTATGTGAAAGCCAGCCACACGAAAGTATGCATACTTAAGCTAGAAATTTACAACAATATCTATTTGTTTTATGAAAAAAAATTGGTACTTTATCTAAGTATACCTACAAAACAAATACACGATTACTAATGAAATTCATTCTACTAGAAGTAATAAGTTTGTCCTACGGACGTCTGTAGCCTCGCTCCGGTCCAATGGCGCCGAACCAACAAAAGATCAAAAAGAAAAAGAAATTGGGAAAAATAACGCCCAACCCTTTAATTACAGTCCGCTGAGCGAGGCTCCTCTGGATCTTATCTTTGAGCCCGTTTTAAAGTTGTCTTAAATGGTTCGGGACAGGCTAACTATATTCAAAGTAGAAACTTACGTCATAGGATGAGCGGATGAGCACATTTATGACTTTTCGTCTGAGCAGCTGTAGTACCTTAGCGACGTATGTTCGTTTGTAGATTGCATTTGTTTCTAGTACCCTTAAAGGGCATTTTCAGAATTTGGGACCCAAAATTAGCGTAAGTTGTTAACAAAAATTAACTCGCAGTCAGTTTTGTGACGAAATTACGCTAATTGTGGGTCCCAAATTCTGAAAATGCCCTAAAATGCAAGATGTATACTGCAATGAAAAATAATAACTTAATAAGTTACCATAGGTATAAGACATGAAGAATAAAAACACATAGATTTCTTCCTCCTTTCACCACACATTTTGTTAGATATCTATACTTTGCAAATACAAATAAAGAGAACTAATGTATTTCACAATTAGCATTTAGATCAAATGAGCGAAATTATACATGTTCGTGACATGATTATGTCCCACACCCAATAGCTTCCCATTCAAATTCTAATTTATCAATTAATATAATTATGTATTTTCATATCAAGTAAATTCTTTTAGGTAGAATCTCTAATAAGCAGGCACCTAAGAAAATTGAAATGTTTTGGTGGAACCTTTGTCCCGCGGCCACAATTCGCTAACTTTTAATGAAGGAAGTTTCGTCATTAACATCTTCAGATATAGAACTCATTACGTTTTATACAATAACCACTTTGCGAACTACAAGCATAACAACTACGTTAGGGTGGAACTGCACCTGTCTCATTTTTGATGAAATTTGTATTTCCGTTTCACATTTTGTATAATGAGAGCGAGATGAAATGCATATTTGATTAACATTTAGATAGGTGTAATACTTCCCGGTAGGTACAGTGACCGGCATAAATATCTGATGATTTCTATACCTTGTCACATTAACGTCTTGTTTGAAATGTCATACGAAATTGTCAAACAGTTAAAAGCGACAAGGTACATAAATCATCACTTATTTATGCCGGTGACTGTACATACTTTACTTTCTTAGTTACCTTGATTACTCATAGGTACCTTGATTACGATAGAGATTTTAGAATTTTTAGTTAAGTAAAAAAAAACTTTCTGAATATATTTGTTCGCTATTAATTTAGATTTTTTTATGGAGTTCTCTGTAGAAAGTGACTCTTTTTGAGTGCTCTGGGGTGTAATATTTAGTAGGTTTATTTATTGTCACGCCTTATGACCTTGACTATTTTTATTCAGTTAATAGAAATTATATAGTTAACATAATTTCTACCAGTTTTTATACAGTTAATAGAAATTAGACTTTACGGAGTATAGTTAGAATTAACCAATTGGTAAAAATAGGATAAAAAACCATACCCATTTAAAGTCGAAACATTAAACCGTAATACAGCTTTACAGTCCATCCCTCAATTTCTCATTTGTGTCCGCAAATCCCTTCGGCCTCCTTAATGAAGAGCGGCGCCAAAGATTACCTGTCGGCGAGCCTTTGCCTCTATTAGACAATAAAAAACTAATGCCTATACAGTGCAGCATCCCAGTAACTTCTCACAGTTTCTTAACTCCCCTCTCCCGCCCCGCCGCAGAACAAAACAACCTTCCAAGGATACAACCACCGTAATTTAAACCCGGCTTACCTCAGTGTTTGCGAATCAATTTGGACTCTGCTGAGCAAAGAACAGAATTCGATTTGTCTCGCTGAGAATGCACTGCACTTTATTGATTCCGCAAGCGAGTTTAGACTTTATTTCCGGTGGTAACCGTTTGAGTTCGAAGTAGATGGGATAGCTGGAGGTAGTAGCAAGGTGAGGGAAGGTGGAAGTGTAAAGGGGGTTCATTAATCCCCGCGCCCTGCGCTCACGCACTTTCATGAATGGACCGAACAGGTTGATGTATTCCAAACACAGGATGATTCAATTAGGGACTTAATCAATCTTTAAGACTTTATAAAAACATTCTTGAAGTGCGTTTTCTATAAAATATTCGCAACGTTTAAACCCGAATGATCAAGAAAATCTTTTAAAGAACAATAGCTGAAATTAGAATAGACAATCGTGTTATTGTATCAAAAGCTCTTTAATTATACATTCTTGAGAAATCCAGGTCGATCGGCGAGAAAAACAAAATCGAGGTATCAACAAAAATGTTTTATGCAAAATTGGCGCTTTGCTGACTTAAAATGTGTGATATCATCAATTCCTTTGTGATATGGAGATGAGACATTCGTGACATAAAAACGATTTGACTGAAACACAATGGGACTGTGTACGTTATTGTGCAGCAGCATCGAAAGTTGTTGGCTACAGTGATCTCAATTTGTCGTCGTCTCCGGTGTTTTAACACGTCATTGTAGGTATATTTTATTGTTTGAGGTCTTGCTTAGTACCGGCGCACCGTACAGTATTCTCTTAGTATTTTACAACCTACTCGTACTATTCGTATTGCTACTTAGCTTTAAAATATAATCCACGAATTTCGGCTTTGGCGGGTGAATATTTATGAATCTCTTGTAAATATTTTGCTTTTATTTTCTTTTGTATCGCGAATATCATTTATCCGCCGGCGGTTACGCAAGTCATCGTCAAGTTGAAGGTTCACGATATCAACTGGTGGTCGCCCGAGAACGTCCTGTATGGGAGGGTTCGAAGGAAGCGCCGCAACGTCCGGCCGCGTGGATGTAGCGTGATGCTCTTTTTGCTTTTCGGTTTGTTTTTTGTTCATCTCATTTATTTATTCCGATGTAATCTCTTCCAGCTCGTTTTTTGTTCAGTCGGCCTTCAGTGTTACCTGTGCCGGGACGCCAATGCCTTGTCTATCGGTTCGCTCCCCATTTGGATAATCAGTGTTTTTCCAATTCCATGGTGTGAAAGTGATTAGCGATTACATGCCTTTTTAGTGCTGTTTTTTGAAGAATATGTTCTTGTGGTTCAGCATTAGGTGCAGTGTCTGATAGTGTGTTGCCTGCGGGCTGTGATGATGGAATCTCTGGATTACCTGCTGCTTCTTGCTCGGACTTCGTTGCACAATCTTGATCTTCTACAGATGGAACCTCCTCATTCACCCAAATTCAATCTGCCTCTGTGGCAGCCTTGGGTAGCGTCTCCTCAAAAAGGTACATTTAATATGTTTCACTTTTCTGCTCGATAATTCAACGATGGCTTTAATTGTTTGTAGGTATGCTTTTGCCTAAATTATAGAAGGTTTTAATCCACCATTGCCGTTTGTGATTATTAAATATTAGGACCACCTCAATATTTTGGCGCTATACTGATTCATAATTATTTGGGTCATTAACTAAGTGGGTAGTTATGTGGCGCCAACCACGCTCCTTAATGAGTTTGTCTCTATAAAATCACTGTCTATCTATATCAGAGTTGATGAGAATATGATTGGACCGGATTCCAATTAAAAGTTTGGGCTCAGTTCAAGTTTACACAACAGGACTGGGGCATCCTTCAATAATCATTTTCACACTCGTGTGATTCTGTCTTTGTTTTTGTAATTATTTTAATAATCTTATACATTTCAGCTACAAGAATATATCGATTGAACGTACAGAGATCCAATTTTTGTAAGTTTTGCAATGTATTGTACAAAAAAAGCGTGACAAATAAAACACAACCATTATCGCTTTTCTAATAACAAAAGAACATTTTGTGTCTTATATACAAGTAGTTTAAAACAACGCTCTTCGTTTTTAAAATGTGTTCAACTACCTAATAAGCCCATGTGTAGAAAATGGTCGTTTACGGTCTACCGAAGTTAATGAAAATACATATTTGATCAAACGATCATGTATTAGTAAGTTTTTGTTGTAAGCTACAGGTTATGTTGATCAGGGTCAAATATCCCTATAAATATAGCCTATGCTTAAACTAAGCTACAAATCCCAATCCGTGAGGGCCCCCGCAGATATAAGATTTGAGGCTACTAAGCAACCAAAAATATCCTTAGATTATCGTCAGGTTGTAACAAATTGCGTGTATTGTTCCAGAAACTCCAAGCACAGCTTCGAGCGGCGAGTCAGAGGGAGATCGGACGCTGTCGCCAGAAACGCCGCGTGCGCAGCCGAAGGAACTCACGGGGAAGTGGAGGCGCGAGCGCCGGACCAGGCAGCCTGACTACAGACCCAGGTTAGCACACATGTTGGTACTGGCAACGTGCGTGAAGAAGCTGCGCTGATTGTTACAAATAAACATAATCTTATAGTATATGTCAAATATGAATGCTTGCACTTGCAGCAGCCATAGGAACTACAAAGTGAGGGCAGCACCAGTCGTGAAACTAGCGAATAGAGGTTCCACTCGCTTGGTGTTTGCCGCAAACACCAAATATGTACATGCCTAACACCACCGTACACAAATACGGCTTCGTCACGCTTGGCGAACTTGCCTGTTTATCGAACTTGCCCTCAGCCTGATGGGCATAAATACACTACACAAATTAGGAAAACACCTCTTCACATGTTCGAGTGGTGATTTTTACATTGGCTCAATTGGCTGTGAAGCAGATGTTTGCCATTAATATGTAGGGACTTTTAGATAAGAGTACCTATACTACTTCAAGAATACCAGTTCCCGATTTGCAAGATTCATGGACTGTGATGCTCTAAAGAAAATCCGATGAAACAGGATTCTGGCACCAATCTTTTCTGGTGCCAGATTCTGGATATAATTTCCGAGAGATACTCCAAAATGAAAATATTTTAAACCTTTACCTGAAATGCTATAGCCCCTTGGGATCACATATTATTCATTTTGTAAATATGATTCCGGTCATTTTTACTCTGCTCTGCTATTATGTACAGTCGACTACAATAAGATGTATCTCTTTGTAGTCGACCGTACAAATGACATGTTATTGGTAACTTTGATATTTACTTATTACAAACAATAGGAAATCTAATTCCTTTGACACACTATACAATACACCATCAAGTAAAGAAGACACGAAAAGTCAAGGCCTTTGTATGATTCCCCTTATTGCTTAGTTGGCCAAACTACACAGCTGCCTAATCTGCCTATGCATGCACTTAAGCCGAAATTAATAAGCTACGTTGCATCAAATATGCATAGAGCATTATCCAAGGTAGATACGTGTCGAGGTAACTAGACTCCCAAGAGTATTAGATTAGGCCTTCAACTTTCGCTTGCTTTCGTCTCGGGTATTAATATGGAAATGGTGCACCTGAGTTGTTAGCTTATGAATTTATTACAATCGTTTTTCTCACCTTTCCTCATCTTTGTGTAAGCGACGTCAAGTGAAATTGAATATTTGATTTAAACTAAGAGTTTTACGGAGTACCGCGGGGCAGAGACGTGGGAGACCGATGTTAGTCGCTAATGTTGTTCCTATTTTTACTTGGAGACAATTTTCTTGGAACATTTGTTGTAGGTACATTAAGTGCTTAAATTTCTCGTACAAAGGTTTATTTTAAAGGCTTTTTTCTTTATTAGCATATACATTAAATTGATACTTAGGTAAGTTAAGTGTAGGTGCCTTTGCCATCTAATATCGAACTGGGCGGACAATTTTTCGCGAGCCTATAGCAAAAGTGTAGATTTAAAAAATCAAACTGTAAGAATCTCCCACGTTCATATTATGTTTCATGGCAGCACATTATTTCGTGAAGAGAATATCAACAATTATTGTTTTCCGAGCGTCGGTGCCTTGTCAACTCAATCAGGAGATACAGACGGACTGTAATCCAACTGCAACGTCGTCGTTCAGTTCCCATACAAGTTGCAGTTCATCTGTATTACGTCGGCGCAACTGCGCTGCGCAGAGACGCTATTTTCCATAGCGCTGTCCAGACGCCGACGCTCCAAAGACGCCAGTCGGTGTGGCCCTAAACTGATATCGACCACTTCTAAATGATTAATCAATATTTCCAGAGAAAACGGCAAAATGGCGCTTCGCTCGCAATCGTTCAACGAGCGGCGAATCGGACCCGCGCTGGCGCGGGCACCGCACAGTGACGGCGAGTTGGATGATGAAGACGCGCCCGCCAACCTCACTACCAATGGAAAAGGTAAACATTTCATCAATTTTCATCTATTTAGATAAAATTTAAATAGTCAGTATCATTTTATTATGGCGACCGGTTTGGCCTAGCGCTTAGTGACCCTGTCTGCTAAGCCGCGGTCCTGGATTGAAATCCCAGTAAGGGCATTTATTTGTGTGATGAGCACAGATATTCGTTCCTGAGTCACGGATGTTTTCTATGTATATTATGTATATCATTGTCTGAGTACCCACAACACAAGTCTTCTTGAGCTTACTGTGGGACTCAGTTAATCTGTGTAAGAATGTCCTTATAATATTGATTATTCGTTCATATATATGGGTGAACCCACTTGTATGACGAAAAATTTAGTCTGAAGCAAATATACTCCCGAATGCATAGTTGAACGATAGAATGCTGCAAAGTGTTATTAGTCTACATTCTATTGGCATAATGTCGGGATACTCGTACTGTAATTGTATAACTAACAAAGTTTGATAAAATTCTAAATTCGAACATTGTTACAAGGAACCTTACCTACTGCCTTTGTTTAGTTACGCACTAGGGCAAACTCGCCTAATTCTATGATACAAGCTTTGAAGCACTATTCCGAAAGATGATTTTTGGTTGTTTCACCAAATTAGGCGTGTCACCGAATGAGGCGAGTTTACCCTGCGCACCCCACAATGAGAAAGGTTTAAAAATCAAACTATATACAAAAGCCACGAAGTTTTGTACGGAACTCTAATAACTGCCTATTGGCTTCGTGCGAAGTGCATGGAGGGGGTAAGCAAAGCGATCGCAGTGCTTGCAGTGGTCAAAATCGACACTGATTGTGGTTGTCATCTATCAAAACTCATACAATATAATACAATGTGTAATGTTTGATATGGGGCATCAATGTTATTTCGTTGTTAATTGTACAAATAATGGCATAAATAGTCGTTGCACGTTCTATGCGTTTCTTAGAGCACACTGGAAATAGGATCAAAGAACTAAATGGATAGCTACGGTGAAGAGAAAACGTAAGTGACATGTCAAAACAAAACATTATAATAAATTATATTTAAGCTTTGTTTACCTAATATTGTTCAATAGTCTGTTAGTATTTGTCCTACCGTAAAAGATTATGCTTAAAGATTCAGGCCTAGCCTGGGAATAGCCCCGTGTCGGATATTTCTGTGGCCGCGGACATGACTAGGTACTTACGTTTAGATTTGTTTTATACGGCATTAACGGGACGGAGGTTTAGCGAATACCATATCACTAGCTCGAAGAACTTGTACCATTACTCCTATGTTCTTCAAGATTCCTTATATGCCCTGCCAGCACCAATTTATTGACTCTTTCTGTAGTCTGGGGTTGGAAGTTTATACCGTGAGTAATGCTTTGGAAACTGATTTTTGGTATTATATCCATGTCTTTATAATCTATCTACCTAAATTACACTTGAAATAGTAGCTCTTGTTATTCGATTTATTTAAAATTAACGAAAAATCGTTAAAATATAATGTTTGTTTACATGTCATTTTTTGACATTTTCCACTTCAGGTTCACATGGTAGTGGGCGTAATTGTCGTGCACGTAGCCAATAATTTGTCTAATTATGTACAATTACAATTACGCTTGTAATCTGACGGAGAAATCGAAATTAATAAACGCTTTGAATATTTTTTGTAGATAATACTACACCACGTGTCAGTTTTTACCCAAATATTCTTAGGTAGTAGGTACCCATATTTATTCACAACGATTTTTATACTTAATTGATATGATTTGTATACTTACTATGAGCCGTGGCGAATGCCGGGATAACGCAAGGAGGATGATGATGATGATGATGATTTTTATACTTAATTCAAAAAATTTCGTACGGCTACTCAAAACAGGTTAACAAAGAGGGCAATTCTAACTTACGCTGATATCATTAGGACATCTGAAGATGATCTGAAGGATGTCAATTCGGATATCGTTTGTTTCCCTCATGCTTGCCCGTAGCTGTATAGGTGCCTAAAGAACCATTATTTAACACAACTGTGCCCATTAGTTACACATTATGTATTCTCTTCAACGTTCCCGGATAAATAATAGTTTCCGCAGAAAACATACAAAACAGTCTCCCGACTCGTCCTTTCCAGCCACGTCCTCTAAATTTAATTACACTGGGCGTTTGTTACCCGCCTCAAAGGACTCACAGGCCAATTCAAACGTATACGACTTCAGAAAAATACTCTAAAGATGTCATTCTGGCAACGTGCGTCTCGCCCGCACCTATACAGATACGGGCAAGCATGAGAGAAACACACGATATCCAAATGACTTCACTCAGACCCCAAGTAACATTTTAGTGCTATAATTTTGGTTTTCGACGCCAAAAGCTACTATAGATGTCGTATAAAGGTTTTCGGCGTGACCGCTTGTCGTATAAAAGCCTCCAGTAACACCTTTTAGCTCTATAAGCTTATACCGCTAAAAGGTGTTATTAGGAAGTGATGTAAACGTTTATATCACCATTTTATAGAGCCGCTATAGGCCTGGTCTATAACAGGATCAAATATGACTACTATAGATCTATATTATTGTATAAGTGTGTTAGGAATCACTGCTATGCAATCAATTTGCGCTATTAAGGTTCCCGACAAGCTGCTATAGTTGTTGCGTTATACAGCTAAAAGGTGTTATTAGGAAGTGATGTAAACGTTTATATCACCATTTTATAGAGCCGCTATAGGCCTGGTCTATAACAGGATCAAATATGACTACTATAGAACAATATTATTATATAATGGTGTTAGAAATCACTGTTATGCAATCAATTTGCGCTATTAAGGTTCCCGACAAGCCGCTATAGTTGTTGCGTTATACAGCTAAAAGGTGTTATTAGGAAGTGATGTAAACGTTTATATCACCATTTTATAGAGACTCTATAGGCCTGGTCTATAACAGGATCAAATATGACTACTATATAACAATATTATTATATAATGGTGTTAGAAATCACTGTTATGCAATCAATTTGCACTATTAAGGTTCCCGAGAAGCCGCTATAGTTGTTGCGTTATACAGCTAAAAGGTGTTATTAGGAAGTGATGTAAACGTTTATATCACCATTTTATAGAGCTGCTATAGGCCTGATGTATAACAGGATCAAATATGACTACTATAGAACAATATTATTATATAATGGTGTTAGAAATCACTGTTATGCAATCAATTTACGCTATTAAGGTTCCCGACAAGCCGCTATAGTTGTTGTGTTATACAGCTAAAAGGTGTTATTAGGAAGTGATGTAAACGTTTATATCACCATTTTATACAGCCGCTATAGGCCTGGTCTATAACAGGATCAAATAACCTACTAAAGAACAATATTATTGTATAATAGTGTTAGGAATCACTGTTATGCTATCAATTTGCGCTATTAAGGTTCCCAACAAGCCGCTTATAGTATTTTTAGTAGTCGTATTTTAACAGAAATTAAAACCTAACTATACCACTATTTTGGGATATAGTGGCTTTGGAAAACACTGCTACAGTATTTAACACTGTAGTAGTGATATGAATACCATTATAGAGCTATTTTGCTGTATAATGAAGTTTTCAGGATACGTTTATATAGCTTTGAAAAGCGTTAATAGTCGTTTTCTAATGCCTTTTATACCTCATCGCCGTATACGTCACAATTACTCTTTTATATCACAGAACTGTGGAATAATGGTTTCGGTATCTCTTTTAAAACACAATAGCGTTATAGCTGAGTTTACTATATGTTTTATAAAAAAAAAATGTTTAGAAGATCTTTCTATAGTAAAACATTGAAATCAAGTATTGTTTTCTATATAAAGAACTTATAAGTTAAACTGGATCATAGTTAAAGTCTCATGCAATCCTAATTGAATCCACAATGGCGGGCTTATGGCAGTGAATGCGTATGATAAGTGACATAGTCGAACTATAAAAGCGTATGTTTTACTTCTTGGAATCCATAGTAGAAACTATGGTGCCAATAATTTTATTGTATTAAATTATATTTATTTATTTTATTCAAAACAGGTATAAATCGAGGGCGCACTTAAAATACTCCATTAAACTAATATTCTTTTAACGGTAAAATTTCCATCGCATACCTTTTTGCAGTAATGATGGAATTATACGAAATCTAAATTATTTTGATTGACACTAAACTTCACAAGTTCACACGCCACTTTTCATAAAGTTCCTCGTTTGTTAAATATTACACACATTAAATTATTTTAGAAATTTCATTCATTCGCATTAAAAGGGACGGCAACTGCTATTACAGAACAAAAAACCTGTATAACGGAATCTCAAATGCTACTATAGCATAAATTGATACTATAATAGCGTTACTGTGTCATCTATGTCAACAAATTAGCACAATAGTCATCATCACATCACCATTATAGACCTTAAACGTCACGGATGATACTGCTATAGCCCTATTATATCACTAAATGGCTGCATAATTGCGCCAAATCGGCTCTACAGTACCAATATAGACTATTTATAGGACTATTTAATGTGATTTAATTTGGTGCTCTCGACCACTATAGGACCAGAAATTGTTACATGGCGTCCTAAAGGTATGAGTGTATAAGTTAAAACTGCCTTCTTGGTTACACGCGCGCCATGTTGAAAAGGATTCCAGATTACATGCATAAAATAGTTTTCAAGTTTTAGATCTTCTAGACGTTGAATAAATTTATGATGATGAAATAGCTGAAGAACGCTTTATACTTACCGATGTAGGGAACAAATCAAATTATTTTATTAAATATTTTTTGATTTGTTTTTTAAGTAGTAACACTACTATACAACGTGTTACCGGTATCACTCAAAACCTCAGACACCCCAACTGACCTTTATTTTTTTAAACTCATCTAGAGTATTCATCTTTTAATCTGATGATTACTTTTTTTTAAATTGAATTTTTAATTTTCTGTACAGCTCTACTTGACTTTTAGCTCTACACTCAATAAAGTAATTGCTAACTACTATCATAAACCATAAAACTATTTATTTGTGTACGTTACTGCAACGACATAAGGTTTACCAATAGACAGCTAAGATGTCACTGTAAAACACTTTAAAGCTTTGTCACAGTAGACTTCAAATTGGACAGGTAATCGCAGTAAGCAAATTTAAACCCATTATTCAAAATGACAAGGTTGTAATTAGGTACGAGTTCAAATTGTTATGACTTATGATAAACTGACAAACAACGTCAAACTCGTTGCGGAAAAAATAATCGTCCAAGTAACCATCAGCCAGTATTAATACCCCCAAATACTGAAAAAGGTAAACAACCTCTAGCAATGCGATATACACAATGTTGTATTACGAATACAATAGAATAGGCACATAAAAAATAACTAATAATACTAATTTTAATAAAAATATTACCCCCATCAAGATATAGCTCAATCGATTCTACTCTCGATTCTGAACAAACGGTTTTCAGGTTTTTAGTGTTAAGTGAAACACGGTGTATATAAATTATAAACTGAAATAGATACCATACACTAAAGAAAAAGCGATCAAGCCCACTGGTGGCGAAGCCGGTAATCGAACCCGGGTCTCCAGCTAACGCGGCTGACGTGATAAACCGCTACACCACCTCGACTTCGATATCGTAATCCTGCGAAAGGATTCATATAGGAGGTGCAAGCACAAATTGCTCGCCCTTAGAGTTGGTCAAAGGCGCCTAGCCTTCAGAGATAAAATACACTAGATAAATTTCGACGGGTACCTCGGCGGTCGAGGTGGTGTAGCGGTTTATCACGTCAGCCGCGTTAGCTGGAGACCCGGGTTCGATTCCCGGCTTCGCCAACAGTGGGCTTGATCGCTTTTTCTTTAGTGTATGGTATCTATTTCAGTTTATGCTTTATACTTAGTTCTTTTTTTTTAAGAATTTAATATCAAATATTCTGCATTCTTTGTTGTTATAATGGAAAGAGTAGTTTCTTATTGAAAGCGGCAATCGTGAATATATTAGAGTATAAAAATCCTTACGATTTTTTTAATGATACGTAAGGGTAGACTGTTTATTTATTTGCGATATAACCTAATATCGCTGTCAATACTACTTTCGTTTATTTACAGTGCCTATAATAAACGATAAGGCTCAGTATTAAATATTTTACCCAAGTTCATTTACTATAATTACTGCATTTACTGCCAACGTGTTCATGTTGTTGACATACGAATCCGAAGCCAGCGATTGCCCACTTTATACAATAAAACGACGATGGACAGAAAACTCGTGGAGTAAGTTTCCAGCACAAAAAATTCTGCTGTAAAATCGTTTTCTAAATGAAAATTCATCCTCCGAATCAAACATTGAATACCGATAAATCATATATGGATATAACTCACACAATCTTTGTTTTGGCAACGATCACTACCGCGAGTTGATCGCCACCTGTTGCTGAATCAAAGGCCGGGAAAACACCCCTTAGTTATAGGAAAATAGGCGTCTGATTGGTTTTCGCACGCTGCTCGAATGACAATCGGATAATGGACATCCCCTACTTGTGTTATTTTAGCATGAAGGCCGTGAAATTATTTTAGTTGGAGTTGGAACAATTACAGGTTCCATTAGGCCAATGAAAAGTAAATATTAACTTCCGATAATGGGGTACGCTATTTTTGAAATATGGTTTAAAATATTTTGCACGATAACCTTGACAGTTGTTATTTTAAATCCAATTTCTATTTAATAATACTGATAGAAAAATATACCTACTTACAGATGTAGTGCGAAAAGGTTTTCCTCCGTATTTTTCCGGAAACGTTCATATTTATCATGCTATACTCTGTCAAACAAGTTTGTCAGTAAATAAGGACAAAGAAAACTATAGGTATCCTTTTCTCTAGCACCCCAAAAGAAATAATGCATATAGTTTTCTTTGTTCTTATTTACTGACAGACTTGTTTGACAGAGTTTAGTTCAGACAGTGTCAGTACGTCTTGTGCTGAGACTGACTGAAATGGCACGACATGTTCGTATGTTTCCGTAAAAATACGAAGGAAAATCTCTAAATAGGTGACCGTGACGTCACTCAACTGCATTCACTCACTTCGCCTTGTCTTAACCCTTAAATGCATGACCTTGACAAAGATTTATGCAAATTTGAATTTTGACATGCTATCAATAGAGTCAAAAATAGATGATGCATATATACATCACTATGCATTTAAGGGTTAAAAGTTGTGCCGATTCGTTTCATGCAATTATCCTACATAAATATGTTATTTCTGTGGGTATAAAATATCAGTAATGTCAACTAAACATTTTTTCTTCGCCCACAGCGCCTCCTGAGTACCCGGGCAAGCACGAAGCGCCAATCGACATGCGGCTACGCTCGCGGCCCGCGCCGCCGCCGTACAACCGGCCCTCCGTCATCACCAAAAGTGACACGCCGCCTGGTAAGATAATAAGAAAAAAACTCTCAGGGTCACTTGCACCACCGAAAATGGAGGGTTAACCCGAAGTTAACCCACCATTTTATATGGAATTTGACAGTTGACAGCCCAGTAACCTTGAGTTAAGCGGGTGGTGCAAGTGGCCTTAAAAGTAAATTTTACTCATTCGTGTAGTTACGCCTTTACGCCACTTATTCCAGTCCTGAGCCAATCTCATCCAGAAGTAACCCGCTAGCTTCCGACGTGTACCTATCATGAATTTATGGACTGTTCTCTCTGGAGCCGATTTTTACTTTGTAGTGTTATTTTCTTAAAAATACTTTCTTCGAACAAGATCAAGAAACACTCTATTGCTACTTCGGTAAAAACTACTTACATGAAATTCCGCTCAATAGTATTTGAGTTCATCGTAAACATACAGAGACACAGAGGGAGAAATTTCTTTTGAAATATGCATATCTAGATAGATATGTATTTACATCAAATTAGAAATTGTTAATTACGACAATTTTACATTTTCTAACTGCCGCGTCGGAGCTATTAATACATATTTGCATAAGCAATTTATTGTCGATGCGACCAATTTATTCCAACATTAAACGATAGGCTTTACATTGTTATGAGCGGACGTAGCGAACCTAGTTGCTAGTATTTACAACTTTGATTTACCGATTGTGTACGGTAAAATTAGGATAGGTACCTATTGCATTTATTCACGCTTTTAACCTACCACACATTGTTGCCAACTTACCTAACCTTGTATGTGTCTGCCTACTGTTTGTTACAAGTCTGTGTTATTTCCACAGGTTCAATGTCAATGTGCGACCCAGTAATCGACGAGCACTTCAGGCGGTCGCTCGGCGACGACTACATGAACCTGTTCAAGAAGAGCGCCGAGAGCCAGCCCGGCCCCAAGCCCAACACCAAGGACCGCGCCAGCTCCCCCATCCAGTTCAAACCCGAGGAGCCCCCCAAGCCCGCCAAGATCATCGCCATGGAGGTCGACGACGCTTCTCTCTCCGTCGACGATCACTTCGCCAAGGCTTTAGGAGACACATGGAGGCAACTACAAACCTCTCGGCTAAAAGAAACCGAGAAAACGCAAGCCAGAGGCGGCGTCGACGACCACTTCAGCAAAGCTCTCGGCGACACGTGGAAGAAAATACAAAACCCCAAACTCAATCTCGACGACGAGAAGAAAGATCAAACGACGAAAATTATATCGAGGAGCGGCGTCGTGATATAATAGCGTCGTTGCGGCCTGGCGGTTCCGTTAACGACTTTACGAGTCATTTCATGATACTAGCTCGAGTATCAATTAATTCCCACTTGTTTAATGTTAAGCTATTTACCGTGAGCGCGGTGGCTCGTAACGTTTACACAGCGTTCGACGTCCGAATCCATGACAATCTGTTACCTATTAGGCTTTGGGAAGTATTTTTTTAAAGATATTTAGTCAATTAGTAGTCACCAGTTACACTATATAAGTTATTACCTCAATTTAAACGCTTCTGCACGATTCACTGTACTTAGGTTTAAGTGTTGTAAATATTAGTCACCTACTGTTATTTAAACTTTAGCGTTCGGTGGGGTAAAGGTGTCGTGTGTAACTATTCTTGTAACTGTAATGTTCCTCATATTATAAGATAGGTTTCAGTGGATTCATATTCGAATAAGCGACAATGAAGTACCCATCGAAATTGAATGTCAGTACCTACTATGTGTAAATAATTTTAAGTAAATATAAGATATATTTAAAGCTAAAGATTTCATTGTTCTCTGATTGTGTTATGATCGTACATAGTACATAGTAACTACAAAATTAGATAGGGCTAAATATTGACTTAAAAGGTGTTCCTATCATGTCTGTTGTTTACGATAATTTTTTCGATTGTTTTATGGATGCTTTTAAAATAATACATTTTAATTTATGACGAAGAATATAAGATAGCTGGATTTATATAAAATACAAAATTTTGAACAAAATAAATTAGTATTGTACGAGAGAGTTGAATACATGATGACCCTAAAATGATAAATAAGTTCTAGTGGCAACGTAAGGATTGAAGTATACACCAAAGCCAAATAATTCATAACTTTATAGCCTATGTCCACAATCCAAGGGCATATTCGTCCCACATCAGATCAAATCTATGAAATTATTGGCGTGTGCGCTGACTTATTATCGCGTGACAATATCGAGATAATACGAAGCGCTTACCATACTAATTGTCTGAACAATGTGTAAATGTTTTATACATTTTATAACGTGTACACAACCATAAAAGGCCTTGTCAGTAAACATGTAAACACGCACCAATATATGTCCACCCTAGATAGTAATAAAATTATTCTACATAAAAATCATATATACTATAAAAAATATGTGAGTGTGCATGTCCCACTTTGTCGATTGCTATAAAGCCGCTTTGTCAGTTTACATATAAAGATACAAGTACCTAAATCTCGCCTTAATGGTAACCGACAAAGTGGGACGTTTTATTAAACACAGTCACATATACAGTCGTTACAAGCTGAACTCTTAAGGATTTTTATACCATAGACTGCGTAGGTATGATTTAAAACGTCAAACTTTAAAACATAATATGATTATAACGTCTACTTAACATGTTTGCACGTGTAAAGTTCGTGTATTAAAATCGCTGTGTTAACTTAGCTTGATCTGATTGTACCTTTCGCCAAAACGTTATTAGATACTTTTGATATATTCATTCAAAAGTATCTAATAACGTTATGTGCTGACTGACACTATAAGTGCGTTTTCACATTATCCGATCCGATATGGGATATCGGAAGGATTTCAAAGGCAAAACTCAAAGATGGCGGCTTCAATGTATGGGATATCGGTCCTACATCCGATATCGGATCGGATAATGTGAAAACGCACTAAGAGTTTATAATTTGGACTGTAATTGACTTAACTTGGAGTTGTAATTAGGCCTATCATTGAAATATTTAACGATGTCGCGTGAAAACTAGAGGCTTTTAAATGTTTACAGTACCTATAAACAAAATAACTGTCGATAAAAAACTTAGAAAGCGAAACTGATGAAAATTCTGGCATTCATCATGTTCCCAATTCAAATGTATCGACTTGTTAGGGGTTTGAACTGATTTTGATACGACATGACACATGACATGTGAAACCGATGAACTACATATATAGCGCGAAAAGATTTGTCTTCGTATTGTTGCGAAAACGTACGAACTTGTCATGCTATTTCAGTCAGTCTCAGTACAAAATGTACTGACATTGACTGAACTACCATGACAAATTAGGTGCGAACGTTTCCAGAAAAATATGAAGGAAGCCCTTTTCGCACTATATCGTACGATACCGATTTTCAGTGTCAATAAAATCGTCACTGATTCTTGCTGACAGGTGTATCGCTGTCACAGTTTATGAGAAATTGAGCATAATGTCATGTTTCGCTGAGTTTCGATTACATTTTTGGCTTAAAGGTCTCTTAACTATTTGCATGTCGTGTTTTCGACTGAATACTGAAACCTATAAAACTTGTTGTCATCCTGTACCATACGTATTCTGGAAAATAAAGAAATTCTATTCTATTCTATTCTATTCTAACCTGGCCATTAAAAAAACCGCATCACTAATCAGTGAGCAATCTTGGTCGTATCAAAATAAGATCAACGCCAAAACCAGTCGTTGTATCTGAATCAGTCCTATTCAATTGTAAACGATACGCGAATAAAAAAATAACTGGCTGTTATCCAAGGGTTGCGATGTATCTCATAAGGGGCCGGAGTTTCCATGGCAACGTCAAACGCTTCTAAGATATGGCTCTAGTAAAATGAAATGATCTGTGTTGATATTGATAATATCGCTATTATTTCATTTTGTATGAAAATAATATGAATATAATTTTATAGTAACAGTAACATATGCCCCATATATCTCATTTTCTGCGGTGTTATGAAAACTCCGGTCCAGTTCTAATAATAATAATAATCTTTGTAAATAATAATTACTATTTATGCACATTATAATTGTTAGATGTCGTTGAAAATACGCAAATACACAATAAGCCTGAAGTAATGTTGTGTTTTATTATTATTACTTTTTCTTGGATATAATGGGAGTTGTGGAACTTGGTTACATAAGAAAGCTTTACTTAATGGTTACAGAGCACTTGCCTAGTAGATGGAGCAAAAGTAAAGATCCGACACGCAGTGTACAGATTGTACACTACAGTACAGTACGCTAGGTACTGAGTTTAAGTGAACCCCCTGCCAGTGTAGCCGAATGGCAATCGTTGAAATGCCGCCTGGCTCTGTCGCGCCAATACGCAAGAGCGATAGAGATAGCTACGAAACAGATATTATTTTGAGCGTTTGTGCATTTGGCTACGTAGGCTGGTTACTGCGAGTCCGTTGCCTGCGGCACAATTTAAAATAATAATTATTTTTGGACTTATATTGCACCAAACATGCATTGTTTGGTAATTTAAAATCATTAAGTGCCAGGCAGTAGCTCGGCTGGCTCTCTGTTCGTAGTCGCATTACTCTATAAAACGGGGAAAATTGAGAACAGTATATCAGTAGGGTTACGTATAGTAGAAGTACCAACTAGCGATATTAAAATGTTGGCAGTAAATTTGACAAAGATATTTTCTAAAGATGCTAATGAATTACCTGGGTTGATATTAATATATTTAAACATAAGACCGTGTAGTCTATTCGGGGTAGTCTTATGTAAGAGAAGCATAGCTTTACTTAACGGCTTAACTTAGTTTTGCCGCGTATTATGCGGGCGCTGACTTCCGGAGAAAGAAACCAAGCTGCGTTTAATGTTTCCTCAAAGGCTAGCTTGGGGTCTAATAGGGATAAAAAAAACTCCGCACCCTCAAACGCACCCTACAGCCATGATCCCAGATTGTCACCCCCTGAGGGGGTTAAAAAGAGGTTGAAAAATGCAAAGGGGTTGAGAAAAATTATACTGATCATATTTTTTTTAATTAAGTGCTTTATATTCGTAGTCTCTTCATCGCACTAATATAAAAATGGTCCGTTTCGCTACGGCACAAGTGATTGGCAGTGGTGTTTTACCTACTCATCTATGCTATGTCCTCCTTTTTTTTGTCATCTAATTTGTAATAAGTAGTTAAAAAATATGTTTTTATAGTAAATCATAAATAATCAGCTACAATAAAAACATAGACAATTGCAATTAAAAAACCGGCCAAGTGCGAGTCGGACTCGCCCACCGAGGGTTCCGTACAAACTTTCTTTCAAACTACCTAGTAAAAATAATCTTATATTTTCATATAACTCTAATGACTTGACTAGAAGACAAAAGTATAGGCACTAATGAGTATTATTGTGTATAGCGCCATCTCCCGGTCAATTTGGTAACTAATTTGCACGACCTGGTTTTTCAGGGATAATTCTTTATAATGTTAACCGATTTAAACAGTTTTTACTTTATTGGACAGAAGATGGTTTACGTAACACCTCGTATTAATTTGAAGTACGATATACATCCGCAAGGGTGGGTAAATTGAAAGTAAAAATCTGAAAATTTTTTGTGAATAAAAAAAAAGTTTTCAAGATACAAACACGATTATATTTTTCCTGTAATATTTAGCATAAAAACAATGTTTCCTAAAATTTTCATAATTTTTCGTTGGTAAACTTCGGAGATAAGGGGAGGGGGAACGGTATTTTTTTTACATTTTCCTTCAAAATTCTTTTTTTTTCACAACAAAAAAATTATAAGAAATAGTTTATTAACGTTCAATTTGAGCTCTTTCCAACGATACCCCACTTGACTTAGTAACTTGAAATTTACAGTTTGCCCCCCTTTCATTTTGGCCATTTTCTACAATTAAAATTAATATATTTAAAAAAATTATACTTTCTATTTGTAGAGGTTTACAATGTTCACAACTATTCCAAATTTCAAGTTGATAGCATTAGTAGTCCTCGAGATATTTAGGAATGTGACAGACGGACAGACAGACGGACAGAGTCGCACCATAAGGGTTCCTGTTAGTACCTTTTTGGTACGGAACCCTAAAAACATACATATAAGACATACCTTTGTGTCGATAGATATTTTTCAGTACAGATGGTGTTTTTTTTACGCACTAGTGCGAGAAGTGGTTCATTATATGCCAGGTCGAAACTTCGGAGGCTCATCTGTACTGAAAAACGTCGTACGATACACGTGCGAAAAGGAAATTCGTAACTCGTGTCGATTTAAAACACTCCCTTCGGTCGTGTTTTAATTTATCGCCACTCGTTTCGAACTTCCTTTTTTACGTACTTGTATCGTAATGTCCTATTATTTTAAAGCACATAAAATTCGAATAAAATACACTGCTGACACGGGCCCGCTCACTGCTCAGTTCAGTCTGCGCCCAGCGCTCATAGACAGTGGACCTACGTTCGATAGTCCGGCGCACCGTGCTCTCGTAAACGTAAGCAGCTAGATAGTTCTGAGAAGTGCTGTATAGGTACTGCGACTAAACAAATTTTGATCCTGTTGGTGGCAAACAGGCATACGGTCCGCCTGATTTTTACACATGCAATTTTATCCAAGAAATTTTACTTGATATCTGATGAGAGTTTGAATTATTATTATATTTCAGGACCAGGGGACCGATTTTTGAGTCTCACGCGTTCGAATTCAGAAAATTGTCACTGAAAATACTAAGCAATTCACTGTTTTCAACCGGTATTTTAGTGACAAATCCCATATGTGAGATTCAAAAACCGGCCCCCAGGATGAGGTTCTGGTTTTCATGGTGGAGTCAGGATATGGTCAACAAAACTGCTATTTTACTCATTATAACTCCACTATGTTTGGGCTCATTACATTTGGGCTGATGAGCAGCGTCGATCTCGATGATTTCCAAGGTCACATGATCGAGTCAGGAAATGAATAACAGAACTGCTATTCTATTTATACCCCAAGAGCTATCCGGTCTTGCTACTACTGGGAAAATAACTTAATTCTATAACAGTACTTTTTATGTCACCAAAAATTAAGTTTGGTAATTTGGTATAGTTTTTTTAGATAAGCCACCAAAATTTATGACAAGAAACGTATAATATAATAAAAAAAAGATTATTTTAATTCACTAAAAATCAGGCGAAAATGGTATCAGGACTTTGGTTTTAAATTCGACTACTTTAATTTATGACCTTTATAACACATTAAGAAACCACCTCTTTTTGTGAACGATACTTCGTAGTAACAAGAAGCGGAGTAATTAAATTAGTTATGACACAAGCAATAATAGGACAAGTGAAGTTATGGTTGTTTTGTACATACATTATGTGTTGAAACACTATTTCTACTGAAACCACCCTAAAAACAAAACGGAAGTTCAATATTTTACTAGCTCGGAAGAACATTCACGGCAAAAATTATATCAGCAAAAAAATTCGAACAGACTTTTCGTTAAGATCATAATAAAGAAGTATAAAAAATAAGCCACCTTTAAATGCACGCCAAGAAGCGCTGAAACCTGTACGGAAAGAAGTATTTTCATATTTTTCATTTTACCCCAAGAGCTATCCGGTCTTGCTACTACTGGGAAAATAACTTAATTCTATAACAGTACTTTTTATGTCACCAAAAATTAAGTTTGGTAATTTGGTATAGTTTTTTTAGATAAGCCACCAAAATTTATGACAAGAAACGTATAATATAATAAAAAAAAGATTATTTTAATTCACTAAAAATCAGGCGAAAATGGTATCAGGACTTTGGTTTTAAATTCGACTACTTTAATTTATGACCTTTATAACACATTAAGAAACCACCTCTTTTTGTGAACGATACTTCGTAGTAACAAGAAGCGGAGTAATTAAATTAGTTATGACACAAGCAATAATAGGACAAGTGAAGTTATGGTTGTTTTGTACATACATTATGTGTTGAAACACTATTTCTACTGAAACCACCCTAAAAACAAAACGGAAGTTCAATATTTTACTAGCTCGGAAGAACATTCACGGCAAAAATTATATCAGCAAAAAAATTCGAACAGACTTTTCGTTAAGATCATAATAAAGAAGTATAAAAAATAAGCCACCTTTAAATGCACGCCAAGAAGCGCTGAAACCTGTACGGAAAGAAGTATTTTCATATTTTTCATTTACCTACAAACTCTACTATTGACGATGTCATTTTCTGCATTATTTCAAAAGTTAGTTATTCATTCGTATTTTCATTACATCGCGGTATAATAATATATTTCGCCACCTTTACTATCGCTTAAATAGCTCAGATAAAGTAGCGTAAGACGATGGGCGCGCTCCTGACCTGACGTCGTGGGTTCGATCCTCGGCAGTGGAAATCTTTTTTTCTTGTTATTATTTTTTTATCTTTTATACCCTTTTCAACCCTCTCGTTTTGAATATAGATTTTTTTAGTATTAGATTTACAGCCCATTTCATTGAAATTTTGTTAGACACATGTAATGCAATAAGTTTAAAAACTGTCTTTCAGTATTAGTATTGATTGAAGGTAACCTAAGGTTCAACATCGTTCCTACTAACCGCAATACTCTGTCTTAGCTAACCATCGCTAGACGATATGCCCTTTAATAAGGATTACAAATTTAATGTACAGTGACAGTTGTCCGGTATGACTCATAGATTTATATATTATTCAGCTAGATTGAGTTGTTAGGCCAAAAAGTGTGTCCACTAGGGTGGAGCGAAAAAACACTTTTCTGGAATTAGCAAACCTAATAGTTATCAATCAATGCCCCTTAGTCTATGAAGCCTTTGTGCAAATTTTCAGCTTTTTAAATTAACATCTTCTGCCTCCGCACTAGGTTTGAAATTTTGAAAATCTCATACAAACCTAAAAATTCAACTTTTAGATAAAAAATGTTTTTCGGCAGTATTATGTTCAGTATACATTATTGATACATATTATTACAAGAAACTACCAACAATTGCGAAAATAGCGTTAAAAATCGCCAATTTTCAGTATTTTAGCGGCTATTTTGGCGAATGTACTGAAACTAGACAAACTTTGGCGATTCTTGACGCTATTTTCGCAACTTTTTGTAGTTTCTCATAATGATATGTATCAATAACATATACTAAACATAATACAGTCGAATTTTTTTTATCTGAAAGTTGAATTTTTAAGTTTGTATGAGATTTTCAAAATTTCAACCCTAATGCGGAGGCAGAAGATGTTGATTTAAAAAGCTGAAAATTTGAACAAAGGCTTCATAGACTAAGGGGCATTGATTGATAACTATTAGGTTTGCTAATTCCAGAAAAGTGTTTTTTCGCTCCACCCTAGTGTCCACATGAGAGGGTAAAGTTGGGGCTGGTCTCCGGATCTCGCACTTATTGCCACTGTTAAAATTATTTGAATGACGTCATCACTGTCATTATTTGGGGATACCAGTCAATATTCAAAGTTACTACCAATTCTACTAATACCGAATTAAAGGTTTTTTTAATTGCGCAAATCTTTGGTTTTATGGCTTCATAATAATGACTTACCAATTCGTTACAAGGTATTAATATCCTTGCCTCGATATAATACAAAAATCATTTAAGAAGTTTATAAACTTAGTTATCATACAGGTAAAAATACTACTACTATAGTAATCTCTTTAACACTGGTCACACGTGCGAGAGGGACACCAGCCCCAACTTTGACCCTCTCATGTGGACACACTTTTACTAGTCTAATAAGAACGCCTTTCTGCACCGGTGATAAAGTTCAATTTAGTATGGCAAAAAAGTGTGAGCTCAGTCCCTATTGAAAGTCCATGGTGTGACTCAATGAAAAATTGGCTAAATAGTAATCGGAAAACAAGCAAAAAGGGTAGAAGTTATAAGTTATTTCTTTGGATTACATTACAAAATGAATGTATTATACATTATAATACTCGTTGTAATTGTATAGATTTAAATAAATAATTTTATTAGTTCAAATTAATGACCCTCAAGGAACAAAAACAATAGTAGTCGCTATTAGACCGTTTTCACATTATCCGATCCGATAACGGATGTCGAAAGGATATCAATAGAAGAATCCAAGATTCCGCCTATAATGTATGGGATATCGGTCCGACATCCGATATCGGATCGGATAATGTGAAAACGCACTTAGGTCTACATTTTACACTTTTTAAAACCAAGATTAATTAGAGTCAGTTGTATGGTCGGTATGTAGTGTAAATAAAAAGTCGAAAAGTCTATTTGCTAAAATACTATTAGTAAAAATACTATATTGTAAAAGTACTAAAGTAAAAAAAATACTATTTGCTATGTATTTTATATTTCAATAGGCAGGCTTTTGTACCCATATTACAGTACTTTCAATATGTGCTATCCTATAATTAAATTCGAACACTCGCGTAGACACTTCTAATATTATTTGAATGGCATTACCAACATTAAATCTCCTTTTGAAAATAAATTTTAAAGAATATCCCACTATCAGATCAGAGCCACTGGTATTTAATTTAAAACAAATGCCTATAATAAATAAATCCGATTAACCTTTGGGTTGTCTGCTGTCGAATTTAATTATTTTCATAGAAAATATTTTAATTTGTATCCTTCCAGCTCGAGATTCTTGGAAGCCCTGTAAATTGTTCTTTGTGACAACAAGATATGACATTTATTTCAGGAAATTTACACATACATACATTACATACATTTATTGTAATAAACGGAGTACATGTGACCAAGATAAAGATGATACAGTAGGGTATTCTTAAAGTTTATGTAATGAAGAAGTAAAATTGCGGCCTTTTTTAGGTATTTCTATTTATGGAATTAATTGGAAATATCTAATATATACCTACATACTTATTATATATTGGTAGCGGCTCCATTCGTTCAATATTCGTTCGCAATTCATTTTGACATATAAGTCAATTGAGCATATTATGACAAAAGGTATTTTGATAAAGAGTTTTTAGTGTGTCGCAGTTCCATTTGCAATTTTGATACTTAGGTCTTTATACACTAAGTTGGTTATGGCATGAACGATTTTTTTCCTAAGCAGATAAGAATTTAACGTTATTAGCATCAACAAGAATGTTATAAATGCAATTTAGACCCAGATTTTTAAAACATTTTTGTTATGAATTGTGCGTCCTTGTATTTAATGTCATTGCAGTAGCTTGTACTTATCAACTTATAATATAAATAAAAAATTTAAAAAATGAATTAAAAAAGCTGTAATATCTACGTATGCGACACTGAGATTTGAACCCGTGACCTGTGGCTTGTAAGTCTAACGATAATCGCCGGGGCTATACCTGGCCGTGACATATGGGTCGAAATTAGACTTTGCATAATATTCGCGTGTTTGTAACAAGCGTTGCTTCAACGATTCTGAAGAATGGAAGAATACATTTCACAAGATGACGGAGATCTGTCAAATGGTAGAAGAGAAAAACGTGAGATAGATGTATGTACTGACAAGTATATACTCTTTTCGACGACTGTCAAATCGCATACCTAAAATAAATATGTAATTTTTTTAATTACTTTGGACTTTATTATCGGTGGGAAACGTCTGTTTTTAATCTACCTAAAATATTACTTATGTAGAATCATTACATGCCTATTGTAATGAGGAGGAACACTCAAAGGATATGACAGATGGCGCCACCCTATTAGTCCGTGAGACGTGAGAGCGAGAAGCTGATAATTATGTTTTTTCTCTCTCTCTCACATATGAATGACAGTGACATGCCTAGACTCTTGCATAGGCGCCGCCTGGCGGGGTAAAATGTCAGTGTGCCTCCTCATTTACGTTAATGTGTAATAGATGAACAGAATAAAAAGCATGCGACACGGCTCATCACCTACTCTCGGCCCAGCTCCACTGGCGTGGTGGTTTGCCATATGGATTCCTAAATGTAAGACACTTAGGTCCAAACCAAACCACGCAAAAAATGTAAATATATTATTAAATTAAAGTATTAAATAAAGGTCAAACTTATTGGGTGGATTATCATGCTGTTAATATTGTTAAATAGGGACAATAAAAGTCAACCTCGTACTATTATCTGTTTCGAATTTGCCCGGTCAAATATTTAGATTTTTTTATTTCCATATAAATATGTTGGTGGTTTTTATATGTTAAATATCTGAAAAATTATGTGCTATTCATGTCTGCTTAAAAATATCTGTTATTATATCAGCTTTAGAGCACGTTAGACAAAATTCAAAAATTCTATACCAATAAAAATAGTCTTATTTTCCGTCATATATTTAGGTGGCTTCGGGTTGTAAACCTTAAAACTGATTTTTTTTTACATGTTTCCACCATTAAATTACTGTGAGGTATTTTGCTGAAAGAAAACGCTTATTTTCTGGGCGTAGTTTTTTTTAATATCTTCCATTCCAAACTATTGGTGGATTCGAAAATATAGGTTTTTTAAATTGCGATTAAGCGCTGTATATGAAATAAAACTACTGTTATAGAATTATTTTCAAAAATATCGTACCGGTCTTAGGCTATTATCGTAACTCGACCATGTTTGATCTCATTAGCCGGGCCAATAACACATCTAATTTATTGCACACAGCTCAGCTCTTTGAAACTGTTTATTTTAAGTTACTTACAATTAGTAGGTACCATATAATAATAATATATTCTTATCTCTTGTAAACTTTACAAAAAAGTTAACACATGAAACCAAAAGAATTGTTACTAGCAATTAAATTCAAAACTATCAAGATCATTCTTAGCCTAAGACCGGTACGATATTTTTGAAAATAATTCTATAACAGTAGTTTTATTTCATATACAGCGCTTAATCGCAATTTAAAAAACCTATATTTTCGAATCCACCAATAGTTTGGAATGGAAGATATTAAAAAAAACTACGCCCAGAAAATAAGCGTTTTCTTTCAGCAAAATACCTCACAGTAATTTAATGGTGGAAACATGTAAAAAAAAATCAGTTTTAAGGTTTACAACCCGAAGCCACCTAAATATATGACGGAAAATAAGACTATTTTTATTGGTATAGAATTTTTGAATTTTGTCTAACGTGCTCTAAAGCTGATATAATAACAGATATTTTTAAGCAGACATGAATAGCACATAATTTTTCAGATATTTAACATATAAAAACCACCAACATATTTATATGGAAATAAAATAATCTAAATATTTGACCGGGCAAATTCGAAACAGATAATAGTACGAGGTTGACTTTTATTGTCCCTATTTAACAATATTAACAGCATGATAATCCACCCAATAAGTTTGACCTTTATTTAATACTTTAATTTAATAATATATTTACATTTTTTGCGTGGTTTGGTTTGGACCTAAGTGTCTTACATTTAGGAATCCATATGGCAAACCACCACGCCAGTGGAGCTGGGCCGAGAGTAGGTGATGAGCCGTGTCGCATGCTTTTTATTCTGTTCATCTATTACACATTAACGTAAATGAGGAGGCACACTGACATTTTACCCCGCCAGGCGGCGCCTATGCAAGAGTCTAGGCATGTCACTGTCATTCATATGTGAGAGAGAGAGAAAAAACATAATTATCAGCTTCTCGCTCTCACGTCTCACGGACTAATAGGGTGGCGCCATCTGTCATATCCTTTGAGTGTTCCTCCTCATTACAATAGGCATGTAATGATTCTACATAAGTAATATTTTAGGTAGATTAAAAACAGACGTTTCCCACCGATAATAAAGTCCAAAGTAATTAAAAAAATTACATATTTATTTTAGGTATGCGATTTGACAGTCGTCGAAAAGAGTATATACTTGTCAGTACATACATCTATCTCACGTTTTTCTCTTCTACCATTTGACAGATCTCCGTCATCTTGTGAAATGTATTCTTCCATTCTTCAGAATCGTTGAAGCAACGCTTGTTACAAACACGCGAATATTATGCAAAGTCTAATTTCGACCCATATGTCACGGCCAGGTATAGCCCCGGCGATTATCGTTAGACTTACAAGCCACAGGTCACGGGTTCAAATCTCAGTGTCGCATACGTAGATATTACAGCTTTTTTAATTCATTTTTAAATTTTTTATTTATATTATAAGTTGATAAGTACAAGCTACTGCAATGACATTAAATACAAGGACGCACAATTCATAACAAAAATGTTTTAAAAATCTGGGTCTAAATTGCATTTATAACATTCTTGTTGATGCTAATAACGTTAAATTCTTATCTGCTTAGGAAAAAAATCGTTCATGCCATAACCAACTTAGTGTATAAAGACCTAAGTATCAAAATTGCAAATGGAACTGCGACACACTAAAAACTCTTTATCAAAATACCTTTTGTCATAATATGCTCAATTGACTTATATGTCAAAATGAATTGCGAACGAATATTGAACGAATGGAGCCGCTACCAATATATAATAAGTATGTAGGTATATATTAGATATTTCCAATTAATTCCATAAATAGAAATACCTAAAAAAGGCCGCAATTTTACTTCTTCATTACATAAACTTTAAGAATACCCTACTGTATCATCTTTATCTTGGTCACATGTACTCCGTTTATTACAATAAATGTATGTAATGTATGTATGTGTAAATTTCCTGAAATAAATGTCATATCTTGTTGTCACAAAGAACAATTTACAGGGCTTCCAAGAATCTCGAGCTGGAAGGATACAAATTAAAATATTTTCTATGAAAATAATTAAATTCGACAGCAGACAACCCAAAGGTTAATCGGATTTATTTATTATAGGCATTTGTTTTAAATTAAATACCAGTGGCTCTGATCTGATAGTGGGATATTCTTTAAAATTTATTTTCAAAAGGAGATTTAATGTTGGTAATGCCATTCAAATAATATTAGAAGTGTCTACGCGAGTGTTCGAATTTAATTATAGGATAGCACATATTGAAAGTACTGTAATATGGGTACAAAAGCCTGCCTATTGAAATATAAAATACATAGCAAATAGTATTTTTTTTACTTTAGTACTTTTACAATATAGTATTTTTACTAATAGTATTTTAGCAAATAGACTTTTCGACTTTTTATTTACACTACATACCGACCATACAACTGACTCTAATTAATCTTGGTTTTAAAAAGTGTAAAATGTAGACCTAAGTGCGTTTTCACATTATCCGATCCGATATCGGATGTCGGACCGATATCCCATACATTATAGGCGGAATCTTGGATTCTTCTATTGATATCCTTTCGACATCCGTTATCGGATCGGATAATGTGAAAACGGTCTAATAGCGACTACTATTGTTTTTGTTCCTTGAGGGTCATTAATTTGAACTAATAAAATTATTTATTTAAATCTATACAATTACAACGAGTATTATAATGTATAATACATTCATTTTGTAATGTAATCCAAAGAAATAACTTATAACTTCTACCCTTTTTGCTTGTTTTCCGATTACTATTTAGCCAATTTTTCATTGAGTCACACCATGGACTTTCAATAGGGACTGAGCTCACACTTTTTTGCCATACTAAATTGAACTTTATCACCGGTGCAGAAAGGCGTTCTTATTAGACTAGTAAAAGTGTGTCCACATGAGAGGGTCAAAGTTGGGGCTGGTGTCCCTCTCGCACGTGTGACCAGTGTTAAAGAGATTACTATAGTAGTAGTATTTTTACCTGTATGATAACTAAGTTTATAAACTTCTTAAATGATTTTTGTATTATATCGAGGCAAGGATATTAATACCTTGTAACGAATTGGTAAGTCATTATTATGAAGCCATAAAACCAAAGATTTGCGCAATTAAAAAAACCTTTAATTCGGTATTAGTAGAATTGGTAGTAACTTTGAATATTGACTGGTATCCCCAAATAATGACAGTGATGACGTCATTCAAATAATTTTAACAGTGGCAATAAGTGCGAGATCCGGAGACCAGCCCCAACTTTACCCTCTCATGTGGACACACTTTTTGGCCTAACAACTCAATCTAGCTGAATAATATATAAATCTATGAGTCATACCGGACAACTGTCACTGTACATTTGTAATCCTTATTAAAGGGCATATCGTCTAGCGATGGTTAGCTAAGACAGAGTATTGCGGTTAGTAGGAACGATGTTGAACCTTAGGTTACCTTCAATCAATACTAATACTGAAAGACAGTTTTTAAACTTATTGCATTACATGTGTCTAACAAAATTTCAATGAAATGGGCTGTAAATCTAATACTAAAAAAATCTATATTCAAAACGAGAGGGTTGAAAAGGGTATAAAAGATAAAAAAATAATAACAAGAAAAAAGATTTCCACTGCCGAGGATCGAACCCACGACGTCAGGTCAGGAGCGCGCCCATCGTCTTACGCTACTTTATCTGAGCTATTTAAGCGATAGTAAAGGTGGCGAAATATATTATTATACCGCGATGTAATGAAAATACGAATGAATAACTAACTTTTGAAATAATGCAGAAAATGACATCGTCAATAGTAGAGTTTGTAGGTAAATGAAAAATATGAAAATACTTCTTTCCGTACAGGTTTCAGCGCTTCTTGGCGTGCATTTAAAGGTGGCTTATTTTTTATACTTCTTTATTATGATCTTAACGAAAAGTCTGTTCGAATTTTTTTGCTGATATAATTTTTGCCGTGAATGTTCTTCCGAGCTAGTAAAATATTGAACTTCCGTTTTGTTTTTAGGGTGGTTTCAGTAGAAATAGTGTTTCAACACATAATGTATGTACAAAACAACCATAACTTCACTTGTCCTATTATTGCTTGTGTCATAACTAATTTAATTACTCCGCTTCTTGTTACTACGAAGTATCGTTCACAAAAAGAGGTGGTTTCTTAATGTGTTATAAAGGTCATAAATTAAAGTAGTCGAATTTAAAACCAAAGTCCTGATACCATTTTCGCCTGATTTTTAGTGAATTAAAATAATCTTTTTTTTATTATATTATACGTTTCTTGTCATAAATTTTGGTGGCTTATCTAAAAAAACTATACCAAATTACCAAACTTAATTTTTGGTGACATAAAAAGTACTGTTATAGAATTAAGTTATTTTCCCAGTAGTAGCAAGACCGGATAGCTCTTGGGGTATCTTGCCTGTGTGTTGCGTTACCGGTGGCTCGCGTACCGAGCGCCAACGCCATCTATCAATGGCTATTTCACGAAATTGATGAACGCTCTAAGGAATAAGGGCTCTTAGTGTAGTGGTTATGCCAGTCGACACTAGATGGCAGCATTAAAAAAACACTGGGTTACACTGTATGACATTTTTTCATTTCATCATTAAGTAAATAGCATTCGTTATAAGTAAATAGTATACGTTAATTCGTCGCTCAGTTTTGCCGTGAAGGACGGACAAATAAATAGACACACACACACTTTCCCGTCTATAATATTAGTATGGATTAAAATAAACATTAAGTTAATAAAAACAAAATGCAGTATTATTGTGTGCTACTTAAAACTTTCCTTGTTAGTATAAAACCCGGAGTTCTTAAAAAAAAATAAGAAAGTAGAATCTTAGAGAAAGAAATAAGCAGGTAAATAAAATCAAATAATCCATACTGATTAAACTGGAAAGTGTGTGTGTGTCTGTTTGTTTGTCCGTCTTTCAAGAGAAGCCGCGGGCAAAAGCTAGTAGAACATAAAAGAAAAAAAGTAAATAAAAATGCAAAAAGATTGCGTGAACCGAGATTCGAACTCACGACACTCATGGCGCAAACGATTCCACCTAGAAGTCAAACCCGCTAGACCATTTGCAAATGCACATTGTGAAAGACGGCGAATCTTCTGATTCTAATCACCAAATGCTAGTGCCGAAGTTTCGCGCGATGGATACGCGATGACGTTGAGCCATCGCCGTCGCATCGCGTCGCGTCGCCCGTCGCTCACGCAAGACAGAGCGTAAACTCATTGTTCCTGCCGGTGAGTAAGGCAGCCAGAGCTCAACGAGGGAGGACCTACGGAACTAATTAGGAGAATAGATTGTCCTTTGAGTCGTCGGCACCCAGGCCCCTTCTAAGTACCTACAGGTTTCAGTGTACAAGTTTCTAATGAGTCGGCAACGCACATGTGCCACTCCTTGAATGGCAGGCGTCCATAGGTTACAGTGACCGCTTTCCATCAGGCAGACCGTATGCCTGTTTCCCACCTACGTGGTACAAAAAAAACTGTCGTCGAATTCACCTTAAACATTAAAAACTAAGTCAAAATCGATTGATTCGTTCGGGATCTATGATGCCACAGACAGACATGTCAAGCGTCAAACCTTAAATTATTATAAAACACTCCGTCGTTTTTGCGTTGGTAGTTAAAAACAAGAAACTTCCTTCAAAACTATAATAAAACACAACTTTCTATGAAAATTGGTCAAGTGCGAGTCGGATTTCGACATTTCCATACAAACAGGTCATGAGCGCCTGACGAAATGTAATGGCAACGTACATTAAATTTCGTACTTAGATTTCGCGTATATTTCGGAAACGATAAGAGATAGAGCAAAATGGACTTCTGATTTTGGTTGTCGATGGCACAATTTTTTTGTTTTCGTATATATACACCTTTTTTTTGGACCTATGTGGGCAATATTATGGTCAGTGAAGTTCTAAACGGTCTTAAGCGCCTCTTTTTTAGTAGGAACTTAAGTCATTTTGGAAAATGATTTTTTCTTTTTAACAATTTCTATAACAAACGAAACCGAAATTAATTTCTTTATACCTGTCCAACGCGAATACAACATTTTAAGACGTTTAGTAACTACTTGCAGCGGCAGTGAGTGAAATTCGTAATCTGAGTTTTTTTCTCTTAAGTCTGACTTACGCTTGACTGTAGATTTCTAATAGGTTTTCCTGTAATCTACAGGTAGAGGGCTATCCTGTGTATTTTTTTGAAAATTTTACGCTAAGTAATTTCGGAGATAAGGGGGGGGAATGGTCATTTTTTGCGTATTTTCTTAAATTACTTCTAAATTACCAAAATAAAAAAAATAAAAAAAATATACTTCAAATGCTTATAAAATGCTCTTTCATTTGATATGTAACACAATATAGTTTTAATAACTTTGATTTTTAATTTTCAATGTTACCCCCCAAAAGTGGCCCCTGTGATTAAATTTCATTTAATTAAATTACATCTCCGTCTTTGGGCCACAGGTTTACATATGTGTGCCAAATTTCAAGTAAATCGGTCCAGTAGTTTCGGAGAAATCGGCTGTGACAGAGGGACAGACAGACACGCGAGTGATCCTATAAGGGTTCCGTTTTTCCTCTTTGAGGTACGGAACCCTAATAAAGAAAAACAGAAACGGAATTTAACCTAACCCCACGTAGTCCACATGCGTAGGTACTTTCCAAAATGATGCACTATTATGGGAAAAACACGTGGGATTCAGAATGTAGGTGTCAACAATAATAGTGTTGTATCGAAGTTCCACAATTACTTAAAAGTACGACGTAGGTCCGTGAAAGGTCGGACTTAAAGGTGAAGTTATGTATGTACCTAGTCCGAAAGTTACCAAGATGACGATGGGACGGCTGGTTTAGCAGGTATATACCCGAGTGAGGAAGTATTTGTGTGATATGGGGATATACTCGTATTGTGTCGTATTTATATTGGTATCAGGCTGTCTAGATAAGCCAAGGTCATCATCATCATTCCCTTGCCCTTTTCCCATTATTTGGGGTCGGCGCAGCAGATCATCTTCCTCCATTCCTCTCTATCAGCCGTCATTTCCATGCTAATACCTTTCACTCTCATATCATTGATCACACATTCCATCCATCTTTTCTTAGGCCTTCCACTGCCATTGTATCAATCCACCTTCATATTTACCACTCATTTTAAAACATTGCTTTCATCCCTCCGCATATCTATACCATGATAATCTACTTCCTCTCACCTTTTCTGTCACTGGCGCTACTCTCATTAACTGATCGTTTATGCAGTAGCAAACGAAACGCTAATTTCTGTGCACTCACCACATTCGTTGACTCTCTTCGGCGAACTATGTATTAATGCAACTGGCTCTTTCATATCAATACGGAAAAGAGAGATACTTAACTACGACATAATTATGTACTGACAAAGTGTCAACGATTGCACTCTTGGCTACAGGCCGAACATTATTTTGGATAATTTTTAAGAAAAAAAAAACCGCCGCCTTTGGGGTTCTGGTAAAAGTTACTTGCGAATGTTGGATTATGTAGAAATGTGTAGGTATTTTTTAAAAATGCTTTTAATACTTTAATTATTTGAAAACTTAATATTCTTAATACACATAACTAAATAAATGTCACTGTTCTGAACTTAAATGCATGCTATTCTTATAAAAATACCAGTCACTATAAGTGTGCCGTTCAGATTTAAGGAGTTCCGATCTGATCTTCGTCAGCAGTTCCACTGCACCAAATGTCACTGTTCTGGACAGGGTTGCCAACCATACGAGGTTCCTCGTACAAATACGAGATTTGTGGTCTTCCGTGCGAGGTACGAGGATACTATTAACCTCGTACAAAATAAATATGTACGAGATTTTGATAATATGGCCAATTGGATATACAGGCTGATTCATGAGTCGTGAGCAGGAGTGAACAGGGTACTAGGGAGGGTCACGCTGAGCAACTTTCATAATGGGGCAACACTGAATTGTGATTATTTTTCTTAACTATGACTTAATCGATAAGTACTTAATTGATAGCTAATTATCAATTACGTTCTAATTATGACTTAATTGATGATTAACTATCAATTAAGTCATAGTTAAGAAAAAAAAATCACAATTTAGTGTTGCCCCATTATGAAAGTTGCTCAGTGTGACCCTCCCCAGTACCCTGTTCACTCCTGCTCACGACTCATGAATCACCCTGTATATTATTAGCATTTTGCATCTTTTTACACCAAAAAATTGCCCCATTTATGCGGTAATTGTCTATGGCAGCTATCGCTTCAACAACCACACCGCACCGCACCTTGGAATGTTTTCACGAAAGTGAGAGGGAGAAAGTGTTATTTTTTTATCGCTATCACTTAGGTGAAAAAAATCCACAGACGCGGTGCGGTGCGATTATTTCTTAGGTACTTTACGGAGTGGTCCCGATAGTGTAATATGCTTAATTTTGTATTAAACACGTTTTCGATGCATAATAATAATATTTTTTATATGTACGAGGTTTGAAAGTCTAAATACGAGAATTTTAGCTGCGTATACGAGGAAATTTTGCTTTACGGTTGGCAACCCTGGTTCTGGACGTAAGTGCATGCCGTTCTTATAAAAATACCAAAGTCACTATAAGTGTGCCGTTCAGATTTGAGGAGTTCGGTTCTGACCATCATCAGCAGTTCCACTGCACCAAATGTCACTGTTCTGGAATAAGTGCATGCTGTTCTTATAAAAATACCAAAGTCACTATGAGCGTGCCGTTCAGTTTGAGGAGTTCCGTTCTGACCATCATCAGCAATTCCACTGCACCAAAAGTCACTGTTCCGTACATAAATGCATGCTGTTCCTTAAAAAACACAAAAATCACCATATGTATGCCTTTCAGATTTGAGGAGTTCCCTCGATTTCTCCAGGATCCCATCATCAGAACTGGGTTCTGAGAAAAATGGGACCAATCTGTATGCATATACATTCGATCAAAAAAAATTGCAGGTCCAGTAACGACGGAGATATCGTGGAACAAACATAAATTAAAAAAAAAAACATACAGACGACTTGAAAACCACCTTCCTTGAGAGATTTGAGGCGGCGGTTAAAAAGTGAAAGAGAGGCGTTTCGATACGACCAAAACTATTTGTCTCTTGTTTATGGTTTATGGTTTAAGAACTTTATTCTCATAAAGAATTTACAAAATTCACTTACATGAGAACACAATATTTTTATAAATACTTAAAACTACCTAACGTGCAGACAATGCATAGTAAAAATAACAAACATTTATATATACTGTGTCTCTTGTTTATTGATTATGTATGAGTAGAAAGAACCCAAAACATCATCAGGATCTGTGAGATAAATCTTGAATATATTTTAGAAAAAGCTCGTCTAATAGATACAATAGAAACCCAGATCTCGGCCAACAAATAAACCCACATATAAGCATCCTGAATGGTAAAGTAAATAAAGAAAATCCTCATTTTCCGCGATCTGCTCAAGCATTCCTTTTATTGCCGGGCCTATAGAGCGGCAATTCGCTCCGTTTTTCCCCGAATATTCGTGTTCTATCTTTTTCTTTTGTATAGAAATATAAACGAGATGCAAAATCATATTTGTACAAATACAATCAAGTGAAGCAGTGTAAGAAACCGTTCAACGAATCCGCTGGGTCGTGCCTAATGCTAAAAAGATACGTGATTATAGTTTGTGTAGGAAGATAGAAGATATACTAGTAAAGCTTGTCACAGTTGTCACATATTATTATGAGTCAGATAATATTGGATACGTCGTAAATACATAGATACCTACAGATATCGGCTTGTTTATTTTGCTGATAAACGGTGATTTCATTAAATAGAAAAACCTGACATATTATTAAGGGATGATCTATTAATTTTATGTTGTTTATATGAGTTCAATTTTGAAACAACTAAGCAATATATGTCAGTGTGCACGAAAAAACGTCCCACTTTGTCGTTTGCTATGAAGCGGGTTTGTCAGTTTATTCATATAAAGATACAAGTAAATCTCTCCTATGGTAGCCGACAAAGTATGACGTTTTACTAAACACGCTCACATATGCTCTGTGGGCAGCAGAGTTCTTTCCTTCGTTTCATTTATATATTTTGTAATCAAAACAAAATACATGTCGGAATTTTCCTAGCATTATTCAAGTGAAGTAAACTGCAAGTATTTATTTCACCCTAATCTCACCTCAACTCTGTACTCACAGATAAACTAAAAGAGACCCCTTAGTGCGTTTTCACATTATCCGATCCGATATCGGATGTATGACCGATATCCCATACATTACAGGCGCCATCTTGGATTTTTTCCTTTGAAATCCTTCCGACATCCGATATCGGATCGGATAATGTGAAAACGGACTAATAAACTCCTTAAAGGTCTAAGATGTAATATATACCTTCTTAACGTTTACCTTTATATTGCCTACCTACTTACATGTAACAGTCTACTTAGCGAAAGTACTACACTTAAGCGTCTTAAGACATATGTACCCGCCACTTGAGCGATTATTAAAGCAGTCAGAGCGAACTCCCGTTGACCTAAAAGCTCGAATACTTCATACTTACTGAAGGGTTCTAATACGGCCGCATATAATGGAACTGACACAGCTATTTCCTGCGCTGAAAATAATGGAACGAATAAAAAACGGAACGCGCAATTTATTTAATTTTACTTACTTGAATAGAATTCTTTAGTCTTGCTTTTACTTAAGTTGCTCATTGCCTGTTATGTATCCCTAGTTATATGTACTTACTGACGACCGGTCTGGCCTTGCGCATAGTGACCCTGCTTGCTACGCCGCGGTCCCGGGTTCGAATCCCGGTAGGGGCATTTATTTGTGGGATGAGCACAGATATTTGTTCCTGAGTCATGAATATTTTCTATATATATAAGTATTTGTATAGTTATATATATCGTTGTCTGAGTACCTGCAACACAAGCCATCTTGAGCTTACGTGGGACTGAATCAATCTGTGTAAGAATGTCCTATAATATTTATTTATTATACTTAAGTTGCTGATTAGCTATTATGTATCTATCCCTAGTTATTTATAGTAGTTATACTGATTGCTGATGACTAGCGGCCCGCCCCGGCTACGGGTTTATCATAAAAATGGTGATAGAAAGTGATCCTTAAAAGATTTTGTCGCGGATTTTTTCGTAGATCTAATAAGAGGTAAAATTCCACCATATTTACATTGTTTTGTTATATCTAAATCGGTCTGGACAGCGACATGATACCGACTTTATTGATAAATATCGTCATATTTCAATAAATTTAAAACTGAACCATAATAAATTATACGCCTTTCTCAAGAATCCTGAAAAGAAAATTAATTATGTGAAACCGCATGAAAATCCGTTCAGTAGTATTTAGGTTTATCACGAAACACACAGACAGATGCAGCGAGGGAATTAAAGGTGTAGTGATGATGATAGTGATAAAAATACAGTCACCGGCAAAAATAAGTTATGATTTCTGTACCTTGTCACTTTAACGTCGTGTTTGAAATGTCATACGAAATTGCCAAACGATTAAAAGCGACAAGGTACAGAAATCATCACTGATTTATGCCGGTGACTGTACATGTACAACAAGAGGTTACACTGCACCACAGATCTACTCATTCTCGTTTCTGCTACGTAGACGCTGAGTAGACAATTTGACACCCAAAACAATAGCTGAAGACTGTCGAACATATTGGATACGCTGTCTGATATTTAACATTTTTACAGCCAGTGTGGGAGCACCATGATAACAACGAAAATCTGTTAGGGTATCAAATGAAAAGTCCTCTTTGCACCATTACAAATAATAAATACAAACAATTTATTAAGAAAAACATAGTGATTGCTCTTAAAGACTAAAAAAATCATTATAATCTTAGTTAATAAAAACATAACTGTACAGTGATTGCTCTTAAAGACTAAGAAATTCATTATATTTTTATCTAAGAAAAACATCATTGTACAGTGATTGCTCTTAAAGACTAACCCCCTTATTCATAAACGTTCAGTAAAGTTATCAAGCCGATAAAGTTCGTTTGTCCCTTTCCGACGTATTGGTGTGATAGACTGGGACAAACGATTTTTATCGGATTGTTAGCTTTAGTGAACGTTTATGAATAAGGGTTAGAATTCCATTATAAGTTTAGCTAAGAAAAACATAATTGTTCACTTAAACACTAAGAATCCCATTATAATGTTAGCTAAGAAAAACATATTGTACAGTGATTGCTCTTAAAGTCTAAGAATAGCATTTAGTGGGACAAACGATTTTTATCGGATTGTTAGCTTTAGTGAACGTTTATGAATAAGGGTAAGAATTCCATTATAAGTTTAGCTAAGAAAAACATAATTGTTCACTCTTAAACACTAAGAATCCCATTATAATGTTAGCTAAGAAAAACATATTGTACAGTGATTGCTCTTAAAGTCTAAGAATAGCATTGACCTTTTAGTGAGGAAAACTACACTTCCTATTTCTTATTACATCTTTTCATATGTCCCATCAAATTATATCCGGCATCTTTTGAATGATAACCGTTAATAATCTAATGTGATTTCATTACATTAATGGTTATTTCCATTGTAATATATTGTAAGAGACTGTCGTGGTCGACATGTGAATGATAGATTTTATCAGTCGATGTCTTTAATATTAATAAATAATTTGTTTTGTTACGGATTATAAATTGTAAAACAAGTATACGAGTACATACAGAGTTGGGCCTGTAACAAAGGCGAAAAATTGAACTGTTTTCACATAAAAACTACTTATTCACTTACAGTACTAGGTAGGTAAAACATGTATACGAGTACATATATGTATTTGTCTGTAGCGACAGCGTAGGTATACGGTTTAACTCGGTTTACTTGTTGTATGTCCGGATTCTAATATAAAAACTTTATAGAGGATTTCCGATGCTCGTGTGCGGGCTCGTACCTGGTGCAAATTGCCATCCAACGTGGCAATGCGGCAAGTTTAATAGGCACCTTTGCACCCAGTACAGCTCGCGGAGGTCTTTTTGATTAGTTTATATTTTTCTATTTCTCCATTATATATAATATAGTTTTCTATTTTTTTAAGGTACTTTGCTTTTAATTCTTACATTTTATTTGTTTAAGATTGTACATACTAGTAACTTTTTATTTATTGAATAAAATATCGGAGGGTATATAAGGACTTCATCATTTTTAAGTCGCTGAACAAATCTTATTCAGTTCAAGGAGTATAATTAGGCTACAGTTGATTTTTTTGCTTTTGTTACATGGCCACCCGGTATTTTAATAAGTTAAATTCTACATTTCATACCCGTAGGACATATAAAATAGCAATTAAAGGCATAATTAATTCAGGGTTTTTATGCATCGTCAAAGCCACTATAGAAAATTAGTTCTTTAGCAACCCCTTTCATGGCTGCAGGGTAATTACATCAAGTAAAGGGGTCGACGGCTTAACGTTAAAAATAACAACGGCCGTCAGTGGTGCAATTATTGTTAATTGAATTGAAAATATAATTATTGAAAATATATAATTGAAATAGTATTTTATACAATCGTAATATAATACAAAGCTTTTCAGTCGAGTACCATGTTTAGGCCACGAAGCTTGCTGAGTGGCCTAATAGTACGGTACGAGAGTGAAAAGCTTAATTTTATCACTATTGTATACAATACTTTTTCTACGAGTCATCATCTTCATCATCAATGGACGGAAATATCATCATTCAAGAAAGTTAAAATTAATGTTACTATAGTCGTTCACCGTTGTATCAACATCGAATTACCTAGCAACCAATTGTTTGTAATAACCGTCTCTGATTAGCCGATAACGCGACAGATAAAAAAATGCTCCCGGCCTTGTCGTTTTTTCTTTCGTGTATGATATCTATTTAAATTTATAAAAAAAATGTGTTTCAGATGCAGGAAAATTTGCCAGGTATCGCAAGTTAGTATAGAAATTGTATGAAGTTCTATTTTTGAAATTATTACAGTTAACTAAAGTCAATTATAATGAGCCCATTATAATTGAGTCGGAACTGCCATAGAGTATCCAACACTGAAAAGTTAGCACTTATAGTTTAGTCTGTGGTGTCCTAATTGACAGATTACAGTCGACAAGTAGAAAAAAATAATTATATGATTTTACGGAATTACATTTTGCCATGGTTCTGCTAACGGAAGGGAAGGTATAAGATGGCATAAGACAAACACTAATACATACTAATATTACGGAATCGTCACACTGTTGCTGGTGTTCCGAGTGAAAGATGTTAGTCCCCATCTGTCGGCTTTAATTTTGAGCATCCAGTTACTTAATAAATAAATAAATATAATACAAAACTTTTCACAACAACATCAAGATCGGGACAAGATAACAAATAAAAAAGTGCTTTGATAAAACTTTGCTGTCTAGTTAAACTAGTTTTCTCCAGGTGTCCTTATTTAAAGTAGAACAGGTTAACGCAGCTGCTTAGCCAACCCTCTAATTATTTATGTTTATAGAAAAGGGCTTAAGTAATCATAATTCTATTGCTATACAAAATACATATTTTAAAAAGAATGGTTACTATTGTATGGACTATGGAGTTACCAAAAGAAGAGACTATTCAATATCAATATCAAAGCGAGCGTACATTCGCTTTGGTTAAGCCAATTTAAGGTACGATCTTAAATAATTATGTAAGAAGACACAAGCAACTGTAAGATTTTGTACAAAATGTATACAAATAAATAATTTTGAATTTGAATTTGAAAAAAGTGTAGTAGTAGTACAAACAGATCTTAAAAACACTTAAGGCTGATACAGACTGACTGTAACGTCTGTAACCCAAGTACAACTTGTATTCGAACTGTATCCAGACTAATATAGCATTTAACAATAGCCCATTGAAACATCGGCCTGCAAATCCCAAACATGTTAGCTAGGTCAGCCGTTATCGTTATACAGAGACCTAAGCTTGGTATTTATTAAAAAAATTTCTAATTGCTAATTCCATCTATAGGCTACTAGACTCATATCGAATTCGGTACAGTAAATGATTGTCTTCTGTAGTATTTGACATAAAAAAACAATAGTTATAGATTTTGGGTATTAAAAGTGTATGATTACTACGTATTTTCGATTAAAAATTTATGTAATTTTTTATTTATTTTGGCCACCGAAAACGCAATCAGCGATGTAGTGACGTCATCGAATTCGAACCTTACTGCATGTCAAAACAATGACTGACATATTGAACTTTATGCCTTCATACTTAAAAAGTCAGAAAATGTTGTTTTCGAGTAGAATGACCTGATGCACAGATAATCTACAGATTAACATGACTGTGTTGTTTTCGCCTGATTACGTAAAAGTATACTTTGAAAATATATTTTTTTGCTGTTTTGAAGTCATAATATAATATCGTAATATTTTATTTCAGTTAATTGAACAGTAATTAATCATATAAGATAAGACAGACTTTGAAAGGGTCAAGTAGCCTATTTGCTTGGTGTGTGTGAGTATGGCCAATAAATGATATCTGTCTTTGTCATTGCTAATTTGGTTGGATGAGTAAATGATTACTGAATGGTATAGGAAGTCCATTATAAATCTGTAGAGCCGTCTCTTAGCTTATTGGAAATTGTAATCAGGTTGAGGCTAAGACGATTTTAAAGTATCCGTTTGAGCATTATTTTTCGCGGTCGGTCAAATAGTAAAAGTTATTCAGTATAACCTAACTCAAACTGTAAGTTCCAGGTGACTGAATAAACATTATTTCAGCCGTTAGGTAAGTTAGGAAAACGTGATCGCTTTTGCTACAACCGCGGTCTGACCGCAGCACCGCAGGGCCGACGCCAAACCACTGTTTCCGTTGAACAATTAGAATTTACCTCCCAATTTACGTTTCGCTAAGGTAACCCGTATTTTGATGTGTGCTGCACATTCAATTGATTGAACATTGTACGCTCCAGAGTTATGTTCATGCCAATTAACTCTGCACTAACCATTTTCTATTAAGACGCTACAGGAGCGAAAATGCTAAAATAGAAAGGAATTTCAATTTGGGAATTTTAGTTAAATATTACTAGTGTTATTAAATAGATTTATCGAAAAAAAAATGTCCATTTAGAACAACTCAATTAAAATATATTTCGAAAAAAACTTTAAAATCGAGGCTCCGCTCTCGACTGTTTCCTCCTTCAAAACTTAATCAATCGTAACGAAATTTAAGAATCTGAATAACAATGAAATTATCTTTGTCGGACCGTTTAGTTTCTTTGGCTAATTGTTGCCAATTTTGAGTACCACACCTTTTTTGTACCATAATCAATAAGGCCGTGTTTGGAAATATTTGTTGGGCTCTAGCGTCTTTAAAAATAAGAATATCAATATCCTCAGTTGCTCATTAGCAGGCTCACTCACGCTCTGACTCGCGAAGTCCCCGCCGTCGTTACCGGAATCAACCCGCGGCGCATCCGGTGCCAGGTCGGGTTCGGGCACCGGGTCCGGCGACATGGCGGGCAAATTCCGCCCCGAGGCGGGGTCCGCGCGAGCAGCGAGAGCCTCCTGGCGAAGCCGATCAAGTGTGGCGTCATCCAACCGCCTTGACCGCTGAATGACGCGCACCTGATCCGATAGTCGCTGCTCCGATACGGTGGTGGTGGGTTCAAGCGTCTGAAACAGAAGCAGCATTCTTGGACGATACGCTGACAGCCTAGTTCCCCCCTCTGTAGCCCCATAGTACGCTCGCATGACGTTCTCGTTCATCAACTGAGACCATCTCATGCGGTGCACTACACCACCGGCAGCGGGAGCCGTGGGCGGGGCAGGATGTCCCGCAGGCCCCAAGCGTGCCGGCAGCGGTGGCCGCCCTCGTCGCGCAGGTGGTCGTGGCGGCGGCGGCGGCGGCCCGCTCTCGTCGCTCGACTCGCTGGTGTCAGCCGCGGCGGTGGCGAACTCGTCGCTCGACGGCGGTTGCGAGGAGACGGACGAGGCGGGCGAGGGTGGTGGGCGTGCGCTTTGTAGAACCGCTGATTGTCCGCGTGCTTTACTTCTCGTAATCATTCCGTGATATTTGTCTTGTCGTACATGTCGATCATTTTTATGGTGAAATATACCCAATATAAGTTTGGTCACATGTAGAACTGACTTGGGTTCTGGTTTCCACAAAAAGTAACTCAAAAATCAACATGTAAATACAAAATATACAAATTTTTTTTAGAGAGATTATATATATAATATCCTGAAGGACGGTACGGTCGACATTTGTCGGGCATGCCGCCGTCCCGGAGAGTCACTCAGGCATATCATTTCCGGTTGTTCTCATCTTGCTAATGGCGAGTACTTGCACAGACATAATCTCGTAGCCAGGATTATTCACCAGCAACTTGCTCTTCAATACGGCCTTGTGGACCGCGAAGTACCGTACTACAAGTACTTACCTGCGCCAGTTCTTGAAAATGGTCGTGCCACGCTCTATTGGGATCGATCTATTATCACTGACAGGACTATTGTGGCCAATAAGCCTGACATTGTGATAATAGATCGACTGCAACGCCGGGCAGTGCTCGTTGACATCACCATCCCCCATGATGAGAATCTCGTGAAAGCGGAGAAGGACAAGTCCAGTAAGTACCTAGACTTGGCTCACGAGATAACCGCCATGTGGGATGTTGATTCAACGATCATTGTTCCGATAGTCGTTTCAGCGAACGGTCTCATAGCGAAGAGTCTCGACCAACATCTTAAGAGACTCTCGCTAGGTGGCTGGATCAAGGGCCAGATGCAGAAGGCGGTGATCTTGGACACGGCGCGGATAGTCCGACGGTTCCTCTCTCTGCAGCCCTAACCACCGGCAGCTTGGGCCCTGCCCCGCTGCTGGCGGCACCCTAGGTTAGGTTTTTTATAATGTGTTTATATGTTTTTTTATATTGTTTTGTATGTGTTTTTGTATTTTACTTTTATATCCATATTATAAACAGCCTAGCCTAAGAAAGAAAATAAATACTGACAAGAATATCAAAAAAATCAAAACGGTTCGACACAGATAAAAATAATAATAATCTGTGATGACAAAATCAGTGCTCTATATTTAAAAACCAGGGAGGAAATAGTCGAGAGCGTTTACATGTATGGAGAATTGAACCCTCCTATATCGTCTTAACTCTGCAGCTCATTGGATCCTAATGAATAAGAGCTCTCATACCAAACCTATTTAATAATTTTCGAATATCTAGGGGTGATTTAGTCACTTCCAATAATTATTAGGTACTGGGCGAATGATATACATTACTCAATACGGATAAGTGTGTCGTAAGGGTAAGTCCATCTAGCCTTCACATTTGACCTTTTTACTCATTATCCCACGTGTTTTTGTGAGTTCATACTTTGACTACTTTCTACTCACGAGTAGTAAACGTTATTAGGTTAAAATAAATGTGAAGACAAAACACAATTCTCCTTATGACATCCTTACCCGTATTGGCCTTATATTAGAATTTAAATTAATTCAATAAAATGACTAGCAATCATCATCTATTTAAAATGGTTTAATTATAAACTCAAACCTTGCAAACACAGATACCATCCATCTAATTGTGGTATCTGGAAATTGCTCCCAAAACTTCGTTTGGAACTTGATGGACAGAATTCTGGATGATAAGGAAAAGTTTGCCCCCTCGCTTTTATGGCTCTCTGACAATTAGGACAAAGACGCCTGTGTGGTGTCGTTTCATAGCTTTTATAATCTATCTGAGTAATAAAAACGACGCCATTGTGTTGTGGGGTCAGCAGAAAATGTTACAATGTAGGTAGGTAGGTTCAGCTTCAGGGGACCGATTTTTTACGCACGAATTCGCCGTTCGAAAGTCTTTGGAAAACGAAAAAATCCTATTTTTAAAAAAGGACGGCTAGTACTATAAATATAATGGTCCTGATCACTCAGATTCGATTCTGCTCGTAGAATTTGGAAAATGTATGTGATTTTGGGTAAGAGTAAGTAACCGTTTGGGGGCGCTAGGCACTGATCGCTTTCTGTATTAATGAACTAGCTTTTGCCTGGCTTCGTTCGCGTTAGAAAGAGACAAAAAGTAGCATATATCCTCTCCATCCCTTCAACTATCTCCACTTGAAAAATCACGCCTATTCGTCGCTCCGTTTTTCCGTGAAAGACAAACAAACAGACACAAACACTTTCCCATTTATAATATTATAGTATGGATGTAATTTTCCGTGACGTTTGTCATTTAAGCTATCGAGTAATGGGTTCTAAAATGTCTATAATATAACTTATGGTAGAGTTAAGTATTAATTTATTCTAAATTAAGTAGTTATATTGAAAGCTAGCTATTCATGGAATTAATTGAGTGCTTAATCTGTTCGTAGATGCATCTATCTACGAAGCGGCTACGAGCTACGAGCGTAGCTCACAATCACATAACTTTGCCATGAATTTGATTTGATAAAAACATACATAACATAAGATCTATCTAACTTACATCATCATCATAATTTCAGCCATTAATCGCCCACTGAGCATAGGCCTCCCTTCGTGTACGCCTCTTATCCCGGTCCTGCGGGCCGATTTTTGAGTCTCACGCGTTCGAATTCAGAAAATTGTCACTGAAAATAATAGGCAAGTCACCGTTTACAACCGGTATATTAGTGACAGTGAGACTCAAAAATCGGCCCCCTGGGCTAATCTCATCCAGAAGTGCCCCGCAGTTCTAACTTACATAACACACATAAACAATACATAATTTGGCCAGTTCTTAGTGAAACTGCGAGGAGAAACTTAATTAATACATAAATATTTGTATATATACTGCCTATTCACTGTTTCTAAGTCTACAGACATCAACAAAAGTAGTGGATCAAATAACCCCTTCAGAAGTAACTACCATTCTGTAACCGCTAAAGAAAAAGAGATGTATGTCTATTAAGTATACATATAATAACGTTAAGAAATAATTTTTAAGAAAAAAAAACCGCCTTCCTTTGGGGTTCTGGTGATAAATACTTTCAAATGTTGGATTATGTTATCAATTCGTCTGTATATTTTTTAATGTTTGTTATTCGATATCTCCGTCATTTCTGAACCAATTTTGAAATCTGGATGATTCTGAAGTACTTACAGATGAGAATGATTATCAGAACGGAACTCTAACCAGGGGCGGCTCACTCTTCATCAGCAGTTCCACTGCACCAAATGTCACTGTTCTGGACGTAAGTGCATGCTGTTCTTATAAAAATACCAAAGTCACTATAAGTGTGCCGTTCAGATTTGAGGAGTTCCGTTCTGACCATCATCAGCAGTTCCACTGCACCAAATGTCACTGTTCTGGACGTAAGTGCATGCTGTTCTTATAAAAATACCAAAGTCACTATAAGTGTGCCGTTCAGATTTGAGGAGTTCCATTCTGACCATCATCAGGAGTTCCACTGCACCAAATGTCACTGTTCCGTACGTAAATGCATGCTGTTCCTTTAAAAACACAAAAATCACCAGATTTGAGGAGTTCCCTCGATTTCTCCAGGATCCCATCATCAGAACTAACTGGGTTCTGAGAAAAATGGGACCAATCTGTATGCATATACATTCAATCAAAAAAAAATTTCAAAATCGGACCAGTAACGACGGAGATATCGAGGAACAAACATTAAAAAAAAAAAACATACAGACGAATTGAAAACCCCTTCCTTTGAGATTTGGAAGGCGGTTAAAAAACCGACTTCTTATGACGTTTGTGATCGCAAACCATAGAGGAAATAGTAAGGGAAGAGTTGTAACTCCATACTTACATGAGTAAATGCGCGGGTTATTTGTAGTGACAAGCGACAATCACGCGTCAATCACGCGTCAACTAGCGTAAATTATCAGTACTGCTACTTGTCAATAGATGTCGCGACGAACGAAGAGGTTAATGCTCACCAATTTTTAGCTAATATTACAATAGTATTAATCAGTATTCTGTTTTCAATTCCTTCTGCTTGTAATATACCTCTAAGTTGTAAACTGCTCTAATATTGAATTTTTGACAGACGAGACACTGTTGACACCTAGTGTCGAGTAGTGGTACTGATAATTTATGCTATTTGACGCGTGATTGTCGCTAGATGTCACTACAAATAACCTGCATTTCCTAATGTATGGAGTTACATCTCTTCCCTTACTTATTCCTCTATGCCGCAAACTGAAATAATTTTACTGTATTAAGAAAAGTTATTCAGGATGTCAGATACTTTTCTTGCGTTTGTTTTATCCGCTACTATTGACGCTGACTGTACAATGCAAACCTTAAATTACTATTTCCCCTTTCTCATATTGAATATCAAAGGCATATCATATTCTCGACGTAAAAGCTTGTTCGACATTTCCACAAGTTCTTGAAGGATCTGAACATTCTAAACGCATACACCGATGTGTAAATTTTCATTGAAATACTACGTTGGATTTGTATTAATTAGTAATCGTTGGATTTGTATTATTGTAAAAATTGCAATATCTTTATTGTAAAGATATTGCAATTTTTACAATAATGCACAAATTAAACACAAACAATTAAAGAACATTCCATTGTGCGTAGCCGAATGCACAAACGCTCACGATAATATTATCTCTTTCGTAGCTATCTATCTCTATCGCTCTTGCGTATTGGCGCGACAGAGCCAGACTTCATTGCTGCGGCGTTTCGGTAGCGTTTCGCGTCGCAAAAATGCCATTCGACTACGGCGCCTAGTTTAAATACATAATTTCTTCATTATCGTCGATATTCGCGATGTTCCTTTTTCAATCTTGATCACCGATAAAACCCCAAATTCGAGCACTGAATTCGAATGGTGCTAGAGAATGAAAACTCTATCCACACACTCGAATACAGTTGTCAAATCATGGGTACTCCTCGTGTCTTGAGCACAGGTGGGAAACCATGGTTGGTCCGCCGACAAATCTCGATTCTAATTGTCACATCGTGGTTAGCCCGCCAGTTCTCCAACGCAGTTTCTCATTTCCGTCGCCGCATTTCGATTTCAAGTTATCAAGGTGCCAATGGTTACTCGGCTGCATCATTATCTACTAATCAAGGTATCTAAAGGAGCGACCACAGAGAAATTTACGGAGCATTGACTGAATGTATTTTGATTAGCTGTGTTACCGATCATTTAAACCTTAATAGGGCAGGGGGCAGGGGGCATATATTTACTTACCACCATAGTTTAGACTTTATTTGTCAATTTGACAGAATTCAAATTCGACTAATTTCCGAAATTCTTCTGCCCTATCAAGGGTTAAAAGAATAGGGGAAGAATGATTTCCCTGTACATAATCCTTATTTTTCTTCCTGGATATTTACATTATAATATATTAAGTGAAGTGAACATAGTGTTGTAAGTCATGTGAAGGTGATTTATGTATGGACCATTTTGGTGTGTGGTGCCTAGGCAGAATAAAAAGATATATTAAGACAAGTAGAAAAAGTTTATTTCAGGTTATTAAGTAGATAAAATATAAAATAGATAAATAAATAAAACAACAGTTACAAAACTCTACGTAAAAATAAAACACACATACATTACATGTGTACAATTAATTTTATTTTAATCAAAATGCGTTTGATATATTTATCATACATAATGATACATCTCATGTTGTCAACAAACAATTGTCGTGGTTGACTCTTGCAGTGTTTGATGGTAAACCTTTATTTCATGTTCAATTCTTATCTACGTAGTTGTAAAATCAGTTCCGCCATCTTGACTCCAGTTGTCTCAACTCTTTCTATTTATCCAATCATAGTTCCCCCGCAACATAAAACGAATCTTCAATATTCAGCGAATTTCCTGCAAACTTGAACAGAAATATTATTGTAGCATCAACGTTTCTATTTTCAGCGAGCAAGTTTGTATAAGCAGCCAATCAAACGACCAACTTATATAGAGCTATAAACTTGTAATTGGATTAGTTCTTGAGGACAATGTGTTAGAAACTGACACGTTGAAAGCCTGTAACTAACTTAATGACCTAATAACTATAGAGCCTATAGCCACGGGTACAATCGTTGACGTTTCTTAGTATATCTTTCCCTATCGCTCTTCTGTGTAGGTTGGTGCAACAGAGCTAATTTTTTTATCGTTCCAAGGAATGTTTTTTTGTTAATTTATGGGTACACCTTCCACAGATCAATCTAGCCTCAAACTAATCAAAAGCGATGGATGCTAGGCGACGATATAATACATAGGTACTTAGAGGTATATAAAGAAAAATACAGGCATAGAAAACATCGATGACTCAGGAACAAATGAAATGTCGGTGTTCATCACACAAATAAATGCCCTTAACCGAGATTCGAATTCGAACCCAGGCCTATCGGCTTAGCAAATAGGGCCACTATCGACTAGGCCATACGGGTCGTCAATTGTACTCTTGGCTACTCACCCAGTTCAAAGAAGTGCTATTTCCAACAATTTGTCGCGATGTCAATTAATTATGTAATTCAATTGTTTACGCAGGGTCTTATCTTATCTTATCTTATCTTAAATCTGCGGGGGCCCTTACGGATACACTTCGACCCATCGGGATCTTTTGTGCAATTACCCCCTACGATCCTAAGATCCTTCAGCTATTCAGGAGCTTCTCGACCATCTCCACGTATCGGATGATGAGGCTCATGGGTAGCTCTCTGAAGTCCTTCGGTGCCAGGTAGCCTGCTCCAAAGTTCTTCATTCTTTGTCTGGCGAGGGCGTGACATTCACACATTAAATGTCTGACGGTCTCTTCCTCTTCGCCACACATGCGACAATCAGTGTTGTCGGCGTGTCCCATCTTGGCCAAAATTCCTTTGACCCCGTAATGGCCTGTGAACACCCCCGTTATAATTTGGAGTTGTCTTTTGCCTAGCTTCCCTAGCTTTTTGCTCCATCCAGAGTCTACCCTCTGCATAAAGAGCTTTGAATGCTTCAGACCAACCAGGGCATCCCACTCTTTTTGGTGACTAGCCTTTGTTTGGTCTTTCATAGCCATTCTGATGGTTCCTTGTGAAAGGCCCACATAAGGTTCCGGACCTATGAAGTTGTCTTCAGATCCGGCCTTGGCAAGTTCATCAGCGTTTTCATTGCCAATGAAGCCTTCGTGCCCCGGTATCCATACCAGTTGCACCTTGTTTTGCCTTCCAAGCTTGTTAAGAGCTTGGATGCCGTTTAATACCAGTCTAGAGGTAACTCTGGGCGATGTGAAGGCTTTGAGTGCCGCTTGACTGTCGCTGAGTATATAGATAGTCTTACCTTGGATTTGTCTAACTATATTCTCATGTACACAGGCAATTATTGCATATGTCTCGGCTTGGAAGACCGTGGCATAATTGCCCATGCTGATACTACCACTGTAGTCATTTGCATAAATGCCTGCGCCCGTACCAGATGCCATCTTGGACCCGTCTGTATACCAGATGATGGTGTTGTCATCAGGGGTGGGTGTCTCCAGACCCTCCTTCCATTCGGCTCTAGTATGGACTTTGGTTTTGAAGTTTTTGTGGAAGATGAATTTCGGTTGCATTTTGTCGCAGCCCATACTCATCAGCCTTCCCATAGAATTGTTGTATTCCATGCTTGTGTGTTTAGTCTTCGGCATGCTATCGCTCCAGAGGCCTGTTAAAGCCAGCCGGTGTAGCGATTTCAGTGCCTCAGACTGTATCACTAGATGTAGCGGCGGGAGATCCAATAGTACCTCCAATGCTGCTGTTGGCGTCGTTCTGAACGCACCCGTTATAGCCATGCATGCTGTCCTTTGTACCTTCATGAGGACATCCTTGCATGTGCTCAGTAATGTCCTTGGCCACCAGGCCAGGCTTCCGTACAGGATTATAGGTCTCACCATCATGGTGTAGATCCACCTTAGTACCTTTGGGTTTAAACCCCATGTTTTGCCGTAAGCTGACCTACACATTCCAAACACTCTAAGTGCCTTGGCTGTGGTCAGTTCGACGTGTCTTTTCCAGTTCAGTTCTTTGTCTAGTGTTACCCCTAGATATTTCACTTCATTGGAAAGTTCAAGTACCCTTCCATAGAGCCTTAGTTGCTCCATGCCAGTAAGGGCCCTTTTCCTGGTAAACGGTACTACCACTGTTTTGCCTGGATTGATGGAGAGTTGTTGGTGGTTACACCACCTCTCCACTTGCCTCAGTGCTGTATTCATGATTTCTGACACCGTTCCCGGGAATTTCCCGTTTATGAGTATCACTAAATCATCTGCATAACCCACTGTATATACTGGGCCCTTATTTAGTTCTTCCAAAAGTGAGTTCACTACCAGGCTCCATAGAGTCGGAGAGAGAACCCCACCTTGTGGACAACCTTTTGTTGCTGTGGCTAGTAATTCTTCCCCCATGAGGGAGGACTTAATTAGCCGGCTGTTCAACATATTACCTATCCAGCGGCAGATGGTAGGTTCTATGCCATGTTTGAGTGCAGCATTATTGATTGCACCATATGTGGTGCGATCAAAGGCACCTTCGACATCCAGAAATGCAGCAAGACATAGTTCTTTGTTTTCTATGGCCTGCTCCGCTCTAGTTGTCACCAGGTGTAGTGCTGTCTCCGTGGACTTGCCCGGCTGGTATGCACATTGCAAGCGGTGTAGTGGATGTCTCTTGAGCGGACCATCCCTGATGTGTCTGTCCACCAGTTTCTCCAAAGTTTTAAGGAGAAATGATGATAGACTTATGGGCCTATATGATTTGGCTTCTGTGTAATCCTCTTTGCCTGGTTTGGGCAAGTATGTTACCTTTACTAACCTCCATGCACGTGGTACATGTCCGAAGGCAATACACGCTTTGTACAGTCTACTCAAGTGGGGTATAAGTACGTTAGCGCCTTCTCGTAGTAGTATGGGGTAGATTCCATCTGGCCCCGGGGCTTTATATGGCTGAAATGTCGATAATGCCCATTGTATTTTGTTGTGGTCTACTACCTTTTTCGACGTGTCCCAATTATGCCTGGTCGTGCGAGTGCACTGTTCCGTAACACTAATTGGTTCATCGTCTGGTACACTCTGATTTATTATCGAGCCTGGAAAGTGTGTGGCACACATCACCTTGAGGGTCTCTAGCCCCGTTTCAGTCATTCCACCATCACTCCTTCTAATAGAGGTGAGTGGGACTGACTTCGTTGTGGCTAGTGCCTTCGTGAGTCTCATGCCTTCCGGAATGGAACCGATTTGATCGCAGTGGTTTTTCCACGCTTTCCTTTTCGCTTTTCTCACTGCCTTGCTATACTCTGTGAGTTTTCGCGCGTAGAGCTCAAAATCATTACTTCTTTTGGCATCGTTAAAGACAGCCCTAGTTTCTTTCCTGAGTTTTGCTATCTCCGGATTCCACCAGGGTACCTTCTTCGCCAGGATTTTCTTTTCCGGGCAGTTATTTGTCCAAGCCGTATGGACGGCTTGCCCTATTTTGTCAGCTTCAAGTTCTATGTCAATAATAGAGTTTAGCTTACCATTGGGGTTTCCCAGGTCCGCCTTAAGGTCATCCTTGAACGATAACCAGTTGGTATTCCTGGGATTCCGTTTTAGTATAACTTCTACTTTGATCTTAGTGGTATACCTAAAGCATATATATCTATGGTCCGATAAAGAAATCTCCCCAGAGACATGCCATGAACTAACTTTATTACTTGCGTTGTTGGACGCTAGCGTTATATCAATGACCTCACCTCGCCTAGCATTGACGAATGTCGGCTCATTGCCTTTATTCAAGAGTTGTAGTGAAGAGCTTACCAGGAATTCCAGTACCTTCTCTCCTCTTCTGTTGACATCCGAGCTTCCCCAGATGACGTGGTGTGCATTCGCATCGCAGCCGATGATCAGGTCAGTGTTCGCCCGGCTGCCGTAGTCGACGAGATCCCGCAGTTGTGTGGTGATGGGATCCGCCGCCTCGTAAGGAAGGTAGGCTGATGAGATGACTAGTGCCTTACCCCCCTTTATTCTGGATCTTGACCGTGGTCAGATCCCTGGAACAGAAAGCATTTAGAAGCATAGCATCAATGCCGGTTTTAACATAAATACATGTCCTCATATTACTTTCGGAGCAGATATACAGTATCGTCCCGCCAGTACCATTCAAGCCTCTTATCTCTCCCTTGTAAATATATGGTTCCTGAATAAGGGCAATGTCGAACTTGTCGCTTTTTAGCTGCCTGGCCAGAAGGGCAGTGGCGGCCTTATTGTGTTGTAAATTTATTTGTACACACCTTAGCCCCTCCATTACGGCGGTTAGTGTTTGGTGGTGCTGAGATCAGCGGCCACCTCCTGGACCGTGTTGTCGCAGGACATGGGCGAAGTGGTGCCCTCCAGGTAGAGTTCTTCCAGACCGCGCAGGGTCAATTAGTGTACTGTAACTGACTAGACTAGGATATCTATCGAATGTTGGAACTACATAATGTGCGTAATTCTGTTGTAGAAATTACAGGCAATCTCAGTCTGTAAGGAGTGGGGGTAACAACTTAGGTCCATACACTGCCAACCCACCACCAACGTATATTAACACTAAATACTGAAAAAGTAATATATAGACGTATAAATAATTATTTTATCAATCACTAGTGCGAGAAGTGGGTCATTTTTTGTCAGGTCAGAACTTCAGGGGGCCACCTGTACTGAAAAATGTCGTGCGATACACGTGCGAAAAGGCGAACTTCCTTTTTTTCCGCACTTGTACCGTAATTCACGTTATCCGATCCGATATCGGATGTCGGAAGGAGTTCAACAGAAAAAAATCCAAGATGGCGCCTGTAATGTATAGGATATCGGTCCTATATCCGATATCGGATCTGATAATGTGAAAACGCACTTATGATTATTAAATAATGAATATGACACTGACACAATTCTCTTCCAAAATCGTAAACTAACTCATATTACTTACCAACTTTTGCCCTCGCCTTCGCTCGCGTTAGAAAGAGACAAAAAGTAGCCTATGTCACTTCTCCATCCGTTCAACTATCTCCACTTAAAGAATAACGTCAATTCGTCGCTCCGTTTTGCCGTGAAAGACGGACAAACAAACAGACACACACACTCCCATTTATAATAAATATTAGTCTGGATAGTATGGATGTATATCTCCTTCATTGGTGCAAGCAAGATGCACTGTGATTAAGGTAACGCGCACGTAACGCGCTAATATTTGCTCTAGAATTTTTCAGTGTCCCGTGGTAAGGTTAAATATCTGTAAACCAATAAACTTAAAAGTTTATTGACACTAGTCTAGGCTGGTAATTTTATATGAAAGTACCTTGCTGGCTTTCGATTCACAGCACATTTTTATTACTACAACCGTAAGAATAATAGCTATTGCACAAGTTGGAGAAAACGTGTATTACATATCAACTAGAAGAAAATCTCTTAGCTTCAGAACGCTCCATTGTTATTCTATCAAGGAATCGTTGCAATCACTATAATCCTAATACTTCCTACATTTTGCTTAGCAATTTAGAAGGTACCTACGAGGTAAACAAAAGATACTGATTTACTGATACATACAGCGACAGAAATGCCTTCACTACCAGTCTTCTCCAAGGATCTTCAGAACAGAACGACCAATATTGCATTGCCCTTGACCAATATTGGTTCTAATTCTAAGTACCGTCTAATGCTAGTCGGTGCAACGTAAGTAGCCTACTATTTTATTAATTACGTTATCGAACAGGACCCTCTCAGATCGCTATTGACATTTGAACAGCTCGAAGCGGTTTCATTATTTACGCAGGTCTACCTGTCCGGCTATCGATCTGCGCCACCCTCGGCGGTTCAACCTTCACAACACATCGAGTCTTTCCTTTAAAGAACAGCTAGTATAACTTGACCCCTCATGCACACAACTCTCTACAGTACTGAAGCCAATCTTATACTGGTGCTTACATAGTGCGCTTGGTAACCCCTGTTGAATCTTCCAACTTCATACGAAAATTTCATAATTGCTTCACGTACGTTCATAGCTCTTATTCAGATGCTAAAAACACAATATCGACTGCATTCGTTAACCAATACATTAGTGTTAAACTATGAAAATTATACAACATTCGTATCATATTTTAAAATCTGAATAGGATAGATGGATGGTTGAGTGAGATAAACGCATTAAGTGTAGTATGTGGGAATGTAATGAGTTTACTCCAATTCAGCTGAACGAAATTAAAATTGCTTGACGCGAACAAGTGGTCTATCAGCCGTTCGAATATAAAGCTGAACCAATTGTAAGGTTACATGAAATACGTTTCGATCGTTTTATCAAGTTAAAATAATTAAACACAACTTAATATGCATATATCTTAATTAAGAATAGGGAACTTGACTGTAGTTAAAATAAAATATTTTAGACCATGCACGAAATAAAGCATCAGACAATTATAATAAAAACATGGATAGAAGTTATTTTTAAATCCAATTTCTATTTAATAAGTCAGGTAGAAATATTGAGTTGACCGTGACGTCACTCAATTCGATTTCATATAAATTACATATTAGCAAGTCGTTTAAATTCGTTTTGACAGTTCTTAAAAAGAAGCTGATTTGACTAGGAGGCAAGTAGCCAATTGTAAGAAATTAGAAAAAAAAAACACCAGTGACAGCTAAGTGACATTGTTTTTGACATCGCTTTTTTTTTTCATACATTCAGCACGCGCAAAGCTATTGTCACCTCATCTGTTATTAAATATCACAAACGTCATTTCGGTCACTTAAAAAAAGATAATAACTAAATTATACGAAATAAAAATAAAAGAGCCACCTTTCCGTGATCGTTATAACATATTCTATTATCAGAAAAATATATTATTTGCCGATGTGTCAAAAAACTTTACCTACCCAATTGTACATATGTGTTGAACTACCTACTACATACCGTCTAACGTCGACATTCAATTTAAAAGCATTTAGTTGGGGTATTTAATTTCCTGATTCACTTAAGAGGATTTACCGTAGAACAAATAGAAACTTGGCCTCAGAAATTAAATTGTATCACGGACGCGTTGCTCTGGCACAATCCTCAAAGCTTTGTAGATACGTGGAGTAGCCTTTTAATTACATATATGTCTTATTATGGTGCCAATAAAAATTTAGGTATTCTAGGAATATTCTTCATTTTTGAAAGTGCCGGTAAGCTCAAAAAAAGTTTAAGGTAGTCAGAAAACGACATAAACAAAATATTGAAATATATGGAAAACATCCACACCTCAGGCACAAAATATCTGTCGTTCATTATATAAATAAATGCCTCTACCGGGATTCGAACATAGGTTACTCTACTTTATTGGTGTATTTTGTAAAGCTAGGATCTCCTCCTTTAAACGCCATTGTTATTTCGCACGGTGCGTCACGCGGTCACTATAGAGAAGAACTCATTTTGTTGTAGTCTTTTTCAAATATCAACGTTGGTGTCTAGAGTTCTTTCAAACATCAACGCTAGATTCTGATTCTAATATCAGCGTTACTGCTGCAGCGTTTCAGCAACGGAAAAGAAACATATCACTATAAATTGAAATAGATATCATACACGAAAGAAAAAACGACAAGGTCCACTGGTGGCCGAGCCGGGAATCGAACCCGGGTCTTCAGCTTATGCGGCAAACGTCATTACCACTAGACCAACCACCAGCCACCAGTGGGCCTTGTCGTTTTTTCTTTCGTGTATGTTTATCTATTTCAATTCATAATTTATATTATTAGCCTTATTAGCATTATTAGCATTTGATTACACTGACTTCGGATTTTATTTCATTTCTTAATTTTATTGTGTTTTGTGTATTTCTATTTGTAAATATTCATTTTGTTATTTTCAATTTATAATGTAATTTTCGACGATCATGATGAGAAGATAAACATAACTTTGGCATGTAACAAATTTATAGTGTAATTTTTATCATGAAATAAAGAAATCTAAATCTAATCTAAATCTAATCTAGTAGTGTGACTACTTGACAAAAAGAACAAATCAAAAAATATTCAATAGAATAATTTGATTTGTTCCCTAGTTGTAAACATATCACTGTTAATCTCCAATTTTTTTTTTTAGTAATAATGAACATGTTTAATAATTGAGTTGCTTTAGTTACGTCACGAGTGAAAAATTCAATTCTGACACTGATTTCATTACCATGATTGACAGTAACATTCCACATTTCACACTGACAACATTCTGTACAACGAATAGGGATTGCAATCCGGTCCGGCGGATCCGGTAATCCGGCCGGATCCGGTGCTTTTTTCATGCTACCGGATCCGGTGAAATTCGCCGGATCCGGTACCGGATCCGGTAATGTAATTTAATATGTTAGAATAGTGCAAACAAATAACATTTACACTAACATTTGAACGTAGCTCAACAGGGGATTGCAATCCGGTCTGATTTCCAATAAAAAAATAATTTAATACGTACGTTTTTTGCATTACTAGGCCGTTTGGAAGTAAAATAATGTGCTCAAGTGACGCGTCAAACTTTCCGTCTTTGAATCTGTAATGAAATCTGTGCAATTGTTTGCTTGGATGCAAAGTGTGGAATAGTGGAGAGTGACAAAGGGCCATACGACATACGACAAAACTTTTCGTTAACATGTCACTGAGGTCGAAGGCCACGAGGGTAGCTGAAGATAGGAAGGCATGGCGCGAGCTTTGCGTCTCTGTGGTGACGTAGGACTACAAGAACAACATCGTTTTCAGCATGATATAAGAAGTTCAAAGCTTAAATATGAACATTTTTAATAGGTATTCAGTAAGATTGTGGTTTCAGCAATAGCAAATAATACTAAGGTCAATTACTCTTGATGACTTTAATTTTGCTACTGTAGTTTTTTTAGTTCTTCTTTGCGTGTGAGAAAAGTTAACTGTAAAATAACACAATTATAATGTCCGTTCTTAATTGTATCTTAAAAGCTCTATAGGTATTACTGTAAAACAATACAATAAAAATAATTTTGTAATCCTATGAAAGTTTAAAAAGAACGAAAAAATTTTATTTGCGACTGATTATTTTAGTAAAATTTACTTGTTACCTGTTAAAAATGTTGATTTTTAAGCTATCAACTTTTGGTTTATGAATCGTGAAGCAAAATACCATCATATTTCTCATATTATGCTGAAAACATACAAAAAAAGTAACTATTTGGGTACTTTTAATCCTCAAGGCTAATCCGGCCGGATCCGGCCGGATCCGCCGGATTGGGACCAAAATCCGGCCGGATCCGGCCGGATTGGAAATCAGACCGGATTGCAATCCCTAACAACGAACGTTGCCTTCAAAATGTAACCTTTAGCTATACATTTTTAATACTTAAGCCCTTTATACACATGGGCAGCTACGTATTATTTAGAGCACGGCAAGCGTTACATTTTTTGTCTCATAATAATATTTCGCTTAATGGAAGCTTTTGTCATATTTTTGACGAGCCTGAAAATTTAGAATTCCTTATACAAAATTCAGAAATTTGAGTTTTAAAACACGCAATGGTTTAAGCATGAAGAGATTATTTAGGCATATAATTTATAATTTATTAATAGGGATGTCGAAATATTTTTTTCCGGAACAAAATGATTAACAGGACGTTACTTAAATATTAGCTCTGAGTCAAATATTGTGGATCGGATATATCGGTGTCGAAAGTCTATGTTTTAAAAAACGTAATTGTTGACTGTGACATATCCAGTCCATATAATATTCATATTCATTCATATAATATTTTTTCTACTTGTCGACTGTAATCTGTCAATTAGGACACCACAGACTAAACTATAAGTGCTAACTTTTCAGTGTTGGATACTCTATGGCAGTTCCGACTCAATTATAATAAGCTATTATAGTTGACTGTAGTTAACTGTAATAATTTCAAAAATAGAACTTCATACAATTTCTATACTAATTTGCGATACCTGGCAAAATTTCCTGCATCTGAAACACATTTTTTTTTATCTGTCACGTTATCGGCCAATCAGAGACGGTTATTACAAACAATTGGTTGCTAGGTAATTCGATGTTGATACAACGGTGAACGACTCTATTAACATTAATTTTAACTTGCATGAATGATGATAATATATTTCCGTCCATTGATGATGAAGATGATGACTCGTAGAAAAAGTATTGTATACAATAGTGATATAATTAAGCTTTTCACTCTCGTACCGTACTATTAGGCCACTCAGCAAGCTTCGTGGCCTAAACATGGTACTCGACTGAAAAGCTTTGTATTATATCACGATTGTATAAAATACTATTATGTGTCAGCCGTCAGTCATACTACCTAGAGACTTAAATAATAATAATAACGACATACAGTTAATTGTTTATGATCGTATAGTAATAAGTAAATAATTTACTTTCACTAAAACAATAAACATTTACCACGAACGTAATTTTCCTCACGAGGAGGATCACTCGAAAAAGTATCTCGGAATTAATTTGTACCTCTTCAAGATTTTCGATTGACTGCCTAATAAAGAAGTCAGATTCTACAATAATATGTCAATTTGCTTACGTCGCAAATATACATACATACATACATACATACAATCACGCCTGTTTCCCAGAGGGGTAGGCAGAGATCACGGATTTCCATTTACTACGATCCTGACAAACCACTTTCGCTTCACACACTTTCATAACATTTCTCATACACGCTCGTCGGTTTCGAGTACTTCTGACCTGGCCTCTTTGCAATATTTCCCCGATTTGATCAAGAAAAGTTCGCCTAGGTCTTCCACTACCAACTGACCCTTCCACTCCTTTTTCATATACTTTCTTCGTTAATCTCCTCTCATCCATCCTCTCTACATGCCCAAACCACCTTAACATACCCATCTCAATCTTTGTCACCACATCTACATCCACTCCACACTTCTCTCTTATCACGCTATTTCTGATCCTATCACTCAACTTTACACCAGCCATGCTTCTTAACGCTCTCATTTCTACGGCATTCACTTGACTTTGAAGTCTTTTATCCCACACCCAACTTTCACTACCATACATAAGTGTAGGCACCAAAACTCCTCTATGCACCGCCAGACGTGCTTTTTGCGACACTTTCTGGCTGCCCATAAAAGCGTTTAGTGCTCCATTCACTCTATTCCCAGCATTCACTCTCCTTTCAATATCTTTTCCATGTTTACCGTCCCTTGTAAACAACGTTCCCAAATACACAAACTCTTTCACTTGTTCCAAACTTTCATTATCGATCTCAACTTCGCAATCTGTCATAATCTCATCTCTTTCAAATACCATTACTTTCGTCTTACTGACATTCATTCTCATTCCTTTCCTCTTGAAGGATGCATGCACTCTTGTTACCATCAGTTGTAACTCCTCGGCCGACGACGCAAGTAATACTAGGTCATCGCAAATATTTACATTAAAAACATTGCTGATCTAATGTAGCTGTCAAAAGAAACAGGGGAAAATACCTGCTATATCTTTTATGCAGAAATCTACTAAGGACTAGAAAAGGTGCGAAATATTATCTAAAATATTTGAGAGGCGACGAACCGCCTATACCGTAATCCGATATTACAATTTCCGTTTCCGATATAGTGTAAGGCTTTTTGGTTGGTTGAAAGATTTTATTGGGGGTTCTCAAAAATGTCTTTGTCGGGTTCCTTGTGCGCTAAAGCTGCCCAGTTTGAAAACGGTTGTTACATTTTTACTCGTAAGTCAATCAGTTTTACACATCAGTCGACGAATAGGCAATGGAAAACGATCATAATTGAAACAACGCAATATGTTTTAATCATAATTTTTGTACAAAATTGAATTTCATGTCAAAGACAATACGATGATGAATACCGTGACAAATACAATATCCCAAGGTTTGTTTTTATAATTCCGTAAAAACCTATTAATTTCTTCAAACACCGACCTGTGTCTGTATGGCCTAAAGCAAAGAGGATCGATATTATAGAGAGTTACTGTCGAAGTAAAATGTGTAATCACAATGCATAGACTGCCATCTCTTGACAGGCTTGAAACTTTTGAACCTCAGTTTTGACAATTTGGCCCATATTCTTAGCTTGATATGTTTTAAAATGTCAAATATTAATATTAGCGCCATCTATCTGAGCGTACCCCAAAGGTGTAATGCCATCTAGGTCACCGTACCTTTTTCTGTATGGTACTGAGGTACGTTTTTTTCTTAGATATTTACTTACTTTATCTGTCTATACGGAGTTATATATGTCTTTGCCTAAAGGTTAACTGGTAGAGAATGGCAATTAATCCAACACTGGTACATTTATTTGTGCAATAAAGTTAAAATAAATAAACTGAAAATACCTACCAGTACCTACTATAAAAATACGCGAAATTATTAACAATAAACACCAGATAAATAAAATTAAAACATAACTTAAATAGGCAATTAAATCCAACTCATTAAAAATCAAAACAAACACACACGAAACTCAACAAACGCCAACTTTGACTGATGCTGCTCGCTCCGGGATAGTCTTATAAACCGGGCGAGGTTCCGCGCGAAGAGTCCTGGACAATAACTACATCCTGCCGCTCCACAAAGCTAGTAAGATGATACTTCCCTGACAAAGGCACGGCGTCTAGGGACTTCAAGTTACGGAGTTCTGTTAAGGCTAGGTTGGATTCAAAGTGGGATATAATATTGAAATGACGAGATTATGACTGAAAGGTTAAGGTGGTCAAAAACGGCAATACATAGCGTGTTTAGTAGGTATATAACCTCTTTCTTTCGTAAAACTATACTAAGTAACTGGGTAACATTGGTTCTAGCGCTACTGGCCTGCTAGTAAAATTACGTAAATGTTCAATGTCATCAAAAAATTTGTTTAAGCGACAGCCAAAAATATCGTTGTGAAGAATTTAATAGCAAAGTAAACCGGAAATACAGCAGAGGAACTACCGACGCAGATACCTGTGCCAGCAGCTCCACTCGCAGCACTCGGTAAGCCAACCTTAGATCTTATGAGGTAGTATTTGTCTATCTCCATACTTATTTACATATACAATTATACACGTGGCGTGGGCCTGAATAACCCGAAAGATTTTAACCACGCATTTTTGGTGTAAAAACGTTTTTTTTTTTTCTAAAAACCTAATTTTTGAAAAGTTTATATCTCACTTTTTGACATCTATCAATGAGGATAGTGAGACTATTCTCTATAATGGCACCAACGCCGTTAAAAAGGCCTTTTGTAACAATAAGATTTTTTTTTCGTTTGGTAAAAACTCTGAAACTAGGCGATATCCAGAAAAGTTTGTATGACATTATAATTATGTAGTTTCTAAATGTGGTCAGGAATACACTGTTAAAATCTTTCGGATTATTCAGGCTCACGGTGTATTTTACATTCCACATTTTCATGCTTTATGCCACAGAGCGCTTGTTAGCTCGACATTCGCCGTAGTGCATCTCTCTCTCTGCTACGAGTCAATCCCACAGCGAGTGTCACAACTATTTAGATCCAAAGAAGCAAAAGTAAAAAAATATTTACTTAATAAAATAATTTGATTTGTTCCAAATTTCGAAATCTAAGCATTCAATTATAACTGATCATTAATCATTCAGTAAAGTTCTAATAATGCTTCAAGGCGCTTAACCAAGTAAATAACAAGTGTTGACAAAAATAACAATTGAAACATTAATACTATTATGGAAGTAGCAATAATAGTATGTAATTGAAGAATGTAGCCTTAATGGCATGTTTACCTTTTCCCCAGTGCCACTAGAGTAATAGGATTCGTAGTTATCGTTAATTGGTATCGCCCGCGTGTTAACTTCTTTATTGAGTTAATCGGTGGAACTTTGATTCCATTTATAGTTTTACGCTCGTATTTTTATGGATTGGCGAAGGACGTATTTATAGGTAAATAGCGGTGAAGTCAACATTGCAAAGGATTAGGAAAAAAAGCTGTCACTATGAAATGAATGCATTATTTAAAAAAATCTAAGTCAACACTGCTAAGCTAATGTAGTAGGTAACAAATTAACAATATACTCGTATTGTTGTATAACCTATTATAAGTCGCATCAAATATATTATTTATTAATATTATTCATTCTTAGACAGATTAGCTAAGTCAAACGATAAGCTCAAGAAGACCTGTATGGGTACTATAAAACGATACAGCTATATATAAAATCCAAATACTGATATTTCCATGACCCACAAAGAAATATTGTATGTGTGCTCACTACACAAATGTCCCAAGATCAGAACCCAGAACCGTCAGCTTCACAAACTGGATTGCTACGCACTAGATCAAATTGATCGTAAATCTTACAATTTTGCAAAATAATACAGTATTTCATACATCAGCGGAATTTGGATTCTTGAAGAGGTATATAGATCACAAGGAGCTCATGCCATGGAAGTAGCAATAATAGTATGTAATTGAAGAATGTAGCCTTAATGGCATGTTTACCTTTTCCCCAGTGCCACTAGAGTAATAGGATTCGTAGTTATCGTTAATTGGTATCGCCCGCGTGTTAACTTCTTTATTGAGTTAATCGGTGGAACTTTGATTCCATTTATAGTTTTACGCTCGTATTTTTATGGATTGGAGAAGGACGTATTTATAGGTAAATAGCGGTGAAGTCAACATTGCAAAGGATTAGGAAAAAAAGCTGTCACTATGAAATGAATGCATTATTTAAAAAAATCTAAGTCAACACTGCTAAGCTAATGTAGTAGGTAACAAATTAACAATATACTCGTATTGTTGTATAACCTATTATAAGTCGCATCAAATATATTATTTATTAATATTATTCATTCTTAGACAGATTAGCTAAGTCAAACGATAAGCTCAAGAAGACCTGTATGGGTACTATAAAACGATACAGCTATATATAAAATCCAAATACTGATATTTCCATGACCCACAAAGAAATATTGTATGTGTGCTCACTACACAAATGTCCCAAGATCAGAACCCAGAACCGTCAGCTTCACAAACTGGATTGCTACGCACTAGATCAAATTGATCGTAAATCTTACAATTTTGCAAAATAATACAGTATTTCATACATCAGCGGAATTTGGATTCTTGAAGAGGTATATAGATCACAAGGAGCTCATTCCATAAACAGACAGCTCTTACCCGCCTTAAAATATAGCTTTACATTACTGCCAGTAACGTTAAACAACGGCAGTAACAAGTTCATTTCATATTCCATCCAATCCTCTTTAAACCGTACCGTAAAATTCATAAAATATTACGATTAATTAATTTACAAAATTACCGCTTTCTTAATCGCCCGAAATAGCTTAATACCTGAGGGATACAAAGTTTCGACTTACAGTAAGCCGGAGCTTTTATATTTAAATGACACTGCAGTAGTGAAAGAGATTAATTACGAGAAATACAAAGAGATTAATAAATAATTAATTTAAAACACATACCAAAGAGAATGGTTATAGAGGACTTTTGTCAAAGTAAGATTTATAGTCAGGTTTCGTTTTAATAACTGCCACGTATCACGTCACAGTTTTGACAATTGGACCTCATATCGTGGACTCGATAGTATGTGTTAAATATTAACATTATCTCCATCTAACCCAGCACCAACCAAAGGTGTAACGCCGTCTGAATGAGTTTTTTCTTTGTCTCCGAGGTAATCTTTTTTCATGGACTTGATTTGTCTTTTACGGAATCATAATATCTTTGCCTATAATAAATTCATTAACATTATACACGATAAGGTTTCCATAGTTTTATCATCGTAAGTAACTAATGTAACTATCGCTATAACAGAGGACAATATTACCTACTGCTAAAGTATATAGTTAATTTAATGAAGCTCAAATGCAAATCCAGTTAAGTACTTGGTAATCAGTAGTTCGCTGACGCGAATGTAACCGTGCAAAGTAATGAAATTAGCATATAGAACCAGGGCGATGTGTATTACATTAACTTGATACTTGAGATTCAGCTTTTTCCTTTTTCGTAGAGAAAAACTAAAGCACGGAAGCCGGGAGCTGTCATGAAGGATTCCCTGGGTGAAATTTACACCGCCATTATATATGCTGTTTTTGTAAGAAACGTTTCCACTTATGTATGTATTTATGTGGATGATACAGGTACTTGTACTTGTATACATATATTTTTTCATTCATGAAGACGCATGCTCTGATTTTAATATCGTACAGTTCAAGATCACCAATTCACCCTTGTCAAAACTCCCTTGGGGTTTTTTTAATATAACTCCGCCTTGCGTGCAATTGCACAGATACTGTGCGAGTGTGATGAACAATTGCATACATTTTTAAATCCATTGCATATCTAAGTCAACACAATACACGTGTCCTCATTTTGTCTCCGTAATCTACGATAGACTTCATAGACTGATACTAGAAAGCTAAGTGAGCTAGCTAAACACTCTGGCCCCGTAGCCGAATGGCATTTCTCCGACGCCAAACGAAAGCGATACGCCGCTGGCTCTGTCGCGCCAATACGCAAGCGCGATAGAGATAGATATCTACTAGCGCTTCGTTTCGTGAGCGTTTCGTGAGCGATTGTGCCATTCGGCTAGCCACCCAGGTAACACAATTTGGGTACGACGGGCAGGCACGGCACGAAATTTAAACTGCGAGAAACTAGATTCACACTAGAAACTATGGCGTAAACGATGTTTTTGTTATCTTTCTGTGTCGATCGTGATATTCCTTTGTAATTTTGTATACAAGTGCTTTGCAGTGTAGGGTCAATGTACTTTATGATGGCAAGTACGTGTAACTCTGATCATAGAATTTGAGTTTTCTGCTATGTCTTCAATGCTACGACTCGCGTCACTGTAGCTTATCGGGCTGTGCCATGCGGTCGGCAGCAAGAGGTAGGCCGAGCTTGATAGTGACTTTTTTATTATTATAAATGAGGTTACTCATAGCCACAGACTAGCCGAGGCGAAGAATATAAATATAGACACTGGCAAGGAATTCTACTCGACTCTGCTTTAAATAAATCATCTAGGATGTGCTGTGAAAATCGTGGCACTCCGATAGATATATAGATATATATATATATATAGATATATAGATATATATATAGATAGATATATAGATATATATATATATATATATATATATATATATATATATATATAGATATAGATAGATAGATTTTGTTATAATATTAAAAATTTTGTTATAATATTATAATATTAAAAAGTAACAACCTCCACAAACATGCTTTTGCATGACCTTACTCGACCTCATTCAACATGAAATGTATACTACTGGATTCTTGCCGTATGATATTCGTCGGCTCCAGATTACATGAATCTAGTCAAATTGAGATGATTCAAACATTGACTTACGTGAAATATTTACGAAAATATGTAGCGGAGCACCGTTCTGCTCTATCACCAAAATCGTTCGTAATATTCATGACGCGTCGCCTCACTGGAAAGCCATCAGCATATTCGGGATGTCTATCACAGACGTACATATGGGCGAATCAACTTTTTGACCGACTCAAATCTGTCCGCACATTCTTAACATAGTTGTAAAATTAAACCCTTAAATAATGAATTTTATTGGTATTTTTCACTTTCCCCTGTATATTAAAACATAACCCTAACTGTTAGATCCAATAAACTGAAACTTTGTTCATTAGAAGTTCGATTTCTTGGTAACTCCAGAGACATTTTGAGTAACGCCAGAGACACCAAAAATGTCGGTCAAAAAGTTGATTCGCCCATATATCATAAAAACGGGCCTATAGTGCCAATTGAAATGAATGTGTTCGATAAAGCGCCATATGCTGAATAAACTGAGTAAAAATGGTAAAGGCAATTCATCGAATAAAGTGTTGCCAACCCACTGTTGTATGGAAAAAAAAATGTAATGCTCTAAATGGTCTGAAATTAACTCAACAACATGTTTACCTACCAGCGTGCGTAGCCGAATCCACAAACGTTCACGAAACGCTCACGAAACGAAAGGCTCGTAGATCTCTATCGCTCTTGCGTATTAACGCGACAGAGCCAGACTACTACCTTTCGCGGCGTTTCCTTTTCGTTTCGCGTCGTAGAAATGCCATTCGGCTACGGAGCCTGATCTGCCTTTTTTATTTTATGGGATAGGAGGCAAACGAGCAGACAGGTCGCCTGATGGTAAGCGATGACTGCCGTCCATGGACTGGACACCCGAAACACCAGAAGTGTTGGAAGTGTGTTGCCGGCCTTATGATGGGTGGGCCTACTAAAAAATATTCAAATGAGACCTACAAAATTCGGATTATGATTCATAATTTATGAATGTTACAATGGATCAAGATTTATAAGTGGAAAATCCGCTGTGGTTCTGGTTCTGGCATGGTTCTATTCGCGAAATAGAAGAGAATTTTTGCATGTGTCCTTTAGACGAACGGCACCTAATTTTTCAAGGACTTAGAAGTAGAAAAGCTTTTCGGACCGAAATTTTCTAAAGTTAGTTAACGTTCTCTCTCTGAGCCCTAAAAGGTATTAATAGATCTAATAAAAAGTTAATTGGTAGACTGCCTTGAAACCCTGTTAGTTCTAAAATGAATTCGCTTTAGCTGTGTTGCGGGAAAGTAAGTCGGCTTGGTAAGCGGTTATGTAGATACTTACATAATAAGAAAATTTTAATTTCTAGTGAGTGTAATGGTAAAATCCAGAAAATGGATTTTAAAAGAAATTCTATCGTGAATTAGTGAGTGGTGTCGCAGTGGCAGATGGTCTTTCAAACAAATCTATGCTTTCTTCAAGTTTATTACTAAAATCGCCGTCAATAGAAATTGTCAACAATGTAAACAAACCATTCTATAAAATATCAATATTCTAGAACAGTTTTATTATTTTAAAGGTTGATGATCATAATATGATATGAATTTATTAAATAACACATGGATTTAGCCAGTATCTGATGAGTTAGAAAGGAAATTAAAGACATTTTGTCTACAGGGTTTGTTTACATTGTGTACAAATTCTATTGACGGCGACTTTACTACTTAGCATACTTTTGAAGTACCTAGTATTTCCTGTAGTTGAATTGGCTGGTATAGCTTTGTTGTAAAATAAAATAACTATAGAATAGTATTGCCGATTTCCCAAGGCAGAGGCAGAACGGACATGGTAATAAAGATCGGTTACCTGCATGTTTCCGTTTCGTTCCTATTACAAGTAACGCAAAACAAGGGAAGCCTTCGCAGTGGGACAGTAAGGTTAATTAATTGTAAGTCCATCGGACATCATAACGATTTGAATCTCATCATAAACATATCATAACTAGGTAGGTATTTCGATATCATGTCATGTACTCGTACGTACTCATCTAAATTAACTTGGGGATATTCCTTAAACTCAAATAATTAATGTATTTATTACCTATTGAGTTTTCTATTCTGAATCTGACCCTACGTACCAGTGTACTCAAGCGCCCAGAGAGCGTCTAGCTTTGTCATCCGATAAGGGAGATCTACCGTTATGAATAGACACTAAAGAGCGTCATGTTTCCCATTCAAAGCGATTTAATTTCTATAGAGTGGCTATCCTGAAGCCGGCACTGTCGCCGCAATTCTAGGGTTACGGTTTAAACTGTCAACGGTAAATTAAACTTGAGTGTACTGACGTGTAAAGCCCATAGTTTTGCGCCTTAGGCCTTTGTTTTAAGGCTGAATGTGGATTTGTACTCTCTTTGTGGGTACACCTTTATGTATAGAACACATGACTGAAGCCGAGTAGGCAAGATAGGTATAGGTACGGCTATTTAACGTTGCTCCATTAGATGTACAAAGAGCTACAAAGTGTATTTATAAGCAGAATAGTTATTTAATATGTCTCTTTTAAGATTTTTGACGATCTTCAAAAATTCATTTAGTATATATTGATTTAGACTAACACGATTTGCACTCATAATTTTAGAACAAAACGGGACTTAATCGCGTAAACACTTACATTTATATTAGGCCCGACGTTTCGAACATCACATTATGTTCGTGGTCACGGGTAGACATTTAGTATGCAAACGACGTATTCGATTTTTTTCTTTGTACTGTAGAAGTCAAACAAAAACACACACAAAAAGTTATTTAAACCAAGAAGGACATTGGCTGCTTATTCCAGCATTGTAAGCGTCTCGTCTTTATTATCCTGTTTCATTCAAAGTTAAAAAGACGAAATTTGTATCCTGCAAGAAATATAGAAATATCGTCAAAATACATAAAAGCTTTAAGTACTCGTCTCGTTCTTGCAAACAAGGAGCGGCGCCGTTGCGAACAATAAACTGGAACGTATAAATAGGTGTCAAGTATTTCAGAGGTGTCTTTCATCTTGGTCCCGAGCAAAATATAATGCCTATCGCTGTTTACCCTCACCCTGCAAGAAATAATAGAAACGGGGACATTCAGTGCCGTCTGTGTATAGGTCGCTAAACTAAGCAAATGCCTAATGTAGAATGGCTATTTAATAATTTAGTTACCTACAAAGTCGGAGAAAGTAACTAGTTGTAGTTGGTCAGTTCGGAACATACAAGTTTGTTTCACATTACGAACTGTAAGCAACTATTTGTGAAACTGTGGTAAGGGATGGTGAGAGAAAATCTTATAAGTTTAATAAATACCTTCCTGTTACGCTCGCGTTTCAATAAAACTGGAAAGAAAAATCCGTTTATCAATACGGAATGAAACCTGGAAAGTGTTTCTTCAATGTTTATTCGAACGGAGATACTATTAGGGCAGATGCAGATGGACTGAAACTCAACAGCAACTTGCATGAGAAGTGAACTCTTACTACAAAGCTAACCAGATGCAGAAATTTCCAGAAAACTACTCAATACCCGACTCCAATACTCAAATCTAATACATTTTTATTTAAAAAAAGAAAATAGGTATGTTAAATTGAGAAAAAAACCAGATGTTTCTTCGACTACTGAAGAACGTCTCAAGTAATTTTACGCTCTGGTATAGACACTGAAACTTGATAAACAGATCAGCACGGCTTACTGAAATACAATTTAATTTCGACCCGGCGGAGGCTCAAATTTCGGAGCCGTTGAAACAATCGGCGCCGAACAACAGAACTTATACCTACCAGCCTTTGTAAAATCTCGATAAGCAAACAGCACAGATCCGAGACAGGAGGGAGTGGTGTTTCAATAAGTACCCTTTACAGTATCTACCGCTTTCGCGCCTCTGAGTTTCCAAGTTAACAACCAAGTAATAATATCTATACTTACTTGATTTCAACGGTGAATTTCTGAAACGATTTATGTAACCACTGGATACGATGAGTATTTGAATAGGTAATATTAATCAATTCCAGTAAGAGTTTCACAGTGGATTGACATTTATTTATTTAAATGCGATATTCAGAGCTTCCCGGGATTTAGATGCGTCAAAGGTTTTCCGACACAAATCCTGTGAAAATGTAATAAAACTTTTGTAGAACAGCTATGTTGACATCCGCGTATAAAATTGTTCTTAGTCAAGGTTACGATTCCGGCAATTTGACTTCAAAAGTCCTCCGGCGCGGAGCTTAGCTTTGAAAACATTCTCTGTAGGTACTCGTACTCGTAACTTAAAAGTATTTTGTGTAAAAGTATAAGGACGAAGAAGCATTCAAGCGAATTGCGAACGATCCCTCCGTATGTTGATTGGTGAAATTGTATCGACTCGACCACCTTTAGGTATCTCAAACTTTGAGGTTATAATTTAAATTGAGAGTTGTTTGTTTACTTCGCAGTTTAGAGAGTTTACATTGGTAATTGTGACCTGATCTCCATATTTTAATATTCAGTGCTAGACTATAAAATTACCATAAATATACTGTACAAATCGTTTTACTTAGAAATGTTATTTGGCTTCTACGACCGATCTTATTTAATCATTTTCTCTTTGTCCCAGCATTACTTGGGGTGCTCGATATCAAAGAGCTACTTGTAAGCAAAGCTTTGGTATTAACGTTTGATCTTTGAAAATAGATCCCACTGTGATCCTGCTCGTAGGTTTCTTGTTCACTTTACTCCTTATTTTTTAACGTGACTTCTTATAATCTTTATCCCCTAGTTTTTTTTACCCTGTATATATTTAGTATATAATTTTTAAGAAAAAAAAACCGCCCTCCTTTGGGGTTCTGGTGATAAATACTTTCAAATGTTGGATTATGTTATCAATTCGTCTGTATATTTTTTAATGTTTGTTATTCGATATCTCCGTCATTTCTAAACCAATTTTGAAATTTGGATGATTCTGAAGTGCTTACAGATGAGAATGATTATCAGAACGGAACTCTAACCAGGGGCGGCTCACTCTTCATCAGCAGTTCCATTGCACCAAATGTCACTGTTCTGGACGTAAGTGCATGCTGTTCTTATAAAAATACCAAAGTCACTATAAGTGTGCCGTTCAGATTTGAGGAGTTCCGTTCTGACCATCATCAGCAATTCCACTGCACCAAATGTCACTGTTCTGGATGTAAGTGCATGCTGTTCTTATAAAAATACCAAAGTCACTATAAGTGTGCCGTTCAGATTTGAGGAGTTCCATTCTGACCATCATCAGGAGTTCGACTGCACCAAATGTCACTGTTCCGTACGTAAATGCATGCTGTTCCTTTAAAAACACAAAAATCACCATATGTATTCCTTTCAGATTTGAGGAGTTCCCTCGATTTCTCCAGGATCCCATCATCAGAACTGGATTCTGAGAAAAATGGGACCAATCTGTATGCATATACATTCAATCAAAAAAAAATTTTCAAAATCGGTCCAGTAACGACGGAGATATCGAGGAACAAACATTAAAAAAAATAAAAAAATACAGACGAATTGAGAACCCCTTCCCTTGAGATTTGGAAGGCGGTTAAAAATACCTAACTAGAGACTGATGATCCCACAGTGCCCAGACACAAAGTCACTGTTCAGCTTTTTGGGAGATTAACATTTTCTTAAAAATAAGATACAAGTATCTAATTAAATATTGACAAATAAATTCATTCATTCATTCATTCAAATAAAAATAAAAAAACCGGTCAAGTGCGAGTCGGACTCGCCCACCGAGGGTTCTGTACCTTTCAATAGTTAATACTATAATCTCACGTTTCTCAGATAACTCTAAAGACTTAACTGTTGTACTAATGAGTATTATTGTGTATCTCTCGATGAATTTAACTAATTTGCGCGACCTGTGTATGTTGGTTTTTCAGGGATAAATCTTTATTATGTTAACCGATTTCGGCGGTATTTATTTTATTTTAAAAAAGATTTTATGCGTGAAATCTCGTGGGTTTTCTTGAAAATTAAAATATGAGTAGTTTTTTGTTAATAAAAAAAAGTTTCCAAGGTACAGACATGTTTTTATTTTTCCTGTAATATTTAGCATAAAACCAATGTTTCGTAAAATTTTGATAATTTTTCGTTGGTAAACTTCGGAGATAAGGGGGGGGGCGGTATTTTTTTTTACATTTTCCTTTAATTTAATATTATTTTTTTTATTTTTTTAGGTCAGAAGTACTCGAAACCGACGAGCTATAAATGGAAATCCGTGATTTGCCTACCCCTCTGGGAAACAGGCGTGAGTATGTATGTAAAGTATTATTTTTTCCACAAGAAAAAGTTTAAAAAAATAGCTTTAATAAGTACAATTTGAGCTCTTTCTAACGCGATACCCCACTTGACCTACTCACTTGACTTTTACAGTTTGCCCCCTTTCATTTTGGCCTTTTTCTATAATTAATATTAATAAATAAATAAAAAAATATACCTTCAATTTGTAGAGGTGAACAATGTTCATAATTATTCCAAATTTCAAATCGTTTGCATAAGTAGTTCTCGAGATATTTATGAATGTGACTGACGGACAGACGGACAGAGTCGCACCATAAGGGTTCCTTTTGTACCTTTTTGGTACGGAACCCTAAAAACGTATTTGTTTGCAGAGATGCGATTTATTTGAAATAATTCTATTTAAAATGCAAATACAAAATGCAAAATACCTATTTTGTATTTTGCATTTAAATGCCTTTTAGTAAAAAACATTTTGTATTTTATTTGAAATAGTGCATATTAAAAATTGCATTTTTAATATGCATTTCAAAATGCAAAATACTTTATGATTAAATTAAGTTTAGCCACCATTACCAGTCAAACAAAATGTGAACAAATGACGCTTGTATTGCCGAATTTGACCGATAGAGGTGCCTGCTAGCCATGCGCGCCTGACTGACTAGTGTCAATTTGACACTGTCAATGTCAAACGAAAACGAATATTATCTATTGGCCGCTGTACACATATGGCCAACGGTTCCACCAACCCCCTTGGCCAAGCGTGTAGAGGGCTACTTGGCCGTAAGTTGGCAGTTGGCGCTTGCGCTTGCCGGCCAACCGATTGGTGTCGGTTTTTTGTCCACATATCAAAGGATCTTGACGCCAATGGCCAACTGCGTTTACACGTTGGCGCTTCATTCAGTTGGTCGTCAGCCGTCAGAGAGGACAGTAGTGAAATATTTACGAAAATAATAAGTTTATCTATGCCAATAATAGTGTAGATTTTAGGAAATAAAATAACCTTGCAAATGTTTAATGTATTTCCTAAAAAAGATAAATGTTCTTATCAGAATATTCAAAAAATTGTTAATATTTCAAATAATTTAATTTTACTACGGGGTTATTATTTTTTAATCAAATTTTTCTGACAACGTCTATGACCTAGAATTTCCTAGACTTTTCCATTCCACGTCCATCTTTCATGAAGAGCCAATGCCAAGTGATTGGTTCGCCAATGTAAACAGCGGCTCTTATCTTGGCCAACGGGTTTCACAAAGGGTTGGTGGAACCGTTGGCCATATGTGTACAGCTGCCATATGGAAACTGACGCCGACGATTTAACGGATTTATTGTTTGCTGGACTGCTGGTGCTGAGTGCTAATGACTGATTTTGATTTAATTACCTAAGTACCTACTTTTAAGTGTTGAGTTATTATTCCTATTGTAAAAATCCTAAGCTATAGAATGAAAATAAATAAAGAGCATTTAGGTGATATAGGTATGAAATATAAGAACTAGATGCACAATCAACAAATTGGAGCCATGGCTCTCTTTTCGTTAATCAAGTTTTTTTACATTATTTAAGTGAGTAGGTATAAATAGGTATAATAATACCTAAAAATAGTAGGCGATCAATAAATTCTGTTATGTTATTATTAAATAAAATTACATAACATAATTTATTGATTGCCTACTGATAAATATGACCAAAATGTCATTCATTACTTTCATTAGGTGCCATGTTAAGACGTTTTTGTTCGGCATTGTGACTCTATTTCTCATGATTATTAATACCGAAAATACTTAAATAAAAATATCTGAAATTTGGTCAAAAGGTATTTTATTTTCAAAAAGTATTTTGAAAATACCTATTTTGCATTTAGCATTTGAAATACAAAACTCAAAACTATTTGGTATTTTGCATTTGAAATAGTAAATCTGAAAAGTATTTTGCATTTTGTATTTAAATGCTTTTTTAAAACCATTTTGTACATCTCTGTTTGTTTGTAAGACAAGTGCAAAACAAGCCTAAGCTTTCATAGCGCGAAGTTCGATATAAATGGCAAATAATCACAAATAATTAACACAATCCAAATTATTTAATTCCTTCTCTCGCGAACTTCTAGAAATATCAGTAACCCAGTATACGCTCAAAACTTTTATGAATGAATGAATGAATGAATGAATGAATGAATGAATGAAATCGTTTATTCACAATGAACATATGGTTACAAAAGATCTTGGATTACAATAATGTGTCCCTTAATATATTCAGTCTAGGTAGACGTGTGAAAACAGGATGTCAGTGATATTATGATCACTCAGTCATTTAAAATTAATTGCAACTATTTTATTACGTCTAATTAGATTTACAAAATGTATATTTGGCAACGAATAGGTGTAAAGATTTAATGAAATGTCACTAGTATAATTGAAATTAACATTAGGTATTGAATGAAGAAAGAATACAGGCAACAAGAGCTAATTAAGAATATACTAAGTTATATAGATAAGATCTTCTGATATCAGTTAACATTTAAAAATTATGCAACAAATAGTCATTTATACTGTAGAAGCAGTTATCAATTAATATCTGATACAATGTCTTTTTGTACTTGTTAATAGGCAATGTTTTTATTTCAGCTGGTATTTTATTAAATATATTAATGCACATGCAATACGCGCTTTTGTTCCTAAGTGCTAACTTACTGGTAGTTGGCAGTGCTAACCTATGGCGCCTATGGGACCGTGTTGTTTCTTTGTCTGCTACAAACGTAAATAGTTCAAAGTTAAGTTTCACAAAGAGACATATCTCGTAAATATAGAGGCAGGGGAGGGATAGTAGTTTATGCTTAATAAATAAAGGTTTACACGGTTCTAGTCTGTCCACTCCGCAAAGAGTACGAATGCATTTTTTTTGAGCCACAAAAGTAATAAAGTATTATTTATATTAATTACTAGTTAAAATATAACATATACATTTAAACATGATTAATGTATACGTTTAATATACGTTTGATGTATCAACAAATGTTAGGGACATAAATGTTAGGAACATGGGTGTTATTTGTTAACAATATATTGTTACTAATTCTTTTTAACTAGTTTAGATTAATGTAGAAGTCTATGTTATTATGTGTATTATAAGTTACTGGGTTGGAAAATAACGAAGCGCTTATTTTTGATCCTTAGGGCCTACCGCGAACCACGTTCGACGTGTTTCCTCTCTGTAAATTTGTAAGTGTAGTTAGGGAGGCAACCCGTCTGATATGGTTCGCGGTAGGCCCCCGGGGATAGCTTTGTTTTTTCTGTTATTAAAGCATCCGAGTAGCAACACTGGCATGAAATAATAAATTCCCTATTACGTACTGGCTAGAGCGCGGCTCCACATGGAATACCTAAATCGGGCGTTATCCGGCACGCTTCTTGTGGGGATTAACTCTATTACGTATATGAGTTGTTCAATTTATTTGTCTTTTAATTACACTTTTAGATACCGTATGTTGTACATCATCAATTCGTCACATAAGTGGGTACTCGGGCCATTATTATTATTATTATTTTATTATATTTGCATTATACAATTAAAAATTAAACCTAGAAGTCTTAAAATAGTCCACGGCTTTCCCATTAAAGATTTTGAAGAGCTCAAAACCTTAAATGGGAAATAAGCCGTGGACTATTTTTTCTCTTTAAAAGTTGTCCATCCCACTTTTTTTGGATTTGAAAATTTTTATATGGTTTCCACTCAGAAGCGCGATCTCTTTCAATCCTAATAGGAGAAAAAAGTGTCCCAAGGTTTTTTCCCTTTCCGTTACCATTTTTTCGTACATTTTGTATGGAAGGAAGGTTTGAAAAATGTATGGAAATCTTGGCACATTTTTTTCTCCTATCAGGATCGAAAGACCTCGCGATTCTGAGTATGAATCGCGTAAAAAATACCCGTTACAAAAAAAGTGGGGTGGACAACTTTGAAAGACATGGCCCACTTTATCTTCTCTTTCAGCCTATAGCGTTTTCCCGGCCTAGAACCAGGTACTTTATGATATTATTAATTATTGTAATACAGAGTCCATCTAAACTAACTTTGCCCTTGTTTCATCTCATCAGTGTCATTATAAACATTCGTTTACATAAATGGTACAGTTAAAGCACTTTAATGCCGTACAGAGCTTCGTTGAACCGACTGACGCAAGAATCCTAAAAATTAAATTATGACATTGACTGGAAAATGGAAATATTAAACCGTTATCGAACATATAGAAAACATACAAGTGCTAGATAAACTTATTTCATAGACACCATTAATGTATTTTGAGATAAGCATAAAACATCGATACGGATTAATAGGCATAGTTCAAGGGTAGTGTAATGACCGTATTTTAGCCGCGGGAGTCTCACGGCGAGTGGCACATAAAGTCGATTAATGGCGGAGTGTAAACAAAATAAACAGCGTAAGTGTAATGGCCGGTACAAACATGTGGAACGCCCCTTATCGACTTGAACCGTTCACTGTGTGACCCACTAAAGTACCCTCCAGACCAGCGCAGCTACCTATGTACCTGTATGACGTCGCATCGCCTGGTAATAAAATGTTCATGCTCTTTCATTCCTAATGAGCTACCAAATGAACGTTCAAAGCACGATGTCGTGTATTTATTCTGTGAATAGAAAACTCTGTACATCAATAAAGGCAGGATCATTTTGAACACAATCATGATATTTTCCCATTAGTTTTCGGATGGCAAAGGAAAATCTATACTACTGTGGCTTTCAAACCACTCTAGGTGAAAACACGAGGTTATTTTCCAATAATGTTTCTAAGGGGACCAATACGAATTACGATACACGTGCTGGGTATTTGTATTTGTGTATCGAATAGGTTTGAATATATGTTACTATGATAATATTAACTTAATACAGACTGTTATAAACGCATGTTTTAGCTTTTAAAAACATTGCAGTGAAGCTAAAATACATTGAAAAATATAATTTAGAACAAATAAACTCCTTTATCTAGATTAATGGTATCATCAGATATTTACATGTTCCATTTAATATTCTGTTCCATTTTTGACTTGACAAGTTAATTAAAAACCTAAGGGGGTCCACAGATTACTAGTCCGCGGTTTGATATTAGGCTGACCGTTATTCGCCGCGAGATTAACTTTAACTGACAGACTAAATATTTTCCGGCGAATTAATCTGTGGTTCCTATAAGAGAAGTTCACATAAATTGGAAATATATAATATTTGCAGTAGGTATAGACAAGTTTACGTGCGACTTTGATTAATTATATCAATAACTATTTTCATCCACAAAGTTCTTGATGGAATGAGGTACATTTAAAAACCTAATATAAACTCTGTCAAACAAGTCTGTCAGTAAATAAGAACAAAGAAAACTATAGGTATCCTTTTCTCTAGCACCCTAAAGAAAAGGATGCATTATAGTTTTCTTTGTTCTTATTTACTGACAGATTTGTTTGACAGAGTATATCTACAACTTTTCACATTTAACCTATAAATATGATGTGTTACATATAAAAACTTTCACATTTATATGATAAGTAGGACATAAAAATAAAGATACATATCAGCTATTCGCCCGAAGATAAGATAATCTCGCATGCGGGCATTCTTCCGAGCCACCTGAAACTTGTGCCGGAATCACGTACGAAATTTATTGCTGCCTTTTTCGGTGAATGAAAACATCATGAACGCTTTGTTGGGGCTAATTCAATTCCTTTGGATACCCGTCTTTGAAACTGGTGCTTGACATGTGCGTGAGTTCGTGTTCACTGGATTACCTTTGCGTTTAGTCAAATAAAATATCACAAGGCATTAAAAAAAAGTTTTAATATTAGAGAATCAAGATATTTTATTTATTACAGTACCAGATAGCAAGTTAGAACGCCATGTCCGACTTCTGGTGGCTGCAGATTCCTTTCTCGTCTGAATGACGCAAATTTTTTTGTTTCAGAATTGGACGGTGTTATGGAATAGCGAACTAAGCGCCAAAATCCGAAAAAAAAGTTATGAATGCAGTTCGGATATTAATGTGATAATCTATAGTATTGATTATTTCTTTGTTGAAAAATCATGCTTACAGCCTTATTTTAAGGGGTAGAATCAAGCGACACGTTAAAATTTGTATGGCCCTGTGTACTAAGTCGTTACATAAAAACGAATTGAACGCCAAATTTACTTTTACAAATTATAATAAGCGTATATTCTAAATCGCAAAATCGAGTTAAACGCCATAAAGATGTTATTAATTCGTTTTGGTTTAAAGTTTTGATGATTTATAAACGCAATATCGATTTAACCGCCCTATTGCAGTGCTGTCGTTTAATTCGTTGTTACATATTTGAAATTGCAGGATATTTCGCTTAATGAGAACTAAGTATCAAGAGGTTTTGTTATATCATAATATCTTATGTGTGTAATACTGGCTAGTACTAATGAATTATTATTAGTTACAATGCCAATTTTGCCATATATGCTGATTTTTTTGACATTTATTAAAAACAGTTGATTGCAGAACAAAACTAAATTGTTAGACGGATTAGTCCTAATCATTGTGGAGGAAAACATTGTTGTTAATTTATTTACAATAGCACTATTTACTCAAATATATGGAATTTTATTTTATTCCAGTATTCATTTTACCTCTAACAATTTGCATTAAAGAATCAAGCGACAAAATATGTCTCATAGTACGCTACGGCGAAATAAATTAACGTCATCGCAGTATTAGTTCAATAAAGAATCAAGCGGAAAAACGTTAATAACTTCGAAACTTGAATAGGTATGGTGTTATTTTTTTTATCAATTTAAATTATGAACACTTTTATAGGTTCAATGTCAAAATTAACTTTTTTGCTTTATAAATGAATTTACAACAACTGATTCAAATTTCAAATCTTTCTAGCTCATTTTCTCGATTTCAACTAACTGTCGCTTGATCACTTATTCCATAACACTGTCCAATTTATATTTGCTCCTAGAAAGAAATAAGAATGGTTTCTCAAAATAAAAACAAGCCATGGAACACTTCCTCTAAATGATATTCGTGACAATAACTAGGCGGAGGGGTTTCATATTGCTTTCAATTATATTTCTAGTGTCGGCAAAGAAAAGAGGAAAAGCAAAGCCGAGTAGCAACTGAAACTTTTCACTTCACGGCTCGTGACTCCACTGAGATTTTAGATTTTTATTAAAGAAACCTTTGAAAGTTCCGCGTTGGCTGACGACATTTTTTGTATCGGCCACCTTGCTGACTACTTAAAGTAGTTCAAGACTTGCATAAAAAACTCTTTAGTTCTCGAACTCGTAAAACTTTTTGATGAGTTTCTCACGATAGATATAGTTTAATAAACACGACACGACGATATTGACTCTAAGTACTATGGGGAAAACATGAGACTTGTAAGCACAATATGATTAATATGTATGTACTATTGACTGAGTCATCCTAAATGTAATAAAACATTAATATTAATTTGACAACAATAAAAATAAACGAATACCAGCAATGTATATCAAGCCAACATAAAATATCAACGGAAAACATTAAAGCTCAGCAGAAAACACAAGCCGAAGCTTGCGATACAAAAACAACAGATAGTTACGAAGGAAAACATAAAGTAGCAGTTACGTGCGATTCGCTTGTACAAACTGCAGTATTTGGCGAAAGCTTTATTGACATAGGACCGCGACCGCTATCTTTGATCGCTGTGACAAAGCACACAATGTAATACTCTGTCTATATAAACACGCCTTATCTTCGCTGGTGGACCCATATAACACTGCAGATTAAATAGTAAAAAGTTCTAAACGCTTCTTTATCTTGTGCTGGCTACCGGCAGAATAAATAGCTGTTGTTTTACAATTTTCAGAACTTTGCTACGAGTAGTGTTAGAAGTGCATTTAAAGGTAGAAAAACCGGCCAAGAGCGTGTCGAGCCACACTCAGTGTAGGGTTCCGTAGTTTTTAGTATTTTTAGGGTTCCGTAGCCAAAATGGCAAAAACGGAACCCTTATAGTTTCGTCATGTCCGTCTGTCCGTCTGTCCGTCTGTCCGTCTGTCCGTCTGTCACAGCCGATTTACTCGGAAACTATAAGTACTACAGTGATGAAATTTGATGGGAATATGTGTTGTATGAACCGCTACAAAATTATGACACTAAATAGTAAAAAAAAGAATTGGGGGTGGGGCCCCCCATACATGTAACTGAGGGATGAAAATTTTTTTTTCGATGTACATACCCGTGTGGGGTATCAATGGAAAGGTCTTTTAAAATGATATAAAGTTTTCTAAAAAACATTTTTCTTAAAGTGAACGGTTTTTGAGATATCAGCTCTCAAAGTCGTAAAAAGTATGTCCCCCCCCTCTATTTTTATAACTACGGGGTATAAAATTCTAAAAAAAATAGAGGTGATGCATGCTAATTAACTCTTTCAACGATTTTTGGTTTGATCAAAGTATCTCTTATAGTTTTTGAGATAGGTTGATTTAACTGTAATTTTGGTTAAGTTATTGGTTTATTATATTTGCTGCTACGGAACCCTTTGTGCGCGAGCCCGACTCGCACTTGGCCGGTTTTTTCTAAAACTGTTCAACCTATCAAGTTCAAAATAGTTTTCCTAGAAAGTCTATATAAAGTTCTACTATTGTGATTTTTTTCATATTTTTTAAAGTTTTGGTTCAAAAGTTAGAGGGCCGGGACGCATTTTTTTTAACTTTTGGAACGATTATTTCTGAAAATATTAACAATATCAAAAAAATGATTTTCGGAAACCCCTATAAATTTTTTAATACCTATCCAACAATATATCACACGTTAGGGTTGAAATGAAAAAAAAAACACTCCCCTCTTTACGTGTACGGGGATACCCTAATAAAACATTTTTTATGATGGCGTGATTGATATACATATTGATACCAAATTTCACTTTTCTAGTGCTAACGGTCAATGAGATTATCCGCGGATGGACGGACGGACAGACATGGCGAAACTACAAAGGATCCTAGTTGACTACAGAACCCTAAAAACGAATATACAATATACCTATGAATTATAGTATGACCCAAACATATAAAAGTATTATGAAATAAACTCGACGTGACTAAGCCGGATCCTTAAGCTGATTATCTTGCCTCTCTCGGCTCTCTCCACTTAAGTTTGTACAACAAACAGAAAAACGATTTCCACGTACCCATATCATAGTACATAATCTGCTTTATATTATTGTCCTCAACTTTCAGTTAAGTTCAGCGTAAACATAATCAACCCAATAAAACGAGCTCTTCAAATACAGGTGTAACGATTTACCATCATCCCCCTTCTTTTAATTAATATTCGAGTAAAACAGAATGTCGTTGGCAATTAACGCTAAATATTTAATAGTACATTACGATACAAGTGCGAAAAAAAGGAAGTTCGAAACGAGTGGCGATAAATTAAAACACGACCGAAGGGAGTGTTTTAAATCGACACGAGTTACGAATTTCATTTTCGCACGTGTATCGTACGACGTTTTTCAGTACAGATGAGCCTCCGAAGTTTCGACCTGGCATATAATGAACCACTTCTCGAACTAGTGCGTAAAAAAACGACCATCTGTACTGAAAATTCAATTTCCGAGACGGTGTGATTTTGCGGTTAAAGAACATCGTCTGTTTCAAAAATAATGGGGAAGCGACGTAACCAAATGTCGGGAAAGTGCCGCTCGCGGCTATTGTTTTCACCTGGCAGCACAAGCAAATTAGAGCAAGCCAGTGTAAGTAACGTGTGACAATGAAGTCCAGCCACTCGGCTCGCAACTCCCTCGAGCACCATCTCTGTTTTCTCACTCTGATATAACAAGACAAGATCCATCGTTCTGTCCCACTCTAGTTTGAAGAGCGCTCAAGGCAGTTGGCAGATAGTACTCGATGTTCATATTTTAATTAGGCGTGCCAGAATTTGAGCGGCCTCAAACAATGCTTTGAGCATTTTATGCGCTTTTTGTTTTGTCCGTTTATGAGCCGCCCAAGTGTCACGGGAGTTATGCAGAGGACAGGCGAAACTTTGCCTTTGACGGACGGCAAACGTGGCATACGTCCCCGGAGTACGTCGACGGCTTGACTCGACGAACTTAGATTACAAAGTTGAGGCATAATTAAATGTTTTTGTTCTTTGATCACAAAGATGGCAAAAAATAAAATCCCGCGATTTCAAAGCGATATTCTCAATAAAGTGCATTAGGGTAATTCCGAAAGTCGTTTAATTTACCATTATTTCCATCATATCAAGATCCCCTTTCGAAATTACCCGAGCATTTCTGTCATTCGGAATAACCCTAATGCACTAAACCAAAGACATATGTAAGTCCGTATAGACGGATAAAGTCTAAGAAAAAGGTACGGTGGCCTAGATGGCGTTACACCTTTGGGGAACGCTCGGCTGGATGGCGCTAATATTAATATTTGACATTTGAACATATATCAAGCTAACAATATGGGCCACATTGTCAAAACTGAGGTTCAAAACTTTTAAGCTTGTGTCGAGAGATGGCGGTCTATGCACTGTGATAACACATTTTACTTTGACAGTAACTCTCTATAATACTCGATCCTCTTTGCCCCAAAGTAAGGTCTTATATAGAAATATTGTTTTCGCTTTACAAAAAAAGTAGTAACGATACTCACCTTCCCTTTTTTCCGTACTTATTGTAGATTACCTGAAAACGAAACATTCATAAATAATCACACCAAACATTCAAAGAGTACCGCCAAATACGATATCTAATATTATTCCTTCCTGCATTTCAGAAACATAGAAATAATCGAGTTAAATAATTCTAAAATGTAGGTCGAACATATTTAGTAGTGCCGGCCTTCGGCGCGAAGTTCGCGTTGACAACGACTAGATATTTCATTTCAATTGGAAAGCATAAATTGAAACTGCACCGAAATGGGGCGAGAGCATCCGAACACTTGGACGAATTTCCTTTTAATATTTAATGCGGTTAACTCTCTCGGGTTCACATTCGGTTCGGAACATAGAGGAATAAAGTAATGGAAGACTTGTAACTCCTCATCTTCCTCCTTGCGTTATCCCGGCATTTACCACGGCTCATGGGAGCCTGGGGTCCGCTCTGACAACTAATCCCAAGATTTAGCGTAGACACTAGTTTTACGAAAGCGACTGCCATCTGACCTTCCAACCCGAAGGGTAACTAGGCCTTCTTGGAATTAGTCCGGTTTCCTCACGTTGTAACTCCATCCATACATCAGTAAATGCGGGTTATTTGTATAGGCATAGTTAAGTGACATCTAGCGACAATCACGCGTCAAATAGCGTGAATTATCAGTGCCACTACTCGATACTAGGTGGCGACAGTGTGTCGTCTGCCAAAAAATAATATTAGAGCAGTTTACGACTTATATTAGGTATAATCAGAAGGAATTGAAAACAGAATACCGATTAACCCCCTTATTCAGCCGTATATATTTATCAAGCCGATAAAGTTCGTTTGGCCCTTTCTATCACATCAATACGTCGGCAAGGGACAAACGAACTTTATCTGCTTGATAAATTTAGTGGACGTTTATGAATAAGGGGGTTATACTATTGTAATAGTAGCTATAAATTGGTGAGCATTAGACTCTTCGTTCGTCGCGACATCTATTGACATAGTAGCAGTACTGATAATTTACGATAGTTGACGCGTGATTGACGCGTGATTGACGCGTGATTGTCGCTAGATGTCACCTAACTATGCCTATACGAATAACTCGCATTCACTGACGTGTGGAGTTACAGCTCTTCTTTTACTTATTCCTCTATGGTTCGGAATGACCTCGTCTAAAAGTAAAACGTTTTGGTGAACAATTTTATCGAACCAAGTTTTTCCTGATTGTTGTGTTACATATGAATTGATGTGGGTAATAAATAACTTTATTTTGGTTGAAAATAAAGTGCACATCAACTTGTCAATAAAGTACAACACACAATTTGTAAGTTTTGGGATTGCAGTTAATGCGAAAGATTTATTATGTAGGGTAGATATAATAGTTAGGCTACAATTACATTGCTTCTGTTTACAAGATCATACGTGTTTACAGTTACAAAAGTTACGAATTAAACTGCACAGGGTACTAGCCCCGATGCGTATGTATTCGTCTAGTCAGACCATTTTTTGAGGTCCTCCTGTTTGTACAAAAATAATGTCTTAGTTCAAATCGTGATATACCTACACGTAAAAGTTATTAGAATAAACAAAATATTTCTGTATTACTAGACGAACTCCACTGCATCGGGGTTAGTAGGTTCTATATAATTATTAACCTAACAACAGCATCAGGTAACGTGTAAGTTTTAAATAAGGATTAATAACAAAAACTTTCCCACCGGCTAAGAATACTATGCTAAATATGTAAATTTCTAATTAAACTGCACTCTGTATAACGCTATGTAAACACGAATATACTTGGAAAGTTATGAAAACACGAAACAGTATTTTCAAGTTAGTTTTACATGTATTTTGAATAAATAATCTTTATTTTTAGATATACAGCGAAAACTAGGCTAAATGAGGAATAATTAGGTTACACCTAGGTTAACGTAATTTTTAGCGTGGCAAGGACGCTTTACCACGGGAAAATATAGTTTTTTTTAATCAGACATACAATTTATGATCGTTTATACACAATCTTATTGATATAACGACCTTCTTGTTTCTTGTTTGATATGTGTCGACCGGTCTGGCGCAGTCAGTAGTGACCCTGCCTGCTGCGCCGCGGTCCCGGGTTCGAACCCCGGTAAGGGCATTTATTTGTGTGATGAGCACAGATATTAGTTCCTGAGTCATGGATGTTTTCTATGTATAATTGTATATAAGTATTTATATATTATATATATTGTTGTCTGAGTACCCACAACACAAGCCTTCTTGAGCTTACCGTGGGCCTCAGTCAATCTGTGTAAGAATGTCCTATAATATGTATATAAATCCTAGTATGCCGAAAACTAAATTCGAATATCGGGAGAGCGTTGAGCGGATTTCAAAGCACAATACGTAAGTACGTACCATTTTGTACTGTAGCGCGAAAACCTATTGAAATAGAGAAAACCTTTCCGAGGTATTCAGGCGAAAAGTAAACTTTTTCAGTGTATGAACTAAGATATTATGAGGCTCGATATTCGAATTTCTGTCTAGTAGGACACGCAAAATAATAGTTTAGTAGCCGCTACGTAGTTACAGTGAAGAAAAGCAAGTCAAGGTATCATATTACGCCAACAGCACATCCATAAATTTCAGTGGAAGGTCCGATAGCAAAGTCTGCAGAAATATGAACATCCTTGGAGACCGCCCTTGCGCAGCGGCCTCGCCGGGTTAATATAACGAGAATAAAATACGCCTAACGTTGCCGAGGTAAATGAGATACTGGGTGGAACATTATTATTAAATAACACGGGCATTTAGACAGCAAATAAGCTACGACCAAAGGCTAGTACGTAAGGCACTAAGATTTTCGGACGATCTGAAGAAATCAGTGATTGGTCTCCCCTGAGAATCTCAGGCTGAGATCTATGTAAAAAGGAAAGAGCGCCTAACAGATTTCTTTATTAAATTACTTAGTCGCCAAAGTGATTTCAGCAATTTTCTATTCTTATTCTATTTTGTACCATCCATACTCTCACTTGCAATATAAAATCATATCAAAGGTTATATTGGACAACTGGGCCGACCTAAAAATAGCGAAAAAACGAATACTCCGTATCATAGAAAATGGCAAAGCCAAAATTTTTGGATAACCTAACTTTTCGCGATTACGCGACTAACTAACCCCAAGTTAGTATGACCTTATATTCATTCGCCCCTTTAATAATTGCACGTGGCTAAATAAACACCCCGCATATGATAATTAACTACTAAGAGTGCTCAACACACAGAGGAGTATTACATAACCCGCAACGTAGTGCAAAATAACTGTGTTATAAAAAACCCTGGACACTAAGTAATATAATTTATACGGCACAGAAAATAAACAACAATGTTCTAACGCAAGACCGGCACAACATTAATTAACGAGGAAAAATAATTTCAGATAAGCTGTAACATAATAATATTCATGTAGTAAATTGTGCGGTAGGAGATGGCGCGGCGAACGCATGACTCTTCGTAATTTAGGACTAACGGCCTGCGAAAAACCCATAATCGTACTGCCGGAGCCTGTACCATGGTTTTGACGATATAAAATACGTTACTTGGTAGAGTGATAGGTGTACCTACCTATGTAAGAGTTTTGAATGATTCATTTTCATATTGACAGGGATATAGACGGTCTATACCCCGGTCAGTATAAGTCTAATGATACTATGTAAGTGTTACACTTTGGACTACGTACTGCCTCCGACGAAAGATCAGCGCTAGCCCAGCCAGGCTCAATAGCACCATGCTGAGATGGGACTCGTAGTATAGCATTTTTGGTTGTTGTTATGTTAGTTCTTGTTTCATTGTATATTTTTCGACGAATAAAATACGGGTATTTAGTTTGTAGTAAGTAACCGTCTGGACGCGCTGTTAATTTTCTTCATACAATGAATAACATTTTCCGTGACGCAATCGAGTAACGTATTCTAAACGTAAAACTCATGATAGAGGCTTTGTTCGTACAAAACAAATAACTGTCTATGTTATTAGCTACCACATAATAATATGAATACTGCCCTAGTTCAAATAGGAAATAAATTATTATAAATGTTATTATTAATGTCTGTGTTTGTGCCTAACAGGCATCGCTGCGCAGCTTCAGACTGAAGGGTTAGATAAGTTTTTCTTTAGTAATGTGACATTTATACTTAATATTTATCTGAGTTATCGCTCGGGCATTGGACCTTTATTATAGAGAGTAAGTACCATGTGAATTTTGCGGTGAAACCATAGGGTCCCAACGAGCATTTTTCTTGCAGAAATCGCGAAACGTCTAGTTGAAATAACTTTGGCGACCGAAGAGCTGGCGACATACATCGAGAAAATACCGCCAGCATTCTTAGTACAAATCATCAAGGATTTTTTTTTAGATGTTATGCTTAGTCTATCAATGTGTCATAGTCTAACATACGAGTTATCCACAGTCCACAGCTGAAGTTTGAGTAGCATTAGTGCATATTCACAGTATCCGATCCGATATACCGATGTAGGAAGGATTTCAAAGGACAAAATCAAACATTTGTCGAGTTATTCAATATATGGGATATCGGTCCTACATCCGATATTGGATCGGATAATGTGAAAATGCACTTACAGTTAAACAGACAAATCTGTCCGCTGCTGACAATGCCATTTATTTCTTTTCTTTAATAAGTACACAGTAATAAACAATGTTGTTGGGTATATTATATGTTATTTTTGTCGAAAACGAAAGTGTAAGCTTACAAAATATATTTTCCCTCATTACGAGAGCTCACAGCTCATAAACGAGGTTTGCCTCAAATCCCACCCTTTGAAAATCATTAAAAGGGTCGTATCCGCAGGATTTAATAATAGTCGAACACACACAGAGGAGCAACTGAGCAAGCTAGAGCGAATACAAAATCTCTGCATCCGGTTTATATTTGGATTGCGTAAATTTGACCACGTCTCTCATTTCCGCGCGCAACTCAAGTGGCTCCCAATCCGCTTTCGACGAAATTTTCATATTCTTTGTCTCTTATATAATATACTTTTTAATCCCACCACACCTCGTTGCCTAAAAGAACGTTTCAGTTATTTAAACTCCACTAGATCCTCACAAAACTTGCTTCTCTCTGTTCCTCCTTCCTCTTCCAAATTCTACAATTCTTCTTTCACTTTTCGGGCTGTTCGGCTCTGGAACTCTCTTCCTGTCGAATTGAGACGCGCTCAATCCCTTGCTACTTTTAAATCCCATCTGAAAGACTATTATTTGTCCCTTCATTAGTGTCTCTGTAAATTCTCCACTTACACGTTTGGCACGAAATATTGTATGTATTATAATATATGTATGTAGGTATATAATATGTAAGTAGTATGTATGTATATGTATGTGTAGGTATTATATGTATTATGTAGGTATATGCTTTTTAGCTACAATTAATTACTTTTAATTTAGTTTTTTTGCACCTCCTAATTAGTTAAAGTTATGAATACCATTTTTCCACTACCCAAAGGTTGCCTGGAAGAGATCGCTCTTTAGCGATAAGGCCGCCTGTTGTTTACCTCTGTAATAAAATTTATTGTATTGTGTGTGTTCCTATGTACATTTCTGAGGTTGTGCAATAAATGTCAAAATTAATTAATGCATTACCAGGGCAATGAGTAATATTTAACATGTCAATCAATATAAAAATTAGTTATTAAAAAATTCATTAAGGTTATAAAAACATTTGTCGATCAGCCAATGTCGAAGTTTACGTAGAAATAGATTTTTAGACAACAATCTTAATTCTAAAGGGATATTGTTAAAAACTTTCCCTTAAAGTGGATTTGTATTGTATTGTATTGTATAGTCGACATATTAATGCGAGTTGATGTGTTTACTTAATAATTCAAAACTCTTTTGTACATCAAAAACGAAAGATCAACGAAACGTTAACACATTGACATAACAGAAATGTAACAAAACGTTATATTTAGAAGCCTTCACTTCATTCAATTTTACCAGTGTGCATAACCGAATGCCCAAACCCGTCACGATTCGCTCACGATTCGTTCACGATTCGCTCTCGTGAGCGTTTCGTGAATATTCGTGATAAAACTAAGCTGATGAAAGACCAAAAGATGACCACTGGATAATAGCTACGATCCTTAACGATAGCACAGTATAATAAAGAGTACTATCGTACAGTATGGCCACTCCCGCTCCCCACTGAAAGTGCCGCCCACCCCATCTCGGTTACCTCAACAGTCGACCTGTCATATTGCACTCATACAAGCATAGTACGCGTTCACCTACACGAGCTTAGACTGTGTGCTGGGAACGCGCCTTTTTCATATATTTGATCGCCATCACATCAGTGTCCGAGGTGTGACAATAGGTACCTATCTCTTAAAGAAAAAACACTCCTACCTACCATACGACACATTTATCAAGTTTATCAGTTCAGATCTAATAACATTTATGGGTTTAGTTTGGTGCTCTCAATTTAAAAGAAAGTTTTATCGTGCAATTTTATGTTTCAACTTTCAAAAGCTACCAACTTTAATTAAAATCGCTCGGCACCACCTTCTGTTGCGAGTTTAACTTTGGGAATAGCTAGTAGGTACGAGTACACCTATGCACCTGCAATATTTGTATTATTTATTACTCAGCTGCTATTTTTCTTACACTAATCTTACAAAAAATTACGCCTGTAATCTGAAAAGCACACGAAAATGCTCAATTTTCAGTGCCATGAGGCATGAACGGGTTGAAAGAAACCGAATTTGTGATATTGCAGTGACAGGTTGCTAGCGGGTCTCTATTGGTTCCCATAAACTCTTTAGTCATAATGTATCGTTTGTCCTCATTTTCGTTAGTCATAATTTGATTACTCAGAAACGCGTAACTTTTCAGGATTGCCAAAAAACAAACCTAACCTAACCTAACCAATCTATTGATGGTCTTAATGAAAACCCTGAAAAGGTAACCATTTCAGAATAATGACTAATCATAATCTGACAATCATTACATTATGGCAAAGAAAGGGATCCGGTCGCTAGCTAATCGCCTACATAACAAATGGACCTAAAATACCTATTACAAATTTTTTATGCATTAAAACCACAGACCAACCCCTATAGACATCTATTACAAGACGACTCGCGGTCGCCAGCCTTCCTAGTATTTGCACTGATATAAGCGCGGGCGCTCGCCGTGCCCGATCAGTATCGACCAAGTAACAGACCTGAAAGCAGCGCGTGTTTTTCGCACAAAAAAATTGGAAAAGGGTATTTTGATGCCTTAAAGATGTCCACCTGTAGTGTGAAATGGTGTGGAAAGGTAACAAGAAGCTCAAATTTAAAAACAGACGGCATTACATTCCACAAATAAGTCATATTTATAATTTATTCAGAGCCGGCATAGGTCAACTTACATTGGCCACTTACGCGTCAGTAGAGGGACAGTCATACTTCTGTCCCTTTTCATCTGGCGCGACTGCCCGCCGTCCTTGAAACGGCCAATCACAACGCGCTTAACACATTCCCCGCCCGCTCCTCGCACCCCAAACACTGGTGACTCGTATCGCGAACCAAATATACAAGACTGCCACTCTATAGGAGGTTCTCTGTAATTAAAACAAAATATAAATTAAAACTAATACACGCGTGTATTGGTCTTTTCGATACAGTTGAAAACTAGTTCGAATTACGTATATTTTATTAACACCACGGAATATAATATATGTATATTAGTACAAGTACAGAAGGCTCACTCCTTTGATGTTTACAAAATGCCGCCATTCTAAATTCTTACCTACATTAACAGTCGGACCGCACGCGAGCAGCCGACATTGAATTCTATTACGCCGCGTGAAGGTCGTCACCACTGAATGGGCCGCGAACTCGCGGCCGCCGGCATGTACTTGTAACGCAGTGATAGAATCGCGGAGTGAACCGCCCCCGTTAAAACATTAAAGGACAATTTACCTTATAGCACAGCCATAGTGCATGGCGTACTCTTAAAATTATTATTCTTAAAATTACGGACATAAATACCTAAGCCAAGTTTACAAAGTAAGCTTACAAAATTGTCATGTTTGATATTCAGGAAAGGTTTTATAAAAGAATAGTACATTACATCAGAGGCCGGGAAAATGAGGATTTCCGGCCAAGTGGGTATATACGGCCGAGCGAGCGTGCGAGCGAGGCCGGATAGGGATACAAGGCCGGGAATCCGTTTTCACGCCGAGGCATGTATAGTGCTTTTCTCAAACATACATTGAAATAAAAAAAATGCTGTAAAGGACAATATTTTATAAAAAAAAGTTACTTTGCAGGCCTAGGCCTAAAAAATAATATGAAATCCCTTTACAGTCCTCTCGAGTTGTTGCGCCCAAAAAGCGATACTTCCCAGCCCATTTTAAGGAACGTAAAGACAATATTTCATTGCATGTTTGAGAAAACTTATTTTCCCTCGCAAGATTCTCTGATAAACATAAACAACTTTTTCATTTCCTTTGATTACGACCCTGTCAAAATATTGTCGTTGAATAGCGTCTAATTTTACGCAATACCGTCTAATATAAGACTAAAACGGCAAAATCATTCGTTCGTATAAGAGAAGCGAGTAAACTGGAGGTAATAAGACAAATGGTAGTTCCTAGTCGTTTATTTTACTTTTCTTAACGCAGTTGGTGTTACGACTGAGTTAGATACATTGGTTAGTCTCGGCTGTGTAATTACAGCCAGCAGATAAGCGTTTTGCGTATTCAATAATAAATATAGTTGTTTGTCTAAATTATTGAACGTAATAAATATACCTCTATAGGACGGTGTCCCAAAATAAAATGAGTAGGCTAGGCATATTGGGACCTTGCTCGCCCGCTTTTAAGCTGGTTCATTTTGACACACCCCGCTGTCTTTAGTACGGCCAGCATCAAAAGTAGCGAATTAAACAACGCTATAGAAGTAACTTCCATTTTATAACCGCTAAACAAACAAGAGACGGGTGTCTATACATACCTAAATAGAAATAATAATGAAACTCTGATATTTTGACCGCGATCTGTACTTTTGGTGCGTTGTTTCATCTGCTACAACTACTACTGATGCTGACTGTACATTGTAGCCATTGTAGGCATCTTATGACCATGACTGGCTCTCGCAAATAGAAACGGAACTATGTTTCGAATGTCTTAAATTTTTATTGAATAGGCTGGCACAGAAAACTTAGGTACTGCGGAAAGAGAAGAATTATAAAATGTATAGATCCCCACACATAAACATTAAATAAATGTCATATACAAAGAAAAAGTGACCAAGGCCTCCAAGTGTTCCGAGCTGGAATCGAACCAGCGTACTCCGTTAACCGGACGGATGCCTGTAAAACCACTCGGCCATCGGATCACGAAAGCAAGGGTCGAAATTTCCAAGTATATGACACAATTACCGAAGGCTTGGCGGGCCCCCGCCATCTCTGTGGTAGAACCGAAACTAGTTCGACCTCCTAACTGAATCAACACATGTGATTACGAGCTAGCCTTGGTCACTTTTTCTTTGTATATGACATTTATTTAATGTTTATAGTATAATAGTAGTGTTACTACTTAAAAAATACAAATTAAAATATTTTCAAATGAGAATAATTTAATTTGTTCTAAGATCCCCACACATTCCATACAGTCCACGACTTTCGACCAGACTCCATAAAGCTTCATACTATTTCAGTAGCTATGCCGTTTTAAAATAAAAACATTCTTTATTTTATTACATATTTCTCGGCGACAAAATTTTGATGCTGTGTGAGCGGCCATTTGAAGGTGTGTCTTTTGATTCCCTAATTTCCCCGACCCATTTATCAACCTATCAAGATGCATTAGGTCCAATAAATAAACCCATATACCTGCAACATAATTCGTAGTTAATCGACTTCACGACGTTATTACCATGAAATTATCGGCTCGTCAGACTCTCGTTCCCTTGTTTATCATTTCTCGTCGAAAACAGTAACGCCGCAGGCAAAGCCCGTTGTTACGGACGTGAAAACAGCTTCCATGTTATTTTCACTGCCGATACCGTTAATATGTGTTAGTTAACCGAATTTTGAAAGCCCGGTGAAAGTGCCGTGATAATTAGGATGTTAAATTTTATAATAGGTTATTTGCTAAACGGGTACAAACTGTACAAGCTAGTGTAACAAAACTAAGTACTCGTAGGGAAAAATCTACCTAATAATTGTTGTGACTTAGAAAGTCATATACAATATCTTGTTGTTATAAATAGAGAGCGGATTTCATGTAGCGATTTAAATATTAATATGGATATGATTAGTGCATTTTTTTAAATACATGTCATGTGGATTATATCAGGGGCGGCTCACTCCGCGATTCTATCGCCGCGCTACAAGTACATGCTGGCGGCCGCGAGTTCGCGGCCTAATCAGGGGTGGCTCGCGTTCTCACGGAACGCAGGTTCGCACTTTCTATTGTTACTTTACGTCGCGAGTATTTTTTAAAGGTTCATATGCGATGTCTGCTCGAGGAATGGCTAATAATGCTCATTTAAATAGACATCATGCATGAAATAAATACCATAGGACATTCTTACACAGATATCTATTGATAAAGTCCCACGGAAAAGTTCAGTAAGGCTTGTGATGTTGGAACTTCAATAAAAATATATAAATACTGTATATATACCTAGAAGGTACCCAAGACTTTAATATAATAGTATTATATGTTATCTGAGCATTAATTCGTTTCAACCCATAGGCAACCCTATCACCGGACGCCGCGCACGTGCGGCTGGTTTCTTTGTAAGAATTTTGTAGGCATTTAAAAAGGCGGCATTTCGTGAACATCAAAGCAGTGGGCCTTCTGTACTTGTACTATTATATATTCTGTGATTATATTAAGGTTTTACAATTTATCGCATCTACATCGCACACCGCAAACTTCGCTGACTAATTAGATTAAATTAATGTTATTTTCTTTAAATGTAATTTTTCTTTTCTTTAAATGTAATTATTTTTGTAAATATCTACATTTAAAGAAAAGTATTTCATTCTAAATAAAGGTGTTTGTATACAGGAAGCGAATTATTTTAATTTTTCTATTTTTTGAGTCGTAATATAGAAGTTTTCACAAGAATTTATATAAATAAATTATTAAAAATTTACAAACATTTTTTTATTTTATTAATTATATTTGATTATATTATGATTATTATTTTTGCCCAATATTCACAAAAGCATCCAAAAAGGGTTTTACTTTTATACATTTTTTGTGTGTAGAAAAAATAATAAATTATGCGAGTCATTCCTCCTCCTCCTCCTCCTCCTTTTTGCTGTGTACTTAACACAGCAAAAGGGAGTGTACAAGTTTCTAATGGGGTGGCAACGCGCATGTGACACTGTTTGAGTTGCAGGCGTCCATAGGTTACGGTGACCGCTTTACATCAGGCGGACCGTATACTTGTTTGCCACCGACGTAGTATAAAAAAAAAAGTCATATCTATATTAATATTTAAATCGCTACATGAAATCCGCTCTCTAGTTATAAATAATGTACATATTCAACCGAATGTTGCTTGCATTCGTAGCGGTGCCCGTACTACCCGTAGCGTTCACTCGTAGTACATGCATGACGTCAGGCCTTCAACGTGTGGTTACCCCGGCTAGTATAGCGGCTAGCAAGCTGCGTTGTGTACCTATCTCTATCCAGCCAGATTGCTGCCAGCATAACAAAATCTATGCAATTATATGCATTGGCAATTCAAAATCTACGCATTGGCAACATTTGACTGATACAGTGCGCATTAGTGCGATCGCATTGGTGGCAGTTGAGGCTCAATATGTTATCTTCCGCCTGTCAGCCACTTGGAATCTAGCAAAGCCGTTCAACTTTGATTTTCATCAAATATACGTGTAAACTCGGTTTAGGCTGATGTTTGTGTTTATTGACAACATAAGTTTATTAAGCAGAGGTGGAACTTCACAGCATTTTCCAAAAATATTCCGTAAATATTGTATTTATAAAAACACGAGAGGCCGGTATAAGAATTAATTTCACAACACCCACGGTTTTCAACAACACACAAATAGAAATAAAAATATCAGAGGCTTGACTTGGCCACTGATTATATAAGCACACAAGTGTAGCCAAAGTATGGTACAGTCTGACCAAAAAGAGTAGAAATTAAAATGATTACGTTGTTGCTACTTATTAATTTTTACTCTTTTTGGTAGACTTTAACATGCTAGTAGACAAAACTACGCAAAGTAAATACGTGTCTATTTACCTGGCTGTATATTGTAGACTGTCATTTACCCCATTAGGCTACTTCACTACTGTAGGTACGTTTTTAAAAGCTTTGTCATGGAGTAATTTAGCTTTTAATGGCCAACTAGGATCGCCGTTCCTAAATTGTTCTAAATGGTTGTGTGAGTACGGCTATCAAAGGCTTTTTGTTTTAATGAAACATTTTTTATACGCGTTTGCTAAACGCGTAAATAAGATATTACTTTGTTTTGTTACCTACCTATTTGTTTACTGTTGACTGTCGACGGATCGAAATTTTATTCATATAATATGTTTTTATGTATGTAAATTAAAGGAAACGCACTTTTCGATAGTCAGTAGTATACGCTTTACGCACAAGTAAACAGTAACTAATGAAAAAAACATTCAAAAACTTTCTCACTAAGATCACATTAAGAAGTCTTCAATCAGTAATTACACTGTAAAGGAAAGTGATTTTCAAATGTACAAAGTGTATGTTTAAGGATTGTTTTAATTTCAAGGGTGCATTCCTGAGCTTCAATGCCTTCAATTAAGTTCCTAAATGATTCAAATCAAAGGAACCTTTATTTTTTTAACCGCCTTCCAATTCTCAAGGGAAGGGGTTCTCAATTCGTCTGTATGTTTTTTTTTTTTTTAATGTTTGTTCCTCGATATCTCCGTCGTTACTGGACCGATTTTAATTTTTTTTTATTGAATGTATATGCATACAGATTGGTCCCATTTTTCTCAGAACCCAGTTCTGGTGGTGGGATCCTGGAGAAATCGAGGGAACTCCTCAAATCTGAAAGGCATACATATGGTGATTTTTATGTTTTTAAAGGAACAGTATGCATTTACGTACGGAACAGTGACATTTGGTGCAGTGGAACTCCTGATGATGGTCAAAATGGAACTCCTCAAATCTGAACGGCACACTTATAGTGACTTTGGTATTTTTATAAGAACAGCATGCACTTACGTCCAGAACAGTGACATTTGGTGCAGTGGAACTGCTGATGATGGTTAGAACGGAACTCCTCAAATCTGAACGGCACACTTATAGTGACTTTGGTATTTTTATAAGAACAGCATGCACTTACGTCCAGAACAGTGACATTTGGTGCAGTGGAACTGCTGATGAAGAGTGAGCCGCCCCTGGTTAGAGTTCCGTTCTGATAATCATTCTCATCTGTAAGTACTTCAGAATCATCTAAATTTCAAAATTGGTTCAGAAATGACGGAGATATCAAATAACAAACATTAAAAAATATACAGACGAATTGATAACATAATCCAACATTTGAAAGTATTTATCACCAGAACCCCAAAGGAAGGCGGTTTTTTTTTCTTAAAAATTATTTTTATCTGATTACGATTGGGTATAGCAATAACTTTAAATACTAAACGCAAGTACTTAGGTACTATCTCTGATGGTCGATGTTCAAAAAGTAATTGACTTCGCATAGTTTTCTAGTGGTGTATATAATCAACATCTGATTTGTGAACAACTACTAAATACTTACATTTTATGCAAAATAAAAAATAAAATCATATCATTCCGTGCCCTTAAAAATTAAATCACACAGATTCACAAATTCAAAAAAAAACATGTTTCGTTTAAAACAGATTTTAGGATAATTGACGTTCCAGTTTCGACGGAGTATATTCCTAAATTCATCCCCAGTTCCATTGGAGTTAACAATAGAACATCCCCTCCAGCAGAAGTTCTATTCTCGGGGGGTCTGTCATTGACCCAGTTATGCGAGCAGACAGCCTGCAACTACCCTGCTAAATTAATTATAATAAAGGTAAATGGTTTAATGCAAACACGGTGCCAGCCGGCACGGTGCCACTGCGGTGTCCGTGCTGATTTTACAATGCGACAAATGGTAAAAAAGTATAATAAAATTCTAACCGTGGTTACTGACGATAACGGCACGCGCGATTCTTTCTAACTTCCTCAATGAAAATCACTGACATACGCTATCCATATATACTACATCCATATGTATACTCACTCATCACATTTGTGTCATGACCACATGACACTGACATATTCGAGATTTAACACACTCACGGGCACAGCGGAAACTGCGGGATGTGATGTGAATGTGCCACAGTAAAATCCCATACAAAATGTTAGCCTTTCTTCTCGTATGGACAGAGTGCCATAGCGCAGTTTTAAAAGTATTTATATTCATAAATGCACAGATACATTACACGTCAACAGTTACAGTTCATATATGCAAATTCAAAATTTGGAATAATAATTAAATTTTTAAAGTAGGACAAGGATAAGTTTTATTGTAAGTTTTAATTTAAGTGTTTATTGTATTATTTTTATGTTGTTTATAAATAAATGAACCTAATGTATAATAATGTTTTTGACAGTATTTTTGGGTTCAAAATAAAATAAAAACCTGACAATTGCGAATCGGTCTCGGTCTCACCCAATTTGGGTTCCGCCCAAACATTTTTTTTAGATTTTGACTTTAGTATAGTGTAAGTCATGTTAGCTGTCTTCATAGTTCTGGGTCAACGGGAAGTAAGTAGTTAAGTACTTTGTTATTATAAACACCTAACTTCTATGAAAATACCAACACTCTAACTTAATATGGTCTGCTTTGGGTCTGCTTATATTACTTCAAACAAAGTAATGTAAATGAAAACAGCGGTAACGTACGTTGAATATAACCAACATAAACACAGTTCACGAAATTCACCCAACAATATTGCTAGCGCGGTTCAATTTGCATCAATTTCCGAAAGGGTTACGACTAAAGTTACTGGTGTAGCCTGTGCCTACAATGTAGCTATTAGACCTTCACAAATCTGGAGGTGACCTTGCCTAGCTTCTGAAATATACAATTTTTAGGTGCCTATTTATAGATGAGCCATGTAACATATTAATTCATAGAAATTATTAGTGACTCCATGATCTGCAGATAACTTAAAACGAGATAAATGTAGGTACCGAAATCCTCTAAAATCTGCTCACATAATGTCATGACTCGTGTCAAAGACAGTCGGTTAAGGATTACGATCATTACTTAATGGCCGACATCCATACACTATATGACAGCATTTTCGCTTCCGCTGAAACGAAGAACTTCGCTAACGGTAAGTCAAAACTTATATAATTCTATAGCCGATTTAAATGAACAGAAACTTAATTAAGACCTACCTCAAACTGTATATAACTTAGAACGTAACTCGTTATGAAGATTCATCCTATTTAGATCCAGTTGAACAGATAACCTGGACGAGGAACTCTTTTTATCTTTAGTAGGTACTTATACGTTTAAGGGGTACCGTACGTACCTCTATTCCTGGGAAATTGGAGATAAAATGGTTACTGAATGTAACTACTTAAAAGACGAGCTTTACATAATATATACAAGTATGGTGACGGGTTAAGAATTTCACCACCCCTTTCTTTCCGTGGGTGTCGTAGAAGTCGACTGTGGGATATGGGTTAAATTGTGGCGTAGGCGAGAGGCTGGCAACCTGGCACTGCAGTGTCACAGTTTCGTTTTCTTACAAACCTCTTATTTGCTAAGAGTGGCACTGAAACTTGAGTAGTTTCATGTGCACTGCCTACCCCTTCATGGAATACAGGCGTGATTGTATGTATGTTGTATGTATGTATACAAGTATTATCAATTTAACAACTTATACGGACGGAGTCACAGGCAATGACTAATCAAGCCTAGGTTTTTCGAGACTTTTACTCATTAAAAACATTACGCAAGGCGGTTAGCTGTGAAAGCATTGTATGAAGATGTTAGCAGTCGCACAACTTCACTGAGGGAAGAGTGTTTCTTGTTATTAAATAACTTTTATCGACCTACGCATCGCCTTACCACAGCTAATGTAGACATACACAAGTTTGAGTTCAAAATCCGGAGAATGACGTGAGAAAAATTGTAGAAAGAAATAATTTGACAGATAGACGGAATCCTAAAAATGATGACGATCTACTTAAACTTGTGCATATGTAATTACCTACATCCAAATCAACATACACCAAGGTACATAGTATGCAGATATACACAGTAAAACTTATACTTACCTACATGCAAGATGCTTATAAAGTTTTATTTATACACCAACTTTATTAACTAAGTTATTGCAATTTAACACCGCATAGAAGTTCAGGCTAAACCAGTCGAAACTCTGTATCAATATTTATTGTGGCGCGTTCGTCCCAGTTGGATCCCTAACAAAGTAAATTGTTATACGTACCCAAGATAAGTTTTGCAGGTCGTGATCGTGATCTAACCACAAAGATATAACAACAGCAAGGCTGACATAGCTATTAAATTATTTATTTTATTAATTTCGATGGCACTATTAATCCTTTCATCTGGCAAACTCTCGCAGTGGGACTGCCGATTTGAAATTGATCTGAGTGACATAATGTTAAAATTCTAACAGATAGAAATTCCCAATGAGGATATTTGTCATACGAAGGGCTATAAGCTGATCATTTCCAATCAAACACTTTTAAATTCGCAACGTTCTGATATCGGGATATATATAAAAACATCAGCGGGGGGGGAAATAACCTTTACCTAAACTATCTTTCAGCGTCTTTTAGAGATATTGGATCGAATCCGTCAACAAAGTTATCCCAAAAAGTCTCGAATACTTGAAACTTGTCTCGTACCGTGAACATTTTTCCATCTTGACTGATCTGAATGACAGTCGACTGAAAATGAGTTACACGAGAGGAATAAGTTATGCAAAGGGGAATTTGCAGCGAGCGAGAAGTGCGGCCGTTAGTAAAGTTATGTTTTTAGTAGTCATCAATATGCGGGTGAGATGGCTCAGGGGGATGGAGGCTGGCTGGAGGCGTCAAGCCCTGCCCCAGCCATACACAGTAATCCCATCAATAATAGCTAGGTAATATTTCCAGACTTTTGCGGAAATGGCGGAGCGAGCAACTGAATAGTTAACAGAGTGCTTATATGACTGCATCGTTTCAATGGAACGCTGTAAAAGACTTTCCAAGAAATCTCCCGATTGAAATAAACCATTAAAATCCAAGTGGATAGGAAAGATATGAGTTAACTTATTATTTCGTATATTTAAAATTAATGCTCTCTTTATAAAAGCTATGAAAGCTAGGTATACATTTCAGCTTTCATAAGCGAACAATATGGTTCGTCATAAGCTAAAATCAAAAGCATCTAGTGAGGAGATTGTGAACATACTACGTAGAAGATGTTATAGTGACAAGAAATTGTATATCACATACCTAAAGATAAGTAATTAAGGTTCTTCGAAAACCTTTTATCATTTTACGCTTTTATCAACAAAGAAAACTCAGACATTTTCTACAAATCAAGAGCAAAAGAATCTGACGCCCGCTACATTACAAAAAGGAACCTATGTCAGAAATTTGCTTTCAATGGATTCAACGCAAACCCCAAAATCAGATCCACGATTTAAGCTGATCGTAAAAGGATATGGAATCTTTGATATTAAATGTAATTTCGCCTCCATTGCTGAGAGCCCTAGCGATTTCTGAATCCGCATTGGGTATTGTGATCGCGATCGCTTAATGGTAAAACCACGTTTTGGAGAAAAATCCTAGATTAAAATAAGTAGTTTAAATAAGTCAGAGTTTCAAAAGTTTACTACTTAGGCAATTTTGGCATATGGAAAATAACTGGCATATTAATTATTATACTTTTTACTAAAAACCAAACAATTTAATTCAGTAAATGCAAATGACGCTGGTAAATTGAAGTAATTATAGTTAAGTAATATAAACACGCAAATGTAGTCAATTATGAAGTTTGTAAAATATTCAGTCATTAGGGAATCAACGCCCCTTTATTTTTACCGTAACTGTATATTATTTCATCAGACTTATGATTACAATATTTGGTAGCTATTTAGAGGTACTTGTTTTGTTTTGCGGTGTACATAATGGTTATTTGTGTTGTAATATAAAAAAAATTGAGTGGAGCATAGAAATTCGCAACGTCGGCAGTGCGTGCCTTATCTATTCTTCTCGAGCCTTATGACCTACGGCGCTTGTACCCTTTCCGGCAATAATGGGTTGCAGCAATTTTCTCTTTAATTTAGGGTTATCTTTGGCTTTATTACCGACTGGGCTACAGAAATACTACTCTGCATTAGCATTACCTTTACTTTACCTATAGTATAAGCTAGTAGAAGCAGGGAATTACAAAGTTTATTCAAAGCTGGATCAAAGCCACAAAATTTTAAACCTATTTTAACGACTTTAATAGTTTAGGAGTAGGTAAGTTATCCATCATCTGACACTGAGTTCGCGAAATTCTGAACAATTGAACGAACAATTGAAGTGAACGCACTTGATATGTAAAAAAACTACGAGTCTGAGGACTACGACTTCGGCATGTCGTTAGGTTCGTTATTAGGAACCACCTTGTTTAACACTTATAGTTAAATTGGCAAAAAAAAATTTCATCGTTTTCATATATAATAAATGAATTAGTGTGAGAGACCCTTAACAATAATATTCAAGTTAGTGTCAAGTGATTGACGGCACATGTCAAAACAAATAACATTGGGAAGTGTCACACACGTGTTCAGTAATTATTTTTATTTTTTTAATACCTAACTCAATAACCGTAAGAGTTAAGACGCTAGTTTCTTAGAGAAATTAATTGTATTTGATCTAAATAACCATCCCTTAAAGTTAACGGAATTCAATAAAAACAGGGTGTATAGCACTTTAGTGTTTATTTTATAGTATTTTATGCAACTGGTGGTTAAAAGAGGTCAAAAAAGGTGAGTGGCGTGGGTAACAATTTGAGGCGAAGCCGAAAATTGTTAATAAAGACGCCACGAGCATTTTTTGACTCAGTTAAACACCGTTGCATACAATACTTTTTCTACGACCAAGCACTTATTTTGAAAGAAAATTATAAATTCAACAAATACCTACTTTCAGTCATCTTAGTTATCTAGGTGGACCGTCTACCATTTTGAATATGCAGTTTGAGTGCGAACATGAAAATAAAACTGTCTATGGTATGGTTCTTTGAAGCCTGGCCACTAAGACGAATCGAGCCGAGTTGAATCGAGTTCTATACATTTGAATGCGATTCGACGCGTCGCCAATGAACGCAGCAGAAAACGAAGGAGTCTCGACTCTGCGAATTGGTTTGTTAAGTTGGTAGCAATGTATTTACTAAACTGTAAAACAGCTATATCGTGCGACTGCTACTAAATGTTTTCAGGGTATAGACTAGATAGACTTGTCCTGACATCTTTTATGTAGGGTTTTAAAGTTCTATGCACGACCTTGTAACTCACGAATAACAGTACGGGAGTAGAAAAAATCCTTTACCTACTGAGATGGCACGACAGTTGCCACACAACGAACTAAAAACACAATAAATTTAGACACATTTGCATTCGTGTCGAAAAGTTAAGTAGCGTTCCAGATTTTCTAGGTGAAACTAAAGCCACTTCTATTTGGGAAACGGTTGACGTTACTAGTTCGCGAACGCGCTGAAAAGGTCAACTCCACCTACATGAGTGCAGAAAGATTCGTTATATCCCACTTGCACAACTGCTCTCGTCACTAGCATTATTACCTCTAGGACACAAACCTTTTGTTGAGACAACTTTATATCACACACATCTAGGCCCGAACATGACATCCACCATATCCACAAACGTTTACATCCACCATAATAGACATTAAAGAGTTAAGTGTCGGTAATGCCAACATGCCAACCTTTTCTACCGGAGCGAATGAAACGGTATTGATTCTCTATCGCACTAACATATAATGGTAATAGAGAGAGGTTAGTTTCGTTCGCTAGGGCACAAACGATTGGCCTCTTCGCTAGTCCCTCAGGTACGTCCCCAAGCACGAGTTAATCTCCTAGCAGCATCATAAACTCCTGTATGGCTACCTCTGTCTTATCGATTTCTCAGACGGAGCTATTTTTAGACTGCAGCGCATTTTACGATCGGGTAAGCAAACCTCGTTACGCTGCAGTTCTCGAGTAGGTAGCTTTTAAAGTCGGCATGACTTATGTCAACCTTAAAAAACCGGCCAAGTGCGAATCAGGCTTGTATGTGTGATTCTCATGATCTTATAAAATTAAAGACTGTAAAGTAACTTAACGCAAAGTAAACCATGCTTTAAAATGTTGGCTCTCCAGAAGAGAGTGTTTCTCCACCAAACACAGATTGGTCTCAACATACAACAGAATTTTAAATCTTTCAGAATCTTAAATTAATTTTCAAAAGGCCGAAAATTATGCCATGTCAGAAGTGAAACCTATAAGTATACCAAAACTGCGCTCATACATGAACACGACACACTGATAATAACATGTTAATTACATTATTAATATTTGGATATGCGTCCGGATTATGATTCATACCTGTCCGCCAAGTTGTCGTTCGCTGTACACACCTGGAAAATACCAAATATCTGTGTTAAATTCGTGTAAGTATCAAGATAAGTACCTCTAAGGGCTCTACCTTCTCTTAGATTTTCCCAGTTTCAAAACATTTGAAGAAAAATATGTAAGCGTGAGAGTCACGCACGCGGAACAAATCGAAATAAGCAACGAATCACATAAGCCGGTGGCGAAATGTTCAAAGATTTGCATGCCAATAAGTCAAGTGATAAAAATCGACGATCAGACATCACATCTGTGATATAACGTGAATATTAGAGCTTTTGAGCATAACTCGGGAATATGTAAGGAAAGAATGAGAGGATAGCTAACGTATTGAACTTATAACGTAACGTAAAAGAACCAAGTAGCCGACATAGCCCGTACGACTGCACAGTAGAAGCAGAATAGGAAGGCTACAGAGTCAATGTAGTATCGATGTCGTTGACCATTGAGGCAGGACGGTCCTGAAGTGGCCACAGAGCCACAGATAGAAGAACGCAGGGTCAGACAGCCACAAAATACATGGACGAATGGTCTCGTACATGTCACTGTACCGATCCGATGGCTGCGTTGTACTAGAAATCGCTCCCAATGGGTAGGTAAGTATGGGTATGGCCTAAGTCTATCTGCCAGCAGTGGGTCCTGTCCACTGCTGGCATTTGTGGTTAATTAGGTATTAGATAAGTGTACATTCATAATATTGTTACTGTAATACCCGCTTTTGGCTTGGTTACCTTATACATTTATATAAGTACTTCCTCATAGTGCCCGTGTGGTGACGGGTTAAAAATTTCACCACCCCTTTTCTTCCCGTAGGTGTCGTAGAAGGCGACTGTGGGATATGGGTTGAATTGTGGCGTAGGCGAGAGGCTGTGGTAACCTGTCACTGCAATGTCACAGTTTCGTTTTCTTTAAACCTCGTCGGCACTGTGCACTGAAACTTGAGTAGTTTCTTGTGCCTGCCTACCCCTTCATGGGATACAGGCGTAATTGTATGCATGTATGTATTTACTTCCTTATATTTAGGTATTTACATAAATATGCGGGCTAATAATTCATTTCCTTTGAACAATACGCAAGATCGATGCAAAGCCGTAATGTAGCAAAGGAAAAAGATACCATAATCGAGGTTACGATATGTTTTATTTGGGTTGCTACACTCCTTATCCTAGTCGCCATAAAATAACGTCAATACACAAATTCGGCGAACGGATAGAAGCCATCTCCGAGTCGCGTTTATGTCAAGGAAAAAACTACACGAAAGGGATTAAGGGCGGACACTATCGCATAAAATATTAGGTATTTGCTCTAGGATTAGCGCGAATCAAAAGACATGGGTTAAATTGGTTCTTTATTTACCTACATACGAGTTAGTGGGTACCTAGTGAGTAGTCATACCAAACTAAGCTGGCAGTGATTTCGACAGTCCCGTGGGTGCAAATGTTATTTTAAACGTCAAACTTCTATGAAATTAAGACGTTCACACAACCCTTACAGGTTGGACCAATAAATATTTACTGGGGACGCTATTGCACAACACCCTGCATTTTATGATTAAGCACTGAGACTTGGCACAGGTTGTTCCTTGGGTGGCCCTGAGTAGATAAAGATCGGGAGGCATCGAGAGCCCCCCTTAATTTAGGAGGGAAGAGGGGGGGAAGGCTGGCGCCGCCGCGCTTCCTTTGAAACCATATTTCTCTAAAACTATACAAAATAGGGCATGCGATATATCATTTTCGGATAAATGAAGGACGAGGAATTCATTTTTGGAACAAAAAAAATGTATTTTAGAACAAAAATACAAAATAAAATGGGAAAATCTGAAAACGAGATTTTTTTTTATACATATTATTGCACATGTTATGATAACTGTAATGGTTTTTTCTAAATAAAAAATATTATTTAATAGCTACATTTATCTAGTTTTAGAAAATGTATAATTTGTTATAGAAATATATTATAGGACGAGTGATAAAAAATAATTTACATCGCCCGATAGGGTGATTTGAATGCTCATTTCAATAAGTTTTGTCAATGATTTCAGGTATAATCACTATTTTTAACACACGAAAGCCGTAATCATTGTAGTTTATGGCTATTTTAGTGATTAATGAACTTAAAATAAAAAAAAATACAAAATTTTTAAAAAATATTAAAAATGTGATTTTTTTTTAACATTATCCTATTTTGTTCTTTCTACACAATATATATCTAAAAGCAATAAATATCAATAAAAAGCCACATTTATGCAGTTTATAAAAATATATAGTTTGTTATATAAATATATTACGAAACGCGAGATAAAAAATAATGAAAATGAAAATTTTAATGTACGGGTCAGCTTGCATTATTCGATGAGGTGAGGTAAAGGTACTACCCGCTATGCAGTGGAGTTCGTCTAGTAATACAGAAATATACTTATTCTAATAACGTTTACACATGTAGGTATATCACGACCCAGTACAGAAAATTGTAAAAGTCCTATAATATAGTTTATTTTGATTGTAAAATAAAATTGCATGTGACTTATATTGCAAAAAAAATGTCTTAATCACGTTCTCCTCTCCTAAAGCAGTTCTGCATGCATAGGCTTGAAGATTTTTTTGTTTACTAGCAGAATTTAGTTACTTCCTTTGGGCCCCCTTAAATCGGTTTTACCCATCCATAAAAGATAAAATAAAAATCGTCATATTCTTCCTTTCAGTATCAATGACAGTTAGTTATTGCGCAATAGTGCCATAAAAAATAAACTAGATTCGTATTAGCATTAAACATGAATGATTTTTGAACTAAGACATTGCTTTTGTACAAAGGAGAACCTCAAAAAATGGTCTGACTAGACGAAAAATGTGTATCGGGGCTAGTACTCAAGGCTCTCAAAAAGTGTAGCTATTTTGAGTTATTCAAATAAAACAACATGAATAGTCTGAATTTAATTATGTATATGTCGCAGTAAGATAGATAAAGCCGTTATATAGTTATAACCCTAGGAATATAATTATACGTCGTAACATAGTTAAACGAAAGCGATTAATTGCTATCTTACTAGGAATATAACTATAATACGTTACTAGTTTAGTCATATAGTTATATGACTGGATTCAGTTTAGTGAAATGATTGTAGGCAGGAGTGCGGCGGTGCGGCGGAGGTATAGTTATAACCCTAGGGATATAATTATATGCCGTAACATAGCTAAACAAAAGCGATTACCATCTTACTAGGAATATAATTATAATACGGTATTTAAAATTGCAAACGGGACTTAATCGCGTATTACTATGTATTAAGTCCCGTTTGCAATTTTAAATATGTGTAAAAATCGTGAAAATTTAAATCAGTGTTCTATAATACGTATAGCAAGACGATTTGGAATAACAACACCGTCACTGACGTTAGAACAAAGTTTATTTTGTATCGAACATAGTACACAAGGTTTGGTTACTAAACAAACGAATCCAAGCTATATTAGTTAAAACGTAACAGTTAGGGCATGCTCCCGGTATTTCCCGGTTCTTGATTTCCCGGGAAATCCCGGTAATTTTATGGTGGCGAAAGAACCGGGACAAAAGTTTAGGAACCGGTGCTCCCGGTTCTTTTCAAAATATCCGATTTATTCATTTTTTTAATTGTATCTGCATTTGGATTTGTGCGATGGCAGTTTTAATTTAATCTGACAAGATAAACATGATATGTATTTATCCCAAATAGTGCAATTTGCAGCACTACACTGCTACAATTATACTACTGAACTTAATCCTGTAATATAACTATATTACTTAACTAGAGACGTATTATAATTATATCCCTAGACTAAGTTTAATCCAGTGATATAATTATATAACTAAACTAGTAACGTATTATAATTATATTCCTAGTAAGATGGTAAGGAATCGCTTTCGTTTAGCTATGTTACGGCATATAATTATATCCCTAGGGTTATAACTATACCTCCGCCGCACCGCCGCACTCCTGCCTACAATCATTTGACTAAACTGAATCCAGTCATATAACTATATGACTAAACTAGTAACGTATTATAGTTATATTCCTAGTAAGATAGCAATTAATCGCTTTCGTTTAACTATGTTACGACGTATAATTATATTCCTAGGGTTATAACTATATAACGGCTTTATCTATCTTACTGCGACATATATATCACAACATCCACTGCATAAGCACATCAGCTCCGAACATTTAATTTAAAAAGTATTTTTTACGATTGCACCTTACGCGGCACTGTTTTTTACACCTGCATCCGACAATTTCGAGGCATGTTTCTGCAGCAACAGGCAACGTTGCGGGCAAGTAGGCTCCCAAATCCCAATTGTTACAGACTTTCGTCCAGCCACAAGTAGGTGGGTTTAGTTGACCCCATAAATGGACACCTTGATATACATATAACCCTTACAAAAAAAGTGCAAGGCAGCTTTTGTCGGTGAAATGCTGTTAATTTGTCGGTCTTTTTTGGTTAATAACTATTTTCGGCACTCGTTAACCAAAGTACAGGACGCAGATCTGGAATATTATAATAAATATGTCAAGTAAGAATTATCCATAAATTATGCAAATCATATAGATAACTACTATTTCATAAGATGTATTAGGATCAGATGTATATATATCTGACCTATCATATCAATCGATCATTTCATGTAATATAAATAGTTAAATTCAGACTATATAGGAGTATGTTGTTTAATTTGAAGTACTCTAAATAACTACACTTTTTGAGAGCTTTGAGTACCTTTACCTCACCTCATCGAATCATACAAGCTGACCCGTACCGTACATCAAGATCGCCCTGCCACGTCACTTTCATTATTTTTTATCTCGCGTTTCGTAATATATTTATATAACAAACTATATATTTTTATAAACTACATAAATGTGGCATTCATTCATATTTATTGCTTTTAGATATATATTGTATAGAAAGAAAATAATAGGATAATGTTATAAAAAAGTTATCACAATTAATTTTTTTTTATTTTTGTATTTGTATTTTTTTATTTTAAGTACATTAATCACTAAAATAGCCATAAAATACAATGATTACGGCTTTCGTGTGTTAAAAATAGTGATTATACCCGAAATCATTGACAAAACTTATTGAAATGAGCATTCAAATCACCCTATCGGGCGATGTAAATTATTTTTTATTACTCGTCGTATAATATATTTCTATAACAAATTATACATTTTCTAAAACTAGATAAATGTAGCTATTCAATATTATTTTTTATTTAGAAAAAACCATTACAGTTTTCATAAAATGTGCAATAATATGTATAAAAAAAAATCTCATTTTCAGATTTTCCCATTTTATTTTGTATTTTTGTTCTAAAATACATCTTTTTTGTTCCAAAAATGAATTCCTCGTCCTTCATTTATCCGAAAATGATATATCGCATGCCCTATTTTGTATAGTTTTAGAGAAATATGGTTTCAAAGGAAGCGCGGAGGCGCCAGCCTTCCCCCCCTCCTCCCTCCTAAATTAAGGGGGGCTCTCGATGCCTCCCGATCTTTATCTACTCAGGGCCACCCAATGAACAACTGTGCCAAGTCTCAGTGCTTAATCATAAAATGCAGGGTTCCCATACAAGACATAGCAATAGCGTCCCCAGTAATAGTACTCCCAGCGATAAACGCTAACTTAGTGTTATAAAACAGCTAATAAAAACAGCTTTGCAAAAACAAACGCAATCCTGAAATACGAGCTGAGATGTTCTGAACGCTTATACATCTCTCAAACCAATATAAGTGTGACCTCTACTTCCATTTCTCTTATGCCTAGTATGAGTTGCAGTTTACGTGGTCAATTGGTCATCCAGATGTGCTGGGTCAATAACAGTCATGGAAACAACAGGGGCCTGAAAATTACGATAACACGGACGAGTGACGTCAACACACCCGACCCCACGTAAGTGTGCTATTCAGCTGCCCCTGTATTTCAATCATTCACTGAACGCACATCCTTTGAGTCAGAAAACCAGTTTTATATGATCCGAGATCAATAACACGTCTGCTTTATCGGAATCAGATTCAAACTGGTTCGCGGTAGGCTATCCCTCGGCTACAAATGGGCAGAACAGATATTCCAGCCAATGGCTTATCGAGCGCATACGATTCAATTCAAACGCTCAAGTGAGCAGAAGACCCGATTGTACCAAGTGCACGAACCACTATTTTATTGACGGTCGGAATCTGACCTAACAGCAAGGAACTACTTACACGCTGCATAGCGACTGCAGAATTTTTGATGACCGTAAGTGTTATTCAATGTTTATGTTTTGACATCTTGAAATCACAGTATACGGGTTCTGAACCAGCCAACAGGATACCAATCCCGAAAGATACACTTGTCATGTCTGTAGCAAATGCATATACATATACATATACATAAGAAAATAAAGCACAAGCAAATCGGAAACACATCAATGTAAGGACGAAATCCAGCCGAAAGGAATTCAGAAACGAGAAAATGGGAATTGTTTATATAGAGACTTTGGTGAGTCGAATATGTTGAATACTGGATGAAAAAATCCCGAAAGTTCCAAAGCTCTCTCGATCGTTACGAGAAAAGCTTTGCAGATCAGTGTCCTTTCTCCTGAAGGCTGAAAATCGATGACAAAATAACGTAGAAGAGAAAGTAACGATATTGTTTGCAGATTAAATCTGTAAGCTTTACACACGCTTTACACCACCTTAAATGATGATTAGTTGTGTAATTCACCTGCAATAATATGGAGGTATTGTAGGTAATACTGAGAAGCTTTTAGTATAGGACAAATTCGCTTTTTCAGACACATAAATTATCAACATTATTTTTTATTATTGTGGGTCACCTTACACTGATCAAACCAGCCCCAAAATAAGCAAGACTTGTACTATGGGTGTGGCGACGATATACATACTTATAGGTTATACATAGAAAACATCCATGAGTCAGGAACAAATATCTGTGCTTCATCACACAAATAAATGCCCTCAAATAAATTAATATAAATACCTACATACTTTAATCAAAAATTTTTTATAAAGTTTGTTATTTGTACCTTTCGAGTTAAATAACTACCATTACATAATCACAAGTCGCCGAAAAACCCTATATCGTGAAAAACCGTATACCTACTGAGAAAAGTAGGACCTTGTATTACACAAACAACTCAATTTGCAATCTCTCGAATATCAAAACGACTTCCAATATGTATGCCTACATTAAGCTAATGTACCGTACATTAAATGGGATCTGAAAACCTCAAATAAAATTGTCTTAAGACGCATGTTACCCCGGCAGAGTACCAAAGTTAAATATTTCAAACTCTCTGAACATGTGCCTGTATACTTGTTATTCAAAGCATGGCGTAAGAATTTTTTGCCTCTTAATAACATGTTGCTTTATGGAAATTTTTGCACATTGTTGTTGGTATTATAAATATATATTATAAGTTCGTGACTTTATGAGTTTACTTTTAAATCGAGAGCATATTAGATTCAGTACTTTTGATGTTATTTTATAATAATAGGGGATAAATGCGAATGAAATAATCCAATTTCTTTTCAAATATATGAAGTAGATTAAAGATATACATCAAAGGTTAATACTACTCGTAGAAACGGTCGCTGCCAGTGTCACCCTTTTCCAACGTAATTCTAAAAACAATTTGGTCTGTAATCAATGCGGCCTGGGCGAAAAATCGGTCTCATTCGACTTTTTATTTTTATTTATTGAACCCAGGTACAGTAAGCAAACACCCGTAGATATATAAACTCTTCTTTTAGTCAATGTTCTCAAAGCTTGCTGAGCAAAGAAAACATATTGATTAAAGTATCTTCATTCCGAGCCTGTATCTGGAGCTCCGAGTTCTCGGCCTTCTAGTTAAACACTTTTAATAGGTACAGTGCACCACACAGCGAGGACAATCCGGTGCAATAAACTCTAAGACATTTTAGTTAAGGTCTACAATAGGCGTGATTAGTCATGTGGCGTGCTGTACGCTGTAAATAGTTTACAATGAACAATAGCATAAAAAGATGTCGTGATTAAAGGTACAACATACTTTTACTCAATGTGAGTCGTGTGTTTGATTCGCGACGTCGCTTCGGCTCCGATACATATTGAAGATATCGAGGTAAGGACTTATTTATTCCTTAAAATAAACTTCTTGTAAAATAAGAGTATGCCTAAGTGCCTAAGGATATGTGGGCTGGTAAGGCAGTCTTGGTACCTTGATTTGCAAATAAATATATACATTTAAATATTTGTCCACTTTAATCAATCATCAATATGTAGCACTTTAAAAGTACACGTATTAAAACGTATGATGAATATGTACGTTTGTATTAAAGATGATCAGGCAATTAGTTACAGTCAGAGCATCAACCCTGCAGACATAATAATATACCTGCCATAGCCGGGCACCGTTAATCAAATATTTAACTTCGATAATCGTTAATCCGTTACTAAAAAAGTTAACTTCGTTAATCGTTAATGCGATACATTTCAACAAATTTAACGTAAGTTAAAGTTAATCGATAATCCGTTAACGCGTGACAAAAAAATATTTTTACTGTAGGTATATATTTAGTTGTATCAGTAATCCACTATAATGTATTATATTACTGTAAAAGCCCGAATTACAGCAAGCCTATTGAACTCTAGGCTACATGTGGAAGGCAGTGATTGCCTGAGCTACTGCCAAGAACTGTGTCAGGAGAGCTGCAAGATCACAGCAGGCGGAAGCCGGGTAGAAGCTAGGGAAGAGAATGTGGTCTTAAATTGGGCTCGAATTTGCTGCCCTGTCACTAGAACCACAGTATAATCTAGAACAGTTGCCATGGTAAAACTTAGGATTCATCGAATCAACGTTGGTAAAAGCGAACCCATGTGAACAACAATTTTTTAGGTAATATTTGGGCTTTTGGCGATCAAAATCGGTAAAAGCTGGGATTTACCGGTTAAATCCTAGGATTTTCCGTACTTCGGACTTTTACAGTAGCGTGTTTTTAGCGGCGCTGCCCTGCTAAATTAACGATTAACGGACTCGGAGAAATTTAACGGAAGTTAACGAGTCCGTTAACATTTTTTAGAGTTAACTTAAAAGTTAATCCGTTAATCGAAATGTTAACTTCGTTAATTAACGATTAACGGATTAACGAGTTAATGCCCAGCTATGATACCTGCTCAGATTTGCCGAAAAATAAATGAAAATGTCAAATTAAATACTAAATGGTCTCAAGTGTTGACACGAAAGTAGATTATTTTTCCTTCAGAGTAGAAATCGGATGAGAAAATAGTTACGTGTTATACAAGGGGGCTAAGTTATATTTTAACGCCGAGTGTGGAATTGAAAAACGAGCAAGTGAAAGGATTCTATAGTTGAACCACGAGCGAAGCGAGTGGTTCGAGAATAGAATCCTGAACTTGCGAGTTTTTTAAACACACGAGAAGTAAAATACATTTGCACCCGAGTGTAACACAAAACTTGTCCCCTCACTATAGCGAGGAAACTACAACGCAAAAAATGCGTTTATCACTGCTTCCAGTAGTTCTACAGGTGGTAAGTCATGTGTATTACTAGATTCACCTACTTTTATCAATTTTAAAGCAGTTAATTTGACTTTATTCAAGGTCAAATTACTTTACCCACTAGTGGACAAAATGCGTTTTTACCCGCTGGTATTAAAGGACAAAACACGTGTTTCCGAGCTAGTGAGGTGAGGGGAAAAAACAATTACTTCCACATTGCGATTTGGTTTTGGTGCCCAAGGATACCCGCGTCAAGCGTAGGAGTAATACTTGAAAAAGTGCGTGGACACGACAGTAATGTAATAAGTAAATCCAAGTGGGATCTTGCTTTCACCACAACTGGTTAAATGCCTGCTTTATTCTTTAAAAACCGATTAAATAGTTACATTTAGAATTATAGGTGCTTTGATTTGTTATCGCGTTTTAATTTGGATTTGGTTGTTTGTATTTTATTTCATTTTGAAGAAAAAAATCGTATACCTAATAACTCTCGTGCTTCGAAATCCTGAGAACATTTGCTCGAGGGGTTAACCAACTACTTTTCCCTCCTGTAAATCTAAGGTTGAAGATGTTCAGAAATAAGTCGGAAACTCGGAACTAAAGGATTGTATTTACTATTGGGTTGGTAAAAAAGTAATGAGCGAATCATAACCAATATTGTAATTTTTATTTAATTTATTATTTTATTCATTTATCAAAAATATAACGGCCTTCGTTATCTACTACTTGTCTCCATCGTTCTGGTAAAGAATGAATAGCATCGGCGAAGAAGTTCTTAGGTTTAGATTCAAAAAACTCAGCTATGTACTGTCGTAGATGGGCTTGATCATCGAACTTTTTTTCATTCAAGGCATTGCTTAGCGATCTGAACAATGCGTAATCCGTAGGTGCCAAGTCTGGAGAGTACGGTGGATGAGGTATCACTTTCCAACCTAGCTCCAATAGCTTTAGCCGAGTCACTTTTGCAATGTGTGGGCGAGCATTGTCGTGTAAGAAAAAAACTTTAGCATGCTGTGGACGATTCTGACAGATTTTTTGGTTTAAATTTTCAAGCTGATTACAGTATACTGATGCGGTAACAGTAATTCCACTTGGTAGGAGTTCCCAGTGAATAATACCATGAATATCCCACCAAACGGACAGCATAAATTTTTTCGGGTGAGGCTCTGTTTTTGGTGCCTCTATTCCTTTTTCGTTTGGAGCTAGCCACTGACGTTTGCGTGTGTGATTTATATATAAGACCCATTTTTCATCTCCAGTGATAAGATGGTCCAACCAGTTGAATGTGCGGCGAAAAGACAGAAGTTGTATGCAGATATCGGCACGGCGGTTTAGTTGATCTCTATCAAGTTCGTGCGGTATCCAAACACTGTATTTGTAGTTTTTTCCCAACTCGTGTAAATGTGTTTCTATGGTGACATGAGAGCAGCCTAACTCGGTGGCAAGAGTACGACTCGTTAGCCTCGGATCTCCTTCAATTAAGGTTTTTAATTTGGCTACATCAATCTTCACCGGTCGACCAGACTTAGGTTGATCTGATAATGAAAAATCGCCACTACGAAACCGCTGGAACCATCGTTTCGCCGTGGCCTCAGACACAACTTCAGGAGCAACACGCTGACATATATTACGCACTGCTTCGGCGGCTGAATGGCCAGACTGAAATTCATATAGTAAGAAATGCCTTACATGCACTTTTAATTCGTCCATTTTCTTCCTTATATTAGCTCGGCGACAGCTAGTGAATGACTGACGAGAAACTGTGCGACTCGCCCTTTATATACTTTCGACTATAGAAGATTCTAGAACTCTCTCAAAAATTTTATGTGGAATTCAATCGATCGCTCATTACTTTCTTACCAACCCAATAGACTACATTGTATTTAATAATACCTACATATTTTAAGCAAGGCAAAGCAAAAATTATTATTCAAATATCATATTGATATTACATATGTATTTACTGTCGTGGGATGACAGTAAGAAATCCAATACGAGCACAAAATGTTACAGTACCTGGGTCATTGTACTTTGTAGTACAATAATCTATCTTCAATTCTTCATATTTACTTACTCTTGAGTTAATTTACGAACCAATGATTTTGTAAGAAATAAAATAATTTGAAGAAATAAATTTCGGCCCAGGTACGTGCAATTGAGAATGCCAGAAAATTCGGTGATGGAGTTAATCGCATTGGTAAGCTGATATACTGTGCACTGAACGGCTTTTAGGCAAATGATCGATCGCAATATCGTTAACATGATATGACGTGACATGTATTGTAAACGTTGCGATACCAAATATGTTTTTTTTTTTAGGTCGACCGCAGGTAAAAAGGAAATTAAATTCCTTTGCTACGAGGTAGTAGGATTATTTTTGGAAGTCTGTAAAAATGTAGCCTACGGCTGGTATATCACTCGGACCATGAAGACAAATCGATTGACACCTCATTCATCAATTTCGGTCGAGTAGTTTCGCGTTGCTAACGACAACACCACACGCTGGAACAGACAATACCAGGAAAAAAAAGCTACATAGACTTCTGAAATAACATTTCTTTATATGTATTTACGTCATCGTGGAAAACGGCCTTAGATCAAATATTTACAATATTTACTTTAGAGAGGTAGGTTCGATTCGTCCGATCGATTCATACAGACTGACTGGCGAAAATTAATAAAAGATTTTAGTATCAAATCCATACCTTTGTGTCCCAAACCTACCAAAGAAGTGATGTACCTACTCGCACAGTCGCTATCAAATATACCTATCGGCAACGCACCACCCTTCTGGTGTTTCGGGGCGACAGTGATCGCTTACCATCAGGCGAACTGTCTGCTCACTTGCCTGCTATCACATATAAAAAGTCTGCCAAGGTGATCACAAACATCTGAGCACGCCTAGAATGTGCAGGCGTTAAGTTTGTTTTTATATATATAACCGATATTCCGACGGCTACTGTACCAAAAACCTTCCGACTCTACTCCTTAGCAAACAATATATATTATTCAAATCCAAAGTACTAAAATTATATAGTACCTATTTTCTACGAGGAAATATCTGCTTTATAAATGCAATTTCAAACTGATGCGTAGTAGAAGGCCTGCCACAAGGTGAACCCGGGCTTATCAAGGACATGCTGCCTGCGCTAGATAGGGAGTGCAGATGTCAAGGTTCATTTGAATTCTACCTGTCCGGAGTTTTTTAAGATTTTAAAGTTCGTATAATATTATATATATATAGCTATGTTATTACTTTGACACATGGCTTCCCTACCTTCTGTGCAATAATGATTACCTAGATAAATATATATGTATACTTATCAAACATCGTAAATTTTCTAGCAATGCAGCATGGCAGAAATAAAGGAGTTTATATAAACATTATCTCCAAGCCATTGTACTATTAACTTGAACATCTGTATAATAAAAACCCAATAGATACGGCGTCATCGTGAAATCGGTTACCTATACTTGAAGTAACGAACTAGCTACTGAATGTTTATTTTTTTGCATTCCTAATGTTCCATGATGGTTTTTCCAGCGTAAATGAAGAAAACTATCCGCAGTAAAAGCACAGTGAAGAGGTTATTAGAGTACCTAACCTATCTCTGCACATTCTGACATGTATCCTCTTAGCCCTCGACATTCAAATATCGTGACGACTACGACCCTTGGTCCCTTATTCCTGTTCCATCAGACTGTTGCTCGATAATATTATAGCTTGTACACATGAAGTTGGGCTACTGTATAATAAAAAATCTACTCTGGTGAATGGCTGCCAATAGAAAAACGTTTACGCCTTCGTATAAGCTTTACTCGGCGTAATGTTACGAGGTTAAATCCCAATCTCCCCATGACTTCGAACTAATAGCCTCTGGCGATAAGCCTACCGTAATGCTATATGTTTTTTCATCTCAGTCAGTTTCGGAAAAGACACAATTATAATATATATAGTTCAAATTACCTTTGGTACCTGCTGGATGTCTCGAGAACCCGGTATTTAGTTATGGTTAACAAAATATTGACATAAGTAGGTGCTTTGCAAAGTATTTTTGCCGCATCGTTTACGTTAGTGAGAACCAAGTTCCGTAATAAATGATTGTAACCCTCGATTTAGTAATTAGTTATCATATCACGTCCACGATTAACGGCTACTGCTCCCCACCCTCCCCTCCTCAGTTATAGATTGATATTATTAGTATTATTACGAACGATTACATTCAGTACAACAAAAGCCTTTTATGTTACGTTGCTTTTGTATTAGACAATCAAGTAAAACGTAGTTTTTTAGAATTCGTGTGCATAGAGGGGTGAGTGGATTACATAATAGTATTTACCTAACCGGAATGGTTTAGTAGGTAATTTAATGGTAGTAAGAATTATTTATTCTGTGGTAAGAATAAGAAACAATACAAGTGATATGCTTGGAGATAATCTTTAAAATCGTCCTAAGTAAAGGCCTTTTTTCCGCAAGGCTAGTTTTTAATTAAACATGTAATGAGAATAGGTATTGCTAGTGGGTATATCTACCTATACATACAATTACATACATAGCATCTAGTATGGTATGGATAAAGCTACAGATTTTACCCACATGTTCATTGAAAACAATGGGTTCATATAAGTGGATTCCCTGGTTCACCTGGTTGATGAAGGCCCTGACGCGCAAAATGTAAATCGACATTTCTTCTGTCTTGCATATTCGACCTTGCATATTCTTGCATAAAGTAAGTATGCAACAATATATACCTAATGAAGCTAACTTCTGAGACTCGCTACGGAAACTATTGAGAAGAATCTAAGCTAAAGACACCTGTACTACAACAGTGTCCAGATCCCATTGTTACGGTACTAATACTAAGTCAAATTAATATTAATAGTCCTATACAAAACATGCCTTAAAATATTGGCTTCAGAGGGTCTGTCACTCAATTTAAAATAGCTCATTAGTAACATGTGTGCTTGTGAACCATGCGACGTAACGTGGGTAAACACGTCATAGTTACGCCATAGCTAGCCAATAAGCAAAAAATAAGTAGGTAAGCCCTTACTGAAATTGGGTACTACGTTGGCTTCTAAAGAGGATAACTTTCTCAATTTGGTGGCCATTTAAAAAACATAGCTTATTTATAATTAAGTTTTATTATAACTTAAGAAACTTACTGTATTGAAACAAATTTCCTAAACTCTGACGCTGTTTCACAAAAATTGCCAACGAAGAACTCATCTAAATTTTAATTCCTTAAATTTCAATTGGGACAGAGTATCACGATGCCATCAGTCGTTTGACAGACCCACAATGCAACATGCTACCCCTCGGTTCAGTTCAGACGGGGCGGGGAGCGAGAGGGTAACGAACGACCCACTGTTATTGGGAAGGGTGATCCAACTTCTAACTACTGTTAAAACTGCTAACTAAGCGAACGAGACTGTGGTAGTGAGCTGTTAAGAGCGTTATAACATTTCGGCGTCGGGCGAAATTAGGTATTTTACCCGCCGCGCGAGCCCAATATGCCGACCCTTTCTAGCACGTCTTATCACTCGCTCGCACTACAATAATGGACAAAACAATCTTGATCCTTTCTATGGAATTTTGATAACAACCACAATCTACTATCTCGATATAAACTTTTGGTTTCTAATAAACATTATTTTGTACGAAAATACGAGAATATAGCGCGAAATAATATCAATTATGTTAAAATTTATTTAAAAAATTAAAGTAATAATTATAAAAGTAGACCCCATCCCAAATATTTGCTTTTGTTATATGATAAGTATTAGAGTAAAGTATATATTAATATGATGATAAAATAAGACAAATACAATTCTAATTACTTCAAGATGGTGCTCACGCTCAGGGTCTGATGATGGAGCCAGATGGTGGTCACCAATACTAATGAACAATATGACTATACAACTTCGTGGTTTACATGTCATTCTAGCATTTTCACTTTCACATTTCAAGTGCATATACCACGAGTATAGGTTTTCGGGTGCGCTGATTTAAAAATTAATGACCGATTTGGAATCTGACATTGCTGACTGTCACTTTGACACAAAAGTCGTCATGGGTGTCGTAAAATAGGTTTTAGGGGGTGCTGATTCCAAAATTAATGACTAATGTGGAATCTGACATTGCTGACTGTCACTTTGACGCAAAAGTCGTCATGGGTGTCGTCAAATAGGTTTGCGGGGGTGCTGATTCCAAAATTAATGAACAATGTGGAATCTGACATTGCTGACTGTCACTTTGACACAAAAGTCGTCATGGGTGTCGTAAAATTGGTTTTAGGGGTGCTGATTCCAAAATTAATGACCAATGTGGAATCTAACATTGCTGACTGCCACTTTGACACAAAAGTCATCATGGGTGTCGTAAAATAGGTTTTAGGGGTGCTGATTCCAAAAATAATGACCAATGTGGAATCTAACATTGCTGACTGTCACTTTGACACAAAAGTCGTCATGGGTGTCGTCAAATAGGTTTCGGAGGTGCTGATTTGAAAATTAATGACCGATTTGGAATCTTGACATTGCTGACTGTCACTTTGACACAAAAGTCGTCATGGGTGTCGTCAAAAAGGTTTCGGGGGTGCTGATTCCAAAATTAACGACTATTTTGGAATCTCACAGTGCTAATTGGACACAAAAGGAATCATGGGTGTAGTCAAATAGTTTTTAGGGGGTACTGATTCCAAAATTAATGAAATGATTTAAAAAGTAATGACCGATTTGGAACCTGACATTGCACAGTACCCCTGGAAACCTATTTGATGACACCCATAACGACTTTTATGTCAAAGTGACAGTCAGCAATGTCAGATTCCAAATTGATCATTAATATTGAGATCAGTACCCATGAAAACCTATTTGAAGACACCCATGATCACTTTTGTGTCAAAGTGACAGTCAACAGTGTCAGATTCCAAATTGGTCATTAGTTTTCAAACACCTCCGGATACCTATTTGACGACACCCATGACGACTTTTGTGTCAAAGTGACAGTCAGCAATGTCAGATTCCAAATTGGTCACTAATTTTGAAATCAGCACCCCCTAAAACCTATTTTACGACACCCATGACGACTTTTGTGTCAAAGTGACAGTCAGCAATGTCAGATTGAACATTGGTCATTAATTTTGGAATCAGCACCCCGGAAACCTATTTTACGACACCCATGACGACTTTTGTGTCAGAGTGACAGTCAGCAATGTCAGATTGAACATTGGTCATTAATTTTGGAATCAGCACCCCCTAAAACCTATTTTATGACACCCATGACGACTTTTGTGTCAAAGTGACAGTCAGCAATGTCAGATTCCACATTGGTCATTAATTTTGGAATCAGCACCCCTAAAACCTATTTTACGACACCCATGACGACTTTTGTGTCAAAGTGACAGTCAGCAATGTCAGATTCCAAATTGGTCATTCATTTTGTAATCAGCACCCCTAAAACCTATTTTACGACACCCATGACGACTTTTGTGTCAGAGTGACAATCAGCAATGTCAGATTGAACATTGGTCATTAATTTTGGAATCAGCACCCCCTAAAACCTATTTTACGACACCCATGACGACTTTTGTGTCAAAGTGACAGTCAGCAATGTCAGATTCCACATTGGTCATTAATTTTGGAATCAGCACCCCCTAAAACCTATTTTACAACACCCATGATGACTTTTGTATCAAAGTGACAGTCAGCAATCTGAGGTACTACATATTCGTAATCTGAAAGTAATCAAGTCAATAATTTCAGTTATTTTGAATCGACTATGATTCCGAATTATTGGTAATAGTAATGATTGTATAGATGATTAGTGATTCCTTTACATGTAATGGTAATTTACCGTTTCACTTGATTACATTACAAGTAATCTGACACCCAGTAGTGTCAGATTACAAAGTAAAATCAAGTAATCGTGTAATCCGGAATCGATTACGATTTCCCCATCTCTGGGTTTAGTTATACGGTTCATTGGTACTGGTGACCACCATCTGGCTCCATCATCAGACCCTGCCGGCGTATCATGCTGCCAATTTTATCACTTATCCACGTGGATAAGACATCTGTCACTCTCACACTGACATACTTGCTAAAGCGTGACGGATGCTTTATCCACGTGGATAAATGATAAAATTGGCAGCATGATTCGCCGGCTGAGTACCACCTCTTGTCAAAGGTCTTGTTGAGACGAACCCAACGAGCCTAAACACGAAGTCGTTTACTTACATGGTTCACTGGTACTGGTGACCACCTTCTGGCTCCATCATCAGATCCCGAGTACCATCTTGATGTGTCTTATCATCTTGACCGTATTGTAATTTTCACATTTTTATCATCACAATGTTGTAATACTTTAACATTCAAACATAACAAAGTATTACAAAAGCAAATATTTACGGATCTAGGATCAAATTCGTTGGTCGCTGTTTACACACACACAATGCGAGGATAGCCCGTGTATAAACAAGGCGTCCGACCCACACAACGATAAATATTCTCGACGTTTGCGATGAAAACTCGGAGACCAAAGCGACATACGTCTTACCTCCTCGAGCTCCGGCGCGGCACTGAAATCGCAGGCGTCCGTCGCCGGTAAAATAGCGACAGGAAGGCTAGTTTTCAAAAAATTGGCAAAAAATCATGATAAAATATTATAACGACAAATGGATAACAGCAGTTTAAGCACATTGTGCAGATTATTTATATACTAAAATAACTTCGATAACATGTAGATTTTCGGAGAAATGATCACTTGTTTCGATGTATTTTCAAGAAAAAATTGAGTTCGTTTTACTTTCAATTTCTCAATTTCAAAGGATTAAATGATAAATATTGTTTAATGGGCCTAAAGTACAAGATATTAGGAATTTAAATTTACCGCATTTATGAGAGTGAGCTTATCAAATTGTACATAATAAGAGCTCCGAAATCTGTGCTTCGCGCGGTTTTTCCTAAACAAGCATCAGAAAAAAAATCATTACTAATTGAAAACGCTTTTTCATCCATATGTTTTTTAATGAACCGACAGTTAATTAGATTTTCTAACTGAAACAAGTACTTTAACTGTCTTTTAGTATGAGTAAAGTGTACAATTTTGCCGATAAATATTGTACATTTTACAATATATCGCCTTTTTTTGTCATAGCGCTCTTAATTAGACTTGCGAATACGAAACTGAAAAGAAACATTTTGGTAAAAGAGATCAGTATAGGCTGTTATTGTACTTAAAAGTGCTAGTGCTACTCAAGTGCTAGCATTAGTTTAATTAATATTACTTTGTATCTATCTGTGAGATCCTGTAATTGGCTTTCTGAATCATATCTTGTTGTATACTGCTAGTTTTATAGCTGTTGGTTCTCCATAACATAAATAAACAAATAAACAAAATAATACCTACATCATAACGTTATAATTATATGCGTATGAAGCGAAGACTCCTTTACGGGACTAATTTAAATTTGTTCGGTTTTGAATACTCTGTGTATTAGACTAAGCATCAAGCTGCTACCGAAATTTTGATATTTTCCCATGGGGATTCTAAGAACAAAAAACACACTCCATCAAAATTGGGGTGTCATTGTTTAAGGCTCATTGTGTTAGGGCCATGTTATTCCGATAATTTTATCAAACGAGGCGAGAGTTCTACAATTCTGTAAATCAGACTTATTTTCAAGAATTTGCTTTAATTGCATGACACTGGTTCAATTGAAAACTTTTTTTTTAAATAGTGAATATAGTAATCCATTCACTAACATAACTTTCTACGGGCCTATAAAGATTTGATTTTCAGTACCTTCTATTTTATTTTGTTGGGCATAAATATAAACAAGGCGGGAATAAACTGGAGCTAAATAGTTCGCGCTTGCAAAACTTTTTTCATTAGTGTCTGTCTTCAGATAACATCCTAAAAAGCAATTAGGTTACATCAAATTTAGTTTCTAAAAGGCGTTGAATATGGCCATTATGCTTAGATTATGATGTCCATCTAAATGAATAAGTAGGTTACGGAATGTAATATACAAACACTTTGCATGTTGGCTTTATGTCGACTGAATACTGATTCTGTATCTATTTTTTAAGACCTAAATTGTGATGTATTCTAGCAAATAAACATTTCTATTTCTATTTCTATATCAATGACTAACCATGCGTGTGACCTTTGAATCAATCAAATGGCAAAAGTTATAATATAACGTAGATTCTTCATGACTTATTAGCGGATTATTGCAGGCATCATTCAAGTAGTTAAAGTGAAATCAGTAGCAGTGAAGACCCTACTTCCGACTAGCGTATGGATGACCGACATTTGCTAATTGAATTTCTGTAAAGCGAAATCCGGACGGCGAGCGATCGACCGATAAAGATATTATCCTGTAAGGTTGCCACGAAAACAAATTGCAAAAATTAAAGTTGAGCCAAGTAAATGGAACGTTAAATTGGGAAGCCGATTTCACCCAATTTGAGGTGTTTAGTAATGAAAAACCTTAATAGGAATAGAAAGCAATTATTACAAAAGTTTTGCACGACGGCAAAATGCGGACGGTTTTTAATAGTACGGACAAAATACTTTTTAGGAGTTAACCAAATGTAACAATTAGAAATAGATAGATAATACCTACTCTCTAGATTGACATTCTATTTATTAGCAGTATTAGCACCGTGTAGTGTTACTAATTTAGAAAAGGGGGTATGGCGGAGCAATTTTAAATTTTAAACCGTAACGATCACAAATGTCACATGACAACTCGCAAACTAACAGAACGATTAAATATTGCACCACAAAGACAAAACACGAACAAAAACAAGATAAACTAAAGTAACAAGCTGATTGAACACAATATTCTGTCAGTAAGCAAAAGTTCATGAACTTACCAACTAATCCTTACTTCGTTGAGGGTACCGGCGTCCCGCCAAATTGAACACCCGAACACAACGCATCTCACGGGTAGCGAGTAGCTAGGGAGGCGATCGATACGCCCGGTCAGTACGCGGAGCGTCCGTTCGCCGGCACCCGACGCGCGACGCTCGCGGACCGACCTACAACACCTCGTAATATTCTCAACTTATTATTTTACACGCACGTCCACTCATGAGAAAAGCAACCTGAGACGACCGCAGCGTTCGAAACCTTAATACTTCCCTTCGCTACAAATATTAGGTGACAGATGCCGCTACAAACCCGATCGGATACCGAGGGAATAATTTGCACAATTTCCAGTCACTTAATTATTAATAAAAATTCACATTTTCACTTTCAGCTTGCTGGCGATATTTTAAACGGAGCTGCGAAATCGCGACGCGTCATGCGTATACCGATATAAAAATAATCTGAATGTGAACAATATGGGGACAGGAACAGGAGTCGCGTAATAATAAGAGTACTCTACGCGTGGGGATGGTACAGAGGGTGCATTGTGCACCGGCGAATTTCGGAAGGGCCCGCTCCGAAGCCCTTGTTTGTTCCCCCTCTACTTGCGCAAGATGCGAACCAGTTTTGATTTTTGTGTATTAAGCATGGAGTTAGCCCGTTCACGAGGGGGTTCAGCCTGCTGTTAGAAACGGCTAATTTGCAGATCGCGGACAACGCACCGAGTTACTTGAGCCGGCCGGTTCGTTTTGTATACACTTAGTACACACGTTTTATCATAAGTTTTCAATCTCCCTAAAATCTCGTTAAGAAATAGAAACTGTCCTAAGATTTTTTCTATTTTACACCTTATTTCTAAGGACGATGGGAAAACAAAATAGAAATAAAGTAGTTTTAATGGTTTATTTTAAAACAATATCCTAAAATATGCGACGCGACGTTTGTAAACAAAAACCACATTGTCGCTAGACGCTAACCATGTGGATCAAAATTGTTTGTATCTTTATACAAATAATATGTCAGATCGTCCATCTTAAACTAGGTACTCTTCACTGATTTAAACTTTCACGATTATTACACATCATTATTTTTAAAATCGGGACTTAATCGCGTATAACTACATATTAAACCAGTGTATATCAGTGTTGTATGTCGACAGAGTAACATCCCTAGTGCGCAAACAGTTCAAGTTGATAATCAAAACCAAGTGCGGGTAGTTCGAAAAACTCGCGCGGCTGTCAGAAGGTGTTGATGTCATTTCAAGCCAGTCTTCTCCGAGACCACGGGAACAACGCCGTCCTTGATACGTTGGAGGTCAGTTTAATATGTAGTTATACGCGATTAAGTCCCGATTTTAAAAATAATGATAGGTACTCTTCGTCAAATATTAGTGAGAATAAAAAGCCTGGTCAAGAGAGCGATTTTTGAATCTCGCATACGGGATTTTGTCACTAAAATACCGGTTGAAAACGGTGACTTTCTTATTATTTTCAGTGACAATTTTCTGAATTCGAACGCGTGAGACTCAAAAATCGGCCCTGTTCATCAGACTCATAGACTTTTTTTTACATTTACCGTTTTTAGAATTTTTTTCTGTATTTATGTACATTTCATCACTTTTGTAGGTAGGTACGTATTTTTTAGAAATGTCATAGTGTTCTATTCTAGGGCAACCGGAACTAGGTACCCTATTAATTTTGATTCCCTTGAGAGGATAGAAGTAATTATAGGTCGATATTTATGTTTTTTGTGACAAACGGATCTTTTCCTGTAAACGTAAAAAATCCATTCTTCTTTTTTAAGTGCGGAATCCTAAAACGGCCAAATGCGTATCGGATCACCCATAATAAAGGGTTCGGTAGTTTCCATACCTTCATACAGTAAGTAGTGTAAGTACCAAAGAGCATATTATTCAAGTGATGAAACAATATTATAGGTAGGATAAATAGTACAGTCAACAAAACAGACAAAGTGCCAGAAATATGTTTACACTTAATGTACAGGGAATAGAGTTCTGTATATATATTTTTGGCACTTTGCTGTGTTGTTGACTGTACATAAGTATATGGAACAGTAAAAAAACTTTGTCAATAAGGATCTTTTTATCCGAATTATCTACTGTTGAAATTATAGATGGAAAGGACCTTATTGCATATCTACTTGAAGCATAAATACTCTTCTGAGACGGAAAGCCAGTCACAAAATATTCGTGAATTTACAATTTGTCGTGAAAATATTGTTAGGATATTAGTGAGGTTTTCTGCAAAAAGGAACCCTACCACGGCGCGCCTATCAATGTTAGGCCTCTTTTATTGACCGCTACACATATGGAGGTGCTTCTTTCTTTAATTCTATTAACATTCTTTATTCAAGAGTTAGAGAGAACGTAATTAAATTATAAATGCCGCTTGAATATTGTATTACCTACCAGTCCTACCACCATGCAAAGGTCTTAATAATAAAAGTTTCAGGAAACAAAGTTACCTTGAAGAAATGTATTAATTTAGACATGACTAATTGAATGAAACACACACGCTTTTGCAAATATTGCACGGATAGGTAAGTAAATAATTCGTAACATTCATTGAACAAATTTTGCTAGATATAACATTGACAAAAAAAAGACAATGTGCACACACATTCGGGACGTAGTCGAGTACAGTTCATACCAATTTTTATTTCTACTTAAAATATCCTAATCTTATACTTTTAAACGAGCAATTCTTGTATATTTATTTATTTATTAATTTATTTATTTATATATACCGACGATCTCGGAAACCGCTCTAACGATTTCGCTGAAATTTGTTATGTGGGGGTTTTCGGGGGTGAAAAATCGATCTAGCGTAGCCTTAGATCCCGGAAAACGCGAATTTTCGAGTTTTCATGAGTTTTTCTTTCGCGTTAGTAAACATAAAATATGGTCGTTAATTTCGCCGCGCGCGCATCGATTCCGCTTAGCTCAGTCGTACGAGGTCGGTCTAATGTACGCAGATAGATCGTAGGTGTCAGGGTTTCGAATCCCGGCCAGAAATTAAGTTTTTGTTTTTTGTCTTTTTTTTGTTTTAGTATTTATAAGAGTTTTTTTTTATCTAAAGACGTGATATATTAAAATAGAACCGAGCGAAACTCGGTCGCCCAGATATTCTATTTTTAAACGACGAATTTTATAACAAAATAATGATAAGATAATGCATACATAATTATAAATCTAAAGTGTATAATTTAACTTCTGATAAACTAAAGCTACTTAAATACCAAGCTAACTAATACTGGGGACGCTATTGCTATGTCTTGTATGGGAACCCTGCATTTTATGATTAAGCACTGAGACTTGGCACAGGTTGTTCCTTGGGTGGCCCTGAGTAGATAAAGATCGGGAGGCATCGAGAGCCCCCCTTAATTTAGGAGGCAGGAGGGGGGGAAGGCTGGCGCCTCCGCGCTTCCTTTGAAACCATATTTCTCTAAAACTATACAAAATAGGGCATGCGATATATCATTTTCGGATAAATGAAGGACGAGGAATTCATTTTTGGAACAAAACAAATGTACTTTAGAACAAAAATACAAAAAAAATGGGAAAATCTTAAAACGAGATTTTTTTTTATACATATTATTGCACGTTTTATAAAAACCGTAATAGTTATTTTAAAATAAAAAATACTATTTAAAAGCTACATTTATCTAGTTTTAGAAAATGTATAATTTATTTTAGAAATATATTATAGGACGAGTGATAAAAAATAATTTACATCGCCCGATAGGGTGATTTGAATGCTCATTTCAATAAGTTTTGTCCATGATTTCAGGTATAATCACTATTTTTAACACACGAAAGCCGTAATCATTGTAGTTTATGGCTATTTTAGTGATTAATGTACTTAAAATTAAAAAAAAATACAAAAATTTTAAAAAATATTAAAAATGTGATAATTTTTTTAACATTATCCTATTTTGTTCTTTCTACACAATATATATCTAAAAGCAATAAATATCAATAAAAAGCCACATTTATGCAGTTTATAAAAATATATAGTTTGTTATATAAATATATTACGAAACGCGAGATAAAAAATAATGAAAGTGACGTGGCAGGGCGATCGTGATGTACGGTACGGGTCAGCTTGTATGATTCGATGAGGTGAGGTAAAGGCACTCAAAGCTCTCAAAAAGTGTAGTTATTTAGAGTACTTCAAATTAAACAACATACTCCTATATAGTCTGAATTTAACTATTGATATCACATGAAATGATCGATTGATATGATAGGTCAGAGATATATACATCTGATCCTAATACATCTTGTGAAATAGTAGATATCTATATGATTTGCATAATTTATGGATAATTCTTACTTGACATATTTATTATTCCAGATCTGCGTCCTGTACTTTGGTTAACGAATGCCGAAAATAGTTATTAACCACAAAAGACCGCCAAATTAACAGCATTTCACCGACAAAAGCTGCCTTACACCATTTTTGTAAGGGTTATAGGTACTCGTATATCAAGGTGTCCATGTATGGGGTCAACTAAACCCAATTCAAAATTTGCCAATATTTGCTACTTGTGGCTGGACGAAAGTCTGTAACAATTGGGATTTGGGAGCCTACTTGCCCGCAACGTTGCCTGTTGCTGCAGAAACATGCCTCAAAATTGTCGGATGCAGGTGTAAAAGACAGTGCCGCGTAAGGTGCAACCGTAAAAAAATACTTTTTAAATTAAATGTTCGGAGTTGATGTGCTTATGCAGTGGGTGTTGTGATATATACATAATTAAATTCAGACTATTCATGTTGTTTTATTTGAATAACTCAAAATAGCTACACTTTTTGAGAGCCTTGAGTACTAGCCCCGATACACATGTTTTCGTCTAGTCGGACCATTTTTTGAGGTTCTCCTTTGTACAAAAGCAATGTCTTAGTTCAAAAATCATTCATGTTTAATGCTAATACGAATCTAGTTTATTTTTTATGGCACTATTGCGCAATAACTAACTATCATTGATACTGAAAGGAAGAATATGACGATTTTTATTTTATATTTTATGGATGGGTAAAACCGATTTAAGGGGGCCCAAAGGAAGTAACTAAGTTCTGCTAGTAAACTAAAAAATCTTCAAGCCTATGCATGCAGAACTGCTTTAGGAGAGGAGAATGTGATTAAGACAATTTTTCTTTTACATTATAACTATTATAAGTCACATGCAATTTTATTTTACAATCAAAATAAACTATATTATAGGACTTTTACAATTTTCTGTACTGGGTCGTGATATACCTACATGTGTAAACGTTATTAGAATAAGTATATTTCTTTATTACTAGACGAACTCCACTGCACAGCGGGTAGTACCTTTACCTCACCTCATCGAATAATGCAAGCTGACCCGTACATTAAAATTTTTATTTTCATTGTTTTTTATCTCGCGTTTCGTAATATATTTATATAACAAACTATATATTTTTATAAACTGCATAAATGTGGCTTTTTATTGATATTTATTGCTTTTAGATATATATAGTGTAGAAAGAACAAAATAGGATAATGTTAAAAAAAAATATCACATTTTTAATATTTTTTAATTTTTTTTTTTTAATTTTAAGTACACTAATCACTAAAATAGCCATAAACTACAATGATTACGGCTTTCGTGTGTTAAAAATAGTGATTATACCTGAAATCATAGACAAAACTTATTGAAATGAGCATTCAAATCACCCTATCGGGCGATGTAAATTATTTTTTATCACTCGTCCTATAATATATTTCTAAAACAAATTATACATTTTCTAAAACTAGGTAAATGTAGCTATTAAATAGTATTTTTTATTTTAAAATAACTATTACGGTTTTTATAAAACGTGCAATAATATGTATAAAAAAAAAATCTCGTTTTAAGATTTTCCCATTTTTTTTGTATTTTTGTTCTAAAGTACATTTGTTTTGTTCCAAAAATGAATTCCTCGTCCTTCATTTATCCGAAAATGTTATATCGCATGCCCTATTTTGTACAGTTTTAGAGAAATATGGTTTCAAAGGAAGCGCGGAGGCGCCAGCCTTCCCCCCCTCCTCCCTCCTAAATTAAGGGGGGCTCTCGATGCCTCCCGATCTTTATCTACTCAGGGCCACCCAAGGAACAACCTGTGCCAAGTCTCAGTGCTTAATCATAAAATGCAGGGTGTTGTGCAATAGCGTCCCAGCTATAACGTATGGACGAGTTATGAGTCACATTAACCGTGTAGGTTTTTGTAATATCATGAATCATAAATAATCATGAATATCATGATATGTAACTTTGCTTGACCGCAACACGACGTAAGTATAGGTATTACAACTCCACTTGTCTTAAATACCAATAGGTTACACCAATTGAACGTACTTACTAACCAAGTAGAACGGAACGGTGTTTAAAGACAATACATTATTAAAATTTTCTTTAAAAAAAAATGTTGTTTTGTATTGTTATTTTAACAATTCTATTGCAATTTATAATAACCAAGCATATTTCTGAACGAAATTGTTAGTTCCCCGTCCAAGCCAGAAGATGTCGCTCGGAACACGTTTAGCGCTGCGCTAGTGTATCGATTTACCAACACTCGTCTGTGTTTACACCCGCAAATACGTTTGGAGAAAAACATATTTTACTCAAGAAACAGGCAGAAATTACACATGTTCCCACTTAATACATAACTCATTGGGAATGCAAAATGAGATAACCAAGTCTACACAAATTAAACAGTCGTTTTTGTGATGACCAAATTAAATATTTTTAGCTCGACACTCGGGCAACACAGAATGTCTATGAATTTGACCCCGAAGCTCGTGTCCCGAACGAGCAGGAGAGTGTAGTGTAGGGCCTGGCCCTTCGATTTTGATCTTCATCTCGTTGGAGATTGTATAAAATGGGCACATAAATAGGTAACAATATTTTCGTAATTAAAAATCGTATCGTTATTTGTGCGTGACGCCGCGGAGTGATTGTAGTATTTTTTATCATCGAAAATTATCGTGACCGAACTGTAGCACTCATACGGACTACTATTGCTAAGAATATAATCTTATGTCGCGCTTTGATCGCTACATTACTACATTATTTATAACAGTGTTATTTTTAAATTTTATCAAGCCACGATGCAGCGGCGAGCGCTTGTGGGAATTATTTCATCCATAAGTGGATTATAATAAAGATGTTCGAGTTTTGGTGAATGTGTCGAGACAATGGTGTATCGATTATTTTGCGCAAACGAAATGTCATCCCGGTGCCGTAGTGTTAATATTAGAAGTCTATGTTTGTGACCACGATTACAATTGTCTAGGTATCTACGCGTTTTATATTGAGCTTGCAGATCTTCGATTTAGAATGAGTGACAAAAATAGTGCAAAGATTTTCATTCGGATAAGTTTGATCTGCTCTCGGTATCATCAGCATTTATTTAATCCAACGCTGTGCATTCACATTAATGCATCGTACTAAAAATGCAAATACATCATATTATTAAAATTAATACAAAAGCTGCAAATATCGTGGTTCATGAGGAAAATGATATGGACATCTCATCTCAATAATCAGACATAAGGTCAGTTGGGGTAAGTGAATCTATGGGGAAAGAGAATCTATATGCTATAAACTAAAAACTATGCGATGCAGCAAAGTGGTTACTGTGTCAGTAAAGCAGTATACACGGACTAATTCCAATTATCTAACACAGATGAGGGTAGATCACTTATGTGACAGTTGAGGGTGCAACAAAAAAATCAGTTGGCTTCTTGTTTGAACTCGAGCTGGCAGGAGGTTTTGCGTGCGGCGATAAAATAATAAATATAAGTGCTCAGAGGCTGACTTTCAAGGTAGTGCAATATAACAGTTTTTACTTTATTCACATAACCACATTTTTTAAATTTTCGTCATTTTGTTATTGTTATGATGGATTAAAAATACATCATATATAAGATACCGAGTGGGGAAAGAGAAACTGGTAACACCGGGAAAGTGAATCATATGTCTCTCTTTCCCAGTGTCAGGAGTTACAAACATTTACATTCTCGTTCGTATAAGAAGTTGAAGAAGAGTTATTTATTTATTTATTTTATTTTTCATTGGACATCTTACACTGATCAACCCAGCCCTAAACTAAGCAAAGCTTGTACTATGGGTGCTAGGCGACGATATACATACTTAAATATAGATAAATACATACTAATATACATAGAAAACCTCCATGACTCAGGTACAAATAACTGTGCTCATCACACAAATAAATGCCCTTACCGGGATTCGAACCCAGGACCGCGGCGTAGCAGGCAGGGTCACTACGCGCTAGGCCAGACCGGTCGTCATTTGTTTTGCAAGGTTGTTTAACCGCACGTGCCAATATTGATACCCGAGCAAGCGAAAGATTCCAATATTGAACTGTGAGCGTAGTAAGTGGTTCAAAAAGTGGAATCTTGAGCATTGCGAGGGTTTCAAGGCACAAAGGATAAACAAACTTTGCCACCGAGTGAAACTCAACATTTTACATTTAATACAACAATAATCTAATACTTCAATTTATTCAATATTAATGAATCAAAATTATCACTTACAGATAAATTCTACCAGCCCGCTTAAGACATCAAGTTAAAATTTGTATGAAATTACTTTGCACTCTTGAGGATAAAATTAAATTTTGCTATCTGTTTTCGAAGAACAAAGTAAGCCTTTACCAGTTGGTGTGGTGTAAAATATATGACGCTTTTCGTTTTATATGTTGCTGTCCAAAAAATTAAATATTTATTTCTGCATTTCCAGAATAGTCTTTCAGTGCACATTAGTGCGTAGTTTATCACACTAGTGCGAGAAATTGTACTTTATATGTGTCGAAACTTTAAAGGGCTATATGTGTATTGTGCACCTACTGAAAACGTCGTACAATTACAATACACGTGCGTAGAGGAAATTCGTAACCTGTGTCAACTGTCAATTTAAAACACCCCGTTCGGTCGTGCAATTAATGAACTTAAAACTTGGGTTTAGCGCCACTCGTTTTGTACATCCTCTTTCCCGCACTTGTATCTATAATTTTGAACCAACTGTTTTACACGTCTGACTACATCCCGTATGTTTCTCTTGCCCCGTTTTCGGCAATGTCACTCTAGTTCCAAAATTAAACCTTATACCAATATGTTAAATATTATTTTGGATTAACTTAACTATACTTAGGATATTTAAGCGTGAACTATTTCATAAAACGTCAAATTAGCAAGTAAAATGGAACCAGTTTCACTTACCCCAAAAACCGGGAAAGAGAAACTGTTCTTCGCTGTGCTACTTAGTTGATGATTTGAGCATTATGCAGTGCATGCAGTTTATTAAAAAAAATATATAGATAAGCTGAGTATCACAGCAATATTATCCAATTATCATCAAAATGAATAAACGTCTTAGAAGCGAATTACATGATTTTATATTTTATTTTAAATAAAGTATGTTTCTCTTACCCCAACTGACCTTATAGGAAAAATATAGCTTAATATAAATACATAATTATTGATTATTTAGGATGTTCATTATAATAATTAAATGAATTAAAAAATGTTGAACTTAATTGAAATAATTTTCAGAGTATTAACATTTAAGATTAAAAAATACTTTAGTGCTCAGTGATAACATTTTTTTCTTTTTGTTACAGTCACCAAATCCGAAATATTCGTGCTCAAAGTGACGGTTTCACCTTAAACTAGAACAGTGAGTATACCTTAAGTGTTAATCATGGCAAATCCGAATCGCGATGGTGTTAGCACGCGTTTTTCTGATAACTACGACCTTAAAGAAGAGCTGGGAAAAGGAGCATTCTCTATTGTGAGACGAGCTGTCCAGAAGTCGACAGGATATGAATTCGCTGCCAAAATAATCAACACTAAGAAGCTCTCAGCTAGAGATTTTCAAAAATTGGAAAGAGAAGCCCGAATTTGTCGAAAGCTGCAACATCCTAATATTGTAAGACTGCACGATTCCATTCAAGAGGAGCATTTCCATTACCTCGTGTTCGATCTAGTTACTGGCGGGGAACTGTTTGAAGACATCGTGGCACGTGAGTTTTATTCTGAAGCTGACGCTTCTCACTGTATACAACAAATTTTGGAGTCCGTTCATCACTGCCACCATAATGGGGTAGTGCATAGGGATCTGAAGCCTGAAAATCTGTTACTGGCTAGCAAAGCTAAAGGGGCAGCAGTCAAGTTAGCCGACTTCGGTTTAGCTATTGAAGTGCAAGGGGACCAACAAGCATGGTTCGGGTTCGCGGGAACCCCTGGTTATTTGTCACCTGAAGTTCTCAAAAAAGAACCATATGGAAAACCAGTAGATATATGGGCCTGTGGAGTGATTCTTTATATTTTATTGGTCGGCTATCCACCTTTCTGGGACGAGGACCAACACCGGCTTTATGGACAAATTAAAGCAGGTGCCTATGATTATCCATCTCCTGAGTGGGATACTGTAACGCCTGAGGCAAAGAGCCTCATAAATCAAATGTTAACCGTTAATCCAAGTAAGAGGATTACTGCATCTGAAGCCTTGAAGCACCCATGGATTTGCCATCGCGAACGGGTGGCATCTGTGATGCACAGGCAAGAGACTGTAGACTGCTTGAAGAAGTTCAATGCTCGACGCAAACTAAAAGGCGCTATCCTAACTACTATGCTTGCTACCCGAAACTTCTCTGGGAAATCTATGGTTAACAAAAAAGGAGACGGCTCTCAAGTGAAGGAGTCGACTGACAGCAGTACTACTTTGGAAGATGATGATTTGGATAAAGACAAGAAGGGCGTAGACCGTGCCTGCACTGTTATCTCCAAGGAGCATGATGACGAGGGACTTACTAAAGCTGATTCATTCGGCAAAGCTCGCGGTGACAGCAATGCGTCACAACGTCGCTCAGAAGTAATCAAAGCCACTGAGGTACTTATAGATGCTATTAACAATGGCGACTACGATACATATTCGAAATTATGTGATCCTAATGTGACTGCTTTTGATCCTGACGTACTAGGTAACATGGTTGAAGGAGTAGAGTTTCATAAATTCTTTATTGATAACACTCCTCAGCACGTTAAGGCCAATACAACCATACTTAATCCTCGCGTGCACCTTATTGGCGACGATGGAGCTGTTATAGCATATGTGTGTGTGACGCAGAGCGTCGATGCCGAAGGTCGGCGAACCACACAACAAACTAAAGAAACTCGTATCTGGCACAAACGCCACAACAAGTGGACAGCGATACATTTTCATCGCTCCTAACTAGTCTCTTTTTCGATCCCAACTTTTATGCCGAAGGATGGCGGTCTAACGAAGAAAAGTATTTGTAATGGTGAAGCCATAGAAACACGCGTAAGTTCGTACATTAAATATATATAATTAGACCCTTCAAAAGTCCTAAGGCAGCGACGTAAGTTATAAATAAATACTTAATATCCAATTCAGCTATAAAATTACACGAATTTTATTAGAAATTCTTTGTAATCTCAAGGAATTATGTTAATTACATATAGGTAAATGTTATTATCTACACCAATATAAGCATTTCAAAAGTTCTTATAACGTTAAAGGTCACTATACTATTAAAGTCTTTTACATCACAATGTGACTAAAATGTGATACCGTTTAAATACCTAATGCTTTGTACTAGTTCTAGTAGAGTGTACAACCTGATCTCCACGATCGAAACAAACACATCGAGGCAAATGTACCGATGTAATATTAAAATTCTCGATCTAATCAAAGTCAGATCTGATCAAAATGAATCTATATTAAATATAAAAGATCGACAAGGATTTCAAAAAATTTAGAATTATTAGCACATTTCTCAGTAAGTCTCTCTACATTTTTAACTATGAATGTTTTGTCGTGCTTAAAAATGGTGTTCTATTTGTTATCAAATACCTAGTTAGTAAGGTTTAAGTAACTGATGGTACAGTTATTGGCACTACGCATCTTACAGTGAATGTTTCTATAGAATATTCGTAAGATTTTACTTCAATTAGCTATTAGCTTGAGTGGATTCATTGTAACATTTTACATATTTTAAGTGAAATTATATCAATTTCGTCAATTTTAGATTTATTCTCAATGTTGTTGTATTATTCAGCTTTTTATTTATGTTGCGTTATAATTATTCAACGCGTACATTGTTATACCTGGTTATTCAAATTATATGTATTACTTACTTACTCTTATTCATGCGATAGCTAATAATTTGAAAGTGAAAACTGTGCAAGAGAATGGTCTGGTTGTTGGTACTTTAGCCATTAATAAGAGGAGCTTGTCAACCGTGATATTAATGTGTATTAAGATGTAAAGTGTTTTTTGCACAGTTTCACTTAAGAGAATGTGCTTTAACTATTGGATCTAAACCTAACTGTAAGTCTGCAGTAAATTCAGTATTTCCTAGGAATATATTTAGATATAAATAACATTGAACCGTGTTTTTTACAATTTTGTAACATATTTTAGGATTTTAGTATAGTTAGCATCACTTAATTTGTATAAACCTGAAAGGAGTTGGAATTGTAATTATAAAATGCAATGCATACATATATAAAATAAATATAAAGGATATTTATGGTTACCATCATGTTCACGTAACCGGAGTACATAGTTGTGCCATTATCATGAATTTAGTGCCAATAACTGTAAAAACTAAAGATGTATTCTAGTCTTTATTGTTATGCATATTTAGTATTTAATCAACGTTTCTAATTTAATTTTGATCTATAAATAGGTTAATAGTAACATTACGTAAATAGATATTGATTTGCACATTGTGTGTTTAAGAGTGTCGTCTTCTACATACCTACCTTCATCTATCAAAATGTTTGTATTTACATTATATGTTTTATGGGTCACAAATAATTGATCATATTTTTGATTCCTTGGCATGTTAAGTAAATATACAGAAGTTACAAAATTATATCGTTAGGCAACTTTACCGCCGTGCTCACAACAGACGCATATTTAGGTAGTAGAATTTGTTTTTGTTGTACTTTAAATCCGTCACAGGAAATTAGTTAACTATCACAATTAAATATCTAGGTCTAGCAAGTGTTACGTACCTGACCTGCCTTCTTTTGGAATCTTGTATAAGACACGACAGTGTTGAATAGACTAGTAAATTTTGAGAATCTCTGAGCCTAACTGAATGGTAAAATTATCATCCCACTGTAGTATACCTACTTGAATGTTTTGTATAAAATATTCCTCCTTTACAAATATCACCTCTCCTTTATTAATATTCAAAGAAAATATATTTTTGCTTGTCTTGTAGGTTTACTACAAAACGAGATTTAATTGAACTTTCATGGTCATTAATAATGGATCATGCTCTGGGCATTCAGATACTTAAGTTAGCAAAATATAGTACATATTTTATTTGCTTCGAAAATATAGCCCAAGTACCTGTTGCTCGTGACTTAAGGGAGATACTTCATTAATGGAAGAACCCAAATGAGACTTAAATCTCTGACTAACCAATCTATTATTTTAAAAATAAATATACGTAAGATATTTGAAATAGTTACCAGATTATCTCAATAACGTGTTTAGTATTATTAACTAATTAACTATCTTTATAAAATCCCAATAACAATGCATTGGAAGCCTCCTAAATAAATAAAAAAATAAAAGATGCACAAATACAATATCATGTATCTTCCAGAACCTTTACCAAGTTTTCAACCGTTTTAAATATTATGCATTGTCTTCCCTAAACTGTGTTCCAGTATAATGATCTTCTATAATACCTACAAAAGGGATGCCTATCAGATGCATTTGGTTATTTCAAAGTCACACGTTACACAGCTGTCCACGACTTTTTGCACATTAATCTCTTTGCATGCATTTACTTACCTACTCCACCATGCTTCTACGATTAGGGGAGCTACCTACTTAAACTAAATTTCAATTCCTTCTATTGGCTACTTTTATATAATGCCTGCTTATACATATTTATTCATACTTAAGAAGTACTTGTTCAAATCTCAAGTGCTATATTTAAAAATATTCGTTATAAAGTCACCTATAACTTGGAATGGAACTAAGTGCTGTTCACAAGTACAAATTATCTGAAACACCAACTAATGGGTACAGTGCAATAAAAAACAGAACTAATTTATAACGTGTTTAAGATTTTAATTATGTTTTGATAGATAATTAACTCATAAAGCTTCGTAGCGTTAAAATTTTCACCATTCAGCTAGTATTTGTATTAACCTACGTTATTGTTACTGTTTTGTGTTACTTTGCGTGTTTGGTTACTTATGCCTCTTCATTATAAGATGTGTATACCCTGTACTGAAATTATAATTAGGGTGTATGTTAAGCTTATTTGTCCAAAATACTAATATTGACACTCATCTGTGTCTAGCAAAACTATGGAGATTACTTTTCGGATAGTGGTTAACGAAATTTATATTAAGTACTTTAAATGCACCACTTTCTTAAATATTCGAACTTTGTTATGATGAAGGCTAAAATGTTGTAGCATAATTTCCATATGTGCAAGTGTAGGTGTATTGAAAAAAAAATGTCAGTATATTCGTATTCAAAATAATTTCTTCAACCTCTGCATTGCCGATTACCATGTAACATTCTCTAAAATAAAGTTCTTTTGATCTAAACTATGTTTTATTTTGGCCACTATGTAAAAAATCTCAATCTATTTTCCGCTAGGTACCGTTTTTAAAATTAGGACTTTTTGTGTTCTACAGGGTATTAGATAATATTAAGTCATGAGAAATAATTTACCGAGTAATATAAGTTGAGGTTGAGTTATGATAATTCATAACTACTGAGAAACTTTTACTATATGGAAGCAAAAATTAACCTTAGAAAATATCATATTCATAGAGTTTTGAATGATTCACGGTTATTTTCATTAGACTTATATTGACCGGGATATAGACCGTGATTACCTTTTTGAAAAGGTAATCACGGTCTATATCCCGGTCAATATAAGTCTAATCATATTCATAGGTCAAAATGCTTGAAACAAACCATTTTTTTCGTATTAATGGGGTTGTGGTTCCACAGTAAGAATTAATCAAATAATCAGTAACTTTGTATTCGACACGTAAATGATCGCAAGCGACATAACATTAAAAATTGCCCAATGTAGCTATGACCTCCCAATCTCCTACCATTGCCAATAAATAGAGCGATTCAAGAGATGTTTACAAAAACAACGCTGAGTACACTGGTTGACACTTATACAGGAATATTATAGATGGCTGTAGGTATCAACCAGTATAGTGAGTTATGTTATTTTTGTAAACACCCCTTCTATTTTTGTCACCAGAGCTTGGAAAAAAAGGTGAGCTGTTTCATGTTAAGGTAGTAAAAGTGGTCATAATTTTGAGAAACTACTTATCTTCTGAAATATCATACGTTAAAGAAAAAGCGACCGAATCTACCGGCGGCCGAGCTGGGAATTGAACCCGGCTTACCTAGTTAACATTCTAAAGGTTTTTTTCATTAGTGTATTATTAGCTCAGTTTATAATTTATTAAAAAGAAATAAAAATATTTTTTGATAAATTTATTTGGTTTGTTTCCTAGGTAAAATACCTATAAAACCATGGAACAAATCAGTTATTTTCATTACCTATATGTATTATTTTTGCTATGCAAACACTACAAAAGAGCATAGCCATGTTAGCATGGAAAATCCGTAATGTCACCAAATGTTTACTTAACTGTAATTTTTTTTTAATAAGAGCTCTCAACAAATATTATTTATTGTAACTACCAGCTTTCTATCTTTGTTATTTTCTAAAATATGTTTTTTTTTTTCGCATAATAGCCATTAGCTAATTAATGCAATTCACCTGATCTTATGGTTCAGTAATATACATATTTTATAGTGACTCACTTATTCCTGAAGTAATACTTATTATTTCCAGCTTTTTATAAATGTGACACCTACACTTCTTTGTTAGATGATTGCTTATATAAAGACATTAGAACTAAATCTACTGTGATTATGACATACTTATTTAAAAAAAAATCAAAAAATATCAAAATAATTTATTCAGCAAATAGGCCACAGGGGCACTTTTACACGTCACAAGTACATAGGTATTTAAAAAAATATTTAAAATTGAGTTGAAATTACAATTGATACTATTATATACTAATTCTAAGTTCTAACTAAAGTTAACTCTATACAATTAATTAGAGATGTAGAAGGTCTCTAAATGTCGAATTACAACCAAGAACTACACTAAATTTTAATATAAAAAGTACAAATACAAAAAAAAAAAGTCTAAAATTACTTAAGAGGTGCAAATGACTCTAAATGTCACAACTAAAAATAAAATGTATATCTACTTAATCTAATTCTCCTTAGAGATGTATATGGTCTCCATGAGTCAAAATCATATATTTAAAATATTCACTAAAAGAAAGGAAACAAACGACAACCGAACAAAGTGTCCTAATTTAATAAAAATTAGAATTAAAGTTACTAAGTTATAACAGCCCCAGTAAGCTTAAACAGACCGGTCTTCACAGACGGCACCCGTTCACGAGTATGACGCGTATCTCAGCCATCGCCTCCCTCAACCTTTATTCGGGAAGGTGGCGACCCGATCAACGACGCCACCGAAGCAAAGACTTTTAAGTGTGCATGACATGTTCAAGCTGCCAGGCTAAATTAAATATTCAAATAATAAAACATAGCTGTAAGACACTATATTCTGTGCTCGTATGTTACAAAGGAAGGAAATATAGATTTATACAATAAAATTAAAGTAAGATAAACATTAAACATTAAACACATAATCTTGGAGATGTATAAGGTCTCCAAGTGTCCACAACTAAACTTAAATAAAAACAATATAATCAGACGAGAATATGTTCTCATACGTCAATTGAACACTAGTATGCTTAATTACACAATGCAGAGAAAATGAAAAAATATATACGACTTCATTCATCTATTGACAAGCAACCACCTTAAAGGCATCCCTATCATCTATAAAATCCTTCACAGTGTAGTACGCCTTACATAACAACAAACGCTTAATGCGTGCCTTAAATTTGTCAAATGGCAAATCCACTATATCGGTTGGTACTTTGTTATAAAAACGTGTACAGTTCCCGACGAAAGACGTACCAACCTTACGGAGACGGTGGGCGGTCACAGCAAGTTTATGTTTGTTCCTTGTGTTATAGTTATGGATGTCACTGTTAAGCTTGAATTCGTGGATATTTTTCCGAACATACATAATATTTTCGTATATGTATTGAGAGGCAACGGTAAGAATGTTCACCTCTTTGAATTTTTCTCTTAAAGATGCTCGACCGCCCAATCCGTAGATTGAACGGACTGCTCGTTTTTGCAGCACAAAAATAGCCTGAATGTCTGCAGCTTTTCCCCATAACAGGATCCCATATGACATAACACTGTGGAAGTAGCTAAAGTATACCAGCCTGGCCGTCTCTACGTTTGTTAGTTGTCTGATTCGCCTTACTGCGTAAGCTGCAGAACTAAGTTTGCCAGCTAAAGTGGCTATATGTGCATGCCATTGCAGTTTTGAATCCAAAGTGACTCCAAGGAAAACCGTTCGATCTTCAAATTCCAGCGTTTCACCTTTCATTTGGATCTTACTGTTATTTACCTGCTTAACGTTCGGAAGCGCAAATCTGATGCACTTGGTTTTCTTGGCGTTTAGAAGTAAGTTATTCGCCGTAAACCAGTCTGTTATGCTAGACAGTGCATCGTTGATGTTATCGAAGCTGCTTTCCTTTCTGTCAACTTTGAATATAAGAGAAGTGTCGTCAGCAAATAACACTATATCATGTTTATCTTGCACTAGTTTCGGTAGATCATTAATGTATACTAAGAACAGGAAGGGACCGAGAATTGAACCTTGAGGCACTCCAAGTGCTACCGGTGAACCTGCTGATTGAGTCCCATTGATAACAACTCGCTGAGTTCTGTCGGAAAGGTACGATGAAACAAGGTCAAGGGCAGCAGCTTTAACCCCATAGTGGCTCAATTTTCTCTTTAAATTCTCGTGATCAACGCAATCAAAGGCCTTTGATAGATCACAGAAAATTCCAACAGCATCTTGAGCTCTTTCCCAGGCGTCAAAGATGTGTTTTAGAAGTACCACACCGGCATCAGTAGTTGAACGACCTCTGGTAAATTGATTATTGTCAAGCAATTTATTTCTGTTAAAGTGAGACAACAGTTGATTAAGAATAAGCTTCTCAAAGACCTTACTTAGCGCTGGTAATATTGAAATAGGTCTAAAGTTGGTCGGGTCTGATTTCGTTCCTGATTTAAACAGCGGGATAATTTTGCTGTGTTTCATAATATCAGGAAAAATGCCAGTTTCAATACATCTGTTGAAAATCTCAGCTAAATAGGGTGCGATTGATTCTACTATTGAGTGTAATACTTTAACTGACAAGCCCCATAGATCTTCAGTTTTCTTTAAATTTAAAGATCTGAACGTTTTAATAACTATGGTCGGAGTAACATAAGAAAATGTGAATATTTCTGAACATTCTTCTACATTAGCTTGCAGCATTTCTTCAGCGACAATTGGCGATGAGTTAAGAGACTTTGTTGTCTCTGCCGGTATATTCGAGAAAAATCGCTCGAAGTGATCTGCCACTTCACGGTCGGAACTTACTAAAGTATCAGCAACTCGTAGGTTGTAGTGCCGTTCTTTTATTTTACGCTTTCCTGTTTCACTGCTGATCACTTGCCATGTAGTTTTAACTTTATCGCTGGAATTTAAGATCTTTTTGGATAAATAATCAGCTTTAGCGGCGACACACATCCTTTTAAAAGATTTCGAGAAATTCTTTACGTACTCTATAAATTCCGGCCTTTTATCAGTTGTTCGCAGATCATACAAATCATAGAGCCGGCGTCTCTTATCGTGAATATCCGGCGTAGCCCAGTCGCTAAATTTAACCTTGACCTTGCCCTGCATCTTCTTGGGGATGAAGCAGGCATCAAATTCCTTTTTTATACAGTTAAACAACTCAGAACTCAGACAGTCAGGGTTCTCTCGGTTACATGAAAGAAAAGGTAAGTTGTTCCTAATATTACGATTGAATGACTGTAAGCGCCTTTCGGAAATCAGTCTGCACACAGTGTCTTGTGGAATATCCTCTATCTTCCCGCCAAAAGAGGCTTTTAGTCCACAGTGGTCAGAACTCAAGGTGTTTATTACAGATTTACTAATCGCAATATCGTTACTGAAGATGTTGTCTATACATGTTGCACTGGTTGCCGTGATTCTAGTTGGTTCACAAAATAAATTTACTAAATTAAAAGATTTAAAGGTATTTAGTAACCTTCCACACAAAGGCGAATTTTCTAGCAAATTAATATTAAAATCGCCACATACAACTATAGTTTTCTGACTTCTAAAAACACGACTAAGGACTTCATCTATAACCGATTCAAATACATTATAGTCCGCCGATGGGGGCCTGTACACGCATACAACAATAAATCGTTCCAACTCGACACAAGAAAGTTCTATAACGCGTTCTACAGACAAGTCAACAATGTCTCTACGCTCTTTACTTTTTATACTATGTTTAACCATTATCAATGACCCGCCGCGAATGCAGGATCTTCTGAAGAAATAACTAACTATACTATGATTATTGTAATTAAACATAAATTCATGCCCTTTAAGCCAGTGCTCGGTTATACAGAGAATGTCAATATTCGAGGACTGTAAAAACAAATCTATTTCGAGTTCCTTGCTGGCAAAGCCTTGAATATTCTGGTGAACTAAATTTAATAACTCGGTTTCACTAAGCATACTAGCATCAATACGAGCAGAGCCGGCCGGTGCAGACGTTGTCGTAGCGGTTAGTTTAAATACAAATCACCAGGCGACTCCGTCTCGGAACCCACGCTACCGAGACATAAAGAGCTACGCGAAGTAAAACTACTAGACGCCGCCCTAGATACGACGGAGTCCTCAATATTATATGCTAACAGGTTAGCACAATCCACAAGACATCTTTTCGGTAGGTAGGTTCTGTTACAGGGCATTACAAAATCATATATAAATTTATTCGTATCAAAATACGAAATCGTACTACTATATACTGAGAGATTGTACAACAAAGAATTATAATGGTAAACTCTCTTATTCACCTTTCTCGACCTTCTGTATGGGAGCGCACACATAATTATTTTCCCTACCTCTCCCCGATCGAGCGCCGACAGAGTAGCGGACAAATTTAAAATATCGCGTTTAGTACAGTCTAAACTGTTCCCTACAAAAACTATAAGCGTCGAATCGCGGTCAAACTCGCCTGCAGAGATGCACTCGACACACAAATTGTTGCCAATAAAAAAATACCATAAATGGGCATGGACGTTTATGTTTATGTATAGTAATATACAATCCTTGAATCCGAAACTTATAACATAACATATAATCACGCCACGCCTGTATCCCATAAAGGGGTAGGCAGAGCATATGAGCATATACTAGGTTTCAGTGCCACTCTTGGCAAAAATTAAGTTCGCAATTGTTGGCAATATTATTAAGAGCGCTTTCAAAAAATCTGCTTATTCGCATTTCGACGCCGGCGGCGCTGGCGTGCGCCTGTGTGCAGACGCACACTATAACCAGAAGCATAACGATTGTAGCCTGCGGTACAGACATAGCGTGCGATCCTCTTCGAACCAACCTTACGTGCGGCTAGAGCGAAAGGGATAGCATTCATGGTCGGTACCGCCACGCCGTCAGTAGCGTTGCGGACTAACCATTATTGATACTTGCGTAAAAACACCACCATATATTATATTACATATTTGCATACATGATTTCGTGCATAAATACTTGACCTTTTAGTTTAATTATTAAACTTATCACAGTTTTTTTTATTAAAACGTGTGTAGCCTTGGAAGAAATAAATTTAAAAACTTTTATACTATAATAAATTGTGTATATAATATTGTCTTCTGTCACCGCGATAGTTACTCATGAAATAAATTTATGGAATCAGATTATATCGCGTATAATGAATATAATCCGTTTTCTTAGTTTTATTTCATTTTGTATATGATATGTTTTCTAGGTTCTTTTCGGTGAAGGAAAACATCGTGAGGAAACCGGACTTATTCCAATAAGGTCTAGTTTACCCTTTGGGTTGAAAGGTCAGATGGCAGTCGCTTGCGTAAAAACTAGTGCCTACGCCAAATCTTGGGATTAGTTGTCAAAGTGGACCGCAGGCTCCCATGAGCCGTGGCAAATGCCGGGATAACGCAAGGAAGATGATGATGTTTTCTAGGTACATATATATAATGGAACTAAGATCGGTTTTCTTTAATTTTAAGTAGTTTTTTTATATTTAAAATGTGTTTTTAGGGTTTCGTAGTCAACTAGGAACCCTTATAGTTTCGCCATGTCTGTCTGTCTGTCCCTCCGTCCGCCCGTCCGTCCGCGGATAATCTCAGTGACCGTTAGAACTAGAGAGCTGAAATTTGGTACCAATATGTATATCAGTCACGCCGACAAAGTGCAAAAATAAAAAGTGGAAAAATTGTTTTATTAGGGTACCCCCCCTACACGTAAATTAGGGAGTGATTTTTTTTTCATTTCAACCCTAACGTATGATTTATTGTTGGATAGGTATTTAAAAATGAATTACTGAAATCGTTTTTTGATAATATTAATATTTTCGGGAATAATCGCTCCTAAAGGAAAAAAAAGTGTCCCCCCCCCCTCTAACTTTTTAACTATATATTTAAAAAATATTTAAAAATCTCAAAAGTAGAACCTTATAAACTTTCTAGGAAAACTGTTTTGAACTTGATAGGTTCTGTAGTTTTTGAAAAATATGGAAAACTACGGAAGAGCCGAGCGGCTATTTACCAACGCGGCTTTAAAAACCGGCCGAGAGCGTGTCGGGCCACGCTCAGTGTAGGCACTGAGCGTGGCCCGACACGCTCTCGGCCGGTTTTTAAATATTATGTTGTTTTAATTGCATGGAGCACAGGAAGGTCCACATCTATGTATTAGTTTTTTGTAAGGAAATACAACTCTACGCTACACCTACCTGCTTTAGTTGACTGTTGACACACTGAGACAGTGGATGCGCCAGAGTATAAAAGAGTGATTACCATCTCTTGTCAAAGATCTTGTTGAGACGAATCAAACGAACCCAAACACGAAGTGGTTTCAAGACCTGGTCGTGGAATACTCTTGACTACCTTCCAGCTTCATCATCAGATCCTGGGTACCATCTCTTGTCAAAGATCTTGTTGAGACGAATCAAACGAGCCCAAACACAGAATAGTTTCAAGACCTGGTTGTTGAATACTCTTGACTACCTTCCGGCTTCACCATCAGATCCTGGGTACCATCTCTTGTCAAAGATCTTGTTGAGACGAACCAAACGAGCCCAAACACGAAATGGTTTCAAGACCTGGTTGATGAGAACTCATGACTACCTTCCGGCTTCATCATCAGATCCTGGGTACCATCACCTCTTGTCAAAGATCTTGTTGAGGCAAATCAAACGAGCCCAAACACGAAATGGTTTCAAGACCTGGTTGATGAGAACTCATGACTACCTTCCGGCTTCATCATCAGATCCTGGGTACCATCACCTCTTGTCAAAGATCTTGTTGAGGCGAATCAAACGAGCCCAAACACGAAATGGTTTCAAGACCTGGTTGATGAGAACTCATGACTACCATCTGACTTCATCATCAGATCCTGAGTACCATCTATTGTCAAAGATTTTGTTGAGACGAGTCAGTAACCTAAAATGATATTCAATAATAAATAATACTTACTAAACCCAAGGATCAAAGTTTTCGGTCGCAGTATACATGCAACAGTACAGCCAAACACGCACACAAGTGCGGTTTTGGACACGGCGGGTGCCGCACACAATGACAAAATAACTTCGCGATCGTCGAGCCGCGTGCGGAGCGGACTAACATACGTCCTGCCTCTACAAGCTCTGCCGCGGTACTGACATCGCAAGCGCGCGTAACCGGTAATAAGGAGGCATTTTTAAAAAATCGTCAAAAATATTAAATTGCAATTAATAGAGAACTTTTGCATAAAATCTGTTTGAGTAAGCGTTGCAGATTATTTTTATATTAAAACTACTTCAAAAACACGTAAGTTTTCGAAGAAATTGACACTTATTCTGAGGTGATTTCTGAAACAAATTGGATTCATCATATCCTCATTTACTCTATTCTAAAGCCTTATAACAAAGAAGTAGTCTCAGAAGATTGTAGTACAGGATATACATAATACAAATTTACCACTTGAAGCATTCAAAACTATCCAAATTTTACAAATTAGACGGACTAAGTCAGCACTTTTCGCGGGTTTTCCTAAACAGGCACCAGAAAAAAAATCATAATTAATTAAGTGAGTTAGTTTTTAAAAATCCAGTCTCACAACATGTAAGTTAAGAAGATGTCCTAATCGAATCCTGAACTTAATAAGTCTTTTAGATGACGGAAAGTGTAGCATTTTGCCGACTAAAACTATCAATTTTACATTATTACGACGTTTTCGTTGAATGCCCTCTTAAGTTCGCCTTTGTACAAATGATGTGTGTTCTTTTTCTTTCCTATTATTATGTGTTCTTATTTTTGTACAACAAAGTGTATTACTACTACTACTACTATTATTAAAATAATTTAATTAAGAAGCCATTTTCATATTAGCCCAACTTTTACGGGGGTTTTTGGCAACCTTAGGTAAATATCTTACCAAATTTCCAATCTCTGATTAACTTAGATAAATGTATCTAACCAATTTAAAATTTATATTCCACAAAGGGTAATTTGGATTCACCAACACATATGGCCAAATGAGGGTTTCCATATCTAAAGGGTCCATTATGCTGCAAGAGCCATAAGGTCTATTCATGAGAAATTCTAATGAAAATGTCCTTAAGCTTACTGCACATAAAGCATACCCATAAGGCATGGAACACCACCAACAATAATGTAGAGGAATGGGCAGTGTACAAAATAATTCATGTAAGGTTTGTTTAATTTAGAAACCATCATTTTAATAATTTTATAATCAACATAACTACAAGCCTCTAGCTACAAATCAAAACCAAAATTATAACATACCTAATATCACAAAACATTCAAAAGTTTCATTTTAGTGTGAACACCTTTACAGCCGTCCAAAGTGACATTAAAATTCTTCACAATCTGCTCCATGTTGGCCACATTGTAATAACCCAATTCATGTTTTATGCACAGTTTCAAATGCTCCTCAGTCAATGGCTCAAATTTTATAAATTCTTTATAAACATCTATGTCATTAAAAGTCTCTCTCAGCTCAAACTCAAAGAAAGCCACATTGGAATGCTTCATAAAATTCTTTTCTATATTATCATAATTGTAGACCAAGATAACAGTTATGTTCTTTTTCAAATATTCACTTTTATCAATGACATTCTTTATGTGTTCCTTGATATGGAAATCATTCCGTGACAAGTCATCAACAATCAGTATGGAGGACTTACAAAAAGACATACCCAATAGCAGATCATCCGGAAAGGTCTCCATGAAACTGGGCATCAAGTAGTGGTATACATTAGTCAAATTCCATACTTCTCCAAACATCATAGTGGTAGCATATGTCTTTCCAACTCCTGTGCCACCATATAGGAATAATATTTTACTACTCACTTGAGTATCCAATGATCTTGTTAACAAATCAATAGCCCTCTTTTGTCCATACAATTGCCTGCCCAGTGTAGCTTTCATATTAATTAAATTCAATTCTTCACAACAGGTAAATGTATTCTGATAAACTAACGCACATGCGACAACTACAAATAGAACTGAAAGTTTTACCATAAGACATGATCCCACTGTTTTTTTAGGCTGCATAATGATATGATACTTCTTAACTGTTTGGAAGCATTTTGGTCCACTGTCACTAACTGGAACCGGGGCGATATCTTCTATTACAGGTTCTTGTTTAATAAAATTTGTAATAAAGGTTATAGGAGAAGAAGATCTTGAAACAGTCTTTCTTTCTTCAGGTTCACAATGTATGCTATCGTCTAAATTCTTTATAGAATTCGAGCTCAAATCTATGTCCATTGGTTCATAACTTACGTCCAAATTTTGGTAATTCATCTGCAATCGGTTTCTTCTGTGTATCTTATCGCAACTTTTACTATTCATGTCATGAACTACAACACAATGTTTTTAAAATTAAAATTGACATATGATATAACTTGCTGTCAAAACTTTCAAAAACAACGGAATAAATGAGTTTATAGAAGTAGATACTTGTTTTTGAACTAGTTGAGATTAACATATTAATTATTAGGCTTCAAATAAACAAAATTAAAATATATCCCAAATATTGATTAACGCATATTATAAAAGTATTATACGGGTAAGTTTTTATTAAATGCGTTCATTCGTTAAAAATATGTAATAATTTCATATTCTTTTTATATTTATATTATGACAATCTGTGTAAACGACTTTACTGTCAGAACCACAGATAATACTAGACAATTTTTTTGAGGGACTATCATAGTACTTTTTTAACTTGTATTGGACTTCCGGTTCGAACGCCATCTTAGCGGTATCGTGTCGTGAATAATTTCTCCTTCTTTTGCTCATTAATGTTGTTAAAGAGTAATATCGATAGCTTATTATGCAATAAACTAATGTTATAGTGAGAAGCTGATGAAGAATTAATCGCGAAACGCATTTAGCTACTTTTTTGTCGTCAACAGCCGATAGTCCACGAGCCCTTGTAAAATCTAGCTATCAATTTACAAGTGCCAACTACCGAACACTGTCGTACTTACCGTACCAAAATCAATAACAATTAGCTTATATTACCTTGACACTAGCAAAATAGTCCCACCAATGGACTGAGGCCATTCAATTTTAAAAACTTAACTTAACTTGTATTTGTATGCGTGTAAAGCAGCTACAAATATTATTAATAATATTTTGCAAACACTTCATAAGTAGAACATGTTGAACTTGGTTTGTTGTGGTCTCTCTGATTTTAATAATTTGTCAAGGACGTAGCTAATCTACGTGACAAGGAAATTGTAGAACAGATGTGGAACGCAAAAGTGCATTAAATACAGACGGACTGAAAATTAGCAGCTATCAGCTAATAACGATAGGTGATAATACTTCCATTCAATTTCTAGTCCGTCTGTATTTGATGCATCTGTGCTACAATTTTCTTTGTCGCGTACATTAAAACATGATAAATTATTATTATTTAATTATTACCGGTCCCGGGTTCGAATCCCGGTAAGGGCATTTATTTGTGTGATGAGCACAGATATTTGTTCCTGAGTCATGGATGTTTTCTATGTATATAAGTATTTATATATTATATATATCGTTGTCTGAGTACCCACAACACAAGCCTTCTTGAGCTTACCGTGGGCCTCAGTCAATCTGTGTAAGAATGTCCTATAATATGTATTTGTATTAATATGTATGTATTGTTACGAAGGATAATGGTGTGAAATCCATATGAATTCGAATAAATCTCTTGAAGCGACATCGTGTATGATACGATCAACACGTACCATTATTTCACCAACATTAGAATCGTCCCACGATAAGTCTGCATAGATTTTAATAGCCCCGCCTCTGCAAGGGTTAAGTAAACGTCATAATTTCATCAAAGTTTGACGTTTAAAATAACATCTGCACTGGCGAGGCTGTGAAAATCGTTGCAAACTTATCGTGGTGAGTCTCTACCTTATACATACATGCCACTCCCTACGCACACCTATAAAAAAAACTTCAAAAGACAAATCATAAAGATTAATATTATTTATTAATTAAATATCACAAATCACGAATCTTCGTCAAGTTAATAAGTACGAGACATTTCCTCCATAAAAATTAGTTTTTGACAGGTGGCGCTTTAGTCGGGATATGGGATATGGAATATGGACCATGTATTGAATTTGAATTGAGCCAGTGCAGTGCAACAGCTACAATCTGTGGTTCCGCCTGCATTTTGTTTGACATGTCCTTGGGGTCATTGTGCCCATGCCAAAACTAAAGTAACGTTAATTTCGAAATGAACGACAGAAATGTTAGCCCACCAAATAATTCTGTATCAACTCCGCCAACTTATAAAAAAGTGCGAAATCCGTTTGATAGAGTACTGATCGAGAAATTACACAAACCAATATGCAGGTGAGTAAAATTCCAGTAATGTTATAAAAAACCTTCGATGCAAGATGCGTTGCTTACGTTTTACTTTTGCTTATTTCAGTACTAATACATGGTCACTAGTATTGTAGTAGTATGTGCCGTTATGCCTTAACATTCAGCTAAAATTTAAAAAAACGTTTCAGCCCTTCAATGTGCAAAATTTATAAGAAAGAACGGCGAGGTTCGTTCCGTTGGGACATAGACCAGGCATGCACGTTAGATCCGAAGGACATTGTAGCCTGCAGCAGTCAATTCGAGCCTTCGCCAGACCCAAATTTCGATAAAATAGCTGAAGAGGCTACAGACATGTAAGTCCTTTATTTTTTTTTTTGTTTTTATTTTATAGGGATTGTCTTACACAAATTGGCTAAAACCCACAGTAAACTCAAGAAGGCTTGTGTTGTGAGTACTCACACAACAATTTATACAAATATTTATATATACAGTCTCTCTTTTCTGGGTTTTACTCAATTTAACAGAGATATCTTTGTGATAATTTATGAACAGATGGTTAACTGATTTTTGTGCTGGATTACTGGATGTACTGGACCATCAAAGAACAGAATAATAGACATTTTACTGCATAGAAAACATCTAGGACTCTGGAACAAATTTAATACCTGTGCTTATCTGACAAATAAACACCAGTACTGTGGGTGTAGCGCACTAGTTTGATAAACTTTATCACATTGGTGTATGCCTATTGCACTTACAAATAGTGTGAAAAGGATGGCCTTATGTTATATTGTTTTAATTGTTTATCACACAACCATGCTTGTCTGGGATTCAAACCTGTAAGTAGGTGTAAGGTCTAATGGTATACAATAGATAGGGACAACACAAATTGTCCCTAATTCACTGTCAGGGGGCCGATTTTTGAGTCTCACGGCATTTGAATTCAGAAAATTGTCACTGAAAATAATAGGCAATTCACCGTTTTCAACTGGTATTTTAGTGACAGTGAGACTCAAAAATCGGCCCCCAGTTTTAGTTTTGTCAGAAGTTTTCTTTTATATGGTAACACTTAGGTATAGGTGAAAAACTTAAGAAAGTCACCTGTTGTATGTGAGTGACGTGTTCGAATAGAGAACACATATTTAAAATTAGTAACACAAACAAAACAAACGCCTATTTGAACATGTCACTCACACATACAACAGGTGACTTTCTCAAGTTATTCACCTATACCTGGGTTGTGATAGTGTTAAGTAAAATATCCCACTTTGTCGCTAACCATGAAGACATTTGCTTGTTTCTTTATATGAATAACACTGACACAGGCTTTATAGCAATCAACACAATGGGACGTCTTACTAATTCGCTCACATTTATTCTGTGGTAGTTGGTCCATATGGTTTGTTTTCAGGTTCTTTTCACAAGAAATGGTAATGCCAAGCCCAATGGAGTCCTCAAAGAAGAAACCACAGCTTATGCCTCTTGATGAGAGTGAAAAGATTGTTAAAAGTTTTACAGACAGCACTGTTGTCATGAAAGATGGTAAGTAGAGTGTGGGTCAGTATCATAAGCCACATTTCTGAAATAAATTGAGTCATTCTGACGACCGGTCTGGACTAGCGCGTAGTGACCCTGCCTGCTATGCCGCAGTCCCGGGTTCGAATCCCGGTAAGGGCATTTATTTGTGTGATGAGCACAGATATTTGTTCCTGCGTCATAGATGTTTTCTATGTATATAAGTATTTGTATACTATATATATTGTTGTCTGAGTACCCACAGCACAAGCCTTCTTGAGATTACCGTAGGGCTCAGTCAATCTGTGTAAGAATGTCCTATAATATTTATTTATTTATTCTGAAATAAGTTGAGTCTTGGCTTTCTTTGTTTAAGGCCATAATTTGAGGAAACACATACATGACAGAAAAAAACTATGTTTATTCCACTTTTGAGAGTGAGTATTACTTGTGGAGGAAGGAAGGTTATGCTGGAGTAATCTTCTAAATGCTCTCAATTTTTGTTTAAAATTATCTATCTAATCATTCCACTGTGCCATGCAATGAAAATGTTGTAACATGTTACATTATGTTAGAACATTCTTACACATATTGACCGAGTCCCACAGTAAGCTCGAAAAGGCTTGTGTTGTGGGTAGTCAGACAACAATATGTATAATATATTATATGTATGTATACAGATACTTTTATACAAAGAAAACAATGTCCATGTCTGTTCTCATCAGCCTCATCACACAACAGACCCGTTGTGGACTCATGTTTACTGCAATGAATTGCTTTACCAGTTTCAGCTCAGACTGCCCTCAGTTTACCTCCAGAACTACCTCCAGAATTAGAGAAAATATTAGCACCATACTTCACATTCAGTCAGGTAATTAAACATAGTACTTTTTCCATCAATTTCTTGAGTATTGTCGGATGGAAACTCAAAATCTAATTATTTACTAAAATAACATTAATAAAAAAAAAAAATTCGAGAGATATAAGTAAGTGCCTTAGACCAACTTTTGAATAGGAGTAGATGTTTGATGTTTACCTGACCCAGTCGCGACTAAATGCAAGAGCGATAGAGATAGATATATACGAGCGTTTCGTTTCGTGAGCGTTTGTGCATTCGGCTAACGTATGCGGAATGAAATCTGGACAAAGTTTTGATATCGTACAGACGGTACAGAGTAAGTAAATAAATAAACTAAAATAATGTATAAATGCCAGATTAAAGTTTACATATCTGTCATTTAAACTGGTAAGTTTCATGAGTATTGGATTCCTTTTCTCGAAATGATGGTCAATCGAGAAGGACGACCTAGCGAAACTGTTTGTAATTTCTACATACCAATATTCTGTGACCGAATGCAAAACCCGAGGAAAGTTTTGTAGGAAGGGTTAGAAGCTAACAGTCAATTTATAATATTTTTGCGTCCTTTTTCTTTACAAAAACTACCGCAACAAAGCGTGGTCCAAGAAAACATTACAGCATTGGCAAGTTTTCTGGGAGAGATTTGATTAAAAGAAATGTCGGCCCCCTAAGGCACAAAATCTCACAGAGAGCTCGAGACAGCATTCGAATTGGGCAGCGAAAGTGATAAAAATTATCTTGAAGACATGAGTGAAGAAGTTAGGCCTATAGTCTTCAAAAATAAAATAAACAACTTTGAAAATGCTGCTACGCCGTTAAGTCAAAAAATTTAAAAAACAGCTGTTTTTGCATTTCTGGGTTTATGAATGACTAATAATATGTCGAATAAATGGAATTTCACGACAAGAAAACTATTATTTTGAGAACACTAATGATCCTACGGACAAGAATGTGAAAAATGTCGAGCATACGAAGCTTCTTTAAAAAGTTATCACATGGAAGATAAATTTGGACCTTAAAAAATGCTAACATTGGTTTTGTCGACACCGATGGACATAAAGTATCACAAGTTCTGTTAGAAGCCTCACATTGGCGAAAACTAACTCTTTTATTTATCGATATTCAATACATAATTAAAATCACGAAAGATATTAAAAATAAACTATGTTATATTAATTTTATAAGACATTGAATTTTGTCCAGATTTCATTCCGCATACGTTACGCACGCTGTATAGCATTTTAGTCTATGTGGCCTTTTCTTAGAAGAAGGGTTCTGTTTCATATACATGAGAACTTATCAGAAAAGGTTTCTTGCGATTACGGGTCCTTTTTTGATGAAAAGCCTCCTCCTCCCGTGTGGCAGCAGGGGGAGCTGTGTGAACAGCTAAACTGTTGAATAAACTATCGCCTACAACAGTGTTTTCAGCCGGATACGACCATTAAATCTCAAAGGCGGGAAACACACCTCATCTGGGGCCCGTTACTCGAAAGGTACAAGCCTTGTATTACAAGTGCGCGAAATGTCAAATCATATGGGTTGTCATGGAAACACACTTGTAATACTTCTTACCTTTCGAGAAACTTGTAACCTTTCGAGAAACGGGCCACTGGTAGTTGCAAACATCAAGCTATCAGTTTGATAGTTTCCTAAGTTAAAAGAACTGTCTTGTGCTCTCATTTCTTATATAAATATTTCAGGGCCAAGACAGATTCGGAGAGTATGAAATCACAGCAAACGGATCTTTACGTCGGAAGTTATTCTTCGAACACAGCGACACCGAGCACCATAGCGAGTGCGATTCGGAACAAACAGATGATGAGCATCACGAGGCGAGGCCACCGTCGAGCTTCGAGGCGCACGATCCGGTCACGTTCAGTCCTGATTTGGTGAGTGAGATAGCTTGAGTTAGAGTAAGATAGAATTACTTCACACACAACAGTAAAATCACTGGAGAAGAGACCCACTCCGTCTCGTGTTGTACATACTTCAAACACAGCGACACCGAGCACCATTGCGAGTGCCATTCGGAGCAAATAGATGATGAGCATCACGAGGCGAGGCCACCGTCGAGCTTCGAGGCGCACGATCCGGTCACGTTCAGTCCTGATTTGGTGAGTGAGATAGCTTGAGTTAGAGTAAGATAGAATTACTTCACACACAACAGTAAAATCACTGGAGAAGAGACCCACTCCGTCTCGTGTTGTACATACTTCAAACACAGCGACACCGAGCACCATTGCGAGTGCCATTCGGAGCAAATAGATGATGAGCATCACGAGGCGAGGCCACCGTCGAGCTTCGAGGCGCACGATCCGGTCACGTTCAGTCCTGATTTGGTGAGTGAGATAGCTTGAGTTAGAGTAAGATAGAATTACTTCACACACAACAGTAAAGTCACTGGAGAAGAGACCCACTCCGTCTCGTGTTGTACATACTTCAAACACAGCGACACCGAGCACCATTGCGAGTGCCATTCGGAGCAAACAGATGATGAACATCACGAGGCGAGGCCACCGTCGAGCTTCGAGGCGCACGATCCGGTCACGTTCAGTCCTGATTTGGTGAGTGAGATAGCTTGAGTTAGAGTAAGATAGAATTACTTCACACACAACAGTAAAATCACTGGAGAAGAGACCCACTCCGTCTCGTGTTGTACATACTTCAAACACAGCGACACCGAGCACCATTGCGAGTGCCATTCGGAGCAAATAGATGATGAGCATCACGAGGCGAGGCCACCGTCGAGCTCGAGGCGCACGATCCGGTCACGTTCAGTCCTGATTTGGTGAGTGAGATAGCTTGAGTTAGAGAGAGATAGTATCGATATACACATTTAGTGGTTAAGGTTATAGCGAGTGCGATTTGGCAAACGATGATGAATATCACGACGCGAGGCTGCCGTCGTGCTTTGAGGCGCACGATCCTGTTAAGTTCGGCCCGGATTTGGTGAGTGAGTAGAGGGAGAAAGAACGCCACAGCGCTTGTGATCCGCAACATACTGATGAGATGAATATTGACTACCGAAGCGGTCAAGATGAACCCTTGTAAAAAAACCGGCCAAGAGCGTGTCGGACCACGCTCAGTGTAGGGTTCCGTAGTTTTCCGTATTTTTCTCAAAAACTACTGAACCTATCAAGTTCAAAATAATTTTCATAGAGAGTCTTTATAAAGTTCTACTTTTGTGATTTTTTTCATATTTTTTAAACATATGGTTCAAAAGTTAGAGGGGGGGGACGCACTTTTTTTTCCTTTAGGAGCGATTATTTCCGAAAATATTTATATTATCAAAAAACGTTCTTAGTAAACCCTTATTCATTTTTAAATACCTATCCAACAATATATCACACGTTGGGGTTAGAATGAAAAATATTATCAACCCCCACTTTACATGTAGGGGAGGTACCCTAATAAAACATTTTTTTCCATTTTTTATTTTTGCACTTTGTTGGCGTGATTGAGATACATATTGGTACCAAATTTCAGCTTTCTAGTGCTTACGGTTACTGAGATTATCCGCGGACGGACGGACGGACGGACGGACGGACAGACGAACGGACGGACGGACGGACGGACGGACGGACGGACGGACGGACGGACGGACGGACGGACGGACGGACGGACGGACGGACGGACGGACGGACGGACAGACAGACATGGCGAAACTATAAGGGTTCCTAGTTGACTACGGAACCCTAAAAATAGCCACATACATAACATAAACTAGCGACTTTATTCCCAAAAGGGCTAGGCAGAGCACGTGGAAAATTGATCATGTAAAACAAAATTGTAGTAGGTAATAAAAAATAATACTCCACTTTGTTTTAATGGTTACTATTTTTAGCGCTGCTGACAGGTAAAATCCATTCTGGCGTCATCTGTAAACTACCTACCTACTTCGATCACATAATCACATTGCATTGTTTGTGTCTCATGGAAATCCTCTGTCAACCAAACCGTCTGTCACCGTTAAAGCGTTAAATTTTATTGTATGGGAAGTTCCATAGACGTCTGCTGCGTGACGATGATGTGTCTGTCAAATGTGGTTGATGCAACTGGTCCTAAATAATGTTAATATTTCAAGGTTTATCTCTGCGATTCATCAAAATTTGATGAATTTGAATATTTAGGTATAATTTGAATATTGATGAATTTGAATGTTTAGGTATAATTGTTAACTGCCTGCATGTAAGGCGCATTGCGTAGGTACATGGCGTAAACAAAGCGAGACATACGAGAGCTGGCATTCTCCTGATAACGATATTTTGAACATTGATGTGTAGAATTATACAATTAAAACAGTACGTGGTTGTAATAAGCTATTCGGTAGGTAGGTGTAAACTACCGTGTGAACATAATTTATTAGGTATGTTATGAGTATAAAACATAAATCAAAACAATAATAACTAGGCAACCAGACAAGACATGCAATAACTCACAATCTTTTACGTAAATGAAAACCACTGTTTTATATCAACATCTTTAATTACTGGCCGTAAAAAGTAGTTACCAACATGTAATTGTGTGGGTGGCTGATAGATAAACTAAGTATAGCAAATAAATTGAATATTCTGATTCTGATACCTTCTTTATCTTTTTTCAGTACAAGGACTTCGTAAAGAAAGGGATGAAGCGAACATTCGGCACGCCTCTAAGACAAGGCCCGTCGCACTGCAAACTTCGCAACAAAATCTTAGATGTCGTAGATTTCGGGGACAACTGTTTGAGTCCTATACACTTCAACACTCCACCGAAGAGGCTCGATGAACAGTCTTCTGCATCGTCGTTTGCTTCTACTTCTATATCACCGGTTACTAAAGTAACTTCTAGTGATGAAGAGGTAATAACCAATTATGTAACATTGTGGTTGTTGTCTAAGTCCTATACAGTACTTAACTTCGCCAGAGTGGAAATTGGGTACGCCTCTTAGACATGGCCCATCACACTGCAAGCTTCGCAACAAGATCCTAGACGTAGGGTACAACTGTTTGAGTCCTATACACTTCAACACTTCACCGAAGAGGCTCGATGAACAGTCTTCTGCGTCCTCGTTTGTCAAAGTCACTTCTAGTGATGAAGAGGTAATAACCAATTATGTAAGATTTTGGTGGCTAGTGTCCAAGCTTTACCCAATCAAAACTCAGCCTGAGTGGAGATTTGGCACACTTCTAAAACATGGCCCGTACACTGCAAGCTACACGACAAGATCATAGACGTAGTAGACTTTGGGTACAACTGTTTGAGTCCTATACACTTCAACACTCCACTGAAGAGGCTCGATGAACAGTCTTCTGTGTCCTCGTTTGCTTCTACTTCTACATCACCGGTTACTAAAGTCACTTCTAGTGATGAATAGGTAATAACAAATCATGTAGTGTCTAAGCCTCTACATATAGCACGCCTCTAAGACAGGGCCTGTTGCACTGCAAGCTTTGCAACAAGATCCTAGATGTAGTAGACTGGGTACAACTGTTTGAGTCCTATACACTTCAACACTCCACCGAAGAGGCTCGATGAACAGTCTTCTGCATCCTCGTTTGCTTCTACTTCTATATCACCGGTTACTAAAGTCACTTCTAGTGATGAAGAGGTACCTAATAACAAATTATGTGACATTTTGGCGGCTATTGTCTAAGCTTTACTTACCCAATGCAAAACTCAACCACCAACAGTCTTCTACGTCATAATTCGCTTCGACCTGTATCACCGATCATTAAAGTCATCAAAGTAAGTAGGTCGATCGGTCAAGTCTCATGCGCAAGGGGGCGTTGACCAAACGCCGGTTTGAACTACTCAAGAACTCAAGTTACTCAAGTACCCATAAATAAATAAATTGGGGGACACCTTACACAAATCAACCTAGCCACAAACTAAGCAAAGCTTGCACTATGGGTGCTAGGCGACGATATACATACTTATATACATACACCTTCGATTTCCTTTACCAACAGATGTGTTTAGATTTCCTCACGATGTTTTTCTTCACCGAAACGAAACCACTAGCCAGTGGATACAAATGAAATGATATCAGGTCAGTGTGGGGAAGACCGTCTACCCGGAAAGACCGTCTATTGACTATAACTTTTTTGTTTATATATCTACGCCTCTCACACCTCCGGAGGTATACCAGTTTTTCATCCTTAATCCATTGGTCTTCAATACATATCCCTAGGACGAACACTAGTTAACAATAAACTTGATTCGTGTTTCGAACTCGAATATCGAGTTCAACATGGTTCCGCAAAAAATTATAATAAAATAGAAGCAGTCGGAATATCTTATACTTTTAAACAAGCAATTCTTGTATGTTTATTGATTTATTTATTTATATATATATTTATTTACACTGACGATCTCGGAAACCGCTCTAACGATTTCGCAGAAATTTGTTATGTGGGGGTTTTTGGGGGTGAAAAATCGGTCTAACTTATCCTTAGGTCCCGGAAAACGCGAATTTTCGAGTTTTCATGCGTTTTTCTTCGCGCGCCATCTCGTGTGCAGTAGTTGTACTGTTAAGATAGAATTTTTTCGGTTGATGTAAGTACTATTTATTGCAAACACTAGATAGCGACACAGGTCAAGGCTAAAACGAATAGAAAAATACACTATTTGAGTTTTTGTGGCGAAATGCGCGCCATCTCGTGTGGAGTAGTTGTGTTGTTAAGACTGAGAATTCTTTCGCTCGATGTAGGTACTATTCATTTTTGAACTAGATGGCGACACATGTCAAGGATACGAAACAGAACCGAGCGAAGCTCGGTTGCCCAGATATTTTGTATATCATGTATGTAACGTAGTCATTTAATAACCGTTCTTTCTGACTAGTACTATTAATCTCCTCAAAACGCGCTCAATTTCTAGTTTTATGTTCTGAAATATGTAACTTAGAAATTGTGCCTACTCAGAAAGTCCGGCATAAAAGAGAAAGGCAAGACCGGCATATGATAAACAAGGAGTTGCCAACCTTTTCTAGGCTTTATTGGAAATAAGTCGAGTGTACGTGTCATCAATAGATTTTCGGGGGTAGTGATTTCAAAAATGAACACCACTTTGGAATCTGACATTGCTGACTGTCACTTTGACATAAAAGTGGTCATGGGTGTGGTCAAATAGGTTCTCGGGGGTGCTGATTCCAAAATTAATAACCAATCTGGAATCTGACATTGCTGACTGTCACTTGACACAAAAGTCGTCATGGGTGTCGTCAAATAGGTTTTTGGGGGTGCTGACTTCAAAATTAATGACCAATTGGAAATCTGACATTGCCGACTGTCACTTTGACATAAAAGTTGTCATGAGTGTCATCAAACAGTTTTTTGGCTGTATTGGTTATTGGGATCAGCACCCCCGAGAACCTGTTTGACCACACCCATGACCACTTTTGTGTCAAAGTGACTGTCACTTTGACATAAAAGTGGTCATGGGTGTGGTCAAATAGGTTCTCGGGGGTGCTGATTCCAAAATTAATAACCAATCTGGAATCTGACATTGCTGACTGTCACTTGACACAAAAGTCGTCATGGGTGTCGTCAAATAGGTTTTTGGGGGTGCTGACTTCAAAATTAATGACCAATTGGAAATCTGACATTGCCGACTGTCACTTTGACATAAAAGTTGTCATGAGTGTCATCAAACAGTTTTTTGGCTGTATTGGTTATTGGGATCAGCACCCCCGAGAACCTGTTTTACCACACCCATGACCACTTTTGTGTCAAAGTGACAGTCAGCAACGTCAGATTCCAAAGTGGTGTTTAATTTAGAAATCAGCACACCCAAAAACCTATACTCGTGGTATATGCACTTCGCGCATACAGTAAAGAGTGACAGAGATAGCACTATCGTTATTGAGATTCGTGGTAGTAAGAGTGAGAAGAGACCTCGCTATTACCGCGCGGTTGCCACCGTCTAAGCAAGACACCTCGTAATAACCTTTCAGATCAACTTTCGGTCGGGTACCCGTAGCTACTTGAAACGGTTGAAACGGTCAACATAAGAGTTCAATCGCCCGTTTTAGATTCACACCCGTATATGAAATATTAAAGGCCATGCCTAGATCAGAGAAAGGTATTAATCGATTAACTTTTTATCAGACTAATTAATCGTTTAAAAAAAATAATCGTCAAAATTAGTCGACGATTAATTTATTCTCGATAAACGTTAATCGAATATCTTCGTTTAGAACTAATTGATCGTCTTTTTCAATCGATTAAAACTAATTCATCGTCTTATTTTAATCGCTAATCGTTAGTCGATTACTTTTTGGCCAACTCTGGTAGTGACTATAGCAAAACCAAGCATTGCTAAGAAATGTTACCAAACTAATTCACGTATCTTAATATCCTATTACCTTTTCTTAATACCAAAGTTTCAAAACCTCCTATAGAATATCCTATTACCTTATCTTAATACCAAAACAGATAAGTAGTTGGATTTATATGAGCCTGTAATATCGTGACTAAATTGGATTCGCAGGTGTTCGTTGGAAAAACAGTATTATGCAATATCTGGACCTGAAAAGAAAAGGTTATGAACCCCATCTACAGGACATATGCCGGTCTTGCCTTATAAATAGAAAAATGCTTATATGTTCAAAATTTCAATGTTATTTTATTAATTATCTAGCACATTCTGCCCTGTTATTACGTAAAATAACAATGATCATGATTTTGGAACCTAGTCTCATATGAAATTACGCGACAACAAGGACTAGACGGTCTTTCCGTACTCATCGTGGGATGACGGCCAATCCGCCGAGCCTTAAAAAATGTGATTTTTATCACTTAAAAGTACCTTATTTCACCAAAATGTTGTAAAAGCTTTGTAAAATATAATATTTGCTATCCCTTAGGACCATGCGCATTACGCCAGACTACATTAATTATAGAGTTTTATCCACTCAAACTTTATTTCAAATAAACTATGCCGGTCTTGCCCGCACTGACCTTCCTGTCCATATATTGCAAAAAAAAAACTCATTGGTTCGAGTAATGATTCAAAACCTCATGGTTAAAACTAAAAATCGGATGTCACATCCAATCGGCCAATCAGTCCACTGCTGTTTCATTCAACATCTAATAAATTTTAACACTTGTGTTTTCCAGAAAAATAACTTCACCTCGCCCGAATCCGAAGCAATGGCGACATGTTTAGACTGCATAGCCTCTGACTCAGACCCCGGCAAGAAACGCCAGTGCTTTTGCAAGTCCGTGCCCAACATTAGCTTAAAACGCAGCGCTTCCTTAAAGGTACTTCATTCATCTTTACCTAAACTTATAGAAAAATAGCTTCACGGAGTCCTAAGCTACAACAACATGTCCATCTGGACTGCTAATCATGTTGCCTTGACTTTTTTTTTAATACTACGTCGGTGGCAAACAAGCATACGGTCCGCCTGATGGAAAGCGGTCACCGTAACCTATGGGCGCCTGCCTCAAGGAGTGTCACATGCGCGTTGCCAACCCATTAGAAACTTGTACACTACCTTTTTCTGTGTTAAGTACAAAGCAAAAAGGAGTATATAAGTTCCAAGGAGGGTTCGGCTTGCTGACGACTCAAAGGATAATAGATGGACAAATTAGTTCCGTAGGTCCTTCCGTCACCAGCACACCCACGTTGAGCTCTGAAGCATAAAAAGCACGCCCAATTTAGAATTCGCCCAAGATTAGCTTAACACGGTAGCACTTCGTTAAAGGTCAGTGAGCTAACATCTACGAGTACTCCAAGCAGGCAAGCATGGTCGCCCGATAAATGATAAAACATCAGGCCGTCCCTACCGGATGTTTTATCATTTATCACTCGGCTATGCTTATACGCCAGTAGTCTACTACGAGAGCTCCGTGATATTGTAGCACAAAATATATAAAAGTACAAGTACAGAAGGCTCACTCTCAACAACCTGTCAACGGACTGCATGCGACATTGAGTTCTATTGCGCAGCGTGAAGGTTGTTAAACTTTATGAGCCGCGAACTCGCGGCCGTCGAAATGTACGGAAGAAAAGCGGAGTGAGCCGCCCCTGATTGTATAGTCCCATTACGAATTGAACGGAATAAACGTAAACAAACTGCTGTCACTGTCAAAGTAACACGTGCAGCTCAAGTCAGGGGTTCTCAAAGTAAGGGCCGAGAGAAAATCAAATTACTTTTAACCAGTTATTAACGATCACTCTATTACATACTTAAAAATCGTGAAGCGATCGAACACAATGACTGTTATATTATGTTGATCCCATGCAAGTCAATATAGAAATCGGTCCAAAATAGACGATGTCCTGTCATATCAGATACTCACAAAACCAATAATTTAATTTATAACCACCTTATTACTACCATCGCATTTGAAGAAGACGGTTTTAATTAGTAATTAATTTCAATAAATATACCAAAACGTTTAGTGTTTCAATTTATTTTCGTTTAAAAAGAGTCATTATTTGTGTAATGGAATATGTAAAGATTTTTATTAAACCTGTAAAATATCGGCAATTTTAATACCTCGAATGGTGCAAATTTTTTATAGCACCGGCCACACTTTTGTTTACAATAATTCCGGCTAATTAAAAATAGGAGTATAGTCAATTCTAAGAGAAAAGTAGTTCCTTTTCTTTGTAATTGACTGAGTGAATTCGAAGTTATGGCGACATGTCTAGACTGCATCGCTTCTGACTGCAACTCGGATAGAGGTAAGAAAGGCCACTGCTTCTGTAAGTCAACACGTAAATACGTGAGTAACCCAGTTTTGCAAGTCAACGCCCAATAGACCAATATTCATAGGCCCATCCTGAATACAGCATGCGGCACAAATAAACCCTTTCGAATGTAGCTAGTTTTTAGGGTTCCGTACCAAAAAGGTACAACAGGAACCCTTATGGTGCGACTCTGTCCGTCTGTCTGTCCGTCTGTCACATTGTTAAATATCTCGAGAACTACTTATGCTATCGATATGAAATTTGGAATAGTTTTAAACATTGTGAACCTCTACAACTTGAAATTTTTTTTTTTTTTTAATTAATTAATATAAATGATAGAAAATGGCCAAAATGAAAGGGGGGCAAACTGAAAATTTCAAGTAACTAGGTCAAGTGGGGTATCGTTAGAAAGAGCTCAAATTGTACATATAAAAACTATTTTTTATAAATTTTTTGGTTGTGGAAAAAAAATGTTTTTTGAAGGAAAATGTAAAAAAAAAATACCGTTACCCCCCCCCCTTATCTCCGAAGTTTACCAACATAAATTTATGAAATTTTCACTAAACATGGCTATTATAATGAATATTACAGGAAAAATAAAATCGTACACGTATCTTGAAAACTTTTTTATTTATTTATAAAAAACCTTTCAGATTTACATTTTCAATTTCAACACCCTTGCGGGTGTTTATTGTACTGTATTTTTTAACAAAATAACAATGAAATTACCTGCTTTCAAATAGAGGCAAAATGGTTAAAATCGGTTCACGCAATAAACAATTATTCCATAAAAATCATCTTCCATACTAGCTCGCGCGCATTAGTTTACTCAATTTGCCGATAGATGTCGCTGTACGTTGATCGCTCATTTCCTACATCGCGTTTTTCCTGATATGATGAGGTCAGTTCAGGAGCGTCCTTGCGACATGTCGTAAGTCGTAAACTATTGAAGTCGAATAGTCTTGATTTTATTTGGACGTTGTCTAACAATAAAATTGTATACTAAAATATTACTTGTTATGTGGGAAATTGAGTCTTGAGGGATTTAGTCAAATCTGTAGAGTTCTATGAATAACATTTTGATGATTCAACTATTGAAAGTTTGTACGGAACCCTCGGTGAGCGAGTCCGACTCGCACTTGACCGGTTTTTTTATTATTGGCTGTGACAGACGGACCGACAGACGCACCAGTGATTCTATAAGGGTTCCGTTTTGAGGTACGGAACCCTAATATTACTTTCACTTAAATCACTTATTTTATTACCTACCTTTATTTCGATTCTTCGACTTTAAGGAGAAAAACAACTACCTTAGGCAGCGTTCCCACTTAAGCGTCGCGTGTCTCGGGGCGCGCAACGAACGTCCGCGCCACGCCGCCTGAATGTAATTCAAAAAACGTTTCCTCAGTACGTTTTTTGAATTACATTCAGGCGGCGTGGCGCGGACGTCCGTTCCGCACCTCAGGACATGCGTCTTTTAGATGTGGCTGGTCCCTTAGAAGCGTTCCTCCCAACGTTCTGCGTTTTCTTTTTGACTTTTATCTCCATTTACTAATTTGCTTCAATAACATTTTTTTTTCTTTCAAGGATTCACCGCCCCGGAGGAAACATTCGTTCTCATTCGCGGGCAAGCGCAGTTTGAGTCTGTCGAGTTTGCATCGCAGCCGGTCGGTCCAGAAGCTCGACTTCAGCATGAACATGAGCGTGGATGGCTCGCTGCACAACCATTCGCAAGGTATGTTCATCATTGCGGGCAAACGCATAACATAACGCATAATACACGTACGTACGCAAAATCATTCACGGTGCGCGCTGTGAAATTGTGGAATGAGGTGCCTCTGTCGCTCAAACGGTCTCAGTCTGTGACATCACTCAAGGTGAATCTGAAGAAACTTTGGCTTTCTGAACAAGTATGATAATGGTTGGGAATTTTATATATATATTATGTATGTATTGATATATTTATATATTGGTTAGGTACTTATTTTGTATTTTATTTATGTACTCTAGTATGTAATTTATTTAATAGTGTCATTTTGTATTTATGTAGTTTATATAATTGTTAGCAATATTTTGGATTACTTTTGACCTTTATTGTACTCCTGTAAGTTTGTCTATCTTACGTACTGGAACGATCCTCTCATCTTCTCCAAGGTTAGCAAGTAGTGACGATAAGCGTGTTGTGCAGTCATTTGTTTTCTGTAGATAAATCTCTGCAGCTTTGTGTGCATAAAAATTATGGGCGAAATTAACCGCCCAGTAATGCCATCTTTAAATGCCCCTAAATATACAATAAATGATCTTTTCACCCACCAACTGGTAAGGCTTACTTTGCTATTCGAAAACAGATAGCAAAATTGCATTTTATCCACAAGAGTGCAAAGTAATTTCATACAAATTTTAACTTGATGTCTTAAGCTGGCTGGCAGAATTTACCTGTAATTTATGATTTTGAATCATAAATATTGAATAGATTGTTGGATTTGATTTAGTTTGATGTTTTATAGTCAGTATTTTGTTCGTGTTGGTGTGGTGAACATTTTTGTGTTTAACTCGGCGGCAAAGTGTGTTTAACCTTCGTGCCTTGAAACCCTCGCAACGCTCAAGATTCCACTTTTTGAACCACTCGCTACGCTCGCGTTTCAATATTGGAATCTTTCGCTTGCTCGGGTATCAATATTGGCACGTGCGGTTAAACAACAACTTTGCCCCCTTGTAAAACAAATAACTATAGACGTCGTTAAACATCCCAGCCTAAACTAATTGGGTTGAAAAATTTATTTCCAGCGGATTGTGAATCGTCACCTAAGTCACCTACACCAGCCGGAGGCGATTCGTGGTCGCTAGTCGGAGAAGCCAGCGTCACCCATTTAGATACAGAATCTCACAACGAGCACACCACCAAAAGGCCTACTGAGAAGTACAGCGTAGAGACCATGGACAACACACCTATCAAAGGCAAAACGAAGAGTAGTGGGCGACATGAAATTAGCACAATTCGGGCACCATTGAACATGACCCCTATGGATATGTCCCTAGATAATAGCTTAGATACCTCAGACAACGCCCTAAGCATGGAGGATAAGAAGATAGATTTTAACAACATTGATCTCAAATTCTGGACTGAAAATATGACTAAGTTCAATTACACTGCCACGGACGTCACAAAGAACGCGACTGATGCGTCCTCTAGCTTTAAGAAACTCGATAGCGGAATTATTAACGAGAACACGTTCTATACGAACGCTTCTAGTTATTACGAAAGTGCCATAAAACCCTCAGAGTTAACTATTACTAATACTAATTCGTCGGCGTTGAAAGAGATCTCTAATGTACATTGGGCGAGAACGGATAGTGGGTTTAAAGATGAGACGTCCTCAGATAATACTCAATTTTATGCGGAGAAATCTAAAGGATTCCGCTTCACTGAGGCTAAGTTAGAACTGTTAGAAGAGAAAGAGAATGTGATGACTGGAAACTTCAGCGGGTTTCTGAACCAACCTATGAACAAGGGTGAGGTCATGTCTATGTCTGACTTGTTTCCGGACGACATGACATTCACCTGTAACTTCTCTTCGACCCCTTCCAAAATCAAACCCAGCACTCTCAACAGCTAAAGTGATGTCTAGAATTAGGGAGAGTAAAATGATGAAATTGGCTGTTGTGCCTCGGAGTCTCGACTCGTTTTGGCTCATCGCGACAATAAAGTAAGTAGTGAGTTAGTAAAATGATAAGGTCTACTATTAGATTCATGCTTATTTAAATAAAAATATTAGTAAATGACAAAGCGCAAAGAAAGGACGTGGACCAGAAAAAGGAAAAAAAAACGTCATTTAACTACCTGTTCCACATGACAATTAAGTTTTAAGTAATGAAATTAAAGACTTAATTTATTGAAAGTTTAATAACGCAGTAATTTAATATAACATATGCAAATGCAATTTTACTCTTTCTAATTCTAGACACACAACCGTGCCAATTTTAGCCGGCTAGGAGCTTTTTAAGAAAACTTATTTTTTTACGCGTTTACATGAATTCTAGATAATTTTTGACTTAGAATAATTATTAACGTTTTTATTGAATTATGTCTGATTTTGTGAGCTTAATGTAACACTTTCGTTGCCAGCCTATACAATATGAACTCGGCCGTCGGGTTGAAGGCAATGAAAGGGTTACCAGATAATAATTATGCATGAAATTTGTATTTTGTAGTTTTGATGATTGTTTACTTGAGCCAAGTAAAATTTAATAAAGTTTTTAAGACTGAAACTGGTGAAGAATCTACATTTTTGATTATGCATGCAATTTCGTCATTAGCCGGGTCCACACAGGGCGAGGCGTGTCGACAGGCAATCTGCTCCCGTGGCAAATCTACTATGTAGACTTGCCTCGCCCGTTGCTCGGCCGATTAACCTGTATCTGCCGAGGTACGTTTACATTGGACGTTGCCTCGCGACGTGCTCTTTCTGTGAACCCGGCTATTAATGTGTATCGTTTACCTTAGGGCTTTTTATGCGCTCCAGGGTAAGCCAACAAACTCTGACTATACAAACCCTGCACATATAAACCGTTAACTAAGAAAAAACGAGTTGGCTAACCCTGGAATTGAAGTGGCCTTTAGGCAATTCAAACTGCGCCGCGATTCACAAACCTTTGGTATTGATTTGTATCATGAGCATTTTTTCCTATGAGATGTTATTCACGTTCAATTAACAATCACGCCTGTATCCCATAAAGGAGTAGGCAGAGCACATGAAACCACTCTCTAGTTTTAGTGCCACTCTTGGCAAATAAGGGGTTGCAAGAAAACTAAAAATTTTGTGTGATTATTCTAGAGAAGAAAACGTTGGATGATATGACTCATGTCCAAAGGTTAATAAGGCCATACCTAGTTACCTATTATAATAATGAGGTTGCTGTTATCAGACAAAATAAATTACATACCTAAACAAAAATATACAATCAATACTGTCTGTACTGTTAAAATCGACCGCCGGTCACTGGTGGCTATATCGGTCGCCCACTGCAGACGACATGTAATAAAGTAAATGGAAGTAATATGGAAGTAATATAAGACAAATTTTCGAGCACTGTCGAGCGTACACATCACGCCGGGCCACCATACAAACCGTTTTTAGCTAAAACGCGTGACTCAGCTCATGGGTCTCTGGCCTGGCGCGAACGCAAAATAAAGTGCGGCTTATGAATCCGGCCAGTTGAACAATGTTATGCAACATTTTTACTAACCAACTGTTTTCTGTTCATATTAAAAAAAATATTTATTTTATAGCCTGACCAGAAATATATGACTGTTATTGATTTTATCGGTTGAGAAAAGTATTTAAAAAATATTTATAATGAAATTGAAGTGATTATGATATTTCTAGTCAGCCTTTACTTTTTAATCCTTTTTCAATTAAAAGTGTATTAATGCCTATGTGGCGACGTTAACGCTTAAAAGGGTTAACCAATTAACCATAATGCGCATCGGCTACAAAAGCACACACGAAAAAAAATCTATACGTGTCGCTCGATCCGAGACGCTGCTTAAATCATCTGTAAAGATGCACAAGGCCTAATGATGATGATGATGATTAATTAATTACCACGCAATACAATACGTCAACCATACACCACTCATAAACGACGATGATTCCGATTGAAGGGCATCCGTCTTGCACATTAGTATCATTTAGTCACGCTCCTATCCCGTTGCCTTATGACCTCTTTACTATGACTGACAGCAGACAAACATGCAGAATTGTGGTATAGTATTCTAATTATAATGTGCACGTTGACTTACATATTACTTCGTAAGGACAAAATACGGGGCTACGGGCATCAAAATTGGTGCCCGGACAACGGTACCACGAAGCCAGTAACACCGCTGTATTCGTGTACCGAGCAGACGAGCAAAACGTGCAGTCTATACACACACCGCATTATGAATCGTTTACAAAGAGCGCGTAGCCTTTAGACATAATAATATGTACACTAGGTACACAATTACTGGTACTTGAATGCTCATACCAAAGAGGATCAAACGTATTATAGAGAGTTACTGTCAAAGTAAAATATCGTCACTACTTTTAAAAAAACTTGTATCTTCGTCTGTCAATAAAAAGAAAATTGTAGTAAGTATGTATGGAATGCATAATTGCATATAGACTTCCTGCGTTTTAACTTTGAGGAGCAGCGTGAGATACGAGATTTTTTCAAAGTAGTGACGATATGTAATCACAGTGCATAGACTGCCATCTCTCGACACAGAAAGAACTTTAAACCTCAGGTGTGACAACTTGGCCCATATTCTTAGCTTGATATGTGTTAAAATGTCAAATATTAATATTAGCGCCATCTAGCCGTGCGTGCCCCAAAGGTGTAACGCCATTTAGGCCACCGTACCTTTTCCTTTATGGTTCGTTTTTTTCTTAGACTGTAGCTGTCTATACGGAGTTACATAAGTCTTTGCTCATACTAATATCGCTCGTGATGAGAACCCCTCAACCAATCGCATCACGATGTAGCGTTTCACTATGGCGCATGAAACGAGAATGTTAGACGAAATTATATGAACCGCCATATCCTTACTTTTGAAGTCTTTGAATGTGCAGCTAATTTTAGGTTCATTATCTATCGGCCGGGGCTCGATACGTTTCATAATTGATTTATCTTATTAATTGATATGTTACACGCATACCGTAGCTTTTTTACATTTGTATTTGTTTTCTTATTATTAAGTCCTATACATAACCCCTTTTTTCTAGCTTGTTATGTTAGTTAGCTTGGGATCAAATTACTTGTTACTTGGTTTACTAACTAGTCAATGAATTTTCGTATAATATGTAAAAAGTATTTATAATCCCCCTTCCCCCCACTCTATCGGGTTGCTAATTAGAAAAATAACGGTTTATTTTCTGTTTTCGATACATCTAACATTTTTGGATTTCTACACAAAACTATTTTCTCTAGAGTCCGGTCTTACGAATTAGCTAAATACGTTTTTCTAAAGACTGCATGTTTAATATAACTATTTTGAAAGCGAGATTCTCAATAAAGTGCATTAGGGTAATTCCGAAAGTCGTCTATTAATTTCGAAAGTCGCATAAAAATCACCATTATTTCCATCATATCAAGATTTCATTTCGAAATTACCCGATCATTTCTGTCATTCGGAATTACCCTAATGCACTAAACTTATAGCTAGGATATATTTTAGTAATATGTCCCTTTTCTGATGTGTCTGTAATAACATCGTTAAACTTAATTAGTTTATTTTGTCAATAACAGTAGGATGATAGAAAGTCCAGTCCAATCTTGTATTGGGCCTATCTTCTTGCAAAATAAACCTTTTTCCAGCAATAAATGTAGGTATTTAAACAGGCAATTGATTTTTAACCCCCGACGCAAAAACGACGGGGTGTTATAAGTTTGACGTGTCTGTCTGTCTGTCTATCCGTCTGTCTATTTGTCTGTCTGTCTGTCTGTCTGTCTGTGTGTGTGTCTGTCTGTGGCATCGTAGCTCCAGAACTGATGAACCGATTTAGATTTAGTTTTTTTGTCTGAAACCTGAGTTAGTCGGGAGTGTTCTTAGCCATGTTTCATGAAAATCGGTCTACTATGTCGCGGTCGGGGGTTTTTTCGAAGTTTTAATTTTGTGGTTATAAAGTTTGTTATGTAAAGTCTTAAAAAGGACAGTGTTAAAATGTACTTAACGAATTATGAAATTACTCTAACAAATCATTTGACAGAAAAAAATTTGTACCTACAAAAGTGAGACAGTCTTTCCGGATACCCAAACTATTCCTATTCGCTATACATTTGCGATGGAATCAGCTGAAAACGCAAGGCTTAATATCTTATTTCGTCTAAATCGGGTTTTGGAAAGAGATAATTAACGTCGCATAAGCAAGAAAGAGACAACGCTCTACGAAGACCAAAAACCGATGTGCATTCTTTATGGCCGGTTAGATACTGTACTTCGCTTAAACTTATCTTCCTTTCTCATGGACAGGGGCAAAAATCTATGTACTACATACATTTACATGTAGGAGCATTATCAGAATTTGGGACGTCCCAATTAGCGTTAAGTCGTTAACAAAAATTAACTCACTGTCAGTTTTGTGACGATAACGTCTCCTTTTCTCTGCAGCTGACTGTACTATTGTCGGCCAAACGACTGCCGTTGAAAGGTTCTGTCGGAGAATCATGCGCCGGTCAAAAGTTTTTTCGGAGAGTAGTTACTCCGATGAAAAAGTCAGTCGTCAAACAGGCGTGTCGGCGAACCAATGTGTAGGTCTTCGCAGCTGAAAAGTTATGTCCACGAAACGCTCATATATGAATAGTTATGTCGATGATCAATCCAGCGACGAAAACGCTGTAGGAGATAGATTGTAGAATCATAATTAGATTACTTAGCATGAAATTTCAATAAAAATATTGTTTATGTGTTAATTACATAAACTTTAAGCGATAATCTACATTCAGAATGTGAAAAAAGTAAATTTTTTGACAGATGTTATGCTTAATTGTCGTCACAAAACTGATTAACTGACAGCGAGTTAATTTTTGTTAACAACTTACGATAATTGGGGGGACCCAAATTCTGAAATGCCCGTAGATACCTATATCTACATATTCAGTGCAGACCACATGACAGACGGAGCTTCGCACTATAGGTAGATAGACTAGATAGCTATAGATATGTACTTGCACAATCGTCCAGACTGTTCGTGCGTCAATGGTTTTCAACAAATACACGATAACGCGTAACCCCTGTTATCGACTCCCGGAACGTCTGCCGTCGGATCTTGTCATTCCAATCGTTAATCGACCAGCGGGCCGATTTTTGAGTCTCACGCGTTCGAATTCAGAAAATTGTCACTGAAAATAATAAGCAAGTCACCGTTTTCAACCGGTATTTTAGTGACAAAATCCCGTATGCGAGATTAAAAAATTACACCTCGGGACAATGGCGATCAAATATTGAAAGAGGCAAGTTCCTACGCACACAATCTAAACTCGTGCAGGTAACCATGGTACCATCAGTATCATGATTGTATGAGTGAGATATGACAGGTCGACTGGTCGCGTTTTTGACAGGCGGCAACTGTGTGGTAACCGAGAGCGGCGCGGCACTTTCAGCGGGGAGCGGGAGTGGCCATACTGTACGATAACGTATGCGGAATGAAATCTGGACAAAATTCAATGTCTTATAAAATTAATATAACATAGTTTATTTTTGATATATTTCGTGATTTTAATTATGTATTGAATATCGATAAATAAAAGAGTTAGTTTTCGCCAATGTGAGGCTTCTAACAGAACTTGTGATACTTTATGTCCATCGGTGTCGACAAAACCAATGTTAGCATTTTTTAAGGTCCAAAATTATCTTCCATGTGATAACTTTTTAAAGAAGCTTCGTATGCTCGACATTTTTCACATTCTTGTCCTTAGGATCATTAGTGTTCTCAAAATAATAGTTTTCTTGTCGTGAAATTCCATTTACTCGACATATTATTAGTCATTCATAAACCCAGAAATGCAAAAACAGCTGTTTTTTACATTTTTTGACTTAACGGCGTAGCAGCATTTTCAAAGTTGTTTATTTTATTTTTGAAGACTATAGGCCTAACTTTTTTTGAATGTGTATCGATACTCATGTCTTCAAGATAATTTTTATCACTTTCGCTGCCCCATTCGAATGCTGTCTCGAGCTCTCTGTGAGATTTTGTGCCTTAGGGGGCCGACATTTCTTTTAATCAAATCTCTCCCAGAAAACTAGCCAATGCTGTAATGTTTTCTTGGACCACGCTTTGTTGCGGTAGTTTTTTGTAAAGAAAAAGGACGCAAAAATATTATAAAAATAATTATAAATTGACTGTTAGCTTCAAATATTGATACCAAGTGCAGAAGAATGAAAGAAAAATTATGCTGTTACACGAAAACGGTCCTAGAAAACCTAATGCACCTTACACTATTTCGCCATAGGTACAGCTCTCTGATATAGCTCAAACCGTTTGGGCAGCGTTTTCGATTAAGGCTCTCAGCCAATGGGATTTTATCCGACTTGTTTACTAAATATCATCATATTTCAAACAAAGTCTCAACAAATTATATGCCTAAACCTTCCCCGAGAATCACTAATTTATAGGTGAAAACCGCATGAAAATCCGTTCAGTAGTTTTTGAGTTTATCGCGAACACACATAGACAGACGCGAAGGGGGACTTTATTTTATAAGGTGTAGGATGCATTCAATTGATTCCATTCCTATTCAGTATCGATGGGGCAGTTGTACAAGTTGAATTTTTTCTCAAACTTGCCTCTTGCCTCGCCGTGAAAAGGGTTTACAGGCTTCGTATCACTATCCTACTCAGCTGGATATACCTACACAAATACACAGCATGCCCTTCTTTCCCGACATCTGACTTAATGTACTATTATTTGATATGAACACATAAAAAACCAGTTAGAATACAGACATCAAACTTCTTGCACCCGCCTAAATCGCTATTGCTAATACCAAGCTACCACTACACTACGAACAATCACACAAATACTCGTAAAGTCTGTCAAGCGATTTCTGTCATTAGAAAAAAGCAATAGCTTTAAAAACTGAAGGGATGAATGTTGGCCCATAGAAAATTTTAATTTATCGCCTTGACAAAGTTGTTGGACCGTCTATAGTTAAAATTTGAAGCCAATCCAATCGTTTATACTAAAAATATCGATTTGGGAAAAAGCAGGTAGATTTCTAGAAAAAATACAAGAAAATCAGTAGATCAGTAGATTTTTTCAAAATCAGGTAGATCTACTGCTAAATCAGTAGATCTGGCAACACTGAACCCTTCCTACAAAACTTTCCTCGGGCTTTGCATTCGGTCACAGAAAATTGGTATGTAGAAATTACAAACAGTTTCGCTAGGTCGTCCTTCTCGATTGACCATCATTTCGAGAAAAGGAATCCAATACTCATGAAACTTACCAGTTTAAATGACAGATATGTAAACTTTAATCTGGCATTTATACATTATTTTAGTTTATTTATTTACTTACTCTGTACAATATCAAAACTTTGTCCAGATTTCATTCCGCATACGTTAGTACTCTTTAGTATACTGTGCCTTAACAATAGAGGCGTGTTCAGATATTTATAAGAGACTTGGCTGTTCCGATATATTTAATGGTGATTCAGGAGAGAGCGAGATGCAAGGGCGAGATATATTAAAAATAAATCAAAACGTAAGTTCTTATTGGCCTCACTAACCAGTATAAATACGGTTTGTGATTGCACATAGTTGTTAAGGAATCTGGATGTCATGTTACATTGGCGTACGATTTCTACTTCACCGCCCAACTGAAAAGAAGCTCTGCCTGTTAGGTAATGAGACTGTTAAGGGCCTTGTCTCAGGCGGGTCGGGACCATTTCGTGATAACTTATATGTTTTAATATATTTTATTGTTGTTTTGTCTTTCACGAGTACATGTCTATGTAATTAGTTATCACGAATAAATAATTGAATTGAATTTAATTGAATCGTTGTCCTCTTTGCGTAGACCATCTGTACATTGTTGAAAGCGTCGGGATATATAGCGAGATTTCGATAAATACAACTTTTTCTTGACATTTACTTAAAAATAGGTACCAATCAAAAGGGGTACCGATTCGATAATTTTGGGCACATCCATTTTGGCACAAAAAACGGATTTCGTTCCTTTTAATTTAATACCTAAATTAAAGCGTATATTTCTGCGAGTTATGCTTTTCGTTACTTAAGGATATTTTACAAACAGGAAATAATAGTAATTTAACAAGGATGAAGTTATCTTGCATCTTCCTGTTACGCGTTTTGAACTAAATACCTAGTAAATTAATGGGAGTTATTTCATTATAAATAAATACCGAACTAAATTTACTTTTCTGAACTAATAAATAGAATACCAATTTTGATTTGCTGCGGTAAATCATCATGAATTTGTTTACTGCTACCTGTTTATAGCCTTTGTAAACAAACTTAATCTCAAGAACCCTTTCGGACGCATCCCGCCTCTATTTAAACAACCAACTTCGCGGCCGCGTCTCATTCAACGACACAGACTCGCAACAATTAGTTCGAACCAATCGCGTTCCGATAACACACGTGTTCAGTGATCGAAATGTTCAATAAAAGTATGTCGCTTATGGTGCAGACCATATTGGTCTTGATGGAGAAACAGAATTCTACTGGTGTTCAGATTAGTGTTAATGGTTAGTACGTGTTTGGATTTTTATTATAGTTCGGATTTTTTAATTGCCAAATGTTGATGTTTTAGATTGATTGTACCAGATGCCGAATGGGTCTTACCTACATGTCAAATACTTTGAAGAGATACAGTATTTTTTTAAATATATTTTCTTTGGAAGTATGTATAATAATTCTTATTTGTTTCTTCGAAACTATACCTATATAAAATATTAGATAACATACCCCAAAGGGAGTAGATATATGTATGTATCATAATAATGTATATTAAGTATGGTCACTGTAGTTCATATATTTTTTTATGTATACGGCATTGGACAAAATAATTATGTACCTACGATCTATCTGATGCTGACTGTTCGATTAGCAATACAACATAAGGTACAGCGGGGCAGATCTCGACTGGGGGAAAATGTAAGTGGTCCATTTTTTCCATGTTTTACACTGTTTGCATTATTAAATAGAGTGTCCACCAGTTGTATATGGTAAATGTGTTCAGTCGATGCATGTGTACTACACTCAACATCATAGTGTAATAATGGAAAAAATGGATTAGTTACAATTGTCCCCCAGTCGAGATTTGCCCCTATAATGTAGGTACCTTACGGTAAATAATAAACAAATATACATTTTTACGTTACCTGTAAAAAAAATAGTAGAATTATAAACTGAAATAGATACCATACACCAAAGAAAAAGCGATCAAGCCCACTGGTGGCGAAGCCGGGAATCGAACCCGGGTCTCCAGCTAACGCGACTGACGTGTTCGACCGCTACACCACGCCGACCCCGAATCGCTTTTTCTTTGGTGTATGGTATCTATTTCAGTTTATAATTTATATATAGTAGTGTTACTACTTAAAAAAAAAACAAATCAAAAAAAAATTCATCAAATAATTTGATTTGTTCCCTACATAAATAGTAGAATGTTTAACTTGGGTTGTCCTAAGTCCGTTTCACATTATACGATCCGATATCGGATGTCGGAAGGATTTCAATAGAAAAAATTCAAGATGGCGCCTGTAATGTACCTATGGGATATCGGTCCGACGTCCTATATCGGATCGGATAATGTGAAAACGCACTAAATTTCGAGTGTTATTTATTGTTGTAATTTTGTAGATGATATGGACTTGGAGCGATGCTACGAGTCTTTTGGGTGCTTTTCTAAGGCGTATCCCTGGACGGAACACCGGCCAGACAACTACTTCCCCGAGTCTCCTCAATCCATGAGAATAAGGTATGTTTAATCTTGTATTTTTTTTTTAATTGTAAACACTGTTTATGTCCTATGTCCACCACAGGACAGGCTATGCCTAGTGTGGGGTGTGGGGACCAGACTAAAATGTAACTCACTGTGTTATTTAAATAAATGTTTCAATGTCAAAAAAAAAAACAATAAGGTATGTTTATTTATCTTGTCTTCATTCGTAGGGTCGTTGTGCTAGTTTCTGTTCATACGTTAGGGCCCATTTACAGGGCGCGCAAACTCATGATATTTCAGTTAACATTGAGGATTGTTGAGGTTACATCCAATTCAGTATTCAGCCGACCGATCACATGCTGCTTTGTATCTAGTGAAACTCGCAAGCGAGGTCCTTACCGTGTAAATCAGCCCTTTTCGACCTCCATATTTTTATGGAGCTAATAGACGTAGGTATTGTATAGATTGCAATAAGTCTACATTCGTACAGAGAAGAAGGTTTAACTTTTCAAAGTTCGTAAACTAGATGAAAACTAGCATAATGAGCCTATATTTATCCTGCCCTTATACCAGTATTAACATGTTAATAACAATCAGTCTCTGGAAAACTCAATAAATTGTTAAACGAATTGGGACAACCAATCTCAAATTGGCGGCTACAACTGGTATTCTTGGTGGCTGGATTTTTCAAAGATTCTTCATCATGATTAATTGATTATGCATGAATGGTTGAGAGATGAAACTGTTTTAAGAACTTGGTAACTGGTGGTCATAACCCTCAAAAGAGTAGGTAGCCATTCTGCTGGTTGTGGGGTAACCCTCTTGTAGGGAAATCACAAAAAATCGTATTGGCATTTCACACATTCAAGTACCTAATATCTTTTATACAGCGTGTGTATTCCGATACGGGCGAATATTTGAATAACGATTAGTATTGGACCTAAGGAGCCTAACTACATGGTTTTTTTGTTGAATAGATGAGATATTTTTTTTCATACATAATAATTCAGCACGCAATGTATTACGTCCACATCAATTAGCGTAAGTACCTACCTAAACGTCATTACGACATGACGTTTATGTCATGTCAAGTTAATATGGACGGCGTACATTGCTGCTTGGTCAGATTTAAAAAAATAATTACTCTTAATTAATAACACTTTTTAATAAAATGATTATCCTATATGATTCGTATGATTAGATACTATAACTGGATACATTATTCGCCCGTATGGAATCCACACACTGTATAGTTAATCGGTTGAACGTCAACGTCAAATTTTGCAGCCATGTGTTACAATTTAGACAATATGAAAACGTATGTCTTTGTAGTGAAGGCTCTTATTAGCCCAGTAAGTGCGTTTTCACATTATCCGATGCGAGATCGGATGTCGGAAGGATGTCAATGGAAAAAATCCAAGATGGCGCCTGTAATGTGTGGGATATCGGTCCGACATCCGATACCGGATCGGATAATGTGAAAACGCACTAAACATCCTTATTACGTCTAAAAGCTTATTTTGCTTATTATCATTAACAGCGTTTCCCCCTGAACTAGACCTTTTTATCCAATTAAAATTCTCACAGGAGTAATTTTAAAATCGTCCACATTCTAAGCGATGTTATAAGATGAAGCATAACGACTAGGTATATACCTACACAATAAACGTCTGTCTATTTATGTGCGAGAGTCGAAAATCAAATGGCAAAAAATAATGGCGACAGCTTTAGTAATTGCGGTCATTATAATTAGGTAGGTGTTTTGTTTTCTTTTTATGTACACATATGACCAGAAGTTAAGTAATCAAATTTATATCAATTTTATTTTAAAGACGTGCTCTCCATACATGTAACTATTTTTCACAAAAATAAAATTCAGAAATTACCAGTGTGTTATACATCATCTGATAGGTCTTTAAAAATTAATTGAATGTTTCTAAAAAAGTTTTTTAATAATATGAACAGTTTTGGAATAAAACGATAATTAAGGCCGAAATAATGTTTATACCTTTATAACTTTCGAATTCGTTGTTCGAAAAATATCCAGAAACCGTCAAATTATTGTCCATATAATACAAAATACAAAACTTGTACTTTAAACGTCATCAGCTGAGCCATTTTTGAGTTTTCTTTAGAAAACCCTTAATAAAAGGTCGTAAGTGCCACATTAACAATCACTTCCGAACGTCATGCCGTTATCTAGAACATCAATTTAATTTAAGTCTCATACTTTTACTGTAAATACCTGCTTTTTTAAAACAAAACTGCTAACTAAACATTATCACTATTTTTTTCTCACAATGATTACCTCTTTTTCGACAAACTAAGACTCCCATAAGCTTCTAATAATATAAATATCATTTAAACATGTCCACACAGTTAAAATAAACACGACTAATTACTTAAATCTCAGTTTTTAAATTATTTTTAGGTAACAGTTTCTACTCACCCAAATGAGTAAATACGAGTATTTACTCGGGGCTTTGAGTAAATTACGGGTAAATACTCAGTATTTACTCACCCCTACCCATCTCTAGCTGGGACGCTATTGCACAACACCCTGCATTTTATGATTAAGCACTGAGACTTGGCACAGGTTGTTCCTTGGGTGGCCCTGAGTAGATAAAGATCGGGAGGCATCGAGAGCCCCCCTTAATTTAGGAGGGAGGAGGGGGGGAAGGCTGGCGCCTCCGCGCTTCCTTTGAAACCATATTTCTCTAAAACTGTACAAAATAGGGCATGCGATATAACATTTTCGGATAAATGAAGGACGAGGAATTCATTTTTGGAACAAAACAAATGTACTTTAGAACAAAAATACAAAAAAAATGGGAAAATCTTAAAACGAGATTTTTTTTTTATACATATTATTGCACGTTTTATAAAAACCGTAATAGTTATTTTAAAATAAAAAATACTATTTAATAGCTACATTTACCTAGTTTTAGAAAATGTATAATTTGTTTTAGAAATATATTATAGGACGAGTGATAAAAAATAATTTACATCGCCCGATAGGGTGATTTGAATGCTCATTTCAATAAGTTTTGTCTATGATTTCAGGTATAATCACTATTTTTAACACACGAAAGCCGTAATCATTGTAGTTTATGGCTATTTTAGTGATTAGTGTACTTAAAATTAAAAAAAAAAATTAAAAAATATTAAAAATGTGATATTTTTTTTAACATTATCCTATTTTGTTCTTTCTACACTATATATATCTAAAAGCAATAAATATCAATAAAAAGCCACATTTATGCAGTTTATAAAAATATATAGTTTGTTATATAAATATATTACGAAACGCGAGATAAAAAACAATGAAAATAAAAATTTTAATGTACGGGTCAGCTTGCATTATTCGATGAGGTGAGGTAAAGGTACTACCCGCTGTGCAGTGGAGTTCGTCTAGTAATAAAGAAATATACTTATTCTAATAACGTTTACACATGTAGGTATATCACGACCCAGTACAGAAAATTGTAAAAGTCCTATAATATAGTTTATTTTGATTGTAAAATAAAATTGCATGTGACTTATAATAGTTATAATGTAAAAGAAAAATTGTCTTAATCACATTCTCCTCTCCTAAAGCAGTTCTGCATGCATAGGCTTGAAGATTTTTTAGTTTACTAGCAGAACTTAGTTACTTCCTTTGGGCCCCCTTAAATCGGTTTTACCCATCCATAAAATATAAAATAAAAATCGTCATATTCTTCCTTTCAGTATCAATGATAGTTAGTTATTGCGCAATAGTGCCATAAAAAATAAACTAGATTCGTATTAGCATTAAACATGAATGATTTTTGAACTAAGACATTGCTTTTGTACAAAGGAGAACCTCAAAAAATGGTCCGACTAGACGAAAACATGTGTATCGGGGCTAGTACTCAAGGCTCTCAAAAAGTGTAGCTATTTTGAGTTATTCAAATAAAACAACATGAATAGTCTGAATTTAATTATGTATATATCACAACACCCACTGCATAAGCACATCAACTCCGAACATTTAATTTAAAAAGTATTTTTTTACGGTTGCACCTTACGCGGCACTGTCTTTTACACCTGCATCCGACAATTTTGAGGCATGTTTCTGCAGCAACAGGCAACGTTGCGGGCAAGTAGGCTCCCAAATCCCAATTGTTACAGACTTTCGTCCAGCCACAAGTAGCAAATATTGGCAAATTTTGAATTGGGTTTAGTTGACCCCATACATGGACACCTTGATATACGAGTACCTATAACCCTTACAAAAATGGTGTAAGGCAGCTTTTGTCGGTGAAATGCTGTTAATTTGGCGGTCTTTTGTGGTTAATAACTATTTTCGGCATTCGTTAACCAAAGTACAGGACGCAGATCTGGAATAATAAATATGTCAAGTAAGAATTATCCATAAATTATGCAAATCATATAGATATCTACTATTTCACAAGATGTATTAGGATCAGATGTATATATCTCTGACCTATCATATCAATCGATCATTTCATGTGATATCAATAGTTAAATTCAGACTATATAGGAGTATGTTGTTTAATTTGAAGTACTCTAAATAACTACACTTTTTGAGAGCTTTGAGTGCCTTTACCTCACCTCATCGAATCATACAAGCTGACCCGTACCGTACATCACGATCGCCCTGCCACGTCACTTTCATTATTTTTTATCTCGCGTTTCGTAATATATTTATATAACAAACTATATATTTTTATAAACTGCATAAATGTGGCTTTTTATTGATATTTATTGCTTTTAGATATATATTGTGTAGAAAGAACAAAATAGGATAATGTTAAAAAAATTATCACATTTTTAATATTTTTTAAAATTTTTGTATTTTTTTTTAATTTTAAGTACATTAATCACTAAAATAGCCATAAACTACAATGATTACGGCTTTCGTGTGTTAAAAATAGTGATTATACCTGAAATCATGGACAAAACTTATTGAAATGAGCATTCAAATCACCCTATCGGGCGATGTAAATTATTTTTTATCACTCGTCCTATAATATATTTCTAAAATAAATTAGAGTAAAAGGCACCAACTATTTTCAAAACCAGTTTGCATTATTGTGTTGCACTCGTGTTGATACCAAGCAATAATTTTAAGCCGCGCACTTGTTTCTCATCCCTTTGATTAGGTCGTCATCTTCCTTGAGTTATTCGCATTTGCCACGATACATGATGGAAGCTCGAGGTCCGCTATGACAACTAATCGCATACAACAATAGGCATACGTTTTTATGGAAGCGACTGCCATGTGCTCTTCCAACCGAAAGGGTAACTGAGAGCTTCTTTTTTTTCGCCACTTTTATGAAATGTGATATTTTTGAAATAAATTATGCTGTTTCTACTCAGAATCACTAGCTTTTTAAATCCTAGTACTTAGTTAAAAAAATTGTTCCGTACGATTTTTTCTTATTTTGTTACCATTTTCCGTACATGTTGTGTGGGGTAAGAAACGAGGAAAGTAACAAAAATGTATGGAAATTCTGGGACGCCTTTTGTCTCCCAGTGAGATTGAAAGTAGTCGTGATTCTGAATTCTACAATTGACCTAAAATTCCCTAAAAAAATCAAAATAAAAAAAAATGGCAAAAAAAAAGAAATGCTCAAGTAAGTCTTATTGGGGTTACCCGGGTTCACGATTCTTTCACCGAAAAGCGACTGCAAAATATGAAATAACATTCCGCACGTAAGTTTCAGAAACTCATTGGTAGGAGCCGGGGTTCGAACCCGCGACCTCCGGAGTGAAAGTCGCAGGCTCTTACCGCTAGGTCACCAGCGCGCTTTCATCCATTAGGTACTCTCTAGCGGATCCCCTAGGTTACCTAAACAGTACCTAATAAGAGTAATAAGCTTTTTATAATATGGAATAGTATTAATGTACCGTTTGACGCATCACACTTTTGTTGATTTGGTACAAATTGCGCTCAGGAACTAATTTCGCAGTACAATGATCCGCACAGGCCTATCCGATCTCAAATTACGCACCTATTGCATAAAATTATCAACATATGTTAAACATGGTTAAAACGCGTTCGGCTATTAAAGTCACAGACCAATCTAAATATATAAAAGAAGAAGCTGACTGACTGACTGACTGACATATCAACGCACAGCTGAAACCGCTGGTCCTAGAGATTTCAAATTTGGCACGTAGGTTCCTTATATAGTGTAGAGGAGCACTAAGAAAGGATTTTCCAAAATTCACCTCCTAAGGTGGTCAAATGGGGGTTCAAAGTTTATATGGGGAAACAAGATTAGTTTGACTATTTTATTCGAAACTTCTCAGGAAGATTCCTTAAGACATATGACTGAATACGTGTTTCAGGTTTTTTGAAAAATTAACCCCTAAAAGGGTGAAAAGGGGGTGATAAAGTAAAAAAATCAATATGGGTATCGTTTTTATGGTTTATCGGGTCGCTGATCACGATAAATACAATGTTTTTAAAATCTAACGAGGCGGAAGTGAAATACCTTCTCCCCTGTTGTGGTGCAATGGGGTTTAAATATCAAAAAAATATATAAAAGAAGATATTGACTGACTGACTGACATATCAACGCACAGCCGAAACCGCTGGTCCTAGAGATGTCAAATTTGGCACGTAGGTTCCTTATATAGTGTAGAGGAGCACTAAGAAAGGATTTTCCAAAATTCACCTCCTAAGGTGGTCAAATGGGGGTTCAAAGTTTATATGGGGAAACAAGATTAGTTTGAATATTTTATTCGAAACTTCTCAGAAAGATTCCTTAAGACATATGACTGAATACGTGTTTCAGGTTTTTTGAAAATTTAACCCCTAAAAGGGTGAAAAGGGGGTGATAAAGTAAAAAAATCAATATGGGTATCGTTTTTATGGTTTATCGGGTCGCTGATCACGATAAATACAATGTTTTTAAAATCTAACGAGGCGGAAGTGAAATACCTTCTCCCCTGTTGTGGTGCAATGGGGTTTAAATATCAAAAAAATATATAAAAGAAGATATTGACTGACTGACTGACATATCAACGCACAGCCGAAACCGCTGGTCCTAGAGATGTCAAATTTGGCACGTAGGTTCCTTATATAGTGTAGAGGAGTACTAAGAAAGGATTTTCCAAAATTCACCTCCTAAGGGGGTCAAATGGGGGTTCAAAGTTTGTATGGGGAAACAAGATTAGTTTGACTATTTTATTCGAAACTTCACGGGAAGATTCCTTAAGACTGAATACGTGTTTCAGGTTTTTTGAAAATTTAACCCCTAAAAGGGTGAAAAGGGGGTGATAAAGTAAAAAAATCAATATGGGTATCGTTTTTATGGTTTATCAGGTCGCTGATCACGATAAATACAACGTTTTTAAAATCTAACGAGGCGGAAGTGAAATACCTTCTCCCCTGTTGTGGTGCAATGGGGTTTAAATATCAAAAAAATATATAAAAGAAGATATTGACTGACTGACTGACATATCAACGCACAGCCGAAACCGCTGGTCCTAGAGATTTCAAATTTGGCACATAGGTTCCTTATATGGCGTAGAGGAGCACTAAGAAAGGATTTTTCAAAATTCACCTCTTAAAAAGGGTGAAATGAGGGTTCAAAGTTTTTATGGGGAAACAAGATTAGTTTGACTATTTTATTCGAAACTTCACAGGAGGATTCCTAAAGACATATGACTAAATACATGTTTCAGGTTTTTTGAAAATTTGACCCCCAAAGGGGTGCAAAGGGGGTAAAGTCAAAAACACAATATGGGTATCGTTTTTATGGTTTATCGGGTCACTGATCACGATAAATACAACGATTTTAAATCTAATGAGGTGGAAAAATAATTTTCTCCCCTGTTGTTGTGAAGCGGGGTTAAAATATCCAAAATAGTCATAAGTATAGATTTAGTTTTTATCTTTACTTCTGGTTCAAGAGATTTCAAATTGACACGGAAGTTCCTTAGAGGAGCACTAAGAAAGGATTTTCAAAGTTCACCTCCTAGCATGATAATTTGACAGGGGAAAGGACAGGGACAGGGACAGGGACAGGGACAGGGACAGGGACAGGGACAGGGACAGGGACAGGGACAGGGACAGGGACAGGGACAGGGACAGGGACAGGGACAGGGATAGGGATAGAGATAGGGGACGGGGACGGGGACGGGGATAGGGATAGGGGAGAGACGGGGGCAGAAACGGGACGGGGACGGGGACGGGGACAAGGATAGAGCTAGGGAAGGGGATAAGAATAGGGATTGGGGTCGGAATAATCGGTCGGCAATCGATTTCTAGGCAGTGTAAAATGCAGGTGGCTCAGTGGGAAGGGATTAGTATTGAAGTAGGCATCGGCGAGTATCCTGCATCCGTAATAACTATTACATTGCCTACTGCGTGTTAGACTAAGGAATGAAAAATGTATTGTTATTATTTTGTAGTTTTTGTATTATGTGGATGTCTACCGTCTCAAACTCTCCCTCAAATGCTCGAAGGTTAACTGGAAGAGATCCCTTAAAGGGATAAGTTCGCCTTTGTACTGGAACTTTTTATTTTAAATATTATGTGCTGTATTCTTTTCCTGTACAATAAAGTGTTTACTTACTTACTTACTTACTTACTTACTTACTTTGTTTGCTTGCCTTTTATATGTTTACGTTTGCAATAAGTATAAACAAAATGGAAAAAATTGTAAGCGATAATGCAAGGAACTACTTTTTAACCTACCGACCATAGCGTCGAGATACTGGCTATGTGGGTTGTATGAAGTTTCCCCAGTATAAATATTTATATAGGTAAAATACATACACATTCGTACCTACTACCTACGCTGTGGTCGTTGTGTAACAATTCTACAATCATTGCTAGAATTTCTTTTAAAACAATAGTAATATGTGTAAGGTACAGTCAGCCAAAAAGCAGTGTAAGGTTCTTGGCTGACCGTACAGCAAATTGATCAGTTACAATGGCCCCCCAGTCGAGAATTGCCCCGCTTTACCTTAATCGAAATAATCGCGGACAGATGTACCTACAAAGAAACCTACGGATCCAAATGAAAATATTATTTTTTGTAAACGTTTCAATAAGAATACTTCTATTACGCGGGCGAAGCCGCGGGTAAAAGCTAGTTAATTATATGTAATCTAATATTAAAGACGAACAACTTCCATATAACCACAAAATTAACATTTTGAAAAAACCCCCGACCGTGCCATAGTGAACCGATTTTCATGAAACATGGCCACAGACAAACCCCTATAGACATCTATTACAAGACGACTCGCGGTCGCCAGCCTTCCTAGTATTTGCACTGATATAAGCGCGGGCGCTCGCCGTGCCCGATCAGTATCGACCAAGTAACAGACCCGAAAGCAGCGCGTGTTTTTCGCACAAAAAAATTGGAAAAGGGTATTTTGATGCCTTAAAGATGTCCACCTGAAGTGTGAAATGGTGTGGAAAGGTAACAAGAAGCTCAAATTTAAAAACAGACGGCATTACATTCCACAAATAAGTCATATTTATAATTTATTCAGAGCCGGCATAGGTCAACTTACATTGGCCACTTACGCGTCAGTAGAGGGACAGTCATACTTCTGTCCCTTTTCATCTGGCGCGACTGCCCGCCGTCCTTGAAACGGCCAATCACAGCGCGCTTAACACATTCCCCGCCCGCTCCTCGCACCCCAAACACTGGTGACTCGTATCGCGAACCAAATATACAAGACTGCCACTCTATAGGAGGTTCTCTGTGAACATGGCTAAGAACATACCCGACTAACTCGGCTTTCAATAAAAAAAAACTAAATCTAAATCGGTTCATCCGTTCGGGAGCTACGATGCCACAGACAAACACACACACAGACAGACACGTCAAACTTATAACACCCCGTTGATTTTGCGTCGGGGGTTAAAAATAGATAACTAGGTACTTTACATCGGAATACTGAGCAATGGGTCTAACCAACAAATCGCAAAAAATGACTTTATGATAGAAAATATCAACATTACAGCGTATAATCTAACAGGCCAATCAATTACGTTACATATTGAATAAAACTTAAACGTAGGTATCTTTTGAATTAAAGGTATTAATATGAAAGTGTGATAAAGACGTTAGCTACGGAAGAAACGATTGGCTTCTTACAAATGTTACACGTTCTGAGGCCAGACTTAGAGGTCTAACTAGTAAGTAGGTACATTTTCGAAGTTTACTAACTGGATAGGATACAGGATAGGCTTTTATTATTCCTACGTAGGTATATAGTAGTCCTAGACTAAACTAAACGATGTCAAGTCGTCCTACAATAATTAATTGTTACGCAAATACACACACCCCTGAAAGCCCATTAAGACTATTAATTAAGATAATTTACTCCGATTACAACTAATTGGTTGTTATTTATCCTCATCACAATTCAGCGTAAAAGCCGATGATAAGGTCTTGTTGTTTTCTCACTGATTTGATTGCAAGAACACGCAAATAAGGATCCGCTTCACATCTCATACTTTATTAGAGACTAGTATTAGTCCACGGCTTTTCTTGCACAGAAGCTGTTTCAATAAAATTTTCATCCCCCTTAAGCACGAGTTTTTTTTTAATAAGATGATGAGATAATAAAATATACGAAAACAGCTTTAGATCCTAATCTGCATCCATTGATCGCATATATGCGTTGATCGCATAACAAGCGCATAACAAGCGCGCGCTTTACGACCGCGCTCCTTGCCATTGGAACAGTAGGTACCTAGGTAGATTAGGTAGGTATAGGTATTTATTTGTGACAATTAAGTAACGATTAATTTTTGATATATCAATATAAACATTAGATAGTGTCGTATAAAAAGATTGTTTATGTAGGTACGATTGATAATTGATAAGTCGCGCAAAAGCTGCTAACCGCTACCATTGCACATGTACATAACATACTACAAGTAGTGCTAATAGTTTTCCATTGTAATTTCTCAGAAAAGTTCGCATTTGTCATGCAAGTTCCGACAATATCTATCAGTACTTCTTGTACTGAGATGAGACTGACTGAAATACAAGTATCATGACACGTTCGTGAGAAACAGGAAGGAAAAACATTCGCACTTCATAATTAATGATGAAGGTTCTTATCTACTACATTTTACCTACCCAAAGTTCGACATTTGTTTACCTAATAAACAAAAATAGACTATCAAACATATCCACGATTCTGGAAATATCTAGAACTCTCTTTACCATTCTTAAGATTCGAACTCTGACCTACACGGACGTTATTTTCAAGACAATTATATCCGTTTCTTATCAGCCACGCCCACGCCCAAAGGTCGACAGACCCAAACCGAGAGTCGATAATGCACATGCAGTCCAAACACGTCATTTAAGCATTTATTTTTAACTCGTTTAAGTCTGGCCGTCATTACTTGAGCTCGGATCTTGAACTGTGAAGGATATACAATTATACATTGGATGCTAATTGATATTAAGCAATGAATGTGTCAACCCACATGCATTTTGCAATAGGACGTCAACTCAAAAAAGGGGGGGTTAACACATTTTAGCTAATCACTATTTTTTTTAGCTTAGGCAAAAAAATAATTTGGAATGTGATTTTAAATATAAATAAATAAACAATTAGTGTAATCCTATCCTATCGTATCCAAAACAGATTGGCAAAAAAGTTTAGAAAATAATAGGGGCGCCACCGTCTAGGTAAACCGTTTTGCATGTGGCGACTATTTTGACACTTTTCTAAGGCCCACTATCATATGTTTATCATAGAAATATGATCACGGTTAAGTGTAGCTATGATAAAAAAAATTGTTCAATTTCTACTTTTTTTTGCCAAGCTGTCTCTAAATTTAAAAATTTCAATAATGACAAATACGTAATAAACCCACCATCTTACACTTTAAAAAAATAAAATAAAAATACATTTGATGTCCTAATAAAAAAACCGGCCAAGAGCGTGTCGGGCCACGCTCAGTGTAGGGTTCCGTAGTTTTCCGTATTTTTCTCAAAAACTACTGAATCTATCAAGTTCAAAACAATTTTCCTAGAAAGTCTTTATAAAGTCCTACTTTTGTAATTTTTTTCATAATTTTTAAATATATGGTTCAAAAGTTAGAGGGGGGGGGACGCACTTTTTTTTCCTTTAGGAGCGATTATTTCCGAAAATATTAATATTATCAAAAAACAATCTTAGTAAACCCTTATTCATTTTTAAATACCTATCCAACAATATATCACACGTTGGGGTTGGAATGAAAAAAAATATCAGCCCCCACTTTACATGTAGGGGGGGTACCCTAATAAAACATTTTTTTCCATTTTTTATTTTTGCACTTTGTTGGCGTGATTGATATACATATTGGTACCAAATTTCAGCTTTCTAGTGCTAACAGTTACTGAGATTATCCGCGGACGGACGGACGGACGGACGGACGGACGGACGGACGGACGGACGGACGGACAGACAGACATGGCGAAACTATAAGGGTTCCTAGTTGACTACGGAACCCTAAAAACACGCGTAGTAAATTGGTACATTGCATACGATGCGCGCTATTGTTGTTTACAACGAGCTTGTTTATCAAGGGACGTCACTATGCAATTATGGGACGTAAACATTTGTTATGTCTGTTAATGATTGATGTCACGGACGAGCCCCCGTCTTATCATTCTTATCTCACTCATGGCTTCGCCGTAATCTCTTGCCCGTGCTAATAAATGAGAGAGCTTTGCTGTAAACAACTTTGTACCTATTGTTGTTTTAACTAGATAGTGTTAATATGTTAGTCGGTTTAAGTAAACAGTACTTAATAAAACTGATTTAATTTACCTAAATAACCAATTTATTAACTCACAGCGTCGATTCTATATACATTGCGCTCTTGCACGCGTACCCATATTTGGAAGTCGCGCTCAATAACTCGCGCGCGAGAACACAAGTTGTGCTAAAACGATTGGTGAGGTATAAGGTCAGCTGAGCTCTGAGGTAAATGCTTCTTTTAGAGATAGGTATCATTTAAACAGTAAATACGAGTATGAGCGATAATATTACGAAGGATCAAACTTTCATAGATTCGGAAGTTTTTAATAAAATCCTTCAACTTTAGACAGATTCTCGAGTATCAACACACAGTGAACTCTCTTTACTTACCCTCATAATTACTAGATAGTCGAACAATTGTAATCAATATTATTTACTCAAATTATTTTTTATCTATTGCGCTTTCGTGGACTTGGAAAAGGCGTATGATAGAGTGATGAGGAATGAATTGTGGTCGGTAGTGTCCATGTATGGAGTAGGCAGTCAACTCGTTCAAGCACTGAAATCTCTTTATGAGGATTCCAGTGCTTGCGTGAGAATAAACGGGTCATACACTGAGTGGTTTAGCATCGAAAAGGGTGTTAGACAGGGATGTGTAGCGTCGCCGTGGCTGTTTAATTTATTCATGGATAGTTGTTTGCAAGATCTGAAAGATTATGATTGTGGGTTGAGAATGGAAGGGTTACTGGTCAAATGTCTCCTATATGCCGATGACCTAGTATTACTTGCGTCGTCGGCCGAGGAGTTACAACTGATGGTAACAAGAGTGCATGCATCCTTCGAGAGGAAAGGAATGAGAATGAATGTCAGTAAGACGAAAGTAATGGTATTTGAAAGAGATGAGATTATGACAGATTGCGAAATTGAGATCGATAATGAAAGTTTGGAACAAGTGAAAGAGTTTGTGTATTTGGGAACGTTGTTTACAAGGGACGGTAAACATGGAAAAGATATTGAAAGGAGAGTGAATGCTGGGAATAGAGTGAATGGAGCACTAAACGCTTTTATGGGCAGCCAGAAAGTGTCGCAAAAAGCACGTCTGGCGGTGCATAGAGGAGTTTTGGTGCCTACACTTATGTATGGTAGTGAAAGTTGGGTGTGGGAGAAAAGACTTCAAAGTCAAGTGAATGCCGTAGAAATGAGAGCGTTAAGAAGCATGGCTGGTGTAAAGTTGAGTGATAGGATCAGAAATAGCGTGATAAGAGAGAAGTGTGGAGTGGATGTAGATGTGGTGACAAAGATTGAGATGGGTATGTTAAGGTGGTTTGGGCATGTAGAGAGGATGGATGAGAGGAGATTAACGAAGAAAGTATATGAAAAAGGAGTGGAAGGGTCAGTTGGTAGTGGAAGACCTAGGCGAACTTTTCTTGATCAAATCGGGGAAATATTGCAAAGAGGCCAGGTCAGAAGTACTCGAAACCGACGAGCGTGTATGAGAAATGTTATGAAAGTGTGTGAAGCGAAAGTGGTTTGTCAGGATCGTAGTAAATGGAAATCCGTGATCTCTGCCTACCCCTCTGGGAAACAGGCGTGATTGTATGTATGTATGTATGTATGTATTTTTTATCCCTTATTTCAGATATCCAGTGTTTACCAGACGGAACAGGAAGATACCAGTGTTATTAGAAGCCGACAATGTCGACAAAGTGCGCAACGCGAATCTAGACCCGAGAGGACCTTTCTATCTGATCTCCCACGGGTTCTTAGAAGGCGGTGATAAGAAATGGGTAAGCTTTTCTTTTCATGTGGAACCTTTTTGTAATTCGTATGAGAAATGTGCAGTCGGTGTGGCTGAAATTACAATTAGGCTGAGCGCACACGGAGGCGACAGTTGCACGGCGACATTTTTTGTCTCTGTCTTGGACGCATGTAGTAACGACAGAGAAATATTTACGAAAATAATGTCTATGCAATAATAGTGTAGATTTTAGGAAATAAAATAACCTTGCAAATGTTTAATGTATTTCCTAAAAAAGATAAATGTTCTTATCAGAATATTCAAAAAATTGTTAATATTTCAAATAATTTAATTTTACTACGGGGTTATTATTTTTTAATCAAATTTTTCTGACAACGTCTATGACCTAGAATTTCCTAGACTTTTCTATTCCACGTCCATCTTTCATGAAGAGCCAATGCCAAGTGATTGGTTTGTAAACAGCGGCTCTTATCTTGGCCAAGGGGTTTCACAAAGGGCTGGTGGAACCGTTGGCCATATGTGTACAGCGGCCATTAGGTTGCAGTGCGTTTGTACTTGTCGGTCGTTAAAATATAATATATAAATAAATCTATTAGAACCATCGGGCATTCCGACAGGGTTTACGACGACTTGCCCTTCAGTTAACCTCTGTAGGCAACTATTTAATTAATCATATTTTTCAAAATGTTACTGACATAACTTTTTTTGGTCCCTTACCTACTTAAATTAGTTTTATATTAGATCAGAATCGTTACACACAACCTTTCCTATTTCAGATCCAAAACATGGCGGACGCCTTACTGAACCTAGAAGGCAACGATGCCGCATCAGTTCTCGTGGTAGATTGGCGCGGAGGCTCCCAGCCACCTTACGGACAAGCTGTCGCCAATATCAGGCTCATTGGCGCTATGACAGCTCATCTTGTTAACGATATTAAGGTACAGTAATTATTACATTTTTATATGATCTTTTGATATTTTAACTAAGGAAATGATGCAGCAACATTCCTCGTACTTAGACTGGCGCGGACGTTCTAAGTTGCCTTACGAAGCTTTTGCCGATATCAAACTTATCAGTGCTATTTATTATGCCCGTGTTCTTCTGAAACGTTTATATGTTGGGTTACGTTTACAGTATAGAAGTTTAGGGTTCTGAGCTTCTGTGCAATGTGTTTTTCTTATTACAGGAAGTATTGGGTCTGCAGAATTTGGACAACTTCCACTTCATCGGGCATTCTCTAGGCGCGCATCTTGGAGGTTACTGTGGACATGCTTTACAAAAGGTTTGTTGCATAATATGATAAATATCTGGGCAACCGAGCTTCGCTCGGTTCTGTTTCGTATCCTTGACATGTGTCGCCATCTAGTTCAAAAATGAATAGGACCTACATCGAGCGAAAGAATTCTCAGCCTTAACAACACAACTACTCCACACGAGATGGCGCGCATTTCGCCACAAAAACTCAAATAGTGTATTTTTCTATTCGTTTTAGCCTTGACCTGTGTCGCCATCTAGTGTTTGCAATAAATAGTACTTACATCAACCGAAAGAATTCTGTCTTAACAGTACAACTACTGCACACGAGATGGCGCGCGAAGAAAAACTCATGAAAACTCGAAAATTCGCGTTTTCCGGGACCTAAGGATAAGTTAGACCGATTTTTCACCCCCAAAAACCCCCACATAACAAATTTCTGCGAAATCGTTAGAGCGGTTTCCGAGATCGTCAGTGTAAATAAATATATATATAAATAAATAAATAAATAAATAAATAAATAAATAAATAAATAAATATACAAGAATTGCTCGTTTAAAAGTATAAGATAAGTGCGTCAATGATTGATTACAGAACACAGAATACAGATTTTATTGATAAAATAAGAGTACATTTTACAAGTCAAAAATAATATACAAAATTTACAATAATTTACACAATTAAAATTTCAATATCAGTAATAAAACACTATTTGGTAATTTTTTTTTCAGTGCAATTTTGGGGGGGATTAGTCTAGTAATGAAATAAAACTATGAAAACGGAACATAATTATCGCGTATAATGAATTTACCTCTATATTAATACATCCCGATCGATATAATCCGATTTCATAGTTTTATTTCTGAGTAGTAACTCTAACTATCGCGCTAACCGAAGACAATACTTATTAGTCTAGAGTAAGTTAAACCCACACTTTGATGACTAGCTATAAGCTATGTACTTAGTGATTAATGTCATTATAAGAATATTACCACTTGAAGTCACAACGGGCCAAACGGCTTTGTTCAACCACGTTTTCGTCTGGGTCTTTTGCACCCCTCCATACGAGTAAAAAGACTAAGAAGAATGCATGTGCTGTAAGAATAATTTTATCAATATCAACTTTTTTCATTCCAGAAATTCAACTTGAAACTGGGAAGGATAACAGGACTGGACCCCGCTGCGCCGTATTTCAGCCAAACCGTGACGCTGGTCCGACTAGACCGGTCTGACGCGAAGTACGTGGACATCATACACAGTAACGCCATGCCGTTGTACTATGCTGGTAAGAAATTATTGAATTGTGATAAATGAAATGAAATGAAATATTTATTTAACATAACGATTTACAAACAATCAGTTCTATGGTCCCACACTAGGCGAAGCTTGTCCCGTGGAAACCAAGCATTTACAAATTAACAGGCCATGCGACTTAGGTTTGAAACAATGCAAACGAGTGCCTAATCTAATTAATTTTAAGACTATTCCAGTTAATATTAAATTAGTATTAAACTATTAAACTTAAATTACATTACAGTACCTATGTTAAATTAGTAGGTACTTAGGCAAGCGCTGATAGCCTAGTGATAAGAGCGTGCGACTTTCAATCGGAAGGTCGAGGGTTCAAAACCCGGACTTTCTTCGGAATTTAATTTGCGAAATGGAATTTGCGATATAAGGAAACCGGAAACCGGACCGGTTGGAAGGTCAGATGGTCGTTGCTTTTGTAAAACTAGCGTCTCCGCCAATTCTTGAATTTAATTGCCAATGCGGACCACAGGCTCTCATGAGTAATGACAAAATTCCGGGTTAAAAAAGAACGTTTGTACTTAGAAAGACCATCATCCATATGATAGTTTTCTATCCGACACAACAAAAAACATCGTCAAACAAAAAACAGTGCTAAAGGGGCATTCCACGAGAAAATCGCTTACGACATGCTTTTGCCTTGTATGGCAGCTATATCTATCAAATCCGTAAAGCTCGAGAAAATACTGCCAATTGGTTGACCAAGTCATGAAAGGTTGTCAGACACAACTTCGCTTTCTTAGCGTCTTCAGAAGTATTAGAAGAATTGCATGTCGTAAGCGACATTCTCGTGGAATGCCCTTAAATAACATTTTATCTCTCCAGGTCTGGGCATGTCCGAGGCCATAGGCCACGTGGACTTCTACCCAAACGGGGGCGTCATCCAGCCGGGCTGCAAGAAGGTCGACAACCATGTGACAACTCTCAACGATGACATGTACAAGTGGATGGTCAAGTCAGTCGGCTGCAACCATGAGAGGAGTTACGAGTTCTTCACTGAGAGCATATCGCCGTCTTGCCCGTTTATGTTTATACAGTGCGAGTCTTATGAGGTGAGTTATTTGTACAAATGGCCTGGCAGGCAAGTATGGCCGCGCGAAAAATGACAGGACACCCCTACTCTCTATTGCCGTCCCTATCGCACTATTTGATAGTTCAATATGGACGGCCTGATGTTTTATCATTTATCGAGCGACCATACTTTACTGCCACCTTTAAATTTACTATACAGGGTGTTATCTTCCACTGAGGTTTCAGTAAGGTTCCTTAGGTCACACGAAGCAACCTTTACTATGGGAACAACCCCGAAATAGCGAAAGAAAATCACTCAAACGAAATGAATGAAACCGACATTTTCTTTTTTATAATTTCGGAGTTGATCCCATACCTAGTAGGTAAATGTTCCTCAGTAAGACCTACACATAAGGGATGTTTGAGTTTTTAAGTAAATACATTATGAATAAATAAATAAAATAAATAAATAAATATTGGGGACACCTTACACAGATCAACTTAGTCCCAAACTAAGCAAAGCTTGTACTATGGGTGCTAAGCGACAATATACATACTTAAATAGATAAATACATACTTATATACATAGAAAACATCCATGACTCAGGAACAAATATCTGTGCTCATCACACAAATAAATGCCCTTACCGGGATTCGAACCCAGGACCGCGGCTTAGCAGACAGGGTCACTACCGACTGAGCCAGACTGGTCGTAAAGGACATACATTACATTAAGGACGTTATGATGATTACCTAAGCGGTAAAGATATGATGCATGCCAGTTACTCGTCAAATATAGATGTGCTCCTTAGTTTCTAAAGTCCAACTCGTATACCATATTTTATGCAAAAACAGATATTTAATTTGATTTAACTGGACCAAGGTCGCGATTCCGTCTGTTAGCACTATTAGGTAATTTATCATTGATATATTGACCATATCCAAAGACATATATAACTCCGTATAGACGGATAAAGTCTAAGAAAAAAACGTCCCTCAAAGCCATAGGGAAAAAGGTACGGTTACAGTGGCCTAGATGGCGTTACACGTTTGGGGAAATGGCTCTAACATTGATATTTGACATTTTAACACATATCAAGATAACAATATGGGCCAAATTGTCAAAACTAAGGTTCAAAAGTTTTAAGCTTGTGTCGAGAGATGGCAGTCTTTCCACTGTGATTAGACGTTTTACTTTGACCATACCTAACTGAACGACCATTACTAAACTTATCTCTTAGGCGTTCCTGGCCGGCAACTGTACATCATGCAGCCAAACACAACTCTGTATCCCGATGGGATACCACTCCTATAAGGCGTACAAAGAACTGCTGGATCGAGGGCTTGTGGACTCCATTTCGAACGTCGCGCTTTACGGGAAGACTGGAAGCAAAAAACCTTATTGTAGTAAGTATTTATTTACTGCTTATTCACTGCTTTTTTAGCTATTTGATATCTCTTGTCTAATGTTAGGCTTGACTGGACGCTCGAAGCACAGTATAATAAAGAGTACTATCGTACAGTATGGCCACTCCCGCTCCCCGCTGAAAGTGCCGCCCACCCCCTCTCGTTTACCTCACAGTTACCGCCTGTCAAAAACGCGAACAGTCGACCTGTCATATCTCACTCATACAAGCATAATACGCGTTCACCTACACGAGCTTAGACTGTGTGCTAGGAACGCGCCTCTTTCATATATTTGATCTTTCGGTTCGGTGACGCGTACACTCGTACAGCGGGGGCTGGCCATCGTGTACGCTATATGCAGCGTCAAGTCAGGACTTGTATGAGCTTCAATTGCTTGACATGCCCACCGCTCGTCCAATATGAGCCTGCACTCTGGCCTTAGGCACTGTATGGGACCAGTAAGCTATGAGCTATCGGCTATAAAAACGCAACAAAAGATAATTACTCCCGTGTAAAAAGAGACACGGCTATGTTTATAGTTACTCGCCCAGCAGTGAACTATCAATATCGCCGTGTCTCTTTTATTGGCACGGGAGTGCTTATCTTTTGTTCGTTTTTATAGGCAATAGCTCATGAAAATGAAAATGAAAATATTATAGGACATTGTTACATAGATTGACTGAGGCCCACGGTAAGCTCAGGAAGGCTTGTGTTGTGGGTACTCAGACAACGATATATGTATATAATATATAAATACTTATATACGTAGAAAACATCCATGACTCAGGAACAAATATCTGTGCTCATCACACAAATAAATGCCCTTACCGGGATTCGAACCCGGGACCGCGGCGCAGCAGGCAGGGTCACTACCGACTGCGCCAGACCGGTCGTCTGCGCCAGACCGGTCGTCAGCTCATAGCTTAACTAGCTCGCGGTGGGACCAGTGCCTTACCCTTATACTTTTAATCGCGAAGATTTGGTCAACCAAAAGGGTTATTTGTAATTTCCGTACTAGTGAATTACAATCACCTAATAGAGTTGGTGGTGTGACCCATATCTGCTTCGCTCCATTTCTGAAAAGAGGCAGCCTGCGTGCTTGAGGTATTGACCATCAAATTGGCCATAATAATGTGTTTTGCGGGAAATTCAATAACTCTTCCGCGAAATCTTCCGCGATTTCAAATTAGAAGCATTTTTCTTGCTTGACACAATGTTATTACCTACTACTAATTAATTAAACTAGGTCCTCGATATAAGAGTTAGTGTTCAAAAACCTAATGATATGTGCTAACGACAATACTTTTTTTTTCAGGAGTACATTACGAAGTGGTCCTGAAAGTGTCAAACTCAACGGCCAGCAGAACACACGGACCAGATGTAGGAAGAGTGCAGATCACTCTCATAGACAGAAACAACAACAAGAGCGACCACAAGTTCTTGGATGAGGAACAGTAAGTTTGATTTTATGGCTCTTAAATGAGATCCCATCAGCTATTTTCTTTTTGTTTTTGAAATTCGAACAATTCATTACTTGGCCGGCACTAGGCGTTTAAAGAGGACAATATCTGGGCGACCGAGCTTCGCTCGGTTCTGTTTCATTATGTAGGTACTCGTATCACGTCTTTAGGTTAAAAAAAAAATTTTTTATAAATACAAGAAAAAAAAAACTTATTTTCTCACCAAGATTCGTAACCCTGACACCCGCGATGTGCCTGCGAACTGTAGACCAATCTCTTACGACTGAGCTACGCACAGCCGATGCCCGGTCGGCGAAATTAACGACCATATTTTGCGTTTACTAACGCGAAAGAAAAACGCATGGAAACTCGAAAAATCGCGTTTTCCGGGATCTAAGGCGAAGTTAGATCGATTTTTCACCCCCGGAAACCGCCACATAACAAATCTCAGCGAAATCATTAGAGCGGTTTCCATGATTTTATATATAAATTAATTAAGTAATATACAAGAATTGCTCATTTAAAGGTATAAGATAGCAGGCTGAAAGTTGACGCATTGAGCGTAAATTATTAATTGCACTATGGCCAAGGTCCCCGTATGATTATGAGGTTACGTTATAGTTATAGGTCGCAACAGATCACAGATATGACGTACATGTTGCCGGATCTAAATTATCACCGTTATCAAATCATACCTTCCGGCCCGGTCATTGACGTCATACGGGTCACACCTCTTCAGTTTCGTAATAAAAAACATATTATTTAAAGTCACACACAGGTCGAACGCGATTAATTAACATTATTCGTTGTCTACCCCGAACATTTATATAAATTAATATCGGGTAGTTTTGTGTTGTTTACATCTCCGGTGACACTTTGCTGGGACGTCAGTCTTCCGCGACCACGGCCAGTGCAACCTGGCCGAAACGTTGGGAAAAAAGGTAAAAATAATGTTAATTAATCGCGTTCGACCTGTGTGTGACTTTAAATATGTGTACAAAGCGCGAGAACTTAAAGTGTTAAAAAACATATTATTGTTGTTTAATTTGGTTATCGATTGCATTTCCTAAAGTGCGTCAATCGATACCTAAGTAGGTACATATGTATTTTGGTTTGGTGTAGTAATTATCTTATTTATTTATTTAACTTTGTCAGTTATATTCCGCTGATTTAAACATGAATACATACCTTAACTACTTGTTTTTAATTCTATTGTTTCTAAAAGCTAATGGAAAACCGTTTTAAATTCTATCCGATATCGGATGTAGGAAGGATTTCAAAGGCAAAAATTAAAGATGGTGGTTTAAATATATGGGATATCAGTCCTACTACCGATATCGGATCGGATAAATGTGAAAACGCAAGTGTCTGCTCGAATAAGTGTAAGTACACTTATTCGAGCAGACTCTATCAATGTGTTTCTGTGTGAAAATAAAATCGACGATTGTTTGCCGCCATAGCTTAAAGTTTTCGAAAATGGAACACGCAACGAATCGGTTAAACAGTCACTTATTGGTTATTGGTGTACCGAATCGTTTTTAAATTTGGAACTACCACTTTTTAAATTTCCAACGGCGTTTTTCTTAACCTCCTCTCTGTTTCAGGAAATACTACAAGCCCGGCGACATAGACAAGCAGATGGTTGCGGTTAGGGACACAGGTCTGCCGCCGCTGTCAGTTATGGTGGAGTGGAAGTACGAGACCAACCTCTTCAACCCCATTACGTGGCGGCTCCTGAAATCACCAAGCGTCTACGTCGAGTACCTCAAACTGTCTTCCATAGAATACAATACTGAGTAAGTATTTATTTAAAGTATGCTAAGCCCTTACCGCTTTCTAGAATCAGTAATGTGAAGCCCGCTCCAGACTATGCGCGCGAATCACGGCGCGATGCCATGATGGAACTTTCTGCGTATCGAATCCACACTCGTGTTCGCGGCGTGGGCATAGTCTGAAGCGGGCTTGACAGACTGACAGAGTCGCACCATAACTGTTCCGTTTGGACCTTTTTGGTACGAAACCCTAAAAAGCGGCAAGTTAAAAAAATGTGGGCGCGAATATTTATCCTTCGCGCTCGCGCACTTTTCGAGTGACAAACCTGTTTGATCGGCATTATATTTCCCGACTTCCTTCTTCGCAATTAGGTTAACTATTTGTAGCTGGTATCCCACGCTATAGCCTTACACCACAGTATAAAACCAGTAATAACTCTTCTTACAAACTTCACGCCGCGCGGTGTGTCCCCCTCCCTCCCCTCGCATGCGGCGAAAACATGCGAAACTGGTGATTATTGGGCTGGACAGTCGGGGCCGCGTTTGCGCGCTGTGTTGACGTGTTGAGTTCGGGAGAAAATGACGTCAGCACCGAAGACATATTTTCGTTACTGTAGTGTTTATGGGTGTATGGAAAGTTCTCAAAATGCGGAAATGTCATTCTTTAGAATTCCTAGACACCCAGAAAAGTAAGTGGTTGTTATATATTTGCAGTGTTAGGTACATTATTGCTTACGTAAATGGCGTAAAAGTGAGATTTAAAGCTAGAATGACACATTAAAATCAATAAGGATTTATCTGTAACGACATTTAGGTAGATGCTGCGATCTATCTAGCTCGAAAGTTTGGTACCTACTTAAATATTGTGCAAACATCTATTCAAACATTTTATGTAAATATGATTTCGTCAGTATTTAAGAAACAAATACGTACTTGAATCTTTATTAGATAAAAAGGTAGAAAGAGCGTTGGTACTAGCATAGCGCCATACACAGTTACTAATACGAGTAGGACAGTAGGTACCTACGTTTCTAGTTCAAACGAATCTTTTTTTTATTGTGATGGATTGGGTGTATTCTAGAGAAAACATATAAAATGAACACTTAAATTAACGCTTTTGCAATTATTGTTACACAATCTACTATTGCGCGTATGAGAGTAATATATTTATAATGATTTTTTGTATCTTCAATACTGACTAATGTGATGTCATGACGTGGTATTGTTATACTAAAACCTACTTACAGTTAATAGTACCTATTAGATTTACAACAACTTACATTGTACGAAGTCGATTATAGTAACGTTGTACAACCCTGCGTGACCTTGCGCAGTAGTAACGACCGCGCCGCCGCTGCCGGAGATTAACTACTGATATATCCTTATACTGTGCTTACACGGATCTTAAGAGGGTAAATTAAAACATTAATGTGGCAACACTACCATTACCACCATCCGACATCACCGGTTCACCGCCCTCATTCTGTTTTTTCCGTGCATAGCCTTAACACGTAGTATCGAATATTCAAACGTGCCTCAAGATGGCGCCTAAGAAGAGGAAAAGTGATTTGGATTATTCTGAAGAAGAGATACGAGAAAAAATCAGAAGATTAGAACAGCAACTTTCGAGGAAAAAAGATCGACGTCGAGTTATTTATACATCGTCATCAGACGACGACGATGAATATGGTTAGTATTATCTACCCTCAATGTATATTTTTTTCTTTGCACGTCGACGTACGTCAAGTTTTACGTAAAAATGTTATTTTATGATGCGAGACATCTGCACGGGGTGTCTTCTTCATACAATATAAGAACGTTAATTGCCCGAAGCACACATAAATGACGAGATGTGATGCGTTCGTCCTGTATGGGGTCGATACCTTCACGACAAAATCTCTTCGATAAGATATGCTGTGTTATGTTGCGAGGCATCTGTATGGGATGTCTTCTTCATACATTATAAGCACGCTTTGTCCAAATGGGACTAAGTAATGCTAGATTTACCTAAATGGGCATTCGCATATCGTTACAGAACAAGTCTGTACTCGTTCGGCTGGAGAGGCGCGCACCGGCGCGGCGATACCGTCGGCGGGGCCGAGCGGCGAGTCAGCGGAGCCTGTGCCGGGGCCGAGCGGCGTGTCGTCGCGGCCCGCGGGGAGGCCCGGCGGCGAGTCGGCGGAACCCGTGGCGGGCCCGAGCGGCGTGTCAATACATCGCGCGCGCGCGGACGCCGGCCCTACAGTATCGAGCCCCTCACCGGCACCAGCGACGGCCGCAGCTCCTGAGGTTCCTTGTGCACCAGAGGTCGCTGACCTCGCGCTAAACGAAGACGTTCTTTTATTGCTGGGTGACGCGCCTGAACCGGAGGTTGATTTTGGTAAACCCGTACATAAGGATATCGCCTCCAGGTGGCAGGAAATCCTTATTAAGGGCCTCCCGAAAGAAGTAACTGAGAATTTGCTCAAGGAATACTTGATTCCACAAAATTGTGACTTTCTAGTCCCTCCTATTCTTAACCCAGAGGCTAAAGTAGCTTTATCTGACTTTATGGTAAAAAGAGATGCCGCATTATCGGCAAAACAGAAACAAATAGGTATTGCTCTAGCTGCCTTGTCCCAAGTGGTTGAATTAGTAATAAATAAGGAAACTTCGACACAGAAAATACTTAAACCATTGGGCGACGCTTGTCGTGTTCTTTGCGATAGTCATTTTAGTGAAACTAAGACCCGTCGTGGGTTCGTAACTGCAGCCATTAACGCTGATGTTAAAGATATTATTACCGAAAGTCCTCGAGACAAATTTTTATTCGGTAGCAATATAACTGAGCAATTAAAATCCGCTAAATGTATTAAAGAATCAGGATCTGTTTTAAAGCAAAGCAAAAATGAAAAATCTCAAAAGTTCAATGTTAATAACTTCATTAAACATAAAAACTATAACAATACACAGTATAGCAGCCGTTTAAACTGGAAGACAACGCCTCGAAGAGCCCCCAACAGACAGGAGCACCGGAGACCTTCGACGCGTCGTCCGGCGACGAGAGCGAGCTTTCAACGGAGGGAGAAGTCGGAGCGGTCGCCGAGCCGGAGCAGGCGGGCCAGGAGGCGCTAGCACCCGAGGTAAGCTACTGCGGGCGGCTCAAGCATTACGTTGCTAACTGGTCCCAAGTCACCGATGATCCTTTGATCATATCTTGGTTAGAAGGTTACAAAATACCTCTTACCACTACACCTATCGATACCTGCAAGCCAGTTGTGTACCCTAAATCGTCCCAGGAACACTCTGATTTTACTAAAGCCATTAATTCTTTAATAGAAATAAATGCTATAGAGAAATGTTCACATCGTTCGGATGAATTTCTATCGAGTATATTTTTGATTCCAAAGCCTAACGGCGATAAAAGATTTATTTTAAACTTAAAACGTTTAAATAAACATATCACTACGAGTCATTTCAAAATGGAAGATTATAGGACGGCTGCGAAACTAATTACAAAAAATTGCTATATGGCAAATATAGATATGAAAGATGCTTATTTTTTGGTACCAGTTCATCGTGATTTTAAAAAATATCTGAGATTCAAATATAACGGTACATTGTATCAATTTAATGTTGTTCCTTTCGGAATTTTATCGTAGCACGTATGTTCACAAAGTTACTGAAACCTGTAATGGAGTACTTACGGGCTCGTAATTTCGTTTCAGTAATTTATTTGGACGACATTTTTTGCATTGGACGAACTTATAGTGAATGTTACGAAAACGTAACACACACAATTTCACTTCTAGAAAATTTGGGTTTTCTAATAAACTTCCAAAAAAGTTGCCTTGAACCTCATAGAGAATGCAAGTTTTTAGGTTTCATGTTCAATTCAAAATACATGACAATGTCACTACCTAAAGATAAAATTAATAAAGCTTTATTAAACTTTTCGCACCTGAAAAAATGCAGGCTCAGAGAATTAGCGAAATTTATAGGACTGCTCACCTCTGAATGTCCAGCCATTCAATATGGGTGGCTACATACAAACAATTTAGAGCGGTGCAAATATCTTTGTTTGCTAGATAATCCTGACTATGACCAAAAAATATCCATACCTCGGTATTTAAATTCAGATATACGAGTATCTTGGTGGTTACAAAATATTCATCATGGTTACAATCCATTGCGTTGCAATGAATTCAAAAAAGAAATTTTCTCTGACGCATCTGGAACTGGTTGGGGTGTTTTTGTAGTGGTCAGGAAGCATCAGGTTTTTGGAAAACAGACGAGATCAATTTGCATATTAACGTACTTGAGTTAAAGGCAGCTTTTTTCGGATTAAAGGTCTTCGCTGAAAATATGTCAGATTGCGAGATCTTGTTGCGAATAGATAATGTCACTGCAATATTGTGTATTAACAGGATGGGTAGTATACAATACCCACAACTCAACCAAATATCCAGGGAGATATGGAAATGGTGTGAAATGCGTAGAATAATGATTTATGTATCTTACATAAAAACTAAACATAATCATGAAGCAGATTTTTTGTAGTTCGGCGTATGAAAATATTGTAACCCATTTTGGAAAAACACATGTTGACCTTTTTGCCAGTCGGTCGAATGCGAAGTGACAAACTTACATTTCATGGAAAAACGACCCTAATGCCTGGGTGGTCGACGCTTTCACTGTCTCCTGGTCGAGTTTGTTCTTCTACGCGTTTCCACCATTTTCAATGATTTTAAAAATGTTGCAAAAAATTATATCAGATAAAGCGGAAGGTATTGTCGCTGTACCATTTTGGCCTACCCAACCCTGGTTTCCGCTCATGCAAAAGTTAATCATTTCAGAAACATTATATTTTGGACCAAACATAAACCTTCTGACGTCTTCTTTCAGATCTGCACACAGTCTGCACAAGACTCTTATCCTGGTTGCCGTCAAATTATCCGGCAGGCGTTACTGAAACAACAGATGTCCCCTAATGCTATAGAAATTATGATTGCGTCCTTAGCGGATAACACTTATAGACAATACGATTGCTGTATACGGGCTTGGGTAGATTATTGTAATTTGAAAAAATGCGATTATTTTTATTGCTCAGTTATAACTATAATAGATTTTTTAAGCCTGACCTTTGAAAAAGGTGCAAAATATAGTACGATTAATTCATATAAATCAGCCTTAGGACTTATTCTAGGCCCAATAATTAATGATGAAAAAATCAAGCGATTCATGCGAGGTGTATTCAGATTACGACCTACTGCCCCAAAGTATTCTTTAACGTGGAATCCAAATATTGTTTTATCTTATTTAGCCGACAAATGGCCAAACGAAGATCTTGATTTGCAAAATCTGTCCATGAAAACTTCCACTTTATTAGCATTAGTGACCGCGCACCGTGTCCAGACTTTGTCTTTAATAAAACTAGATAACATACAAGTCTACGATGATTTGGAAATTATCATAAAAATCCCTGATATCATAAAAACATCGAAAGCAAATGCTTTACAACCTGTGCTCAAACTCGCTTTCTTCAATGAAAGGCCTGAGATTTGTCCGGGGCGAGCACTTGTATGTTATATAGAAAAAACAAAGTTATTGCGTCAACATAATCAAAAATTTTTATTTATCAGTCATAAGAAACCACATGGAAAAATTTCGTCTCAAAGACTTAGCCATTGGATAAAGGACACCTTACATAACAGTGGTATAGACACTACGTTGTTCAGTGCCCACAGTACGCGGCACGCGGCCACTTCTGCTGCAAAGAAACTTGGAGTTAATATAGAAACAATTAGAAAAACTGCGGGTTGGAGTGAATCGTCGTCAGTTTTTGCAAAATTCTATAATAAAGAAATAATTGATGATCCTAATCAATTTGCAAAGTACATATTATCTGGTAATGGTGAATAAATAAAAATAAGTAATTTGTTCATTACTTGTACTCAATGTGATGTGATGTGATGATTGAAGGATATTTGAGAAATATAAGTATTTTTTATCCACGTAATTTTTTTTTTTGTTACATCCTCTCAACATCCTACAAATAGTTAACCTAATTGCGAAGAAGGAAGTCGGGAAATATAATTAGTGATTAAACGAACTTACCTGTAAGTGAAGTTCGATCACAATTATATGACCGACTTCCTTCGAAGCAATTAGTAATGACCCTCCTCATTCAAGTACGTTACAACAGTGTACTTTATACCCAACCCCTACAAAAAAAAAAAAAACAGAATGAGGGCGGTGAACCGGTGATGTCGGATGGTGGTAATGGTAGTGTTGCCACATTAATGTTTTAATTTACCCTCTTAAGATCCGTGTAAGGCTATAGCGTGGGATACCAGCTACAAATAGTTAACCTAATTGCTTCGAAGGAAGTCGGTCATATAATTGTGATCGAACTTCACTTACAGGTAAGTTCGTTTAATCACTAAATATTAATTGTATAAAATTAAATGTAATACGTAAAAATCACATTAAAAAGCAGTACTGGTACTTATAAAAGTGAGTTTTACAGTGTGTTTTCTTTGTTTCAGTATCACCGTGTGTCCAAAAATGAACAAACCAGTGGTTGCAAACCTGCCTTCTGTGATGAAGACGAAATATTGCAGATTTTAAACTGTCACAACATACAATTAAAGATCTCACTCAAGGTGCAGTTCTATTGAAATGTTCATACTTGTTTGTTACATACAGTAAAGTATGTAGAGTAGGTACAGTCGAGTTCATAAATATGTGCTGTACATTTCTTTACCCTCGTTGCAATAAGGTAAAAAAAATGTACGTCATGTTTATGAATCCGACTGTACTAGGTAAGGAGATTACTCTGTGTATGAAAAACTCGTAGTTATTTAATTTAAAAAAATCAAAGGTCAGACGTAGCGCACTTCACTGTATCAATAACGTTAATTTCATGCAGTATAGTTACTCTAGTGCCATTATAGACAGATTTGAAACTGATAGTTAAAATCTGCCTGATAGCTGTAGATATACTTTGCAACCATTTTTTACTCTAGTCAGACGTAGCGCACTTCACTGTATCAATAACGTTAATTTCATGCAGTATAGTTACTCTAGTGCCATTATAGACAGATTTGAAACTGATAGTTAAAATCTGCCTGATAGCTGTAGGTATACTTTGCAACCATTTTTTATTCTAGTCCTCAGTTACTGTTCTATAAAAGATTTGTCTCCTTACCAATCTAAACACTATGTATGTAGGGACATGTCACAAGATTGCCAATAATTTGCTTAGCAAATAAGGTTAATTTCAAGCCGTCTTGTCAGTTATTCTTTATAAGCCGTGACATGAATTAAGTCTATATAAAATGTGAATAAAATTCATGTAGGTATTGGATTGTTATGCATGAGATTTTTTAAATAATTATTGTTGGCTACATGTTTAGTGTTATATCGGTTTTCAATGCAAAATCTATACTGAAAGTATTTGTAAAGTATTTATACATAATTTTTAAATTTTGCCTTTAATTAATCATAGTCTAATTAATAATAATTATGATTTTTCTTTATTAATTATGTCTAAGCCTTTTTAAACTTCAACGTAAGATTGTAAATAATATAATTATAAATATAGAAGCATAAGTAGGTACACATATTACTATTAAATAATTTTATGAAGCAATATATTAAATAAAATAAGATTTGTGATTCAAAAATAAAGTACTATTTAAATAAATATATCTTATATCTTCCCCTTTTTGCCCTGCCCAAAGACCTTTACAGGGGACAGCTCAATCACATTTTTTGCCATACGAAATTAAACCTTATTACTGAAACAGAAAGTCGATCGTATCAGACTAGCGAAAACGGTCCACATGAGAGGGCATTGTTTGGGCTGGTGTCCCTCTCGCACGTGTTGCCAGTGTTAATGAGGTTCCCATATTAGTAGTATTTTTATCTGTATATTACCTGACTTTATAACTTCTTATTTTATTTTAATGTTATATTCTAACTAGGGTTTCGATATATTTCAAAAAATTTGAAAATAATTATAATGTAATTATTTTGATGCCAGTAAATCAAAGATTTGTATAATTAAAAAATACTTTCAATTGGGTGTTTGTAGATTTAGTAGTAACTTTGAAAATTGACTGGTATCCCCAATTTATGACAGTGATGACGTCACTGAATAATGTTGACATTGTCAGCAAGTGCGAGAGGGACACCAGCCCAAACAATTACCTCTCATGTGGACACACTTTTTGACCTAACTAAACAATCTAGTTTAATAATTCTAAATTTATGGCCCTGCCAGTTTACGGCTGTACGATGTTAATACTCTGACACAGTGACCGTGTCAGTAGAATAGGCGGCAAACAAGAAAATATAGATAATATATTGTGTCAAACAAGTCTGTCAGTAAATAAGAACTAAGAAAACTATAGGTATCCTTTTCTCTAGCACCCTAAAGAAAAGGATGCAAATAGTTTTTGTTCTTATTTACTGACAGACTTGGTTGACAGAGTATAGTTATGGTACTTCCCTGAACTTCCAGCAGAAAATCTTAAATTTTTGCTCCTTGTTCTACTGACTAGCCAAGTGTGTTTACAAATATATGTTTAATCAAACATTTTGAAGCAAAATCATGTGTGTAAATAAAGAAAAAAATGGTTTAAAAATATCTCATCGTGTGAAAAGTCCTAAATACGTGCTTGCATTTAAGTTTTGTAAAAATGTCTTTACATAAATGACAACTAGTTTGACGTTTGTTGACATTGACAACTTGACATGTTGATGGTGTGATTGCGAGTTTATAATTCCAATTCAATACGTAATAATCTGTTATATCATACTCCAGAGTCCAGGCTTAGTCAAAAGCTAACTTTAAATTCACTACGTACAAACAGTTACAATGGGTGACACAAGAAAAAAGAAGAAGTTCTACTTTCGGAAGCGCAGGAACAAATATTTCTTGGAACCCGGCTTTCGCGGCTTTTTTTGCACGTGTAACTTCAGGGAGAAAGACTGCGTGAAAGAAGTATACAATCTGTTAAATGAGTATGCGGAGAAGGTGTATCCTGATTTGGGTAGCGAGAAGTCAAAGGAGGCGGCGGGCGCGGCGGAGGACCGCTCCGGCAGTGAATCTGAAGAAGAGACTGATATTGGCGATGCGCTGAAACGAGAAGTGGAGTCATTGAAAGTGGACTCGCAAAAGTCCCTCAAGCACAAACGCTTTCAGGTCGTGGAGACCGGCGCGTCCAACTGCATTTTCATTAAAACTAATCTGCCTAGTCCAGAAGAATTGACAACGGCCATAATCAAAGATTTGTCTGAAACAAAAGTTCAAAAAACCCGGCATGTCCTTCGCCTACTTCCCATCATGGCGACTTGCAAAGCGAACCTGCCTGACATCATGGAGTGTGCCGGGAAGCTGTTTGACAAATATTTTCTGAAAGAGTCTTCAACATTTGCTGTGATTTTTAATAAGCGATTTAACAGTAGTGTGTCTCGGGACTTGGTCATAAAGGAGCTGGCAGAGATGATAGCGCTAAAGAATAGTGATAACAAGGCTGATTTGAAGAATCCTGGGCTCTGTGTGATTGTTGAAATTATAAAAGGAATCTGCCTGTTGAGCATCGTGGAGGATTATTATAATTTTAAGAAATATAATTTACATGAATTATGTAAGGAGGAAAATAATGATGGTGAAGCAACACAGGCCAAGCGACTGAAGGCTAATTCAGTTTCAGAAAGTAAAGATCCAGAGGATGCTGCATAATCTAGAATAATAATATGTAATGAATACATAATTAATATATTATTGTTATGTAAACTCTTGTCTATGTAACCAATGCCCCCTATACCAAAATGTGTCTGTACTCTTTTCCAAATGTGAACAACTTTGATAAATATAAATGGTCAACTATGAATTGTGTTTTAATTTCATTTGAATAAGCAGGTTTAGCAATTACAAAAGACATGACTACATCAGGTTATGTAATGTAGTTGATCAATAACTTGGTTTGTTTATGTAATGTGATGTTATACAACATTCCGCGTCCACAACAAAGTTACGTAACGCGACATGCAGGCTCCTCCCACCAGTTGCCTCGCAAGGAGCGCCCAGTTGTACTGGACGAACAATAGATGGCACCTGTAGTCTTCTTTCCTGAAAACAAAAACTAAGTTATTGCTTCAAATTCAACAAAATGCTTACTTTGAAAAGAAGTTTTGATAATTTTATATGTATTTAATTTCTAAGGTTTTCATATTAACTTGATTTAGCTTTTCTGTAGGTATAATTCACGTAAATTTTTTGAACTTTATATCAAATTGTACCCTATTGGTTAGATTTTGGGTAACTTTTTCCACATTACTATACTTTGTTTTCTTAGGACGATTGACAGTGCCGGCTCCGATGGCGGTGGTCAGAATTAAATATTTGATCAACACCGATTAGCACCGTAAAAGGGTTTAGGAATGTGCATTTCAAATATCGATACTACTTCAGTGTACAGTCGACCATTTGGAACCCTAGGCCACTGTAGAACTATGTCATAGTGACGTTATGAATCAGATTGTAAGACACTCTTACTGCTTGTCATTTTGACATGGTTGTAGAGTGGCCTAGAGTTCCAATTGGTTGACTGTACCTACATATTTAACATTGAAAATTTGTATTCTTTTCCCATGTAGGAACTGAGTTGAACTGACCGAACAATGGTGTTCCTGACCTTTGAGAGGTGCGTGCGGGGCCGAAGCCAACACGTAGAGGCATTTTTGACACTATAATTAAATGTAAAGGATACACCGAGTGGAGAATAGGCGGTGTATAATAATAATGATTGAATTATGTAACTTTGTACTACATAAACTTTTAAATTGTGAAAATAAACGTGGAGGAAAGAATGCCTCATACACAAAGCACCTTACCTTCCATCATAGAGGGCGGTGTGACTAAGAAAACAACACAAAACTCACTAAAGCTTGGAACATCGAAAAAACAACACCAAAATAAAATTACCTCCCATAACGAAGCATTCTCCAGGCGAATAATGCAAGTGAAACGTAGAGAGCCGGTAACTAATTTTGAAAGTAGGAAATGGGAGCCGGCAAAGGTGTTGAAACAAAGGGGGGTAATCAACAAAGCGCTTGGTACTCGGCGATAGGTCAGTCACTGATAGTGGATTGGGTAACTAAGGGCTATTATGGATGGAGCTAACCTTGCACGTTAATTGTTTTGTTTGGTAGATTTTACTGAAAAATGTCGTTTGATAAGTTTTGCTCTCGTGTAGCTGGGCATTTTCAGAATTTGGGACCCCCTCAATTAGCGAAAGTTGTTACCAAAAATCAACTCGCTGTCAGTTTTGTGACGGACCCAAAAAAATGCCGAGCTACCGTGCCGCATTTTGTACTAAAGTGTTAATAATACCTATTCCGTATTTCATAAAAGTATTGGTTACATAAAAAAACATTGTGAGTAAACTAGACTAATCCTAAAAATGCCACCTTTCCCGGTTGTCAAGGTCGAATTGCAATCACCTTCATCAAAGCTGACGCCTACGTCATTCTTTGGGATTCGTTTCCAAGTGGAGGATGCCCATTAACCGCTGCCGGTGTAAAATCGGATCAATTTTTTAATTGTGTGTGCCTTGTGAATAAAAAATAAAAGAATTTTTTTCAGGATATCATTTTTTATACCGAAATACGAACGTTTGACCGTGTTCGGTCAAAGATCGGGTAAGGTAACTGTACCATATTACGGGAACTTAAGACGTTTCCTACTTTAAGTGAGGATTGAAACAAAAATGCGAGGTTTCTAGTCGTGTTAACTATTTTATTTTGAGGATAAGCCTTCTACGATTGATTTAAGACACTATTTTGCATCGTAACTTCTAATTTATAGAAATTACCGTTGTTTTACTAAACCCTTAGTTTGCCCATTATTCCGGGATACAATTTTGGTATGGCTTTAATTCCGGGAGTCGTTGTACATTATTACGGGATATCTTCTAAATCCACTCTGTTGAAGCATAATGTAAAGAAACGAATTAAAAATATTGTTTACATAAATATATAATGCACATATCGTTTTGATAAATGCTTATACAGAGTGTATTTTTTATAATTGGCAATATTTTGGTGGGCTGGAATGGGAAGGGAAATATGATATTTTACGGTAGAACGATTATATCATATAACGACAGGGTGTTATAGTTTCACTGTCTGTCTGTCTGTCTAAGGCATCGCTTTCGAATGGATGAACCGATTTTGATTAGATTTTTTCGTTTGAAAGAGCTGAATTAATCGAGTGTTCTTCTTAGCCATGTTTGATGAAATTGGTTTAAATAGGTACTATTTTATATTTATATATGTCTATCCTATTATGTTTTGTCCTCATGTAAATTTTAGCTTTCTAGTACTAATGATAATTGAGCTAAATCGTAGACGGACAGACTGACTGACGGACAAACCAATATGCGGTATAAAGATTTTTAGCTAACTAAGGAAGTTTAAAAACATAATATCCGGGTCTCTGTACCTTAATTTATGAGTTTATATATTTTAATATACTTTATATAAGTATACAGGAATAAGATACACTCATATAAAGTCGTGTACTTAATTACGGCAGTCAAAAAAAGGCTATATTAAAAGGTAAACCAGATTTTTTTTTGTATATTGGAAGATTATATAACAATTACACTCAGAACATTGAAATAAATAAACTTTGTGCTTTAATTTTATGAAATAAAACAAATTTAATGTTGATGCCACAGTCCAATATTTTGCACGTATTACTCAATGAGTATACATTTCGTATTCAATTATGAGATTAAAATCTAAAAAATATATGTACCGTAATTATGTCACTATAATCTGTAATCTTTACTTAATGTATTTACATCAAATATATAAATATACTTAACCGTAAATAGTAATAGGACACAAAAACATTACGGACTGTGTTTCCGTTATTCCGTGATACTCCCGCAATTATGTACACCTCGTCAAAATGGTGTACATTATTCCGGGAGCGGGCATTTTCATAAAAATATGTTTAAAATTAACTTGAAAAGACGATATAAATGTCTTTTAACAACTATAAGACAATTATGATACAAATTTAATATCAATAAACTTACCATCATCACAGCAAACCCTTACGAAGTTCCGCTGCCGCGTTAAGCTCACCGTCAAACACGCCCATAGAAACTACTGCGTGGTTGCGACTGACGCATTTGGAGGTACCTCATGGCTTCAAAAGATAAGATAAATATCCGAAAATCAACTTTTTCGGTTCTATTCGATCTATAGTTAATTAAATACTGCATTAACTTAAGATTTTACTGATAGTTTCCTTATTTTGCGACAAAAACCAAAGTATCCCGGAATAATGTACCACATTTTACTATCCCGGAATAGTGTACAGATACCTTACTTCATCAAACTTAGCTCCCCGCTAATTCATGCAGAGGCGGTGTCTGCTTACGCCGAAAAAGAATCTAATTTGGATTTGAGTCATGCAGCAGTGGACATCAGCTAATGACTTCCCCTGACGGTCGTTAAGGCCGTTTCTCGATTTATTTTTTCCCTCGAGTGACTTAATCAGCGAGTTTCCTTTTTCAACGGGCCGGTTTTTATCGCACAGAATGATGAAAATTCGTCATTACTTAGCATTGCGAGTTGACGTGAAATAGTGGAAGCTATATCACGTCGTTTGCTATTACATTTTTGTAGGCGTTTGATCTTTATTTCCATTTGTTCTGTGTTGAAAGAACAAGTAAGAACAACTTGGTACAATTTAATTGTCCTTTCGGGAATCAGAGATTCCTGAAATTTAATTATTGGTGCAGTTTAAATCAGAATGACTTATTTAAAAGTTAACTGAAATACTTAGGTAAAATAAATTATTTTCTATTCTGCTATACAGAAGGTTGACACGTACCTATCTCTAAAATTTAAGTTATAATAATGAGTGTGTAATAAAAAAACAAACGAGCACACAGACAGCGATCATCACCGCCGTTCATGGACCTGCTGTACCATCATTGAAAATCAGGTATAATTAGATAGTACCTAGGTAAGACTTACGTAAAATAATCCATTTCATGTGACCCAGAATCTGTCCTTCCAGCAAGAATTATTTAATATAGGATTTACAATCTTCATACTAAGAATCTTACCTCAATTTTTTAGCGCCACCTATTAAAGTATACTATCATAACTACACTGATGTTGCCTACAATTTTTTTTTCTAAATTTGTATTGACGTGATATCATAATATTAAAATAAAGAAATATGTCATTTCTTCTTATATAAAATAAAAACACAAAAATATTTGGGGAAAATATGATTTTGGCCACTTCCAGGCTGCGAAACAGCGCCATCTAGTTTTAAGCCTAAAAAGCCCATACATTTCAGGGGTACGCTTTTTTGTATGGGCTTTGTCAGTCCCGTATATATCTTTCTTGCTTCCAGCAATACAGGATGTAGGTAAAATGGGCAAGTGAACTCTGGCATACGACTCGTCCCGCCGTAAGCAATTACGTCGACAGGCAGAATCAATAACGTGTCAATGAAGTCCACACCCGGTCTTCAATTTGTTGTGTGCCCGGGAGTTGATTGCGTCTTACGACCTGTGTCGCAGTGGAGTTATGTGCAGTAGTTTATTGTTGTCACTATAAATGTAGGTTGCAGGCAAAAACAAGTGGCAAATCGTTACTGCTGAAGGCGCAGCTTATTTATTCACCACGGAAAATAGGTAATTTTTGGTTTCTAGTACCTATTAATCATTTGAGGCGCTGTTTGTCATTTTGCTATGAAGTTTATGGGCAATTTTTTCAAAGTTGTCCATCCCACTTTTTTGTAACATGGGTATTTTTTACGCGTTTAATACTCAGAATCGCGAGCTCTTTCGATGCTGATAGGAGAAAAAAATGTCCCAAGAATTCCATACATTTTTTCGAACCTTCCATTCCGTTACCGTCATATAAAATGTATGAAAAAATGGTAAGGGAATGGGAAAAATCCTTGGGACACTTTTTTCTCATATTAGAATTGAAAGAGCTCGCGATTCTGAGAGGAAACCACATAAAAATTTCCAAATTAAAAAAAAAAAGTGGGGTGGACAACTTTGAAAAAAATGGCCCATAATGCTATCGAGTGACCTATTAATTATAAACAGTCATCGTAACCTTGAAAGCAATTTCGGTGCAGCATGGCAGAAGGAATTGAATTCATGCATGTGTTTTATAGATAGATGATCAATTACGGCTTATTTTACTGTTATTAATCCTAATTAACTATTCCTGCTGACTTCGAACATATATATTGAGATAATGCTGCATCAAAATTGCTGGAAGAGTTACGATGTCCGATTATAAAACATTAAAACACTGGATTAGCAACGACACACACTCGAATAGTATTGTTCGGTAATTTGAAACTTAGGTAGCTCGTAATTACTCATTTTGACTGGCGCGATAACCTGAACACACACACACCACCACACACACACCACTCCTGACACAGTATGTTCGTTTGACCTCCCGATCATCTTCTAATCCTTTCAAGGTTGTCAATCTATCTTATCTTATAGCTTTAAAACAGCAATTCTTGTATAAAATAAATAATTTATATTGGGAGTTTTGGAAACTAAATAATACCTAATTGATTGATTGATCGTACGATTTCGATGAAATTTGCTGTAATTATAGGGACGAAAAATCGGTGTAGCTAGATCATATCTTAATTTGGAAAAACGCTAATTTGAGTTTTTATTATACAATCGAGTTTATCCCAGATATTGCTACTGTCACAAAACTAATATCGAGACAATTTTTGTTAACAACTTTCAATAATTTTGGGTAATTTTTGAAAATGCCCTTAAACTGCTTAAACAGTAATTCTTAAACGTTTGAAGACAGATTACTGTTCTTTCTATACTCTACATGCAAGTATCCCCATCCCTACTTGCAAGTATCGTGCAATTGTTTGGTACTTGCATTAAAGCTGGATATACGCCTTCTATTTGATTGTCGTTACTAAGAATACCTAAACCAATACCTACTTCTTGTTGTCAAAGTTTCCTTGATCGAGTTTGACATATTGGTATTGTAATAGGCACAACGTTGTACCTACCCAAGTTATATGGAGTTTATTTTTCTCTTCCATGAATTCGAATACTCCATTACCAGATATTGGAAGGGGCGAAAAGTTAGACATGATTCCATGAATTAGTATTAAGTAAGGTACAGAGGGGCATATCTCGACTGGGGGGCAAATGTAACTGGTTCCATTTTTTCCATGTTTTACAATGTTTGAATTATTGAATAGAGTGTCCACCGGTTACATAGTTATAGTAGGCGTGTTCAGTGGATACATGTATAATAGAACTCAACATCATAGTGTAATAATGAAAAAAAATGGATTAGTTGTCGAGATTTGCCCCGCTGTACCTTACGTCAAAATGATGTAGAATGAATTGACACAATAATGTCTTCTTAAGTTAAGCAAGTAGGTAAGTCTAAAAAAATATTAAGTCGTTAACTAGGTACTTGGTTTACCAGACTATACAACGAGTCTTCACTGTCGAGTCTAAATAGGTGACATATTAAGTGCATTGGGGTTATATTGAAGGATCTTTCATGAGGGCTATGGTAAGTCACCGTAATGATTTTTGATCTTTTCCCTCATGACTATATGACTATATAACCCTTTCTTATCCGATGGCACCTTATAAAATTTATATTATTTATCTCTACTCGAACCCTTGGTAAGATAATGCAATATGTGACTTTACGTCGATATTCTTTTTATTGCGGAAAAAAGCTTAAAATATTATTATTCTACAGTATACTTTCAGAAAATTATTTTTACCTCTTTTAGTTTCTGAGATATGTTTCTGAACAACGACGTAAATAAAAGCAATGGACGTAAAATTATGCTACAAACACAGAATATATAATAGTACAAGTACAGAAGGCCCACTGCTTTGATGTTCACAAAATGCCGCCTTTTTAAATGCCTACAAAATTCTAACAAAGAAACGAGCCGCACGTGCGCAGCGTCGGATGATAGGGTTGCCTATGGATTAAAACGAATTAATTCTCAGATAAAATGTTATACTATATATTCAAGTCTTGGGTACTTTCTAGCTATATATATAGTATTTATATATTTTTGTGTAAGCCTTCAGCATCACAAGCCTTATTGAACTTTTCCGTGGGACTTAATGAATAAGATCTGTGTAAGATTGTCCTATTTTATTCATGATGTCTATTTAACTATGCATTATTAGCCGTTCCACACGTGGACATCGCATATGAACCCTAAAAAAACTCGCGACGTAAAGTAACAATAGAAAGTGCGAACGTGCGTTCCGTGAGAACGCGCGCCACCCCTGATTAGGCCGCGAACTCGCGGCCGCCAGCATGTACTTGTAGCGCGGCGATACAAACGCGGAGTGAGCCGCCCCTGCTACAAATGCGTATGTTTCGTTTTTTTACGTCGTTTCCGGGAGTGCAATACGGCGCGCATGCCGTCGTATAATCAGTTGTGTCAGTGTTACTGGAACATTTACATGTACCGCTCGATAGATCAAAATTGGCATAAATAGGGTGCAAAAATAATATCCCGAATGGAGAATAGTTTTAAATGTTATTAAAACAGTCTTGCGTAAAACATACGGCTGTTGAAGTTCTGTTTTTTGGAGTAAATTAGGCAGTCGGATCATTACATACGATATTCTTTATTGATTTTTGGCATATTAATAAAAACTATCTTATAATGTTTTAAGTATATTTTGCTGATACTATGCTATGAATAATTCTGACGTTTTTTAAAATATTTATAAATAACGACGGATCATCACATGCGTCACTTGACCTTTGGTAAAATAATGCCGTATGTGCACAATTGCACATCCGACGTACTATTTTCAAAAATAATGCATTAAATAAGACAGAGTTAAGCGTATAGAACTACTTGCATTTACAAAAATACTCACACAAAATTTTGGGGACATTGCTTTAAATACTAAAAAGTTATCCTCAAAAATTCACTCGCGAAATTTTTAAACCTCTCTCCTGAAAAGTGAACATTTTGTAGATGTGTCGTTATTTGACCAAGGGTACGTACTGTTCACGTATTACTTTTATCACTCTTTAGTACCTAAGTGCTTTTGTTTTCATACTTACTCGTATTATCCTCTTCCCCCCGGACCGCTGTAGTGCTAAGACGTGCATTCACCAGTGTTACAATTGTTACAAATAATAATTTTCAAAAATATTGCAAATTTAAATACAATAAATTCGTACTAATAAATAGGAGTGCAGAAATCAAAGGAGTGCTACGCTCACAGCACAGGGGACATTTCAGGTAAGGTCAAGTTACAATTGACGGAAAGCGATTTTGTACTAATAGCTCGACCTCGCCAAGTAGTGGAGTAAAAGTAAGGTACCCTGGACATAATTCAATAACTCGTCCTTTTTGATATTTTATTGGGTATTATTATTAAGCATCAAATAGTAATTATGTACATAGATAAAAAAAAAGACGATCGTATTCATATCTTATAAAAATCATGAGATAAAGTACATTATCCCACTTTTCGCTAACAGCAAAATAGTTAACCGAAAACTTTGTTAGATTAACTTTGTGGTGCACTCAGATGCGATCAGTTATTAGCGATATTACACAGAAAATAAATCTGATTGTGTACTTTTTTTTACCGTTTTCATTTAATGTGAATATCTAGGTAGGTAAAAATGGTGACCATGATATATATATCAATTTGCATTGTATTAAGTATATATAGACATTTAACACCGATCTTAAACATATATTTTTAACGCTTAAATAAACATGAATTTCTCAGTAGGTATAAATTGTAACTGAGATTTTTTTGCTTAAGACCAGGTTTTTGTGTACTATAATCATGATTTTATCAAAATTAATACTGTGAAGGTCGCGCTTAAGAAACTGTAAATGTCAGTAATTTAAAAGGGTGCAAAGTTGTCGTAGAGCGGCTGTCGCGGGGCGGGGGAGCGCGCGGGGCGCGGGCCTGGGAGAGCGCGCCGCGCACCGGCCGCGTCACCGCGGCGGATCGGTTAATAGGTTAGGGACGTAAGGTACCGGCCACACCAGAGCGTCGCGTGTCTCGGGGCGCGGACGGACGTCCGCGCCACGCCACCTGAGTGTAATTCAAAAATCGTCTCCTCAGTACATTTTGTATAGGAAGGACGTAAGACGCGCCCCAGGCGGCGTGGCGGCGGCGTGGCGCGCGCCGCGCCGCCTGGGACTTGGTGCCAATAGGACCATCTCGGGGTTATACCCGTTCGATTAAAAAAATAATTTGAAAATCGGTCCACGATTCTCGGAGATATCGAGTAACAAAAAAACCGGCCAAGAGCGTGTCGGTCCACGCTCAGTGTAGGGTTCCGTAGTTTATCGTATTTTTCTCAAAACAATTTTCCTAGAAAGTCTTTATAAAGTTCTACTTTTTTGATCTTTTTTCATATTTTTTTAAACATAAGGTTCAAAATATAGAGGGGGGGGGGGGACGCACTTTTTTTCCTTTAGGAGCGATTATTTCCGAAAATATTAATATGATCAAAAACCGGCCAAGAGCGTGTCGGGCCACGCTCAGTGTAGGGTTCCGTAGTTTTCAGTATTTTTCTCAAAAACTACTGAACCTATCAAGTTCAAAACAATTTTCCTAGAAAGTCTTTATAAAGTTCTACTTTTGTGATTTTTTTCATATTTTTTTTTAAACATATGGTTCAAAAGTTAGAGGGGGGGACGCACTTTTTTTTTCTTTAGGAGCGATTATTTCCGAAAATATTAATATTATCAAAAAACGATCTTAGTAAACCCTTATTCATTTTTAAATACCTATCCAACAATATATCACATGTTGGGGTTAGAATGAAAAAAAATATCAGCCCCCACTTTACATGTAGGGGGGGTACCCTAATAAAACATTTTTTTCCATTTTTTATTTTTGCACTTTGTGGGCGTGATTGATATACATATTGGTACTAAATTTCAGCTTTCTAGTGCTAACGGTTACTGAGATTATCCGCGGACGGACGGACGGACGGACGGACGGACAGACAGACATGGCGAAACTATAAGGGTTCCTAGTTGACTACGGAACCCTAAAAACGATCTTAGTAAAAGTAAACCCTTATTCATTTTTAGGGTTCCGTAGTCAACTAGGAACCCTTATAGTTTCGCCATGTCTGTCTGTCCGTCCGTCCGTCCGTCGTCCGTCCGTCCGTCCGTCCGTCCGTCCGTCCGTCCGTCCGCGGATAATCTCAGTAACCGTTAGCACTAGAAAGCTGAAATTTGGTACCAATATGTATATCAATCACGCCGACAAAGTGCAAAAATAAAAAATGGAAAAAAATGTTTTATTAGGTACCCCCTACATGTAAAGTGGGGGCTGATATTTTTTTTCATTCCAACCCCAACGTGTGATATATTGTTGGATAGGTATTTAAAAATGAATAAGGGTTTACTAAGATCATTTTTTGATAATATTAATATTTTCGGAAATAATCGCTCCTAAAGGAAAAAAAGTGCGTCCCCCCCCTCTAACTTTTGAACCATATGTTTAAAAAATATGAAAAAAATCACAAAAGTAGAACTTTATAAAGACTTTCTAGGAAAATTGTTTTGAACTTGATAGGTTCCGTAATTTTTGAGAAAATACGGACAACTACGGAACCCTACACTGAGCGTGGCCCGTCACGCTCTTGGCCGGTTTTTTTTAAATACCTATCCAACAATATATCATACGTTGGGGTTGGAATGATAAAAAAAAATCAGCCCCCACTTTACATGTAGGGGGGGTACCCTAATAAAACATTTTTTCCATTTTTTATTTTTGCACTTTGTTGGCGTGATTGATACATTGGTACCAAATTTCAGCTTTCTAGTGCTTACGGTTACTGAGATTATCCGCGGACGGACGGACAGACAGACAGACAGGGGGAAACTATAAGGATTCCTAGTTGACTACGGAACCCTAAAAAACATTCAGTCGAATTGAGAACCTCCTACTTTTTTTGAAGTCGGTTAAAAAAACAACCTTTATTGCCGGCCGGCAAACGGCTAACCGATTGAAACAGAAACATAAATGAAAAGAGAGGGCGAACGGCGACACCTGTGTGTCGGCGATTTCAAAGGTAAGCGCACGTGCACCCGATCTCGCTACCTACGCCCAGGTGCGGGCGCGGCTTTCGACCTTCGCGCCGTGCAATAGAATTTAATGTCGGCTGCTCGTGTGCGGTCTGTTTGTTTTATAGAGTGGCGGCATTTTCAACATCAAAGGGTGAGCCTATTTTGTGCAAAATTCTGTTATATCAATAACTTCTCACGTCACTAGATTATCGACTTTGAATGTCGAGTATATTTATAGTATCATCACTTTATTACAGTGTACGAATTTCGTATGTGTTAAAAATCATTGTTCTAGCTTCATAAACCAGGGAGGAAATAATGGAGAGCGTTTATATGTCTTGTTTTGCCTTAATTCAATATCATCACATATTTTTGTTGCTGATAAAATAATACATCCTATATATCAAGGCCTTGTAGCTCGGCGAAAGAATCGTGATCGCGGAGTGCGCCGGCACTGATTATAATTATTTTGTCCAGTTATTATAATAACCTATACAAAAAGTACCGATAGAATAGGTATTCTAATCTATATCTGCATAGAACTATTTAAAACAAACCACAAAAGTTCATAGTTGATCGTTATTGGTACAGTCAGCAACTCAGCTGTGAATACAGATAAAGTGCCAAATATATGTATACACATACCTTAATGTACCAAGTACCAACACTTGTACAGGAAATAAAATACTCTATACATATTTTTGGCACTTTGTCTTGCCAGCTGTGTTGTTGACTGTACACGATCTAAAAAGGAGCCGAACGGTTATTATAATTACGCGGCGACTTGCGTAGTCGGCGGCCGCGCGATACATAGTGCTGTCTCTGTTCAGGCCCCGTAGCCGAATGCCATTTCTCCGACGCGAAACGAAAACGAAACGCAGTCTGGCTCTGTCGCGCCAATACGCAAGAGCGATAGAGATAGATATCTACTAGCGTTTCGTTTCGTGAGCGTTTGTGCCATTCGGCTACGCACCCTGTTCTCACTACCACGAATTTGAAGAACAATATTGCTGTCTCTCTCAATCTTTAGGCGTCATTCATATATTACGTCATACTAAATGTGACAATCCATGTTAAAGGATTAAAAAAGCGTGGCATTGGGGGGTCCAAATAGTAGTCCATAAACCACGTCTTTGACCAACGTGAGTGATATCTCTGTCACTCTTTACGTCTTTACTAACAGAAATTTAAATAACAATAGTGCTATCTCTGTCACTCTTTACTAACAGAAATTTAAATAACAAAAATGCTATCTCTGTCACTCTTTACTACCAGGAACTTAAATTATTATAGTACTATCTCTATTCTCTGTCACTCTTTACTATCAGGAACTTAAATTGTTATAGTGCTATCTCTGTCACTCTTTACTACCAGGACCTTAAATTATTATAGTGCTATCTCTGTCACTCTTTACTGTGTGCGGGAAGTGCACATACCACGAGTTTGACTAACATGAGTGCTATCTCTATCACTCTTTACTACCAGGAACTTTAATTATGATAGTGCTATCTCTGTCACTCTTTACTACCAGGAACATAAATTTTATTATTACAGTGCTATCTCTGTCACTCTTTACTACCAGGAACTTAAATGATTATAGTGCTATCTCTGTCACTCTTTACTTCTAGGAACTTAAATATTTTTTTCGGTTTCGGTTTTGGTCTTGGTTTCGGTGTCGGTTTTGGTGTAGGTTTCGGTGTCGGTTTCGGTTTCGATTTCGGTTTTCGTTTCCATTCCCGTTTCGGTTTCCGTTTTCGTTTTCAGTTTTGTTTTTGTTTAAACTAACAGAACTAAAACTAAAACCAAAACCAAACCAGAAACGGGAAACCGAACACGGGAAACCGGATATCGGATACCGTATATCGGATGCTGGTTACCGGTTACTGTCTACCGTTTACCGGATACCGGTTACCGTCTACCGGTTACCGGTCACCGTTTACCGGATACCGGTTAACGGTCATTGGTTACTGGTTACCGGTTACCGGTCACCGAATACCGGAGACCCGTCACCGGTTACCGGTTACCGGACACCGGTTACCGGACACCGGTTACCGGATACCGGTTACCGGATACCGGTTACCGGATACCGGTTACCGGATACCGGATACCGGTTACCGGATACCGGTTACCGGATACCGGTTACCGGATACTGGTTACCGGATACCGGTTACCGGATACCGGTTACCGGATACCGGTTACCGGATACCGGTTACCGGATACCGGATACCGGTTACCGGATACAGGATACAGGATACCGGTTACCGGTTACCGGTTACCGGTTACCGGTTACCGGGTACTAGATACCAGAAACCAGGTTTTGATTTCTGGTTTCTCATGTTACAACGTGTATAGATTAGTCGATACCAAGTCGGACACTTCCGATTAGGCGATTTCGGCTCGCATTGTTACGCAGCATTCGAGTGTTGAGTTTCTCACACATGAGGCCCCCTAATAAAATTTGTACCACTCATATTATTGATTTGACTCTCGCAACACAAACACCTCATGCCCACACAAATACACACAAAATAAAATCATTCACAAACTTCAAATCATTCAAAAACTCAACAGTCACACGCGCTCCTCGCGGTCCTCTAAGAACTCCCTCGCGAGAGTCGACACTTCAAAATGAAGCGACATCGCATCGGCTCATCATCCACAAATCCGAAAAGATCCACCGATAAATTTGTACCGGAAAGACCTCACCGCGACAATGTCATATTACCCAAATTACTTCAAAAATCCTCTGAAAGTGAAACAGTTCATTAGGTTTACCGTAAGAGTGAGTGAGACAGACACGCACTGTGCTTCAAATTTGCCTCGCCAAAATACGTTACACACGACTCGAAAGAATACAGTCTTAAGCGCCGCAAGCTTTCATACATATTACGTTGTTGTGATCCAAGCATCTCGTCAAGCTCGATAGGTACTATTATTGAGCTAACGACTTGACCAGTTTAACGTGACCTATCGGACTAATTGATTTGTATGACTTTTGTCACTTGTAATAAGGGAGCTCTCTTATACTGGACGGTGAAATATTTGTTATCGAAGCGTTTTGAAAACGCGGCGCCCTTGATATGAAACACGTGTTGACGACTCGCCGCCCGTTCCCGCTACTACTATACTAGCTATACCTACTCTGTGCACGACCTTATTCTGCAGGTAATAACGTTCATATTAAAGCGCAAGTAAGAAAAATATCAATTAAGTAATGAATCTTACATATTTGTTGTTTAATTGATTTCGTATAGTACTAAGAATATATTAACGGCAAAATTTACCATCTTTCAATTTAGTTAGGTATTTTTCCTTTCCTAAAATTATCAATATTTAAGATTTTGAACAAGCGCCAAAAGTATTGGTATAAGTTTTAATAATTTATCAACACACGTAATATTATATTCATAATAAATTGCAGGATTACGGTTAACAATATTTTCTAGTGAAATACGCCTGAAAATGTGTAACTTACTAAACCTTCTTTATAAATGATAGTTCTGTATGAATTATTTATAAAAATTAGATGTTTTTATATGAAATGCAGGTGTCACAACATAATACAAGCACTTTTTCCGGATTACATTTAATACTTTAGTTATAAAATCAAAAAATATTCAAAGTTCGTTTTTATTTTTTTTTAAATTGAATCAGAACCCTAATTTGATTAATAATTTGTATTTTAACTATCACTAATGATACTTTATACGACAGAAAAAGAAAATTACGGTTATCGAATTATGTCCAGGTCAAGCTATTTTTCCTGGTCTAAAGTGTAAGTTGACCCTTCATTGACTATCGTGCATCTTGTCAAACCTCCTTCAACGTCTGGGTCCCTGGTACCTAATATCGAAATGTCGTCGCCCAAAAACACCTTCGAGCGCGCGGAATCCCCCGCGCCCCGCGTCGGCCCCTCCGAGCCCGCCCCGCAGCCAGCGGCCGCCACCGCGGGCGTACTTGGAGTTGAATCGGAATATTATCGCCTACAAACCTATGACTCGGACACGTCAGAGAAAAGCGCGGCAAGCTCAAACTATATTACTATGCGGCAAAAAAGGAAGCGAGAGCACGATGAGTTGTCTGATCTTCGAAATGAAATGCGAGGCCTAATGAACTCACTTAGAAGTCTCACAACTACGGTTAATGAGATTAAGGAAATGACAACTGAGTTGCGCACAAGTGTCCAGTTCATGTCAGACAAGTATGACGGTGTCATGGACAAGCTCCATGTGCTGGAAGTGGAAAGAAGTAAAGATCGACGATACATAGCTGAGCTTGAGGACAAAATGGAGGGTTTGGAACGTAGAAATCGCATGTCAGGTATTGAAATTCGTAACATACCGAAACTTGACACAGCAGATGGGAAGAAAATAGAAACCAAAAAACAGCTCCTGGATATAGTGAAGAATATAGGACAGACTTTGAACATTGAAATACAGGAGGTGGACATCCGAGACACTTATAGAATAAACTCTGCCAAAGGAGACACAAAACCACTGATTGTTGATTTCAACAGCGTTATTATGAAAGAGCACATTCTGGAAGCCGTCAAAACCTTCAACAAATCTAAACCAAAAGGGGATAAACTTAATACATCACATCTAGAGATTATTGGACCAGCTAGACCGATTTACGTTTCGGAAACTCTCACGCCAAAAAATCAGAAACTTTTCTATATGGCTCGCGAGTTTGCTCGGGACAATGGCTACGCGCATCGCTGGACTTCAAAGGGATTGGTTTATTTTCGCAAAGCTGAAGGAGAAAGACCAATACGCATTGAAAATGAAACGGACTTCTCTAAATTGCTAGAGTCTAACTGACTAGCCTTAGCTCTAACAAGAAATTGTCTCTATATTGATTTGAATATGTATACAAAAATTGATTTTAGTATGTTGCATGCCCTCCTATATATATACTTTGAAAAACTTCTAATATATACTGAAAATGTTACCAAACACACAACTTACAGCTTACACACAACTCACATTCCTTACAAAACGCTCAAACATGACTTATCAATTCATACCAGTATCACATTTGTCACCCAAATACCCAGAAAACTAAAGTACCAGCCAGAATATGTGCTAGACTACACTTATAAAGACTTGCTCCTCTTACAAAAATCAAACACCTCTAATATGAATATTACGCATTTTAAAAACAGCGCAATCTTTAGGGTCTTTTGTACTTATACACGTTTAAAATAGATTCAATAAATAATATGAACGACTTAGACAATGTTCAATTCTCAACCTCATTAGTGTGTAATCCCGAGGATTGCAAAGCGTATCTGTCTCCTCAGCACAATCCATCTTCAATTAATCTCCTCACACAAAACATACGTAGTATATCAGCAAACTTTTCCAACTTTCAGACCTTACTCTCTCGAATAAATACTCAACAGGATATCATTATATTAACTGAGTGTTGGTTATTTTGTAACCCGTTTATTCCAATAATAGATGGATATATGTGCTACTCTTCTAAGGCTAACATAAACAAAAATGATGGAGTCGTAGTATACATACGAAGTAATACCACTAATGTGAAAATTAATGAACCAGATTTTGCAGGCGCTACTTGTATTACTATACACATAGGTAGTGAGATTTGCGTAGTGGCTATTTATAGGCCCCCATCAAACAAGAACTTAGCAGGTTTTCTGTCATCACTTGATAACGTACTGACCAATAATAAAGCCTGTAAAACTGTTGCGATTATAGGTGACATAAATATAGATATTCTAGATCAAAACTGTGATTCGAACTCCTCGGATTACCTAAACCTCACAGCTAGTCATGGTATGCTACCAAGCCATAATTACGTTACACACGGAAAGACAAATCTCGATCATACCATTTTGAAAACGAATAAAAATGCGCTTACACTTGTCTTAGATTCAACAATAACAGATCATAAAGCCGTAATCCTTTCCATAGGTAAAACTAAAACTCCAGTCGCTAGTAAACTTAAAAAGACTATAAATCATTCTCAATTAGCAATCGATATTAAAAACATTGACTTTACCTACATATATAATTCATCAGATGCTAACCATGCACTTAATTACTTTGTAAATTCATTAAGTAGAGAAATAATAAACAACACTAAAATAAATTACGTACCACACCGAATGCGTATACTTAAACCCTGGATAACACCAGGACTACTGAGGTGTATGCGCAACAGAGATAGAATGTATAAAAAAGTAAAGTTAGCCCCTCATAATTTGGTACTCGGTATAACATATAAACGGTATCGCAATTTTTGCAACAATTTGTTAAAAAAAATTAAACAACAATACGAGACAAATGAATTAAATAAAGCAGGAACTAATACTAAAAAACTATGGAGTACAATAAAAGAAATTACATATACGGCCAAAACCAAATCAACGTCAGAAGAACTCCTTGCCATCAAACAGTCTCCTGCGGAATCCGTAGATCATATCAATTACTTTTTCGTCAATGTTGGTAAAAATATAGTACAAAACCTGATAAGTGAATCCACAGAGACTGAAAGTTTGCCTTGCTATCATCACCATAACTCATTTGTACTTTTGGAAACAGATGTAGAAGAAGTAGAATCTATAATTAACTCTCTCCGATCAGATTGTGCTGCAGGAGTGGACTTCATAACAACTAAGCTCTTAAAAGAGCATAAGGATACTTTGTTAGTTCCGTTGACTTACATATTTAATCTATGCTTGAATACTGGTGTTTTCCCTGATGCTTTAAAAAAAGCCTTAATACATCCTATTCACAAGTCTGGAAATAAAGATCAGGTCAACAACTATCGACCAATTTCCATCTTACCATCCATATCAAAGATCTTAGAAAAAATCATAAACTTTCGCTTAAAAAAATATCTAGAATCTAATAACCTGTTGTCAACTAGACAATACGGCTTTAGAAATGGTATGTCGACTAATGATGCTGTACATGAGCTTACTGATACTGTAATTGAGTCTCTGGATAAGGGATATAAGTGCCTAGCTATATTCTTAGATCTAGCTAAGGCATTTGACACTGTATCCGTTCCTAGACTTGTGAATAAGTTGGAATCAATAGGGATCCGTGGAAATCAGCTTAAACTATTTCATAGTTACCTAACTAACCGCACTCAGAGTGTCAAAATTGGTGACTGTATAAGCAACGAACGTCAAGTTGAATTTGGTGTTCCTCAGGGGAGCATTTTAGGACCTACGCTGTTTCAAATATATGTCAACGATATGTGCAATATTCAGTTATCCCATGGCAAACTTATAGCCTTTGCTGATGATACTGCTCTGGTGTTTAGTGGCAACTCATGGGCTGACACCTTCAGTCATGCTCAAGCTGGTTTTAACAAGGTGACGGGATGGCTCGCAGCCAATACGTTGTCGCTTAACGTTGATAAAACTAGGTACTTGATGTTCTCGCTCTCTGCAGCTGGCGCGAAGCTAGCAGAAAACTATCATATTACCGTACATACACATGCAATGGATAATCTTCAAAACTGTAGCTGCCCCAAACTGAACCGAGTTGATTGCATCAAGTACTTAGGGGTGACTATTGACGATAGACTTAATTTCCAGACGCATATTGAAGTACTCACTGGTAGAATCCGCAAATTAATTTATATCTTTAAGCACCTGCGCAATGTTGCTAGTTGTAAGGTAATGAAGATGGTTTACTTTGCCCTATGCCAGTCTCTATTAGGGTATTGTATTCTTTCATGGGGAGGAGCTGCTAAAAGCCACCTCATAAAAGTAGAGCGTGCACAGCGAGCACTGCTGAAAGTCAGTTACCGCAAGTCGTACCGTTATCCTACAGAGGACCTGTATAAACTTTGTCAGGTTCTTACTGTGAGGCAGTTATTTGTGCAGCAAATACTGTTGAAAAAACATGCCGATTTAAATTCCAGTCAAGGTCATAATTCGCATCGGAGAGGTAGACGTACTAATGTTGTAACTAGTAGTCTTATTTGTAAAACCGCGTCTAGTAAAAGATTCTATTACTTCCTTGGACGCTTTTTGTACAATAAGGTGAATAGGGAAATAGCTATTGCAGGAAAGAGCAAGTATCAATGTAAGAAAGATGTAAACACCTGGTTGTTAAGCCTAAACTATGATCGCACAGAAGATCTTCTGCATCCTATAACATAAACTTACCTATTAGGCAGATATATATATATATATATTGGGGTGTCCCAGAAGTAAAGAGACAATAATAAATTGATTTTTTAAATAAAATAACTGATCAAAGTAAATAAGTTACGTATAATAAAAATTAAAAATATAATAAAATTAAACATTTTATATCAAATTTGCACCAACGACGCCTTTGTACCCAATTTTTCTCAGATTAATTGCTGCTCGCCGCATGACAGCTTTTCCTGACTTAGCTGCCACATTTTTTGCCAATCTGGTCCACCGATGTTTGAAAGCTGTTATTGATTTGGGCTTATCTGTTCGTTTTTTATATTCTTTCTTACATAACGCCCAAAACATTTCAATTCCTCGAGCTTGGGGCACATTTGGAGCATTATTACGCTTGAGTATATACTCAATCCCTGTGGACTCCAAGTACTGGGTGACTTCAGACGCGTAGTGACAAGTCGCCATGTCCGGCCAAAACACAACATCTTCCGTGCGATGATATTTGTTTATAAACGGAATCAATCGTTTAATTATGCACTCCTTGAGATAAACCTTTGAGTTCATAGATCCAGTACAAATATAAGGTTCAGATATATTGCCGTTTTGGTCAATCGCTTGCCAAACGAGATATTTGTTAAAAAATTTAGCCTTTGGCAAGACTCTTTGCGTGTAATCCACAGCGTCTCGAGTGGTTGAGTGGAAATATTGCTTGCCAGGCACATCGCTCGGGTCCACCGGTACATATGTCTCATCATCAATAATAAGGATTTTTTCAATGTTTTCGCGTAGACTTTACGACATCCTTTTTTAGCACGCACCTCCTGGTCTTTAATGTACTTGGGAGCAGATAGCTTTGCATAGGCTTTCATATTTAGGTCGTGCCTTTTAATTCTAGATACACTAGACTTGGATATTTTTAATTTATCCGCCACGGCTCTGACAGATATCGAGGGAGCCTGGTTAAACGCCTTTTTACCTTATTTAAGTTTCGAGCCGTCGAAACTACACGTGGTCTTCCCGGTAGGCTTTTGAAATTTTGCTCTTCTGTTTCTTCAAAACGTTTAATTATTCGATATAAGCTCGTTCTTCTCGATCCCTCTTGTGTAAAATGGTGTATTGTGTCTATTTTACCATGACACTCGTAATATTGAATAACTCGCTTCGCGAATAGCTCATATACAGCTCGTTTCATTTTCGAAAATCTTATGAAACCAATACGCAAATGCCGAATAATTTGACGTATTTGCTCATGTCAGTCGCCATGACAGTTTTTTTTCTTTTTTTGAAAAATCTGTTTTCGGCCAGTACGACATTAAAAAGTTGTCTCTTTACTTCTGGGACACCCTTTATATTCACAATACATAATGTACATGGGTACAAACAACAAGAATGGGTACACTTTAACACACACATACACACACGCACACACACGCACACACACACACACACACACACACACACACACACAAACACACACACACACACACACACACACACACACACACACACACGCGCACGCACGCACACACGCACGCACGCACGCACGCAAACACACACTCGCTTGTATATTACTGTTACTTTTACTTTGGCTTATTTTCCTTTAATTTCTAACTTTTGTATTGGCAACTAATATAATGTCTCTTATTACATAATGCTTTAGACATATGGAAGAAATTGATACTTGTAGCACAGGTTCTCCTATTGCAAGTATCAAAGTCTCATGATTTTGTGTATCGTTTAACTATTCTATTGTAAAATAGTTGTTAAGTGATTTAAGACCAATAAATACTTATTATTATTATATTATATTATATTATTATTAAATAGGTAATGTTTGTCACTCTTCTGATTCATTGAGTTATTTAACTAGACGCCGGTTATTTCCTTCTCAGCTACCCCTGAATTCACCCCAGTTCCCGACAGTGACAAACGGTTAAAAGCTCCCCATATTTGTCATTTACATCCAAGTTGTAATTATACCACTCGATAGCTAAAAGATCAAAGATTCGTTACGTTGATAGAGGACATTGAAGTATGGCAAGGGGCGACGCCGCCATTTTGTGTTCGTTATCAATGAATTTCTTATAAATTGGTTTGATAGAACTTTATAATTTATGACGTATTTAGCTCAATAGTTAGTTTTGCGAATCGTGCATTAGAAAAAGATACCTACTTAATTATTCTTAAACAATTAAGATTATACGTAGCAAGTAAGTAATAGTACAATCACTATCAGCCGGCGTATCATGCTTCCATTTTTAGGGTTCCGTACCAAAAAGGTACAACAGGAACCCTTATGGTGCGACTCTGTCCGTCTGTCTGTCCGTCTGTCACATTCCTAAATATCTCGAGAACTACTAATGCTATCAACTTGAAATTTGGAATAATTGTGAACATTGTGAACCTCTACAAATAGAAGGTATAATTTTTTAAATTTATTATTTTTAATTATAGAAAATGGCCAAAATGAAAGGGGGGCAAACTGTAAATTTCAAGTTACTAGGTCAAGTGGGGCGTTAGAAAGAGCTTACATTGAACGTAAATAAACTATTTTTTATAATTTTTTTGTTGTGAAAAAAAAAAGAATTTTGAAGGAAAATGTAAAAAAAAATACCGTTCCCCCCCTTATCTCCGAAGTTTACCAACGAAAAATTATGAAAATTTTAGGAAACATTGTTTTTATGCTAAATATTACAGGAAAAATATAATCGTGTTTGTATCTTGAAAACTTTTTTTTTAATTCACAAAAAACTTTTCACATTTTTACTTTTAATTTACCCACCTTTGCAGATGTATATAGTACTTCAAATTAATACGATTAGACCAGGAAAAATAGCTTGACCTGGACATAATTCGATAACCGTAATTTTCTTTTTCTGTCGTATAAAGTATCATTAGTGATAGTTAAAATACAAATTATTAATCAAATTAGGGTTCTGATTCAATTTAAAAAAAAATAAAAACGAACTTTGAATATTTTTTGATTTTATAACTAAAGTATTAAATGTAATCCGGAAAAAGTGCTTGTATTATGTTGTGACACCTGCATTTCATATAAAAACATCTAATTTTTATAAATAATTCATACAGAACTATCATTTATAAAGAAGGTTTAGTAAGTTACACATTTTCAGGCGTATTTCACTAGAAAATATTGTTAACCGTAATCCTGCAATTTATTATGAATATAATATTACGTGTGTTGATAAATTATTAAAACTTATACCAATACTTTTGGCGCTTGTTCAAAATCTTAAATATTGATAATTTTAGGAAAGGAAAAATACCTAACTAAATTGAAAGATGGTAAATTTTGCCGTTAATATATTCTTAGTACTATACGAAATCAATTAAACAACAAATATGTAAGATTCATTACTTAATTGATATTTTTCTTACTTGCGCTTTAATATGAACGTTATTACCTGCAGAATAAGGTCGTGCACAGAGTAGGTATAGCTAGTATAGTAGTAGCGGGAACGGGCGGCGAGTCGTCAACACGTGTTTCATATCAAGGGCGCCGCGTTTTCAAAACGCTTCGATAACAAATATTTCACCGTCCAGTATAAGAGAGCTCCCTTATTACAAGTGACAAAAGTCATACAAATCAATTAGTCCGATAGGTCACGTTAAACTGGTCAAGTCGTTAGCTCAATAATAGTACCTATCGAGCTTGACGAGATGCTTGGATCACAACAACGTAATATGTATGAAAGCTTGCGGCGCTTAAGACTGTATTCTTTCGAGTCGTGTGTAACGTATTTTGGCGAGGCAAATTTGAAGCACAGTGCGTGTCTGTCTCACTCACTCTTACGGTAAACCTAATGAACTGTTTCACTTTCAGAGGATTTTTGAAGTAATTTGGGTAATATGACATTGTCGCGGTGAGGTCTTTCCGGTACAAATTTATCGGTGGATCTTTTCGGATTTGTGGATGATGAGCCGATGCGATGTCGCTTCATTTTGAAGTGTCGACTCTCGCGAGGGAGTTCTTAGAGGACCGCGAGGAGCGCGTGTGACTGTTGAGTTTTTGAATGATTTGAAGTTTGTGAATGATTTTATTTTGTGTGTATTTGTGTGGGCATGAGGTGTTTGTGTTGCGAGAGTCAAATCAATAATATGAGTGGTACAAATTTTATTAGGGGGCCTCATGTGTGAGAAACTCAACACTCGAATGCTGCGTAACAATGCGAGCCGAAATCGCCTAATCGGAAGTGTCCGACTTGGTATCGACTAATCTATACACGTTGTAACATGAGAAACCAGAAATCAAAACCTGGTTTCTGGTATCTAGTACCCGGTAACCGGTAACCGGTAACCGGTAACCGGTAACCGGTATCCTGTATCCTGTATCCGGTAACCGGTATCCGGTATCCGGTAACCGGTATCCGGTAACCGGTATCCGGTAACCGGTATCCGGTAACCGGTATCCGGTAACCAGTATCCGGTAACCGGTATCCGGTAACCGGTATCCGGTAACCGGTATCCGGTATCCGGTAACCGGTATCCGGTAACCGGTATCCGGTAACCGGTATCCGGTAACCGGTGTCCGGTAACCGGTGTCCGGTAACCGGTAACCGGTGACGGGTCTCCGGTATTCGGTGACCGGTAACCGGTAACCAGTAACCAATGACCGTTAACCGGTATCCGGTAAACGGTGACCGGTAACCGGTAGACGGTAACCGGTATCCGGTAAACGGTAGACAGTAACCGGTAACCAGCATCCGATATACGGTATCCGATATCCGGTTTCCCGTGTTCGGTTTCCCGTTTCTGGTTTGGTTTTGGTTTTAGTTTTAGTTCTGTTAGTTTAAACAAAAACAAAACTGAAAACGAAAACGGAAACCGAAACGGGAATGGAAACGAAAACCGAAATCGAAACCGAAACCGACACCGAAACCTACACCAAAACCGACACCGAAACCAAGACCAAAACCGAAACCGAAAAAAATATTTAAGTTCCTAGAAGTAAAGAGTGACAGAGATAGCACTATAATCATTTAAGTTCCTGGTAGTAAAGAGTGACAGAGATAGCACTGTAATAATAAAATTTATGTTCCTGGTAGTAAAGAGTGACAGAGATAGCACTATCATAATTAAAGTTCCTGGTAGTAAAGAGTGATAGAGATAGCACTCATGTTAGTCAAACTCGTGGTATGTGCACTTCCCGCACACAGTAAAGAGTGACAGAGATAGCACTATAATAATTTAAGGTCCTGGTAGTAAAGAGTGACAGAGATAGCACTATAACAATTTAAGTTCCTGATAGTAAAGAGTGACAGAGAATAGAGATAGTACTATAATAATTTAAGTTCCTGGTAGTAAAGAGTGACAGAGATAGCATTTTTGTTATTTAAATTTCTGTTAGTAAAGAGTGACAGAGATAGCACTATTGTTATTTAAATTTCTGTTAGTAAAGACGTAAAGAGTGACAGAGATATCACTCACGTTGGTCAAAGACGTGGTTTATGGACTACTATTTGGACCCCCCAATGCCACGCTTTTTAATCCTTTAACATGGATTGTCACATTTAGTATGACGTAATATATGAATGACGCCTAAAGATTGAGAGAGACAGCAATATTGTTCTTCAAATTCGTGGTAGTGAGAACAGGGTGCGTAGCCGAATGGCACAAACGCTCACGAAACGAAACGCTAGTAGATATCTATCTCTATCGCTCTTGCGTATTGGCGCGACAGAGCCAGACTGCGTTTCGTTTTCGTTTCGCGTCGGAGAAATGGCATTCGGCTACGGGGCCTGAACAGAGACAGCACTATGTATCGCGCGGCCGCCGACTACGCAAGTCGCCGCGTAATTATAATAACCGTTCGGCTCCTTTTTAGATCGTGTACAGTCAACAACACAGCTGGCAAGACAAAGTGCCAAAAATATGTATAGAGTATTTTATTTCCTGTACAAGTGTTGGTACTTGGTACATTAAGGTATGTGTATACATATATTTGGCACTTTATCTGTATTCACAGCTGAGTTGCTGACTGTACCAATAACGATCAACTATGAACTTTTGTGGTTTGTTTTAAATAGTTCTATGCAGATATAGATTAGAATACCTATTCTATCGGTACTTTTTGTATAGGTTATTATAATAACTGGACAAAATAATTATAATCAGTGCCGGCGCACTCCGCGATCACGATTCTTTCGCCGAGCTACAAGGCCTTGATATATAGGATGTATTATTTTATCAGCAACAAAAATATGTGATGATATTGAATTAAGGCAAAACAAGACATATAAACGCTCTCCATTATTTCCTCCCTGGTTTATGAAGCTAGAACAATGATTTTTAACACATACGAAATTCGTACACTGTAATAAAGTGATGATACTATAAATATACTCGACATTCAAAGTCGATAATCTAGTGACGTGAGAAGTTATTGATATAACAGAATTTTGCACAAAATAGGCTCACCCTTTGATGTTGAAAATGCCGCCACTCTATAAAACAAACAGACCGCACACGAGCAGCCGACATTAAATTCTATTGCACGGCGCGAAGGTCGAAAGCCGCGCCCGCACCTGGGCGTAGGTAGCGAGATCGGGTGCACGTGCGCTTACCTTTGAAATCGCCGACACACAGGTGTCGCCGTTCGCCCTCTCTTTTCATTTATGTTTCTGTTTCAATCGGTTAGCCGTTTGCCGGCCGGCAATAAAGGTTGTTTTTTTAACCGACTTCAAAAAAAGTAGGAGGTTCTCAATTCGACTGAATGTTTTTTAGGGTTCCGTAGTCAACTAGGAATCCTTATAGTTTCCCCCTGTCTGTCTGTCTGTCCGTCCGTCCGCGGATAATCTCAGTAACCGTAAGCACTAGAAAGCTGAAATTTGGTACCAATGTATCAATCACGCCAACAAAGTGCAAAAATAAAAAATGGAAAAAATGTTTTATTAGGGTACCCCCTACATGTAAAGTGGGGGCTGATTTTTTTTTATCATTCCAACCCCAACGTATGATATATTGTTGGATAGGTATTTAAAAAAAACCGGCCAAGAGCGTGACGGGCCACGCTCAGTGTAGGGTTCCGTAGTTGTCCGTATTTTTCTCAAAAATTACGGAACCTATCAAGTTCAAAACAATTTTCCTAGAAAGTCTTTATAAAGTTCTACTTTTGTGATTTTTTTCATATTTTTTAAACATATGGTTCAAAAGTTAGAGGGGGGGGGGACGCACTTTTTTCCTTTAGGAGCGATTATTTCCGAAAATATTAATATTATCAAAAAATGATCTTAGTAAACCCTTATTCATTTTTAAATACCTATCCAACAATATATCACACGTTGGGGTTGGAATGAAAAAAAATATCAGCCCCCACTTTACATGTAGGGGGGTACCCTAATAAAACATTTTTTTCCATTTTTTATTTTTGCACTTTGTCGGCGTGATTGATATACATATTGGTACCAAATTTCAGCTTTCTAGTGCTAACGGTTACTGAGATTATCCGCGGACGGACGGACGGACGGACGGACGGACGGACGGACGGACGACGGACGGACGGACGGACAGACAGACATGGCGAAACTATAAGGGTTCCTAGTTGACTACGGAACCCTAAAAATGAATAAGGGTTTACTTTTACTAAGATCGTTTTTAGGGTTCCGTAGTCAACTAGGAACCCTTATAGTTTCGCCATGTCTGTCTGTCCGTCCGTCCGTCCGTCCGTCCGTCCGCGGATAATCTCAGTAACCGTTAGCACTAGAAAGCTGAAATTTAGTACCAATATGTATATCAATCACGCCCACAAAGTGCAAAAATAAAAAATGGAAAAAAATGTTTTATTAGGGTACCCCCTACATGTAAAGTGGGGGCTGATATTTTTTTTCATTCTAACCCCAACATGTGATATATTGTTGGATAGGTATTTAAAAATGAATAAGGGTTTACTAAGATCGTTTTTTGATAATATTAATATTTTCGGAAATAATCGCTCCTAAAGAAAAAAAAAGTGCGTCCCCCCCCTCTAACTTTTGAACCATATGTTTAAAAAATATGAAAAAATCACAAAAGTAGAACTTTATAAAGACTTTCTAGGAAAATTGTTTTGAACTTGATAGGTTCAGTAGTTTTTGAGAAAAATACTGAAAACTACGGAACCCTACACTGAGCGTGGCCCGACACGCTCTTGGCCGGTTTTTGATCATATTAATATTTTCGGAAATAATCGCTCCTAAAGGAAAAAAAGTGCGTCCCCCCCCCCCCTCTATATTTTGAACCTTATGTTTAAAAAAATATGAAAAAAGATCAAAAAAGTAGAACTTTATAAAGACTTTCTAGGAAAATTGTTTTGAGAAAAATACGATAAACTACGGAACCCTACACTGAGCGTGGACCGACACGCTCTTGGCCGGTTTTTTTGTTACTCGATATCTCCGAGAATCGTGGACCGATTTTCAAATTATTTTTTTAATCGAACGGGTATAACCCCGAGATGGTCCTATTGGCACCAAGTCCCAGGCGGCGCGGCGCGCGCCACGCCGCCGCCACGCCGCCTGGGGCGCGTCTTACGTCCTTCCTATACAAAATGTACTGAGGAGACGATTTTTGAATTACACTCAGGTGGCGTGGCGCGGACGTCCGTCCGCGCCCCGAGACACGCGACGCTCTGGTGTGGCCGGTACCTTACGTCCCTAACCTATTAACCGATCCGCCGCGGTGACGCGGCCGGTGCGCGGCGCGCTCTCCCAGGCCCGCGCCCCGCGCGCTCCCCCGCCCCGCGACAGCCGCTCTACGACAACTTTGCACCCTTTTAAATTACTGACATTTACAGTTTCTTAAGCGCGACCTTCACAGTATTAATTTTGATAAAATCATGATTATAGTACACAAAAACCTGGTCTTAAGCAAAAAAATCTCAGTTACAATTTATACCTACTGAGAAATTCATGTTTATTTAAGCGTTAAAAATATATGTTTAAGATCGGTGTTAAATGTCTATATATACTTAATACAATGCAAATTGATATATATATCATGGTCACCATTTTTACCTACCTAGATATTCACATTAAATGAAAACGGTAAAAAAAAGTACACAATCAGATTTATTTTCTGTGTAATATCGCTAATAACTGATCGCATCTGAGTGCACCACAAAGTTAATCTAACAAAGTTTTCGGTTAACTATTTTGCTGTTAGCGAAAAGTGGGATAATGTACTTTATCTCATGATTTTTATAAGATATGAATACGATCGTCTTTTTTTTTATCTATGTACATAATTACTATTTGATGCTTAATAATAATACCCAATAAAATATCAAAAAGGACGAGTTATTGAATTATGTCCAGGGTACCTTACTTTTACTCCACTAGATATGTTACGTAAATCATCTTCTTTCCAATAAAAATTGTTTAAATCGGTTAACATTATAAAGAATAATCCCTGAAAAACCAACATACTATGGTCGCGCAAATTAGTTAGCGAATTCACCGAGAGATGGCGCTATACACAATAATGCTCATTAGTACCTATACTTTTGTATTCTAGTCAAGTCGTTAGAGTTATGTGAAAACATGAGATTATTTTAACTGGGGAGTTTGAAAGTTTGTACGGAACCCTCGGTGGGCGAGTCCAACTCGCACTTGACCGGTTTTTTTATCACTTATCCGCGTGCATAAGACATCTGTCTGTCTGTCTGACGACCGGTCTGGCGCAGTCGGTAGTGACCCTGCCTGCTACGCCGCGGTCCCGGGTTCGAATCCCGGTAAGGGCATTTATTTGTGTGATGAGCACAGATATTTGTTCCGTAGTCATGGATGTTTTCTATGTATGTAAGTATTTATACAGAGTGGGGCCTGTAACAAAGGCGAAGAATTGAACTGTAGACTTTTAAAAATTATGAAGTCTTTAAATTTTTAATTTTTCATACAAAATAAATATTATGTACGCCATAATTGTTGTCATTGACGTTGTCTGTCACACTTTAGACTTAACAGAATTCGCAATTGGCAGGGTGCAAAGCGGGTGGAGGGGGTAGCTAAAACGATCACAGCGCTCACTATGGCCAAAATTGACATCTTGGTCGCTGACTTACGATGTCAAATTCATATTGGAGTAACATTTTCATATCGTTTTTGAAATAAATTTTAATATGGACCTAGTAAAATTTGTTATGGTGAATTGTAATAACTCCAAGAAAAATAGCGACTAAATTCTAGCAATTTCCAAGACCGTGGTGGAAACGAAACCACCGTTTAAGTGGATAATTGCCGTAAGAAGAAAAGTGTCATCTCACCTCTGAAGTTTTACTTAAAGTGCGTGATCATTTTATACAAGTATTGAATTGAATTTACGGTGAATTTGTAGTACAAACTTTATTGGAGGTAGAAAAGCCGATGTGGAAGCCAATCCCAGTTAATATCGAGGTTTCAATGGGACGAAGGAGCAAGAGAACAATAGAAGTAGAAGCAATCCACTGCAGGCTTATCACATTTTAAATACAATTCCTGAGAACTTAGGGATTTCATCGCATTGATGATTACATATTTGATGTGATATCTGGTAAACCTCCAATATTTTCAAGTAAATGAAACAAGTTTTTGTAATGTATATTATAATTAAAAGTTATTATAGAGTTTGTTTTTATTTGACAATAAACCCTGTACCCTGTAAATGATATATACTTACAGTTAGCCTATGAAATTGACTTAACATAGCAGTGAACTGATCAACAATTTCAAAAGCCAATGATTTATTTATACTTTATTGCACATAAGTACAAATGGTGGAATAATGTCTTCAATCTCTAGAAAATGCCCAGCTGGCACCAATTTCTTGCATTTATTATCGTCTCTGGTTGGAAAATGATTTCGTGAGTGATGGTATTACGAAACCCCGTTTTAGTCACCAGTTTGTTAATTTCTCACTGGAAACAACAATTTTAATATTATTGGCGATAATGTTATAACCACCATCGTCCAAAATTGTCTAATATAGTAAAATAACACAAAATTTCATTAATTTTTTCACAATGTTTACTTATTTCTCGCTTGACCGCGGCGACAATATTGTCCATAATGGTCACCTGTCAGTCTGTCACGTGGCGTTGTCGTCGTGCACGGTCCCAATACATTACCTCTTAGAAAAAACTTTCAAGGGTGATAAAAATCAAAATACAAGTTATTTTTAAAAGTCGCCGAACAAATGTTGATCAGTATAAGGAGAATAGCCTAGAGTTCAATTTTTCGCCTTTGTTACAGGCCCCACTCTGTATATATGTCGCAGTAAGATAGATAAAGCCGTTATATAGTTATAACCCTAGGAATATAATTATACGTCGTAACATAGTTAAACGAAAGCGATTAATTGCTATCTTACTAGGAATATAACTATAATACGTTACTAGTTTAGTCATATAGTTATATGACTAGATTCAGTTTAGTGAAATGATTGTAGGCAGGAGTGCGGCGGTGCGGCGGAGGTATAGTTATAACCCTAGGGATATAATTATATGCCGTAACTAGCTAAACAAAAGCGATTACCATCTTACTAGGAATATAATTATAATACGGTATTTAAAATTGCAAACGGGACTTAATCGCGTATTACTATGTATTAAGTCTCGGTTGCAATGTCACTGACGTTAGAACAAAGTTTATTTTGTATCGAACATAGTACACAAGGTTTGGTTACTAAACAAACGAATCCAAGCTATATTAGTTAAAACGTAACAGTTAGGGCATGCTCCCGGTATTTCCCGATTCTTGATTTCCCGGAAAATCCCGGTAATTTTATGGTGGCGAAAGAACCGAGACAAAAATTTAGGAACCGGTGCTCCCGGTTCTTTTCATAATATCGGATTTATTCATTTTTTAAATTGTATCTGCATTTGGATTTGTGCGATGGCAGTTTTAATTTAATCTAAGATAAACATGATATATTTACTATCGCAAATAGTGCAATTTGCAGCACTACACTGCTACAATTATACTACTGAACTTAATCCTGTAATATAACTATATTACTTAACTAGAGACGTATTATAATTATATCCCTAGACTAAGTTTAATCCAGTGATATAATTATATAACTGAACTAGTAACGTATTATAATTATATTCCTAGTAAGATGGTAAGGAATCGCTTTCGTTTAGCTATGTTACGGCATATAATTATATCCCTAGGGTTATAACTATACCTCCGCCGCACCGCCGCACTCCTGCCTACAATCATTTCACTAAACTGAATCCAGTCATATAACTATATGACTAAACTAGTTTAGTCATATAACTATATGACTAAACTAGTTTAGTATTATAGTTATATTCCTAGTAAGATAGCAATTAATCGCTTTCGTTTAACTATGTTACGACATATAATTATATCCCTAGGGTTATAACTATATAACGGCTTTATCTATCTTACTGCGACATATATATCGTTGTCTGAGTACCCACAACACAAGCCTTCTTGAGCTTACCGTGGGCCTCAGTCAATCTGTGTAAGAATGTCCTATAATATTTATTTATTATTTATTTATTATCTGTCATTCTCACACTGACATGCTTGCCAAAGCGTGACGGATACTTTATCGACATAGATATAAGTGATAAAATTGGAAGCATAATACGCCGGCAGATCTAGTAGGTACCTACCTACGTACGTATGTACAGTCAGCCTCACAGATGTGAATACAAAGTGCCAAAAATATGTATACAGAACTTTATTGCCTGTGCATTAAGCTGTGTAAGGTGTATTCGGGTAATGCCGTTAATCGGATAATTCCGAAATTCAAATGATAATCACCCGTGATTCCATAGTAATAAATAAGTCGATAAATTCCGAAAAGGAAGGGTTCCTTTTCGGAATTTACCGATGGTTTTTGACGTTCGGAATTACCCGAGTACACCTTATACATATTTTTGGCACTTTGTCTGTATTCACAGCTGTGTTGTTGACTGTACTGTACCTACATAAAGTGTGCATGTCGTGTCGCGGATACAAATTAAAATTGACTGCGTTCTCTTCTCTAAAAACGTGTGGAGCGAGATTGACCTCTGGTAGAGGTACCTACATACCTATAGGTACATATCTACACTAGCTTTTTCCCGCGGCTGCGCCCGCGTACTAATCTTATTTTCCCATATAAACTTTGGACCCCCATTTCACCCCCTTAGGAGGTAAATTTCGAAAAATCCTTTCTTAGTGCTCCTCTACACCCTGTAAGGAACCTACGTGCCAAATTTGGAATCTCTAGGACCAGCGGTTTCGGCTGTGCGTTGATATGTCAGTCAGTCAGTCACTCAGAGCATTAAATACTACTTTTTCTTAAATCTGTGGTCAGTCAGTTTCATCTTTTATATATTTAGATAATATTTCAAATGTTTTACTTTTAACGAGCTTTTTTATGTTGGCGAGCATTATTTTATATTTGACTATAGTAAATATGTATTCTATCATGTTTAAGACCAGTCACCCACGTATTTATTCTTAGGGACCATCCACACACAGGCGACGCATGTCCTGAGACGCGGAACGGACGTCAGCGCCACGCCGCCCGAATGTAATTTAAAAAACGTCTCCTCAGTACTTTTTGTATAGGAAGGACGCGCAAGGGACGCGCAAGGGACGTCGCCTAGGGGCGCGTCTTACGTCCTTCCTATACAAAATGTACTGAGGAGTCGTTTTTTAAATTACATTCGGGCGGCGTGGCGCTGACGTCCGTTCCGCCTCTTAAGACAAGCGTCGCATGTGTGTGGATAGTCCCTTAGAAAACAGGTAGGTACACAAAAATATCGGGTTAATAGAATATTCAAGGGCATTCTCGTATTTCGAGACCACTTACTATTTGGTAATGGAGGCTTCAAAGCCTTTTAAAGTGGTCAAAATACGAACATGGAGGCCGAAGTAAAAAGGAAAATGACCTCCCTGCGGTTCGCTTTAGTAAACTACTGCAAAGAGTTTCGTTTCAGGACCAGTTTAAAACTCGTAATTTTCAGTGATTTTGAGTAAGTAAATATGAATAATGCATAATAGTTAATACAATTTAGTTAATTTATTAGTTTCGAAGAGTGTATATACCTAAGTTATGTAACTTAATTAATAATTACACACGTGTCTATGTGGGCATACTTACATACGAACTTTGAATACCTATTGAAGACTTTCTAAAGTTATCCACGGACAACTTTAATTACATTTATACTTTTAAACATTTGGTGTAACAGTGATATAGTATTAGGTTGCGGTAGTGATAAAACTAGCCTGTGTTTCTAGTCTTTAAACAGACAGACAGACAGACGGATAGGGCGGCACCATAAGGGTTCCTTTTGTACCTTTTTGGTACGGAACCCTAAAAAAGACACGATCGTACTATGTATAAGTAGTCTTTTTTTCATGCAAAAACCAGGAGTCACAAAATAATAGTCAGTTGTTTAAATAAAGCTTTCAGGGGTCATTGGTTGACTGAGCTATACATATTACAAACTATTAATTTACCGTAGCTGTACTTACCTCCTGCGGATAATAGATTTATTTTAATTGTGATCGGTTCTCACACCGTATAGGGGCATGTAAGATAAACTAGGGCACGATTTTCATAGTAGGACCTCTGAAATGAAACCGCCCATATTTTAGATGGGTAGAATAGGCACAATATAGACACGTTCTGTATAATGCTAGCTCGTAATGTTGGCAGCTTTGTGTCCTAGTACTTTTAGTTTGCTCCCTAAGGTTCTGTACTAATTAGTGAATTAAATTAGACGTCTAGTTAACGTACTCAGCGAGCACGTTCAATCAGATAGTAACCTATAGTTCGCTTCATAAGGTTATGTCGTGTCATTGACTTATAAAGTTTAGACTCGATATTCAAGGGTAGAATTTAAAAATAATTGAATTAACTAAATTAATATGGAGGTCTACAGTCACTACTGGTGGTGGATGAAAAAAATGTTGCAATTATTATTACCTACTCTCTCGGCTTAACTGTCAATCCTTATAGGAAAGGCGAGACAATAAGTATTAGAGACAGGTCGCCTGCAGGAATCTGTCACTTATTTCAGGTAAAAGGAGGAGTAATAGTGGGTTTCATTGTGGTCTGAACGTTGGACTGGCAAGCTGTCACTGTAGAATCACAGTTTCTTTTTTTTTTCAATATCAATTTTGCCATACCCTTTCAAGGTCCATGTATAATATGGTATGCAAATAAAATACTATTAACTATTAACAGTCCCCTAACGTGAGTTATTTCGTCTGATCTGCTTATCCCGTTTGGGGATACCGGCGAGAGTTTATCTATGTATGATGTATGTAAAGTTGTATAGTATGTAGTTGAAACTCTATACCATTTAAAGGTCCATATAATTGGCATGTCTACGACTAGCCGTATTCGTGTAGTCCATCGAGCGGTGTAGGGACACGGCCGACACGTCGCAATGACGAGACAAATTGCTCGCCAGTAATTGGCATCGCGTTGTGGACCGACAAAAACGTCAAAGGTATTGAAAAATTGCATGCAAACTTTGATACATTGTGTCCATTAGATAGTGCTCGCTTGTACGGGTCTTGTTTATTGGAAATTTAATGGGCGGACAACTTAAGCTTACTTAAGTATTATAGGATCTGTGTCATACGTAGTTACACCTATTTATTGTCGTCTTTTTGTGATATTTACGATATTACATAAACAGATTTTACAATCTCTAATAAATGGGCCCATTAAATCTGAAAAGGCAAGTAAAAACTATAAAAAATGAAACGTACAAAAACTAAAAATATATTTTTAGCTAGGTTACGTACTATTTACTGTGTACAAAATCATTTATTCAGCAAATAGGCCTAAAAATATATAATATTTTTGGGGCACATTTATTTTACACTTTTACATCAACATTACAGAGTATTCATTAAAGTTAAACGAATTAAATTAATAGAAATATTAACAACTAAAAATATTAATCATAAGCAAAGTAGCTATACACTGATATAGAGTTACAGATGTATAAAGTCTCTAAATGTCATATTATTACTAAATATAATTAATACATAAAGCACAAACAGATACAAAGAAAAAAGAAATCTATAATAACTTTAGCAAAGCGTCTTTGTAGCAAAGACATATTATAACTCCGTATAGACAGATAAAGTCTAAGAAAACAAACGTACCTCAGTACCATACAGAAAAAAGTACGGTGGCCTAGATGGCATTACACCTTTGGGGTACGCTCAGCTAGATGGCGCTAATATTAATATTTGACATTTTAAATCATATCAAACTAAGAATATGGGCCAAATTGTCAAAACTGAGGTTCAAAAGTTTTAAGCCTGTGTCAAGAGATGACAGTCTATGCACTGTGATTACACATTTTACTTCGACAGTAACTCTCTATAATACTCGATCCTCTTTGCTGTGTAGTGATGTGCCTTTCCCGAAAATTTCCCGAGAACAGAGAAATCTGTCGGAAATGTTCTCTGGGAGCTAAACCGATTTTGTCGCACACTCGACAAATGCCATAATAAATAAATAAATAAATAATAAATAAATATCATAGGACATTCTTACACAGATTGACTAAGGCCCACGGTAAGCTCAAGAAGGCTTGTGTTGTGGGTACTCAGACAACGATATATATAATATATAAATACTTATATACATAGGAAACGTCCATGACCCAGGAACAAATATCTGTGCTCATCACACAAATAAATGCCCTTACCGGGATTCGAACCCGGGACCGCGGCGCAGCAGGCAGGGTCACTACCGACTGCGCCAGACCGGTGGTCAAAACCATAGAAACAAATATGGCGTGAACTAATTTGTTCCGTCTATTGTCCTTTGAGTCGTCGGCAACCCAAACCCTCCTTGGAACTTCTACTCTCCTTTTTGCTGTGTACTTAACACAGCAAAAGGGAGTGTACAAGTTTCAAATGGGTTGGCAACGCGCATGTGACACTTCTTGAGTTGCAGGCGTCCATAGGTTACGGTGACCGCTTTCCATCAGGCGGACCGTATGCTTGTTTGCCACCGATGTAGAATAAAAAAAATGGAAGCAAATACTTTGTAATTTTCATAAAATAATTGATTAAGTGCGTTTTCACATTATCCGATTTGATATCGGATGTAAGACCGATATCCCATACATTGAAGCCGCCATCTTTGATTTTTGCCTTTGAAATCCTTCCGACATTCGATAATGATCGGATCCGATGGGTCGGATAATGTAAAAACGCACTAAAGATCGCCTCTCACACTTCACCAAACACGGTATTTATTCGATTTTAGTGTGATTATTTTTCATTTATTCTTTTTTATGTTATTTTGTGATTATTATTGTATTGTAATTTAGTTTTGTATTTTTATTTCTTACGTGTGCTGTTTTCACATTATAGAGATTGAATTGAATTTAAAGCAAAGAATATAACAAAAAAATGCAAATTTCCACTTCAAAATAATTTCTCATCGGCACATCACTAATTTCTCTTTCACTTTTATCGTCAGCTGAACGCCAGTCAAACATATGCTAATTGAAAAAAACCTGCAAACACTCGTACATGCAGTGCATTGTTTTGTAACAAAAATAAAATCCAGCAATGTAACGGATACCATGAAATGGAAAATAAGCTTAACGTTAGCCTTTATTTCGTTATGAATTTCCGCTGAAGGTGAAACATAGCGAAAATAAACCCCAGGAATTGCGGCAGCAAAAATAAAAGGCGCTGTAAACAGCAACTGTTTACTATTCGCACATAAATCTAAGGAGGCGATGTTAAGAAATTGAAACCGCATTGAAAATCTGCAGCCCGCATCTGCTCGCTGTTTCGGCCATATTATGTAGAAGTGAGCGGAATAAGCCGCACTTTGTTACAAATCCGGGACTAGGGTTGGATTTGCTGGTGTCCGTTTTGTGCTTGTTATTCCAGCGCTCCGCCGGCGGCTTAAGTGCAGTCCACACACGCGGCAGATAACAAGGGCTAAAACTTATTCCCGATTTCATTGACGGGGAACTGATCGGATTGGGAGTGCAAATATTGTGTTAGTCGACCATACGATTTTTTTTCGTCGACGAAGACGAAAGGAGATTAAGGCGAAGGGATGGCTGCTTCTCTTTACAAACATATTTTCCATCATCCCCGTTTTCCTTTCTGTCCTCATGAATAATATTTTTCACCACTCCTCCTGGTAAAGGCTTTCTTTGCTATTCGAAAACAGATAGCAAAATTGCATTTTGCCCACAAGAGTGCAAAGTAATGTCATACAAATTTTAACTTGATGTCTTAAGTGAGCTGGTAGATTTTACCTATAAAGGATGATTTTGAATCATAAATATTGCATAAGTTTATGAATTTTATTTACTTAGATGTTTTATAGTCAGTATTTTGTTCGTGATGGTGTGGTGAAAAATTTTGTGTTTCACTTGGTGGCAAAGTTTGTTTAACCTTCGTGCCTTGAACTTGAAACCCTCGTAACGTTCAAGATTCCACTTTTTTAATCTTTCGCTTGCTCGGGTTTCAATATTGGCACGTGATAAACAACGACTTTGCCCTCTTGTAAAACAAATAACTATTGATGTAGGTATGTTAACCATAGCTAAGAATTGTACCGCTCATGTACTTTACAATCAGTAAAAAAAAACGAACATAGATCTAAAATTCACTTTAAATAATTCTAGTAAATTATGCTCAAATTATAAAAAAAAATTCTAAAAATCGGTATTGGCAATATCAAGTTTAAAAAAAAATAAAAACGAGATTTATCCGCGCTCCATGTACACTCACTTAAATTCCTTCCCGCTCATGCTTACGGGTGTGAAAGGGAAAAAAAAACACGACATAAGTTCTAACAAATAACATTTATAATAATAACGAACAGCTCGAGACAAAAACATCGAGACAAACCTTTATCGATTTCTTGACAAAATAGATTAACTTGAAATCATAAAAGATAAAAGATAAAAGACATTTATTCATGACGATCACATAACATGTACGGACATGTACAGACATCAAACATAAAATGGCAAAGAACAAAATGACATAAAAGTGTTCATCACGAAATGGACCCAACTCAGCATGATGCTAGCCATGTAGCCAGCGCTGATCTTCCGTAGGGCCCATTTGGTGATGCCACGACAGATAACACATTAATTTAAAAACAAAAACAGACATATAAGTACAATTATTTTAACCCTACATCCACAGAAATTTATAATTAACAATACAAACTCAAGGATTACAATTACAATAATAACGAAAACAAACAGATAAACAATTATTTTCTGAACGCAGCAGTTGCGCCACTAGCGCCAGCGGCGGATTTATGTACTAACAGCCTGCACTACACTATACATACAACACATGGACTATACAATAAGTACACAAAATTTATTTATCGAACCGCTCAATGATAACAAAATAAAAACACAATATTAAGAATAAGCAACTAAATTCACTACCGCAACAATCCATTTATAGATTTAGCTACACTTCTAGTGCAACTGGCTATGATTCAGTGCGTTCTGCAACAAAGCGTACGAACTGGTGTAATCCTAACCTCAACAAATTAAAATACCATGGGAAAGGAAGGAAATCAAGGAAAAGGAGTGACATGACAATACTACATACAAAAGGGACAAAAAACGTACGGTAAGTCAATACGAAAACGAGAATACGGAATAAATAATATATATATCAAATACAATGTAATTAACGTGATTATATGCAGCTTATATGCAGCTTGTGTCATTACTCAAACTTTCCTGCGATAGTTGGTGTGAGTACATAATGTTTTTGAGTTCAAATCACTGGTGAGGAGGCAAATAGCTGCCAGATATTATAATATACCTATAGGAGAAGTCAATGCTCTCCCTCAGAATAATAATGACAATGACCCGAATCGAGACTAGCAGAAATTTAAGACTACCAACAGTACCAACCATATCCTATACAAAGTTGCTTTCAAAAAAAGTTGCAAAGCTTATAAAAGTTGTGTGGTCTTTATAAGCTGTTCGAATTCTTCAAATAAACCCAGATAATAATTATGTCTACAAGACTATACGACATACACAACACAAGTCTCTTTATTCCCATTTATCTCATGCTAATTTTTGATCACATTATCTATGGGAAGTACAGGCGTGCAATGTTAAGAACTGAGAAACGAATCTGTATAAAGATTAGCACTCTCATTATTAACTCGTCTCTGACTTGATTAGGAAGGCGCCATTTTTTTGTTTTCCCATTTTTCAGCTTGGCAACTCACGGTTAGCTGAAAATCAATCGTTATAAAAAAGAAATACAATTATTAGAAAGTTACAATTTTATTGGATAAAATATTTATAGGTCTAGGTTTTTTTTTATTTGTAAGCGGAAGGGAATAATGGTATCTCCTCTGAAACTAAAATGTAAACCATAAAGTGCTCGTAAGTGAAGTGCTTACAATACACATTCTTTCTGATGAACATGATTTTTAATTATGTTTTTAAATATTTGACGACCGGTCTGGCTCATTCGGTAGTGACCCTTGCCTGCTAAGCCGCGGTCCTGGGTTCGAATCCCGGTAAGGGCATTTAAATATTTCTGTGATGAGCACAGATATTTGTTCCTGTCATGGATGCTTAGCACCCATAGTACAAGCTTTGCTTAGTTTGGGGCTAAGTTGATCTGTGTAAGGTGTCCCCAATATTTATTTATTTATCTATTTTACTTTGCATGGCTATTTTAACGCGGTGAAAGCGCAAACATTTCACACATAATTCTGAGAATAAATACCAGGTGGAACATTATATGATGTACTTCCCTGAAATGGGAGATAGTGTAGCATTGGGACTACATTTTCCACCTAAAAACTATATACAATTTACTGTAACTATTTTCAAGTTATAGCCTTTTAAAAATGCACCATTTCAGTGATAGTACATAATAGTACAGTGTACACTGTACAGTGGTAGTGATGTTCCACCCGGTATGGCCAACTTAAAACTTACACTTCAGGAATTAAAATCGAATTTCTATAGAAGTAAAGTTTCAGCCCACCGTACGACTGGAGCTCTAGTTTATCGTGACCTCTATTTGCAAAAAGAGATATTTAAAGGGCCCACGCTGTTGTAAATTTTTCCCTCATTTTCCTGAGGTTAAGTGTAATTTAATGCAACCGTGGGACCCTTTGAAGCGTGAAACAAATGCAAATTAGGTGATTTCCTACCCGAGGAAAATTTTCCTTTCTTTGCGTATCTCAGTAGTTTTCATGAGATAGGTAACATCGCGTATGTGAGATCTTGTTTTCAAAGATCTTCTTGACGTACACCGTACACCCATCATCTTAAGAACTATTTGGTCTTATATTTTTAAGTAGGTATGTACAATACAGTATTATCTATACTCGTACCTATTGAAAATGTACCAAACCATGGCTATCTGTCAGTTCTTTTATACGAATATTTGGGTAATTTTAACACGTGGAACCATAGGGCATTAAACGACACACGGAACCCAATGTTTCAGAGATAACATAGATGTAGCTAACATCTATGTTATCTCTGAAACATTGGGTTCCGTACCAAAAAGGTACAAAGGGGAGTCGGTCCTGTCACATTTTTTAAATAATAAAATGACCGGCAAACTGAATTAAAAAGACAATACGACTATGTAAATCCAAATAAATCAATGTTTAACAAGCGGAAACGACCGTTAACGATACTTCAAGGTTTTATATTAAAAGGATAAATGAAAAAAAAAACGTTTCTGGTAGGACTTGAACCCGGATCAACGGTAGGCCGGGCGGCCGCTCTTAACCAATTGAGCTACGGAAGCCACGCGCAAGTACCTGTAATGCTTGCCTTATACCATGGTCTACCTACTTCAAGAAACTTTAAGGGCTCATTCTTCATCCAAAACACGATCGGCGAAATCTTGGCAAGTGTGAACCATACCTTATCTTGTTCTATGAACGCTGCCACGAATCGCCACGACAATGCCTCACTAACTAGTGCGTACGCATTGTCTCCGGTAATACGATATAATCCTACAAGTTCCAGGCATAATTATTTGCCATAATATGTAGCCGCCATATTGCAATTTTGAGCGCTATACTATAATCGTGGATGTTGACGCCGCGTTGACTAATTAGTGGAAACCTATAGCTTTAACCTCCTGGGGTTCAATGTCTTAATACTAATTTGCAAATTACTTCCGATTAAATTTTAATCAGTCAAATAATCGTAGATTTTCTTTTGTTTTGTTTCGTTAGATTTTCAAACAAAAGAAAGGAATTTATATTTTTGACAAGCAAAGCGATCGATCGATTCCACTGGGCTTAAAATAAATTTAAACCCCAAGGGAAATTTACCATTTTTAAAGAAAATTTAATTCTATTTTCTAATGCCATTGATTGATTGCCAATTTTACTTGTACGTAGGTACTCGGTGGGTCGCTAGAGAATATGAATAGGTGTCTTATAGGTAGTCATTTCTCAAAATTTTGCCACCCCCACCTGTCAATACGTTTATGTTAGAACTTTTTTTTTGTATACAATATCTTCATAAATAAATTATCAATACATATTAAAAGACAGTTTTTACATAGAGGCCTGATGCTTTGAAATCGATTTATTTTATATTAATGAAATAAATAATAATTGTAACAAAGTTTTGTCGTTCACCTTCCGTGTCCCAACGCGGAGTACTCATGTTTCGAGTTGTTAAAAGTACACAAATTATTAACTTTACTTACCTTTATTGCTGTATTTTATTTGCATATATCCTTAACTTTTAAAACTAGAGTATCTGATAATAATATTACACTTATGTTCCAAGTTATTTGGCTTTAAAGTTTGTCCACGGCCGTTTTTGTCGTTGACCTGTCGAGACAAACTCGCAAGCACTGTGCGATCCCTACTCCACCTCTGCCGCCCCACCCCGCATGAATCGAAGCCGCCAGTATCGGCCATCACCGTCAAGCAACGGTACGTGCTCACTACGCCTTGATTAGAAAATAGAAATTTTTAATTACCTCAAACGGGAGTTTGTAACGGGTAAGTAGTCGTTATTCTGTCAATCATAAACTGGTTATTGTTTGAGATAATGCATTAACTCTAACATATGTTTTGTATTTTGTTGCTTATTTTTAGGCACCTAAATATTAAGTTCGTTTGGCAAATACTTTTTGAGTTTTGGCGAAATAACTGGCATTTTGTCGGTCACCTGTGCATCGTTCACCTGGCTAAAATAGGCAAGTGAACGACATTTTGGGACAGGGTGATGACAATAATGATAAATTTACCAATCGTAATAATACTTTTTTACACCTTCAATATTTGTTTTGTGCGTTAAATGAGAAAAGTATTACTGTTATATCGGTTTAGGCTGCATTTCTCAAAGGATTGTTGCTTTTTTGTGGTGTGTGTCCTTCACCTGTGCGATAAAGCCAGGTGAACGACTCAGTGACAGGAAACCGACACGTCGATCACTTGTCATAAGCCAGATGTACCATTACGAGGGGCGATCAATCGGATCAATAAGTAATGATAATGAGTATTAAAACATAATCTAGAATATGAGTATTATGATAATAATAATAATGAGTATCCTTATATTTTTATAATTAAAAGTAACTCTTCTGTGATTTATTTACATATTTTAATATTTTCATTTGTTTTTTGCCCCCTTTAAAAAATGAAATATTAATTATACTAATTATAGTCTAAATACCGTGTAAGTAAGCAAGTGATTGCTTGAAGTGAAGTCACTTCATTATACTTCAGAGTAGCTATTATATTATAATTTTATTTAAAGGTTGGGTATAAAATATTAATGACCCCCTTCCTTGAGATTTGGGCGGCGGTTAAAAACTATTATAATGCTGATGGGCAGGTGAATGACGTCCATATCAGGTGAATGACCACCAAACTACAGGTGATCGACTACGGACGCAGGTTAGCGACGCTTGTCGTTAACTTGTCAAATGTGTCATACAAATTTGTACTAATTTGTCGTTAACCTGCTGCTGTTGTCGATAACCTGTGTATATTTATCCTTCACCTGATCATGATGTCGTTCACCTGAATTTTGATCGATTATAACTTCTAAAATAATTAATTGATATCGGTGCCTTTGACATTTTTGAAATGTTTGAGACGCATTCAAACGATCCCTACAATTTTTTTTTTAAATGCGACATTTAAAAAAAAGCAAATCTTTCACCTGTCGGTGCCAAAATTTTGAGAAATGGCCAGGTAGGTTTTGAATGTATTTAGGTATTAGGTCATGAAAAATACTCGCTACGCATTTAGAATTTAAACGTAACGAAACCGATAAGAAAAAAACCTTTAGGTTTGACAGTTGTTTTTTTTTTATAAAAGAAAACATCGTGCGGCGACCGAACTAATCCTAATAAAGCCTAGTTTATCCTCTGGGTGTTTTGTTCAATTTAATACTTACATGTGAGGTCCTGTAGCAATAATGTTGAGGGTTTAAAGGTCGGAGAAGTCTTTTTCGCTATATCCATTGTGTAAATTGTTATCAAGCAAAGACAGAACTGGAGTAACGAGTACTAAAGCAAAGAGATTAATGGTTGACATTAAAAGGTTTGGTAAATTATCGTTTTGATGAATTTCAAAGTCGTTTTCGGGATTGTATACTAATAGGTATATAACCTAACCACAAAATTTAAATTTTGAACGAACCCCCGACATAGTCGACCGATAATCATGAAACATGGCTAAGAACACTCCCGACCCCGACTAACTCGGCTTTCAAATAAAAAAACTAAATCTAAATCGGTAAGACCCACTTGCACCAACCACTTCACTCAGGGGTAGTGGGCTGTCAACTGTCAAATTCCATATAAAATGGTGGGTTAACCCTCGGGTTACCCAGACAGACAGGCAGACGGACGGACGGACGGACGGACGGAAGGACGGACGGACGGACGGACGGACGGACACGGACGGACGGACGGACGGACGGACGGACGGACGGACGGACGGACGGACGGACGGACGGACGGACGGACGGACGGACGGACGGACGGACGGACGGACGGACGGACGGACGGACGGACGGACGGACGGACGGACGGACGGACGGACGGACGGACGGACGGACAGACGGACAGACGGACAGACAGACAGACGGACAGACAGACAGACAGACAGACAGACAGACAGACAGACAGACAGACAGACAGACAGACAGACACGTCAAACTTATAACACCCCGTCGTTTTTGCGTCGGGGGTTAAAAACTTATAATTTCACAAACTAGAGATAGATAGATAGATAGAATACTCTTTATTGGCACACCTCAGCAAGAGATACAGAAAAAAGATTCAGCGGAGACAGAACAAATGATTATAAATAGAGGCAGACAACAGGCGGTCTTATCGCTAAAGAGCGATCTCTACAAGACAACCTTTGGGTAGCGGAAATAAAAAAACATAATCAGAAAGAGTAGGTGCTTCTGAATGAAAAATCATTCTTATTCTAATTTCCAACACACAAATTGAATAAACATACACATATAAGAGAATATAAATAGAAATAGACTAGAGAAATAGGGGGCGTATTGTGAAACTTTCGTGGTTGATTCATGTCACCCCTTTGATCAAGTCACCGCAAGTTTACAAGTAGGTATGTCACAAACAGGTAAAACTGGGTAGCTTTCGGAAAATTTCGAGTTAAATTGATAGTTTTAAGAGCGTTATAACATTTCGGCGTCGGGCGAAATCAGGTATTTTACCCGCCGCGCGAGCCCAATATGCCGACCCTTTCTAGCACGTCTTATCACTCGCTCGCACTACAATAATGGACAAAACAATCTTGATCCTTCCTATGGAATTTTGATAACAACCACAATCTACTATCTCGATATAAACTTTTGATTTCTAATAAACATTATTTTGTACGAAAAGACTAGAATTTATAGCGCAAAATAATATTAATTACGTTAAAATTTATTTAAAAATTTAAAGTAATAATTATAAACTGTGATCATATTTAAGTAGATCCCATCCCAAATGTTTGCTTTTGTTATATGATAAGTATTAGAGTAAAGTATATATTAATATGATGATAAAATAAGTCAAATATAATTCTAATTACTTCAAGGTGTTACTCAAGGTCTGATGATGGAGAGAGACTGTGGTCACCAAAAATCAACTCGCATATTTGAATAACATAAAAAAACGAAGTGGTTCAGTTACATGGGTTTATTGGTACCGGTGACCACCATCTGGCTCCAACATCAGACCCTCAGTACCACCTCTTGTCAAAGGTCTTATTAAGAAGAAGTAAGAACCCAATGAGCCTGATTACTAAATGGTTTAGTTACATGGATCACTGGTACTGGTGACCATCATCTGGCTCCATCATCAGACCATGAGTACCACCTCTTGTCAAAGGTCTTATTGAGACGATCCCAATGAGCCTAAAGACGATGTGGTTTAGTCATATGGTTCATTGGTACTGGTAACCACCATCTGTCTCCATCATCAGACCCTGAGTACCACCTCTTGTCGACGGTCTTGTTGAGACGATTTCAATGAGCCTACATACGAAGTGGTTTAGTTCCATGGTTCATTGGTACTGGTGACCACCATCTGGTCCCATCATCAGACCCTGAGTACCACCTCTTGTTAAAGGTCTTATTGAGATGAACCCAATAAGGCTAAACACAAAGTGGTTTAGTCATATGGTTCATTGGTACTGGTGACAACCATCTGTCTTCATCATCAGACCCTGAGTACCACCTCTTGACAAATGTCTTGTTGAGACGAACCCAACGAGCCTAAACACGAAGTCGTTTACTTACATGGTTCACTGGTACTGGTGACCACCTTCTGGCTCCATCATCAGATCCCGAGTACCACCTCTTGTCAAAGGTCTTATTGAGACGATCCCATTGAGCCTAAATACGAAGTGGTTTAGTCATATGGTTCATTGGTACTGGTGACCACCATCTGGCTCCATCATCAGACCCTGAGTACCACCTCTTGTCAAAGGTCTTGTTGAGACGAACCCAACGAGCCTAAACACGAAGTCGTTTACTTACATGGTTCACTGGTACTGGTGACCACCTTCTGGCTCCATCATCAGATCCCGAGTACCACCTCTTGTCAAAGGTCTTATTGAGACGATCCCATTGAGCCTAAATACGAAGTGGTTTAGTCATATGGTTCATTGGTACTGGTGACCACCATCTGGCTCCATCATCAGACCCTGAGTACCACCTCTTGTCAAAGGTCTTGTTGAGACAAACCCAACGAGCCTAAACACGAAGTCGTTTACTTACATGGTTCACTGGTACTGGTGATCACCTTCTGGCTCCATCATCAGATCCCGAGTACCACCTCTTGTCAAAGGTCTTATTGAGACGATCCCATTGAGCCTAAATACGAAGTGGTTTAGTCATATGGTTCATTGGTACTGGTGACCACCATCTGGCTCCATCATCAGACCCTGAGTACCACCTCTTGTCAAAGGTCTTGTTGAGACGAACCCAACGAACCTAAACACGAAGACGTTTACTTACATGGTTCACTGGTACTGGTGACCACCTTCTGGCTCCATCATCAGATTCCGAGTACCATCTTGATGTGTCTTATCATCTTGACCGTATTGTAATTTTCGCATATTTATCATCATAACGTTGTAATACTTTAACATTCAAACATAACAAAATATTACAAAAGCAAATATTTACGGATCTAGGATCAAATTCGTTGGTCGCTGTTTACACACACACAATGCGAGGATAGTCCGTGTATAAACAAGGCGTCCGACCCACACAACGATAAATATTCTCGACGTTTGCGATGAAAACTTGGAGAGCGAAGCAACATACGTCTCACCTCCTCGAGCTCCGGCGCGGCACTGAAATCCTAGGCGTCCGTCGCCGGTAAAATAGCGACAGGAAGGCTAGTTTTCAAAAAATTGGCAAAAAATCATGATAAAATATTATAACGACAAATGGATAACAGCAATTTAAGCACATTGTGCAGATTATTTATATACTAAAATAACTTCGATAACATGTAGATTTTCGGAGAAATGATCACTTGTTTCGATGTATTTTCAAGACAAAATTGAGTTCGTTTTACTTTCAATTTCTCAATTTCAAAGGATTAAATGATAAATATTGTTTAATGGGCCTAAAGTACAAGATATTAGGAATTTAAATTTACCGCATTTATGAGAGTGAGCTTATCAAATTGTACATAATAAGAGCTCCGAAATCTGTGCTTCGCGCGGTTTTTCCTAAACGAGCATCAGAAAAAAAATCATTACTAATTGAAAAAGCTTTTTCTTCCATATGTTTTTTAATGAACCGACAGTTAATTAGATTTTCTAACTGAAACAAGTACTTTTACTGTCTTTTAGTATGAGTAAAGTGTACAATTTTGCCGATAAATATTGTACATTTTACAATATATCGCCTTTTTTTGTCATAGCGCTCTTAACTACCATGCATTGACAATGTTCGACAACAAACCATATAGTCATACTTGTTATGGAGAATTTTTGGCCAAAAGCTGCACTTTTGGATGGAAGCAAGCCGCTTTGCATGGTGATAGTAGACATCATAGTAAACGATTTTTTCCGAGGATATCGAAATTTCATCCCTTAGGAAGCCGAACGTAGCGAGGTGTTTTATGAAAATGAAAAAAATTCTATCTTTTTATTGTATCGTCCGATTTTGACAAAACGTATCTCAAATGAAAGGTATTGATTTGTGTAATTTAAAAACAAATACAAAGAAAAAAAAATTGAAAGAAAAGTAAGAAAAAAATAAAAAAACCGGCCAAGTGCGAGTCGGGCTCGCGCACAAAGGGTTCCGTAGCAGCAAACCAAAATTACAGTTAAATCAACCTATCTCAAAAACTATAAGAGATACTTTGATCAAACCAAAAATCGTTGAAAGAGTTAATTAGCATGCATCACCTCTATTTTTTTTAGAATTTTATACCCCGTAGTTATAAAAATAGAGGGGGGGGGACATACTTTTTACGACTTTGAGAGCTGATATCTCAAAAACCGTTCACTTTAAGAAAAATGTTTTTTAGAAAACTTTATATCATTTTAAAAGACCTTTCCATTGATACCCCACACGGGTATGTACATCGAAAAAAAAAATTTTCATCCCTCAGTTACATGTATGGGGGCCCCACCCCAATTCTTTTTTTACTATTTAGTGTCATAATTTTGTAGCGGTTCATACAACACATATTCCCATCAAATTTCATCACTGTAGTACTTATAGTTTCCGAGTAAATCGGCTGTGACAGACGGACAGACGGACAGACGGACAGACGGACAGACGGACATGACGAAACTATAAGGGTTCCGTTTTTGCCATTTTGGCTACGGAACCCTAAAAAGTAAATTTACGTCTCGCACTGAATAACTTCAAAGAATGACAGACAAAATGTACAATGTCGATATACGAGTTTTTTTAATCGAAGACAGATAAACTTTTAGTTGAAAACTGAAGACCGCATCGAAATCAGATTAGCATTTTTAGGGTTCCGTAGCCAAAATGGCAAAAACGGAACCCTTATAGTTTCGTCATGTCCGTCTGTCCGTCTGTCCGTCTGTCCGTCTGTCCGTCTGTCACAGCCGATTTACTCGGAAACTATAAGTACTACAGTGATGAAATTTGATGGGAATATGTGTTGTATGAACCGCTACAAAATTATGACACTAAATAGTAAAAAAAAGAATTGGGGGTGGGGCCCCCATACATGTAACTGAGGGATGAAAATTTTTTTTTTCGATGTACATACCCGTGTGGGGTATCAATGGAAAGGTCTTTTAAAATGATATAAAGTTTTCTAAAAACATTTTTCTTAAAGTGAACGGTTTTTGAGATATCAGCTCTCAAAGTCGTAAAAAGTATGTCCCCCCCTCTATTTTTATAACTACGGGGTATAAAATTCTAAAAAATAGAGGTGATGCATGCTAATTAACTCTTTCAACGATTTTTGGTTTGATCAAAGTATCTCTTATAGTTTTTGAGATAGGTTGATTTAACTGTAATTTTGGCAGGTGTATAAATTGACATAATAAGTTTATTATATTTGCTGCTACGGAACCCTTTGTGCGCGAGCCCGACTCGCACTTGGCCGGTTTTTAAGATACAAGTTGCCAAAGTTGGGAAAGATCGCTTTATATGGCCACTTTGAAATTCCTTTGCCAGAAAGTCAGAAATAATATGTTTTTCTGACACAGAAAAATACATAGTAACAGTACACATCAAAATAAAATTAAAAATTCCGAGGATGTTATAATTTCATCCCTTAGAACGAGTTTTTTTTTAAAAAAACCTTAATTTTCGTATCACACTGAATAACCGCAAAAAACGGTAGACACGGTGTATAATTTCGATATATGATTTTTTCAAATTAAAGACAAATAAATGCATGATTATAAACTAAAAACCGAATCGAAATCGAATCAGTAGTTTTTAAGATGCAAGTTGTCAAAGTTGGCTTAGTTTGTTTATATGGTCGCTTATAAATTCCTTAGCCAGAAAGTCAGAAACATTATATATTTCTTACAGTTAAAAGTATGCATAGGTAATAGACATCATTATAAACATTTTTTTACAAGGATATAAAAATTTCATTCCTTAGAAACCCTTAGAAAGACGATCCAATAAAAAAAAACTACCTTTTTTTTTGTTTTTCGTAACAGACATCGCTACGCTCGGCTTTCCAAGGGATGAATTTTTTATATCCTCGTAAAAAATTGTTTATTATGATGTCTATTACCTATGCATACTTTTAACTGTAAGAAAAATATAATGTTTCTGACTTTCTGCCTAAGGAATTTATAAGCGACCATATAAACAAACTAAGCCAACTTTGACAACTTGCATCTTAATAACTACTGGGTGGCTAGCCGAATGGCACAATCGCTCACGAAACGCTCACGAAACGAAGCGCTAGTAGATATCTATCTCTATCGCGCTTGCGTATTGGCGCGACAGAGCCAGCGGCGTATCGCTTTCGTTTGGCGTCGGAGAAATGCCATTCGGCTACGGGGCCTGATTCGATTTCGATTCGGTTTTTATTTTATAATCATGCATTTATCTGTCTTTAATTTTAAAAAATCATATATCGAAATTATACACCGTGTCTACCGTTTTTTGCGGTTATTCAGTGTGATACGAAAATTAAAGTTTTTTTTTTGAAAAATCTTACATTTTTTTCCCAATTTTTTTAAATATTTTTTTTTAAGTTACATAAAGCAATACCTTTCAAATGAAACATGTTTTGTCAAAATCGGACGACGTACAAAAAAAATTAGATTTTTTTTTCGGTTTTCGTAACCGACCTCGCTACGCTCGTCGTTCTAAGGGATGAAATTATAATATCCTCGGAATTTTTAATTTTATTTTGATGTGTACTGTTACTATGTATTTTTCTGTGTCAGAAAAACATATTATTTCTGACTTTCTGGCAAAGGACTTTCAAAGTGGCCATATAAAGCGATCTTTCCCAACTTTGGCAACTTGTATCTTAAAAAATGCTAATCTGATTTCGATGCGGTCTTCAGTTTTCAACTAAAAATTTATCTGTCTTCGATTAAAAAAACTCGTATATCGACATTGTACATTTTGTCTGTCATTCTTTGAAGTTATTCAGTGCGAGACGTAAATTTACTTTTTTTATTTTTTTCTTACTTTTCTTTCAAATTTTTTTTCTTTGTATTTTTTTTAAATTACACAAATCAATACCTTTCATTTGAGATACGTTTTGTCAAAATCGGACTACACAATAAAAAGATAGAATTTTTTTAATTTTCATAAAACACCTCGCTACGCTCGGCTTCCTAAGGGATGAAATTTCGATATCCTCGGAAAAAATCGTTTACTATGATGTCTAATATCACCATGCAAAGCGGCTTGCTTCCATCCAAAAGTGCAGCTTTTTTTTCATAACTAGTATGACTAATATGAATAACTAGGAACATTAATGTTCAAAGGTTGGTTTTAGTGTCACGCGGACCGTCCGCGCGACCAATTTGTATGAAGTTGATGTTGTCGTCCGCGCGGACCCGTCCGCTCCCTGAAAACGCTCCCTGAAATTAACACAATAGGCACACGTAGGTTTTAGACACTAAAACGACGACCGGTCTGGCTCAGTCGGTAGTGACCCTGCCCGCTACGCCGTGGTCCCGGGTTCGAATCCCGGTAAGGGCATTTATTTGTGTGATGAGCACAGATATTTGTTCCTGAGACATGGATGTTTTCTATGAATATAATTATTTATATATTATATATATCGTTGTCTGAGTACCCACAACACAGGTTAATTGAAAAAGTCTTTTAAGGTTACTGGCTGAATATAATTTAAGTTGTGTAATCTTCTTGTAGGCAAAGGCTTGAATGACTGTATCAGCAAAACTAATCACCTTTTCGTTCCCCGTTTAAAAACCCCGTACATTAAAATAAAACAGAAAATGAAATAACCACAAAATTAAAATTTTGAAAAAACCCCCGACCGCGACATAGTGGACCGCTTTTCATGAAACATGGCTAAGAACACTCCCGACTTACTCAGCTTTCAGACAAAAAAACTAAAGCCAAATCGGTTCATCCGTTCGGGAGCTACGATGCCACAGACAGACACACACACAGATAGACACGTCAAACTTATAACACCCCTTCGTTTTTGCGTCGGGGGTTAAAAAAGGACTTTGCCGGCCTGCCGGCGTATCATGCTGCCAATTTTATCACTTATCCACGTGGATAAGACATCTGTCATTCTCACACTGACATAATTGCTAAAGCGTGACGGATGCTTTATCCACGTGGATAAGTGATAAAATTGGCAGCATGATACGCCGGCTGGGCATCTTCAATTATCGACCTTTTGTCCAATTTGTCCTAGCCGCACCTGAAACGTCATACTTCGCGGCCAATTATAAAGCATCATCAATATTTCATACCATGATTGAGAAAAGTTTTTTCATTCCATTTCTACCTTCTCTTGTGAATTGATTTTAATTCGTTCATTCATTTCATTTGCGATACTTAATACGAAACATTATTAATATTATTGCAATACATTTCCTACACGTGATATAGACAGCATATATATACGGATACTACTGTATTACGGCGTTATTAGAACTTCACTCGGCGTGTTTACGTTTTGTTTGCAAACTGGAAACCCGCGGCAATCGCGTGGCAGCTCGTTAACGAAACTAAAACTGTTCCTAATTAAATTGCGAACTAGTTTACTTGGTTACCTGCACAATACAATTTGTATTTAATGGGTATGCGTTAACCCTTTTCGCGCGCCGTAGGTTAATATATCGCGTATGTATTTATGTTCAGGTACAGTCAACAAATTGGAACCCTAGGCCACTGTAGAACTATGTCATAGTGACGTTACAAATCAGATTGTAAGAAATCTCTTACTGCTTGTCATTTTGACATGGTTGTAGAGTGGCCTAGGGCTCCAATTGGTTGACTGTACTTACAACAGCATGTATGTACTAGTAGGTATACATTATGTATGTAGGTATGTATGGATGTATTTTATTTTCGGTTCAGTGTGGGCACCTAATGCTTTCTCTCGATTTCAAGTAATGACATCGGCGCTTAATATTAATAATAGTAGGTATAATAGGGGATAGGGGTGATATAGTTTTCACATTTAAGTCGGTTCAACTCCCATATGAAATAAGTAATTTTTAGACTATCTTTCAATGCAGTAAGTGTAATGAGGTATAACTAATTAAAAAAAACATAATAACACAATTTTATAGTAGTGTGACTACTTGAAAAAATAACAAATCAAAAAATATTCAATAAAATTATTTGATTTGTTCCCATAGTTGTAACATAATTTTCTTTCATAAACTACCCATACAACCATTTCAGTCGCAAAATCTTCAAATCAGTAACTAACTGTCAAATGTGACATAACGCGTGGTAACGGCGTGCAAACAATGCGACCGTATTGATACAATAACAAAATGTAGTCGTCGTGTGCACTCGTTACGGTAACAAAATGTGTACGAATTTGTGGCTGTCAATGTCACTGTCAGAATGACTTTTAACGACACTTTATTAGTCGACGTTTGCACACATAACGGTAACAACATGTGGACGAATTTGTGGCTGTCATTGTCACTGTCAGAACGGTTTCTGACAGTGACATTGACAGAATTTGTACACACATGTGTAGGTCTGATTACCGAACTGCTCCTAAACCACTGTATCCGCAAATGACAATCTGAAATACGAAGGTTTCTCAAACTGTCTTGTGAAGTTGTGGACTGGTTGCTTTGAATCATTTAAATATGAGCGAATTAAATAATAATAAACGACGACGACCATTTAAGCACTCTTCGACATTTTATAGAAATGTGGGAAAGTTAAGAAAAGTGCAGAATGATAATACAAATAGATAAGCACTTTATAGTTACTTAATGTATTAAATATATAATTTTTAATTCTTATTGATAAAAATGAAGTGTAGTGTTGCTTTACACAATAAAAGTAGGAATCAAATGAAATAGAGTATTTACTGTGATATTAATAGAATTTCTGTTGCGCAATGATAGTTTTTTTCAGTACAGATGCTGCTTTTTTTAACGCAGTAGTGCGAGCAAATCAAGCAATGATTCATTTCTTGTCTGGTCGAAACTCTTAGCTTAGATTTAGGTACTGAAAATCGTCGTACGATACACGTGCGAAAAGGACATTCACAATTCGTGTCGATTTAAAACACTCCCTTCGTTCGTGTATTAATTTATTGCTACTCGTATCGATTTTCCTCTTTTCCGCACTCGTATCTACAAGTATTTTGTTTGGGTTACAAAAAAAACACATTATTTACTCTACTACGTTTTATTTTCTCGTGCGCTATCTGGGTCAATACTCGGCCATCGCGTTTTTTGTAGCTGCATTAAAACAATGCCGAAGTAAGAAAAGTGATTAAAATGTCGGTGAATAGTCCATTTAATCGAAGTGGACTAACGCCTCGTAGCCCGCCCTCAACCCCCACGCCGCAGCCTATCCCGCCAGCGCCCGCACCCGCAATTATGAAAGAGGATGAAGCCCCCGAAGAGCCTCCGAAGGTCATCGCCACGAGTGATATCAAATCTTGGCTTAGAAAAATAGAATTAAGCCTGCAGGACATCAACCAAACAGCTTCGGAAGGTAAGCTAAACATTGACCAGAAGCTCAGAATTAGCTCTATGTGTCGCAACGTGACTCATTACGCCTCACAAATGGCAATTGAGTACCAATCTCTAAAAGCCCATGCAACCCAAGCCTATCAGTCGCGTCAAGCACACCAAGAAAAAACGGACCTAGTGCAACGCATCCAAGATCTACAGAGGACGATAGAGGAATCCAGCCGACCAGCTCATGGCCCAGTTTCTTTTGCCGATGCCCTGAAAAAACCTGGAATGAGGTATGTCCAACCGCCTAATATAAACTCAGTCGCAATTTACCCTGTGGACAGATTGAAGTCGAGCGAGGAGACAAAATCCCTTGTCCAAAAAATCATCAGGCCTGACGAAATGAAACTGCACGTGAGAGGGCTACGCAAAATAAAAAATGGTGGGGTAGTCATAAGCACTGATTCAAAAGAAGACATCCTAAAATTGAAACAGTCATCACAGCTTACGACCTCTGGACTGACCGTTGACGAGCCATTAAAACGTAAGCCCAGAATTGTTATAATTGGAGTTCCATCGGAAATGCACGAAAACGATGTCCTGAAGTGCATTTTCAAACAAAACTTAGTCGATAAGATACAGGACTGGACGCTCGAGAAATTTATGACCGCCACGAGACTTAGTCACAAATCCGGGAAAAAAGATTCCGAGTCCTGTAATTACATAATTGAGGTTCCTGGAGTGATCCGCAAGGCCCTAATTAAAAATAACAGAGTTTTTGTGAATTGGTCATCGTGTCCTGTCAGAGATTTCACATTGGTAACCCGCTGCTTTAAATGCCAGCTCTACAACCATGCTGCAAAGACCTGTAAAATGGACTGCAACATCTGCGGACATTGCGGCGAAGCGGGGCACACAATCAAAGAATGCCCGAAAAAGGACGCCCCTCCGAAGTGTGCAACCTGCTCGCACTTCAGGAAACCGAGCGACCACCAAACAGGCGACCCCGATTGCCCAGCGAGACAAATGGCCGAGAAAAGGTTTATAAACTCTATAGACTATGAGGGCGCCTGAGAGCGTCACTTTTAACTTATTTTTAGCACTTTTTGTTAAATTAGTTTATTCTAAACATGAATTATAGGATATTGTCTGACCTAGATAATTTTTCTGTATCAGAGTCTAAAATATGCGATGTCGACACTTGCAAACAACATATTCGTCTCTGCCGGAACCCACTAACGATTTTAACTCAAAATATTCGCAGTATTTCAAAGAATTTTGATAATTTTACTGTATTTCTACAAAGACTCGATATTACATGTGACATCATTGTTTTAACGGAATGTTGGCTCAGTCCGCACACTAACCTACCGAATATGCCAGGTTACACAACATACAGCAGCAAGGTAAATTATAATCAAAATGACGGTGTAGTTGTCTATACAAAAAATAATTTAAAGATCACAGTTGAGGAACCCGTTCTACTAGATTGCAACCGACTTTTAATTAAAATTGGATCAGAAACTGCAATACTAGCCTTATATAGACCACCATCCTTCAGAAATATCAACAATTTTATCGAGTCTCTAGATGAAAATTTAAGTACATTAACGTCCTTTAAAAATATAATATTGATAGGCGATATAAACATCAACATTCTAAATGAAAATGGAGAAACGACTTCAACAGCGCAGAGCTACCTTAACCTGTGCTCTTTTCATGGTTTACTCCCAGCGCACACGTTTCCTACGCATCACAGCGGATCCTGCTTAGACCATACTATAGTAAAATCGAATTTCTCAGCTTTAGCAATTGTAACTAACTCTACAGTAACTGATCACAGTGCTGCTCTACTAACCCTCTATTATAAGTCACGTAATGCATGCAAGCGGCCGCAATTTGTCACTAAATTAAATATAAACAAACTGGAGGATGATTTGCGACATATTGACTTTGACCCTGTTTACAATTCTGCTGATGCAGAAAATAGCATGTTGTACTTTATTAAAAATGTGCAACAAGCTATATTAGATAACACCAGAAAAACACGTATAAATAGTAAGAATTTCAACATAAAACCGTGGATTACCCCTGGACTTCTTCGATCTATGAGACACAGGGATAAATTACATTTGAAAGCCAAAGCGCACCCGGAAAACCTTATATTACAAATATCGTATAAAAGATATCGTAATTTTTGTAACAACCTACTAAAAAAGGTAAAAGCCAATTACGACAAAACACAGCTGGAAACTGCAGGAAAAAACAGTAAACTAGTATGGAAATATATTAAAAACGTAACATATACAGCAAAACAACGTGAGTCATCGGCATGCTTGTTGCAAACAGGCTCGTCAGAGTTTTCGGCTGCTAATTACGCAAATGAGTTCTTCGTAAATATAGGGAAAAATCTAGCAGAAAAAGTCCAAGGCCCGTTTCCGTCCACCACACACTCCCACTCGAGTACAAATAAATCCTCTAACTCTTTCGTGTTGTTAAACACGGATGAGGCTGAAGTTGAAAGGATTATCATGAGCCTGAAAAACGATAGCGCAGTTGGTTGGGATGGCATATCGAATAAAATACTAAAATGTTTCAGACACATCCTAGTCCCCCCATTAGCGTTCATTTTCCAAATGTGCATCTCTGAAGGAATATTTCCTAAATGTCTAAAAAAGTCCATTATAATTCCGGTTCATAAATCTGGTAGCAAATTTCAAGTGACCAATTACAGACCCATCTCCATTTTACCGGCCACATCTAAAATTCTGGAAAAAATTATTAATAATAGACTTGTTCAATACCTAGAGAAGCAGGCTCTATTAGCAAAGACGCAATTTGGCTTTAGAGCCAATTTATCAACCGCAGATGCTGTACACGAACTAACGGACTACTTAGTTCAGGAACTAGATAAGGGTAATAAGACAATCGGTATCTTCTTGGACCTTGCAAAAGCATTTGACACCGTTTCTACTGCAATCTTACTGCACAAGCTTGAATTACTTGGTATAAGGGGCACACAAAACAAATTAATCGCGAGCTACTTAGACGAAAGAACCCAATGTGTAAAAATAGATAACATTATCAGCTCCGACTTAAAAAACACAGTTTTTGGTTTACCACAAGGAAGCGTTTTGGCCTCTACCCTATTTTTGGTTTATATTAATGACTTATGCAATCTAAACTTAGACTGTGGCAAAATTATTTCATACGCAGATGATACTGCCCTACTTTTTTCCGCAAAGTCAACAAATGAGGTACACGAGCATGCCCAGCACGGATTTAATATTGTAACTAACTGGCTAAAACTTCACCTACTAACATTGAACTCTGACAAAACGAATTTTATAAGTTTTGCCATGCGGAAATCCTACCCGATTCCCAATAATCTAAAACTCTACGCACATACTTGTGAGGATACGACAAACAACCATTGTTTATGCCCGTCTATAGCCTGTACAGATAAAATCAAGTATCTAGGAGTGATGATTGATGAAACCCTCTCTTTTAAAAATCATATTGAAGTACTGTGTAATAGAGTTAGGAAATTAATTTATGTATTCAAGAAACTTCGTTCTATCAGTGATCACAACTTAATCAAGCAAGTTTACTTTGCCCTGTGTCAATCGATATTAACATATTGCATTTCATCTTGGGGTGGCACAGCTAAAACCACTCTATTAAACTTAGAAAGAGCCCAGCGAGCGGTGCTAAAAGTAGCTACTTCCCGACCTTTTTTATACCCTACAGATCTTCTTTATCAATCATGTCAAGTACTAACTGTTCGTCAATTGTTTATTTTAAGCGCAACATTAAAGCAGCATGGCCGAATATCCTTCAACACAGATTATAATAACAAAAGGCGGAAAGATATCGTTTGTATTCAAACCGTACATAGAAAACACGTTTTCTCATCTAGATTTTTCGTCTTTCTGGGGCCATTTCTGTACAACAGGTTAAATGCAAAATTAGACTTATATCCACTTAGCTATGTTTGTTGTAAAAGTGCTCTACGACGAGGCCTGCAAAATATGACGTACGATGATACAGAAAAGTTACTTATGGTTGTAAAATAATTACCTATTGAATATACAATGAATATATATGTAATGTAATAGTTCGGAATCTACGAAAATAAGTCTTGTGTTTATTTTCTTATAAGTTTTATTTTAGTGAATAATTAAAAATAAATCACTAATTTAGTCCTTCCTCTGCCTGAAACACAGGAACTATCCTAGCTCAGGCATTTGTATAAAACATCTCTTATATGTATAACAATTCTTAGCCTTTAAGAACAATCACTGTACAATTATGTTTTTATTAATAAATTATTTGTATTTGTATTTGTATTTATTTACGACGGCATATTTAATTTATATGCACCGGAGCACTAAAACTTCACCAATCAATATACATAACACGCAAACACCGAGTAGTCAATATATAATATTATTACTCGTTAAACTGAGGTAAATTGATGGCGCGTTGATAAATTTAGACTTATTTTATGAAATCACTCGAGCAATTTAATTGGCCATGGTAATTAGCCCACATTATATTACAAATGCAAACAATATTTATCTTTAACAAATTCTTACGCCATTACATTTTAATGTCAAATGATTTTATTTCTTTTTTACTTTGACGTCTCTGACAGTCGCCATTTGAAAAGAATGAAATGAACGAATGATTTTGGGAAAGTAGTCACCAAACGGTAACAATGTGTGCACGCGTAGTGCACACTTCTGTCACTTCTGTGACCATTTGTGCCTGTTACCAATCGTCCCCATTTGGGTCGCCGCGACTAAACGTCGACCGTACTGCGACTAAGCATTGAGACCCGAAGACCTGTGTGTACACAAAATAGGAGGATTTGCGTAGGAACGGCGACCGATTATGGTTATATGGGTAGCCTACCTATGTACATTTGTACAATATGGTACTTTTACTTCGTCTCATATGATAGTCCCGGGACGTCCAGTATATTGATTTGAAAGGAACGACACTACAAAATATCACTTTTTACTTATTTATAACTCGTTTTTGTTAGCTACTCTCTTCGGAAAATAGAATCTTATAATATAACTCTAATAAGAATAGTCTGTTGAAAAGCGTCCTAAAAAGCAAAGTCAAACTCATTACTTCGGTCACCGAAGAGGCTCTTGAAAATATCAAGAAACTAAAATGAATTACTAAGTTAATAAAACTTGATACTTGTTTGAGGTTAGTTTTACCAAAGACATATGTAACTCCGTATAGACAGATAAAGTCTAAGAAAAAAACGTACCTCAGTACCATACAGAGAAAGGTTTGGTGGCCTAGATGGAGTTACACCTTTGGGGGACGCTCTGTTAGATGGCACTAATATTAATATTTGACATTTTAACACATATCAAGCTAAGAATATGAGCCAAATTGTCAAAACTGAGGTTCAAAAGTTTTAAGCCTGTGTCAAGAGATGGCAGTCTATGCACTGTGATTATACATTTTAAGTACTTCGACAGTAATTCTATAATACTCGATCCTCTTTGGTTTTACCTACTGGCATATGTTCTACATTCTTTATATGATCATGAAAAGTTACATTATCTGGCTAAACTAGTGAAATCTAATAAGTAGTGAAGAACTTTTTATGAGGTCTGATTACGCAAGAGCGATAGAGATAGATAGCTCAGAAGTTCTCAAAAAGTTTGTACAAAATTAGAGATAAAGATAAATCATTTGTTGTTATTCCTATTTTGTTACCAAGATTTATTTGATGAATTGAATTTTTTTGTAAGTTTTATTTCGTCATTAACGTTCTCTAGTATCTATATTTTCTTAATTATAACAATTATTTATAATCTTATGAAAGTCGACTTATATTACTAAATGTTTGTAACAAAATAGGATCAATTAAAATTAGTTGTACAAAGTTTCTTAATGTACAAAGTTTCTGGGAACTGCTCAGCTACGAAAGAGATATTATCGTGAGCGTTTCGTGAGCGTTTGTGGATTCGGCTAGGCACAATGTGTAGAATTCTTAAGATGAAAGCAAGGGAGCGATGGTCCCAATCGTCTTTTCATAAAATTATGCATCGGTGGTAGATATATGCCCTCCCCCCGCGCGCGCGGCCGAGTCCTGTTTTATCGAAATCACCTCAGCGTGCATACGCTGACGTTACCGCCGGTCAGTCTACCGCAACTAATCGGGTCAATGCACCTACAAAGGGATGTGAAGTACGGGCACCTGTCAAGGAAAAGACTTCCCGCACCAATGTGAATGAGGAGGGGTTCACATTGGTCGAAAAGAAGAGCAAGGTGCGCAGGGCGGCTCGTAAGACTGTGTGTGGCTCTGTGGAACCGGTGAATTCTGGTCTACGGATTGGCACACCGAGCAAGGCGCTCTACGTGTCGCGCTTACACTACTCCGCCGTGGCCGACGAGGTGGTGGACTACGTTCGCCGGAAGACTGGCTACACGCTGAGGGTGCAGCAGCTGCAGTCGCGTCACTACGTGCACTTCAGTTCGTTTGTTGTGCGCGTGCCGCGGCCGCTGCAGGACACCATCGCGAGCGCAGACTTCTGGCCGAAAGGTGTGGTTTTTCGGCGGTTCCGGGGCAACCTGCCGAATCCAACACCGGGGCAACCGACGCAACGGAGCCACGCTGTGACGTCATCGCCCAAATGAATTGATTAATTTTCTTTTTCTTGTTTTCTCTTTTTGTCTTTTTCTCTCTTTGTTTTGTTATCTAAGTTTCGTGACGCATTGGTTATACTGTAAGGTCATGTAAACATGGTTTTTAATAAATAATAATAATAATAAACATAACGCCCACCTCATTGCAAGTTATCTGTAGGTATTACAGAGATTCAGCAAAGGACACAGGTATAGGTAGTAAAATACTAAATAAGTACTAGGGGTTCACTATTATCTGGCAGAAACTTTTTACGCATATATTTGATTCGTATAATAGTTCTTGGCAGAAGTCAAGTTTGGCAGAAACACCTTACGCAGAATATTCTTTGGCACAAATCATTTCGCAGATTTTTGTAATATCGAATCGTCTGTTGTCATAATGTTGATGAGCATAATAGTCTTCTAGTCGAACAATACATTTGCAGATAATATTTGTGCATACTATTTAGGCGGCATAAAGTTGTAATTTGCTATTTGATAGCGAGTTGGATGTGTTGGGGATGCAAGATACCTAACACTCCTCCTCGCTTCGCTCGTCGTCGTACCTGACTCTGGGGCAGATCTGATAGCGAGTAATAATTCTGCTAATGTAATATTATGCCATAAGATTATTATGGTACATACAATTATGCTAAACCAAAGTCGACCAAAGTAATGTTCTGTAAAACAATATTCTGCTAAATGTATCTTATGCGTGGTAGTAATAATGCCAACTAAGTTTTCTGCAAAATTACCATTCGACCGAAAGTGTTTCTGCGAAACATGTTATGCGAAGTGTGTTTCGGACTAAAATTATTCTGCCAGATGAGGGTAACCCAGTACTAGGTACTCGTGTGATTTTTCTTGGTCATACTTTATACTAAGGCAAATTAAAAACTCTTATCAAATATATTAAGATTATGTTCCTCCCCTTTGAAATTCCCTTTAAAAAGTACTACGTACAGTCACCGGCATAAATATGTGATGATTTCTATACCTTGTCACAGTAACGTCTTGTTTGAAATATCATACCAAATTGTAAAACGATTAAAAGCGAGAAGGTACAAAAGTCATCACTTATTTATGCCGGTGACTGTACGTTTTGAGTTAATCCATACTAATATTATAAATGGGAAAGTGTGTGTCTGTTTGTTTGTCCGACTTTCACGGCAAACCGGAGCGACGAATTGACGTGATTTTTTAAATGGAGATAATTGAAGGGATGGAGAATGACATAGGCTACATTTTGTCTTTTTCTAACGTGAGCGAAGCCGCGGGCAAAAGCTAGTACAGAATAAAAGGTAAAGAGGCCGATTTCATTAAAGAAGGAATGTTAATTCTTTATAAATAGACCAATGTGTGCTAAATAGGTGATAATTTTGTTTTGAATCTCTCAGAAACTTGACTTTATTCACACCTGGGGGCCGATTTTTGAGTCTCACTTTCACTAAAATACCGGTTGAAAACGGTGAATTGCCTATTATTTTCAGTGACAATTTTCTGAATTCGAACGCCGTGAGACTCAAAAATCGGCCCCCTGACCTTATGAAAATTGAGGCGAAATCTATTGAATGCTTTTGAATATGGCTCTAGTCTCACCGTGGGTGTATTGTATCGTATTTCTCGCTATTATATTGTACCATTATATCTAGAGGGGCTTGCAGATAAAATCCCGATTCCTCAAAGGTTGAAGCGGACAATATGAAACGACCAACTCAATATATTGGGAGCTAAGATATTGGTCATAACCGCATTGTAAACCTACACTGAAAAGCAAGAAAATAGGGTCAGCTTTGACGTCAAGCCTGACATGAAGTGACACGTTTTAGTTGCTCTCTAATGTAGTATGTCAAGACTGTAGTACCGCATTAAAATTGTTAAACTGTAGTTTGAGAGTTATATGAGCCGGTCCATCACGTGGAAACGTTTGTCTCAAACTTTAAGATTCCTTTTACGGCTCGTAAACAAGACATAATACTTACTCGAGTTACAATGTAGACTATTTCGTATAGTTAAGAGGGTTACCGTTTACAATAAAGCTAGGCAAGAGAATGGCGGTATTGTACGTAGATAATAGGGGCGTGGGCACCTTTCTAATTAGAAGTTAGATGCTCTATAACAGGCCTCTTCATTGTTCGGGTTCATGTGTACAAATGCCTGGCATATTCGGAATAGTTACGTTTCATAGCAATTTGAGGGTATCTACTATCTTGCGCGGGTGCACCAAGCAAGGCGCACGCACGCGGGACGCGGGTCTTACCTTATTAAGCCTCTGTCGTTCTACGAGTAAGGGTTTCTCGAAACTTATCGACGCCGAATCGGTTCTAGCTGACACCAAAATTTGCTCGTTAATATGAAGACGCTTATGCGTCGTCGTCGCTGCACGCAACCGTACGCATGTTCATACTACTGAGCGATTTTTGGTCGGTGAAAGCGTCGATAACGATATGTTTGGGGAGACCCTAACGGCCTAGCGGTGAGCAGCAGCCATACGTGCGAATGAAAAGTCCCATCGCTGTGTCTCGCTCCAATGTATGGCAATGTATGGCCCAGCCGTAACTCGCCGCGGGCGGTATGCGACTACCCGTCGCATACAGCGTTTGTATTGTATGTTGCCAGATGATGGTCCTACTCGCCCGCCGCGTGCCCGCATCTTTATTTTTTGGAAGGTAATGGAGAGAAAGGCACAGGTTTTTAATCAAATTTAGATCATATTTAACAATTCTGAATCAGCCTGAAGTTTATAATTCTCCTTGAATTAAACTGAATAGTCCTTCAAAATATTTCCAGACAGACTAACAAATGAACAATTGGCTACCTATACCTCTTATATATATTTCACCGAAAACACTAGCTATATTTCGTACCGATTTGTATGAAAAGAGGGGTTTATTTTGTAAGTATCAAAGAGTTTTTTTTTCAGTATTGCATGACAATGAATCTGGTGTTTTGATGACCTACTTAACAAGAATAATTTCAGCCTGAACCAGGGGCGGCTCACTCCGCGATTCTATCGCCGCGCTACAAGTACATGCTGGCGGCCGCGAGTTCGCGGCCTAATCAGGGGTGGCGCGCGTTTTCACGGAACGCACGTTCGCAGTTTCTATTGTTACTTAACGTCGCGAGTTTTTTTAAGGTTCATATGCGTTTTCCGCGTGTGGAATGGCTAATAATGCTTAGTTAAAAAATATCATGAATAAAATAAATACCATAGGACACTTTTACATAGATCTACTATTGATTAAGTCCCTTATGTACTTGTACTATTATATATTCTGTGCCTGAACTCTTTATTTCAACTTTTTTCTCAGCAAGATTTAAAAGGAGCAACTTTCAAAGGAAATTTACACTAAACCATATAAACAATTTGAAAAGGGAAGCGACAAAATCACTTATATTGGGTTGGTAAGAAAGTAATGAGCGATCGATTGAATTCCACATAAAATTTTTGAGAGAGTTCTAGAATCTTCTATGGTCGAAAGTATATAAAGGGCGAGTCGCACAGTTTCTCGTCAGTCATTCACTAGCTGTCGCCGAGCTAATATAAGGAAGAAAATGGACGAATTAAAAGTGCATGTAAGGCATTGCTTACTATATGAATTTCAGTCTGGCCATTCAGCCGCCGAAGCAGTGCGTAATATATGTCAGCGTGTTGCTCCTGAAGTTGTGTCTGAGGCCACGGCGAAACGATGGTTCCAGCGGTTTCGTAGTGGCGAATTTTCATTATCAGATCAACCTAAGTCTGGTCGACCGGTGAAGATTAATGTAGCCAAATTAAAAACCTTAATTGAAGGAGATCCGAGGCTAACGAGTCGTACTCTTGCTACCGAGTTAGGCTGCTCTCATGTCACCATAGAAACACATTTACACGAGTTGGGAAAAAAACTACAAATACAGTGTTTGGATACCGCACGAACTTGATAGAGATCAACTAAACCGCCGTGCCGATATCTGCATACAACTTCTGTCTTTTCGCCGCACATTCAACTGGTTGGACCATCTTATCACTGGAGATGGAAAATGGGTCTTATATATAAATCACACACGCAAACGTCAGTGGCTAGCTCCAAACGAAAAAGGAATAGAGGCACCAAAAACAGAGCCTCACCCGAAAAAAGTTATGCTGTCCGTTTGGTGGGATATTCATGGTATTATTCACTGGGAACTCCTACCAAGTGGAATGACTGTTACCGCATCAGTATACTGTAATCAGCTTCAAAATTTAAACCAAAAAATCTGTCAGAATCGTCCACAGCATGCTAAAGTTTTTTTCTTACACGACAATGCTCGCCCACACATTGCAAAAGTGACTCGGCTAAAGCTATTGGAGCTAGGTTGGAAAGTGATACCTCATCCACTGTACTCTCCAGACTTGGCACCTACGGATTACGCATTGTTCAGATCGCTAAGCAATGCCTTGAATGAAAAAAAGTTCGATGATCAAGCCCATCTACGACAGTACATAGCTGAGTTTTTTGAATCTAAACCTAAGAACTTCTTCGCCGATGCTATTCATTCTTTACCAGAACGATGGAGACAAGTAGTAGAAAACGAAGGCCGTTATATTTTTGATAAATGATTAAAATAATAAATTAAATAAAAATTACAATATTGGTTATGATTCGCTCATTACTTTCTTACCAACCCAATACATACATATATTCTGATATGTATAACAATATCGTAGACGTCTGTAGGCATATGTTTGGTTTGCGATAAAAAAAAACTATTAAACGGATTTTTGTAAGGGTATGTGCGTGCTTGTGATTTAATAAGTTTCGTGTAAGTTAAGTTTCGTAACGCATTGGTTTTACTGTTATGTCATGTAAATGTGTTTTAGAAATTAATAAATAAATAATATATTCCTCATGTACAAAATATCTGTACTTCTTGTCATAAGATTAGGCAATAAACCTTCATCGGAAGGCAGTTTACGAGATGCATTATAAAGCTCGATTAGATAGGTTGGAAGTAAGAGCCGCGTAAAAGTTTAACGATGACGTGCGACTTTTGTTTACGGGTTATAACAACGAAATTCGTATGTGTATGTGGCTAGCGTTGCTACGGCTCTAGCCAAAAGTAGCATTTCTTTTAATGACAAACCAACATCTTTATTGCAGAAACCAAAAATATCAAAATGTATATCATTGTACCTTTTTTTATCATAAATGGGCTTACTCTTGGCCACTTGAAGGGGGGGTTGTATGGACTTATTTATATAAACGCAAAAAAACGAGTGCACTCTTGCATTGAGTTCCAAATCGATCTCGTAATATTCATGGAGCCCAGGGTGGCTAGCCGAATGGCACAATCGCTCACGAAACGCTCACGAAACGAAGCGCTAGTAGATATCTATCTCTATCGCGCTTGCGTATTGGCGCGACAGAGCCAGCGGCGTATCGCTTTCGTTTGGCGTCGGAGAAATGCCATTCGGCTACGGGGCCAGAGCCGCCAGACCTTCCTCATTTTCTCAAGGATGAAACTTTGGGATAATGTAGAGTTCGTATTGAGGTTTAATGTCTGCATATTACCTAGTTCAACCCGTCAGCCATTTTTTTGCTTTAAGCTTTTTTTAAATAAGGTGCTTTAGGGTAATTCCGAAAGTCGTCTAATTACGACAGTCGCATAAAAATCACCATTATTTCCATCATATCAAGATTACGGAATTACCAGAGCATTTCTGTCATTCGGAATTACCCTAATGCACCCTACTAATTTTCTTTAAATTCTCAAGGCTGATTTTTATTTATGTTTAGAAAAAAAATTTGTTAGGAATTTATAATCATTATTTCCTAACTATGTGCGTCGGCCGTAGCTTGAAAATTAGGGTAAGTTAGAGAGATTTTCAAGCGTCTGGTAAAAGTTACGGGCGGCGGAAACGGTCAGGAATGAGAGTTAAAGGAAACCGTTTAAAAAAAACCTTATATCAAAAAAATGGCCGACGGGCCGAACTAGGTAATATGCAGACATTAAATTGCAATATGAACTCTACATTATCCCAAAGGTTCATCCTTGAGAAAATAAGGAATGTCTGGCGGCTCTGGGCTCTTAGTCCATCACGTCGACTGCCGGAGTTTGTAAGCGTTCACTTTCTTTGAGTAAACGAATGGCTCGCGGTTCTAGGCCCCGTAGCCGAATGGCATTTCTCCGACGCGAAATGAAATGCCGCGAAAGGTAGTCTGGCTCTGTCGCGCCATTACGCAAGAGCGATAGAGATAGATATCTACGAGCGTTTCGTTTCGTGAGCGTTTGTGCCATTCGGCTACGCACCCTGATTATTTAGAGAAAATGACTCTTCACACGCGTATCACCTTTCAGGATATATTTAGTGGTATCGCATGTACGTGTTTTGTGTAATTATTATCAAATAATGTGTTTTTTGGGTTTTGAAGTAGGTATTACGACAGAGTGAGGAAAGATGCATAAATATAAGTAATTAAGTAGGTAATAAGAAGAGAAACTAAGTTTTTTTTAATAGGAAAATGACCGAAAACGATCGATCAGTGCTGTCAATAAAAAATCTGTCTCTTCTAATCATGTACTTAACTGAGCTTAAGAACAATTCTATCCTGTGTCGTAAACAGTTCAAATACCTAACTCTGATTTTTCTTTAAATTAAGATTCGGTCTCGCTCTAGTCCAATATTCAGAAACCGGCCGTCTCTGTAGCGTAATGTAACGAGTGAAGTGTGCTCGAAGCGCCGAGCCTGCGCTATCGCCATCTCGGCCGCTCGAGCCTCTCCCGCAGTCACCGGCCCCACTCGCCAACTGCTTACTGCACACTCATTAGGCGACGGTTTTTCACTTTACGATACACGGCAATAGGTGAGCCAATACTCTATATCAATACTCGCATTAATAACCGTTTGCGTATATAAATAAATAAATAAATATTATGGGACATTCTTACACAGATTGACTGAGGCCCACGGTAAGCTCAAGAAGGCTTGTGTTGTGGGTACTCAGACAACGATATATATAATATATAAATACTTTTATATACATAGAAAACATCCATGACTCAGGAACAAATATCTGTGCTCATCACACAAATAAATGCCCTTACCGGGATTCGAACCCGAGACCGCGGCGCAGCAGGCAGGGTCACTACCGACTGCGCCAGACCGGTCGTCAAATATATAAATCATTTATAACTAATTATAGGTACCAGCCTGTAGGTATCGTTATTAATCAAAAATAAACCAATAGAAAGTCACTTCTGAAACTTAAGAGGATGCAGTAGTTATAGCATTCAAAAAAATAAGTTCAAAAACTAAAACCCGACTACTATGAAATGTGCTCTAAAAAGTATGAAACAAGATAGAATTGTTTTATGAAATTATCATCCATGAAATTCACAGCTGTGTATTCTTTTCAATACATAAACTCAATGTTATAAAAAGTCCGACACTTTAAAGGTCGCCGAAGGCACCGGGCTTATTACTGCGTGCGTCGAGCTTCGGTTTAATTTAATATAGAATAGATAGAATTAATTTATTTTAATTTTATCATTTAATTTCGGTTTATTTTTTCATCTTGATTTAAATTATGAACCTAAATATTATATTATTTATTAAAAGATACTTATTACTGCAAATGAAAACATACCTGATAAATGGAAGTTGTGCTTTAAAAAAAATAACAGAACTCCTATATTCATATGATTACTGCTAGCAATAATCATATGAACCTATAGACAAATAGACTTTCTTATCGTTACTCAAATGAACTTAATTTGGTTACCGCTGACAATAACCTAATTGACAGATTTAAGTGCTGGAGTAGAAAAAATATATTGTCGTAGTGGAAACTCATTATGCCATGATGACGTAAAATACCCTTCATCTAGGGTGTCCTACAATCTATGATACACGTCAGAATGTCAAAACAGTGTCAAACTACATCTAGTTGTTATTATGACAATTTGCTGTACGAAATTGAACTTTAGGTCGAAAAAATATTGCAACTCTTTAATAAAATAATTATATAAAGCCAAATTAGTTCCTTTGGCAAAAGCCTTCTTGTGTAACCGCAGTCGGATAATGCATGGAACTATGGCAGAGCGCTTGCGGATTTGCAAATAGTCAATTTTTCCGAGAAATTAATGAATTATCCGGTGTAATCAAGTAATGCTGGAAATAAAAGCTAACAATATGTACATATTTGAAATGTGCTAATTAAGCCCTTTCAAATGATATACAACATGTCATCCTAACTTCATTTTATTTTTTTGCTTCGTTACTTTATGACCTCTAGAGGGCGCCATGTTTCGTTTGTCAAATTCTGATCAGCACTTTAGAAGTTATGAGGGAACAGATGAACATACATACATACATACCCACATACATACCGGTCAAAATCATAACCCTCCTTTTGCGTTGCCGTAGTCGGGTAAAAATAATAAGCCATTCATACAGGTTCGCCGGGAAGTTAGCACATCGCATGGGCGGCGCACAGGCGCAAAGTTTTTGCCCGTTTTTAAAATACTCGTTACATTTGAAATGCGAGAGCCACGTAAGCGCTTTAACTTTTTACTAACTTTTATTCTACGTGAATTTACACAAAAGCCAGACACAGCGATAATGTCTTCCATTTGTTAAAAGACGAGAATTACAACGCCGCCACCGACGACAGAAAAGAATAAAAGGGTTGTCTTTGTTGGTAGCAAGGGGAATACATTTTATGCAACCGCCTGGCGCTTACATTTCTATGGTATAATCACCCCATTGTGGAGTCGCCGTGAGTATTTTAATGAATTGAATTAACCGTACTCCATCTTTTGATCGTTATCTTTAAATCTGCGCTGAACATTCAGACGTTTTCGTACAATGGCAGTAAAATATTCGTTTAGAACATAACGAAGTAAATTTGTGCTGACCAAAGAAGCAATCTGTGAAAAGTTAAGGAAGTTCCGGGTTTGTCAATTTTATGAAAACGTAGTAAATGAAGAGATGACTGGATCCCTTTATCGGATTGTCGTACAAAGGTGTCCGAACGAAAACAGCCCGCGGCCGCCGGATATTGAGGCGAAGCTCCCACTAAGCCCCGGCGCAGCCATCACACAATTAATATAGAAACTCGGTTGCGCATAAATCGATCTTTTGTTATTGCAGAGGACGATGGATTTTACGTCAAGACAAGCAACTCCGTCTTTGTGGCTCACAGGACGTGCCGTGATTACCCGGATCTCTAAGATAAATTGTTAGCCCTGGATTTAAACAAAGTTTACCTTAAATTATATCTATTCTATTTATCCGCTACACATTACAATTAAAGTTCCGTAGAAACACTAAAGGTATTACAAAGACTAAGAGTACGCAGTCTTGCCGATTGTTTAACTAGGAAAATACATTATTCAACGTTGTTTCTAACCAGCAATTGAGTGCACAAGCACAAGTGTGGAGCATCCATGAGAACAGAAGAAAAATAAAAGGAATAAGTAACACTCGATCGACGCATGCCGATGTCGAGCCGATTATTCGGTTGGTGATATTATGTTAATAATGTTATCTCAGACCCGAAAGGGGCTCCGATGGGAAGTCAACTTATAATAACGACAGCTCGTGAAATGACAATATTATCTTTGCTGCAATATATTTTATTTAAGTTTCCGTAAAATTCCATTTTAAAATGAACTGAGAGATGTTATTCGAGTTGAACTAGTTATTCGAATTTTATATTTTAATAAAATATGTTCTGTAATTATGTGGGTAAAATTTTACTTCAATAATGCTCGATATTTATGAATATTTTTTATTCAATAGGTATATGATAAAAGCCAGCCACACCCCATACAACCATTTCAGTCGCAAAATCTTCAAATCAGTAACTAACTGTCAAATATTAGTCGACGTTTGCACACATAACGGTAACAACATGTGGACGAATTTGTGGCTGTCATTGGCACTGTCAGAACGGTTTCTGACAGTGACATTGACAGAATTTGTACACAAATGTGTAGGTCTGATTACCGAACTGCTCCTAAACCACTGTATCCGCAAATGACAATCTGAAATACGAAGGTTTCTCAAACTGTCTTGTGAAGTTGTGGACTGGTTGCTTTGAATCATTTAAATATGAGCGAATTAAATAATAATAAACGACGACGACCATTTAAGCACTCTTCGACATTTTATAGAAATGTGGGAAAGTTAAGAAAAGTGCAGAATGATAATACAAATAGATAAGCACTTTATAGTTACTTAATGTATTAAATATATAATTTTTAATTCTTATTGATAAAAATGAAGTGTAGTGTTGCTTTACACAATAAAAGTAGGAATCAAATGAAATAGAGTATTTACTGTGATATTAATAGAATTTCTGTTGCGCAATGATAGTTTTTTTCAGTACAGATGCTGCTTTTTTTAACGCAGTAGTGCGAGCAAATCAAGCAATGATTCATTTCTTGTCTGGTCGAAACTCTTAGCTTAGATTTAGGTACTGAAAATCATCGTACGATACACGTGCGAAAAGGACATTCACAACTCGTGTCGATTTAAAACACTCCCTTCGTTCGTGTATTAATTTATCGCTACTCGTATCGATTTTCCTCTTTTCCGCACTCGTATCTACAAGTATTTTGTTTGGGTTACAAAAAAAACACATTATTTACTCTACTACGTTTTATTTATATGTCTCTTTAACATTACAAATTTGTAGACACTTATCTATACAAAAATCTTGACAAAAGAAGTACAGATCGCTGAAATTAATGTTGATAGTAATATTAATGACGACTATTTCAACAAGTGTCAATTGTGAAATGCCGCAAAATACTAGTTGCTCTATAGAAGACCATAATAATATGATCCCCGATCCTTTACAACCCAGCAGCTCGGTACGCACGTTACAATTTTTTTTTAATCTTTTTTAGTGAGAGCAACTGAGTACGACGGCATATTTAATTGTTTATAAAGTTTGAGGATACCTCGAAAAAATTAATACAAGAAGCCATTTTGAAAATATAATAAATATTCACTGCTTTCGGTCACGCGTGTACGCTGCGACCATTTTGCGACCGTTTGTCGACCGTTTGGTGACCGTTTGGCGACTGTTTTTTACATGGAATATTACCGTCTTAATCCATATTTTAACAACTTTATTGGTTTTCTAGGCATTATTTTTATTATTTCAGTATAGTATATGCACCGGAGCACTAAAACTTCACCAATCAATATACATAACACGCAAACACCGAGTAGTCAATAATATTATTACTGGTTAAACTGAGGTAAATTGATGGCGCGTTGATAAATTTAGACTTATTTTATGAAATCACTCGAACAATTTAATTGGCCATGGTAATTAGCCCACATTATATTACAAATGCAAACAATATTTATCTTTAACAAATTCTTACGCCATTACATTTTAATGTCAAATGATTTTATTTCTTTTTTACTTTGACGTCTCTGACAGTCGCCATTTGAAAAGAATGAAATGAACGAATGATTTTGGGAAAGTAGTCGCCAAACGGTAACAATGTGTGCACGCGTAGTGCACACTTCTGTCACTTCTGTGACCATTTGTGCCTGTTACCAATCGTCCCCATTTGGGTCGCCGCGACTAAACGTCGACCGTACTGCGACTAAAGACTGTATCGTTAAGTATGAGGACAACTTTGAGTAGCCGTATTTATTTGCTATTATATTTTTTTCTTAAAACAAGACATAGGCTTAATAAGGCACATAATAAGGTTCACATTTTGTCCTAGAAACTCGACGTAAAGCAAGTGGTTTAGACAGTATTGACTTAAACCTCCCGAGTAACAATTACGATTCCGGACAAATTCCGATTCCGGTAAAAAACGATACGATTGCGAAAAAAAATTGTACTGTGTGAACCTCAACGACATATGATCCACAAAGCAGAATATCTGGACATAGTCTAGCCATAGTTATTTTTAAGAAATAAAGTTCAGGATCTGTGTATGGCGGCCATTTAGAGAATGTGGCATGGTGCTTCCTCTAACTCCGACTTTGATGTCGAATTTAACTATCATACACTGTTTATATCGATTTGGTTTAGGCACTGTTCAAACACCGTGAATGTCAATTAGACTTTGGCCTATGGCTAATTTTTTTATCTGTTTCTCTCATCCTGCTTGCATCAAAAATTTACGACAATCCGGAACGTTGCTCAAAATAGCGTTTTTTTTAATTATATAAATTCACCGCATTTATTCTGCAAGTACCCAATTGAAAAACCATGAAGAGGACTCTTAAAGAACATATTTTGGCAGCATATTAACCTTTGTTTGTTGAAATCGTGCAAACAGTCATTGAAATATTCTCAAATTAAGCCAGATAGGGGTTGTCCGAAATTTATTTGCTAGACCTTAATGAAAGTACCATAAAGTCTCTAAAATAAAATAAAAATTAGACTTTCTTATATCAAATAGTGCTTACCAATACCTTCAGACCATACTCTCGGAACATAATAATATAAAATTATGCACATGTCAACATTTAGACGAGGTTTGTTTTGTCCTTATACTTATCGATACAGTCCTTAAGCATTGAGACCCGAAGACCTGTGTGTACACAAAATAGGAGGATTTGCGTAGGAACGGCGACCGATTATGGTTATATGGGACATGTTATGCTATTGTCCCAGAGCTGTAAGAACCTCTTTTTAACCCCCGACGCAAAAACGACGGGGTGTTATAAGTTTGACGTGTCTGTCTGTCTGTCTGTCTGTCTGTCTGTCTGTCTGTCTGTCTGTTTGTCTGTGTGTGTGTCTGTCTGTGGCATCGTAGCTCTCGAACGGATGAACCGATTTTGATTTAGTTTTTTTTGTTTGAAAGCTGAATTAGTCGGGAGTGTTCTTAGCCATGTTTGATGGTAATCGGTCCACTATGTCGGAGGTTATTCAAAATTTTAATTAGTTTTTTTTTTAATAAAAAAAAATTACAATGGTATGTGGCTGATTCTTAGCGGCCCGAAATGTATTACAAAAACACCTAAATACTATTTTTTTCAGCCTTCTAGCTCAAAAAATAAAGATTTTACACCCGGGTTAGATTTTTTTGAAAAAAAAATTATCCAAATCGGTCCAAAAAATGTCTATATATACGAAAATATAAAATTCGTGTGGCACTATTGTGCCACCGAAAGCCCAAATCTGAAGTCCATTTTGGTCTATCTCTTATCGTTTCCGAGATATAACGTCTTGAAAGTACGAAATGTACTAAACTTCTACTATTTGTTTGTGAAATCATTGCTATCACATTCCATCAGGCGCTCATGACTAAATTGTATGGAAGAGTCGAAATCCGACTCGCACTTGACCAATTATCGTAGAAAGTTGTGTTTCGACGTAAAACGATGAGGTGTTATAAGTTTGACGTGTCTATCTGTGTCTCTGTGTGTGTGTGTGTGTGTGTGTGTGTGTGTGTGTGTGTGTGTATATGTGTGTCTGTCTGTGGCATCGCATCGTGTCGTAGCTCCTGAACGGATCTACCGATTTTGATTTATTTTTTTGTTTATAAAAGGTGAATTAGTCGAGTATTTTTTTATTTATATTAGCTGTAGGTGAGGGCCTTTCTTCCCGTGGGAGAAGGCGACTGTGGGATGTGGGTTAAATTGTGGCGTAGGCGAGAGGCTGGCAACCTGTCACTGCAATGTCACAGTTTCGTTTTCTTTCAACCCCTTATTTGCCAATAGTGGCACTGAAACCTGAGTAGTTTCATGTGCTCTGCCTACCCCTTCATGGGACACAGGCGTGATTGTATGTATATGTAGCTGTAGGTGATGGCCGCTGGTCCAAGATGGTCGCCGCCACAAAAAAAAATATTTATTTATTATGGATTACAGAGGCAAGCCTGATCGCGCGATAAATGATAAAACCAGCAGGGTTAGCACATGATTGCCGCGAGAGTATGTCACCGCGAGATAGACTACCGGTTCTTATGTCATTAATACAATTACGACAAAGACGTGTCATCTCATCTATCTCGCGGCGACATACTCTCGCGGCAATCATGTGCTAGGCCTAAAGGGGCGGCTCATTCTGCGATTCTATCGCCGCGCTACATGTATATGGCGGCGGCCGCGAGTTTCGCGGCCCGTTCACTGGTGACGACCTTCACGCGGTGCAATAGAATTCTATGTCGGCTGCTCGCGTGCGGTCTGTTTGTTAATGTAGGTAAGAATTTAGAATGGCGGCATTTTATGAACATCAAAGGAGTGAGCCTTCAGTATTTGTACTATTATATTCTGTGATATTCGTACTATTAGTAAGTGCGAAAAGGATGGCCTGGCGCGACCATGCTATCGGTGCTGATTTTTAACCGCCGCCTCAAATCTCAAAGGAAGGGGTTCTCAATTCGTCTGTATTTTATTTTTTATGTTTGTTCCTCGATATCTCCGTCGCTACTGGACCGATTTTGAATTTTTTTTTGATAGTATATGAATACAGATTGGTCCCATTTTTCTCAGAACCCAGTTCTGATGATGGGATCCTGGAGAAATCGAGAGAACTCCTCAAATCTGAAAGGCATACATATGGTGATTTTTGTGTTTTTAAAGGAATGGCATGCATTTATTTACTTACGGAACAGTGACATTTGGTGCAGTGGAACTGCTGATGATGGTCAGAACGGAACTCCTCAAATCTGAACGGCACGCTTATAGTGACTTTGGTATTTTTATAAGATCAGCATGCCCTTACGTCCAGAACAGTGACATTTGGTGCACTGGAACTTCTGATGATGGTCAGAACGGAACTCCTCAAATTTGAACGGCACGCTTATAGTGACTTTGGTATTTTTATAAGAACAGCATGCACTTACGTCCAGAACAGTGACATTTGGTGCAGTGGAACTCCTGATGTTGGTCAGAACGGAACTCCTCAGATCTGAACGGCACGCTTATAGTGACTTTAGTATTTTTATAAAAACAGCATGCACTTACCTCTAGAACATCTTGAACGTAAAAAATGTAGGTAAGTAGGTACTTAACATACAATTCGGTACTTGAATTCCAAAACACAAGAAATATGACAAAAGAAAGAGCCCCCTACAAAAAGAAAGAAATAAAAACCTTAAATTATAAATTTAAAAAACCCCCGACACAAAAAAAAGGTGAATTAAATTAAAAATTAAATAAAAAAGGGTGAAAAAAACTAAAAGTGCGAGCTTTCAAAAAGTAATAAAATAACTAAATAAGTAGCTCTAGGAATACCTACCTTCCTTCTTACGAAATACCTACCTTCTTCTTCTTAGGAATATCTACCTACCTTCTACCTTCTTACGAAATACGTAAGATTAAAACCTAACTACGAAATTCTTGAACGTAAAAATTTTGGTACTTAAACATAAAATTACTTGAATTCTTAAACACAAGAAATATGACAAAATAAATTATTAATTATTATTCTCTTTATTGATTTCCATTATTAATTAATGGTAAAGTGTTGTCGCGTCGGGGGACCGCTCTTTGCCTGTCTAACTTGAAACTTAAAAACTAAATATTTACACAGCTAAACTAACTTAATAAATGTTTAACAAAAAATTCACTAGGTACATACATTAAACTAACTACCTGAACATGAACAATGTAACTGTACAACCAAAATGTCAAAGGAAGTACTTATTAGAATTACAAGTAACGTATATGTTTACAACCAAACAAACTAGATAAGTGCTGAGCAAAAATTTCAACACCCAATCTTAAAATAAGACTCTAAAGAGACTGCATCGGAAACACAACCGTCAACGACGTCTGCCCTTACGCTAATATTGAGAGCGGTCCCCCGACGCGACAACACTTTACCATTAATTAATAATGGAAATCAATAAAGAGAATAATAATTAATAATTTATTTTGTCATATTTCTTGTGTTTAAGAATTCAAGTAATTTTATGTTTAAGTACCAAAATTTTTACGTTCAAGAATTTCGTAGTTAGGTTTTAATCTTACGTATTTCGTAAGAAGGTAGAAGGTAGGTAGATATTCCTAAGAAGAAGAAGGTAGGTATTTCGTAAGAAGGAAGGTAGGTATTCCTAGAGCTACTTATTTAGTTATTTTATTACTTTTTGAAAGCTCGCACTTTTAGTTTTTTTCACCCTTTTTTATTTAATTTTTATGACACATGACAGCGTCCATAAAACGTAAACTCGCGCAACCTAATGAAATTTTAAATAAAATCCTGTAATAATCTTAAAAAAAAAATCAAGTACTTAAAAGCAATATTTCGCTTACTTAAACATAATCTAACACATGTTACATTTTTGCAGATCTTCGTTAGTGAGTATTTTACGATATTAATTTATCACGCAGGGATTACTTATTATGTCATCTGTACATTGACATCTGACATCTGATCTGACATTTTAGTAAGTTGACAGAAATCGTATATTTGTTTAAGCGCCTCCTTGTACATAGGGCTTAATCGATTCAACCAATTCGAAATTAATCGTTAGATTTGGCAAACGATACGTCTTAGCCACATCGCAACATACTTCAAAACAAATGTGTCAAAAATAAACCGGGACATAAATCTTAACTGAATGTACATATTTTTTAAACATTATTTTTTAAATGTTATTTTATGGCGCGCAGTCATTTTATAAAAAAAATATTACTGTCTGTCACTGATCCCGAATAATTTACCAACACAATATATTCGTTCTAAATATTCTCACTAATATTCCACGCCGTCTCATGTGCAGATGCTTGTGTAGACCTCGAACTTGATGGGCTGTTGTTGGCACGCGTCTGTCTTTAATGTTTCCAAATTATTCCTCTTTATTATTATCTCGGTACTGCATCAATAAAACATTATTCACATATTTAGCGATGCGGTGGCTGTTATCTACGATATGCGCCATGTGACTTGCATTTGTTGGTATTGAATTGAATGAGTTTAGAAAGATGAACCTTGCTCCTGTTGTCCATCGCTGTTCAACTTGGCAACGCGGCAAGCATGTTGGGCTCCTTTGCGTCTTGAACTTGAGGGGCGCGGGGTGGACATAGTTAATATTTTTTACAACTACTAGGCTTGCATATAATTTTGGTACAGACTTTATTAACTTTACTTATTGGCATCACGGTTCAACACTATTTCATAAAGATTTATTTAAAATAAAATAGCCAAAAAACCGTGACCTTAAAAGTTTCAGAGAAAAACGTTTAGTAATAATAGCTTATTCATTAAATGAAATTATATATTATTTTTATACAATTTCTGACTTCGAAAAATACCTAAAATAATAATAATGTCGCATTTTAACAAATCAATTTAAAATCTATTATCGATCAAAGTTTTCGAGTTTTCTTCGCTAATACGGAAACATTGACTATTTATATTATGCATTAAAGTGAAGGAGGTTGTCAAACATAAAAAAACAACAATAATATTTTGACGACCTGTCTGGCCTAGCGCGTAGTGACCCTGCCTGCTACGCCGCGGTCCCGGGTTCGAATCCCGGTAAGGGCATTTATTTGTGTGATGAGCACAGATATTTGTTCCCGAGTCATGGATGTTTTCTATTTATATAAGATAGATAGATAGATAGATAGAATACTCTTTATTGGCACACTGTATAAGATAGATAGATAGATAGATAGAATACTCAGCACACCTCAGCAAAAGATACAGTGGAGACAAAACAAATGATTATAAATAGAGGCAGACAACAGGCGGTCTTATCGCTAAAGAGCGATCTCTACCAGACAACCTTTGGGTAGCGGAAATAACAAACATAATCAAAAAGAGTAGGTGCTTCGAAATAAAAAAATCATAATTATTCTAATGTCCAACACACAAATTGAATAAACATACACATATAAGAGAATATAAATAGACTTACAGAAACATACTTAAATAGTAATATACAACAAGCCAGATATATAGTATCAAACCAAAAATATACAGCAATCATACCAACCACAGAGTAAATATAGCAATACGATCACTAAGGGAGAGATAGATAATGTTCTTTAAGCATTTTTTAAAAACAGAAAGAGATTGAGCCCGTCTAATGCCCGGAGGTAGAGAGTTCCAGAGTCTAACAGCTCATAAGTATTTGTATATTATATATGTATATCGTTGTCTGAGTACCTGCAACACAAGCCTTCTTGAGCTTACCGTGGGGCTCAGTCGATCTGTGTAATAATGTCCTATAATATTTATTTATTTATTTATTTTATATCTTCACTACCGACTTGACATTATACATCACATTGACATAGTTTCGAGTTCTACGAAAGCATTACGATGTTATGATCCCAAAAGAAATCACTTCGTTATTACGTCATGTATAATGGTTGGAGATGTAAATAATTCATGAAGGAATAGAATTTTCATATTCTTTCACTTAGCTGGTCGTAGCGCGTTATACACCTGCACAACAGCCGAGATAGTGAGCTCCTGAGCTAGTTATGATGACTTTCTTCTGTTTTTAAAAGAAACGTTAAACTGCAAATGGTTCCTCGTAGTAGAATATATAATAATATAATATCGTAGTAGGTAATTTTTTTTTAAATATATTGATTTAAACTAACACGATTTGCACTCATAATTTTAGAACAAAACGGGACTTAATCGCGTAAACACTTAATTACATTTATATTTGGCCCGACGTAACACACATACGACCTAATGTGACGTTCGAAAAGTCGTACCAAATATAAATGTAAGTGTTTACGCGATTAAGTCCCTTTTTGTTCTAAAATTATTTTTTATTAACTTTATAAGTTGGTAAAATATAATCAGCACAATTTAGTTAAACATGTAGGTACTTAGAAAAACTTGAATTTTTCAGGGAGTTCATTAGAAAATAATAGTGAACTACTATAGTTTTGGGACTATCTAGTACAAGTAGGTACGCGGTACGCTATCGAGCAACGTATTTAAAAACGCCAAAACTCATAATCTGCTATGCCTTCAAATTCAACTCTGAAATCCTAAACTATCGTTATAGTATATTAATTGTAAACTAGATATACATGATGTTAGTCGACTTGACATGATTCTATTTTGTTCTACCACGGTCTACTATTTAACCACACCGTAAGTGTATAAATGAATGTAGGACCCTTTTTCATATAAACACAGCTCTTTCCACACAACCTCAACCGGAAGTTTCTCACGAAACCAACAAAATATTGTTCTATTTCCAGCGAAGCACTTAAAACTACGTTGTAACTAGTCAGTTAATTAATTTGTCACCATAAATAGTTTCCGCAACACCAGTGTTTTAAAACAAACAAAAGAGTGAAAAGAAAAATGTCTTCGGAAGCTCCTAGATTCTGCAGAAAAGATTTGAGATATGGTTTATTCGCATCTAGACATCTTTCCCGGTTTTTCATTAAGTTTTCAAGAGGTTCGCGGAGCTCTTTCTATTCTTAATTTTCTTGTTCTATTTCTAATTCGTTTTGCACAGTAATGAACTTCAGAGAACAGATTTTAACCCACTTATTAGCATACTTTTCTGAATTAAGGTAAGTATAACACATAGTATTATATTGTAATGTAACAAAATTTTAAGTTTACTTTGGTAAGTTTTGACTTTCTACATAAGGTACAGTAACGGGGCAAATCTTGACTGGGGGACAATTGTAACTGATCCATTCTTTCCATTATTACACTATGATGTTGAGTTCTACATGTATCCACTGAACACGTCTACCATATATAACCGATGGTCACTCTATTTAATAATGCAAACATTGTAAAACATGAAAAAAATGGACCAGTTACATTTGCCCCCAGTCGAGATGGGGCCCGCTGTACCTTACATATTTATTTGAGGTATATTCGAGGATTAAGGTTTTTTAAAACTCGATAAAAACTGTCTTAATATAAATGTCTGATGGTTATACCGCTTTCGGCATACGTTTCAGTAAAAACGAATTTCTCTAGTTAAAATTAGTTCTCCGTAAGGCCAGCGTGAAAACCGGGTTTTTTTTTCAGTTAAAAATTATTTTCTTAAAGCGCTTTGGTGTAAAGTTGTCTATCTGATTGTTTTTTTAGTGAACATTTGTTTTTACTTGACGATTTAAGTATCTAAACATTTTAGTTATGTTAACATTATAAAATAAAGCACGTATTGTCAAATATTCTTACAAACAAAACCTAGATAAATGCAGTTGTAGCGGCGTTTAATTGGTGAGGCTACTTACATTTGTCCAGAGGCGCTTGTGGGGCCACGTGGAAACACTTTGGGAAAATCCTCACACTAAAACGATTGTCACATATAAACGGAAGCTTAGGTCACTGGTCGGAATATCACTTAAAATGTCAATTTTCACGTTTGTGTCGCGCCGGTGCACCGATAACTATTTTTAATTCGTAATAACGGGAGCGCAGATCATGGCGCTCGCACGGTCGAAGAGAGAGTTTTTTTCTATATATCCGCCAGGTGCCGTGGCAGGCGCACCGGAAAGTCGCTTTGGGACTTCTGTAATTGCCAGCTCCAAAAAACTGTGCTACATATACATGGAAAAAAGTATTCTTTCAAAATTGTGTTGCCTTGTATGTATGAAAATGAAATAACTATTTAACTATATCAAGAAAAGAAATTAAAACTAAAAATCTCTGTTCCTCGACGGAACATGCCGCTCACCTTAAAAGACACGGAGTGACTTTTAAAAGAAATAAAAAAAAGAAACTATACGAAAGTATACCAAAATATTTTATGAAACTTATATTGAACTTAACATTAAGAGTCGTAACGATTGTATAAGTTTATTCTAAAGGTAAGGGACAGACCTTCACAACAGGTCGTTTGAACAACGTGTTCCCGCTTTTCAATGTTACGACGCGAATAACTTGATCGCTGCCCGGATGGACAGCATGAACGCGCGCGAGTTTCCACTGCAGCGGCGGCAGGTGGTCGTCGCATACCACAACAACAGTACCTTCACGAACGGCGGGACCGCGGTCTTGAAGCCACTTTGTACTTTGTTGCAGTTGATGGAGATATTCACGACTCCATCGACGCCAGAAATGCTGGACAGCTTGCTGTATCCAGCGCCAACGTGTAAGACGATTAGGGTTCTCGTCTATCAGAGAAACGTCCGGTAGGGCCGTTAAGGGCTCACCGATTAAGAAATGGGCCGGCGTAAGAGGTAAAGGATCCGCGGAGTCCGAACTTAGAACGCAGAGCGGACGACTGTTTAATACAGCTTCGATTTGACACGTCAAAGTGTGCATACAATCATATGTTTGCGTTTGTGTACCTATTACGCGATGTAAATGAGTTTTGAAACTCTTAACAGCTGCTTCAAATAATCCACCGAAATGACTAGCATAAGGTGGTTGAAAATGCCAAGTTAATCCTTGTTTTAAAGTTTGTTGATTAAGGGCACTCATGACCGAATCATTACGTAAAAAAATATATAACTCTTGAAGGTAATTATTACAACCAACAAAGTTACGTCCGCAATCGGTATATATATCCGTACAATATCCTCGACGGGACGTGAAACGTCGCAACGCAGCTAAAAAACCTTCCGTGGAAAGTTCGGAAACTAACTCAAGATGTACAGCTTTAACGCTCATACATACGAAAACTGCAACGTAACATTTTATTATTTTTGCATTACGAACCTTATTAGCGCGTACGTAGAATGGCCCACAAAAGTCACAAGACGTTTTACTAAACACACGTGCGGGGCGTAGCCGAACCGAGGGTAACATTCCTATGCGCGGCTGGCAGCGAGTCGGTCGAGCGCGGAAGCATTTGATACAACGATGTACGCGGAGGCGAACAATATCACGACCAGAGATAATCCAGTATCGCTGTAAGAGCGAGTTTTGCACGCACTGCGAACCGGCATGTAGTTCCTTTATATGCGCATCGTCAATGATAAGATTTGTAAGAGGATGTCTTTTAGGTAAAATCAATTGATGTTTTGATTCAAAAGGTAAAAGTGATTTGTGAATACGTCCGCCGACGCGTAACAAACCATCCCTATCTATAATGGGCGTGAGACGCCGCAAACGAATTGACGGAAGTTTATTTGACGAAATCCTCTTAATGTCGTCTTCGAACACTTTTTGTTGTGTAATCAATATTAGTCGATTTAATGCAAAATTGTACTCTGGTACGGTGACGTACTTTGGGAATGTTTGTTTATGTTTCCTGCATTTATTGTAGAAACGAAATATGACTGCCGTGACGCGAACTAATTTACCTAGCGACGAAAATCGCGTTATAAGAGTGTCGTCGTCCGGGGAAGGAGGCAATGTGGACACACATGCATAACTAAGACTTGCCGAGTCATGTGTATTGCGTTTTTCCTCGTTCGTGTTTACCACCGGTTTTGGTATAGGCCAGGAGTCGCGACTTTGTTGGAGCCATGTAGGACCATGGAACCACAAGTCATTTTGTACGAGCGCGGCGGGGAGCAGACCGCGAGACGCCGGGTCAGCGCTGTTATCAGCTGACGGGACGTGACGCCAACAGCGCGCCGGGACACGGGACAAAATCTCACTAGTGCGGTTCGAGACAAACGTTTTCCATTCATGCGGGGGTGACTGAAGCCACGCGAGCACGACGGAACTGTCAGACCATGCGTACACTTGATCGGGGTGAATGTGACCACCGTAAAGATGCATAACTCTTTCAATTAATTTTGATAGAATTACACAACCCATCAATTCCATTCTAGGTATAGTAAGGCATACCCGAAGAGGTGCAACGCGACTTTTAGCCATGACTAAATAGGTTTGAACTCGCCCGGTGTTATCCGTCAGACGTATATAAACACATGCTGCGTATGCAATTTTGCTTGCGTCGGCAAATCCGTGAATTTCGATTGAATCGAAGTCGTCAGTATTGAAAATATGACGAGGAAAAGAAATTTGCGATAGGAGCGGTAGCTCGTTAATAAAACTCGTCCATGAGTTAATAATATCGATAGGGGGTTCTGAGTCCCAGGGAATTTTGGCTAACCATAGCAATTGAATTAAATGTTTGGCAAACAATGTCACCGGAGATAATAACCCGAGGGGGTCGTAAATTTTTGCAATTTCGGAAAGAATCGCCCGCTTTGTACAGGCCTGCGAAGAACTTTGAACTTTGAAACTAAATGCGTCAGATCTTGGATTCCATTGAAGTCCAAGGACCTTGACCCCTTTGTCATTTTCCATTTCGGCAAAATGAACATTTTCGCGCCGCTCACCATGAAACTCTGTCGGTCGCGTGGCAGCGAGAATGGCTGGCGAGTTACTTTGCCACTTTCGCAATTCGAACCCGGCCGTGGCACAAATACCTATCAGCTCCTGCTGCAGATTGAGGGCTTCGGCTAAGGTATCTGCGCCGGTCACCACATCGTCGACGAACACGTCATTTAGGAGGACTGGCGAGGCGAGCGGGAAACGCTCGGCTTCGTCATGCGCGAGCTGTTTAATTGTGCGCAAGGCGAGATAAGGGGAACTACTGATACCAAAAGTAACGGTACGCAGCCTATAATCGCGCAGAGGTTCCTCTGGCGACTTGCGCCACAGGATGCGCTGAAAGTCCCTATCACTCTCACGTACAAGAATATTCCGATACATTTGTTTAATATCAGAACAAAATGCAACTTTATGTACTCGAAATTTTAGAAGTACATCTACTATGTCTAAGTGTAACTTAGGCCCTTTTAGCAACGCATCATTGAGCGCGTAGCCACTCGTTGTGCGACAACCAGCATCATAGACAACACGAGTTCGGGTAGTGTCGGAAATCTTCGACACCGAGTGGTGCGGGATGTAATAACTCGCGCCAGCGGGGGTTATCGTCCGCGAGCTCCATGTGGTTAAGATCCACATACTCCTGGAGGCACGCGTGATACTCCGCCTTCAGCTGGGGGTTTCGTTCTAGACGGTATTCCAGTTTGTGGAAACGTGCTAGAGCAATTTGCCGAGACTCGCCGAGGGGCGGTGCATCGGGCTTGAATGGCAGAGCAACTATGTATCGCCCTGTCTCATCGCGCGTATGCGTCCTTTGGAAAAAGGATTCGCATAGCTTTTCTTCGGGAGTGTAACTCCGCATCTCTGGAACTGACTCCAGCTCCCAAAACTTCTCGAGATTGTCGTTGTCGAACGACGTAAAACAAGTATGGCGTGGAGTCGAAATATTAGAAGTAAAGTTGACTTTACCCCTAGTAAATAACCAAATACACTATTGATTGCTGTGGGTGTGCCAGGTTTACCCCTGACTATACCCTCGCGAATGACATCCATGAAAATGTCCTCGCCAAGTATCATGTCAACCGGCTGAGGTTTATGAAATTCAGGGTCGGCTAGAGCGAGCCCTTGCAAATGAGGCCATTCCCCGTACGGTGCTAGTGGTACACTAGGCATTTGACGGGTTAATTTTGACAAAATAGTAGCCTCCAAAGGAATACTTGGACTTTGTTTGCCCTTGGGCGAAATTGAGCACACGAAGGTACCCCTAGGGTTGAGCGGTAAATCACCGACACCTACCAACGGCTCGCTGACATTTCGTCGCGGTAAATTTAATCGTTGCATACACGATTCAGTAATAAGAGCTGCTTGTGAGCCCCCGTCTAACATACAACGAATTGTAGCAATTTTATTATCTTCGTAATAAAGGTCAACCAACGCAGTTGACAGTAACACCGTATGAGGCTCAATACCTAAACCTAGATTATTTTGATTCACGCCGTGAACAGCTGATGGGCTCGGGACAGCGCCCGCGCCGGGCTGCGACTGCTCCGTTAGAGCGAGCGAGACGGCAACTAGTTCCGCGGCTTCATTGTTCGCCGGGAAGGGTCGCGTACGCGTAAGGTCCGAATCTAAATGAATTAAGGTGTGGTGCTTCTTATTGCACTTACGACACTTAAAACTTGATTTACAATTACGTAAGTCATGTCCGGAACATAAACAATTATAACAAATGTTATTTGTTTGAACAAATGTGAATCTATCTTTAGTAGACAAATTTAAAAATTCTAAACATTTGTGAAGTGAATGGAAGCCTTTGCACTTCACGCAAGATCGAACCTTATTCGTATCGACATACGGTCGAGTTTGGTCTGACGTATTCGTAATTAAAACCCGTTTAGGTGTAATTTGATTTGAATTTAAATTATTTTTATTTGTTGTACTTAAGGAATTATTTTTTGTGGACTGTATATGGGAAACTGTAATCATCTGTTCCGCCGTAAGTTCGCGCTCTAAGAATGTTATTAAGGTTTGGACTTTAGGTATTTCACTTGGGTTGGTTAAAGAACGTTCATATTCTTTTCGCGTATTAACGGGAATTTTACGTAATAATAAATTTAACAGAACGAAGTCCCATTCTTTAACCGGAAACTCCAAAACTTCAAGTGCTTTAATATTTTCGTGGTAAACATTAAGCAAATTTCGCATAGCAACAACTGATGAGCGCGCGGAACAAGAATCGATATCGAATAATTTATCTAGATGTTGTGACGCAATAATGCGTTTGTTGTCATAACGGGATTTTAGAACATCGATCGCAATTGAATAATTACTTTCCGTTATGGGAATTGATTTAATTAAATTAAATGGTTCGTTTTTAACCGAAAGTAGTAAATACCTAAACTTTTCCGCGTCAGTGTAGGCATTGTTGTTGTGGACCAACGATTGAAATAAGTCGAAAAAGGCGGGCCAGCCCGTAGGTTCACCGTGAAATTCAGGAAGCGACAATTTAGGCAAGTTTCGACGGTCGTTCATAAACGTGTCGTGTTGGCTAGGCACAGGAATGCGGCTCGCTCGCCGCTTTTCTACATCTACCTCCTTTAGGTTATTTAAATGCGTAACTATCGCGTAATATAAATCGTTGAAATCATTTCGAATCTTAATGTTGGCTTCTTTGTTGAAGCTATTAGACTTAATTAATGCCTTTTCGATCTTAGTTTGAATTTTGGTAAACTTTCGCTGGTGCGCTGTTAAATCGGAAGTTCTTGAACGAAATTGTTCTATATTCGTTGCTGCGAACTGTAATGTTCGTTTTAATTCGTCGAGAATTAGATCTCGCTCGAATAAATCTTGTGTCATACACGATGTGTCGGTTTCGACACCGTCTGTAGGATTCGGTACCATTTTGCCGTGAGCAAAGATGGCGGAAATTACAATGAAAAATTGAACTACAAACGTATGTAATTGGAATGATGGGTACGTAATACCGCAAAATACACGGGCAACACAACGTGAGAAAGAAAAATCCGGATCGAACGGATCAAAAAACTATATGTAGCGGCGTTTAATTGGTGAGGCTACTTACATTTGTCCAGAGGCGCTTGTGGGGCCACGTGGAAACACTTTGGGAAAATCCTCACACTAAAACGATTGTCACATATAAACGGAAGCTTAGGTCACTGGTCGGAATATCACTTAAAATGTCAATTTTCACGTTTGTGTCGCGCCGGTGCACCGATAACTATTTTTAATTCGTAATAACGGGAGCGCAGATCATGGCGCTCGCACGGTCGAAGAGAGAGTTTTTTTCTATATATCCGCCAGGTGCCGTGGCAGGCGCACCGGAAAGTCGCTTTGGGACTTCTGTAATTGCCAGCTCCAAAAAACTGTGCTACATATACATGGAAAAAAGTATTCTTTCAAAATTGTGTTGCCTTGTATGTATGAAAATGAAATAACTATTTAACTATATCAAGAAAATAAATTAAAACTAAAAATCTCTGTTCCTCGACGGAACAGCAGTGATTTTTAATTACTAAGTACTTACCTACCTACTAATTACCTAAGCGGTAAAAACTACTTTGAATCTAAAATTACAAAACTCAATTACCTCGCAAACCGTTTAAGTGGCAGGACTGTAAAAGAATTGCTATCGCTTTCTGTTTGAACTTCTCGCCATGAGCGAGGAACGTGGCAGTTTCTCGGATGAGATTAGAAAATTACCTGTATTTTTAATGGAATTATTTTATATTCTTAATTTACTGCAGAAAAAAATGAAAGAGCGACAAATTTCTCAAAAATCAATCGAAGAATTTGTCTCAGGTGTTAAGGTTTTTCATTCATAGCTCTTTGTAGAGGAAAGTTCCTCTACAAAGCGGGAAAACACTATCATCAGCTATAGGATAACGAGGGATTTCGTCGTAGAACTTAGACCGTTATAAATAGAACACCGTTCTACGAAATTAAGCTATTAAGTGTCGTATTCTATGGTTTTTTAGGGTTCCGTAGCCAAAATGGCAAAAACGGAACCCTTATAGTTTCGTCATGTCCGTCTGTCCGTCTGTCCGTCTGTCCGTCTGTCCGTCTGTCACAGCCGATTTACTCGGAAACTATAAGTACTACAGTGATGAAATTTGATGGGAATATGTGTTGTATGAACCGCTACAAAATTATGACACTAAATAGTAAAAAAAAGAATTGGGGGTGGGGCCCCCCATACATGTAACTGAGGGATGAAAATTTTTTTTTCGATGTACATACCCGTGTGGGGTATCAATGGAAAGGTCTTTTAAAATGATATAAAGTTTTCTAAAAAACATTTTTCTTAAAGTGAACGGTTTTTGAGATATCAGCTCTCAAAGTCGTAAAAAGTATGTCCCCCCCCTCTATTTTTATAACTACGGGGTATAAAATTCTAAAAAAAATAGAGGTGATGCATGCTAATTAACTCTTTCAACGATTTTTGGTTTGATCAAAGTATCTCTTATAGTTTTTGAGATAGGTTGATTTAACTGTAATTTTGGTTAAGTTATTGGTTTATTATATTTGCTGCTACGGAACCCTTTGTGCGCGAGCCCGACTCGCACTTGGCCGGTTTTTTTTAGTTATGGAATTGGTTTATTTATGTATTTCATATCATCAAAACCTTTGTAGAATTTCAAACACGCTTATTAACACGCATTCGCGCGCAATTTGCATTCGCGACAATACATATATTATACGAAGCCTGTGAATGAACCTATATACCTATGTAGCTTCTAATTTAACTTTTCAAGTTAATGGATCAAACAAAAATCATTAACCTTCAAAAGTTCTATAGCAGATCCCACGAAACAACAAATACCATTTCAGCGCAAGCCAACCGCCGGGCGAACCTAATTTAACACGGAACATAACATCACAGATATGCGGCATTGCATTGTCGGGGCCCACTCAATAGAGTGATGATAAAATTACTTCACAGGGAAATAAATCGTTTAAAACCGTGGTTCAATGGGCGAGAATAAAGCAGCGAGAGGTATAAAGGGGAATGGGCGTCAGTTGTGGAAGGGGTGGGGTAACAAGTGCAATACAAAACAATATCCCGGAGTAATTTCCTCAGAGGAGCCAGTGCATGCAGCGTGCTCTGCCGGCGCCCGCCTCGCCGCCTTCGCTCATCAACCTTCTTTATTATCATTGAATATAACCCTCTTGCTCCCTCCAGTGCTGTTAAGCAGGGACAGTGTTATATATTTACGACGCCGCAGCGGTACCGAATCGCCCGTCCCGCAACTGCACACTGACAACGCTTTGTCATTTTCATTCACTTCTACTACTTTGGGAATTGGAGATAATAAATTCCGACCAATTGCTTTTGTTTCTTTTGTGTAGTTTAAACGCTTTAAGTTTATTTCAAGAAGTTTATACATATTTTTTCGCTTTACTTTATATGAATTATTCTAAAATGTAAACTATAATTTCAAAGATACTTTCCGTACCTTTTTGGAAGATGAATATGTACAAATTTTTAATAGAAAAGTTTCGATTGAAATATATTTTTTTTATATTTTTAGACGAAATGAATTTTTATTATTATGATCCATCGTCAAATGCAATAAATGAACTAACTTTTTATATAAAATAATCTTGAGACTCGCGAGAATAACTTTACAAATGTTTCAAACTTTGGAAAAATGAATTCCCTATTTTATGTCATATATACCATGATCCATCGTCAAATGCAGTGAAATAAATGTCTTTAAACTTAAGCTTTCGGGCGTTTTTTGTAAGTTGAAAATCAAATCTTGAGACTCGTTACGTGATATTCAATAACACAAAAATTTGAACAATCAAATGAGACATATTTAAAATTGGCAAAAACAATCAATACAAAATTTGACGTATCGGCCCCTATACAAATAGATGAACTTGTTTCTTCTATCTAAATATAGTTCTGTGGAATATGCAGACCATGTTTAAAATAATATGTTCTTTAGAATTCTCCAGATAAGTTTAACTGAAAATCGTAAACACTCATTAGATAAACAAATTAGAGTTGCTTTCAGTAAAAGTCCCAGATTTAAGGTAAAAGCCTTTCCTCCGTCGCAGTTGGCTGCGAGCCCGAGTGCGAGCAATTAGCTCGAATTATGCCCAAAAACAAGTTCCGAACCAATTTGCAGATGTAGACCCAACTTAAGGACACGTTTACCAATTTATTCAGCAAAGTGCGGTACGACTATTGATTGAAAAAACTTTTTAATGGCATTCAGTTGTTTTCTACCAATTACTATGTTTTATAATTTAAAACGACTCTGACTCCGAAATAGACCCGAGTGCAAGCAAACGGATCAATATCTGTTAAAAAATAGTTCCGAACCAATTTGCAGATGTAGAACCATAGTATAAGTCCGTAAAAGTAAAATGTAATTTAATAAAAAAAAACTTCAGGACCATAAAAAAATTACGCTTGATAGATGGCGCCGCACCTTGGACGGTGGTGCTTTAGACGATGCTAATATGTATTAATATAAAAAAAAATTAACACATACAAGGCAAGCCCATCATTGGTGCGAGATTTTTTTCGCCGTGACAAAAAGAGACGAGTGATCCATTACGCGGCAAGATATTTGCAAAACCAACATTCTGAATACTAAGATGGAAATCGTGATATGATACATTCGGTAGAGACAGTTTGAGAGAAGACGAAGTCAAGAATGTTGAACCTAAAGATGTCCTTCTGTTCTAAAGGAACGTTTTCCTGCAGAAGATTTGAGAAGTGTGGGAAGGCAGCCGGGACAGTAACCTGCAGCTCCAACTCCAGGGAATTGGGCTGAATGAATGCATCATGTGATCGACAGCCCGCCTGTTTCCGGCCAGGCGTACCTATACTACATCTACCTCTAAGATGGAAATCAATGGAATTTGAATACAAATTTTACTTTGAAAAGAAAAACCATCTACATCCATTATTCATTCATTCTCTTACCCAACTTAAGGACGCGTTGACCAGTTTATTCAGTTAGCAAAGTGCGATGCGACTCGATTGATCGAAAACAACTTCCTAATGGCATTCAGTTGTTTTCTGCCAATTACATCGTTTTAGAATTCAATAAGAATGAATATTTAGTTTCGTTGGATTGCTCTTTGTTAGTATTACAATAAATAAATACCCTAGTATTTGACGTTATCGATTTTATCTACATCCATGTCATACGTTCTCTTTAATATATTTTTCCCCTCACTAGCTCGGAAACACGTGTTTTGTCCTTTAATACCAGCGGGTAAAAACGCGTTTTATCCACTAGTGGGTAAAGTAATTTGACCTTGAATAATGTCAAATTAATTGCTTTAAAAATTTGCACCTGTGGAACTACTGGAAGCAGTGATAAACGCATTTTTTGAGTTGTAGTTTCCTCGCTATAGTGAGGAGAAAAGTTTTGTGTTACATTCGGGTGCAAATGTATTTTACTTCTCGTGTGTTAAAAAACTCGCAAGTTCAGGATTCTATTCTCGAACCACTCGCTTCTCTCGTGGTTCAACTAATCCTTTCACTTGCTCGTTTTTCAATTCCACACTCGGCGTTAAAATACAACTTTGCCCCCTTGTATAACAAATAACTATTTCTACTTGTCGACTGTAATCTGTCAATTAGGGCACCACAGACTAAACTATAAGTGCTAACTTTTCAGTGTTGGATACTCTATGGCAGTTCCGACTCAATTATAATAAGCTCATTATAGTTGACTTTAGTTAACTGTAATAATTTCAAAAATAGAACTTCATACAATTTCTATACTAATTTGCGATATCTGCATCTGCATAATTTTTTTCCGTTATCGGCATCTGAAATAGACACCCGTCCTTTTTTTATCTGTCGCGTTATCGGCCAATCAGAGACGGTTATTACAAACAATTGGTTGCTAGGTAATTCGATGTTGATACAACGGTGAACGACTCTATTAACATTAATTTTAACTTGCATGAATGATGATATTTCCGTCCATTGATGATGAAGATGATGACTCGTAGAAAAAGTATTCTATACAATAGTGATATAATTAAGCTTTTCACTCTCGTACCGTACTATTAGGCCACTTATATTAAGAAATCTATATGTTATGGACCAAGTGATAAATCGGGCACTATACATAATGCCCGGGCATTATGAATAATGCCCATTGTGAGTGGGCAGTTTGATAATAACTATTCAAATAATTAAATTGCCCGGGAATTATACATAATGCCCATCCTCTGTTGGGCAAAGTAATAATAACACATCGAATAGCTGAATTTTGCCCGGGCATTATACATAATGCCCATCCTCTGTTGGGCAAAGTGATAATAACATATAGCATAGCTGAATTTTGCCCGGGCATTATACATAATGCCCATCCTCTGTTGGGCAAAGTAATAATACCACACCGAATAGCTGAATTTTGCCCGGGCATTATACATAATGCCCATCCTCTGTTGGGCAAAGTGATAATAACATACCGAATAGCTGAATTTTGCCCGGACATTATACATAGTGCCCATCCTCTGTTGGGCAAAGTAATAATAACACACCAAATAAGTGAATTTTGCCCAAGAATAGAGATTTTTTATTTTATTTACACAAAGAAAATTACACAGTATGAGAATCCATACTACTTAATATTATAAATGGGAAAGTGTCATAACGTCGGCGGCCTGCTGAACGGATCACCGGAATCTGGCTACCGCAGTCTCATCTCTCGACAACCTTTCAGCCACTCTTTAAGTGTTGCTCTGTTGTCGCACCGTGTGTGCGGCCGTTTTGCCACTCAATGAGTTGGCAAGTCACCGCCTGTCTTTTACAATTGTGAGACTTATTGTGAGGTGCCCGATAGTTTCCTCCCATAGCCCTCTATCCAGTTCATCCAACTTATAAAACAATAACCCATGACTTTAGCTCCCATCGTAGCACAAAAGTGCTGCACTGCAATAGTCTTTGCACCTGGCGGGGACCATCTACGGTTGTGTCATGTCATATTGTGCGCTCAGGGTGGTATCCGCCACGTGTATCCCTTGCCTTTAGATTAAAATGTCTTAAAAGGCCTCTGTGCTGTTGGCTTTGGCCCCACGCATGCCTCCCAAAGGTCCACGCATGCCCACGATCCAGAGATATGCAAAAGACACACCGAACAGCTGAATTTTGCCCGGGCATTATACATAATGCCGATCCTCTGTTGGGCAAAGTGATAATAACATACTGAATAGCTCACTTTCGCCCGGGAATTATACATAATGCCCGTCCTCTGTTGGGCAGAGTAATAATAAAACATGTAGCAAAGCTAATAGATGGATTGGCGCAGCTTCAGCAGACTTTCGTGCCAATCTACACAATATTATTTATGTAACATGTTATTCTTTATTACTTATCTCTATTGTTTGTTGTGTTCGCAGCTTCAGCAGACTTTCGTGCCAATCTATTCAAGAGACTGTATGCAGTTTCATATCAAACTACAAAGGACACCTTCGCGAGCCGCCTGCAGTGCCGCAGGACCTCTCGATGTCGAGGATGGCTGAGATAGGACTTATAATCAATGATTTAGAGTTAAACGACAAGTCCGACATAGGCCGCAGATCAGAGCTCGCTTCGAGCCTTAGTGAGACATAGATGATGTCGGGGGAGGGTGACAGCCATAAGGCAGAGCTACCGGTAAGCGATATCTTAAAAGTGTACTATCACGCATGGAAAAGATGGTGAAACGCCTAGTTTGTTTAGTAGGCATGTCCAAGTGTCCCTTTCTCGCTAGGAGAGGGATAAAATAGCACTTTAGGTGTCAAAAAGCAATTGTTAATAAACTTAGATGATGAACTAGCTCTGCAGAATGCGTACGTAAATGCATGCTGTTCCTTTAAAAAACATAAAAATCACTATATGTATGCCTTTCAGATTTGAGGAGTTCCCTCGATTTCTCCAGGATCCATCATCAGAACTGGGTTCTGATAAAAATGAGACCAATATCTGTATGCATATACATTCAATAAAAAAAAAATCTAAATCGGTCCAGTAAACGGCGGAGATATCGTGGAACAAACATAAAAAAATACAGAAGAATTGAGAACCACCTTCCTTGAGATTTAAGGGCGGCGGTTAAAAAGCGCAATTTACATTTCATTATTTGTTAGGAAACACCCAGTAGGTATAAGTATTGATAAGTTTAATAAGTATTAAACTTATTATCAAATTGCCCAACAATTACGTAGCAGTATCATAATGCCCGGACAATGTGATAAAAATGGCGTTCATGCAAACTTGTTAAGCTTATTATCAAATTGCCCAACAATCACGTAGCAGTATCGTTATGCCCGGGCAATGTGATAAAAAATGTCGTTCAGAAAAACCTGTTAAACTTATTATCATATTGCCCGACGATTACGTAGCAGTATCATAATGACCGGGCAATGTGATAAAAAATGGCGTCTAGATATATAGCTAGGCATTATTCATAATGCCCGGGCATTATACATAATGCCCTTATTAATCACTTGGTCCATAACATATACATGTCTACTTTAATACAAAGCCTAACAAGCTCCAGATAGTTTAATATTATCTATTTGCGCTTTTATTTTGAAACTATATCATGCTCAGCCAGCAGTTAAAAAAATGTACCTATCGCTTTTCTACATAACTACGAGTACATCTGCAATCAAATATAAATACTTAGTAAATATATGGCGTTTTTCTAGTAACTTAATTGCAGTACTTTTTACGACTATTCCATAGTAGCATTCCAGAGCATATAAGTATGATTGTAATATACATATGAACTCACGGGCTCATGAACCTTTACTGGTCTTATATAGGATGTCATGAATCTTGGAACCAAAACAGTATATCATCATCGTCGTCACAAGGCCCCATACATCTTATCTGATGATTTACCGTCCGTAAGTGGGAAACGATGGCTCTTGTATGAATATAGATATGTAGAGGATGACACTATTACAATCGTGGCCTATAAATTAAAGGATATTTTCATTGACAATGACCAGTGAGCGGACGGCGGATGCAATTTACGTCAAAGTCATGTCAAATGATATACGTAATATGGAGAAGACTACAACTTTTCGTTTTGCAGATACCTGAAATTTTGTACAAAAGATCGAGCCTTTAGAAGTATCCATGTGATTTCATTGTGATTTCATTCAACATAATTATTTTAAATATAATTATCGAAGGAAACGCATATAAAGTCACAAGTGAAGACGTAAATTATCGTCTAAGACGTAATTAAAGCATTTAAAAATAATGTAAAGACTCAAGGGGGCAGAATCACTTAGCTTATCTTGGCATGGACTTTTTACTAGTGCAACTTTTTTATCTGGCTCATTTTTGCCATGTTTTAAAGGATTTATTTATTTATTTTATTGTTATTATTAGTTACAGTATAGGACTTATAATTAAAACATATCCCTGCAAAACTGCATCTACAGTTTGTCTGCAGGTGTGAGTCTCTATTTAGCAGATATCGACGGCGAAGTAACAAGAACTCCTAAGTACAGGTCGATTACAAAGATATGTATAACTTTTTCACCTTATTACAATGCAATAAGGTGAAAAAGTGGATACATATCTCTGTAGTCGACTGTACTTAGGAGTTCTTGTTACTTCGCCGTCGTTATGTAGAAACTGTAAACTACTTATGTATGTACTTATAATTTAAAAAATATTAATTACATATTTAAACACTGTTTGTAACTGTCATTTAAGTGTTTGCAAGAGGTACAGTTTTAATGCGTTTTTAAATTTTTTGCGTTTGCGTTTTTAAATAGGATGCATTTGGATAATTCGACAAATCAACCATATTAAAAGTATTTTGGTTTTTATGGCAACCAAACCATATTTAAAAGGGGTAAGGGGTGGGTTACCAATGTGTGATCCAAGTAGCATCATTTTACGTACTGTATTAGAATGACTTACAGGTGAACTCTTAGAACAAATTAAATTATTTTCATAAAAAGTAAAGTAAATACAAGAAAGAAAATACAAGTTACAATATTTTCTATGAAAATAATTTAATTTGTTCTAAGAGTGATAATACATAATAATATTATGTGTTCACGATTGCCTTACTGCAATAATCTCGTGTGACTCAATCCGGCCGATAACCGAGTTGACCATTGGAAACCGCAAGTGGGTATCCATTTATCCATTACGGCCACTAATAGTGCATTCATCGCGGCAAAGAGGATCGAGTTTTATAGAGAGTTACTGTCAAAGTAAAATGTGTAATCACAGTGCATAGACTGCCATCTCTCGACACAGGCTAACTTTTGAACATCAGTTTTGACAATTTTGCCCATATTCTTAGCTTATTGATATGTGTTAAAATGTCAAATATTAATATTAGCGCCATCTAGCCGAGCGTTCCCCAAAGGTGTTACGCCATCTAGGCCACCGTACCTTTTTCTCTAGGGCTTTGAGGTACGTTTTTTTCTTAGACTTTATCCGTCTATACGGAGTTACATATGTCTTTGATCGCAGTGTGACTCAGCTTCCCGAGGACTATCGGAAGTTTTGTGCTTATTCATGTGGTCACTTGGAAATTTAAGCATTCCGATGTTAATTTAAAAGGCCTGTTTTTTGATAAAATCTTTGTTGCCTTTATAAGAAAATAAACATTATGGTATCGAGCACCCTATACTGAGCTTGCCGAATGATGATTCCCATGACAATCCTTTCAAGTCGCTTTAGAATCGGAAATTATCTAAACCTAGTTAATCTCTAGTTATGTTATTTTTTCTTACTTTTATGTGTTTTTTTAAATACTTTTATGTATTTTTAGTTACTCAGTGCTTTGGATTTTACTGTCGTACTATGTAACGTATTTGATATAAAACAAAATAAAAATAAAATAAAATTATTAAGAACAAAATTTGAATGTCTAATTTTTTTGTAGTAGGTACCTACCTATTATATTTTTTTTAAAGAAATTGATTTAATAAGTATACGTTCAGATCCACAGTGGTTAAAAAAGCTACAAACATTTTCCACGTTATCCACCTAAGGTTTCGACCGAGATTTCTAAATTACTGTACTTTAAAAAAAAACTACAAACATTTACTTAACATCACAGCTGCTCCATGTAAAAATGAACTCTCATGTAAGTATCATCGTTGGGCATAAGATGTAAAAAACTTACAACTTCATCTATTAAAAATCAGCCACTTTCAGCCCACTGCTGGACGTATGCCTTTTCCACTGCTTTCCCATCGCACATTACTGAGCTCAATCTTCTTTACTCCAATCTCTGCCTATCTTTAAGCTCAACTAAATTCAACTACCCAATACTTGTATGTACCTACATTGAATACACCTATGGTACAGCGAGCACTGATCGCAGTAACCGGCTTAACGTAACGCCGAGCCAATTTTTGCAGAGTACCCTCGACCGGGGTAGTATTCGGAGAGAAAAGTGTGGGGCGACATTGCTTGAGGCGATTTTAGAAACGTAAATAAAGAACTTACCTACTAAGAAACTGTGCCCACAGATTTGTAGTTAGATCTTTGTGAAAACAAAGATGTTAGTGAAAATCAGCCAAGGCGTGTGTTTTGAGAAGAACTAATTTACATGTATGTTTGTTGTTGTATGTATGTTTGCATATCTTTCGATACTAGATACTTATCTAGTATCGAAAGATATGATGACATGATGATATGATGACATGATGACAGGCCGGGGGACGCCTGCCATCCGTACAATCTGAGGTCCCGAGGTGACGGCCGTAACAACGGCCCTGAAAAGGGCGAGGCAAACAGGTGCCTCCGGAGGCGGAGATCCGCGATGCGGATCGGTGCTGGTGGTGCTGCAGTAGTGAAGCGTAAGCGTTCCTGCAGGCCACCGCTACAGCACAAAGGTGGAACATATAGACGGAGAGCTGGCAGGATTTTGGAGTAGGTCCTTGAGGCAACCTGGAAAGGTGCTCAGATGCTTCTCTGATCATAGCCAACATCAGGTCTGCAAGTCTGGCAGCTGGGGAGCGGGGCTTTATCGAGCTATGAATTTTTAAAGATTTAATTTTTTGAGGCCCAAAAAAGGTGTTTGAGGCAACCTGGAATTATTAAAAAGTGAAAATAGAGTTCCTCAGAAGTCGCATAGTATTTATGCCAGATCATTTGGCCGGGTCCTTCACCGTGCCAGAACGGTACAAAGTGGTAAAAAAAATAATTCCAAAAAAGGTTCTTGAGGCAGTCTGTCATTTTTACCAGTGAAAGATGAGGGTCTAAATAGCCATGGAAAAATAATGCCATGACATGAGGTGGGGTCCGTACCCTGCCATTCGATCTTGAAAGTCATTTTTTTAGTTTTTCGTAAATAACTCGTAAACGGTGGCCCACAGCAAAAAAATATGTTAAACAGAAAATATCTACATAAAATTTCCTACAAGAAAGGTTATGTACGTTTTTTCGATAGGATCAATATATAAACGGATAATTTAGTAAGAAAGTTTTTTTTAATCGATTACATGCTCCGTTTTTCGTCAATACCTCGTAAACGGTGGCCCACAGCAAAAAATTATGTTAAACAGAAAATATCTACATAAAATTTCCTATAAGAAAGGTTATATAACTTTTTTCGCTAGGATCAATTTTTTAGTTGGAAAGTATTTTTAAATAAATATTTGAGCCGTTTTTTGTTGATAACTCAAAAACGATGGCTCACAGTCAAAAATAATGTTAGACAGAATTAATTTACATAATATTTTCTACAAGAAAGATTCTATAAGATTTTTCGCTAGGATCAATATTTTAGTTGGAAAGTATTTTTGAATAGATTTCATGGGCCGTTTTTTGTTAATAACTCGAAATCGGTGGCTTACAGCCAAAACTAATGTTTCACAGAATTAATCTTCATAATATTTCCTACAAGAAAGATTCTATAATATTTTTCGCTAGGATCAATATTTTAGTTGGAAAGTATTTTTCCAACTTCCCGGACCGCCGGCGAGTCGATCAGGGACGCTCCGGGCCTTAGGCCCTACGCGGAGCTCGGCCTTCGGCCTTCGCTCGGCTCCGAAGCTCCACCGTCGGGCCTTCGGCCCGCCGGTTACGCTTGTTTAAGACACTTTTGTAAGGAAATTGTATGGGAGCACTTTATGCCCGCAGTGAAATTACTTGGATTTGGCCCGGGTGGGAGCCTAAAGGTGAGCTCCGTTCCTGCGGCCCTCCGCGGGGTCGGCCTTCGGCCTCCCACCCTGAAGCTCGCCCTTCGGGTTCGCGAAAATACTAGAAAAATTTATTTTGCCATAACGGCGGCCATCTTGGATTTTCGATAAAAAAATTTGACATTTGTATTCTAGGGGCCCATACCTCTCCGCATGCAAAATTTCAGCGCGCTCGGACCAACTTGAAAAAAAAAGTCGGCCATTTTGAATTTTTTGATGCAACTTTTTTCTACTCGGGCTCCTGTATGACATTTGATCGAGCACCCCCCGGCTATCTCTTACGGTTTAAAAGTTGCCATACAAAAAAAGTGGAAATTTTTTTCACATTTGTAGCATTTCAATCTAGACCCTAGAGAGATTCTATGACCAAAATCTGAGCACTCTAGGATAAACTTGAAAAATCGACAAAAAAAAAGTCGGCCATTTTGAAAAAAAAAAATGGCGGCTTCAAAAACTACCCAAGGTCCTCTATGACATTTGGTCAAGCACCCCCCCAATATCTCCTCCCGTTTAGCCAGGCCGTCCAACATTTTTTGACCCAAGAGTCGCAGACCAGATTCCATATTTTTCCCACACGTCTCCCCGCTCCCTCTATACAAAGACACTTCGACCGTCGAAATCGGTTTAGCCGTTCTCCAGATATAGTTAGGGAGAGGTTAGAAATCAGTGGGGTTGCAGCTATATATAAGACCGTATGCCTGTTTGCCACCCACGGGATCAAGATTTGTTAAGTCGCAGTATACAGCATTTCTCGGAACTATCTAATAGCTACTTACGAAAGCAAGGAGCGCCGGACGATCGAACGCAAGTCCGTTGTCTACGAGCGCTCGGCGTAGACTGAGCGGGCCCGTATCAACAGTGTATTTTATTCGAATTTTAGGTGCTTATGGCAACACGACATCACCAAAACTGCCGGGCCAAATTGGATACAAGTGGCCAAGGATAGAGATACATGGAAGGCTTTGGAGGAGGCCTTCACCTGTGAAAACGGGGTTCTTGAATAATTTAATAGTAACTTACATTAATACAAATTAGCAGATAAGAAAACTTGTAAAAAATTCAAGAAATAAAAGGCTTTTTATTTTTATTATTTATTTATGTCAACAAGAAGTTCTAGTTTAGGATAATATTATTTAAGAGTTACAATAAATGCAGGAATCGCAGGAAAAATACATAATGTAAACCTCTTTTTATCGAAAAAATGGGGAAGATACGGAAGGTTATTTATCCACCATTTCAAATAAATCTTAAAATGTCAAACTATGATTACCTCGTACAGCACGGGGAGCATGGTCGCGCGATAGACGATAAAATAGCAGGCCGTCCATCGCACTATTTGTAAGTGCGATATCCGGACGGCCTGATATTTTTTCGTCTATCGCGCGAGCGCGCGACCATGCTTCCCGTGCTGGATATAACAAATAGGATTGTGATTTGTGATCATTTATTACCCCAAATAACATATTTAACAGCACAATCACGATTCTAAACGAGTAATCCCACTACGAAATTTGAAAACGTCTACCGAAAAAACTGATTTGTTTTAAGTATAAAAAGACATATTTTAAAATATTATATTATGATTAACTAGCTTAAGATATGTTATTTTAGAAACATTATCAGTTTTTTAATAATCACTTAAGTATAGTTTCATTATAGTTTTGAATGAAAAATGTTACATTTTGCAAAAAACGCTCTTCTTTAGGAATAAGGCCTCTTAACCTTGGTTGATTCCGTTTCGCGCTACTTAGATAGAGGGATGCAGGTGGACGTGCTGTACTTTGATTTCAAAAAAGCCTTTTTGATCGACGTACTCTTAAGCAAATTATGCAGCATTGGTTTCTCGCCTAAACTGCTTTGAGTTTTTGCTAGTTATCTACGTGATAGACGGCAATATGTGCAGCACGGATGCTTTGTGTCGAGTGCCTACCCCACCCGTTCCGGGGTCAGTCAGGGCTCTATTCTGGGTCCTCTGCTCTTTGGTGTTATGGTCAATGATCTGGCCTTGGTGCCTAAGCATACGCAATGCCTACTCTATGCTGACGACCTGAAACTAATTTACAGGGTCCAGGAAGATTCTGACTTACAATCTTTACAAAGTGATATTGATCGGGTTTATGAATTGAGTCTTGTAAACAAACTTCTGAAACTTCAGTTCAATGTTGACAACTGTGCGGTTATGTTTTAGATTCCCACCTTAACTTTCATGAGGACATGACAATGCTTGCTGCAGACTGTTACCGCAGGCTTGGGTTTGTTGTCCGCAACGCCAAAGAATTTGACAATATCAGGGACATAAAGCTTCTTTATACTGCCCTGGTGAGAAGTAAGCTTGAGACAGCCTCAGCCGTTTGGAATCCCCATGAAGCGCCCTACATCCTGCTGCTCGAAAAGGTCCAAAAAACATTTTTGCGTTTCTTTTATAAAAAAATGTACGCAACAAAATTCCTTTTGGGGACGTTGGGTTTCTTCTCGTTAGAAGTTAGGCGTAATGTCGTGCTGATGTCTGTTGCATGTGGTATTTTGAAGGGGGAGTCAGATTGCCCGGTTTTAGTATCCCAGCTGGTCCGTCTATTTGTTCTCTCTGTGACGAAATATGCTTTTCGTGAATGTAGGCACCCCCTACTGTCGGTGCCGGCCGCTCGAACCGTGTTTTGCCGCAAGTAACCGCTAGTTCGTGCACTGCAAATAGTGAATGAGTTTTTAGACGTGGCACCTAATGTTGATATTCTTGCGAGCAGATGGGCGTTTATACGCGTTTATATCGCATTATACTCTAATTTGCTTCTGACATACGCATTATACAATAGTAGGGCAATTTTCACGTCACTGAATTGTGCGGCTGTTCTCATGATAAAATCTAACGTCTTGTTAGCCTTCTTGCAAATGCTTATGATGTGATGTGATGTGTTGTTGAGCTTAGTATCCAACCCAATACCAAGATCTTGGATGGCGGAAACGTGCTCCAGCGGAACGCCAGAAAGATGGTAGCTCGCTGTGATCGGGTTTTTTGACCTAGTAAATGTGATGGCTTTACATTTCTTAGCGTTAAGCTCCAGCTTGTTCTTAGCGCTCCACCGTGACACTGTATCCACCATCTGCTGGAGAAAGTCGCAGTCCAAGGAACTATCTATTGGCAACATTAACTTGAGATCGTCAGCAAAGAGGAGAAAATGCACCCCAACAATACTACTGCAAAGGTCGTTTACCATAATAAGAAACTGTGTCGGACCCAAGTTGCTCCCCTGGCTAACTCCCGAACGCGTATAATATTTTCTAGACCGGAAGTTCGACATTTGCACGTATTGGCTACGATCTTTCAAGTAATTAGCAAAAAACGACAAGAGCTTTGGGGTGAAACCGAGTGCTGCAAATTTCTGCAGTAGTACGTCATTGTCGACCAAGTCGAATGCCTTTTTGAAATCGAAGTATATCGCATCTACTTGGTGGTACGAGTCCATCTTTTCCAACATGTAATCAAAAAAACAGATATGGTTCGTGGCAGTAGACCGGACTATACGAGCGTCATGTTTTGATTTTGCTGTTTATTTAATATTTAATTTTGTGTTACTTGTTGTAATGTTTATTTAAAATTCACGGTGCTTTAGTTTTGTATACTGTCATACTGTGTAATTTTCTTTGTGTAAATAAATAAATAAATTTATTTAAATATTATTGATCCTAGCGAAAAAACGTACAAAACTTTTATTGTAGCAAATTTTATGTTTGTTATTCCCGTTGAAGATTGATTTAGCTGTGGACCACCGTTTTCGAGTTATTTGCAGAAAACGGCTCGTGTAATCTATTTAAAATACTGTCCTACTAAAATATTGATCCTAACGAAAAATCTTACATAACGTTTCTTGTAGCAAATATTATATAGATTATTTCTGTTTAATATTATTTCTGGTAATGGGGCACCGTTTTTGATGTTATTAACAAAAAGCGGCCCATGTAATCTATTTCAAAATATGTACTTTCCAACTAAAATATTGATCCTAGCGATAAAACGTATAGAACCTTTCTTAAAGGAAATTTTATGTAGATTTTATTCTCGTGAACATTTTATTTAGCTGGCCCATTTACGAGGTATTTACAAAAAACGGCTAATGAAATCTATTTAAAAATATTTTCCAACTAAAATATTGATCCTAGCGAAAAATCTTATAGAACCTTTCTTGTAGGAAATATTATGACGATTAATTCTGTATATCGTTATTTTTTGCTGTGAGCCACCGTTTTTGAGTTATCAACAAAAAGCGGCCCATTTTAAAATACTTTCCAACTAAAATATTGATTCTAGCGAAAAAACGTATACTTAGAACCTTTCTTGTAGGAAATCTTATGTAGATTTTTTTCTCGTGAACATTTTATTTAGCTGTAGGCCACCTTTTAGGAGGTATTTACAAAAAACGGCCCATGAAATCTATTTAAAAATACTTCCCAACTAAAATATTGATCCTAGCGAAAAATGTTATAGAACCTTTCTTGTAGGAAATATTATGAAAATTAATTCTGTGTAACATTAATTTGGCTGTGAGCCACCGATTTCGAGTTATTAACAAAAAACGGCCCATGAAATTTATTTAAAAATAATTTCCAACTAAAATATTGATTCTAGCGAAAAATGTTATAGAACCCTTCTTGTATGAAATATTATATAGATTAATTTTGTGTAACATTAGTTTTGGCTGTGAGCCACCGATTTCGAGTTATTAACAAAAAACGGCCCATGTAATCTATTTAAAAATACTTTCCAACTAAAATATTGATTCTAGCGAAAAATGTTATAGTACCTTTCTTGTGGGAAATATAATGTAGATTAATTCTGTTTAACATTATTTTTGGCTGTGGACCACCGATTTCGAGTTATTAACAAAAAACTGCCCATGAAATGTATTTAAAAATACTTTTCAACTAAAATATTGATTCTAGCGAAAAAACGTATAAAACCTTTCTTGTAGGAAATATTATGTAGATTAATTCTGTCTAACATTATTTTTGGCTGTGAGCCACCGTTTTTGAGTTATCAACAAAAAACGGCCCAAATATCTATTTAAAAATACTTTCCAACAAAAAAATTGATCCTAGCGAAAAAAGTTATATAACCTTTCTTATAGGAAATTTTATGTAGATATTTTCTGTTTAACATAATTTTTTGCTGTGGGCCACCGTTTAGGAGGTATTGACGAAAAACGGAGCATGTAATCGATTAAAAAAAACTTTCTTACTAAATTATCCATTTATATATTGATCCTATCGAAAAAACGTAAATAACCTTTCTTGTAGGAAATTTTATGTAGATATTTTCTGTTTAACATATTTTTTTTCTGTGGGCCACCGTTTACGAGTTATTTACGAAAAACTAAAAAATTGACTTTCAAGATCGAATGGCAGGGTACGGACCCCACCTCATGTCATGGCATTATTTTTCCATGGCTATTTAGACCCTCATCTTTCACTGGTAAAAATGACAGACTGCCTCAAGAACCTTTTTTGGAATTATTTTTTTTACCACTTTGTACCGTTCTGGCACGGTGAAGGACCCGGCCAAATGATCTGGCATAAATACTATGCGACTTCTGAGGAACTCTATTTTCACTTTTTAATAATTCCAGGTTGCCTCAAACACCTTTTTTGGGCCTCAAAAAATTAAATCTTTAAAAATTCATAGCTCGATAAAGCCCCGCTCCCCAGCTGCCAGACTTGCAGACCTGATGTTGGCTATGATCAGAGAAGCATCTGAGCACCTTTCCAGGTTGCCTCAAGGACCTACTCCAAAATCCTGCCAGCTCTTGGACCATAACCGTCCCGGCCCGTCCCCGCGCCGGGACGGTATGCGTAAAGCATTTCCCCACTTATACAAAAAAGTGGGCCTAAGTCGAGATAAAAAGGAAAAACTATGCACTCCGTACTTTGTTTATCAATAGGCTTGACAGTTTCGACGCTACGCCGAGTTATATGTATGTACATATGTAGTGTAACTTTACTTAAATATATACCTACAAAAGTGCCTTAGATATGTCAATCTGCGTAACTTTATTATTTCTATTTAATACTCTTATAAATAAACATATTTTTTAATATGTACAAATGACATAACTTCCGTTTGGTATTCCGTAGGTAAAATAATACCAATTATAAAGTTTCATTTAAACTTATATCCTTCCTGAGCGTGACGCGTTGATATTGTAGTAAAATTGCTATCATATTTTCCATTGTTAACACGTCTCTTTGCAATAACATCTCCATGGGTGTTCTTTTGGAAGTTTCATTATTAATTAAACTGAGTAATTTATTACTTAATTGTTATTGGTTTATTTTGTGAATTTTCAATTAAATAATACTTGCATTTTATATATTTTTATATTTTAACTCCTTTGAATTTAGAAAGTTACGATTTAGTGAGTTTCTTAAACACTACAAAACTAACGATTTAATTGTATACGATAGGAAAATCTAGTCTCGAAGATCAGTTTTTAATATTTGCCTTGTGTGTATGTTTGTGAACCTACATATAATACATCTGTCTGTATCAGCTGCCTTTTTTAAAGTAAGGTACAGCGGGACAAATCTCGACTGGGGGACAATTATAACTAATCCATTTTTTCCATTATTACACTATGATGTTGAGTTCTACATGTATCCACTGAACACGCCTACCATATATAACCGGTGGACACTCTATATACAAATATCGTAAAACATGGAGAAAATGGACCAGTTACATTTGCCCCCTAGTCGAGATTTGCCCCGCTGTGTACGGGTACTGTCCATCCAAGAAAATTCAAATTAATTTATAAATGCCAAAAAGGCCATGATTCTTAATATTGCAAAAATATCTCACAAGCCACGCTTGACTTGAGGTGCGCCCTAGTGACAGCGGGAGCTCCTATCGCCGTCGCTTACACGGAATTTTAGTTATTAAAATCTGCAGCGAGCTTTCTTGAGGGGTTTTGTGCTCTATATTAGATTTTGATGTCGTGAGAATTAATCCCGATTTCTGCTCTTGTCAGGGATTATAAGGTATTTTATGAAAATCGCTTACGCGCTGGCTGCAGCAAGGACGACTTATTTGATTTTCCGGATGAGTGTCTATAATTGTAGGTACTTTGAAATAAAAATCTTAATCATTTATTGAATTGATTTATTTTACAATGGGCAAATATTTTTCAGATATAAACCACTTTTAAAGTGAATTTCACTTATCAAATACAAAATTGGCATAAATATTTATATCGTCACTACTTAAAAAAAAACTTGTATCTTCATCTGTCAATGAATAGAAAATTGTATTAAGTAGGTGTGGAACGCATTTAGACTTACTGCGTTTTGTTTAATAATATTTTTTCAAAGTAGTGTCGATATATTTTTTACTGTACTTTAATTATTGTTTAATAATATTCTTTAAATTTAGGAATAAAATACTTCTTATTTTTATTGCCTAAAATTGGTCCGGTATCCAAACCGAATGATTGAACTTCCACCATCTTCCGCTTTTTATCATTGTTTAATTCAACCCATTCAAGTGAAATAAAGTCATTGTAGCGTTTGCCGATAAAACAAATTAATCACGGTTAGATAAGTATGTCGAGCACGCCAGGGGAGTCCCGCGGGTCGGATCCATCCGCACCGAAGCCAGCTATAAAATTTTACGACCACACCGTATGAGCATTATAGCTCGTGTGCCTCTTGTCGACGTCACTTCACTCTGTCTATGGTGCTTTGTTAAGGAAATTATTTTGTTAGGGTTCCATTCATACGAGATTTTCGGAGGGGGCGTTGACAAAAATCGTGTTTGTCCAGGATTTTTGACAGGGAAATGCTTTTGTTAGTTTTCCATTGGTGCGAAAACATTGCTACGTTGGAAAACAGGGTTCGTACATTTTCGTTTGAAATAACGAATGCATGGTGGAATATTTGATGTAAGATTTATAGAGGTTAGGGGTAGGTAACAGTGAGATTCTATTCAGTTAAGGAACTCATTAGAATACAATGGAAGAGAATACGTATTTTAATAAAATTATTTAAGAGGGCTTTCGTGTGAAAATCAGTGAAATCGCAACCGAGCGTTTGATCATACCGTGGGTGGTATCAAATAAAAGAGTTTACAAATATAATACGACATTTTCTTTTTTAATAAAATTATTTAAGAACGAATTATAGACTTATGTATACCGGCATGTTCGTGGATATTTTCAGAGTTGATGCAGTAGGTGCATTTATCCATCCTTAGAACACGAGGACTCTTATGCTTAGTATGTAATGTTGGATACAGATAATTACGGATTCTGCGCCTCAGGGTAATCGCAGAGTCGACCAGTTAACGAACTCTCGATACAAATCGAATATCGGTGACTGACGTGGTAGGAATGTTGTGTGGGTTATGGGGAGAAGATTCTTAATTTTCTTTGGTTCTGTTTTGATAACTCAAGATAAATTATTACAATTAAATATTTATACAGCTACGAGTAGAAATTAAATAGCAGCAACATCGTAGTGCCGTCTCTTTCAAATCAATATTTATATGTAAGAAAAAGTTTCTAAAAGTCAATTCATTGTAATTTGATTTGCTTGGTGATAAGCTGATAAGTGTTATTTCACTCACTTATTTCAGAAGACTAAAATTCACACTCATAGATGAAGTTGCTGTCAGAAAGCTAAAACGATACCTTTATGGTTAGAAGTTAAGACACAAAAATGGCTATATTCATAATTTTAGAACAAAACGGGACTTAATCGCGTAAACACTTACATTTATATTAGGCCCGACGTTTCGAACATCACATTATGTTCGTGGTCACGGGTAGACTGGCCACGTCGGGCCTAATATAAATGTAAGTGTTTACGCGATTAAGTCCCGTTTTGTTCTAAAATTATGAGTGCAAATCGTGTTAGTCTAAATCAATATATGGCTATATTCGACTAGAAAAACAAAAAATGTTTGCTATCGAAATACCGATGTAATACCAGATACCATAATATTCATACCTTTATTATAGCTATGCATACATATGCAGTCACTGCACTGTTACGAATTATACTTGAAGCTTAATAGGTATAGATACGTACATGTTATAAATTATACGATACTAATATTTGGTTACCTATTGATCGATATCCATTACGGCCGTAGAACGATCTTCCTAGTTAGTTTACGATATCTATGTACTTAATATCTAACATGATATGCTGCAATGTTAAATATTGTTTGACGAGAAGATAAAATGCCAATGATTCTGCAGCTTTCCTAGAGTGGGTAAAGCGTAGGCAGGTTAGGCAGCTCGTTTTTATTCACTATCAATAAATAAAGTTTGGTACATTTTCTTTCTAATATGTTTGTCTGCAAGATATGTACCTGGGTACACATAATTTAAGTGCGTTTTCACATTATCCGATCCGATATCGACTGTAGGACCGATTACATATATATTAAAGGCACCATTTTTGCCTTTGACACCCGATATCGGATCGGATAGTGCGAAAACGCTCTAACATGGTTGTAACTAGTAAATTAATGAAAGTTTTATTAGTAAAAGGGCTTAATTTTCGTTAGTCGACACTTTTTCCAAGAATTTTGCTATATTTTATTTAGAATTCAATCTAAGTAACCGCAAATCCCACCCCCATCCGCATCCTCAGCCTAAAGCCCGTTGTTTTCATGTTCGAAACAAGGAAGAGTAAAGTATAAAATATTCACGATACGAATAAACTGAGCCTTTACTACGAGTTCTCACGAAAAATTACATTTTCCCCTCAAAAGCTCAAAAACACGTGTTTTGTCCTTTAATATCAGCGGGTAAAAACGCATTTTATACACTAGTGGATAAAGTATTTTGACCTTGAATATAGTCAAATTTTCTGCTTTAAAATTGATAAAAGTGATTGAATCTAGTGATGAAGATGATTTACCACCTGTGGAACTACTGGAAGCAGTGAGAAACACGTTCTTTGCGTTGTACTTTCCTCGCTATAGTGAGGGGAAAAGTTTTGTGTTACACTCGCTTCGCTCGTGGTTCAACTATAGAATCCTTTCACTTGCTCGTTTTTCAATTCCACACTCGACGTTAAAATACAACTTTGCACCCTTGTATAACAAATAACTATTATTTTGCACGCACGCACGCATATCTGGCACTTTACTTACTATTCGTTATTTACATTTAATTAACTTTTTCATTTTTACTACCCATTTATTTATCTTTTCTGCAGAGAGAGGAACCGTCGGACTATCCGCGCCGTGTCCAAGATCACCGCCTTCTGCATCTGACCCTTGATCCAGCCACCTAGCGAGAGTCTCTTAAGATGTTTCGCTGAAACGACTATCGGGACAATGATCGTCAAATCAACATCCCACATGGCGGTTATCTCGTAAGCCAAGTACTACCCATTATTATTACATTAGGAAGTACTATTTTATTTTGTAAAGCACCACCAAAAATTTGTAAACTTGTTTGTTTGGGACCGACACAACTTTAAAGGCTCTGTCCGAAAACCAGCGCCATGCTTTCGGCCCAGCACATGCTGAGACTGAGACCTTATTGCCTCACAATTAAGTTAGTTATAAGTTTAGTTAAGTACTTATATGTATTAGTTAGTAAGTTATTATGGCAATAACATTTTTTGAAGTATGAAATTTATTGTGAAGAAAGTGAAAGCGCCCACAAATTACCTACTATGTATAACCAACTATTATATATATATTCTGTGTTATAACCAAAAATTACTACTTATATTCCGTGACGTGTCATAATGGATTTCACATTTAGCCTATTTAAACCAATGATAAGTTTTGTGTTTATTGAGATATACATACGTATACTACTAACCGTGAGTACTTGCAAAAGAATTAACTCGTAAAAAGACATGGGACTATGAGTAAAAAAAAAAGAAATGTGAAGGCCAGATACACTTCCCCTTATGACACACTTATCCGTATTGCTTAACGTATTCTAAAGGAGCTTCTAAACGGGAAATATTTTCACTGCAATAGTTATGTAGTCCAGTAACTGGTAATAACGTCATATAAAAAGGATGCATAAATAAACATATGATACATTCTGAGGCTTTAGAAATGAGAACGTGTTAGATATTTCTGCGACCTTCTTTTTGTGCTACGTTATTGCCAGCGACTGTTCAAAAACACAAAGGTAAGTAGTTGCCGTCGACATATTGCAGGGAAAATAATGTTCCTGTATAAACCACTTTTAACGTCAATAGCTCATGGTAGGGCTCTTGGTAGCGGCCGCCTACCGGAATTGGCGTTCAGTAGCAATTAAAACTTCTCAGATCCAACTTTAGCAGTCGCATCGCGACGCCACGCTGAGTTAAAGGCGTTTCAGGTATGTTATGACATTCTTTAAATTCTTACCGAGTTTCACTTTAACGGCTCAAATCTAGGTGTTAGTGTAGATCGAAGAGAAGTTACGGGCGAAGGTTTACTTTAGTTTTTAATTATTGTGAATTTTCAAGTTGAAAGTGATACACTATATGATTATTATTATCCCTACGTACATTCGCCTATCTCTTAAATTCCGTGGGATAACTGGAAAATAGGATATGTGTAGCTAAGCAAAAATCTAAATCTAATGGATATCAGTGGGATTCCGCATTTGGCTAGGTACAATGACACCCACAAACATCATAGCAGAAATTAATTTACGAAATATCTGTCTTATTATAACTTCAGATCAAAAAACTCTACCTACTATTATGGTTTAAGACATTTATTTCTCAAACAAAATGTTACTACTAATAAATACTTAACTTACCTACGCAAAAAAACCTCGGGTTAACCCGCCATTTTCGGTGGTGCAAGTGACCCTTAGATGTTTTATAATGTACATATGGTATACCTACATATTTATTGTTTACTATTGTGTGAATGTCATTGTAATCTAGCCAGCGCCATAGGTACCTATTATGCGAAACTAAAAACTACATATTTTGCGAAACTCAAGCGCGGCCAAAGACGATCAAAATCAGATTCTTTACATGTAAATGCATGTTACAATACACACAATATCGCTTGTATGTAAGTAACTAGTTTATCGGAATTCCCTAAAATACCTACTGCAAGAAAATCGTTATGATATCGCCAGAGCAAACTGCAATCTAGCCAGCGTCATACCTACCTATTGATATTTTGCGAAACTCGAAAAAGCGCAGCCAAAGCCGTTCAGATTCAGGCGGCAGCTTTGCTGTTTTGAAAGCGAGTGTTTGCCGAATGTAAACATTTTTACATCCGCTCACTGCACACTTCAAGTATTTTATCACAAAGAAAACCTTGTTTTGACAAATATGCACATAATCTCTTGATATACCTACACTCTCCTTTCTTATGGGATCGATCACGGTCACTTTGAATATGTTAGGTGAATTAATTAACCTGTCGAAACCTAGAGATTTATATACAATATCTTATACACTTATACGAGTATATAACACTCAATACTGAGTAATATATAACTTTATATTAATTATGGTATGTCACTGTGCACCAAGGAATAAAAGACAAACTTTTTAGTTAAATAACTTAGGTGTTCGTTGGTGTTGTATTCACTTTAAGAGCGCTATGACAAAAAAAGGTGATATATTGTAAAATGCACAATATTTATCGACAAAATTGTACACTTTACTCATACTAAAAGACAGTGAAAGTACTTGTTTCAGTTAGAACATCTTATTAACTGTCGGTTAAATAAAAAACATATGAAAAAAAAAGCTTTTTCAATTAGTAATGATTGTTTTTCTGATGCTCGTTTAGGAAAAACCGCGTGAAGCACAGAATTCGGAGCTCTTATTATGTACAAATTGATAAGATCACTCTCATAAATGAGGTAAATTTAAGTTCCAAATATCTTGTACTTAAGGCCCATTAAACAATATTTATCATTTAATCCTTTGAAATTGAGAAATTGAAAGTAAAACGAACTCAATTTTGTCTTGAAAATACATCGAAACAAGTGATCATTTCTCCGAAAATCTACATGTTATCGAAGTTATTTTAGTATATAAATAATCTGCACAATGTGCTTAAACTGCTGTTATCCATTTGTCGTTATAATATTTTATCATGATTTTTTGCCAATTTTTTGAAAACTAGCCTTCCTGTCGCTATTTTACCGGCGACGGACGCCTGCGATTTCAGTGCCGCGCCGGAGCTCGAGCAGGTGAGACGTATGTCGCTTTGGTCTCCGAGTTTTCATCGCAAACGTCGAGAATATTTATTGTTGTGTGGGTCGGACGCCTTGTTTCTACACGGGCTATCCTCGCATTGTGTGTGTGTAAACAGCGACCAACGAATTTGATCCTAGACCCGTAAATATTTGCTTTTGTAATACTTTGTTATGTTTGAATGTTAAAGTATTACAACGTTGTGATGATAAAAATGTGAAAATTACAATACGGTCAAGATGATAAGACACATCAAGATGGTACTCGGGATCTGATGATGGAGCCAGAAGGTGGTCACCAGTACCAGTGAACCATGTAAGTAAACGACTTCGTGTTTAGGCTCGTTGGGTTCGTCTCAACAAGACCTTTGACAAGAGGTGGTACTCAGGGTCTGATGATGGAGCAAGATGGTGGTCACCAGTACCAATGAACCATATAACTAAACCCAGAGATGGGGAAATCGTAATCGATTCCGGATTACACGATTACTTGATTTTACTTTGTAATCTGACACTACTGGGTGTCAGATTACTTGTAATGTAATCAAGTGAAACGGTAAATTACCATTACATGTAAAGGAATCACTAATCATCTATACAATCATTACTATTACCAATAATTCGGAATCATAGTCGATTCAAAATAACTGAAATTATTGACTTGATTACTTTCAGATTACGAATATGTAGTACCTCAGATGACTGTCACTTTGACACAAAAGTCATCATGGGTGTCGTAAAATAGGTTTTAGGGGTGCTGATTCCAAAATTAATGACCAATGTGGAATCTGACATTGCTGACTGTGACTTTGACACAAAAGTCGTCATGGGTGTCGTAAAATATGTTTTAGGGGGTGCTGATTCCAAAATTAATGACCAATGTTCAATCTGACATTGCTGACTGTCACTCTGACACAAAAGTCGTCATGGGTGTCGTAAAATAGGTTTTAGGGGGTGCTGATTCCAAAATTAATGACCAATTTGGAATCTGACATTGCTGACTGTCACTTTGACACAAAAGTCGTCATGGGTGTCGTAAAATAGGTTTTAGGGGGTGCTGATTCCAAAATTAATGACCAATGTTCAATCTGACATTGCTGACTGTCACTCTGACACAAAAGTCGTCATGGGTGTCGTAAAATAGGTTTTAGGGGGTGCTGATTCCAAAATTAATGACCAATGTTCAATCTGACATTTCTGACTGTCACTTTGACACAAAAGTCGTCAGGGGTGTCGTAAAATAGGTTTTAGGGGGTGCTGATTCCAAAATTAGTGACCAATGTGGAATCTGACATTGCTGACTGTCACTTTGACACAAAAGTCGTCATGGGTGTCGTAAAATAGGTTTTAGGGGGTGCTGATTCCAAAATTAATGACCAATGTTCAATCTGACATGGCTGACTGTCACTCTGACACAAAAGTCGTCATGGGTGTCGTAAAATAGGTTTTAGGGGGTGCTGATTACAAAATGAATGACCAATTTGGAATCTGACATTGCTGACTGTCACTTTGACACAAAAGTCGTCATGGGTGTCGTAAAATAGGTTTTAGGGGGTGCTGATTCCAAAATTAATGACCAATGTGGAATCTGACATTGCTGACTGTCACTTTGACACAAAAGTCGTCATGGGTGTCGTAAAATAGGTTTTAGGAAGTGCTGATTCCAAAATTAATGACCAATGATCAATCTGACATTGCTGACTGTCACTTTGACACAAAAGTCGTCATGGGTGTCGTAAAATAGGTTTTAGGGGGGTGCTGATTCCAAAATTAATGACCAATTTGGAATCTGACATTGCTGACGGTCACTTTGACACAAAAGTCGTCATGGGTGTCGTAAAATAGGTTTTAGGGGGTGCTGATTCCAAAATTAATGACCAATGTTCAATCTGACATTGCTGACTGTCACTCTGACACAAAAGTCGTCATGGGTGTCGTAAAATAAGTTTTAGGGGGTGCTGATTCCAAAATTAATGACCAATGTTCAATCTGACATTTCTGACTGTCACTTTGACACAAAAGTCGTCATGGGTGTCGTAAAATAGGTTTTAGGGGGTGCTGATTCCAAAATTAGTGATCAATTTGGAATCTGACATTGCTGACTGTCACTTTGACACAAAAGTCGTCATGGGTGTCGTCAAATAGGTATCCGGAGGTGTTTGAAAACTAATGACCAATTTGGAATCTGACACTGTTGACTGTCACTTTGACACAAAAGTGATCATGGGTGTCTTCAAATAGGTTTTCATGGGTACTGATCTCAATATTAATGATCAATTTGGAATCTGACATTGCTGACTGTCACTTTGACATAAAAGTCGTTATGGGTGTCGTCAAATAGGTTTCCAGGGGTACTGTGCAATGTCAGGTTCCAAATCGGTCATTACTTTTTAAATCATTTCATTAATTTTGGAATCAGTACCCCCTAAAAACTATTTGACTACACCCATGATTCCTTTTGTGTCAAAATGACAATTAGCACTGTGAGATTCCAAAATAGTCGTTAATTTTGGAATCAGCACCCCGGAAACCTTTTTGACGACACCCATGACGACTTTTGTGTCAAAGTGACAGTCAGCAATGTCAAGATTCCAAATCGGTCATTAATTTTCAAATCAGCACCTCCGGAAACCTATTTGACGACACCCATGATGACTTTTGTGTCAAAGTGACAGTCAGCAATGTTAGATTCCACATTGGTCATTATTTTTGGAATCAGCACCCCTAAATCCTATTTTACGACACCCATGATGACTTTTGTGTCAAAGTGGCAGTCAGCAATGTTAGATTCCACATTGGTCATTATTTTTGGAATCAGCACCCCCTAAAACCAATTTTACGACACCCATGACGACTTTTGTGTCAAAGTGACAGTCAGCAATGTCAGATTCCACATTGTTCATTAATTTTGGAATCAGCACCCCGCAAACCTATTTGACGACACCCATGACGACTTTTGTGTCAAAGTGACAGTCAGCAATGTCAGATTCCACATTGGTCATTAATTTTGGAATCAGCACCCCCTAAAACCAATTTTACGACACTCATGACGACTTTTGTGTCAAAGTGACAGTCAGCAATGTCAGATTCCACATTGTTCATTAATTTTGGAATCAGCACCCCCGCAAACCTATTTGACGACACCCATGACGACTTTTGTGTCAAAGTGACAGTCAGCAATGTCAGATTCCACATTGGTCATTAATTTTGGAATCAGCACCCCCTAAAACCTATTTTACGACACCCATGACGACTTTTGTGTCAAAGTGACAGTCAGCAATGTCAGATTCCACATTGTTCATTAATTTTGGAATCAGCACCCCCGCAAACCTATTTGACGACACCCATGACGACTTTTGTGTCAAAGTGACAGTCAGCAATGTCAGATTCCACATTGGTCATTAATTTTGGAATCAGCACCCCTAAAACCAATTTTACGACACCCATGACGACTTTTGTGTCAAAGTGACAGTCAGCAATGTCAGATTCCACATTGTTCATTAATTTTGGAATCAGCACCCCCGCAATTCTATTTGACGACACCCATGACGACTTTTGTGTCAAAGTGACAGTCAGCAATGTCAGATTCCACATTGGTCATTAATTTTGGAATCAGCACCCCTAAAACCTATTTTACGACACCCATGATGACTTTTGTGTCAAAGTGACAGTCAGCAATGTCAGATTCCAAATCGGTCATTAATTTTTAAATCAGCACACCCGAAAACCTATACTCGTGGTATATGCACTTGAAATGTGAAAGTGAAAATGCTAGAATGACATGTAAACCACGAAGTTGTATAGTCATATTGTTCATTGGTATTGGTGACCACCATCTGGCTCCATCATCAGACCCTGAGCACCATCTTGAAGTAATTAGAATTGTATTTGTCTTATTTTATCATCATATTAATATATACTTTACTCTAATACTTATCATATAACAAAAGCAAATATTTGGGATGGGATCTACTTTTATAATTATTACTTTAATTTTTTAAATAAATTTTAACATAATTGATATTATTTCGCGCTATATTCTCGTATTTTCGTACAAAATAATGTTTATTAGAAACCAAAAGTTTATATCGAGATAGTAGATTGTGGTTGTTATCAAAATTCCATAGAAAGGATCAAGATTGTTTTGTCCATTATTGTAGTGCGAGCGAGTGATAAGACGTGCTAGAAAGGGTCGGCATATTGGGCTCGCGCGGCGGGTAAAATACCTAATTTCGCCCGACGCCGAAATGTTATAACGCTCTTTCGAGTCATGAGTGCTCGGAGTCTAAAGTCAACCCAAGGTAAGTTTGCAACACTTGACAGGCTCACGGGTGCATCTGTTATTTTAAACGTCAAACTTCGATGAAATTATGACGTTTACTTAACCCTTACAGAGGCAGGGCTATCAAAATTGATGCAAGCTTATCGTGGGCTGACTCTAGCCCCCGCACCGCTAGTGCTCATGCCTGATGGTGGGTCTCCATATGACTCGAAACATATCGCCCATCGAGATTAGGTATATTAACCTTAAAGAATACTATCTTTCCCTTCCTTAGATTTTATGAATGACACTGTTGTTTGATTCTTTATGAATATAAACCTTTTTGTATATGTATTTATGTGTGTATGTTTATGTATGTTTAGGGTTATACTTATTTATGTATGTCTATTTGAATGAGTGTTTTGTGTTGTTTGGTTGTATTTAAATTCTACTTCTCATATTTCTTAGAGCCACCTACCATATATTATGATTATATTAACTCCAGTACCCAAAGGTTGTCTGGAAGAGACCGCTCTTAAGCGATAAGACCGCCTGTTGTTACCTTTGTTTAATTTGTTTTGTTTCTTGTGTATTACTTGTAAACTATGTGAGGTGTGCAATAAAGAGTATTTTATTGTATTGTATATTTAAATATTAGAATTATATCTCACGGAAGTTTAAAGTCTATAATTAAAATGATTTGTTACCAGTGTCCGTCAATTCAATAGTCCATTAAAAAAAACAATAAGCCTGATGTGATCTCAAACCACGCACCCCCAGATTCATTAGATTGATTATTCTCGGCTCGGTTTAAAACAGAATCGGGGCATGCAGGCGTCACGGCATATTCTGGCGAGCCATCAGTCAGCGCGACGTGCCGGTTGCTCCCCGAATCCATGTAAGCCGCCGCTGTCTCGTAAGACGCAGCAGTGACGGATTATTCGTCAGTGTCGCCGTGATACAGGCTGTATTACGATGTTGTAATGGGATTAGTATTGAGCTAGCAAAGCGTCAACATATTTAGTGTTGCCTGTTTTCGCTTTATGTCCCAAAAAACTTGCAATATACTTTGTTCGACGTGTACAAATTTCTAAACATTTTTTAAATACTTGGGACAGCCAGATTAAATATGTAATTTCTCAAAAACATAATCTGTAATTTTTCTAAATTAGGATCGTTAAAATGCAAATTAAACTATTGAAAAGACGGAAAATTGAGAATAAGTAATATTTCTTTTAAACAACGTTGTTTGTTTAAAATAGACCCATAGTTAGACTGTTTTTTTTAGCAGTTGTTTTATCAATGTATTTTAATTCAATAGCATATCTAAAAGAAAATACGCCTCACAATTTCAAGCTACGTACCCTACTTTCATTAGATTGATTAGTCTCGGTTTAAAACAGAATCGGGGCATACAAGCCTCACAGTATATTCTGGCGAGCCATCAGTCAGCGCGACGCGACGTGCCGGTTGCTCCCCGAATCCGTGTAAGCCGCCGCTGTCTCGTAAGACGCAGCAGTGACGGATCACTCGTCAGTGTCGCCGTGATACAGGCTGCCGGGTTACCAGTACGATGTTGTAATGAGATTAGAATTGAGTACTTAAGTAATAAATTTGTCCGAGACGGATACAAGGTATTTGAAATAAATAAAAAAATGTAAACTGCTTCATTTGAATATAAAATGTGTGGACCAAACTGGAGATGGAGATAGTATAACCTAACCACAAAATTAAAATTTTGAAAAAAACCCCGACCGCGACATACTAACTCAGCTTTCAGACAAAAAAAAACTAAATCTAAATCGGTTCATCCGTTCGGGAGCTACGATTCCACAGACAAACACACACACATACAGATAGACAGGCAGACAAACAGACAAACAGACAGACAGACACACAAACTTATAACACCCCGTCGTTTTTGCGTCGGGGGTTAAAAAGAAAAGAAAAGGTCCATTCTCGGATTCTGTGACTAAAAATATGCAAAGAACTTTTTAACACACCAACTGGAAACGCTTTCTTGATTATTGTAAAACTGATGAGGAAGTTGAATTTTATAAACGAAAGTGACGAGTAATTTAATACAATTTTGAACTTTTTGTCCTAAGTTGGCTTATAGAATTTTACCTTTAAATGATGTTTATGAATCATAGGTAAATTTTTAATAAGTTGAATGGATTTGATTTCATTTGATGTTTTACTTTGTTTTTACTACTTCTTTCAAAATAGCACAAATCCCTACAAAATCAAATTCCGCTACTGATTGAACCTTGTGAAAAAATAGCTCCGTTCCTTGAAGAAACTACAACACCAGGAAATAATATAGGATACGATTTGACAGAGTTTGTGATACAACGCAGCACTAATGAATGGTACAATAGTAAAATGTTAGTCTTCTTTCTAATCCCAAATATATTTTATGTCCACTGAAACTATAGACCGTCAACCAAATCTTGTCACTAGAAAAAGGCGGCAAATTTGAAAAATCGCGGGCTAGCAACACTAGTTTTGAAAATCGGTGGAAATTCGCGTGTCATTTGTCTCTTATCTGTGGAAATCTCCAACCTACCAAAAAGAGAAATAACTAGCACATATCCGTCCCTATTTAATACATTATCTAATTCGTAAGGAAGGAGGGAGCCCTTGAAAAAAAAAATATCTGTCGCTGTTCGACGTACATTGCTGTTTTTTGTTCGTTTCATAGGGATACCATACTTTAGTTTGATGTACATTGCTACTGCCAAAATTTGGTAGACAGGCTATACCTACTTATGTTACCCATATATTACATAAGTGTGATAAAATAATTTGGACCTCGGAGAGCCGCAAAATATTTCGAGTAACAGAATGTGGTTCTTATTACCCGAACATTGCGGAAGGTAAACATTTATTTCGTCGGTCTCCGAGCCCACTAACTAGGTACGTACGGGTATTTCAGATAAGAAACCCTTTTCGGTCCACCTGCCTTCACACCCGGTGAAAGTCCGAAGCGCTAAAGCAGCGCCAGATATATACTATAATCTTACTACTGGCGTTATGTGTTCTTTTTTCACTTAATATTTTTCCTGCTAAAGGTCCCCCGAGGCGATTACATAAACAGGATTCAACCACGACCTTAATGCGGCTAATAAAGTTTTACGAGGGACCCTCGGCAAAAACGTAAACGCTTCAAGGCGACAATGCTTTTATCTTTTCTGTTTTACTGATTGTTTTGGTCTCGAAGAATTAGGGCTAGTAGTTGCGTAATTACGTTGTCCCACAGATCAAATAATACTAGGTTGTCCTGGGGCAACTTTATATCGATAGGCCAGGGGCCGTCGCGAGCCCTGGAACGGAATGTTACAAGGACTTGAAATCGTTTAAAATTCCGGAGCGTTCGGGTTTTCTTTTGGAAATCACTTCTTAGCTTCGCCGCGTGGCTGACGTTGATGTATGGTATTTCCCTCTGGAGGGTTAATGCAATCGATTTTGTTTTGCGGATTTTTTACTCTGAGTGTGTAACGGTAAATAAATTTCTAGTAACTGAAACCGTTCGATTGATGTTGCTCATTAATTTCAGGCGACAGGTACATGTACCTATTGACTCAGGTGGGATAAATAATAATAAAAAAAAACCGTATTTTGGGCCAGAAATTAGAAATTCAGTTACTTTTTTGCATACTAAATTAAATAAGTATGCGCGTTTTCGAGGTTGCATAAGATGCTTACCTAAGCTCAAATAAATGGCCGGTATTCTTTTATATTAAGTAGATATATGCCCATTTAGAACGTGGAATTTAATAGCACATTTTTCTGCCCCGTAAACATTTTGAATTCTGTTGGTAGTTTTAGATTCTAGTCCCAGAATTTGCCAGTATTAGGCAATTAGGGCCACCAGGAGTCGAGGAATTAATACGATAAATCAACGTCAGGACATGTTTACGAGCTAACAGAGTTAATTCCTGTGTGACATGACGGTTATATTCATGAATAATCGTTGGTTGTTTATAACTATCATAGATCATGCTTATTCAAATAAGAACGCCATGAACGTCATTGAAAAATGGTTTAAAGCAACAATGGGGATATTCATAAACTATAAATTTCCGTGACGATATTTTCGATGATTGCATTAATGTATGTAAAATGGTGACATTTAAGCATGAACAAGAGCCTTGATTGTGCAGGCTGATAAGCATCGCACGCATATGCGAGTGGTTTCGACTGCATAAAACATAGCTACGTGTAGTCAACGAACGACAACGAAGTCCGCAAAACTATTTACATAGCATGTAAACTTTTATGCAGAAGATGCCATTTTTTCTGCAGTGGACTGAGCATACATGATTTCATGCTTTAGAATGTATGTATTATACATTAACACGTTATACGAGTACTATACATATAAACGAAATAAGAACGAAGCTAGCTAATATCATCTACCTATTTAATGTTAATGAGACGAAGTTGAAGCTGTCATGTCAGTGACTGGCAGGAGGCTGCACAAGTGCACAGGGTACGTAGCCGAATAGCACAAACGCTCGTAGATATCTATCTCTATCGCTCTTGCGTATTGGCATGACAGAGCCAGACTACCTTTCGCGGCGTTTCGTTTTCGTTTCGCGTCGCAGAAATGCCATTCGGCGGCACCTGGATTGGGACAGGTGACGATCTCTTATTTCGGAGGCCAAGATTCACTTTGAACATAGTTACTTTGGATCACTGAAACAGAATGCTCCAAAATTGTTAGTTAGTTTAGGTAGTTAATGAGACTTCAATACTAAGCCCTTATTCATAAACGTTCACTAAAGTTATAAGCCGATAAAGTCGGTTTGTCCCTTTCTTTCACACCAGTAAGACGGGAAGGGACAGTCGAACTTTATCGGCTTGATAACTTTAGTGAACGTTTATGAATAAGGGGGTAAGTGCACATAACTTTGCACTTTGGAAATTAAAAAAACATTTAAAACTATGTTAAACATTAACTGAAGTCTAGAATATTGCGTAACAAAGAGTCACCTAAAACTCCTGCACTACCAGAGCGCTAAAGTTAAAAAGCCGACCCTTATGAAACCCAATGACAACACAATCAGATTGCCGTATCAAAGCTAATGGGAATACTGCATGCAGCCATTCGGCGATTCCGTTCTGTCATAATTATCATACAGTCTGAAGTTTTATCAGATATTTCACAAAGTTCCGGTGATATATGACTGTTCGCAATTACGACTTTGCCTCGGGTATAATCGGCTGGAAATAAGCGCCGTTTTGAGGTGCTAATAATAATGGGTAATTCAAATTTACCGTCAGGAGGGATGGGTTACAGAATTTAGTATTTGAAACTTGGCGTAAAACCTGGCCAGAAATATATGACTATTGTCAAGAGGGCGCCGTTATTCTGATGTATGCGGTGACAGTTCAGTATACATACATACATACAATCACGCCTGTATCCCATAAAGGGGTAGAGCACATGAACTACTCAAGTTTCAGTGCCACTCTTGGCAAAAAGGGGTTGAAAGAAAACGAAAATTGGGACATAGCAGTGACAGGTTGCCAGCCTCTCGCCTACGTCACAATTTAACCCGTATCCCACTGTCGACTTCTACGACACCCACGGGAAGAAAGGGGGTGGTGAAATTCTTAACCCGTAGTTCAGTATAGTGTGAAGAAAATCTCTATCTATTTATAGCAGCCTTTAAAGCGCCCGTCTTCGGACATAGGCCTCCTCTCCATTCCTCCACGCTTGTCGGTCCATTGCCAATGCCATCTGCATCCAGTTATCGCCAGCTAGTTTGCAGATGTCATCTCTCCATCTAAGGGGGGGCTTGCCACGACCGCGGGTGTAAGGGCTTCCACACCATAGTTCGTCTCGCCCAGCGACTATGGTCCATCCTGGCAATGTGCCCAGCCCATTTCCACTTTCTGTGTCCAATTTCCTCCACGTCTTTAAGTTTTGTGGCCTGTGAAGGAAATAGTTCCAATGAAATTCAGAACATGGCGCGTGATTTCTGGTAGGGCTTTTATAAGCTCTCAATAGTTTTTATCATGTGAGCTTTTAACCGCTTTGGATTTTTACGACGATATACAAAAAAATGTGTTATTTATCAGACGTCGGTTAAATAGCTGGATGTCTGATTACTCGGACTACGGCGGTTAAATGGTTAAACAACTATCGAAATGAGGATCATCGAATATACTTTGGGAAACTGCCAAGAAAGTTTACGCCATGGTTCGATGTTTTCTAAATCTTAAAATATTTTTTCTGGCACATTTGATGTACGAAATAAAATGCGAGTGTACAGTTTGTACGGAACAACTCACGGAATACCCCAGTGGTTCATCAATTTGTGAGCAGGGTAACGCCCCTGCTAATGTTACAACCGCTTACGCTTCGTAAGGGTATTGTAAAGCTCTCCCTATCCCTCTTCTGTAGTGGCGCGACAGAGTCAGACTGCGTTTCGAACGCCACGTAGCGTCAAGGATTGTCATGTCGGCTAGGCGACTGTCTAGCTGGTTCAGGCTTTGAGGGATCAGGTGCGACTCGAGACGCTTCTCTCGCGATCACACGTTTGTTGGGAACTTTAATGGACCTTAATGCAAGTGAGGATAGTCTTTATAGTCTGCCCAAAAACTTCCAGTATTATAAGTGAGTTTAAAAATGCATTTGTATCTATGCGTAGACAATTAAGTGCTAATGTAAATTAAGAGCATAACTATTAATTATATTCAGCGGGTCCGAAAGTTCAATACGTTAAGTAAATTACTATTTAGGTGTCTTTCTTAGAAGTTTTTAAAGTAATATAAAGTCTGTTAATGGCATAACTTTCTCATATCATATCATGGAGGTATCATTAAAGACATTAACAGTAGCGATTCGATCGTAGCGATTAACTTGTAAGTATCTGTAGCTAACGTACTGTGGCCCTAACACATCAAATATGTAATTTAGTACCTAATTAATTTAAAGATGTACCAACAAAATGTAAAGTGTATTAACACTTAATGCAGTAAATATAAGAATAACTTAACTTAAGCACAGTTTGCTAAGTAAATCATTTGAAGTTACAATTATGATTATTATGAATAATGTACCTAATTAATTAACAATGCTCTGCATGTATACTATTTATTATAATTGACGTATAAATATTTTACTTTTATGAATAAATTATCTGAATCTGAATCAGCTGCCTGGATGTCCTAGGGTTTCATTTGTGTTTCGTAAATGTAGGTAATGTAGGTAATTTTATTTTTAAATTTTATCCTTACATTTTATTTTTATATTTTACTGTACACATTTCTGACATACCTACTTATACTAATTATTATTGTTTAATACCTAAGTACTATGAATGTATGAAACCATGACAATGTATGATTAATACAAATAAAGAATATGAATATGAATACTAAATAACTTAAAACCCATGTTTAAAGAAGTGTATTTCTAAATAACGTAGGTATATCTACGTAACATATACCGACAATGTAACAACATTGACATAAGTAAGTAGATATCACTGATACATATCCCATTTTATTTACAACAAAAGAATATGTCCGCCTTTAAAAACGAAGTGTCCAACAAAGCAGCTGCAGACTCGCAAGAAGCCGGTCAAACAAGGAATATGCGTTATTCAGCAATAACTGACTGTATCTTGTACATGACACGCTTTGCATTTTAGCCCGGTGTCGCGGAACACCCGCTATAAATTCTAGAAGGAAGCTTTGTGTCGTGAAAGAAATCGGTTTAGTAGTTTCCTCGAATGTACCTGCTAACAAAAGAATTTATGATTTACTTGAATTCCGTTTGGTATTGGTCGGTTGGGAGCGTGTGGGGTTTTATTTATTTACTCCGGTGCGCGATTTATGATTTACCTATGGTTTGCGATTTTAATTTACTAATTGGTTGGTTGAATATTATATTATATTTCCAGTTCAGTCCGTCCCGCAAACATAATACCTATCATATTGGGGTAAATATCGTTCCAATCAGGGTGGCTAGCCGAATGGCACAATCGCTCACGAAACGCTCACGAAACGAAGCGCTAGTAGATATCTATCTCTATCGCGCTTGCGTATTGGCGCGACAGAGCCAGCGGCGTATCGCTTTCGTTTGGCGTCGGAGAAATGCCATTCGGCTACGGGGCCAGGTATCACATGGATAGTAGTATTATTGTTAGCTAGTTCGAAGGCAAACTAATATCCATACTAATATTATAAATGGGAAAGTGTGTGTGTCTGTTTGTTTGTCTTTCACGGCAAAACGGAGCGACGAATTGACGTGATTTTTGTAGTGGAGATAGTTGAAAGGATGGAGAGTGACATAGGCTACTTTTTGTCTCTTTCTAACGCGAACGAAGCCGCGGGCAAAAGCTAGTAATTTAATAAAGTTCTCTAAGATTCCTATTGACAGGACCCGAATGATACCCAATTAATTCTCGAGTGCATAAAACATACTTTAATAGGCATATGTACGATTAACGAAGTAAATAGGAGGATACTTAGACAATAACGGATTTTATGAGATTCAACTCGCAAGAGCAAGAAGTGGTCAAACCTCTAAATTCGCTGACAAAATACTATCTGTGTGGTACGATTTCGGTATTAGTGTGTCAGAATTATATAGTTAAATTTAATGTAGAGTTACAATGGACGGGTCCCATGAGGGGATTATCGAGTAACATATGTGAACTATTGCTTTATAACGGTCTTACGCACAGCGCGATTACTTTACGACCATGTAGATAGATAGGAATTATTAGGTATGAACATTAAAACCATTTAAAACAATATGGAACATAATTATGCAGTATAGCTTCATGGGAAATATCTGTTTAGATACATATCTATTGCATAAAAGAATAACAGTACCGTACATTCATACCAAAAAAAATTCTAATAGTCAACCATAAATGTAGGAAACTTATGTATCAACTCATCCTTCAAATGTTTTTGGATACATGTAAAATATGTTGTATTAAATTTTATTTACTTAATTTAGACATGAACAACAACATAAATAAATATTTGATACGGAAATACAAGTGCAAATTTTACACACTGTATTTAAACTCCACTTAAAAGCGCCAAAAGCTTATTGAATGCTCTTTGGCTTAACATATCGACATGTAAATATCCGATTCGACTACGAGTCCGATTCATTATTTAAGGGGATTCCCTACGTCAATGACCTTCGATTGGAAGCCATTGATATTATTATTATTTATTAATTGGAAATCCAATAGCACATTAGCAATTTAGGTACATTAGCAATCAAAGTAGAAACAGGAGGCCAATTATAGGTTCTAATGATAGTTTCTACCTATAAAGCATGCATGTCATATTAACAGCATCGACTATAAGCAAAATAATCTCCCATAATTACTCGTCAGCTCATAGTTTCTGTGATATTTGGCATAAAAGATGAACAATGTTAGGTCCAAAACTGTTTTTTGGCCATAACTTTTGTCTTAATTACTTTAAAATTGTATATGCATTTAAAAAAATGTAAAGGTAAACCTAAACATGTCAATTTCATACAACATGTGAGATCCTTCATCGAAATCAAGTTACGAATAAAGTGTTTTGTTAGACAGTGTTTAAAGTCATTAAAAAAAATAAGTTATTTTTTAATGGCAGATTGTGATGAAAAAAATACTCAAGAACCCATAGCCGTTTGCCTTATAATTCTATTTGTAGTGCAAATTTAGAAGGTATAACTCAAAACATGTCAAAAATCGATGAAAACCCCGGGTAGCCCCTTAAAGTGTAATGTCACTCAAAAAGTATTTCACCTCGCGCCGGTTCGAGGAAGTTTCAGTGTACGAGTATTTTCTCAATTTCAGTTTGCAACAAAATCAGTTTATTTTCCAACTGACAAATTGAATTGAACTAAACAAAGTACAATTCTCCTTTGAGAATAACCTGACAAAGTTTCGAGGAAGGCGATACTGAATAACGAGTATGATATTTAACTACGTTATGTCGTTTTAAGACGACACATTGTAGGTTCACAAAATCCGCTGCCGTCCGTTTAATCAATTTTAATAGCGAAAGAAAATCGTTTCATTAATCACTTGACAATTCAAACTTCTAAATTGTCTACAATGATTAGGTACCTAGATAGATGTCTTTGTGTAGTGTGTCTAAATTTTGAACACACACCTTAATTATTACTTAGGTATAATTGATTCATATTTTTTACTTTACACGTTAAACTAATTTTGCCTTTAAGTTAGCGTAAAAAAAACATTCCAGGTACCCAGGACGTATCAGGATAAGCGCCAGTTTCTGAAAGCAGGCAAACAAGCGCTACATTCTTAGATTTTATTGTTTAACCATGCGTCACCAAGTATCTCGTATCTCGTCTCGCGAGATGGTTTGTTGGAAGTTATTTTGGAGCGCGTGTAACTAGATTTCCGTTTTGCGAAATCGTTTTCCAAGCGGTAATTTACTTGTGCCCGGGCCGGTATGTTTCAATTACAGAGGTAGCTCCGGACGTCATTATTTCCTGTGCCGGACGGCGCTGACCCTGCATCGGCAGGTTGTTCGCGTTTGCCTCTTGCATTAGGTAATCCAGCGGGAGTGTTCCAGTAATAAACATTCATCGACTTGTTACCGTGCAGATCTTGTTATCGCTTTACCGCTAATACATGTATGTAGTCTACAGCCACGGACTACCCAGACAACGCATTGCGAAGCGTTTAAAAACAGTAAAATATTTATTGATTGTTGGCTTGAATGCTCCGTCCAGTAGTTGAGATGGTATGTGTCTACAATATTAAATTAAAAGTCTTTTAAGTAGTACCTATCAATTTAAAAATACAGTGATTATTTGACCACATGGCGTACTTAAACAGACATGAAAGATCTTTCAGAGTGAATTAAAATTTTCGGACCAAACTAAATCTAGAAAACGACCTCAATAACACTTCAAAAAAGCCAGATTTCATCGCTGTAATTGAATTTAAAGTGGATGAAGAAAAATAGTCTAGAGCCGAGACGGTGAGTCGAAAGTCCGTGTGCACGGACCGTTCCAATTACAGAGCGGCAGTCATTATTTCCGCTGCCATGCGATGCTTCTATGCTGGGAGTGCCAGTACTGCCTCGATGACCTCCCGAATTTCACCTATGAAACTCTACTCTAATAAGATCTCCCCTGCCCCCTTCGCGAACCTTCCTTACAGTTCAGAGGGGGGCATGCAAGTGCGATGCGGGAGACCACGTCTGTTTGACGCTTTATATCTTTTTGTTGAATATTCCGCACTGCTCGGCCAATTCGTTGCAATTTCTTCATATTTCAGAAGACTGATAAGAAGTTTTACATTCGTATTAAATTTTCATAGGTACGTAAATCACGTAATGACAAATAATTATATATACTATTGTTGTCCCAGGCTGTTTATTTGTGTATGTTAGAATAGTAAACAAGTCCTTGCATTGGGTAAGTAATTAAAAAATTGACTTCCTAAGAATTACTAATAATGGCATATGTACTGTCGTGATGACAAAAAGTGGTTTGGAATCTGCACTCTGAAGTAATCACTAGCCTAATAAGTTTAACTAGGAAACTGATTATTAACCCATCGTATGCTGCGGGCACGGATCCGGATGCACTTCAAGGCATATCCGAGGTTGGAACGCACGATATTTTGACACGAGGCGTTAATAAGATAGTTATTAGTTATCTAAAATCTACTTACAGTCTAGCACATTGTCTTCAAAATCATTTATATTTTAATACGGCCTAGAGGCTAAAAACTACCAAAATATGAATAAGTCCTGATATAACTATTAAAAATATTTAAACATATTTGCAACTCATTAGACATTGTTAGTATGGAAATCATAATGAGTGTGGCCGCAAACAAAGGGACCACAATACGCGCCCACACATGCCATTGTTTTCTGCTTTTATTGAATCCAATGCTCGTTAAAAACTTTCATTATTATGAAGCGATTTCACGCGTTCGTTCGCCTTTCATTTCAAAATGGCAGTCGCAAATGCATTTTATTTTGAAGGTGTTGTGTTCAGAGGATTGATGGGCCGGTAAATACTGACAATTCGATGATAATTAAACAATAATAATTTATTTGAAACCAGACGCAATTAAGCCTGTGTGTTGAAAATGTTAAAAGCGAGAGAATGACAAAATGGTGAAATTATATAAGTGTAAGTATTTATTTATTTATGAAAAACCAATATCTAAATTAGTACCTAATAAATAATACCTACACATTAAAATTGCCCTTTACGTAGATGGTAATTTTGTCTAAGTCTTTTAAGGTAGAAATTGATTTTCACCCCAGACATTACAGTTAGTATGTGGGTATGTATGTTTGATGACATAAGGCATTTAATAAGATACCATGAAAAAAAAATAAAGAAATATTTATGTATAAATTAATATTATACATACCTTATATTACAAACTACGATAATAATGTATAGTTGAAATTTTGTACAGAGTCCGTTGAGTCCTGCAAACGGACAGACGATAATTTTTATTCAGGAAATCATCCCTTTTAATTCTTTAGAGAGTAAAATCTGTGTCACTTCTAACCCGAATGTGAGGTAATTAAGGCAAGATATGTTAGATTTTTTTATTATTGCCTTTTTTTTGAGGTGCTAATTCCACGCAGACGATGAAACTGACAAAAATTTGCGTGTAACCTATGTATAAGTGTATTTGATATGCTAATTAGTAAGTAAATCTACTTGTACCTAAATACTACAAACTTGTTTGAAAAACTCGGTATGTTAGGCTCTCGAAAACTCAGCAAGGACCTCATTCCGCACCGAGTTATTACTTTTATTGCTTCCGCTGAATGTTTATCGACGTCCATTAAGCATTTCAGTCGGGTAAGTAGACAATCATCGATTTCTACTCGAACCTGAAAGCAAGCGGCGACACAATGGCTCTTGGAACGCAAATTACTGGTGCTTATGCCACAGTGCGTACTTAGTACCACGGTTAATGTACCATAGACGATATCAAGTTTTTTCTGACTTTTTTAAAAGGTTGTTTTCTGGAGAAACTTCACAAATAATTGCCAATTAAGCCAGTGAGACGTATATGTAACAATTGAAATTAACTAGGGGTAAAATAGGTACAGTAAAGATCCTTCTGTTTGCCTAGTATAAGTACCTAACTTCGCCGGGTTTTGTAAAAGCTGAAATTACCGCCTAAAAAGTAATTTATTACTGTGATTACGGTGATTTCACATTTTATAAAGCCATACGAAAATATTTAGCTTTTTACCTGGGTTTTTCGGCACTTTAAACGCGTAGGTACCTACTTTGACATGTTTTATAAATTATGAGTGTTCTAAGGTTCTAACCATTGAGGTATAATGTACTAGAGAGGACACGGCGAACAAAAAGTTTGCGCCACGAACATAAGTCCAGTGGACTTATGTTGCCTCAGTCAGTCTCTGCGCGTGGTGGGAGGAGGTTGTCTCTGACTGCACACAAATAAAATGAAAAAATGCCTTCCTGTGCTATAAGATACTGTTGAAGCCATACGAGAAAATCTAATAAAAGTGACGGTGTCACATTTCATCGGTTAGTAGACAAGCTATTTTGATCTAACTTAATTTAAGTAATTATTATAATGAAGGGACGGGCTCCTTAAACGCGATGCTATGGCCGCCATTTTGACAACTGGAATCATAGATGAATCGCGCAGACATGACATGTAGGTAATAAGTGTAATAAATGTGATCATATTCTGTTTTCAATATATAATATAAAAATATTTATTTCAATTTATAGTTTTGAATATTACACGGTTCTAATACGAATTTTAGTCGATAATATTATACAATAAGCATGATTTTGAATTATTTCTGAATTATAATTCTCATTATTGACGAAAAATAGTGACACCAAAACTGAAATAGTATTTAATGCAACCGGTGTTTAAGGGAGGTAAAACAAGGTGAATGGCGCGATTATTATTCTGAGCGACAGAAACTTACAAAACTAATTTTATTCAAAGGAAATTAAAATTATTGAAAAAAACAATTACTTATTTTTATTTCACAAAGTAGAAATTAAATATAACACAATGTATAATAGTGCTAAAAGTAAACTACTTAGTATTTCACACACAAAGTATAAAACAAAGGTCTACACTAAAAGTGTCGCGTCTAGGTGGTCAAGTCTTACTCTATGACACGGTTCGCTTCACGCGCATGCGCCTCGCGCTGCCGCCGCTGCCGGTCGGCGCACAGAATATGTTCGAGTTGTCATTTCTAGTACGTAGTACATAGTAGTTCAATGGTTCTAACAGAATATCACAAAACGCACTTTGTTTTGCACAATATTTACGCGATAGGGCTACACATGTCTCTGTAACTGACATCAAGTCATTAATGGAAATCTACCAGCCCATACATACCTTTTTCCGATCAGGAATCCGTTCTCAAACAAATTAGGTGAGGGTGGACCCTTAAAATAAATTGATTGACAGGTCATAAACCTGTACGGAAACAGGAGATTGGATTTTTAAGAGCGGGGAGTGATTTGCAGAATAATGTGACATGTTGATGCATTTTGGACGGTTTTAACGGAGTTGTTTTTTATAGGTAGGTAGGTACTCTGGTTTTATATTTCAGATGAATTGAGGAACAATGTTTCACCCTTGTTAATTAAATTTATAAATTTCATCGTGAACGTGATATCTACCTTTTTAAATAGGTACGTCGTTTTAGAGATGATTTAGATTTTATTATAGAGGTATTTCAGTTTAATTCAATAAACTATAAAAACAGATTAGGAACTTTTGTAAATTATAAAGTCAAGTTATTATAAAGTCGTTTTTTACTTCACTTTTACGATCGTTGTAGCCGAGGATAACATATTATTAAATATTTATAGAATTGAAAATCTACCATATTTATTGCTTCAACAATAGTTATTTGTTTTACAAGGGGGCAAAGTTGTTGTTTAACCGCACCTGCCAATATTGATACCCGAGCAAGCGAAAGATTCCAATAGATTCCAATTCAAAAAGTGGAATCTTGAGCGTTGCGAGGGTTTTTTAAACAAACTTTGCCACCGAGTGAAACACAAATTTTTCACCACACCAACACGAACAAAATACTCATCATTTACACGTAAATTTATACCAGCCAGCTCAAGACATCAAGTTAAAATTTGTATGAAACTACGTTGCACTCTTGTGGATAAAATGCAATCTTGCTATCTGTTTTCGAAGGGTTACATTCTGGTGGCCTATAAACTATTGTCATATTTTCACTTGTCAGAGCTCTATTTACATAACATTGTATGTCATAAAAGAATTAAGAATTAAGAATCGGGTTAAGAATTTCACCACCCCCTTTCTTCCCGTGGGTGTCGTAGAAGGCGACTGTGGGATATGGGTTAAAGTGTGGCGTAGGCGAGAGGCTGGCAACCTGTCACTGCAATGTCGCACTTTCGTTTTCTATCGACCCCTTATTTGCCAAGAGTGGCACTGAAACTTGAGTAGTTTTATGTGCTCTGCCTACCCCTTCATGGGATACAGGCGTGATTGTATGTATGTATGTATGTATGTCATAAAACTTGGAAGTCAGAATAATTTTTGAACATAGCTGTTTTACGTCATAGCTGTGTTATGTCATATTTTTTATTGCAATATTTTTTATGTTTATTAAATTTTAAGTCATAAGTTTGCTGAGCATAATTGTCTTTATTTCGACGTATTACTATGCATAGTATTAATATTGTATACAAAAAAGAAGTCATATATTTAAAAATCATAATACGTTCCATTTATAACTCTGTTTAGGCTCGAATTTAATGTACTAATAAGTAACACGAATCTCATATGACATAGCCCAGTTAGGTGCGACGACGACAATTTCATCGACAAACAAACAGTTTACAGAGTAGGTTTAGGATAGGTTAGACCTGTGATTTACACAGAAGCAAACGTATTACAGGGTAGGTTTAGGTTAGGTTAGAATTGTGACCACACAGAAACAAACGTCTTATAGAGTAGGTTTGGGTTAGGTTAGAACTGTGACCACACACAAAAACGACCAGCTTACATAGTAGGTTTAGGTTAGGTTAGAACTGTGATCACACAGAAATAAACGGCTTACTGAGTAGGTTTAGGTTAGGTTAGAACTGTGACCTACACAACAACGAATGGATTTTATATTATGTTTAGGTTATGTTAGAACTGTGACCACACACCAAAACAAACAGTTTACAGAGTAGGTTTAGGTTAGGTTAGACCTGGGATTTACACATAAGCAAACGTATTAAAGGGTAGGTTTAGGTTAGGTTAGAACTGTGACCGCACACAAAAACAAACAGTTTACAGAGTAGGTTTAGGTTAGGTTAGACCTTTGATTTACACATAAGCAAACGTATTACAGGGTAGGTTTAGGTTAGGTTAGAACTGTGACCACACAGAAACAAACGGCTTACAGAGTAGGTTTGGGTTAGGTTAGAACTGTGATCATACAAAAACAAACGGCATATAGAGTAGGTTTAAGTTAGGTTAGAACTGCGACCCTACACAACAACGAGTCGCTTTTAAATTAGGTTTAGGTTAGGTTAGAACTGTGACCAAACAAACAATTTACAAATTGTAAAATTTTAGAAAAATTCATAATTGAAGTAATATTATGCGTAATAAATTGTACTTAATTAAAACAAAAACATTAAAATGTTTCAAGGGGTTATAGTGAACTATTATGGCTGATAATAAATATGCTAAAAATCGTTATGTATAAAACAAATTATCAAACCTGATAAGTGTGCTGACAGTTAGTATTATGACATTTGATTATTATAATCTAAGTTTGTATGAATAAGGAGTATATGACATGTATTAAGTATGACACTAATTATTAGAGCAAAAGAAGTATGACAAAAAATAATATGATTTCCTATATGTCTGCACATTGATGATGATACCGTAAGTTGTTATGCGCATAGAAGATATTACAAAAAAATATATGCGACCCGATATGGACCCGTTTTTGAATAGCAAAGTAAGCCTTTACCAGTTGGTGTGGTGAAAATATATTTTCATATTATTTTATTTTGGTCACATGTCGTTAATAGCCTTTCAAAATTATGTGAACATTGTTCAAAGATGTATTCTACAATCCTGTGTTCACACTTACTTGCACACCAAACTACATAAACAATTAACATAGAAATAGAACGCCCCTTTATTCCCAGCGCATCCGCGTAACTTAAAACTTGTTTTGTTTCCAGTTTCCAAACAAGTGTAGCCATCAGAAAAATGTTAGCAAGTGTTGTTTGTGTGCAGCAAAACGTTAGGAAGAGCGGCAGAAACACTTGATGGACGCGATTGTATCTCGCCCGCAAAACAGACTAAGCATCCTTCTCTAATTAATACAGTTCGAAAAGGATGGGGAGTGTATCTCGTGAAGGTACTGTCGTGCCCATCATGTGTTTGCTATAGCAGTGTTCGTCAGTCGGGTACAGTGGGAAGCTCGTTACGGCTGCGTCGAGGCCGCAGATCGGCATTCCGGCCGCTTGTCTATGCCCCAGCCTCATTAGGCCAAACACGCAAGTAAAAATTGGAGCGGCGAATGAACGGACAGATTCAACGAAACTATAGGGAACTTGATTTTTTAATTAAATTGGTAACTTTTGAGGCTAAAGTATGAGAAAATAAATTAGTGATATTTTCTCATAAGAAAAAAGTATTTTAACAATATGTGGTAGTAACAGTTTCCGCTGAATGTCAAGCTTTTTCTGTACCAAAATTCATCAAAATCGGTTCAGTACTTTCAATGTGAAGATAAACGAAGGAAAGATAGAGAGAATTGCTACTGCTGCAATTCATTCTCGTGTCTCATCAATCAGTAACCAGAGAGTAAATTATTATTATGCAGTATGTTTAATATTTACTTACATTAAATTTATTGTGTAGTGTGTACTGCCGAAGCAAACAGAACGAGAATGCGAATAGGTACGTATATCGCGCAGTTATTATTTTGCTTATTAAAGGTACGTATTGCAATGCGGATATTCATAGTTATCTCCTCGTAGACGTTGTGTCGTTTTGACGTTGGATTTAAATATATTTTGTTCAGTAAGATATTGTTTACGAGAAATGTAAATACAGTCTATGTCTACGACAGGACAGATAAAAAACGTATGTACCACAAATATAAAGGGAGTGAACAAGTTTCTAATGGGTGGCAACGCGCATGTGACACTGTTTGACAAAGGTTACGGTGACCGCTTTCCATCAGTCGGACCGTACACTTGTTTGCCACCGACGTAGTATAAAAAAAAAAATATCTCGGATTACTCAGATACTTTTTATAGCTTAAGAGATTCTTTGTGGTGAATATATATTTTTATGTAGGTATATAATTTTGACTCGTCAATTAAATTGTATTAATGTATAATAATTATTTAATATTTTTTATGAGGTACCTATCTATTATATAATAATTTTACGAATGTTTAAAATGAATCTTCAAATCAAACAAAATGTATAACATCGTGTATGACAGAAGATCATATATTCAACCAGTATATATGTATATGTACAAAAAAAGGCATACAACATTATAGAGTATACACATATGTAAATAAATAAAAATGTATACAAGTTTCCCCAAACCGATTTCCCCAGCACCGATTGTTTAACGCGTTGTTGCTCTGTAGATTTTCTTCCCGGTTAACTTCGGCGAACGTAATTTTTACTTCCCACGGGAAATGGCAAACATTCCATCACGTTTTCATAATATTTCTTTGTTAAGTTCTGACCTGGTCCCAGTAGCACGGGTAATATTTTACTGATAAATATTACACATTGGATTTATTTGTTCGATGGGATCAGACTTTTTTGCCGAAATCCATGTTAATCAAAATCAAGAAAATTACTTACCTGATCCGCGAATAGATAATAAAAAAAATAAGACATTCTTACACAGATTGACTAAGCCCCACGGTAAGATCAAGAAGGCTTGTGTTGTGGGTACGCAGACAATGATATATATAATATGCATACAAATACTTATATACGTAGAAAACATCCTTGACTCAGGAACAAATATCTGCGCTCATCACACAAATAAATGCCCTTACCGGGATTCGAACCCGGGACCGTGGCGTAACAGGCAGGGTCACTACGCGCTAGGCCAGACCGGTCGTCAAATAGATAATGCTAGTAATACTAAATTGAAATTGAATGGTCCTAACTGTCTTTCTATCCATTCTTTTGACTAAATAGCGTAGGATATGTTTTGTGCAACTGTTTTCCCTGATATATTGTTGAATATTGTTTTAGTTAACTCATATGCGCTACCTGCATACGCATGCGTTATCCACAGTTTTTCTTGGTTCTCATATTCGTAAAGCGCACCACGGGGTAATTAGGACGGCAACACACGATGACATCCTCGCATCGCCCACGATACGGTGCAGGCAATTAGCTTCTATTTCATGTCACTCCGCCATGCCACGTTTGACGTAACATGGTTTGGTGTCTGCACGTAATAGGGAGTCTGAAGCTACATCCATACATAAATAAAATTCATAGTATGCCACGTCTATAAAGCAATAAGTCAATGTACCAACGTTAATATTTATTTTACCGCTCCTATATATGCGCAGTAAAGGTAGTTCTAAATAAAGCAATTCAAGTCAATGTTCACGAAGTTCGAACTTTATACTACCACAGTTTTGACATGTTAAAACGAGTTCTCACAGGATTTTATTTAATAAAATGTTCGAACAGTTTCCAGTAAAAAGTGCTAGCGGAACAAACACATCGAACAGTTTTAATGGATTCAGCATGTAGTTGAATATTATACTTGGCGCTTATTATAAGTACAATAAATTACTAAGAATAAAGGGTGTCTGAAGTTTGTATGGTACCTAATTTATTTTCAGTGGTATTGAAGTAATTTAATGCAGTAGTAATTTGACGTGCAGTAGGTAGAACTTTTGAAAAGTGCGTTTTCTTCATGGTACGATACATCGTACATACTACATACATTAGTCTCTCTATCTCTTGAAGTTACTAAATGGATTGATGGTCTTATTATAACACTTCGCTCGATAGAAATTTGGGGCGGGCCGCTGCTTTTACATTTAAAAGTTTACAAGCATAATGCCAGAAAAATACGTCTTGCTATACCTAGAAGACAACTGGTGAATTAAAATATACTACCTTTTCATCACACCAACTGATAAAGGCTTAATTTGCTATTCGAAAACTGATAGCAAAATTGCATTGTATCCACAAGGGTGCAAAGTAATTTCATACAAATTTTAACTTGATGTCTTTAGTTGGCTGGTACAATTTACCTATAAATGATGATTTTGAATCATAAATATTGAATAGACTGATGGATTTGATTTAGTTTGATATTTTATAGTCAGTATTTTGTTCGTGTTGGTGTGGTGAAAAATTTTGTGTTTCACTCGGTGGCAAAGTTTGTTTAACCTTCGTGCCTTGACACCCTCGCAACGCTATAGATTCCACTTTTTGGACAACTCGCTACGCTTGCGGTTTCATATTGGAATCTTTCGCTTGCTCTGATATCAATATTGGCACGTGCAGTTAAACAACAACTTTGTCCCCTTGTACATAAATCAAATAATTATTATCGTATCATACGGCGATTATTAAGTACAACGAAGTAGATGAAACGTGTAATACGAAAACATAATTCAGCACAAATTAATAAATACTAACATTGTTCAATAATGTGTCGTGGTTGCTCAAAATCATATTACTAACTTTCGATGTATTTTCTAATAACCTTAAATTAATAAAATGAAACTCGGCGAGATACTTGAAGTTTGCAAACAATGTTAGATTAGTTTTCAAACTTTCTCTCAAAACAAATAGCTTAGACGCAATTATTCTATGAGTTATGAGGTACAGCGGGACAAATTCCGACTGGGGGGCAATTGTAACTGATCCATTCATTTTTTCCATTATTACACCATTAAGTTGAGCTCCACATGAATCCACTGAACACGCGTGCCATATAACCAGTGGACATTCTAATTATTAATGCAAACATTGTAATACATGGAAAAACTGGACTAGTTGCATTTGTCCCCCAGTCGAAACCCCGTTGTACCTTACTATGTATGTAGTATCATTTTTAGTTTTCACATTTAAAGAAATAGCAAAAGTAGATACTTTTGAAATTTCGTTATTACATTACAGTTCGATCAAAATTAAGAATAAGAAAGTAATATTTTCTTTTACTTATACATCGTGTTTCCGGTATCACTTAAAACCTCAGACACCCCAACTGATTTATATTTTTCTAAACGTATCTAGAATATTCATATTTTAATCTGATGATTATTATTTTTTTAAATTGAATTTTTAATTTTCTGTACAGCTCTACTCGACTTTTAACTCTACACCCAATAAAATAAATTGCTAGCTATTTCATAAACCTAAACTATTTATTTGTGTACGTTACTGCAACGACATAAGGTTTACCAATAGACAACTATGTCACTGTAAAGCAAGCTTTGTCACAGTAAACTTCAAATTGAACAGGTGACGCAGTAAGCAAATTTATACCCAACATTCAAAGTGACAAGGTTGTAATTAGGTACGAGTTCAATTTGTTATGACTTATGATAAACTTTAAAATTAAACTGACAAACAACGTCAAACTCGTAGCGGAAAAAATAATCGTCCAAGTAACCAGCCATTATTAAGACCCCTAAATACTGAAAAAGGTATACAACCTCTAGCAATGCAATATGCACAATGTTGTATTACGAATTTGTAGAATGGGCACGTAAAAAATAACTAATAATACAAATTAAAAAAAATATATATTACCCCCATCAAGATATAGCTCAATCGTTTCCACTCTCGATTTTGAACAAACAGTTTTCAGGTTTTTAGTGTTAAGTAAAACACGTTGTATAATAATAATAATACTTTATTTCAGGTCAATTTGGCCATTTTAGTTTCTACTAAAGTCTACTAAAAAGGGCTGTTGCAAAACCTTATTAAGGTGTTCATAGATATTGACTATTTATACATAAACGTAAGTTTAGAAAATGAAAAGGTAATGCTTGCTAGAATACCCAAAATACACTACTAACTAATCCTACTAGTTAATCCAAATCTAGAACATTCCTTTGCATTCCTTCTACATGGATTTCCACAAAGTAACGCCTGATTCCATTGATCAATCCTAACCAGTAGGAAGTAAATACCTTTTAAGTAACTACTTTAGAAGATATTTCATCAAGCGATCTGTAAATATATGATCATGACATGTAAGAAAATATTTTGGAGTATATTTTATATTATAAATTATGTAGGTATATATCGTTGTATGAGTGCCACAACACAAGCCTTCTTGAGCTTACCGTGGGACTCAGTTAATCTGTGTAAGAATGTCCTATAATATTTATTTATTATTTATTTTATCAACACATTATTGTTGCCCGTGTGATGACGGGTTAAAAATTTCACCACCTCCTTTCTTCCCGTGGGTGTCGTAACTGTCGTAGAAGTCGACCGTCGGATATATAATATAGGTTAAATTGTGGCGTAGGCGAGAGGCTGGCAAACTATCACTGCAATGTCACAATTTGGATTTTTTTCAACCCCTTTTTGCCAAGAGTGGCATTGAAACGTAAACGTAGTAGTTCATGTGCTCTGTCTACCCCTTTATGGAATACAGGCGTGATTATATGTATGTGTATGTATGTATGTGTATTATTGATGCTTGGTAACAACGTCACATTTTCAACAATACTGATATAAAAATCTTATAGGATTAGGTACTGCAAACCTGAGGCCCGAGGCTACCTCGTCTCGCACAAGTAAATACAATAAGAGGATATTCCAATTTGTACACACGAGTAGGTACAGGATAAATATGTTTATTTATAGAATAGTTAGAGTCGACCAATAAAATTATCTACAAATATGTTTATTTGTTCTATTTTAAGTCGCCACGGTGCAGATAAATTCAATTGAATCATTTATTTCAGGTTATTTATTTATCGAGTCGCTTATGATACTGTTATTGATTACAATACTATATCAAACTTTTCACCCATTGGGCAGTGTTAGCATCAGGTGAGTGAAGATCTAGGGCCTCCCCAACAAATTTTCGATTTGGACACTCATTACACTAAGGTCTATTTATTTAGTTGGGACCTAATGGTAATTAATTACTTTTACTCACAGCTGTTACTGTACTGACTTGAATTATACCTATTGTTCGAGTGGTTGTGGCTTTGTATTTCTTTATACATATATAACGATATAATGTTTTAGTAAGCATGTTCATACAATTTGTTTATATTTGATCTATTTATAACGTTGTTGAAATTGTGTGTTCCCATATTACTGCGAGCGAGGGGTTTTTAACAACCGCATGTCGCCACTATTACCGCCGTCACCGCGCGGCGGTTTCTATAGTTAACGAAGTCAACGAATAGCCGGCTTTAATGAAGGACCACGAACACAAGGTTCCTTTTGTTCTATGCTCGCTCGATAAATATTTTAATAACGCATGAAACGGTGCGACCAGTCAACATTGAGAAAATTGCTGGCTCTCCAGGGTACCTAGCCAAATGCAAAAACGCTTGATAATATTATTATCTTAGCTATCTGTATCACTCTTCCGTATCTGTATAACAAATGTGTCCCAAATCTTCCATACAAAATTCGAGTTTCCAATACGTCACGCACGTAAGTTCATACTAAAATCGTGACGTAAAACAGCAATTCCCGTCAACTTTGTACAAAAATTAAGGGAAAAGTTAAATTTGTTTTTATTAATTCCTATTTTGTTACCAAGATTTTGTTGATGAATTGAGATTTTATAAAGTTTTATTTCGTAATTAAGGTTCTCTAGTATCTATATTTTCTTAATTATATTGCTGAAAAGGGAAACAAAATTAGGACACATTTTTTATCGTCAGGATCGAAACAGCTCGTGATTCTGAGAAGAATGTGCCCAGACACGTCCAGATCAGGAGAAATTCGATTTTCGAGATTTATTTTGGAAAACGCCCACTAAACATTTATTATTAAAGTTTTACATGTGTGTGTGTTACCTTTGACCACCGCATTAGGCTAGACCTGTCTCGTGGAGTCAGTCCAAACATTTCCATTTACATCATTACATTTTTCCTATGCTGAAGCAACATTCTAAAGACTTACAGTAGGTATATTTCGCATCATCATTTCTTTTGCCAACCGCCAAGGAGTGGAATGCCCTGACCAAACCCCGGACACTGACGATCAAATATATGAAAGACGCGCGTTCCTAGCACACAGTCTAAGCTCGTGTAGGTGAACGCGTATTATGCTTGTATGAGTGAAATATGACAGGTCGACTGTTCGCGTTTTTGACAGGCGGTAACTGTGAGGTAACCGAGAGGGGGTGGGCGGCACTTTCAGCGGGGAGCGAGAGTGGCCATACTGTACGATAGTACTTTTTATTATACTGTGCCACAGGCACAATATGGAACTTGACTGTTCTTAAAATAAAATATTTTTATACTATGCACGAAATAAAGCATCAGATTTTAAATCCAATTTCTATTTAATAAGTCAGGTAGAAATATATAAAGTAACTGAATTGATAGTGACGTCACTCAATTCGATTTCATATTGATTCCATATTTAGCAAGTCGTTCAAATTCGTTTTGATAGTTCTTAAAAAGAAGCTGATTTGATTAGGAGGCAATTAGCCTATTCTGCTTCAACACACAAACACATCACATTCCAATGAATACACAGAGAAATTTACACACACAGGCACAGGTACAGACAGAGAGAATCGCACAGCATAAAGGGTTCCTTTTGTACCTTTTTGGTATGAAACCCTAATAATGGTATTGGGTCGTTTTCTGCATAGCTACGGAACAAGTTTAAATCTATTAACTAATGGTAGAAATTTTGCGAATTAATTTTTGTTTAGCTCGCAGTTTTCCCTTTTCAAATACTCATAAATACATTGAAAGTTAATAATTAAAATCATGTTTACACGACGATAATTATTGTCATTTGTCATAGAGACGTGTAAATATGGTACCCAAATCCACGCTACCCAAAGGTTGTCTGGTAGAGATCGCTCTTTAGCGATAAGACCGCCTGCTGTCTGCCTCTATTTATAATCATTTGTTTTGTCTCCACTGTATCTTTTTTCTGTATCTTTTGCTGAGGTGTGCCAATAAAGAGTATTCTATCTATCTATATATCTATCATGTTGACTTGAGACTGCTACGTTTCAGTCGACGACACGTCCGATCGTGCGAATTGGAAGGAAAGGACAGGAAAAGCAGACCCCAAAATCAGATGGGAATAACAATGCTGAGAGAGAGAGAGAGAGAGAGGCATGTTGGCTTGCAAACATGTTTGTGAACTCGACCGTACATAAATAATACTGTCCTCAGGTGAATAAAAATCTAACTTAAAATAGTCTATTTATACTTTCAGTCCATACACTAACAAGTGAAACACGTGTTAAAAATCTACATAATTAAGAGAAAGTTTGCGACAAATTCTGTTTGTCATAAAATATCAGAAGGGAAACTTTTAATATGAAATTAGCGACGGTGCAGTTATACAATTAGTAGGCGGTTAAGGGCCCATCACACTGCGCGACTGCCGCCAGTTATTGTGCAAGTGCATTATTCATGCATATTAAGGCCAGCTTGCCACTTGCGTTACTAAATTACTGCTGGGATATACAGAGTGGGGCCTGTAACAAAGGCGAAAAATTGAACTCTAGGCTATTCTCCTTATACTAATCAACATTTGTTTGGCGACTTTTTAAAATAACTTGTATTTTGATTTTTATCACCCTTGAAAGTTTTTGCTAAGAGGTAATGTATTGCGAAATCTGTTAAGTCTAAAGTGTGACAGACAACGTCAATGACAACAATAATGGCGTACATTGAAGCTAACATTTATTTTATATGAAAAATTAAAAATTTAAAGACTTCATAATTTTTAAAAGTCACTGAACAAATGTTGATCAGTATAAGGAGAATAGCCTACAGTTCAATTCTTCGCCTTTGTTACAGGCCCCACTCTGTATTTTGGTGTATTAGGGATATTACTAGGTTGATGATGAAAACTATTACTTGTACCAACACTTTTACTTTATCCGTTTATAACAAACATAATAACAACCAAATAATTCAAGACTTCTTCACTACAACTCGTCTGTACTCGAACTGGCATTAAACAATTACTCTTACAGGTGAGAGATTGGAATTGTAACAATATTGATTATGCTTTTCAAGATAATAGGTATGCCACAGTAGTAGTAAGTGTGATAATTGTAGCAAAATAGTTACCACCTCTGGCGACACAACACTCGCTACGCCCAATCTCTCTTTCAGGATACAATTATAGTCTCTCGTTAAGTTCATGATTCAATGTAGGCCCTCATCGTATACATGTATTGCTACCTAGCTGTTAAACAATTTCGATTATACATACTACCTACCTACAATATCAGGGAAACCAATATTTGCTCGGAAAACATATGTACATACATTACATGAATATGTCTCTATACTCATATAAGTAATAATTGTTCATTTAAAGGTGATTACATATTGTGTCCGTCAGGATGGCGTGAGAGATGTCTGAATCGTCACAATATTTGCACCAAATAACTGTACCTAAACTGTACTAAACTGTACCTATAGCGAAGAAAACTGTACCTCAAGCAATCACGCATTAAATAGATAGTTACATAGACACGTCATTCTGACGTCAGGTTGGCGCGCATAGCCGTGTATCGCCCCAACGTGTGGAAACTATGTTCTGGATCATATACCAATAAACTGTACTTAAACTGTACTTCATAAAACTGCCAATAATAATATTTAAATCACACGTGATATCGGTCAAATCAACAACAAAAAATTCTATTGCTCATTTGTATGTTTTGCCTACCAATTTGCAACAGGCGCTTGTTTTCCCGTAATACATATAATAAATGCACATTAATTATTCATTACTTCTGCCTTAGTACGTTTTCACATTATCCGATCTGATATCGGATGTCGGACCGTTATCCCATACATTACAGGCACCATCTTGGATTTTTTCTATTGAAATCCTTCCGACATCCGATATCGGATCGGATAATGTGAAAACGCACTAAGGCAGAAGTATTGAATAATTTATGTGCATTTATTAATTACATGTATTACGAGAAAACAAGCGCCTGTTGCAAATTGATAGGCAAAACATACAAATGAGCAGTAAAATTTTTTGTTGTTGATTTGACCGATATCACGTGTGGCAGTTTTATGAAGTACAGTTTAGGTACAGTTTATTGATATATGATCCAGAACATAGTTCCCACACGTTGGGGCGATACACGGCTATGCGCGCCAACTTGACGTCAGAATGGCGTGTCTATGTAACTATCTATTTAATGCGTGATTGCTTGAGGTACAGTTTTCTTCGCTATAGGTACAGTTTAGTACAGTTTAGGTACAGTTATTTGGTGCAAATGTTGTGACGATTCAGACATCTCTCACGCCATCCTGACGGACACATTATATTATGATACGGCGCTATTTTCCCGCGCTAGTGAATTACCGCTACGTAACAGACAAACAACCCCTTGCAAGCACACCAGAGACAGCACCGGACTTGAAAGCAGTCGCCGTGGCCGTGTCAGCTGTGGGCTGTGGGGTTATTATTTTTTTAGTCAACCGACAATGACTTAAGATTGAAAGCGACATCTCATTCGACAGTCGAATGGTTTTTTTAATGGTATAGGTAGCACACGACAGACGAGCCGCCTGATGGGAAGCAGTCATCACCACCCATGGACGTAAGCAACATCAGGGGAGTCACTTATACGTTGCCGACCTCTGAGAACCCTAAATACCTGCTTCTTGAAAAACCCCATGTCATAGCGCAAAGGGAACAGGAGGAGCTTAGTTCATTCCACAACTTGCACATTCTGGGCAAAAACGAGCGAGGCCCGTTTGTTCCTGGTTTGCCACGTGTCGAGAAAGTGAGGATGTTTCTTACAGCTGAGCCACGGCATTGGTCTAAGCGCGACAGCGGTGAGCGGCGGCCATACATTGGAGTGAGACCACAGAATATATAATAGTACAAGTACAGAAGGCTCACTCCTTTGATGTTCACAAAACGCCGCCATTCTAAATTCTTACCTACATTAACAAACAGACCGCACGCGTGCAGACGACATTGAATTCTATTGCCGGCATGTACTTGTAGCGCGGCGAAAGGATCGCGGAGTGAGCCGCCCCTGGTGAGACACAGCGATGGACTTTTCATTCGCACGTATGGCTGCCGCTCACCGCTGTCGCGCTTAGACCAATGTCGTGGCTGGGCCGTTAGTGAATAGAAAAACCACAGTAATTGCACATCTTACGACCACGTTAAACATGCTTACCGTAATTAAATATTCAAAGTATACAAAGCCCTTAAGGAAGAGTTAAAAGGGGAAAGCGAACAAGTGGGGACGGCACGTAAAGCGCTGAACACTCCGGATCAACCTACTTAGTCACAAGCAAGGATGATTTATATAGGACTAGCTTTTGCCCGCGGCTTTGCTCGCGTTAGAAAGAGACAAAAAGTAGCCTATGTCACTCTTCATCTCTTCAACTATCTTCACTCAAAAAATCACGACAATCCGTCGCTACGTTTTGCCGTGAAGGACGGATAAACACACTTTCCCATTTATAATATTAGTATGGATTGACAATCTTCATACTAAGAGTCGTACCTCAAATTTTTAGCGCCACCTATTAAATCCTCCTCCTCTTATTATTTTCCTCTCAATTCGCTCAAAGGTTGACTGGAAGAGCCCTTATAGCGATAAGTTCGCCTTTGTACACCATAACTATACTGTATTTCTATGTCCTAACTTGTCTTATGTACAACAAAGTGTTAACATGCATACATACATAAATACTATCATAACTACCCTGATGATGCCTCAGATGTTGCTTTCATTTTTCAAAATGTGTACTCACGTGATATCATGATATTAAAATAAAGAAATATGTCATACTCGTAGATAGAATACTCTTTATTGGCACATCGCAGCAAAATATACAGCAGAGACAAAACAATGATTATTATTGGAATCCTATAGGAGGTCCGTGGAATGAACAGTCAAGTGCAAAAATACGTATCGAAATAATCGTCTCATAAATATGGTACTACGCTCTTATTACACCGGACTAAGATGCTATAGGACATATTTTTGAGTAAGATGTGTACACCCATATTTTTACACTTGACTGAACAATAGGAAGTCACTTCGGATTACCGAAACGTTATTTATTTATATTAATTACAAAAACATGTTTTCTTATCAAGTCCTGTCAAAAGAGTGGTTGTTTGAAGTCTCGAAGTCTGTACATGAACAATCTGAGCTTCCAAACTTAAAACTTAGTCAAGCATGAGTCCATAATTGCATATTCAATCAACCTTCACAATAACAATTATAAACAGAGGCAGACAACAAGCGCTTTTTAACGAAAAGACCTCTAAAGAGAAATTGTCATTTTTTTCTTATAAAAAATAAAAACACGCAAGAATATTTGGGAAGATATGATTTTGCACCTTCCAGGCTGCGAAACAGCGCCATCTAGTTTTATGGCTAAAAGGTCCATACATTTCAAGGGTACACGTTTTGTATGGGCTTTGCCAGTCCCGGTATACATCGTCCTTGGTTACAAGCGTGGGGGATGTTTCGCTACATATTTACTAGGAAACAATGTGTGCAGTGCGGTGTTGGCTCGGCTGCCCGTTCGAGATTTTCTAGGAAGCAGGAATTAGTGATGGCATGAAAATAATACGGAGAATTGAAAGCTACAGAGTATCATGTAATCATTAAATCCTTTTGTACTTTTTTGTGTGTAGTATTTGCACTTATAAATAAAAAATAAGCACAAAAGTTATGTTCTGTTACGAGAACTGTAGTGTTTCCGAGTAATGACGATTCCCGTGTGGTGACGGAGGAATAATTTTACCACCTCTTTTCCTCCCACGGGTTGTAAGGAGGGCCATTTTTTTCAAAGTTGTCCACACAACTTTTTTTAACATGGGTATTTTTTACATTTTATGAAAAAAATATAAAAATATTAGTTTTTTAAAATAAATCCCTTTTCCATTCCTGTTTGAGTTGTTAATTCATTACATTAGTAGGTTACGGTGACCCAATTCGTATACAATTACACTTAAGGCGGACCGTATACTAGGTATACATTTTGCAATCACATGGCGACGTAGTATAGTATAAAAAAAATTCATTTTTCATACCTTCCATTCCGTTACCGCCGTGCAAAATGTACGAAAAAATGGTAACGGAATGAGGAAATACCTTGGGACACTTTTTTTCTCCTATTAGGATTGAAAGAGCTCGCGATTCTGAGTGGAAACCACATAAAAAAATCCAAATCCAAAAAAAGTAGGGTGGATATCTTTGAAAAAAATTTTTTTTGATATATAGGTCCATAGGCTAGTTTCCTACTAGTCAAATCAGCTTCTTTTTAAGAACTGTCAAAACGATTTGCTAATATGGAATTACTATGAAATACTGAGGAGTGACGTCACGGTCAATTAATTTACTTTGTCTTTCTCTTTGACTTATTAATTAGAAATTATGTTTAAACATAAATACTGTCCATGTTTTTCTTTTAATTATGTGGTGCTTTATTTCGTGCACTGCATAAAATGTTTTATTTTAAGTATAGGAAACTAGCCTATTGTGCTACGGGCGATGGGCTAGCAATCAATCACTAAAATATCACAATTTTATTTTCTTTCAACCCTTTCAGTGGCACTGGAATGAAATGAGCAGTTTTATGTACTTTGCCTACCTCTTTAGGGAATAAAGATTAAAGATTATGCATGTAGGTAATTGTAGAGTTTAAGTAAATAGTATTTTCCCCTCACTAGCTCGGAAACACGTGTTTTGTCCTTTAATACCAGCGGGTAAAAATGCATTTTATCCACTAGTGGGTAAAGTAATTTGACCTTGAATAAAGTCAAATTAACTGCTTTAAAGTTGATAAAAGTAGGTGAATCTAGTAATAAAGATGATTTACCACCTGTGGAACTACTGGAAGCAGTGATAAACGCATTTTTTGCGTTGTAGTTTCCTCGCTATAGTGAGGGGAAAAGTTTTGTGTTACACTCGGGTGCGAATGTATTTTACTTCTCGTGTGTTAAAAAATTTGCAAGTTCAAGATTCTATTCTCGAACCACTCGCTTCGCTCGTGGTTCAACTATAGAATCCTTTCACTTGCTCGTTTTTCAATTCCACACTCGGCGTTAAAATACAACTTTGCCCCAACAAATAACTATTATCAAAACAAATAAGAACTAACGTAACCACAACATTAACACTTTCGCTACCAAGAACCCGAAATAGAAGCGTAGCCGAACATTTTGATAGCGAAAAAAAGCCCGGTTTCCCCGACCGCGACATAGTGGACCGATTTTCATGAAACATGGCTAAGAACACTCCCGATGAACTCAGCTTTCAGACAAAAAAACTAAATCTAAATCGGTTCATCCGTTCGGGAGCTACGATGCCACAGACAGACAGACACGTCAAACTTATAACACCCCGTCGTTTTTGCGCCGGGGGTTAAAAACGGACTTCAGCTAGGCAAATTTATCTTAATCCATGTAACGGTATCAATTCGGGAGTAAGTGGTTATCTCACTCGCACGGATTATAATGTCCGATAGATATCGAATGCGATCGGGTTCAATCGCTATGTAAAATGCCAACCCGTGGTAAACCTACTGCTCCTTCCGCACTGGCCCCGTAGTCGAATGGCATTTCTGCGTCGCGAAACGCCACCGAAGCGCCGCAGAAATGTAGTCTGACTCTGTCGCTCCAATATGCAAGAGCGATAGAGATAGATAGCTAAGAAAGAGATATTATCGTGAGCGTTTGTGCATCGGATACGCACTGCTCGGGCAAGCGCGCCGCGCACGCATCACGCCATCAGATTATCTCTTTTTCATCTCTCGGCATTTCGTTACCCTTAATGAAATCCAGTCAAAGGAATGGAAGAATTTAATTTAAGACGAATCAGAAAATATTCAGCTGCTGCTCGCTAGTTATAAATCATTTGAATGCTAATAAATTCGACTAGCCCGAGCCCCAGGTGGGAACGGAATTTCTTTCGGCTCCATCTTTGTTTTCAAGGAAAATTGAATAATTTTCTTCTCTTTATTATAAAATTCTTTCATAAAGCCACCGGTGGCTTTGGGATTTACTTTAATATCATAATGGGATATTATTTTTCATGTGGTTCAGCTTCACTCAAAGAAAATGTGAAGCATTATTTATTCCGTTTCTCTATTTTTATTTGTCTAGTACCAAATAATTACGTACCCAGTGTACCCACTATATTGTTCGACGGTAAAGCTTTGTACGTAAAACGTACCGTAAATTTCGGTTTAACGTGAAAGCTAAACCCTTTTTAATGTATGGCGATCAAAGGGGAGCAAACACGGCATTTTAAATTGTGTCTGTATCCGAAATAAAAAATAAATAGCCCGTTAGGTTTGATACAGTATGTAGGTGGTCCGGTAAAAATGATTTTCAGTAAGTGAAAACTTATATGTGTGCGTGAGGTGGGTAATATTTTATGGTACGCATTTGAAATGCATGAGCAATTAAGAGTGAGTATTGGGTGCAGGAAGGAGTAAATAATGGTGGGTCGGGCTTGCACCGCGAGCGAGCGTTGCGCTCAGTTGCTCGTAGACACCCGACCGCGCCGGTCCGCTACGACGTAGGCGTGTCTACGGCGCCGTGGCCGCTACGATCACAAGTTTCGCGGTGGTTCATACCGGACTTTATTCAAGTGGTATTGAATATTACATTTTTGTGTTGGACTCTGATTTTTTTTTTCATTGGATGCACGTAAATTGAAAGGTATGTTTTGGAAATAATTTATTAAATTAAATATTTTGTAGATGGTCCTAGTTACGTTTTTCTATTGTTAGTTTAGTTTTTTCTCATGCTGCAAATAACAAAAAAATAATTCAGACTTGCAAAAAACCAATTAAGAAATAATGACGTAGAAATGAAGGAGACAAATAACAAAAATATATCAAAAAATTGTTCCTAAATAAAAATCAAACATTCACGAATTTGTTCAGCGGCAGTGATCGCTTACCATCAGGCAACCTGTCTGCTCGTTTGCCTCCTATCCTATAGAAAAAACGGAACCAACACGTTTTGTGAGGCTAATTATTGAAGAAAACATAATTCAGTATGGACCAATAATAAACACATTCATTCTTTTTCAGAAGAACTATTTTTAAATATTTGTAAGTGGTTTCTTGTAGTAAGCCTTTATAAAAAAATGGCCCCATGAAATGGTTTTTTAAGGCATGAAATGTGTGGTATTTGTTTAATAGCAGGTTTCAGTTTTGGGGTTCTTCAAGAAGCAGGTATTTAGAGTTCTCAAAGGTCGGCAACGCATAAGTGACACCCCTGATGTTGCTGTGGGCGGCGATGACTGCTTCCCATCAGGCGTCTCGCCTGCTCGTTTGTTGCCTATTTCATAAAAAAATAGTTTTTGAGTACTATTCGCTGTGTTGTAGTGTTATTCACGATTTTTCATTACATTCATCATAGGTTTGTACAGAAGTAATATGTAATAAAATAAGCAATACCATAAATTAAATATAACAAGATCATACCATCCCATACATTAAAATGCGACCGCCTACGAACGCGCTTACACTCCACCATACATAGATGGCGCCACAAAAAATGCCTTGTTGCCACTGATTATTTGTAGATTGGCATTAAAAGTCAATTCCGAGCCGTAAATCTATGTCAAAAGTGACACTTAACGCCATCTACACTATAATCGAAAGCTACAAGACATTTTTTTTGTTGGCGCCATCTATGTGTGGCCATGTAAGCGCGTTCGTAGGCGGTCGCATTTTAATGTATGGGATGGTATGATCTTGTTATTTTTAATTTATGGTACTATTCGCTGTGTTGTAGTGTTATTCACGAATTTTCATTACTTTCATCATAGGTTTGTACAGTACTAATGAAATAAGCAACACGTCGCCTACTCTATAGACGCTCATACAAAAAAATCACAAATGTGATATATTATTGACCGGTACTGTATGAGGAAATGTGAATACACAACCCACTAGATGTCGGCTCCAGATTCGGTAGTTACGCCTCCACTGTACCACTGTACTAATATTATAAATGGGAAAGTGTGTGTGTCTGTTTGTTCGTCTTTCACGGCAAAACGGAGCGACAAATTGACGTGATTTTTTAAGTGGAGATAGTTGAAGGGATGGAGAGTGACATAGGCTACTTTTTGTCTCTTTCTAATGCGAGCGAAGCCGCGGGCAAAAGCTAGTATGAGTACAAAAATATTATTCCAAGAAATCATTATTCCGTAAAGTTGTATAAGTACTTCCTGAATCATTTCGTATCAGGAAAATTGTATTGTTACCTGAAAAACTTTGTTGGCAAAAATAGGGTCAAGAGAAAAAGGTTTGTTTTTATTATTTACTAGCTTTTGCCCACGGCTTCGCATGCGTTAGAAAGAAACAAAAAGTAGCCTTAGATGTCACTCTCCATCGCTTCAACTATCTCCACTTAAAAAATCACGTCAATCCGTCGCTCCGTTTGGCCGTGAAAGACGGACAAACAAACAGACACACACACTTTCCCATTTATAATATTAGTATGGATAAAAATATGGTAAAATGGAAATCAAAATATGCATGTTTAAGGTTTCCAGAATCTGTTTTTTTGCGTTTCTTTTATTATAAAACTAGTTTTTGTAGTACCTTATGAAAATGATTTTGGTTTAAGCTCTACCTAAAACCTATTCCCGCATTTATTTATTTTATAACACATTTATATTAACTAGCTTTTGCTCGCGGCTGCGCTCGCGTTAGAAAGAGACAAAAAGTAGCCTACGTCACTCTCCATCCCTTCAACTATCTCCACTTAAAATATCACGACAATTCGTCGCTCCGTTTTGCCGTGAAAGATGGACAAACAAACAGATACACACTTTCCCATTTATAATATTAGTATGGATAACTCATAAAATTCCATTTTTTAAACTGTACTCAAGTCACGTGACTAGTACGCTCAAGGTTGTTAGTAAGTAGGAATTATTAATTAGTAATTAATGAATAAAAGCTCATTAATTCTCATTTGAATAGTGATTTCAATTAAATGGTTGAGTCGTAGTAATAGTAATTTATTATGTAACAACAGATTTATATAAAACTTGCCGGGATAAAGTTTAAGAGAGCTTAATCGGATAATGTGGTTAATATTTACAATTTAAAGATCATTCTGTAGTGGGATATTAAAACGGTATCTAAATTTATCTGCTACCAACAAGTCATTTTTATTTTCTTCTTAATCTATATCCAGCCAACGTGAGTAAATTTTAGAACTTACATACGAAATTCACTGTTTTTGCTCTTGAGTCTAGTTACTCAATTTATCCTGACCTCGCCAGTCTCAATTAATATTTGACAGCAAATTATCGTAACCATCAACAGATAAGTAAAGACCTAGTTATTAAGCGTGATCCATCTTTTATGTATATTTTTTGCTGTATGGTGCACAATAAAGAATATTATTATATATATGTATCTCCGTTTAAAACTCTCGGGTTTTCGAGCCCAGTCCAAAACGTAGAGGCCGTTTGGAGAGCTTTGATGTCATGTAGAACGCCAGCTGGAACCCATTCACAGGTATATGAATAGATACCCGTGAACCGGTGTCAACAGGCATTGGAAGCTATTGTAGATAATATGGATAGAGTATTTATTTAGAGGTCTAACTACGGTTTAAGTTTCGGTAAAAAAAAACTGGGCTATTGCAAAGAAATCGGACACCTGCCATAACATTGTTGGCACAAGTTAGGGTCCCCCCACATCTAGCGTCTCGCGAGCGTCGCGTCGGGCCAACTGTATGGAAAAAGACGCCGCGTCGATGTCGCGTCCATACAGCTTTGCCCATACAGTTGGCCCGACGCGACGCTCGCGAGAGTCGCCGTCAATAGAATGTGAACAATGTAAACAAACCTTGTAGGATTCTAACTCATCAGATATCATGTGTTATTTAATCAATTCATATCACATTATGTTCCTCAACCTTTAAAGTAATAAAATTGTGCATGGTGGTGACTCTATTGACGGCGATTTTAGATGTGGGGGGACCCTTATCGAGGCAGGTGGTCACTCGCCACTCGGTAGATGGGCACCTGATTTGCCATCATAAAGACGGCCAGGCGCAACACCGGCGTGAGTGGCTCAGGGGTGTCGAGAGGTGGTGCTGCGCTTTCTCCGTAGTTACTCCGTTATTGTTAATATTATTATAATCTAAGTTGAAAAGTAAACGGAAATATCCAGTCTAGTCACTTTGAATTATCGCGTTTAATAAGAAACTATGTCAGTAATTAATTAACCATGCTAAATATTTTCGTGTAGAGGTGTTTTTAAAGAGATACAAAAAAAGTTATGTTTTTAAATACCACGACAACCAATAGAAGTTGTGACGTTCATTGAAATCTCTAAATTCCGAGAAAAATTCTAGACATGATCTTTTTCTTTTCCTTGTATACTTTACTAGCTACTGCCCGCGGCTTCGCTCGCGTTAAATTCGAAAAGTGCAGAATGATCCATACAAATTTCCACCCCCCTATTTAGGAAATCGGGGGGTTAGAAAGAGACAATAAGTAGCCTATGTCACTCTCCATCCCTACAATTATCTCCGCTTAAAAAATCAAGTCAATTCGTCGCTCCATTTTGCCATGAAAGACGGACAAACAAACAGACACACACACTTTCCCATTTATAATATTAGTACGGATAATTTATTTATTAGAAAAAGCGATGTCAACTGTCAATGTCACTTAGCTGTCATTGTTTTTTTTTTTATTTCTTACAATTCAGCACGCGCAAAGGTATTGTCACCTCATCTGTTATTAAATTTCACAAACGTCATTTCGGTTACTTAAAATATATATATATATATATATAACATATTCTATCAGATAATATTGCCTATCTTAAAAAAAACTTTACCTACCCAATAGAGGTATGGAAACTTTCATTGAAAGCTCTAAATTCTGAGAAAAATACTAGTCATGATTTTTTTCCGTGTATACTTTATTTACTCTTACTGCAAAAACAAATATGAAAACGCCAGCGAAAACAGCAACTGTCACAATTACATTTAGATTGACATCCGAATAGAAATAATAGATTACTTTACATACAAAGCGGCACTCGAGTCCCGCCACCATTGTCACGCTCCCTGGAGTCTCCGCGCGGCAATTCAGAGGCAATGATAACTGACGAGAAAATGTTACCGATCCTTGGGGGGAATCGCATATGACGGCATTAGTAGAGGATATCACGGTTTATCTCAAGTCATCTGTCTCTTAAAGATAGTTGTGTAGCTATCGGGTAAAATTATGTAACAGTGCTTAAAAGAAATTATAATATCACATGTAGCTGCTTAATTTATTTTTATTGTCACGAGAATATGCTGCAGATCCTAGGTAATACTGTCATATGCGATTCCCCCCAGAATCGCATATGACAGTATTACCTAGTTGAGAATATCAAATCACATATGTCCTTAAGCTACTTTCGTATCTAGATGATGACTAGGTATTCGATAGAAAGTCCTAAGGACTTTTTATTGCATACCGTGGTTCTAAAATCCGTGGAGTCGCCATATGTATGAAACATTTTTGAAGTCAAAGTCAAAGTCCAACAGTATGATGTCATATTAAATAGAAATATTCATACTTACTTAGGTTGTCTAGCAGCTAGAGTTCGCTCTTTAGCGATAAGACCGCCTGTTGTCTGCCTCTATTTATAATCATTTATTTTGTCTCCACTGTATCTTTTTTCTGTATCCTTTTCTGAGGTGTGCCAATAAAGAGTATTCTATCTATCTATCTTTCTTACTGTGACATCGTTACTGAGAATTTTAAATGATATTGTTATTAATACATTTTATCATATCCTATTGTATTAATAACGTTGTATGTTATAGCCTCCTAAGGGCCAAGGTCCTACCTGTAGTACTTTGTAGTACTTATTCAGTTCGATGAAATTTAAAAAATCATATTCATGAAATAAAACTATGGAAACGGATTAAATCGCGTATAATGAATTTAAAATACATCCCGACGTTTCGAACTCTTTACAGCGTTCGTGGTCAACGGGTGACTGAGGAAAAATTAAAATGTGCAAAAGCTACCCACTTACAAGAAATATTAACGAACCATGACCACACACATACACACACACATTTTAATTTTTCCTCAGTCACCCGTTGACCACGAACGCTGTAAAGAGTTCGAAACGTCGGGATGTATTTTAAATTCATTATACGCGATTTAATCCGTTTCCATAGTTTTATTTCATGAGTAACTATCGCGGTAACCGAAGACAATATTAAATCATATTCAATTGGAACAGAGTCGCATTTGTTTTGTTTCGTTAAATTTTCAAACAAAACCAAAATCAACTCTATTCCCTGGATAATTTTTCAGTGGCAAATTCTGGATTTTTCATTTGTATGGCTGGGCCTTAGGAGGATAGGTATATATCTAGGGAAGTTAATTTTATCTTAATAGTATTTTTTATAGTACTATTATGGAAGATTATGATAAAATTTACTAAAAATTACATTATTAATATTTAAAATCAACGTAGTTAACGTTCGATTAAAATGAACTCAGTAAGGACGTGACAGTAAGTATAAAATATCAAGGGGGCAAATATTTTCGAAAAGTATATTATGACAAAACTTTTCCCCTCACTATACTGTTGGACTTTGACCGCAGGTAGTAAATCATCTTTATTTTACTTTTATCAATTTTAAAGCAGTCAATTTGACTTTACTCAAATTACACTAGTGAATAAAATGCGTTTTTACCCGCTGGTTTAAAGGACAAAACGTGTTTAGCAAGTGAGGGGAAAATATCTATATTCAATATATTATGACATCATACTGTTTGACTTTGACTTCGAAAATGTTTCAAATGGCGTCCGTATTTTAGAACTACGGTATATGTGATAAGGCTAATGATGATTGATGACGAAAGAATTAAACAGACAATATCTAACACGAAATGCAACTAACATGAAGCTACTTACAATGTATTGGGATTTCTGAGACAATAAGTGTCTAGAAAATATTACTGATCCTTGGAGGCAAATGGCATATTATGACAGTTTTAGCCGCACTTAAATCCATTTGGGTAACCTACAAGAGGCATCTTAGGTGACTGAGATTTTGATAGGTAATAAATGCATATTGGTCCGTTACTGCAATGAAATGCATTAAGATTAAATAAAATTATACATCTAGCTATATACATATTATATTATATGCAAAAGGAAAGAGTTTTGCTCTATTTGATATTGAAATGTGAAGCTCTTACTAAGAATATTATTTTCCCCTCGATCTACATACGATTTGTAATATCATAGAATTCAATAAACTACTTTTCCCTATGTTATCCAATATTGGAATACTTATATTAGATACATTTATTAATCTCTTTGAAATGTTCTGTGCATTTTATAGTACTATGCGAGTCTAGATTATTACATTGTTTTTCGCGCATCGTGGACACTACACATCCTTGATAGTTTATATTGCTGCTTAAATACTTAATACAAATTGCTTTTTTTGTGACAATGTTGCCACTTAAATAATCTAGTCTAAATATGCTTATTGAGAGTTTAAAAAAAGGAGACTTTAGGGATAAAAAGTAAATGATTTGTTTTAAAATGACAATTTCATCAATACAATTTATTTTGTATTTACAAACATATTTAGTAAATAAAATTCTCAAAATTGGCCTAAATAATTTCTTCAGTCTTCCGCGACCACGGCCAGTGCAACCAGGCCGAAACGTTGGGAAAAAAGGTAAAAATAATGTTAATTAATCGCGTTCGACCTGTATGTGACTTTCAATATGTGTACAAAGCGCGAGAACTTAAAGTGTTATACCATTAAACATCTTGATAAGGGATAGGGATAGGGATAGGGATAGGGATAGGGATAGCGATAGGGATAGCGATAGGGAAGGCGATAGGGATAGCGATAGCGATAGCGATATGGATACGGATACGGATAATATGGGTATCGTTAGCGGGATACGGATAATCGGTCGGCGGTCTCTTACAATCAATGTGCTCTAAGACGATCGTTGTTTGCTTGCTTGAAGATTACGTTTGCGATAAGTATAAGCAAAATGTAAAAAATTGTAAGGGATAATAGAAAATAGTACTTTTTACCCACCGATCATAGTGTCGAAATACGGGCTATGTGGGATGTTTATAAAGGTTTCCCCAGCGTATATAGAATTACCTACGCTGTGGTCGATGTGTAATTAGTTACAATATTTCATTCTTTTGGCTTAAAAAATGCGGTATAAAAATGAGATAACATAATTACATCAGTTTAGCCCCATAGACTAAGTTCATCGATGGAGCAACAAAATGGCAGCATTAGTAAATACTACAGGGAAGTAATTCGTTTAAAACATCACAAATGTTGATCCATTTATGTAGTACGATTGCGCTTCGCTGGGCTCGTCTTAGCGGGGATACTACAACCTAGTCAACGTCATATTCGCTTACGATTCCTTCTCCCTGTCGCTCTTTGTAGTGGTGCGACAGAGCTAGACTGTGATTCGATCGCCAGGTAGCGTCAACGATTGTCAGTTCGTCTAACCCGGCAGCACCCCGAGACACGTAAAGAATATCAGGAGTAACTAACCGTCCTTACACAGTACATTTCCCTTTGTTAACAGGAGTCGAATTTACTCCCGGGACGTGTCTAACATGTCACAAAGTTTCGCGGGACATGTCAAGAAGCTCGAGTTACGCAAACTTGTAATAAAATAAAGTTATCCGTCGAATTGCTGACAACGGACATATGGTGCACCGTGTAACTTGAAGTTTTCTATTCAATGTACATGTTTCTCGCTTTTGCCATAATCGAATGGCTGGAATGTTTGATAGATAAACGGTAAGAATAATTGTTTATCATTGTTATTGTACACTATTTTTGTAATCTTTCAGATATGAAAAACATGAGTTAGTATAAACACTTTTTAGGGTTCCGTACCAAAAAGGTACAAAAGGAATCCTTATGGTGCGACTCTGTCCGTCTGTGTGTCCGCCTGTCACATTACTAAATATCTCGAGAACTACTAATGCTATTGATTTGAAATTTAAAACAGTTATAAACATTGTAAACATCTACAAATTGAAAGTATTTTTTTGCATATTCTAACTAATTAATAAAAGTTAGAATATAACGAAATACTGTTTATTGCAAATAATTGTTTTTTAGACACAAAAAACCAAAAATAATTAAACAGGCCGTCTAAGCCGTCTTACCCCAAGTTTTAAAATATTAACAAGCCACATTAATACTTATGTGTTACATATACATACTGTATTAATTTTATCGTTGCCCTGGTTTCCATATTAGATGGAATCCAATCTTTAACTACAGTTTGATACAGTTATTTATCTAATTCTATCTACTCTACCGATTGTAAAAACTCGTGAGTATTTATAGGTAAGTATGACCGTGACTCGCATGTATAGGAATGAATTAAGAAAGTACGACCACAGAATATAATAATAGTACAAGTCGGCATTTTCAGAATTTGGGACCCCCCAATTAACGTAAATTGTTAACAAAAATTAACACACTTTCAGTTTTGTGACGATAATTAAGCATGAAATTTCTATAAAAATATTGTTTTTGTGTTAATAACATAAACTTTAAGCGATAATCTACATTCAGAATGTGAAAAAAGTACATTTTTAGACAGATTTTATGCTTAATTGTCGTCACAAAATTGACAGCGGGTTATTTTTTGTTAACAACTTACGCTAATTGGGGGGTTCCAAATTCTGAAAATGCCCAAGTACGGCACGTTGTCGCTTCTCGGATTTTTTAACGTCATCCGGAAATATGAATTTGGCTGTAATCACAACAAAACACTTGCAATAAAACTTGTTTCGTACCTATTTTTACTTTTTTTGTTACGTTGCTCAACCTTTTTTCCAGTAGTATAAATAGGAAAGTTAGGAAACCGGCAAGCAAATGAACCTTGTACGCCGGCAGCCAGTCGGAGATGCTTTAAATATATCTAATCTTCCTCAGCATCACCGTAAAAATATTGTTACGATCCTTTTAAACGGTCGCATGTTCTATCTTTTAAATCTTGAGATATTGTCTGCAATTTCGCAGACGGTCCGTTGAAGTGTGAACGAGTGGGTGATAAAATAAAGTGTCAAGTGTCGGTGACGTATCGACGGGGGAGAGGGGTCAGCGTTGGGAGCCATTGCTCTGCCTTTGACACGTGACAACATGTGCCCTTGCCGAACGATTTAATAAGACTAATCAATAAACGTCGATGTAACGGTTTAGTTTACATTTAAAGTCAGTGAGATTTCAGGGGGTCCGTTTTCGGATAAAGTCGGACGTAAGCAGTAAATATACATACACTGAATTGTTTTAGACATTTAGTTATAGTCCGTTCTCTCAAGCTCTCTCCACGATCTCTTAAAAAGCCCTTTTAAAGCTTGTATACTGACTGTAAGACAGGTTCGTGTTAGGTGTAAGGATTTTTAGATATAACAACGTCTCGACCTAAGTCGTTGCCATAAGAAACGTTTTAATATTTTCCTTGCTACTTTTTACTATTTATCAGGGTTCGTAGTTGACTTAGTTTCGCCATGTCCAACAGTTTATCCAAAGCTTTTCCGTGAACATTAGTGCTAGATAATGAATCTGCCCCTTATTATGAATATTTAAGTCAATCATGCCTACAAAGTAGTAAAAATATAAGTTCTTACAATTTTTTATTGAAGTTCAACCATAGGTACCTACAATGTGGGCTGTTGTTTTTGATGGCAAGTGGTTTTAAAAAATATTTTAATTATAAACATAATTTATTACTCAGGTACAGCGATATCTGCTTCATGTTTTCATGTTTTGCTCGCTTATGGCTTACTTGTAATTTTATGTAATTACTAAAATGTTGTTTGTTTCTCGCTTAAGTAATTTGTAATTTTAGAGAAATAAATATGTTTGAACTGAATGTTTGTTTTGATTTTGGACACTAAGTTTAGTAATAACATTTTTTAGGGTCGATTGCAAAAAACCGTCTGTTACCGAATTAAGCGTTCGCAAAATTTCTTGTATGGCAATTTCATAGACTTCTGCTACGTGACGTTGATGTGTCTGCTAACTGTGGTCTATGCAACCGGCCTTAATTAACAATTCTAAGATATTCGTAATTCAAAGAATGCAAAGTACTAAATCTGCCGACGGAAAGTTTCCAAAATTCTGAAATGTTCACATAGGAAAAATTCGGAAAATTCCCATACTTTGTATACTATGGACAATTGTATGGATGGAAACTTTCCATATCATTAATTTAAATTCCCTTTGTTTATCGTGAAAGTTACGTGAATTTTCCAAGAAATTTAAGATTTTTTGGAAAGTTTCCGCAACTTGCACATCACTAATGCAAAGTATCTTGTTTCATTTTGCCGTAGAAGGGTCATAGTTTTGTGTTACTGCGATATTTGTTCACATTCTCCACGTACTTCTATGTGCTGTGTAGCTATGTTGTTATAGTATTTATATATGTACGGTATATTTAGGTTTATTTTAATTCCTATTTATGTATGTTTATTAGTATTAAAATTATTTGACGTTTTCTATCACTCACTGCATCACCTACTCAAATCAGTTGTTTTTAGGGTTCCGTAGTCAACTAGGAACCCTTATAGTTTCGCCATGTCTGTCTGTCCGTCCGTCCGTCCGTCCGTCCGCGGATAATCTCAGTAACCGTTAGCACTAGAAAGCTGAAATTTGGTAACAATATGTATATCAATCACGCCAACAAAGTGCAAAAATAAAAATGGAAAAAAATGTTTTATTAGGGTACCCCCCTTACATGTAAAGTGGGGGCTGATATTTTTTTTCATTCCAACCCCAACGTGTGATATATTGTTGGATAGGTATTTAAAAATGAATAAGGGTTTACTAAGATCGTTTTTTCATAATATTAATATTTTCGGAAATAATCGCTCCTAAAGGAAAAAAAAGAGCGTCCCCCCCCCTCTAACTTTTGAACCACATGTTTAAAAAATATGAAAAAATTCACAAAAGTAGAACTTTATAAAGACTTTCTAGGAAAATTGTTTTGAACTTGATAGGTTCAGTAGTTTTTGAGAAAAATACGGAAAACTACGGAACCCTACACTGAGCGTGGCCCGACACGCTCTTGGCCGGTTTTTTGTGTCTTGTCTCCACTACCCAAAGGTTGTCTGGAAGAGATCGCTCTTTAGCGATAAGACCGCCTGTTGTCTACCATAGTTAATTAAAATTATTTGATGTAATCTTGTTATATTGGTGAACAATAAAGAATATTTGTATTGTATTGTATTGTACTTGAGGTAGATTCCGTAACATTTCCTTCCTACATAACATTTCTTAGTCGTACATCGGAAATACGATCGATCCAAGTAAATCCTGCAGTAGAGTGCAGTAACGGGCAGGTAACGAGTAAGTTGTGAACTGTTTGCGGCTCGCGTCCGAACTGGAATTGACGCAAATATTGAATTACTTGTATTTGAGAATGAAGCCAAGTTAAATTGAAACATTGTTAGGATTGGTCAGGGGCAGCGAATTTGAAAATGCTTCTAGTTTGACATTTAGCTATCAAACGATATATTTATAAGTTTTATAACCCTTAGATGCATGTGGTACTAAAAATAATACCATCAAAATGACACAACTATACATTAGATTGACGTCAATAGGAGACTTTGTCACACTCAAACTTTAAAATTGACGTGTATTTCAATCTTCTTCTATTAGTATAATATCATTTTTGATACCATGTCGTCACTACTTTTAAAATATCTCGTATCTCACGCTGCTCCTCAAAGTTAAAACGTAGTAAGTCTATATGCATTCCATACATACTTACTACAATTTTCTTTTCATTGACAGACGAAGATACAAGTTTTTTTAAAAGTAGTGACGATATGCATATATAGTTACTTTTAATAGCCTGTTTATAGAAGTACCTTAAAACTTGGGTTCAGTCCCCACGAAGTTTACGGGCGACTGAATCCGTAAGGTCTTTTTTATTTTTAGTAAAATATATTCCACTATGATGAAGGTGTTAGTTAAAAATGTGAATATCTTTTGGAAGAGGAGGAGGAAAGCGCCCCTTAAGGGCCAAGAGTAGCACTGAAACTTGAATAGTTCCATGTGCGCTGCGCACTGCCTACCCTTTTTAACCCCCGACGCAAAAACGACGGGGTGTTATAAGTTTGACGTGTCTGTCTGTCTGCCTGTCTGTTTGTCTGTCTGTCAGTCTGTCTGTTTGTCTGTCTGTCTGTGTGTGTGTCTGTCTGTGGCATCGTAGCTCCCGAACGGATGAACCGATTTAGATTTAGTTTTTTTTGTCTGGAAGCTGAGTTAGTCGGGAGTGTTTTTAGCCATGTTTTATGAAAATCGTTCTACTATCCCGCGGTTGGGTTTTTTCAAAATTTAAATATAGTGGTTAGGTTAATAAGATACAAGCGCGCGTAATAAAATTATCTGTATGTATTTATTTATAAGACAGGTTCTCGTAAAATGTAACCAACAATAACTCACATTACACGTAGTTACGTAACAAATAAAGTTACACAAGACAATGTAGAAACATCTTTGCCTGCACCGAGTACGTGAGCGATCTGCAAAGTGGCGACTGGCGAAGTTTAGAATACTATGGCCGCCATACGTTGCGATCGAAGCACACAACTTTCAAACGGGGGCTACAACGAGTTTTAAAACGTTACTCGATGGCGAGAAAATATTGGAATATGTTTTTAGTTCTGATAACAAATGAAATGTATTATGAACAACAAAATACATTTACATTATAATAATAACTTAATACCTACAATTAAATTTGTTTGTACCTATGGATCGCTCTCTAGGTGGTATTCACCCTGAGAGGGATCCGTACTTTCATTTAGTTTGTAAAATGTTTATACGTACAAACATTTTACAAACTAAAATGAAAGAATATAGAAAACTAGATTTTCCCGCGGCTTCGCTCGCATTAGAAAGAGACAAAAAGTAGCCTATGTCACTCTCTATCCCTTCAACTATCTCGACTTAAGAAATCACGTCAATTTGTCGCTCCGTTTTGCCGTGAAATACGGACAAACAAACAGACACACACTTTCCCATCCATCCATACTTCCATACTATCCATCCATACTAATCCATACTAATCCATATCCATACTAATATTATAAATGCGAAAGTAACTCTGTCTGTCTGTCTGTCTGTCTGTCTGTCTGTCTGTCTGTCTGTTACGCTTTCCCGCTTAAACCACGCAACCGATTTTGATGAAATTTGAAACAGACAATCTTTAGACCCTGAGACAGAACATAGACTACTTTTTATTTCGAAAAAAAGGGATGAAGGGGTTGAAAAAGAGGTTGAATGTTTGTATGGGATTTCTTAATTTTAAAAGATAAAACCAATAAACTTTATATTTTAGCACTTGATAAGAAATCATTAAACATCTTGATAAGGTCGAACGCGATTAATTAACATTTTTTTTACCGTTTTTCTTTTTTTTTGTGTGTCGTGCGGTGGGAAATAAACATTAACTAAAAGCGGGTAGATTATATTTATTTGTCTACCCCGAACATTTATATAAATTAAGTATCGGGTAGTTTTGTGTTGTTTACATCTCCGGTGACATTTTGCTGGGACGTCAGTCTTCCGCGACCACGGCCAGTGCAACCTGGCTGAAACGTTGGGAAAAAAGGTAAAAATAATGTTAATTAATCGCGTTCGACCTGTATGTGACTTTAAATATGTGTACAAAGCGCGAGAACTTAAAGTGTTATCTTAATAAGGAATAGGGATAGCGATAGGGATAGCGATAGGGATAGCGATAGGGATAGCGATAGGGATAGCGATAGGGATAGCGATAGGGATAGCGATAGGGATAGCGATAGCGATAGCGATAGCGATAGCGATAGCGATAGCGATAGCGATAGCGATAGCGATAGCGATAGAGATAGAGATAGAGATACGGATACGGATACGGATAATATGGGTATCGTTAGAGGGATACGGATAATCGGTCGGCGGTCTCTTACAATCAATGTGCTCTAAGACGATATAATATTAGTTTGTAATAATTATTTTATAGTAATATGGATAAGACATATTGACTGCGATTTAGATCCTGATTTATTTATTATCCCGGTCAATATAAGTCTAATGAAAATAACCGTGAATCATTCCAAACTCATAGTATGGATAAAGCCATATTAAAAAAAACTGTTAACGTACTCAAATATACAGTTATAATTAAGGCTACTACAAACCTAAACTAAAAACTACTCGCTAAATCCGCCACGCGCCCCTCCAAAGCAGCTCATCACTTACTGGTGTAATCGCATCAGACTTACGCTTACTCGAGGTTTGCCTGTGACCACAGACGTAATGTCGTCGGGCCAAATATATTTCATTTCATTTCATTTTCATGTATTTATTTCATTAAACAATACATGATTGTGTTTGAAATTAAGGACATAAAATAGACAATATAAGACAATTTGTACATGTTAAAAATATATAAACTAGAGCAACAGGTAAATAAATTTCAAGATTATAATTATACAGGTCACAAGATTTCACACTTAGATCAGACATGATTATATTTATATCTACTATTTATACCAATACATAATTCAATTCAAATCACATTACAGCTAAAATTAAATTTAAATCATGTCACAACATTAATTAGGTGCTCGCAATGAAATACTGATATATTCTTAGTATTAGTATAACGTTATTCTCATTAAGTGAAAATGTAAATTTTCTTTTGGGAAATAAAGTTCTTTAAACTGAGTATTAGGCACTGGTCTAGCAGGATATTTTTTAGTTTATTTGCAAACTTATGTGTCCATGCTACAGATTTAAGGTATATTGGCAGCATAAACGTAAGTCTTACGCGAATAAGTCCCGTTTTCTTTTAATAAAATGAGTGACATTTGCATTACCAGGAAGTAATCGCTTCAAGGCGTTTTTTACTTCCTTAGCATTTTCCTGACGATAAAAAATAATTGGGGACAGCTTAGCCCCAAACTAAGCAAGGCTTGTACTATGAGTGCTAAGCGACGATATACATACTTAAATAGATAAATACATACTTATATATATATAGAAAACATCCATGACTCAGGAACAAATATCTGTGCTCATCACACAAACAATTTTAACCCAGGACCGCGGCTTAGCAGGCAGTGTCACTACCGACGCAATAATAATTTTTGTGACGCTTACGTTTTCGAGAAAAGTATTTTTACTCATGGTAGCTACACAACTAAATGCAGAATACTACAGTTGCCATACGTAGCGATCGAGGGAGCACCTGTTTGGGATCTGTTAACTCCTTCACACAACTTTCAAATGCAGCAAGCTGGGTCCCGAGGCGGTGGCGCAAGTGATAAGCGGATAGAGCTTCTACCATAAATAAATAAATAAATATTGGGGACACCTTACACAGATCAACTTAGCCCCAAACTAAGCAATGGGTGCTATGGGTGCTATGGGTGCTAAGCGACGATATGCAATACTTAAATAGATAAATACATACTTATATATACATAGAAAACATCCATGACTCAGGAACAAATATCTGTGCTCATCACACAAATAAATGCCCTTACCGGGATTCGAACCCAGGACCGCGGCTTAGCAGGCAGGTCACTACCGACTGAGCCAGACCAGTCGTCAAACCATGAATTTTTAAAGCCTGACCACAAATATATGACTATTGATGCCCTCCTGGGGCGCTGTTATTCTGATGTATGGGTTGACAGTTCAGTATAGTATGAAGAAAATAGTTGTTATGAAATTCCGCAACATGGCGCGTAGTCATATATTTCTCAGGATTTCACGTTTTAGATTACATTCTCATGTGTATAATTAGTGTTTAAAAAACCTTATAGCAAAAAAATGGCCGACGGGCCGAACTAGGTAATATGCAGACATTAAACGTCGATACGAACTCTACATTGTCCCAAAGCTTCATCTGTCTGGGGATCTTTATACTTCCCATCTATATGATAATGAATGATGTTTCACCTTAATGCATAGAGTTAAGGTGAAGAAATGTACAAATATTTATGAACTTGACTGTAACATACAAAGACAATCGCTTTTCACTTACAACCATAATCGCCAGAGTTACTGGTGGCTGGCCAATTAGTTAGACAGCTCGCCAAACAAGAACGCTTCGCTGCGTTACATGCATGTAAACTTACTTCATTACACGCGTATTGACATTCCATTAAACGTATAAGTTATAACTTATATTTAAGATATTGAACAGTTTAAAAAATAAGGAGAAAAACTTGACTAGGTCACTCTAGGTACGGGGTTCATTCGACCACGTACATTTATGGTTAATTGATGAGTAACCATACATGTACAGGGTCGAATGGACCCCGTATCGCACTGACCATGTTAAGCTATTTTTCGCAGCGAACGTCTTAAAATAGTTAGTCACTTTTTACTTGCGGCGGTACGCGATAGAGCGAAGCATGCTAGAACGGCAATTAGTTAGACAGCTTGCCAAACAAGGACGCCCCACCCGGGTGTTTGCTGTACCGCGCCACAACGCAGGATCTAGGTGGCTCAGGTGCTTACTTACAACTTTGCCGTAATGGAAACTTGCTGGCACATTGCGGGTAGCGTTAATACGGTAAACTATAATGAGTACAACGTGTGTTGCCAATTACTAACGCGGTGTGGAATAAGAGTAAATGTGGCTAAGCCAAAGCAGCGGCTTTGTCTTATCTATCGGAGATATGTTTTTAATATTTAGTACTCACTATATATACTCCTCAGGACTGAAATATGAATCTTGTATTAACTTTTATGATATGTACAATATTTAAACTCTCGTATGCCACGATTATTTTTTCAAATGGTTACATTTAAAATATAAGTTACGTAAGTATATGGAATATCAAAATCAATCTCTCACATAGTACGTAGGTCGGTAGGTTTATTAATCATCATTATCAGCCTATCCTCGTCCACTGCTGGACATAGGCCTCTTCTAATGCACGCCACTGCTCCCGATCTTCAGCTAATCTCATCCAGCCAACACCAGCCAACTTGCGGATGTCGTCACTCCATCTTGTCACAGGGCGTCCTGCACCACGTTTACCGAGTCGCGGTCTCCACTCAAGAACCTTTCGGCTCCACCGACCGTCTGTCCTGCGACTAACGTGACCAGCCCACTGCCACTTCAATTTGCTAATCCGGTGAGCTATGTCGGTAACTTTGGTTCTGTGACGGATCACATCATTTCTGATGTGATCCCTCAGAGATACCCCGAGCATAGCCCTCTCCATAGCTCGTTGAGCGACTCTGAATTGGTGGACCAATCCAGCCGTGAGTGCCCACGTCTCGGCACCGTAGGTCATTACAGGTAGGACACACTGGTCGAAGACCTTCGACTTGAGACATTGTGGGATGGGTGACGAGAAGACTCCGCGAAGCTTATGGAATGCTGCCCAGCCCAGCCGAATTCTTCTGTTGGCTTCTCTCTCGAAGCTGTTCTTACCTAGTTGGAGAGTTTGCCCTAGGTAGACATACTCTAGAACAACCTCGAGCGAGATTCCATCAACTGCGATCGGTCCCGGATCAGCGTACTCGTTAAACATAACCTTGGTTTTATCTAAGTTCATCCTAAGACCGATACGCTGCGAAGACCCAGCTAGACTTTGCACCATTTCCTGTAAATCTTGCCGGGTTTTAGCCAGGATGACGATATCATCAGCAAATCGCAAATGTGAGATGTACTCGCCATTCACATTTATGCCACGTCTCGCCCAGTCTAGCATTCCGAACATATCCTCCAACGCGGCAGAGAACAACTTTGGGGATAGAACATCCCCTTGTCTCACCCCACGGCGCAGAAGGATTGGCTCAGTCTGTCCATTCTGGATTACGACGGATATAGTGGCAGCATTATATAGAGATCTCAGCACTTCGATATATCGATAGTCAACCTGGCACCTCAGCAAAGACTCGAGGACAGACCAGATCTCGACGGAGTCAAAAGCCTTCTCATAGTCCACAAACGCCATGCATAGGGGCTGATTATACTCATTTGACTTCTCTATAACTTGCCTTACTGTATGAATGTGGTCTATGGTGCTATAGCCCCTTCGAAAACCAGCCTGCTCCACTGGTTGAGCTTCGTCAAGTCTTCGTGTAAGACGATTCGAGACGACCCTTGAAAAAAGCTTATAGACATGACATGGTTTATTAATAAAATATGTTAATTAAATAAATAAATATGGATTACAGTGAGTAGAAATAACAGTTACTAAATAAATGGTTAATACAGAATCTTTCAATATACATATTTATTTAGAATAAAAAAATATCTCAACAATGTTTAAATTGAATAATTTACATGAAACTATTCAAACTATATATGTATACACAAGTAACGTTCAGAAAGTTTTTTTCTGTTTTGGTTGCACTGTATACACGATAAAACCTTTTACATATAAAAGTACATCGACTTAATTCGCAGTAAGACCAGCCAAAGCAAAACAAACAATGTAAATCTAAATTCAAATCGCATTTCTTTAAATCACTGAAAAAAGGGAAGTTCAGACATAATTTCGGAAGGGGGAATAGATTAGCGTGGGGACAGCGCGGAGCATTTATTGAAAGTCGGGGCTAGCGCGTCCCATTAGTCCTCTCTGGCTGAAAAAGTGTCGCTTCCCTGAAACAGCACCGGCCGGCCAAGCCGAAGTGACAATCGTTGACGCTACGTGACGATGGACACGCAGCCTGACTCTGTCGTACTACTGCAGAAGAGCGATAGGGAGAGAGATACGATACACTTACGAAGAGTAAGCGATTGTGATGTTGGCTAAATACCCGGGTACGCCATTCAATTGGCGAACGGCGAATGTATTTTATTCGGAGCCAATCGATCTCGAGACAACAAAACGCAACGTGAATGGAGTGTCTCGCGAGGCGATAAATCCTACACGTCCACAATACGTTTAATGAAAAGATCTTTTTACTTTTATTGCCATTGAAAACAGTTCGCTTTTCTTTGGCGGCATTAACCGTGCTAGCTATTTGTTTTCTGGTTCATAGGTTAACTTCGTATGTTAGTTGAGTGTGTTGTTTTAAAACGAGGGTATCAATAGGTACAATAGGCTACTTGACCCTTTTTTAAAGTCTATCTTATATGATTAAGTACTATCCAATTAACCGAAATAAAATATTACCACATTTTATTATGACTTAAAAACAGAAAATAATATTTTTAAAGTATACTTTTACGTAATCATGCGAAAACAACACAGTCATTTTAATCTATAGATTATCTGTTTATTAGGTCATTCTATTCGAAAACAACATTTTCTGACTTCTTAAGTATGAAGGCATAAAGTTTAATATGTCAGTGATTGTTTTGGCATGCAGTAAGGTTCGAATTTGATGACGTCACTACATCGCTGAAAGCGTTTTCGGTGGCCAAAATAAATAAAAAATTACACACATTGTTTATCGAAAATATGTAGTCATCATACACTTTTAATACCTAAAATATATAAATATGGTTTTATTTGTGTCAAATACTACAGAAGATCACAATCATTTATTGTGCCAAATCGATATGAGTCTAGTAACCTATAGGTAAATAATTATATTTTACTGATATTTCCTCGCGTCGCGGCCCATCTTCTCTCGTCTTAAAGGAAATGCATTAAATTTAAGATTTTACTGCTTCTTCCCTCAAGGTTAGCGTAGGCCTCCCTTCGTGTACGCCACTTATCCCGGTATTTCCGGTCCTGGGCTAATCTCATCCAACGTTGCCATATACTTAGTATACTTAGATAAAACTATTTTATACATATATACGTAGAATTCTGATTTTCTTATTGTTTCACTTAAGTACGTTGCCCGTTCGATACATGTACGGGGTTAAATATACCCCGTACAGCATTGATCTTTTCAAACTATTTCCCGCGGCAAACGTCTTAAAATGTACTGTAAATGAATTAAATTTAAGATTTTACGGCTTTTTCCCTCCAGAATCTATTTCCAAATTTTATATAGAATCTAGAAATAAGACTGCAACAAACTACAGACTTACAATATACCCTTAGCTATTTCATACATGCGTAAAATTCCAATTCTCTTATTGTTTCAGAACTCATGGTCACCTGAGAACACGGAGGTTCGAGCTCACTCAATAGCTGCAATATTTACGATGCCCGAGAACTTTCCAATATTGAGAAAGTGGTATTAAAAATGGAGAAGGATCGGAGGGGGCGAAGGCGCCACGAGACGGTGATGACGTGACGTGTGAGCGCGGCTTAATACACACGCAACGGTATCATGGCTTCCATTTTTGCTGCGGTCTTTCTATGGCTTGGTGGAAGTAAGTGCATACTATTTATTAATGTCGTCATACTATGGGTACTAATGTTGCAACAACTATACCTAGATAATCTCGCGCCACTCTACGGTGAAATTTTAAACAAGGCGTAAAAAACATTTAATGCGATTATTATGACATGTTTTTTGTTACTTCCATTCGTTCCAAGCGTCCAGGCAGGCAAGTATGGTCGCGCGATAAATGATAAAACATCAGGCCATCCCTACCGCACTATTTTTAAGTGCGATAGGAACGGCCAGATGTTTTATCGTTTATCGCGCGACCAAACTCACATACATACATACAATCACGCCTGTATCCCATAAAGGGGTAGGCAGAGCACATAAAACTACTAAAGCTTTAGTGCCACTCTTGGCAAATAAGGGGTTGAAGGAAAACGAAACTGTGACATTGCAGTGACAGGCTGCCAGCCTCTCGCCTACGCCACAATTTAACCCATATCCCATAGTCGCCTTCTACGACATCCACAGGAAGAAAGGGGATGGTGAAATTCTTAACCCGTCACCACACAGGTCGACCAAACTTGCCTGCCTAAATAAAGTTTTTTCGATTCTATTCTATGCTATAAAAGTACAAAATTGTAGAAGAGTGTCGATATGTAATTGCAATACAAATATAAATGATTTAAGTATTCCGAAAATAGGTTACAGGCCTACTAATTATGCATTAAATTGTATATACATGTTGTAATACTCGTAGCATACATGTTGAATCAATATCGCATTACTATGTAATAAAATATGTGCTTAATATCTATGCGGTTATCGTGGTTGGCCTAGGATTGAAAATCAATGTTTAATTTCTGAATTAAAAACAAACGATTGGGTTTCGCAAAATCAGCAACCAAAATATTTTCAATTATGTATTATATGTATTTCAATGACCAATAATTAAAAAAAAAATTAAAAGGGTACGTTATCGTACAATGTGTTTGTTTTTTGCAATTGTAAGATTAAGTCAGCGAAGGGCCGGTAGTTAAGGTTGTAAAATCCAATCCTTTGCTTACCCTGATTATTTCCAAACCTGCGAGCAAATAAGTAAAAATAATAAAGTAGATATTATAAACACGTCATAATTAATAAAGTTTGACTTAATAATAATAATTCATTAGAAATAAAATTGGATACCGTTTTATTACTTTACTATAGGCAGGCGTCCGGTTTTTTATCCCATAGCCCAATATTTAGTGCATCACTTTCATCCAATAGCCCAGTTCATTTTTTGCACCCTTGCGGGTGCTGGCTCTGTGTGTGTCCCATGATATGGGCAAGGGCAACATCCGCTCGGTGTACCCCTTACAACATCACCAAGCCTTTGCTGCTTTTGCCTTATGTATAATCCACCACTGAAATTCACAAAATCTTTGTTCAGTAACCTACCTACCCTTTCCCTGAACCAGTGTTAAGGGATAAGTACGTTTAATATTATCTGGTAATTTTCGAAGAAATGTATTTCTCGGGTTGCCAATAGAAAAAAAACCAAAGGGTTTTTTTAGAATTTTGAAAAACAATACATGAGAAAAACCGAGCATCATTGTTTTTTTTTTTAAATATGTTTTTTTTTTCATATGAACAAATAATACTATACTAATATATAATGGTTTTTCGTGATTTGTAACTTTTCAATAACAATAACGTACGTTTTAATTCGATACACATTCAGTATATAAACGTTTATTGGGGAATCCCCGATGCGGCGTGGAGCGTGGAGAGGCTGTGGTATTACCAACAGTAAATAGCGACATCTGAGAACTACAGATTTCGTAAATGTTAGTTTTATAAAACCATACATTAAAATTATTAAATAAAATTCGTTTAGTAGTTGACAAAGTCCAAAAAAACCGGCCAAGAGCGTGTCGGGCCACGCTCAGTGTAGGGTTCCGTAGTTTTTCGTATTTTTCTCAAAAACTACTGAACCTATCAAGTTCAAAACAATTTTCCTAGAAAGTCTTTATAAAGTTCTACTTTTGTGATTTTTTTCATGTTTTTTAAACATATGGTTCAAAAGTTAGAGGGGGGGGACGCACTTTTTTTTTCTTTAGGAGCGATTATTTCCGAAAATATTAATATTATCAAAAAACGATCTTAGTAAACCCTTATTCATTTTTAAATACCTATCCAACAATATATCACACGTTGGGGTTGGAATGATAAAAAATATCAGCCCCCACTTTACATGTAGGGGGGGGTACCCTAATAAAACATTTTTTTCCATTTTTTATTTTTGCACTTTGTTGGCGTGATTGATATACATATTAGTACCAAATTTCAGCTTTCTAGTGCTAACGGTTACTGAGATTATCCGCGGACGGACGGACGGACGGACGGACGGACGGACGGACGGACGGACGGACGGACAGACAGACATGGCGAAACTATAAGGGTTCCTAGTTGACTACGGAACCCTAAAAACCGTATAAAAGTATTTACTGCTTTGCAATTTTTGAGATTTAGTACTTTAGAAAAAAACACACTTCAGAAAAATCTGTTTTTTTTTTTTTTTCAAACCAAAAAAAATAAAACCGTTTTTTTTGCAACCCTATGCTAAATAGAATGACATATTCGGATTAAAATATAAATATTTTTATTGACCGATATAGAAAATAATGTATGTCTTTAAGACTGGACCTTCATTTTAAGACGGAATGAATGTACAGGGTGATGAATTATTAAAATCACTCCGGATACAATCGAGTTTTCGAATCCAATCCCTTAAGTAAAGCTGATTATCGGAATTCCCCGAAGAGGCCGCAGTTCTCGCAAAATTCTGTAAAGTGCCAATCTCTCTCGGCCAGAGTGGAGAATTATTGGCGCGGAACACGCAACGCGATTCGTTTATTATACATGGTGCGGACGCGTACCGCCGACAAGTCAGCAAGGTGCAAAGACAGATATCATTCCGAAAAAGACAAACAATCTCTATAAAAAAAAACGTACATCGGAACCATCAAGACACATTTATTCTCATTTAAGCGCACATCTTTGGTTTGCTAGATGGTGATAATATTAATATTTTACAAAAGGCTACTAGAGTTATATCGAAATTGGTACAAAAAGTGGTTGTCTTCTGTAATACATATTTCACATAAAAAAACAATATTTAAAGACTTAGGGTATTAAAAGAAAAGTGTATGAGAACTACGTATTTTCGATTAAAAATGTGTATATTATTTATTTTGGCGACCGAAAACGCTGTCAGCGATGTAGTGACATCATCGAATTCGAACCTTACTGCATGTCAAAACAATCATTGACATATTGAACTTAATGCTATATATATAATGATACTTAAAAAGTCAGAAAATGTTGTTTTCGAGTAGAATTACCTGATTCATAGATAATCTATGAACTAACATGGCTGTGTTGTTTTCACCTGATTACGTAATAGTATTAAATATTTTTTTTGCTGTTTTTAAGTCATAATAGAATATGGTAATATTTTATTTCGGTGAATTGGACAGTACTTAATCATTATAAGACAGACTTTAAAAAAGGGTACAGTAGCCTATTGTAACAAATACCTAGAAAAAATATATTTTTCCCCTCACTAGCTCGGAAACACGTGTTTTGTCCTTTAATACCTACGGGTAAAAACGCATTTTATCCACTAGTGGGTAAAGTAATTTGACCTTGAATAAAGTCAAATTAACTGCTTTAAAATTGATAAAAGTAGGTGAATCTAGTAATAAAGATGATTTACCACCTGTGGAACTACTGGAAGCAGGGATAAACGCATTTTTTGCGTTGTAGTTTCCTCGCTATAGTGAGGGGAAAAGTTTTGTGTTACACTCGGGTGCAAAATGTATTTTACTTCTCGTGTGTTAAAAAACTCGCAAGTTCAGGATTCTATTCTCGAACCACTCGCTTCGCTCGTGGTTCAACTATAGAATCCTTTCACTTGCTCGTTTTTCAATTCCACACTCGGCGTTAAAATACAACTTTGCCCCCTTGTATAACAAATAACTATTAATACCGTGTAGAGACAGCGGTCTATGCTATACGACAATAATAAAAGTATGGTACAGTCGAGTTCATAAATATGTGTAGGTACATTTTTTTACCTTATTGCTACGAGTTAAGGCGAAGAAATGTACACATATGTATTTACGAACTCAACTGTACCTTAGAAAAAACTTGAGGAGACGAATATTATGGTAGCATTTTTGGTAATAACTACTTACTTTATGCTAGATCATTGTACATAATTAATTACGCGTTGACCAAAAAAGGGAAGTTTAGTCATACAGTCAGCAGCAGAAGTTCCGTAGTGAGCAAGGTGTTCACAATGAACCTAACACGCTCTTATTGTCTTAAATATAAGATCGTGTCAAGTTAATTTTGAACACCTTGCCCGCTACGGAACTTCTGCTGCTGACTGTACTAAGTAAAGTATAATATCATATCGTAGGTAACCTAGGCCTTATATTTGTCGCAGGTACATTCAAGACGTATTGTACGTTTGATACTAGCCATAGGTTTATACGTCGGGAGCTCGCAAGGCAACATTCTACCTCCCACAAGCTTCATCTGGATTTCATAGGAATAGGATTTCAGTCAATTTGGGATGAGTCATCGTGCTTGTCCCTTGTCCCGGTTCATTGGCATCAGGAAAGCCGATGCACAGTCTATAACGATGTCAACAGATAACAAAGCTTTAACTAACGAACTTAGGAACAAATTAAATTATTTGTTTATCCTTCAGAAATCGGATATAACATACATACTCATACTCATACTCATTTATTTGTAAAGCCATTTTACACGTCAAGATTTCCGACGACCACGGCGGTCGAGGTGGTGTAGAGGTAAGCACGTCAGCCGCGGTAGCTGGAGACCCGGGCACGATTCGTGGCTTCGTCATGTTGGCTTTTTCTTTAGTGTGAGCACAGATATTTGTTCCTGGGTCATGGATGTTTTTTATGTATATAAATATGTGTATATTGTATATATCGTTGTCTGAGTACCTGCAACACAAGCCATCTTGAGCTTACCGTGGGACTCAGTCAATCTGTGTAAGAGTGTATATTTATTTATTTATTTATGGTATCTATTTCAGTTTTTAAAGCTTGAATCAGTTTTTTTTTCTAAGTTCGTACACGTAATATACACACTTGCATACATAAACTGACGTTTGTATTCCGAATGGGGAAGGAATGCACATGAACCTCGGTGCCACTCTCTAATTAAGCAGTTGTGTGAGACCAAATTGTTATATAGAAGTGACTACAAAATACTTAGGTACTTCTGTTTTATTTATTTTAAAGTCAATAAGGAAACAATAAATATAAGATACACAGGTTACGCTCAATTTCTTATTTGTTATTTGTAAATTACCGGTACATTTCCTCAATAGAATAACTTTACGTACAAATCGGTACTATTTATCGAGCACGACTTTACATCCTCAATCGGATCGCTTCTCAGTAGAAAAAAGTTTAGTGAGTTATTTCTATGACGACATTAATGGGAGCCAAAGAGAAAAATGTGTTTGGAAATTAAGTATATTAAGGAAGAAGTTATTTTGATGAGACGGGAACTGCGGCCCATAAACCTATTTAGGAAGAATTTATTGCAAAAAGGGTTGGGAGATGAATAAAATCTGAAGTCGGAGTCGAAAACTAAAGTATTACAAGTAGTACCAGCCAAAAACATATCACATTTGTGGTTTTTTGAATAAGCATGTATAGAATCTGTTAAGCTACTACGGGCGAATATTTTAATGGTGGCGAGTATATAAACAGAACATAATAAATGTAATAAAATAACTTTTCCTTAAAACTGCAATCAACATTTTATCCATACAAAATAATTCGGCCCGCAAAGTAATGCACTATAGACTAAGCGACGTATGTTCGTACTAGTACTTGTGTAGATATTCATGGTGAATACTCGTACTGCAATTAAATAATTACAATGACTTACAATAAGATCCACAGCGTATTACTAAAGCAGCTGTAATAAAAAAATGTTAATAACAATCTACAATTATGAAAAAGAAAAAACATTACATGATGCCATTTTTTCTCAATAGTCCACTACTAGACTACCTAAAGTAGTGGAGTAGGTACCAGTGACAAATATGTATAAAAAAGTTCTACGGATAAAACTTGAATGTTATAAGTAAGTACATAATTGGCCGGTACTGTAAATGAATAGAATGTAAAGTCGGAGTTTAAAATTGAAGTATTAACTAAGTAGGTCATAAAAAGTGTCTGCCATCGCCAGTGGACACATAAAACTCAGTTAGTTAATGTAGGACTGCACTTTGCTGCACTAAAACCGAATGTTGCGCTTTAATTAAATAAAAAGTTAATTTTAATTAGACTTATATTGACCGGGATATAGACGGTAATTACCTTTTTGATTTTTGTCGAGCTCACGAAAAAAAAAGGAATCAAAAAGGTAATCACGGTCAATATCCCGGCCAATATAAGCCTAAAGAAAATAACCGTGAATCATTCAAAACTCTCAAGTTTCTTTTAATTTACTTGATTTGTGCAATTATTGTATTTATAGAGTCAAATGTAGGTATTTAATCTTTTTTTTTTGGCATTGTACGATTTATTGACTACGCGTCAATTTTACTTCTGTATCCCATTTAAAGGTAAAACTTAGAATTAATTTACAAGACTTTAACCTTCAGATAAAACATCGAAGCTCGATTGATGAGAAAAATATGAAATGCTTATGATAAAAATGTCAAAATGTTACTTTACATTTTTAACAGTATCCCAGTATGAGGTAGGCGCTGGTGGCTTAGCGGTAAGAGCGTGCGACTTTCGATCTGGAGGTCGCGGGTTCGAACCCCGGCTCGTACCAATGAGTTTTTCGGAACTTTTGCGCGTAATGTCATTTGATATTTGCCAGTCGCTTTTCGGCGAAAGAAAACATCGTGAGGAAACTGGACTAATTCGAATAAGGCCTAGTTACCCTTCGGGTTGGAAGGTCAGATAGCAGTCGCTTTCGTAAAACTAGTGCCTACGCCAAATCTTTGGATTAGTTGTCAAAGCGGACCCCAGGCTCCCATGAGCCGTGGCAACGCAAGGAGGATGATGATCCCAGTATGAGGTAGATGTTGTTAATATATTATGTTGCTAACTTCCTCTGTATTGTTGTATTTATGTATATTGAGTCGTGCAATAAAGGGTATTTGTATTGTATCCTATTATTCCTATTGTATTGTATTTACTTCATTCAGGATTCCATACGTATTTATTTCGCACACATACCTGTCTTCATCATTGTGGACCTACTACATTGTTCTATTTCTTTAGACTATTATTATGCTTCCTAATTTGACATCATATCTATTCCGATGTTCGTTGTTGACATTAAGATACGTAAGATGGTTCGGAATATTATACTCATACGAAGGTAATTCAATTATCGAGTCCCTAATTTGCAAATACATTTTGGAGAGTTTCCTAATTCAACTTTAACTTTATATAACATTCCTGACAAATTTATGATGGATGTTATTAAATTCACTATGATACGCATTTGGTTAATATGTAGGTATGTACCTACTCTAGGGAACAACGTTGACATAATTAATCAATAATTAGGTTAATTAAATGCCAAGGAGCATTAGTGGTCTAGCGGTCAGATCGGATGACTTTCTATTTCGAAAATCGGGTGGCTTATAATAATAATATTTGTTTATTAAGAACTAAAACAATAACAAGAAAACTAAAATTAAACCTATAAATAAAATTAAACCTATAAATTAAAACTAAATAAAAAACTAAAACTTACCTACAAAAATACCCCAGTTATAAAAAGAAAACCCCTTTCAACAGGTCGGCCTGCGGCATGGACCCCATGACGCTGGCGGTGTTTCCTCTTTGTATCGCCAGTGAGACGCGTAATATGACTTATAATATGTTTGATATGGTAACAATGAATTTTCAAAATTTACGTCCAAAAATAAGTCTTAATATCATCAAACGGTTTTTGGTGTCAAAATAAAGACTAAGAAAAGCACTCAATAAGGTCTAGTTTGTCCTGTACCTTTGAAGGTCAGATAATCACCTCTCATACAAACTGATACTCACTACTCATACACCAATTCCTTCTTGCTAAACAAGTTTATTTTATTAAATATAATTAAGTCTTCAAAATGTGTCTTCATTCGAAACTACCGAACCAATAATAATTATACGATCGAATTAAAAATTATGTTGTACATTTGTGATTTTACGTATACGAGGGTCATGCCAAAAGAAGTTAGATACTCCATGGTCATTTGATTGATACTGGCCAGTTATACACCAATGTAAAGGTAGGTTATCTGCTTATAAATTTAAAAATGGAACACTTGGAAATTCTTAGGATTCCTTTTTTAATTATTTTTTTTCTAAATAATTTTGGCGGGAATTTTCCGCAACAATGGAGCTTACTCGACGTGATTTTCGTGTTATGATATATTATGACTTTAAAAAAGGTTTAACACCTCAAGAGTGTTTTGAACTTTTAGTCTCGACTTTTGGAGAGTCTGCGTGTTCACGTGCAACTGTTTTCAATTGGTTTGCTGAATTTAAAAGAGGACGGGAGAGCTTTGAAGATGAGGCGAAGACCGGACGGCCGCCAACCGCAGTCACTGAAGAAAATGTAAAGACTGTGGAAAAAAATATTCGTGCGAACCGACGAATTACATATGTAGAGCTCGAGCGTGAACTGGGCATTGGATCAGCAGCATTGCAAACTATAATTCATAGTAAACTGTCTCTTCATAAGCGTTGTTCAAGATGGGTGCCGCACAAGCTCACCGATTTACAGAAAGACCGTCGCGTGGATTGGTGCAAATTTATGATAGATAAATTCGACGCAGGCGAGAACAAAAACGTATATGATGTACTTACAGGTGACGAAACATGGCTATATAACTACGATCCTGAAACAAAGCGACAGTCCACAGTATGGTGTTTTGAAGATGAGCCGACGCCAACAAAATGTCGCCGAACCCGAAGCACACAAAAACAAATGGTTGCCTCATTTTTCTGCAAGACGGGACATATTGCTACAATAGTGCTAGAAGATCAAAAGACAGTTAATTCAGAATGGTATGTGACAGTTTGTGCCCCAAGAGTACTGTCAGCTTGGTGTGACAAGCGGCCGAAGTCAGGAACCCGGCGCCTGCTCTGGCACCACGACAACGCTGCCCCGCACACTTCCGCTAGAACACTTGACTATTTCAGCTCAAAAAACGTGACTATTCTGCCCCACCCCCCATATTCCCCTGACCTATCCCCCTGTGATTTTTATCTTTTTCCTAAAATTAAAGAAAAATTAAAAGGAAGGCGATTTGAGAACAAAGAAGATGCGTTGGCTGCGTATAATTACGAAATTTCTGAGGTGTCTAAAGAAGAGTGGTCATCGGTATTTTCTAAGTGGTTTAGACGGATGAAAACGTGTATACGTGTTCACGGTGAATACTTCGAAAAAATAGATAGCTGTAATAAAGAATAAAGTATGTAAATTTTGAGTATCTGATTTCTTTTGGCATGACCCTCGTACCTAATTAAATAATGGTAACTATATCATGATTCGCTTATCCCAGTTACTTGGTGTCGGAGCAGCATGTCTTCCAATTCCATACAACTCTCTCACCAGTCATCTCATCATTAACTTACTTTCGTTTTATATCATCTATACATCTCTCACACAGTCCATCTACTATGTCCTCGGGTTTTATCTCTCGTTACTTCCTTCCATTCATTCATAATTTACCTTTCTCGTCACATGACTTTCATCCCTTCGCATTACATGTTCATACCACGCCAATCGATTCGCTCTTACTTTTTCTACACGCATACTTATAGGTACTTAGTAGACGTATATTATAGGAGTACATGCCTGATTGTTAAACATTAAAACGATGTAAAGCCTACCCAAATGTCCAGTACATTTACTGCAGAACATATCGATACTTCATATACCTACCGCGAGGGACATATTCATAAAGATAATATGCCCAACTCGAATAGCGCATATATTTTTATTTGCACATAATATAGCGATCAAATAAATGCTCGTCATACGTGAAACTGGCTCTCGCAATGAAATATTTGATATGATGTGGTCAGAACAGTAAATTGAATTTGGTTACAGTATAATGAGTTCATGCCGACAGGATTGTGTATCGAGTCGATCTTGAATTCGATCACGTATCTCTGGATTTATGTATTCCGACCACCTTTGGTACCCACAGATGAAGGCCAGGATTTGATTACTTACGTGAAATTCTAGTCGGGACGGCTAACGGATCAACAGCGAGGTTCCACCTTATTTACAATAATGGTTTTCTATTCGTGAGGTAAAAACAAGGTTCACTGAATTTATATGTGCGAAACGGTACGTGCTTTCAGTCCGCTCGCCTTTTGGGCGGGAGGTCATAGGAAATGCTTTTATTAGATTTCAGTAAATAACCTAAATAGTTATTTAACATTTGCGTGTCTGTCTAATCAGCACTAGCTCAGATATTGTAAATTTAAAAATTATGTATGTATGTATATGTAAACATTTTACTGTACATAAGACAAGTACATTATATACTTAATTCGAAAATAAAAATAACAGTCTTTCCTCCAGCCTGTAGCATTTACTTATAGACGAGTTATTTACATATTAGGTAAGTAATAAGAATAAACTATGTATATAACTGTTTTCATCCTTTTCAATAATACCTGATTTCTAATTTCCTGGAGGATGCTGATATATGTATAAGGTACAGCGGGGCAAATCTCGACTGGGGGCCAAATGTAACTGGTCCATTTTTTCCATGTTTTACAATGTTTGCATTTTTAAGTAGAGTGTCCAGTTATATATGGTAGGCGTGTTTGGATACATGTAGAACTCAACATCATAGTGTAATAATGGAAAAAATGGATCAGTTACAATTGCCCCCCAGTCGAGATTTGCCCCGCTGTACCTTACATCAATATTTTTTATACTTTACCTACCTTTTGTCGAAGATTGTTATAGGTATTTGCAAAATTAATCCGTGAAATTACTATTCCACAAAATCACGGCTAAAGTAATTAATATTGCCTCGTGCCTGATATACATGTCGCAGGGAAATGGCCAAAACAGAGATTTGATCAAATCTCTAAGGGATTTGATCAAATCACGCAGGATGTCAAAATGGCGAATCGATTTCATCATTTCTCTAGAAAATTTCAGTCATTTGACTAAATCCCTGACTCTGTTTAGTGAGATCACAAAATCGGCCAATAGACACGCCACGTTTCGTCATTTCACTAGATTTGTTTAGGGATTTGATAAAATCCCTGAACCGCGACAGTGAGTTGACGAAACGAACTCAAAAAGTCAACTAGTTTTAACATTTCCCTAAACAAATTTAGGGAAATGATAAAGTCTCAACTGGTGATTTGATCAAATGTCTGAACAGGTTTCGTGAAATGACAAAGCCAAGAATCTAATATATCCAATTAGATTTATTAGACTCTTGCCTTTGTCACTTGATTTGATTGAATCCTTAACTAGATTAGTGAAATGGTAAAATTGAATTCGTTTTTAAGAGTTTTTGGTTTTCTATAAATAAGAAAAAAAATAGAATAAGTGATGAAACAAAGCTAAAAATGTTTCATTTTAGATTATTTTCATATTTATTAAAACATTTTGTCTTTACACTGAACTTGTTTAGCGAAATGATAGAGCTAGTTGACTTTATAAGCTCGTTTCGTCAACTTACTGACGTGGTTCAGAGATTTTATCAAATCCCTAAACAAATCTAGTGAAATGACAAAACGTGGCGTGTCTATTGGTCGATTTTGTGATTTCACTAAACAGAGTCAGGGATTTAGTCTAATAACTGAAATTTTCTAGAGAAGTGATAAAATGGATTCGCCATTTTGACATCCTACGTGATTTGATCATATCCCTTAGTGATTTGATGAAATCTCTGTTTTGGCCATTTCCCTGCGACATACATATAAATCCTCCGACCGCAACGAAATTCATATCCCTACCATCAAAACAAACTTTTGCTGACGTCTACGTTTCACTTCGCAAAAGCCGAAACGTTTACTAAAGTTTAGGGTCTGCGGCGCGTGACGCGCATCTCCGAGCGGCGAGTGATCGCGTTCGAAACATGGACATAGAAAAATATTTAGACAGAAGGTTTTAAGCAGAATCTAAATAATCTTATGTCATCCTGTACACTAGCGTACTATATACTTAAAGCTCAGCCACACATGCGCGTTTTGGGAGCGTAGGCGGAGCGTTAGCAGAGCTCCGCTAACGCTACGCTATCAAAACGCTTTATGTGTGGCGGAGGCTTAAAAGAGACAGATATTCGATTACTTATGGTATTCCATCCGTATTGTCACCACCTTAATATGTTTTTTTGGGGATTCCACTTTTTTTTTAAGGTTAACTAACACTTTAACATGAGTTAGTCTCTGTTATAAACCTAAACCATATTTTTAGGACATAATGACGGGTAGTATATGTTAATAATAAATATTATTTTACAACGGGTAATTTTTAATAACTTTCATAAATCTATAAAGACTTTTTAAAATCATTGCTAGCTACAAAACTCTAAAGAATTGTTCCTTATTTTATCTTCAATCAGTACCGTGGTACCGCTTTTTCTCTCCAACTTTATGAAAATTAAAAGAATTTTTGGTGAGCAACTGGCTACCTAACCAGTCACATATTGGGCAATTCCACGTAACTGTAATGTAAGTGACCACTTCATTGCATGTTTTTTTATTTATGATGCAAATTGAAGTCTTAATTTATCTCTAGATAAGCCTACTTTTAATCCTTAGATATATTGATATTTAAATTAGCACCATGAATAATAATTGGTCACTTACATTACTCTGTTACATGGAATTACCCTATTGTCGTAATGGAAGGCGGTGCCGTGATGACGTCACATACCCGTCATCTAGATGTTTGTACAATCTATGGTCCGAACCGAAATGACGCGATGTACCCTACATTATTAGCATTTCAATTATCCGCCCGTGTCCCAATACCATGGATCAACAAATCAACACTACACTATTCACGAGGCTCGAACAATTAATTCTATCGATATATTTGTATGTATAACCTCGTTTGATGCTTCGTAAGCGTGCATATTGTTTTTGACGGTTTGTGACGTGAAGTGGTCGGTTGTAATATTTGTTTTGATAAATATATGTGATGCGAAAGGTATTACGAATGAATGGCGAAGGAAGTAACGGGAAAGGAAAACCAAGGAAGTGGATGGATTATGTGAAAGATGATATGAAACGAAAGTAAGTGAATGATGAAATGTGTATGTAAGAGGAAGACATGCTGCGCCGACCCCAAATGACTGGGATAAGGGCAGGCGAATGATGATTTTGATAAATATATTGAATTAGAGTATTGAAATGGATTGTATCGCGTATAAAACTTCGTAGCATTTCGAACTCTTTATAGCTTTCGTGGCCAACGGGTGACTGAGGAAGGACTACAATGTGCAATTACCACAAAATTAAATTTTTGTAAAAACCACCGACATAGTGGACCACTTTTCATGAAACATGGCTAAGAAAACTTCCGACTAATCCAGCTTTCAAACAAAAAGAAAACTAAATATAATCGGATCAGCCGTTAGGGAGCTACAATGCCACAGACAGACACACACAGTCAAACAAACAAACAGACAGACAGACACGTCAAACTTATAACAAACCACGTAACAAACACTCCGTCGTTTTTGCGTCGGGGGTTAAAAACACAAAAAAAAAAAAATGATGCGTAAATACCTACAAGAAAACTTAATAAACCATACAAAGGTTTACTTACACAGTCAGATCATACATACATACATACGATCACGCCTGTATCCCATAAAGGGGTAGGCAGAACACATGAAACTACTGAAGTTTCAGTGCCACTCTTGGCATATAAGGGGTTGAAAGAAAACGAAACTGTGACATTGCAGTGACAGGTTGCCAGCCTCTCGCCTACGCCACAATTCAACCCATATCCCATAGTCGCCTTCTACGACACCCACGGGAAGAAACACCCACGGGAAGAACATAACTTTTTTTTATCGCTTTATCATTTAGGTATTAATTACTTAATTCACCTAAGTGTTTATTGTGTTGCCATGTCACGACATCCATTAAAACCAGCTGGAATTGCCTTTCGCGAGTGTTCCAATAATGAAGATCAACAAATCAACAATAATATTAGAAGGGTCGACTAATTAAATTCTATTAAGATACGTTGTTCCCTTCTCCTATGTCGTTACCGGTTGTTACAAATTGAGTACCATCTATAAGGGGAACTGAGCGAATATTGCTTTTTTTTAGTTCATTATTTATTGTGAGCGCATGCCATTTCACAGCAGCATGCCGAGTGCTATGCGCAGTGAACGATGACGTATCAATTCCGCTTAAGGTTAAAACATTTTTAATCCATCTACTTAATGTTTGCGTGCCTACTTGCTTATGAGGTTTTTTAAAACTAATAAAAAGACATTCCGCCTGATTTCTAATATTTTTAGTCTTTTGTAAATAAGAGTTGATTGTTCTTGCCGGGCAAATCTCTGGTTTCTCATTAAAAAAGGGCAAGATCAGTACTGGTTGTGTAGAACCAATTCGCGACGTCTTAATGAGGTCTGGGATTTTAATTTTAATTTTATCGGAGCAATTTTCGATGTTACATATTTTAATATTAGCTAGTGTTTGTGCTCTATGTGATGTTACGAGAGCCAAAAGTGTTATTAATTTTTTAGATATCTGTTCTTGAGATAAATCTTCATTGGGATACCATTTTCCCAAATAATCTAAAACGACTGACGGATCCCAGGTTTCGGTGTATTTAGGAAGTGGAGGTCTAGAACGAAACACTCCTTTAAAAAATCTTTTCAAGTCATCATTATCGGAAAGTTTTTCATTAGCAATCAACGAAAGCGCGGATCTATAAGAATTCAATGTTCCGTATTGGGCACCGTTATTAAACATTATTGTTAAAAATCTTATGATTTCTGGAATTGATACATCATAAATGTTCAATTTATTTTCTATACAATAAATGAACCACTTTTTATAACACCCTTCATACTGTTTGTATGAGTTATTAGATAATGAATCCAACAGTATGTGTGTGGAAGATGGTGGGACACCTCTTCTTATCATCGCTTCGCGGATAATATTCCGGCCACCAGGGTAGTCTGTGAGCGCACCTGCCGTCGGCTGGAAGTGGCAGATAAAATTAGATTATTATTTGCTTCTAGTACTAAAAGTTTTGAAACCAGTAAACTTTTGAAAAGAGGGTACCACGGTTGCGTGGGCCATTGTGGTACCACCATTATGCCTCTGGCTTTATCATTAATAATCTTTCTTAACGATTTTAATATCATACTAAAAGGAGGAAAGGCAATAGAAGTAATATTTGGACCAGGAGACTGTAAATGCATTTATTGCATACGCGTCGGGGTTTTCTTGACAGGAGTAGTTTCTTGTACTTGGTGGTACTAATTGAGAAACTGGTTTGAAAAATGGAATTTTATAACCCTCGATAATATATGATAATACCAGAGGATCATTTGTAAGCATTTGCCATTGAGTATAAAATTTAGCTAGTCTACCTCCTGGTATTACCGTGGCTAACGATGTCTGTAGCTCGTCCTGTAGTGCTCGATGGCCTCGAGGTGTGCCTGGGCCGATGACTCGTCGAGGTCGCAGGCTCCTTCGCTCGTGACGGTCCTGGCTGCCTGCGCGCTGGACCCGGCTTCCAGTTTAAATTTTTATTTGTACTGGGATTAGGCTTTTTAGCCTGAGGTTTAGGTGCCGGAATTTTTAGGTCTGCTCCAGATTTGGTAATGGCTTTAGCCGATTTTAAAATTATTATCAAACTATGTATTACAATATATTTTTAACCCACTGCGTAAAATTAACGGGCTGTTATAAATAAGTTTGACGTGCCTGTCTTTTTGTCTCTGTGTCATCGTAGCTCTCGAACGGATGAACTGATTTAGGTTAGGTTTTTTTTTGTTAAAAAGCTGAATTAGTCGGGAGTGATCTTAGCCATGTTTGATAAAAACCGGTCCACTATGTCGGAGGTTTTCTTTACAATTTTTTTTAAGCTGAGTTTGACCAGCAAGTTATTGCTGCAAGTTTAGAGACGCAACTATAGGTAAGAGTGAGTGGCATATATCTGCATCCCTTTCTTGCATATACTTCTGTCTCAAAACTTGCAGCAATAACTTGCTGGTCTAAACTCAGCCTTAGATTAGACTCTTATAATCTTAAAAATAGTAGGAGCATTTCGGACGAAAGAATCTATAGCTATTACATTTTATCCGGGCTACGCGTACTGATTTTTTTTTCATATTAATAATTTAGTTTTGTTCTTTTTCCATCCAGGTGTGCTATGCCTCCGCGACATTCACCTGAGCGTGCCAGAAGCCATCGGTATTGGCGCCGGCACCACGCTAGGCTGCCGTTGGACGCTGGATCCTGGCGAGCAGCTGTATACGGTCAAGTGGTACCACGGGGCCCAAGAATTCTTCCGCTTTGTACCCAAGGAGCTGCCAAATACGAGGGTTTTCTCACAGACTGGGATCAGCGTTGATGTAAGTGTCTCTCCTTTGCCTCTAGATCCAGAAGGTAACAAAGCAAATCTTTTTACTATGGTTGCTAGGCATATACTTACATACTAATATACAAAGAGATCATCCATGACTGATGAACCAATATGTGATGTCAAACCCAGGACCATGGTTTTAGCAGGCAGGATAGCTATTATAGTATCACTACCGACTAAGCCGGTCGTCCCTGGTCATCCAGCTGACCTTAAACAGCAAAAAATTTTGAAACCGAGTTTTGTAGCAAGTGTGATGTTTGAACGGTGATCATTATTTACTCTATGAATATACCTACACCATTATCTGCGTTGACCATTTGATCCTCACTCATTATCATATTCTGACAAAATTACAAATGAAGAAGTTATTGGACCTATAAGTACCTACTCATTAGAAAAATCATGATGTTGGTGTTTACACTGTTTATTGAACACGACCGAGTGCACTTCACAGTTCGCACTCAGTCGCAATTATTCCCATTTGAGTCAATAAATCGACATTTCAATATTGTTTATGATGCTGCAAATAACGCTGCGTCGCGTCAGCGTTAACGCTCTAATAGCGTCATTCGAATCGAACCATAGTAGGGTTACTATTGAATCGTTACTGCTACATTATGTTCGCATCAACGATACATCGATCAGTAATGTCGCTACAGTAGTACCTACTACTGCAAACGTTATGCAAAACATCCTACCTATAATGTCACCTTACATAAGACATACTTGTACCACAAACCATGTATTGTAACTACATATTTGTCTCCGTTGGGGATATAACACTATATGCACGAGTAAAACGACACTGAGTCACACTTAGTGTTAAAAGAATCTTGAATAAAGTTAACATAAATCAAATCAAACTGCCTTTTGCAAAGTGCTAGAGTAGCTTTGCTTACGGCACGCGATAAACAACATCATAACCGTGATTATATATGGGTCAATGGTTCTGCGACATCTTGCTAGTTCGTTAAACTGCCGCCGGCGAGTGCGATGCAAAAAATCACTTAAGAATCTCGCGGAGCAGTGGGCACGTTAAACCTTTAGCTGTTGGCACGATGCCACTGCGGAGATATAACATTGTGCCAAAATAATACATTAAAAACCCTTTTGGAGAGCAAATACTTTAACTTTGCATCGGAATCGCGTATGGAGCAATGAACGTTCAAACGATCTCGGTACACGTGACGGAGTTCTTACATGCATCGATTGAGAGCGCCTCGCTTGCATATTGAGATGCATGACGGTCGGCGGCCCTGTAGTGAAGCAGATCGGGCTATTTGCGGAGGGTACCGGGGAGACGAACACAGCGGTCTCACAGTCCACTGCTCGCCGGCTGCACATCTAAGGCGTACAATACTCAGCTTAAGACGTTATGTGACGCAGTCCAGCCCTTGGAAATCGGGTCAGAGATCTCGAACGCGGGACGGGCATGATTTAGTTCGGCGGTTGCTCAAAGTGGACGACTTTCCGTAAGATGGATCGAAGCTTTTAACTCTATTCGGCTACCAGCTGCGTACGCTAAAGTGCACACAGGCCGTAATGGCCGAACCGTTGACTCGTGTATGAATTACGCGTAGGTACGAGTAGGTAGGTACTGTAAGGTTAATGCCACTAATAAGGAAGTGGCTAGGGGCCACTCACGTCAAGCACACGGATAATTTGATTCCGTTTAGGTAGCTGCTGGTTTGTTAATAATGTCGTGTTTTTGATAAAGAGCCAGTATTGATTGTGTAAGCTTTACCTCCAAGTCATTGTAAATAAAAAGGCGAATTTAGCAAATTTGCTAGAAGTCTGGCCGTTATAAAGGATGAAACACATTTTAAAGTATTACCGCCCCATACTTTCTACGTCCAATTTATCTTATTTTATAGTGCGGCGTACCAGAAAATAGCTTTGCGGTAGCAACAAGATGTCCAATGTATCCCGGTTGCAAACTAATAGATGGAAAATAGAGATATATTGAGGTCATCGAGCCAGAAGATAAGACGTACTTATTGCGTTAATAATGCTAGGTTATTCATACGTCACGGCCTTACGGCACTTGCGGCATACACAAGTTGATATCAATAACAAATTTGTAGTTTCATAAGTAAAATAACTTATATTTATTGAAAATTTTATTTTAACACAATATAGTAACAAAAGGCGTTCTCCAGCTAAGGTAAGCAAAGTAACATGACTACTTAAATGGTGTGAGTAGAAAAATGAATGCTTGGTCTCTCTATCAGAGACAACTATTTGACCTTACTCTATCTCTAGAATAGGATTAAACAGGCCGAAATATTATAACTCATTTTATACCGGAATCAAATGCTTTTTAAGTATATGTAATGCATTCAAAGCCTTAATTGAATCCTTGATCGGCATTTCTCGACTTAGCGGATAGTTCGCTGGAGCAGCGTCCAATCTCTGGTATTAGTTACGCGGTATTTAAACTATTTTAAAGCTAATCACCCCCTCTAGACCCTGACTTGGATTCATCCGTATCCAACTAGCGAGCTGGCAATTTGCTTGCTTTAGTTGCTTTCGCAGAACCACTTAGTAACGTTCGTTTAAATGTAAATGAATTTAACACATGTTTAAGAATGCATTGAATTTCTGATATTTCTTGCTCGGTTCGTAAGATCCGTAAACTCTGTCTCAAAGTTTGGTATAATCCCCAAAGTTGGGAACTTTCTTGCGTAGTCTAAAAGCTGGTATAGATATTATATTAGCCTCAGTTTTAACCTCAGCTATTTACTCTGTAACAAAATTAAAATATAAGTCACGAAATAAATTTTACCCAAATTATTATTTTTAAATTTTCTCTCTAATATGCTACTAACATTAACTCAGAAAATATAACAGTAATACTTGAAATTATTGTCACTTTGTCTAACGTCTCTGTTGTATTTTTTACATAATAATATAAAAAATAAAATAAATAAATAAATATTTTAGGACATTCTTACACAGATTGACTGAGGCCCACGGTAAGCTCAAGAAGGCTTGTGTTGTGGGTACTCAGACAACGATATATATATAATATATAAATACTTATATACATAGAAAACATCCATTGTCTGTGTGGAATAAATATCTGTGCTCATCACACAAATAAATGCCCTTACCGGGATTCGAACCCGGGACCGCGGCGTAGCAGGCAGGGTCACTACCGACTGCGCCAGACCGGTCGTCAAAATATTCCTTGGTAAATACCTAATTGAAACTTGTTAAGCTAGGAAGTTCGCAATCAGTCAAGTAATGTTATAGTAATGTTGAGGCGGTGATCTTGGACACAGCGCGGATGGTCCGTCGGTTCCTCTCTCTGCAGCTCTGACCACCAGCAATTTGGGCTCAGGCCCCGCTACTGGCGGTACTCTGGATTAGGATTTTTATAGTGTGTAATTATAGGTTTTTATATTGTTTTGCAAGTGGTTTTGTACTTAACTTCTATATTATAGTACAAAATAACCTAACAAAAATGTCAATTTATCAATATCACAAGAATGTATCTTCATATTATATTATGTTATAACAGGAATATGTATTCAGCAAACCTCGTATTCTAGTAGGTAAATCTTTTTCTCAGAATAAGCTCACATCGCACGTTACTATGGTAACACAAAGTCGTCAGTTCACGTCATTTGTGTATCAACGCGCTATTTCCTGTCTCTGCGAGAGATTGTGTGCCTCTTATCATGACTTACAGGAAGAAGACTTATCTATTTACCTTATTACGAGTTCAGAAAGATAAATCTAAAGAAAATATTCTATAACGGAAACTCGCAGATCAAACAGAAAGGTAAAACAATTCCAGTTCTTTTGTAGGTCGTGCCAATAACTTGAATCGGATAACACCGGCTTATTCAACAATAAATGTACGAAAATACTTATGTAGGTTTGTAAAATTAATCTCAAAATAGGTTATAGGTTAGGTTATCCATCGCGGTTCAGTGCGGAAACGCAGCAAGCTTGATGGGTACTTTTGTGTCGGGAGTGATTCGGGGCGGGCTATTTGACTAGCATAATTAGGAATATTTAGTTAAGGTTTAGTTTTAATTTTGTTTATTTATTTATTTATGTTATGGAGAATAAATAAATAAATAAATAATTTTGTTTTAATTTAATTTAATTTAATATAAGTAATAATAAAATAACGTAATGTATAATGTTGTGTAGTAAAACCTTTATAATATATACCATACGTTTTTATCAATAACAGTCGGGTTTATGCACAGAACTTAATTTAGATAGAAGAAACAAATTCATATATTTGTATAGGGGCCGAGCGTGTCAAATTTTGTACTGAAGTTGATTCTTGCCTGTAATTTTAAATATGTCTCAGGCTCTTGATTGTTCATAATTTTTGTGTTGTTGCAATTGAATATCACGTAACGAGGCATTTTTTATGTTTTGGTTGACTTCAACTTACAAAAATTGACGCCCGAAAGCTGCAAGCTGCGAGTAAAGACGGACAACTTAGTGGATTTCACTGAGTTCATTTGACACGCTAAGTAGATACGTTTGCTTGATCTATGGTATATATGACATCTGTGGGTTTATGCAATATATTAAAAAAAAGTACAGTTTTTATCTCAAAATACATTATAAGGTCGCAAAAGGTCGTAGAAGATGTTCGATATAAATTTTCGCCAGTTTGCCACGTGCCAAAGACCATGAACAAAATGTTTGAAATAACGAAATAGATGTAAACATGTTGCACGTTTAAGTCCAGTTTCGTTTTTGAAATTATGAGTGAAAATGGTGTTAATTGAAATGAAGAACATTGCAATAGAGGTTAGGATTGGGATGTGGGATTGAGGATGTAGTACGATAGTTACACAATTGCAAAAAACAAAAACCGGCCAAGAGCGTCGGCCACGCTCAGTGCAGGGTTCCGTAGTTTCCCGTATTTTCTTTAAAAACTGTTCAACCTATCAAGTTCAAAATAATTTTCCTAGATAATAGAATAAAAGATAGATTTTAATAGTTTTTTTTCCGGGTTCGAATCCCGGTAAGGGCATTTATTTGTGTGATGAGCACAGCTATTTGTTTGTATATAAGTATTTTTATATTATATATATCGTTGTCTGAGTACCCGCAACACAAGCCTTCTTGAGCTTACCGTTGGGACTCAGTCAATCTGTGTAAGAATGTCCTACAATATTTATTTATTATTTATTTATTCATTTATAAAGATCTACTTTTGTGATTTTTTCATATTTTTTAAACTTATGGTTTAAAAGTTAGAGGGGGGGACATTTTTTTTTACTTTAGGAGCGATTATTTTAAAGCTTGTACTATGGGTGCTAGGCGACGATATACTTACTTATATAGATAAATACATACTTATATACATAGAAAACATCCATGACTCAGGAACAAATATCTGTGTTCATCACACAAACAAATGCCCTTACTGAGATTCGAACCCGGGACCGCGGCTTAGCAGGCAGGGTCACTACGCGCTAGGCCAGACCGGTCGTCAAAATCGACATACCTAAGTTACGAATTCCCTCTTCGGGAATAGGGAATTCGTAACTTAGGTATGTCATGACGATCTGGCCTAGCGCGTAGTGACCCTTTTTCCCGGGTTCGAATCTCAGTAAGGGCATTTGTTGCACCAGAAGTGTCTGGTGCGTGACGTTGATGTGTTTGATAATCTGTGAATTCTGTGATTGATACTGTCCCTAAAACATTAACATATTGTCATTTTCACAATATAGTATGTTGTTTTATGCATTGCACAGTGCCTTAGTGTCTCACTGTAATACTGTGTAATTTGTTTTTGAAAAAAAAAATGTTTCACAGGTATACCACTCGGGTGCTCATCAAGTGGTGCTACGCGACGCCACGCGCGCGCTCAGCGGGCGGTACCGCTGCGAAGTCTCCGCCGATGCGCCATACTTCCATACCGTCTACAAGAGCTCCTACATGCGGGTAGTAGGTGAGAAACATTATGAGAGTACGCTTATTCATACATACATACTTATATTCCTATTACGAATTGAACGAAATAAACGTAAACAAACTGCTGTCACTGTCAAAGTAACACGTGCAGCTCGTCAGGGGTTCTTAAAGTAAGGGCCGATAGAAAAACAAATAACTTTTAACCAGTTATTAACGATTACTCTATTACACACTTCAATCGTGAATCGATCGAATACGATGACTGTTATATTATGTTATGATCCCATGACATGCAAGTCAAAATAAAAATCGGTCCAAAATTGACAAAGTCCTGTCATAACACTTACAAAACCAAAAATTAAATTTATAACCACCTTATTGTGCACCATCGTATTTCAAGACGGTTTTGATTAGCCATTAAAATTCACTACCATAAGATCTCGAAAGTTGCTGAAAAATAATGTTTGGAAGCCCGCTACTTGGTCGCCTAGGTACATTTTACACAGTGATGTGATACCAGTGCAATAAACAAACTATCTGACAAAAACGGCTTTTTAATTTCAATAAATATACCAAAACGTTTTGTGTTGAAATTTATTTTCGTTTAAACAGAGTCATTATTTGTGTAATGAAATATGTAAAGATATGTAAACTTGTAAAATATCGCTAATTTTAATACCTCGAATGGTGCAAATTTTTATAGCACCGGCCACACCTTTGTTTACAATAATTCTGGCTAATTCAAAATAGGAATATAGTTTAAGGTCTGAGTGCACGTTCACGTGGAGTGTATGTGGCGGGGCGGGGCGTTCGGCGTGCATGTCAAACAATAGGCTACTTGACACTTTTTTAAAGTCAGTATTATATGGATGGATGAGAGGAGAGTAACGAAGAAAGTATATGAAAAAAGAGTGGAAGGGTCAGTTGGAAGTGGAAGACCTAGGCGAACTTTTCTTGTTCAAATCGGGGAAATATTGCAAAAAGGCCAGGTCAGAAGTACTCGAAACCGACGAGCGTGTATGAGAAACGTTATGAAACTGTGTGAAGCGAAAGTGATTTGTCAGGATCGTAGTAAATGGAAATCCGTGATCTCTGCCTACCCCTCTGGGAAACAGACGTGATTGTATGTATGTATTATATGATAAAGTACTATCCAATAAAATATTACCATATTTTATTATGACTTAAAACCAGCGAACAATATTTTTAAAGTATACTTTACGTAATCAGGCGAAAACAACACAGTCATGCTAATTTTATCTATGAATTATCTGGGCATTGTTTTGACATGCAGTAAGGTTCGAATTCGATGACGTCACTACATCGCTGATGACAGCGTTTTCGTTGGCCAAAATGAATAAAAAATTACACACATTTTGTAATCGAAAATACGTAGTCATCATACACTTTTAATACCCAAAATCTATAAATATTGCTTTTTTATGTCAAATACTACAGAAGACAATCATTTATTGTGCCAATTCGATATGAGTCTAGTAGCCTATTGAAGTTCATACAGGTGTCCTGAGTCGACGCTGCATAGAATGTATGCACGCTCACGCTAAACGGTCCGCTCCGAGCATCCTTACACTAAGTCTTCATTTTATCTTTGGAATTTAAAATTATAAGTTTTTAGATTTTAATGAAGCAACCAAAAATCCAAAATATGCAACAAACTGCATCCTGAAAGGAAAACGAGGATCTACTTTTCTATGAAAAGGCGATTTTGCACTTACGTCTTAAGAAGACCGTGGCTGAATTTTCTTAAGAGACACGCCTTTGGCTCTCATGCACACCTCACCCACGCTCCTGTCCTCCTCAGACCCCGCGTACAAATTTAGTACATAACATATATCAACTGTATTTTGAACTTCTATGGTTTTATAAAAGGTTCTAAATTCAAAAACAAAAAATGCCTCTGGGTTTCAGGGTGTACTAATAGAGGTTTCCCCCGTGCAAGTGTACAATTTGAGCAGTCATAGCGGGCATCGAATTAATGAGGCTTTTAGGAAATGATTCAGTTCCGATTTGAATTGGAAACTGTATTATCATTAGTGGGTTTCCATACCTTTCAAATGAATTTCTGATAAAGTGATCCTTACGGTTAAAACTCAATGTGATTGAATGAGCTTATGTAAATAATACGAAACATTTTTTTAATGAAAAAGCTGAAGAAGTAACTGTGAGCGATTGTAGATACAGTCACGAACTTTAATTGTTGATCCACTTCTAGCTCATTTTATACTGGAACGGCATAGCTTAACTATGCTTAACTATGAAATGTCCAATATAAAAGGAGCTAGAAGTAGATCAATAATTATAAAGTCCGTGACCGTACTACAAATTTTGAAACTAAAGGAAAATATTATATACAAAACATTGTTTTATATTTTAGCAAATGGCTTTCATTTGAAGAAAACCTTGTAAAAAACAGAAATAATCTCAATAACGCCTTTTTCCCCTCCTGGGTTGGAAGATTAGATGGCAGTCGCTTTCGTAAAAAGTACTACTCCGATTTCTGGGATTACTTGTCAAGCGGACTCCCATGAGGCATGTCAATAAGCCAATAGACATCACGAAACTGGACGTTTTATTAAAAAAGTATTAGCTATTTGAAAGTTAATATTGTTTTCATAAGTAACTACGGAAACGGATTATATCGCGTATAATCAATTTACAAAACTAAATAAATTATGTAGAACTCATTACCTATTGACATAAATGATTGTATTGTGGAACTCATTAACTATTGACATAAGGCATGCTAAGTCTCTTCACATTTTTAAAAGTCAAGTAAAAGAACATTATTTACCTATTCGATAATATAATATTTATTGATGGTCCTGTTTCATTTTCCTTTATCGCTATTGGCCATTGCTTTTGATTTATGTACATTCGTAGCTGTGTTGTTATAGTATTTATATATGTACGGTATGTTTAGGTTTATTTTATTTCCTATTTATGTATGTTTGTTAGTATTAAGATTATGTGACGTTTTCTATCGCTCACTGCATCACCTACTCAAATCAGTTGTTTTTTGTGTCTTGTCTCCACTACCCAAAGGTTGTCTGGAAGAGATCGCTCTTTAGCGATAAGACCGCCTGTTGGCTACCATAGTTAATTAAGTTATGTGCTTATTTTTTTAATGTTATCTTGTTATATTGGTGAGCAATAAAGAGTATTCGTACTGTATTGTATTGTAGTGTAATTAGTGCCTACGCCAAATTTTAAGATTAGTAGTCACAGCGGTGAGCGGACAGCCAGAATAACGCAACGAGAATGATGAATGAACTCACAACACATCTCGATGTTGACGAGTCACCTGTTGACCACGAATGCTGTTATGTTAAGGGTTCGGAACATCAAAATTGTGTTAATTCAATATACTTAAGGCACTGGTCCCACCGCGAGCTAGTAAGCTATGAACTACCGGCTGTAAAAACGAACAAAAGATAATCACTCCCGTGTAAATAAAAGAGACACGGCGATATTGATAGCTCACCGCTGGGCGAGTAGCTATAAACATCGCCGTGTCTCTTTTATTTACACGGGAGTGATTATCTTTTGTTCGTTTTTACAGCCGGTAGTTCATAGCTTACTAGCTCGCGGTGGGACCAATGCCTAAGCGAAGTTGTAAAATTAGCAATAGGTATACAGGGGTAGTTTATAATCGTACCATCACATTTTCACAAAAACTCACGAAGATGCCATTTTAGATAATCTCGTCTCAGTGCAAACATTTTTGACAGTAATTTTCTATATACTCGATCGTCTTTGACTGTAGCAAACTGTAGGTACTGTCATTCCTATTGTCGGGAAAGCACCATGCCCGAATAAGCATATAATAGGCCTTCACATTGACAATAACGCAATCAGTTATATTCCTCACTAAATATGCAATAACGGCATAAGTGCCACAATCAATCATTATTTGGCAATCAAGTTCTACCTCCATTTTATTATCACCTCAATACGCTTGGTGATTGTAATTAGAGTCACTCGAGCGCAACATTTAGGCTTTTATTATCAAATTGCATCCCGTTTCGACAGTGTTTAAATTATGTTCAAATGGGTTTAAATTTGGGAGCAACTCTAAATGGGACGGCGTGCACGGCACCTAGCCAACGTCGGAATCACTTACGCTTCGTAAGCGTATCGTAGCTAGTTCATCCTATCGCTCTTTTATAGTGGCGGGACAGAGCTAGACTGCGTTTCGATAGGCACCTACCGCCAACGATCGTCACTTCGGCTAGGCAGACAGAGCGGAAAGGCAATGCAATATAAACCTAACTGCAGAACACGTGATTACGTTCGCGATGGGTTATTGCCTTGATATTGCAAGGCTCCGCCAAAAGTGCAAGCTTGGCAATATGTGCGGATTGAATTCTTAATCACAACCGGAAAAAAGAGGTGAACGTTGTGAAGTATTTCTTTTTTTTTACGAACCAGTTCCACATTGGCATATAAGCGAGCGTGTAGGTAACTTACTTTCTTTGCATCTCGTTCGCTTCCGTACGGTCTATTAGTGCCAGCAAAATATATAAAATTTAAGTTACACAGATACCAGTTTTACATTGCTAAGGCAAGCAAATAGTGGCTCTTATTATTTATACAACAATGGCTTGCAACAATTGTGGCGATACTGTACAAACAATCCAGCACATAATAGAGGATTGCCCTGTGTCGCGCTATGCCAATGGACCTCCAGAAGACCTGATCACCCTTAGCGACGAGGCCAATAAATGACTGATTGGACTTAATTTTAACCTATGAATGTTTCTGTTCTTTGCCATACGACTAAATAAAATTATTTTATAAAGCAGTATAAAGCACATAACTAATTATAACTTATAACATTGGCAATCCGGATCTTAACACGAGCATTAATTTAAATCTTAACCAATTAATGTTGTAATCAGTCTTAAAGCAAGGCAAACTTGCAAAACTAAATAGCAGATAGCAGCAGTTTATGTATTAGGCAAGTTGATCTAACAAAACTATTGAAACAGATAACAGACTAGGTAACTAACTTACATCTGCCATTAGATTAACCGTTTGATTTCGCAGGCAGGAAATTAAATTCGCTACAGTAGCTGTCCACAGCGATAGTTGCCGTTATCGGCTCTGTTCAATACTAAACTGGGCATTAGCAAGTAACAATCGTAAGTATAAATAATACGGAAGATCCCGCGGCGGCCTCGTGCAATCCTAAATCGTAAATCAGAACTATTGTTGGGCAATAAATGTGGGGAATCGAACACAAGGGATGTTTGATTAAGGTTTATCTTGGTTAATTTACGGTTATTGTAGAGGCCCGGGAGGTGCGCGGCGTGACGCTGCCGCTGCCGCGGTCCTCAGTGACATGACGTTATTACCCATTTGTCACATACTGTATAATACTACCGCGTTAGACTGAATAATTAAGTTTAGAAGTGGTACACTTGAACGTGTTTCTCGAAACGCGCTTCTAATTGCAATATAACTTTAAATTAGGACGATCTAGCATTACATGCTCGTGCCGTCTGAATATAGTTCCCGCCGCGACGACACCTCAACTCAAGGGATTCTGGGACCACGTACTAATTATGTCTCTTACTACATTATCTCAGAATATTCCCCTTTCATCACTGAGTAAGAAGTTATACCTAAAACATTCAAGGTCGATCGCGAAGAAATACACAATGATATAAAGTAAACCACCTACTTATTTAAAATTTGCGGCAATAATTGTCCTAAAATAACAATTAATTAACGTGTCGTGTTTACACAATTAGCGCCGGCTGCTTTGCTTCGCGTCTTATCATAATTTGAAGCTCAAACATCTTTCGAAACAAAACACAGTTGTTTTCCTAATAAAGTAAGGAAGGCTTTAGCAAATCTTGACGGATTAAATAAACACTAAAATATACCCACGACGGCCAAATTAAACGAGGTGCTGAGAACTCCCTGCGTTCCCATTAAGTAGAATTGGCAAAAAGCGACAGAACAGGAATGTAAACACTTAAAACTTTGCTCGGCGCCGAGTTCCGCCGCTGCGTCATAATAGAGGGCGCTGCTGGCAAACAAAAGCAAGCAGAGTTTTAGTTCGGGCGCCATTTTCTCTGTTCGGCGTTTAAACCGCGCTCTGCAAAATTCTGCGGTAAACTAAAATGGAACGAGCGCGTATGAAAGATGAATATGCAACGTCGACGCCGACATCGCGCTCTGAACCCAGCCGGTGTGGACTCAACTCGTGTAATTTATTGCGATCAGTATTTTTCCTTCCTTAGTGGCCCACAACTTTGTTTATACGATCCAGTTGGCCGGGCACACGAACAATTCTATTCCGCTTGCATGCTGGGCCCGTAATTTAATTAGGCTTTAGTAGTTCCGTAAAGATTAAAGCTCACAGAGGCGGCTTGCGGTTTCACCGCGGCTGTAGCCATTGTGTGTTGGGTAACTTTTGTATTTGTGCGCTGAACTTGCATTGGTCGTTTAGATCTAATCCTTTAAAATGGCCGGCATGCTCACATAAATTGTACCTATATTTGTTTTATTTATATGATACTATCTGCCAATAGCTGTCATGATATGTTGCCAAATTGTTGTTGGTTCAACCGTCCGTTATTGATATGTAATTGGTATTGCCCGGACAGACAGAAGCAATTTATAGTTTGACAATAGTGCAAAGGTAGTGGAAAGTCTATCAGTCTACGGACAGTGTTAGAGCCGGAGCATTTAGAATATAACAGAATATAACAAAGGTAAAGCACTCATTAATTGCATATCATCATACAACATACGAACACATAACAAAGAAGTTTCATCATAGCGTTTTGGCCTAGTGTCCAGCAACAATCTTACGTTGGAAAGATGTGTAATTCTATTGGAATTAGCGCTGGCGCTGGTCACAAACACAAGTACTAGTACTTAAAGATAATCACGTCTGTAGCCACCAAAACGGTACCGCCTCAGCAACCTGACGCTAGCCTATTAGCTTTTCCGTCATACTCATGTGTGCTTGATATTTTTATAGCAGCCGGAAACACACAGTTATAGTGCAGGTCTTTTGGACTTTCTGGTCAGCGCTGATTTTTCAGCACTGTGTAACTGACGTTGGTGTTAGACAGTGCTGCCCGCGTCCAGGCCGAGGATCCGAGCAGAGAACAACTCTTACTTGGCCGGCGATATTATCCTGCCTTATAATGTAGGCCTTTTGGCCAGTGATTTTGCAACAGAGCATTGTGTGACTGTCGTTTGTGTTTGACAGAGCTGCCCCCGTCCGGGCCGCGGGTCCGAGCAGAAAACAACTCTTACTTGGCCGGCGATATTATCCGGCCTTATAATATAGGCCATTTGGCCAATGATTTTGCAACAGAGCATTGTGTGACTGTCGTTTGTGTTTGACAGAGCTGCCCCCGTCCGGGCCGCGGGTCCGAGCAGAAAACAACTCTTACTTGGCCGGCGATATTATCCGGCCTTATAATATAGGCCATTTGGCCAATGATTTTGCAACAGAGCATTGTGTGACTGTCGTTTGTGTTTGACAGAGCTGCCCCCGTCCGGGCCGCGGGTCCGAGCGCAGAAGAGCTGGTACTCAGCGGGCGACATGCTGCGAGCCAACTGTTCGGCGCCGCCCGCAGACCCGCCCGCTAATATTACGTGGCTCCTTAATGGTGTAGAGGTAAGACATCCGTAAAATCTAAGAATTTTTTAAAGTGAAATGTAAGGGTTGAATATTAAGCTTTAAATGCCGTATAATACAGGATGTCGGCCATTAAAGAGACGCAATTACGCTTATCTTAATTCACTCTTGAAAATGATGTGAATGCCATTTTAATTTATAAAAGTATTATCTATTTGAAAACAAAGTTTGAACACGATTACATACACCTAATTTTACCTTGGTTTACAGTTAACATGGTATCTGTACATTCAATTTGCTTTACGTGGAAGCGGAAATTGGGATAAATAACGCTCCATTAATATTCGCTGCTGTTTATAATAGAATTATTTTCCGTAGGTAAAAGGCCTCGATATTCCGCCGCACGACCCATACTCGTTGCGGAGGAACCCTGTGATAACCGACGCGTCGCTCGAAGATGCTAACAGAATCATATTCAGCCCGTGGGACGCAATCTCCGGCTACGAAGAAGCGGTCACCGATAACGTGATAGACATCCCAGGAAACATCGACATGATCGGCCCCACTGATAACCGAAAAGCAGAGACCACGCGCCAACCTCGGACTGAACAAATAACCAACAAATTGAACAGCACCGTGGAAGAGGAGAAATCTAATAAGTCGAGTTCGTTCAGCCAACTCGTTATGAGAGTACAGTCTGCACATTTTCATAAGGTAAAATTTTGACTCCGTTCCAATAATTTTAGACAGTTCAATTTTATTTAATTTTACTCTTTATATTTTGTATAATTCTTTAATAAAGTTATCCGTAGCATGTATACCTGGTTACCTACTTTAAAATGCGAAAGTGTAGGTATCAGTTTGTAAGTCTGTTTGTTACCTGTTTACTGGAGCTTTGGGAGAAATCATTAGGTCATCAAAGGTGATAGGCCTGAACAATCAATACCTAGAAAGACGAAAAAATACTGAAAGATTTAAATACATACATAATAGATTACATAAAAAATGGATACCTAAATGAATAAAACTATACAGGCTAAGTACCTAACAGGTTTTTTAAATAATTATGCTGAGTAGGTGAAACATTATTACTCTTACAAGAGTATAATTACAAGCATCTATGACTCCATATATAAAGGTAAGAAGTTATGTAGCTTCTATAACATCCGGAGTGTCTACAATAGAAATTAATTGGTATTCGACTATAATTAAAAACAAGCGGCAATCACAATCGTCAATTGGATTTGGATTTGAAATTACATCCCATACAACCATTTCAGTCGCAAAATCTTCAAATCAGTAACTAACTGTCAAATGTGACATAACGCGTGGTAACGTCGTGCAAACAATCCGACAGTATTGATACAATAACAAAATGTAGTCGTCGTGTGCACTCGTTACGGTAACAAAATGTGTACGAATTTGTGGCTGTCAATGTCACTGTCAGAATGACTTTTAACGACACTTTATTAGTCGACGTTTGCACACATAACGGTAACAACATGTGGACGAATTTGTGGCTGTCATTGTCACTGTCAGAACGGTTTCTGACAGTGACATTGACAGAATTTGTACACACATGTGTAGGTCTGATTACCGAACTGCTCCTAAACCACTGTATCCGCAAATGACAATCTGAAATACGAAGGTTTCTCAAACTGTCTTGTGAAGTTGTGGACTGGTTGCTTTGAATCATTTAAATATGAGCGAATTAAATAATAATAAACGACGACGACCATTTAAGCACTTTTCGACATTTTATAGAAATGTGGGAAAGTAAAGAAAAGTGCAGAATGATAATACAAATAGATAAGCACTTTATAGTTACTTAATGTATTAAATATATAATTTTTAATTCTTATTGATAAAAATGAAGTGTAGTGTTGCTTTACACAATAAAAGTAGGAATCAAATGAAATAGAATATTTACTGTGAAATTAATAGAATTTCTGTTGCGCAATGATAGTTTTTTTCAGTACAGATGCTGCTTTTTTTAACGCAGTAGTGCGAGCAAATCAAGCAATGATTCATTTCTTGTCTGGTCGAAACTCTTAGCTTAGATTTAGGTACTGAAAATCGTCGTACGATACACGTGCGAAAAGGACATTCACAACTCGTGTCGATTTAAAACACTCTCTTCGTTCGTGTATTAATTTATCGCTACTCGTATCGATTTTCCTCTTTTTCGCACTCGTATCTACAAGTATTTTGTTTGGGTTACAAAAAAAAACACATTATTTACTCTACTACGTTTTATTTATGTCTCTTTAACATTACAAATTTGTAGACACTTATCTATACAAAAATCTTGACAAAAGAAGTACAGATCGCTGAAATTAATGTTGATAGTAATATTAATGACGACTACTTCAACAAGTGTCAATTGTGAAATGCCGCAAAATACTAGTTGCTCTATAGAAGACCATAATAATATGATCCCCGATCCTTTACAACCCAGCAGCTCGATACGCACGTTACAATTTTTTTTAATCTTCTTTAGTGAGGGCAACTGAGTACGACGGCATATTTAATTGTTTATAAAGTTTGAGGATACCTGGAAAAAATTAATACAAGAAGCCATTTTGAAAATATAATAAATATTCACTGCTTTCGGTCACGCGTGTACGCTGCGACCATTTTGCGACCGTTTGTCGACCGTTTGGTGACCGTATGGCGACTGTTTTTTACATGGAATATTACCGTCTTAATCCATATTTTAACAACTTTATTGGTTTTCTAGGCATTATTTTTATTATTTCAGTATGGTATATGCACCAGAGCACTAAAACTTCACCAATCAATATACATAACACGCAAACACCGAGTAGTCAATAATATTACTACTGGTTAAACTGAGGTAAATTGATGGCGCGTTGATAAATTTAGACTTATTTTATGAAATCACTCGAGCAATTTAATTGGCCATGGTAATTAGCCCACATTACATTACAAATGCAAACAATATTTATCTTTAACAAATTCTTACGCCATTACATTTTAATGTCAAATGATTTTATTTCTTTTTTACTTTGACGTCTCTGACAGTCGCCATTTGAAAAGAATGAAATGAACGAATGATTTTGGGAAAGTAGTCGCCAAACGGTAACAATGTGTGCACGCGTAGTGCACACTTCTGTCACTTCTGTGACCATTTGTGCCTGTTACCAATCGTCCCCATTTGGGTCGCCGCGACTAAACGTCGACCGTACTGCGACTAAGCATTGAGACCCGAAGACCTGTGTGTACACAAAATAGGAGGATTTGCGTAGGAACGGCGACCGATTATGGTTATATGGGATATCGTATGAAGCTGTGTTTTGTAAACACTAATTAAATTAGTATCAAAATCGTACCAATCAGGAAATCGATTCCACCGCTCGTCGAATCCAGCTTTCCCGCGTTCCTATTTTTAACTGAATTCTTTTTGACACGAAATGTGTCAAAGCTTATTATGGAGAGGAAAATATAAAAATGCGCATAATAAGCACTAACAATCCGCGCATAGCTCTCTGCGACCGCGAGAGGCTAATGAGATTCAATTTAATTTGACGCTAATAAAATCTGCATTTGAGCAATCCGCTTCATACTTTTACAATGGCGGGACTCATAACAAAAAATACAGAAATTGCGCTACGCTTGAAGAATTACAAAGCTAGATTCAATATCATATGGTGTATCTTTTTCTTGGAATTCAGCATGAAAATAGTATTTACGAGCACAACCGAAAATAAGCTTTGAAACTATTTCGAAATAAAACGTTACTTTTATCCATATTGAATAAGGGTTCCACAAAATGTACCCACAGGTTTTCACGAGTTTAATTTTCCGCCAGTCTCGCAAGATAAAACGCGTTTTTCCTTTGATTACAGTAAACCTTTTCTACGTTCTGTGACATAATGTTTCGAGTAAAAATGCTATATTAGCTACGTATCATAATTGAATAAGGGATAAGAGCGCTGTAATTATTTTTGTAACGCTACCTATACATTATATACATTCTTGCCATTCACGTACAAGTTCATAAAAGATTTTGGATTTTGGCCTTCTCTCTCGTGAGGAAACCGGACTAATTCCAATAAGGTCTAGTTACCCTTCGGGTTGGAAGGTCAGATGGCAGTCGCTTTCGTAAAACTAGTTCATACGCCAAATCTTGGGATTAGTTGTCAAAGCGGATCCCAGGCTCCGTGCCGTGCGCCGTGGCAAATACCAGGATAACGCAAGGAGGATGATGAGGCCTTCTCCCCGAACAATTAGTACAAAACCTCTTCTTTCATAGTATTAAAGTACCTATTGCAATAGGTAATATTAGAGATAAAGAAAATTAATTTATTAAACGTAGAGTATTAATTTTACTCAAACGACCAGTACTTATACTTTACTGACTATTCAAGTCCAAATATTAAACAACTCCTCGTGTAAATTTGCCCGCGACTGCTGTTCCGAAAATGAATTCCATTTTGTGGCCGCCGTCGAAATTGTGTTTTTCAAAGAAAAGTAAAAAGTTGTTCTGGTTTGCAAGCGTTAATAGACAGCCGTTCGGGCCGGGCCTTTTGGCTAACTAGTGACTGTAGCTAGTGTAGCTGACGTGTAGCTGGTACCCTTTAGCTTGCCAAAAAATGCCGGTAAACTATTCCGTTTGTAAATTCAGAAGTTCATAACAGCTAACCTGTTATCGATGTTGGAGCAAGTAAAGATTTTTTTAATAAATAATGAAATGAAATGAAATATTTTATTTCCAAGTAGGCATATTACAATGCGCATATGAACGTCAATTAAATTTTACATGCACGTTTTTCTTGGAAACCTTTTTTTTGTCTCCTATAACTAAGCAACAATTAAGTGACAATGATTTTGAGGAGGTATTTTGATTTTTGTGCTGGAATTACTAGCTGTCGATATTGAAGCGAAGTATCGGGTTCAATAAGATTTGTAGAGGATATAAGGGAATTGTGCCCCGAGTTTAATAGTTATGAAATATATTTTGAAAGAACGGAATTCGGGGAATGAGTGATCAAACCCGATAAAAAGAAATTATTTTTCATTAAAATAAGAACGTTGCAGAAATGACACATAGTTCGAATTTATATCTGTAGGTAGCTTACCACTATGTAGGTAATAAATTCGATGGCATATATTTTCATATATATTTACACATCTTACGTAATCAATATTCACAGATCACCTCGTAACATATATTACATATTTAAAAACAAAATAAAAAGCAGTTGATACTTTGTTGAAACAGGGTCGGCTGAACGTGACGTGTGTGGCGCGTGTGCTGTCTGTATGGGCGACGAGCGACGCACTACTACTGGATGAGGAGAGACCACAGAGACTCCAACTCAGGTAACGTACTTATGCTTACACTGCGCGATCGCGCCTATGTTGGTCAACAGGGACTCCAATTAAGTTAAAGAGTTTACACATATGACGTTACTGTCATGTGCTTTATAAGCGATGAGCAATGCGGATGGGATGAGGAGAGGCCACAGCACCCGGCATGGGCAGCCGGGACTCCAACTCAGGTAACGTGGCTATAGTACTGCTACTGGAAGTGAAGTGCTGTCCGCCCATACAGTGGCAATTATACTGCGTTGTGTAATTGCCACTTACTGGACGAAGATCGTTCACAGATCGCGCCTGTGATGGTCAACAGGGACTCCAATTTAGGTAAAGCGATTACACTGATAATTAATATGACGTTACTGGCATGTGCTGTCTGTGTAGGCGATGAGCGATGCGGATGGGATGAGGAGAGGCCACAGCACCCGTCATGGGCAGCTGGGATTCCAACTCAGGTATCGTAGTAACACTGCTAATGAATGTGACGTTAGTGTTATTGCTTATCTGTATGGACCGTATGGGCGATGAGCGATGCGCTGCTACTGGATGAGGAGAGACCACAGACCGCGCCTGTCATGGACAGCTGGTACTCCAACTCAGGTAAAACAGTTACCGCACTATCCCTACCGCTTTTCCGTATTGGCGCGACAGATCCTGACCGCGCTGCGTTTCGGTCTCCGTCTATCGTTAATGATTGTTATGTTGGTTGGGCCGGCAGATCACAAAAATAATCATACTTGCTTATATATTCACAACTCATTTTTAAAGTGAGGTATGTTTAAAAAACCGGCCAAGAGCGTGTCGGGTCACGCTCAGTGTAGGGTTCCGTAGTTTTCCGTATTTTTCTCAAAAACTACTGAACCTATCAAGTTCAAAACAATTTTCCTAGAAAGTTTTTATAAAGTTCTACTATTGTGATTTTTTTCATATTTTTTGAACGTAGGGTTCAAAAGTTAGAGGGGGGGGACGCACATTTTTTTCCTTTACAAGCGATTATTTCCGAAACTATTAATGTTATCAAAAAATGATCTTAGTAAACCCTTTTTCATTTTTAAATACCTATCCAACAATATATCACACGTTGGGGTTGGAATGAAAAAAAATCTCAGCCCCCACTTTACATGTAGGGGGGGTACCCTAATAAAACATTTTTTTTAATTTTTTTATTTTTGCACTTTGTTGGCGTGATTGATATACATATTGGTACCAAATTTCAGCTTTCTAGTGCTTACGGTTACTGAGATTATCCGCGGACGGACGGACGGACGGACAGACAGACATGGCGAAACTATAAGGGTTCCTAGTTGACTACGGAACCCTAAAAATGGGATACTTAGTATGTATAAGTAAAATTGTATATTTATTTGTCTTTCACAGGTCTACGGCGTTCCACATCGCACGTGGGAGTCGTAGCGATGCTCAACTGTTTTATATATAGACACTGGTAAGAATATAACTTATTTAATCCATATAACCCTAAATTGGGTCTATTAATACATTTTGTATTACGAACTTTATCTCATTTAGATAAAGTTCAAATCGTGTCTAAAAAGCTAGCGGCCGGTCCATTTAAGGGTAGATAAAGGCAGCGTAATAAAGATTTGGTGCGGCTTTTTGTAATTTGTTCTAGCGATCAACGTAATCGCAGGGCAGTTGAGGTAGAATCTTTTTTTAATTAACCCATACGTTGACCCATATTGATCAAATTTGTAAATAACGAATTTATACACCGTGGGCCTGAAGATTTTAACAGTGTATTTTTGACCACATTTAGAGACTATAATGTCATCATATATAAACTTTTCTGGATATAGCTTAGTTTCAGAGTTATTACCAATTGAAAAAAAAATCTTATTGTTACTCAGTACAGAATGCCTTTTTAACGGCGTTGATGCCATTATGAATGATATAGATGTCAAACAGTGAGAAGTAAAACCTTTCAAAATGAGTTTTTTAGAAAAAAACGTTAAAACTCATTTTAAGTGCCAGTTTTATCAATAACATTTACTTTTTATGTAAAAATACATTCAAAAATAGTAAAAAAGGCATAATTATAATTAACCAGGCAACTAAAATATTAAACGGGAAGTTAAGTCGGGCATACATTAATATAATTTGGTTGTGTATTAATATTGTGGCGACAAAAAAAATATATGAGCCTCAAATATTAAGCATCATATTATTGAAAAAACGGCAGCAAATTCAAGCGACCAAAATTTTTCCTGAGGAACTTTAAACAATACTTTGGTGACTAAAATAATAATTGGCACCTAAATATTGTAAAGCGTAAGATTTTTAATATTTGTAGTCATATAGATGTTAGCACCTAAATAATTATACTTAGCTCATCGTTTAAAGTAGTATTCAAATTGCGAAGGCAACTAAAAAAATAATTACGGTGACCGCTTTTCAGCAGGCGGATCGTATACTTGTTTGCCACCGACGTGATATAAAAAAATACAATGATAATCGTATAGTATAATATTAAAAGAGCAGGGTTATTTTCTCCTAACAGAAAAAGGATTTGGTAATTTTTTTGTAGAATAATAGTCCTTTGCTATGGCATAATTATGGCATTCTTAGGTACTTTGCAACCAAAATAACGATAGCAAAAAGGAAATGAAATACAGTCCCAGAGGCACCGTTGGGTACGACAACGAGCGAAGCGAGGAGGAGTGTTGCATCTTGCATCCCCAACACACATGACTCGCTATCAAACAGAATTAGGAAGAAGATGGACAAGTTTATACCACCTAAATATTATGCAAACAAAAATAGTGTTGTATCTACTCTTAATTTAAAAGATTATTTTGCTAATCAACATTATGCCAGCATAAAAATCTGCGGGATGATTTATGCCAAAGTATGATCTGAGTAAGGTTTTTCTGCCAAATGTTATTTGTATGTCAATAAAATTGAATTTTACAGATTGATGATAAGACTGTGTAAGGTCGGCCTTAGATTCGATAGAGTAAACGTCATTAAAAGTTAAATTCATTGTATGGACGAAGTTGCCAGCGCCCTTTTTAATTTTTTTGAACTGCCGATATTTTAATATTTTGTCGACCGGTTAAATACGTGCCGTAAAAAAAAATATATATTTTTCCAAAAATTACTAAATTATTATTTGTTTTTACATCAACAATGCGTGGTTAAAATCTTTCGAGTTATTCAGGCCCCCGGTGCACATTCTTAATCACATCTTCATTTCATTCTAAGGTGTGATCCTAATTTCTTCAGCTATCTAGTTATGCAACTTACTTAGTTGTTTCCAGTTTAAAATCCTATTTCATAGTTTTCTCTTGAAAAGTGAAAAGCAACTTGAAATTCTTAAACCAATTCCCAACTTTTTATATGCTTTGTTAGTATCCTTACGAAGTCGGCCTTCCAAGCTTGGAAACTTGATAAGTACCTACTTAACACAATTTTTTGTTGCAGGACTATCCGATGATGAGGGGGTTAAATTCTATAACTTGTCTACATTTTTCAAATCTAAAATCAGTGTTAGCATAAAAAACATTTAAACGATCGAAATCAAAGCAGGTAAAGGGAGTCGAAAGTTTGTAGTGAATTTTATACTTGTAAATAAATAGTTTTAACGAAATGTCTTCTAAGAAAATAGTGATGTTTTGCTTGACGAACTTTATGTAGGTAAGTAACCGTTATTACAGCGTAAAATAAACAAGTGTTTTGTAAAATGCTTTTGATTTCCTTACGCCGTGTCTTCGTGGGCGACGGTCGCGCGACCGTCGCCGTCACGTCTCATACTTCCATATCGATAAGGTTTGATTTCGTATGCGTCGCATCGCCGTCGCGCGACCATCGCGCGACCGTCGCCCACGCAAGCCACGGCGTTACCGTTTCCAATTCTTTACATCGCCTATTCGAAAACAGGTTTTCCCCGCTCAAAGAGGCACTTTTTGTTTCGAGGCTATGATTTTTGTTCTATTAGAAACAATTTAAGGTAAAGTTATCTTTTGGCAGGTAATAATTTTCTCGTACGTGACTTGAAAAGCAGTATGCGTTACTTGCGAATCATGTCGTGGGTGTAAGTGTAAACACTTGAATCCCTCATTACGCTCAGTGTGCGTAGCGGAATGCACAAACGCTCACGAAACGCTCACGATAATGTCAGCTCTTTCGTAGCTATCTATCTCTATCGCTCTTGCGTATTGGCGCGACAGAGCCAGACTACCTTTCTGCGGCGTTTCGATTTCGTTTCGCGTCGCAGAAATGCCATTCGGTTACGGGGCCAGGTTTGATACGACCTTGCCGTAGAGCTCCACTTCAACAATTTCCTATTTTATAACTGCTGCTATCAAAAAAATATTGTCGTCAAAAACTACACAGGACTCAGAATCAATCACATATATCAAAATGCTTTATTACACCATTGCAGAAACATAACCAATTTAAAACATAGGGCGTCTTTCTAAATTGAGGCCGTATTAGGCTTGTTGATGTACAGCGTAAAATAATAAAAAAATGATTTTAAAATGCCTTCATCATTTAACCATGTTACTTTTTCATCCCCATTCCTATCAAAAACAATTTATTTATAGTTGTCAAAAACTGCACAGGGTATCTAGCCAAGGTTACAATCGCTTACACTCTGTAGCGTATCATAGCTAGTTCTCATTGTCGCTCTTTCATATTGGCGCGACAAAGCCAGTTGCGTTTTGGATCGTAACAAAGCGTCAACAATTGTCTCTGTGGCTAGGCTGGCAGGACTGCGAATCAACCCCATGTATCAAAATGCTTTATTACACTGTTGTCATGTGTTGCCTTTCTGTGAGCTACGGTCAAATTGAATCCTAGGATTGCAGCTTTATTTTTCGATTTTCATGTTTTCTGCCAGCTAGGAAGCAATTCGTGAAATATGCAGAAACATGACCAATTTATCACAGGGTGCCTTTTTAACCGCCTTAGGGTGGCGTTATTAGGGTGGTTGAGAATTAATGGAAGGCATGGATAAATTCGCACACATCCAGCAGGCCTCCGATGCGTAGTTGGTAAGCGCGATGGCCCCGGCAAGGCCAAAGGTCGCAGGTTCGAGTCCTGCCGGAGGTGTGAATTTTTAAATTTTTCCTTTAATTTAAAAATATGTAGTATCGCTCGCAGACCTTTCTGCATGATAAAAAAAACCGGCCAAGTGCGAGTCGGACTCGCCCACCGAGGGTTCCGTACAAACTTTCTTTCAAACTACCTAGTAAAAATAATCTCATATTTTCATATAACTCTAATGACTTGACTAGAAGACAAAAGTATAGGCACTAATGAGTATTATAGTGTATAGCGCCATCTCCCGGTCAATTTGCTAACTAATTTGCGCGACCTGGTTTTTCAGGGATAATTCTTTATAATGTTAACCGATTTAAACAGTTTTTACTTGATTGGACAGAAGATGGTTTACGTAACATCTCGTATTAATTTGAAGTACGATATACATCCGCAAGGGTGGGTAAATTGAAAGTAAAAATCTGAAAAGTTTTTTGTGAATTAAAAAAAAAGTATTCAAAATACAAACACGATTATATTTTTCCTGTAATATATAGCATAAAACCAATGTTCACTTGAATTTTCATAATTTTTCGTTGGTAAACTTCGGAGATAAGGGGGGGGGGGAACGGTATTTTTTTTTACATTTTCCTTCAAAATTCTTTTTTTTTCCACAACAAAAAAATTATAAAAAATAGCTTATTTACGTTCAATTTGAGCTCTTTCCAACGATACCCCACTTGACCTAGTAACTTGAAATTTACAGTTTGCCCCCCTTTCATTTTGGCCTTTTTCTACGATTAAAATTAATATATTAAAAAAATTTATACTTTCTATTTGTAGAGGTTTACAATGTTCACAAGTATTCCAAATTTCAAGTTGATAGCATTAGTAGTTCTCGAGATATTTAGGAATGTGACAGACGGACAGACGGACAGAGTCGCACCATAAGGGTTCCTGTTGTACCTTTTTGGTACGGAACCCTAAAAACAAATGTCAGGATTTTGTCTGGCCAAATAGCCAAAGAAGCCTATAAATCAGATATAATAGCAGAGAGGCGAGTCTTGACATTAAGCTCTTGCAGAATAGAGGTCGGCAACGCATAGGTGACTCCCCTGATGTTGCTTATGTCCATGGGCGGCGATGACTGGTTCCCATCAGGCGGCTCGTCTGCTCGTTTGCTGCCTATTTCATAAAATAAAAAAAAAATCATTGGGAGTGTTCTTAGCAATGTTTGATCAACTGGTTGGTTAACCAAACGACTGATAAACCTATGATACATATTTGTTAGCATATGTACCTAGAATTAAGAAAATGACATGTAATAGTACATTACATCAGAGGCCGGGAAAATGAGGATTTCCGGCCAAGTGGGTATATACGGCCGAGCGAGCGTGCGAGCGAGGCCGGATAGGGATACGAGGCCGGGTTTTAATTAATGTAAAAAATAGTTTTTTCACTCACTAGCTCGGAAACACGTGTGTCCTTTAATACCAGCGGGTAAAAACGCATTTTATCCACTAGTGGGTAAAGTAATTTGACCTTGAATAAAGTCAAATTAACTGCTTTAAAATTGATAAAAGTAGGTAAATCTAGTAATAAAGATGATTTACCACCTGTGGAACTACTGGAAGCAATGATAAACGCATTTTTTTTGCGTTGTAGTTTCCTCGCTATAATGAGGGGAAAAGTATTGTGTTACACTCGGGTGCAAATGTATTTTACTTCTCGTGTGTTAAAAAACTCGCAAGTTCAGGATTCTATTCTCGAACCACTCGCTTCACTCGTGGTTCAACTATAGAATCCTTTCACTTGCTCGTTTTTCAATTCCACACTCGGCGTTAAAATACAACTTCCCCTTGTATAACAAATAACTATTTCAACGTTTCCACAGACTGCCGAATGGAAAAATTGTGCGTTCGAGATTCAAAAATCGGAAGTCTCTTTCCAACTTGTCATATTAGACATTGACTACCACTTGTAAATTGTAACTTTGTAGCTTCGAGAAATGGGCCCCAGGACTTTATTTTGTAAGGTGTAGGGATGTCATTGAAATAGCTCACGTGTTATCATTAAAACATCGTTCATTTGGATTGTACATGTCCGTATTTTTCCAGGTAAGCGTCTTTCCGTATATTTTTAATCCTTGGAGAGTTGTAGGAGCTACCGATAGGAAATGTTTATCTAGGATTCGTGCGGTACAGAATTTCACTCATGCGGGTTGTCTGCAAACCAGAAACTTATTTGTACGACTTTTAGCGGGAGTAAACAGCAACTCGCAATCTTTTACAAAATACTTAGTCATTAATAGAAAAAACGACTTCAAATAATGGACACGAGTTACGAATTTCCTCTTCGCACGTGTAGTATAGTAGGAAGTTTTTCAGTACGTATGGCCCTTTGAAGAACGTTTCTACCTGAGAAGACATGTACTATTTTGCAGACAAATGAATAGGTACTTAAAAGAAATCTATCTAAAACTAGTGCGGAAAAAACCACCAATCTTTTTTTACAAAATTTTATAAAACCAATATTTGTAAAGTATGTAAAATATAAGTACTTATCTAACTGGAAATTTAGAACATTTTAGGGATTAAAAAAGAAACATAATTTATCTTGGGATTCAGAATAACTCTCGATTTTCATAGACAAATTCGCGAAACTGTTAATGAGCACTCATCAATCACTTTTTCTCTTGAGATTTATAGATAGAAAATTGGAGGTAATAATATATTAAACTCTGTTTTCTAAAAATGTTCTTGGCATGTTTATTCATTTACAATCTAGCGATGTATTAGCAAGATGTATAACAGTGGGGCGTCAAATAGTACAATTAAATTAAAATGTATTATCTAAGCATTTTACGTCAAAAATGTGGTTGTTACACAGAAAGTTGAAAGCTACTTCGTTTATTTTCTACGATTTCATGAAATATGACAGTTATAAATAAATATAAATATTTGGGGGACACCTTACACATATCAACCTAGCCCCAAACTAAGCAAAGCTTACCTACTTACTATGCTACTATGCTTACTATGCTTAGCTGTACTATGGGAGCTAGGCGACGATATACTTACTTGTATAGATAAATACATACTTATATAGATAGAAAACATCCATGACTCAGGAACAAATATCTGTGTTCATAACATAACAACATATAATCACGCCTGTATCCCATAACATAAAGGGGTAGGCAGAGCACAAGAACTACTAAGTTTCAGTGCCACTCTTGGCAAAAAGGGGTTGAAAGAAATCCAAATTATGACATTGCAGTGACAGGTTGCCAGCCTCTCGCCTACGCCACAATTTAACCCATATCCCACAGTCAACTTTTCATCATTCTCATATCTTCATTGTGTGTTCATCACACAAATAAATGCCCTTACCGGGATTCGAACCCGGGACCGCGGCTTAGCAGGCAGGGCCACTACGCGCTAGGCCAGACCGGTCGACACAAAAAAAACACAAACAATACAATACATACAATCACGCCTGTTTCCCATAAAGGGGTAGGCAGAGCACATGAAACTGCTAAAGTTACAGTGTCACTCTTGGCAAATAAGGGGTTGAAAGAAAACGAAACTGTGACATTGCAGTGACAGGTTGCCAGCCTTTCGCCTACGCCACAATTTACCCCATATCCCACAGACGCCTTCTACGACACCCACGGGAAGAAAGGGGGTGGTGAAATTCTTAACTCGTCACCACACGGCAACATAAAAAAGGAAAGGAAACACAAACAAAAGGACACAAATAAAGAGAATACCACCACATTTGCTTTCTACTATTTCCAGGGTGGCTAGCCGAATGGCACAATCGCTCACGAAACGCTCACGAAACGAAGCGCTAGTAGATATCTATCTCTATCGCGCTTGCGTATTGGCGCGACAGAGCCAGCGGCGTATCGCTTTCGTTTGGCGTCGGAGAAATGCCATTCGGCTACGGGGCCTGGCGCCATTCGGCTACGGGGCCTGGCGCCGTAGCCGAATGGCATTTCTCCGACGCCAAACGAAAGCGATACGCCGCTGGCTCTGTCGCGCCAATACGCAAGCGCGATAGAGATAGATATCTACTAGCGCTTCGTTTCGTGAGCGTTTCGTGAGCGATTGTGCCATTCGGCTAGCCACCCTGTAATTGCTCGCAGAAGGGTCCTCCTTATTAAGGTGTATTATGAATTAATTTAAAGCTTATATGTATATGCTTCATATAAATACAGACCACCATCCTCAATAAGCCCATGTAGCGTAAAAACCCCGCTTAAGCCATATAATTTCATCAATTGAAACCTATGAAATTTCCCAAATTTCAACTACACATCACACTCCCCCCCATCAAAGGCCTGTCTAGTTCAGTTGACGTGCGCAAATTATAATATGCCGTCATGTGAGGCAAGCTCGTAAATTCTTATTACGGCTGATAAGGTGCTTCAGATCTTAAGACGGAAGGCGATCGTAAGAAGCCAGTTTGTCATACAAACATAGTACTCATTTTCCTCCCTGAGTTTTGAGGGCATTGGAAGTATGTTTACACAATGGTATTTTAGTCATACAATATTTTTTAAATTAATGTAAAAAATAAAGAGCTATAAAACTGATTTCATATAAATTGTATGCGCTCCTACATCTAATAGAAGAAAATTCAAAATGATAAAACGCAATAATTTTGACGGCATCTTAGGCACTATGCCTTAAAAGCCCTCCATACATATACATATTCTTAATGTTTAAGATTTGTAATGATATTTATTGTGTTTTATGTTTATATAAGTGTTAAATATATTAAATAAACATAAGGAAAGAATGAAAATATTAAAATACATCGAATTTAGTAAAATCCGTAAAATTAAACCCGTAAAAAATGATTTCCGCGATAATATGTCGCCGCGAGATAGATCACACGTCTTCTTCTAATTGTATTAATGACGTAAGGACGGTTAGCGGTAAGTCTATCTCGCGGCGACGTACTCTCGCGCCAATCATGTGCTGATCCTGTAGGGAGGAAAAACAGGACAACCTTTGTATGGACAGCCGATCTTCCCCTATCCTCTTAATCCGACGTACCCGTAATTTGTAAGGTTGCAATTAACTAGGATTTCGACGGCGCCTCGACCCGCCTTAACTAATATTATGTAGGGACGTCAGGTTGTCCGTATATCCATAATGCCCGGAAAGGTACGCATTACAAACTACGGTTTTGTTGGTATGCTTAAGGGTTAAGAAAGTAGATTATGCAGATATAGTTTTAAATCAAATCAAGTAGAACTAGTGGTTCTGCGAGCTGTATACTTTTGCGACATGTTTAGAAAACGCAAAAGAAGAATAAATAAATACTTGGTTCTTAAAGTCATTAAATGATTCGATCACGAGAGTCTTAAGCGCCATGTACGCTATTGGCACTTCAGCCCTTTAAAGCAATTTACACATTACAAATTTTCCCAAAACTGGATTGATAAAAAAGGTGGTTAATAATAGAATCCGATTACAAAATTTCACGAGAATCGGTTGAGAATTGTGACTTGTAGAAGAGAACATCCGGACATATGAAAAGCAAATCGAGTTAAACCGTGTCGCCTGTGTACCTACGCGGTCAACAATAGGCTAGTTTCCTATATATACTTAAAATAAAATATTGTATGCAGGGCACGACATAAAGCGCCACATAATTAGAAGAAAATTATGAACAGTAGTTATGTTTAAACATATTTTATTTAATAAGTCAAAGAGAAAGATATAAAGTTAATGAATTGACCGTGACTCCTCAGTATTTCATAGTAATTCCATATTAGAAAATCGTTTTTACAGTTCTTAAAAAGAAGCTGATTTGACTAGTAGGAAACTAGCCTATTACATTTGGTACAAACTAAATTGACCCAAATCCCAATAATAAATATAACGATTATAAATGCTAATAACGTGACTAAATCACGCCACAGGTAAGAATAGATGTGTATGTGTAATGTCACGTTGCAAAGAGTTTAAAACGAGCACGTGAAAGCGTAGCTTATGTCGGATTACCGTCAAGCGGGCTGTTTATTTGCATTTCGTAATATAAAAAAGGCCCTTTGAGGGCAAAAGATTAACATTAAGTGAAGGTCCCCACTGGGTGTCGTTGACAGTTTGTAACCAGAAGCCTCTACGGACTTTTGACGTTTTAAAATCATACGTTACTCTATAGCGAAAACATGGGAGAAAATTTATTTTTCAGACGCTTCAGATTTAATTGGCATTGACTGTGATGTGGGGCAAGTCCACTTTTGCTTTTATTGAATAAGAATTTTCAAACTGTACCCAAAGTGTGCTTTTGTGTCACATTAATTGGGTCAGCCGCCAATCTTCTCCTGTCATTTAATTGCAACATTCCTCCATCGAATCGACTGTTTTAATTTTATTTTTTAACCGCCTTCCAAATCTCAAAGGAAGGGGTTATCAAGTCGTCTGTTTGTTCCTCGATATCTCCGTCGTTACTAGACCGATTTTGAAATTTTTTTTTTGATTGAATGTATATGCATACAGATTGGTCCCATTTTTCTCAGAACCCAGTTCTGATGATGGGATCCTGGAGAAATCGAGGGAACTCCTCAAATCTGAAAGGCATACATATGGTGATTTTTGTGTTTTTAAAGGAACAGCATGCATTTACGTACGGAACAGTGACATTTGGTGCAGTGGAACTCCTGATGATGGTCAGAATGGAACTCCTCAAATCTGAACGGCACACTTATAGTGACTTTGTTATTTTTATAAGAACAGCATGCACTTACGTCCAGAACAGTGATATTTGGTGCAGTGGAATTGCTGATGATGGTCAGAACGGAACTCCTCAAATCTGAACGGCACACTTATAGTGACTTTGGTATTTTTATAAGAACAGCATGCACTTACGTCCAGAACAGTGACATTTGGTGCAGTGGAACTGCTGATGAAGAGTGAGCCGCCCCTGATTAGAGTTCCGTTCTGATAATCATTGTCATCTGTAAGTACTTCAGAATCATCCAGATTTCAAAATTGGTTTAGAAATGACGGAGATATCGAATAACAAACATTAAAAAATATACAGACGAATTGATAACATAATCCAACATTTGAAAGTATTTATCACCAGAACCCCAAAGGAAGGCGGTTTTTTTTTTCTTAAAAATTATTAAGCATTTCTTATTAAGTTTTTTTTTTCTTCAGTTTCTTAGGCACTAGTCAACAATACATTTGTAATAGACAAAATGTTCATAAAAATCTAAAAAAAAAATCCTTGAAAAAAGTTTTTAGTTTAAGAGTCGACTGCATGTTTTGACATGGAGATCAGATTATCAGCTAATCCAGATAGAATTTACAAAATCTGAACACTAGTCTGTATATTATGTCAATTATTTGAGGTAGGTATTATTGATTGAACGTTTTGTAAACATAGAAATAAGAAGCGTTGTATGCAATTCTTAAGATATACAAGCACTATTTGTAACGCGAACAGCTACAAAAGAAGTAAAGTACTGTTAATTGCACAGAGACGTCTGACGTCTAAGTTGGATCAGTCTGCGTCTAACGAACCGAAACTTAATGCGATCACTCTAGTTACTACTGATGATTCCTTTTGAACTGTGCTTCTGATGGGATAATAAATATGTTGATTATACCTACGACTTTTTAAGTAAAAACCTGATTCTATCATTAACAATAAAAACATTAGGTACTTACAACAGAAATAATCGATTAAGGGGCGGTTGCACCAAACCGTCTGTCACCGTTAAAGCGTTCGTTAAATTTTATTGTACTTATATGATAAGTTCCATAGACGTCTGCTGCGTGACGATGATGTGTCTGTCAAAATAATGTGGTTGATGCAACTGGCCCTAAATAGTACAAAGGCTAACATATCCTGAGGAATTATCTCTTTCAGCTGCATACAGCGTCTGCATATAAACGTCAACTGTAAAAAAAGGTAACAAACAAACTCACTTTTAATTACTATTAAAAATTCACATTACATTATACATTTTGCGGCATAGAAATGAGGTTAATATTTTTACAAACTTCCTTTTCAAGCCATTTCCATTATTTTAATGCAAGCCGTTGGCAAGTTGGCTTTTAATAGAATTTTAATAGTCCTTTATTACATTTTGTGAGGAGCGCCGGTTTACGAATTTAATTCAACTGGAAATGTGGCTGTCTGGATGGTTCCTCACCAGCCAGAGGGACTACCACGAACAACGTTACAAATACAAAGAATTAAGAGGCAACAGGAGCGAAAATTCTAAAATAGAAAGGAGCCCCTCTTTCATTTTGGGAATTTTAATTAAATATACCTACTCGTGTTATTAACTACATTTATAGAAAAAAAATTGTCCATTAAGGGCAACTGAGTTAAAAGCATTACGTAAAAAATCTTTAAATACGAGGTTCCGCTCTCGGCCGTTTTTGGAAAATTTTAATGGACTCTAGCGTCTTTAAAAATAAAAATATAAAACACTGATAAAACTAATAGAAATCGTACACGTACACAGGGGGCGTAGCCAAATGGTTTTTCTGCAACGCGAAACGCCACCGAAACGCCGCAGAAATGTAGTTTGGCTCTGTCGCACCAATATGCAAGAGTGATAGAGATAGATAGCTACGAAAGAGATATTATCGCGAGCGTTTCGTGAGCGTTTGTGCATTCGGCTACGCACACAGGGAGGAAATAGTCGAGAGCGTTTGTATGAAGAATTGACCCCTCCTGTTGCGTTTAGCAAATAGTCCACAGTTTTACGTGTTATTTTAGACGACCAGTTGCCAATCGAAACGCGACCTGGCTCTACCTGACTACGCTACGACTACTTGCTACGATATCGATATTATCCGATCCGACGACCGGTCTGGCTCAGTCGGTAGTGAGTTAGTGACCCTGCCTGCTAAGCCGCGGTCCTGGGTTCGAATCCCGGTAAAGGCATTTATTTGTGTGATGAGCACAGACATTTGTTCCTGAGTCATGGATATTTTCTATGTATATAAGTATGTATTTATCTATTTAAGTATGTATATCGTCGCTTAGCACTCATAGTACAGGCTTTGCTTAGTTTGGGGCTAAGTTGATCTGTGTACCTAAGGTGTCCCCAATATATTATTATCGTAAACATTTGTGCATTTAATTACGTACCCTGTCATTCTTGTAAATTCGTAACGTAAGTAACAGGAGGCACCGCACCGAACGTGGTTCGCGGTACGCCCTCAGTATGCGTAGCCGAATGCACAAACGCTCACGAAACGCTCACGATAATATCTTTTTCGTAGCTATCTATCTCTATCGCTCCTGCGTATTGGCGCGACAGAGCTAGACTACCTTTCTGCGGCGTTTCGTTTTCGTTTCGCGTCTCATAAATGCTATTCGGCTATTGGGCCAGGCCCCGTAGCCGAATGGCATTTCTCCGACGCCAAACGAAAGCGATACGCCGCTGGCTCTGTCGCGCCAATACGCAAGCGCGATAGAGATAGATATCTAGCCGAATGGCACAATCGCTCACGAAACGCTCACGAAACGAAGCGATAGTAGATATTTATCTCTATCGCGCTTGCGTATTGGCGCGACAGAGCCAGCGGCGTATCGCTTTCGTTTGGCGTCGGAGAAATGCCATTCGGCTACGGGGCCTGGTCTCATTAATGCCGATAACGGGAACACGATATTTTAGACGGGACTGCGCTGCTGATGCCGGCAGTCGCTCAAAATCCAGATGTATTGGGCTGTTGATTAATATTTGAATAAAGAATTATGTATAGTAAGTAAGTATTTACCAGTTAAGATTTTAATAGCGGTCATCATGACTTTTATCCCGAAATTGTAATTTTCCAGCGACAGGTCTGTCATCTATGGAAAACTGTCGCAAAAATTCTATCGCTTTTGTATCATAGTACATACTGTACCTCTCACTATATAGATATAGGATTTATGAGTTCAATTGCGACGTAGACGAGAGGCTAGCAATCATCGAAACGCAACGTAACTATTTTAACTGACTTTAAAAGTTTAAACTTTAATGTTTCATGATCATACTTCAGGCATAGAGAGATGCTAAGTTCAGTATTACGCTTAGAAGATATATTTAAAACACACATTTATTTCAAGTGACACATGTTCTTTTATAAGTATAAGTAATGAGTGTAGATTTTTAAGATAAAATAGTTGAATGTATGTGTCACCGCTGCTATTCCATGCATAACAGCTGCTGCATAACAACAACAAGCCGCCAGTAAGTATATTTTCCTGCAACTAACGTGTTAAAAACCAAGCAGTACAAGTGTAATCCACATGCTACACCATATTATCCAATTTCCTATAAAGTCCATAACTTACGTGCGAATTTCGAGGTAAAAGCCTCTTATATAAGAATAATCTGCAGCTCCCGTTGCTCTGTGCAGTGTTAGGATGGGGAGCACGATAACATTAATGAATTTGGGTTCGCCTGGCTTTCATTTCCTAAGTCTGCCAGTGAGTTGTGTCGGCGAGGATTATGGCTAGCTTCTCTCCCTTTCGCACTCAAATCATATACTTAAGGCTATCTTTTTTACACCCACACCTCATTTTCTCTTAGATATCGGTATCTGTTTTGGCGACGGTTTCGTTTGTTTCAGCTAGATTATTAGTTCTATTGGACCAATATTGCTGTCAAAGGCTACTAATCAGTTGGAAATTTACAACTACTAAAATTGTAATAAATAAATTAATATGTAATTTATCGATAAGGAACTCAGGACAATTCGAACGAAAAATTCCGTCAAATATTAAAATAATTATGTTGACTCGTAGGTATACTCGCGAGACGACTAAAAAAACTTATTACTTAGTCCGTCAGTTAGATTATCAAAGAATTTTAGACACGTATTTTTTCTTTTTCTCGTAAACGAAAAATGACGACGGTACAGTGCGTTGAAGTTTCGCGTGACGTCACGCCTAGGTACAATTTTTACTTAGAAGTGACGTCATAAGCCCCCCTCCGGAACTTTGATGCTCTATATCACTGTATTTTTCATTGATTAGAAAAAGCGAAAAATATGTGTTCAGTAATTTTGGACGATATAACTGACGGACTAAACAGAAATTTATTTATTTATTTAAACTTTATTGCACAATTGAAAAAAAAAGTACAAATGGCGGACTTAATGCCTTGAGGCATTCTCTACCAGTCAACCATAGGGCCAAACAGAAATTCGCGAATGTCATTTTTTTATGTAGTCGTCATCCCTATTGCAATTTAAAAGATAGGTAAAAAGATTAAAAATAGTTAAATAAGGTTCTAGAAATTCCACAACTCCCTGCGCAGACCGATGTTTCTATAAATCCTATAAATAGTTAAGTAGGTAGATACATAACTGACTAGTTCTTTAAACTGACCACTAAATCTGCAATGTATGTAACCTAAAATCATCTTTTATTTTACATTTTTATAAATATGACTTCTCTCAACAAGTGCCACACTCACCTAATTATTACACACATAAATTATTCGGCACAGACGTGTCGAGTAATTTAACGCACCCGCTCATCTCTGCATTAGCTGCGAGTACGTATGTGATAACCGCACCCTGTACATAATTGGTTTCGAAATAATAGATAAGTACTTGAAACATGGCCTTTTATAAGCTTAGTCCGCTAAGTGAATCGAGCCTGCTGAATATTCATCGCAACTGCCGGCCTAGTCGAAGTGAGAATCTTTGACGCTACGTGGCCACTGAAAGCAGTCGATCTCTGTCACACCACTATCGGAGAGCGACAGGGAGAACTAGCTATTACGATATGCTTTCGAAGGCGATTGTGACATTCGCAAGATACCAAGGTCTGAAGAAAATTGATGCGCACTCCATCGGCGCTGTCTACGAATGATAGCAAAACAAAATATGGAGATGATGAGACGAAAACGTTTTGTAATTATAAAGGGTGCTATACCTACTCAGTATTGGTTTACTTATCTTCTTGCTGCTAAGAGGCCCATTAAAAGGATTTCATTTTACTTTGTTTATTTATTTTGACAAACAAAAATTACCATTTTGTTGGCACGTTTTTGAAGTGTGGACGGCCAGAGGATACCTACCTAAGTGTGACAGGAAATATATTTTTTCTACTCCCGACCTGTAATTCGTCATTTACAGAGTCGTGCATAGATCTTTAAAACCCTACATAAAAGTCTATTCTCCAAAGAAAGCGCCCACCGGCTTCCCGCGCACGTGCGCAGTGACGAAAAAATTGAAAACGCATTGTTTGGCTCTATGGCAACGCATTGTGTTATAGGCCATTTCTCAAAATTTTGGCACCGACAGGTGAAAGATTTGTGTTTTTTTAAATGTCGCATTTTTAATTTTTTTTTTTTGTAGGTATCGTTTGAATGCGTCTCAAACATTTCAAAAATGTCAAAGGCACCGATATCAATTAATTATTTTAGAAGTTATGATCGATTAAAATTCAGGTGAACGACATCATGATCAGGTGAAGGATAAATATACACAGGTTATCGACAACAGCAGCAGGTTAACGACAAATTGGTACAAATTTGTATGACACATTTGACAAGTTAACGACAAGCGTCGCTAACCTGCGTCCGTAGTCGATCACCTGTAGTTAGGTGGTCATTCACCTGATATGGATGTCATTCACCTGCCCATCAGAATTATAATAGTTTTTAACCGCCTCCCAAATCTCAAGGAAGGGGGTTCTCAATTCGTCAGTATTTTATTATTATTATTTTTTATGTTTGTTACTCGATATCTCCGTCGTTACTGGACCGATTTTGAATATTTTGTTTTTATTGAATGTATATTTTATATTTATAAAAATTAATATTTATTATGCACGTCAAAAAAACACCATAACTATATATATATCGACTATTCAGGCCCATATGTACATATATACAGATTGGTCCCATTTTTATCAGAACCCAGTTCTGATGGGCTTCTGAAAAGGGAAATCTCCTCAAATCTTGAAGGCTATACTATATAGGCTATATAATGATTTTTATTTTTTTATACATTTTAATTTTTTTTATTTCACCATTTTTACAGATTTTACAGAAAATTGAGGATATATATTGGAAACAAAATTACGTTAGTATTAAAGAAGAATATATTTTTTTTTTATAAAAAAATTGGTTAGTTAAAATAATCAAATAAAAATTGGCCGAACCCTCAAATTGCCGAGGGTGCTGCTTAATTGGTGTATTTAAAGCTACAAGTGACATACCTCATATTGAAGGCAATATAAGGGCCATTAATATTTTATACCCGACCTTTAAATAAAATTGTAATATAATAGCTACTCTGAAGTATAATGAAGTGACTTCACTTCAAGCAAGCACTTGCTTACTGACATGGTATTTAGACTATAATTAAGATTTCATTTTTTAAAGGGGGCAAAAACAAATGAAAAAATTAAAATATGTAAATAAATCACAAAAGAGTTACTTTTAATTATAAAAATATAAGGATACTCATATTCTAGATTATGTTTTAATACCCATTATCATTACTTATTGATCCGATTGATCGCCCCTCGTAATGGTTCATCTGGCTTAATGACAAGTGATCGACGTGTCGGTTTCCTGTCACTGAGTCGTTCACCTGGCTTTATCGCACAGGTGAAGGACACACACCGCAAAAAAGCAACAATCCTTTGAGAAATGCAGCCGAAACCGATATAACAGTAATACTTTTCTCATTTAACGCACAAAACAAATATTGAAGGTGTAAAAAAGTATTATTACGATTGGTAAATTTATCATTATTGTCGTCACCCTGTCCAAAAATGTCGTTCACTTGCCTATTTTAGCCAGGTGAACGATGCACAGGTGACCGACAAAATGCCAGTTATTTCGCCAAAACTCAAAAAGTATTTGCCGAACGAACTAAATATTTAGGTGCCTAAAACTGAGCTACAAAATACGAAACATATGTGACAGTTAATGCAGTATCTCAAACAATAACGAAATTATGATTGACAGAATAACGACTACTTACCCGTTACAAACTCCCGTTCGAGGTAATTAAAATTTTCTATTTTCTAATCAAGGCGTAGTGAGCACGTGCCGTTGCTTGCAGGTGATGGCCGATACTGGCGGCTGCGATTCATGCGGGGTGGGGTGGCAGAGGTGGAGTAGGGATCGCACAGTGCTTGCGAGTTTGTCTCGACAGGTCAACGACAAAAACGGCCGTGGACAAACTTTAAAGCCAAATAACTTGGAACATAAGTGTAATATTATTATCAGATAGTCTAGTTTTAAAAGTTAAGGATATATGCAAATAAAATACAGCAATAAAGGTAAGTAAAGTTAATAATTTGTGTACTTTTAACAACTCGAAACATGAGTACTCCGCGTTGGGTTGGGACACGGAAGGTGAACGACAAAACTTAGTTACAATTATTATTTATTTCATTAATATAAAATTAATCGATTTCAAAGCATCAGGCCTCTATGTAAAAACTGTCTTTTAATATGTATTGGTAATTTATTTATGAAGATATTGTATACAAAAAAAAAAGTTCTAACATAAACGTATTGACAGGTGGAGGTGGCAAAATTTTGAGAAATGACCTATAACGATACTGCGCGCGTGCGCGGTAAGCCGGCGGGGGATGGCTTTGGGCAGCTGCGCTGGCAGTGCAAAATACAAGAAACAGTGTGAATTTCACTAAAGATATTCTAAAAAACTATTGAAAACTAAGTGCATGGTCGTAGAAAAAGTATTGTATAAAACGGTGTTTAACTGAGTAAAAAAATACTCGTGGCGACTTTATTAACAATTTGAGGCGAAGCCGAAATTGTTACCTACGCCATTCGTCTTTTTTGATCTCCTTTAAACGCCTGTTGCATAATAATACATTGTGCAACAAGGGGAGGAAGTTGAATATTACTAACGAGAGTAAGTTAAATCGCGACGGCTTGCCGGAGCGTTTTAAAGACTCGAGTTAGTAATATTCATACTTCCCGAGTTACACACAATGTTTTTCATCACACTTGCATTATAAAAAATATGCAAAGAGCTAAAAAAGAATTAAATACAGTACTAGAAATTTCTTAACTCCCTAGGGAGTACGATTTTTCTATAACTCACGCTCCGCCTGCGTGCAATAGCAAATTTAGTGTGCGAGTGTGATGAAAAATACTATGGCAGGACAACATTTTACGAATCGAGTATCGTATATCGTATTATTAACCGTCAAAAATCATTCAAAGGTTTAGGTCGATCAATGATCGGTTGCTAAGATAGGAAAAATAGTCACTTATACTTATATCTGGCACCGACATCATAATAAAATATTATTATTGCTCGTTCGTTTTATCAAAGCGCTACAAATGAAATTCTTTTCAAGGCAGTTTGTTGAAATTGTTGGTAAATTTAATTTCTTTGCTTGCAAAGAATATTTATATTACAAAAACTTGTTTGCAAACAATAATAAGGAACGTGTTGCAATTGTGGAAAATATATTTTCTTTGCTTTAAATATTAAATGACACAGTGTACTGACAACAGTGGCACAGTATAAACAGTGGTTAATATTTTAAATATAAATATATATATATATATATATATATAGGTTATTCTGCAAGTTTCAGAGACTCTAAGTTAAGTTTTAAGTATTTCGTACTCATTATAAAAAAGAATATTTTAACCCTACGTTACATAATTACATAGTTATAACAAACGTAGCTAGTTATAATATATCAGCTAGTAAGTCTTATTCCCAAATGAAAATATGCTGAAAATCTCAGATGAAGATATTCGTATTGTGAAGAAAAAAATGAATATAATATTGTACAAAATATCTAAATCCATTTCATGTGTAAGCAAAATAACAATTTCTGAGAATACGTTGTTGTATTCTACTGGTGCCGTAGCCGAATGGCATTTCTGCGACACGAAACGAAATGCCGCGAAAGGTAGTCAGAGCCAGACTACCTTTCGCGACGCCAAACGAAAACGAAACGCCACGGCTCTGTCGCGCCAATACGCAAGAGGGATGGAGATAGATATCTACAAGCGTTTCGTGAGCGTTTGTGCATTCGGCTATACGCTCGCAGTATACCTATACCTACATATTTTATACAGTTCCATCAACCAAAAGTTTAAAAAGTTGCGTTAACAGTTTGTTACGCGCGGTAAAACTACAAAGTGAATATATAATGTAAGAGTGTCGAACAATTTTTCAAATAAACTTGCGAACTTTTAATGAGCAAACTCCAGTACTCAGTCTAGCAGGTGGACGTCTTTTAAATTACCGTCGAACAAGAAGGTTTCTAGCACTTTCTACTTCGTGTCGTCAAAACTCCGCATCGTAATATTTTTTAATAATTTATGTACCTAAATGATCGAAAATAGGTAGGTACTTTAAATTAAAAAAGGTTTCATGTGGTGAATTCCAAAATACGAGTAAAGTACCTAACTATTGAAGAGGTGTACCTATTTGGAATTGCGATAAAAATATGCAAATGAATTATATTATAAGGAAAATATGTGAGTGAGTTTAGTAAAACGTCCCACTTTGTCGGTTCTAGTTACGGAGCTATGGGCTGTTTAGTGAATATGGCAAAACTTACCGAAAATCGATTAACTTACCGAAAAAAAAACTGATTAATAAGACTAATAAAGCTATTATTTTGATGCCGGTGCATAAATGTCAAATTTAAGCACCTTTTCAGGGCCTCAAAGTTTAGTGTCGACCGTCCCACTCTGTCGGTTACATATGAAACCGTGGATATCCTACTTGTGGCTGTTTTAGGGGAAACTTCTTACTTTTTCAATGAGAAGTTGTAATATAACAAAACTTAAGCTATCTTGTGGTGAAAGAATTATGTCTGTATGTCCAGTAGTTTTTTTTTAATGTATTCAAATATTGCAAAGTGAAAAAGCGACAACTGTTATACTTTGGGACGGCAAAAAACACACTTGTACTCTGAAGTTATGGAGTGATGGGTATCAAATAAATCCCCACACTTGAAGGATTTCAAATTAGTCAAAATCATGTATGTGACCTTGACAGTTTTAATATAAAAGTATTCTGAAGCTAAAAAGACAGAAATAGTTCTATGGATCCCTTCAGTCAAAAATATAATTTATTACATTCTAGTGGCTCTGGGCTGAGCTGTGGGTCCGTCAAGGTCAAGTATCACGTAAGCATAGAGGGGTAGGTTTTTTTTTGCTTTGCTTATTTTTAATGACATGGGAGGTAGGGGGAGGGGTCTAGATGATGATTAGATGGTTAAATAAATAAAATAAATAAATTACGTAATATGTTTACGTATAAGCATGGGGATGGGGTAAGAGCTATGCTTTCTTTTGCTGACTAGGGTGTTGGAGGAAGGGGAGAGGGGGAGGGGGGTAAATAATTGTAATAAATCTACTTACGTCCCCCGTAGACCTTCGCGATATTATTAGAAAACGCAAAAGTGAAAAACACTTAGTTCTTTTAGGCCAATTATCATAGTCAAGTCAGTTAGTTAAGGAGAGCCGACCCCAGATGACGGGATAAGGTTTAGGGCAAGAAGAAGAATCACAGGCAAGTCACGTTAGTCTTTAGCGCCATACACGCTATTGGCTCTTAAGTCCTTTATGAAAAAATCCAAAAAGTGGCTCGACAATAACACTACTTTATGATAGGATCTGGTCACAAAATCTCATGAAAATAAATACAGAATAATAAACAGTTATTAAAAATGTATGTTTCTTCTATTTCGATATGACCTATGATTAGTACCTAATACCTATTATAGATTATAGACTTTTATTTTAAACTCTTATTAATTAAAAATATATTATTATCACAAACATGTTCATGGATTCTAATTCGAAAAACATGACAGCTATGATTTAAAAGCTGATTTTATACTTGTACTCTATTTTCAGCGTGTGGACTACTAGACCGACAAAGTGGGTTAACTAAACTTGAGTCGAAAATAAATTCAATTCAAATTCCGTAAAAATAGATCAAACAAACGTCATTAGTATCAATGACTATTATTTTAATAATAACAAACCTTTATCTCATAGATAAAATGTGTTTAATATACCACACATATGTATTTCATTGAACAAGTACTAAAGTTTAGTAAACCGACAAAGCGGGACGCTCCCTACAGAAAATCACTAAACTTATTTGCATAAAAAAGTACTTAATATTTGATGTTTTCAGACTTTTTTCAGATTTTTTATGCTTGATCAGAGTGTTTTGAGGTAATCATATGTTATAAATTGATATACATAGGTAATTTGTATTTTTTTAATAGTATAATATTTAATTATATTTTTATTAACTTTTTAATATTATAATGACTAACTTAGGGCATCCATAGAATTATTTCTACTTTTTTTGGCATAAGAATACATTTATAAATATAATTTTAATGATAAAACTGCATGTTGTGCTGTAAATTTGGAAAAAATAGACATATTCACGTTGCGATATTTTTGTTCTGTTTTTATGTTTAAGTCTCCGTAACATTAAAACTACTATGATTACATGCATGATTTAGACTTATTCGAAATCCCTAAAGTATGACGATTAATTTGATACCCACCACTCCATAACTTCACACTACAAGTGTGTTTTTTACCATCCCATACTTTAACCAACGTTTTCTCAATTGTCGGTTTTTCGCTTTTGCAAACTTGAAGAATTTTCAAAAAATAACTATAGCACCTAAAACCATGTTTTTTACACCAAAAGATAGCTTATGTTCCGTAGTATTAGGAACTAGTCGTAACTCCATATCGACAAAGTGGGACGTTTTCCCGTGCACAAGCACATATATAAAATTTTAATGAGGCTTTTTAAGCACACGTGCGTTACACGCGTATTTATTTCATTGAAGAACTTGAATGAAAAACATCTATATGAAGAAGAAACGCTTTTTACACCGACTTTCTTACGTTGATCCGCTAGTTTTCTATCTAGATTTCATCCACATCATTAAATTGCTGTCAAGCACGCACATAATTATTTTCAAAACCGGAACAACAATAGACCTATTATTTTTCGTATAACTATGTACACTTGTACAGTCAACCAATTGGAACACTAGGCCACTCAACAACCATGTCAAAATTGACAAGCAGTAAGAGATTTCTTACAATCTGATTTATAAGGTCACTATGACATAGTTCTACAGGTTCCGATTGGTTGACCGTACATGGTGGCTCATTCAAATAGGTCAGTATGGGAAAGTCTGAAACTATAAATCATACGAAGATCTGTTCTTAGGAACGATTTTAATAAAAAGAAAATCTACATTCATACATTTGAAAAAAAAATACTGTACCCAGCTGGGGAATCGAACCCGGTTGTTTGGAAAAAATAAACTTACCGTTTTTCTTTTCAACTATCGATTGTGTAGACCTAAGCTGTAAATGTCTCTATGAAACATGATGTCTAAAATGAATAAAATGCATTGTTTTCACATAATTCATTTTAGTAGATGTTCGGTGATCACCGTTACAGTATTCAACAAGTTGGTGCAGTTTTGTTTTTCAAATGTATGAATGCTGTTTTTCTTTTTCTTAATATCGGTGACACGGTTCCTAGGAACAGATTTTAGTATGTCTTATAGTTTCAGACTTTCCCATACTGACCGATTTGAACGACCCACCCTGTATGTAGTAGATAAGTTTCACAAGAAACGGCTTATGTCAGGTATCGTTCTTGCCTATTTGCTTTTCAACGGATTAAACACTCTAAAAGCATTAAAGCCGTTGGAAGTTATTCTGGAAGATTAAGAACACTATTATTAAAGCCGCAAAGGAAGCGCCGTCCCTGATGCAAAAACTAAGCTCCGTTCTCGGAGACCGATGCAAACAGCGTTTTATAAAAATATTATAATTTTCCTCGCACTGAGAGAGAAAAGGCAAAGACAGGGACTGTAGCCAAGAGCCTTAGACTTAGGGCCCATTTAGACGGTACGAGAACTCGCATACGAGTTTTATTACATTGCGTTATTTGATGGCTGTACAAAATTTTATGTAACCTCAACAGCCCGCAATGTAACTAAAATCGCATGCGAGTTCGGACGCCGTCTAAATCAGGCCTTAGAGACCTACACCCATTGTCGCTATGTACGACGGTACACACAGGATTTAAAGCTCGGTCACACATGCGCGTTTTGAGAGCGTAGGCGGAGCGTTAGCGGAGCGCAATGATAGCGGTGCGCCGGACGAACGCTGGCGTTGCGCCCAGCAGACGCCGGCGGGAACTAACGAGCGCGGATTGCGAGCAGAATGCGCGCGGATTGCGAGCGGAACGCGAGCGTATTCAACGCGCATTCCGCTCCGCTAATGCTACGCTATCAAAACGCTTTATGTGTGGCGGAGGCTATAAAGAAGAATAAAAGGACGATCTCATTCTTCTTTAAATTCTGTTAATCTATCTTTCTCGGCTGGGCTCGAATCATATTTCCTCCATTGATACTGGTTTTGAGTAGCTTGGGTAGCCTTTTCCCATCCCTAAAACTGTATCGTATATACTCGTAATAGTTATCTTTCAATATCGCTCCTCCGTATTAGTGCGACAAAGCCGTTAGAGTACCGTTTTCCACGAAACGTCAACTATTACTATTGGCTAGAGCCCCACGCCGGATACCGAGGGCGTTTTCGTTTCAAACTGAATTGTTAGATACTTCCAACAAAATGGAACTTTAATATCACTCGCAGCATATACAGTTATGACATTTTAGTTTCACATATATTAAATCCTTACCCGTTACCTACTAATATCGCAAATGCGGAGGTGAGTTCGCTTGTTTGTTCCGCTTATACAAGTTAATGGTTGGACTCATTTTCTAGAAAATTTAGACAGTCGCTTCTTGTGTTTGTAAAACAAAGGCCGCGGGTATTTGTCATGTTAACAATATACATATTAAATATTTTTCACATCAAAGAGCTACAAAATCGCGCTGTTAACTTTTGTGAGGGAGTTCACTAGTTGGCACTTTGAAATAAAATCCAAGGATAAAATTCCTTGAACTGCCTATATAACATTTTTATTGTGTTGCCAGTACCAACGATCAGGTATGTTTTCCGTTAATAAATATAGATATATAGGACCCTAAGCTTACCATATGTATACTAGCTATAATGTAATGACTGGTAGTGACCCTGCGTGCTAAGCCGCGATCCCGGGTTCGAATCCCGGTAAGGGCATTTATTTGTGTGATGAGCACATTGTTCCTCAGTCATGGATGTTTTCTATGTAGGTATACAGAGTGGGGCCTGTAACAAAGGCCAAGAATTGAACTGTAGGCTATTCTCCTTATACTGATCAACATTTGTTCAGTGACTTTTAAAAATTATGATGTCGTCAAATTTTTAATTTTTCATACAAAATAAATATTAGCTTCAATGTACGCCATTATTGTTATCATTGACGTTGTCTGTCACACTTTAGACTTAACAGAATTCGCAATACATTACCTCTTAGAAAAAACTTTCAAGGGTGATAAAAATCAAAATACAAGTTATTTTTAAAAGTCGCCGAACAAATGTTGATCAGTATAAGGAGAATAGCCTATAGTTCAATTCTTCGCCTTTGTTACAGGCCCCACTCTGTATAAGTATTTGTATATTAAATATATCGTTGTCTGAGTACCCACAACCCACAACACAAGCCTTCTTGAGCTTACCGTGGGACTCAGTCAATCTGTGTAAAAATGTCCTATAAAATTTATTTATTTATATTACGTTTTAAATAAAAGATGATTCAAAATGAGATAATTAGGCTTTTCAAACGTAAAGAGACTATACACAACGTCTAAATGATCAGTGAGCAAATATGTAGCATGTGGTTAGTTTCATGTTTCCGCTCAACAAGTAAGTATATACCCGTGCATGTACCAAATTACCGCAAATACGAATATTGAATAATTTATCTTTTTTACACAAGTAAATTTGATTAACTCGAGAGAGGAACATAGGTACCTATTTTTTAAATTATTGAACCGACTTTGTACCGCTTGCGTCAGGCTTTCCTCGACTCTTTAAATTTGATGGCGCCGAAGTGCCGTTTCATATTATCCGATCTGATATCGGATGTAGGACCGATAACCCATACATGGCGCCATCTTGGATTTTTTCCATTGAAGTCCTTCCGACATCCGATATCGAATCGAAAACGGACGAACGCTATTGTAGAAACTTTAATGTCAGAAGACTTTTTATACCAGTAAAACTTACGGATTTAGCTTAAATAGGTACACATCATACCAGCTAAACCAGATTTGTACCAATACTGAATTTCTGTAGATATTGTAGATGACAGAAATGAAAAAGTTAATTAACATTGCTCACAATTAGCAATGCAATCGTGTCACGTTGAGTTAAAAGAAGAATCAACACAACAAAATTGTAACGGCTTTGAGGATAAAACGTCCACGACTGCTACTCAAGTTATTTATCACTTAATAAAGATAAAGAACAATAAAGGGTTGGGCGCAGGAAGTAGGTACCTGCGAGTAGTTGAAGGGCGCTTTGTGAATGGCTTTGAACGGCGACGTTAACGAGGGTCGCACAAAGGGCAGTCTCGCGAGAGCGCCTTGCACAGAATCACGACCACTATTACCGACTACCGCCAACTCAAATTAAATTTTTAATTAATGAAGGTTCTAATAAGCAGAGAAATGGGTTATTCCCATTGAAACAGTCTGTCTTTACTCACCCCCTCCCAATAGACTAACCTTTACAGACACTATCGGACTTCGCCAGGATCAACTATTCAAAACATTATTGTTGACCTACTTTCTCGTTCGGAAAGAATTTAAATTGTCTCACGTAAGCGCAGCTCCGGTAAACGGCATAAATCACGAATTAGGAATGTCGCTTCCTGGAAAATTTGCAAATATGTTGTTTAAAATTGCAAAAGTCTACCTGCATAGCTAACATAATTAGCTTCCACTCCACTGTTACTAATTCTACTGCGAAATATATTGTTACTGCCAACGTCAGTAAAAGGAAAATTAACGTTCCATTACCTATCTTTTGACTCAAACAAAAAGCATAAAAAGTTTCAGAATACGAGTCTCTTTCGCTATGATATTGTCCTTAGTATCCACTGGTTTTGACATAATCGTGCCCGAATAAATCAAAGTCCCCTTCTTTAAGATACAAAAAGGTCCATTCTTCCATGAAAATGACTTTAGTATTTGCCAAGTCATAAAAGTAATAACGCAAACAATAGCAGAAAATTTTACAGATGAGTAAAAAAGTGGGGTATGAATGGTATGATTTGATTATATGAAATAATAACTCCACGGCCGATACGGCCACGACGACTGCTTGCAAGTCCATTGCTGTCTCTGATGTGCTTGCATGTGGCAGACACAGCCGATCTTATTAATAAATGTTCACGGATATTCTTACTCATTAAGAAATATCTAAATGTTCATATCATAATTCTCAAATCTTAATACAGTTGTAAAACTACTTACAGATACCGAAGTTCATCGGATGAAGACATTTTGTTTGCCAGTGGCATAACTTATAAGTTTACTGAACGGATATGTAAATTTTCTGTCTGTTGTTCGCCGTTAGTGGGTTTCTATAGTTCAGTTCCGAATTCATTTGCCTATTTCAGAGTTAAGCTGGAGGACTTTGCTGAACATTGTGAAGATGACGTTAATCGGTGCGCGCAGGGCTAGTAGCGCAGAAACTGATATTATTCGAAACTAAATAATATAAGGTAATCCAGCCGGTAATATTAATGGACAGACTTTTTGGTCACATTTAGTGTTTTAAATTTCTCACGTAAAGTGAAAAAATATAAGTGATCAAGACTGACTGGCAATCCCATTCAATAGTCAACGATTATAATGTTATATGAAAAAAAAATGTTAATTCTAGAGACACAAGCAGGCGTAATCAGATTTTGGTGTGTCTATTGTTAGTTATATTTTCAATCCTCCTCGATATACACAGATGTAATGCGAAAAGGTTTTCCTTCGTATTTTTCCGGAAACGTTCGTATTTGTCTGCTAGTTCAGACAGTGTCAGTATGTATTGTACTGAGACTGACTGAAATAGCATGACTCGTTCGTATGTTTACATAAAAATACGGGAAAACTTTTTCGCACTACATCTCTTAATTTACTAATAGTTTACTAATCGAGGGAATCAGGCGTTACTTTGTGGAAATCCATGTTAATTCACGGATGTTCAATTCGCGGATTACCAAAGGAATTTACGATTAATAGTTTACTGTCTACAAAACATGTCTTATTAACGTTTAGAAGATATCCTTTAAATAATAAATCATTTAAACTACAAGAAAACTCATCAATATTCCATAACAGTTTAACACGTGCCAAATATCAGTATTTAGCGACGCAAAATATTTTAAAGAAAAATTGTGAACACGGGTCGCAAGTCGGACGCGTCGGGGAGGCCTGTAAGCGTTTCTCGAGGAGACTTCAAGTAGAAGTTGCCGCGCCTTGCAGCTGTTATCTCGCAGACTTCAAAACTACACTGCTTTGGAGAAACGTGCTCGATTGGCTCGAGAGCTCAGCTTGCGTGACTGTTTGTCTTTGCTCACATTTTTGTTGCAGTTAGTTGTTATTGTATAATTTGCAGATTATTTCAACATGCATGTGGCGTTTGGAAGATATGTGATCTGATGTAGGTAATGTCGGTGGAAGTGATGGTAAGTTCGTTATATATTTTTAACAATATATATTTTTTTTAATTCATAACTCCGGCAGGAATCGCACCTTCGATCTACTGAGCCACGGGGTCCTGCTTTCCATCGCACAGATTTTTTCATCCCTTCTCTCAATTCTTATACATCTTAGGGTGGCATACGCAGCACAAAAGTATGAACACTCAAAAGCCAGAGACATTGCAAATTTCCTATAACAAGCAGGTAAGTAAGAATATTCCAGGCACGGCTCCTACAACAGGTACACATACAAACAGATTAATTTATTTCTTGTATATAAATATAGTTCTGTGATGAAAATCTTATATTCTTAATCTAAGTACCTATTTTGATCATCTCGCAGTAGCCATTCATGCATCAAAAGAAGGCGATCGACTTCGCTGCGCCATTAATGCGATTATGCAAGTCCCTTAATTGGACGTTATCTAGGTACTAGCTTAGTTCCTTCCGCGAAGCTATAAAGATATTAATATCAAAACGTAAATCCAACAGCATTTTTCAGGCCACTTGAAAATTAAATCCCGGTTTTTTCCCGAGAACATTGGCAAAGAACTGCGGTCACTTTAATTAACCGCAGGTTGTTATTTTAATTACAGCTCTTTTGCTGTCAAAGTGGAATGAAAGGCCATGGAAACGCTCATGCTGATACGCACGATTCTCTGCCCGATTCAAACTTTCAGATAATAATGTTACGACACTATACTGTAAAGGATTGGATAAGATACAAAAAAGTAACTATCAGTGCAACAAAATAATATCAATTTGATGTTTGAGATACCATAAAGTTGAAGTGATCCGTCTCGCTTGTACCATCATATGTATGAAGTTTTACAGAGAGCCAATACAGTCTCATATTAATTCAAGCTTTAATCGCTGTCCTAATTTAATCGATATCATTCGCACGTCCATTGCGATATTATTGTAGAGTTAGAATGACCACCTCCTGCCGCCAGCCTGAAGGTGCTCTACAATAGTAGTCTATATTTAATTTGAATTGTCGCGCAACTGACTAACACATATAATATGTAAATTAAGAAGTTGTTGGGATCATTTTTACAGGAAGTTACCCGTTTCGAGATAAGTTCCACACATTTATAACCCTTAATAAAGCAAAAAAAAAAAACTATTTTGTCAGGTAAATATGTATCCCCTTCTCTATTAACATACATACAATCACGCCTGTATCCCATGAAGGGGTAGGCAGAGCACATGAAACTACTCAAGTTTCAGTGCCACTTTTGGCAAATAAGGGGTCGATAGAAAACGAAAGTGTGACATTGCAGTGACAGGTTGCCAGCCTCTCGCCTACGCCACACTTTAACCCATTCTCTATTAAGGTTGAACTATATAATGGTTTCTATCAGAAATAAAATGTTCGATTACTGTTCTTTTTTGTTCACGGTTATTCCATCGGTTGTATTGGATCGAACATCATTCAAAAGTAGACAGACAGTTTCAAACTTACGTGATTGCCCTACCAAACACTTCTTAGATTTTACCTAGATCCAGGTCTCAGATTTCAATTTGATTACGTAGATTTGCATTTGCATAATAGCGCGAGGTAGGTGTTAAGAGGATACGATAGCGAAAATGCTAAAATGGAAAGGAGCCCCCCTTTCAACTTGGGAATTTTAATTAAATATACAAGTGTTATTAATTAGATTTATCGAAAAAAAATTGTCCATTAAGAACAAGTCAGTCAAAAGATAAATCAAAAAATCTTTAAAATCGAGGTTCCGCTCTCGATTCTTTCCTCCTTCAAAACTTAATCAATCGGAACGAAATTTGAGAAACTGAATAACAATGAAATAATCTATGTTGGACCGTTTAGCTTTTTTGGTTCATTGTTACCAATCTTGAGTATCACACCTTTATTTGAACCACAATGAAAAAGGCCGTTTTTGGAAATTTTTGATTGGCTCTAAAGTCTTTAAAAAGCAGAATATCAAAAAAAAAATCAAAACGGTCCGACACAGATAAAAATAATAACAATCTGTGTTGAAAAAATCATTGCTCTATCTTCAAAAACCGGCCAAGAGCGTGTCGGGCCACGCTCAGTGTAGGGTTCCGTAGTTTTCCGTATTTTTCTCAAAAACTACTGAACCTATCAAGTTCAAAACAATTTTCCTAGAAAGTCTTTATAAAAAAGTTCTACTCTTTTGATTTTTTTCATATTTTTTAAACATATGGTTCAAAAGTTAGAGGGGGGGACGCACTTTTTTTTCCTTTAGGAGCGATTATTTCCGAAAATATTAATATTAAGAGGGCTTTCGTGTTAAAAATAGTGAAATCGCAACCGAGCGCTTGATCATACCGTGTGTGGTATCAAATTAAAGGGCTTTGCGAGTAGTTTATAAATATATATCGACTTTTTCTACTTGATCTAACAAAATATGAGAAAATGTCCAAAAGTGGTAATAATTGTACCGGTGAAGGCTCGTTTTCAAAAAATTGGCAAAAATCAATAATAGCAATTTATAATCACTAAGGCATAACAGCAATTTAAGTAAACGTTGCAGATTAATTTAGTACAAAACTTACTTCGATGTGATATAGATTTTCAAAGAAATTGTCACTTAATTTTAGGTAATTTCTGAAAAAAATTGAATTCGCCTTAGGCTAGTTTACTCTTTTTCAAAAACTTAAAATAAAAATCTAGTCTGAAATGATTGTGGTACAGGATATACGAATTATAAATTTACCCGTTTTAATATTCAAAATTGTCCAAATTTTACAAATAAGATCGACTGATTCAGCTCTATACGTGCGTTTTTCTAAACGTGCATTAGAGAAAAAATCATAATTAATTTAGTAAGTTAGTTTTCAAAAATCCAGTCTTATAAAAATCAAGATAATAAGATGCTCTAACTGGAACTTGAATTAAATAAATCTATTGTATAACGGAAAGTGTAGTATTTCACCGACTAAAACTATCAATTTTACATTCTTTTGACGTTTTTTTTGAAAGCAGCCTTAAAACGATCTAAACCCGTATTCATTTTTAAATACCTATCCAACAATATATCACACGTTGGGGTTGGAATGAAAAAAAATATCAGCCCCCACTTTACATGTAGGGGGGGTACCCTAATAAAACATTTTTTTACACTTTTTATTTTTGCACTTTGTTGGCGTGATTGATATACATATTGGTACCAAATTTCAGCTTTCTAGTGCTAACGGTTACTGAGATTATCCGCGGACGGACGGACGGACGGACAGACAGACATGGCGAAATATAAGGGTTCCTAGTTGACTACGGAACCCTAAAAACCAGGGAGGAAATAGTCGAGAGCGTTTATATAGAGAATTGACCTCTACCGTATCGTCTTAATCTTGCAACTAAATCTCGAAGTTTGTGAAGCCTGCTTCTATAGAGCTGGAGCTAAGTTCTTAAGTAGCTGAAGCGACATAACTGGCGGCAGCTAACAGTGAGTATGATAAACAGTACTTTGTCTTAGTACTACTTTTTACCTTGTACTTGTATGGCTTGTATCTCGTAATTTTTAGGTACGGTCACAGACTTTAATTGTTGATCCACTTGTAGCTCATTTTATACTGGACACGTCATAGCTTAACTATGAAATATCAAAATTATTGTGGCCTCTATATGGCTCAACAATTAATATCCTTGAGTATACAGTCACCGGCAATAGGTAACATCGTACAAAAAGGAGGCTGCATAAATATCTGACACGCTCTTATGGATACAATAATATTAGGTAGGTATATCAGATATTTTTGCATCCTTATTTGTGTCCGATGTTATTGCCGATGTCATTACTTACTGTAACTTTCGTTTCAATGTTTACTTTTATGTTCAATATGACAGCTGTTGGTTCTCTACATTAATTAAAAAAAGTAATTAAGTTATCAATCAGTATTCTACATTTTGTGTCTTTTTTTGCACTCAAAATAATTTTCGCATTGGTAATAAATAGAGTATTATCCGGTTCTGTGGTTTATGTAATTTATCTTTGTATAATTATAATAATATATTTTTCAGTACAGATGGTGTTTTTTATACGCACTAGTGCAAGAAGTGGTTCATTATATGCCAGGTCGAAACTTTGAAGGCTCATCTGTACTGAAAAACGTCGTACGATACACGTGCAAAAATGAAATTCGTAACTCGTGTCGATTTAAAACACTCCCTTCGGTCGTGTTTTAATTTATCGCCACTCGTTTCGAACTTCCTTTTTTACGCACTTTTATCGTAATGTACTATAATAACATATTATGGGTATTCCGAGAAAGGCTTTCAATGAAATTTGCCTTTAGGGGATTTTTTGGACGAAAGTTCTATCCAGCTGAGTTTTATCTCGGCGCAATTTAGCAGCGTTTTTCAATTCAATTCAATTCAATTCAAAAATTTTAGTTCAGGTAAAACCCATAGTAAAAGAATACAATTAAATACAATAAAAGCAACAGAATTTAAACATTAAAAATCGTCAATAAAAATTAAAAATATTAAAAATAAAATAAATTTATCATCCCAGGGTGGCTAGCCGAATGGCACAATCGCTCACGAAACGCTCACGAAACGAAGCGCTAGTAGATATCTATCTCTATCGCGCTTGCGTATTGGCGCGACAGAGCCAGCGGCGTATCGCTTTCGTTTGGCGTCGGAGAAATGCCATTCGGCTACGGGGCCTGATGACGATGATGTAAGTAGGATTATCATCCTCCTTGCGTTATCCGGCATTTGCCACGGCTCATGGGAGCCTGGGGTCCGCTTTGACGACTAATACCAAGATTTGGCGCAGGCACTAGTTTTTACGAAAGCGACTGCCATCTGACCTTCCAACCCAACGGGTAACCAGGCCTTATTGGAATTCAGGCAAATATCAAATGACATTTCGCACATAAGGTCAGAAAAACTCATTGGTACGAGCCGGGTTCGAACCCGCGACCTCTGGATCGAAAGTCGCACGCTCTTACCGCTAGTAGGTTATGACCCCAAATACACAATCTAAATCATTATACTGCATTGTTACCTTTATTGGGTCTTTAGTGACTGAACAAAATAGCAGGACAACCTACCTTAAGGGGGAGGCGTCCAGCTCCGCTCTTCTCAAGTAGCCCACTTGACATAAAAAGCAGCAATTGAAAATGACAATAGTTGCAAGCTTGTTTTACAGTCCTGGAAAGAAGAGAAATGGAAAATTTATTGCACACTTTATTTTTATTACCCTTTAACTGCCTATGATGGGCTTTTAAGGATTTTTTTTTAGTATTTTACTGCCAGTTGAAAGGGAAAAAATTATTTGTGATTTGATAATTATGCATTACTTCTCTGGTCAATACTATAGGTACATTTAATACGAATTCCACTATACACATATTAAATCATTCATTACCTATGGTGTGGTAAAATTTAAAAAAACTGTAATAGTTAAGTGGTGGCTATAACAAATTTGTTATAGGGCAGCTTCAGTGGGAGTTTTTTTTAAACAAAACTCAAAAGTGACACCACTTACATATTCATTACTGTCTAGCACCACTTAACTATTACAATTTTTAAGAGCTAATTAAGAAGCTAAAACATTACTCACTAGACTAAACATAATTTAACATGCACAAGAAGTACGTATTTTGTGGATAATTTTATCAATTAAAATTTTAAGATAAGAAGTCAAACATGAGCTCTAGACTAAACGGTACATCATTAATAATAATGAAGTTTCTTGGAAAATAAGTCACTCAGTGCCTAAAGCTAATTTCGACGTGTCATAAAAAACGTTTAAATTACGCCGAAATTCATCAATGGACCTCCTTTCACCTACGTAACATTCAGTCTGGGATCCTACAATGCCTCTGATATCTTCCAATTATTACCGTTTTCCTCTAATTATGTTTTCCCAGAAGGTTTTAATACAAACTGACTTCCCGACTGAAGAAATTTCCCGGTAAGTACATAACTACTTTAAGGTTAGCTAGGTACATCACCTGCAGCCAATTAAAGCAAATAGTGAAACTGGCTTATCCAACTCTGCAATTCAAAGCAATCACACAATTAAGTAGTTACTTCGTTGCTCTAAAGTAAAGCCAATACTTGTTAGCTTATATACTTACATTACTTACGCCCGTTCAGTGGAGAATCATTATGAAGGTAAGTTTACACGAGCTTAGTAGTACGGTCAACTGGGGTGACTTTAAAACGCAGGGGCTACTTTGAAAATTTAGTTTTAAAGTCATACCGTAAGTAAATTAGGGATTTTCTATGGTACATTTACAAGAATATTTATTGATCTAACTAGTTATATGAACAGTTTCAGTAAATAATGAATAATGTTAATTTTAAAGCCGTTCAAATACGTAACCCCAAAATTTCCTTAAGTCACCCCGGTTGACGGAACGACGGACGGTAATGATAAGTATTCTAATAAGGTACCGGTGCTTAAGATAGCCCATCGTTGTTTTATCTCCTTCTAATTATAAACTTGCAGTGTTGTATGTATGTATGCAGTAACGAACATAGTCACATAATAGCACTTCCAAAAATATGAAATTTGGAAATTGGGAGAACTTAAAAACATGGTCATCTTAGGCGCCAGTATCTTACTTGTCTTGTCACAAGCATACATAAGTATTCGAGCAGCAAGTGCAAGTGCCTATAGAAAGAATAAACGATAACTGTCTACCCCCAGGCCCCCAGCTAAACATCTACTATACTTGTCAATATTTGTGTGTAGGTTCTTGTGTGTGTTGACGACCGGTCTGGCAAAGTCGGTAGTGACCCTGCCTGCTAAGCCGCGGTCCTGGGTTCGAATCCCGGTAAGGGCATTTATTTGTGTGATGAGCACATGGATGTTTTCTATGGATATAAGTATGTATTTATCTATTTAAGTATGTATATCGTCGCCTAGCACCCATAGTACAAGCTTTGCTTAGTTTGGGGCTAAGTTGATCTGTGTAAGGTGTCCCCAATATTTATTTATTTAAATGCAGTTACAAATAATCTCGTAGTGAAGAGCGGTAATCCATGGCAAGATGTAGTAACTAATATCATTTTCTAACACCGATAATATTATGTCCGCTGACAAACACTAACGTACTGTATCACTTACACTAATTACAAACACTAAACCCGTGCAAACCTAATGTTCTTGGTCTTTAAGCCTATAATCTATATTAACTATTTAAATTGGTAATCACACACTAATGACAAACACTAATACACCCGTGTAAACCCATCACACCGCTGGCCGCAGTCGAGCTGTCTGAGATAACCGCCCGGCGACAAGGCGCTCGCAGCAACTTGCGACAACTGCCAACTGCTGCGAATTCTGGCCGCGGCCGACGTCAGGCATTTGGGATATTAATGCAGGTGCAAGAAGCTGATACGTATAAAGGGCTGTCTCCAGTAATAAAAGCAATAAATTAAACTATGGGTTGTAGTTTTCAATATGACTATCATTTGTTCTAATTACTTTTTCGTAGATACAGTATTTTAAAATTATTAAAACGTGACATATTATTTTAATTAGTATTTAAGTAACAAATATTCGAAATTTAAAGACTATCATTTTTAAAAGTTACTGAACAGCTTTTAATTATTTTGCTCGTGTAACACGATTATGACTTTAAAATACTATTATTATTTACACTAATGACAAACACTATGTTGACTACGTCCGTGTAAACCTAGCACACCGCTGGCCGCAGTGGAGCTGTCTGAGATAACAACCGCCCGGCGACAAGGCGCTCGCAGCTGACAACTTGCGGCAACTTGCGACAACTGCAACTGCTGCCAATTCTGGCCGCGGCCGACCTCAGGCATTTGGGGCATTAGTGCAAGAGCAACAAGTTAATGCAAGCGTTTTAAATACGTTTCATTAATTAAATGTGTTAATGTAAGTGTAATTTCTCCATTCCTTTTTTATGTAATATTTGTTTATTCACATAAATTATGTGTGTATTTATTTAATTATTTGTCTTTCTGGTAATACCTTGTTGTACATGTTGCTGCATTTATCACCTTCATCTCTTTTTATCCTCTCATTCACTCAAAGGTCAACTGGAAGAAATCCCTCAAAGGGTTAACTTATGTTCGCCTTTGTACTGTTCTTTAGTGTAATTACTGTGTTTTTTGTTATTAATTGTACAATAAAGAGTTTACTACTTCTATTACTAAATAATGAGAAAACACTTTATACATTACTTACATTAATTACACACTAAAAGAGATATACGGCCTTTACAGAAAAAAATCTGGCGTTTTTGGACTCATTCTACAACTATCGACGACGAGAATCGACGACACTCTCTATTTCATCATTAAAACAAGAGCGTGTCGGGCCACGCTCAGTGTAGGGTTCCGTAGTTTTCCGTATTTTTCTCAAAAACTACTGAACCTATCAAGTTCAAAATAATTTTCCTAGAAAGTCTTTATAAAGTTCTACTTTTGCGATTTTTTTCATATTTTTTAAACATATGGTTCAAAAGTTAGAGGGGGGGGACGCACTTTTTTTTCCTTTAGGAGCGATTATTTCCGAAAATATTAATATTATCAAAAAACAATCTTAGTAAACCTTTATTCATTTTTAAATACCTATCTAACAATATATCACACGTTGGGGTTGAAATGAAAAAAAAATATCAGCCCCCACTTTACATGTAGGGGGGGTACCCTAATAAAACATCTTTTTCCATTTTTTATTTTTGCACTTTGTTGGCGTGAGTGATATACATATTGGTACCAAATTTCAGCTTTCTAGTGCTTACGGTTACTGAGATTATCCGCGGACGGACGGACGGACGGACGGACGGACGGACGGACGGACGGACGGACGGACGGACGGACGGACAGACAGACATGGCGAAACTATAAGGGTTCCTAGTTGACTACGGAACCCTAAAAACGTGCCTGTGGAACACAAGGAACTATTTTCATTTGGGCGACTGAAGCAAATTATATCTGTTTCAGATTGAAGACTGCCATATTGACTTTTGTCTGCCTCTATTAGTCAGATTTTTTTAAAAGTTTTATTGTATCTAGAGGTGAGCCAAATTCACATAATAATATTCTATCCATTTATCACTCTGGGTAAAAATTATATAGTACTAGCTTTTGCCCGCGGCTTCGCTCGTGTAAAATTAGAAAATTACGAAATGCTGCATACAAACTTCCAACCCTCATTATAGGGAAGCGGGGGGGTCAGAAGGAGACAAAATGTAGCCTATATCACTCTTCATTCCTTCAAATATATCCTCTTAAAAAATCACGTCAATTCGTCGCTCCGCATTGCCGTGAAAGACGGACAAACAAACACACTCACACACTTTCCAATTTATAATATTAGTATGGATCTTGTACATATTATTAATGTACTTAAGGTACAGCGGCGCAAATCTCGACTGAAGAGTGGGGGGGGGGGGGGGGGCAATTGTAAAAAATCAATTTTTTCCATTATTATACTATGATGTTGATGAGTTCTACCATCATGTATCCACTGAACACGCCTACCATATATAACCGGTGGACACTCTATTTAATAATGAAAACATTGTAAAACATGGAAAAAATTGCCCAGTTACATTTGCCCCCCAGTAGAGATTTGCCCCGCTGTACTTTAACCGTATAAACTGTGAAAAAAGCATAACCACAGATTATTTAATAATAATGAACATCGTTAGTGCAATTTTATATTTAAGTAATAATGGCAAATATACCCGCCGTTTACCAGAAATGAGCTGTGAGCCCGAATAATGGGTCGGCAAATTGTATTACGCCCTCGTGTTCATTAATAAAACGGTAACGGGTACATCAATATAGAATTAAAGTTGGCTATTTGGTAATTTAAAACGATTACTACCTTGTTATTTTTTCAACCTATTACATAGCTAAGCTATACACCGTGTTTGTTTTGTTTTCCGTTAAATACGACACGCAGGTTGATCATCAAGGACCACCCTGTATATCGCTTTTTTTTCGTTTCCATACATAATAAATGGATTAATTAGTGTGAGAGGACCTTAATCATAACATTAAAGTCATTGTCAAGTGTCTGATGGCACATGTCAAAACAAATAACATTAGGAAGTGGTATGGGATGCACCCACGTGTTCAGTTTTTTTTTTTTTTAATAACTCGATAAATAACAGCGAGTCCGTTTTCACATTATCCGATCCGATATCGGATGTCGGCAGAATTTCAATAGAAAAAATCCAAGATGACGCCTGTAATGATCGGATAATGTGAAAACGCACGAAGAAGAACGGAAGAGGCTAGTTTCTTTGAGAAATTGATTGTATTTGAACTAAAGAATCTTAAAGTTAACGGAACTCAATAAAAACAGGGTGTCGTCGTATAATTCAATATAATAATTGTCTTGCTTTTGGGTTGAATAGTACATTTGAATGTTGAATATTGCTAACGATAGTAGGTTAAATCGTGACTTTCTTGCCGGAGCAATTGAAAGACTCGAGTTTGAAATATTCTTACACTCATATTTACAGGGTTGGGCAGAATAACTGTCCTAGTTAAAAAGTGGTATAAAATTTTAAAAACACGATGATGTGAAAAGTAGTGCTATGATTTATATCCATAACATCTTAAGTTTTAAAGTGTTATGTAATATATTTTATTTGCTTTTCTTTAACTTGCATAATTTTAGGCATTTTGCTGTAGAAGGAGTTTGACCCGGCACGCACGACCTCATCTGCTAAGTCATGCAATACTTGACTACCCGACCCCAAAATAAATGCCAGTTTTAGCCTTTTGCCATCTCAATAAAACTTTGCATTTATTTTTATAAGTATGTAAATATTAATAATTATCAGTTACCTAAAGATGCGTAGCGTACGTTTCAAGATAAAATATTAGCCTAAAAATTTCGACGAAAATGGCACTTTTCCTCATGAAGATGTGGTCTGACTGAGTTTCTCTTTTGAATAAATTTATGGCTAAAATATCTTCGTTTCTATCCCTTAATATAACACCATACTCAACATCAGTCTGACATTTGTTGAACTCCTGAAATCGAAATGCATTTTCTTTGCAAAATGGCCATCGTGCCGCGTAAATAACATTTTGTATCTAGCCCTCACATTTTTAAAAGAAACAGCGTACATACATAAATTATCCTTTATGTTTAGGTCCCTTAGTTCATGGTTATTTTGTAGTATGCAAAATGTTGCCCCCTCTTCAATTATATTATGTTATTGAATATTTTAAAATTTTAAGCACAGTTTTGTATGATTCGCCCATGGTTATTTGTAGCTGCTTTACTGACACAAACCATCCAATTCCTACAAAATCTTTACTTGATTTCAGAAGAAAAATACTTCTAAATATAAACGATTTTTGGTATGCAATATCAAAGCAATATTGGATATTAACTTTTTTCAGTTAGTTGAATATCTCGCCCAATCCGCAATATTCGCTGTCATAACTTCCAACTGTAAATACTTCTCAATTTTGTTATAAAAAAATAATTAAACAGACTGTAATAGAAGTGTCTTTTAGAATCCGTGAAGGGCATTAAATTGTGAATTTATTTAAAATGATACACAGGGAATAGAAATCTGTTATATTGAAATAGATAACGACATGTATTACAACAATAGGACAGTTAATCCGCCCAACCAATCCGCCCGTGTACAGGACACACAATGTTTTTCGCCATTCAGCAAGCTTCGTGGCTTAAACATGGTATATACTCGACTGAAAAACAGGAAGAGGAAGTTTCGAAACAAGACACGACCGAGGGGAGTGTTTTAAATCGACACGAGTTACGAATTTCCTTTTCGCACGTGTATCGTACGACGTTCTTCAGTACAGATGGCCCTGCAAAGTTTTGACCTGAGGAGAAATGAACCACTTCTCGCACTAGTGCCGAAAAAAGCACCATCAGCTGTACTACTATTTCCTTATTGTTTTAATTACCTTTTTAAGCACTTGTATCGTAATGTACTATTTTATTGTTTACCCCAAACACCCAGGAGCGCAGTGAAGAACGTTAATAATACCGAGTATGTACCACAGATAATGACAACGAAACGGTTTGAGGTCGGAGCAACTCGTTAAAAGTTTAATTACTTGGCTCCAGGGAATGATTGACGTAGTCATGCTAGCGATATGCTTCCGCAATACTAACGACTCAATCGTAACTTTGCGATAATAGACATTATCATCTAAATAGAAATTGGAAACTTATTAGACTCTCAACAATTAGAAATATGACGTTTTCATTTTCACGTCCTTTAGGGTTAGGATGGTCTGTCTATCACATAGACATAAAAAAAAAATGACGAAAGTATTGCAGAACTAAATAACCTTATATCATCCTAACTGAATAATAGATATATATTTAGGTACTCTACTTGATCTTATATCAGTGCCGTGGTATCGCTTTTTCTCTCTAGTTAGTAACTCAATATTTTTATGAAAATTGTATCAATGTTTGTTAACCAGTTGGCTATCAGTCATATTGTCTTAACCTTTCGTATGCCCCTGTCAAAAATTGACATTAATAATAAATACATGTTAAAGTTGTAACAATATGGAGCAGATCTGCTCCTAAGCATACAAGAGGTTAATGAATAAATATTTTATTTCAATTCCTATGTACCAAAACTTATATTAGCCTTTGGCTATTTTTTTTAAAGTTATCCGCCCCACTTTTTTTGTAACATGGGTATTTTTTACGCGATTCATACTCAGAATCGAGAGCTCTTTCGATTCCGATAGGAGAAAAAAATGTCCCAAGACTTCCATACATTTTTTCGAACCTTCCATTCCGTTACCGCCATACAAAATGTATGAAAAAGTGGTAACGGAATGAGAAAAAACCTTGGGACACTTTTTTTCTCCTATTAGGATTGAAAGTGCTCGCGATTCTGAGTGGAAAACACATAAAAATTTCCAAATCTAAAAAACCGGCCAAGAGCGTGTCGGGCCACGCTCAGTGTAGGGTTCCGTAGTTTTCCGTATTTTTCTCAAAAACTACTGAACCTATCAAGTTCAAAAGAATTTTCCTAGAAAGTCTTTATAAAGTTCAACTTTTATGATTTTTTTCATATTTTTTAAACATATGGTTCAAAAGTTAGAGCGGGGGGGACGCACTTTTTTTTCCTTTAGGAGCGATTATTTCCGAAAATGTTAATACTATCAAAAAACGATCTTAGTAAACCCTTATTCATTTTTAAATACCTATCCAACAATATATCACACGTTGGGGTTGGAATGAAAAAAAAACCTGCCCCCACTTTACATGTAGGGGAGGTACCCTAATAAAACATTTTTTTTTTCATTTTTTATTTTTGCACTTTGTTGGCGTGATTGATATACATATTGGCACCAAATTTCAGCTTTCTAGTGCTTACGATTACTGAGATTATCCGCGGACGGACGGACGGACGGACGGACGGACGGACGGACGGACGGACGGACGGACGGACGGACGGACGGTCGGACAGACAGACATGGCGAAACTATAAGGGTTCCTAGTTGACTACGGAACCCTATGTTCCACAAGAGCATAAAGCCTTGAAGGCCTTGGGTGGTTATAAATATCACGGCCTTTAAAATTGTTAAATTAGGCACGGTTTATAACTTACTAGCTTTTTACCGCGGCTTCGCTCGCGTTAAATTCTAAAATTGCAGAATGCTCCATACAAACTTCTACCCCCCGTTTTGGGGAATTGGGGGTTAGGAAGAGGCCAAAAAGTAGCCTATGTCACATTCCGTCCCTTCAAATATCTCGACTTAAAAAAATCACGTCAATTCGTCGCTCCGTTTTCCCGTGAATGATGGACAAACAGACACACAGACTTTCCCATTCATAATATTAATAAGTATGGATACCTAAGTGACAATAATATTTACTCGTGAAACTTTTTGTCTAACTTCAATTTCTTTATATTTTTAGTAGCTCAAATCTAGTTTTTTTACCTAATTAAAGTTAGCGATCCGTAGCCAATTAGACTGACGACAATTGGCTAACGCTCGGCGATAAGTGTGAGCACTAACTAGCCCCCTGAGTTTTTCTCACTTTAGTTACGTGTAAAGAGAGATAGGTCATTAGTTTTAACGTCGTTGCAGTGCTTAAGACTCGAAAAATTATTATGTTATATTTATTTTGTGGTTTTTGTGTGATATTCTACACACCTACCAGGCCGCCAAGGGCCACTTGCACCAACGAAAATTCATTTCATTTCATTTATTTCATTAAACAATACATGATTGTCTTTGAAATTAAGAACATAAAATAGACAATATACGACAATTTGTATATGCTAACTAGAGCAAGCAGGTATGTAGATAAATTTCAAGATTATAATTATACAGGTCACAAGATTTCACATTTAACCCATGGAGGGTTAACCCATCATTTTATATGAAATTTGATAGATGACAGCCCACTAACCCTGAGTTAAGTGGTTGGTTCAAGTGGGGCTGAGTCTTTAAGTGAAAAGATAGGTACTACAATTAATAAGCGATGTATAGAGTTTTTTAAATGTCAAAATACAAACTGATACAAATAAAAGATAACTAAAATAACTTTAGAGTTGTAAAAGACTCTAAATGTCACAAGTCACAACTAAAGATAATAAATATACTTAGTCATTTTTTCTTTTAGATATCTATAAGGTCTCCAAGAGTCAGAAAGAAAATAAACAAACTTAAGGACCGAAAAAAGTGCCTCAGTGTAATCTTACTCAAAATTAATGTTATAGGTAGATGCAGCAGGGAACTTTAAATATAAGAAGTTCATTGTAGTCATGGTGATTAGCAAAGGATGAAAATTCTTACCCTACACATTTAAGTTCAATAACTGACATGAGCTGAATACGTATTAGCGTATCATACGAATAATAACACACAACGCAATCTAAGAACCGAGTACAAGCATTGAGTCCAATATCAGCGCGAAATGACAATAATGTGGAACATTCGCCGGCGAACGGCAAAGGCCCCAATACGTGGATAGATAAGAAATGTTACCGACAATCGCGTTGCTCCTACCTCGTGTACCTGCGTTATATTCGCGTTTGAACTTCCCGGAGGAAACGACCGGAGGGTGACCTCGCCAGGAATATCTTTGGGTAATCAGGTACTATCCTAACACAAATATAAATGAGAACAAGGTTCAACATCAAGAGTATGTGTCATTGGTTACTTAGCTGACAAAAGAATTAAGATGCCGGAAGGCGCTACGGATTTGTCTTTGCTACTCAAGTTATATACATGATGTAATTATTATAACTGTTAATATATTATGGACATGATGGACAGGCTATGTAAAGCACAATAAAATACATATCAGATGTCACATTTCGCTCAATTTAACATAATTTAACCTAGACGTAACTTCTTTCATTCTCTCTCAAAAAAAAAGTATTTAACGCGTGCATGCAAGCCGGTGCACAGTCGGTGACCTAACGCTCGGGACGAATTGATCGGACAATTCGGACGATTGTTTACTCGTGATGCACCATTGCGCGCTCGGTGTTCACAATTTAAAGGAATTCTGCAAAATATACAGTAATATTTGGGTTCTGTATCAGATGATAACAATACGTATTTACGTATATGATCACGTCCTTAAATATTGTCAGTTATTAAAATTACATCCTGTATGTCTAGCAGCTGGTAGGTACATAAAAATAAATAATTATGAAAGCTTAAATTACTACAGTTCAGTTTTAATATCATATTATTTATTATGCATCAGCTTATCCACGGGTACTACGCTTTCCGCAAGAGCGATTAAAATGAATACCTACGAGCCAGCGCAATATTTTTATGAATTTCCAATGTTTCGCAAAGTTCGTTTCATTTCAACGTTGCCTGAAAGTCCGTATGATTCAATTAATTCATTGAATATTGCAGTTTGTTGTCAGCCGCAGCGTTGTCCTGACCCGTACGTACCGCGGAACTATAAAAAAATGTAACATAACACTCCAACTGTGATTTTCAGTCGAATATCAGTTAAACACTTCACTGTAGCATTCATGTTAGCGAAAACGTTTTGGCTTGTTATTTAAAAATCCGCTTTTATAAAGCTTTTCAGAGGAGCTATCCGCGCGGGGTTTTGTTAGAATTTTCAGTGAAATTTTGTTATTATCTATGTCACATCGTTTTATTAGCTTTTGAGCCTCGAGAGCCTCTGGGGGCCGGAGGAAGTCATAAATATCTCGCGCGTCCCCGATTCCTACCAAACTTTGCTTGCACTAGACTCTTACATTTTCATTGTGCTTACATTATTTTATTATCATCACAATAACTGAGTCCCTCTGTTTAGATAAAGGAAATACTTACCAGGTACTTCCGAGTCTTTACTTTTTATAGTTTACTAGCTTTTGCCCGCGGCTTCGCTCGCGTTAGAAATAGACAAAAAGTAGCCTATGTCACTCTCCATCCCTTCAACTATCTTCACTTAAAAAATCACGTCAATTCGTCTCTCCGTTTTGCCGTGAAAGACGGACGAACAAACAGACACACACACTTTCCCATTTATAATATTAGTATGGATTACATATTTATCAGGCCGTGTTACAGAATTTATAAATGATTTGTGCAAAAAATACTTTATACTAACATGGTTATATTATAATATTATGTTCTTATTGCGGTACTATATGTGCAAATGTGTAATCACAATTTTGTAGCAGCAATGACAATTTATTTTCATTTTTAGTGTAAAGCAGTAAACATAGGTACGTTTTCAATAAACATAAATTAAAGTATCTACCGGTGGTATTATATTTTATCCGATTGTCTAATAGAAGAGTAATGTTTTCCGGGTGTATATACGTACCATTAAAACCATTATGTCTATTTTTAGCGTAAATGGCGTTGTGATAGCATTAATTTACACAAATAAAGTTTTTATAGGAATATCAAACCGAAACAAATGAACTACCCAATTATGAAATTAAATACTTATGGTGCAACAAGTTATATATACAGTATTCGAAAATAATTAATGCCAGTCAGTAAGTCTAATAATATTATAAAGGTATGTGGAAGGTTTTCGGCTTGAAAGTAAAATAGTTATTTGTTATACAAGGGGGCAAAGTTGTATTTTAACGCCGAGTGTGTAATTGAAAAACGAGCAAGTGAAAGGATTCTATAGTTGAACACGTGTTTCCGAGCAAGTGAGGGGAAAATAATAAAAAAATACCGTCCTTGGCAGAGTATTATCAACTGTAACTCAGTTACAGTCTGTAAGAAAGGTACAGCTAGAACGAGCCCACATGAACATTTTTTTTTTCTAATCGCGTTGATTTCGGAGGGAAACGTGAGAGTATGGAGTCAAGAAAAGTTGCAGTACTTTATTAGGATTCGGTACTAAAAAGCTTAGCTTAGAAAGGTTAGCTGGTAGAGAATGCCTTCTGGTATTAAGTTCGCCTTTTGTACATTTCTTTTACTGTGCAATAAAGTTTAAATAAACAAATAAAAAGGTAAAAAGCATGATTTGAAGGATGGTGAAACTCTCCGTCCATCACATTATCTCATATGTTTTGTTCGTGTGATGAAATGGAAACCAAAATAGTTTTGCGTCTAACCCCCTTATTCATAAATTAAACATTTAAGTTTACAAGTCGTTAAAAATCGTTTGTCCCTTTCCAACACAAAAAACACGTCGGAAAGGGACAAACCATTATTAAATTAACGGTGTAAATTCACCTGTGTACGTCTATGAATAAGGGGATTAGTCTTCACATCCTGTAGATTAGAGATGGGCCGAATATGGACTTTGCCGAATACGAATATTCGGCGGAACATTCGGTTCAGCTCTTACCGAACCGAACATTCGGCCGAATATTCGGTTACGCCATATTTGTAAAGCGAATGTTAAGATTAAATAAATAAATAAATAAATATTATAGGACATTCTTACACAGATTGACTGAGGCCCACGGTAAGCTCAAGAAGGCTTGTGTTATGGGTACTCAGACAACGATATATATATAATATATAAATACTTATATACATAGAAAACATCCATGACTCAGGAACAAATATCTGTGCTCATCACACAAATAAATGTCCTTACCGGGATTCGAACCCGGGACCGCGGCGCAGCAGGCAGGGTCACTACCGACTGCGCCAGACCGGTCGTCAAAACTAAAACTACTAAGATTAAAACTATGAAATGATTGAATGGTTATACATACTACAAGTATGTTCTTATAATTTAGTGGATAACTAAAACTTAGTCAAAACAACTCTGAACTCTTCTCAACTCTTAAACTACGGTTTTTTAACTTTATTACAAAACAATTGTGTTTATATTTTGACGCATTTTTAGTAGTTCCTTAGAAAGCTACTAAAACAGAAGCTTATTGATATTCAATGGAATACGTAAGATCTTCATTAGTTATTTACTTTGTTTATTCGGTAAATATTCGGCAATGCAACCGAATTATTCGGCCGAATACGAACATTGAAAAACTTGCCGAATATGCCGAATACCGAATATTCGACCCATCTCTACTGTAGATGGTGCAAATATTACTAGTAGACGCAGTCGTCTTTAACAGTTGAAACATGTTCCTAATTTATTATTTCCAACGTAACCACCCCACAGAGCAAGACTGTTGTTCTACTAGTATGCCCCTCATTTATCCGCGAAAGAACCCGTCTTATTGCTCCAGTTTGGCCAACTTGAAAAATAGGGGAAGAATGTGCACGCATTAGGTTCGGTCGTTACTTAGGACCTGGAGTGTCGGTTCGACTGACTAATAGCCGAGGCTGACTAGTGACATACATAAACCCCAGGGTATGTATAAGTATTATATAGGCCCATTTTTCGGACTTTGAATTTGGACCTTTCATTTATAAGAGTTCATAACTCGAAAATTTGTATTTGTTCAAGTAGGTCCGCCGGGATTTACGAGAATAGGATAACATATGTAACTGTAGTTCACAAGCTTTGCTATAATTTAGAAGGTTATGCCGCTACTCTATAGTATAAAGTTCTTAAAAAAGGTACATGATTTTTGAGTTACGTACATATGCTACAGTGACTATTTACTACGTGTCCATTGGTACAGTATGCCGTATGCTGATTTGCCACTGACATGGTATTAAAAATCTAACGTAAAAGTACTGATGTGATACAACTGCTGAATGCAGATAGGTAAGCGCGAATCGCACACTGCGACATTGTATTTTGATGACTTCCTCTAGCTTTGTGTCGTGACTTTGTAGTGACCGTGCCTATGAAGCAGACAGTGATGGGTTCAACTTCTAGACACCTAACTTAATTGAGCTTACCGAGGGCGAAGAAGAGCTCTTTTATTGGAATTGTGTAACGATCATATCAAAACAATATGAAATCTTTTATGAATTTTACAATTCGAATACTACCCGAAACGGGCGTCCTGTTATAGTTATTACCTACAACATTAATTCGTAACCAAATTAAATGATATTCATTCGTTAAATTGTTTTTTAAATGACTCAACATCGTACATTTCCATTTATTGTCGGCTTACCAAATTAAGAAGTGATATATTCATTGAATAAAAAACCAGCGTCCAAATTTCACGTAATGTGCCTCCGGGATGTTCGTAGCGAGAGAAATAAGTTTAAATAATCCACAAATAGGGTTGACACTTAAAACAATTTTCTCTTTGTGTAACTAGCACTTACATACAGTCAACCAATTGGAACCCTAGGCCACTGTAGAACTTTGTCAAAATAACGTTACAAATCAGATTGTAAGAAATATCTTACTGCTTGTTATTTTGACATGGTTGTAGAGTGGCCTAGGGTTCCAATTGGTTGACTGTACATACATTTAAAGAGAGCTCGAGTATTAGTTCAGAGGTAGTAATAAAGTTCGAAATTAAGTAGGTATAAGTTCATACCTACTTAATTTCGAACTTTGCCAATTTGAATGAATAGATATGAACGTTTCCGTTAGTCTCCACAAAAATATACCTAATAAATTTTGTAAATTTTCCATAATTTGCACATCTGTTTCCTTAGAACATGAAACCGTATATTTAAGTATGTATTATAATCATCGGCTTTTGTTTTGGTTATATATGAGTAGGAGTATTTAATCTATAATCTAACATAATTAATCGACACCTATATCATATTTAATGGCCAAATTGATTTCATTAAACTACCAATTATGTTTGCCAACGTAGGCAATTAATAATGTAACGTCCGACGAGCCATATTCGGATACAGAAATTTAACATCACTTCAACATCGAATTCAAAATAATACCATGATCATTTTATAAATACACTTATGCAGATAAAGTCTGTATTCCCAAAATTGGTAGACAGAGCACATGAAACTGCTCATGTTTCAGTGCCACTCTTATCGATTAAGGGTTTGAAAGAAAACAAAAACTGAAAAAAAAATGTACCTATATTTTCGGTATTATTTTGATGTCAAAAAGTATATTTCAAATAGCGTTATAGATATCCAATACATATACAGATGTAGTTCGAAAAGGGTTTCCTTCGGAAACGTTCGTATTTGTCATGCTAGTTCAGTCAATGTCAGTACGTCTTGTACTGAGACTGACTGAAATAGCATGACTCGTTCGTACGTTTCCGTAACAATACGAAGGCAACTCTTTTCTCACTACATCTGTACTGTATGTAATAATCAATGTTTTTGTATCAAAGCATATGTATGTATTTTCCGTATTTTATTTGTTTCGGTTTGATTTTTAAAGTTGTAGCACCGTTCACAATATCTCTGTTTATCATCGAGTTTGCCTAATAGAGAATGTCTTAAAGTATTATGTCTACCTTTTTGTATTAGGGTTTTTTGTATGTTAATCAATGTTTTTGTATCAAAGCATATGTATGTATTTTCCGTATTTTATTTGTTTCGGTTTGATTTTTAAAGTTGTAGCACCGTTCACAATATCTCTGTTTATCATCGAGTTTGCCTGATAGAGAATGTCTTAAAGTATTATGTCTACCTTTTTGTATTACGGTTTTTTTTGTGTAATAAATATTGATGATTTTATCATAAACGCTTAATAAACCTAAATTATTTATGTAGCTAATACCACAGAATTAAATATATAATAGTACAAGTACAGAAGGCTCACTACTTTGATGTTCACGAAATGCCGCCATTCTAAATTATTACCTACATTAACAAACGGACCGCACGCGAGCAGCCGACATTGAATTCTATTGCGCCGCGCGAAGGTCGTCACCACTGAATGGGCCGCGAACTCACGGCCGCCGGCTGTAGCGTGGCTATAGAATCGCGGAGCGAGCCGCCTCTGCTAATAGTTACTCTGTTATGTTGACTTACATGTTTGAGAGAAAATGGATAAAATATATATTTTCAATAATCAACACCATAAGCTTTTTCAAAGATAATAAATGCATCAATCAATAAATAAATACATCCAGCACGATATTCAGAATCAGGTGCCTTTATCTGGCCGCGACAGCCCTATTCGGCCCGCAGGTCGCGGCGGTCATTATTCTTTCGCCCTTCGTCTAAGTGAGTTCATTGTCGTCCCTACTTCCTTCCCTGCAGGAAATAATTTCACTTTAAGGCTTCCATTGAGAAAATATTTGCTATTTTTATGTTACAAATTGAGTTAATGCTTTAAGGTGCTGCAATTAGCAGATAATTGGCAGGGGGTTCTTTTGCACCCACTTATAGATAGATTATCGAGGGAAGAAAACGGATTTGCGTATCTGGTTGCTAACTTTTTTGTCCTTTTGACGTGGCAGCAACCTACTTTCATTAAATACTTTAAGAAGGTTCTTTAATAATTTAGGCAAGACAATACGGATAAGTCTGTCTTGGTTTTTATCATTCATAGGTAAGGTCAGGTGGGGTAAGGGAAACACACTTCATTTTTTATATTTTATATCGAGCTCTAATCACTTTATTTAATGTCGTATATTCATCTTCACCGACACAGAGTATGCTTCTTTAAGTCTATTTTCTAGGGTTAAAGGAATTTTTAAACTAGCTTTAATGCATGTATCTGAAAATTTATAAAATGTTTAGGCTGGTCCTACCGTTTCCCTTTCCCGGGTTTTGGGGTAAGGGAAACACTTCGCTAAAATCTCAAAAGTATTGGTGCTAGTGCGGATTATACCGGCAATGTAAATTAAAAAAAACATCATCAATCAAATGGAGACTTTGGTTCTTTGACATATAGTTTAAAATAGAAAAAAAATACATAAATTGAAATTCGGGGTAAGGGGAACATATGGGCTTAAAACAGGGGTTGGTAACTAAAAATTATAATTGTTTTTAAAGATTTTTTTGACAAGATTTATTCGAAAATTCAAAATTCAGTATTGCAAATTTAAAAACGACTATTAATTATTAGTAATTATATTCGTATTTAAAATACTGACTCTTGGATCAATACAAAATTTCTGGATGTATATCTAGATTCCTAAAGTTTTTTCTTCTATTTTTGTTTCGCCTAAAACTTTTTGCTATAATGATCAGTTGGCCTAATGATGATATGCCCGAATTGTGGTTGACCTATTCTGTTCTGGGTGACATTTTTATGCCCTAAAATTTTGTGTTCTAATATTAATTGGCATACTCATTAGTTGTAATAATATAATTTTTCATAATAGTTCATTGTCATAATCTTTTCTCTCCCTAATGCACTGTATAGCCTAATAATTATTACTCCTAAAGCGATTTAAACTAATATTATGTGTTGTAATATTTTTGCTCCTACTTTAATTTTGTAGAAATATTAGATGGCCCCCTTGTTGGTGCTAAATACTATAGTAACTTGGCCGTGTACTTGGGCTTAATATTTCCAATGTAACCTAAGCCACGTTTTGTGGAAACAAGTCGATTTTGTGGTTGTCGCAGTTCTAACCTAATCTAACCCACTTTTCTTGCAACAAGTTGTTTCTTTAATCGTCACAGTTCTAACCTAACTTAACCCACTTTTGTTGCAACAAGTCGTTTCTTTCGTGGTCACAGTTCTAACCTAACCTAACCCACTTTTGTTGCAAGTCGTTTCTTTAATGGTCACAGTTCTAACCTAACCTAACCCACTTTTGTTGCAACAAGTCGTTTCTTTAATGGTCACAATTCTAACCTAACCTAACACACTTTTGTTGCAACAAGTCGTTTCTTTCATGGTCACAGTTCTAACCTAACCTAACCCACTTTTGTTGCAAGTCGTTTCTTTAATGGTCACAGTTCTAACCTAACCTAACCCACTTTTGTTGCAACAAGTTGTTTCTTTAATCATCGCAGTTCTAATCTAACCTAACCCACTTTTGTTGCAACAAGTCGTTTCTTTCATGGTCACAGTTCTAACCTAACCTAACCCACTTTTGTTTTGTTAAGTCTGACATGTTTGAGAACAATGAATATGTGGGCAATCATTATTATACGGATTATATGTTGGGCTAATACATTTGAGGCGAAAAGTGTTATGGAATAATAGTATAGATCAAAAGTTTTTATGATCATAAATTTTATAGCAAATAAAATAAGGCCTTTTAAGTAATATAGTAATAATAAATAGGACAAATAAAGATTAGGCCTTCCATTACAGTATGCCAAGTATGATGTTATGCTAAATGATTATTAGGTTACATGCCCATTAGGCCAAAACGGTTAGGCCAAGTGATAATAGAGCAAACGTTCTTAGGAATGTAGAGGGACACCCAAAATTTCTATACTTATACACTTAGTATGTCTCTAAAAATATTCATGACCCCTGAAATCGGGAGAAGGAAACATATGTTCCACTTATCCCGGCTAAGGTAGTTCCCGTTACCCCGGTATGTCATTTGTAGGTTGTGTTATGAATCAAGTTGAATTTTCATATTTATAGCATAGTTTTCTCAAATTCAAATACATAACAAGAACATTATACATATAAAAGAATATTTACAGATATTAAAGTCTACTACAGTCTATGAATTCAGAGTTACCAATCAGTGTTTCCCTTCCCCCATAGTCCCCCTTACCCCACCTGACCTTACACCAAACGAATATCATTTTCGTTAGATAATTTTCCATTTAATTTTTATGAAATAAAATCACATTCGCTTTTATTGCCGATTCAGACATTGTTTAAATTCTCGTGTAGTTATTTTTACGGAATTTGGGACCCTGCGAATTTGCGTTAAAGAATTTACATAGTACAAAAAAAAACGTTTAAATCGGTTAGTCAGTAAGAATGTAAATCAAAAAGTTAATAACCAGGGCCCGTAATTTTCATGCCGACGATATCAATTTGACGTCTCGTTGCATATAGGCTGATTAGTTTTATTGTAATTGCAATTTAATCATGTCCAAATTAATTCAAAGGTAAGCTAAGCTATTCATACGTATAGAAAACAATTTATTTTGTTTTTATAATTAATTGAAATAATAAAAAAAACTAAACAAACTAATAAACTATTTCATAAAATGTATATATAAAAAATATAATCAAATAATTAAAAAAATTATTAAAAAAATTAAAATTATTTATTTGTTCACATTTTGTACAAAATCTTACAGTTGCTGGTGTCTCCTTGTAAGTTATTTGCAAAATAACCTGTGCCAGGAGGCACCGCTCTTCATAGCTATAACGTAGTACCTAATATAATTTTACTATCCTGTAACATTCCTATTTTCTAAATAAACATTTTTTTTAAATCCTAAAAGACATGCAGTGCGCGCGAGCGTGAATAATTTAATTTACTTTTCACGAATCAAGTAGGTATTAATCATTTCACATTGAAATGATTGATGAATAATGATTAATTATTAAATAAAATTCTTAAATCATCCTATATGTAGCGTGACGTCAATTTTTTGTCATCGGCATGAAAGTTACGGGCCCTGTTAATGACCTGGTAGATTAATAATGAGAGACCCATATGGTAGATATTCTTGCTTCATAACGAGATATGTACTCTAAATTATTAGAAAAGCCCACCAGCTTATTTTAAACCAAAATAAATGTCACATAAAAATACCAAACCTAATACCGGTACTAAGAATCGGAAGACAAATGCCTAGAGCAATCTGGTATGGCAATCTGAGCCTCCACCATGATATACGTTATTCGATAGTGTAAACTGAAAATTACATTTATTGTATAGAGAAAGTGATGTCCCCCCGAACGGTTAATTAATAGAACTAAAAATCACTTAAGTAGGTACCAGTGGCGGCTGGTGAAAATTTCTGCTAGGCAACACTGAGCAAAACGAAACCTACCTTTACATTAGGTACTTTACTATAGTTATCAATTTTAGGCAAGCCGGTGGGAATCGGCTTGTATGGATCAGCCGCTGCTGTACATTTAAAATGTCTCAAAGGTCAAAAACTCATGGTACAGAACTAGCTACGGCGGCAAGGGTTGAAGGCTTGTGACGCCTCCTTTGGCGAGTGGTCTCAGAATCTATATTTAAAGCGCGACAGAGATAAACAGTGATAGTGTACATTGATAACCAAACACAAAAAATTGATAACTAAACACTTTAACATTTTTTATCCTTGCTGAACAAAAGTATCTTCACTTAAAGTGTACAATGTGTTATTTAATTATTGTCTCTTGTTACAGGAACCACCTGGTATATATGTATATCCAACAAATAACAGGCCAATAAATTATAGCCAAGGGCTTAATTAAGGATAAGACCGTGGAAACGACCTCAATGAGAAGATCTGGTAATAACAATCTGCTAACTGTTATTAAGGATCTCATTAACAAAAAGACGACGACAAATTGTTAATCATCTTAATGAACTTTGAGACATTTATTTAACCCCTCATATGCTGTCAGTCAAATTTCATGGTTGAAAAAGTGACCTTGACATTTCAAACAATAAGCAGATTAAAATTCCCACGCACCGATCCGTGTCTAAGAATATGAGTGGTAATCTCACAAGCATGACATACATTTCACTTTACATACAGCAGTTGAAATCCAACTTAATAGAATCCAGAAGCGAAATAAATAATAAAGGCTTTCGTTGTTCAAGCCAGAACGTTTAGGGGAAAAATGCGGCCACAATGTAGTAATTGAGCGGCATTTATCCGCCAATTGGGCGCGTCCCCTGCGCTTCCGTTCGTTAGCCGCGCGGAAATGTTCCGGAAAATTGTTGCTCACAGAGAACCTATGTAAAGCGGACCAAGACGAGGCTCGCGTGCAATAAAATGTTTGCTCGACCGGCATCTATCTGTGTTCGAATGCAGGCGAAATGGCGTCCGTTTCGGCGTATTTTTAAATCAAGAGTGAATAGACATTTTTGGATAAACATACTTCATCCTAAACTGCATCGGTACTTTCCAGCAGGTGAGATTGTGGTCAAATGATTTACCTGTTTCCTATAAAAGAAACAAAAAGTTTGGTAAGCTCGATTTGTCGTGTTAGGTAAGTATGCTTTCTGTCCGAAAAATCTGGATTATAATTGTAATTTCAATTGTCGATAGGAATATATAATAGGAATCGAAATTCCTGGATAGCAGTGTACTATACTGTCCAGGAATATTGTCACTCACAGAGAACCTATGTAAAGCGGACTAAGACGAGGTTCGTGTGCAATTTCGTACAATGTAAGTCTGCTTTCTATCCGAAAAATCTGGATTAAAATTATAATTTCGACTATCGCATCGCCAGAAATCAAATACACTATAGTCCTGAAAAATTGTTGGTTACAGAGAACCTATGTAAAACGGACCAAGACAAGGCTCGCGTGCAATAAAATGTTTGCTCGACCGGCATCTATCTGTGTTTGAATGCAGGCAAAATGGCGTCCGTTTCGGCGTATTTTTAAATCAAGAGTGAATAGACATTTTTGAGTAAACATGCTTCATCCAAAACTGCATCGGTAATTTCCAGCAGGTGAGATTGTGGTCAAATGATTTACCTGTTTCCTATAAAAGAAAAAAAAGTTTGGAAAGCTCGATTTGTCGTGCTATATAAGTCTGCTTTCTGTCCGAAAAATCTGGATTAAAATTGTAATTTCAATTGTCGATAGGAATATATAATATAACTTGTCACTGCAATGCCACAGTTTCGTTTTCTTTTAACCCCTTATTTGCCAACAGTGGCCCTGAAGCTTTAGTAGTTTCATGTGCTCTGCCTACCCCTTTATGGGATACAGGCGTGATTGTAAGTAAGTAAGTATATATAATAGGAATCGATATTCCTGGATAGCAGTGTACTATACTGTCCAGGAATATTGTTGCTCACAGAGAACCTGTGTAAAGCGGACTAAGACGAGGTTCGTGTGCAATAAAATGTTTGCTCGACCGGCACATCTATCTGTGTTTGAATGCAGGCGAAATGGCGATTTTTCGTGCGATGTAAGTCTGCTTTCTATCCGAAAAATCTGGATTAAAATTCTAATTTCGACTATCGCATCGGCAGAAATCAAATACACTATAATGCTGAAAAATTGTTGGTTACAGAGAACCTATGTAAAGCGGACCAAGACGAGGCTCGCGTGCAATAAAATGTTTGCTCGACCGGCATTCTGTGTTTGAATGCAGGCGAATTGACGTCCGTTTCTGCAAGTTTGGTCGGCTCGATAATACGCTTTGTAAGTCTGCTTTCTGTCTAAAAAATCTCTATTAAAATTGTAATTTCAGTTATCGGCAAGAATCAAATTCACTATAATGTCCCGAAAAATTGTTGCTCACAGAGAACCTATGCAAAGCGGACCAAGACGAGGCTCGCGTGCAATAAAATGTTTGCTCGACAGGCACATCTATCTGTGTTTAAATGCAGGCGCAATACCGTTTGTTTCTACAAGTTTGGAGGGATCGATTTTTCGTGCGATATAAGTCTGTTTTTTGTTACAAAAGCATACATTTAAAAACCACTATTAATAATTGGCACATCATCGAATGCACACAATATATCTTGAAACTTTTATAATAATAACACGCAAGTATCTACCTGCCATCAAAGACAATGTAACTCCGTATAAGATAAACAAAGTCTAATAGCTGGAATCGAATTAGGTACTGTCCTGTATTCACCGTATAAATGCCGAGACCACTTGGCAAAGGAGGCGTCAGAAGCCCTTCGACCCCCGCCACCGTGGTCAGACCTACTACCATGAGTTTTTGAGGTTTTCAAAATTTTAGAATACTTTACTCTATAGCGTAAACGTCACGGAAAATGACATTCATTGCATGGAGAAAGTAAACACCGCTCCCAAACCGTTAACACATTCACCGCTGAGCTACAGTTGTAACGCTACGTCGTAGCCGATGACATGGATTTCCCTGTATGTTTTTTTTATAAAATAGGCAGCAAACGAGCAGACGAGCCGCCTGATGGGAAGCAGTCATCGCCGCCCATGGACATAAGCAACATCAGGGGAGTCACTTATGCGTTGCCGACCTTTGAGAACTCTAAATACCTGCTTCTTGAATGTCATGTCATAGCGAAATTCCATCATAGAGGCGTAACGAGAGCGTTTTTTATTATTATTATTATACCTACGATAGAGTGAGCTCGCCCAGAAGATGCCTCTTCTATATTTGAAGGTTAGAATTATCGTGATTCGCACTGAAGGGGTAAATTACTAGAACTAAAAATACATAGGTACATTTTACGCGTACATTGTTGTAATTGACGTTGTCTATCTCTGTCACTCTTTAAACATTAAAATTCCCAATAAATTGAGTCTTCTTTAAAGGGTGATAAAAATAAAAACATTTTTTTTTAGAAGTCGCTGAACAATCTTGGTCAGTTTGAGGACCTAGCGCCTCGCCTACATTATAATTTATTCCTTAAGTTACAGGTGACACCTGCACGGGAAGCATGGTCGCGCGATAGACGATAAAATAGCAGGCCGTCCCTATCGCACTATTTGTAAGTGCTTCCCTGTAGGCCTAGCACATGATTGCCGCGGGAGTATGTCGCCGCGAGATAGATCACACGTCTCCTTCTAACTGTATTAATGACATAAGGACGGGTAGTCTATCTCGCGGCGACATACTCCCGCGGCAATCATGTGCTAGGCCTACTGATGCTTCCCGTGCAGCAGGGCTAGCACATGATTGCCGCGGGAGTATGTCGCCGCGAGATAGACTACCCGTCCTTATGTCATTTATACAGTTAGAAGAAGACGTGTGATCTATCTCACGGCGACATACTCTCACGGCCATCATGTGCTAGGCCTACTGGTATTGGATTATAAGTGGTGTACTATCAGCTGCAAAAGTACATTGAGAAATTATGAATGAATGCTGAGTGCACACATTTTATATTAATAATAAATTCAGTATTTATATGCAATAAGTATTATTTTAAAGCAGTTATTAAATAAAATATGTTGTGGCAAATTTCCAATAATCACTTTTCCTGTTAATATGGAATTACAATAATTAATTATTCCAGCATACCTACTTTAAAAGCATACAAATATTATCATAGTATTTTTTAATACGAATGTTGATGTTGTTTTATATGAATACCTAGTTGTCAAAGCGGACCCCAGCCGTGGCAAACGCCGGGATAACGCAAGGAGGATGATGATTTTTTTTATACGAATACCTATAGCGTATTAATTATCTTTTAATACTACAACGTTTTACGTTTATAATTATGGCCAGAGATCAGATGTTTGGCGTCATTTCTAACAACATACATAAAGTTCATTATTCCAAAAACTTCAAACAAATCACACCCAATATCTGATAATTGACACAATAAATAAACTTTAAAAAAAACCGCCTTCAAAAATAAGCGCATTACAAAACACAGAGAAACTAAAAAGCAAAAAATAATAACCCTTTGAATTCAGATTTCTTATCGGATTGCAATAATCTAAACGTCCAAATTATTAAACAAATCATGTAGTTAAAATAAATGTTTTAAATATTAAAAATAACAGTATTAGTTTTGCACTTCGTTATAGTTTTAGGTTAATTTTTATTCTAAGTTTCCATGGTATTATGTACTTAAAGTTAAACTATGAATTTCTTAATTAAAAAGTATATATCGATACCTTTGGGTTCAATTGGCGTAAAGGACAAAATGCAGGTTTTCAGGAGAAGCAAAAAACAACTTTTTTTTTAGAAAAATGTTTATATCTTTTTTGTTTTTTGACCTATATTTGTGACGTATATAGAAAAATATGTAGATTTTTAGTATCCTTCACCTAGTGTAGCAACCGTAGTGATAAAGTAAACGGTTTAGAAGTTAGATGGTTGTAAAGGACACGTCAAAATGCTATGGACGTCCTTTACACCCACGACTTTTTTGAACAATTAGAGTTGATAGGGTCGTAAATGACGGTCTTAGATGATTTTTATACAAATTCGGGGCGTAAATGTAACCGGAATGGTACAAATGGCAACTGTTTTTAGCTTAGTTTACAATTGAGAAACTTGAAAAATGTATCAAAACGTAGTTAATATGGCATAGAATAGCCACATTAGTGTTACAGTGTATATTTATCTAAATATTTAGCAGAGACAAAGAACAAGACTATTTTATATCCAGTTTTGCAATAAAGAAACAACATTTGCTTAAAAACTATCTAATATTTTGGAAAGTTATTATTTTAGTACTCGCCGCTCGGCTGTCGCAATAAGTTACGCATTCAGTATTTAATTCAAGTAGGGAAACGCTTTCGTAGTTTAAGTAAAACACTAATTGTAATCACGTAAACTTTAATCAGCAACTGTGAATAGTAGACTATATTAATACGACAGTAATTTTAAGTCTAAAGTAGAAAGAAGTTTTAAGAACAACTAAGAGTTAAGTACTTATTTATAAACGCAAGTTAGGACGCGTATACAAACTGTAGTCAAGACTAGTTACCTACTATGTGGATTCATATTTTTGATAATTTTAAAACAGAAGATTGTTATTTAGTCTTAAACCTGTTAAATAAGAATAATCTTAATTATGAGTTCAATCCTAGAAATATTATAGTCAATGCTTTAAGTACCTGGGTACATAGCCAAGTCACCAAACGCTAACGCTCATTCGTTAGCGAAACGCACCTGTTATTGTCGCACTAAATGTTAGTATAGTCTACTGTTAAAGTTTACTGCCGGCGTAGCTGAATGGCAATCGTCGACGACAGACGCCGACAAAAATGCAGTCTGGTGCAATACGCAAGAGCGATAAAGATGTATAGCTACGAAATAGATATTATCGTGAGCGTTTGTGCATTTGGGTACGTACCCTGATTACCATAATGTTTTTTTTAATTACCTACATCTCGCCGCAGTATAATAATACTACGAAAGCGTTTCCCTGCTAGAATTAAAGACTGAATGCGTAACCTACTGACTATTCAGACAGCGGCGAATACTAAAAAATAACTTTGAATTTGTTGCCAAAGTATTAGATAGTTTTTAAGCAAATATTGTTTCTTTATTACAAAACTGGATATAAAATATTAGTCTTGTTCTTTTTTGTTGCTAAGATAGCTTAGATAAATAATACACTGCATTAAACTAATGTAGAGCTATTCTATGCCATATTAAGTACGTTTTGATACATTTTTCCAGTTTTTAATTGTAAACTTAGAACAACATTTGTACCATTTCGGTTACAATTACGCCCCGACTTTGTATAAAAATCATCTAAGACCGTCATTTACGACCCTATCAAATCATGGGTGTAAAGGAAGTTATAACATTTTGACGTGTCCTTTACAACCATCTATCTTCTAAATCGTTTAGTTTATCACTACGGTTGCTACACTAGGTTAAAGATACTCGTAATCTGCATATTTTTCTTATACACGTCACAAATATAGGTCAAAAAAACAAAAAAGTGGGTTTATCTTTCTCTTGGAAACCTGCATTACATGTCCTTTACGACAATTGAACCCAAAGATATCGATTACAGTTGCGGATAAAATATTTTTAGTGCTGGTCGTAAAGGACGAAGAACAAAAAAACTTGTCCTTTACGCCCAACTTTATCACACTACTATAGAAAGTGATCCTTAGAAAGTAAGGGCTTATAGGGCAACAATATATAACAATGTGACTTACGACTATATTTTTATTTGTAGATTTCCTTTACGACACAAATAATAATTTATAATTAATGACTTGATATTTACGCCCCTTCAGAAAAGCTATTTTTGCAAGTCCATAGTAGGAAATCTTGGTCGTAAAGGCAACTTTTTAAGAGATATCGAAATTTTAACTACACAGATCGATAGCGCTTGAAATTCTGAACAAAACTGTATATATAACTCATTTTCGCCAAAATGTCCTTTACGCCAATTGAACCCAGAGGTATCGATATGTTACTTGTATTAATTTAATAATGGTCGAAACAACGGTTTTAAGAAATTACTTTTGGACACTAAGGGCTACTTGCACCACTCGCTTAACTCAAGGTTACTGGGCTGTCAACTGTCAAATTCCATATAAAATGGTGGGTTAACCCTCCATTTTCGGTGGTGCAAGTGGCCCTTAAAAAGTTTCTTTGACGTCAACAAAGTTTGACATTCCATTAACCTCTCGTATCATCATCATCATCATTCTCTTGTCCTCTTCCCATTATTTGGGGTCGGCGCAGCAGATTTTCCTCCTCCATTCCTCTCTATCAGCCGTCATTTCCATACTAACACCTTTCACTCTTATATCATTGTTCACACATTCCATCCATCTTTTCTTAGGCCTTCCACTAACGTTGTCGCCATCCACCTTCATATTTACCACTCTGTTTATAACATTGCTTTCATCCCTCCGCATTACATGCCCATACCATGCTAATCTGCTTCCTCTCACCTTCTCTGTCACTGACGCTAGTGGTGTGTCTTCCGCGCTGATCGCTGTGGGGGCTGTGTCGGGGCGCGCCCCATCCTCGTGGGGCGGTCTGATGTCGTCGTTCACTGGCGCTACTCTCAGGCTTCCCCTTATATACTCATTCCGAATCCTATCCCGTCTATTCTCATTTCATTTTCATGCAGACTTCTCTCATCCTTCTTCTTGACGGCCCAACACTCACTTCCATACAAGATATCAGGTCGGATAACAGATTTACAAATTTTCCCCTTCAGCCTAAAGCTTAATTTAGACGGCGTGTGAACTCGCATGCGATTTTAGTCACATTGCAGGCTGTTGAGGCTACATACAATTTGCACAGCCATCAAATATCGCAATGTAATAAAACTCGTATGCGAGTTCTCGTACCGTCTAAATGGGCCCAAGTGGCATTAACCTCTCGTATGCCGCGATTATTTTTTGACTGTTGTTGACTGTTGATATTTTTATTAAGTATATTTTCACGGCTTTTGTTTATAACTATTGAATTTAGCTATTAAACAACTCAATATAGGTAATGCTGTGACGTCGCTGTCCTTACATTATCTGGGCTTCTAGCCAAACGCACAGTCGTTGACGATCCGACAAAACGTAAATCGTTCTGTCGCGCCGCAACAGAAGAGCGATAGGAGCTAGCTACGACACGCTTAGGAAGTAAAAGCGATCGTGACGTTGGCTAGGTATCAACATCAAAGTTGACATTTCCGTAAACAGAAATGCGATAAACAAACCATAATTGAACCGGAAGTTGTTTCAACAAACCTTTTATTACGCCGCTACTTATTATTCCCCAAGTCACTTCCTGAAGTCGAAATCCGCTTAACCTCGCTGTTTCATTGGCAATTTTAATCAGTATGATAATAAGATGAAAGCGGACGCAAATATCTCCATACAAAGGTAGACTCCGTTTTCCTCTCTGAACATCGACAATTTTTTTTTTTTTTTTCACATAAGTATTTATGGTTTTCATGTAAGTATTTATGGTAGCTATTCTTATTACCTATAGATTTCCCCTTAGTTACTTATTAAGATTTTTGTTCGAAACAGATGTTATTCACATTTTCAAACGCTTCTTACTCTTATGGTAGTTACTTATATTTGGGCATTTTAGCAAGTCAAGAACCATTGTGCCTATTTTGCGTGATAAATCGAGGTAGCTCTGCTCAAGCCACCCCAGCTCCAACATTTTAAGTAATTAAAAAATAGTAATCAAACATAGCTTGGGATAATATACAACTTGTATCAACACATTTAAAAATGTTACAATCCAGAGGGGAAAATAAAGACTAGGTTTGTATGAAAAACCTATTTGACGTGAATTCACTTTCGTCTTAATAACGTTAAACCAAAACCATAGCCGAGGAACAGACATTGCAAAACAGACACTTTAAATTCATAACACTTGAAAAGCATTAGAAACAACAGCAGCCATATTGCCGCTATATGTTTTTGTGTGTGCTCGTAACAATAATTGTCGTGTCAGTAACGACGCACGCAGATGTTGCCCTATTTAATTAAAACTTTGAACCATCGTTATCCCGCCCTCGACATTATTGGACCTTTCTATGGGGGCAACGGGCCACTGTGAGCGAAATGGGCAACGCTCACTGTGGAATTTAGTATTGATGTGAAGGTAGATGATCGTCTTTAAATACCTATGTGTGTATACAAGCCTGTAGTTTTCTAATAAGATACCAAATTGACGATATTAATTATTCCATTTTTTAATTACTTATTTCTATTTTTTTTACTGTACAATTATTTCGAATTTCGACTGACATGTTACAATTACTGATTAAATTATATATAAGTATGGTACCTTGATGTTTAATAGTATCATCAGCTTGGTAATTTAATTCCAAATTTAAATATAATATTATAATTATGTACTAGTACTAGTTCTAATCTTAAGCTAATGTTCAACACAATTTTTTGTTATGAATAAATGAAATGAAATGAAACCACAGAATGAAACCTACATCTACGTACATACTAAATAAAAACGCAAGATTACACCTCAACTATTTTTTTTATAAAATCTTAGGTGATACTGTTATGCTACATATTTAGGTACGATTTCCGTGTGAAAATTGAGATATCGTGCTAAGTAGTAACGTGGAAGTAGTAACTTCCATATCAAGTCGTATGGATGAAACAAAGTTCAAACTAGGCTAGAGAGTATTTCGATACGTTTTGATGTAATAATCTAATAATGTTCCATTTGTTAATACCTATTCATTAAAACAGCAATGTGTCAAGTTGAAAAATTGGTTACTTTTAGGACTTAGGTACAGTCAAGTGCAAAAATACGTATCGATTTTATCCGCTCAAAAATATGTACCGAGACCTTATTCCGCCGACATAAAGTGCTATGGGACATATTTTTGATAAGTTGTACGCACCCATATTTTTACACTTGACTGTACATGCAAAATATCAAAAAGTGTACAGACTACAGACATTATCGTTTGTCATTCATACGACTTTGTAACTCCGTCATACCCGAATGATTTATTACCTTGGTACTGGGGTGATAAAGACTGATATTACAAAAATATCAGACAGACACATACACCCGAGCCAAATGATGATGTAATGTTAAGAAAAGGGATTTTTTTATAATACTTACTCTTATGTACAGATGGTTCAAAAATCGAAATTTAAATCAAACATATGCCACAGCTATCTTATACTTTTAAACGAGCAATTCTTGTATATTTATTTATTTATATATACCGACGATCTCGGAAACCGCTCTAACGATTTCGCTGAAATTTGTTTTGTGGGGGTTTTCGGGGGTGAAAAATCGATCTAGCGTAGCCTTAGATCCCGGAAAACGCGAATTTTCGAGTTTTCATGAGTTTTTCTTTCGCGTTTGTAAACGTAAAATATGGTCGTTAATTTCGCCGCGCGCGCATCGATTCCGCTTAGAACAGTCGTACGAGGTCGGTCTAATGTACGCAGATAGATCGTAGGTTTCGAATCCCGGCCAGAAATTAAGTTTTTGTTTTTTGTCTTTTTTTTTTCTTTTTGTATTTATAAGAGTTTTTTTTATCTAAAGACGTGATATATTAAAATAGAACCGTGATATATTAAAAAAGACGTGATATATTAAGATAGAGCGAAGCTCGGTCGCCCAGATATTGAATATAAAAATACATCAAATTGTGTAAAGCCTGACCCGAAACATATGACTACGCGCCATGTTGTGGAATTTCATTGGAACTATTTTCTTCATACTATACTGAACTGTCACTGCATACATTAGAATAACAGCGCCCTGCTCACAATAGGCTACTTTACCCTTTTTTAAAGTCTATTTTATATTATTTATTACTGTCCAATTGACCGAAAAAACCACAAAAACACATTTATAAAGTTTACTTTAACTTAATTAGGCAAAAACATCATTAGCGATGTTAATCTTTAGATTGTCTGCGCATGACGTAAATCGAATTGAGCACAACATTTTCTGACATTTAAGTTATGATGAGGCATAAAGTTCATCATGTCAGTAATTGATTCGGCATTAAGTTAAGGTTCTATGACTTCACTACACGCCTGACAGCGTTTTCGGTGGCCAAAGTTAAAATAAGTATTACACACATTTTTAATCGAAAATACGTAGCCACCATACACTTTTAATACCCAAAATCTATAAAAATTGGTTTCTTATGTCAAATACTACAGGAAAAAATAATTTCTTGTGCCAAATTCAATAAGAGTCTAGTAGCGTAGTAGCCTATTGTCAGTCATTCTCAAGACGTAAGGGCGAATGCAAATTACCACGACTTATTTGTTTTCAGTGGAATTTCAGTTCTAATTCTAATTTATCAGAATTCAAAATCCACTGTAAATAGAAGCGTCGCGGCAATTAGAATATGGACAATTGAGAATTACCAATTTCTGGTCTGGGAGAAGTTCTTATTCGACCGCACGTGCCAATATTGATACCCGAGCAAGCGAAAGATTCTAATATTGGACCGCCAGCGTAGCGAGTGATGAATTGATAGTATAAGGTTATTATTATTAGGGCGGGGTAGGGGGTAGTATTATAATTTTTATTAGATATAGATATACAATTAATATCAATATCGACATCTAAATAAGGTTTTTGCAAAAATAATATTTTTGGCACAAGCTTTTATCGCTGAGTACCTTTCTTTTTACAGTCATCAGATGTACTGCTCTCCGAGACGTTTCTAAAAACCCCTTACTCGATGGGGATACGACGTTTCATAACAGAGTTCCTATGACAACATTTCTGCTCCATCATCAGATCAGCTCATACCATAATATTGCATTATCACGTGATTTACATAGATATCTGTGAAAATTTTCAGCTCAATGAGAAACCGGGAAGTGGGCCAAATTTTGCTGCTACGTTTTGACCCAAACCACACCTCGGACACTGGCGATCAAATAGTATATGAAAGAGGCGCGTTCCTAGCACACAGTGTAAGCTCGTGTAGGTGAACGCGTACTATGCTTGTATGAGTGACATATGACAGGTCGACTGTTCGCGTTTTTGACAGGCGGTAACTGTCAGGTAACCGAGAGGGGGTGGGCGGCACTTTCAGCGGGGAGCGGGAGTGGCCATACTGTACGATAGTACTCTTTATTATACTGTGCCCAAACTAACATACTTACTAACAAGGCAAGTTGAATAAAAGCTTGTAAAAAAAATACATAGAATACCTACCATAGGAATTAAGCGTTCCGCTCACACTCGCGGTGACGACGTAGGCCTTTGGGCGGCCTGTACTTTTCAATTGCCACATATTTGCCTATATCAATGGCGATCTAAGTTATTACAGACATTTGAAAGCAGTATTATGTTACTGCCCTAAATTCAGACGTATTGTTGCTTTATATTAACAAGTCTCGTAGAAGCATTTTTAAAGAGAAGAAGATTTTAGACAAAAAAAGTTTTGCAGTCAAATGGCATGGCTTCTCGACACAGATGTAAAACATTTAGGACATCACTATTACATTTTTGACCCTTATCATTTACCTGCTTAAATACTTGAAATTTTTAAATATAAATATTAGCTCCATACAGAGCATTTCTTTATTTATTCAAACTTTAATTTAACAAGAAAAATTGAAAAAGAGACAACTACAAATGGCGGACTTACTGCCAATAGGCATGTCTACCAGTCAAACATTGAGTCAATCTTGAAATGACAGCGTGTTTTCATTGTGGTTCCAAGTTCTATGATACCTAGATACATTTTTTCATAGACTTTATTTGTCTTTAACGGAATTTATTTGATAGCCTGTGCGGTGACGGGTTAAGAATTTCACCACCCCCTTTTCTTCCCGTGGGTGTCGTAGAAGTCGACTGTGGGATATATGGGTTAAATTGTGGCGTAGGCGAGAGGCTGGCAACCTGTCACTGCAATGTCACAATTTCGTTTTCTTTCAACCCCTTATTTGCCAAGAGTGGCACTAAAACTTAAGTAGTTTCATGTGCTCTGCCTACCCTTGTACAGGCATAATTGTATGTTTGTATGTATTTGATACAAATAGTGGTTCTGTACAAGTTAACGTTTTTTGTTCAAATAAAAACCAAATTCCCTATAGTTTAAATAAACAGCTCTGCTTAAGCCATCCATACAATTATAACTAGCGCTCGGTACAAATATACGTACAAATCATTTGTTTCAATGTTCAATGTGTGTTTTGCGAAAATGTTATGGTAAGCAGCTTTTCATCAAAAGCTGCTTTTGCAACTACTTGTTTGTTTTAATTATGTAGGTTTACATCTTTTTATAATATTTTGTTATTAATCAGTGCTCACCGAAACTCCGTGTGTAACATAGAGTTTAACATTAGTAACATTACTTATAGCCAAAGACATATAAATCCGTATAGACAGATAAAGTTTAAGAAAAAAACGTACCTCAGTACCATACAGAAAAAGGTACGGTGACCTAGATGGCATTACACCTTTGGGGTACGCTCAGCTAGATGGCGCTAATATTAATATTTGACATTTTAAAACATATCGAGCTAAGCATATGGGCCAAATTGTCAAAACTGAGGTTCAAAAGTTTCAAGCCTGTGTCAAGAGATGGCAGTGTATGCACTGTGATTACACAGTTTACTTCGACAGTAACTCTCTATAATACTCGATCCTCTTTGCTTATAGCGAAAAATTTTGAGATAAAATTAAAATTTTGAAAAAAACCCCGACGACATAGTGGATCGATTTTCATGACACATGGCTAAGAACACTCCCGTCTAACTCAGCTTTCAAACAAAAAAAAACTAAATATAAATCGGTTCATCTGTACGGGAGCTACGATGCCACAGACACACACACAGACAGACAGACAGACACGTCAAACTTATAACACCCTGTCGTTTTTGCGTCGGGGGTTAAAAATAAACATAATACACAACTCGTAAATGTGGTAATTTGAATTTAAACTAACATTGAACAAGTACCTTTATGCTGCTGTCACCACACCTTAGCCATAAAACGGTATGAAGCAACATAAACCATAAACCATAAACAGAACTGGAATTGCAAACCCTAAACCAAGATTGCAGTACAAGTACTATACTCGACGGTTTATTCTATGATTGCAGTTGCAAATACGAATAAACCTTTCATTTACAACTTATAAGTATTTAGTAAGCCGTAACTTTTAGTTAAACTAAAAACTACGAAATCTAAGTCGGTTCATCCGTTTGAAAGCTACAATGCCACAGCCAGACCCACACGGAGACAAACAGACAGACACGTCAAATTTATAACACCCCATCGTTTTTGCGTCGGAGGTTAAAAAGTTGTTCAGAACATTCTCCGTTGTTCAGACGGTAAAACAAGCAGGGTAGGCTAAGAAACGAAACGCTCGTAGATATCTATCTCTATCGCTCTTGCGGATTGGCCCGACAGAGTCAGACTGAGACTACCTTTCGCGGCGTTTCGTTTTCGTTTCGCGTCGCAGAAATGCCATTCTGATACGGGGCCTGAACCAGGGATGTAACGGATGTGGTTTTAACGGAACCGGAAGCGGAAGCAGAAGTTTTGAATTTAGTTTAACGGAAGCAGAAGCGGAACCGGAACCAGAAGCGGAACTTATAGATGTTAAAAACGAAAAGAAAAAATACCACATAAGGACTGTATCGTTAAGTATAAGGACAAAACAAACCTCGTCTAAATGTTGACATGTGCATAATTTTGTATTATTATGTTCCGAGAGTATGATCTTAAGGTATTGGTAAGTACTATTTGATATAAGAAGGTCTGATATTTTTTTTATTTTAGGGACTTTATGGTACTTTCATTAAGGTCTAGCAAATAAATTTCGGACAACCCCTATTTGGCTTAATTTGAGAATATTTCAATGACTCTTTGTACGATTTCAACAAACAAAGGTTAATATGCTGCCAAAATATATTCTTTAAGAGTCCTCTTCATGATTTTTCCAATTGGGTACTTGTAGAATAAATGCGGCGAATTTATAAAATTTAAAAAAACGCAATTTTGAGCAACGTTCCGGATTGCCGTAAATTTTTGATGCTAGCAGGATGAGAGAAACAGATAAAAAAATTAGCCATAGGCCAAAGTCTAATTGACATTCATGGTGTTTGAACAGTGCTTAAACCAGATCGATATAAACAATGTATGATAGTCAAATTCGACATCAAAGTCGGAGTTAGAGTAAGCACCATGCCACATTCTCTAAATGGCCGCCATACACAGATCCTGAACTATATTTTTTTTAAATAACAGTGGCTAGACTATGTCCAGATATTCTGCTTTGTGGATCATGTGTCGTTGAGGTTCGCACCATACAATTTTTTTTCGCAATCGTATCGTCTTTTACGCACTTTGTGAATTTTCTAGTAGCATTTGTCCGGAATCGTAATTGGTACTCGGGAGGATTAAGTCAATACTGTCTAAACCATATGCTTTACGTCGAGTTTCTAGGAGAAAATGTGTACCTTATTATGTGCCTTATTAAGCCCATGGCTTGTTATAAGAAAAAAATATAATAGCAAATAAATACGGCTACTCAAAGTTGTCTTCATACTTAACGATACAGTCTTTAGGTATAACCTAAACCAAAACTAATTAAATTACCTATAACTTTTAGGTGTTTACTGTTCAGCCTGTAATCAGCAGTTTGTAAATCAGCCTTTAGGCCCACTTAGGTTTTAAAAACGAAAAGAAAAGTTACCTGATTATATCAGTAAGTATACCATCTTAAGTATATCATTCATTACAATCCAAATATTTAAATCACCTTGAACTTTAAGATGTTTAGTTGTTTACTCACTAAAATCACATAAGAATCTTTTTAAACCTTTATTATGACGACCGGTCTGGCGCAGTCGGTAGTGACCCTGCCTGCTACGCCGCGGTCCCGGGTTCGAATCTCGGTAAGGGCATTTATTTGTGTGATGAGCACAGATATTTGTTCCTGAGTCATGGATGTTTTCTATGTATATAAGTATTTATATATTATATATATCGTTGTCTGAGTACCCACAACACAAGCCTTCTTGAGCTTACCGTGGGCCTCAGTCAATTTGTGTAAGAATGTCCTAAAATATTTATTTATTTATTTATTTATTATGCCGTAAAAGGTTTTAGAAACGAAAAGAAAACTTACTCGTTAGGTAGTATAATATAATCCAAAACTAACCAGTAAACGTGATATGTATAATTGTTAGCACACAATTAAATTTTTAAATTAAATGGAGTGATTGTAAAAGAAGTAAACTGTATTTAATAAACAACCACTGAATAGTTGTTCACTCGCTACTAACTAGGTGGACAGGATAAATATTGGCGCGCAATGAAATGAAGCGAAGCGATTAATGTTTAGTATCGCAGCACGTGGCAGCGGAGAGATGAGCGAATGACAGGTATAAACCTGTTGGTCTTTGATTTGCGCCGCTCATGTCTCACCGTCGCGCTAGGTTCCGACATCCGCTATAACTTCCGTTTGAAAAATAACAGAACCGGAACAGAAGCGGATGTCTAAAACAAACGGAAGTTCTGCAAAAACGGAAGCAGAAGCAGAGCTCCGTTACATCCCTGGCCTGAACATACTATGAGATCGTAATCGTCAACAATACGAACTACCCGACGTTGGATAAAGTCAAGTGGAAAAAGTTAGTATTTACTTATAATATTATTTAAAATGGAAACTACAGCACTTTTAAATTAGGAAAGAGTTAAAAAAGAGTTACTTACATAGTTCATTCATTTTATTTGCAATAATTTATATCTGCTTATTTGTATGGTTGCTGTAGATATGTCTGCCTTACCTTTACGTAAGATTTGTGCATCTTGAAACTTCACTCTTTGTTGCATAAGCAAAGTGGGGCACGAACTCCACAAAATAGTTGTTGCAGGTTATATTTTATTGGCCCCACCCCAGAGTTCTATCACACACTGTTTGCGGGCTTCATTGTAAATAGGGATGTTTGTGTTCTCCAAAGTGTATTGGTAGTGGTGAATAAAAAACCTTTTGTTTTGTACACTTTTCGATATGTACATTGTGTATTGTGTAACTCCAATAGTCCAAACCAAACCTCTGGCGGTGGTAATTGTTATTTATGTATATTTGATGTTTTTCTGTCTTGTGAGGCAAATTTAATACCTACTTTCTAACAGAGATTGCTGGTCAAGTAACGAATTTAATTTAAAAAATAAAATAAAGAAATATGTATGTGAGTAGGTACTCGTAAGAAGAAACCACATGTCTGCAGCTTACTGTAATTTTACTTTACTTATATATTTACTTTCTTCGTCCTCGGTATTTTGACCTTTATTTCCATCTCAAAATTTATTTGAGGCATATACGCCCAAAAACATTTTTTTTTATTTAAATTTTACTGTTCAAAATTTTCTAGCTGTGAATCTTCAAATCAAGTCTATGGGTATCATAATTGTTTGCCATAAAATAAGGGTTGAAATCATAATATTGTATTTTTAAGTATACGAGAACTGTTTAATTCCGAATTTACGCTTATTTCACATGTTCTTTACTGTTCAATATAGGTAATCAAGATAATTCAATATCATTTCGTTTGTTGTCGAAAGAACAAAATTCAATTTAACATTCCTTAAACAAAATGAATAAACTCGACCGGAATTATGCTCTGCTACTCGTACTGTCTCATACGACCATATCGAAATAATCAAATTTGATTAAATATCTCTTCTGGTAAACAAAGGGAAGAGCTCGTACATCGGAATATTTGTATAGCAAATCAAAATTAAAAATACCAGTCGAGGTAGGAACGGAGCCGCGGTTGACTTCTTGCCCTCATTGCGGCAATCTTGTGGGAAATCAAGACAGCCACGACCGCACACGAACGATCTGCTATACTGTGTTGCGAATAAACCAGTGGAGAGAGATCCCTTCAGCGCCTGTCGGCGCGAATGATGAGGGCGCGTCCAATACATAAATACATATGAATTAAGACATGTTTCATTGTAAACGAACCCAATTATATTTTATGTTCGGAGCCTTTGAAATTAAAAGAGTGATAAATTGACAATGTAATTGAGTTGTAACTGAATAATAATAATATTTTTTTCTTAATAATCTGCCGATTCCAGTAAATTGGGCGCAATTAGGATATTAAGGTTTAACTGACTTTGTAGAATGTCTAGTTACAAAAATTATATAAATTGTATTTAATTCTCAGTATTTAGAAAACATTTTATGGTTCTGTTATTTTCAGAAACGGGAGTATAATTAAATTGATTTCATGGAATATTCTGCCATTGGTAATAAATGTAATAATTATCGTAAATGTGGGTGATTGTTTTCCTTTGAATAATAAAGTTTAAAATATTCTTCAAAATTATGAATACTGCAAAGTAAAATCGATTTCGTTAACTTAAAAATAATTCTGTTAACGATTGGTTCCAAAAAAGTTGAGATAGAACCGCCCAACGAAATGTCCCTGAAACGATGTAACACGTGCAAAATATTAATAAATTGGAGCACACCGTGTCGCAATTACGTGCGACAATTTTAATATGAATATTTTATTTGAACGGTCGATTGGCTGCCGGACAAACATTTGATATTCCCAGTGAATACGAAAGGTTTGCTTATTAATTGGATTGTCGTGCCACGTACCCGGGGCGGCGACGGAAAATCGCCCGATGTGAATTGCTCTTAATTCGGCACCGGGCTACCAATAAAATATACGCTTTGCTTCAACCGCCCTGGAACGGGGTTTGAATAATAAATAAAATACCTATTAAGCCACAGATTAAAGTGCGTGGGATTATTGGTAACGTATTTTATTGGAAACTATTAGCGTGAGCGACATAGAGAGAGCATATTAAATTTTATGCGACATAGTACTTTGTAATAACTCTGCCTACATCTTTAAGCTGTTGCAGTGTCCAGGTCACAGATGTCATATATACCATAGATCAAGCAAACGTATCTACTTAGCGTGTCAAATGAACTCAGTGAAATCCACTGAGTTGTCCGTCTTTACTCGCAGCTGGCAGCTTTCGGGCGTCAATTTTTGTAAGTTGAAGTCAACCAAAACATAAAAAATGCCTCGTTACGTGATATTCAATTGCAACAACACAAAAATTATGAACAATCAAGAGCCTGAGACATATTTAAAATTACAGGCAAGAATCGACTTCAGTACAAAATTTGACACGCTCGGCCCCTATACAAATATATGAATTTGCTTCTTCTATCTAAATTAAGTTCTGTGGTCCAGGTATACCCTAAACACAAGGAAATTCAAGGTCACTTTGTCAATGATCTTGATCAACTTTCACAGGCGGCATACGAAAAGTAAATCCGTTGACATTCTAGTCTGTATATTATACGATGCTTTCTTTGGTTGGATTTAGATGTCTGAATCAAACTCTTTTATACTACGACGGTGACAAAGCAAACACATGGCTCAACTGATCTAGAAAATTGCGGGTCACAACTGGATGAGACTAGTCCAAGACCGGGACAAGTAGCATACTAGAAGATAAGCCTATGCTCAGCAGTGGACGATAAGGAGCTGATATGATGATGATGATGTCTCACCAGTAACGCCTGCGTAGCGTAGTGACTTAACGGAAAGCCAGAAAATCCCGTCAGCTTTTCCGCGGTTTGGCATTCAATTTAACAATCGACGAGTTGGTACAATAAGTCATTAGAATTCCGCCGTCAATCTATTTGGAATGAGTGTAGCGACGTAAGGAACTCATAAAACTTTTTAATGAGGGTCTCAAGTTCTTGTCGGACCCGAGGCCTTTGGGTTAATCATTTCGAGTTGTCATCGTCTATCAAGAGATTCAGACAGCGTCCTTAATTCTTATAAAATATTGAAATAACTTACATTCATTTTCTCCTGAAGCGACCAGAACTTAAACATTTAAAAACAAATATACCTATACATCATCATTAATTTTATTTTTTGGAAATGCATATTAATCTTATTTTTAACAATTTTGAAGGTCAGATGATACATATATTTTTTTTGGTTCCATTAGGTAACCGACTGAGACGCCGCTGTTCACATTGTCGATACAATAATTGTAATTTTTCGTGACATTTAAGTACGCTATAGAGTAAATACCAAAATACAACATTCACGCCCTGCATCTCATAATGGGGTAGACGGATCACATAAAAGAACCTAAGTTTTTGTGCCACTCTTTGCAAATAAAGGGTTGAAGAAAACGAAACTGTGACATTGCAGTGACAGGTTGCCATCCTGTCGCCCACGACAATAATTTATCACCGATATCCCAAAGTAAACTTCTACGACAGCCACGGGAAGAAAGGGGATGGTGAAATTCTTAACCCGTCACCACACGGGTTCTATCGAGTATCGTAATACTAAAACGAAAAATCTCATTCTTGAGGCTTAAGTTGTATCAAAACCCATTCAAGACCTAAACAAGTTGTTATACCCGAATCAGACTGAAGGCCGACTCGAACCCGACACACTTGAGCTGAAAATAGGAATGCAATAAGATGCCGAACCATTCGGGTTCGGAGATCCGTCGTTAAAGCTTTACGATACGACATAAAATGACTATTGTATCGTTACAATAATTGTCTGCGTTAACATTATGAAATGAAATCATCCCGATAAGATGGCGCGTTATTTTGACGACTACTTTTACGGCGACTATAGTGTTGAATGCGGTTTATTAGGCAATGTATATGGAGATACCATACTGTCAGTTAATCCTCGTACATACATAAACGCTTGTACGGTATATAATCAATAGATCTCTTTGGAGATAGCAATACCATGTAACTAACAAATTCAAAATGGCCCTATTTTTTCGTAACATTGTTCGGATTTCGAATTCTATCGAATTTGTTAAGAAGTTACAGATAATGTAGTGCAAAATGTTTTTTCTTCGTATTTTCACGTAAACTCACGGAAATGTTATGTCATTTCAGCCAGTCTCCATACAAAACGTACTATTGTTAACCGAACTAGTACGACGAAATACGGACACATCCAAGAAAATGCGATGGAAAACTATTACTTACTATGTGTACAGTGCACTGTTAAACTCGTGTTCAAAGATGGCAATTTAACCCAAAAAAATAGCACAATAAACAACACAGGTCCATTTGCAGTAGGAATATCTAGCGACAATGTTCAGTAATCAAGAAACGTCTGAACAAATTGCTTTAACAATAATGGGCCCAGAGCATGCTAAGTGATAATTATATTATGTGCTCATGTGTTAATCCAGGGTAGAATGTGCGCGCAATAAAAATTCTCTGACGACACGGGCCTCACTAAATTACTTTTATTTACGCTAAGACGCCTTAATTTTACACTCTTGATGTCATTTTACGGCCGGGAAACGTCTTGATGTGCTAGTATGTAATAATTTAATAGTGCTTTGTCACTGTGACAGTAACATCTTTTAATGGGCATAACTGTACAAAACATATATTCTACGAAGATTTTGAATCAATATATTCTACGAAGATTTTTAAGAATCGTAACTATTATTATGGTCTTATGTCTGTATTATTATGACCTGTCTTATATACATTTTTAGCCAGTCTTATTTTACCTTCAAGCTTAACCCTTCGAGCCCCAAGCATCTATATGTATTTACTTATATTTTACTGACATCATATGATGTCGCTGGGACTCGAAGGGTTAAGGATCATAGTCGTACATACCTACGTGAAGCTCTGGCTCCCACGAATTTACTTTGAATTTCTCACAAGAAGACACGTACGAGACAAGTGTGAGCATTGCCGAGGTGGACATTTTTGATCCTTACTGTCAATCAAAAAGTATTGGAATAAAAGATACCTGCCGATACAAAGCCGCGTGATAATTATCACTGTCATTCGTTTAATACCTGCTTATTTTTTTTTCGATTGGCGATGATGTTTACTCAATTTACTCATGGTTACGTACGTTGGATATGTCCCATAAATAGATTAAAGCATCAGGGTGTCAACTATTAGGGTTTCAGCTGAATATTAGGTAAAATTTTGACTATGTACCATCTTGTACCAACGTATTCTTTTCATGTTAAAAATGTTTTTTTCTGAGAGTGAGTACGCATTTCTTGTTGTCTAATGGCTTCGGGAATATGTATATTACATAGGCTATTTAACCACACTTGCTAACTTATATAACTGGTGGTCTAAATATGCTTGTTAAACGTAATTAGATGTTTAAACTCAGTTAGCTATTAGATACCTATCAATAAGTTTACGAATCGATTTAAAAAAGTTTCTCATTAAGACAAACCCAAACTTTAAAATTGTCAACATTAGGATCGTTCTACTGTCATATTTAATGGTACTTTAAAGCGTTCCTAATGCATTAAAAGCTAGTTCAATTGAGAATGTTTCCAAGACATTTAACGAACAAGATAACTAAGAACGGTACCTCCGGACGTTTTACTCCAGCTGAAATATTCAGAAGAAAGCTTTGAGCGGGTAACTACATAATCCTCTACAGTAAGATTTCCATTCTCTATTTCCTCGGGTAAAATGTATGCTTTTATGGTTTTATTTTTTTGCAAAAAACTCCCATTTTTATAGTTTTAATTGTGTTTTACTTTTTTAAAGTTCGTTGAACTAGCAGAGCGGATTCAATTTTAGATCTTAAAACGACCTCCAAATTTTTAGGGATCCGTATCAAAAAGGTACAAAAGGAAGCCTCATGGTGCGACTCTGCCCGTCTGTCTGTCTGTCACATTATTAATTTTACTGTTAGTTCGTTTCTATTGGCTGGGTTACATAGGATAGCGATCCCATGTATCAAACAGGGTTCTTTGTAACGAGCAGAGTCGTTAGTGGGCGTTTGAGATTACGTGCGATTAGCGGACGTCTCCCGCCGCTAACGACTTTACTTTTGTTTTTATTTACTGCCCTTTGGCTCTTCCTCGAATGAGCCTTTGACGTATCGAGGCTGGACCGAAAACGTGTTTGTTGCACGTCTGTTCATTCTAGCGAATGGTTGATCGCTTGATGGCAAACAGAACATAACCTGAACGTTTTTTTAAATACTACGTCGGTGGCAAACAAGCATACGGTCCGCCTGATGGAAAGTGGTTACCGTAACCTAACCTAACCTACCGTAACGTACGGACGCCTTCAACTCAAGAAGTGTCACATGCGCGTTGCCAACCCATTAGAAACTTGTACACTCCCTTTTGCTGTGTTATGTACACTTTTTTTTTCTCTAAAGTGAATCATTGATTACACAATTCTCCATTTTAAAAACAGATTACCATTTAGATTTTCGTATTCATCAAGTACTTAAGTATTAGAAAAGAGTAAATAGAAAAGTAACTCAAACTTATCAGCCCAAAACGGGCATACTATCACATTAGTATAAGCCTTATTCGTTAGCTTTAGCTGCTGTTGGGACGAGCGAAGTAAATAATGATGGTAATGATAATTTTTGTACAAATAAACAAATCAATATTACAGGACATATTCATAATCTCAAGTTAAAGTAACCTGGCAGATAAATAACACTTTCTCTTTTTTTCATCTGCAAGAAGAAAAAGAGCGTTTTATTTTTATCTGACAGATAGCTTTAACTGGAGATTCTGAAACAGGTCCTTAAACTCCCAACAGTCGGTAAAATAAGGAACAAAATGGAATTAACAACCGATTCCAATGATAGAAAACTATGACCGCCACATAGCGGCGCAACCACAGAACTAAGTCAAGATAGAAGGAAAATGCTCGGCGATTAACAGCGAAACCGAGCGTGTAACGTTTTGTGTCGAGCCTATGACGTCACGAGTGTACTTTAGTGATGGGAACGTTGTCGCCGCGTAACCCATTCGATCAATTGTGGAGGTTGCGTGCGGGATGCCCGCCGAAGTTAAAAATATCGGATGTTCATCTTCGTTGTGAAATGAAGTAAGTATATACCTGTATTCGTCTGATGACAAACAATTCACTAGTAGGTATATAGTTTGCCTAAGGCCAGGAACTAATATATAAATATAATTAACCATTAACACATTTTTAGAGTTATTTTTATTCATAATAAATATAGAGCGTATTATGTTTGTATTTGTTTTTCTGCCGACCACAAATTCAACGTTAATACCGTAACTGTAACCTATTTTAAAGTTAAATTTACTTTTCACTCGTACTTTATTGTATAGTTTCATAACAATATAAAAACATAATTATAATTTCCACTGCTTCGCAAAATCGATTTAAATCGAATAAGGAAATCGCAGCATACATGACGATATAGTTCCGTGGTGCACCACTATTCTTAAGTTCGACGTGAGTTCGACGGACAAAATAACAAATCTACCTTCACTTTGTCTCGACAGTTTGAATAGCCTATTTTTATATCGCTTGTTTTAAACGCACGCCAAGTCGGACTCGTCAAATTAAAGCCGCAATGGAAAACTAGTTTGACGGCCGTACGTCAGCTAATGTTTTGATGATAAAAATAGGAAAATCGTGTTTTTTATTTAATAAAAAATATTTTAGGACAAATGGTACTTACCGATGATAGGAAACACTTTGTTTAACACCCTTGCTTTTATTGGTGGTGTTTGAACAGTTAATTATCGAATACCGACCCATTTTGTATTTTTCAGGCGCAACTGTCCGCGCCCCTTAACGACGGTGGAACTTTTTCACGACTCTTCTAGTTTTTATATCGGTTCGGGAACGCCGTTGTTCCCAAGCAGGTGACACAGTGGGAAAACTATATGCAGTAATTTAACTTCTTTTTTTTAATATTGTCTTCGGTTACCGCGATAGTTACTCATGATTACAAGGATCGCACAAACGCCCGTCATTTCGAAAATGTAACCCTGTTCCGTACAGCAGAGACTTCCTTATGTTAATAAAAAAATTGTAAGTGTTTTATAAATTTATTGGACCATATAATTTATATCCAGTGACAAATTAGTTAATGATTATTATTACGAAAATTAGTTTCGCCAATAAAATAGAATGACCAAAATTTTTTCTAAATTTTCAGGTGTGAGCCTATAACGACGTGAATTTAGGACCCATTTATGCGTTGAAAAAGTCCGTTCACAGTCTACGGACGTCATAGGGGCATATGTAATCGTTGACATTAGTATATTGTTCTCCCAATATGATTGTGCCTCGGAGTTAATTTTCTCATGAATTTGTTTCACGGTGATGTAGTCAGGATTCCTATTAAAAATTGCTTGAAATTTTGACATAGCTGTAGATCTAAAACTCCCGGGAATATTTTCTAAAACAGTCCTTATGTCCTTAACAAATTTAAATGCTTTTTTTTATTTGTAACTTCGTCCTTTGTAGTTCAAGAATTTTTTGTGGGATGACTTGGAAATATTTTTTTATGTACAGAAAATCTTTTTTTAAACTGGGGATTTTTATTAATTTCTTAATCTTTCTAATTGCGGAAACAAATATTTCGAAATTCATGAGAAAATTAACTCCGAGGCACAATCATATTGGGAGAACAATATACCAACGTCAACGATTACATATGCCCCTATGACGTCCGTAGACTGTAAACGGACTTTTTCAACGCATAAATGGGTCCTAAATTCACGTCGTTATAGGCTCACACCTGAAAATTTAGAAAAAATTTTGGTCATTCTATTTTATTGGCGAAACTAATTTTCGTAATAATAATCATTAACTAATTTGTCACTGGATATAAATTATATGGTCCAATAAATTTATAAAACACTTACAATTTTTTTATTAACATAAGGAAGTCTCTGCTGTACGGAACAGGGTTACATTTTCGAAATGACGGGCGTTTGTCCGATCCTTGCATGAAAATAAAACTATGGAAACGGATTAAACCGCGGGTCAACCTGCCTTAGAAATCTATATTATTTACGGTCATGGTTCGTTAATATTTCTTGTATGTGGGTAGCTTTTGCACATTGTAAATTTTTCCTCAGTCACCCGTTGACCACGAACGCTGTAAAGTGTTCGAAACGTCGGGGTGAATTGTAAATTCATTATACGTGATTTAATCCGTTTCCATAGTTTTATTTTTTTTTTTAATTGATGATTGATGTAGCCAAGCAAAAAAAGTTAGCTCTGATGATCTAGGTGTAGTTCAGTCAGGACCAAAAGTAGCGGTTCAAACAACGATTCAGAAGTGACTAATACAATTTACTAGCCGCTAAACAATAATTTAGTTATGTTTAATATTAGACTCTCTCTCTCTCTCTCTCTCTCTCTCCTCAGCATTATTATTCCCATCTGATTTTCCTGTTCTTTCCTTCCACTTCGCATGATCGGACGTGTCGTCTACTGGAACGTCGCAAGCTCTCATGTCTTTTGCTATGGTATCTGCCCATCTCATCTTCTTCATATGTGTAATATTAAACTATGATACCTAATTCTGACCGCGAACTGTCCATATCTTTCATCTTTTACTATTGATGCTGACTGTTCCGAACTACTAGGTATCGACAACTATCACTGACCGCGGTGGTAGCTATCTATCTCTATCGCTCTTACGTATTGGTGAGACAGAGCCAGACTACCTTTCTGCGGCATTTCGATTTCGTTTCGCGTCGCCGAAACGCCGCAGAAATGTAGCTGTCTCGCGCCAATACGCAAGAGCGATAGAGAAAACTACGAAAGAGATATTATTGTGAGAGTTTCGTGAGCGTTTGTGCATTCGGCTACGTACACTGTGCAGTAATTTTACACGCATTATTCGAATATAAGTTAATGGAGGATCGTACCAGAGTACGATTTGAAGCTAGGTTTAAACAATTAGTATAATTAATTTTAAACATCGATAAGTGATGATTAGCCTAGTTGCTTAGCGAGCGTATTATGCTTCTAATTTTATCACTTATCCACGTGGATAAATCATCCGTCACGCTTTAGCAAGTACGTCAGTGTGAGAGTGACAGATGTCTTATCCACGTGGATAAGTGATAAAATTGGAAGCATGATACTCTGGCTGTAATCTTAACGACCAGTCTAGCCTAGCGCGTAGTAACCCTGCCTGCTAAGACGTTGTCCTGGGTTTAAATCCCGGTAAGGGCTTTTACTGGTATTTGTGTAACTCGTACATGATTTCTATGTATGTATTTAAGTATTTGTGTATGGGTATTATATGTTTCGTTGTCTGACTATCCACAACACAAACATTCTTCGGTTTACCGTGGGACAGTCAATCTGTGATGTGTCAAGATGTCCAATTGTATTTTTTATTATTATTTATTTTGTCGACTTTAGAAAATGTATTCATACTAATATTATAAATGGGAAAGTGTGTGTGTCTGTTTGTTTGTCCGTCTTTCACGGTAAAACGGAGCGACGAATTGACGTGATTTTTTTAGTGGAGATAGTTGAAGGGATGGAGAGCGACATAGGCTACTTTTTGTCTCTTTCTAACGCGAGAGAAGCCGCGGGCCAAAGCTAGTTTCATATAATTTCTGTTGCAAAACACAGTAGACTATATCAGTACACTTAGTTCTACTGTTACGCTCATAAATTAGCGCTTCCTCGATTAAGCGTCTCAGACGGCGCAATGAAATAAATTCACCCTTCTGCCACCCAGCGAGGAAATATTGATTTCGGCCTCATTGCCCCGAGACCCGACAATTACCTTGAATTACTTAAATTATTGCTTTATTGAATAAAGCTGATTTTGAAAATTACAAGGGAAATAAAATGAGACCTTATGTTGTATAAAGTTAAAGTTACGCACGACTTATTAATTCAGTTTAAGTACGATACATACTCGGCATGAGCAGTAGTTGATGAAATATCTATACTTAATTTTAAAAATGTAAATATTACCACCTTGGGCGAGACTTGAACTCATGGGGCCCATTTCTCAAAACAGAAAGTTACAAGTTACAAGCGAAAGTCTCTTTCCAAATTGTCATATTAGACATTGACAACCATTTGTAAATTGTAACTTGTAGCAAAGACCTATATAACTTCGTATAGACAGATAAAGTCTAAGGAAAAAACGTACCCCAAAACCATATAGAAAAAGGTACGGTGAGCTAGATGGCGATACACCTTTGGGGTACGCTCGGTTAGATGGCGCTAATATTAATATTTGTCATTTTAAAACATATCAAGCTAAGAATATGGGCCAAATTGTCAAAACTGAGGTTCAAAAGTTTTAAGCTTGTGTCGAGATATGGCGGTCTATGCACTGTGATTACACATGTTACTTTGACAGTAACTCTCTTTAATACTCTATCCTCTTTGCTTGTAGCTTTGAGAAATGGGCCCATGGTCTCTGGATAGTTACTATAGCGCTCTAACCCATGACAGCGAAATTTTCGTAGCGACTACTTCAAGTCTCACCCAAGGCAATAATTTTCCACGTTTAAATTTTTTTTAAGCCTATATAGTGGCATCGATCATGTTTCTGCTTGCCAAAAGTTTAAAAAATGTGGAGTTAGTTATTGTTCGAATAATTATACCTACTTTTTGTTTATACGACACTTTTATGACTGACATGTACCTACATTAGGTGGAGCGAAAAAACACTTTTCTGAAATTCAACTTTTAGATAAAAAATGTTTTTCGGCAGTATTATGTTCAGTATACATTATTGATACATATTATTACAAGAATGAATGAATGAAAATGAATGAATTTAAAATAGGGTTAAAAATGGTCTTAAAACTATTTTATGTAACTTCTACAGATCTCCACATTGTGCCTACAGTATCACATGCATACATTAAATATACCTACGTTACTATAATGATCTGTTTATAGAAACTACCAAAAATTGCGAAAATAGCGTTAAAAATCGCCAATTTTGCTATTTTAGCGAATGTACTGAAACTAGACAAACTTTGGCGATTCTTGACGCTAGTTTTTTGTTTGTTTAACTTTTTGTAGTTTCTCATAATGATAATAATAAAATTAATTATCAATAACATATACTAAACATAATACTGCCGAATTTTTTTTTTATCTGAAAGTTGAATTTTTAGGTTTGTATGTGATTTTCAAAATTTCAATCCTAATGCGGAGGCAGAAGATGTTGATTTAAAAAGCTGAAAATTTGCACAATTGCTTCATAGACTAAGGAACATTGATTGATAACTATTAGGTTTGCTAATTCCAGAAAAGTGTTTTTTCGCTCCACCCTAACCTACATCTGCACGTAGCATTTTAAATAACAAGCATAAGCGTATTAAATAAGTTAGCTTGTAGAAAAATAACAATACACTTGATCTTGCAGTCATAAGTTCTGAAACCTAGTATAAGATTTGGGATTTTTCTTAAAGAATTCAATCTACTAGTAGTAAATCCATATACAACCGAGCCCTAAAAAGCTTAACCAAGACAAGGCTTGTTATTCCTTACGCAATCTGATATGACTAGACTAAGTCTAGGCCAAAACAGGCCTAACTATAGGCCTGTTTACTGGAATAGTCTAGTCAGGGCTTTACTTAGAGATAACAAAGGGTGGATTGCCAGCTTACTTCGGCGACGATGTGTAGAACTCGGTCTTCGAGAAGAAAGGAGACGATTTATTTTCCATACAAATGTAGTCCTCATTTTCTCCCCTGGATATTGATATTATGAAAAATATTTTGCATCATCATCATCATCATCATAGCAATTCATTTTATCGGCCACTGATGAGCATAGGCCTCTCTTCTACTAGTAAGTACGCCACTTGTCTCGGTCCTGAGCTAGTCTCATCCAGTAATATTTTAGACTAAAGTGATGTAGGGCCTCGACGTTTAACTTTTTTTAACCGCCGCCTCAAATCTCTCAAGGAAGGTGGTTCTCAATTCGTCTGTATGTTTTTTTTAATGTTTGTTCCACGATATCTCCGTCGTTACTGGACCGATTTTGATTTTTTTATTTTTATGGAATGTATATAGATTGGTCCCATACGTACAGATTGGTCCCATTTTTCTCAGAATTCAGTTCTGTTGATGGGATCCTGGAGAATTCGAGGGAACTCCTCAAATCTGAAAGGCATACATATGGTGATTTTTGCGTTTTTATAAGAACAGCATGCATTTACGTCCAGAACAGTGACATTTGGTGCAGTGGAACTGCTGATGATGGTCAGAACCGAACTCCTCAAATCTGAACGGCACACTTATAGTGTCTTTGGTATTTCTATAAGAACAGCATGCACTTACGTCCAGAACAGTGACATTTGGTGTAGCGGAACTGCTGATGAAGATCAGATCGGAACTCCTCTGAACGGCACACTTATGGTGACTTTGGTATTTTTATAAGAACAGCATGCATTTAAGTTCAGAACAGTGAAATTTATTTGTTATGAGATTTGTTATGTTTGTTAAGCATATTGAGTTTTCAAGTAAAACTTTGTCAAGCTTCGATTTCTTATAATCGGATTCATGAGGAATTGAGGAAACTCCTCAAACCTTAACGGTATACTTATATTCATTTGTGTTGCCATCAAATAATTAAAGCATTAAGAGTAGTTTTGAAAAATACCTACATTCTACATAATCCAACATTCGCAAGTAGCTTTCACCAGAACTCCAAAGGCGGCGGTTTTTTTTTTTAAAAATTATTTACATAAATGAAATGCGCAAAATTAGTATTAATGAAACATTCGAGAAAAATGTTACGTAAGGTAGGTCATAGATAGGTAAGGTAATTATTGTGTTCTAAGTTTGTCTATACCAAAGAGGAAAATAAGTACTACTTGCGTATGAAAAAGCGGTTTCGTGTGGGTCGTCCTTTTCGTCTTAATAATGCAGCTTAACGTTTACGTAACACTGTAATGTAAGATACCTCAATAACCCTAGTAATAAATACGGCCTATGAAAATAAGAAGCCCACTTGGATGGTATTTTATGTACAGTGAACGATAACACTTATTAGGCGTACGTGCGAAAGGAATTAAGGGTGAATATACCTACACCACATGAAGAGGTAGCCTAGCGGTAAGTGCGTGCGACTTTCGTTCCGGAGGTCGCGGGATCGAACCCCGGCTCGCACCAATGAGTTTTTCGAAACTTATGTGCGAAATGTCATTTGACATTTGCCAGTCGCTTTTCGGTGAAGGAAAACATCGGACTGATTCCAATAAAGGCCCATTTACCCTTCGGGTTGGAAGGTCAGATGGCAGTCGCTTTCGTAAAACTAGTGCCTACGCCAAATCTTGGGATTAGTTGTCAAAGCGGACCCCAGGCCCATGAGCCGTGGCAAATGCCGGGATAACGCAAAGAGGATGATGATACCTACACCACATAGCTGTGACTTAACGCATACGCGTAGAATAAAATGTAGAACGAGGATATGAAGCGTGATGTAAATAATCTATGTCATCGTGTATAGTATTCGCCATAGAATATGTGTGTATACATATTCTATGGCGAAACTAGTTGGCCAACTTGCCATATAATAAGTAGAAGAACTTTCAACCTGAGTTGAAAGTTACCTTTAGAACAAAACGAAGAAAATATAAGATTAAACTTTTAAAACGGTCAATCGCAAAAGTTACTCGTAAGATACGTCATAAATTCGAAAGCAAAAAAAGACACACGCAACACGGTCCAAATAAATAATGCATCAAAGTTAAGGCCACTTTAAACCGATGCTTATTTATGAAGACGCTGAACAATATTTATGTGTGCGACTGCACTTGCACTGCTGCGGGATTTTTCCAGACTGAGCTTAACGTTCGCGGGAACACTTCTGTAAATATTTAAAAATCCTCGCCGCATAAGACGATTTGCCGACGCCATTGACGGTGTCCACTGCTTCTAGTATTAGGTATTAAGGCTATTTTCAACTAAATATTTTGTGGCAATGAATAAATAAATACACTTACACAAAGTGAGCCCCACGGTAAAGCCAAAAAATACTGTTTGTGTTGTGGGCATTCAAATTACGATATATAATCATAACTCAGAGATGAGGTCCCGGCAGGTATCTTTACCGGGAACGCGATCATTTTTATAGATTAGGTACCAAATATTCTGACGTTTATAAGTGATGCCCCTATAATCAATAACTAAATGAAGCAAAATACAACTAACCTGCATAATTATACACATATTAGATAGCTTTGAAAATACCTATCTATTATGTATTTGTAAAGTCAGTTGTATTTTCATAATTTTTCATAATCAGACGATTGATATAACAACTAATGAGTTGCCTTCATTATCCATACTAGTCCATACTAGTATTATAAATGGGAAAGTGGGTGTGTCTGTTTGTCCATACTAGTAGTATAAACGGGAAAGTGTGTGTGTATGTTTGTTTGTCAGTCTTTCACGGCAAAACGGAACGATGAATTGACGTGATTTTTTAAGTGGAGATAGTTGAAGGGATGGAAAGTGACATAGGCTACTTTTTGTCTCTTTCTAACGCGAGCGAAGCCGCGGGCAAAAACTAGTTTATAATGAGCAAAACGACTGTCATTGCGATGACATTATGTTAGTATGTACACCTAGATATAATATCGAAAACTTGTAGAATATATAAGTATGACTTCATAAGTTCTTCATCTTAGTTATTTCGGTCTTAACGTTGTAGTTATCATCGGATGAAGTTTACTTTCAAAGAAGCACCAAGGCTCATTCACAACGAGCTACCGGCCGAAGGCGACATTCAACCTGAACACGGGAAATAAACTAGACAACTTCAGTACGAAGTCAGCTAGGTGAAACAACTGTCCAAACCTCTCGTTACTTTGTTCTGTTTCTTTGTTAAAAGAGTTAGTCCTACTCTTAAAACAATAAATAACTTCAAAACCTGCAACTCCAAACGTACCAGGAGAAACTACTTAAAAGTAGCGTCGGAACTTAAACTTCAATAAAATCGCAAATGTTTCACTGCAGCTCACCGCAGAAGTCCGTCATCAGTTTTCTAATTAACTAAATCATCTTAAGCATACTTCAGTGCTCTAAACTTTTCGAATTAACCTCTCACCGTACCTTGACCTAACTGAACTATTTATTTAACAAACATTTGTATCCTACTATCTTATTTCATTTTACGTTGAGACCAACTTTAATTAGGCAACCTCCAGGTAGTATCAAAACCCTAGGTGTGTACGTGCTAACACTAGAGCGACATTTAAATATTTATACTAGCCTTTTCTCATGGCTCCGCTTACTATGTGCTTCCTAGGGTTCCAAACTAACATCTTTTTTTTGGTCATCAGACACCAAGCAGTTTGTTAAGGAGGTTTCCACCAAACTTGTCTGGGTGTCTGGTGACCTACGCACGGCCAATTTCCTTGCACAACGACTGAGCCTAGCCATACAGCGAGGAAATGCGGCAAGCGTCCTAGGGACGATGCACCGGGCAAACGTAGAATTAATATAATATTAATATAAGCTGTATTCTGATATAGTCATAACTAACTTCTTACCTAATAAAAAAAGATTGATTTCTGATAAATAAAACACCACTTTTCTACATTTCTATCTTATGGATAAATAACTAGTACTAACAATAGTATCTACTATTAGTTATATATTACACAAGTTATAAAAGAAATGTGTTTATTTCTTGCAACTCACCTTTATATTTAAAAAAAAACATTAAAATCTGTAAACCGACACTTATGAGGGGGAATTTCCATTGTGTAGTACCATTTTTAACCGTCGCCTCATATCTCTCAAGAAGGACGGTTATCAAGTCGTACATGTTTTTTTTTTATGTTTGTTCCTCGATATCTCCGTCGTTACTGGACCGATTTTGAAAATTTTTGATTTTTGTGTTTTTAAAGGAACAGCATGCATTTAGGTACGGAACAGTGAAATTTGGTGCAGTGGAACTGCTGATGATGGCCAGAACGGAACTCTTCAAATCTGAACGGCACGCTTATAGTGACTTTGGTATTTTTATAAGAACAGCATGCACTTTCGTCCAGAACAGTGACATTTGGTGCAGTGGAATTGCTGATGATGCTCAGAACCGAACTCCTCAAATCTGAACGGCACGCTTATAGTGACTTTGGTATTTTTATAAGAACAGCATGCACTTTCGTCCAGAACAGTGACATTTGGTGCAGTAGAACTGCTGATGATAGCCAGAACCAAACTCCTCAAATCTGAACGGCACGCTTATAGTGACTTTGGTATTTTTATAAGAACAGCATGCACTTACGTCCAGAACAGTGACATTTGGTGCAGTGGAACTGCTGATGATAGTCAGAACCGAACTCCTCAAATCTGAACGGCACACTCATAGTGACTTTGGTATTTTTGTAAGAAAAGCATGCATTTAAGTTCAGAACAGTGACATTTATTTAGTTATGTTTGTTAAGCATATTGAGTTTTCAAGTCAAAGTTTGTCAAGCTTCGATTTCTTATAATATAATCGGATTCATGAGGAATTGAGGAAACTCCTCAAACCTTAACGTTATACGTATATTCATTTGTGTTGCCATCTAATAATTAAAGCATTAAAAGCAGTTTTAAAAGATACTTACACATTTCTACATAATCCAACATTCGCAAGTAGCTTTCACCAGAACCCGAAAGGCGACGGTTTTTATTTCTTAAAAATTATTTAAATAATTATTTTACCCACAAAAAGTAGGTAATAAAAACTAGTACCATTTAAAATAAGACATATATGATATAAATCAGCAATTCAAAACAGACTACGCATAACTAAAATATTGCAAACTAGATAAACTCTCAAGCACGTCAGACGACTAAAACCTTAAATCATAGCATTAAGAACTCCAGTCAGGAAATATGTTCCCTTTCCAGGTTATAGTTATTTAGCGCTAGTTGCCGTCAGCAAAGGCAGCAACTTTAAAGCACTCTCCGCTGGTCCTACCCGCTACAAGTCTGCGCAACTTTTTAATTGGCCAAGCCTGCAGATTGAAAAAAATCAAGAGCCTTTTCAACTTAATTAAAATTACCCTTCAGCTGACGGACCGACATGCCTTCGCTTTATCCATTGTTCCACTCAAACCTACCGTAATGCGGAAAATAAACAAAAATGTAATTAAAAACAGAAATTAAATGCTTAAGTCGTTTTAAGCGTGGATTTTAGAAAGAATTCGGATTTGCTTAATTTCCTCCTTTGTGATTCTTATTTTGCGCTATTACGAGGGAGTAATTACAAAACCTAACCACAAAATATTAATTTTCAGTACAGATGGTGTCTTTTTTAAGCACTAGTGCGAGAAGAGGTTCATTATATGCCAGGTCGAAACTTCGGAGGCTCATCTGTACTGAAAAACGTCGTACGATACACGTGCGAAAAGGAAATTCGTAACTCGTGTCGATTTAAAACACTCCCTTCGCTCGTGTTTTAATTTATCGCCACTCGTTTCGAACTTTCTTTTTTACGCACTTGTATCGTAATGTACTATTTCAAGCCCCGACATAGTGGACCGATTTCCATCAATCATGGCTAAAAACACTCCCAACTAATTCTGCTTTCAAACAAAAAAAACGTAATCTAAATCGGCCCATCCGTTCAGGAGCTACGATACCACAGACAGACACACACAAAGAAACAGACAGACACTTCAAACTTACTTATAACACCCCGTAGTTTTTGCGTCGCGACATAGTGGACCGATTTCCATCAATCATGGCTAAAAACACTCCCAACTAATTCTGCTTTCAAACAAAAAAAAACGTAATCTAAATCGGCCCATCCGTTCGGGAGCTACGATGCCACAGACAGACACACACAAAGAAACAGACAGACACTTCAAACTTACTTATAACACCCCGTAGTTTTTGCGTCGGGTGTTAAAAATGCATAACAGTATTTATGATATTCTAAATTATTACTACCATTCGAACATAACAACAGTAGAAATAATTTCAACTATCTACTGATTGGCTGTAATAATGAAATGATCCTGCATGATTGTAATTTAAATAATTTTACATTGGGTTATTGCACGATTACAAATAATAGGGAAATTGACTAGGCGCTAGGCTTAAATTTATGGTTATACTATATTTTTTGGAAATGACAACAAGAGTCAACACAACAATAATACAGTAAATACTAATCATAAATTATTGTTATGGTTATTGTCTATGGTTATCCTTAAGCACAGTATAATAAAGAGTACTATCGTACAGTATGGCCACTCCCGCTCCCCGCTGAAAGTGCCGCCCACCCCCTCTCGGTTACCTGACAGTTACTGCCTGTCAAAAACGCGAACAGTCGACCTGTCATATTTCACTCATACAAGCATAGTACGCGTTCGCCTACGCGAGCTTAGACTGTGTGCTAGGAACGCGCCTCTTTCATATATTTGATCGCCAGTGTCCGAGGTGTGCCTTAAGTATGGTTCGTTCCTACTACCTAAACGTAACTAAGAACAGGACAAAATAGTTACCTAGAACATGAAATAATTTGCAAATAAGTACATATAACATGGACACATGTCTTTACCATAGAAATATTAAATCAGGATATTTTCTTAATCTGCTGCCGAGCCGTCAACATAATCCTTAAATACTGCTTCCCGGCATACGAATACGAATATCATGAATACGTAATGATAGATTTAAGTAGCTCGCGTTACTTAAAGACCTTTGTTCTTACTTGTTCGTGTTGAGAACTTGCGGCAGTAAGCATTGTATTAGACTTAGAGTAACATTTCGAGTTTAATGCCTCGAGTGAGGACGAAATGTGCGATACTATTAGAGTCAGTGTTTCACTGCACGAGTTTTATTTTGAACGTTTGTACGCTAAACATTTGCAAAGTCGTATAACCAACTGTAAGAACTACTTATAAAGTCAATTCATTGTCAGTATAATCGTATCAGGGCATCTAGCCAAAAGTAAAATAATTGACGCTTTGTGGCGAATGCTGAATGATATGCAACTGTCAAGTCGAGAGAGAGAGAAATAAAACCATGATAGCGTCTAACGATTGTAATTATTATTGTTGGCTACTCGGAAATTATGAAAAATATTGTAATACTTACCTATTACTTAAAGGATTGGGATTTTCAGCTGCAAAACTGCACACAGTTCGTGTGCAATTACAACTATTGGTATTAAAGCACACAAACGGACTCGTAGCTCATAAGTCATACATTTTATTCGTAAACACAGACAAGACGCATAACACATCATAAATAACAGAAACATAGAAGGAATGAAGTGCCACGAAATGGTCTCTCAGCTTGTTGCTGGCGATGTCCAGCGCTGATTTTCCGATGAGACCATAGCTAGCTAGTATAATATATAAGTATGTATGTGCACAGTCAACAACGCAGCTGCGAATACAGACAGTGCCAAAAATATGTTTACACACCTTAATGTACAGGCAATAAAGTTATATATTTTTGGCACTTTGTCTGTATTCACAGCTGTGTTGTTGACTGTACTAAGTTGTATTATCCCGGTCAAAATTTTTACCACAACGAAACTGTGAACATGAGAAATATTTTACGGAACAAATAAAGTTGACCACTTTGTAATATCAGGAAGCGTGAACATCGTCTTATTGGAACGTGTTGCGCTTGCGACATACATATGATGTTTGAAGCTTATTTTTTATTATTATAATATTTATTTGTTTGTTATTCCAATATTTATGTATATGAAAGCAATATCGAATTATAATAAACTAGCTACCTATTGCCCGCGGCTTCGCTCGCGTTATAAAGAGACAAAAAGTAGCCTATGTCACTCTCCATCCCTTCAACTATCTCCACCTAAAAAATCACGTCGATTCGTCGCTCCGTTTTGCCGTGAAAGACGGACAAACAAACAGACACACACACTTTCCCATTTATAATATTGTATTAGTATGGATAATTATTAATACCTAATCAACAGCTAGGTAATCAACAGGTAGGCATCATTAAATATGCTAGATTGCCGTATTTGTCCAGTGGTCACATCCGATGCACCATACTTAAGTCATTTTCAAAAGTATAACAAGTAATTGTTCCTTCGTTACTGTTTAATTCATTATTTTTGTTAAATTGAACTTTGTCGATGTAAATTTAATTGTTTACTTATTTACTCCACTGCGCATTACTTCGGTATCTATTAAGTTGACACACTAACGCGTCAAAATCTAATACTTAATCAACGTACCCACATTTTTTCTTCACACTCCTGAATAATACAGAGTGGTTCACACAAAAGGCTAATTTTTCCACTGTGTTAGCTTCGCGCTAAGGCCACTCGCACAGCAAAACATTGTGATCGCTTCGCGGGTGTTTTGATAAGGCCATGACATCGTTATCTCGTTTGATGAATGGACTTTTTGTTACAAATGGACGTTGTTATTTTGCTACTCGTTCAGTCGGAGTGTTTTCAAAGGGCTCCTACCATGAGTATTAATCGTTTAGGATACGTTAAAAATAGCGAAAAAGTAACATAAATGTATGTAGTTTTGAGTTCTAATACGTAATCGTTTTATGGCACTGCTGCTGGCTAATTCCATACAAAAATTGCAAATATTTTCATTGAATCTTCTCGGTATTGTTCTTCGCATATTTATTGACAATCTTTAGGATCAATTTCTATGACATTTGATAATAACCACTACTCTTATGTATCACTCAAACAACAAATTAAAATTTTATTAAGCGATCGTCAACTGTCGAGAACATTGCGCAATACATCCTTGTCTTAAAGAGGATGTTCTCAATGTCCACGTTCATGAGATTTCTCTCATAACCAGGAGAATTTGGATGTTTAGATTACCAGATACCATCAGGCGTAAATACTGGTGTACCTTTGAAAAATATACTAAAAACATTACATGTGCCTATAACATTTGAAGAGATCCCTCGATTTCTCCAAGATCCCATCATCAGACCCCGACCTGGTGTCAATGGAACAATCTCGGGGTTATAGCCGTTCGATTAAAATTTTTTTTGAAAATTGGTTTACGATACTCGGAACAAAACATTCAGTTGAATTGAGAACCTCCTTTTTTTGAAGTCAGTTAAAAATGAAATTTTGAGAATATTCTGCAATTTGTACATTGCTACATTCAAATGCCATTTTCCATGACTCCATCAATGGCAAGGATTTTTATAAATCGTTTACATTTGATTTTGGTAATCGTCGCCCATAAAATCGTTAAGTAAACGTCACAATTTCATCGTTGTTTGACGTTTAAAATAACATTTGCACCGGCTGTCAAAATTGCTGCTAACTTTGCTCGGTCTGACTTTGTAACTCGAAAAAAAAGGTCAGGTGCCGTAGCCGAACGGCGTTTCTACAATGCGAAATACCGCAGAAATGTAGTCTGGCTCTGTCGCGCTAATACGCAAGAGCGATAGAGATAGACAGCAATGAAATATATATTATCGTGAACGTTTCGTGAGCGTTTGTGCATTCGGATACGCACATCGCACACGCACACAGAAGCCAGCTTTAGCTAATGATTTATTTTTGTACAAGGTTTGTTTTATATATTAGCAGTAAGTAGATATAGTGATTAGAGAAAGAAATCGGCCTAATTAGATAAAAACAGGACCGGATGGAATAAAAATGTATTGGTAGGGTTCAGGGCGTATTCAGAGTCTCTTGGGGCCAATAAGCTTATATTTTCCCTCAAAATTGTAGAATTACGTTGTTTTTATATTTTAATGCACAATTTATTTAATACCTAATAGATGTGCGTTCCCATTGAGAGTTCACGTTGTAATTTCGAGATTTTGAATGTGTCAGTCTTTAGTAAAAGTTCTCAAACGATTGTAAATTCAACCAATAATTTGTAAAAGTAGGCACTCAAAAGTTACATTCGGTTAAAGGTGGACCCTCAGTCGTGCATGTCGGCAGGGCCGGATTAAGGGTAGAGCGAGTGGAGCGGCCGCTCTAGGCGCCACATGGTAAGGGGGCGCCAAAATCGAGAATGTGGAAAAATCCATACAATAAAATTATACATTGCGTGGGCGCGCATATATCACAAACCGGCGAGAGTAGTCGGAAATTAAACCAGCTATTGAAAATGTAGATTTGTAATTCAGGTTAAGTGGAAAGTTGCACCACATTGCCAACATATACCAACATTCATAAGGGCGCCGTAAAAGGAGGATTCTAACCCTTGACGAACCACATTGTTGTGCGGCCCAACGACAAAGTTACGTCGCTATCCAAATGCAAAAATATGAGTCTATCCGATAGTCCAAAGCGGAGTTCCTCATAAAGCCAAAGGCGCAAAACGTCTCAGTGAGGCGCAATTTTGTGAGTCACAGGAGATGATAAGCGAACTTCAAAGAACTAAGATCCCCAAGGGCACTTAGTGGCAAAATACCGAAATGGGCATCACGACGGTGACGGTCGAGTTCGCAGTTAATGTCTTAATACTCTTAGTATTATAAAAATAATAGCGATGGCGAAATATAAGGCCTAAAAGTCGGGAACATCGGCGCCCTTTGAGGTCAAAATACCCCGAAATATGTCAAAGACCGCAGCTCTGTAGTTAATCAAAGCTTGGAAGCTCGCTGCTGCCCCGCTAGCGGGTTGTCTTAATAAATTGCGTCAATAGGAAAAAAAAATCGCGCTCGCTTCGCTCGCACTTACTATTTATATCTGCATGTCGGGTATCCATATTTCATAATCCACTTCAAATTTACCACTTCTGTAAATTACTACTCTTAGTAAAAGATTTGTAAAACTAATTTCATTAATTGTGACTCCTTTCTGCTAACTCAATACGAAAAAAACCGGCCAAGTTCGAGTCGGACTCGCCCACCGAGGGTCCCGTACAAACTTTCTTTCAAACTACCTAGTTAAAATAACCTCATGTTTTCATATAACTCTAATGACTTAACTAGAAGACAAGTATAGGTACTGATGAGCATTATTGTGTATAGCGCCATCTCTCGGTGAATTCGCTAACTAATTTGCGCGACCTGTATATACTATGTTGGTTTTTCAGGGATAACTCTTTATAATGTTAACCGATTTAAACGGTTTTTACTTTATTGGAAAGAAGACGGTTTACGTAACATCTCGTATTAATTTGAAGTACGATATATATTCGCAAGGGTGGGTAAATTGAAAGTAAAAATATGAAAAGTTTTTTGTGAATTAAAAAAAAGTTTTCAAGATACAAACACGATTATATTTTTCCTGTAATATTTAGCATAAAACCAATATGTTTCCTAAAATTTTCATAATTTTTAGTTGGTAAACTTCGGAGATAAGGGGGGGGGACGGTATTTTTTTTTACATTTTCCTTTAAAATTCTTTATTTTTTCCACAACAAAAAAATTATAAAAAATAGTTTATTTACGTTTAATTTGCGCTCTTTCTAACGATACCCCACTTGACCTAGTAACTTGAAATTTACAGTTTGCCCCCCATTCGTTTTGGCCATTTTCTACAATTAAAATTCATAAATTAAAAAAAAATATACTTTCTATTTGTAGAGGTTTACAATGTTCACAACTATTCCAAATTTCAAGTTGATAGCATTAGTAGTTCTCGAGATATTTAGGAATGTGACAGACGGACAGACAGACGGACAGAGTCGCACCATAAGGGTTCCTGTTTGTACCTTTTTGGTACGGAACCCTAAAAATGGCATGTAGAATGTGGTCCCTCAATCGATCGCGATAAGTTCACATTAAGAGAGAACAATAGTATTATTTAAAATATAGGTGTGACTGAGAGTTAGTAAAAGTACTCGAATCATTGTTAATTCAAGCTTTAGTTTATAAAAGATGCCATTCAAAAGTTTCAATCGATTAAAGGTGGTCCCTCAATTGAAACGTATGTCATAAAAATAAATCAATTTACGTAACATTTGGTTGTTAAATAGACAATTGCTATAGTCTACTCGTTAGTAAAATATATTTACTAACTATTGCTCCATCGATCAGTGAAAACAAATGTACCGTTTTACTTAAAATAATAATCAAATGCCTGCGAAGAAATACTACGGACCAGCGGGCCGATTTTTGAGTCTCACGTTGAGCCTGAATGTAAGTACCTATCTAAACGAGCAATTCTTGTATATTTATTTATTTATTTATTTATTTATTTATATATATATTTATTTACACTGACGATCTCGGAAACCGCTCTAACGATTTCGCAGAAATTTGTTATGTGGGGGTTTTTGGGGTGAAAAATCGGTCTAACTTATCCTTAGGTCCCGGAAAACGCGAATTTTCGAGTTTTCATGCGTTTTTCTTCGCGCGCCATCTCGTGTGCAGTAGTTGTACTGTTAAGACAGAATTCTTTCGGTCGATGTAAGTACTATTTATTGCAAACACTAGATGGCGACACAGGTCAAGGCTAAAACGAATAGAAAATACACTATTTGAGTTTTTGTGGCGAAATGCGCGCCATCTCGTGTGGAGTAGTTGTGTTGTTAAGGCTGAGAATTCTTTCGCTCGATGTAGGTACTATTCATTTTTGAACTAGATGGCGACACATGTCAAGGATACGAAACAGAACCGAGCGAAGCTCGGTTGCCCAGATATTATTATTATAATATTCAGTAAAGCAGCAGACGCTTTTACTATACTGTTTTGATTCACAGAACATCCAAGCCCGTAATAAATTATCTTATCGGTAAAAATGCTCAAATTCGTAAATCTGAAAACCGTAAAACATTTTCCATGGGATTAACTTATGAAAAATGAAATATTCGAGCGCGCCGGCCGTTGTTGCCGGCCGCTGGATGAATTAGGTACCTATCCGCACCTCTACCATTCAATTCCTCGTGGCAGCTGACAAATCACACGGTTTCGACCGCTCCAATTTCCGATGACAAGACCTACATTAACCTTAAGGGCCCTCCGTCACCAACCCCCAACACATGAGAAGAATAAATCGGGTTCAAGAATAAATTAAGGTTTTTGTGTCACTAAAACGGCAGGGCTTCTGAATAGGGCCCCGGCGGCGCGGTAAAAATACTCACATATACTCCGGATTGGAATACGCAATTTACGACAATTTTATTCCCAGTGACGGGGAGTACGTAGCGTATTATGTTTTGATTATAAATTAAACATTTTAGGAATTCAATTTAACATTTTATTATTCTGTTACTTATTTAATGAAATTCGTATTCGTTTAAATATAAAAGGGAAATTCATTAGAACAAATTTTCTTTTTTCTCGATTTTTTTCAATGTGTTCAGAAATATAAGAAAATAAAGTTAAATGTTATTTTATTTTGAATTCCCCCCGCTACCAGTACTAATAAATATTTTTAATATTCTCATTAAAAATTCCGAGTACCTATTTATAGTTTTGTCCCTGAATTCAATCATGTTTCAAAGTCATAAAAAGCAATACCTCAGGCAATAGTTCCCTTACGCAGAAAGCAAAACTAGTAAAATAGCACCCACGACAACGTTGGGCACTTTGAGCCCGCGTTCTTATATCGAAGTTGGGTTTTTCTTTTTTATATCTTATTTGCTACGGTCCAAAATGTAATCAATTCTGAAAAATCTTTGTAGATTCCGATCCTATTCTATAGAATTTAATTATATTGTAATTGTCTGTAATAAATTCAATCACTGATTATAATGACAAGTTATAAAATTTTACTTGGTAAATAAATATAATGTGCGGCGATACCTAGGGGTAGTAAATAATACTATGGATTGTTGAGTTGATTGGATAATAGTTGAGTAATATATGCTTGGAAACCCAACCCCCAAAAATAGCATTAAAATCTAAAATAGAATTAAATACAGAGCCAATATCATGTTTTAAAATTACTTTTAACATATACCTGTGTTGAAAGATACAGCAAAACGGCTATTTTTTCAACAATTGGTTTTTATCGTTGAAAAGATATTTAAAAGATCCATCACATAATTTTAAAAGTCTAGACTCTTCACCATTTTAAACAAAAACTCTTAATTAAATTTGAGGTCAATATTTACGGTCCTCATATTAAACGAAATGTGTTTGTGAAAAAAGTCTGTTTTAATAAAAGCTACAATATTTAGTTATAACTTCAAAGTAGCTCGCTGGAACTTTAATAACTTTGTTATTTGGTTTGTAGTTATTTTGAAATATTTTGCTCAGTAGACAAAATATTTGTAGCTTCTTCGTTAGAGGGCAATTTTTCTTTTCGACGAGAAATTTATTAAATACTATAATATATGTTATTAAATCAGGGTTCATCGTAATAAGTTTCAGCACAATCCTGTTTTTATTTTTATACATAAGTCTATAATTCGTCGACACGGTTTTAACAAATATCTATATATTTTTTTAATAAAGGGAAGTATTCAAACTTTGCCACCTTAAGTGCGTTTTCACATTATCCGATCCGATATCGGATGTCAGAAGGAATTCAATGGAAAAAATCCAAGATGGCGCCTGTAATGTATGGGATATCGGTCCGACATCCGATATCCGCGCGCTGACACTCCTGAATGATATCTTGGACAGCGACAGCAATCTGGACATATTTCAAAGTACCGAGACCTATTTTATGATAGTTAGTAGCCGATACCTGGAATCCATTACGACGCCGAGCTCAATTACAATCGGTTAACATTTTATGTTGTAATTAAGTAACTAACTTTGTAAACTGTCACTCCTTTAACATGTGTAGCTAGACTGTAAGTGTTAATATAAGGAATAAATAAATAAATAAATGAAAATATCGCATCGGATAATGTGAAAACGCACTTAGGCGCGTAAGCATAGAGGGAGGGCATGGCAAAAAGGCACACATCTATTAGCAAGTCTTCGTGGCTCAATCGGTCAGAGCTATTGGATCAGTGTTCCAAAAGGTGTCAGATGGGAGTCCTGCCGAAGGTTTAGATTATGCTGTGTATCTTTTTATTGAAATTTATTTATTATTATTTCCTTTGATATTTATGTTGAAAACGTTATTGTAACTAGCAGACGTTTCTAAATAATAAAAAATAATTTGAATATATTACTTTCATACTTACCTTACGAACGCGACAATATAAAAAACGATTAGCGCGCTGTTATAGTTCCAGAAAGAAATTACATTTTTCTTCTCATTTTGCGTTCTTCGAAAATTACGAAAATTTTTATCTGAAAATAGGTCGGCATTCTCTTACTATCAGACTTAGTAAGAAAATAAATCAATAGAATAATTATTATAGGGGCCGAAACATTTTTCCAATAATTTCTTTGCCCCGGTTTATGAAACTCATCGTATCTGGATATAAAATTTTCGGCGCCGAGATTTTATGCCAATTTTTATAGCATTGTCTTCGTAAATGTTGTCCGAGTTTTATTGGCCACTAAAAACAAGCAAAGCCGTATTATGATTATGTAAAGCTGGCATCACGGGAAATACAGGGATTTGGGACTATAAAAAATCTTACGTCATCGTTTAGAACAGGTAAATCGTAAAATAATATAGAGTATAAATAGTTAAAGGTGAGGTTCTGATAGACCTTAACTCCATTACAGTTTCTATTGGCTTTGATTTTTTTTTATTGCGCCAAAAACTTAAAACGTCAACCTTTTGCACCGTACCTAGTAGTTGTAATATCTATGACTCTGCCGTGACAGAGACAATGTGATGTCATCACATGACATCACATTGGTCATGAGTCATGGATGTTTTCTATGTATAGCCTGACAAGTTTTTATTTGACCCTCGCCACGTTGCGGATTTTCAGCTGAACTAATTTCTTTTACTGGCAAGGATTAATATTTGACACCCGTCGTCGAAAGTCATTGAATGTCAGTGATGTAAACGAGAAGTAAATATTTTAGATTTTCTAACGGTTTCATCGCAAATATGCCCAAAATAATATTTAAAAAAGTGAAAATAATTATACTTAACGAGATAAATTACTAACAACAAAAAAGGATGAAGGATTTCACAGTATTTCGATAACAATGTTCCGAAATCGGTTGTTGACATGTCCGGTACTGACAATGTATAGTGCAGTTCTCCTGTACTGATTATTTAATTTCGATTTAGCTTAATATATTTTTTGTTCTTATTTAAGGTGTCTGTAGCTCAGCCGTGAAAATGATTTATAGAAATAAGGAAGCCGTTACATCATTGACACCAGTATAAAACAAGGTCCCACGCAAAAACAAAATTAACATCGACGACTTGGATAAAGGCACAAGATTCATGGATTTTAGGCTGTACGGAAACAAGTAGCGAGTATTTAAACCATGCTTATTAAACTTTGATTCTCTAAAACCCTGTTTTCATTTTCTACAAATATTTACGCGAAACCAGTACACGCTGTCCCCATTATACATGACGTCCGAACATTATTGCCATATGAAAGCGGTTTCTAGCGACACTCTTTCAGGGTCAAATAAAATCTTGTCAGGCTATATATAAGTATTTATATATATTATATATATCGTTGTCTGAGTACCCACAACACAAGCCTTCTTGAGCTTACCGTGGGGCTCAGTCAATCTGTGTAAGAAAGAATGTCCTATAATATTTATTTATTTATTTTATCACATTTCGTTTGCTACGGGGGTACGGGGACGTACAGTCACGGACTTTAATTGTTGATCCACTTCTAGGTCATTTTATACTGGAACGTCATAGCACTCATAGCTAAACTATGCATAACTATTTCGTTATACTATATATTAATCAAATGACACGTGGAAAATGTTTTTACTGGTTTATTTAATCAGGTACGATTAGTATTAACCGAATCCGGACCTTAGTTATTAAATTATGTTACCCATATACTTACCAAATAATAGCCACGAGTAATGTTGTATTTTCTTTTTTTTTATACTACGTCGGTGGTAAACAAGCATACGGTCCGCCTAATGGAAAGCGGTCACCGTAACCTATGAACGCCTGCAACTCAAGGAGTGTCACATGCGCGTTGCCTACCCATTAGAAGCTTGTACACTCCCTTTTGCTGTGTTAAGTCACAGCAAAAAAGAGTGTACAAGTTCCAAGGAGGGTTCGGGTTGCCGACGACTCAAAGGACAATAGACGGAACAAATTAGTTCCGTAGATCCTTCCGTCACCAGCACACCGCACCCTCGTTGAGCTATGGCAGCCTTACTCACCGTCAGGAACACAACACTATGAGTAGGGTCTAGTGCTATTTGGCTGCGGTCTTCTGTAAGGCGGAGGTACTTCCCCAGTTGGGCTCTGCTCTAGATTCGAGCGAGATGATATCCGCTGTGCTGTGCCCTACCTCCTACAAAATGTCCTCCTGTATGCTCTCATTATATTTCCAAGTATTTCTCACATACTCGTAAATAAGCGAATGAAATCAAATTACAATAAACCATTATCGATCGATAAATAAAATACGGCCCAAATGAAATTCAGCAGGTACAACAATGGCTTGATTAAATTATGCAAATGCATCCAGTTTGATGTTTTAAGTTATTATAATAAAATAATATTGCGGCTGCCCGCCTGTTTGCGACAAGCGAATTAATTAACGGAAAAAAGAAAACAAACAGTAACAAAACAGCTGCGTTTTGTTCAGTTGTTCATTTGTATTGAAAAGTAGTTTAACTGTACGTGGCATTATAAAGTAGCTTGGTAAAGCCACAGTATAAGAAAGAGTACTATCGTACAGTATGGCCACTCCCGCTCCCCGCTGAAAGTGCCGCCCACCCCCTCTCGGTTACCACACAGTTACCACTTGTCAAAAACGCGACCAGTCGACCTGTCATATTTCACTCATACAAGCATGGAACGTGTTCACCTACACGAGCTTAGACTGTGTGCTAGGAACGCGCGTCTTTCATATATTTGATCGCCAGTGTCCGAGGTGTGGTAAAGCTACAAGCTACTGCGTTTTTAGTTTTATGCTACCGATAAATAAGCTAGCTAAGGAATAAGGATTTACACTCTTTAAAATAACTTTCGCTTAAAACAGTCAGTAAATAATCAGTATATTGAATATAGAGATGAATTTTTTGAGGTATGTGGCATTAAGGACCTAAATACCAATATTAATGTAATATGCTGCTATCGCAGTCCCAATGACTCTAACTTTGTGAAATTCATGCAGCGTCTCGAACTGCTACTAGAGCACTTTTTTAACAAAAATTGTATTGTTTGCGGTGACTTTAATATAAACATGCTAAGGAAACATGACAAAAATGTTGTAGAGTTTTTGGCCTTATTGAAATGCTATAGGTTCAGATGGCTCGTCACGTCTGTAACTTTTATACGCAACGGAGCTGAGTCGTGCCTTGATAATGTTTTAACGAATTTATCGGAAGACTGTGCTGCCTTCACAGTAGTAGATCACAATGGCATAGCAGATGGTCATGGGGGTCTTCTTAGCTCTTTCAGGGTTATAGAAAACGGTAAATCCAAAGGAAAGACAGAAGTATGGAAACTGGTAAGGAGATATAACGCTAGTGGACACTTACTTTTCCGTGAGAAACTACAGTTAGAAAACCTAAAGAACATTGGTATAAATTCATTTATCACTAAGTTTAACCGAATTTTTGAGGAAAGTAACATTAAACGAAAAAAGAAAGCATCAATTAATACAAACTCTAATATAAACTGGACTACAAAGGGGGTTAAGGTCTCAAGTCGTATGAAACGCATACTTGTTACACATAAAGGACCAGTCTCAGAGACTTTGGCTGAGTACAGAAAAAAATATATAACTATCTACAGACGAGTTGTGCGGCATGCAAAGCGTCTTGCTGTGCAGTCACGCATTTTAAAGGCAAAAAACTCATCTAAAGAAATCTGGAAAGTGGTACACGGGCATTGCAATAAGACGAATAACAAGATTAATGATAACATAATGCTAAAAATAAATAAAAACAATGATCACACCACAATGTTGAACAAGCCTACGGAAATTTGTGATATTTTCCTAAATCAGTTTGATCAGGGTAGGGACACTATCGGAAGCATTGAACAGGCCTTATCACTGCTGAGGTCAAATGTTGTAAGGGTTGTAAACGATATTACATATGAGCAAGTAACACCTATGGAAGTGGAGAAAATGGTCAATAGTTTGAAACCCAAAACCTCATGTGGTTATGATGATATTCCGATTACCATTATCAAGGACAACATAGACGTATTAGCAGAGCCGTTATCTTGCTTCTTTGATGCCTGTTTTGAAGCTGAAACCTTTCCGGACCAGTTAAAGATAGCAAAAGTAATACCAATCTACAAGAAAGGATCAAAATCTGACCCTAATAATTACAGACCCATTTCTCTCCTGCCAACCCTTTCCAAGCTGTTTGAGAGATTAATAAAAGACAGAATTGTAAGGCACTTGAATAGAAATAATATCTTAAGTAAACGTCAGTACGGCTATCAAAAAAGTAGGGGCACTAATGATGCCATAAGTACCCTAATTAAAGATGTTACCGGCAAATTGACAAATAAGGAAAAAGTAGCGGGACTTTTTCTTGATCTTAGGTCAGCTTTTGACACGGTAAGTCACTGCACCCTCCTAGGTAAACTGGAGCACTATGGCATTAGGGGTAAAATGCTGTCTCTTATGAGGTCTTATCTCACAAATAGGAAGCAGTTTGTAGAAATTAAGTGGACACAAGATCACAACGAAACTAAAGTCAAATCTAAAATTGCTGATGTACATAAGGGTGTTCCACAGGGATCAATTCTGGGCCCAATCCTTTTCGTTATATTTACCAATGATGTGATTCAACATATGTACAACTCAGTACCGGGTATCCAACTTGTGGTTTTTGCTGATGACACTAACGCTGTAGTCAGTGCTAGCGACATAACGGAATTAAATGAGAGGGTAAATAAGGCGCTGACATTGTTTAGTACATGGTTCAGAATTAATAATTTGAAGCTAAACTGCAACAAGACAAATGCTCTTCTCTTCAGCACAACGACGAGAAAAAGGGATTCCTTAAATATTTCTTTAGAGGGGTCGAATATCAAGCAAGTTGAATCTGTCAAATTTCTCGGAGTGCATATAGATTCAAGACTATGCTGGAAAGATGAGTTGACGTCACTGACTAGCTCACTCAGCTCCGCATGCTATGCATTACGAAGCCTGAGAGACGAACTGGTGTTAAGTCAAATTAGGATGGTTTACTTTGCATTGTTAGAGTCAAAAATACGTTACAGCATTAAACTATGGGGAAACAGTCTTAAGTGTAATGTACAGGCTGCTTTTATTCTACAGAAAAGAGCGATCAGGATCATGGCTAAAGTACCACAGCAAACTTCATGCAGGGAATTTTTTATCAAATTTAGAATCCTTACTGTTCCTAGCCTCTACATCCTTGTTGTTCTCAAAGATCTGGTGAAAAATCTTTCCCAAATAGAATCACCAGAAGAACGAGATATGCGACTATCTTCTAGGCGGAAAGATCTGCCTCACTCTATTGTCACAAGACTGAAAGTAGTTAAAGACGCTGAAACTTATCAGGGCATTACACTCTTCAACAAGTTGCCTACAGAGTTAAAATCAGTTCTAAACTCAAATTTATTTACAATTAAACTTAAGAAAATCCTGCTAAATCAATGCCTATACGCAGTAGAAGAATTTATGTATGATCCGAATTTATGACTACCAAATTTAGTATGATTATTAATTGTAATGTATTTCTGATTGATTATTAATTATTATAAGTTGCTTTAATTATGTTTTAATTAGGTTAAGTTATTTTTATTTTTATGTTTCCACTAATATATTCAATTGTAATTTATATTAAATAGTAGGTTAAGGTGTAAATATTCAACACAATCTTGTATTGTTCTATGAATAAATAAATAATAATATAGGTATTAGCAATTTGATACTGGCATTAAGAACCTACTTACGTGGTGACGGATTAAGGATTTCGCCACCTATTTTCCTCCAGGGTACGTTGACTATGAGATATGGGTTCAGTTCTGGTGTGAGTTATACACTGAGCAGTTCCCAAAAACTTTTTACATAGCCACGTCAACAAATTTTAATTGATTCTATTTTGTTACCAACATTTAGTACTTAATATAAGTCGACTTTCATAAGATATATACAGGATAATTGTTATAATTAAGAACATATAGATACTAGAGAACATCAATGACCTTAATGAATAAAACTTACTACTTAACTAAAATTTCAATTCATGGAATAAAGATTGGTAACAAAAACGGAATAAAAAAAAAAACAAATTTAACTTTTTCCTGAATTGTTGTACAAACTTTTCGAGAACTGCTGATTAAGAGAATTTAACAGCACTCCAAACTCCTACTTAGCCGTTACTATCGAAAATGTCAGTGAAAGAGGCAATGTTTTATGCCCCTTCTCCCCCTCGGGTGACAGGTGACAGGTGACAGTACAGACTAATGATGACCCGGTAGGCAAACACCCGCAGCTTCTGACGCAGCATATCTACTTGCTCTTTACTAATTAAATTTTGGATATAATATTTCGTCTTTGACTGAATACTACTATAGGTACTTACTAAGATAAGTACAGGATTCATGATAAATATACATTGAAACTTCAATTTCCATGAGCAATTATTACGGGCAGGTAAAACTAGAATTTCGACCCAATTACCCGAATGGGTCGGAACACACCCACTTCAATGATTTGAACACATTAGCAAATTTTATCCGACCAACGATTTTGAATCCAATTGGCTAATCATTGCTTTTATAGCAATTAACTAGGCAAATTCGCGCGGATGGTCAATTAGGGCGTAATGGACCCACGAGACACGCTTTACTTTGCTACGTATATTAAATTAAAGTCAAAAGGAACAATGTCAGTATCCACGTGGACTTCAAAATCAACAATAACGTAAACCACCACGACCTAATTTCTTCTCCGTAAAGAGCTTTCTTCTTTGCCACGGAGAACCTGAATCCATTTTTCCATAAACGCTCTTTGTTTTAACTAAATTGTGAACCCTACTTGTCGGCCACAAATTTCCCAAGAGTCCAGTCAGGGTAAGCGTGCTCATTATATCTATCAAGTTGTTCAAAAACAACTTTATATCATGACAAAACGTAAACATAAATTTTAAACTAACAAATATTTATAGCCGCTGTATTCCTTCGGGTTGACCATGCGGCCTTAGAATTTTGTTAAAGTTTCTGTTCCAATTTTCGGGTTAAATTTAGATTTCACAGAGAAGTTTATTACGTACATCAGTTAAACGACATTTAGTTAAGTTGCCACGTCGGTGTACATTAGATGTGGTTTTGCGGGCGATCGTAGCTCAATAAATAAAGGGTAGATATAAGGATGCAAATAGGATACACAGTATGCGTGCGAGGTGCGAGGCAGTTGGCAACGCGCCACGTCCGGCTCAACGCCGCGTCGCGCCTTGCTCACCGACTACAACATACTTCTATCTCCATCCACTTCCATGATTTCACGCTTCCGTAACTACCAATAGGTACCCCTCATTGTGAATCCGAATTTCGTTGCATGACAACAGTCGTATCTTTGTCAACCAACTCGACTTGGCTTAATCCCAAACGACTGAGGAAAGGTAATGTACTCATATATTTTCGTTATATTTACAGAGACAGTAACAAATGTCTCGAACAACTAGGCCACGTGAGTCGAAAACGACAAATGAATAACAAAAATATTGATAAGATATACACCGTGTTTCACTTAACACTAAAAACCTGAAAACAGTTTGTTCAGAATCGAGAGTAGAATCGATTGAGCTATATCTTGATGGGGGTAATATTTTTATTTAAATTAGTATTATTAGTTATTTTTTACGTGCCCATTCTATTGTACTCGTAATACAACATTGTGTATATCGCATTGCTAGAGGTTGTTTACCTTTTTTCAGTATTTAGGGGTTAATACTGGCCGGTTACTTGGACGATTATTTTTTCCGCTACTAGTTTGACGTTGTTTGTCAGTTTAATCTTAATGTTTATCATAAGTCATAACAAATTGATCTCGTACCTAATTACAACCTTGTCATTTTGAATATTGAGTTTATTTGCTTACTGTGCAATTACCTGTCCAATTTGAAGTTTACTGTGACAAAGCTTTAAAGTGTTTTACAGTGACATCTTAGCTGTCTATTGGTAAACCTTATGTCGTTGCAGTAACGTACACAAATAAATAGTCTTATGGTTTATGATGGTAGTTAGCAATTATTTTATTGAGTGTAGAGCTAAAAGTCAAGTAGAGCTGTACAGAAAATTAAAAATTCAATCAAAAAAAAGTAACGATCAGATTAAAAGATGAATACTCTAGATGAGTTTGAAAAAATAAAAATCAGTTGGGGTGTCTGAGGTTTTGAGTGATACCGGAAACACCGTGTATTGATCATATGAGTTATGTCTATAAAAGGAAAGGTGGATTAATGAAAATAATTCAATGTTTTTCCTACAGGGTACGGAAAAGAACTCGTTTTAGATTTACGTGAGCGGTTTTTTTGCAAGATAGATTGTAGCAACTCCTCACAGTGGCAGTTTCCTCCTTAATTGATGTCTAGATGACAGATTAAGCCCGAGAAAGTAGTGACGTAATTGACAGGCCAATCTAAGCGGTGGTTTAGGTGATGGATTTACAGCCGCTTCTTGTAGCCCACATCGTTTCTCTAAGACGCGTAGCTAGGGAAATTTGGCTCACTTCAAGAAATAATTCATATCATAAATAAAGCACGAAAAAGAAAAACATACTTCAAAAATGACTTATATGCTTACTTACAAGAAACATACCTAGTTAAAGTTTCATGTCATATCTCATAGTAAGTCATTGATTACTCCTAGAAACCATAAATCGGAGATACCATAAGAAACGTCGTCACACGCTCGTTAGGCCGACGTCAGTAACTTGAGCAAAGCGTCATAACTTTTTTGTATCGTCCACAGTCGATCCCGATCCGGCCATTTACTTCTCGCGTGAAAACTACTCGGGAAGAGTTATTGCTTTAGGTATGGCGGAGTAAAGTGCGCAGTAAGTCTCTATTATCTACGCCGTTAGAGTCCCGTGAATGAAGGCGAACGAACGTGGCGAGAATCTACAAGCTAACTCAATTCACCGTTCTTCTAATATATGGTGCCGGTCTTTGTGGCCAACTTGTATTACTTTAATTAATTTTATTTTATGTTCTGTTGAGTAAAATCGAAGAGAATGGAGTACTTTAGAGACTTATCATCAAAGTAAATTTTATAGTCGCAGTGCATTTACTGCCATTTTTCGAGACTTAAATCTTTTTAGAATTATAGTTTAAATTTGACCCCTATTATATCATCTTGTGTTGAAATTTTTAAATGATTCTGTGTCGCCTGCCAACCGATTCATCTGAACAGCCAAAATCGGACAAGATCGGAACGAGTCTCAACGTTATTTTCTTGGACTGTATTTATCTTATACTAAATTACGTATCTTTGGTAAAACTAAAGTTTGCCTTAACCACAGTTTACCTCAATTTGTGTTACACCATGCGGAATATGGGACTAACTGAATCACAAGTTAGATAGAGGTCGATGGCGTCTGCCCTTTGTCTGTATAATCGCATACGCATAATCAATTACGCGGCTTAATTTAATATGATTGATCTGGATTAGCTACCATTACATATATAACTGTTTCGGTTGTTGACGGGAGAATATTGTGTGTGGTCGCTAAATAATTATATGATTATCGTGGATAGTCCGTTTTTGCCTTAAATGTTTGATAAAACTCATATAAAAAAATGATTTGTAGCAGCTGTGGCACGTGTAAATAAAATAGGATAAAGCTATGAGAATCAACATAATGACATAGTAACACTTTAAATTCTCGCGGTAGTCACGGGTCGAACCGTCGAACGCAACCATGCCGAAACGTCGGAATAAATGTAAAACAGTGTTAATTAATCGCGTTTGACTCGTAAGTGTCTTTATAGATAGTGACATAGTACCTAGTATTTTTACAGTGACATAGTACGTAGTATCTAAGTATATTTAGTAGGTTTGACTGTGGGTACTTGTACTTGCTAATTTTTCAGGGGCATAATTATATTTTTTTGTTCATGTCCCTGAAACGTTAACATTCATGTTGTGTTTACCTATTGGAATATTATGAATAGGTACTTTACGGTATGAATAAATTTAATGTTATTCAAAACCTTCCTCATACACAATTCCCTATCCATTTCATTCTACGAGTATTATTCTTGTGGATCATGTTTCCTGATTTGTTTGCATATGACAATACATTAATAACGATTGTAAATTTATTATCCTGGATAAAACTGAAAATGATTATACTAAATCGACACGAGTTGCGAATTACTTTACTCGTATATGTATCGTACAACGTTTTACTACTAGTACATATGGCCTATTCAAATATTGATATAGTTTCGTAATGAGCTTATTACCTAACAAGTGCGGTAATATAGCGCCATATTATTATGTACTGTAAATATAGATACAGTACAAACTGTAAAGTAAAAAAAAAGTAAAAAGCATTTAATTGTCCAACATAGGTAATAGGTACATAAGTACAGGTCTCATTATACATTTTTGTCTCACTATGTTGTGCCGTGAGGCGTACAACTTTTAGTAAGTACTGTGCTGCATGCTGTGCACAGTTATCACGAATTATTATCTAACAAATATTCACTAATACTATAATAAGATTTATCAATTAAAAATTTAAATACCTTGCTTTTAAAACTATTAATGTCGTCAATATTTCTTAGCTCATCAGAAAGTTTATTAAACATTTTTGGAGCCATTCCTAATATACTTTTCCTAAATAAAGCTGTATTAGAAGGCAACGAATTAATTTTATTTCTAAGACGTACACTTTTAAAATGTTGGAACAACTGCGGATTGCTCTTAACAAAAACTACCATTTCGAACTGTATTCAAAGTATGAAGACGCGTTCGTCCACTACCGTCTTAACCGGTGATCAGAGATGTAGACCAAGTTCTAGTTTATGCTAACTCCATTGAAGTACTAGTCCAACTCAAAAAATACAAAACTACTTCTTAATTAACATTTCTCGGACTTTTTCTTGACCGGTGAACTTCGCTGTTCATAAAATTGAAACCGCCTTTGAAATAGTATTTAAAGAAGGAAAACTTGAAGCTGAGTCGGTCGAGGGTTTAATGGCGGCGGAAGATGCTCCGCGAGCAAATTAAACCCTATTCACGGGCACGTACTTCGGGACACCCGGTGGAAAAAGGGCGTAAGTAAGTATGAAGTTTATAAGTTGTTGGAACGTTTCTGTTCGGGAGTGGATGTACAAAGACGCGACTCGAAGCTGTCGGATTAAGACATGTGCCTTCTTTCTTCGTGCCCTAATATAACTGGTATTGCTTTGGGTGCTTGCTGATCCTCAATGATATTGAAGGAACTAATGAATTAGTTATTCTAATGGGCAAACTAAGAGATTATGGGATTATTTATGTTGTAATAGGCAATCTAGCACCGGTAGAATGTTTGCGAAATATTTATTATATTAGGAGATAGTAATTTGCTAGGTGGATGTTTTTCAAAATAAATATCGAATTTCACCAGATCTGGACGTGCTTGGCTCATTCTTCTCAGAATCACGAGCTGATTCGATCCTGACGATAAAAAGATGTTAATCGGTCCATCAAAAGCTGGTCATCGAAGTTGTTACAATGGTGTTCCCCCACTGGGCTGTTATAAATGTTATACAGAGTGGGGCCTGTAACAAAGGCGAAGAATTGAACTGTAGGCTATTCTCCTTATACTGATCAACATTTGTTCAGTGACTTTTAAAAATTATGAAGTCTTTAAATTTTTAATTGTTCATACAAAATAAATATTAGCTTCAATGTACGCCATTATTGTTGTCATTGACGTTGTCTGTCACACTTTAGACTTAACAGAATTCGCAATACATTACCTCTTAGAAAAAACTTTCAAGGGTGATAAAAATCAAAATACAAGTTATTTTTAAAAGTCGCCGAACAAAATGTTGATCAGTATAAGGAGAATAGCCCAGAGTTCAATTCTTTGCCTTTGTTACAGGCCCCACTCTGTATCACACGGTGTGAAAGCTAGGGACAGTGCGCCATCACACCATGTTATAAAACATTTATAACAGCCAGTGTGGGAGCACCATAAGGCCTTTTTAATTCCCGCAATGCTTCTCTGTTTATAGCATCCGAAACGTGCAGGTACATACGGTGCATACGGAGGTACAAGAAAAAAATACAAAAAGATGATATAAAATGGTGGCTTTTAAGATCGTTGCCTTATAAAAGCTTAAATTATGTTATCTTAATTTTTAGTCCGTAAAATTTAACTTAAGAAGTTTCAAAAGCCTCCAATACTCTCGTAAAAATGTGCATTAGGTACATAATTCTTACATATCATCATACAATCGAAGTGTGTCGCGTACACGATACACGTTGCCACGCAACACGCCTCACTTGATTACATAAATAAAATACACCCCAGGTGTTCTTATGTATGTACGAGTGTCTCTATCCACTTAGCACGTAACCACAACATTGTGGCTTGTTTGTGCCGATTGTGTATTAAATTTCCGGGCATGAAGTGTAATGAATATTAATTTACCGTTCCCTATTAGGAACGCTTAATATGCTTGAACATCACTACGCTCACCACTATGTTCGAGAATATTAAAGGCTTTTCTTAAGCTAATGTATGTAAGCTTAGGAAAAAACGATTAACTTCAAATAAAAACATCAACAATGACTTCTCCGACAAAGAATACCTAAGTAACAAATGATTAATTTCAACATGAATACCTGATTATATCAATCAAATAAAAACCTTACAAACCTAAATTATTCATTCATTTCATTTATTTCAGATACTTCATATTGAATTACATATTTTATTTCATAATTAATTTAAGCTGATTTAATGATTTGACCCGAACCACGTGCGACACGAGTTGGGTCGTCAAAGTACGAGTACGAGCAGTAGGTACTATAACCGATAATTCTCAAATAAAGATATACAGGGTGGCCCATTCAAATCGGTCAGTATGAGAAAGTCTGAAACTATAAGACATACGAAGATTTGTTCTTAGGAACCATGTCACCGATTTTAATAAAAAGAAAAACTGCATTCATACAATTAAAAAAAAAAGTGTACCCAGCTGGGGAATCGAACCCGGTTGTTTTGAAAAAATAAACTTACACTATTTCTATTCAGATATCGTTTGTGTAGGTCTTAAGCAGTAAATATCTCTAAGAAACATAATGTCTAAAATGAATAAAATGCATTTTTTTCACATACTTTAATTTATCATAGTCACTTTGAACACCTACTATGATAATTAAAGTATGTGAAAAAAATGCATTTTATTCATTTTAGACATTATGTTTCTTAAAGATATTTACTGCTTAAGACCTACACAAACGATATCTGAATAGAAATAGTGTAAGTTTATTTTTTCAAAACAACCGGGTTCGATTCCTCAGCTGGGTACACTTTTTTTTTAATTGTATGAATGCAGTTTTTCTTTTTATCAAAATCGGTGACATGGTTCCTAAGAACAAATCTTCGTATGTCTTATAGTTTCAGACTTTCCCATACTGACCGATTTGAATGGGCCACCCTGTATATTTGAAAAAAAAAACGATGCTGAAGAAAGTGAAGAAACACTCGGTCTGACCCGAACTACAGTAAGATACCTCAAAAAAAATTGCATCTAGAGCAAATTTTTTAATCAGGCTGTAAGTATAGAACAGAAACGATTATCTTTTTTACTTTTTTGCACATATGCCGAAAGCCGAAACGCAGTGTCACAAGTCAGTGTGATTCATAGAAATGCGTCGTCGATGCATTACTCAGTGCCACATCATAAATCTAGGTCCCGCCAATTAATGGAAACCCGACGAAAACACTGTCAGCGGAGATTTAGAGGTGATAAGTACTGATTAGAATGGAGCTCCAGTTTTAAACGGATTTAAACAATGGTAGAAGTTATAAATGCGACCGTTTCTTTCAATGATTTAATCGAGTAACATATAGATTTATTGGCAAAATTTGTGAACACAGTGCATAGTTGCATACTACTATCACTCGACGCAGGATTACTTAAAACATTTACACTAAGGTACGGTCGACTACAAAGAGATGGATACACTTTTTCACCTTATTGCATTGTAATAAGGTGAAATGAAATGAAATGAAATATACATACATACAATCACGCCTGTATCCCATAAAGGGGTAGGCAGAACACATGAAACTACTAAAGCTTCAGTGCCACTCTTGGCACATAAAGGGTTGAAAGAAATCGAAACTGTGACAATGAAATATTTATTTTCCAAGTAGGCATATTACAATGCGCTTATGAACGTCAAATACGAGTAAAGCTACGCCGGCTCTAAAAAAATGGATACATCTCTTTGTAGTCGACTGTACAGCGGGACAAATCTCGACTGGTCGGCAAATGTAACTGGTCCATTTTTTCCATGTTTACAATGTTTGCATTACTAAATAGAGTGTCCACCGGTTATAGATGGTAGCCGTGTTCAGTGGATACATGTAGAACTCAACATCATAGTGTAATAATAATAATGGAAACAATGGATTATTTACAATTGCCCCCCAGTCGAGATTTGTCCCGCTGTACCTTACTACACTTAATTACTACCTACCTACCTACTAAATAATATTAGAGCCATCTAACCGAGCCAGTAGGTGTGGCTATATGTAGCTACTCGTATGTGGTATCACACAAATAAATGCTCTTATCGGGATTCGATCTGCCAGGCCAGACTGATCGTCAATTCAACTCAAATTTTAATGAACTCATTGTGACTTGAGATTAGTTAGCCGACCAAAAATGTCATCATAGCCTCGTCGGTAGGCACCTGAACATAGTGAGAGGTTTACTCCAGATTCCACTCACCGTGGGTGATTTATTACCGGTACAACGGTCGTTACTTAGGCACTACTCTCCATTTGGAACATACGTATACTCGGGGACTAGTGAAGTTTATAGACTGTCTAAATTCATAATAATATTATAAATTAGATGAGAAATTGTGTGTGTCTGTTTATTTGTCCGTCTTTCACGACAAAACGGAGTTACTTGATTTTTTAAGTGGAGATACTTAGTTGAAAGGGTGGAGAGTGACATAGGCTACTCTTTGTCTCTTTCTAACCCCCACTTCCCTAAATTAGGGGAGAACGTTTTTAGGTACTTTATTTTTATTTTATTGTATGGAACCCTTGGAACGCGAGTTTGACTTGCAAGGTTGTTTTTTATAGGAATCAGGTAAATCATTTAACCTCAATCTCACATCTCACCTGATGAAAAGTGCCCATGCGGTCTAGGATGAAGCATGTTAACCCAAAAAATGTATACTCTTGTGTGTGTGTACTCTTGATTTAAAAATATCCAGGTTTTGGCTAAAGGTTGACACAATCAACGTTTTTAGTAGCTAGTAACGTTGATTGCCAGTCCTCATTATTATTTGTTTATGGTATAAGTTACGTTTCTCGTAAGTGTTATGACGCAGGGGACTATTGGACGTAAATGGAGTATTCAGAGCTAAGGTGAAGCCAAGGTTTGTCCACGTAAAATAGTACTATAAGATATGAGTAAATAATATAAGGGTATAAAGGGTGTACCTATACTTAACTGCATAATAGTAGGTACATAGTCTCTACTCTACGGCATTTTCTTACATTTACAAAGACATCATCATCAGCTTCCTTGCGTTATCCCGGCATTTGCCACGGCTCATGGGAGCCTGGGGTCCGCTTTGACAACTAACCCCAAGATTCGGCGATGTCTTCGCTTGATGTTTTGAGAATATAATTTAAAAGTTCATAATTTTATGTACCTATAACATTATGAAACTATTTAGGTAATTTCTTTGTTAAGGAAGATCAAATGTTAATAAAAAATATATAAATGTTCGTAATTAATTAGGCAAGAAAATACAAATTTTAAGGAAACGTATACATTCATTTTAAAAGGACACATTCAAATCTAATTTAAGGTGAGAAAATTTCTCGTATTCTAAACTGCAATATTTCGCAGGGACTTCAGTAAAATAATCAAAAAATAATAAAATATTATGATTTAATATGCTTGGGAACTTATTATGTACAATTATTAGATAGCTATTCAATTTCCGCAATATTACCTACACGTACCATTTAGGTTCCGTACGTACGTACGTATACGTACTTACATAAAGGTCCAATTGATATTGATATTGCTAAATGCCTTTAGTGTAGGTTACCGCAATATTCAGTAGGTAACATACATACAATCGTGTTCAGTTATATCTACACAAAACACACGAACATAAATATCTGTACAACTTTTGAGCATAAACGCGTGTTCACATATTTTTATTTATGTAAGTGTGTAGATATAACTGAACGCGTCGGTCCATACTTTTTATGCTTATACAAAATTACAAACCCTTTTCTTATACTTCCGTGGCTGTGTTCCACATCCACAGTTTACATTGTCCCCTTTACGACGCGCAGTTAAAAAAAATGTTTTTATTTCACCTCTTTTTCTTCGTGACAAACCTTTTATGGTTTCCAGTTAAAGAAGTCCGCCGTAGCTTTTATTATTTAACTTGGACAAAAAGGGGAAACAAAGACAGTTTTGGAGAAATTCATCAAAAGTTTTGATTGTGCCACGGAACACTTCGCTTCGGGTCCCGGCAGAGTGTATTTTATTTTTAAAATCTCCTCACGAATAAAATAGTATTAATGTCACATTGTATTTCACGATTTATGGCTATATATGCAATATGACAGTGTTTTTAACTTTTATGATATACTTAAGTCAAACGAGCAGATTAACATCACGATGGTAAATGAAAATAGGAATTCAATACTCTTTTCATAAAAGTAACTTTTTTTTCTAATCAGAATCAGCGGTATTGAGCAAATAGGATGAAACCAACGCGCGTTAATTGCTCTAAATAGAACCAACCATTTCCACCACATGCAGGGCGAAAATAAACTTACCTACATTACACTTCAAAAACCTTTCCCTCTTCACGTAAGGGAGGTAGTAAATTGGCAAACACGCGCTAATAAATTTCAATTCTAATTTACTGTTTATAAAAGCTCCCTCATAAAGCGACAGCAGAACGCGGGCGTGATGTTACAAGCGTCACAGAGGAGTGGTGACACGGCTTGTTTAGACTAGAGTTCGCGGTCGCGTCCGGGATTCGTGTACCCGGCGCCGGGTACCCGTGTTTCATGGATCCGGATTCGTGGCTCGTTCGAAACGGGTAATTAGGGTCCGGGTACCAAATGCAACCTGTGTATCCGAATTTACGGATTCCGAATACTCGCGGATCCAACCGTTCTCAATGTACGAGTAAGGTATGTACGGTACCTGCCGGACGCATTATTAAATAAATATTAGCAAAAACTAAAAATAAATATTATTTAAGGAAATGCTACGGGCCCGTATAATATTCGATGTCCGCGACTCCGGAATCAAAAATAGATCAAGGCCGAACGAACCACACGCGTACTTGGTCGAGTTTGTGTTCTTCGGACGCTTAGCACATCCGAGACGAAGAACGCGGATACACGGGTAGGCGTGTAGAACGGATATCGGGAGCCCTAGTTTAGACCCACTAAGTACTAACGCTGACTATGGGCGAGGAGCTATTAGCGCTAGAAATTTTTAAATGAGTTGGCCTGCAGCGAGCGGGGAACGTTTTTTATTTATATATAGTTTTGTCATACATATTTTAAACGTGTGTACAAATTCGGGCGCTAACATACTATTTGGTCTCTCAAGGTATGTTTGACCGCCAAACAAGCATCGCTCGGTGAATACTCTACCTCTGAGCGAGTTATTTCGCTGATAACTTTTAACGCTGCGAGTAAAGAATGTAAACGGGGCTCTCTGGCAATGCGAACTTATGAATAAATATATCTCTCTTTTTTACCGACGTCCATTGTCCATCTGTTCTTTATTTTTTGGACTACAAAAAAGCTGATAGTTTATCGGTAACTTGACTCCGGTAAGACTACGATATACATTCTACAGCCTTTCAATAGGGTCATTTGGGCAGCTCTAAATCTGATATTAGTGGTGAACTGCTTTTGGTAAAGAGACGCCTGAGGCTACTAATTAAAACTGTTTATGTAGCATAATCTACTTAAAAGATTATTTAACGTTTTTGATTGACCTAACTCAGACAGTTGCGTAGAACCTTAAAACTTAAATATTTACACCGTTGGAAAGTAATTTTATTACCTAAAGAAATAAGCGTGAGAGAAATTACCTACTTAGTGTTTTTTGCAAGAAGAAATAAAAGGAATGCAACTTTTACCCTTAATCCCAAGATTTAAGTATCTAACTACAGTGTCTCAGTAAATATTGCCTTGCGTTATTTATGTTATATTTTCTCTCAAATCAAGTAATAAATAAACAAATAGTTTACAAAATTTCACGACACCTGAATAGTGAGAACGACACCTGAATATAACATTTCTGGCGTATCTAAGACGCAAACCGCGGTCCCGAGCAACCAATTTGCTTTCAAATCTCTTCATTACCGTCTTGACCTGCGTAATTCCAGTGTATAATCACGCACATATGCATATTATACGCGCGGGCTTGGCTACGATCATGGTTGGCTCTAGTTTAATTAATCTGGATTTGATGAGGGATTAAGTGTATGCCAGGCGTGACGGATCGAGAGCTCTGCCTAGCGCCTGGGCGGCGTCTACTGCGGTTTTAAATGGATTTCGGGAGGTCGTTTCGCATGTTCATAGTATAACACCACCCTGTTTCAATCTTAAACTTTCTACCAAAGTAAATAAGGTTATTTTTAAAATGGTTTACGCCTGTTGTAGGAGGATGTCGTTGCTAGTCAATTTGCTTCTCATTCCACATCCGCACAATTTGTACACACATTTAAGAAGTGTAATTTCAGCCCCTCGCCGCGGGGCGCGGAAGTTCTTCGCAAATTGATGTTGTTTTTAATGTGGGGTTGGCAAGTATTGTTGGTCGGACACTTTTGTTTATCAACATGTTACAGTTTGCAAGTTGTGCCAATGCTTCGGGAATGCGAGGGTGACGTGAGGGTGTTTTGGACAAAAATCTGGTTAAGAAAGAAAAGAAGATTTCTGCTGTTGAATTTTATCATTAGTATTGTAAATATGAGAAATTTTCGTTTTACATGTAATTATTAACCTAGTGTGGTGAGAAAATCACCACCCCCATTACTCCCGTGGATACCATAGAAGTCAACTGTGGGATATTGGCTTCGTGCGAAGTGCATGGAGGAATGTTGTTTCGTTGTTAATTGTAAAAATAATGGCATAAATAGTCGTTGCACGTTCTATGCGTTTCTTAGAGTACACTGGAAATTGGATCAAAGAACTAAATGAATAGCTACGGTGAAAAGAAAACGTAAAGACATGTCAAAACAAAACATTATAATAAATTATATTTAAGCTTTATTTACCTAATATTGTTCAATACGCTGTTAGTATTTTTCCTACCGTAAAAGATTATGCTTAAAGATTCAGGCCTAGCCTGGGAATAGGCCCGTGTCGGATATTTCTGCGGCCGCGGGCATGACTAGGTACTTACGTTTAGATTTGTTTTATATGGCATTAACGGGACGGAGGTTTATCGAATACCATATCACTCACTCGAAGAACTTGTACCATTACTCCTATGTTCTTCAAGATTCCTTATATGCCCTGCCAGCACCAATTTATTGCCTCTTTCTGTGGTCTGGGGTTGGAAGTACCGTGAGTAATGCTTTGGAAACAGATTTTTGTGATTATATCCATGTCTAAATAATCTATCTACCTAAATTACACTTGAAATAGTAGCTTTTGTTATTCGATTTATTTAAAATTAACGAAAAATCGTTAAAATATAATGTTTGTTTACATGTCATTTTTTGACATTTTCCACTTCAAGTTCACATGGTAGTGGACGTAATTGTCGTGCACGTAGCCAATAAGTTCCATAATAAATTGTTGTGTGGATAGGCTGGTAACCTAACTGCAATATCGTAATTCCGTTTTCCTTCAACCCTTTCATCGCCAAGTGTGGCAGTGAAGCTTGAGCGGTTTCATGTGCTCAGCCTACCCCGTTTGAGTGTAAAAGTATAGAATATGTATGTATGTGACTATTGAAGATCTTGTACAGAACCCTCGGTTCAGGACTTGATTTCACATTTTTAAAGTAAGTAACTAGGTATATACACTTTTAAAAAACGAAATGTAAACTTTCGCTAACAAACTAACTGGCAACTATAAAATAATAAAGAATGCACTACTGTGTTAAACTAGGAGGAGGTAAATACATAAACACGTTTAAAGGCAATTAAACGCCAAGGAAGTGCGCAAACATTAAGGAGTTTAAATTGCAGCAGAGTACAGTTTACACAGGATGCTTCAACCGACGTGAATCTTACTTTGATACTTAGAAGGAATTTGGAATATTCTATAAGATGACTGACCGTCGAATAAATATTGAGTGTGGTAATAATACGTTAATTTGATCATCCTGAACAAGGCTTTCAATTGTACTCATATAAACACCTTAAATAAAATAGCCTTAGTGTTTGTACCCTGGGCCCTAATTTTTCATTTACTTACCAACACTGAAAATCAGAATCGGGTCCGGGCCTTTTGTAATGAACTAAACTTTCGCATTTATCCAAAGTGAGATTTAGTCAGGTGTCTTAACTTCATTTTTTAGGGTTCCGATAGGTATAGTTTCGCCATGTCTGTCTTTTTCCGTCCGCGGATAACTCAGTGAACGTTAGCACTGAAAGCTGAAATATATGTATATTTTGGTAAAATAAAAAGTGTATTTCCACCCTAATTATATATTTTTGGATAGGTATTTAAATTAATAGGGGTTTAATAAAATTGTTTTTGGATAAAATTTATATTTTCGGAAATAATCGCTCATAAACTTAAAAAAAAAGTACGGGAAATTACGGAACTCTAGTGTTGCCCTCGTGCTTCAGTATTAAATGTATACAGATACATTTGTAAAAAACGTTTCTACGACATCGACATAGATTATCATCTACCAACTTTTTTACACATTTTTTGGTAAATACGAAATCGCTCATCAAAACCACACAGGACGCAAACCTTTTCTCGGCTGGCGGATGGCACAACGCACAACCCCATATCATCCCCATATCATGTCGGATAATGTAGAACCGCACTTACTCAGGCTTGTTCCTCGAGGAAGAGAGAATTATGTTTTAAAGTGCATACTTTTTCTGTGACACGCTCTGCAACTCAAACAGCTTGAGAGATTTTAAATGGAGGGCGATAGATTCGACTTGAATGTATAAACCAACATTAAGGCTATATTTATAAACGTGTTTTTATGAGGGAACTTTTAGGGAAGGTTTTTTAGGTCAATTACAATTAGTTTCTCTAAGAAATTAGTGGCTTAACTCTTACTGTTATCGAGTTATTCAAGAAATTAATTTAGTGACTCAATGAGTGTAGTACAGCTATTTAGTCACCATTTTACAATCATTTAATCTGGTATCAAAAACAGTTTAATATACCACTAGCGCACTGTATCTGTATCCAATATCGCTAGAAGCGCAACGCTCACAAACGTAAGATTCCGGGCGCAGGCGAGTGGAACCTTAACGTGACACAGACGAGGCCTGATATGGCCGCTGCATGCCGGCGGACACACATGGAGAAATGCTTTAACGTTGTAATTCGCTTTTGGCTTTAGTTGCTCGAGAATCAAGACAAATACTTGCAAAGCACATATAGCACGAGTTACAAGCTATAGTGATATTAATATTACTTATAACTAAATTATTGTCATGATTCAGCCACCATTTACAATCGTCTAAACTAGTTTAAAACAGTTTAATATAAAACACTAGCGCACTTATCTGTATCCAATATCGCTAGAAGCGCAGCGCTCACAAACGTAAGATTCCCGGCGCAGTGAGTAACGTTAAGGTTCAAGACACAGACGAGGACTGATATGGCCGCTGCATGCCAGCGGACATACGCGGGGAAATGATTTAACGTTTTAATTCGCTTTTGGCTTCAGCAGCTCCAGAATCAAGGGAAATACTTGATATAGCATTAACATTGTCATTCGTTTTTGACTATAGCAGCTCGCGAATCAAGAAAAACAGTTAGCTATTATGCGCGAAGCGCATATAGCACGAGGTTTCAAGCTAACTTTGTCACTTGTAAACCAACTAAGTATTACGTCAAGATTCAGCCATTTACAATGGTCTGAACTGGTTTAAAACAGTTTAATATAAAACACTAGCGCGCTGTATCTGTGTCCAATATCGCTAGAAGCGCAGCGCTCACAAACGTAAGATTCCCGGCGCAGCGAGTGAACCTTAACGTGACACAGACGAGGCCTGATATGGCCGCTGCATGCCGGCGGACAAACACGGGAAAATACCTAACTGCTGTAACATTATATTTCGCTTTTGGTTTAAGCTGCTCGTAGACCAAAACGTTAACAATATATATAGCTAAATTTTGGATTGCTTATTTAAATAGGTAGGTACCACAGATGTCATATATACCATAGATCAAGCAAAAGCAAACTTAGCGTGTCAAATGAACTCAGTGAAATCCACTGAGTTGTCCGTCTTTACTCGCAGCTTGCAGCTTTCGGGCGGCAATTTTTGTAAGTCGAAGTCAACCAAAACATAAAAAATGCCTCGTTACGTGATATTCAATTGCAACAACACAAAAATTATGAACAATCAAGAGCTTGAGACATATTTAAAATTACAGGCAAGAATCAACTTCAGTACAAAATTTGACACGCTCGGCCCCTATACAAATATATGAATTTGTTTCTTCTATCTAAATTAAGTTCTGTGGTAGGTACTCTCAGTTTGTGGTCAAACCCTTTGAAATTATTTTTTACTCAGATACCTAGTACAATTATTAGAAGATCATCATCCTCCTTGCGTTATCCCGGCATTTGACACGGCTCATGGGAGCCTGGGTTCCGCTTTAACACCTAATCCCAAGATTTGACGTAGGCACTAGTTTTTCCGAAAGCGACTGCCAACTGACCTTTCAACCCGAAGGGTAACTAGGCCTTATTAGAATTAGTCCGGTTTCCTAATGATGTTTGTACAATTATTAGAAGTAACAACATAAAATTTTAAAATACTATTAGTAATAAAAAAAATACAATACAGAAGATCTCAGTTTTCTGTAAATAATACGAGTAGAAGATGGGTTTTAAATTTTGACAAGCTTACTCTATTTCTAATAACACGATCATGAAATAAATTTGGATTGAGAAATTAAGGGTGGGCTTGGCAAGGCACACCCAGAAGCCCTTCTTGCCCTCCATGGTTCAGTTCATCAGAACGGAGTACCAGAAGGTTGCAGATTCAAGTCCTGTCGGAAATGTGTTTTTTCCATTTTTCCTCTAGTATAAAATTATCTACATTTCAATTATTTATTGATCTGATATGTGACAAACAATAAAACCATTCTGTTTGAAATTAATTTCAGAGTTGGGTTGACCCTGTTAGATCCTTTAGAACCACTCAGTTCCATGCTCCTATTTAATTCATTAATATTTTCACTAAATTCCATTTTAATTCTACTGATAAAAATAAAAACAAGTGGTTAATATCGCGTTATCTACAATTTCAAGTGCTTTTAATAAATACATCAAACAACATTTCGCTGTTTTCACAAATATTTCAGTGGCGAAATCGAGCACTCGAAATAACAAAAAACGATCGATTTATAAATAACCTAAATTTATAATTTGAAATAAATACAATTATACCTAGATATTTTTCTAGCACGAACGAAGTGACACTAGTGACTTCATTCCGATGTTTAGTTCATCGATAACTTACATTATGAATATTATGATATTTTTCAGTACAGATGGTGTTTTTTGCGAGAAGTGGTTCATTATATAACAGGTCGAAACTTCGGAGGCTCATCTGTACTGAAAAACGTCGTACGATACACGTGCGAAAAGGAAATTCGTAACTCGTGTCGATTTAACACACTCCCTTCGGTCGTGTTTTAATTTATCGCCACTCGTTTCGAACTTCCTTTTTTACGCACTTGTATCGTAATGTACTATTTAATGATACAAAATAATTCGGGCCGTAATATAATAGAAACACAATCGCGTTAAACGCTCGTTGACGACTTTTACGACACCCACGGGAGGAAAGGGGGTGCGGGGGGACGGAGGGGGGGGGGGGTCGTTAACACGTCACCATTCGAAAAGTTTAATCAATAAACTACCCTACCCTAACCACAAAATTAAAATTTAAAAAAAATCCCCGACATAGTGGACCGATTTTCATGAAACATGGCTAAGAACACTCCCGACTAAATCAGCTTTCAAACAAAAAAACTGAATCTAAATCGTTTCATCCGTTCGAGAGTTACGATGCCACAGACAGATAGGCACACAGACAGACAGACAGACAGACAGTCACGTCAAACTTATAACACCTCGTCGTTTTTGCGTCGGGGGTTAAAAACAGGGTGTATAGATAATAGGCGAGACGACTAAAAAAAGCTATTTCGTCAATCAAAACATTTTGGACACATATTTTTTTCTTTTTTTCTCGTAAATAAAAAATTACGACGGTACAATGCGTTGAAGTTTCGCGTGTCGCGCCTATAGGTACAATTTTTACTTAAAAGTGACGTCACAAGCCCCCACTTCGAAACTTTAATGATCTATTCTATATGTGATCGTCCATAAGAAAAGGGCCCTTATCGCAGTTTCTAGTTACGGAGATATTGGCGTTTTTGTAAAATCCTTTAAAATTATTATTTTTTTGTTTTATGCAAAATAGTAAAATATACAATAAGAGGTATATTTTTTTTTACCTTGGTGTCAGTTGTATACGTTAATTCTTTCTTTATTAAAATTGAGTTCAAAGCTTAGTAGAAAAGGGCCCTTATGGGAAATCGCAAACAAAAATGACAAAGCTCAACAGATAAAAGTATTTTTTTTGCATTTTTTTTGTATAGTATGGCGGTGGCGTCCTGATGGTAAGCAGTCACTGCAGCCTATAAGTGCGTGCAACTCCATGGGACTCTTATCTATATATTTATATATATATATATATTATAAGCAAGTTTAAGCTACTTACATACATATAGTTATTATCACAAAAGGTGCCTTAGGTACCTAGGGCCATTTTAAATTTTACTTTACGTGTAGGTAGGTACTTATTTATACTACATTTTTAGCTGACGTCAAAACATTTCTCGTCGGCGTGGAATATGCTATAATCATTATACAACAAAGATACAAAGCATTTATTCATGATAAACAATCATAACAATACAAACAAATAGTTGAAGAGATAAAATTATGTATGTATAACTTAAACAAAGGATACTATAGACTAGACAGCCAAATAATAATACCACTACCGAACGAGATGGTCACATACAAATTATAATAAGAGCGACAGAGAGCAAAATGTTATTTTTTGTCTATGTCATAGTTTCACTTTAACGCCGCTGTCACAAACGAGTTTGTGGCAAACAAATAAGTATCTGTCCCTTACGGGTGTACGCTTACGTCGTCTATAGTATCCTTCGTCTGAGATGTATAATGATTGGTTTAATTTACCACCCGTAGAAGGCTTCCACACTGTATAAGTGTACACGGCTAGGTATATCCTGTTTATATTTTTTTCATATTCCAAGTATCAAAAAATCATAATCCTACAGCTACTTACAATAATTGGAATGTGAAATAAGGGGTAGGTATCCTGATTTATAATTGAAATTAAAAGTAATTTGTGGTAAGAAATCTAAATCTAATTCATAATTTGTTAATAAAATCAGAATAAGCCAGCTACGTTACACTACCGTAACCGAGTTTTCACTTACCCACCCCTCTACGACGTAGACCCTCTACGGAGCCACGTAGCTACGGGAAGATAAACACGCAATCCGTCACGTAAACACGGGTCTTTGATGCAGGCGACGTGTTATTGAAGATAAAGCTTCTGACAGTAAACATTTACAGACTGGTTCTAGTGAGAGACACTGGAGTTGATTTTGAAAGGGCGTCATCATCATCATCCTCCTTGCGTTATACTTGTCGTTAAGCTTTGATAACTAATCCCAAGATTTGGCGTAGACACTTGTTTTTACGAAAGCGACTGCATCTGACCTTCCAACCCGAAGGGTAAACTAGACCTTATTGGAATTAGTCCGGTTTCCTTACGAAGTTTTCCTTCACCGAAAAGCGACTGGCAAATATCAAATGACATTTCGCACATAATTCCGAAAAACTCATTAGTGTGAGCCAGTGTTCGAACCCGCGACCTCCGGAACGAAAGTCGCACGTACTTACCGCTAGTCTACCAGCGCTTATTCTGAAAGGTCATTTTGAAATTGTAAAACTGCCACTATTATGTGTTCTCCACTCGGATTTGTGACGTTTACTTTTTTTTTAGTACAAATGGTGCATTTTATACGCACTAGTGCGAGAAGCGGTTAATTTTTTGTCAGGTCGAATCTTCGAAGGGCCATCTGTACTGAACAACGTCGTACTATGCGAAACTACTAGACTACTATGCGTCCGCGCGAAAAGGAAATTCGTAACTCGTGTCGAATTTAATTTATCGCTACTCGTTTCGAACTTCCTTTTTTTCGCACTTGTATCGTAATGTTATTGTTTCTTTCAGGGATGTAACGGATGTGGTTTTAACGGAACCGGAAGCGGAAGCGGAAGTTTTGAATTTAGTTTAACGGAAGCAGAAGCGGAACCGGAACCAGAAGCGGAAGTTATAGATGTTAAAAACGAAATGAAAAAATACCACATAGGTATAACATAAACCAAAACTAATTAAATTACCTAGAACTTTTAGGTGTTTACTGTTCAGCCTGTAATCAGCAGTTTGTAATCAGCCTATAGGCCCACTTAGGTTTTAAAAACGAAAAGAAAAGCACAGCGGATATCGTCTCGCTCGAATTTAGAGCAGAGCCCAACTGGGGTAGTACCTCCGCCTTACAGAAGACCGCAGCCAAATAGCACTAGACCCTACTCGTAGTGTTGTGTTCCTGCCGGTGAGTAAGGCTGCCAGAGCTCAACGAGGGTGCGGTGTGCTGATGACGGGAGGACTTACGGAACTAACTTGTTCCGTCTATTGTCCTTTGAGTCGTCGGCAACCCGAACCCTCCTTAGAACTTGTGCACTCCTTTTTGCTGCGTACTTAACACAGCAACGCGCATGTGACACTGTTTGAGTTGCAAGCGTCCATAGGTTACGGTGACCGCTTTCCATCAGGCGGACCGTACGCTTGTTTGCCACCGACGTAGTATAAAAAAAAAAAAGTTACCTGATATTTTATCTTAAGTATATCAATCATTACAATCCAAAAATTTAAATCACCTTGAACTTTAAGATTGTTTGTTGTTTAGGTAATCACTAAAAATCACATAAGAATCCTTTTAAACCTTTATTATGCCGTAAAAGGTTTTAGAAACGAAAAGAAAACTTACTCGTAGGTAGTATAATACAATCCAAAACTAACCAGTAAAAATTATATGTGTAATTGTTAGCACACAATTAAATTTTTAAATTAAATGGAGTGATTGTAAAAGAAGTAAACTGTATTTAATAAACAAATCTAAGGGGAGCTTCTAAGGGGATCGTAGATAAGCCCTGCACCACTGAATAGTTGTTCACTCGCTACTAACTAGGTGGACAGGACAAATATTGGCGCGCAATGGAATGAAGCGATTAATGTTTAGTATCGCAGCACGTGGCAAGCGGAGAGATGAGCAAATGATAGGTATAGACCTGTTGGTCTTTGATGTACGCCGCTCATGTCCCACCGTCGCGCTAGGTTCCGACATCCGTTATAACTTCCGTTTGAAAAATAACAGAACCGGAACAGAAGCGGATGTGTAAAACAAAACGGAAGTTCCGCAGTAACGGAAGCAGAAGCAGAACTCCGTTACATCCCTGGTTTCTTTGCGAAAGTATTCAGATTTTTTTTATAAAATATTCCATCTCTTCTCCGTTGAATTACTCTTGGCAGAGATGTCGTGGTCAGGTTGAATGACGAACTATTCTCGAAAAATATTCCATATCGTAATTTAATTTACTTTTTTATTTGAAATAATATTATACACCAAAGAAAAAGCGACCAATAAGACCTATATTGACCGGGATATAGGCTGTGATTACGTTTTTGATTTTTATCGAGCTCACGATATTTCGACTCAGTTGCATGCATCATGATCACGGTAAACAAAAAAGCGATCAAGTTCACCTGTGGCGTTAAAATCGAATAAGTAAAATGTGTAATCACAGTGCATAGACTGCCATCTCTTGACACATGCTTAAAACTTTTGAACCTCAGTTTTGACAATTTGGCCCATATTCTTAGCTTGATATGTGTTGAAATGTCAAATATTAATATTAGCGCCATCTAGCTGAGCGTACCCCAAAAGTGTAATGCCATCTAGGCCACCGTACCTTTTTCTGTATGGTACTGAGGTACCTTATCTGTCTATACGGAGTTATATATGTCTTTGATCGAATATACGCTTGTTACACGGCTAAATTAACACATAAAATTATTTTAATTTTATTAACATCCATTCAGCATACATCCATAACAATCAGTCAGCATACATCCATAACAATCTTAAACATAATTTGTCAGAATCCAAGTACGAAAAAGGAATCAATTACCTATGGATCCAATTAGAAAAATATTCCCTCGAAGTAGGCGTAATATATAGACCTGGACACACCAGTCTTAACGATTTTCTTGAAGAATATGAATTGCAATTGGAACAGAGGAAAAGGGCAATAGTATTCGGAGATTTTAACATCGATCTACTAACTAAAGACAGAACAAGCAAACAATACAATCAACTATTAAAGGAGACCGGCTATAAGGTCATCAATAAGATCAACAGAGACTACTGCACAAGAGACGGATCGACTAAAAAATCCATCTTGGACCACGTGAGTTCAAACTTAAGGGATGATAACTTTCACATGATAACAGTAAATTCCTCATTATCAGATCACAAACACCTATATTTAGAGATTAAAAAAGTAAAACCACCATCAAGAATGTATATCGAATATGAAGCTGTAAATTATGAGAAGTTATATCAGATGATAGAAGCGTCAGGAATGGACGAACTGGATCAGGAATTTAAAACATTAGAAGATCACATCATTAAGTGTACTTAAGATAACAAAGTCAAGAAATCAAAAATAATCAATAAACCGCAAAAGGACTGGATTAATAAAAATGTTATAAAGGAAATTAATGAAAGAAACATCTTATGGGCAGAACTAAAGAAAAATCCGAACGATGACATTCTAGAAAAACAATTTCAAGAAAAGAGGAACCAAGTAGCTAAAATTATCCAAGAAACAAAGGACTCATACTACTATAAAGAATTTAACAAATATAGCGGCAAGCCAAAAAAAATGTGGGATCTCGTAAATACCTTAGCTAGTAATAAAATGACAGACAGAAGCGCACCTTCGAAGTTGATAGTAGACAATACACAAATAACCGATCCATATGAAATATGTCAAATTTTCAATGTTTATTTTTCATCAATAGGGTCACAATTAGCAAATGAAATACCGGATGACTATCACAACAATTTTCAACTTAGCTTACCAAATCCTATGCCATCAAAGCCTAATTTTTGTTTCTTCAAACCTTGCACTGAAAAAGAAATTTTAAATGTTATTAACAACCTTGACTCTAACTGTAGCAAAGGACTAGACGGAATCAGTACGAAAGTAATTAAATGCATAAAAAGCTTGATCGCAAATAAATTAGCATCCGTTATCAATAAGCTCCTATTAGATGGTATATTTCCGGAATCACTGAAGATTGCAAAGGTTACCCCTATCCATAAATGTGGATCGAAAACAGACCCTGGTAACTACCGTCCGATATCTGTATTACCGGTTCTGTCAAAAATTCTCGAAAAAGTTTTATACTTACGTTTAAACAGCTATTTTGATGATACCTATAAACTTTATTTTCAAACGGCAGTATGGATTTAGACCTAAAAGTAGCACACTTACGGCAACTATCGACCTCATTACAAAAATAAAACACAATATTGACAAGAAAAACATAGTTCTAGGCATTTTTATCGACCTTAAAAAAGCCTTTGACACTGTGTCTCATAATCTGCTCTTAAAAAAGTTAGAGGCTATAGGAATAACAGATAAAGCGCTTCAAATGCTTAAATCATATCTATCAAACAGGACGCAAATTGTTAGGATAGACAATAACTATCAGAGTGATCCATTACCGATAACCTGCGGGGTCCCACAGGGATCAATTTTAGGGCCTTTGCTATTTGTGGCCTATATCAACAATATTCAAGAATTAGGATTAACTGGACACATTGCTCTATACGCAGACGATACCTCTCTCTTTTATTTTGGCTCGCAAATACAAGATATAGTTTCCCAAGCTCAAAAAGATCTGCAAATTCTCCACAACTGGTTCCAATATAATCTTTTAACGATTAATATTTCAAAAACAAGTTATGTTATATTTAAAGCTAAAAACAAACCTATACCTCCACATGAACCTCTTACCATAAATAATATCCCTTTACAACAAAAATCGCATGAAAAATATCTCGGATTACATATTGACTCCAAATTAACTTGGGACACCCACATCAACCATATAAAAAGTAAATTGGCATCACTTCGAGGTTCTCTTCGCAACATTACTAAATGTATTCCAAAATCACTACGTCTCACTTTATACAACGCTCTTGTAAAACCGCACCTCTTGTACCATGTTGAGCTTTGGGGTAGTGCCGTTAAAACAAAAATAAACGAACTACAGGTTTTGCAAAACAAAATTATCAAATCAAAGCTTTTCAATTATCATTACTTAACGCCAACAGCTCAAATTTACTCGGAAACACAATTGATGAACATCAAGCAACTATACATATACAACACTTGTATTTTCATTAGAAAAACAATAAATAAGGACGTTCACACAACCTTACAATTTACTAAACGGAAAAATGTTCCCAACCTCTGCATTCGACCACGCCGCGCTAGTTTCCTTGCCTTGCCTAAAATACGCACTAATTATGGTAAAAAAACAGTAATTTTTGAAGGTGCGCTCCTGTACAATAAAATACCGCCTGAAATTAAAAATGTGAATTCACTTAAGGAATTCAAAGAGGGGCTCGCTGAATATGTTGTAACAAACTATTAAAAGTGAAAGTCAGAATAATATTATTTTCACCACACCAACTGGTAAAGGCTTACTTTGCTATTCGAAAACCGATAGCAAAATTGCATTTCATCCACAAGAGTGAAAAGTAATTTCATATAAATTTTAACTTGATGTCTTAAGCTGGCTGGTAGAATTTATCTATAAATAATGATTATAAATCATAAAAAATATTGAATAAATTGATGGATTTGATTTAATGTGATGTTTTGTAGTTAGTATTTTGTTCGTGTTAGTGTGGTGAAAAATTTTGTGCTTCACTCGGGGGCAAAGTTTGTTTAACCTTCGGGCCTGGAAGCCCTCACAATGCTCAGGATTCCACTTTCTGGACCACTCGCTACGCTCGCGGTTCAATATTTGGAGTCTTTCGCTTGCTCGGGCATCAATATTGACACGTACGTTTGAACTACAGCTTTGCCCCTTGTAAAACAAATAACTATTAGTCATAATAAGCAAAAAAACGAAGACTGTAAAATCAATCAATCTATTTAAATATTATTTATTTAAATAGGCTTTTAAATAGTCAACAATGTAAAATTATCTATTTATGTAACAACAATGTTCTCATGGAAGTGATGTATATCTTAAATGGGAATAAATGTCTTTAAACCTAAACCTAACATGTCCTTACCACTAGACCATAAGACAACAAGGGCCTCTATGCTTGTATCTCAGTTTATACTCGATATTCGATTTAAAATAAAAGACCCCTTATCAATAAACTTGAAGTTTATACCAGCGTCAAGGCAATGAAAATTATAATCCACGAATTACGCACACCATGAAAAATGGGACGAGTTCCGGAACATGAAACAATCCATTACATTAATGTTAAAGAAGAGCAACAATACGTCACTGTCAGTGGAGCGGCCGGGAAGTGATTTCAAAGGCGAAATGCCCGCGACGTGAGGCGACTGCCGATTCCATTACGTGAACTACATTAATATTTCCATGAATTAACAACTGCCGAGTCACGGGAATATCGATTTAGAGGAGATTATCGGCTCGATTCGAACTTTAAGGTCTGATTTAGACGGCGTGCGAACTCGCATGCGATTTTGGTTACATTACGGGCTGTTGAGGTTACATACAATTTTGCACAGCCATCAAATACGCAATGTAATAAAACTCATATGCGAATTCTCACATCATAAATGCGCTCTAAGATATGGAAGCTCTAGGTGGAGGGTTAGTTAATGTTAGAGTTCTTAGCAGGATTAAAATATATTAAAGACAATAGAAAACAGAAGAGGCGTACAATTTAGTTGGATATCTGCTACTTCACGTCCTGTTCCTCAAAAACATCATAGAAGGAAAGAGGGGAAGAGGAAGACCTAGGAGAAACAATTTCAGCCAAATTAAAGAAAAGGTTCAGGTCGTGTCGTACCAGAAGGTGAAGGAGTTGGCAGAGGAACGGACGAGTTGGAGATTGCTCCACCGACAAGAACACAGCTCTTAAGTTAGAAGAAGAAGAAGGTAGAGGGTTAGACAGAGACAAAGGTAGCCTATGTCACTCTCCATCCCTTCAGTATCTCCAATTGAAAAATCAAGTCAATGTCGCTCCGTTTTGCTGTGAAAGACGGACAAACAAATATACACACACACATCCCCATTTATAATATTAGCAAGGACGATATAATACCGGGTCAGACAAAGCCCATACAAAAAAGCGTACCCCTAAAATTTATGGGCCTTTTAGGCTTAAAACTAGATGGCGCTGTTTCGCAGCCTGGAAGTGGCCAAAATCATGTTTTTCCCAAATATTTTTCGTGTTTTTATTTTTTATGAGAACAAATGACATGCTTTTTATTTTAATATCATGATATCACGTCAATACACATTTTGAAAAAAAAATATTTTGTAGGAATCATCAGTGTATCATCATCATTTAATAGGTGGCGCTAAAAATGTAAAAGTATGAGGATTATAAATCCTATATAAATTGTCCTTGATATTAGTATAGTATAGTATGGATTCCATTACGTGAACTTGGTATATTGAAATTTCGATGACTTAACAACTGGTAGGTCACGGGAATATTGACGTTAGGATCGCTGCTATATTGGCGGAGCTAAAGTTCAGTTTATGCATATTATCTATCAAGGAATGTTTGGTGAATTGTGATTGGTAGTGGGGAAACACTTGATTGTTTTAAACAGAGTTTAAATGGCATATGTAAACGTGCATTATCTCTTACATTGCGACATTGCATGTAGAAATTATGAATGTATCTACGCCATGCGCTTTTGCAGCTCAGTGTACAAAGAAGTTAAGTCGTTTTGAAAATGCAAGCATATATCTTTCACTTCGTATGAAAAACACGCGGATAATATAATTATTTGCATTTAATTGCGATTTAGATATTTGTTGAAACTTTGTAATTATGACTTAAATATTTTTTGAATAAAAGCAGCCACAGAGTAAGTGTAGTAACTACATATATGTACGAGTAGTTACTACACTTACTCAGTTTAAAATATTAGTATTTTTTTTTTTTTTTTTATAAATATTGGGGACACCTTACACAGATCAACTTAGCCCCAAACTAAGCAAAGCTTGTACTATGGGTGCTAAGCGACGATATACATACTTAAATAGTTAAATACATACTTATATACATAGAAAACATCCATGACTCAGGAACAAATATCTGTGCTCATCACACAAATAAATGCCCTTACCGGGATTCGAACCCAGGACCGCGGCTTAGCAGACAGGGTCACTACCGACTGAGCCAGACCGGTCGTCAAAGTATGGATTACATGATATATAATATTTTAAATGGGAAAGTGTGTGTCTGTTTGTTTGTTCGTCTTTCACGGCAAAACGAAGCAACGAATTGACGTGTTTTTTTAAGTGGAGATAGTTGAAGTGATCGAGAGTGACATAGGCTACTTTTTGTCTCTTTCTAACGCGAGCGAATCCGCGGGCAAAACCTAGTTTTAAATAAAGCACGGAAATTCGAACACAAATACCCGGCGTGTATGCTTAAATGTGCTTATCTGATGACATTACTGATCCCTATATTATAATCATAATTAATTAATGGAACTGAACATGTACAGATTCAACTTTACAATTACAACAGAGACAGGAGATAGTAATTAGCGTTACACTTAGAACAACGTTGGATTTCACATCCGGTATATTAATGTAGTTTTCCTGCACCCCGCCGCCGCAACGTTCCGCTGCATAGTTGCCACTCTGTAATTGGAATAGTCTCGTCAAGTGATGATCAGTTGAGTGAGCAGACGTGTGCACAAGTTTATTAATTTACCCCATACACTAACACGCAGCAGAACTGCATTGAAACTCAACTGAACTACATATCTACACGGATGAGTTTACTAATGTTAGCGTTCCGGCAGCAGCGCAAGGACTAATTTAGCTCCCAGGCACTCATTCTGGCCAAAAGACTAATGACGTAAGGCTACATGAAAGCAATCTAGCCTTACGGCTTTGTCGGTCGGCAGGGCCTAGCTCATGCATACACTTGATCGTGGAACAGATCCATCAAGCAGTCGCTCGTGATTTTAAGTGTGCAGTGGATTACGAACGCAATTTAACGCTGCTTTACGTCGGGAAACATGTCAGAGAGCCACTCGAGTTACGCGGGAATCGTTTGATGAGTGCGAATTAGATGTTAATATCGGCAAATTTATGTATAATAAATTTAATACGGCATAATTTGGTATCAGTGACATTCACTTTTCATTTGCGTAGATATTTTACTGCCGTATTATAGGTTCAAAAGTTCTTCAAATGAAATACAGTCAATGAAAACTATTGCAAGTATCCCTATCCCTATAGGTTAGGCCGATTTCATCGTATCAAAACCATTGCCGTCTCTTCTTAAAAGAAAGGCCCGGTTTTACAAAGTATTATTAACAACGGGCCTAAAATTGTGATATTTACAAATTTTATACACCTACTATTTTAATAAGGACCTATATAAACCTAGTTTTAACGGGAAAAGTACTTAAACAAAAAATAAAGAAAAAATAATCACATATCTCTTTCTGTTTTTAAAAAAATGCTTAAAGAACATTATCTATCTCTCCCTTAGTGATCGTATTGCTATATTTACTCTGTGGTTGGTATGATTGCTGTATATTTTTGGTTTGATACTATATATCTGGCTTGTTGTATATTACTATTTAAGTATGTTTATGTAAGTCTATTTATATTCTCTTATATGTGTATGTTTATTCAATTTGTGTGTTGGACATTAGAATAATTATGATTTTTTTTTTCGAAGCACCTACTCTTTTTGATTATGTTTGTTATTTCCGCTACCCAAAGGTTGTCTGGTAGAGATCGCTCTTTAGCGATAAGACTGCCTGTTGTCTGCCTCTATTTATAATCATTTGTTTTGTCTCCACTGTATCTTTTGCTGAGGTGTGCCAATAAAGAGTAATCTATCTATCTATCTATCTATCTATACGAGTACGAAACTAAAGTTTAAGATACTGTGAACCATATCGTACAGGCGGTATGTATCGCACGGGGGCCGATCTCGATTACCATATTTCGAAGGGTCACGGGTAATATCCATGGGATGTGTGTCGGCAACAGCGTCGGACGGGGCAAAACGCCACGCATGCCCTAGAGCAGGGAAAACGTTAACTTTAAACATGCCAAACGCAGCCAGCTGATGTAGGTTCTTACTTGAAAGTAATTTGGGTTCTGGGAAACTTCTAAGTAACGTAATATAATTTTATACATAGCCGTATACATAACATATATTTTTGATAACTTAAAATTAAGATGGCGAATGGTTAAATGCTATGTACAATACATTACTTCTGTATGGATCGCAGTGTTGGACTCTGTCCAAACAAATGTTAAAAAAACTTGATGCCTTCGAAATGTGGATATATAACCTGGCAAGATAAAGTTACTAATCAAGAAGTACTAAAAAGAATGAAAAAGAAAAAAGAATTAGTACTTACAATAATGAAAAGGAAAACAGCTTATTTTGGACATGTATATAGACATGACAAATACAAAATTGTTAAAGGCATAATAGAAGGAAAAATCGAAGGCAAAAGGGGCAGAGGAAAAAGAAAAATAACCTGGATGGATAACCTTAGGAGCTGGACGGGAATAGACGCTGCCATGCTAGGCAGAAAAACTGCAAATAGAGAGGAGTTCCGGACTGTGGTAGCCGACATCCGAAGAGGATATGGTACCTGAAGAAGAAGAAGATACTTTTGATACTTTTTCAAATAGCTCGAAGCACATTTACACGAGCATTTTATTGTATAACTACATATTTTATGCCTACGTCTTCGTCTGAACTTAGTAAAGATTACCATGGTAAAAACTATCCTATGTGTTTAACTCGAACTCAAATTGTCTTCTTGCCAAATTTAATTCAAATAGTTCGGATATTTAAGTTGAAAGAGGTGACAGACAAACAGTTCCTTTTGCATTTATAAATACTGTTATTAGTAGTGTTGGGAAAAGCATTTCGCTTATTCTTTATGAGGCTATGTAATTCACATCGTTCACTATCATAACAATTTTTAAAAAGTAAGATACTTTGCTGTAAGCGCGTACTACTCTCAATTCAGAGGTTTCAGGTATAATTATATATTTAATAGTCGGTGCGTCAAAACACCGTAAAGCCATTGATCTAATCCCAGTAAAGCCATGTGCCTCCTAAAAAAGTTAGATTAATCATTTTCGCTTCGCTAAAAGTGAAGGCTATGACAATTCTACCCAAGCGAACTCCACGCTGTTCTGAGCCGTGGTATTTTGTTAAAAATCCAGGATAACGCGATAAAGATAACTACTAAACCTCCTAAAACAAAACCGGCAATAGGGCATTTAAATAATAAATAAGCATTAAGTATATAAATTTAATACAATTTGAAAAGCTCACGCTCATGAACTTGAAATCAACTCATCAAATGAATAATTCTATCTCAACTGATATAGCACAGAATGCTTCTCCCTCCGAATAAGCATTTTCTACTAAGCAAAATAATGGTTCTAATGCTTTACCCCTAGCACTTTTTTTTCATTGTATCTCATTTGTAAAATAACATTATTTTAAACTTTTTCCGACTAGGTAGGTTGTTCTGGCAACATCAGGGAACACTGCTGGGACATGAGCCTTGCCTTGTGGGACATGAGCGATTTTAAAAAATGTGTACAAAACGCGAGAATTTAAAGTGTTATAACATTGTCACATGCCGTAGTGTGACATCACTAGTTTTGTATACCGTGTACGTGACGGTGAATAACTCAAAGATGTAATGCTGGCAACTTCGCTCGCTCACTGCTCTCGGTGGGGAATTTTATGTGCATTATTATATCTACCGGCGAACCACGGGAGAACTCAATCTTAATGTCTTTATAGCTTGGCTAAAACGATGCCATTCCCGCCAAAATAAGTAATTTATTTCCCGGCCTTAGCGGCGACTGTTTCTTTTATAACAAAAAATCTTAATAGCTTGTTTGAGAAAAACAAAAGGGAAACGGTTAAGCGACTAATGTTATTGGGAGCATGCATACTTAATTATATTTATTTATTTAAACTTTATTGCAATATACAGTTACAAAAGGCAGTCTAAGGCCGATAGTCCACTATCGTATGTTTGTCATAAAAATATGATCATAGGCAACATGCCGTCGTTTTTGTTCACGTTGGAGAAAAAGGGAAGACCTATGATCATATTTCTATGATAAACATATGATAGTGGACTATCGGTCTTAATGCTACATGGCATACTATACAAGTTAACCTATAAGCTAAACAGAGAAGAAAAAAAAATATATCTGTTTTGAAAATAACGGCTAAGCGAATAGATGATATTCGATGAAGAAAACTTCCTACTCATTTTTATATCATATTCTGTAATATAAATGCAAGATACATTTTTATTATGGGGATTTTTAGAATTCTGAGTAGAAAAACCCAATCTCATGAAAATTTTCCAATAATTCTCAGCAAATTTTTTCATTTATTAAAACTGAAAAACCTATATTATATTTACGAAAGAAAAAAAATCATGAACGTTTTTAATAACGTTTCGTGATTATTTTGTTTCACTAAAAGGAGAGGATGCAAATACATTTACTACTTATTTTATATCAAGCAGAGTCTGCATTTTCTACAATCAGTGTTAATTTAAGGCTAGAGATAAAATCCATACTAATATTATAAATGCGAAAGTGTGTGTGTCTGTTTGTTCTGTGTTGTCTTTCACGGCAAAACGGAGCGACGAATTGACGTAATTTTTTTAGGTGGAGATATTTGAAGGGATGGAGAATGACATAGGCTACTTTTTGTCTCTTTCTAACGCGAGCGAAGACGCGGGCAAAAGCTAGTTATTCATAATTCTAATATTCGCTATATTCGATGGCGTCTTAGTGGAGTTAGTAGCTCAAATGGGAGAGCGCTAGGCTAGCGATCCAGTGGCCCTGGGTTCAAGTCTTACGCCGTTTTCACATTATCCGATCCGATATCGAATGTTGGAAGGATTTTTACCCAAGATGGCGCCTGTTTTGGGATATCGGTCCGACATCCGATATCGGATCGGATAATTACATTTATTTTTCCCCTGTTTATCTATATCTGAAATGTCATTGTCTCTTTACAATTTGCATCCTTCACTCGAAAAACGATGCCTAACTATTTTATTATTTGAGTTAATTAAATCTCTTGTCATCAACGCCGCTCCCGTCGCTTAAGCTCTTAATCGCAAACTACATTTCACTATATTATCCTATTAACAAGCTCTTTTACGACTTGCTTCAAATTTAATTATTGTCAATTAGCTAGAGGACAACATTACTGAATGAGAAGATTTTCATTTCATATTCATAATAAATTTAGGACCTATAAGTGTTTGCGAAGTCTTTCATCTTGGGCTTAGAAGATTTAAGTACCTAATTCTACTTGAAGCTGAATCTGATTTGGTTTTTATATTTTCAGCTGTACCAAGTAGAATTTTAATGATCAATATAATAAATTACATGTTAGATAAAACTCGTAACACGAGGTGCAACAACTTCAAGAATGATTGACTAAATAAATTGAAAAAAACGACTAATGGAGTTATGGCATTAAGCATTGGTCTTTCGTACTGTTAGATTTATTTGTGCAAGTAATTTTATATCAATAAATAATTTTGATTGTATAATGTATGTAAGGTACAGCGGGGCAATTCTCGACTGGGGGGGGGGGGGGAATTGTAACTAATCCATTTTTCCATTATTACACTATGATGGAGTTCTACATGTATCCACTGAACACGCCTACCATATATGACCGGTGGACACTCGATTTAATAATGAAAACATTGTAAACATGGAAAAAATGTACCAGTTACATTTGCCCCGCAGTCGAGATTCACCCCGTTGTACCTTATTGGCAACGTGTGTGAGATGAGATGCATTACACATACGGTGCACTGCGGCGTCTTACAATTAGCAGATTGAACAGGAACACCGCCTCGCTAGCTGTTAGTTTGTGCAGTTTACTAATTCACGAATAGGACTGATAAAAGTTTTAAGAATCTACCTTGCCAATACGAAAGAACAATACGATATAATATAACTATGATAAGATATGGAGCGTTAACGACAAAATAAATAAATTTTACAGGAAATTCTTACACAGATTGACTATGCCCCACGATAAGCTCAAGAAAGCTGTGTGCTGTAGGTACTCAGACAACACATAGACATAGACATAGACATTTTATTAATAATATTATAAATATTACACGTTCATCAATAAAATTATTTAACAGCAATTAAATTAAGATTAACAATTTACACATAGACATAGACATACAGACATTTTATTAATAATATTATAAATATTGCTAGAAAACGAAACGTTCATCAATAAAATTATTTAACAGCAATTAAATTAAGATTATTACAATTTCAGTCTAGTTATAATTTCGAATATTTAATTGAAAGATGCATTCATTGATTATATTACATATGATATGTCATTTAGATTTGTTAATTTGATTTTATACATAATTATTATTTTATTCTAATATAAGTTATTTGGTAGGTCAAAGAAATCTTTTATGTCATAGAAGGAGTATTCTAAGAGCCACCTTCTTAACTTTTTTAAAAATTGGTGGGTACTGCCTGCATTTTTTATTTCTGCTGGTAGTTTGTTGAAGACTCTAGGTCCTATGTGAGACATGATTTTAGACGACTTAGTCAGTTTGGTAGTATGAGTTTGGAGTTGATTTTTCGAGCCCTGTCTGGTGCGAGTGATTTTTTTGAAAGGGTAAGAGTCCAAATTTTCATTGACGTGCTTTGCCACGTCGTAAATGTACTGAGAAGGCAGTGTGAGAATATTGTTCTTTTTGAATAGGTTTTGAGCCGGAGTACGAGGTGGAACGGAAGATATAGTGCGGACAGCTCGCTTTTGCAGAATGAAGACGCGTCGCCATTCGGCTGCCGTAGCCCATAATTCTAAACCGTAACATATAACTGAGTGGAAAGGTGAGTAGTAACACGAACGGAGTTCTTTGGATGGTACTCGGGATAGTCGGCCCAAGGCATAGCATGCACCAGATAGTTTACCACATAAATTATCTATGTGAGCGTCCCATTTGAGACCGGAATCCAGTGTGATGCCTAAAAATTAGCTGTGTTGTACCTGTGGTACCACATAAATCATAATAAACATACGTATAAATAATTGAATACCTAGAAACAAAATATGTGCTTATCAGAATCACCCAAATAAATACCCTTTCTGGATTCGAACCTGGCTTAGGCACTGGTCCCACGGCGAGCTAGCAAACTATGAGCTATCGGCTATTTGTGCGACAAAAGATAGTCGCTCCCGTGTAAATAAAAGTGACAGATGTATTATAGCTGAGCTATTGACTATTTTATAGTTCATCGCTCAGCTATAATACATCTCTTTCGTTTGTTTACACGGCAACGACTATCTTTTGTCGCATAAATAGCCGATAGCTCATCGCTTTACTAGCTAGTGGTGGGACCAGTTCCTTAGCAGGAAAGGTAGTAAGCCAGACCGGCCGCACTCTTGCCTAGAGGCCCAGCACTTAGATTCGTCTTAATCGTTGTCATAACTAACTCTCAAGATACGAAAGTATAATTTGACTTAATTAATGCTCTCTATGAGATACACAGCCTGCCTAAGCGTTTTTCAGTGCTATGAAAGCAAATAAGATTCTAGCCTAGCGTAAAAGATTAAAAATTAAAAATTGACATTATTGTAGTACGTCGTATTGTCCCATTTTTAGGGTTCCGTAGTCAACTAGGAACCCTTATAGTTTCGCCATGTCTGTCTGTCCGTCCATCCGTCCGCGGATAATCTCACTCCGCGGGTACTCCCCCTACATGTAAAGTGGGGGCTGATATTTTTTTTCATTCCAACCCCAACGTGTGATATATTGTTGGATACGAGTAGGTATTTAAAAATGAATAAGGGTTTACTAAGATCATTTTTTGATAATATTAATATTTTCGGAAATAATCGCTCCTAAAGGACAAAAAAGTGCGTCCCCCCCCCCTCTAACTTTTGAACCATATGTTTAAAAAATATGAAAAAAATCACAAAAGTAGAACTTTACAAAGACTTTCTAGGAAAATTGTTTTGAACTTGATACGTTTAGTAGTTTTTGAGAAAAATACGGAAAACTACGGAACCCTACACTGAGCGTGGCCCGACACGCTCTTGGCCGGTTTTTTACATTGATTTGAAAATGATAGTCACCTGCACGGCACAAAAGGGAGTCTGCAAAAATATTTGCGCTCATCACACAATCAAATTTAATGCCCTTACCGGGATTCAAACCCGGGATCATTAGCTCAGCAGGCAGGGTCACTAACCACTAGGTCGTTGCACTCTTGCCTAAAGGCCCAGCATAGCACTTAGATTCGTCTTAATCCGACACAACCCGCCGCCGCCGCATCCACTCGCATCCATCATCCTGCCTGGATCAATTAAACTCGAGCCACGCCACCTAATGATCCCATTCTACGGGCGGAATAAGATTTCTAATGCATTGCAACGTTGCCATAACTAACTCGCAAGATACGAGTATAATTCGACTTAATTAATGCCGCTATATTTGTATCTCAGATGCTTAATAAACCTAAATTATTCTGCTCTCTATGAAATTTACAGCCTGCCTAAGCATTTTTTAATAAATAAATAGATAAATAAATATTACAGGACATTCTTACACAGATTGACTGAGTCCCACGGTAAGCTCAAGAAGGCTTGTGTTGCAGGTACTCAGACAACGATATATAAGGTCCTAATTTATTAGATGCAGATATTTTTACAGCTGATAGTACTCGGTCTCTGGAGTATATTAAACCGTGAAACATTATAGCTTTTACGATGTTTTTTTGGAGAAAACGGAAAAACAAATTTGCTACGTAAAAACACCCTGTTTATGTGATTATTAAATGAAATCTCATTGAACAGATTCTAGTACCTCTTTTACGTACCACTTAACTGTAACTGGCCACTTCAATGACATGTGCAGTTTTCCCGCCGAACCTTTACGACATTTACAACAAACAATTGTTGACATGACAGACAGTGTTATTGTGACATGTGATAATGCACATGATGATTTTTTTAGACGAAATTATAATTATTTTTTTTGTTAGGAAAATGAAATCAAAAAAGTTACATGAAAAGATTTCTTAATTTATATTTAAAGTTAATTATTTTAATGTAAAGTATCATGTGTTAAAATATCTGCAACTAATAAATTAGGACCTTATATATAATATAAAAATACTTCATAGAAAACATCCATGACTCAGGAACGAATATCTGTGCTCATCACACAAATAAATGCCCTTACCGGGATTCGAACCCGGGACCGCGGCGTAGCAGGCAGGGTCACTACGCGCTAGGCCAGACCGGTCGTCAATGTTATTAAACTCAATTTAAGGGATTAATTAAAGCAAACAAGATTCTAGCCTAGAGCGTAAAAGATTAAAAATTAAAAAGTGACATTATCGTAGTATTGCTCCTTTTTTAAGGGTGTGTAATGATTGGTATAACTTTTTTTGGTATAATAACATTTGATATAACAACATTTCGTATATATTTAAAGGATATAATCACTCGTTTGACATAATTAACATTTGGTATAACCACAAAATATATACTTTTATTTTGTATAATCATTATTTCGTATAACATTTATTTATAATAACCGTTATATGGCATAACTATCTATTGATATACGACTAGTATAATATAACCAGCAAACAGTATAAAACATTTCATGAATTAATTTTATTGTTTTTTGAAGGGATCACAGTTCTAACCTAACCTAACCTACTTTTCTGATAGCAGTACATATGTATGAGGGTCACAGTTCTAACTTAACCTAACCTATTTTTCTGGTAGCAGTGCGTTGTGTGTAGGGGTCACAGTTCTAACCTAATCTACTTTTCTGGTAAATGATGGATCTAATTTATTGTACAATTGTTTTTTATTCTAACTGTGCTTTAGAAAGAATTTGTGTTATACAATTTATTTATTATCGGAAATAAGCATTATACTCAAAGTATGTTATAATAAATGTTATTAGAAAAAACCGGCCAAGAGCGTATCGGGCCACGCTCAGTGTAGGGTTCCGTAGTTTTCCTTATTTTTCTCAAAAACTACTAAACCTATCAAGTCCAAAATAATTTTCCTAGAAAGTCTTTATACAGTTCTACTTTTGTGATTTTTTTCACAATTTTTAAATATATGGTTCAAAAGTTAGAGGGGGGGGGGGACGCACTTTTTTTTCCTTTAGGAGCGATTATTTCAGAAAATATTAATATTATCAAAAAATAATCTTAGTAAACCCTTATTCATTTTTAAATACCTATCCAACAATATATCACACGTTGGGGTTGGAATGAAAAAAAAATAACAGCCCCCACTTTACATGTAGGGGGGGTACCCTAATAAAACATATTTTTTTTTCATTTTTTTTTTTTGCACTTTGTTGGCGTGATTGATATACATATTGGTACCAAATTTCAGCTTTCTAGTGCTAACGGTTACTGAGATTATCCGCGGACGGACGGACGGACGGACGGACGGACGGACGGACGGACGGACGGACAGACAGACATGGCGAAACTATAAGGGTTCCTAGTTGACTACGGAACCCTAAAAATGATCATTATATTAAATAAGAATTATACAATTTGTTAGTATATTATTTGTTGTTATATAATACAATAATTATATCAAATGATCGTTATAACGACTAAAAATATATCAAAAAAAGTTATATCGATCGATACGCACCCCTTTTTTAACCCCCGACGCAAAAACGACGGGGTGTTATAAGTTTGACGTGTCTGTCTGTGTGTATGTCTGTCTGTCTGTCTGTCTGTCTGTCTGTCTGTCTATATGTCTGTCTGTCTGTCTGTCTGTCTGTCTGTCTGTCTGTTTGTCTGTCTGTCTGTCTATGTGTCTGTCTGTGGCATCGTAGCTCCCGAACGGATAAACCGATTTCGATTTAGCTTTTTTTGTTTGAAAGCTGAGTTAGTCGGGAGTGTTCTTAGCCATTGTTTCATGAAAATCGGTCCACTATGTCGCCGTCGGGGGTTTTTTCAAAATTTTAATTTTGTGGTTAGGTTAGGTTATTATGTATAGTTATTGATTTTAAAAATGACAGTTATCGGCAATAACAACGCACAAAAAGCAGCAAAAATATTAGATATAATGTTGTTTCAAGAGCTATAAGAGCGTAACAGATATGCGATGTTATTACCGGTGACTGGACGACACTATAAATATTATACTATATTGTAGAAGATATTATATTAGGATATTGCAACTTTCCAATTCCAATCATTTTTTGTCAGGCTGTTTAATAGCATTGAAGCACTGAATAATCCATAAGGTACAGCGGGGCAAATCTCGACTGGGGGGCAAATGTAACTGTTCCATTTTTTCCATGTTTTACAATGTTTGCATTATTAAATAGAGTGTCCACCGGTTATTTATATGGTAGGCGTGTTCAGTGGATACATGTAGAACTCAACATCATAGTGTAATAATGGAAAAAATGGATCAGTTACAATTGTCCCCCAGTCGAGATTTGCCCCGCTGTACCTTACTATAATATTATAAATGGGAAAGTGTGTGTGTATGTTTGTCCGTCTTTCATGGCAAAGAAGAGCGACGAATCGACGTGATTTTTTAGGTGGAGATAGTTGAAGGGATTGAGAGTAACATAAGCTATTTTTTGTCTCTTTCTAACGCGAGCGAAGCCGCGGGTAAAAGCTAGTGCTAAAGTTAAGTAGTGTAAAAGTAGTGTAGTTTAATAAAGCGGAGTCTGCTTTCAAATTGTTTTACTGGTAAAGATAAACAGTCTGAATTATAGTGCGGCTAACTTATTCTAATGCAGCCACCGTGGAAACAAAAGTTCCTATCAAATGGCCAAAAAACAATTAATTCGAGTAAAATGCAAATGGAGTGCAGTAAACAACATCTTGGCGGTAAATATTAACGTGGGCCTGTTGGTGGCGTCACCCGACATAAATATTCCGCATGAAGTTATGCGCCCGTTCGGCGACAAAAACACCTCTGAAACGGAGCTTTGATTTTAAATTCTAATTTTACGATTGTCTATTTTGCATATCATAACATATACGAAACAGAAATCTGAGTGTTTCTCGTTATAGTATTTAAGTGCGGTTTTATTTAACGAACGTCAGAGTGGGAGCAAATGTAATATAACTCCGTATGAGATAAAAGTCTAACTAACCTAACCACAAAATTATAATTTTGAAAAAAACCCCGACTGCGACATAGTACACCGATTTTCATGCAACATGGCTAAGAACACTCCTGACTAACTTTACTTTCAGATAAAAAAAAATTAAATCTAAATCGGTTTACAGACAGACACACACACAGGCAGACAAACAGACAGACAGACAGACAAAGAGAGAGACAGACAGACAGACAGACAGACAGACACGTCAAACTTATAACACCCCGTCGTTTTTGCATCGGGGGTTAGAAAAAGAGTAGCTCGGAAACGACAAGAAAAAATTACACCTACTGATATAATCAAATTAACCAGTGTCAGCATCTATCCGAGTATCAACTAACATCAATTAAATTACATGTATCCAATTTACAAAACTGATTTTCTAAAAGTTTTAATCCAATGTCGAGAGATGGCAGCAATTACACGGTGACGATACAAATTTCACTTCGACAAAAATCCTCTACATCCCTTCTGTTTGGTGGAAGAAACATTGCTAAAGGCCAGTTAATATCGTTAGTAGGGGCGGGTAGAACGGCCGCTAACGACCCCAATTTCTTAGCTAAGCAGAGTTAAACAAAAGAAGCACAGACGTCAGAATAATTTCGGCGATTCGTGTCTTACAAAACGTAATTCCCAAGGATTACTTTCAGCAAGTTGCGTAACTAATGAAGTAACTTGTGACACGGGTCGGGCCCGGATCGACGTCATCAAATTAATGAGAAAACTTCACTTCAATTTAGGGTTTCCTGCTTCAATCTTTAGGATATTTGGCAGCGGTCAAGTGCTAGAATGGTTGCGATGATTGTACTTTAATTGTATTGGGTCCGCCTCGTACGCGTACCCGGGATTCCGAGAAATAACTGTTTTTTCGGCATATTGCTGGGGCGGAAATACAATAAACGAGTGATTCGGCGAAACTATGTTAAACTAAACGTGAAAAAAGATTTTTGAACAAAATATCATCCTCCTTTCGTTATCTCGGCATTTTCCACGGCTCATGGGAGCCTGGGGTCCGCTTTGACAACTAATCCCAAGATTTGGTGTAGGCACTAGTTTTACGAAAGCGACTGCCATCTGACTTTCCAACCCGAAGGGTAACTAGATAGATTTTTGAACAAATATTACGGTACTAATCAACTTAAAGTAACTACAAATTATGTATTAACAAAACACTCACAAAACAATTGTGAATATATACATATACATATTGTGAGTGTGCACGGGAAATGTGTGCACTTTGTCAGTTTATTCATATAAACAAGTAAATCTCGCCTTAATGGTAACCGACAAAGTGGGACGTTTTACTAAACACACACGGATTTTTAAAGGTAATGGGTTAATCGTAAGTAAATAAGTAGGTTCCTATTTACATATGTCCTTATTGTCCTTAATATGGTAACACTGGCTGGTATTAAATGTTACTATGAATACTAGAATGTTTTTTTTTTATCACAGAACTCTGACGTTTGTGACCTATTTCAATCCGTTAAGATTATTTTTCTAAATAATTAAAAGTGAATATGTATGTATTAAATTTGAATATAACGACAGCAAAACCTACATGTTTCTCTAATACTATTACCCAAAATTTACACCGTTCCTCTGATGCAAATTCGTTTTGACAAACTTGCGAATAGAGCGTTCACTAAAGAAACATGAATCAAATGTTCCGCATACTAACTAATTAAGTTAATGCACTTGTAAAACTGGGGGCTGTACAAAACTAAAAGTACGAATAAGTTCCTTAATATATTCCTTATTTTACGAATAAATCCTTTATGGAACAAGCAACAGAGTTAATTATTCAGCTTTAGTATAAAATAAGATAAGAGTTTCATAAAATAAGTGAGCAAAATACAAGCACAGCTAGTGGGAGTTTAATCTTCCTTTAATTCAATTATAGCGGAGTAAGCAAATAACTAATTTGTAAGTTTTAACTTATTTGCCCATTCGTTTATGGTACCGTAGAACGGAACTTCTAAAGTTATATTACGGGCAACCACTCACGTAATTTTCTTTCTAATTAGATATTTGTTATTGTTGATAACCGAAGATTTATATTTCATTTCTATTTCATGTGGCATATTGTTCCTACCACGTACATTTTGCTAATACCTTTGCTACTAAGATCAGTAAGATCTCACCTTAGCAGTTCTCGAAAAGTTTGTACATAGCCACGTCAGCCAATTTTAATTGATCATATTTTATTACCAACATTTAGTGATATAAGTCGACTTTCCTAAGATATATACAGGATAGTTGTTATAATTAAGAAAATATAGATACTAGAGAACCTTAATGACCAAATAAAACTTACTAAAATCTCAATTCATGAAATAAATCTTGGTAACAAAAAAGGAATAATAAAAACAAATTTAACTTTTTCCTTAATTTTTGTACAAACTTTTCGAGAACTGCTGACCTACTCACACTGTACCTCGAAGGTATTACTGAAGTATTTACTTTGTAGCAACATAGTTTCAGATGATGTCAAATAAGTATTAGAAGTAAGTCATTAGATGGAACCGAAAATTAAATATAGACCTAGTGAATATCTTTAACATTATATTTAAAATTTAAAGGACAATCTCACGAAAGTAACGAGGCACCTTACATCGTATCGCCTTTTGTTCTACTTCAGTACTTCATCTACACAATATCGAGAAATGAGAATGTTGGCGCCTGCAATATCGACTAGCTAGGCGACGGCTAATAGAGTAGCGTTACGAGTATACACCCACGACTATTATTCTACACAGAACCCCATCGACTCAACTAAACCATTATAAGCATGAACTCTCACTTCTTGCACTTTCTATGTATCTCAATGTCAAGTTGGGTTGGGATTGGGTTTCCAGGTTTTGTGAATTTAGGTATCTGCAGTTTTGTTCATTGTGTTTACCGCCTTCGTGCCATTTACGTCACTATCTTTCTAAACTTAAACTTTAAATAGAAACACTTGCATTTTGCTTTATCTAAATAGTAGGGTGGTCCTTATTTCGTCGATGTTATATTTTCTGCAGTTTTGTAATTTTTTTTTCAGGGGTTGTGACCTTTTACAATTTTTTTTATTTATTTTTTTCGCGTTGTGGGGCGAAAAGTCAGGGTGTATTAAAACCAATGTAATTTGTTTACAGAATTTTTAAATACATTTAGGGGTCGCTACGGCACTTTTCTACTTCTTTAGAAGTCTTAAACTAAAATATGAATAAATAATTTTAAAAAAAACGTTATTTTATGTTAAGATGCACATAAATACACCCTGACTCTTACGAAAAATCACATTGCATTTTGTATGGAGGGTCCACATTTTTTGCAAAAATTTATTTATCTAAATAGGTTTTTACAGGGTGATTTGTAATTTAATTTTAAACTTTTACGAAAAATCGAAAAAAATAAATTAAAAAAATTGCATTTTGTATGGAAGGTCCAAATTTAAAGTGCGGTCTAAAATGTATTTAAAAATTCTGAAAAAAAAATTACATTGGTTTTTTAGGGGTAGATTTTCATTAAGCGGGTGTCCCGTAGAAAAATTAACAACGAAATAAGGACCACTACTAAATAGGTTTTTACGATTGAACTTAAACAACCATATTTCAGAACTTCACACTTAAAATAATCATTGGCCTAAAAAAGCAGCTGTAAAAAGAGTTAAGTCAGGCAACATTTTATATAAACCTTCCCGTCATCATTACGCCCAAAGGATAATATTATATTTCAAAGTAACCGAATTTGATATGCCCTAACATTGGAAGCATACGTAAAATTGATTTGAAACCCAATCGTATCCGTAAAGTGCGAAGAAAAAGCTTGCATGATTTATTTCGTACACAGCCGAACAGGCGACGGCGCCGCGCCCCGCGTTAAGGCAGGCATTGATGTGTGAAATTTAAAAATCAACTAACATTTTCTAGCCCAGTGAATCACACGTCCCTTACCAGTCTTTTGCTCGAGACTTGTTTGCTCTCCGCTAGAAGATTTCCCTGTAGATAAATTCATCGTGTTGATTCGACGCTGTTTACACTGGAATCCTTTTATGTGCCTTCTAGAATTATAATAAATGAAGTTACTTAACTCTGTGTGCGCGTTCGCTTAGTTTTATGGGGAGAGAGAATAATGAAGTCCTTGGTATAGCGTGTAAAAAACAGGATAACTGGCCACACTGGTAGTTTCATATTGCAAAATTGTAAATATATGCTAAGTAAGGATGCAGCAACGTTGCGGCGAGAGTAACGCCACCGAGAAGCAAAACTTATTTCAGTAACTAAGTGCTTACATTTCATTACAAATTATGCATTGCAACATTTTTGCACATTACCATAAATGCCAATATCTTTATTATTTTTGTGCGGCAGGTGATATACTTATTGTACTTTCTGTGCGGCAGATGATACTTATTCTAAGACGATCTCACCAACGATAACCAGTCTTTGACAGCATATTGGAATTAATCGAAGCATAACACAACATTTTAACCTAATCAATAACCGGTGAACTGTTTTAAGTGAGTTTTACACGATCGATCGTCCGTCGGGACTATGTTTGGTGACCGCTACACCAGATGATAAACGGTTTAACAATATCGAAGGCGTCCGTGCGATAGGGTGGTGTCGGCAAATAAACAACCGGTCGAGATTAACTAATAAAATACATATTGACATGGAAAGTGGCCTGTTTGAGTTGACGGCAGGCGTTTTCAAATAGTAAATAGTTGATACATAGATCACCCAAATAAACAACGCCCAAGATTAGAATAGGCACAGGTACCTTTTGGCAATAATGTACAAAAAGAAAATCGAAATACTGACTAAAGACTTTTTGTATTTTCTAATTAATTACTACTTTATTAGGGGCGCCGGAGCTCATGGCCTGATTTCCTATTGCATATTGTATGGAAATTGCACGCCACCAACACATTTGCAACGTCAACCGTAATCGTCATACATTATTAAGCTGGATGGAGACCAACCAAGCTTTAAAAACAAATAAATGGCTGCTGTATGGATAGAAAAAGACTTTCCACATGAATATACCGTAAATAGAAATATAAACTACTACTAGCTTTTGCCCGCGGCTTCGCTCGCGTTAGAAAGAGACAAAAAGTAACCTATATCACTCTCCATCCCTTCAACTATCTCCACTTAAAAAATCACGTCAATTCGTCGCTCCGTTTTGCCGTGAAAGAAGGACTGACAAACAGACACGCACACTTTCCCATTTATAATATTAGTATGGATTCTTATAAACCCAGAGCTTTTTTATGGAAAGCGGATATGTAGTAGCCGTAGTAGGTAATCACAACTTCCTCGGATAAACCTAAATGATCAAATTCAGTACGCGGTACGTATCAAAACGAAAAAATAAGTCAAGAGACAGAATTTTCAACATCTCAAAACTACACAAGAAACATTAAAACCTATGAGCACTTTAAAAGTGCGAGGCATAACGGAAAGATGCCAGCTACAATGTGTGCAAGTTTAAACATGACTAAAGGGTAGGTATTCAATTTCTTTAACGACCATCATTTTTGCCGGGGCTTGCCATGAATCTTGAAGATAAGCGTTTTAATGGAAATAACAGCTCGACGGAGAACATTACGGTCATACACGAACTATCGCCAGGCCGTAACCTCGTGAGCGGAACGCTCCTGCATAAACATAAACTTTTTGTTTCATAAAAGTTTCTTTAGATCCGGGAAATATTTCCCTAAAACGATAAAGGCTCGTGGGAGTAAACCATAACATTGAGTTAAATTGAACAATTTTATTATGCAAATTGAATAACTGGGCGAGTAAATTACTTAGGTACCTACTTATAAAGTTTATAATACAATAGTAGGTACCTACATTACGACACACGTGCGGAAAAGAGAAAATTCGTAACGAGTGGCTATAAATTAAAAAGCTCGAAGGGAGTGTTTCAAATCGACACGAGTTACGAATTCCCTCTTCGCACTTGAATCGTACGACGTTTTTCAGTACATATGGTTTATTAAAGTTAAAACCTGTGTGCGTAGCCGAATGCACAAACGCTAACGATAATATCTCTTTCGTAGCTATCTATCTCTATCGCTCTTGAGTATTGGCGCGACAAAGCCAGACTACATTTCTGCAGCGTTTCGGTGGCGTTTCGCGTCGCAGAAATGCCATTCGGCTACGGGCCCACAAGAAATGCTTGCAAGAAACTACTTTGCGAACTAGTCGGGAAAAAAGCACCATCTGTACTGAAAAGGTACATTTTGTTTGCTTGTAGAGGGCGTATAACCTCAATAGGTTTATCGTTTTCAGATAATTTCGATTACATGAAGCAGCGACAGCCGATGTTAATTAAGAGTGTCAATATAAATAATATTAAGCATTTATGCCGGCTGTATATTGTATAGTGACTCTGTGGAGCAAATATGTGTAAGTAGGTAATTAGTGTAAAGTTCATTTTACAGAAAATACTTACAAGCGCTACTGTTTTTAGGGTTCCGTAGTCAACTAGGAACCCTTATAGTTTCGCCATGTCTGTCTGTCCGTCCGTCCGTCCGTCCGCGGATAATCTCAGTAACCGTTAGCACTAGAAAGCTGAAATTTGGTACCAATATGTATATCAATCACGCCAACAAAGTGCAAAAATATCAATCACGCCAACAAAAAAGAACCTATGCAAAAAATAGAAAGTTTTTAAAAATGTGATTTTTTTCATAAAAAATGTTTTATTAGTAAACCCTTATTCATTTTTTAATACCTATCCAACAATATATCACACGTTGGGGTTGGAATGAAAGAAAAATTATGTAACCCCCTACATGTAAAGTGGGGGCTGATATTTTTTTTTATACCAACCCCAACGTGTGACATATTGTTGGATAGGTATTGAAAAATGAATAAGGGTTTGCTAAGATTGTTTTTTGATAATATTAATATTTTCGGAAATAATCGCTCCTAAAGGAAAAAAAAGTGCGTCCCCCCCCCCTCTAACTTTTGAGCCATATGTTTAAAAAATATGAAAAAAATCACAAAAGTAGAACTTTATAAATACTTTCTAGGAAAATTGTTTTGAACTTGATAGGTTCAGTAGTTTTTGAGAAAAATACGGAAAACTACGGAACCCTGCACTGAGCGTGACCCGACACGCTCTTGGCCGGTTTTTTATTCCAGCCATCGCGAGCATTGTATCAAGACTACGTACCCCGCCTTAGTTGCTAACCAATGTAGGTATTCAGATTTTTATTGTTACCTGTAGCTTAAACCACTTAATAAATATTATACCACTGGTAGCACATTTGTCTTTATTTAATACGGCACACATATTGGTATAAGTAGTTTGTATCTAAATAAGACTTCCGTAAATCCGTACCCATATCGTCCGCGCCATTGTATTTTTCTTATTTTTGATTCCGTAACAGCTGAAGAACGATGTTCAATGTTCCAAGGATGACAAATGATCTGGTGATTCCACACTAGTAAATAGCGAAGCTGCGCACACAAGCTTATTTTCGCCATCGTCGAAGACGTTTTCACATAATGCTCTTTAGAGGACGCTATCTACATTAAAAGATTTATCTTGCTGGGAGGTGGGAATTTCGAGCAAGATCCTCGGACTTTGAAATATCGCGACTTATCTTGATATAACACGAGCATTTTAAATTTTGTGCCTGAATTGCGGATTAGGTACCCGCTGCAAATAGAATTAAGCATTTACAGTCCTATTTAAGTGCTGGCACTGGCAAGCTTTTTTCTTGGAGTGCAATATAATTTTATTACATAGGTACTGAAAGGAATTGTGCATACCTAAGTGAAACACGGTAGCTGGAGCTAATAAGCGCAATTGTTTTAATTGCGGTGCATTAATGGCGAGCACTTGAGTTTTATTTACTATTAGGCATGCAATTTATTTCATTCGCGTTTGCATTAATGTAAAATGGGAAGGTATATAAATAGTTATCTATAACTCAAAGTTTGATCAATAGAAACAGTCTCCAATTATTATTCAACAAGTACATCACCCAAATGATATATAGGTAAGTATAGGTACCTACTGGTAGAAATAATCTATAACGATTATGACTGTTTACTTACTTATTTCAAACTAGCTTCACTCGCGTTAAAATGAAAATTGTATGTTCCGTTCCGTACAAATTTCCGTTTTAGGTAAGTGGACTATGGCACTTTCCATCCTTTCAACTATCTCCACTTAAAAATCACGTCATTTCATCGCTCCGTTTTGCCGTGAAAGGCGGACAAACAAACAGACACACACACTTTCCAATTTATAATATTAAGTAAGTGTGGATTAATAATGAACCAAGTAACCAGGGAATACATAACATCGAATCTGAATTCGATTTTAAGACAAACAAAACGGATACGAAGTATAACCGTCGAAAACTGACGTACTACGAGCGAATAGTTCCCAATGCAAAAGTTTCAAGTACAATTTGGCCACACTCGTTTCAATTTTATGAAGCTTTTCAGTTTTAAAGTCCGTGATTATTATTTTGAGCACGCGTTCGCTTCTATTGCGAATTTTTACGATAGCTATTGTTGAGCTTTTACTATCGTCAAAGAAAGAAGAGCGGTAATTTGAGGAAATTTAATCCAAACTTTTCATGATAAGTATATAATTCTAAAGTGGATCGTAAAACTTGCATATTTTTAATGTCGATTATTATGCACCTGATTCATTGAAGTTTATAGCCGTGGTGTTTTATTTTGAAATAAATTATAAAATGCGTTGTGGGCGTTCTTCCGTGATATGTCTCAATAAATAAAAATGCTTTAAGTATATTTTTTACCTATTTAATGCTCGCATATACAACTGTAGGAATGATTACTGTTCAACCTGTTTAAATATTTCCTTACTCAGAACTCATTTCGACTGTTTTCAGCGCAAACTATGTTTGAAGTGAAACTAAAATTACGTTTTTAGAGATTTAATGAGAGTAAAAGTGGAAAAATACACTTCAGCTGTAATAGTTTAGGTAGGTAAAAAAGTTATACAATATAACCTAATAAGGTAAAATATGTATTAGGGCCGGTTGCATCAAACCCCCTGTCCTTAAGCGTTCGTTAAATTTTCTTGTATGGGAAGTCCCATAGACTCCTGCTGCGTGCTTTTTGCCTATTTTCTTAAATTAATTGAACATTACTTGACTAAAACATATTTAAACAAATATTTTTGAAATACTTATAAGAAAAGCTCTTTCATTTGATACGTAACGTAACACAATACAGTTCAAAATAGGTACTTTGATTTTTAATTTTTACTTTTACCCCCCCCCCCCCCCCCTTCCCCCCCAAAAGTGGACCCTACAATTAAATTTTCTTAATTCAAATTACATGTTCGTATTTGGGTCACAGGTTAACATATGTGTGGCAAATTTCAAGTTAATCGGTTCAGGTAGTTTCCCTGCACGAAAAGTACGCATGGTTCTTTTTTTACTTTATTTTTTTTTTTTATTTATTTATATCATATAGAAAATTACAAAAATCTTAAGAACTAAAATGCGCCACAGAAACTTGTAAGAAGTTTATGCGTGGTGCAAATGCATCACTCCGCTCAACTGCACAGACAATTAGTAGGTACCTACATATTATAGGTTACGGCGAGTAAGTAATTGGTACAATGCCCCAAGGGCTTATTCTAGGATTAGGTCAACTATTAAGTTTTATGCTTAGAGTTTCTATATGTGGTGCATTTGTTAAATAATAAATAAGATGTAGGTACCTACGTATTACAATTTCAATAAAGTAAGATATCTAGGTACTTAACAAGCATAATATCCGATAGTGTGGAATTCCGTCTTGGAAGAAATATAGGGTCTTAAAGAGCCATTACCTACATTGTTAAGGAATCGCTCCGAAAGCAAACAAAAGGTATTATCGCAAATTTTCTGTAATTTTTCCATTTTTATGCAAACGTATAACTTACCTAAAGTCAAATCATAAAAACCTAATAGAAACCTCTATAAAATCAAACTTTAAGTAGCAGCCCACGAAGCTATGATAAATACAGCGTCGAAGAGACAGAGCTGGTTTAACGTCAAGCATATTGAAAATATATGTACGAGCCGGACTATCGAATCTATTGTATAAGTAGCAATAATATAGAATACCTTCTTAGGTAAACATTTGTAAAGTATATATCCCCCATTTTTATAAGCCAACATGCTAAAAATAAAACATGTATCTGAGACAATGATATCGAATACGATCGTGAAAATTTACATTTGGAATGTTGTTTTTGAAAGTTCATACAAAAGAAAACAAATGTGATATATTTTTGACCGACACCCTAGCTATAAAATGCTATAGCTATAAAATATAATACTTAAGTACATTAGGTAGGTACACAGTCTGACATACCTGGGTACAATATTTTTTGCAACATTCGGTTGCATCTACCCTCCCTTAACCTCAGCCAACTTCAGAAAAGTCAACCCCCTAACGATAAAAGTCGCATTTTTGCATAAACTCCGGTAACTTTCAAAACTCAGCGTTGAATCGCCGTAGATATGAAGTACCTAGAGGGTTTAAGAGCGTTATAACATTTCGGCGTCGGGCGAAATTAGGTATTTTACCCGCCGCGCGAGCCCAATATGCCGACCCTTTCTAGCACGTCTTATCACTCGCTCGCACTACAATAATGGACAAAACAATCTTGATCCTTTCTATGGAATTTTGATAACAACCACAATCTACTATCTCGATATAAACTTTTGGTTTCTAATAAACATTATTTTGTACGAAAATACGAGAATATAGCGCGAAATAATATCAATTATGTTAAAATTTATTTAAAAAATTAAAGTAATAATTATAAAAGTAGATCCCATCCCAAATATTTGCTTTTGTTATATGATAAGTATTAGAGTAAAGTATATATTAATATGATGATAAAATAAGACAAATACAATTCTAATTACTTCAAGGTGGTGCTCAGGGTCTGATGATGGAGCCAGATGGTGGTCACCAATACCAATGAACAATATGACTATACAACTTCGTGGTTTACATGTCATTCTAGCATTTTCACTTTCACATTTCAAGTGCATATACCACGAGTATAGGTTTTCGGGTGTGCTGATTTAAAAATTAATGACCGATTTGGAATCTGACATTGCTGACTGTCACTTTGACACAAAAGTCGTCATGGGTGTCGTAAAATAGGTTTTAGGGGGTGCTGATTCCAAAATTAATGACCAATGTGGAATCTGACATTGCTGACTGTCACTTTGACACAAAAGTCGTCATGGCTGTCGTCAAATAGGTTTGCGGGGGTGCTGATTCCAAAATTACTGAACAATGTGGAATCTGACATTGCTGACTGTCACTTTGACACAAAAGTCGTCATGGGTGTCGTAAAATTGGTTTTAGGGGGTGCTGATTCCAAAATTAATGACCAATGTGGAATCTGACATTGCTGACTGTCACTTTGACACAAAAGTCGTCATGGGTGTCGTCAAATAGGTTTGCGGGGGTGCTGATTCCAAAATTAATGAACAATGTGGAATCTGACATTGCTGACTGTCACTTTGACACAAAAGTCGTCATGGGTGTCGTCAAATAGGTTTGCGGGGGTGCTGATTCCAAAATTAATGAACAATGTGGAATCTGACATTGCTGACTGTCACTTTGACACAAAAGTCGTCATGGGTGTCGTCAAATAGGTTTGCGGGGGTGCTGATTCCAAAATTAATGAACAATGTGGAATCTGACATTGCGGACTGTCACTTTGACACAAAAGTCGTCATGGGTGTCGTAAAATAGGTTTTAGGGGGTGCTGATTCCAAAAATAATGACCAATGTGGAATCTAACATTGCTGACTGTCACTTTGACACAAAAGTCATCATGGGTGTCGTCAAATAGGTTTCCGGAGGTGCTGATTTGAAAATTAATGACCGATTTGGAATCTTGACATTGCTGACTGTCACTTTGACACAAAAGTCGTCATGGGTGTCGTCAAAAAGCTTTCCGGGGGTGCTGATTCCAAAATTAACGACTATTTTGGAATCTCACAGTGTTAATTGTCATTTTGACACAAAAGGAATCATGGGTGTAGTCAAATAGTTTTTAGGGGGTACTGATTCCAAAATTAATGAAATGATTTAAAAAGTAATGACCGATTTGGAACCTGACATTGCACAGTACCCCTGGAAACCTATTTGACGACACCCATAACGACTTTTATGTCAAAGTGACAGTCAGCAATGTCAGATTCCAAATTGATCATTAATATTGAGATCAGTACCCATGAAAACCTATTTGAAGACACCCATGATCACTTTTGTGTCAAAGTGACAGTCAACAGTGTCAGATTCCAAATTGGTCATTAGTTTTCAAACACCTCCGGATACCTATTTGACGACACCCATGACGAATTTTGTGTCAAAGTGACAGTCAGCAATGTCAGATTCCAAATTGGTCACTAATTTTGGAATCAGCACCCCCTATAACCTATTTTACGACACCCATGACGACTTTTGTGTCAAAGTGACAGTCAGCAATGTCAGATTGAACATTGGTCATTAATTTTGGAATCAGCACCCCCTAAAACCTATTTTACGACACCCATGACGACTTTTGTGTCAGAGTGACAGTCAGCAATGTCAGATTGAACATTGGTCATTAATTTTGGAATCAGCACCCCCTAAAACCTACTTTACGACACCCATGACGACTTTTGTGTCAAAGTGACAGTCAGCAATGTCAGATTCCACATTGGTCATTAATTTTGGAATCAGCACCCCCTAAAACCTATTTTACGACACCCATGACGACTTTTGTGTCAAAGTGACAGTCAGCAATGTCAGATTCCACATTGGCCATTAATTTTGGAATCAGCACCTCCTAAAACCTATTTTACGACACCCATGACGACTTTTGTGTCAAAGTGACAGTCAGCAATGTCAGATTCCACATTGGTCATTAATTTTTTATCAGCACCCCCTAAAACCTATTTTACGACACCCATGACGACTTTTGTGTCAAAGTGACAGTCAGCAATGTCAGATTCCAAATTGGTCATTCATTTTGTAATCAGCACCCCCTAAAACCTATTTTACGACACCCATGACGACTTTTGTGTCAAAGTGACAGTCAGCAATGTCAGATTCCACATTGGTCATTAATTTTGGAATCAGCACCCCCTAAAACCTATTTTACGACACCCATGATGACTTTTGTGTCAAAGTGACAGTCAGCAATCTGAGGTACTACATATTCGTAATCTGAAAGTAATCAAGTCAATAATTTCAGTTATTTTGAATCGACTATGATTCCGAATTATTGGTAATAGTAATGATTGTATAGATGATTAGTGATTCCTTTACATGTAATGGTAATTTACCGTTTCACTTGATTACATTACAAGTAATCTGACACCCAGTAGTGTCAGATTACAAAGTAAAATCAAGTAATCGTGTAATCCGGAATCGATTACGATTTCCCCATCTCTGGGTTTAGTTATATGGTTCATTGGTACTGGTGACCACCATCTGGCTCCATCATCAGACCCTGAGTACCACCTCTTGTCAAAGGTCTTGTTGAGACGAACCCAACGAGCCTAAACACGAAGTCGTTTACTTACATGGTTCACTGGTACTGGTGACCACCTTCTGGCTCCATCATCAGATCCCGAGTACCATCTTGATGTGTCTTATCATCTTGACCGTATTGTAATTTTCACATTTTTATCATCACAACGTTGTAATACTTTAACATTCAAACATAACAAAGTATTACAAAAGCAAATATTTACGGATCTAGGATCAAATTCGTTGGTCGCTGTTTACACACACACAATGCGAGGATAGCCCGTGTAGAAACAAGGCGTCCGACCCACACAACAATAAATATTCTCGACGTTTGCGATGAAAACTCGGAGACCAAAGCGACATACGTCTTACCTGCTCGAGCTCCGGCGCGGCACTGAAATCGCAGGCGTCCGTCGCCGGTAAAATAGCGACAGGAAGGCTAGTTTTACAAAAATTGTCATAAAATCATGATAAAATATTATAACGACAAATGGATAACAGCAGTTTAAGCACATTGTGCAGATTATTTATATACTAAAATAACTTCGATAACATGTAGATTTTCGGAGAAATGATCACTTGTTTCGATGTATTTTCAAGACAAAATTGAGTTCGTTTTACTTTCAATTTCTCAATTTCAAAGGATTAAATGATAAATATTGTTTAATGGGCCTTAAGTACAAGATATTTGGAACTTAAATTTACCTCATTTATGAGAGTGATCTTATCAAATTGTACATAATAAGAGCTCCGAATTCTGTGCTTCACGCGGTTTTTCCTAAACGAGCATCAGAAAAACAATAATTACTAATTGAAAAAGCTTTTTTTTTTCATATGTTTTTTATTTAACCGACAGTTAATAAGATGTTCTAACTGAAACAAGTACTTTCACTGTCTTTTAGTATGAGTAAAGTGTACAATTTTGTCGATAAATATTGTAAAATTACAATATATCGCCTTTTTTTGTCATAGCGCTCTTAAGCGCGTCGCTAAGCACGCCATAAGTCGGCACACGTGACCGTGCACATGTGAACGAATTTCGGCGCTAAGTGCTCGGTGCATGGAAAACTGGAGTGATACGTCTAGAGAAACGCTTTACGGTGTTTATACACTGACTGTGCTAACATTGGGAAAAAGAGGACTGGTAAAGTTGTACATTTACTTTCTTTCCTGAATTAATTGTTTCGTAGCACTTTTCGTAAGAAGGTCAGGGTGCGTAGCCGAATGGCACTAACGCTCACGAAACGCTAACGAAACGAAACGCTAGTAGATATCTATCTCTATCGCTCGTGCGTATTGGCGCGACAGAGCCGGACAAACTGGCGCGGCGTTTCGTTTTCGTTTGGCGTCGGAGAAATGCCATTCGGCTACGCACGCTGGTAGTAGAGAATAATAATTTGACAATAATTTATAAGTAGTGGAGCTGCGCGAAGTAATGCATTGAAGACGAACTTTTGTTTCCCACTGTCTATAGTCAGTCTACGTCTAGTCATTTCGATTAGGTATTAAGAATATGTAAAAATATTTTTAAAGAGCAATCACAGAAACCGGAGAAAAGCTAGCTTTACCCACGTAACGTACGGCACGGTACGTAAGTAGGTACTTTGCAGGTGCATTTGACCATCGGTAAGTAGGCACTAATCTTAAGTATAATCTCAAGAAAATACACTAATTATAGTACTCGTACCTTACGAAAACAGAACGTAGCCATAGGTACCCATTTCCCATTTCTATTTAATAATCCAACATGAGGATTACGATGTGATGTGATTATTGAAAATATTAAACATATATCTATTCCAATAAAAAAACCCGTATTTCAAGCAACGCAAAACAAAAACTTATTTAGGCGTAAAAAAAAACAAAATTGCGACACATTTTTTCACAGTAATGGACAAACAAAACCGACCGAAATGAAATAAAGAATTTAGGTGTAAAATTTTCCAAATTGGAACAACAAATCATACCCTCAAAATTACGAATTGTCGCATTGTCATTAGGATCAGTAAACAGTGGCTTTAATTAAAATTGTGTGAAATTTACGCTGTGTACAAACTCGCGTGCTGGGTCAGCCAACATGTAGGTACTATTTCTTTTACGTGATATTTTAAATAGAAGGCAGGTAGGTTTTTTTATGATATATGAGGAAGACAAGCATATGATCGTTTGATAGTTACTAAATACCGCAGCCCATAGATACTTGGGGTTGCAAGTGCAAGGGAGCTTAAGGTAGAAACACAAGTACAGTCAACCAATTGGAACCCTAGGCCACTGTAGAACTATGTCATAGTGACGTTATAAATCAGATTGTAAGAAACCTCTCACTGTTAGTCATTTTGACATGGTTGTAGAGTCGCCTAGGGTTCCAATTGGTTGACTGTATGTTCTTTTTCTCCTGAAAGTTGAAGGTTCGTATCGGGCCGGAAATACTCCGGGCGACAGTTGATTCAGCAAACAGTAAATACCTCTATGAAGCGCGAAGGTTTTGGAGCAAAATTTAAGACTTGGTTAAAAAGTGAAATCGGGAACTAGGTATAGGTTGTATTAATTGTTTTTTTTCTTACCTTGATATTTGTGCCAAATAGATTTCCTTGAATCGATGGACGTATCTGCAAAAATAAATTGAAATTTGATTTTAATTTTCAACTCTTACAAATTTCAGATGGGTTAAAAACAGAGTAGTCAATAGCAAAATACTAAAGCAATGATAATCCTTTCACTAGGTTTCAGGAAATTCACGTACACTAATGAACACTAAAAATACCTATATTATTTTTCTTTTGAAATGCATTAAAGACATAAACGTACCTATGATCGAATATTCCAGTCCCCTCCAGGCCGATTTCAGCTAACAGCATCTACTTCAACTCCGGTCTCCGATAATGACGCCGGCGATACCGTGCCGCTCGTCTGCTCTTGTCTTGTGAAACTCACGTAAGCTAAGTTGTTTACGAAAACTCGTGCATATAGGGCACATGAGTACACCATTATAGTAATTTATCATTATCACCACAGGTAGCAGCGGGTGATCATCTCATCGAACCGATGATATTCCACATTAGCTTTATTACTGACGTCATTGTGGGCGCGTGTGAGCCTGTTCTTTCGGAATGCATCGAGGACACGGGTTTTCATGTGGTTTCACATGCTCACCATAGCTTTCTTCCAGTTCTGAAGAGTAACAAACATATTATAGCATGAACATAATTAAATATACCTTAAAATATCGACTTCAGGCAGGTGAATGGTCGCGCGACAAATGATAAAACATCAGGCCGTCTCTATCGCACTATTAAGTAAGTGCGATAGGGACGGCCCGATGTTTTATCATTTATCGTGCTACCATAATTGCCCTGCAGAATAAACTACATCGTTGTTGTCATAAAGATAAAAGCTTACTAAAATATTTATTATTTGCAATAATGTCAGCCTCTAAGGCCGTAGGGCGTAAGGCCTTTGTCACTCAAGAATTTCTAGAGAATATCAAAGAATTAAAATAAAATAAATACTTACTAAGATACTCCACCACAAAACCACAGATTTCAAGCGTTATTTTAAATTTGTGACCTTTTGACTTCACTAAAACATTCATAACCCGAATACTGATAAGTAATTTATTTACAGGGACCTATAAATAATTATATTCTCAAGGTTTATGTCAAACAATAAATAGCCATTGAATTACATTGATTGATGAACTGACAATATGACAGCATAGACGAATACGGGTAACTTTTTAGAGGTTTTGTCGACAGCCCACGCTCTATTAAAGAGGCTGTGTGGGTTGTAAAGTAAATATTTTGTGATCGAACCGAGGAAAGCCGATATCCTGAAAATAGATACAGATAGATAGTACAGATAGTATAAACTCGCAGCCCGTCGTCACTCCATAGTATGATAATATGATCAAGCGATGATTGCCAACATTACGACACAAAAAAATGCTATCAAATCAAAATGACATCTATTATTAATATGTAGTACTAAAGTCCATTATATTTTGGTAGCACAAATACATAGATAATAGAGTTTCATATTTCCTTAGTCTATGGCCTGACCTACGTGTTTTTAGGGTTCCGTACCTCAAAGAGGAAAAACGGAACCCTTATAGGATCACTCGCGTGTCTGTCTGTCCCTCTGTCACAGCCGATTTCTCCGAAACTACTGGACCGATTTACTTGAAATTTGGCACACATATGTAAACCTGTGGCCCAAAGACGGACATGTAATTTAATTAAATGAAATTTAATCACAGGGGTCACTTTTGGGGGGTAAAATTGAAAATTAAAAATCAAAGTTATTAAAACTATATTGTGTTACATATCAAATGAAAGAGCATTTTATCAGCATCTGAAATATATTTTTTTTATATTTTTTGTTTTGGTAATTTAGAAGTAATTTAAGAAAATAAGCAAAAAATGACCATTCCCCCCCCTTATCTCCGAAACTACTTAGAGTAAAATTTTCAAAAAAATACACGAGATAGCCCTCTTCCTGTAGATTACAGGAAAACCTATTAGAAATCTACAGTCAAGCGTAAGTCGGACTTAAGAGAAAAAAACTCAGATTACGAATTTCACTCACTGCCGCTGCAAGTAGGTACTAAACGTCTTAAAATTGTGTAAGCGCGTTGGACAGGTATAAAAAAATTCATTTCTGTCTTTTTCTTTTTAGAATTTGTTCAAATTTTTTTTCATTTGTACAAAATGACTTAAGTTCCTACTAAAAGGAGGCGCTTAAGACCGTTTATAAATTGACTGAGCAAAATTTTATTCAAATCGGTCCAAAAAAGGTGTCTGTTGACGAAAACATAGAATTTGTGCCACCGAAAGCCCAAATCTGAAGTCCATTTTGCTCTATCTCTTATCGTTTCCGAGATATATACGTAAAGTCTTGAAAGTGCGAAACGTTAACTTTGCCATCATAGTCGTTCAGGCGCTCATGAGTTCTTTGTATGGAAAAGTCGAAAACCGACTCGCACTTGACCAATGTTCATAGAACGTTGTGGTTTTTTTTATTAGCAAAAATGACTTAAGCGCCTTCAGAAGTGCAGGTGCTTAAGACCGTTTGTAAGTTAAAGTTAGCTGTGATGGCTCAACGAAGAAAGAAGATTTCAATATCCTACTTATACATATTTCATTAATTTAACTATACAGTTTTTATTACTCAAGCCAAGCGTTACGTTAGCTTTTGCTATTGAAAGGAAAACTTGTGTATAAAGCTTGAAACAAATTATGGGACGCGTCTGACGGACGCGGCTGACGACCGCGAGTGATAAGCCGATGGCTTGCGTGGGCGACGGTCGCGCGACGGCGATGCGACGCATACGAAATCAAACCTTATCGATATGGAAGTAGACGATGCGATGAGACGTGACGGCGACGGTCGCGCGACCGTCGCCCACGCAAGACACGGCGTAAGTGTGCACAGTCTTAAAACATTCAGCGCCTCAGATTGCGGCAGGACACCATCCGATTCATCCGAACGCTCAAGGCCACGTCCACGGTTTATGTATAGTTTGCACAATTCAGTGTCATATTCATTATCTAGATCGCGGCAGTGGACGGCGTTTGTCGCGTTTTTAGGTGATTATCTGATTATCGATGGATTATCGCATCGATCTAAACTACCGCGCAGCAGCGCGAACTGAATTAAACTTATGTTGGTTGCAATAAGACGTAGATTTGTTTAAAAATATGCACACCTGTAGGCCTAGCACATGATGGCCGCGGGAGTATGTCGCCGCGAGATAGACTACCCGTCCTTATGTCATTAATACAGTTAGAAGAAGACGTGGCATCTATCTCGCGGCGACATACTCCCGCGGCCATCATGTGCTAGGCCTACTGCCACCTGCGGTAATAAAAATTTATGGCTTGCGCGATGATCACATTTATTAATGTCATAACCGCCAATTGCTTGCATTTGAAATTGAACTTTAATTACTAAGAAATAACGTTGTTTTTGTAAAAAAATGAAAGTAGTTTTTACTACATTGCGAAGTTTTCGTTTGTCAACTAGACGCACACATTTGCAACTAAGCGATCGGACACTTTTGAGTGTCGAATTTGTAGGTGACAGTGTATCTAGCCTCGTGGCGCCGAATGTACTTTCTAAAGTACATAATGGTTTCAATGGAATTTTAACTCTCATGTAAGCAAATGAAATATAATTTTTTTTGTTTCTAAAATTTTTCGAATAACTGAAATTGAATTCAATCTCAAGTACAATAAGAATCAAAATTCCCTAGCAAAAATTTTGTATGGTGGGCGCCACGAGGCTAGGGAAGTTTAAATCGATGTTATCGCATCGATCTACTGAGGGGGGCGGTGCCTACAGCAGTTGTAGTTGTATGCATACCTAGCTCACGCACACAGACGCGTCCACTGGCGCCGCGCCGGTGTCCGCGTGCGCTCTCTGCAATGTCTCTGCAAATTCTATGCACAGCGCAGAATATGCAGAAACCGCATGGTGGTCTGTGGCAGAAACTCAATAGACATTTTTAGGGGTAGGGTACGTGAAGTAACATGGTAAATTAAAAATTATCATTAGTAGAGCAGGCTCCAAGGGGATGTTCGTTTGCAAAAATAGCGCACCTCATTCTGACTTCAGATATATATTTTATAGATCCCGGACACCATATAAACACATGTTGCCAACCAGTTTTGTGGTCCCCTTTCCCGCACCCTGGCAATCAAAAATCGCATACAAAGAAAAAACAAATTTTCATCAAACCATGCCGTGTGGGGTATCAAATGAAAGTGCTTACTGAGTAGTTCACGAATATATGGCATACTATAATATTTCTTACACTTCCTCTAAGAATTTTTATGAAAGTTTACTAAAATGCTCGATTTTCGAGTTAACTTTAAACCACTGTTGCTTGAGAAGTTATGAATATAATTATTTTAATTATTATTATTTTAAATAACTAACAATAGTCTATTGTTTGCGAACCAATAGTTCGTATAGTGAAAAATTTGCATGAAGGAGCGGGGGAACAATCAAAAATGGCGAGTTTCGATGTTTCCGAAAAGAAAAAGTTGAACGATGAAAAGTTGTTATAATATCACTTCGGAAATATGCATTATGTCGGCGGAGCTATTTGCAGTCTCTGAGGCTATATCGTATGCAGTTACGTTAAAATGCAAAAAAATCTCATCTTTACAGATAGTAGCTAGTTGCAGCATGTAGCTCGCTGCATCTCTGGAAACAGAGGTACAGCGATAGCTTACTCCGTGCTGAATAAATTATATTCATTTCCTAGTGATATTAGGTCTTTGAGACTGCAATGGATCCCTGCACATGTTGGATTGAGAGGGAATGAGGAAGTTGACACTTTAGCAAAGGATGCCTGCAATATTGGCGCAGAAATTTATATTACTCCTGACTTTTCAGAAATCTTACATAAATATAATAAGAAAGTACGGGGAATATGGAAAGAACATTTTGACGAGCGTAGCAAAGAAAAAGGTGTATGGTACAGGACTATGCAAAGTGAGCCACCTCATATCCCTTGGTTTACAAATGCTAGGTTAAGTAGAACATTAATTAAGATAGGTTTAAGACTTCGTTCAGGACACATTCCTCCTAAAAAGTTCGCTTTTATGATGAAGAAAGTGCCATCCCCAAACTGCGAAGCTTGCAATGTTGTAGAAGATGTACAGCATGTATTAGCGGAATGTGTGCGGAACGAAAATATCAGACAACAGTTGATTGTGTCACTAAATATAAATAAATTAGATATAGGCGCATTTCAAAGTATCTTAGCTATACCGATCTCAGAAGAGGCAAAGGAGATATATTTGTTTATATATAAATATTTAATTCAGTATACTGTAAGGCCGTAGATGACTGTAATTTAGTTTAAGTTACGATGGGACTGGCATAATCTTAAGATTAAAAGTCCCGAAATAAATAAATAAAAAAAAAAAAAGTTATCAAGCCGATAAATTTCGTTTGTCCCTTTCCGACGTATTGGTGTGATAGAAAGGGACAAACGAACTTTATCGGCTGGATACTTTAGTGTACGTTTATGAATAAGGGTGTTAAAATTTATAGCTACGAAATTTTACATAAAACACCTACTTTAAAATAAAATAAAAAATGTTGAATTTGGTTAACATTTTAAGACCTCACGCAAGCTGTGCTAATTAGTTCGCGAATTCGTCGAGAGGTGGCGCTAAACACAATTATGCTCATTAGAGAACCTATACTTCTAGCCTAGCCCAGTCTTTAGAATTATGTGAGTAACGTAAAAGTTTTGTAGGTGGGCTCGTCCCTCGGTGGGCGAGTCCAACTCGCACTTGGCCGGTTTTTTTTTTTTCAAAACGTCAAGTCGTCAACGTCAAATCTGTCGTAACTCGTTTGAATTTTGTAAGTAAATAATAAAAGAACTAAAGTTATTATTGAAATTTCGGGCAAACCAATAAGAAAGTGTGAAATTTGTGGTGTTAGATACATTGAGGTATATGTACTACGTACTAGAGGCGACGTTGCCAAGCGAAAACACTGCACATGCTGACAAATGCGCGGGTTGGGGGGAGCGGCAATTTACGCATAGAGTAGGTCCACCATCAGATGTGACACATTATTATTATATTCTGCCTAACGGAAATTTTACATTTTAAAATATAGCTATTCTAGTCAAAATGATTTATTTATTTACAACTTAAACAATACAAATTAATATAATTGTGCTGTACTTATCTTCTTCTTTAAAATACAATGAATGAACATAATTATATATGTGTTGGACAAAGCGTATCCATTGTTCCCTTTTTTAACCCCCGACGTAAAAACGAAGGGGTGTTATAAGTTTGACGTGTCTGTCTGTCTGTCTGTCTGTCTGTCTGTCTGTCTGTCTGTCTGTCTGTCTGTCTGTTTGTCTGTGTGTGTGTCTGTCTGTGGCATCGTAGCTCCCGAACGGATGAACCGATTTCGATTTAGTTTTTTTTATTTGAAAGCTGTGTTAGTCGGGAGTGTTCTTAGCCATGTTTCATGAAAATCGGTTCACTAGGTCGCGGTCGGGGGTTTTTTCAAAATTTTAATTTTGTGGTTAGGTTATTCATGACCAGATCAAAGAAAACTGCAAAAAGTGAGCGTGCTAAAAATAGAATTTCACTCAAAAAATATTAACAATCAATAAACAAATAAACTTTTTTAACCGACTTCAAAAAAGGAGGAGGTTCTCAATTCGACTGAATGTTTTTTTTTTTTTTTTTTTTTTCTTTTTTGTATGTATGTTACTCGATATCTCCGAGAATCGTGGACCGATTTTCAAAATTTTTTTTTTGATCGAACCGGTATAACCCCGAGATGGTCCCATTGGCACCAAGTCAGGGTCTGATGATGGGATCCTGGAGAAATCGAGGGAACTCTTCAAATGTTATAGGCACATGTAATGGTTTTAGTCTATTTTTTAAAGGTACACCAGTATTTACGTCTGATGGTAATAATTTTATGTGGCTGAGCAGATGATGGAAGGTTAACTCCTCAATGGTTAGGAGTTAAAGGATAATTCTTTCACTACTGTACATGTATTCAGACTGATACATATAATATCACTAGGAACCACTAAAAATCAATAAATAAATAAACTTTTTAACAAAAAATAAAACCGCCTTCAAAAATAAGCGCGTTACAAAACACGGAGAAACTAAAAAGCCAAAAATAATAAACCTTTCAATTCAGATTTCTTATCGTATTGCAATAAGCTAAACATCCAAATTATAAACAAATCAATTATTTTTGGAGTCGGTACCAGCCTGTGTATGGTTGGGTGCGGCAAACAGGCAATAGCAAGGCGACGAATAGGTCTGGTACCGACTACAAAAATAATTGATTTGTTTATAATTTGGATGTTTAGCTTATTGCAATATGATAAGAAATCTGAATTGAAAGGTTTATTATTTTTGGCTTTTTAGTTTCTCCGTGAAGTAACGCGCTTATTTTTGAAGGCGGTTTTATTTATATTATAGTAACATAATTCATGAAGTAGTAATTAGTTACCTAATAATTTTCCAAATAGAAATATATATATATTTCGCAAATATATTAGAGATGAAACACTTAGTAGGAACAATGTAAATGGCACATCTGCGCGGTTAGTCTATGATTGCGTCACCAAAATGGCGGCAGTCCCGCTCCCGCTCGCATATTTGTAGAATATTCAATCTTAAAATATTATAGACGAGTTTTTTGTTTAATTTACCGATGAAATGTCACACCTTGACTTTTATTTGATTTTTTCGAGTGATTAGAACAATTTTTAAGCACACAAGAAAGCATTATTCACGTGGAAAGTAAATGCATCACGGCATAATCACTGCACTGCGAGGGCCTGGTGACGACTGACAACGTTGCGGTCCATGGACCGCAGTGGGGTGTGTAAAAAATTCTCTTAGCAGCGTCGCCTCTAGTACGTAGTACATATACCTCAATGGTTAGATATTTGAAAATATCAACTTGTGGCTTGTTTTTGCCTAGCTTTGCACTGGATATATGCAGGTCGGTAACTAGTATTTTATTATATTTTCGGTTCGAGTTGCTAACAATTACTCATATTTTAATCAATTTAAAGTAGTACTAATCATGTAAAGTCTACGATTTAAGCGAAAACATTCTGTAAATAAGTTTTTTCGTAAACAAACAGATAACCTAAAATACCAATAGAGTGTGACCAACTTATCGATAATCTCTTTATTTCAGATGACGATTATGGGTAATTTTTAACAGGTAACGAAGAATCGGCATATTTATCCATCTCCTGTATGAAGATAATTTTGGGCAAAGGTTTTCAAGGCTTTTTGCAGTAAATATTAACTTTCCCTGGTAAACATGCAAGGAACACGAAGATTAAATGAAGCAACAAATACTGGCTTATAACAAAACTCTTAATTAGGAGGCAGTGCCAAATATGAACGTCAGGCACAGTAAATCATAGGAATTTTCTGCAAACGCCTCAAAATTAGTTCAACTGAGAAGTGCTGTAAAGTAGTTGAAAAATTACTTCATGTAAAAGAAAAGTGATGTTATATTTTGCTTTTGTTTTATTCATTTTATACAGGGGCGTATTAAAGGCGGCAGGCTCTTTTTAGGGTAGCAAAGCAGCATTTTTTCTTAAATTTCATACTTTATCGTCACTTAACGGGGCGGTAATCCTGACTGGCTCAGGATGCCAACGCCAAATCCTTGAAATACGCCTCTGACAGCCATCCCAGACATTTTTTTAAATATATGTATAAATTTACTGTTAAGTCGCCATACTGCAAAATATCGCACATTTATCGATATCGATAAATATTAGGGACTGGGTTGGTCGAACCCTAGCGATTTATTTGTGTTGGTAGCAGTGACATGACGTCACGACCGTCGAAAAACCGCTTGCTTAAATCGGTTTGAGGGTTGTTCGAGAGTGCCGACTCTTACAACGTAGTGATTCAATGCTCTTTGTAAACTCGTACCTAAATAAAATACTAAACTACCTATATTATTTAATTATTTTAACCGCTAACTTTACTGTACTCTTATCGTTGCCCGATGATTTTGTACGTAGTTCACCTCAAACAGAATTATGATGACAATTAATAGTATTTTATCAAATCGTGTTATACCTAATACAAAGCTTTTCAGTCGAGTACCATGTTTAGGCCACGAAGCTTGCTGAGTGGCCTAATAGTACGGTACGAGAGTGAAAAGCTTAATTACAGTAGTAGTAGTAGTAGTAGTAGTAAAACACTTTATTGTACCAGAAAATAATACAACACACAGGAAAAAGAGCTTATTACAAGTACAAAGGCGAACTTATCCCTTTAAGGGATCTCTTCCAGTTAACCTAGTTAATTATATCACTATTGTATTTTCAATGGAGGGTAGAAATTCAAGCTGACCGTTTAGCACAACTTGCCTTATCGCGCGCGCGACAAGGCAAGTTGTGCTAGCTGGGCTGGTACCTACTTAGTACGTTCGTCGCGGACTTAAATTGTTGAGCCACTTCTTGCTCATTTTATACCTACTGGAAACGTCATATTGTCACTTAAAATAACAAAATTAGTGTGATACCTAAATACTTAGCTCAACTTAAGTCCTTGATTATAGAGTGTTCGGAGAGAAGATTCGTGGAATGTAGGTATTGAATCTCATACATTTCACGAATTTCTCTTTCGAACAGGTGCCTAGCCGAATGGCATTTCTGCGACGCGAAACGAAAACGAAACGCCGCAAAAGGTAGTCTGGCTCTGTCGCGCCAATACACAAGAGCGATAGAGATAGATATCTACTAGCGTTTCGTTTCGTGAGCGTTTGTGCCATTCGGCTACGTACCCTGACTCTACCTACCATACCATGTTTTATGATGACCGATGGTATGAGAAGGCATTCAATTTTACACAATGAATTTAGGTTTAGCACTCACATCTGTAGCACAACTGCTCGCATTTGCCACGCAACTGCTAAGAAATAATGTACCTAGTCAAAGTAATATAAGGTCAGTGCGGGCAAGACCGGCATACTTTATTCGACATAAAGTTTGAGTGGATAAAACTAGACTATTAAAGTAGTCTGGAGTGATCCGCATGGTCCTATGGGCTAGAAAATTTTATATTCTACACAGCTTTTAATAATACTTTGGTGAATTAAAGTAAACTTATGCGATAAAAACCACTTTTTTTAAGGCTCGGCGGGTTGACCGTCCCCACGCGCTGAGTAAGGCAAGACCGTCTAGTGCTCGTTGTCGCGTAATTTCATATGGAAATAAGTATCAAAATCATGTTCATTGTTATATTATGTAATAACAGGGAGTAATGTGATAGATATTAAAACAAATAACGTTGATATTTTCAACATATCAGCATTATTCTATGTATAAGGCAAGACCGTCATATGTCCCGTAATCGAGGTTGATAACCTTCTTTTTTCAGGTCCAAACAAAAGCAAAGCCGAAACCTTTAATTAAAATTAACACCCGTTTAAACTCGACTTATCTCCCATAAAGCCTAAAAACGTGCCTTACTCTTATATGCCGGTCTTTCCGACTAGGCACAATTTCGAAGTTACATGTAGGTATATTTCAGAACATAAAACAATAAATTGTACGCGTTTTAAGAGCATTAATTGTACTAGACAGGAAGAACGATTATTAAATTATTATTATGCACAAATATTCCAACTGCTTCTATTTTATTTTAATTTTTTACCTAACCATGTAGAACTCGATGGTCGAGTTCGAAACACGAATCAAGTTTTTTTGTTAACTAGTGCTCGTCCTAGGGATATATATTGAAGACCAATGGATTAAGGATGAAAAACTGGTATACCTTCGGAGGTGTAAGAAGTGATAGATATATAAATATAAAAGTTATATTCAGTAGACGGTCTTCCCAACACTGGCCTTAATCTTATTTGACAAAACCGTTAAAAATGCACCCTGTATACCAAACGCTATGTAGCGATGCTCAGGAAGGAAGTCCCAAACTTGTGGCATAGAGCTTTCCTAATGAATAATGTATCATGTTGCCTGAGAATATCTACTTAACTCTCTACTATAGAGTATCAAATTTAGTACTTATTAGATATCTAACTTATACCTATCATAATTAGTTAGACGCCTACTTATTGGTGAAACTTTCGTAACAAGGTTAAGTTTAGGTAAGAAAACTACCTAACCAGACTTCGTATATCATAGGATCAAAGGTAAATATTTACATCAATAACAAATAAATAAATAAATAAATCATGTACATTCTATATTGGTAAGAGCGTGCGACTTTCGATTCGGAGGTCGCGGGTTCAAACACCGGCTCGTACTAATGAGTTTTTCGGAACTTATGTGCGAAATGTAATTTGATATTTGCCAGTCGCTTTTCGGTGAAGGAAAAAATCGTGAGGAAACCGGACTAATTCCAACAAGGCCCTCCGGGTTGGAAGGTCAGATGGCAGTCGCTGTCGTTAAACTAGTGCCTACGCCAAATCTTGGGATTAGTTGTCAAAGCGGACCCCAGTCCCATGAGCCGTGGCAAATGCCGGGATAACAAGGAGGATGAACATTCTATATTGGTAAATGCTATTGGAAATTGTTAAAGTGTGAATAAGTAGGTAAATAGTATACATTTATACCCACATACATAGCTAATTAAATAATCCTTTTGCGATGTGACTCTATTTATACCAACGTACATTAAATACACGCTGGACCTATATTGCATAATCTATGTAGGTACACCTTTTTAGACATCGGTTAAAATTAAGTTTACGATTTTAAGGCACTGGTCCCACCGCGAGCTAGTAAACTATGAGCTATCGGCTATAAAAACGAACAAAAGATAGTCGCTCCCGTGTAAATAAAAGAGACGCGGTGATAGCGCGGGCGAGTTATAGCTCGTAGCCGAGTTTTGAGTTACAAATTGCTCGCTCTCTCTTTTATTTACACGGGAGTGCCTATCTTTTGTTCGTTTTTATAGCCGATAGCTGATAGTTTACTCGCTTTTGGTGGGACCAGTGCCTGAGATAAGAGAAATGCGTTATTCAAAAAAACAATTGATATCTAGGATATTAGCTATTAACTGATGTAAGTCTAGCTACGTTGGTAGAAAACGCATAGGATGTTTTAAAGCACTGATTTTTACAGTAAATACCTACTAGTAGTACTAGTACCTAAGTAGATATTCTTCCATAAATGAATATTTATTTTATTTAGCTCGGCTTTACCGTGATAGCTGACTTATTTAAGCTGCTCATCGAAATACCTAAAGCAATTTATGATTCAAATATCTTTATTTTTAATATAAACAAACAAATAGATAAAAGTACTACATTAAAATATATATTCAAAGCTTCGTCTGCATTTGTGTTACACTTTTTCAACTTATTTGCATGCCTTAACGCGGACAACTTTATTATCTTAAGTAGGCACTTAGTCATGCAAATGATAAGATTTAACTAAACGCTGTGACACAGTAAAAGAATAAGGCGAGGAGGACAAAGAACGCTGAGGGGGTCCTGCCCGCCTAGCCAAAGTGACAATCATTGACGCTACAGCTTTGTAAAAATAAGTATTTTTGGAAAAAAAATTGGCACAAGCTTTTATCGCCGACTGTACCTTTCTTTCAACAGTCATCTACTGCTTTCCGAGACGTTTCTAAAAACCCCTTACTCGATGGGGATACGACGTTTCATAACAGAGTTAACCTATGACCACCTTTCTGCTCCATCATCAGATCAGCTCCATGATACCACGATATTGCATTGTCACGTGATTTACATATGTGTACAAAATTTCAGCTCAATCGGAAACCGGGAATTGGGTCAAATTGAACTTCTACGTTTTGACCCAAAGTAACATACTAATAACAAGGCAAGTAGAATAAAAGCTTGTAAAAAGTAATGATTAAATACTTTGACATTAATTGAATATTTTCGTAATGTTTATTTAAAAAACCAAAAGTAGCCTAACAATTATTAATTTATTACAATAATCTTAGAATTTATTACTTGTCAAAAAAAAGCACCTAGAAATAATTACGATCGCGGCTCGCGGCAAAAGTAATCAGTCATAGAATAACTTTCGCTACCAAGAACCCGACCGCACCGCTTCTGATGCGTAGAAAAGTGTCTATCCTTGAAAAAATAACGATAGCTGCAGTTCAGCATACCAACTTAACAAATATTATTTATCGTTTTCTTGTAGGTATTCAAATGTTGACGATCAAAATCAAAGAACCATACCATCAGTTTTATTTTCATGTTTGAACGTCAAGAGCCGTGAAATGAATTTATAATTTTCTTTCAAAATGTGGGCCCAATAGTACATTCCACGACTCACCTTTTTTGACTTTTCCAGTTGCATAAAATACTATTATAGAGTATGATCAAAATAGTCTATTATAGATTGACATGCAATCTATACCTACTGTAATCTGTCTTACGAAATAGATGGAACAAGTGGCACCATCGCAGTGCCGTCCTTTTCAATCAATATGTATGAGAAAACGGGACAACACTACGAAGTTGCCAATTTTTACTATTTTTTGCCTATACCTGCATGGCGACCAAAATGCAGTTTGGCTCTGTTGCGCCCTCGTTGCGCCACTATAAGTACAGAAGAGCGATAAAGAGAGCATAGCCACGAAACGCTTACGAAGCGTAAGTACCTACCTAATTGTAACGTTGGCTAGGTATCCTAAAGTATCTACCTGCAAAGTCGGAACTGTATTTATTACCTTCTGTATCCGTTTCGAACTAGCTCCATGTCGAAAAGCCGTATTACACCTAGTCCTCAAACAAAGATCCCCTTACGACGCTTGCAATACAGTCCTATTTCGTGTACTGTGAAATTAGGTAATCGAGCTTATCTCCGAAAACACTGGTGACTTTAAAATAATGATGGTTTAATTGATCTTATCGTACTTATTAACAATTGTATTGCTACGCATGAACCACTTGCTACGGCGTAGCGGCGTATCTTTATTCGTACCAGAAATTTGATTTGTTTAAAAGTTTTAATGTTGTATCATGTTAGTGAATGTGATCTGACTTTTGATATAGCCTCTCAGTCCTCGTGAACAAAATTTTGAACATATTCCAAAATTTATTTTGAACCTTTACTGGGTAACAAAAGGTTCCAAATTCAAAAACAAAGCGAATGCTTCCAGGACTCGGGATGATAGGTAGACTGTAAGCTAATAATTAGACGTGTAAAACATTTGTATCTACTTTATTTAAAATGCATGTAGATTTGTCAGGGTGGCTAGCCGAATGGCACAATCGCTCACGAAACGCTCACGAAACGAAGCGCTAGTAGATATCTATCTCTATCGCGCTTGCGTATTGGCGCGACAGAGCCAGCGGCGTATCGCTTTCGTTTGGCGTCGGAGAAATGCCATTCGGCTACGGGGCCTGGTCTGCATTCTCTTAAATAACAACTTGAAACAACTAAAGTGTGAAAACAACGGCTGAAAACTCGATCTTAAATACGGTTAAGTTTGCAAAGTGCCGGTTGCCGAACATCGGGACAGATAGATTTAGGGTCACTAAACCCCGAGCTATAACTAGTTTAGTCGAACCGAAATCGTTTAATCGTGTAGCGTAATGTACTTACCTAAGTTGGAACCACCATCACATAAACTGAACTGTCGCTGTCCGTAAACAAGTCTCAACAAAGTTGTGCGGTTAAGTAGTACACCTAGACGTCTTTGGAGTTTCGTGCTTCTATTGTTGAGGATGACTGGGTAAGATACTAATGTAAATTTATTTAGATATACATATAGAGTAGGTAAAATAGGGTTGAGCGTAAGGAAAATGTAAAATGTAAGTGCTCTTAGGTATAATTACATACGCTAATGGTAATACCCACATGACTGCTTACCATCAGGCGGGCCGTATGCTTGTTTGCCAGCACCATCACAGTATTTAAAAAATCACAATATATTTCATATAGGTAATATTAATAGTATTAATACTCAAATAGGAAGATGACTACTTTGTTTTAAAAGAGGCAGTTTGTTTTAAAGCAATTTCGCGCGAGGGCATTTGCTTAGTGTGCTTACTAAGAAATGAGAACATAAAAACTAACGAAAAAAAATAAATCAATGTTCAAACATTTTGTACTGGTATCATTTTCATTCTATAAGAATTTACAACAAGAAAAAAATGATAACAAGCCGTTACATATAAAATAGCTAATAAAAATGTACACATCAATAACAAACCACCGGTTACAATACCCCGCGACGTGAAACGCATTACTCCGTAAACGAAGAATATCACCATGATGATTATGTGAAGTATGATATGCCAGGCGTATGCTGCTAGGAGGCACCGAGACCGTGTATATATGCCGATGAGTAGAAGAACACTCATAATCAACATTACTAAGAAAATACAGTACAGAGCACCGGCTTCCATCAATGAAAATGGTTTGTCTTCATACTCGAACGTAAAAAATAGGAGGGCCACAGTCATACTGATCAGAGGTATGATAACGATATAGGCCACGATGAGACTCCCGGTCCTCAGGTTTACGACCCAGCAGCAGGCTGGCGCCACGCACAGTCGGTCGAGCAGTTTACAGCCTTTACAGCATTTAGGGCACTTCATTTTAAATTACTCTTCTGGTGCTACTAAAAAATATATTATGTTATTTTAACAATATTTATCTAAAATTTACAGTTCTCACACAACATGTCATTTTTGACGCAGCACGTTAAAAAACAGGGCCATAGATATCTACGTCAATGCCTAGGGTTAGGATCTTTCTAGGATGGCGCGAGATTTTGCTAAAAAGGATGGCTATGAATATTTATGCTTTACAACTTTTTTAGAAAATACAAATAGTTTTTACAAGATACAGGCGCTGAAATCAGAATCAAAAATTTTATGAAATCGAATATTATATGAGCCACTTTTGGCTAGTGACAAAATTTGCTCAAGACCCTAATTTTATTGCAGGTTTCATTCAAATTTTGAGTAGAGTGAAACAAAGAAAAAAAAAAAACACATTTATAATTCTAAAAAGTAATCTTATAGTTTAGGTTTAACTTTCAATTGAATACTAATAACAACTGGCTTTTTGAAAAGATCTACTAAGTCATTCCTAGTTTGTGATTTGATTTGTTGAAGTCTGCCCCCACCAGCTCCAGATATAAGTCTAGCTATTCTGTCTGAAGGGCATTCTACGGAGACGGAACAGATAATTTTTTCGTCCAGGTTTTCATAATATTCTAGCTCAATTTTGAGGTTATAAGGCAACTCCTGAGCCAGGAAATCTAGAAACTTGGCACGGACTGCTTCCTCTATTAAAGATTCTGGCGTTTGGTCAGTCCATTCTTCTGGAGAGTAGTGTAGAGAAGCAGGCTTAGCATTACTGATGAGATAATCCTGAAAAGCACATATTTTTTTCAGAATGGAATCCATACTAATCCATACTTAATATTATAAATGGGAAAGTGTGTGTCTGTTTGTTTGTCCGTTCTTCACGGCAAAACGGAGCGACGAATTGACGTGATTTTTTAAGTGGAGATGGTTGAAAGGATGGAGAGTGACATAGGCTACTTGTTGTCTCTTTCTAACGCGAGCGAAGCCGCGGGCAAAAGCTCATGTATGCTAATGCTGTAAAAGCTATGTAATTCAAAGTACTCAAATGATGCTGCTGCTTTTACAGATCAAATGCCTATCTATATTGAATTTTTAATAAAAAGTTTAATATTATATTGATTTAGACTAACACGATTTGCACTCATAATTTTAGAACAAAACGGGACTTAATCGCGAAACGAAACGCCGTTCGAAACGTCGGGCCTAATATAAATGTAAGTGTTTACGCGATTAAGTCCCGTTTTGTTCTAAAATTATAAGTTTAATATTGTTTCTGTGTAAGTCTTAAATGGAAAAGGATAATGCTCTAAGTTTGGTATTTATAATAGAACAATTTAAAAAAGTTTCAAATAGAAATACTATGACTGTTAAAACATCCTAATAGGCATCAGTATTACCTTAATGTCCTTCACTCCATCGCCATTTAAAGCTGATACCAAGAAAATGTCAGAAAAGTGGCTATAACCCCTTTCTCTTCTCTTTTTTCTGCTATCAGTCTCAGGGCCATTCACCGGGTTCCCAGCAATCATCCCATTGGTCAAATTCCTTATTACAGATAATAGCTGCCTTTTTGATTCCAATTTGTCAATCTGAGATAAGATAAGATAAGATATCGTTTATTGAAGTAGGATTTTACAACCTCATTTGAATCGTCAAAATTACATTAAAATTAAATTAAAAAATAAATATTTTTTTTTAAATATTTCTTAAGTGAATGTAGTGGTAAATCCAGTGCTTCCCTTGGTAATTTATTGTAAAATGCTACACATTGTCCTAGAAAATATTTCTTTAATCGCTTTACACAAGACTTAATTATCACAAATATTATTAAATATATTTACATTTTCTAATCAAGATTGTAAATTTTTTTGTAAAATAACACTATGAAATATATTTAAACACACAGGTAAAAATGATAAATTTTGTACCTCAGGCAAGATTTAAACCCGAGACCTTTAGGAACATGGTGCCAGTCATTGTGACCAATCAAGCCACAGAGGCCTAAAATTAAGTATTGCCTGCAGATGTTTCTTTTGATAAAGAAGACTCTCTGCTTAGAACCGAGGTTGACTGATAGAGAATGCTTTATAGTATTAAGCCCGCCTTTTTGTACTGGGGTCGGCTCACACTGGAATGGCAGCGGCTGGCAGCGGTTGGCGGCAATATTATTGAATATACTTACTTTATTAATAATCAGAAAACTAGGTATGCTCTGAGCACTGTTCAGCATGTTGAGTACATCAGTGTGTAAGTTGTCTTTGGTCCACTTGTTGGAGATATCATGGACTACTCCTATCACGTCTGCACATCGGAGGCTTTTGTGACAAGCATTTATCATGGAGTCTGGGAGCTTGTATCTGAAAAATAATATTTAAAAATAAATATTTGTTTATTATACATATATGTAGTATTTTTAAGATTGAGGTGTTTGGAATTTGTGGTTTCAATTTTGCTTCAAACTCATGACTTGGCTTGATAGTCGCATGAAACACTCACTAAAGTACTAACTATACTTTATAAATATTTCTGTAATACTTACCTTTTCTGTTCTTTCTCAGTGGCAACTCCAGGTGTGTCAAGAAATATAATTTGAGTGTCATTTTGAAAACACATCACCCTAACAAGTTTCGTAGTAGTGTGGACTTTATTCGAAGCAGCGCATATCTACAAATTGACAAATACTAATGAAGCTATACAATTGTTAAATATTTTTGAGGTTATATTACAAATCACAAGCATTTTTAAATGCATACCTTTCTTTCAACAATATTATTGATTAGAGTACTTTTCCCAGAATTAGGAGCACCAATTATGGCAACGTTCACTACTTTGTTAATTGTTTTACTCGCATATTCAGGCTGTGAAGAATAATACACTGCGCGGCAGACAATTGCTTTACTGTATGTCATACGAAAAGCACTCAACATGATTGTAGACATGTTGCTAATTATATGTGGTTGTTACATATCAAATAACACCTGAAATAAATTTATAACATATAATAAACTTTAACAACTTGTGTAAACTTTTCAGTTCGGATATTATAAACATGTTACAAACGACAGTTGAGTTGACACTTGACACTGACAGTAGTGACAGCCACGTGACAGCATGGGATCTGAAGTTTTTTTTACAATTCTAGCCCGGATACAAGTTTTTAATCCCAGTTTGTGTTTATAATTGGTTTATAACAAAGAATATAATACTCACTTCACCCGTCTGTCGATAAGACACCGTCGGTATCTTATGATTATTAAGCAAGCCGACATATATGAAGTTTCATGTTCTGAACCTAAAAAATAATTTAATCTCGCTCTTTTATTTACTGACAAAGTGGGTAGCAACAGAGTACATTTTGGGTCATGCGTTTTTCTTTACTAATCCTATGTTTGCTGACCTGCGTTGTCATACTCACGGATATTTAAGCTATGGAAAAAACGTCTTTAGAATTTTAACTTTTTGACGTGATAACGTCTAATAACTCGTTACTACGGGCAGCATGCACGAAAAAGATGACGTCATTGTCCCGTTTCGCAATATAGTTTTTGCGCCATCTATTGGCGCGCGTTGGAACTAAGCGGCTGATCGATGCGCTCGGTATGGTTATAGCGTGTGGCCTGAGTAAAGCACCACAGCTGGGACAGATGGCGCGCCCGTGTGTTGTTCTCGTTAAGCAAGTTATTGCTGCAAGTTTTGAGACGCAACTATAGGTAAGAGTGAGTGGCAAATATCTGCATCTCTTTCTAGCATATACTTCTGTCTCAAAACTTGCAGCAGCGCCGCAGAGATGGGCAAATCGTAATCGATTCCGGATTACACGATTACTTGATTTTACTTTGTAATCCACTACTGGGTGTCAGATTACTTGTAATGTAATCAAGTGAAACGGTAAATTACCATTACATAAAGGAATCACTAATCATCTATACAATAATTACTATTACCAATAATTCGGAATCATAGTCGATTTAAAATAACTGAAATTATTGACTTGATTACTTTCAGATTACAAATATGTAGTACCTCAGATTGCTGACTGTCACTTTGACACAAAAGTCATCATGGGTGTCGTAAAATAGGTTTTAGGGGTGCTGATTCCAAAATTAATGACCAATTTGGAATCTGACATTGCTGACTGTCACTTTGACACAAAAGTCGTCATGGGTGTCGTAAAATAGGTTTTAGGGGGTGCTGATTCCAAAATGAATGACCAATGTGGAATCTGACATTGCTGACTGTCACTTTGACACAAAAGTCGTCATGGGTGTCGTAAAATAGGTTTTAGGGAGTTCTGATTCCAAAATTAATGAACAATGTGGAATCTGACATTGCTGACTGTCACTTTGACACAAAAGTCGTCATGGGTGTCGTAAAATAGGTTTTAGGGGGTGCTGATTCCAAAATTAATGACCAATTTGGAATCTGACATTGCTGACTGTCACTTTGACACAAAAGTCGTCATGGGTATCGTAAAATAGGTTTTAGGGGGTGCTGATTCCAAAATGAATGACCAATGTGGAATCTGACATTGCCGACTGTCACTTTGACACAAAAGTCGTCATGGGTGTCGTAAAATAGGTTTTAGGGAGTGCTGATTCCAAAATTAATGAACAATGTGGAATCTGACATTGCTGACTGTCACTTTGACACAAAAGTCGTCATGGGTGTCGTAAAATAGGTTTTAGGGGGTGCTGATTACAAAATTAATGACCAATGTGGAATCTGACATTGCTGACTGTCACTTTGACACAAAAGTCGTCATGGGTGTCGTAAAATAGGTTTTAGGGAGTGCTGATTCCAAAATTAATGAACAATGTGGAATCTGACATTGCTGACTGTCACTTTGACACAAAAGTCGTCATGGGTGTCGTAAAATAGGTTTTAGGGGGTGCTGATTCCAAAATTAATAACCAATTTGGAATCTGACATTGCTGACTGTCACTTTGACACAAAAGTCGTCACGGGTGTCGTAAAATGGGTTTTAGAGGGTGCTGATTCCAAAATTAATGAACAATGTGGAATCTGACATTGCTGACTGTCACTTTGACACAAAAGGCATCATGGGTGTCGTAAAATAGGTTTTAGGGGGTGCTGATTCCAAAATTAATGACCAATGTGGAATCTGACATTGCTGACTGTCACTTTGACACAAAAGTCGGTATGGTTGTAGCGTGTGGCCTGAGTAAAGCACCACAGCTGCGACAGATGGCGCGCCCGTGTTTATTATTTTTGAGTGTTTGTAATTTAAAAACATGAAAGATTGCATTAAAATAAGCATCTTTTATAGAATGAAGTTGTTTGAAAAACCTACTTATTTAGGAGTTAGAGCAGTACGAAGTTGCGAATTTTCCCATAGTATTTACTAAGGCGCCAGAGATTTTTTTTACCAATATAACCAATTTAAATAAGGATGTTTTGTTATATAAACTTTTTCTTCTCCATTAATATTTACTGAGATATTAGGGTTCTAAGATTAGTAAATGGCACTAGCACTTTAATAAAATTAACGCGTGTCTCGCAAACGGTCTAGGATACAAAATGACGACTTTTATATAGGTATAGGTTAGGTTCGTTAGGTATCTTCAAACGGACGAAGGCTCCTATTCTGTGCAGTTTCTGTAATAAGCGGGGCTCCGTCGATATCGCTTTCTGTCTCTGGCGCCTTAGTAATGCTACGGGAAAATTTTGCAACTTTGCACCACTCTAACTCCTAAATTAGTAGGTTTTAAAAAAAACTTTAATTTATAAAAGATGCTTATTTTAATGCATTCTTTCTAATAAGAACAAAACACTATGCTAGAAAGTAGAAAGAGTGCAGAGGAAGTTCTGTAGGCAGATTTACAAACGACTGTACGGATATTACCCATATATGTATCCATCTTTGTCTTCAAACTCTAGAAACCAGACGGAAACTGCTGCATATTATGCATTACCGCCAACTGTTTCACCATAGAGTAGATGACGCATCCGTGCTTGAGAGAATGGGGCTGCAAGTGCCAAGAGCGAATGTGGTGGTTGGCATGCCGGGCGCGGTGCCGGCGCGGCGGCGGCGGCGCCTGTTCGCGGCGGCCGGCGCACCGCTCGAGCCCGAGCTGCTCTTAACCGCATCATGTTGGAGACAGACGATATTGACATATTTGCTGATAGTGTTGGTGTGTTTTACAGAAAACTCTTAAGGTTCATAGACTCTACACTCCTTAGGTTATTAATGTAATAACCATAGTTTAACTTTTAAGTGTGTTTGCTTTTATTTATGTCAATTTAACATGTACATAATTATATTACCAATCCAATCTCCTTTAACTGCTCTAAGGTTAACTGGAAGAAATCCCTTAACGGGATAAGTTCGCCTTTGTACAAATGATGTGTGTGTTCTTTTTTTCTTTACTGTGTGTGTTCTTATCTTTGTACAATAAAGTGTATTACTACTACTACTACTATATTACCACATAAGTGCTTTGGTGAAATACTGTTAACTTTTGTGTATTTTTAATAAATAAATAAATAAATAAAAAAACGTGAAAAAAGTCCCAGAATCGGGCCCCTTTTGCTATACTCTGACCGCCCCTGTCTATACTACTGTAATGTTTCACGTTATCACGTTAAACTACCGTCCGTAAACCGACTTTACAGACAAACAATTTTTTTTTCGCAACAAAATTTTCTCGCTTCAGTTGTGGTCGTGGAGCTCGGAGTAATTTTAATTAAATGTTGTAGATAATAGCGCAGTCTAAAAACTGAAATTAAACCCTATTCATTAAAATAAGTCCTAAAGTGACAATATCATAAAAAAGCTGTGTGATTTCATCTCACCGGCATGATTTTACTCAGGTAAAATGACTCCAGCCTGAAGTCGCTACGTATTTAATTAAATAAAGTAATTTATAATTCGTATACACCTTGTTTATATTCATATTAATTGTTCCAGAAATGTCAGAGATAAAGTATAAAAAAGAAATTTTGTCAGCGATCGACCATTTGCGTTCAAGGAAATCGAGACCAGACATCAACCGAATTTGCAAGTTTATGTTAAAGTGCTACAAAGTTGCTCCTAAATACACTAAAGCAGATCTGAAACGTTGTCTGAAAGAGAAGAGTATTTATAAAGTTGATTATAAAGATAATGAAAGCTACAGAAACGCTGCAAAGTGGCGAAGGAAAACAAGTCAAAACAACAGTAAGAAATTTTCTGATGCATTTATTTTATCCTTACAGTTTAGTTTGCTTAAGAGCCACCATTGACCATTAATGTGTAAACTGAATTAGTCATATTATTTGAAACTTATCCTCACATGCTACAATTACCTTGTTTACTTTTTGTGCTTGTGCAAGTAACTTTTATTGCTTCCAGAAATGTCAACAGCAATAGCAACAAGTGAGCGACGAATAATTACCTCGGCGATAGCCACTTTGATCTATCAAGATCAAAGCTATCTTGAGAATGGGATTGCATTTGATGATCTAGTACGGGAAGCTGCTTCCCAAGAATCTAAATACTCAAAGAAACAGTTGGAGACCATTGTCAATAAAGAGTTGTCTTCGGGGAGCCTTGTCAAGCTACCAAATGGAAATTTGGCATTGGGCCCTGCGGATCATGATGGTGACAGTTCAGACAGCTTTAAGTTTGACTACAATGTTGAGTCAAATACTAAGGTGTGTAGTAATTTGTAATATTTAATTTAATGTTTTTCATTGTTTTCTATTATTAAAAACTCCTACTTAACAATATTTCAAATAGTTCATTGAAACATAAAAATTTTGAAAAAACCCCCGTCCGTGACATAGTACTAGCCCCGATGCATATGTTTTCATCTAGTCAGACCATTTCTTGAGGTTCTCCTTTTGTACAAAAGTAATGTCTTAGTTCAAAAATCATTAATGTTTAATACTAATACTAATCTAGTTTATTTTTTATGGCAATAACTAAATGTAAATACAAGAAATATTATTGATACTGAAAGGAAGAAATTGACGATTTTTATTTTATCTTTTATCAATGGGTTTTATAATACATAACTGATGTAAGGCGGTCCAAGAAAAGAAACTAAGTTCTGGTAATAAACTAAAAACAAATCTTAAAGCCTATGCATGCAGAACTGCTATAGGAGAGGAGAACGTGATTAAGACAACATTTTTTTAAAGTTTTTTTTTTAACAATATAAGTCACATATAACTTTATTTTACAGTCAAAATAAACTATATTAGAGTACTTTTACAATTCTCACTACTGGGTCGTGATATACTTACATGTGTATTTGTGTAAACGTTATTAGAATAAACAAAATATTTCTGTAGACAAACTCTTCTGCATCGGGGTTAGTAGACTGATTTTCAAGAAACATGGCTAAGAACACTCCTGACTAACTCAGCTTTCAGACAATAAAAACTAAATCTAAATCGGTTTATCTTCGGGAGCTACGATGCCACAGACAGACACACACGTCGAACTTATAACACCCCAAGTAACACCCCAACGTTTTTGCGTCGGGGGTTAAAAAACTATAAGAATCAAGAAGAAAAATATTGCTTAAATTATTTTTTGTTCAAGTCTATATTTTGTCATTGATTCATATTTTTAGATACATTTAAGCAGAGTTAGCTGGCAGGAGGTTATCAGTATTCAGGTCTTTAGTTTTACACCTTTATACTCAACTGAAAAATGAGGCTTGTTTATGGGATGTAATAAGATACCTTTTTGTTATGTTGCTAAATTTTTTTATGTCAATTACTTTGACATTTTTGTCAATTAATAAAATCTATTATAGGAAATTATTTATTTTTCCAGATGACTTCTTCAGCAAATTCTTCATGTCGATCATCACCACAACGGATGCGGGGACGGCCCAAGAAACGCGGCGGCGGCTCCTCCAGCACTGGGCCGAGCAATAGCATGACTAGAAACGCCGGCGTACGAGTTGGTGAAAGGCGAAAAATGGCTAAGAAAGTCTTTGACCCATCCGACAACAATGTCCCAAGCAAACGCAAAAGAGGAAGGCCTGTAGGATCCCTCAACAAGAGCACTATTAAAAAACGCCTTCTAATCACGGGACAGGGAAGTAAGGACAAAGAAGGCACACCCCTCTCAGAAAGCCAAATGTCTTTAGACGGAAGTGGCGACGAACTGGAGCAAGATGAACCTACACCCCATGAGACTTCAGGAGGTGTTTGCTCAGTGTGCCATATTCAGAAGTCCCGCGGGTCTAGTGACAGGCTGATTGAATGCAGAGACTGCAATAATAAGGCACACTTGAATTGTCTGCACTCGGGGTCTGGCATATTGAAACCCAGACCAGATAATACCTGGCAATGTCCACATTGCAAAACTTGTGTAGTATGCTGTGAAACCAATGATGCAGTAAGTACCTATTAAAGGTTTTATTTTGGTACTAAATCCTTACGATTTTTTCCTGTGTATTTCGATTTTGTATATTAATTTACTTTCGATTTTTTCGTGTGTATTTCGATTTTGTATACTTATTAATTTACTTTTTTGACGACCGGTCTGGCGCAGTCGGTAGTGACCCTGCCTGCTACGCCGCGGTCCCGGGTTCGAATCCCGGTAAGGGCATTTATTTGTGTGATGAGCACAGATATTTGTTCCCGAGTCATGGATGTTTTCTATGTATATAAGTATTTATATATTATATATATCGTTGTCTGAGTACCCACAACACAAGCCTTCTTGAGCTTACCGTGGGCCTCAGTCAATCTGTGTAAGAATGTCCTAAAATATTTATTTATTTATTTAATCATTTTCAGGGAATATTAACAGTATGCAGCATATGTTCAGATGCATATCACGCGCTTTGCCACACTCCTCGTATTCCAGAGCGTCAGAAAGCGTGGGATCAATGGGAATGTAACAATTGCCTGGAGTCTCGGCCCACAGTTGTTGGTTCCCCAGCTATCATTCCCAGCAGCCTAGAATACAGTATTCAAGATTCGCCTCCCGTCGAACCGTTCTTAAAACCCCACGAGTTGGACAGATCTGAATCTAAACTTGGGAAAGAGGTGCCTGTGGATCCTAGGATACCTGATATCACTAATTGGACTACAGACGATGTCTATGATTACTTTATGGAGAATTTCGCAGAAGCTGCTCCATTGCTAAAGGAACAGGTAAACTATTTTGCTCAAGACACTAAATTTTTTATGACCATTAGTCAAATTTTAAATATTGTTAATGCAGATTAATTTAGTTATAATCTTTAGAGTTTAGGTGACAGGCTGCTTGACGCTTGTCATTCTGTACCTTACTTAAGACTACTCAGAATATTATAAAAACTGATGAATGTTAATGTGTTTCAGGAATTCGATGGACATGCGTTGAGCATGGCACGGCGAGCTGACATCGTGCGAGGCTTGGGACTGCCCTTAGGACCAGCGCTTAACTTATACCGTATTGTAGTCAAGCTACAAACGAGGAAAGATGACTGGACTATGTGTTGGGGTTAGTAAGTGCATCACGCTGTTAAACTCCCGCTTGTCACAGTACTTAGCGCGGCTGGAATTGTAGGTAAAACCGCTGCGTCACATTAGTGCTCATAATATTTTTAGTTCTTCGTAACCCCCACCGAATCGCACGATCCAGCAGACGCCCTTAAATAAATATGTAATAACTTGTCACCAAATATTCGCAAACCGTATTGCAAAGGCGTAAGTACCAGGACCAGAGAGCTAATTAAGAAAAACGGTACGAGTAGGTTCAGTCTCCATCAAAAGTGGCATCAGATAAGGGTGAAGTCAGTCTAGCCGCATTTTACCTCGTTCTGAATCGTTATGATTATGAATTAGGCCTCGGTCGTTTAAACCCGCGGCGCTGTATGACAGCATACACAGAACAGTTTAAAATGTTCAGGAGTAGTTGTTACAATCTGCAGCGAGTATAGTCACTGCCAATAACATAGTACATGGCTGCATAAATATCTGACACATTCTTATGTGTCTAGTAGAAATAAGATTCTGTCACATATTTTTGACGCCTTTTTGTGCCATGTTATTGCCGGTTACTGTGTGTAGACACGTCGGTAGAGAATGACCGCTCTCGAACATTTGTAAACACCCTACAGGCGCGTGCGGACAACGGGCCGTTGCCCAACGCTGACGACGAGACGGAAAGACGACTTCTTACTAAGGCCGATAGTACAGTATCATATATCTTATCATATGTCTGTATACTCTGTATGCCTCCCTTTTTCTCCAACGTGAAGAAAAAGGACGGTAAGTTGTCTATGATCATATTTATATTATGATAGCGTAATATCGGCCTAATGCTTAAAATAAGGCGGTGTTTAGACAGGGACTGAATTTATTGCCATTCAGTTAATGGTAGCTAAAAAAATAAGACTCTCGTTACGCAACCTGTTTGACCAAATGAGTGGCACTATGCCCCATTTCTTAACCCTTCTGATGTCGCCTGTCAATTTTTATTATTGAAAAAGTGACCTTGACATTTAATAGTTATTTGTTATACAAGGGGGCAAAGTTGTATTTTAACGCCGAGTGTGGAATTGAAAAACGAGCAAGTGAAAGGATTCTATAGTTGAACCACGAGCGAAGCGAGTGGTTCGAGAATAGAATCCTGAACTTGCGAGTTTTTTAACACACGAGAAGTAAAATACATTTGCACCCGAGTGTAACACAAAACTTTTCCCCTCACTATAGCGAGGAAACTACAACCCAAAAAATGCGTTTATCACTGCTTCCAGTAGTTCCACAGGTGGTAAATCATCTTTATTACTAGATTCACCTACTTCTATCAATTTTAAAGCAGTTAATTTGACTTTATTCAAGGTCAAATTACTTTACCCACTAGTGGATAAAATGCGTTTTTACCCGCTGTTATTAAAGGACAAAACACGTGTTTCCGAGCTAGTGAGGGGAAAAATAATAGATTAAAATTCCCACGCACTGATCAGTGCTTAGACATACGAAAGGTTAAGGCTGAAAGTTATGAGCGGGAAGTATCTGGTCAACTTGTAGATAGCTAATAGACACTAATACTTTTAACTTGTAGCGAGAAATGGGCAACTGGCTGTAAAAATGTAGTGTAGTGTTTTCTTAGGAAGAATAAGCTGCATTGGGAAATATTGTTAGGAAGATAATATCAACTGATGTAATGATAGATGTTATAGATAAAGGCCAAACCGTACGTGTGTTTGAACAATGAAGTAATTAGTCTCAGTATTTTACAACCGTTTCGAGGTTTTGTAGGTATTTTGGCCTTGTATAGTAATAGAGGCTGTTTTGATTGAAGTCTGCCAAGTAATTTATTATAATGTCCATGAAGTAAATAATTACATCTTGTATCAAATGTTGTATAGTGATTTTGTACTTATTGTCAATATTGCAATAAAATTTTAGAAATGATAAACGATATTTATTTTGATTTTTATATATTCCGTGCTCTGACCAGTAAAAGATGGAAAAGATTCCTTTTAATTTTTTTTCGGTTTTCGGCATTGGTACATTTGTTCTGCATTTTCCTTGAGTGTGAAAAGGTCAGTCACATTTTTAGAGTTCCGTACCAAAAAGGTACAAAAGGAACCCTTTATGGTGCCGCTCTGTCCGTCTGTCTGTCACGTTACTAAATATCTCGAGAACTACTTATGCTATCACGTCTATAGAACCATTTTCAAACAAACCAGAAAATAAAATATCTCTTATGTGATTAATTAATTGTCAGATTATGATTGTAATATTAATCGTAGAAATCGAAGATATTTTAAAAGATTGCCTTATTTTATCATCGTAGCTGTTAAAATGGTGTTTACCAATTTTTTTATTACTTTTTAGCAGACATAGAAGTCGCGGTAGCAATAACGTCAATAACATAGGGACATCCTTCCGATATAAAATATATCGATAGCTGAATACTTATTTGGAAGTGAAATTTCATATGAGCTATAAAGTTCACCGAATAATACCATTACTGCTTTTAATACCATTAATGATAAGTATATCAATAAATAATAATGTTTTTCAAAAATATATTGATCGTTTTTTTACATTCACTCACTCATTTCATTCATTCATTTTTTTGCAATCAGTACTAATCTTCATTTAGCTGTGTGTGTTATCATTCACTTCAACCTCCGTGGAATTACCTATACTCCAGGGTGAAAGTACTGCCTAAGGGTTAGTGCTCGCATTTCGCAATGTGCTTCCACATGTATGAAGCACAAACTAATTCAGACAGCCGTTCAAGAGTCATATGGAATTGAATAAATACATCTATAAACGCCTGCTGAAATAAAATTGATCATTAATTTCTTAAATATCTCTGGAGTTTAAAGAGCACATTGCTTGAATTTTGGCGCACATTTGGCACATTGCTAGCACTAACTCCTGAAGTATACCACACCAGGATTGCTTGATATACACCCGCCATTCTGACGATCACATGCTATCGATTTGAAATTTGGAATAGTTAAGAACATTGTTAGAATTTGAAAGTATTCTTTTTTAATTTGTCAAATTCGTGAGTCATAGTGAATGAGGCAAATGAAAAGTTAACACGCAGTCCATTGTCCCATTAAGTAAGGATATTTATACACATGCCGATTAGGTCGTATATTGATTGAAACAAGATGAATTTACGAGGACATCTAAATATTTTGTATATGGACTAGACATGCGCGCCGCCGCTACAAGGAGCCAGCGCGCCGCCGCCGCCGCCAATAGTTTGAATTTCGCGCCGAAATAGAGAACCATACGAGATTAATAATATTAAAATCCATTGAATATAAACAAACGAATGAAACGCGCGTACCCCGTGTCCCTTTAGTTTCATTATAGTATTTTATGCAATTAACCGTTGCTTATGAGAGGTCAAAAATGGCGTGCTGTGGGTAGAGATTAGGGCTTCCAAATACCGGACCTGTTCCAATACCGGTATTCATTCCGGTATTGGCGATTTCAATACCGGGATCCCGGGATCCCGGTATTGAAGTCAGGAAAATATAAAAAACAAGTAATTTGCTTAAAATAACAAATTTTATTCAAAATCTCGTTTGTTACTGTTCATGCGTGTTTTACTACAGCGGAATCTTGCCAATCCGACTTAGTGATGTGTCAAATCGATTACATTTCCAACTTCATAAGTTTCGATTTCAACCCAAAACGCAAACTTATGTGGCCAAGTTAGTACAACTTCTATTGTTTTAAGTAAAATACATAGTTCAAAGGGCTACGCCCTGTGCTCTTTGTTTTTGTTATGAGTCCTCAACTCCTCAGTCCCAAAGGACGCAGTATAAAAGCAAGCGGGAAAGAGCGCCAGATCTCTACTCAGGTGATTCTGTAAGTTAGATATCGCCGCCAGATCGGACATTTCGCAAGAAGACGCGGCCATAGCAAACCATGTTTTCTGCCAAATCGATCTCTTTAAGCTCGTGCGGAATAGAACCTTTTACATTTTAATAATAACAGGCCTTTGCATCTATAACAGATGATTCAAACAGCATCCTTGCGACACTTACGTTTGTGGCTGTACAGCCCAATTCGAGATAGGATCCCTCATCCGCACACACGGCAGGTGTATGCTCCCCCAGATGGACGGGGGTTAGAGGCCTGCTCGTGACGCCTCATGCGCTTATCATTCAAGGAGGAGAACCAGGCATTGTCGTGCTTGGATTGACCGTCATGGATAACACGGCGCCACGTGGGTCGGTCTTCAGTCAGTCGTTGCCACGGGTCGCATGGAATATCAAATGTGACCATGTCACGCTTTGCGCAATTTTTAAAGCGCATCGTTGGCCGTCCGACCGGTCTTTTTGCATCTGCAACATCTCCCAGCATGATTTGACGTGGCAAACGAGTCCGCTCCATTCGATACACAATTACACAAACACATGTCCGAGCCACCTCAATCGCCTCTTCTTTAGTATGGCTGTGTCTACTACTGTGTGTACTAGGAAGCTGTGTCTCATTCATGCTGTGTTTTATAATCTAATATTTTATAATCAGTGTTAATGGTGTAGTTGTGGTGAAGATTTGACTATAATATCACTTTATTAAATAACAAGCATTGAGAAGCATTTCTCGATTATACACACTATAGTTTCATCATTGACTATTTAAATTAGAACATGAGATGATTTTTTTAGAAACACATTGTAATCAATATATGTGGTACAATTTAGTGGTATTTTTGTTTTTGGTGGCACTAGAGGCGCTAAAGCACGAATAAAATAAATCCGCCAAATCATTGAACAATTAGCCAAAAAAGCTGAATTGTCCGACATAGATTATCAAAAATCATATTAAGAAATAATCTATGGAATCACACATTACTTTGCGGAAATCCATGATAATCAAAATCAAAAAGATTATCCGCGGAATAAGAACACTTAATTTACGGATTAGAAAAGTAATTTTCTTGATTTTGATAGTTGAGTAGTGATTTCCCAATTTCGTTACTATAAGGAATGTTAGGTACGGCAAAGTTTTGAGCTAGAGTTCAACACACGCTTACGCACACGCACAGTAAAAATAGAGTAGCTACGGTATACGTTAGTTCGTATGCATTAACTAATTTTTTGAAAAGTATAAGTATGCACTCGTATCTATGACATAGATGCATCAAGGCGATTTGTTTACAGAGGATTTGTGGCCTGTTGCAACTACTAGAGATGGGTAATGGTGGGTAAATACCGGGTATTTACCCACCATTACCCAGTAAAAACCCAAAGTACCCAGTAAAAACCCATAAATACCCGATTGGGTGGGTAAAAACTATTACGAATTAAATTTTAAATAAAATTATATTTCCTTCACTTATCTTTTCATCACGTTATATTTTATTATTAAATGGTTATTTTTGAAGCGAATGGTGATTTTCTAAGCGACACGAATGATATTTTTATTATAAAAACCATATAGGATGACTTCTATATGATTAGAAACTTAGTTTACACTGATATTATTGTAGTAATAGAAGACTATCTATTGAAAAATGTACAGAACAATCATAAAAGTCGGATATCAAACAAAATACCGCTCATTAGACCACCTGGTATAAAAAAAGCACTTATATTGTAAAAAAATTCTCTTCATCTTATCAAACAGCTGCGTTGAACCTCATGGTATTTAAAATTGACACCTATTGTTGTTGGATCGTCTACTTCTAGCATACCTAGCAGCCAATCAGAAGGCGGGTAGCTAGGATTCTCTTAACTTGCAAAAAAATCTCTAGGATCCCGCAAGAGAGGTCAGTTGCTATTTGTCATCTGACCTGCACACAACTACTTGCTCCCGTTTTACTTAATGTGTTACATCACGTCGTACTTCGACACTTGTTTTGTTTATGGACTTTGAAGTAGTTTTTCTGTGAATTAAGCTAACGTTATCTTTTGGACTTATATGGATATTTGCCACTTGCCAGTGAAATCGATCTTGGATCAGCGGTACAAGTAAGTAAAATTTTATTGTTTTTATCAAACCATGCGCCTATTTTTTACTGTATGGTTTTTTTCGTGATTCTTAATTTCTTGATTAGGTATGTTTCAATTACCTATATCATAAACAATTTCTTTATTTCATAAATGACATTTATTTTGTACTTACCTAATAAATAATTATTTAAACACTATCAACTGTTTGTTTTACTGTTCCTGTTCTATTCTACTTATCCGGCTTGTAGTCTAAGTCTTCTTTATTACACTATCATCTAACTTTGGCCAGCACCTGGAGACTAAATTTCAATTAAGTAAGAATTCAGATAGTATTTTTACTTCATTTGAATCAAAGAATGTTATACAAAGTAAATCTAAGTAAAATAATAACGAAAACCTTAATTCAAATACGTTTTACATTCTAAAAAGTTTTTACCCACTCATTCGGGTGTAAAAGGGTAAATACGGGTGGATTAAGCCGTCAATAAATTTGCTGTAAAAACCCGGTAAATACCCGGTATTTACCCGCGGGTTTTTACCCACTACCCATCTCTACATACAAATTGGTAATACATGGTCGTAGATAAAGTAATGTTTGCGATGTTGTTGAACTGAGTCAAAAAGAGTCAATCAAATCATGCTGGTACCCATGCCTCTCACTTTTTTTGCCCAGTGTCTTAAAAAACGGTTGCACAATATACTATAAATAAGATTTTCATTAATATTTAACCCCATGAAAGTGATATTTAAAAAGTTGAAAAAAATCTCACGCCGCCGGCGTTACGCCGCCGCCGACGATTTTTTCGAGGCGCGCCGCCGCCCGATTTTTTCTGAGCGGCGCGCATGTCTAATATGGACGCTGATGGCTGTCCTTGGTTTAGAATAGAATAGAATATTTAAGAATATTTTAGAATAGAATATTTTTTTATTCGTAAGCACTTAACAACGACGATAACAATATAATATACACAAAAATTAACGACACACAAACAAGTAACCATACACACAAAGGCTAACAGACAAAAGTGCCACGAAAAGGTGGTTTGCACTAAGCATCATCATTAGGTATGCACCTAGCACGCATTTGGATCAAGAGTTGGAGCCCTACATCCTTACAAGTTACAGGATGAAATAAGAAACTTTATTTCAATAAGCATCTAATAAATTTTACTACTCTTTACATAAATTAATGACCACTTACATAATATATACATTAGATTCTTCACATCATAGAACTTGATAGTGCTACCATAAATAAATGCGTCAATGTTGATCATAATGTTTGATATAAGATAAAAATACGTTAAATAACATTGTTGCGCCATTTATGTAAAATACCCTGTATTTTGTAGGTAAGAAATAAAAGTTGATGAATTGTATTGGTGGCCAAAACAAGCAGTCACCCTGAAACAAAGCAGTTATATTAATTGTAATAAAATCACTACACCTTACAAAACAAAGTCCCCCCCCCCCCTCTCCACCTATGAATGGAGTGATTCTCGGGGAAGGTTCAGATATATTTTAATAAGTTATGATTGTGAATTGGTTGAAATATGATGACAGTTGCTAATTATTTTCCACTTTATATAAAAGAATTGAACTTTATCTATTGACCTATGAATAAAATACTCACTACGTATGTGTACTTGAACTTGTAAACAATCTCATCCTTTGTCTCTTGAATGCTTTTATTTTCTAGCATTCCCATTCCAATAAAAAACAATAAAATAGTTGCAGGTGATGCAAACAATTGATCTGCTGCAATTTTTTTGCCAACTGTCCTAATGTCGGCCTGAGGTAGTACTTTGTCTAGATATATGTAATACCAATGGTGAAGCGGACCCATGAATGCTCCTACAATTAACATTCTTGCTAAAACATAAAAAAAAATATTACAAAGACCTCATTGAACTCTACTTATTTGGTAAAATATTGTGTTTGAGTACCTGATCTTGCCCAATCATATCGTTCCTTAATATAATGACATCTATATTCAAACTCTTGCTGTGCCAAATCTCCAATTAACATAAACACTCCTGATGTTATGCTGTTGGTGAGTAACAAATTCTTTGGTTTGAAAAGGATTGCTATGCCACGATGGAATGCTGAAAAGGACCTGTGCTGGCTCCTGATAAGGCTCGTAGCCTGTAGGAGCCTCACTCCACACGCGGCATGCATTATGGTATCAAGAGGGGACCAGGGTAAATTCTGCAAAAAATACTTGATTATTTAGGACTTCCATGCGTAAGACATGCCTTCTAACAGCGTAGATCACATAAGTTAGCCATAAACTCCTTAAGAGCGTTATAACATTTCGGCGTCGGGCGAAATTAGGTATTTTACCCGCCGCGCGAGCCCAATATGCCGATCCTTTCTAGCACGTCTTATCACTCGCTCGCACTACAATAATGGAGAAAACAATCTTGATCCTTTCTATGGAATTTTGATAACAACCACAATCTACTATCTCGATATAAACTTTTGGTTTCTAATAAACATTATTTTGTACGAAAATACGAGAATATAGCGCGAAATAATATCAATTATGTTAAAATTTATTTAAAAAATTAAAGTAATAATTATAAAAGTAGATCCCATCCCAAATATTTGCTTTTGTTATATGATAAGTATTAGAGTAAAGTATAATTATATTAATATGATGATAAAATAAGACAAATACAATTCTAATTACTTCAAGGTGGTGCTCAGGGTCTGATGATGGAGCCAGATGGTGGTCACCAATACCAATGAACAATATGACTATACAACTTCGTGGTTTACATGTCATTCTAGCATTTTCACTTTCACATTTCAAGTGCATATACCACGAGTATAGGTTTTCGGGTGTGCTGATTTAAAAATTAATGACCGATTTGGAATCTGACATTGCTGACTGTCACTTTGACACAAAAGTCGTCATGGGTGTCGTAAAATAGGTTTTAGGGGTGCTGATTCCAAAATTAATGGCCAATGTGGAATCTGACATTGCTGACTGTCACTTTGACACAAAAGTCGTCATGGGTGTCGTCAAATAGGTTTGCGGGGGTGCTGATTCCAAAATTAATGAACAATGTGGAATCTGACATTGCTGACTGTCACTTTGACACAAAAGTCGTCATGGGTGTCGTAAAATAGGTTTTAGGTGGTGCTGATTCCAAAATTAATGACCAATGTGGAATCTGACATTGCTGACTGTCACTTTGACACAAAAGTCATCATGGGTGTCGTCAAATAGGTTTGCGGGGGTGCTGATTCCAAAATTAATGAACAATGTGGAATCTGACATTGCTGACTGTCACTTTGACACAAAAGTCGTCATGGGTGTCGTAAAATTGGTTTTAAAATTGGGGGGTGCTGATTCCAAAATTAATGACCAATGTGGAATCTAACATTGCTGACTGCCACTTTGACACAAAAGTCATCATGGGTGTCGTAAAATAGGTTTTAGGGGTGCTGATTCCAAAAATAATGACTAATGTGGAATCTAACATTGCTGACTGTCACTTTGACACAAAAGTCGTCATGGGTGTCGTCAAATAGGTTTCCGGAGGTGCTGATTTGAAAATTAATGACCGATTTGGAATCTTGACATTGCTGACTGTCACTTTGACACAAAAGTCGTCATGGGTGTCTTCAAAAAGGTTTCCGGGGGTGCTGATTCCAAAATTAACGACTATTTTGGAATCTCACAGTGCTAATTGTAATTTTGACACAAAAGGAATCATGGGTGTAGTCAAATAGTTTTAGGGGCACTGATTCCAAAATTAATGAAATGATTTAAAAAGTAATGACCGATTTGGAACCTGACATTGCACAGTACCCCTGGAAAGGAAACCTATTTGACGACACCCATAACGACTTTTATGTCAAAGTGACAGTCAGCAATGTCAGATTCCAAATTGATCATTAATATTGAGATCAGTACCCATGAAAACCTATTTGAAGACACCCATGATCACTTTTGTGTCAAAGTGACAGTCAACAGTGTCAGATTCCAAATTGGTCATTAGTTTTCAAACACCTCCGGATACCTATTTGACGACACCCATGACGACTTTTGTGTCAAAGTGACAGTCAGCAATGTCAGATTCCAAATTGGTCACTAATTTTGGAATCAGCACCCCCTAAAACCTATTTTACGACACCCATGACGACTTTTGTGTCAAAGTGACAGTCAGCAATGTCAGATTGAACATTGGTCATTAATTTTGGAATCAGCACGGGAAGCATGGTCGCGCGATAGACGATAAAATATCAGGCCGTCCCTGTCGCACTTACAAATAGTGCGATAGGGACGGCCTGCTATTTTATCGTCTATCGCGCGACCATGCTTCCCGTGCAGTACCCCCTAAAACCTATTTTACGACACCCATGACGACTTTTGTGTCAGAGTGACAGCAATGTCAGATTGAACATTGGTCATTAATTTTGGAATCAGCACCCCCTAAAACCTATTTTACGACACCCATGACGACTTTTGTGTCAGAGTGACAGTCAGCAATGTCAGATTGAACATTGGTCATTAATTTTGGAATCAGCACCCCCTAAAACCTATTTTATGACACCCATGACGACTTTTGTGTCAAAGTGACAGTCAGCAATGTCAGATTCCACATTGGTCATTAATTTTGGAATCAGCACCCCCTAAAACCTATTTTACGACACCCATGACGACTTTTGTGTCAAAGTGACAGTCAGCAATGTCAGATTCCAAATTGGTCATTAATTTTGGAATCAGCACCCCTAAAACCTATTTTACGACACCCATGACGACTTTTGTGTCAGAGTGACAGTCAGCAATGTCAGATTGAACATTAGTCATTAATTTTGGAATCAGCACCTCCTAAAACCTATTTTACGACACCCATGACGACTTTTGTGTCAAAGTGACAGTCAGCAATGTCAGATTCCACATTGGTCATTAATTTTGGAATCAGCACCCCCTAAAACCTATTTTACGACACCCATGACGACTTTTGTGTCAAAGTGACAGTCAGCAATGTCAGATTCCAAATTGGTCATTCATTTTGGAATCAGCACCCCTAAAACCTATTTTACGACACCCATGACGACTTTTGTGTCAGAGTGACAGTCAGCAATGTCAGATTGAACATTAGTCATTAATTTTGGAATCAGCACCTCCTAAAACCTATTTTACGACACCCATGACGACTTTTGTGTCAAAGTGACAGTCAGCAATCTGAGGTACTACATATTCGTAATCTGAAAGTAATCAAGTCAATAATTTCAGTTATTTTGAATCGACTATGATTCCGAATTATTGGTAATAGTAATGATTGTATAGATGATTAGTGATTCCTTTACATGTAATGGTAATTTACCGTTTCACTTGATTACATTACAAGTAATCTGACACCCAGTAGTGTCAGATTACAAAGTAAAATCAAGTAATCGTGTAATCCGGAATCGATTACGATTTCCCCATCTCTGGGTTTAGTTATATGGTTCATTGGTACTGGTGACCACCATCTGGCTCCATCATCAGACCCTGAGTACCACCTCTTGTCAAAGGTCTTGTTGAGACGAACCCAACGAGCCTAAACACGAAGTCGTTTACTTACATGGTTCACTGGTACTGGTGACCACCTTCTGGCTCCATCATCAGATCCCGAGTACCATCTTGATGTGTCTTATCATCTTGACCGTATTATAATTTTCACATTTTTATCATCACAACGTTGTAATACTTTAACATTTAAACATAACAAAGTATTACAAAAGCAAATATTTACGGATCTAGGATCAAATTCGTTGGTCGCTGTTTACACACACACAATGCGAGGATAGCCCGTGTCAACAAGGCGTCCGACCCACACAACAATAAATATTCTCGACGTTTGCGATGAAAACTCGGAGACCAAAGTGACATACGTCTTACCTCCTCGAGCTCCGGCGCGGCACTGAAATCGCAGGCGTCCGTCGCCGGTAAAATAGCGACAGGAAGGCTAGTTTTCAAAAAATTGGCAAAAAATCATGATAAAATATTATAACGACAAAATGGATAACAGCAGTTTAAGCACATTGTGCAGATTATTTATATACTAAAATAACTTCGATAACATGTAGATTTTCGGAGAAATGATCACTTGTTTCGATGTATTTTCAAGACAAAATTGAGTTCGTTTTACTTTCAATTTCTCAATTTCAAAGGATTAAATGATAAATATTGTTTAATGGGCCTTAAGTACAAGATATTTGGAACTTAAATTTACCTCATTTATGAGAGTGATCTTATCAAATTGTACATAATAAGAGCTCCGAATTCTGTGCTTCATGCGGTTTTTCCTAAACGAGCATCAGAAAAACAATCATTACTAATTGAAAAAGCTTTTTTTTTCATATGTTTTTTATTTAACCGACAGTTAATAAGATGTTCTAACTGAAACAAGTACTTTCACTGTCTTTTAGTATGAGTAAAGTGTACAATTTTGTCGATAAATATTGTGCATTTTACAATATATCGCCTTTTTTTGTCATAGCGCTCTTAATAGTGTTGTGAATTTAAGCTTTGAGGCGTAAACTACAAAACTCGAGTCCCGACTTCTGAGTCTTGAAGCCTCGAACCTTAAAGCCTCGACTATATAAGCCTCAACTTAATTAGTTCACGTTGCTGCTTACGAGCACAAAAACCTCGAGTCTTCAGGCCTCAAGCTTTAAAGCTTCTTAAGCGTTGAAGGTTTAAGTCTATAAGGTTTGCAGCATTTAAGTCTTAAAAGCTTTTAAGCCTGAGGTCGACAGAAGTAAAAACAGGCCAAGTGCGAGTCGGATTCGCCCACTGAGAATTTCGTACTTTTTAGTATCCTGAGATACACGAGATACAGCCTGTTGACGTGACTGGATAGACGGACAGCGGAATTTTAGTAATATAGTCGCGTTATTACCCTTTGTGTACGGATCCCTAAAAACTACCACACTGGACACCGTCAAATTAAGGGTTGAAAATAAATACACAATAATACTTCCTGCAAATAACGCTCGTTGTTTGAGCTCTTGACGGTTGACCCAGGTCTTCGAGGTTTGGGGGTTTGAGCTATCTATGAAGCCTGAGTCTTAAAGATTTACTCTTAAGAGCTCATAAAAAGCTTGAGTCTTTAAGGTTCTGAACCGTTTTTGAGCTCAAACCTTTAACGCTTGAGCCTTCAAAGCTTGAACCTTCAAGGTTAGCAAGTCTTTAAGGTTCAGAAGTCCTCAAGGCTAGTCTATAACACCACTACTCCTTAAGCTTATGTAAACCATTTAAATATCCTTGAAATTATAACGAAATCAAATTTTGGTACAAAGTTAAATTAAAAATACAGTAATATACAAGTATGAAATACGTACTGCGACAAAATATTTGTTACCACATATTTTTGCTGTTTTACGAGCCCCTCGCTCTCCGAAGAATTGAAATTATGCGCCTACATATACATTTTTCTGCTGTAAATTAAGACAAAATGTGTTTGTCAAGAATGTCAAGGTTTGACGTTTGACAATTTTTTTTTTTCGTGTTTCTGGACAGGCTAAGACCATAGGCCATACCGCCTCTTGACGTTTGACAAATAATTGTCAGTTGTTATCATTTTTCTTTTTTGACGTGATAACGTCTAATAACTCGTTACTACGGGCAGCATGCACGAAAAAGATGACGTCATTGTCCCGTTCCTCAAGGCCACCAAGCAAGAGCAAGTTTAGTGACCGGTTTGTGTATGGACCATTTTAGGACTTAATTTTTACCAAAAATTTTCATTTATTATTTTTGAGTGCTTGTAATTTAAAAACATGAAAGATTGCATTAAAATAAGCATCTTTTATAGAATGGAGTTGTTTGAAAAACCTACTTATTTAGGAGTTAGAGCAGTACGAAGTTGCGAATTTTCCCATATTTTTACTAAGGCGCCAGAGACTTAATAAATTTACGATGATTTTTTTTACCAATATAACCTATGTTAATATTGATAAATCATATAGAACACGTTTAAATAAGGATGTTTTGTTATATAAACTTTTTCTTTTCCATTAATATTTACTGAGATATTAGGGTTCTAAGATTAGTAAATGGCACTAGCACTCGCAAACGACGGTCTAGGATACAAAATGACGACTTTTATATAGGTATAGGTTAGGTTCGTTAGGTATCTTCAAACGGCCGAAGGCTCCTATTCTGTGCAGTTTCTGTAATAAGCGGGGCTCCGTCGATATCGCTTTCTGTCTCTGGCGCCTTAGTAATGCTACGGGAAAATTTTGCAACTTTGCACCACTCTAACTCCTAAATTAGTAGGTTTTAAAAAAATTGGTTGTCTGTAAAGTCGGTTTACGGACGGTAGTTTAACGTGATAACGTCAAACATTACAGTAGTATAGACAGGGGCGGTCAGAGTATAGCAAAAGGGGCCCGATTCTGGGACTTTTTTCACGTTTATTTATTTATTTATTAAAAATACACAAAAGTTAACAGTATTTCACCAAAGCACTTATGTGGTAATATAATTATGTACATGTTAAATTGACATAAATAAAAGCAAACACACTTAAAAGTTAAACTATGGTTATTACATTAATCAGTTTAATCACCTAAGGAGTGTAGAGTCTAGAGTTTTCTGTAAAACACACCAACACTATCAGCAAATATGTCAATATCGTCTGTCTCCAACATGATGCGGTTAAGAGCAGCTCGGGCTCGAGCGGTGCGCCGGCCGCCGCGAACAGGCGCCGCCGCCGCCGCGCCGGCACCGCGCCCGGCATGCCAACCACCACATTCGCTCTTGGCACTTGCAGCCCCATTCTCTCAAGCACGGATGCGTCATCTACTCTATGGTGAAACAGTTGGCGGTAATGCATAATATGCAGCAGTTTCCGTCTGGTTTCTAGAGTTTGAAGACCAACCATTCCTGTTACGAATAGAGATGGATACATATATGGGTAATATCCGTACAGTCGTTTGTAAATGTGCCTACAGAACTTCCTCTGCACTCTTTCTAGCATAGTGTTTTGTTCTTATTAGAAAGAATGCATTAAAATAAGCATCTTTTATAAATTAAAGTTTTTTTTAAAACCTACTAATTTAGGAGTTAGAGTGGTGCAAAGTTGCAAAATTTTCCCGTAGCATTACTAGGGCGCCAGAGACAGAAAGCGATATCGACGGAGCCCCGCTTATTACAGAAACTGCACAGAATAGGAGCCTTCGGCCGTTTGAAGATACCTAACGAACCTAACCTATACCTATATAAAAGTCGTCATTTTGTATCCTAGACCGTTTGCGAGACACGCGTTAATTTTATTAAAGTGCTAGTGCCATTTACTAATCTTAGAACCCTAATATCTCAGTAAATATTAATGGAGAAGAAAAAGTTTATGTAACAAAACATCCTTATTTAAACGTGTTCTATATGATTTATCAATATTAACATAGGTTATATTGGTAAAAAAATCATCGTAAATTTATTAAGTCTCTGGCGCCTTAGTAAATACTATGGGAAAATTCGCAACTTCGTACTGCTCTAACTCCTAAATAAGTAGGTTTTTCAAACAACTTCATTCTATAAAAGATGCTTATTTTATTTTAATGCAATCTTTCATGTTTTTAAATTACAAACACTCAAAAATAATAAACACGGGCGCGCCATCTGTCGCAGCTGTGTTGCTTTACTCAGGCCACACGCTACAACCATACCGAGCGCATCGATCAGCCGCTTAGTTCCAACGCGCGCCAATAGATGGCGCTTAAGCTATATTGGGAAACGGGACAATGACGTCATCTTTTTCGTGCATGCTGCCCAAGAATATTATATACCATGGATATTGCGTGCCGAACATTACGTTGAAGCCAGAAAATTTGACCTTGAATTACGTCACGCCGGTCTTGCATCTCTTTCTTTAGGGTGTCCATGATTAAGCATACATTAGGGATATCCCGCGGAATTTGACGTATTACGTTTATACGACTGATTAATTTTGTAACTTATTAAATTCAAATCCGATCAATCGTTTTATCACGAAAGTGAACATCCATCCTCACAAACTCAAAAAGTAAGGTACATTAGGGCAATTCCGAAAGTCGTCTAATTAGGAAAGTCGCATAGAAATCACCATTATTTCCGTCATATCAAGATTCCCCTTTCGGAATTATCTGAACATTTCTGTCATTCGGAATTACTCTAATGCACCTTACTAATTTGTCAACCGCCAATGGCTCCCCACAGACAGTCTTAAAAATTCATAATCTTAAAAAAAACTTGTATGCAATCTGACAGTTCAAACTGACACTGACAAGACACTGACAGATCTGAACTGTCAAATTGCATACAAGTTTTTTTTAAGATTATGAATTTTTAAGACTGTCTGTGGGGAGCCAATAAGGTCCATTTCTATACCACTCTGCAGTTACTTTGCCTTACGCCACAAAATACGGTACAGTTTTTACCAGTGGTAAACTACTGGGATTTTTTTTTCAGAACCGTTCCAGAATAAGAGCGTGGTGAGTGTTGCAACACGAGGCTTAAAATATAACTTTTCTTTTACTGACACCTGTATTTATTAAAAAATGTTTCAGTCACTTTAAACTATCACAATAATATTTTGGTAGTAACTACTGGGAAAACTAATCCCAGTAGCTATCAACCCCGGTGTGGTAATTAACAATGTGGGGAAAATCCCAGTAGTTAGGACAGGTAAAAACTTGGTGGTAACTAGTGGGAATAGCCACAAAAATATAAGGGAAGTATTTTTCAATGGGGAAATAATGAAATACTAGGACGTTTTAAAACAGTATCTTTATTTTTAAGCGCCGCCCCAAATCTCAAGGAAGGTGGTTCTCAATTCGTACGTATTTCAATTCTCTTCGCATGTATATATATATATATATATGTATCTCAATTTAATGTTTATGCCACGATATCTCCGTCGTTACTGGACCGATTTTTAAAATTTCTTTCTGTGTCATAATCTTCAGGCTTAAAGTGCAAATCTGCAAATTGTCGAACGCTCTGAAACATTTCCTTTTATCGGTACAATCGACAGCCAACGCTGCCTCCTTCCTTCATCTTTTGGAACACTGAAAAGTTTAATATTATTCATGTTAATTGTAAAGACATAAACAATAAAGTTGGTATTATTATACTGTGATATGAACTATGAACATAGAAACCGTACCAAGTTGATAGATTTAGCTCCATTCAATAAGAGTAAATACCATGCAAGAAAAAAGATTGGTCACCCTAGTCGTAAAACCACACATAGCATTATTTTTCTTTAAAGGTCATATTTATCGTTCTAAACCTATTCGTGGGAATTTTGATATAATTTGAGACAATGAAAACAATATAATGATAAGAAGATTATGGGGGATAAATTTGACCGCGTCCGTAGGCGAAGCAAAGCTTCTTGACTCTAGTTACCCTACACGTGTCCCCTGGGTAGTGCTAAATGGTCAACAATTCCTTCGGGTAGTGGGGTTGATCAGTGGCCCCACGTAATTTCAAATCACTGATTTTTTTGCTGGTGGTAGAGTCCCTTTTCTGGACTCGTCTGGTTGGCGACCACCTTCGCGTTGTAGTTGGCCGCAAAGCATCCTTCCTTGCTGATGTGTTCCGGTTGAGTGCGCGAAAACCAGGTCCTTCCCCGATCAACTTAGTCTCGACAGCGCTTGGTCTGCGTGGGCCCGTTCCTTGCTTTGCTGCTTCAGGCGTGTTTCTTTGGCACGGGGGCCAGGGAGACCCGGTGAAACGGTTATCCGCTGGCCGCCCGCTGGTTCGTAGAGGACCCGAACCCCAACTTGTCCCAGCTGGGGAGGCTGTCCTGCCGCCAGTGTCAAAAGCCTTGGGTTGGTCGCTGTGCCGGATTGGGATCCCGGAGTGGAACGCAGCGCCCAACTTGGGGTCGGACCGGGGGCCCTTCCGTCCCCCGTGCCAGGGAACCACTCCACCTGTTGTATCTTGGCGAGATTTGGCCACGCCTGTGACCTCGTTGCTGTCGATTCTATGTTGATCAGTATCTCTCTATATTACCTGCTTCTCAATAATCATGCCTGTACACAAAAAGAATAAACGATTTACAGCGGCTCCACGTTCCACATTTTCAGTGGACGTTTGCAACATTAGGGGCCTCCACTCCAACTTGAACTCCGTCCACCACCACCTTGAGATGGACAGGCCGGCCTTGTTATTCTTGACGGAGACGCAAATATCTACCCCGGCTGACATTTCTTACCTCACGTATCCCGGCTACAGCCTCGAACACAAGTTCGTGTCTAAGGCCGGAGTGTGTATGTTTATCCGGGATGATATTTGCTGCCGCCGTCTTGGCCACCTTGAAGACAGAGACCTGTCGCTAATTTGGGCGCGTGTAGACTATGGTGGCCACACCCATATCTACGTATGCCTATACAGGTCTCACAGCGGAGACTCCGAGACCGACCGTCTCTTGGAGCGCGTACAGGAGGGGCTTAACGAAGTTCTCGAACGGCTTCCCTCGGCAGAGTTCACAATTCTAGGCGATTTTAACGCCCACCACACTGAGTGGTTGGGATCTACACGCACGGACTATGCCGGGAGAGCTGTTCTTGACCTTGCTGCAGCATACGACCTTTCCCAACTAGTCGATGGTCCTACTAGAATTCCGGACATCGAGGGCCATACTCCCGCCTTATTGGACTTAGTGTTATCATCGCATCCTGAACATCTCCAGGTGTCTCGCCTCGCACCCTTGGGTTCGTCAGATCATTGCCTGGTTCGCTGTACCGCAACCGCGGAGCAGATTGGGCAAAGCCGACCCCTTGGGTCCAGACGTGTGTGGCATTATAGGACAGCAGACTGGGATGGGTTGCGGGAGTTTTACGCATCATACCCTTGGAAGCAACTTTGCTTCTCTTCGGATGATCCTGACGATTGTGCTGAACTCGTAGCTGACACGATTTTACAGGGCATGGAATGCTTCATTCCGAGCTCCTCAGTTCGTGTCGGTGGTCGATCTCAGCCTTGGTTCGGTAGGTCTTGCGCCGAAGTCCGTAAATCTAAGTGCGAAGCCTACCGGGCCTGGGTAGACGCAAGTAGAGTCAACGATCCGAATACCTCCGAAATGAAGAAGCGTTACAACGCTGCTTCCAGGTCCTGCAAGAAGCGTATTGCTGCAGCTAAGTTCCAACACACCTGCAGAATTGGCGAGAGACTGGTTAGTCAGCCCGCTGGGACTCGTATTTTCTGGTCTCTCGCCAAAGCTGTTCAGGGGAACTTTGTAAGGTCTCGCTACCTTCTCTTCACAAACCTGACGACTCATTGGCACATTCCACAAAAGAGAAAGCGGATCTTATGTGTTCTCTTTTTGCGTCAAACTCTACTCTTGACGACGGGGGTAGCACACCACCCAGCATCCCGCGGTGTGAGGCATCCATGCCCGAGGTTCGCTTCACTCAAGGTGTAGTTAGGCGAGCACTTCTTGCCCTCGATGTCAATAAGTCCAATGGGCCTGACGGTATACCAGCTATTGTGCTGAGAACGTGCGCTCCAGAGCTAACTCCGGTTTTAACGCGCCTTTTCTCTCTTTCCTACAGCTCAGGCAAATGTCCGTCATCCTGGAAAACTGCTTGGGTCCATCCAATCCCAAAGAAGGGTGATCGCACAAACCCATCCAACTATCGGCCCATTGCGATAACCTCCCTTCTCTCCAAGGTAATGGAGCGCGTGGTTAACAGCCAGCTCTTAGCGTACCTTGAAGACCACCAGCTTATAAGTGACCGGCAATACGGCTTCCGCCATGGCCGAGGCGCTGGTGATCTTCTGGTATACTTGACTCATCGTTGGGCCACCGCCATTGAGAGCAAGGGAGAAGCTCTGGCAGTTAGCCTAGATATCGCTAAGGCTTTTGATAGAGTTTGGCATAAGGCGCTTCTTTCCAAGCTTCCCTCGTACGGGCTCCCAGAAGGGCTTTGCACGTGGGTCGCTAGCTTTCTATCTGGGCGGAGCATTTCAGTTGTCATCGACGGTCAATGCTCGGACCTCCGGCCCATTAACGCTGGTGTACCCCAAGGATCTGTCCTATCGCCGACCCTATTCATCCTTCATATCAATGATATGCTACTAGCTAGCAATATCCATTGTTATGCGGATGACAGCACTGGTGATAGCCAATACACAGGTCGTGCAAATGCCTCTCGTGAGCAGGTTTCGGAATGCAGAATGCAACTTGTGTCTGAAATCGAGGCCTCTCTTCAGCAGGTATCCGAGTGGGGTAAACGTAACCTCGTTGAGTTTAACCCCAGTAAGACACAAGTTTGCGCGTTTTCCGCAAAGAAAACCCCATTCGACATAGCGCCTAAATTCCAGAACATTCCTCTTACTATCTCTAAGAGTATCGGGATACTCGGTGTCGACATTACGAAGGAGGTCCAGTTTCGGGGTCATTTGGAACTCAAGGCCAAACTGGCCTCTAAGAAGCTCGGGGTGCTCAACAGAGCGAAACAGTGCTTCACATCGGGTCACCGGCTTTTGCTATACAAAGCACAGGTTCGACCGCATATGGAGTACTGTTCTCATCTCTGGTCTGGAGCACCGAAATACCAACTTCTTCCACTTGACTCTATCCAACGTCGGGCAATTCGTATTGTTGGCGATCTCGATCTCACAGCCGGTTTAGATCCTCTTAGCCTTCGGAGAGATGTTGGCTCTCTGTGCTTGTTCTACCGTCTGTACAACGGGGAATGTTCTGATGAACTCTTTGACTTGGTGCCACCGTCGCGCTTTTATCACCGCACCTCCCGCCAAAGAAACAAAGTTCATCCTCACTTTCTCGACACGTGGCAAACCAAGAACAAACGGGCCTCCCGCTCGTTTTTGCCCAGAACGTGTAAGTTGTGGAATGAGCTACCTTCTGAGGTGTTTCCCTTGCGCTATGACATGGGGTTCTTCAAGAAGCAGGTATTTAAGGTTCTCAAAGGTCGGCAACGCATAAGTGGCTCCCCTGATGTTGCTTATGTCCATGAGCGGCGATGACTGCTTACCATCAGGCGGCTCGTCTGCTCGTTTGCTGCCTATTTCATAAAAAAAAAAAAAAAAAAAAGAACTAACCAAGATTACAAGCAAAATAGCAGAAAATTTATTGCCAGCGAGGTTTATGAACATTTTGGTAAAATAAGTACTTACTTGTGAAATTTTACGTCGGATTTCGGTTTCCATTTACTTCCACAATGGTTCACTATGCAATACATAGCGCAGAACTTAAGTAAATCGTCGAAAAACGTTTATTTCGCAAAATAAATATCTGAATCGGTGAATGACTTTTGACAATTCTGACATATCGGGCATATTTTTTTATTATTAGTGTTCCCATAGTACGCAGGAGGTAAATACCGGAGAAATAAGGTTTTTGATTGAGTTTTTTTTCGTATAATACAAAGAAAAGTAAGTCAATTTGATTGAAGAATGTTTTATACGTTTTTTTTAGTAACTAATCTGGCAATACATCACAGTGTCGGAAAGAGATAGAACATAGGAGTAAAGGTGAATGAACCTGGCTTCAACTCATTGGTCGGCACGCAAAATCCATGGTATATAATATTCTTGATGCTGCCCGTAGTAACGAGTTATTAGCACAGAATTACAGTTAAACCAGAATGAGTAGTTAGGTCAAAAAGTGTGTCCACATGAGAGGTCATTGTTTGGGCTGGTGTCCCTCTCGCACTTACGGACAATGTCAACATTATTCAGTGACGTCATCACTGTCATACATTGGGGATACCAGTCAATTTTCAAAGTTACTACCAAATCTACTAATACCCATTTGAACATATTTTTTAATTATAAAAGTCTTTGATTTATTGGCATCAAAATAATTACATTATAATTATTTTCCAATTCTTTGAAATATATCGAAACCCTAGTTTAAATATAACCCTAAAATAATATAAGAAGTTATAAAGTCAGGTAATATACAGATAAAAATACTACTACTATGGTAACCTCATTAACACTGGCAACACGTGCGAGAGGGACACCAGCCCAAACAATGCCCTCTCATGTGGACCGTTTTCGCTAGTTTGATACGATCACCTTTCTGTCTCAGTGATAAGGTTCAATTTAGTATGGCAAAAAATGTGATTCCACAATCTAGTTTAATAATTCTAAATCTATGGTTATTAGACGTTATCACGTCAAAAATTTGTATGCAAATTGACACTGACAGATCTGTCAGTTCAACACTTAAGCTAGGAACATACTACGCGGACGTCCGTCGTAAAACGACCACGACCGCGACCTATCAGTGTGCACGGAACAAAACATCCAGAGAGCCAGATTTCGATCGGACGTCCGTGCGCTCAAGGCCACGTCCGCGTCCGTCGACCGATAGTTTGCACGGTTATGTGTATTTCCATTGTCCAGATCCCCGTCCGCGGTCGATTCACGACGGACGTCCGCGTAGTGTGTTCCTTGCTTTACCCAAAGGGGTTATTTACGCGGACGTCCGTCGTAAAACGACCGCGACCGCGACCTATCAGTGTGCACGGAACAAAACATCCAGAGAGCCAGATTTCGATCGGACGTCCGTGCGCTCAAGGCCACGTCCGCGTCCGTCGACCGATAGTTTGCACGGTTATGTGTATTTCCATTGTCCAGATTCCCGTCCGCGGTCGATTTACGACGGACGTCCGCGTAGTGTGTTCCTAGCTTAAAGCTAGGAACATACTACGCGAACGTCCGTCGTAAATCGACCGCGACCGCGACCGATCAGTGTGCACGGAACAAAACATCCAGCGAGCCAGATTTCGATCGGACGTCCATGCGCTCAAGGCCACGTCCACGTCCGTCGACCGATAGTTTGCACGGTTATGTGTAATTTGAAGCTAGGAACACACTACGCGGACGTCCGTTGTAAATCGACCGCGGACGGGAATCTGGACAATGGAAATACACATAACCGTGCAAACTATCGGTCGACGGACGCGGACGTGGCCTTGAGCGCACGGACGTCCGATCGAAATCTGGCTCTCTGGATGTTTTGTTCCGTGCACACTGATCGGTCGCGGTCGCGGTCGTTTTACGACGGACGTCCGCGTAGTATGTTCCTAGCTTTAAGCTAGGAACACACTACGCGGACGTCCGTCGTGAATCGACCGCGGACGGGAATCTGGACAATGGAAATACACATAACCGTGCAAACTATCGGTCGACGGACGCGGACGTGGCCTTGAGCGCACGGATGTCCGATCGAAATCTGGCTCTCTGGATGTTTTGTTCCGTGCACACTGATAGGTCGCGGTCGCGGTCGTTTTACGACGGACGTCCGCGTAGTATGTTCCTAGCTTTATTGTCCAGATTCCCGTCCGCGGTCGATTCACGACGGACGTCCGCGTAGTGTGTTCCTAGCTTCATCCGTTTACGCAAAGATATGGCAAAGATGTTCACTCCATTCGCGGTTCACGTTCACTCACCCATTCACTCACGCTTGTCAAAATTGTGTCAATATGAGGCACATATGAGGTCAATATAAATAAATATTTCAAAAACATTATGGCCCAATTAAGTGAAAATTTAGATTTTTCGGGTTTATTTAAATTGGATGTCCTTGTTCATCTTGATATAGCCTCGTACAGTTTCTATGAACTTGGTCTAAAAAAGTTCTTGGCAGTTTCCAGTAACAAGGAACTATTATTCTTCTATATTAACCGTGAATCAGAGCGCACAGAGAAGAATTTCGATTGGGATTTTTTGGATAACCCGATTTTCTGTATGTGTTTTGAGCCTAGTGGTACTTGGGTTCTTATCGTTAGCGAACAGAAGATATTACTGGTTCCGTTTCTTCCTCAATTTACGCCTCAAAATGCATTTGATTGTAAGTGGTCCCTCTCGAGTGTCACAGTTCTTCCACTCGCAAATATTCCCAAGCCAACTGCTGTCGCCTGGTGGCTTACTAAGGAATCCGAAAACATTATTATTATTGGATCTAAGGTAAGTTTTTTCTCGAATAATAAGGGGCTTTTTCTCATTTACGCTTTTTAAAACAGAAGACAATTAATTTCTAATAAACTTGTTTCAGATTGGTACAGTGACTTTTTACAGCTTGGAATCCCAAAGTGTGGTTGGAGAATGTAAAGTCTCAAGTGAAATAAAAGACTTACAGATTTGTTTTGACGATTCTTTGGATCTACTTGCTCTTTTGGTAATATTTTCATTTGTATGACTAAATTCAGATACAGTAAATAGGGGTGATTGTGGTAGCCATTGCAGCACAGCCGTTGAAGGATAAGTGTGCTTGTATAACCAAATAGAATGTAAACACTAATGTTTCTTGCTTATATTTTTTTGGTTAAAAGTAGTAAAATGATAAGGCTCCAAGACCTGCTCATAAGAATGTAACTATGGCTACACCTCAGACACTGGTGATTAAATTATATGAAAGAGGCGTGTTCCTATCACACCTTCTAAGCTCGTGTAGGTGAACGTGTACTATGCTTGTATGAGTGAGATATGACAGGTTGACTGTTCACGTTTTTGACAGGCGGTAACTGTGAGGTAACTGAGAGGGGGTGGGCGGCACTTTCAGTGGGGAGCGGGAGTGGCCATACTGTAATATAGTACTCTCTGTAGTGTATAGGTGTCTCGAGTACATATGGCAGTCGGTGTCGAGTGAGATAGAGGACGGACGTGCGGTGTGTATTGGCGAGCCAACCCAATGTATATAGCATAATAGAGTGACATTACAAGTGGCGACGAGGATAAAAGCAAGTACTTACCACGTGAATCTAGTATTCGGAAAAGATGGGATAGAAACATAAGTAACATAACCTATAAAATCGAGTAACGATGCGCCATGATGCACCGTTATCTTTTTGTAAACAGGTTTGGTTACCTGCCGTTTTAAATTACTGGCATTCTTAGTAGTTTCGGAACGTAATGAAGCTAAATGAAAGTGTTCATTAAATACTACAAAGCGAAATGATTATAACGGCAGTTTTTCAAGAATTAAGTCAAAACCAAATAAAAATAAATGAAATGTTATTTCTTTCAACCGTGCGAATATAAACCTTAAGCAGGTAACCGAACGATGCAATTAATAAAACGTTTGAGGTAATTGTCAACATACGGCCAGCCTTCCTAGATTGTCATGCCTATACAGGTGTTGGTGTGTGGCTCCTACCTACCTAGTAAACGGTTTGGTTACCTACCTAGATTGCAAAATGTTTTTAGGTACCAAAATGTTATTTGAGTTTATGTGTAGTGGGTTTATAAAATTGATTTATTACATAAATCACAGCCCGGAATCATTACAATAATTTCCGTCCAACCAAAAGAAATGATATTTATTTTTAATTAGTGAAGTTACCATCTACCTGTTGGTTGGTTTAATACACAAAATTATGTGATGTTGCTAAATTTATGAATGGTTAAGCTATTTACCTAAATAAGGCATTTACTTGAATGATAAAATGTTGTACAACCATCACACTTAAATGTCCTATGGTAGCATTAGTCGATGTTTGAGAGTAAGGTGAAAACCAAAACAAACTAGATAAATACTTACCTAAGTATACTTACTTACATGGGTGAATTTACGTAAAAGTAACGTAAGTCACGACTTCATTAAGTGGTTATTTGAACTACAGCTGCAAATGAAAGGATCTATGCATATGTCGGGAAAGTAACACTTATATAGAGATAGATTATCACTTGAACGTGAATCTTGAATTGATTGAACATGCCATAAAATCGTGACTAATACTCTTGTCGCGGATTGACTTACGTAAACATTCCTAACGCCGATTTCGAGCAGTTTTATCTGAGTATTTAATTACTTAAAAACCAGAAAACCAGATGGGTTCACTTTAAGTGCTAAATATACCTACTTATAATAAATAAAGAAATATACACCCTGTTGTTATTGGATTACGTTAACTTAAAAAAAAAAAAAAGATTCATTACATCAAATACAATTAATTTATCTAAGAAACTAGCGTCGTAATTCTTGCGGTTATCGAGTTAAAAAAAAAAAAAGTGTTGAACACAACAATTCCTAATGTTATTTGTTTTGACATATGCCGTCAATCACTTGACTCTAACTTGAATGTTATTCTTAAGGGTCTCTCACAATAATAAATTAATTTATTATGTATGAAAAGGATGAACATTTTTTATTGCATATTTACCTAAAAGTGATATACAGGATGGTTCTTGATAATGAACCTAACGACGTGTCAAATTTAACGAAAAAAAAAACACGGTATAGAAAAAAAAACACATTTTTGAAGCACTTATGATAAGCAGTTTCCATCTGAGTATTAAATTACTTTGTCAGTAAAGTCGGCAGAAGAAAAAAAAAAGAGACATTAAACGGAGGTGCAACTCTGTACATTCAATTGTATCGACCATTTAATTGGCACCTAAGTACTATGAAATTTTATGCCATTTGTGGCTGAAAATAAGGCATTAAATTGCGAATTTGGAAACAGCACATGGAGGTGCACTCTGTACATTCAATTGTATTGTTTAGTATCGACCATTTAATTGGCATCTAAATACTATGAAATTTTATGCCATTTGTGGCTGAAAATAAGGCATTAAATTGCGAATTTGGAAACAGCACATGGAGGTGCACTCTGTACATTCAATTGTATTGTTTAGTTTCGACCATTTAATTGGCACTTAAATACTAAGAAATTTTATGCCATTTGTGGTTGAAAATAAGACATTAAATTGCGAAGTTGGATACAGCAGATAATACTGATCATTAAATTGTTATAAACAGTAGTTAAATAGCAATAGGAAAAAAAACTGAACATTGAATTGTTGCAAATATCAGCTTAATGATAATAACCTAAACACGAAGTAAATTACGGTTATACTGGTTGAACGTGCGCTTAAATGACGCTTAGATCAGATGATAAATACTATCTGAGCCTTCAATTGTCATAATAGTAGATTGACGTCGGTCAATAAATATCATTAAATTGAAACCGAAATAAATTACACATATGAAAGAAAAAATACCAAGGCCTCCAGTGCCTGAGAGTCTGAGACAACTACCCCAGTAAAACACTCAAGTACAATGACTGAGTACTTTGAGATAGCATAAGTTGAAATATTTTCAATAGAATATATTTTGACTTGTGTTAGTTAGAATCATTAAATTGATTGGGTACAGGTTGCCCCAAGAAAGTCCAGTATGGCTTCTTAATTGTCGTTGGAGGCATTTGACAGCGAAGGTGATCCTACATCAGTAGGAGTTCGGTGGGAGCGCTGGAAAAAAGCACTCTTTATATACCTAGATGCCGCTAACGTCAATCAGAGTGAAAAGAGTGAAAAAAAATAAAAAAAAAAAAGACAGTGCATTGGTTTGACATTGCATTGTATATAAAAAAAAACACGTAGTGGTGCAGCTGAATTTAATAAAATTAAGCGAACGCTTGATACATTTCAACAACGCGGAAAAAAAAAACAAGTTGCTAACTCTGCTTATCGTCAACAAGGCTTTGTCAGGTATGGGTGACCTCAAGAGAAAGACATGCCTATTTAAGTTGATCTATGATAGATTTTCAAAGACAATCTACGTCAGTTGAAAATCATTACAAAAATATATTGGTACTGAAGGTACTCGTTATCAGTTAGGGTAATAGGTACATACTGCAGAGATTCATGTAGGTGAATCTCATATAAGTCAGGTGTCCAGTTAAAACAAATAAACTAATGGATCTGTGAGCCTCTATTGAACTAATATAGAAAAAAAAAAGAAATAAAAATGCTGAACTTGTTTGCGTAATTTCACGGGAGGATATTGAAATGTGGTCTCTCTTTCGTGAATACATATTAAAGATTTTCCAAGCGAACTAGTAACCTAAGTTTGTAAATTTATAAAATAAATCTCACTAGTGACCTTATTTCGTCTGGTCAAGAAAATGAACAAAAGGACAACAATCAGCGGCTGAATCAGCTTTGTCTGTAGTGATTGTAAAATGTTAAATAATCACAGATTTCAATGCTTCACGTCAATTATCTAGGTACCTAACTACCTACAATGCACATTATTTAGAGGTTAGGGAACATGATTCTATATATAAATGGATTGATAGACGGATGTGAAGTTAAGGGTACAACTGAGAGAAATTTGCCTTGTGAATCTAACTCGTCTTGTTGCGTGTTTATTTGTTTGAAACAATAGTATTTTAGTAAAGGGAATAAATCACAATATTGATGATACAAGTCGAATTTGTACGAACCAAACAACAAGGTCAAACTTGTTAAAATATATTTTATTGAATCAGCTAAACATATGTTTAAAACAATATGTGACATGTGCTTTTACAAAATCGACTTGTTGGTTTAAATAAAACATTGGTTCAAAAAAAAAATCAATAATAATTCCTCCCACGAACGCTCCGGCTGTGGAATGAGCTATGTCAAGGTATTCCCGATGAACTACAGTATGGGGTTCTAAAAAAAAAAAAGGAGTATACAAGTTTCTAATGGGTCGGCGACGCGCATGTGACACCCCTTGAGTTGCAGGCGTCCATAGGTTACGGTGACCGCTTTCAATTAGGAGGCCCTATAACTGTTTGCCACCGACGTGGTATAAAAAAAAAGTAGAATGTAGAAGTGTAGTTACACTTAACAACATCAAACTTGTAGTTGGAATGAAAGAACACGTAGGCGCAATTTAAAAAAAAAAAAAATTAAATGTTGAAAGAACATGAAATCTAGTTGTTTTTCTCTCCGTGTGACACATAAATAAACGCTGAGTCTGTCAAGATATAACATCTCCTGCAGGAATTTAAAGACACAGCTGCAAAAACAAAATCAAATCGTGGTACCTTGGGAGAAACACTGTGCTTACCTACTAAACTACCTCGTAGTTCGGTGAGCTGTATAAGTATACTGTTACTCCTGTTACTCCGGTCAATTTCAGTATGACTTGATGCCTTGTAAATGGGCATGCTGATTTGTTCGGTTAACAGCGCAAAGAAAGTAAATCAAGGAGATAATATTTGGGTAATAATTTAGATGATATTTTATCAAAGGAATGGAATGCACTCCCACCATAGATGTTCCCAGAAAAATACGACCTCGGTCTCTTTAAGATAAAAGTGAATATGCTAAGTATTACTGAATCGGTGAGCTCCATCTTCGACTATGTCTTCACCTTCCATCAGGTGTGACTATGGTCAATCGCCAATCAGCCAAAAAAAAAAAAAAAAAAAAGTGGTTTTGTAATTTCTTTAATAATCATATTATAAAATAGCCTAGCCTAAGAGTTAAGATCTTAAGATAGATAAAGAGATAATAATAATAAAAAAAAGATGTTGATAAAATACTTTAAAAGAAAAGTGTTATCTAAAATATATACATACTGTGTAGATATAAATCGGATGTTAGTATAATTGGGTCAATTGGGTAAGCACTTCTTAAATAGTATATGAACAGCTATCTATTTTAGAAAATTAATCGTTGATTACTTTGTGTGGTACAAAGTATCTACGAGAAAGAAAGCTGACCATGATGAAACAAAATCAATAAAACGATAAAGTGGATACGTGACCCTGAATCGGATTTTAATGCATATTCTATATAGTATCTCTATGTATTACAATGCAATGAATCACGAGCCCTTTCGATCCAGAAAAAAAAACAGGAGACAGTAAAAGTTTTAATAACTATGCACTGCAATTTATAATTAAATTTATGAGTAGGTAGATCTAACTAAACATTATAATATCCGTAAGTATTATGAATTGCATTAGATGAAATGAAAAATGAAATAAAATGAAATAAATGTTTATTCAAAAACTAAACTTACAACTAAATTTATCTTCTGCCAAACCAGAGTATGGTTTGTCGGCAGACGAGGCTCCAGATACATTAGGTTCTATAACGAAATACTTATATGTACTATTTACTAGTTACTAGCAATAATAGGTGCATATAATGAAGTATAGGGCCGATACAATCAGTTATCATCAATAATTACCTAATATACATTAGACGCCTGACAAGCGACCTATTAAAAAAATGTAAATCATGAAAAGGTATGAAATTAGTGAAATATTATTGTACGAGCCGTACACCTTAGATGATATGATTCTTGATGGTTGATTGTAGTCTTGATAGAAACACTGATTTTTGATACACTTATAAATTTATTGATAACCAAGGTATACTGAGTACTAGCTAGGAGCACGTATAAACGTAAACTAATGCATAAATCGATGTATAGCGTAATCGCAAATACAGCAATCAATCAATCAATCAATCATTATTTATTTGCAATAAAACATAACTAAATGCATGCAAATGCAATCAAGCAATGCAAAGCAATTCTAATCAAGTCATAATTATATTAATTTTAATGCTGACGCGAGAAATGTGCGATGCTTGCATTGTACAATTATATTGTATGCTATTGAAGAAAAAAAAACACTCATATATGTATATAAATATTAAAAAAAAAAAAATATGTACTAATCTAGTTTTCAAAACAGTCTGAATTGAAAAAGGTAACAGATTTAAAGAAGAAAGAATGAGACTGACATCTAGGAATTGTAGTTAATAAAACACACAAGTATGTTTGAGTATACACTGCAGGTGGTGGTGCAGCGTCCGCTCTGAGTCAACCCTCAGACCGGAATGTCCTAAACATATGACTAAAGATAGAAAATTAATCCCTAATTATAACACTACTTCACATACAGTACTAAGTGGTAAAGACGGAGATTATCAAGTTAGGAATGACGAAAGTGGGCAGACAATTAGAATAAACGTAGTACATTAAAAAAAAAAAAAAAAAAGATACACGGCACAGCATGGCAAGTATTTGAATTAAAACTAAATTGACCTATTATTTAAATATTTATAAATAAAAAAAAAATTAAAACAAGAAAGGGATGTAGTGTATAGGTGTCTCGAGTACATATGGCAGTCGGTGTCCGAGAGAGATAGAGGACGGACGTGCGGTGTGTATTGGCGAGCCAACCCAATGTATATAGATCAAGAAAAGTTCGCCTAGGTCTAATAGCGTGACATTACAGAAGTTAGTTCTAGAGCACCGATCATATGGCTACAACTGGCTGCAGCAGAGTCGAGCGCAGGCTGATAAGCGGGATGGCTTCATGTCTTACATAAAACAGCTGTCCAAGGATAAGATCACACTCTTCAGTCAGGGTGGCAGCAAAGGTAAAGCCTTAACAGATTACCGCTCCACACCAAGATTACAGCAGGGTTATTACATTTTAATTAGTACTGTAACAGCCAGGGTGTTTATTGTTTCAGCCTTGAGCTGCACTATAATAATGTGTGCAACATTTACTCAACTAATAATGTAACAAACTCTGTTGCTCAAAGAATAGGCTACTTTTTAGTTGAATCAGCTACTTTTTAAGAACTGTCAAAACGTCTAGGGAACAAATCAAATTATTTTATTGAATATTTTTTGATTTGTTCTTTTTTCAAGTAGTCACACTACTATGTATATATAAATTATAAATTGAAATAGATATGATACACGAAAGAAAAATCGACAAGGCTTCACTGGTGGCCGAGCAAGGAATCGAACCCGGGTCTTCAGCTTACGCGGCTAACGTCTTCACCACTAGACCACCCGCCCGCGGCGGCGTGCGATTCCCGGCTCGGCCAAGCAAGTATTTATTATTAGCACAGAATATATAATAGTATGTGCACAATAAAGAATATTATTATTATTTGTATGTCTTACCATATCTCGGGACCATGGGGTCCCGGACTTTTGGGAGGCATGTGTGGGGCCGAAGCCAACAGCACAGAGGCCCTTTTAGACACTTTAATCTAAAGGCAAGGGATACACCTGGCGGATACCATCCCCGAGCGCACAATATGATACATCCGGAGATGGTCCCCGCCAGGTGTAAAGACTATTTCAGTGCAGCACTTTTGTGTTGCGATGGGAACTAAGGTCATAGGCTATTGTTGTGCAAGTTGGATGGACTGGATAATGGTCAATGGGGGGAGACTATCGGACACCTGCCATGACAACTAGTCTCAAGATTGTAAAAGACAGGCGGTGACTCGCCAACTCATTGAGTGGGCCCTGCAAAACGGCCGCACGCATGGTGCGACAACAGAGCAACACTTGAAGAGTGGCTGAAAGGTTGTCGAGAGGTGAGACTGCGGTAGCCAGATCCCGGTGATCCGTTCAGCAGGCCGCCGGCGTTATGACATTTTACACTTCCAACCTGGAGCATAGGTCCCGCTCTTGCGAATCCACTCTGGCCGGCCTGTTAAGGCAAGCGCAGAGGCGAGGGCTAGATGGAAGTGCCCTCTGGAATAGGGGTCCGCGGTGTCGCCACTCACCGTCAGCTCGCCACAAGCTGCCCCCGCGGGCTTATTATTATTATTATTAATAGTACAAGTACAGAAGGCCCACTGCTTTGATGTTCACGAAATGCCGCCTTTTTAAATGCCTACAAAATTTTTACAAAGAAACGAGCCGCACGTGCGCAGCGTCGGATGATAGGGTTGCCTATGGATTAAAACGAATTAATTACTCAGATAAAATTTTATACTATTATATTTAAGTCTTGGGTACTTTCTAGGTATATACATATACAGTATTTTGGTTTAAGTTCCAACATCACAAGCCTTATTGAACTTTTCCGTGGGACTTAATAGTAGATCTGTGTAAGAATGTCCTATGGTACATTTTATTCATGCTGTCTATTTAACTTAGCAATTAGCATTGATAGCCACACGCGGACATCGCATATGAACCTTAAAAAAAAACTCGCGACGTAAAATAACAATAGAAAGTGTGAACGTGCTTTCCGTGAGAACGCGCGCCACCCCTGATTAGGCCGCGAACTCGCGGCCGCCGGCATATACTTGTAGCACGGCGATAGAATCGCGGAGTGAGCCGCCCCTGTTATTAGCCAGGTTCATACAGAGCGAGGTATGCTGCGAGGCAATGTGCTCACACGGCAAACATTGGACAAAGTAGACGTGCCTCGGCCGAGCATAACACGCGCACTGCCCATCACGTCTACAGATCACGCTTGTCTCGCGAGGTAATCTGTGAGGACCGGACTAATCCAGCTAATTAAGCATGAGCCAGTTCACTTTTTCTCATACAATTTTTCTATTTTATTTTTAACTAGATGACAAGTTACCCATAGAGTACTGTTTGAAGCCCACGGAATACCTGCCATCGTTCCGCAAGGGATCCAATAACTGGGCTCTGTCAGCCCAGTATGTCAATGGCAGACATTTTCTTACGGCGTTTGAACTTAACGAAGGCACATTGATAGTAAGTTTCCAACCCCAATTTTCTACTTTTACTATTTTATGAATGTTCAAATATGTTATTTGCTATATGTAAATAAAGAATAATAAAAAGCTTTTAATCCTCATTGCACTTATTACACTATTCCATAAATTGTGGTTTAATTATGTTGGTGCATTACACCTTTTTTGGGTGAAGGCCTCGATCGATTTCCACATTCCTATCTTTGGCAATTTGGATCCAGTTTAGACCAACTGGTTTTTTAATATCTTTGTCCCATCTTGTGTATGGTCTGCCGCTGCCTGCTGCGACATTTGCCTAGGGGGCCATTTGCAATATGTGTTGATTTAAAATTCTAACATTTCGCCACTTGTTCGAATTTCCTATATTTCGCATTTTTGTTGTTGATTGCTATAAAATTAAAAAACAAAAAGTCCTTCCTTCTCTTTCATTAGTGTAATCTAACAATTTCATACATTTTAGTTGGAAAGCCCAGAGGAAGAATCGCCATCAAGAACACTCAGACCCTGTGTTAAGAAGGATGGCCAGTATATGTTAGGGCTTTGGTCGCAGCGACTGATATTTCTGCTGAGGAAAAATGAGCTGGAAGTTCACAGTGCCAACTTTTCTGTCGTGCAAGTAAGTGGTTTATCAGGGTTCTGACTTGTTAGATAAGGTCCTTTTTAGGGTTCCGTAGTCAACTAGGAACCCTTATAATTTCGCCATGTCTGTCTGTCCGTCCATCCGTCCGTCCGTCCGCGGATAATCTCAGTAACTGTTAGCACTAGGAAGCTGAAATTTAGTACCAATATGTAGGTATATCAATCACGCCAACAAAGTGCAAAAATAAAAAATGGAAAAAAAACGATTTATTAGGGTACCCCCCCTACATGTAAAGTGGGGGCTGATATTTTTTTTCATTCCAACCCCAACGTGTGATATATTGTTGGATAGGTATTAAAAAATGAATAAGGGTTTACTAAGATTGTTTTTTGACCATATTAATATTTTCGGAAATAATCGCTCCTAAAGGAAAAAAAAGTGCGTCCCGGCCCTCTAACTTTTGAACCATATGTTTAAAGAATATGATAAAAATCACAAAAGTAGAACTTTATAAATACTTTCTAGAAAAATAGTTTTGAACTTGATAGGTTCAGTAGTTTTTGATAAAAATGCGGAAAACTACGGAACCCTACACTGAGCGTGGCCCGACACGCTCTTGGCCGGTTTTTTATTACTGTTATTATTGGGAGCCTGTTATGTCCCACTGCTGGGCAAAGGCATCTCCCCTCTTTTTCCAATCTTCCCGATCTCGGGCAGTTTTGGGCCAATTATTAAGGAAGCAATCCGAATCGTCCCGCCATCGCCGGCGGGGTCTGCCAGATCCTCGCGCTAGGCCGGGTTGCCACTCTGTGGCAATCTTAGCCCACACGTGCAGCCCAGTCCCACTTTAGCTTGGTCGCTTTCCAAGCCACATCGACAATTTTTGTCTTGGAGCGCAGCATAGTGTTTCGGATACGATCCATTAATTTTACGCCTAATATGATGCGCTCCAAAGCTCGCTGGCAAACCCCGAGTTTGGACCTCTGAGACGCTGAGGTTAGGCTATTGTTGCATATTTCCCATAGTAAATGCATCGATTCAAAGCATCTTTAATACAGTTTTAAAAGTAATTTCTAATAAAAGATTGACGTTTTTAAAAAAGAGACAGTCCAGAGACTCTAAGCACTTTTGCCGACAATATGAAATCCATATATGAATGGTTTTTTTTTGGTGTTAATCAGTTTCTGACTGATGTCAGTAATTATTACGCCATTGCAAAAATACATAAGCCAATAATACAAATGCATATAAATCGTAGAATAAAAAAATCTGTGCTTATGTTAGAAAGTGACAGTCGGAAAGTACTTTATGTGGGAGATTTTGTTGCTGTATAAAACGCAAGGATGCCAAGTTTTACATTGCTTACAGGGCGAAGCTCTTCTAGGCACCAAAAGGGACTTCACAGAGCTATGGGCAGCGGAGCTCATAGGCGACGTTCGTGGCGCTCACATAATGTCTTCCAAAGAGCCGTCAAATGCGACCGGCGGATGGAAGGAACCGACTTTTATGTGCGACCTGCAACTGCCACGGTTCGCGCTCGATGGGTGCCTTGTGGTCACAACTCGCGGGGTCTATATACTGAACACTGTGTAAGTAACTAGTGTAACTAGTTTAACATTATATCCATGATTCCATTCCAAATTTGAAGTTAGTGTTGTTCGCTGATGACACCAACGCTATAGTGTCCGCGGATTGTATAGAAGAACTAAATGAAATAATGAATAGCGCTCTTAAAGCATTTTCTTCTTGGTTTTCAGTGAATAATCTTACCTTGAATAGTAGCAAAACTAAATCAATTTTATTTAATACTAGTCCTAGATGCACCGATTCCTTATCCCTTAGTATAAATGGCGATATCATAGAACAAGTTGAGGTAGTAAAATTCTTGGGGGTTTTGATTGACTCTAATCTAAATTGGCAGCCGCAACTAGAAGAGTTAAACAATTCATTAAGTTCAAGTTGTTTTGCTCTGAGAAGCTTACGGGAAGAAACCAATATTGAACAACTCAAGTCGGTCTACTACGCCCTTATTGAATCTAAACTGCGGTACAGCATTAAATTATGGGGAAACAGTTACCTATATAACACTCAAAGTGCTTTCTTGGTGCAGAAAAGGGCCATACGAATTATTGTCAGAATACCGCAGTGGGAATCGTGCAAGCCGCATTTTAAAAAACTTAAAATATTGACTGTGCCTTGCCTATACATCTTGGTTCTCCTATCAGGGCTTGTCAAAAATTTGGAGGAAACTGAAAGTGATTATGACAGAGCATTGAGATTTGCAACGAGAAGAAAAGACCTTAAAAATAGTTTAGTGCCTAAATTAAAAATTGTGCAACATTCAGCAAGCTACCAGGCAGTTCATCTTTTTAACAAACTACCAATTGAGTTTAAGCAGATCTCTGATTGTAAACTGTTCAAGCGCAAGTTAAAGGCTTTTCTAGTAGAAAAATGTTATTACTCAATTAATGATTTTCTAAATGACATGTTTTAATTGGTTTGTGATAATTACTTATTTATTTTATTTATGTTTTCTTTGGTAATTGTATACAATGTAAATAACGTGGTTATAAATTGTTACTTCTGTTTTATTTTTACTTTTATTGCTATAGTTATGGACATTTAGTGTAGTAAATACTAGTAGGATGAATATTTTTGTAGTAGTTTTAGTATTGTATTGTATATAATTATTATATGCATGAATGAATATTCGACACAATGTTTATTGTTAAGAATAAATAAAAATAAAAATAAAAAAAAAAAACTACAATGAATATTTAAGGCATATCCATATCCATTGGTATAGCGAGGGTGGATGGAAGGAACCGACTTTTATGTGCGACCTGCAATTGCCGCGGTTCGCGCTTGATGGATCCCCGTGGTCACGACTCGCGGGGCCTGTATACTGAATACTGTAAGCACTAACAACACAAATTTTTATCATAACGAACTTATAATGTCGGACATTTTGGGATAAAAAGATTTTTTTAGTGGAATTTGGATGATAATTTGTTCATTTGTGAAAGGCATCACATGGTTGTTTAAACATTTGGACACTAACAAGTTATTCGTGTAATATACGAGCAAATTTCGTTAAATAGCGACATACCTAACCCTTTTGCTTGAGCACGTCAAATTTTTTCAATGGAAATTAATAACTGTTCATGTTATGTAGACTCCATTAAATATATAGCGAATGGTTTTCTCTATAGGTCTGAACCGTGCGAATGGCTAGTCGGTGTGATAATGCGCGGCGGCGGCGGCGCCGAACAACGCGCGGCGGCGCTCGGCGCTCCCGTGCCAACTTTACTGCGCGCCTCCGCCGACATGTTGTTATCGCGTGGCAAAATCGCGCCCGCTATGTACCTGTTCTCACTGTCACAGGTGAGTTATACTTGTTACACTGTATGTATAGAGGGTTAGCTAATCGGCGTGATCATGCGCGGCGGCGCTCGGCGCTCCCGTGCCAACACTGCCAACTTTACTGCGCGTCTTGGCAAAATTGCGCCCACTATGTACCTGTTCTCACTGTCACAGGTGAGTTTATACTTGTTACACTGTATGTATAGAGGGTTAGATAATCGGCGTGATAATGCGCGGCGGCGGCGGCGTCGAGCAACGCGCGGCGGCGCTCGGCGCTCCCGTGCCAACGCTTCTGCGCGATAGTAAGGCGGCGGAATTGAAAAAGTCGTCTAGTTTTGAAGTTGATGTGACTGGAGAGTATACTGCTGACAAGTGGTATCGTTGTGATCGGTAGACTTTACTGAGTACGAAATAATGACTTGTCACTTTCTCAGACTGTGGGGGGTTAACTATGACGTCACAAAGATCGCGGTCCCGGGTTTCAATTTTTTGCCAATTTGTCTAGAACCCCTTATCCAATTTTGAAAAATGAGGTGTCGATTGAAAGCGTATAACATGCTGATTAAGATTTATTATATGTGAAGAGTATAGTTTTGTTAGTTATTTTTTAATTAATAATAATGCAAAAATACTTTTTTTTACTCTCTTTTTTGATTTTTGTGACTCAAAAAGGCAATGAAAACGGCCACTTAGCTAAAAAATATGTTATATAAATCATTTAACTACATTATTAAGCTATCTGTTGCTTTTTAAATTTCTACGATCGGATAATAAATAAGCAAACTACAACCACATACCTGTAGGCGGGGAGTACCGCTTGACACGCGTTCCCATACATTCGGCGTCTACCAAATTACACCTCGCGCAAAATTCGTTTCAAGCAGATATACCTCTAATCTTATTCATCGTAACCTATCAATATTGGTATCATTTGAAAGTACAATTAAAGTACTTTAAGAAACAATGTCAATCATTTTCATAAAATCAATAATCGCCAGTCTGTGGTGGTTACAAAGGAAAAAAGTGGGTATGCAATTTGACTGGTTTCCTAGGTTTGATACCCTAGACGAGTTTAAAAGGGGAGGTAAAGGTGACATATGGGTTGTTCTCTGGCCTAAAAGCTATACAGAGGGTCAGGGGAGAAAAAACTAGGGTTTAAGTTTAGTTTTAAGTTATTTTTTCTTTTATTTGTTGATTTTATTGTGTTTAATTTTTTTGTAATTTTATCAAGGATACACATTGGTTTCTTTTGCTGAAAATTCCCTTTTTTATGAGAAATGTTATGAATTTCATGGCATTTTCCGATAGAGACTAAAATTAACTTTCAAATAAGGCCACATAGTCATACTGATACATAGTCATACCCTTAATATTATATAAGTAAAAGTATGACTATGTGGCCTACTGATACATAGTCATACCCTTAATATTATATAAGTAAAAGTATGACTATGTGGCCTTATTTGAAAGTTAATTTTAGTCTCTATCGGAAAAAGCCATAAAATTCATAACATTTCTCATAAAAAAGGCAACTTTTAGCAAAAGAAACCAACGTGTATCCTTGATAAAATTACAAAAAATTTAACACAATAAAATCAACAAATAAAGGAAAAATAACTTAAAACTAAACTTAAACCCTAGTTTTTTCTCCCCTGACCCTCTGTGTAGCTTTTAGGCCAGAGAAAAACCCATATGTCACCTTTACCTCCCCTTTTAAACTCGTCTAGGGTATCAAACCTAGGAAACCAGTCAAATTGCATACCCACTTTTTTCCTTTGTAACCACCACAGACTGGCGATTATTGATTTAAAAAAAATGATTGACATTGTTTTTTAAAGTACTTTAATTGTGCTTTCAAATGATATCAATATTGATAGGTTACGATGAATAAGATTAGAGGTATATCTGCTTGAAACGAATTTTGCGCGAGGTGTAATTTGGTAGACGCCGAATGTATGGGAACGCGTGTCAAGCGGTACTCCCGCCTACAGGTATGTGGTTGTAGTTTGCTCATTTATTATCCGATCGTAGAAATTCAAAAAGCAACAGATAGCTTAATAATGTAGTTAAATGATTTATATAACATATTTTTTAGCTAAGTGGCCGTTTTCATTGCCTTTTTGAGTCACAAAAATCAAAAAAGAGAGTAAAAAAACGTATTTTTTGCATTATTGTTAATTAAAAAATAACTAACAAAACTATACTTTTCACATATAATAAATCTTAATCAGCATGTTATACGCTTTCAATCGACACCTCATTTTTCAAAATTGGATAAGGGGTTCTAGACAAATTGGCAAAAAAATTAAACCCGGGACCGCGATCTTTGTGACGTCATAGTTAACCCCCCCCCACAGTCTGAGAAAGTGACAAGTCATTATTTCGTACTCAGTAAAGTGTACCGATCACAACGATACCACTTGTCAGCAGTATACTCTCCAGTCACATCAACTTTTCCCGAGACCCTCTCGCCGCTCTACTAGATACGACCGTGCTATTGGTGCTGTTGTACATACATGACTACTGGCAATTGTGACTTTTGTTAAGAGCTGTGGAGTCAATACGATATTCCTTTAACATCCATAACTACATATTATGATTCATGCGTGTATTTTGTCATACAGAGTCAGCCAGATGGATGGGTAGCTAGACTTGGAGTGTTCGGACGACTTCATGAACTGTCGATGTATAAACACACCGGTCACGCAGCGCTCGGCGCGCCGGCCATCGCCATTAAAATGTTAGCCCTGCTGCTCAAGATGGGAACCAATGAGGAGGAAACGTTTGATATGTGAGTAATTGAGTATATCTGACTCTAGATTAGATATATACCTACACTCAGTTCAACCTTACTTGTCCAATCATGTAAACAAACACTGCTGGAAAACATTATCTCACTTTTCTCTGGAATTGCACATTAACCATCACTTAAAATGTTATTATACACTTAAATAAACTCACAAAAGTATTGAAATCAATCAAAAAAACCACTGACAAATATAATTTCTAAAACGATTCTCATCAATAGTCGTAATTACGAACGGATGACATCAAAAACTCCTGACATTACGAAGTCTAGATTAGACGGTAGTCGTAATGTTGGGATGACAACTAATCGTAGTTATCGTTAGGAACGATCGATATTAATCATTGATCATATTTGACGTATCGTTTGTTTACATGATAGGACAAGTAAAGATGAACCGACTGTAGACTGGTAATTCGTATCGTAGTGCTCGCATAACTTCACGAACTGCCGAGGTATAAACATACTAAGTACGCGACCCTCGGTGCGCCCGCCGTTTCTATTAAAATGCTGGTGTTGCTGCTCAAAATGGGGACCAATAAAGAGGAAACGTTTCATATCTACGTGGTTGACTATCTGACTCAAATAAGTACGTAGTCTGAGACAAAATGCTATTCTTTAAGTAAAATTAGACTCCAATATCGATTTATTTCTACATATGGAACCTCAATATCAGTTTCTTTCCAGGGACGCAAAGTTCACAACGCTGCCACCAGTCGAACTAACCGAACTCACGTCAATCGCCGCTGCCATCGGTCTCTGGGATCTGGTCCCAGTGTTCAGCACACATTGCGGTCACCCCGCCCTCATATTAAACGCACTGAAATCGAGGAAACTCTGCCGCAGCGCGATTAACTGTCTACTCCAACAGTTATACATTGTGCCGCTGCTTTTGGAGGAAAATGCTCAGTGGCTGTTTGATTTTATAGCGGAGAAATGTGACAGCTTTGACACGAAAATACTCAAGGTAAATATCTATCAGTCTCTGGGGCATAGTCCCAGTATTCAGTACACATTGCGGTCACCCCGCCCTCATATTAAACGCACTGAAATCGAGGAAACTCTCCCGCAGCGCGATTAACTGTCTACTCCAACAGTTATGCATTGTGCCGCTGCTTTTGGAGGAAAATGCTCAGTGGCTGTTTGATTTTATAGCGGAGAAATGTGACAGCTTTGACACGAAAATACTCAAGGTAAATATCTATCAGTCTCTGGGGCATAGTCCCAGTATTCAGTACACATTGCGGTCACCCCGCCCTCATATTAAACGCACTGAAATCGAGGAAACTCTCCCGCAGCGCGATTAACTGTCTACTCCAACAGTTATACATTGTGCCGCTGCTTTTGGAGGAAAATGCTCAGTGGCTGTTTGATTTTATAGCGGAGAAATGTGACAGCTTTGACACGAAAATACTCAAGGTAAATATCTATCAGTTTCTGGGGCATAGTCCCAGTATTCAGTACACATTGCGGTCACCCAGCCCTCATATTAAACGCACTGAAATGAAGGAAACTCTGCCGCAGCGCTATTAACTGTCTACTCCAACAGTTATACATTGTGCCGCTGCTTTTGGAGGAAAATGCTCAGTGGCTGTTTGATTTTATAGCGGAGAAATGTGACAGCTTTGACACGAAAATACTCAAGGTAAATATCTATCAGTTTCTGGGGCATAGTCCCAGTATTCAGTACACATTGCGGTCACCCAGCCCTCATATTAAACGCACTGAAATGAAGGAAACTCTGCCGCAGCGCTATTAACTGTCTACTCCAACAGTTATACATTGTGCCGCTGCTTTTGGAGGAAAATGCTCAGTGGCTGTTTGATTTTATAGCGGAGAAATGTGACAGCTTTGACACGAAAATACTCAAGGTAAATATCTATCAGTCTCTGGGGCATAGTCCCAGTATTCAGTACACATTGCGGTCACCCCGCCCTCATATTAAACGCACTGAAATCGAGGAAACTCTGCCGCAGCGCGATTAACTGTCTACTCCAACAGTTATACATTGTGCCGCTGCTTTTGGAGGAAAATGCTCAGTGGCTGTTTGATTTTATAGCGGAGAAATGTGACAGCTTTGACACGAAAATACTCAAGGTAAATATCTATCAGTCTCTGGGGCATAGTCCCAGTATTCAGCACACATTGTGGTCACCCAGCCCTCATATTGACTGCACTGAAGTCGTGAAAATGCTTCAGGAGAATATAATATGTGGGATTTTATACATATATTGTTGTTTTGATTTCAGTGCTTCTGTTTGTGGCTGAACCCAATGCAAGAACAATTACGACCTGTTATGCGAGATCTGAATCAGGGAATATCTTCAGTTTACGTAAGTACCTACTCTTATCTAGGAACATTATAACTTGCGTTGTTTTAAATCCGCATGCCTTTTTTGCGTCCATTTATTATTAACATGAATACCTAGAAGTTAACCCTTTAATTATTAATGACGTCCACGAACACAGTTTTGTAAATTATTTTTTAACGAGCAGAAACGTCTGCTAACGATTCTGAACATTTTTATATGAACACATTCGTGGACACGTATATGCTATAGCATACGCGTAGTCATTTGTTTCCTTTGGCCTATGACGGATGATGTCACTAAAAAATTTACGCTTCCGGCGGGACTTCACCCCAAGACGTGTGTACATAAGAAAAAACATGAAAAGATTTGCGAAATCCGGCGCGGCTTCCGTAGCTCAATTGGTTAAGAGCAATGCACGGATTGCAGAAGGTGCGGGTTCAAGTCCCGCCGGAAGCGTAAATTTTTCCATTTTTTCCTTTAATATAATAATGTACAGTTTTGTAAAGTTTAAAATCAATAATCATTAATTCCCATATGTTTCTGTTATATATCTGTCCCATATGATGCAATAAAATTGGGGTTTAAACGTTCATAATAGTATATTGTGCAACAAGGGAGGTAAGGGGGATTTTGTTAACGAGTGTTAATAACTCGCGACACCCGCAGGCTGGAGAGAGTTATAGACACGAGTTTACAAAATCCTTACCTCCTGAGTTACACACAATATTTTTCATCACATTTGAGAGCAAAACACAGAGAAAAAAAATCATAAGGCAAAACCTTCAATGAATGGCGGTGTTGTACTACCCGTTGCTATAGCAACGCGGTCAAGCGCAAATAGAGATTGACGTCACAATTTCCTGCCAGATTGCAAATTATAACCATTTATCTACGTGAAATTTACAAAATAAATGTAAAACACACTGAAATAATAGTAAAACATAAATAAAATGAATTTTTCATACTGTATAATATTTTTTTATAGCTTAATAGTCAAATTTTAGTTGTGCACAAAAATCCTTGGCTAATTGAAACACCCTTTGCCTGAAGTATTGTACGGATTGTATTATTTTTTAAAACTAAATCCATTACTCCCTTCGGAATAAAATAGTACATTATTCTAAAGTACACGTAGACGCAATGAGACCTTTAAACAGCAAATGTGATGAAAATGTATATTCTGTTTTAGACAACAAGAATGCTGCAGTTAATATCGACGTTTATGAGAGTAGCGAGTACTCTGGAAGCCCATGGCCCGTGCCCCGACATCCACCTCGAATTGAGTCCGACCTCCGAAACTTGGAAGAATCAGTTCGTACCCCGGAGGTAAATTTCTTGATTTACAGCCAAGAGCATGGTTTTTTAGGGTTATGTAGTCAACTAGGAACCCTTATAAGTTCGCCATGTCTGTCTGTCCGTTCGTCCGTCCGCGGATAATCTCAGTGACCGTTAGCACTAGAAAGCTGAATGGTACCAATAATGTATATCAATCACGCTGACGAAGTGGTAAAACTTGACTGATACTAAATTGAATATACTCTAAGGTAGAGCAGAGTCTAACTGGGGAATTACCTCCGCTTTACAAAAGACCGCAGTCAAGTAGCACTAGACTTTACTCATTGTTGTGTTCCTGCCGGTGAGTAAGGCAGCCAGAGCTCAACGAGGGTGCGGTATGCTGACGACTGGAGGACCTACGGAAGTAATTAGGACAATAGATCCTTCCTCCTTCCTTCCTTCCTCCTCCTTCCTTCGGTCCTTTGAGTCGTCGGCACCCAGGCCCCTTCTAAGTACAGGTTTGTACAAGTTTCTAATGAGTCGAGTCGGCAACGCACATGTGCCACTCCTTGAGTGGCTGGCGTCCATATGTAACAGTGACCGCTTTCCATCAGGCGGACCGTATGCATGTTTGCCACCTACGTGTTACAAAAAAAAAACTCTCGACGAATTCACCTTAAACATTAAAAACTAAATCAAAATCGATTGATTCGTTCGGGAGCTATGATGCTAGACAGACATGTCATGCGTGCGAGTCGGATTTCGACATTTCCATACAAAAAGGTCATGAGCGCCTGACGACATGTAATGGCAACGTACACTAGATTTGTACAATCAAGATTTTGCGTATATTTTGGAAACTATAAGAGATAGAGCAAAAGACTTAAAAAGTGGAAAAAAATATTTTATTAGGGTATTTGTTAAATAGTTTCGCTTTCATAGGGCACTCAGCTGCGGCCTAGGACACTGGGCGCTAACAGACGACGGGAACGCCAAAGTAATGATGACAGAAACGCTGGTCAATACGGATGTTATTGGCAGGGTCGTCGACGTGGCCTGTGGAAGACATCATACGCTGATATTGACTGAAAATGGGGTGAGTCAGAGATATTTTAACCAGGAAAATGCCAAATGAAATCTAGTGTGAACAAGCATCTTCTGGGCGCATTCACTCCAACGTAGGCCACGTTTTTGCCTTTGGCTAGTCTGTGGCCAAGAGAAAGCCCATTTATTATTTAAAAAAAAAAAGAAAATGCCTATATCAACAGCCATATATCCATTCTATCCATTCTGCGTTTAAAACTGGTTTTATGAAAATCTATAACTATCATTTGGTTCCGAAACCAGTAAATAGCCAGTAAATTTAATAATATCCTGTTGACGGATTTTGTGACCGAAAAAACTCAGGAGAAAGTTGACTTTAATGCGACTCTAAAAGTAATACATACTCTATTATTTACCAGTAACAAACTTTGAGAGGAAAACAAAATTACTATTTCACACTTCGTCCAAAAATCATTACACTAGATCGCATTTATTTGGAAACTTCCTCTCTTCCGTGGCAGATATACGCAGCAGGCGACAACACCTACGGACAGTTAGGTGTCGGTGCGGCGTGGCCCGGCGCGGCAGGCGACTCGGCAACCGCACGCGGCACTCTAATGAGAGCGCGACATGACAACAGTACACCCGTTACTGCTGTGTCCGCTGGGCACTACCACTCGGCTGCGGTCGACCAGGGTGGTCGGTTGTATACCTGGGGGTGAGTACTGTAGCTATCTGTGAGAGAAATTGTTACGGAGCGTGGGTCTTTAATGAGAGCGCGTCATGACAACAGTACACCCGTTACTGCTGTGTCCGCTGGGCATTACCACTCGGCTGCGGTCGACCAGGGTGGTCGGTTGTATACCTGGGGGTGAGTACTGTAACTATCTGTGAGAGAAATTGTTACGGAGCGTGGGTCTTTAATGAGAGCGAGTCGTGACAACAGTGCACCCGTTTCTGCTGTCCGCTGGGCATTGCCACTCGGCTGCGGTTGACCAGGATGGTCGGTTGTATACCTGGGGGTGAGTACTGTAACTATCTGTGAGAGAAGTTGTTACGGAGCGTGGGTCTTTAATGAGAGCGAGTCGTGACAACAGTGCACCCGTTTCTGCTGTCCGCTGGGCATTGCCACTCGGCTGCGGTCGACCAGGGTGGTCGGTTGTATACCTGGGGGTGAGTACTGTAGCTATCTGTGAGAGAAGTTGTTACGGAGCGTGGGTCTCTAATGAGAGCGCGTCATGACAACAGTGCACCCGTTACTGCTGTGTCTGCTGGGCATTACCACTCGGCTGCGGTCGACCAGGGTGGTCGGTTGTATACCTGGGGGTGAGTACTGTAGCTATCTGTGAGAGAAGTTGTTACGGAGCGTGGGTCTTTAATGAGAGCGAGTCGTGACAACAGTGCACCCGTTTCTGCTGTCCGTTGGGCATTACCACTCAGCTGCGGTGGATCAGGGCGGTCGGTTGTATACCTGGGGGTGAGTACTGTTACTGTAGCAATCTGTGTGAGAAGTGGTTACGGAGCGTGGATCTTTAATGAGAGCGCGACATGACAACAGTACACCCGTTACTGCTGTATCCGCTGGGCATTATCACTCGGCTACGGTCGACCAGGGTGGTCGGTTGTATACCTGGGGGTGAGTACTGTAGCTATCTGTGAGAGAAATTGTTACGGAGCGTGGGTCTTTAATGAGAGCGCGTCATGACAACAGTGCACCCGTTACTGCTGTGTCCGCTGGGCATTACCACTCGGCTGCGGTCGACCAGGGTGGTCGGTTGTATACCTGGGGGTGAGTACTGTAACTATCTGTGAGAGAAGTTGTTACGGAGCGTGAGCGTGGGTCTTTAATGAGAGCGAGTCGTGACAACAGTGCACCCGTTTCTGCTGTCCGCTGGGCATTGCCACTCGGCTGCGGTTGACCAGGATGGTCGGTTGTATACCTGGGGGTGAGTACTGTAGCTATCTGTGAGAGAAGTTGTTACGGAGCGTGGGTCTCTAATGAGAGCGCGTCATGACAACAGTGCACCCGTTACTGCTGTGTCTGCTGGGCATTACCACTCGGCTGCGGTCGACCAGGGTGGTCGGTTGTATACCTGGGGGTGAGTACTGTAGCTATCTGTGAGAGAAGTTGTTACGGAGCGTGGGTCTTTAATGAGAGCGAGTCGTGACAACAGTGCACCCGTTTCTGCTGTCCGTTGGGCATTACCACTCAGCTGCGGTGGATCAGGGCGGTCGGTTGTATACCTGGGGGTGAGTACTGTTACTGTAGCAATCTGTGTGAGAAGTGGTTACGGAGCGTGGATCTTTAATGAGAGCGCGACATGACAACAGTACACCCGTTACTGCTGTATCCGCTGGGCATTATCACTCGGCTGCGGTCGACCAGGGTGGTCGGTTGTATACCTGGGGGTGAGTACTGTAGCTATCTGTGAGAGAAGTTGTTACGGAGCGTGGGTCTCTAATGAGAGCGCGTCATGACAACAGTGCACCCGTTACTGCTGTGTCTGCTGGGCATTACCACTCGGCTGCGGTCGACCAGGGTGGTCGGTTGTATACCTGGGGGTGAGTACTGTAGCTATCTGTGAGAGAAGTTGTTACAGAGCGTGGGTCTTTAATGAGAGCGCGTCGTGACAACAGTACACCCGTTACTGCTGTGTCCGCTGGGCATTACCACTCAGCTGCGGTGGATCAGGGCGGTCGGTTGTATACCTAGGGGCGAGTACTGTTACTGTAGCAATCTGTGTGAGAAGTGGTTACGGAGCGTGGGTCTTTAATGAGAGCGCGACATGACAACAGTACACCCGTTACTGCTGTATCCGCTGGGCATTATCACTCGGCTGCGGTCGACCAGGGTGGTCGGTTGTATACCTGGGAGTGAGTACAGTAGATATCTGTGAGTGAGGTGGTCACGGAGCGTAGAACTTTAATGCGAGCGCGACATGACAACAGTACACCCGTTACTACTGTGTCCGCTGGGCATTACCATTCGGCTGCAGTGAATCAGGGCGGCCGGTTGTATGGGTACCTGGGGGTGAGTACTGTATCTATTAGATCTGTGAGTGATGCGGTCACAGCTGGTGGTTCTTAAATGCTAGCGAGACATAACAACAGTCTGATTACTGAGTAGCCGCTGGACATATCGTCACTACTTTTAAAAAAGCTTGTATCTTTGTCTGTCAATGAAAAGAAAATTGTAGTAAGTAAATATGTATGGAATGCATATAGACTTACTGCGTTTTAACTTTGAGGAACAGCGTGAGATACGAGATTTTTTTAAAGTAGTGACGATATGTAATAATAATTCAACATTTTTATTTTAAGGTGGGGCGTGCACGGTCAACTTGGCCTTGGCACAATAGATGACAAATGGACTCCACAGCTGGTCACTAAATTCCAGGGCAGAAAGGTAATTTTTGTTACAAGTCAAAAAAATTATGTTGGATTGTTTTATCAAAGGGTTCCTTACCTTTAAATTCGAATCGATGAAGTCACTAGAGAAAATCTTTAAGATAACTTATAAAATTTTTGGCTGTTAGATTTTTCAAAACCTCTCTGAATTTACGGTAGCTATATGTCAACCAAATAAATAAACAATTTCCCCGTCAGTTACATCTTTCTCTATCCAACAGGTACTACGAGTTGGTTGCGGCGCATGTCACACTTAGGGCCGGTTGCACCAGCACACTTTGACTTTGACGCCCCTTCATCGTTAAAGATGGCTCCGACGACCGTTAAGTCCATATTTGCGTTGCACCATGCCATCCGTCAGTAAAAGGGTTACGATTCATTTAACCGGTGCCAGAGCACCGGTTAACGGCTCGTATTAGGTAAATCTAGGAACCAAAATGGCGGCCAATGTTTTGAATTTGTCCCGTATTTCACGAGTTTATGCTTATTTTAAAATAATTTGAGCTATTAGCAATGTAAAATACTTATAAAACGTTTAAAACAGTAAAAATGTGGAAGTAACTAAACATAAAAAAGTGACAGTGACACACCAGAGTGGTTTTAAGGTTATTTTAATTGCGCGACGATTTGTGTTTGTAAACACCTTTAATTTAATTTATTTTGTTAATAAATGTGTGTGTTTATATTTAGATCGAGTGCAGAATGAGCTTCAGTTGAATATATAATCGATCGATGCTGTAAGAAATTCACAAGTGCGTCCTATGAGATCAAAATTCGACAGCAAATAATGAAAACTATTTGTCGACAATACAGTCTTTAAAAGGGTCTTGGTATATTTGGAATCACGAATAAAATAATAAATATCCTGGAAAAAGTTGTGGATCCATTATGACATCCGAAATCAGGGCGAGAATAACGACAAACATTGTATAAAATCCGACCTTCAAAATCGTATCTCGCGACAGGAATCAACTTTCGTTTTAAACTATACACGTCTATGAGACATACGAAATGAAGTATTTTAGTGTGAAGCAAATGTGTTGGGACAATCTACACAACTTTTAGGCAACAGCATAGGCAAGATATCAGTGAAAAAATGTAAAGAAAATGTTATTATAATACTTCTGTTCATACCTACTTATCTGTGTTTTATTTCTCCTTTTATAACTTTTTCATAAACCTATAATGCAAAAACTTTGCAGTAGTCAACTTAAATTATTTACATTTAACATGTTCAGTGCTGGCGTCGCAAAGTTTGAGACCAAAATAATCCTCCTCCTATGTCGGTGACACAGCGAAGTTGACTTATGCCAGTGGCATAGGAATGAGAATTTATTTGTTTCTACCAGCATAAATAGTGTAGGCTTTTAGTAAAACAGTGGGATGAACGTGAATTCATACTATTCGTAAACACTCCGGACAGAGAGATGCAATCTTGAGTTTGACTAGTGCAAAGGCAAAGTTGACAATCAAGCATGTATTTCAGCTAATTAAATACATAAAGCTAACCAACATGAAAGCAATACAGATTTTATATCCTAAATAGTAATGCAAACATAGTATCTGCTTGAAATTCACTTTACTTATACCTAAATTTTTCATGTCGGTCAGGGATAAATTCTTGACACCAAAATGTTCTAACCATTTTAAAGTATTATTACCTACTACTAAAAGTCCTCAAATTGTATTTCATAATTTGTGTTGCTTTGATATAAATGATGCAGCTGAACATTTCTAAAATAAATCAGAGTCTAAGATTTCATAGGCACTTATAGTTCTGTACTTATTTTTCAGCATACTGTTGAGGGTGGGCTTGTGAATATTGTGGCATGTCAGAGCGTTATCAGACTTTTCAGTAGCAGTATAATTATATAGGCAAAATAATTTCTAGTTGTGTCATGCTAATTTGGAAACTTTACTTACTATTCTGGAAAGAAGAAATATACCTCTGTGAAATTAAAACAACAGTAAATAATTCCATGGGTAATTTATCTACACCTCAAAAAAAGGATATTATAACTTGAATAAGCAGATAGTTATAATAAGAGTATAGTGGGAAACAATGACTATACAGGAAGGTAGATAAAATCCTGTATTGTTCATGAATAAAGTACTAATTATCATAAACTGTGACACTAGATATAAGTTAGAAAAAAGAAATATTATAGGTAGGACTTTATTTTTACACAGATTGACTGAGTTCCATGATAGCTTAATAATGCTTGTGTTGTGGGTTACTCAGACAGTAATATAATTATGTAAACACTTGATTACATAGAAAACTTACATACTCTGGAAAAAATGTGTCTGCCGGCCACATTTAAACTATCGGTGCTGTTCTCTAACATGTGAATAAATGGATTGATCCCAATAGATGCCAGCCTCAAACATATTGCAGTGAAAATGTGGTCTTTAGAATAAGCATTCAATTTCCAATTTTATAACCACAATTTTTAATGGGTTGGGGTCTATTAGTGGAGACTGTATAGTCATTTGGCACATAAAGTAACAAAAATATATTTTATTGACAAAATTGAAATTCTGATGATAATAATTTGTAAAACTTTATTTTCTACAAGTTTCTTCCAGACTTCCAGTTAATTTCATAGTATAATTTGTTGATTTCTAGAACAGATTCACTTGTAGAACTGTCATCTTGTAGTCCACATCAAATGGTGTAAATCAACTCTGAAAAGAAAGCAACATGTAACTTATTATTATATTTAGTACTTAATAATCCTTATCAAACACAACAAAATTTAAGTAAAAGTACATAAATAAACTTAAATGTCTGCTACTACAAACAGTTTTGTCATTAATCTTATTGGAAATTTTGCCATAGGCTGTGTGCTGTGTATGACATTGAACTTACCTAGTACTGCACCAAAAGTATGCTAATTTGTTTCATAGCTAGTTCACGGAATAAAGGCTATGCATTTGGGTAAGAGGTCTGTAATAAGCTACCTATAATTATTATAATACTCATGAGAAAACTTGCCTGGTAATTGGTTCCTTCATTCCTTGTTACAAAGGCTTTTAGGTTGGAAATAGCCACTTGAAAGTCGTAGAGATGCGTCCTTTTCATGCGTCATGAATATACATTAAAGATAACCACGAACACAAGTGTACATAAGTGGTGTAAATTGTTAAATATTTCGATAAGAGCTGCAAAGAAAGTTTAGTTTGCGCTAGTTTGCGCCTAAGTTTTTTTTTAAATAAAGATTTTGACATTTATATGATTGGGTTGCTATATGAAAAATCAATTCTACCATAAAATGTTGGTAGGATTTCATTCACGACCTGGCATCACAGTTAGCGGTTACGTTCAGTAATTTTTGGGTTGGTGCAACGCAATTCATTAACAAATCGTTAAGTCCCCCACGTAATCGGTAAAATTTTACGAACAGAGCCTACATTTACAGGTGGTTTGGTGCAACTGGCCCAAAGCTGAGTTAGTCTCGAGTGTTCTTAGCCATGTTTTTTCATAAAATCGGTCTACTATGTCGCGGTCGGGGGTTTTTTCAAAATTTAAATTTTGTGGTTATGTATGGGAATTTCGTAGACTTCTGCCGCGTGACGTTATATGTCCGTTAACTGTGGTTGATCCAACTGGCCCTAATTGATTGTCTTTTTTGCAGTTGGCGCTAACACAAAAGCAAGAGCTCTGGTGCTGGGGCGCGAGTCCGCAACAGGTGCGCGCAGCCGCCGCGCGCCGCGAGCCGCCCGCCCCCGGGCCGCGCGACCCGCACCTCTCCCCCGCGCGGGTCGACACCAGTCGAGTAGCGGCGCCCATCCTGCAGGTAACCTATACACTCCTCTTATAGTGCCCCCAACCAAAGCCACGACCGGGGCATTAAAACGCTCGATCTCGTGTTATTAGTTTTCTATTGTCTTGCACGGTTCGAGCCGAAACCTATATCGATATTATTTTATGTGAGTTTACTACTTGCATTATAGGTTTCGGCTCGCTCCGTGAAATACAACGGGAAACTGATTGGCCCTTATTGCCCTGATCGTCACTTTAGTTTGGGGGCAACTATAGTTTCCCTACTTCTCCTATACCTAATAGGTCTCATCGTCAAAGATTTCAAATGATCCCTCGCCGCCAGGAACGAGAAGATATATTTTTAAATAATAATTTCATTACCATTTAACGAAATTACATTTTATTTATTTGTTAGCTTAATAATACATATATCTAAAATGAATATTAAATTATTGATAGGTACAATATAAATAAGCAAGTATATTATGTAATTTAACTAATAATTAGGTTACCTACTCACTGAGATGCTTTTTATGCTTGCAACATATTCATTCCTATTTTTTTGTAGATGTCAGCTGGTTGGCATCATTCGTGCATCGTCGACAGTACGGGCCAGCTGTACTCGTGGGGTTTGAACTTCGACGGACAACTAGGTTAGTAGATTGTCCCGGATTTGTAAGTTCACATTTTTGACACATTTGTTTTGAAGTATGTTGCGATGTGGCTAAGACGTATCGTTTGCCAAATCTAACGATTAATTTCGAATTGGTTGAATCGATTAGGCCCTATGTACAAGGAGGCGCTTAAACAAATATACGATTTGTATCAACTTACTGAAATGTCATTTAAATCGAAATGACAGACTGCCACAGCACTAGTTTAAAAATAAAAATGAATGATAAATGACATGATAAGTAAATCCTGCGTGATAAAATAATATCGTAAAATACTCACTAACGAAGATCCGCAAAAATGTAACATGTGTTAGACTATGTTTAAAGTAAGCGAAACATTGTTTTTAAGTACTTGATTTTTTTAAATATTATTACAGGATTTTATTTAAAAGTTCATTAGGTTGCGCGAGTTTGCGTATTGTGGACGCTGTCATGTGTCAAAAAGAGGTTCTTACAAATCTGGGACAATAATTCGATGATAATCCAATCATATTTTATTAAGATTTCATACCAAAGGATTTCATGTCAGTTAAAGATGTGTGGCTGGCCGACTTGTTACTTCGATAAATATGTCAATAACGGGCGAAAAGACGATATTTCCACTACGATTTTCGTACTCGGCACTCGCACCACTACGCACATCGACAACGGGCATCATTGATGGAATAGCAATACATACATACATACATATAATCACGCCTGTATCCCATAAAGGAGCAGGCAGAGCACATTAATAATTACTAAGTTTCAGTGCCACTCTTGGCAAAAAGGCGTTGAAAGAAATCCAAATTGTGACATTGCAGTGACAGGGTTGCCAGCCTCTCGCCTACGCCACAATTTCACCCATATCCCACAGTCGACTTCTACGAGACCCACGGGAAGAAAGGGGGTGGTGAAATTCTTAACCCGTCACCATACGGGGGAAGCAATATACATTACATACATATATATACCTAATTATACGCGTCCAATAGAGATAGTATGCCAATACAGACACAAATCCTCTTGAAAAGCGTATTTTGTTCACTCACGCTATCGATTGTTTTTTAAAATAATTACCAGTGTGCTTAGCCGAATGCACAAACGCTCACGATAATATCCATAGCTGGGCACCGTTAATCAAATAGTTAACTTCGATAATCGTTAATCCGTTACTTAAAAAGTTAACTTCGTTAATCGTTAAAGCGATACATTTCGGTAGATTTATCGGAAGTTAAAGTTAATCGATAATCCGTTAACACGTCATAAAAATAGGACTCCACTGTAGGTATTATGTATTTCTATTTACTAAGTACCCACCAAAAACGGGTTCTCTTTATCTTGCAGAATATCGATTGTCCGAAATACATTTGGCATAGCAGCTTTCGCAGAAACATTTTTACCCGAATGATACTTTTGCATAATTGTACAAATAGCATAACTGTCATATCGCATAGCATTCATTCATTCATTTGGCAGAATTCTGGATAGCAGAATACTAATATTGTCGATTTTAATATAGCAGAATTGTATATAGTATACATTACATTTCACCGAATTAGTAATAGCATACTGCTAATATCGTCGACTTTAATTTTGCAGCATTTTATGTCGCATAATAGTTAATACTCATGTTTCTGACTGTAATTTTGCACCGAATAGACGTTCCGCCGAATTTATTTTGTCATGTTGCCAGAAATGTACATTAGGTTAGAACCCCCATCCAGACAAAATACTCACACGACACGGAAATCTTATATGTCACAGAGTCGGTTTAGGTGCGACGACGAGCGAAGCGAGGAGGAGCGTGTTAGGTTGACAGTGAGTAAACTAGAAAACCCTTTTAAGTGTAAAAAATAAATAAAACATAAGTGACATTATTTTGCGCATCAACATTATGCCAATGTATTATTCTGCCTAAGAGAATTGTGCGAAATGACAGTATGCCAAGTCAATAGATTGCGACACAATTTTCGACAAAACAATTAATAGATTATACGACTATTATACAATTTACCATTATGCCATTGTATTACTCTGCCTTAAATAATTCTGCAAAATGACAGTATGCCAAGAAATTTATGCAAAAAGTCATTCTGCGAAAAGAGGATTCTACCAAGCGTTGTTATGCGAAGGTAAAATATGACAAAAAAAATTATGTAAGATAATGGTAATCCGTTGGCTAAATCCTAGATTTTACTTCGGATTGGTAATTATTGGGTCATTCATGCGGTCGGTTCTTCAGATTGAGATTTGAGATGGCTCGATGAACTCGATGCTGTGGGCCACGATAACTTGGTAGAGTAATCTAAGGCTCGCGCCGGACTCGATGCGTCGGTTGCGCGATTTGTCTGTCATGCCTGATGATTGCACTCTATTCCCAGGTTAGTGATCGATCTAGCACGCCTAATAAGATTTAGAAGATCTCGAATAAGTGATCCAAAGTCGCCAATTGGTCTTTAGACTGTTTATAACCGACGGATCTGCTTTTACCGATAAAACCTAGGTTTTGCCGTACTACGGGCTTTTACAGTAGCAGTAAGAACATGGTTTTCGCGGCGCAGCGAGCTGCTTGGGTTGCTGGATTAACGATTAACGGACTCTATGAAATTTAACGGAAGTTAACGAATCCGTTAACATTTTTTAAAGTTAACTTAAAAGTTAATCCGTTAATCGAAATGTTAACTTCGTTAATTAACGATTAACGGATTAACGAGTTAATGCCCAGCTATGATAATATCTCTATCTATCTCTGCTCTTACGTATTGGCGCGACAGAGCCAGACTACATTTTTGCGGAGTTTCGAATTGCAGAAAAGCCATTCGGCTACGGGGCCAGTTAGAACAATGTTATCTATGTACCGAGAAATAGAAGAGGGCGGTGAGAATAATAGCTCGCGTCCCGCCAGGCTCACCGGCCCGACATTTGTTTATCTCCTTAAACATAATGACGATGCCGTCTCAGTATATATTTAATGTCGCTAAATTCGTAAGAACGAACATTCATAACTTTCCTTTAAGACCTGACAATCTGCGATGTTTGAGGGACAGACAAAGAGGAAAACTAGCCACGACCAAATGCAGACTCACCAAGTCTACCAAAACTACTTATGTAATAGGTCCAAAAATTTATAATTGCATTCCAAATGACTTGAATGAATTGAAGAAATGGTTAATCAAAAATGCATTGAATAGATTTTTGTGTGGTTAATCAGAGTATAATATGAAATGTTTAATTATGATTTTTTAGGAAGCGGTGACCGAAAACAAATACTAATACCAACCGAAGTAAGTATCCGGACGGATTCGCAGCCGGACAACGCGCAAGAAACCAAGACCCCCACCACACCGCGCGACGATGGGCCCTCGAAGGCGCTCGTGGCGTGTGGAGGGGACTTTACCGTGTATATTGACGACGATGGCAGAATTTATGCCACTGGCAATATGCATTTGCAAGTAAGTCGCACAATAGGGATGACGACTACATAAAAAAATGAACATATTTTTCGCTTTTTCTAATTAATGAAAAGATACAAAGATTATAGAGCATCAAAGTTTCGGACTCCGGAGTGGGGGCTTGTGACGTCACTTCTAAGTAAAAATTGTACCTAGGCGTGACGTCACGCGAAACTTCAACGCACTGTACCATCGTCATTTTTCGTTTACGAGAAAAAATAAAAAATACGTGTCTAAAATTTTTTGATAGTCTAACTGACGGACTAATTAGTTTTTTTTAGTCGTCTCGCCTATTACCTCATTCGTTTTAAATAATTGAATTCGTCCAACATCATATACTAGGGGCATCACATGACCTCGTCTACTGTACATTTGTACGCAAACTAATAATGAACATGGTTACTAGCATATGAAATGTTGTGTTGATAAATTAAGCAATGATGGGTAAACTAATACATATTTTAATTACAGACAAACAACGAAAAAGAAAAAGGCACCAATCGCGTCATAATGATGAAAACCACAAAACGCGTGATCAAAATCCCCGCCAGCCGCTCCAACAACAAGTTCCTCTTCCAACCCATCGATCGCGTCGACATCATGTTCCCCTTCGACCTCGACGGCTCACAGAGGAAGCCTCTAGAACCAAGGCTCAACCCCCTCACCTCCTGCAACGACTTTAAAAAGAAATCGTGGCCCGATGACGTCATCCTTCTCCTAAAAGAATACATAAACGAGGACGTCCTCGCCAACAACCTCAACATGGCAGCTAAACTCGCTTACCACAACCAAAAATACTCAGACTGCTTAAAACTCCTATTAGAAAACTTAAAAACCAGCCCGCAAGAAGACCGCCTCTACCTCACTCACACGGAATTCGAGGCCAATGAAAACAAAAGCGCCTCACCCAAATATCTGCGCAAAGAAGATGAACTCAAAATCGTTATCACAAACATTATGTCCAAGAGAATCAAAGAAATCTCCCTGACAATACTCAACGAGGATCCCTATCCTGTGATAGATCCTTCTATTTACCAAACTTTGCCGTGCTGTTGCAATGAAATGAAATATATACCAAAGAAAACCATCGCTACATCCAGTACTCTAATAACGGAAAATAACTTGTCAGTAAAAGCGGCGAATGTAATTGACAGATGCATCAGTATCTTTCCTGTCGATACTAAACTATGGGAGGTATGTTTCCGCCTCTCAAAAGACTTTTACTTAGAGAATAATCTAGAAGTTGTAGAGTTAGAAAAAGTGCTACGTAAATACATGGAGTCTAACGCTACTACGATGGCGGGTGCCATAATGTACTCAAATGATTGTGCTCAGTACAGTCAGATTTTGTCGCCCAAATTCTACTTGAATATGTGCAGCGAAGTACTTGATACTTGGGGCTGAAGAAATACAAGGATTTTCGTGAACGTTTCCTTATGGTATATTTAATAAATGTATTAATTACATGACGAAATCATGTCAAGGGTGGCATATCAAAGCAATAACGAGCGATTGAAGACATTGAAAACGCAATGGATTTGAGCCGTTAGAGATTTTAATTTTTGTGGTATTCAATTACCAAAAATTAAACTTGGAATATTATAGTGTATATTGACCTCATATACTTCAATAAAATAAACGTTTATTATAAATAAATATTTTGCTTATTAGCTTATTTAGGAGAGCTTATATTTTAGTACATCAAATCTGTCCAACTAATGTGATAATTTATCTTCGTTTCTGTTTTAGAGCTGGTTGTTGTGAATGTGATCTATTCGACTTTGTTTATTGTTCGATTAGTTGTAATAGAAGTGTTAATGTGTGGTTCATGTTAGAGTGTCTTAGCTTGTTAGAGACATACATACTAATAATTGTCGTCCTATGAACTTAACCTTATTAACTGTTACCCACCTCTATTTTTTTCGTTGTATTTTCTTCTAGTCACTACCGTTTTACCTGACCAATGTTGTTTTTTTTTTCTATATTTAATGCTATCGCGAGATTTTAACATTGTTATAATGTTTTGTGGCCATTCTCATTTATGTGATGCCATAGCTGAAATTATGTAGTTGTTGAATTACTCTTTAATTTCTTGAACAAACTAATGTCTAAGTTAGAAATAGTTTTTCTTTTTTGTGTCATTGATTTAATATTTTTAACTTAACTTTAAGCCTAATGTCCTCGTTGATATTATGAAAAGTCAATCTAGTTCTAAAATTATAAGAATACTTTTTAAACCAAAACGACGTCGAAAAATACGTCACTTGAGTCACTATTTTGCTACTTTTTTTCAGTAGCCCTAGCTACAGAGGAAGAGCTTTATTTATTCCTTATGTGTAGACGGACTTTCGCATCTCACTTGTTCATCGGGTGAATTTAACCCTTTAAATACTTTATGTAAAAAAATCATAAACAACACGCGCCAAAAAGCCAACGGCGCAAGCGAACTCGATTGAGCCATATTTGAAAGTATAAAGGTTACTTTGACAGCAGAGGTACGCCACAGCAATTATATTTTGTTCGTGGCATGGACATGGCCACGACTAATTACGACGTCTTCTCGGTTTAACTGGAATTTTATTACTGTGGTTGATTTCAATTAGCCCACAGGAAAATATTTACATTTTCTGTAACTAGTTGGCATACATGTCTGATGCTTCCTAAATAATACAGTGAATCATGCAATGTAGCTTATATTATTTTTTGTGATTCTTTTACTGACTCCTAATAAATGTTACACTACAATAAAAAGTAATAACCAAAAAAATAGTCGTAAATAAAATACCATATCAACAGAATAGTTGTTTTTTTTTTTAATTATTATTATTGACTTCCTTGTGCCTGATATGATATCAGAGTTGGTTTTTTAAGCCTTCCTTCTGGATATTCGACTGAAATTCTACAATACGTAAAGGCATAGCTAAATACATGATGCAAACTGGATGAGACATTTGTCTAACCTGATTTCTTCTATCCCCTAGATTGTGATATATGATAATTTTGTTAGCATAAGGAAATAATTACAAAATATTTTTTTTTACATTTTGTATTTCTGTAAACTATTTACAAAAGAAAATAAATACACCAATTGTACAAACATTTACTCGCAGTAAATGTGTAGTTAACTGATCGTAATCGGAATGGAAGTTTGTAAAATAAATAGGTTAAAAAAATAAAAAGATTTAATTCACGTCATCTTAGCGGTTTAGGCGTATAATGTCCCACTCGCAAAACGTCTCTTGGTCCCTTTCGCAAAAGGTCCCTTTTATAAAATGTCCCATTGCCAAAACGGCCCTTCTGCAAAATATCCCGTTCTCAAAATGTCCCTTTATATAAATTACGTCCCTTTCGCAGAAAGTCCCTTTCACGAAATAACCCGATCGCAACACGTCCCTTTCGCAAAATGTCCCGTAAAAAATGGCTCGTACCAATGAGTTTTTTGGAACTGTGTACGAAATATCATTTGATATTTACTAGTTGCTTTTCGGTGAAGGAAAACATCGTGAGGAAACCGGACTATATTCAAGTGGCCAGTATTGATAACAATCTGTATTATTACCTCTTTAATCCATAAGAACCTGGCTATTTGCAAACGGGACGTTTTGCGAAAGGGGCATTAGGCAGCCGTGACTTTCAGCGATAGGGGTATTTTCAGAAGGGACATTTCGCGAAGGGTATGGGTCATTTTGATAACGGGACGTAATGCGAATGGGGTTTTTTGCATAAGGGACAATTAGCAGAGAAGACGTTTTGCGTATGGGACGTTATTATAGCGGAGGGACGTTTTGCGAGTGGGACATTATACGCCTAAACCATCTTAGCAACAAAAATAAAATAACTCAGAAAATTACATATAAAATCGTTTTTGAGTTTATAGTGACGTAGAGGATCAAAAGTGGCAGCGTTTGGAAATTATATTAAATACCTTTCATATCAGATTCACACAAGATTCGTTACAGGGACGTGCATCGTTTATATGACTAAACCCCAAGAAGCAAGTAGTCTTAAGCGACACCAACTTGCTTATTCCTAATATTTAGTGATCAGTTTTGTGGCGTAAACTAGAACTGCAGGGTTAGCACATGATTGCCGCGGGAGTATGTCGCCGCGAGATAGACTACCCGTCCTTATGTCATTAATACAGTTAGAAGAAGCGTAAACTAGAACTGGCTTTATCATTTAAACAGTAAAAAGGTTGCTTCGATGGTTTTAAGTTGTGTTGCTGTTAAAAATATTTGTACTATACAGTCTTTAACACATTCACTTCCAGTCAAAAAATTGCGCACTACGTCAGAAACCGGACGTTTGTATGGCGTCAGCTCGCCCAGCGGGTTGTCCGGAATCTGAGCGAAGTTCACGAGTGCCCATCAGGCGGGTTCTTAGTCGCGAAAGTGTTAAAAACATGTAAACTTTCATTGACAATGTATTTGTGGATTCCTTCACAACGACGCTTCGTATCAACATTTCATACATTAAGTTAAATGTGTCAACGATGGTTAGAAGAAAAACCGAACATTTAGCGCCAGTTGCATCAACCACAGTTAACAGACACGCAGGTAATTTTCTATGGAAATTCCCATACAAAAATTTTTGCGATTGCTTTTTCGGTAACAGACGGTTTGGTGCAACCGACCCTTACTAGTTTGTCTTTTTAAATTTTACGTAAATCCATAGGGACCCTGGCCGTAGCGTCGCGATATGGTTTCACCACATAAAAAACTGATCACTTTCGAGTCGTCACGTGGTAGTAATTGGGGGTGGACCCCACAGCCACTGGTCTCCGAATTTACTATATTTATGTTTAGAAGTTGATGGGCTTGCCGCAGTACGCCGCAAGATTCGCTTCACGCAGCGCTTCCGCGCAGGTCTGAAAATAAAGGAGTCTGCGTGAGAATGTCAGTCAGAAAAATTGTACAGTGTTGTCGGATTTTATAGTCCTAAATAATGTGTACTATTTTTCCATTAACAACACTCATGGAGACAGTTCTAAAGCCAAATCCTGCCTCCATAATCAGATTCAGAATCATTGGAAAGGCATTCAAATTAAAAGGAAATTTTACAGACAAACTTGTAATATCGAGTATACAAAAGGTTTACAAAATATCGCGAATATAAGTCTCATGCCTAACGACATATACAGCCTGGCAGAAAAAGAATAAAGAAATAATAGGGGCGCCACCGTCCTTGTCCGGCAACTATTTTGGCAATTTTCTATGAGAATAGTTAGTGTTGCTATGATAAAAAAATATATTTGAATTTCTACTCTTTTTTTTCTAAGCTGTATAACAGTAAAGTACTCACGGGATGCGCGTGGCAGACGCGTGCGACGTCCTCGGCGGCCGCGCCGTACTCCTGTGCAAGCACCGCCTCGTTGATCAGCTCACCGCCACCCTGGAAATAAAATCATTGTAATTCATCCAATTCACTATTCAGATAACTTCAAAACCTAGTATGGAATTAATATGAAATACTGAGGAGTGACGTCACGGGCGATTAAATAGAAATTTTGTTGCTCACGCGATGAACTCTCAATTTTGTAGACTTACCACACAGGGCGAGGCAATCTCACGCGGTGAACGTGCCTCGACCGAAATGCTCATCCGCTTACATGTGTTGCGTACGAATACGGCGCGCATACATACATACATACCGCGCGGCGTACGTTTGTTCGAAGATTAACTACTGGTCTTATTGACTGTGCCCTAAAAATGATAGGTAAATACAACGAGTTCTCGCATGCGAGAGGGCTGTAATACTCACGGGGCCGATGATGTGCGTGCCGTAGATGACATCGGTGGCCTTGTCGGAGAGCACCTTCACGAAGCCGTCGGGCTCGCCGTTGGTCTTCGCTCTCGAGTTCGCCAGGAACGGGAATTTGCCTACTTTGTACGCCTTGCCCTGAAAAACACATTGGTATATTGGTACATTGGTATTGTTGCGCAATGTAACCGCAATCGCTTGCTGTGAAAATAGGCCTGAGTGTACGCTCGGAGCGTTACGGTTCAGCGACGACATTGGTCTAAGCGCGACTGCGGTGAGCGGCGGCCAAACATTGCAGCGACACACGGCGATGAGACTTTTCATTCGCACGTTTGTGCATGCACGCCGCGCTTAGACCAATGAGCGTGCTGGGCCGTTAGGTTCAGTGACGTTTGCACACTATGCAGCGTCGATATCAGGACATGTCGGACTTCAATAGTTTATATGCACGCCGCACATATACAGGCGCCATCTTAGATTTTTTCCATAGAAATCCTTAGGAGGAGGGCATCCGATATCGGATCGGATAATGTGAATGATATTCCGCTTTGTGTGGTAGGGCACACACAGCGAACACTGACGATCAAATATTTACAGAAGAGGCGCGCCTAGCACTAGACCATTCTAAGCTCGTGTGTCGTGAAGGCGCGTCAACCATGCTTGCTGATGAGTGAAATATGACAGATTGACTTGTTCGTTTATTGTTTTGAGTCAGGCGGTAACTGTGAGGTAACCGTGACTTAACACAGGAATGCGTTTTAAGGGGTGGCAACGGAGTGGCCATGTTTGAGTTGCAGGCGTCCATAGGTACGGTGACCGCTTTACATTATGCCACCGACGTAGTATGTGCTTAAAAATAGTATTTCCGAGAATAGCACACTACCTTCGCATGTCGTATCAAAGTACCAAGGTACAACGAATTCGCGTGTGGCGACGACGAAGGTGCGATTTTTTTTCGTATCATTGTCAGAAGCTGTGATGCGCCACAAATCGCGTCTGACATACGTCAGACACAGACGACATACGTACGACGTTTCGCACCTTTGGATCTTCATGCGGAGCTAATGTCTAATGCCATACGATTTTTCATCGGACGTCTTTCCGAAGTGAATTTGCAAAGCAGTTGGATTAAGCAGCAGAATTTCCGTTTTATGTCAGTCACGCAGAAAAGAATATGTTGACTTTTAAAATTTTACTAGGAGCCTAAGCGGAATTTTCGAATAGGTGACTGACCTCCTTCTTAAGGTCCTCCTCCGATTTGCCGACCCAGCCGACCTCGGGCGTGGTGTAGATGACCGACGGGATCGCGTCGTAGTTGAAGTGTACCGGCATGCCCTGGAACCAAACCAAGTAGAATAAGGCTCTCTTAAAATGAAGAAATATGAAAGAATGGCGAACGAAACGGAAAGTAAACAAGCGTTATTTACTATTGTAAAATCCATTTGTTACAACTGGTTTGTCATTACAAACCAGTAGTAACAAATGGATTTTTGTACATACATACATACAATCACGCCTGTATCCCATAAAGGGGTAGGCAGAACACATGAAACTAAGCTTCAGTGCCACTCTTGGCAAATAAGGGGTTGAAAGAAAACGAAACTGTGACATTGGATTTTTGTATTAAGGAAAAACGTCTCCAAATGATGCGTTTAAGCCAAGGACCATTAGAAAAAAGCGTACCCCTGAAGTGTATGGGCCTTTTAGGCTTAAACCTAGATGGCGCTGTTTCGCTGCAAGGAAGTGGCCAAAATAATATTTTCCCCGAATATGTTTGGGTGTTTTTATTTTTTGTAAGAACAAATGACATGCTTCTTTATTTTAATATCATAATATCACGTCAATGCACATTTGAAAAAAAAATGTAGGCATCATCAGTGTAGTATATACGATTCTTAGTATGAAGATTATAAATCCTATATAAATTATTCTTGGTTCAAGCTTATAAATCAAAAGTGGTAAAAAGTATTGTCTCGGGTGACACTTAGCCAATGACCATTGAATTGCTTGCCTAGTGTTCTACCATCTGAGCTCCAAGGTATATCTCCCAACTCAACATATATCTCCGATATGGGCTTAAGCTCACTCATCGCAACATTATGGTAGATGAAACAATGAGAGTGGTTTAAACAGCTTTTTTACACTTTTAAACCATTTAACCGCTTAGAATTTTTCACCGAGATCATGTTGCCGCCGGTAGTACGAAGTTATTCCGAGATTTGTCTTTCTTATCAGACTTTCACCGGAGTTTCAACTCATATTGGGTCAGAATTTATTTTCCGTCAAAGAGGATCGAGTATTATAGAAAGTTACTGTCAAAGTAAAATGTGTAATCACAGTGCATAGACTGCAATCTCTTGACAAGCTCCTGACAATCTCTGCAAGCTTAAAACTTTTGAACCTCAGTTTTGTCAATTTGGCCCATATTGTACATCGACAGTAACTCTCTATAATACTCAATCCTCTTTGATATGTGTTAAATTATGGCGCCATCTAGCCGAGCGTTCCCCAAAGGTGTAACGCCATCTAGGCCACAGTACCTTTTTCTGTATGGCTTTGAGGTACGTTTTTTCTTAGATCTTATCCGTATATACGGAGTTACATATGTCTTTGTTTTCCATTAAACGCAATATACATTAGATTAACAATAGATTAGTAATATCGCTCTCTGTTTAATAACTGTAACGCGTTTTAATAATAATAATTGTGTTGTTCTTATTATGACGTGTATAAACTGTATAATTGCGGTTTTATCAATAAATAATTGAATTGAATCAACGATTGATTTCATATTTATATGCTGACTAGCTTTTACCCGCGGCTTCGCCCGCGTAATAAAAGTATTCTTATTGAAACGTTTACAAAAAATAAGATTTTCATTTGGATCCGTAGGTTTCTTTGTAGGTAGGTTCGACTCTATTGATCTAAAAGTGGTAAACCACTTTTTTGGCTGACTGTACCTTACACATATTACTATTGTTTTAAAATAAATTCTTGCAATGATTGTAGAATTGTTACACAGCGACCACAGCGTAGGTAGTAGGTACGAATATGTATGTATTTTACCTATATAAATATTTATAGTGGGGAAACTTCATACAACCCACATAGCCAGTATCTCGAATCTCAACGCTATGGTCGGTAAGGTAAAAAATACTTCATTGCATTATCGCTAACAATTTTTTCCATTTTGCTTATATTAATTGCAAACGTAAACATATAAAAGGCAAGCAAACAACGATCCTCTTACAGCACATTGAATGTAAAAGTTATTACGGATGCAGGATACTCACCGATGCCTACTTACATACTAATCCCTTCCCCCTGAGCCACCTGCATTTTACACTGCCTAGATATTGATTGCCGACCGATTATTCCGACCCCATTCCCTATTTTTATCCCCGTCCTTATCTCTATCCTTGTCCCCGTCCCCGTCCCCGTCCCGTCCCCGTCCCCGTCCCTCCCCTATCCCTATCCCTATCCCTATCTCTATCCCTATCCGTCCCCGTCCCCGTCCCCGTCCGCGTCCCCGTCCCCGTCCCCGGCCCCGTCCCCGTCCCCGTCCCCGTCCCTAACCCTAACCCTAACCCTAACCCTAACCCTATCCCGTTCCTGTCCCTGTCCCTGTCAAATTATCAAGCTAGGAGGTGAACTTTGAATAATCCTTTCTTAGTGCTCCTCTAAGGAACTTCCGTGTCAATTTGAAATCTCTTGAACCAGAAGTAAAGATAAAAACTAAACCTATACTTATGGCTATATGGACATTTTAACCCTATTGCACAACAACAGGGGAGAAAATTTATTTTCCACCTCATTAAATTTTAAAATCGTTGTATTTATCGTGATCAGCGACCCGATAAACCATAAAAACGATACCCATATTGTGATTTTGACTTACCCCCTTTTGCACCCCTTTAGGGGTCAAATTTTCAAAAACCTGAAACATGTATTTAGTCATATGTTTTAAGGATCCCTCCTGTGAAGTTTCGAATAAACCAGTGAAGCTAACATTGTTTCCCCATACAAACTTTGAACCCCCATTTGACCCCCTTAAGAGGCGAATTTTGAAAAATACTTTCTTAGTGCTCCTCTACACTATATAAGGAACCTACATGCCAAATTTGACATCTCTAGGACCAGCGGTTTCAGCTGTGCGTTGATATGTCTGTCAGTCAGTCAATATCTTTTTATATATTTTTTTGATATTTAAACCCCATTGCACCACAACAGGGGAGAAGGTATTTCACTTCCGCCTCGTTAGATTTTAAAAATGTTGTATTTATCGTAATCAGCGACCCGATAAACCATAAAAACGATACCCATATTGATTTTTTGACTTTATCACCCCCTTTTCACCCTTTTAGGGGTTAAATTTTCAAAAAACCTGAAACACGTATTCAGTCATATGTCTTAAAGAATCTTCCTGTGAAGTTTCGAATAAAATAGTCAAACTAATCTTGTTTCCCCATACAAACTTTGAACCCCCATTTGACCCCCTTAGAAGGTGAATTTTGGAAAATCCTTTCTTAGTGCTCCTCTACACTATATAAGGAACCTACGTGCCAAATTTTAAATCTCTAGGACCAGCGGTTTCGGCTGTGCGTTGATATGTCAGTCAGTCAGTCAGTCAGTCAGTCAGTCAGTCAGTCAGTCAGTCAGTCAGCTTCTTCTTTTATATATTTAGATTACCTTGATGCCTTCGACGCAGACGATGCCCTCATCTTCAGCCTTGTGCGCCAACATGGGACCGTGGATGCAATCGCCGATCGCGTAGATTCTGTAACATTTCAATATTGCACTTTTGGGTAACAGCTTATCGACTCGAAAGTAACAGAAAGGTTGTTACTGTTAGTGTGGCTTATAAGGATAGAATCACCTATAGCTTATATTGTTATTTTTATGTAATAACTTGTTTCATTTGTAAGCAAAAGATAACCTTGAGGTACTTACTTCATTAGAAGGTGACAAGAGATAAGAATTTAGCTTGAGATATGACACCCTCTTTGAAAAGTCTTAGTTCGCAGGTGTAAGATTTTCGTCTAAAGCGTTCAGACTAAAGTAGCATACCTTTGGTCTGTGACTTGTCATTGAGGGGAACTCAGCCGCAGTCATCGTTCTTTATCGGGAACCTGGCAAAATATCAGGCCGTTCCTATCGTACTATTTGTAAGTACGATAGGGACGGCCTGATATTTTATCATTTATCGCGCGACCATGCTCGCCTGCCTGATTGCATTCTACTTTATCGTGACCCATATCGCGGGTGTAAAGCCTGGCGTCCACTCGGCTCGCCGAGTTGAGCCTCATTCGCCTTCTGCATTTCTTATGAAACTGCGTAAATTAGCTACGCGTCGAATCGCATTCAAATGTATGAGGACTCGTTTCCTCCTAAGTGGCCGCCAGGATTAAAGTCTCGACTCGACCTTATACCTATACAGTAGGAATGAATACTATGGGAATGAAACTGGCATACCCGGGTACTTTGGTCTGGAACTTTCGTTGACGGGAACGCGGCCGCGGTCGTCAAGCGCGATGCCGACCTTGTCGAGCCCCAGGTCGCGGGTGTATGGCCGGCGGCCGATCGAGATCAGCACGACGTCGCAATCCAACTGAAACCATATTTTAAATTATGTCATTTATACATTGACTACAGACAGTTTCGCTAGAAGCCATAACTACTTCTGATTTCTGTTAAACCTATAAATATGCTGTTTTATATGTATAAGGATATTAATTGAGAAATTGTCCTTTTTAACTCGTCGAGACTAAATGTCAAGTGCAAAAGGAAGTCACTAATTTTACCGATTTTTATTGTGAATATTTGCGATAATAGTTTATGATTAGCCCGAAGGTAACCTGAGGATAGATCAGGCATAAAGGACCGTACCGATAGTAAGTGACCAAAAACATCAAGGGCATTTGATGTTTTTGGTCACTTACTATGAAATAAAAAGCCCTTGGCCACCTCCACAGCGACCTTGACAGTTTCATCCTCTTTCTGTCTACCTTAGTGCCGAGCTCATGCCCTGCTTGGCTAGGATCTTTTGTAAGGATAGGGCGTAGGCTTGTGTAGTACATGTACTACTTAATAGTACAAAAGACACGATTCCCTGCTCTGTACTAGACCGAACGACTTCCAAATGATTCTGCTCTCTAGTACATTTAGTACACTCACACACGCGCAACTGTATGGGAGCGAAAGGAGCGAAGAGCCGAGAAGTGACAATGACAGCAAAGCGATCCGTGTGATCCGACCACAACCGAATTAGAACCGACTGACTCGGACCGAGAGCGCGCGAAAACGTCTGATCAGCTCTCGGCTAGTACGAGCGAGCGTTACTGTACGCCATATGCACAATTTTTCTCTCGCTCTCTCGGTGTACTACTGTACTAAATGTCCTAAAATAACGAACTAGTACACTTGTAGTTGGGAGCTATATTTTCAGTGAACAAGCAGGCACAACTCTAATAGGGCGTTAGCCGCCATCTAATACGGCCTTGGGCACTTGATTCCTTGGAAAATTTCGGTTTAAAATGTCCACTATGATGAAAGCAAAAATTTCATCCTTAAGGAAGCATACCGTCTCCTTGGCGCCGCCCTTGGCCGGTTCCACTTCAACCTTCACATTTGAACCCTCCTTCTTGATGCCGGAGACTTTGGTGCTGAGCTTGAACTTCATGCCCTGCTTGGACAGGATCTTTTGGAGCGTATTCGCGACTTCCAGGTCGATACCGACACCTGTAGATTTAAAGGAAATCTTAGAATGATGGCAAACATAGTTATCATCCGCCTTGCGTTATCCCGACATACGCCACGGCTAATGGGAGCCTGGGGTCCGCTGTGATGGCAAAAATAGTATGGGAAATAATTTAAATCTTGTCTTTTAAGACTGCAATATCTCCTTAAATGTAAACATGCATTGTTATTTCATTTATTTATACCACACGCGAGATACTGTCAGAGACAACAACATAGGTATGGTATATTTAGGAATTATTAAGTACTAGCTTTTTCCCGCGGCTTCGATCGCGTTAGAGAGAGACAAAAAGTAGCCTATGTCACTCTCCATTCCTTTAACTATCTCCACTTAAAAAATCAAGTCAATTCGTCGCTCCGTTTTGCCGTGAAAGACGGACAAACAAACAGACACACACACTTTCCCATTTATAATATTAGTATGGATTCTCAAGTTATTAAAGCAAGTCTCAAGTTTTTTATTTATGTATTTTATAAGAATTAAATTGCATACAGTAGATTTGTTGTTTTCGATCATTTTAATCATTGTCAGTTTTCGTTCTTCATGCACCATTTTTACATGTCTCTGTTTGGCCTGATGGTTGATTGGTAGAGAATGCCATTAGGCATTAAGTCCGCTATTTGTACATCTTTATTTGTACAATAAAGTTTAAATAAATACATACATAAACATAAACCACTCACCACCAATGGTGCCAAGGAACTCAATAGCCGTGACTTCAGCTCCAAGCCTCTGGTAGACGGAACCAAGCTCCAGGCCGATGACGCCAGCTCCGATGACAAGCATTTTCTTGGGGATTTGCGGCAGGGAAAGGGCGCCAGTTGAATCTACGATATTTTTCTGGTCAACCTACGGACAAAATTAATTCGCGTTTATTTAAAAAGACATTAAATTTCAGTACGAAAATTTACATAAAACAGACAGCTCAGGACAACCAAAGAACGGAAAAAAATGTGACTTAGTTTTTTCTGTTCTGTGAGGACAACCTAGACTGATATCAGGCCTACGTCACTCGCCCGTGGTCGTTAAGTACCTACCCGCTAGCAGTTGTCTCGAGGTAACAACTGGCCGAGAGGCACCACGCGCCCCTTCACAGGAGGGCCTCCCGTGGCACGTACCTACTATTCATCTGAGTTTTAAGTAGTAAATTATTAGTATCAGTTAAATAAAGCGTAGGTATTTGTCATTTTGCGGGCAAGTTAAGGTTCTATTGTTAGTAACTTATGAATAATCTGCTGATATGCACAATTGTGTGAAACTTTTTTATATTTCTACTATAAATGGAACACAGTATATAGATCAAGGCCCGTTTCTCGAAAGCTACAAGCCTTGTATTACAAGTGCGCGAGCTGTTAAATCGTATGGGTTTCCGTAGAATCACACTTGTAATACAAGGTTTGTACCTTTCGAGAAACGGGCCACAGGGGCCCATTTCTCGAAGCTACAAGTTACAATTTACAAGTGGCTGTTTGTCAATGTCAAATATGACAAGTTGGAAAGAAACTTCCGCTTGTAACTTGTAGCTTTCAGTTTTGAGAAATGGGCTGAGCTAATCTTACTTTGTAGCAGAAGACTAAACAATTGTTAGTCATAGTGATAAATAATTGGTATTTATTTTAGACAAGACAACGTATGCATTGTTTTCGAAGAGAAGAAAGTGACAATGAAATTATGATTTGTGTTTATCATACTTCAGTAGTGTAACAAAACAGTACAGTTTAGTCATTCAATTGTAATAATAATAATTAGTATATTAAAAGATAGGAACTTTGACTTGGTATGTAAATTAAATTTGAATCTCCATTTGAATATTATCAAAGAGGATCGAGTATTAAAGAGAGTTACTGTCAAAGTAAAATGTGTAATCACAGTGCATAGACTGCCATCTCTCGACACAGGCTTAAAACTTTTGAACCTCAGTTTTGACAATTTGGCCCATATTCTTAGCTTGATATGTTTTAAAATGTCAAATATTAATATTACCGCCATCTAGCCGAGCGCACCCCAAAGGTGCATCGCCATCTAGCTCACCGTACCTTTTTCTGTATGGTTTTGGGGTACGTTTTTTTCTTAGACTTTATCGGTCTATACGAAGTTATATAGGTCTTTGATATTATATAGCCTGTCTTTATGTATTAAAAAAAAAACAAAATTCAGCCTATAAAACGCTCCTTAATCTTGTTGAAGGTAAATAAAAAAATTACACAATCAAATGAGGTTAAAAATAGGTCTGCCACTGACCACATAAATAAATTGACAACTTATTGCGAAATGCATGTGGCATTATTGCGTATCAGCATCATCTGCTTGCTTTTGTATTTGGTTAGTCAACCAACGAATGTAGTAAGTACCCGAAAATGTACAAATTATTTGTCTACGCTTTTTTGAACGCCTAAAGGTATACACCCCCTTATTCGTAAACGTACTCTAAAGTTATCAAGCCGATAAAGTTCGTTTGTCCCTTTCCTACGTATTGGTGTGATAGAAAACGACAAACGAACTTTTATGAATAAGGAGGACAGAGTGTAGTGTCATCTATAAAAAAAATTACTGCAATAATACAAGTCCAGAAAGATGAACTCATGAAACTACTTGAATAAGTAGGGCAAAGGGGATTACAATATTTCTTAACAAGATGGGCGCCGCCTTTATAAGTACTAAATCTTTTAATGATGTATTGTTAAAATACAGAGCGTGAAAGACGAAGAATGTCCCTATAATATTTAGTATTCTTCCATTTACGTCCCACATAAACACGGCATACATGAGGCTGGAACAGTTTGGGACAGACATGGAATCTTCCGTATGAATGCATCTATTCTCATTCTCCTGACAGAGACACCCCATGGGCCATTTTTTTCAAAGTTGTCCATCCCACTTTTTAGTAACATGGGTATTTTTTACGTGATTCATGGTCAGAATCGCGAGGTCTTTCGATCCTGATAGGAAAAAAATAATGTCCCAAGTTTTCCATACGTTTTTCAAACCTTCCATCCCGTTAACGTCATACAAAATGTATGAAAAAGTGATAACAGAATGGGAAAGAAACTTTGGGACACTTTTTTCTTCTAGTAGGATTGAAAGAGCTCGCAATTCTGAGTTGAAATTGAAACTATATAAACATTTCCAAATCCAAAAAAAAAGTGGGGTGGACAACTCTGAAAAAAAAAATGGCCCCCATATTTTCTTGACACCCGGCGGGTATAATACCTACCTACATCTCAAGCAAAATATGTATTATTCATCTTTATGAGATGAGCATTTCTTTTTTTTTTGCCACTTTTATGAAGTGTGATATTTGAAAAAAAAAAATGCTATTTCTACTCAGAATTACTAGCCTTTTCAATCCTAGTAGTTAAAAAAATTGTCCCATACGATTTTTTCTTATTTTGTTACCATTTTCCGTACATTTTGTATGGGGTAACAAAAGAGGAAAGTAACAAAAATGTATGGAAATTCTGGGACACTTTTTGTCTCCCAGTGAGATTGAAAGTACTCGTGATTCTGAGTACAATTGACCTAAAATTCCCTAAAACAATAAAAAAAAAATATTGGCAAAAAAAAGAAATGCTCAGATAAGATAATCTGTGAATATTACAATAAAATAGTGATTCACAAAATTGACTGAGCTCCATTCTATCTAACAAACACTTACTGGAACACCAGGGAAGGGTGTGACTTCAGAGCCGGTGGCAATCAGAATGTTCTTAGCGTTGACAGTCTCCACTCCACTGGCACCTTTCACCTCTACCTTGTTGGGGGCCACAATGGTGCCTACGCCTTTTACCAGCTTGACCTGTTAACAACAAAGTAGAGATTAGCTTCACGGTTAGTATTCGAAAAATACGCACTAAGCGTTTCGCTTCAACATTTATTTTGCGAACCGCCAAGGAGTGGAATGCCCTGACTGAGTCTGTGTTTCCACATGAGTACAATCCAGGTCTCTTTAAAGCAAGAGTAAATAGGTATCTCATAGGTAGGTAAGCGTGCTCCACCGTAGACCGCATCATCACTTACCATCAGGTGTGATCGTGGTCAAACATCTACCTATTCATTCATAAAAAAAAAAAAAAAATATATTTAATGCCACATGTGCCACAACATGGTATGTAAAGAAAGAAACAACTTTCAGCATGAAAGATTTCTTCTTGAAACTTAAAAGCTCTTGTTAGTGGAGCAATCTTCAACTCGTCTGGTCCTCTGCCAACTCCTTACCTTCTGGAATGGCATAACCTGAACCTTATCCAATCCCTTAACCTTCTGGCACAGTATAAGGACGACGCAGTAGTTACTCGGGGGGGTCATGGGGGTCATGGTAGGAGTCTAGGTAGGCCATACAAATTGACCACGTAAACAATTTAGGATGCGTTCCGAAACTACTTATGGTATTAAAAACTAAACAATCATTATGCATATTATTCTTATCCACGTTTACCCAAATCCGCTTGCATGTGTTGCGTACGTCCACGACGCGCTTGTGTGCATCCCGCGCGGCGTATGTTTGTTAGAAGAGTTATTACTGGTTTTACACTGTGCCTTCTGGCATGACACATCCTGAACCTTATCCAATTCCTTAACCTTCTGGTATGACACGAACTGAACCTTTTCTTAAAAATACTACATTTTAAAATATAATACACAGTCAGTAATAGTATTTTATGCAACTGGTGGTTAAAAGAGGTCAAAAAAGGTGAGTGGCGTGGGTAACAATTTGAGGCGAAGCCGAAAATTGTTAATAAAGACGCCACGAGCATTTTTTGACTCAGTTAAACACCGTTGCATACAATACTTTTTCTACGACCAAGCACTTATTTTGAAAGAAAATTATAAATCAACAAATACCTACTTTCAGTCATCTTAGTTATCTAGTCGACCGCCTACCATTTTGAATATGCAGTTTGAGTGCAAACATGAAAATAAAACTGTCTATGGTATGGTTCTTTGAAGCCTGGCCACTAAGACGAATCGAGCCGAGTTGAATCGAGTTCTCATACATTTGAATGCGATTCGACGCGTCGCCAATGAACGCAGCAGAAAACGAAGGAGTCTCGACTCTGCGAATTGGTTTGTTAAGTTGGTAGCAATGTATTTACTGAACTGTAACAGCTATATCGTGCTACTTCTACTAAATGTTTTCAGGGTATAGACTAGATAGACTTGTCCTGACATCTTTTATGTAGGGTTTTTAAGTTCTATGCACGACCTTATAACTCACGAATAACAGTACGGGAGTAGAAAAAATGCTTTAAGAATTCAGGTCACAGGTTTTCAGTGGAGACCAGATTAAAAACTAAGAGTTGGTGACCCTTTGAACTACGAGTAGTACATGAGACAGGACACACCAAGTTGACAATATTGCATTTGCTCAGCTTTAGAATATCATATTTTTTGAGTGGGTTGCAGTAATCAAGGTCCATAAAATAAAATGTATGTCACAACATGATTGCAGCAGCTCAATCCAGTTACAGCATCAACTGAGGAAGTCCTTTCATTTTCTAGTCATGTTCTGGCAAAGACAACCTCCAACATCATCTAGACATTTAATATAAGTTTTTTGCAAAAATTTCATTTTTGGCACAAGCTTTTATCGCCGACTGTACCTTTCATTCAACAGTCGTCTACTTACTGCTCTCCGAGACGTTTCTAAAAACCCCTTACTCGATGGGTATACGACGTTTCATGACAGAGCCCCTATGACCACCTTTCTGCTCCATCATCAGATCAGCTCCATGATACCATAAAATTGCATTGTCACGTGATTTACACATGTGTGCAAAATTTCAGCTCAATCAGAAACCGGGAAGTGGGTCAAATTTAGCTTCTACGTTTTGACGCACACTAACATACTAACAAGGCAAGTTGAATAAAAGCTTGTAATTAGCTTGAAATGCAATTCATTTGTATGGAAAATCTTTTTTCTGCTGGTAGCTTATTTACTTATTATTTGCTCGCGGCTCCGCTCACGTTAAATTCGAAAATTGCGGAATGCTCCATACAAACTTCCACAAGCCGCTCCCCCTCCCACCCTTTTAGGGGGGGTTGGGTTAGGTTCTTCTTCTTAGGATACAAAGAGAGAACAAGTAGCCCATGTCACTCTACATCCCTTCAACTATTTTATTATTATTATTTAAGCTTTATTTTTCCATATAAACTCTATTTGATACATTATATTTATAATTTTTGCTTTTCCATCATGTTCTTTAAATGTTTAAATATGTTCTATTTGTGGTTCATGTTGGTGTCATTTTATATGGATCCCTGAATGGGTAAAAGCCTCCTCTAACCCGTGCCATTTATTTCGATTGGTGGCCAGCTCCATCCAGCTTGGCCCTGCAGCCTTAATAATGTCTTCTGTCCAGCGCTGTTTAGGTTTTCCTCTTTTTCTTTTGCCTTGCACTTTTGGCCCTGTCCATGTAGTTGCTTTAAGGGTCCATCTTTTGTCTGTAAATCTTGCAATGTGGCCGGCCCATTTCCACTTGAGACGAAGTGCATGTTGGAGGGCATCCGTTAGTTTTGTTCTTTTCCTTAATTCTTCATTTTTTGTCTTGTGTATCCTCCTCAAATGTAATAGGCTCCTTTCCATCGATCGCTGACATGTTTGTATCTTATGTTTTATATTGTTGGTATATGTCCAGGTTTGACTGCCATAAGTTAGGCTGGGTAGAATGCATGTATCCATTATTATTTTTTTAAATTTTAGGTGATAGTCTCCTTTCAGAATCTCTTTTTGCCATCCCTTCAACTATCTCCACATAAAAAGACAGACAAACAGACACACACCTTCCCATTTACAGTATTAAGTATGAATTGTTTTGCTATCCCACTGCTTATTGACCCTAATCATAACATCTACATTATCTCCATGATTTTAAATTAAACCATCTAAATAATAAAGATTTGTTCTTTTTTCAACTCACCTTATATGTATAGGATATAGACCATGATTACCTTCTTGATTTTTATCGAGCTTCCGATATTTCGATGCAGTTGCATGCATCATGATCACAGAAAACTGACAAAGGCAGGTGGATGTCAAAGTTGCATAGACAGCAGACAGCGCGCGCTCTACCCTCCTTCGCGCGTCGGCTTTGTTCACTTTTAGCATTACCTCTGGTCGCATTCACACTCGAAGGTCTATATCCCGGTCAATATAAGTCTAATGAAAATAACCATGAATCATTCAAAACTCTCACCTTATTCTTCTGGAAAAGCATAGCAATTCCTCCAGTAAGCGCTTTTACAGATGCCTCTTTGTACTCCATAAGAGTTTTGAAGTTCATTGTCACTGATGGAACCTCAATGCCTCTGCGCTTGAAGTCGTGCAGAGCCTGGTGGTATAAGTGAGTGTTGTGCAGCAGGGCCTTTGAGGGGATACATCCCACATTTAGGCAGGTACCACCGAGAGTAGGGTCTTTCTCAACAGACACTACCTGAAACAAAAGACAACACACTCAGACACAGACAATATAAACAAAAATCCAATCTGGAGGTTTTGGATGGCACCAAGTTGTCAAACTTGTGGAACTCTAGAGCCCTCCATCCTCCATGGCTTAATTCAAATATGTGTTAATGAAAAACCAAGGAAAACAATCAAACAGATTGCCAGATGGTAAGCAAGACTTGGAAAATATTCATAGGGTTGCAAACATTTAAGAAATAATGCCCTTTTAAGTGTAACATACCCTTGGATATTTGAAAGTCAAATTGGTACAGAAAAAAAGAAACTATAGGCAGTTTGTTCAATAGTTTTTTTGTTAGCACACAACTTTAGTAAGATCAAAAACGTGTCACAGTTATTAAAGCAGACCCCAGGCCCCCGTGTGCGGTGGCAAATGCTGGGTTAATGCAAGGAGAATGATGATGACAACTTTAGTAAGATGTTTATTACCTTCATTCCAAGCTGAGCAGCCTTAATAGCAGCGACGTATCCGCCAGGGCCGGCACCGATAACCACGAGATCTGCATCATGGCTTGTTGCGTACGATCTCACTCCAAATCTCGGCTGCAATTGGACAATTCGTTATTAGAATTGGTTTTAGTAGTTAGAAAAAAATACAAATTAAATTAAACATGATGAGAGGTAAAGAGAACGTTCAATACGCTATGTATTGCATTGCTGTACACCGGTTTAAATTGGTTATGTACTTGAAGGTCAATGTCAACAAATCAACGTTACACCATAGACTATGTCACACTATTGAATGTTTTATTTCACTCAGTACATTAGAAAACATCCCAACACAATCCTTGTTTTAGCAATACCATTCCAACCTCTACGTGATCATTGCATAACAAGTCACTTTTTGTTGTGTAAAGAACAGCAACTAAGTAAGGAAGCACAGCTTACCCTTATTGAAGTGGATGCTAGTTTAAGAAATTTGTAGCCCATTTTGTACTTTTTAAAGTGGAAAGATGTTTGCAGGAGTGCTGAAAATATACTTAAATAAAAGAGCCCTGGCCCTGGCCCTGACGATGGCGACGATCAAGCAAAAGTCATGTAAATGTCATGAAATGTCACCTGTGATGTGAAGATATCTGTGTTACTACTGGAAATAAAAAAAAAATGCAAGAAGCCATGTTTTACTTGTTTCATACAAATAAAATAAAATAAAAAGGTCTACAATGATCATTGATCATACATTATATTAAAACTTTTAAATAATAAACAAACACACACGTACACTTCATTAGCTTCGTGAACGTCGAATGGTATCGTAATGAATTGTACCGATAATATTAAAATCCACCTGCTGAACTATAAATCATTGACTAATAGTAATATGTTACAAACAGAAATTTAAAAGGAAAACCATGGTCTTATTTAAATTTTCAATCCATTGTTTATAAAATGTGGCCTTGAAAAATTATATTTTATTACTCTGGCAACATAAGATTGCGCGCGCTCCATGGGGGCGGAAGTTTTGTTTATCAATCAGACGCGGAATGGATTTGTAGACGGGGAGTCGTTGATCTATGTGCGCATCGCGTGACAAAAACCGCCGTGTTTTTATATAACACAAAATAGCCGGTCGCTCTCACGTGTTTATATCCAAAATACTGTGATAGATCGCGACGAATCAACTAACGTGTACGCCACTTCTATTATTCTGGTGAGTTATATTTGTAATTATTTTACCTAGAGGTGTTAGTAATTGACAGCTGTGGCTGTGATGAGAAAAATATGTTTATGTGTTTTTAAACATTGCGATTTCAGTAAATGCAGAGTTTCTTTATTACTTATTAATATTACTTTATAATATTCTAAATTTCAACTAGGTACGTCGAATGTTCACTCAGTATTTTTTTGCCTTAAATTGCAATTTTAATGCTTATCATTTGCATTCTTAGCATTATTGCAAATTTATTGTGTTTTTATTTATACCTAATAACAATATATAGGTATAATTGTGGCACAATCTGAATTTAAATGGAACAAAATGAATTATAAATAACGTAATTAATAAACAGATGAGCCGTTTGTGTCCCTGTCGGTTATAATTTGTTACTGGGAAGCGCTACGATATTCATACCTTGAATTGATTTTTCCTGATTATTTTTGTTCACGAGAAAATAGGTACTGTACTACATATTATAGACTTACTATAGGCAATTAGGTATGTATTGTATGGAACTGTACCTGTAGGTATTTACATTTTGTATTTTGAAAAGTTACGTGAAACCCTTTTTTGAATTGCTTCTGACCAGAGTCATTTTGTACAACCAAATAGGTATCCCAATTCCCAATGCAGTATAAAGCAATAATTTATTCTGTCTTACCAATGAGCCCACCTATAACAATAAATAGGTACCTACTGCAGTCCTATGCCTATGTATTTTCTCAAATTAATAGGTGCTAGTAGGTACTGATGATGATGTGTTCCTGTTATCTCTCACTAGGTACTAGGGTTTCCTAACATGTTTTGGATGCATTTGTTTCCAGCTACCTAATGGCTAATTCGCAGCAACCGTAGGTATAACTGCAGTATCCATACCTCAGAGCATAAAATACTATTTCCTATATCTGTGGTCCATACCATACTAATTGCAGTCGAATTGCAGTCCTTCTCTTTCATCTCTAACGTATGCGGAATGAAATCTGGACAAAGTTTTGATATCGTACAGAGTAAGTAAATAAATAAACTAAAATAATGTATAAATGCCAGATTAAAGTTTACATATCTGTCATTTAAACTGGTAAGTTTCATGAGTATTGGATTCCTTTTCTCGAAATGATGGTCAATTGAGAAGGACGACCTAGCGAAACTGTTTGTAATTTCTACATACCAATTTTCTGTGACCGAATGCAAAGCCCGAGGAAAGTTTTGTAGGAAGGGTTAGAAGCTAACAGTCAATTTATAATATTTTTGCGTCCTTTTTCTTTACAAAAACTACCGCAACAAAGCGTAGTCCAAGAAAACATTACAGCATTGGCAAGTTTTCTGTGAGAGATTTGATTAAAAGAAATGTCGGCCCCCTAAGGCACAAAATCTCACAGAGAGCTCGAGACAGCATTCGAATGGGGCAGCGAAAGTGATAAAAATTATCTTGAAGACATGAGTATCGATACACATTCAAAAAAAGTTAGGCCTATAGTCTTCAAAAATAAAATAAACAACTTTGAAGATGCTGCTACGCCGTTAAGTCAAAAAATGTAAAAAACAGCATTTCTGGGTTTATGAATGACTAATAATATGTCGAGTAAATGGAATTTTACGACAAGAAAACTATTATTTTGAGAACACTAATGATCCTACGGACAAGAATGTGAAAAATGTCGAGCATACGAAGCTTCTTTAAAAAGTTATCACATGGAAGATCAATTTGGACCTTAAAAAATGCTAACATTGGTTTTGTCGACACCGATCATTGAGTAAGTATTTAATTACTCAAAGACACCGATGGACATAAAGTATCACAAGTTCTGTTAGAAGCCTCACATTGGCGAAAACTAACTCTTTTATTTATCGATATTCAATACATATACCCCAAGAGCTATCCGGTCTTGCTACTACTGGGAAAATAACTTAATTCTATAACAGTACTTTTTATCTCACCAAAAATTAAGTTTGGTAATTTGGTACAGTTTTTTTAGTTAAGCCACCAAAATTTGTGACAAGAAACGTATAATATAATAAAAAAAAGATTATTTTAATTCACTAAAAATCAGGCGAAAATGGTATCAGGACTTTTGTTTTAAATTCGACTACTTTAATTTATGATCTTTATAACACATTAAGAAACCACCTATTTTTGTGAATGATACTTCGTAGTAGCAAAAAGCGGAGTAATTAAATTAGTTATGACGCAAGCAATAATAGGACAAGTGAAGTTATGGTTGTTTTGTATCTACATTATGTGTTGAAACACTATTTCTACTGAAACCACCCTAAAAACAAAACGGAAGTTCAGTATTTTACTAGCTCAGAATAACATTCAGGGCAAAAATTATATAAGCAAAAAAATTGGAACAGACTTTTCGTTAAGATCAAAATAAAGAAGTATAAAAAATAATCCACCTTTAAATGCACGCCAAGAAGCGCTAAAATCTGTACTGAAAGAAGTATTTTCATATTTTTCATTTACCTACAAACTCTACTATTGACGATGTCATTTTCTGCATTATTTCAAAAGTTAGTTATTCATTCGTATTTTCATTACATCGCGGTATAATAATATATTTCGCCACCTTCACTATCGCTTAAATAGCTCAGTTATAGTAGCGTAAGACGATGGGCGCGCTCCTGACCTGACGTCGTGGGTTCGATCCTCGGCAGTGGAAATCTTTTTTTCTTGTTATTATTTTTTTATCTTTTACACCCTTTTCAACCCTCTCTTTTTAAATATTGATTTTTTAGTATTAGATTTACAACCCATTTCATTGAAATTTTGTTAGACACATGTAATGCAATAAGTTTAAAAATTGTCTTTCAGTATTAGTATTGATTGAAGGTAACCTAAGGTTCAACATCGTGCGTCGTTCCTACTAACCGCAATACTCTGTCTTAGCTAACCATCGCTAGACGTTATGCCCTTGTAATAAGGATTACAAGTGTACACGTTATGCCCTTGTAATAAGGATTACAAGTGTACAGTGACAGTTGTCCGGTATGACTCATAGATTTATATATCATTAAGCTAGATTGAGTTGTTAGGCCAAAAAGTGTGTCCACATGAGAGGGTAAAGTTGGGGCTGGTGTCCCTCTCGCACTTATTGCCACTGTCAAAATTATTTGAATGACGTCATCACTGTCATTATTTGGGGATACCGGTCAATATTCAAAGTTACTACCAAATCTACTAATACCGAATTAAAGGTTTTTTTTTAATTGTGCAAATCTTTGGTTTTATGGCTTCATAATAATGACTTACCAATTCATTACAAGGTATTAATATCCTTGCCTCGATATAATACAAAAATAATTTAAGAAGTTTATAAACTTAGTTATCATACGGGTAAAAATACTACTACTGTAGTAATCTCTTTAACACTGGTCACAGGTGCGAGAGGGACACCAGCCCCAACTTTGACCCTCTCATGTGGACACACTTTTACTAGTCTGATAAGAACGCCTTTCTGCATCGGTGATAAAGTTCAATTTAGTATGGCAAAAAAAGTGTGAGCTCAGTCCCTATTGAAAGTCCATGGTATGAGTCAATGAAAAATTGGCTAAATAGTAATCAGAAAACAAGCAAAAAGGGTAGAATATATTTCTTATAAGTTATTTCTTTGGATTACATTACAAAATGAATGTATTATACATTATAATACTCGTTGTAATTGTATAGATTTCAATGAATAATTTTATTTGTTCAAATTAATGACTTTCAAGGAACAAAAACTATTGAGTCGCTATTAGACCGTTTTCACATTATCCGATCCGATAACGGATGTCGGAAGGATATCAATAGAAGAATCCAAGATTCCGCCTGTAATGTATGGAATATCGGTCCGACATCCGATATCGGATCGGATAATGTGAAAACGTACTACATTTTACACTTTTTAATACCAAGATTAATTAGAGTCAGTTGTATGGTCGGTACGTACTCTAAATAAAAAGTCGAAAAGTAGGTCCTTTCTATACTTTTTGCTATGTATTTTATATTTCAATAGGCAGGCTTTTGTACCCATATTACAGTACTTTCAATATGTGCTATCCTATAATTAAATTCGAACACTCGCGTATTAGACACTTCTAATATTATTTGAATAGCATTACCAACATTAAATCTCCTTTTGAAAATAAATTTTAAAGAATATCCCACACTATCAGATCAGAACCACTGGTATTTAATTTAAAACAAATGCCTATAATACATAAATCCGATAAACCTTTGGGTTGTCTGCTGTCGAATTTAATTATTTTCATAGAAAATATTTTAATTTGTATCCTTCCAGCTCGAGATTCTTGGAAGCCTTGTAAATTTTTCTTCGTGACAACAAGATATGACATTTATTTCAGGAAATTTACACATACATACATTACATACATTTATTGTAATAAACGGAGTACAAGTGACCAAGATAAAGATGATACAGTAGGGTATTTTTAAAGTTTATGTAATGAAGAAGTAAAATTGCGGCCTTTTTTAGGTATTTATATTTATGGAATAAATTGGAAATATCTAATACCTACATACTTATTATATATTGGTAGCGGCTCCATTCGTTCAATATTCGTTCGCAATTCATTTTGACATATAAGTCATTTGAGCATATTATGACAAAAGGTATTTTGATAAAGAGTTTTTAGTGTGTGGCAGTTCCATTTGCAATTTTGATACTTAGGTCTTTATACACTATGTTGGTTATGGCATGAACGATTTTTTTCCTAAGCAGATAAGAAGTTAACGTTATTAGCATCAACAAGAATGTTATAAATGCAATTTAGACCCAGATTTTTAAAACATTTTTGTTATGAATTGTGCGTCCTTGTATTTAAGTCATTGCAGTAGCTTGTACTCATCAACTTATAATATAAATAAAACCTTAAAAAATGAATTAAAAAAGCTGTAAAAACGTACGCGACGACTGAGATTTGAACTTGTGACCTGTGGCTTGTAAGTCTAACGATAATCGCCGGGGCTATACCTGGCCGTGACATATGGGTCGAAATTAGACTTTGCATAGCTTTCGCGTGTTTGTAACAAGCGTTGCTTCAACGATTCTGAAGAATGGAAGAATACATTTCACAAGATGACGGAGATCTGTCAAATGGTAGAAGAGAAAAACGTGAGATAGATGTATGTACCAGGGATGTAACGGATGTGGTTTTAACGGAACCGGAAGCGGAAGCGGAAGTTTTGAATTTAGTTTAACGGAAGCAGAAGCGGAACCGGAACCAGAAGCGGAAGTTATAGATGTTAAAAACGAAATGAAAAAATACCACATAGGTATAACATAAACCAAAACTAATTAAATTACCTAGAACTTTTAGATGTTTACTGTTCGGCTTGTAATCAGCAGTTTGTAATCAGCCTTTAGGCCCACTTAGGTTTTAAAAACGAAAAGAAAAGTAACCTGATATTTTATCTTAAGTATATCATTCATTACAATCCAAAAATTTAAATCACCTTGAACTTTAAGATTGTTTGTTGTTTAGGTAATCACTAAAAATCACATAAGAATCCTTTTAAACCTTTATTATGCCGTAAAAGGTTTTAGAAACGAAAAGAAAACTTACTCGTAGGTAGTATAATACAATCCAAAACTAACCAGTAAAAATTATATGTGTAATTGTTAGCACACAATTAAATTTTTAAATTAAATGGAGTGATTGTAAAAGAAGTAAACTGTATTTAATAAACAAATCTAAGGGGAGCTTCTAAGGGGATCGTAGATAAGCCCTGCACCACTGAATAGTTGTTCACTCGCTACTAACTAGGTGGACAGGACAAATATTGGCGCGCAATGGAATGAAGCGATTAATGTTTAGTATCGCAGCACGTGGCAAGCGGGGAGATGAGCGAATGATAGGTATAGACCTGTTGGTCTTTGATGTACGCCGCTCATGTCCCACCGTCGCGCTAGGTTCCGACATCCGTTATAACTTCCGTTTGAAAAATAACAGAACCGGAACAGAAGCGGATGTGTAAAACAAAACGGAAGTTCCGCAGTAACGGAAGCAGAAGCAGAACTCCGTTACATCCCTGGTATGTACTGACAAGTATATACTCTTTTCGACGACTGTCAAATCGCATGCCTAAAATAAATGTGTAATTTTTTTAATTACTTTGGACTTTATTATCGGTGGGAAACGTCTGTTTTTAATCTACTTAAAATATTACTTATGTAGAAACAGGCATGTAATGAGAAGGAACACTCAAAGGATATGACAGATGGCGCCACCCTATTAGTCCGTGAGACGTGAGAGCGAGAAGCTGATAATTATGTTTTTTCTCTCTCTCACATATGAATGACAGTGACATGCATAGGCGCCGCCTGGCGGGGTAAAATGTCAGTGTGCCTCCTCATTTACGTTAATGTGTAATAGAAGAACAGAATAAAAACCATGCGACACGGCTCATCACCTACCCTCGGCCCAGCTCCACCGGCGTGGTGGTTTGCCATATGGATTCCTAAATGTAAGACACTAAGGTCCAAACCAAACCACGCAAAAAATGTAAATATATTAAATAAATTAAAGTATTTAATAAAGGTCAAACTTATTGGGTGGATTATCATGCTGTTAATATTGTTAAATAGGGACAATAAAAGTCAACCTCGTACTATTATCTGTTTCGAATTTGCCCGGTCAAATATTTAGATTTTTTTATTTCCATATAAATATATTGGTGGTTTTTATATGTTAAATATCTGAAAAATTATGTGCTATTGATTTCTGCTTAAAAATATCTGTTATTATATCAGCTCTAGAGCACGTTAGACAAAATTCAAAAATTCTATATCAATAAAAATAGTCTTATTTCCCGTCATATATTTAGGTGGCTTCGGGTTGTAAACCTTAAAACTGATTTTTTTCTACATGTTTCCACCATTAAATTACTGTGAGGTATTTTGCTGAAAGAAAATGCTTATTTTCTAGGCGTAGTTTTTTTTAATATCTTCCATTCCAAACTATTGGTGGATTCGAAAATATAGGTTTTTTAAATTGCGATTAAGCGCTGTATATGAAATAAAACTACTGTTATAGAATTATTTTCAAAAATATCGTACCGGTCTTAGGCTAATAATTAAAATCACGAAAGATATCAAAAATAAACTATGTTATATTAATTTTATAAGACATTGAATTTTGTCCAGATTTCATTCCGCATACGTTAAGAGAGATGACTGCAACCGTAAACCCGAGGTGGTACTTAGTGTGTGATCGATATGAGAACAGCCTTGCTTATGCTCACTTAACTCCTTAAAAGCCTATTCCTTTCAGCTGAGTACCTACTCGAGGCGTCATATTTACAAAACGCGACGCAAATTATATTATACAGTTACTAAAATAAATAGAGGCGCTTATTGTGCGTCATACTATTGTTTTGCTACTGCGGTCGACAGTCCTTATTGACACGCCGAGAATCTTCTGAAAACTGATTAGGTATATTTCACTTTGAACTGTGACCCGGGTAGATTCAGATGTTCAAATGCTCATTGGAAAATAAACGAAGGTTTGGACATTTTTGGTTGAATTAGCTATCCAGCTGCAAAATTTCGTAAACATACGGGTAGATGACATAATAATAGGTAATAGGTACCCACTTCATCATCTGTTCCGTATTCTATGCTCACAGCCACACAAGCATCGGATCTGCTTGCCCATATATACCATTTCCTTTCTTTCTGCATTTGCCAAAATATATTCTTGGATAATTCAGACGAAATTTTTTATCTGAACGGTTAAACCTCTCCGAAATATATCACCTTACATGATATTACTTCAGTTCCCAAGCCGTGCATGAAATCGCTTTAACTCCGATTTGCGGTTGAGGTAAGGCGATACTAAACTGATTTAGGAACCTTTTGCGGTTCTCGACGCTAAGCGAACCTGTAAGCTGGTTAAGACACTTATGGCCTATTTCATTCAGTTTGATGCGCAGTAGGGCAAGAATGCTATTCCTATCGCGAATAGGTGGCAGAGAAGTCAAATTCTAAGGCGAACCATGGAGCTTTAAGTTCTCACAAGGTCCTGGTCTCTCTCATGGGAGTGACAGAAATTATGACACATAAAGATGATTTGATGATCTTTGATGTGGCCCTTCTGTTTACGTGGGCTTTCCAGTCACTCCTTGTTAGAAGCTTGTGCTCGAAAGAAGAACACACTGGTTTTATTTCAACAACAAGACCAGATGATTGGTCTCTCTATGAGGATTAGTGTTCGAAAAGGCCTAGTCTTTGTAGTCTTATCTCGAGATATATGCTGTTTGGTCGCTCTTGTGGCTGCGCTAGACCTGATCCTAATATTTCTCCTGTATTTCAGTTCTAGTTCTGTGGTAACTTTGATGTTTGAATCTGATCAGCCTCGATCACTTTTTTACTATTCCTATATTGCCGATAGCTTCCTTTTCACGGTTCGCCTCGCCAGTCGTCCGTAACACATAAGGAACACGTATCTGGTAATCCTGTTAGGTGACCGTGACACGTTGCCCGGCTTCTCGGGAGGCATTTAGTCGTCGCCTCGCATCCGCCCTCGCCATGCGCCACGAGTCTCGCAAAACATCGCCATCGCCGTCCATACAGGAGAAGCTCTCCATCTACGAAAACGGTATTCAAATCAGTGAGCATTGTGTCACCTTTTTCTGTTTACACCCTCATTGGACAAAGATCTCAATAGAGAATCAGCCTAACACCATCATCTTTTTGTTTTGATTTCCTTTACAGAACTTTTTCAGCATTGCCTGTTAAAAAGTTAGGTATTGCTTAGACTCTACATAAAAACAAATGCAATTTTACATATCAAGAACAACGCAACGTTAAAAGCAGCACAAACTAATAGCCGTCATAGTAGAATAGAAACTGATTTGAACTTCGGCCCGGACGTTATTTACGATTTTTTAATGTTGACCGACGACCGGTCTGGCTCAGTCGGTAGTGACCCTGCCTGCTAAGGCTGCTAAGCCACGGTCCTGGGTTCGAATCCCGGTAAGGGCATTTATTTGTGTGATGAGCACAGATATTTGTTTCTGAGTCATGGATGTTTTCTATGTATATAAGTATGTATTTATCTATTTAAGTATTAGGGTGGTCCAAAAAAAAATTTTTTTTATTGTTTGAGCTCCACATGGTTATTTCTACACGAAAACTTATTAAAATCATGTCTAATTATATAAATTGGTTAATTTTGAGAACAATCAGACTTTATTTAGAGGTCGCTCAAAATAAAGCAATAATGCCATACTGAAATGTATGAAATGAACTTGACTAAAGAAAAAATCTTACATGGAGGTATTTTAATGGTTTAATTATATTTTTCCCTATTTCATTAGAGCTAAATAAAACATGAACCGGGCAGTTTGCAATGTTTTAATTATTTCGGTTTTTATTTTATTATAGGAGATATCCAATTTTAAATGTATCTTGAGCGACCTGTAAATAATGAGCAAATGGGTTAAAATTTGGTACATAAACTACTAATTCATAATAGAACAAAGGGAACCATGTGGAGAAAGGATTAGTCATATTTATTTTTCTTCCATACAAATGTGGACCACCCTATTAAGTATGTATATCGTTGCTTAGCACCTATAGTACAAGCTTTGCTTAGTTTGGGGCTAAGTTGATTTGTGTATCTAATATTTATTTATTTATTTATTTATTTAATATTATTTTACTTTTCATTATTCACAAGTTATTTCTTAAAAACCTTTATACATCTGCGAGAAAATTAACAACTTCGAATCTAGGTATGTTAAGATCTCGATCCACAATTGCACATTCTCCAGCCGAGTCCACTGTGGATATATCTCTATAAAGGAGTTAGGGTTAGTAGCCGAAAGATGATCAGGATATTGCACTTTGAACTATGACCCGGGTAAATTTAGATATAGAATTTTCATTCGAAAGAAGATTTGGACACTTTTCCCAATCTCCATTATTTACTAACGCTGGGTTACGTGACGTGGGTTAGCGGCAGTGGATACTTGTGTTTGAGACTTACAGTATGATCTTGATCATATTGACCATTACTATACATTCTATACGGGTATATCTTTCTCTACCTTATTTAATTGTAGGTATCACCTTACATACCTAATCAGGCTCTGTTTACGATTGAAAGTGCGACATGACTTTTTAATTACGACGATGCGTCGTTTGGACAGCCGAGTTTCGAAACGCATGGTTGTCATTTGGCACACGTACTAACGCGAGGTTTAAACAAAAGCACTTGTCCAACGCTTTCACGGGCCGTGATTACGATATCCGATCGCGGTGACATACTGCGAGACCCGTTCAGGTCACCTGATATGCTTCGTTATGCCAATCTTTGCCTACTATTATTTCCACCAATTGCAGTAAACGAGTAGGCATCATTTACTTGATTGTAGAAGAGGTATTTTAAAAGATGTAATTACATCGCGTATGTCATATGTGCGAGACTGTCGGCTGTCGGTAAACATATTAGAAAAATTAATGAAAAAAAAACATTAAACATTAGAACAAGCAGGTGAACGCAAAAACCGTCTGGAATCAATTGTGAATGCCTATGATTGGCCTTTTGGTCGTTCTGACTAATAGCAGCGTCATATCCTATTATTACCTATATGTCATCGAATCATTAGCCTGCTAAAAAATAAAGGCAAGTCAGCGTCTTTCCGAAGCATTTACCAAATTTCTGGGATTATCCAAATCTCCTTTCGTAATTTCCGTATTTATTTGAACATCCATAAGCAGCATCAATTTATATTACTTATACCATTTAAGTACCCATTACTCTTGTTAAAGTGGACGCATTCATCATTAGTGTAAATTAATGAATGACTAACTGTTTGTCGTAAATATTTTGTTGAATAGTAGCGTTTAGTTCTGCCGTGTCCGAGTGGCGCATGGTAGTCCGGGGTCAAATATTTGTATACATTTTAATGCTTTATTCCATTGAAATAAGACGAAAAATGTACACACATTTTGACGTCGACTGTGCTTTGTTGTCAGTATAATATAGTGTTGTTCTCACGTCCGTATGAATATGTAAGTAGCGGAATATGAGCGGCATTGTAAGAACAGTGACTTCTTGTGTCGTTATCTCGAGGTAAGCTAAGTAGCTGGCGTTTATCTCAAGAACAAGTAGGGGACTTGCGCAATGTAGGTACCCAGTGCGCACCTGTACTGTTGCATGTAAACAAGTGGTGTCTAACTGCATCAAGCCTAGGTAGAGTATATTACTTAAATAGAAGAGTATACTTAGTTAACTTACTAATGTATTCGTTACCCATGTATTCTTCTTTTTCCGAGACTAGGACTGTACCGTGACCGTGATATTTGTCTGATGGTTCTGGGGTGAACATAACAAAGATCTTCAGAAATAACTGTTTTTATTTGCTAATCAGACGTTGCATACATAGGTATAATGTTTTGATTATGAAGTGGAATAGATATGATTCCGATAGCAATTCATTCATTGAGATACGAAGATAATCATGGAAGACCTGCTCGATTGCAATTGCCTTCTTAACTTGCCTTAAGCTTGAGAGGCCAGAGAATATTGCAAACTGTGGTAACTGCTAACTAAGTATTTCATTAACGCCTTTTGTGTTGAATATAAATACGCGTTTGACACACATTTCGCAAGGCCGCATTAAAACACTGCACCGAAAAGGAATAATGTAATTTAAACCGCTTGATCAAGTTATTAACTTTTACGGTACTAGGTTAAACGATTGTAAACTCATTCAACTGTATCAGACTCACACGCCTGGAGTTCTGACGGCTTCCGTTTCGCCGTTTACGTCACTGAACCCTAATTGATAATTATTCTGGCCATACACTGTATTCCCAACGCGTTACAATAGTTCCGCTGGCGCATCGTGTCAGCTAAACCAAGATCGTTAACAAACTGTGGGTAATAGAATAACGCACGTACAGTGGTTCTCGTGAGACTTTGAGTTCTCGGTTGGATTGGAATTATAACGACAATAATGTTGCACGGATACGACGCAAATGTAGAGAACACTGCAGAAAAAAATGTTCAGTAAATGACTGCATAATTTCGACATACATCTTGCAATGCGGTTGCGGGTGTTTGCTGCACAATTGTGCTTATGCAAAAATATTAGTCGCAAACTAGAGACGCTGATCGTTATGGTAGAACCGGGTAGAAGGCGCCGCTCTTGTATAGGACTCTAGCCATCGCAGCGTTCTATGAAGTGGCCAATGATGATAATACGACGACCAAATCTCTGTACCTTGATTAACGTCCTTGCAATGCCGAAAGTCATAATAGTGCTTTAAGTAATCCTAAGATGTTTCTAGTTAGATACTTATAGGAAACCCGTGCTAAGTCACGACAGCGTCCATTTACATTGCACTTTACCGTCCATCCCTTTGTGGTCCATCCTAACAATGTATTGAAGCTCTATTACTGAAGAAAGTTAGGTCAGAATCAGAACAGAAGCTATATTTATCCATAACGAGTTGTCTAGGTATGACTATTACGATATAGTGCACTTTACTACAAACACCCTACGTTAAACCGTTGACCTATGTATTGGTAGCTCAATAATTACTAAAAAGTTCGATTTCATGTTCGCCATACCAAAGACTATCCATACTAAATATACTAATATTATAAATGGGAAAGTGTGTGTGTCTGTTTGATTGTCCGTCTTTCACGGCAAAACGGAGCGACGAATTGACGTGATTTTTTAATTGGAGATAGTTGAAGGGATGCAGAGTGACATAGGCTACTTTTTGTCTCTTTCTAACGCGAGCGAAGCCGCGGGCAAAAGCTAGTTATACATATAATGTATAGGAAGTATGCTGTATACGGATGGGTATTTGAGCTCGCCACCCATGGAGCTGGCGTTTATCCTGCTCCCGATCCCCTTTGTCCGCTCCCGTGCCAAATGCCGGGCTGCGCGCTGCATACTTAATGCGCCGTTTTGTACTTTGTATACAATACGATGCACAAAAGATAACTGAAAGTATCAGCGTAGCACGTGAACCTATCATTACACTAGTCCAAATAGTAGTTGATAAATGTGATGTTTAAATATGTCAAAACACGGGAAAACAGTGTATCTATTCTGCATTTGACATGTTTAGTGTTCACATATTTTGGAATGGAGCAAATGTCACAAGGTTGAGATATTTTTGGAATAATTTCAGATGTTTTCGCACAGCCCTTGGACGAGCACGTTTAGGGTCCAGTATAATTCAAAATAGTCCAGTATGTACCTACGGCACTCCGTAAATTGTCATCAAATTACACTTTCTCGTCGTTAAATAAGCTTTTAAACTCGAATACTCAGTAATGTTTACCTAAGTAACTAGTCTAAGTACTAATAAAATAATAATTGTACGTTTGAATGTGCCGCATGAGGACTTTCTTAGTTAATAAACGTCAATAAAATAAATCATTGTTAGAAGGTACTACTAATACTTCTGTATTGCGTTTGTCCTTTTAAGGTTTTAACAATAAATTAGACTTTCTTGGCATTAAATCTGCTTTTCACCTTGAACATTAAGGTTACAGACGCAGAAGGCGATAGCCATCAAATGGAAACTACTAAGGTTAGCCTTTGCTCTAATATAGCGATGGCGATACCAATTTGCTAATGGGCAGGGCAGCGATAAAAGTAGAACACTAAATTCCAAATATAATAGAACTGGCATACGAACGCGTAATATTTTTGCACGTATTTTCCCGTTTTCCGCCTTTTATCTACTGATAAAACTGAGAATAATTTCAAGCGATTTCAAATGTAAAATTCAGTATTTTACCCCTACCTACTTTATTTAGGTCAGAGTTACAATGAACGTGAAAATGTTTCCAGATCTCATGTTGTTCACGTAAAAGGAAGTCGGTTACAGAAATATACTCCAATGCGTAGACGATTGTTCGATTTCTTGTGTTCTGCAGAGCGGGGGATAAACAATACATTCATGAATAGGTTATACCATAACCATTAACCAGTAATATCGTATTGCTTATTTTGTAACTTATTGTGTTTATGAGCAGAATCTAGCAATCTCGGAACGGAAAGTATCCACAATCTTTCGCAAAAAGACGCCCGCCCTTGCACTATACATCTACATAGTTACTTACCGTACATTTCGCGACTCATAATAAAATCAAACGTGATTACATCAAGTAATATTCATGAAGTATTTCATATTCATGTATGCATTGAAAGTGTCCCTGCCTATTCAAATGAGACACACGTTAACGACTCGCTGCCATTAAGGGTTAAAATATTGACCGATTGTTACTTTCGCGGGTCTTTTTGACAGACCAGCAGGGGGCCGATTTTTGAGTCTCACTGTCACTAAAATACCGGTTGAAAACGGTGAATTGCCTATTATTTTCAGTGACAATTTTCTGAATTCGAACGCCGTGAGACTCAAAAATCGGCCCCCAGTATTTAACTTTACATATAAATATTTAATGATAATTATTGTTTAACTGTATTATTAGATGTCCATGTTTGAGACGTTTAAATATTTAATGCGCATTAACCGTAACTAAAAATATTTATCGAATTCACTATGCGTAGGTACAAATAAGATTAATGCGTTTATACATCCTTCAGAGTGTGATCTATTTCCCTTGTTTAATCTTCCTTTTTTCCGCTAATTAGGATACCTCTATATGATATTACTACGGTAGGTAAACTATGGTATCGCTCAGTATGAGATTTTGTTATATTCAAGTTCAAAAATGAGATGGATAGTAACATTTTGTCTTAGTAGTCTAGAAACCGGCAGTACTTAATTTTAGTCTAAGGTACTTACTACCTTACTAATAGTCGGCCTGGTATAATAAAGTAAAAGTTAATTGTTGATGTAATAAAGTTGACGATGATAATTGATAATAGTGTCAGACTATAAATTCACAGGTTTAATAATTAATGTTAAAACATCAGTTTCTCTAAGAAACAACCTGCATGCGTGACAAGAAAATATTGACTGGAAAATATCTTGAAATTTATATAAACGCTTTCCTCTTCCTCGATGGAAAGTTAACTGTGTTAGGAGACAATATCCGCACATTACCAGCGACATCTGCTTATGAAAGTACGGAATTGTCTTACGCCATGGCCATTACGAGTTTCTAACGAGAGCGAAGCAAACTAGTTAATCTAGAAAAAGGCAATATTACTCAGATTGAGGCTAATTTACTGTACAATCGACGATAAAGATCACCAGAGCCAGAGCGTATAATATAATATAACTAAAAAAGGTGGCTTTTCATGTCAAGGGTACATGTACTTGATATGCAATATGACGTTTTCATTTCAAACTAGCTTTTCCCCGCGGCTTCGATCGCGTTAGAAAGAAACAAACAGTAGCCTATGTCACTCCCCATCCCTTCAAGTATCTCCACTTAAAAAATCACGACAATGCGTCGCTCCCAGGTCGCTCCATTTTACCGTGAAAGACGGACAAACAAACAGACACACACCATTTCCCATTTATAATATTAGTATGGATACACATTTGCGCCTTATTAGAGTTATTAGTACCTAATAACTATATGTAATTTGTCAAAAAATTATTTTATATCTTTAACGTGTGTACACGGTGTACTTAGTAAGTACTAAGAATAACATTTCAGTATTTTTTGTTATTTTCCTTGTTACAAATGGATTTTCGTCTGAACGCTTGACTTTACTATTAGCATCTAAACTTTTTCTTTATGCCACTCTTTTCCATAATAGAGTCCCGTCTCCCGTCTTTGTATAATAATAAATTGCGTAATGCGGAAAGGACAGGCACGCTTATATTAAATAGGAAGTACAAGAACCCGCTTTTAGTAGTTTCTTCGCCTTGTAAGACCACCGGGCTTAGACTGGAACTGCAGACTTGTTAAAAAGTGCATTCGCTATTGGATGCAACGCGACGAAAGCGAAAGTGCAATCAAGTGCGGTGCGGAGCTTTGATCAGGCTGGACTAGAGAAAACTGGGAGCGTGGCGTGTCTCAGTCAAGGGCTTGTATTCCAATAGCTTACGATCGCATTTTATCGAACGTTTTATACAACCAGTACGCCTAGCACATGATGGCCGCGAGAGTATGTCGCCGCGATATAGATGACACGTCTTCTTCAAACTGTATTGACATAAGGGCGGGTAGTCTATCTCGCGGCAATCATGTGCTAACCCTGCAGGGTCTGTAGCCAGGGTTACTATAGTTGACGTCCCGTATATTATCTTAGTTGCCGATCGCTCTTCCGTAGTATTACATCAGAGCCAGTTGCATATCGTTCGCCAGGAAGCGTCAAAGATTGTATTACTCTCGGCTGAAGGTCCAATGCAGGATTTAATACTGGTTTTCTTGAGACAAATAGTCGCTAAAGCACCGAAGTAGGAATACAGGGCAAGAGCCTGTATTGTCTAGGCACCGCGGACAGTTAGTAGCCTATAGCCTGTCAGCTCGAGTGTTTGAGACTTTATTTGTGCTGAAAGATATTTGATCTGTGCCCATCAAGAAACATCAAAATGTTTCTACCTAAATACCATTTTCAGACGATGAGGGTTTTTTTAATAATATGAACCTTTATTAAAACGAAGGAATAGTCTGTCTATTATTCATTCTGAATCTAAAAACCCAGCAACACAGTATTAAATATAATGGTCGGCACTGCTGACACGAGCGCTACTTACCACGGGGGTACTTCACGAACACTTACATAATTTCAAGTGCGTTTTTCCGACACAAGGCGGCTCTTGAGCACGATTTTCGGCCGAGTGTTACTCAGAACGTATTTTAGTGCATCCGGCTAAGGAAATCGGTTGACAGAAATGTTACTGAGGTTCAGAAACCGTTAATAGCCTTATTTTCTTTGAAACAGTTTTTGCCGGCGACAAAGTAGCGTGATCGTTCGTAGAACGCTGGTCGTGTTGTAGCCGCGAGAAATCTCATTGATCTGTCGTGTTCTTGCGAATTGACATGACTGGAGATGATCTTCCTTGTTTTTTTTATATTGGACTAGTTTAGTAAAAAGTATGTAGCATTTGATTCCTACTTTTACTAAGTAGTAGTAGTAGTAGTAGTAATCTATTGTGTACAACAGTTTATATACAATTTGTAGGAATAGAGATACAAAGGCGAGTTAAGTGTTGAGCAAACGTGTTAATACTGAAACCGTTATAATTAAGGTTCTCCCCGCTGCACTCGTTAATCTCACCCCTTTGCAAACTTTGTCCTTTTCGCTCTAATTCTTACCTGATATTAGGTAAGAATGACCTTTCTATCATCAAACGTAGCATGTGTTTTATAAGTACATAACATATTATTCGTTTATGCAGTCAATTGCATTCCAAGCGAAACAAGGTTACGAAAAAGAAGACAGTCGGAACGTTTTCGGATTAAAAACGCACAATTTCTGACAACCAGTATTTGTACAAACGATTCTTCTCAAGTTCAGTTCAGTTTAAACCGATTAGTTTATTTGGTATGACGTTTGAAATTACGTGTGTTTATTATGCGAGCTGGGCGGGCGGGCAAGTAGGGCGAGACGCGAAAAGCTCCGTCTGCGGGGTCAACGCCCTCGCCCTGCCCGTGAACCGCCGAAGGGATGGCCTGGCCTGCACCGCACTATCGATGTTTATACAACTATTATCGATATTGTTTACACGACGTCGATAATGAGATTGGAATGCGAGCGAGATCGGTTTTCATTTGTTTTGACATGCAAACAGCCGGGAGGCGAAGCATCTTTTAATTGTTCGCTCTTTGTAAATAATAACTACTTATTGTTTGTTTCTACGTTTCTATGTGAACTGTTTACATACTACTAGTACTGTATCCAAAATATATTGGAAGCACGTTATGCATGTTTATCTAGGTACATGATTCTACCTGCCTAACCAATTTTAATCAGAACGACAGGAGGGTGTCACCTATTGGGCATTACTGGCATTAGCGTGTCGAGTCAACTTTTACCTTACTTATGATTCACCCGGGAAATCTACTGACATATTTAACTATTCCTCGTAACAGCTGACAGTTATTTTTTAATCTGACTAGCCGCCCTCGTCACGCTATGGGAAAGCCACCCCGGAACAGCGGCGCCGGTACACAGCCTATCTACTCACAAAACATGTCTCGGCTGCCACTGTTGTAATCTTGACCGTGAGACTCATAAAGAGTCTCTGTGATCGGATGTCAGACTTATACTAGTCACGGGCTAAGTTTGAGCATTATATACGACAAGGTCTGAATTACACCTGCCTTAACTACTCCATGACAATGGTCACTGTGCTGTTATATGATTCTGTGATTAAAAAGGCAGGCTTTCAAAGGTTGGAAAAGTATAATTACTTGCGTGAAATTATGGAGTAAACTCCACTTTTAAACTTTGAAGCGCGTTACTTCTTTTCAGACTTAAATAATATGAATGTTGAAAATTGTTAATTAGAAGGGTCAGACATGAATAATGTCGGATTTTTTTTATAACACGTTTTTCACGTAGTTTACAGTAGATATTTAACTTTTAGATAAGGTCTAATCTTTGGATAATATTTAAAATCCTAATATAGCATACTTAACTTTAAAAGTAGATACTCGATAAAAGCAGCACGTTACTAATAAATTAAATTAATTAGATAGCTCGCGAAATGCATTAACTTCATCAAATTAACGTAACGTATATTGCCGCGCCCCAGATATTGCTAATTTGCTACTGCTGTGCCTTTCTTAATCTTTATTGTATTTAAACTTTTAGTGATACTGTACAAAGTAAAAAATGTATCGTAAACTTCGGGCTTGAGCTCATGAGTATTCTCTAGTAGTAGTATGATTTTAGTATCTTGGTTGATAATACGAGAATAAATGTTTGATAAGATAACAGTGTTTTAGACATAATTTTTAGGAATGTTACGGTCCACGTGTTAGATGTCTCAAAAGTACTCTTGAAATTGAGCCGTAGATGTATTGAGTTATTTGTATTTGTGAGTCATTTAATAGTTAACTCTGTATGTACGTCTTCGAGTCACTTATGATTAATGATGTGTTGACAAAATGCCTTTACGATACAACGTACACAATAAGGAAACTACTCGTATATTGAGGACTGTATGACTTCTGGAATATGATTCATATTAGGTATTTTTATTTGTTATTTAAATTGAAACTGAACATAATCGCGCGTCCGTAGTCAACTAGGAACCCTTATAGTTTCGCCATGTCTGTCTGTCCGTCCGTCCGTCCGTCCTCGGATAATCTCAGTGACCGTTAGCACTAGAAAGCTGAAATTTGGTAACAATATGTATATCAATCACGCCGACAAAGTGCAAAAATAGAAAGTGGAAAAAAATGTTTTATTAGGGTACCCCCCCTACACGTAAAGTGGGGAGTAATTTTTTTTTCATTGCAATCCTAACGTGTGATACATTGTTGGATAGGTATTTAAAAATGAAGAAGGGTTTACTAAAATGGTTTTTTGATAATATTCATATTTTCGGAAATAATCGCTCCTAAAGGAAAAAAAAGTGTGTCCCCCCCCTCTAACTTTTGAACCATATATTATGTTTCAAAAATATGAAAAAAATCACATAAGTTGAACTTTATAAAGACTTTCTAGGAAAATTGTTTTGAACTTGATAGGTTCAGTAGTTTTTGAGAAAAATACGGAAAACTACGGAACCCTACACTGAGCGTGGCCTGACACGCTCTTGGCCGGTTTTTTTACTGTTGATTCGGGTTCAATTATAATTCATATTAATATATTAGATTTACAACTTTTACAAGTCATGGGTTAAACATATTTCTGACCACAGAATATATAACATGACGAGTTATTGACATCGTTACTCTAAATTTCCCTCTGAAACATGTATTAAAGATCTAATAAAGTGGTGAGAAGTGTAGGGTTTAAGTCCACGTGGCGTTTAGCGGTCAGTTCCTATTTTAGGGTGCGGTACAAACACCGTTTATGCATCTACCTCTAGTTGGCTACGTGCGTAAGTGCATACATATACATTATACGTTGGTATGGTACTTTATACGTGCCAGCAGGTACTTTTACCTACCGCAAACAAGGGGACATGTTCGCAACATTACGTCAAAAACAAGTATGCTCTATTTCACCTTATTCCCATTTCGCAAGGTGGAAAACTGTAATGTTGTTTGTGGCCAAGAGTTGACCGACATGGACGACAGGCGCCGTTTTTGTCTAGGACGGCAGTGGGTATGTCGTGCCACCATATTTGAACATGATATTGGGGTCGAAGCCATTCGTCTGGTAGTCCTCGTCAATCCTTACTGATTGACAAATAAAACTACCGATGTACTATTTAACAGTAAAAATGCTATTCGAATTCCTAATGCCTCTACGTGTACGTATTTAAAGATTAATTGAAGAGATAATTAATAGCTATCGGAATAATTGCAAATCGGCATCTTTAATCCATGCTTAGACAAGAATTTGAATTTGATAAACATTTCTCGCCATTTTAGTCTTATCGTTTATTTGAATTCATTAAGCTGATAAAGATAGGGATTATTACGATCGTGTCTATCTGAGAGTGCCTGAATAGCGAGCGCGCCTAATAGTCTCGTATTTCAAATTAATCCTGACAGTGTTATGCAAATTACATGTCCAGCGAGAGGGGTCATTATCGTTTTTAGGGGTCCATATGTAAAGGCTGACCGTAAACCAATTTAAATCCAGGGCCAAGTTAGAACACTGTCTTATTGACACCGTGCTTTCTTTGCCATAGATGATAGAAGTCACGTGCACGTTTACCGTGAAAAGGTTCTACAGTGGCATAGAATTCAAAATGGTTGGGTTAGCAAAACATTTTTTTTTTAATTAAATCGTATTCTATATCTTTTAGCAGCATCATCTGCATCATTTAAGAGGGCTATAATATTCCGTGTAAATACAAACTAACTTGCTTTGTGCCCCAGTTTTCCCCCAAATCGTTCCCTGCGGTTGGATAAATTCCCTAGCTAAATGTCTTCGTCGGAATGTTTACGAACTACGGTCAGCTGAGAATGCCGGGTGCCTTTTCCTTAGGTACAACATGTTTGTATACGATAACTCTGACTTTCGTAAAATTCTGAAATTATGTTGATTTTAATTACTAAGTACGAATTTACCCATGAAAAATCACACGTACACCCTTTTATTAATACACGTAATTTATAACAATAGAAAATGTTTCGCAATTAGATACAACGAATAATAAATTGTGTGTAAAACGAGTTTTAAAAATTCGTGTTACCGATATTAAATCTCCTTAAACTAGAATCTATAGAATTATACGGAACCGTCGTATCAATAACTCAGTACTCGCAAAAAACATTTTTAATTGTATATTGGCCAGCGCATGACAATCAGTACTTTAATCAAAATTTTAAAGAGTAGTTGTCTGTCACGTTAAAAGTCCATAATAAAAGTAACATGAGACATGCATAACTTTAGCTCATGTTACGTTTTCGAGTTGCGAGGGTGGCTAGTGCACGGATCAAATGGGGACGTCCCCTTATCGCCCTCAACCCTTTCCAGTCACACCCCAGTTATTTTGAAACACTAGCGGCTTGTGATCCACATTTGCGATAGGTATTGTAAAAGTGAGGCTCTATCCGATCTATATAAAAGTCCTGAATAATGGAATAGGGTAATATATTAATTTTTTTATTTTCGAATTGCTATAAATAAATAGACTAAAATTAAAAATATCGTTGGTTTTGTTCTATTCTCTTGTTCTATTGCTAATTGCTTGATTAGGAAAATGATAAAATCATCATGTACAGTCGACTACAAAGAGATGTAAGGTAATAATAAGGTGAAAAAGTGGATATGACATCTCTTTTTAGTCGACTGTACATGAGACACAATGATGACGTGATTACGACATGACTTAACATGTGATATTTAATTGTTAGTAATCCACTTTAGAACCAATTACAATTACAAAACTTCACCTAACCTCAAACCCGCATAATTCATGAACTTAATGTCTTTTTAATTCTACAATAAAACAAAGAAATATGACCTAAATAGTAAAAGGCTGGTTCACTAATTTAAAACAATAATGTCCTATTAGTTCCATTGGTCCCATTCGCTGTGCAGGCTTTCTCAGTGCATCTTTGGTCGAATTATTTGACCCCAGTGGAGAGCCCACGGGAACGTATTTGAAGTCATAACTGTCATCACGTTAACTGATCCGTACACCCGCATGAGGAAGTGGCTTATTGATTGAGCGGGAGCATCCACGGGGGATTGGCTTGACTCTAACGCTGATTGCGCACGTCATCACTGTTGCCAAGCCGTTCTATGCTGTTATTCTCCTTGCGTATATGGCGTCAGCTGCCGTGTGCTTCAGGCAAACCAGGGGATACACTGAAAAGAAAAAGAACATAACAGTAGAAGAATTCTTTGGTTGGGCTGTCAGTAATATTCCTATTTAGAACAGCTTCGAGAACCAGGCGGCTGACGCGGAATTGTTCTAAGCCCAGTGGCCTGCACGGCTTTTCCATTAGTAGAACTTATTATTAATCTGTGCCGCTGCTGTCATAGCGGTTTGCCGGCGGAGGCGAACACTCGCCTTAAACTCTGAATAAATTGTATGCACATATTTATTACCTACTCGTTATGCAGTAGCTCATGTACAGTATTTCAAAAGTGTTCCCCAGCCATAATAAGTTACGAGCAATAAACTTCTAACCCCAGTAGGCACGTGCCTAGGGAATTGTAAGCCGAAGCAATAATCTGTAACGTAACACTTTCATTTCTTCGTCTAGATATATAAACTCATCGGTTTATTGTCTAATGGTCACGCCTGTTTAGACATGTTTAAACTAAATCTCTGGATTTAGACAGTAGCCTGTTAAATAATGGAACTACGGATACCAACTTGTGTAGATTATGTATTTAGAAACTTACCTTACTTCAGAGAGTAAGGACCTAAACCTAATATTTTACCGAGAACAGGTAACTATTACAACACGTCGTAACGCTTTCTTCGTCTATTGTGTTGTGGTCAGTTCTGCTCCGGAATGTCAGTCAATTTCTGGATTTAGGTCGGAGCTTTTCAAATGACGCAACGTGCTATCGCTACACGCATGTGCTATTTGGGTTATTCCCAGGGAAGTTATCACCCACAGTGGTAGCTACATCGATTGTATTGAGGGAAAACCAAAGCTACCAATCGCAGGAACTACCCCTACTTTCCTATGATATGTCAAGAGGTATTAATATGTTGTTTATAATTTTTCGTATTCGATCCTATCTGGACCTCGTTGAGGATGGATGCAACAAATTTACGCAAATTTTAATTCTTATCAATTTTAAATATCAGTGATTATTTACACCAAAATTATTGATTTGACTTACTAGATGCTGATGGTATAGCTGCAGCGTAGATTAGATTCGGCCATATCGTGTTATAAACACGTATCAATTAGGCGGGTATGGCGCATTGTGAAACCAAATAATGGTGGCTTGCTATTGCGTAAACCCGAACATAAATCCCACTCGTTATTGTCGATTGCCGCAGACAGATAGAGCAATTCAATTAACACAGATTTCCTATTGTACCGCTTTTTAGTACAGTCGGCCTCGGTAACTGTGCACTGTAGTACTTTGTCGCAATAACACGTAAAATGCTACGGCAGGTTGAATGCACCAATTCACAGAACGATAAGGTGTTAAATTGATCACAGACTTTGAAGCCTGCCGTAGTACGTGCGTGCTCTGTCGCTCAACTCTTTTCATAAAGTCACGAATGTCCTTTGGGAGCGTAATGCCCTACATTCAAAGAGCTGTATTTGTGACTAACAATAACATAAACAAAAAACATTTTTATTGTGAACATTCGCCACAATTGGCCTCTCCGGGGTCAAATATTTCGATCAAAGCGCGTTCATAAAAAAAAGTAATGTTAGAGGCAAATGTCGTATAATGAGAATAATACAGTCATATTTGTTTTTACATCGACTACATTACTTTATCGATAAAAAACAAGAACTTCTAAAAAGCTTTCAAATGCTTTCACGTAAAAGCTTTATTGAGTCGATGATTAAAATTAAAGGGAGTTCAGCAATAAATCTGGCCGAGACAGGATAATGGACGTATAATCCCTCTTTTGTGTGTGGACCTGGACATCGACTGACGGCTTTTGTTATCAAATGTGGTGACTATGCTTTTAATCGCTTTGAATATGAATAGTTTTGTCTGCAAATCAACAACTTTATTTATTTTCATGTACATAGAATGTAATAGTATTGTAGACATTCATTTTATTTCTCATGTATTTTGAAATACCTACTCATACGAGCACATACATTCGTTAAGGTCGGTCGGTCACTTACTGGAAGTACTGAAATTGAAGACTATAACTCATTTGTGAAGTAAGAACGTCATGATCAATCTCCCCTTCGTTAACCACTTTATTTGCATGTGCAGGAAAGATCATTAGATTCATTAGTGATACAACAATGGACTTTGCAAATGAATCTATTGTTTTATTTTTTGTTGTGCGATGCCATATTGTTCTCCGTTACCTTGTGTACACAGGCTTATTAGGTTGCTAAAGTAAACAAGCTATCTTGTCACAATAGTCTCCCAGTTTGTATTAGGCACGGTAATAAAAAGAGGAAATGTAGAGCTGGCGCGGAACCCGCAGCTCTCTGAATAGAGGAATACGGCATAAGAGCTCCCATACAGAAAACTGTGAGGAAAACTTGTAGGCAAAGTATTCAAAGGCATCCCATCTCTTAAAGAGAGTCGAGTGCTCCACACTCCTGTTTCTACTTGAACATTTTCCCTTTGCCTCGTACACACAGAAAACGTTGGAAATAAAACCTCATAATTAAGTAAATTGAAAGGCTTAAGGCTTGAACACTTGGCATACCTATTTCCGGCGTTTAGCGGATTAACTCGGTAGATTTAACATGGCAACCTTCTGGTCTGACGTCAATTGTTTTAGCAAACGAGCCAGAGCGACCTTGCCCAGGTAATATAGCTGGATGAGCTAAATATATCCGTAGGTCAGGGGTCAGGCGATTGGCATCGATTTTTCAAATGAGCTGCGTGCAGATTGTATGCGTGCTGGCATGGCGATAACGACGGAATGCTTTCTTACTAACGATATCGGAATGGTGATGAATGATTTCAATTTCATAAATGGACACTGGGCTATTGCTTTAACTACATATTTACGAGACGTTTCAAAAACTTCCTAGCGGTGAAAAGGTTATTTATTACGCCGCAACATGCCGTAATGTGTTGGTGTTGTCGAGAGGCGCCTCGCTTATCTGAAAAGATAATTCTAGATTCTACAATGCCTTTACGAGCACTTAATCCTTAAATCAACTTTGATAAGAGCCATTTACGAAACCTCATCTACTATACTATCAAGGACACCTAAACGCTCCTGAAATACATTGTCCAATAGAATTTTCCCCCGCAATTCAGCCAGGGCCAGGGCCTTGAAAAGGACTTGCCCCTGTACGCAGGCGACGCGACCTTCACAGGCTGCTGGTTCAATAAACGGGCCTACTGCGTACCATATCCTTTCAAGGGCGCTCCTTGTAACTTTGTAAACACAAGAATATCGACCAGTCATATTAATACTCTACTATGCAGTAGTTGAGACCGCTACCTAATGACATTGGGACCTTATTATCTCTTCATCTTCTCAATTCCATCTGCTAATCAGCGTATGAAACCGTATTTTAACGCCTTGAAATTTCAACAAAATTAACACATTTTTTTAGAACAAAAACAATTATAAATTCGGTATATATTTTTTTAATCAGTAATCAGTAAGTATCTTTTCACCTCACTAGCTCGGAAAGGACTTTTTTATTCTTGAAAAACAGATAGCAAAATCGCATTTTATCCACAAGAGTGCAAAGAATATTTGAAATCCGAACGTGTCATTAGTTACTTTTTTAAATATAATTTTTTGTAAAGGCATGCCCGAGACAGGACAATTTTCTCCCTGTGCTTAAATTTTAATTGTCTTAACAAATCATGTGATGCGAACGTAAAAATAATTTCATATCGAATTGTATCCGACTGAAAACATAAAATTCAAACAATTTTATAACATTATTTTACCATAACCAACACTTGAAATCTGTCTGTCTGTCTGTCTGTCTGTTTGTCTGTCTGTGTGTGTGTCTGTCTGTGGCATCGTAGCTCCCGAACGGATACAAGAAATTGTATTTTTGACTCGGGGGTTTTTTCCATTGTACTTATTCAGAACGCACCTTAAGTAACATTGCATTCTCAAAACGCGTGAAACGGAACGCACCCAAATAGATTTTTCTTCTTGATTCTTAATTTGAAACTTTTGTCGGTTCATCGTGGAAATTGTAATGAACGCAAATTGACTTATTTCTGTGCAATTATGTTCCAGTTGTTTTTAATGCGTGTTTCCTCGCTTTAGTGAGGTGAAAAGTTAAGTGTTACACACGGGATGCAAAGTTATTTTACCTCGTGTGTATTGCAACACTCTCTACGCTCAGGATTCTATTTTTGAACTACTAGCTTCGCTCGTGGTTCGACCATTTTAGAACCATTCGCTTCGCTCGTGGTTCAACCATAGAATCCATTCGCTAGTTCGTAGTTCAACCCTAGAATCCACACTCGGTTCGTGTTGCAATTCCACACTCGGTTAAAAATAACGATGACATCAATTTGACGTCACGCTCCATATAGGGTGATCACAAATTGTTTTATTGTAAATTATTAATATTGTCTTCGGTTACCGCGATAGTTACTCATTAATTAATTAATTAATTGATTAATTGGTTAATTATTTTTTAACAGAGTAATGGTAAAAAATTTTTTGAATATTGTATAACTAGCTTTATTAATAGTGTGTGAACCTGCCTTAGAAATCTAGATTATTTGTGGTCATGGTTCGTTAATATTTCTTGTAAGTGGGTAGCTTTTGCACATTTTAATTTTTCCTCAGTCACCCGTTGACCACGAACGCTGTAAAGAGTTCGAAACGTCGGGATGTATTTTAAATTCATTATACGCGATTTAATCCGTTTCCATAGTTTTATTTCATTAAAACTATTTGGGATCACCCTATACGGAGCGTGACGTCAGATTAATGTCATCGGCATGAAATGTACGCTCCCTGCAAATAACTATTATTGCTTCGTTTGTTCAGCTATGAAACCCTGTAGGGCACTACAATATACATTAAATCTAAGTTATCCAAATACATAGTGATAATTATATTATTGTTAAAACGGTTATTGCCTAAACATTGTTTTTCTAGTAACAACGTAAATATATATATCTACTAACTACAAATAAACTTATGTTATGTATTGTTTTTAATATCATGAAACGCATTTAAAGCGCCCTAATGATTGTTTTATTTCGTTAACTATCCCATTATTAGCAGCGTCTATGGGTAATTAAGTGAAAATACCTTTATAGCTCTAAATATTTATCTGCCTGAGCCACATTAGGGGTAATTTCACGAGTAAATGCTGTCAACATCCGGTATGTGTAGTGTCCGTAAAGGTATATTTCCTGGATTATGGCTACATTAGCGGTTCGTGCGAATGTCGCTACTAATCGTATCATGTAATAACCGCGCTAATGAGTTGTTAAACACTTGAAGCGAATTTCATTAGTTTTTAAATGGAATTTTCTACTTTTACGTAATTCTAAGGGAAAATGAACACTGTTTGAGGTCAAAAATGTCCTTACGGTAAGGTATGTTGGCAAGTTGGACTAAATAAAAATTTCCTTGTATTTCTTAAGATGGTGAACATGCCTTACAAGTGACCTTAGGTATAGGTAAATACTGTAAATAGTCATCTTTACGCTTAGTTATATTTATTTTATGCTGGTGATGGCTTGACGTCATGGAACGCACAAATCCCTCCGTCTGAAGAGCACCATAAAATTTAAGCTGAATTCATCGCCGCCATTCGGCTAGGTAAATCACCAACTCATAAAAACCATGTTACTTATTATAATATTAGACAAACTACGCACGTATCCAAGAGTACTTTGAATGACATAACGCACTCGCTTATGGGTCCAGAACGCTGGGTCATCGCGGCAAACTGTGACAAAAGAAACGTATGCACGTAATACCACGGTTTACTGTTTTGAAGACTACCTCAGAATTAAAAGCAGGTCATGTCATTGTACCAAAGAGACGAATTATTGGGGAATAAAGATACAGCAGGGCTAACACATGATTAGCTCGACAGTATCTCGAATCAAACGTCTTTTTCTGTATTAATGGCACAAGGGAGGGTAGTATATGTCGCGGCGACATAATATCGCGCTAATCGTGTGCTAACCCTAAGTATAGAAGATATGATGTAAATCAGTACCTAGATACATACTTCAACAGTGTCTAATAAAGTTACTTTATTTATTTTTCAAATTACGTATCTACAAAATTACCTAAAAGCCTGTCTTAATAAACGTTTAACACGGCAGTAGATGTTATTTGATAACAAAATGTGACACAGAGGCAGTTGGCGCCGGCACATTATGTAAATTTGTCTTATATCACACATAGGTAAGATGTGAGCTTACAATATGACCTGCTTTGCTACATTAAGGTCATTGCTTGCCAGAATATTTATGAATGCTAACATTTTGTGCATCTAATTTGATATACTATTGCCGAATACAGAATTACCGAATAGGTTATAGAAAAATTGTAATAAACGATAGGTACTAATCGTACCTAAATAGTAAATAGTTCGTATTTTGTATATAATTGTAATTAGAGATGGGCGCTGACGGGTAAATACCGGGAAAATACCCATATCTACCCAATCTACCCGGTATTTACCCGTATCTACCCAAATGAGCGGGTATAAAAAATAATCTATGAAATTAAAGATTATTCTTAATTTACATGACTGAAATATATTTTTCTACTAAAATAAATATATATATTTGACTAACTAATATTAAAATGTTAACAGAGATTCCAAATATTCCATATATCATGTGTTATTTACCACATTCAATTAAAAAGTTGTATTCCCCAGATGTTTTAGGCCCACTAAGTATTCAAATAACTTACTTAACTTAAACACGGTGGACAGACAAATTCAAATTCATTAGCCAATGAGGTCACAGCTTTGCAAAACGCCAGGTAGTTGCATCCGTATTTAAAGGGTGCAATAAGTCACTTGACCGGTCAGTTACTTTTTTTTATTTTTATTTATGGGATACTTATACTTTAGTTTGTACTTAGTTAAACAAGCGCCACGTCCATGTGTGATTTTAATTAACACTTGCTTTGAATTCGGACTGTAATAATGCCTTCTATGTGACTTCGGCTAGATAGTAGGCTTTACCAAACAAACAGCAAGTAACATTTTAGTGCTATAATTCTGGTTTTCGACGCTAAAAGCTACTATAGATGTCGTATAAAGGTTTTCGCGTGACCGCCTGTCGTATAAAAGCCTCCAGTAACACCTTTTAGCTATATAAGCTTGTACCGCTAAAAGGTGTTATTAGGAAGTGATGTAAACGTTTATATCACCATTTTATAGAGCCGCTATAGGCCTGGTCTATAACAGGATCAAATATGACTACTATAGGTCTATATTATTGTATAATAGTGTTAGGAATCACTGCTATGCAAGCAATTTGCGCTACTAAGGTTCCCGACAAGCCGCTATAGTTGTTGCGTTATACAGCTAAAAGGTGTTATTAGGAAGTGATGTAAACGTTTATATCACCATTTTATAGAGCCGCTATAGGTCTGGTCTATAACAGGATCAAATATGACTATTATAGAACAATATTACTGTATAATGGTGTTAGAAATCACTGTTATGCAATCAATTTGCGCTATTAAGGTTACCAACAAGCCGCTTATAGTATTTTTAGTAGTTGTGTTTTAACAGATTTAAAACCTAACTATACCACTATTTTGGGATATAGTGGCTTTGGAAAACACTGCTATAGTATTTAACACTGTATAGTAGTGATATGAATACCATTATAGAGCTATTTTTATAATGAAGTTTTCAGGATACGTTTATATAGCTTTGAAAAGGTTATAGTCGTTTTCTAATGCCTTTTATATCTCATCGCCGTATACGCCACAATGACTCTTTAAATATCACAGACCTGTTGAATAATGATTTCGGTATCTCTTTTAAAACACAATAGCGTTATAGCTGAGTTTACTATATGTTTTATAAACCAAATCAGATATATAAGAGTAGAAAACGATTACTTTTAAATGACAATTTTGACCTTAAAAGGCTGCTTTATGGTGTTTATACATCGTAATTATGAAATCAGGCCAAAGATGCGGTATCTGGTTCCGTACAGTGTTTTTCTAGAAATTAACTTTAAAAATAGGTACACATAGCGACCAATTGTAGTTTAGATTTGTCATACTAAAAAGAAAACAACATTTATTAATACTGTTTAAAAGATCTTTCTATAGTAAAACATTGAAAACAAGTATTGTTTTCTATATAAAGAACTTATAAGTTAAACTGGATCATAGTTAAATTCTCATGCAACCCTAATTGAATCCACAATGGCAGGCTTATGGCAGTGAATGCGTATGATAAGTGATATAGTCGAACTATAAAAGCGTATGTTTTACTTCTTGGATCCATAGTAGAAACTATGGTGCCAATAATTTTATTGTATTAAATTATATTTATTTATTTTATTCAAAACATGTATAAATCGAGGGCGCATTTAAAATACTCCATTAAACTAATATTCTTTTAACGGTAAAATTTCCATCGCATACCTTTTTGCACTAATGATGGAAGTATATGAAATCCAAATTATGTTAATTGACACTAAACTTCACAAGTTCACACGCCACTTTTCGTTAAGTTCCTCGTTTAGAACAGTTTTTGTTAAATATTACACACATTAAATTATTTTAGAAATTTCGCATTAAAAGGGACGGCAACTGCTATTATAGAACAAAATAACCTGTATAACGGAATCTCAAATGCTACTATAGCATACATTGATACTATAATAGCGTTACTGTGTCCTCTATGTCAACAAATTAGCACAATAGTCATCATTACATCACCATTATAGACCTTAAACGTCACGGATGATACTGCTATACAGGGCCGGATTAAGGGTAGAGCGAGTGGAGCGGTCGCTCTAGGCGCCGAAAGATTTGGTATTGTGATTCAGATTATCTGCAAAGTTGCACCACAATGCCACCATGTACAACATTCATAAGGTGGGAGCTGTTGCTCCTGTTGCTAGGGCGCCGCGAAAGACGTTTCTAATGTAGCTCTTGACGAACCACATTGTTGCGAGGCCGAACGACAAAGATAATGTTACGTCGCCATCCAAACGCTCAGTGTTCATCCAGAATTCAAAGCTTAGTTCCTCTAAAGCCAAAGGCGCAAAACGTCTCACAGAGGCGCAATTATGTAAGCGTGATGATAAACGCACTTCTAATAACCCAAATCTAAATACCCCAAAATAAGCTAAAGGCCGAATAATATGAGAGCTTAATTAACCTAAGTATTTAATTCCAAGCTTTGCTCTTCTGCAATTAGTGTCGAACTTCTCGACTTTTCCATGTCTGTCCAAGTTGGCCATTGTTGCAATGTGCTTATCTCTCCCATGCCTTGCCTTGGCTCTGAACTTAAGCTCAAATCCGACTGTTATCAGTTTCTTGGTCTGCCAGAGCTTGGTCTTTGGCCTCTTTTGTTTCATCACAGCCATTTGTTCTTGTTCTAGTGAACTTCAATGATGACGCCGCACAGGAAAGCATTAACCCGTACGTTTGTCCTATGAAAGACAGGGACTGTTATAGAATCAAGCCCCCCCATAAATAATAGTAAAAATTTTCGCGCTCGATTCGCTCGCGCTTTAATTTCTATCGATGCATGTTTATGTGAAATATTTTAGTTGCCTAGTCAAATGGTTGTGACGTTTCAGATGGATACAACGAATCTATGAGCATTTTGGCATCGAACCCCCCCAATAAGTTTAAAGGGGGCGCCAAAACTATATCTCGCTCTACCCTGATCGAGTGCGCGGGCCGGCGCTGCTGCTATAGGCCTATTATATCACTAAATGGCTGCATAATTGCGCCAAATCGGCTCTACAGTACCAATATAGACTATTTATAGGACCATTTAGTGTGATTTAATTTGGTGTCCTCGACCACTATAGGACCAGAAATTGTTACTTGAGAGGAACTATAATAAGCACACAAAATTTCATCCCCATCGGTTCAGCCGTTTAGGAGGAGGAGGTAACAAACACACAAGCATGTCAATGATATTTAACAAATTCCTTATTCAATACAAATACTTCGATATATGTTTATAGAACTATATTAATAAAATAATTGTAATTGATTGATTGTACCTGTTATTAGTTGGTACTTAATCATAATAAAGTTGTTTATGTTTTAGTTATAAATTATCTTCTCTTGCTCGAGTTCCGAGGCCGCAGCGGGCTTAAACTTTTTAAACTTGGTGCCCGGTGCCCGCCCGGCACGAGCTCGTGAACAAAATGAATTTAAAAATTCATAACTCTGCCGTTTCCGTTTATCTAAAGTGCCAGAAACGAGGCCGTGGCTGCCCGCGATAACGAGCGGGAAAGAGCGGTGAAACACAATCATTGCACTGCAGGGGTTGCAATTGCAATTGTACCCGTGACGAGTCGCTGTGTAATAATGCTCAGATTTCGAAGCGAGGCGCGGAAGTGAGGCCACGCCACGCTTATTAGCCTGAGTTTACAGGAACTGCAATCACAGTCGAAACAAACGAGGTCACAACCCCGAGGAACCTATTTTCAACCTGTCAATAACAGTTCAAATCAAACTACTTCTGGTGTTACGCAAGAAAGATGAACTATGGAAATGCTTGCCATGCATTTGCGTGAAGCCACCTAATGGATTTCTGCTTGTATTTTGGGCGCGCGCCAAGAGATATGTTCGCAAAGATCCTTTTAGAGTGGAGCATATGCGCAAAATATGTAGGTAACATAAGATGATGTCATTATGTTAGTCATTATTAGCAAACGTCTGTATAAACCGGTATTACCTTTAAAGGATCTTATATATTTTTAATATACCTGTATTGTAAAGTCGATGTCTTCATGCATTCTTTCTCTGATTTATGGCAGGCGAATACAATTTTAAACCTACGCTTTAGGTTGAGGCGCATACATACTTTGAACGTCATGCATGTATGTGCATTAAATCAATACGGAGCCTCAGTCGTAACCTCATTCGAGTACCATAGATCAGTAAAATAACCTTTTATTGATTGCCCAGGTATTAAACCTTTGTTTTCTAGTTTTTTCTACAACATATTGACTTAAATATTGAATTTATTGATTGCTTCGGGTTTAAAAACAAAATCACAATCTTAAACCCTATTGAAGAGCTATATAAAATACTAATAGGAAAATATACAGTTTACCTTCCCCACATTATAAGGACGACCTTCCCTACTTAGCTAGAATTAAATATCAGTTTGTTTTTACACTACGCCGAATGAAGTTATACTTAACAAAAACACACGTCCTATAAATGTTATTAATCCAACAAATCGTGTGTGGTGTCAAGTTAGCTCAAGCATGAACAATATTCCATTCTTGAAGTGTCCTTGTGATTTTATCGCAATAAAGAATGTTTTCATCTGGAATCTACAACAAATCGTCATCATTGGAGATGCAGTATAAGGTCCCTTTAGGTATTGAACACCACATATATCTGAATATGCCAAAATACAACCGGACGTTAAAGTAGGCCAAATACAAAATTCCAACATATAAAATCTAATTTGAGAGCACTATCTAATCATCGCATTGTACTTGTTGCAGTCGTATCTCGGAGCGCGTTGATCGCGTCCGGCAGCGTGGGGCTGGTCCCCGTCGGAGCCCTGGGAGCGGACGAGATGGTGCAGGAGGGGGAGGGCGCCGCGGGCGGGCTCATCGCGCCGCGCCGCCTGCCCAACCCCTGCCTCGACAGCCCGCAGAGGATGGACCTGCATCGGGAGCTGTTGTTTAATCAAAAAATGTAAGTAGCTCTAAGATGAATGCAGATTTTGCTATCGTCGTGCAGAAAGCAAGCTCGCACCACGCTTTTATCTTTAGCGACCCTTCTGGCCTCACTCCTGTTCAACCTGACCGCTCGTAGGCCACTCTTGTCGCCAAGCGTCAACTAAGCCCGTGAAACCACGACTACCATCTAGGAGTTACCTGTCAAAAGTGTTTACATACAATGTATAAGCGAGAAATACCTCTGCCTGGACAGTTAGCCAGCCTGTTGGCGCCGTTTGCAGAAAATATGGATTGGCACCGGGGACTGGATTCAACCAGAAGTAACACCTGCTTCTGCTGCATCACTTCTCGAGAAGGACGACAGCAGCTTCACGCAGCTTACAAGCAAGAGTTTTTGTTACCAAGTATGAGTTGTGTTGTATACCAAATGCGTTCTTGCTCCTATCATCGTATCATACACACTTTGGTCACACTTTGCGCACTAGAAACACTTTTTGTCATTCTGGACAATCTAAAGTCCGTGCGTCCTCGCTCGGTACGTTATTTTTATGATTCTTAAGCAACAGAAACCTACATGACTCCATCCCGTCGCTAAAAATGTATGGAGGATCTTACTTGAAACTGATAAGAAACTGGTTGAAAGGCCAATGGACAAGTAAAGTCTATACAGAACATAAAAAAGTAAAAAAATGCCACTCGTTTGCTTATATCTTCATAATAAGTACACCGATAAATAAGTTGTTTCATATCAATGAGTGAGGATTTTTAACATGTAATACATATGCATGACCTTCACTGGATCTGTAATAAAATTGTCAATAACTTAGTTTCCATTGTATCAAATGATCATAATATACGCACATAACTATCGATGGCTCGATAGTCTGCTATTTAAGGAGCCGTTGACGTCTAGGCACGTCTTAATACATATCAATTCTATGAACCATTATAGTCAATTCTTAACCGTGCCTTGTCTTCGTTGGACTTTATCCAATTCGGGTTTATTAGAGTTATCTATTTCGTCCTCTATGCATGGCTGAAATGACTTTGAACTCAGTCGCAAGATCAATGGAACCGAATCCTACGTTGAGGTCAAACACTTTTATCTTACGAACGGTGGAATTTTCAACTCTTAGATTAATCGCAGCAATTTTGGGTAGCATAATAAGTTTAGTGTAATAGTGGGTTGTCCTGTCCATAATTATATGTATTTAAGAAATGGTTTAGTCCATGTGAAAATTATTCCAACATTTTAGATAAACATTCATCCATTATTTGCGCTGTGAGTAATTATGCTACTGTATTATATCTTACTGTATTGTAAGACTTGTCAATTGTGAGAATTATAAGTCTTATAGGATAGGGGAAGGTTGCGATCATTGGACCAGCGCTTTGATTGGACCACTTCAATATTTCAAAATGTAATCGTGATAGATGGAATCCAGTAAGATACAAGGTGACCTTAGGCCTCACCTTGGGCTACCCCCTAACCTCAGTCGCGCCTCGCTTCCCGGAAAAGAGTGACGCGTCCAAGTGTGTTTCGGGCGCTGTTGAAGTTAAATTACACGAAGGAATAAAATCACGAAAGTATAAATACATTGGTTGCTTAAACATTTATTAATGAGCAAATTTAAAAAAACAGTTTCCAGGCATTTGTTTTCTCTATTTTTTAATATTTTTATTTGTGATGTGATACTTAGTTGCTATCAATGGACCACCTGTGGGTTCTATCATCGGACCGGTCCAATCATGGCAAACTTTTTTAGAACTATTCACCCGTGCGCAAATAGACAATATATATATGTATATATATATGTATATATATATTTTTTTTAATTATAAAATTTGTATAAAAAATATTTAATTGAAAAATTTTTTTTTTTCGATTTCCATAAGTTTCCTTGATTTGACCATTGGTATAAATTTCCTAAGTCCATTGATGGCGACTTTGTGGTCCAATGAAGGCGACTCTAGTCCAAAGAAGGCAACAGCTTATGAAAACCTTTTCACGATTTTTCTCTAAATTTATTATACTTTTTTTATTGTGAATAAGGTAATTAATAAATAGATGTCAAGAATTAAAACTTCTCAAACTAGTTTTATTTTTTGACATAAAATCTATGAATTATAGAGCAGCGAAGTTAAGTGGTCCAATGATAGCAACCTTCCCCTACTTACTTCTTTTTAGATACATGTATTGGCATATTATGTTATAATAATATGTGTACCTGATTATCTTGTTTGAACAATTTGTATTTAAATCACTTGTTGGTTTTGTGTTGATTCAATAGTTCACGTCACGAGCAACGGATGTAGGTATACAGTCATAGTACGAGTATCGTACAACCGATTACGTTCTTATTTTTATCGTTATTGTTTCTTAGAAAATATATCACAATTATGTATAAACGCCGCACTCAACGTCAGTTCAAGAATTCACCTTTATTTTAAAATCACTTTGAGTCACGACATCGGCACGTCTATTGGCTTCCTTTAAGAAATGAAGCGCTTTCTATGATACCTTCCCTCATTGTTCCCGAGAGCCCTTCTGGGGAGCACTTCGCACCTTCCACTCAATACTCTTTGTTCAAAACTGGAATGTTCGCTCTCTAACAAGCTATCTCGTACTTAGGTCCGTGTAAAGATGTTATATGCGGCGTTTTAAGAGCATTTTTATTTTCCGCGCTCCTTACCTACTTATTAAAAATATTAATAGAAAGAAGTTAACCTGTACCTTGAAGACGAAGAGTTCCAAACTAAAAATCTCTAAGCGTATATGGGGTACAAAAGTAGGATAAGAACTTGTAAAGTGGACAAAGTCTATTGCTTATTAAATTAAAATTTATTAACGTATGCGGAATGAAATCTGGACAAAATTCAATGTCTTATAAAATTAATATAACATAGTTTATTTTTGATATCTTTCGTGATTTTAATTATGTATTGAATATCGATAAATAAAAGAGTTAGTTTTCGCCAATGTGAGGCTTCTAACAGAACTTGTGATACTTTATGTCCATCGGTGTCGACAAAACCAATGTTAGCATTTTTTGAGGTCCAAAATTATCTTCCATGTGATAACTTTTTAAAGAAGCTTCGTATGCTCGACATTTTTCACATTCTTGTCCGTAGGATCATTAGTGTTCTCAAAATAATAGTTTTCTTGTCGTGAAATTCCATTTACTCGACATATTATTAGTCATTCATAAACCCAGAAATGCAAAAACAGCTGTTTTTTACATTTTTTGACTTAACGGCGTAGCAGCATTTTCAAAGTTGTTTATTTTATTTTTGAAGACTATAGGCCTAACTTTTTTTGAATGTGTATCGATACTCATGTCTTCAAGATAATTTTTATCACTTTCGCTGCCCCATTCGAATGCTGTCTCGAGCTCTCTGTGAGATTTTGTGCCTTAGGGCTCATCCATAAATTACGTCACACGTTAAGGGGGAGGGAGGGGGTCGACGAAGTGTGACAATATGTGACAAGGGGGTGGGAGGGGTCCTAAATTTCGTGACGTCACATTTTAAAATCTATCATAATGTAAGGGTTAAAACACGAACTTTAAACTGTTACTTTATGAAAACCTCATAAACATATACAAATACAGAATGTTCGGTAACCGGATGAAAAATCGAAAGTAGGCAATATTCTTTAAACAAATATAAGATACCAATTGTTTTGTCGACCGATTCAGAATCTGAAATCTTGAGCGTTGCGGGGGTTTCAAGGCACGTAGGTTAAATAAATTTGTCACACACACTCCAACACGTGGAAAATATTAACTGCAGAACATCAAACAATTTAGTTTTATTCTTTTTTTTTAACATTTAAGACTCAAAATCATCATTTAAACGTTCATTCTACCAGCCACAGCCAGTGGCTAAAAGTTAAAATTTCTATGAAAGTACTTTGCACTCTTATAGATACAATGAAACTTTGTCATTCGTTTTTGAAGTATCAAGAGAGCCTTTACTTTACCTGTTGGTGTGGTGAAGAATAATTTAAGTACATAAATTTATAAGATTGATTTCTAACCGCTGTTTTCATTCAATAATATTTACTTGTAAATTTGCAAAATAAGTATGTGACGTCACACTAGGGAGGGGGGAGTCTCACAAATGTGACCAGCTGTGACAAGGAGGGGGGGAGGGGTCAAAAATCACGATTTTTAGTGTGACGTAATTTATGGATGATCCCTTAGGGGGCCGACATTTCTTTTAATCAAATCTCTCCCAGAAAACTAGCCAATGCTGTAATGTTTTCTTGGACCACGCTTTGTTGGGGTAGTTTTTTGTAAAGAAAAAGGACGCAAAAATATTATAAATTGACTGTTAGCTTCTAACCCTTCCTACAAAACTTTCCTCGGGCTTTGCATTCGGTCACAGAAAATTGGTATGTAGAAATTACAAACAGTTTCGCTAGGTCGTCCTTCTCGATTGACCATCATTTCGAGAAAAGGAATCCAATACTCATGAAACTTACCAGTTTAAATGACAGATATGTAAACTTTAATCTGGCATTTATACATTATTTTAGTTTATTTATTTACTTACTCTGTACAATATCAAAACTTTGTCCAGATTTCATTCCGCATACGTTACTTCGGACTTGTCATTCTTAAATGCGGACAGTTATTTACTAGATGGGAAGAACTGTTTTTGTTACTTTAAATACTTAGTTTCCATCTATTTGTTACGCACGTGTCACAGTTGTTTTCACATGCAGAATTGACGTAAGTAAGTACCTACTAATACTCCTCAAATTCTCTAGAAAAAATAACAGTTGTAGGTTTGTAAAAATACTATCTTTATAGTTTATCCATAGAACGTATATCTTTCCTACGCACAGAACATCTAAGTAAATATACCAATATTTTCTTCATTATTTTACAATTAAAGTATGATTAAACAGCTGTCTAATTTCTAAATTTTGTCACCGACAAAGTGTACGCGTAAACCGTATAGTTACAATCAGTATTCAAGTAAGTATACGGCAGGTTATTTGAACAATAGATCGGTGCCCAAATTCTTTACGCTGGGAACCGTCGGGTGCACTTTTTGTGGGCATTCTTGGCATGAACCAACGAGAACTTACTAATGAATGCTCGGGAAGAACGTATAGAGTCGGCGTTGAAAATTAAAATGAATGAAGTCTCAAAAATTCTTTACTTAGTTTTCCGTATCGCACAGAACTTACAGTGTTGCAACCTCTTTTTATTTTAAATCTGCATTGAAAGTACAACTACATATTAAGTAGTCTGCATCAGCGTATGGTTTTATACGTCGTGTTGACAAAGTATCGTAATTCAGTCAGACTTACAGAGTTTTTAAACCAATAATAACTTTTAAGACCTCCCACGAATTCATGATATATACCTGTGTCATATTTGTATGGCCGGATGAAATATGAAAGCAAATGTACTCGCACAGAGCTTGGAAATGTACATAAAAGCGCATTGCAGCACACATGTTGGGTTTTTGCTATGTTCGGATTCTTAGAGCACAGGTGCACCGCATCCTGCCTCGTCCTGGCGTAATTACCCAACATCTGTCTCCGAGACGCGGCTCATAAAATAAATTGCGTTTAATTTATATTTATAAACTTTTATGAACCCGTTCTCGTTTAGTCAGAATAGAATTGTTTTCAGTACACCAATTCAAATCCGATTCAATTCAATTATTTATTGATAAAATCATAATTTTACGCATCTTAATAAAAACAATACAGTAGGTACAATAAATATTGGTAAATGCGTCACAGTTATTACACAGAGAGATATTACTAACCTATTGTCAACCTAATGTACAATATCATACAAGGTTCGTTTAGTTTACTTTATATTTAGAAAAATTAGTTGAACCTGATAAGTTGAATGCTTACTCAAGTCTCCGAGATCTGAGACTTGATCAAGTTGGTTTACTGTCTATGTACCTACACCATTTTATAACATTATCGTTTACCCATAGAGGCACTGACCCGGTTGTCGATTAGCGATTTCAGTTTTTATTCCATATACCACAATTGTTTAGCGATCGTTATGTCATATTCTCACATTGCTAGTTGGTAGTTGCTACACGAGTTTTGCAATTGCAAAGAACGCGTTACTCAATGAAAGTATCTCACCGTCATTCCTCGGGTTTGAATTGGATATAAAAAACGCTAGAAAAAAAACGTGGGAATATCTCCAGATTTACAATAACGTAGAGGAATCTATTGGATTTTGTAGTAAACTGATGCTTTCATAACTGGGCCTCGATCCAATTGTTGTTATAGGTCGGGATTTGTTTACATCAAACCGGATGCCGAAACTATTAAGTTTTATGAGTGTATAATGATGGGTTGAAACTTGAAAGTTAGTAAATAATAAAAAAGCTAACAGGTGCCGGTAGCGCACTGTGGATTCCGCAGCACTATAACACAGTTAGTGGTCATTTATTTAAACATCTAAAATAAATTGATGTTATTTTTAATGCCATCCTACCAAAAATATTTAATTTATATTAAATAAACTAGCAATAAGGATTAAAACATAAGTACAATTAGGATATATACTCTGTCAAACAAGTCTGTCAGTAAATAAGAACTAAGAAAACTATAGGTATCCTTTTCTCTAGCACCCTAAAGAAAAGGATGCATATAATTTTCATTGTTCTTATTTACCGACAAACTTGTTTGACAGAGTTTAGGATCGTTCATTCATGACATAGACATCGCGGTCAAAAACATTTGCGGTTTTTGGAGGAAATACATACCTAATTTCCTACATATGACGTGAAATATAAGGCGTATAAGTAAATATTATTATCAATAATTATCCTCCACCTATTCGTTTCCATTGTTATCATATGCAATTGTTTTATTATACGAAACACTAACAATAACACGCAATAGGTATCGACGCAGTTTTATTGAAAAAATAAATAAAAGAGGGACTCATTTTGAGTGTTTGGTTCTACTTGTTGATTCAGCCAATTTCCCAATGAGCGTGCCGTCAGTGCCGTCACCATCTCGGTTGGTACGCTATTCCAATCGCTTCCCAATCACCGAGGAGAACATTACTGACAACTTGTATAAGAGCATCGCAATGCATAGTGGAGACAACACAGGTCACAACTGAACTTGTTCGCCTGAACGTTCAACTCTGTAAGCATTGGTAACACCCGCTCTGTTATTTCCGCGCCGTCGGCAGCGCGCCCTGACGGAAGGAAGCAATTCCCAGTCGGCTAACGGGAGTGCAACGCTATACGCAAACGCTGCAGTTATAGGAATGTTCCCACCGCACCACTGAGCCGTCTCGCCGCACTGCCTTCCCAGAGTCTCCATTACAACATTTACAGCTGACGCCTTAGTCCGTAAACCGAGAAAATTCTCATTCAGTCGAACTACAATCTTATATTATTGACTAGCTTGTGCCCACGGCTTCGCTGGCGTTAAATTCCCGAAAATTGCGGAATGCTCCATACAACCGTTCACCCCCCCCCATTTTAGGTAAGTGGGAGGTTAGAAAGAGACAAAAAGTAGCCTATGTCAGGGATGGAGAGTGCTCCATCCCTTCATCTAACTATCTCCACTTAAAATATCAACTGAATTCGTACTATTCGTAGCTCCGTTTGGCCGTGAAAGACGGACAAACAAACAGACACACACACACACTTTCCCGTTTATAATATTAGTATGGATGTGGGAATTTTCGATGCTCTCTAACCAGTTCCTCCTTGCGTTATTCCGGCATTTATGCTCTGTAACCAGTGTGACCATGTTAACTGTCAGGAGGACCGGCGGGTATGCGCACATATTCGATCGGTCTCCCACTGAAATTCAATGCGTGAAGTGCCTGAAAAGTGCAGGTAAACAAAATGCAGTGGAAGTATAAACAATTTTCCGATTAGTCAGTTGTAAACACAGCACGCAAACATTAAACTTTGCTATCGACATCGTCGATCTGATCGCGGAAAATCAATCGCAAGACGTTTATATCTGATACGATAACTTCGTTATTTCGCAGTTGCCGACTTGCATTTACTGCTCCGCGGGCTTTACTGATTGCATTTCTGGTACGGCTCATATATAACTGTATGCGCGAATTTGGAGTCAGGAGGATCAAAATATCCTCATTTTAGTCCTACTAATTTTGGCGCTTGTATGTATTATGATTATGACTTATAAAATATCGAGTTTTTGTGGACATGGTACGTATTAAAAGAACTAAGCATGCGTTTATCTATCTTAGTCCAAAGAATAGTCATAGGTACTCGTACTAGTTTGTGGGAAAGCGACAGTTATCTGAACCTGACCTTTCAACCTCAAGGGAAAATTATGTAAAGTCTTGTTCGAATTTCTCAAGAGAGTTTGCCAGTTGCCATCAGCTTTAGAAGTTCTCAGACGACCGACCGCCTGTTCTGAAGCACTCAGTTACTAAACGTAAGACCTGTCATCGTTTCCCAGACGGCTGTTATTATTTATTTATTTAATTATTACAATCAAAGGTAACTATAGTATAAATATACAGTGCTCCACAAAACGATGGTATAAGTTTGACGGTGGAGTCAAGAAATCAAATAATACTTCTAAGGTTAACAGTCAGTTAAAAATTCCCTGATGAGGGATAAGAGGATATCATCATCATCATCAAGGTTAACACTTGAGTACCCATAAACATTAAAATAACATAAATGCAGGAAGACGATCCCTTATAGAGTTTCTAAGAGATACTTTTTTAATCGACTTTTGAAGGTATTTTTGTTTAGTTCCTGTGTTATATCACTTGGCAATGAGTTCAGTAAGTAGGGTATACGTTTTTTAAGTGTCCTGTCACCGTAGTAATTCGACACTCTAGGAACTACATATTTGCCTGCTGATACGGCTCTGGTGTTATGGCTATGATTGACTTGTTCAATAAGGTCTAGTTAGCTCACTCTTCTCTGCCTGTTGGCCTGAATACGATATGCAAATAGCGTTACATTTCTCCATCACCGCTCAGGCTGTAATTAGTTGGGATTAAACCGTTGGTGCCGTGGTAATGGGACGTCAACTCGATTCCAGTGCACCTCTCCCGCGCCGCTTGCAGGCCAATCGTAAATTTCTGCTCTGCTGAACTCACTGATTGCAAACTTATTTTAGGCTTGTGTAATGGAAAATATCTACGTGTTTTTGTTTGATGTGTGTACACGCTGTCCGGATTTAATTACCGACTGGTCTTTTTTTGCTGAAACAAGGTGTGAAATTCAATCTGTTTATAGAAACGTTGGGTATTCGAGAAATAATTATCTAACTGTGCGCATGTGTTAACATTCCAGTAGATGTATCTTAGTTGTAGGTATTGGTATCTTCATTTATTGTATAAAAAATAGACGACATCTCTGACGTCATAAATGCTGCACACATGCAAGTCATAATTATATATATTCTTTTGCGTGGGAAATAATTGAAGTGACTGAAGCCAACTAAGCCAACACACTTCGAGTATCTATCTGATCTGATATTACTGTATTGAATACCTACTGCATTGAATTAGCAATTGCGTAATTTTATTATTTATCAAATGCATATTATCGGCTCGTTGAAATCACTACATATTTATCGGTCTGAGTAGATTATACAAGTGGGTTGCCGGTTGGTTAGTAAGTAGGTGCACCTGCAGTACAGGTATAAGTATCTAATGTGAATTATTGTCCATATTAACAGGTACTTTACTAGTACTAGTTTGAAGTAGATACCTACAATTTTGTAGGTTATACTTTTAACGACTTCTTTCAGTAATCTCAATCTCTATGATCACTTAATCTGAAAAGTCGTTGAAAATCTCTATTTTTACCTTATTCGCCTATATGAAATCATCCTTAGGAGCTGATTACAAAATATTTCACCACATTATTGATAATATTGATATACTGTAGGCAACTCTTCAGAAAAAATAACCTGTCGATGCCTACGGATGGAACCGACCTTGTACGTAACTATTATAGGAGTACGGCTCACTGATGCTATTTTAGTTGAAACGTTTTTGTGAGATTAACCGTGTGAGGTGCGAGTGAATGTTTCAAACAAATGACCTGTCTGGTTACTATCGGCATATATCTTAAACGCGATCTTATCGCCAATCCTTCAGCAAACACTATAAAAACTGAAATTCAGGCAAATATTATTCTCCTTAGTGATCCATGTTCTAATTTGGAACTCTCTAGAATCTCTAGATCTATGGTGTCCCAGCGGGCACAAAGTATTATATTGCAGAAATCGCCAAGCGTCTGGTTCGCCAATCAGTGGTGTAACTGGTGACAGTGGTTAACCAAAGAGCTGCCGACGTCTTCGCATTGTGATACAGCGAGGAAATGTCACTTGCATCCTTGGTAAAATGCCTCAAACAATGTGTAATTTTCATGTGCAAATGTGATTTTTTATTCAGCAATAGCAATATCAATCAGTGTTATCAATGTTGCTAATTAACACGTAATTGGCGTTTGTTCGACCAAACATTGCCTTATATGGTCATTTAGTACGAAGTGATAACATTCAAGTCACCGATAAGCGGCTACTCGATTATCGGAAGTTCATGGTAATTTTGAATGATAAGACGCTACAGGAGCGAAAATGCTAAAATGGAAAGGGGGCTCCCTTTCAATTTGGGAATTTCAGTTAAATGTACTAGTATTATTAAGTAGATTTATCGATAAAAAAAAAATTGTCCATTCAGAACAAATCAGTTAAAAGATATTGCGAAAAAATCTTTAAAATCGAGGTTCCGCTCTCGACTGTTTCCTCCTTCAAAACTTAATCAATCGTAACAAAATTTTAAAATCTGAATAACAATGAAATTATCTGTGTCGGACCGTTTAGTTTTTTTGGCTAATTGGTACCAATTTTGAATACAACACCTTTTTTGCGCCATAATCAATAAGGACTTAAGGACGGTTTTGGAATTTTTTGATGGGCTCTAGGGTCTTTAAAAATAAGAATACAAAAAAAAAACAAAACGGTCCAACACAGATAAAAATAATAATAATCAGATAAAAGAAATAGTCGAGAGCGTTTGTATGGAGAATAGACCCATCCTGTGTCGTCTTAAAGACTGCCTTCGGCTATAGTTTATTATGATCGCTTGTTCTCCCAGCGGCAAAAGTGCATGTCCTTTATAAATGAATTTCATTCATAATGTGCCATAGTATTGATGCATTTGCAGTTTGGTGTAGGTGGTTACTAGTTAAGTAGTAGTTTTCACGGTGCTGCATATTTTAGATCCGCAAATCGAAATTTGGGTACTTACACATGTCTCCAAATGCCATATTCCCCCAGGCTGGACTGAATACTAATGCTGTTTTTTTTATTTAGGAATGAAAAGTAATACATAGTACACATGATATAAATAAAACAAACCATATCATTCTCGGTAGTATCCTTTCCATTTGATGCACAATCGCCAGCAAACTTATTATCGACACCTTCCACATCTTTTCGTACAAACATACGATTACTTTTTTTCCATGGTGCATGGATAACTGGTTGGCTACAAATCATTCACGTTTTGAAAGATTAATAATTAATCTACCTAGTTGATAACATTATCGTGTAATGTTCTTTGTATGCATCCCTTTGTTAAAATATTGTACGTTATCTATTTCAGAGGCAAGAACGTCCTAAACCAGAAGAGCGAACTACAAAAGGCGCTTTCAAAACATAAAGAAAAGCAGATCTTAAATCAAGTTAAGGAACACAAGGAAACCCCAGGTAAACATCTTTTCTATAGCAATTATATAAATGTCAAGGTTATAAGCTTATCTTAGAATTCTTAGACATTGTGACGTCAGTGTTCTCTTTAGCAGATAAAGTTTTATGCTGAGTAATACCTTCATTAGACACGTCTTACTGGAAATATACTTTGCTTTATTGTGGTTTATCTAGAATAATTTTAAAATTATGTAAGAATAATGTCAACGGTATCTCGAATTGTCAATATATCTATAGTAATATTGACAATTCGAGAGTCGAATAGTAATAACAGTCGCGTTAAAATAAAACGTTATTTTAATGAACTTTTTAAGTTATACATAGTTTTAATTTTTGCGGCATATTTAGGTAATAAAAAAAATGTCGTTGTCAGAGTCAAATGATAGTGGCAGCCATTGTAACCAAAGACATATGTAACTCCGTATAGACAGCTACACTCTAAGAAAAAAACGTACCTCAGAACCATATAGTAGAAGGTGCGGTGGCCTAGATAGCGGTATACCTTTGGCGGACGCTCGGCTAGATGGCGCTAATATTAATATTTGACATTTTAACACATATTATCAAGCTAAGAATATGGGCCAAATTCTCAAAACTGAGGTTTAAAAGTTTAAAGCTTGTGTCGAGAGATGGCAGTCTATGCACTGTGATTACATATTTTTACTTTGACAGTAACTCTCTATAATACTTGATCCTCTTTGTTGTAACTAATTTGATTCCATAAGATTTAGATAATTTCACAAAATAGTCGTGCACGTAGCGAATAAGTGTCAAGTATTATACCAAATACCTTGGCCACACCGTTTCTAATGGTATAATTTAGATTCCGAATTGATCAATTAAGTGAAAATAATACCTAATTAATTTATCTTAATTGCTACGATCAACGCTCAAGCAATTATGAAGTCGCTGCAAGCGGATGGTGAGATTTAAAATAGTATTTGTGGATTAAATTAAATACTCGTACTGTCCAATTTATGAATAATACATTTTCATAATAATTGTAGCATAATAAAATAAATAATAGCGAACTATACTACCACTAATAATAGTAATAGATATGTAACACGTTATAATTTTTGTTACACAAGTAAAGAGCGTAATCGTCCTCGTAAAAATATAAGTATCTTCACATATTTACTACTTTGTGCATGGAGAAATTATGAATGAATTCATTGATCAATTCGCCTTGCACTTTTGCAGCTGATAGTACAGTTATCATCAGATCAGATATCGCTTTCTTGCACTACTCCTACTCCCAACGTAGAGCCGCGTTAAGGCCAGATTATCCGCTCCGATATACATATCTGATGCTAACTGTACATATATCGCATAAGGCAATGAAACTTAAGGTAAATAAACAAAACGCGATAATCTCGATGGGAAAGGAGAACAATCGCGCAATATATCACCCGAACTTGAAAGCTCCTGACCACTCGGACGTCGGTATTCGATACCAATCCATATCGGTATAAGGATTGTATTGCGTCCGATTGTTTAGACGCACGTGCCGCATAATAAGGGAGTATCCGAGTATGGCTACTAATTAGGAACTTGCCCACAACATATTTCATAATAATAGCGACAGTAAAGGCGCTAATAAACTTGGCGGATTGAAATTTATGGTAAGGCATATTCGGCTCTTATAATTTTCCTAGTGGCGATTTGTAGAAACTGAAATAGTATTTATTTTCCTTGGTGATTGATAAGATAATTTACGGTAATTTAGTAACCTTAACTTAAAAAAGATAACTCCACGCGCTGTTAGAATGCAGGGCATTCCATTTAAATTTATTCACTTTTAATGACAAGAAATAATCCGTTTACCTGTTTATTTAAATTAAATTATACTTTAGTTATGTAGATATTTTAATAATTACTCAAGGCTTCACATTGGATTTGGACTCGATATTGCAAAATGTAGAGCAGGTCAAATACGAATCCCTTGCATTCTCCTTAAAATATCTAAAAATGAAAAATGCTTTTAACTTTTGCTTAACGTCATTATTTGAATCAGTCGGCGTTGTTGCCTTTAGGTATAGCAATGGAAGTATACTTTCAAAAAGTTTTATACCTAGCTAAATTGATTACAGCATTGTTACTGAAACATGCGTTAAAAAGTTTTTTTATCTTTGTTACCAATACTAAAATAAGAGCAAAAACTTACTTGTTTCAATTAAGCAGCGTAGGTAGTATGGGTACTTAACGGCTGAGCTAAATATAAAAAAATGTGTTGACAACTTGCTTCAAATTCTCGTATTTCAACAATGCAAGCGTTATTTTCGCACTTATTCCGGTATTATAAAAACTGGTTCGAGGTGAGTCGTCGATGTTGTTTTTGCGTGCATATTTGTCCGGGCTCCGGGCCTAGGGTTCAGATCAAATGAACCCAATAAAAGTAAAATTTTCGGGATTTTGGAAGTTTGTCGGGAGAAACAAAATAAAATCAAAACAAAAAATGTTCATCTCGATCCGCGTTTAATAAAAAAAAATAGCAAATTTTAATGGACTTACATTATCCGGGATATAGACCGTAATTACCTTTTTGTCCTTTACTTTTTGTCGAGCTCTCGATATTTGATATTTCGACGCAAACATGAATCATGTTCACGGTCAATATAAGTCTAATGAAACTAACCGTAAACCATTTAAAATTCTTTTTGAATGAGTATGAAAAATTTCTACTGATAAACGAAATTAAATAGAGCTAGTTAGCTGCGCCGCCGAAGTATCTTTTCACTATATCAGGTCCCTGTCCCTGCAGAAAATCAAGAGTATCCCGCTAAATCTCGGACATCTGGCAACCCGATCCGGACCGGGTCCATACGACACAGGTGCAAGGACGTTCACCTCGGTCCTCACATGTCACTCAATCTCCTTAACCTACTAATCCTGGTAACTCGCTTTGATATCGATTTAGCAATCGTTCGTTTTCGCAAATACGTATTCATGATGTTTGGTGGCGTATTTTTCTTTGACATGGAGATTGTTGTAGCTGAATCATCTTTGCTGGGTTTGGTATCTGCGTACGATTGAAAAAATATCGTGTTATTTAATTTTATTTAAATTACCTATCTAGGAAAGAGATTATTATTTATTATCAGAACTGCATTAAGTGTTTCATCGAAATAGTGCATAACTTAGTTAGGTTACCTATATTATGTGGAAACTATACTTCCGGAAATTATCGAACAATTTATAATTAGTTAGTTTAATAATATTGTTACTTAAGTAAATATATATTTTGTTCATATTTTCGCTACTTGCACGCGAAAGACTGCCAAATAAAAATAATGAGCTGTAGTAATTCTGAATAATAATCATGTTTTCAAATACCTTGCGTGGTTAGCAGGCATACATACATATTATACATTAGTATGTTTTTTAACTTGTCGCACTTGATTGCCAGTACAAGTTATATTTATTTCCTGTACGGATGTCGATGGCCAAAGTTAAACGAAAGTGAAATTACATGCAGTGTTAGACTAGTCTAAGCCGGCCGGGTCTAGCGTGGGAGAAATTGCCTTATGCCGCTGACTGTATTGCAAAATGCATACATTAATTCATTTGATACTTCCTGATTGTTAGTGTTTACACTTTGTGAACAATGTTCATTAGTGTTTGGTGTTGTAAGTTACCCGACTAGTCATTAACAGACAGACAGGGGATATATTTCAGTTGTATTTTATACTTGATCCGACTTCGAATACATGGCATGGAATTAAGATTCTTGACCCTCTAGCACAACTTGCATTGTCGCGCGCGAGTCCATACTTGAAGTCGCGCTTTATGTATGGACTCGCGTGCGACAAGGCAAGTTGTGCTAAAATTTTTTGCGTTGTAGTTTCCTCGCTATAATGAGGGAAAAGTTTTGTGTTACACTCGGGTGGTCTGGGCTCTCAGGTCTTGAACAATATCCATACAAACATTTTTAAATTACTTCAGCGGCTTAGCGCAAAAAAAGAAGTAGGTGGATAGTTTATGAAGGGAACTCCGTCTAATATTTATGTACCTGTAACTGAAATATTTCATGTGGTGTGTCAAATCGTGCGCGCTAAATTAAAAAGTCAAGTTTCTGGACTAAGTTAAACACATCCACTTTGTCAGTAAAAATAGGTGGGAAGTTTGTATAGGTTGTACTGTTCCTCGGTAATTTAGTTTTTCACGCCCTGTGCAAGTCGTTTCAAAGTGTATTTGTTTCAGTATATTTATGTAACAGACTGTTAGAAAACTTCAAACTTATATCGCCCTAGTATGATGCGGGTATCAACGCACCGCGCCATCTATCGACCGTCAAGCGCCGTCACAGTCTTCCAACAGATGTCGTCCCTACTAACACCCACCGTTTCTCATTTCAGAACTGGAGCGCGCCATAGCGGAGCGCGCGCGACGGCTCGAAGCGGCGTCGCCGGCGCCGGAGCCCGACCCCGCCGCGTGCGCCGCACTGCAGGAGGTGCGCGCGCGCCTGCGCCACGCCGCGCCCGGCCAGCCCGCCGCCGCCGCGCAGTGAACACAGTTCGCCCATAGCCCGCTAGGTGCCGCTAACATCTAACTTCTAGCCTTACGAATTTAATCCCTTCCGAAACTATTGGAACAAAAATTGGTATGCCAAAAAGTAAATTACAAATAGATTTATTTTTAGCGGCCGATATCGACCTCTGAAATGAACGTTGCCGATCCTGAACTGCCAAATTCTCGATATAAGGCTCAACTTATAATTTTCAACACCCGACAGGATTTAATATCAACATGAACACACATTTTAATGTTTTGAAAAAAAAAAACGGACTATTCACTCGTTAATGCTTAATTTTGTTGACAAATTTCGGTTTAAAGATATTTATTTCTCAATAAGAATAACAATAATTCACTTACATGAGAAACATACAATTTATGTGGGAGGTGCAATATTGCTACTAATTTTATATAAACTTATTGTGAATGGTCTCGTCAATGGCTATATAGGTACCATACCTTTTTCTCTAGTGGCATCTAGTATCTCGTATGTTGGTAAATCTACCCCTTACCTAGTTACATATTGTTAATATTTTTGCTTAGCGGTCACCCTCATCAGTATTCGATATTTAATATGGCTAAGTAACAACAGTTTTGGCTAAGCTTGAATATTGACATAGATACTTAAACAATTTCGAGTTTCCTGTTGAGTATTACATACATACATTTATCTTTACATTATTGCTAAATTCTATAATGAGTGGATCTAAAAACTTTGGTAGGCTGTTAGGTATACCAAATCCCCAACTTATATCCTTTATTCAAATTAATAAAAATAATAACTCAGTTTGATCTTAATCAAATATTATCAATACCTAACTAGTAGAGTTAAAATAAAATTATAGCCATGTTCTTTGTAGCCATAAATTAACTGTAGACTATAAAATACTTGACGATTAATGGAAATGAAATTAAATATTTACAGCGAGACTACTCGCGCCATCTAGTAGGGGTTTTGAATAACTCGTACCGAATTTGAGTTGGGTGACGGAAACTTCGGGCATAACTTTGAGGGTTTATTAAAGTATAATATTGTTGAATGAGTGATGCTATGTTTTGATAATATAAATAGCATGAGCAAATGTGGTAATACTGGTAATGTGTGCAGTGTGCTTCGATAGCGAGTTTTAGTTTTATGGCCATTGGTTAACCTGTCGGATACAGGTATTTGGGATACACTTTGGGTGCCACAAATGTAGTAAAGGTAGAGGTAAAGGTTGCTTTAATGGCTACTTAGGTGTGAATATTAGGCGCTTCGGTCGTCGTTTGTAGAGATATACCAAGCTATCTCTGCGGCTATCGATGAAAAACATCAAACATTGAAATAAAACGCTAAGACAAGTTCATAAGAATAATGAGCCTATACCAATTTAACACACCTATGTGTTTCTGTGAAATTAATACTTTGGTATAATCTAACTATACCATATTTTCAAATTTTTCGGCAAATAGGTACTAAAATTAGTGTTCTAATGTTTGTGACATTGCCTAAGAGATTGCCTAAGAGAGATAAGAGAGAGAGAGAGCTTGGTCTAACTTTATCAACTGTGGCTATTCAAAATGTACCAGCGACGGCGGAATCGTCGGAATAATAACCCCATAAATTATTTATCATCAGGACAGGATTATTTTGTTACCGTATATTAAGTGCACTATTATTTCGGTTCGATACTACGTATACTTTATAATATCGTCTCGAACAAACGACTGAGAAGGGACTGCATGAGGTATCTAATAATAATAAGGGTAACGTCGACTTGTAACCAAGAGAATGAAATATTTTTCTAAACTTTTTAATGTCACAAACTTAACATTTTGTCGTCTGTAGAGTTCATTTGTAAGCATTTACTGTTCTCGTTAACTCCTTACTTGACTATCATAGTAACCATGTTTAGGCATGTACGTGTATCGAGGTAATGTGTAATATTAACTATTTTATTACATTCTTATAGAGAGTAGGTAAATGTTGAAAAATAATATAGAATGTATTATTAGTAAAAATAACTCGTAAGCGTGATTTAAATGTAATAAATTATTTTAATTACAATATAGTATTCTTATGAATTGTAGAATCAACGATATATTCAGAAACAACCCATAGAGCTAGAACTAGTTTATTTACTGATGAATATGTATTGCACAAGTACTCATATGAACTTATCAAGTGCACCAATAAATACCTATAGATGACCAGTACGTTTGAAAGTGTTCATAAAAGTGATAGATGATAATATTTTTGTATACTCCATGAATTTTTATAATGGTTGATTTCTTTGGTTACCCTAGTCCTACGCTTATTCAGTGTTTAAAAGTTGACTATCTAATTGTATCAACTCAAATTGAAATCAATTGATTCGAAATTATAATGATACCAAATCTTTGTATGTCTATTCAAGTTGGTTTAGGACGTGTAACGAATCTCTGGATAATTACTATATTATAATAACTATAACATAACCACATTCTACCTTTATATGCTGCTGTATCGTGATTTTATAAATTGTAACTTTCATTTTTGTTGCTCTCCTAATATACACAAATGGTATAACAGTTCAAATTATGACCAACCCTATAAAATGTAATTTCTAAAAATATTGGGTTCTCTCCATTGTGCCTATTATATATATATACATATACTAGTTGTTATTTACTTTCAGAGTATTAATTATTTGTATCAGATTAAGGTAGGGATATTATAAGGAAGAGAATTCTCGGAAAGCTAAGAAATTTGAATACCATTCCACTTGTTATACTTTCACTTCAATGTTTTTTTTATTATTATTGGGAGCTGCTTTTTCTATGTTAAGTGTTAAGTTGTTCGTGTCCTAGTACAAAGTCTTCAGTGAAGGGCTATTGTTTACCTGAGCTTTGTGTAAGCAACGTGGCCATTTTATTTGGATAATTTAATGTGAATTATAGTATTAAGTAAGTTACTCTTCGTAATGGCAGACAACGTTTTCACAATGAAAACTGTATTAAGAAATCAATAATTTCAATAGACAAATAAAAGTGTTTTAGCAAAATTTTGTTTTATTTTGCGTGCACATTGAAGCTTTTATGAAGCAAAGGAACATTTTAGACTACTACCTGATTTTCATTGGAAAGTGATAGGATTCCTTATGTCGCATAAAGGGCTAAACGACCACTTTAGGTTAAAAAAAAATCTAATATGATTGGTGTACCTATAATCATCCTCCTTGCGTTATCCCGGCATTTGCTACGGCTCATGGGAGCCTGGGATCCGCTTTGACGATTGTTCTACCTATAAGTAATAATGATCAAAATGGAATCAATTATAAAAAGCGTTTCAGATTGTAAATTATACTAATATAATTGTAAATGCCACGATTTCTTTTAAATTACAATTTAATATACAATGCATATATAGTTTTCCAACTGACGTTGCGTATATAATACCTAGGCTAGGTAATCAATTAACCCTTAAATGCATAGTGATGTATGCATCATCTATTTTGGAATCTAATGACAGCATGTGACATTCACTCGTGCTTTCCATCGCCTCCATTACAATTACATGATTGACAACCAGCCTCTTCAACAAGTCTCATCAGCTCGTGACCTAGGCACCTGGTATGATCCACATCTCACTTTCAATGATCATATTGTTGCTACATGTAATGCTGCTAGAAAGTCGTTGGGCTTTGTAATCCGCCAATGCAAATTTCTGGACTCGCAAAATGCACTTAGCATACCTACTATACAATGCATATGTGCGAAGTCGGCTAGAATCTAATGCGATTGTATGGTGCCCCCATGAACACCAGTACACTCTTATGTTGGAGAGGGTGCAAAAAACTTTTATACGCTTTCTTTTCCGTAAACTCCATGGGTACTATCCGCATCTGTATCCCACTCTTTACGTCCTTGGGATGGTAAATTACACTTCCCTAGAGTGCAGAAGAAATATAGCTCTCATAAAGTTCTTCTTACGTTTAATACGCGGCCAAATTACTAACCCTACCATGCTATCTCTGATTTCATTAAAAGTTCGCCCTAATACTGGCATAGAACTCCGCCCCCGACCACAAACTCTATTCGCTATCCCGACAGCACGAACTCATGCCCTATCACACTCTCCGCTACACCATGCATTAACTCTTCTAAATGAAATACTGGCCAGTGACAGCAATCTGGACATGTTTTACAGCACGGAATCGCAATTCCTTTCGATTAGTAGCCGATACCTGGAAGCTAATACGACTCCAAGTTCCATTAGCTACTGATTATGAATCAATCATAAGACCTTAAGTGTGTACCCTATTGTATGAGTCTCTAAAACTACCCTCCTATTATAGTATTTTATGCAACTGGTGGTTAAAAGAGGTCAAAAAAGGTGAGTGGCGTGGGTAACAATTTGAGGCGAAGCCGAAAATTGTTAATAAAGACGCCACGAGCATTTTTTGACTCAGTTAAACACCGTTGCATACAATACTTTTTCTACGACCAAGCACTTATTTTGAAAGAAAATTATAAATCAACAAATACCTACTTTCAGTCATCTTAGTTATCTAGTGGACCGCCTACCATTTTGAATATGCAGTTTGAGTGCAAACATGAAAATAAAACTGTCTATGGTATTATGGTTCTTTGCACGTTCTTTGAAGCCTGGCCACTAAGACGAATCGAGCCGAGTTGAATCGAGTTCTCATACATTTGAATGCGATTTGACGCGTCGCCAATGAACGCAGCAGAAAACGAAGGAGTCTCGACTCTGCGAATTGGTTTGTTAAGTTGGTAGCAATGTATTTACTGAACTGTAACAGCTATATCGTGCTACTGCTACTAAATGTTTTCAGGGTATAGACTAGATAGACTTGTCCTGACATCTTATATGTAGGGTTTTAAAGTTCTATGCACGACCTTGTAACTCACGAATAACAATACGGGAGTAGAAAAACATGTATAGCTTGTCTGTTAGTGTTAATTTTAAGGAATTTATAAATAAAGAAATAAAATTCAAATTTGAATAAATCTTCGTCAAGGTCATGCATTTAAATAAATAAATAAATATTATAGGACATTCTTACACAGATTGACTCCACGGTAAGCTCAAGAAGGCTTGTGTTATGGGTACTCAGACAACGATATATATAATATATATAAATACTTATATACATAGAAAACATCCATGACTCAAGAACAAATATCTGTGCTCATCACACAAATAAATGCCCTTACCGGGATTCGAACCCGGGACCGCGGCGTAGCAGGCAGGGTCACTACCGACTGCGCCAGACCGGTCGTCAAAGGCCCGGTCGGCATTTAAGGGTTAAGTAATCATTAACGACACACATCATTTAGTACAGTTGTTCACGATTAACAAATCCATCAAGATGAAGTTTCCTTCTTTAAATTGTCCTTTTGATTCGACCGTCTTCTTTAAATTGTCCTTTTGATTCGAATTATAGAATAGGTAATTGAAAATAATAGCCCGTCACAAAACACTGAAAATGCGGAACATAGGTTTGCAATGACACCTCGTTACTGCATATTACAACGTAACGAATTACAAGATTATCGAACTCAAAGCATAATTAGCGGGGAAAATTTGTCGCGGTTAGTAAGCGTGAACGCTTTCGTTTTCTCATGCTGGGGCGGCGCACGCGCCCGCGCCCGAGCGCCCGCAGTCGCTCCCGGACCTCCACCCGCTGACCACGCTCGGAAAATGTACACAGGACCAGACCACCATGTCTCGTAAAATATTCCGCGCCGCGCTCTTTTACCTCCTAGTCTTAAGCCTCGACGCCAAAAAATCCAGGAGAGTCAAAACCACTAACCCAGAAGACGACAGCAGCCCGCAACCCAGTGTAGTTTCCTACTCCACGTTTGGCTTCAATGATGTCGGATCTTATGATGGCTTCGTACCCAGCTCTCCGGACTTTGCCACGTATTTGAGCAGTAATGTCAACAATCAGGATTCTACCCCTCCGAGGTTGTATGGGCCGGCGTTTCCGTCGTCCTTAGAATCATCAGGATATGGCAATATGGAATCACAGCCGCAAGATGGCTCCTTCAGCTCGGGTGATGATAACAGTGCGCAGCCGAGCATGCTGCAGTATAGTTCAGCATCCTACTTCAACCCTGACAACAATGATCAGGGGCAAAATGGTTCCCCTGAGGAAAAGTACCGACGGATAGTTGACGAAGAGAGTAATTCGCCGGTGTATGGAACTAAGCTAGGTGGCAAAAACAAACATAGGCTGTTTAACCAATTTAATGAAACTGCAGCGTTTGATGTTTATAGCAGCGGAAACTCTCATCCTAGTGAATCTAGATATCCAAATTTTAAGGTCACAGAAACGACTCACGAGACAAAGCCATCAGCATCATATGGTGAGTCGGCGAGCAGCCACCAAAGCATTTACAATTATGCTCCAACTTATCCGCCAACCGAAGCAGATGAAATAAAGCCCACGGCTAATAATACATATTCCTTTAATTTTCCCAAAGTAATTGACTTTACGAAATATAAACAATATTATCCCACAGCAGTAGAAACTAAATTCCCTACTGCTACGTATCAACCAGTAACAACCAAGCAGAAAGACGTTAAACAAAACAATAACTATGACAATCACAATACTAATAATTATGACAGTCACAACACTAACAATTACGATAGTCACAATAATAATAACTACGACAGTCACAGCAACAATAATAATTATGGAGTTCACAACAATAACTTTGACTCACACAGTACTAATAAGAACTACGAAAGTCACAGTAGTCTTAACTATCCCTCGCAGCCATTCAAAAATACCTATGAAGTCAAAGAAGAAGACCAAGAAAGTGATCTGCCAAAACCAACTTCCTACACAAATAATGCTTACTCAAATAGTTTTGTTAGTTACACCAGTCCCAAATCCAGTCTAAAAGATACAAAACCTGATGTGGACTATAAGGATAAAGTGAAGCCCACTCCGCCATGGTCATATAACCATACAATTAAAAGTTGGAGAAACCCCCTTTATGGGCCCGTTAAAGGCTACGAGTACTCCACTGATTTTAGTAACATGAGTTTTAAATATGACACTAGTGTACCAGAAAAAGAAAAACACACAAGAAAGAAGCCAGTGCATAATAGTTACACAGATGAGCTTACACCCGCCAGCAGCAATGTTGTAGATTTATCGGACTACAAGTTTCCTGAAACTGACTACTCAAGCTTTAAGAAGATACCTGGCGTTAAAGCACATTACGAAGACGATGACTATTCCAGCTTACAAACAAAATACAAAGATTTGTTTAAATCTGATGATTATATTAATCAATTTAAAAACCTGTACAGTAACAATAATTCACCATCAACAAGCTCTCTTTGGGGAAATGTTTACAAAGGCCCGGAATTCACTTCTCTGAAATATCCTACAAATTCTCATTTTAATGATGAGATTACAAGTGATGTGGTCCATATAAAACCAGTTTCAAAGAACAAACAAAAGAATAGATTTAGTCATAACAAATACAATGACAACAAACCAAGTGAATGGTCATATCAAAATAAATACCGGCCTAATAAAGCCAATAAGCCAAACGATTGGACTAAGGATGTCTCTCTGACGAGGTTTAAATCAGAGGAAGACTTGTTAGGCCTCAGAACTCACGATACATCACACCCTTCATATATTCCCTCGTACAAACCTTTTAATGATGTATCAGATGAATTTGATTACAAGAAGCTCGTAGAGAAATGGCGGCAGTCCTACTTGAAATCGAAATACAAGGAGTCGTTCCGTGATTTCGAGACATATGCGTCAGATGCGAAGCCCGTTCATGTGCCTATACCGAAGCCATACGCGGTAAGTCTTAGTAAATAATTGCTATCTGTTAATTTTGAAATAATTCGAATAGTTATCTCAGTCCAAGATTAAGTAAAAAATGGACAAAAACCATGTAGAGGAATGCGGATCGGAAAAGCTGGCAGCACGCGTCTCGCACTGATTTCCTCCGCTCTCGGGTAAACTGATGCGCGTGCAGAGAAATCATGAAACAAAACACACGGCAATTTCATCAGTCATGCCTTTGCTCGTGTTACTGTCTTGGGTGCAGGCTATAAAGTTAAATATTTACGACCATTAGATATATGCATATAGAGTCTATAAACCAATCAATTAATATAATTTATCACAGGACTTAAAATCGCGTGTAAGTACTAATGTGTAAAAATCGTGAAAGTTAAAATTAAAACGGACATTATTTCGACGACAACAACGTATAAGGTACAATCTGCAATTTTTTTTTCAGAAAATTGCACCTTACCCACCAACGTACAAGGTGCTATCTGCTACAAGAAAAAATCACAGATTGCGCTTTGTACGTTGTTGTCGTCGATTTATAGGTAGCGCATTAATGAAGTTTACGGATCTAACTAATTGGCAGTCATTTCATCGAGAGACATTTTTCAGACCCTGGTGCTATAAGAATGTCGTATCAAACCATTCTTTATTTGCCTGGTTGATTTTTTTAATTAATTGTACAAATATACCTAAAAGCGACCGATTGAATTCAATTTGTAATGTCTCAGATTCAGTTTTTTGTTTGTGCCTAATGAATCATACACTGTCTCGGGTTAAAAAAACTACTTTGTCCCCAACCCCATGTCAAAAATAAATACAGTTTTCTTTTCACTTCTTCTTTTTTCTTCTTCTATTCAATTCCAAAAGTCAGGCCGAGATCGAGATAAGCTACAGTTCTTTGATCAACCCTAATTGAAAGTGAAACGTAGGTTTGCAAGTAACTGACCAGAAGTAGAGGGATAATCAATGGTTTTGCATAATGGGCGCCTATTAGGTCTGTCGTCCGGCGTTACGGGACATTGGCTCTTCTAAGTTATACAGATTGCTTTCACTAGCGGTCAGATAATTAGAGTTTGCATAAAAGTTGATGGAATAAAATAATCGTGATTAAAAACCGGAACAAGGTTTTCTTCAGTTGTGGTCTAATTTGTGGCGATAAACTCATTTCTGTTTCGGATGGAGGCGATTTTAAATTTAGTAGGTTGGTACCCAAGTCCACGATATTGCGTTACCGTTCAAAATAACGTAAAAGTAGTTTTACCAAATCGTCATCCTCCTTGCGTTATCCCGGCATTTGCCACGACTCATGGAAGCCTGGGGTCCGCTGTGACAACTAATTCCAAGATTTGGCGTAGGCACTAGTTTTTACGAAAGCGACTGCCATCTGACCTTCCAATAACCCAAAGGGTAACTAGGCCTTATTGGAATTATAGTCCGGTTTCCTCTCGATGTTTTCCTTCACCGAAAAGCGACTGGCAAATATCAAATGACATTTCGCACATAAGTTCCGAAAAAGTCATTGGTACGAGCCGGGGTTCGAACCCGCAACCTCCGGATTGAAAGTCGCGCGCTCTTACCGCTAGGCCACCAGCGCAGATTTACCAAATATCATTCTGAAAACGATTTTATTGATATTATAATTTTACGAAAAATGATTTGCAAAATAATTGAAGTATCGCAGTTTTAAAGCAGGTTTTAAAATAATCTAAACCTAAACCTAAAAAAAATGTTTGGTCCAAAAAGCGGTTTACATTAGAACCGATTTCATAAGATACCTATTTTAGCGTAACAGTACAAAGTGAGATGTAGTTATCACATAAAAGGGAAAAGTATAAATGCAAATGAAATCAAGAATTGGGTCACCGCTCATAACATAACACAATCATATACATAAGATAGTAAGAGCTGAACAAAGTCATTATTCAACATCAATATTGTATCTGTCATCACGTTACAAACAAGAACAATATTGACGCAGCAGACATGTCATGAATAACGTTTTACGGGCATATTTGAGCACGGTGCAGTTTATTAGCAAACAATTATTGGCTCGCGTGCGGCTGAAAATGATAATGTAGCGATTTACATTTGCGCAGGAGTTTCCTCCATTCACGGCAATCTGTGGACATTATAAATAGATGCGTGTGCGTGTGATAGGATGCTAGTTTAAAATTTTCTAATATGCATGTAGGTAAATACGGAATTGAATGGAACTGCTTTTACTTTTCATAATGGTTATGGACTCTGTCCTTAGTATATTCTTCATAAAGATCTATTTGTACTCTGAGGTTACAAGTAAAATTTTGACTTTCTTCATCTACCTTATTGTATTCCATAAGGACTCTAACATAATTATATTTATTCTTATTCTTCTTGTTTCACGAGTAGGCTTAAGCGAATGATTTTATTTTCAAGTATACTACAACAATACTTAAAAAACAAAAATTACCACTTGTCTGAGGCGCGACACCGTTGACACAATTTTTGAATAGTACAAAAGACATCAACGCACTCGATCATTTATTTTGTCTACCTCTAACTGAAGCTCGTTTATTACATAAACGTTGTCAAGGGTGGATCCATCTTCGTACTCAGGGAAGGGGGGATTACGAGGAATTTGTATGACCCCCCTGGCATACACAATAATATTCATTCTACGACCCGGTGTAATATGTAAGTGTATTTCATCGGTATCGTATTATCCGATTCAAACGCAAAAAATCAAAAATAAAATATCCGAATCCACTACCTCTGAAGTTTCCTAATATTAGTTTAAAATACATTTAAATACTAATGCAAAATTTGACTCGCCGTCCTCCGCAGATCGAAGTGCCCCGGCCCGTGATCGTGCCCGTGCCGGAACCGTATCCGGTCCGGGTGCCGATACCCAAGCCGGTGGCCGTGCCGGTTATCAAAGAGCTGACGGTGCAGATCGAGAAACCCGTACCGTACCCGGTCTATAAAAAGGTCCCATACCCAGTGGAAAAACCCGTACCCGTGCCTGTTGTGAAGCAGGTCAGTGTTTTTATAATTAGGTTTTCATAAAAGTTTACCTTTAACCCTTAATTTGATTTACTCAATCTTCGACTCGCTTTTTGTATTTTTTTAAACCAGAATCGAATCTTCAATACTAGTGAGTGCCAGGGAGGTTTGGACTCACGGCCGGCGACCTTCCGTGTTTTCTGAAAAATTAAGGGTTTAACGCTTTTCAGAATTCGAAATGTAGTTTTTTTTAATCATATTATTCGGATGAAATATAGTCAATTTTGTTCTATTTTACTTTAATGATGTTAATTTACTACGATGGTTCACTAAGTTATTTAATTTCTTTTAAAACTTCGGTTACTTTGAGAGTTCGGAGGTATTAAAAAGAAAATGCTGGTAAGTAATATAAAATACCTACTTAAAACCATAATAAACATGATTAAAAGGTAAACTTTATTGAAAATGCCTAATTAGACCTGGACACTAGTATAAACTTTATTAAATATATTGTTTTCTGCTTGCATAGATAAGTGCTTATAGTTTAATTTAATAACATACAATGGGATGTGGGCCAATGCGAAGCATTAATAAATAAATTATTTATCAATATGCAAAATACTCATAATTTATTATATTTATCAGAACTGGACATGGGCGACGAACGTGGGTTTATAACTTTATATTCAGATGGATTGCGTTGTTGCCAGCTTTTTATATCCGAATCTATTATATATCTTATAGTCCGTATACATGTACTTATTACTCATATTATTAAAGTATATGCGAAGAACCGTGAGCTTGTTGTCTATACGTACCTAATATGTATGCATGTATACGTTAAACCAGTCGCAATCTGTCATTCGCGTTGATTGTCGTATTGTAGATCATCTCTGTTTAAATATCAATAAATCGTTACAAATAGTGTTCAAAACTAGTGTTTTCTTATATGCCCTAACAGGTTTTGGGCTCAGACAACTACAAACAATTGATTCTGTGAGTTTTGGACATAATTAAAGTGAAATATGTGTGAAGTAAACAACTCGATATAGACTAATCGTGGCGGAATGTCGCCGGCCGCCGCTGCCGCTGCTTGTTATGTAGAAAAAGTGAACTCGCCCTTGTTGTTTACATTCATTTCGCCGTACTTTTTTGATATTGTTTTTAAGTGAAAAAATAGTGTTGAAAAAACGCTATGGCTGCTACAATAAAGATTGACCCATTAACTGCAGATAATTATGATACGTGGAAGATACACATGAGAGCAATTTTGAAGAAAAATGATACGTATCAGGTACTATCGCGAAACCGGCAAAAACGGATTCTAAGTATGAAGAATGGATTAAAATGGACGGAAAGGCGGAATCTGATATTTTATTAGCCGTCAGTCCAAGTGAATTAGCAGCGTTAGACGGTTTGGAAACCTCCAATGCGATATGGGAAAAGTTAAAATCACTGTATCAATCCAGTGGACCTGCGCGAAAAGCCTCGTTGTTAAAGAAGCTTGTGTTGACGCGTATGCAAGAAGGCGACGACTTGCGTAAACACATTGCCGATTTTTTTGATGCGGTCAAGAAACTCAAGGAAATTGGGTTAGTGGTGATTGACGAATTGTTAGCGATATTGCTTTTGTACAGCCTACCAGATTCATTTGCTATGTTTCGTACTGCAATGGAATCGCGTGACGATCTGCCATCTACCGAAGTACTTAAAGTAAAGATTGTGGAAGACCATGAAGGTAGAAAAGGCGCAGCTGTACCTGATCAGGGAGCTATGTTCGTCAAGCGTGCTCCTAAGAAAAACTTTCAGAAGAATATCGTGCATGAACACTTCGCAAGCAACGACAAAAACAACGCAAATTGTTATCGTTGTGGACGCCGAGGGCATATAGCCAGAGAATGTAAAACTAAATTGTCTAATAAGGCGAAACAAAGTGCACAGCAGCAGGCAGGGCGATGTGATGATCGAGAGAGATATACGACAATGCTGAGTACAACCGAAGAGGCGATGTTGGGTGAACAGATAAATCCGACTTGGTGTATCGACAGTGGGTGCACAGGGCATATGTGCAACGACAAACACCTAATGCAAGGATTTACGCGACTGGAAAATGAACTAAATCTGGCAAATAATGAAAGTACGCAGATAACTGGGGTGGGCAAAGTTAGAATCCCAGTTAACACAGGCAGTGAAGAACGCCTAGTAGACATTCAGAAAGTGTTCTACGTGCCAGATTTACGTACAAGCCTTTTGTCAGTGGCAAAGATGACTGATCATGGATTTGAAGTGCATTTTCGAAAAGATGATGCTATTGTGATTGATGAAAACCAGAAGATTCATATGAAGGCCGACCGTGTAGGGAATTTGTATCACGTTAGAATGGGACAAGAGAACGTTAATAATGCGGAAGTGCTGAAGAAGCCGATTGATATGTGGCATGAGCGATTAGGCCACATTAATGAACGTGACTTAAAAGCTATGGCTAAGAATGATTTAGTACACGGTTTAACATTTGACGACAGTGAAAAATTGTCAGAATGTGAGATATGCATAAGTCAGAAACTGACATGTAAACCATTCCCGAAAGGAAGTGAAGATCGCACAACAGATTTACTGGAGATAATACACACAGATGTGTGCGGTCCAATGAGACATCCATCATTTGGACAGAAGAGATACTTCGTCACATTTATTGACGACAAATCTCGTTGGTGCGAAGTATACTTCATTGCAAACAAATCTGACGTCTTCGGAGTATTTAAAGAATATAAATCATACGTAGAGAAGTTGACTGGAAAGAAAATAAAGAATTTGCAATCTGATAATGGAAAAGAGTACGTGAATAAAGAATTCGATGATTTTCTGAAAAAGGAAGGAATCAAAAGAAGACTAACGGTGCCACACACACCACAGCAAAATGGCGTGTCAGAGAGAAAAAATAGAACGCTCATTGAGATGGCTCGTTGTATGATGCGTCAAGCTGGAAGTCCACCAAGTTTTTGGGCTGAAGCTGTGAATACCGCCAATTATATAAGAAACCGATGTCCCACTGCTGCACTAAAAGGTGAAATACCTTATACTGCATGGAAAGGCAAAAAGCCTACAGTAATGTATATGAATGTGTTTGGTGCAAAGGTTTATTACAAAGAGAAAGGGACACAAAAAGGTAAATTCGATAATAATTCGGAAGTTGGCATATTTATGGGATACGACAATCAATCTAAAGCCTACAGAGTACATAATCCCAGGAATAAGCGGATTGTTGTAACTAGAGATGTTAGTTTCATGAAGGAAACTGCATTTGACCATGAATATAAAGAAATTCTGGAGAATGAAGAGGAAGACAAGAAAATGACAATCGATTTAGAAAAAGAACAAGTAAAAGAGAGAGAAGAACAAGAGGAGAAAAGACCATATATTAGAATACGGAGAGATGAATCTAGAGTGAGAAAATCGCTTAAGAATATACATCAAAATATAGATACTGAAAATGAGAAAAGTAATGGGATGCTCTCCAGAAAAAGAAGTTCGACTGTATCATGGGAAAGGCTTATAGAACCAGCAAAAAGAGGAAAAGGAAGATCAAGACTTATACGTATGGAAAGAACTCCGAATGAGTATAACAAACACACGACAGAAGATGATTCAGAAGATGAAGAAGAGATCACACAAATGTTAGCAGGAACTGCAATAATTGAGCCAATATCCTGGGAAGAAGCGGAAATGACGAGTGATGCAATTGATTGGAGAAACGCATTAGAAGATGAATATTTAGCACAAATCAAAAATGAAACGTGGGATATAGTACCACGCCCAGATGATCGAAGAGTTATTGGCAACCGACTGGTATTCGCTAGTAAAACTACAGGGAAGAAAGTACGCCTTGTTGCTAAGGGCTGCTCTCAACGACCAGGGAGGATTTCCATGAAATATCATCCCCAGTTGTAAGATCTTCTTCAATACGATTAGTCGCTGCTTTGTCAGCGGAACTAGGACTAGAAATCCATCAAATGGACGTCGTGACAGCATACTTGAATGGCAAATTAGACGAAGATGTCTACATGGAAATGCCTGATCACATACATGATGTATTGAACAAGATACTGACAAAGAAAAAGATTGGAGCAAGCCAGAAAGTAATTCAAGATAAGAAAATTATAGAAGTAGCTAAGATGTGGAAGAAACAGATGAGTGAATGTGATGATACTGTGTGCTTGTTAAGAAAGTCTTTGTATGGTTTGCGTCAATCAGGTCTTCAGTGGCATAAAGAATTGGTAAGTCAATTAAAGTCTATAGGTTTTGAAGAAATGCCTCAAGATCCATGTTTGTTTGTCTCACAAAGAGATGAACAAATAATGCTGATTGCCGTTTATGTTGACGATATGATATTAGCCACGAATGATGACGAATGGTTGAAGTGTGTGAAAATGCAATTAAAAACCGCTTTTGATATTAAAGATTTAGGCAAGATTAGTACTTGTTTAGGTATTGAATTTGATCGAGATGATGAAAATAGGGTGTATCTGTGCCAAAAGATGTACTTGCAAAAGGTTTTAGATCGATTTGGTATGCAAGATTGTAAGCCTGCTATGACACCTATTGATAGTCTTGTAAAATTGAAGAAGCCTGAAAGTGTGAATAATGAAATTATGAAGCAATATCCTTATCAATGCTTAATAGGTGCGCTGATGTATTTAGCTGTATCGACAAGGCCCGATATTGCTTACGCTGTCAATTACCTGAGTCAGTTCAATACTAATTATGATGTTCAGCACTGGAAGGCAGCAAAGCGGGTGTTAAGATATCTGAAAGGCACGTTTGAGTATGGTTTGGTGTATGAGAGAACTGATTTACCGCTATTTGGTGTGGTTGATGCTGATTGGGGCTCAAATGCGATAGATCGTAAATCTTACTCTGGGTTTGCTTTCATTTTGGCTGGTGCGCCAGTGAGTTGGGAAGCACGTAAGCAAAAGACTATCGCTCTCTCGAGCACTGAGGCCGAATATATGGCACTTTCCGAAGCCACCAAAGAGGCTATGTATTTGCAGGATGTATTGAGGAACGTGGGGATGGAATGCAAGGTTGTGACATTGTTTAATGATAACCAGGGGGCGTTAAAGCTTGCTCATACAAGAAATTTTCACCCCCGCACCAAACATATTGACGTAAGGCACCACTTTATTCGAGATATGTGCGAAAAAGGTGTTATTTGTCTGAAGTATTTGTGTACAGAGGATATGCCAGCAGATGTGTTAACGAAGGGTTTGACTGCTATGAAACATCATGAATGCTTGCGTAATCTCGGTATGATATGTATGTAAATAATCAGATTCGCTCACTTCTTCGAGGGGAGGTATTAAAGTATATGCGAAGAACCGTGAGCTTGTTGTCTATACGTACCTAATATGTATGCATGTATACGTTAAACCAGTCGCAATCTGTCATTCGCGTTGATTGTCGTATTGTAGATCATCTCTGTTTAAATATCAATAAATCGTTACAAATAGTGTTCAAAACTAGTGTTTTCTTATATGCCCTAACACATATTATAAGCGAGATTTCTATCTTTGATACACAAGGTGCTCGCGAGGAACCCGCATAACTTGAACCACGCGTTTCTGAGGCCAAAAGAAAGAAAAAATGTAATATGAATTTTAAAAATTTTCGCGAAAAAAATTTTTTTTTTTACTTTTTTGGACGTATTTTCACATAAAAAGTAATTTTTATCCATAAAGTTGGCAATTATTGGTTACAGGCACAACCTGCGATCCCCGAATGCCTCTCAGGCTGAAGGGGAAAATTTATAAATCAGTTATCCGACCTGTCGTCCTGTATGGTATTGAGTGCTGGGCCACCAAGACGAATGATGAGAGAAGACTGCATGTGAATGAAATGAGAATGTTGCGATGGATGTGTGGTGTGACAAGACTGGATAGGATTCGGAATGAGTACATATATAAGAGGAAGCCTGAAAGTAGCGCCAGTGACAGAGAAATTGAGAGGAAGTAGATTAGCATGGTATGGGCATGTAATGCGGAGGGATGAAAGCAATGTTATAAAACGAGTGGTAAATATGAAAGTGGATGGATACAATGGTAGTGGAAGGCCTAAGAAAAGATGGATGGAATGTGTGAACAACGATATGAGAGTGAAAGGTATTAGTATGGAAATGACGGCTGATAGAGAGAAATGGAGGAAGATGATCTGCTGCGCCGACCCCAAATAATGGGAAAAGGGCAAGGGAATGATGATGATGATGATGAAAGTTGGCAATTAAAATGAGTTCCTTAATTTATTTTTCTAAAAACCAATTTTTTTGGAAGTTTTTCTTGTCACATTTTGACATCTATCAATGACTACTGTGAGACTATGCTCCACAATTGCGCATCAGCGCCGTTAAGAAGACCTTTTCTACTGAGTAACAATACGGAAATGTTTTTTTTTTTATTGGCAATAACTCTGAAAGTAGACGAAATCTAGAAAAGTTTATATGACATTTTAGTCTTAAAATGTGACCAAGAATATGCCGTTAAAGTTATATGGGTTCCTCGCGAGCACCTTGTATAATATAACAAATGTATATGTGCGATGTGTAAATAAATATGTAAATGCGTATTTATTGCTGCTTTTGCTTTAATTTGTATTTTTTTCCGAGCTAATAGTCACTGCTTTGACTAATTTTAACGTAATATACATCTAGTCTCTAATTAAGTACTTAATCAACAATGAACAATAACAGACTTCGTTCCCTGAACTATACTTAACGAGTGAACGTTTTTTACGTGTATCTTATCGAGATAGAAGCATAATGTCTTGTGTAAACTAGACGAGATTCTAGAATAGATAATTAATTAAAATATTTTTTACTGAAATGCATTTGAATGAATTATCTGATGGAAAAAACGTATAGCCTGGCTTACTTGCTGACATTCTCACAATAGTAAAAAGTTTCATAATTATCTACTAATGAGTATTACAAATGACAATCTTAAAGTTGGATATTAGGTATCTACAGAGTGGGTTCCGAATAAAGTGATTACATTTACTGGAATATATTCACTCCTGTCTCTTCAATAATTATGTTCAGCAGCACGAAACTAATTCGTGATCTTTTGTAACTTCATTAGAAATATATTTTAGTATAAAACATCTTTAAAAACTTAAAAATTTAACATACGGTTAATAGGTAGGGGTATATTTACGTTGCTTTTTATTTACCTGAGTATTTATACTTACATGTAACAATATATTTAGTATACATACTTATATGGATAAGCAATAGAATAGCTTTATTATTATATCCATTAATTCATCAAAGTAGGACATAGTAGGTATGTAATACCGGTGCAAATATTATTTTAAACAATAAACTGATGAAATTTTGACGGTTACTTAACCCATTTACAGGCGTGGCTATTAAAATAGATGCCAAATTGTCTTGGCATGATTGCATCATTTTAATTTTATTAAATGTCGAATACCCTACAATTAATGCAGGTGCCGGTTCCAGTAGTGAAGCCATACCCAGTACCCGTGCCGCACATAAGGCCAGTATTCCACCACACGCGGCCGCACGACGAGCTGGACGAGGCCGGTACGGACGACGAGGACGAATACCTGCCGCGCCCTGATGGGTACCGGACGAGTAAGAAAGTGCCGTATTCTAAGCGGCCTAAGAGGTGAGTCATAGAATATTCTATCACTTAACTTGTATTTAGGGTACCCGTTGCAGTAGTGGCCATATCCCGTACCCGTGCCGCACATAAGGCCAGTGTTCCACCACACGCGGCCTCATGACGAGCTGGACGAGGCCGGTACGGACGACGAGGACGAATACCTGCCGCGCCCTGATGGGTACCGGACGAGTAAGAAAGTGCCGTATTCTAAGCGGCCTAAGAGGTGATACATAGAATATTCTATCACTTAACTTGTATTTAGGGTAGCTGTTGCAGTAGTGTGTCATACCCAGTACCCGTTCCGCATATAAGGCCAGTATTCCACCACACGCGGGCGCACGACCAGCTGCACGGGTAGCATGGTCGCGCGATAGACGATAAAATATCAGGCCGTCCCTATCGCACTATCAGTAAGTGCGATAGGGACGACCAGATGTTTTATCATTTATCGCGCGACCATAATTGCCTGCCTGGACGAGGCCGGTACGGACGACGAGGACGAATACCTGCCGCGCCCTGATGGGCACCGGACGAGTAAGAAGGTGAGACACGAGTCACCAAACTTATATTTAGGTACCCGTTCCAGGAGGTCGCCATATCTAGTGTCCTTGCCGCACAGAAGGCTGGAGTTCCACCATAGGTAATACGTACTTGGTCGCACGATGTCTACAGAATGGCTGTAGACATCGCTCATCATCATGTTGGTGGCTCAGTTGGCAGAGCGCTGGAGTATCGATCCAGAGGCCGTGAGATCAAGTCTCACCCAAGGCAGACATTTTCCACTTTTAAATTTATTCTAAGCCTAGTGGCATCGATTGCAGACGTTTCTGTTAATCAGAAGTTAAAAATGTCTACAGAATGAGTAAGAAAGTGCCTTTGCCAATAACAACGATCTTCATGGATATGTCCAAGGCTTTCGATTGCGTCTCGCATAGTATACTATTAAATAAACTCTACCACTACGGCATACGAGGGAACTGCAATGACTGGCTACGGACGTACTTGACAGATAGGACACAAAGAACTGAAATTACGTCATACTGTCCGAAGACCAAATCCCTATCTAAAACATTGTCCAGCCAGTCAAATGTTAACATGGGAGTACCGCAGGGGAGCATACTTGGGCCGTTATTATTCCTAGTTTACATTAATGACCTCCCCAATGTCACACATAACAAGGTCCTTCTCTTTGCTGACGACTGCTCCGTCATTATTCCTGGTAACGACCCCGTAACTTACCAATTAGAGGCAAATGTAGTGTTTAATAATATTAACACCTGGTTGTTGAGAAACAAACTGAAAGCCAACATAAGTAAAACCAAATACATGGAATTCTACGCTCCCCAGAGTAACGCTAAAAACCTAATAATCAAACATAATCAGGAAGCCATTGAAAGCGTCGAAACTATAAAATTTCTCGGGGTAATGCTGGATTGCCATTGTGACTGGCGAGCGCATATTGAATATCTGGTCGATAAGCTGAACAGATTTGTGTTTGCTCTGCGTAGAATATCACAGGTGGTGTCCCAAGAATCTGCCCTCCTGGCGTTCCATGGTCACATTATGTCCAACCTTCGTTACGGGCTGATTTTGTGGGGTAACTCAACATATGCCCAAGAAGCGTTCCTCCTACAAAAAAAATGCGTTAGAGCAATCTGCGGTGCCAAAACAATGGATTCATGTAGACCGTTGTTCAAAAAATTAAAAATTCTTCCGTTACCAACGTTTCCGTTACATTTATGAAACATGTCTTTTTGTGAAAACTCATATCAGTCAATATAAAATCATGAAATCTAACCCTAGGTCAACTTCTAAATTCCATGGACTCAATATCAGTTATCCAGTCCACAACTCAGTTCATTTTGAAAAATCGATTCTTTTCATGTCTGTCAAAATCTTTAACAAGTCAAGGTTTCAAAACCAAATTATTTAAGTGGTGTTTACAAAAAATGTTCTATTCAGTTGGTGAACACTTTGTATCCACTAATATGTAATATTTTTTTTTATTATTATTATTGTATCCTATTATAATTACTTCTTTTGACATTATGAAAATTCTATATGAGCCACTTTTCTGTATGCATGACATTTACCTATCATTATTATGTTCTTTACAATTTTTATTTTCTTATTACGTATTTCAAATCTGACATTGCGATATCTACTTTCATTTTTAATTGGTTTAATGACATGCATATCGAGAGTCAAGAGTATTGTACGCCAAATTCTGGCAGATTGTGATGTTACAAAATACTAACCCTATCATCATTTATAACCACTCACATTCGAACAATAAATTGAATTGAATTGAATTGAATTGAATTTGCTAAGCAGCTTAAGAGGTGAGCCATAATTATTATATCACCTAACTTTTATTTAGGTACTCCAGTTCCAGTGGTAATGCAATACCAAATTCTTTTTTCTAAGCAGCCTAAGAGGTGAGTCATGAGTGCTGGGCGACAAAGGTGGAGGATGAAAGGAGATTGCACGTAGCGGAAATGAGAATGTTGAGATGGATGTGTGGAGTGACCAGAATGGATCGGATCAGGAATGAGTATATTAGGGGAAGTTTGAAAGTTGCGCCTATAACGGAAAAGATGAGGAGTGGCAGGTTGGCGTGGTACGGTCATGTAATGAGGAGGGATGAGTGTCATATAGGCAAAAGAATGTTGGAGATGAATGTTGATGGATGGAGAGGGAGGGGTAAACCCAAACAACGATGGATGGATTGTGTGAAAGAGGACATGAGAAAGAAAGATGTGAGTGTTGAGATGACGAAAGATAGGGGAGAATGGAAGAGAAAGACATGTTGTACCGACCCCACATAACGTGGGATAAGGGTAGGAGGAAGAGAGTTCCAAGGCACAACTTGGGTCTAGATTACCTATTTATACCATATCAACCGTTTAGGTTCCTATTCGTGTTAGTGTTTTAGTCACACCCTACCCAGTGGCCTTGCCACACATAGGTACATATCGTCATTACTTTGAAAAAATCTCGTAACTCACGCTGTTCCTCAAAGTTAAAACGCAATAAGTCTATATGTATTCCATACATACTTATTACAATTTTCTTTTCATTGACAGACGAAGATACAAGATTTTTTAAAAGTAGTGACGATATGTACCTCCATTATTTTTGTCACGATGTATTTGATGGATTAATCATAATCATAATCATTTTATTGGTAATAAATAAATTACATGTCAGTATTTCACATAAAATCGTAATAAATATAAATTATTAGTACAAGACTAGGAACTATTTTTGTAAAGAAAGAATTTTTAACTTCTGATTAGCAGAAACGTCTGCAATCGATGCCACTAGGCTTAGAATAAATTTAAAAGTGGAAAATGTCTGCCTTGGGCGCTGGAGTATCGATCCAGAGGCCGTGAGTTCAAGTCTCACCCAAGGCAGACATTTTCCACTTTTAAATTTATTTTAAAAGAAAGAATTGTTTATAATCATAGAACGTCTGCTCTATAAGCCAATTTTTAAGTTTGGTTTTAAATGTTGCTATATTAGTTAGATTACTGTCACAAATGGAAAGTGAATGCAATCACTGCGTTATCAATTATCAAAAAACGTAATAAGCCTCATTAACCGGTTTTCAGGAAACATTCGCTAATGGCACTGACATTGTATATCAATGCATAATTACAGCACTTTAAGCAATCTTTAACGTCGTGCGTGCGTTACATAATACCGGTGTTGTAATTCATGAAACATGCGAATGAAGTTCAAAGACTTCAGGTTGTGTTTTAACATTATGATTACTTTTGGCAACGTGCCTGAAGGCGCTGATTGTCGCAAAGACACGTGATATTATTGAGGGACTAAAATTTATCCTAGCGGCCACCATAACTAATTTGACTTCATAACATAAGATTTAACATAGAGAACCCTGCAGAATACCATAAAAATAAGGTGATGTGCAAAAAGTTCAATGCCTTGAACTATGTGCAACCCACACCTACTAATTCTAGGAATAGAGATCATTTATTGCAAATATTGCGGTAGGTAGGTACTAAACTATAATTTCCTGTGTTTCATTAATAGTACATTGTGCAACAAGGGAGGTAAGGGGGACATTATAGACGCGTGTTATTATTCACGACTGCCGCAGGCAGGAGTGAATAATAGACACAAGTCTTTAATGTCCTTACCTCCTGAGTTACACACAATGTTTTTCATCACATTTGAGAGAAAAGTACAGAGGAAACAGTCATAAGGCAAAAACCTTCAACCGGCGGCGTTGCGACCAGTAATGTATCTTGATCTACATTAGATTATTCATATTAAAGCCATTGTTTTTGATAACAAAACACTTTTTGAACGAAAGCAAACACGAAAATACTGCATATAAATTAAATTCAACGTTCAAAAAAGCATCATCATATAATTGAACTAAAATTTTACTTATTTTTCATTCATTTAAATATTTCGATCTGTTGTACTCTCCGTTTCTAGGCAACGGTGGGTGCCTCGCGTACACACGCGGTCAAGCGCGAGTAGAGAGCATATTGTCAGATTGTAAATTATAACAATCTATCTGAGTTAAATTTACGAAATAAATGCAAAACACACTGAAATAATTGTAAAACATTAATAAAATGCATTTTTCATACCGTATAATATATTTTATAGCTTAATAATAAAATTTTGGTTGTGCAATAAAAATACTCGGCAGATTGAAACATCCTTTGCCTGAAGTATTGTACGGATTGTATTAATTTTTAAAACAATCCATTAATTCCCTTGGGAATAAAATAGTACATTATGCTTCAGTACACGTAGACGCAATGATACCTTTAAACAGCAAATGTGATGAAAAAGTATTAATTGTGTCGCAATTATTACAATAATGAATTACGCGCATGTCGCGTTTGCTTGTACCTAATTAGATTACACGTGATATAGTCATTTTTGGTGTTCTAGATTGTAATGTGTTTAATATTCATACTACTGATGTGCCGACGGAAAGTTTCCAAAATTCTGAAAATTTCACATAGGAAAACTTCGGAAACTTTTCATACTTTGTATGGATGGAAAATTTCCATTTCATAAATTTAAATTCCTTTTTTTTTCGTGAAAGCTTCGTGAATTTTTCAAGAAATCTAAGATTTTTTTGGAAAGTTTCCGCAACTTGCACATCACTAATTCATACTACTTTTCCTATTGGTAGACTTCAAGTAGGTCACCAATAAAAAGGAATAGTTAACACCTTCGCTGCGGCAATTAACGTAACTCGTAATTAACCATACTTCGTAAGAAGTCTAAAAAGACCCCCACCGCAGTGAACGTGTTAAAAGTTATAGAAGGAAATGTCGCCCTCGAGCTTTCCTGTTTTTACCGAGAATAATATTTTTTACTTAATATTTTGAAAAAGCTTGGTAGCCGATTCTTGGTACATACCTACATAATTATGTATAGTGGGAAATTTTACATTAAAATCAAGCTCCAAAAAATTTGTTCTGTTTATGAAGTAGCAAATTTCCAGTAAAAACCAAACTTATTTACCTAAGTTCTTATTTTCATTTCTTTAAGCATTAAAGAATATGACGAAAACCAATTTCAGCCCGCGCTACCGCGACCGGCCGCGCAGGCCTCAGCGGGCCCCGTACCACGACCGCAACAGAAGACAGTGGCCGGAGCGGCGGCCGGCCAGGAGGCCCGCTGAGTTACATCCTTCGCCTTTTAGATCTCCCTACGATGATGAGTATGAACGCAGTGACTACTTCCTGCACTGCCAGAGAACTAGACTATGCTAGCTATTTTTATTTCTATGGATAGTATATGACATTTTAAGGGTAAAAGTACCTTATAATGATGCGAAACGCTTACGATATTATTCACGTTCAATATAACGAACATAAATGCCACAGACCGACCATATCTGACGTAAGCACCGATCGCCACAAGGTACCTTTTCTCGTGGAACGATAAGTACATTATTGTTCTGGAATTGTTTACTTTATTTTCTGAGAGGTGAGATTGATTGTCAAGTGATGATCAGACGTCGTATACAATTTTATACAAACCTTTTCTTGGTATAGATATCAATTAAAGATTTCTAACTTTTTATTCGTGTAATCCTAATAGTGATACCGAAATTGCTAAAAAATTTACGATGCCTGATTATGACCAAGCATTTTTTTTAATTTTAAAAGAATAGCCTTATATCAGATTTTTACCTACCGTCACCTGTAAAAATATGTAGTGTACGTAGAATATAAATTACTGTGCGGTTGTCGTACGGTCTATGTAAAAAACTTATTTTTGATATTCAGACTATGTGCCAATAAGTATATCTTTTTCTTAAAATTCTGTTAATTAGTTATTTAATTTGAACAAAGAATGAATAGCATTTTGTTATATTTGTATAGTAAATGTTAAGTGTTATAGATTGAGTAAATATTTGTAATAAATCATGTCGTTTTTTTTCACACGGAAAATATACCTAACAAAGGTAATTGAAAATGGAATGCGTCTTGCACGCTCCGGGCGCCTGAGGTTAATATTCCTTCTTGTTATTTGGAATTATTACAAATTTCATATTCAATAACATAGCGTAGTGTGTTTAAGACGTGTACTTAATTATTAAAAAAAAACCGGCCAAGTGCGAGTCGGACTCGCCCATCGAGGGTCCCGTACAAACTTTCTTTCAAACTACCTAGTTAAAATAATCTCATGTTTTCATATAACTCTAATGACTTGACTAGAAGACAAAAGTATAGTATAGGTACTAATGAGCATTGTTGTGTATAGCGCCATCTCTCGGTGAATTCGCTAATTAATTTGCGCGACCTGTATACTATGTTGGTTTTTCAGGGATAAGTCTTTATAATGTTAACCGATTTAAACAGTTTTTACTTTATTGGAAAGAAGACGGTTTACGTAACATCTCGTATTTATTTGAAGTACGATATACATTCGCAAGGGTGGGTAAATTGAAAGTAAAAATATGAAAAGTTTTTTGTGAATTAAAAAAAAATTCCAAGATACAAACACGATTATATTTTTCCTGTAATATTTAGCATAAAACCAATGTTTCCTAAAATTTTCATATTTTTTAGTTGGTAAACTTCGGAGATAAGGGGGGGACGGTATTTTTTTTTACATTTTCCTTCAATATTCTTTTTTTTTCCACAACAAAAAAAATATAAAAAATAGTTTATTTATGTTCAATTTGCGTTCTTTCTAACGATATCCCACTTGACCTAGTAACTTGAAATTTACAGTTTGCCCCCCATTCATTTTGGCCATTTTCTACAATTAAAATTCATAAATTAAAAAAATATATACTTTCTATTTGTAGAGGTTTACAATGTTCATAACTATTCCAAATTTCAAGTTGATAGCATTAGTAGTTCTCGAGATATTTAGGAATGTGACAGACGGACAGACAGACGGACAGAGTCGCACCATAAGGGTTCCTGTTTGTACCTTTTTGGTACGGAACCCTAAAAACCGGCCAATTGCGAGTCGGACTCGTCTACCGAGGGTTCCGTATCGTACAAACTTTCAATGGTTAAAATAATCATAATTGAACAGTCCCGTTTTCATACAAATTGAAACAAATAAATCCTTATTATATAAGAAAAAGCTCCGTTCATCTTTTGGTTACAAAATCAACGACCAACAAACAATCAATTTGATGTAAAAATAATACATCTATCTATTTTATTGAACATAAGAAATCATTAAAAAACATATACGTTTAGATCCACAGCGCAGGCTTCGTCATATAACAGAGTCTATATTTTATTCAATTTTATAATACCATTTGAAAAAATGAGCCTTTGTCCAAAAGTTGACCGTCGTTCATCTTTTGGCACGAACATACAATATTGGAACCATAATTTGACCAGCAAATATCTCATAAAATAAATAAAAAAACGTAATTCTTAATAATGTTAACAATATCAATAAATGTAATATTCGATTTTTTACGAATTAAAAAGCTTACATTTTGAAGGCCTTTCCTTAATAAGAAATCCATACAAAATGTGATTTTAGCGTGAAGCGTAAACTCGACGACCGCTCACGGACGTGTGCATGGCTCATTTGTCTGGGAATTTAAACTTTTAGCTTCGGCGATCAGTTGCTGTGTTTAAGAAAAATACTCCCGGGTGCGTAAAATTATTCGTGAATTATTTATTTATATTTTTAGACCCATCGGTCATCTTTTGGGTTTCGGTCATCTATTGGTGCAACTATTATGTAATTCAGATTTAAATCGTGTAATTCACGATGACGCACAAAGTCAAATCGGACCTAAAATGGCATGATAAAACGAATTCCTCGTGGATGACACGACAGAGAGTCGTACTCTGTATCAAGGCGACAGATGTTTGAGATGTTCACACTTTCTTCAAATGTGAGGTGTGCAGGAAGAGTCAGGTAGATCTGATAATTAACTTGTCCGTACGAGATCAACGTACGGCCACGCATGGCCGCCCGCTTTTCCGAACGCTCCAATAAACAGGGTGCATCTTACGCATGCGCCTCACGATTCACCGTTTTCCTGATAATTAAAACTGCAGTGACTGTTCGAATTCGAGGAATGGAATTGAATTGAATGGGGCTTACCTCGAATAAGTTTGCATTGATGTTTGGCATGTCTAGAGTTCATGGTCTTGGTTACACAGTTGGTTAGATTAATAAGGTTTGGAGATGTCTGGACTCTCCAGGTCTAGGATTCCGATTTTTTTAATTACAAGTGTAGCGCCTGCCATCTAACTGCCCTTCACGAAAAGACAAGGTGGTAAATAGATGCGTCTAAAAATCAAATATTAAATGACTATTTTTATGTAAGGTCAGTGTGGGGAAGACCGTCTACCCGGAAAGACCGTCTATTGACTATAACTTTTGTGTTTATATATCTACGCCTCTCAGACCTCCGGAGGTATAACAGTTTTTCACCCTTAATCCACTGGTCTTCAATACATATCCCTAGGACGAACACTAGTTAACAATAAACTTGATTCGTGTTTCGCACTCGAACATCGAGTTCAACAAGGTTCCGGAAAAAATTAAAATAAAATAGAAGTAGTCGGAATATTTGTATATGATGTATGTAACGTAGTCATTTAATAACCGTTCTTTCTGACTAGTACTATTAATCTACTGAAAACGCGCTCAATTTCTAGTTTTATGTTCTGAAATATGTAACTTAGAAATTGTGCCTAGTCAGAAAGTCCGGCATAAAAGAGAAAGACAAGACCGGCATATGATAAACAAGGAGTTGCCAACCTTTTTTAGGCTTTATTGGAAATAAGTCGAGTGTAAACAATATCATATCAATATATAAGTACGTTTTTGGCTTATGATAGTTGTACCGTTTTTTATTTTAACTTCGAAATACAGTTTTGATAATGATTCGTATGGTGTTACTAAAGTCATTCGAAAGTATTAAGTAAAAAAAAATATATGTGTCATGGTTGTGAAGAATGATAAGAGGTGAACAGAAGTGAGCCTACACTGCATTATTCATCATTATATTTAAGTTGGTAAAATAGCGACGACAAATATTTCCAAAGAGAGTAGGGTTTCAAGTTGGTCATTATTTTTTGATCAGCATTACCCAACAGGGACCGTATGGGTACCCTTTAAACCGGTTTTGACCGACTATTTTACAGCTACTCGACCGTTAATTGACATTGCTAACTATCACTTGACACAAAAGTCGTCATGGGTGTCGTCTTATAGGTGTTTGGGGGTGCTGACTTCAAAATTAATGACCAATTTAATATAAATCTGACATTGCTGACTGTCACTTTGACATAAAAGTTGTCATGGGTGTCATCAATAGATTTTCGGGGTGCTGATTTCAAAATTGAACACCACTTTGGAATCTGACATTGCTGACTGTCACTTTGACATAAAAGTGGTCATGGGTGTGGTCAAATAGGTTCTTGGGGGTGCTGATTCCAAAATGAATAACCAATCTGGAATCTGACATTGCTGACTGTCACTTGACACAAAAATCGTCATGAGTGTCGTCAAATAGGTTTTTGGGGGTGCTGACTTCAAAATTAATGACCAATTGGAAATCTGATATTGCTGACTGTTACTTTGGCATAAAAGTTGTCATGGGGCAACGGGTCATGGGTCAGTGTGTCATGGGTCAATTATCGTGACTAAATTGGATTCGCAGGTGTTCGTTGGAAAAACAGTATTATGCAATATCTTGACCTGAAAAGAAAAGGTTATGAACCCCATCTACGGGAAATATGCCGGTCTTGCCTTATAAATAGAAAAATGCTTATGTGTTCAACATTTCAACGTTATTTTATTAATTATCTAGCACATTCTGCCCTGTTATTACGTCAAATAACAATGATGGTGATTTTGGACCCTAGTCTCATATGAAATTACGCGACAACAAGCACTAGACGGTCTTTCCGTGCTCATCGCGGGGGGACGGTCAACCCGCCGAGCCTTGAAAAATGTGATTTTTATCACTTAAAAGTACCTTAATTCACCAAAATGTTGTAAAAGCTTTGTAAAATATAATATTTGCTATCCCATAGGACCATGCGCATTACGCCAGACTACATTCATTATAGAGTTTTATCCACTCAAACTTTAATTCAAATAAACTATGCCGGTCTTGCCCGCACTGACCTTAAGTATACTGCATCCAAAGACCAGAGGCCTCCTGAAACTGCTTGTGATGAAACTGATGAATAGCTTAAGATGACAATGCTATATGTATAAAAAAAAATATCCCAAAATGTCAGGTGCTTCGAAGCGACTAACATATTTATGTAGGGTACTGTCACTTACCACGATTGAGCCACCTAGGGTGTTCTAGCTAAATTGTTGGTTCACTATTATCTGGCAGAAACTTTTTACGCATATATTTGATTCGTATAATAGTTCTTGACAGAAGTCAAGTTTGACAGAAACACCTTACGCAAAATATGCTTTGGCACAAATAATTTCGCAGATTTTTATGATACCGAATCGTCTGTTGTCATAATGTTGATGAGCATAATAATCTTCTAGTCGAACAATACATTTGCAGATAATATTTGTGCATAATATTTAGGCAAAAAGTTGCAATTTGCTATTTGATAGCGAGTTGGATGTGTTGGGGATGCAAGATACCTAACACTCCTCCTCGCTTCGCTCGTCGTCGTACCTAACGGTGACTCTGGGGCAGTTTTTCTTTTTTGATAGCGAGTAATAATTCTGCTAATGTAATATTATGCTATGCTAAATCAAAGTCGACCAAAGTAATGTTCTGTAAAATAATATTCTGCCAAATGTGTCTTAGCGTGGTAGTAATAATGCCAACTAAGTTTTCTGCAAAATTACCATTCGACCGAAAGTGTTTCTGCGAAACATGTTATGCGAAGTGTGTTTCCAACTAAAATTATTCTGCCAGATGAGGGTAACCCTAAATGGTTAATTCCAGAGCGTCTGTAATGTCAGTAGGTATTGAACTGTCAATTTCGCTAGAACGCTAAATGGCTGACAGTACCACCAAAGTACGTAGCCGAATGGCACAAACGCTCACGGAACGAAACGCTCGTAGATATTTATCTCTATCGCTCTTGCGTATTGGCGCGGCAGAGCCAGACTACCTTTCGCGGCATTTCGTTTTCGATTCGCGTCGCAGAAATGCCATTCGGCTACGGCACCAGGTCACGAGACGATGGTCTGTTAGTTATTCGTTGAAATTAACCGTACTTACAGAACTACTGAATTAAAGATATCGTTCAGCGAACTAGTACTTAAGCAAATATGAAGTTTAAGGTTTGTCTATCAACGATTTTCATCTCGGCCACGTGCTCTGATATTTTATTTTGATAAATACCCTAGCCATTAAAGAATTTTAAACCGTGAACCTATGTATAAGTTTAATTATATAAATTGGCAGCCGGTTCACGGTCGCGGTTACGGGTCACGAGTTATTTCGTCGTGGTGCGAAGTTAATCCCATCGTTCAGCGCACACTAGCCTAGTAAAACCAGTACACGTATAATCTGTGACTGAGTCTGAGTATAAAGCTTGTATAGGTCAAACTTCTACTAGATAGTGGGAGACAAGCTACGGGAATGTCTCGGGCCGTTCTCTCGCGATGACACTTTTCTCACCATGCCCAAGGGCATTTTTGTTTGTGCGTAATTAACAACACCCTTTGTTGATTACGACACGTTGTGACAATTTGGTTTTGTTGATGTTTTTGGCGTAGAAATTGTTGTATTTTCGTGGAAGTTCACTAAAACAACTCGTTCAGTAACACACTTTATACTTTATTCCACTACCCTTGTAAATACACTTGTTCACAAATTCACAATTTAATGATTTCCCTCCAATAGTCAAGTACCGAATGTCCTGTCAGCCGACCGTTCGTTACTTTTTTCAAACCACCCGACCGGTCACGCCACCTCCAGCGTGCCCCCGATGTTGCCAGTTGATAAATTTTATTTGCGAGTTTTATTAATGTTACCACAAAAATATCAAAATAATCGCGAAACCCAACAATCGTCCATCCTGATAACGTGCATGTCCCCATGCACGCATCATGTGAAAACCCAACAATCGGCTGCCAGGATATAAGTACAATGTTATCTATTCTCTAACAATTAGGACCAAAATACCAAATCACATGGAGTAAGTATATAAAAAAAACAAATATTTCTTAATTATTATGTGAGCAAATCGTTCCTCACGGCTTATTTAATATTAATTAGCTTTATTATTGTGTTGGGAGATGAGCAAACCTGATCCCATCATACCCAGTACATTACATAATCAGTTATTAGTGAGCAAAACTGTTCCCACTTTCTCTATTTGTATCTAGTGAGCAAAACTGTTCTCACTTCCTTAAATTTTTAGTGAGCAAAACTGTTCTCACTTACTCAAAACACTATAGTGAGCAAAACTGTTCTCACTTTCTATCTGCTTCAGTGAGCAAAACTGTTCTCACTTTCTATCTGCTTCAGTGAGCAAAACTGTTCTCACTGTTGCAGATCGACTAGTAGTAGTAATAGTAGCAAAACACTTTATTGTAATATATTACTAAAATTCAACAACAACAAACACATTTTTATCATATACATATCCGTAACATCCAAGATTCATTAGTAAATCATTGTATACTATATTTAAGGTTAATTTACTTCTTCTTCCTTTTTTTTTTTTACATAGTTTTTATAACTACTACTAATTATATCTTATAGTCTTAACTTATCTCAGATCAATCATTCATATATTCACAATTATCTCAACTCATAATTGTTATAACGTAGCTTTTATAACTACTATTAATTATATCTATTAGTATTAAATGATCTCTAATCTATAATTCATCAACGAGTATCAGGATCATCATCCGTATCAGTATCGTCATGGATTTCGAGCGCAGCAACGTGAACCCAGGGTTTCATACGGTCGGCGGCTACCGTGGACTTATACCCAGGTTTCATGTTGCTGAACCCCGGCACCGACGTAATTCTATATCGGTCGTTTCCTAGCACTTTTGATACCCGATATGGACCAACGTATGCAGGCAATAACTTTTTACTTTTACCGTCGTTGTTAAAGGATGTTTTTGTTATCGAGATCACCCTCATTGTAACAACGTGCAGGCCGTCTGCCTTGGTCATAGTAAGCCTTTTGTTTTATTTGCTCCCTATCAGTTTTGTCTTTAACCTCTTTTCTAATTGACTCTAACGTACTGTTTTCGCGCGTTGACTGGGATATTTCGTTAAGTGCGGGGTTAATATCACCGTTCATAAATGTACCGAACAATACTTCTGATGGCATCCTACCGGTTGTTTTATTTATTGTATTGTTCATGCCCCATTGTATTTTTCCTACTTCGTTATCCCAGTCTTTGTCGTTTTGGTTCAAATTTAACGCTGTTAAGGAATTTAAGATGGTGCGATTGTAGCGCTCCACTTGTCCGTTCGACTGTGGGCTTGCTACCGCATTCAATATGTGCTTAATTCCTTTCTCAGCGCAATACCTTTGGAAGGAATGCGAGGTAAAGCAACTACCCCGATCTGTGACTAAACGAACCGGAACTTTAAACGTATAGAATATATCATTTAGGCTCCTAATAACGTTCAATGTATTAGTATTCCGCACAGGACGTATGAACGTGAATTTCGTGAAGGCCTCAACGACTACTAATAGGTAAGAGTATCCCCTCTTTGATTTAACGAAGGGCCCAAGGTGGTCGGCGTGCAACGTGTGGAACGGTACTTCTATTTTTGTGATGGGGTGTAATAGGCCTTCTTGATTGTTTTTGGTTTGCTTAGCGTATGCACACTCGATGCAAGCAGTAACATATTTTTTTATAAACCGCGACATTTTAGGAAACCAATACTGTTTCTTTATTTTTTTCAACGTTTTCTCTACCCCGAAATGACCGATGTCATCGTGGTTCATTTTGCACACCTGCCACCTTGCGCCCTTGGGAACCACCCATCGAAGATCGTCTTTGTCCCCATTCAGGCACCTAAATAATTTGTTGTCCTTGACAACATAATTATCCCTAATATGTTGAAGATCTGTAGGGTCAACATCACTCATGAGACTATCACGGATTCTAGTGGTTTCAGAGTCCCCTAATTGAAGCGTAAGTAGCCAATCCTCATTAGTTATGTTCATAACAGCAGGAAAAGGCTCAAAATGTGAGATAGGACCAGGTGTTGGATTACGGGAGAGTGCATCCACATGTGACATTTTAGTCCCAGCCCTGTATTCTATGGAACAATGGTACTCTTGTAGCATAAGCCACCAGCGAGCAATGCGCGGTATTAAATCTCGCTTTGAGAGGGTGGAACGCAACGCACTACAGTCTGTCATAATCTTAAAATCCTTTCCTAGCAGGTACACGCGAAACTTCTTCAGGGAACAGACAACTGCCAGAGTTTCCAGTTCGTATGAATGGAAACTCTTTTCCTCTGGAGAGGTTTGGCGGCTGTAGTAAGCTATAGGTTTTAAATCGTTAGTACCTGGGGTCCGTTGTAGCAAAATGCCTCCTATACCGTGCTTGCTGGCATCTGTGTGCAGTTCTAGCTCAGCTGTGTGGTCATATATAGCTAAAATGGGCCTGCTAATCAACCTAGTCTTGAGAGTCTCAAACGCTTCTTCCTGTGCACTCGTCCATTCCCAAACAGCTTCCTTCTTTAGAAGCTTTGTGAGGGGATACGCAATTTGAGCAAAACCTCCAATAAACTTTCTAAAAAACCCCACTAGACCTAAAAATTGCCTTACATTGTGAACGTCGTTTGGACGCGGGAAATTTTGAACGGACTGGACCTTCTTTTCGCCCGGTTTGACTCCCTCGGCGCTAATCTCATATCCTAAATAATCGATCTTTTCGCGAAGGAAACTGCACTTAGAAAGATTTAGGGTCAAGTTAGCTTCTTCTAACATCTGTAGAACCTCCTCTAATCTGTCTAAGCATTCGTCTGGAGTCCTTCCAAATATGAGCAAGTCATCGATATATACCGTTGCCTTGGTATAACGAGCAGAACCTAGGATGCGGTTCATCATCCGCTGGAAGACTGCGGGTGCATTGGCCAATCCGAACGGCATCCTATTGAATTCAAACTGACCGTCGGGGGTCACAAACGATGTTAGATGTTTGGATTGTTCTGCTATAGGAACTTGGTAGTATCCCGAAGCAAGGTCTAACGTTATAAAGTAAGCTTGACCAGATAAACGCGAAATCTCATCGTCAATGATCGGCATCGGATATCTCTCTTTTATTGTGGAAGAGTTTAGCTTTCGGTAGTCAATGCACATTCTTAGGCTACCATCAGGCTTCCGCACAAGAATGATGGGGCTGGCATATTCCGATACATTACCGACTCTCGGATTATGCCAGCTGCCAGCATTTCATCAACCATCCTACGAACTTGCTCTCTTTCGTGGTGGGATAATCTATACGGTCGAGAAGCTATAGGACGTTGGTCATTAAGTTCGATAGTCATTTGAGTAACATTTGTGCATCCTAACTCTCCTAAGCTAGATGCGAAGCAGTGTTTATATTTGTTCAATAATTGTACAAGCCTATGTCTGTGCTCGTCTGCAACTTTGTCACCTATGCGAAGTTTGGACTCCGATATATCATTAGGCTGCACACATTCAACTACTGTAGGGGATTGCGCAGTAATTCGGTTTACTAAAGCTACCCTTTCAGAGCGACATAATGTGAAATTTTCCATCATCAAACACGGGGAGCAATAAGGTATTACTACCACATGTACTACACCATTCTTTACCGTATAAATTCCCCCAGTTAACAGAGACTGCTGAGCGGGTTTGCCTACTATGCTTTCCCTAACGACAATACTTCCACTAAACTTGTCTTCCGTGACAGCTTTGATGGACGCCGGACCGTATAGTTCAATATCATCAGCAATTAAAACTTTGACTACCGAAGAATGGGCTGGATCTGGCTGAGGCATTTCTTCTCCAATGTCTATGAACCGCAAGTTCTTACAATCTTTGACAACAATGATTTGAGGCAACTCGGTATACGTTTGTCCAACTAAAACAGGTCTGTCAAGAAGGTTGTCTTCCACTACTTTGCAAGGGACTCTAGCTTTAACACCATCTATATCAATATCGAGTTCTATTTCGCCCCAGGATGACACTAATCCATTTCCAAACCCTTTCATTATTGACTCTACTCGCTCGTACGCAATTCCCAAAGAAGAGACAAAAGATTGCCTAGCAAGGGTAAGCTCACTGCCGAAATCAATAAATACCTCCACTAATTCCCCGTTTACATGTGCATTTTTATAATATTTAGCGTTACCTTTTCCTGACGCACACAATGACCTGACCTCTGGGGCTTTAGTAGACTTGTTGTCAGACTTCTTACTAAAGCAGTCCTCGGGCTTATGACCGATTTTGTTACAATGATGGCATTTAAGGAGGGGTTTCGAGCACTGTGCGAAATGATGACCCTTCTCCTTACAATTAAAACAGAATGGGCCCTGTGTCTGTGCCCTGTTCTTCGGACCATGGTTATTGGTATTAGCGCTGTCAGACCAGTTTTTGCTTTTTACATTTACTCGATCCTGGTTACTCAATTCTTTGTTACTAATTAAGAATTGTAAAAGTTGGTCCGGATCAGAACATCGCACAGCCACAGCGCTCGACTTAGTGGTTCTGTCGGTTATGCCGTGAATTATGCAATCCACGGCCTTCTTGCCGCTAAGTCCACACTGGTGTAGAAGAGCCAATTTTTCATAATAATAAACCTCTATTGGTTCGTTAAATTTGCTCTTCCGCCTCAGCATTTCCTCCAAGATTTGGCCATAGTTTTCATCACACGGGAAAGCCTTTACCAACTTCTCTTGCCATTCAGGCCATGAGTACAATATCGTATCTAAACTTTCGAACCACACTTTGGCCAAACCTTGGAGCTTTTGCATAGCAAAATGTATCGTGGTCTTATCATCCCATCCGTATACAGCCGCACACTCATTGACCTTCTTTAACCATACTACAATACGTTGGTTTTTTGAGGATGGGTCAAAATTCGGGAGAATGTTTTTATGGTCTATACCTTTGTTTAGCGTATGCGGATGAGACGATAAGTTATTTTTAATAGAATTTACTATTTGTGCTACATCGTCTGTAGAGAAGTTGCGGCTCCTTGACCTACGTTGCTGTTGTCCGCCTTCACGACGGTTATGAGGGGTCACGTTATCTTCACGCATGCTGTTAACACGACTTCGTGATCTGCTATATGAGCGCCGTCTCCCCAGAGGAAGACGTGAGCGTGCCCTACTCTCGCGGTCCTTGTGAAACTCGCGCTGTAAGGTGTCCAACTGCGCGCGTAAGGCGAGCAGTTCTCGTTCGCGACCGTTAGAAGTACTATTTCGGGTACGTACTGTGGCGCTTCGACGACGGGAACGACTGCGGCCTCTCTGTACTCGTACATGGCTGTAGCTGCGTTCTCGACGTGGAGATTGCCTTGTTGACGTTCGACGGGAAGAAGCGTTAGGCGTCTTCAATCGCTTTTTGCGACTGGGTTCTCCATCGTCAATGTCACTCATGGTTCACCTCAAAAAGAACAATACAAAAATATCCCATACCATATTTTATTTACTTATGCTATCACTATCACCTTTGCTACGTCAATTACTTAACAACGCATTTAACCGTACCTGCATCGGGTCTGCGTCGGGTCGAACAGATCCGATACCGGAACTAAAATGATATTTTTAGCTACATATATATATTTAACTGATCAATTTCTTTATTACTTTCACTGTGGAATGGATAACGGAATGGCAAAATGCTTTCATCAGCTTACTTCTAAAGAAAATACATATAAAAATAAAAATAAAAATAAAATAAAATAAAATAAAATGCATTTATTTCAGACAAACAAGGTGTTTAGACAAACAGATTTCGTCAGCGCATCGCGCTGATCCGCGCAAATCAATCTAGGGCATAAGCCAGCACAAACATAGTGTAGTAGTTGCACTTTACACGGATGGAATACAAATAAGATTTACATATGTGTGCTATAGGTAATATTGTGTATATAAGGAAATATAATTTGTAAATAAATCAGATACCAATTGTCCGTTGGTGTTTCACTACCTCCATACCTAAAACCTCTGCTTGCTCAGGGCGACACTCTGAGAGTAGAGACTCCCATCCATCACCTTTTTACAGGTACCCTTGCTGTGGCATAAGACTCCTTTAGCCTTAATCGGTCGTCTGAGCCTGGGCGATCGGCAGCAAGTATCCATCCAACCACCTTGATCCCCCCCCCGTAGGGAATCCGTCTGTTACCGATAGGTCTCCCGGTACAGACATCCTTGTCATAAAATAAGTTAGGGCTAGGGAAGTAGGGACTTAGGCCAATAGGATCCCTTGCTATCGCCTCCCACCTTATTTTATGCAGTCTGTGCAGGCACATGCAACGCCTAAGTACCATTTGATTCCATATCATTTCAGTCCATTTAGTAATCCAGGTACTCGGCCTTAGCGTGTGGCTGTACATATGGTCCTTCGAGCCGGATATGAACCAGCGACCTATGGATACGGATCCTACGGGACCTATGGATAGGAAACGGAATTTGGGTGGATATTATCAGGCTGGCGGATAACCAACATAGTAAATCCCATGAAAGTGTTATGCATGACATCGTTTAATGAGGAAATCAAACAATTAACGGATTTTTGGGAGCTTGAAGAGGTCCCGAGAAATATTGAATTGAAGGAAGAAGATCGAATTTGTGAGGAATATTTCAGTAAAAGCACTGTAAGAGGGAAAGATGGAGCATATACGGTCCGCATTCCGTTGAAGAATCCAAACCTTGAGTACGGGGAAACGCGTAATAAAGCTGCGGCACGACTATTCCAACTAGAAAAGTCATTTAAGAGAAATGACGTCCTACGGAGCCAATACAACGAGTTCATGGCAGAATACCTGCGTATGGGACACATGAAAAAGCTTAACAAAGCTGAATACGGCAAAGGAAAGTTCTACATACCACATCACGCAGTAATAAGAGACGACAGCTTGACCACAAAGTTAAGGGTCGTGTTTGATGCTTCTAGTAAGGAAAAGGGATATCTCAGTCTAAATGAAAATATGTATAAAGGTCCGCGCTTACAACAAGACATATCAGACATTTTGTTACGATGGAGAAAGCATGAAGTGGCATTTATGGCGGACCTGGAGAAGATGTATCGATTCATAAAAATTCACCAGTCAGACTTGAAATATCAGAGAATACTATGGAGATGGTCCACAAGTGACCCAATCGAGGAGTATGCCTTGACCACAGTAACATATGGAACAGCCTCGGCACCATATTTAGCTGTCAGAACCCTGCAGCAATTAGCACGTGATGAACAAGAAAGCTATCCATTAGCAAGCAAAACAACACTACACGACTTTTATGTGGATGACATTTTATCAGGAGCAGATAGTGAAGAAAAAGCCAAGATATTACAAGATCAGTTGATAAACATGTTGAATGCCGGAGGTTTTAACCTAAGAAAATGGTCATCGAATAATATAGAGTTATTAAATAACATCCCAGAAGGAAGTAGGGAAGACGACATGATAAAATTACCACAACATGAAACAAGAAAATCACTAGGCGTGATGTGGTCACCAGCAGAGGACAACTTCCACTTTCAAATAAAAATCACCAATACCGAAAAATTAACAAAACGATTTCTCTTATCTGAAATTTCCAAAATATTTGACCCAATGGGTTGGTTGGCGCCGATCATAATAGGAATGAAGTTACTAATTCAAGAGCTGTGGTCAAATGCAATAGATTGGGACACACCCGTAGACGAAGCCATAAAAAAGAGATGGGAAGAGTTTTATACACAAATCAAAACGATTGAAACAATTCGCATACCCCGTTGGATAAAATATAAAAACACAACAATCGAGTTACACGGATTTTGCGATGCGTCAGAAAAAGCTTACGGAACGGTGATATACAGCCGAATTAAGATGAACGGCCAGTATTATGTTTCTCTGTTACAAGCGAAATCCAAAGTGGCCCCAAAAAAGACTAAAAGCACACTGCCCCGACTAGAGCTTTGTGCAGCACATCTATTATCCAAACTAATAATAAAGGTGAAGGACGGCCTAGATTGTGAAAATGTAACAATCCATTGTTATACAGATTCCATGATCACTATCGGCTGGATCAAAGGTGAAGCAGGAAAATGGCAAACCTTTGTCGCGAACAGAGTATCAGAGATTCAGAGAAGTACGTCAAGTGAATGTTGGAATCATGTGAAAACTACAGACAACCCAGCAGATGTACTGTCAAGAGGAATAGAACCACGCAAGTTAGAACATCATGAGCTATGGTGGAAAGGGCCCAGCTGGCTTCAAAATGAGGAGATACCACATACCAAGACCATAATAGAGAAATGCCAAGAAGTTAAAAATAACCACGTTACGATTACAGAAGACAAGAAAGAAAAGAAAATATGGGAAAGATTTTCACGGTTTCAACGTATGATACGGGTTCTGTCGTTTTGCTACAGAATAACACAAAAAGAACAAAAAGGGAACATGTTAACGTACGTTGAAATACAACAAACAACAGGCAAAATCCTTAAACTAGTACAACAGGAAGCCTTTGCTGAAGAATATGAGTCATTAAAAAACAATAAACCAGTCACGAAGAAAAGTAAACTACTGTGTTTGGATCCATTCATAGGAGACGATGGGTTAGTAAGGGTGGGTGGACGACTACACCACTCACAGTTGCCATACAGTCAAAAGCATCCAATTGTTCTACCGCACCATCACCACATATCCAGAATGCTAATTAATGAAGCACATCTTCAAACGTTGCACGGTGGGAACAAGTTGACAATGGCAGTCGTAAGGCAGAAGTATTGGATTTTGGGATTAAAAAGAATGACAAAATCTAGCATCCGCAACTGTGTTAAATGCATACGGTATAAGGCAGCCACGGCATCACAGAAGATGGGACAGTTACCAGAACCCAGAGTAACTCCGTCCCAAACCTTCAGCCATACTGGTGTCGACATGGCAGGACCAATACAAGTAAGGACTACGAAAGGCAGAGGGAATAAAGCTACAAAAGGCTATATCGCAGTATTTGTCTGCCTTGCAACAAAAGCCATACACCTAGAACTGGTAGGAGATTTATCCACAGAGTCATTCATTGCTGCGTTGATCAGATTTAAAGCAAGACGTGGCCACATATCACATATATACAGCGACAACGGAAGAAATTTCGTAGGTGCAGCAAGGATGCTACACACGCAACTATTAGAAATCATGCAATCGCCGCACGTCCAAAATGCCGTAACTACGATGGGAACACAATGGCATTTCAACCCACCCCTCGCACCTCATTTTGGTGGGATTTGGGAGGCAGGAGTCAAAGCAATGAAGTATCATTTGAAGAGAGTAATAGGAGAGTCAACATTAACGTACGAAGAATTATCCACGCTCTTGAGCCAGGTAGAGAGCTGTCTGAACTCAAGACCCCTTTGCGCACAAAGTGATAACATCAATGACAACACCGTATTAACACCAAGCCATTTTCTCATTGGAAGAGAGGCAGTGGGCATCCCTGATCCAATAAATGATGTTAGCACAAACCTTCAACAGCGATGGAAATTGATTCAAAAAATGAAAAAAGATTTCTGGAAAACATGGAGTAGAGAGTATTTACATCAACTACAGCAGAGGTATAAGTGGCAACTAGATCAAGGAAATATTAACAAAGGAACCGTGGTTCTAATAAAAGACGAAAACGTCACACCTAGTCAATGGCCATTAGCAAAAGTGATAGAAACACACCCAGGAGCTGACGGGAAAACAAGAGTGTTAACATTACAAAAAGCACCTGGAAATTGTTTAAAAAGGGCAATCCATAAAGTAATTCCACTACCCAACAACAAGGAAGAGATAACAGAGACTCAACAGGTCGTCGTCAACAACAATGTAGCACAACTAACACCAGTCAATGCTACATCAGATCAATCAAACAGAACCGTTACAAAAGAATCACGAAGACAAAGCAACAAACGCACAGGTAGAAAATACCCTTGGACATAGTTCATAACCCTGTTTACCTGTTTTATAAATATGACAACAGCAACTTACACAATAAAAAACATCAACGAAGGAATTTACGTGGAACACGTAGGGTCAGCGACAATCGACAGAGGAATATTCCGGATTCAAACCAATTACGAAAAAAGTAAAATAGGGAGAGATGTTGAAGATATTCGAGGAATCACCGCACAATTCAAACATTACTGTGACGCAGTAACAAAAACTAATACGGAAATTCACTGTGCCCAATTATATCACCAGTTGTATGAAGGGCAAGAAAGACTAGAGGAAATCACTAATTTGATCTTGAATATTGGACAAATCAGAAAAAAAGAGGATTATTCGGCCAAATGTTGACGTCAATATTCGGGGTAAATGACGAGGTCTACAAAGACATAGATACGTTACAAGGGAACCAAAACAAGCTGATAGAGGCCGCCAATCATCAAACCAAATTCATGATATCAACCATCGCAACAGTCAACCAAACAGAAGAAAGAATAGTAAAGAAGCTAGAAACATTTCAGACCAAGTTAAATCAAGCAATACAATATATGAATAATGTGAACAAATGGTACAAAAGAATAGATATCAATCGCGTAAACATCAACATTCTTCACATGTATCAACTCGCAGCACACTACATAGATGAGGTTATAGAACACTACGCCAGACTTCAAGAAGCATATTTACATCAAGGAACGATCTATGATGTACTACAACTTAAAGAAGTTAACCAAATTCTGACAAACGCCAATAGCAAGCTACCAACGAAGCTAAGAATAGTGCAAAATCAACTAATAGATACGAAGGTCACAGAAAACTCAACATACATAAAAGTATATGGGTATTTCGCATTACAAGATATAACTAAATACACTTTGATTCACGTGACACCAGTACCAAAGCAAGATAAAAAAGGAAAAGTATACAGTTTAGAAGTATATCACAACATAATTGCGATCGATTACAATAATGAAAATTACTTCGAACTAGAGACAGAAGAATTTAAAGCATGCCTCAGAAAGAATACCGAATACATTTGTTACCCGACATCAGTAAAAAATATGCAGGAGAATAAGAATTGCATTATTGATCTATTATTTAAGGGAACTGAGATGGTCAACTGTAACACGAGAGAACTGAACCTAACAACAACTGTATGGAAACAATTATATATGCCAAACACTTGGCTAATCATGACAGCAGAGTCAGTAAAAGCGTCAATCATTTGCGATGGAGAAAGAGAAGAAATTATGATCCAGAACACAACTGTCATCCATATTGCAGAAAACTGTATTATCAAAACAAGAAGAAACATTCTAGCAGCAAGAAGAGCTAACTCAATATCGGTGTTAGCAACGTTCTCAAGACAAGCCAACTTTTCATTGAATACAAACGAAACAACCAATCAAATAGAAGATTTAACCAGAGATGAGGAAGTTCTTGACAGCTCCAGAGACATATTTAAACATCTCACTAGTAACGAAAATTTACTCCAAAAACAATTAGACAATACAATTTGGAAACAGATACAAAATAACTCAGTAGCAATCAGTCTCGGTTCGTCATTAGCAGTCTTTAGTTTAATGATACTAACAGTTTGTTATGGTCCACAGGTCCTGGTACAGATCCGTTCCTGCACAACCAGTCCGCAGTCTGCTCCGCTGCCCGCCGCCCCCGCCAGGTCGGCTCCACCGAAACCCAAGCGCCACAAAACAAACCCGACGAACAACAGCAGCCAGTTTGAAGAAATAGAGTTACGTCCGATACAGCCGCTGTAAAGCAGCTTCCCATCACTCCCGCTGCCGTCGAGAGTCGCCAGGATGTTTAGACAAACAGATTTCGTCAGCGCATCGCGCTGATCCGCGCAAATCAATCTAGGGCATAAGCCAGCACAAACATAGTGTAGTAGTTGCACTTTACACGGATGGAATACAAATAAGATTTACATATGTGTGCTATAGGTAATATTGTGTATATAAGGAAATATAATTTGTAAATAAATCAGATACCAATTGTCCGTTGGTGTTTCACTACCTCCATACCTAAAACCTCTGCTTGCTCAGGGCGACACTCTGAGAGTAGAGACTCCCATCCATCACCTTTTTACAGGTACCCTTGCTGTGGCATAAGACTCCTTTAGCCTTAATCGGTCGTCTGAGCCTGGGCGATCGGCAGCAAGTATCCATCCAACCACCTTGATCCCCCCCCGTAGGGAATCCGTCTGTTACCGATAGGTCTCCCGGTACAGACATCCTTGTCATAAAATAAGTTAGGGCTAGGGAAGTAGGGACTTAGGCCAATAGGATCCCTTGCTATCGCCTCCCACCTTATTTTATGCAGTCTGTGCAGGCACATGCAACGCCTAAGTACCATTTGATTCCATATCATTTCAGTCCATTTAGTAATCCAGGTACTCGGCCTTAGCGTGTGGCTGTACACAAGGTCCATATTTTGTTAGTATAACTTAACCTAAAACATAAAACTATGGTTAACTTAAAAATAATCTTAAATAACTAACTTAGGTACTAGAGATAAGTGGAGAGAGGACCAGTGCTTGATGAGGCCACTGTCCCATCTCTCAGCAACTACGCTCAGGAGGCTGTGGCGGCTATCGCGCACCCTGCGCAGCGTCGCGGCGCAGCGCTTACGCAGCGTCGCATGGAACCCGTCCACATGCGCGTCCGCGAACATGCCGGACGCGCTGCAATGCCGCGGCAGCCGCAACAACACCCTGAACGCGTCATTATATTGTACGCGCATGGCGTTAAACGTCCTTTGCGTGTACCGAGTCCACAGGCTGCAGGTGTACAGCGATGTACAGAAAGCTCGAAATAATGTGATTTTCACTTGCGCTGTACACCTGCTAAACCTGCGAGCTATCATGTTGGCCCTGACGGCCAACGCTCTCCTCTCCCTCTCAATGTCCGCGTCATCACGGAAATCGTCGGTTACCAAGTGCCCAAGGTATTTAAATGATGAAACCCTTTTCAGCTGCATGCCATTCAAACGAATGGGTGGGATGTGTGATGGGCACTTGCTTCCCGCTTTGAACACCATAAATTCGCTTTTGGTCACATTATATTTAAGGTTATGCGCACGGGCATATACCTCACACCTCTCAATAAGCAATCTCAGACCGCCAATCGATGGGCTCAACAGTACCATGTCATCGGCATAGCTAATGTTATTGAAACAAACCCGATCAATATGACAACCGACACGTGTACTGCTGAGCTCACCAATCAGGGCATCGATATACAAATTAAAAAGCTTAGGTGAGGTTAGCCCCCCCTGCCGCACCCCGCACTCCAGACCATACTCGTCCGACAACTCACTACCCCAGCGAATACAATTTCGCTGGCCACCATACCAACACCTGAATATGCGCGTAAGTTCCATAGGAAAATATGGGCGTGTACTTACGCAATTGAGCGTCGCTTTGGTTATCCCAATTTCTGATATGTTGTATTTTCGTGGAAGTTCACTAAAACAACTCGTTCAGTAACACACTTTATACTTTATTCCACTACCCTTGTAAATACACTTGTTCACAAATTCACAATTTAATGATTTCCCTCCAATAGTCAAGTACCGAATGTCCTGTCAGCCGACCGTTCGTTACTTTTTTCAAACCACCCGACCGGTCACGCCACCTCCAGCGTGCCCCCGATGTTGCCAGTTGATAAATTTTATTTGCGAGTTTTATTAATGTTACCACAAAAATATCAAAATAATCGCGAAACCCAACACACGAAATAAAAAAATAATGTAGGTATTCAAACGATACGCCCGACAAAAATGTCATGAAATTTTTGTGGTTACCTTACCTTACCCCAAATAAGATGTGCGCAGAGGTTAGCCGTGCGATAAGAGTGAAAATGATTTCCAGCAGATTGCTGGGAATTCATTTCAGGAAACGATATTTTTCGAGTTCGTTTGTCTGATTTACGATGTGTATGTATGTATAGATAGGTACATTTACTAATTATTTAATTTTCTTGCTCCATTTGTATGAATACTATCAATGTCATCGCAAAGCGGAAGAACTTAGAGAAGGTGAAGGAGACGGGAAACACGACATACTAAGTTTGAAATGTAAGTACTGAACTGTGTACCTTTAATATTATGATTTGCTACTTGCAATGCCTATGTAGATGACCTAGGTCGTCATTCGCATTAAAACGGTAGGCATAACAGCATGTTATAATATTGCCATCAAAATCTAATTAATATAGGTAAGGTACTAAGGTAAAGGGGATAACATTGATAATTACCAAGGACGATTACAAATATATTAAATGGTTCTTGATATTACCTTAATTGTTCATAATTATTTTTTAAATCGGGACTTAATCGCGTATGACTACATATTAAACTGACAACTGACTCACTGATTTTTACAGTAGAAAAGTGCGTGAAGCCATTGAAATCAAAAAACATCGCGATTTCAATCGGGACGAAGGTTTTAGGATCTCATCCACATGGAATCCTGTCATAAATAAGTGTAAGCGGAAAATAATATCGACAGTCGTTAAATTGAATATCGTCAGTATTGTATGTCGACAGAGTAACATCCCTAGTGCGCAAACAGTTGAAGTTGATAATCAAAACCAAGTGCGGGTAGTTCGAAAAACTCGCGCGGCTGTCAGAAGGTGTTGATGTCTTTTTCAAGCCAGTCTTCTCCGAGACCACGGGGACAACGCCGTCTCTGAAACGTTGGAGGTCAGTTTAATATGTAGTCATACGCGCGATGAGCCAGACTACATTTTGAGGCGTTTCGTTTTCGTTTCGCGTCGTAGAAATGCTATTCGGCTACGGGGCCAGGATATTCACGATTAAACTAAACTGTCAACTAGCATACTGTTGCAGGTAGCATGGTTGACGTGTGTCTGGCGTAGCATCCACCAAAGGCTTAATTTAGTAATACTCATAAATCATAAGTAATAAAGTACAACTGATCGATTTTTTCCATGTTTTACACTATTAACTTGAGCTTCATATGTATCCACCGAACGTGCTGCAAAAATTGTAAAACATGAAAAATTGAGTATGTAGTTGAAAATTGTCCCCGAGTCGTAATTGTCCCGCTGTACCTTACTCATAACATTTATAATAATTTAATAAGTATATAGTGAGGTACATAAGTACATAACTTAATTGAAATACATTTACAACAGTAATTAAGGGATCGTTTCAGTTTCTAGTGAACAATGTCGTGAAGATGGCTAACTTATGTAAATCAAATATTGCATCGAGCTGTTGTTATGGATACCAGTCTAGATTCTTGTCTAGTCTAATTACACTCGGAAGAAGATTGTCTAAGTAATTTTGATACTTTTATTATAACAAAGCCTAAGAATGTTAAAATACTAGTTAGCCAAGAAATTAAAAAAAATGTGGCATGATAATTATGAAGCAAAAACAGCTGATTAAAATTGTTACAAGTTTTTTTTTCTCGATAAATTGTATAGTTTTAGATGTCTTGTTAGAGACACTGAAAGTTTATGGGTCAAAACTTAATCTTGATGTACATTAGTGAAGCTATTATCGAGCATAGACGATTGGTCACTTGTCTACGCTCCCTGTACTGATAATGGTGCTCCCACACTGGCCTGTTATAAATGTTATCATCATCCTCTTTGCGTTATCCCGGCATTTTGCCACGGCTCATGGGAGCCTGGGGTCCGCTTTGACAACAAATCCCAAGATTTGGCGTAGGCAGTAGTTTTTACGAAAGCGACTGCCATATCTGACCTTTCAACTCGAAGGGTAAACTAGACCTTATTGGAATTAGACCGGTTTCCTCACGATGTTTTCCTTCACCGAAAAGCGACTGGCAAATATCAAATGACATTTCACACATAAATTCCGAAAAAGTTCTAGCCGGGGTTCGAACCCACGACCTCCGGAACGAAAGTCGCACGTACTTACCGCTTATATCACAGAATATATAATAGTACAAGTACAGAAGGCTCACTCCTTTGATGTTCACAAAATGCCGCCATTCTAAATTCTTACCTACATTAACAAACGGACAGCACACGAGCAGCCGACATTGAATTCTATTGCGCCGCGTGAAGGTCGTCACCAGTGAACGGGCCGCGAACTCGCGGCCGCCGGCATGTACTTGTAGCGTGGCGATAGAATTTTAACTCGATGTCTTAATCTGGCTGCTAGATTTTTATAAATGATGATTTTGAATCATAAATATTGAATAAATTGATGGATTTGATTTATTTAGTTGATGTTTTATAGTCAGTATTTTGTTTGTGTTGGTGTGGTGAAAAATTTTGTGTTTCACTCGGTGGCAAAGTTTGTTCAACCTTCGTGCCTTGATACCCTCGCAAGGCTCAAGATTCCACTTTTTGAACCACTCGCTACGCTCTCGGTTCAATATTGGAATCTTTCACTTGCTCAGGTATCAATATTGGCACGTGCGGTTAAACAACTACTTTGCCCCCTTGTAAAACAACATGCGCACGCAACTTTGCTACCTATTCGTTTTTGAAGTATCAGGATAGCTTTTATACTAGTTGGTGTGGTGAAAAATACTTATTATTGCCAATAAAGTATGTATTGTTAGTGTTCATGTTCACAAATCTTCGTCAACTGTCTAAAAAAGTTCAAAACAACTACTCATAAATGATTTAATTGATTAGGTATACAAAAGAGAAAATAAATAAATAGATTAATATGCCTATTATGATATTGCTATATAGCATGATAGATCTAAGCTAGGCATGAAATGGACATGAATAAAATTTCACATAATGTAAATATTAGCATAGAAATAAATTCAAAATGGAAAAAAATCTATCTCAGGGTTGATGGCCCATGTGTCATCTTAACACCAAATTAATTTAACATTTGCACGCTAGTAAAAGACGTAATATGAAGTCTACACTTCTACAGATCTATTATTCGTAAACGTATTGCGAGTATTTCTTTCATATTTGAATCATCTGCGTGAATAGGCTAGTTTCCTATACTTAAAATGATATATTTTATGCAGTGCACGAAATAAAGCATCACATAATTAGAAGAAAAATGTGGACAGTAGTTATGTTTAAACACAACTTCTATTTAATAAGTCAAAGAGAAAGATATAAAGTAAATCAATTGACCGTGACACCGTGACGTCACTCCTCAGTATTTCATAGTAATTTCTAACGATCGTTATCAGCGTGTTGTATTGGTGGCAGAGTATGGTTAGCAAAAAAACAAATACACAAGTATTTAAAACATTATATACTTAACAAATTATGAAATATACACATATTTATAATTATTTATCTAAATTACATTGAATAAATAACTAAAATTTGTTCAACAGATTTGGCTTCGTGCACTACTTTTGACTTGAACTGGGTACTTGAATAACAATTCTAGATAGTCTTATCTAGAGTGCATTTGATTATTTGGATTAAAATAATATGTCTACATTGTTTTGAAAATATATAGTTCATCGGAAAAGGCTTTGTACCGTAGAGGTGTAATCCTAAGAAGGTAAGTATTTATTTTGTAGTTAAGAACAAAGTGAATATTTAAATGTAAGTATTTGTTTTTTTTTGCCAACCGTACCGTTTGCCACGAAAAGTGCACCTTGATAACGATCTCTAGTAATTTCATATTAGCAAATCGTTTTGACAGTTCTTAAAAAGAAGCTGATTTGACTAGTAGGAAACTAGCCTATTGTCGCTATCACTATCATCAGTCATCACTGTTACTATCACTAGGTACTTAGGTATATTATACACCTTATTGAATCAAGCCTTTATTCGGTTAAGGACAGATTCTGGTTTGGGCAGATTCTGGTTACGGCAGATTCTTTTTATGGCAGATTCTTGTTTGGGCAGAAATACAATCATCGAAAAAAGTGTCTAGAACCCTAATAGAACTTTTTACAGGACTGCCCAAAAAAAAGGAGTGTACATATTGTTATTTTATTTCATGTGTATAGTGAGCTTACCATGAGTTGTATTCGATTACGACTCTGGCAATCGAAAGTATGCTCGTCTTGCTCCCACCAGGTGCACTGGTCCCAACGCGAGCTAGTAAACTATCAGCTATCGGCTATTTCAAAAGACAAAAGATAATCACTCCCGTGAATATAAAAGTGACAGAGATATCATAGCCGGGCTACTATAGTTCATCGCCCAGCTATGACATCTCTGTCACTTTTATATTCACGGAAGCGATTATCTTTTGTCCCTTGAAATAGCCGATAGCTCATAGTTTACTAGCTCGCGGTGGGACCAGTGCCTAACAGATTTTGGAAAAAACATACAGGGTGCGAGAAAAACATAATTTGTGACAAACTTTTTTTATGCCATTCGATCCTATTTCCATCCAGGATCAAAAGCTAGTATGGAACCAAAAAAAATTTTCCGGTTAGAAAATCCACAAATTGAAGAAAACTTTCCCCATACAATTTGTACGAAAATGAAAAAAAAAATTGCATAATGTGATTGTTCTGATCGACTTAAAGTTTTTGGTCGCGACTGCCCAATTTCTGCCCAAACACGAATCTGTCCTAAAAAGAATCTGCCGTAACCAGAATCTGCCCAAACCAGAATCTGTCCTTAACCGAATAAAGGGAATCAAGTCCCCCACCGCTCATTATTTGTCTGTATTTTCGCGAAAAACTCTACTACTAAAGGAATTCTTCTGCAGTTTTCACTTTTGAATAAGTATTAGTTACCTATAAGTACCTATTTATTTGTAATTTCACGACAAATCTTAGATAAGAGTTTTAATTAAAACGTTGCCTATACCGATTGAGATATAATTATGAATAGTGAGCAGCAAAAGTGCATGGAGAATTTATCAATTCATAATTTCTCTATGCAATTTCTCATCTCGCAGGTGCATTAGGGTAATTCCGAATGACAGAAATGCTCTGGTAATTCCGAAAGGGGAATCTTGATATGATGGAAATAATGGTGATTTTTGTGCGACTTTCGAAATTAGACGAATTTCGGAATTACCCTAATGCACCTTACATACAACACAATGTGTGGGTTAATACTGTCTCTTTCATCTTTAAAGGAAAACTTACCACACCCATTTTTATGCTTACATCCCATGAGATGCCAGCCGGGTCGCTAGTATTTATTATTTCACTGATCGGTGAAGGCTACACACTATACTACCTACCCCGCCAAATCTGCATTGCTGCATGCTGCTTTGCATTATGATTTCTTTTTGACGTATACCATATACCAATAGCGCCGAGTTTCTGGTAACAAAACACGATGGAGGGATCCGTAGGTGGCTAGGAGGATATCACCAGCGTAGCCGAGTTTGGGCATGCTGTCGAATACCGGGCTGGCAGTATCCAATTAATGAGGATTACCTCCACCTCTGACAAAAAAAATACAACCCTGACGAAGTAAAGGGCGTAGGCGGTGGCAAAAGAGTGTAGGACATTAGGGAAAAGAAAAATACTTCCCGCTGTCATTGCAATTCAACCAAAAACAGGTGCGCATCCTGGGGTAGGGTTATGTGGTCAATTCGTAAGTATGTCCAGACTAGGTCTCAGGAGGTTTCATGCCCCCTACAAATGAAAAACCGGCCAAGTGCGAGTCGGACTCGCCCACCGAGGGTTCCGTACCTACAAAACTTTTACGTTACTCACATAATTCTAAAGACTGGGCTAGGCTAGAAGTATAGGTTCTCTAATGAGCATAATTGTGTTTAGCGCCACCTCTTGACGAATTCGCGAACTAATTAGCACAGCTTGCGTGAGGTCTTTTATAATGTTAACCAAATTCAACATTTTTTATTTTATTTAAAGTAGGTGTTTTATGTAAAATTTCGTAGCTATAAATTTTAACACCCTTATTCATACACTAAAGTATCCAGCCGATAAAGTTCGTTTGTCCCTTTCTATCACACCAATACGTCGGAAAGGGACAAACGAAATTTATCGGCTTGATAACTTTAGTGTACGTTTATGAATAACGGGGTAAGTAAGTATGGTAAACACACAGATGTCATATATACCATAGATCAAGTAAACGTATCTACTTAGCGTGTCAAATGAACTCAGTGAAATCCACTGAGTTGTCCGTCTTTAATCGCAGCTTGCAGCTTTCGGGCGTCAATTTTTGTAAGTTGAAGTCAATCAAAACATAAAAAATGCCTCGTTACGTGATATTCAATTGCAACAACACAAAAATTATGAACAATCAAGAGCCTGAAACATATTTAAAATTACAGGCAAGAAACAACTTCAGTACAAAATTTGACACGCTCGGCCCCTATACAAATAGATGAACTTGTTTCTTCTATATAAATAAAGTTCTGTGGGTAAACATCAGAAAGGGTGAGTAAAACAATCTGAAAGGTTCTAAGTTTTACTTAAAGGTTTTTTTAAAGTATACAGAATAGTATAACGCAAGTTTCTAGCGGGAAATTACTAAATAAATATTATTTAAATTTTAACTACTGATTAGCAGAAACGTCTGCGCTGGAGTATCGATTCAGTGGCCGTGAGTTCAATTCTCACCCAAGGCAGACATTTTCCACTTTTAAATTTAAAAATATTATTTAGTAAATACATTATCTATTGTTGTATTTTGCCTTGGACCTTGTAGTACCTATAGGTACTCTTGTATATGCGAACTAAAGCCAAGCGATAAAAGGTAGCTGAATAATGTCAGATTGTACGACAACGAGAGACGTGAGCCGACTGCGCGAATGAGTCGCGCTTTCTTACGTCAGAAATTGCTTGACAAATATATCGGGTGCACCTGCCCGGTAATTAATTGACAACCTTTTAACCACCAAGAGGGCACCTTACAGAAAATCGACATTAAGGTTTAGTAAAAGTCGCCTGGTTTTCGAGATTTTCACACTTTTTTAAATTTTAGGTAGTAGGTATTAAAATTTTAAAAATTGTGAAAATCTCGAAAACCAGGTGACTTTTACTAAACCTTAAAGTCGATTTTCTGGACCAATATAAGGTGCCACTCTTGGCAAATAAGGGGTTAAAAGAAAACGAAACTATGGCATTGCAGTGACAGGTTGCCAGCCTCTCGCCTACACCACAATTTAACCCATATCCCATAGATTTTCTGGACCAGTATAAGGTGCCCTATTGGTGATTAAAAGGTTGTCCATTAATTACCGGGCACCCTGTATAATATCAAATCGTACGAGAGCAGCGAACGTGTGCAGGCAGCGAAGGGAGCCGACCGCGCGAATGATGAGTTCGCGCGGCGAATCCCGCGTGACATCGTCCATCGACACCCCTCCTCCCTCCCGCCCCGCCCGCAGCGGCGCGCGGTGTCTCCGCCCGCCTGTGTATCGTCCTTCAATTTCTTTATCTACCGCAATCTGAGGCGCTGAATGTTTTAAGACTGTGCACACTTACGCCGTGTCTTGCGTGGGCGACGGTCGCGCGACCGTCGCCTTCACGTCTCATCGCATCGTCTACTTCCATATCGATAAGGTTTGATTTCGTATGCGTCGCATCGCCGTCGCGCGACCATCGCGCGACCGTCGCCCACGCAAGCCATCGGCTTATCAGTCGCGGTCGTCAGCCGCGTCCGTCAGACGCGTTCCATAATTTGTTTCAAGCTTTATACACAAGTTTTCCTTTCAATAGCAATAGCTAACGTAACGCTTGGCTTGAGTAATAAAAACTGTATAGTTAAATTAATGAAATATGTATAAGTAGGATATTGAAATCTTCGTTCTTCGTTGAGCCATCACAGCTAACTTTAACTTACAAACGGTCTTAAGCACCTGCACTTCCGAAGGCGCTTAAGTCATTTTTGCTAATAAAAAAAACCACAACGTTCTATGAACATTGGTCAAGTGCGAGTCGGTTTTCGACTTTTCCATACAAAGAACTCATGAGCGCCTGAACGACTATGATGGCAAAGTTAACGTTTCGCACTTTCAAGACTTTACGTATATATCTCGGAAACGATAAGAGATAGAGCAAAATGGACTTCAGATTTGGGCTTTCGGTGGCACAAATTCTATGTTTTCGTCAACAGACACCTTTTTTTGGACCGATTTGAATAAAATTTTGCTCAGTCAATTTATAAACAGTCTTAAGCGCCTCCTTTTTAGTAGGAACTTAAGTCATTTTGTACAAATGAAAAAAAATTTGAACAAGTTCTAAAAGGAAAAAGACAGAAATGAATTTCTTTATACCTGTCCAACTCGCTTACACAATTTTAAGACGTTTAGTAACTACTTGCAGCGGCAGTGAGTGAAATTCGTAATCTGAGTTTTTTTCTCTTAAGTCCGACTTACGCTTGACTGTAGAATTCTAATAGGTTTTCCTGTAATCTACAGGGAGAGGGCTATCTCGTGTATTTTTTTGAAAATTTTACGCTAAGTAGTATCGGAGATAAGGGGGGAATGGTCATTTTTTGCTTATTTTCTTAAATTACTTCTAAATTACCAAAACAAAAAATATAAAAAAAATATATTTCAGATGCTGATAAAATGCTCTTTCATTTGATATGTAACACAATATAGTTTTAATAACTTTGATTTTTAATTTTCAATTTTACCCCCCAAAAGTGACCCCTGTGATTAAATTTCATTTAATTAAATTACATGTCCATCTTTGGGCCACAGGTTTACATACGTGTGCCAAATTTCAAGTAAATCGGTCCAGTAGTTTCGGAGAAATCGGCTGTGACAGAGGGACAGACAGACACGCGAGTGATCCTATAAGGGTTCCGTTTTTCCTCTTTGAGGTACGGAACCCTAAAAACTAGGATTTGACTACCCTCCTCCTCCCCTCCCCCTTTGACTACACAGCTGGTTCCGCCCCTGTTTTCGCCTGTCCCAGTAGTATATATACTCGTCTATGTACTGCTAGTACATCGCAACTGAATGCATATGCGCTGCAAAAGTATCCATGTGATCGGTTTAGGAATTACTCAACCCCATATTTAATTGAAAACTATTCGTCAGTCACTAATCGAATGAATGAATAGGTGGCGGATACGTCCGTCACGGGCCGGCCTTGAATTACCGCATCCAATTCATTGTGAGCTTCGTATAAATGTGACTGTAATCACATGGCAAATTATCTGAATCGTTATTACACCGTCATGTTACATAAAAAATCAGATTTTTCCCAATGGCATTTTCCTACTAAGTTAGGAATGATTTAATTTTGAAGTCCTTTTAGGCAGACAAATTAGATTAAGGACCGGTTGCATCAAACCCTCTGTCACCGTTAAAGCGTTCGTTAAATTTTATTGTAAGGGAAGTTCCATAGACGTCTGCTGCGTGACGATGATGTGTCTGTCAAATGTGGTTGATGCAACTGGCCCTAAGAATAAGAATAGTTTATTTTCTAAAAGCTCTTATTGGTAGATTAAAGTAAGCGTTCCGAGAAATGGATTATTTTGGATCCTGAGAGTTCCACTTTTCTCATAATTGCAGGAAATTTTCCTTTGATATGAATTTAACAACTTCGCCCCTTTTGTAGAACAGATAACTATTACTAGGTCCTAGAGTCCTTTGCGATATCCTTAGAAAACCTATTTAATGAAAAAACACTTCTTCAAGACATTTACCACAATCAAGTCACGATGGTTTTAAGCGCCTTAGAAGCTATTGGCTTTTAAGCATTTTATGGCAACTTCCACATTTTGAAAATTTCTCAATAACTAGATCGACAAAAATGTTCTATCATAGAGTCTGGGTGGCTAGCCGAATGGCACAATCGCTCACGAAACGAAGCGCTAGTAGATATCTATCTCTATCGCGCTTGCGTATTGGCGCGACAGAGGCGTATTGGCGGGGCCAGGCCCCGTAGCCGAATGGCATTTCTCCGACGCCAAACGAAAGCGATACGCCGCTGGCTCTGTCGCGCCAATACGCAAGCGCGATAGAGATAGATATCTACTAGCGCTTCGTTTCGTGAGCGTTTCGTGAGCGATTGTGCCATTCGGCTAGCCACCCTGGCCCCGTAGCCGAATGGCATTTCTCCGACGCCAAACGAAAGCGATACGCCGCTGGCTCTGTCGCGCCAATACGCAAGCGCGATAGAGATAGATATCTACTAGCGCTTCGTTTCGTGAGCGTTTCGTGAGCGATTGTGCCATTCGGCTAGCCACCCTGTAGAGGAGTACATCCGGACATACAAAATGTAAATCATATCAAAGCCGCAAACCTACCTACGTTGTCGCTTTGGTCAATTATTGGGCCGAAGTTTTTACCAATAAACAAAACATGTACACTTATCACGTACATTTAAACTGTTTTTAATAAGTACTAGTACTAGGCCATTACCAGCCAGATAATTTGTAAACACGTACGGGAATACAACGGCGCACTGATTCCTTTTAATCAAGATACTTATTGTTCGCTGCCCAAATAGACCAGTTATTTAATGTTTAGATTTTAATACTACCAAGTATTAAACTTTGGAATAGGTAATAATTAAAAACACCAGTTTTTAATTATTACCTATTCCAAAGTTTTTGCAATAAACAAAACATGTACGTACACTTCTCTGAAACCTTTTAATTACTATACCGGCTAGACAATTGGTGTATTACGCACGGGAATCTAACGGCGCATTGATCCTCCTAATCAAGTTATTTCACTGACAGACTTTGTCAAAATTAAACACCTCAAATATAGCCATGCAGCGTATTGAACGGTGAAGTTACAGCCAATATATAAAGGTTGGCGAGACCTCGAACTGTTTAGTCTGTGCTCGCGGCGCGCTGAACCGGTCGGCCTGACCCCGCTCGCAACCTTACTGCACTCACATGTAAGTTTAATGACAATAACATAAACAGTAATATAAAATATCCATCAAGATTAGGTAATAATATTAGTTATCACATATTATGGTGTGGGCGATAGGCTGGCGACTTGCCAACCCATCACATTCCATTTTCTTAAGCCTAGTGCAGTGGTACGAAAGCTTGAGCAGCTTGAAGTACTCTGCCTACCTCGTCTGGGAATACTAATGTGAGTATGTATGTATGTCTGTATTATTTGTTGTATTCTGTTACTAAAGAGTCTACGCTTCAAGTTAAGGTTCTTTCGATTAGCATTTGTGTCGCTTAATTTCAAACCAGGGTAAATCCGTTCTGCTTTAAGGTTGAATGTGTAAAAAATATAATATGATCTGAAAGTTAATCAAAGTTCTAGCAGTATGGATTTACCCAGTTTTGAAGTTAAGCGGCACATTTATAATCACAAGGGCTATTTATATTTTGTCACTGATATATCACTTTTAAAGGTTAACTGGTAGAGATTCTTCCCTTTTGTACTTACCTACTTAAAAGTTCCTAACTATATGATTATTAAGGGTTTGAATAATGACTACTAATATGTTAGTTTAAGATAAGGTGCGAATAAAATCGGAGTCATATATATGATCAATGATAGTGATGATGCGGATATCCAATGATGAAGGTACTCTGGTATATAACAGTGTGTAATTCTTTGGTGCAGTTATTATGACCGGAACAAAACGCATTAATGCGTTTCAGTGTGTGCCCAGTGTAGCTGAATCATTGTTTTGTATGGTGTTGTCATGATTTAGGAATGAAATGAGATTTGTTACCTATTTACTCTGTAAATTTTGCTGTTTTATGAAATACATTGTATACTTGTTTACGTTTAAATTACGAAAACATTGATGTGATATAGCCTGAATTTCACATCAATCCAGAGTTCCATTCCAGACAATCCAGTGACGGATTAGATCACAGGACTGGAAGTCTACTGGAATAGATGTGTGAGCTTTCGGCTCTAATCGTGATTTTTAATCGTGTAATATAATGATTAATGACTATTATGACATTAAGGCATATTAAATTAATCTCCAGTGACATGATCAACTGACAATGAAACTTGCACAAATTTAATATCGCTAAGTGGACATGGCTCTAAAAACCCCAGCCAAAAATTGTCATATTTTGGTGTAGATAATCACACAAATTTGGTAGGTATGGTAGTGTCGGGAAATAGTCGTTACTCAACTCGCTTCTTCCTTGAAAGGCCATTTAATAAGCATTCATTTTGCGCGTAGGAAACACCGCTATGTCACAGTTTAGTGGGAAAACACACTACGTAAGTGTACGGTTTTGGGTACAAACATAAGTAAGTACTTTAGTACCTAAGCACTACTACTTAATTTAAATACTAGGACAAAACAGCTTTTAATTATCAAATGGGTAAATTAGGTAGTAACTTTGAATGTTTATGAAATAAATGAGTCATTTAAAAATGCCTATTAAATTAACGAGTTTAATGTGCACATGTACTAATAAGCCATTACATTCTCATTAGGTATGCACTTGCCGTAAATTTTGCTGATTAATATTGATTTTGTTATCGTCCGTATTTTGCTTCGTTCCTTTGGTTAAAGTGTTAAAAGTGTGTATCAAAAATGAGTAATAACGAAATAAGAATTAATGCCAATGTTCCAATTATCCATAATTGCAGTCCCCGGCTAAAAACCTTATTTCTATAAAATAAAACCTTACTTCTACAGTGCTTCTAGAAAAGGCGGTCTTAATGGCTTAAAACAGAATCTACCTTTAGGCAAAGCAGGGACATGATTGTAATTTTTTCTAGTAATTATCCATACTAATATTATAAATGGAAAAGTGTTTGTGTCTGTTTGTTTGTCCGTCTTTCACAGCAAAACGGAGCGATGAATTGTTGAACTTGAAGGGACGGGGAGTGACATTCTCTCTAACGCGAGCGAAGTCGCCGGCAAAAACTAGTATTAAATAAAGGCTCCAATCGATGGTTTAGTAATAGTTAGGCATAAAGTGAATAATGAAGTAATATCAATCACCATCACGCGTGCCCCAGAAGTTCTCGAGCCGTCAACAACGGGGGGTTGTGCAACGCGTCACAGTTCCCAAGCTATCCGAATACATAACTAGACTGATCTGCCACGATAAGGAAGACTAGCTGTTGTAAAACCACCCAACTTGTCGTTTCCCAATAATAAGATCACAAGCCATCCGCAAAAACGTGAGCCAGCCATCTTTATTATGGAGTTGGCGTGGTGCTACACAATGCCGTCATTACCAAGTTACAACATCGCGAAGCTGGATGGTATTGATGGGTACCGCGCTATAAACAAAACACAAGGTTGCTATTTGACACCTCAGATAATAGTGGTTAGTTAACCTGGATGTCAATTGGCAGCCTTTGTAGCAAAACCGGTTAGGATACCCACTCATACCTATGCTGGCTACTTTACATAAACCACAAGTATTATAATTGCGAGTACTATTTAACTCGATTGCATCTGATTTGTTACAGAGGAAATATGCGGGCAATTAGTTTTATAATAGCCGCTGCGGTGCTCGCGATATGTAAAGCAGCATCCCCGCAACTTCGCTTCGCTTGGAAGCAAGTAGACTATGCCTGGGACACGCCTGCTGACAGAGAAAATGCCATAAAATCTGGACAATTTGTACAAGAACATAATTTAATTCTTGGTTTAGCAAGATGGAAAAATAAGCTTTTTATCACTGTTCCAAGATGGAAGAACGGAGTAGCTTCCTCGCTGAATTATGTGGATGTAGATGGAGCTCAAGACCAAATACTAAAGCCATATCCTTCACTGAAGGACAACTTGGTCCCAGACGATGCGAAGGAGCTCCCATCCAACAGTTCCATTATCTCCGTGTTCCGCGTGTATGTGGACCCCTGTGACAGACTGTGGGTTATGGATTCGGGACTTGCTGACATTTTTGGTGAGTCATATTTACGTAATTTTTTAATAGGCCCCGTTGTAAACAATAACGCAAACATTAATAGTGTCATAAGTACCTACTTACTTATAGTATTGATTGATTCTTGATTACCTATTTCATGGTCATTTATGTGAATCATTGAACTACAAACGTTATAAAAGAAAATGTTTTCCGTTATCATCCTTGCTTTTTATTCTCTGTTGGTACTATTAAGAGTCGTTTTACCTTAATACCTAATTATTAAGCCGTTGTTGTTACTTATAGTAATAATTACTCTAATTAGTCTAAAAGGAGTCATGGATGTAATAATTAGGAATATTAATCAATATGAGACAGTATAAGCAGTAATTAAGTCTCAGTTTCATTGACTTTACCAAGCCTCCGCATTACATTGCATTCGGGGAAACGTTTATTCGTCGATAAATCTCGCATGCGAGAGGGAGATTTTTTAAAGTAGATTTTATGTATAGGCACAGAATATATAATGGTACAAGTACAGAAGGCTCACTGCTTTGATGTTTACGAAATGCCGCCTTTTTAAATACCTACAAAATTCTTACAAAGAAACGAGCCGCACGTGCGCGGCGTCCGGCGATAGGGTTGCTGATTGAATTAATACTCATATAAAATGTTATACTATTATATTCAAGTCTTGGGTACTTTCTAGGTATATATACTGTATTTATATTTTTGTTCAAGTTCCAACATTACAAGCCTTATTGAACTTTTCGTGGGACTTAATTAGTAGTGATCTGTGTAAGAATGTCTATGGTATTTATTTTATTCATGATGTCTATTTAACTAAGTATTATTAGCCATCGACACGCGGACATCGCATATGAACCTTAAAAAAACTTTAAAGTAACAATAGAAAGTGCGAACGTGCATTCCGTGAGAACGCGCGTAGTAGGCCGCGAACTCGCGGCCGCCAGAATGTACTTGTAGCGCGGCGATAGAATCACGGAGTGAGCCGCCCTTGGTATAGGTAACTTACCGCTGGTGGGAAGGCAATCAACCAATCATAACTGCGATCCAATATTTAAAAAATATATCTAAATTTGTCATTTGCTACTACGACTTTAGCTGGAAGAGATCCCTTAAAGGGATAAGCTCGCCTTTGTACATAACCGTTATAATTATTCTCTGTGCATGTAATTTGTTCTGTACAATAAAGTGTTTACTACTACTACTACTACTTTGCTTAAGACCATTTTAGCCTTAGTGCGTTTTCACATAATCCGATCCGATATCGGATGTCGGACCGACATCCCATACATTACAGGCGCCATCTTGAATTTGTTTCCATTGAAATCCTTCCAAGATCCTATATCGGATCGAATAATATGAAAACGCACTGACACTTACAAGTATTTGTTTGATATGGCACTCATCTAAACAGCTGCCACTTATTACCAAAATTACAATTTAATGACAGACGACTAACCTTTGGCTCTACTAAATGCTTTTACAATTTGCAGGTGCCGGTAACCAGATTGCGGGCCCGTCTCTAGTGGTGTTCGATTTGAACACTGACCAGCTTCTTCATCGGTATTTCTTCAAAGTTTCCGATATGAAGGAGGATTCGTTCTTCGCCAACATCGTAAGTGTCACCTACTAAGTTGGTCAACACTTTTGAGAATAAATTCCTAATATAATAGTTATTGTACTTACCTACAAAGAGTTTTATAGCGTAGCCCACGAAGTTTTACAAGAATTTCTCGAGATTTCTGATGCAATCCACTAAAATTACCTCTACGTTTGGTTTTTATAGACGTACCTTTGCATAATATACATATAGCAATTCTGCATTGGGGATAATTTACCAGAAAATGCAAAATTAACTTACCGCAAATGTTGTGTTCCTGCCGGTGAGTAAAGCTGCCAGAGCTCAACGAGGGTACGGTGTGCTGGTGATGGAAGGACCTACGGAACTAAATTTGTTCCGTCTATTGTCCTTTGAGTCGTCTACAACCCCAAACCCTCCTTGGAACTTGTACACTCCTTTTTGCTGTATACTTATCACAGCAAAACGGAGTGTACAAGTTTCTAATGGGTTGGCAACGCGCATGTGACACTTCTTGAGTTGCAGGCGTCGATAGGTTACGGTGACCGCTTTTGATCAGGCGGATCGTATGATTGTTTGCCGCCGACGTAGTAAAAAACGTAAATGCTGTTCTTTAAAAATACCAAAGTCAAAAGTGTGCCGCAGATTTGAGGAGTTCAAGGCGGTTAAAAATTAAAGTACTGAAGTTAAATATATTGTTTTCTCAATGAGGTCAAAACACAGAACTTCTGTATCAGTATTATTTTTAACGTTAAATCTGTGGCATTCATGTGAATCGGAGCAACGTCGTAGCATGCCGGTTTCAATTTTATTTGTTCGCGAAAGCATTTCCATGTTTTTAACGAGCACATTTTAAATATAACCAACGGTACGTGACGTGTAAAAATATATTGACATCATACGGCTATATTGGTTACCTACTTCTTTGGAGTCCAGTACTCGTTTATCTTTTCAATTATCAGAACTTCAGTTACCTACACCTAAATGGCGTTATGGCGATTTAAAGTAGGTAGTGATCTAGAAATCAAAATCCTCAAAAAAATCGGGGAAATATTTTATTGTTTATTGAAATAACTGTCGTGTCAATGTCCATGTAAGTATTGACAGTACTGACAGTCACGCTAATTTTAATAATGTCGTACTTACACATAAGAATACTGGCTGAGACTTAATATTCTACAGGAGGTCACATATGAACGACATGTAATGATAATAATTTTATGAATGGTGAAAAAGTGAAGACATTGGATTTCACCTATTAATCTTAGTACGTAAGACCGGTAGATATATTATATAATTATAACAATAATTTCCAGGTAGTGGACGTAGACAAAGACACATGCGACAACGCTTTCGCGTACATTCCGGACCTGGGCGCATACGGAGTTGTAGTCTACAGTCTCAAGCAGAACGACTCCTGGCGAATTGCCCACCACTACTTCCACTTCGAACCCCTGGCTGGCCAGTACAAAGTCGGAGGCATCGAGTTCCAGTGGACCGATGGAGTATTCGCGCTTGCTCTGTCTGAGCCGAGGGAACAAGGGTAAGTTAAGTTCATTTTAATTGTACCTACTATTCTAAAGGAGGAACACACCTCTCTTTCTTTACTACTACTTCGAGCCCCTGGCTGACTAGTACAAGGTCGGTGGTATCATGTTCCTTCCAGTGGACCGATGGAGTATTCGCGCTGGCTTTGGCGTTGGCGTTGTCTGAGGGTATGTTTATTTTGACGGCCGAGCATTGCTGATTGTAGTAAGACTCATCTGGCCAAGTAGCCGAATGGCATTTCTCCGACGCCAAACGAAAGCGATACGCCGCTGGCTCTGTCGCGCCAATACGCAAGCGTGATAGAGATAGATATCTACTAGCGCTTCGTTTCGTGAGCGTTTCGTGAGCGGTTGTGCCATTCGGCTAGCCACCCTGGTATCAAGGTTCCATTCTTAAGTACGTATTCACCCAATAGCAAGATCAACCTTTAAAGTACCTTGTCCTATAATTTTATTTAAACATTAAAAGTTCTATCAGAAAATCTGATGTCTCTAAACGCCGTATCTTCAAAAGTGGCTTTGAGACGTCCTTTGTGTCTAACTAAACAATATAAGCTATCGAAGATCTGTCACGTAGTATTAGACCTTGCTTTTTACTGCACATGTTTGCTCAGTTACAATTCCATTCACTACTTATTATTAATAGTTTAATTTAATCTTTTATTTTCTTAAAATCCATGAGTAGGTACAGTCAGCTGCAGAGAAAAGTAGACCCTCTTGCATACAAATTTGTATGCAGGGGGTCTACTTTTCTCTGCAGCTGACTGTACGTGGTCGATCAAATGATTACACAAAACGCATAGCTATAAGAAACTACCTATTGTTATACCTATACTGTAATTAAGGAAATGCGTAGGCGTAGGTGCCAATCGATTACTTAAATGACCCAACAGCAAGGTACCTACGTCAAGATGTCGGTTTTCCTTAACGCTTGTGTTTAACAAACAAAAAACTAATTTTATTCAAGACGCAAAGCTGTTTCTCCGGAATCACGTTTTACACTTAGCAGGAAAAAGGACAACTTCATAAATTGGAATATTTTTAGAAAAGGTTCCAGTCAAACCAATTTTATGAGGGTACGAGGTATGAGGGTATCAAGATGTAAAACACTTGTCAAAGCTATTGTAATTTTTAAGGTATTGGTGTAGGCGAGTTAGGAGATATTTGGCATGTATGACTTTTCCACCGAAAAAAAAAACCGTTTTTATCAGAATTGCTGTTGAGATATAAAATGGAAACAACCTTATTTTACTTGAAGTGGAGGTCCTTCTGTCATGGATGGATAAGGTATTAAAATAGCAGTAATGTAACACCTCTATGTAAAAATGACACGCGATGAGTTCTTCCAGATTTAAGTAACCTCAGCGTGTATTTGTATAATAATATTTTAGTAAATTATATCTTCTCTAGAAAAGTAGAAGATTTATTCAAAACAGGTCTCAATGGCCGACATTGACCGCAAATTAAACCAACGGTACATTCAAAATTGGAGGTCAACGATTATTGCTGTTTTGATGCGATAAGATAGTAAGTTGTAGGTATGTATGTATGGCCAATTTTGCAACGATGTGAAGATTAATTGCTAATTTATTCCAATTATATCTTTCGAGAATATGTGATATATATTACAAGACTTTATGTAGCGTGACTTGAGAATAAAATATCAGCTTCTATCTGATGCTACAACATTTCATGAAATGAGTTCCTACAATCAGAGTTGTTCAACTGTTTTGTGTTGATATTTTTATAACGTGTGTATTAACAATAATTACTCGTATGACAAAAATACTAAGGATCTAGGGGCTTATTCGGTATCGTGTATCAGGAGATAGAAGTAATTTTTTTTTATTGCGATTATTTTTTGGCCTTTGTATAAAGAGTTGGCTGACTCCACTCTTTCTGAACACGATATTATGGGCTAGAATGTGCCATCGAGTTCTTACAACTTTTGTGACACTTCGTATATTACCTACATAAAGGTGTACCATTTTATTCTTCTACAGGTATCGGACAATGTTTTTCCACGCATTCTCGAGCACGAAGGAGTTCTGCGTGTCAACGGAGCTGCTGCGTAACTACACACACATCGATAAGCACGAGGCATTCCACGATTTCAAGGTTTGAATACTAAATGCTAGTAAAGCTCACAGATTGCAACATGTACTTTGCCTATTCAAGACCCGTTGATCCTCGAACAGAATTATAAGCCATTCTATTTTTCAATGCTAAAACTTCTGATCGTTTTTTATCTTAGTTTATTTTGGAATGTATTGTAAAGGTTGTTGGGTAGAAAAATTATTACATTATTGTAGTGTACTCCTAGACGTAGTACATAAAATAAATTTGTTGCAAATACTGAATCGTGTGCATATTAGAATAAAAGATTATGAATCGGTCGTCTCAGTCAACCGTTTCAATCGCGACTCCATAAGAAGGAAGGCCATATTTTTTTCATGTACTCTTTTGTTTCTATAGTTTTTCCTTATCAGAAAACCATACCAAAGTGATGTCAGTTCTTTTTGTTACAACTCGTATAATTATGAATAAAATAAGAGTTGCCTTTATCCAATAAAAGTGAAAATCGCTCGGTTGAGACTTTTTAATGCTCAAAAATATTTATAAGCAACAACAAATATGAACTACTTAATAATAATAAAAACAAAAACTATTTTGAAAAATATTGCATCTTGACTCTTCCTTATGAATTTTATTAAAATAAAACGCAACATGAAGGTTACAAATATACCTTCGTTTTACTGTGGTTCATGAAGGGAACGTGGTTAATTATTTGAAAGGTGAATTTGTGCTTCCGGTCTGCTTCGCAAAAAACTTGTCTGTGCGGCCTTTAACCATAACGGGCATATAGTTTAGTTATGTATAGGTAGATATCGTACAAATGGCAATGCACTTCACTTACCAAGCTGTCCAAGCATCCTTAGTGCGTTTTCACATTATCCGATCGGATGTCGGATGTAGAAAGGATTTCAAAGGCAAAAATCAAAGATGGCGGCTTAAATATATGGAATATCGGTCCTACATCCGATATCTGACCGCATAAAGTGAAAACGCACTTACGGCCCGATGCGAAAAAAGTTATGGAATAGATCTTCACACGGAGATATTGAATTTCTGCTATAAGCATAGTTCCAATTGAGCCATTAGCAGTTATGTTCAATGCTTGAGCCTCCTGTTGCTCAGCTCAGGCTGGCCTAATTACGAACCGACAACCATAATAACAAAACGCGTACAATCGCAAAATATGAGAGTTTTGAATGATTGACGGTTATTGTCACCGTTTTGATTTTTTGTCGAGCTCTCGATATTTCGACGCAGTTGCATGCATCATGATATTCATGATCACGGAAAACGGATATCGAGTGCTCGACAAAAATCAAAAATGTAATCACGATCTATATCCCGGCCAATATAAGTCTAATCGCAAAATAATGTCTTTCTAGCTTTTCACTATCACATTTTAATATTATGCTTATTTAAAAAAATCTACTATTTGTTTCAGCTGCTTGGTGACCGCGGAGAACGCACTCAGTCTTCGGCCAGCTTCTACGACCCCAAGACTAGTGTTCTCTTCTACACACAGGTACGTAATTAAATAGACCTTTTAGGGTCTTCTCCAGATTTATAAATCAGGAAAATTTATAAATCAATTTATAATCAGAGTGCTGGGCCACCAAGACGAATGATGAGAGAAGACTGCATGTGAATGAAATGAGAATGTTGCGATGGATGTGTGGTGTGACAAGACTGGATAGGATTCGGAATGAGTATATAAGAGGAAGTCTGAGAGTAGCGCCAGTGACAGAGAAGGTGAGAGGAAGTAGATTAGCATGGTATGGGCATGTAATGCGGAGGGATGAAAGCAATGTTATAAAACGAGTGGTAAATATGAAAGTGGATGGATACAATGGTAGTGGAAGCCCTAAGAAAAGATGGATGGAATGTGTGAACAATTATATGAGAGTGAAAGGCTGATAGAGAGGAATGGAGGAAAATGATCTGCGCCGACCCCAAATAATGGAAAAAGGGCAAGGGAATGATGATGAGGGTTTTCCCCGGATGTCAATATATATAAACATTAAGTGATTCTAAAAGCCAGATAAATGGACTAGAAGTTTTGAGGTTTTTTATATTTTTCCTCTCAAAGGCAACACAGAAATTTTACCTTAAATTTAAACTATCGTAAAATTTCCATACATTCGCCATTGCTGTCAGAATTCTCCTTTCGATTAGACGCCGTGAGCGGCTCATCGGAGGCAGACGTGTCGCCGGTCGCTCCGTGTTGACAATTAAATTTGACAAATATTTTGACAGAAAATAGTGTACGTACACGAAAAACCATACCAGTGTAAAACTGTGCTCAAAATAAATAGGGTAAATCAAATATGTCAGGTGAGATCCAATCTCATTTAAAGTTTAAAGGTGCATGGCTTGTGCATAAAAAATAAATAAAAATATATCACATTATTAAAGAAAATAACGAACACAACCGAATGAGTATTAATTATTTCATTCTAGTTCGGTTAAATTGAAAAAAGTTTCATGTTTTCTTTTACTCATTGGAATACATTTTCATTACGCTGGTATTAACAGTACGTCATTTTAAAAATATATATGACAGCACCTACGTCAAATTTTGTCAACCAAACTTCACAGGTTGTATGTAAACAATTACAATTTAATTTATCCATACATATTTAGATACTTATTAATCGATTCTTACTTAGAATAGAAAAAAAGGGAATGCGAGCGGGTATAGGTATAGTGCTTCTGGTTCAAATTTAATTGTATATATAAAACAATGTCTCAATTTCATTAAAGATTTACTCTGTGCATACCGCGAACACGTAACCGTAAGTTGAAAACAATAATAATTATAAAGTACCTAAATACATCGTTGTTTAGAAAGCGCTTGTTTTGAATGGCACTTCTCCACTCAACTAGATATTCATGGAATACCAGCTGGTGACCAGCATAAAATGACTATGAACGGCCGTGCAAAAATATCTGATTTTCTATAGGGGGCCATAAGTATATGACGACATGTTCCCGGCAAAAATTGGTGATGCTCCGTGACCGTCAAAAACATCGTCTCTCTTTCTAGCGTCTCGCGAGCGTAGCGTCGGGCCAACTGTATGGAAAAAGCCGCCGCGTCAGCCCGGCTTAGTCATACAGTTGGCCCGACGCTACGATCGCAAGACGGTAGATGTGAGAGGGTCCTTATCCGGATAAATATCTGATCGGGTCGCTTAAAATTTTTTGATTTGATTCCTTATAAAAACCTAAATTACACTCTCATCCGCATAAATATCTATCCATTGTTAAAGCAAATATATATCTTACGGGCTAGAAATCATTAATATGTAATTAATTTGCAATAACAAACCCTACTTAGTTGCCTTACAGCCGTAAGTTGTATGAGGTGATTTGACAGTTCATGAAAACGGTGTAGACTTATTGTCATTGGATATGTCTGTCTCATCTGTTTTTAAATTATGACAAGTAAACTTATTAGTCATACTTGTTATGGAGAATTTTTGGCCAAAAGCTGCACTTTTGGATGGAAGCAAGCCGCTTTGCATGGTGATAGTAGACATCATAGTAAACGATTTTTTCCGAGGATATCGAAATTTCATCCCTTAGGAAACCGAGCGTAGTGAGGTGTTTTATGAAAATAAAAAAATTCTATCTTTTTATTGTATCGTCCGATTTTGACAAAACGTATCTCAAATGAAAGATATTGCTTTATATAATTAAAAAAAAATGAAACAAAAATTATTTTAAAAAAAGTAAGAAAAAAATTAAAAAAAGTAAATTTACGTCTCGCACTGAATAACTTCAAATAATGACAGACAAATTTTGTACAATGTCGATATATGAGTTTTTTTAAATCAAAGACAGATAAATTCATAGTTGAAAACTAAAGACCACATCGAAATCGGATTAGCATTTCTTAAGATACAAGTTGCCAAAGTTGGGAAAATTTGCTTTATATAGCCACTTTGAAATTCCTTTGCCAGAAAGTCAGAAATAATATATATTTCTTACACAGAAAAGTACATAGTGATAGTAGAACTCAAAATAATGTAAAAAATTCCGAGGATATCATAATTTCATCCATTAGGACGACGAGCGTAGCGAGGTCTGTTACGAAAACCGAAAAAAAAATCTAATTTTTTTGTGCGTCGTCCGCTTTTGACAAAACATATTTCAGTTGAAAGGTATTGACTCATGTAACTTAAAAAAAATATTGAAAAAAATTGGGAAAAAAATGTAAAAGTTAAAAAAAAAACTTAAATTTTCGTATCACACTGAATAACTGTAAAAAACGGTAGACATGATGTATAATATCGATATATGAATTTTTTAAATTAAAGACAAATAGATTCATGATTATAAACTAAAAACCGAATCGAAATGTCTATTACCAATGCATACTTATAACTGTAAGAAAAATATAATGTTTCTGACTTTCTAGCTAAGGAATTTATAAGCGACCATATAAACAAACTAAGCCAACTTTGACAACTCGTATCTTAAAAACTACTGATCCGATTTCAATTCGGTTTTTAGTTTATAATCATGAATCTATTTGTCTTTAATTTAAAAAATTCATATATCGAGATTATACATCGTGTCTACCGTTTTTTGCAGTTATTCAGTGTGATACGAAAATTGAAGTTTTTTTAAAAAAAATCTTACATTTTTTTTCCAATTTTTTTTTCAATATTTTTTTTAAGTTACATAAAGCAATACCTTTCAATTGAAATATGTTTTGTCAAAATCGGACGACGTACAAAAAAACTAGATTTTTTTTTCGGTTTTCGTAACAGACCTCGCTACGCTCGTCGTCCTAAGGGATGAAATTATGATATCCTCGGAATTTTTTATTTTATTTTGAGTTCTGCTGTCACTATGTACTTTTCTGTGTAAGAAAAATATATTATTTCTGACTTTCTGGCAAAGGAATTTCAAAGTGGCCATATAAAGCAAATTTTCCCAACTTTGGCAACTTGTATCTTAAAAAATGCTAATCCGATTTCGATGCGGTTTTTAGTTTTCAACTACGAATTTATCTGTTTTTGATTTAAAAAACTCATATATCGACATTGTACATTTCGTCTGTCATTATTTGAAGTTATTCAGTGCGAGACGTAAATTTACTTTTTTTATTTTTTTTCTTACTTTTTTATAATTTTTTTTTAATTACATAAAGCTATACCTTTCATTTGAGATACGTTTTGTCAAAATCGGACGATACAATAAAAAAGATAGAATTTTTTTCATTTTCATAAAACACCTCGCTACGCTCGGCTTCCTAAGGAATGAAATTTCGATATCCTCGGAAAATATCGTTTACTAAGACGTCTACTATCACCATGCAAAGCGGCTCGCTTCCATCTAAAAGTGCAACTTTTTTTTTCATAACTAGTATGACTATATTGCAATGCAAATCTAGTATCAGAAGCCTTTATACAAGTTTTTATTCAACGTGCCTTGTTAGTAGGTATGTTAGTTTGAGTCAAAACGTAGAAGCTAAATTTGACCCACTTTCCGGTTTCCGATTGAGCTGAAATTTTGCACACATATGTAAATCAAGTGACAATGCAATATTATGGTATCATGGAGCTAATCTGATGATGGAGCAGAAAGGTGATCATAGGAACTCTGTTATGAAACGTCGTATCCCCATTGAGTCAGGGTTTTTTAGACATGTCTCGGAGAGCAATAGATGATTGTTGAATGAAAGGTAAAGTTGGCGATAATAGCTTGTGCCAAAAATGAAATTTTTGCAAAAAAAAACTTATTATAAATTGGGAGGTGTAATTTTTTATTATCTCTTAAATAGCATTAAGAAGAAAAACCGATCAAGAGCGCGTCAGTGTAGGGTTCCGTAGTTTCCGACATTTTACATAATGACAATTTAATAAATACCGTCTTTTGGGGTGAAAAGGGTTCCGGGGGTATATAATGTTATTATATTTCTAATATATAATGTTATTATATTTCTAATGTATATCGATGACCGTAGGCTCAAAGGGCGTAAGGGACAAAATACGATTTTTCAGGAGAGCCAAAAAACTATTTCTTTTTGAGAAAAAAAATCATAACTCTTTTATTTCTTTATAAATTTTGGTGCTTGTTTTTGATTTTTTCATGTATCTTTAAGTTCTTTTTTACTAAATAATAAGTATTGCGCTAAGTGGATTAATAACAGAGATAGATGTACGTTACGCCAAAAAAATTTGAGTTTTTGAAAAAATTTGTACGTTACGCCAAAAACAGCTATATTCAGTTCATGAATATTTAGGCGTATCGGACACAAATACTTGTTTTATGAGAACAATTTGGCGTAAGTGGTACACTATTCTTAACAATAATTTTGTAAAATCTGCGACAAATCTCATGCAAATTGCTATTTTACTGCGTATTTTTTTTATTATTATGTAATTAAGAGGGAATCATAAGTTGTTTATTTTGGAATTAATCAAATGAAAACTTCGCAATTAAATTACATTGTACGTTAAAATTGTCGTATATAGCACTGAGTTCCGTAGGCGGATCCACCAATGAATAAATAGTTATTTGTTTTACAAGGGGGCAAAGTAGTTGTTTAACCGCACGTGCCACTATTGATACCTGAGCTAGCGAAAGATTCCAATATTGAACCGCGAGCGTAGCGAGTGGTTCAAAAAGTGGAATCTTGAGCGTTGCGAGGGTATCAAGGCACGAAGGTTAAACAAACTTTGCCACCTAGTAAAACACAAAATTTTTCACCACACCAACACGAACAAAATACTAACTATAAAACATGAAAATAAATCAAATCCATCAATTTATTCAATATTTATCATTCAAAATCATCATTTATAGGTAAAATCTAGCAGCCAGATTAAGACATCGAGTTAATATTTGCATGAAATTACTTTGCCCCCTTGTGGATAAAATGCAATTTTGCTATCTGTTTTCAAATAGCAAAGAAAGTCTTTAACAGTTGGTGTGGTGAAAAATACTTTTTTCGAGGTTTTCGTAAACGATCGGTGCGATTTAGATGCCTCTTGTGGAGGCCGTTCTTAAAAAATAATGAAAAAGTATCAGTTATTGGTAAGTGCCTCCACAAAGCAATTTAAAGTTTTTTATTACATTTAAAAAAGTGTTTTGGAACTTACTTATTTAGTACTATATTGGTCATAACTCATAATGGTCATGATGTATTTAATTGTTTACTCTTTTTCTTAATGTTTCACTATGTTCAGCGGCAGTTTAATTCCTGTAGCGTTACTATAAATATCGACGAGGGTACATAGCAAAACATACAACGATAGATTTGTGGAGGCACTTCCCATTATTATTAATTTTTATATTTTTTACGTCATTTGCACCCTATAGAGCACCTATTCGCACCCATCGTTAAAAGATTTCTTAAATTAGAAAAATGATCCGCCCTGTAACGTACATGAGATTAGGGAGTTACGCCAAAACGCCCCAAAAATTTTTTTTAGCTTGGTGGATACGACAAAATGCTCTTTTAAACTTGGTAGAAATGACGATATTTTTTAGGGCGTATCGGACATTTTTTCAAAGGTATTGAGACGTTGAATATACCATTCGATAGAGAAAAAAAATCTGAGTATAACTGCATTCATAACTCATTTTCGCCATTTTGTCCCTTACGCCCTTTGAGCCTACGGTCATCGATATAATGTTACATATTCCTTCTATTTTCCGCAATCAAAGTAGGAAAATAATATATTTACAGTTTCATGTCTGTCAAAGTTGACGTTCAAATTTATTGGATTTTTACGTGTGATACTATACAGCACGACCACGGATGATTTTATTAATTCTGATGCGGTACAAAATCACGAAAAAAATGTACTTTTTTGTACTGACGTTTAAAAAAAATGTACCCTTATGATTTTGGAGTTTCGACATAGGGCCCGTGGTCGTGCTAGGTAGGTACTCCCTGGCACGACCACACTATATTTAATGAGATTTTAAATTTCTGTTGCAGTACAAATTCAGGAAAAAAAATGTACTTTTTTGTACTTACCTTTTAAAAAAAAATACCCTCATGGTTTTGGAGTTTTGACATGGGGTGTGATCGTGCTAGATAGGTGGTACTTCCTGGCACGACCACACTATATTTAATGATTTTTTAAATTTCTGTTGTGGTACAAATTCACGAAAAAAAATGTACTTTTCTGTACTTACCTTTTTATAAAAAGTACCCTCATGGTTTCGGAGTTTCGACACGGGTTGTGGTCGTGCTAGATAGGTACTCCCTGGCACGACCGCACTAAGTTTTTGAAGTTATTTACATAGTACAATTTCAAAACACTTGTTTAGTATTTATTTGACCATCAAATTAAACATAAATATAGTGTGGTCGTGCCAGGAGTCGTGCTAGGTGGTACTACCTATCTAGCACGACCACACCCCATGTCAAAACTCCGAAACCATGAGGGTATTTTTTTTTAAAAGGTAAGTACAAAAAAGTACATTTTTTTTCGTGAATTTGTACTGCAACAGAAATTTAAAATCTCATTAAATATAGTGTGGTCGTGCCAGGGAGTACCTACCTAGCACGACCCCGGGCCCTATGTCGAAACTCCAAAATCATAAGGGTACATTTTTTTTAAACGTCAGTACAAAAAAGTACATTTTTTTTCGTGAATTTGTACCGCATCAGAATTAATAAAATCATCCGTGGTCGTGCTGTATAGTATCACACATTTTTACTTATTTTAATCGTTCATTATCCTTTTGAATGTGTATACACTTCTAAAGTTTATGTATAACAGAAAATCATAAGACATATTTTCATTTTTATAATGGTTTTCATGAAGAAAGCGATGCAACTGTGTTGGGAGAATTTTTACGGGATGAATAAATATCCGCGGCCTGAGGGGTGAATGGGATCAGGAATGGGGGGAATCGGGTCGCAAAGGGGTGAATAGGTTTACGAAGGGGGGATTAGGGTCGGATGAGGGGTGAATTGGGATGTATGGTCAATGCTTGTCACATTGTATAAAAGATATATAACTTGTTACCTAAAGTGATATTTTTATGAATGACCTCTCTGTATATGGACGCAATTTATACGTCAATGTATTGCTTCGTAGTTAGACTAAATACAAGAAATTAACACTTAGAAATATTAATCACACTTCTGTCAACCTCTACGTTTCTACTTAAGTCCGCAAAAATCACCCATGGTTGCTATAATATAAACGGATTACTTTAAAATAAAAATCATAAGTATGAAACTATGTTACAACTAGGGAAGAAATAAAATTATTTTTAACCGACTTCAAAAAAGGAGGAGGTTCTCAATTCGACTGAATGTTTTTTTTTTGTATGTATGTTACTCGATATCTCCGAGATTGTGGACCGATTTTCAAATTTTTTTTTTTTGATCGTACGGGTATAACCCCTAGATGGTCCCATTGGCACCAAGTCGGGGTCTGATGATGGGATCCTGGAGAAATCGAGGGAAATCTTCAAATGTTATAGGCACATGTAATGTTTTTAGTGTATTTTTCAAAGGTACACCAGTATTTACGCCTGATGGTAATAATTTTATGTGGCTGAGCTGATAATGGAAGGTCAACTCCTCAATGGTTAGGAGTTAAAGGATAATTCTTTCACCAGTGTGCATATATTCGGACTGATACATATAATATCAATAGGAACCACTAAAAATCAACAAATAAATAAACTTTTTACCAAAAAAAAATAAAACTGCCTTCAAAAATAAGCGCGTTACAAAACACGTAGAAACTAAAAAGCAAAAAATAATAAACCTTTGAATTCAGATTTCTTATCGTATTGCAATAATCTAAACATCCAAATTATAAACAAATCAATTATTTTTGGAGTCGGTACCAGCCTGTGTATGGTTGGGTGGGGCAAACAGGCAATAGCAAGGCGACGAACAGGTCTGGTACCGACTACAAAAATAATTGATTTGTTTATAATTTGGATGTTTAGATTATTGCAATACGATAAGAAATCTGAATTCAAAGGTTTATTATTTTTTGCTTTTTAGTTTCTCCGTGTTTTGTAACGCGCTTATTTTTGAAGGCGGTTTTTTTTTGTTAAAAAGTTTATTTTATTGAATAATTTTTGATTTGTTCTTTTTCAAGTTCATATAAATAATAAATTTTCAATTCGCTCAAAGGTTGGATGAGATCCCTTATAGGGATAAGATCGCCTTTGTACGTCATAACTATACTGTATTTTTATGTCCTAACTTGTCTTATGTACAATAAAGTGTCCACATACATACATACATATATTTAAATAGATATCATACACGAAAGAAAAAAACGACAAGGCCCACGGTGGCTGAGCCGGAAATCGAACCCGGGCCTTCAGCTTACGCAGCTAACGTTATTACCACTAGGCCACCAGGCCAGGTTAAAAAAACCGGCCAAATGAGAATCTATTTTCGCACAATTGTAAAACTAAATTATTTTTACTAGTTACCTCCAAAATACCAATTAAAATTGGGCTACATAGTACATCGTTTTCTGAAGATTTTGGGTTCATGGGGTCGGAACGGGTATAAACTAACGTAATTTATTGTGAATATGGCCAAAACCGACTTTTGAACGTCGATAGCAGTTTTTTTATATGTGCCATGATAATTTTTTACACAAAAAATCTTCCGACAGTGTGAACTTTGGTTTGTCTTTAAAAATATGACGTTTTATTTAGTAATTTTCGCTCACCCTAACGTTGGGGTGAATAGGGTCGGGAAGGGGGTGAATAGGGAAAAGTGATAGGGTTGACTCTTTCGGATTGCGAACAAAATATGACCTGTCACGAGCATATTATATTTATTTGACCAAAAAAATAAGGATTTAATATGTTATGAGTAGTCGGTAATGAAATCTACACATATCATAACGCTTAACCAACCTCTATAGTTAGATGGTGCTCTGACGCGGTGAATAAGTAAGTATGGTCGTGGGCAGTGCGGATAACGTGTCAAAATAAAAGCATAGTTTGTTGCTATTTTTCATGTTTAAATAAACGTCTAAACTAACGAAGTGGGTATTAAAGTAAAAGGTTCACAGTGAATATTAGCTTGCCAGAAATGTGTTTATCTATACCATTGTATTGAATTTTGTATCATAAAGTCAAACTAGGTATTTACTACTAATGATTTACTCTGTGGGGTGTCTTTGATCACTTGCATAGGGTAACATTGACCATAATGACACATAGTTGATTATTGTCTGATTATGTCACGGTACTTGTTGAGTTGAGGCTGATAATTGGATCTCTTCTTATGATAAATATTGAAACAATTGCAAATAAAGTTGGTTTTTTGAAGATGGTAATTTTTATTCTTGATCAAAGTAACCTCAAAATAGCGTTAAAGAGTTGTAATATTTGACTCTGCGAACCATTTTTTTTATCTTTTCTTGAGATAAAATACTTTTGTAAGGAATTACATTCGATTATCATTAAAAAAAATATAGTGTATCAAAGTAACCCCAATGTCAGTTTAAGTTTGATCACATCTTTTTTTTTTCTGCGTACATTATTTTATTTATTTATTTATTCTTTATTGCACATAAAACACTAAGTACAAATGGTGGACATAATGCCTTAAGGCCTTCTCTACCAGTCAACCACTGGGTTAAAAAGAAACATTTGATACGTGCAGGCATCGTGACAGAAAACAATAATCCTGATATCACTTATTTTGTTACCTTTTTATATTTTTAGCAGGAAAAGACTTAAAAAGTTGATGGTCCCATTTTTTTTCTTTCTTAATTACGTTACGTTGACCAATTTTGGAATTTATAGTTCTCTTACTCCTACATTTAATGGGTAAAAATACCCATTAAATGTAGAAACTAGAGAAATTTAAATTCCCAAATCGGTCAATGTAACCCCAGTTTACGGTAGACACCGTCAACCTATTCTAATAATTATCTTTTTATTTGAAAGAAAATTCGTTACGATACTAAAATATGCAATCTAAGATAAAAATGCTTTTCATATAGTTACAAACTTAGTTCAGATTTTTTTTGTACAACTTTTAAAAATTGTTCTACATATCAAGTTCAAAATAATTTTCCTAAAAAGTCTTATTAAAATTCTGCTTTTGAGATTTTTTTATATTTGAGAAAACAGCCCTTATGGCCTGAAATACGGCATACGGAAGTGATATTGACATTGACATATGCTTTTTCGTATTTTGATGGTATTTTGACTGCACTGTATTTTTTGCCATGCTAATTTGAACCTTATCTTCGAGCGATGTTTTTTAATTTTCAATTACATCACAGATGTTTATGACATGACATCTAGGTATTTAGCCATTTAAAAGAAACTACAAGGGGCTTTACAGACGTGGCGACTGCAACTGGTACAGGGCCTAAGCCATAATTTAAAATTATATTGTGATTTTTATATGTATTTGTGTTTTATTTAATACTAAGTATGAGTTTCAACATTTTCAACTCAAGGAACTGAAATTAAGAGAAGAGACTCGGAAATTGGGTAAGATCAAGAGTCTGATGCAGATGGCGATGGCGGTATCGGTATTGGATAAGATATGGGTCGATATTCCTTGTGTTTCTTTGTGTCTCTGACTTGACTGCTACTAGCTCTGTACTCTATTCATTAGGTTTAATTTTATACACATGCTTTATTTTTGTATTAAAATAAATGATAAAAAACCTAACGACCAAAAAGAATAAAGAAAATATCTGATAGTCTTTAATACAACCCGTATATACGTAATGCGCAGCACAGGCAGGCAATTATGGTCGCGTGATAAATGATAAAACATCAGGCTGTCCCTATCGCACTATTTGTAAGTGCGATAGGGACGGCCTGATATTTTATCGTCTATCGCGCGACCATGCTTCCGTACAGGCCTCTGAAGACCTGCAGGGCAATCATGGTCGCGCGATAAATGATAAAACATCGTGCCGTCCCTATCGCACTTACAAATAGTGCGATAGGGACAGCCTGATGTTTTATCATTTATCACGCGACCATAATTGTCTGCCTGGAGGTATCGGCCTTCACACGCGTCTTTGATTAATGTTTTGCAGAGATAGGCAGGCTGACGATTTTTTATCTAAATGTAGAAAAGTAACGCAAAATGAAGTGCAAAGTAATTTGAAATACACCTAGGTAAACAATCAACTGAGTAAGGAACGTTATCTACATATTTAGGTACTTAAGTAAATTAAATTCACATGAGACATGAACAGAGGAGGAAAGCTAGATTACACGGATTTTATCTCTGTCTGCTTATAAGCGAACCTTTTTACAGTTTTAATTTTTCAAAGGAGGTCAGTAGTTAACTACAAACTCAAAATAACGCCCGTAAAAAAATTAAGGGTCACTGACCTTTCACAGTAAATTGAGGTAGTGTGAGTGAAGGGTGTTTGTGTGTGTAATGGGGTAATTTGACAGATTCTGAAAATTCTCCCTGCTCTACCCCCTCACTTCACTAGAGTCGGTTGCAAAGTATTTTTACTCCGTTTGCAAAAATAAATCTAATTACCTACTTATGATTAGGTACTTACGAATGCAAGTTCTATCCGATAAATTCACAGTCGCAGTTTTTCCCGCGATGCCATTGACAATGACATTGAAAGATGTAAATGGTGCAGTTTTATGCAAATAGTGATTTTAGTTACGGTCGTCGTGCACAGTTTTATTTTTGTTTTATTATAATTTTCGTGGTTACTAAGTAAAGTAAGTGTGCAGGTACACATATAATCATGTGCATTTACGTTTCTACGTAAACCTAGCAAACTTCTAACTGTTACGTTATACGACACTGGCAATGCGATATTTGGGTGCAGGTGTGGCAGTCCGTGTCACACAGTGTTATAAAACATTTATAACAGCCTATGTGGGAGCATCATTACTCTCACGGTGAGCGTCAGTACGAAATTAAGATAAATCATAAAAGTCGACTAAAGCGAAGGCACTACCCGTGGTAAGCACTAAGTACCCTTCGTAAGCGCTTCATAGCTAGCTGTCTCTATCGGTCTGTGGTGGCGTGACAGAGCCAGACTGCGTTTCTGAGGTTTTGATCGTCACGTAGCATGACTAGGCCGGTAGTCTTGCACTTAGCGAATATCGTTAAATAATTAACGTATTCAATTGATAATGATAACAATATTTCAAAAGAGACAATCTGTTATCAGGTGAACAGAGACGGCGTAGGCTGTTGGAACGTGAACAAGCCCTACACGCCGGAGACCAACCCTCTGCTCTTCAGCGACCCTATTCTTTACGAATTCCCCAACGACTTGAAGGTAAGAATTCATCTTTAGCAAAATAATATGAGATGTTGGATCGTTTGACAGCCCTACTTACCTTCATGCTAAAGGTAGTTTTTCAGTGACCCTATTATCTATGAGTTTTGTTCACAACGGTTTGACGGCACACCATATTTAACATGGACAAAGTTGCGATAGCAAGCAAGTTATGCAATGCATGTCGGAAATTATCCCCTTTATTTCAGTTACTTACCCCATTTTATGTTCTAAAATGACTGTAAAGGAGTCACTTGATAATAATAAAAGCGTTTGATGTTTGAACCAAAACAACCCCTACTCACAGAAGAAAATTCGTTGCTGTTCAGTGACCACACTCTTAAAAAGTCCGGTTCAAAGTGGCTTCCTTTTTATACCACGACAATAACAAAACAATCCTCAAATTATTTGTGTTTGGATCACAGGTGGATGATGAAGGCACGCTTTGGCTGCTCACTGACAAGCTGCCGCGGTTCCTGTACAAGTCTCTGGACCCCAACGAAGTCAACTTCAGGATATTCAGCATCAACACCACGGAAGCCATCGCTGGCACCGCCTGCCAATAATCCTACTTCACAGTTGTACCAGTGTACACCGATTTATAGCGTGTAATCCAACTTCGAACAAAACATGTAAGGATCTTGGGTAGAAACAAAAGACACGCGACCTAAGCGGCTAATGTGTTTCAGATTTTGAATTTCGAATGAAAATAATAAATTTTTCGAAGTTGGACTACTGGGTCTAAAATACTTATTCCTTATAGGTACATACTGTGATTGTTTTTTTGGTCTTTTTTATATTTTTTCCAGAGACTTTCGAACGGCGTCGAAATTAATCAAACATCCGTTGCTCTTATATTTGAATACGTAGTAATTATATTTTTGTCTAAAGTCTGCAGCGGGTTTGATACGTAGTTTATCTTTTACGGGATGATAACACGAATTCAATCGAGTTACATCATTCTTCTCTATTAGTAGGCAGCCCTATATTTTACAACATAACAGGTATAGTTTTCATTGGCTCTTTATCTTAGGACAAAGGTAAATTACTTGTGCACTGTTGTATGCTATCAAGGTAGCTTTGATCTCGATACCATCTGAATTGAAATAAAAACTTATGATTTTCCTATCGCTTGTTAATAGGTACATATGTGAGGTTGACGTCAAAATATGTGTACTACTTATTTCGCACATTTCTTCGTATTGTTGAGAAATTAAGTATTTAACCAATATATGCCCATAGGGTCGTTTTCGACCCACTGCTGAAAACACGCCACTACTCATTAAAATAAGTAGGAGACTGAGGTTGTCACCTCAAAAAATAGGGAAAAATATAAGTGTTGGGCACATATGGGTTAAATAAAAGAGGCCGTTGAAAAGACTTCGTTTTTAAGGAAAAGCTTTCAAGTTATTCTCCAAGACGAAGCGGAACAAATACGGGCACAAATCTTTGATGTCTACTTTACATAGGTACCCAAGATTGATTTCAATATTATGATTTATGAATTAGTACTTATCATCAGACTTTTGTTTTATGAAATTATGTAACACATTTACTTGTTCAGCAAAAGGTGCCCGTGATGTTAAATAAAGAGTTGTTATTGTTTTATGACAGCACAACACTCATATTTTACGTAGATATAGCATAATTTAATTAAGTAGTATAGTCCAAATAAAGTCAAGTTATGATAAATGTAAGTGAAGTTTTTTTACTTAATATATGTAGTATAACTCTTCCTTCTGGTTGTGAACTGAACATTGTGTAAATCGATTTCTGAAAAACTCGGGTCTCTGAACCTAGCGTCGCTTAATCAAGATAATTCATAAATAAGTTACTTACTGTGCTTAGCTTCGTCTTCTTCGTCAGCAGATTCGTCTTCTTCAGAGAGATTTCAAAATTTCAGCGGTATTCCAATATTATTGTATGAAATCTTGAGCGAAGTGATTAGGAGACAGTATGAACTAATAGGTAAATAATTAAAGTGAATTAAATAGTTTGTAGTTGTGTGTTCTGTAGCACATCTTGAGCACATCTAATTGTAATTATCGACGAGTTACACCGTTACACAAAGGTTTTTTTCATTGACATGACAGTTGTCAGCGTGCCATAATATCCACGCCTTGTCTCACTAGCCAGTTACATAGGTTAGTAACCTACAGACAAACTTAAAAAAGTATTTACTATTTATAGAAAAAAGGTTAGTACTGAAAGGAAATGTAGCACAGTAGAGCCACCAATAGGTACTCTAATTTTCTATCCACGCGCGCATCCTCAAACATCCCAGATGCGCTGCAGCTGATGGCAACAGTGCCTTACTATTTATAACCAATTTTCACCATTAGGTGCCTAAATATATAAGTGTAAATAAGAAATAAACGAATAAGGATAGTAATTAGCCAGGGCTCCACTGAAGTCCAGCGCTGTGACACCATCAGTGCCAGAGCACATGTTCAGTGGTCTCCTGTTGCAGCCACAAGCCAACCCTATGTAACTGATTTTGTACTGTTTAGTAAGTATTTAAGTGTCATATTCTTTTTCACCACACCAACTGGTAACGGCTTACTTTGCTATTCGACAACAGATAGCAAAATTGCATTTTATCCACAAGAGTGCAAAGTAATTTCATACAAATTTTAACGTGATGTCTTAAGCTGGCTGGTAGAATTTACCTGTAAATGATGATTTTTAATCATAAATATTGAATAAATTGATGGATTTGATTTAGTTTGATGGTTAATAGTCAATAATTTGTTTGTGTTGGTGTGGTGAAAAATGTTGTGTTTCACTCGGTGGCAAAGTTGGTTTAACCTTCGTGCCTTGAAACCCTCGCAACGCTCAAGATTCCACTTTTTGAACCACTATCGCTACGCTCGCGGTTCAATATTGAAATCTTTCGCTTGCTCGGGTATCAATATTGGCACGTGCGGTTAAACAACTACTTTGCCCCCTTGTAAAACAATAGTTATTTGTTATACAAGGGGGCAAAGTTGTATTTTAACGTCGAGTGTGGAATTGAAAAACGAGCAAGTGAAAGGATTCTATAGTTGAACCACGAGCGAAGCGAGTGGTTCGAGAATAGAATCCTGAACTTGCGAGTTTTTTAACACATGAGAAGTAAAATACATTTGCACCCGAGTGTAACACAAAACTTTTCCCCTCATTATAGCGAGGAAACTACAACGCAAAAAATGCGTTTTTCACTGCTTCCAGTAGTTTCACAGGTGGTAAATCATCTTTATTACTAGATTCACCTACTTTTATCAATTTTAATGCAGTTAATTTGACTTTATTCAAGGTCAAATTACTGTACCCACTAGTGGATAAAATGCGTTTTTACCCGCTGGTATTGAAAGACAAAACACGTGTTTCCGAGCTAGTGAGGGGAAAATAAATATTTTTTTGTTGCAATAAACGACTTTTCTTTCTTTTCATTTTGTAACACCGACTACTAAGGTCCGACCGAGAACGATATTTTTGTCTCGGCCGAGAACGAGACCGAGACCGAGATTCAATTTGGTTCTCGGCCGAGACCGAGACCGAGACCGAGAATTTGTAAAACAGTAAAAAATATGCCATTTTCACAAAAAAATGTTTTCATATTCGAAATTCGCCTATTAACCAGGAAACTAAGAGTATGTTGGGTCCTGCTTAGTGTTTGGTTCTGCAACTACCCAAACCTACCCGCACTCCTTACCTATTTACCGTAGCAAAATAGACTACGTCAGTGACAAAAACAACTATACGGCTCGCCCGGTGGTAAGCAGTCGCCATAGCCTATAGAGGCATGCAATTTCAGAGGTTTTACACGCACGTTTAATACCCTGATTTTTTGTGACTTTTTGCAAGAAATCATAAAACAGGTTGTCGAATCGTGTTTTCTACGGGTAGTTTCCACACACATCAAAGTTGTCGTAAATATTTTACACTATTTTATGAATTATACCTAGGTATTTGTTTGTTTTTGGCTTAAAATACCGATAACGACCCTACCAAAATCACTAAAATCGGGATACCAAACGGGCGATGTAACAAACTGAAAGCTAAAAACCGCAGTCTCGGTTTTGCCGAGAATCTCGGCCCATTTTGGCCGAGAACCGAGACCGAGATCTCGGCCCGATTTTCGGCCGAGAATGCCGAGACCGAGACCGAGATCTCGGTCGGACCTTACCGACTACTAGTGAATTACTGTACTGGCCCCGTAGCCGAATGGCATTTCTCCGACGCCAAACGAAAGCGATACGCCGCTGGCTCTGTCGCGCCAGTACGCAAGCGCGATAGAGATAGATATCTACTAGCGCTTCGTTTCGTGAGCGTTTCGTGAGCGATTGTGCCATTCGGCTAGCCACCCTGTGCGGATTTGCTATGTTACAAATCAAGGCGCACTCACACACCAGAATCTAGACCTATATTTAGACAATATTACGTTACCATAAAAATTTCGGTGCTTTCTTTCCAATAATTTATTTAATCTCTCATGGAGATGAATTTGAATGATGAATTTCATCTCTCTCTATATCTGATGATTAGTTAGTTTGATGAGAATGGTGCACAATTACCCATTTTCATCAAACTAACTAAGTACGTTATTTAACCATTGCCATGATCATCACATTAACGAAGAGATGTACAGAGATTTGGGCTTTGATGAAATAACATTTAAGACAAATAATAATTAATTAAGTCATGTCCTGGAGCGTTATTCGACAAGGCACAACTGGACTTTCCTGCACGGGAATCATGGTCGCGCGATAGACGATAAAATATCAGGCCGTCCCTATCGCACTTACGAATAGTGCGACAGGGACGGCCTGCTATTTTATCGTCTATCGCGCGACCATGCTTCCCGTGCTGATGATTATCCGTTGACGAGGGTAAAATCGTAAGTGAATAGGTAGAATTATCTGTCAAAATTATACATTTACTATCTACAGTTAGGTGACAAATGTGACAACCAAACCGTCCAAACCAAACAATTACTAGTGGCTCCGTTAGCTGTAGACCTTAGCGGGGTTAGCGACATGCTTAGAAAACGCAAAAGTGAAAAACGCTGACTTTTAGCTCTCCAAAACATTATCACAGTCAAGTCACAATGGTCTTATTAATCACCACGAACTATTGACGCGTAAGTCATTTATGGCAATTTCCACATTCAAAAAATAATTAGGATCCACCAAAAGAATTACTTATTAATCATAGAATCCTGATCACAAAATTTCACGGGAATCGGTGCAGTTGCGACCCGTAGTTGAAAACATCCGGACATATAAAAAGCAAACCGTAGACCAGTCAATAAATAAACCAAATAGTAGTGTTAAAACAAAGATAGTTTTTTCTACATTCATTTTTCAGTAATATGTTATGGTAGTACAATTTATTTACTCGAAGACTTGATAAAATCAGCATGCGATAATATCTACAATTGATTTTAAAATGATGTGGCTTTGACAGTTAATGTGAGTCGAACAAGGGCCCTGGTAATTTACTGATTATTTTTATGCAAAGCTGATTACTGTATGCTATCTAAATAAAACTTCAAATATCGGAGCTATTAGAATCATCATAAGTACCAGAAATATAAACGGTTGCTTTCACTTTCTTTTAACAGATGTAAATTGTAAGTAGTACCAGTTTAACATCATCATCATCCTTGTGTTATCCCGGCATTTTGCCACGGCTCATGGGAGCCTGAGGTCCGCTTTGACAACTAATTCCAAGATTTGGCGTAGGCACTAGTTTTACGAAAGAGACATAGTTCTAGTTTAACATTTCCTTAAATTCAAAGAATATTTAAATGTTTGCTTCATACTAGCATAATAAGGCCTGATAAGTACCCATTAACTCTCGAGAGCTGATAAGCACAACAATATTACATAATAATGGCTGTATCGTAATCAGAGTCAAGTGAAGTTAAGTCAATAAATAGTTCAAAGAGTTTTAATAGTATAGTAATAAGCAGCAATCTCATTTGGTTTCATTCGCGGCATTGCAGTGACACTGGACAGACGCAGACATGGCTCCTAGGACAGAAAAAGTTGGCATTGTCGGCAGGTAAGGCTATTTATGTATTCATTAATCGTGTTTGGTTTTCACAGATTTTATCCTTGTGTATTTTATTGAGATGAGTAAGAAATGTAGCTAACAGGAAAATGTAAATGCCTGATAAATAATTAGAAATGTTCGTAAATATAGATGCCTGTAGGTATTCTCGTGTGAAGTATATATTTTGTTATTGCATTTGTTGCTGCTTTCATTGTGTTCAAGTACCTAAACTTGACATCAAAAAGTCAAATAGTTAAATTCTTTAATAAAGTGTACCTACGTGTAGATGTCTGAAAAATAGATCACATACTCACATATGATCATACATTCACACAAAACAGCTGCAATACCATTAAGTAGGTATCTAACTTAATGTGTTTACATTGTTTACAAGTGTTACTAGTTTACCTATAGTATATGACTAAGTAGGTATGTTCAGGTTTGCCGTGAGTGATGTGAAAAAGTAAATAAATAAGTAGGTACTTAGGTATTATTGCCACAGAATATATAATAGTACAAGTACAGAAGGCTCACTCCTTTGATGTTTACAAAATGCCGCCATTCTAAATTCTTACCTACATTTACAAAGGGACCGCTCGCGAGCAGCCGACATTGAATTCTATTGCGCCGCGCGAAGGTCGTCGCGAGTGAACGGGCCGCGAATTCGCGGCCACCGGCATGTACTTGTAGCGCGGCGATAGAATCGCGGAGTGAGCCGCCCCTGTTATTGCCTCTGTCAGATACTCGTACTGACGTTTCTAACGATAGATCGGATAATGTGATAACGCTCTTACATGTTCAGTACCTCAAACAGGTACTACCACCTGCAAAAGTGCATGGAGAATTTATGAATGAATTCATTGATAAATTCGCCATGCACCATGTAGCTGATAGTACAAATTACTAAAATTATCTTTTATCTAGGAACATTACAGCTCACCTAAGAATGCTGTTATTTAGGTTTTTGATCATTTACCTAGAGACATGTACACTTATTTTTCTATATACAAGTATTTATTGTCTAATTAACAAAACGCTTAAATTTGTTAAAGAAATGTTTTCTCAAATAACACGAATCTTGTTTTGGATAGAATCTTAATTGGAACATTTTTCTTAAACTAACAGAAATCATATTCATATCTTATTTAATGTCATAAGTCAAGACTTAATTGCCGTTGATAACATATCGTACGATCTTGACCTTAACGGACCATAATATTATGTGAATAGAACCCATGATGTTAGGTATACCTATTTTGTCAAATATATGATATAACTTCTGGGCATATCTGTTTGTCTTTAAGAAAAGGGACCTTATGCATATTGGTTAAGATTATATTTAATTTGAAATATGGACGTAAAAAATGTACCTATAGTTTGCGTACATCATCAGATTCATCAGTTTACGTTAAATCATTAGATTTATTATAAATAAGAGTGGCTCTAATCAAACTGTAATGTGATCTGTTGTTGAGTGCATTGCGCCAGATATATTTTTAGATTTTCCATAAATACGATAATTATCATAACATTCATGAATAACAATCATTCACGCACCTCACACACACTGCAAAATTGCATTACCAAATGAACGAATTAAACTATGTATACTATATTATACCCAGTACAATAGACCTATTCCCTGTAGTTTTACCGCGTAGTTTTACCAGTTGAACCATTGGGGATTTTCTTCCCAATAGACTTTTGTAAGACTTTGCTTTTTTGTACGAAACCAGACGCGACAATTGTTTCGACGGAGCCCCTCTGCGCGGGTCTCCTATTTCTAGATTGTTTGCCCTTTAGGCATTTATAGGTACCTAACAAACCTAACCTACCTATTGCCTAGCTCTTACTATCAGTAAGTATATTGGGAAGAAAATTCCCAGTGGTACAACTTGTAAAACTACGCGGTAAGACTAGAGGAATAGCCTGTGCAATAAGCATCTCTGACTTATGATTCAATTCTAAACATAATGTGTTCTAAACATACAATACTATTTTGCAGCTTACTTTGCAATGCATTACAATAAAAACATTGTCATCCAATATCTGACCTCATATACAAGTTATAGAGGACAAGTAAGTGTAACAAACAATTTCTTATACATTACAGCGGCCTCATCGGAAGGTCATGGGCGATGCTGTTCGCGTCAGTCGGCTACCAGGTGACAGTGTTCGACATCGTGCCGAAACAAGTGACGGATGCCCTGGCCGATATCAAGCAGCAACTGAAGACTTTGGAGAAAGAGGGTCTGCTGCGCGGTGCTTTGAATGCTGACGACCAGTATGCGTGCATTAAAGGTTAGTTACAGGTGTTTTTAGGTAGCTATTAGATGGACTCATCAAAATAGAGGTTAATATTGTTAATAAGCTTTATTCTGACGAGTATGATGTACCTACAATTTACATTATACTATATATAGGTTTGGCTGCAAGTGATTTTCGTCAAGAAATGCTCAACCGGCTGTGGACGCGATACGAAGATGATATCTGATGATAATGATGATGACTAATTGACTACTTAACAGTCAAAAACTTGGAAAACTTACAAACGAGCCCAAGATCGTGGTTTTTGAACGCGAAATGTTTCTTAGAATTTAATTAGATAATTTTGATACTACCAATAATTACTTTATGATCTGGGTTTGAAAAAATAAATGCGACAGCCGCTTTTGTAAATATCTACAGCCTCATGAAGTAATAGTATCTAATAAAAACTAGAGTAGTATCTGAAAAAATAGGTTGTATATAAATAGGCTAACCTAACTGAAGACTACATGTACATCACGGCAGTAAAATACGTATATAAGTAGGTATTTGGGTAAGAATATTAGTTATCGTTTAGTTTATGATTAGTACACGACGAGGTTTCATCAAAGGGTCATCTTTAACGTATTATTTAGATAGAAATACACATCATGACGTTCACTGTTAGATTGAATATAAATACTTGCCTAGAACGTTTAATTGTAGGCATTAGAGCAAACAAAGAAGAAGAAAACATTTGAACAGCGTGATAAGCAGATAGTGAGTTATTTATGTAAGTGCCACTACTGGTATGTAAGTGCTAACTAACTACTCTTACATAAGTTCTATATCGTGTTGAAATAAAATATACCTGTTATTAGAGATGGGCCGAATATTCGGTAAATATTCGGTATTCGGCATATTCGGCAAGTTTTTCAATGTTCGTATTCGGCCAAATAGTTCGGTTACATTGCCGAATATTTACCGAATAAACAAAGTAAATAAATAGCGTAAGTTGTTTCGTTTTTCATCAGATAATGACATCCTATTTCAGCATTCTAAGGAACCAAACCACCAAAGGAAGATAAAGTTAAGATATAAGTACCTACAATAATTATGTAAAAAAGTGAAAATAACGTAGTTTAAGAAACAAAAACCAAAATTTTCTTCGGCACTAAATTATAGAAACAATAAGATCCTTAGTACCCATTACCAATCATTGAAAGTTTTTAACTCCAAGCCAGGATTTAAAATATGGCGGAACCGAATATTCGGCCGAATGTTCGGTTCGGTGGCAGCTGAACCGAATGTTCGGACGAATATTCGTATTCGGCAAAGTCCGTATTCGGCCCATCTCTACCTGTTATAATACCTACTTCTTCTTCTTATCGTGTCGAGGTTCCTTTCTAATACAGTAGATGCCCAATAGGCAGTAGCATTGACAGCCCTGGTTGTAGCGTCTCTCAGATCGAGCCGGAGCTTGCTCGGAAGCAGTGATGCGGGCACGCGGGGCAAGCCTACCTACTAATATTTATGTTACATTTATTCACCTGAGTAATAGACTTGGCCCCGTAGCCGAATGGCATTTCTGCGACGCGAAACGAAATCGAAACGCCGCAGACAGGTAGTTTGGCTCTGTCGTGCCAATACGCAAGAGCGATAGAGATAGATAGCTACGAAAGAGATATTATTGTGAGCGTTTCGTGAGCGTTTGTGCATTCGGCTACGCACACTGACATGGGGCCTAATGCATCATAATTTACAACAACAAGAGCGGTATAGTTCCCATCCAATTCCTTTTAGGTATAAGAGAGTTCCATTTGTAATACAAGTTGTAAATTGTTATGCAATAGGCTTCTGGTAGTTTTATGCAGATAGGCTTTTGTCTACCATAAGCGCTGGTAGCCTAGCGGTAAGTGCGTGCGACTTTCGTTCTGGAGATCGCGGGTTCGAACCCCGGCTCGCACCAATGAGTTTTTCACTTATGTGCGAAATGCCATTTGATATTTGCCAGTCGCTTTTCGGTGAAGGAAAACATCGTGAGGAAACCGGACTAATTCCAATAAGGTCTAGTTACCCTTCGGGTTGGAAGGTCAGATGGCAGTCGCTTTCGTAAAACTAGTGCCTACGCCAAATCTTGGGATTAGTTGTCAAAGCCGACCCCAGGCTCCCATGAGCCGTGGCAAATGCCGGGATAACGCAAGGAGGATGATGATGATGAGGCTTTTGTCTACCACCAGTACCACCTACTTCGGTATAAGTAGGTAATTTTAGTTTTTAGGCCGGTATAAAGTAAGACGTCGCATGCCTATCAAATCGGTGGTCGCGTCGCGGGTTCCAAGTGTCACAACCCTAATATGCTATACCGAACAATTACTAATTGTAGAAGACGGTCGTATCAAAACCCCGCCCCGTTATGAATGAGAAACTGGATGGCGCTGTAAGTAGTAACTTTAAAACGAAACTAAATATTCCTATCCCTACTAATATTATAAATGGGAAAGTGTTTTGTTGTACTACCTACAGTTCTACAAATTATGCTGATGGGATACTTTTAATGCTGCATTAGAAGAAGATAAACATTAGACTAAACATTTTAAAAATTAAAGCGAATCACAGTCACAAACTAAATTCTTGAGCGACACCAGACACTGACGGACACACAAAGTGTGTGTGTCCGTCTTTCACGGCAGAACGGAGCGACGAATTGACGTGATGTTTTTAGTGGAGATAGTTGAAGGGATGGAAAGTGACATAGGTTACTTTTGTCTCTTTCTAACGCGAGCGAAGTCGCGGGCAAAAGCTAGTGTCTTATATTAATAACAACTACTACTATGTGTCCACTGGACATGATCATTTACACATACAGAGTGTAACAAAAATGGTGGTGATCCGTTTAAGGGCGTACTCAGTATCGTATTCTTATCAGGAAAAGTAGAAAAATTTTTTTTCGCTAAAAAAATTTTTACTTTTGTATGAGCCGGGCCGCGCGAATCGGTCGAATCTCCATACAAAGATAAAAAAATTTTTTGGGAAAAAATTTTTTTATCCTACTTTTTCCTGATGAGAATACGATACCTACTGAATACGCCCTTAAACGGATCACCACCATTTTTGTTACACCCTGTATATGTCATGTCTATTTTTAAGACGAGACGGCCTAGGGGTCACTTAGAGGTTCGTCCTGGTTGCCCTCTGCGAACACCCGCAGTGCCAATACCAGGGTGGCTAGCCGAATGGCACAATCGCTCACGAAACGCTCACGAAACGAAGCGCTAGTAGATATCTATCTCTATCGCGCTTGCGTATTGGCGCGACAGAGCCAGCGGCGTATCGCTTTCGTTTGGCGTCGGAGAAATGCCATTCGGCTACGGGGCCTGGCTTCGTAGCCGAATAACATTTCTGCGACGCAAAACGCCACCGAAACGCCGCAGAAAGGTAGTTTGGCTCTGTCGCGCCAATATGCAAGAGCGATAGAGATAGAGCTACGAAAGAGATATTATCGTGAGCGTTTCGTGAGCGTTTGTGCATTCGGCGACGCACACACAGATGTTCTTGCAGCTGGGTATACCTACGCATAAATACACTTATGTTAATTTGAATAGTCTACAAATCGTCACTAGTTTGAAAAAATCTCGTATCTCACACTGTTCCTCAAAGTTAAAACGCAGTAAGTCTATATGCATTGCATACATACTTATTACATTTTTCTTTTCATTGACCGAAGAAGTTCAAAGTAGTGACGAAATGTTGAATTGAATACGATTTTTTTCATGGATTTTAGAAAAGCCACTTTGCTCTTTAAATTTCTGTAGGGGCGTACCTAAAGTATAAAGTAAGAAACCAATTATCCAGTATCCAAATGCTACTGTAGCTTGTAGCTGGTTGGTTACATTACGATACAAGTGCAGAAAAGGAAATTCGAAATGAGTGGCAATACCGTCTGGCTCAGTCGGTAGTGACCCTGCCTGCTTCCGCGGTCCTGGGTTCGAATCCCGGTAAGGGCATTTATTTGTGTGATAAACACAGATATTTGTTCCTGAGTAATGGATGTTTTCTATGCATATAAGTATGTATTTTTCTATTTAAGTATGTATATCACTTATTTTTATATTTAAGTATGTATATATGTACTTATATTAATAATAATTATGTATAAAATCTAAATGACATATCATATGTAATATAATCAATGAATGCATCTTTCAATTAAATATTCGAAATTATAATTAGACTGAAATTGTATTAATCTTAATTTAATTGCTGTTAAATAATTTTATTGATGAACGTGTAATATTTATAATATTATTAATAAAATGTTTATGTCTATGTCAATCGTGGCTTAGTACCCATAGTACAAGCTATTGAATATAAGATAATGAGATATTCGATAGAATCGAGTTGTGCCTAAGAGGCCACAGTACTGGCTGTAGAAGGAATACTGTCATAATTTGTATTTGGTATAGCAACCGATTCTTTGATATGTTTGTTTACGTTTCGTAAGTCAGTCGGTCAATAACAGTTCTCATTGGTTCTCATGTAAACATTGAATAAATTCCTGGTGTACACTTTCTTGATTTCCTTCTGCTATAGATCTCTGGGATATCCCCCACACAAGCTTTGCTTAGTTTGGGGCTAAGTTGATCTGTGTATAAGATGTCCCCAATATTTATTTATTTAATTCTGTAGGGGATTTAATGTCGGTAATAACTTCGTTTTTTATAATTTTTACTAGTAGAATTTTATTTAACGTAAATATTATGGCTTAACTTATTAAGGCACATGAAGCTTCTCTTATTTGCAGAGATCGGAAAAATTTGCGTCATTGCTCGCAATAATGTGGACATGCCTCCAAAATTAATCAAATAATTAATCATTTAATTAATTTCTTACTTGACATATAATTTGATTCCTATAGTCAATAAATACAAAAGTTTGTTAAAGTGTAGATTTATTAAACTAGTTGGTCTAGTTCTCTAGATATAAAACCTCCGTGGATTCACTTTTTCTTAATATATATATTTTGACATTGATAGCAATCAAATTACAGTCGTATTTGCCGTACCTAAATTACGTACGTACCTTACCTAAACGGCAGCAAAATTAAATAATGGCATTTTCTTTACTGGTGAGTACCTAATATCGCCAGTTTAAAAACGAATTAATGGCGAAAGTTGAATTTAATATAATACGACGTGAAAATGGTACTTATGAGTATTTACCTATACTATTTAAAAATATTTTAAGCGGGTTACTCACGTATTAAGTCGATATAGCGTTCGACATGTTTCGCCTGTCCTCAGCAGCCGCGCGCACCGAGCAAGCGCCCGCAGTATGCGTCGCGCTCTCGACATGTAAAGGCGGGGTGTCGCTACTCTTGAGAAAGGTTCTCGAAATTGAACCGAAACATGTCGAACGCTATATCGACTTAATACGTGAGTAATCCGCTTAAAATATTTTTAAATATGTATGAGTCTCACGGGTGTTTTATAGTTAAAATTTACCTATACTATTTATATTGATGTAAATTCAAACAACTATGCAGATACTAAATCCCGATTTTGAAGTTATCGCCCACAACTTAGAACAGAAAATAACTCTGAATTATACTGGAATAATAATATTCCTATAAAAGTACTTAAGTTTGCCCCATTAACATCAGTGGATTGCGAGCGGAGTTTTTCAGCACTTACCTAAGTATGTTTTTGATGTAAAAAGAAATAAACTGACTGCTGAAAATTTGGAAAAAATACTGGTTATTTTCTTTAATACATCTATACTTTAACAAACTTTTGTATTTATTGACTAGGAATCAAATTATATGTCAAGTAGGAAATTAATCAAATGATTAATTATTTGATTAATTTTGGAGACATGTCCATATTATTGCGAGTAATGACGCAAATTTTTCCGATCTCTGCTTATTTGTCAAGGATGCAGGTACGCAGAAGCGCGTCGATGACGCAGGTAACCCTTCCTCTCTTTGGCTACCTGTCGCGGGATACGGATACTGCAGCTATAGCCTAGGTCCAGTATCTATACTATCTTCAACTGTAACTACCAGAATGTTTAAAATCTCGTTTGGTACCACGTACCCTGAAGGTTTAGGGTGAATTTTTTGATGGCTTTTAATATAAGTACCATTCGATATCGGGATACCAATTCTGCAAGGACTTCAAGTCGGTAATATCTTCGTTTTTTTTATAATTTTTAATAGTAGAATTTTATTTAACGTAAATACTATGGCTTATGGCTTAACTTATTAAGGCACATGAAACTTGGCTTATTCGTCAAGGATGCAGGTACGCAGAAGCGCGTTGATGACGGCGTAAGGGTCGCAGTTGGAGGCCGGCCGTCTGTCCTCCAGGTAACCCTTCCTCTCTTCGGCTACCTGTCGCGGGATACGAATACTGCAGCTGCGGCTGGCCACACCTGAACACAGAAAATAAAACATGTTAAGGTGTATAAAAAGTGATAGTGAATGGTTGAAATGGTTGGTTACGTACGGCCCCCTCTCATTTAGCGTTTTTTGAACGTCGACACAGCGTCGACGCCGCGTTCTCGCAGCGCCAACGCGACTAGGTGGCGTTTTGTCAAAGAAACTGTACCTTGTTAGGTCCTCGCTCTTACAAGTTTCTTGTGTCAAATCATCGCAGCGCCGAAAAATTATGGCAATTTATACAGATATTATAGTAAATTAACGTACCTGAGCTGAACTCGTTTATGCTGGCAGTTTCATATTTGCCAGTCAGCCTTCTCGCGTTGTCCTTTCCTCCGCGGGGGTCGTACACCTTGATGTGTTTCATGTGAGTTTTTGAGAGTTTTTCTATCGCCTTGTTGATTTCACTGGAAGAATTTCCACACGTTAAAATCATATACGAATCGTCGATGTTTTAACAAACAAGTCGGGTAGGTATTTTGTTTGTAGATGCTTTCATGTATGTGGGGTTAAAATTGCAGTATTAAGGACCCATTTAGAAAATCTCAAAGACTTACACAATGCCGTTCGACTGCCTCATCTTTTAGTAGAGAAGTTGGTATGCGCTCCCGAGCCGTTCCAGTCTTGCACAGGCTTGGGGTCGAAGCTGACGATGACTCCATGCTCCTCAGCCAGGCGGTGCAGGATGTAGCGTGCGGCCCATAAGTCGTCTCCGGCGCTGACACCCACAGAAGGCCCCACTTGGAACTCCCACTGCGAGGGCATTGCCTCGGCGTTGGTGCCAGCGATTGGCACACCAGCATAGAGGCAGCATCTGAAAAGGACGCATTGGTTAAATAAGCCCAGCTTAGGGTCAGTTGCGTCAACCACACTTAACAAACACATCAACGTCACGCAGCAAAAGCCTATGGAAATTCGCATACAAATAATTTAGCAAACGCTAAATTCAGTGACAGACGGTTTGGTGCAATCGACCCTTAGTTTTATAGATTTGACTATTAAAAGCTAGCTACCTGTAGTGTGAATCTACGAGATCTCTGGCGAAAACTTTGTTAGAACCAACACCGCAGTAGTAAGGGCCTTGTGGTGGGGGGAAGCCGCCTTTTGGCCATCCGAAAGGCCTGAGATCAGCGTCGAGGAGCGTGTATTCCTGCTCGATGCCGAACCACGGTTCCTCGTCTTCGCATTTGTCCGCCGCTTCCTGGCACTTGACCCGATGGTTGGTCGCCGTGGGCTCCATGTTGTACTTGAAGGTGTCGCATATGATCAGCACGTGGTTGCCGCGCCGGAACGGGTCCTTGTACAGGGCTCGTGGCACCAGGAATGTGTCGGAGTTGTGACTGTCTGACTGCCCGGTTGAGCTGCCATCAAAGTTCCAGACTGGCAAATCTGTAATCAAGACGCGCATGTTTGGGCAAAATAGCATAAGTAGGTACACGACATTTTAAAATACTTAATTAAGATAATCTGTACTGACGGAAAACCTCTACTATTATTGTCAAAATGTCATGATTAATTGCAGTCAGTTAATACACATCATAGTCTACATATCGTAACTACTTTGAAAAAATCTCGTATCTCACGCTGCTCCTCAAAGTTAAAACGCAGTAAGTCTATATGTATTCCATACATACTACAATTTTCTTTTCATTGACAGACGAAGATACAAGTTTTTTTAAAAGTAGTGACAATATATATTTTTCAGTACAGATGGTGTTTTTTTCACGCACTAGTGCGAGAAGTCGTACATTATATGCCAGGTTGAAACTTCGGAGGCTCATCTGTACTGAAAAACGTCGTACGATACACGTGCGAAAAGGAAATTCGTAACTCGTGTCGATTTAAAACACTCCCTTCGACCGTGTTTTAATTTATCGCCACTCGTTTCGTACTTCCTTTTTTACGCACTTGTATCGTAATGTACTATAAAATTGATTAGGTATAATTTCGGCATATCTGCACTGCAGAATGCAGATGTTGCATACTTATTTAGGTAGGTACGTAAAATTTGCTAAAATACCAGTAAAGCAACCAAACATAAAAACCAGCTTGCGAGTAGGTATGAAGCACAATCGATGTCAAGTTATATATAGACATACGAGTATAGGGTGGTTTCAATTAGTATTATGCTTCTTGACGTCATCTTTACGTAACTGGCCAAATATGTAGTTAGGAATAGATGGCAGCCAATAATAAATGAAGTAGGTACGTGAAACCTTTCAAGCTTTCATCGAAGCTTCTATTTTGGTGTTCTTACCTACTTTCCACATTACGAGTATTTGTCATCACAGAAGAAGCAGACATTTTTTTTACTGAGTTTAACGGGTGAATATACTTAAGTGCTAATAAAACATGAACATGAAAACGAGTTTGGATACTAAGGAAAAAATATACGTGTATATTGATTATGTAGGTATGTATTTGACGCCTTGCTCCCGACTAGTTGAAATGTCGTCAAACCTGTACCTTGTTTATAAGTTGTAATCTATATCACAGTATATATAATAGTGTCTATATCTAAATACACGAGTAACGTGTATAATAGCCTGACTAATCTAGTATCTAACCGCGAGTGCCGTGACTAATACTGAAATTTGGTATAGGTAATGTCCTTGGAATAATGTTTACAAATTCACAGATAACTGTTTGTGTAGGTAAAAATTGTCCACACTGTTATCTGCTAATTCGCTATTTGTGTATATTAATAGTACCTATGTTCAGTTATCTGCTAATCCGCAAATATTGACGTGGACACCAGCTCGTTTTTCGATGAAGGAAAACTGTAGGTAGGTACTCAAGTCTTATTTTCTACTTTGGTTTGAAAAGTCATTACTCATAATAGCAGTTGAGTGGCGTCCATAGGTGACGGTGACCGCTTTCCATCAGGCGGACCGTATGTTTGTTTGCCACCGACGTAGTATTAAAAAAAAATAGCAGTCGCTTTCGTAATTATGGAAATGGGTACCTACGCTTATTTTTGGGATAAGTTTCCGAATCCGATTTGGATCGGAAAATGCCGCTAGAATTCTAGGAAGAGATGTTGCGTATAGACAATGCTGTTTGTGTTTTTCATGAGATAGGAGGTAAAGGAGCAGACATGTCGTCATCACCGCCCATGGACGCTCGACACACCAGATGAGATGGGTTGGTCCAGGGCGTTGCCGTCCTTTAAGATGGGAGTACGCTCTTTTCTTGAAGGTTTTTGTTGGTGTTGGTACTAACCTTTCACAGCTCGGGGTATACCGGTGATAGTTCGGTCCTTACACCGCATATGCTCGCCTGTGCCATCAATCCAGATGTAAGTAGCTAAGACCTTGTCGCCAGGCAACGGCAGGTCCTTGTACCGATTCAGCAGGGTTTTGGACAGCACCGCGTTGGGCGAATTCGTTAGGACGGGACCCGAGAGAATCTTGGGGTTATCTGAGACATAAAAAAGTATTCGTAGGTAGCTTAATTAGGAACACACATGCTTTTAAAAATAGTTTTACTTAATGATGGCTACGGTACCAATAATACAATGAAAATTACCTTGCACTTTTGTTTCACTCATTTTGCTGTTGGACTGTTTCGTTTATGACCTGAAAATAAGGGTTTAATTTGAAATAATCCATAAAATTCTTAAAAATCTAGATGCACATTGCACATAACCTTGAAATTCTATTTGTATTTTTGTACAAAACAACTGCCAAACCAGTGAACAGCTGAGTATTTGCGTGATTAATACACGTTCTATTCATTCATAACAACTAGGTATTTTATTTGTAAGTAGGTAATGATATAACAATTAAATGACTGTTTCAACTGATTCCTTTAACATAATTCCAGTTTACTTCTTTAGGGTAAAATTAAAATGCCCGAGCCCCGACCAATTTAAATATTATGAACAAAGACCTTGCGATTTTCGAGTTCCTGGTTCTACGTGCACCTTTGTAAATTGAATATCTGACGTTTCAAAAGTTTTCATTGTGATCTACCTACACTACACAGTTATATTATCACATCGTCAATCTACCCTCTTTTAGGTTTTTTAGCATAGTAGCGGAGTACGGACTCTTGTCTTGTGGGCGTACAATTTACACTTGGAACTTAGTCACTTTCGCGATTACCTACACAACATAGACAATATAGATATATCAAACACACCATCATCAAATCATAGTATTCATCATGCAAGATAGAAGGAATAAAAACTGTAACTTTAGAATAGAACCACTACCAACGACACGAAATTTGAAAACACACCCACTTTGTTAGTAAATACGGCGGCAAAAACATGTAGGAAAACATATAAGAGTTCACTTGAGTTTCGCATCTTTTGAGGGAAGGTCTATGCTAAGTAATAAATAAAGTGATTTTAGACTGATAATAATACCCGAAGCGCCATCTGGCGTCTAGACTAATTTTAACCACCTCAAAGTCAGATATATTTACTTACAATACCTTAACACCGGTTCTTCGTTGCTACCGATACAAAACAGATGGTGACGTGTATATTTCGCTATAATTAATATAATTATGCGATGCGCGTTCTGTTCGATCGCTGAACACTAACGGTTTGACTGGTGGTCGTGCGATCGCCGGTGAATATATGCGCGCGCAAAGTTAGGCGGGTGTTACACTGCTGCTTTCGCATGCTATTGTTTTTTTATATATTTAAAATACGATGCAAAATTGCAAACGAAAAATAAATGTGGTTTAAAAAATGTCTTAAACTACAAAAATTTACCGCCGCCCATTCGACGGCTACGCCGGCCGACATCGGAGGGATTTACACCCTCATTGTATCTTATTTATTGAAATTCAGTAGCTAAAGTTAATACCTACATATCGTCACTACTTTTAAAAAATCTCGTATCTCACGCTGTTCCTCAAAGTTAAAACGCAGTAAGTCTATATGCATTCCATACATACTTACTACAATTTTCTTTTCATTGACAGACGAAGATACAAGTTTTTTTTAAAGTAGTGACGATATGTATGTAAACTCACACCTGTGTTCCAAAAAGGGGTAGGCAGAGTACTTGAAACTGCTCATGTTTCAGTGCCACTCTTTTGCATTTAGGAGCAATCAAGAGGTTAAAAGAAAATAATACCCTTAAATACCACAGTCGGTTTCTACGATACCCCCGGGAGGAAAGGGGTGGAGAAATTCTTGCCCCAATTCCACACTTGTGCAGTTAATAGATAGTAAAAAGTTTAAATAATTTGATTACTAAACAACGCGAAGCAAAATACCCGTCACAACAAAGACTTTATTCTACTTTTAAATTCAGCACCTACCCTGCAGATTTAGATTAAAGAGGAGTACGAGTAGGTACATACTTATAAATAGTTAAGTACGAAATTCAACGGTCAAACTTAATTTTAATGATTTATTTGTATCAAACTTAATTATACCATACCACGATTATATACCCTCTTACCATTAAAATTGGGCAGAGAGCGAATTCGTTGTTTTCTTTAGTTGATAACGAAGGTATGGTGATAACCGATTTTTATAAACAACATATATTTTTAGATACTTTTTTACACTCAAAACAAAATATAATAATAGCAAATAGTGAGTATGACATAATATGTATATGAGGGTACGATGTGTATTATGTAATTTACCAATGTTTGCTTTCAGTGAGATAATCACTTACACTTAGGGCCCGCGCACACGGGCAACTGTTGCCGGCGACTTTTTTGTCGCGACCATTGCTTAGTATGAAAGTGCGCACACGAGGCGACGCAACTTTTCATACAAATACGAAAGTCGCCGAGCAACTGTTGCCTCCGTGTGCGCGGGGCCTTAAGTACCTACCAAAAAGTTGTGCCCGTGAAAATTTTGAGCGTTTTCATATTATCCGATCATGATACTAAGCTTGAAACTCCTCGCTGGTCAAATTATTTATAGGTAAACATTCATAAAAAACCTAGACCTCTAGTATTTTTTTAATTACATTTTTAAAGTCACATACAGGTCGAACGCGATTAATTAACATTATTTTATTTTACCTTTCTTCCCAACGTTTCGGCCAGTGGCCAAAACGTTGGGAAAAAAGGTAAAATAATGTTAATTAATTGCGTTCGACATGTATGTGACTTTAAATATGTATACAAAGCGCGAGAACTTAGTGTTATTTTTTTATTGCAAGCTTTTGCATTGATTGAATCAATGATAATCATTATAATTAATTTGCAATGAAAGATAAACTAATTTCATTGTTAACTCGAATCACGTGTTGTTATTGTTATGTTATGGTCGTCGCGAATGATGTAACAGAGATTATATTCAAAATATCATTGGACGGAAAAATACTTGCATAATTATACCTAACACTACTAACACCCATTCTTCTAAAAATATATTTATCACCATACCAACTGGTTCTTCAAGACGGATGAGAAAGTTGAATTTTGTCCACAAGATTGTAAAGTAAGTAATTTATACAAATCTTGATTTGATGTCCATAGATGGTTGGTAAAATTAACCTTTAAATGATGATTTTGAATCATAAAATTTAATATATTGATGGACTTGATTTAATTTTTGACATTGGTAGTATTTTCTTTGTGCTGGTCTGATGAAAAATGTTGAGTTTCACTCGGTGGCAATCTTGGTTTAACCGTCGTTCCTTGAAACAGTTGAAAACCGCAGCTTTCATGGTTCCACTTTTATAAACACTCGCTACGCCCGTGGTACAATATTGGTATTATTCGCTTGCTCGGGTTTCAATATTAGCAGAGAGAGATTAAACAACAACTTCGCCCCCTTGTACGTACAACAAATAGCTATGAATTATCTCTGTCGTTATCTGCCACAACTATCTAAAGGTTAAAAAGAGACCAATATGTCTTAATTAAGTAAATAATATTAATCAATATTTTTTGTAGGTGTGTCAAAGTTTTGAGGATGATAACATTTTCCTCCTACCATTATCCGACGTTAAGTGGGTTCGGTACAATTGTATTTTTCTTACATTTTCCTCTATCTTTCTTCACTTCAGTCACGTCTTTCTTTGTCATATATATCTAGGTACTCCCCAAATAACATACGAGCATCTATTTAACTTCCAACAATAACATAGGCCTACCTACTTTTATGGGTATCGAAATTTGAATAAAATTTTCTCATAAGTAGTCGCCTTTTATGACTTTTGAGTTTCAACACTTTCAACATTAAAAAATATATCTACATATAAGATCTATACACGCATGTATTTTATATGGTTCGATAGCTTAATGTATGTACAATATGGGGATACTAAGTAACTCAATGCCGACAATAAGGTCTCTTCACACTGATGAATGAATGAATAATTGAATAGTGAAAGTATAACTAGGTAACAAAAAGCGACCTCTTCCAACCTTTGGGTAGTTGAAAAAGCAAATGAAATAATATAATCAAAAACATTTCGCTCATTTCAGGGTCATCCGACCTCGGCGCGACCCTAAAGAACGCCGTGTTCGTCCAAGAGTGTGTGCCAGAAAACCTGGATCTGAAGAAAAAGCTGTACGTGGACCTCGACAAGCTGGTGGATGACAACACCGTGCTGTCCAGCTCGACTAGCTGCATCCTGCCTTCCAAGTTCTCAGAGGGCTTGAAGCACAAAGCTCAGGTGAGTAGGTATAATCAATTAGTCTGCCATAACCATAACTCTTGTTCACAATTCCTAAGTTTCGACAAGTCAGTCTTTACATACTTACGACAAGCATGAAAACGACAAGCGTAAAAACATAGTTAAGATAACACGAAAACAGGTACCCACTAAGTAGATAGTACCTAAGTGGCGCCTGACCTGAAATATATGACTACGCGCCATGTTGCGGAATTTCATTATTTATTTCTTCATACTAAACTGAACTGTCACCCCATACATCAGAATAACAGCGCCCTCCTAATAACCATATAGGCCTATTTTTTATTTAACAAAAAAGACAATGTACACAAGCATATCATTAAAGTTTCGCCAAACTGTAAAACAGTTTGTTGGCGATGCGCTCCATCTTATCTAATATTCTAATATCTAAATAACAATCCACCTATTAGATATACACTACCTACAGACAGTACATGTTTCCAATAATGAACCCTATTTCGACGCCACACAAGTAATTATGCCGGTAGATACATACGCAACGGTCGACCTGTTAAATTAGGTATTATCCTGCAAGATGACATGCATCATCATATTTCTGGTCAGGCTTTAATTTCGAATTTGATGATATTTTATGGTAGGTAATGGTGCTCCCACACTGGGCTGGTAACATTTATAACAGACAGTGTGGGATCACCATAAGACAAGCAAGGAAAGTCAGTACTGTTAGTAGATATCATTTCATTAGACTTATATTGACCGGGATATAGACCGTGATTACCTTTTTGATTTTTGTCGAGCTCCCGATATTTCGACGCAGTTGCATGCATCATGATCACGGAAAACTCACGGTCAATATAAGTCTAATGAAAATAACCGTGAATCATTCAAGATATCATTTCATCAGCGAATGTTTTCGCTGCGTTTCATAGAATCGCTCCAGATCTTACAAAACTTACAGGTGATCGTGTCCCACCCCGTGAACCCACCCTACTACGTGCCGTTGGTGGAAGTGGTCCCAGCGCCGTGGACCCGGCCTGACGTGGTCGCCCGAACGAAGGCCATCATGCTTGAGATTGGCCAGGAGCCCGTGGTGCTGGGCAGAGAGATCGACGGCTTCATTCTTAACCGCATCCAGTTAGTATCTACCTTCTCTCATTATCAGAGATCGGACGGATTTGCGACATTCTTACTCGTAGTGACTTACGTCATTTTAATGACTTTTAGTGAGATGACGCACAAAAATCCGATCTCTGCTCATTACCTATTCACATACGCTTCGTCACCCTACTACGTGCCGCTGGTGGAAGTAGTTCCAGCGCTATGGACCCGGCCTGATGCGGTCGCCCGAACGAAAGCCATCATGCTTACGATTGACCAGGAGCCCGTGATGCTGGGCAGAGAGATCGATGGCTTCATTCTTAACCGCATTCAGTTAGTATCTCTACCTTCTCTCATTATTCACATAAGCTTCGTCACCCTAGTACGTACCGCTGGTGGAAGTAGTTCCAGCGCTGTGGACCCGGCCTGACGTAGTCTCCCGCACGAAAGCCATCATGCTTGGAATTGGCCAGGAACCCGTGGTGCTGAGCAGAGGTATCGACGGCTTCATTCTTAACCGCATCCAGTTAGTATTCTGCAATAAATTTGTTAAATAGTTTAGCAATATGAGTAAAATGTCGAGTAGGGTACTTTAGCCAGCCCAACTCCTCAAGTCCTCAACAAATTTTACCATACCTTTCACGTTTAGGGTAATAGAGTAGGACACTTTGTTTTCGGACCGAGTATATTCTACAATGACCATTCTGGATTTGGTCAGTAAGATTAATGTTTGTCTCTTCTGTAAATAATCATCATCATCACAGCCATTGTGTCTATTGTAGACTATTTACGCATTACTGTTTCGACAACGGGTTTTGGTGACTGTGGAGGCGAGGCCGATTCGCCAGCGGCACAACCTGCCACATTTTTGGCAGAGAAATAATGTTGATGTATGCATTTTTGGACAATCTTTGTTCTCGATAAACCTTTTTATACATTTGTACGCTCAGTAGCACCGTTCTTGAATACTTATGATACTAAGATCCAAGATGAACCTCTAAACTCTTTTCAGATACGCGATCCTCAACGAGGTATGGCGCCTGGTGAAAGACAACGTGGTGAACGTGGAAGATGTCGACAAGGTCATCTCGGAGGGCCTGGGCATGCGCTACGCTTTCCTCGGCTCGCTAGAGACCGCACACTTGAACGCTGAGGGCATGGCTAACTACATCGAAAGGTATACGTATAGTGACTAAGTGGTGGACGTGACAAATGTAGACACGGTCGGCTCGGCATCTGCACATGACACCTGGGGGTTCTGAACACCGAGTACCTTAAAATATAATTATAAAATGGGCATGGCAACATATATACTGTGACTTGTGAATTACATTTGTCCCAATCCCAAGGCAGAAGACAATGAGCGCCTGGAATAATTACACGAGCAAACATTGTAAATGTATAAGAAATTCCTTGTACTAACTCAATTATTGTACTCCACAGATACGGCGAAACCATTTACAACGTAAGCAACACAATGGGCCCGACTCCCCGCATGACTCAGTGCCCGGGAGCACCCTCCATCTGCCAGCAACTCAACCAGCTCGTGCCACTGGACAGGCTGCAGGAAAGGCGCGCGTACCGAGATGCCGCTCTCACCCGTCTCTCCATATTGAAGAAAGAATTGAAGAAGACTTACAAACGCTAAATCTCAACCGTTTCATATAACCTTGATATTTTCAAAACGTCAAAATTGTATAATAAATACTGTACGAACAAAATGTAATATAATAAATAAGTGCCTTATTTTTCTGTGAAACTTATTTCTTATCATTTTGAAATTATTGACGACATTAAATGTTAAAAATTAAAATAACCCACCCTAAGATGTGCAAGAGGTCGCCAAAAGTCCATAAGAAATTATTAAAAATGTGTTAAATAAAATTATTGTATGTGGATAAAGTATGATGACAGATGACGTAAATTAGGAACACTTAGGACCACGACTACTCCGGTAGTGATTCAATTCAATGCTCTTTGGAATGTGTGATGTGATGAAAATTTGAGTTTCGCGCTTTTTCAGTAAAGCAATATTTAAATGATTACCGTGATTACCAATTAAAATTGACAGGCAGAGACGGTTAAATCTGTATCTTGAATAGCCTTATACGAATATTACAAATCCATAGACTAGAGAGTAATGTGAAAATAACTCAGAACAAAAATGAATTATGTATACACTACTGTTAGGCTATAGTAGATCTTGCTGTCTCATATTAAGATACTGTTTTAAAAAAATATTATAGTGCGAGTTACGTTCTCGATAGCGATATCAGATTTAACTCCGTAAGAACTGTCATATTTCATTCATTCATCAGTGTTGCCAGTTCGGAGATTTTTCTCCGATTTTCGGAGAATTTTAGCCTCTAGCGGAGAATTGGCGGAGATCAGGTACGATCGGAGAATTTCGGAGATTATGAAAAGGTCCCTAATTTTTTAAAGTTAAACCGCTCGGAAAACCTGAATGCATGAATTAAATATTTCAAATATTCTCAATGTTCTGTGCATTTCTGATATAAAAGCGTTAAGTAATAAAAAGTATGTATTCACTATAAACATTTTTTTTGTTTAGACGGTCAACCAAATCTTGGCAGTAAAAAAGCCGGCCAATTAGTAAAATGTATCCTAAACATTGAAGTTGGAAGAATGGAATCATCGAGGAACTGCTGGCGTCCACTAGGCTCGCCGAGTCGAGCCTCGTTAATTCGTTTTCTGCATTTCTTATGAGACCGCGTCCATTAAAGCGGAGGCGGAAACAGTCGCGTCGAGTCGCATTCAAAATGTATGAGGACTCGATGTGATGCGGCTTGATTCCGCCTTAGGCCGGCAACAGACAGTCTTAGGCACGCCACAGACAGTCTGAAAAATTCATAATCTGAATTTGGATTTGTATGCAACCTGTCAGTTCAATTTGACAGATTTGTCAGTTTGAACTGACAAGTTTTATACAAATCCAAATTCAGATTATGAATTTTTCAGACTGTCTGTGCTGTGGCCTGCTTTATGAAATCAGATCTAGTGCACGGATTTCCATACAATTCACAACTGTCCGTCTTAGTTTTTAAGATTATGTTTTTTTTTCTGATCGATCTGACAAATTGCGAATAATCTTAATTTTCAATGCACTCGATCTGATTTCATAATATTTTGATTTTTTAAGATTATGAAATGAAGACTGTATGCAAACTGTCAGTTCAAACGGACACTGACAGATCTGTCAGTGTCAGTTAGCATACAAATCTTTTTTCAGATTATGATTTTTTTCAGACTGTCTGACTGTTTCCGGCCTTAGTGGATGCCAGGCTTAAGACGGAATCGAACTGTGTCGAATCGAGTTCTCATACAATCGAATGCGATTCGACGCGTCGCTGATGGACACTATTTCATAAGAAATGCAGAAAGAAGCTTAGAGGGTGCGCTCACGGGCGACTTTTTGAAGTGACTTTTTTGTCGCGACCATGGGCTAGTATGAAAGTGCGCTCATGAAGCAACGCAACTTTTCATACAAATACGTAGGTCGCCGAGCAACTTTGTCGGCCGTGGGCGCGCACCCTGAATAGATAATATGTTATAAATAAATAAATAAAATATTTTTTTTTAGCTCTGTCGGTGACACTGACAGCTACAAACTGCGCAGCCATTAAATTGAAATGCGAGTACAAAGCTTTTGCGTGTAAAATGTAGTCGGTGAACCAAAATTTGGCACTAAAAATTGGCGGAATATTTGAAATGTTAAAAAAGGGGCTCACCGGCCAATTGTCTTAATAAAACGCGTGCCGGTTAGCCAAATGTTGGTACAAAAAAAGACGCGTAATTCAATATGCCCCTATATTCTGGGTCGTTGATTCCATCAACGTTAAGGTTTCGAAAGGCACGCGCTTTTTCAGACCCCCCCCCCTCGCCGAAAAAAAACTGGTTCTTGTATACGTTACGGAACATATGGATTGCAAAGGTCTGGCGGAGAATTGGTTGACATTTCGGAGATTTTTGCGACCGACTTCGGATAAAATCGTGGTTCACAGCTGGCAACACTGTCATTCATCCTTGTGGTTTCGTTGAATTTCTCGGTTTACTTACAGCTTTATTTACATTTATCGAAATTAGAAAACGAAATAGTTTTATACTCATCCATTTCCAACAAGTTTCGATTGACAAATAGTGTTCAATGTGACTAGAAATAGAGCTTAAATTTGTGGCAAAGCGGCCTTCAATACGCATTGATTCACAGACATTATTCCAAATGTATTGTTTTGATAGATAATGGATCCGAGAATGTGCAGAAAAATCAGTAGTAGTGAAAGTCTTCCAGATGCTGAAAATGTGGAATATGAAGTCGCGAGCATTATCGCGCCGCAAGAGAGCGAGGAGAACCTGCTGGAGGGCAGCCCGGAGCTGCGCTCCGTCACCTGGCTGGACGACGACCAGATCGAGGACCTAGATCTTAATTTAGACCAAACTAACCTATTTTTTCATAGAGTCGATAGTGCAGATATAATTTATAGAAGTAAGAAGAAAAAATGCAAAATGGTGGGGAAATACGTTATGGGGGATATTTTAGGGGAGGGTTCGTACGGGAAAGTGAAAGAGATGCTAGACTCTGAGTCGCTGTGCCGGCGCGCGGTGAAGATCCTGAAGAAGCGCAAGCTCCGCAGGATACCCAACGGAGAGCAGAACGTGCAGCGAGAGATACAGCTGCTCCGGATACTTAGACATAAGAATGTGATAGAACTAGTCGATGTTTTATTTAATGATGAAAAACAGAAGATGTACCTTGTCATGGAGTTCTGTGTGGGTGTTCTACAGGTGAGTTAGCTTGTTAAATTTTATTAGGAAATCTTTTGTTTTATACTGATGTCAGAACTTTGATTTTAATTTACTTTAAATATATTTATTATTATTCAGTCATTAAGAATTAGATTTTCTATGATAAATTAATGATTAAATTCATACTTGAAGCATAATACTTTCCTATATTTCATATTAATAATTTATACATTTATTAGTAAACAATTAGATCATAGCAACAAGGAAGTAATTAAACAAAAATGTTTGTCTAATATTGATATACGTCCAGCAAGTTGGGTGCTGGCTTGACCTTCCACTGTTTACTGGATCAATATTTCCTACAGTTGTCCGCCACTATACATTTTATACATGCTTGTGTACACATTGTTTACATTTACCTCACCGTTTCAAATAAGTCTGACATATTATGAAGTTGTTTCTGAATGGGATCCCATTTCTTATAAGATTTAGTTGTAAACAACTCTCATGTTATCAGTAATTGCACATACAAAATTTTTTCTTGCTGTTATAGTTGTGTTTGTTGTAAACAGATATTGGACAATGTCTTTGTTTGCAAATTTGTTGCTGACAGTTGTATTCATATTTATTTTGTTTATTTACCATGTTGAGCTAATGTACTAAAAAACATAGGGGTTGGTGGTAACCCATTATGTGCAGTTTCCACAAATTCTTATTTCAATGAAAAATGATTTCAAATGATGTGGGTTTTACCTCTGAAAGTCACGAAAAATAGTCCACTAGCCGATCTATCTTATTCAAGGATTGTCAATCTTTTTACCCTTACTCTGTAACCCTCTTGCAGCTTCAGTAGAATTATTCAAACAAAACAATAAAATTCTGAAGACACTTAGAAGTCACTAACAGTTTAACTTTTCATGTGTGTGGTGGTCAAACAGGCATCCATCAAACCTTGTCTGTGTGTCCAGTTGAGTTCATCACATCTTTGCAAACCAACATTCCAAGTATCACACCTTTTTGTCATTAATATATCAGAAAAAAAAACCTAATATGCAAAAAGATGTGGATCAAATTAATTTGGTTAAGATCATCATTATAAGTGCGTTTTCACATTATCCGATCCAATATCAGATGTCGGAAGGATTTCAAAGGCAAAAATCAAAGATGGCGGTTTGAATGTATGGAATATCGGTTCTATATCGGTTCTATATCCGATAATGTGAAAACACACTAACACAAACAAGAAATTAAACAATTGTCATATTGAGTCTTTTTGTTACCAGGACATGTTAGAGTCAAGTCCGGGCAAAAAGTTCCCGCAGCAGCAGGCCCATGACTACTTCACGCAGCTACTAGACGGCCTGGAGTACTTGCACGGACAGGGAGTCGTGCACAAGGACATCAAGCCGGGGAACCTGCTGTTGACTCTCGACTCCACACTGAAGATTACAGACTTTGGTGTTGCTGAGGTGATTTTGATTGTTTTTTCAATTGACAGGTAGTAAAATAAGTACAACTGGATGTAATACAAATGGGAATCAATTGTAGTTATTATTACAAAAACTCTCTGCCCTCTCTCATTATGTGGCCAGCCCATCTCCATTTCTGTTGCTTAATCACTTCTGTTAGGGCCTTGGTCTTGGCTTTTGCTCTTATGGTACTTATTTTCACCCTATCTCTTAGCTTTATGTCTAAAATTGATCTTTCCATGTTGTTCTGCAAACATTTAGTTTTTGTCCCTGTTGTTTGGTAAGTCCCCATGTTTGACAGGCATATGATAATACTGGTATAATACAGCTTTTGTAAACTTTAAATCTTTGTTCTGTTATTTCTTTTGCTTTCAGGACGTCTTTCAACAAAACTTTTTCCAGGCATTTGTGGTTCTCCTCTGAAGCTCTTTGTCCATCTGGTCTTCCGGTGATATTATTTGTATATATATTCATACCAACCATATTCATATTCGCCAACAAACTGGTTCCAGTTTGGCGAAAACAATTGTAATACATTAGTCATAAGTTTTTTTTTGAAATAAATAAATTAATTAAATTATAATAGAGACATTCTTACATAACATAAACAACTTAGTAAGCTTCATATAAGTTTAAGTAAGTTTGGTGGGTACCTACAAGACAACATACCTATACCTAGTCCATAATCCATTACGATCTTGGGGTAGATAAATATTTTTAAGTGCATAGAAAATATCCATAATTAGGGAATGTCGAAACAAACAAATATTTAATAAACCTAAAGAAACCCTCTGACTGAAACTTACTGTAATTCAAATAGTTTTTAAATTACAGTACAGGGTGTAGCGAATGGCACAAATCCTCAAATCCCCAAATCACAAACGCTCACGAAACGAAACGCTCGTAGATATCTATCTCTATCGCTCTTGAGTATTAGCGCGACAGAGCCAGACTACCTGTCGCGGCGTTTCGTTTTCGTTTCGCGTCCCAGGAATGCCATTCGCTACGGCACCTGCTATACCTGTAAAATTTTACATTACTATTGTTATGATAGATAGGTAAATATTTTAGTATGGTATTGTAATCCCCACCAATTAAAACAGATCGTAAATAAAACTTGTTCAATGCCATAAGTATCGCAACACATAGATAAGATGATAATAGATAGCGCAAGTAGATCTGGAGGACTGCCAGTTTGTGTAATGATTTATTGATGCAATGCTATTGTGTAATGCGATTGTATTAGATAGAAGCCTCTTTTATATTTTTAGATGTTGTTATGCCACCGACGTGGTATAAAAAAAATCTTAGTTATTCTTAGGCTTTCCCATTAACAACATTATATATTTATTTACGGCTGGTATCCAAGCAATAAGAGAATAGCATGCGAATTTCATTTCGGCGGTCGTGGGTTCAAACCCCGCTTCGTACCAATGAGGTTTTGGGAACTTATGTACGAAAATGTCATTTGCTATTTTCCGGCCACTTTTTGATAGAGGAAAATATCGTAAGGAAGCCGGAGTAATCTTAATAGGTCTATTTTTGGCTTGAAAGGTCAGTTGCTTTACTAAAAAGTATTACTAGGCTAGGCACAGAATTTTTTTGAAATTAGTTGCCACGTGGATCCCAGGTCAAATCAGCCGTCACAAAATACCAGGAAAACACAATTACTCTGTTCTGTTGTTCTTTCCTACTCCTCTTTCTAGAAACAGAACTGTATGTGAAGTTGTCTTTAACTGGTACCTACAATTAAAAATAAAATTGTACAATTAATATAACTAGACAAACAAACAAAACTTGGTATTTACAATGTTTTTTATTGCAGGCACTCGACATGTTTTCACCGGAAGACACGTGCTACACCGGGCAGGGCTCCCCCGCCTTTCAGCCGCCCGAGATCGCCAACGGCGCCGAAACCTTCTCCGGCTTCAAAGTCGACATCTGGAGTAGCGGCGTCACATTGTAAGTTACATATTGTCATTTGAGTGTCATCGATTTCGAGCAAAGAGGATCGAGTATTATAGAGAGTTACTGTCAAAGTTAAACGTGTAATCACAGTGCAAAGACTGCCATCTCTCGACACAAGCTTAAAACTTTTGACCTCAGGTTTGACAATTTGGTCCATATTGTTAGCTGGATATGTGTTAAAATGTCAAATATTAATATTAGAGCCATCTAGCCGAGCGTTCCCCAAAGGTCTAACGCCATCTAGGCCACCGTGCCTTTTTCTCAATGGCTTTGAGGTACGTTTTTTATGTACGTATGTTATATTATGTGGCATGTTCTCCCATATGTCACACTTTTCAATAGGTAAAAGTGAAACTCCAAGATGTACCTACGTACCTACTTTGTTACACGTGGAGTAACTCACCTCAGTTGTTTTGATGTAATAAATGGACGACCCCTGTAATTCACCTCTTAGGTACCCTTAACAAGTTTGTTTACACAATTCACGGCGTGGCTACTGTCGCACGTAACATAATAGGTAGGTACCTACTTCACTTTGTAGTTCTACATACAAAAGAGATGGTGCCTAGTGTACACAGCAGCAGCGGCTGGTCCATACAAGCCGATTCCCACCGGCTTGCCTAAAATTGATTACTAGTAAAGTACCTAATGTTAAGGTAGGTTTCTTTTTGCTTTCGTGTTGCCTAGCAGAAATTTTCACCAGCCGCCACTGGTACACAGTGCATGGTTGACATTAAAGCCTGGCGTCCGTCCACTAGGCGCGGCGAGTCGAGCCACGTTAATTCGCTTTCTGCATTCCTTATGGAACTGCGTCCATTAGCGACGCGTCGAGTCGCATTCAAATGTATGAGAACTCGATTCGACGCGGCTCGATTCCACCTTAGTGGACGCCAGGCTTGAAAGTTCATACATGCGGGTGCAACCCGGGGGTCGATCGTCGATCCCCTTCATTGGAACGTGAGCTCGATAAAAGAACCTTTCTGGGTTCCCTAAATGTTAAAAGCAATACAATATTTATCACTGCCGAAAAGTTACCATACAACCGAGAGGGAATCACAATCACAACAAGTATTTCCAACTAAGTGTGCAGTTTTAAGCCAATCTGTATACCTACAAATATACCTACTTACGGATTACGTGTTATATATAGAACGCTTTAGGTAGCTCAAAGTACCTACCGGTTTAAGCAATTTGAGCTACAAGATATAGATATGAAAAATATTTCAAAGAAATAGCGTTGAATTGTATGTAAGTTTCGCAATACTTCGACTACTATTAGAAGTATTAGGTACCCTCTGACCCAGAGTTGAAACTAAACCTGCGTCGGGGATATTGGGAGTAGCATTAGGCCTGATTTAGACGGCGTGCGAACTCCCATGCGATTTTAGTTACATTGCGGGCTGTTGAGGTTAGATTAATTTTGCACAGCCATCAAATAACGCAATGTAATAAAACTCGTATGCGAGTTCTCGTACCGTCAAAATGGGGCCTTACATTGTAGTAAGTCCAGCAATGTCACGGCAATGTCACCTGACCGTGCATGTAGCGTTGTTTACGTCTAGCTAATCTACTCGTTGACCAGTCTATTAAAAGTATCATTAGAATTCTATAACATGTAGATATACTTATTATAGAATTTTTATGTTGAAATAGTTTAGGGAGTTTTTGGGTGTCATTTTTATATGCTACCTACTTATTTGGAGAAATTATCGGAAAATGTATTTGCCATACCTACTTTTGACGTGTAGTCCGGGCCGCTACTTGGTAGCCTGACTTTTCTGAGTCTACCTGAAGCAGAGTTCATGATTAAGTCCTAGTGAATTGGTTAAAAAGGTTTTACGTCGTCTTGTGTTCTGTGGTCCTGGATAAAACATCTTCTTTAAACCAACCTAATCATAATATGATGGACACAGGTGGTCCGAGCCATAGCTCACACGTAGTTCTGTGAGTTACCCATCATCAAGTTCACACACTTGACATTGACAATTACAAAAAAAAACATCTCTAGTATGTATTTATAAAACGTCTGTCCAAAGCAGCACTTAAGTAAGCTATTAATATCCACACTGTTTACATTTTGATATTCGTAGCCTTTTGGTATGAATTTGCGCATGAACATATTTGAGGTGACTCACATACCAAACGTGTTTCTGGTTTCAATACAAGTGTTAGGCAACAATAGCTATTCTCGGACAATCGTCGAACGCCCTGGATCCATTCCGTTTTGGATTTGCATATCCTACAGTCAAGACATTAAATATGGACACGAGCGAAGTACCGAAAATAAGTATACACCCTATACGTAAGAGAATAAGTATACGTATACATATTAGTGGGACATTGCCCGTGCCCATACTTATTTTATTACCTTGTCTGTAGGTACCTATACTAGCCCCGATGCATATGTTTTCGTCTAGTTAGACCATTTTTTGAGGTTCTCCTTTTTGTACAAAAATAATGTCTTAGTTCAAAAATCATTAATGTTTAATACTAATACTAATCTAGTTTATTTTTTATGGCAGTATTGTACAATAACTAAATCTAAATACAAGAAATATCATTGATACTGAAAGGAAGAAAATGACGATTTTTATTTTATCTTTTATCGATGGGTAATACATGACTGATGTAAGGCGGCCCAAGGAAAGTAACTAAGTTCTGCTAATAAATTAAAAACAAATCTTCAAGCCTATGCATGCAGAACTGCTATAGGAGAGGAGAATGTGATTAGGGCAACATTTTTTTAAAGTTCTTTTTTTTAACAGTATAAGTCACATGCAACTTTATTTTACAATCAAAATAAACTATATCAGAGTACTTTTACAATTGTCACTACTGGCGGTACGTGTCGTGATATACCAACATGTGTAAACGTTATAAGAATAAACAAAATATTTCTGTATTACTAGACGAACTCTTCTGCATCGGGGCTAGTATGTATGGCAACGAAATAATCTTATCTAGGTAGTTATTTTGTGTGAGAATCAAATTGATGTAGACATCTGGAATCGTTGCACATAAATTTGTGTATCATTTATGTTTATTCCATTTAAAGTCACGCTTTTTGAATACGCTATGCATTATTGATTGTTTACCAGGAAATTCTGCTTAAGAATTAGGTATTATGTATGACTGTAACATGTTTTGTTCCTTTTTATAATCGCATGTGCTACGCGTTTGTATTGTATATTGTTGATAAGAGAGTCTCAATAATAAGGTAGGTTTATTTATCTTCTTATTAATTGTTTTGTCATAATGCAACACTCAACAATAAAAATAAACCTCCAAGAATAATAATAAGGTCGACGAGTCACAATAGCTACTTATTAGGAAATGCCTCACTGTTCAACTAATTTAAGACGCTACGGGAGCGAAAATGCTAGAACGGAAAGAAACCCCCCCCCCCCCTTTCAATTTGGGAATTTCAGTTATGTATACTAGTGTCATTAACTAGATTTATCGAAAAAAAATGTCCATTAAGAATAACTCAGTTAAAAGATATTGCGAAAAAATCTTTAAAATCAAGGTTCCGCTCTCGACTGTTTCCTCCTTCAAAACTTATTGAAACGGAACGAAATTTGAGAATCTGAATAACAATGAAATAATCTGTGTCGGACCGTTTAGATTTTTTGGCTAATTGTTACCGATCTTGAGTATCACACCATTTTTTGAGCCATATTGAAAAAGGCCGTTTTTAGAAATTTTTAATTAGCTCTAGCATCTTTTAAAATAAAAATAGCAAAAAAATCAAAACGGTCCGACACAGATAAAAATAATAATAATCTAAGTTGAAAAAATCATTGCTCTTTCTTCAAAAACCAGGGAGGAAATAGTCGAGAGCATTTGTATTTCAATTTCAATTTATTTATTCACAGATAAGCTTACAGTTAACACCAAGCGCTTAAAAGTTAGGTTATTACATAATAATATTTATATACAAACAAGTCACTTTATACAATACTAAATTACATGTCAATACATTAGAAACATACAACAATTAAACATTATAAACAAACAAGCAAATAAAATATCAATAATAAGTAATGTCAAAAAAAAAAAAAAAAAACTTCATACTAATCCATAAAGTAAACTAAAACTAATATATAGGTACATTCATTACATTCTATTCAAAAATTCATTAATACATTTCATAATTTGGTAAGGTGGATCAAAAAAAATATCGGCATCGGGTAGCTGCAGATGCATGTCATTTAAAAGAGCAATAGCTCTTGCAGAGGGAGCGTTTGCGGCCCAGCGCGTGCGCGTCGACGGACACGCGAACAGGCGCCGGCGCCGCCGCGACACCACCGCCCCGCCCTCCCCTTCCACTCCGAGCCGGCGAGGGGGCGGCACAGACAAACCTATCCGTGCTAGCGCAGTCGGGTTAGATACTTGGTTGCACAGTAGCTTATAAAAATGCCCCAGGAGCAACATTTTCCTCCGCAACTCTAGTGTATCCAACCCGACCATGCCGCTGACGAACAAAGAAGGATAGAGATAAGGGTAAAACCCAAACTTCCTCTTGTAAAGGAAACGAGCAAATTTCCTCTGGATTTTCTCTATCATGAGGGTATACTTGCTCTCGTGTGGGTCCCAGACACAAGCCCCAAATTCGAGTTTGCTGCGAACGTATGCACTGTACAGTAACAGCGAAACACGAGTGTCACTGAACTGGCTTGATACCCTCATGATAAATCCGAGGACCCTATTCGCCTTTTTACATATATTGGTGACATGCGTTCTAAAGTTGAGTCTCGTGTCCAAGGTCAGTCCCAGGTCAGTTATTTCGTCAACACGATCCAACACGGTCTCTTTAATGTTATATTGTTTGACAAGAGGCACCCGACTTCTAGAGAACGCTATAACTTTACACTTTGAGGTATTGAAGTGTAATTGATTGGTCTCACTCCACTCGGCCACTGCGTCAATGTCACGCTGTAACGACACCTGATCAGACGTATTCTCTATTCCCAAAAATAGCTTCAGATCGTCAGCGAACAATAGACAACCCGCAGATCGTACCACTCCCGGCAAGTCGTTGATCATTATCGTAAATAATGTAGGGCCGAGAGTGCTGCCTTGACTTACGCCGGATCGAGTAAAGAATGGTCCGGATTTGTACCCTCCACACTCAACGTACTGATTTCTATCTCGGAGGTAACTAGATAAAAATTTCAGTAAGTGTGGCGTAAAACCCAAAGCGCCACATTTCTGAAGCAGGATGTCATTATTTACCAAATCGAATGCCTTTCTGAAGTCAAAATAAGCCGCATCAACCTGGCGACCTGCATCTAGCTCATTTCTGACATAGTCCACAAAGTTGACATGGTTGGTGACAGTAGACCGAGCACGACGAAATCCGTGCTGACTGTCATTCAACCAACATTGTATCTGTTGGCTGATGCGGCCTTCTATGATTGACTCAAACAATTTGGCGAAACACGGCAGCACAGCTATGGGTCTATAATTCGACACTTCACGACCCGAACCACCCTTAGAAACGGGAGTCACCCTAGAGACCTTCCAACAGGCTGGATACTGCCCCTTTTTTAAACTTATGTTGAAAATGTGTAAAAGTGCACTGTCAAGTACTGAAATACAGTCTTTCACAAGAAAAGAAGGTATATCGTCAGGTCCAGCCGCAGCTCGCACTTTTATACGTCTTGCTGCTTTTCGTATGTCTGTAGCATCAACATTTTCCAGGGACACACGCGCAGCGCTAACTGGAGGGCCAGGAGATCCCTGTGCCGCTAGCTCGTAATTCAAGAGTGGAATGTCCCCTTGAAACACTGAGGCGAAGTACTCCGCAAACGAGTCAGCTGCTTCTTGCCCCGATACAGTTTCCCCCTGTAGAGAAACTCAGTGTCACAACGTCTGTCTTTACTTTTACTAGCAACATACTTCCAAAATTTACTAGGATCGTCAGTAATGTCTCTCTCAATACCCCGTAGATAATTTCGGTACGAATTATCAATTAAGGTCTTTACATGCGTCCGATAATATCTAAACATTTCCAGATTAAAAAGCTCTCCTTTCTCTCTGTACCTTTTTAAGTGGAAATGCTTAAACTTGATGTTTTTAATTATATCATTAGTGAACCAGGTAGGATAGGAATACCGATTACTAGATACATATTGTTTTTTGAGGGGAACATTACTGTCGATACATTTATTTAATTTTCCGTAAAATAATTCGGCAGCAGCGTTAGAACAGTTCTCATTGAGCACATCAGTCCAATCAATATCCGATATGGCTCTATAAAGGACTCCTAAATCAGCCTTACGAAAGTTCCAGTTTGGACCATGAGAACGAGAATGAGACCGTGAAGTTGGGGTATGAATACCAACACGTATGGAGAATTGACCTGTATCGTATCGTCTTAAGTATTGAATTTAATGCTCTCTCTGTTTTGAGTACAAAGTTTGACCATGAATTAAGATTATTAAGATTGATCGATCGTAAGATACTTTTTCGTTCTAGTCAGTATCCAGAAAGGGATTTAAGAGAAAATAAATCACACGTATGATGCATCGATTTTTTATAGTAAGACACTCCACTTTTAAAGTAGGCTTTGCTGGATATGGACCATCCCACAGGATCACTGAGGGGTCTTCTCGAGGAGGGACAAGTCTTCTCGAGGCCGTGGGATGAGGATAGGGCCGATTAACTTTGTTTGACCTTCATAAGTGCATTGACTGCATTGTTATATTGATTGATTTATATATTATATTACTTGACAAATAACCTATCTTTATCGTAAGTCATTTTTCCCCAGATACAACATGACCACAGGCCGCTACCCGTTCGAGGGTGACAACGTGTACCGACTGTTGGAAGCGATCGGTCGCGGCGAGCCAGCGCCTCCGCCCGCCAACCTGGGGTCCACACTGCGGTCTCTACTCATAGCCATGCTGCAGCGAGAGCCGCAGCGGAGGCCTAGTGTTAATGAGATCAGGAGACACGCGTAAGTACACTGAATAAGTGAGACTTGACAACAGGGTGCTACTTTTTAGAAGCCGAATGGATGCGGCTAGCTGGCGTAAGGTCCACACTGTCACATCTCGGACTCTGGCTATGAAATATATGACAGAGGCGCGTTCCTAGCAGACATTCTAAGCTCGTGTAGGTGAACGCGTACCATGCTTTTATGAGTAAAATATGATAGGTCGACTGTTCGCGTTTTTGACAGCCGGTAACTGTGAGGTAACCGAGAGCGGATGGGCGGCACTTTCAGCGGGGAGCGGGAGTGGCCATACTGTACGATAGTTCTCTTTATTATACTGTGACACTGTGATCTGTATTTTTAGCGATGCGTCAACGAGAGCCACAGCGGAGGCCTAGTGTTCATGAGATCAGGACACACTCCGCCACGCGTTTTGATAGCGTAGCGTTACCGGAGCGCAATGATAGCGGTGCGCAATCCGCGCGCATTCCGCTCGCAATCCGCGCGCATTCCGCTCGCAATCCGCGCGCATTCCGCTCGCAATCCGCGCTCGTTAGTTCCCGCCGGCGTCCGCTGGGCGCAACGCCAGCGTTCGTCCGGCGCACCGCTATCGTTGCGCTCCGCTGACGCTCCGCTACCGCTCCGCCTACGCTATCAAAACGCGCATGTGTGGCCGAGCTTTAAGTGAGATTTGACAACAGGGCGCTACTATCGGTCACGGCGAGCTGGCGGAACGTATGTGCGGGTAATCTACAAGTATGTGTGGGTTCAATAACTGGCGACAGGGTATTCGTTCCGTCCGATTTCCTTCCTTCCTATAGTGTTTGGCAATCGGTCCTGGCGGTACCGCCCCGGAAGTGCCGAAACCTAAGTCGGAGGTCTAATGGGGTGGCAACGCGCATGTGACACTGTTTGAGTTGCAGGCGTCCATAGGTTACGGTGACCGCTTTACATCAGGCGGGCCGTATACTTGTTTGCCACCGACGTAGTATAAAAAAAAAGGTCTCTATTTAGTGCGATTTTGCCACAAGAGCCATTGCGAAAAACTATAGTGGTCTTGAAATCGGAGACACGCGTCAGTAGGTACCTATCATTAAACAATTGAAATATAATTTTTACCTATATCTAACCGGGTTGTGTAATGTTGGTGAATAGGGACAAAACTGTGAAAAAGATAAACTTTGTATCCACACCAGGGTTGCTACTCAGCGACATATTGGAGAATGTTCCATAATACAAATTGATCTGAATTAATTGCATTAATTTCCTTCCTACAAAATTTCTGTCGTATGAGAGATAGTGCCTGTATGGAAAACATTGTACCTATTACATTCCTATCTACTGTTTCGGACATCGGACATTCTTCGGAGTCCTGTTTCAAGCTGAATTAACAATTATTTACGGTGGAATCATGTTGCGTCTTTAATATTCATGCATTGTTTGTATTTTATTTGAAAATTACAATAATACAAAAATGGTTGCTATATCGGAAGTAGGTATAAATAAGTAAGCATACATCTGAACAAATAACTCAGTAGCATTCCACCTAAGAAAATAATCGTCCATTGTTTTACATACGCGATATGGTTCCCTTTTCGTATTTTAAATAAGCGTCAAGATTTTATAAGTAAGGACAAATAAATTCATATTTCGACGGATTATTGTTGTTCGATGTTTCTTGGGGAATGGTACATTACAATTGGTTGATGAGATGATGAGTTACGGCCTAGCCACAACAATGGTCTAGGGCGACCAGCGCAGCGGGGCGGCGCGCGGCGCGGGAAACGCGCGCGGGCGCTAGCCATGCCTAGGGTTGCAAAAAAAACGGTTTTTTTTCTGGCTTGAAAAAAAACCGTAAAAAAACAGTTTTTTTTTCTGGACTATGTTTTTTTCTAAAGTACGAAATCTGAAAATTTCCAAAGCAGTTAATACTTTTATACGGTTTTTTAGACTTAATGTTAACTATTAAACGAATTTAGTCAAATAACTTTAATTTCTGGTCTTATAAAAGTAACGTTTACGAAATCTGTAGTTCCGCCTCTCCACGCTGCACGCCGCATCGGGGATTCCCCAATAAAAGTTTGTATACTGAATGTTAATCGAATTAAAATGTACGTTATTGTTATTGAAACACGAAAAACCGTTATTGTCGAATTATTTGTTCATCTGAAAAAAACCATATTTAGAAAAAAAAACCGTGGTGCTCGGTTTTTTTTCATGTTTTTTTTTCATAATTCTGAAAAAAACATTTAGTTTTTTTTCTATGTGCAACCCTAGCCATGCCACGTACTTTTAGAAGCGGCGGCAGGGCCAAGGAGCGGTCAGGACGTCGTCGTTTAAAAACATGTTTTTTAAAGTCGAATATGACTCTAAAGTGCATAGAATGCTTTAATTAGTCAAGTACGTCTTGTATAAGAAAATAAATGTGATAACTAAATACAGGACATTTATTTTATGGCTAGTTAAATGATACAATATAAATAAACACTCAGAAAAAAATGAAGAGTAAATACGAATTAATACTAATGTAAAATACCCTATAATGGACGGTGATGCCATTATGGACAAAAAACACAAATCCTTAAAAATAAGTATCTAAAATCAGTTTCTAAAAACTGACGGCAATGTACCATAAACTGTAGTTGTAGAGCTGTTTCATTTTGAAGTTTTAATTAATTCGGTTATTTCTGAAGGATTTGGCGACAAGATGAAATTCACTAGTTTACTGAAAAAAAATTCAAGACGAATTCTTAGTAATGTTGTTAAGAGAGTTGAGTTCATGTATAAAATAATAAAAAAATAATACTAGGTGAAAACTTGAACTACTTAGTGCATTAAGCATGAGATAAGGTATAAAACATACTAGTTTGTTGCTCCAAAGACATAAAGAAATAGCGTTATTTTGCGAGTGTCCATTACTGGAACCGAAAAACTGCGTACCTCCTATGATGGACAAGGAACAATTTACAAAACCAAAATTTACAATAAACAATCCTATGTTAAAATAACCCAAACTAATTTTATTTATGGTATATAAAATTTTGCTCATTGAGTATCAGTTGGCTTTAAAAGTAAAATTTTAAACTTATTTCACTGTCCATAATGGGGGATCCATTACTGGAGAACTGCCGTCCATAATTGGAAAAAAAAACACCTAGTTTTAATTTGTTAACTACGAAGAAACCAATAGGAGTATCTATTCTGCAATACGCTTGAAATGTAAAAGAAGGATAGGACATTCAAGATTTAACACGCTTAGCGGTAGATGTTTTACATTTATCAGTGAAATATCAAAAACAGGCGAAAATTTTTCTTAAACTGTCCATGATTGGCCGTTACTATATAGAAAAATATGTTTGAAAACATTATTACATACTACATACGCGAAAGTACATTTAAATTTTCAGTAAATCACGGTTTCTGGTAAACATCTTTAAAATTTGTAATTTAAAAACAATTGATAAACAGTTGACGGTGATGACATTAGAAAAGCTATCAACGTCGATCGCTGCATAGTTATTCTTCCATAGTTAATTATATTTCACGATGCAGCGTATTACTTTGAACGATCGCAAAGCAATCTTGCACAAATGGTGTACTGGCAGGTGTTCTCTGCAAAAAACCGCAAATATGTACAATTTTTCAAAATCAGCGGTGTTCCAAATCGTTACAAAATTTGAAGAGCATCATAAGCTTGAGGATTTACCGAAATCTAGGCGTAGAAGCGGTCCGGCAAATCCTCAAGTCGAGGATAAAGTTAGGCAGTTGTTAAAATCGTAAAATTATCTATCGGTTCACCAAATTGTAAAAACAGTAGGCATTCGCGTAGGTACTGTTCAAAATATAAAAGAATTAATAATATAAAGACTTATAAGAAGCAGAAAATGCAAAAGAGAAGTGCAGATAACAAATTGCGATCCAAAAAATGGTGCGGTAAATTGTATAAAATGTTGCTAAAGAATAAATCTCGTTGCATTTTAATGAACGACAAAACGTACGTCAAATTTGACTGTAGTACATTACCGGGACCCCAGTCCCACAATGACGTCGTAGGAGAGTATGTGCTAGATGAGAAGAAAACCATAAAAATGGATAAATTCGGGAAAAAAGTACTTGTTTAGCAGGCAATCTGTTCCTGTTGCTTTAAGAGTGTATCTTATTTTGCTACTGGTACTATTGGTGGCGAAATTTACAGAAATGAATGCATTCAAATACGATTTTTTGTCATCTATCCGATACATTATATCTCTCCTTTGTTTGGGCCTGATTTAGCAAGTGCTCACTATGCTGGTCAGACAGTTGAGCTACTAAAACCAAAAAACATGGAATTTGTTCAAAAAGAAGCCTATCACCAAATTGACCAGATCTCTGACCTATCGAGCGGTACTGGACCATTGTTGAGACATACTTACGAAATTATGTCTGAGAAGATATATTTCTTGATGAATTCAAACGATTTTGGTCTGCAACTTGCCGAAAAGTAACAAGAAGTGATGTGCAAGTACTTAAGCGTCGTATTCGTATAAAAGTCCGAAATTTTTACCGATGTACTTAATTAAGTTCTTTTTAGGGTTCCGTAGTCAACTAGGAACCCTTATAGTTTCGCCATGTCTGTCTGTCCGTCCGTCCGTCAGTCCGTCCGTCCGTCCGTCCGTCCGTCCGTCCGCGGATAATCTCAGTAACCGTAAGCACTAGAAAGCTGAAATTTGGTACCAATATGTATATCAATCACGCCAACAAAGTGCAAAAATAAAAAATGGAAAAAAATGTTTTATTAGGGTACCCCCCCTACATGTAAAGTGGGGGCTGATATTTTTTTTCATTCCAACCCCAACGTGTGATATATTGTTGGATAGGTATTTAAAAATGAATAAGGGTTTACTAAGATCGTTTTTTGATAACATTAATATTTTCGGAAATAATCGCTCCTAAAGGAAAAAAAAGTGCGTCCCCCCCCCTCTAACTTTTGAAGCATATGTTTAAAAAATATGAAAAAAATCACAAAAGTAGAACTTTATAAAGACTTTCTAGGAAAATTGTTTTGAACTTGATAGGTTTAGTAGTTTTTGAGAAAAATAAGGAAAACTACGGAACCCTACACTGAGCGTGGCCCGACACGCTCTTGGCCGGTTTTTCATATTAAATATTATCTATTACGTTTGTTGTCGTTTTAATAACATTCAGCTAAATAAGATGTTATACTATGCAGAAAAAAATGCTTTTTTTAAGTGTCCGCTTAGTAAATTGAACAGTCCTTATCATATACTTATAAGTCGTTGATTAGCGTAGAATCCAACTGTCCGCAAGGCTAAAATAATAAACCAGATAAACTACGGCTAGATATTGCTTACGTCAGCATATTCATTATCTTCGTTTAATTTATATTAAGAGAGGTAGTAAACAAACTCAGACAGGCAGACAGCAAAATGTATAAACTATTTACAACAGATTTATGATACCTGGTTATGTTTATTGCACAGATTAATTTAATAACATTTAATTTACTTTATTTGTCGAAATACCACATTAAGTATCCATACTTCCATACTAATATTATAAATGGGAAAGTGTGTGTGTCTGTTTGTTTGTCCATCCTTCACGGCAAAACGGAGCGACGAATAGTCGTGATTTTTTAAGTGGAGATAGTTGAAGGGATGGAGAGTGACATAGGCTACTTTTTGTCTCTTTCTAACGCGAGCGAAGCCGCGGGCAAAACCTAGTATTACTATAAATGTGTGTTTTTCCCTTGAAATGTATACACCACCACTGTAGCACAAGCACACAAGATAGACTACCCGTCTTTATCTAAGTGTATTAATTAGAGTGAAACGGATAGTCTATCTCACAGCTCACAGACGAGATACTGTCGCACACATCCCATGCTCTGATGGCTCGAATGCCATTGCGAAACTTTTAAATGTTAGTTTTTATTTAGATGCATTCTGAATACAAATTGCATTTAAAAAGTTGTTGTTAGTTTTAATGCCCAAAATAGACTAGATGCCTGTCTGGGTGTTTATCCGAGATACGTATCGTTTGCACCGTAGCGAATAATACGTTATCTCTGTCGCATTAATACGGAAGACTGATAGAGAGATTACTGTTTCGTTCGCTAGGTTGCGAAACTAATGTTCTTGGCTAGCCCCTTACACCTTGTCTTTCATTGTATTAGAAATTGCAAACCTAAGTTGCCATAAAAATGATTCGGAGTGCTATTTAATGTGCATCTTTATCACAGTGAAACGGAGTATCCATCTAGATCAGTTTAAAAAAACCGGCCAAGTGCGAGTCGGGCTCGCGCACAAAGGGTTCCGTAGCAGCAAATATAATAAACTTATTATGTCAATTTATACACCTGCCAAAATTACAGTTAAATCAACCTATCTCAAAAACTATAAGAGATACTTTGATCAAACCAAAAATCGTTGAAAGAGTTAATTAGCATGCATCACCTCTATTTTTTTTAGAATTTTATACCCCGTAGTTATAAAAATAGAGGGGGGGGGACATACTTTTTACGACTTTGAGAGCTGATATCTCAAAACCGTTCACTTTAAGAAAAATGTTTTTTAGAAAACTTTATATCATTTTAAAAGACCTTTCCATTGATACCCCACACGGGTATGTACATCGAAAAAAAATTTTCATCCCTCAGTTACATGTATGGGGGCCCCACCCCCAATTCTTTTTTTTACTATTTAGTGTCATAATTTTGTAGCGGTTCATACAACACATATTCCCATCAAATTTCATCACTGTAGTACTTATAGTTTCCGAGTAAATCGGCTGTGACAGACGGACAGACGGACAGACGGACAGACGGACAGACGGACATGACGAAACTATAAGGGTTCCGTTTTTGCCATTTTGGCTACGGAACCCTAAAAACTGAAATCTAGGAATATCTCTTAACTCAGGTCTCTTTAAAGCAAGAGTAAATATGTATCTCTTAACTCAGGTCTCTTTAAAGCAAGAGTAAATATGTATCTCCAAAGAGGATCGAGTATTATAGAGAGTTACTGACGAAGTAAAATGTGTAATCACAGTGCATAGACTGCCATCTCTTGACACAGGCTTAAAACTTTTGAACCTCAGTTTTGACAATTTGGCCCATATTCTTAGCTTGATATGTGTTAAAATGTCAAATATTAATATTAGCGCCATCTAGCTGAGCGTACCCCAAAGGTGTAATGCCATCTAGGCCACCGTACCTTTTTCTGTATGGTACTGAGGTACGTTTTTTTCTTAGACTTTATCTGTCTATACGGAGTTATAATATGTCTTTGGTATCTCATAGGTAAGCGTGCTCCACCGTAGACCGCATCATCACTTACCATCAGGTGTGATCGTGGTCAAACGTCTACCTATTCAAACTAAAAAGAAAACATTTTCACTGATCGCTAATAAATAAATAACTTGCAAACATAGTCATACATAAACACACCCAAATGAGGTAGGCGGACCACATGAAACTGCTCAAGTTTCAGTGTCATAATTAGAAATTGTGGGGTTGAAAGTTAACAAAATTGTTATATTGGACCTACTGACAGGTTGCCAGCTTATTCGCCGCACCACATTAGGCTACTTGCCTCCTAGTCAAATCAGCTTCTTATAAAGAATTGTCAAAACGAATTTGAACGACTTGCTAGTATGGAATTAATATGAAATCGAGTTGAGTGACGTCACGGTCAATTCAGTTACTTTAATATATTTCTACCTGACTTATTAAATAGAAATTGGATTTAAAAATAACTTCTGTCCATGTGTTTCTTATAATTATCTGATGCTTTATTTCGTGCATGGTATAAAATATTTTATTTTAAGAACAGTCAAGTGGGAACTTTATTTAACCCATGTCCCACAGTCGATTTGTACGACACCCGCGGGAGGAAAGGAGGTGGAAAAATTCTATATCAGTCACCACACGACACAGCACATAAATATAAATAAGTGTGAGTGTGTTTAGTAAAACGTCCCACTTTGTCGGTTACCATTAAGGCGAGATTTACTTGTATCTTTATATGAATAAACTGACAAAGCGGCTTTATAGCAATGGACAAAGTGGGGCGTTTTCCCATGCACACTCACAAATAAATCTAGTTAATACCTAACTGTAATATGTCTCCACATTGGACAGCAATTATAATACCTCAACAATTCTATTTACTCATATGCACGTAGAGACAGCGAAATATGAGATAATTAATACTGCTATACGAGGTATGCAGAAAGCAAATAATGACGATCCATATGTTCAGGTGTAAAGACTGTATCGTTAAGTATGAAGACAACTTTGAGTAGCCGTATTTATTTGCTATTATATTTTTTTCTTATAACAAGCCATGGGCTTAATAAGGCACATAATAAGGTACACATTTTGTCCTAGAAACTCGACGTAAAGCATATGGTTTAGACAGTATTGACTTAATCCTCCCGAGTACCAATTACGATTCCGGACAAATGCTACTAGAAAATTCACAAAGTGCGTAAAAGACGATACGATTGCGAAAAAAAATTGTATGGTGCGAACCTCAACGACACATGATCCACAAAGCAGAATATCTGGACATAGTCTAGCCACTGTTATTTAAAAAAAATATAGTTCAGGATCTGTGTATGGCGGCCATTTAGAGAATGTGGCATGGTGCTTACTCTAACTCCGACTTTGATGTCGAATTTGACTATCATACATTGTTTATATCGATCTGGTTTAAGCACTGTTCAAACACCATGAATGTCAATTAGACTTTGGCCTATGGCTAATTTTTTTATCTGTTTCTCTCATCCTGCTAGCATCAAAAATTTACGGCAATCCGGAACGTTGCTCAAAATTGCGTTTTTTTAAATTATATAACTTCGCCGCATTTATTCTACAAGTACCCAATTGGAAAAACCATGGAGACGACTCTTAAAGAATATATTTTGGCAGCATATTAACCTTTGTTTGTTGAAATCGTACAAAGAGTCATTGAAATATTCTCAAATTAAGCCAGATAGGGGTTGTCCGAAATTTATTTGCTAGACCTTAATGAAAGTACCATAAAGTCCCTAAAATAAAAAAAATATCAGACCTTCTTATATCAAATAGTACTTACCAATACCTTAAGATCATACTCTCGGAACATAATAATACAAAATTATGCACATGTCAACATTTAGACGAGGTTTGTTTTGTCCTTATACTTAACGATACAGTCCTTAATTATGTAGATACTAGCTGTTACCCGCGGCTTCGCCCGCGTAATAAAAGTATTCTTATTGAAACGTTTACAAAAAATAAGATTTTCATTTGGATCCGTAGGTTTCTTTGTAGGTACATCTGTCCGCGATTATTTCGATTAAGGTAAAGCGGGACAATTCTCGACTGGGGGGCCATTGTAACTGATCTATTTGCTGTACGGTCAGCCAAGAAAGTGGTTTCCCACTTTTCGACTCTATTGATCGAAAAGTGGTAAACCACTTTTTTGGCTGACTGTACCTTACACATATTACTATTGTTTTAAAAGAAATTCTTGCAATGATTGTAGAATTGTTACACAGCGACCACAGCGTAGGTAGTAGGTACGAATATGTATGTATTTTACCTATATAAATATTTATACTGGGGAAACTTCATACAACCCACATAGCCAGTATCTCGACACTATGGTCGGTAGGGTAAAAAGTACTTCCTTGCATTATCGCTTACAATTTTTTCCATTTTGCTTATACTTATTGCAAACGTAAACATATAAAAGGCAAGCAAACAACGATCTTCTTACAGCACATTGAATGTAATAGTTATTACGGATGCAGGATGCCGATGTCTACTTACTAATCCCTTCCCACTGAGCCACCTGCATTTTACACTGCCTAGATATCGATTGCCGACCGATTATTCCGACCCCAATCCCTATTCTTATCCCCGTCCCTATCTCTATCCTTGTCCCCGTCCCCGTCCCCGTCCTCGTCTCGTCCCTGTCCCCGTCCCTCCCCTTTCCCTGTCCCCGTCCCTCCCCTTTCCCTTTCCCTATCCCTATCCCTATCCCTATCCCTATCCCTATCCCTATCCCTATCCCTATCCCTATCCCTATCCCTATCCCTATCCCTATCCCTATCCCTATCCCTATCCCTATCCCTATCCCTATCCCTATCCCTATCCCTATCCCTATCCCTATCCCTATCCCTATCCCTATCCCTATCCCTATCCCTATCCCTATCCCTATCCCTATCCCTATCCCTATCCCTATCCCTATCCCTATCCCTATCCCTATCCCGTCCCCGTCCCCGTCCCCGTCCCCGTCCCTGTCCCTGTCCCTGTCCTTGCCCCTGTCAAATTATCATGCTAGGAGGTGAACTTTGAAAAATCCTTTCTTAGTGCTCCTCTAAGGAACTTCCGTGTCAATTTGAAATCTCTTGAACCAGAAGTAAAGATGAAAACTAAAGCTATACTTATGGCTATTTTGGATATTTTAACCCCATTGCACAACAACAGGGGAGAAAATCTCTTTTCCACGTCATTAGATTTTAAAATCGTTCGTATTTATCGTGATCAGCGACCTGATAAACCATAAAAACGATACCCATATTGTGTTTTTGACTTTACCCCTTTGCACCCCTTTAGGGGTCAAATTTTCAAAAAACCTGAAACATGTATTTAGTCATATGTCTTTAGGAATCCTCCTGTGAAGGCTCGAATAAAATAGTCAAACTAATCTTGTTTCCCCATACAAACTTTGAACTCCCATTTCACCCTTTTAAGAGGAGAATTTTGAAAAATTTTTCTTAGTGCTCCTCTACACCATATAAGGAACCTATGTGCCAAATTTGAAATCTCTAGGACCAGCGGATTCGGCTGTGTGTTGATATATTATGTCAGTTAGTCAGTCAGTCAGTTTCTTCTTTTATATATTTTTTGATATTTAAACCCCATCGCACTACAACAGGGGAGAAGGTATTTCACTTCCGCCTCGTTAGATTTTAAAAACGTTGTATTTATCGTGATCAGCGACCCAATAAACCGTAAAAACGATACCCATATTAGTTTTTTGACTTTATCACCCCCTTTTCACCATTTTAGGGGTTAAATTTTCAAAAAATCTGAAACACGTATTCAGTCATATGTCTTAAGGAATCTTCCTGTGAAGTTTCGAATAAAATAGGCAAACTAATCTTTTTTCCCCATACAAACTTTGAACCCCCATTTGACCCCCTTAGGAGGTGAATTTTGAAAATTCCTTTCTTAGTGCTCCTCTACACTATATAAGGAACCTACGTGCCAAATTTGAAATCTCTAGGACCAGCGGTTTCGGCTGTGCGTTGATATGTCAGTCAGTCAGTCAGTCAGTCAGTCAGTCAGTCAGTCAGCTTCTTCTTTTATATATTTAGATGTATACTGATAGTAATCAGTAAGTAATGTATATGCAATACTGTTTTATTTCGAATGTGAGGATTTTGAGCACTTTAACTTTAAGAAAACGTTTAAATTAGTTATTGCCAACTAGTAGCGATAGTCGAGCTACCTAGAATCAACGGCGGATCTAGCTTGTACTCAGGGTAGACACTAGACACTTCACGTATTCAAATTGTAGTAAGTTTTCGCACAGGGTGTCATGGCTACATTCTAGCCAAAGCACATGCCCCACGGTCACTACCCCTCCCCTGAATAGGAACTTGCCTAAGGTCTCTAATATTAAACAAGTGATTGATTGTTTTCAGATGGGTTCAAGCGACGCCGCCACTAGAGGCTGGCGAGCGAGCTGTGAGCCCGCGGTCGCGACGCTCCGACGACCTGCATAACTCCACCGTGCTGCCCTACCTCGTGGAGCGGCACTACGGCTCACAGGACTACTTCACCGGCGACCTGCGCCACGGTACCTACCCTACCTCACATACAGATGCGAGCGAGCAGTGAACCCGACCGCTGCTCTGACGACCTGTCCACTCTACTAGTACCTCAGCATAAAAGTAGGCAGAGACGTGGCGTGACCCTTTACTCTTGTCGCTAGTTGAGCTACTCGTCATAATCGTTATGTCCACCGCTCCCTTTTCTATCGCTTTTTTAGCGCGAGTAAAGCACTGTGTGCTTAAGGGGCTGACAACACCCAATTGCGCAAAATTGATGTTAATTGCGCAGTTTTTTAAGACAAACTATTAGTTTTAGAAAGGCAAGTAAATTATATATTATTATTCATTATATTTTAATGAAGATAGCCGTACTCGATACACGAAATTGGCTCGATAGAAAAAAATTGCAAAGATTGGTCTCGAGTGCGTCATTAAACGGTTCTATGTCGTTTAATTATTCACTTAGTTGTATTTAATTATAATTACAATAGCAAAAATATGCATATCTAAAACACTAACGAAACATATTGCAAAAATAATGCATGTTTCTATTTTATTTTAATATTTTTCCGTTCTTTTCATACCTAGCCGCCCTCTTTTAGTGACATCGCCTTCTCACTTACTCCCATACGAATATACAGTGTCCGCTAGCGTAAAGGTCATTGGGTGTTGTCAGCGTCTTAAATTAACGCGGTAGCGCAAAGAACAAAGTGTGACCGTGCTATTAAAGATAACGCTTCACTGTAACACCCAATCTATAAGCTTGACACTATGTTGTTGAATCTTCGGGATTTCATCGAACTAATGACGGAGCTCGATGGCCATGTACAGTAATAATCTTGCTTTGCTTGAGCTGACGGCTGACCCTATAAGTGCATGAAGTTAGTATGAGAGTGTACGGGTATAGCCTATCCGTTAAAAACAGACAGATCATTACAATGCACTGAATTTATTTATAGAGTTTTTCGTGACGGCGCAACTTTGACTTTGCAGAGGCGGGCTCGGCCGACGGCTGCGGTAGGGTCCGCGCTAGAATTTGTTCGTTGAGTTAGGTTCGTTGCATGAAATGCGAGTGAGAAGTGTGTGGGTGACCCTTTTACCTTCGTACTATGGATTACGATTTAAGTTCCTTAGTTCCAATACGTTCGTACTGTTTTAAGTAGTTTAATAATATGCCTTTAACAACTGAATTAAAATATTCCATAGTTATGATAAGTCTCATTTTTTATTTAGACTCGAGAATAATAATTTCTGTTCCTGAAAATTTACGCAAACGTGTTGTTGCTTCGGTTTTGGCGATAGGTATTCGTAACACAAAACTAGGAACCAGCGATATTTTCGGGAACAAAAGAGATAATAAAAATACCTTTGATAACACTTAATTTTCTGTGTGTTTATGACTCAAAATTTTTCGAGAAGTTTACTAATCAGTCAAACTGGTAAACAACCCAAACTGTCTTTGTCTCTGATAGGGCTTGTGATATACGTGTTACACGCGGAACCGTAGCTACGTAGCCTTAGCACCGGCGGTGCTAAGATCCCGTACTACACGGTCACGTCAAAGATACGTATCCGTTTCTGGATTCGGCTACGTTCCCGCGAATCTCGGCTTCGGCTCCGCTCCGCTCGGTTGTTGAAAGAGAGCTTGTAAGTGTCGAACGGCCCCTTCGCATTATGTGTTATACTCGTGGTCTTTGCATTGATTGGATTCCAGATGTTTTTTTAAGTAATTACATATTGGTATTATTCTGTTCTCTGATAACCAGACATTATGGGGTGCGTATCGATCGATATAACTTTTTTTGATATATTTTTAGTCGTTATAACGATCATTTGATATAATTATTGAATCATATAATAACAAATAACGTACTAACAAATTGTATAATTCTTATTTAATATAATGATCATTTTCTCGAATAACATTTATTATAACATACTTTGAGTATAATGCTTATTTCCGATAATAAATACATTGTATAACACAAATTCTTTCTAAAGCACAGTTAGTATAAAAAAAATTGTAAAATAAATTAGATCCATCATTTACCAGAAAAGTAGATTAGGTTAGAACTGTGTCAACTGTGACCCCTTCACACAACGCGCTGCTACCAAGAAAAGTAGGTTAGGTTAGGTTAGAACTGTGACCCTTAAACATATGTACTGCTATCAGAAAAGTAGGTTAGGTTAGGTTAGGTTAGAACTGTGATCCCTTCCAAAAAAAATAAAAACAATTCATGAAATGTTTTATACTGTTTGCTAGTTATATTATACTAGTCGTATATCAATAGATAGTTATACCATATAACGGTTATTATAAATAAATGTTATACGAAATAATGATTATACAAAATAAAAGTAAATATTTTGTGGTTATACCAAATGTTAATTATGTCAAATGAGTGATTATATCCTTTAAATATATACCAAATATTGTTATATCAAATGTTACTATACCAAAAAAAGTTATACCAATCATTACACACCCGACATTATGAGTTTGTACAAAAAAAACCAGAGGTGGTATTGGTGGGATTTTTTAATCTCACCGGTGCCTTGTTTTGTATGCAGCCGATGACTATTTAGTACGAAATAAGCCACCCGATGAGAATCAAAAATCGCACCTCAGGTAGGTACTAGGTACCTACTTGGGGATGTCGATGAATATGAAAGTCCATCCAAATAAATATATTAATATCTGTAATTAATATTTACTCCCTAGTAAGAAATGCTACAGGTAGACCAATGCAACAATTTAAAAGTATTTTAAGTGAAATAATAATATACACCGTTGTTCATAAATATTATTACTGGCTGGACAACCGTCTTTCGGCGGTGAAAATACTAAGAAATAGTTGCACGTGCAGATAAAGATAACAAACAATAGTTTGCGGGCCATTGATAATAATTACGTTCAAGGCTTTGGGATTTACCTGTTAAGTACCATGTGTTCCTATTGTTTGTGAAGTTAAGTGAAAGCAAAAATAACAAACTATTTGACTACTTCGGATACTACCAACTATAAGACGCTGACTGTACATGTTAGATTATTTAATAAAAGTTGATTAATTATAGTCTGTGTCATGTGAATGAAAATTAGAATTTTACCTATTTTTTTATACGTTGATTATACGCGAATTCTTTTGATACACATCTTTTACAATTTGTACTGGTCTATTATTTTTGCCTCCAAAATAATATTTGCACGTAGAACCGATGGCCGTTGGGGCGGAAAGGTTCTCGAGTGGCGACCGCGTACCGGAAGGCGAAGGTTAGGGTAGGCCCCCAACAAGGTGGACTGATGACCTGGTGAAGGTCGCAGGAGTCCGCTGGATGCGGGTGGCGCAGGACAGGTCATTGTGGCAATCTTTGGGGGAAGCCTATGTCCAGCAGTGGACGTCTTTCGGCTGATATGATGATGATGATGATAATATTTGCATCTTATTATTTTTGATCACTTAAAACTTTATTTAAAATGCAAAAATATGGAAACTGAAATTAAAAACTCGCCCCTTGCATTACATTCGGGGTCTTAGTGACACGCATAAAATCTACACTAAACGTCACGGTCACGATTGGATCCGATCTACGTATAAATAAGATACGTATCTCCGTGTACACGTAGCTACGTATCTTAATTACACGTAGCCGAATCACACGGAGCAAACGGAGCGGATCTCCGTTGCCGAGTAACACGGCAACGGAGATTCGGCTACGGGTACACGAAACACGGTCACGACCAGGAGCTCTAGTCTCTGATAACATACGTTTACGGTAAATCACTCTTTGTACCGGTGCCTTAGTAATCCACTAACAATAGTCTTGAAAATGCACCTTGGTCGTCAATACCTCAGTAACCTGAGTAATCCGGCCTACTTTACTCAATGACTCACTGATGAATTAATCAGGGTTTCATTTACATTTTGACATAATTTATTCCTTATTTTAACTTTCAAGTGCAAAGTGAAATCAGTGGTCATTGAAATAGAGTAATTTTATTGTCTTTCGAACCTAGCGTTTACTCAATATTGTTAATGTTACGCGTTGATTTAATTGATTGCGAAATTTTTGCATGTTTTTTTCGCATGTCGTTTTAGGATGTCTTTCTAACCTATGAACTAAAACAGAATGTTTAGACTATGATTATGATGATGATGATGATGATATATAATATATCATGTTGTCCCTCATCAGGGGCATAGGGCTCTTAGGAACGATTTCCACTGTTCCCGGTCCGAAGCGGCCTCCTCCAGGCGCGCCCAGCCCAGGCGAGACTATGGTTATTGGCATTATTGTTTGTGAAATTAGTATTCGATTTATTAACAATATTAACATATAGTTACAGTCGCGTTCAGTTACAGCTTCTCAGTAGGTATAATATGTGCCGAGATAAAAATCATATTCAATGCCAGGTGCAAAAACATTCTAAATAGTGGCAGTTTCTATTGTGAAAGCAATCCACGTGTCTTCAAATATGTAAAACCTCTGCTCTCTTAGATCAAAGATCTCTTAGAGAAAGATGACCCCTTGAGATAGACAACCATTTATTGTAGGTAAGAAACGCATGTAAATGTGAGATTTGCCAGGTTATTTATTTAAATTGGCACGTGACACAACACATAACGTTCATTCGTGGCACGTGACACGTTATTAAACAACTATTCAAGTTGTTAAAAGTTTTAAGATCCTTCCTGAGGCCTTATCGAAGTGACTGCGAATTGCCAGCATCTTCCTCTTTTATAAAACTAACTTTAAAACGAAATCAGAGTGACGGAGAAAGGTGTTCACCGTAGGTCCTTAGATTGGACTAATGTACTACTTGCGTGCCATTCGCATTATGTTTACTACAACATTATGTTTTAACATATGACATCACATGTCTGTAATCTTGTAAGAGTTAGTGTTTTCAAGTTTGTTTTTGGTAAAATAACAGACAGAAAAAATACCTGTTAAGAAAAAATAAAATAGCCAACATTAATTTGTAGTTTTCACTCTTCAAGACAATTTGCAACTGTATGTTTTCGCCAACTAACATCTCGAATGTCAGCAATGTGTGCACCATACATAACCGTTTGGAAATACTAGAATTAGCAATGAAATGACATTTAAAAGTTACTTCTTAAAGTAGATAAATTCTAACTTGTGTTTTCGATGTTTCAGAGCTTGGCGACGGTGGTTCCCGGACCCTATCCACAGCTGAATTATCTGAGCAGTCATCCCACAAGCATCGCTGGCACTCCGCCTGCGGCCGTATCCCTTCCTGCCGCCTCACGTGATCCAACCGATTACAACCAACCACCTAGGACCATTGCCTTGTCGCCACACAATACAGAACTCCCAATACTCTTTCCACAGCTGAACTGTCGGAATATGTCACGTAAGTGCGTTTTTACATTATTCGATCCGATATCAGACCGATATCCCATATATTTACGCCGCCGTCTTTGATTTTTTCCTTTGAAATCCTTCCTACATCCGATATCGGATCGGATAATGTGAAAGCGCACTAAGCACTGCCTGAGGCCGTCTCCCTTCCCACCGCCTCACGTGATCCAACCATCTAGGACCATTGTGATATACTGCCCCGGTAAAGCAATTAGCGGTATCTCATAATCAAAAACATTTGAAAATGTTGTCAGTCAGAAAACTTAAGGTATATGTTTGCATTACAATTTTATTTGGGATAGCGCCAATTGCCTTATGAGGGCAGTATAGTCGTCACACAATACACAAACTAGGTTCCTGTAATCTATCCACGGCTGATCTGTCAGAGCAGTCATTGCTGGATTGCTGGCACTTTGTCTGCGACCGCCTACCCTCTTGCCGCCTCATGTGATCCAACCAACTATCTAGGACCCAGGATAATTGCAATATTATCGCCATGCAATACATACATAACTCCCACTCTATACACAGCCGAAATGTTGAAACATATTACGTCAATACCTGCGATCGCCTGTCCTAAAACCGATTGTCGAGGACCACTCAATCTATAGTCATCAATGTTTCTAAGCGATCCAAAACATTAGACTTAAGTATATTGACCGGGATATACACCGTGATTACCTTTTAGATTTTTGTCTATCTCCCGACATTTTCAGAGCTCGACAAAAATCAAAAAGGTCGGTAATCACGGTAAATATACCGATCGATATAAGTCAAATGGAACTAATCGTGAATCATTCAAAATGATCCAAAACATTACCCTAATGGGTCAACTTTTCTTACCTTACCTTCTGCGTTTTAAACCCACCTGCAAAAATGTTGAATGGCCATTTCGAAATCAATCTAGGGCCTATTGCCCCCACACCACTGTTATAGGCGCCATTTATTGGATTATAACTTAGGTATTGTGAAATATGTTTGACGCTAAAGGCCCTCAATGTTTTTCTAATTTAAGGTTTGATGTAAAATGATTGTTATTGTCTTATCTGTATTGACACTGTTTGGCTTGTTAATGTGTTTCTTCGCTGCTTAAATTGTATTCCATTTTTGTATACTTACATATTTATAGTTTATAAAAAAAAATTGGTTTACTATTTCTAATATGAATGTACCGAATAATAATATTTTATATTGAAGAAAATTGTATCAACGGTTATATTTTTTCGGCAAACACGGCGGCATGATTATTAAACATTTTCATAAACTCTATCGGACATAGAAGACTTTTTGAAAACGTTATATTTTATTTCGATATTTTTGAGAATAGGTACGGTCAACCAAGAAAGTGGTTTACCACTTTTCGACTCTATTTTTAACACGTAAGGTCGAAAAGTGGTAAACCATTTTTTTGGCTGACTGTACATGTTTAATGGCGACTCTACAGTCTTGGAAAGTTCTTAAACTTGTCTTATGCACTCTTCGTGACAATAATGATATTGATAATGTACGAAAGATATAAGCAATACTTAATACATATAAAAGAGAATATCCGGATGTTAAAACAAATCAAATATCTAATTAAAAACAGCGTAACACTTAAAATTGTGAGCCTATACCTTAGCAGATTATTCACTAGTACAATGTAGTCAGATACCAGGTAAACCTTGTTGCAACGATTTAAGGACCATTATTTTATATTGTGCGAACCGTTAAAACACGGTACTATTTTTGTTGCCGAATACAAAAATAATATGAATATATCCAAAGTCAAATGATATGATAGGTACACAACCTCAATCAATATGCAGGCAATCAAGTCCTCGTCAAAAAAAAAAGTCCTGAATACATACATATATTTGGCACTTCAAACGTATGTATATTTTGATTGCTGACTGTTCTAGGATGTCACACAAGCGTATTCTTACGAGTTTTCTGTGTAGACTAGGGTCTGTTAACTAATGGGATTTCATAGGATCCAAAATTTATGAATAATCGAATACTTTGAAGATATCTACAAGATTATATCTCAATGGTCGATGCGATTTTGTTTCGGGACTTGCAATTAAATAATGTATTATATTGTATATTCGTAATAAATGGCATTGTGTAAATGTAATAATGATAAAATTTAAAAGCAAAAAGTTTGAAGGAAAGATGGGATTTCTAGATGGCTCTATTAGGCACTGGTTCCACCGCGAGCTAGTAAGCTATGAGCTATCGGCTATAAAAACGAACAAAAGATAAGTACTCCCGTAAAAATAAAAGAGACAGGGCGATATTAATAGCTCACCGCTGGGCGAGTAGCTATGAACCAGTGGTCCAGTGCCTTATAACGCCATATGTTTTGTGGTGGCTATTTTGTATGTTTTTCTGTCAATTTTTGCCATGAGTTTTTCTTAGATATCTTATCTCTCTAATTTTAAAACTTTTTCAATAAAAGTTATGTTTGTGGCTTGCAAACGTACCTTTACAACACGGCGATTTTTCTTGTTAGTTGAATTCACTTAATAAATTCATATCTAACTGTTCAATTGGAATAAAAGAGAAATATAGACGGTCAACAATCTTGCCACTGTGCGTAATCCAAATACTCTGTAGGAATTGAACCTTCGCCCCTACATTATCAATCAATTTTTAAGTGTTATTTTGGCTCGGTGATGATTCCGCCAACGTCAAAAGTTTAGCAAGGCACGCTTTTTATGAAGGCCTAGTGACACATTTGACTGTAATTTTTCAAATTCGCGGCCTTTTTAACCACCGCCCCAATCTCAAGGAAGGAGGTTCTCAATTCGTCTGTATTTTATTTTTTTTTTTTTAGTGCCAAGATTGGGATGACCATCTATATAACAGCAATTATTCTTGTCCGCGGTAGACCCTTTGACATATTCTTGAGGGACTGGATCTCAAAACTGTGCGTAGTTTTCGATATTATCTTGCCATAATGGATCAGTTCTCGATTGTTTACCTTGCTTGTCAAATCTTGGGATGCCTATGAGCATAATACGTGACATGTTATTTCGAAACGCCTAGATCTTAGAATGTTGTACCAGTATAATACGGTCCCACAAAATTGTTGATTGAGATATTAAATACATTTATGTACATACATATTTCTCATTAGAAGATTCAGAGCTAATTTCTTGTCTTGATTGAGTTTAAAATTGTATAAATTTGATAGGTACCCAAAACTCCCTTGTTACATCGTTTAGGATATGGTTCTGTTGGCTTTTCCGCAAAGAGTGTTTGATTGAAAAGTAACATTTGCAAAGTCTAATAAAAATAGTTCCATACCCGATATGTCTGATGGCAACTGACATGCATTCTTTTAAATTGACTGTCAATTTCGAATTCACGATTTTTTTAACTTTATACCTCTTACTATTAATAATTCTTTGACTTTTAGCATAGATTAAATATAAAAAGATACCATCCCATACATTAAAATGCGACCGCCTAAGAACGCGCATACACTACACCACACATAGATGGCGCCACAAAAAAATGCCTTGATGCCATCGATTATTTGTAGATTGGCGTTGTGTCACTTTCGAGCCATAAATCTATGTCCAAAGTGACACTTAACGCCATCTACAAGTATAATCGAAAGCTACAAAATATTTTCAAGGCGCCATCTATGTGTGGTGTAGTGTATGCGCGTTCTTAGGCGGTCGCATTTTAATGTATGGGATGGTATGATCTTCTTATATTTAATCTACGCTTTTAGTAAAGTACAACTTTCTGTGTGGTCGCTGCGAACTTAATTATTTACTGTCGAAATACTTTTGTTTTAGCGTTAAAATGCAGCAATTTGTTGAAGTCTCGCTTTTGGTTTAATTAATTTGTGGCTTTCCAAGATAAGGGTCCTTATGTTTCAAAAAGGTTTTCCATTTAAAAAGAGTTCTTATGGTCCATGATTTGCATAAAGAATATGGAACTTTTTCTCAGGAAAGCCACATTTTAACAGAAGCAATTATAGATAATATTTTTATATAGTATTTTTAGTTTTCTAATTTTAGGTTTTCTATTTTTTATTCTAAAAATAAAGGCGGACCTCGCTTTTCCGAATACGATTTCTTGTATAAAATTGTTTTAGTGGGTAGTTGTAGATATTAATATATTAGAATAAATTTTCCTATGGATAATTTTGATGTTAAAGTGCTCTTACTTAGACTTGGTTCACACCAAAAAGTCAATCATAAGTAATATCAAAACTCAAGCGACACATAACGAAATCGCGATTTATGTTTTTAGCGGTGGCCTCGTGGTACCTGTGTTATGTCTAAATAATGTATTTACTGAGTAAATACCTAAAAATTTAACATGACCGAACTTTGTGTGAACCAAGTCTATTTTGACATATTTTTACTTAAAACTATGGGTTTCCCAACCTTTTCCTATCGAGCACCCCTAGATATATTTCCGACTCAGTGTGTGAAAAAATATGTACCTATGCCTTTTATGACCTTGGCACGGGTCCTAGGGGTGCTCAATGGGCTGGGGACACTTGATTTAAGCTATTACTATACCACCTGTCCAATTACTTGGTCGAATATGTATTTGCGTCTCACAATCTGCTTACTGAGAAAGTGAGACGTAATGCACATTGGAGCTAGGAATTGGGCAGGTTGGATACCGCCCCTTAGGTCTTGGTCTCTGGTACAAAAACTTGTTGAATGTGAATGTAACGTTGTTTACGGCGCTAAACTTAGATCAAGACCTTAATAAAGGTATTATATTAGATATTTCACTGATGCAAATGTGCAGGTCTTAGGCCGATATTATACTATCATAGAAATATGATCATAGACAACATGCCGTTCAGGGAGGCATACAGACCTATGATCATTTATATATAATAAGATATATGATAGTGTACTATCGGCCTTATGGGCAATCAATGAAATAACTTCATCCTTACATTTAATTTTATATTTGTATTTGTAGTTTTGTACTTAGCTCTTACCTCTGTTAGTATTCGATGTGCGCGGAGTTGTTACGTCGTTATAGGTGTAGGTTCAGCCATATTGTATTCGAGATTATAGCGCGGATAATCTCATATCGCCAAAGGCGCTTTGTTTGAAGAACTCAAGTCTTAGATATCTATACTTTTAGGTTATCGTCAGGTAAAAGTGAGGTCTGATTTGTATGAAAAAGTATATATGTATTATGTTTACGCTTTACTAAAACAGATGTACAGTGCCTGACTGAACTGATAATCTGAAACAAAGAAAGAGAATATTAATATATTGTAAATAAAAAGCGAAAAGTAATGTAATATGATTTTCTATTGGTACTGACCCTGCATGCGCTTTAAAAAGCATAAGTGAAACAAAAAAAAAGACGCTTAGTGTCACGTAAAAGTTTGGCCTGAGATAAGCTAGACTACAAACGATATAAAATAAACTGTTATATTTAAAGACGACTGTTACATTTGGCATTGGGCATTTTTAGAATTTGGGTCCCCCCAATTAGCGTAAGTTGTTAACCAAAATTAACTCGCTGTCAGTTTTGTGACGATAATTATAACTAAGCATAAAATCTGTCTAAAAATTTACTTTTTTCACATTCTGAATGTAAATTATCGCTTAAAGTTTATGTAAATAACACAAAAACAATATTTTTACTAAAATTGAATGCTTATAATTATCTGCCACAAAACTGACGGTGCGTTATTTTTTGTTAACAACTTACGCTAATTGGGGGGTCCCAAATTCTGAAAATGCCCGATTACGTGATTAGGAGAAGGTATTATATTGTCAGACTAATCGTGCGCACTATTTCGATCACGCGTACCAGTCAGTATGTGAAAGAATAATGACATGGGTTCACACTTTAGTTGCGACTGGTGTATGATTAAATTGATTATAAGTCAAAGATGACAGGGAATACGATTATGAGATTATCATAGCCCTCGGGTTACAAAGAATACATAGATGGTTCTAACTGGACTTTTAAAGGTAGGTACGCGACTTAATTTGCTGCGTTATTTAGTGCCAAGATTTGCTTGATCGTCTATATTGCCCCACTTGAATATCAATTCAAATTCAATTATTCTGATGTGTAAGTACCTAAAGCACAGTATAATAAAGAGTACTATCGTACAGTATGGCCACTCCCCTCCCCGCTGAAAGTGCAGCCCACTCGCTCTCGGTTACCTCACAGTTACCGCTTGTCAAAAACGCGAACAGTCGATCTATCATATTTCGCTTATACAAACATGGAACGCGTTCACCTACACGAGCTTAGAAATCTTAGAATGTGTGCTAGGAACGCGCCTCTTTCATATATTTCATAGCCAGTGTCCGAGATGTGCCTAAAGTCTCAAGCCATTTCCGTCACTAAAAAACCGGCTAAGAGCGTGTCGGGCCACGCTCAGTGTAGGGTTCCGTAGTTTTCCGTATTTTTCTCAAAAACTACTAAACCTATCAAGTTCAAAACAATTTTCCTAGAAAGTCTTTATAAAGTTCTACTTTTGTTATTTTTTTCATATTTTTTAAACATATGGTTCAAAAGTTAGAGGGGGGGGACGCACTTTTTTTCCTTTAGGAGCGATTATTTCCGAAAATATTAATATTATCAAAAAAACGATCTTACTAAACTCTTATTCATTTTTAAATACCTATCCAACAATATATCACTAGGGTTTGCAAGATCCGCCGATTTTTCGGATCCGGATATTTCGGATCTTAAGATTTGCCGGATCCGGATATCCGGATATTTCGGATAAAACGGATCCGTGTTGAAAAGGTCACTTTTTATAGGGGTTTCGTCAAATCAAAGCTGCTGTTACCGAAATAAAATAATTTAAACTCACAAAACGACATCGGGGAATAGGACAAACTAATAAATGTTGTAGTGGCCGATCGAGGAATTAGACAAACTGGTAATTTTAACGATGGTCGTTCCGGAAATGGGTGGCCCCACAAAGAATTTTCACAGTGGCTATTCGGAGAACTGGACGTAGAAAGAATTTCAACAGTGGTCTATCGGGGAAATGGTCGGACAAGGAAACGGCCGAACCAAGAAATGGCCCATATAGGAATTTGCATGGTGGTCATTCGGGGAATGGGGCCAACAAAGAATTTTCACAGTGGCCGTTCGAAGAACTGGACGTAGAAAGAATTCCAACAGTGGTCTATCGGGGAAATGGTCGGACAAGGAAACGGCCGAACTAAGAAATGGCCCATATATGAATTTGCATGGTGGTCGTTCGGGGAAGTGGCCGTAGGTGACCGGATCCCATAAATATAGTATATTATTGCTTCATTAACTTTTTAGACGAACTTTTAACATACAATTGTGTCGTTTAACTTCAAACTCGCGTAAATCGATTCGGTTTTAAGGATGATTATACAAAAAAAGCAGAATGGATTTACCCGAGTTTGAAGTTAAGGGACACAATTAATGTCACTCCCATTGTACAGCATTATAACATTAAACAGTAGGCCAATATTTTTGTTAAACATACATATAAGCTAATGCAGGGTAATTTAGGGTTTTTCACTAATACCTCCGTTTTAGTGAGGCGTCTATCCGTAACCACACCCAATAAATACATCCATGCTAAATTGCAGATGTAGGAAATAAGATAAAATTATATAATTTTATTGCGTTACACGTATTAGACGTGTAAAATATGTTACACATATTTAGTTATCATGTACCATTTTCAATTGTTTTTCTGAACGTATGTACAAAATGTCATTTGATATTTGCCAGTGGCTTTTCAGTGAAGCTCTAAGGCTGGAAGCGCGCCTCCAATCCTTCTGGTGTTTTGGATGTCCATAGGCGGGAGTGATCGCTTACCATCAGGCGACCTGTCTGCTAGTTTAATCTTATTAAATACAAAATTGGATCTGGATTCAGCTCACAAAATAATTACGTAGTATATACATACATACATACAATCATTACCCATAAAGGGGTAGGCAGAGCACATGAAACTACTATTAAAGCTTCAGTGCCACTCTTGGCAAATAAGGGGTTGAAAGAAAACGAAACTGTGACATTGCAGTGACAGGTTGCCAGCCTCTCGCCTACGCCACAATTTAACCCAATCCCACAGTCACCTTCTACGACACCCACGGGAAGAAACGTACGTATATACGTACGGTATTATATGCGTACGTACGTACGTATATAATTATATTAATTACTTCCATGATCTCTAAATCATCATTAAGCTTAAAAACATCCATCCATTCTGTTTTATAGAAAATTAATAATTTATCTTTATTCCTGCGGGATGCATCCAGCTAGAAACGAAAGCAGTTTTAAAAACAATGATTTACTGTCCATTTTAAATAGTTTGTTAACATATAGTTTTATGGATTCATCGCATGGCGTAATGTACCAAACCTAACCTAACGTGATATTCTGGAGTATTTGAATTAAATAAATGTGAATAAACATTTTAGGCGACGACGAATGGATAGATACCCATATTTAACGGATCCGTATTATCCGTTTTATCCGGATCCTTTGAGACCTCGGATCCGGATCTCAAATTCAACGGATATCCGGATAATTCGGATATCCGGATCTCAAACCCTATATATCACACGTTGGGGTTGGAATGAAAAAAAATATCAGCCCCCACTTTACAACCCTAATAAAACATTTTTTTCCATTTTTTATTTTTGCACTTTGTTGGCGTGATTGATATACATATTGATACCAAATTTCAGCTTTCTAGTGCTAACGGTTACTGAGATTATCCGCGGACGGACGGACGGACGGACAGACAGACATGGCGAAACTAGTTGACTACGGAACCCTAAAAAGCGGCACATTAAAAAAAACGTTGGTGTGAATGTTCCTCCCATAGAAAATTCAAATTTCGCGCCTTTTTCTAGTGACAAACCTCTTTGACCGGCTATACATTTTAATAGAACCGTATTTTAACAGGCGAGACACTGTCCCACCACGCATCGCAATATCTTAATGGCGACTGTCTGTATTGTATCCAACACCGTAAAGTTGACTCTCATAAAAGCCGCCGGTACCGGTTATTACAGCGTAACCCTTGACTTGCGTATACTGTTACGTAACTACATATGCACCTAAGAGAACGCGCACACGGGCAACTTTTGGCAGCGACTTTTTTGTCGCCACATCATCGGTCTATGGGCTAGTATGAAGCTAGGAACATAATACGAGGACGTCCGCCGTCGAGCGACCGCGACCGCGACCGATCAGTGTGCACGGTCTTCGGGACGCGGCTTCGGCTGACCAAAACATCCAGCGAGCCAGATTTCGATCGGACGTCCATGAGGCCACGTCCACGACCGTCGACCGATAGTTTGCACGGTTAAGTGTATATTAATTGTCCAGATCCGCGTCTGCGGTCGCGCGACGACGGACGTCCGCGTAGTATGTTCCTAGCTTGAAAGTGCCCACAGGAAGCGACGCAACTTTTCATAAAAATACGAAAGTCGCCGAGCAACTTTGTCGCCCGTGGGCGCGCACCCTAACTAAATATTACGTCGGTTTCCTGGTAATAAAATGGGCGCTTGGCTTGAATAGACTTTTCAAACCTTTGAAACATGTGTCTACTTTAAAAGGAGGTTGTAAAATATAAAGCTAAGAATTACTTTGTATATAGAGGTACTTGGTATATACCAATTGTGTTGTTGTCCACGCCACCATACCTTCACGTAGCATCGAACCGAGCGATGATCTCAACAATTATACAATACAATGATTGTATGTGTAAAAATACAAACTAAATATATACAGTAGACCAAGTACCTACGGTCAATTGTAGAGCTACTTCAGGATCAGACATTCCGGTACTTCCCCTTAAAGATGACGTCATGCGCTGTTGCGTTCCATTTTACGTTTCATCGTTACTAGATATCTCTTTAGTTTTATTACAAATAAAGTAAATCAACGTTAATGTGGAGATATTCTACTATAATTATTAGTTACAGTAATTTTACAGCGTAAAAAAAATATTTTTAAATCTACTCATCAACATGGATTATACTTAATCTGTTTGTTTAAACTATAAATCGGAACGTATTGGCATTCGAGAAAAAAAGTAAATATAGGTAGAGCTTATCATTGCATTGAAAGTGTAGTGGAAAGTGTTCCATTTTAAAATAAAACTAAATTGGACTACTACATTATTTGCCGGCAGAGTATATACAGAATAAATAGGTACCAGAGTCCATAAAGCGGTCACAAGAAAAACATTTGAAACTGTGAATATGTAAGTACCTATTCGTGAAGTTTCTTTAAATATGTACTTAAGTAAGACGCAGATTATGTTTATTTTTTATACCGACGTTCACCAATTTCAGTTATTAGGTATTAACTATTTTTCTACATTAGTTAGGTTAAAATAGTAATTTGATTGTCAAAGTGTACCTGTATGTAGAGTTTTTAGCTATGTAGGTATAATAAATAACTTTATTGTTCCTTTATAAGTGAAGTACAATAGGTATCTTGTGGCCGGAGGTAATTTAAGGGTGTGTGCTCATTTGTGGCTAAATTAACAGTCTTAAAATAGGTCACTGAGTAAACTGACTTAGTTGAGGGAGTCAATACGCCGCTATCACGTATTATTTGTATTAATTAGGTATCGTAATGTATTAGCAAAGAGGATAGTGTATTAAAGAAAGTTACTGTCAAAGTTAAATGTGTAATCACAGTGCATAGACTGCCATCTCTCGATACAGGCTTAAAACTTTTGAACCTCAGTTTCGACAATTTGGCCCATATTCTTAGCTTGATATGTTTTAAAATGACAAATATTAATATTAGCGCCATCTAGCCGAGCGTACCCCAAAGACCGTTTTCACATTATCCGATCCGATATCGGATGTAGGAAGGATGTAAAATGTAAGATTTATGCGCTTTCAGGTCTCTCAGATCATTATTACTAAATAAAAATCGATATAAAACGCAAAAATTGCGGATTTAATGCCGATGGCACTCTCCTACAACAGTTTTTGTCCGAGGCACCATGGAACTGCCGATATCGGCAGGACGCTTCCGACATTTTTTGGCATGCCGGACCCCCCGCCAGTTGTCGGCCGATAATATTTGTTTGTGTGAGTATATATGTATATATACGTTTGTATTACTGTGCGTGACAAAAATGGCGTCTATTAAACAGCTGCTATTAATGATCGAAATTCAAATTACTTGAAAATTCCCATTGAAAAAAAAAAGGTTAATGCATCGGTCCGAATTGCGGATACTTAGTTTTTTAACCCCCGACGCAAAAACGAAGGGGTGTTATAAGTTTGACGTGTCTGTCTGTCCGTCTGTCTGTCTGTCTGTATGTCTGTCTGTCTGTTTATCTGTCTGTCTGTGTGTGTGTCTGTCTGTGGCATCGTAGCTCCCGAACGGATGAACCGATTTTGATTTAGTTTTTTTTGTCTGAAAGCTGAGTTAGTCGGGAGTGTTCTTAGCCATGTTTCATGAAAATCGGTGCACTATGTCGCGGTGGGGGGTTTTTCAAAATTTTAATTTTGTGGTTAGGTTATTCATCTTTTAGTAGATATAGTTGAATGTAAAATTATTTATTTTGCCTGACATTCTGAGTATTTTTTATGCTCGTTATCTTAATTTTACAATATAATATTTAAGATATAGTGCTTATAATTATTAAATATAAACCAATTTTTTAATATTTTTTGATACAAAATCATACTTCATTGATTTGGAACAATGCGTTTTATCGGACCGACATCCGACACTATCGGAAGCGTTTATCGGATGTAGGATGTCGGTCCGACATCCGATATCGGATCGGATAATGTGAAAACGGCCTTTAGGTGTAATGCCATGTAGGCCACCGTAACCTTTTTCTGTATGGTACTGAGACTACTGAGGTACGTTTTTAGGGTTCCGTAGTCAACTAGGAACCCTTATAGTTTCGCCATGTCTGTCTGTCCGTCCGTCCGTCCGTCCGCGGATAATCTCAGTAACCGTTAGCACTAGAAAGCTGAAATTTCGTACCAATATGTATATCAATCGCGCCAACAAAGTGCAAAAATAAAAAATGGAAAAAAATGTTTTATTAGGGTACCCCCCCCCCACGTGTAAAGTGGGGGCTGATATTTTTTTTTCATTCCATCCCCAACGTGTGATATATTGTTGGATAGGTATTTAAAAATGAATAAGGGTTTACTAAGATCGTTTTTTGATAATATTAATATTTTCGGAAATAATCGCTCCTAAAGGAAAAAAAAGTGCGTCCCCCCCCCTCTAACTTTTGAACCATATGTTTAAAAAATATGAAAAAAATCACAAAAGTAGTACTTTATAAAGACTTTCTAGGAAAATTGTTTTGAACTTGATAGGTTCAGTAGTTTTTGAGAAAAATACGGAAAACTACGGAACCCTACACTGAGCGTGGCCCGACACGCACTTGGCCGTTTTTTTTTCTTAGACTTTATCTGTCTATACGGAGTTATATATGTCTTTGGTATTAAGTATCACGACCGCCATTGGTATCTAATCTCTGTCAAACAAGTCTGTCAGTAAATAAGAACAAAGAAAACTATAGGTATCCTTTTCTTTAGCACCCTAAAGAAAAGGATGCATATAGTTTTCTTTGTTCTTATTTACTGACAGACTTGTTTGACAGAGTATAGTTGGATGAGACGCGGGACTCGTGGAAGGTGGGGAAATTATTATTAACTGGATGTTCATGGAAGTTATGGAATTTTCAGTAGGATTAGCAGAAAACGCTCTATTGTTTTGGTCTTCTCATATTTTGTGTTTGTTGTTATCGTTATTATGCGGACGTTCACGGGCGCATGCGTATAGATAATACCATGTCTAAACTTATTATTATTAGGTAGTAATAAGTACTTATGTAATATGTACCTATTTTTTCAACAAACAAAATGAAAATAATGAACTAAATTTTAATCGATTTACAATCGTGTTTCAGTCATCACCATGAGAATACGGACGTTCTGCAAGTTGGTGGAGGTGAGCGAGCTGACGCCGCGCGAGCTGCGCGACGAGGCCGTCGTGCTGGACGGCCAGAACCTCTTCTACAGCTCCTACCGCCGCGCCGGCTTCTCCGCCGCCTTCGGCATCGAGGCCGACCGCTACGCCGCACACCTCAGCCAATACCTACAAATGTTCAAAAAGGCTAACCTCAAATGCTACTTCCTGTTCAAAGGAGGGCACCAGAACATGGACAAGCGGCTGAAGAAAGAAAAAGACACCAATATCGTCCCTGTACTCATGAAAGAAACTTACAAACAGGTCTTGAAAGAAATGGATTTTGAATTCGTAATCTGCGAGTATGAAAGCAAGAAAGATATAGTTGAACTAGCTCAGAAACTCAACTGTCCCATCATCAGTTATGACATTGAAAATTGTTTCTCCGGGCTCCAGTATATACCTTCTACTACGCTTGAACTTCAAAATGACACCATTCACTGTGGCTACTTCCTGTTAAAAACATTCTTACGAAAATATAACTTGACCGCGGACAAACTCGCCGCGTTCATAGTGTTGACAGATGAGAATATTTTCCCGGAAGGATTTTTCACAGAATTCTTTAAAAACATTAAAGCTCCTCTTGGGCCATTCAAACGTAATTTGCATTTGCTGAGGTGGCTTTCTAAGAGCAGCAAGCAACAGATCTCAGCTACTATCTTCAGGTCTGTATCGGCTGAGGACAAAACTACGTTCATTGAGGAGGAAGTGAAAGCTCGCGCGCAAATAGAACGGCGGGAGTGCGGCGGGCTCGGCGCGGCGTGCCTGCTGGACCGCGAGGCGGCCCGCGTGGCGCGCGCCGACCCGTGCTGGTTCGCGAAGGGTGTCGCCGCCGGACATGTCGTTATCGACTACGTCAACCTTTATCGGTCCAAAGTTTTTCTTGGTGCTCCTCCTATTAGTGGATTTGAACAAGACAACCCTACGCTTCTGGCTTTGGATATCATAAAGTACGCATATGATTTATTCACTAATTTTGAAAACGATGGTTTTAGTTTTGTATACGACGTCGGCCAGGAAAAAGAAACTATTCTCGTTGGAGACACGCATTCCATCCGGAAACCGGTATACGAAGCGGAAGTGTGTGTATTCGAGAACGGGTGGGAGTCTGTGCGCTCTCTCGGGTTGCTAGAGCACTTTGCGCACGAGACGCTGCAACTGGAGAGCCTGAAACGCCTCGAGAGCGTGCCGCAGGAGACGCGACTGCTGTTGCTGGCGCTGGCGTACTTCTGGCGGCGCAGGCCCTCGGCGCCCGCCGCGCTGTCCTCGGCCGTGCTGCTGGCCTACGTGATGCTCGACGTCGTTGCCGAAAAGGTTGACAAGAAAAATCTTCCGAAGTTCCCCTTTGACAGGAAGCCGATTCTGGATTCTACGATTGACAGGGGTGTGGTCACTGAGGCCGACTGCGGGATCGCGGCCGCTATTATGGAAGAGTACGCCTCCACGTCTGAAGGAGACGCGGAGTTGATTTTGGATGGGAAGCTGATTCATGCGCTGTCGGAATTCCAGCAGTGCCTGCTGCAGCTGTCGGCACTGAGCGTGCTGTGCGGGGCGGAGCTGCCGGCTCCCATGTTCGCGCGCACGTACAACGGCACGCTGGCTTACAAAGTGCTGCGCGCTGCGCAGGGCTCCGCGGACCGGCTGCTCTTCCTAGACGAGCTGCTTAGCCCTGCTCCCACCGTCTATGCTTATCTCAATGGCATTTTAGAGGCTTACGTACAAATTTTTTAAATTATGTTTTAAATTCAAACGGCATATATCATTTTTGATACCTATTTCATTTATCTTATCATATTAATATTAGAATATTACATATTATAGGTATTATTTTAATAAGCTGAAATTAGGAACGTTTTAATCCTATATTGCTTACAATTACATCACAAAAACTACAATTTATAATTAATAAATATTTTTTTCTACTCCCGTACTCTTATTCGTCATTTACAGTGTCGTGCATAGATATTTAAAACCCTAAGTATATAAAAAATGCCAGCCCTAACGGCCGGCTCCCCGCGCATCCACGCAGTAACGTTATACCCTGAAAAAGCATTGTTTGGCTTTGCAACCATGGCAACGCATTGTTATAACGTTACTGCGTGGGTGCCGGCGAGCCGGCAGGGGCTGGCATTGGGGAGGTGGCGCGGGCGCTGGTAGTGCAAACCGCGTCAATTGCGTCAAAATACAGGAATCAGTGTGAATTTCACGAAAGTTATTCAAGAAAACTATTAAAATCTAAGTACATGGTCGTAGAAAAAGTATTATACGCAACGGTGTTTAACTGAGTTAAAAAATACTCGTGGCGTCTTTATTAACAATTCTCAGCTTCGCCTCAAATTGTTTTTTGACCTCCTTTAAACGCCGGTTGCATAAAATATTATTATCAAGAAAATCCATTTCAGTGATTATTATTTCCTTCGGCTACCTACATACCTAGTCTAATGATGTCTGCAGTACATAATTATGGTGTTTTATCCGCAATAGTTCCCAAAGTAAAGTGTGGACACGAAAAAATCTGGTTGGACAGATAATGGTATACGTTTTTCTCGTGTGCACATTTTAAAGCAATTTGCTATTTTAATAATCTATATGAATAAAACCTACTCATTATAATGCATAGAAATGTATAATTACGCCAAATAATTTGCATCATACATTTTATTTCTTGAACAGCGTTTTTTGACAATCTTTACTCGCTTCCTATCCCAATTTCACAACTGTAGTTACTTTGTATTTTTAACCGCCTTCCAAATCTCAAGGGAAGGGGTTCTCAATTCGTCTGTATTTTTTTATTTTTATTTTTTTTAATGTTTGTTCCTCGATATCTCCGTCGTTACTGGACCGATTTTGAAATTTTTTTTTTTGATTGAATGTATATGCATACAGATTGGTCCCATTTTTCTCAGAACCCAGTCCTGATGATGGGATCCTGGAGAAATCGAGGGAACTCCTCAAATCTGAAAGGCATACATATGGTGATTTTTGTGTTTTTAAAGGAACAGCATGCATTTACGTACGGAACAGTGACATTTGGTGCAGTGGAACTTCTGATGATGGTCAGAATGGAACTCCTCAAATCTGAACGGCACACTTATAGTGACTTTGGTATTTTTATAAGAACAGCATGCACTTACGTCCAGAACAGTGACATTTGGTGCAGTGGAACTTCTGATGATGGTCAGAACGGAACTCCTCAAATCTGAACGGCACACTTATAGTGACTTTGGTATTTTTATAAGAACAGCATGCACTTACGTCCAGAACAGTGACATTTGGTGCAGTGGAACTGCTGATGAAGAGTGAGCCGCCCCTGGTTAGAGTTCCGTTCTGATAATCATTCTCATCTGTAAGTATCAGTACTCAGAATCATCCAAATTTCAAAATTGGTTCAGATAAATGACGGAGATATCGAATAACAAACATTAAAAAATATACAGACGAATTGATAACATAATCCAACATTTGAAAGTATTTACCACCAGAACCCCAAAGGAAGGCGGTTTTTTTTTCTTAAAAATTATTACAAGTTGTTTTACACACGTTAAAAATTAGATTTTTGGAAGTCAGGAAGACTTCTAGTCCAAGCACTGAAAGTTGTTTTCTATGGGAGAGCTTTTTTGTGAAAACGTTGAATTCACCAAAGTTAAAAAACCTCAAAACTATTTCAATCAGATTACAATTGAAGAAAAATGTTTACCATTGTGAAGTGAAGATATAATAACGTATAAATGTTGATTATTTAATTAAAAATTAACTAATTTTTAACAGGAAAACTTTGTAAAGAAGCCACTGTTCGCAAAATATTGGTACCATGGGTTATACACTGCTAGAATTCTTAGGTCACATATAGTTATAGTACTATTTATGTTTCTATTTTTAATATGTTGTTTGATGTCCATAAATTATTTGAAAAAAATGCTGCTTGAAAATTTCCATTTGATTAAAAGATTTACCATTCCATGTCCGACCAGATTTTTTCGTCTCCACAGTCTTTACACTTTTAGGACATTTATTGCCAGGACTTACTTAACTTCAAAGTATCATACGTAAGCTAAAATGCCTTTAGCTTGAGGCATTGTTCCAAGGATGCTGGCGACATTTTCTCGCTGTGTCGCACTGCTGATACGTTGTGCGAGGAAGTCGCCAGCTCTTCGGTCACCAGTTACATCAACCAGACGCTTTGCGATTTCTGCGAAAAACTTGTGCGCACCCATGTTCTAATCTATGTAGAGTTTCAACGCTGAAATTGTAATTTTGATTGCTGTACAAAATACTATATTAAAATATATACTAATTATATTAAGATAGATATAAAGATTAGAATAGAATAAACATTTATGCGTGAACACAGGCAAAACAAAATACACATAAGGTACAGCGGGGCAAATCTCGACTCCGAACTAACTTAATCCATTTTTTCCATTATTACACTGTGATAGGCTTGTGTCGTTCACGAACTATGAACCGTTAGGAATAAAATCCCATCAATGACCGAAATGAACTGAATCTTTCCGTGCTCTGTGAATCGGTCTTTGCTCATTTAGTCCAGTATAGGATCGGCGAGCGCGAGCGGTTTGGATCAAGAAAGAGTGTGTGACGGCGCCGACCGGGAGCGAGGTATTTAGCAAAGCGACACAAAAACGTCAAGTTTTCATATTAAGCTTCGGTTATTTACATCCTTTCGGCCCGGAATTGTTATTGTTTGTGGAATATTCGTATCATTTTGACACTAGTCGGTCCCATTCGTTCGATCTTTCCGACCGTAGTGGTCGCTGGTCTGACTGAACTAAATGAGCAAAGACCTAAAAGAGCGAACTAGTTCGTGGGAGCGATTGAACGAGATCGGAGCGCTCCGATCAACGAACGAAACGGCACAAGCCTACACTGTGATGTTGAGTTCTACATGTATCCACTGAACACGCCTACCATATATAACTGGTGGACACTCTATTTAATTAATAATGCAAACATTGTAAATAATGGAAAAATGGATCAGTTACATTTGCCCCCCAGTCGACATTTGCCCCGCTGTACCATAAGTAATTATTATAACAAAACAGAAAGAAATGAAGTGCCACGAAATTGCCTCATCTCAGCGTGTTGCTGGTGACTTCCAGCGCATAGTGTACATAGGTAGGTACAGTATATACATTACAGACGCTATGAGCGATTCATTAGTTAGGTAGGTAATTAAGTAGGAATTTAGGTAGAATACATGGCTGCAACAGGTGTCTATGCCTAACAACTATAGTTCATCCAAGGTTGTCGTAATGTTTTGAAGCCAATTACTTCGGTACTTGATAATTGAATACTCACAAATACTTATAGCTTTTCATAAATGCCAACGGATCATATATGCAATTATAAGTTCTTAGTTACGACTGACCTCATATAAAGAAGCTATGCGAAGAGCGAAGATATTTAATGATAATGACTATAAGTAGGTACCTATTGGATATTTTTTGTCGAGTTATTAAGAGTTTTTTTTTTAGAGATTTAGAGTTATTTTTTTTATTGCCTAAATCAAATGGATAATAAAATTCACGTAAGTAGTACGAATACAAGTAGTACAATGGTACCTACAGCAGACAGGCGCGGTGCATAAAAACATGTAATGTTCTCAACTGAAATGGACATACTACTTGCATGGTATCCACTTAACATCTCACTCATCATCTTAAATTTTGGTTGGATCTAATAAGTATAGGATTTGTTAGTGCGTCCTTATGTTTTATAGATATGTATTTGTGGTCCAAGAGCTGGCAGGATTTTGGAGTAGGTCCTTGAGGCAACCTGGAAAGGTGCTCAGATGCTTCTCTGATCATAGCCAACATCAGGTCTGCAAGTCTGGCAGCTGGGGAGCGGGGCTTTATCGAGCTATGAATTTTTAAAGATTTAATTTTTTGAGGCCCAAAAAAGGTGTTTGAGGCAACCTGGAATTATTAAAAAGTGAAAATAGAGTTCCTCAGAAGTCGCATAGTATTTATGCCAGATCATTTGGCCGGGTCCTTCACCGTGCCAGAACGGTACAAAGTGGTAAAAAAAAAAATTCCAAAAAAGGTTCTTGAGGCAGTCTGTCATTTTTACCAGTGAAAGATGAGGGTCTAAATAGCCATGGAAAAATAATGCCATGACATGAGGTGGGGTCCGTACCCTGCCATTCGATCTTGAAAGTCAATTTTTTAGTTTTTCGTAAATAACTCGTAAACGGTGGCCCACAGCAAAAAAATATGTTAAACAGAAAATATCTACATAAAATTTCCTACAAGAAAGGTTATGTACGTTTTTTCGATAGGATCAATATATAAATGGATAATTTAGTAAGAAAGTTTTTTTTAATCGATTACATGCTCCGTTTTTCGTCAATACCTCGTAAACGGTGGCCCACAGCAAAAAATTATGTTAAACAGAAAATATCTACATAAAATTTCCTATAAGAAAGGTTATATAACTTTTTTCGCTAGGATCAATTTTTTAGTTGGAAAGTATTTTTAAATAGATATTTGGGCCGTTTTTTGTTGATAACTCAAAAATGGTGGCTCACAGCCAAAAATAATGTTAGACAGAATTAATCTACATAATATTTCCTACAAGAAAGGTTCTATACGTTTTTCGCTAGAATCAATATTTTAGTTGGAAAGTATTTTTAAATACATTTCATGGGCAGTTTTTTGTTAATAACTCGAATTCGGTGGCTCACAGCCAAAAATAATGTTAAGCATAATTAATCTACATAATATTTCCCACAAGAAAGGTTCTATAACATTTTTCGCTAGAATCAATATTTTAGTTGGAAAGTATTTTTAAATAGATTACATGGGCCGTTTTTTGTTAATAACTCGAAATCGGTGGCTCACAGCCAAAACTAATGTTACACAAAATTAATCTACATAATATTTCCTACAAGAAGGGTTCTATAACATTTTTCGCTAGAATCAATATTTTAGTTGGAAATTATTTTTAAATAGATTTCATGGGCCGTTTTTTGTTAATAACTCGAAATCGGTGGCTCACAGCCAAAACTAATGTTACACAGAATTAATCTTCATAATATTTCCTACAAGAAAGGTTCTATAATATTTTTCGCTAGGATCAATATTTTAGTTGGGAAGTATTTTTAAATAGATTTCATGGGCCGTTTTTTGTAAATACCTCGTAAACGGTGGCCTACAGCTAAATAAAATGTTTACGAGAAAAAAATCTACATAAGATTTCCTACAAGAAAGGTTCTATACGTTTTTTCGCTAGAATCAATATTTTAGTTGGAAAGTATTTTTAAATGGGCGGCTTTTTGTTGATAACTCAAAAACGGTGGCTCACAGCAAAAATAATGGTATACAGAATTAATCGTCATAATATTTCCTACAAGAAAGGTTCTATAAGATTTTTCGCTAGGATCAATATTTTAGTTGGAAAATATTTTTAAATAGATTTCATGGGCCGTTTTTTGTAAATACCTCGTAAACGGTGGCCCACAGCTAAATAAAATGTACACGAGAATAAAATCTACATAAAATTTCCTATAAGAAAGGTTCTATACGTTTTTTCGCTAGGATCAATATTTTAGTTGGAAAGTATTTTGAAATAGATTACATGGGCCGCTTTTTGTTAATAACATCAAAAACGGTGCCCCATTACCAGAAATAATATTAAACAGAAATAATCTATATAATATTTGCTACAAGAAACGTTATGTATGATTTTTCGTTAGGATCAATATTTTAGTAGGACAGTATTTTAAATAGATTACACGAGCCGTTTTTTGCAAATAACTCGAAAACGGTGGTCCACAGCACAGCTAAATCAATCTTCAACGGGAATAACAAACATAAAATTTGCTACAATAAAAGTTTTGTACGTTTTTTCGCTAGGATCTATTGATCCTAAAATTGATAATGATAACGTTAAAAAATATTATTATATTTAAATAGATTTATTTATTTATTAACACAAAGAAAATTACACAGTATGACAGTATACAAAACTAAAGCACCGTGAATTTTAAATAAACATTACAACAAGTAACACAAAATTAAATATTAAATAAACAGCAAAATCAAAACATTACATACCATAACATAACTAATAAATAACAGATGAAGGCCTAGCATCCAATCCCACACAAAACCTCATGCATTCGTCACGTATAAACGCCCATCTGCTCGCAAGAATATCAACATTAGGTGCCACGTCTAAAAACTCATTCACTATTTGCAGTGCACGAACTAGCGGTTACTTGCGGCAAAACACGGTTCGAGCGGCCGGCACCGCCAGTAGGGGTTATATGCTTTTCGTGAATGTAGGCATCACGAAAAGCATATTTCGTCACAGAGGGAACAAATAGACGGACCAGCTGGGATACTAAAACCGGGCAATCTGACTCCCCCTTCAAAATACCACATGCAACAGACATCAGCACGACATTACGCCTAACTTCTAACGAGAAGAAACCCAACGTCCCCAAAAGGAATTTTGTTGGGTACAAGAATCGGTAATACCCGTACATTTTTTTATAAAAGAAACGCAAAAATGTTTTTTTGGACCTTTTCGAGCAGCAGGATGTAGGGCGCTTCATGTGGATTCCAAACGGCTGAGGCTGTCTCAAGCTTACTTCTCAGGAGGGCAGTATAAATAAGCTTTATGTCCCTGGGACAGTCTGGCGTGCGCTGCCATTACGTTCGGACGTATTCCTTTGTTTACTTGTTTGTAATACCGATTTTTAGTGATTTACAGCGAGTGATACAACTCTGAGTGTGTACAAAGTGATTATAATGTCTTTAGTATTGATAATACGTGAAAAACTAAGTTAATTCGTGGTTTATATTCGTGGAGGGGTTTTTTAAAACTACCCTCATTTTTTAATATGAGTGATCGGGAGGAGAACCCTGGCCCCGGGCCGGCTGGGATGTCCCCAGAATCAATCAGGAAGGTTATTTTGGGCTCCGAGGGCTCCCTTCGCGGAGATGGGGAGATGGACTTGCAGTGGGATGACGGAGATATGAGTTACGGTAACAATCACGCTCAGGAGCGCGAGATAGACGCTGCGGAGCTTCGAGGCGATAAGAGACGATTAGAGACGGAGATAGGGGGTGATGAGGATGATGAGGGTTATACGGTCGTATCTAGGAATAAACGTAGAGATGTTCGTCGCTCACCCCCTTCGATTAGCCCTCAGCCAAAGTCCGACGATATTGTCTATGAGATTTCCGTTAACTCCAAAGAAGTTCTCCCGAAACAGCTGGGGTTTGCAAAGCTTTTATCGAGTCATAATGTGCAGGGCGTCTTAAGAGTAATTTATAAAAGTCCGTACAAATTACTGATCAGATTTGATAGCGACATTAACGCAAGCAAATTTTTGGAAAGTGACGTTGCGAAGAAAGATGATTGGATTTGTAGAAATACTAATGAGTTGCCATTCTGCTACGGGGTAGTCAGAGACATAGACTTTGATGTTGATGAAAAGGACCTCAAAGATATTTTAGTGTGTGATTCAGATGCAGAGATCTTAGCCGTCAAACGATTAAATAAAAGAGATGGGCAAGGCAAGTGGGTAAAAAGTGAAACCGTGCGTATTTGCTTTCGAGGGTCAGTTCTGCCCCCTTATGTTAAGGCGTATGGATGTCGAATGGCGGTAGACTCGTATAAGTACCCGGTTACGCAGTGTTCGAGATGTTGGCGCTTTGGGCATGTCAGTAAGTTTTGTCCATCCAAGGCACAAATCTGTCCTAAATGCGGAGAAAAACACGAAAATTGTGAAACAAAGAAGTTCCAATGTGTGAACTGCAAGGGAAACCATTTATCTTTGATGAAAAGTTTATGTCCCGCGTTCCTCAGAGAGAGATCCATTCGCATATTCATGGGAGTAAATAGTTGCACATATAAAGTAGCTTTACAGAAAATTAACGAAGAAAAAAAACAGAAGACTGTTATAACTAGTGTATTCCAGGCTAGTCAAGCCTCGCTACCGAATTCAACCGGGGAATCCTTGAATTCCGCTTATAGAAATGTATGTGCTGGAGCTTCTGGTGTCAGTAACATACATTTGGAAGGAGAGCACCCTGAGATAGAAATAGAAGAAAGTGCACCTCAGAAGAAGAAAATTGAAAGTAAAAATAAAAAGCTAAGTGACAAAAAACAACGTAAATCGAGAAGAAAGGAGAAATATAATATGAGTGTTGATGAATCATCTGATACAGAAAGTATTGTTCCTTCAAATGACGCAGCCCCAGTTCAGCAATCTCGAAGGACTCGCAAAGAAAGAAAGTCATTAATTGATAGATTTCTAGACAAGATAAAAGAAGCAATTGCAAGCGAGGGAGATCTTGAAAATAAAGTAAAGCTATTTATGGAATTTATCTGGAGTGAGGTTAAGAAGTATGTTCAGAAATTTTTCACTATAGAGATGTTGTTAAAGCTATTTGAAAATCAAAATAATGGATAGTAACGCCCAAAAGGATTTGATAAGTATATACCAATGGAATGCTAACAGTTTAAAACCTAAAGCTCGTGACTTTGAACTTTTATTATTACAAAATAAAATCCATATGGCTTTTGTAAGTGAGACCTGGCTTTCTACTCAAACTATTCTAAAGTTTAGTGGTTATAACGTAGTAAGAGCAGACAGGCACGATTCTTATGGCGGCTTGTGTGCCATCATACATAGATCAATAAAATTCTCACATAGGCCTTACAATATAACTAATTGTGACATGCAAGTAATGATTATTGAAATATTTAATATTCCTGGCCTTAAACATATTATATCGATATATTGCCCTCCTTCCACATCTACTAATCAACATGATTGGGACTCGATCTTCAGTTTTGTTAAGTCAGAATGTTTAATCATAGGTGATATGAATGCTCATCATGCGCTATGGTCATCTAAGTCTGACCGAAGAGGAGAATCTGTCTACAAAGCTATGTTTGAAAATGATTTTGTATGCCTGAACGACGGTTCGCACACTCGCATTAAATGGGTTAATGGCAGTCTGCAGACTTCTTCACCTGACATCTCATTCGCTTCAACAGACATTGCTACTAATGCTACCTGGCAAACATGTAATGAAAATTTAGGCAGTGATCACGTGATAGTAAAGATGAACTGTGGATATATGCGCTCTAAAAATTTTATCAAGAAGAGGAACTATAAGGAGGCTAATTGGGCGGAGTACAATAAAGAAGCAGAAATAGTGTTTGATACTTCAGTGTGTGATGATGTTCAAACTAGTTATGATTTATTTTTGAATAACATCCAATCACTAGCTGATAAACATATTCCTTGGATCAAAATAAGTGAGGACCCTTCATCAAAATTTAGACCTAAACATTATTGGAACCCAGAAATATCCAAAGCAGTAGCAGAAAGACGTCTCGCCCTGGCAAAGCTGCGACGTAATCCCACTCCATTAAATCTTTCTTGCTGGCAAACTAAGGTGTCAAAAGCCAATGAGCTCATTAAAAAAGCTAGCTCGAAGGCGTGGAAAGACTTCTGCACTAGCATCGACCAAGAATCATCGGCTACCAACATGTGGAGGAAAATGAGGTGGATGAAGGGAAACTTTGCAGGCCGCGCTGGAGTTGACCCAGACAACGCTAGAATTTTGCTTCGATCATTAACCCCGGATAGTGTTGCTGAACCAGACCCGTCTTTTTCTTGTGGACAAACTTCTGTTTTAGAAATTCCAATTTCTCTCACTGAATTACTAAACTGTTTAAAAAAGAAGGATACTTCCCCAGGCGTTGATAACATTTCCTATTCTATGATTTATAACCTTTCAAACAATGGTAAATTAATGTTGTTAAAAATATTTAATCTCATAATGCAGACTGGTGTTGTCCCGGATCAGTGGAGAGATATTCAAATAGTTCCTATACTTAAACCGGGGAGGGACCCTGGATTATCATCTTCATTACGTCCGATTTCTTTAATGTCTTGTCCGTGTAAAATCTTACATCTGATACTTATGAAGAGAATTGAATGGTTCGTTGAAAGTCGAGGTCTCCTTCCCAGCTCATCCACTGGTTTTAGACGGTCCCAGTCTTGTTTAGATAATTTAGTTTTGCTTACTACTGATATTCAGCAAGGATTTTCTAAAAAACAACCTACTGTTGCTTGTTTTATCGACATTGATAATGCATATAACAACATAAATATAAGCTCATTAATTGACATTTTACAAACTGTAGGCATAGGTGAAAGGATATGTAAATATTTATGGAATTTTCTTTCTGATAGACGCTGTAGAATTCTTCAAAATTGTAAAGATAACCTTTTAATTAGACATACACACCAAGGATTAGCCCAAGGAGATCCCATATCGCCTCTCTTATTTAATATTGCAACTAGGAAGATAGGTAATAGTATTAATAATGTTTGTATTTCACAATACGCTGATGATTTTGTATTGTATAAAACAGTAGATAATGGGCGGACTTTAGATACAGTTAATGCTCTTCAACTTTCTATTGAATGTTTGGTTGATTGTTTAGAAAAAGTAGGCTTACATCTATCTGAGACTAAATCAAAAACATGTGTTTTTAAAAGATCACGAAAAGATGTTAATGTTAATATAGTTGTTAATGGCAAGCCTCTCGAGGTTGTTCATAGAGTTAAGTATTTAGGATTATGGCTTGATTCATCTCTGAGATGGGGGCTTCATATAAAGGAGCTTTGTGAAAGAAATTACAAACATATTAATATTTTAAAGGTTCTAGCGGGCAGGTCTTGGGAGTTCACCCTAAACATCTTAGGCGCCTTTATATATCGCTCTTAAGAAGTCGTCTGGACTATGGTAGTTTCATTTATGGAAGCTGTGCCTTCTCTCATTTGAAGAAACTTGATATTTTACAAAACAGAGCTTTACGCGTGTGCGGAGGCTTCATACGTAGCACGCCTATTATAGCTATGGAAAGTGAACTCTCCATTCCTCCCTTGTCTGTGCGGCGATATTGGTTAGGTTGTAGATTTTTACTAAGAATAAGATCTAAAACAAGTTGCCCCATTATATTAGCGTTACAGAACATTTTGACTAAACGAAGTCTATTTAGTGACACAAATTTTCCTTTGTTGGCAAACATATATGATGAATGGAATCATCTACCTGTACATCACTCTGACAAATTGGATATGTACTCTCTGAATACGTGGGTATCCTCGATCGACATTAGGTCATGTGTGATTGATAGAATTGATTATATTGATATTCCTAAACGGCACCATCAGAATGAGGCGTTGAAAAATTCTACATTGAGAATGCTTACTGAGCAGTATGATCAATTCTATAAATTATACACTGATGGTTCGAGATGTGTACAGGGTGTTGGAGCAGCTCTGTTTGATCCTCAGTGCAATGTTTCACTCATGTGGAAGCTGCATGATGACGTGTGCATTATGCGAGCTGAACTTGTAGCTATTAAAGAGGCTTTGTCTTATGCAAATAATCTAGCTAATAGTACTCCCGTTGTAATACTATCTGACTCAAAGAGTGCACTTCAACACCTTAACCGTTGTGTTCATGGACAAAGAGGCATGCCTATTGCATATGAAGCTCTCCAGTTGATTAATGAGTTTGCTTGCAATGATAGGGTGGTCAGATTACAGTGGATTCCTTCCCATATAGGTCTAGCCGGAAACGAGAATGTAGATAAGCTTGCTAAGACCGCTGTAATGGATGGTTCTGTACTAGATTCTAAACCATACTCAAGTGAAGTAATTCCCAGTATTAAAAAAAGGAGTTTACAAAAATGGGAATACCATTTTGGAGAACAATCGCTGTCAAAGGGTGTAGGAATCTGGTACAGAACTATTCAAGCTAGACCCTTATGGATTCCCTGGTTTGACTCTGCCAATCTCGCTAGAAAAGTGTTAGTCTCAGCTTTCCGAGTCCGGTCTGGGCACATTCCTACAAACAAGTTTCTGTGTATGATGGGTGTTAAGCCATCCTCACTGTGTTTAGACTGCCAGAAGACTGATGACCTGTCTCATGTGTTGTTGGACTGTGTCCGGAACTTGGAATTGAGGAATAGAATTTTTGGTGGTTCGGGCTCCATGCACAATGGACAGATCAATTGCTGGTTGGCAGAGCCAATGTCAGACAGGGCAATCAGTGTATACCACTTTATAGATCTCTCCCTTCAGTAGGGAGATTTGTAAGCACCCATGAGGCTGACATGTTCACCCAGAGTGTCCAAAGCCTCGACAAAAATAAGATTAAAAAAAAAAAAAAATGTCCCTGGGATTGTCAAATTCTTTGGCGTTGCGGACAACAAACCCAAGCCTGCGGTAACAGTCTGCAGCAAGCATTGTCATGTGCTCATGAAAGTTAAGGTGGGAATCTAAAACAACCCCCAAGTCCCGTATCAATGTGACACGGGCGATGGGTTTCCACCCCAGGAGATACTGCCTACACAGGGGACTACGCGCTTTACAAAAAGTAATAACCGCACAGTTGTCAACATTGAACTGAAGTTTCAGAAGTTTGTTTACAAGACTCAATTCATAAACCCGATCAATATCACTTTGTAAAGATTGTAAGTCAGAATCTTCCTGGACCCTGTAAATTAGTTTCAGGTCGTCAGCATAGAGTAGGCATTGCGCATGCTTAAATAAATAAATAAATAATAAATAAATATTATAGGACATTCTTACACAGATTGACTTGATTGATTGCTTAGGCACCAAGGCCAGATCATTGACCATAACACCAAAGAGCAGAGGACCCAGAATAGAGCCCTGACTGACCCCGGAACGGGTGGGGTAGGCACTCGACACATAGCATCCGTGCTGCACATATTGCCGTCTATCACGTAGATAACTAGCAAAAAGGCAAAACAGTTTAGGCGAGAAACCAATGCTGCATAATTTGCTTAAGAGTACGTCGTTATCTACGCGATCAAAGGCTTTTTTTAAATCAAAGTACAGCACGTCCACCTGCATCCCTCTATCTAAGTAGCGCGAAACGGAATCAACCAAGGTTAAGAGGCCTTATTCCTAAAGAAGAGCGTTTTTTGCAAAATGTAACATTTTTCATTCAAAACTATAAAGAAACTATACTTAAGTGATTATTAAAAAACTGATAATGTTCCTAAAAGAACATATCTTAAGCTAGTTAATCATAATATAATATTTTAAAATATGTCTTTTTATACTTAAAACAAATCAGTTTTTTCGGTAGACGTTTTCAAATTCGTAGTGGGATCACTCGTTTAGAATCGTGATTGTGCTGTTAAATATGTTATTTGGGGTAATAAATGATCACAATCCTATTTGTTATATCCAGCACGGGAAGCATGGTCGCGCGATAGACGATAAAAGCATGGTCGCGCGATAGGCCGTCCGGATATCGCACTTACAAATAGTGTGATAGGGACGGCCTGCTATTTTATCGTCTATCGCGCGACCATGCTCCCCGTGCTGTACGAGGTAATCATAGTTTGACATTTTAAGATTTATTTGAAATGGTGGATTTAATAAATAACCTTCCGTATCTTCCCCATTTTTTCGATAAAAAGAGGTTTACATTATGTATTTTTCCTGGGATTCCTGCATTTATTGTAACTCTTAAATAATATTATCCTAAACTAGAACTTCTTGTTGACATATAAGAAAAAAATTATACATATAGGACATACCTTTCTGTCGACAGACATTTTTTAAAGCACCTAAAATTCGAATAAAATACACTGTGTTGATACGGGCCCGCTCAGTCTGCGCCGAGCGCTCGTAGGTCGTAGACAACGGACTTGCGTTCGATCGTCCGGCGCTCCTTGCTTTCGTAAGTAGCTAGATAGTTCCGAGAAATGCTGTATACTGCGACTTAACAAATCTTGATCCCGTGGGTGGCAAACAGGCATACGGTCTTATATATATAGCCTGTCAACCAAATTTTGGCAGTAGCAATGTACATCAAACTAAAGTATGGTATCCCTATGAAACGAACAAAAACCAGCAATGTACGTCGAACAGCAACAGATTTTTTTTTTCAGGGGGCTCGCTCCTTCCTTACGAATTAGATAATGTATTGAAAAGGGACGGATATGTGCTAGTTATTTCTCTTTTTGGTAGGTCGGAGATTTCCACAGATAAGATACAAATGACACGCGAACTTCCACCGTTTTTCAAAACACACTAGTTTTGAAAAACGGTGGAAGTTCGCGTGTGCGGTGCTAGCCCGCGAATTTTCAAATTTGCCGCCTTTTTCTAGTGACAAGATTTGGTTGACGGTCTATAGCTGCAACCCCACTGATTTCTAACCTCTCCCTATATCTGGAGAACGGCTAAACCGATTTCGACGGTCGAAGTGTCTTTGTATAGAGGGAGCGGAGAGACGTGTGGGAAAAATATGGAATCTGGTCTGCGACTCTTGGGTCAAAAAATGTTGGACGGCCTGGCTAAACGGGGGGAGATATTGGCGGGGTGCTCGACCAAATGTCATAGAGGACCCTGGGCAGTTTTTGAGGCCGCCATTTTTTTTTTCAAAATGGCCGACTTGTTTTTTGTCGATTTTTCAAGTTTATCCTAGAGTGCTCAAATTTTGGTCATAGAATCTCTCTAGGGTCTAGATTAGAATGATATAAAAAAAAATTGAAAAATGCTACAAATGGGAAAAAAAAATTCCACTTTTTTTGTATGGCAACTTTTAAACCGTAAGAGATAGCCGGGGGTGCTCGATCAAATGTCATACAGGAGCCCGAGTAGAAAAAAGTTGCATCAAAAAATTCAAAATGGCCGACTTTTTTTTTCAAGTTGGTCCGAGCGCGCTGAAATTTTGCATGCGGAGAGGTATGGGCCCTTAGAATACAAATGTCAAAAAAATTTTTCGAAAATCCAAGATGGCCGCCGTTATGGCAAAATAATTTTTTCAAGTATTTTCGCGAGCCCAAAGAGCGAGCTTCAGGGTGGGAGGCCGAAGGCCGACCTCGCGGAGGGCCGCAGGAACGGGGCTCACCTTTAGGCTCCCACCCGGGCCAAATCAAAGTAATTTCACTGCGGGCATAAAGTGCTCCCATACAATTTCCTTACAAAAGTGTCTTAAACAAGCGTAACCGGCGGGCCGAAGGCCCAACGGTAGAGCTTCGGAGCCGAGCGAAGGCCGAAGGCCGAGCTCCGCGTAGGGCCTAAGGCCCGGAGCGTCCCTGATGGACTCGCCGGCGGTCCGGGAAGTTGGAAAAATACTTTCCAACTAAAATATTGATCCTAGCGAAAAATATTAAAGAACCTTTCTTGTAGGAAATATTATGAAGATTAATTCTGTGAAACATTAGTTTTGGCTGTGAGCCACCGATTTCGAGTTATTAACAAAAAACGGCCCATGAAATCTATTCAAAAATACTTTCCAACTAAAATATTGATTCTAGCGAAAAATGTTATAGAACCTTTCTTGTAGGAAATATTATTTAGATTAATTCTGTATAACATTATTTTTGGCTGTGAGCCACCGATTTCGAGTTATTAACAAAAAACTGCCCATGAAATCTATTTAAAAATACTTTCCAACTAAAATATTGATCCTAGCGAAAAATCTTATAGAACCTTTCTTGTAGGAAATATCGACTCTTTTATTTTAACCCTAGAATCCATTCGCTAGTTCGTGTTGCAATTCCACACTCGGTTAAAATACAACTTTGCTCCCTTGTATAACAAATAACTATTGCTTGTTTTTAATTATTGCACTGTCAGGAAAATCTAGTTAGTTTATAAATCGCGTGTAATGTCTAATCGGCTAGGAAAACCTTGTTTTTATACCGCGACCTTGATTTAATAGGGGGCCGGTCTCTCTTACCAACGTCATACTATGTTCAATGATTTTGAAACTAAGGATAAATTTATAGAAAATGGCGCGAAATTAAAATGTTGTATGGGACGATAAACAGTATAAATATTCACGATTTTTTTTATATACTACGTCGGTGGCAAACAAGCATACGGCCCGCCTGATGTAAAGCGGTCACCGTAACCTATGGACGCCTGCAACTCAAACAGTGTCACATGCGCGTTGCCACCCCATTAGAAACTTGTACATTCCCTTTTTAACGCTTTGGGGCTAAAAGTATTGTATAACTAAAATATTGATCCTAGCGAAAAATCTTATAGAACCTTTCTTGTAGAAAATATTATGTAGATTAATTCTGTCTAACATTATTTTTGGCTGTGAGCCACCGTTTTTGAGTTATCAACAAGAAACGGCTCAAATATCTATTTAAAAATACTTTCCAACTAAAAAATTGATCCTAGCGAAAAATATTATAGAACCTTTCTTGTAGGAAATATTATGAAGATTAATTCTGTGTAACATTAGTTTTGGCTGTGAGCCACCGATTTCGAGTTATTAACAAAAAACGGCCCATGAAATCTATTTAAAAATAATTTCCAACTAAAATATTGATTCTAGCGAAAAATGTTATAGAACCCTTCTTGTAGGAAATATTATGTAGATTAATTTTGTGTAACATTAGTTTTGGCTGTGAGCCACCGATTTCGAGTTATTAACAAAAACGGCCCATGTAATCTATTTAAAAATACTTTCCAACTAAAATATTGATTCTAGCGAAAAATGTTATAGAACCTTTCTTGTGGGAAATATTATGTAGATTAATTCTGTTTAACATTATTTTTGGCTGTGAGCCACCGAATTCGAGTTATTAACAAAAAATTGCCCATGAAATGTATTTAAAAATACTTTCCAACTAAAATATTGATTCTAGCGAAAAAACGTATAGAACCTTTCTTGTAGGAAATATTATGTAGATTAATTCTGTCTAACATTATTTTTGGCTGTGAGCCACCGTTTTTGAGTTATCAACAAAAAACGGCCCAAATATCTATTTAAAAATACTTTCCAACTAAAAAATTGATCCTAGCGAAAAAAGTTATATAACCTTTCTTATAGGAAATTTTATGTAGATATTTTCTGTTTAACATAATTTTTTGCTGTGGGCCACCGTTTACGAGGTATTGACGAAAAACGGAGCATGTAATCGATTAAAAAAAACTTTCTTACTAAATTATCCATTTATATATTGATCCTATCGAAAAAACGTACATAACCTTTCTTGTAGGAAATTTTATGTAGATATTTTCTGTTTAACATATTTTTTTGCTGTGGGCCACCGTTTACGAGTTATTTACGAAAAACTAAAAAATTGACTTTCAAGATCGAATGGCAGGGTACGGACCCCACCTCATGTCATGGCATTATTTTTCCATGGCTATTTAGACCCTCATCTTTCACTGGTAAAAATGACAGACTGCCTCAAGAACCTTTTTTGGAATTTTTTTTTTTTTACCACTTTGTACCGTTCTGGCACGGTGAAGGACCCGGCCAAATGATCTGGCATAAATACTTTGCGACTTCTGAGGAACTCTATTTTCACTTTTTAATAATTCCAGGTTGCCTCAAACACCTTTTTTGGGCCTCAAAAAATTAAATCTTTAAAAATTCATAGCTCGATAAAGCCCCGCTCCCCAGCTGCCAGACTTGCAGACCTGATGTTGGCTATGATCAGAGAAGCATCTGAGCACCTTTCCAGGTTGCCTCAAGGACCTACTCCAAAATCCTGCCAGCTCTCCGTCTATTGTGACCACTTAGGCCGGCCGCTTCGATAAGTACATTATGATGTGATGGCGCATATACCTATACAGTGTACAGTACATTATTGTATGATATAGGTACCTACTAATAGTTCTGTTTACAGTGTGTATAAAGTGGTTATACGAACGAACGTAGGTCGTGAAAGGATGTGCCGAGGATAACAGCTTGTCGCTAAAGTCCTTGAGGCCTCTAAGTAGGCAAACAGACCCATCGGTCCCATCAGACCTGTTTACATACTTAGCTAACGTTTGCGTCTAGGTACGATGTTTCATCTCAATTCAAATATTTTTGGATATAAGATGAAACCGATACACGTACTTATAGGTATTTAATACGCAAAACAATATAATGAATCAGAAACACCCACGTTACCGAGGTTATTTAACTTTCAAGTGACAGTTTAGTCCATGTTTAGTCGTTAAATTTTGAGACAAATTAAGAAGGTCGAACGTCCTTCCTCAACTTTGCTGGTTTTCTCATAGTTTAAGGCAGGGGTCGACAAATTTTGAGACAAGGAAAAAAATTAAATTTTCGGGATCACAACTACTTGTGCGCTGATTTAAGAACTAAGTAGGTCATTATAGTTTAGGGCCGCGGTAGTTCAGCTGACTCGGCTAACGTTCATACCACAAGACTATTCGGTCGGACTACAGAGGACCAATTTTTGAATTTTGACCACTAGATTTCAAAGTTGTAGAAGCTATTTTACGAAAATAGCATTTCGCCGTTTCCCACAGATTTCGAATGATGAAATCGTGCGTTCGAAATTTAAAAATCGGTCCTTTGATCGAGCCGTGCGTGCCCGTTAGCCTCGTAAACTGAAGGCCCGGGTTGTATTCCCGGCTGGACCATCGGTGGACTTGGTCGCTTTTTGTATATCAGTGATAAGTTCTTGAGTGACGTAAAGACACAATTCGTACCTAGTGCTTTTGTTGCCGACCCCTGATCTAGGCTAGAGGTCGGAGCAATCTTTCCATCGTCGTCACACGGAGCTTGTCCGACCTTCTTCATTAACCACGGGACAAACGCGTGAACATTTCGAATGCATTATGTGAAACAATATAAACTGCACAGCCATTTAGCGGTGACTAGGGATTGCAGTACCGGTACTGTTTTAAAGAACCGGGATTTTCGGTACCGAAGTAATATGGAACCGGGATTTCCCGGGATTTTCGGTACTTTCGGGACTGGTCTAATTTTTTGGATTTTTCAAATAAAACAACATATTTTTTGGCATTTTACATCGTTTATTAATATATTACCATAACCGAACCGCACTGGTTTCGCTCGGCGTATTATTTTATCTGCCTTTTTTATTTCATAGTCATTTTCATAGTGAGAATATACCGTGCAACAACCGGGGAACCGGTGCAAATCGTGAAGAATTCCGCCTAAACCCGACTATCTGGCAACACCAATGGTTACCGTTGCAATACATTGCTCCGATTAAGCGATCTGCCATTGCTGGGAGATGTTTAATCGCTTAGTAATAAATAAATAAATAAATATTGGGGACACCCCACACAGATCAACTCAGCCCCAAAATAAGCAAAGCTTGTACTACGGTTGCTAAGCGACGATATACATAGTTAAATAGATAAATACATACTTATATACATAGAAAACATCCATGACTCAGGAACAAATATCTGTGCTCATCACACAAATAAATGCCCTTACCGGGATTCGAACCCAGGAACGCGGCTTAGCAGGCAGGGTCACTACCGACTGAGCCAGACGGGTCGTTTAGTAAAAGAAATAAGACAAAATACTATTAAAGAAATATAATAATTGATTATAGACCGGCAGTAAATCCTCACAAAATTCCCCAAACATGTAATTTGAATCAAAGAATGTAAACTAAAGGAAACAAAACATTTGAGATTTGATTTGATTTGAGATGGACTATTTTTTTGCTAGTCAGAGGGATCGTTCTCGAGAAAATTAGTCATTTTCTGGAAATTTCTGCGGAATACCGTAATATCACAATATATGTAAACATTTTTTTTAAAGTTCAGCATGTTTATAGCAGTTATCATTAAAAGTTAGACATAAGCCATTGCCGACTTTTTTTCTAGACCTACATTTATGTGTCAGAGTGACCATACATTATTTTGTTATAAGTCGATCGGTACGTACGGGCAGGGTTTCGATTGAAGCTCTTAAGCAGCGTGATTTCTACCGATTTTTAGCACATATATATACACACACTCATGTTTTAATAATCAATTTATAATAAGAAAACCTTAAATATTCCTCAAGAATCACTCTATTCATACATAGGTGAAAAACGCATAGGTAAATATCCATTTAGTAGTTTTTGAGTCTATCGCAAAATTCGCGAACACAGTTTTATAACATGCAGAGAAATGAGTCAAATGAGATTGAGAGAGGAAAAATAAATACACATATTAATATAACAAACCTTCACCAAAAATACAAAACTCGACTACTGAACTGGCTAGTGGGGCTAGCTAGGGTATCGCGGTGGCTATGGCTACGGCTGCCAAGCTGCCACTGCCACACGCTATTAAATAGTGACTAAGAGCGAGTTACTGTATCTACGCCTATTTTTTAACTGTTTAAATAATAGACACAGAAATAAATACATTTTGTAGCACAAAATGTGACTAAAAAATATTTCCCGAAAGTACCGAAAGTACCGGGATTTTTCAAGTTGATTTCCCGGTTCTTTACTTGGCCAAAAATCCCGGGAATTCCCGGTACTTTCGGTACCGGTATTTCCCGGGAGCAAACCCTAGTTGACGTTTACATGCGGTTATGAGGGAAATTATAAAAAGCGGAGATATTTATAAACTGTTTCCTTGTTATTATCTTAAATGTACTTTCTATTCCCCTTAATAAATAAATGTACTTTTTTTTCCCTGTGTGGTGACGGGTTAAGAATTTCACTACCCCCTTTCTTCCCATGGGTGTCGTAGAAGGCAACTATGGGATATGGGTTAAATTGTGGCGTAAGCGAGAGGCTGGCAACCTGTCACTGCAATGTCACAGTTTCGTTTCCTTTCGACCACTTATTTGCCAAGAGTGGCACTGAAGCTTTAGTAGTTTCATGTGCTCTGCCTACCCCTTTATGGGATACAGGCGTGATTGTATGTAGGTATGTATGTATGTACTTTCTATAAAGATCAGTTCGAATCCTGCAGGTGGCCACTAATTATTTACGTACAGCAAATATATGACGTATAATCTTATGAGATGTTATTTAGGCTTCTTAGTTCTTAGTTTCAATATGTAAGTATTCGGTTATTTCATATAATTAGGTAAATATATTTTACAATTAGATTTTGGGTACCTTTAGCTTTTTAGTAAACGGTAAAATGCAGTAAGTACATTAGATTAATAAGTGCGATAGTGACGGCCTGATGTTTTTAGGGTTCCGTAGTCAACTAGGAACCCTTATAGTTTCGCCATGTCTGTCTGTCCGTCCGTCCGTCCGTCCGTCCGTCCGTCCGTCCGTCCGTCCGTCCGTCCGTCCGTCCGCGGATAATCTCAGTAACCGTTAGCACTAGAAAGCTGAAATTTGGTACCAATATGTATTTTAATCACGCCGACAAAGTGCAAAAATAAAAAATGGAAAAAAATGTTTTATTACGGTACTCCCCCTACATGTAAAGTGGGGGCTGATATTTTTTTTCATTCTAACCCCAACGTGTGATATATTGTTGGATAGGTATTTAAAAATGAATAAGGGTTTACTAAGATGGTTTTTTGATAATATTAGTATTTTCGGAAATATTCGCTCCTAAAGGAAAAAAAAGTGCGTCCCCCCCTCTCTAACTTTTGAACCGTATGTTTAAAAAATATGAAAAAAATCACAAAAGTAGAACTTTATAAAGACTTTCTAGGAAAATTGTTTTGAACTTGATAGGTTCAGTAGTTTTTCAGAAAAATACGGAAAACTACGGAACCCTAGACACTGAGCGTGGCCCGACACGCTCTTGGCCGGTTTTTATCATTTATCGCGCAACCATGCTTGCCTGCCAGCAAGGATCCGGATTCAAAGATCTGTCGCTTTCATAAAACAAATTCTGGGATTAGGAACTTGTGAATAGAGTAAGACGTCATTCGGCTTACTTTTAAAGATATGCGTTTTATGGTGCTCCCACACTGGCTGATATATAAAATTTATAACAGCCCAGTGTGGGAGCACCATTATAAGAATCGGAGACACGTCAGATATATGAGCAACTGCGCAAGCATGCGGCACATACGCTAAAACAAAACTAATCATTTACTCTAGAAACGGATTGCATGAACCAATCGAACCACCTATATGGCGTTGTGTCATCCTCCAAATGGTATTCATTTCCCATAAACGCAAGTACCCGCGGAGGTCAACTAAATGCCAATAGTTGGTATGCGGAACTGCCGTCTATGTGAGAAAATTTATGAAGATAATTGTCTATTTTATGAGCTATTAAATCGATAACGTTCGCCCATTGTTATTTTAAGATGAAGATATATAGTGTTCCATCAATGTCTTTTTTTCGTTTAAGGTATCTATTGTTTTTAGATATGCTCATATTTTTAAATATGAAGAAGTCCTCGGCATCGGCTTATGATTTCTTCCGGATCCTATCAGTTGGAGAAGCCCAGAAGTTGTTTTCGAAATATAAATAGGACCTGACGCCAATAAAGTATTTTCGAGATGCCTCAAAATACCTTTTTATTCTAATTGTTACTGTACCATATCAATACGATCTATGTTGCCTCTCTTTCCGGGGCTAACTACGGAAACCGGAGCCCATAGCCAGAACCATAACAAACGATCTATGTTCAAATGTACAATACATAATTTATTAATTAAACGAGACATCCTTCTCAACATGCGCAATGGCATTCACATTCATTATAATTGGTATTTAACCTTAATTATCATATTCATAATCAAACATGCAAGACACTTGTATTACCGATCAGTTCACTGCAGGTACTCGTAGTTCGATAGGTCATGTCACGTTGCGCCGTTCCGTGTTTCACAAAAGGTCACAGCTCATCTTTATTTTTAAGAGACAATTTTGTAATGTTGCATCAATGGATGGCAAAGGGAATTTTATTAGGTATGTAACCAGCTGCGAAAGTATTTACACTAGGTATTTACTGACCCACGGTATGAATCCATACTAATATTATAAATGGGAAAGTGTATGTGTCTGTTTGTTTGTCCGTCCTTCACGGCAAAGCAGAGCGACGAATTGACTTGATTTTTTAAGTGGAGATAACTGAAGGGATGGAGAGTGACATAGGCTACTTTTTGTCTCTTTCTAACCTCCCACTTCCCTAAAATGAGTGGTGGAAGTTTGTATGGAGCATTCCAAAATTTTCAAATATAACGCGAGCGAAGCCGCGGGCAAAAGCTAGTCCATACTAATATTATATGTTATGTATAAGTATACCTACCTTTATTTAACAAACATATATGGGACAAACGGTCCTATGCCCTTATATGTACCTATGCACCTAATTATAGCTTGTAATTGTATTAATCATATAATCATCATCATATCAAGCATCGAGCTATCGAGCAAGTATGAACTACTTAGTAAATGAGTTGATAGCTTTCCTTACTTCATTTAAATCGGAGAAAGTACACTTATTACCTACCTACATTCATTTCCTTAATACCGGAATGTTTATGCTCTCTGTAGTATGCCCAGCTTATTTATTTACGTTGATATAATACCTATTTTCATGAGGAAGCTCCTTGGAAAGTTTAGTCCGTATAGAAGACCGAGGTTAGCCGCAGTTGGATAACAGACAGGACTCACAGGACCCATAAAATTACCCTCAGCAGTAGGTACGGAGTAGGTAGGTACACCATGTGATGCGAAGCCTGAATTCTTCTGAAAATTGTTAGTAGGTATAATGCCAGGCCCCGTAGCCGAATGGCATTTCTGCGACGCCAAACGCCGCAGAAATCATCATCATCATCATGTCAGCCCTTTATCGCCCACTGCTGAGCATAGGCCTCTCTTCTAGTACTCCATGTATCCCGGTCCTGAGCTAGTCTCATCCAGTTGTGACCCGCAATTTTGCGGATGTCGTCCACCCAACCAGATAACGGATGCCAAGCGCAGAAGAGCAATCTTCTATCGCTCTTGCGTATTGGCGCGGCAGAGCCAGACTGCATCTCTGCGGTGATTGGCGTTGCAGAAATGCCATTCGGCTACGGGGCCTGACCAGAAATTGTACTTAGGTACTTATATGACTAAGCGCTATGTTGCGAAATTTCATTAGAACTATTTTCTTCATACTATACTGAAGTGTCACCCCATACATCAGAATAGTTACGAATTTCCTTTCCGCACGTGAATTGCACGACATTTTTCAGTACTTACATTGGGCCGTTTCGACATAGGTACATAATGAACAATTTCTCGCACAGGTGCGATAAAGTAGCAGGGGAGACGGAGGTTAGTTGTAAGCTTTTGATACAGGAGTGTTGTGAGAAAGTCGATTTTTGGGAACTTCTAAGCTCGCAACAGCGCAGGTTTTTAGTTCAAGTCTCGGACTAGCAAACGCGCGCTATTGTGAACTTGCTGATAGTTAATAAGTTCCTAAAAATCGACGTTGTCAAAAGTCACCTCTGTCACAACTTACCTCGGTCTCCCCTACTATGTGTACTGAAAATAACCAATGGTAGAGGTTCAGATGTATGTATGCCAAACCACGCCTCCGTTGTCGACAGTCCCGGTCGATCACAGTCTCGAGCCATCAGTAATTGATGGGATCAAATCTTAGACAAATGGTTCATAGGTGACGAAGGCAGTGAAAGCGAACGCAATTCTATTGTGACTTGATTGATTTGATAGATAGACGTGCATCATTCAGATCCATTGTTTCGTTTCCGATGGCATTTGAATTTGAGAAAACGTTAGATTCGTAATTGAAACCTTTAGGTAGGTACGCTGTTATCAATTTGATGCGGACGTTATTTAGTAATCGCTTTTATGTAATAAAAATGTGAAGAAGTTACAACAGGTAATAGTAGCAATTTTTCGAAGGAGCTTATCTGATTGAAGTGACAGAGGCAACATTTTTGTGATTTTTAGTATACCTATTTTATGTTATCATTCATCATTATCCTCCTTGCGTTATGCCGGCATTTGCCGCGGCTCATTGGAGCCTGGGGTCCGCTATGACAACTAATCCCAAGATTTGGCGTAGGCACTAGTTTTACGAAAGCGACTGCCATCTGACCTTCTTATTTTATGTTATTATTATCAGCACATATTTACAATAAAGACGTACGATAATTTTCATTTAAAAAAAAATGAATAATAGCAAAGTGATTTAACTTAAACCTATGAATGTTATGTCTCTCCCAGTTATAAAAGCCAAATCTTTTTATAAAATTTAAAATAAATTCAAAATTATGATACCTAAAATCGTTTCTACTAAATACAAAATTAATATAGGAAAGCTTGTTTGAATTTGAGTTTTCATCGCTAACTTTAATCTTATCGTGCGATGAAAAGTCCGATGCCTACTTGTCACTTACATACTTGTGTGTATCAACAGACCGTTTGTGAAGATGGAAGGACTTTTGCGTAAACGAAAAGGTTAAAATACCTACCAAAAACTTTGCAAATTTTTGGAAAATGCAGGCCTGGGCCAGGCCGCCTGGCACGCTAGCGTGACATAGCAGAGATCGGACAGTTTGGCGTCATTTGTATGACGTTTTCGGAATAATGCACCTTATGTTGTTAGAAATGACGCGTTGTCCGATCTCTGAATAGAGCATATCACATCGATGCGTCTTTCTTTCACTTATCTACATAACAGTGGCGGCTGGTGAAAATTTCTGTTAGGCAACACTGAGCAAAAATAAATCTACCTTTAAACATTAGGTACTTTACTAGTAATATATTTTAGGCAAGCCGGTAGGAATCGGCTTGAATGGACCAGCCGCTGCTGCTACATACAGAAAGTGCGAAAAGGACGCACATACGCGATAGGTCATATCACGCAACTGTGCTTGGATTGACCTATCTACACTGAGAGAAATTTGCATTGTGAATTTAACAAGTTCGACTTGTTGCGGTTTATCCGTTTGAATCAGCCAAACGTATGTTTAAAACAATATGTGTCAGGTTGTTTTTATAAAATCGACTTGTTGATTCAAATATATTGCCGATTCAAATGACAAGTAGCTTGTTGTTTGAACCAAAGAGCACGTAGGCGCTATTTTAACCAAAAAACTTATTGAACGAACATGAAAACTGGTTGTATTTTCTCTCAGTGTACGATATTTGTACCTATTCCAGGCAGGCAAGTACCTGGCCTGACCTGGTAGTACATCTGGCCGTCCCTATCGCACTTACAAATAGTTCGATAGGGACGGCCAGATGTTTTTATCATTTTTCGCGCGACCATACTTGCCTGCCAGAATTCATACAGGGATAAAAGACTAAGTAGGTCGAGAACATTTTGATTGTGAGACCCATGGTGCAAACTAGCCTCATATTAATACATTGTTATGTATTCCGTAGTATGGCTCAGTAATCCATGCAATGCAATGTATATACGTACTAAACCGTGTACCTACATCTCGGCAGGTATGCTGCTCAGGTTAAGTAAGCGGGAGCCCTGCTTGACACGCGCGCACGAAGGGATGGCGTCGCGTGCCTATATTACTCTCTAAGAAGGCTACAACAGTTAATTAAAATAACTCAGAAGGTTGTTACGATACATTTAATATGTACAGGGTGGCCCAAAAATACGTTGACAAACGTTTGTATAATTATTTTTCTGTCCTTATACGAATGATTGTCCAACAAATTAAAATGTGAAATCTTAATATTTTTTGACCAAATAAATCGAATCGCCTTCAAAATGCCCTCCTTTGGCTTTGAAGTACAAACGCAAATGTAAGAAAAAAAAAATAACGATATGCCGCTGCACCTCTAGTATGACTTTCGTCTAACTTATTGCACGTTTAGCTTTTTAAATATCCTAATTTTTGTAATCAATAAACGGGCTAGGGTTTTAAGATTGATTACAAACTATAATTTATAGTTTTAAGTGAGGTGAATTTACGTAGGTAGGTTGAACGTATCGAACGTATGAATTTGAAAAAATCGCCGTTTTACAATTGGTCTACATAGCAAATCTTGCGAAATGGACATGAATGCTGTTGAAATATTCATGGTGAATGTAGAAATATACAATAAATATAGGCTCAAAAAATATTTTCGGTAACTTCGATAGGTATTTAGGTTTATTTCAACATTTTACTATTCTTTGTCAACGTAATTTTGGGCCACCCTGTAGGTAGGATGGCACTTACAATACATGATGTAGGTGACAGCATGCAAACTAATTGTTTGGAAAATTTTGCTATAGGCTCAACATAAAATATGTATAGGTACATTCGATCTCTAAAAGGATGTACTTATTCACATTGTTAAGGTGAAATACCCCATAATGGACGGTGATGCCATTATGGACAAAAAAACACAAATCCTTAAAAATAAGTATCTAAAATTAGTTTCTAAAAACTGACGGCTATGTACCATAAACTAGAGTTGTAGAGCTGTTTCATTTTGAAGTTTCAATTAATTCGGTTATTTCTGAAGGATTTGGCGACAAGAAAAAAATACATCAGTTTACTGAAAAAAATATCAAGACGAATTCTTAGTAATGTTGCTAAGAGAGTTGAGTTCATGTATAAAATAATAAAAAAATAATACTCGGTGTAAACTTGAATGCGTTTTACTTACTGCATTAAGCATGAGATAAGGTATAAAACATACTAGTTTGTTGCTCCAAAGATATAAAGAAATGGCGTTATTTTGCGAGTGTCCATTACTGGAACCGAAAAACTGCCTACCTCCTATGATGGACAAGGAACAATTTACAAAATCAAAATTTACAGGAAACCATCCTATGTTAAAATAACCCAAACTAATTTTATTTGTGGTATATAAAATTAACTCTTTGAGTATCAGTTGGCTTTAAAAGTAAAAGTTTAAACTTATTTCACTGTCCATAATGGGGGATCCATTACTGGAGAACTGCCGTCCATAATTGGAGAAAAAACACCTAGTTTTAATTTGTTAAGTATGAAGAAACTATTAGGAGTATCCATTCTGCAATACGCTTGAAATGTAAAAGAAGGATAGGACATTCAAGATTTAACACGCTTAGCGGTAGAATTTTTACATTTATGAGTGAAATATCAAAAACAGGCGAAAATTTTCCTTAAACTGTCCATGATTGGGTCCGTTACCTTAGGTTGTAATGATAATAAGTGTATTTAGAATACGAATACCGGATGGAGTTGTCAGGCAAGGGCACATCCAAGATTTTGTTTGTTCTTCATGACATGAGACCAACAATAAGACACAAATAAGCTCTGTTCCTTGGAATTCTGCAGTCTTGAATGCAGATTTGATTTTCGACCCACATGAAAAGTATGCCCTAAATAATGCACTTTACATAATCAGACACAGCAAATCTATAATTTTTGCATCTTTCAGAATCTAAACAAAATGCAAATCAGAAAGTAAAGTCGTATTCCGATTGCATAATATGCATATTGCTTAGTATGTCATCAGTTCGGCTAAATCAATTCCAATCGCAAATCGGGTACACGTTCATAAATATCGATCAATAATTCACACCGGCGAATCAATCGGACAAACGTTGCGAAAGAAGTAAGAACGTGCGCGAGACGAGCGGTGAGTGTGGGAAACACCACTTCGTGTTGAGTTTAGCCTACTCTGGCTATCACGAGACTAAGACAGTTGTGAAGAATGGCAATCTGGCAATCTCTTGGTGATTCCGTAGTCATATATTTCTGGTCAGGCTTTTTATGTAATACCTAGTCCTTTAACGCTACTCTCACGTTGAATGGTCCGAACGATTATGATTGAATCTATGGAAACCATGGAAACGTATCATATCGCGTATGATAAGTAGATACATTTTGCGTTTTAAAATTGTTGTGTGTTTTAAATTGACATTGGTGTACTTTATTTCGAAGCACAAAAATGCTCCGGTAATTTCAAAAGGGGAATCTTGATATGATGGAAATAATGGTGATTTCTATGTGACTTTCGAAATTAGACGACTTTCGAAATTACCCCATTGCACCCTACGCATATGCTAATGTTTCGACTTTACGGAATAATTTGAAAACTAAGTTGTATCTTTATCTCGCCCAGAAATTAGGCTACCTACATTTACATTTTTGGGCTACAGTAAGAAAATTATGGTTTAAGTACCTATTTGTCTACTACTTATACATCACTTTAAAGTTTAGAGTTTATAAATTTGTCAGTCATTAAATTTAACTTGTCTCTGGCCTAACTTAACTGCTTTAAAAGGTCTTTTGCGTAGTGATCGTTTTATACGTATAAACCCTTTTAAAAGACCACGAGAACACTTCAATGTGTTATTAGATACAATTTAAGTTGTTGTTACTAGCATATGTGTTTACTAAAGCGGTTATTGGGTGAAGTGGTTTTACGTCTAATGTGAATAGTAGTTATGAGACTTATGAGTAGGTAACTTTTTGTCATATATTTAACTATTTTTATCAGAATTTCTGTCGGAATCAGTTAAAATGGTAAATTTTGCGCCTGAAATAGTACCTGTAAATATTTTCGAATTTTCGTTTTGATTTAAGTATGTGTAAGTTTTTCTGTTGGTATTGAATTTTCATCGAATTTATGACTTATTATGTAAAGGTTTACTTGTTGTTCAACGATGGATTAGTAAAAAGTAAACTATGCTGCGTGATGCCTAAGCCGATCGGTTGCACGTTAATGATCTCCAATTAAACGTACACACATAACAATTAATTGATTGAACATGATAAGTTATCTGTTTTCCTCGTGGCCCGCGTTACAGTACACTATCATTATATAAATTAGAATTACGCAGACGGCAACGGAAAAGGAAGCGGCGCACACGCAGCCTATGTTCGTGTCACTGGAACAAGGCCCAGAAGAAAAACACATACAATGTATCAACCGTTCCCTACACTTATCACGTTTTGGAACTGAACAGTAGAACAATCAGATAAAAACTCGTCAAAAACAATCGATCTATATCTTTTACTACAGTATTTGACAACATTTTTCTTGTATTCGGCTTCTTTAATGGAAAATGCGATGTTTTACTTTTTCCACATTTGGTGTGAAAGCACTAAAGAAAGTAATTTGATGCTTGCAGCCGTGGGTACGATAGCTTAATTAGAAACTGTACATTGTTGCGGATGTCTGGTTATCTGACTGAGTTGCAAATATGTAGTTGAAGAAATGCATTGTTATTTAACGTTAATACGTAGCAACGTTGACTGAACAATGTTACTGTAACCTAGTGGCTAATTGTTACTGCTTTTGTAAGGAAAAAAATAAATGGATAAAAGGATAGTACGTAAATGGGCAATAAGAGACAGTTTGAGTGCAAATTCATTTCTCAGTCTTATCCCACCGCACCGAGGGTGAGCTATTGACCAACTACTTTGACAGCGGTCTAACTCTAACATCATATTATAAGGCAAATAGCTTACCTTTTCCGAGGTTGGTTATAAAAAGCCATCATCATATGGTCATCATCCCCAGATGATTAAGCAACAATATGTCAACTATCAGTTAGAAACCCATAAACAAAGTGCTAAAGACACTTCACACGCCCTCAAATTTTTTTACTTGAACTTTCATAATGTCTAGTAATATCTACATATCAATGCGCAATACCTAATAAAAATGTCGACCTCAATTGAAGGTAGGATAGGAACACAAACGAGCTATGACGATATCACCATTGCCTAAATTGAACGCATTAGGTGCATTAATTTCGCGTCGTTCATTTGACATTTGAAAGAAGATACCATCATCTTTATCTTACCTATTGACCTCAAATGGCAAGTCAGATTGTTTGAATTAAGTTTTCTCGTGATTTGCAAATTGTTTGCTTCAATCAATAATAACGATCTTTCTCATACTGACGTATATTTACCCGCGCTCAATACCAGAATGGAATTGAATAGGGATCCATAATGGATTTCCATTTCTAGATGACGACGCAAACGTATTTGCGATGGAAACGCCAGCTATTCATGTTAAATTGCACAGTTGAAGACATTACGCAACCGTACATTTATTGTTTCGATGATCTATTCAGTCGTTAGACCAGCCCTACAATAAATTTTTAAACCAAAGTTATTTTTAATTTCTTGACAATCTGTTTGATTTAAGCCGATATACCTAACCACCATAATGGTCCTGTTTTATAATCCCCGCCCTGTAAGTCCGCACATTTTGGCTTGAGTGGCTTGACCTTGCATTTGAACTGCACTTTGACATTTTCTATGGGAGAGTAATGAGAGTTATACATTCTTTTCTCGATATTTCCGGCTTGGTTCCATAGTAAAAGTTACTAACCCCGTAAAGAATTGTAAATGATGTTGTTAATAGCTACCGTAAATTGCTTATTAGTCACCAAGTTCCATCAATTAATTTCTCTTCTCACTGCACCCACATTAGAGAACGGAAAAGGCAAAATTATTTTGCAGCTGTGATTACTTGATCAGTCGACAACGTATGTTTCTTTGTATATGTACCTATAGCAATGTTTCTTTTATAAATGGCGTCTTCGCTAATAGGCCAAAATAACGTCATCATTGGACGACCTCATCACGAATGAAATAAACTGCAGGCTGCATTAATCCTGCACGGCGTAAGTATGCAGCGTCTAGCTATGCCTCGTGGACAGTAGGCCTGAGATGAAACCTTACGAGTAATGGTTCCATTATTTCAAAGTTGATTGTGCATGTAGATGCAACTCAGAGACCTTTACAGGGGACAGCGCAATCACATTTTTTGCCGTACTAAATTGAACCTTATCACTGAGACAGAAAGGTAATCGTATCAGACTAGCGAAAACGGTCCACATGAGAGGGCATTGTTTGGGCTGGTGTCCCTCTCGCACGTGTGGCTAGTGTTAATGAGGCTACCATAGTAGTTATTGTAGTATTTTTATCTGTATATTACCTGACTTTATAACTTCTTATATTATTTTAGTGTTATATTCAAACTAGGGTTTCGATATGTTTTAAAGAATTGGCAAATAATCATAATGTAATTTTTTTGATGCCAATAAATCAAAAAATGTATAATTAAAAAATACCTTCAATTGGGTATTGGTAGATTTGGTAGTAACTTTGAAAATTGACTGGTATACCGAATTTATGACAGTGGTGACGTCACTAAATAATGTTGACATTACACTGATTCAAACTTTCACGATTTTTACACATATTTAAAATTGCAAACGCATATTTAAAACATAGTAAATACGCGATTAAGTCCCGTTACTCCCGTTTGCAATTTTAAAAAATGTTGACATTGTCAGTAAGTGCGAGAGGGACACCAGCCCAAACAATGTCCTCTCATGTGGACACACTTTTTGACCTATATACTCATTCTGGCTTAACTATAATTCTGTGATGCAACTGCAGTGAGAGCGACCTCGCGGTGGGTCGCCGGGGTCGGCTCGTTGCCCCCGACCAAATCAACGTAACCGCGACGTTCGCCTATAAACAAACTAAACCCTACCTTACTATGTAGCGTACAGAAACTTGGTCCTGCATAAGCGGCAAATCAATACAACACCATAACCTAACCACAAATTTGAAATTTTGAAAAACCCCTGCTTGATAGTGGTTCTGTATCCATTAGAAATGGCTAAGAACACTTTTGATTAATACAGCTTTCAAACAAACTAAATCTAAATTGGTTCATACGTTCGGGACCTACGATGCCACAAACAGACACACAGACACACACAGATAGACACGTCAAACTTTATAACACCCCGTCGTTTTTGCGTCAGGAGTTAAAAATGCATTTTCAGAGCTGTTTAATAATAATCAGCCCAGTAATAATAAATAGAGGCCCAATAATTCAGTTACAAAATTAAAACGTTTTTATAAACATTTTTTATTGGAGAAACTAAGGAACAGACACATACGGACAATACGGACATTGACAGGGGCAATAAAATCCATATTTTTCAAAGTTACATGCATTTGTGTGTTCGGGTCAAAGTTTAACAAATAAACAGTTACGTATACCTATAGTGTAGATCATCTTCATCCTCCTTGCGTTATCCCGGAATTTGCCACGACTCATGGGAGCCTGGGGTCCGCTTTGACAACTAATCCCAAGATTTGGCGTAGGCACTAGTTTTTACGAAAGCGACTGCCATCTGACCTTCCAACCCGAAGGGTAACTAGGCCTTATTGGAATTAGTCCGGTTTCCTCACGATGTCCTTCACCGAAAAGCGACTGGCAAATATCAAATGACATTTCGCACATAAGTTCAGAAAAACTCATTGATACGAGCCGGGTTCGAACCCGCGACCTCTTACGGCACAAGTCGCACGCTACACTACGCTTAGGTACGTATAGTGTAGATATCTGGTTAGAATCAAGACCCTTTTGTCCCTGGTGAGATCCAAATATTCCAAATTGGTAATCAGTAATTGCGCAGTTCTAAAGATACATTTTTAAATTTCAAGGTCAATATTCAAATATCTAGTAGGTAGGTATATTTCTACTAAGCCTTAGTGAACAAGTAGGTAAAGATAAATTAGTGGGGAAACTGTTTCCGACTGTACTAAGATGACATCGAGTAGGTACTTCCGTAAAATGGCGCATTGACGCAAGCCGCGACATTCCCCTAGAAAGTTCAGCGGGTACCTTTTAGCGCATCAGCGTGCTTGTGTCGTTGTGAAATTACCATTCAAATACCAGCAAGGGTCATAGGGTATGCCGAAAACATTGCAGTGTGAGAGCAAGCGTTGACATCTCTTTTTGGGGGCGAAGATTGCGTTTAAACAGCAATTCCCGTCAACTACTGCCACGGCAAATTTTAATTGATCCTATTTTGCAACAAGACTTTCGTTAAACAGGATAATGTTATAATTAAGAAAATATAGAACTAGAGGATTAGATTCAACAAAATGTAACAAAATAGAATTAATAAAAACAAATTTAACTTTTCCCTTAATTTTTGTACAAAGTTAAGTAAACAATGTTAACAACGAATTAGATTATGAGTAGTACTCGTACTAAGTACCTATTTACTTAGCTGATTGATTAGTGATGATTACACACCTGAAACCGGAGTCTAGGTACACATTATGACATTAATGACGGCTCGATTCGGACTATAATACCCATATCAGAAATTTTCTCTAAATACGATCACCGTCATTCGCTTACCCTTAACCTATTTTTCTGGGGTCGGCGCGGTATGCCTTTTTCTTCAATATCTCTATAATCGCTCGTCATCTCATCGTGGACTTTCATTCTTTTCATATCACTTCTCACACAGTGCATCCACTTTTGAATTCTCCCCTCCAAATGTGTTTACTGGTTTTTACTTCTAGGTCGGGAACCGGCGGATGAGCGCAGATATCAATGTCCGTATTGCTCGGTTGACCCCGGGCCGCGGGCGCGCTTTCACCCGCGGTATATCACGACCCCTACACTTCCGCGTGCATCGCTGCATCTTGCCGGGACAAAGAACTAACCTAGCCTAGAAAAGAGACATTCAGCAAGTTTCAATAAAGTAACATTACATATATATCGGGTCACACAATTCTTGTCAAAATAAAAGGAACACATTAAATATTCATATTTTATAGGAACAGACCAGACAGAGAGAACATAAAGTTTTAAAAATCTGTTACCGTTTTGATATTATTTTCAGTGCATGTTTTATCTAACTAATACATTTTTTTTTGTTTGTTTCAGGTACCTAGAAGGTTCGTATTCTATACATAGGTACTAACATTGACGATTGAAACTGACTTCTTAAGGTTATGTACCCATATAACCATAATCGGTCGCCGTTCCTACGCAAATCCTCCTATTTTGTGTACACACAGGTCTTCGGGTCTCAATGCTTAGTCGCAGTACGGTCGACGTTTAGTCGCGGCGACCCAAATGGGAAATGGGGACGATCGGTAACAGTCACAAATGGTCACAGAAGTGACAGAAGTGTGCACTACGCGTGCACACATTGTTACCGTTTGGCGACTACTTTCCCAAAATCATTCGTTCATTTCATTCTTTTCAAATGGCGACTGTCAGAGACGTCAAAGTAAAAAAGAAATAAAATCATTTGACATTAAAGTGTAATGGCGTAAGAATTTCTTAAAGATAAATATTGTTTGCATTTGTAATATAATGTGGGCTAATTACCATGGCCAATTAAATTGTTCGAGTAATTTCATAAAATAAGTCTAAATTTATCAACGCGCCATCAATTTACCTCAGTTTAACCAGTAATAATATTATTGACTACTCGGTGTTTGCGTGTTATGTATATTGATTGGTGAAGTTTTAGTGCTCCGGTGCATATACTATACTGAAATAATAAAAATAATGCCTAGAAAACCAATAAAGTTGTTAAAATATGGATTAAGACGGTAATATTCCATGTAAAAAACAGTCGCCAAACGGTCACCAAACGGTCGACAAACGGTCGCAAAATGGTCGCAGCGTACACGCGTGACCGAAAGCAGTGAATATTTATTATATTTTCAAAATGGCTTCTTGTATTAATTTTTTCCAGGTATCCTCAAACTTTATAAACAATTAAATATGCCGTCGTACTCAGTTGCCCTCACTAAAGAAGATTTAAAAAAATTGTAACGTGCGTACCGAGCTGCTGGGTTGTAAAGGATCGGGGATCATATGGTCTTCTATAGAGCAACTAGTATTTTGCGGCATTTCACAATTGACACTTGTTGAAGTAGTCGTCATTAATATTACTATCAACATTAATTTCAGCGATCTGTACTTCTTTTGTCAAGATTTTTGTATAGATAAGTGTCTACAAATTTGTAATGTTAAAGAGACATAAATAAAACGTAGTAGAGTAAATAATGTGTTTTTTTTGTAACCCAAACAAAATACTTGTAGATACGAGTGCGGAAAAGAGGAAAATCGATACGAGTAGCGATAAATTAATACACGAACGAAGGGAGTGTTTTAAATCGACACGAGTTGTGAATGTCCTTTTCGCACGTGTATCGTACGACGATTTTCAGTACCTAAATCTAAGCTAAGAGTTTCGACCAGACAAGAAATGAATCATTGCTTGATTTGCTCGTACTACTGCGTTAAAAAAAGCAGCATCTGTACTGAAAAAACTATCATTGCGCAACAGAAATTCTATTAATATCACAGTAAATACTCTATTTCATTTGATTCCTACTTTTATTGTGTAAAGCAACTAAAGCAACACTACACTTCATTTTTATCAATAAGAATTAAAAATTATATATTTAATACATTATTCATTTCATTTCATTTCTTTATTTCTTGAACAATATAAATTGTGTCAGAAAAACTTACGAGCTAAGAACATGCTTATGATGTAAGTAAAACTAATGAATGAGTGGACATGTCAGAAAATAAATATAGACTTACCATAACATAATACAATTAACAATAAAATAGCAAGTAAAAAAAAAAAAATGCATATAAAATAACCAATGTCAAATATAACAGAAAAAAAAAACTAGAAATATTTAATCACATGTCCATCCAAAAAAAAAAAACAATACTTAACTAAAAAACAACAATTAACTACGATATTCCATAATGCTAATAAGTCATAATAATAGTCATAATAAAGGCGTAGGGATGTGACGACCCCATCGCCCATTGGTTTTACCAGTGCAATCAGTCAACGCAGGGCAGCTTGTGGCGAGCTGTTGGGGAACAGTTCATATTAAGTAACTATAAAGTGCTTATCTATTTGTATTATCATTCTGCACTTTTCTTAACTTTCCCACATTTCTATAAAATGTCGAAGAGTGCTTAAATGGTCGTCGTCGTTTATTATTATTTAATTCGCTCATATTTAAATGATTCAAAGCAACCAGTCCACAACTTCACAAGACAGTTTGAGAAACCTTCGTATTTCAGATTGTCATTTGCGGATACAGTGGTTTAGGAGCAGTTCGGTAATCAGACCTACACATGTGTGTACAAATTCTGTCAATGTCACTGTCAGAAACCGTTCTGACAGTGACAATGACAGCCACAAATTCGTCCACATGTTGTTACCGTTATGTGTGCAAACGTCGACTAATAAAGTGTCGTTAAAAGTCATTCTGACAGTGACATTGACAGCCACAAATTCGTACACATTTTGTTACCGTAACGAGTGCACACGACGACTACATTTTGTTATTGTATCAATACGGTCGCATTGTTTGCACGACGTTACCACGCGTTATGTCACATTTGACAGTTAGTTACTGATTTGAAGATTTTGCGACTGAAATGGTTGTATGGGTAAGTTGATGAGTTCGTATGTAACAATACCATAAAGGAAATTAAGAAGGGAAGGAAATAATTACAACTCAAGGTATAATCTTGGTCGAGATTAAATTGCATACGTTAATATTTTTGGTTCCTTTTATGATATCCAACGTAAAGTGCTGGGCCGAGGTTAGTAGCATATATTAGGTACTTACTTGAATAAAATTAACATATGCATTTAGCTCTGGTTAATGTTTAAAATTGAAATGGTTTTCGTCTTATTTTAAATATTTTACTGAGAGCGATAAAATAACTTTCAATTACGGAGATTTTTAGTACAATTCGCGAATATTTTAAGACAAAAAATATTTTGTTTTTTTTTATACAAAACATTTTCAACAAATTACGTATTAGTTATAGCTAATCAAGGATGGTATGGTACACACTTATTTCATTAAACAGGTACAAACCTATCTAATTTACCTTATATGATGAATTATTCAAATAACTAGTGTTCAATAATAGGTATGTAATTCAATTATATACCTGCTTGTTCTTTCTTTGCGTAATTTGCCTTTACGTATGCGTCGTGATGTAATTAATTATCTATTTATTATCAGAAAACTATTCATCGGTCAAACTCAAAAGGTGAGCACCGGCATTTCTTTGACTCAATCATAACGGTGTCTAAAACATATTGAAATATAATTAAAATCTATTGAATACATTTCTCAAGATGCATCGAACATATCTATTTTGCTGCTGCCTGCTAGTGTCAGCACTCGGTATCATATACTCATTACTGGTGTTGGGCAATCGAGATTCTCACTGCTTAATATATTACGCGGGCATAACTTACACTGACACGCCTGTTTGTGCAAGAGATGCTAATCACTAACTCTTAATGAATGTGATAATAAGCGGTATGGATAATAAATATAAACATTTGGAAATAAAATATTACATTAAAGTTTACGTTTCAGAACAGAGGTCATGGGGTCGAGCGCTGGGTTCTACCTGCAGTATGTTGTGTACATGTCTTGGTTTCTCGGATCATTTGGAAAACATACGATTCAATATTTTACATCACCTGCAAGAGATCACGATACGTAGCCAAATGCACAAACGCTTACGATATTAGGTATCATCGTCATCACTCTTCCGTTCTCTAATGCGCGACAGAGCCAGGCTGCGTTTGGATCGGCGTCTAGCTTCAACGATTGTCATTCGGCTAGGTCGCCAGGGTGCGTAGCCGAATGGCACAAACGCTCACGAAACGAAACGCTAGTAGATATCTATCCCTATCGCTCTTGCGTATTGGCGCGACAGAGCCAGACTACGTTTCGTTTTCGTTTGGCGTCGGAGAAATGCCATTTGGCTACGTACCCAGGCCCCGTAGCCGAATGGCATTTCTCCGACGCCAAACGAAAGCGATACGCCGCTGGCTCTGTCGCGCCAATACGCAAGCGCGATAGAGATAGATATCTACTAGCGCTTCGTTTCGTGAGCGTTTCGTGAGCGATTGTGCCATTCGGCTAGCCACCCAGGGAAGATGATACTGATCTCAATACCTACCTACCTACCGTTTATGAAATGGAGGTGCCATTAAATTTTCGAATAATCACATGCTTATACACGTTAAACTTCCGTGAGACATATTCAAATAATTAATTGAGATACGGTCCGATTACCGGTCCGGTACGATTGAGAATTGGCCCGGAACATGTCGCAGCAATAGCGATATAATAACGTGAGTACAACCGTATCTCAATTAATTAATCACATGCTTGGGCTGTCAATAGGCTCTTAAATCAATGCTAAAGATCTTTAATTGTGCAGTGGATTGTATTTCAACGTAACGACTGCCAATAAATGAAGGCCTACCGCGGAAACCGAAATTCACTATCACTGAAAGTCATCGATTGTATATTTTACGAAAAGAATCTCACACTTTACCTGTAATCATTATAAGGCAATAGAAATAAATTGTATCTTATTAGATACAGCGCAAACACAATCGTGCGTGCTCGACCTCCGTGGCAATGGTTAAATATTAAGATAATGTGGGATTGTTAAGGCAGTTGATGAGAACATTTAGCGAGGCGGTGCTTGTGAGGCGTCGAGGCTAGTGATGGGATCGCCTCAAGCCTCCGTGACTCAGAGTATAGGGTACATAGTCAACCCTAAGAGTTGTCATGACGACGTACGGCATATATGGTAGAGTGGACATTTGCAAGTTTACGCCCCTTGCGTTGACAGTCGCGCTCATGTCACAGCCGAGCCGTAGCAGCTGTAGGAAACCATTGGAAAGGGAAACGTGTACTTCTGGCCGAAAGTTTAGTTGTTGCTGAGGCACCAAAAATCACTTTTTACTGAATAACAAAACAAAAACCAAAAATATACTCATTCATGCTAGAATACTCAAGCAAATTTTAATGACCTGTACTTACCAGAATAAAAATTTGACAGGTAACATAAAGGTTTCCCAGTTATTTATTATTTGGAATGCTACCGCAATGCAATTAAGAATATCTCTTCTTCGTGATGTCTTCATTGACGTATGTGGAACGGGCCCGAATCTTCACGTCGCGTCTCCGGCCGTGGGTCCCGCGGCGCATCGTCACGCGCGGCACCCACGACTCGACTGCCTCATATTGCCGTCACGATCGGGCTAGGGACTGCTAGGAGTTCTAACTTATTAATTAGTTCAATATTAGTTAAGTAACAGAATTAAATATAATAATGTTCGGGAAAAAGATTTGCAAAAATTAAAAACGGATCTATTATACTGATTATACCTAATAACTTCTAAAATAGTTGGATGCTTTTCACAAAATAAATGGCATAATTTCTAAGGTGCGGCTACTGGCTACTAGATTTAAGTACCTATTTCTCTATTTTATACATATATAAATCTACTTTAAAATACCCACAGAACCGGCCGCAGGCATCCTAATATACCTACTAGTTTTATTTAAGCACTACAAGATACGGTAGATTTATTACGCGCCGTCGGCAATAATTACGATGCCAAATTGTATCTAAGAACACCCAGTAGTTTGATCTCAATTGGAATAACATTAATAACATAATTACGTCTGATCGCTTCTACGTTTGCCAAAAATTATCGGATGATTCCTAGAGTCGTTAAGGAGCGCCTCGGGGTACGAATGTTATGAAATCAAATAATTTAAATCGTGTTGCAATGGCGGTGCTATCCACGACCTTCGGCAGCCGTGAGAAGCTCGCCGGCCGCGGCGTGCGATCAACATTGTCTCGGTTAAATAATCGACAAGCACCGGGATGCTGCAACTACAGTCGCCATCAGATGTATACGAGCAGCTCATGCGTTCAAAATATCTGAACACCGCATGAACAATACAGGCGTGTTCAGATTTAATGAGCAGCTTGGCCGCTCCGATATATCTGATAACTACAGTACTGTACATGGGCGGACATTTGCGTGTGTCAATACATTATTCTATTGACAAATTGGTTATTGTTCGGTAACCAACGGGGTTGTTGAGAGTCGAATTATTACACGGTTGTTAAGTTTGTAAGTGAAGTAAATCTTCACTTATTGTCTAGGCGTGCCGCTGTCGCACTTATTTACCGATGACAGTAATATTACATTAGGGTTCGACTCTAACTCGACGATGAATATATTTTATTTCATTAATTTTACAGGGTTCGGTAAGCTTTCTTAAAGCATTCGTAAGTAACCGGTTGACAGATCAACTCGGTTGAGTTACTAAATGCCGGCAAAGTAGTCGGTGGTAATTTAGACCTGCTTAATGCTAAATAGCTAGAATTTTACGAGAACTGCCTATATTGGCAAACGTCGGTTTACAATAGTAAGTACCCATTGAGAAAATTCATGAAAACTCCGCTGTCGTTACAACACAATGCCCGGTAGTTGTAAAGTTCAGGAGGTGTCAACTTCTTACTATAGGTACCACTCATGTAAAACGCCTCATTTCAACCCATTTGCCAATTTAACGAGCTTACGTCACATTACACGCAATCCCGTAATATTCTCTAACAGGATTATGCATACTAGAATCGGAATGATTATCTCGACCAATCAACGCACCTTAATTGTGGGAAAGCTTTAAGAATGGAGCCCGGAAAGAGAGTGAGATCGTTGTCGGGCCGCCGCTAGTTAGATACAGCTCATATAGAAGTTTCAGAGTGCAAGTTGCAAAAACTTAAAAAGAAAAGTTCTTGGATATTTCACAAAAAATATAGGAAATTTAAAATTATGAAACAGTTTCTATCTGCAGGAAAAAATGAGGAAAGTTTCAGAATTTTTCCTATCTTGATTTCGCAATTTTGGAAAGTTTCTGTCGGCATATCAGTACCTACCTATTTCAGAGAATCTACTACGAGTTTTTGACGATTTAGGCCGCGGTCGTTTTCACCGGGCGCCCGCGGCCGACAGCGGCCCGTCGTCTGAATTAATGGTGTGTTGGGGTCTGGGGAATGCTCGGGAGTGGTCGTTTTCGCCCGCCGCGTGCGGCGTCCACCCGCCGCCCGCGACTGCCGCCTGCTGGCCGCCGCGTCTTTAGTTATTTTGAAGCATTGCAACGGGTGGACGTTGGCTCAATATGGAAAAATTCACCAAAGAAAAAGACGATGTTTTTGTTGGATTCGTTTTTTTCAGTATGTTGTTTTTCTTTTTCTTTTGCTTTCTCGATATTATTAAAAAAATCCTCATCCTCTTTCTCCTGAAGCGTAGGTACCTACACACGCCCGTTCTCAAACAAACCCTTGGAAACTGCCGCGATTTGCCGCCGCGGCTACGTTCTCAAAGCGATCAAACACCCGCTGTCGACGCTGGACGCTACACGCCAGGCGGCGGGTGAAAACGACCGTGCCCTTCCTTAGAATTTATATAAATGTCACGGAAAAATAAATTCATTACATGGCTAAAGAGAACACCGTCCTCAAAATGTTCTGACTTTTACTTGTATATTGGTGACTCATGAAGGCCCTGATCCTCCCGTGACATAACAGGCCTTATTACCTACCTTTACGAAAAATTAAGATTTTTTTAAAAAGTAAGTACTAGTACCAATATTAAGCACATTTCAGCTATTGACCAAGGTATTTTATTATGGCAAAAATGTGGTAGAGGCACCGTTAGTCAAACTAGAGCATACCTGGCGCTTGAGTAGCAAAAGCGCTATAATTATGTTTTTACGAAAAGCCTCCTCCGAGCGGAAATAACAGAATTAAATCTGCGGCTGCGATGTGTCATAATTTGCCGTGAGATAGAATTTTACAACATACCTAGTTGCATAAAGTTCAACCGAATCTAAAAAGACCAGTTCTAGCTTGGATTAACTTGGTTTTTTCGCGTTTAGAATGGCAAAGCAAGCAATTTTCCGAATGAAGGTGAGCGACCTTTAACCGGCAGCTCTTTAACCATCTCTCTGTTATAATAAGGAACACACTGATTTTTTTATAGCGATTGTTATCCTGCAACCTCGACCTCAGTTCCGCGATGAACGCACGTCGAGCATAAGGATGTAAATATCCTTTTGCAATCTGATTATTACAGTTGTGTTAAAGTACTAAAATCCATACCTATTATAAATGGGAAAGTGTGTGTGTCTGTTTTTTTGTCTGTCTTTCACGGCAAAACGGAGCTACGAATTGACGTATTTTTTTAAGTAGAGATCTGGAGATAGTTGAAAGGATGGAGAGTGACATAGGCTACTTTTTGTCTCTTTCTAACGGGAGCGAAGCCGCGGGCAAAAGCTAGTATATTAATATTTTATGGTTGGTTTCTTCGAGTTTTGGAAGGTATATCCTATCAAGCTAACATTTATTTTGGTAATTTAGGTACACAAGTATAGTAATAAATTCCCAATGGGAAAATGGTTTAACTGTCGGGTGTCTGGCATTATCCATTCTTCCGCAAGTTGTCGAAAAGAAGAGTTTATTTTGGCCAGATCAATTCCATCAATAAAACCGCCCAGTTTGTCGCGGAACGCCACTTTACTGTCCCCGTCACTGCCCCGTCTCATAAGGCAGTTCGAAGTTCAAACTCAGCCGACGGTCTAACCTTATTAGCTGCTATTTTCCGCATGCATGCACTTAAAGTTTTGTCGATTCGTTTTTATATGGAGTAACTGTTTAGTAAATAGCACAGTGTTTCTCTTTTTCTTCTTTGTCGTATCCTCATGGCTGAGGGACGTGACGAATGTGGATGCTCTTCACCAGTTGTCTCCACGCCACTCGATCCTGGGCCCGGTGCACAGTGCACAGCACAGTGTTTACTTACTTATTTGGAAAGGTTACATTTTATTACCTAATTTAAACACTTACAGAAACATTTTTTTTAATGAAATAACAACTAAAAGGGATTTGAAAAAACTGTTTAAAATTTAAGACAACGTCTCCAGGCCCCGTAGCCGAATGGCATTTCTCCGACGCCAAACGAAAGCGATACGCCGCTGGCTCTGTCGCGCCTGACATCATAAAATACTCTAGACTGACGCTGAACCTCAACGGAGTGACGGAATGAGCGATTTGTGCGCGCCAGACGGCTGAGCTGCTTCCCACGCTTCGCTCGTTATCAGCGGTTATCGGGTGCATCGCGGTCGGCGTCGGCACCCCTGGGAGAGCTCAACCTTTTCAAGCTTCTTCATTTTGAAACTGTAGTCAGTAGTCACAGACAAGAACAGAAAGGACACTGACTCCAAAACTGACGTTTGACTAAGGTTAAGGGTTGAAGTGTTATCCCTTTCTAATGCATGTTATTCCTTCCTGCTTTCCACGCTTCGCTTTGTTATAGCTGTTATCTGGTGCATCCCGGTCGGTGTCGGCGTCCTTGGTAGAGCTTAACTTTTTAAGCTTCTTCATTTTGAAACTGTAGTCACAGACATGTACAGAAAGGACACTGACTACAAAACTGAAACTTTACAGAGTTTGCGGTTCATAAAAAAAAGTCACGTACTAAAGCCAATTTGTTATGCCTATTATTCTGACTATAAATAACGAAAACTATGTGATTATTCAACAAATTATCCGCAAATACCTACCTAGTAACATATTCTTTGCAATGCATACCTATTGTAAAAAAAAAATGTCATTGGCAGTGCTTATAAATATTAATGTGGTAAAATTACACATTTTTATTTAAGTACATACGTTTAACTACTATTTATAAGTACATTACCATAATTTATTTTAAAATGAATCTTTTTAAGTTTCAACCGCAAGCATTATGAAGAAAAGGCCGCCACATGAGATTCAGTTTAAACACAATTACCAAACAAAAATACCGAATGATTAATATCAGTCTTGTGGTTACTTGTCCTCATATAGGGAATGGCGTAGTGGAGTGACACTCTCGTTGCAAAACAGTAAATGAGTTTTTTTCACAAGTGCAGCACATGTTCAAAGTAACAATGCGCGTTCTGGGAAAATCTTAGACGACAATGATTATGTGCCAGTTAAATCTTGATTATAATTTTGAAATGACTGTTTATGAAGGATTTTAATCTTTGGATAAAATTGTAAGAATATTTAACATTCTTGTGTAGGCTCAAAGTCTCATGTGATTGCAAATGTACCTCTTACAAGTGAATGCTCTTTCAAGAAATAATAATAAACGTCTAATTAAGGAATTTATGTTAATGATAATGACGTTATTTTCGTATGTATAATGGAACCGAAGGGGAAAGTGTGACTAAAAATAGAGAACACTGAATGAATATGTATGATGGACTTAATAAATGTCATAAAAAATCATCAAGAATGTGTAAGGTAAACTGTTATTTTCGACTAAAACTGGTTGTTTGTTTCAAATCTAGTAGTATATAATTCTTATTGGTTTTATTGTTTATAACTGTTATTGGTTTTGTGCGAAAGCGAATCGAATGTATTAAACACACGATAGTCACATCGTAACCCGTCAATACTTAAGAGGTTTCATTGCGTGTAATCACACTGAACTTTCGACACACTCGCAAGATACAAACAAATAGTTAGTCGATAAGTTTCGACACATTGTACTTAATGAAAAAATAACAATAGATCATCAGAGATGCCTCAACAGGTTGCTTCAGTTTGTCCGATCGCTGGTGCGTCTCTGCAGAGTTTACGGACAAAAGTAATCTATCATCGGACCTTTGGGAATTCTCGTTTAAGGTTCAAAGTAATAGGTAGCCACTTCTCGTCCCGTATTTCATAATCCAGAGGTGGCCAGGTGACATGAGTAATTGGCTGATGCGTTAGTTGATCGAAGCGTTAGCCGAAGTCTCAGTTTTAATTTAAGTCGGGAAAAATGCTTTCGTATATCTGAAGTTCTCTTCAATATGTCAGTAGCTATATATTGTTGCATTAAATAAAAAGGCTTTTTAGACTTCTAAAAGAGGCAGAAATTGGCGTAAAATTTAAGCGCCACAAAGCCCACATACCCTAGACAAGAGTTAGGCGTTCCACTACTGTGGAACGACAATTTGTAAAAATGTTCAATAATTTCTATGCCGGTACTTTTGGATTGGTAGTAAAATAACGCTCACCTTCAGTTTAATTATAGTTAGTAATAGATTGAGTAATAGATTATAGCTAATGGTGCTCTTGAAATTTGAAGTGTTACATATTTTCAGCGGGCGGATTTTTGAGTCTCACGCGTTAGAATTCAGAAAATTGTCACTGAAAATAATAAGCAAGTCACCGTTTTCAACCGGTATTTCGGCGACAAAATCCCGTATGCGAGATTCAGAAATCGCCCTCCAGGACCCTATTCATTGTGCACATTGCAGTGCACTCTAGAGTAGAGATGGACTACTTTAAACAACTTTCACTCCATCGCCACAGCACCTCGAACCATGAACCGTGAAGAGCATTTGGTTCACGGCCACACACATCACATTGTCTTCAGTGTGTTCTTCGATTCGGCGCGGGTCAACTTTGAGAAGCGAATTACGCACTTTTGTTCCGGTCAAGGAATACAATGTGTGCCCAATAACACAAACAAACAAGAATTCAAGGTTATAATTTGTATTTGTAACAGCTACGAGTAAGTAAGGTATTGCTGTAGCGTGCTGCTTCTTCAATTTTGGATATGCATATTGGTTAGCACTTGGCTCTAGATTGTTCCGTAAGCTTATTCTAATAGTTATAGGAACTGAAAGGACCCAATTTTTTTTATAAAACACTTAAAATGTTTGGTAAATAAAAACGCGACGAATACCTATTGCTTAATATGAAATACGACAAAATGATTATCCATCATTTGGAGCGAAAGGGGAATTAATTATCATCACACGTTGAAAATTTCCTGTTTTCCGCATTATTGTAAATATTCAGAAGTGCCCCATTTCTTTAGGGCCCCTTGCACCAACGAAAATGGAGGGTTAACCCACCACTTTATATGGAATTTGACAGCTGACAGTCCACTAACCCTGAGTTAAGTGGTTGGTTCAAGTGGGCCTTAATGTTCTAACTTTTGATAAAATAAGTTTTACGTAAGTACCTGCCTATATATATAGTATATACCTACATACTTTATTTTTATTCTGCCATACATCCTATACACGACGTGCGTTCAACTAATCATAGGCCACGAATATCTTAATAAGTTCGGAATCTCATGTTTGCATTAGAATGGGAGCCGAAGTGGGTCATCTCGTCATCTCTCGTCACGCTCTGTACTGCACGTCTATTCATCACACATTATACCTACATATTATGCGTCTTGAATGGGATCATCTCTTTTATAACTTGACCCGGAGATTGGTAACCTGTATTCCCATTGGCAGTTCAGTTTAAGATGGTTACTAGCTATTTGCTGCTATGAGCTGTATGAGTAGATAATAAACAATGCCACCGGGCTCTGAAGTTATTCTAAACAGTTAAAGTTGACCGACTTTAATTAATGTCACTTTAATAATAAGTTAAATCAGTTGGCATCGTTGTTACGTGGTAAATTAAAATGTGAGTATGTTATATATAGTAAAACGTCCCACTTTGTCGGTTACCATTAAGGATAGATTTACTTGAATCTTTATACAGGCTGTAAACCTAATACGGGCGAACCTCTTAACGGTGGTGAGTATAGGACGTATAATTCGTATAAAATGTAATTAGATAACTTTTACTTAAAATTGAAATATTTTTTTTATCCATACAAATTAATTCGGCCCGCAACGTAATGCAAACACACTCCCGTTAAACGCTCGTTGACAGTTGTCATTGATTGTCATCGCAACCACGTTTACAGTACATTGCTGCTGAGTCTTGCCGGTCCCATAGTGGATACCCCCTCCCAACTGAGGGGGGACTGAAATCTTCTCGAGGCTGAGGCGTAGGGTTAGAGCCGGCGTAGCTTCATTTGACGTTCATATGCGCATTGTAATATGCCTACTTGAAAAATAAATATTTCATTTTCATTTTCAAACTGACAAAGCGGCTTTATAGCAATCGACAAAGTGAGATGTTTTCCCGTGTACACGCACAATAATAATATGAAACAGTCGTTTGTTTAAGTCCAGAAAATGTGTAAAAAAATGTCTATAATACATAATGTAAATGTATATTGTAACGATGCACTCATAGTCCGTCAAATGCAGTCAGTGTAATCGAGTCATAATTGTAAAATACTTTACACCGAGTGAGCTGCAAAAGTTCATGGTGAATTTATAACTGAATTCATGAATTATTTCTCCATGTAATTTCGCAGCTCACTGTACTTACATTCCTAGAACGTAGTTGATTTTGTTCTTTAGAACTTAAGCTAAACTTAATTACTGTAGGTATCCTAAATTGTTTGCTTGTTACACGCCTAAAACTAGCGGAAAAATAAAAGTCTAATGTAGGTACACGTGCCTAATCAAATCTAATCATTTATTTTAAAGCCATGCCTTTTATAAAAGTAGGTGGAATAAGAATAAGGGACATCTAAGGGATCATCCATAAATTACGTCACACGTTAAGGGGGAGGGAGGGGGTCGACGAAGTGTGACAATGTGTGACAAGGGGGAGGGAGGGGTACCAAATTTTGTGACGTCACATTTCAAAATCTATCATAATCTAAGGGTACACGAACTATAAACTTTCTTTATGAAAACCTCATAAACATATAATATACATATATACAAATACAGAATGTTCGGAAACCGGATGAAAAGGCAAAAGTAGGCGATAGTCTAGGCCATTTAGAACATTCATATGTCTTGGACAAGATTCGTCGTTTTTAGGTTTTTTTTAAAACTTCTCGGTGAAAACTCCAAAATTTCAGAGTAAATCGATAAGCGTACTCTTGTTACTGTAGATAGTTGTTTTGGTTTTATTTCGTATTGTAAAATGTCTATCGTATACTTATTACCATAAAATAAATTAGACATATCTAAAGTGTCTAAAGAAAATTAAACTACAGCAATTTGAAAATTGAATAACATAAAAAAAATATTTGAGCGATTACTTAGGTCGAAAAAAAAACTAAACTTTGTCTAAGCCATGTATAGCTAAAAATGTTGTAAATGGCCTAGAATATCACCTATTCTCGACTTTGCATCTGGTTATAAATATAATGTACCAATTGTTTTGTCGACTGATTCAGAATGTAGAATCTTGAGTGTTGCGGGGGTTTCAAGGCACGTAGGTTAAATAAATTTGTCACTCACACACCAACACGTGGAAAATATTAACTGCAAAACATCAAACAATGTACCTAGTTTGATTCATTTTTTTAACATTTAAGAGTCACAATCATCATTTAAACGTTTATTCTACCAGCCTTTATCAAACTCGAAATAACACATCAATTACCAGCAGTTGTAAAATTATTTCTAATTCAAAGCCTATTTACTTAAGAGGGCTTTCATGTGAAAAATAGTGAAATCGCAACCGAGCGCTTAATCATACCGTGTGTGGTATCAAATTAAAGAGCTTTCCGAGTAGTTTACAAATATATAACATATTATAGGACTTTTTCTACTTAGTCTAACAAAATATGAGAAAATGTCCAGAAGTGGCAATAATTGTGACGGGGAAGGCTCGTTTTCAAAAAATTGCCAAAAATATATATGTAATAGAAATTTATAATCACTAAAGGCATAAGGTAACGGCGGCTATCAACGCGGGTATCGAAATCGACGTCCATTACCGCCGCATTTGCAAATACGCATTTTATAGGCAAACCGACCAATTTCTTAAAAAAAGTTACTCACACAAAGGAAGCCTGTTTAGTTGACTAACGCACATATAGGCGATAGAGAGTGTGAATGAAAGAAGACGCTCGCTATTTGACAGTTTTTGCCACGGGGCCGCGAGAAGAGTTTGTATCATACTGACGTGTGACGCTAAACCTAAGTGAACTCCAATCTCATTTAGTAGTTTATGTAATAATTATGGCAAACAGGTGAAAGTTATGCATTTCAAATTATTGTTTATAGTTTTCTACATGACTTCTGAGTACTTTTTACGTATTGTTTAGCCTGGAAATGTGTTTAAAGTGGAAATTAAAAGACAGCGGTGAAAGGCGCCATTTCGTGAGTAGATTCTATTACTGTGGTATACCACGGTAATAGTTAAAGTAGTGATATTAGTTCTTTTTGCTTTATTTTAAGTATATGTGATCAGTTATATAATGTCTTACAGTTGTTTCAATCTTGATCTATTCACGCTATCAAAGAACTATTTACGCGATATGAAAATTATTCAACAAAACCTTAATTTTTAGCAAAAACTTCATGACTGATTTCGTAGTTTCTATGAAAACCGTTAATTTGTCAATTTTTTTAAACATTGACATAAAGTCTGATGCTTACTTACCAGTTATGTAAACTTGGTTTTAATATAAGGTTGCAATATTTTATTTTGATTTGTAATGAAAATACATCTGTATGACTTTGTTTTTATGGGTCGGAATTAGATTTTATAATACTCCAATTTATGCCTATTACCGATGGTACGATCAGATAACCCTCGGTAATAGAATATATAAGAATCTATTACCGATCCATGCAATATTTGTTTGGGTCGGTAATGGGTTCCTATAGAAGTATCTATTACCGAGCGACATATTAGTCTTGTATCAAAATATGACATTTAGTGTATCGTAAGTACAGATTTCTTAGGTGAAACCGAGTCTTCTGTGGGTATTCATAAAGGAGGATAGTATAGGTATATGTATTTGTCATAATTTGTATATTCAACCGTCGGTATTAAGCTCCGAATTTTGAGATGGGTTTCTATTTACCGATGGCAGAAAAACACTGTCATTCATACCCTCGGTAATGAAATCTCAATTCGCGTTAATAGAACTGCAACCTGTTCATTACCACGGTAATAGAAAATTTAGGTATGTTGGCTTCAATAATCATTTTATGACATATAATAAACTAAAATGATCCTAAAACTCTTCAAAACTAATAGTTCAATAAATACTCTTCCATAAAAAAAATATTTGTGGTCGTTAATGAGCTTTGATACCCTTAATTTTTTGGTATCTTTTGAAATCTGCCTTAAGTACCACGTTAATAGGCGCCATTACCTTAAGAGCAATTTTAGTAAACGTTGCAGATTAATTTTGTACGAAAATAACTCCGATGTGATGTAGATTTTCAAAGAAATTGTCACTTAATTTTAGGTAATTACTGAAAACATTGAATTCGTCTTAACCTTGTTTACTATATTATTATGGCTCTCCTCATCACATGCCCGTTTTACGTTAGTCTAATACTACTCCTTATCTTCTCCGTTATAGGCACGACGTTACTTTTAAACTACCCTTAAATTGGTTGGCAACGCGCATGTGATACTCCTTAAGTTGCAGGCTTTCATAGGTTACGGTGACCGCTTTCCATCAGGCGGACCGTTTGCTTGTTTGCCACCGACGTAGTAGGGCACAGGTGAATCACGTTGAGTTGCGAAAAATTCAATTAGGTATATAATAATAAATCACTTCGCGTTATGGATACGAGTAAATTTTTTTTAATGTTTAGACAGCTTAATTATATGCGGTTGATATAATTATCGCGAAAGTCTATTCTCCCATTAATTATTGAATAATTAAAGGAGAGCCTAATAATTTAAATACTAACTGAAGCCGACTATTTATTGTATTTTACGAGAAGTTATTAAATTAACCGACTTCAAAAAAAGGAGGAGGTTCTCAATTCGACTGAATGGTTTTTTTTTTGTATGTATGTTACTCGTTATATTTACGTAAATACTCCCTTCACCACAGTAAATGTTTAACGTACCGATTCCAATTTGAAAATATTCCCTAGATAAGATATAGATCGGATATGTTCGTACCCCGTACCCAAAGTGACTATAGGAAATTATAGGTGTTTCTTTTCAGCACTAATATCGTAATGTGTTATGTCCGCATGTCTTCTTTTGTATTGCGCTGTAGTGTAAAATATGTAACACATTAAAACTTGATAGAATTAGTCAATTTTCCTCTCTAAAAGTTAATTTGTATTGTAGGCAACCAGTAGCAGCTGAGGGCCACGATTGCAGTAAGCCCACGTCGTTTTTGCGCTGCACAAAGAGCATTGTTAATTATGAATGGCTAGATAATCAAATTAAATGCCTTTCGGTGTCATAACCTGGGTTTACAATGGTAGGTTTTACTAGCAAAACACATTCTACTTAAAATCGCTGGCTCAGAAATGATTATTCTTCACTATTGGAGTAGTTATAGTATTTCGCTGGCTCAGATACCTACACACTCTTTATTGTTTAAATATATATGCCTGCACATGTCAGACATTTTTTTAGCATTTTCACATTTAAGAGCACGCATCAACCACATTTACGTCACGCAAAGTCTATGTAAATTCCCATACAAAAAAAATTCGAACGCATAGAACGCAAAATTCGGTAACAGACGGTTTAGTGCAATTGACTCTAAATATTTCGTCGATATTCAGTCGATTCGACCATCTTTCTCCCTAGAGCACCATTCAAATTTTAGTTCATTGGTATTCTCTATTGGCTGGCTTACGTGCCTATTAGGGTGTTGCTTATTTAATAAAAGTTAAAATTTTCTATGTCTCACCCCCTTAAATTGTTCTCTGCCACTAAAAAAACCATTGTAATTTTTGTTCTAAATTTTCCGCTATATTTTAGGGTTCGCTACGTACGTATACTCCTTTCTCATTAACGTTGACACATGTTCGCAAGTCGAGATGTCAATATGACATGCATCACGCAATAATAAATGTCATAAAAGATTTATTCATTGCAAGTTTGCAAGTATTGCGACATGCTTCTAGAGTGGCCTAGGAATCAAATTGGTTGACTGTACGCTGTTGTTTGATATTCCTAAAATTTATAATTTCTGCAGTTTTAGCTCTTATTCTGAAATACATTATTGCATGACATTCACTTAAAAGTTTAATATTAACAAGTGATCTAGCTTTTAATTATGCTTGCTATGTAGGAAAACAAGTTCCGTCACATCCTTAGGTGATTACCCAAGTTACACCATTCACTGGAAGAGAGGAGGCGTCAGTATGATGCAAACCACGCAAACCTGAATAACACAGGTATGAGTAATAAAATAACACTGAATCGTAACATGGCACACACAATGGCGTAACTGCATATTCAACAGCTTGAAAACTATGGTCATTTAAGAATACACACACGCCTAGCTGTATTCCCAAAGTGGGTAGGCACAGCTCATGCGACTGCTCAATTTTGATTACCACTCTTAGCAATTAAAGGGTTGAAAGAAAACTGAATTTGTGATATTGCATTGACAAGTTGCTAGACTATCGCCCCCACCACAATTTAACCCATATCCCTCGGTCGACTTCTACACCCACGAGAGGAAAGGGGGTGGTGAAACTGTTAAGCCTTTCTTCACTACACGGGAACCAAAGAATAAATCAAGGAATTCAACAGATACATATTTAGATAGAAATCTTAAAACTTTGCTGATTTCTTTATGTACCATTCCATTTTCAATTTAGAGAGGTAAAACCTTAATGATTACTCACGTTGCACAAAAACATACAAAGACGTTTAATTTCTATAGAATAGCCTCCTTTTACAATAACTCATCTGTTAACCTTGTTCGTGGCTTTGTTTTCGGACAAATTAGTTTGAGTGATTGCAGCTAAATGGTTAATAGTAATAATTTGAACGCATCCTTCACACACGGAGTTGTTTAAACTAATTTAGTTCGGACCTTGCCTCAACGGAGCTTCTCTAAAGCTAGCCATGCATTGTCCAGCGCGTTGACTATGGAATTTAGATTTATAATTTTTAAATTGACAAGAAAAAAAATATTATTAAATTAAAACGGGACTTAATCGCGTAAAACTTACGTTTATATTTAATCCGACGGACACATTAAGTCCCGTTTTAATTTAATAATATGAGTGAAGATCGTGTTAGTTTAAATCAATAAGCAAAAAAATATTTGCAAACTCCTAGGTATAATGAAGTAGGTACATCTACCTTTTTTTAGGTGTTAATCTATTAATAGCCTACATAAGAATACTCTGCTTGGGCAGCAGAATGGATATTGTGTTGAAAGGACAAGTACCCAATACCCATGGACGTATATGCGACGTTGCCAAAAAACTGTCCCATCCCTTCTGTATTGATGAAATCCTGAAATCTGAAATGTCGGACGTCTATCAACCTGAATTATTTATTACGATGAGAATGACTGACAAAAAAGTCTATACATTTGTATACATTTATATAGACTTTTTTGTCAGTCATTCTCCAGGTATCGATATTGTATGGCGCGAATTGTGAAATTCTCGGTTAATTTGCACAAAATCAGTGCTAAAACCAAATCCTTCTTCTGACAGATTCCATTGACGACCTTGAGTTGGGACTCGACGAATATTAAACATTCACTATGTGCAGCGGAGGAGGTGATGATTAATGGTGTTTCTAATCACTATACTAGTATATACAGCTAGTGTGGGAAAACATTCACTACTCTTCCTGATCTGAAGGACATACAGAGAGGAGGAACACAACTAGCATTTAGTTATAAATATAACTGTTATAAAACTTATAAATAGGTAGGTAATAAGGAAATTTCGAATTTTTTTGTCTGTTAAAAAATATGATATTTTAACTTTGAAAATCAAATATTTTCTGGATATTCTATAGCCAGCCTCGAGCAGCGTCGGATGTACCGGCCCGTTGTAGGCAAATAATGATTAATGGTTCATCTAATTACGACCAGTCATTATACAGTGTGGGAACACATTCACTGCAGATGCAGTCTGAAATGTAACATGCGCTGAAAATGCTTCTGTTTTAACATATGCCAAGGTAGGTACAAAATAAATTATTCATAATATGTACAGGCCCTGTAGCTGAATGACATTTCTACGAAACGCCACCGAAACGCCGCAGAAATGTAGTCTGGCTTCGTTGCGTCAATACGCAAGAGCGATAGAGATAGATAGCTACGAAAGAGATATTATCGTGAGCGTTTCGTGATCGTTTGTGGATTCGGCTACGCACACAGTATGTTTACGCCACGCAAGTACTTTTTGGAAACGTAATAGGATTAGGTACTTTGTCTTTTGTCCCAATTTTAAGTCGCATTATCAAAAACTTTACACGATTCGACTTGACCTATATTATAAGAAGTTCAAAAATTACCTCTATAGATACGATTGTAATGACTATCTTCGAATCAGGCAGGTAGGTATTAGGACCCTCTCGAGAAAGTTAAGTACATGGTGTGAAGTGACAAATACTTACCTTTCAACTTCTAATGTGTGAAATCCTCAGTATTCGTGCGCTAACAGTTTCAAAAGTGCACGGGTACAGACAGAGGATGAGGTCAGCAGTAGGCAACAAGACGGAGACAGCTGTAGAATAATTTCGAAACGTGGTATAGTACTACATTATGATTACCTACAATAAACTGCATATTGTTTATCATATAATAAATCCTAAGTCTACTTTTAATATTTATAATTATACTTACAATAATACCTGTAATACTTCTGTTATCCTCACTATTGCTACCACTGATGCTGACTCTCAACAATGCCGTAATTATTCTAATAACAGCATCAGTTCATTTTGTAACACCTTATAATAAAAGGCGCTCACAAACATAAAAACTTCCTTTTTAAAATTGGAATGCCAAAACAATGAGCTTGGGAAACGTTCGCGGGTCGGAATGCACAGCTCATCCCGAAAGGTCAACGCGAGGTCGCGAATTACGGCAGAATTAAACACATACAATAGAACTTTAAGAGCGAAGATGTAACGTAATGTAGTCTATTATGACATTATAATAGGCAAATTCCATTTCACGTAAGTGATTATGTTGATATGTTTTGATGTGCGTTTTGCATATTCGCAAATGCCGTTTGATGCAGACCTTTACGAGGAGATAATCAACGTGAGCTTAGAAATAATAGTATAATTTTAAATGTAACGTTTCTGGAAAATAGTAGACTCCAATCTTACAGTGCTAACAAAGTAGGTAAATGGATGACAAAAATAATCTTCACAGAGTTGCAACAAAAAGCTAAATAATGCTTTATCCTCTTGCCGCCCAATGTGCAATGATATGTACATTTTTGTTCAATGGAATTTTAACTTTCATGTGAACATTTCTTTTTTTCTCTAAAATTTTTGGAACATATGAATCTCAACTCTATTTGAAATGAAATTAGAATCCAAATTCTATAGCAAAATTTTTGTATGGTGGGCGTTACGAGGTTAAAATAAAAACGAAATACTTCATAACAAAACTAACTAGTTAAAATAAAAACCTTCTAAACCTGGCCCGTTGGCAAGATGCCCATCACTTAGGCAGTACAAGTATGAGCTGTATAGCGAATATTGCGAGGATTCATTTGCGTCAGAAAGCTACCGTTTTGCGAGTCTTTTCTTCTGTTGCTACCCTCAACTGTTTTGACATTCTGTATACACTTAAACCTAGGTATTTTTGGAAATCTTGAAGTGAAGTTACTTACCGAACCCTATAACATAAACAGAACATTCTAAGTTACATACAATGATATACTTATTTTGGAAATGTAGTTCGAGGTAACTCTAAATTGCTCTATATCCATGTAAACCTACCGCTATCATGCTTACATATCAGTCAGATGCTTCGGTGATAGCCATATCAATCTCATTTTAGGTGCTATTTGTCAACATAATAGTCAAGATTATTAAGGGTTTCTACATTTATGTTATTTTAGGCAAGTTTATTTTTGTATTAGTTTTAATTATGATGTGACAAGCCTTGTGACTTGTTGCACAGCTTAGCAGTTATATAAATAGAAAATTTTCAGAACACTATTTTGGAAAAGGGCTTCCTTCATATAGGCCTGGACGTAAATATGTACACATATATCGTAATTTTAGTCGCTTATTACCTAATAATATAATATTATTCTGCTTTCAGTCAATTTATCATACTAATTTCACTCGAATTCAGTACCATTATTCAAGGCAATCGTGAAAATCTATTAATTATTTGAGCAATATTTAATTAGCTCAGTCAAATCAGATCTAAAATATTACATGAAACCAAAAATTATTCAATAAATGGTAACGAGTCACTCTTAAATAACGTTGCATGTTTATTTGCATCTATAAATCACGAGGAGTAATAAAGTCTAAAATACTTAAATGAAACTGTCTAATATTCATCTTGTCGTAAAAGAATCATAAATACTCGAATGTACGATCATTTTAATCATTTAATTTTAGAAGTCTTCAAGACGGAAGGGAATTTAAATTGATTTAAATAAGTAAGACTTATGAATTTTATGATTGTATTTCTTTGATTGTATCTTATTTTATGATTGATGTATTTGTGTATTTCTTTTGAAACAAAAGTTAAGATTCACCAAGTGTTTTCTTACTACTTACCAAATTTTTAGGGTTCCGTCAGTCTGTCAAAACCCTTTATCTCGGAAAAACGTGGAACTTGATATACATTATGAAATTAAAACCATAAATCCACAGTTGCAATCTTTGAAGTCGTGAAAAGACTCAATCGTAAAAATTTAAGATAGAACCGTTTAAGTTGCAATAAAACTCATATTTATACACTCAAGGGAATCAAAATTAACAGAGTATTCTTCGTCGACTGAGAACTATGAAATTTGGCAAATAATATTTACCTATAACTCTAAATCGTAAAAAGTAATCATAAAAAATAAATTAATGTACGGACCCCTCGGTGTGCGAGACCGACTCGTACTCAGTTTTTTGAGTAAGTAAATATTATACTTAACTGCAATTAAGATGCTGCGCAGAGTTACCATAGTAACTTTTTATGGTCGACTGGCCGCAAATTTCAGGTGCTTTGCTTATCTCATAGCGTACGTATCGGGCGTACGTCCATCGTAGTGAGGGCACGACCTGCGCGATGACCCGCGATGGCGCCCTGACAAGTGAAGCAACATACGCATGCCTATCGCGACTGTAAATCTGTGAGCCAAGCAAATATTTCAAAAAGGATAAGGCTATTCATATAATTTCTGTTTAACACTCGTTTGATGCGCCTTAGTGGAACGCTGCGCGGTTGGTTTGGTTGATGCGTTCCCATCACGCGTCCACGCGCGCGATTGGTTGCATAGACTGCACGTTTGGCTCGTATTCGTGTTACTGACATTGCTGTACTCATTACCATTCTTGGTGCTCTTATGCCGCGTCCCTACGAAGTAATATATAAGTCAATGGAGCTAAGTCATAAACTATGACAGTTCGAATTACAACTTTAACTGCATTTAGAATAGGAATGATTTTTGCAATGCGATGGTGTTTTGTTTTTAGATGCTGTCAACTGCGCAACATCCGTGTTTACGTCAAGCCAGTTGACGTGCGAGCATGTAAACGGACAAGTTTGATGAGCATTGAGAAGGTGGAGCAAGGCCGTCTTATTAAATGTACCTACTCAATCTGTATCAATACATATATATGCATGCTATGAATACAATTCAGATTGTTTACTTCCATCAGAGAATGGGAGGAAATGAGAAATAAAGTTTAATGACGTCTGCTACACACATGATGCTGCTAAGTACTCGGATGCTGCTAAAGATATTATTTATGTATCCATTATTTTAAAAGTATTATTTACTAGCTTTTGCCCGCGGCTTCGCTCGCGTTAGAAAGAGACAAAAAGTAGCCTATGTCACTCCCCATCCCTTCAATTATCTCCACTTAAAAAATTACGACAATTCGTCGCTCCGTTTTGCCGTCAAAGACGGACAAACAAACAGACACACACATTTTCCCACTTATAATATTAGTATGGATAAAAGTTAGTATCAAATATCTGACGGCATACCTATCTCTAACTAGTAGTAAAACTGGTCATACACTTCCTGAGTAGTTTTTATTTTCTTCATAACTCGAAAACGGCAAGAGTCAAGACACTAGTTTCTTAGAAAAAATAATTGTATTTGACTTAAATAACCTACGCTTAAAGTGAACGGAAATAAAACAGGTTGTATGCATAACCTTGTTTTTTTTCGTCTATTTTGTGTGGTATTCTCCTCTTTTTAGGGTTCCGTAGTCAACTAGGAACCCTTATAGTTTCGCCATGTCTGTCTGTCCGTCCGTCCACGTCCGCGGATAATCTCAGTAACCGTAAGCACTAGAAAGCTGAAATTTGGTACAAATATGTATATCAATCACGCCAACAAAGTGCAAAAATAAAAAATTGAAAAAAATGTTTTATTAGGGTACCCCCCCCTACATGTAAAGTGGGGGCTGATATTTTTTTTCATTCCAACCCCAACGTGTGATATATTGTTGGATAGGTATTTAAAAATGAATAAGGGTTTACTAAGATGGTTTTTTGATAATATAAATATTTTTGGAAATAATCGCTTCTAAAGGAAAAAAAAGTGTGTGTCCCCCACCTCTAACTTTTGAACCATATGTTTAAAAAATATGAAAAAAATCACAAAAGTAGAACTTTATAAACACTTTCTAGGAAAATTGTTTTGAACTTGATAGGTTCAGTAGTTTTTGAGAAAAATATGGAAAACTACGGAACCCTACACTGAGCGTGGCCCGACACGCTCTTGGCCGGTTTTTCTCTTCTGTTTTTTATTTAAGTTTCGTGGCGCACTGGTTAATCTGTAATGTCATGTAAACGCGTTTTACTAATAAATAAATAATAAGTAAGTATGTTTGTTTATAGCAAACACAAACTGAGCCGGCGCATCCCGCGCCGGTGCGTTGCGCCACTAATCACCCTCGTTGGCGCCGTAATTGCCCCCAGTTATCGCACTCACCGAATCCCAACTAGTTTACATTCATCTCGTGTTTATTTTGCAATTTCAGCAAATTGACCGTTTTTTACTCAACTATCACGGTGTTAAGTAACGAGTCAAGGGTTAGGTAATGAATATGAGCTCATAATTTACTTGTTTAGTTTATGATTTGTGGTGAAGGGTATACTTAAATAAATGGTGCAATATTGTTTTGTATTACATGTTGTTTCAACCCACAACATTGGTAGGATAATGTTTAAAAACTGCAAACTATTGTATGGAAAAACTTGGTTGGTCGACTCACTCTATGAAAAATTATTGTAACCGACTCACTAGTCAACTAATTTTCTATGGCCGGGTATTGTGAGGGCTGTATTTTTTAGGGTTCCGTAGTCAACTAGGAACCCTTATTATAGTTTCGCCATGTTGTCTGTCCGTCCGTCCGTCCGTCCGTCCGTCCGTCCGTCCGTTCGTCCGTCCGCGGATAATCTCAGTAACCGTTAGCACTAGAAAGCTGAAATTTGGTACCAATATGTATTTCAATCACGCCGACAAAGTGCAAAAATAAAAAATGGAAAAAAATGTTTTGTTAGGGTACCCCCCTACATGTAAAGTGGGGGCTGATATTTTTTTCATTCCAACCCCAACGTGTGATATATTGTTGGATAGGTATTTAAAAATGAATAAGGGTTTACTAAGATGGTTTTTTGATAATATTAGTATTTTCGGAAATAATCGCTCCTAAAGGAAAAAAAGTGCGTCCCCCCTCTAACTTTTGAACCGTATGTTTAAAAAATATGGAAAAAATCACAAAAGTAGAACTTTATAAAGACTTTCTAGGAAAATTGTTTTGAACTTGATAGGTTCAGTAGTTTTTGAGAAAAATACGGAAAACTACGGAACCCTACACTGAGCGTGGCCCGACACGCCCTTGGCCGGTTTTTTTATAAAGAATCAATTTGAACGATCAATTTAATTTGACAGTACATTATCGATTTTATTTTCTATTTACTACGCATACTTATTACATAATTACGTTCACACAACACTCACAACACGAAGAGAATGACAACAATACTGTTTTTCGTGATCTAAAGAATTGTGGTGCAAGTGAACATGCAATATTGGTTGTGGCAGTACGTGACTTTACGTCCCTGCCAATAATCATTGAGTGCACAGAATCAATCATTAGTCATCAATCAGACCCCGCTGATGCATTTGTTGCATAAGGAGGACAAAAACATGATTGATTGGAATTATTTGTGTTCTTCCGCCACTAGGTACGCTATAAGTACAAAGGTATTTGTAAATTTTAAATTATTTAATGGATAAAGTAGACATACACGTAGTATCATTATTAAATCGTAGGTAGGTAAGTACTTTTCATATTAAATTTTAAGAATCGATAATTCATTTAATACAGGGCCTGAAGCGTATTGTAGATCTTGAGTTTAGACATGTTTTAGTTATATAAATTCAGTTTTTAATTCGTTTTATGTTTAGATTAAGTATTATATTCTGTATTCGTTTAGTTATTGGTCTATTATAGTATTTTATACAATCGTGATATAATTAATACAAAGCTTTTCAGTCGAGTACCATGTTTAGGCCACGAAGCTTGCTGAGTGGCCTAATAGTACGGTAGTACGAGAGTGAAAAGCTTAATTATATTACTATTGTATACAATACTTTTTCTATGAGTCATCATCTTCATCATCAATGGGCGAGAAATATCATCATTCAAGTTAAAATTAATGTTAATAGCGTCGTTCACCGTTGTATTAACATCGAATTACCTGGCAACCAATTGTTTGTAATAAAACCGTCTCTGATTGGTCGATAACGCGATAGATAAAAAAAAAACGTGTTTCAGATGCAGAAAAATTTGCCAGGTATCGCAAATTAGTAAAGAACTTGTATGAAGTTTTATTTTTGAAATTATTACAGCTAACTAAAAGTGAACTGTAATGAAATATTATAGTTGACTAAGTGTCAAAGACTATCTAACACAATAGTCATCACTTATAGTTTAGTCTGTGATGTCCTAATGGACAAATTAAAGTCAACGAGTAGAAAATAATATTTGGCAGTGCAAATAGTTAATACATATTTTATAATTCTCCTCCTTTTTATTTTTCGCCCACATTGACGAGACGACGAATCTCAATTTTATAAATAGTCTCATACAAACTTAACAGAATTTTTAATATAATTTGACTTTTAACGACATTAATAGATTATAGAAGTAGCATACTTAATATGATAAATATGTCTATCTAACGCAAGAAACAGCGTGTTTCCTAAATGGTCCGTTTGTATGTAAATTGCTGTGCCCTAAAATGCCCTGTAAGGCGCGCCGCGCGAGCCAAAGACTTCAACGCGTGCGCATACCGAAGATCTTCGCAATAATTTGACGTGTGCACTAGAGTGTTGCTTATTATATCGAATTTAAAATGTTTTATGTAAGACATAAAAATGTTCTTTAATATTTTTTCCGCAATATGTTTTCTTAATTTTCCTGGGGTTGGACAACATTTTGAGTTATCGCGGTTTGACAGGAACGGTTATTATGTAACTAGTTTCGTGATGTTTTTAAAGTGAAAAAATGGGTGTAGTTGTAATTTCGGCCACAACTAAGGGATTGGTTTTAGTTTCTGTAATCAAAAATAAGTTTTTTTTTTCTACAATTGAGCATATACGCTCATGTAAGGAATTAGGTACTTCATAGAGAGAATAGTCATTTTAATTCCTCTACATTTCTTCTTCTGAAGTTTTATTAAGTAAACATTTTTATTTTAAATTAATGAATTACCTTAATACTCTTATAACTCTTCTTCTTCTTCTTATAACTTCTTTCAGATGAAGTAACAAGAAAAAAAACGAATGCTCCGCAAATAAAATAGTTCACACGTAATTTCGAGGTGTTACTTAATTTAACAAATGAGTGTTATTTGTAACATCCGCTGATTGGCGAACCCGACCAGGGGGCCGATTTTTGAGTCTCACTGTCACTAAAATACCCGTTGAAAACGGTGAATTGCCTATTATTTTCAGTGACAATTTTCTGAATTCGAACGCCGTGAGACTCAAAAATCGGCCCCCAGAGGCCCGAACCGTCGGCGGAATGAAAGTGACACATCTGTGGGCGTAGGACACTAGTTGGATAAACTTTATCGCATCGGTGCGTCCTTATCGCACTTACAAGCAGTGCGAGAAGGACGGCCTGACGTTATGTCGTTTATCAGGCGACCGCGACCATACTAGCCTGCCTGCCGGTGTATCATGCTTCCAATTTTATCACTTATCTATGTGGATAAAGCATCCGTCACGCTTTAGCAAGTATATCAGTGTGAGAGTGACAGATGTCTTATCCACGTGGATAAGTGATAACATTGGAAGCATAATACGCCGGCAGGTTCATATCGTGTACCGACGTCATCGCTACAGGTGAACCTGAAGAAGAGGCCAATTCTGCATTGACATCGATATATGTTAGAATGGTGTTGGAATATTATTTGACAAAACTTATGCGAATAACTGGGCCACATAATACTGCAGTAAAATAATGACAGCTAACTGTCGCAATATTATTCTAATATCGATTTTTTCTACTCCCAAACTGTTATTCTTCATTTACAGGGTCGTGCATAGATCTTTAAAACCCTACATAAAAATATATTCCCCAAAGCCAGCGTCCGCCGGCTTTCCGCGCATGCGCGCAATATAGAAAAAACTGAAAACGCATTGTTTGGCTTTGTAACCATGGCAACGTATTGTTATAACGATACTGCGCGTGTGCGCGGGAAGGCTTTGGGCAGCTGAGCTGACAGTGCAAACCTTTGCGTCAAAATACAGGAAAAGTGTGAATTTGACGAAAGTTATTCCAGAAAACTATTAAAAACTAAGTGCATGGTCGTAGAAAAAGTATTGTATGCAACGGTGTTTAACTGAGTCAAAAAATACTCGTGGCATCTTAATAACAATTTTCGGCTTCGCCTCAAATTGTTGCCACGCCACTCGTCTTTTTTGACCTCCTTTAAACGCCTGTTGCATAATAGTTATTTGTTATACAAGGGGGCAAAGTTGTATTTTAACGCCGAGTGTGGAATTGAAAAACGAGCAAGTGAAAGGATTCTATAGTTGAACCACGAGCGAAGCGAGTGGTTCGAGAATAGAATCCTGAACTTGCGAGTTTTTTAACACACGAGAAGTAAAATACATTTGCACCCGAGTGTAACACAAAACTTTTCCCCTCACTATAGCGAGGAAACTACAACTCAAAAAATGCGTTTATCACTGCTTCCAGTAGTTCCACAGGTGGTAAATCATCTTTATTACTAGATTCACCTGCTTTTATCAATTTTAAAGCAGTTAGTTTGTCTTTATTCAAGGTCAAATTACTTTACCCACTAGTGGATAAAATGCGTTTTTACCCGCTGGTATTAAAGGACAAAACACGTGTTTCCGAGCTAGTGAGGGGAAAAATATTATAATGCACGAACACGTTTTAATTGACCAGTTCTATAGTTTAACCCTTGGTTCATTATAATCATTATATATTATATTATTGGCAACAGGTAAATTGATCTGGTTAGTAAGATTTTGGAAGGAGTATTCTATGTAGAAAAAACTTTATACATATTGCAATACTTGAATGACCCGAAAATCTAATTTGATCTGTTAAAAACCTCCACATATAAAGTTAATTACTATTAATACTCCAGGTTATATAATATGTTAACAAACCTGATAATCTACATAGTGGGAACCCGAGAGATAAAACTTGTCAGATGCGCTTCTTCGTTGCGCCACGTCATTAGGTGCCAAGTGCCAACCTACTTATTTTCTTGAGGCAAAGTAGATTCACAACATTAAAACGGGGCTTAAAACGTGTGTGTTAATTCAAATATAATATACTACAGAAATTCAAAAATCAATATTTCTGCCTAAAGTAGAAGTTTTTTTTCGATTTCATTATCAGTTAATTATATAGGTATTAAATCCGCGTGTAAACCTTACATACTTCTGTGTAAAATGTACCTTTGGTGGAAGTCTACCCTTTTACTAGATATTTAGTCCTATTTATTAAATACTAGCTTTTTCCCGCGTCTTCGTTCGCGTTAGAAAGAGACAAAATGTAGCCTATGTCACTCTCCATCCCTTTAATTATCTCCACTTAAAAAATCACGTCAATTCGTCGCTCCGTTTTGCCCTGAAATACGGACAAACAAACAGACACACACACTTTCCCATTTATAATATTAGTATATTCAATTCATAAAAAACACTACTTTTATTAGCCCCCTCTTAAAAACGAAGTGAAATCCCTCTAAACATACTAGGTTTCAGATTGATTTGACTGGAGAATCGGTGACAAGTACGTACATACGTAGACGTTGCTGAGTTTCATCAGACCGTCCTCGTAACTATTCCTACGACAAGTAACATTCCTGATTTTAATAGCATCTTACTTTGCTGTTATATGTAATTTACTCTTCACATATATATGTAAAGTCAAAACTTTAAGCAATGTACCTATGTAACACTCGATGTATCGACATAGTTTATATGTGAAGGCCGACGTATAGTTAAACATTTTTCCCCTCAATAGCTCGGAAACACGTGTTTTGTCCTTTAATACCAGCGGGTAAAAACGCATTTTATCCACTAGTGGGTAAAGTAATTTGACCTTGAATAAAGTCAAATTAACTGCTTTAAAATTGATAAAAGTAGGTGAATCTAGCAATAAAGATGATTTACCACCTGTGGAACTACTGGAAGCAGTTTTAAACGCATTTTATGCGTTGTAGTTTCCTCGCTATAGTAAGGGGAAAAGTTTTGTGTTACAGTTGCAAATGTTTTTTACTTCTCGTGTGTTAAAAAACTCGCAAGTTCAGGATTCTATTCTGAACCACTCGCTTCGCTCGTGGTTCAACTATAGAATCCTTTCACTTGCTCGTTTTTCAATTCCACACTCGGCGTTAAAATACAACTTTGCCCCCTTGTTTAACAAATAACTATTACATGTTTCTGTACCCACGTGTATGTTTAAGTAATTAAGTAGGTACCTAATTTAATCATTACTATTTGGTATGGTTAACCGCGTCATGCTTACTGCTAAAATGTTGTTAGCCTTCTTAAGTTTATGAACATCTCTGGGTGCGTAGCCGAATGGCACCAACTCTCACGAAACGCTCACGAAACGAAACGCTAGTAGATATCCATCCCTATCGCTCTTGCGTATTGGCGCGACAGAGCCGGACTACGTTTCGTTTTCGTTTGGCGTCGGAGAAATGCCATTCGGCTACGGGGCCTGACAATGACAAGACGGTGTTGGTTGCATATTGTTTGAAATTATATAACCATTGATACTGTCCAACGTAAGATCGAAAGTATGATTAAATCAATCCCAATCAAAACCCAGCAGGTTGGAACAGAACAATGATAGGCGAGCCAGACTAATGATCATAACGCACGGAGGTCAACTTTCCTAGCGCTTTGTCTGCCATTCATCAGACATTGGCACATCACAAAACTCACCAATTGTGGACCCTCGCAAACTAAAGCATCCAGTATAAGTAGAACTTCCGATTATTTATACAAGTACTAGTACAGATATAACGGTCGTAGTTATGCTGGTCAGCCTGAAAGAACATTGTACAATGATTGGCGTGTGCGCATTCAGAGTCCGTTAAAGGTTCACACGGCTCGGGTGTGTCACGTTATACTTTGCGGACAGTTAACGATGTAAAAAAGTGCCGTGGATATTTGTTCGAAAAAAAAATTTTGACAATGGTATATTCGATCCATATCGCATCCAGAGTTAATATTTGATATCGGTATTTTAATCTTCGAATGGATAATCATAAATAATTCGGGTCTTATGAACAGACCATTACCTCAAACTTCTATAAAAATATTTGAGACTTCAGGTAATTTCAATAGTTTCCACCTCTCTAAAACTAAGTTGCAATAAATCTAGTATATACTATAAACGGAACCCATGTTCCTGCAATTTAATCCATACTTATTTGCACTCTATCGATATATTTTATACTAATACAATTCTCGTTAACAATCGAAAGGAAAGTGACAAGCACTTGACACGGCCCGGCCTTTCTACCGCCATACCGCCCCGATGAGGATCTCACGTCTCCCAATTGTTCGTTGTGGTTGTGATCTATTGTCATGTACAACGCGCACTTGCCAAACGCACTGCCGCCATTGTGACTTGCTCTTGTGAAAATATCACAGCTATTTTTAGCCAACTTGTAAAAAAGAGATAGGATATTAGTTTCCACCTTGACTCTACCTCTACACACGCTATAATGAAAATAGATTTAAGAAAATATTAACACATTGATAGACACTACGCTAGAGTCGCTAGACACAATAGAAAGAACAATGGACTTACGTCCATGTGCGTTTAGTGTCCACCAAGGCAAAAAAAGGTTAAGTTTTGAAATGACATTTTTTTTACATGACTAAACATGTAAGGTTTCAAAAGACCTTCTTTTCTTTTGTGAATTTTATCAAACTGCATTCTACAATGGGATGATAAGTACCAGTAGGCATTTCATTAAGTTTCAGCATAGGTAATTAACACGGCTCTTAACAAATGGCATTTTAAACGTTCCGCAAGCAAGTTGAAAGCGTTTTGCAAAATAAAAGCTGCAATGAAATAATGAAGTGCCGGAGAACGTGCGACAGATTATCGCGCGTCGTGCACCTAAGGGGGCTATTCTTCAGTTCGGTGCTTGCTTTGGAGACATTTTCTTAAGTAACTAAATAAGAATTATCCGCGGCTATATAAAAGTATGTACTAAGTCTATGCCTCGTGATTTTAAAACGGTTAAATGAAGAAGAAACTCAGTTTATTTTTGTACTAAACCAGAACCTGTCCTACCTATAGTAAGAATAAGAAGTATAGTGAGAAGCAATTAAATTTGAAAAAAAAAAAAACTAGAAAAAAATAATATTCATTCATACATTCATTCAATGATGATAACCGCAATCGGCAATAGCTCCCGTAACAAGTTGAGAATATAATGTTTAAACAAGCCTTCATAGCATTCTAGCGAAAGGTTGCAAGAATAACCCCCGTACGACACGGAACCGTGGGGTTGGGCAACCCTCATGGGAACCTCACGGCACGGACTAACTGCCGCTAATGAAGATGATTTACTACTTGACCTGTTAAATATTATGCCGATTACATCTGTACGGAGAAAACAACCCAATGACCCACAATAGGCTTGGTCAGGTGGAAAAGAATGCAACTCAGCAATGATGATAACCCATACCCGAAACAGGTTACGCATCAAGATTGAGAATTCAATGTTCGAACCAGCGGTCATGGCACTCCAGCTAAAGGTACAGTGAGCCAAAAAAGTGGTTTAACACCTTTCGATCTTATGTGTTTAAAAATAGAGTCGAAATGTGGTAAACCACTTTCTTGGCTGTCCGTACTAGAATAACATCCCCCCCAAATACACGGAACCGTGGGGTAAGGCAACCCTCATCGGAACCTCACGGACTAACTGCCACTAATGAAGAAGATTCAATGCTTACTGGAGCCGTTAATATAAATGCCAACAACTGTACAGAGAAAATAATAAAATGACTCGCAATAGGCTTGGCCTTGTGGATATAAATGAAAATCAGTGATGATAACCGGAATCGGCAATAGGCTCCGTAAAAATGTATAGCATTCTAACGAGAGGTTGCAAGAATAACCCCCGTACGACACGGAACCGTGGGGTTGGGCAACCCTCATGGGAACCTCACGGCCCGGACTAACTGCCGCTAATGAAGATGATTTACTGCTTACTGGACCCGTTATTATGCGATTACATCTGTAGAAAACAATACGTATTTAAATCTTCAACATGTCAATTTATATTGGGAAATGTTTACGCCTTCTTAGTTTCATAACTTACCTATAAATAACCTATTATAAGAAACATTCCTATCAGCTTACGTTTTTTCGAATATATTAAGAACTTTGATATACTTAACCCAAATTTAACCCTGTTTAGGTACCTACACGCAACTTCAAAAGTGGAATTAATTTATAAATTACGTAAGCAATTATGTAGCGGCCTGTACATTATGAGATATGCATTTACCCGACTCAATAATGGCCGTCCTGAATGTTAATTATTAGTTTCCGTGAACACAAACTCATAAATAGATTCTATCAACCAAATTAAAATTGGATTTGACAGACGGACGGACACTCAGAAGCATTAGTAATCTTACACATAATTTCCGTTTTCCCTTCTGAGATACAAACCCTAAGCAGGACTCATAATTGATAAACACCCATACCGCAAATTATAAAAAGCAAGCAGAATTCAAATTGATTGCTTCTTTGTTCTGACTAATATTCAGCTCTTTAATTGATAATCTTTCGATAATGAGTCAAGCAAACAATGCTTCCTATTGGATATAACTTCATAAGAAATACGACAATTATTCACATTAGTTTTACAGCAAAATAATACTTTATTATATTTTACGTAAGGTAGACTATAGTATGACAATGAAACGGGCAAAAATATGTTTTCATTTGCAGTATTGATTTGATGATGCACCAAACGGTAGGTAGTGCGGCATGTGTGTAGGCGCGTCCCACGGTACGCCAGTGGTTTACACGATTGAACAAAATGTTTCTCTTCAATCACTAATCGAACATTTAATAGTGAAGGTTATTGCTGTCTCTGTGAAGATATTTCTTAAGTTTTAAATATTTTTGTTGAGGCGTCGCGATTCCTGGTCTCTCTCACTCTATTTAAGCGTAAGTAAGCATAGATTGATATTGACCTCATTAGAATGAAATCATTATGCATGTAAAACTGAAAACTTTAAACTTACTACATTAAAAACATTTGGATATGCCTATTTAGTTCTATAATAAATCTTGTTGATTTCGACGATGCTTAATATTTTTTTTATACTACGTCGGTGGCAAACAAGCATACGGTCCGCCTGATGGAAAGCGGTCACCGTAACCTGTGAACGCCTGCAACTCAAGGAGTGTCACATGCGCGTTGCCAACCCATTAGAAGCTTGTACACTCCCTTTTGCTGTGTTAAGTTCTTAAATCAGATTTTTATACTGCACCTATTTGCATTTCATTGCAATGATTTTTCCAGAAGAATGATTACAAATTGTGTTCATTCTTAACTTTTATAGCCATGTTTCTTATAATAGTTATAATTAGCGAATACATACATAATCATACGTAACTGACGGTCATGAAACGTTACGGTTCGATTGGGAGGCCTATTCAATTACTTAGTCTTTTCATGTTATGGATATGCCAGTTACCATCAGTGACTTTTCTTCAACTAATTAGAAGTATCTCAGCTGAAAAATCTGATAGATTTCTATGTACTCAAAACCAGTCAACATGATTCTTTGTACCTAATGTAAAGTCCAACTACCTATCTTGTTACTTAATAGGAGCTTATCAAAAACACACGCGCAACGTCTATTCGCTAAGATCGTATTCATTTTTGATATTGGTGATACAAACTCTTGTATTCACTACCTTGATATCGGCAATACTAATCCAACGAACAGATGCAATATTTAATCTGACGTAATAGTCGTATCATATCCACCGCCAATGGTTAACAATCAATTACCACCGGAATCTGCCTCCGTATCGTGGGGGCGCGTGAATGAACGCGGCGGGCGGGCGGCGAGCTTTCAGCCCCCCCACAAGGCGGGCGCGGCGCGCCGGCGCAGCGCCGCCGCCAGTCCCTTCGCGACGCTCGCGCCGACATGTCTCCCCTGTGGATCGTGCTCACACTGCTCCCCATCCTCGGTAAGTGGAGGTGACAAGTGAACGGAAGTGACGCTCCCAAGTGAATTCACAGTGACTTCTTTTTCAGCGCATCAAGTTTTTAGATCTGTGCCATAGCGGAATTGTGTGCATGATTTGGTCGCGTGCGTGTTCGTGTTTTTACGGTGCAGGATGTCCGGGCGCATGGATATGTATTTATTCTACGCATAATATTTACCAGCACGATACTTTAGTATAAAACGATTGAAAATAAACACTTTCCATGTTTTGAGAAACATAAAGTTTAACAAAGATACCGTTAAACAGAGTAAATAGGGATGGATGACTGGGGTGAATAGGGGAAAAGGTTAAAAACCTTAAAATGTGATTTACCTGTCAGTTTATATATAATAATAACTATTTACATAAATAAATATCATACTAAATCCACTGTTATTTTGAATAAAATGTTATCATATATATTTAAAAAAAATGTTTACAAAACAAATCACATTTTATGATTCGTCCCTATCCACCCCGGTTGACGGTACTAATCAATGACCTACCTCAATTCTTAAAATAAAAAATAAACAAAACATTTATATCTTAAAATCTTTACCTTTCGCAACGCGCCTATTAGTGGCAAAGTGCATGTTTATAGGTAATTACGTAAAGCGTCCCGTGTGTGCATCTCCGCGCTTGCGCAACCTATGCACTTTCCATTCGGCGCGGTCGCCCCTCGCGAGTCGCGAGAGGTAATCGATTCCCCGGATTTGCATAAGCGATTTTCCCACGCTCCGCTCTCTGAAAAGTGGAGCGATCTCAAGGCTTTGATCTACATCTAAAATGTAACAGTCAAAAGTAAAAAAAGTAAGGTCGCTAGAGCTCAAGGAAATAAGGGTCCGGCGGCGGCGCTTGTAACACCTGTGACGCGTATCAGGCGGGCCACACTTGTTTGCCATCGACGTAGATTAAAATTATACATTCACGATTTTCTCATTCCTTTGGTCACCTAGCGACTACAACATCAGAAGTACTCCATAAATTTTATGACATTGCCAATGGAATTCCGCAAGTACGCCAAATTTCGAATCAATAAAATCAGGCACGGGAATCTGGTCAAACATATAGAGTGAAGCCGAATTAAACTGCATAAGAGGTATCCGTACTTCCGTAGAGATGTGTCGTAAAGAAAGGTGACAAGGAAAAACTAACATTATAGGATCCACAAGGTTACTCGATTAATCAATTTATATAATTTAAATGTCAGGTCAATTAACAAATGACTTTAAACATTTATTTTAATTTTATTTTACAGAGTAAAACGGATAAATTAATACCATTTCTCAAACCAACATTTACATTATTTTTATGCGGTTGTTAGTAGTAGTAACAGTGAACATTTATGTGTGCAATTACATGCATATCAAACACGACATTTGAAGATACAATATTGCTAAAGAACTGTAACTAATCAATCAAGTCCTTATTTGCACATAACAGTTAAATAGACGCTAAAAGTGTTCAATAAACTTTTGATATGTTTCGTAAGTGCAATGATTTGATGTTTATCGATCGGGTCACGACACTATGGGAAGATTGTGCTCAAAAAGCTTCCAATCTCAAATTGCTATTAGGTATATTACGTATTAAGCGCTTTCTTGAATGACACTTTTTATAGACTTGTTACTTTTCTGACATGAGTCATTAGTAAACGTTCTAATGTACGCTGACTCATCACATCAATGCGTTATGTAATTTACATATATTATTCATCGCAAACCAACGAGCGTCGCGCATCTTGCAGTTTTTATGCCTCCCACTTTTGGTACAGTCACCAATAGATATAAATGAGCGGCCGGGGCGCGCATAAATATCCGAACACGCCTTATAGGTTTTTTTAAATATTTAGTCCGAAATAACCAATTTTTATTTTTACTTTTATTTTATCGCCTTAAAAATAGAGGTATGTTCAGATATTTATAGCTGCTCATAAACCGGTCCGATAATACAGGGTTAAATAAAAAGACTGTTCAAACTTTGCATGGTGACTTTTGAAGTTATAATGAACAACTTTTATTATGGGACCAATGCTGATCACGAAAAAAAAATGAAAAATGAAAATGAAATATCGTCACTACTTTTAAAAAAACTTGTATCTTCTTTGTCTGTCAATTAAAAGAAAATTGTAGTAAGTATGACTGTATGGAATGCATATAGATTATAGACCTACTGCGTTTTAACTTTGAGGAGCAGCGTACGAGATTACGAGATTTTTTCAAAGTAAGTAGTGACGATATTTATTTTTCAAGTAGGCATATTGCAATGCGTATATGAACGTCAAATAAAGCTATGCCGGCTCTAACCCTACGCCTCAGCCTCGAGAAGATTTCAGTCCCCCCTCAGTTGGGAGGGGGGGAATCCACTATGGGACCGGCAAGAAACTCGGCGGGCCACTTCTTTTCAAAACATTACATCTTATAAAATTGGTTGTTCCAAAGAAATGAGCTGTATCACGACAGTTGAAATGTATGAAAGAGGAAATTTTTATTTACGTTTTTAGCATTAGTCCCATAGTAAATCTAGTTCATTGTGCCCACAAAAGTCTCTAATTATGCAAAGTTTGAATGGTCCTTTTTATTTTATCGTGTATCTGATGGCGACTGTAAGTGTAGGTATAAGTATTTAGAATTGTGGCAGTTCACCATTATGTTACATTTGACCTTTTAAAGCAGCCTACTACGGCGTCGGCTTAGTAGTTAAAGCAATGATTTTGCCAGTTAACTATTTTGTTACAAAACGCCATCATTGCAGATGCGAGTGTACCGTTAATATCAAGAACCCCCCTAGAGTAACTGAGTAATTAATAGATGTTCCCTGTTACGCATAATGCCTAATAACGCATAGTTCATTAAAATAGGTTAAGAATGAGACAATTCAGAATGAGCATGGACTTTGTACCACTAGCCACTACTGATATAAATTCCATTCATATATGTAGGTATTAAACTGTGTAAGTACTTAGTCTGTGCTAATATAGATATTAGGTACCATACGAGTGAAATCGGTCATTCATAAAAAACGCGTTTCTGTTGTCTTCAATATCTTATTGATACCTACTTGCAACAGACAATAGTCAATAATGTCGCAAGTAGCTATCCTGCTAATTTCGGTTTGATACATATTTTACCACATAAATATTGCCCAAACCGTCATCACGAGGACCGGAAAATCGTGCTTACAACACTGTCATTTCACGCTAGACAATACGGCTTTCCACGCTGCGCCTACGGTTTCTACCTTTGTTATCTTAATATATACACATTGTTTGTATAAAGTTATAAACGCCGTATTAGTAGCATTTATACGGTGTAGGTGCTTGTACTATTATATATTCTGTGGTAGGTGTTAGGTATGGGTGTTAATGTGCTATGAAAGTGCTTTTTGGTTAACGAATAAGGATATATTTAAGTATTACTTTTATAGATGTTTACTTTTACTTTGGTAAATAAAATGGTTGTAAAGTACCATAATGTACGTAAATCAAACTTCTGATGTCTTTGTCAGATGGTTATACAATATAGGATGATAGGTAGGTACCTACCGACCAACGAAATTTATAATAGTCATTCGATAAAACATCTGAGCTGTAATGTGTAAAATACCTACCTTTAATATACATTGACCACTCAAGATAAGTGCATCTTCGTTAGTAATAAATTATATATCCACAAAATGGGGCTAAACTAATGTACTTACCTATAATATAATTCAATCTAATGACAAAACATCAAACCATAAAAACAAACTACCTATGTAAATACTGCTACAAACAAGTATCATAACTATAAAAATAATGAACATATACTTAGATTTTATTCATTATGTAACATAGGGCCCAAAGAGCAAACTACGAATGAACCCATCGTATTTGCATGCAGTACAAGGCGTCTAGCCAAACGTACTATGGTTGACACTCCGTGGCGAACGATACGCTATTGGCTCTATCGCGCGCTAATACGGAAGGGCGCTAAGAAAGGGACACGATACTGAGCGTTTGTACGTTTGGCTAGAGGGCCAAGTGACCTTTCGCCGAGGATGCTACGGCACCTTGCAGCTCTCTTGCGCAAGGCTCGCGTGCGATGGTATCACCCCCCACCCTCCCCCCACGCATGGGAACCGCGGATAACCTCCACCGGACTGGGTGCACGTTCACCCGGATTTGTGCACGTTAGACGTAGTTTACGTGTGGCAATCTCGGCTCATTACGTTGGTCTACTTCGAGATGTTTTTGCGAGTCAGTTAAGCGATGCGTTAAATGTTTTGTGTGAAGGAATTTTTAGATTGTCGCCTTGTGAAAAATGTTTAATATAAAGTAATTATGTACTAGTACAGTCAGCATCAGAAGTAGCGGATTTGACTACAGGTCAACAGTATCTAACTATCATTCTGCTATACCTTATCAATGTTATTGTCTTCAACATTTAGAAATAACTATTAACTAAATTAGTACATACCTACACTACGATACAATTTCGGAAAATATAAAATTCGAAACAAGTGATGGGGGTGTTTTAAATCGACGCGAGTTACGGATTTCCGGTGAAAAAACAACATATGTACATTATGTAGGTACTGAAAAACTTAAACTGTACCATAGATTAAATATAAGAAGATCATACCACCCCATACATTAAAATGCAACCGCCTAAGAACGCGCTTACACTACACCACACATAGATGGTGCCACAAAAATGTCTTGTAGCTTTTGATTATACTCGTAGATGGCGTAAGTGTCACCTTTTGACATATATTTATGGCTCAAAAGTGACACTTAACGCCAATCTACAAGTAATCGATGATAACAAGGCATTTTTTGTGGCGCCACCTATGTGTGGTGTAGTGTATGCGCGTTCTTAGGCGGTCGAATTTTAATGTATGGGAGGGTATGATCTTCTTATATTTAATCTATGACTGTACGTAGGAGTTAGATCGACTCATCGCAAATATGGAATACTATTCCACGAATCAGATATGCATGCGCAGACATTTTGGTGCATCATTTCATCTGCTATTGATGATGTTGATTACGTAGGTAATCTTACATTTAGACGAGACTTGACAATAAAATTATGAGCTTAATCCATATCATAATTTATGTGGGATCAATATCGGTGCACTAGCTGTGGCACTAGGCAACATGACGAAACTAATCTATTCTAGCTAATGCAACATACGATATACAATGTATACATGCATTAGGTTTGGACTAAGAGTAAGTATGAGTTATCGGTATGACCCAATTTATGATTACTTTATTACTATCTCAATATTTTACCAGAACAACTTAGCAGTGCAATCGTAAAATAGACCTAATATTAATGAGAAATTAGTTTTTCAAGTTTACTCATCCTTCATTAAAATTTTGGTAATAATGCTTTTTAATTGCTATTAATATAGGTGACCATATCAATAGGTAATAAAAAATATAAGTAAATGTATGCTTAATACCCATGCTTAACAAATTTGAACATAAAATTGTAGCTCTAGATATGGATTGGATCAGTTAGTTTCAAAAGTGAGGTTTTTTAAAATAAGTATGTATTTAATTTGTAACACTGACATATCCGATTCATATCTAAAGCTAACATGTACTATAAAGTACAAACGATCCGCTAGTCCTTTAACGATAACGATTGTGTCGTACTTTACCTACACAGGCGTTCGCTTAGTTCCCATATCATACTAGTAAGTGTTATTAACTAGATTTATCGAAAAGATATTGTAAATTAAGAACAACTCAATTAAAAAATATTGCGAAAAAACCTTAAAATCGGGGTTCCGCTCTCGACTGTTTCTCTTTCAAAACTTAATCAGTCGTAACGAAATTTGAGAATCTGAATAACAATAAAATAATCTGTGTAGAACCGTTTAGTTTTTTTGCTAATGGTCACCAATTTTGAATACCACACCTTTTTTACGCCATAATCAATAACGCTGTTTTTGGAAATTTTTGATGGGCTTTAAATAAGAATACCTATCAAAAAAATCAAAACTTTCTTTCCTTCAACGTCATTGCATGACATTCAACTTAAGCATCTGGTCTCCCGCGATACAGGCCTAGCCTAGTGCGGGGACTCCTGAGGTATCGGTAAACCAACTAAGCTATGCACGTAGGTAATTGTAACTATTGTAAGCTATGTAAGAATGCATCTCATTTGTGTCTTTTTGTGCAATAAACATTTTTTATCTTTTTGTTTGTATGGAGAATTGACCCTTCCTGTAGCGTCTTAATAGACATTTAAAATAACACGTACCTAAACCCGCTGTCAAAATCACTGCTAACTTAGCTAAGTCGAGTCGTAGGTGCGTATCTGCGGATGGCATAACTCAGCATCACCTGCCCCGCGCATGCGCTGTGACATGTCAGCGACCGCGGTAATTGGATACATTATGCAACAGCAGAGCACACTCGTACAGTACTGTATGCGATTTTACTACTGGGTTGCCAAGTGTTCTCTCTTTGTGAATACTCGTAATAACAGTGGTAAGAAAATGGTGCAACACGAGGAAACCAAAGATTTTAATAGTGTGTTTCCTTTTAAAGACTAAAATGTGATTCGATAAGTTCATACTATGAAGAAGATCGAAAACGATGAAGACGACTATATATTTACTACTTATCAGTTACAAACAAACCAATAGGAAGATTGTTACCAAATTAAAGACTTTATGGGGCAATCTAAATATCTTTAGATTTTAGATACTACAGTAAACAGCATAAACAAAAAACCTTTTTTCAAGCTGTAGCACAAGCAATACCTAGAGCTACCTATATTGTTTGTAGACCTGTTAGAATTACCTACCTCACACATTTTGTTATTCTCTTAATTGCTTAACTCATTAATCTACCTAATGAAAAAGGACATTTCCATTGACCGTCTCATTTACAATGCGTTTTTGTCATTAGCTCATTCGGCAGGAAATGTCTCTTATTATCTAATCCCATTGTAAAATTATAATGTCTGAGAAAGGTCAGGTCTAATGCTGATGTTCAAGATAAGGTTGCAACACACTTGTGGGTTTGGTGTGAAACCGCGGCGAACTGGCGAATAAATGCAGCTTCACATGTTTCTAAACGTAACCATGGAAACCGGAATTCTATCTCTGAATCTCAAAATTGTTATCTCCGTTATGTAAGGGCGTAGGTGCACCTCGCAGTCTGCCATCTCAATCTCAGTGACCTGACCACGCACTACCGATAACTCGCTCGTATGACCTATGTGTAATAAAAACTACCTACCTTCTGACGTGTTCCCCTTGTAACATGGGGTTCTTCAAGAAGCAGGTAGTTAGGGTTCTCAAAGGTCGGCAAGGCACCTCTGATGTTGCTTATGTCCATGGGCGGCGATGACTGCTTCCCTTCAGGCGGCTCGTCTACTCGTTTCCTGCATACATATATGATAAAAAAAGTTTTTTTTATATAGCCTATATCGTGTCCCACTGCCGGGAAAAGGTCTCTCTTTCCTTCCTCTATTCACCGCGGTTTGATGCCCGCTCTCGCCAGTCACTGTAAAATACGTCGAGGTCGTCCCGTGCTTCCCGCCATCTCTTTTTAGGGTTCCGTAGTCAACTAGGAACCCTTATAGTTTCGCCATGTCTGTCCGTTCGTCCGTCCGTTAACACTAGAAAGCTGAAATTTGGTATCAATATGTATATCAATCACGCCGACAAAGTGGTAAAAAATAAAAAATGGAAAAAACTGTTTTTTAGAGTACCCCCATACGTATAGACGTAAAGTGGGGAGTGATTTTTTTTTTTCATTTCAACTCTAACGTGTGATTTGCGTGTGATATATTGTTAGATAGGTATTTAAAAATGAATACGGGTGTTCTAAAATATTTTTTTTGAAAACGTTCATATTTTCAGAAATAACCGCTCCTAATGTTTAAAAAAATGTGTCCCGTCTAACTTTTGAACCATAAGTTTAAAAAATATGAAAAAATCACAAAAGTAGAACTTTATATAGACTTTCTAGGAAAATTATTTTGAACTTGATAGGTTGAACAGTTATTGAAAAAATACGGGAAACAACGGAACCCTACACTGAGCGTGGCCCAACACGCTCTTGGCCGGTTTTTGGCCTGCCTTTGTTCGACTAATTTGCGGTAATATACGACCCTTGGCAACACACAACAAAGATGTTGATGTTTATACCAAACACCGGAAAATAACGGCCAGAAATCTCTGGAAATCTCTGTTAACAAAAAGATATTCTTTACCATTATGATAATGTCTTACGTCACTTAACGAACCTAAAACTATTATCATCATAAAAAAATCTAAACTTCAACTGTAACGGCTGTAACCATAACATTTACTAATCCAGCTATAAATAAATAGTAATTGATATACAACCCTCTGACCCATCGGTTAACTTGTCTTTAGGCACTGGTCCCACCGCGAGCTAGTAAGCTATGAGCTATCCGCTATAAAAACAAACAAAAGATAAGCACCCCCGTGCAAATAAAAGGGACACGGCGATTTTGATAGCTCACCGCTGGACGAGTAACTATAAACATCGCCGTGTCTCTTTTATTTACACGGGAGTGATTATCTTTTGTTCGTTTTTATAGCCGATAGCTCGTAGCTTACTAGCTCGCGGTGGAACCAGTGCCTTAATGAGCCTACCGCAACATGCACTCACATTTCACTTTATTACAGAAACCTTTACGTGATATAGTGCATTAACATAATCATAATGATATATTATTACGAAGTAATATGGTACAAAGTTTTGATCAAGTGAAATTCGATATTAACGCGCTCATTTACATAAGTGTTTATTATATACGGCACGGCTGTTATTTATTAAAATCTGGATTTATAATAAGTATTATACTAATCCCCTGTTATCCCGTGGGTGTCGTAGAAGTCGACTGTGGGATTTGGGTTAAATTGTGGCGTAGGCGAGAGGCAACCTGTCACTGCAATGTCACAATTTTTGTTTACTTTCAACCCCTTAATTTCCAAGAGTGGCACTGAGACTTTAGTAGTTTCATGTGCTTTGCCTATCCCTTTATGGGATGCAGGCGTGGCGTGATTGTATGTATGTATGTATTATACTAATATTTCATAATTATTGACTCGGTGTAAATAACCTAATACAATATTCATAACTGTTATTTCATATTGTTTCAAAAGAAAGTAAATATCGGTTACTAAGTATTACGGTGCAAGTGAAGCGTTACTACACATTTTAATTACTATCGAGCAAATTCACGTAATTTCCTATCTACTTTTACTTACTTACCTTTTTTATACTACGTCGTTGGCAAACAAGCATACGGTCCGCCTGATGGAAAGCGATCACCGTAACCTATGGACGCCTGCAACTCAAGGAGTGTCACATTCGCGTTTCCAACCCATTAGAAACTTGTACACTCCTTTTTGCTGTGTTAAGTACACAGCAAAAAAGAGTGCACAAGTTCTGTAGGGTTCGGGATGCCGACGACTCAAAGGACAATAGACGGAATAAATTAGTTCCTTAAATCCTTCCATCACCAGCACACCGCACCCTCGTTGAGCTCTGGCAGCCTAACTCACCGGCAGGAACCTATAACGAAATAGTAATTTATTATGTAGGTATGTACCTATTGTGTATACATGTAGGTACAAATTCACAGTATCTCGTTGCTGGACTTCACGTAACTTGTCATTTTGTGCGGTCATAAAATGTCGTAATCCTGCTCAGCGTACGTAGCCGAATGCACAACCGCTCACAAAACGCTCAAGAAACGAAACGCTCATAGATATATATCTCTATCGCTCTTGCGTATTGGCGTGACCACAGGCGTGACAAAGCCACACTGCCTTTCGCGGCGTTTCGTTTTCGTTTCGCGTCGTAGATATGCCATTCGGCTACTGGGCCAGCGCAGACTGCCGGCAGTCGACCTCTTCACAACGTCCGACCATCTCATATACGCTTCACTCGTTAGAGACTCTGACCACCTTCGCCATTAGGCTGGTCCACACAGAGCGAACATAGTCGCGATGCAATGTCCTCGCGCGGCAAACGACCAATGTATGTAGTCGAACGTCGGCCGACTGTGTATTTGTGTAAACTCGCCTATTCACTAGATAAGACAAAGTGAAGATTGAAAATAACGTTCTAATTGTTTTGTTGTATCCAGGGGGCGCAGAAAGGTTCAACTGCCGGGGCCGGATCCTAGGCGCGTACTACGCGGACGCCAAGTCCGGCTGCAAAGCGTTCCACGTCTGCGTCCGCGTAGCGGGCGGGGGCATCCGGGACTTCAGGTTCTTCTGTCCCCCCGGCACGCTGTTCCACCAGGAGGCGCAGACCTGCACGGACTGGGGCGACGACGACCCGCTGGCCTGCCCCGCAGACCTCTACGACGGTCAGTTTGATCTCTACAAGATCGGATCCGGTGAGCGCTTCGCTACTAACAAGGCTACTCGCTAATGTACTTAAGTCGGTTGGGTCGGTTGGTTTGTTGATAATTTGCTTGATGGCAAAAATAAGAAAATGTTTAGTGTATGAAATCATATTTAAGTAGATACCTACCCCATGATTCTTGCAATACCCACGAGTTGTATACTCGTATAAAATACTAGCTTTTTGCCCGCAGTTTCGCTCGCGTTAGAAAGAGACAAAAAGTAGCCTATGTCACTCATCGAAACTTTCGAGAACATTTAGAAACCCGAAAAAGTATTTTAAAACAGAGAATAACAAAGACACGCTTCATGGAAATTTATATTTTCAACTAGCAAATACATGCTATAATCAATCTAAAGATTTATGTCCTTCGTTAGAAAACATTTTCAATAAATTTCTTACGGACGGACGGACGGACGGACGGACGGACGGACGGACGGACGGACAGACAGACATGGCGAAACTATAAGGGTAGTTGACTACGGAACCCTAAAAACCGACAGACTTAAACATTAACAAAAGCATTGTGCACGGCACTTCTTTACTTCTTAAAATAAACAAACGAAAAAAAACTATGTTAAGGATTTGGGTTTAAGACTCTGGCGAGCTAGTAAGGTAGAGAAATCGCATTTCCAATTCGTTCATTGAGATCTATCTGGAGACGCTCTGGATTTGTAACTTCCGATGGTTACAGGACAGCCGTTTATATATTCTTCTTCGGTTCATTGTCATTTGGGTTCAGAAGGCATGCAGCAAAATGAACAGGTTTTAGAACAGTTTTCTGTCTTGCTTGAGTAAATTTTTTTCTTCAGACAACTGATCCAATATATTACCAATGAAATCTTCTGTATGGCTTTAGTTGATCTCTTTGACACATTATATACATTATCAAATATATGACAAGTTAATTATCTTTTCGCCACACCAACTGGTAACGGCTTACTTTGCTATTCGAAAACAGATAGCAAAATTGCATTTTATCCACATGAGTGCAAAGTAATTTCATACAAATTTTAAGTTAACTGATGATGGTAGCATAAGCTGACTGATGGTAGAATTTACCAATAAATGATGATTTTGAATCATAAATATTGAATAGATTGATGGACGTGATTTAGTTTGATGTTTTAAAGTCAGTATTTTGGTCGTGTTGGTGTGGTGAAAAATTTTGTGTTTCACTCGGTGCCAAAGTTTGTTTAACCTTCGTGCCTTGAAACCCTTGCAGCGCTCAAGATTCCACTTTTTGAACCACTCGCTACGCTCGCGGTTCAATATTGGAATCTTTCGCTTTCTCGAGTATAAATATTGGCACGTGCGGTTAAACAAGTACTTTGCCCCCTTGTAAAACAAATAACTATTGTTAACAATTAACTATATATAGTTTTCCCTAATGAAATCAACCTCTATTCGTAGTATAATTGAATATAGTAGGACTATTTTGCAGTTTTTTGATATATTATTACCACAAAATAATGCAAGATTTTCGAAATGAAATATTCCGCGAAATATTTCGGAATAATTTCCGCAGAATTTATTGAAATTTAAGAATTTTATCAAGCCTCAGCCAAACCTATAAAAACCGGTTGTTATCAAAACCGGTGTGGTATAGTATGTCTGTCCTCGCTACTTACTCTAATATTTCTGTGCGTAGATAGGATTTCATTCTCATAAATTTCCATTGTTTCAAGATCTGGAGAATGTTTCGGAAAATTTTACGAAAATTTCACTTGAGAACATTTCGCAACATAGGAAAGTTTCCGTAGGCACATCATTACCTTCAACTATCTCCACTTAAAAAATCACGTCAATTCGTCGCTCCGTTTTGCCGTGAAACACCGACAAACAAACAGACACACACACTTTCCCATTTATAATATTAGTATGGATACACTCATGAAAAATACCTTCTTGAAAGTATTTGATAACTAATTTACAAAATTATTATTAATTATAAATTCATAATTTTCACAAAAGAAAAAAGTCAATAATTATTGCCTTTATGTCTGCGATAGTTTTTTTACTTGTATTACCTTCATTCATGACTTTGACAAAATATTAACAATCATATATTATATTTCTAAACACTTATTTTTCAGAAATTGCAAATAAAATGTACTTGACAGGTAGCATACAATGATATGTATATAGGTATATGAAAAATATCAAAAATAGCAACCATTTAACTGCAAAACTTGCATTCAAATTATCAACAATGTCAACAACCCAATTGAATCTTATCTAATATTGCAATAACATTTGATCTCAAGGTAAACATAACGATAATGTTATAATAATCCATTAATATTAAGTACATTTGCGAGTGATGCTATAGCAATAATATCAATCAAGCAAGTACTTTTAAGTAAAATTTACATACGAATGTGTGGTCCGATAGCCTCATTAAAATAAAATTAATTAGCAAGAAGCAATCGACCTTCCGATTGATCTAAATACTAAACCCGACTGTAATTAATGAAGATGAAGCAATACAAAGCTCATACATTAGTCTACGAGCCGTGTATCTATTGCCTGCCAAGCGTAGATATACGAGTAGCCCACTGCCCGGCCAACCAACTTAACTTTGGCCTAGGGATTCGTAAAATCTGTTTGGTTCACCTGATTCTACAAAACACCTGAGCTCGCTGGTATCCACATACTCAGAATAACGCACTTGGTAGTAAGTAAATGCGGAATTGATTTGATTGCACTGACATTTATACCGCTGACCCACTCAAGCGCAGCAGGTACAATTTTATTACTTTTAAATCATGCGTTATTCATACGAAACTGTTTTTGTTACAAACGTTACGCCGTATGTGATTTCCTAGAGATAGCAGTCGTACTAAATTAGGGCATAAGTGGAGATGACCGATTGCATTGCATCATAAGAGCTTGAAAGGTTAAAGCAAGTCAACGTTAACGCTGTATTTGGTAACGATTGCAAAAAAACTAAGCTTCATTTATACGCTTGCGATGTGCTTCTTGCGGTCTGAACTTAAACATTGTGTATTTAATAAATTATGCTTGCGTTAGTTGGCTAAGTGTGCTGCTACCTACGCCATGCATTGTGGGCTTATATGAAAAATTTGTAATGTTTACTTAATTCAACGGCATGTGTCTAATTATTAAAATGTTTACAGTTCAATACAATACCGACACGAGTACTTACGTACTTTACGTAGGCGATAATTTGATGTATACATAATAATAATTGAACCCGACAAGAATGCATATAAACAATAAACAATATTTATATGATTTTAGATTCGTATTATGTCACATCATGTACCTAAGTACGTATTTTATACGTATGTATATTGTATAAGTATTAGGTATGTAGTAGTTAATAAGTACCTACGAAGTAATAGGCGATTGCAGGTTTAATAATCAACAATAAAACCGTGTTTACAAATATAAACCAAATAAAAATGCTGTGTTCACAGGATTTGATACAAAGAAACTGTCGTCGCCTGGTGCCCGCGAGGAAGAAGCGGAGTTCGGGCTGCAGCGCGCCGAGACCGGCGACCGCCGCCTCGCGCAGAACAACGGGAACGCGCCCGCGTCCGACCTGCGCGCCGCGCACTCCTCCGACTTCTTCAGCGGCCAGCGAGACCGCGGCCGCGACGACCCCGCCCCGCCCGCGCCCCCCTTCCCCGCGCCCCCGCGCCCCAGCGCGTCTCCTTCAGGAGACCCACCAGCCCCCGGACCACCCCTACCACCCAGTACACGAATCCGCCATCGCCACCTCCCCCAAAACCATTCAGCAACAACCAATATGACACCAAGCGGAAACTCGTGCGCAAACGCCCCATACATGCGTCCACTCTGGCTCCCTCGACATTTGTGCCTAGCTCTCCACAGCCACAATTCCCGGAATACCAACCACCTACGAATTTCGAGCGTCGGGTCCCGCAGCAGAACAGACCGAACCCTACTACGGCACCGGCTAGCGTCCCTCCTCAGTATAAAGATGAGTACGTCGAAGTCAGCCGCGTGACCCCTAAGCAAAACAGATACTTCTCCAACAATCCCTCTCCCGCTCCTTTCTCCCAACCGACAACCCTAAACCCCTATTTCAGGAAAAAGGAAGGGCTTGTTGAGTTGTACAATTACAACGCACAATCCACCCCGGGAATCAACGTGCAGAATGACAACAAACCGTTCAAAGTGAGAAACAGCTTCAGTGTGGCCACAGATGTTCCTCAAGAGCAAGACTTTGTGCGCACCAACGTAAACAAAAATAACAATGGTAGAGGCACACCCACCACGATAGATTACAACACTGCTGTGAGCCGCGGCTTTAGTACCACTCCTGCCTACAGAAACTTCAATAGCGTTTCCTACGAGCCGGAAAAGAACAACTTTGTCCAACAGTCGAACGCCAAGAATTTCTTCAATAGCCCGTCTACTCCTGCGACAACTACTACGATTTACACAACTACTCGCACAGACCCCTCGTATAATCTAAATACGGTAGCATACAATACCAACGTCGGCTTTAACGCACATCCATCGAACTTTGCGGAAAGCGACGAAGATGATGGTCAGTACCGCCCCCCGGCTGGCGAAGACGACGGCCAGTACAGACCCGAACTATACGAACGTGAACGCGAACGTGACCGTGAACTCCTGTCTGGAGCTCACTCGCTCAACATCGCCGCCAGCGGAAATAGATTGCCCGAAGATCAGCAGAAACAAAAGGGCAAAACTCAGAAACCATCAAAGCCCGTATCCCAAACGGCAGCGCCGAGACCTTTCAGACCCGCTCCCACGTCCTCGACTACCGTCGCGCCGCCGTCGACCTTCGAACCCGCTTACACGACTACATACAGGCCACAGACGAGTACTCAGCGAGTGTTCGATTACTTCCAAACGTATACAACCACCGTGAGGCCCAGCGAACCGCCCGCGCCCGTCCACGTTCCGACCACGGAAAACTTCGAGAACGTGCCCGTGAGGTCGTCGACGACGGCGCCGCGCACTCCTGAGCCGCGGCCGACGACGCGCGCGCCCGCGCCGCCCACGCCCGCCACGCGGCCGCCGCCGCGGCCCGCGCCGCAGCACCAGCCGCAGCCGCAGCCGCAGCCGGCAGCCAAGGCGCCACACTTCGCCAACCCCGCCAACCCCAAGGAAGACACGAGCTACGACTACGCATATTACGACTCGGATCCTGGGTTTTCAGAATATGATCACATAGAAGAATTCGGTAAAACAAAAACAAAAGCGTAAACTTATCTTCTTTAATTTAACTATTGCCATTAAATTAGTCGCCTCTTTAGATGATAGTTATTACAAATGTATGTTATGAGTTCATCGTTGGTCTGAAAGAATGCCTTGAGCCAGATTAATTGAGGTGAATCCTTTTCCGTTACAATAATATTCTGTAGATAAGTCAGGCTGAAACAGCTGACCACGTGAATGTTTGCCCCATGATAATCCACCACTTATTTTATTAGTTACACTACAACTGGAATGGATTTAATGCGCGTAATGTGCATTACGCGACCAATGACAAGTTTAATCGCGTATAAAAAAGTACAACATAGCAATGTAAGTAGCTATCTAATTAAACCTTTTAAAAATCAATGACGAATATGGCTGCTAAATATTTAAAAAATGCACCTAAGTAACTTAATAAAGTATGTAAAGAGCAGTGCAGAATACTCAGACTGAACAGTGCCAGTTGTATCGATATTGCGTTTATCTGAAGAGGCTTTGTAGTTACCTGCCCTAAATTATTTGTGATATATGGATGTTCGAAGTTACTCTTGTCTCATGGGTTAGTCGCTGTACTCACAGACCTTTTGTAACAAGAATTTGTATCGGAACTAGTGGCAACGAGTCAACCCGCTGTACTCCAATCAAAGAGAAGAATTCTTATAATTTTTATGGAAACACCGACAAACATTTTTTCGTCCCGAATAATTTTGTTGCAATGATTAAAATGTTACCCATAAATAAGAGTTTAAATCAGTTAGGCTCTTACAAATTAAAAAGTAATTGTTTTTAATCTATTTTTTACACGAGTGACGGAAACAGTTTTTGTCGGAAAACTTCTTCATTGATTGTTAACCGTAAAATGCTTGCCAATTAACATTGGTATTTATTACGCAATTCGCGAATAAGAGAATATATGTCCTATGTACGTACAATAGAGAGTAAGTTATAACGATAGATGTAAAATATTTCAATGTAAATAAAGTTTTCTTAAATACAATGGTTTGCGTAATTTTGTTCTCAACCAATGCGTGTGAAACAGTTGGTAATAATGGCAATGCTTACGCTGGTAACAATGTTTCGTATAAAAAACTAGTCATTTGCCTTGGTACACACATTATAGATTTTCTCATTGACATTAATTATCTATAGGTCTACACATTTATCCTAATAATTGATGAAATCAGTAAATTCGTATTTATTTATCTACCCCACTTTTGGTCCACACAAGTTGGTCTATTTCAATTCAATTCAGTCAAGTCAAATTCATTTCATATTTTTTATTTAAAAATAGGTACTTACATTAATATTCTACCAAATCGAATTTTCCTCAAGCAAGAGCCTTAACGTTATAACTTTACCGACGCGTTATAAATATCAAAATAATAAAAAATTGTAAATAGCTACAATTGTCTCAAAGAAACCAAAAATTCTGATTTGGGCAGTGGTATACGGTTTGACATTAAGAAAACACTCAATATGGTATCTGAGCATTTATAGTTAAAATTGTAGTCACCATCAAATATATGCACCTATACTATACATAAATATAGTATTTTTATTGTTTATAAAAAATATTAAGCAGGAAGTTTGAGGTAAGGAAAATGAGCATTAAGTTTATATGAAAAAGTAAATGTAGACGATTTTAACTATAATTGGGTCTAACTCAAACTGAAACACAAGCATTTTATATATGTATGTCGCAGTAAGATAGATAAAGCCGTTATATAGTTATAACCCTAGGGATATAATTATATGTCGTAACATAGTTAAACGAAAGCGATTAATTGCTATCTTACTAGGAATATAACTATAATACTAAACTAGTTTAGTCATATAGTTATATGACTGGATTCAGTTTAGTGAAATGATTGTAGGCAGGAGTGCGGCGGTGCGGCGGAGGTATAGTTATAACCCTAGGGATATAATTATATGCCGTAACATAGCTAAACGAAAGCGATTCCTTACCATCTTACTAGGAATATAATTATAATACGTTACTAGTTCAGTTATATAATTATATCACTGGATTAAACTTAGTCTAGGGATATAATTATAATACGTCTCTAGTTAAGTAATATAGTTATATTACAGGATTAAGTTCAGTAGTATAATTGTAGCAGTGTAGTGCTGCAAATTGCACTATTTGCGTTAGTAAATATCATGTTTATCTTAGATTAAATTAAAACTGCCATCGCACAAATCCAAATGCAGATACAATTTAAAAAATGAATAAATCCGATATTATGAAAAGAACCGGGAGCACCGGTTCCTAAATTTTTGTCTCGGTTCTTTCGCCACCATAAAATTACCGGGATTTCCCGGGAAATCAAGAATCGGGAAATACCGGGAGCATGCCCTAACTGTTACGTTTTAAATAATATAGCTTGGATTCGTTTGTTTAGTAACCAAACCTTGTGTACTATGTTCGATACAAAATAAACTTTGTTCTAACGTCAGTGACATTGCAACCGAGACTTAATACATAGTAATACGCGATTAAGTCCCGTTTGCAATTTTAAATACCGTATTATAATTATATTCCTAGTAAGATGGTAATCGCTTTTGTTTAGCTAGTTACGGCATATAATTATATCCCTAGGGTTATAACTATACCTCCGCCGCACCGCCGCACTCCTGCCTACAATCATTTCACTAAACTGAATCTAGTCATATAACTATATGACTAAACTAGTAACGTATTATAGTTATATTCCTAGTAAGATAGCAATTAATCGCTTTCGTTTAACTATGTTACGACGTATAATTATATTCCTAGGGTTATAACTATATAACGGCTTTATCTATCTTACTGCGACATGTATATTATAGCTTAGTGGTTAGGTTAGGTCAATAGTATTTCCTCAATTACTGTTACATTAAATTTTGACTGTTATTATTTTTTATACTACACTGCCATCTATTGAGGAGTAGCTGAACTGCTTTGATAGTTCAAGATTAATTACTTTACTACCGCTAAAACATGAGAGACGTAAACTAAACAAGACTGATCCTATGCTACTCAACGATAGATGGCGCTAAACGATATAAAATTTATAGTAGTCCGTAATAATGATAAGTACCTGAATGTAATGACACCAATGGGTAGAGGTACAGGTAGGTCAGATATATCGAGGGTTTACTGGTGAAACCCGATAAATTGAGCAAACTGGTTTTTGAAATTCGAACTATGTGTAATTTCCACAATGTTGTTATTTCAAGGACAAGACAAATTATCTCAATTTATCGGGTTTCACCAGTAAACAATCGATATATCCGACCTACCTGTACATTCGCGTACTATTAGGTCGCGTGACACTCACTACCCACGGGACTTTAAGTGAAGAATCAGAACTAGTGCACTACGGCACTTACCTACTGACCGTTTTCCCTAATTAGCCATTTTCGTTTATTCGTCAGTTACCCTAATTCGTCAATGCCAACAAAATCGTTAATTCGTCAATTCCCTAACTGGAAATTTCTCTGACTCGTCACCTGACCCTCTAGCACAACTTGCCTTGTCGCGCGCGAGTCCATACTTGAAGTCGCGCTTGGTGTATGTATGGACTCGTGCGCGACAAGGCAAGTTGTGCTAAAGGGTCTGTTGTTACAGTTTTTCATATTTGCCCCTCTCGCCTTACTGCACTGTTTCTATCTGTGTAAATGTATGGGCACTAAGGTCCACTTTATCTGAAATTATTCACTTTTATGAACAGGGTATACACCTCATTCAGTGATTCATAAACTTTTTCTACTCCCATAGTGTTATTCGTCATTTATAGTGTCGTGCATAGATCTTTAAAACCCTACATAAAATATGCCAACCCCCGGCCGGCTCTCCGCGCACCCACCACTTTAAGGCATTGTTAGGAAGCCTTTAATGGATATAGCGTGTGATGCGCGGGGAGCCGGCCGGGGGCTGGCGGCAGCGCGGGGGGGGACGCTATTGCTATGTCTTGTATGGGAACCCTGCATTTTATGATTAAGCACTGAGACTTGGCACAGTTGTTCATTGGGTGGCCTTGAGTAGATAAAGATCGGGAGGCATCGAGAGCCCCCCTTAATTTAGGAGGGAGGAGGGGGGGAAGGCTGGCGCCTCCGCGCTTATTTTGAAACCATATTTCTCTAAAACTATACAAAATAGGGCATGCGATATATCATTTTCGGATAAATGAAGGACGAGAAATTCATTTCTGGAACAAAAAAAATGTATTTTAGAACAAAAATACAAAATAAAATGGGAAAATTTAAAAACGAGATTTTTTTTTATACATATTATTGCACATTTTATGAAAACTGTAAAGGTTTTTTTTAAATAAAAAATATTATTTAATAGCTACATTTATCTAGTTTTAGAAAATGTATAATTTGTTATAAAAATATATTATAGGAAGAGTGATAAAAAATAATTTACATCGCCCGATGGGGTGATTTGAATGCTTATTTCAATAAGTTTTGTCAATGATTTCAGGTATAATCACTATTTTTAACACACGAAAGCCGTAATAATTGTAGTTCATGGCTATTTTAGTGATTAATGTACTTAAAATAATAAAAAATACAAAAATAAAAAAAAAATGAAAATGAGATAACTTTTTTATAACATTACTATTTTGTTCTTTGTATACAATATATATCTAAAAGCAATAATATCATGAAAAGCCACATTTATGTAGTTTATAAAAATATATAGTTTGTTATATAAATATATTACGAAACACGAGATAAAAAATAATGAAAGTGACGTGATCGTGATGTACGGTACGGGTCAGCTTGTATGATTCGATGAGGTGAGGTAAAGGCACTCAAAGCTCTCAAAAAGTGTAGTTATTTAGAGTACTTCAAAGTAAACAACATACTCCTATATAGTCTGAATTTAACTATTGATATCACATGAAATGATCGATTGATATGATAGGTCAGATGTATACATCTGATCCTAATACATCTTGTGAAATAGTAGATATCTATATGATTTGCATAATTTATGGATAATTCTTACTTGACATATTTATTATTCCAGATCTGCGTCCTGTACTTTGGTTAACGAGTGCCGAAAATAGTTATTAACCAAAAAAGACCGCCAAATTAACAGCATTTCACCGACAAAAGCTGCCTTACACCATTTTTGTAAGGGTTATAGGTATATCAAGGTGTCCATGTATGGGGTCAAATTAGCAAAATCAAAGTAGCAAATAATGGCAAATTCAAAATTTGCCATTATTTGCTACTTGTGGCTGGACGAAAGTCTGTAACAATTGGGATTTGGGAGCCTACTTGCCCGCAACGTTGCCTGTTGCTGCAGAAACATGCCTCGAAATTGTCGGATGCAGGACAGGTGTAAAAACAGTGCCGCGTAAGGTGCAACCGTAAAAAAAGACTTTTTAAATTAAATGTTCGGAGCTGATGTGCTTATGCAGTGGGTGTTATGAATGTTGTGATATATACATAATTAAATTCAGACTATTCATGTTGTTTTATTTGAATAACTCAAAATAGCTACACTTTTTGAGAGCCTTGAGTACTAGCCCCGATACACATGTTTTCGTCTAGTCGGACCATTTTTTGAGGTTCTCCTTTGTACAAAAGCAATGTCTTAGTTCAAAAATCATGAATGTTTAATGCTAATACGAATCTAGTTTATTTTTTATGGAACTATTGCGCAATAACTAACTATCATTGATACTGAAAGGAAGAATATGACGATTTTTATTTTATCTTTTATGGATGGGTAAAACCGATTTAAGGCGGCCCAAAGGAAGTAACTAAGTTCTGCTAGTAAACTAAAAAATCTTCAAGCCTATGCATGCAGAACTGCTTTAGGAGAGGAGAACGTGATTAAGACAATTTTTCTTTTACATTATAAGTCACATGCAATTTTATTTTACAATCAAAATAAACTATATTATAGGACTTTTACAATTTTCTGTACTGGGTCGTGTGTAAACGTTATTAGAATAAGTATATTTCTGTATTACTAGACGAACTCCACTGCACAGCGGGTAGTACCTTTACCTCACCTCATCGAATAATGCAAGCTGACCCGTACATTAAAATTTTCATTTTCATTATTTTTTTCTCGCGTTTCGTAATATATTTATATAACAAACTATATATTTTTATAAACTGCATAAATGTGGCTTTTATTGATATTTATTGCTTCTAGATATATATTGTGTAGAAAGAACAAAATAGGATAATGTTAAAAAAAAATTATCGCATTTTTAATATTTTTTAAAATTTTTGTATTTTTTTAAATTTTAAGTACATTAATCACTAAAATAGCGATAAACTACAATGATTACAGCTTTCGTGTGTTAAAAATAGTGATTATACCTGAAATCATTGACAAAACTTATTGAAATGAGCATTCAAATCACCCTATCGGGCGATGTAAATTATTTTTTATCACTCGTCCTATAATATATTTCTATAACAAATTATACATTTTATAAAACTAGATAAATGTGGCTATTAAATAGTATTTTTTATTTTAAAATAACTATTACGGTTTTTATAAAACGTGCAATAATATGTATAAAAAAAAAATCTCGTTTTAAGATTTTCCCATTTTTTTTTTATTTTTGTTCTAAAGTACATTTGTTTTGTTCCAAAAATGAATTCCTCGTCCTTCATTTATCCGAAAATGATATATCGCATGCCCTACTTTGTATAGTTTTAGAGAAATATGGTTTCAAAAGAAGCGCGGAGGCGCCAGCCTTCCCCCCCTCCTCCCTCCTAAATTAAGGGGGGCTCTCGATGCCTCCCGATCTTTATCTACTCAGGGCCACCCAAGGAACAACCTGTGCCAAGTCTCAGTGCTTAATCATAAAATGCAGGGTGTTGTGCAATAGCGTCCCAGCTAGGAGTGCGTGTGACTGGTTGAATGCAGAAACAGAGAGAAGGCCTTTTCGTCAAAATACAGGAAACAGTGTGAATTTCACAAAAGTTATGTAGAAAAAATATTGTAAGCAACGGTGTTTAAGGCACTGTTCCCACCGCGAGCTAGTAAACTATGAGCTATCGGCTATAAAAACGAACAAAAGATAATCACTCCCGTGTAAATAAACGAGACACAACGATGTTTATAGTTACTCGCCCAGCGGTGAGCTATAAAAACCGCTGTGTCTCTTTTATTTGCAAGGGGGTGCTTATCTTTTGTTCGGTTTAATAGCCGATAGCTCATAGCTTACTAGCTCGCGGTGGGACCAGTGCCTAACGGTGTTTACTCGTGGCGCAATTTTCGGCTTCGCCTCAAATTGTTACTCAAGCCACTCGTCTTTTTTGACCTCTATTAAACACCATCAGTTGCATAAAATACTATTATCAGACCAAGGGACGGAATTGGATTACCCTACGACCATTTTAATGGATTTAATAGGAAAAAGGTTCAGTATTTAATTTTGTAATAATACAAGTAAAAAACTCGTCACTTTCATATTCTTATTTTTTAATTAAATAAGTATCACAAAGTTTGATAACGTGGCGTTATTTTAACCATTACCTATATATTTACATGATATTAACAATGCCAATTTTGTGTAACTACCTAAATTAAATCGTGGTCGGAAACCTTAGCAATCACCTGGCTCTAATAATAGAAGGTAAATGCTAAGGAATTGTCGAATAGGCCAGCCAAATGAGGCCAAATTTTTTATGTTCATTTAAAATTATTTAAAAACAGATTACCTATATAGGTAAGCGAATATTATCACAATCTTTAGCTGCCTGCAATGATTATGGCTTTATGTACGAAAATTGTTATCATTAATCATTATTCTGTTTATTGGACAGTCAATAACGTTAAAATGCATTTGAAATTGATTTTACGTGAATCAGTCATGAGATTACAGATTGTAGATTTGTCTCAATTGTCTGTGACAGCATTATTGGCATTAATGATTAAACCCTTTTTAATCAGACTCCAGGTCTTACCCAGTCCCCAAACACCACACCCTCACGCTGTAACCATAATGCTTTCAATAAGCCCCCTGTCAACAGAACTACCAATGCGTTATAATTATGCCTGTGGTCAATACAAATATGTAGTTTAGACTTAGATAAAAAGATACTTACAACAAAAAAAAACAAGTTTGTTTCTCCACAGTCATATTACAACCAAAAATGTGATCGCGCAAACAATATTATGCTTGGTTATTATAAACAGTCAGGTTATTTACAACTAAAAAGAGATTACTTTCAAGTATAAATAATAACTAAACTAAATAAAGTAAAACTACATACTTTACAGGCTAGAGAAATGGCTTGATACATCAGTATGCTACAAATATTACAATAGCCTGGCCCAGACAGAAAATAAAATGAAGAGGGCACTGTGTATTAATGCTTCAAACTCTAATTGCAAATTATACTTACATAATTAAGAAACTCGCGTCCTTCATTTTTAATCTGAATTCGTGAGGGAGCGAAGATGAGGAACAATGAGCTGCAAAATTGCACGGAGAAATTATGAATGAATTAATTGATTAATTCGTCATGCACTTCAGCAGCTCACTATTGACATTTTCAATCGACTGGCACTATCTCATAATTACATTTAACCTCGAACTCTACCGGAATGGTCGTATTATGTACACTTTAGCAAACCGTCGGTACCAATGGCTCTCACACTTTAGACACACACTCGTTCCATTCAACGGAATCGCCAACAAAAATATTGACGTCCTTCAAACGTTCTCACACAATTACTAGCAATGTCAACACTTGACAAGTAGTATTACTGGACCATTTACGTCTTCTACCAAGTGAATCGTCTGAGACGTACCAGTATAAAGTATGGCCTCAAAATCCTTAAAAATAAAGCATAACCGTAAGACCGCACTTATACTGGTGTGCACCTGAGGCGCAGTGCTCAGTGCATTATGGAAATACGAACTACAATTATAACCATAAGGAAAATAATAAGTTCGTTACAGCATCATTAAACTAAGATCAATGCCAGATTCATAGCACAGAAAATCGTACAAGCAACAGTAAGAAGGTTTGTCGCAACGACTATCTATTGTTTAAACAAGTAGTTTTGAGGTACAATGAGCTTATAAATATTATATTTGGTGAATAATGATTACTATAAATAACCATGTATTCATCTCAATTTTTTTTTAAATAAAGGAATTATTTTGGGTCGGTCACATAGAAGAGGACGGCCTCCTATTTTTATAAGGTCGTCCTCACACGTACGGTTGCTAAGCAAGCAACTTTAGAAAACAAAAGAATTCAAAAATCATTAAACTTACACGGTCGTCTAATGTGGACGGGTTTTTCCATTGACCTTACGAGCCTTAGGAGCCTAGATTATAAAGTCTATCCACAAACCAAACTGACTGCGTGGGCGTAAAACTTACATTTATACTTGAATGGTCACAGCGGGAAAAAATATTATTAAAGTTGTTCAAAAAGTGATCCAAACATGTTTTTATTCGCACGCACTTTGCAAATGTAGGTACTATTTATTATAGTAAAAAATTATCTACAACCACGGCGCCCGTTTGGTCAGTGGAAGCTTTTAAGTACATTGTAAATTACGCAGTCACATAACATTATCTACATTGATACTCTATAACAATTCTACATCTAATTAACAATAACTTAAGATTACCTAATTGAGCTTTCACCATCGGGTACTCTTTAAAGGGTCACTATTTAGCGGAACGTGCCCCGTTCGGTAGGGTTACCGCATTGAGGAGTAGCGTCGGCTGGAGTGGGTAGTGCCCTCGCGGGTGGATTGTTCTAGATTCAAAATGCATGCGGTCACTGCGCGGCTACGGCACCAGCCACTCTCTGCCGCACGTCGCCAAGCGCTGTGCCGTTGCTGAACCCGTTCAAGAGTGGGTGCATCTTTGATTCCGACTTCGCTGCCTCTGCTGCTACTTTCGCTTTGGCGATCTGGAAAGATAGAAGAAGTTCATAAGAATACTTAAAGTGGGTAATTATTGGCTGGGTAAAACTTGAACTAACGGCCTCTAGATAAATTATCATGCAGGGTAGCTTCTGCTTGTTGTAAAATAACATTAGGTACATTACCTAAGGTGAAAGTACTAGTGCTCGATGCTGAACTAGTATTCGACATGGGCACTTTATGTCAAAGTCATATTTTTTGTCTATATTCGAATTTAATCCTTGTCACTTTGACATAAAGTGCCCATGTCGAATACTAGTTTAGCGTCAAGCACTAGTACTTTCACCTTATCTATTTTATACTACCCTGACTAAAAGAAGATTATTTAAAGTATTTCAAATAGTCTTAGGTACGTCTAATTCATATTAGGCTCTCTAGCCTCATATTTTAGAATAATAACCTTTGATTTCAGGGTCCTCTCAGTCCAATTATGCTCAGACGATTGTTTAGCTAAAATATTTACCGTCGAAGGTAGCACGCTATGTCAAACACGCCTACTTAGTATAAAAAAGGAAGTGGTTATACGGTATATAAAGTATTGATACAAATTAGGTTAAGGTCTGAACATCAACAGGAAATATGATTTCAATATTTATAGTGACCAAGAGAACAGGTTACGGTATATAAGATTACCTAGACATGCAAATGGTCAAGGGTGTGACCCTAGACTTTTACAATGTAGTCGGTTTATTTTACAGTCATAAAAGTCTATGAGAGTTTAATCAATAGTAATCATAGCTTAAAGTACACAAAGATTATTAGCTAGTATATCAAAATTATTGACAAAATAAATATGATATTGTCCTTGAAATTAAATTAGGTAGTTCTATTTTTTTACATCAATTTGACATCAAACGTCTACCTATTCAAACTGCAACTTGCAACTCCAGAGGCGTCACTTGCGTGTCGCCGACCCTTTAGGTTAACCCACCATTTTATATGGAATTTGACAGTTGACATCCCACTACCCTGAGTTAAGTGGTTGGTGCAAGTGGGCCTTAGCAATCTAAATATGTATGGTTATCTAAATACTAACTTTAGCCTTTTCTTTCTTCAGATAAGCTTGCTTGTAGAAGTCAGAGAAGAGGTAGTAGAAGAGAACGGAATGCATGCCGATCCACCAGACGAAGGCGCGAGGGTAGTCGCACTCCGTGAACAGCAGCTGGAACGTGTGGATAAAGACAAGCACGAACTGGACCTGGAAAAAGCAGAATGAAGTTTTAGTAAGAGATATTTTTGAGAAACCTTCCGTTGCGAATGCGAGATGCTATTTAAGTATTTACAGTCGTAGATCGATTTATGTGAACTAAAACTACATTTTATTACACTGGCAAAAAATATCATTTTATTATAGCGAAACTTACCTACTGTTCTCATACAAAAGTGACTCAATAGGTACCATATGCAAAAAGGTTTACATATAAACTGTGGCGCTCTCATTATTTTCTACTTTTTTGGCCAGGCTGTAGTCAAATGCACAAACGTTTACGATAATATCGTTATCGTAGTTAGCTATCTCTATTGCTCTACGTATTGGCACGACAGAGTGAGACTGCGTTTAGATCGGCGTTTAGCGTCAACGATTGTGGTTTCCTCTTCTCTCTTGTAATTTCCCGTTTGTATTTTCTTTATTAATCTAATAAATAAGAGACTCAGACTGAGTCAAAAGTGTCTACCGTGAACTGTCAGCTTAACAAAAATAGATGTAGGGACATTTATTGAACTAATAAATAGAGGTACGTTGCAAATTCTTTAACGTGAATTGTCGAGCAGTGTCTCTAATTGGGAAAACAATTGAAAATTTGCGGATGCTTTTGGCAAGTCATTTGAAGTACAAGTACAGAATAAAATCATTACATCACTCTAAAACTGAACGTTCAACTAGGTTAACCTCGTCCTGCCCAAAGTGATTTATAAAGGATTTTTTGGTTTATAAAGAGACATATTGACGCACAAACTTCAGTGTTTGTCAATAAGTCCCTCCGGTCGATCCTCCGTATCTTCTGGCCGAAAACTATAAGAAATGAGGAAATGCCGACAACCTCCGATTGCCCAGGAAGCCTGCGGAAATGGAGATGGATCGGTCATAAAAATACCAACAGCGCCAGTATCCGTTTGAGTGGCGGCCTCAAGGAGGAAAGAGGGCCCGCAAACGCCCCGTACACACCTTTGAGAACGAGCTGAGGGAATATGGACTGAGCTGGAACGAGGCCAAGGTGGTGGCTCAAGATAGAAATGGAAGGATCTTTACCTAAGTCCTTGATACAACAACAACAACAAATTAAAAGCCTGGATAAACAAAAAATGCCTATTTTTTTTAATGTTTTACCTAAGTCGTGATACAAAGGAAAATCTACCCTATTTATTCTATAATTTGGTTTAAATATCAATGGCTCAAACTGTATATGGTGGACAGGACGAGGTGAAGTCCAAGTATAATGAATGTACTATGTACTAACCATTTGAAGAGCGGTGAGGTACTTCTTCCACCAGAGATACTTCTGTACCTTGGGTCCTAACGCGGCTAACAGGTAGTATGAGTACATGATGATGTGAACGAATGTGTTCAGCATGCCGAAGAAAGTTGAGTGACCGCCTGAAACAATTGAAAAATAAATTAGAGCCATATTTAGCTTTTTTTTCTTAGACATATCAAACCCTACTACTACTATCGTTTCTGAACTATACGTCATACGTGATACCTTTCGGTTTAAGGTGCCGTAATACCTGGTGCCGTAGCCGAGTGACATTTCTGCGACGCGAAACGAAAACGAAACGCCGCGAAAGGTAGTCTGGCTCTGTCGCGCCAATATGCGAGAGCGATAGAGATAGATATCTACGAGCGTTTCGTTTCGTGAGCATTTCGTGAGCGTTTGTGCCATTCGGCTACGTACCCTGATCATTTTAAATAAATTGAAAACTGATTAAAAATAATCTCGAAAAGGACAGCGCACGTTATAATCACGATTAACGGATGCTGGCAAATACTCCAATATTACTGAACTACGATTAGTTTGGAATTGAGATTGAGCTTCATACAAACTTTGAGGTATCGCTAATCGCTAATCCCATTCTCATCGCGATAGAGTTAAAGTAATATACTAATGACATGACATGATATTATTATATCGCAAAATTACCGATTGATAAACCGATTGATGCGTGAACTAGTTAGTTAGTTGTTAGTTACATTGCAAGTTGTTGAGGTTACATACAATTCAACACTCCAATCAAATAATTCAAGAACCGAAATGTATTAACAATCGCACGGACGATAACGTTAATAATTAATAAAAACAAACTTAGGTAACTGATCTAGGAAATATCGTCATAGGATCCTTATTATCATATTATTTACGTCATACCACATGATTTATTTAACTCTCTATTACCCTAATGAGTAAATATTTACTTGTAACATGGACATATACCAACATTGCAAGTAAATACGACCGTTCTACAAACATCAGTGAGCAGTTTCCTTAACTGATTTGCACTTTACCTTATACCACTAATATCTTACAAATATACAATGTCATGTAAATGTATTAAAACTATTAAGGTCATTATTTACTCGATCCAAGTGCCATTAGAACTGGTCTATATTTCTGTAATCGTTTCTCGGAACCTGACTTTGTACAACCGGCGTACATTGCATCATACAACCGCATTTTGTTGGAACCACCAATGGTTTTCTATCGATTTTTTTTTATGTGGATAGAACAATAACTAATATATTATATGCCAGAATATGTCCTTAACCGAATAAAGATATATGTAAAATTATTTCACGAATAGGAATTGAAATAAATCAATAGCAGAAACTATATTTAATACCTATCTTCAATATCTATCGTAGGTTAATTATACCTACTAATTTTCATGCTCGTTGGCTACGCTGACAGGTGACATTTTGATAGTATTTTGCCAGAATCGGGCGTCTTTAGGTGAGAGATGTCACATGTCACTCACCCCATCGAGTTTCAAAATTTACAGTAAATTAATTAGTTTATTGAACCTAGCTTTTTTGCTGTACCTATGTACTTTTGTGTCCATGTTAATGTGTAAATTTGTGCATCTATAGTAAGTATCATTGTATCATATTTATTTGTGATATCATCTGGATATGCATATTATAATTATTTACGTTTATTCAAGTTAATTTGCATTTCTGGCAAAGCTGCGTAATTTTCCGAAAATACTTGTTCGAGAAAAATCTGTTAGGAACACGACACGAGCGTTTTATGCAAACATCGTGATTTGCGAGGCTCCGAGGAGGCGTTCGAACTCTAAACAGATTTGCGTAGCCAATTTTTTGTAAGGGTCGAGCTTCCAAATTTTATTTTTTATTAAATTGATGTCAGCGAGATACAACCTTTGATCAAGGTTTTTTATTAATATTGTAATTAAATACCGGTGCCTAAGATGGGCCGTCGCTATTTTAATTTTATATTTTTCTCATTTTTTATATAAACGTACTACTGCAAAACATGCAGTTTTCTGTGTGGTTCACGTTACAAATAATTTAAGCACATTTACAAAGGTATGACATGACTAAAGTGTCATGGCATCGTAGACAGCAGTAGGTACCTACTTATGTTAAATAGAAAACATTTTTTCCCCTCACTAGCTCGGAAACACGTGTTTTGTCCTTTAATACCAGCGGGTAAAAACGCATTTTATCCACTAGTGGGTAAAGTAATTTGACCTTGAATAAAGTCAAAATAACTGCTTTAAAATTGATAAAAGTTGGTGAATCTCGTAATAAAGATGACTTACCACCTGTGGAACTACTGGAAGCAGTGATTAAACGCATTTTTTGCGTTGTGGTTTCCTCGCTATAGTGAGGGGAAAAGTTTTGTGTTACACTCGGGTGCAAATGTATTTTACTTCTCGTGTGTTAAAAAACTCGCAAGTTCAGGATTCTATTCTTGAACCACTCGCTTCGCTCGTGGTTCAACTATAGAATCCTTTCACTTGCTCGTTTTTCAATTCCACACTCGGCGTTAAAATACAACTTTGCCCCATGTATAACAAATAACTATTGTTTGTTTGAAATGGCATATATATTAGGTACTAGCTTTTGCCCGGGGCTTCGCTCGCGTTAGAAAGAGACCAAAAGTAGCCTTTGTCACTCTCCATCCCTTCAACTATCTCCACTTAAAAAATCACGTCAATACGTCCCTCCGTTTTGCCGTGAAAGACGGACAAACAAACAGACACACACTTTCCTATTTATAATATTAAGAGCCAGTTGCATCAACCACATTTGACAGACACATCATCGTCACACAGCACACGTCTATGGAACTTCCCATACAATAAAATTTAACGAACGCTTTAACGATGACAGACGGTTTGATGCAGCCGGCCCTAAGTATAAGTACATATACAAGGTGCTCGCGAGGAACCCATATAACTTTAACGGCATATTCTTGGTCACATTTTAAGACTAAAATGTCATATAAACTTTTCTAGATTTCGTCTAGTTTCAGAGTTATTGCCAATTAAAAAAAAACCATTTCCGTATTGTTACTCAGAAAAGGTCTTCTTAACGGCGCTGATGCGCAGTTGTGGAGCATAGTCTCACAGTAGTCATTGATAGATGTCAAAATGTGACAAGAAAAACTTCCGAAAAATTTGGTTTTTAGAAAAATAAATTAAGGAACTCATTTTAATTGCCAACTTTATGGATAAAAATTACTTTATATGTGAAAATACGTCCAAAAAAAAAAAAAAAAAAAAAAAAAAAAAAAATTTTTTTTTGCGAAAAATTGTAAAATTCATATAACATTTTTTCTTTCTTTTGGCCTCAGAAACGCGTGGTTCAAGTTATGCGGGTTCCTCGCGAGCACCTTGTATATTAGGTATATCTGCAAAATCGAAATAGTTACGTAGGTACAAACTAGCAGATAAATATAGCTTCGGTCCATGTGCGTGAATTAATTGAAAAGCGTACTTAGATCATAATTATATGAAAATCTATGTATATATCTTATTTAACCGTTTATAATATTAGGTAACTGGCGAAGGTTGCTCAGCTCTCAGGTAAACGGACACGTATCGCTAGCCTTAGACGGGTTCACGGCACGGTTCACTATCAATTATATTTTCATACGTTTGACATCACACCTCAGTTGCAATGACAGAAAAATATTTACGGATCTAGGATCAAATTCGTTGATCGCTGTTTACACACACACAATGCGAGGATAGCCCGTGTAGAAACAAGGCGTCCGACCCACACAACAATAAATATTCTCGACGTTTGCGATGAAAACTCGGAGACCAAAGCGATATACGTCTTACCTCCTCGAGCTCCGGCGCGGCACTGAAATTGCAGGCGTCCGTCGCCGGTAAAATAGCGACAGGAAGGTTAGTTTTCAAAAAATTGGCAAAAAATCATGATAAAATATTATAACGACAAATGGATAACAACAGTTTAAGCACATTGTGCAGATTATTTATATACTAAAATAACTTCGATAACATGTAGATTTTCGGAAAAATGATCACTTGTTTCGATGTATTTTCAAGACAAAATTGAGTTCGTTTTACTTTCAATTTCTCAATTTCAAAGGATTAAATGATAAATATTGTTTAATGGGCCTTAAGTACGAGATATTTGGAACTTAAATTTACCTCATTTATATGAGTAAAGTTTAATTTTGTCGAGAGCTAGTTTTATTTTAGGTCGTCGACTCAAAGGCGTTCGAATTAGCCTACCGAACCCATCCTGTGTATTTGTTACGAACTAGCTTTTTCCCGCGGCTTCGCTCGCGTTAGAAAGAGACAAAAAGTAGCTTATGTCATTCTCAATCTCCCTTCAACTATCTCCACTTAAAAAATCACGTCAATTCGTCGCTCCGTTTTGCCGTGAAAGACGGACAAACAAACAGACACACACTTACCCATTTAAAAAAAATGTAAAATTTTTAATTTTATGAATAACTGAATATGAATATGAATATGAATATAATATTAGTATGGATGAACGAACGAATATTTAAATCGGAACTAACCAAACAGTTATCAGTGTAATAACCTCTTTCATTAAATTTATAACACATATGATGATATGGCAAATGAGAATAATCGATTAAATATGAGAATTTCCATTATTGAAAAATTTCCACATTAAAATATATAGGAATTTTTAAATGTATTTAATACTACTAAGAATAAAGTGATTTAGATTGCGGTTAAAGATTGTGCACGTGCTCAAATTACGAGACCACTAATTTTGTACTTGAATATAGGTGAATAAAATAACTAAGAGCTTTTAAGAATACAGTGTTTAGTTTACACATACTGTAGGTGTCTTTTAATCTCTGGATCGCCAATGTCAATGAAAAAGTACTAGTACAGTATAAATAATGAGTACTATCGTACAGTATGGCCACTCCCGCTCCTCGCTAAAAGTGCCGCTCACCCCCTTTCGGTTACCTCACAGTTACCGCCTGTCAAAAACGCGAACAGTCGACCTGTCATATTTCACTCATACAAGCATAGTACGCGTTCACCTACACGAGCTTACGCCGTGGCTTGCGTGGGCGACGGTCGCGCGATGGTCGCGCGACGGCGATGCGACGCATACGAAATCAAACCTTATCGATATGGAAGTATGAGACGCGACGGCGACGGTCACGCGCAACCGTCGCCCACGCAAGACACGGCGTTAGACTGTGTGCTAGGAACGCGCCTCTTTCATATATTTGATCGCCAGTATCCGAGGTGTGGTACTAGTCAGGCGAAAAAGTATAAGTTCTAATTCTAATTGATTGTAGGTACTATATTGATCATGGGGTCAGTAAACTTCTCCAACAAATTTAGACCACTGTAATACATTTATGGATCAACAATACAAATAAATTAACTTTTTTTACATTACAAGCGATAACTTTCAACGTTATAGTACTGTTATTATGCTTAGAGTTTTGAATGATCACGCACGGTTAGTTTGACAAGACTTATATTGACCGGGATAAAAACTGTGATTACATTTTTGTCCAGCTATTCGTAACTGATGTAATGCATGTTATTGCTTCGTCGAAATATTGGAAGGTCGACAAAAAACCGAGAGGTAGTCACGGTCTATATCTCTATCAATATAAGTTTGCTTTTAATATGTTTATCTTTATTGCTATATGGTTGTATAATTATTTATACTTATTTATACATACCAGGCGTGAATTTGACTCCGAACCACACGGACATTGGCATAATACCATGGTGGATGACATGCAACTTGGATACATGGTCAAACTTCTTGCGCATCACGAAGAAGATCTGTAACAAGCGCCGAGTAAAAAATTTTGCACCCAGAGGTTTAAAAATATCTTCGTATGGAACCGGTCAGCGATAAAGAATGAGATTGTTCCGGACAAGCTGGTTGCTCTATAAATATCATGTAATTTACGTTACTGACTCTGTTTTCTGTGATGTAGCGCGCCTATTGAGTAGATTTTTGGGACAAGATATAAATAATAAACCAATTTTTTTTTGACAATCATAATAAAATCTTGAAATAATCGATGGAATCAGGCGTTACTTTGTGGAAATCCATGTTAATTGTAAACTAGAACTTTCCTTTGCTAATCCGCGAATAGATAACCTGCAAGTCAATCAGTGCTAACCTGTTATAATTACTTGCGTATTTTTTTTTTTTTTTTACAAAATTAATTGCATGTAAAAAATACGCAAGTAATTATAACAGGTTAGCACTGATTGACTTGCAGGTTATCTATTCGCGGATTAGCAAAGGAAAGTTCTAGTTTACGATAAAATTTTGATATTCACTAACCAAATAATTAAAGTACCTAATAATTTTCCCGTGAATCAAAACTGGCTGTAGGATAAGTATAACCAATCTCTCATTCACGACTAGATACAATTCAAAGAAACAAAGCAAACAAGATGTAATACGTAAAGGAAGCAAACAAACTCTTACAATATTAGATCAGACTCGTAGACTTATGCAAATTGCGATGTGACCATATCAGTCGCGGAAATGAACATAATCGCCAACATGGGGCCTTGCTGTTGGTGCACCTTGACAGTAAGTATTAGTAAAGTTATGAAGTCTAATCAAATATTTTTTTGGCTTGATTACATTATTACTAAGATTAGACAGACTATCTTGCATAAATAGACTAGTGAATCTTTAATTTGTTCCGTATCCTAATATTGGGTTTATACAGTGGGGCCTGTAACAAAGGCGAAGAATTGAACTCTAGGCTATTCTTATACTGATCAACATTTGTTCGGCGACTTTTAAAAATAACTTGTATTTTGATTTTCATCACCCTTGAAAGTTTTTTCTAAGAGGTAATGTATTGCGAATTCTGTTAAGTCTAAAGTGTGACAGACAACGTCAATGACAACAATAATGGCGTACATTAAAGCTAATATTTATTTTGTATGAAAAATTAAAAATTTAAAGACTTCATAATTTTTAAAAGTCACTGAACAAATGTTGATCAGTATAAGGAGTATTTAGCCTACAGTTCAATTCTTCGCCTTTGTTACAGGCCCCACTCTGTATAGGTACTTTATATGCAAACTAGCTTTTGCCCGAGAGACTTCGCTAGCGTTAAATTCGAAAATTGCAGAATGCTCAATACGAAATTCCACCCCCCATTTTAGGGAACTGGGGGTTAAAAGAAGACAAAAAGTAGCCTAAATATGTCATTCTTCAACTATTCAACTATTTCCACTTAAAAAATCACGTCAATTCGTCATTCAACAAACATACAAACACTTTCCCATTTATAATATGAGCGATATACTTTTTTTTTACATAAAGTACAGTATCTACTAAATATTGCACATAGGTATTTAAAAAGAGACTGTTGTCACGCACGTTATTTTATGATGATAAACAGAGGTGTGGCATGACCTTTGTGGCGTCTTTCATCGTCCAGCATAGAGCCTAGCATTTATTGCAAATAAAACGCTATATTTAAGTATATTCAAAACAAACACACTAAAAAACTTATGAATCAACATCTTAAAGAATGAATATTGTACCAGAACGAATGAGCAACATTATTTACCTATTTATTTATATATTATTATGAGCCTATTGTGTCCCCACTGCTGGGCAAAGGCCTCCCCCTCTTTTTTCATTCCTCTCGATTGTGTGCGACCGAGTGCGACAACTGACCAGTCTCTCAAAAAGGAGTCTAAGTTATCCCGCCATCGCCGACGAGGTCTGCCGGATCCTCGGTTTGACTCGAGGGGCTCCCACTGCGTGGTAGTCTTGGCCCATAAGTCATTCGGCATGCGGCAGACGTGGCCAGCCCAGTCCCACTTTAACTTGGCCGCTTTCCGAGCCACATCAATTATCTGAGCCAAATAAACTAATTTAATTTGCAGTCACCTACTCGCGTAAGAAAATATCCTTCATCCTATAAATCTAATTATTTAATAAACTCAAAATAATACTTACAGTATCGAAGAATTCCGTGAATTTCGAAAAGTAGTACCACCAACAACCAGATGCCGTCTGCAAACAACCAATGCATAACACCATTAAAATATATTATTGGATTTTCTATTTTATTTCACCAACATATTTTATATAAAAAACTAAATAGAACCGGATCAAACTAAAATATATAGAAAATATAAGATTATTAAATACGGAAATTATAATATTTATAATGACAATAATGACTAATACCGTTGCCAGAATATTTTTATTAATAAATATTTGTAAGCTTGGTCTTTATATAGACACATAAGAAGATATACATATAAGTATAATAATTATCATCACTAGTTATCATAGTTATATTAGTAGCAGAAGGTCGCCTCAAATAGGTTTAAAAACTACTTACACCTGCGTTACTAATCAAATAAATCTTCCAACATCCAAAAGCTAATTAAAAGTAAGTAACTGTCGTGTAGGTACTTCTCTTACACTTTCCGAGTAAATTCCATATCGTCACTACTTTTAAAAAATCTGTATCTCTGTTCCTCAACGTTAAAACGCAGGTCTATATGCATTCCATACATACTTACTACACTTTTTCAGACGAAGTAAAGTTTTTTTTAAATAGTGAAGTAACAAAGTCCGGGTTTGACGCCATCAACATGATATAGGTATATTTGCAATTTGCGTCTCATTAGGTTTGGTTTGTCTATTTACTCTATGGATAAGTGTGAAATGATTAGAACACGAGTTAAACGCGAATGAATAGACATATTTTATTTCATATGCATTGACATAGCCTTTCCCAGTCATATAGGAACATTTATAACTAAATGAATATTGTACAGAAATATTAACTTATGTTGCAGAAAATAGTTTATAATATTATATTTTCTTTCATGGAATGGAACCAAATGGGCTATTTTATTCAAAGTTGTCCACCCCACTTCCTTTTGGATTTGAAAAAAATTATGTGGAAACCACTCAGAATCGCGAGCTCTTTCAATCCTAATAACTAGGAGAAAAAAAAGTGTCACGATCACGAGGCTTTTTTCCCTTTCCGCTACAATTTTTTCATGTCGATATTTTGTATGGCGGTAACGGAATTGAAGGTTTGAAAAATGTATGGAAATCTTGGGATATTTTTCTTCTCCTATCAGGATCAAAAGACCTCGCGATTCTGAGTGTGAATCGCGTAAAAAAATAGCCATGTTACAAAAAAAGTGGGGTGGACAACTTTGAAAAAAATGGCCCAAATACAACATGATTGAAATTAACTGAATTGAGTTATGTCCTAAGTATGGGATAGGACCTTGGGCCTCACAACGACAGACACGCTTAAAAAATGTAGGTTTCTTTCGTCCCAGTGTGGTCCCGTATCCATACTAATATTATAAATGGGAAAGTGTGTGTGTCTGTTTGTTGGTCCGTCTTTCACGGCAAAACGAAGTGACAATTTGACGTGATTTTTAAGTGGAGATATTTTAAGGGATGTAGAGTGACATAGGCTACTTTTTGTCTCTCTCTAACGCGAGTGAAGCCGCGGGCAAAAGCTAGTTATTAATAACATTTAAGCATTTTTATAACGATGAGCAAATTTTTTTTTACAATTATATGCATCGTGCAAAATTTTAATTAAATCGTGTTGCAGTTCCCATTCACAATCTTCAAGGGCTCATTACTGTTTCCGTATCGCCAACAATATGTAGATTCACGCCTACTCTGCGGCGGTGCTATTGAGTTTTCCGGTTATAAACATCATCAAATTTACAGATGTGATGTTTTGAAGACGCATACATTAGGCGGTCACTTAATCGCTCTTTGTGTTAACAACGTTTGAACTTTGAAGGTGAATAACTTGTTGTTACTCCAGCCGGCCTAGTCAAGGTGACGATCGCTTGTGCTACGACAAACGCCAGTAGGTCAATCTAACTCTTACATATTCGTGCGATTTCACTGTCGCTACGGAATTCACGTTGGCTAAGCCGGCAGATTCGCGATAACGGATGGAAGTAGACATCTTGTTTTTAAGAATTTTAAATAATATTTGTGCATATTAAAGCATTAAATGCATATTTTAACTGTTTATAAACGTTATTTTCCATAAGCAAATCGGACATCTAATTAAACAAAACATACAATATTGACACTTTATTATGTCTGTGCGAAACTTTTTAACTCTATTGAACTCGCTTTTTCTTAAATTTATTTTTACATTATTTGCGCAAGTTACACCTTTTTTTCACACTAATTTACCTAGATACTTGTAATTTGTATTTTTGGAATATATACAAATGTCATTTTACAAATACAAAAAGTAATTTATATTTATCATCCTTATATGCATAAAATTATACATTTATACTATGTTTTAACGCATTTATACTAACTATTAACGCATTTATACATGTATAATAACTGTATTTTTTTTGTGAAACGGAAACCGGGCGGAAATAATTAAAAAATGCATTTCCTAGCTCTTTAATATAAATCTAAAAGGCAGGACCTTTATGTAGGATATGTATTAAGATCCAACATATGTATAACTGTAATAATAACCACAAAATTACCCCCGACATAGTGGACCGATTTTCATGAAACATGGCTAAGAACACTCCCGACTAATTCAGCTTTCAAACAAAAAAAAAACTAAATCGAAATCGGTTCATCCGTTCGGGAGCTACAATGCCACAGACAGACCTTCATACAAACAGACAAACAGACAGACAGACACGTCAAACTTATAATACCCCGTCGTTTTTGCGTGGGGGGTTAAAAAGCTATTCCTTCGTTAGGTGCCGTTATATTATTAGCTGTTAGTTGGCATCTTCTCGGTTTTATTTGCGTAATAATCACTTCTAATTAAGCGTGAAATAGGCGTGTTAACCGTTTACTGATGAGTCATATTCATTACGAGATAAGTCAAATCACAGATGTCCCAGACGTCCCAGTATCGGAAATTTGTGTTTGTCGGAAATGAGTAAAAAAGTTTGAGGAGACCTCGGGCAAAATTGGGGAAACTTTTATTTTCTAACCGGAAAATTTAGATAGTTACACAAAAATTATATAAACACCGAAATTGTTCTCTGTGGATATTTCGCATTTTTTATAACTTTCTGATCACATCAGTATTCAAAAAGGTCTGGAAAAACGTTTTATTAACCCCTCGTATGCTTAGACACGAGATCCGTGAGGCGGAATTTTAATCTATTGTTTTAAATGCTAAGGACACTCTCAATTATCAAATTTGACAGGCATCATATGAGGGGTTAATTGATACCAAAGAGGATCGAGTATTATAGAGAGTTACTGTCGAAGTAAAATGTGTAATCACAGTGCATATTTCGCAGGGAAATGGCGAAAACAGAGATTTGATCAAATCTCTAAGGGATTTAATCAAATCACGCAGGATGTCAAAATGGCGAATCCATTTCATCATTTCTCTAGAAAATTTCAGTCATTTGACTAAATCCCTGACTCTGTTTAGTGAGATCACAAAATCGGCCAATAGACACGCCACGTTTTGTCATTTCACTAGATTTGTTTAGAGATTTGATAAAATCCCTGAACCGCGACAGTGAGTTGACGAAACGAACTCAAAAAGTCAACTAGTTTTAACATTTCCCTGAACAAATTTAGGAAAATGATAAAGTCTCAACTGGTGATTTGATCAAATGTCTGAACTGGTTTCGTGAAATGACAAAGCCAAGAATCTAATAATATATCCAATTAGATTTATTAGACTCTTGCCTTTGTCACTTGATTTGATTGAATCCTTAACTAGATTAGTAAAATGGTAAAATGGAATCCGTTTTTAAGAGTTTTCGGTTTTCTATAAATAAGAAAAAAAATAGAATAAGTGAAGAAACAAAGCTAAAAATGTTTCATTTTAAATTATTTTCATATTTATTAAAACATTCTGTCTTTTCACTGCACTTGTTTAGCGAAATAATAAAACTAGTTGACTTTAAATTTTAATAAAGCTCGTTTCGTCAACTTACTGACGTAGTTCAGGGATTTTATCAAATCCCTAAACAAATCTAGTGAAATGACAAAACGTGGCGTGTCTATTGGTCGATTTTGTGATTTCACTAAACAGAGTAAGGGATTTAGTCAAATGACTGAAATTTTCTAGAGAAATGATAAAATGGATTCACCATTTTGACATCCTGCGTGATTTGATCATATCCCTTAGTGATTTGATGAAATCTCTGTTTTGGCCATTTCCCTGCGACACATATACTGCCATCTCTTGACACAGGCTTAAAACTTTTGAACCTCAGTTTTGACAATTAGGCCCATTATTCTTAGCTTGATATGTGTTAAAATGTCAAATATTAATATTAGCGCCATCTAGCTGAGCGTACCCCAAAGGTGTAATGCCATCTAGGCCACGGTACCTTTTTCTCTAGGGCTTTGAGTTACGTTTTTTTCTTAGACTTTATCTGTATATACGGAGTTATTACATATATATGGACCGACAAGCGTGGAGGAATGGAGAGGAGGCCTATGTCCGAAGACGGGCGCTTTAGAGGCTGCTATAGATAGATAGATATACACCGTGTTTCACTTAACACTCAAAACCTGAAAACTCAATAGAGTTGGATCGTTATTTTTTATCGACTGTCGATAAAACTGAAATTATCAGTATACTGTTGAGTGGTTTTCGTCGTAAGTAAGACAAGGATACTTTTTTATCCATGTGTTGTCTGTGTTTCGTTTTGGATTAACAATACAACACAATACAACTTTAACCATTTTTTTCAAACGTGAATTAGTTGAAGGGCTAGTGACAAAAATGATAATCAAAGTCAATGGTCATACAATTTACTTTTAATCTAATCAAAGAGGTCAAAATCAAATGGTCGAATAGCTAATCAGAGGTCATGTTAAAGTCAGAAATGTAAAAGGTGACTGAATTTATCGATAGCTGAAAATGTCGATAAAATTTAACGTTCGAACTCTATTGACGTTTGATTTTTGCCATGAGCGATTCCGCCCTCTGGTCATAAGTCATAACAAATTGAACTCGTACCTAATTACAACCTTGTTATTTTAAATGTTGGGTTTAAATTTGCTTACTGAGATGATCTGTCCAATTTGAAGTTTGCTGTGACAAAGCTTTAAAGTGTTACAGTGACACTATGGTAAACCTTATGTCGTTGCAGTAACGTACACAAATAAGTAGTTTTAAGGTTTATGATGGTAGCTAGCAACTATTTTTTTGAGTGTAGAGTTAAAAGTCGAGTAGAGCTGCACAGAAATTTAAACATTCAATTTAAAAAATAAATAAACATCAGATTAAAAAATGAATACTCTAGATAAGTTTAAAAAAATAAAAATCAGTTGGGGTGTCTGAGGTTTTGAGTGATAACGGAAACACCGTGTATATATAATGTCTTTGATTGATACTAAATTAAAACCTCCACCACACGAGAGCGTCACACACAATACATCAATGTTAACTACTTTTTAATTCCTGACGGAAAAGCGCGGGCAGTTTCCAATGTTCATCACGCCACGCTCTAAAAACGCTCCTGTCTGACATTATAGGCTTAAACTGATTACGGATTAAAAATAACCAAAAACAACAATATTTTTTGTCAGACTTCAATTATCCTCCTTAGTATCAACAGCTGAGTTTTATACACCCTGCTTTTATTGAATTCCGTTAACTTTAGATCAAATACAATTAATTTCTCTAAGAAACTAGCGTCTTAACTCTTACGGTTATCGAGTAGTTAAAAAAATAAAGATAATTACTGAACACGTGTGTCAGCCTTTACCAGTGCGACAGCCTTTACCAATTTCTAATGTTATTTGTTTTGACATGTGCCGTCAATCACTTGACACTAACTTGAATGTTATTCTTAAGGGTCTGTCACACTAATAAATTCATTTATTATGTATGAAAATGATGAAAAATTTGTTTTTGCGAATTTAACTAAAAGTGATATACAGGGTGGTTCCTGATAATGAACCTAGCTACGTGTCAAATTTAACGAAAAACAAAAAAAAACACGGTGGAGTAATAGTTATTTGTTATACAAGGGTGCAAAGTTGTATTTTAACGCCGAGTGTGGAATCGAAAAACGAGCAAGTGTAAGGATTCTATAGTTGAACCACGAGCGAAGCGAGTGGTTCGAGAATAGAATCCTGAACTTGCGAGTTTTTTAACACACGAGAAGTAAAATATATTTGCACCCGAGTGTAACACAAAACTTTTCCCCTCACTATAGCGAGGAAATTACAACGCAAAAAACGCATTTATCACTGCTTTCAGTAGTTCCACAGGTGGTAAAACATCGTCATCACTAGATTCACTCACTTTTATCAATTTTAAAGCAGAAAAAATTACTATATTCAAGGTCAAATTACTTTATCCACTAGTGGATAAAATGCGTTTTTACCCGCTGGTATTAAAGGACAAAACACGTGTTTCCGAGCTAGTGAGGGGAAAAATACATAATTGTATAAATGCTTACCCTCATTGCTATAGGTGACCGTGAGTAGTCCACGGGCTGGCACCGGAAGCTGTGTGTCGTGAACCAGCCGCTGGCTATGCTCTGTTGGAAAAATTTGACATTATTAATCACACACTTGCATAAGGGGAAAAGGTAACGACTGCCCCAGGACCGGTTTCTCATGTAGGCCTCATTTTCCTCCCTGGATATTAACATTATGTAAAATAACTTAATTTTATTTTTATTTTATTTTATTCGGTTCGGAAAACCAACAGCTTAAGATCTAAGACTATGTTAGCAAAAATGTGTATCTGAAAAGCCAATTACAGGAAGGTAATTTACAGGCTAGCACAAAGCAATCAGAGATTAATAAAATAGTAGCGTCGGGACATGCTACGGGAAAATAATGAGATATTGATTTAATACATAATAGACTTTTTAGGTACCTAATTCGAGATATATTTAAATCATAGCTAATACATATGCCCTTACTTTTTATTACATAAGTTCATTCAGGACCACTCTTGGCAATTAAGGTGTTGCAAGATAACAAAATTGTGATATCGCCAACAGCCCATCCCCTACACCTTAATGGAGCCCATATTGTACACTCGATTTTTACGACACCGACACGAAGGAAAGGGGAAGGTGAAATTTATAACCCGTCAGCCACAAGGGCACATTTTGTCATTTCTATAGCATTTTTTATAATTATTGTCAAAATTAAGAGCAAAAAACAGATTTTAGACAAATTTTTAAATGCTGCTAGTATTTATAATAATTGAAAATTCGTATACCTATGGTAGACATAACTAATATGATTACATTATATATGATTAATTCTATTATTCAATTTCACGTAATCCACAATGTTATGATTAAGTACATTCATTACATTGTGGATTACGTGAAATTGAATAATAAAAATTTTCATAATATCAATAGCGAGGAAAATGAAGTCTACGTTTGTATGGAGCATCGTCCGTCCCTTACCCTCGTAAGTAGCCTTGACAGGTAACTCGATATGGACAATCTTAATTTGCGATCTAGCTGCAAATTAAATTTATACGTCCAGGTACGAAATATATGGGAACAATTTTAATCAGAAACCTAAGTAATCATGTAGGTATTTAACCATTTTGAATGTCATCTTCAGTCATATTATTTCTAAAGTCCGCAGGTGCCGCTGAACTCATATAGCAAACAGTTTTGTAAATATCAGTTAATTGATAGTATCAATAAGATGACTACTCGTACATAGTCATAGGTATAACAATGTTATTTGAACAATGAAGCACAACAACCATTTAGGTATAGAAACATCACATTTTAATACTATTGAAGTAAATTAACAAATAAGAATATTATTCCTTAGAGCGTAAATCAACTGGGCTAGTAATGACATGATAACGTTTATTTATATTTACGTTATTAGCACCATCGAACATGCGATGGAAACGTACACGTACAGTCAAGGTCACAAATATCTATACAAGCCAATGTTCCAAATATATGTATACTCAACCCTATTGTCATTAACTTAGAGACGTGTATACACATTTTTGGCATGTTGACTTGTAAAGATGTTTCGACCGTACCTATAGGTACTTTAAGGTCATGGTGGTCAATAATAACCACATAATAACCACAAAATAATTACCTCATTGAATAACCAGATGCTGAAGAGGACTTGGAACAAATTGTACCATATAAGCACTTGTTTGAGTTCATACGGTTTTCTGTTCTCCATGAACTTTGGTCCCGCTACCTGTAAACAAATAGAATTTTATAAAAAAAAACTCCTTTCCATTTTTGCACATTCGCTCCTGTTGCGTCTTAACATTAATGGACTTAAAAAAACATTTTTTAAAGTACAAATTGGCGCCCACTTCATAATAATTTATCTCAGTTTGTTTACACTAAGTCGTTCTAAGTGAAGATGCTTTTTGCACGTTCTTAAAGTTTTTTTAGCTAATTTAAAACAACATATTAACGAAATAAAAAAGTCCTCCTTCTTTTGTAAACACTTGACATAAAATGCTATTTTAGCTTCACGCCAGTTTGTTAATTAATAACTTTCAATCTATTAATTACAGTTTAAATTGCCGGGGACAGATCTGGAACAAGGCGCTTCTTGAGGGTTAAACACTCTTAATTGAGGATTTACACAACATCTCAAATAATAAAGTTTACCTACTTGAGGTATCATATTACATGTGAGGAGGTAAAAACAAAATCATCATCATTCTTTTTTTGTGATTATAAAATCATGAGTCAGAATAATCAAGGTTGTATATTGAGAATTATGATCAATTTTGGATTTCTAGTTCCTACCTTTATAAAGTAACTCATAAATTTTATACTAACTTAGATATGTAATGATAACTTAGATATGTAATGATGACATTACGATATAAATGCGTAAAAAAGGAAGTTCGAAACGAGTGGCGATAAATTAAAACACGACCGAAGGGAGCGGTTTAAATCGACACGAGTTACGAATTTCCTTTTCGCACGTGTATCGTACGACGTTTTCCAGTACAGATGAGCCTCCGAAGTTTCGACCTGACTAGAAATTAACCACTTCTCGCACTAGTGCGTAAAAAGAACACCATCGGTACTGAGGAATATAATTCGAGAGTTTACTGGTGAAACCCGATAAATCGAGATAATCTGTCCATAAAATAACAACATTGTGGAAATTGCACATATGTAGTTCGAATTTCAAAAACCAGTTTGCTCAACTTATCGGATTTCCAGGTACCGTATCGGACCAGTAAACCCTCGATATAAGGCACTTACTTTGACTACGAACACATATGTGAGGCATATGGCTAGCGTAGGCAGAGGGGAGGACATCAGGGGCCAGTCTTTGACCCTGGGGTCACTTTTGTTCTCCATCAGGTCGTGGTACCCCTCCACTAGCCTAGTCAACGTCTCCATGTTCACTGCAACAAACACAATTATTTATTACTAGCCTTTTTGACCGCGGCTTCGCCCGCGTTATACAGAGTGTAACAAAAATGGTGGTGATCCGTTTAAGGGCGTACTCAGTATCGTATTCTTAAGGTGGAAACCCATTACACCATATCATGCTATGACCGTGCTATGAACGTGTCAGACAAAAAAATATTCTTTGTATTACAAAGTATGAGGCTATGCATACTAGCCCGTTCCATCACCGATCATACCCGTATTGCACGGACCGTCAAATATTGTCGGCGAAGATATTTTGCCGGTGTCGAAACGCTCCGTGAATGGCACGCAACGGTGATAGAACGGTGCGTGCAGGCGGTCAAACGGGGTATAACCGCGTATGGTGACCGTTTGAAGCACGTTATACACGCGTTGTCATACTTCTTTCAGTCACTATACTCGCCTATGCTACGGGGATGATACGCGGACACTACGGTCACTATACTCGTCTATGCTACGGGGATGATACGCGGACACTACGGTCACTTAACTCGTTATGCCCGGATATGAAATGATGTGGACACGTTGTAGTGGGCATAGCCATCCGTGTCGCGTTACATTCCGTGCCTGACACGTTCATAGCACGGTCATAGCATGATATGGTGTAATGGGTTTCCACCATCAGGAAAAAGTAGAAGAAAATTTTTTTTTCGCTAAAAAAAATTTCACTTTTGTATGAGCCGGGCCGCGCGAATCGGTCGAATCTCCATACAAAGATAAAAAAAATTTTTGCGAAAAAAAATTTTTATCCTTTTTCCTGATGAGAATACGATACTGAATACGCCCTTAAACGGATCACCACTATTTTTGTTACACCCTGTATTCGAAAATTGCGGAATGCTCCATATAAACTCAAACACCCATTTTAGGCGTTAGAAAGAGACAAAAATTGCCTATGTCACTCTCCGTCCCTTTAACTATCTACATTTGAAAAAATCACGTCAATTTGTTACTCCGTTTTGCCGTGAAAGACGGACAAACAAACAGACACACGCACTTTCCCATTTATAATATTAGTATGGATTTTATGTTTTTTACATCACGGAACAAAGGTGTTCATGAACTTTTGGGAGGTTTAAGCGAAGCCGAAGACAAGTCTCAGCCCTTTTTGACACTTTGATGAAATGTAAAGCCTGGTGCCACTTAGACGGAATCGAACCGCGTTAAATCGAGCTCTCCATACATTTACTGTGAACGGTGACTTCGATTCAACGATAAGAAATGCGGAAGGTGAATTCGACTCGGCGAGCCTAGTGGACGCCAGCACTGAACGGATAAGACTGCACTTGTTCATTATTATTATAATTATATTAAACCTATACCGTACCATCCCACTGCTGGGCAAAGGCCTCCCTCAACAGAAACTTATTTAAATTTAGAACTGTCGGTCGGTGATCGCGTAAGGTAAGCGGCTAGACAGGCCGAATGTCAAGACTAACTAGCTCTCAGGTTAGGTTTAGGTATTTAACGTTCGTTTGACCAAATTCTGGGCAGTGCCCTTGTACTCGAACCGGCGAGTGTTCTGTGCGGTGAGAGGACTGATGACCGATAAAAATACAACTTTTATGTTACGGCCGATAAGTAACTAATGTAAATTTTGGGTCCAGGTCCAGGATCTCGTTCGCACCGTTTTAAATACAAATTAAAACAAGGTTTCGCAAAAATTAATAATGAAAATATTGTCATTCAAGAAACAAATTAATCTAAACTTCATATACCTACGTGAACCAACGGTGTTTTTATTAGTGTTTGTTTGGAAAGAGAAGCGTTTCGGAATGTATAGGGCCCTTACATTGATCTTTCCTTTCCGAACAGATTTTAATGATAAAACCATTCAACGGAAGTTACGACACCTTTTTTCCAGGCGTTTACAAATTAGCCCCTGCATACTGTAATCAGGTACTTATGAAATAGCAAAGTTCCTGAGACAATCATAATTAATCAGTTATCTATGAATCTAAACCCACTCACTCTGGCAAGGCTAATGTTATATGTGGACATATGAAACGCATGCCTTTTGTTAGTTTGTTTGAGGCTTAAATCAAAATTATGAATAAATATGATGCATTTCGTGTCATTTTGAAACATGCAGGAGACGTGAACTTACAATTACCACTTTACTATAACCACCAAAATTTAATATAACCGATTGAGCGTATGGTTCAATCGGTTATATTAAAAATTTTACTTTTATGCCGTGGCTGGGTTCTTGTCAATTATTATCATTTCTATCTGGTTTTTCAAATAATATCTATATACCTAGGTATTTTATATCTTGTTTGTGATTGAATAACACTGAAAATAAATCTAGGACAAATCGAATTTACTAGATAACCCAGCGAAAAGCGGATCCAGGTCAGAGAAAAGTTGTTCCCACTTTTCAAATCTATTTGCAAAGGCCGTAGCAGGATAAGGGAACAAAAAGTGCCCTTTATGATTAGGAGCTGGTTTTATTTTCTATAGTTACTTACACTTAGTAGTACGATTGTGCAAAGTTTTGTTGAAAATTCCCAGTGGTTCAGCCAGCAGAAAAAAAAACCAAATTCATGAAATATGATTTTTCTCTAAAAGTATTTAACTCTATCATACAATCTTTTTTTCATTTTGGTTACCTAAATAGTACTTATAACCTGGAAGAAATTTGAGTCTCCAACTATAATATTTCTGCAAAAAGTACGTAAGTCAACATTTCATAAAAATTTTTTTTTAGTTTCTGAAGGAGGGACCACTCTAAATGATACTTCTAAAAAGCCTTATTTAATGACCTGTCAGTCATATAAGTTTGACAGTTAAAATCGAAAAGCAACAGTGTCAAAATTAAAAAATAATGTTCGTTGGATTTTTTTTCATTTCAGTTATTTCTAACACCGCCAGATAACTTAAAAAGCTATTTCTGATCGAATGTGTAAAAATAAAACAAATTTTCGACAATATTGGCTTCAAAAAGATATACAGGGTATATTTTGATAGCGGGTCAGTAAGGCCAGCTACCAGATCCCGTACTGCTACGCGAAAACGGTCTAAGGAGACATTCCATCTATTTCAAATTGTTCATCAATTTTACAGATTGGCGTTTACAGATTTTGGAAATAACATAGCCTGTACCTATGTTATTTCCAAAAGTCATTTTTCAAAAACTTTTTTTGATGCCAAATAATCCCATACCTCTCAAGGATCAAAAGTTTGTATGAAACCAAAAAAAATCCGGCTAGAGAATCCACAAATCGAGAAAAACATATCCCATACAATTTATATGAAAAGAATATTTTTTTATTTTTACATACGACTTACGGACCTTACGGTAAAAGAAAACTTTCCCCATACATTTACTATGGAGAAAACGTGAAAATGTATTATGTAATGTAATGACGCCAATTGGTCCTGTTACACTGAAGGACCGTAATAATGTATGAAAACATAACAGTAACATAAGATATAGTAAAATTAGAATACATTTTCACCGTTTTCCACATGGGGATTTTTTTTGTGGCTTTTTTTAGTTTCCTAGAGATCAACTTACGATAATGTACTAACCGTAAGTTGATCTCTAGGAAACTATTGATACTGAATAAGAATGGAATCGTTTGGCATTAAAATTTATGTAAAAATAAAAAATATTTTTTTCATACAAATTGTATTGGAAAAGCTTTTCTCGATTTGTGGATTTTCTAGCCGGATTTTTTTTTTTTGTTCCATACAAACTTTTGATCCTTGAGAGGAATGGGACCTTTTAGCATCAAAAAAGTGACTTTTTTCTCACAATGTTTTCAATCCATCATGTTTTTTCCAAAATCTGTAAAAGCCAATCTTCATCAATTTGAAATAGATGGAATGTCTCCTTAGACCATTTTTGCGTAGCAGGAAATAACGGGATCTGGTAGCTGCCCTCACTGACCCGCTATCAAAATATACCCTTTATATCGTTTTTTGAAGCCAATATTGTCAAAAATTTGATAGTTTCCTCTCTTTTACACATTCGATCAGGAAATAGGTTTTTTATAATGTGTTTTAAGTTATCTGGCGGTGTTAGAATGATATAACAATAAAATGTCACAAAATCCAACCAACATAATTTTTTAATTTTGACACTGTTGCTTTTCGATTTTAACTGTCAAACTTATATGACTGACAGATCATTAAATAAGGCTTTTTTAGAAGTATCATTTAGAGTGGTCCCTCTTTCAGAAACTAAAAAAAAATTTTTGAAATGTTGACTTACGTACTTTTTGCAGAAATATTATAGTTGGAGACTCAAATTTCTTCCAGGTTATAAGTACTATTTAGTTAACCAAAATGAAAAAAAGATTGTATGATAGAGTTAAATACTTTTAGAGAAAAATCATATTTCATGAATTTGGTTTTTTTTTTCTGCCGGCTGAACCACTGGGAATTTTTCAACAAAACTTTGCACAATCATACTACTAAGTGTAAGTAACTATAGAAAAAAAACAGCTTCTAAACATTAAAGGGCATTTTTTCTTCCCTTATCCTGCTACGGCCTTTTTGCATACATTCAATTCAATCTTTGACGTCAACTAAGCGGTTAATCTGGTCAAGTCGGAAAATATACAAAAACAAGATTATCAAATCGGGTTGACCTCAAAAGCCTGCTGCCGGCAACTGGTTCTCGAGTCGCAAATATTTAATGTGATGCGGAGCAACGAACTTATTTGACGTCATATCCTAAACAACCAAGATGTAGTACTCGTACTTTATAAACATGATACAAATAAACAAAAAACCTTATAAATTTCCTATTATGTGTCACCAGTCATTTCTCGATGACCGTTGGGGATCCTATATAGGGAGGGATTAATTATGTGTAAGCGTGCCTATACCTACTAAAGTTTTTAAATAAAGGGTTATCCTAGTAGTATACGAATTAATTTTAATTTATTTGATTTGATAACTGACCTACGGATATTTATATATAGGTAGCTTTAAGATGGGCTATACCGCAATAAGTACTTAGTATAATTATAAATATGTATTATAATATTTATAATATAGCCGGCAATTGTACGTAACAAAAGGCCCGTACCTACTATGTAATTCTTAGACTTTCTAAAGTCGTCTATACTATACTCATGCCCATAAACGGTAGGCAGAGCACATTAAACCGCTGAAGTTGAAGCCTGTGTGGTGGCAGGTTAAGAATTTCATCATCGACTTTCCACCGGTGGGTGACGTAGAACTAAGACTGTGGGAAATGGGTTAAATTTTGCTGGCAATCTGTCACCAAAATATCACAATTTCGTATTCTTTCAACCCCTAGTGGCTCTAAAACTTCCAAGACTCCTGTATGGTTATAATAGGGCATGGGGCGTATCATCCCACATGTTTTATTTTGCTTCAATAAGTGTTCGTGTTTCCAGCTAGTGTTTCCCTTATGCCTCTAACCTTACTCCATTTTCATATAGGTACACCTTTATTTACCAAAGAAGCCATAGGAGGACGTCACCTTCATAAATTATAGACGATTATCATTTTTATTGCACGATAATGAATGCAGATTATAAATGCCTTTGTAACGTAACTAGTCAATGTAAAATATTTCATAAATATATTCTACACGTAAATATATCTCTTTGGAAAAATCCTACTTTAAAAATAAACGTGCGTTTTCGTCAACAGAAACATAAAAAACTATATTAATTTGATTATTAAAATATTCCGTAACATTTACGTCAGGTCGATTAATTATTGTACAAATATTTTGCATTCACTATTATGCGCGTAGACTGTTTGAGGGTTGTAGAAAAACGCCTCTCTCTTTTGGTTTATGATTCTACAGATAAAACATGCCTTATTTATTTACATAAATCTACGTTGGAATATACCTACAGACTTAAAAGGAAGAGGAAGGAACTAAATGGATCATAACATTTGTGCGACTTTGACCGTGACTGTTTTACTACATTACGAGAACTGCCCACTCGTGTCTCGTATGATATGTTGGCGAAGCGAGTTATTGTAATTAATTTGTGAAAGCCCTTTTTATTTTGGTATAGCTCAAACGGTAAATTACTTTACACATAGGTATTTATTTATGCAAATAAATTTTGATGCTCACATACCGCAGCAGACGTACCGTTTAGAATTAAAAAATCTAAAATTTTCATTGACAATTTTAGCAAAGTCACAAAATTAAATTACCTGCTTATGTACTGAACCTATCTTTATAGAGTAGGTACATTATGTATCTGCGTACTTTAGAGCGGACGAAAACAACTGTATAACAATTAATGTAATTATTATTTTCCACGATACTTCGATACGTATATAAACATTCGAGAAGAATTTAAATTACATTTAATTTGAAATAGATATGGTTAACAGCCGGCTAGAACAAAATAGATAACAAAATTTTAGCGTTTCAATCCTGCAATTGTTAGAATTTTAAACGTGTTGGTTCAATATCAAAAATAATTTCAACTAAGAAATACATGGGCCAGTGCTGTATTTATGGGCAGTAATCTAATTTCAATTCGATATTTTTATTCACGATTACACATATTTGCAACATCCACTATTTCTATTCAAATTAAATGAAAATGCATCCAATTTTCATTCGAGAATTACCTCCCGAACCCGGTCATCTAGAGGATTATTCTAATCATGATAATATCAACTTGATTTGTTACTAGCTAATAAAAAAAACACTAACAGATAACCATCAGCGAGCATGAAGAAGGTAATATAGGAGCTTAATTGTCAATATTGTAGTCACAGAATATTTACTATAATATTTTAGTGTCACCAAATAATGAGTATCAAAAAGTGCATTTTTTTTATTTTTCTGTTTTTTTTCCGAAGACTTAATTTATTTTATAAGAAGTCATACACCCTGTTTTTATTGAATTCCGTTAACTTTAAGGGAAGATTTTTTACATCAAATACAATTAATTTCTCTAAGAAACTAGCGTCTTAACTCTTGCGGTTATCGAATAATTAAAAAAATAAATTTAATTACTGAACACCTGTGTGGCATCCCTTACCACTTCCTAATGTTATTTGTTTTGACATGTGACGTCAAACACTTGACAATGACTTTAATGTTATGATTAAGGTCCTCTCACACTAATTAATTCATTTATTATGTATGGAAACGAAAAAAATTATATACACGATATACACGGTGGTTCCTGATGATGAACCTAACTGCGTGTCTAATTTAACGGAAAACAAAAAAAACACGGTGTATATGTCTGTATATTAGAGGGAGCAAGATGCACTATGATCAATAGCAAATCAAGTAAAGATTTGAGCATTCGATGACGCCTGGCTTTATTGCGCATTGACGGGCTGCGCGGGCGCCGCATACACACGACGTCGTTGACGCCTCGGCCGGCCCTGAGTGTGGCCCCGTCCACGCTACCCTGTTATATGACACATTGCGATATTCGTATTACACGGAATTATACTCCCATTTCGTTATTGTTAATGAGAATAATATTAAAATTTACCTATTAGTTAGGGTGATTCTTATTTTATCAATGTTAAAATGTTCTATGTCTCACCCCCTCAGATTGTTCTCTGGTACTAAAAAATAATTGTAATTTTTTTCAGAATTTTTCGTTACATTTTAGGGGTCGCTACCACACGTTGAAAATTTTGATTCTTCATGACAAAATGATTTTTTTATTACTTTTTTTTCTTTTTTTTATGATACTTATGACGAATCATTGTATTCATGTACCTAAAATTTGATATAACATTACAGCTTATTATAGAGAATGACTGTCAAAGTTTTTTTACGCATAAAATTCGTGTTTTAGGTGTATTAAACACTGATTTTAGTGGATTTTATTGACTTGTACCAACAGTACAGGAATAAAAATTATTAAAAATCAAACGAAATTATTCTTAATATCAAATATCCTTAAAAATAGCTTTAAATACCTTAAAACATTGTTTTAGACAGAAAAAACGAAAAAAAAATATATTAAAAAAATCATTTTGTATGAAAAATAAAAATTTTCAACGCGACCTCTAAAATTTATCGAAAAATTCTAAAAAAAAATTACAATAACTTTTTAGTACCAGAGAACAATTTGAGGGGGTGAGACATAGCACTTTTTAACTTTGATAAAATATGCATCACCCTACTATTAGTGTGAGAAAATAATTGTCCAAGCTTTATGAAGGGAAGAAGCTGGAGAATACATAAAGTCAGTTAAACTATAATTATTTTACAAAAAGTAGTATTTCTCACTTGGTCTTGTGTTGCTTTTACTTTGGCAATTTACTTTACTGGAAAGTTCCAACCTTAATAAAATAACTCGACTATGCGTCTTGCGAATAATATTAACATCGAACTAGTAAACAAATTTAAATTCTTTCCGATTATAAAAAAACGAGCACTATTAGTAACAACAAAGTGCTTCCTGTTGATGTTGAATAAGAGCCTTTGTCGCGATAATTATAATAAATCGTCGTCACGGCAAGATTGAGCAACATTAGTATGTTCTTATAGAGTGTCAATGAAACAACCATCGCTAATAAGGAAAGGCTCTTTATAGCAAAACTATTAGCAATGGCTGAACATTAATTAGAATAAAATCTACGGTGATATCATTACCGCGGTCCTATCGTGTTCTTAAGGATATCACGTTCTTATAACATCATTCTCCACAATATATCCTACATATAGCAGTAGGTACTTTAATAACCGTATTCGTCATTTAATCCGCATTTTGTATTAAAGAAAACACAAACAGCAAAACATTCAGTTTATTTTTTTATTACGTTGGTCCGGTTTTGCGCGGCGTCGACGGTCGAAGATGTTGCCCTTGAAATATTACTCGGTATACATTATATAATAACGGGCTTCTATTTTTTTCTATATATTATCGAATCCAAACGACACTATTGTATATGCGTTGCATATAAACGCCTGCATGGACTAGAAATGACAATTGATGATTAAAATTTTAAAGTTCGGGTTTTATTCGTTTAAATTCAAGCTTCAATATTATTTTGTTTTACTGTTCTTAAAACGAACAAATCATAATGTTTATGCCTATGCTTCATACCTAGTTCTATGAGCCGTAAAATTTGTATACGGTATAATTTTTCAACGAGCGTCGTTATGAATACAAAATGCCCTTAATGTGTTACCTCTTTGTCATGTTTCCGAGATTCGCGTTACGCACAGTCAACGAACGTTCGCGGCTTGAGTAGCCTCCGATGCAAACACAAAAGATTACTTCATTTAAATGACAACTATTGATGTAAAGAGTCTAGTTATGTAACATGCCATCTAACTAGTTTAATTGCAGATTAATAAAAAATGACGCTGTCACTACAGATTTATTGCGACTAATTGTATTTAAGCAGAATTTATAAAGAAATCTAATTAATGGTTATAGATTACTAGCGTAGCGCTTCAGTATACGGGGAAAAGCAGTGTAAGTAGAAAATATACGTCCAAAATATGTTTTCATAATTTTTTTGGCAATTCACAGAACTCACGCAACTATACGTGGTAGGCCCACTCACAATGGGCATTATTCATAATGCCCGGGCATTATGTATATGTATACTTAGTGCCCGATTTATTATCACGGTCCAGAATAGGTATACATATCGTGATTTGAAAATTAGCAAATATCTAAAACGTCGTCTTTTCTGATTTACTTTATTTTACACATACTATATACCCAGAGTTTTTCTTGATGCTTAAGTACCTAATATTAATTATCTTGTCTTCGTCTCTTAGATTTAAAAACATCATATTTACTAATGTAGTTATGTCCTGAGCAACTTGCGAACCTACTCGTACCAGTATTTTAGCGCTGGAGGAATTGAAAAAACTGTTGGTTACGTCACATTATGTTTTAATAGTTATGAGATAAATAATCCCAATTTATTTCCCCATCAGAATTTCGTTATCATTTTCTTTTAAAACTTATAGTATAGGTTTTATAAATAAACTGTTCAAATAGGAACCAGTAATTGCAATCAAAGTCCAGAGTGAGCAAGTGACAGGGGCTGCAGTTGCAACACGAAACCGCGGCGTGGCGTCGCTTGCGCCAGACTCCGCCAGGCGCATTCCTTGCTTCGAGCTCTGAGAGAAGTTCAAAGTCACCAGACATGTCCTCTTAGACTGACAGATCAGAGACGCCGGCAATGCCCGGCATACACGGTGTAGAAAGAGCGAACCAATTACAGCGTTCTTCTAATCACATGTTAGACTAAAATAAAATGACAAACTCTTATGGCTTTCGCAAGCCAAGTTTAATAGTAAATTACGGTGCAAGTGTGGAAAAGAGGAAGTTCTAAGAAACTAATGGTGATAAGTAGTTTTAAATGGGCACGGCACGAGTTATGAATTTCCTTTTCAAACGTGTTTCGTACGGCGTTTTTCAGTACAGATGACCCTCTGAAGTTACGACCTGACAAGAAATGAACTAATTTACGCACTGGTGCGGGCAAAAAGCATTACTGTACTGAAAACAGTAGGTACATTGTGTATTAAGGGCGGAAAGTGAAGGATTACGAACGAGAGGCTGTTTTAATAACTCATGTTTGTAATCCTTCAGCAGCCCGTGATATACACAATGTTTTTCATCACACTCGCGAAGTAATAAAAGGCATTTTTGATAGCGATCATGCAGTGATTGAACAGTGACAAGTAACTCTTTGCTAATTAAGGAAGATTTACGAAATTATAAGTAAACAATATATCAAATAACTAAAAAAGAAGTAGCTTACAAATATATTTTTGTTTAAATTTCCTTAACCTAATGAAACTTATTTCGTTCTCTTGGTTTCACGAATGTGGTTAAAAGTTAAAAGTCCTTCGGTTTCCTCGTGTAGGTACACCGTGTATGCCGCCTAGCTCCACACTACAACGCTTCAATGTACTAGCAGTGTCCGTCACGCGAAGTTCAATACAATTACATAAGGCCTTCGCTCTTGGGATTATTTGCCCCATGTTTCCGTTACGCGTAAATCGTCAATTTCCATTGATAATGACATTTTGCAATAATACTACCAATTAACTGTGACGCGCGTGGTGCAGCCGTAATACATAGTTATGAATGTTATGATTAGTTGGCTGATATTTCAAAGTGCCTTGTTTTTTCCCTAAGATGCACTTATATAGGTATAAAAACTTCACTGGGGTATCTACATATTTATCCTTAAGTTTTTCTGTTACTAATTACTAGCTTTAGCCCGCGGCTTCGCTCGCGTTAGAAAGAGTAAAAAAAAGTAGCCTATTCCACTCTCCATCCCTTCAACTATTTCCACTTAAAAAATCACGTCAATTCGTCGCTCCGTTTTGCCGTGAAAACGGACAAACAAACAGACACACACACTTTCCCATTTATAATATTAGTAGTATGGATTATTGATTAGAAACTCTGTTTTAAATTAGGTAATTACTGTAATTTACACTTAACTAAAAAAAATATTCAAAAAATACATTTTAGAATAGATTTTCATATGTATAATTACTCTCGTAAATTTTCTACTAAATTATATTGTATTTAGTAATAGTATCTAAATGTGAAATTATAAGCTAATACGGATCTAACACGTCAAATATCAAATTGCAAGATCCGATTTATTATTTACACGTTATGTTTTTATGTTTGCTGCAACGTTTTATATTTTAAATGACTAATGAGATGATGATTGAAGGGTACTTCCGCTAATATCAACTTTTATTGAATAGGCAAGTGAAAAGTTCACGGCTACGTATTTATAAGTAAATTTAACAAAGTCGTCCTTGTTCGAATTAGTCTCTTCTCTAGCAACGATGCCGCGGTGCCAATAGTTTACTCCCAGCAGTGAATGAAACACCGATAACTCTGTTGATGTACAGGTCCTTCACACCCTTAATTTGGCAAAGTCCGGTGGGACGGACAGGTGATAAAAAAAAATATTTCGCTTTTTAGGTAGAATTTTCTTTAATTTAACATATGGAAAGAGACTCTTTTATGATACATGCTTTGTATAAAAATACTATTTGACCACTGTCAACACTCGTTTGACAGTTACTCGTCAAGATGGCACCGCATCAGAAGTCAACTGTTTTTAGCAAAATATTTATGCGTTTTTCTTTTGGTTTTTGTAAGAACAGGGTATTTCTGTTGTATAAATAATAAAATATATTACATAATAGTTGCAAGTGGTTATGTTTTCAATTTATTTCATTTCTAATACTCATAATCATCATCTAAACAAGTTGTCCGCCGCACCGGACAGTGCCAAATATATACTAAATACGATTTGTCCGCCGTGGCGGACTATGCCAATGTTGCGGTGACACGTGTTGTAACAAATTATTATATTGTTTTGTTTATTATTTTGATTTTCTTGTTTTGGTGGCCTGCTTTTATGCTTAGATTTTTTATTTAATCCAACAGCGTGTGGTGCTGGACCAAGCAGTTAAAATTTTGGCACTTTTAGGTATACGTAGTGCGCGGATATTGTGAATGTTACATGTCGCGCGAGGGGCAATAAACATTAAAGAAAACCGGGTAGATCAAAATTTATAATTTCTTTGTCTGCCCCGAACATTGATATAATTAATTTCGGGTAGTTTTGTGTTGTTTACATCTTCGACGACATTTTGCTGGGACATCACTGTCACATCAGTCTGTCGTGATCACGGCCTGTGCAACCTGGCCAAAAAGTCGGAAAAAAGTTAAAATAATGATATTTGACTATAAATATGTGTCAGTTTGATTTTCATACAAAATTATTATATTTGTTAATTTTTAAAATAAATATATGTTAAGAAATACTTGTTTATTTTAAATAACCGTATGTTTGGCAGTGTCCGCCTCAGCGGACATATTAATTTATCCCAATATTTGGCAGAGTCCGCTGTGGCGGACATATTTTTTTTCCAAAACTAATAAATCTAGATTTTTTTAAATATTTTTCGGACGCTTTAAAAACACCTGTTATTCAATATATTAAGTAAAATCGGAAAATTTATGTCACCAGAGTCTCTGCCAAATTAAGGGTTAACACTTCACATACCGATTATGCAAATGAATACCTAAGAATCGTCAATATATGAAGACATCTAGAGGACATATCTGTTTGACTTCAGGAGGGTGTAACTTTTACCTCCAGAGCATTTTGAAAACTCGATGTAGGTATACGCCGACAGATGTCATCTCAAGAAAATTTTGCGAAATTTGGGGTTTTTAAGTTATCAGTATGAGGATGACACCTGTCACGCGTCCTATTGCCCCGTTATGTGCATGCTATTGTCATGTCATTTCTTACACCTGTAGTACCTACTTATTTTTAACTAGCTTTTTCCCGCGGCTACGCTCGCGTTAGAAAGAGACAAAAAGTAGCCTATATGTCACTCTCCATCCCTTCAACTATCTCCACTTAAAAAATCACGTCAATTCGTCGCTCCGTTTTGCCATGAAAGACGGACAAACAAACAGACACACACACTTTCCCATTTATAATACATATTAGTATGGATGTAAATGATTGAATGAGGTTTATTAAAGTCCGGCCATAGAGATATAAAAACTTAGATCGGGCATCATACTTTCGTTTTCTTATTAACGTAAGTTGTATAGGAGTTATAGAATGTACTGAAAGTGAAGAGAACGTATAAGCTCTCTGCATTACACGATTCTTCTCTTTCTGCATATGAAATGATCAAATAAATCTATGGTATAACGTATTGGAGTTTTTATAAAGCTTGCCCAAGACTTACTACCTACTAGCGCTTTTTATTGCTTTTCGCATTGCTCGGTGAAAATCTTTGTACGGAGTGAAGTGAGCACTATTTGTTTACTTATTTCTTTATGATAGAGAAGTAAATGGTCTGTATGTAATAAAAAATATTCTGAGTACCTATATATGCATTAATTTCTCTGTCTAACAGTTAGGTATTTAACAATGAGAACCCCCGTTGACAACGATCACAATGGCGAACGCGAACGAGCAAGGCAAACCAAAAGGCCAGAAAATCCAGAAATATCCTTGCATAAACATGAATATGTATTTAAACTGATAATGTTAAAATCACGTACACTATCTTGAACGCGAAAAACATGAACGATGAATATAAAGTTCATGGAAACAAAATAAAAACGTTAGATCATAAATTCATAACTTTGATACTAAAGTGCCATTGGACGATTTCATCATATTCCAATATGAAGTATTATAGCAAAATTCATTGAACTTATTATACAGGTGAAGGGCAAGTAGCCCATACAATGCTACAAGCCTTCAGCCATTAGTGCGTTCGATCTCTGCGAGCGGCGTCGGCGGGCCAAGTAAAGGTAAATCGAGGCCCCGGCCCATGAATGACTCCCATTTTGTTTTAATAATTAGCCAAATCATAATTACATATATTTTATGTTTATGGCTCTTTGTACCAAGATGCCACGCAATACGCGGCCTTATTTTTAGTTTTCGGAACTATACGGATATTTACAATGATAGACATCAATAAATACTTCTTACGATGACTCTGCAATAAAATAATATTCAGTCAGTTAAATTCGTAATATTTGTGATGATATGACCTTGAAAGCATTAGTGAAATATTATTGTTGATTTTAATAAAGTTCAAGGGTAATCAATAATTACAAGCCGGTGTCAGACTTTCCGGACGTCACGCGCACTGCGCAGCCGGCCGCGGCCCGGCCCAAGATGAGCTATCATTTTAATTGTAAAATTATCACTATTATCAGCTACGAAATTACGCCTAAGAAATCACCGAACCGTGGACAATATTGTCCGAAAACAAGAAAAATCTATGCCTGTTAAGTCATCATAACTGTACGTAGGAGATACAACTGTTAGACGAAACTGTTATTTTTAATTAAAATTAAATGCTCTTGATGACTTGGGTATAGTCGTAATTTGACATGCAGCTTTAACATAGATTATCTTGAATATTTTAAAAATAATAGGCAGCAAATCTTAGCTCGAAATGACTAGTATTTAAAGGGGATCTGTTCAGATTTACATTTTATCTGAATATATATAATACTAGCTTTAGCCCGCGGCTTCGCTCGCGTTAGAAAGAGACAAAAGTAACCTATGTCACTCTCCATCCCGTCAACTAACTCCACTTCAAAAATCACGACAATTCTTCGCTCCGTTTTGCCGTGAAAGACGGACAAACAAACAGACACACACACTTTCCCATTTATAATATTAGTATGGATAGAATAAATGAATGACTTTTACAATATTCCAAGTTAATTAACTATTGTTCTGGATTATTACATATAATGGGCAGGGAGATTGTTTTAATAAGATTCCCCAGTACCCTACTACAACTAGTACTGAAAATTATAAAAATTAAGTATGTGTGTAGATGTAACATGTCTACCAACAGGTACAAAAAAAGTTCGATGGCATGACTATTGCCAAACGACATTGACATTGAAGCTAAGTTCAAAGATGACACATAAAGCACCGTGACAAACCAAGAGAAGTACACGACATATGTGGTCCAAGACAATCATACACTACGATTTGGACTTTCACATAGAAATCTGTACTTAGGATTTGCCATGGTATTGTCCGTTTCTCAACATTCTGCATAGACACTTCACTTTCCGTGACACAAAGAACTTGTCACCTGCAAGCAAGTTTCTAAGAACGGTTTGAGCCCAAGAGATCATTGTCAATAAGTTCTCAGCCAGTCATTATTTACCAGATAAATGTTGAGCAATCTAGGTAAAGCAATTAATATCAATGCTGCCCATTTGATGACTATTTTCCTCATCTCAAGTTCATTGTTAGTAAACAATATCTGGGTGGCCGAGAAAACTCGAGGGAAGAATTTTCGCAAGGGCAAAACCTAGATGGATTTTCCGTCTTTGTAAGCAAATTGTATTAATACAATGAAAATACCGTATCTGGTAATGGAAAATAGTGTAGGTAAGTACCTTTGTTTTTCATTTTCCTTAGTTCGTGTAATGAATACAATTTTCATTTGAAATACGTAACTACCTATTTCGAAAGAAAATGCATGTATATTTAGAGCCCCTTTCAAAAATATAAGGTAGTTTATTATGGCCATTTACTATAATTGTTAAATTCTATGAACATCCTTTTGTATTTTTCCAAATTTATCATGATTATCTCCATAATCCATATTAATCATAATCTAGACTGTCTGTTTATTGTCCTAAGGTAAACTATGAAGATGTAAAGAAACCTACTCCGTTAACTACTTTAGTGATACAAGATAAATCGCAATGTCGTTACTTAGAAGTGTATTTACAATTATTATTTAATTACAATATCCATTAATGAAACAAGGATAACTACGCTCATAAAACTGAATTACGGGGTGAGGTAACAATAATAGTACCTTTTTAATCTCTATGTGTTGATAATCAGTATAATCTATATCTTACCAGTTTTATTAATACTCCAGCACAGAAATGTTCACTGAGGGCACTGGTGCAATAGTTCAATAATATTTTATGGATACAGCGCTCCGATCTAGATCTGTCGTGCGAACTGGCGGCGCGGGCGATCGCGCAGGTCTATTGTGGACTAATATGAGCGCGCGCGCGGCACGCCGCCGTATATATGGCTGCCCCTGACGTCACGAGAGATAAGGACTTCGCAGCATCAAACTCCCATAAAGAAACGTGTTTAATCGCGGATTGCCGACTGTGATCCGATAATATAACCGACACGGGTACGACTGTCCAGGCTACGGCTCCGACTCTCGTTATCTCCCATTAGAACCAACAGTAAAAACCGCCTTCGAAAATTGTGCCAATACCGTATTTTTTATGCATTTGGTAATCTAATTTTAGACGCCACTAGTGACACTTCATTTTATTTTTTAAAGGTTTTTATGCTTTTAATTTGTCATTGTGTAAGAAGTTCAGTTGTGATTGAATTTTATATCTGTAAGTATTTATTTACAAACTTTGCTTAGTTAATAAATAAATAAATATTACAGGACATTCTTACACAGATTGACTGAGTCCCACGGTAAGTTCATGAAGGCTTGTGTCGCAGGTACTCAGACAACGATATATATAATATACAAATACATACATAACGTATGCGGAATGAAATTCAATGTCTTATAAAATTAATATAACATAGTTTATTTTTGATATCTTTCGTGATTTTAATTATGTATTGAATATCGATAAATAAAAGAGTTAGTTTTCGCCAATGTGAGGCTTCTAACAGAACTTGTGATACTTTATGTCCATCGGTGTCGACAAAACCAATGTTAGCATTTTTTAAGGTCCAAAATTATCTTCCATGTGATAACTTTTTAAAGAAGCTTCGTATGCTCGACATTTTTCACATTCTTGTCCCTAGGATCATTAGTGTTCTCAAAATAATAGTTTTCTTGTCGTGAAATTCCATTTACTCGACATATTATTAGTCATTCATAAACCCAGAAATGCAAAAACAGCTGTTTTTTACATTTTTTGACTTAACGGCGTAGCAGCATTTTCAAAGTTGTTTATTTTATTTTTGAAGACTATAGGCCTAACTTTTTTTGAATGTGTATCGATACTCATGTCTTCAAGATAATTTTTATCACTTTCGCTGCCCCATTCGAATGCTGTCTCGAGCTCTCTGTGAGATTTTGTGCCTTAGGGGGCCGACATTTCTTTTAATCAAATCTCTCCCGGAAAACTAGCCAATGCTGTAATGTTTTCTTGGACCACGCTTTGTTGCGGTAGTTTTTTGTAAAGAAAAAGGACGCAAAAATATTATAAATTGACTGTTAGCTTCTAACCCTTCCTACAAAACTTTCCTCGGGCTTTGCATTCGGTCACAGAAAATTAGTATGTAGAAATTACAAACAGTTTCGCTAGGTCGTCCTTCTCGATTGACCATCATTTCGAGAAAAGGAATCCAATACTCATGAAACTTACCAGTTTAAATGACAGATATGTAAACTTTAATCTGGCATTTATACATTATTTTAGTTTATTTATTTACTTACTCTGTACAATATCAAAACTTTGTCCAGATTTCATTCCGCATACGTTAATATATATATATATAATGTATACATAGAAAACATCCATGACTCAGGAACAAATATCTGTGCTCAAATAAATTTCCTTACCGGGATTCGAACCCGGGACCGCGAATAATGAATGATTGTGCTGGTAATAATTAAATATAGGGAAAAGTAGGAACCTAAATTTATACAAATTAAAAACAGTAAGTGTACAAAAAGGTCATTGACACACTTTGATTACCAAACTAATTCGGCGTTTTTGAGGGTACTGGACACGACATTCTACAAAGGCGCAATGCCAATAATAAATGTCAAGAAAAGTAACCTTCATTTGTTCGATCTTCAGAATCCTAGAGTATCATAAAAATAAATTACGACTAATATTATATGATATGTTTGTTTAGTTTAGCCATGTTTACTATGCACCTACAGGATGGGATGAAATATCTGTGCAGGTGCAGCAAGATGGGTGAGGATTTCACATACCGAGGAGGAGATGGTGGGATGAACCGGACATTTTCGAAGACTTGCTCAAGATGGCGACGGGTGGAGATCGAAGGGACAACATAAGTAATTAGGTATATGTATATTATAATTCGACCAATTTGTTCATACCAACATGATGTCAATATTGCCAATATGTATCACTTAGGTACATCCAACAGTTCGAGCGAGAGAGCCACATACATTCTTGTGCCGAAACTACATACTATGTAGTGTATTCTATTAGAATATTCTTACTGATTTCTATCACGGATCGTTATGCTTCATCTTCAATAATGACGTTTCTATACCCTACTCCTACAACAGTACAAACCAACATATTATAGTGTTGTGCTTCTGCCGGTAAAGCATGGATCTTTTGTGCATGAAAAATCATACATAATTGTGATTTTTCTTATACTTAGGTTTGAAAAAAAACCTGAAGTAAATTATTTTGTAAATCTCATCCTAAGTGCGTTTTCACATTATCCGATCCGATATCGGATGTCGGACCGATATCCTATACATTACAGGCGCCATCTTGGATTTTTTCTATTGAAATCCTTCCGAAATCCGATATCGGATCTGATAATGTGAAAACGCACTAAAGAGTTGAATCAAGCCCAAAGTATAACGACCCCCAATTGGTCATTAGTATAGTTTTTTACTTCCAAATTCAACAAAACATGATGCATTATGATATTATGAGTGCTATAATTCTCAACCCTAAATAAATAAACTGTTTGAATATGTGGCTTTACTACTTACTGATAAAATTTCTAAAATTTTAAGCAATATAATTATAAATGTATTATTTTTACTACAAAATGGATCGTGATATCAAAAATATTGAACCTTAAGCAACATAATATGGGCAAAATTTATGAACTTCTTGAATGATGTGGTTCCCTCCCTACGGCCAACGATAATATAGTTTGCCACCTTTATCATAAAATACGGAAAAGCAGACAGACAGACGTACACGACGAAACTAAGGGAACTCTTTTGCCATTTTGACTGCGAAACCCTAAAAATGTGTACCTCAAACATTTCGGTACTTAATCAAAACGTTTTTATTTAACACGACATAATTACAACCATACGGTACCGGCAGAAATGAATGAAGGTTTTGATCTATCGCCGTAGGAAGTAAAGGCATACCGGTTCTATAGAACATGTTATTATTAAACCCACGTTCTACATATAAATTCTCTGGCCTACAAAATATATGTTAAGAAAATAGTAACAGTTTAACTCTGTGTTGAAAATATTGTGAGATTTCTATGACATGATAAGGTAAAAGTAGATATCTACCAGTATCTACCAACGGCAGCGACATGCTAACAAGACGCTAATGTTCAATAGATGACATCCAACCCTTCTGTCACATTTATTACTTATGGAGATTAGAAGTATAGCATAAGACTGAAAGAGGAATTTACTGGGACACTGTCAAACACTAAAAGTCGCCGTCAATAGAACTTGTGAACAATGTAAACAAACCTTGTAGTTAAAATATATTTAATTTCCATTCTAACTCATCAGATACTGGCTAGTTGTGATCATAGCTAATATAGAACATAGACATGATTGTACTGTATCATAGCGTAGCTTACTCTTAGTTGCATGATAGAAATAAATACTTAAGTAATTGTACCTTAAAATTATTTGCGACAATAAATGACTTTTTTTTTTTTTTTAATCCACGTGTTATTTAATCAATTCATATCACATTATGATCCTCAACCTTCAAAATAATAAAATTGTGCTAAAATATTGATATTTTATATAATGGTTTGTTTACATTGTTGACAATTTCTATTGACAGCGATTTTAGTACTTTTAACTTGTGCTTATTTTCAGAAAATACGTAGGTATCTATAGTTATTTCCGATACGAAATCTCAACGTTTGTCGATGACCGAGAATTTCCTTCGCCACATAATTTTAAAAATAATATTTTTAGTAGTTAATAAATACTTATCATTAATCAAGTTTTTGCTCATAAGTCATAACTGACTGCGTTCATCGATAATCTTAAAATCAAACAAAAAAATCTGACGTACGAATACGAGTAGATGGCGTGTGAGTTTTTCCGTCGATCGTTCCGAGACATGTTAATTATTTCTCCAGGCTATTTTTGTAGGGTAAGAAGTAGCCAAAAGTACAAAAACTGTCATGAAAATCCCATCGAGAATATCGGGATTTCGTCGTTTCCCTTTTGAGGTACGAAACCCTAAAAAAACTTTCAGACGGCCTAGCCGAAGTGACAATCGTTCACTCTCCTAGCGTATTATAGTTATCTTTCTCTATCGCTCTTCCGTATTGATGCCAAACAGCGAGTAAGTCCGTTTTCACATTATCCGATCCAAAATCGGATGTCGGACCGACATTGAAATCCTTCCGACATCCGATAACGGACTTACGTGTCGTTCGCTACGGAACGTCCACGATTGTAGTCTTGGCTACAGGCCCTGGCTATTTTTATAGTCTACACAGATCCGTTAACACATCCGTCGCAGTCGCAGATAAGTGTACTATAGGGAAATCCCACATACCTCGGATACTTTTTTTCGGGTAAAAAGCTTGTATGTACAACCTGCGGAACTAAAAAGCCGCTGTGGCGGACAGGATGTCGAATACTTTTGGTAAGGTTTGGTGTTTCATTTGCTACTATTGATACTGACTGTACCAAATTTATAAAAGGAACATAGGTACTGGTATTGTCGTGTAAACCTATCCCATATCTACGGAATATTTATTGTCCAAATGTCTCGATTTCGGTATGCACAGTATAAAGTTCGATACAACACGCCGTTTGTTTCATGCAGTGAGGCGTTTCTCCAAGCGCTTGACTTCAGTAGGTTATTTACCAGACCGGGGGTCTAAGAATAGCATGATTCTCTTGTAGAAATCCGCGACTTATGATTATGCTTCGACTGTGATCGCGTGCGTTCAACGCTGCGTCTATCGCTTAAAACAACCGCGTGTTTACGGACAGAAAAATCGTGTAATCATTCGCATGTTTCTGTAAAGTTATAACTTTTGTATACTGTGGCATAATGGCTCATATTTGCGTCATGTATGGCTAGTGCATTTGTGTATTCACACCAAATTTTGATATTTATGCGATTATGACACCGAAGCGGCGCCGGCGTGCGCATCCGCATTCAATACTGTACAGATCGCCTTTTCCAACCAATACGAATACGACGGATCTGGCCCAGATGGTCCTGTGTTCAAATCCGGGTAAGGGCATTTGTGTGATGAGTACAGATATTTGTACCTAGGTCATGGATGTTTTCTTTGAATTTATGTCGTCTGAGTACACTTAACATAAGCCTTCTAGAGCTCACCGGACACCGGACTCAACAATTAGTTCTGTGTAAAAATGGTCCTACAATTTTTTTTATATTTGTTTATTACTTATTTATCTAAATATATAAAAGAAGAAGCTGACTGACTGACTGACTGACTGACTGACTGACATATCAACGCACAGCCGAAACCGCTGGTCCTAGAGATTTCAAATTTGGCACGTAGGTTTCTTATATAGTGTAGAGGAGCACTAAGAAAGGATTTCCCAAAATTCACCTCCTAAGGGGGTCAAATGGGGGTTCAAAGTTTGTATGGGGAAACAAGATTAGTTTGACTATTTTATTCGAAACTTCACAGGAAGATTCCTTACGACATATGACTGAATACGTGTTTCAGGTTTTTTGAAAATTTAACCCCTAAAAGGGTGAAAAGGGGGTGATAAAGTAAAAAAATCAATATGGGTATCGTTTTTATAGTTTATCGGGTCGCTGATCACGATAAATACAACGTTTTTAAAATCTAACGAGGCGGAAGTGAAATACCTTCTCCCCTGTTGTGGTGCAATGGGGTTTAAATATCAAAAAAATATATAAATAAAAGAAGATATTGACTGACTGACTGACATATCAACGCACAGCCGAAACCGCTGGTCCTAGAGATGTCGAATTTGGCACGTAGGTTCCTTATATAGTGTAGAGGAGCACTAAGAAAGGATTTTTCAAAATTCGTCTCCTAAGGGGGTTAAATGGGGGTTCAAAGTTTGTATGGGGAAACAATGTTAGTTTCACTGTTTTATTCGAAACTTCACAAGAGGGATCCTAAAAACATATGACTAAAGACGTGTTTCAGGTTTTTTGAAATCTAACCCCTGAAAGGGTGAAAAGGGGGTGATAAAGTCCAAAAACTAATATGGGTATCGTTTTTACGGTTTATTGGGTTGCTGATCACGATAAATACAACGTTTTTAAAATCTAACGAAGCGGAAGTGAAATACCTTCTCCCCTGTTGTAGTGCAATGGGGTTTAAATATCAAAAAATATATAAAAGAAGAAACTGACTGCCTGACTAACTGACATAATATATCAACACACAGCCGAAACATAGGTTCCTTATATGGCGTAGAGAAGCACTAAGAAAGGATTTTTCAAAATTCTCCTCTTAAAAGGGTGAAATGGGGGTTCAAAGTTTGTATGGGGAAACAAGATTAGTTTGACTATTTTATTCGAAACTTCATAGGAGGATTCCTAAAGACATATGACTAAATACATTTTTCAGGTTTTTTGAAAATTTTACCCCTAAAGGGGTGAAAAGGGGGTAAAGTCAAAAACACAATATGGGTATCGTTTTTATGGTTTATCGGGTCTGAACACGATAAATAGGTACAACGATTTTAAAATCTAATGAGGTGGAAAAGAAATTTTCTCCCCTGTTGTTGTGCAATGGGGTTAAAATATCCAAAATAGCCATTAGTTGCATATATGTATATTATGTATATATCTTTATAATTATTAAGTTGACTTAGTTTAATTTAGATTAGTTTTTAATTTAATTGTATTTTATTTGTCTTAAGTTAACTACTAATATGTACTTTTTATGTTAATTTTGTTAATAAGTTATAAAATAAAATATGGTACTTACTTAAATAAAATATAACATAATCCAAAATAGCCATAAGTATAGGTTTAGTTTTTATCTTTACTTCTGGTTCAAGAGATTTCAAATTGACACGGAAGTTCCTTAGAGGACCATTAGTGGTCCTCTAAGGAACTTTCTTAGGAAAGGATTTTTCAAAGTTCACCTCCTAGCATGATAATTTGACAGGGACAGGGACAGGGACAGGTACAGGGACAGGAACGGGATAGGGTTAGGGTTAGGGTTAGGGTTAGGGTTAGGGATAGGGATAGGGATAGGGATAGGGATAGGGATAGGGATAGGGATAGGGATAGGGATAGGGATAGGGATAGGGATAGGGATAGGGATAGGGATAGGGATAGGGATAGGGATAGGGATAGGGATAGGGATAGGGATAGGGATTGGGATTGGGATTGGGATTGGGATAGGGATAGGGGGATAGGGATAGGGATAGGGATAGGGATAGGGATAGGGATAGGGATAGGGATAGGGATAGGGATAGGGATAGGGATAGGGATAGGGATAGGGATAGGGATAGGGATAGGGATAGGGATAGGGATAGGGATAGGGATAGGGATAGGGATAGGGATAGGGATAGGGATAGGGATAGGGATAGGGATAGGGATAGGGATAGGGATAGGGATAGGGATAGGGATAGGGATAGGGATAGGGATAGGGATAGGGATAGGGATAGGGATAGGGATAGGGATAGGGATAGGGATAGGGATAGGGATAGGGATAGGGATACAGGATAGGGATAGGGATAGGGATATAGGGATTGGGATTGGGATTGGGATTGGGATTGGGATTGGGATTGGGATTGGGATTGGGATTGGGATTGGGATTGGGATTGGGATTGGGATTGGGATTGGGGATAGGGATAGGGATGGGATGGGATAGGGATAGGGATAGGGATAGGGATAGGGATAGGGATAGGGATAGGGATAGGGATAGGGATAGGGATAGGGATAGGGATAGGGATAGGGATAGGGATAGGGATAGGGATAGGGATAGGGATAGGGATAGGGATAGGGATGGGATTGGGATTGGGATTGGGATAGGGATAGGGATAGGGATAGGGATAGGGATAGGGATGGGATAGGGATGGGATAGGGATAGGGATAGGGATAGGGATAGGGATAGGGATAGGGATGGGATAGGGATAGGGATAGGGATAGGGATGGGATAGGGATGGGATGGGATAGGGATTGGGATAGGGATGGGATAGGGATTGGGATTGGGATTGGGATTGGGATGGGGGATTGGGATTGGGATAGGGATTGGGATTGGGATTGGGATTGGGATTGGGATTGGGATTGGGATTGGGATTGGGATTGGGATTGGGATTGGGATTGGGATTGGGATTGGGATTGGGATTGGGATTGGGATTGGGATTGGGATTGGGATTGGGATTGGGATTGGGATTGGGATTGGGATTGGGATAAGGATAGGGATTGGGATAGGGATAGATCAATTATTTTTGGAGTCGGGGCCAGCCTGCGTATGGTTGGGTGGGGCAAACAGGAAATAGCAAGGCGACGAACAGGTCTGGTACCGACTACAAAAATAATTGATTTTTTTATAATTTGGATGTTTACATTATTGCAATCCGATAAGAAATCTGAATTCGAAGGTTTATTATTTTTGGCTTTTTAGTTTCTCCGTGTTTTGTAACACGCTTTTTTTGAAGGCGGTTTTATTTTTTATATGTTTACGTTTGCAATAAGTACCTATAAGCAAAATGGAAAAAATTGTAAGCGATAATGCAAGGAAGTACTTTTTACCCTACCGACCATAGCGTCGAGATACTGGTTATGTGGGTTGTATGAAGTTTCCCCAGTATAAATATTTATATAGGTAAAATACAAACATATTCGTACCTACTACCTACGCTGTGGTCGCTGTGTAACAATTCTACAATAATTGCAAGAATTTCTTTTAAAACAATATTAATATGTGTAAGGTACAGTCAGCCAAAAAAGTGGTTTACCACTTTTCGATCAATAGAGTCGAAAAGTGGTAAACCACTTTCTTGGCTGACCGTACAGCAAATAGATCAGTTACAATGGCCCCCCAGTCGAGAATTGCCCCGCTTACCTACAAAGAAACCTACGGATCCAAATGAAAATCTTATTTTTTGTAAACGTTTCAATAAGAATACTTTTATTACGCGGGCGAAGCCGCGGGTAAAAGCTAGTTTAATAGTAAACTCGCAACCCACCAAGTAACCACGAAGTGATTAGCAGAATTCATTAATGGAGGCAAGGACGCTACGGGAGCGAAAATGCTAAAATGGAAAGGAGTCCCCCTTTCAATTTGGGAATTTCAGTTAAGTCAGTGTTATTAACTAGATTTACCGAAAAAAAAATTGTCCATTAAGAACAACTCAGTTAAAAGATATTGCGAAAATCTTTAAAATCGAGGTTCCGCTCTCGACTGTTTCCTCCTTCAAAACTTATTTAAACGGAACGAAATTTCAGAATCTGAATAACAATCACATAATCTGTGTCGGACCGTTTAGACTTTTTGGCTAATTGTTACCGATCTTGAGTATCACACCTTTTTTTTGAGCCATATTGAAAAAAGCCGTTTTTAGAAATTTTTGATTGGCTCTAGCGTCTTTTAAAATGAAAATAGCAAAAAAATGTAAATGGTCCGACACAGATAAAAATAATAATAATCTTTGTTGAAAAAATCATTGCTCTATCTTCAAAAACCAGGGAAGTAATAGTCGAGAGCGCTTGTATGGAGAATTGGCCTGTATCGTATCCTCTTAATACCGATACTCGTAATAGACCGAAGACCACGCAACACGCAACGTGACTAGGAGGCAAAGCAAAAACAACATCAAACCAATTATAACGGGCTATTTTATAGCCTAAAATTTCAGAAATCAAGGGTTATTGTGCTAGTTTCCGTCGGCCAATTTTAAAACTCGAAAATTAAATAGACTGTAGGTGTTAATAGTATTTTATGCAACTAGCGTTTAAGTGAGGTCAAAAAAGACGAGTGGCGTGAGTAACAATTTGAGGCGAAACCGAAAATTGTTAATAAAGACGCCACGAGTATTTTTTGACTCAGTTAAACACCGTTGCATACAATACTTTTTCTACGACCATGCACTTACTTTTTAATAGTCTTCTAGAATAACTTTCGTGAAATTCGCACTATTTCCTGTATTTTGACTTGTCGGCCTCCCCTCTGTTCCTGCACTCACCCTGTCGCTCGCACTCCCCCGCGACGTCGCCAGCCCCCGGCGCCCCGCGCACCCACGTTATATCCCTTAAAGGCTTCCTAACAATGCTTTAAGTGCTATATCGTATGCGTGGGTGCGCGGGGCGCCGGGCGGGGGCGGGCATCTTTTATGTAGGGTTTTAACGATCTATGCACGACACTGTAAATGATGAATAACAACACGGGAGTAGAAAAAAGTGCATTTAGAACACTGATCGCACTTATCGCTTTGCGGTTAATAAAATTGGTTATATGTGTGTAATTAGGTAGGTATTGAGATGTCATCGTAATCCAGCGGCGGAAAATAGTTAGGTATCTAACATTCGGAATAAGCTAACCACAAAATTAAAATTTTGAAAAAAGTCCCGATCGCGACATAGTGGACCGATTTTCATAAAACATGGCTAAGAACACTCCCAACTAATTCAGCTTTCAAACAAAAAAACGAAATATAAATCGGTTCATCTCGGGAGCTACGATGTCACAGACAGACACACATACACAAACCGAAAGACAGACACGTCAAACTTATAAAACCCCGTCGTTTTTGCGTCGGAGGTTAAAAATAGGTTATTAGGTAATAGGTACAGCGGGCAATTACCACTGGGAGTCACGGGCCCCATACATTCCACGACTCTTCTCTTTCGGAACAGACTCTACATTCGGTATTCGCTATTATCCCCTATATGAAAATGAAATAATTATAACCTGTTAAATAACTACTTAGCTCAATTAATATTTAATAATAGTGTAATGAGGCACCAAACTAAACTTACTTCTATTTGGTACCGTTGCGATAATCTAAAATATGTAGGTACTTATACTAAATTCATGAAGAATAAATTATACATGTGTACAGTATACGTCTGCGCCAGAACCGGTGTGAATCGAAATTGGGTGTGACCGCTTATACCTACGAAAAGTTAGCACTTTGACCACATATTTGGCCTTGACTGTACCTTTGTACAGTAAAATTCATTCCCAGACTTCCACGTGTACTGTGTGATCAATATAATAATTATGTAATTATGTATGTATCCGTATCATGTTAGCTTCGTTACATTGCAGTTTGCAAATGTTTACAACGGTGACACATCTACATACTAATATGTGCCGTACCCCGTATTTTACAACTAGATCATTATGTTGTCAATAACTTAGATACCTATAATCAGCTAGATATGTAAAGTTAGGTATATTGTATGCAGTCAGGTAAAAAGTGTAAATAAACAAACATTAATTAATTTTTTCCTCTTTTGGATTTTTGTATGTTTCAAGGACAACCCCAATTCACACTATAGGTACCTATTTGACATTACTTTTAGAAAAAAATATTCGTTTATTTTTCACACACCCAACCAAATGACTCATAAGTAATTTATACATAGGTAACTACGTTGATTAGGGTTTATATAATATTTTAGATTACACAACACAATATTAAAAATTGTTTCCTATAAACGTAATATAATACCAAGGATGATTTATATAGGATTGATAGTCTTCATACTAAGAATAGTATCTCATTTTTTTAGCACCATCTATTAAATACTATCATAACTGCACTGATGTCTACAAATTTATTTTTTAAATTATTTTTTGAAAAAAATAAATTTGTATGTTATCGTATAAATAAACTTGTATGATATCATATCACCATCGGGCATTTTCGCGAAAAAAGATTCAAAAACTTTCTTTTCTAAACTAGGTAAATTTAATGATTTCCCTACTCGGAATCACGAGCACTTTCCATCCCACTAGGCGGAAAAAAGCGTCCCAAATTTAATTTTTCCACTTTGTTATTTTCAGACACTTTGTTTTTACAGCGGTTACAAAGTGGAAAGTATGCAAAATAATAGAAAATTTTGCGACCATTTTTTGTCTCTTGTTTTTTGTCCTAGATCGAAAGGACTCGTGATTCTGAGTAGGAAAAACATAAAATTTTTTAACTACCTTAGAAAAAATATTTGTGGTGATTCTTCTCGAAAAATGCCCCGTCATGATATTAAAATTTAGAAATATTATGTCATTTGTTCTTATATAAAATAAAAACACGCAAAAATATTTGGGGAGAATGTTTTTTTCCACTTCCAGGCTGCGAAACAGCGCCATCTAGTTGTATCCCTAAAAGGCCCATACATTTGAGGGGTACACTTTTTTGTATGGGCTTTGTCAATCCCGGTATATATCGTCCTTATATATCTTAGCCAAATAAGGATATCTTGACAACATAAAAATGACAATTACACCTCGGCAGGACTCGAATTTGCGACCACAGAACACCGGTTCATTTCGCTCTGGCCGAGTTTAAAAAATTTGAAGTATCGATCGATGACATTTCTGCTTGATAGAAAATGTGCCATATACATTTTGTTTCAGTTTTTTATAACACTCTTACGGTAGATGTCGCTACGGGTCCCATTGACCTTAGTAGTGAAAATTTCGCTGGCTTGGTTGAAGTCTTGGTGGCTCAGTTGGCAGAGCGCTGGAGTATCGATCCAGAGGCCGTGAGTTCAAGTCTCACCCAAGGCAGACATTTTCCACTTTTAAATTTATTCTAAGCCTAGTGGCATCGATTGCAGACGTTTCTGCTAATCAGAAGTTAAAATTCACCTAATATTTGGTAACAAAAAAGTATAACATAACAATTTCATGTATTTACATATTAATTTCAACCAAAGAGGATCGAGTATTATAGAGAGTTAGACCGTTTTCACATTATCCGATCCGATATCGGATGTCGGAAGGATTTCATTAGAAAACAAATAATTAAGATGGCGCCTGTAATGTATGGGATTTCGGTCCGACATCCGATATCGGATTGGATAATGTGAACACGCACTTACTGTCGAAGTAAAATGTCTAATCACAGTGCATAGACTGCCACACAGAACTAGATAGAAGAAACAAGTTCATCTATTTGTATGGCGGCCGAGCGTGTCAGATTTTGTACTGAAGTTGTTACTTGCCTGTGTTTTTAAATATGTCTCAGGCCTCTGAGTGTTCATAATTTTTGTGTTGTTGTAATTAAATATCACGTAACGAGGCATTTTTAATGTTTTTGTTGACTTCAACTTACAAAATCTGACGCACGAAAGCTGCAAGCTGCGATTAAAGACGGACAACTCAGTGGATTTCACCACAGAATATGTAATAGTACAAGTACAGAAGGCCCACTGCTTTGATGTTCACGAAATGCCGCCTTTTTAAATGCCTACAAAATTCTAACAAAGAAACGAGCCGCACGTGCACAGCGTCGGAGGATAGGGTTGTCTACAGATTAAAACGAATTTAATTAGAATGTTATAAAGTTATAATTACTGTTATATTTAAGTCTTGGTAAGGTACTTTGTAGGTATATATACACTTATACAGTATTTATATATTTTTGTTCAAGTCCCAACATCACAAGCCTTATTGAACTTTTTCGTGGGACTTTTTCTTCATGATGACTATTTAACTAAGCGTTATTAGCCATTCCACACTCGGACATCACATAATGAACCTTAAAAAAACTTGCAACGTAAAGTAACAATATAAAGTGCGAACGTGCGTTCCGTGAGAACGCGCGCCACCCCTGCTTAGGCCGCGAACTCGCGGCCGCCAGCATGTACTTGTAGCGCGGCGATAGAATCGCGGAGTGAGCCGCCCCTGATTTCACTGAGTTCATTTGACACGCTAAGTAGATACGTTTGCTTGATCTATGGTATATATGACATCTGTGGACTGCCATCTCTTGACACAGGCTTAAAACTTTTGAACCTTCGTTTTGACAATTTGGCCCATATTCTTATCTTGATATGTGTTAAAATGTCAAATATTATTAGCGTCATCTAGCTGAGCGTACATACCCCAAAGGTGTAACGCCATCTAGGCCACCGTACCTTTTTCTGTATGGTACTGGGTACGTTTTTTTCTTAGACTTTATCTGTCTATACGGAGTTATATATGTCTTTGATTTCAACCAACCCGCACTACAATACATACGACATCAACGTGCGCTCGTGTAAAATGTGAAAAAAAGTAAATATTTGATATAAACAGGGGAGGCGTTTGCCCAGCAGTGGGACACATTATAGGCTATTAAAAAAAAATTGATATAAATATTGTACATGTATTTAAATATTATAGGAAATTCTTACCTAGATTTACCCCGCGGTAAGCTCAAGAAGGCTTGTGTTGTGGATACTTTGATATCGGCATATATATGTATAATATATACGAGTAATATACAAATTCCTATATACATACACAACACCCATGACTCAGGAACAAATAAGCATATGTGCTCATTAGTCATCATACATTTAAATGCCCTTACCTACTGCAGGGATTCGGACCCCGGCCCGCGACTTAGCAGACTGCAGGCAGGGTCTCTACCGGCTAGGAGTTAGGACAGACCAGGGGATCGATTTCTGAATTTCGAACGCACGAATTCGCCGTTCGAAAGTCTGTGAAAAACGACGTAATGCTATTTTTGAAAAAGGACGGCTAGTAATTTTAAAACTAGTGGTAATGATGCGAATATTGACCTCTGCATCAAGAGAAAGGTTGCTCGACACGGTCGACCCTAAGTAGCAGAACTTATCGACTACATCCAAGGGTACGCCTTCCAGCGAGATGGACGGCTGGAATGTGTAACCCTGCGCTAGAATTACTGTCTTCTTCGTATTTATGGACATGGAAAATAAGCCACAAGCGTAGGCAAGGCGGCCACGACGTTCGGTAGGCTGCGTGCAAGAATATGGAACAACAAACACCTCATGATGAAGACCAAGATGACTGTCTACCAAACTTGTGTCTTAACCCTTAAATGCATATTGTTGCCATTTGGCTACAATGTATGTATATTTTGTATATTTTGTATGTATGTATGTATATTTTGGCTAGTTTATAGCCAAAATATAAGCTGGACTTTTTTATTTATTTTTCTTAGATCCTACATCTCAATTACTAAATAAAAACATTATTTCCAACCATTTAAGAAAAAATGGCGGAAAAGTGTGAAAAAACTGGATGATGGTGATTTTTAGTACATGATTCAGGCAGATTTTTTCAGAGTTAGTAACTATTTTATGTTTAATCATTTTATCATAGGGGTTTCTCAAATAGTGTACCTTTTTAATAGTAGTAAAAGTTTTCTTATAAATTTTACTAGTAATTATATATTTATATAAGTAAGATTTAGCCTATTTTACTTCTAACACTGATTTAGTATTAAAATCGATGTTAAATATTTTTTTATTATTTTTCCTAGAGTCAGAAAACCATTGTCTATCACATTATTAATTTCTAGTTAAAAGAAAAAATCATGCATCTAAGGGTTAAGCGTGCTCTTGTACGGGGCCGAAACTTGGACGTCGTACGCTAATCAGGAACGAAGACTGAACACCTTCCACATGCGCTGTCTTCGGAGTATACTCGACATAACATGGAAAGATAGGGTCACCAACGAAAGTGTGCTGGACATCGCTCAGCTGCCTAGTATTACCGCGCTCCTAAAGCAGAGACGCTTGCGGTGGCTGGGCCATGTGCAATTGTGCAGCGTATGGACAGTACTCGTTTGCCCAGCAGACGGACTATGCTGTGCCAAATCGCATCAGGCAAGCGCAATGTAGGACGCCCACTCCTCCGCTTTAAGGACTGTGTAAAGCGCGATATGGTAGCTTTTAACATAGATTTTAACTCGTGGGAAGACCTAGCAGCAAACCGCGTCGAGTGGAGGGCCAGCCTTTTAAGAGGTCGTGAAGCCCATGACAGGTCCTGGTTTCAAAACTTAGCCCGAAAACGGGCAATAAGGCATAACGAGGATCGCGCTCGTGTAGAGATAGAGACTAATTCTAGTTTTATTTGTGACAGATGTGGTAGGTTATGCCGATCACGAATCGGGTTATATAGCCACAAGTGCCGCTGTCCCTAGATCTGAGACGCTGCTTAAATCATCTGTAAAGATGTACAAGGCCTGATGATGATGATGATGATGAGTGGTAATGACCACTAGTTTTCGATTCTGTTAGTAGAATTTAAATCGCTAGTAGTGGAGATACTATTGAACGAATTTCACGAAATCGAATGGCCGAAATTCAAAAATCGGCCCCCTGACTCGGTATCGGATCGGATAATGTGAAAACGCACTAAACACAGACTGTTCGACCCGACATAATGCAGTTGCAAGACTTGAAAGCATTATGAGTACCTACTAGACTATCTCACCCCGGCTCTCATTAAAATATAGCACGCATGTTTGTAAAAATAACAACGAATTAATTCAATTAGAAGGGCAAAACAACGACCTTTGTACGAAGAATTAAATAAATATCTCATCTCATCTCGAATAGATGACGTCGCGACTAGCATCGTCTGACGTAGCTTGTGACCTTTGCAAATATTTGACGATACACCAATAGATGTAAATTAGGTAAACTTATTAGATAGAGATCGTGTCATTACTGTGACGCGTGCCCGTTGGCACAAAGATTACAATTGACTTACATAGCTCCTAAAATCAATAAATATCATCATTATTCTTGAGGAATGTATAGGTTTTTAACAACTTTGGGAACAAATCAAATTATTTTAACCAAATATTTTGAATAGGCTACTTGCTTCCTAGTCAAATCAGCTTCTTTTTAAGAACTGTCAAAACGAATTTGAACGACTTAAATTGCTAATATGAAATTTATATGAAATCGAATTGAGTGACGTCACGGTCAACTCAGTTACTTTGTATATTTCTACCTGACTTATTAAATAAAAATTGGATTTAAAAATAACTTCTGTCCATGTTTTTCTTATAATTATCTGATGCTATATTTCGTGCATGGTATAAAATATTTTATCTTTACTACAGTCAAGTTCCCTATTATATTTTTAAGTAGTTGCACTACCATATATGTATTTTTAACTAACTTATAGGGCTCAGTCAAATTAAATTATTTTAACCAAATATTAACGTTTTAAAGTAGGTATGTTATAGAAAAAATACGGCCACCGCCACCTTTTCTTACGTCCACTATGCATGTAGGACCGATATCCTACATATTAAAGGTGCCATCTGTGATTTTGTCTGACACATTCTTCCTACATACGTTAACGGATCGGATAATATGAAAACTCTCTTAGGGTCAGCAACGTTCATGTCAATCGCAGGCGTAGGCGGTTTAGCATAACTCGTGTCCTCGTGCGCGACTTGCGCGAGTCCATAGTCCATACCGACTTGAAGTCCCTCTAGATGCACAGACACACCCGCGAGACGGGAGTTGCAGGCAAGCGTGAAAACTATATTGGCGGGTCTCCGACGGCTACCGACGTAGTCTAAGAAAAAGTTGTCAACACAGAATAAGTCCTAGAAACCAATTTATTTCAAATTTTAAATCTTTGTTACAACGATTATTAACGTTTTAACAGGATTTTGATTTTGTAAACAACAAGTTTATATGAACAGACCCAAAAACCAGCCCAGCCTGTTTTCAAAATATTTAGTACCTACAGGTAATAAACATACCTTTTCCTACAAGTTAACTCAAAAAATATTCATATTAAATTTGTTTTTGATCGTTTGGAAGTTGGAACTCACACCAACAGCATTATACAGTGTGATACCATGATACAAAGTTTTATTAAAACTGGTGATAATATGATCCATTTGTAATTTACGTATTAGATTTAGGTGAACATTCATTTTCCCTTGGATATTTCACTTGATAGGCGTTATCACGAATATTCGCTTAAGACGCTACAAGAGGGGTCATTTCTCCATACAACGGCTCTCGACTATTTCCACCCTGGTTTTTGAAGATAGAGCAATGATTTTTGAAGACAAATTATTGTTATTTTTATCTATGTCCTTATTTTTAGACACGCTAAAGCCCATCAAAAATTTCCAAAAACGGCGTTATTGATTACCTATGGCGTAAAGAAAGTGTGGTACCTATTCAAAATTGGTAACAATTAGGCTAAAAACTAAACGGTGCGACACAGATTATTTTAGTGTTATTCAGATTCTCAGATTTCGTTACAATTGATTAAACTTTGAAAGAGGAAACAGTCGAGAGCGGAACCTCGATTTTAATAGTTATTTGTTATACAAGGGGGCAAAGTTGTATTTTAACGCCGAGTGTGGAATTGAAAAACGAGCAAGTGAAAGGATTCCATAGTTGAACCACGAGCGAAGCGAGTGGTTCGAGAATAGAATCCTAAACTTGCGAGTTTTTTAACACACGAGAAGTAAAATACATTTGCACCCGAGTGTAACACAAAACTTTTCCCCTCACTATAAGAGCGAGGAAACTACAACGCAAAAAATGCGTTTATCACTGCTTCCAGTAGTTCCCCAGGTGGTAAATCATCTTTATTACTAGATTCACCTACTTTTATCGACTTTAAAGCAGTTAATTTGATTTTATTCAAGGTCAAATTACTTTACCCACTAGTGGATAAAATGCGTTTTTACCCGCTGGTATTAAAGGACAAAACACGTGTTTCCGAGCTAGTGAGGGGAAAAGATTTTTTTCGCTATATCTTTTCCGAGTTGTTCACAATGGACATTTTTTTTCGATAAATCTATTTAATAACACTAGTATATTGAACTAGAATTCCCAGATTGAAATGGGGGCTCCTTTCATTTTAGCATTTTCGCTCCTGTAGCGTCCTATAAGTAATTATTATAAGTTCAGTATTCTAACAATAGAGGTCCCTAGTGGGTGCCTATATCTGGAAGACTTTCGAAACAAGTAATAAATAGAGTGCATCTATTAGCACATCTCGTTACATGAATTATATTTTTATACGTACTTATCCATTATCCATAAAACAATCGAATGAATGAGATGGCGATTATACACGTCCTTGCAACGTGCCATATCAGAATCATCAGAGTTATTACTGATATGTTATGAAGTAACTGACCGATTAACCCATACAACGTTTGCGCTACGTTATTTTTTGTTTTGTCTCCTGAATGGCTAAATAGAAATATTAAAAATGTCCTTATTGGAGTATGTCTTTTAATGGTCTTATAAGACATAAATCTTAATTACACACAAAAAAGTGAAACCAAGTAGGTAGGTGTTCTTTTTTTATTTCAAGATTTTTCTTTTTTATTTGAATCTTGACTTTATGTCAAAAACTGAATCATGCCCTTTGGTCTATGTACCTACAGTAAGCTGCAAAAGTGCTTGGAGAATAAATAAACATGTCTACTCACGAAACAACCTAGGTGAGCCTTCTATAAGTACATACATTGTTTTCACCACAGATATTATCAAATAATTATGTAGGTGTACATAAAAGAGATCCACAGAAGATGTACCGCATATCGTACTACAATTTACATTCAACGGAACGGCGCGGCGCGGCCACGGGAGCACTAAACTAGTTTTATGGGGAATCCTGAGGCGATGAGCAAAATAGATTGAAGCTATCAAGGGCTTGAGTAGAAAACTTGAAACCCGTCCATGGGACTGGTCTTTATTACGCAGTACCGGAAGCAAACAATGTGTCAGTAGCGGTAAGGCATGCAACTTTCAGTTTCAGTCTGGAGTTCGTTTGGACCTACTCAATTATGCTTGTATTTGCTAACAATAAGTTTTCGAAACTTAACCATATAACATGCAATAAAAGTTGTTTCAATTGAACTTCATATCCGCCATATGTTATGGCTTCGTATTCTGCAGTAAAGAGTTAAAGTAGGTATGAAAAAAAAACATTATTTTAATTTTACAACTATTTCGGCAATCATTCTGTCTCATTTTCATGCTCATCCCATCAAAGATTAAACGTGAAAAGAAAAGATAGTATCCAGGCTGGTGCACTGTGGAGAAAACAGGACAAAGAAGCGTTGTCTCTCGGCTATCAGGTCTACCAAAAAAAAATCTCTCAGGGATACACATTTACTTATAATTGTACTTAAGGGCTACATATTTGCAAAGCTATTTACTTACATTGTTTTGATATTCAAAACTTATCAAAACAATACATTATTACTTCATAAACATTACAAATTACAATACTATAAGTAACGTAGTTAGTTTTCGATGTATAACCTGTAACTTTGAGACTACTACTGCCATCTGTTATCAAGTAGTATCTACTTTTAGGCAATGTTTGAATGATTTTAGTATTGCTATTTAACACTAGATGGCGCTAGCATAAACATTTTTTATTTAAGTAAAATAAAATTAGACGTTCAACCAAATCATAGCACAAGGAAAGGCGCGATATTCTAATTTTCTATGGGAATAAACCTTGACCCCAACATTTTCAATCAATTTTTAAGTGTTTAGAAAGGCACAACAAATATCAAGGTTTAGAAAGGCACGCGCTTTATGCAGACATTTGGCCGGTGAGCCCTAGTTTTCAAAGTTGCCGCCTTTTTTAGTGCCATGATTTGGTTGACCGGTCTATCAGGTAAAAACAAAATACCTAAGCCTGAATGAGATGATAAATACCTGCATCGATTCCCAGTTAAACGTTTTTAATATCTATAGCCCGCTCCAGACTTTGCGCGCGAATCACGGCGCGACGCCGCGAACGCGAGTGTGGATTCGATACGCAGAAAGTCCCACACTCACGTTTGCGGCGTCGCGCCGTGATTCGCGCGCATGGTCTGGACCACTATACATATATGAAATGCTGAGGTCTGGACGACCGGGCTTATGCTCCTACTACATTCATTGTTTAATTTCCTCTCTATTTTCGAGGACAGCGCCTGCCGATTAGTCGTTTATGGAACTCCGCAGACCTTCGAACGAATGAAATTATAGATCGATTGTACTGAAACATACCCAACTTGTCAATAGAAAAAAGACGATTCTCATCGCGCCATTTTTTTTTTAAATTAACCGCCTGTTTATGGTGATAGGCGGCTGTGCCAGAGTATAATAAAATTAATATATGTATAAAATCTACAGCGCCAAAGGGTATATAAAAGCCAAAATAAATCGAAAATTGTGTTCGATATTTTGCAACTTAATTATTAAAATTTGATTTTTTTTTTGACACATTGAATACATTGAAGCGTCGATACACATCATCGGAATCGGAACGGACGGAACGGAATGCTCTGAAGAAAAGTGAAACGAGAGAAGGAAATGCATTTTAAATGCTGAATATCTCGTTTTATACAGTGCCATTTAGTGCCAAATTGCTATAATCCAAAAACAAATGAGTTTAGCTTGGTTTCCAACTAAATATTTAAAGCCGTCACACATCCTTCCGTTCTTGTTGCTTTGACAAATGAAGCATGACAATATTCGGTTCTACATTTTGTTTCACCAAGTGACAGCTATATTTATAACCTAAATTAGTCATCGAGTGTAGTTAAATGAAACTGACGGCGTCTAGATAAGTGCTAGTTATGTTCGTCAAATAAATTTGTTTGTTAATGGTAATGCACCATATTTCGGTTAAATAATTTTCATTGGGTTTTACTTGACAATCGAGTTGTCGGTGACGCTCACTAAGGTAAGAGAATCAACTTTTCTAATTCAAGAATTTATGTAAAGATTTGTACACGCCCACTTAAAGAATTTACTTGTTGAATTCCAATATAATTAATAGACATTTTCATTTACTGTAATAAAGTTAAATCCATATTGCCAATATGCTTTTTAAATAAATAATAATTTAACTTCTCTGTTGTTTGTATCTAGTCAATCTTTTTTACAATGAATCATTTGCTTTCTAAATATTTTTCTGCTATTTTATCATTAATAACAATCGCTTAACCTACTAGTTAAACAAACCAATTTGAGTCAGTATTATAATATAATGCCTCACTAAATTGAACTTCGACAAGACAAAATACTCACAGAATAAAAAGCTTCAGGAGCCCAAAACCTCCATAATACTTTAACTGATTTAGACAACTGGAAAAAACAAAAGACTTGTTTGTGCATTTATATAAATACCTCAGTAAATAATTTTTTTATGCCTTTATAACTCAAAACCTTGCCTTAAAGGTTTTGAGTTATTTGTCATCCGTCAAACAGGAAGCCTGTGGACACCTATAAAAAAGAGCAAAAACATAATCTCCATCTTCTCTTAAGGTAAATTATTTATCTTGATAATTAGACTTGTTTGTAATGATTATTGGAGTAATTATTGGAGTAAAGTTTCAGATAGGCATAAAATTATTACTAGTCTCCGTGAGCTGTAATATAATATTGGACTCATTAAGCTTGGCATAGATAGTAGGCGCCAGTTATCTCTCAGACCAACCAATTTCGTAAGCTAAGGCAGGCCCTACTAAAGCTACTGACAAATATTAAATGATATTTTGATATTATTATTGTTCCCAAAACTTGATTGTATATTCGCAACTATGGGAACAAATCAAATTATTTTAACAAATATTTTGATTTGTGTTTTTTATGTAGCCACACTACTATATATAAATTAAAAATCGAAATAAGATGTCATATATTAAAGAAATAAAACTGGCCAAGAGCGTGTCGAGCCACGCTCAGTGTAGGGTTCCATAGTTTTCCGTATTTTTCTCAAAAACTACTGAACCTATCAAGTTCAAAACAATTTTCTTAGAAAGTCTTTATAAAGTTCTACTTTTGTGATTTTTTTCATATTTTTTAAACATATGGTTCAAAAGTTAGAGGGGGGGATGCACTTTTTTTTCCTTTAAGAGCGATTATTTCCGAAAATATTAATATTATCAAAAAACTATCTTAGTAAACCCTTATTCATTTTTAAATACCTATCCAACAATATATCACACGTTGGGGTTGGAATGAAAAAAAATATCAGCCCCCACTTTACATGTAGGGGGGGGGGTACCCTAATAAAACATTTTTTTCCATTTTTTATTTTTGCACTTTGTCGGCGTAATTGATATACATATTGGTACCAAATTTCAGCTTTCTAGTGCTAACGGTTACGGAGATTATCCGCGGACGGACGGACGGACGGACGGACAGACAGACATGGTGAAACTATAAGGGTTCCTAGTTGACTACAGAACCCTAAAAATGACGAGCACCACCAGTGGTGAAGGCCGGATTCGAACCGGTGTCTTCTATATGTCATCTTTGTAAGACTAGGCGTCTTTGACCAACTCTAAGGGCAAGCAGTTGATTGTATATTGTTGACAATTTAAAAGTGCTTACTGTAAGCGACATTAATAAAAGAAAAGTATCATTAGTATAATCTGTTCATATTACCAACCACTAGGTTGAAACTCTTGCTCTCGTATTTAGTATGGACTTTATAAATCCTTTTCATAGATGTAATGGATCAGAGCATATTAACAGAATATAGTATATTTATTAGGGATATACCGACTAGTCGGTAAGGCCGACTATCTGGCCACACTTATAGTCGGCCAAAAAGGCCGGCACTATATAAGTGATAAAAAACATAAAAAAAAACTGATATAATTGTATTATGTACCGATTCGTTATACCTTACAAAGGTCTTATGATCACAAAAATAAATGTCAGGATGTAGTCAGGATCACTACCCTACCCACTAAGGCAAACCAGTTGTTAAAAATGAAAAATGTATATTCTCACTAGCTTTTGCTCTCGGCTTCGCTCGCGTTAGAAAGGGACAAACAGTGTCCTATGTCACTCTCCATCCCTTCAACTATCTCCACTTAAAAAATCACGTCAATTCTTCGCTCCGTTTTGCCGTGAAAGACGGACAAACAAACAGACACACACACTTTCCCATTTATAATATTTGAAAAATTTTGCCTATAAAAAACTGGTGAATTAAGTTGCAAATTATCTGGCCGACTAGTCAGTAGTTGGCCTAGTCGGCCGAATCAATAGTTTGTACATGTCTAATATTTATGAATTTGTTTTAAAATTAAGTAATTATGGTACTTACCATTTACTTGTGACGCCAATCACCCCTGTTGGAGTAGGGTAGGTATAAAATAAATTATTGTTCTTGCTCTTACATATTAATGTTACATTGTGTTAATGATTTTAGAAAACATTAGCACAAAAGATTTTTGCAAAAAGAGGAAATTTTAATTCTTTAAATTTTATTTTTTTTAGCTCGGAACACTTGGAGGCCTTGGTCACTTTTTCTTTGTATTTGACATTTATTTAATGTTTTAATTCTTTATTTGATAATTAATTTTCTAAACATAGTTTTCTTATTAGATATTCAGATAAGCATTGTTCAAGGCATTTCAATAGCTCACACTTTTTTTGCCATACTAAATTGAACTTTATCACCAGTGCAGAAAGGCGTTCTTGTCAGACTAGTAAAAGTGTGTCCACGTGAGAGGGTCAAAGTTGGGGCTGGTGTCCCTCTCGCACGTGTGACCAGTGATAAAGAGATTACTATAGTAGTAGTATTTTTACCTGTATGATAACCAGAGATCGGACAGATTTGCGACATTCTTAGTGACTTACGTCATTTTAATGACTTTTAGTATGAGGTGACGCACAAAAATCCGATCTCTGATGATAACTAAGTTTATAAACTTCTTAAATTATTTTTGTATTATATCGAGGCAAAGGTATTAATACCTTGTAATGAATTGGTAAGTCATTATTATGAAGCCATAAAACCAAAGATTTGCGCAATTAAAAAAAACCTTTAATTGGGTATAGATTAGATTTGGTAGTAACTTTGAATATGACTGGTACACCCAAATTATGACAGTGATGACGTCATTCAAATGATTTTGACAGTGGCAATAAGTGCGAGAGGGACACCAGCCCCAACTTTACCCTCTCATGTGGACACACTTTTTGGCCTAACAACTCAATCTAGCTTAATATATATAAATAAATCTATGGATTTGACATGTTTAATTTAATATGTCAGTGTCTAACAGTAGTAGATAAATTGATGTAAAGTAACTTTATTAAGAGCTGTCTGTCAGTTGTTTCAGGGAAGATAATGTTAAATGTGAATGACATTAGACAGTATGTTACCAAGTAGGCTTTTTAAAAAAAGCCCCAAACTGACATGGTTCTTTAACTTAACCATGGCCATAATTTAATTCATAACCTCCTAAGGCCCAAGGTCCTTCCTATAGTAATAATTAAGTTGGTCATTCAGACCCAGCTTCTTCAACGGCGGTATAGTCATAGCGTACCACGGTCCTACCAGTAGGACTTATTATAAAAGCCGACATTTTGATTTCATATTTCGCGCCAAAGTAAACTGACTTATCCGATTTTGTAAAGGGGTGTTTTATTTCGAATGTGAACACACTTATAAGCTTGAAAAAAAAAAAACAAAGTGTCAACTGACAAGTTACAAACGGCGACATGGGTATTTCGTGAAGGAGAGGTTAGTAAATCCGTATTTATTCATGTAATATTGAGTACCTTTTTACTAATTTGTAAATAATCTTCTTTTTTAATAGTTATTTTAAGAAGTTAAGTTACAATTCCATGGATTTTGCTTATATTTTACGAAATACGGGATGTGAAAATATTAAGTCCTATGAGTAGTACCTCAGGTTTATACAACTACATAATTTAATAATAATGTTTGTGGTGGTTGCAAAAACTGACACATATTGCTTTTATTGTTGTAAGATTCAATGACAGATAAATATAATTCGCTCTTGGGGAATTAGAAATAGAAACTGAAGATGAAGAAACAGACTTTTGCGACATAAAACTCATAGAAACAAATTTTGGTCAAACAAGATCCCAGTAAGATTATTTTAGTTCCTATGTCGATATTTCTCTGTCAAAACTAATTCCAAAGCCTATCCATGGCACGACCCGATATTTCGCCGTGCAGCTTCTGCAGGACGTCGTCGAGGAGCGCCTACAAGAGGACGATCTCACGCTCGCAGTGGGGTAACGTTCGTCCAAGAAGAGCGTAAAATTTTAATTTTTGGGTTTAGTAAGCCACTAAAGACTGATGAAAAGTAGTTAGTGCATTGTATTATTTAAATAAAACTATTATTTTATTGTATTCTTTAAAGAAAAATAAAAAAGAAAAAAATCATAAGTGAGTTTTTTAATTTCGTAATATAAATAACGTTTTTTATAAGCCCATGGTCCTTCCTGTAGGACTTTTTTAATTAAAATCAAATTATCCTAAAAGGCATCATAAACCGATAATAAATATGCCCCAAAGCTGTTGGTGGCATACAAGTACCTACAATAACATTAAAAAAATGTGTTCCTAATGTTTGGGCCTGAACGAGTATAAAACAATAGTACTACTGGTAGGACCGTGGTTCGCAATGACTAAAAGCCGAATTTCGCCTTGGGCCTTAGGAGGATAAATAAAAAAAAATGACTTTAAAATAGACTTTCGAATAAAAATGTTGCCAGCAATGTACAGCGCAGACTAGGCTTGTGTCGTTCACGAACTATGAACTGTTAGGAATAAAATCCCATCAATGACCGAAATGAACTGAATCTTTCCGTGGTCTGAGAATCGGTCTTTGCTCATTTAGTTCAGTATAGGATCGGCGAGCGCGAGCGGTTTGGATCGGGAACGAATGTGTGACCGCGCCGACCGAGAGCGAGAGCTACTTAGCAGAGCAACAAAAAAAGTCAAGTTTTCATATTAAACTTCGGTTACTTACAACCTTTCGGCCCGGAATGTTACTATCTGTGGACTATTCGTATCATTTTGACACTATTCGGTCCCATTCGTTCTGATCTTTCCGACCGCAGTGGTCGCTGGTCTGGCTGAACTAAATGAGCAAAAGACCTAAAAGAGCGAACTAGTTCGTGGGAGCGATTGAACGAGATCGGAGCGCTCCGATCAACGAACGAAACGGCACAAGCCTAGCGCAGACACTTGTCAAGCAAGGGCAATGACAGCTCGTAGGTATTAGTGATGTGAGTAATAATGACAATTGCCAAGTGCACACAGTACATTGAATGTGCGGATTTCGGAAAATTAATTTTACAGTTAGTTTAACTATGCTTTGCTGATATGCGCAAACGATTGCCAATAGATCATATTATTATTGGTTTCAGTAAATGCCGGCATGGTGGTAACACACTGTCCCCCAATCTTTATTTATTTATTTCTTAAAAACGTCAGCGCGTAAGGAGCGTCGCCTATAATAGAATAGAAAAACTACGGAAAAGCGCATACGAATTGAGAACCCAGCTAACGAGTCACTCACTGGTAGCGAAATATTCGAAAAAACCATAATCTAGGTAGGTTGTAGCTGACAATTATACATACATATACACAATTACACACCGCCAACGTCATTGGTACCCACTATAACCAGGGGCGGCTCACTCCGCGATTCCATCGCCGCGCTACAAGTACATGCTGGCGGCCGCGAGTTCGCGGCCTAGTCAGGGGTGGCGCGCGTTCTCACGGAACGCACATTCGCACTTTCTATTGTTACTTTACGTCGCGAGATTTTTTAAAGTTTTATATGCGGTGTCGGCGTGTGAATGGCTAATAGTGCTTAGTTAAATAGACATCATGAATAAAATAGGACAATCTTACACAGATCTACTATTGCTTAAGTCCCACGGAAAAGTTCAATAAGGCTTGTGATGTTGGAGCTTAAACAAAAATATATAAATACCTACTGTATAACTATATACCTACAAATTACACAAGACTGGAGTATAAAGTGTAACATTTTATCTGAGTATTAATTCGTTTTAATCCATAGGCAACCCTATCGTCCGACGCTGCGCACGTGCGGCTCGTTTCTTTGTTAGAATTTTGTAGGCATTTAAAAGGCGGCATTTCGTGAACATCAAAGCAGTGGGCCTTCTGTACTTGTACTATTATATATTCTGTGCTATAACTTAAAACTTAGAAATTATTACAGTTACCTATCAAAAAATAATTTATAAGTAAATGCTTTTAGATATTATGTTGGTAAACGGGCTATTTTATTTTTGTATAGAATACATTTTGACAAATAAAAGGTAATAACTGTAACCAGTCATATTAAAACGAAAATTGAATTAGTATTACGTCAATTTTACAAATATGCATATTTTTCCATACCAAGAGCATTAAGCTAAGTTCACATTTGTCTGTCGTGTCGTGTTGTGATGCTCTCTGTCGTGATGGCTACTGTTCACATTAATATGACGTGTTATGACGCATTCTGACGCAATTTTTTATCAGTTCGTTCTCAGCACTCGGATAGCTCACACGTACACAATGTTTTTTCAAGAATCATCCGATTCAGATTCCGATTTTGAAGATGAATTGCAATTGTTGGCGCTGGCTACGCTTCTTACAAAAGAAAAAAAGAGAAGGAGGTATTGGATTCATCCAGTAACTAGAAAAAGAGAGAGTAAAGGCGAGTTTCATAGTCTCGTTAAAGAGCTTGAGAGTGATCCTGAAAAATTTCATCAGTATTTTAGAACGTCGAAGGCACAGTTTGAAAAAAAACATAGTTGCAGCCATCCATACTTGTAGCTCTGACGCGTAACAACACAAGACTGGCGCGTTCACACTAGCCAAAGGAGCTGTGTCGTGTCGCTGCCCCGCCCCCCGTACCTCACCCGGTCTGACGCGGACCGGGTTCGCTTGTGACGCGACACAACACAAGCCGTCACAACACAGTGCATCAGATAAATGTGAATGCAACGATATTAAATGGTTGAAACCGATACCGTTCTGATGCGTCACGACACAACACAACAGACAAATATAAACGCGGCTTTATTAGTATTATTACGTCTGTACGTAATGAAATATTTATAGAAATAAAATAAGAAATTTCTTTCAGTTATTTACTCCACCAAAAACAATATCCTCGTATGGGGAACATACGTAATAAACTAAGTACCTACTTATTATTACAAAAGAATGAAAGGTTATTTGAAAGTTACATAAAAAAGTTTGCTGAAATTCTTATAGAGATCAAACAAAGATTCTATATTTAGACACAAAATAAGTTGTTATTGTTATTCTCGTAATCGTCCAAATGCTCGATGTTTCGTTTAAAAAATAAAATAAAATAAGAAAAAAAACTTTAGATGTCAAGGACCTGAACCAATGGCAATCTATACTTGTTCAAAATCCGGCATGTGGACGAATGCATGTGCGTCACGAAATAAGCGACAGAAACTGGTTTCCAGAAAAATGTTCCATTAGTTACTTTTATAAGGAACTGCGGGTTTGTCAAAAATAATCCATACTAATATTATAAATGGGAAAGTGTGTGTGTCTGTTTGTTTGTCCGTCTTTCACGGCAAAACGGAGCGACGAATTGACGTAATTTTTTAAAATGGAGATAGTTGAAGGGATGGAGAGTGATATTTGCTACTTTTTGTCTCTTTCTAACGCGAGCGAAGCCGCGGGCAAAAGCTAGTGTTAAATAAAATAAAAGAGAATAAATTTGGCGCGATCCATAAGATATTTATTTTATAGCTACTCGCCCTCCTAGAGTAGGTATTTTAATACATGGGAAAAATTATAAGTCAACAGTTTTCGGGGTTAGCAAGGGCTAAAATAGAGAAAAGCTGTTTAGTCTCGTTATGTCCGTCTGTTCGTACATATATTGCATCCTACAAGGAGGTATATTTTCAATTAAGGGCGTTCTATGCGTCAATGACCTTCGATTTGAATCCAATGATTTTATGATAGTTTCTAAAGCCTATCATATTAACAGCGTCGTCTTTAAACAAAATAGTATCTCATAATTACTTCAAAGCTCATTGTTTCTGTGATATTTGGCATCAAAGTTGAACACTTAGGGTCAAAAACTGGTTCTTTGGTCATAACATTTTTTTTCTTACTTTAAAATTAAAATCTCTCTTGAATTTTTAGAAAAGTCAAAGGTAAATCCAAATATATAAGTTACGGGTATTACCCATTCTTGTACCCAACAAAATTCCTTTTGGGGACGTTGGGTTTCTTCTCGTTAGAAGTTAGGCGTAATTTCGTGCTGATGTCTGTTGCTTGTGGTATTTTGAAGGGGGAGTCAGATTGCCCGGTTTTAGTATCCCAGCTGGTACGTCTGTTTGTTCCTCCTGTGACGAAATATGCCTTCCGTGAACGTAGGCACCCTTTACTGGCGGTGCCGGCCGCACGGACCGTGTCTCGCCGCAAGTCACCGTTAGTTCGTGCAATACAAATGGTGAATGAGTTTTTAGACGGGGCACCTAATGTAGATATTTTTGCGAGCAGATGGGCGTTTGTACATGACGAATGCCTGAGGTTTTGTGTGAGATTGGATGCTAGGCCTTCATCTGTTATTTAGTATATTTAGTGTGTTATGTTATGTTTAATTTTGCTGTTTAATATTTTATTTTGTGTTACTTGTTGTAATGTTTATTTAAAATTCACGGTGCTTTAGTTTTATTTACTGTCATACTGTGTAATTTTCTTTGTGTAAATAAATAAAATAAAATAAATAAATATGTCGAAGTGTTTCTTATCGAAATTTGATTTTAGTGAAGGGTGTTACATACATGAAATCGACATATTTTTTAGATCATGTTTAAAACACCATATATCACTTACTGTATATTTAATTACATATCTACATATCTAATACATAATAAAAATGTTATGACTTTATAGTTGTGGGAGTGGAGATCGACTCCAAATAGCGATGTTGTGTAGTTTAGTTCAACGGGAACCCTTAGTCACGACAAAGCGAAACAAAACATATGAAAAAAAGTGTTAATATCGTATGTTTAATATCAAAACCGGGAAGAATGGAAGAAGGGGAAGGCTTTTGCTCAACAGTGCATCTCTTGAAACACCTGAGTCACTCATGCTGGTCGTCAGGTAGCCATTTTACGACTGACATGTTACCGCCTTCCTCGATAACCTCTTTGCAGGCTATTTTCATTATAATTCACCCAAACGTATCTATTATTTCCATTTTATCTGCAATCATTTCCAATGCCCGCTGAAACCGATTCACGGGTATCTATACTATCTATTGTACCAGTGAATGGGTTCCAGCTCTCGTTTTAAATGAAATTAAATCTCTCCAAAAGGTCTCTACTTGTTGGATCTATATTATCAATTATCATTATCACGTACGCCTTATAAATGACCGGGCTCGAAATACAAATAATGAAAATAATAATTCTTGATGGTTTTATATTTTCAACAAATAAACAACACTGCCTTAAATCTCATGTAGACTATTTGTCGATTGCATTAATTTATTAATAATATAATATATGTAATTACAAACCTCAAGTCGAAATGTAATTTTCGATATTTAAGTTCTGGAACTAAAAGTCCGTTCTTACTATTTTTAATAAACCATAGACATAATAGCGTCATTACAACCTTAGTATCAAAACCAAAAATTTTATACAAAACATAATGGTCGAGATGTCTCAAAACTAGTTACCTATAACTAAGTAACTATAATATAAGTGTATTATATTATATCAATCTAATTATTATTTACAATAGTAATAGATAGTTTCTATGTCGAATAAAATATTTATTTACAAAAAGATAGTTACAAATATTACAAATACGTATCAAGAATTTGTATGTCGATGCCTATCCTATGTCAAAACTTTAGACGTCCGATATGTAGTGTACTTAAATAAAACGTCGTATGATACAAGTGCAGAAAGGAAATTTATCACTTATATAATTAACAAACTCAAAAAATTTAATGGTACATAACTCATTATCATTCATTTATTCATCATTACATTATTTCACATATTTCATTATTACACACAGATTTTATATGTGCATACAGGAAAAAAAAATGATTAATTGAATTCAGCCGCCCGTATCATTCGCGGGGACTGGAATCAGAAGTTACAGAATGAAAAAAAAAAAGTGCAGAAAGGAAATTTGTAATTCAATAGATTGAATTTATTCCCACTCGTTTCTCATTACCGCCCTTGTAACGTAATCTACCTACTATGTATTTTCATTGTCTGTATTGACATAAATATTAAGATAGCGCGTAAAGAATTGCAATTAACTACGGTAACAAAATGCAGAAAATTATATAGAATATAACACTTTAAGTTCTCGCGCTTTGTACACATATTTAAAGCCACACACAAAAGGTAAAAATAATGTTAATTAATCGCGTTCGACCTGTGTGTGGCTTTAAATATAATTATATAGAAGTCGAGTTGTGAGTCAAATCTTAATTTGGAGCAGCCAAGCTATTCAATTATTCTGGAAACTTCTTATAAATCATCTTTTAATGATATTTCTAATTTGGAGAAAACATTTACATTCAGTACGTAATTATTTACGGTTTTTACGGTCATGTTGAATCAACATTGCAATTATTAAATAATTAGGCAAGTAATTGTTTTACCTAAACATTCTTCTCAATATTGCTTTATAACGCCAATGATCATTTGAGGTGCCAAATATTGTTTCATTGGCTACCATTGGAGGTGGAGGACTCTCTTTGAATAATTGGACGAATATTTCGTAAGTTATTTACATATTTTTGATTCCATAAGTATTGAGTGGTACAGAATCATATATTGAAACGGTAATTTATCATGGTTGTTAGTTGTTGTAAATTGTATTTAATATAATAATTTTACCTTCCAATAAAATTGTTATTATTTTGCCTGGTATATCCGAGGTCTTTATAGAGAGAGTACGTCGTAGACGTCGCATCGGACCGGTAGATGGCGCCATCGTTCGTTGTAAGTCGCTCCGGCGTCACACCGCCGCGATGTTGGTAGTCCCGTTTTTCCCCACCTGCAACACAAGGCCCCCCGCGCCCCGACCCGCCACCAGCCACCCTCATTGTTGAGGAGAAGTGCCGACGGTATATTAAGCCTACCAGGAAGGCATCACTCAGACCTCGGATATACCAGGCAAAATAATAACAATTTTATTGGAAGGTAAAATTATTATATTATTTGTGCCGTTTGTATATCCGAGGTCTTTATAGAGACCTGTTTATTATCTCCTGGTGGCGAGTCAGCTGGCGCGCAAGCCTTTGGTAGCCCTATTGGCATAGCATAGAAGAATAAGTGAATCAGTTGTTGAACCGATTTGACAGATGTATCAGTCGAAATAGCCTTCGATCCGCGAATATCTCGGTGCCAGAAACGACTAAAGAGATTTTCGTGATGACGTTTAGCTTTAGTCAGCGAATAGTTAGAGAAATGACATTATTATACATCGCAGATCAAAACCAAAAAAAAGATGTAGGCGAGGCTGACTTGAACAAGATACAAAAACCTTAGATACACTATTATTATTAACAGACACGTTATTTTATCAGGTTATAAACCCAATTTCAGACACAAAGTGTGGAAATTAACTGTAAAAGTAGTGTAACTATCTGTACTGTAGCAGGGTAACGTAATTGATACTGCTTTTGTCAACCCTTCGTAAAAATTATCTAAATCAATATTAGCTATGATATGACTATTTAAAGTCCAACGTCTTACGTCCATATCAAACACAGAAAAAGGTCATCACTCACGCGCCCAAGGGCTATTTGTTACAATACTGGTATTTTTCGATCAGACTATTTCGCGTCAAGCGAGCGCGGTTGCAAGCGAGACTCCTGAACTCTGAACTCTTTTTAGTGAGGGCATTTGAGGATACCGATCGCTCGGTAAAACTAGCCTAGAAGATGAAAAGTACGAGCGCTGTCGATTGCTACTATACTGGACGGAGGTATCAGTCGATTTCTTCAAGTCAGTCATTGACTCTTAGGGTAATCCATTACCTAATCCAAAACACGATGCGACGGATTTCTACTTCGTGCAATGAAGGTCGACAGAGTAGACTGAGAGGTGGAGACGTCCGTGTCGCATCGCTGGTGGTTGCTGAACACGTCGTGGTAGCAGGTCAAGGGGTGAATTAAAACACCGCCACACATGCGCGCTTTAAGAGCGTAGGCGGAGCGCAATAATGGCGGTGCACCGCACAAACGCTGGCGTTGCGCCCAGTGGGCGCTAGCGGGAACTAACGAGCGCTGATTGCGAGCGCAACGCGCGCGGGACGCGAGCGGAATGCACGCGCATTCAGCGCGCTGATAGCGTAGCGTTAGCGCTATGTGTGGCGGAGGCTTAATATGTACCGTTGTACGCCGTAATGCAGGGCTCTCGCAGACGAAGAGGTACGATGACGGGCGAAGCAGAAGGCGAGGTCACCGAAGGTCACTTACTTGGCTCCCAGGGGGTGCATACTGACCTCGTACGACAGTCTGTTGGAGTCAGCAGTTACTGTCGTAGTTACTCGTAACAGAAGAGATGTAGTCCTGCCATCGTACAGCATAACATAACATACAACCGAACTGTGCATAGCATATAGTGCTATGTGAACCTTAATCCGGCTGCATGTCACTTCAGTCGCCGGCGCCACCGCCTGTTGAAGATTATTTTCCATCGGAAGAGCTTTACTTCGTACAATGTTCCGATTATTGAAGGTCTTATCGGGCTGCAGATGCAATCAAAACAGGGGCGATTGGCCTACAGCTATCGGCAGCTGTACGAGGTAATGCTGGAAACTGCAGCGGTGCAACCTTCCTCTGTAGACAACGAAAGTTGTGAAATTGATGAAATCAGGTTCTACGATCGAATCAAGCACTATATTAATTCAGTATAGTCGAGCCAGATGATAACTACTGAAGTCCTCCTGAGTTCCTCGCCCCTTTCGCTTTGAGCTGGAATCTCAAGTTCACTAAGGCGAAGCGGGTTTATTTTTCCCAATTTGTTTATTAGAGGCTCGGCGAATAAGTTAATCTCTCGAATGGACAGTGGGCGCCACAAGCCTCCGGGAAATCGTCGTGTACTTGGAACCCCCGCGGCCAGATTACCGATCGGTTTTGGTGTCCCGGTAAACAGACGCACGCTCAGGATGCAGGACGCTGGCTCGAATTCAGATCTGGACATTCTGAAAGAGATTTTTTTTTTAATTCCGGAAACCTTTACGATGTCTTTGACCTACACAATGAGCGATGTACAGGAATCACAGGGTCGTCTCGCGAGGCGCCTCTCCGATTAGATAGCTCGCGAACATCGTCAGGACACCCTCGCAGCAGTGCGGCTCCTCGTCCGGTTATTGACGTCTTACCTCGTTCAACTATGGGTGTCCAAACCACGTTAGGACGTAGCATCTTTAGAATTTATCTGTTCTCACTTCGGCGACGGAGGAGTCCTTGGTCAAAATAGAGTGTAAATACTGTCGTACTTCACGGGAACTGGAAAGAGAAGAGTGGATACCATAGTGTACGGGATGTCAGCTGATAGCGGCGCCCGGCATCACATTGGAGGGTAGTATCAGCCTGGTCAGCAACAGAGTCTGCAACGATACCGTAGCAGACGGAGCCTGGATAGTCGTGGTCGTGGCACCATTGTAGGGGAAGACAGTGTTCGCGGTGAGCGTGACATCTTAGGCGCGACGGGCGTTATCAGCGTGGCGGCTAGCAGCACCAAGGGCCCACATCAGCAATCTTACCAGCTTGTCACTGCAGCAGACGCTGTTATGTTCAGCGGTGAGATTGAGACGGCCGTCGTCAGCTCGAAAGGCGTCTCGATGCCCTGTCGCGTCACGCAGTATCGTGCTCGGTGGCCTTCTCGAGGTCGCCGCCGTCAGCGCGGGAGGCACCGGCGCCAGCGTGGCAGTCAGCTACATCGGTGAACAGCATCAACAGAGTTCGCGGCGTCGTCACGGCAGACGCAGCAGAAGGATTGCGACGCCTGTGCAGCGGTTAACAGTATTACGCTCCGCATCACCACTGAAGCGCCAGCATAAGCGTGGCGCCCAGCAATACTGGTGGACAGCTTCAGTAGCATCGCGGCGTTGTCACGGCAGATGAGCTCGCTGCATCACCATCAAGGCGCCAGCATAAGCGTGGCGGCCAGCGATACTGGTGGACAGCTACAGCAGGTGGACAGTCAGCAGAATCGCGGCGTTGTCACGGCAGACGAACACTCTGCATCACCATCGAGGCGCCAGCATAAGCGTGGCGGCCAGCGATACTGGTGGACAGCTACAGCAGGTGGACAATCAGCAGGATCGCGGCGATATCCCGGCAGACGAACGCTCTGCATCACCATCGAGGCGCCAGCATAAGCGTGGCGGCCAGCGATATTGGTGGACAGCTTCAGCAGGCTCGCGGCGTTGTCAAGGCAGACGCACGCTCTGCATCACCATCGAGGCGCCAGCATAAGCGTGGCGGCCATCGATACTGGTGGACAGCTTCAGCAGGATCGCGGCGTTGTCACGGCAGACGAACGCTCTGCATCACCATCGAGGCGCCAGCATAAGCGTGGCGGCCAGCGATACTGGTGGACAGCTTCAGCAGGATCGCGGCGTTGTCACGGCAGACGAACGCTCTGCATCACCATCGAGGCGCCAGCATAAGCGTGGCGGCCAGCGATACTGGTGGACAGCTTCAGCAGGCTCGCGGCGTTGTGGCGGGGGCAGAAGGTGGCCGCGCTGGTAGCCTGCGTATTGACGACTGATCACTAACGGCACGGCGCTCGCGTCGGGGCAGCAGCAGACATACTTACAGCGTCGCACGCGACGCCTATGCGGCGGCCACAACGTTGTTCGGCGGCACCGCAGAGATGGCCATCGTTAACGAGAAGGCAACTTCTACGCAACCTCGGCGGCGCCGACGCGGCGGACAACACTGCCGCGGTCAGCGGCGCTATCGCAGCGCTACAGTAAGTTTCGGCGCCGACACGTGGCTTGGGGCCTCCGCACCGAATCGGAAACCGAACATGTTCTTTCTAAAATAATATGAATCTGCTCACCCATTCGTCGGAGAAATTCAAACCTCCTTGGAGCGCGGTATTCCTCCACCGCGCCCGCCGCCGCCGCCGCCACAGCCCGCAGGTCGCGCAGCCCGCGGTCGCGAAGCACGTGGTCCCCGGAGCACGTGGTCCCCGGCGGAGCAACTTACCTACGTTACCGCTTATATTCTCGCGCGAAACTTTTAATACGCGGATAACACTTCCTACTTTAGTCTCGGAAATGCGAATAGTTTAAAAAGAAAACTGATTAACGGTAACGATTTTTGCAGCATGGAACTTTCTTACAAAAAAGTGGGTAGAATCATAAAGCACCGCTCGTTCATTTCTATAGTGAGAACCCCGAAAGACGAATAATGATCGCTAGCGAGGCATAATATATCTCATTACTCAAGACGAACGAGCGTAAATTAAAAGGGAAGAAAGAATTGACGGATGAAATTGAAAAATTTCATAATTCCGAAACGTTATAAGCCACTTTTTTAAATAAAAACACGAATAACTCTGGTTTGACCAGAAATAACAAGGAAATAGAAACTAAAAGATTAATTTCGAGACACCATGCTGTAAAAATGTTCGAACGGAATACGCGACAACCGGTCACTTAGGCGTTCGACGAAACAATGAGGGTGGCTGGTGGCGGGTCGGGGCGCGGGGGGCCTTGTGTTGCAGGTGGGGAAAAACGGGACTACCAACATCGCGGCGGTGTGACGCCGGAGCGACTTACAACGAACGATGGCGCCATCTACCGGTCCGATGCGACGTCTACGACGTACTCTCTATAAAGACCTCGGATATACAAACGGCACAAATAATACGAGTTATTTTAATCCTGCAATGTGGATTTAAAAACAAATAAAACCAATAAGTTCGAGGTCCTAGCAAAAACTTAAAGTTCGGTTTGAGGTGATCTTTTAGATATTGGACAGCAAATATTTAAATAAAAATGTGAGTGACGTAGTGATGACGCAGAGCCGTGGGTTGTCAGCGCCGCGCTGCGCTCGCGCCGCCAGTCGCCTGCCGGGCTCGCAGACGGCACCACAGCCTGATCCACCAACGGTGATACGCGAAAGTCGATACGTTATTATTTGTATTCACGAGGTGCATTAAACAAGCACACTCTGTATAAAGGATAGCCGGTATACTTTTGCCGTTCGGCGCGCCTTCGAATATTTGCACGTACGTACCAAAATTAGAACATTACCATTATTTTTTAATTTTCAAGTAGTAAGTTTTATTAAAAGCGGGTAGTAAATTACGGAAATTGAACCTAATGTTTTCATTACTTTATGTCTTGTTTAATTAATCTACTCCTCCCCCGAGGGAACCATCCATTTTAAGTACAAGTACGTATAAATTAATTGGTTTTGATAAAATATTGTTTATAGAAATAGGGGAATGAACTAGGTATATTTGTTTACAAACAGTAGATTTCATTCATAATATTGTCACTAAACGTCAGCGCATAACTATTTTGGTTTATTGATTATTGACCTAGACACGCATAGAAGCCAATCTGGCCATTAGCGCGGCAAGTTTGTTTACAAACTTTGTGGCGTGTTGCATACATAGCTAAACTTTCAAAATTAGCTAAATGGTTTCAAGTTTGTGATTTCGACTGTTACTGTCGGCTGCTATGCAATACTTTATTGTCGAGGACACCGCCCCAGTATGTTTCAAAATTGAAATAACACATTATCCTGACCATGTTACACAATTTTATTGTGTTAAATGTTGAGTTTGTACCAATTACATATTTAAATGTACCACATACGAGAGTATGTAATGTATGTACCAACTGACTTAACATATTGTTAGTAGGTAACAATTTGCTTATTTTAGTAGCATGGCGTACTAGTACCTATATAAATGGTTGTCCTTAAATTAAAACCCATAAAACAAGAAATTTATAGTTCCAAATTAATTTCATCTGAAATTGTTGATATTAACTATTCACCCGTTCGTTATCAATTCGAATTTATCCGACATACATTTTCAAAAACCTTGTGTTGTTAGGTAACATTGAACTTTGGTGTCTAAAGCGTGGACCAAACTTGTAAACAGTCGTTCGATCGAACTGGAATGAGTATGACCCTAATTTAAAACTTGACAATTCGGTCTTCTTCAGTTACATAAAAGGTCGGCGTAGGCTTCGCGCGTCAAATTGATATGGCGGCATGTCGATGTCTTTGCGCAATGTCCCAACCTCGCGCCATTGCCTCCTGCGCAATCAATACTCTTATCCTTGTGACATTATTACTCAGATTTAACTAATAGATGCACCCATCTACATGGAATTCCGACCCACCATAGAGCGAACGACGCTTCAAATATCAAAGAATTTGATGTTAGCTTTAATCATGCAGTCTACGTCTAATTAATTCTACAAAATGTTCATAAACCGTTATCTTCACTGTCGAAAGGCCCTTATTTCGCTCCAGCTCTGTCAGTTGGCCTGTTTACTTAACCTGTCTTATCTCTTGTTTTCGTTATATTGGAAAGACCCAAGTGGGAGCATTGGCAGCCCTACCTTCATATAAAGTCCCTTCGCTAATGAAAAAAATAAGATAACATTCGCCGGGTGTTTTTCCTGCTGAATTGACGTCGTCAGCTCACCTTTGCTCGTATTGACGTTTCGGTCTTGAGCAATAAGTTGTTCTGATCTTGCATTACATTATTTGTGTTTATTGTTTATGTTTAATTTATGTTTTAAGTTAAGGACATTTTAATTATTAAATTTATAATTTTTCCTGGTATCGTTCACTCCTAGCCTAGGTACCTATTCAATTATGTATTATTAAACCTTTGGATTCTGCGAATGGATAGGTATTAGGTTATAGTTATATTTAGTATAGTTCCTAATATCATTGGTTGTCAAGAAGAACTTCTGAAAGCATGTATGTCTGTCTGATGTACATCTTAAAGTGGTACCTTTTGCCTAGTCAATACACGTATCCGCCCTTGGGTTCAAAGTTTATTCTAGTCGTAGCAAGTCAACGTTGGAGAACATTCCATGGCATGCATCGAATAGTGGGGTGGCCGTCTAAGGCAGTGGGTCAGTGGTTCGGGTAGGGCGCGGGCGGTCTTCTGGCGCAACACCCTTACGTAAAGCGCGGCCGGTGCCGGTGCGCCCGCGCCGCGGTCCGCACGGGTGAAAGTTGCCGGGCTCCGCGAGATGGGCCTTCCTCGCCACATGCTCGCTTGTCCTCCAAGGGTGAACTGTGGACTTTGTGTCACCGTTCGAATCGAGATCACCTGACCATTACCATCTTATGCAACACTTACCGGCGAATTATAAAAGTCGACCTTGCCGACGTAAGCGCTAGCCGTGATTGTTGTTTATTGATGATCGTGTGTAATACTCAAGGTCTCGGCTTGTTTTTTGATAAACTGGTGTTAGAACCAGTTTAAAAAAATGTGATGAATCTTGTCTACGATAACATATTCAAACTATTAAATATCTATATTATTAAAAGATTTATTATTAAAACACATCGTTTCTGTCGTTGACATGCACTTGACCTATAATTGCTTATTTTTCAATTTGAATTGAAAAAAATTGTATAATGGGTAATTTGAATAAGTTTCAAGTGTACGAGTGCATTTGCCGCGAAGATCAGGTCAAGGTCCCGCACAATAGGCGGTTGCGCAAGCGCCGGACGGCTAGACCGACTGCGCTGTGCCATCTCGTTATTTTCGGTTAGTGTTAGTAATGCCTTAACCGCGGAAACTAACAACCTGCCTGCAATTGCAATTCAGAGACAATAGGCGTGTTGACACAATTTCATTTTATACCGTAATTATGTTCAACCGATAGAAAATTAACAGTCTTTCATAATAAAGTAGAACGAAACAATGGATTTAAAATACAAAATGTCAAACACTTTTTTTTATACCACTAGAAAAATTTAACCATTCTACGGAACTGATAGCGCGCGAACTGTGAACGAAGTCGTATATTCTCGTATCACGTACGTAAGTACGTTAAAATACTCAATACCTATCAAAAACATACAATACAAGTCAATTACCTGTGTGGTGACGGGTTAAGAATTTCACCACCCCCTTTCTTCCCGTGGGTGTCGTAGAAGGCGACTATGGGATATGGGTTAAATTGTGGCGTAGGCGAGAGGCTGGCAACCTGTCACTGCAATGTCACAGTTTTGTTTTCTTTCAACCCCTTATTTGCCAAGAGTGGCACTGAAGCTGTAGTAGTTTCATGTGTTCTGCCTACCCCTTTATGGGATACAGGCGTGATTGTATTATGTGTTGTATGTATGTACAAGTCAATTACGGTATTAGCGTAAAACCCTCAGTCTTGCGTAGATCACTCCAGTTTACCATCTCGCTCACCTCGCCTATAATACTGATAATCGCTAGACTACTATGTCTTGTATATTACCGCTAACAATCATGTTGTGCTTCTTATGAACGATTCCTCGAAATAGTCTACCGTGTTTCTTGTATACAATAGCGCATTTTGAGAAATACATAGTGTACTGGTACGGTACCTAGAAGTTGATTTTTATTTGGCCACGGAGCTCAAATTAAATCCAAATCCAAATCTAATCATTTATTCGTGATAAACAACATACAACACATATAAAACAATACAAGCACATTCAAAAGTTAAAAGAAAAAATAATAATTAAAAAACAAAGAAAAAAAAACTATCAGGGGCGGCTCACTCCGCGATTCTATCGCCGCGCTACAAGCTACAAGTACATCCTGGCGGCCGCGAGTTCGCGGCCTACTCAGGGGTGGCGCGTGTTCTCACTGAATGCACGTTCGCACTTTCTATTGTTACTTTACGTCGCGAAGATTTTTTAAGCGATGCCCGCGTGTGGAATGGCTAATAATACTCGTACTTAGTTAAATAGACATATTGAATAAAATAAATACCAAACGACATTCTTACACAGATCTACTATCGATTAAGCCCCACGGAAAAGTTCAATAAGGCTTATGATGTTGGAACTTGAACAAAAATATATAAATACAGCATATATACCTAGAAAGTACCCAAGACTTGAATATAATAGTATAACATTTTATGTGAGTATCAATTCGTTTGGATCCATTGGTAACCCTATCGCCGGACGCCGCGCACGTGCGGCTCGTTTCTTTGTAAGAATTTTGTAGGTATTTAAAAAGGCGGCATTTCGGGAACATCAAAACAGTGGGCCTTCTGTACTTGTACTATTAATATCTGGGCGACCGAGCTTCGCTCGGTTCTATTTTAATATATCACGTCTTTAGATAAAAAAAAACTCTTATAAATACAAAAACAAAAAAAAAAGACAAAAAACAAAAACTTAATTTCTGGCCGGGATTCGAAACCCTGACACCTACGATCTATCTGCGTACATTAGACCGACCTCGTGCGACTGAGCTAAGCGGAATCGATGCGCGCGCGGCGAAATTAAGGACCATATTTTACGTTTACAAATGCGAAAGAAAAACTCATGAAAACTCGAAAATTCGCGTTTTCCGGGATCTAAGGCTACGCTAGATCGATTTTTCACCCCGAAAACCCCCACAAAACAAATTTCAGCGAAATCGTTAGAGCGGTTTCCGAGATCGTCGGTATATATAAATAAATATATAAATAAATAAATAAATAAATAAATAAATATACAAGAATTGCTCGTTTAATAGTATAAGATATATTCTGTGTTACTATGTTTGACATACCTACTGTCTATTATATGTATAGACAAGTGATATAGAATAATACAGGCACTCTTAAAACGACTCAACAATTCACTTAGTAAAACCTAAAAAAGTCAGTTTGAATATATATATGAAGTACGTAATAGAAGTAACACTTTATAGATGACTTAAAGTCTTGAAGTTCTCGCAATGTGACTTTACCTAAGATGACTATGCATATATTTATAAAGCCTCTAAAATATAAAGCTGGGAAGTTTTTGCGTATCATAGTGATATCGATTATGAACTTTTTACTTCATAATTGTATTTTCAAATAATAAACTGCTAATAAGGAAAGATTACGAAAACTCGGCTATTTGGGTTAAAACATCAATCACCCACGATACTAAAACAAATTTCTTTTAATGAGAAAATTTGCGTAGCTTCAGCACGCAGATGCGCTAGCATTTATTCTGTATATTAAGGATTGTTATTAGAATCAATTTGAACTGTAGCCATTTCCTTAGAAGCGTCATCATCCAGGATAGCTGTCTCATTCGAAGAACGTGACAATAGCGCCTCAAACGTGAGCATTAGTGCAAACGTGCTAATGTCACAAGCTACGACCTCATATTTACTTTCCATTATACCTATAATTCAATTCGTTAGGTGTGAACAGTTGCCTCATACGTGGAGATGAGATGCTACTATTCAAAACATTATCTTTGTAACAACGCGTAATCATACAAACAGATGCAAGTTCTCATAGTTGAAAATGTATGACATTCTATTGTTGATATTATAATAAGTACAATTGTATGTTACCTCGTTTCCCTATTTTACAACAATAGTACTGTTGACGAAATATAATTTGCTAATCTCTCAAACATCTTGTAAATTTCGCGAAGTAGCGTATCCAGTCCGTAAAATGGTATGTTTACCGTGTAAATAATAGATTTCCGGAAAATGAAGAACGCCTTTATTTGATCTAAATTTTCATTTAGGTACGATTTTGTCTGATTCAAAGATATTGTACACTAATGAAATATTTTGAAATTGTCTAACATATGTATGTAGTCCAGTTAACGCATAAAGTATTTTATATTCCGAAATGGATTAGCCTTGTAAGCGTAACTTAGGTTGCCTAATTATCAAGAGCGCCAACTAGACGTATAAAGAATACCTAAACATGTCACTATTTAAGTCAAGAAATAATTAGTCCCGTATTCTATCATATGCGGCTAACAGCAGAACTAGAAGGGGGCGAGGCGTTCAAATGTTTCAATGCGACCATTCATGTTCTAAACGGATTCGATTAGGTAAACACTTACATTCAAACATTTGTTCCATATAACATTACTAAAACTATTACGTAAATAAATTAAAAATATTATTTATTGCATCACAAAAAGAACTTGAGAAACTTTACAATGTACCTACCAAATATACCTGCTAGTAATACATGTTTGTATACCTACTAGTAATACCTAATACCTAGTGAAGTTAATTTCTATAAGATTTCTATCTGTGAGAATTTATAATTAGCCTCCTGTTTCTATTGTACCTGGTAACACGTTTCATGTGCTGTTTGTTTTCCAATAAATAAATAATAACATGCAAGTCTTTTCTCCTTTGTTTTCGTATACCTTAGACGTTAAAAAAAATATCAGCCAACATAAAATTCAACTTTTAACACACCTTTGTAAGAGACAAAACAGTCCTCTTTATCACGCTGGATATATATGATACATACATAAATTTAAATAACAAGGGTTACAAAAAATTAGTTTCCTATAAAACCTGTCTTATTTTATAAATGTACGACCAATTTTCCTCAGTAGTCAATATAGTTTAACCTCGGCCCTGGCACAATGTGTGTATAAAAGCGAGCAAGTTAAATATTCGTATTTGCAATAGCGTTACGCGAGATCGACGCGACGCACGATGATATTTCCTATTCCGCATCCGCACGTCACGTTGTTTCTGCGTACTCTATTCTCTTTGCTCTATTCTAGGTAATCGAATCATTATAGAACTCGTTCTCAACTAAATACTGTATAGGTGCACTATGTAGTAACTACAAATTACTACATACGTACAAAAAATGATTTATCAAAGTAAAAAAATAATCTGACGCACCTATTCGCTCGATGAATTTATCGACTTGAAGGCAGATTCTATGACGAATGGTCTTATCAACTTGTATTGTGTTATCGATAGGATTTTAAGACGCTGACTCATAGTTTAGTCACATACTCTTTTCGGGGTAGGATATATAATCATTCGTAATCTTGTATTGGCGATTAATGCCTGTTAAACTTGATATCTATGTAAACATTGCTGTGATAAAAATCTAGATATAGGTAGTCAACAGTTCCGTAATTCTTACAACAATGTTCCACGTCTACCTATACGATGCTTTTGCACATGAGCATGAGGATCCATCTCTGTGGAAAGTCCACAAATAAAGCATAGTTAATTTAGAATTGGTACGCGATGGGAGGAATTTAATTTTTAAATGAAAAGAAAAAGTAAACAATATTTTTTATTGCAGAATATAAAAGATCGTTTATTAATTTATAGCATGTCACATATATTTCAATCATTCAGTATGTTTATGCACAAAATTACGGACTTTTCTGAAAATAGTATTCATCATCCTCTGAACAAGATTTTCATCCATCTTTTTTGTCTGTTGATTCCGTGTGGACCGCAAGGAGTGGATATTTTGAATTATTTTGCCACTATTATTTAATTGTCCTTTAATGAAATAATGATTTGGGCAATAATTATTGCCTAGTAGTTTTCTGGAAATTCAACAATTTAGCAATCATTGACCCAGACCAAGGGGATTTTTCACGTATTTGTTCACAGTGCATTTTCGCCGGTCAACGTCCATCATCAATAACTTACAAACGCAAAAAGTTAGATCAACCAAATTTCTAATATAGAGTTATCAACGTATTAAAATGCTTTATATAGATGTTAGATTCTGTGTTTTCGTTAGATGTATTAAAATTCCAACAGTAGAACTAGTCGAAGGATGTTGCTTTTCGATGACATTCAAGTTAGGTAGAAATAAACCGAATTAACAAATCTAGTTTGGTTGAGAACCGGCATCCATAAAACGAATTGATCACAAAAACTACTCTTTAAAAAAAACTTCAAATATATTATTTTGGCAGGCGGGCGATACCCGATACGTTCGACATAATCAATAAAATATAATATATGTTAATTACTTATGTATAGTTCAAACAACTCAAATATAACGTATACTGTAATTATTTTACGGTTGTGTATAATTGATAATTTCATTATTTTTAATAAGTTAATTTACTTGTTACAGATAACTGCGTAGAACCAGCTCTTCAAAATGACGAGCATCTACAACTGGTACAGAGACCTCTTGGACAACAGGAGTGGTGAGTATAATTGTTTAACCCCCGACGCAAAAACGACGGGGTGTTATAAGTTTGACGTGTCTGTCTGTGGCATCGTAGCTTCCGAACGAATGAACTGATTTAGATTTAGTTTTTTTGTCTGAAAGCTGAGTTAGTCGTCGGGAGTGTTCTTAGTCATGTTTCATGAAAATCGGTCTGCTATGTCGCGGTCGGGGTTTTTTTTTTAATTAAAAATAATTTTGTGGTTAGGTTATTTAAAAGATAAAAAACTGTTTAATCACTTATAGACGTATCTTTTTATAAAAAGAGTTTTATATACTCACTTAGCCAAAAAAAAATAGACCACAATAAACACGTATGACACGTAGTGAGTAAATGAAAAACCGCGAATGCGTGGTAAACCCATGAGGTACAGCAGCTATTGTAGTTCCGGAACCGATTCATAAATAAACAAATTGTTGAAGTCGTTAGTGTTTATGTGCTTGTATTTCCCGTTGGACGGTTCCCTGTACACCGGACTGTATGCATGTCTGTCGCTTCGAAAACTTTGCGCCAATTGCTAGCCGTGCCGGTTGCTCCAAGGTTTACCAGCAGAGTTTGCTCAACAAAATTACATAAGCCTTAGAATGTTCCACACTCCAACTTCGCACCGTGGCGGCGTCTTAGCGTAACGAAAACGTAGTTATGTCAATGTTCTAAGCTTCAGCACATGTGCCGAACCGGCATTGATCGCAGATCCGCGCTATGACGCACAAACTAACACTTCACTCCGCTATTTATTCACATTTGAATATTATTTACCTGGCATTCTAACTCCCATTGATGTTATAGGTACCTAACGACTTGTATTTTCAACAGTTCAGAAAATCTATTAACCTCTGTGAGTATTTAAAACCGGATATACGTAGGTACCTAATAGTTGACGTAGTAATTATTGTTTACCTAAATGCGGAAAAATCATAATCGCCGCTGCTTGACTTGTCTAGGTAAATAAATGCAGGTCGTCCTTGCTGGTCCAATGGTCAACTAGTGCTATTACCTGTAGTGTATGACTTATTGTAATCATCATATATATCACCCATTGTACTTAAATTGCTGTACGGTTGTGAAAAATTCGTGCTCGTAGTTACACAAGTAATTAACGTATGAAATACCAAAATTTTCCATTTAAGCAGATTCCCAACAGCATTGTAGTTCAGTTAACCGAACTGAAAACTGGAACGTTCCCACTTCGCGTGACCTAAAACAGTTAATTTGTAACGTGCCTATATTTGAGGAGGGACGAAAATTATTTTATGGAAATAATTCGGCACGCCCGCTCAGTGTTGAAAAGAATTATGATTGTGTTCCAGATCCGCGGGTGAAGGATTGGCCGATGACGTCGTCGCCGTGGCCCACGGTCGCGATATGCCTGGGCTACGCTTACTTCTCCAAGTCCCTAGGGCCCCGGCTCATGGCCAACAGGAAACCCTTCGAGCTGCGACGCGTCCTCATAGTGTATAACCTCTTTCAAACTCTCTTCAGTGCCTGGATATTCTATGAGGTAAACCCCCAAACTTCATTACACAGATCGATTAGCATTCCGCCACAATACGTTTCCGCGTCGACGAGCATGATGCCTTCACGGGTGGAAATGGGTTAACTATTATGACGTATTGTGAGATAATTAACCTCGCAGACGGAAAACATTGACGTAAATGTAATTAAGTAATATTCAAACCGATTTAATTCCCCTTGTTGATTTTTACCGGATTTGTGATAGATTCTGTATCAAAATGCAGTTCTCAAAAAGTTTGTACATAGCCACGTCAGCAAATTTTAATTGATCCTATTTTGTTACCAACATTTAGTGGTATAAGTCGACTTTGGTAATATATATACAGGATAATTGTTAAAATTAAGAAAATATAGATACTAGAGAACATTAATGACCAAATAAAACTGACTAAAATCTCAATTCAAGAAATAAATCTTGGTAACAAAAAAGGAATAATAAAAACAAATTTAACTTTTTCCTTAATTTTTGTACAAACTTTTCGAGAACTGCACATTTGATAAACGCAATCTTTATTGACATGAAGATTCGAATCAAAGCACGTGTCCTCGCGGATGACGTGATCTATAAATTTCAATTAAGTAGGTATAATATTCATTCGTACTTTGAACCCGTACACATACATCATCAATACTATCGAATATTTTTGCAAAAACATTTATATCGCGAAACCACTTAAATATTTATGGCTCTAATATATTTTCTGTCGTCCAAATGTTAATGTTAGTCAATATAGATATGTTTTTGATTGCAGTACCTAATGAGCGGCTGGTGGGGCGAATACAACTTCAGTTGCCAACTCGTCGACTACTCGCGGAGCCCAACAGCAATGAGGGTTTGTATTTGATACATAAATAATATCAATAGCACTCGAACTAATTTCGTCCATATCACTCCATATACGTATAATCGCTGATACTAGTACTAAAATGATTAAACTTACATCTTGTTCACTGATGCTTAACAAGATCAATACAATTCAAAACTAAGCAAAAAAAAACTAGACCAACCTGACGTGTTTTTTTTTGAAAAACAAACACGTTTGAAGTACATGGTTGTCCTATGGAAACCACTAGAAATTAGTTATATGTATATAATATGTATGTATATAATATATAATCTTACATATATTATTCTGGGTAAATAAACAATAGTCAGTTGTAATCTACATATGTAAATAGTTGGTATAAATAAAAAGGTACGTCGAGTTTCTCGAATGAAGCTGAAATACAAGATAAAGTACCTAAACGCCTAACGTCCTACCCTTATTTATAAAACAGTTACTGAACTGATTAGTTGAAAAAGTTGTTTTGTCCCTTCTCACAAATACATAAATGACAGACAGATAACATGACATGACAGATAATGACAAACGATTATTATCTAATGGTTTATCAGCAGACTTTTCTAGTTTTACGCGCAGCAACTTTAAATACATCTGTCAATTCTGTCATCCAAAAATTTCCTGCTACCTAATTTTTTTTATATGGCACAAAAACCAGCAGTCCTTCCTACTTTTACGCGCACCTAATTTAAATAGGTACATCTGTCATCTAAAAATTACTAACGTCTACATAATTTACGTATTCAAATATTACCATATAACCAGAAACCTCCAGTGAAAGTTGAGCATCCTTGACATTAGTGACGTCCTTAAACACAAACGGGGCTTAATCGCCTAAAACTATGTTTTTAAACCCAACCTCCGACGTTTCAAGGACGGCATTGCCCCCTTGACCTCGGAGCAAACTGCAGATGGCCAAAGTTGACATCAACATCTTCTAGCTACGACGCGCGACTCGACGCGATTAAGTCGTTTGTAATTTTAATTATGTGTAAGGCCGATATTGCACTATCATACAAATATGTTCAATTGATCATAGACAACATGCCGTCCTTTTTCTTCACGTTGGAGAAAAAGGAGTCATACAGACAGATCAGATATCTTCTTCTCCCTCGGTTCCTCATGGCTGAGGGTCGCGACCATGAGGTCGTTATTTTGCGCACCAAAGTTCTCCATTCAGGACGGTCTTCTGCAGTCCTAATAATAGGCGCCTGTGTTAATTCCCTGCTATAACGCTGTCCACCCAGCGGGTTGGTGGATTAGAATAGATATATTTTTTTTTAGATGACCAGATACAGGGTGGGCCAATGATAAATGCATTTTTGAAAATTGAAATAATAGGATTTTTTGTGGTTTTGAAATAAAAAGTATATTTAGAAAGTATGATATCAAATAAATAAATTTTACGTTTTAAAAATTAAATCATCAAGATGTCGTCCGTGGCTTTTGCGGCACTCTTCCAGCCTTGCTTGTAAATTTTGAAAGACTTTCGTCAGAAGTTGCGGAGATATTGCTTGGATTTCTTGGCGAATGTTCTCCTTTAATTCTGCTGTGGTTGCCGGATTATTTGAGTAGACTTAGTTTTCAAGTAACCCCATAAAAAAAGTCAGTTGGAGTTAAGTCAGGGCTCCTGGGAGGCCAAGCAATATCACCCCGAATCCGAACTCAAGTCGAAAACGCCGACGAACAGACACATAAGATCGATTGTTTTCATAAAAAGCTTGAATGCAAAACGCTCGCTGTTCTCCCGTGTAAGACACCATTTTGAATAAAAATTTACTTTTTAGGGTTCCGTAGTCAACTAGGAACCCTTATAGTTTCGCCATGTCTGTCTGTCCGTCCGTCCGTCCGTCCGTCCGCGGATAATCTCAGTAACCGTAAGCACTAGAAAGCTGAAATTTGGTACCAATATGTATATCAATCACGCCAACAAAGTGCAAAAATAAAAAATGGAAAAAAATGTTTTATTAGGGTACCCCCCCTACATATAAAGTGGGGGCTGATATTTTTTTTCATTCCAACCCCAACGTGTGATATATCGTTGGATAGGTATTTAAAAATGAATAAGGGTTTACTGAGATCGTTTTTTGATAATATTAATATTTTCGGAAATAATCGCTCCTAAAGGAAAAAAAAGTGCGTCCCCCCCCCTCTAACTTTTGAACCATATGTTTAAAAAATATGAAAAAAATCACAAAAGTAGAACTTTATAAAGACTTTCTAGGAAAATTGTTTTGAACTTGATAGGTTAAGTAGTTTTTGAGAAAAATACGAAAAACTACGGAACCCTACACTGAGCGTGGCCGGACACGCTCTTGGCCGGTTTTTTTCTTTTAAATGACACCATTATTATATGCCAATGTTTTGTAATTTTGACAAAGGAGGTCGAGACAAAAGTGAATTTATCACTGGCCCACCCTGTATATGATAATGTAATAAAAATCATGAAAGTTACAATCATTGATAAATGACGGTACCCGCAGATGGCGGCAACGTGCTGGTGGTACTACTTCAGCAAGTTCACAGAGTTCTTCGACACGTTGTTCTTCATTCTGCGCAAGAAGAACGAACAGGCTTCGACGCTGCACGTCATACATCACGGCATCATGCCCTTCTCCGTCTGGATGGGCCTTAAGTTCGCACCAGGTATGAAAAAATCCTTCGAAATATGTAAAAATGCTCGTTTAGATAGCTCACCTATGATAGATGCTAATTTTGGGATTCGTTGTCAAAACCAGATCCTCAGAGACGTGGCGAAATGTCGGGATAACGCTAAAGAAGATAAAGGGCAGGCTAAGAAAGAAATGTACCTCGGAAACATGTAGAAAAAAATGTGTTCGTTCAGATGGTGATACTGATTATCATTTAATAATTTAAAACATATCAGGCAACGTATATGAGGCCAATTGTGGAAACTGAGGTTTTAAAACTTTAACTAAGTACGAATTATAACTACAAATTTTACTTTGACAATAATTAAATATTTTTCTATTATATTTGATAAAAACCAAACCAGAGAACCTATCTAGTATAGCACTGGCACAGTATATGAAACAACAGACAATATTTTTAATTTGCTGAGACATTATAATTTTAGCGGGACCTAAAGTATTTTTTGTGTAACAAGTAAATTATAATTTAGGAATTGTATTTAAAAACATAGGCGGATCAGACTGATAAAAAAATTACAAAGCAAATAACCAGCACATTCCTTGAAAAAAATAAACAATTGAGAATTATTAATACTAATAGGTTTTCCTGTAATATATAGATTGAAAACTGTCTCGTGTATTTTTTTGAAAATTTTACGCTTAGTAGTTTCGGAGATAAGAGGGGGGGGGGATGTTAATTTTTTGCCTATTTTCTTAAATGAAAATTACTTTAATACTAAAAATTATTAAAAAAAAATATTTTTGAAATACTTATAAAAGGCTTATTTGATATGTAACACAATATAGTGGCCCCTATAATTGAATTTTCTTAATTTAAATTACATGTCCGTCGTTGGGTCACAGGTTTACATATGTGTGCCAAATTTCAAGTTAATCGGTTCGGTAGTTTCTTCTATAAGGTTTCCGTTTTTCCTTTTTGAGGTACGGAACCCTAAAAACCTAAAAACTATCGGTTTGGCGAGTTCAATTCACACTTGTCCCTTTACAAACTACTGACGATATGTAAAATTATACTGTGGTGACAGCTGCCATTCAAATGAATTTACCAAAACATTATGGTAATGAACAACATATCACGAAAAAACGGGGTGGATTGATGTCTTAATGAAAACCTATTGTATATTTTATAAGATATGTTGTAAAATCTTCGCTGGTCTCAGGTCTTCGTATTGATGGTGAAATAATAAGCGGACTGTAGTTTGGTGCTGGTTTAATCCAAATTGTGAGAGAATACAAAAGAAAGCGGTACAATGAATGTCGTTGGAGGCGGAATAACCGTAAGTTTTCAAAAAGCTCTAAAAGCTGTCAAATTTGAACTTATCACATTGCCATTTGTAAATTTAGATTTAACTAGAGATTTGAAATATTATTATAATTATACAATTCAATGAATATTTTATTTAAAAAATAGTCAAGTAGTATGTGAATGAATTAAAACATTACCAATAACATGAAATTAAAAATTGAATAAATTAATACTGAAGATTTATAAAATGCATAATGTCGACTCGAACAATACTGAATATTTTAGTCAAAGAATAAACAAATTGAAATGTCAACAGATACATGATTATTAATTAAAATTAAATTGAATTATTATTATTAAATTGATAAAAATTGGAAAAATTGATTTTAATTATAGAAAATAAATGCCTTAACCTAAACGAAGAAAGGATCGAAAACCAGGGTGGTTTTCGAACGGTTTCGTAACATGCTCCCGCCTTGAAGTCTGTGACTTCAACTGTATGCCGAGGGGGAGGGTAGATGATGGTGCAGGCCGTGAGATACCGTCGCTGCCATGGATGCCTTCCAAGTTGTCCTGCTGCTGTGTGCCACGTAGCGGTGATGTCTTGGAGGCTGCAATCTGTGCACGTGGAACGAAATGTGTGGATCGCCCATCAGGAAGTGGGAAGGAAGGAGGAAGAGACTGGAATCTGTTTGGGTGAAATTTGAATCAGTAGATGTACCTATGTGAATGTGCGTAAAATGTGTGAAAAATGTGTAAATGAATAGGTGAATCCTCTAGTGCTTCACGCTCTCTTGTTAAGTTACATAACAAGAGCTGTACCGTTTTCATGTTCAACAAAGGCCCTGCATGCAAGAAAGTGAGACGGTAATACTTGAATATCAAGATGTACACATGACAATAATGATGATGATTGAAACTGATCAACTCTGAATTATCAATGACGTGACCGTACATGGAGTTGATCGGTGCTCCCGCCACACGATTGGGATTGCATCTGTGAATTGTATAGCCATGTTTGGCTTCCAAACTACGCTCTATGTGAAGAGACGCAGCCGATGTATATTGATATGAGTACCCCTGGACTGACGGCGACTCACTGAATTGTACGTATTGGTCGCTAGGGTCAACTTTTGGAAACTGGTCACGAGAGTTCTGTTCTGGCGCCAATCTGTGCCTGGGAACAATTGAATTGAACTCACTAAATACCGAGACATGAATATTTGAATTTATAGAAATGTCGCGTGCAGATTTGCACACCTTTGTGTTTGTCGTAGACTGTAGGTTATTTATCCTCATATCTAATGTATTTTTAAGAGCCTGAGGGGACACTTTTACTACTGAATTAAGTTTTGCATACTTATGAATTAGTACTTTCGCTAGCGACATGCTAGCGAAGTAGATGTCTTCGAATAGTACCCGCTCATCTTCTATACACTCTTCGCTTGTGAATTCTGATAATATACCAATATTCGTCTGCAATGTGTCAAATTCATCATAAAGCGGCAATGTTTTGTCATATCGTAACTGCAACTCTGCAAGCTGTAATTCATTTAATTGCGGGTCAGCAGCTAAATGCGACACAAAATTGTGAAAAACAGTAAGTTTACCTTTAATAAGGTCACGTTTGTAATTAAGTTGATGTAAATCCTGTGTCGATGACATTGTGGCATAATAAAATGCTAAAAAATGAGCCTATAAATATTGGTACAAATTATGACCTTAAATAAAAACTTTGCTCTTAAAAAATCTCCAGGCGCTAAAACTATTTGCTATGCGAATCAGGTATGCACTTGTATTACGTAATCTTGTTTACGACTTATTTGCACTGCAGTTAGTTATCAAGATTGTTTTAAGAACGTGTTTGCCTATTGTTTTTGAAGTTTTTAATTGAAATTAGCGTAATAAAGTTACAAAATTATTGAATTATTGTTATCGTATTGTATAGGAATTATGTGAATGTGATAGTTAATATTAAAATCTTATGTATTACTGTGAACTGGGTCAAGAGGTTATACCTACTAAAATGAATACCTCTAGTGAATAATCCTATCGAAATGCCTACTGGCTTCTAATCCAAACTATGGCAATGAATTAACTTTCTGCACTGAATGGGAAAGCAATGAATTTGGTATTTGAATAGGTATGAATTTGGTACTGAATTATATACCTAATGAATATTGCAGCTACACAGAAAAGGAAGAAACAAAGGAATATGGATTGAATAATAAAGGAAATGGAACGATCTCACTTTTTTCGTTTTCCTCCTGGGCTGGATGCTGCTGGATCTTGAATATTGGCTCCCGCTGATCTCCACTGAATACTCCTGGACTGGTCTAGTTGGCGCTGAATTGGCTGGATCCCGCGACTGACTGCTGGTCACGGATGGATGCCCACTGCAATGGGATGCTGCGTGTGCTCGTCGCGACTTTCACCCGTCCTGGATCCTGGCTGATGGGATGGGACGCGATGAGTGGAAGCCCTGGAACCTGCACGCAGCTGAATACGCCCTGCGCCAACCTGGTCGACCCACGGCTTCGATGATGAAGACCCGTTGCATAGGTGGAGCCTGACTCGGTGCCACAGTCTTGTCCTCTCACAATTCAGAGGCTTCGTAAGGACCATGTAAACTTCTAAATTACATGGATATGGATGCCAAATTGTAAAAATATGAATAAATTTGAGAAGAACAAAGACAGTGACACTGTGAATTGTCGTTGTGGAGCGCGGAATAACCGTAAGTTTTCAAAAAGCTCTAAAAGCTGTCAAATTTGAACTTATCACATTGCCATTTGTAAATTTAGATTTAACTAGAGATTTGAAATATTATTATAATTATACAATTCAATGAATATTTTATTTAAAAAATAGTCAAGTAGTATGTGAATGAATTAAAACATTACCAATAACATGAAATTAAAAATTGAATAAATTAATACTGAAGATTTATAAAATGCATAATGTCGACTCGAACAATACTGAATATTTTAGTCAAAGAATAAACAAATTGAAATGTCAACAGATACATGATTATTAATTAAAATTAAATTGAATTATTATTATTAAATTGATAAAAATTGGAAAAATTGATTTTAATTATAGAAAATAAATGCCTTAACCTAAACGAAGAAAGGATCGAAAACCAGGGTGGTTTTCGAACGGTTTCGTAACATATGTAATTGCTTCATTTAACATAGTGTCATTGACTTATATTTATAATATGCATGATAATGTAAGGTCGAAATACGGGCGCCAAAAATGTTTTTACTGAAACAACTGTTCAAGAATGCGAACCAAGCGTGTAGTCTATGCGACCAATCGCGTTAGATACGAACACGTCAACGATTGTATAGTTCCACCAAAGCGTATCAAACGAAAATGCTCAGCCGAAATTATATGAATTACCATAAACTTACTTCTGAAATTTTCAGTTGTAGTAACTATATTGTACAAACCTACCGATCGCCAATTGCACTCTGCTGTTTTCTGGACCTAAGATATTTCGCATTCATAATATGATAAGTCTACTTTGTTTCATTATCTTTATAGTTCCTATATAACTTACAAGAACGCATATTAACTAACGGGAGCAAATTGTTATAACATCGCATGTCTATAATCTGCATTCAACGAGCACCGTCTAAACGTTTCCGACGAATCCAGTCGAAGGCCGAAAGACTTGATGCATCAGCACTTTCTAAAACGATGTCACGTGAGTCATCGTTCTGGTTAAACGGATTAAACTGTTCAATTGATCAAACGGACGTGGAATCAACTGTCGACTGCGGCATTTCCAGACCGATACGACCTTCAAATCTTCAATAAGCGTACCATCTTAAAGATCGGCAACACACCTCCATCACTTCTGGTGTTGCGGGTGTCCATGGAAGGCAGTGATCGCTTACCATCAGGCAACCTGTTTGCTGGTTCGTCTATCACATAAAAAATAAACAGGGGCTTTATTCGACATGCGAAAATGTACCGTTGATTCTCTTAGAAAAATCGTGACTTGTCCAATTGGTACAATCACCTGTCAAAATTAGACGTTAGCAAACGACAGTTGGGTCACACTATAATAAAGAGTACTATCGTACAGTATGGCCACTCCCGCTCCCCGCTGAAAATGCCGCCCACCCCCTCTCGGTTACCTCACAGTTACCGCCTGTCAAAAACGCGAACAGTCGACCTGTCATATTGCACTCATACAAGCATAGTACGCGTTCACCTACACGAGCTTGAGACTGTTTGTTAGGAACGCGCCTCTTTCATATATTTGATCGCCAGTGTCCGAGGTGTACAACCAAACCAACCTACTATAGACCGTATTGTAATAATAACTTTTTTAAATTCCTTTTGGTTGTACAGAAGATATAATCCACGTGTGATAATAATATCAACATTTGTTTTTTTTTAATGATGCAATTGACAGTTGTGCATGTCGAATAAAGCCCGGGAGACACGCGTTGAGCTCTCGCGGTCATGGTTAACGTTACACAACCTAGTTGTCACTGAAACATGCTGTCAGGGTTCGTAAATGTCATAATAATCATAATAGTAAGAGCAGGTTAAATAGCGAGCTAAAAATAATCACAATAGCGAGAAACACGTAAAGCAACATAAAAAAACTTAATCTTCAACTTATTAACTCCAATACAATATCTAATTTATTCTTAACTAGCGACCCGCCCCGGCTTCGCACGGGTACTATACCTACATATAAACCTTCCTCTACAATCACTCTATTAAAAAAAACCGCATCAAAATCCGTTGCGTAGTTTTAAAGATTTAAGCATACATAGGGACATAGGGACAGAGAAAGCGACTTTGTTTTATACTATGTAGTGATTATCACATTATTTGTTTAACATGCATATTAAGATATTTTACGTATTTTGCGCTAATTACGTAAAGCAAAATTGTACATTAATAACAGAATATTTTGGAAATCACGGTTACCGCAGATTTGCACTCGCATATTTATGATTATGACAGCGCAACCGCTTATTTTAGTGATGTTTACGACCTGTACTTCGAGTTGTAGGTGTAAACAATCGCAAGAATTTGAAATGTATACAATAGTGTAGGACGCCGCTGGCACGCGGTGGTGTAATATTTAACAAAGTATTAAAGCACCTGCCTATGTATGGTGACCGCATAGCGCGTTATATTGCAATCTTTAGACTTCAGATAGTTCGAATAATAATGGGTTTGGCTGCAAAGGTTCTGTTTTTTCGTGAATCTTTCGCCGTTTATGACTTTTTAAATACTCCAGTTTCATCACCTAGTTTTGCAATCTACTTCAATAGAATCGTTTCCGTGTGTGTGTGTGTGTTTTTTTCACACGTAAGTACATATATAGGTACTCCAGTATTAGCATCAGCTTGTTTTGCAACTCTTTCAGTAGGATCATTATTTGATGTGTATTTTTCCTCTACAGCTTACGTATAAGTAAATTCAAACCCGGAACAGACATTTTACTGTATACCGTTAATTAAACTATTCATGGACAAAATTGGACAAAAAACGAATTACTACGACTGTGTTACTTATTCATTAAATTAGCATAGTCGACGTGAAAACATAGAACAACGTCCTAAGACAACGTCATTTTGAATAATGACAACGGTCAATATTTTTGATATAAGCGGATATGAAAAATTATGGTTATTTTACTATTTTTGTTACATTTGACACTTGCCATATAGGTACATATATTTTTATATTTTACATTTACGAGATAAAAATGGCGTTTGTCACGTTTCGAAACAGTTGAAACTATAAACATAGTGGCGATTTTTAAGTTTAATTTCGTAGTTTTAAATACCTATAGCTTGTTGGATAATTTACCATAATTTACAGCTCTATCATAACTAAGTAAAAATATTAATATAAGGTTACGAAGGCTTCCATAAGATTCAATACCGTCGTACTTTTTAACCATTAATAGAAGCATTGTTTTTGTGACACTGAACCCTATCACATAGACAAGTCACGGTTTGACGCAATGACTTCAGTGCTATGACACGTGAACTATTCAAATTAAGCAGGTACGCAAATCTCTGTTTACCGTACAATTCACTGGGAGGTTGAGTTATATGTTTTAAATAAATAAGACACTCGGATAGAGTACTATTCTGAATTTTATTATTGATGTTTGCGTTTGCGCTACTTTAATACTACAACTTGCGGGGCCAGATATAGGGTTACGGTATTCTATGTATATATATGGGAGACTAGCTTTTGCTTCGCTCGCGTTAAATTAGAAAATTGCGGAATGCTCCATACAAACTTCCACCCCCCATGTTAGGGAAGTGGGGGGTTAGAAAGAGACGAAAAGTAGCCTATGTCACTCTCCATCCCTTCAACTATCTCCACTTCAAAAATCACGACAATTCTTCACTCCGTTTTGCCGTGAAAGACGGACAAACAAACAGACACACACACTTTCCCATTTATAATATTAAATAAGTAAGTATTTCAGAGAACAGTGTGATATCCAAGGATCGTCATCAATAAATATAAAACCTTGTAAAAATAATGCTGTTAATTTTGTGACCAAGCATAAAATCATTCTTATTTATTTAGTATGATTTGAATGACGATGATTGACTCTAACTTAACAAGTCACGTTGATTTGGTAACACCTTACCTAGGCTATTTTCAGAAAACTTCGTAATATCAATATCGTGGAGAATAGATTAGGTAGGTGTATGAAATAATGTAAATCTTGGGATTCGTTTTGTGAATACCGATAGTTTTGTTTCACGGTTGACAGATTATCTACATGTAAGCTACGTAACCAAGGAAATCTCAATTGTAGTTAGGTACTTTCTTTTTGTACTGGAGTGGACTTAAGTTCATGCCTAAACGAATTCTTTACATAAAATAATTGTTCTTTATCGTAATTATAATTATCCAACAGTACTGTAACAAGAAGACGCCTGAACGCTCTACTAATTAAGCATCCAATTTTGTCTTATGTAATGTGCAATCCCTTTCAACTGAATTCTCTCTGTATACGAACATTTCTGCAAATAGCTTACTTTAAAATTGGTTTGTTATGCGTGTCAGTTTATTTTCGGAAACACAATACCATCTTCATATTTTACTTGGCAAGTTAGCAATTACCTAAATCATGTAATTGTAAAACTACTTACCAACCTAACCAAAACTAGATGATACAATTCAATAATGTGCATTTATTATCATTTACTTAGATTACTTCCATTAGTTCCTCCTAGACTCTAAGTCAGCGTTTTTCAAACTGTGGGGCGCGCCCCCGGGGGCGCAGTAAAATTGTAAAGGAGACGCGGAATCTTGGGTCAAGTGCAGCACATCACACTTTACCTGACTAATAGTTATAGTTGGAGAGGGGTGGACATTTCATTTTTCACGGCAGGGAAGGGTGCTTAAAAATAGTTTGGGAACCTAAGGGAATCACCATTAAGTTGATGCATAACCTTTACTCCGAAGGCGCTATTTACATATACTATATTTAAAATTTCAAACTGTCAAAATCCTGCCTTATCTTCTTATTTACAATTCTTAATAAAAACGTGCCAGCGCGTTCTCAAAGTTTTATCGAATTTTAATATATTTTTCTCTCCACAGGCGGCCACAGCACATTCTTCGCGCTCCTCAACACGTTCGTGCATATCGTCATGTACTTCTACTACATGGTTTCGGCCATGGGGCCCAAGTACCAGAAGTATATTTGGTGGAAGAAGTACCTCACCGCTTTCCAGATGGTATGTCATGTTTTTCAGTCATTACCAGACGTCGTAACTTTTCCAGCAGTTTTGGAGTAGCATTGTCGCGTTCAAGGAATATATATATTTCCGAAGCCAGCTGGGATAGTTAATTATTTTTATTTTTTATTTTTAATTAGGATTAATTACAGTAAAATGAGCCTTACTTCTCATCTTAATTATTATCTATCTGGAAAACATATGTACGAATTCCTTTATTTCTGCCATGCTGCACCGAAATTGCTGGAAAACTCGTATGTGTGATTATTACTGTATGAACATTTTAATGTCCGCAAGGCATGAACATAAATAGATCAATCGACTAGTTTAGTAGTGGTGCCACAGTATCTAGCCTGTCGAGGCCTTAGTTGTGCCTACTATGAGTTTTAAATACGTTACTCGATAACGTAAACGCACGGACAATTACATTAATTGTATCGAGAATTTGACCAGCGCCCCCAAACGGTTACTTTAGTTACTGAAACTAAAAAACGTTCTGTGACGGTTACCCTGTCGGATATTCTAAAACTTCAAAACTTATAATTGAGGCTCTTGTCAGTGACAATCAATATGAAACTAGATGAAGCTACAAGAGATCGCATAGTCACAGCAAACATACAATTCTTTGACATACTATGAACAGTAAATTGAGGTATACAAAATATGTATGTGTATGGTTAAATCGTTTGCCTACGTCAACCATCGCGGAGCCCTTTAACACGTGTAAAGGTTACTTGCGTCCATGTCACATTTGCATGTAAAACAGCCCTGAAGCTTCCACATGGTATTGACAGATTACCACCTACTAGACCGCACATAAGTGCCATCAAAGTACTCGCGTTTATTGCTTGCTTCAATGTCACGTAACTTAGATTATGCTCGTTCGTATTCGGTTTTTCTAATGGGTTCCATACGTATATCTAGATGGAATCGGATTGCATAAAAGCGTTATGTCTACTCAATAGGAGCGTAAAAGATGTCTACACGTCGGAAAGCGTCGATTGATACGAGCTGAGCCGAACGGCATACACAAAGCTTTTTTCTACCGGCTTTTGCCGAGAATCTTAGCATTCGCTACGAGTAGCATAATAGAAAATAAGATATAAAAACAGGATAAGTAGACTCTGAGTTTTTGAAAATACATTTTCATATGCTCCACTTAAAGCTAGAGTGTGATAGATCTCGCAGTAACCCTTATAAACACTTTTTGAGCAATCGAGTAGTGAGATCGTAAGTGGTTTTGTATTTTACTTTTATAATCATATTATAAAATAGCCTAGCCTAAGAGTTAAAATGAATAAAGAGAAATAATTAATAATAATATGGTTAACAACCTAACCTAACCACAAAATTAAAATTTTAAAAAAAACCCCGACCGCGACATTCGATTTTCATGAAACATGGCTAAGAATCGGTTCATCCGTTCGGGAGCTACGGTGCCACAGACAGACAGACACACACAGACAGAGAAACAAACAGACACACACACACACAGACAGACACGTCAAACTTATAACAGCCCGTCGTTTTTGCGTCGGGGGTTAAAAAGGCAACGGGAAAGATTTGAATAATGACTTGAAATTAGTATGAGCAAAAATATTAGTACTTTTAAAAATAGAGCCGTAATAGGGTTTAAAACGTGCTTTAGGAATTAAATCCCCGCGTACAAATAACAGCTAGTATAAAATACAAATATGTAGTGATTGAATAAGTGTGATTTTTAACGCAAAAACGAAGGGGTGTTATAAGTTTGACGTGTCTGTCTGTCTGTCTGTCTGTGTGTGTGTCTGTCTGTGGCATCGTAGCTCCCGAACGGATGAACCGATTAAGATTTAGTTTTTTTTCGTCTGAAAGCTGAGTTAGTCGGGAGTGTTCTTAGCCATGTTTCATGAAAATCGGTCTACTATGTTACGGTTTTTTCAAAATTTTAATTTTGTGGTTTGGTTATCTATATGCTGCATCTAGTGGTAGTCATTAATCTGTGATAGGAAGAAATAACTTGTTTAGAAGAACTGGTTTAGCGTTCATTATCATATTCATATTAGATCGGCAATAGATATTTTGTCACTGAACGTAAAAACAACAGGTGTATGATTGAATAGATAATGGGTTTTAGTAGGTACTTCAGTGTTTATGTTTATAAGATAATAGGTTAATTTTGATAACCTATCAATTTTAATGTGTTATGTACATATTTATCAATTTATGTGGTATATTATTATGTTACATAACAATAAGTAGGTACATATTTGTATATTATACAGGGGTGACAGGACATTTCATTAGCAATTTTACTTTAATGAAAATGTCAAAGTTTTCGAGATATTGGCACTTTTTAATTATTATTTCTTTAAGTTTCATAAATTAAACGGCCAATATCTCAAAAACCATTGCCAATTTTGGCGTTGGTTTACGGGACACCCAGCATATATCGTGATTAAAGTACCCACAAAACAAGGCTTGTTGTGCTTAAGCTTACCGTGAGGTTTAGTCAGTCTATGTAAGAATAATCATCCTCCTTGCGTTATCCCGGCATTTGCCACAGCTCATGGGAGCCTGGGGTCCGCTTTGACAACTAATCCCAAGATTTGGCGTAGGCACTAGTTTTTACGAAAGCGACTGCCATCTGACCTTCCAACCCGAAGGGTAACTAGGCCTTATTGGAATTAGTCCGGTTTCCTCACGATGTTTTCCTTCACCGAAAAGCGACTGGTAAATATCAAATGACATTTCGCACATAAGTTCAGACAAACTCATTGGTACGAGCCGGGTTCGAACACGCGACCTCCGGATCGGAAGTCGCAAGCTCTTACCGCGCTTCTTAGTCAGTCTACGTAAGAATGCCCTAATATATATTTCTGATTGTTTACAGGTGCAGTTCGTGATGATCTTCACGCACCAGCTGCAGGTGTTGTTCCGGCCGTCGTGCCAGTACCCGCACGTGTTCGTCTACTGGATCGCCATGCACGGCTTCCTGTTCCTGTTCCTCTTCAGCGACTTCTACAAGGCTAGGTACACGCAGAAGGTGCAGAAGCGCGCCGATGGACTGTGTATGGTAAGCTATCCCCTGTACTACCGTGATCTTAAGCTGAGTTTAGACCTGCCAGTTATTGCTGCAACTTTTGAGACGCGACTATAAGTAAGAGTGAGTGGCAAATATCTGCATCTCTTTCTTGCATATACTTCTGTTTCAAAACTTGCTCGTCTAAACCTGGCTTTATAGTGGCAGGCAAAGTACGGCCCGCGAAAGGATTAAATCCGGCCAAAATAGTGTGTTATATGGCCAAGACTGTAGTATAAATGCATTTTTGGTGTAAATCTGGCCCTCCTCTAAAATTCGTTCAGAAATTGGCCCCCAATGAAAAAAGTTTGGCCACCACTGTCCACTCTGTACTTTTCCAAACTTGAAAAAACGTAAGCAAATATTTTCATTTTCGGGAAGTTACAAGTTAACAGTTGTTGGTTAACCAAACGGTTAAAGGCAAACGGATTTGACATTGAGCTGCCAGTCTTTAACCTACTTCATTTGTTTTCATTTACCCTTAATTGTCTTAAATATGTTATTTATCTTTTATTGATTGCTAAAAAAACGCATGTCAGTTTTTCTGTCACATGTCCTAATAAATTAATTGACAATGTTGAAAGTCACCTATAAGCCCTTAAGGCCCACTTGCGCCAACCACTTAACCACACCTCGGACACTGACGATTAAATATATGAAAGAGGCGCGTTCCTAGCACACAGTCTAAGCTCGTGTAGGTGAACGCGTACCATGCTTGTATGAGTGAGATATGACAGGTCAACTGTTCGCGTTTTTGACAGGCGGTAACTGTCAAGTAACCGAGAGGGGGTGGGCGGCACTTTAAGCGGGGAGCGGGAGTGGCCGTACTGTACGATAGTACTCTTTATTATACTGTGACTTAACTCAGGGTGAGTGGGCTGTCATTTGTCAAATTCCATACAAAATGGTGGGTTAACTCACCATTTTCGTTGGTGCAAGTGGCCCTAATAGTATTAAATTATTAATATAGTGATCTTTTCGCGAAATCTCGTTCTTGTCAAGCTCAACACATATCGGCTAGTTTGGTTTTATAAATGAACAATGTAAGTACCTGTGTGATCGTATTACCTCACTGAAAAGTCGTGGCAGTAAACTCGTGTAACATATTGTCTGGACTTGCGTAACCAATTTTACTAACACATTACGCCCTTTTTGAGTCATCGTTTGATTGTTTAACAACAATCTTGTAGTATTGCATAAATAGTAGGCAACTATATTGTATTAGATCGGTACAATGTCTCGGCTGTGGTATTTTGGTCGTTAAGTCCAACCATTTAATACACATACTTGTGTTGATGAGTCATGCATGTATTCCCTTGCGGGGTAGGCATAGCACATGAAATTACTCAAGTTTCATTGCCACTCTTAGCAATTAAGGGGTTGCAAGAAAACGAATTAGTGATAATGCAGTGACAGGTTGCGAGCCTCCCGCCTACGCCACAGTTAAATCCATATCCCAGTCTACTTCAACGAAATCGATAGAAAGAAAGGGGGTGGTGAAATTCATAAGAATTTCTCTGATTTTCATGGATAACCCGTGTGGGTTAAGAATTTCATTGAGTAGTAGTTTTAAATGTCTTGTAAAAGTGTAAAGACTTGTACGGAATACCGTCTTGCGAAATGGTGTAAAGCCCCAAGGCCACCGCCCGGAGATACTACTTTCGGACGCGATTCGATGTGTGTCATGTTAAACGAAGTTTGTTAATGTTATACCCTGTTGCGACACGCCGCTGAACTAAGCTTGCATCGTTTTTATGCTCGTCCTCTTTCTAACCAAACTAACTGACTTGAGCGTGATGCAAGTCAGGGTGGGTTGATGAAAACGAGAAGGGTTAGTAGTGCGATGTGACGATGTCAGCCTATTGTGATTGATGCAACTACATAGTTTTAATTTAAGTTTCAAAATAAACTAATAGAAATGGGAAAGATGTTGCGCACAATCAGAGGTAGTACAAAATCAACAATAGAAATCGTTAAAAATACTTATGTCTGATGACAGTGATGACTTTAGTTAGAAAGGGTTCTAAAATGATTATGTTTCATAGAAATGTAGACTATAGCTATATATCACAGCAATGTTAAATAACAGGGATGCATATAATTGTATGTATCATCAAATTCAATTCAATTAATTTCCCTAATTAAGACATCAAACAAATGTCAACAAGTTTCCTATCACGTGCCATTGATAGCTTATATGAAATTGCAACTCAATAACACAATGGAGTGGTTAGCCATTTGCTAAAGGACTAACACCAGGCAGGAAGCGAATTATCAGGTGATTTTTTTCTCTTCAAATTGCTTACATTTTTTATTCGCTAATTAACTGTGTAGCGGATAAAAGCGTGGGAGAAACTACTAATATAGTTATTCCATAGCACTTTTTATTTCATTTATTACGAGGAAATTAATAGCATCACGTGATTCACGTGTCTACACGCGCTTCTTTTCCTATTTTAATATTTATGTCTGCGTGAATAGGTTCAGTTTTAATTGCGATATCTAGTTTTTTCTTTGTCTGTGACAAATATAATTTTATTGTCCAAGTACTTTTACATTTTGTTCGCGTAAGGGAAGAATTAAATTGGCACGTTTATGTACAAGTCGAGGTCATTTGTAAGCAATTATAATGTGAAAAGACAATTATATTATGGCGTTGTTGACGATTGCGAGTAGAATCTAGTACCTAATTAGTAGTACTAGATTCTACTCGCAATTTCGATTGCATGGATTGCGTTAATGATAAATGCTATCATATTATGATTTTCTGTTCAAACAAAACAAATAGGTATAAGTTATAGTTATTTAACATGCACTGTGATGACAAGGCCCTAAAAGACCGGTGCTGAGTAGTAAATAACAAAATAACAGTATCTGTTACTGTCTACGCTGCAGTAACAACCTGTTACATTAGTTATTTACCATCCGCACCCTTACGAGTCTTAAGACTTTACCAATAGAGTTCTACAAATACGTATCAAGGGGGTTGGTAAATGTCATAAATGTCAATCGCTACTGCATGGTTGGCACAAATGTTTGATCCTCGAGTTGCGGAAGGATCCTGGATTTACCCCAGATTATCTTCCCTCCATGCAATCCCTATCAGGTTAATATCCTACAAGAGACCCCAAGTTAGGTTAAACTAGAAAAAAAGGCGTTTGCCATTGTTGTCAATTTTACGACCGGTCTCGTTTTAATTTATTTATTTAACTTTATCTGATTACTCATAATAAAAGCCCTCTTTAGGGCTTAGTAAATCTGTGTAAGGATGTGATTGAAATGTATTTGTTGCAGGCGGTGGACGTGGGCGCGGCGGCGACGCGCGGCTACAAGGAGGGCTCGCAGGTGCCGAGCGCGTACGCGTCGTCGGCCGCGGACGCCTTCGTGCGGCGGCGGCCCGTCTCATAGTGCCCGTCGAGCCACCCCGACTGCACTGCACAAACTCACCGCAACTCGAATGCCTTGTAATTTAGAAGTACAGAGCTATATTCCGAATATATTCTATGAATTGTTAACGATTCGGTCAGATATGTCCCGTTTAGACGGATCCGGAACTTGCGTGCGACTTTTGTCGCTTTGCCGTGTTGGGTCGATCGACTGAATGGATTGAGTAGTATTTTCGAGTTCTGAAACCGTCTAAATGCGGAATTTGTAGGATATTTAAAAAGGTGTGGTCTGTAATTTTTAGTCACAATTGTAGATCTTACTTTGATCACTTCGCGATATCGTGGACGGGCATTGTGTATTATCGTAACTGTAAATAATGTTTTTGTAACGTTCGGGTCTCGGCTTACGTTTGAGGAGGGTAGTGGATCGTCTGTAAATATTATTTTATCGCTTAGGTAGTCCATAATGCGAATAATTGAAATGCGTTACCATAAAATTCTGTAAGGTGTCCAGTGTCCATTTTGTTTCGGAGTTTTCCCGAATGAAGTGTATTTTCGTAGTTTCTTTCACGTTTATTATGTCTACTGTTAATACCAAAAACTGAACAAGTATGAGCTCGGTACAATGTGTCGGGTCTGTGTGAATACTGTATAGATTGCATTTAAGTTGTGACATTATTGTTGTACTTGTTCGCGAGTACGGGAGCGGCGGCGGCGGAGGCCACCGATAGGTTACGTTTTAGAGAATAAGTAAGCTTTAGGGCCGATTCATACGGTGCGCGAACTCGCATGCGATTGTATATACACCTCGGAGTTGACCTCCAATCCGGTCGAATGCCGCAATAACCGGGTCCACACAGAGCGAGGCAATTTACTCGCGCGGCAAATATTCAGTGAACATTTGCCGCTCGAGCACATTGCCTCGAGACCTACCTCGCCCTGTGTGGACCCAGCTAATATCCCATGCGAATTCTCGTACAGTGTAAATTAGTTCTTACGAGTAGTCACTCTATACATGAACAAAAACACATATAAAACAAGTGTTAACCTTTCGCATGCCGAAACGTGGATCCGTGCAGTCAATATTAAATTCTTATTATTTTTAATTAGAGTTGATAGCTACTAACGTGGATCCACGTTACATATGTATACGACAGGTTAAATGAGAAAAAACTTATTTGTATAAGTAAACATTTTACAGCTTACTTATTTCTCTATTATTATGTAGATGTGTGCGCGGGCGAGGATTCGCCAATTAATTAATGTTAATTATTATTTTGTATCATGTTATGGTGTAATAATGCTTTGAATGTTGTGCAATGTGAAGTGCCGGTTGCTTTTTGCGACAGATATGCTCAAATAATACTGCGTATTCACTGTTTTGCTATTCTATTTATTATTTTAATAAAGAAGTTTACAGTATTTTTTCTGGTGTTTCATGCCCTTTCACACTAGGTACATACCAAAGAGGATCGAGTATTATAGAGAGTTACTGTCAAAGTAAATTATGTAATCACAGTGCATAGACTGCCATCTCTTGACAAAGGCTTAAAACTTTTGAACCACAGTTTTAACAATTTGGCCCATATTCTTAGCTTTATATGTGTTAAAATGTCAAATATTAGTACTAGCGCCATCTAGCTGAGCGTACCCCAAAGGTGTAATGCCATCTAGGCCCGTACCTTTTTCTGTACGGTACTGAGGTACGTTTTTTTCTTAGACTTTATCTGTCTATACGGAGTTATATATATATATATATATATATATATCTTTGGTACATACGATTGCCTCCCAGCTTACCAAAACATATGAGCCAGGTCAGTGATTCGGTCAAGTTGTGTTCGAATGTATGGGAAATTAAAAAAAAAATCCAGCAAAATTTTAATGTAGTATGGTACCTTAGGGTAAGGTGCTTTGCGTCCCTTACCGTCCCCTTGACGCAACACCCCCTTTTAGTACGTAATAGTTAGGTTCCTTTTTACGGTTTTTCTTCATTTTTGAGAAAAGTATCAGAGTTAGGAAAAAAGTGCCTATGAAAGAATTAATTCTTTTTAAATTTTAAACAACAAAGGATACATACATTTTTTTGTAGCACTACCATATACGTGCATTAGCTTGTTGAAGTTCGATATGCCTCAGTACTTAATGAAATAGTCATATGTTTATTAGTGGTTTAATTTCGGAATTTTGTCAAAGTTTATCAAGCTACTAATTTTTGCCCTTCTGAAGTACCTTTTTACCAAGTTTCAGGCCTGAAGCTTGAAATAAAACCTTTTCCCCATACAAACTTCAGCCAACCTCATTTTAACTCCCTTAAAGGATAAAAATCCAAAAACGCTGAAATTTGTTTCTTTCCATTTTAATTTTACCTTTATAGTCTTTATACAAAGTTTCAAGCTCATATTCTCAAAATAAAGGTAGATCCTCATACGAACTTTGGACACCCATTTTCACCCCCTTAGGGGATGAATTTTGAAAATTCCTTCCTTAGCGGGTTCGTAGACCTTATAAGTAACCTATGTGCCAAATTTGGATTCTCTAGCACCAGCGGTTTGGGCTTTACCTTGATTTAAGTCAGTCGGTCACTCAGGACTTCGCCGTTTATACAATTATATACATATAGATAACATGAAAATAGTGCATGATATAAAAAATATTATATGACCTTTCTTATTGGGAATTTGAGCATTATTTCTTTCATTGACACCTTTTTTCTAAAAAGTACCTATACTTTCCCCAAAAATTAAAAAAAACTGAATTTTGGGACATATTTTAGGGTAAAAGGGGGGGTTGCGTCAGGTGCAGGGGAGGGGACGCTAGTGTGCGCAAAGCCCTTACCCTAAGGTATCAAACCGCATTTGTTTTTATTTGGATTTAAATTTTTTTTTCAAAAAACAGTTTGACCGAATCACAGGGGTAAAGCCTGTACAAAGTTCCAGGGAACCCGGCCAACGTCACAATCGCTTACGCGTATATTGTTATCGCGCCAATACGGAAGAGCGATAGAGAACGATAGCTAACTACGATAACGATATTATTAGCGTAAGCGATTGCAACGTTGCCTATTAGGTACCATGAAATATGGAAACTGATTATATCGAGTAAAATTAATACATTTATATAATTGCGCCCATACAACCATTTCAGTCGCAAAATCTTCAAATCAGTAACTAACTGTCAAATGTGACATAACGCGTGGTAACGGCGTGCAAACAATGCGACCGTATTGATACAATAACAAAATGTAGTCGCCGTGTGCACTCGTTACGGTAACAAAATGTGTACGAATTTGTGGCTGTCAATGTCACTGTCAGAATGACTTTTAACGACACTTTATTAGTCGACGTTTGCACACATAACGGTAACAACATGTGGACGAATTTGTGGCTGTCATTGTCACTGTCAGAACGGTTTCTGACAGTGACATTGACAGAATTTGTACACACATGTGTAGGTCTGATTACCGAACTGCTCCTAAACCACTGTATCCGCAAATGACAATCTGAAATACGAAGGTTTCTCAAACTGTCTTGTGAAGTTGTGGACTGGTTGCTTTGAATCATTTAAATATGAGCGAATTAAATAATAATAAACGACGACGACCATTTAAGCACTCTTCGACATTTTATAGAAATGTGGGAAAGTTAAGAAAAGTGCAGAATGATAATACAAATAGATAAGCACTTTATAGTTACTTAATGTATTAAATATATAATTTTTAATTCTTATTGATAAAAATGAAGTGTAGTGTTGCTTTACACAATAAAAGTAGGAATCAAATGAAATAGAGTATTTACTGTGATATTAATAGAATTTCTGTTGCGCAATGATAGTTTTTTCAGTACAGATGCTGCTTTTTTTAACGCAGTAGTGCGAGCAAATCAAGCAATGATTCATTTCTTGTCTGGTCGAAACTCTTAGCTTAGATTTAGGTACTGAAAATCGTCGTACGATACACGTGCGAAAAGGACATTCACAACTCGTGTCGATTTAAAACACTCCCTTCGTTCGTGTATTAATTTATTGCTACTCGTATCGATTTTCCTCTTTTCCGCACTCGTATCTACAAGTATTTTGTTTGGGTTACAAAAAAAACACATTATTTACTCTACTACGTTTTATTTATGTCTCTTTAACATTACAAATTTGTAGACACTTATCTATACAAAAATCTTGACAAAAGAAGTACAGATCGCTGAAATGAATGTTGATAGTAATATTAAAGAAGACTACTTCAACAAGTGTCAATTGTGAAATGCCGCACAATACTAGTTGCATAATAATATGATCCCCGATCCTTTACAACCCAGCAGCTCGGTACGCACGTTACAATTTTTTTTTAATCTTCTTTAGTGAGGGCAACTGAGTACGACGGCATATTTAATTGTTTATAAAGTTTGAGGATACCTGAAAAAAATGAATACAAGAAGCCATTCTGCTTTCGGTCACGCGTGTACGCTGCGACCATTTTGCGACCGTTTGTTGACCGTTTGGTGACCGTTTGGCGACTGTTTTTTACATGGAATATTACCGTCTTAATCCATATTTTAACAACTTTATTGGTTTTCTAGGCATTATTTTTATTATTTCAGTATAGTATATGCACCAGAGCACTAAAACTTCACCAATCAATATACATAACACGCAAACACCGAGTAGTCAATAATATTATTACTGGTTAAACTGAGGTAAATTGATGGCGCGTTGATAAATTTAGACTTATTTTATGAAATCACTCGAGCAATTTAATTGGCCATGGTAATTAGCCCACATTATATTACAAAAGCAAACAATATTTATCTTTAACAAATTCTTACGCCATTACATTTTAATGTCAAATGATTTTATTTCTTTTTTACTTTGACGTCTCTGACAGTCGCCATTTGAAAAGAATGAAATGAACGAATGATTTTGGGAAAGTAGTCGCCAAACGGTAACAATGTGTGCACGCGTAGTGCACACTTCTGTCACTTCTGTGACCATTTGTGCCTGTTACCAATCGTCCCCATTTGGGTCGCCGCGACTAAACGTCGACCGTACTGCGACTAAGCATTGAGACCCGAAGACCTGTGTGTACACAAAATAGGAGGATTTGCGTAGGAACGGCGACCGATTATGGTTATATGGGTGGGAATAAATTAAAACATTCAACAAAGTATGTAACTTCGTTTCTTCCCGAAGTTGGACAGATGGCAGCACCATCTGTTTTGCTATATCGGAAAATGGTAAGGGTAGTATAATATTTTTCACCTCACTAGCTCAGAAAGGACTTTTTTATTCTTTAAAAACAGATAGCAATCGCATTTTATCCACAAGAGTGCAAAGAATATTTGAAATACGAACGTGTCATTAGTTACTTTTTTAAATATAATTTCTTGTAAAGGCATGTCCCAGACGGGACAATTTTCTCCCTGTGCTTAAATTGTCTTAACAAATCATGTGATGTGAACGTAAAAATAATTTCATATCGAATTGTATCCGACTAAAAACACTAAATTCAAACAATTTTATAACATGATTTTACCATAAAACACTTGAAAACGTACAAAAAATTGTATTTTTGACTTTTCCACTGTACTTATTCAGAACGCACCTTAAGTAACATTGCAATCTCAAAACGCGTGAAACGGAACGCACCCAAATAGATTTTTCTTCTTGATTCTTAATTTGAAACTTTTGTGGTGTCGGTGGGTGCATAGTGGAAATTGTAATAAACGCAAATTGACTTATTTCTGTGCAATTATGTTCCAGTTATTTTTAACCCCCGACGCAAAAACGAAGGGGTGTTATAAGTTTGACGTGTCTGTCTGTGTGTATGTCTGTCTGTATGTCTGTTTGTCTGTCTGTCTGTCTGTGTGTGTGTGTGTGTGTGTGTCTGTCTGTCTGTGGCATTGTAGCTCTCGAACGGATGAACCGATTTTGATTTAGTTTTTTTGTCTGAAAGCTGAGTTAGTCGGGAGTGTTCTTAGCCATGTTTCATTAAAATCGGTCCACTATATCGCGGTCGGGGGTTTTTTCAAAATTTTAATTTTGTGGTTATATTGCGTGTTTCCTCGCTTTAGTGAGGTGGAAAGTTATGTGTTACACACGGGATGCAAAGTTATTTTACCTCGTGTGTATTGCAACACTCTCTAAGCTCAGGATTCTAATTTTGAACTACTCGCTTCGCTCAGGATTCTATTTTCGAACCACTCGCTTCGCTCGGTGTTCAACCGTAGAATCCATTCGCTAGCTCGTAATTCAACCCTAGAATCCATTCGCTAGTTCGTGTTGCAATTCCACACTCGGTTAAAATACAACTTTGCTCCCTTGTATAACAAATAACTATACACCTATACTGAGTTCAGTCAGTTGCACCAAACAGCCTGTCGCCGTTGAAATGTTCACTGAATTTTAGTAGGATTTTAGTGCATCGGAAATCCCATAATTCTCCAAGTGACGTTGGTCATTCAACAGCTTTATGGTCGCCAACTGGCCGTTAATCAGCTTGATGAAGTTTCAATCATTTCCAATTTTAATACAGTTGAATTAGTTTGCGGGTAAAATTCATCAAGCGAAACAAAATCAACTCTAATGTAACGTTGATTTCACAAACCAATTTTTCATTTGTACGGATGTAGGAACACGCACTTCTAAATACCTACTCTTAGTGGGTCAAATAAGTCCAGTTTTCCTAAACTTTTGTTGCATAAATATGACTGTTTCCATACCTTAAGTGACCTAACGCTTCAAGCTTCAAGTGCCCTTTTATCAGAAATTCCGCCCGAATAACGAATAATAGATGAGATTCAATGGCAAAAACCAAATATTGTAATAAACATGCAAAATGATCGATACTAAAAGTTGGCTAACTGGCAGCCGTGAGCTCGAGAGGCGACAATTTCCACATGAACTTTGCCGGCAAGGCTGCTATAATCTGCATAGCTGCAGATGATTATTAGGTTCTTGAGAAACATATAATGTGGCCGTTTACTTGACCGAGTCGCTGCTAAATTCCTATTTTGCATAGGTTAGTTTTGAACCTGTTCAGTTTAGGTATTTATTCATTGCCTATAATGATGTTTAGCATCGTCCTACCTAATAAATACCTACCTACCTAAATTAGGTCAATTTAATCAACTTCTTTAACCTGGAGGAGGAGGTTCTAATATTCGTGTTTCTTTCGATTACTCCAAAACCCGTAGTCCGATTTGAATATTCTTTTATTTTCAGTGTATGGCAAGTTATTAATATTTTTTTTTGTCCAGAAGGCAAATAATAAATAAGTAATGTTCAGAAATTTATACCTTTATATTAATACAGTTACCATATTATGGCAAGGACACTAAATCTTATACTATTAAACGAGCAATTCTTGTATATTTATTTATTTATTTATTTATTTATTTATTTATTTATTTATTTATATATACCGACGATCTCGGAAACCGCTCTAACGATTTCGCTGAAATTTGTTTTGTGGGGGTTTTCGGGGGTGAAAAATCGATCTAGCGTAGCCTTAGATCCCGGAAAACGCGAATTTTCGAGTTTTCATGAGTTTTTCTTTCGCATTTGTAAACGTAAAATATGGTCCTTAATTTCGCCGCGCGCGCATCGATTCCGCGTAGCTCAGTCGCACGAGGTCGGTCTAATGTACGCAGATAGATCGTAGGTGTCAGGGTTTCGAATCCCGGCCAGAAATTAAGTTTTTGTTTTTTGTCTTTTTTTTTGTTTTTGTATTTATAAGAGTTTTTTTTTTTATCTAAAGACGTGATATATTAAAATAGAACCGAGCGAAGCTCGGTCGCCCAGATATTACCTACTTAAATAGGTAGGGGTAAGTAGCAGTGGCGACGCGTGAAAATTTTTGTTGGTAAAGCCGGTTTTTGGGATCTGTTTTGTATGGACTTCTACAGATACTGCAGAATTTTAGGGAACTTACTGAGTAGCTTGAGTGAAACATACTTAAATGCGCCTTTGAATAAAATACGCGCAAAACCATATGACAGCGATGCGATCTCTTGGTAAGTGAACTATGCTGTCGTATTGAAGTCAGTACGTTGGGTGCAACAATAACCCAAGCGCGGATCCAGCTTCGTGCCCGGGGTCACGTGGTAAAGGCCCAGGCCCCCCGGGGGGGGGGGGGGGTCGCGTGGTCTATTTGTATGGCCAGGCTAGGCTCCAGGGGGGTCATGACCCCCCCATGACCCCCCCCCCCCCTGGATCCGCGCATGCAATAACCACAGAATGCACAACTAGGTTTCTAACAGCTGTTTCGGATCCCTTCAGGTGTTTCGGATGTCCACGGGCGGCGGTGATCGCTTACCATCAGGCGATCTGTCTTCTCGTTTGCCTTTATGAGATACCTTTAGAAAATATGTGCAACTTAAATGATTTTATTACTTCCTAATAAACAAATCTACGTGGCAAAGGGTGTATCCTCGCACATCACATTTCTGATGGAAATTGTTCAATATATAATTAGGTAGGTATTTACCATTTATGGTATACTTTGGGTAAAATGGATATTTCATACCGGTAATATTGGTAATTTAGCTTTACGATGCCCCGGGCAATCGTAGAATTAATATAATATTGGTACGTTTTGTGAAACTGATTTAACTTGATTATCTAATATCTTTCAATAAATTATTTAGCTTTAGCCCTATATGGTTCAAGAATTGGTGGAATGGTTGTGAATTGACTGTATGTAGGTACATGATATTGTGGTAGGTAACTACCTACGTCGTCGATAGCGTCATTCTTCGTATCTCTAAGTAATTAATAAAATTAGCGCACATGATACAATAACAAAACAAATAACTAACTACCTCATTTTATTATAAAAACAAGTAAAACCACTTCCCAATTCCATTCTTGGTACGTAAATTCTAATATTGGCTTCGTGCGAAGTGCATGGAGGGGGTAAGCAAAGCGATCGCAGTGCTTGCGGTGGTCAAAATCGACACTGATTGTGGTTGTCATCTATCAAAATTCATAAAATATAATACAATGTGTAATGTTTGATATGGGGCATCAATGTTGTTTCGTTGTTAATTGTAAAAATAATGGCATAAATAGTCGTTGCACGTTCTATGCGTTTCTTAGAGCACACTGGAAATTGGATCAAAGAACTAAATGGATAGCTACGGTGAAAAGAAAACGTAAGTGACATGTCAAAACAAAACATTATAATAAATTATATTTAAGCTTTGTTTACCTAATATTGTTCAATACGCTTAGTATTTTTCCTAGCGTAAAAGATTATGCTTAAAGATTCAGGCCTAGCCTGGGAATAGGCCCGTGTTGGATATTTCTGCGGCCGCGGACATGACTAGGTACTTACGTTTAGATTTGTTTTATATGGCATTAACGGGACGGAGGTTTAGCGAATACCATATCACTAGCTCGAAGAACTTGTACCATTACTCCTATGTTCTTCAAAATTCCTTATATGCCCTGCCAGCACCAATTTATTGACTCTTTCTGTAGTCTGGGGTTGGAAGTTTATACCGTGAGTAATGGCTTTGGAAACTGCTTTTTGGTATTATATCCATGTCTTTATAATTTATCTACCTAAATTATACTTGAAATAGTAGCTCTTGTTATTCAATGTATTTAAAATTAACTAAAAATCGTTAAAATATAATGTTTGTTTACACGTCATTTTTTGACATTTTCCACTTCAACTTCACGTGGTAGTGGGCGTAATTGTCGTGCACGTAGCCAATAGGTGAAATACAGTATACATACACTTATCATCACACGTCACATCACGGTGTCAAATGTGAACTGGTAAATAATTCGGGTAAGTATATGTACATACTTACACCAATCGAATATGCATACTTGATTTAATTCGAGTAGAAACCAAACATCACGTTGACGTCAAAGCTTATTTAAATTAATTTATTGGAACACTAACATGGATTTCTGAATGTTTTTCTATTTACGGGGTAGCCAAATGCACAAAAGTTTACTTATCTCCATCGCTTCTCCGTATTGGCGTGGCAAAGCCAAACTGCGTGTGTCGAGTGATTTCGATCGGCGTCAAGTCTAGCGTCAACGATTCATTTCGGCCAGGCCGGCTGGCTTTGCTACGCTTGACGATAATTACCTATATTATTAAACGTACATAATAGTATTTTTCAGTACAGATGGTGTTTTTTTACGCACTAGTGCGAGAAGTGGTTCATTATATGTCAGGTCGAAACTTCGGCGGGCATCTGTACTGAAAAGGTTACCTATCAAAAAGTCGAAAATTGTAATGTCGATTATTAGTAGCCCGAAAACGCTTCCCATTTTATTAATTGGCCCAAGTTTTGTTTGCCCGAAAGTACTTTTCTCCTATTATTATTTTCCCGATTCTTATGTCGCTGTAATTTTGTTTCGCTTATGATTCGAATCAACACTTATTAAAATTCCTAAGAATCATTTGACAACTACTTTTTGTCGCGTAAAGTTTTTATTCCGAAATATTATTTAACCGCTATATCAAAAGTTCGAAATTCGAATTAACACTTATTAAAATTCCTAAGTATCATTTGACAGCAATTTTGTATGGCGTATAGTTTTATAATTCGAAATATTATTAAGTACCTATATCAAAAGTTCAATAAATCCTTAATTTTCTAACAAAAGTTTGTTCCCGACCCTCACGGTCGCAGTTCTTACTTGACCTATGAGTCCTTGCCATAAGAGTTTGTGGCAAAGGTTTGTTTCTGTAGGGTCGCAGTTCTAACCTAACCTAACCCACTTTCTTACAAATGTTTGTTTCTGTGAGGGTCGCAGTTCTAACCTAACCTAACCCACTTTTCTAGCACAAGTTTGTTTCTGTAAGGTCGCAGTTCTAACCTAACCTAACCCACTTTTCTTGCAAATGTTTGTTTCCGTGAGGGTCGCAGTTCTAACCTAACCTAACCCACTTTTTTAGCAAATGTTTGCTTCTGTATGATCGCAGTTCTAACCTAACCTAACCCACTTTTCTAGCACAAGTTTGTTTCTGTATGGTCGCAGTTCTAACCTAATCTAACCCACTTTTCTAGCACAAGTTTGTGCCTGAATGGTCGCAGTTCTAACCTAACCTAACCTACTTTTCTTGCTAATGTTTGTTTTTGTGAGGGTCGCAGTTCTAACCTAACCTAACCCACTTCTCTAGCACAAGTTTGTTTCTGTATGGTCGCAGTTCTAACCTAACCTAACCCACTTTTCTTAGCAAGTTTGTTTCCGTGGGGGTCGCATTTCTAACCTAACCTATTTTTTTGTAATGTTTCTATAAAATTATATTAGGGAAAACGACATTTCGATGTCGCGTAGCATCGAATTTATGAAAAGGTATTAACGAAACGGTTGTCAAATGATAAGATTGGCAACCGTTCTTCTGGTTATTGAGTTTCTATAAAATGATATTAAGGAAAATGACATTTCGATGTCACGTAGCATCGGATTTATGAAAAGGTGGTTAACAAATTGGTTGTCAAATGATAAAGTTGGCAACCGTTCTTCTGGTTATAGAGTTTCGGGAAAACGATAATGTGGCATAGCAAACTAGCGACATTTTAAAAATATGGTAAACAATGTATTTGGATTATAAAAATTCTGTCAACCGTTTTCGGACAAGTGATAATCGGACAAAGGATTTTCGAAACATCGATAGGTTACCGTACTGAAAAACGTCGTACGATACACGTGCGAAAAGGAAATTCGTAACTCGTGTCTATTTAAAACACTCCCTTCGGTCGTGTTTTAATTTATCGCCACTCGTTTCGAACTTCCTTTTTTACGCACTTGTATCGTAACATATACTATTGTGCTGGCGTTTAAGTGAGGTCAAAAAAGACGAGTGACGTGAATATTTGAGGCGAAGCCGAAAATTGTTAATAAAGACGCCATGAGTATTTTTTGACTCAGTTAAACACCGTTGCATATTAGTACATTACGATACAAGTGCGTAAAAAAGGAAGTTCGAAACGAGTGGCGATAAATTAAAACTCCCTTCGGTCGTGTTTTAATGTATCGCCACTCATCTCGAACTTCCTTTTTTACGCACTTGTATCGTAATGTGTAATGTACTATTTTCTACGACCATGCACTTACTTTAGAATAGTTGTCTAGAATAACTTTCGTGAAATTCGCACTGTTTCCTGTATTTTGACGCGTCGGCCTCCCCTCTGTTCCTGCAGTCACCCTGTCGCTCGCACTCCCAATAGTTATTTGTTATACAAGGGGGCAAAGTTGTATTTTAACGCCGAGTGTGGAATTGAAAAACGAGCAAGTGAAAGGATTCTATAGTTGAACTATAAGTAAGTAGTGGTTCGAGAATAGAATCCTGAACTTGCGAGAAGTAACATTTGCACCCGAGTGTAACACAAAACTTTTCCCCTCAACAGGTGGTAAATCATCTTTATTACTAGATTCACCTACTTTTATCAATTTTAAAGCAGTTAATTTGACTTTATTCAAGGTCAAAGTACTTTACCCACTAGTGGATAAAATGCGTTTTTACCCGCTGGTATTAAAGGACAAAACACGTGTTTCCGAGCTAGTGAGGGGAAAAATAAATATAAAAGTAAACTTATACCTGAACACCTCACCTATTTTTCCTTTTCTAAAGTCTGTAAAACGCAGGTAGAGACCAATAGGTACCAACCAGTTAATGAGTTAACCAACCGTATCAAAAATAATCTTTACTCGTCGAATTTATACTTAAGTAAATGTATTTTTAATAACATTCGAATAAACAACAAAATTGTAACAGCCGTTAGATTAAGTTTTTTTTTAAATCCCTATTAACCTATTATGATCTAGGTGCCTCATACACTTACTTAAGTAAATTTTTTTAGGGTTCCGTACCAAAAAGGTACAAAAGGAACCCTTATGGTGCCGCTCTGTCCGTCTGTCTGTCGGTCCGTCTGTCACATTCCTAAATACTTATCTCGAGAACTACTTATGCTATCGATTTGAAATTTGGAATAGTTATGAACATTGCTAACCTCTACAAATGGGAAGTAAAATTTGTATTTATTTATTAATATTAATTATAGAAAATGGCCAAAATGATAGGGGGGCAAGCTGTAAATGTCAAGATAATCCAATCTAGGTCAAGTGGGGTTTTTATATTTTTTTGTTGTGAAAAAAAATTTTTTTAAGGAAATTGTAAAAAAAAAAATACCGCTTCCCCCCCCCCTTATCTCCGAAGTTTAACAACCAAAAATTATGAAAATTTTACGAAGCATTGGTTTTATCCTAATTAATACAGGAAAAATAAAATCATGTCTGTATCTTGAAAACTTTTCAGATTTTAACTTTCAATTCAACCACCCTTGCGGCTTATGAAAAACAAAGAGGATCGAGTATTATAGAGAGTTACTGTCGAAGTAAAATGTGTAATCACACATAGACTGCCATCTCTTAATTGACACAGGCTTAGAACTTTTAAACCTCAGTTTTGACAATTTGGCCCATATTCTTCGCCTGATATGTGTTAAAATGGCAAATATTAATATTAGCGCCATCTGCTGAGCGTACCCCAAAGGTAATGCCATCTAGGCCACCGTATCTTTTTCTGTATGGTACTGAGATACATTTTTTTCTACACTTTATCTGTCTATACGGAGTTATATATGTCTTTGTAAAGAATTATCCCTGAAAACCAGATTTAGTACCTATATTAGGGTTATATGAGAAACATGAGATTGGTTTAACTATTGAAAGTTTTTACGGATACGGAACCCTCGGTGGACGAGTCCGACTCGCACTTGGCCGGTTTTTTTAATACTAATATAGTCATATAAAATAAAACTCAATAGTTCGATACCTACATATTTTAAAATAACGATACCGATAGAACAAAACGTACCTAAACATCTCTAATTTTTAACCGCCTTCCAAATCTCAAGGGAAGGGGTTCTCAATTCGTCTGTATTATTTTTTTTATGTTTGTTCCTCGATATCTCCGTCGTTACTGGACCAATTTTGAAAAAAATTTTTTGAACGTATATGCATACAGATTGGTCCCAGAAAAGTTCATTAGTTACAGTCGTTGATATCATATCTATAAGTAATGACAACGCGCATCACCTACCACGACAGTTCTCCGTGTTAGTACCTAAATACCGGTTATGTTAACATTTAACGACCATACAGCCAGTTCCTATACTAAATTGATCATTAGATTATAAGCTGTGACGCAAATTGAATGGAAATTTATCATGTCGTATTGGCTACATATTGAATAGTTGTATGTAAATTATTTTATTGCTGAAATATATTATTCTACCTATAATACATTCATAGTGGAGTAAGTCAGTGTAACATGTTGTCTGGTCATTGTACGACTACTTATAGAGAAATCAAACAACAACATATAAGTACGGTCCAATCTTTGTTCCTCTCAGCAGAAAAATAACCACAGAAAAAGGTTTCCATCGTATTTTTCCGGATACGTTCGTATTTGTCATGCTAGTTCAGTCAATGTCAATACATCTTGTACTGAGACTGACTGAAATAGCATTTCATTTCGTACGTTTCTGTAACAATACGAAGACCAATCTTTTCGCACTACATAGATCTGTATCTATTCTAGATTCAAAACCATTTTAGCTGACTGTCCTTACAAATAGCATATTGCGCTAAACCAATAGGAAGAGAAGTGCATGACAGGCCATGACTTTGGCTTCAACTTGACATTCCGTCACATGCGACATACAACGTGGAATAAACTCAACAAACACTACACCTCGCCAATGAGCGTAACCTTTGCATGCGTAGATGTGTCAATAGTGGTCGGCTAATATTTGACTAACCATTATAACTTACAGCAATAAACATAGGTGCTATATATAGTAAATATGGACGTTGCACAGTGGTCCGGATTTCCTTGAGAAGGAATTTTAGTTCGGACAATAATTACCTACTAATGGTTTTTGTTTTTCAAAAACTTCAAGATGTAAGTAGAATGTCATTGTAGAAAACCAGCCCAATAGTTTTGATTGATGAAGGAGATAAATTTATGTCCTAGGTATTGAACTTAAAAGTAAACTTAAAAAGTAAGTACAACCATACATCCATTTATGTTTTAATAAATATAGATTTTTTACTTATAAAAAAATACAAAATTCTGAGATGTAGCTAGTGTACGGTACGTATTTTTAGTATGTCACATTACATTTCATTCAGATTTAGTAAATATTTCGTTAGTTGATATCAATAATCGATCCATTCATGAAATACTAATTCATCGATATCAAAAACACATATTTCCGGTAAATCTTGGCCATCTTGGGTAAAGCATGCATCTTTGACGAAAATGCTAATGCCCAGGGTCAAGGGAATGTCCTCAAACCTAAAAAATCGGCTAGTCTAAATAATCATCACACCTTTGGCAAGGCATATATTTTGATGTAGATGACCCGAAGGTTTCTTTTCCGCAGTCCACTATTTGGCGGTCAAAACGCCCTGCTCACCTTGACTGTTAGACTAATCAATTACTTATTTATCTAACAATGCCCACTCAAAATAATGTGCCACTTCCACCAACAGTGGGTTTTATACATGAAACTATTTCGTTCTCCGTGTAGGTGACTACGTTAAGTATATTTTTTTTACTTGGACACTCGACAGTGCTGAGTTTTGAAATTAAGGTGTTAGATTTTTTTAGGGTCAATGATTATAACAAGGGTCATAAACGTAGATGTGATTGTTCAAAATCTCCCCTCTCAAATCTTAAATCAAAAATCCATTTCTCAAATCCATAATTAGGTCAGTATGTTTTGAGTATTTTGACCTACACAAGACAATGTTTGACTATATGTACTTGGTTTTCAAAATGTTTCTTTTTAAATCAACGCTAATAAGTAATAACGTATATTTTGAGACAAACCTTATTGTGATACTTTTGTAAATTATATAAATTTGTTTTATAATTGTAAAAAATAAAATACAATAAACTTTAGGTAAACAAAATAACTTCGATACTTCAAATCCCATCCTGTTACGGTTCCGTCTGCGAAGTTAATGACTAAAATAACTATAACAGCAACTTCCCAATGACGATACGGTAATTAGTTTATCTGCAACAAATAAACTTTAATATAAAATACATTAAACGGTTACACAGTATAATATGCGCATAATATTTATCTACTCAGTCAAGTTTGGCTTGACTCATTGTTTGAAAATAGTAGTATCGAGCTATTGACGACATTCTACTAATAATTTTCCTTGTACGATGTTCTCAATTCATATTTCATAGAATATTAAAGAACGGTTCATACTTAAAGGTGTATTGGGATTATTCCGGCAGACTTTTGGGCGAATTGAGATTAATGATTTAATAACCGACTTTAGACGCGGAAAACACAAGGCATGAATCACGAGTTACGAAGTATAATTGTTGAGATTTATTTATCTGTTTAATGAAAGCTTGATAAAAAAATGCCAGGTTTAATTTAGTCACAGTAAAAATTACTTTTTTTTTTTCATTTCTTGCTTTTATCTTATGGGGCCCATGTCATAAATGTCTAAAATAAGTGTAAATAACATAATTACCGTTTAAAATTAATCTATGCACACTTTACTAATAAAGCTAGCCTGAAAATTATGACGTCATCAGCAGAGGGCGGAATTGCTCATGGCAAAAATCAAACGTCAATAGAGTTGGAATGGTAAATTTTATCGACATTTTCAGCTATCGATAAATTCAGTCTCCTTTTACATTTCTGACTTTAAACCTCTTTGATTAGCTATTCGACCATTTGATTTTGACCTCTTGGATTAGATTAAAAGTAAATTGTATTGTCTTACAATTACCATTTCTGTCACTAGTCCTTTTGAAACTAATTCAAGTTTGAAAAAAATGGTTAATCCAAAACGAAAAACAGTCAACAAATGGATAAAGAAGTATCCTTGTCGTACTTACGTCGAAAACAACTCAACAATATACTGATAATTTCAGTGTAATCGATAGTCGATAGAATTTAACGTTCCAACTCTATTGACGTTTGAGTTTTGCCATGAGCAATTCCGCCCTCTGGTCATCAGCACGGGAAGCATGGTCGCGCGATAGACGATAAAATATCAGGCCATCCCTATCGCACTTACAAATAGTGCGATAGGGACGGCCTGCTATTTTATCGTCTATCGCGCGACCATGCTTCCCGTGCTGGATTGACAAAGTTAAAGAAGGTCAATGCAAACATTAGGAAACGTGTAGGTAAACTGAATGCATACCTGTTATGGAATTATAAAGAATAAAACAATAATAAATGTATTTTCTTAACAAGCCCATTATTATTATTATTATTTATTTTAGGTAATTACAAACATAAATCTCTAATTAATTTACATAGTATCGTTAAACCAATAAGGTTTGTCTCGATACCTATTCCATTCCGCGGTAGATGTTATACAATGCAACAATCCCTAGGTCCCTATAATCATGTTGTGCATAAGTTCAGTTAATAGTCGTGTGTACCACAACACGTATAATAAAGTAATTTACTCAGTGAGCAAGGCAAATAATCGCCTGTGAAGTGATTCTCCTTACACTATGCTTAATTATAAGGATGTCTACACGTTCGACGTAATCTTTATTTAAGTACAGTTAATGATGATTCCTGTACTTAATGCCTACTTACTACAAATTATAACATTCTTTCAAAGTTAGTACTTACAGATCGATTGTATCGGCAGTGACACTGATTTTCACCTATACCTAATCTTATGGACATGACCAACAGTAATGCAAGCGACAGCCTTTGGAACTAATTGGATTCCATAAGATAGTATCTAGATACAAAATGAGGGCAGCACCAGTCGTGCACATAGCGAATAGACACTGGGAACTCCTTATGCTCGATGAAGCTCGTCTACTGGGTACTAAGGAAAGGTATTTTTGAGATTACTGCTTACTAGCTTTTCCCATCTCCATCGCACGTGTGATATACATGTTACGTAGAAGCATCCATTACTCTTCAAGAACGTGCGATGGAGCACTGTGTAGTGCTAAATTAACAAAATGAATATCCCAGGATTAGAAGAACACAGACAGACCAAAACTTTTTTATTTTGACAGTAACTCTCTATACCTAATACTTGATCCTCTTTGGTTGTAGACAGGGTCACTAACCGACTAGGTTAAGAGTTCATTCGTATAAGACCCTAATAATACCTTCATGCACCCACTGGACTATCAAAAGGCAAATTACTACGAAGGAACAATGAAGCTAGTTTTGCTAATGTATGGTGATTTAAAATGCTACCTGGGATCCCAAATAAGGTTTAGTCATTTTAGCACAAAGGTATTAACGTAAAGACGTAGATGTAGATATTCACGTCATTGTTTTTCCCAGACCCAGTGTTTGGTGCCACTTTAATTGTCAATTTGTTATTATAATAGGTTCTAGGGAAGTTGTAGGTACCTAAAATTTAACCTTTTTTACAGAAACGTCTGCGAGCGATAGACGCAAAATATCACACTGCTGTTTTATAATTAGTATTATTTGGAGCCTGTAGTGTCCCACTGCTGGGCAAAGGCCCTCAATTTTTTAACTTATCTCTATTCAAAGCCTTGTCTTGGCCATTCCTTAAAAAAGGGGTCGTTCAGCCATCGCTGACAGGGTCTGCCAGATCCCCGATTTGATTTTTCGGGCTTACACTCCGTGGTGAATCTGCCCTACAACTCATTAAGCATCCGGCAGACGTGACCATCGATAATTTTCGTCTCGGAGCGCATAGATAGATGACAATAAATAATTAGACAATGACTTTAATACTTTATTCGTTTAACATATAGGTACGTTGCAAGATGTTCAATAATGACTACATTGATGACAATGTTTAACTAGGAGAATACATAACTGTATTGTGATACATGAACTCGGCATCAAAACGATGACATAATTCACAATAATAATATTCCCATAATATCCTGACCTGAAATATGTGACTACGCACCATGTTGCGGAATTTCATTAGAACTGTTTTCTTCATACCATGCACCTGGTAACATTGTATCTGTCAAGCTTATGTCAATTTAGTTAGGGCGCGACTTACGCGACTGTAATTTAAATCCTTTAGCTGTACGTTCCCAAAAAATAGCGTGAATCCTGTTTCGTAGCAGAGACTGCTACGGAGTGCTACGAAAATGCGTTACGTGGGGGATGAGCTACGAGCCGTGTATCTTGGATAAGTAAGATTACGTTTAGTTAGATTAGAGTATATTTAACTTTAAACTAAGGTCAGTGTCGGGAAGACCGTCTACCCAGAAAGACCGTCTAGAAAGAAAGAAAGAAAGAAAAAGACATTTATTCAGTACAGCACACATACACAGGACAAAATGGTGAAATTAAAAAAGAAAGAAACAGATAGTAAAAACAAATACACAAAAACATTCGAAGAAAAATTATATACACACAAAACAGAAAATTACACTTGTGTGTCCAGCAATGTGTGCAGTAGGGAAAAGGCTTTGACTCAGCATGTTGTTGCAAGACGCCGGCGAGGCGAATCGCAACGCTGTTATTCTGCCAAGGCCTGAGGGAGTGACTATTTTAATTAAATAAAGTAAACTTAACTAATCTAAACTAAGAAATAAACAAATAGTAAACGTGTAAAAAGAAACATAAATATTTAATTAAGTGATATATGCAAACAAGAGAATAAATAAAGCATTATAAGTGGGCAATGATACTATTATTGTAATATGAATGTGAAATATAAGGGCAACCATTTAAAATCTAAATTAAAAAATTAAAAAATGAGACAACTACTGTGCAGCGAGTCCAGGTTATAATTGAGTGCCTAAAAGTATTTGACGCAGTTTCTGTTTGAAACCAAATTTAGAACCGCAATTTCTAATTGGAGGGGGTAAGTCATTCCAACATTTGGTAGCCTGGAACCGGAAACTACCGCGGAAAGCAGCACATTTATATTTCGGCGCCATGAGCGGCTTCAGGTTAGCTGTACTACGTTCGATTCGCTTTTGTTGTCGCCAAATTAACTTCTCTGACAGATAAGACGGCTTGCCGTGTTTAATTACACCAAACAGAAGAGAAGCTAAGTGGAGGTGTTGCCTTTGTTCCATCTTAAGCAGCCTTGCACTGGACAGGTAAGGTGAAACCGATGTCCGTGGGGGAATGTTAAAACAATAACGGGCACAAGCGTTTTGTACCTTTTGAATTAACTTTTGGGTTTTCTTATACAAGCACGGACCGATAACGGTATCACAGTAGTTAAATTTTGACAAAACGAGGGCTTCGCAGAGTTTAACCCTCATGTCCACTGAAACAAAATGACGTAACCCGTAAAGCAATTTCAACCTATAAAAACAGTTACGAACCGTGTTAATGACATGTTTCTCGAAACGTAGGTGACAGTCCATTAATATACCTAGATTCCGAGCTTCATATACTCGCTCAATTGGGATACCAGCAATATGGAGATTAACGTCACACTCTGTAAACCCTGAAGTTTGTTTTTTACTCCCCAGCACGAGGAATTTGGACTTGGCTGGGTTCAGGACGAGCGAGTTTTCCTTAGACCACTTAGCTATGTTTGAGAGATCTTCATTCATATGTTGGATTGCTTCTTTGACTGCATGTTTATGAAAAGGGACCATTAACTGCAAATCGTCAGCGTATAAATGATATTGGCAATTTTTAATACTGTGTATAATATCGGCTGAGTATAATATAAATAACAAAGGGCCAAGAATAGACCCTTGGGGCACTCCTCTTGTGACAGGCTGGGAGTCGGAAAATGTGACCAAACCATTAGACTTCCTTATCTCAACAAGTTGCCTGCGGTTAGAGTCTACTGAATATAACTTTTGTACCTCCGAAGGTATACCAGTTTTTCATCCTCAATCCATTGGTCTTCAATGACTTCAATAGATATCCCTAGGACGAACACTAGTTAACAAAAAACTTGATTCGTGTTTCGAACTTGACCATCGAGTTCAACAAGGTTACGCAAAAAATTAAAATAAAATAGAAGCAGTTGGAATATGTTAATAGCAGTTGGTGCATGTAACGTGTTAATTTAGTAATCGTTTTTCCTGTCTAGTACAATTAATGCTCTTAAAACGCGTTCAATTTATTGTTTTGTGTCCTGAAATATGTAACTTCGAAATAATAAATGTAGTCGGAAAGACCGGCATATAAGAGTAAGGCACCTTTTTTAGGCTTTATGGGAAATAAGTCGAGTTTAAACGGGTGTTGTAGCACGTTGTAGGTTAATTTTAATAATAAGTTTCGGCTTTGCTTTTGTCTGGACCTGAAAAAAGAAGGTTATCAACGTCATTTACGGGATATATGACGGTCTTGTCTTATAAATAGAAAAATGCTGATATGTTGAAAATATCAACGGTATTTGTTTTAATATCTATGACATTACTCCCTGTTATTAGATAATATAACAATGAACATGATTTAACTAAAAAACTCCCGTGAGACTCATACATATTTAAAAATATTTTAAGCGGGTTACTCACGTATTAATACACGGGTATGCGTCGCACTCTCGACATGTAAAGGCGGGGTCGCTACTCTTGAGAAAGGTCCTCGAAATTGGATCGAAACATGTCGAACGCTATATCGACTTAATACGTGAGTAACCCGCTTAAAATATTTTTAAATTAACATGATTTTGATACTTATTTCCATATGAACTTACGCGACAACGAGCACTAGACGGTCTTTCCGTACTCAGCGCGAGGGGACGGTCAACCCGCCGAGCCTTAGAAAAAGTGATATTTATCACATAAGTTTACTTTAATTCACCAAAGTATTATAAAAGCTGTGTAGAATATAAAATTTGCTAGCCCATAGGACCATGCGGATCATTCCAGACTACTTTAATAGTTTAATTTTATTCACTCAAACCACCTCAAACTTTATTTCAAATAAAGTATGCCGGTCTTGCCCGTACTGACCTTATTGACAACGCAACGCAAGGATCAAGAATTGAACACATATTGTAATGATATTTTAGTACACAGCCGCTCAAACAAAAAAAAAGACTTACATTACAAAACTACTACTTATTATTTCAACCAAACCTCGTGTTAATTCACTTATAAAATATTAATTGTCTACAAGTATACGCCATACGCTTAAATAAATAAATTCACCTAATATAAAGAAGGTAGTTTGTTATTAAAGTATTGGCATACTCTGCGCCTATAGGAATAAAAGCAATAACAGCATAGGACCCAGCCAAAAACACCTGAAATAAAAAAAAAACATTAATTAGTGTACCAACATTTGTCAGTTTGCCAATGGTTGACGGTACGATAGTACTCTTTATTGTACTGTGATCTGTAGTGCGAAAAGGGTTTCCTTCGTATTTTTCCAGAAATGATCGTATTTTTCATGCTAGTTCAGTCAATGTCAGTACATTATGTACCGAGACTGACTGAAATAGCATGACACTTTCGTACGTTTCCGTAACAATACGAAGGCAAACTGTAATGCTGTGTTACTTTTTTAAATAAATAAATAAATAAATTTTAGGTACATTTGTACAAAATTCCTTCTGACACTGAGTGCGCCATCGTACTCCTCATACATCTTTTAATAAAGTTTAAATAAATAAATAAATAGGAATTTCATTCGATTCACACAAAATAAATATACGTCAACATACTACGTAATTTCGAATACAATTTCAAGCTCCATGCAAATCGATGACATTTGTTATAACATATTACATAGGTGTAATAAAACTTAAGTTACTTTGTTGTCAATACTTAGTACTTTACGTACCTACATACGCACGTGGATCGGCACGCTTAAAGTTGCTTTCAGATGCAGCGAATGAACCGCGTAAGCTCAGCATGTTTGCTATAAGCTGCGCGACTAAATAGCGAAACTCGTACGTGGCTCGCAAAAAGCGCGCAATGAATATCAAACATGCGAAACTCTCGCAGTGGACTAGCTAAGATAAAGACCCACCTATGCACAGTGAACGAACGATGCAGAATGCTGTTTTCGATCAACATTATTATAATGAAACGTGCTATGTTGATATTAAACTGCTATGAATATGATTTAATTATTAATGTATGGTTAGAAGTACATACCTACCTACGCAATACTAGTCAATAATCGCAAATACAGGCGTATATATGCCATGTAAAGACGTTAGATTAGAAATGAGGAATTTAGAACAACACGCATATTAATCGTATACCTTTAAACGAGCAATTCTTGTATGTTTATTTATATATATATGTCGCAGGGAAATGGCCAAAACAGAGATTTCATCAAATCACTAAGGGATATAATCAAATCACGCAGGATCTCAAAATGGCGAATCCATTTTATCATTTCAGTCATTTGACTAAATCTCTTACTCTGTTTAGTGAAATCACAAAATCTACCAATAGACACGCCACGTTTTGTCATTTCACTAGATTTGTTTAGAAATTTGATAAAATCCCTGAACCATGTCAGTAAGTTGACGAAACGCGCTTATAAAGTAAACTAGTTTTATCATTTCGCTAAACAAGTTCAGTGAGAAGACAAAATGCTTTACTTCACTTATTCTATTTTTTTTTCTTATTTATAGAAAACAAAAACTCTTAAAAACGGATTCAATTTTACCATTTCACTAATCTAGTTAAGGATTCAATCAAATCAAGTGACAAAGGCAAGAGTCTAATAAATCTAATTGGATATAAGTATTAGATTCTTGGCTTTGTCATTTCATGAAACCAGTTCAGACATTTGATCAAATCGCCAGTTGAGATTTTATCATTTCCCTAAATTTGTTTAGGGAGGAGGTAGGGTAGGGCAGTAGGAGGTAGGGCATAGCGAATGATATTCCGCTTTGTGTGGTAGGGCACAGCACAGCGGATATCGTCTCGTTCGAATCTAGAGCAGAGCCCAACTGGGGTAGTACCTCCGCCTTACAGAAGACAGCAGCCAAATAGCACTAGACCCTACTCATAGTGTTGTGTTCCTGTCGGTGAGTAAGGTTGCCAGAGCTCAACGAGGGTGCGGTGTGCTGATGACGGGAGGACTTACAGAACTAACTTGTTCCGTTTATTGTCCTTTGAGTCGTCGGCAACCCGAACCCTCCATGGAACTTGTACACTCCTTTTTGCTGTGTACTTAACACAGCAAAAGGGAATGTACAAGTTTCTAATGGGGTGGCAACGCGCATGTGACACTGTTTGAGTTGCAGGCGTCCATAGGTTACGGTGACCGCTTTACATCAGGCGGGCCGTATACTTGTTTGCCACCGACGTAGTATAAAAAAAAAAAGGGAAATGTTAAAACTAGTTGATTTGTGAGTTCGTTTCGTCAACTCACTGTTGCGGTTCAGGGATTTTATCAAATCCCTAAACAAATCTAGTCAAATGACAAAACGTGGCGTGTCTATTGGCTGATTTTGTGATCTCACTAAACAGAGTCAGGGATTTAGTCAAATGACTGAAATTTTCTAGAGAAATGATGAAATGGATTCGCCATTTTGACATCCTGCGTGATTTAATCAAATCCCTTAGAGATTTGACGTGTCAAATTTAACGGAAAACAAAAAAAAACACGACGTAAGTATATTAAATTTTATGGTTTATGGTTACTATATTTTATGGTTTAAACGGAAAAGAAATTCCCGCTACACTACATGGCATCTAACGCGGTTTACTCGGTAATTTTCCAGATTATTTTGAAGTTGCGATTATAGCCAGGTGTCCGCCAAGAAGCAAACCCGGGGTCACTTGACCAGTGACACAAACGCGGCAGGTATGCGCGGCTACCGTTTACTTATATATTACTTTGTAAGGACGTGGCAAACGGGTGTTACCAACACATATACACCATAGATCAAGCAAACGCGTCTACTTAGCGTGCCACTGCCAAGTGAACTCAGTCAAAACGACTAGACTACTCACAGTTTGCAGCTTTAGCGCGTCGTTTTATTAAATTATAAAAAATGCCTTGTTACGTGATTATGAACACTGAAAGAAAACTGTTTCCTATCATCTTCTATCTAAAAAAAAAAATTAACTTATTTCTTCTATCAAAATAATTATAGTTCTGTGGTTAACAATGAGCCAGTACAGAGGTGTTCTGACCAAGTTCTGATTCACGATAAAATTGTTCACGAATAGTAGCCAATGCAGCCTATGCTGCCAAGTACCTCCAAGACGCGTCAAACGGGAATGACACATACATATGTATTACATACATCACGTCTATGCCAGAGGGGTAGGCAGAGATCACGGGTTTCAATTTCCTACACACCTGACAAACCACTTCAACTTCACTCACTTTAATAACGTTTCTCATAACATGTTTGCCAGTTTCGGGTACTACTGACCTGGGTACAGAGCCAAATGCACAAACGCATACTATTATTTTATGCTACCTCTAACGCTCTTCCATATTGGCGCGCAGAGCCAGACTGCATTTCGATCGTCTGGTATCTACGATGGTCTAGACCGGCTGGCCTTTTTGAAAACGACTGCGAATTCAGTCGAAATTATATGAATTGTCTTATCTTTACTTTTGAAATCATTGACGTCTACGTAAATGACGGACGGGTTTTTGTGGGTTTGCATTAATTCGCCGGTCTGTCCGTGGTCGCGTGTTCGAAACCGTGTAAAAACATTTTTATTGCACGTGCTTTAGAGCAGCTTTTCGGATATGTGTGAAGAAGGCTTATTTTCGTAGAACACAAACACTAGGTAAGTGTATAAAACGCCTACTTGGATAGTTTTCTCAATTTCCCGAGAGATGTCGCTTTTCCTTCTGGAAACTAGCGAACGGTAGTGCATCGAAGTTTGTTAAGATATTTTTATTATTTTGTATTCAGTGTGATTTGTGTGGATTAAACATACTTTTGTTTATTATTAAACTGGGTGTTTAATTTGAAGCTCTTCCTTTTCGAGGCCAATGTCCAAGTTAAACAATAAACATGGTCCTCCGAATCGGATAATAGAGCAGTTTTTGAAGTAGTGTTAAAGTGCGGCGGAGCCTTTCTTCGTCCAAAGAAGGAGAAGTTCAGTGAAGCAGCGCACAGTGGCGCCACCTAGCGGCGTCCAGGCTGAGTCACCGGCGGTGCGACAAGAGCGCATGCGCCAAGAGAAGGTCAACGAAGAAGGAGCTTTACGTCATCAGTGTCAGTGTTGTCAGGGTTTACCCTTGAATCGCCGACAGACACTTGTTCGAATATTATTTCAAAGACAACGTTTCAAATAATTTCATTTCATCGACAGTTCATATCATAGAACAATCGACACAAGTAAAATCAAACCGTAGACTTTTATTTCGTAGATAACTTACTCCGAGTATACTTTACATCGTGGTATTTCATTTCGTGTTTTTTCATTTCATTTTGTTTTACATTAAATACAATTCATTACGCATAATATTATTTCAATTATGATTCTTTCTAAAATTGTACAATTTGTAAACTGTTTGTTTGGTCACAGTTCTAACCTAACCCAAACCTACTCGGTAAGCTGGTCGTTTTTGTGTGTGGTCACAGTTCTAACCTAACCTAAACCTAATTTAAAAGCCATTGGTTGTAGTGTAGGTCGCAGTTCTAACCTAACCTAAACCTACTCTGTAAGCTGGTCGTTTTTGTGTGTGGTCACAGTTCTAACCTAACCTAAACCTAATTTAAAAGCCATTGGTTGTAGTGTAGGTCGCAGTTCTAACCTAACCTAAACCTACTCGGTAAGCCGTTTGTTTCTGTGTGATCACAGTTCTAACCTAACCTAAACCTACTCTGTAAGCCGGTCGTTTTTGTGTGTGGCCACAGTTATAACCTAACCTAAACCTACTCTAGGATTTAAGCCAATGGTCATAGTTTAATTATGGACGTAGGTAAATATGTGATGTGCCACGATAAAATCGACAATTTGAAGTTTCCTAGAATAGAAACATCTATTAACGTGTAGTACGACAAATGAGAAAGTATTGTAATAATCTAATAATACGTCGAATAAATGAATTGCGATGTTTTGTAGTTCTGCTATTTGAAGTACTTTGAAACGAATCAGCGATGAAACAATATTCGTTGAATAGTATTTATAATAACTAAGAAAATTTCAAATAAATAGTAGTTGAAACAAAATTACTCGAAACAACTTTACTCGAACTAAACTTTCGATGATTTGTTGTCGATGAAATGATATTCGATGAAAAGTTTGTCGGCGAAACAAGGGTACACCCATCAGTGTCAGTGTTGTCACGTTGTCAGTTCAGTGAGTGTGTCAAGTGCAAACTATAAGTACATTTATTTAATTTTCAAGCAATTTTCAACCTTGTGTAAAAGAATTTATTTTGCTACGGAATTTTGAACTTTATTAACAAGAAGAAATTTACTTTGAAAAAATTCGGTTATTTACATGGACATAGAAAAAATTCGGATATAGTTTGTATGCAAATTAGACTTAGAATAATTAGCTAGATTAGTAACTTAGAACAATTCGCAAAATCCTGTTGGAACGGGGAATCCATGCCCGATTTTGCTAAGTGTTTAAAAAGTTCAAAGACTTGTAAAATTTTTCAAAATGTAAAATGTCAAAGACTTGTAAAATAATTCAAAATTTTTTTATATATTGATTTAGACTAACACGATTTGCACTCATAATTTTAGAACAAAACGGGACTTAATCGCGTAAACACTTACATTTATATTAGGCCCGACGTTTCGAACATCACATTATGTTCGTGGTCACGGGTAGACTGGCGAGACCGTCTACCCGTGACCACGAACATAATGTGATGTTCGAAACGTCGGGCCTAATATAAATGTAAGTGTTTACGCGATTAAGTCCCGTTTTGTTCTAAAATTATGAGTGCAAATCGTTTTGTTCTAAAATTTTTTTATGTCAAAGACTTGTATACAAAATTTTCCAAAATGTTATAATGAATTTTTTATTTTATAGGTAGTATTTTTAAAGAACATATTTAACTTAATAGTTAAATTCAACTCTGTTTTGTCGGAAAGTTAACGAAATTCTAACATCATGGATGCGTTACTAAATTATCAACTTGACTTGTCAAGTCGAATAACCAAGGCGCGAGTAAATTTCAAAAAGTCTCCGAAGTCACGTATAACTGAGAATTATTTAGAAAGCAGACTAGAAACACTAGAACAGAATTGGTCTTAGTTCAGACAAGGCCACAAGGAGTTAATGCGTACTTATGATTTAGAGCTTTTGAAAACAAAAAGTTACGTTATACAAGATACTTACGACCAAACAGAAGATGAATATACGAATTACCGATGTGAACTTAAAGATGGTTTGGCCGAATTTGTTACCTTTCATTCATGTCAATCAAAGGCCACCACAGAAGAAAGTGTGCCGGCTAGAGCAAATTCTGTCAAACTTCCTAAATTAAGCATTCCTAGATTTTCTGGGAAGTATCAAGAGTGGATGACATTCAAAGACTTATTCGTGTCTATGATTCACAACAATAGTGCTTTAGATAGTGTACAAAAGCTACAATATCTTAAGAGTTACCTCACAGGAGAGGCAGAACAATTGCTGCGCAACATTCCGGTTTCCGATTCAAATTATGCTCGGTGTTGGAATCAATTGGAACAACGGTACGATAATAAAAAATACTTATCGCATTGCATTTTAAAGCGTTTGCTAAGCCAAAGAAACGCAACTTCTGAATCTCCTGCCTTTTTAAAGGATTTGTTAGATACTTCAACCGATTGTTTAAGCGCACTATCTAACTTAGGGATTGATGTTTCTACGTGGGACATTATAGTTATATACTTGCTGACACTCAAACTGGACCCAGAATCTCGCAAGCAATGGGAGCTAAACGTAGCAACCAACTCAGCTTCTGATGCTTTGCCTACTTTCGACCAATTCAAAGATTTAACAAGCCGCTATAGAGCTTTAGAATTCGTCGAGCCCAAAAGCTTTAATAAATCTCCCAATGCTTACGGAAAACCTGGTGATAGTTATTTGAATAAACCAAATGCGCTTCATGTTGCCAACACGTCCTCGTCATCCTCTTTACCATGTGAGTTTTGTTCTGAACCTCACAAACTATGCTTTTGTAAAAAATTTGCAAACGAAGATTTTGACAAAAGACACGATTTTGTAACCAACAATCGACTTTGTTACAACTGTTTAGGTAGTAACCATGCGGTTAAGTTTTGTCAAAAAGCCACAAGTTGCAGACTTTGTGGAAGGAAGCATCATTCTTTGTTGCACCGAAAAGATTTCTCATCTTCCACTGCCCATTCACAGAAGGTAGGTCAGGCAGCGGAAGAGGCCTCAAAGGAAGCCACACATATCGCGACAGTAAACACACAAAGTGAGTCCACACCGATAGTCAATTGTTTTGCGACAGAGATAGTGAAAGAAGTTTTATTAGCCACAGCCCTTGTAAAGGCTGAGTCCAGAACAGGCGATTGTCAGGTGATTCGTGCATTCATAGACCCAGGCGCACAGTCTTCATTTGTTACTGAAGCTGTGGTTCAAGCTTTAGGTTTAAAGAAAGTTCCCATCAAAAAATCGATTACGGGGTTAGGGGGCGAACCTACTTCTGCTGTGCCTAAATACACAGTAAATTTAAAAATACATTCGCTCACCGATCCAACATTCAATCTTGTAGTAGAGGCATATGTTTTGAACAAGGTCACTAATTACCTTCCAGGCAAACAAGTAGCGTTCCCGGAATGGTTGAAAAGGAAACAGCTGACGTTGGCCGATCCGACTTACAACATACCGAACAAAATTGACGTCCTTTTGGGAGGAGAAGTCTACTGCAGGATAATTGAAGATGGAGTACTTAAAGGTCTAAACGGTTTTCCACTATTACAGTGCACCACATTCGGGTGGATTATATCTGGTACAGACGGTTCAACGAGTTCAAACGAAAATGTGACAGTTTTACATACACAAGTTAATGATGATGATATGTTGAAAAAGTTCTGGGAAATGGAATCAGAACCAAAAGATCACTCCAAACTGCTTACAACAGAAGAACAAAGGTGTGAAGACTTCTTTGCATCTACAACAGTGAGAGATGAAGAAGGCAGATATGTCGTAAAACTGCCACTTCGCGACGATAAGATCTGTAAAGGAAATTCAAAGGATATAGCAATTAAACGATTACACAGTTTAGAGAGAAAATTTGAAAAGGACAATACACTTAAAGCTAGATATACGGAAGTGATAAAGGAGTATGAGCAACTAGGTCATATGGTACCTGTAACGGAACCTGGCCCCGTAGCCGAATGGCATTTCTCCGACGCCAAACGAAAGCGATACGCCGCTGGCTCTGTCGCGCCAATACGCAAGCGCGATAGAGATAGATATCTACTAGCGCTTCGTTTCGTGAGCGTTTCGTGAGCGTTTGTGCCATTCGGCTAGCCACCCTGATCACAAACTTAAGGACGCTATATACTTACCTCACCATGCTGTCATTCGCGAAAATAGAACAACTACGAAGGTTAGAGTCGTGTTTGACGCTTCATGTAAAGACGACAAGGGTATTTCGCTGAATGACATACTCATGACAGGACCTACGTTGCAGCCAGATTTACGACACCTAGTTATGTGTTGGAGACAGTATCCCGTCTGTTTAGTTGCGGACATTGTAAAAATGTACCGCATGGTGCGGGTGGCTGAAGATGATACTGACTTCCAACGTATAGTGTGGCGAGAAGATTCTGAAAATAAGATCAAAGATTACAAGTTGCTAACAGTAACATTTGGCACGTCCTCAGCTCCATACTTGGCAGTAAAGGCACTGAATCAAGTAGCCTGTGATCATAAGGACAAATATCCCATGGCTGCACCTAGAGTTCACAAAGAGTTTTATATGGATAATCTAATGACCGGCAGTGAAACAATAGAAGAAGGGTTACAGATTTACAAAGAAATGAAATCCTTATTGAACGAAGGAGGATTTATTTTACAAAAATGGGCTAGTAATAAACAGGAATTGTTAGATCAAATAAATAAAACAGAAAACAAACAGGTAGCAAATGAAGGAGAAAAGAACAGCCTGGAATTAAAAACGGACAATATAACAAAAATCTTAGGACTTACCTGGAACAGAGATGAAGATGTGTTTCAGTACTCAGTAAATTTACCGCCGCTTTCACCACCTGCAACTAAAAGAAAAATTATTTCGGATGTGTCGCGTTTATTTGACCCGTTGGGATGGTTGGCCCCGTGTGTCATAGTAGCAAAGATTTTTATACAGCGATTGTGGATAGCAGGAATTGGATGGGACGAGGAGCCACCAACAGATATATTAAAAGATTGGATAACTTACCGTGAACAGCTAACCAGTCTTGAAGATTTCCGTATTCCCAGATGGAATAACATGAATGTTAGCGACACATTAGTAGAGTTGCACGGCTTTAGCGATGCCGCTACTGCTGCATACGCAGCTGTTGTATATCTACGGGTAGTAAAGGCTTCAGGTGAGATTCGTGTTGCTTTAGTTGCTGCTAAAACCAGAGTATCTCCTGTAAAACAGGTCTGTATACCGAGACTGGAACTATGTGGCGCAGTACTCCTCGCTAAACTTCTGAAGGAAGTTGCTACTGTCATGAACATACCCAAACACAATGTGAAGGCATGGACAGATTCTACAGTAGTTCTTGCCTGGATAAACAAGCATCCGAGTAATTGGAAAACTTTTGTGGCGAATAGGGTTTCGGAAATACTTACCACTATGGACTCATCGCAATGAACTTAATGAGCATAACTTGTGGAAATTTGGCCCCAAGTTTTTATACAATGAAGTGATCAGTTACTCAAAACTCAAGGACAACGAAACTAACCTGGAAAAATCTACAAAGGTCCATTTAGGGGTTGTAGAAGAACCTATTTGGGACAAATATTCATCGCTGAATAAACTTATTCGAGTTGTAGCATACTGTAGACGTTTTCTTACTAAACGTGGATTGTACAGAAACCGAGAACACACTAAACATCTACAAAAATGGGAATTAGACGAAGCTTTTACAAACTGTGTCAAATTGTGCCAATTAAAACGCAGAATTCAAAAATGAGATAGCAGAGATCAACGAAAACGGTTGTGTATCTACGAAGACATCGAAAATTCGTTCTTTGTCACCATTTCTCGAAAACGGTATTTTACGAGTTGGAGGTCGACTAGAGAATACATCAGATTCTGAAGAAACCAAACATCCGATGATCTTACCGTATGATTCACACTTGACAAAATTGATTGTAGCTGACGCACATATGCGCACCCTTCACGGAGAACAGAGAGTTGTGTTAAATTATTTGAGGACAGCTTATTGGATAATAAGAGCAAAAGATTTGGTGAGACAATATATTCGTAAGTGCGTTCGCTACATCCGTTACAAAGCCAGAATTCAAACACAGATGATGGGAAACTTGCCTGCATCAAGAGTTACTCCAGATAGGGCATTTATTCGTAGTGGTGTCGACTATGCAGGACCCATTAATCTAAGGACATCAAAAGGTAGAGGACACCGTTCATATAAAGGATACATTTGCTTATTTGTGTGTATGGTCACGAAAGCTATACATTTAGAAGTCGTAAGTGAGTTGACATCGCGTGGATTTCTAGAAGCTTTCAAGCGTTTTATCTCTAGACGCGGTCGGTGTTTAGAAATGTATAGTGACAACGGGACAAATTTTGTCGGCGCCGCAAGGGAGTTAAAGGATTTATTTAACTCTGAAAAATCTAATATGGTTCAAGAGATAGCCGAAGTTTTGGCTTCAGACGGTACTACTTGGCATTCCATACCGCCTAAAAGTCCAAACTTTGGTGGGTTATGGGAAGCTGGTATTAAATCAACAAAATACCATATTAAAAGGGTTATTGGTGATTCTACACTAACTTACGAAGAAATGTCAACGGTACTCAGCCAAATTGAAGCTTGTTTAAATTCGCGTCCTATTTCAGTGCTGTCTAATGACCCAAATGAGCCAAGTCCGTTGACACCTGGCCATTTTTTAATAGGTGAGCCATTAGTAACAGTGCCGGAAAGGAACTTTGAAAGTTCGAATATTGTTAGCTTAAAACGATGGCAATTGACTCAGCATATGTTGCAAAACTTTTGGCGTCGGTGGTCTAATGAATATTTGACCTACTATTTACATCGTTATAAGTGGTCACATCAGGTTCAGGAACCATCAGTTGGAGATGTCGTTTTGGTAAAGGAAGATGACCTTCCTCCTTCAAAGTGGCTTTTTGGTAAAATTATACAAAAACACCCGGGTAAAGATTCATTAACCAGAGTAGTAACCATAAAATGTAAGAATACTTTAATAAAACGACCGACTTCAAAAGTCATTATACTGCCAGTGACGGAATAGATATGTATTGTTAATATCCATACTATCCATCCATCCATACTATCCATACTATCCATACTATCCATACTAATATTATAAATGCGAAAGTAACTCTGTCTGTCTGTCTGTTACGCTTTCCCGCTTAAACCACGCAACCGATTTTGATGAAATTTGGAACAGACAATCTTTAGACCCTGAGACAGAACATAGGCTACTTTTTATTTCGAAAAAAAAGGGATGAAGGGGTTGAAAAAGAGGTTGAAAGTTTGTATGGGATTTCTTAATTTTAAAAGATAAAACCTATAACTAAGACTTTATATTTTAGCACTTGATAAGAAATCATTAAACATCTTGATAAGGTCGAACGCGATTAATTAACATTATTTTTACCTTTTTTTTTTTTTTTTTTTGTGTGTCGTGCGGTGAGAAATAAACATTTACTAAAAGCGGGTAGATTATATTTATTTGTCTACCCCGAACATTTATATAAATTAATATCGGGTAGTTTTGTGTTGTTTACATCTCCGGTGACATTTTGCTGGGACGTCAGTCTTCCGCGACCACGGCCAGTGCAACCTGGCCGAAACGTTGGGAAAAAAGGTAAAAATAATGTTAATTAATCGCGTCCGACCTGTATGTGACTTTTTAAATATATGTACAAAGCGCGAGAACTTAAAGTGTTATCTTGATAAGGGATAGGGATAGGGATAGGGATAGGGATAGGGATAGGGATAGGGATAGCGATAGCAATAGGGATAGCGATAGGGATAGCGATAAGGATAGCTATAGGGATAGCGATAGGGACAGCGATAGCGATAGCGATAGGGATAGCGATAGGGATAGCGATAGCGATAGGGATAGCGATAGCGATAGGGATAGAGATAGGGATACGGATACGGATACGGATAATATGGGTATCGTTAGAGGGATACGGATAATCGGTCGGCGGTCTCTTACAATCAATGTGCTCTAAGACGATCGTTGTTTGCTTGCTTGAAGATTACATTTGCGATAAGTATAAGCAAAATGTAAAAAATTGTAAGGGATAATAGAAAAAAGTACTTTTTACCCACCGATCATAGTGTCGAAATACGGGCTATGTGGGATGTTTATAAAGGTTTCCCCAGCGTATATAGAATTACCTACGCTGTGGTTGATGTGTAATATTTCTACAATCATTGCAAGCAAAAGTATTATGTGCAATCGAAATAATCGCAGATAAATATACCTACAGAGAAACCTACGGATCCAAATGAAAATCTTAATGAATACTTTTATTACGCGGGCGAAGCCGCGGGTAAAAGCTAGTGTGCTTATATAAGAATGAAGAATTGTATGTTCAATTAAGAAGATTAAAGGTTTTAATGTTATGTTTTAAGTTAATGTTACTTAGAAAAACCGCACCACAATGTTAAGTAATTTAGTTGAATTTTTGTTAATTTAGTTATTTCAAGGTGGGCGGTCATAGTGAAGGACAAGTTGTCCTTGGTGGGCGGTATGTATAAAACGCCTACTTGGATAGTTTTCTCAATTTCCCGAGAGATGTCGCTTTTCCTTCTGGAAACTAGCGAACGGTAGTGCATCGAAGTTTGTTAAGATATTTTTATTATTTTGTATTCAGTGTGATTTGTGTGGATTAAACATACTTTTGTTTATTATTAAATTGGGTGTTTAATTTGAAGCTCTTCCTTTTCGAGGCCAATGTCCAAGTTAAACAGTAAGGGGTAAGGGTGATATTAATAGCCGTGTTACCTGAATTATTTAGCCATGAATCGTTTGTCACATTATCTGACATGTTGAATTATGTGTTTGTAAGAAACGGATAAAAACACGCTTTAACTGAATCAAACCGTTATTTTTTTATGAATTCAAAGTAGGAAAAACAATCGCCATTGCTTGGACCACGAGTTTATTTTAGTAAGGAAACCCTAAAGAGAGTTCTCATAATAAAACATAACTATCAACGCCTTACTTCCTTCTTTCTAGGTCATAGTATATAAAAAATGGGTAATAATATATAAAAAAACCAAGAGCGTGTCGGGCCACGCTCAGTGTAGGGTTCCGTAGTTTTCCGTATTTTTCTCAAAAACTACTGAACCTATCAAGTTCAAAATAATTTTCCTAGAAAGTCTTTATAAAGTTCTACTTTTGTGATTTTTTTCATATTTTTTAAACATATGGTTCAAAAGTTAGTGAGGGGGGCGCACTTTTTCTTCCTTTAGGAGCGATTATTTCCGAAAATATTAATATTATCAAAAAACGATCTTAGTAAACCCTTATTCATTTTTAAATACCTATCCAACAATATATCACACATTGGGGTCGGAATGAAAAAAAAAATCAGCCCCCACTTTACATGTAGGGGGAGTACCCTAATTAAACATTTTTTTCCATTTTTTATTTTTGCACTTTGTTGGCGTAATTGATATACATATTGGTACCAAATTTCAGCTTTCTAGTGCTAACGGTTACTGAGATTATCCGCGGACGGACGGACGGACAGACAGACATGGCGAAACTATAAGGCCGTTTTCACATTATCCGATCCGATATCGGATGTAGGAAGGATGTAAAATGTAAGATTTATGCGCTTCCAGGTCTTTATTTATGTATTTGATAGATCATTATTACTAAAAAAACGATATAAAACGCAAAAATTGCGGATTTAATCCAGATGGCACTATCCTACGACAGTTTTTGTCCGAGGCACCATCGAACTGCCGATATCGGCAGGACGCTTCCGACATTTTTGGCATGCCGGACCCCCCGCCAGCTGTCGGCCGATAATATTTGTATGTGTGCGTATATAATGTAGGTATATTACGTTTGTAGTAGTGTGCGTGACAAAAATGGCGTCTATTAAACAGTTGTTAATGATGAATTTCTGTTGAAAAAAAAAGATTGGTATTCATCGGTCCGAATTGCGGATACTATATTTTTCATCTTTTAGTAGATATAGTTAAATGTAAAATTATTTATTTTAGCTGCCACTTTTGAGTATTTTTATGATCGTTTTTTAAATTTTACAATAAAATAATTATTTAAAATGTAGTGCGTATAATTATTAAATATAAAAAAAATTTAAAATATTTTTTGATACAAAATCATACTTCATTGATTTGGAACAATGCGTTTTATCGGATCGACATCCGACACTATCGGAAGCGTTTATCGGGTGTAGGATGTCGGTCCTGTTGGAAATAGGTAGGATTCAAATTTGCTTTATGGTTAGTTACCGTGGTTATTCTAATAAACAAATATGTCACTATACAAATAAATATACAACAAAGAAGAAGTTACGTGTTTTTATTACAACGGTTATGGGCTTAAGTCTTAAAGATGGATAAGGAATTAATTGGCATTGGCATGCTACAGAAATTTAGTGCGGAAAACTATCTTCAATGGAAGTTTCAGTTAAAGTGTGCTTTAAAAGCAAAAGGATTAGGCCAGTATATAGAAAGTGAATCAAGTGCATCCGCTGGCACCAGTGCGAGTGCGAGCCCCGGCACCGGCGGCGGCACCGGGGAGCCCTCCGCGACCGCGGACCTGCGAGAGCGGCAAGACGCGGCCGCGATGTTCATCATCACATCGTCTCTGACATATGAACAGATGGTAATGATTGAAAACTGCACATCAGCCAGACAGATGATTGAAAAATTGGACACTGTTTATGCTCAAAAATCTGAATTTAACAAAATGTCTCTTCATGAACGATTCTATGCATATAAAATGAAAGATAACGATGGTGTTGCAGAACATATTGCAAAAGTTGAGTCATTGGCGAAGCAAATAAAAGAGGCCGGAGACACTTTAAGCGACACGGCAATTATGACAAAAATTATTGGCAGTCTTCCACGGAAATTCGGAAACGTTAGACAAGCATGGCTGTCAATGGATGCTTCAAAACAAACAATAGCGAATTTAACTGCTAGACTCCTGGATGAAGAAGCGAACATAAGCAATGACAATATCTCCGATCCTATTGCCTTGGCCACTGTTACAAAGAACTCTTATCCTGAGAGGAGATCTTTCGAAAGGTTGCCTATTTGTTATTTTTGTCAAAAGCCAGGACATATAGCTAAAGATTGTTATTCGCGAAAACGAAGTCTAAACAAATCGAACACTGGAGCAAATATGACGCACTCGGCATTTATGGTGAAAACATATGTAGAAGATCTACAAGCTGGAGATAACGACATCTGGTACTTAGACAGCGGAGCTTCCGCTCATATGACTAGTAGATTGGATTTTTTTCAAAAACTTTACGAGTTCCCAATAGGAACAGTGCGACTTGGAGACGAGTCTGAATTAAATGTACAAGGGGCGGGAACAGTCTACATCAAGAAGTTGCTCAATAATCAATGGCATGACTCTGAGATTAATGACGTACTGTATATACCACAACTAAAGAAAAGTTTAATCTCTGAAGGCGTTTTAACCGAAAAAGGCTACACCATTTATAAAGCAAAGTGGCATGTATATATAATGGATGCGAGAAAAAGGTTGGTAGCGTATGGGCAAAAACAACCCAATAATCTGTATCGCCTACTGTTTAAAACTGTTTTACATGAAACCCTGGCTGGTGATGTCAATGTTGTCACAGCTGACAGTAATTTAAAACTCTGGCATGACAGGCTATGTCATATAGAAACTGACTATTTAGAAATTTTGATGAACAATGGATTTTTACAAGGAATATCATTAAACAATTTAGAAGATTTATTTTGTGAATCATGTACCTATGGAAAGCAACATCGACCCTCACTTCACGGAAATCTAGACACAAACAGGAAGGTTTGCCTCCCTGGCGAAATCATGTATTTAGACGTGTGCGGGCCAATATCCGTAGCTTCGGTATCTGGTTATAAATATTTTATTTTAATTAAAGATGCATGTACCGATTACCGAATCGCATTCTTCATAAAACACAAAAATGATGTTTTTGAAAACTTTAAAGAGTTGTTACGACTGATTCAATACAGATTGTAGTGGACAATATTGCAATAATGAATTTAAAGCTTTTATAAGTAACTTTGGTATAACTTTGGAAACATCACAGGACCAAAAGCCGTCAGGCGCCTGCGACACACGCACTATTATGGAATTAGCGAAAACGATGCTCCAGAACTCTAAGCGTCCCAATCATCTTTGGGCAGAAGCTGTCAATTGTGCCATATATGTTCTAAACAGAACCCCTTCCAAACAAACGTCGAATTCAACCCCTTATCAGGAGTGGACAGGAGAGAAAACGTATGTAAATCATACAAAAGTTTTCGGTTGTGACGCATACATGTTGAGGCGAAGTCCTTTTTACTCGAAGAGCAGAAAATTAGTTTTTGTTGGTTATGACGGCAACTCTACCAATTACCGTCTCTATGATCCTGTTATGAAGAAGGTACACATCTCACATGATGTATTTTTCAATGAATCGTCATTTTCCGGCGAGCAAGAAGATCATACTATACCACTGGAATTTGTAACAGAAAACGATACTAACACTGGTCAAGTTTCGATGGAGGGAAATGGTAACCTGACAGATACCTTCTATGATGCTAACGAAACGTCAATCGTAGAAAACCTTGGTGTGACAAGAATGTTGAGACAGGAAGAAAATAACAAATCACCACGACGACATGAGGCCAATATTGTCTCTGAAAAATCAAGCACTTACGCAGAAGCAATGAAAACCCCTGATGCAGAAGAAAGGGAATCTATTAAATTAAAAGTTAAAAATGTACAGAAAAGAAACCGAAAGAAGCGGGTAATGTACGGCGGGTCTATTTTGACTGTTTGTCCTGGTAAAAAGAAAGAGATAAAGACAACAATTTTGCATCAAAATTTTGTTGAAGAAATATATAATAATATGTCGCCGCAAGGAATCAACAATGATGCAAAGAAAATGTATAAGTTTAAACGTTCTCTCCATGCACTCAAATTTATAAGATTTAAAAACAAAATATGAACAATTGAACGTTTGTATTAAGTGGGAGTCATTATGACCATTATTTTTATTTGAAATGTAATGATTGCAGTGGGAGTCACTGGTTCATCTCTTATGTTGATACTATACTGTTATGTTATTTTATATCCTACCTAAGTGGGAGTGTTGGAAATAGGTAGGATTCAAATTTGCTTTATGGTTAGTTACCGTGGTCAGGGCCGGATTAAGGGTAGAGCGAGTGGAGCGGCCGCTCTAGGCGCCGAATGGTAAGGGGGCGCCAAAATCATCATTGCGTGGGCGCACAAATAGCCCAGTATGGCGAGAGGAGCCGGAAATTAATTTTATTCAGCTATTGAAAATCTAGATTTGTGATTGTGATTCAGATTATCTGAAAAGTAGCACCATGTACAACATTCATAAGGTGCATGGGAGCTGTTACTAGGGCGCCGTGAAAGATGTTTCTAGCTCTAAGACGAACCATATTGTTGCGAGGCCGAACGACAAAGTCAAAGTTACGGCGCTATCCAAACACTCAGTATTTATCCACAATCCAAAGCAGAATTCCTCTTAAGATAATCGATAAGAATAGCTACTCGCCCAGCGGTGAGCTATTAATATCGCCGTGTCTCTTTTATTTGCACGGGAGTGCTTATCTTTTGTTCGTTTTTATAGCCGATAGCTCATAGCTTACTAGCTCGCGGTGGGACCAGTGCCTAAAGTCAAAGGCGCAAAACGTCTCAGAGAGGCACAATTTTGTATGAGTCAAAGGAGCGTAAGCGTGATGATGAACGAACTTCTAAGCACTAGGAAACCGAAGGGCACATAATGGCAAACCACCGATGCCCATTTTGGCATCCCGACGCTGACGAATGAGTTACTGTGGCCTAATTAACTCTTCATGTAATAAAACTAAAACTGATGACGAAATAAAAGGCCTAGAAGTCGAGAACGCCAGCACCCTGTGAAATCTAAATACCCCAAAATATGCCAAAGTTCTGCAATTAGAGTCGAACTTCTCAATGTCTGTCCAAGTTGGCCATTGCTTTTTCTCCCATGCCTTGCCGTGGCCCTAAACTGAAGCTCAAATCCGACTGTTATCAGTTCTTGGTCTGCCAGAGCTTGGTCTTTGGCCTCTTTTGTTTCATCACAGTAATTTGTTCTTGTCCTAATGAACTCCTTAATGAACACGCCGCGCAGGAAAGCTTTAACCTCGCGCACGTTTGGCCTACGAAAGACAGGGGCTTATATATAACACCCCCCCCCCCACCCCCTTAAATAATAGGAAAAAATTTCGCGCTCGCTTCGCTCGCGTTAACTGTTTTTATCTAATAAGAATACATATGATATATTTTACTTAAATACTTAGTCAAATGGTTGTGAGGTGTCAGACGGGCACATGGAATCTATAAGTATGGCGTTTTGGCTTCGGATTCGGACTCCAAAAAAATTTAAACAAGGGGGCGCCAAAACTATATCTCGCTCTACCCTGGTCGAGTGCGCGGGCCGGCGCTGACCGTGGTTATTCTAATAAACAAATATGTCACTATACAAATAAATATACAACAAAGAAGAAGTTACGTGTTTTTATTACAACAGGTCCGACACCCGATATCGGATCGGATAATGTGAAAACGGCCTAAGGGTTCCTAGTTCACTACGGAACCCTAAAAACTATCAAAGGAATGCTATTTTATATTATCTGATAAACAGATAGAAAAACTTCTTAAAAATAACAGTAAACTTATTGGTATAAATATTAATTCATACAATTTAATCTAAACTACATCTGACATACATATCTACTGCTCAACAAAGCTAATCTTAAGTATTTATTATAAATTATGTGTATAAACCTATTATATAATTAAATTTATGGCACGAAAATTTATCTAACGGATGCAAATAGGCAGTTAGTAGAGTTAATTAAACATGCCTGCTATTATTACCGCATAATTAACAACACGAAAATAACCGTTCCACGTTTAGATTGTACCACTCTTACGGTACATGTCAATAGAGGCGTGTAAACGATGAAAGTCATGATCAAGGTTTGGAAAAACGCCCTTCTTTTCATTTTTGAAGGATAGGCATAGGTAAAAAGGAATCTAATGTGACCAGGACAGGATATTTTTTTCTAAATAACTGACGATTTCTCGAACCCTGGCAATAATATTAATTATAATGTTTGCCATGATTTATTTATCATATATGGAGAAGTGTACCTAAATACCTACTTAGAACCGTGGTGAGATATGGAATACAGAACGGTGAGCTACAAAAGATACACGATAATTAGGTACGTATTATAAGGTGTAAGATGTAGATAATTAACATTACAGAATAGATACCTAGTTAGTTTGTAATATTTTGTACGTTTCGCGAACTTAAAGAATGGTGTAAAAATAAAATCAATTATGTGTTATATGACTCGGCATTGGCATACAAAAGTTATTTTACGGAACGTAAAAATGCCATAAATAATATTATATCGTATAAAATGCCAAATATAACATTTTATTACAAATATATTATTTCGTTTTAATGGGAAATAAAACTCAATTCATACCCTAAAATAGGTACCTACCTTCGCTCCTACGATTTGTTCGTTTTTAGTATTTATTTCCAGCAAGCACAAAAACTTGTTTTGATATTTAGGTACGTTTAGTTAACCCTTTAATTGGTAGCGGCAATATCATACTTAAAACAAAATCATCTGTACAATAAGAATTACAGTTCAAAATCAAATAACTAGAAAGAAACATCAAATGGTTAAAGGGTTAACCTTTGGCCGACTTTTTTTGGAAGTCATGTCGCCATGCCATGTGCTACATAAAATGAGACCGAGTATATAGTGGCGTTGCACGTTTACGCTCTGCAGGGTTTGCAACAGATCATGCTTTCGAAATTATGATACAAGTGTAAATTAGTACACCTACCTTGAAGCTCGTGCAATTTGGGGTAGAATTCGGAGTTACAGAAGCAACCAGCCGCGAAGAAAATTAATTAAATTTCAATAATTGGACAAAATGCGTAATTCATTTTATTTTTTGAATACCGGTCTGTTCTAGCGGTAGTGATTAGTGATCCTGCCTGCTAAGCCGAGGTCCAGGCTTCGAATCGCAGTAAGGGCGTTTATGTATTTCTCGTGTGTTAAAAAACTCGCAAGTTCAGGATTCTATTCTCGAACCACTCGCTTCGCTCGTGGTTCAACTATAGAATCCTTTCACTTGCTCGTTTTTCAATTCCACACTCGGCGTTAAAATACAACTTTGCCCCCTTGTATAACAAATAACTATTGGGTGATGAGCACAGATAAGGGTTCATGGATCTTTTCTATGTATACAGTCAACGCCGGCCCGTGCACTCGATCAGGGTAGAGCGAGTTTGAGTTTCGGCGTCCCTTGGTAAGGTTTCACTGAGGAGGAAAATAAATCGCGAGCTAGCGAGCGTGAAATTTTTTACATAGTAATTAAGTACCTAATTTGAAAATTACACTTACATTTTCACCAAAAGAGAACATATAAATAGTAAGCGCGAGCCAAGCGAGCGCGATTTTTTTTACTCGATTTATTAAGACTCAACCCGCCAGCGGGGTATCAGCGAACTTTCAAACTTTTATGTTCTGCAGAGCTGCGGTCTTTGACATACTCGTATTTTGGGGTATTTTGACTTCACAGGGCGCCTATGTTCCCGACTTTTAGGCCTTATATTTCGCCATCAGTATTATTTTTATAATACTAAGAGTTAATTAAGAGATTAACTGCGGACTCGATCGTCACCGTCAAGATGCCCATTTCGTTATTTTGCCACTTCAGATCACTGCTTTGAAGTTCGCTCACCATTGCTGGGACTCACAAAATAGCGCCTATCTGAAACGTTTTGCGCCTTTATGAGGAACTCCGCTTTGAACTATCGGGTAGACTCATATTTTTGCATTTGGATAGCGACGTAACTTTGTCGTTCGCCGCACAACAATGTGGTTTGTCAAGGGTAGAATCCGTAGAATACTCTTTTTACAGCGCCCTTATGAATGTTGGCAATGTGGTGCAACTTTCCAATTAATCTGAATTACAAATCTAGATTTTCAATAGTGGATTCATTTCCGACTCCTCTCGCCATTTTGTGATATGTGCGCGTGTGATACGCAACGTATAATTTTTTTGTATGGATTTTCCACATTCTCGATTTTAGCGCCCCCTTACCATGTGGCGCCTAGAGCGGCCGCTCCACTCGCTCTACCCTTAATCCGGCCCTGTATACAGTCATATAAGTATTTGTATATTATAAATATCGTAATCTGAGTACCCACAACCAACGAACACACAAGCCTTCTTGAGCCGTAGGACTCAGTCAATCTGTGTAAGAATGTTTATTTATTATTTTATTTTATTTTATATATATTTGGGGCATCAACAGCGATACAAACAAACAAATGCTTAACATATTAGAATACAATACAGTAAGCCAATGAAAGATATGTCCACAAGAAGATGTTCTATTATTTATTTCTAGTTACGCACTTTTTAACCGCCTTCCAAATCTCAAAGGAAGGGGTTCTCAATTCGTCTGTAGTTTTTTTTTTTAATGTTTGTTCCTCGATATCTCCGTCGTTACTGGACCGATTTTGATTTTTTTTTTATTGAATGTATATGCATACAGATTGGTCCCATTTTTCTCAGAACCCAGTTCTGATGATGGGATCCTGGAGAAATCGAAGGAACTCCTCAAATCTGAAAGGCATACATATGGTGATTTTTGTGTTTTTGAAGGAACAGCATGCATTTACGTACGGAACAGTGACATTTGGTGCAGTGGAACTCCAGTAGGCCTAGCACATGATGGCCGCGGGAGTATGTCGCCGCGAGATAGACTACCCGTCCTTATGTCATTAAATTACAGTTAGAAGAAGACGTGGCATCTATCTCGCGGCGACATAATCCCGCGGCCATCATGTGCTAGACCTACTGATGATGGTCAGAATGGAACTCCTCAAATCTGAACGGCACACTTATAGTGACTTTGGTATTTTTATAAGAACAGCATGCAGAACAGTGACATTTGGTGCAGTGGAACTGCTCATGATGGTCAGAACGGAACTCCTCAAATCTGAACGGCACACTTATAGTGACTTTGGTATTTTTATAAGAACAGCATGCACTTACGTCCAGAACAGTGACATTTGGTGCAGTGGAACTGCTGATGAAGAGTGAGCCGCCCCTGGTTAGAGTTCCGTTCTGATAATCATTCTCATCTGTAAGTACTTCAGAATCATCCAAATTTCAAAATTGGGTCAGAAATGACGGAGATATCGAATAAGAAACATTAAAATTATACTGTAGACGAATTGATAACATAATCCAACATTTGAAAGTATTTATCACCAGAACCATAAAGGAAGGCGGATTTTTTTTTCTTAAAAAGTATGTAGTAAAACTGTTAATTAAGTAACCTAGGTCAGGCTCACAACTCACAAGGCTGGTTGGTTAATTTCGGAAAAGTAGACTAAACTGCTTAAAATACAAACCACAGAACTAAATCAAGATAGAAGGAAAAAGTGTATCTACTTCGCGTGCGGAAAAGTTAAATAGCGAGCGACATTGTTCGCCGCGCAAGTCAGTCTGCTCCCGACCGCTGCCCGCGAGTGACATACAGTGAAAAATACAAAATGGGTCGGTATTCGATAATTAACTGTTCAAACACCACCAATAAAAGCAAGGGTGTTAAACAAAGTGTTTCCTATCATCGGTAGGTACCATTTGTCCTAAAATATTTTTTATTAAATAAAAAACTCGATTTTCCTATTTTTATCATCAAAACATTAGCTGACGTACGGCCGTCAAACTAGTTTTCCATTGCGGCTTTAATTTGACGAGTCCGACTTAGCGTGCGTTTAAAACAAGCGATATAAAAATAGGCTATTCAAACTGTCGAGACAAAGTGAAGGTAGATTTGTTATTTTGTTCGTCGAACTCACGTCGAACTTAAGAATAGTGGTGCACCACGGAACTATATCGTCATGTATGCTGCGATTTCCTTATTCGATTTAAATCGATTTTGCGAAGCAGTGGAAATTATAATTATGTTTTTATATTGTTATGAAACTATACATATAAAGTACGAGTGAAAAGTAAATTAAACTTTAAAATAGGTTACAGTTACGGTATTAACGTTGAATTTGTGGTCGGCAGAAAAACAAATACAAACATAATACGCTCTATATTTATTATGAATAAAAATAACTCTAAAAATGTGTTAATGGTTAATTATATTTATAAATTACTAAAAGTTGTAACAAATAACATGAGGATAATGCTGTGAGTACATGGTCGATTTTCTTAAAAATATTACGAAATATTAACTAGTATTAATACCTACCTACTAAAATCTTTGTTCCTGGCCTTAGGCAAATTATATACCTACTAGTGAATTGTTTGTCATCACATGAATACAGGTATATACTTACTTCATTTCACAACGAAGATGAACATCCGATATTTTTAACTTCGGCGGGCATCCCGCACGCAAACTCCACAATCGATCGAATGGGTTACGCGGCGACAACGTTCCCATCACTAAAGTACACTCGTGACGTCATAGGCTCGACACAAAACGTTACACGCTCGGTTTCGCTGTTAATCGCCGAGCATTTTCCTTCTATCTTGATTTAGTTCTGTGATACAAACGTACAATAGTAAATAAGTACTTACGAATTTCTAAATACCTACTTGATTTATCTAGGCTAGAAACCTAATTGTGAAATTTTCCTTGGCCTGTTATCTTCTGAAATGTTAATACCTAGTTAATATAGGTTATTCGCGGCCAATCGTTTATTGGAAAGGAGGCTAATGAGCCCTTTACTTCGTCACCCAAATGACTAATAAATTAATATAAATAGGTAGTATGCTAGTATGGTATTAATTAGTTTCTGATTAGTTCCGATTACAATTAAACGTTCATATTTTTGGTTTTCGTCAATGATTTATGGATCAGCGTACGTAGCCGAATGGCACAAACGCTCACGAAACGAAACATTCGTAGATATCTATCTCTATCGCTTTTGCGTATTGGTGCGACAGAGCCAGACTACTATCGCGGCGTTTCGTTTTCGTTTCGCGTCGCTGACCCTTCGGATACGGCACCAGCCCCTCTAGCACAACTTGCCTTGTCGCGCGCGCGATAAGGCAAGTTGTGCTAAAGTGTCTGAAGTACATTTCATTAGCTTTTATGTACAGGATGTATTTCTTTATGTAATAATTTTGTTTAACGAATAAAATTTTCCGTCGTGTGATATATGATAGGAATCATTGACCATTTTTATTTGCAGCTTAAGAACGGAAAACGGAAATATGTATACAGATATATACATGCATCAAAAATCTTTTAAATACAAATTAAGTTACATATACGTGCCACCTGGGGTACGGGTTTCTTGTAAATAATATGATAAATAATAAAAATGGAGCAATCATGTAAACACGACTAAAAAATGTAGGTACCTAAAATATTTCGTTACAATTTTTGTATGAACAATAGCTGTGTGTATCAGACACTTTTGACTTTTGACCCAGCTATTTGACTCTTAAATATTCAGCTAAATCAGTTATAGAAAAATATACTTAATTATACCTACGTATTACATAATAATAATATTATTCAAGTAACTTGTTAAATAGTTTATGCTTTTATCACTACTGGCGGTTTATTTACATGAATAAAATTAAGTTTATAATTTATACGCACACCTGAGTATATTTAGTATTATTATGTACATTTTAAACAATGACAGAAGTATTTGAATATTAATTGGTCCTATCTCCTGTCTGTGCGTTGTTGCGCACGTTTATTTAAAATATTAAAAAAAAATATCCAGTTTATTGTGATAAGTAGGTACATTGTTCATTCAGTATATTTGGGATATCGTACACAATTTATATGCTATTCCGTGACGAGGCTATCGGAACCATAGATATAGAACTATTAAACTAGATTGTGTAGTTAAGTCAAAAAGTATGTCCACATGAGAGGTCATTGTTTGGGCTGGTGTCCCTCTCGCACTTACTGACAATGTCAACAGTATTCTGGGACGTCATCACTGTCATACATTGGGGATACCAGTCAATTTTCAAAGTTACTACCAAATCTACTAATACCCATTTGAACGTATTATACAAATCTTTGATTTATTGGCATCAAAATAATTACATTATAATAATTTTTCAATTCTTTGAAATATATCGAATCCCTAGTTTGAATATAACACTAAAATAATATAAGAAGTTATAAAGTCATGTAATATACAGATAAAAATACTACTACTATGGTAACCTCATTAATACTGGCCACACGTGCGAGAGGGACACCAGCCCAAACAATGACCTCTCATGTGGACCATTTTCGCTAGTCTGATACGATCACCTTTCTGTCTCAGTGATAAGGTTCAATTTAGTATGGCAAAAAATGTGATTCCGCTGTCCCCTGTAAAGGTCTTTGATCGAAACGCAGTCTGGCTCTGCCGCGCCAGCGCCACTACCAGAAGATTAGCCGAGCTAGCTACGATACGCTAGGTGGACTTCCGAGCAAAGCGGCTCTATCACAATGGCCGCAGCGTCAGAGCCGCTGCTTCAGTGTCGCAGCGGTAACAGACGCAGGTTCGCTTCCGAGCGGCGCGACTCTGGCGACAGTCGCCATTGTTTTTCCATAGAATTTGGTCCAGGCATATAGACATGAAGCAATCTAGGATAATGAACTTTTGCTCCTTTACTAAGGATCATTATAGTATTTACGGATATAATATTTAGACTCTGAAGAATAATTAAAACCTTGAAAAATAATACATTTTGACGTGAACGATGGATATTTCAGAAACTTGTGCTGGTTAATTAGAAAAACTCAATTTGATATTATTTTATTACCGATTATTTGAAAATCTTGCTTCAAAAACATCAAGAAACTACGTGCTATCGCTGCGACAGAGCGACAGTGCTATGCCAGGCATACCACGGCCGCTATCGCCGGGCGATACTGACGCGGCGTCACTGTCGCTGCGTTAGTGACGCTGCGCTCGGAAGTAAGTACTATCGCTCTGTCGCCGCGTCAGTGTCGCAGCGTTAGTGATGCCGGAGCCGCTTCGCTCGGAAGTCCAGCTTTACTATACGCAACGCGAGCGATTGTGACGTTGGCTAGGAACTAGGAACCGAGCTGTGGTGCATTTCATCGTCGTGTTTTCAGCAAACGCACGAACGTGCTATGCTACGAGCGTTCAGCCTGTTTCAGTACAAGAAGTATCGACGTTTACTGAAGTAGCATGACAAATATGTATGAACGTTCCTGAGAAAATAACACAATTCAAAAATACACAATACAAGAATTCGAATAATATCTATAAATATTATATTTATTTCATTGTGTGTAATATTTAAAATATTTATTATAAATATCTACTTATGTAAAAGTATATGTAGTCTACCTATATAAATATAGTTTGCTTTTCTTCTTAGTATCACCTTTTTGTTTTCTCGCACCATTTGTATTGAATCTCTGTTTGGCCCTATGGTTGACTGATAGAGAATGCCTTTTGGTATTAAGTCCGCCATTACATTACATTTTTGTGTATTTTTGTGCAATAGAGTTTAAATAAATAAATAAAATACAGTGGAAGACTGTTATGCATTACATCTGTTTAGGTGCATCTTTTAAACAATGTAATAGACGTAGATGAAGAAGATGCCAGAAATACAACCTATTTACATATGATTTACATTTAGACAAACGTCAGCTGAAGTTTAAAGATCATTCCTAGACAATGGTAAAATTTTTGTGACCTAAAAAATACGGTTTATTTATTTACGAATACCTACACGCCGAAATTTCGAGCAATGCTATTGTTTACTAAATTAATAAATACTAACTGTACTCACTTTTTTCGCTGTTGCTCTAACATTGACAAATAGACACGAAATATTAACATATTTTTTATAGAAATCGGAACAGTCTGGCAAAAAAGAGTAAAAAATCAAGAAGTGGCATGACATGGAAAACACAATGCCTCCAAGATGATGACTTTTTAAATTTTACTCTATACACCTAGCTAAGTACTTAGCCTTACATAAGGTACCAAAATAATACCCTATTTAGATATCATCGACAGTTTCGATGATTCGATGACGATTAACGCCAGCTAAAATTTAAAATTAATTTTTACCTTGTCTAATAGGTAAAAATGATTTTGGCAATCATATTGTGTACTTAAAAGAAATACGGTAATTTATTTACATGCCGAAATTTCGAGCACTTCTATTGTTTACTAAATTAATAAACACCTAACTACACTTTTTTCGCTGTTATGCTTAGATGACAAATAGATACTAGTTTGTCTCTTGTTTTTTGTTCTAGATCGAAAGGGCTCGTGATTCTGAGTAGGAAAAACAGTGAATTTACCTATTTTAGAAAAAAAAGTTTTTGAATCTTTTTGCGCGAAAATGCTCATAATTGTTCAATTGTTCATATCAACAATAGTTGATTCATATCAAACGAATTTTACTTTTTTAGACAAGCAGTAACATCGAAAATCGATACCAGTAGGCTATTAAAAGTAGAAAATGTTTGCCTTAGGTGAGACTTGAACTCGCTATAGTATCGCACTGGTAAAGGCTTTCTTTGCTATTCGAAAACAGATAGCAAAATCGCATTTTATCCACAAGGGGGCAAAGTAATTTCATACAAATTTTAACTCGATTCTTAATTTCATTTTACCTATAAATGATGATTTTGAATCATAAATATTGAATAAATTGACGGATTTGATTTATTTTGATGTTTTATAGTCGGTATCTTGTTCGTGTTGGTGTGGTGAAAAATTTTGGTTTCACTGTAGTTTGTTTAACCTTCGTGCCTTGATACCTCGCAACGCTCAAGATTCCACTTTTTAACGTCAACCGTCGTATTGGCACGTGCCACTCTTTTTGTAAAACAAATAACTATTAACGTTCAAAGTTTCAAAGTTTGTATGCCAAACGTCAAGTAAGTTGCTAGGCCATCTAGATGTGGATTAATCTTTTTTGATAAATTCGATGATAGATAATGACGTCACGTCAGTACATCGTCAATTCGTCACTCAACAGTCAATGTGATAATCAGTTTCTTACTTGTATTTTAATGACAGATTAAGCGATATATCTACATGAAATGTAAGGTTCAGTTTGCTTAAAGAAACGAATTTTCATAATGTTAAATGCATTTTGAGTTATGCAGAGTGCAAAAGGAACATCAAAAATCGTGAAAGTATACCTAGTTTTTTTTTTAAATCTATGTTAACGGAAGTGTAAAGTTTATTTTTACCCACTGCTTGTGAGTATGCCCCAACTTGCCATGCCATATCTTGGCAAGGTCGGTGTTTAAAAGGCTCAGTATTTTACAGGGTAGGTACCTACACGAATTTGTAAAATGGCTTCATAAACGATTAAGTCGATTAAATAGTTGTTTCCATTGTTAATTCACAGGTACGTCAGGTACTCCTGTATTTGAAAGAAAGAAAATATATTTATCCATACTAATATTATAAATGGGAAAGTGTGTGTGTCTGTTTGTTTGTCCGTCCTTCACGGCAAAACGGAGCGACGAATTGTCGTGATTTTTTAAATGGAGATAGTTGAAGGGATGAAGAGTGACATAGTCTACTTTTTGTCTCTTTCTAACGCGAGCGAAGCCGCGGGCAAAAGCTAGATTGGTATAACAAACATACAACACCAAAAGGCAAAATCATTACCGGAATACCAAATAGGATGCCGGTCAGCGTAGACCTTGTCTAAGAGACACGGCACTGATTTTCAGGGCACCCATAATTCACATACAAATCCCTCAAGCATTGTTATGTTTCAGAGGAGCTGTAACGTCACGTCAGCTGGTCAGCATCGAGTCAAGTTGAAGACGCGAGCGCATGCGATGTGATAAAAGTGCGAGGGATCGGCGCGCGCGGCCAGTACCGAACTCACCTGCAGGCTGACCGCCGGCGCGCCGCGCCTCCATACCGCTCACTCCTCCGTTTCCGAACGTTCCGTCCCGTCACCACCCGGTAGTGCATGTGCTCCCCTCTGGAAGATTCACAAACACGACCAGTGCCGCAATCTACGAGCACGCGCAGGTAATTCATACACCGACGATTAATTATCTTCTAACATGCAGTGGCATTACCAGGTGGCCAAATCTGTGTTTGCTTTTATGGCAGTTTGTCCGACTATTGTGTGAAATTTATTGCGACACTAGATTGTTTGTAAACAGTAAATCCAGGTAAGTAATAGGATAATTAATTTTACTAATTATTCTCGCCTTGTATAGTGAAAGCATCAATTGTATAACAATTTCATTCAGACATCTTCAAGTAATCGATAAAAAAAATGTGATAAGATATCACAAAGTAGGTACTAGTCATCAGGCCCGGATACTTGCACCGGATAATAGCGATATACCTAGAGACAAATAGAACTTTAATCCACGCTATAAACCTAAAAGGCTAACGATACCATACTGCAGGTAGTTTGATAATTCTAGATAGGATACGATATCTACCTAACGTTACAGCCGTTTATTAACTCGAGTAGGTACCCCGGTGACCTCACCGAATGACCCAATCCAATATTCCTAGCTAAGTGTTAATGAGCGGTAGGTTTACCTACTCTTAGACGACATGGCACTGTCAAAGGTCCGCAAAGTAGATAAGTTTGAAGCGAGGCGAGACACGTATCATTGTTTTAAGCGGAATACGAAATTGCCGTCATCCAGGCGCATATGTCACTCGTAGACGCATCATGATTGCGAAATCCGGTCAATGTTGATTAAAGTTTGTCAACATGCAGTGTCGGCTCGAGGACATCCCGCGATTAATGCGCATCCACAGTTCCAACAACAGTGTTATGCTAATAATGGCGCTGGTTCTGATTACTAGAAAATACATCGTAGTGAGCGCAACAGTGCTAAGAAAGGAGCTCGGTTTTGAAGCCAAGGATCACCCAAGGCGTTCTGCTGGCGTTAGTATTCCCGCCGCGCGTGCGCGAAGCCGTGGGCGCGCAGCGTAAGGTCGCGCCGCTTGCCCATCGGACACTGACAGCACAGGATTATCATGTATACTACATACATACATGTACCGTGAACAATTTTATAATTATTTTACTATCATTGCACTTTATTACTATTACAAAGTAACGGATGACCTTAATTCATTGGCATTTGCCTAGAGTGATGAAGGTGACCAATTCAAGATCATCCTCATTTTTCCGCGTTATTAGTTTTGCATATTTGACAAATAAGTCGCACTTAAAGTTCCGTTTCCCTGTACATTAGTATTCTTAGAGAGATGATCACATGACCAATCAAGTATGTAATACGAAATACGTCTTAAATCGATTTGTTTTTCTTTTATTTAATCATTCTTTGATGTTTTACGAGTCATACTAATTACATTTTATATTAACTGAGTCCATTGGATTGCGGATGAAAATAGAAGAGCCCTTAATTGATCCCAAGATTAACTATACTTACGTCATATTGTAGGTACAATATGTACCTATCATAAGTATCTAAAAGGACAATACATTTTAGTACTTATGTCCCTAAGTATAAATCATACACAACTAAACTTACATCAAAAGGGGTAGACAGAACACATGAAACTGCTCAAGTTTCAGTAGTCCGGAATTCCTGAGTGTTACTTTAATTTACTTGATGTTGACCGCTTATATCCGTGTTTACGTCACCTGTTATCAATTCCTCTAAAACATAAACAAAGTTCTACACTTACCATCATAAACCTTCAAACTGTTTAAATATAAGCTATGTCACTGTAAAGCACTTTAACCTGTGTCACAGTAAACTTCAAATTGGACAGGTGAATTTGACAAGGTTGTAAAGGTACGAAATTTGACTTATGATAAACTTTGAAATTTATCTCGTAGCGGAAAAAATAATCGTCCAAGTAGTACGTACAATATGATATGCCAATGTTGTATTACGAATTTGTAGAATAAGTAAACAATAACTAATAATACAAATTAAAACAAAAAATATTACCCCCATCAAAATTAAATTTACTTATTCTGAACAAACAGTTTTCGCAATTTAACAAATTTAATTATTAGTACGACTAAGAAAATTAAATTTCTTATCGACTGCGACATTAATAGATAAGTATCAAATCAAAGTTGTTTCGAATTAACTAAAATAAAGTAAGTGAACACTTTATTGTACCAACAACAAGAAAAAGAAAAGGTACTTACAGCAGAAAGAACAGATTAAGTACCTATTACAAAGGCGAACCTATACCTAAGGGGGATTTCTTCCCATTAAGCTATACTATTTCTAAGGAGTTAATTAGTAGAATCATAACGTACGTAAATATTATTGCATACTATTTAAATACACGGTAAAATAAAAAGGACCGTTCAAACTTTGCATAGTGACATTTGAGGTCATAATGAACAACTTTTATTATGGGACCAATGCTGAAATCGTAAAAAAGAATTTGGCTGTTTTGTTTCATACATTTCCACTGTCATGATGCTGCTCATTTCCACGGAACAGCCAAATATTTTTTCGCGTGTTCTATTTCATTAATACCCAACAACTGATAGGTGCCTAAGGTGCCTAACTGACCTACTTACTTACACTATCAAGCAATTTTTTTAGAACTATCTACAGATCAACAAATTCATATCGTACAATATTAACTCGTATTGCATCTCTTTAAATATTAAATCATTATTAAACGGATTAAACCAATTAAAAAATATATTTGAAAGTAATGTTACTTACAATGCCAATTAATTTAAGTGACATATATATTAATTTGATCTCAATTTGATAACACTCTCACTGACGGAACATTTCTCTCGTATTTGTAGCACCTGTGGGTGTTGGTGTTGGAGCAACTGCCTTACGATCGTAATTTCAAATCACTATCGCTCTGATTTAGATGGGTTTATATGTAATTAAATAAAACTCATAAAAAAAAAAAAAAAAAAAAAAAACGTTTATATAATATTTAATTGCCATATTATACTGTTGTATTGTATTATTTACTAATATAATTTCGTATAACTGTAATATAATTATTATTGTAATACTTATCTGTAATTCTTAAGCTGTAATTGTTAATATTTTGTATGACATGTCAAAAGTGCTTATTTAATTAAGCCTACTTGAATAAATATTTGAAATTGAAAAAATTGAAATATTAATTAACAGTGTCAAATATTTCAAAACTTGTATAATTATGTTGTAACTTTTGTAAGCCCACAATTCGAAGCTATAGATTATATTGCGGCAGTGCCTTACAGTAATTTTAACAAGAGCTATAAAAACCGCTTAAAACTGAAGGTCATATTTGTCAATTGTGTTAAAGAATTGCGCTGCACCAAAATACCCCATGTTGTTGTATGTTAAATGGTAATGGAATGTTAGTTATCTAATTTAACCGGAGCGGAAAACCGGACATTGCGTCACTTTCACTTCGCTTGTAAATTCCGACTAGAACCGTAATGACGGGTACGGGTATCCTGAAGACCTACACGACTGAAGTACGGAAATTTGTCCATTGACTCAGATTGTCCGTAAATTATTTATATAAAATCAATTTCCAATGTCTCCAGAGCTTCCAAACTTTACATACCACCACTTTTTAGGGTTCCGTAGTCAACTAGGAACCCTTATAGTTTCGCCATGTCTGTCCGTCCGTCCGTCCGTCCGTCCCTCCGAGGATAATCTCAGTGACCGTTAGCACTAGAAAGCTGAAATTTGGTGCCTACCAATATGTATATCAATCACACCGACAAAGTGGTGTGGAAAACATACGGAAAACTACGGAACCCTACACTGAGCGTGGCCCGACACGCTCTTGGCTGTTTTTTAATACTGATAGAGTGCCACGTAATATAAGTACATTATGATACAAGTGCGTAAAAGAGGACATTGGAAACGAGTGGTGATCAAAATAAAACACGACCGAAAGTAGTAAATCAACACGAGCTACAAATTTCCTCTTCGAACGTGTATCGTACGACGTTTTTAGGGTTCCGTAGTCAACTAGGAACCCTTATAGTTTCGCCATGTCTGTCTGTCCGTCCGTCCGTCCGTCCGTCCGTCCGTCCGCGGATAATCTCAGTAACCGTAAGGACTAGAAAGCTGAAATTTGGTACCAATATGTATATCAATCACGCCAACAAAGTGCAAAAATAAAAAATGGAAAAAAATGTTTTATTAGGGTGCCCCCCCTACATGTAAAGTGGAGGCTGATATTTTTTTTTCATTCCAATCCCAACGTGTGATATATTGTTGGATAGGTATTTAAAAATGAATAAGGGTTTACTCAGATCGTTTTTTGATTATATTAATATTTTCGGAAATAATCGTTCCTAAAGGAAAAAAAAGTGCGTCCCCCCCCCTCTAACTTTTGAACCATAAGTTTAAAAAATATGAAAAAAATCACAAAAGTAGAACTTTATAAAGACTTTCTAGGAAAATTATTTTGAACTTGATAGGTTCAGCAGTTTTTGAGAAAAATACAGAAAACTACGGAACCCTACACTGAGCGTGGCCCGACACGCTCTTGGCCGGTTTTTAGGGTTCCGTAGCCAAAATGGCAAAAACGGAACCCTTATAGTTTCGTCATGTCCGTCTGTCCGTCTGTCCGTCTGTCCGTCTGTCCGTCTGTCACAGCTAGGGTGTGCAAACCGGTTAACCGGTTAACCGAAAAACCGGTTAACCGAGACTTTTAGGCCTCTGTTAAAAACCGGTTTTTATAGTCACTAACCGGTTAATAACCGAAACTGTATTTATTTCTCAAAATTTGGAAAATTAGGCATTAAAACGTTCAAAAATACGTAATTATTTAATGATTTGTAATAATAAAGATTTATTCATTACTTTTCATTGACATTATTATCTGTAATGATTTTATTTTAAAAATTAGTCCGTCTACTCAATTATACATTTTATACAATACAGTAGAGTCCGGTTAGTATATTACGACTCCGCATATAGACCTAACGTCCAACCTCTTACAACGACATAAGCACAGGTATTTATTTGGTTTTCGTATGTGATAGTATGAAAGTACATCCGTTTATTACGACTCCGATTTTAACGACCAGCCGCTTTTTACGACACATTTTACACAGAATCCGTCCGTCAAGTCCGGTTGCAACGACAAGCGACACAGTTTTTAGTTTTACTAGTAAATTGAGGAAACAAAGCTACTTCTACCCGAGCACGGCCCCCTGTCTTGCCTACAACAAGTAGCAAGATTACATTGTGGCCATGTAACTTTTTGGAGTATTGCTTTTAAAATTTTAACAATTTGTTCGCCTCGGGTCTAATCTTATAAGCTAAATAGAACCCAATTTGTATTTTTCGATTGCGTATAAACTAGCATTACTTACAAATGATGAGCAGCACGCATACTGACAAGGACTTTTCTAACTAAACAAGTCACAATAAAATAAGGTATTAATACTATGATTATAATACCCTGTAAATAAAACCTATTGATTGAAATGTTTTAGTAATAGAGATGTAGATATTACTTTTAATTAAAAGAAATGAAATTCGTTTTGTACGACATCCGATTAGTACGACGTAATATCAGCGGTCCCTTGAGCGTCGTTGTAACCGGAGTCTACCGTATATTTCAAACTATATTTTTTAAAAGAAAGGTAAAATGGAGATCTTGGTTTTCTTACATCAATTGCTTGTATTACTAGGGGCTCTGGGAGCTGTAGACCTTGCGACATGCTTAGAAAACGCAAAACTGACGAATCACATTCAAACCACACAATCCTTTTTTAGCAATTTCCGCATTTACCAATTTCCAAAATCGTGCAAGTAATACCTGCTACGATATCATCAACATCAGAATTCTTAAAGGTAATGGTAATTATTGCGTAGTACGGCCATTTACTAAAAATCCTCAAAACAGGTTAATAACCGGTTAACCGGTTTTGAAGGAAAAGTCTCGGTTATTAACCGGTTTTTTTAAGTTAACCGGTTTTTGCATACCCTAGTCACAGCCGATTTACTCGGAAACTATAAGTACTACAGTGATGAAATTTGATGGGAATATGTGTTGTATGAACCGCTACAAAATTATGACACTAAATAGTAAAAAAAAGAATTGGGGGTGGGGCCCCCATACATGTAACTGAGGGATGAAAATTTTTTTTCGATGTACATACCCGTGTGGGGTATCAATGGAAAGGTCTTTTAAAATGATATAAAGTTTTCTAAAAAACATTTTTCTTAAAGTGAACGGTTTTTGAGATATCAGCTCTCAAAGTCGTAAAAAGTATGTCCCCCCCCTCTATTTTTATAACTACGGGGTATAAAATTCTAAAAAAAATAGAGGTGATGCATGCTAATTAACTCTTTCAACGATTTTTGGTTTGATCAAAGTATCTCTTATAGTTTTTGAGATAGGTTGATTTAACTGTAATTTTGGTTAAGTTATTGGTTTATTATATTTGCTGCTACGGAACCCTTTGTGCGCGAGCCCGACTCGCACTTGGCCGGTTTTTTTTTTGTTTAATCTTTTACTCCTTTCTTCATTTAGTAACTGACAAGACGCACGCCGCAATACGTGAGACATGTTAGAAAATATATCTTATCGTATCTCACGTAGTGCCCTTCTTATCAGTTATCAATTTCAGAAAAATGTTGATAATGGATGGTATATTTTTTTACATCTTTATTTTTTTTAACTGCTCGCAGACGTGCCTTTTTGGTGAAAAGAAAATATTTGAGTCGAAGTTCGTAAGTTATACTTTCTTACGTATTTTTAAACACTACACATGTGCGTTCCGGATAATTATGACATGACGATTAACGATGCCTGACGAAGTGCAAAACTGCAAACATCGACATAATAATAAATAAACATAATCAGTTAAATATACTTACACATCATTGAGTTAAGTTTCGACTCACCGCATAAGGGTATCCTCAAACTTAAAGCAGAATCGGCTTTAGTGCGTTTTCACATTATTCGATCCGATATCGGATGTCTGACCGTTATCCCATACATTACAGGCGCCATCTTGGATTTTTTCTTTTTCATCCGATATCGGATCGGATAATGTGAAATCACTTCCGACATCCGATATCGGATCGGATGCGTTCAGCAAATGTTATACCAACGAGCGACTTTTGATCGGCTAGAGCCGATTCCGCGTCGAAAATCGGTCGTTAAAACAATTAATATACTAACTACAAAATTAAAATTTTGAAAAAACCCCCGACCGCGTAGTAGCGTTCATGAAACATGGCTAAGAACACTCCCGACTAATTCAGCTTTCAGACAAAAAGAACTATTTCTAAATCGGTTCATTCGTTCAGGAGCTTACGATGCCACAGACAGACACACACACACATACACACACACAGACAAACAAGACAGAAATTCAAAATTCAAAATATTTATTCAGCAAATAGGCCACAGGGGCACTTTTACACGTCACATACATTTTAACATAATTTTTATATTTGAATTTAAATTACACAATTGATACAATACTAATTTTTCAGTACAGATGGTGTTTTTTTTACGCACTAGTGTGAGAAGTGGTTCATTATATGGCAGGTCGAAACTTCGGAGGTCCATCTGTACTGAAAAACGTCGTTCGATACACGTGCGAAAACGGAATTCGTAACTCGTGTCGATTTAAAACACTCCCTTCGGTCGTGTTTTAATTTATCGCCACTCGTTTCGAACTTCCTCTTTTTCGCACTTGTATCGAAATGTACTATTTCAGTACAGATGGTCGTTTTTTTACGCACTAGTTCGAGAAGTGGTTCATTATATGCCAGGTCGAAACTTCGGAGGCTCATCAGGCCCCGTAGCCGAATGGCATTTCTCCGACGCCAAACGAAAGCGATACGCCGCTGGCTCTGTCGCGCCAATACGCAAGCGCGATAGAGATAGATATCTACTATACCCTGTACTTTTGGCACTTGAAAAAAGTGTAAACAAACCTGCAGGCCTAGCACATGATGGCCGCGGGAGTATGTCGCCGCGAGATAGACTACCTGTCCTTATGTCATTAATACAATTAGACAAAGACGTGTCATCTATCTCGCGGCGACATACTCCCGCGGCCATCATGTGCTAGGCCTACAGGGACTGTGGCATTCTACATACGGACTTTACAGTGGCGACGAATAAGGAACTAACTCGCGAGTGTGTAATTTTGTGGCGGGAGCGGTAAACAAGTGTTGCTAAAATGACTATGGCGCTCGGCAAAATCGGGCCGTTCGACTTAGATAAGGACAGTTGGGATTATTATATAGATCGCTTGGAACAATCTTTCATTGCAAACTCAGTGGAAGAAAAGGTTAAAGTGGCGACTTTGATTACAGTGATAGGCAGTGACGCGTATGCCTTAATGGCAAATTTGTGTATGCCAGCGAAACCTTCGACAAAGACTTTTAAAGAATTAGTGTCAATTATGAAGGAACATTTGCAGCCTAAGCCTAGTTTACTGGCAGAGCGATTTAAATTTAGGCGACGCATACAGAATAGTGATGAAAGTGTGGGGGAGTACGCGGCCGAGTTAAAGAAATTGTCAAAGGATTGTAAATTCCTTGGTGATAGTTTACAAGAAAACTTACGAGATCAGTTCGTATGTGGGTTAGCGCGAGACAGTATACGTCAGAGGTTATTTGCAGAAGATGATATTAAATTTGACATAGCATTCAAGCATCTATCTCGCGGCGACATACTCCCGCGGCCATCATGTGCTAGGCCTACAGGGACTGTGGCATTCTACATACGGACTTTACAGTGGCGACGAATAAGGAACTAACTCGCGAGTGTGTAATTTTGTGGCGGGAGCGGTAAACAAGTGTTGCTAAAATGACTATGGCGCTCGGCAAAATCGGGCCGTTCGACTTAGATAAGGACAGTTGGGATTATTATATAGATCGCTTGGAACAATCTTTCATTGCAAACTCAGTGGAAGAAAAGGTTAAAGTGGCGACTTTGATTACAGTGATAGGCAGTGACGCGTATGCCTTAATGGCAAATTTGTGTATGCCAGCGAAACCTTCGACAAAGACTTTTAAAGAATTAGTGTCAATTATGAAGGAACATTTGCAGCCTAAGCCTAGTTTACTGGCAGAGCGATTTAAATTTAGGCGACGCATACAGAATAGTGATGAAAGTGTGGGGAGTACGCGGCCGAGTTAAAGAAATTGTCAAAGGATTGTAAATTCCTTGGTGATAGTTTACAAGAAAACTTACGAGATCAGTTCGTATGTGGGTTAGCGCGAGACAGTATACGTCAGAGGTTATTTGCAGAAGATGATATTAAATTTGACATAGCATTCAAGCTTGCGGTGACGTTAGAAATGGCGGAGGCTGACGCAGCACTCGTGGAGCATCGGGGTAGCAGTCGAGGGGGCGATGCCGGAGAAGATACGGCGTCAGTGCATCTGATAAGAGACACGGGGCGAGGGCGCGCCAGCGGGCGCGCGCCAAGTCAAAGTACTTCACGTCACTCGTCGCACGGACCGCAAGGCGGCGCGGCTGGTCGCGGTGGCGGCGGCGGCAGCGGCGGCGGTGGTGGCGGCGGCGGTTGGAGCGGCAAACATACCGGCGGAGGTTGGCGAATTAAAAATGCACCTATAGGCACTGAGGGCCCTAAAGGTAGTTGCCGTGTGTGTGGAGGTCAGCACGCGGCAGAAAGCTGCAAGTTTAAAATGTATGTTTGTCGAGTCTGCAATAAAGAAGGTCATTTGAAACGCGTTTGCCCGAATGTGAAAAATAACGCAGCAGGGGTACACCATCTGGCAAGCAAGGAGTTCCATATGAACTCTTCCAGCGATAGTGACGAGGTAAATCATTATTCTATGGACGCTAATCGTTTAAAAAAATATAAACCGTACTTTATGAATGTTTGTGTAAATAGCAAGTCCTTACTAATGGAAGTTGATACGGGCACTGCTGCAACTTGTATAAGTTTGGAATGTTACAAGACATTATTTAGTAGTATACCGATGGAAAATTGTAATTTAAATTTAACATATTTTTCAGGTGAATTGGTTATGCCGGTAGGCAAAATTACACCTCTTGTGACGTATGAGAATATAAGTAAATACTTAACATTATATATTATACGCGATGGTAGGACAAGTTTGCTAGGACGGGAGTGGTTGGTGGAACTCGATATTTTACCTCCTTTCATACTGACACATTGTAATAATATTAAATGTGAGACATTCAATTTTGATGTTTTCAGTTCTAGTTACCGAGACGTGTTCGGCGATGGGCTGGGTCGGTTCACGGGCGGCACGGTGGGGTTCCGGCTGCGGCCGGACGCGCGGCCGGTGTTCCTGCGCGCGCGCCCTCTGGCGTACGCGCTGCGTGAGCCGGTGGAGCGCGCGCTTGAACAGCTGGTGCGCGACGGAGTACTCGAGCCCGTGCAAACGTCGGATTGGGCTACGCCGATCGTGCCGGTTATGAAGAAGGACGGCACCATTCGGGTATGCGGTGATTTTAAACTTACTTTAAATAAATGTCTCGAGGTTGATCGTTTTCCTTTGCCCCGTGTGGACGACTTGCTCACTAAATTACATGGGGGCCAAAAGTTCACCAAGTTAGACTTGTCGCAGGCGTATGCGCAGTTTGAGTTGGACGAGGAATCAAAAAAATATGCCGTAATTAATACACACAAGGGTTTATTTCGGTACAATAGATTGATTTACGGTCTGGCCTCTAGCCCAGGGATTTTTCAGCGTAAACTTGAACAGCTGTTTGCTGACATGCCACGGGTGGGGGTCTTTTTAGATGATGTCATCATTACGGGGGTTAATGACCAAGAACACTTAACGACTTTGATAGAAGTGTTTAAGCGGTTGCAAAAATATGGCTTAAAGGTTAAAAAAAGTAAATGTACGTTTTTTGCGGATTCCGTGACATATCTAGGCTTCGTGATAAGCAAGGAGGGCGTTCATACGTGTCCAGATAAACTAGAAGCAATCGAAAAAGTGCCCGCTCCGCGTAATACTACAGAGTTAAGATCATTTCTAGGATTAGTCATGTATTACGCGAAGTTTATACCAAACATAAGCTCATTACTGGCACCGTTATATAATCTTCTCAGAAAAGAGGTTAAATATTATTGGGACCAGTCATGTGAATATGCTTTTAAGACGCTACGATACCCCTCATTTCTCCATACAAACGCTCTCGCCTGTTTCCTCTCTGGTTTTTGAAGCTAGATCAATGGTTTTTTCAACACAGACTTTTATTATCAATATCTGTGTCGGACCGTTTTGCTTTTTTTGATATTTTTGTTTTAAAAGGAATTAGAGCCTCTCAAAGTTGGCCAAAACGGCTTAATTGAATTTGCCAGAAAGAAAGGCGTGGTATTCAAAACTGAGATCAATTATCCAAAAAAACGAAACGGTCCGACACAGATAATTTCCTTGTCATTCTGATTTCCAAATTTCGTATCGATTGGTTAAGTTTTGGAGGAGGAAACAGTCGAGAGCGGAACCTCGATTTTTGCAGTTTTTGCGCGGGGTTTCGCGCCTGAGCTGCAGTTGTCCCTATCGCACCAAATTTAGGGGCGGGGCTAAGTTTTTATATACGTACACTGAAATAAAGTGATGGGAAATACTCGACATCTAATGTCGATAATCTAGTGATGTGAAAAGTTATCGATATACTACGTCGAAATATCGACATACCGTGTTTGACGAACTTTTTAGTTAGAAATACGTACTATTATATGTTCATATTTAAAATTGGTGGTCCAAAAAAGACCAGTCTGCTCCGAGACCACGGGGACAATGCCGTCCTTGAAACGTCGGAGGTTAGTGTTTAAAACATAGTAAATACGCGATTAAGTCCCGTTTGCAATTTTAAATATGTGTAAAAATCGTGAAAGTTTGAATCTGTATTATATATTCTGTGGAAATACTAAGTCCATATTTTTATAAGTATAGGTACGTAACAATTGCATACAGGTATAGGTTTATTTTATACATGCATAACTTTTCTCGCCATTGGTTTACTAGTAACAATTATAAAGTTATGCTGTATTTTACGATAGATTCCACGAATATTAGGCAACTATTTGGTATTCGGTCTTTTCAGCCATTTTGCCGAAAATTTGGTATTCGGTCATCATTGTTTATTTATTACTATTCTGCCGAACACCAATTAGGTAAGTAGTTATATTAGTTATATTATATGTACTTATTTACACACAATAAAAACAGACATAATATTAATAATTTAAGTCATGTTTTAAAATATTTAAAAAAACGATGGGCCTTATTTAGTAATACATAGTTTGTTCAGGTTGGTACCAGTACCTGCCCTTAATAAGGCCCAGTGCTTATATTTCTTCTAAGTTTTATCAATCATGCCGTTTTGTATATTTTCTTCGCAGACATAGAATCAATACAAATAGTTACTTCTCTAAATAAGGCCCATCGCTCGCTTCTTAAGTTTTATAACTTTGTGTAAACATTGTGTTCATGAATTCAATCATCAATTTTTGTGATAAGTATTTATACTACGGTCTGTCGTCTAAAACACATTTATTCAGGACTATGCATTTAGGATGTGGCACTCTAAATTAGAGGGGTTCAAGTCTTAACAAGCAGTGCGTCAAGGTCAATGTGGTCAAGATAGGCGGACTTTATTTCATATTAAGTTTAAAGGGACAAAATTAGGTACTTAATTAAAGTAGTGTGGGGTAGCCTGCTGTCCTACGGGGCAATAAATATTATAATGTATTGTGTTTATGTGTATTGTGTATCATAAGTACTGGGCGTTTGCGGGGTCGCCTTCCACTCTGAGGCCACCACTCAAATACTGGCGCTGTTGATAGCTCATCTTTGAAGATTATATCCGATCCATCTCTATTTCCGCAGCGCTACTTCTTGGGTATCGAAGGTTGTGAACATGTGGACACATAGGCGGCGTGGGCCTTATTTCATACCTGCATCAAATAAGACCCATAGTTTTTCTGTTTAATAATACTTACTTTTTACTTTTTTACTTACTGCACGAAATTTTTGAACCATTTACACTTATCAAGTTATAAAATGTACATAACATTTCGAAACTTAATAGCCGGGCCTTGTTTGCATTGACATTACATATGCCCTTAGTAGGTAGATGAAATGAGTATTACCAACGTTTTAATTCTGCGGTAACAAAAATGCTTTGCCGAAAAGTATAAATAAGATCTAAATAATAAAAGTATATAAAGTATCTATACGTTTAAATAGCCTAGGTTTAAATATAGCTGGAAAATTAGTTAAGCATTTTTATGGTTGGTATGCATGTTGGTAACCACGAAAAAATGCACATTTTATTACATTATGATTATGGTAAGTAATTAAATAATTATATAAATATTGGGGACACCTTACACAGATCAACTTAGCCCCAAACTAAGCAAAGCTTGTACTATGGGTGCTAGGCGACGATATAGCGCAGGACACCATCGCGAGCGCAGACTTCTGGCCGAAAGGTGTGGTTTTTCGGCGAAGCCTACACCGGGACAAACGATGCAACGGAGCCACGCTGTTACGTCATCGCCCAAATAAATTGTTTAGTTTTAAACTTTATTGTTTGTTTTTTTTTTCATGTTCTTACTTACTGTTTTTTTTTCTTTTTTGTTATCTAAGTTTCGTGACGCATTGGTTTTACTGTAATGTCATGTAAACATGTTTTTACTAATAAATAAATAAATAAATAATACATACTTAAATAGATAACATACATACATACAATCACGCCTGTATCTGTATAAAGGGGTAGGCAGAACACATGAAACTACTAAAGCTTCAGTGCCACTCTTGGCAAATAAGGGGTTGAAAGAAAACGAAACTGTGACATTGCAGTGACAGGTTGCCAGCCTCTCGCCTACGCCACAATTTAACCCATATCCCATAGATAAATACAAAACCATACTTAAATAGATAAATACATACTTATATACATAGAAAACATCCATGACTCAGGAACAAATATCTGTGCTCATTACACAAATAAATACCCTTACCGGGATTCGACGAACGACGAACGACGACGGGAATCGAAGACAACATTAAAATTAGGTAGTTAATTAAAGTACTTTGAAGTAACCTGCTGTCCTACGGGATAATAGTACATTACGATACAAGTGCGTAAAAAAGGAAGTTCGAAACGAGTGGCGATAAATTAAAACACGACCAAAGGGAGTGTTTTAAATCGACACGAGTTACGAATTTCCTTTTCGCACGTGTATCGTACGACGTTTTTCAGTACAGATGAGCCTCCGAAGTTTCGACCTGCCATATAATGAACCACTTCTCGCACTAGTGCGTAAAAAACACCATCTGTACTGAAAATATTATAATATATATAGGTATCCATATATTTTTATTCTTTTCCTTCTGGCGACCGTCCTTTGTCACCCATGTTTCACAACTAAAGAGTAAGACGAAATTGACGAGTGAAGATGCTCTGACTGAAACAATTACTTTTCATATTATTAATGTTTACCATTACACACAGAGCACAATCTCATCGGTAAATATTGACAATTTTACTTTATTTCGACGTGCGTTTATCATAGCGCTCTTGAATAATACGATTTTGTAAAGAAAATATCTCCTAGATACATACTATCAATTGTGTCGCTTAGTTTCAAACTTGGGTACTTAAATCCATTCTGCTTTAAGATTGAATATATTAAATATATATTAACCTTGTAGCAGAATGGATTTATCCAGGTTTGAAGTTAAGCGACACAATTACGCTTAATTCGGTATGTAAGAAATACCTTATTTTTTGTTAAGTTACTGATGGGCCTTATTTCATACATGCAGCAATTTGAGAAAAGTGCACCTACTTAATGCACAATTGCACATGGACCCAATTTTTTGACCCATTTACACTTATCTAATTATAAAATGTACATAACATTTCGAGACTTTTAACCGGGCCTTATTTGTATGTAGATTACAGATGCCCTTAGTTGGTAGATGAAATGAGTGTTATATACGTTTTAATTCTCTGGTAACAGAAATGCTGATATGTAAGTATAAATAAGTTTTAAATAATAAAAATATCAAAAGTATCTATACGTTTAAGTACCGATACCTAGGTTTAAATTTAGCTGGCAAATTAGTTAGCATTTTTATGGTTGGTCTTGTTCTGTGCTAAGCCTTGTATTTCTAATGCTAGGTAGGTAATATGTATACACAACCATAGAAAATTTGAAATATAAGATGCATATGTAGCTTTCCATCTGAAAAAGGTCCTTATGCTTCATATGCAATAAGATTTTGTTTGGCAGATTTTTTGTTAGAATTCTGCTAAAAAGTTCTAATTACTTTGGAACATAATCCGGTGTCTGGTAATATAATAGGTACCAAATTGTTACCTAGTTAAATTTTCCTACGCTGTCACTTCTGTCAAACATGTGCAAAAAAAAGAATAAGATTCACATACATTTTTGGTAGGTAAGATACTGTCAACCAATTATGTAGAATCCTAGGCCACTCCAGAACCCTGTCGTATTGACACCGTCATTTATTTGCTACAGAAGTCAGTTTTACTTTTACTGTGAAAGGGTCTAGATTGGCCTATGACCTAGGATTCAGATTAATTGGTTGATTGTACGTACCTACTCCTATAATATGGCTTCTCTTTGAAATCGAAAAGGTTATAGCTTTTTACATACCGAATAACTTTATTTCGCTAACAATGTGACTCTTAAAAGAAATCATCTTTTAAGATAATCACATTATGTAATTGATAAGGAATTGTTTCTACCATTCCTTAAAACATTACAAATTTGCATTTTAGTCAAATCAGTACACTTAATATCTTCACGGAGTCCAAAACATTATGCGCATCAGAAGTCCGAAACTAGACAAATATACAGAGCGCTTGAGCGCGAGTAAGTACTTGTGCCGGCGGTGGACGCGGGTGTGTGCGTGCGCCACGCGCACGCACACAGGGCCTCTCTGTGGGTGCCGCCCCCGTCAGCGCGACGGCGATAAAGACCTAAAAATCTCAAATTTGAATTCGTGCTTCGGTATCGTATCCTCTTAACCGGGTGAAGGGTAAACTGATGTCTAGTGAGGTACTGGCGCACTATTCGCCGGATTTGCCGCTAGTTTTGACCTGCGACGCTAGTAGTGTAGGCGTAGGGGCGGTGATATCACATTTGACGCCAGACGGCAGCCCCGGGGACGGTGCGAAGGGGACGCAAGAACGTCCGATAGCGTATGCGTCGCGATCGCTTAATAAAGCAGAGCGCGGATATTCACAAATAGAAAAGGAGGCATTAGGCATAATTTTTGGAGTTAAGAAGTTCCATCAGTATCTTTTTGGAAGAAAATTTATATTGAGAACTGACCATAAACCGTTAGTAACTATTTTTGGTGATAAAGTAGGCATTCCAGTGATGGCCGCCAGCAGAATGCAACGTTGGGCGGTGCTTTTATCAGGTTACGATTACGATATTGAGTATGTGCGTAGTGATAGAAATGCCGCTGATGCCTTATCTCGATTACCAACAGGTGAAGAAGCAAGTGATAAGAAGGAAGTCACATACATAAATTTTATTCAAAACTTCTTGCCTATAACTAGAAAAATAGTTAAGGAAAATACGTTCAAGGACGAGGTACTCCAAAAAGTGGTATTGTATATACAATCAGGATGGCCAAATCATGATAATGATCACGTTTCTCTGAAACCATACAGTTCCCGTAAGACTGAGTTATATCTGGATAGAGGGTGTGTAGTCTGGGGTTATCGGCTAGTGATACCTAAAACATTACAAAATGCAATTTTGACAGAATTACATACTAGTCATATGGGAATAGTAAAAATGAAAAGTATCGCGCGCAGTTATGTATGGTGGCCGGGAATCGACACGGATATAGAACGTATTTGTCATGAGTGCGCGACATGCGCCGCGGAGGGGATGGCGCCGCCGCGCACCGCGCCGCAACCGTGGCCATACATATCTGAACCTTGGTCAAGATTGCATTTAGACTTTTTGGGTCCTCTCGGAGGAAAAACGTATCTTGTGCTTATAGACTCTAGTACTAAATGGATAGAAGCATTTACAATGCATAAGACCACCGCTTCGTCAGTCATTAAGGTATTGGAGGAAACGTTTGCCCGTTTTGGTTTACCTCTGGAGGTCGTATCAGACAACGGACCGCCGTTTACTAGTAGAGAGTATAGGCATTTTTTAGAACACAATGGAGTCAAAATTACGTATTCAGCGCCTTATCAGCCCTCGTCAAACGGTGCGGCCGAAGGTGCGGTTAAATTGTGTAAGCGAACAATAAAAAAAGCGGTAAGGGAAGGCCTTAACGTGGATTCCGCTTTACAGTCCTATTTAATGATGTATAGAAATGTTGAGCATAGCAGTACAGGTACTTCACCGGCCATGCTGCTACAGCACAGGATTTTGCGTACGAGACTCGAGTTATTGAAAGACGTGAGAGAAGTAGAACGCCGTGTGCGTGACGCGCAACAGCGGCAGGTACATAACTCGGGCGGGGCGGGCAGACATTTTAACGTGGGAGATAGGGTATGGACACGAGATTTTAGGGAAGGAAGGAATTGGATTAGTGGGCAAGTTGATCAACAACTAGGGTCACGTAATTACTTAATATCAAAGGAAAACGGTCCTCCTATGAAGCGACATGTTGACCAAATTAAAAGCAGATGGAATCCTTTATTGGATGTACCTTGCCCGAAGGAGCCGTCCACCGAGCCGAGTCTTGGCGCAGGCGGGATACCAACGTCTGTAGCAGGGGAACGAGGAACCGACCCACCTTCGCTAGAGTCTTCGGTGACTAGATCTAATTTGAGGCCACGTCCCATTAGACCACCGAATCGATATGGTTTTGAGTTTGATTAGTAACTTATTAGTACTGTATGCATTTCTATTAATGTAAGTTGTATAATAAACATTTAGTTTGTAATGCTCTTGCTTAATAAATCAATATCTTCATTTACTGTTGAGTAAAGTTAACATAATATAAACTACGGTATAGCTCCCAACTGTGCTTGAAATAAATAAGTCTTTCTGGAGTAATCGAAGGGACGCTTAGTGCTAGTTCAGTGAGAGGGTGTAATGTATGGGTAGTTTTAAGTTATTGTTAAAATAGGTGGAGGGTAGATATTTCATCGGCCTTGTCAAATAAATGGTTTTTCTGTACGGACGTGTTTAAATGTGCTCCTGAAATCCTGTAGCTTACAGGGACTGTGGCATTCTACATACGGACTTTACAGGAATCATCAACCAAAAAGTACCTAATTTTGCAGAGGTTTAAAACTCATGGTTGCATTTTAATCCGGGTGTAACTCCGGTTTCACATTATCCGATCCGATATCGGATGTCGGAAGGATTTCGATGGAAAAATCCCAGATTGGCGCCTGTAATGTATGGGATATCTGTTCTACATCCGATATCGGATCGGATAATGTGAAAACGTACTAATTGTACTAAAATATAAAGGTAGTACACCTTACGCGATTTTTAATTTTATCTGTCTGACATTTGCCATTACTTGTTATCAATCATCATCATCATCATCATCTGTTCCGAGTTCGATATTTGTGTTTTAGAGCTTCCGTTTCTCCGTATGAAATGATGATTGCTATATGATGTTTTTTATGGTTCCGTACCAAAAAGGTACAAAAGGAACCCTTATGGCGACGCTCTGTCCGTCTGTCTGTATGTCTGTCACATTTCTAAATATCTCGAGAACTACTTACGCTATCGATTTGAAATTTGGAACAGTTATGAATACTTTAAACCTCTACAAGCTGAAACTATTATTTTTAAAAATATATTAATATTAATTGTAGAAAACGGCCAAAATGGAAGGGGGGCAAACCGTAAATGTCAAGTTAAAAGGTCAAGTGGGGTATCGTTAGAAAGAGCTCAAATTGTACATATCAAAACTATTTTTCTAATGTTTTTGTAGTGGAAAATAAAAAGAATTATGAAGGAAAATGTAAAAAATAAAATACCATTCCCCCTTATCTCCCGAAGTTTACCAACGAAAAATTATGACTTTTTACGAAATATTGGTTTTAAGCTAAATTTTAAAGAAAAAGGTTTCTGGCCTTAAAAGGTTCACTATCCCTGGATCTGTCAAATTTGACGGCTCCGGTTTGTTTACACTTTTTTCAAGTGCCAAAAGTACAAAGTATAGCGCTTCGTTTCGTGAGCGTTTCGTGAGCGATTGTGCCATTCGGCTAGCCACCCTGTACTGAAAAACGTCGTACGATACACGTGCGAAAAGGAAATTCGTAACTCGTGTCGATTTAAAACACTCCCTTCGGTCGTGTTTTAATTTATCGCCACTCGTTTTGAACTTCCTTTTTTACGCACTTGTATCGTAATGTACTATGTACATATTACCTAATGTATAACGCTACTACAATTTATTAAGGTCTCTTCAAGTCGAATTACAACGAAAACTACACATAATATTAAAAAAAAAGTACAAACAGACATAAAAATCAAAGTCTAAAAATCTAAGTTTCAGACAGACTGAAAGACAGACAGACAGACACGTCAAACTTATAACACCCCGTCGTTTTTGCGTCGGGGGTTAAAAACTAGTATGTTTTTAATATTGTCTTCGGTTAGTATGTTTTTATTGATTATAGATACTACGTAAATTGAAATTCCGTTTAAATAAGTGTAGCGAAGAGAGAGAGAGAGAGAGAGAGAGAGAATAAGAGAAGCGGTAGTAAAAATGGAAAATACCTTTCTTAACTCATGTCATCTGTACCTATAATTTTAGGTTAATTTATCATACATAACAGTTTATCATTATGCGGAATAAACAATAGCCTTTAAATGTACCTACTTTTTATAGTATTAACATATATCGTGCGTAACCAATACTTAATTAATATTAATTAACTACAAAAACTATTAAATAGTCAACACTTTAATTGAGTGTTTCTATCTTGCGATATATTTCTTCGCGTGGATAGCTATCAAATGCGAACAAATAAAACAGTAAAGTGACAAGGATACAAACTGGTTTTTGCCTGATAATACCGGTTAAATGTAAGTTATTAGTAAAAGTTTCTATTCGTAGCTTCATTCATTTACATATATTTTTAGGGTTCCGTACCTCAAACGGAAAAAGACAGAACTATTGCAAGATCACTTTGGTCGACTGTTGGTCGTCTGTCTGTCTGTCACGATCTTTATTTATCTCGAGAATGCGCAGAGATATCGAGTCCAAATTGAAACCAATTGCTAAAAACATATATAGTCAGATCTTCGGCTCCTTAAAGAAATTTTAAAAAATCTAACTTTTTTTTTAAATGAAAAATGATAGATCCGTTTGTACTGCAAAAAAACGTTAAAAACGTATATACCTCTATATTTATAACTCTCAAAGGATACAAATTAATTGGGTACTTTTCGTAGACTTAGGACATTTGCTAAATTGTCTTTATCCCACAAACTATAATTTTTGAAATAATATACAATGTATAAAATTAAAATTAAGGTAAATTCTAACGGAACCCGAGACGGGTGGGTGAAAGCGCACTTGAACGGTTTATTTTATTATATAACTTGTCAATTTCAAGTTCAGCATAGACGGGCATGCGTGTTGTTGTCAAAAGTATAGTATGTAACATTAAAATATTTTCTAGTCATTTATTTTGATGGTAGGTAAGTAGGTAATCCATAGTAATATTATAAATGGGAAAGTGTGTGTGTCTGTTTGTTTGTCCGTCTTTCACGGCAAAACGAAACGACGAATTGACGTGATTTTTTTAAGTGGAAATAGTTGAAGGGATGGAAAGTGACATAGTCTACTTTTTGTCTCTTTCTAACGCGAGCGCGAAGCCGCGGGCAGAAGCTAGTATTTTTATAGTTCTTTACATTTGACATTTGACTGATTACAGAGAAAGGCAATGTCTGTAGTTTAATAAAAAGCAATCAGTTACTACCAACCAAAATAAGTATAAATAAAGCTATAAATTCTTTTGAACTATTAATTCCATGCTGCCCAATGGAATCCACTACAAACAGGTTTATTTACGTCAAACACTTTTTATGCAAATTCGCGAATACTAAGGCTAGTTTATAAAGAGGGACCATCTTGTATAAGGCCAGCATTAAACACCCACGCCGCTTATTAAGTAGGAAACAGGAAACCTATTCATTTGAAAACGAATATAAATTCTATAAAACAATGCAGATTTTGAAGGTTATGTTATTTACATTCGTCATTTTTCTATATGGTAAGCGACAAAATAGAACCTTTGACTGAACTTGGACACATATTTGTTAAATTTACTTCAGATTTTTTAAATAAATCGTTGGAACGTGTAGGTATATTATAATATATTGTCGTGGTCCACATGCTCGTGCCATGTGATATTAATTACATTCCAATTACCTACTTCTACGTAAGTTCTTCCGACGTAATAGCGCGTTGAACTCTTATTAAAGCAAATTAATTACAATACATCGGAACAACAAATCAAGTACAACATAATCGATTCACGTTGTAGTAAACACGTATTATCATTAGGATACAATCAACAAGTTTGTTTTGTGACTAGTCACGGCCAAGTCGCACCACCGGTTCTGTTACCTATGATTTTACATCTCAATTAAGTACTTATTTACCTGCATATATGATCAATCAATAGGAAATAGGTACTACGGTAATGAGACGGAAAACAAAACAAACCTCAATAAGTCGTAAGTAAATATAAATATTGTTGTAGGAACTATTGTATCGCATTATCACAATTTGAGCTTCTGTCAACCAGCAACTACCAAGAGTGGCTCTGAAACACAAGCAGCTTCAAGTGATCATGTGCTCTGCCTACCCCGTTTGAGAATAAAGGTGTGAGTTTATGAGTATACGTATAGTACTTAGAGTTTAAGCGGTTTTATGTAGTGGTTTAATGTGTGATTACTAAGAATTATTTTTGCATAAAATAGACCATGTAAAATGACATCATGGCAAACGCTATCTCCGTTTACTTTATTACGGAGTTTGCTGTTAATCATTGTATGGTTTTTCGTGATCATTTATAATTTATTTCAAGCACATTATCCTGTGGGATATGGGTTAAATTGTGGCGTAGGCGAGAGGCTGGCAACCTGTCACTGCAATGTCACAGTTTCGTTTTCTTTCAACCCCTTATTTGCCAAGAGTGGCACTGAAGCCTAAGTAGTTTCATGTGCTCTGCCTACCCCTTCGTGGGACACAGGCGTGATTGTATGTATGTATGTATGTACATTATCCTAAACTAATAAAAAAAATCGTTGAAGATGAGGATCCTATTTATTTCATAAGGAGATCTTATTTTATAATTTTATTGTTTATGGTTGTGTAGTTAAGTATTTTTCCCCTCACTAGCTCGGAAACACGTGTTTTGTCCTTTAATACCAGCGGGTAAAAACGCATTTTATCCACTAGTGGGTAAAGTAATTTGACCTTGAATAAAGTCAAATTAACTGCTTTAAAATTGATAAAAGTTGGTGTGAATCTAGTAATTAAGATGATTTACCACCTGTGAAACTACTGGAAGCAGTGATAATTTTCGCGTTGTAGTTTCCTCGCTATAGTGAGGGGAAAAGTTTTGTGTTACACTCGGGTGCAAATGTATTTTACTTCTCGTGTGTTAAAAAACTCGCAAGTTCAGGATTCTATTCTCGAACCACTCGCGTCGCTCGTGGTTCAACTATAGAATCCTTTCACTTGCTCGTTTTTCAATTCCACACTCGGCGTTAAAATACAACTTTGCCCCCTTGTATAACAAATAACTATTATATATTTTTTCTACTCCCGTACTGTTATTCGTGAGTTACAAGGTCGTACATAGAACTTTAAGACCCTACATAAAAGATGTCAGGACAAGTCTATCTAGTCTATACCCTGAAAACATTTAGTAGCAGTAGCACGATATAGCTGTTACAGTTCAGTAAATACATTGCTACCAACTTAACAAACCAATTCGCAGAGTCGAGACTTCTTCGTTTTCTGCTGCGTTCATTGGCGACGCGTCGAATCGCATTCAAATGTATGAGAACTCGATTCAACTCGGGTCGATTCGTCTTAGTGGCCAGGCTTCAAAGAACCATACCATAGACAGTTTTATTTTCATGTTTGCACTCAAACTGCATTATTCAAAATGGTAGGCGGTCCACCTAGATAACTAAGATGACTGAAAGTAGGTATTTGTTGAATTTATAATTTTTTTCAAAATAAGTGCTTGGTCGTAGAAAAAGTATTGTATGCAACGGTGTTTAACTGAGTCAAAAAATACTCGTGGCGTCTTTATTAACAATTTTCGGCTTCGCCTCAAATTGTTACCCACGCCACTCACCTCTTTTGACCTCTTTAACCACCAGTTGCATAAAATACTATTTTAATAACTACTATTAATCTAAAACAGTGCATAACTATTTCCGTATTGACTACGTAGATACTTGTAACATTTAAATAATTCCCAAACTTCAAACTGTAAAAATATTTCAAATCTATTTCTAATAAATAATGGTAACAAATAGAACGAAATAAAATACCAAAAACAAATTCAACTGAACTTAAAAACATAATATTTACTCGTAGTACCTATTTTTTTCATTTGAATGCGAGAATTGATTGAACTTCGACCAAACATGATAATATTTGTTTTTGTAAACATTTACAAAATCGTATAGAGCTCACATGATCAATGTACACGGAAATCACCAACATCACACCACACGTTAGACTTCTGAGCTGATTTATGATCTTTAATTTACCACCAAGTACTTATTAGTTCCAGATTTTTGTGATATCTGTGACTAATTAAATTAATAATGCTTAAAACTTTATTTATTGCATAAGTGTTAAGTAGCTGATGGTGCTAGGTTTTTTTTTGAACGTCCAGTCCAGAAATAACGCTTATTATAGTTATCAATTGAGCATGGCTAAAAGTTTCTGGAGTTAGTTAAGAACTGCCATCAGTGCCGTCTAACTAGAAATGGCGGCAAGGAACGCCATCGCCATAGGAATAATCTGAACAAATCCTCGAAGCACTTCCCATTATTCACCATATAGAAAATATAGAGGCACATTTTAGCTCTACATTTGTAGAGCCAAAAAGTCTATCTGAATGCTGGCAGCCCACAATTCAGTATCAGTTCATTCTGGAGCTGTGGCCCACAGAAGACGAGAAGAGAATTAAGCGAGATTGTGTTGCTGTTGATGTAATCGACGCCGTAACGTTGGCTAAAGCCTTTCGCCACCAGTCTAGCTTTCTTCTTCTCAGTCTTGTCGATATTTAACTTCGTCGTTAAAATATATCGGCAACCAACGACATTTCGGCCCATGGGTTTCTTGACGATATCAAAAGTGTCGTTTTTAATTAAACTTTTGACTTCTGACATTATTGCATCCTTCCATCCTTTTCGCTCGGTACCTGATAAGGCCTCTTTCAGACTAATCTCGGCAACTCCAACGAAATCTTCGCAGTCTCCATACTCCTCAGTTGACTCAAAGCCTTCTTCCGCAGAAACCTCTGGTTCTATGGCAACTTCTGGCTCTGCGACAATCTCTGGCTCTACGACAATCACTGGCTCTACGATAACAGGATCCGGTTCTACGATAACTGTGTTGTATATCTTCCGAGGACGCCCAACATGGCCTCTCTCCAGCCGCGGTCGCCCTGGACCTCTCTTCACTATCCTCCCCCCATCAACATGAACTTCATCTTGATGATGATCATGTTGAGATGGTTCTGCGACAGTACCTGGAACATCTGTCATTTGACGGGCTTCAACAGGAATATCCTCTTCTCTCTCGGGTTCAGGATCACGACCACTCGATGACCTTATGTTCACATCCTCGTGATCAGAGATCTGTTCTACCGGATTTCTACTAGTCTGAGTCGGATGGAACTCTACATCTACCGATAAAGGTTGATTTGTAGTATTTGTCGATCTTTTCTTATCGATTTCAAACCTTGATCCGTTTCTTTTCTTCACGTTTATCTTCACGTTATGTTTGATTTTTAACTTTTCATTGCATAGTCCATTCGAGCTAGAAAATGGTAACCTACTTATTTTTCCTTTTGCACAAATGTCACAATCATACAATTCAGTTACATCTGACGTCTTTAAATTCATGCCAGATTTATTTAAAACTCGGACAAGATCTTTCGCATTTAAATGGCCAAGACGTTCGTGCCACGACCATACGTCAACCTTTCGCTCAGAAATTGCTGACACTACACCACAATGTTCCTCGACGTAATATAAATTACCTTTACGATTTGCGACCAGTTTAGTATTACCATAGCTATCTTGAACCATAGCTATATTTTTATTGAACGTAATGCTATAACCTTGATCGGTAATTTTTGCTACTGAAATCAGGTTACATCGCAAATCCGGAACAAATAATGTATTTGGCAATTGCACTTCAGTTTTAGAACCATTATCACATGAAGAAAATCTAACTGTCCCCTTACCTTGTACGTCTGTGCTCGAATTCGTTGCTAAATTTAGCTTACCGGACAACGGTAGTAATGAAGTACCAAATTTATCTGCATCGTTACACAAATGTGACGTACACCCACTGTCAACGATCCAATTTCCATTCTCGTTCCCAACAGCATTAACATCTGAAACACAATTAAATGTTACAAAATTGGAATTAACATCATGTAAATCACTTGAGTTCGACACATACTTTGCACTGTCATTACGTTGTTCCTTCTTCTTTCGAGTACAATCCGAGGCTTTATGACCGTGTAAATGGCATTTGAAACATTTATAATTGAATTTCGACCTAGCCTGCTCTGGGGCATCACATGCGCGTTGACGTTGCTCTATGCCACTCTTTGGCTTAGAAGATCTGTTTCCTCTTACAAGAAGTGCCTTATCTACACATTCTTTCTGATTTCTGGAATGTTCCTCTTCTAAAATCTTCACTTTCAGTGCGTCTGGCTTTGGCAATGCATCTCTAGATTCTATTGCACATCTAAAATTGTCAAAACTGGACGGCAAGCTATAAAGAAGCATTATAGAAGTCAAATCGTCAGGCATTTCAATGTCCATGTCAGATAATTGGCTTATTATGTCAAAAAATCTCAAAACGTGTTCCCTCAAGTCGCCGTTTTCATCCAATTTACGCAGTAACAACTCTTTTAACAGTGTAGCCTTTTTCGCAGGTCCCTTGGAAGCATGAATATCCTTTAACTTTAACCATACGTCACGCGATGTTTTGCAACCTCTCAGGTGCCTCAATTCACTCGGAGTTATGGATAAAATTAGGTCAGACTTAGCTTTGGAATCTCCTGTCTCCCATTTCGCTACTTCGGCTTCTCCACTTTCTCCAGCTGGCTTCTTGATACTTCCATTAACGTATCCCCAGGCATCGTTTTTTATTAACACTGCTTCTACTTGGATCTTCCACGTCTCATAATTACTCTCGTTGAGTTGGTCAATTTTCACAGTACTACTCATTTCAGCTGAAAATTTATTCCTTTTACCGTTAACACAATTCTTGATTCGTACGAGGGACCATAACCACTGTGGGGGATATCCCACAGGTCTAACACTATATAGCAGAGATCTATAGCACAAGGAAACCAAGAAAGTGTACACCAGGAATTTATTCAATGTTTACATGAGGACTGTTATTGACCGACTGACTTACAAAACGTAAACAAACATATCAAAGAATCGGTTGCTATACCAAATACAAAATATGACAGTATTCCTTCAACAGCCAGTACTGTGGCCTCTTAGGCACAACTCGATTCTATCGAATTTTGTTACCTACTGTTTATTACGTAGGTATATGAAAAAAAACCTACCCTAATTTAATGCAAGGAAATAAATGAATAAATCAAAAGGCCTATGTGATTCTAGCATGAATAGCAATAGTCTGTTATACCAGATGAAAGGCAACAAACAAGGCAACAACATCGAGCGCGCTAAGATAGGTCTGTTATCGACTTATATGTCTGACATACGCACATTGTCGTTAAGATTCTAAGGATCAAATTGTACGACGACCTGTCTACTGAAGGCACGTTGAGGAGGCAAGCACGTCCGCGGCGGCCTCGGCAGCGCCCGCGCCTGCAAATGTTTACATTTGAACCGGCGACGCCCGCGCCCTACGGCGGTAGTTGCAAAATTATTGCGCCCGAATTGGGGTCAGGGTCGAGCGTGATGCCTCCGGGTCTTGCGTAAAATTATCGCGCACTCGCTGATCGATCTTTGCCAGATAGTGTGCGCTGAAGCGGGTCCCATTCATAAGTTCTGTGACTTGCATTTTTCTGTTTAGCTCTATTACTATTGGTTAGTTTAGTGATCGATCTTCGTCATAGAAATCTGTTGACTGAAATCGAAGGTTCAATTCAAGCATGGCATAATAGGCTAGTTTCCTACTAGTCAAATCAGCTTCTTTTTAAGAACTGTCAAAACGATTTGCTAATATGGAATTACTATGAAATACTGAGGAGTGACGTCACGGTCAATTCGTTTACTTTATATCTTTTTCTTTGACTTATTAAATAGAAATTATGTTTAAATATAACTACTGTCCATATTTTTCTTCTAATTATGTGGTACTTAATTTCGTGCACTGCATAAAATATTTTATTTTAAGTATAGGAAACAAGCCTATTAAGAACATAAACATTTTTGGGAACATGAATAAACTTTCCTGTTATGTTGTCACGGGGCAATTGAACATACCTACTTACATACCTAAACTGAATTCCTGAAGAATAATAATTGTCTTGTAGCTGCTAGACGGTGGTATGAAGATGAAAAAACTTTATGCATCGTCTGCTCACGAATATGAATACATCATCATAAACATACGTAGGGCTAAAATTACGTAACATTGCTAACATCGCTTATAAAGCCGAAAAAGTTCCCAAATTACAAAACAACACATACTTAATAGAAACTATTTCACATGATCAGTCTTTAGCAATCTCACTGCCATTCCATTTCGTTATCGTCTTCAAATCTAACATCATGTTGATTGTTCTATTTTTATTTTACAATGAACTGATTGCCCCATCGCACCCGCTGCCCTTGCGGACCCGCGACGCGACCAGTCAGCGAACATAGACGTCATTTTGAATCGTGACGTCAATTATCTTTAGAAGGTGCGAGATTCTGCAGATAGATATGGGCACAGTTATTGCATATGACTCATATTAAATAAAATAGAGTTCGTTACACCGGCTCTAAAAGATATTTCGATTCAATATACATACATATTTATCTTAACACTCTGTGTTCGTATTTACTGAGTAAACCCAAGGTGGTCTAGTGTTCAATGTGCTTGGAAACCTCATTTCGCTTCATCAATAAATGGCGTGATAACTACATTCTGTTCTGTCATCACGAATGCCCCTACTAGGAGAGTCTATAAATGAGCCGCCGGGGTCCGGAGGAGCATAACACTTCCGAGGTCAAGTGCAACTACTATTTGTAGACGATTGAACTCACTGTATCTGCTAAAATTGTGAGTCATATTGCAACCGAGCACATCGGCTCAATTAGTGGGAAGAATTCAAGGTCTACCTGTTATTTCGGCCATGCGTGGCCAAATCTTTACGTAATGTTTTGACCGAATATCAACCTAAGTAACATTTAAAAACACCGTTGCTGGGCAGGCCACCAGTTAACTTATTAATTTCAGTTTCATCACTGCAGTTTTTTAGGACAGTTTCGTGTTATAAGTTTTTACTTAAAAACATTTTACTTCGGCGATATGCAAAAAAACTCAATTATATCCTTACTCGGGCAATGCTTGTTTATCCATTTATAATAGCTTGCTTAGGAAACTGTTAATGTATATTTGTAACATATATGGAACAAGAACACCAAATTGCCTCATATCTAACTCTGCAAGTTATTAGGTTTAAGTATGAATAATGTTCAGTCAGATTACCTAGCCATCGTTGCGAAATAAATGTAATGAGCTACTAGGCTCGAAGCGACAAATGCTTTCACGGTCGCTCGTAGCGTACGGATGGATTTTCATTGAAAGTTATTACAATTACAAAAGTGAATTTTCGTGGAGTAATTGCGTGCAAGCATGCGCGTGCGCCGCCAGTGTCAATGCCGCGCGAAGACGCGCTGGCGCGCCGCACTGCCCCGGTTTGGCTACTTGCCTCATATCAACCGGGGCCGATTTTTTAATTTCGACCATTCAATTTCGTCAATAATAGATATCTCCATTACTAGCGATTTAAATATGCACTTCTAACGGTATCGAAAACGAATGGGCAATGGTCATTACTACTAGATTTACAATTAATTACTAGCCGTCCTTTTTCAAAAATAGCATTGCGTTGTTTTCCAGTTTTTCCACACATTTTCGAACGGCGAATCGGTCCGCTGTCTCTGTTTTGGTGTCAACATGTACATGCTTGCTTAATTTAATTTATTTTCATTGCTATGTTGCTTAATTAATTATTATTAAGAGAAAATGTTAATTGTATATGCAATATTCGTGCATTTGTAAGAAAATCTAATAAGTAAAAATACATTTTTGCAGCAATAGATATTCCTGAAGTAACAATATATACCTACCAAAGTTTTGAATAATAATATATGCGCAAGTCAAAATTAGCAGGCAATTATTATGGCAATATTAACTTAACGATTCGATCAAACGAGTTAGTCGATACACAAGTTGAGACAAACATCATAAATTTGCATATATATAGGTACTTACATTACAGAACCGTGTTAGAAAACAGTAAATAATGTAAAGCGGGCCTATTTAAATAAAAATAATATAATAGAATTGTTTCCGACCCATGCGACTCATGCGAGCTATTCTGAACGACAGAAATACTTTTTTAACAATTATATTACTGTATCAAAAAGTTAAAACGAGTTTCTTTGTCAATAAAATGGTGCAACACTTACTACAATTTACAATTTTACTGATTTATATCAAGGTCTGGTGGTTTTTGAAACACCAAACCAAACCCAATGGACAGGATAACTGACTCGACTGACTTTAACGAAACTCGTATTAACCTTTTTCATTTTGTACTAAACGTTTTATTAGAACTTACAATAAAAAAATATTTGAGCAATGTCCAAGAAATTTTAAGTGACACATTTAAGTGACATCGGAAATTTTCTAGCGATTTCGGTGCAACATTGTCACGTTAAAGGCATAAGTATAAGTAAGGTCAGTGTCGGGAAGACCGTCTACGCAGAAAGACCGTCTACTGAATATAACTTTTGTATTTATATATCTATCACTTCTTACACCTCCGAAGGTATACCAGTTTTTCATCCTTAATCCATTGGTCTTCAATAGATATCCCTAGGACGAACACTATAGTTAACAAAAAACTTGATTCGTGTTTCGAACTCGACCATCGAGTTCAACAAGGTTACGCAAAAAATTAAAATAAAACAGAAGCAGTTGGAATATTTGTGCATTATGTATGTAACGTGTTAATTTAATAATCGTTCTTCCTGTCTAGTACAATTAATGCTCTTAAAACGCGTTCAATTTGTTGTTTTATGTCCTGAAATATGTAACTTCGAAATTGTGCCTAGTCGGAAAGACCGGCACATAAGAGTAAGGCACCTTTTTTCGGCTCTTTGGGAAATAAGCCGAGTTTAAACGGGTGTTGTAGGTTAATTTTAATTATAAGTTTCGGCTTTGCTTTTGTCTGGACCTGAGAAAAGAAGGTTATCAACCTCATTTACGGGACATATGACGGTCTTGCCTTATAAATAGAAAAATGCTGATATGTTGAAAATATCAACGTTATTTGTTTTAATATCTATCACATTACTCCCTGTTATTACAGAATATAACAATGAACATTATTTTGATACTTATTTCCATGTGAAATTACCACAATTTCGCGACAACGAGCACTAGACGGTCTTTCCGTACTCAGCGCGTGGGGACGGTCAACCCGCCGAGCCTTAAAAAAAGTGATTTTTATCACATAAGTTTGCTTTAATTCAGCAAAGTATTATAAAAGCTGTGTAGAATATAAAATTTGCTAGCCCATAGGATCATGCGGATCACTCCAGACTACTTTAATAGTCTAGTTTTATCCACTCAAACTTTATTTCAAATAAAGTATGCCGGTCTTGCCCGCACTGACCTTATTGACAACGCAAGGATCAAGAATTGAACACATATTGTAATGATATTTTAGTACACAGCCGCTCAAACGAAAAAAAAAAGACTTACATTACAAAACTACTACCTAACTACCTATTGTTTCAACCAAACCTCGGGTTAATTCACTTATAATATTAATTGTCTACAAGTATACGCCATACGCTTAAATAAATAAATTCACTTAATATAAAGAAAGTAGTGTTTTGTCCTTTAATACCAGCGGGTAAAAACGCATTTTATCCACTAGTGGGTAAAGTAATTTGACCTTGAATAAAGTCAAATTAACTGCTTTAAAATTGATAAAAGTAGGTGAATCTAGTAATAAAGATGATTTACCACCTGTGGAACTACTGGAAGCAGTGATAAACGCATTTTTTGCGTTGTAGTTTCCTCGCTATAGTGAGGGGAAAAGTTTTGTGTTACACATGGGTGCAAATGTATTTTACTTCTCGTGTATTGAAAAACTCGCTAAGTTCAGGATTCTATTCTCGAACCACTCGCTTCGCTCGTGGTTCAACTATAGAATCCTTTCACTTGCTCGTTTTTCAATTTCACACTCGGCGTTAAAATACAACTTTGCCCCCTTGTATAACAAATAACTATTACTTCTCGTGTATTGAAAAACTCGCTAAGTTCAGGATTCTATTCTCGAACCACTCGCTTCGCTCGTGGTTCAACTATAGAATCCTTTCACTTGCTCGTTTTTCAATTCCACACTCGGCGTTAAAATACAACTTTGCCCCCTTGTATAACAAATAACTAATGTTTGTCCGAAATGTCCGAATCTAACTGTATAACAACTAAATAGTATAACAGTAAGAAAAACCTTAATTGATCATCTACTTATGTTTGTATGAACTCCTTTATTTCTCGATGTAGGGAACAAATCAAATTATTTTATTAAATATTTTTTGATTTGTTTTTATAAGTAGTAACACTACTATGTATATATAAAAATATAAACTGAAATTGATACCATACACTAAAGAAAAAGCGATTAAGCCCACTGGTGGCGAAGCCGGGTCCTTTATTTCTCTTATGCTGCATCGAAAATTCGCAATTGCTAGAAAGTTTACGATGTCTGATGGTCATAACTGTTACAGTAAATAAGTAAGTACTTATGCTTGAAAGAATCTGAACCCAAATAAGCTAGCAGTGATTTACCTTAAGTCTAAAAAAACTGTCTAATGAATTCCAAACAAAATCACGGATGTCGTGTAACTGATGGTGATGACCTCATAAAAAGCAAATAGCGTTATGGCTTACGTTGTTTAAGAGCAACGTTCAAGTACCGGCGTATTAGCACCCCCATGCTAAATATCGTGTGTAGTGTAGGTACAGTACAGATACGGTCAGATATATCGGAACGCCCAACGTGCTCAAAAATAACTGGACACGCTCTAACTCCTAGACCAGCCATTCTCAAAGTGTGCTCCGCGGACCCCTAGGGTTCCGCAAAGCCTCTCTGGGGGCTCCGTGTGAATTTTGGGTACCTGATATGCAACTTCAAGTCTCTTCCATAAAACCAATTGTTAAAAAATAAAAAACAGTTTCATAATACCTCACATTAGAATCTAGTGATTAGATTTTACTACCATGATTGCTTATTAAAATAAAGATTGCAATAAAAAAAATATTTAATTTAAGGGTTCCGTCAGATGTTTTACTTTCTAAAAGGGTTCCATGGGAAAATAAGTTTGAGAACCGCTGTCCTAGACGATGTAGGCGTATGCAGATATTTGTGATCACCATGGCCGTTCCGATATATCTGACGGCGACACGGCCTTTGGCCGACGTTTTATTATCAGTTAAGATTGCGAAGATGGAATTCTTTATTCCTTCCGCACATTAAAGAGGTGTAAGTCCCCGCACCATAAAAAAACAATTGCTTATTTAGTCGTTTTGTAAAAGGCAAGGTATGTTTGCTCTTAATCTTTTATTTATGCTCGGTGACGAGGCGGGCATAGAGCACGAAGGCAGAATGTCAATAACACGGGCCTCCCCGCTGCTTACTTACCAGTTACAGTAAATGGTCATTTTTGCATTAATATGCCACAAGACTTACTGGTGCGCAAGCTTTGAGCATGCAAATTTTGAGGAGCACTTACTTGAATGATTGCATGCTAGTTTAGTGATTCACTGATTTGACAAGGAATATTTAAGCATTAAGGACTTTTTCCCCTCACTAGCTCGGAAACATGTGTTTTGTCCTTCAATACCAGCGGGTAAAAACGCATTTTATCCACTAGTGGGTAAAGTAATTTGACCTTGAATAAAGTCAAATTAACAGCTCTAAAATTGATAAAAGTAGGTGAATCTAGTAATAAAGATGATTTACCACCTGTGGAATTACTGGAAGCAGTAATAAGCACATTTTTTGCGTTGTAGTTTCCTCGCTATAGTGAGGGGAAAAGTTTTGTGTTACACTCGGGTGCAAATGTATTTTACTTCTCGTGTGTTAAAAAACTCGCAAGTTCAGGATTCTATTCTCGAACCACTCGCTTCGCTCGTGGTTCAACTATAGAATCCTTTCACTTGCTCGTTTTTCAATTCCACACTCGGCGTTAAAATACAACTTTGCCCCCTTGTATAACAAATAACTATTTTTACAAATACTTAGGTCACAGGTACAGTTTAGGTGTTAGGTGGCTAGCGGTTAAAACGTTACGTAAATTACGTAAAATATGCATCAAATATTATTTGTCAATGAATTATCGGAAATTGAAAAGTTTACTGTAGGGTTTGATTGCAGCATGTGCGTCAACAATTATAAATAATGATCTTCGTTGATAGAAAAAACTCATCGTATGAGTCGAGTCGTTCATTCTAGTAATTTATTTTGCGTGTAGTTGTAATGACTTGATCCGTGCCCTCTTTGTTCGTGTAAACGTGTAAAAACAGTCAGCAATTAATGACATAGGTACATATATATAAAGCATTGTATATAATCATTAAATGGGAGTAAATGACGAAACCGTACCTACTAAAAGCTGTACCTACATTATATTATAATACATATATATATACATATATATATATTATATTACATTATATTGTAATGGTAGGTAGGTAGGTAGGTAGGTAGGTAGGTAGGCAGGTAGGTACCTAGGGTTAATTCACCAATCGTAGATTCTAGCCAACCGCTCCGTAACGTAAAGTAACATATCGGCTCCACATTTACAGCATTTCATTTCGTCATTTACTCCCAACCCGTTGACGTGTCAAAGTCACACTGGTATAAATCCAATCTGATAGTTCGCGGACACAGATGCCTATGCACGCTTATTTTATATTTAACGTTTAACACAAAACAACTCGACATAAAAAACAAAATTTATTCACTAGGCGGGGCTAGTAACCGGACAGATTTTCCTTATAGTCTCTTTGTCACTTGCCATCTACATTTTCTTTGCTTCTTGAAGGCTGTTAAAACTACATTAAACGTTGCGACCGCGGTACAAGTTAGGAATATAAATATGTAATTCCAAGTACACTGTATTCCCACGAGAGGACAGTACAGTGGTGCGAACCGAAGAGTCACAGTAAGGCTTGCCTGTTCATTGTTAACAGTGGAAATATCATGATTGACGTGATACGTAATTATAATATGTAGACTTTTTGTTATACTTCAATAAACCGTATTCACATTTTTTTATGTTACTTTATTAATGTGCAGCTAAGTCAGAATAGGGATTTCGGATACATCCAGTCTGTATCAATAGAAATAATGACCATAGGTCAAAATTTTTTTAATCATTACTAGAGCTAGGCGAAAACTAGTACAATAAACCTACAATATTATATGATTAACAATTTCAAAAACCATTTTCAACAGTGATATATCTCGTCAAGAACATACGTAATACCTACGTAAATCGCCGATAACATAGTGGCGTTTTTATTGCCATCTCCGCCAATACGCAAGCGCGATAGAGATAGATATCTACTAGCGCTTCTAGTCATAGGGCTTACGGAAAAAAACTGCATTTTATGCAGAAAGCAAGCCACTTTGCACAGTGATACTAGGGACCAATACAAATGATTTCATCCGAGGAAACACGATTTTCATCCACTAGAATTCAAGATGGCGGACATTTTCCAAAATGGCGGCCGCATATTTTTAAAAATTTATAGAATCGTAACGGCTGCACCGATTTTGATGGTTGGGATGTCTATCGTATCGTATTGAAGCGTTTATTAATATAAAAATTAAAGTCATAAAAAAAATTTAAGATGGCGGCCGAATAATAAGAAAAATATGAAAATATCAAACTTTTTTTTTCATTCTCGTGCAATTTACCAATAAATTTTCTATGATATGGCTACATTTATATGTATTTAAATTAAACCTGATAATATTATCTACATAATAAAATAAAAATCATGAAAATCCGTTGAGTAGTTTTTGAACTATACCCATTTCAAATGGAGCGCGCGGATTTGAAAGACGTTTTCGCACGTGATGTAAACAATTTTGGAATCATAACGGCTGCACCGATTTTAATGGTTCGGGTAGCTATCAGTTTGTATTAAAACATTTATTTATATAAAAATTAAAATCATTTAAAAAATAAAGATGGCGGCCGAATAATAAAAAAAATATGAAATTTTAAATTTTTTTTTTATTCTTACGAAATTTACAAATAGTTTTTCTACCATATGGACACATTTTTATTTATTTAAATAAAATCTGATATTAATATCTGCAAAATAAAACAAAAAACATTAAAATCCGTTCAGTAGTTTTTGAACTATACGCATTGAAAATGAAGCGCGCGGGTTTGAAAGGCGTCTTTGCACTTGATATGTGATGCATCGTATCGTTTGGTACCGCTATACAGGCAAGACTGATTATTTATTTTGGTCACAACTTACTATATTACTATTCAGAATCAATGTTTTTAGTATTTATATACATTATTCGTTTTTTATTCCGAGTTTAGGTATATTTAGATAACCCCCGTAAACTTGATCATCACATAATTTTTATTTTAATATGTAAAAGAACTTAAATGCACATAACATAACATCTGTATTAATAGCAATTGTCCTTTCCGAGGACTCCAGAGATAATTTTCGACAACTTCTGTAGGGGGCTACAGAAATATCTATGTATAAAATAACTTGTTTTCTGCGACAAGGAGCGTATGTTTTTGTAGTGCTGGCGATGTTGGTGGAATGCTGGTTATTAATTTTGGTTGGAAACAGTTCCTTGCGCACCAAGTTAACCGATAAATTTTGAGTCTGCGGATCAACTTTTCAAGCTTGGCCATTATTCCTCCAGGAAGACACTGTTCAGTATGACAACCAACAAGACTTTTTCCAGAAACTGTAGCCTGTTGATGTTATAAGTGTGGTGACTTTTTTTTTCTAAACCATTTACTTCCTCAGAGAACATTTAACTACTCCGCTATTTCAGGGTAAACCATAGGAACGTAACCGGAAGAAGCTGATAGCCTCATTGTACCTCACGCAAAAGATATAGCGGAACAGGGACTCACGCGTATCATCACATCTTCCGATACAGATGTCTTGGTATTTAAATAAAAACCACTGGAGTCTTCGGGTGAAGGATAGACGTAAAGTCAGTGGCCAGATTCGGGTTTGGACCTAGCTTAGAGCCTCGAAAGGTCTTTGCCTCATGAGAGGCCTCGAGTGAGTTCAGGGTGGTAACGGATGCTAGAGTGTCCCATGCCCTTCGTTGAGTTTATCTCGCAGTTTGTAGCCGTGGAGGCTTTCAGGGCGTTACGTGCGAGATCGGACGTGATGTAAATGGAGGCAGGAATTTCAGCAAAACGACACTTTACGAGTGCCTAAGCCGCCAAACTATACCGGTAAACAGGCCTGAGTCCATGCTTGCTCACTAAAATATGTGTTAAGAACGGTCCCAATTTGGCATTTAAGCATGTGATCTATGGAGCTAATTATATTGGGAAATTTCCAATTCTTATCTAGTATATTTTCTTAATACTTCAAATGAGAATAACCTACCGGAGTATAAGTTATAAAGTAGCTAACACTTTGGATCTTAGAAGACCGACTGCTATTCATGGTTTTTACACTTTTTACGCCTTTACGTCTGACACCACTTCTTTTTTCAATACAAAAGGAAAAAATCATGTTCTAAAACATTGCTTGCACACACACTGAAGTTATACCAGCTTTGATAGAAACATCGCAGTAACTACAAAGTCATCCTGGAGGAATAATCGCCATGCTTGAAAAGTTCACCTGAACTTGGTGAGCAAGAAACTGTTTACCACCAAAAATTTATTAGTACCTCTACCTAACCAACATCGGCAGCACTCCGTGTCGTATAACAACGCCCCATATTCTGGATATTACTTCTGTGCCTATGCCATCATCCTGGGGTTGGAAGACGTACAATGATAGTTGGGTACTGCAGTGGTCTGAAAACAGGGAGATATGGTATGAATATGTATACTTGGACAATTGCGGTTGTGAAAAAGGCTGCGAAACAATACGCTGTACGTGTTGTGGGTCTACCCTGCGCGGCGCAATTCAAATAATGCAATGTATTAATAATGTTATATTTGCAAAGGCATCTGCCAAAATAAAAACTATTTTGCAAATATTATGTTATTATGTTATCATTATTTCCTTGTATTTTGATATTATTTTGTATGACTCTTTTATCTTTCAGTATAACCTAGACGAGAAGCAAAAAGTATGTTTTGTATTAATATATGTTTCCGTAGCCCCCTACAGAAGTTGTCGAAAATTATTTCTTGAGTCTTCGGAAAGGACAATTGCTATTAATACAAATGTTATGATTGTTATGTTATGTGCATTTAAGTTATTTTACGTATTAAAATCAAAATTATGTGATGGTCAAGTTAACGGGGGTTATCTAAATATACCTAAACTCGGAATAAAAAACGAATAATGTATATAAATACTAAAAACATTGATTCTGAATAGTAATATAGTAAGTTGTGACCAAAATAAATAATCAGTCTTGCCTGTATAGCGGTACCAAACGATACGATGCATCACATATCAAGTGCAAAGACGTCTTTCAAACCCGCGCGCTTCATTTTCAATGCGTATAGTTCAAAAACTACTGAACGGATTTTAATGTTTTTTGCTTTATTTTGCAGATGTTAATATAAGATTTTATTTAAATAAATAAAAATGTGTCCATATGGTAGAAAAACTATTTGTAAATTTCGTGAGAATAAAAAAAAATTGATATTTTTTTATTATTCGGCCGCCATCTTTATTTTTTAAATGATTTTAATTTTTATATAAATAAATGTTTTAATACAAACTGATAGCTACCCCAACCATTAAAATCGGTGCAGCCGTTATGATTCCAAAATTGTTTACATCACGTGCGAAAATGTCTTTCAAATCCGCGCGCTCCATTTGAAATGGGTATAGTTCAAAAACTACTCAATAGATTTTCATGATTTTTATTTTATTATGTAGATAATATTATCAGGTTTAATTTAAGCACATAAAAATGTGGCCATATCATAGAAAATTTATTGGTAAATTGCACGAGAATGAAAAAAAAAGTTTGATATTTTCATATTTTTCTTATTATTCGGCCGCCATCTTAAATTTTTTTATGACTTAAATTTTAATATTAATAAACGCTTCAGTACGATACGATAGACACACCAACCATCAAAATCGGTGCAGCCGTTACGATTCTATAAATTTTTAAAAATATGCGGCCGCCATTTTGGAAAATGTCCGCCATCTTGAATTCTAGTGGATGAAAATCGTGTTTCCTCGGATGAAAACGTTTGTATTGGTCCCTAGTATCACTGTGCAAAGTGGCTTGCTTTCTGCATAAAGTGCAGCTTTTGACCATAATTTCGCCGTAAGCCCTATGACTATTCGTTTCGTGAGCGTTTCGTGAGCGATTGTGCCATTCGGCTAGCCACCCTGAACCAAACACGTTGACCTCGCCTAATCTATATATCAAGTATTAGGTAACATTTTCGCAACATGAGTATTTATAGAATAAATATTAGGTGGCCAGCCTATCTAGTTATATTGACCTTTAATGCTTGTGAACTTGAACTGTCACTTGTCCCGTGAGTGAACCTTTGGAATTAGATTTTAGGCAAGCAGGCATGACTTCCCGCAATTTTGATTAAATTTTGTTTCAAACTTATTTACTTATAAAATGAGATTTATTAATTAAATACAAACTTAGTTGTTTTTTATGTACTTATTATACATATATTTAAATATATTATGTAACTCATGTAACTAATATAATACGTTTAATAACCTCGTGGATCCCTGGCAAATGTTTGTGCTTTTGAATTTAAAACTTTTATTTTTATTTTTGTAAAAGTTCAAACCTTACGTAGGTCCTGTACTTACTCGTACGAGGGCACCAGGGCCCAGGAGGATAATATTAGGTACATAGGTAGTTCTTTTACTCGAGTTATTAGGATATTAAGTAGGCATAAGACACATACATGCTATTGGTGTTAATATTATATTTAGGACATGTGATTTCAATAATTTATTTGGTGTCCAAATACCAGAAAGCCTTATGTTTTACCAAGGATTGATTTCGCATACATTTCGAACGGTGAAGGTGGATAGCTTTACTGGCTTTTTTGGTCATTAAATCGTACAAGATTGCGTCTACAGATATACGTAGTCACTGTATTAATCTTACAACTGCTATCAATATCTAAACTACGCTTTCTATGTATAATCAAAGATGATGGAGTATTATGAGAGTTACTGTCAAAGTAAAATGTGTAATCACAGTGCATAGACTGGCATCTCTCGACACAAGCTTAAAACTTTTGAACCTCAGTTTTGACAATTTGGCCCATATTGGTAGCATGATATGTGTTAAAATGTCAAATATTAATATTAGCGCCATCTAGCCGAGCGTTCCCCAAAGGTGTAACGCCATCTAGGCCACCGTACTTTTTTCTCTAGGGCTTTGAGGTACGTTTTTTTCTTAGGGCCGGTTGCATCAAACCGTCTGTCACCGTTAAAGCGTTCGTTAAATGTTATTGTATGGGAAGTTCCATAGACGTCTGCTGCGTGACGATGACGTGTCTGTCAAATGTGGTTGATGCAACTGGCCCTTAGACTTTATCCGTCTATACGGAGTTACATTATGTCTTTGGTATAATAATGCCGATTGATGTGTTCATTCTGTCTCATAGCAATAATTCAAATTTAAAATATGTTGATTATACTGCCGAATCTGCATAAAAAACGTATATATTTTACTATTTCCTACTATAGTTGCCTTTTTTATATTAAAGGAAAAAATATAAAAATTTACGCTTCCGGCGGGACTGATGCGGGTTCAAGTCCCGCCGGAAGCGTAAATTTTTGTTAAAAATAAATATAGTTGCCTTTTTAGGTCGTGACTGACTTTTAGTGAAATGTATAACAATGGCTCGTATAGAAGTTAATTTAGTTGTTAAGGTAAATGTGTCGAAAAGCGAGTGTCATTGTGCGTTGCGTTGCGCGGGAGCGGGCTGCTGCGGCCGCGGCGCGGCGCGGGCGCCGAGTCAGCGGTTACATAACTCTACGTGCAGCCAATGACCCACTTGATTCAATACAACTAATCACAAAAACAAAGCCTTATTATCTTAACACTATATTTACATACTCCCTATACAGACTTGGACAAGTGCTTACTTGTGATCTTACTGAGGCGGCTGTAGGCTTTATTTTATAATGCACCTAAGTATTCCGAATACCGATACATTAAGATAATTATAGCTTGGTAGTGGTAGTTGCGATAGTAAAAGTGATGGATGTTGTTCGACTTGTGCGAGTGGGTTATGGGTATTCGATTAAGATAGCGGTTCATAATAATGCTTATTAAAATAACACGAAAAAAAGAACAGATAAGTTCTATCTATAACTGGGATGGGACGCAGTAAAGTAACCAGTGTGATCTTATGGATGTCGAGTTTCGGCCTTCGCAGGGCATTCTGCTCATCTAATTATGTTTACTTTTGCAAGATTTTGACCATTATGTCATGTCCGATTTTAGCTACATATACATGCAGACATTATTTAGCCTCGCACGAACCCAAGTTAATATGGCTAAATTTTTTGAACTCATAAGTTCTGCCTGTCATAAGCGTCAATATATATGCATATTACACCTTCAGCCTGCACAAGATTACACCGCCTACTTGATTTTAGTTTTATATGCATTGTCTAAAATTAAATAGGTACAAGACTTTATGTTATGAATCAAACTAACAAGACTTAGCTTACCTTAATTAGTTTCCTAAATTCTAAATTAAAACAGCTAAATATTTTTAATTTGAATTTTTACCTATTGATATCTAAAGTATTATTTGTGCGTTACATCATCGATACGACGCGATTATCGCTCAAGGCATTAAGAAGATAGATCAGTTATACTTACACACTATTGCCTGATAAGAGTAACATTAATTGGTTATTATAACGTTATCTGATGTCAGTCACATGTGAGATAAGCCGTGTAGTCGTTATCCGAGTGATAATTCCGTGCTGACGAGAGAAACGTGTCAGTTCGCCGTTTGCATCACAACTGTCACGAGAATCCCAAAACACGTCGCGGTGATAACGAAACCTCATTGATGCTTCTGTACATAGTTTCAATGTAACTCCGTTTCGCGGAAGTACCGACGTCTCGTTATAACAAAATATTAAACTACGTAAACATTTTGCAAGTACTCGTATCAGTCGTGATTTTGGATATCAGTGGAGTGCGGGCAGATTGTGAAACTGTAATTTGGTCAGCAAGTTTTAAAAGGCTAAATTACATTGCCGCTGAGACCACTGAGACCTTGACCAGAACTGGAGTAAGTGCTGTAAAGTAATAAGTACCCTTATCTTATCAATACATATTAAAAGGTATCTAAAATATACCAAATTCAAGGTACATACCCACGGACAAAATCGTACCTACATAATTTCTCTGTACCTGACACAATATCATTGTCCTGAAGAATTCCGTGGGAAATTGCCCGCATAGCATTTTCCATTGTGATACACATTTCAGTGTGAGTTGAAAATGAAACCTGTTTATTAAGTTATATATATATATACTTACCTACTTACATTTTTTTGGCACGTAATGAAAAGTAGATCATTTTTCTGATAATAGTGACAATGGTTGAATGGAACGTTGGCGTTGTATTAACTAACCTAATCACAAAGTTAAAATTTTGAAAAAACCCCCGACTGCGACATACTATACCTAGACCGAATTTCATGAAACATGGCAAAGAACACTCCTGACTTACTCAGCTTTCAGACAAAAAAACGAAATCTAAATCGGTTCATCCGTTCGGGAGCTACGGTGCCACAGACAGACACACACACAGACAGACAGACAGACAAACAGACAGACACGTCAAACTTTTATAACACCCCGTCGTTTTTGCGTCGGGGGTTAAAAATGGAGCGTACGTAGGGACTGTCATTTTCAATTTTGGAGTTTTTTTTTTCATAACCTAGCTCATAATTATACGAATATTACGCGGATACTTAATAAGTTACGATATTGTTAATACTTTATTAATTAATGAACCTATTTAAAACTATTGTATTTTCCTTAAATTTAACATGTCATCAAGGAAATTATTCTTATTTAATAAAGCAATCATTTATCTAGGTGATATTTTATTTACGTACTTACTCTCAATATTTTTCTAGTCAGTAGGTTAAGGTACAATGTTATTTTTAATTGTACCTACACCACGGAAATACATGCGGAAACGTTGGTAATAGTTATTATACCAGAATGTTTGTGTGGTTTTCCACTGAAGCGTGTAAAACTTTAAAATAATCGAATAACCGAATTTGGTAAATGAGGTGTTTAATCGCTTCGTTTTTATGACGCTTGTAACTTCGTAAACTTCGACTGTCAGTTGAATTAGGTACTCAAGATTTTACTTGGATTACAAATAGATATTTAAAAAATATTACTTTTATTTTTTTTATTGTATTTACCATAGTTAATAGTCAATATCATAGGCGAAACGATCGCTGGTGGTCACTAACTTTAGAATAGGAAACGATCGGGCTGTCAAGAGAGCGTTCTTGAGTCGACCGACTGGTGGCGTGGTGGCTGACCGGCGGGTCGACCAAGGTATCGCTGGGAGGACAGTGCGTCGGCGTATCTGCGGAAGCTTCAAGTCAGTGACTGGCAGGAGGCTGCGCAGGATCGAGACATTCGAGACAGGTGGCGAATAGTTACTTAGTTTAGTTAAGAAAATTACAAGATTTTAATTCCTATATAATTTTGTGAAGTTCTCATTATCAGTAGCATAGCATACTGATGTGATAAGAGTAACAATGATATGTAGACTCTCGATAAGGCATTGCCTGCAGACGCTACCCGAACTAGGTCATACCTTAATCAGAGAACATAAGCACTTGACAACCTTAGTGCGTTGCCACATCATCCGATCCGATCTCAAAAGAAATGTGTTCGCGCTATTTGTAGTGCTGTGTAGTGTTGTAGTGTGGACACAGGGAAAGCTGCAGGCAACACTTCAAAACATTAAACATTTTGCCTCTAGCTTGCATATATAAAGGGAAATCTGTATTTTTGTAAAACAAAACTTGCAATTATTTAAATTACAATCTCAGGTCTCAAATCGTTCTTATAGGTATACTTATAAACTCGCAGCACCCTTTTATCGCCTAGTATGTAGCCAAAAAAATGTATATTATATGTGCATTAGAATTTATAATAATCTACCGTTTGAATTTAAAGAACACTGTTTCCATGTCTTTAAAAAGAAAGTCACAGAATGGTTTCAGCAAAATTGCTTCTACAGCCTTAAGGAATATTTTAATTGTAACGCAATGTAATTATTTAATATTTAATTTAATATTGTATCATGTTTCAATCTTAATCTAAATTTGTACATTAGTATATCCAGACATTAATAATTGACTTGTGTAGTAAATAATAATTCTTAATTTTGCAATACTTAAAATTCTGAAATCATGATAATATCTAGACATGTGTGTAATAATAGTGTAACAATCTTTTACTTGTTAGGACCTTGTATATTTGTATATTTATTAAGTTAGATTAAGCACACCTTCTTTGCATGCTTTGATAAGCAGAATGTACTATGGGACATAATGTATACTGTAAGAACTTGTTTTGTGTACTACATTCTTGCAAATGAATAAATGATTATTGATTATTATTATTGATTATTGATATCGGATGTCGGATCGTTATCCCATACACTACAGGCGCCATCTTGGATTTTTCCCATTGGAATCCTTCCGACATTCGATATCGGATCGGATAATGTGAAAACGCCCTAGGTTGACTACATGACGTAGGCGATTGGTAAATAAAATACCCTGCGTTGTGGAAGAACACCTTTTGGTAACCCAATGGACTCACATTTTTGAGCCTGATTTTGATTAGATTACCTACAAAGTTTTACGTTCATTTATAATACATATAAAATTAAATACTACCTATCCAAAACTATTTAAACATTGATAACTGATACGATACCTATATGTCAGTGATCAATTATGTATATTGAAACCTATTGTTATGTTGTTTGTGTACAGTCAAGTAAACTTTTTAACCTTACATCAGCTGGTGGCTAAAAAATCAGTTCTAAACTTAAAATGTACGGCTTTTTAAGAGGAGTAAAAATGCATACATTTTGGGAGCATTCCATGAAAACATCTGCCGTTAATTACATTAAGTAGTAATTTTTTTTCCCCTCACTAGCTCGGAAACACGTGTTTTGTCCTTTAATACCAGCGGGTAAAAACGTATTTTATCCACTAGTGGGTAAAGTAATTTGACCTTGAATAAAGTCAAATGAACTGCTTTAAAATTGATAAAAATAGGTGAATCTAGTAATAAAGATGATTTACCACCTGTGGTACTACTGGAAGCAGTGATAAACGCATTTTTTGCGTTGTAGTTTCCTCGCTATAGTGAGGGGAAAAGTTTTGTGTTACACTCGGGTGCAAATATATTTTACTTCTCGTGTGTTAAAAAACTCGCAAGTTCAGGATTCTATTCTCGAACCACTCGCTTCGCTCGTGGTTCAACTATAGAATCCTTTCACTTGCTCGTTTTTCAATTCCACACTCGGCGTTAAAATACAACTTTGCCCCCTTGTATAACAAATAACTATTTGTAAGGTAATGTGCACATTGATTTATTCTGCACATTATGTGAAACGATCTGACGACTCTTACATCAGCCAATTTGCAGAAGATTTGCGTTTGTACGCGGGACAACGGATTCAACGGTAGACTGTACGGGACAGCCCCTGGAATGTTCTCATTAATTATATCAAAAAACTTTATACATTATTGTGTTTGTTTAATCTTTAACAATTTTACTTATGCGACTTTTTATTAATTTAAAACATTAATCATCATGGCACTGTCGATTAAGACAATGCCTTTGTATATTAAGAGGCCATAAACGTACAGATTAAAAAAAATTACAAGAACGCTGTTTTTTTTTTCGAAGTTGTCTCCCATAGAAAAATATGTCTCGCTCTCTGATGCAATATACTACTAAGTACCTAACTACCCATTATGACATAAAGTAAATACTTAAATTCTAACTATGCTTTTCATTGCTTCTCCGGTGCCCAAAAAATAAAAATTTATAGGTACATAATTTTACCGTACAGTCAGCCAAAAAAGTGTTCTACCACTTTTCGACCTTTTGTGTTTAAAATAGAGTCGAAAAGTGGTAAACCACTTCCTTGGCTGACCGTACCTAAGCGAAATTTTATTTCTAACTCTTGATTTCGTGTGTGCTGCTAACATGTAAGTAGGTATTTCTTATAAAAGCCATTTCATTGTTTTGATATAGGTACCTACAGCCTTTTTTAGGGTTCCGTAGTCAACTAGGAACCCTTATAGTTTCGCCATGTCTGTCTGTCCGTCCGTCCGTCCGTCCGTCCGTCCGTCCGTCCGTCCGTCCGTCCGTCCGTCCGCGGATAATCTCAGTAACCGTTAGCACTAGAAAGTTGAAATTTGGTACCAATATGTATATGAATCACGCCGACAAAGTGCAAAAATAAAAAATGGAAAAAAATGTTTTATTAGGGTACCCCCCTACATGTAAAGTGGGAGCTGAAATTTTTTTCATTCCAACCCTAACGTGTGATATATTGTTGGATAGGTATTTAGAAATGAATAAGGGTTTGCTAAGATCGTTTTTTGATAATGTTTATATTTTCGGAAATAATCGCTCCTAAAGGAAAAAAAGGGCGTCCCCCCCCTCTAACTTTTGAACCGTATGTTTAAAAAATATGAAAAAAATTACAAAAGTAGAACTTTATAAAGACTTTCTAGGAAAATTGTTTTGAACTTGATAGGTTCAGTAGTTTTTGAGAAAAATACGGAAAACTACGGAACCCTACACTGAGCGTGGCCCGACACGCTCTTGGCCGGTTTTTTTTTCTTATTTTTACGTTGGGGAAATGCATTTACACATGCCATCCGGTCCGGGGGACCAGGGGCGCTGACGGACTAACCTGAATAGGACTACCGTCTAAAACCACCAACGAATTCCGTCTCCGTCTTGGGTGGAGTGTCGCAGGGTCACTATAAGCATTCCACCACGTACGATATACCTACAGCCTAGCTAGCAACAGTTTCTATCTAAAATTAATTGCAATTAGGTACACTGAACACATTAAAATGCGCAAATAGCTGTAAATAAGATACTTAATTCAAATTAACGCAACCCATAATTACATTTATTTGAATGTCCAGTTTAAGTATTATGACTAATTAATTTGGAATCATTATTAATCACGTGCTTAATATTTGTTACACAAAGAGTTACCGGCAGCAGACATATTTCATTATAATGAGTTAATTTCATGGCTGGGCATTAACTCGTTAATCCGTTAATCGTTAATTAACGAAGTTAACATTTCGATTAACGGATTAACTTTTAAGTTAACTTGAAAAAATGTTAACGGACTCGTTAACTTCCGTTAAATTTCTCCGAGTCCGTTAATCGTTAATCTAATAGGGCACAGGCGCCATCTGCGCTGCGAAAAACACCTTCTGAACGCTACTATAAAAGCCCGAAGTACGGAAAATCCTATGATTTACCGGTAAATCCTAGGTTTTACCGATGTCGATTGCTAAAAGTTCGAAATATTACCTAAAAAGGTTGGATTCTTCACGTGGATTTGCTTTTACTAACTTTGATTCGGTGAATCCTAAGCTTTACCATGGCGACTGTTGTAGTGATAGGGCAGCAAATTCGAGCCCTATTTACGACCACATTCGCTTCCCTAGCCTCTACCGCCCAAAGTGCCACAACAGTCCCGTCACCGCCAGCATCTCTCCTGACACAGCTCTTGGCAGTAGCTCAGGCGATCACTGCCTTCCACGATCCACGTGCAGCCTAGAGTTCAATAGGCTAGCTGTACTTCGGCCTTTTACAGAAATATAATACGTTATAGTGGATACTGATGCAACTAAATATTTAAAGAAAAGTTAATTTTTTTTACGTGTTAACGGATTAACGATTAACTTTAACTTACGTTAAATTTTTCGAAATGTATCGCTTTAACGATTAACGAAGTTAACTTTTTTAGTAACGGATTAGCGATTAACGAAGTTAACTACTTGATTAACGGTGCCCAGCTATGGTTAATTTAATGATTTGACAATAGTATCTCTGCGGCAATTATATGGGTGTAAGAGATGCATTGATTTATATCATACTTATGAAGTCTTACTTTTATATCACTATACACATACAGGTGTTAATAGTTTGTATTTGTTTGTCCACAGACACTAGTCGTGCCTGCCTGAGTGCAGTCGGTTTTGGAAGTTGCCTCGACAGTTTAATTATAAGGTGAGTAAATATTCTTATTTTAGTTACTTTGTAACCAGCAGGCCTAGCCAAAGTGACAATTGTTTGCGGTACGACAGCGAAACGCTCACTGTCTCTGTGTCACCTTCTGCGTTAATGCAATAGAGAGACATACATAGCATTCATTTCGCAAAGGTTTTTGTCATCTTGGTTAGGTCAAATGAATTTGTCACTAGAAAAAGACGCGAAATTCTAATTTTTACCATGGGACGATAAACGTTCGCGCCTAATTTTTTTAAGCATGCCGCTTTTTTCTAGTGACTTAAGTTGCTTAATAAACTTTAACTAAAGTAATATGCGGCGGCGCTGATGCAACAGTACAATTATTACATACATCAAAGTAAAATTTTAGAAAACTGTACTTTTTTGCTAGCATAGTAATATAAAATAAATGAATAAAAATAAAAAAGCCATTTATTCATCAATTTTTTTACATGTCTTGTGTTTGTTCTTGTCTGTATCTTCTTTCCTTCTGATGAACCCCTCATTGGGTGAAGGCCTCCTCCAGAGTTTCTAACATAATTATCCTACTTACTCTGATATTTTAAAAATTTCGAAAATAAATAGATAAATTATAGTTTCCTAAATGCGTGGTTTTGTGAAACTACGATTCAAATGTTTTTTTTTTCTAATTGTTTATTTTCGATTGAGTATTATATTCTTGGGCCTCCTCCATCTCTTTCCAAGTGTCCTTCATTTCATTTCATTTCATTTCATTTATTTAATTGCTTGTGTGTACAGTAGGTGTTATTACTAAATAATGTTTCAACACAACCCTGTAAAGGGCACTGCAATTTACTTACAATTATACCTCTATATACCATTTATCATGCATTTACAAATAATATCTGGGCAACCGAGCTTCGCTCGGTTCTGTTTCGTATCCTTGACATGTGTCGCCATCTAGTTCAAAAATGAATAGTACCTACATCGAGCGAAAGAATTCTCAGCCTTAACAACACAACTACTCCACACGAGATGGCGCGCATTTCGCCACAAAAACTCAAATAGTGTATTTTCTATTCGTTTTAGCCTTGACCTGTGTCGCCATCTAGTGTTTGTAATAAATTGTACTTACATCGACCGAAAGAATTCTGTCTTAACAGTACAACTACTGCACACGAGATGGCGCGCGAAGAAAAACGCATGAAAACTCGAAAATTCGCGTTTTCCGGGACCTAAGGATAAGTTAGACCGATTTTTCACCCCCAAAAACCCCCACATAACAAATTTCTGCGAAATCGTTAGAGCGGTTTCCGAGATCGTCAGTGTAAATAAATAAATATATAAATAAATAAATAAATAAATAAATATACAAGAATTGCTCGTTTAAAAGTATAAGATATAATAATATGTCACTTATCAACTACTTAATTACTTCATTTCAATATTATAATTCTTGTTTGTCCAATTTACGTCTACTAAATATAACACGAATAAAAGGGAATTTAGACATTACATTTACAGAGTAGAAAGGAAAGATAGAGAGATGCATGATTTTAATCCTTATTCTTTAAGTATTCGTCGACCGAGTAGTAGGCTTTTTCTGCGAGATATTGCTTTAAGACTTTTAGAAATTTATTTTGATTTTGTTCGTTTTTTATATGGTCTGGCAGTTTATTATAGATCTTTATCGACGAGGGATAAGGTCCGTTTTTGTGTATTGCTAACTTTGATGTTACTTGTATAAGATTATTATTATGACGTGATTCAAAGCGGCGGGGCACATCTCCGGTTCTGGTGTAGGTACAGTTCAGGGTGGTCTTTAATAAATTTACATGATTCTAGGATATATATGCAAGGCAATGTAAGGATACTAAGGTTTCTAAAATGCATTTGGCAACCCTCTGGACATCTGATATTTGACAGTCCTTATCTAGGGCTAGCGTCATCCACTGTTTCCCTGCGGCCTGGGTTACATCGTCAGCCCATCGTCTGTTTGGTCGACCTTCGCGCCGCTAGCATAGTATTTTTTAATAAATAAGCTTGTCCACATAAAAATGAAATGTGAGTATGTAGAATCTCATACAAAAATAGCAAATAATTACAATCATTTATAAATCAAATGACCACATTAACAACTTTAATGTCATCTTCAAACGACGATTTATAACCGGATTAATCGGTCGGTATTTCCCCGAGAACGCGCGCGAGACCGATAAACGTAAATACGAAACAGTTCCTTTCCATTAACAAAACCGATAAATCGTATTTTATCCATTTTTACTTTATATCGTACATGAGAGAAAATTGCTGCTTACTCGTACAGGGTTGCCAGCCGTTTGGGTTTCCCCGGGTGAATGTCCGACACTTTTGTGATGTGTCAACTGTCAAGTTCTCTTTATCAGACCCTTTAGCACAACTTGCCTTGTCGCGCGCGAGTCCATACGTGAAGTCACGCTTGATGTATGGATGGACTAGCGCGCGACAACGCAAGTTGTGCAAAGGGGCTGTTTTACTTAAAAATGCCTATATTCTTACAATAATACATCAGGAAAATATTTTACTAAAACTTCCGGGGGTTTTGAACTTTTGTCCAGTGTCAATGTCAAGTTGTCCACAACGGTAAATTGAATTTTATTTTACAACTACGCGATTAAGACCCGTTTTACGGGTTAATAATGATTTCCGTACATGTTTGAGAAAAAAATAGATCGATGACCTTTAGACCGTTTTCACATTATCCGATCCGATATCGGATGTCGGAAGGATTTCAATAGAAAAAATCCAAGGTGGCGCCTGTAATGTATGGGATATCGGTCCGACATCCGATATCGGATCGGATAATGTGAAAACGCACTTAGCCTTTAGGTAGCTGTAAAAGATATTTTTTGGTATAAAACCAGTACCTACATACATGTAAGTACACGTCATAGTCGTATTAAATTTTAGGACTCTTGGAGGCCCAAAATTTCGACGTCTTCTTTTTTGGCTCCATAAATAGAACTTTTGGTACGAGATCAAGTTTTTTTTTACTTTACTTAATCTCCTCTTTGTAAATTATAAACAACAGTGATTAATACATGCAATACCTAGTTCGAACATTTAGATTCGTTGCGCGTTATAGGCACATGGTAGGCACTTAGGTATATACAAAAAAATAATGAACTACCTACTTAGTCAATTATGTAGGTAGGTAGTAGTAGTAAGTAGTAAAACACTTTATTGTACCAGAAAATAATACAACACACAGGAAAAAGAGCTTATTATAAGTACAAAGGCGAACTTATCCCTTTAAGGGATCTCTTCCAGGTAGGTAGGTAATACTTAATAATCAACAATTGTTAGATAAAACCAAAGCAAACCTTCAGAGAATTAATAATAGAAGTTTGATAACCAGCTTTATCGCGACACGACTCGGACGTCCGATCGAAATCAGGGTGGCTAGCCGAATGGCACAATCGCTCACGAAACGCTCACGAAACGAAGCGCTAGTAGATATCTATCTCTATCGCGCTTGCGTATTGGCGCGACAGAGCCAGCGGCGTATCGCTTTCGTTTGGCGTCGGAGAAATGCCATTCGGCTACGGGGCCTGGCTCTGGATGTTTTGTTCCGTGCACACTGATAGGTCGCGGTCGCGGTCGTTTTACGACGGACGTCCGCGTAGTATGTTCCTAGCTTTACGCTCCAAAAATTCCGTACAAATTGTAATATCACAAAGGTTATTGACCTTTAACCACCCCCTGCGAGTGTATACTTGCAAGTGTATGTCGTATGTCGAGACGTTTAGGTATGTTTTAAAAATGGAGGCGCGAATGTTTAGCCCCGTAGAAAACTTGAATTTCGCGCCTTTTTCTAGTGACAAACTTGGCTGGCTGTAATTTAGCTACTAAAAAAATGCAATATTAAGGTGAGATTAAAGTCCGACCTCGACCGCGAAACTACAGGCACTTATAAATCCGATCCGATATCGGATGTAGTGGTAGGATCGATTTACGGAATCATAGTCGTCTCTCCACAAATTTCAAGTGTTTTGTCGTTCACAACTCTCAATGAACCGAAAATTCCGATCGTCTGGAGGATAACTGCCGGCGTATCCGAATGGCAATCGTCGACGCCAGACGCCGACAGAAATGCAGTCTGGCTCTGTCGCGTCAATAAGCAGGAGCGATAGAGATATAATGAGATAGTAGGACTACGTAACATATATTATTGTGAGTGTTTAAAATATAAATATAAATAAATATTGGGGGACACGGACACCTTACACAGATCAAACTAAGCAAAGCTTGTACTATGGATGCTAGACGACGATATACTTTTACTTATACAGATAAATACATACTTATATACGTATTACGTACACAGATAGAAAAGATATTTTAATTTAAGACGGAAAACTCTCTCAAACACTGTTATTTAAAAGGAATAATATAACTCTTCATCTAATAACATGGTCTTAACCTAAAGGGATATTCCTTTTTCAAAGAAGAATCAAAATTGTTCAGTCGTAACTTTATATACATTTGGTACAAATAGGACAGATTTGAATCAAAGAAGTATTTATTTGCAACAAAATATTACACCGTTTTAGTATGAATATGCTAGTTCTTAAAAAACGTCTTTGGTTCAAGTAACCTTTATCAAAGCAAAAATAAAAACCTGTTAAAAGAAGATTCACCACAATTTAACTACAAGAATTCTGCGTTTTTAATAGGAAATCATAATTTCTTAATTTAACTTTTACGTTCTACAGTCAAGACATAAAAGTTTAAATAAAAAAAATACACGGTTTTACGTCAAGATTTAGTTCAATCTTGGCTTGATTTTAATAGTTCTTGATTTGATGCTTTGCAACTCCATTCAAAGTTCCAGAATAACTTAAAACAAAAATAAACACAGATTTATGTCAAGATTTATTAAGTTCTTGGCTTTGTGTCACAAATTCTTGATTTAATGTCTACAAGCTCCATTTGAGAATCGACAAGTTCAAATCAAAAAATATCAAGGTTTTACTTCAAGATTTAGAACAATCTTGGCTTGATTATAATAATTCTTGGTTTGATGCTTATAGACTTCATTCATAATTCGAGCAGGTTTTAAATAAAAAATCAACACCGACTTAGGTCAAGATTTATTACATTCTTGGCTTCATATCACAAATTCTTGATTTAATGCCTACAAGTTCCATTTGAGAATCAACACGTTTAGATCGAAAAATAATAAAGTTTTGCTTCAAGATTTAGTTCGCGCGCCGAGCGGCGACACCGGTTTAGTTACCAAAAAACCCGCTAGATGGCGCTGACCCCAGCCCATAGAATTCGTACATCGCGGTGTTAAGATTTTTCCCGATTTGGTTAGGCTCGCCGGTTGGAACTTGATATGTATCGAATCATAGGAATACAAATTCCGACATAATAGCCCCTGCTTCCCTCTGGGAACTACGCGCTATTATTGAGGACTATCCTAAACGTGCTTCCGCTCCAGTCTCTCTCTCTCTCTAACTGGCTGGGGAACTCGAAATTATATATTTTAAATGAAATAAGATAAATTACATCCAAGAAGTAAGTATATTTGGTTTAAGATACTTACTGTTTCACCCCAAGAAACATTAAATCTAACTTCAAACATGTAAATCTTCATCTAATACCGTCAGAACTTTTAAAATGAAAAATGTATATATTTGGTGTAAGTAACTAATTGTTTCACCCCAAGAAACATTAACTTTTACTTTAATTATGCATAACTCTTAACCGAAAACCGTCATAACTCTTAATACAACAATTTTATTACTTAGAACCAAGAAATATTATACTTGTTTTTAAGAACTTGCTGATTTGCTTCTGAGTAATAATTATCACTGAACAAAACGTTTACGCTCTTGGAATAAATGATTAAGTTTTTAAAAAAAGATTGTTTTGCTAATCATGTTAAGATATAAAATGGTTAGTGCAAGTAATAAACATCGAGACATTTTATGTTTTATATCAAGTAATTAAAATCTTCCTGATATGGGAAACTGGATATCTCTTGGTTCAAATAGGTTTCTTTGGTTGAAGAGATATTTTCTATCTGTGTAGACTGCCGCACCTGTCAGTCAAATTGGACAAGAATTGACGGGCTGGGTCGTTCCAGCGATGTTTTTTATTAAAATTCCTTTAATTACATCCTGTTGTGCTAAATATTTGTATAGCTTTAATTAAACTGTTTAAGTTTTACGTGTATTATCCATGCAAAATAAGTTCAGTGTTCGAATTCAGTCAAGTTGTCCTAAAAAGGTACACTAACCTTACTTAACACTTTGTTGCATCGGCTCCGCCTACCTAAAAATCCCGGGTAAAATAAGTGACTATCAATACCTTGTGTTTTAATCATAGTCTTCTTTTGTTTTGCAGTAATCAACAAAATGGCGCTAGTTTTAGAGTATATAGACGGCATGCATAAATTTATGGATAAATATGGAGGTAAGTGAAAAAATTTCATAATTAAATAATTTTAGTATTAAGAATGCACAAATTATTTTAAAAGTTAAATTTATGTGTGAAATATTATTTACCAATTTATTTATTTTTTATTTGTATCAATTAAATATTAATTAAAATTCAGAGGTCTTAAATATATCAGAAACACCTAATAATTATATGTAAAGTATAACACTATTATGTGCATAACTTTGACACAATGCTTGACACTGCTCCTAAAATTAACAGTTCAGTGTGTCAAGACAGATTCTATTTACAGCTGACCCATTAAAACCCCACCGGTGGCCCTTCTGCAGTTTCATATTAAAACAGACATATTTGTTTCATTCAGTTTACAAAAGTTTGACAGTTTAAATTCTTGTTACATTGAAACACAAATCCTCTGATGAAAGTACTAATCAGTGCTTTAACTTTTACCTGCATTGATACACAAAATCTGCATTGCAATGTTTGAAATCAATTACATTGTTGATAAAGCACAAACTTTATTTTGTGCTTTTTATTTTAAAAAAATATTGATATTGTGCGTACCTACCATAATACCTATGCATAATTGCATGTAATTTTATAAGCTCAATGTTAACATACTTAACCCCCCGAATGCCTTGTCTGGACTGTAATTTACAAATCAAAGGTTATTAATTCAGTAGCAATTTTTTTACATCGGCGTTCCAGGGGTTAGGGTGCCCACAAAATACCAGTGTCCTAACTGACAACACTTGGCAAAATCAAAATGATAGTCTGTGGGACTGAGTTCCTTTATGAGAGATAAATAGATAAAAACTTTATTTGAATACTGAAATATGACACAATTTTCAAATATGAAAAAAAACCGAAACATACAACAGACTTAAAATTATGTCCATAATGTAAAAATAGCAGTTGTTACACTGATGCATTGCAACCGAATAAAACAAAAGACAGATGGATTATTGATAGTTGAACATGATGATTGACTTGAATCCTCTAAGACCTGTTATTTCTTTATTCCATATTAAACAGGATTTTGTTGTCCTAAATCAAAATAAAGATATGTTTTTGGACCTCATAAGGTCATAAATGTCAGAATCCTGATGTTGCACAAGTATAAATGTAATTCAAGTGTTGTATTTTGTATTCTAATAAATAAAAGGTTTTAATTTGAAAATCAACAAATTGCTGGTTCTTATGGCATTCAAATAAGCATAAGTTTACCTGCAATAAGTAGCCGGATAATCTGTAGGCACTCAAAAATACCGTCTGATTTGTGACGATACTAGAGTTATAGTTAAATGTCAATGATATATTTGTTTTGGTGTTCATTACATGAACCTGAAGGTGACCATTTCATTTATTATGAATATTTTATATAACTAAAATCTGTAATGGACTTTATTTTTTTTACAGATTCCCGGACAAATCCATGGTTCCTGATGAGTTCCCCATTACCTACATTAATATTATGTTTAACCTATGTTTATCTAGTCAAGGTACAGTACAAATATTTTAAAATTATTGTCTTTAGTTGTTTAATATTTACTTATTTACAATTTTAAATTAATTTCCATTTTTTATTTGCAGGTTCTAGGACCAAGGTTTATGGAAAACCGAAAACCATACAATTTAAAAAATATTTTAATAGGATACAATTTTTTACAAGTGTTGTTCAGTACATGGCTGTTCTATGAGGTAAGATCAAAGCTCAAATTTTGCATTTAGTTTAAGTACATACTTATATATTAATTTATTATATTTTTAATGTAAGTAAGTTATCTATAAGTTCTCTATTTATATAATGAGCCTTATACCTTGATTTCAATTTAAAGCTAAATTTTTATACATATATTCACGACAGTTTCCCAAATGGGTAGGCATAGGCAGAGACTACGAATTTTACAAGTATTTGCTATGATCCTGAGAAAGCATTGAAGTTACTTATATATATTATACTTAATAATTTTATTATACAAATGTATGATGGTATGATCAGGCTACTGTTCTCATATTGAGTTAATTGTCACTTGCTCAATGCTATTGTTCTGCGTAGGGAGGTCTAATTACTGGTTGAAACTTGTGACATTGTAATAGCACCTTAATGAGTGTGACGATGGCTGCATTATGACCGGAGCTGTCGTCAACAGCGGTTCTTATTAGCAGAAGGTGTGTGGTAGTTGCTATTCAACGACACACAACAGGAACTATGAGTTTACGTATTTTTTAATAGTGAAAAATCAACATACTTTATTCAGACATTTATTCCGTGAGAGGATACACAGACCATTGATAACTGGACTCGCCTTTCTAAAACTGACAACAACCTTGCTTGTGTTGTGCATCACCACACGCAAAATTCCATCCAATATTTTTTTCACCATGTTTAATTTTTAATTTAAAGTAGCTTTTAAATTTTGTTAAATCCGTATATTATTTTTGTAATTGACTTGTAAAAGTGCCCCTGTGGCCTACTTATTGAATATAATATTTTATTAAATAATGTGGCACAGTTTGCCGAAACTGTAATCAGTGTTCCACCACAGTAAACTCTGAAAAACAAATTTTATTATAGACGTAAAAATAAATTATCTTAAAAACAAACTCTATAATAAACATATCTTAATGGACATAAATACGTGTGCAGGGCATTGACGTGCACGTATCAGCTATAAGCTGCCAGTTCATTAATATAACTTTAATGCGTAATGATAAAAAACCACACTATGTTTTTTTTGTTTTCCGTTAATAATACACCGTGTTTTTTTTTGTTTTCCGTTAAATTCGACACGCTGTTAGGTTCGTTATCAGGAACCATCCTGTATATCACTTTCAGTTAAACTTCATTGTTTAGTTATTTTTTTCATAAAATTCATTGTTTTCATAAATGAATTAATCAGTGAGAGACCCTTAAGGATAAAATTCAAGTTAGTGTCAAGTCATTGACGGCACATGTCAAAACAAATATCATTAGGAAGTGGTAAAGGCTGTCACACACGTGTTCAGTAATTATTATTATTTTTTTAATAGGTAACTCGGTAACCGTAAGAGTTACGGCGCTATTATCTTAGAGAAATATAAATATATAAAAACCTTATCTTTAAGTTAACGGACTCAATAAAAACACGGTGTAAGAGGCTGTTCCAGTTGTAGGTGATCGTACCACCATCAACGGTAAATAAAATATGTACAAAAAACAAAAGACGCGCGCTGGCAGCGGCATCCATACCTGCCAGACTGCCAACTGTGCCAACACGCTCGCAGCACGGAGGTTGGTAGTTCTGTCGCCTACACGGCCTACACCAGGCAGGCAAGCACGGTCGCACGATAAATGATAAAACATCGGACTTACAAGTAGTGCGATAGGGACGCCTTTATACACATACATACAACATACATACAATCACGCCTGTATCCCATAAAGGGGTAGGCAGGACACATGAAACTTTTATCAGCTTCAGTCCACGTGGATAAGACATCTGTCAGAACACTGACAACTTGCCAAAGCAGTGACGGATGCTTTATCCACGTGGATACGTGATAAAATTGGCAGCATATCCCATAGTCGCATGGTCTACGATAAATGATAAAACATCAGGCCGTCCCTATCGAACTTACAAATAGTGCGATAGGGACGCCTTAATATTTTATCATTTATCGCACGACCATGCTTGTCTGCCAATTCTTGTTCTAAGGATGCAATAGGGGTAGCAATTTAGTTCGAGTATTAATTACTAGTGTAGGGTGAAATTGAAGGCAGAATCTAATTGATAATACTCGTAAACCTACTCATTATAAGGCACTGTCAAGTTCCAAACATCATCAATTTAGGTAGCTAATACAACTGGCCGCTTCGGTCTGAGAACGGGACCTCGCTATGTGAACTTGCATAGCTCGGTCTCGCTCGCACACCTGAGCGGACTGCGGATCCGCACCCGCGAGATAACCGCGTATTGTTATTTAAACAACAATACTAGCTTTTGTTTCTCATCACGTCATGGTCACGAAGAGGGCAATTAAATGACACCTTTTATTATATACTTGTTGCATTATTTTTATAAAATTACATATATTTATATACAGAATGACCGTGAATATGATGAATTCCGTAAGCTAAGAGAAATGCAGCAAAGACATAAAACCACACATAAAACTATACACGGTGTTGCCTCCAACGTAGATCTAACGAAAGCCAATCATCACGAACCTTATCAGCTACCTACCGATTTAAACTCAAAATTTAAAATTATCGTTCTGCGATAAGTACTTAATTACTGTTTTTTGCTGTACCTTGTTAACCTAACTACCTACTGAAAATCCATTAATATACGCCGAATACGTACAACGTAATGTATAAGTTGAAGGAAACAGCTGTATATATATTGATAGCGTCCATCAGCAGTGAACGTCTTTTGGCTGACGATGATGATATATGGTGAATAAATCGGTAGCTCTTACGGTCTTCTATCATTGGTTTTCGTTAATCTCGTACTAAAAGATACACCTTGTTACCTACAAGGTAAGGTGTAGGTATTTAATTTATTTTTAAAATACACCTTAGCTGAATATTTTAATTTTTAACAATTATTAAACCCACCGTGTGTAAGTATTATCATAAATTTACCTTAATTTAAACCAAACTAGCGACTGATTACGTACCTGCATAATTTATCACTAGTTTGCAAGTTCAACTTTTAACGTATTAATCTAATTAACAAATCGAATCGATAATTTAATTTGAAATGCCCACGGCCAGTGTTTGATGGGGGGCTGGCTGCAGTATTACAGCTTAAGGTGCCAGCCAGTGGACTACTCCGACAACCCCCTGGCTACGAGAGTAAGTAGGCTACCGGGTAGCCGGGGACCAGGATGCGACGATACTAACCTCACTGTATATAATAATTTATATTTGCAGGAATTAGCTTGTAAATATAGGTAGTTTTAATGTAGCTAGGATTATCAAGCACTTATTTCAACAACTGATCTGCTAGCAGCTTGTTCTCGCACGTACACCATATATCTAGCGCGAATGAACTCGCGTGCGAGAACGCAAGTCGTGCTAGTCAGTCTGGTACACTATTTATACATAAGTAACTGTCAGGAGACTTCCGAAATCTTTAAAAAAAAAATCATTCTTTTTCTTTCGCATTCTACATTCAAAATGATTTGCCACGCCAGTTACGGTTGATATATGCATCGTGAAATTGACTATTTAGTTGCCTAAATGAATCTAATATTGGCTATTCGTCGCGCATTTCTGATTTATAAACGGCAAATTATTAACGTCAGATGATAAGTGACAAATTGTTGAAATAAAGGCTAGATGTAGTAATAAGACCACACCGTCTAGCATATTGAGGTAAATGATGTACCTATGAGGTCGCGCGAGTACCTACGCAACTTATGCCTGATTTAGACGGCGTGCGAACTCGCATGCGATTTTAGTTACGGTTGAGGTTACATCAAATTTTGCACAGCAATCAAAGTCCGCAATGTAATAAAACTCGTATATGCTAGTTCTCGTACCGTCTAAATGGGCCCTTATGCTAGCAAGCCAGTCGTTGATTCACTCTACTCATAAGCAGCGCGATTTATGTACTATCAGCCGCAAAAGTGCATGGCGAATTTATCAACGAATTCATTCATAACTTCTCCATGCAATTTTGCAGCTGATAGTACGTGATCAAACGATCACGTTTTTGCAATTTTCAAATCGAGCCGTCTGAATTAACGACTCAGTTGTGAAGTGAACCAAAGTCGTCAGTACAATGATAACCGTAAATTAAATACCGTGCTGATAACTGAGAGCTGCAGTTCATTGCTCAACTACAGGTGATAAGATGTAGAGACGCGTTTTAATGACGTGTGCTGACGCGATTACATGTCTAGGTAATTTATACTCGACGAGCTACGAGAAATTATGGTCACATGCTTCTATTATACCTACCTACTAGTTAAAATCACACGTTAATCCCGCGTTGAGTACCACGGAACAATAGTTCATTACTAGCTTCAGCATGCGTCATTCGGATTACGGGAAAGTTATCAAAGTTTACTGCACACTAACCTGTAACAGTTGATTATGAAGACGATATAGCATGCGGCTATTGTGCTAAGATTGTCGAAGATGTACATATACCAGTAACACAGGGCCAGGTGTCGGTGTATTGTTTCAGATCGGGTTCTCTGGATGGTTCACAGGCAGGTATAACTATCAATGTCAGCCCGTCGACTACTCCAAACATCCACAGACAATGAGGGTGATTTACCAATTCAACCTTTTATTATACTTTCCTGTCAGATTAGCCCCCTCCTTCTATGACTATTAGGTACTGTTCCCCTACTGTTTGTATCTTCCACGTCTCCGCACCTCTTTCCCTTTAAAACCTATACTTCAAGTATTTGACTGAGAGACCAGAGAGCAATATCTCAGTGTTTTGAACCCTTATTGTAACATAATTTTCCAATTAGATTCTTATAATTATTTACTGTAGAATTCTTAGCATGTGAACGCATGCATTTATGTGTAAAGGAAAAATGCCTATTAAGAAAGAGAATAAAATACCCAGAAGTCCTTAGTCGCGATTATTTACATCAGAAATCAATGCAATTGGAATGCAAGCAATTTCGAATTGTGGTTTTTTGCCCCATTTAGGTATATATGCAACATATTATGGAGCCAGAGACATAAAAACAAACAACGAAATTTAGATTTTTGCCTTTGTCACGTTTTATTAAAGAGACCGCAGAAAGTTTTATTTTACTAGAAAGCGATAATTTGATGTAGCTGTTTCTTTATTGGCATTTAAAACAAATACGTTCCTGAATAAATTGTTGTCAAGTCTATTTTTTTTTCGAAAATAACATGTTCAACCTCATGAAGCGCCGAACTGTTCAATTTCGGTTTGGTCATTGCTTAATTTTTTTTAAGGTAGAACATGTAAAACATACCGTCAACCGAAAAGGGTTGAAATATGCTAAATAGCCTAAAATGCTTTATTGGGTAGCGTAATTATTTATGAGCAATATTTCTTTATTATATTAAGTCCATTAAATATACTTGACAACAAATACTTGTAGATTCTCCTTTCTTAATTCCACAAATGCATGAATGACTGCACGCTCTCTTGCACCAAAACTCTAACATCCTTTTGTTTTTATTATTTTCTATGTCCTAATCATAACTACCTACCAACAATTTGAGTTAAGTATATCAACAATCGTTTTGATTTTCCTGTAATTTCTTCACGTATTATTCTCTCTTATTCACTTCTTTAAAAGCAACTTGCCTATTTGTTTAACTTTTAATTGAAATACAAAATATATTATCAATGCTAAAAATTCTGCGGTTCTAATAGATAATCACACATTTTCAGATGGTACACGCTTGCTGGTGGTACTACTTCTCAAAATTCACAGAATTTTTCGATACGGTGAGTGCATATTTTTACTATACTCCTCAATTTCTTATTTAGACAATGTAGTCTGTAAGAAGTATATAAATCTTTTGACCGCTGCTCGGATCGTCCCAATCAACAAACAAGACGTGTAGGAAAGTTTAGTTCAATTTCAGTTTCATGATAATTCATCAAATCTTTCAGATCATGATCTGACGCCACACTTTCAGTTCATACTGAAAAAAAAACTATCTGAATTACCTACACAAAGTCATTCAGTGTAATAGGTAATGTAGATAGTTCGTTGTTTTTCTCGACGTAATTAAGATATCAAAGACAACAACAATAATGATTTCTCTGCAAACGATCAATAACTTCAACAACATAATCAGTATATAATTAATCATACTGGATTGTCCTTAAATAGTAGGTACTTTTCACGTAGTACAGTCAAGGCATTCAATATAGATGCGAACAAAGTTCCAAGAATATGTATACAGAGTCGTGTATACATATGCGGTTTTCACCAACGAATAGAGTGATTTTTGAGGAAAGTTTAGGTACTTATATAATTTATAAAATATGACGATATTGGCTAATCAAGTCGGACAAAATTCCGCTGGCTGACAGCTTTAATCGAAAACGCTGCCCAAACCGTTTGAGCTATATCAAAACAATGTATGACAAAATTGTCTCTCTCATAGATCTACAAATCTCTCATAGATAACTCAAGTCCGCGATGGCATTTATGTTTCTTTTAGGTACGGATAATTTACTATAAACATTTTTTATGATAACGGGGCGTATTAGCCGGGGCGGGCCGATAGTTGCTTATAAGTTAAGGTTGTGGATACAATTTTTTGAGACCTTTTCCGTATCTATATTCAATATGTACATTAACTGTACATCTTCAGCGTGATGTAGTATGTAGTTACCTGCAATTAAATATATTTTATACATAAACTATTTAACAATTTTATAGCGTGACACTAAAATTAGTGCAATTAATCCTATTGCGAAAATGACTTGTCATTTCCGTTATTAAAAAAAAACCTAGACGTATTACCTTGTTACGTAAACAATGCTAGGATAGCTCAATTACAAGACCGTGGATTCTAAGGAAGGACACTAAGTTACCAGTTACCTACTTATTCTGAACAGATTCTTTACTACACACCATATCTCATGTTAAATTTTTAGTTATCGAAAGAAAATAATACAGAGTATACAATAGCCACACAATCCTTGATCAAGCGCGTTATGTGTTATTAAAGGCAGGGATGTAACGGAAGTGCTTTTAACGGAAGCGGAAGCAGTAGTTTAGAATTTAGTTTAACGGAAGCGGAAGCAGAAGTTTAGAATTTAGTTTAACGGAAGCAGAAGCGGAACCGGAACCAGAAGCGGAGCTTATAAGATGTTAAAAACGAAAAGAAAAATACCACATAGGTATTACATAAACCAAAAATAACTAAATTACCTAGAACTTTTAGGTGTTTATGAACTAAGAATTTAAGAGTTGGCTTGGAATATTACTTATACAATCCAAAAATTAAAATCACCTTAGTTGTTTACTCACTAAAAATCACATAAGAATAATCAACCTTTTTTATGCCGTAAAAGGTTTTAGAAACGGAAAGATTAGTTACCCGTTAGGTATAATACAATCCAAAACTAACCAGTTAAAAATATATGTAATTGCACACAATTAAATTTTTAAATTAAATGAAGTGATTCTAAAAGAAGTAGGTAGGTAAATTGTATTTAATAAACAAAAGCTTGGCAGCTTTATCTTCCTGCAGTCTGCATCTAAGGGGATCGTAGATATAAGCCCTGCACCACTGAATAGTTGTTCACTTGCTACAGAACTAGGTGGACAGGACAAAACATTGGCGCGAAAATCGAATGAAGCGATTGATATTTGGTATCGCAACACGTGGCAGCGGAGAGATGAGCGAATGATAGGTATAACTATAAACCTGTTGGTCTTTGATGTACGCCGCTCATGTCCCACCGTCGCGCTAGGTTTCGACATCCGCTATAACTTCCGTTTGAAAAATAACAGAACCGGAACCGAAGCGGATGTGTAAAACAAAACGGAAGTTCCGCAGAAACGGAAGCAGAAGCAGAGCTCCGTTACATCCCTGATTAAAGGTGAATCCAAACAAGTATGGAGACGGATAATATTCGTCATGCAATCTCTCGCTATCCAAAGGGAATTAAACGACGATCACGAATGTTCGCTGTATAGCCTATATGTGTGGATGCAGCATTAAAACAAAACCGAAGTGGTCCCATAGGCACTAGTCCCACTGCGAGCTATAAAAACGGCTATAAAAACGAACAAAAGATTAACTCCCGTGTAAATAAAAGAGACACTGCGATGTTTATAGTTGAGCCAGCGATGAGCTATCATAATTATATCAGCGAATAGCCGTGTCTCTATGTGCACGGGAGTGCTTATATTTTGTTCGTTTTTATAGCCGATAGCTCATAGCTTACTAGCTCGCGGTGGGACCAGTGCCATAGGAGCAACAAAGATTTGTACGGGCCTTTAAAAAAGAGAAAAACAAACGACTGAGGCCTACATACTTAAAATATTGTTTATCGTTCCAGATCTTCTTCGTATTAGCTAAGAAGTACGACCACGTATCCACCCTGCACGTGATCCACCACGGCGTGATGCCGATGTCCGTGTGGTTCGGCGTGAAGTTCACGCCCGGCGGCCACTCCACGTTTTTCGGGCTTCTTAACACATTCGTGCACATTGTCATGTACACGTACTATATGCTGTCGGCCATGGGACCCTCTGTGAGGAAGTACCTTTGGTGGAAGAAGTACCTCACTGGTCTGCAAATGGTAAGTGTTATATAAAGTTATACAAATGTAATAATCGGCGTAATATCACGCCCGGTGTTCACTCCTCATTTTTCGGGCTTCTTAATACTTTCGTGCACATCATTGTGTACAATTGTACACATACTAGATACGTTATCGGCTACGGGACCCTCTGTAACTGATTTTAGAGTAATATATAACTATTAGTACTAAATACTAACCTTAGCATAAAAGTTTGCTTTAATTCTAGCAACTTCCTTTCAAAAATCGACGGACATTCGCATCGCAATCTACTAATTATTTTTTAGCACAGTCATGGTACATTTCACACATATATTATAATGCTGATATAGCATAGCAATGTGAAGGCCAACCAAACCTGATGTACGGATACTTTCCAAACCATTTTAGTAAGGTTTACTTATTTACTGACAGTTTCTTTACCATTTTCGATTGCGTAGTTTCATCTGTTTGTTAGCGACTTTTTTCGTTCGATTATAAAATGTAATATTATCAACCATCTTTCATACACAAATTACACAATTGATTTCAAATTCAACTGCATTTGACTTGTATGATGCGCAGAAACAATTCTGTAGTAATTTATTTCTGAAGATGTCGCTCGACTGTTTTGCTCGGTAATAAGGACTGTATATCCGTGTAGTTTTCGTTTATCTAAACCCACAAGAAAAGCCTTGTGCTTCCAATATTTTATTATTGTAAAGGCACACCAAACCTGCAGTAGGCTGTCTTTAGTATTTTTAGTAACCATTGTGGCCTCGCCCCAGTTCATTCTAACCGATCGTAATTCACTATTGACAGACCATCTCCAAGAATTCAGGACGTCCAAAGCCACGGCCTCCGTCGGTTCTACATATTTATTGTTAACTAACTAAAATTGTACGTTCCAGGTCCAGTTCATCGGCATCATGGTGCACGCGTTCCAGCTCCTGTTCATCGAGTGCGACTACCCGCGCGCGTTCGTGTGGTGGATCGGCATGCACGCCGTCATGTTCTTCTTCCTCTTCAAGGACTTCTACAACCAGTCCTACAGCAATCGCAAGCCTAAGCAGAAGGTGAGCTTTCAAAAAGGCTCCAGGCCCGTAGCCGAATGGCATTTCTGCAATGCCGCAAATATCGAGGGTTTACTGGTGAAACCCGATAAATCGAGATAACAACATTGTGGAAATTACACATAGTTCGAATTTCAAAAACCAGTTTGCTCAACTTATCGGGTTTCACCAGTAAACCCTCGATATGAGTCTGGCTCTGTTGCGCCAATATGCAAGAGCGATAGAGATAGATAGCTACGAAAGAGATATTATCGTGAGCGTTTGTGCATTCGGCTACGCACCCAGCTCTAGTTCATCGTTCCAGCTTCTGGGGGGTGACCATGACGTTCTAAAGCCGTTCAGTTTAGGTTGAGAGAGAGGGACGGAGCTATGTAATTGGTATAGCTGTGTCCCTTTCTCTCAACCTAAACTGAACGTCTTTAGTACGTCATGGTAACCCCCCTGTTCACCGAGGGGATCGTCAATTCGACATGCACGCCGTCATGTTCTTCCTCTTTAAGGACTTCTATAATCAGTCCTACGGCAATCGCAGGCCTAAGCTAACGTTACAATCGTTTATGATCGTAGAAGAGCTAGTCCTATCGCTCTTCTGGGGGGTTACCATGACGTGCTAAAGCTGTTCAGATTAGGGCCGAGAGAGGGACGATAGTAACTGCTATAGCTGTGTCCCTTTCTCAACTAAACCAACGTCTTATTACGTCAATAAATAAATGTAATGGCGCGACGAAGCTGGACTGCGTTTCGATCGCCACGTAACGTCAACGATAGTCATTTCGGCTAGGCCGGCTGGTTGTCGAACAAAGCCAAAGCATTATTGCAATGTTTGTGTAAACTTTTTTTGTAATTGTTTGCCATACGATACAATCCAATGTGGATTTATAGAGTACATTGTACAAGTAAAATATTCCAAACGAGAGTATATTTAAATTACGTCAATTTGACAGAGCGATTAAAAATTCGAGTTTGCAAATATTCTAGAGCCCCAAGTTACACACAATGTTTTTTATGAAAACAAATTTTATTATCTCTGATTTTTACGAAGCTAATACTGTTCGCACCGCTCAGCGAATATGGCCTTATCCGTGTTATTGAACCATGTTCTGTCCGCACAGGTGGCGGCGAGCGCGAACGGCGCGGCGGGCGTGACGGAGCTGGAGCGCGAGCGCGAGCGGGAGCGGGAGCGGGAGCGGGCGCCGTACTCCAACGGGCTGAAGAGCGGGCTGCTCAACGGCACGCTGCGCGCGCGCACCGTGCTGCCCGCCGGCAACTGACCGGCGCGAGTGCACGAGCCGGGCCCCGGCTCCTAGTGTTAAATGTGATTTTTATCTAGTGTACATACTTAAGCGGTGTAAACGGTGTATATTTTATTCGTAAGATAACGTAAAGCTAGGTTTGTGATCGCGATTTTCCGCCGGCCGCCTCGGGTCCGCGTTTACCAGATGCTCGGTGCTTGCGTGAGATCCGTGACGTTTCATACGAATCGAGTACCTTGCCTATGTTAATTTTAATAGCACTGGCGACAGCAAAAAATATTATATTATAAAAACCTAGTTAAAATTTATTTAGATGATATGGTATTATGATAGATAAATTGATTTTATAAGAATTGATGTAGTTGCTATTGTTCAAATTTTATTATAATTGAGATCCCACATTGCACGTATTTTTACATTTTATAATTTCGAGTACAAAAAATAGTACTGTGTACGTCAAATGTTCAATGCGAATATGAGTTAATCGAAGCGAAGAAATGGTTGTGTTGGTTATTTATTGTTTTGTTTAATTTATGTTTTATTTAAGTTTACCAAAATTATTTGTACATAGATCAAATTCGTAACGGGTTTTATAGTTGTAGCTATCGATGATCTTCCTTTGATATCTTATTAGTCTTCCGTTGTGTTTTGTACTTACACTGAAATACCAGGTGCTCTTTGTTTGTCTGACCGTGTAATCAGCTGGAAACGAACTCGCCATCAGGGATGTAACGGAGCTCTGCTCCTGCTTCCGTTTCTGCGGAACTTCCGTTTTGTTTTACACATCCGCTTCGGTTCCGGTTCTGTTATTTTTCAAACGGAAGTTATAGCGGATGTCGAAACCTAGCGCGACGGTGGGACATGAGCGGCGTACATCAAAGACCAACAGGTTTATACCTGTCATTCGCTCATCTCTCCGCTGCCACGTGTTGCGATACTAAATATCAATCGCTTCATTCGATTTTCGCGCCAATGTTTTGTCCTGTCCACCTAGTTCTGTAGCAAGTGAACAACTATTCAGTGGTGCAGGGCTTATATCTACGATCCCCTTAGATGCAGACTGCAGGAAGATAAAGCTGCCAAGCTTTTGTTTATTAAATACAATTTACCTACCTACTTCTTTTAGAATCACTTCATTTAATTTAAAAATTTAATTGTGTGCAATTACATATATATTTTTAATTGGTTAGTTTTGGATTGTATTATACCTAACGGGTAACTTTTCTTTCCGTTTCTAAAACCTTTTACGGCATAAAAAAAGGTTGATTATTCTTATGTGATTTTTAGTGAGTAAACAACTAAGGTGATTTTAATTTTTGGATTGTATAATTAATATTCCAAGCCAACTCTTAAATTCTTAGTTCATAAACACCTAAAAGTTCTAGGTAATTTAGTTATTTTTGGTTTATGTAATACCTATGTGGTATTTTTCTTTTCGTTTTTAACATCTATAAGCTCCGCTTCTGGTTCCGGTTCCGCTTCTGCTTCCGTTAAACTAAATTCTAAACTTCTGCTTCCGCTTCCGTTAAACTAAATTCTAAACTACTGCTTCCGCTTCCGTTAAAAGCACTTCCGTTACATCCCTGCTCGCCATGTTAGTCAAATTGAATCAGTTATAAAATCATGTATGGAATCAGTTTTACCTGTTGTTCTTTTTTATACAAAGAATTCGCAAATAAATTGTAAGTAAAACTAATAAATTGTTTCCATTTATTACCTCCACACATTTCACATTAGACTATAATAGTCTATATATAATAGATAAACTAATTATCTCTTCGTCTGTGTTCGATATTGATAAGGATCTTAACATATGGCGTTGGACTTTAATAATAAAATTTATGTCAAAATTAATTATTCTATGTCAATTTTTTGACAGAAATAGACGACGGGTTAATCCTTTTCCAGGCATAGTACGAATCGACCACCGTGCTTATCATTCGCTCCAGTTTAAGGCTCAAATAAGTCCTATTTGGTCCTTCGAAGAAATGTGACATTCTTCTCACGATATCTTGGAATATATTTGGATTAAGTATTTCAGAAAATATTGTTAAGTTGTGCGTGAAAGGTCTACATAACTGCTAAACTAGGAGTCTAACAAATCGTCACTACTTTAAAAAAATCTCGTATCTCACACTGCTCCTCAAAGACAAAACGTAGTAAGTATATATGCATTCCATACATACTTAATACATTTTTCTCTTCATTTGCAGAAGAAGATACAAGTTTTTTTAAAAGTAGTGCCGAAATGTGACTGGCCCTATGGATACTGTCAAAAAGTTTTAGTAGCGCTAGCATGAGATTCTAGTTTCATTCGAATTTAGCTGAAATAAATGGCGTGATAAGTGGAGATAGTTGAAGGGATGGAGAGTAACATAGGCTACTTTTTGTCTCTTTTTAACCCCCCCCCCCCCCACTTCCCTTCCCTATAGTCTAAACATAAAGGCTTGTTAATAAAAGGCAAACTAAAGTTAACATTTTATTTTAATAAAAAAGTATGCTTATTGATAATATTCAAAATATCAAAACAATCACAATCCTTGGCAATGTGTAATATTTCGTTACTAGGTAAATTTGTAATTTACTAACAAATTAGTATGGTATATTTACATATACTGGCTGCAGGTATACTGAATACATATGACTATTAGGTAGTGATGTGCAAGTTGCGGAAACTTTCCAAAAAAATCTTAAATTTCTTGAAAATTTCACGAAAAATATAGGGAATTTAAATTTATGAAATAGAAAGTTTCCATCCATATACCTAATTGTAGTTTCCCTATGTGAAAATTTCAGAACTTTGGAAACTTTCCGTCGGCACATCAGTACTAGCATAACAATGAATCTGCATAATTGAAATTTGCATACTATTATTTCGTATAACTTTAATTATCCTAAAATGAATTGCCATACTTACTAACTGTATGAGGATCCTTATTGGGAGAAACTATTCATTTTATTATTTTCAATTCATAATGTAATTTTTGGCGATCATGATGAGAAGATAAACATAACTTTGGCATGTAACAAATTTATAGTGTAATTTTTATCATGAAATAAAGAAATCTAAATCTAAAATCTATGGAGAAAGCGATTGGATCAATCAGAGGCTGATTTTCCAATTTCGAGCGCTCGATTTTGAGTGTTTAATTTTATACTGTCTCACTTATTGAGCATGAAAAAAATAGGGGTAAGTAAGGTACAGCGGGGCAAATCTCGAGTGGGGGGCAAATGTAACTGGTCAATTTCTTCCATGTTTTACAATGTTTGCATTATTAAAAAAAACTGTTTATTTTTAAGAAACATACATGCATTTATGAACTTATCTGCTAATCTTAAATTAAAAGGATTATTTGAGTTAAGGAGTCTTTATTTTATTTATACATTACTTATTAAGTTTTTTCGTTTTTTATGAGTGTTTTTCAGAAAATAGAGTGTCTACCAGTTATGTAGTAAGCGTGTTCAGTGGGTACATGTAATAATGGAATAATGGAAATAGTGTAATAATGGAAAAAATGGATTAGTTACAATTGCCTTTTAGTCTAGATTTGCCCCGCTGTACCTTACTAAAGAAATTGAAAATGGATAGTATTTAAATAATATTATTTCATGGTTCAGATTTTCGCAGATCGCACGTGCCGATACTGATACCCGAGCAAGCGGAAGATTCCAATATTCAAAAATTGGAATCTTGGGCGTTGCGAGGGTTTCAAGGCACATTAACCTTCATACGGCACGTTAAACATTGCCACCGAGTTTGAAAACCAAATTTGTCACCACCCCAACACGAACAAAATACTGACTATAAAACATCAAATTAAATCAAATCCATCTATTTCTTCAATATTTATGATTCAAAATCATCATTTATGGGTAAAATTCTATTAAGTAGCTAGCTTAAGACATCAAGTTTAAATCTGTATGAAATTACTTTGAACTCTTGTGGATAAAATGCAATTTTGCTATCTATTTTCGAACAGAAAAGTAAGCCGTTACCCGTTAGTGTGGTGAAAATATAATTTTCTTGTATGCCATTTAAACATTCTACGAAACAAAGTTATGCTTATTATACTTATACCAATTCATCGTTATAACAATTTACATTATGCGCATTAGCATTATACGAAATCTGTTATGCGAAATAATGATATGCGTATTAAACATTATGCGTAATAAACGGTATGCCAATTCATATTAGGAGTATTCAGTTATGCGAATTAATATAGACCCGTGATTTTTAGGGTTCCGTAGTCAACTAGGAACCCTTATAGTTTCGCCATGTCTGTCTGTCCGTCCGTCCGTCCGTCCGCGGATAATCTCAGTAACCGTTAGCACTAGAAAGCTGAAATTTGGTACCAATATGTATATCAATCACGCCAACAAAGTGCAAAAATAACCAATTAGATATACATTTGATCGATAAAGTACATGGAAGACTTATAGACATACTTACTATGCTTAAGAAATAATGTGATAAAACTTGTCTTATTTTTGTATGTAGATAAAGAACCCCAGTTTCCGCTTTCAAATTTCAATGAGGACATTTTTCACTTGGGCTTTGATTGCGATATGTATTAAAGGAAACATTTTTGGTATCTTCAATTTGTAGAAGTAGTCTATAAAGAGATTGGCCCACTACAATGTTACACGTTACACCAATACAAAGACGGGGCATCTTTTACGACAAAGCTAAATTCCATTCATTGGCTATGTAAGATTCCCTTTCAATGCCAAGCCTTCTTAGCGCTACCTTAAAAAGTACCTATTTTAAGTGCAACCTTAAAATTGTGATCTTTCTTGGAATGCAGGAAGGAGAACTAACCATTACACTTATCGTGTGCGACGCGTCATCGTAAACCTAGTCGGCTTGCATTAAAGTTGACATTCGGTTGTAGGCGCGTGCTTCACACGTCGTAGCAGTGAAAGGGTTAAACTGACTTTGCACAGCGGAAGCCCAAGTTCCCTGCCGAGCTGTCGTCAGTGTTGTGAGAACGCGCAGAACATCTGTAGCGGTAGCAGTACGAGCGATGGCATAAGTATGACCCACCTTTCTTCACTTTTTCTTTTGGCTGTAAAGGAGAAGTGTCAGATGTTTAAAAAAAAACAGCACAAACATTTAGAATTATAGGTATCAACTCATCTGTCTTTTCGGCGCTCATTAATAGGGCACTTGACTGTATTTAAAATATTTTATACCATGCACCAAATAAAGCATCAGATAAATATAAGAAAACATGAATAGAAGTTATTTTTAAATCCAATTTCTATTTAATAACTAAGTCAGGTAGAAATATATAAAGTAACTGACTTGAACGTGACATCACTGAATTCGATTTCATATTAATTCTATATTAGCAAGACATTAAAATTCGTTTTGACAGTTCTTAAAAAGAAGCTGATTCGACTAGGAGACAAGTAGCCGATTTCCACAGGCTTGCCTAAAATTGATTACTAGTAAAGTACCTACCTAATATAAAGGTAGGTTTCTTTTTGCTCAGTGTTGCCTAGCAGAAATTTTCACCAGCCGCCACTGATACATACATATACATACCATGCAGCATAATGTTTGTTCCAAGAGCTACTAGTTTTATACTGTGGTACAAGTTATCCCACAAAAAAGACAGCTAAAATGTGTAATACATAATATAATTAATTTAATTTTATACCTTATCTTTAGACCAGGAGTCTTCAGTCCACTCCCAAACATTTCCAGCCATATTGTGAAGACCTAAGTCATTTTGCTCAAACATGTTCACAGGATTGTGCCAATGTAACCATCCTTTGCTGAGTTGTGATTAGGAAAAGTTCCCTGCCATATGTTAGCCCTGAAAACATTCAAAAAGTAATCTACCATAAAGTACTTATAAGGGAACAAAAGCTATGGTTTAGATTTGATCTATGAAACAATTACTAGAATATATAAGTCATCATCATCAAAAATTTAATCTGGTATCTTCAAGTAAATAATGTATTTTCATTACAGGAAGGTATTCTTAAAAAAATATGACTGGCCAAGTAATCATACAACAAATTACCAATGGAATTGAAACCTTTGATGTACAAAATAAAGTATTTTTTTTATTCAATTCAAAATATTTGGACATGTTAAATTAAAAACTAAAACATATACAAAAGGTTTGACTTAAAACTACAAAAATACAATGTATTTGTAAGTTTACTATGAAATGGTCCCTTCTTAGCATTTTGGTTTGGGTGAAAATATAACAAAACTAAACAAGTGCAATATCCAACTTAAATCTTATACTATTAAACGAGCAATTCTTGTATATTTATTTATTTATTTATTTATTTATTTATATATTTATTTATATATACCGACGATCTCGGAAACCGCTCTAACGATTTCGCTGAAATTTGTTTTGTGGGGGTTTTCGGGGGTGAAAAATCGATCTAGCGTAGCCTTAGATCCCGGAAAACGCGAATTTTCGAGTTTTCATGAGTTTTTCTTTCGCATTTGTAAACGTAAAATATGGTCCTTAATTTCGCCGCGCGCGCATCGATTCCGCTTAGCTCAGTCGCACGAGGTCGGTCTAATGTACGCAGATAGATCGTAGGTGTCAGGGTTTCGAATCCCGGCCAGAAATTAAGTTTTTGTTTTTTGTCTTTTTTTTTGTTTTTGTATTTATAAGAGTTTTTTTTATCTAAAGACGTGATATATTAAAATAGAACCGAGCGAAGCTCGGTCGCCCAGATATTATACTTACATATGTGTCCTATCAGGAAACAGCTTGTCTCCCCAAGGGTACTTGGTCCCACGCTTCCCACCGCGGCAAGCAGCCTCCCACTCCGCTTCAGTGGGCAGGCGAGCCCTTCTCCACTTGCAGTATGCTCGAGCATCTGCCCAGGACACATGGCTCACTGGATGATCCATTGAATCTGGAATTGGATGGAACAATGTTGTGACAAACAAAAATGAATGAAAACAGGTCTAAATACTGGTGAACTATTTAGCACAATTTTTTTTTTCCAGAGTTACAGAATAATATCAGATGTCATCTGATTCTAAATATGTATTTATTACTATTTATACATTTAAAAAAAAAATACCTTCAATATTTGAATCAGGACCATAAGGATGCTTCCAATTGGCCCCATCAACTTTATACCACCACTGAGCTTGAGCTACTCTGAATTCTTTCAATTTTTCTCTGAATGTTGCATTCAAAAACAATGTAAAAACAAAACTGTCTCCAAAACTTTCTGCTTCAGTCTTATAATTTGTAGATGAAACAAATTTCATAAAGTCCTTGTTTGAAACTTCATATTTGTCCATTAGGAATGTTTCTATCTTAACTATTCTTTGAGGGCCCTCATAATCAGCTGGGATCATGACGTCATCAGTTCCTACTTGGTATTCGCCCGCAGGTATAACCACCATTTCACTCGACTCATCTTCTACACTCGAGTCATTTTCAGATGGGCATTGATCAACTTCCGATTGGTGATTATCTAGGTATTTACTTTGAATGCCTCCTTGCGCCCGGTCTACATTACAGCCACATTTAGAGTTTTCATTGTAAACATACGAAATATTCAGCATACAAATAAGCAAGACCCTAAACATATTGTTGGAATTGAAACTCAATGTAAACAAAACTCTAATCATCATTTAACAGCCAGATAAACAAAAAGGCCTGATGACTATTTCCATAAAGAAATTTGATCATTACAATTTATTATCTAAAAATCATTACTTATTAAAAATCACAAGTAGCATTCAAATAAATAAGTAAACTTTTTCGCTATTATTTTAACACAAAAAGGTAAATTCGACAAGTGTTACTGTCATGTGTCACTTGTCATTGTCAAACGTCAGAAAGATGTCATTTCGAAATGAGCGTTCATAAAGGGCGCTACAGGGTACGTAGCCAAATGCACAAACGCTTACGATAATATCGTTAACGTAGTAACTATCTCTATCGCTCTTCAAATTAGCGTGACAGGTCCAGACTGCGTTTTGATCGGCGTCTAGCGTCAGCAATAGTCATTTGAAACAAATATTGATTTTGGCAGTGTGACCGGTTAGAACAAAATTTTGGTGAAACGAGTTGATGCCTAAATCCATACGAAAGGGTTCTTCTACATGTGATCGACCTTTAGGTATTTACGGTTATTAAAGGCAAGTCCGCAACATTTAGAAAACCGTATAAGATTTTTAGGAAGGTCTATAGAGCACCTTATGTTCTGCTGGGAATGCTTGTATTTAAGAACCTCGCTACGCTCACGATCCCAAAATAGTGTCCGCGTGCAGGAATAATATATTTCAATATATCCTCGCCATAAATATGTCATGTTGCTCCTTTGTTATACAATATACTTAGGTACTATTTTGAAGAAAAACTTCTCATTAGTGTTTGTAATCATTTATTATTACTTAGCTTAAATAATAATAACAAATTCAACGTTAAATTTCAAAAAAATCAGTAGGTGTACATGTATAAATTTGCCTCAACGGAGCCTAGCCAAATAACAGTCTATAGAAGAATGAAAACACCAGAAAATAAAACGTAAATTTGAGGCCATTCCAAAACAATACAGAATACAGCGGCGGTTGTGGGATCCTGAAAAGATTAAATAATTTTCATCACGCTTGCTCAGTAAGCGTGCAACTGCACACACGCGCAGCGGGAGTTAAGGAAAATTTAGCCTTTTAACTCCTTACGAGAGTTAATAAATTTCTATCCATAACTAACTTTTTTTTTATCTTTAAACAATTTTTTGCAAGTGTTATGAAAACCATCGTGCGTAATCACTATATCGGGAGAAACTGGAACTCGCGAGTCTGATTTACCAGCTTTGCCCGCCACCATTCCATTGATTGGTCGAGTTTTTCAACAGCACCTAGGCAGATATTGTGCTTATTCTCTACTATGTTTATAATAGAAAAACTAGTTCTCACCTTCATTATGAGATGCGTACCTTCGAGGTTAACATTTTGTGTAACTCAGTTGGGAATTTTCGTAATGAAATATATTTTCGAGTTGTCATTGAAATGAAATTATGTACTGAAAATAAGCAATCAAAATTAATCTCAGTCGTACATCTTTGAAAATAAATGAATTGCTGCTATAGTGTAAAAAATTGGTACAAATGACGGGAGATATATCTGAATGTCGCAAATAAGTAGGTTCCCTGATTAACTATAATAATGCTTAAACACAATTACATATTTTATAAATGTGGCAAAGCATGTACGACCGTGATCCTACGATGAGCTAAGATGATACCACGACCGTTTCATTAACTACAATACAATGAAAAATTTCGAGGTAACTAATGCTACCTGAAAACACTACTTTTAAAGTTTCCAGCACCATACCTTCTTAATCTTAACCAGGCGCAGTCACATAGCTGAAGGCTTCCACTCACCTTGCAACAAATTTAAATTCATTGCTGGCTAAGTACATGAAAATAATTCAATTATTCTATCAAAAGTCGCAATGTATCAGTGTATTGCGATTTGTTGCAAGACGAATAGTGACGGTCGGTAACAGATGTACCACCGAAAGCTTACCTAAGAAGTGGTATGATATCCTCCTGCCTCATATGGCCGTAGTACTTTATGATGCCATCAACATGGCCCATTCCTACGACGGCTAGCACCCTTGGAGTTTTAGCAACTGTAAATTGAGGAACGGTAGAAAAGAATCAATCACACCAGTGCAAAAACAAAGCCTAAGGAATATTCCATTTTGTTCTTGAATATTTTTTGGGCTTTTATTTGTAGTAGCTATTTTAGTTTCACATTTATACAAGTATAATTATTTGAAAATTCTTTACAACATGTGGCCTAGCGTTGGTCACGGCCCCCTGGCTTATTCCTAGTTTTGGACTACGCAATTTCAGGGCCTCATTCCTCAAACACCATGCGTCTCTCTACCCCTCGATGTATTGGTATTCCTATATTATTTTGAACAAAACCCTCCCCTAGATTAGTTAATCTAATAGGGTTCAACACGGGTTCAAGAAACAGTAGGTTATTAGGTATTAGTTTAAAATAAGTCAGGAGAGATCAGGGACGTTATATAGGTATAGGTACTCACCATTACGAACACACTCCTGTAACGAGTAGGCTAGACACCGGTCGCGTTCGTCTACGAACACGTGAAATATCTTTTTGAAAGCTGGCACGTCCCGAGTGATCTCCTCAAACTGAGCTGCCACGAAGTCTTTATCTTTGTATTTTTCCAGTGCGTGTTTGCTGTAAATATGTGCCAAAATTACATAAAAACATAAAATCAATTCAAAATACGAATAGTTACTGTCTGGTATGAGACTTGCACTCACGGTCCACGGTTCTGCCCACCGAACCACATCCATAGCAACCGGAATACCGGATAGCTGCCGTAGGAGCGTTATGCTTTTAAAAAAGTTAACATTCTAAATTCTTTGTTTAGTAGGTAAGTAACTAATTAGGTTCAGTTACCTGTACCGGTAATAACATTACACAAAAAGAAGTCCGTAGAAATATCTGACATCTTATTTCTAGAGCCATAGAGCGTATCAGATATTTATGCAGCCTTAGCCTTCTTTGTGTACGACGTTATTGCCGGTGACTGTCCTATGTCATAGACAGTGGCTATATTTTTAGTTAGGTACCATATAACATGGAGAAGACAAAATGAGCTAGCTACATATAAAAATACATACTCTAACGGTTTCGATTCGCTTGATGAAGTTAAATGATATAGCACTTGGCCGAGCTCAAAAACGCTCAACGACTGAAATGCTCTGGCTATCGTTATTTGGATTGGTCTATCACCAAGATATAATTTGCACCCTGGTATTTTCTGCATCTGAAAACGTTATGTTATTATAATATTTTCATCACACTCGCACACTAAATGTGATATTGCACGCAGGCGGAGCGTGAATTATAGAAATATCGTTCTCCCTAGGGAGTTAAAAAATTTCTAGTACTGTATTGAACTCTTTTTTACCTTTTTGCATATTTTTTATAATGCATGTGTGATGAAAAACATTGTGTGTAACTCGGGAAGTATGAATACAACTTCCTCCCCTTGTTGCACAATGTACTCGGGAAGTACGAATACAACTTCCTCCCCTTGTTGCATATTATACTACATAGGGCCAGTTGCATCAACCACATTTGACAGACACATCATCGTCACGCAGCAGACGTCTTTAGAACTTCCCATACAATAAAATTTTACGAACGCTTTAACGGTGACGGACGGTTTGATGCAACAGGCCCTTAGTTGAAGATAACTATAAATAAATGACAGATTATTACATCCGGAAGCAGCGTAGGAACTAGGAACCCTCAAACCAGATCATAGCCCTGTAGGAAGTCGCTAGGTAAGATCAGCGCGCGCACATTTGACAGAGTTATTACGGGATATCTGTCTCAAGCAGTTTTGAGGGTTAAGTAACTTACCTACTTAAATATCCTTTTTTTACTCCACCTAGAAAGGTGTTACCTACGCTACCACAGTATAATAGAGTACTATCGTACAGTATGGCCACTCCCGCTCCCCACTGAAAGTGCCGCCCACCCCCTATCGGTTACCTCACAGTTACCGCCTGTCAAAAACGCGAACAGTCGACCTGTCATATTTCACTCATACAAGCATAGTACGCGTTCACTTACACGAGCTTAGACTGTGTGCTAGGAACGCGCCTCTTTCATATATTTGATCGCGTATCCGAGGTGTGACGATACTGGGCAAGCCTCTTCTCTATTGCAGTATCCCGTTTGCGTTGCGCTCCGTGGCTAGTCATTAGTTACTTCATAGAAAATAATACATATAAAGAGGCGTACTTCATGGTAGGCCCTGCGGAATTCACCGCCTGGCGCCACTCCCAGTTCCTTGGCTATGTCGGCGTATGTCTTGAGCAACATTCCATGCAGCATACCGGACACAACGTTTTGACCCTTCATGGCTTGTCTGAAGGAAAATTATTATCGTTACCAGCTTTGACTTCAGAAGCGAAGGTTATTCGTATTTATAACCTGCAAACTAGTCTTTATACTCTTTCTTTATATCTGTTTCTGTAGATAGATCCGGATATAATATAAATAAATTACAATTACTAAATTACACAGCATGTTACGCCAGCCACTGAAAATCTCTTCACAATCTTCACATACGTAACGGTAAAGGCAACTTTTACTATGGGACCAATGCAGGAACCGCGAAAAAATGACTAGGTATCCCATACAAAATGCCAAGATCGCAGATTCAAAAAGTCCAAAATGTATGAAACATTTTGCGGTTTGGGTTTATAGTAAGTTTCTGAATATGACACACCAGTTACACCTATGGTGTGTACCTATGAGGTTTTCAGTAGCTGGTGTACATAACACTGAATAGTCATAACATAAATCTTATAATACCTAGCAGTGGCGGCTGGTGAAAATTTCTGCTAGACAACACCAAAGCAAAAAGAAACCAACCACAACCAACCATAACATTAGGTACTTTACTAGTAATCAATATTAGGCAAGCCGGTGGGAATCGGCTTGTATGGACCAACCGCTGCTGATACCTAGTCAATATGTGCGTTATCTGGGTAAAATTGTCGGTAGCGCTTACGTCCCGCGGCGTCGTATTTGCATACGAACATCGCTCATAACGCCGTAAGCGCCATCGGCAATAAGGTCCCTTTACCCAGATAACGTCACAACATAAATTCTAAAGTTTTAGACTATAGCAGTAGAATTAGATAGGTATAAACTTACTTCATTTTGGCTGCGTCGAATTTTTTGGCTTCCTCTATGAACTTTTTCTCGTCTAGCTCCAACAACGAAACTCTTTGCCGGCACAATTCCACCAAAATTCCGTTTGGATTTAAAACTTTAACTATCTGAGAAAGTAAAAATTGTCTTTTGAATCGTTTTAAATGTTTAAGCCAAAGGAGTGAAATCGAAAATCTAATCGGCATTATTGACTTCGCCGTAGGTAGGCCTAGGTAGGGTGTAGGTTTTCTAGGCTTTCTGAGTGAAATAAGTCGGAAGCCCATTAAAAAGTACCTATGCAGTTATGTTCTGTATTGGGAAGTCATGATTCAATAAGTCGACGTAGAGAAAAAAATATCTTGGTTTTATGCCAGCCATGAATAAGATAAAAAGTTAACAATAATATACCTCGGAAACATCCTCCACGGAATTTTTGCTAAAGTGCACGGTGCCGAGCAACACGACCGTCGCCTTTTCGTCATTTTGCAACAGAGTCGCGGCGGTCGGGAGTTTCAGGGAAGCGTGGCTAAACTTTCTGCTCGCTAGTGAACAAGGGGCCGATACTGTAACACACGCACACATTCTTCTTTCTGGATTTATTTTATGATATAGGCAGCAAACGAGCCGCCTGATGAGAAGCAGTCATTGCCACCCATCGTCATAAGCAACAGGGAGCCACTTATGTGTTGCCGACCTTTGAGAACCCTAAATACCTACCTTCTTCTTTTTATGGGTTTTCACATAATCGTGCAAACCACCTTGGCTCGCCCAGAATATCATAACGTAATTACATGTATAGGTGATATATTTTTACAATAGCAACGTGCTCTAAATCAGAAGTTCAATATTTATTAGGTCCTAGGTTTGAATAGAGAATGCTTGAGAAACCAAATGTTCGGCTGGAAATTATTCAAATGATATTTACTTACAATGACTTTTTCGCTGAAGGATATTGCTCAGCGAAAGATTTTCAGTCAAATGCCACCACAGTTTGCCGGTGTGTGTCCATATTTGATACCGCATCTCATAATTTTATTGGTTCAAGAATTAGTTACACAATAATTTTGGCATCGTCTAAAAGTATAAGGAGAGTTATTTAGAGCCTAAATATAAATTTTAGTTTCGTCCATACTTGTTAATTTTACGCAACTAACGTCATTTGAATGTTACTGAAATGTCACATTGATATTCGTATTTAAAACTTTAGTCTTCATTTCATGCCAGTAATAAAGTGCTGAAAAGAGGCCACATTATCTATGTAAAAGGCCGTAAAATGTTATTGGGCTCCCTTTATCCACGACTCATCTTTTTCGACACTTCTAGAATTTTTAAAATCGAAAATAATATTTTATCACGAAGTGGCTACCTTCCGTACCCAGAATGAAATCAGCTCAGTATTTACTAACGTAGCATCTAATGAAAAGTGAATGGGGTCAGAATTTGATTTGGCTATTTGGTAAAAAAATTAAAAATGTTCAGTTAAATTCAAGTCTCTTTAATTTCTTTTTACATTAATATAATAACAATAGTAAAGCGGCTATGTTTACTCACTCTATCAACAACTAAATTTGCTGCAAAAGCTATGCAGTGCTTTTTAAAGATCAGTTCTTAATCGTATAAGTGCAGTTTTAAGAAATACATCCCGGTTCGTTCCTGTGTTCAAAACACATGCGAAAATTGAATATGTTCAAACATATGAAAAGTCCCGTCTTGGTTGTAAATGTAGATACAGAGCAGAAGTAATTAAAACATAAACTCGCTGTCCAAGGCTCTAAATCACGCGGCCCCGGTAGCCCAAAGAAGCGCTGGCTGGACGTCGTGGGAGCGGACATACAAGAGAACAATCTCACGTCTAAGTATGCTGAAGACCGGGCAAAGTGGAGAAGACTGAGTAGGAAAGCGGACCCTGGCGCTAGGCCGGGAAAACGCTAGGTTGAAGAAGAAGAAGCCGCAGTGTGCGACCATATACGGGTCCAGGGTGTGTGGATGCGCAGATTTATGACTAGAAAAACCGATGATTATTAGGTTTTGGTTTTCTCTCGTGTTCGATATAATGCTTTATCGACAGTTTTTTTATGGGATGCGACAATTTATATACTTATATTGAACCCCAAAATACAAGTTCATGGTAAATACGGTTACCCAATAGGAGGATTTTTCTCCCGCGGACGCGCGTAATCCTGCGAGCTAGCTCAGCTAGCTGAGGACTGTTAAGGGTGCCTTTCCACCAGAGATGTGTTATGGATGCTTCTGATATCCACAATCAGCTTAGTCGAACCCGTTCCTACTAGCGCTACGCTTTGTGAACAGTAAACATGATTGGTGGATATCAAATATGTACTATCACGTTGCGCATCTCTAGTGGAAAGGTACCCTAAAGGGCCAGCAACGCGCATGTGGAGGCTCTAGATTGGCAGGCGACATAGGCTACCGTAACTGCTAATCACCAGGCGGATCGTACCCGTATTTACCATGGTGTGGGACATATGAAAAAAATTACATTGCTGAAATTTATGCTTTAATTATTACTTCCTTTCATCAAATTTATGGTGTGTGTGTGGATTGAGTGAGCACCTTCCGAAAATAAAAAAAAATATGCTGATCATTTAGTAAAAGTTCTAAAACAATTGTAAAACGAATCTCTGAATTTGTAAAAAGATAAATCAAAAGATACAGCCATTAACATGTGCTCACTCAGTTCTCACAAACTACCAACGAAAACAGTGAATATATTCATTTAACATATAATATTTATATACTAACATTTAGTAAAAAATAGGCCAACCTACCTCTATAAATATTAGATCACCTAGTGACGTATTAAATTTTTTACAAATAGTTTCTTATGCTCACTCAATCCACACACTTTTGAAAAGCCGAATTTTGATGAAAAACATAAGATTTAGACCGCTATTATATGTGTATAGTTTAGTAAAAGTGAAATGGGAATTTGTAAAATACAAAACGAACCACTAACGTGTCAGGTTTTTTTATAATAAATTTTTGTAAGTGCTCACTCAGTCCACACGTTTTGAGAAAGTTAAAGATGTAAATATCTTACGATTTGTAGCACCTAAGACACTCGAAAGTACTTCAACATTTAGTAAAAATTTTTACTAAATATCCACCATCTAATATTTTATATTCGTTGTCTGGTTTTAAAGATATTCAGACATAACTTTTCTCATACAAATGTATCAAGTAGGGTGACCACACTATGTCGGCTCCTGATTTTCCCCACCTTCCCATTGTCATATTGAGATTGGGGAGTTTCGTTCAATTTTGATAATATTTACCGGATTTGTAAGTGGGAGCGAGAAAAGAATAACTATTTCTCGCTCCCACTTACAAATCCGGTACGCTCATCTGTTAGCGCGATTAAATTACCAGGTTCTGGTTTCTTACTAGTGAAGTATTATATTCTTTGTTTCTTACCAATTATCATTCATGTCCTTTTTAATGCATGCATGTCGATATGGTTATTATCCTGACGTCGATAAAAATTACACAATACACATCATCACTAGGCCAAGAACATAACCTAAAAACAGTTTGCAGATGGATAATTAATATGGTATTAGTTTAATATTATCAAAATTGAACGAACGAAACTCCCCAATCTCAATATGACAATGGGAAGGTGGGGAAAATCAGGAGCCGACATAGTGTGGTCACCCTACTTGATACATTTGTATGAGAAAAGTTATGTCTGAATATCTTTAAAACCAGACAACGAATATAAAATATTAGATGGTGGATATTTAGTAAAAATTTTTACTAAATGTTGAAGTACTTTCGAGTGTCTTAGGTGCTACAAATCGTAAGATATTTACATTTTTAACTTTCTCAAAACGTGTGGACTGAGTGAGCACTTACAAAAATTTATTATAAAAAAACCTGACACGTTAGTGGTTCGTTTTGTATTTTACAAATTCCCATTTCACTTTTACTAAACTATACACATATAATAGCGGTCTAAATCTTATGTTTTTCATCAAAATTCGGCTTTTCAAAAGTGTGTGGATTGAGTGAGCATAAGAAACTATTTGTAAAAAATTTAATACGTCACTAGGTGATCTAATATTTATAGAGGTAGGTTGGCCTATTTTTTACTAAATGTTAGTATATAAATATTATATGTTAAATGAATATATTCACTGTTTTCGTTGGTAGTTTGTGAGAACTGAGTGAGCACATGTTAATGGCTGTATCTTTTGATTTATCTTTTTACAAATTCAGAGATTCGTTTTACAAATCTAAATGAAGTAACAAATAAAGTTAAACTGAATTTTAATACTAAGAAAAAAAGAGCGTGTAAAGATTGTAAATAATGAAACGCATGGCTTAGACACTTCTGTTGCTTACTGTACATACTAAATTCACACTTAATCACATCGTTATAATTTATAAGCTGCACTTACTGTCTACAGAATCAGTCGCTCCTGGGGTCTAACTACATCAGAGTGGAACATTACTTTGAAATAGTTAGAGATCATGAACAACTACTAACTAACAGAACTTATGTTGGTTCATCTTAAACCGACATAGATGCGCAACATTGTAAACTTTAATGAAGTTGGACAAACTGAAATAGATACCATACACTAAAGAAAAAGCGATCAAGCCCACTGGTGGCGAAGCCAGGAAACGAACCCGGGTCTACAGCTATCGCGGCTGACGTGCTAAACCATTACACCACCCCGACCGCCCAAAAACGAATAAAAAAATATTTAATAAAATAATTTGATTTGTTCCCTACGTCGAAGTTGGACAATTCAGCATTTTCCTCTTGACATATGACTAAAAGTAGCGTGAACTTGTATTGGAGACCAACTTATTGTGTTATAGCGCCAACAATTCAGTAGTCATACTCATTAGGGTGGAGCGAAAAAACACTTTTCTGGAATTAGCAAATCTAATAGTTATTAATCAATGCCCCTTAGTCTATGAAGCCTTTGTGCAAATTTTCAGCTTTTTAAATCAACATCTTCTGCCTCCGCATTAGGGTTGAAATTTTGAAAATCTCATACAAACCTAAAAATTCAACTTTCAGATAAAAAAAAAATTCGGCAGTATTATGTCCAGTATACATTATTGATACATATAATTACAAGAAACTACCAATAATTGTGAAAATAGCGTTAAAAATCGCCAATTTTCAGTATTTTAGCGGCTATTTTGGCGAATGTACTGAAACTAGACAAACTTTGGCGATTCTTGACGCTATTTTCGCAACTTTTTGTAGTTTCTCATAATGATATGTATCAATAACATATACTAAACATAATACTGCCGAAATTTTTTTTTATCTGAAAGTTGAATTTTTAGGTTTGTATGAGATTTTCAAAATTTCAACCCTAATGCGGAGGCAGAAGATGTTGATTTAAAAAGCTGAAAATTTGCACAAAGGCTTCATAGAGTAAGGGGCATTGATTGATAACTATTAGGTTTGCTAATTCCAGAAAAGTGTTTTTTCGCTCCACCCTAATACTCATATGGCATTCAATTCTTAATTCCCGATATTCGTCAGTTCATGTTAAACCAATGTAAGTATTGTGAAATACGTGTATTGAAAATTGTGACCAACGTATTTTGACCCTGAGTGACCTCGACTAAGTTAGATGACTTCTTTATTTTCATAATATAGTGAACATAATGTCGTGTGCAGAGAGAGAACATTGATTGAACCATTATCATGGCTTAATTTGATAATAATTGCCGTATTATACTGCTACGGTGGATATAATTTCTAGGTCAAAATTCTAAACTATTGTTACGATTGCGTTAATAAAATATAAACAGTAGTAGATACATTTGTGACTTATGAAACCCGAAACAGGTCTGAACTTAATACCTATTTAAAAACTGCATTCAAAAGAATAGTTCACTATGAAATCTCTAGCCTCACCTTATTTTAGCAAATGACTATCCATAATTTATGATTTTTATTAGGTATGCCTACCAATAGAGAACTTGACTGTAGTCAAAGTAAAATATTGTATACCATGCACGAAATAAAGCATCAGATAATTATAGGAAAAACATGGACAGAAGTTATATTTAAATCCAATTTCTATTTAATAAGTCAGGTAGAAAAAATATATAAAGTAACTGAGTTGACCATGACGTCACACACACAGCAAGTCGTTCAAATTCGTTTTGTTTTGACTAGGAGGCAAGTAGCCTATTGGCGCGACAGAACCAGTTGTGTTTCGATGGAATCGATGGCCACGTAGCGTCAATATCAACAATTGTAACATCGGCTAGGCCGCCTGGGGCCCATTTCTCGAGGAGGCACACTAAAAGATTATGATTATGACAGATGGCGCCACCTTATTAGTCCATTGCACAGATAAAGAATTTCATACGTGAGAGCGAAAAGATATTTTTCTCTCTCACACATATGAATGACAGTGATATGCCTAGGCACTTGCACAGGCGCCGCCTGGCGGGATAAAATGCCAGTGTGCCTCCTCATTTACAAAGTGTAATATGACAAGTTTGAAAGAGACTTCCGCTTGTAACTTGTAACTTTCAGTTTCGAGAAATGGGCCACTGGTATACTTTGTTGTTTGAAGCTTTATGGTCGATCTAAACAATTTTTTTCTTGTTTATATTTTTAACGCAACCCCAACAAGTGTGACAAGATTATCAAATGACAAGAACGCAGTATTTTATCACGAATATTATTTCTTATTTCATAAATGGATGGAGATTAACAATTAATTTCTTATATTATCACAGTCCTTACTAAATTAACGTGAAGAACGGTAATAATATTTATATACATAATATTTATAATAGTTAGGTATATTAAGATTCAGTTACACCATTCAAAATCAACGATAATTAGATGATCAACATTAAGTATGTCAGAGACGGATTGGTGCAACCGACCCTAAATAATATGTCATAAGATGTAAAAGTATTTAAATGTCCAAATGCATTGAATCAATAAAACAAATATACTGAAAACAAATCCATAATATTACTGCAGCTGATGAAAGTGTGTAAATTGCATAATTATAATAATTAAATGCAAAATACCAGAGGGCTTTAATATTTCGTCAACGTAGCAGTGTGGCAAGCCCTTACAGTACAGCTACCAAGAGTTGACATTACCAATGCATTACCAAAACGTTAACCCATGATAGGCGTTATAACTTTTACAATTGCGTTTTATCCCTTAGTAAACAAATGTATAATAATTGTAAACAAACTAAGCTAGCATATGAATGGTATTACTATTTAAAACTTATATATTTAAATAATAACGCATATTTATTTTGTAGCGATAAAGAAGCAATAAGCAAGTAAAGCAATCTTCGAATTTTGAAAATGAAATAGATAACGCAAATTCAGATCGATGATGTACATTTATGATAATATAATTTTTATTTCGTTTTAACTATCGCTTTACAATTTAACAGTCCAAAACAAAATTACTTGGACTGCTTTTTTAACAAAGAAGACTTAAAACAACGAAACAAAACAAACTTTCTTTATAATTAATTTAAAAATCGATTTTTAACAACATATACAGAACCAAAACATGAAACGTACGTTTCGATATTTTAAATTATAATTCCAATTTTAATCGAATATTTACAATATTTTAAGTTTGATTTTAATAAACAAATCTCACAGTTGGCCAAAACAAAGCCAAACAACAAAAACGCTAAAGCTAAAGCCCTTTCCACACTTATCGGCATTATATCAATATCTTATAAGGCGATAAGATATCTGCAGAATCTGAACATGTCTTTATTATAAATAACTTGTTTACATATTTTGGAGCACCTTGGCTGCTCAGATATGACAAATGGCGCGCGTACTCACAATTTATTCCTTATTAGTGCAAAGGAGCACAAATGCAACCCCATTCTATCAATGAGGAAATAGCTTTACATCCAAGTTAGGAAAGGGACGTCAGTTTTACAAGCGTGTGATAATTGGGAAAATAATATCATTATTTGTATTAGGCCATAAAATAAATTTAGTAGGAAATATTCTATCAGTACATTCTAGTCAGAGACTATTCAGAATTTAGACTTGGGGCCCATTTCTAGAAGTTACAAGTTACAATTTACAAGTGGTACTCAATGTCTAATATGACAAGTTGGAAAGAGATTTCCGCTTGTAACTTGTAACTTTCAGTTTTGAGAAATGGGCCTTTGGTATAGTATCTAAGATTTTATAACAGATTATAAGGAATCAGTACCATAGGTACCATCAGTACCATCCGTTTACATTTTCTCTCTACAATACAGAATAAAATGCAAAATTAATATCTTCTCAATAAACATACATTACAATAATTTTAGCAATAGAACTTTCTAGTCACAGACTCATGTTCATACCTAACCTATTTATTAATAAAATAATAAATCAGATAATTGATGAGCGAGTTTTCATCCAATAATATTTACAGTTTAGTCTTCCTAAATTTATTATATGTGTGTTTCCGATGGTCCAGTTAGGCGTTCTGAAAATAAATTATTATTTTTAATTCGTGATTCTATACATTGTCTAATTAAAGACTTTGACGTGTCGCTCTTTACTTTGTTTATATCTTGGTTTCTATCTATAAGCTTACAGTTATGCAAGCGAGCGTAAACAAAATTAAGACCAGGCAAATTGACAAGCATAAATCGATATTTTTGGACGTGAGGACAAACAGTCGTAATGATTTATGAAAATGCAATGATATTTTTTCATAAAAGTTTATCATATTTGTTTAAGTTATATACACCACTGACACTAGGGGTCTTCTAATAGCATATCTATCAAGGCATTTTATATCAATTTCGCAAGGCCCAGTATCAGGGTTTGCTTGTTTTCGGGAACTAGATTGGCAGGTGCGCCGGTTAGACATGGTTCCCGGTTCATATACAAACAATCGATCGCCCTATAGCCAACATACCGCTATTGTCTATCGGACGCTTTATAATGGAAGAGTGGGTACTGTTTCGTTCGCTAAGGTGCAACAGGGAGAATTGACAAGTTGCCAATGGTTCACCTACCGTAGCGTATCGTAGTTATCTTTTCCCGCACTGCACGCACTAATACGATAAGCTGCGGAGCGCGGACGATTGGTCAGGTTTGTAGGCGCCCTAGGAGGGGTATTATGTACTCACGGGGAGCATCACGGCAGCCAGCGGCGCGGCCACAGGCGGTAGCCGGCGTACACCAGCGCGCCCACGCACGCCACACGCACCGACACGCGGATGATGCGCACTGACAGGGATTCTGGCGGGATCCTGGAACAAAGGTGACAAGTTGGCTATGGAATTCTGAACAAATAGACAACACATATTAATTTATGTTTGAATAAGGTATATTTTTGCACATGAATGGTAAAAGGGTAAGGCTCACACCGGAATTGCAGCGGCCGGCGACCGGCGCCGCGCGACCTGTTTGAGTTAGTCAAGCGATACTGTTCTTTTTAAATATGAGGATAAAGTTTAAAATTATTTCACACTATAAGTGCTCGCCGCATCGCTGCCGGCCGCTGCCATTCCGGTGTGAGCCGACCCTTAAATGCCCTTACAAGAAAATATGTCGAAGTGGCTCAAACGGACTATTAAATGGTTAATATAAAGGTTTATTGCCAACAAAATAATATTTGCAATATTTTCTTTATTTTGAGGAGATATTATCTTTCATTTCCAAATGTATTTAACTATTTACTGAAATGTTGTTAGAGTATATGTTCGGAAAAAGAAGAGTCGTCAAATGTATCCATGGGGTCAAAAACATTCCAAGACACTTCTCTTTTCGAACAGACTTCTCGCAACTTAATGCTGTTTTTTAAAGACCTACAAAATTCAATAGTGCCACGTGTTATATTACTATAGCTTTGGGGCCTGTAACCACTGACTTGTGCAGCAGAACAATTGCCGTTCCCTAAGAGTCATTAAATTTTGTCTCAAGTTGAATCACAAGATTCAATTTTGTCAGTTCCATGAGTTCTTCTGCATGTCGATGCTCAGACTTGAGAGAACTACTAGAGAGGAGAATGTTTTACCACAGAATAGATTATTAATAAGTTACTAACGTACAGATCCTTCACTTGTCCGCAAAACGAAAAATACCTTCGCTTTATTTAACTAATACTAATAAGTTACTACGTAAAACTCAGAAGAACAGTAGGTACGTGCCACGCGTGGCGCCCCTCGGCCACTTGTTCACTCGAAAGAACGGCTAGCATGTAGGTACAGTCAACACAGCTGTGAATACAGACAAAGTGCCAAAAATATGTATAAAGAACTTTGGTGCCCGTACATAAAGGTATGTATACATATTTTTGGCACTTTGTATTCACAGCCGTGTTGTCGACTGCAGGGCTCGGATACCGGTTAAATTTTCAAACCGGTTTTTAGGAAAACTCTTTCATAAAGGTTTCGTTCGATTAACCGGTTTAGAACAAAATAAACTGGTTTATTCCGCAGCACGATAGGTAATACTGTTCTAACCAAACAATAAACTCGCTGCGTGAACGTATAGGTATTTAGGTGCGTCTCGCCGCTCGTGGAATAAACCGGTTTATTTCGGTTAAAATAAAGTTCTCATAACGTTCGCGTTTTTTAAAAAGTTCGGAGTAAAATCGAAATAAACCGGTAAAAAATGAACCGGTTCCGAGCCTTGGTCGACCGTACTTAAAGTGCGACCGCGAGCGAGTAACGTAAGCCCGGTTTTACTTACTTGAGCAGCGGCGGGATGTCCTGCGGGCGCACCTTGCCCCAGTGCTGCACGATGCCGGCCACGTGCCCGATGCCCACCACGCCCACAATGCGGCACGGTTCGCGGCCTGAAACATATCGAATGATGAAATATTTTCCATATTTTTAACTTTATCATTAACAATATTCGTTTTCTTTAGTGACATCATCGTTGTTCTCAAAAAGTATTACAGAATATGCGAAAAATAAAGATATAGGTATTAGGTATTGGCGAAGTGCTAGTGGCCTAGCAGCACAGTATAATCAAAAGTACTATCATACAGTATGGCCACTCCCGCTCCCAGCTGAAAGTGCCGTCCACCCCTCTCGGTTACCTCACAGTTACCGCCTGTCAAAAACACGGACAGTCGACCTGTCATATTTCACTCATACAAGCATAGTACGCGTTCACCTACACAAGCTAAGACTGTGTGCTAGGAATGCGCCTCTTTCAATATATTTGATCGCCAGTGTCCGAGGGGTGCTAGCGGTAAGATAAGAGGTACTTTTACTACTTTTAAATCTGCAGGTCGTGGGTTCAAATTCCGACTTGTATCAATGAGTTTTTCAGAACTTTTTTTTAATTATTTATTTTACTTAAACATCACAAATTACATATAATATTTTAAAAAGCATCGCTAAACCATCGAGGTTTGTCTCGATACTCCATTCCGCAACGTAAGAAGTAAATAAATGTACAGATAAAGACTTACATCCTAAGTAACATATTTCAGCAATTCCCGTCAACTTTGTACAATGCCACGTCAGCAAATTTTAATTGATCCTGATTTGTTACCAACATTTAGTAATATAATTCGACTTTCGTAAGATATATACAGGATAATTGTTATAATTAAGAAAATATAGATACTAGAGAACCTTAATGACGAAATAAAACTTAATAAAATCTCAATTAAGCAACAAAATCTTGGTAACAAAATAGGAATTAATAAAAACAAATTTAACTTTTCCCTTAATTTTTGTACAAAGTTGACGGGAATTGCTGATTTAATACTGAGCGCGTCACGTTATCAGTATGGCGATGGTATTTATTTATCGTCTGGCGATTCATTACACACATAATTTATTTACATTTAGCTAAACTTAAAATTTAGAAGTCTGCAGGTACAAACACGCAGTTTATGTCAGGGTTCGAAAATATCCGATATTTATAATAAATATCAAAATATCGGATATTTATGATATATATCGGATATATATCAACTTTGATATATATCCATTTTGTATGGAAGGCATTTCATTTTTTTGTTGCGTTATTTATGAATACTACTTTAGATAAGGAAAAATGTACTAAAAATATAAAGTTTTGTAGAAAAACAGTAACAAACCCAAAAAACTAGTTTTTTAACAATGTTACATTTTTCAAAACCATTTTTGTATTGAAATATTTATTAAAAAAAAGATATATATCGGATATTTATATCCATTGATATATATCGTCGAACCTAGCTGGATATATATCTTGATATATATCCATTGATATATATCCTCGAACCCTGGTTTATGTCAGGCTTTTAAAGTCCTCAGCTGGTCCATTACATCTGGTAACAGGGCACTCAAATACAATGTGATAAATGGTCTGTTTTGGACTTGGCTTTGCCTTTGGAAAGCTTGTGTACAAAATATGTAATTTGATATTTGCCAGTCACTTTTCAGTGAAGCTAAACATCGCGGGGAAACCAGACTAAACCCAGCAGGGCTTATTTTACCTTTTCAGTTGGAAGGTCAGATGGCAGTCGCAGACCTAGAGTCTGTGCCAAATGTGCCTCGGTTTAGAGCTGGGTAGGACTGCATCAGTCGCTTGCTGCGCTAGGACACTGCCTCGCGACGTTCCCCTAACCGGGTGCCCATTATCGATATGTATTGTAGAGGTTATAATGTATACTCTGTCAAACAAGTTTGTCAGTAAATAAGAACAAAGAAAACTACAGGTATCCGTTTTCTTTGTTCTTATTTACTGACAGACTTGTTTGACAGAGTATAGTACTCACGAGGCTGCAGCGCCGCGACCTGCAGAGAGTGACAGAGGTACATGTCGCGTTCGAGAACGAAAACTCGCTTCAGCGCTGGGAACTCCTCCGCCATCTCTTCTAGCATATCTTCCAACATCTTCTTCTGTTTACACTTCTCCACTTCTTCCACACTGGAAAAAACAAAAGACAGTTAGGCCTAGCACATGATTGCCGCGAGAGTATGTCGCCGTGAGATAGATCACACGTTTTCTTCTAATTATATCTATGACATAAGGACAGGTAGTCTATCTCGCTGCGACATACTCTCGCGATAATCATGTGCTATCCCTTCAGATGGGATCTTGAAAATTCACGACGTCATTACAAATATACGAAGGATCCCATTTATTTATTTATTAGGAGAACAAACAGAGTTAAATGTACATAATTTTGTATAAAAACTAACTTAAGTATATGGTAAACATGCATTTACCTCCACAGCAGTTCTCACCGAGACATACATTGATACATTGAGTTTACGTATAAAATTAGACGCGTTAACTATTATGTTATAGCTAAACAATTACGTTATTGTTAGGCAAGTAGCCGAATAGTAAAGTAAACATTATGTGACCTACAGCATAATATAGGTATATAATTGTCAGTGGCGGCTGGTGAAAATTTCTGCTAGACAACACCAAAGCAAAAAGAAACCAACCACAACCAACCATAACATTAGGTACTTTACTAGTAATCAATATTAGGCAAGCCGGTGGGAATCGGCTTGTATGGACCAACCGCTGCTGATAATTGTACACATGAAGAAAATGACAAATAGCGATCGAAGTGGTTAGCAGTAACCCTGTTTCACGCGGCGCAAGCTTGAGAGGCGCCTTCTGTCAGACAGAACAGAACAAGGCGCCATAGAATATTTCACCTTTTAGAGCGAGAAGGAAGTATCACAATACTTTTATGGTCTTTGAAGAGTAGCGTATTATTGCAGGTGACTTGATTGACAGACTCACCTAATAGACTGGTTGGATGTGAGCAGATGCCATACGAAGCGTATGGTCTGCCCCCAGGTTAATGACGCGATGGCTCTATGCAGAGTGACATCTATTGCTCGGTCTCCTAACTGGACCATGCAGTTGGGGATCTTCTTGGCCTGTAAATTTTTTTGTTATGAAATGGCTTTCAATATTTATTTGGGATTGTCATTGCTTTCTTCTCTATGCAGCTCTCTGTGTCTACTTTGGATGGCTCCTGCTTTTTATTACTTATTGGTTTAAACAATAAGACATAGATAATTGAAAATCAGTTATTTGATATTGAATCAATCTTTTAATAATAATAATAATAAGCCCGCGGGGGCAGCTTGTGGCGAGCTGACGGTGAGTGGCGACACCGCGGACCCCTATTCCAGAGGGCACTTCCATCTAGCCCTCGCCTCTGCGCTTGCCTTAACCGGCCGGCCAGAGTGGATTCGCAAGAGCGGGACCTATGCTCCAGGTTGGAAGTGTAAAATGTCATAACGCCGGCGGCCTGCTGAACGGATCACCGGGATCTGGCTACCGCAGTCTCACCTCTCGACAACCTTTCAGCCACTCTTCAAGTGTTGCTCTGTTGTCGCACCGTGCGTGCGGCCGTTTTGCAGGGCCCACTCAATGAGTTGGCGAGTCACCGCCTGTCTTTTACAATCTTGAGACTAGTTGTCATGGCAGGTGTCCGATAGTCTCCTCCCATAGACCATTATCCAGTCCATCCAACTTGCACAACAATAGCCCATGACCTTAGTTTCCATCGCAACACAAAAGTGCTGCACTGAAATAGTCTTTACACCTGGCGGGGACCATCTCCGGATGTATCATATTGTGCGCTCGGGGATGGTATCCGCCACGTGTATCCCTTGCCTTTAGATTAAAAGGGCCTCTGTGCTGTCTAAAAGGGCCTCCTGTCCGGGACCCCATGGTGTTGTAAGACATACTTCGGCCCCATAGCGAAGAGTCTCGACCAACATCTTAAGAGATGCTAGGTGGCTGGATCAAGGGCCAGATGCAGAAGGCGGTGTGGACACAGCGCGGATAGTTCGACGGGGCCCTAACCCCATGGTGCCTGGCGCACCCTAGATATAATGTGTTTATATGTGTTTTATATTGACAGTATTTTACTTTTATATTCATATTATAAACAGCCTAGCCTAAGACTTGAAAGAAATAAAGAGAATAATAATATATACTTTATTGTGCACCACTTATTAAAAGGAGATCACATAATAAAACGATTAAAACTAGGTAACAACAGGCGGTCTTATCGCTTAAAAGCGATCTCTACCAGACAACCTTTGGGTAGCAGGAAACAAATTACCAGAAACAATGAAACGGGTAGTGCCAACATGAAAATTACGTGTAGAATAAAACTGCACACATCAAAAACTAAGAAATAAGTAGTTACATAAACATAAATATTTTATTTATACCTAAATAATAAAATACATACAATACATAGCAAAAAATAATAATATACATATAAAAAATACACAAATATATTATATAAATATAAAGGCAAATCAAGGTAGTGAGAGGTAATGAGTTTTCAAAAGACTTTTAAATAAGGGAAGGGATTTTGCACATCTGACATCCAACGGTAATGCATTCCACAAACGAACAGCCCGAAAAGTGAAAGAGTTAACAAAGAATTTAGAAGAGGAAGATGGAGGAACAAGAAGAAGCTTCTCCGCACAACTCGTAGAAGACAGATAGCTAAAACGTTTTTTAAGATAAGGAGGTGTGGTTGGGTTATAGAGAATATTATACAGAAGGATTAGAATATGTGAGTTGCGACGCTGACGAATGGGGAGCCATCTGAGCTGAGCACGAAATTCAGAAACATGGTCGTATTTACGAAAGCCAAAAACAAACCTTATGCAGGCATTTTGAAGCCGTTCGAGTTTGTTGAGCTGATCTTCCGTAACGTCCAAGTAGCAAATGTCAGCATAGTCTAATATGGGAAGTAGAAGTGTTTGCGCAAGCGCAATTCTGGTAGCAAGCGGCAAAAATTACGAAGTCTACGAAGTGATCCCAAAGAAGCAAACAATCTCCTGCTGACTTCACTGACTTGCGGAACCCACGAGAGTGTGCTATCAATTAGGATACCAAGATCTTTTACTTGGCCCGAATACGGAACTTGGATACCGTCAAACACTATGGCTGGCAAGTTGTGAAAGTCAATCCGAGCAGTGAGTTGAGGGCTACCTAAAATTATGACCTGAGTTTTAGACGGATTGACTTTCAGTCCATAACGGCTACTCCAACTAGAGATGCACTCCAAGTCCCGATTCGTGAAACTAATAGCTTGAGCAAGTTCATTAGTAGCACACTGGTTGTAAATCTGGAGGTCGTCGGCATAAAGATGGTATGAAGAGGAAATATTTTTGGTAATTGAATTTATAAATATAGAAAATAGGAGCGGAGACAACACGCCGCCTTGCGGTACGCCGGCCAACGTGCTGCGCCACGAAGAACAAGAAGAATCTACTTTAACTCGTTGCCGACGACCTTCAAGATAGCTACGAAACCAAATAATGACCGAAGGAGAAATGCCAAGAGAATAACAGCAAGTAAAGCATCGTAGTCAACTGTGTTGAAACATTGCTGAAGTCTAACAGTGATAGTATAGTAAGTCTACGGTTGTCCATTCCGGCCCGAATATCATCAGTAATCTTAAGAAGGGCTGTAACTGTACTGTGACCGGAACGAAAACCAGACTGGTAACTTTTAATTGGAGCTAAACATGCTAAAAATACAGGAAAAACGAAAAAGAAATGGATAACGTTATAGATTGTATAAAAAAGTTATGTACTTGGCCATTGTGGCCTGAAAATGCTTGAGATGGTAGTCACCTCTGCCATGGCAAATGGCATGTCGGAATTTGTCATCGGGTGCTACGCCCAGCTCAACCGTGATATGCGCAAACATGCTCAGAAGCAGGACATTCTGCTCATACATTTTTCTGTACTGGATATAAGGTTGAACCCTCCACTCTGTGACATTGTTGCCATGGAAACGCTTGGGATACCAAACTCACCTCAGCCATGGCTCGTCGGAACTCTCCGCCGGGCGCCATGCCCAGCTCACGTGTGATATGTGCAGACATGTTCAGAAGCAGGATGTACATGAGACCGTTGAACACTCCGTTCTGGGCCATTGTTGCCCTGAAAACATTTACTAAGTTGAGATATCGGAATTTAGTAGTCTATTAGTGTCGGCTTCCAGGAGGAAAGCGAGCCCGCAAAAGGCCCGTACACACCTGAAGGCGGAGCGTTGAAAACGAGCTGCGAGAATTCGGAATGAGCTATACTCCTATTTTTAATTAGCCGGAATTATTGTTTCTACTAGGTGTACCGTCTACTATGCGGGAACAAGAGGTCTACAGTTGTTTATACGAGCAGAATATAGCCGATAAGTTTCCAAACTTAACTAGGGAAAAATTCTTAGCTTCTATTAAATTAGGCCACAAGTCAGGTAAAAAAGATTTAGAAACTTGTAATTTTATAATTGAAGTCCCAGCCAATATACGAAGAGCTCTCGTATCTCAGAACCGAGCTTTCATTAACTGGTCATTGTGTCTCGTGAAAGACTTTACAACCCTTACCAGATGTCTGAAGTGTCATTTCTATGGCCACGCTGCGAAAACATGTAGACAGCCAGAACTGACGTGTGGACATTGCAGTAATCTAGGCCACTCGGACAAGGAATGCCCCAATAAAGCAGAAGACCCGAAATGTGCCACATGCAGTCTCTTCAAAAAACCAAGCAACCATCAAACTGGGGACCCTGACTGTCCCGTCAGGAAAACGGCTGAACGACGATACATAAACTCAATTGATTATGGTGAGATTTAAGTACACGAACAGATTAGACTAAATTACTGATACTTTGATTATTATTATTTTTTTGCCAACTTTGAATTAATAATAGTTTTGATTGTAGTTATTGCCAGTTTTTGTCATTTTACTGATCAATCATTTTTTAACTTTTTCACAAGCGTTTCATGTTTTGTATAACTTTATAATCAATAGGTAGATATACTTTGTCTATTTAGCAAAAAAAAAATAAATTTGTCCTACTAACCGTAAAGTTACATACTTTTAAAATGCAGTTCTTGCAATTTATGAATTTGAATAACAATGTAAAAATATAAAATATACACGATCGATCTATTTTTTTAGATGTTATAAACGCTGACGCAGCAACACATGTTTTCCAAGTGTAATTAATTTTATTTTTAATACCTATTTATGTACATGTTCTCATGATTTTAATTTGTTTACATTAAATTGTGTTTTAAACTAGGACATTATCTCTTTGCCCGAGATACAGGATTATTATTATTGTAAACTTAAAAAGTGTGGCCAGTGCTATAAAAAAATTGCACCATTCGAGGTACCAAAATTGCCGATATTTTACAGGTTTATTAAAAATCTTTACATATTCCATTACACAAATAATGACTCTGTTAAAACGAAAATAAATTTCAACACTAAACGTTTTGGTATATTTATTGAAATTAAAAAGCCGTTTTCGTCGGGTAGTTTGTTTATTGCACTGGTATTACTGTGGAAATGTACCTGGGCGACCAAGTAGCGGGCCGCTAAACATTATTTTGCAGCAACTTTTGAGACTAGGTGGTAGTGAATTTTAATAGCTAATTAAAACCGTCTTCAAATGCGATGGTGATAGATAATATGGTGGTTATAAATTTAATTATTGGTTTTGTAAGTATCTGATATGACAGAACTTCGTCAATTTTGGACCGATTTTTATATTGACTTGCTTGGGATCATAATATAATATAACAGTCATTGTGTTCGATCGCTTCACGATTTTAAGTATGTAATAGAGTGACCGTTAATAACTAGTTAAAAGTAATTTGATTTTCTCTCGGCCCGTACAATGAGAACCCCTGACTTGAGCTGCACGTGTTATTTTGACAGTGACAGTAGTTTGTTTACGTTTATTCCGTTCAATTCGTAATTGGATTATAGAATGAGGACAAGGCGGTGGCTAAAGATAGAAAGGCGTGGAAGGATCTTGTGGACGCCCTAGGCACTTATCTATAGAGTTCCTAGTACAAACAACAACAGTAGTTCTATTACCTTAATACCTACCTACTGAAAATAGATACCTACTGAAATTTCACATAGATTCAAAAGCATTGCGAAAAAATCATAAGCACACTGAAATAATAAAAAAAGTTCTAGTTATTATAAAACAACAAGCAGAGCACGTATAGCAGGTGCAATGGCTCACAAGTGGAGTTAAATGTCAATCGTAAACTAGAACTTTCCTTTGCTAATCCGCGAATAGATAACGTGCAAGTCAATCAGTGCTAACCTGTTATAATTACTTGTTGGAGTTAAATGTTATTGAAAATGAAATGAACCCACCTTATTTTCTTAATGTTAATATTTTTAGCTTCCCTTAAAATTATTTCTTCATCTAGTAACAATATGTTGGTTCTCTGTTCACACAACTCGACCATTACAATATGTGGGTTCACTTCTTGTATTACCTGAAACATACAAACAACATATACTCAAAGACACAAATTTTGTTGATAGGAAAAGAAGCGAAATTCATATTTTCTATGGAAAATCCATCTTTCGCGCCTATATTCCTTAAATTGCAGCATTTTTTTACTGACAAAATGGGCGTGCCAGTGTATATCAGCAAAATTTAAAGTAAAAAAATACACCAAGGGCAGCAACGGATGATCAGTAGAAAACACTGTTCCCTTTTCACTTTGCAATAATTGGCAGCCAAGGTAAAATACTTTAAGAAACACATCAACAAGGCATTTGAAATAGTTTTTCTATATGTAATAAATACTAGCTTTTGCCAGCGGCTTCGCTCGCGTTAATTTCGAAAATTGCAGAATGCTCTATACAAACTTCCACCCCCCATTTTAGAGAAGTGGGGGGTTAGAAAGAGACAAAACGTAGCCTATGTCACTCACCATGCCTTCAACTATCTCCACTTAAAAAATCACGTCAATTCGTCGCTCCGTTTTGCCGTGAAAGACGGACAAACAAACAGACACGCACACTTTCCCATTTATAATATTAGTATGGATAACCACTATTAGCTCCCTCTATTTTTTGCTTTATTGATTTCTTACCCTGGATACATCTTCTTGAGATTGCAAGCTGAAATGGGCAGTGCCCACCAAATAAACCTTTCCACCATCGGGGGCATCCAACACAGTCACTGTGCTGGGCATTCCATCATCCATGGGCAAGTCAGGGACTCCTGTAATTAGAAAAATAAATTGAATAGGCCCGAGATAATTTCTGTAGTCATAGTATTGTTGAAAAAAGGTATAAGGAAGGGTATTAGTATGAATTAGTTGTCCAAGTCAACCCCAGGCTCTCATGAGCCGTGGCAAATGCCGGGATAACACAAGATGATTTAATTTCTATTAGATATATCTGACTGAGCCAATGGCATAATGTTCAAAGCAATATAAATATTTGTTTGAATTCATAAGATATTTAAAAAAAAACAAGTAATTTCCAATTGATTTCTTGAACTAACAATAAATCAATCTGTAACAAGATAAAAATCGTGACACTTAATTTAATTTACCTTCAATATCACATTCTGGGTTAGAATCAGCAATCTGATTATCTGAAGGGCTCTCTCTTTTCTGATCTGGCGTGGAAGTCACAAACTTAGGTTTTTCTGTAAATAAACACAAATAAAAAACATTACAGTAAAAGCTAAAGTATTTTTGTTAAACAAACACAAATGTCATGATTACTTTTTATATATTTACTTCTTCTTATAGCGTTTTTTCTTTTGAGAGACATTTTAAGAAGTGTGTCAAGTGTCAGCGGTGGCACTACTGAACTTTTATTTACCCACTCAACTGCGAAGAAGCCCTAACAATGCATCAGCTTGGATTGCAAGATACACTTATTAGATTATCTACTCATGCCGTGGAATCTGTTATAAGTTTTTGGCTTAGTGGTCTTATGTTCTTAGTCTAAATTGTGTAGTTTAAGTAGTTGGGTCAAATTACTTTGATGTAATAATAAAGAGAATGAGGTCTGTAGTTCAGTATTTGAGAATATGTAGATTGTGAGAGGCAGGCTGTTAATATGATTGTTTATGTAGGGTATAATTTTAAATATCTACACTTGAAGATTGTTACAGTAAGTACACAACAGAGGTTTGTAATTGTATAAGGGTATTAGCACAGTTGAAAGCTCACTCGAATAAATGTAAATGTACTAAATCTCCAATAGATGTAAAGTTGAGATAACTTTCAAATTGTGGTAATTTTGGAAATAGCTCATATCTACTAAACCAAACTTTAGGAAAATCTAACAAGCCTTTTCCATTGCCTCTCAAGGTTACAGAAAAAATACTGTTATACTAAGCCAAATAAGCCCTATTTTAAAAACAAATGCAATTGAAATTAGAAGTATCAGCTATAAGTTACCAATAAATCTACTTTTGAGATCCTACTACTACTAGGAGACTACAGTACTATTTGGAATAGTATGCCAGAATCACTAAAAAATGTTTTGTATTCTAGGCTCTATAAAATCAAGCAATATTGAAGTAAGTTTAAATAAACATTACCACTGGGCCCCGGTCTCATGTTCCCAGTTATATTGAGATGTGTATCACCCCCTCCGTCTTCAGCCCTTATGAACACTTTGCATTCATTGACCAAGTCACTCTTCACATTGGGCTTAGGGCTGGGCTTTAATAATGATTCCTCTTCTTCCAGAACCTGCTTGCCAGCCACACTGTTACTTAGCAAGGAGTCGGCAGCATCCATTTTATTTTAGAGTACGGACCTGAAAACAATATTTTATTTACAGTAGATTTATAACATCTGTAGCAGTACTACAGTAGCCTGGACAAAATATTGTGCTGTTATTTTTTACAAAAGGCACAATAGTCATATGACTGGAACAAGGTGGTATGTAGGGCATGCGAAATTTCATTTCCCGGTTCTAATTGGGACTGGGACCGGGAGTCCCAGTTTTTTCCCGGGTCTTAGTATTTCTAGAGTTCCATACAAAAAAATTCAAAAGGAACCCTTATGTCTCGACTCTGTCCGTCCGTCTGAGTATTTTGAGAGAATAAGCACATTGGATTTGAAATAATTAACAAATTCTTGCCCTAAACAATTCTTTACTGTGGTTTGTTTACGTTACATAAGGATGTACAATAGTACCAATGGTTTCAAGCAATGTTGCAAATTGCACTATTTGAGGTAAATAATGTAAATATCATGTTTATCTTGTCAGATTCAACTTTACTAATTAATTACAAATACTAAAAATGTAATTATTTACAAATACCATTGCACAGATCCAAATGCAGATACAATTAAAAAAATGAATAAATCTGATATTTTCAAAAGATCCGGGAGCACAGTTTCCTAAATTTTTGAACCGGTTCTTTCGCCACCATAAAATACCGGGATTACCCGGGAAATCAAGAACCGGGAAATACAGGAGCCTGCCCTAGTGGTATGTATGTCAAAGTTGTTGTGCATTGCACCACTATACTTTTCTTGTTGGTTGCTGTAAGTTGAGTGCTTTCTTGAACTTCCAGCAACCTTAACAACGCAAGTAAATACAAAATAAAATATATACTTCTAGAATATGTGCAAGCATCTTGCGATCGTTGGTAGTGACGTGTTAAAATTATTTTAAAACTATGGTGCAAGGAAAATGATTCAAATGCATATGTTGCAATAAAACACGTCTAAGACAATATAAATTACGACACTCAATCGTGAAATACATATATTTAGGATATAAAATACGCAATATGGCTAAACTAGTTTTATATTAACTTGTTTTTATTAAAATCTAAATGTCGACGAAATGTGTTGAACAAGTATAATATACAACTTACTCTTTGTGGAGGCTTTTATGCACATAAGCGGTAAGCTTTGTAACAATAAGCAAAATATAGCATTAAGGGAAAAAAGAGAATTCCAACTCTTTTTAAAATGAAAATATCGACATGAACATGAAACGATCAACGCAACGCAACGTCACTTAAATATTTTTTCAAAATGACAGTTGTTTTACCTGTGTTGCCTCAAGTAAAACTCATAATCCCTTTAATTACAGTAGGTAGCTTTATTTTATTGGGTACATAACTACATACATAGAAGATATAATAACAATAAAATAAGGTAAAGAGTAATAAAATACTAGTTTTATATAAGCTTAAGCTCAGTGGTGCTTACACAAACTGAAATAATGAATATACAAATAATGACTTCTCAACACAATAAACCCCAATTTAGTGGTTTGATCATAGTCTGGCAACACTTAACTCGATTCAGGCTATTCAAGACTTGATTATAACTGCTGCAAATTGTGATTATTTACTACGTTCACATCTTTATCTTATCTGTATCCTAACCTATTCGTCATCTGTCTAGATAGTCTATGGTAACTGTTACATCACTTGCTGTAGAAAAGACCAGTTTTCAGGGAATCTTCATCTCTTATTGCTGAAACTAGATATCAAAATCTTGCAATAATGAGTGCCTGGAGAGCAGTCGGTCTTAAGTGAGTTATGATCTTTCACTGGGATAATAGTTTCTTTGGTGAACAGTGCAATGATAGCTTTATTTAATTTTAGCTACATTAACTACTCCAACATCGCCGCTAAGGTGCTCCGTCGGGCACTGAAACCAGAGCTCCGAGCTGAGGCAATGAGGCGAGATGAGTCCCGCATTCGTATCACGCCGTGGGCTAATGGCAAACCTGCCCGTGAGTATCTATTCTACCCTCAAATAGGATGATCCCCATTCACATCTGATCTCAGAGTTGTCACTCGACTACTTTGAAACTTGATTTCCACCTTCTTTTTGTGTATTTGAAATATATATATGGTTTATGTTTTCAGATGAGAAAGAATAAATTAAGTATACAGTGTAAGTTAGGAGATGCAACAGAAATGTGATTAGATGCTTTTTTCTATATTAATAAACGTCTTCTGGTCTTATTCGAATTTTATCATAAGACTATGAATTCAAATGAAGATAATTTAATATGCCATAGTAATATATGAAACCTTTACTAACTTTTTAGACATTAACAAATAAGTTTTGTGATTTGTTTGATTAGAAATGTCATAGTAGAATGTGAAACATGTTGTTTGTGTCCCAATGATAAAAATGTTTGTTTTGAAATACTAACAAATTAGAAAAAAAAGTGTGCTACTAGCTATCTTTGCTAGTAATTGTTTGATATTAGAAAAAACTAAAACATTAAGTGCCAAGCAGTCCATCTAAAACTATGCCGATCTTGATTGCAACCCAATAATAATGTGTGTCTATGTGTGCTCAACTAATATTTCACTGTCAGCTTATACAAAATGTTAATTTTATTATTTATTTTTGCAGATGCACAACAAGCGGCAGCCAGAACCACTGGCAAACATGCATGATGATTGATAATTGTAATTACAGCAAGTGATAGTCTTAATTTATTAAAAATCTGATAAAAACATTATTTATTTATTTCTTAACATATATGGTACAGTAACATGATACACATACATAATGTAATTAATTAATGACTACTCAAAAATATTAAACATGTAAAATCGAGTAACTCACGTAAAATTGTCAAAGGTCGCTCGACATGTTTCGCTCCGTAACGAGGAGCATTTTCATTGAGCATGCGCGATGCTGATGGTATCCTGACGCAGACTACGTGAGATTTTACGTGAGTTACCCGATTTTACATGTATAATATTTTTGAGTAGTCATTAATTCCTATTGAGTGGACTCTGAAAGTACTTGAAGTACTAGCCAATTCCACTAATATTTTATTCCTGTGTCCAACATTTATATAGTTATGTTGAGGACATTTTTTTTCTTATTCTTGTAACTCTTACTTGTATATCAGCAGCTTTAACATCATTTATGATATCCTTTCCAAGTGTTGCATAAGGATCGACAGTAACATCAGAATTCAATATAACACACTCATTCTTTGATTTCAGCTTCTCTATTCCATTCCAGGCTATCATTACACCATTGTCCGTACATACTCGGGGTGGTGGCCGATAAACTTGATACCCTCTTTTATCTCCTATAACCTTAATAGAATTGAATATGTAATCATTACAAGCAACTCCACCAGAAACTACAATGCTCTTGTTAGAAGTTATAATTTTGTTAGCTTCACAAAATGCGGCAGCCCTTTCTGTTCTGTGTGCTATATGCTCTGCTACACCATGCAAAAAACCTGCACATAAATTGTTTATTTCTGGAATAAGTCTATCACCTATTATCCTGTGCTCTAATTCATTCTCCTTTAACTTTCTTTCAACAAAATCCTTTAAGCCACTGAAACTAAAACTACAATCTCTAAGTTTCACCAATGGCAATGGAAACTCAAACATATCAGGCTTATCAGCCTTCTTTGCTGCTAGCTCAATTGCTCTTCCACCAGCAACTTGTGAGTAGTCTGGGATGTTCCTGAGTTTCATACGGCGAGCAACCTTATCCATTATTTCTCCTGGTGAATTATCTAGAGTGTCACCAAGCAAGAGTACATCATCAACATCTCTGAAAGCTGCTAGAAGGCTATTGCCGCCTGATATTAACAAGGCTAAGAAGGGGAAAGGTATGTTATGGTACATTCTAGCCACAAGTGCATGTGCTTCCATGTGATGTATAGGTATTAATGGTTTATTATGCAATCTTGACAAGTGTTTTGCATATCTGACTCCCACCTCGAGGCTGTTCACTAACCCAGGTTTGACTGTAACTGCTATAGCATCTATGTTATCCATACGCTTAGATGCCGCATCTAGTGCTTCGTTAACCGCCTTTCTAATGTTATCACGATGTAGTTCATGAGCAATTGTAGGATTTATTCCTCCATATTTTAGATGCCTTACGTTTTGAGAATATAATGTTTCTCCTAATATGTTACCAGCACCACTGACGATGGCACAACCGGTATCATCGCATGATGTTTCTATTCCTAAAATTAGGGTATTTTCTGAGAAAGTAAGATGTTTCTTGCGATGAAGTAACTTCAGCGATTTTACATGCAGTCTTCTCAGAGTTAAACAGGAGAAACTAAACATAGTTGAACATTAAAAAATGATCCTCAAAATATTATTAATGGAACGATAAAAATAATTATTATTGAATTAGATGCAATACACAATTTAAGAAAAAAATGTTTTAAGAATTAAACTATAACCTATTGGCATTGGCTAGGTAAGTGCTTTAAACTGACCTGACACTCCAGATGGCTGACAGTTGACATCTGTCAAATACAGTTAGGGAGGACCCTCTACTCAATTTTTAACCGATAGTTATATACAATTTGTGTCTATTAGGCATTAGAAACTAGAATAGTCGATAACTTTAATTTTAATTCGTAGTATAATCCATACTAATATTATAAATGGGAAAGTGTGTGTGTCTGTTTGTTTGTCCGTCTTTCACGGCAAAACGGAGCGACGAATTGACGTGATTTTTTAAGTGGAGATAGTTGAAGGGATGGACCTGATATTTGAGTCTGACATGTATTTTTTTGCTATGGAATGATAGCCGTTTCATAATGAGTGACATGGTTTTGCACAACATCCCTCTTTTTGAGAAATTATAATTTTTTAATGCGAGCGTTCAAGGGATGGGTATCCTTGCCACTCAACAGCTTTTTATTTCAAAGCCACTTTACGTTTGATTTCGCCACTTTTTAATGCGAGCGAAGATAACTTTAATTTTAATTCGTAGTATAATCCATACTAATATTATAAATGGGAAAGTCTTTCACGGCAAAACGGAGCGACGAATTACGTGATTTTTTAAGTGGAGATAGTTATGTATACGTGAGAGCGATAATAAGATATTTTTTTTATTATGTGAATATGTTTTTTGTTTGTGGCACTTTGACATTTTGGAAGGGACGCTGCAAAGGATTCCCAAAGTTTTTCATTACGATTGATCGATTAATCGAAATAAATCGTACGGGACAGCCCTAAAACAGGACAGCCTTAAAAAAAAAACTTTGTCTTCATGGTCTATTTAGTCTATGCTCGCTTGCATGCACCTGTCTCAGGGAGAATAGAAGTATAAAGGAGGAACATCTGTCGAAGTACAACAATCGCAAAAATGACCGGCTGAGGCCTTGTAATTGCAGTTACAAATCTCTCCGCTTGGAGTGCATGTCTCGCTCAATGATCAGCGATGTGACATGACATTAGACGTTCTTTTCTCTAGGCTGATTTAGTCAGACTCATCAGACTGAGCAAGTCAAGACGTAGTCCCGTGGTAGTGCGCTGGCTTCGTACGCAGATGTTCACGGGTTCGATTCTGACAGATCTTTTTGCTGTTTGTTTTTTGCATTAATTTTCTTTTTGTGTATTTTATTTGTGTTTATTTATTGTTTTATTCAGACAAATATTAATTTAAGCCTTTTTACATTGTTTGCCCCATCTTAGGATTCTTAGGTAATGTTGTAAGTCTTGCGAATGAAATTTCGAAAAGTTGTAACAAAACAAAATATTTTTGGACATTAAAAAAATAAAAGAATTCGAGAAAAATATTAGTAGAAAAAAATAAAAAAGATCTCATCAGGATTTGAACCCGGGAGGCCGGGACCTCTTGCTCCGTAGGCGGGGTCACTACCGAGAAGGCTAAGAGATTGTCAAACCTTATCTACCTGCTATTGCAGAACCACCTTTGCCTTCTCGGTAGTGACCCCGCCTACGGAGCAAGAGGTCCCGGGTTCAAAACCTGATGAGACCTTTTTTTATTTTTTTCTACTAATATTTTTCTTGAATTATTTTATTTTTATAATGTCCAAAAATATTTTGTTTTGTCACAACTTTTCGAAATTTCATTCGCAAGACTTACAACATTACCGAAGAATCCTAAGATGGGGCAAACAATGTAAAAGGGCTTAAGTTAACATTTGTATGAATAAAACAATAAATAAAATACACAAAAAGAAAATTAATGTATAAAAAAAAAACAAAAAGCAAAAAGATCGCTGTCAGAATCGAACCCGTGAACATCTGCGTACGAAGCCAGCGCACTACCACGGGACTACGTTTGACTTGCTCAGTCTGACGAAATCAGCCTAGAGAAAAGAACGTCTAATGTCATCTCACATCGCTGATCATTGAGCGAGACATGCGCTCCAAGCGGAGAGATTTGTAACTGCAATTACAAGGCCTCAGCTGGTCATTTTTGCGACTGTTCTACTTCGACAGACTTTCCTCCTTATCTCTAGTCTCCCTGGTCCGGTAGTCCGGTTCTTCGGCCAGCCTGTCTCACTCACTCGGGCCGGGCAGGTCGGCGTCACTTTTTGGAATCGTTTGTCTGTAAAAAGAATGACCCAGGAATAGGCGTCCACTTTTCGCTAGCAACCACAGACTATAAAATATTTTTCACATAGAGTGATATTCTAGGGATGAGGTGACGATTTTAAAGTTTACGATTCAATTATGTTGCCATGCGCAAAAAATGAGCAAAAGATATTTCGTTATGAAAGCTAAGAACACACTACGCGGACGTCCGTCGTGAATCGACCGCGGACGGGAATCTGGACAATGGAAATACACATAACCGTGCAAACTATCGGTCGACGGACGCGGACGTGGCCTTGAGCGCACGGACGTCCGATCGAAATCTGGCTCTCTGGATGTTTTGTTCCGTGCACACTGATAGGTCGCGGTCGCGGTCGTTTTACGACGGACGTCCGCGTAGTATGTTCCTAGCTTTATGCTAGGAACATACTACGCGGACATCCGTCGTAAATCGACCGCGGACGGGAATCTGGACAATGAAGCTAGGAACACACTACGCGGACGTCCGTCGTAAATCGACCGCGGACGGGAATCTGGACAATGGAAATACACATAACCGTGCAAACTATCGGTCGACGGACGCGGACGTGGCCTTGAGCGCACGGACGTCCGATCGAAATCTGGCTCTCTGGATGTTTTGTTCCGTGCACACTGATAGGTCGCGGTCGCGGTCGTTTTACGACGGACGTCCGCGTAGTATGTTCCTAGCTTGAAGCTAGGAACACACTACGCGGACGTCCGTCGTAAATCGACCGCGGACGGGAATCTGGACAATGGAAATCAGAGAAAAGAGACTAATGATGGAAATAGACATATAAAGCTAGGAACACATTGCGCGGACGTCCGTCGTGGATCGACCGCGGACGGGAATCTGGACAATGGAAATACATATAACCGTGCAAACTATCGGTCGACGGACGTGGACGTGGCCTTGAGCGCGTGGACGTCCGATCGAAATCTGGCTCGCTGGATGTTTTGTTCCGTGCACACTGTTCGGTCGCGGTCGCGGTCGATTTGCGACGGACGTCCGCGTAGTATGTTCCTAGCTTAAAGCTAGGAACCCACTACGCGGACGTCCGTCGTAAATCGACCGCGGACGGAAATCTGGACAATGGAAATACATATAACCGTGCAAACTATCGGTCGACGGACGTGGACGTGGCCTTGAGCGCGTGGACGTCCGATCGAAATCTGGCTCGCTGGATGTTTTGTTCCGTGCACACTGTTCGGTCGCGGTCGCGGTCGATTTGCGACGGACGTCCGCGTAGTATGTTCCTAGCTTAAAGCTAGGAACACACTACGCGGACGTCCGTCGTAAATGGACCGCGGACGGGAATCTGGACAATGGAAATACACATAACCGTGCAAACTATCGGTCGACGGACGCGGACGTAGCCTTGAGCGCACGGACGTCCGATCGAAATCTGGCTCTCTGGATGTTTTGTTCCGTGCACACTGATAGGTCGCGGTCGCGGTCGTTTTACGACGGACGTCCGCGTAGTATGTTCCTAGCTTGACCGTGCAAACTATCGGTCGACGGACGTGGACGTGGCCTTGAGCGCATGGACGTCCGATCGAAATCTAGCTCGCTGGATATTTTGTTCCGTGCACACTGATCGGTCGCGGTCGCGGTCGATCGACGACGGACGTCCGCGTAGTAAGCAGAATCGGCGGCCAAGGTATACGAGATTATCCCACAGGTTCTGAATGTCCAAACTTTAGACAATAACAGTACCTACTCATGCTGCAGGGATATCCGAGATTGCAAAACATGTCATTGATCTTACCAGGGAGGTTGCTGCTTTAAAGGCGCAAACTGGCGGCCACTCATCAAGATCAGTTTTTCGTGGTATTCATCGCGCGCCATTTTCAACCGGCCGTCGTCGAGAGCGTTCCACATCAAGACTAAGAGATCCGTCCATATGCTGGTACCATACTAGATTTGGCGACAGATCTACCCGCTGTACTAGACCATGCAGTTATCCAGGGGCGGAAAACTTTACCGGCAGCACAGAATATATAATAGTACAAGTACAGAAGGCTCACTCCTTTGATGTTCACAAAATGCCGCCATTCTAAATTCTTACCTACATTAACAAACGGACCGCACGCGAGCAGCCAACATTGAATTTTATTGCGCTGCACGAAGGTCGTTGCCAATGAATGGGCCGCGAACTCGCGGCCGCTGACATGTACTTGTAGCGCGGCGATAGAATTGAGGAGTGAGCCGCCCCTGCCGGCAGCCGAAATTAGCGGCCTACGTCTGCCAAGTAAAACCGGACCGCCTTTTTGTGCTGGACCAAAACTCTAAAACTCTCTTCCTAGTTGATACAGGATCAGACTTGTGCGTTTACCCGCGCGCTTTAATACCCGTCTTCCCTAGGGGAGATTAGGGGAGATTTTTAGGATATTTTTTAATTTCGATCGCCTGAATCGCCTCCCTCACAATCCGGGGATAATAGTGTCGCTCGGTGGAAAGAACTTTGGGTTTGTGTAGCTCAATCCAGTGATTCATTTCCGCAGTAAGCAAGTGCTCGGCGATTGCAGATTTGTGTATATGGCGATTTTTAACTGCCGCTATGTGTTCCTTCACCCTCTCTTATATCTCGGGTATAGATTATCGCCCACCTGCAAACTAGCGAACGTTATTTTATGGTAAATTATATGAAATAAATTGTTAATTTTGTCGTCTCTTCATTGTCACTAGATGTTCACTATTACCTCTTTAAACTGGCTAATGACTTGGCATCAAAAAATATATAAGTATTATTTAATGTCCAGATATTTCGTTAGATGTCGCTATACCACCTGCAAACTAGCGAACGGATTCTATGGTAAATTATATGAAATAAATTGTTAAATTCGTTATTAATACAGAAATTTAGCTTTTAGGTTCGTTATTTTTACCCATGGCGTATGGGTATAATGGGTACATGCTTTAAGCCTTAAACTTGAATAAACTTTGTCCAGCCGGCGTATCATGCTTCCAGTTTTATCACTTGTCCACGTGGATAAGACAACTGTCACTCTCACACTGACATACTTGCCAAAGCGTGACGGATGCTTTATCCACGTGGATAAGTGATAAAATTGGAATCATAATACGCCGGCTGGAAATATTTGTTTATAATATTTGCTAAAATACGAAATAGAAGGACGTTAATTTAAAATGAATTGTTGTATCCTAGAACAACACGGGGTAACCAGCATACAATGAAATGAAAAATATAAAATTTTATAGCATTCCAGACTTTCGTACCTTGTACTTGTACTCGTGAAAAACTAAATTTAGGTACTTAGGTATGGATAAATTTATTTATAATAATAAAGAAACGTACGTAATTTCAAAACTTGAATCATAAGATTATAACCAGGGGCGGCTCACTCCGCGATTTTATTGCCGCGCTACAGGTACATGCTGGAGGCCGCGAGTTCGCGGCCCATTCAGTTGTGACGACCTTCGCGCGGTGCAATAGAATTCAATGTCGGCTGCTCGCGTGCGGTCCGTTTGTTAATGTAGGTAAGAATTTAGAATGGCGGCATTTTGTGAATATCAATTTATCAAAGGAGTAAGCCTTCTCTACTTGTACTATGGCGTGAGCGGCTCAGGGTGTGGAGAGGCGTGCACCGCTTTCTACCCAGTCTGTACGAAACAGCCACTGTGCCAACTCACGTCTTAAGCTAGGAACACACTACGCGGACGTCCGTCGTAAATCGACCGCGGACGGGAATCTGGACAATGGAAATACACATAAAGCTAGGAACATACTACGCGGACGTCCGTCGTAAATCGACCGCGGACGGGAATCTGGACAATGAAATTACACATAACCGTGCAAACTATCGGTCGACGGACGTGGACGTGGCCTTGAGCGCATGGACGTCCGATCGAAATCTGGCTCGCTGGATGTTTTGTTCCGTGCACACTGATCGGTCGCGGTCGCGGTCGATTTACGACGGACGTCCGCGTAGTATGTTCCTAGCTTAACCGTGCAAACTATCGGTCGACGGACGTGGACGTGGCCTTGAGCGCATGGACGTCCGATCGAAATCTGGCTCGCTGGATGTTTTGTTCCGTGCACACTGATCGGTCGCGGTCGCGGTCGTTTTACGACGGACGTCCGCGTAGTATGTTCCTAGCTTTATGTGTATTTCCATTGTCCAGATTCCCGTCCGCGGTCGATTTACGACGGACGTCCGCGTAGTGTGTTCCTAGCTTTAAGCAAGGAACATACTACGCGGACGTCCGTCGTAAATCGACCGCGGACGGGAATCTGGACAATGGAAATACACATAACCGTGCAAACTATCGGTCGACGGACGTGGACGTGGCCTTGAGCGCATGGACGTCCGATCGAAATCTGGCTCGCTGGATGTTTTGTTCCGTGCACACTAATCGGTCGCGGTCGCGGTCGATTTACGACGGACGTCCGCGTAGTATGTTCCTAGCTTTATAGTTCTGGCACCCCACTCTGGACTGGACGGCCGGTTAAGGCAAGCCAGAGGTGAGAGTCCTGCGGCCTCTGGGGCTGATTTTTGAGTCTCACGCGTTCGAATTCAGAAAATTGTCACTGAAAATAATAGGCATTTCACCGTTTTCAAGCGGTATTTTAGTGACAATGAGACTCAAAAATCGGCCCCCTGCTCAGTGTTCACTGCGGCCTGCCAGTGAAGGCGAGCCGGAGGGAGGGGCCTGACTGACTCTCGGAGCCATGGGACCCAAAGGACGCCATTTCCCATTCAGCTCGCCACAAGCTGCCCTGGGGACTTATTATTGTAATCCTTTATTTATCTTTCTTCTTAAGTTAGGTTATTTATAATATGATTATAAAAGTAAAATACAAGACCACATACAAAACAATACAAAATATATAAACACATTATAAAAAACCTAACCTAGGGTGCCGCCAGCAGCGGGGCAGGGCCCAAGCTGCCGGTGGTTAGGGCTGCAGAGAGAGGAACCGTCGGACTATCCGCGCTGTGTCCAAAATTACCGCCTTCTGCATCTGGCCCTTGATCCAACCACCGAGCGAGAGTCTCTTAAGATGTTGGTCGAGACTCTTCGCTATGAGACCGTTCGCTGAAACGACTATCGGGACAATGATCGTTGAATCAACATCCCACATGGTGGTTATCTCGTGAGCCAAGTCTAGGTACTTACTGGACTTGTCCTTCTCGGCTTTCACGAGATTCTCATCATGGGGGATGGTGATGTCAACGAGCACGGCCCGGCGTTGCGGTCGATCTATTATCACAATGTCAGGCTTATTGGCTACAATAGTCCTGTCAGTGATAATAGATCGATCCCAATAGAGCGTGGCACGGCCATTTTCAAGAACTGGCGCAGGTAAGTACTTGTAGTACGGTACTTCGCGGTCCACAAGGCCGTATTGAAGAGCAAGCTGCTGGTGAATGATCCGGGCTACGAGATTATGCCTGTGCAAGTACTCACCGTTAGCAAGATGAGAACAACCGGAAATGATATGCCTGTAATTATTTATACTATTTTATTGTGCTGTTATTTATAATTTTATAATTTAATTTAATGTAACTCGTTTAAACATTATAAATTGTATACTTCCAAAAAACATTAAAGAATAAAATATGTACAATTAACTAAATATAGTACCTACTATTAAGCAGAAAAAATCTTAAACTATACTTATCTAAAAAAGAAACCTAAAAACCACCCTCCAGGCCCGGCCCCTCGGCAGGGTGCCCATCACGATCAGCATTCATTAGGCTAGTTTCCTATATTTAAGGTAGTTCGCTTTTATGCAGTGCACGAAATAAAGCATAGAGTTAGAGTATATTGAATAGTATGGTATAGAGTTATCAGTCAAGATTTTCGAATGCAGCGCCATCTATTATTAAGTTACGACAACTTTTCATGTGACTTTCCATGCCTAAAGGTTCCTTTTTTTAGAACATAAAGCATGTGGACCCTTTTAACATGGAACGCCACATATTTATGGCGGGATTTCTAAATAGGTCATTCATCAACCAGGCACATTAATAAATATTTGAACGCTAACTTATTTGCCAAAAAAAGAAAGCATTTATAAAATTTCCAATTTAATACATGTAATTAGCCATAGAATTAGGCTTGTGTCGTTCACGAACTATGAACTGTTAGAAATAAAATCCCATCAATGACCGAAATGAACTGAATCTTTCCATGCTCTGAGAATCGGTCTTTGCTCATTTAGTTCAGTACAGGATCGGCGAACGCGAGCGGTTTGGATCGAGAACGAATGTGTGACTGCGCCGACCGAGAGCGAGAGCTACTTAGCAGAGCAACAAAAAAAAAGTCAAGTTTTCATATTAAACTTCGGTTACTTACAACCTTTCGGCCCGGAATGTTACTATCTGTGGACTATTCGTATCATTTGACACTATTCGGTCCCATTCGTTCTGATCTTTCCGACCGCAATGGTCGCTGGTCGCTGGTCTAGCTGAACTAAAAGAGCGAACTAGTTCGTGAGAGCGACTGAACGAGATCGGAGCGCTCCGATCAACGAACGAAACGGCACAAGCCTACATAGAATGCCGTTCGCTAGTTTGCGGGTGGTACAGCGACATCTAGCGAAAATTTTGAACATCAAAAAATACTTATACATTTTACGACAACCAGTCATTACCCAGTTTGCGGAGGTAACAGTGACATCTAGCGTACTACGGCATATAATTGATTTTTATGCCCTCTATTGTTAATTTCCCTAAGCATATCGAAATAAAGCAAATAAAGCACCACATAATTAAAAGAAAAATATGGTCAGTAGTTCTGTTTAAACATAATTTCTATTTAATAGTCAAAGAGAAAGATATAAAGTAAATGAATTGACCGTGACGTCACTCCTCAGTATTTCATAGTAATTCCATATTATATTAGCCAATCGTTTTCACAGTTCAAAAAGAAGCTGATTTGACTAGTTAGAAACTAGCCTAATATGCCTCAGTGCAAGTTATCACTAGATGTCACTATTACCATTGTAAACTAAACTGGGTAATGTCTTGGCGTCGTAAAATGTGTAAGTATTTTTAGATGTCCAGATTTTTCGCTAGATGTTGCTGTGCCGCTTGCAAACTAGCGAACAGCATTATATTATAGCACTCTTCGTAAACTGGCGATCAAATATATGAAAGAGGCGAGTTCCTACTTTCCTAGCACAGTCGTATGGTCGTAAGCTCGTGTAGGTGAATCGAAGAGTGGTATAATACTTATACATCTTATCTTATACTTTTAAACGAGCAATTCTTGTATATTTATTTATTTATTTATTTATTTATTTATATATATATTTATTTACACTGACGATCTCGGAAACCGCTCTAACGATTTCGCAGAAATTTGTTATGTGGGGGTTTTTGGGGTGAAAAATCGGTCTAACTTATCCTTAGGTCCCGGAAAACGCGAATTTTCGAGTTTTCATGCGTTTTTCTTCGCGCGCCATCTCGTGTGCAGTAGTTGTACTGTTAAGACAGAATTCTTTCGGTCGATGTAAGTACTATTTATTGCAAACACTAGATGGCGACACAGGTCAAGGCTAAAACGAATAGAAAATACACTATTTGAGTTTTTGTGGCGAAATGCGCGCCATCTCGTGTGGAGTAGTTGTGTTGTTAAGGCTGAGAATTCTTTCGCTCGATGTAGGTACTATTCATTTTTGAACTAGATGGCGACACATGTCAAGGATACGAAACAGAACCGAGCGAAGCTCGGTTGCCCAGATATTAATGAAATTATATGAGGTGAACGCGTACTGTGCTTGTATGCTTTTCATGAACTTACTTACATGGTAGCTACTTACCATTTTAATAATATTGGTGGATTTGGACGTAGCCTTAAACAAAGGATAGTATTCTTCGTTTTTCATTAAGCACGCCGCCACATCCAACGGAGCTAGTTTGTGCACCTAATTTTAATTTAAGCAGCATCTCTGATGGAGCGACAGTAGGTACCGCTTGTATATAGTCCAATTCGTGATCAGCGTAATCTACCACATAGGTATGTCACAATTAAAACAATGGCCGCTGTACACACATGGCCAACAGTTCCACCAACCCCCTTGGCCATGTGTGTAGAGGGCTACTTGGCCGTAAGTTGGCAGTTGGCGCTTGCGCTTGCCGGCCAACCGATTCGTGTCGGTTTTTTGTCCACACATCAAAGGATCTTGGCGCCAATGGCCAACTGCGTTTACACGTTGGCGCTTCATTCAGTTGGTCGTCAGCCGTCAGAGAGGACAGTAGTGATATATTTACGAAAATAATAAGTTTATCTATGCCAATAATAGTGTAGATTTTAGGAAATAAAATAACCTTGCAAATGTTTAATGTATTTCCTAAAAAAGATAAATGTTCTTATCAGAATATTCAAAAAATTGTTAATATTGCAAATAATTTAATTTTACTACGGGGTTATTATTTTTTAATATTTTTTTTCTGACAACGTCTATGACCAAGAATTTCCTAGATTTTTTCATTCCACGTCCATCTTTCATGAAGAGCCAATGCCAAGTGATTGGTTCGCCAATGTGTAAACAGCGGCTCTTATCTTGGCCAAGGGGTTTCACAAAGGGCTGGTGGAACCGTTGGCCATGTGTGTACAGGGGCCATAAAATGAAAGTCCACACGAAAGCGTTCATCATTGTGCCTTATTGCCTGTTTTCGGGCCAAGGTTTGAAACCAGGACCTATCATGGGTTTCACGGCCTCTGAAGAGGCTGTACCTCCAGCTCCACTCGTCGCGGTTTTTGCTAGGTTTGCTACAAGCGCCTGTTGCAAATTGATGGCAAACATGCATGTCATTCAAGGATTAAATAAATGAGAGCAGAAAAAAATATTGTTGTTCATTTGACCGATATCCGGTGTGATTTAATAGTTATTTGTTATACAAGGGGGCAAAGTTGTACTTAAACGCCGAGTGTGGTATTGAAAAACGAGCAAGTGAAAGGATTGTATAGTTGAACCACGAGCGAAGCGAGTAGTTCGAGAATAGAATCCTGCACTTGCGAGTTTTTTTTAACACACGAGAAGTAATAGTTATTTGTTATACAAGGGGCAGTTGTATTTTAACGCCGAGTGTGGAATTGAAAAACGAGCAAGTGAAAGACTTGCTGATCTTGCGAGTTTTTTAACACACGAGAAGTAAAATACATTTGCACCCGAGTGTAACACTAAACTTTCCCCGCACTATAGCGAGGAAACTACAACGCAAAAACTGCGTTTATCACTGCTTCCAGTATATTCACAGGTGGTAAATCATCTTTATTACTAGATTCAACTACTTTTATCAATTTTAAAGATAGTTAATTTGACTTTATTCAAAGTCAAATTACTTTATTCACTAGTCAATAAAATGCGTTTTTACTCACTGGTATTAAACGACAAAACACGTGTTTCCGAGCTAGTGAGGGGAAAATGTTATTGTTGGCAATTTAGTGGGGTACAGTTTATTGATATATGTTTCAGAACATAGTTCCCACACTTTGGGACGATACACGGCTATGCGTGCCAAGCTGACGTCAGAACGGCATGTCCATGTCACTATCTATTTAATGCTTAATTTCTTGATGTACTTACAGTTTTCTTCGCTTTAGCAAATAGGTACAGTTTAGGTCAGTTATTTGGAGCAAATTTTGTGACTATTCAGACATCTCTCACGCCATCCTGACGGACACAGTTGCAGGTGATCTGGCGGTTACGGTGATCGCTTTCCATCAGGCGGGCCGTATACCTGTTTACCACCGACGGTTTATACAAAATGCCTTATTTTGACCTTTAACCTTGAGGTTAAGTATTTCATTAGTACTGTTAGTGCGTTTTCACATTATCCGATCTGATATCGGATGTAGCACCGATATCCCATACATTTAAGCCGCCATCTTGGATTTTTGCCGGATCGGATAATGTGAAAACGCACTTAGCCCATTACTACTTTGATCCCCTGAAGATGAAAAGCCGTGACGCTCTTGCACGAAGATGAAAAGCCGTGACGACTGCAGTCGGCAGTATAGACAGATATATGGCAGTCATGCATATTCCATATGCTCCCTCCGGCAGTGACAACAGGGAATACCCAACGATAAAAATGTAAATTAAAAATACTACAAATATAATACAGATATTCTTTTATTGCCTACTAATACAAGAAAAGAAACTTAATATACAAAGTAAACACTGGCAAACAACCTTTATTTAGCTTGGTCAACGAACGATCCTAGATGGAATGGCCGAAAGCAGAAAGTTTCACTGCGGGATGTTGTTGGGGTAGTCAGGCAGGAGACATACATACCACAGTATAAGGAATATTCAGTAGTTAATCTCCGGCAGGTAGATGCGGGCGGTCTCTACTGCGCAAGGTCACGCAGGGTTGAACAAAATTACTATAAAGTTAATCAATCAACTTCGTACAAAGTAAGTTGTTGTTATCTAATAGGTACTATTAGGTAACTGTAAGTATTAGTGTAACAATACCACACCAGTCAATATTGAATACACAAAAAAATATTATTCATATATTAGTCTCATAAGCGCAATACTAGATTGTGTAACGATCCCGAGCAAAATGAGATATTCACGGGGACGGCTTTTCACATCACGTATGTGGTAATTTATATGTTATACTTAGATATTATTTAAAACAAAAACGCACTTTCTACTACGTACCATTCAAGTAGGTACGTGTTTTTTTCTTAAATACTGACGAAAAAGTATTTACATAAAATGTCTGAATAGATGGTTCCACAATATTTAAGTAGGTACCAAACTTTCGAGATAAGATAGATCGCATCATCTACCTAAATAAAAAACAAGTATTTGGTTACAAAGTAATTAATGTCGTTACAGGTAAATCCTTATTGATTTTAATGCATCACTATATTTCACTTTTACCTAACGCTGCAAAAATATAAGTATAAAAACCACTTACTTTTCTGCAAGTCTAGGAATTGTGAAGAATGTTATATCCGGATTTTTAGAACTGTTCTCCATACATCCATAAACACTAAAGTAACGAAATGACCTCGGCACTGACGTCATTTTCACACACACATCAAAACAGCGCGCAAACGCGGCCCCGACTGTCCAGCCCAATAATTACCAGTTTCGCATGTTTTCGCTGCATGCGAGGGGCGGGAGGGGGACACACCGCGCGGCGTGAAGTTTGTAAGAAGAGTTATTACTGGTTTATACTGTGTACATACTAAAAGTCCTCGGACTTTGGACGTGAGCTCGAAGAGGGGGGGATGAAAAAAGTCCCATTTTTTGGTTTTTTGCTTATATTTCAAAAACTATGCGTCATACGAAATTTTGGTTTACTACACCTTGAAAGCTTATAAAATTCTCTATAACTTTGATCTAGAAACTTTTTTTCTATTCTCAACTATTATCTAGGTATGAGCTCCTAAAAACTGTTAATTTTTTAAAAATCGTCCCCCCCCCACTTTTTGCTTCGTACATTGCTCCATATCTTGAAAAATATTTATCTTAGACAAAAGTTTTCTTGAAAAATCTTGTAGATCATTCAAATACCTTTCATAATATGTGTACATATGCTTCTGGGTCATGTACCGTTGAATAATTATACGACTTTAAAACGAAATTAAACAACAAATGTATGTGATAAACGTGTAAAATATGTATTTCATGAACATGATTGTATTAAGATGCTGTATAAATGCATTCACACAACAGGTAACAATACAATTAGCTGTATATAAAGGCCTTCTCACACCCACATCTACCACTACTACAATCTGTTGTGCACCGGCAAAATATTAACTTCAGTATTTCTTCCGGAGCAGCTGGTACTTTGGTTTGCACAGGAATCAGTAAGTTGCTTTCGTTCCGTGCCATCCCCATTCATCATCCTCCTTGCGTTATCCCGGCATTTGCCACGGCTCATGGGAGCCTGGGGTTCACTTTGACAACTAATCCCATAATTTGGCGTAGGCACTAGTTTTACGAAAGCGACTGCCATCTGACTTTCCAACCCGAAGGGTAACTTGAATGATCTACAAGATTTTTTAAGAAAACTTTAGTCTAAGATAAATATTTTGCAAGATATGGAGCAATGTATGAAGCAAAAAGTGGGGGAAAACGATTTTTAAAAAATTTACAGTTTTTAGGAGCTCATACCTAGATAATGGATGAGAATAGAAAAAAGTTTCTAGATCAAAGTTATAGAGAATTTTATAAGCTTTCAAAGTGTAGTAAATCAAAATCTCGTATGACGCATAGTTTTTGAAATATGAGCAAAAAACCAAAAAAATGGGACTTTTTTTCATCCCCCTCTTCGAGCTCACGTCCAAAGTCCGAGGACTTTTAGTATGTATGTCTCCTGTCTACCCCTAACAACATCCCGTAGTGAAACTTTCTGCTTTCGGCCATTCCACCTAGACCCCCTTTTGAGCATTCATTGACTGATCTAATTGGCCCATATATAGGTCCATGTAATATAACATGTAATATAAATAGTAACAACGCTGCGTTTGAAGTACGTCGGTATAGGACGCCAGTGGACACATCGCGGACGCTGGCAGAGTTGCAGAGGATGCTGGTGATCGCACGGAAGGAGAAGGGCAGAAGGCACGGTGCCGCAGTTAGCAGGGCTGTTCGGACTGGTGCGCGGGGAGGTTGCATGCCTGGAAATTACTATTATTAAATATTAATAAATAATAAATAAATATTATTATAGGACATTCTTACACAGATTGACTGAGGCCCACGGTAAGCTCAAGAAGGCTTGTGTTATGGGTACTCAGACAACGATATATATAATATATAAATACTTATATACATAGAAAACATCCATGACTCAGGAACAAATATCTGTGCTCATCCGGGATTAAAACCCGGGACCGCGGCGTAGCAGGCAGGGCCACCACCGACTGCGCCAGACCGGTCGTCAAAATTATTATTTATATATTATATCAGTCCTTCTAGCACAACTTGCTCTGTCGCGCGCGAGTCCATACTTGAAGTCGCGCTTGATGTATGGACTCGCGCGCGACAAGGCAAGTTGTGCTAAAGGGTCAGATGTTATTACCGGTAAGTACGTGCGACTTTCGTTCCGGAGATCGCAGGTTTCTACCCCGGCTCGCCTTCGGGTTGGAAGGTCACATGGCAGTCGCTTTCGTAAAAACTAGAACCTACACCAAATCTTGGGATTAGTTGTAAAAGCGGACCCCAGGCTCCCATGAGCCGTGGCAAATGTCGGGATAACGCAAGGAGGATGATGAGACGTTATAGAACTTGGTAATACATGATTTATAGGTACTAAGATCCGTCACATAGCTGTCACAAGAAAACGGGATATACCAAAGATATACAGAGTCAGGTAAACGTAGCAAAGATCTTTAAACAGGACACCTAAAATATTACTATTGGTAGCAATGGAATTGTTATATTATGTATTTGAAGATACAATAGTGATATCTAAGTGTAATCTAAATCTGTGTGTGTATCTAAAATTAATTTCTATTAGCTCATAGATGGCAGTGGGGTGCGCCCCGCCGGCGACAAAGTTGTGACTTTTTTGTCTCAATTTGCAAGGTGCGCCCACGGGAACGACAGCGACGCAACTTTTCCTTTTTTCATGAAATTGAGACCTTATGAAAAAAAAATTTTTGGTACTCCAGAATGAGTGTTTAAAAGTTTTGATGAACTGCTTAGAATTTTACAACCCGGCATCGTTTTTTCTCACAATTGTCGGAATATTCTTTTACAACATTCTTGTCATATAAAATCGGTCTTTCCTTTACTTCTTCACTTAAACGACAGATATCAATGTCATCTTAAACAATCGGCATTTTAAATGTCAAAATGACAACTGAACGGGAACAATTTTGTCGTCGTGTGCGCACTTGCATTAAATCAATAGGGAAGGAGACAGTTGTGCGCAGGCTTGTCGCCGAACACGCAGACAAAAAAGTTGCGTCGCAACGTGGGCGCACTTTCATACTATCATATCGTAATGAAATGAAGTGGGGATGAAGCTAGGAACATACTACGCGGACGTCCGTCGTCGCGCGACCGCAGACGCGGATCTGGACAATGAATATACACTTAACCGTGCAAACTATCGGTCGACGGTCGTGGACGTGGCCTTGAGCGCATGTACGTCCGATCGAAATCTGGCTCGCTGGATGTTTTGGTCAGCCGAAGCCACGTCCCGAAGACCGTGCACACCGATCGGTCGCGGTCGCTCGACGGCGGACGTCCGCGTAGTATGTTCCTAGCTAGATACTAGATAGTGTACCGTACATACCTATTCATCCGGCTGGGAAAGGCTGCACACGAGGCGGTAACTTAGGCCATGCAGGCGCGCACGAAGGCTGGTTGGTGATGCTGCGGCAGCAGGTAAGTCAGCTTGTCGGTTGTCTTCATATCACAGTCACTGTGTGGCTTCTCCATAGACCTAAGAGAAGAAAGTTACAGTACAGTTACAGCGTTGCGTCGGGCCAACTGTATGGAAAAAGACGCCGCATCGACGCGACGTCGACGCGGCATCAGGCTTTGCCCATACAGTTGGCCCGACGCGACGCTCGCGAGACGCCCGATGTGGGGGCCCCTAAAGCACCACAAAATTAGACGAAATATATGGACAGTAGCATGTTTAAAATTTAATGTCAAAGAGTAAGATATAAAGTCAATGAATTGACCGTGACGTCACTCCTCAGTATTTCATAGTATTTCCATATTAGCAAATAGTTTTGACAGTTTTTAAAAAGAAGCTGATTTGACTAGTAGGAAACTAGCCTATTATGCAAATATAATATATCTTACATGGGTTTGTGTGTGAATTTCTGTCAAATAGTACGTAACAAAAATATATCATAAATGCGTTGCTAATGCTATATATCTTCGGTAAATTATCGCTCCGTCCTTGACGGGCTGTAAGGTTCGCTCGACACTTCAACTCATAGGAAAAAGAAAGTAGGCCACTTGGGACTTACCCGAAACCGATGTAAAATAGCAAAATAAGTAAAAAAAAATGAATTTACCTCTATATCTACAGCCTCACTCACTTTTTGTCAGTTATGGCAGGCCCCAGCAAATTCAAGTTGTCGTTTACGTGAACCTGCTGTTTGCTTCTCCAAGTGGATGAGAAGGTGATCTGTAACTTAAACTAGAAGGTAACTCCCAGCCCCTCTCCGCCCCGGTATATCAGGATCAGGACATTAGCGGCATCGGTAAGCAATATCCTCGTATGTCACGACAATAATTATTTACCGTTACCCCCAGGGCGCACCGGCCAAGACCCTTCAGATGCCAGCTGATCAATCGGATCAAGAGGAATTAGAAGTGCCTAGGCTCTCGAGGAGGTTTCCTGCACGGGAAGCATGGTCGCGCGATAGACGATAAAATATCAGGCCGTCCCTATCGCACTATCAGTAAGTGCGATAGGGACGGCCAGATGTTTTATCATTTATCGCGCGACCATGCTTCCCGTGCTGATGTGGCTCCCCACCACCCACCCTCCACAGACGTTTAAAAAACATACATACTTGGACTAAGTGTAGTTCAGTTATTTATGTTTTTTAACATAGACAAAAATAAAATAAACTTAAAAAAATTTCAAAAACATACTTAAATTAAGAAATATATATAACTGGACTAAAAGAGTGTTTAGTTCAGTTATTTTATACTTCTACGTCAAAGATAGAAAAGTAAAAAAAACCATACTAAATTTTACGATGACTCGGTGGCTCTGCACTCAGCAGTCACAGGCCAGTGGTCCCTGTAAATATAAAATAATTTAAACTATCATATGGTTCACAATGAGTCGTAAAAGTATTAAATAGAATAATTAATAAGTATGTGGAAGTCCTTATATTGACGAGCGACTCAGCGATGGCTTGCGACTTGTCAGCGCGGCGCCTGTAAAAAAATACCGTTTATAAAGCTTGCTTATTATTAAAAATGTTTTCCCCTCACTAGCTCGGAAACACGTGTTTTGTCCTTTAATACCAACGGGTAAAAACGCATTTTATCCACTAGTGGGTAAAGTAATTTGACCTTGAATAAAGTCAAATTAACTGCTTTAAAATTGATAAAAGTAGGTGAATCTAGAAACAAAGATGATTTACCACCTGTGGAACTACTGGAAGCAGTGATAAACGCATTGTTTGCGTTGTAGTTTCCTCGCTATAGTGAGGGGAAAAGTTTTGTGTTACACTCGGGTGCAAATGTATTTTTCCCCTCACTAGCTCGGAAACACGTGTTTTGTCCTTCAATACCAGCGGGTAAAAACGCATTTTATCCACTAGTGGGTAAAGTAATTTGACCTTGAATAAAGTCAAATTAACTGCTTTAAAATTGATAAAAGTAGGTGAATCTAGTAATAAAGATGATTTACCACCTGTGGAACTACTGGAAGCAGTGATAAACGCATTTTTTGCGTTGTAGTTTCCTCGCTATATTGAGGGGAAAAGTTTTGTGTTACACTCGGGTGCAAATGTATTTTACTTCTCGTGTCTTAAAAAACTCGCAAGTTCAGGATTCTATTCTCGAACCACTCGCTTCGCTCGTGGTTCAACTATAGAATCCTTTTACTTGCTCGTTTTTCAATTCCACACTCGGCGTTAAAATACAACTTTGCCCCCTTGTATAACAAATAACTATTACTTCTCGTGTGTTAAAAAACTCGCAAGTTCAGGATTCTATTCTCGAACCACTCGCTTCGCTCGTGGTTCAAATATAGAATCCTTTCACTTGCTCGTTTTTCAACTCCACACTCGGCGTTAAAATACAACTGGGCAAAGTTTGTATAACAAAAACTATTATATCAAGGACATATTCCTAAGCTTAAATGGAATTATTAATTATCTCAAATAAACCTAAAAGTAATAAATAATCACCTTCATTTTGGAAAGTTTCTAAAGTACCGGTAGGTAAATTTTTTGTTTAAACCTCTGGATAGTCGAGTTCGAAACACGATTAAAGTTTTTTGTTAACTAGTGTTCGTCCTAGGGATATCTATTGAAGACCAATGGATTAAGGATAGAAAACTAGTATATCTTCGGACGTGTAAGAAGTGATAGATATATAAATACACAATTTACATTCAGTAGACGGTCTTTCTGGGTAGAAAGACAGTCTACTCTGGGCCTTCCCGACACTGACCTTATTTAAAAAAAAGTTTTGTTAATCTTTTTTCGCGAAAATGTCTATAACGTCATTTTCCGGATAATTATGGCCAATAAGATATTATTTTAATATCAACTTTATATTATATTTATATCAACTTCTGTAAAGATTTTATCAGGAACAGTTTTTAAGTCATTCGTAATTTCTTGGAAGCAAATATGCAAAGTATCTAAGCATGTTTTACTATGTAAAATGTAACTGATAGTTTCATGTATTAAAAACGTAGATCTGTAGAAGACTAGATAAAATGTTGATTTTACCCTTGCCATACTGATGATAAAATTGATGAGCTGATTGTCAGTTGACTCAGTTCCATTGTTTAATGAAATCTTCACGAAGGCTGCAATCGCGTGCTCCATCTATTAAGTTGAAATTCCATTTCAAGTATTATTTTAGTATTTGTTGAAAACTGATTTGTAGAGCTGATACAAAGTAATAATTTGAATTATTCAAACCTAGTTTAGGACTCTGTCATACGGTTAGGATTTTGAGCCCTTGGCTCGACGGTCAGCCTATTGCCGTGGCTCAGTTCTTGACCTAAAATTGTACTTATATTCACTATCACGTTTATGATAAACTTAATTCAATTTTACAAGAATGGAAAGGAATATTTCTATACAATTTAAATTATATCATTAACATCATTTAAAGTATAAATATCAATAGAATTATTTATAAAAAATATTAATTTATTATCTATGACTATATTGTGTGAACGTTCCTTCACTCTTACAGTAAGCGAGGCACTTAGAGATAATAAAAAAAAAACATTAATTTATCTTACCCAAATGTGGGTTCCATTATTCATAGGCTTTTGAGCCCACGGCTCGACGGCGCTAGACCGTCACTGGCCCCCTTCGCCCCTGAAAGGTATATAAAAACAATTAGTTTCATTCTCCGAGGCACCCCCCTCCCCCTTTTCATATTTTTTCTACTCCTGTGTTGTTATTCGTCATTTACAGTGTCGTGCATAGATCGTTGAAACCCTACATGGCGGATGCCCGCCCCCGCTCGGCGCCCTGCGCACCCACGCATACGATATACGAGGTGAATCATACTGTCCTGAACTCGTAGCGCAATTACTGCGCCTTTATGTTCCTATGCCGACCAGAGTCAATTTCCGGCCTCGTGATCGTGGTTTATTTGTAGGCCCAGTATCGCGAACCGTGTCTCACAGAAAATCTCCTCTTGTTCGCCCTTTGCCCCTCCTGAATGCTCTCTTAGCATCAGCACTTGAGTGCGATTTATTTGCTGGCAGATGGAGTGCTGTACGCGACGAATTATTGAGGTTCTGCGAGAGGATGGATGTACGTCTTTCAACAGTTTATCATGTATAAAAAATGTTTTGTACTTGTTTTTAGTTTTGCAGTGATTTAGTATTAAATACTGTCATGCTGTATCACTATTTTTGAAATAAATAAATAGATCTTAAAGCATTGTTAGGTAGCTTTATAGCGGGCCGCGGGGCGCCGGCCGGGGAGCGAGCGACAGGGGGAGGCAGGAACAGAGGGGAGACCGACAAGTCAAAATATAGGAAATAAATATAATAATTTCACGAAAGTTATTTTACAAAACTATTAAAAAGTAAGTACATGGTCGTAGAAAAAGTATTGTATGCAACGGTGTTTAACTGAGTCAAAAAACACTCGTGGCGTCTTTATTAATAATTTTCGGCTTCGCCTCAAATTGTTACTCACGCCACTCGTCTTTTTTACGCGTACCATACAAGAAAGAAACGAAGAAAACAGCAATCCGTTGTAATAAATAGTGGATCGGTAAAATCTGACTGTGGGTCTGTGGACATTGGGGTCCCCCAGGGTTCGTCCTTGGCTAATCTATGTTTTTTATTACAAGTAAATGACTTACCGGACGCCGTAGACGGCAATATGTACGTTTTTGCTGACGACGCTTGCGACATAATAACCGCTCCTAACATAGACAGCTTAGAGACGTCAATCACCCGTGACGTACATAAACTCCTACATTGGTTTTCTGTTAATGGGCTCGTCCTCAATGTGTCAAAAACTCAGGTTCTCCACTTTAACCTAGGAGGGAGACCGCCAAGACCGCTAGTGGTTACCATTAACAACACAATCCTCCCGCAAGTCAACTCTGCCAAATTTTTGGGTGTTACATTCGATCAATCGCTAAAATGGGACACCCAAATTCAATTAGTATGCACTAAGTTGGCAGGCATCTGTTTTGCACTTAAAAGATTGTCTTTTGTTCATCCTCAAGCACAAGTGCGGAATAGTTATTTTGCCCTTTTTCATTCTGTGCTAAACTACAGTCTAGAATTTTGGGGGGTCGCCGCTGACTGGCGTCGTGTCTTCGTGTTGCAGAAGCGAGCGGTAAGAATAATAGCCAACGTGCCTTCTGGATCGCCAGCTCGACAACTATTTATATCATTACGTATTATGACATTACCATCGCAATATATTTTTAACATTGTAAAGTTCGTAAGAACCCACATTGACACATTCCCACACAGAGCCGGTAACTTGAGATGCTTAAGGAACAGGAACAGGGGTTTACTCGAAACATCTAACTTCAGACTGACCAAATCTACCAAAACGACCTATGCTATTGGCCCTAAAATCTATAATTGTATCCCCGAACAAATAACCGCTATATCCAATGATAATGTATTTTACAATAAATTAAAAAAATGGCTTATTGATAATGCCTTCTATGACATCAATGAATTCCTTGAAATGTAATATTTAGCGCGATAATGTATTTAAATTATTTAAATTATATAGAACACATTTATAAATTTTATAATTTAATTCTTAGAGTAATAAGAATTATGTACTTAGTAATAATGAATGTTTATGTTTCTGACGTGTAATGTATAAATATGCAATATCAATAAATATGAATATGAATATGAATATGCAAAAATAAAGTTTATAAAAAAGAAAAAAAGAATCTAGACCCACCTTATAAATATATGTTAATGCAGGAGCCAATATGACTCCTGCAATATGGACATCGGTTAGCTCCGGAAGCCTGCTGTACTCCCACGAGACACGGGTCACATAATACGTGTCGCAAGGTATGAGCACGCGCGTGGGTGGCTGCTCCAGGCATATACCGCAGCGCGTGGCGCGGGGGGCGCGGGCGCGGGGGGCGCGGGTGGTGCGGGGGGCAGCAACACCTCCACCTCGGCGTCGGGCACTTCCTCGGCCCAGTCCGCCACCTCGATCTCCTCGGCCATCTCCGGGACGTCAGGGTCTGCGACCACTTCGCCGACGTTTATGCGAGCGCTGACGGCGACCAGGAAGTATCGCAGCGTGATGATGCCGGCTTCCAGAGCCCGCATGTTATTATTGACTGCCGTCGCTCGGACGAGTTGTGCTTCGCGATTACGTCTGGTCGGTCGCGCGGCCCCGTTCAGTTGTGCCTGCCTTCTCGCGTGACAGTTGGCAAAATTCTCTGCCATTCTTTCTGTAAATATACAAATATAAATAAGTAAATCATAAAACGTAGTCAAATTATATTTGGATTTAACATTTTAAGTTCAGGTACCCTTAGACCGTCAACAGACAGCCTTACAATTCATAATCTTTAAAAAAAACTTGTATGCAATCTGTCAGATTGATCTGAGTACTTAATCTTAAATAACAAGAGTGTATGTAGAAGACAGTCGCGAAATTGTATGAAACTCCGCGTGCACTCGATCTGATTTTTATAAAATAATATTTTTTCAGATTATAATTTTAAGACTGACGGCAATAGCCGGCCTATATTGTACAATACGAATCGATTCTCAAAAGTTGAAATGGACGATAAGTAAGTTGTACAATAACAAGTTATACAAAACAAGATTTCAATGAGATAATTATAATAGAGTTGCTTTTTGAATAGGTACCGACTGGATGGAATAATAAGGAAGGAAAATATAATTAATACCTCATAATTTAAACTTAACAGTTTATTTACACACATTTATAATATTGAAAAGTACAAGGGAATATTTGAGTAAACCATACATGTATTATGTAAATATCTATAATTTTTTCCAAAACCCAAACAGGGATTTCTTTTAGATTAGCTGAGGGGGGGGGGGGGGGGGGGGGGGTTTGAAATTGTGGACCTATGAAGAATATGAATATAGTGTGATATTTAAAGTATACTAGGCACAGATAGAATGCATGAAAATGCACCACAGTATAGTGCAATTCCCTTTAAATGTGTCGGTAATAGCCAATAACAATAACAACAATAGCAGGTAAACTTGAGGGCTAGAAGTTTGTATGAAAATCACAGAAAAGGAGATTAAAAGTAGGAGGGCCATTTTTTTTTCAAAGTTGTCTGCCTCACTTTGTTTTTGGATTTGGAAATGTTTATGTGTTTTCCACTCAGAATCACGAGCTCTTTCATTCCTAATAGGAGAAAAAAGTGTCCCAAAGTTTTTTCCCCTTCCGTTACCATTTTTTCATACATTTTATATGGCGGTAACGGAATGGAAGGTTCGAAAAAAATGTATGGAAATCTTGGGACTTTATTTTCTCCTATCAGGATCGAAAGAGCTTTCGATTCTGAGTATGAATCGCGTAAAAAATACCCATGTTACAAAAAAGCGGGGTGGACAACTTTGAAAAAAAAAAATGGCCCAGGTACCTAATTACCTCTGTCATTATTGCTATAGGATTATCAAGTAATTAACAAAAGTGTATTTGAGTATAAATGAAAACGAATCTATCAAATCAGTTTGGCATTGTAAAAAAAAACACAATAGTTTTTAGATGAAAATAGAACTGTTTCCCGGGTGTAGTATTTAGCCCACGTAGGCAAGTATGGTCACGCGATAAATGATAAAACATCTATATATATATATATAGATAGGGGCGGCCTCATGTTTTATCATTTATCGCGCGACCATAGTTGCCTGCCAGGTATATTTAAGAATTCGTTTATCCATACTAATACTATAAATGGGAAAGTGTGTGTGTCTGTTTGTTTCCCCGTCTTTCACGGCAAAACGGAGCGACGAATCGACGTAATTTTTTAGGTGGAGATAGTTGAAGGGATGGTGAGTGACCCAGGATACTTTTGGTCTCTTTCTAACGTGAGCGAAGCCGCGGGCAAAAGTTAGTATTATATACATCCTATAATAGAGGACATATTGCATATAATGTATTGACATATCTGGACACACATAACACTAATGATATTACCACCCTAAATATCTGTACATAATGTTAAACAAATGCATTGAATTTTATTTCATATGATACAAGTGTGCTAGGTTGGTCATTCATTACACATCACGAGGCGATGTGTCCACTAAACACTCGTAAACACTATTTAATGAAATATTTCAAAAATATACAACCATCATTCGTTTACAATATAATGTTTCTGCTGAGAGTAAACGCATTCTCAGCATAAACCAATGTGTAAAAAATAACCTATACTAAAACTGACAAGTGACATCAAATGTAGTAACATTATTAGTTATTTACGATACAAGTGCAAAAAAGGGGAAATCTAAACGAGTGACATAAAATGAATAATAGGGAACGTTGTAACTTGTAAGTCGACAACAGTTACGAATTATCTAATCGCACGTGTATTGTACATTACAAGTAGATATACTGTCCTCTAAAGTTTCGACATGGATTATTAGTAAACTAGGTACTACTTTGCGCATTAGTAAGGATATTAGTTAAGACGCTACAGGAGCGAAAATGATAAAATTAAAAGGAGCCCCCTTTCAATTTGGGAACTATAGTTAAATATATACTAGTGTAATTAACTAGATTTATCGAAAAAAAAAATTGTCCAATAAGAACAACTCAGTTAAAAGATATTGCGAAAAAATCTTTGAAATCGAGGTTCCGCTCTCGACTGTTTCCTCTTTCAAAACTTAATCAATCGAAACGAAATCTGAATAACAATGAAATAATCTGTGTCGGACCGTTTAGTTTTTTTGCTTAATTGTTAATTCAATTTTGAATACCACACATTTTTGCGTCATAATCAATAACGCCGTTTTTGGAAATTTTGGATGGGCTCCAGCGTCTTTAAAAATAATAATAACAAAAAAATCAAAACGCTCCGACACAAATAAAAATAATAATAATCTGTGTAACGTACTCTATAACCCCTGTTCGCCAACTTACCTATCTGAGAGATTTAACTATCTGGCTGAAGGCAGTGAACACCGCTTACGTTCAAGCACTAATCTTACGCTTGCCATTCCGACAAATAATACACGTACGTATGCAAAGTCTTTCACGGTGCGCGCGGTGAAATTGTGGAATGAACTGCCCCGGTCTCTCAAACAGTCTCAGTCTGTGGCATCACTCAAGACTAATTTGAAGAAGCTTTGGCTTTCCAACCAAGCGTGATCTGGTTATGTGTATTCCTTCTGAACCTACTCCTATTTGAGAAGTACATATTTCTTGCGATATTCATATTTATGTATATATATATTTATATATCGTATTTTATTTGTGTATTCGTATATGTAGTTTATTTCATAATATTATTTAGTATTTATGTAGTTTATTTACTTGTGGACATTATTTTGGTTTATTTCTGACCTTTATTGTACTTCTGTAAGTTTGTCTATCTTGCCTACTTTAATGTTCCTCTCATCTAATCTAAGGTTAGCTGGAAGAGATCCCTTATAGGGATAAGTTCGCCTTTGTACCTCTGTTCCTGTAAACTGTATATGAATCTGTTGTACACAATAAAGTGATTACTACTACTACTACTACTACTGTGTTGAAAAAATCATTGTTCTGTTTTCAAAAAATAGAGAGGAAATAGTCGAGAGCGTTTGTATGGAGAATTGACCCCTCCTGTATCGTCTTAAGTAAATGACACTATTTTTACAATACACTTTAAAGTAAATCAAGGAAATGAAATTCCATTTGTTTCTTTCATAGGGTCCCTAGAAGCACAGTATAATAAAGAGTACTATCAGTATGGCCACTCCTGCTCCCCGCTGAAAGCACCGCCCACCCCCTCTCGGTTACTTCACAGTTACCGCCTGTCAAAAACGCGAACCGTCAACCTGTATATCTTACTCACACAAGCATAGTACGCGTTCACCTACACGAGCTTAGAATGTGTGCTAGGAACGCGCCTCTTTGATCGCCAGTGTCTGAGATGTGCTAGAAGTGAGAAGTCATTTGTTTTACAACGAGGCAAGTCATTGTTTAACCGCACGTAGCAGCAAGGAGCAAAATAAAAACACGTAATACCTACTCGTAGCGCATTATGTTTATGATACAAATGTGCCAATTTTGGCACATTTTGCCTTAAAAAGGACAGCAATTATTTGTACCTCTTGTCTAACTCCTAGCTGGGATGGCAAATTTTTTATTTTTATATTCTTTTGCCTGTATGAACGCGTTTTTCTCATTTGGCGACTTGTCAAGTAATGCGTACCTACACCGTGGACACCCTTTGACGACTTTTTGCAGACATTTCTTTAAAACCCAACCACAAACATAATTGCTTTGGCCGGCATCATTATCTTTGGTCAAGTTTCGCCAGTCAGCTCGTACGTCATTTGTTCAGAAGTACGCTGCTCAGGGTGGCTAGCCGAATGGCACAATCGCTCACGAAACGCTCACGAAATGAAGCGCTAGTAGATATCTATCTCTATCGCGCTTGCGTATTGGCGCGACAGAGCCAGCGGCGTATCGCTTTCGTTTGGCGTCGGAGAAATGCCATTCGGCTACGGGGCCAGAATCGTTTTTAGGGTTCCATAGTCAACTAGGAACCCTTAGGCCGTTTTCACATTATCCGATCCGATATCGGATGTAGGAAGGATGTAAAATGTAAGATTTATGCGCTTCCAGGTCTTCATTTATGTATTTAATAGATCACTATTACTAAAAAACGATATAAGATCACTATTACTAAAAAACGATATAAAACGCAAAAATTGCGGATATAATGCCGATGGCACTTTCCTACAACAGTTTTTGTCCGAGGCACCATCTAACTGCCGATATCGTGAGCGTCAGGACCCCTGGACCACTACAGATATTTGATGTTTAGTACATACTAAAATTTAGTACCTATTTGATACTATTTGGTACCTGAGTACATATATTTGGTACCTCCACTGATATCGAAAAATCGAGCGAATAAAGTGGCCAGACATTCTGACGTCAGGATGTCTGGACCATTTTTGGTTTACATAGTTCTAGACAACACTACTAATTGATATCTTAGTCAATATTTACTACCTATTTGGTACCTGTCAATATATCTTTTTCAAATTTTTTTGGCGTACCAGAAAAAAGTTATGATGGAATTTAAAGTTGTGAGCCCAGCCGTGGCGTTGAAGTACGTAGCGCCTGTCAAAAGAATAGAGGCAAATCCGCCTGCCCTCCTGCGCGTCAACTTAAATAGGAATTTATTTTTAGGCACTCGCACATCATCTCTACCGGATGACCGGTTTGGCGCAGTCGGTAGTGATCCTGCCTGCTACGCCGCGGTTCCGGGTTCGAATCCCGGTAAGGGCATTTATTTGTGTGTTGAGCACAGATATTTGTTCCTGAGTCATGGATGGAATGATGGATGTTTTCTATGTATATAAGTATTTATATATTATATATATCGTTGTCTGAGTACCCACAGCACAAGCCTTCTTGAGCTTACCGTGGGCCTCAGTCAATCTGTGTAAGAATGTCCTATAATATTTATTTTCATTTTTTTTATTTTATCTCTACTGACTAGTGGCATTAATATAGTCGAAATATAAAAGTAATTAGTGTAATTATTACACTAGTTTTCCATTTTCCTCCTGAGAGAACCTCCTACAGTCTCAATAACGTCTAATCTCATGTCATGTCGATGAGAGACATCTCCTGGCGGAGAAATTTGTAAATCATTTTACCCCTGACAGCCGGTCATTTTTGCGAGTGTTCAGCAGCTGTAGAGCTGTATGGCAGATTTGGCGGCATTGTGGTTGTAGGTACTGATAGTAGATGATTGATTTGATGTTTGTATTTATTCTTAATTCATAATTGACACTAATCGATGCAAAAACAAATGTTACCGAAAGCAGTGGTTTATTTATATGATGAACCCTTATAACGGAGCTCGTGGACCATAGACTGGTCCACATCATCAAAATACATCCTATATACCAATATTACCAATGACGCTGTTAATTATAACAGTTTATGCTATTTCCCCCCTAGAATTTGCCCAACTGTTGCCACGTGTTTAGGTCTCTCAGGAGGAAAATGGAAAACTAATGTAATTACACTAATTACTTATATATTTCGACTATATTAATGCCACTAGTCAGTAGTAGAGATGATGTGCGAGTGCCTAAAACTAAATTCCTATTTAAGTTGACGCGCGCAGGAGGGCAGGCGGATTTGCCTCTATACTTTTGACAGGCGCTACATACTTCGACGGCACGGCCGGGCTCTTAAATTCAGTCATAACTTTTTTCTGGTACGCCAAAAAAATTTGAAAAAAATATATTGACAGGTACCAAATCCGCTGGCTCCACAGAAAACCAGCGCCGTTGACCACGCTAGCCGTGTCATCTGCAATGCTGAGTGGAGACCATTTTAGGCCTCACATCGTTATTAGTACTTTTTACCTTGTGCAACTTTTTGTCCTATTTTATCTATTGATGTTTGATGTGTTTTATCCTACTTTATTAATTGATTTGTACTTACTGATGTGTTGCCTGAATAAATGAGTTCTATTCTATTCTATTCAAATAGGTAGTAAATATTGACTAAGATATCAATTAGTAGTGTTGTCTAGAACTATGTAAACCAAAAATGGTCCAGACATCCTGACGTCAGAATGTCTGGCCACTTTATTCGCTCGATTTTTATATATCAGTGGAGGTACCAAATATATGTACTCAGGTACCAAATAGTATCAAATAGGTACTAAATTTTAGTATGTACTAAACATCAAATATCTGTAGTGATCCAGGGGTCCTGACGCTCACCCGATATCGGCAGGACGCTTCCGACATTTTTTGGCATGCCGGAGCCCCCGCCAGTTGTCGGCCGATAATATTTGTTTGTGTGCGTATATAATGTATGTATACGTTTGTAGTAGTATGCGTAACAAAAATGGCGTCTATTAAACAGCTGCTAATGATCGAAATTCAAAATAGTTGACAATTACGTCACTAGGTGATCTACAATTTATAGAGGTAAGTTGGCATATTTTTTATTAAATGCTGGTAAGTATATAATATTAAACGTTAAATGAATACATTCACTGTTTTCGTTGGTAGTTTGTGAGAACTGAGTGAGCACCTGTTAATGAGTGAATGATCAGCGTGTTTTTTTTTCGGAGGGTGCTCATCCACACGCACACATTGAATTTAATTTCCCTGATTCACTTTTTTCATAAATTTTGTTGTCTTTAAAACATCTATCGCTTTCTGTCATAACTCATGGTGTTTTGAATTATGTTTCACAGGGCCTTTATATTCTTTAAGATTTGGTACGCAGAGACTTGTTGGACATTTGGTGAGCTTCTTCCAACCGGTGCTTTTATGAAAGCTCCTTTTTGCGTATACGTTTAATTTCCGTTTGAAGTTTCTTGACTTCAAGAATCACCTCACGTTTGGTCGAAACTGAAAAAGAAAAACAAAATTATTGTTTTGGTCAAATACAATAAATTTATCTAAGAAACTAGTGTTTTACTAGTGTTTTAACTCTTACTGTTAATGTTATCGAGTTATTCAAAAAATAAGTTTAATTCTTCAATAAGTGTAGTACGGCCTTCATAACTTCCTAGTATTATTTACATAGTTTCCACATTACATAGTTTACATTCCTAGTTTTACATATCCATACTAATATTATAAATGGGAAAGTGTGTGTGTCTGTCCATCTTTCACGGTAAAACGGAGTGACGAATTGACGTGATTGTTTAAGTGGAGGTAGTTGAAGGGATGGAGAGTGACATGGGCTACTTTTTGTCTCTTTCTAACGCGAGCGAGGCCGCGGGCACAAGTTAGTACCTTATATTTACCTTGTACTTTTGTCTTTTGAATAAATATATTCTCGAAACAAAATTAAAACTTTTAGCCTTCAGTTTTGACAATTTAACCCATATCCTACAACTAACATTTGTTAAAATTGGCAAATATTCAAGCATCACTTTCGCTATGTAACCAAATACAATCAATATACGTATAGGTACCGTTCAGGTTTGAGATAGGCACTAGTTGTACGAAAATGACTGCCATCTGACCTTTCAAGCCAAAGAGTAACAACTAAGTAGGCCTTATTAGGTTTAATCCGGTTTCCTCACGGTGTTTTCCTTCACCGGAAAGCGACTGGCAAATATCAAGAGACATTTCGCACATAAGTTTCGAAATCTCATTGGTACGAGTCGGGGTTCGAACCCGCAACTTCGGATTGGCGCACGCTCTTACCACTAGGCCACCAGCGCTTTACCACAAGTACAAATGAATACCTACACTTAGGTACTAGTATTAAGTGAGCGAGAGGATCGATATTTACCTCGGGCAGAAGTAGCGAAATCAAATTTAGATTGGTTGTTATTTCTATGTTCGACGCCGGGTGTGCCTGAAATTTAAAAACATAATTTTTAAGAAAAAAAACCGCCGCCTTTGGGGTTCTTGTGAAAGCTACTTGCGAATTGTTGGATTATGTAGAAATGTATAGGTATTTTCTAAAACTGCTTTTAATACTTTAATTATTTGATGGCAATACAAATGAATATACATCTGTGGGCCTAGTGAAAAAGGGTATAACTCAAATTGACTCGGTGAAAAAGGTCACAAGAACGAGATAGGACTTGTGCCCTTTTTCACCGAGTCAATTTGAGTTATACCCTTTTTCACTAGGCCGACAGACATATACCGTTGAGGTTTGAGGAGTTTCCTCAACAATTCCTCATGAATCTGATTATAAGAAATCGAAGACAAAATTTGATTTGAAAAGTTGAAAACTCAATATTCGTAACAAACATAACTAAATAAATGTCACTGTTCTGAACTTAAATGCATGCTATTCTTATAAAAATACCAAAGTCACTATAAGTGTGCCGTTCAGATTTGAGGAGTTTGGTTCTGATCATCATCAGCAGTTCCACTGCACCAAATGTCAATGTGCTGTTGTTATAAAAATACCAAAGTCACTATAAGCGTGCCGTTCAAATTTGAGGAGTTCCGTTCTGACCATCATCAGCAGTTCCACTGCACCAAATGTCACTGTTCTGGACGTAAGTGCATGCTGTTCTTATAAAAATACCAGTCACTATAAGTGTGCCGTTCAGATTTGAGGAGTTCGGTTCTGACCATCATCAGCAGTTCCACTGCACCAAATGTCACTGTTCTGGACGTAAGTGCATGCTGTTCTTATAAAAATACCAACGTCACTAAGTATGCCGTTCAGATTTGAGGAGTTCGGTTCTGACCATCATCAGCAGTTCCACTGCACCAAATGTCACTGTTCTGGACGTAAGCGCACGCAGTTCTTATAAAAATACCAAAGTCACTATAAGTGTGCCGTTCAGATTTGAGGAGTTCGGTTCTGACCATCATCAGCAGTTCCACTGCACCAAATGTCACTGTTCTGGACGTAAGCGCATGCTGTTCTTATAAAAATACCAAAGTCACTATAAGCGTGCCGTACAGATTTGAGGAGTTCCGTTCTGACCATCATCAGCGGTTCCACTGCACCAAATGTCACTGTTCCGTACGTAAATGCATGCTGTTCCTTAAAAACACAAAAATCACCATATGTGTTCCTTTCAGATTTGAGGAGTTCCCTCGATTTCTCCAGGATCCCATCATCAGAACTGGGTTCTGAGAAAATTGGGAACAATCTGTATGCATATACATTCAATAAAAAAAAAATTGGTCCAGTAACGACGGAGATATCGTGGAACAAATATTAAAAAATAAATAAAAGAAACATATAGACAAATTGAAAACCACCTTCCTTGAGAGATTTGAGGTGGCGGTTAAAAATATCATTTTTAAACGTAAAAGAGGAAAAATTAAGTAGCCCTGGGCGATACTTCAACTCTCTGCCAACTGAGCCACTAAGACCTCATCACCAAATTAATTTAATAAGAATTAGCACATTGTTTAATATGTTTTTAATAAAACTCAGTTTATTACTGAACATAGGTACTATTCATTTTAATAAATTTTCATTCATATTTAAATGTATTTAAGTTGAATTATATATTTTAGTTGAAGATTATAGATCCATGAAGATGTTATATGAGCTCACCCTTTCCAAGCTCTGATAGGATAATTTCTGTGTGATTTTGCACCATCACCTTTGATCTGGGCTTGGCATTCTCCTTGCCCTCCTTGGGCGGCAGCACGCGCTTGACGACATGGCTGCTTACGTCGTCCTCCTTGCTCAGGTTGAACAGCTTGCGGATCTCGGACGCACGTTTGGGGCCGAGACGGCGTGGCGGGGCACTTTGCCGTTGGTCAGTCCGGGGATTTTCTGTCAAAATTATTGACTACCAAAGTGTCTGAAATTTGCGAGACAAGAAGGGTTCCCTAAACATATCGCGGAATCGGCGCTAGCCGACCAAAAATCGCTCGTTAGTATAAAGTCGCCTATGCGTCATCGCCGCTGAACGCAGCCGTACGGCCCGTACGCATGTTCATACTAATGAGCGATTTTTGGTTGGCGAAAGCCGAATCAGGGTTGATATGTTTGAGGAGAACTTTTTGACAATTTACAATTCAATATTGGGTTGTAGGCGCAAAGCATTTTAGCGTCTTTGGTAGCCAAAGAGTTTAAATTTTAATAGCTTATGCCTCTTTTAATATTAAAAGGTATATTGAAATAGAATGTCGGATGATAAAGTAATGCAAAAGAGCTTGTTAAGCACTAGAGCGAGTGTTTTAATATCACAGATTTTATTCCCTGCTGCATATTATTATAAAAATTTGCAGATCTGGGAAACAGTAAGAACAGTGCGCGAGTCCATACATCAAGCGCGACTTCAAGTATGGACTCGCACGCGACAAGGCAAGTTGTGCTAGAGGGGCTGGTTTATCCTGCTTCCCACGGCACAAGAAGTAAGGGCACCATTTGCCCAGTGTAAACCTTACATTTTAGTAATGTGTCAGCTGGGCCTCCGTAGGTTGCCTTTAGCTCTGCAAGTCTGCACATGCCTCTCACAGGTCCGGAACACCAATGTTCTGAAAAGGAAAATAAATAAATATGTACTTAATAATAATTATCAGATACAGTGGCCATTATTATATTACATGACCAAAAAATTTAACTATGTAGTGTCTGCTATTCTGATTTGAACCTTAGTCTGACTTTCAAAATAGGAAAGGTGTAGTGTAATGCATTTGCTCACTTCGTTTTTGTTGGGTATGAGCCTGAAACTAAATATCAGCTCAAATGAACCCACTCAGACAGGGAAGTATAGGTCAATATCTGTATACCTAATAAAATCTTTTATTTCGGACAAACAGGGTATCCTTAGAAAGTTAGTAAACATGCCATTAGGGTTAGTATTTACAATATATCAAAACGTATGTCGGCAATCCGTATAATATTACACCTAATATTTCAACAATTCAATATTAATGTAAAAAAAATGTGGAATAATAACATCAATATCAATTAATAGCATATTTTTAAATTAAAGGAAAAATTTACACGACCAACAGGACTCGAACCTGCAACCTACGGCTTTAGACAATCACAAGTTATTATAGTAGACCGATTTTCATGAAACATGGCTAAGAACACTCCCAACTAACTCAGCTTAAAAAAAAACGAAATCTAAATCGGTTCATCCATTCAGGAGCTACGATGCCACTGACAGACAGACACACACACAGACAGACGGACGGACGGACATACGGACAGACGGACGGACGTGCCCCCCGTTCAGTTTGGTCATTTTCTATAATTAACATTAATAAATTTCTAAAAATAATACTTTCAATTTGTAGAGGTTCATAACTATGCCAAATTTCAAATTCATTGCTTTGCTGTAGCTGAGTCAGGTTTATCTTTGATCGCCAATGGCTTGCAGACAACCTGCTCTCTCTTAACATCTTTAAAAGGAAATACTTATTTATGTTTTCATAAAACGGCTTTTGCCCCCAGTACACGACGAAACCTTAAACTTTACTGTGACAATTCTACAGATGTTCCAACAACTCTCTCTCAAAGGACATGTGATGTATGTAGTCAGCAACTGCAGAATAGTAAAGTACCTATATAGTCATTACACTCAATGAAAACCTAAATTTCAAAAACACATTGATGTACTATCGGCAAGAGTCAGAAAAGTCTGAATTGATCATGTCGTACTGCATTGGCGTGTGGGATGGTTCCACTAGCTCTACCCCTTGAAAGGGCCCAAAGGTTTGTGCTAAAAGTCATGCTTGGAAAGCCCCAATGGTTTACAATGGTGACCCTTTATATTGATGTGGACGTCCTCAGTGTGAAGAAATTACTGATACTTCGCGTTTCATTATCATACATCGAAAAACTATAAATTCTGAAGAATATACCACATTACTCGGAAATAGAACCATTCAAATGCCTACTCCCACCACACACAGTATTCGCACACAGAAAACAGTATTTGCTAAACGTTTTCCTAACTTTCTGCATCCGCGTATTTACAACTCAGTATTTAAAGCCTGTAACATATCTAAAAAGTCCCCTTTAGTAGCAAAACACGTTATTAAGAACTGGTTGAAAATCTTAACTATAGGCGCGCGCATGCACGCTTATGTTCATTTCATTTTGGCTGCCACGTTTGGGGCTACAGGACAAATATACCTTATTGCAATTATTTCTTAATATCAATAAACTATTCTTATTCTTGTTATATTCTTAAGTAGTTCCTGAGATATTTAGGAATGTGACAGGCAGGCAGACAGACAGAGTCACACCATAAGGGTTTTTTTTTCCTTTTTGGTACGGAACCCTGAAAACAAAATCTAATAATTAGCTTACTAACAAAATATATATGTAGGTAAACAACTATTCAATTCATAAGTACTTTTTACAAGGCCTACATGGTTAAATATATTAGAGATGGGCCGAATATTCGGTAAATATTCAGTATTCAGCAAGTTTTTTAATGTTCACATTCGGCCAAATGATTTGGTGGCAATGCCGAATATTTACCGAATAAACAAAGTAAATAACTAACGATGATCTTACATATTCTATTGAATAAGAAGCTCCTATTTTAGTTGCTTTCTAAGGAACTATGAGTACTAAAAAGAGATAATTACCTTCTTATGCATCAAAATATAAATACAGTGAAACCTGGTTAAGTGGGACCTGGATAAGTGAGAAACCTCTTTAGCTGGGACCCAAGGTGCGGTCCCGACACTTTCGCACAGATTTACCTCTGTTAGTGAGACAAAACAGACCTCTATAACTGAGATTAGCCTTTTCGATTTTTTAGTCACATTTCCCTCTATTATTGAGACAGAGTGTGTATTTTACCTCTGTTACTGAGACTATATTTTAAATGTCTATTCACTTAATTGTCTGTTAAGAATTTTATAGAAATTTACCTCTATATCTGAGATACAGTCAATCTATGACCTCTGTAACTTGGACTATATGAAAATCTATTTCCATATTTTTAATAATTCTTAGCCCATCTGTAAATTATGCGATTGATTCTTTGTGTTTAGGTGAGTTTAAGGGTTTTATTGGTTATTTTAATTAATTAAAACTCAAATTTCGATTTGTAACATAAAAATTGTAAAAAAAAATATAACTTTCATCTTGCTTTCATAATATAAAATATATATGACACAATGACATTAAAGTCTTATAATATTTATATTAAATTATTTAAAGACAAGGCATATTTACCTTTTCTTTTAGCATGCAACTAATAATAACTATATGAAAAACACCTTATCACCTCTATAACTGACACATCCCCCTATTCTGGCCTCTATTAGTGATACCCTCTGTAAGTGAAACAAACGTTGTATTATACCTATCTAACTGAGACCCTGAATAAGTGGGATACCTCTTTAAGTGAGATAAATTTTGGCGTCCCTTGAAGTCTCACTTATCCAGGTTTCACTGTACAATTGTATTAAAAAAAAGTAAAAAAACCATAGTTTAAGAGTTGAGTTCAGAGTTGTTTTAACTAAGTTTTAGTTATCCACTAAGTCATAAGAACATATGTAACCATTATCAATCATTTAATAGTTCTAATCTTAACATCTGCTTCAAAAATATGGTGTTACCGAATGTTCATCTGAATATTCATATTTGGCAAAGTCCATATTTATCTCTAATATATATACATACTAGCTTTTGCCCGCGGCTTCGCTCGCATTAGAAAGAGACAAAAAGTAGCCTATGTCACTCTCCATCCCTTCAACTATCTCCACTTAAAAAATCATGTCAATTTGTCACTCCGTTTTGACGTGATAGCCAGACAAACAAACAGACAGACAGACACACTTTCCTATTTATAATATTAGTATGGATGAGTATATATACATATTCTAAGTTAAAGCAATAATGTGTTCAGTAAATACAAAAATACACAAGACTTACACAACATGATCTGTGGTTTGATCTGATCTCACTTTAATTCATGTCATGAGAATGCTGTATTAAAACATATTACATTAATGCATATGTATTCTGTTGAACAAATGGCCCATGTCACTGGTCTTCAATCGAGGTTGATAGGCTGATATAATGTGGCTTTGATACATTCTAATCATGCTTGTTGTTTGAAGAATACGTTAATTGCAGTTTCTGTACTTCAATTCATTACGTTAGATTCTGAAACGTAAAATAAAATTATTTTTTCCATGTCAGTGAAAGCATTATTCACACTGGTACATAATGCAAACAGTTTATTAAATAATTGAGGACCAAATGAGAGCGGGGGTCATAACGGTCTTAATTGCAAGTGTGGAATTATAATAATTAGAACAAAGATATAGTTAGAACTTGGATATTTTAACATGGGGCATGACGCCTTGTCAAAAAATTGAAATATGAGCCGTCATTGTTAAGTAAGTAGGAAGAAATGGAGGAACTAAATAATATTAGTACATTTACTCACTCGGACCAACGGCCTTGTTATGCCGCTCTCGCAGCATGCCTCGCCGGGCCATGGGTCCTTTTAACCATACGACATCTCTGTCATCCATTTCCTTTATCACGACTTCTTGCAGAGAACATTACACAGACGCAAAATACATACTTTCATTTTATTTATTTAATAAAATACTTAACATTTGCCTAACACAAAGCGACAGGTATAGGTATCAAGACTGTCAATGTCACTGAAAGCTGTCACTAGAAAAAACCGATATTTTTCAAGAGAATTAGAGCACATGTCAGAACGTCCCTTATGGTTTTGACAGCTCCCTTGAAAAAAAAAAATTGTCTCTGGTTTGTGGCTTCCAATTCTTGTGTCGTACAATGATGGGTCGAGCATTCTCGAGGCGGGCCGAGAATGCGCAGCCCAGCAATTCAAAGCCATGGAACTCAGATTTGTGGACGCGAATTACTGGGTCGTACACTGCTGGCCTGTGAAGAGAGTGGCTTCGAATTCTCGCCCCGGACCAAGCTTGTACGGACCGAGAATGCTCAACCCATCAATTCACGGCCCAAGAACTCTCGTACACCATGGACGCCAATTGCTGGGTTGTACATTCTTGGGTTGAGCATTCCCTGGTTGCGCATTGGTGGTTCCCGTTTGTCATGTGCTAATGGTGAATCTCATCTAAACTAAATTCCGCAGTTTAATTTAGTGATTCGTATTAACCTGTTTGATGGAATTTACCTTCTGCATTTGGTAATCGGTAAGTACAGAACAATGTAATTGAAAGTTCCCAAGGGTAGTAGTATTGTATAATTTTGTCGACAGCGATATAATTCGCGATTATGTATTTTAAGCCGGAGGTTTGCTAATTTATTATATTATTGTAATTTTAATGATGCCTGCTGCGTATAAATACCAGCAGTTGAAATGTTACTATCTGTAACTTATGATGTAGATGCACTATGTATTACAATAGTATTTTTATATGTAGCTTCTATGAATGAATGCCTCTGTGTTAACTTTGTTGCTGTAAGCGGATGGAAACTGATATAAATAGTCCCCACGTTGTGTGGCGTGCAACACCATATAATGAAAGACAATCTTCCTTTTCTTATTTAACTCCATATTGATTAATAGACACAACATTATAATTGTTTAGTGAAACTACGAAAACCAAGGTTTCTCATCAGACGATTCCCTATTGCGTACAAAGTACATAACACGATCACTCGAACTTTTTGTACTTTGTGCCTTATAAGTTTGCAGAAATAAATTGACTGTAGCATGATATTATCAACAATACAAAGTCCAGTTCAATAACTCACAATACAAAACCACTTTAGGTTTCAATGGTGCTTTGTCAATTTTGAACACTTGTATTAATACATAATGTACTGTTCACACATATTATATTTTAAGTCCTACTTTTTTTTCAGATTTAATGACTGCTGCAAGTAGCTGACAAATTTGTAAAATGATAAGTTTAGACATAATTAAACAGTCAACCTTCATCCATGTCTGTTTCGCCATATCCTACTTTACATCAGGGTTGGCACTCAGCTTGGTGCAGGCAACCCTATGGGTTACCCTCAGGCCATTCAACAAGAGGCTTTACAGAAAGATAAACTATTATCTGGCATACTCATTAAACAGCCGTAAGTAATAACTCAAGACATTTAACATTATAGATATAAATAATGTTAATGAATAAACATTATGCATTTATATAAAGGGGACTGGCCTGTAGAACTTGATAAGTCAAGATATATTTTACTAAAATTTGATTATAGAACATATCAAGGGTCAATCAACGGCAAGAGTAACATGATTCACGATTTTATGGCATGTTCCATTTATTCAAGATGCAATTTCAAGTGATAATCTATCTCTAAATAAGTGTTACTTTCTAGATATATGCGTAGATCCTTTAATTTGCTGCTGTAATTAAAATAGACACGCTATGAAGTCATAACTCACGTTACTTTTACATGGATTCTCAAGTGTTCAGTTTTGTTTGGTCTTTATGACTGACTTATCAGATTCTCCCAGTATGTAAATATTAAATAAAGATATTTTTTTAGTAACAAGTCTTCTTTTTCAGAGTTGGTGTTCATGTCACAATGGTGGGCAAGAACAAAAATGTCTGTATATATAAAGAAAGATGAATATGACAAGTATTATGGTAAAGAACATGGTTATCTTTTTATGAACCATAGCTTTGAAATAGACTGGCTGATGGGTTGGCATTTCTGTGATGTTATCCAAGTTTTAGGGGTAAGTTTTGACCTACTGTAACTAAATTTTTATCCTATAATTCAAGACAAGAAAAGTTCTCAATTAAAGCCCCTTTTTTAATTAATAACTGTAGATACAAAAAAGAATAATTGATGATTTTACAGGGACATCATTTTGTCCTATGAATAATTAATGGGAAGGTGTGACTATTATCTTAACATGATTAAGCCTCGTTAAATATTGCCATCCTAAATGAGTTAATCATTGCTAGCCTTCATTGGCAAAGTTATATATGGACTAGCTTTTGGCCGCGGCTTTGCTCGCGTTAAGTTCGATAGTTGCGGAATGCTCCATACAAACTTCCACCCCCCATTTTAGGGGAGAGGGGTGTTAGAAAGAGACAAAAAGTAGCCTATGTCAATCTCCATCCCTTCAACTATCTGCACTTAAAAAAATCACGTCCAGTCATCGCTCCGTTTTGCCGTGAAAGACAAACAAACAGGCGCACACACTTTCCCATTTATAATATTAGTATGGATTAGTAATTAGATTCTGTCTAACTATTGACTTTATAGATTTTACTTTAAACCTGAAAATTTAAACTGGGTATATTATTAATGATTTATAATCTTTCAGAATTGCAAAGCATACGCAAAGAAGTCCATTCAATACATGCCACCAATCGGATGGATGTGGAAGTTCTCAGAATTTGTATTTTTGGAGAGGTCCTTTGATAAAGATAAGGAGACGATTAAGAAGCAGATTAAAGAAATATGTGACTATCCAGATCCTGTATGGGTGAGTCAACTGTTATACTCTACCAATTAAGCCATAAAATTACTGATAAGATGAATGAGAACTTATTGTTTTAAGGGAAGACTGTTTACATGCTCTTTTGTTGCTTTTTATTCCTATATTTTTTACACCTATTTAATAAATAAAAAAAAAAGCAGGAATGAGTTCTGCCTTTCTGAGCAACATGTCGTCACTACTTTAAAAAAATCTCTCACTGTTCCTCAAAGTTAAAACGTAGTAAGTCTATATAGTAGAGCGGCGAGAGGGTCTCGGAAAAAGTTGATGTGACTGGAGAGTATACTGCTGACAAGTGGTATCGTTGTGATCGGTAGACTTTACTGAGTACGAAATAATGACTTGTCACATTCTCAGACTGTGGGGGGGTTAACTATGACGTCACAAAGATCGCGGTCCCGGGTTTCAATTTTTTGCCAATTTGTCTAGAACCCCTTATCCAATTTTGAAAAATGAGGTGTCGATTGAAAGCGTATAACATGCTGATTAAGATTTGTTATAAGTGAAAAGTATAGTTTTGTTAGTTATTTTTTAATTAACAATAATGCAAAAAATACTTTTTTTTTACTCTCTTTTTTTATTTTTGTGACTCAAAAAGGCAATGAAAACGGCCACTTAGCTAAAAAATATGTTATATAAATCATTTAGCTACATTATTAAGCTATCTGTTGCTTTTAAAATTTCTACGATCGGATAATAAATAAGCAAACTACAAGCACATACCTGTAGGCGGGGAGTACCGCTTGACGCGCGTTCCCATACATTCGGCGTCTACCAAATTACACCTCGCGCAAAATTCGTTTCAAGCAGATATACCTCTAATCTTATTCATTGTAACCTATCAATATTGGTATCATTTGAAAGTACAATTAAAGTACTTTAAGAAACAATGTCAATCATTTTCTTAAAATCAATAATCGCCAGTCTGCGGTGGTTACAAAGGAAAAAAGTGGGTATGGAATTTGGCTGGTTTCCTAAAGTTTGATACCCTAGACGAGTTTAAAAGGGGAGGTAAAGGTGACATGGGTTGTTCTCTGGCCTAAAAGCTACACAGAGGGTCAGGGGAGAAAAAACTAGGGTTTAAGTTTAGTTTTAAGTTATTTTTTCTTTTATTTGTTGATTTTATTGTGTTTAATTTTTTTTGTAATTTTATCAAGGATACACGTTGGTTTCTTTTGCTGAAAATTCACTTTTTTATGAGAAATGTGATGAATTTCATGGCATTTTTCGATAGAGACTAAAATTAACTTTCAAATAAGGCCACATATACATACTTTTACTTATATAATATTAAGGGTAATACCAAGTAATACCGTTTGAACTCAAACGACTTAGAGGTGCGGTTTTTTGACCCAGTAGGTATTAAAAAGTAATCTTAAAATCAAAACGATTAGACTTCGGTCGTTATACACATTAAATCACTAAAATGAAGTTACCTTTAATGTTTTAGTAATTATAATCATTACTTTTAGCCACTTTTCTCAGAACATAATTATTCGACAGAAGTCAAGATCAAGATAACATTAAGAGCATATTTATTATTAATAATGCGTTATAAACATGAAATAGTTGTTGGGGTACACTTGTTAAGTACATGCAGCTCCTGCAAATACACTCAGTGTCAAAAAAATCACACATCTCAATCGTTTGCGTTGAAGCAGTATTGACCCACATATTAGAGAGCAGGGCGCGCAGGGCACCTCGTAACACTATGTGTGGCACTGAGGAACCAGTGAAGTCAGGTTTATGGATTGCTACACTGCTGTCCCGCTTGCACTACTCCGCCGGGGCTATTTCCCTTAATATTATATAAGTAAAAGTATGACTATGTGGCCTTATTTGAAAGTTAATTTTAGTCTCTATCGGAAAATGCCATGAAATTCATCGATTTTCTCATAAAAAAAGGGCATTTTCACAAAAAGAAACCAGCGTGTATTCTTGATAAAATTACAAAAAAATTAAACACAATAAAATCAACAAATAAAAGAAAAAATAACTTAAACCCTAGTTTTTCTTCCCCTGGCCCTCTGTGTAGCTTTCAGGCCAGAGAACGACCCATATTTGTCACCTTTACCTCCCCTTTTAAACTCGTCTAGGGTATCAAACCTAGGGAACCAGTCAAATTGAATCCCCGCTTTTTTCTTTGTAACCACCGTAGACTGGCGATTATTGATTTTAAGAAAATGGTTGATATTGTTTCTTAAAGGACTTTAATTGTACTTTCAAATGATACAAATATTGATAGGTTACGATGAATAAGATTAGAGGTATATCTGCTTGAAACGAATTTTGCGCGAGGTGTAATTTGGTAGACGCCGAATGTATGGGAACGCGTGTCAAGCGGTACTCCCCGCCTACAGGTATGTGCTTGTAGTTTGCTTATTTATTATCCGATCGTAGAAATTTCAAAAGCAGCAGATAGCTTAATAATGTAGCTAAATGATTTATATAACATATTTTTTAGCTAAGTGGCCGTTTTCATTGCCTTTTTGAGTCACAAAAATAAAAAAAGAGAGTAAAAAAAAAAGTATTTTTTGCATTATTGTTAATTAAAAAATAACTAACAAAACTATACTTTTCACTTATAACAAATCTTAATCAGCATGTTATACGCTTTCAATCGACACCTCATTTTTCAAAATTGGATAAGGGGTTCTAGACAAATTGGCAATAAATTGAAACCCGGGACCGCGATCTTTGTGACGTCATAGTTAACCCCCCCACAGTCTGAGAATGTGACAAGTCATTATTTCGTACTCAGTAAAGTCTACCGATCACAACGATACCACTTGTCAGCAGTATACTCTCCAGTCACATCAACTTTAAAACTAGACGACTTTTTTCAATTCCGCCGCCTTACTAATATGCATTCCATACATGCAGTTACTGCTCTCACCTCTCTAGTTTCAAACAATTTGGATTGTAATAATAAATGCTTAACAGTCTTTTTAGATCTAAAAAAAAGCCTTTGATACTGTCTCTATTCCCATCCTTATACAAAAACTGGAAAAATATGGTTTTAGAGGTATACCACTATCTCTTTTTAAAAGTTACCTAACGAACAGGAAACAAAAAGTCAAACTTGGTGATGTTATCAGTACAGATGAGGAAGTCCTATATGGCGTACCACAGGGAAGCGTACTGGGGCCATCTCTATTTTTGATTTATATCAACGATCTCTGCAATATGGCTATCCCGAACGCAAACCTATTCTCGTACGCTGATGATACCGCCGTAGTTTTTACCGGAAAATCCTGGGACGAGGTTAAACTAAATGCTGAGGCTGGTTTGGCACTAATATCTAAGTGGCTAAGAGCAAATTATTTAACATTAAATACAAACAAAACTAATTATATTTTCCATCTCAGACAGCACGCAACCACAATCTGATCTGGCTCTTAAAATACACTCCTGTCAGTCATTAGGTGCTGATCCTTGTACGTGCCCAACTCTAGAAAAAATTACCCAAACAAAATATTTAGGAATTACTTTAGATCAACACCTAAACTGGTATGCTCACATAGAACACATCATCTGTAGGGTTAGAAAACTGACGTGGATCTTCAGGACGCTGAGGCACATTGTGCCAGTTATTTATACACAGAATCAAACTAAGACACGTAACCTACTAAACGAAATATATATATCGCTGGTTCAGTCTGTCTTGGCGTACTGCATTCCTGTCTGGGGTGGTGCAGCTAAAACTCGCTTCATTCATCTTGAACGTGCTCAGCGAGCATTAATAAAAATAATGTATTTCAAAAAGAGGAGATTTTCAACTGCTGAATTATACAAAATAAGTGACCTTCTGTCCGTAAGAAAATTACACATATTGCAATGTACCCTGAAAAAACACAAAACTCTGCCTTATAATTCTAAGTATAAAAATAAAAGGAAAATCGGAAATGTTGCAATATCAAACCGCACCAGAACTGCATTTGCCAACAAACAGTTTACCGAAAAGTCAGTACACTTATATAATAAGATAAATAAAGAACTCAATATATATTCTAAAACACACTATGCATGCAAAAAGATACTAATAAATTGGCTGAAGACCAAAGGATACGATGACATAGAAAATTTACTAGCATAACTCCAGGGAACTTACACACACATACACACACGCGCACACACACACACACACACACACACATACACGCTCATAAACGCGAGCGCGTATGCACGCACGCTCACACGCTTGCCTGCTTATGTTTAGATAGATACATTTTTAGCATAATTATGTTTAACATATTAATTACTTACATACCTCTGAAACTTCAACCTTAGGAAGAGCGGTGTCTCCCGACACAAGCAATTTTGCTTACTGGGCGGCCCCATCCCATGTATTAAATAATGTATGTTTATATCACAATAAAGAATTTTGATTTGATTTGATTTTTGATATTATATTGTGAGTGATTAGGTAGTTCTTTCATTATCACTTGTAAGCGTGTTGTGTTTGCTTTATTCTAGATACGCATTACCTATATTACCTACCCATTTGATAATATTTAGCCTTTGTTAGCCCTGTGATAGCCTTTACAGGCCACTAAAATATAGACATCTTAATATGCACACATTTGTGACCCCTATTATATTTTTATTAGAGTTATAGGATAGGATAATTGATTCTTGTCTAGTATTTTACTTACCTACATATTACACGAAACACAACGCAAATAAATATACATACTTACATATTTTAATATAGGTACCATGTTATTTTGAGTGTCTCATTTACATACAATACCTACTACTATAACAACATTCTGACGTATTGAAATGTATACGATTACAACCAAGTATTTCACGGTCAAGAAAAACGTAACCAGCTTGACGTCTTATAACTCAAATCTTCAAAACATTTTGATTCTAGAATGTTCCGACCAGCATCTGTTGCGTAATGTTTATCTTACCTGATACCTGTAAGGCCGGTATGTAGTGCGTTGACCCCAACGGCACGAGCGCTCAAATCAGATGCGGATACACCAACGGCCTAACTTTAAACCAAAGAAATCGCACTAAAAAACCAACATTGCCATGGTCTCTGTTCAAGTACAGTATTTACTTATCTTGATACCAAGTTATATTTGTTAAAAGTAAACTGTATTATGAATAAAGTAGATAATAGTCCAGACTACTATAAGTTCGCAGGTTATCGCAATCACAGCAATTGTGTGTAATATATTGTTATATAAAAGCTATTATCGGTCAGTCTGTCGCGACGACGCAAACTTTGACCGCACGTGGCTATGCAAAGTGGTCGGCGACTTGGGGTAGGTACTTAGGTAGCCCTTTATCTAAGTTCCGTGAGCTAAAGTTTATTTTACGCAATCAGTGATTATAATAATTGCTCCAGTTACAAATGCCTAAAAAATCCTGTTATTCTGTTCAGTTAGCCTTGGGGTCTTTCCTTTTCACGTTTCATCTTTTGAATGTTTGTCCACCCAAGTCAGTCCAAGACACATGCATACTAAACGAACGCAAGATATCTAATGTATACCTTACTTGAAACGCAAATTATGTTACTATGACAGAGACCTAGGCGCGAAGAGTTCTTGTAAGCACAATTAGTACCCAACGATTTAGTCAGGGTGTCCACTTTCTGGAAAGTCAGGGAAAGTCAGGGAAAAGTCAGGGAAGCTCATAGTGGTCATGGAAAGTCAGGGAAAGTCAGGGAAATAATTTGGAGGTCAGGGAAAAATTTGGCACCAAGAAAAAAAAACAAAAAGTATTGAAAAAAATTTATGATTTCTTGGGTTGGCCACATCCATGACACCATAGATGGATTCCCGGTAGTAATTTCAAGGCAACTTAGAATTGTCTCTTAAGACTTTTTATGACAAATATAGTACCTCCATTCCAGTGATTGCTAATGAGGGATATCTTCATGCTTGACCTTAATTTATCCGGCCCAAAATCCAGATTTTTTTTACATTACGTGCCCCACCCACATATTCCAAAATGGCGAGGGGTCGGGTATGAATTCAGTTATTGTGATTCAGATTACCTAACTGGAAAGGTGCTTTTGCTAGGGCGGGCGACGTGAAAACGACAAAGACAAAGTTATGTCGCTGTCCAAATCCCAAGGCTCGGAACCGGTTTAACATATAACATAACATAAAACCGGTTTATTTCGATTTTACTCCTAACTTTTTAAAGAACGCGAACGTTAAGAGAACTTTATTTTAACCGAAATAAACCGGTTTATTCGACGAGCGGCGAGACGCACCTAAATACCTATGTTCACGCAGCGAGTTTTTTGTTTGGTTAGAACAGTATTACCTATCATGCTGCGGAATAAACCGGTTTATTTTGTTCTAAACCGGTTAATTGAACGAAACCTTTATGAAAGAGTTCTCCTAAAAACCGGTTTAAAAATAGCGGTTTTTCGAGCGAAAACGAAATTTAAAGGTTTGTCCGCAAGTACATGATAACGGTTTGAAAATTTAACCGGTATCCGAGCCCTGCCAAATACTAAGTATCTATCCGATCCGATAATCCAAAGCGGAGTTCCTCATAAAGCCAATGGCCCAAAACGTCACATAGAGGCGCAATTTTGTATTAGTTAAAGGAGCATAGGAGGATAATAAGCGTGATGATGAGAAAACTTTAAAGCACTTGAAAACCTAAAGGCATGTAGTGGCAAAACACCTAAATGGGCATCCCGACACTGACAACAGAGAAAAAAATTCGCGCTCGCTTCGCTCGCGTTTACTATTTCTACGCAGGTTATATATTTTTTCCCCTCACTAGCTCGGAAACACGTGTTTTGTCCTTTAATACCAGCGGGTAAAAACGCATTTTATCCACTAGTGGGTAAAGTAATTTGACCTTGAATAAAGTCAAATTAAATGCTTTAAAATTGATAAAAGTAGGTGAATCTAGTAATAAAGATGATTTACCACCTGTGGAACTACTGGAAGCAGTGATAAACGCATTTCTTTGCGTTGTAGTTTCCTCGCTATAGTGAGGAGAAAAGTTTTGTGTTACACTCGGGTGCAAATGTATTTTACTTCTCGTGTGTTAAAAAACTCGCAAGTTCAGGATTCTATTCTCGAACCACTCGCTTCGCTCGTGGTTCAACTATAGAATCCTTTCACTTGCTCGTTTTTCAATTCCACACTCGGCGTTAAAATACAACTTTGCCCCCTTGTATAACAAATAACTATTGTTACTTAGTCAATACTTCGCACTCACTATACGCTCGAAATATCGTTTTCATTTCAAGCCTGCTTTCCTGACTCTGCTCTGATAGACTAGGTACTCCATTTTGTTTGCTATGTTATGTACTACTGTAACTACTAGCCCCAGGGCCGTATAAAAAAGGAAAAAATTTCGGAATGTCCAAGGGCGCCGAAACTCAAACTCGCTTTACCCTGATATCCCTGATTGAGAGTGCACGGGCCGGCACTGGTATAGCCAAAAATAAATGGCGATAACTACCAACTACATTTTAACATAAATTCGTTAATGTTAGTTTTATAAGACCAAAAATTAAAGTTTAATAGTTAACATAAAGGAAAATAAACCCTAGGTATAAAAGTATAAACTGCCTTGCAAATTTTATTATTTCGTACTTTAGAAAACAAACATATTCCAGAAAAAAATTGGCTGTGACAGACTGACAGACAGACGCACGCGCACGAGTGATCCTATAAAGGTCCCGTTTTTCCTTTTTGAGGAACGGAACTGTAAAAAAATTGCTTTTCTTCGGGTTTTTTTTTAAGACAGAAAAAAAACTGTTTTTTTGCAACCCTAAGCAAATGTCATCGTAGAATGAAAGTGGTCAGGGAAATTTTCTTAAATGGTCATGGAAAGTCAGGGAAAAGTCAGGGAATTTTTTTTGGGTTTAGTAGTGGACACCCTGTTAGTGTTCTTGGCGTTCAAAAAGTTTATCTTCAAAACATGGCGAATTAAATATCGCATATAGACATCAGTCCTTATCAAAATATGCGTGATCACCTGCTTGTAAGTAAATGAAACAAATTAATTGATAGGAGGCTTAACCGAGATGACAATAGTCGATATAAACGCCAATCACACCATATTATTATTACTTACGTGAATTTTCGTAGCATTTTCGGCATACCGGTACTTTTATACTTTTAAAATGTCATCATCCTCCTTGCGTTATCCTGGCATTTGCCACGGCTCATGGGAGCCTGGGGTCCGCTTTGACAACTAATCCCAAGATTTGGCGTAGGCACTAGTTTTTACGAAAGCGACTGCCGTTTGGTGCGAACCGGGTTTCGAACCCGCGACCTCTGGAACGAAAGTAGCACGTACTTACCGCTAGGCTAATGTATTGTCACCAATTGGTAATTTGCGAGATATCAAGCAAACACAGAGTCAGAGTTGTGGCATTGTTTATACCTATAGATATAACGACAGGATATAGAATACATCCGTATTTTAATCTTTACTTACGAATGTTGTTATGATCAAGTAACAGAAACGAGCTAAGTTCATGGCTGCGTAGGCGTAGTGTGTAGGCAGGTGCCAGGTTTGTAGGTATTTTTTAACTTTCAATTAGATACTATGTATTTATTTACTCGTAAGTAAGTTTAAAAGCGTCTTGCCAGCAAATGACAAAAGTTTTCAGGAAATATTCACTCTTTCATTTAAAGTAAAAATAAAAACCGGCCAAGAGCGTGTCGGGCCACGCTCAGTGTAGGGTTCCGTAGTTTTCCGTATTTTTCTCAAAAACTACTGAACCTATCAAGTTCAAAACAATTTTCCTAGAAAGTGTTTATAAAGTTCTACTTTTGTAATTTTTTTTATATTTTTTAAACATATGGTTCAAAAGTTAGAGGGGGTGGACGCACTTTTTTTTCCTTTAGGAGCGATTATTTCCGAAAATATTAATATTTTCAAAAAACGATCTTAGTAAACCCTTACTCAATATATCACACGTTGGGGTTGGAATGAAAAAAAATATCAGCCCCCACTTTACATGTAGAGGGGGTACCCTAAAAAAACATTTTTTTCCATTTTTTATTTTCGCACTTTGTTGGCGTGATTGATATACATATTGGTACCAAATTTCAGCTTTCTAGTGCAAACGGTTACTGAGATTATCCGCGGACGGACGGACGGACGGACGGACGGACGGACGGACGGACAGACAGATATGGCGAAACTATAAGGGTTCCTAGTTGACTACGGAACCCTAAAAATGAAACGAATAGGCGTAGCTGTGGTTGATTATACAGCGGTGTAAAAAATAATATTCGGAGAGGAAAACGAAGATTACGTTCGCACGAAAAGGCGCTTCATATCTTCACCAGCAATAAAAACTGTTATGTGGGCATTTTCAGAATTTGGGTCCCCCCAATCAGCAAAAGTTGTTAACAAAAATTAACTCGCTGTCAGTTTTGTGACTACAATTAAGCATGAAATCTGTCTAAAAATGTACACTTTTCTCATTCTGAATGTAGATTATCGCTTAAAGTTTATGTAATTAACACAAAAATAATATTTATATTGAAATTTCATGCTTAATTATCGTCACAAAACTGGCAGTGAGTTAATTTTTGTTAACAACTAGCTAATTGGGGGGGTCCCAAATTCTGAATGCCCATGTTCTTATGGCTCTAGACTAGAAGAAATAAGATTGTGTCAGATATTTTTGTGCGAGGTTATTGTTAGTGACTGTAGGTAATTACTGTAGATAGGGATCTAAATAAGAAGGACATTAATTATGCATTCAATTATTGAAATTACCCAGAAATTTATTTTGTAATGTTTATTACATTCCATATTAATTTATTGATTTTTAAAATTAGTCGATAAATTAAACGGAAAGGTATTTCAAAGTCGAAAGAAATAATGGTGACAATTTGACATTCACTTGTTTTTCTTTAGAAATACAATAAATACATGGTTAGAGCGAATAACTTTTAATAGGCTATTGTTTTCTTGGTACATATTTGAAAAGTGAACTTTGTTTCGCTTAATAGTTGCTTCACTTTGTTCAACACGGGCAATAAATAATATTTGCAAAAATATATTTATTAACATTTCGCAAACACATTGTTGAAACTAGTTAGTGATTATTGAATAAAACACCTAAAATCCGTATCATTTTCAACCTCCCGAGACCCACTATGGCCACATTGGTCATTGGTATTATATGATGTATATTATATACTATAACCGATTTGTTTTTGAAATCGAACCTTGGTCCATAATGTGGTAATTAATAGGCACTATGCATGTAGTACCATGGCATTATACCTACATATAATTAACATACAAATGGAAGAAGATGGAGGAGGCTTTTACCCTCAAGCGATCACACATCAATATACAATTATACAATAAACAAAATAATATAGCAAAAATTATACAACATTGCTAACAGAAGATCCAAAGGAAGGACTACACCAAACAAACCTAAGAATTTTCACAGACGGATCAAAAACAAAGGCGGGAACAGGGTGTGGAGTCTTCTCAGAGGACTTAAACATACACATATCCAAGCCCTTAGGTGAACACAGCACGGTATTCCAAGCTGAATGTGTGGGAATAATAGAAGCTTGCAATGCCATAAAGAGACGACAGGTAAAACATGGAAACATACTGATACTATCAGACAGCAAATCAGTGCTTCAGGCACTAGACAGCCCAAAACTTACTTCGAAACTAATACTAGAATGTCACCAAAGACTCACGGAAGTGTGCGAAGAGGACAACAAAGTAACAATACAATGGATAAAGGGGCACAGTGGATCAAGAAGGAATGATGCAGCGGATGAACTGGCCCGAGAAGGATCAGCCACACCAGCATATGGACCCGAACCCATCATACCCCTACCAGTGTCATACAGGAAAAACCAACTTAGTCAAAACTACAAACAGTTACACAACAAATACTGGGTTGAATTAGACACATGTAGACAAACCAAATAAATTCTTGCTGAACCTAATACAAAGCTCACAAAAATCTTACTCAGAACTCCCAGAAAGCAACTGCGAAAACTAGTAGGATTAATGACAGGACACAACACACTGAACAAACACCTCAATAACATAGGTATAACCGATAGCCCCATGTGCAGAGCGTGCATGGAAGCAGAAGAAACCACCAAACACTTTCTTCTAGAGTGTAAACAGGTAGAAGTATATAGGAACAAGTATCTAGGTACGACGAACACATTGAAAGAGGTATTTAGCAACCTGAAAACACTGCTAGGATTCGTAGAGGAGCTGGGGTGGCTAGAGTAGTGCTACAACGTTAATTTCACGCAAAATAGGCACGACGGATGTCGACTTGCGGAAAATGCCCAATAAAACTAAAACTAATATAGCAAAATAAATATGGGAGACAACATATACAAATCGACCACAGCTCCAAAAATCAGCTCGTAGGTACTAGGCGACGAAGATCAAATACTTGTGTTCATCAAATATATGTATTACTTTAGAACCCAGGAACTTTGGCTATATATGAAGATCGGTCGTCCATAGTATTGGTGGTCTTATTTTTAAACAAACTTATTTTTTACAGCTATTGATGACCCCAGAAGGAACTCGCTTCACAAAGAAAAAGCACGAAGCCTCCCTAAAGTTCGCAAAGGAGAAAAACCTCCCGCTCCTCAAACACCACCTCACGCCTCGCACGAGAGGATTCACCACCAGCCTGCCGCACTTCAGGGGGAAGATTCCAGCTATTTACAACATCCAGCTGGCATTTGAGAAAGACGCGAAGGTAATATTTTTATAAGATTTTATTAACCTCGTAAGTCTCGGCGTAGTTGTACAAGTAATACAAAAATAATCGAGTATTGAACTCTCATATATAACCCAAGTAACATTTTAGTGCTATAATTTTGGTTTTCGACGCCAAAAGCTACTATAGATGTCGTATAAAGGTTTTCTGCGTGACCGCTTGTCGTATAAAAGCCTCCAGTAACACCTTTTAGCTCTATAAGCTTATACCGCTAAAAGGTGTTATTAGGAAGTGATGTAAACGTTTATATCACCATTTCATAGAGCCGCTATAGGCCTGGTCTATAACAGGATCAAATATGACTACTATAGATCTATATTATTGTATAATAGTGTTAGGAATCACTGCTATGCAATCAATTTGCGCTATTAAGGTTCCCGACAAGCCGCTATAGTTGTTGCGTTATACAGCTAAAAGGTGTTATTAGGAAGTGATGTAAACGTTTATATCACCGTTTTATAGAGCCGCTATAGGCCTGGTGTATAACAGGATCAAATATGACTACTATAGAACAATATTATTATATAATGGTGTTAGAAATCACTGTTATGCAATCAATTTACGCTATTAAGGTTCCCGACAAGCCGCTATAGTTGTTGTGTTATACAGCTAAAAGGTGTTATTAGGAAGTGATGTAAACGTTTATATCACCATTTTATAGAGCCGCTATAGGCCTGGTCTATAACAGGATCAAATAACCTACTAAAGAACAATATTATTGTATAATAGTGTTAGGAATCACTGTAATGCTATCAATTTGCGCTATTAAGGTTCCCAACAAGCCGCTTATAGTATTTTTAGTAGTCGTATTTTAACAGAAATTAAAACCTAACTATACCACTATTTTGGGATATAGTGGCTTTGGAAAACACTGCTACAGTATTTAACACTGTAGTAGTGATATGAATACCATTATAGAGCTATTTTGCTGTATAATGAAGTTTTCAGGATACGTTTATATAGCTTTGAAAAGCGTTAATAGTCGTTTTCTAATGCCTTTTATATCTCATCGCCGTATACGTCACAATTACTCTTTTATATCACAGAACTGTGGAATAATGGTTTCGGTATCTCTTTTAAAACACAATAGCGTTATAGCTGAGTTTACTATATGTTTTATAAAAAAAAACTGTTTAGAAGATCTTTCTATAGTAAAACATTGAAAACAAGTATTGTTTTCTATATAAAGAAAAGAACTTATAAGTTAAACTGGATCATAGTTAAAGTCTCATGCAACCCTAATTGAATCCACAATGACGGGCTTATGGCAGTGAATGCGTATGATAAGTGACATAGTCGAACTATAAAAGCGTATGTTTTACTTCTTGGATCCATAGTAGAAACTATGGTGCCAATAATTTTATTGTATTAAATTATATTTATTTATTTTATTCAAAACAGGTATAAATCGAGGGCGCACTTAAAATACTCCATTAAACTAATATTCTTTTAACGATAAAATTTCCATCGCATACCTTTTTGCAGTAATGATGGAATTATACGAAATCCAAATTATTTTGATTGACACTAAACTTCACAAGTTCACACGCCACTTTTCATAAAGTTCCTCGTTTAGAACAGTTTTTGTTAAATATTACACACATTAAATTATTTTAGAAATTTCATTCATTCGCATTAAAAGGGACGGAAACTGCTATTACAGAACAAAAAACCTGTATAACGGAATCTCAAATGCTACTATAGCATAAATTGATACTATAATAGCGTTACTGTGTCCTCTATGTCAACAAATTAGCACAATAGTCATCATCACATCACCATTATAGACCTTAAAGTCCTTAAACGTCACGGATGATACTGCTATAGCCCTATTATATCACTAAATGGCTGCATAATTGCGCCAAATCGGCTCTACAGTACCAATATAGACTATTTATAGGACCATTTAATGTGATTTAATTTGGTGCTCTCGACCACTATAGTACCAGAAATTGTTACTTGGGAAGTAAATTATAAAAAAAATCCGAATTCAAAATCGGAGAAAAGTCTGGGTCTTACGAGGTTAACGTATTTTGTATTATAATTGTAGAAATATGCATGTTAAGCTTCATTTAATTTAAGAACGTGTTACACCATTCACAATAAAGAAACCGATTAACATACATATGGCGCCGCCATCCCCTGTTAAGTTTAGGTACAAAGGTAGACTTGTTTATTGAAACTGGCTCTTTTAAGTCTATACTAAGTATTTTCCACGTGATTGGTGACTGCAATCTTATCATTTAATCGATGCATTTTCGATTTTAATTTTTATTGAACACGGTACGCATATCTTCATTATCTACTTATCTAAAAAAAATAGTTACTTATTAAGACATGTGAGTACCACATGTACATAATTATCGTCAGCGGCCGATCGTAAGATTCAGCAGATTATGAAATTCATAAGATTCATGAAACATGCAAACCTTATTCTCGATCCCTTAATTAACGAAGCCCCGCGTGCGGGGCTTTTATTACGATCGGACGCACACATAAGTTGACGTTAGCTGAGTCTTTTCCGAGTTATTCACCTACACGCCTGCAATCACACATCATTAATTATGGAAAATGGAATTTCAAATTTCGTGTTTCGCTTTCCACCCAGACTTGTAGAATTTCTCTATTATAACACACATTGACATTTGTAATATGTATGTTTCTAGAACCCGCCGACCATAACGAGCCTGCTGTACGGCAAGCAAGTGCACGCACACTTGTACATCGAACGCATCCCCGTGGAAAACGTTCCCGAAGATGAAGCCGCGGCTTCGCAGTGGGTGCACGATTTATTCGTCATCAAGGTAACTTTTTTTTAATACTTTGTCGATGGCAAACATAGTAGGTATGCAGACAGCCGGCCTGATGGTAACTAAACTAACACTAAGGCCTCTTGTACACGACACGGTTTTTCAACCGTACGGCGTGTTAGCCGTACGGTTGAAAAAACGTGCGAGCTTGTACATGACACGGCAAAGCCACCGGGCGAGACTTTGGCCAAGTACGGGCTAGTAGCGCTTTTATCCCGGGCTGTGTAAGACGTGCTGCGTCAATGAATTTTCTTACGAAAAAAAAGATTATCGTTGCTTATTACATAATAGGAAACAGAAAGAATAACCACAAAATTAAAATTTTGTAAAAACCCCCGACAGTGGACCTACTCGTATTTTCATGAAACATGGCTAAAAACACTCCTGATTAATTCAGCTTTCAAACAAAAAAACTAAATCTAAATCAGTCCATCCGTTCGGGAGCTACAATGTCACAGACAGACAGACAGACAGACACGTCAAACTTATAACACCGCGTCGTTTTTGCGTCGGGAGTTAAAAAGGGAAAGACGGTTTCGGATACATCCGATTTTAGAATAAAAAAGGCATGTTAGAGCAGCTTATTTTTATAATCTTCGATGGTCTTATCCCATATACGTAGGCTACTTGAACCTTTTTAAAAGTGTGTCGTATATTACTGTAATTAATACCTAATTCTTGATTTATGCTCATTCTATAACAAAATCAGCGTATGTAAACAGTCACGAATCCGTGCGTACGTCCGGCGCCGTCAACACGCTCCCATAGACTGCCATACAACACTGATGAAAATCACGCCGTGATCCGCTTCCATAGTGATCCATACAACACTGACGACCGTGCCTACACGCGGCGAATTAACCGTAGGTTTTCACGGCGAGAAACCGTGTCGTGGACAAGAGGCCTAACAGTAGGTAGTTATCTGATGAATAAGATAAGATACCATACATTTCTCAGTCAAATTGGTGCCCAAAAGTCTTATCTCGAGATATTATCTCGTATAAGGGTTAGTAACGAGATTAACTTTAATAGGAGATAATCCAAGTCGTAAATTGATTAGGTATTGATATTTTGATAATGTTTCAGAATATTTAATTTACCTATTTGATGGAAATTTGAAAAAAATGGGTACTATTCTGTGACATAAATACCAGTTAACTACTGCTGAATGAAACCTTGTACATATAACAATTAGGTACAGAAGCGATGCAGTGGTGATATAAATTAATACTCTAGCAATTTTATTTCACTGATTCCTTCAATAAGCGAAACACATATTGGTTTGGTACACTGAATTTTACTTGACAACATTATTTTATCACAAGTAACGCCTGATGCAGTAAATTATAAATTATTTATTTACTGTCCATGTCGCGATGCAATCATGCCACTTAACGAGCTTTATCTTCTTTATCTCTAAAGAACCGCAAATGAGCAGTCACATATATAATAAAATTAATAAATCATTATTATCTTTTCAGGACAAAATGGCGGAATCCTTCCAAAACACCGGCGACTTTTTCCTAGAGTCGGGGGTGGAACGGATCGAGCCGTTCCAGTACCCTATAAGGATCTACTCGCTTATCAACACGCTAGGCTGGGCCGTGATCACGCTCACACCCATGTTATACTACCTCATGGGGCTCCTACTTAGCGGGAGACTGCTGTACTTCTCCATTGGTGTTGCTATATTCTTTGGATGTAAGTATCAACCTACCACTGCCACTGTTAGCATGAGTAACATTCTCGCTTGCGACTTCATTTACTAGCGTGACTAAGAAAGCTATCCGGATCTACTTGCTCATCAACACGCTAGGCTGGGCCGTGGTCACCCTCACACCCATATACTACCTCATGGGGCTCCTACGCAGGCCGATAGTCCACTATCATATGTTTATCATAAAAATATGATCATAGGCAACATGCCATCCTTTTTCTTCACGTTGAAGAAAAAGAGTGGCACAGACCTATGGTCATATTTCTATGATAAACGTATGATAGTGGACTATCGGCCTTAGCGGTGGACTGCTGTAGGTACTTCTCCATTGGTGTTGCTATATTCTTTGGATGTATCAACCCACTTTAGACAAATACTTAAGTCAAATATTTAATAACCTGCTCGCATGGGTTGCAATTCGTCCATTTTTTACCTTGTGTTATTGACGTTATTGTTCATAAAATAATTTCCAACTGTAAAACGTTTCAACTATAACCATTTGCCTTTTTTAGACCATCATTTTATGATGCGTATGTTCTATTCTATGTCATAAATCGCGACCTAACCCTGCATACTGCATAGAAAACTTGTGTGATATCATATGAAACAGTATGATATAATGACTTGTCATTGTAATAATTATACATTACCTACTCGATGTAGGGATCGATTGCATTGTTATCGTCGATTATATAATTGAAATTGCCCGGCAACCGTTTGATCGATAATATGTGAATGTTATTTAATGTCATACTGACTTCGCGCCCTTCATATCATATCCAAGTAGATAGGTAACTGGCTAACTGGTTTTGATATCAGATTGAAATACAAATTGGTATGAATGTGTTCGCGGCCAACAAACCGTCCGATTTTGTTAAGTGGCAAGTTCTATGGAGATTATTTGATAAGTCAGAAGCGTGCACATCTTTCTCTTCATATTTTGTTTACATGCTCTAGGGCGGGCGATTGGACCAGAGTTCCAAAAGGTAGCAAGTATGAGTCTTGCTGGAGACAGTAAACTGCTTGGTAAAGATTAGTACGTGATCTTTTCTAGCTCATAAAATAAAGGATAGATAGATTCCGCGTCGGTAAAAGAGAGATATTTTATGCAGTTAATCATTTTGTCGTATCAGAACTATAGGTACTCGCTTCTCGATTGGGTTAGTACTAGTTTTTTTTTTATGAATAGGTAGACGCTTGACCACGATCACACCTGATGGTAAGTCATGATGCGGTCTAGGGTGGAGCACGCTTACCTATGAGATACCTATTTACTCTTGCTTTAAAGAGACCTGGATTGTCAGTAACTAAACATACCGTAAAAATAATGATAACAAGACTTCAAAGTCTTGACGTGCGGTCTGGCCTAACGCCTCGGTCCCGGGTTCGAATCCCGGTAAGGGCATTTGTTTGTGTGATGAGATGATGACAGATATAATTCCTCTATTTTCTATGTATATAAGTATTTGTTTATTATATATAATCGTTGTTTGAGTACCTGCAACACAAGCCTTCTTGAGCTTACCATGGGACTCAGTCAATCTGTGTAAGAATGTCCTATAATGTTTATTTATTTCAGTTTGTTTCTAATCGTTCGTACGCACAACTGCAGGTATGATTATATCTATGATATGTTTCGTATCTATGCCTGCCTTTAATTCTAGAAATAAGGCTGGTAGTCGCAGAGTCATGCTGATAAGTATTTTATTCTTATGCAGTAATCAATCAACTGTAAGGCAAAAGTAGTAGACGTCATTTGATTCATTCTATTCTGAATTATTTCCTATCGATATTAAACTTTTGGTACCTACCTATACTTCGTTTTTTTAGCATTAGAGAGACCTGTCAAGAACGAGATATAAGGTTTTTTATCGGGCACATTCTGCGGATCGAACAGTGAATACGAGTTAATAAATATCTCTTATTTATTATCATGTTTTATTAACACATACATTACTCAGCGTTGTGAACAGATAATAAAACATAACTTTGGTTAATTTATATTGTAAGATGGAAAGCTAAGAATTAAAAAAAAATTGTGTGTGCAATTTTTCATGGAAAGGTTGTACATTAAAAAACCTAAAGAGGCAGAGTTCTCACACTATGCTCTATTTTTAAACGTCACTGTCACTATCTAAGTATCTACATACAGCATGTGCATAAGTTCCGAGAAATCAGTGGTATCGGCCGAAATCGAAGAAGGAATGTTTACGACCACTGCTTCTTCGTTTACCCGTTTGACAGATAATTCTAATCTTAAAAGAAACGGAGTATAGTAGTTGGTGGTAACCAGTCGAAATAACTCCCAGTCAACTTGAGGTTTTGAGGAGGTAGAGCTATTCATTGCAAAAATAATATGTGTCTCTTTTGTTTCAGTTTACGTCATCCTGCAGAAGTCAATAGGCATGTCAAAAATTAGCGAAGGTTCATCTTATGGGACTGAAAAGAAATAAAAGTTACATTATATTGTTACAGTATTCACAAGGAATATTATAGTTTATACTATAAAAATCAAATAACGAAAATTCTTTATATAAATAATGTTTTATACAGTTAACAATCGGCCTTTTCTAGGTGTGTTTAACTTGGTATTGTGGCTGTAAATGTTGCGATACAAAACACGACGGTATTCTATTCGTAGTTGTATTATATTTTGGTGATGTCGTAAGGGACGAAACTATTTATATTTGATTATTTTGAGTGATGAAGCATTTAATTTAATGCTTGCGAAAACGGGAAATTAAAAGAATGTTACATTTCTATTAACTCAATATTAATGATTCAGTTTTATAAAGTTTATTAAAGGTTCCCACTACGAATTGTAATAAGACTTACTGTAACCCGTGCGGGGGAGGGAAATGGACAGTGGATGTGTTAAAAATCCTGAGAACTACAATAAATTCTAGTAGCTGAAGATTGTCCAAATTGGGTTGTGGTTAATGAAAGTAGACCAAAATGAAAAACCCTGTGTAAAATTTGGACTATTTGAATGAATGTGTTATCACTTCTGAGCAGGATACATCCTAAAATGTTCTAATCACGTATGCTATTAAAGTGCGTTCTTTTAATTTTCCCATCTAGGTACCTACTGTTTTTTATAGTCTATTGGTGATCCGAAACAATGGATGCAATTAACTATTTTAATACATTTATCTATCTGTTGAAAGCATTCCTTACATTGTATGTTTGTGAAATATCACTTTTTTTACTTGTTGCACAATGATATAGCACAAATGCCCAAAGCGGGCCAATTTTAGTCCGAAAACATCACCCATCCTAGCTAAGCTGAATCTTAAAGACTGATACATATGTCTACACAGGACAGTTTTTTGTAAAATACCTATATAATTGCATCCACGTAGTTTCGCGATGGGGAGAATATTTGTGTAGTATTTTTATAGATTAATAGTTCCCTTTAATTTTTTAGAATAAGACTTGTGGTGTTTGAAATTGTCCGACTGGAATCGACATTTTAACTCTTTAATTTTGTTATTCAACAATTTTAGGAATATATTTGGTCAAAAGCCAACAGTATTTTAGAAAGTTGACCAAACCAATTTTAATGGTTGGATTTGGAGTTATACCTAGTGGTAACTATGCCAATGTTTGTTTTCTGAAGATGGTTTACAAATCAGTGCGCAAATATTTTCTAATCTCTACCTAACGTTATTAAGTAAGATAGTTTTGGCATAAATAAAGCGAAAAATTTTGAAATAAAAATTTAGGTACTTACCTACCTATACCTATTTTTGTAATCATTACCGTAAAAAGCACAAGATTTGTGATAGATTATTTGTATCATTATTGTGTTTATTTATTGTTTTTATTATATGGTTACAATCTTGCACAGTAGTTTTTTTAAATTCCCGTACCCGAAAAATCAAACTTTTGTCATATTGATAAGTTCGTAAATAAAAAGTGCACAAAAGTTGTGAATATATAACCATATTTTATTGCTTAGTTAAGACTTAATTTACAAATTACTGAATATACCTTACCATTTCAGCTTGTTGCAGAAGTCAGTAAGAGTCAGCATAAAGGTAAGATTTTTATGATGTTGTATCTGAGGACATTATAAGGTCCAAGTTATTTGGCTGTACATTTACAAATATTGGAGCAGCCAAGGTGCTAGAAAATATTTGAATACACCTCTATTTTCAAGGTGTTAAGTGTATCTTCACTCCAATATTTGTGATAGCAATTGTATATAGTGTGTAAGGGTCGGCTCACACTGGAATGGCAAAGAATCAATTTCCTTAACTTCAATTAACTCGATTTGGGATACAATTAAATTTATGTGTAGGTATATACTGTACAGTTGTCAAGGAATGTCCATCTTGCTTAGCCTTAATATGAAATCTAGGAGATACATTTGCACTTTCACTTCAATAGGTTTATTTGTTACAAAAAACCCTGGCACTCCAGCTTTTTCTAGTGTCACTTGTTGGTCACTCACCTGCAAATCATCAATTATGATTACTAATTGTTTGCTAAAATCACATATGTACACATACAACCCATTCCAAGGAAACTAGGAATATGCTTTTTAGCTAATATTACCAAAAGCTGCAAATATAAAGTCCTTGAGAGGAGATACATAATGAGATAAGCCACTTCAGGCAACAACTTGACCAAGGTCAGCAAAAAATATAGGGTTGCAGAGTTATCTAGAACAGATCATAGACAGTAAGGGAATGGTAGTTTTGTTCTCTTTCTTGCTCTCGTATTACTAATTATCAAAGACATATATAATTCCGTATAGACAGATAAAGTCTAAGAAAAAAACGTACCTCAGTAGCATACAGAAAAAGGTATGGTGGCCTAGATGGCATTACACCTTTGGGGTACGCTCAGCTAGATATAAATATTTGACATTTTAAAACATATCAAGCTAAGAATATGGGCCAAATTGTCAAAACTGAGGTTCAAAAGTTTTAATCCTGTGTCAAGAGATGGCAGTCTATGCACTGTGATTACACATTTTACTTCGACAGTAACTCTCTATAATACTCGATCCTCTTTGCTAATTATGGAGATCACTTACTTTTTGATCTAACTGCATGACAAGTTTCATGTCTGTTTGTTTGATTTCTTCTTTGTGTTTTGTTAGCAAGATTGCCTTCTGCAATTCTAATTCTTCCTGGTTAGGAGTACTATTGACCATATTTTGAATTTCCACTGAAACAATTTGAAAGAAATTTCATTTTGCATTTCTGACTTTCAGTAAGTAGTAAGTCATATCATTCATGCTGGACATAATAAACCCTCAGTAAACCCCATGATTTAAAAGAAAACCTCGGGAGGTAACTTTGGCTTGATTAACACAGTATATAACAATTTATGGCTAATTCACACAAATATTTGCAAGATCAAATGTGTATTTCAATAATTATAAATCTTGCTTACATGTATGCCTGCTTATTATTTGCAACCTTTGCTGAAACAAATGTTTTTCAGTTACATGTTGTATTTCCATTAAGCCTTTGACTATTTCAAAAACCGTGTCATTCAGAAGGCAATTAGCTAGCCCTGAGAGTAACTCAATGGGTACTCGCATCTGGTACTTTCTGAAACAAAAATGAGGTTATGTTATGAAGTTAGACATTATTTTATAGTCATAACGTTTAGAATATAGCTAGAACACAGTTTCTTACGGTGGGAGCTCTCTGGCCATATCCTGTAATTGTTCTAATAAAAAGTACAGTTTCCTTTGCAAGACTTCTGGAGTTGGTTCAACAAATTCCATTGCCTCCATTTATTTTATGTTAAAGTATGTAAATGTAATGTAACTTTCAGAGTTGATACACAAATACTATATCCTGCTACTAATAATCCTATTTCTTATAACTATTGAGAGAGAAGACAAGAAAAGAAACAAAATTTTATGTTTAAAGCAAGTATCCACTTTCACAACAAAAATGATCAAAAGTTGACAAAACACAACTGTCACAACACGAATGTCAACAACGCCAAAACACTAAATAAATAGCGATTTCTCGCGTTTTAGGAAAAGTCTTAAACGGCATGGCAAATCATGAGAAAGAGAAGGAAATATATACTTGTTTCATTTCTGTAGAAAACTTTGTTTTGCATCTCTTTCACTTTTACATAGTGATGAAAGAGATGCAATACAACAGAAATTACAGAAATATTATAGATATATTTTGCTTTATTTATGTATAAACAGTCAAGAAAATCTTGTCATTAAAATGTTCAATGCTCCTATGTTTGTAATGGACCTGTTATGTTTTCTGGCAGATTGGTTGATTTCCATTGACTTGATGAGATAAAATTGTCAGTGTCAGTGACACTTGCGTGACACTTGACAAGTTGCTATCAAAATCAAAACAGACGGAATTAGGAATGTTACAAGCTCTTTGTGTTAATTCTGAAAGCTGAAACAGTTGGAAAAACATGTTAATTTAATTAGCAGAACCTCTCAAAGTGTAATTTCAATATAATACTAAAGGAAATTTAAATGTGTAATGTTGATTACCTTGAATGATTAAGAACATAAGTAGTGGTAATTTTATTGTTTACACTGAAATATTAACAAAATGTATCGAAGCTGCTCTACGCTCTTAGTCTTCCTCTTGCACTTCCAATTATTTACCGCTGATGTGCCATTGTAAGTAACAATAGTATTTATTTGCCCCTGTAAATAATATGCTCTTGCGTATTAAAACGACAGAGGCTGATAAACAAATTAGAATTTTTATGGTATTATACGCCCTCTGTTATTTTGGTGTTCCTCTTGGCTCCCAGAATTTCTAATATAAATAAATAAATAAATATTATAGGACATTCTTACACAGATTGACTGAGGCCCACGGTAAGCTCAAGAAGGCTTGTGTTATGGGTACTCAGACAACGATATATATAATATATAAATACTTAAATAAATAAATAAATAAATATTATAGGACATTCTTACACAGATTGACTGAGTCCCACGGTAAGCTCAAGAAGGCTTGTGTTGCAGGTACTCAGACAACGATATATATAATATATAAATACTTATATACATAGAAAACATCCATGACTCAGGAACAAATATCTGTGCTCATCACACAAATAAATGCCCTTACCGGGATTCGAACCCGGGACCGCGGCGTAGCAGGCAGGGTCACTACCGACTGCGCCAGACCGGTCGTCAATTATATGTATTTCAATTCAATTCATTTCAATTCAACGTCAATTATATTAACTTATATGTATACATAGAAAATCATGCAAAATCCACGACAACTCTTGGTTTGCAACACTCGCAAGTAAGCGCGCCAAGCGTCATCAGCGCGATACGTGTTCGTCGAGTGCACACTTCACCTGCCCGAGTTGTGGTCGTGTTTGTCGCTCCCGTATTGGATTACATAGTCATGAAAAACGATGTCGCCCCTCTTGACACTGGTTCTATAGTCTGTTATAGATGAGGCCGATGATGATACATAGAAAACATCCATGACTCAGGAACAAATATCTGTGCACATCACACAAATAAATGCCCTTACCGGGATTCGAACCTGGGACCGCAGCGCAGCAGGCAGGCCGCAGGGTCACTACCGACTGAGCCAGACCGGTCGTCAAATATAATAATTATGTTCGAAATAACACTACTACTGATTTAAACTTTCACAATTATTTTTAAAATCGGGACTTAATCGCGTATGACTACATATTAAACTGGCCTCCAACGTCTCGGAGACCACGGGGACAACGCCGTCCCTGAAACGTTAGAGGTCAGTTTAATATGTAGTCATACGCGATTAAGTCCTGATTTAAAAAAATAATTATAACACTACTACTATTAAATTAGCACTATCTTTTTAGGTCATACCTCTACAATGCGAATGGTGGTTTATCTAATGACTCGGTCAAATGTACAGAACTCTTGAAAACATTTGCTCATTCTGCTTCGAACCTCACAATGTGCTCCATTATCTATGCCAGGCCCGTACGACTCTGCGAGAAGTGTGTCAATGAATATGCTAATTTTGTATTGGATTTCAATGAGTTATTGAGTGCAGAGGACAATGGCACTACTTGCAGATCTTTATATTTATCTCAGGATAGATTGGATGCCGTGCTTGACTTGCAGACTCATATAGCATCTGTTTGGGATAAAGGAAATTGTAACAGTAAGTAAATTTTGTTGATGCATTTACTTCTAACAGGCCTTCTACAGTATACAAACTACACTATGCTTTCATTTATTATTATTTTCAGATTGTTTTGAGTGGGATGGAAATATCCCCACAACATCAAATAATACAAAAAAGTTTGATAAATTACACAATGAAACTATGGAGTGTATCCTTGATAATATTAATAAATATGGGAATGACACAGACAAGGTGTGCGAAAACTGCATGCAACTATATGTGGAACTGGACGAGTTCTACAAGTCCCTGAGTGCTGATGGCATTGGCGTTGACAGTGTTTGTATGGATGTGGTAGACTTGGTGAGTTTATAATGTTTCTTTTTGAAACTTTACCTTCAGAAATTGTCATATACTTGGAAATTTTGACCCTTGCCACCATTACCAGATGGCTGAGCAGTTTAGTTATATGTCCAGAAAAGGACACCGACTCTAATCCAGCTCTGGACACTTGGAGGCCTTGTACACAATTGACATACAATTGTTTAGCTTAGCAGGTCTTTGATTACACCTATAATACTTTATATATTTTTAGATGAATACAACAAGGTCAGTGTGGAGTAAAGACTTGGACTGTTGCAAGTTGAGGAAGGCACCAGAAATAGTATTCTTGTGCTGTTCTGCAATTATATCAGCACTGCCTGTACTATTCTATCTAGCTATGAGATACTGTGGGCCAATTAGGGATTTGCCTAATGTTTTGAAGCGTAAGTATGAATGAATTTTATTGGCATTTATGGTCTAATCCAACATTTTGACAATTATGTAATTATCTTGCCTTTTTCTTAACTGTTTATATTGTTATGCTTTTATTCCAGAATCCAGATTCAAGCAAACTTTCATGAGGTCTAGTACAGGGAGGATTAATTAACACTTCAATTGACAATCTGCTTGGCAGTTTGTTTCATATAGCATTTGGGGAGGTGTGTCACCCAGCCAAACATGACATCTGCCACAGAACAAAATCGTAAAAGACCCAGTAGCTGGGTTTGTCACTAAATGTGTTTAATTAAGTATAATTGTGAATTGTGTTTTGTAAAAATATAGCCAAAGAAATAAAAGACATTATTTTGTTAACATCTGTATTTTATTGTTGAATTCCAGAAAGGCTAACACAATTGGCAGTGACTTTGTCAGCAAGACTTGTTCTTTGTGCTGTATCAGATAGGTGATTCGAAAATGTTTGTTGCATGATAACAAGACCAGTTGCTCTAGCCATACCGGAATATTAAATTGTTCTAGGCACATCATTCATAGCCAAATCTAGAGTTGTACATTGTAATATTATTGCATTTCAAAACTCATCAAAAATGTTCTATCTGTGTCGTGCTTTCTTGTTATTGTTCTTCTTCACACTACTGCTACTATTGCTATTATTCAGTTTTTGTTTTAATGAGTTTGGTGTTGAATCCCCCTTCAACATGTTTATACTTGAATCCTTGTCTTTTGGGGTGCCAGGTCTGCTGTCCAGGCCAACGGCAGATAGCATTTTACTGTCACTGCCAAATGCTTTTTGCAGCATCCCAGAAGAGGCAGCCATTTTCTGGGTAGCATTTTGCTTCGTTTGAGAATGGCTGATGACCTTTTCTATGCCATTAGTGTGTTGTTTGCCAGAAGGCTTTGAGGCAATGCTCTCTGTAGAACCATGAATTGTTGTGTGGTTCAAACTGCCAATGTTCAAGTTGGAGCTGATTTGTGTGTCCGATGAATCCTCATTTGTTTGCGACTCTGTTTCACTATGCCTTTCATCTGTAAAACCATCAGAAAATTCATTTAGTATTATCTTAATAATAAGGTGATTAGTTGAAGAATTACAAATATCAATATGCTTACTCTTTGCTTCTGCTGGGTCAACAAGTCCACTAACTGCCTGCAAAACAATGAAAGAATCATTATATGATATATTACAATAAGTTTTAGCATAGGCCAGTTGATTTAGAGAGGAACTTACTGCCATAGACGTAATGGAAGATTTGGAAAACAGTCGTTCAGCTTCTTTGAATTTTCGATTGCGCTTGTCTGCTTTGGAATTGGTGCTTTTGTTGGTAGTTAGGTAGCGGTCCCAGCCACGGATTATGTTGCCGTAGAGTTGCGTGTCTTCTAAGTAGGATCCTTCAAAGGCATATATTTGTCGTTCCAAGTTAGCCAGTGTTTCCTAAAAAGCAATAATTATTATTTTTATAGAAACATCTCTATGTTTACGTTCATGTCATGACTCATGACGTATCAACGTCAAATAGTTTCATTAATAATCTAAGTATTATTATAAGACGTTCAGATTCATTTTGAGACTAATAATTGTTCATACTAACAGCCACTTCAGCCTTTCTCTTCACTAAATCAGCAAGTTCTGCTCTTGTGTCAGCAACAGACACAGAACTTTGTTTTGACGCCATATTGATTTTAGCAGCGCGTACAGTTTGGGTTTCATCAACAGGGCTTTGCGGTGACACAACCATATCGCTATTTGGTGATTTACTACGTGCTCATAATTCAATATCAATTATAGTGATCAAATTAATACGGCAAAACTTTATATCACAACAAAAAACGATTAAATAGGCACACAATATCCATTGCCGTGAATCATGAAGCACTCTCTTTCACTTTTGATTTTGACAGATAAGACAATGAACAATGAATGAACGATTGGCGAATGAACGAACGGAATGACGATTAAGCTAGGAACACACTGATAGGTCGCGGTCGCGGTCGTTTTACGACGGACGTCCGCGTAGTATGTTCCTAGCTTTAGAATAGAATGATGGTTTTTGAAGCAGCGTTTTAAAGTTTGTGCCGAACAAAGCAATTCTGCCGTTGACAGTTGACACTGACAGTAGAGACGACAGGAGACGGCCGACGGCCCATTCCTGACGACAACAGGTGAGCAGCTATATGAAATTTGATAATAATTAAATTAAATATCGTAAAATTTTACGAAATACTCGAATAATCAAACTTTCCATGTTTGTATAACACTCAAAGTACCTACTTTGCTTCCTAAATATAGTGTATAGATATGTTGTTGCACTTGTTGCTTAAAATTGCATAGTGTTATTCGTTTGTATCTTTCTCTTTCAGATAAACAAATTTATATCAAGAAATGACAAGTTCTGCACATATGAAATGGCTATAAGTTATATTCCTCGTGTGACCCAGGTATATAATTATATAAAACAATATCAAAAGTATTTTTGACAATGTTCTCTTGTGCAAAAAGTGTATTGTATTGTTTGCATTCTAGTTGGACGCGGGCCAATTAGATGAGCAGCTGGAAGAGTTACTGAAACAACAATTATTTAATGCTACAAAATTTTTAGAGGTTTGTTAAACTATTATTTAATTACTCTATAACTTTATTGCCTACTTTTAACCAATGAATTGAATTATGATTTTAGCCTGGTATTCTGCAGCCCATACTACCAGAATTAGAACTACTTCTCCGAACATGGATATTCAAATATTCAGTCTATGACTACAAATGCACTTTTGGACAAAAAATGCTGTCATTAAAATATAACACAACTAATTTCTCCAAATCCAAACTTTATTGGTATTATGGATACACTATTGGATTAAAATATTTAAAAGATAGATCTATATACAGTTGGACTTCTAATACTAAGATACAAAATTTTGTGCATCAGTTAGAAACATTTCAGTTGTTTGGAGATATTTTAAATGTTTTGAGGTTTATAAGAAGCGGCAAATATCCAGTGCTCATAGACTTTATTTTGGGCTTGGAGTTGACTGCTGATAAACTGACAAGAGAGGACCTGACTGATTTCTCATGGACAAGAGAACTGTTATGGCATAATTTTATTGTAAGTATTTAATTTTTTTTTTCAACATACTATTTGATTTATTAGTCCTGTTAAAAAATATACAACTAGCCCTTAGTGCAGTAGTAAATTTGTAACAAAATAAAAAAAAAAATAATGTTGCAATATCTTATAGAACATTTCTATGTCTAACCCAAGTCTAACCATTTGAAAGTACTTGGTTCAAAAGTCTATATCATAAAGGATCAATGGTATAACAGCAGCTCTTGTTTTTCAGGAACTAATAGGCACAATAATATCTTTAATGAACATATTTGGTCTCCAAAGACGGCTCAGCAACATACTAAAGTATGTGTGGTGGCGGCAGCATGTGAAGCCATTGGCAAAGCCTAGTCCACCCGTTATGACACACCTCACTGTGTGTGCGTGTTGTTTGGCAAGACCAGTGTTACCGCATACTATGGGCTGCTCACATATCTTCTGTTATTACTGCTTATCGGTGAGATTGCCTTTCTGCTTCTTGATTGAATTTGATTCTAGGCAATTAAATTGTTATACACTGTTTTTATTGAATTCCGTTAACTTTAAGGGAAGATCCTTTAGGTCAAATACAATTAATTACTTTAAGAAACTAGCGTCCTAACTCTTACGGTTATCGAATTATTAAAAAAGTAAATTTAATTACTGAACACATGTGTGGCATCCCTTACCACTTTCTGATATTATTTGTTTTGACATGTGCCTTTAGACACTTGACACTGACACATGTTATGATTAAGGTCCTCTCACACCAATTAATTCATTTATTATGTATGAAAAGGAAAAATATATTTTTTCCAAATTTACCGAAAAGCGATATACATGGTGGTTCCTGATGATGAACCTAACTGCGTGTCGAATTTAACGGAAAACAAAAAAACACGGTGTATTTACAATGATGTGCTTTTTGATGAAGTTGATGAAGTTTACATTTATTGTCACTGTTAAACCTTATTTTGTTGAGTTACCCTCAAGTGGCTTAAGGAGTCTTTTAAGGATTGATTTTGTTTGCATTTATTTAAATACCCAGAGATGCAGACTACAGGCAAATGTTTTAAAAGATTTTCTGTTTCATTTTCAGACCAATAAAATGCTAGATCCAGACTTCGCGTGTCCAAAATGTTATTACAAAGGAAAGGAGATAAATAGGTTTACAATGGTTTAAGTGTATAAGAGAAAATGACTTTTTATTGATTTGTGAGGTGGAGGTGTCAATGTTAACTATGGTGGAAGTGTGGACTAAAGAAAAATAAGGTACAGTTAGCTAGAAGTATACAAATAGCGTATTATATTACATTATTAAAGGGTAACTTTAGTACATGCGTAATAAGCTGTAAAATTTTTTTTTCTGTTGTATCTTTAAAATGTATTAGTACAGGGGGGTTACCATGACGTGCTAAAGCCGTTCAGTTTAGGTTGAGAGAGAGGGACGGAGCTATGTAACTGCTATAGCTGTGTCCCTTTCTCTCAACCTAAACTGAACGGCTTTAGTACGTCATGGTAACCCCCCTGTACAGTAGTAGTAGCATAGAGGAATAAGTAAGGGAAGAGTTGTAACTCCATACATCAGTAAATGCGAGTTATTTGTATAGGCATAGTTATAGTGACATCTAGCGACAATCACGCGTCAATCATGCGTCAAATAACGTGAGTTATCACTGTCAGTACCACTACGCGAAGGTGTCAACAGTGTCTCGTCTGCCAAAAAATAATATTAGAACAGTTTACAACTTATATTACAAGCAGAAATAATTGAAAACAGAATACTGATTAATACTATTGTAATATAAGTTAAAAATTGGTGAGCATTAGACTCTTCGTTCGTCGCAACATCTATTGACAAGTAGCAGTACTGATAATTTACGCTAGTTGACCCGTGATTGTCGCTAGATGTCAGTATAACTATGCCTGATACAAATAACTCGCATTTACTAATGTATGGAGTTACAACTCTTTCATTAGTTACTTATTCCTCTATGGTAGTAGTAATAGTAACAACTAGTCATCACATTGTATAATTATTATTGGGTATATCTACATTTGTTTATTTTCTCGTTAAGTATATGTCATCAGTTGGTATATGTATGGATAAACATCTAGCTTTGTTTTCGAGGGTAATTTGCCTTCAAAAGTTAATATATGTAAAATACTTAATTTAAATTTTATTAAAAAAAACATAAGTATATCACTTACCACTATTGGCATATGAGGGCGGGCAATTTTGGTGATTTGTTATAAAAACAAATAGTAATATAGGTAAATGTATTTATTGTTTACATTTTGTATAATATAATTTTGTTAACATAATACTTTATTAGATCATTACCTTCGAAGACATTATTGTACAGTCAAGTGCAAAAATACGTATCGATTTTATCCGCTCAAAAATATGTACCGAGACCTTATTCCGCCGACATAAAGTGCTATGGGACATATTTTTGATAAGTTGTACGCACCCATATTTTTACACTTGACTGTACCGTGTATAATAATGATAAATGAGATAAGTATACATATTTATTATTATACAAAACTTACACTAAATATCTTACAAATTATAGATCATATTTACCTCAACTAAGTTGCTATTAACAGAACTTGAGAAAATAACTTTTAGGCCCTGTTTCACAATCTCCAGTTACAATATCTATCACATAAAAAATAACACGCTCTCTTTCTTCTTGCAGGCGAAAGAAAGAGAAAGTGTTATTTTTTTATCTGCTAGATGATGAAACAGGCCGTTAGTGTTGATTACCCTAGTTTAGTTAATTTAAAGTATGGATGGACGTTAAGTATTACGCATGATTTCGTACATTTACTCGCCTTCCTATCTCTATCGCACAGTGCCTCACAGTGGCATTGGAAAATAGAAATTACTGCTAAACCGGTAACCGGTACTTCTAAATTCCTTTTATTTCCTCGTATTTTATAGTACGTACCTATAGAGGCTTATCGAAATAATTTGTTTCAATGGCAGGTCCAATGGCTCCTTCAAATATCGTTTTTCTGATCTTTGCTCGGTCCCGAGTCCCGACATCGAAATTGCTCAAAGTGTGGATCCAATAAGACCTATAGTCGAGGTCAGCTAGTGTCGAGTCGAACAGCATATGAAATAATTTAGTTCAATTACATTATTTAATATAATTATATTAGTTATTTGTTATACAAGGGGGCAAAGTTGTATTTTAACGCCGAGTGTGGAATTGAAAAACGAGCAAGTGAAAGGATTCTATAGTTGAACCACGAGCGAAGCGAGTGGTTCGAAAATAGAATCCTGAACTTGCGAGTTTTTTAACACAGGAGAAGTAAAATACATTTGCACCCGAGTGTAACACAAAACTTTTCCCCTCACTATAGCGAGGAAACTACAACGCAAAAAATGCGTTTATCACTGCTTCCAGTAGTTCCACAGGTGGTAAATCATCTTTTTTACTAGATTCACCTACTTTTATGAATTTTAAAGCAGTTAATTTGACTTTATCGAGGTCAAATTACTTTACCTACTAGTGGATAAAATGCGTTTTTACCCGCTGATATTAAAGGACAAAACACGTGTTTCCGAGCTAGTGAGGGGAAAAATATATTATTTCTCAAGTAAAAACCATACGTGGTTTATTGCATACGCGCAATGCATATTAATTAGAAATTAAAACAAACATTGCGGCAGTGTCATTCGATTGCTGACTGATTCGTTTCGGAAATTCTATTGACAAAAAAAGTTGGCGCGTCCGGTTTGGAATTGGCCTCAAGTTATGGCACAAGCCTATCCACGTAAAATTCTTAATTAATAACCATTTATTATTTATTATGTAATTCAAAAGGATATCTAGCGTAACTATATAGGTACATACAAAATTTCTCAATGAATGTAGGTAGGTATCATTTTAAATTTAGGGTTTTGGACTTAACTGTTATAGATTGCACACAATCAATTTTAATAAAATACTTATATCTATCTAAATCGAACTATTGATGTAATTTAATTAGCTTTCTTGTAATATGTCAACGCATTCGACTGGTGTATTGCACTCATAATACTCATATTGCTTAATTTCGACGAACTTTCAGTACCTAGGTATAATATAAGTACAGTATCATCTCGCATGCACTAAAAAGGTTGCAAGTAGGTAACTAACTCCTGACAGTCCTGACTTCGCCATATAAGGAAAATGAGGTTTTCCTCGTTTTTACCATATTTTGGATGACAAATATAAAAATTAAGAAGTGTCGAAAGAATATTTTTACAGTTTGTACTCCTATTTAGTTACTATAGTTGTTCATTAGTTTTGAAATACCAACTACCTACTACTTAGATATCTATATCTAATTGGAATTGTGATATATTATATTTTCGCACATAGGTCCGGTCCATCTACGTAGTATCTACCTATTTCATCATCGGTAGGCATATAAGAGCAATCATTTAATTGAACTGGTTTCTAGTTTTGCAAAATGCTTGTTTGTTTTAAATCGATCGCTCTACTTTATATCAATAATTTCAAATTTATTATGAAACAGTCTTGCACAAACCTTTATAGATATCTAAATAAACTGCGTGCTTATATAGATATACATACTGAAGCACCCATTTTAATCACAGATACTGACTGATGATCCTGGTAACCATCCTCTTTGCGTTATCCCGGCATTTGCCGCGGCTCATAGGAGCCTGGGGTCCGCTGTGACAACTAATCCCAAGATTTAGTGTAGGCACTAGTTTTACGAAAGTGACTGCCATCTGACCTTCCAACCCAAAGGGTAACTAGGCCTTATTGGAATTAGTGTAGTTATAGGAAGATGATCCTGGTAACCATAATAATATTAAAATAAGCAGGGATTACAGCACCTAAAAAAGTAGGCATTATACGCTTTGGTCTATGGATCCCAAACTAATAAGTACATCTCTCATACGAGTAGAAACAGTTTTCGTTTCTCCCGTAAACATTAATTAAATGTGCTGCGAATACCTACGCAAAATTATATAGGTATAGGTACCTCTACCTATTTTCTGGTAATCGTTCGCTTCTAGCCTAAGTATGCCTAACAGTCGCACAGCAAGCTTATCGTTCCTGGATCTGTAGAATTGCACTGTTATCGACCCATTGACGTAATCCCCGATTCAGGGCACTAGTGGTGTCTGTCGTTGCGCACGTTGGCATGGAAACCGGTCTCCCAGTCGGCGACGTAGTCGACGGTGCGCACGGAACCGTCGGGCTCCACCAGCGAGTACTGACCTGGATAACGAGACACAGTTAGGGCTTTTATAAGGTGCGAGAAGTCGTATATCGTCACTACTTTGAAAGAATCTCGTATCTCACACTGCTAAGTACTCAAAGTTAAAACGCTGTAACGCTGTACCTACATTTTTCATTTCATAGAAAAAAGAAGATACAAGTTTCTTTCAAAGTAGGGACTATATATGACATATAGTCATTGCATTGCGTCATATCACTCGGCTAAATAGAAATAATAGGATGTCAATAGTCTGCAATTGTATCTAAAATCGCATGCGAGACGCGCGTCTAAATTAGCCTTTACGGCCTATTTACACGGCACGAAAACGCATTTGATTGGTGCTCTGAATTCGACGACAACGTACAAGGCGAAATCTGCGATTTCTTTTTGTAGCAGATAGCACCTTGTACGTTGGTGGGTAAGGTGCAATTATCTGAAAAAAATAATTGCAGGCAATCTCAGCAGTCTGCAATGAAAGGGTTGTGTAGTGGGTAGGTACTCAGACAACGGTATATGTACAAATACTTAGGTAACTTACTTACTTAAATACATAAAAAATATCCATGACTCAGGAACAAATATGCGTACTCATCACACTATTACTAGATGTTACCGGGATTCGAACCCGGACAGTCGGCTTAGCAGGCACGGTCGCTAGCACTACCCACTAAGTTAGACCAGTCGTCAAATCCGGTCGACTGGTCGGTATATTGACAACATTAATGACACGTTGTGCCGAAGGCGGCAATTTAGAAAGGATTGTCTGCCTACGCTTTAAATGTTTTCTGTCAGTATATTTATAAACAAATGATCAATATTACATTTGTCACATTACATCATCAATTCATTACAACTTACATATTTATATATTTTTAGGTATACTTTTTACATATTTTTTCATTAATATTCTGAATCTCCAACAACGCCAGCACTCCTCAACCATTTCCCCTGCAGATCGATTGACAGCCTCCAATCATCCGTTCATCATCTGTTTTTCGGTTCTGTTCTTTTAGACAGTAGCGTCCTCGCTGACGTTTTGGCAGAACTCAGTCGAATACCAGCCAGGTTTTACCATCTATCTAACCATCAATATCATTAGAAATTAAATAGCATATTTATCTTTATATCATGATATTATGTGATATCAAAGCTCATTTCATTTTAATAGTAGAAAACGGAATACACTTGCCATGAGACTCATTGAGCAATAATTTGTTTGTAGATTTCAACAGTAGTATGAGAGACCACCATTACGGGTAGAATGAGTCGTCCCGCCACCTCTTTTTTGGTCTGCCTGCACCCCTGCCTATAAACATCTATGGTATTCCGTTGGTACGTCTTGTTAACCATTTCCAGCGGCGGAAAAAGTATTAGTTCATTATTTAGTTATTAGCTTTGTCGCCCTGATATTATCCTTGTGGATCGTTCTCGTCGTAGGTATCTATTGTTACTGTAGATACTCGGGTTCAAAAGCCAGCGGCGGAAAAAGTATTAGTTCATTATTTAGTTATTAGCTTTGTCGCCCTGATATTATCCTTGTGGATCGTTCTCGTCGTAGGTATCTATTGTTACTGTAGATACTCGGGTTCAAAAGTCACAATTCTGTTAAAAAAATAACGTTAGGTACCTACCCTTACCCATGACTACCTACGTCTCCATCCTACTGGTTTCTGACACTGGTGAGTCTGCCTGCACTAAGCAGCTGAAGTGTAGGAACAATGGAGCCACAATGGGGCAACCTTGCGGTTGTGCGGGTTCACGATGGGCACATTATATACCGGTTGTAACCGTTATCTTATAAAATATTAACGTTATTTACCCTTGACGACTTCTCCGTCGCGTTGCTCCTTTTGGTGCTTGATGTCGCCGGTGTGCGGGTCGTTCACGGCGTACTCGTACGCGTAGCGAGGGTGCGCGTCCTGCGAATGACAAATACCCTTTCTTTAACCACTGTAGTCCGATAGAATTAAGCTAAGCTTAACAAATAGAAATGATATCCGCTCACTTCGTAGAAGTTTGATAGGTAAATAAGACAAATCTTCGTATAACTTTAGGCAATGGCACGATCATGCTGGAAGTAAGCTAAGTAAGACTTTCTACCGGACATTTTAGTTCTTAAAACTTGTTAATGCCTATTGGTAGATGCTGAGTTAAGTAAGAATGTACTCATTTCGTATCCGTAATATAAAGACTAATTGTGACATTAGTCTTTATTTGTTAACTGTCTACCTATTTAGGCTACATACATACTTCTTTTCTGTGTTAGTTTATAGATAGGTATCATAAGATAGGTGCTATTAAATATGGGTATTGTGTAGTGTCTAAGTATGTACCAAAAGACATTAAAGATATGTTATCTACTTATTCATTTTCGAGTTCAGTTAAACCAATAGACACTTAGTATATGTAATATTGATACAAACAGTGTTACACATGTGGAAATAGACTGATCGGTATATTTGATACCACAAACAACTTTCAAATTCGTTGGCGTTTACATTGATGTGTTCTTACATATCTGCCTACTTACCTACTACTGCAGATGTTTTCACTAGGTACTTATTAGGTTTTAATTTTGTATCTGTTTGTATCGTTTATAATAGGCAGGTCATCGCAGGCAGAATCAAATAAATGAGCACCAACTATCAATATCACTACCAGGCATCCAAACATGCTGGCAAACCAATAATAGTTATTTGTTATACAAGGGGGCAAAGTTGTATTTAAACGCCGAGTGTGGAATTGAAAAACGAGCAAGTGAAAGGATTCTATAGTTGAACCACGAGCGAAGCGAGTGGTTCGAGAATAGAATCCTGTACTTGCGAGTTTTTTAACACAACATATTTAAGATCCGTGAAAAGCGCGAGTGAGGTTAGCAAGGCAATTCTAACTCACACTAATATGATTAGGACATCAGGGGGCTGATTTTTGAGTCTCACGGCGTTCGAATTCAGAAAATTGTCACTGAAAATAATAGGCAATTCACCGTTTTCAACCGGTATTTTAGTGACAGTGAGACTCAAAAATCGGCCCCCTGAACGATGTGGACGATTTGGATATCGTGCACTTTGCTCGTGCTTGCCGTATTGTTGCGAGACGCACGAGGACTGAGTGACACTTTTCGTACCTCGTTCTGATGTCGGTGCACGTTTGAATAGGCCTGTTTGTAGGCTTAGTTGGGCTTGCGCATTTCGATCCACAATCCATCTCGGATAATGCCGTGGGAATGCCAGCTAAAGTTCGAGCTTTCGTAAACCATGCGGTCTACAGATTGTTACTGCGAATAGAATTATCATTTCTGCTTCTTGTTACTAATTGGTTATAAGCCTGATCATTATTACCTGTTCTGCCTGTCACCGTATTGTTCATTAATTGAGAAGTAAAAAGGTTAAGCTGTACCTATAGCTACATAACTATAGGTACGGTGCTGTAAAAGGGCTAGTCGAGCTGCATGGCATTTGCAATCGAAAAGTGTGGTTAAGTCTGTATTAATGTCAAATTTCTTTGCAAATATTACTATCTCTTTCTAAGTTTTGAGCTACTGTTACGAGAAGAGCCTACGAAGCGCTGTGGCAATGTCCGCCGCGGTGGCTCATGGTGGAGCGGGTTGAAAACTTAAGACGATACAGGAGGGGTCAATTCTCCATACAAACGCTCTCGACTATTTCCTCCCTGGTTTTTGAAGATAGAGCAATGATTTTTTCAACACAGATTATTATTATTTTTATCTGTGTCGGACAGTTTTTTTTTGATGTTTTTATTTCTAAAGACGCTACTAGAGCCAATCAAAAATTTCCAAAAACGGCCTTTTTCATTATGGCGCAAAAAAGGCGTGATACTCAAGATTGGTAACAATTAGCCAAAAAAACTAAACGGTCCGACACAGACTATTTCATTGTTATTCAGATTCTCAAATTTCGTTCCGATTGATTAAGTTTTGAAGGAGGAAACAGTCGAGAGCAAACCTCTATTTTAAAGATTTTTTCGCAATATATTTTAACTCCCGTGTGGTGACGGGTTAAGATTTTCACCACCCCCTTTCTCCCCGTGGGTGTCGTAGAAGTTGACTGTGGGATATGGGTTAAATTGTGGTGTAGGCGAGAGGCGAGAGGCTGGCAACCTGTAACTGCAATGTTACAAATTTGGATTTCTTTCAACCCCTTTTTGCCAAGAGTGGCACTGAAACTTAGTAGTTCATGTGCTCTGCCTACCCCTTTATGAGATACAGGCGTGATTATATGTATAATTATGTATGTATGTATGTATCTTTTAACTGAGTTGTTCTTAATGGACAATTTTTTTTCGATAAATCTAGTTAATAACACTAGTATATTAAACTAGAATTCCCAAATTGAAAGGGGGGCTCTTTTTCATTTTAGCATTTTCGCTCCTGTAGCGTCTTAATAGGCATTGTGTTGTGTTCAAGAAAAAGATATTGCACATAGTCGCTTAAGCAGAAGGACGCTCTAACATAATTCGTTTAAACATACGAGTAAATTTCGTACCTATGGTAAGCGATGATGCTGTACCTGTTCCTTGAAAACTTTACATTTTTTTATCACGTTCAAGAGTGTGGATTATGTAAGGTGGGGAAAAGATTGAAGTTTTTAGGGTTCCGTAGTCAACTAGGAACCCTTATAGTTTCGCCATGTCTGTCTGTCCGTCCGTCCGTCCGTCCGTCCGTCCGTCCGTCCGTCCGTCCGCGGATAATCTCAGTAACCGTTAGCACCAGAAAGCTGAAATTTGGTACCAATATGTATATCAATCACGCCAACAAAGTGCAAAAATAAAAAATGGAAAAAAATGTTTTATTAGGGTACCCCCCCCTACATGTACCTAAAGTGGGGGCTGATATTGTTTTTTCATTCCAACCCCAATGTGTGATATATTGTTGGATAGGTATTAAAAAATGAATAAGGGTTTACTAAGACCGTTTTTTGATAATATTAATATTTTCGTAAATAATCGCTCCTAAAGGAAAAAAAAGTGCGTCCCCCCCTCTAACTTTTGAACCATATGTTTAAAAAATATGGGAAAAATCACAAAAGTAGAACTTTATAAATACTTTCTAGGAAAATTGTTTTGAACTTGATAGGTTTAGTAGTTTTTGAGAAAAATACGGAAAACTACGGAACCCTACACTGAGCGTGGCCCGACACGCCGTTGGCCGGTTTTTAATAAGGGTTAAGATAGGAATATATAGGAAGCCGCGTGTAGCGCTTTGTTCTACGGAAGATGTTTCACTGACCTCTCAATAAAAACCCTTCAATCTTACCCCGCCTTACCTTACCTAGACCACACACACAACTTCGCCTTAGATGGACTCTTTCTCATTTTTAGTGTTCTTTCTCATATTTAAATGATAACATTTCTATGTATGATCTGGCCACGACATTGACACTATCAGACATGATATATTTAAGCACAGTTGTAGACGTAATGGGAGCACGCTTAGCACTTAATAGGATTAAGTAAGTTGTAATTTTTGCAGTCAAATTAATTGTAGTCATTTAATAAGGCTTAGTGTCATATTAGTTAAGAGGGTTAATTAAGCCGATTTGCTAAAGTATCTACAAAGATACGATTTTGTAAGGTAGGTACATAGGAAGAACCAATAACTTTCTTCCGATAATTCAGTATTTTGAGAGACTATATTCGATGTATTTGCATAATATACTGTTTACACTTGTTTATTTATTCGATGCTGATAAATATTTTACAGCGAATAATTATGTATTAAAATTGCGAGAGAGAATACTTTTCCTGAAGTACCCCTATACCTATTTATTTATTAATGTATCTACCTATAAGCATTGGAATACATATTCGCCTATCTGTCCCGTATGTACACCATTTCGCGGTATCATATTTTTACTTCTACATAGGTATACGTACACATAATTTTGCATACCTACGTAGGTAAATTATTTATATATAGTAAAACAAGAACATGCTATTGCGTTTTTACAAACAAGATCGTTGCACGACATCTAGTTACGATATTTGACACTTACTTTTTAATTGGTAACAAAATATATGACAATCACATTTGTGAGCGTCATTGAGTAAAGTTTTCGTAAGTTACTACTTGAACCATAAAGCATAGTTAATTTAGAATTGGTACGCGATGGGAGAAATTTAATTTTTAAATGAAAAGAAAAAAGTAAACAATATTTTTTATTGCAGAATATAAAAGATCGTTTATTAATTTATAGCGTGTCACATATATTTCAATCATTCAGTATGTTTATGCACAAAATTACGGACTTTTCTGAAAATAGTATTCATCATCCTCTGAACAAGATTTTCATCCATCTTTTTTGTCTGTTGATTCCGTGTGGACCGCAAGGAGTGGATATTTTGAATTATTTTGCCACTATTATTTAATTGTCCTTTAATGAAATAATGATTTGGGCAATAATTATTGCCTAGTAGTTTTCTGGAAATTCAACAATTTAGCAATCATTGACCCAGACCAAGGGGATTTTTCACGTATTTGTTCACAGTGCATTTTCGCCGGTCAACGTCCATCATCAATAACTTACAAACGCAAAAAGTTAGATCAACCAAATTTCTAATATAGAGTTATCAACGTATTAAAATTAAGATGTGATTATCAGTTTTTTTTTAATTTTTAAATATATTTTTTTTATTCGTCGCTAAACGCGTGCCAATACTATGTTAACTATGCTTTATCTACCCGATATGTTGAGGTACTTTATGAGGAACACGTAATTAGACACGGGATATGTAGATTTCAATTACTAAAATGTAACCAAAAGTCACATCGAAAACTAACCTTTGTAAAATAATTGATAAAGTTGAAATTACTCGAAACTTTTGCAGTTAAGACCATTTTATTTTAAAGTCGCGATAGTTGTTTTGCTGTTATGCAATACGAACTTGAGCCAGTTGATGTCTTTTGTATGACGAAAAAAAGAGGTTTGTCTACGATATTGAAGTTCTGGTCTTTGACCTTAGTTTTTGAGCAGATGTTTTACTATTAGGGCATAGCAGGTGCTGCATATATAGCTGGCTGTCTTTAAAGCCGTATAGGTAAATGATTTGTCAATTAAGGCGCGTGCGGATATCTCAATGCTTGATTAGGCGAAGAGATGAATGCGAGAGAACATAGAATATAGTCCAAGCGCGTTTGATGAAAACAATATGTTTTCCCCTCACTAGCTCGGAAACACGTGTTTTGTCCTTTAATACCAGCGGGTAAAAACGCATTTTATCCACTAGTGGGTAAAGTAATTTGTCCTTGAATAAAGTCAAATTAACTGCTTTGAAATTGATAAAAGTAGGTGAATCTAGTAATAAAGATGATTTACCACCTGTGGAACTACTGGAAGCAGTGATAAACGCATTTTTTGCGTTGTAGTTTCCTCGCTATAGTGAGGGGAAAAGTTCTGTGTTACACTCGGGTGCAAATGTATTTTACTTCTCGTGTGTTAAAAAACTCGCAAGTTCAGGATTCTATTTTCGAACCACTCGCTTCGCTCGTGATTCAACTATAGAATCCTTTCACATGCTCGTTTTTCAATTCCACACTCGGCGTTAAAATACAATTTGCCCCCTTGTATAACAAATAACTATTATTGTAACATCTATAACCAAGTTAGGGACATATCGTCACTACTTTGAAAAAATCTCGTATCTCACGCTGCTCCTCAAAGTTAAAACGCAGTAAGTCTATATGCATTCCATACATACTTACTACAATTTTCTTTTCATTGACAGATGAAGATACAAGTTTTTTAAAAAGTAGTGACGATATACTTATTTACCATTGCACGCGTAATTAAATGTAATGGACATTTATGTACAATTGTTCATCAAACCGTTTGTCACAGTTAAAACGTTCGCAAAACTTTATTCTATGGGATTTTTCATAGATCTCTGCTGCGTGATGTTAATCAGTCTGGTAATTGACGTTGGTGCAAATGACCGTAAGTGCGTTTTCACATTATCCGATCCGATATCGGATGTCGGAAGGATTTCAAAGGAAAAATTCAAAAATGGCGGCTTAAATGTATGGAATATCGGTCCTGCATCCGATATCGGATCGGATAATGTGAAAACGCACTAAATCGGGATTGTACAAACTCCCACATATGTACTCAACATTTGAAGCAGCTACAAGAACAAAAGCGCATCGGTTACGCATGAGTGTAAATGTAACGAGAGCTGACTTTTTATCTCGACTTTTATTGCTTAAATAAAATTCGCAGTATACTGTTTGTACTTTCCATGCGTCCAAGTTTCTAAAGTCCTGATTGCAAAATGAATTAAGTTTCTGTCAACATAAAGTCTTCTTAAGGCATACCCGAGTAAAAAGCTTTTGTGTGATGCGTCAGAACGATTGCAACATGGTATTTAACTGAAGTTATATTCGATCAAGTTTTTTAATAACTCGTAACATCGCAATTCTTGTTTCGCATTTAAAAAATGTACCTATAATCCCAAGTCAATTTTCAAATTTGTAAGATGACAGATGAGAGTCAATATACTTTGTCAAAATTCGACAGTTCAAATATTTTTCACTCGAGACGCCATATGGTCGTCATGTCACTGTCTGTTGCTAAAACACGTTGAATGTTTACCATGAGACTTGATATTGTTAAAGTTTACGGAACAACGGTTTTCGGCATCACGAACGTTAAAAACCTGAATTTGGTTCGAGCGCATATATGTATGTATACGTAAAGGGACAAAATATTTCGCCATCAGTGCATGGATCATGAACTCTTATTGTATCATGATCGTATAATGTATGAGTGCATGAAAAAGTTTATGCGTACTTCTTTAATTTTGAAATTCTAAATATCGATTTTATCCTTTCAGTAATTGATGCTGGTACAAATAATAAAACAAGAACTATTTTCATTTACAATGAAAGCGATAATCGTTAAGGACATTAGAGAAACAATAAGCATGTTCAACAGTTGAACAATGAGAAATAAATTTAGAATCGTGACTTATTTATTGAAATTAAGATCGATGCGCGCTTGCAGTGTATTGTGTGCTGATTTCGACCTTGCAAGGCGGTGCTTGATCGATTGAAGAATGTACAATAATAAGCCTAAATGTAATTTGTATCGATGTTGAGTAGGACGAAATGACCGATATATCACATTATGTAGTCTAGATTTGTTTTATAGGTACTCGTATGGTCGAAATGTATGGCACATAATTGGTGGAGTATTAGGTACCGACTTGTTTCTATTTTCTGAGTAGGTATAAGTAGGTATTTCTGCCTACACATTGGCAGTTTGAAATGTAAACGTGATAAAACAATAACAGAAATCAGACATTAAGAATATTCGCCTATGTTCTATGAAATTGGGTAATCAGATCATTTTAAGACACACCATGTTAACATTAATAACATTTTGACGCATATTAATTGAATAGAGCAAACAACGTGACAAACATCACTAAGAGGCAAAAGTAAATCAGTAGGTCCGTAGGTACATTGCACAATTTGCCACTAGCGATACGGGGTAATTGGTCAAGATTTTGACGTGCGCAAAACTCGTCCTGGGAGTCAAATGAAGTCGATCAAATCCGTTACGTCACCTATTAGCCGGGATATGAAGTAATCATGTGTGCTGTAAGCCGGGACGCGGTGATTAGCTGCATTTTGAGCCGTGTAATATTCTATCAATCATGAGATGGCTAATTGATAAGTGGTAGATTAGCAGGAGAAAGAAATTTGGCTAATTGGGGCTTTGATAAAATTGCGACTCGACAATGACAAATAGCAGCAGTTATTGATGGTCGGTTATTCAGTCACTTAGACGTTTATCATTAGGTACAAAAGTTTTCAACTTAAGTAAGTATATATAGTTTTAAAGCAATACTCGTATGATTTTATGTACATCTTAGAATTAGAAGTTTTTAAATTTTGGTTTTTTAAAATTCGGACTGAATAATTAAGGATCAAAACCATGGATTAAATCTTCTAAAATATAAGGAAAAATTGTAAGAACTTACATAATTCTGCAGGAAGTCCGTGTGAACATTTTTGACATGAGCGATCCTCGCTGGAGCGGCCAGGGCGATGTTGTGGTTGACTGCCACCGGCGCCGCGGCGTACTGCGCGACGCCGCCGCCGGAGTGGTGGCTGATGGACGACGTGGAGTACGCCACCGACTGACCCGCGTGCTGGGAGATCACTGGAGCAGCGAATTGGGTCACTGCAGGCGCGACATGGGCAACTGCTGGTGAAGCGTACTGGGACACGGCGGGGGCGAGCTGAGCAGACTGATACTGAGCTATTACTGGCGCTCGGTATTGCGAAATCACCGGCGCAGCGGATGTCAATCCAGAAATCGGCGCGCTTCTATACTGTGACACAGCAGGTTGCGCTACGGGGTATCGTGACGGCTCAAAAAGTTGGGGAGTCTGTTGTCTTAGGGCGGGAGATGTCGCGTATCCAGAAGATGGTGCCGCATACACCTGCGTTACGACTGGGCTAGCGGTTTGCTCCGAACTGTATGCTGCTGATGACCCGGCAGCGTAAGACGCCTGTTGAGACACTAAGTTCTGAGCCACGAAGTTATTTTTGGGCGCAGCCAATGCAAATCGGGCAATAAGCGGAGCCGCTGTCACTTTGGCGATGATGGGCGCCTGAGCGTACGTCGCCAGAGGTGTCACTGTTTTTCCCGACGAAGCCGCTGAAGACAGCCCGGCGGAGGTGGCGTAGCCGTGAAATTCTCTCTGAGCTGAGTATGCAGGGGCATTTGCGTGTGAAATCAATGATGAGGTTTGGAATGCCGGTGCAAGTTGTTGTTGAATGGGTGCAGAAACTTGATAGGCGGCTCCTGATTGATACGCTGCTGCGGCTTGGTATGCAGCTCCTTCTTGGTAGCTGTTAGATCCCGAATACTGATACGCAGGGGCTGAGAACACTTGTTGCGAGACGACAGGGGCGGCCACTTTTACTCCAGAGGTGGTGAGCTGAACAGCTGGTGGCAGATACGAATATCCGGGACCGGAGCCCGTGTGGCCGTTGTCACAGTTCGGAGCGGCTTGCAATTGGCTCAAGTGGTAGTTAAGGTCCGGATCGTGATACGCACACACACTCGTAAGCGTCAACGCGACCGCCAATATTATCTGCAATAAAAAGATTAATCACTTGAAGGGATAAAAGAGACAATGTGTGTCAAGTAATCTGCATTCGGGACTGGGTCATAATATTTTTAGTAGTAATGAAGTAAAAAGTATGATGAAATAATATATATTTTCGAAATTTCGGTTTACCGTATTCATATTTGTTTTTTTTTATCTCAGTGGTACTACCTAAAATTTATATCATACAAATTTCGTATCTCATAAAATATGAGTTCAACCCGCCAAATATTGATGTATTAGCCAAAGTTGAGCGTGAGTCTAAATGAGAGCAAAATGAGTCCGCTAAGACTTATATAGCGATCTCATATGTGTAAGAACGGGTAATACTTTTTCACGTTCGCCTGTGCCGGTGGGCGCGGCCGCGCGCCGCACACCGACCGCCGACCTAGCACAACGCGTGCAGCAACGAGCTCCAACTCGGGTCATAGTTCAACTAAATCCTTTAATAAACTTTTAGTACGTCCTTTGTCATCATTATCGGGACATGGATTTGCTACTTGCTTAATGAAATCATTGTACAAGTTTACAGTCAATTTGTATCTAAAGTATGCTGCAATGAGACGTAAATGACTATTGCCTTTATAAAAGGGCTTATTTCTCTAAGGAATTAATATATTTTGTTTGGTTTCCATAGAGAAATAAGCCTTTTGAAATACCTCTCAAATAAGACTAGTGTACCTAAGTACGTTCTTTGTATAAGTGCATTAACAGATGTTTTTTGACCGTACAGGCGTACACACAAATACTCGTAGTCGAGGTATTTCTTCTTTCAGCATCATTAGGTGTGTCCTTTTTCACGCCTTCTGTTAGCTACCAAATATTTGATACTTTAAGAATAAATATTTAAGAATAAATAAAAATATTTTTACTGTCCCAAAATTTGACAAAAGAGACGAATTTTAAATACTTATTATATGTATAAACTATAAGCAACATTTTACTTAAATAAATTGCTTGTATTTTTTCAAAAATCATCATTCGCCTGACCAGTCATTTGGGGTCGGCGCAGCATGTCCTTCTCTTCCAATTAGTTTATTTTCCTTCCTTCATAAATAAATAATTTTATTGATTTAAAGTATGAATCTTATTGATCTGTAGGTAGTTGTTATAACAATGAGTACAATGACGGTGGTCAAGTTAAGTTAGTCGTGCTTGTCCCTACAACCTCACCTTATTTCTGCATCGACATACTGCTTTGCATACCTATATCATTCGTGCATTCGGCATATAATAAACCTAATAATTGCATTTAACGTGGATACGAAAACTAGGTTATTACCTACGATTTAAGAACATATGAGTAGTATGCAATGCGTGCGACATTTATAGTTTGCAGGTGAATATATTAAATGAGAATGAAATAAGATTATATTTACGTTTGTAAACGGGTGCGGAGAATTTAATACGCTCACATTATCCTAATCCCTTTTGATTAGACATTAATACGAACAGATTTGTGTATAACTACATAATATCTGGGCGACCGAGCTTCGCTCGGTTCTATTTTAATATATCACGTCTTTAGATTAAAAAAAACTCTTATAAATACAAAAAAAAAAAAAAGACAAAAAACAAAAACTTAATTTCTGGCCGGGATTCGAAACCCTGACACCTACGATCTATTTGCGTACATTAGACCAACCTCGTACGACTGTGAGCTAAGCGGAATCGATGCACGCGCGGCGAAATTAACGACCATATTTTACGTTTACTAACGCGAAAGAAAAACTCATGAAAACTCGAAAATTCGCGTTTTCCGGGATCTAAGGCTACGCTAGATCGATCTTTCACCCCCGAAAATCCCCACATAACAAATTTCAGCGAAATCGTTAGAGCGGTTTCCGAGATCGTCGGTATATATAAATAAATAAATAAATAAATATACAAGAATTGCTCGTTTAAAAGTATAAGATAAGATTAATAACCAACCTACTTATTTGACTAGTTAAATTACATTTAAATTGGTGTAGATGTCACGGTGCTATAAAGTTGAAACGTTTTTATTCTTTATCGAATAAGTTTTCGGACAAAATAATCATTTTTATTGGTATGAGCTTTTATCGATGACTGTATTTAATTTTCTTCGTGCAAAATTCCCAGATATAGGTAATGTTGTTTTATTACAAAGTTCTTTAGAAATCTCCTGTCCCCATCATTAGATCAGCTCCATGTAGGTACCTAATCGTAATTATTTAATACATAAGTACATAAACCCACATGTGAGAATTGACTTGCAAAATTTAACCAATACGTACAAACATAGTTGTACACTTGCTATGTAAAGTTAATAAAAAGCTTGTAAAAAATATTAGAATCATTATTTAAAAGTGTTATTTAAAATAGGTACCTAATCATTACATATTTTTTTGATAATTGTATTTCCAGGATTAGGCCCTCACTAAATATGTATACATACACTGCACATGCACAATATCTGTGTGCGTAGCCGAAAGCACAAACGCTCACGATAATATCTCTCGTTCGTAGCTATCTATCTCTATCGCTCTTGCGTATTGGCGCGCGCGACAGAGCCAGACTACATTTCTGCGGCGTTTCGGTGGCGTCGTTTCGCAGAAATGCCATTCGGCTACGGGGCCTGCAGTTCAGATGCAAGTTGTCAATTATGCAATGCTGTTTGGATCAATCAATGGATGAATTGGCAAGAGCCGGTTCAGCTTCAGTATGTAGGTTGTAGGTATACGAGTATGAATCATCAGTTAATCACCATTCAATTATTCTGTCATACATGATTGATTGCTAGAAATTACCGTTTAATATCAATAACACTCATCGTTTATTGTAATTTTTGAAAATGTATATTTTTATAATTTACTTTCCGAAATCCGATCCGAGGTCGCTCTAGATGACGGCCCGCATAGGTACAATTCATTAGTGCTTGCTCGAGATAAAAGGTTATCAATTAATCTATTAAGGGCTACGTCGTATTCTCACGTCAAGTTCAAACTAATTAAGGGAAAATGAGATAATCGCATCAACTAATTGTTTCATTCATTATTTTAGATTATCACGTTTGATGAAAACCATTTGCGCAACAGAAAGCTTTGTAAGGATTGTGAAAATCCATCTTGTTTGAGACAGTTTCCTAACAGCCGAACGCACATGTTCCAGCCGGCAATTTACGTCGTTTAAAAGAGGTTTGGCGCCTTGCACAAGGCTGCAAGCCCCTAAGCTCTTTACAGCTTACATGTAAATTACGACACCCCACGCATGCTCGTGGAAGGACTTCGAATACATTAGCTGGGCCGCTGGCCGCCGCCGTTGAATGGCCAAAAGAGAATTGAGTATATAGATTTAGATAATGACAAAGGATTAGGGGTGCCTTTTCACCAGAGATGCGCTACGTGTCTGTCTGTTTGCCTGTCTGTCTATCTGTGTATGTGTCTGTCTGTGGCATCGTAGCTCCCGAACGGATAAACCGATTTAGAATTAGTTCTTTTTTGTTTGAGAGCTGAGTTAGTCGGGAGTGTTCTTAGCCGTGTTTCATGAAAATCGGTCCACTATGTCGGAGGGTTTTTCAAAATTTTAATTTTGTGGTAAAATAAAACTATGGAAACGGATTACATCGCGTAAATATAATGAAATTACAGTTCATCTCGACGTTCGAACACTTTACAGGATTCGTGGTCAACGGTTGACGGGGTAAATGTAAATTCATTATACGCGATAATGCGTTTTCCATAGTTTTATTTCATGAATCATGAGTAACTATCGCGGTAACCGAAGACAATATTTTGTGGTTATATTTATACCTATAATGTATGTCTTTGGAACCGCTAAAAGCTAAAACCATTCAAATGGCGTTGGCGCGTTTTAGTTAATTGAATTGGAGCAAAGAAGCGGATATTACCAAATGTAGGGACAGGAATTTGGTAGGTTACGGGCAAAACTTATTTAATGGCAGCCTTTAAGTACCCGAATAGCATTGAATTTGTTTTATACGTTTATGCACATAATTTAGTTTTTATGTTTACTAGTAGGTACCTATGATTAAATTCTTGCATAATGTTAAATGAATAAAAAAATACATTTGAATGGATAGATTTTATCTCTTTTAAAGAATTTTACGTTTTGAATAGGACTCAAAGCACTGGCAGCCGTTTGGTAGGGCGTGAGTGTGCTTTGTACTTTTATACCTATTAATTTCACGTAAGTATTTTAACACGTATATAGTCAAACTTACCCCAGGTTTAAGGTTTATGACCCTGAAGGTGCTGGCCGTATCTTAGACTATTTACATAAATATTATTTATTTTATTACGTATTAAGTGCATAATATCGTATTTTATGCCTGCATGAGACCGGCCCGTCTGCACTGCCGCCTAGCCGAAGTGACAATAGTTGACGCTGCGTGGCGATTGAAACGCAGCCTAGCTCTGTCGTGCCTTAATAGAAGAGCGATATGGACAGCTAGCTACGCTCTTACGAAGCATAAGCGATTGTGACGTTGGCTAGGTCCCCAGAGCTGTTAATTATGAGGTTCGCAACTGAGTGTTGCAGAGACAGTAATAAAATTCGCAATTCGCGATTAGGAGATAAGGTCCGGTCACCGGGATATAGATTCGCCATCGGGGTTCTGATTGTGCGACATACGAGTTTTGCCCCACGAGCTACACAAACTTGATTGTTAATAGATGTGTACCAATTATCGAGTCTTTCTAAAGTACTCTTAAGAAAAAAGGCTATTTATGAGATTACGTAATTTGGTGCGAGGTTCGCACAGTGATTGGGACAATTTATTGTGTTCGGCGAGGTCGGAGCTATCAAATTAATTAAAAGGAGGAAACCTTTCAATCCATTCATATTATTGACCTCATCAGCCCGTTCTGATTTCTTCGCGGTCGCGATTACACTGAATTGAAAATATTAAAGTACGTTAAGTACTGACAGCGTAGTCCTGATTACATAATGAATGTAAGTCTAAATGCTAGTTGGTGTTAGCTGAGTAATGAGTCCTTGTAAGGCATTTAATCCATAAGCGAGTTGAAGCTTTTCTGTACTGACACACTTCTTCAGTATGAACTTGAGAGCATATTTATCTTGGCATGAAGCCACTTAGGTAATCTAGATTTCGATGAAAAATAAGAGTAATTTATCACGTGCCTGTTATGCTGTATTGCAACCAAGTACAAGACTTGCTGAACTAGCTAGGTTTTTTGACTTTCAAGTTTTGTCACAAAGATATAAATAAATAATTACGTACGTTACGTAACTAATACGTTTTTAAGTGTTTGTGTTATTATGTATATTGTAATATCGTTGTCTAAATACCCACAATAAAAGCCTTCTTGAGCTTACCGTGGGGCTTAGTTAGTTTGTGTAAGGATGGCCAATAATATTTATGTATTTATGTAGCTACTAGCTCACCAAGTATCTAAAATTAGTTATATAAAATTTTGAAATGAAATGAATTGGAATGAAATTAAATTAAATTATGAGATACAGAGTGAGAAGTTTGTAGGCTGTGAGTTCGTGTCAAATTCTTTTCCAAAACTGCTAAAAGTAAAAAAATTGGTATGGCACAAGAATTTTATATGAGATAATAAAAGCTCACCGGCATCTCTAAGAACGCAATTGAATATATATATATATTTTTAATTTATTGAGAAACAAACAGTCTTATAAAACATGTATGTAAATATGCTAAAAGCTAGAATTTCTTATAGAATAGACCTATAGTTTCATATATGTAAATATACTTTTTTATAAACTTAATACTATGAATATTAGTTACATGACAACTGCAAAAAATCTAATACAAAAATAAGATAAGAATAGCTGACCATAAACTTTAAAATCTAACTCAGTAAAGAAGAAACACTATATATATACAATCATATATATATATATATATATATATATATATATATATATATATATATATATATATATATATATATATACAATCACGCCTGTATCCCATAAAGGGGTAGGCAGAGCACATGAAACTACTAAAGCTTCAGGGCCACTCTTGGCAAATAAGGGGTTGAAAGAAAACGAAACACTTTTCTTAAATATTCCTAACGAACTGCCAAAAATATCAGTGTTCAAAATATTCATATATTATAGTTGTAGTAGAGAATACCGATGACAACTTACGGACATAATCATATCAATATAATGCCTATTAATCGTTAATTATCGTCAAAACTCAAGCAAGGCAAGCTTCATTCCAGTCAAATACCCCATTTTACGCTCTGTACTAGCCACTAGACATCAAACTTAATCCAAATTTACACTAGCTTTTGTAAACTGTCCAGTGGTTATCATGTAAGTTTATCAACATGCAACCAGCTCATTGGACCGACACTCATGATTAGCGATTAATCCAGCTCTGTCGCAAACTTCCTAGTCTACACCTAATCGAAATCAGTTCGAGAAACACCTAATGGTCGCGCGATAGACGATAAAAATGGTCCCTATCACTATTAGTAAGTTAGGGACTGTCGATGAAATTTTGCGCGACCATAAGGACACGTGCATCGTGACATAACTGATAATTATATGTACATATTACAGCGAATTTGCATTCGGTCGCTTGAAATATGAACATTTCTTTGAGTACCTAAAATCTATTTAAGACGATACGATACAGGTCAATTCTCCATACAAACGCTCTCGACTATTTCCTCCCTGGTTTTTGAAAATAGAGCAATGATTTTTTTAACACAGATTATTATTATTTTTATCTGTGTCGGACCGTTTTGATTTTTTTGCTATTTTTATTTTAAAAGACGCTAGAGCCAATCAAAATTTCTAAAAACGGCCTTTTTCAATATGGCTCAAACAAAGGTGTGATACTCAAGATCGGTAACAATTAGCCAAAAAATCTAAACGGTCCGACACAGATTATTTCATTGTTATTCAGACTCTCAAATTTCGTTCCGTTTAAATAAGTTTTGAAGGAGGAAATAGTCGAGAGAAGAACCTCAATTTTAAAGATTTTTTCGTAATATCTTTGAACTGAGTTGTTCTTAATGGACATTTTTTTTTTCGATAAATCTAGTTAATAACACTAGTTTATTTAACTGAAATTCCCAAATTGAAAGGGCCTTTCCATTTTAGCATTTTCGCTTCCGTAGCGTCTTAAAATAAAACTCGAGCTTCTACCATGAGTTACGTTACTCTTTATCGTAAACGCCACACAAAATGTATGTAATTTTTGGTTTGACTAAGTAATCTTTTCAAGCTTTGATCACTTTCTCCATCAATCAGTCAAACAGTAATGTCATGACACAGGCTAAATTTATTTTGTAGGTAATATTTTCAGAAATGTAGTAACAAAATAGATATACTAGAATTTCAAGGCTAAATTTTCAAAAGGTAAGGTACTAAATAGTATCAAATAATACAGTCGGCTACAGAGATTTATCTCTTAAGCAACTCTTAAGCATTTCTTAAGTACCTAACTTACCCAATATATTTAAATTGGAGCCGAACGACAATACCTAAACCAAATGAATGGTTCCATATGTTTAGAGACATGTCCTTTTCTGGATAAAGGACACAGTGTACCTTTAAAATGGTGTAGCTCATTTGTATCGCTTTATTCAAATGTCAGAGGACACGACATATTAATGAGTGTCCTAACGTATGTCACCATAACTAGAATATAAGTGCGATGACTTTGCACCATTTATACAGTTATATATACAGAGTGGGGCCTGTAACAAAGGCGAAGAATTGAACTGTAGGCTATTCTCCTTATACTGATCAACATTTGTTAAGTGACTTTTAAAAATTATGAAGTCTTTAAATTTTTAATTTTTCATACAAAATAAATATTAGCTTCAATGTACGCCATTATTGTTGTCATTGACGTTGTCTGTCACACTTTAGACTTAACAGAATTCGCAATACATTACCTCTTAGAAAAAACTTTCAAGGGTGATGAAAATCAAAATACAAGTTATTTTTAAAAGTCGCCGAACAAATGTTGATCAGTATAAGGAGAATAGCCTAGAGTTCAATTCTTCGCCTTTGTTACAGGCCCCACTCTGTATAATTATTAATATTGACTTGCAATGTGCTAATGCATCTAACCTGCATTAATATTTAATTAACGACAAGTAATATGTTAATATAATAATTGTGCCTTTAGCTACGTAATTTAATTTTCAATTTATAATTTTTTTGCAAGTCTATGAAAGCGTACCACTTCTGGGGTAAAGGCAGTTCCATTGCCCACAGTTCACACAAGTCCACTAAATATGAATATATCCTTTTTGACATGAGCTCTTTTTTAAGTTTCGATGGTAGGTATTTATAGGGTAAATATCTACATTTTACAGCGCGTAAACGTAATACGGGCGATAAATGAAACCAGACATAGAATTCATTACTGTTATCATTAACTGAGAGATGTTTTTTTTGGAGTTACTCTTAATTTTCACCTCATAATCAATTTATGTAAAATTTTCCAGCAGCAATGTATCTACTGTAAACGTGGTTGCGATGACAGTCAATGACAACTGTCAACGAGTGTTTAACGCGAGTGTCTTTGGTTTACGTTACGGGCCGAATTTGTATTTTGTATGAATAAAAAAATTGTTTCAATTTTAAGTAAAAGTTATCTAATTACATTTCTCCTATCCTACACTCACCGCCGTTAAGAGATCGCCCTTATTAGATTTACAGCCTGTATACTGCTTTGTGTTGTCAAGTTGCCTTCTAGATTAATAATTGAACTAATAAGTATTATGTAGTAGGTAAATAAATACTGTAGGTACCTAGTACAGGTATGTTCTACGTGCCAATTAAATGGACAAATACATTCGACAAACAAATTATCCTTATCAGCAATGCAAGTCAGTCTATTTAAATTTAATAGAGCTATTTGATCCGTATCAGATTAGCCATTATTTAGAGGTTACATTATCAATTTTACTGTTACAATAACAACCATAAGTGCAGGTTCTCTATTCCAATTACTTGAAGAGTTTTGGAATAGACAAACCATATATAAACTGAAACAACGATTGTGCGTTACGAAGAATTTATACTTTGACACTTCAGTATGTCTGTATGACTGGGGCTGTCCTCCCCAATAAATAAATGGAACATAATATCAATAAATCAATAATTAATACGGTTGCCAGAGTTCAACGAGGGCGTGGAGGGTCGGTAACGCACATGTAACATAATAATATGTGGAGTTGCAGGCGTCCATAAGCTATAGGGACGGCTTACAGTTAGTGCGTTTTCACATTATCCGATCCGATATCGGATGTAGGACCAATATCCCATACATTACAGGCGCCATCTTGAATTTTTTCCATTGAATACCTACTTCCGACATCCGATATCGGATCGGATAATGTGAAAACGGACTTAGGCGATCCGTATGCTTGGTTGCCACCGATGTAGTATTAAAAAAATGGTTGTGTTGGTTAGTGTTTAGGAACGTCCTGGGTTTGATACCATACTGGTAGGTACATTAAAAAAATCTAAATACGCCTCCTGTCGAATCGTTATAGATATTTATAGATTCAAGTGGTGGAATTCGTGAAATAGTTTCGTTTGATTATCACACACTCTTATAGCCAAGTGGCAGAGTTGATTTTAACACTTCACGCGTGTGTTAGGTAGGACAACCGTATCTGGAACGTGGATCGGACGTGCCACCAACTGATGGATATTGAGCAACTAATCGGCGAATGAGATCTGCGGTTTATACAGAGCGAAAATTAGGCTCTGCCTGCGACTTTGTTTATGTTGTTATTAAACTAGGTAACTAACCTGTTTCTCCTGTACATAATTTACACATACATGATTCAAATAGATATGATACGTACGTATTGTGCGTAGCCGAATGCCCAAAAGCTTCACGATTCGCTCACGATTCGTTTGATATATGTACTTTTCTAAATTGGCTTCGCTTTTTTTTAACTATGTACTTAACAGAAATCACGAAGGAAGTTGTTTTACTTAATTTAAAATTACAAAATCGTCGTATTTTTGGGGTTCAAAATTAAATGAAAATGAAAAATATTTTTTATTTCCTTAAAAAGGTTTACTTACTTACAATATTGCCATCAGTGGTTGGGACTTCCCTTTAGGAAAGTAAACCTGTATTGGGATGCACCGCTCCTCCATAACTAACAGTCTTAATAATTTTATTTTTCAGGGAAAGTTTATATATTCCTGATTAATTAAGCTACTTAATTTAAAAGCTAAACTTAGTTATGGTAGATATTTTACTTTTGTATTGTTTTACCAATAAAACCTGTTACTGACTTAACTGCATTAATAGGTGCAATAAATATTAATTTTCCATGACGTTTAAATTTGCACTTACATGTAATAGTAGTCACTTTACGATAATATCTAATTGAAATCACTTAACGCTTCAATTAGTTATCTAACTCAAGGTTAAACAATTGTATTAGAATAAATTAAATGAGTCACACCTCTTATCCAAATTTCATGGACACATCCTTGCGAATGTTTGCGACAAAACAAAGGTCAATGTAGATTCTGATCGTGTGGTGTCACGCCCATATGTTACTCAATTCGATATCACATGAAATTCAAATATAGAGCGCGTTATAACAAAACGTACCTACTCACCATAGACTTAGTAAACATAGACATGTAACATACTTGCGCCCTTGAAGGACAAAAAATCAATGCGCTGAAATTAGATCCCGGAGCTGTAAGTTCACATTTTTGACACATGATAGATAGATAGATAGATAGATAGATAGATCTTTATTGTTCAACCGTGTTACACAGGTGTTAATTCATTACATTAGTAGGTTACAACGGTGACCCAATTCGGGTATACAATTATCACTTAAAGCTAAAAAACTATACTAGGTATACATTATTAGCAATCATGTCATGGCGAATCATAATTATCAGTCATATCTTTCAAAGAAGTCTTTTAAGGTATAAAATTCATTGTTAATTAACCATTTCTTTAAACTAGGGATAAATTTGGAGTCCTCTAACATTTTTAATTCATCTGGCAGCTGATTAAAAACTCGAATGGCAGAGATGTATGTGCTTTTGTCAAAGATTTTATTATTGACTTGAGGCAGTTTTAAATCATACTTATATTGAGAGCGGAGGTTGTCACGGAGGGAAGCTAATGTTATGAAATAATTCTTCTTGACAGCGTCCACAAAACGTAAACTGGCGTGACCTAATGAAATTTTAAATAAAATCCTGTAATAATATTTAAAAAAATCAAGTACTTAAGAACAATATTACTTTAAACATAATCTAACACATGTTACATTTTTGCGGATCTTCGTTAGTGATTATTACTTATACGATATTAATTTATCACGTAGGATTTACTTATTATGTCATTTATCATTTATTTTTATTTTTAAACTAGTGCTGTGGCAGATTCTGTCATTTCGATTCAAATGACATTTCAGTAAGTTGATAGAAATCGTATATTTGTTTAAGCGCCTTCTTGTACCTAGGGCCTAATCGATTCAACCAATTCGTGAATAATCGCTAGATTATTCAAACGATACGTCTTAGCCACATCGCAACATACTTCAAAACAAATGTGTCAAAAATGTGAACTTACAGCTCAGGCACAATATATTATGATGTGATTTGGGTTAGCTGTTAAATTTTTGGCGGGAATAAAACAAAAGTGAGACTTTGAAGTGAGAGAACAGAACAGAATCTACAGAAAGTTTCAATAGCACGTGTCCTTCGGTTACCTCCTTCTACTCCATTTCACCTCCTATATTATTATCCATCTATGCCGCACACCTACTTCGGTCGTGACATTCGAATTTCAAAAACAAATAGTCCAACCGCAAAGGTTAAATATGATAAAATTGGAAAGACAATGTGTTGTGCAAAAGAAGCACGTATGTCGGTGGCTTGATGGATTATCTTGTTCACGACTTGACGCCAATTGCCTACTTACCTACTGCGATCTGTGGCAAACAATGCTAATGATAAAGTGTAGGTGCGTTGTGTAAATAAACAGCAAATACCGGGCCTGTAAACAAGACCAAAAAATAAACTATAAGTAAGCTTCATGCTTAAAACTGATCCACTTTTTTCAGGAACTTTTATAAAATGAAGAGTAGTGTCCTAGTTTAAAAACATGTCTTCAACGGACGTCGTCTTTGCTAAACGTGGTATATCGTGCTTTTAGCATATACCAAAATTTCACAATACAATGTGTCTTAGTAAGGACGATCGTCTTAAAGTATTTTTAAAGTTAGGTTCTTCTTTCACTTTCATAAATAATTCAAGGAAGAAGTAAAACAAGCGGGTGGGCGAAGTGGCAGTGCGTGTCCAGGATCTTGTTTTTGAATTTGTATAACTTTTAATAAGAAAGTAATCGATGAGTTAGATATCAATAAGCCTCACGATAGTCACGATTTCTTTTAAATTCTGCAGCTTTACCTACTGCACTTTAACAATGCTGTTGCAGACCGTATTTTAATTTCGTCTTTTTAAATTAATATACAACTTGTTCCGTTTTAAAAAAATCTATATAGTACATACTAGCTTTTGCCCGTGGCTTCGCTCGCGTTAGAAAGAGACAAAAAGTAGTCTATGTCACTTTCCAACCCTTCAACTATCTCCACTTCAAAATTCACGTCAATCGTCGCTCCGTTTTGCCGTGAAAGACGGATAAACAAACGGACACACACACTTCCACATTTATAATATTAATATGGATATCTTTGTTATTAATGTGTTAGATAATATTAAAACTGCAAATCGCTTTTGATTATCTGTAAGTGTCCACGTTCTATTAGTACAAGTTGCATCAGCGGATGTTACAAACAAAATAAATGTGCCTAAACCTCGCCAAATGTAAATTAATGTTAGTTTTGCTCCATATAAGTTGAGATAAGCAACTAATCAAACGAGTGCTCTGCTTAATTTGTTGATAGGTACATGCAATTTAATTGATTAACAACATATTTAGCAACCTTGAAGTTACGACATAACAATAATGTTTTATGGGAGTTGTAAGGACATTCAGTGTCGATGTCGGTAGTTCCCTTAATTTGATCGATAGGTTGGTAGGTAGGTACTATACTTACGGCGCCATTAGGATGGTTAACCCACCATTTTATATGGAATTTGACATTTGATAGCCCACTAACCCTGAGTTAAGTGGTCAGTGCAAGTGGGCCTAAGAGTCACTTGCACCGCTGAAAATGGAGAGTTAACCAGAAAAGTTAACTCACTATTTTATATGGTATTTGACAGTTGACAGCCCACTAAAATTGAGTTAAGCGGGTGGTGCAAGTGGCCCTAAGGTAAGTTTAATACGTCAAATTTTAGCTCTAGGTACGATTTGGATGGGATATATCAGTATCAGAAGTGAGGTTTTCGTTCAAGGTCACAATATAGGTCCAAGATTAAGACAGTCTTCTGTTAATACGCTGGTCCAATTAAATTGTAATGCATAATTAATTCTTAATGCCATTATTTGGTTCCAAGTGCATGACAATATCTTTGATTATACCCAAACGAATACAGACTGGATTCTAGAAATATTGGGACCGACGACGACAAATTACGACTTCGGTTTACTTTAGAGTTGCAGAATGTGTATGTATAAATAGAGATGTAATATATTTACCTACTGAATTAAGGTTTTTATACATATTAGCTTGATTATGGCTAACGACGCCCTCTAGCGACGTACGTTCTTACTTTTTAGAATGGTCGATATCGACCTACAGAATGCCGTGGGAGCGAAACATTTGAAAGTATCATATCTACGCCAAGCAGCGCTCGAGAGCTTTTCGTAGGATTCGTATAGATGTAGCTGTAGTCACGCAAAGGTAGGTAGGTATAGATAACATAAGTATACTTATATGTATAGCATTTAGTAGTAATGAAAATGATTAATTTTGGGAATTATTGTGCGCCTGATACAGAATTCTCGTGAGTTACCAGTTAATTAAGTACCATTGGAAACATCAGCTTTTTTCTTATCCCGAAAAAATGGAATAAGGTAGTACCGTCATAAGTTATAACCTGTTTAGTAATTAGTCACAGATACATATTTAGAAAGACCACACCATCAACTCTCATACGAAACAGTCAATTTCACGGGAAGGGCCCTGTAGGTTTTGATTGAGCAGTAGACTGGAGTATTTGATATAAATACTAACTTGATAACTGAACGCGTCCTTGAGAAAAAGGGTTTTGACAGACAGACAAACGGACGGATAACTAAGTAATCCTATATGGGTTCCGTTCGCTAAAAAAGAACGGAATAGAAATAGTCGATAAGGTATACATAGGTACACGTATACACAATGTTCCATATAATACAGTAATATTATATAAACAAAGAAATCGGAATAAGTGAACATAAATAAAATAAATAAACATCAAAATTACCTAACAAGTTATCTAAAAATAATTTCCTACAACCGTAAAACAGTATCATCTCTCATTTGTTTTCGAGTCTGCCTCATAACTTCACAACACTAACTTATTATTGTAAAGCAAAGGCAACCGCCACGCAATATACCTATGTAGCAGGCACAGGTTTTTTCAGTGTTACAAATACTCAAATTTACGCGTTAATTAAACTACCTAACGATGCATACATTAGTTAATTTATCACCTTTCCCCTATAATTATCGAACGGACAAATTGGATCCCCGATAACAATTAAGTAAATAGACTGGAAACATTTTATAACATACCTGAATATTAAATAGACATTGTAGTTTCTGCCGTACTTTGACGGACTGAAATATGCATCAACATAAAAGATTGACGTTCTTAATGAACAAATAATGGGCCAACATGAATAGAAACGGTTGTAAGAATTTTTAGTACCTCATTTATCTAGTCGAAGGTTTGCATACAGTAACATCAACAATTTTAATTGACAAGGACCTTTGTCAGTGCATATGCATCCGCCGACATCACATTGTTTCACTTATCTGATGAGATGTCCCTATAAAACGAGGGCTCGGTGAGATGAGTCCCTTCAATAGAGCAGTTTACGTTACGGGCGCAATCGTTCGCAATAAGTGGAATATGGATATCGTTTGGCTAAAGGCGCGTATCTATCAATACGGTGTATCCATAGTGCTGGAATTAGAAAATGACTTTTTTTTTGAAACAGTCAATGTTAGCAGTGCATCTCTTTAGGAAACGTGTTTCTTTCGAAATATAACTCCTTCATTTACCGAAAACATTTATTTGTAAATATATTTTAGTGCTTACTAGTTCTAATTTCGTTCCTTGGTTAAGTAGACCCTATCAGAATATTAATGGAAAATCTGTCCAAGTCCTCACTACTTTTGAGAAGAACCGTAACTAGTAGTTATTGCTAGTTTCAGAGTTGCATGTGCATCATGAAGGATCGAAATATGTTGATGGCGGAATCGCATACATTTTACGGAATGCTATTGACATTTCTTACCAGCACGGTTTCTTTAGCGGCGCTGTGACCGAATGCTGCCTAAAGTAACCCGTCTGATACTCCACAGGTGGTGATCCTGTTGAACGGGTGGCTGTTCAGCAAAGGGTCTACAGTGGCCATGCTGCAGCATGCCACGTCATCGCAGAGCATCGTGTTCCACCAGCCGCAGGCGCTGCCCCCCACAACCACACGTAAATAAAAATATTTATAGTTTATATAGTATAACATGGATTTCAAAATAACATTACCTACTTAACACCTTGGTGGACACTAAACGTCTATAAAGGCGTAAACCCATTGTTATTTCTATTGTGCCTGGAGTAGTGTCCTGCAAGGTGTTAAATAATAAAGAAGTGCCTATATCATGTTTGTCATACATTCAACTGATAATACTAATGTGATTTCGTAAAAGCAACTTAATTCTGAAAACTTGACCAAGAGTATCCTTTTTTTTCAGCAATACCTGCTTTAGACCAGTACAGCAGAACTCAAGTAAGTGTGTAAAACTTCAATAAAATACAGTAGTTCTTAGTAAGGTACCAACCTCACAGGCCTCGTGTATTACACCGTACAATATTTATTGTGTTGGCTATTGACTGGCTCTATTATTGTTAAGAAAAATATTGGAATGTGGAATTGTAGATAGCGACTGATTTAGAAATATTACTGAAAAGATATCTAATTTTAACACGTCACGTATCTAGTTTTAACGTTTATGACCTACCTGATTTGTATTAATGACCCTTTTGATATAAATTACATAATATAACATACTTTGACGAACTCAGCGCTATCGCTGTATTTTGTAAAGTGCTGTAAAAATTTTAACAATATAAAAAAATATCGGAAGTGGCGCTAGTGTAGCATTACCTGAGCCTTTGCCTTAAGCATTGATATCTAAATCATTGATAGTTAAATATTGTTTCAGCCAAAATACGAGTACAAGTATGAGGTGTCAGACCACCAAACGGGCGACAGAAAGAGCCACTGGGAGCGACGTGAGGGCGACAAAGTGCGCGGCGCGTACTCCTTGTACGAACCCGATGGTGCGCTACGCACCGTCGAATACACCGCCGACGCGGTTAATGGGTCAGTATATGTATAGACGACCGGTCTGGCTCAGTCGGTAGTGACCCTGCCTGCTAAGCCGCGGTCCTGGGTTCGAATCCCGGTAAGGGCATTTATTTGTGTGATGAGCACAGATATTTGTTCCTGACTCATGGATGTTTTCTATGTATATAAGTATGTATATCGTCGCCTAGCACCCATAGTACAAGCTTTGCTTATTTTGGGGCTAGGTTGATATATGTGTAAGGTGTCTCCCAATATTTATTTATTTATTTATTGGTATTAGAAATGTGGGTCTAAGTATACACACATACTCGCAATTAAAGTGTAATTAGAGTGACAGAATGATGGCTGTGGTTGGCGGAATTCGGTATTCACGTTAGGCATGAAGGACGATTTTAGAGCTACAAAGTGCGTAACGCTTACTCCCTATAATAGCGCGATAACCCTTTATTACGCACGAGTATTAGAACTAAATGTGTAGAGGTTTTTTTTTTTTTTAAATTATAAATGGGCTTAATCTTGACCACAGACTAGCCAAAGGCAAAGACGTGGCCTACGATGGAGTGAGCTCGCCCAGAAGATGCCTGTTCACTCTTGATTTGAAGGTTGCCGGGTTATATGAGCTCGGAAATATAGCCGCCGGCAAGGAATTCCACTCCTTGGCAGTGCGCATAAGAAAAGAAGAAGCAAAGCGCAAACGTTGCCCAAGATGGTGACACGGGTATGGCAGTGAGCGAGTGTCAAAGGGCTATTAGAGCTATTAGACTTTGTCTACATTCGTTTTTAGTCGTTAGTCTGTTAGTTTTGTCTAAAATTTCAGCTAAATAATTTTAATTACTATCAACGTTCCCAGATTTAACGCCGTCGTGCGTCGCGAAGAGCCTCACCAGCAGAGCAAGCTGCAGCACCCTCGGCTGCCCGAGTCCCGGAGCCGAGCCCTGGCCAGCCGGGACTACCTCGACAGCCCGCAGTACCTCCCCGACAAGAGCCCGCCCACCAGCCCGCGGTACGGGCCCAGCGCCAACTCCAACGTGGGATATAGTGTCAACCATGTCGCTGGGCTACAAGGCCCTGAAGAGAGTTATAATTACTAGTTCACTTACGAGTAAGAACGGCTTAATAGCGGATGCCAGTGTATGTATGTATGTACAGTCAGCATTAGTAGTAGCGGTTGCAACAACGCAGCAAATATATCTGCTCTCCTAAAATTATTTTCCATATACAATAGCCAATCATATTCGTCAGTAGAAATAGGCGCCTAATTCAAATTTTCTATGGGACGACAACTATTTACGCCTAAGGATGTTGGATGACATCCTTTTTAAGGTTAGGTAAGAAAAAGGTACAAAAGGATCCCTTATGGTGCGACTCTGTTCGTCTGTCTGTCTGTCACAGTACTAAATATCTCGAGGACTTATCCTATCGATTTTTTATTATTTGCCCGTATTTACTAGGTACTGACAGAAATGGTTTGAAAGATTCTCAGTAGGTGCATGTCTACAGTTCGTGTTCATTGGTATGCTGATAAATAGTCTGTTACTTTTTATGTTGCCTGTACACTATACTGAAACCGAAAAATGAATATAGAATTAAAGCTACTAGATAAGTATTTATTCTTGAAGTGTCATGTTGAGTGTCGTTGTAAATAATAGCAACATTTAAAAACGCCTTATATTTAATTGACTGGGACTTAACAGGCCGTATATTAATGACATGTATATAGATTAGGGAACGAACGTTTTAGTTAAAATAAAACTGGGAATAAGAATGGTAAAATCAAAGTTTTCTTTCAACTTTACGTAGATTCAACTCTTACCTTGGTTATAAGATGTACATATTATTAACACGTTAGAAATACCTATTTCAGTAGGTAAGAATAATGTGTACCTTACAGCTGATGTATAGCTGATGGATAAGCAAAAGGTGTCATTAAACAAATGTGGCAAGTTATTTTTTTTTAATCCTTTGCTAGAAACACTAGGTTAAAATGATTCGATTTGATGATGATTTCGAATTATGAAACTGGTTTGTTTACATATTCATCCATTCTCTTGATACCTACTTCAAAAACGAATGACAAAGTTGCATTTAATCTTAAAAATTATGTTAAAATATTGATGAATTTGATTTAGTTTGTGTTTTATAGTTAATAATTTGGTCGTGTTGGCGTCGTAGTGGTGACAAAATTGTTTTCACACGTGCCTTGAAATCCTCGCAACGCTCTAGATTCCACATTCTGAACCACTCACGTGCGGTAAAACTTGTAAAACCAGTAATTAAAAACTAGGTACATACTACTTGTATATTCAAAATTCGTTTTATGATCCTTTGCCTACGGAACGTAGCAATGTTAGAATGATTTGTATTTTTGCTATTCAAAACGCAATGACAACAAATATATCAAAGAAACCATTTCATGTGTTATTAAATGTAGGTAACTGACTGCCAAAGCAAAGTATAATACATTACAGGTGAGTACAGTACAGACTGATATTCCATCGCATTTTCTCGGAAATGTTCGTATTTATGCATGCTATTTACTTCAGTCAGTGATCTAATAATATCTAAGCATATCATTGTTTTAAGTTTGCTCTGCAAATTATATATATATATATATATATATATATATATATATATATATATATGAAAGTATGTAAATGTAGTTAAATAAAACAATGCAGTCGAAAAAAATGCTTTTAATCGTCAGCGCTGGCGTTCCAAATGTGAGGGAAAATGCGGAGAAAAGTTCACTATTTGTAGTAGTTATGGCACCGAGAGCAGTGCCAACCTCACAAGAATAAATAATAGCCAAAGTTCTGGTCGAGGTAGGATTCGGTACGTTGTTGAGTCTAATGATGATGATGCAGATGATGCAAATGATGATGGGCCGTTGAGTGGTGAACATGGGCATTGAATCTGGAATTACAAATGTGTATTTCAATTTATACAAGTTTAGCAGCGAATTCAAGCATAGTTTTCGATTTAGGAGCAAATGCTTTCTCGTTTTCTATTCAAGGGTCTTTTTCCTTGTAACGGCAATGGTAAATTATTCATAAGAGCTTGTAATTAGGCTAGGCATACATGAATAAAGACAATTTTGAATATGAATTTACCTTTCGGCACTAACCTCTTTTATATGAGTTTGAAAAGTGATTAACTGACTGCAAATATTGACACTCTAAATACATGACTGACATAAACAAGAAAGTTACATTTACAAGTGACATAAGAGAAAATTACGATTTTTTTTGATTAAAATATTGAAACTGTATTATTTATATCTACATAAAGGAATTAGGTATCTCTATGTGAAAGTGAATCTCTAAGAATAAATTAAAAACATGCAAGTTGACGCGGAACATGGCTACGAGGGGTAAGTATTTTTTTTATTTTTCAGTAACTTACTATATCGCAGTGTTTTCCCACTAACTTAAGAGTACCAGGTATACCGCCCTGACCTTCATCCGCAAAATTAAAGAGTGTCAATTAAAAAACATGTTATCAACTGGTAACTAAGGGCCTACCTCGAAAATCGCAGCTTGCAATCATTCTCTAGCGCTAAGACTACCTACCCTTTTTAAAGAGAGAATACAGTCCCTCACGTGGCCTGGCTAGTGCTAGTGGTCACCTCTCTGAGAAACGCCAAGTTGTAGTTGTCAACTGTACTCACCCGCGGTGGTCGTCAGCAGAGTAGTGCACGGAGCGAAGGTTGCCGTCGGGCTCCACCAGCGAGTAGGCGCCCCTCACGTGGTCTCCGTGCCGGGTCTCGTGCTGGGACTTGTGGTCACCGGTGTGCGGGTCCGACACGGAGTACGCGAAGTTGTAATTGGGGTGTGCCCATGTCTGGAATTACAAATAAACAAAATTGAAAGTATTATATGAATTACACATCAAACAAAATTATTAAGATTAGAGTTTTAAAGATGTTTCGGTAAATTTGAACAATAAATACACAGTAATCATGACAATCAAAAGTCCGTCGGATTACTAGGTCTTATTTAATTTATGAATCTAACTATTGCTACTAATTTATGAGAATATCTTACGTGATGGCCATGGTGCCATCCGCCATGATGTCCATGGGCGATGCCAAGGTGGTGACCTCCCCACGCGCCCAAGTGGCCGCCCCAACCCCCCCAGCCGCCGAGATGGCCCAGATAGCCGAGGTGGCCCACGTGGCCGATGTGGCCGAGATGTCCGATGTTTCCGAGATGGCCGATGTGGCCGTGGTGGCCGATGTGGTCCACACGCGAGGCGTGGGAGACGGCGACCGGGTGCGCGTGCGCCACAGCCAGCAGGGAGAGGGCTACAATCTGGAATTAGTAACACATAAATCAACCAAAAGACCATGTTCAGAAGAAGAGGCTATTTAAAATAGAATATAGAACACATGAATAAATTAAACGGTAGTAGTATATATTTGGGAAGTTTAAACCACTTTCATTTCGTTCGAGCGATTCTCGCTCAAACTCATTCCAGTGGTCTAAACTCCCAAATACATCCTAACCCTCAAATATCTGGGCAAGAATTGTATCATCATCGTTAGGAAGTTTAAAACCACATCGATATCGTTTTGCTATAATAATCGCGTTTGCATGATCATGTTAGCCATACCGTTGGGAAGTTTAAAATCACTTCATACCGTTCGAGCGTTTCGCGATCGAAATCGTTCCAGTGCTTACAAACTCATATATCCGGGCTCTCAAACATCGGGCTAAGATTTTTTCTATGTTACATACTATTCAAATACTTGTCGTCTCTTGAAACAAAGGTGTTTTGAGAGCACTTTATTTGAATCTTCAGTGAATATCAGTTATAAGAACACGTTATAAAATGTATGTTTCTTGAAAAAAGATGCAAAAGCTTAACGCAACTCACTCTCTGAGGTGGCCAGTCCCAGAGTGCGAGTCTCTTCCAAGCGAATGCTCGGTTGACTATGGCGTTTTCACACAACATGTCTGATCAACTCGTCAGCGTCACAGAACATGAATGGACCTCCAAGGTGCTCAACCCCGGCGTAAGGCCGCATTTTACGTGCATCATTTAAGTACAATCCTCTTCAGGCATGGAAATCCATATATATCGACCGCGTATATACAGAGTTTCCCTAAGTATCTGATTCAACATTGCACACAAGTCGGTTGGCCAATTCCGAAAAGTGTGAACGTTGGAGTCCCCGGTCGTCGAGACTCATCAACGTCGTCTATAAGGCGTTTATTTATACGAAGTAACATCAAAAACTTTGATAGTGCGATGTAGACCTATCGTTTATAATAAACGAAGTAAATACCACCTTTTGATTAACAATTGTGGACTTTGTAATTAAACAGTAAAAATCTGAAACGGCAGAAAATACACTATAGTCTTATTTTGCTATGTCAAGGGGGAATGTAATCAGATCATATTTATTATCATTGATGTTTTACTGCAAGTGCGGCCTCTATTAGTGAGGGATGGTACTAACTAGCTACTTCGTTAATTAGATGCTTCTAAGGCATCGTGTTATCCAATATATTATTATGCTAGGTTGCGCTAATTTCCATAGATGTCGTTCACTATCGTTTCCATAGTAAGGAGCTTCCCTTCAATGGTTCCAACTAAAAAAATCTCATGGGTTCATTTAGTTAAGCACTCAACAAAAGGAGCCTATTTGAGCAAAACAATTATTTCATAATGACTTCGAACTATGTATGTTTATTGGAACAAGAGTTTTAGACTGTTTGTATTAGGAGGATAAATACTTAATAGATGCACATAAATATATTGTAACGTCATTATATATTTGCTCAATTATTACTTTTAATAGCAATAGTCTAAAGTCTTATTTAAAAAATATGGATATTTTTATCTGATATAAACATTTTCATTCATTCATTTAAAGACGAAGAGAAAAAATAATAATAAGCACTTCACAGAAATGTTGGCCATTTTTGAGATTCGAACCCAGGACCATCCATTTTATAGGTACTGTTAAGTACTGCTACTTAGCCGATCATCAAGGTTCGTGTTGCGAAAATGCAACGTCATATCCATATGTTATTCTAATTAGGTATTCGGAAACGGATGTAAATTGTTATAGGATACTTGCGTTAGCATAGTATTGGCATAAATATAGGGTTGCCGCCGGCACGTATTTGGTGATTTATGATTATTGGTGATATGATAAAGTAACATTATCATAACCGGGATAAACACCTTAGTCTCTTTATTCACTGTTTTGGATGTTTCATCAGCGCAAAACATACGTTTTAAAACCAATGTTTTCTTGTTAGGTGTTTAACTTATTCTAAGTACACTAAAATAATATGATTGAATATTGGCTTTTAAACCAAATTGAGAATAATTACAAAAATAATTTAGTAGTATAAATTACTTTAGCAACATGTTATCTTGCCGCTATGGAGTGATTTCTTGAATAAGATTACCTACACCTAAGATACCACTATCACTTAATCACTTAATAAGTGTGCCTCGATTTTGCATTTTAAACACCGTAGTATATTAAGTTAGTCATACAAATGGCTTACATGCATTTATTACGAGTACTAGTAAAATGAGGACTGTGACACCCTGATTCGTTTAGTAAAATCATCAATAAATTGCTATTAATAAACCATCATTCTAATTGTTTATTCCTTTGCTACTTTGCTCTTTACAGTGCACATTACGTACTCATACGTCTTATAAATAATAAGTTCGAACCACCGTCATTTCTACATATAACATGTAAGTAAGTGTTGTATTTTGTCTTTTTATAAATTATAATACTAGTTGCTCATGTGCAAGGTTTAAAATGATTTTTTTAATTTACTTTTAGGTCGGACTCCGAGTTTGAAACTATTGTACCCCTAAATAACAAGACTGGAGGTGCGAAAGCGAAAAAACCGGTGCAGAAAAGAAAGTCCGATGCTGCTAATAGGTAAAAAGATATGACACCTGCACGTACCTACTTACATATTGTATGCGTTGCATACGTAAATTGTTTTTGATTATTACGTTTTATTTTACCTACTTACATTATGAATTTAAATTTACAAATTGTTAAAATATTTTCAGGTCCGATTCAGAACGAGAGTGGGAAGAAATTGACGCGGGGACCAAGAAGGTGAAGAAGCCTCGCCAGGCGAAATCTCCTAGGTATGTTACACATTTAAAATATGCATCTATTCGATTATTATAATTGTGACACCCACCTATGTTGTAATCTGAAAAATATTTTTTGTTGCCTTGTTTTGCATTACTTATATTTTATTGTATTATTTACAGGACTACTAGTGGAGCGTCTAAGAAAAAGACTGCCAGCAACCCCTTCGACGTCTTCGAGCTATTTCCTGATGACGAGGCATTTGCGAAAAATTGCCCTACACCAGACCAGCTACGCTCGTCTATAACTCAACGCGTGGCTGATGGATTGACTCGGCGTGCTGCTGATCTTGAGGGGGAGTTTTTCTTGGAGCTGCGAGTATACAACACCGCCGATATACGCAGTGAGTTAGCGGAGCATAAGTGGAAAAAGGCCCTTCTGGCAGTTAAAGCGCAAATAAATAACGATACTCCTCAGTGGGAATATCTACAAAAACTCACAAAGCATTTAAGAACTCTTTTTGACGATGCTGAAGTTACATTTTTTCACAACAAAAAAGGTTAAAAATTCAGCATTGTCAAAAATAATTTTTAAGTGTATATTTTGAACTGTATTCGGATACCACACATATACATATAGGTACTTACTTTAGTTAGATAAATACTTATTTTACTGTTTTATACGCGAATTTAGTTAGGTGGAACTAAGATGACACTGGAAAATTACAAAGACGTACTTTTAAACGATAAAATCATTCGAAAAAAGAATATTTTGTTTAAAACTATCAAACATGACATCTTCACTCAAACGGTCAACAAAGTTGCTTTATGTAATAAAGATGATAAACGAATTATTTTATCAGACAAAGTTTCAACTATGGCATGGGGTAATAGTTCTTTTTTGTAGATCCGAAACAAATAATGAAAAAGTTGTAACTAAAAGTAAGTGCTGAATATTATATGTTGTAGCGAATTTCAATGTACTATTTCAATTGTATTTACCGTGAAAGTGTTTCAAACTGTTATTAAACTTAGTTAACACAGTTAATCATGAAAAAAATTACACTTTATTTTAGCAGGATGAGGGATATCCACTTATACTCTGCTAACTCACTGCATTGGAAAATAAATATATATATATAATAACGCACGTCTGTATTTTATGCTTTTATTTTGTATACTTATCTAATAAACGTATAAAAAATATGTGTTCAGTTTATTTCTTCTTATACACTCCCATACTTTCCATTTTTACAGGGTGTAACCAAAATACTGATCAACCGTTTAAGAATGTATTCAATATAGTACCTATTGTACAAATAATTATGTTATTTTTAAGTAGCTTTAACAATGTTTCCCAATGAAAATAATGTAAAAAGATGAATACATTCTTAAAAGGATGACAATTATTTTTGTTATAAGTTTCCTACTCAAAAGCCTGAGTGCTGTAGATTCATTTTTCTTTAAGGAAGTACAGAGCTATACCTATCTTATAGTAAATAATAGTTGCAAGTGCGCTCTGTGAGTAACTTTCACTCAGTGTTATAAATTATAATTAAATACATCAATTTCTTACTAATGATAATGAGTAAGTATACAAAGGTGTTAATTTTGCTCATCACATGTGACTCTCTTCTTTTGAGCTGTTTGATAAATCAATTAACGCCGACAAGTAACAAGAAGCTTATCTACCTAACCTGTATATATTGCATAGCTGAATAGAGTCTAATTTCTTGGCGCGTGCATGCCTACGCTGGCAAAAGCAGGTCAACAACATTATTGGAAAACTGCAATACTGACATTCTCTATATTGTTATAATGTTCGCATGTTCACATTTATGAATTTGATACAATAAGAAGTGGTCGTTCAAGTAATAAGTTCAAGTAAGTAATTATTTTATTTTTATTATATACTTTTAGTAAATATTATGTGATAATTTAAATACATTATTATTATTTATTTATTTAAACTTTATTTTACAAAAGAAAAACTTAAAATTACAAGAGGTAGATTTAATGCTTAATAGTAAGGCTTTATTAAAGGTAATACTTATTGTGTTACAGTTTCAACATGTGCGAACATTGTGACCCCGAGGATCCTTTTACCCATGCTCAAGAGTGGAACACCCAGACATTTGAAGACGCATATCCAGAACTTGCCAACAAGCATGACGTGACCATTACAGCACCATCAATAGAAACACCCAACAAAAAGAAAATAAAAACTAAACAGCGTGCTCCAAAACGTAAATTAAAATCATCCACTACTTTTGTGAAATGTAGAAAATCCGTTGCTGAGGGACCCCGTCTGATACAAATAAAAATCATCGGCTTACGTAACGGGCAGGAAAGCCAGGCAGAGAGTGATGATGAAGAAAATATGATCTTTAGTGCTCAATATATAGCCAGCGAACCAGTGGACAATGTTGTGGATTCGGCATACAGTTTAATAAATCAAATCTCTAAATCAATGTTACAAGAAAATTTCTGAGTTTATTGTTAAGGTTAAAAATGTATGTGTGCGTAAAATAAAAAAATAAAAAATGGGTCTTTCATTACAGACTTTTATTTATTATCATTAAAACATAATACAGTGCTTATTTCTAAAATAGTAAACATCGTTATAAATCTTGTGCAGACACAATAGTATCAAAATACCACTTTTTAATACATATAACATTTTTTAAAGCACATTTTTTTTCATGATGCAGGCAGTTATATGCACTAGACTTATTACAATATTTTTCATGCAAATGTAGAAAATTAGGACAATCTTGTTCACCTAAATCTATTACAGCACAATTAGCACACAAATCTTTAACCCACTTAATTTTTTCCGCTCCTTTTACATAAATGTTCTTGTTATTTAAATGGTTCACAATCATTCTTTTAAATTCTCTGTGATCGACAAATCCTTCCCTCCATAAAATCCCGTGGTTTTTTTCTAACCATATTACTCTTTTTCTTTCTTGCTGAGATAAATGAGAAAACGTGTAGGGTGGTTTTATTAAAAAGACTTGCGTGTATTCTTTAGTACTAAGTGCGAATTCCTTTATTATAAAATCGTTATTTAATGATTTAAATCCTTGAACATCCACGAATAAGCTTTTAGTGCTCATGATATTTTCCTTGTTATATTGCTAAGAGGTCTATACTCTATAATGCTATCATTCAAAATAAGACAATACGCAGATGTTTGATCGGGTATATCTTCACTGCACTCTATTTCAACTCTGATGTCAACAACACCCGATTTTAAAGTGTCACTTTGTCTTGAACAATCCACGAAAAACAATGGTGCTATTTCTTTGAAATCGTAAGGATTTAACAAGGGTGCCTGACTACGATTATAGTAGGACTGTTGGAATTTAGAATATTGCTCGTATAATATAGCATACTTCTCATCGGAAAAACTAACATTCAAATTTTCATAAGGATAATATATAGAATTCAAGAAAACTTTAACCTCTCTCAAGTTACAATGATCGAAATGTGTTATATCTTTGTCGGACGCATTTTTCCTACCAGTTTTCAAACCAACTATAACATACCGAGGTTTTTCGATTTGAGATGAAGTTTTAATAGCCCAAGAGTGCTTGGAAGTTTTTGGCAGCAGTGGATATTCGAAGAGGTCCCAGTTTCTGAACGCAATTTGTATTGCACGATCTTTTTCCACATATTTAAGAAGATTCAGTCTTTCCCGATCGGAAACCTTAATATGAGGCATACGCCATACCACTTTTGATAAAGTAACATTGTCTATATATTCATTTGGGTTCAATTTAACGCTATTCAAGTTAGTGTTAGAGCGTAAAAGTATAAGTTCATGTTTGCAATTAATAATAATTTTGTTGTAGTCTTCAGCAAAGCCCAAAATTTTGTTTAATGGTATAGAAGCAGAAAATAAACCTCGGGTAACTTTAGTACCTTTTATGTCCCACCCCCACGACTTTGCCATTCTCGCTTCATGTTCACTCATGGATAAAAGAGATTTCATTGTTGTTGTGATTCCTGCATTTTTTATTTTGTCTATTTCAATTCCATTCAGTTCGTATCGAATGTCTTGAAAGAAATGGAGGACAGGGTTATTGGTAAACAGGACGCTCGACACGGGTTGTTTTGTTTCTCTGTTCATCACTGTAATAGTACCTTCTATGTATAATGTGCTAGCTGAAGGCAACACGTACATATCTTGCTGATTGATGGGTATGCGAATTTCATCGTTCAAATTAAAACTTGTAACGTAAGGTTTGTACGAGTGGTATTCATAACTTTCGATTGAGTTATCATAGCTAAAGGAGTTTGCTAAGTCCAGAATGCTCATTTTAGTAAACCGATTGATCTGAGAAACAAAATATTTTCACTAGTGAGCCTGCTTTTCGGTCTTCTTTTCTTGATAGCACCAAGGGTACTGCCTGATTTATCACGGTTCACTGCTGTTTTATTGAAATCAATCATTTTTTTCTCAGGTGTAAATATATTTGAATCTCTTCTCCGCGTAAATTTATCAATTGGTTGTTGGTATCTAGTAGTCTTATTTTAAGAGAACTTAAAGTATTTTGAGTGACGGGAAAATAAATAACGTTTTTAGGCGTCTCTATTATTCTATACCCTGGAGGCACATTAGGTACAAATTCATGAACTATATGGCTCGGTTTTCCGTTGATAAATGATCCACTAATGATATCACATTCGATTCGAACTATAGTCGTCGATAGAATGGACACTGGAAATGGAGATTCCATTAATATATTCGCAGGAACAGTTTCATTACCGAAACCTAGTAGTTTACCTATGGAGTTATCGCCACCAAAATGTATGCTCTTAGAGCAAAAAATAGATGTTTTTAGAGTATTATTATTACACAAAAGTTTAAAAGAACAGCCTTGAACATGTGTTTTTAAATAATCGTTTAAATCCTGGAGTTCATAAGAGCCTTCTGGTATCTCCAATACTTCACCCTCACCGTAGTAAAATTTGCAATTTCGACTATCTATGTTGGGTATTGAATTAAACGTAGATAAATACAGTAGACCACATTCGTATTCACCGTCCAATTGAAGTTCAGGCGAATAATTTGTTGTAAGACTAGAGGAGGTTCCCGTTATGGATAAAGTGAAAGACATCGTGTAAATGACATTTTTTTTATTAGTATTAACAATTTAAACGCCTCTGCCAAAATTGTTTTAAATATTTTAAGCATAAATGACCACAATTTACAGTATTAAATTGTTGGAACTGCCTATAATTATATGAAATATCAAATCTTTTCAAATATATTATCAACTCTAATGGCGGTTTAATATCGCCGAAGCTATTATAATATTCACAATATTTTTTATCCTTTGCATAGGCTACCCAGTGAGTTCCTTGGTTTTTTGATTCGTCTAAGTTAATTATCGCGCATTCTCTACGCTTAGGAAGTTTGGGTAAGCGGTCTCTCATAAATACTCCTCTAAAATAAGGTATACCCGTTGAATTGTTGATAATATCGACATTTGTGAGAGCTCGACTGGGTAACCTACCATTTAGTTTTTTGAGGTTTTTAAGCATAGTCCTTTGCCATTTCTGTACGGTTTTATATGTAATCCTTTGCCCAACGCTATGGATTCCATCATTTTGTTGTGACGTTCAGATTCCGCTAGTTTATTTCTTGCCGCTTTATAGTCTCCTACAGCTTTAGCTATTCCTGCCGCGCCGCCTGCCAGAGAACCCAGAGCCGATAATCCCGCGAATATAGGAATCAACGGTAATATGCCTCCAGTTTTTGGAATAGGTATTATACGAGGTATCCGCATACGACTTGTGTTAGGAAATATTTTCTTCGCAGCTGTATAAGCACTGCTTATGATATTTCCATTCTTTTTTTCTTTAATTCGCTACGTATTTTTGTAACTAAGTGCTTAAATGACTTAACACCTGCCCCTGTCTTAATTTTTGATTTCATAACTTTACTAACCAGCCATGACGCCAGTTTTTCTCCTTTCCCAGCGTTTTTTGCATTCATACGTCGCTTAGCCATTTTATAAAGTTCTAAATCAGCCTTATGTCGATCCTCTATACGTGAATATTTGTCGTAAGCAATATCGTGCTGCATACAAGCTGAATCTAACCCGTTGATACCTTTATCACCCCGTCTTAAGCGTTCTTGTAATTTAGTTCCAGGGCCGCAATAATTGTACCCAGGTATGTGTAGTTCAAATGGAAGATTATTAATGGCACTATTTAAAAGTCCTCTTCCTTTCATAGTCAGTTAACTAGTGATAAAGTAACATTCGCATCAGTATTATAAATAGATTTACCTCTATACAACAGCACTGCGCTCAATCCAACTATTTTCGCTTGTACTAAGACCCAACCACTTAACGTATAGCTTGTTGCCTTTTCTTTTCATTATTTTCTCTATAAGATAAACATTAGGATACTTTGTTTTTTGCAGCTCTTGCTCATAAAAGGTGCCTAATATTGAATTTTTCGTTGATCCTCTAAGTAATATGTAACGGGTATAGTATTCTTAACTTGTTTTATTGTAAATAATTCTGTAGACCAATTAGGCGTATAACCTTTATGAAAAGCGCCTTTGTACTTGCTTATACGTACGCAATCCCCTACACTGAATTTGTTGGCCCTTGTTTGTAGGTATGAGCGAGGTTTGTTTAGTATAGATTTTATTTCAGACTCTTTATGGAAATCAACATCTATCGGTCTACACCTTATTGTGCGATGAAATGTATGATTATATGAATTCACAATATCATGTAAAGGTTTTCCAAACCATTTGTAATTGCCAACAAAACTAAAATATTTATACAGTTTGCCTTTTAAAGTTTTTATAACCCTTTCTACAATTGATGCTTTTTTAACTGAATAGGTTGAATAATGGTTTATCTGCAAGGATTCCAAATAATTTTTAAATTCAGTATTGTAAAATTCTTTCCCCAAATCTGTCTGTAGATGTTTAGGTTTGCGTTTTGCAGTGTCAATTAGTTGCCTAAAAGCGTCTTTGGTCTCAAATTTGGTCTTAGATTTCATCGGAATTCCCCATATGTATTTTGAAAATGTATCAATGACAACCAAAACGTACTTATAACCCTTATTAATATTATGAAATTTTTGTAAATCCAGTAAATCTGCTTGCCACAAATCATCTATGCCTTTTAGTACAACTGAACGCCGCGCAAAATTTTTGCGAGCAGACCTATGAATTTCATTTACTATTTGGTTCTTTTCCATTACTGAGTCTGCTCAAAATACCCTCAGTTTCCTTTTTTGTATAAAAGTTCAAGTTCAACTGGCGCTGCAAGCTATGAATTTGTGAATTTATAGTTTCAAGCAAAGAATCCAATTCACTTTTTTTGTAAGTGCCACTAAAGAGTTGATCAACATATTGTTTGTTTACACCATCAGTAGACAGCACAGGTGTATTAACACCTTTCAGTCGAGACGATTGTAAATCAAAATCGCCATTATCAGCGCGAATTAGTGCCCTTTCGCCAAATTCCGAAAATTCGAATACTCGTAAGCGTTTATGTACATGGTGTCCAAATTTATCAATGTTCATTTTGCTATGTATCATGCTTTATTAAAAGATTAAGATTGACTGCGGATCTAAAGTATCGTTAGGTCATTATATATCTTTCAATATATCTGATTCTTTCAATTCTTCAATTATAGATATTATTTCGTTATCTAACCCTGTATTACCAGCATCCCGGGATGCAATAAGTAGCTTTAATCTTTCAACTAACTCATTTGGATCATCCCAATAAACGTATGAAATATTATTGGTTACCTTTTTCATAGTTGGGAGCCCTTGTCCCTGGACATTACTCCCATTACTTTTTAAACGTTCTTTAGTATATTTAAACATAGGCCTTATGATTTGTAAATATTTTCTACCTTTGTTGCTTTTTATAGGTTTATTTGGATTAAAGTCACGCCTGTGTGCATTCGTTTCTAATAGCAGTAACTTATAATTAAGTTTATCTTCTTCAGTTATAACTTCAAGTTCAGGCACTTTTGTAAATAATAATTCCCTCAAACCCGGGGTTAAATTGTAAGTTTTTCCGCTAATTACTATACTGTTATTATCAAGCGCTACCACATGCGATCCGAGCATAATTTTACCACGTTCTTTGTGTACGCCAAAAGGGATATTCTCCAAATTATACGAAATGTTACCATCACTATTATCATCTCCGGGAGAATCTATCGAATCAGAAGTCTTAAAAGAGAACTCATCAGCTGATTCCTCGCTATTAATACTGTCATCTAAAGAGGCGTTGCTTCCATCATAAACGTCTCTACTTTTAGAGATCGTAGAATTCACACCAACGGTGTGAGTAGTACTTTCCTTATCACTGGCCTCAGGGCTGAATTTCGATCGCTTAATTGAGTTTTTCCAGTCTGTATCATCAGTCTTAAATTCGTCGCTAAGGTAATTATTTTCATTATTAAAGTTACTTTTTTTATTACTTTTAACCATCTCATTGAGAGGTTCTGTTATTGGTTTTAAAACTGACTCTAATGTCATTTCATTGGCCGTTTTGATGTTACGAATTAACTTAACTTTTCTCTTTACAGCCTCAGCTGACTGAAGCAGCTTCTCTTTTAAATTCTTCTCTTCGTTCATTACGATGCAACCTCGTTGGAATTATATGAAGAAATGGCGGTGTAATGTAATTGCGGCATTCTAAATACATTCATCTAAAATAATAAATGTATCAAAACCCGATCTATAGCATCCTGCATTCTTCGCACAATCCTTATTTATTACTAAGTAGTTGTGCGGTTGGTTCCATACAGTGGCACACATATCTCTAAACTGGTTCCATCGCATATCAGTTCCAACGTGTTCATCATAAATATGTCGTAAATTAATTTCGTCTTGTTTAAACAAAATAATCAGATTTGCATTATCTCTTATTAACTGTTTAGGTATTTTGCTGTAGGTTTGATTCAAGTAAAAACTATTAATGTTTTTGTGTCGTCCCATCGCAAAGTAATCCCTTATATTATTTTGATTTTCACATGCAACGTCATCAAATATGAATACAGAGTCATTAGCTGCATCCTGAGGACTCACGACTTCATCATTTTCGCGATATTTGAAATAATTTACTGAGGGAACCAATGACAACACTTTTTCTAGATAGTTGTATAAAGGTTGATAAAGAGTTTTTGAATACACATACACATTTTGAAAACGAATTCCTTGTTCATGTAAAAGAAGACCTATCATTAGATTGGTCTTTCCACAATTAGATGGTCCACAAATGACGCAACGGATTGAATTCGGTAAAAGTTTTCCATGATAAGAATTCTGTTCTGAACAGTTTGAAGCTAGTATGTCAAACCGAAGGGTTTGAGGTTGCTTAACAAACTTCATAGTAAATACTCGTTAGTTAGCAACGTCTTGTTATAATGAAATGTTAATCCATAATGATGACTTACATTGTCAACTCGATTAATATGCCTGCTTTGGCCGCGAAACGCTCGAACGGTATGAAGTGATTTTAAACACAACTATTATCGCGAAAGGATATCGATGTGGTTTAAACTTCCTAACGATGATGATACAATTCTTGCCCAGATATTTGAGGGTTAGGATGTATTTGGGAGTTTAGACCACTGGAATGAGTTTGAGCGAGAATCGCTCGAACGAAATGAAAGTGGTTTAAACTTCCCAAATATATACTACTAACGGTAAAAGTAGGTAGGTACTTGAATAAGTCATTACGGTTCTGTCATTCTGTGAGCAGTAATATTAAACGCATTGATATTTAAATTGGCTTAATATCTGGGCGACCGAGCTTCGCTCGGTTCTATTTTAATATATCACGTCTTTAGATAAAAAAAAAACTCTTATAAATACAAAAACAAAAAAAAAGACAAAAAACAAAAACTTTATTTCTGGCCGGGATTCGAAACCCTGACACCTACGATCTATCTGCGTACATTAGACCGACCTCGTGCGACTGAGCTAAGCGGAATCGATGCGCGCGCGGCCAAATTAAGGACCATATTTTACGTTTACAAATGCGAAAGAAAAACTCATGAAAACTCGAAAATTCGCGTTTTCCGGGATCTAAGGCTACGCTAGATCGATTTTTCACCCCCGAAAACCCCCACAAAACAAATTTCAGCGAAATCGTTAGAGCGGTTTCCGAGATCGTCGGTATATATAAATAAATAAATAAATAAATAAATAAATAAATAAATAAATATACAAGAATTGCTCGTTTAATAGTATAAGATAAGTCTTTACAAAACAGAAACAAAAAGATTACGGGCGTTACGGCTAGGCCCATATCAGTTTTTGCTAAACTGAAAATTTCATGAACCTATTTGTATGGCAACTTTTTAAAGTCAAGTGTCCTGATTTGTTACACCTTTAAGTGTATTTTGATAATATAAATGGGAAATATTAATTTAATTGTACAAAACACAAAACTTGTAGAATAAAGTTTCTTCCCTTGATGGATACAATCTTATAATTATATAAGTCGATAACCAATTAACCTTCCTTATCGAACGTATAATTATCATAATTCAAGCATCGTTAATTCTGTATTATTTTAGGCTGTGTTTTATTCATTAAGGTATTCTTTTTATCAATTATTTCTATCACGCGACTGAAACCATTAGTAGCACCTTACTCTGTTTCAGTTGATCACTATTAACGTTTTAATGAAAATAGATTTTTTTTAAATTGTATAATTTGTGCTGACCTGGGACCACATGTTGACTGATCAAATTGTGCACAGGACTAAATACAACTACGAAAAAAATTTATAAGCCGTTACCTTATAAAGAGGTTTGCTTGCCAAATTTGTGGAGCGATACAAATGAGTAGGGACAGCTAATTAAACCCTACTACCACTACACATGTGATAGGCTTCTAACTGCTTACCAAGTTTAGGAAAATCACGACTTTGATGTCCATTATAAAATGAGCTCACAGGTTGGCTCACCTATATTGGTTGTTCATTGGTCATAGTAACACTGCCGGCCTATAATAGTCGCTACGGACGATCGAAACGTAGTCTGGATCTTTCGAGCTCCAGAAGAGCATTATGGAGAGCTGCCTAAGATACGCTTACAGAGGGTAAGCGATTGTGATGTTGGCTAAGTATCTTAGGGTCAGTCGCATCGACCACATTTGACAGACACATCATCGTCACGCAGCAGAGGTCTATGGAACTTCCCATACGAACAAATTTAACGAACGCTTTAACGGCGATAGACGGTTCGGTGCGACCGGCCCTTAGTCTATTCGCTTAGCTCGCCTTTGGTCGAGCGTTTGCAATACACAGCCAGTAGACAATTAATGTTAACGAGCTTATTCCGTGAAATCCAGGTCTTGTCTTCGACTCCAAGGACTCGTCACGATCCGTTAAACAGCTTGATCGGTAACCATTAAGTGTGCGTGTAAACAAACCGGTGCCGGTATAAACTATTTACGTATGCAACTCTGATGTATTAAGCGTTATTAATTGATTACATAGAAAGCGTTTCAAAGGTTGCAGAAAAAACCTATTGATACGAACGGAGTCACAGAGTTTTGTGTGGTTGCGAACGGTCACAAGTCATAATAATGTTCTACAGTAGGTGCGCGGTAATCCGTTACCCGACTTTTCGCTTGCCTTTGCAGGATTGCAGGAACTACAGATATAGGAAGGAAGGAAATCGGACATGCCGACCGATTTGTATTGCATACGCTTGTCGCAAGTTTTTGAACCCTATTGGGGATGCTCCTATTGGGCTATTGCGCAATACACTCGGATCTTAAATTTCCATGTCGGTGTATACTTGTGAACGATTAGCGACTTTTGTCATCACGCGAGCACACAACGACAACAATATAATATGCTTAATCACAGAATAATAGTACAAGTGCGACACGTCCGCCGACTAGAACTGTGGTCAGATAATGGAAAATAAGGGTGCACGCCCACGGGCAACAAAGTTGCTCGGCGACTTACGTATTTGTATGAAAAGTTGCGTCGCTTCGTGTGCGCACTTTCATACTAGCCCATGGTCGCGACAAAAAAGTCGCTTCGAAAAGTCGCCAGTGGGCGCACCCTCTAAAAGTCTTGTAGAAAAACCATCGATGCCAGCTGAATTACGTTCGGCTACAATAAGTTACCAGATTATAGCGTATAGCGTATACTCACAGGCTAACGTGCCCGATTATCAAGCGCCTATTCTGTTAAATTTCTACTCTCGACAAGTCGACTTGAGTCGACAGAACTGAAGCGCTGTAGCCTAGCGGTCGGTGCGTGCGACTTTCGTTCTGGAGGTCGCGGGTTCGAACCCCGGCTCGCACCAATGAGTTTTCACGTATGTGCGAAATGTCATTTGATATTTGCCAGTCGCCTTTCGGTGAAGGAAAACATCGTGAGGAAACCGGACTAATTCCAATAAGATCTAGTTATACCCTTCGGGTTGGAAGGTCAGATGTGCCTACGCCAAATCTTGGGATTAGTTGTCAAAGCGGACAACGCAAGGAGGATGATGATGATGACAAGTCGGCAGTCTCCTCGACAAGGCATGTAATTAGCCAAGTGCCGTAGCCGATTGTACTCTTGGCTACAGGCCGAGTAATTTAACGGACCGGAAATCCATATTTCAATTTGCCATCGAATTGGAAATAATTAACTTCACGGATAGTCGGGTACATCAAATTACAGTACCGGCCAATAAAATATCATGTTTGTGATTTTTCGCATGAGCATTGTACAATTGAACCAACTGAATCATGAATTCATGACCCAATTGGTAGATAATTCGTTTTATTCGTTTAGGTCGTATTCAATTTTAAAAAATGAGCGCATCTTTTCATAAAACGTTAAAGTTTGGTAAGTTATTAATGTAACAATATTTATGGTCTAATATAAACTCTATAATAAATATATCCTACACTCTACTCTCACTCTACTCGTATGTTAAGTAAGTAATTAAAGTTGGTATTGACATCATATCCTAAAAATATGGTTTGGGGCACTAGCTTGCCCCTAGATATCCTACACTCTACTCTCACTCACTCACTCACTCTATTCGTATATTAATCGAAAAATAAAAACGTAAAGACAAGTTTAAAACTCATCATCTCATCAAACTAATTATAATACAATTATTATAATACATTTTTTTTTCAAAATGTCCAGGGTTGAGGATGGATGGAGGATGAGGATCATGTACGTTTATGTGGTGTATTGATCTTCCCCTATGCTCTTAAGTATAATATAACAACTAGCTGTTGCCTAGCTACGGATTCTTTCGCGTAGAATTAGATTTTCTAAAAAAAAATAATTTTCCCATTTGGATGCATGAAATTAGAAGTCATAGTTATATTATACTTAAAATAAAATTTGATCCCCATACAAACTTTCATCCCCCCTTTAACCCGCTTAGGGGAAGGATTGCCAATAACACTGAACGGGTCCATATTGGGTTGCATACTATTTTTAGCTATATTTCCCATGCGCATATCAACTTGTGACATGTTCACCAGAATACATATAGGAATTCATATTGTTACCTAATTTAACATATGACAACATATAATAAATTAGGTGAGAATATCCAAAAATGCTAAAATGACTTCTTTTATTCTAATAATTACCTTTTACCCTCACTAGCTCGGAAACACGTGTTTTATCCTTTAATACCAGCGGGTAAAAACGCATTTTATCCACTAGTGGGTAAAGTAATTTGACCTTGAATATAATCAAATTAACTGCTTTAAAATTGATAAAAGTAGGTGAATCTAGTAATGAAGATGATTTATCACCTGTGGAACTACTGGAAGCAGTGATAAATGCATTTTTTGCGTTGTAGTTTCCTCGCTATAGTGAGGGGAAAAGTTTTGTGTTACACACGGGTGCAAATGTATTTTACTTCTCGTGTATTGAAAAACTCGCTAAGTTCAGAATTCTATTCTCGAACCACTCGCTTCGCTCGTGGTTTAACTATGGAATCCTTTTACTTGCTCGTTTTTCAATTCCACACTCGGCGTTAAAATGCAACTTTGCCCCCTTGTATAACAAATAACTATTTCACTGAGTACCTATCTAAGGAAGGAAGGATTTCAAAGGCAAAAATCAATGATGGCGGCTTAAATGTATGGGATATCAGTCCTACATCCGATATCGGATCGGATAGTGTGAAAACGCATAAACTCAAAATAAAGTTAATCCCCATACAATCTTTCATCCTCCTGTTAGCCCCCTAAGGGAAGAAATTAGAAAAAAACGTTGAAATTACTTTTCTTTTTATTTATTTTCACCGCGTTGATTCAAGTTCCTAACTCATAATAAAATTTGTTCGTCATACAAAGGTCCATGCTCTTTTTAAGCCCATTAGTGCGGTAATTATTCAAAATCGTTTCTATATCTCTTGCACACTTATAAATGAAAACTAGTGTACAAATTTCAACTCTCTAGCATTTAATGTATCAGTGAGTCAGGTAGTCAGTTTCAGACAATCATGTGCATTTATATGCCGCTATATTCAATTTTTGTACCACCCTATAACATGACATTGTTTTGATAATCCTGAATTTATCTTAACATTCCTAATGTAATTCTTTTAATGCAGTATTGCAGTGTCTTACTTTCGCAGCGTGTAATGGTTCATGACAGTTTTTTCAAGCTGATTTTTGATATATATTTTTTGAAAGAACTCATACTTAGTTTGAATAACTAAATTGATCCATTGAAATCGTACATTTAGCCTTGCATCAAATGAGGTAGTTCTAATTGGTGTTTCATATTGTTGTATATGCAATAGTGATGCGGCATCTAAGTTTTCCACCTCGAAAGCCAATGGGGTCATTATTAAATACACGAAAAACCTTAAAAAATTTCAGCATTTGTGATTTTTTTCAACAAAGTACCCATGGTACGGCAAAAGTTACTATACACAATTTAAAGTAGACAAAATTTGTAATTAAATGAGACTAATTTGGTCTTGGTACGCCAAATAGTTTAGAAGATTCGGCTTCTCAAAGGTTCGCAATATGAAGTAGGGTTAGTTAGTGAAATAAGCGTAGTTAACGATAAATGAACTAGACTGGACCTTCGAATCCACAGCACTCCTTTAGGAGAAAGCTTACCGAGGTAGTATGTCTCTGTCAACTGATCAGGAAGGTCAAAATCATCATCTGATGGTGGATCATCAACGAGTGGTTTACCAACATTGGTACACACCAGACCTGGTACATTACCGCAAAATTGTCCACTGCAGTAGGTGCAAACAGCTGAGCTATTGACACTTACTTTCACGCAACCACAACTGCTGGTACAACCTTCTTTGTAAGTACAGAGAATTGTTCATTTTAAGCAGAACCTGAGGAGTTGGTGGTTCCAGCTTCGGTTGAGAAATGAAGCCTTGTGGACTACGTAAGAATTCATCTTCAGTATGGATTAAAAAAGATTATACACCTCCGAACAGCTCCAACTACTTTTCCCTTTTGTCGAAATTGTGCAAAACTTTGAATGGCTGTATCTTAGTAAATATATGGCTTACCAAGACAAAATTATATTCATAATAACGATAATTTAGTAGACATCAAATTGTTCATAGCCACTTTTGCTGTTCAAAAAGTTTTTGGTGGTAAAATTTAACAAAAGTCAGAAAAAGTCATAAAATTTTACGGATTTTCATGAATTTAATTATGACCCCATGGGCTTTCGAGGTGGAAAATTTGGATTTGACATTATTATTTCATCTCTAATAATATATAATACAAATTAGAACTACCTCATTTGATGCAAGGCGATACCCTTTAATTGATACGATTTCAATGGATCAAAATTAAATGGACTAAAACTCAAAATAAAATTATCTGTCACAGGGACCATCATTATTCATTAACCGCATCAGGCCCCGTAGCCGAATGGCACAAACGCTCACGAAACGCTCACGAAACGAAACGCTCGTAGATATCTATGTCTATCGCTAGTATCGCTCTTGCGTATTGGCGCGACAGAGCCAGATTACCTTTCGCGGCGTTTCGTTTTCGTTTCGCGTCGCAGAAATGCCATTCGGCTACGGCACCCTTGTATTACTTATTTGGCCGCTATACGTTTCCGTAGGACTACTTAGAAAAAAAAGTATTTTCTGTTAATGAAAAGTGTGAGATACGAGATTTTTCAACACGGTTTTTATCGATTTTTGACAAGTTTTGAGTTGAAACTCCTTGCACTACAGATATAATATTAAGACCAACCGGCCACCGTTTCTTCAATCTTTTATTCGTAAGATACTTTGAAAAAAAAAAATATTTTTTAACCGTCGCCTCATATCTCAAGAAGGACGGTTATCAAGTCGTCTGTTTTTTATTTTTTATGTTTGTTCCTCGATATCTCCGTCGTTACTGGACCGATTTTGAAAATTTTTTTTTGATTGAATGTGTATGCATACAGATTGGTCCCATTTTTTCTCAGAACCCAGTTCTGATGATGGGATCCTGGAGAAATCGAGGGAACTCCTCAAATCTGAAAGGCATACATATGGTGATTTTTGTGTTTTTAAAGGAACAGCATGCATTTAGGTACGGAACAGTGACATTTGGTGCAGTGGAACTGCTGATGATGGCCAGAACGGAACTCTTCAAATCTGAACGGCACGCTTATAGTGACTTTGGTATTTTTATAAGAACAGCATGCACTTTCGTCCAGAACAGTGACATTTGGTGCAGTGGAACTGCTGATGATGGCCAGAACCAAACTCCTCAAATCTGAACGGCACGCTTATGGTGACTTTGCCATTTTTATAAGAACAGCATGCACTTTCGTCCAGAACAGTGACATTTGGTGTAGTGAAATTTCTGATGATGGTCAGAACCGAACTTCTCAAATCTGAACGGCACGCTTATAGTGACTTTGGTATTTTTATAAGAACAGCATGCACTTTCGTCCAGAACAGTGACATTTGATGCAGTGGAACTGCTGATGATGACCAGAACCAAACTCCTCAAACCTGAACGGCACACTCATAGTGACTTTGGTATTTTTGTAAGAAAAGCATGCATTTAAGTTCAGTGACATTTATTTAGTTATGTTTGTTAAGCATAAGTTTTGAAGTCAAAGTTTGTCAAGCTTCGATTTCTTATAATATAATCGGATTCATGAGGAATTGAGGAAACTCCTCAAACCTTAACGTTATACGTATATTCATTTGTGTTGCCATCTAATAATTAAAACATTAAAAGCAGTTTAAAAAAATACTTACACATTTCTACATAATCCAACATTCGCAAGTAGCTTTCACCAGAACCCGAAAGGCGACGGTTTTTTTTTTCTTAAAAATTATTTATGATTTTTTTAAACATGGTCTAAAAACTTTTTAAACACTTAGCGAAAGGGCGTGCCAGGATAAGCTAAGTGATTCTGCCCCCGACGAATTTGGGCTTTTAATTTTTATGGCTGGTGTGGCTCTACCCCAGTTGAGCAAAATTTGAGCACCCTAAACTTTATAGTTTTTGTAAAAAAAAAACGAAAAATCATTTTCCTTTGATAACTTTTTTTCTAGTTAACCGATTTTAGTATAATTTTCGTATGTTGTTCATTGATTCAAGATAATTATTGGGTTGGTAAGAAAGTAATGAGCGAATCATAACCAATATTGTAATATTTATTTAATTTATTATTTTAATCATTTATCAAAAATATAACGGCCTTCGTTATCTACTACTTGTCTCCATCGTTCTGGTAAAGAATGAATAGCATCGGCGAAGAAGTTCTTAGGTTTAGATTCAAAAAACTCAGCTATGTACGCTGTCGTAGATGGGCTTGATCATCGAACTTTTTTTCATTCAAGGCATTGCTTAGCGATCTGAACAATGCGTAATCCGTAGGAGCCAAGTCTGGAGAGTACGGTGGATGAGGTATCACTTTCCAACCTAGCTCCAATAGCTTTAGCCGAGTCACTTTTGCAATGTGTGGGCGAGGATTGTCGTGTAAGAAAAAAACTTTAGCATGCTGTGGACGATTCTGACAGATTTTTTGGTTTAAATTTTCAAGCTGATTACAGTATACTGATGCGGTAACAGTCATTCCACTTGGTAGGAGTTCCCAGTGAATAATACCATGAATATCCCACCAAACGGACAGCATAACTTTTTTCGGGTGAGGCTCTGTTTTTGGTGCCTCTATTCCTTTTTCGTTTGGAGCTAGCCACTGACGTTTGCGTGTGTGATTATATATAAGACCCATTTTTCATCTCCAGTGATAAAATGGTCCAACCAGTTGAATGTGCGGCGAAAAGACAGAAGTTGTATGCAGATATCGGCACGGCGGTTTAGTTGATCTCTATCAAGTTCGTGCGGTATCTAAACACTGTATTTGTAGTTTTTTCCCAACTCGTGTAAATGTGTTTCTATGGTGACATGAGAGCAGCCTAACTCGGTAGCAAGAGTACGACTCGTTAGCCTCGGATCTGTTTCAATTAAGGTTTTTAATTTGGCTACATCAATCTTCACCGGTCGACCAGACTTAGGTTGATCTGATAATGAAAAGTCGCTACTACGAAACCGCTGGAACCATCGTTTCGCCGTGGCCTCAGACACAACTTCAGGAGCAACATGCTGACATATATTACGCACTGCTTCGGCGGCTGAATGGCCAGACTGAAATTCATATAGTAAGCAATGCCTTACATGCACTTCTGATTCGTCCATTTTCTTCCTTATATTAGCTCGGCGACAGCTAGTGAATGACTGACGAGAAACTGTGCGACTCGCCCTTTATATACTTTCGACCATAGAAGATTCTAGAACTCTCTCAAAAATTTTATGTGGAATTCAATCGATCGCTCATTACTTTCTTACCAACCCAATATATTTATATGACATAATAATATTCTCATTGTATCATAGCAAAAAAATAAAGAATATTATTATGTCATATAATTATCTTGACTCAATGTACAATACAACATATGCAAATTATACTAAAATCGGTTAACTAGAAAAAAAGTTATAAAAAGGAAAATGAGTTTTCGTTTTTTTACATACATACATACATACAATCACGCCTGTATCCCATAAAGGGGTAGGCAGAGCACATGAAACTACTAAAGCTTCAGTGCCACTCTTGGCAAAAAAGGGGTCGAAAGGAAACGAAACTGTGACATTGCAGTGACAGGTTGCCAGCCTCTCGCCTACGCCACAAATCACAATTTAACCCATATCCCATAGTCGCCTTCTACGACACCCACGGGAAGAAAAGGTTTCGTTCAAATTTTGCACATTAATTACTGGTGTAGAGCCACACCGACTATAAAAATTAAAAGCCCAAATTCCTCGGGGGCAGAATCACTTATCCTGGCACGTCCTTTGATTTTAGTGAAGGGTATTACTTACATGAAATCGACATGTTGTTTGACATGAAGGCGATATATTGTTTCTAAAAATACAAGAGAGATTTAATTTTAAAGTAATTAAAACAAAAGTTATGACCAAAAAACTAGTTTTTGACCCTAAAATTGTTCTTCTTTGATGCTAAATATCACAGAAACAATGGCCTTTGAAGGAATTATGATATGAATTAGTTTAAAGACGATGCTGCTAATATGATAGGCTTTAGAAACTATCATAACATCAATGGATTCAAATCGAAGGTCATTGGCGCAGGGAACGCCCTTAAGTTAGAGGGGTTCGAACAACTCGCTTCGGTCTTATTTCACAATTTTTCTCGTAAATAGGAATTCCACAAATAATTACAACAGTCTTATTTTAAAACAGTCTCATTTAATCACCAAAATAATTCAATTATTTATTTTCTGTTAGTAAAACTCGTAGGTACCTATTCAAATCATGTTCTCCAATTCAATACAAATTATAATTACGAGCGTTTCAGGAAAGTAGAAAAAGGTGAAAGACTTAACATTTTCAACTTAATTACAAATAAAATAATGCTATTGTCTGTGTAGTGTCCGAATAGATGGCGATGCGCTGGCAACACTGCACACCACCGTACAGAGACCAGTTTTTTATTTATTATACGACACAGTGTTGTATTATGTATTACATTTTGCCAAAGTAATAAATGAATACAATGTGATGGTCGCTAATGATATTCGCGCCCGTGATGCAAATTCTCTCTTTCCCAGTGCAATTCTCTTCGTACGTCATGTTCATATTCTTCATGTCCGTGATGTCCATGGTCATGTCCATGTCCATGTCCATGTCCACCCAGACCGTTCTGGTGCATCCTCTTGTTTTGCTCGGCTATCAACTTCAAGCGCCAATACTCGACCAGTTGGTCGTAGTCACCGGTGCCATCCCCCTTGTAATGCTTGTAGCTCCTCGGAAGAATCAGGACCTGTCCTCCCGGTCCACGAGTGTACCTCCTACCACCTGACTTTAGGAATCTGTAGTCCAGAGCCCAAATAGGTTCGTAATACGCAGGGCTGTATGTGAACTTGATGATCCTGGAAGTAACAGAATGTTGTAAGGTATTTGTAAAATTTTAATTATTGGTGGTAAACAATTTATGTAATATTGCCTGAAAAGTTAACTAGAGGCATTTTCATATCGTCCCATACGATAAACATGAAGGATCCTACATTGACTGCCGCAGTACAGAGTAATGGAGCGTGGGATGTAGGATCCTACTACGTCCGATAATATTCATCGGATATAGTAGGTCTGACAGCTGACGGAGCTAGGGCCTGACTTCTGAAACGGAAGTTGGATGGTGCCTATGAGAAAAACAGCTACCAAAGACATAAAGTTCGCCTTTTTTGCGTTAAGATATGTTATTTTTAAGGGCTTCTCTTTTGTATAAGGGGGTAGGTACTACATATTTAAGGTTAATACTTACTCATCTTGCTCAGCAATGTTAGCGTGGCTCTGAGGAAAGAACAAAATTGTATTATCTTAGCTAATCAAAATAATACAAAAGTAGTAGTAATTATTGACATTAATTATTTCTTTTAATGTAATATAACGAATTTAATAGTTTATGTAAAATTATTTCGAACATTTGAATTTGATGAATCAAAAATGAAACTAAACAACACAGCCAATATTCAATGTCAGAAAAATTACCTTGCCGTGGTCACTGGGAAGATTGCGAGCTACGATAGGACCTTCACGGTGGCTTTCAGGCCCGTCCAGTTTAGCCTTGAGGTAGAGAAGGTTGTGGTCGCCATGGTCATATTGGTCGTAGTGATCCAATCGGCCGCGATGCGTAGACTCCGCATCCTTCATCACGGTCTGTTCGGCATTCTCTGATGGCTTCGCCTCCAGAGGCACCGCGTTGTCTGACTTCTCCGCGGGCTTCGCCTCTTCGGCGACCGCCGCTGATGCCAGGAGCGCCACTAATAGTAACTAAAAATATAATTTTAAACAAAATAAATCTATATTAATTAAAAATACTAAACAAATCCCGACGAGTTGAGAAGCTCCTCTTTTTTTTTGAAGTCAGTTAAAAGAAGTATTTTAGACATGGAAGCTGGGCCCTCAGGCAACCTATAAATTATCGATTTGTAAATTACATTGGATAACATTTATAAAATTTACAATCTATTGTTTTGATTGGACCCCACTTTGACATTGGCTGATTCGTCTACGGGTAATACATTTTACCCAAAGTATAATCGATGGCGCCAACAAAAAAAACACTATTTTTGCACAATGGCTACAAATAAGTACTTCGTCAGGTCTTAAAATAAAATTATATAAGTGTCACTTCATTTTTACTACCTACTATAGATGGTACCATGTGGCGAAACTTACATATGTAACATGACAAGACATACTTATCTTATACTTTTAAACGAGCAATTCTTGTATATTTATTTATTTATTTATTTATTTATATATATATTTATTTACACTGACGATCTCGGAAACCGCTCTAACGATTTCGCAGAAATTTGTTATGTGGGGGTTTTTGGGGTGAAAAATCCGTCTAACTTATCCTTAGGTCCCGGAAAACGCGAATTTTCGAGTTTTCATGCGTTTTTTTCTTCGCGCGCCATCTCGTGTGCAGTAGTTGTACTGTTAAGACAGAATTCTTTCGGTCGATGTAAGTACTATTTATTGCAAACACTAGATGGCGACACAGGTCAAGGCTAAAACGAATAGAAAATACACTATTTGAGTTTTTGTGGCGAAATGCGCGCCATCTCGTGTGTAGTAGTTGTGTTGTTAAGGCTGAGAATTCTTTCGCTCGATGTAGGTACTATTCATTTTTGAACTAGATGGCGACACATGTCAAGGATACGAAACAGAACCGAGCGAAGCTCGGTTGCCCAGATATTGTACATAATTTAAACTCCTAAGTTCCCGCGTATAAGTACAAATTAAATTCGAGTTTTGAACTCTTATAGAAATCAAAGAAAATTCCAAATTCTAAATCAGAAACATTGGCCTCGGACTTATTTACGAGGATAAATTCACACGTGTAATGTCAAAAGCGGTAGGCAGAGCACAGGAAGTTGCTCAAATTTCAGTGCCACTCTTAACAATCAATCAAATCAAATCAATCAATTTATGTGATATAATTTCTATATTGCTATAGTTTGTAGGTTAGGTACCTATAGGTTTAGCTTAGGAAAGTCTACCGTCTCCAATTCTCCCTTAACTGCTCTAAGGTTAATTGGAAGAAATCCCTTAATGGGAAATCCCTTAGTTCGCCTTTGTACAAATAATGTGTGTGTTCTTTTTATTTTTTTCCTGTTATATGTGTTTTTATTTTTGTACAATAAAGTGTATTAGTACTACTACTACTAATAATTACAATGGCGAATTGCTACTCCATCGCCCACATCACAATTGAACTCAAATCCCAGTAAAAAAACAAGTGTGTTGAAAATACTAAATATAATAAGATAACCCTTACTCACCTGCAACATGTTACTCAACTGACGGCTCTTAAAGCAATGTATGAATCTATTATACCAGTACTGATAATTGCCTTTGTGTTAAATATCTCCGGATTACAACGATTGACGTATCCTTAAAAAAATACGTTCTTATTACGCGTAATTTAATTCATGAATTGATGTCATAATAACTGCACAATACAATTGGATTTCAGATTTCATATTTTGTTATTTCACTGAATGTCGTATAAATACAAACTAGGAGTACACGTCAATTTATAACAAAATACCTACCCTGGTATGTGCGTTGGGTTGGTAAATATTAATAATTCCACATAATTTAAGAACCGGCCAAGAGCGTGTCGGGCCACGCTCAGTGTAGGGTTCCGTAGTTTCCCGTATTTTTCTCAAAAACTGCTCAACCTATCAAGTTCAAAACAATTTTAGCTTATTTCCGAAAATATTTTCCCACTTCACATGTAGGGGGAACACTTTTTTTTACTTTAGGAGCGATTATTTACCGTAACAAAACATTTTTATTTTACCACTTTGTCGGCGTGATTGATACACATATTGGTACCAAATTTCAGCTTTCTTGTGCTAACGGTCACTGAGATTATCCGCGGACGGACGGGCGGACGGACAGACATGGCGAAACTATAAGGGTTACTAAACCACACCACTTAATCAAAATTCATTTCAAAAGTTTTATTTTCGAATTAAAACTTTTGCGTCGAAGGACGGTTTTTTTCCTTTACATCTGGAGGATAATTAGTAAACATTTAAAAATAAAAAGTTTAAATTATAAAATTGGGTAGGGAAAATGTGCCATTGCACGGTGGAGCGGGAGTTATAGAAACATCGTTCTTCTAAGAGAGTTACAAACTTATTTATGTCTATTTACATACTTTTTTACATTGCGAGTGTGATGAAAAATATTGTGTAACTCGGGGTGTAAGAAATTAAGAATATTCCAAACTCGAGTCTTCGTTCATTCCGCCCCACGTTACACAATGTACATTGTACAATAACAGTTATTTCAGCCGTTTGGAGAAAATTACCAGAAATAGAATCATAATCATTTGTATATACATATATGTACTCGTAGGAATATTGTGACACAAAGTAGGAAATTAACGCCTGTATGAAAGTTGTTCAATTATTTCAATTATGTTTTGAATGTTTTTTAGGTCCTCTCCCACCCTGAACTAAGGGCATGGCTGGCTGTGTTGCCTTCGTCTCCAATAAATACCCCAGGTATCCCAAGGCAGCCAGGCGTTACTTATTTTCTCAGGAACTTCAGGCATGGGATCTACCAGGCGTTCCAGCCTAGGATCTTGGTCTAAATTCATAGTACTCCCAAGTACCCATTGTACCCAATGTTCCTTATGGATATCCTATGTAATCTCACATTTCGTTTGTTCATAATTTTATTTACATGGGACCTTTTCGTTCATCCCAATTCATAACACCGCAAATCCTCTAGCTTATTAGGAAATTGATGTAAAAAGCTAATTATAAATTACTCTATACACCGTGTTTTTATTCAATTCTGTTAATATAGTTAGGTCCATTATAGGAAAGAGAATAGCAACGTTTTTTTATTCGTATTTTTTTCTATAAAACACCTTTTTGAGAAACGGGCTTTTTGTATTCGATATGAGATTGACATGTCATAGTTTTGACACTTACTTAAGTATGTAGCACACTTAATTGTAAAGCCAGTTTCTCTAAAGCAATTGAGGTTATAGATGTAACGCAGGCCAGGTGTATGGTTTTTTTAGAAAAAAATTACGAATTTAAGGAAACTAACTATGCCATTTTGTTTACTATAATGGACCTAACTAATATGCCGCAGTTAACGGAATTCAATAAAGACACGGTCTATAGGTACAGAATTGCATCGATCAAATGTAAACAGTGGATTGCTTCTGAATTTTATGACCAGTTACTATCATAAATAGTTAGTTCTAGTTTAACCTTTTTGGTTTGATTTAATGACTGTAATGAGACTGATTATAATAAATAATTAATTATAGTCGTGTGAGTGTTCTGGGTTCTGGGTTATAAATTGTTGGCCAAATACATTATGCAGTAGAGTTCGGTTGTAACGACGCTCAAGAGACGATTGATATTTTTATTTACATACACGCACTAGCGTTTTCACATTATCCGATCCGATATCGGATGTAGGACCGATATCCTATACGTTTAAGCCGCCATCTTTGATTTTTGCCTTTGAAATCCTTCCGACATCCGATATCGGATCGGATAATGTGAAGACGCACTTATTTAACCGTATGTTAAAAAAAAATATTCCATTGAAAATATTTTTTACATTTCACTTTTTTGTCAAGTATAATGATTTGTTTGTTTCGAAGAAGACATTTTTATTATGTGTACGTCGCATGGGTACTAAATTCACTCATGACCAGAACCTGTTGTTCTTGCTGTCTTCTAGCTCCCCAGGGATGCAAACGGCCTGTGCCTACTAGCTTCCTGGACCTGTTCCTGCTAAAACTGACTGCAAACAGGTGGCAGTTCCCTTACGACGAAAAGTTGACAGTCTGCGTCGCTGAGGTCGGAGAGAAAGATTCTTTACCTACATTATTCATTCATTAGTAGAAATTGCATCGTTCGTCGTGGTAACCGGACTCGACGGACATTGTTCATGTCAATTTTTATCGTTAGAGCGGTTTCGTACACCATACAATCTGAATCCGAGAAAATAAAACTCGTAAGAGCCGTAGAACTGTTTGTATTTAGTTTACGCACTAGATCCGAAAAATAACGGATAGAAATTGGATGACGGAGATCGGATGCAGTGCGTAAAGTACAATATTAATAGTTCTACGGCTATGACAGATCTTATTTTCACGGATTCGCATCGGACGTAGTGAAAACCGCTCTTAAAAGCGATCGGTCGGTATATGCCGAGTCGTAATAAACGATTATGTTTTCATAGTACATAATTTAGGGAACTTGAAATTTGATGAGAAGTTAATAAATAAATATATAAGCAAACTAACTTTTTTCGATTTTCGTCCCACAAGAGGTTAAATGGGGGATGAACGTTTGTATCGAGAAAAAAAAACGGGATGAAGTTCTTATTTCTTAACTTTAAACTTCGTAAATTGGTATTTTTAAGGCATATATTTCCTACAGTAGGGTTAATTTTGCATAATTCTTGATATGCAAAGTTATAAAAGATTACGTTTTTATACGTAGATAAATTATTGCCGTACTTGAGCAATTCCCGTTAAGTTTGTATATTTGGACCACGTCTCCGATTTTGATAAAAATTGGTAGGCTGATAGAGTCCGTGATGCTGAGCAAGATCCACTAGGTTTCCCAAAATGTCCTAGGTTGATTGTATGAAACTTTCCTTTTTTGTTACCGAAAATGTATAGAAATCAGGTAACAAAAAAGGAAGGTTTCATACAAACTACATAGGACATTTTGGAAAACCTAGTGGATCTTGCTCAGCATCATGGACTCTATCAGCCTACCAATTTTTATCAAAATCGGAGACGTGATCTAAATGTACAAACTTAACGGGTATTAAGCTTAGTTGCATAGTATAAAGCCTTTACTAAGAACTCCCGTGCCCCGTGCAGCCTATAGTGATAAAAAGTGACTTGGAATAGTTTTGGAAATCTAATAATAGGTATATGTTCTACTCTAAGGCGTAGGCGTATTATTCCAAAGATCATTTTCTAGGAAGCATTTCTTTATTTGCAATTACCATTATTGTCGTTCTACAATCATTCCTTATTGTGCAAAAAGTAGGCAAAGTTAGACTAACCTAAGCTGGCAACGATTTTGATAGCCTTGTTGTTATTTTAAACGTGTAATCATGACATTTACTTAATCCTTGCAAAGGTGGGCTAACAAACTTTTTGCCAAAATGGTTGGTCTGACTCTAAGCTTCATTTGAACGCTAACTACCTTATTCGTTATATTTCTCTTATTTATCATTTATCAAACTAGCATTCATACTTAATTTTATTATCGCATTTACTTAACTTTCATTTTTTGTGATCCTATTGCGTTTCATTATCTTACTGTGGTCACGGTGGTATCGAGGGTGATGGGAATATTCAGGGACGATGATAGGTTTATGCATACGCTGGAGTTGAACGTGAGGATCATATATTTTGTCGGACCTCTCCTCTATTCGTATAGGCTTGTTCTTTTCTGAATATTTATGCTGGCTAAAATCGTGATGGGGTGTCTTAAATGGACGCAGCAACATGGGTAGAAGGTCCTTTTCATGTTCTTCATGACTTTTGTTTTTGTTCCAGGTATTAACTTCATTAGCTTTGTGGCCATAATACGGTTTGTGACCATAGTATTCTTTGTGACCTTGTTCTTTTCGACTGTGGTGTTGTTCTCGACCGCGGTGTTCTTCTTGGCCGCGCTGTTCTTCTCGACCACGATGTTTTTCGTGACTGCGTCGTTCATCTTGACTAGGATGTTCTTCCCGCCTACGAGGTTCATCATGGCCGTAATGACCTGAACGACGAATTTGTTCTTCTTCACGTTGTTCTTTTTCAACTGGTTTCTCGTGACCATGATGTTCGTTGTGAATAGGATAGTGAACCTTGGAGTAGTTTTCGATGTGAACTGGTTTACGGGGTTCCTCTTCCTCTTGGGCGGGAGCATCTTCGCCAGAGTCACCGGTGGATTCTTCTTTGCGACGCTCTTTTTCGTGGTGTTCTTCCGGTTCAGCGGGTTCCGTCTCACGATGTACTTCATTTTCTTCGTTTTGTTCTCGCATTTTTTTATTCACGTAGTACTCTATATGTATTGGCTTTCGTGGTTCATGGTATGAAGGCTCAGCTTTTCGCTCTTCGACGACTTCCTCTACAGATTCAGGCGCTTTTTCCACTGCAGCTGTTTCCTCTACCTTTCTTTCTGGTTTTTCATCCACGATTTCTATCACTGGTTTAATAATTTCTATAAGAGGTTCCTCTACACGTGGCTCCTCTGCACGAATCTCCGGCTCCTCTCGATGTCCGTGATGATCTGAGTAGTGGACGTGAGCCTGAAATCTGTTGAACACAAAACAAATCCAAATGTAAGAATATGTATTTAAAACTAATGTAGTACCTGGTTCCACGTCTGAACCCTGACTCCGATAGATAGAATAGAATAATCTTTATTTGCACACCAAAGTAGAAAAATTTCAGAACATTTGAATAAATGTAGAGGCTGACTACAGGCAGTCTTATGACTAAAAACGATCTCTTTCATACAATCTATGGGTGTAGATTCTGGGTAGATACAAAAGTAAATATTTATAAGTTTACACACCCTTTATGCTTGTCCGAGCGGTACTTGACAGTACGCGTCTTACCATCTGGCTGCAGGAGCCAATACTCGCCCCTTACTTCGTCCCCATGTCTGTGCTCATGCTGACCTTTGTGGTCATGGGTGTCGGGGTCATTCACCTTGTAAGAGAATTCATATGACGGATACGCCGAAGCCTGAAAGGTAAAATATCTAATAATTTGTTGTATTAAATGACTGTGTACTGAAGATATTTCTGAAAAAAAAAAAAAATAAGCGATGATCTATGAAGTAGCTCTTTAGCTATATGTGACGTGAAGAATCAGGATTCGTATAGCAGTTCATTTTTGTAGGGAGAAGCTATCGTTGTCAAATGTTTTTAGACTCTTTTCGGTATTAGGTATTCACGTTTTATTTTTTAGACATGTGGCAATCAAGCAATGAAAAATACTGTAAAAAATATTTCATCAGTTAGTTATTAAAATGTACATTAGTTATTTCTAGTAAATATTAAATGATCGAGTAGTATTTTCGCTCTGCTGCCAATTTAAATTGTCAGCAAACAGTGCTAAATTTTCTGTTGCAAATGTTTCAATTCTGAAATATCTCCATGCAGATGGATGTGAGACCAGCTTTATACGAAGGGTTCCTAGGTTTCTACTAACAAAACAACAGCTTCATTACGAAGAGCCCTAGTTTGACTACAAAAACTTTATATTTATTTTTATTTTTCTGTCTCTTTTCGTATTTTGTGTGTGTTATCTGTCGTGGCATCACCAAATGGGTCCTATGGAAGACCAGCGCTGGCTTCCAGCTAGCATTATGCTGAGTTGGGTCCATTTCGTGATGCACACTTGTTGTGTTGTGTTGTTCTGTTCTCTGTTTTTGTTCTTGTTGTACATGTACGTTTTTGTTGCACCATTAGATGTAAATAATTAATTCACGAATCGTTTTACGCACTCGGGAGTATTTTTCTTAAACGCAGCAACTCATCGCCGAAGCTAAAAGTTGAATTCCCAGACAAATGAGCCATGCACACGTCCGTCAGCGGTCGTCGAGTTTGCGCTTCACGCTAAAATCGCATTTTGTATAGATTTCTTATTAAGAAAACGCCTTCAAAATTTAAGCTTTTTAATTCATAAAAAAATAGAATATTACTTTTATTGGCGCAGTTTACTTCCGCATATATTTTTTTTGCTTACTTTATGAGTTATTTGCTGGTCAAGTTATGGTTCCAATATTGTACGTTCGTGCCAAAAGATGAACGACGGTCAACTTTTGGACAAAGGCTCGTTTTTTTTAATGGTATTGTAAAATTGAATAAAATAGATAGATGAACTATTTTTACATCAAATTGATTGTTTGTTAGTCGTTGATTTTTTAACCAAAAGATGAACGAGGCCTTTTTTTATATAATAAGTATTTATTTAAGTTTAAATTTGAATGAAAACGGGATTGTTCAACTAAAGGATCTGTACCTAAAACGTGAACTAGGAAAATTTTCTGGTTCATCTTATAGGTTGCGTTCTTTTAGGATTCCAGTAAATGAATTTTGCGTTAAATGAGTTCGTTCAATTCATTAATGTTGTGTCCAGAACATGAACCAAGTAAATTAATTCGTTCAAGTTTTAGGTAGTGGTTGCAAAAATGAACGCTTTATTTTCAGAATATTTCTATATTTTATAATTAACGATTGCTGTTTTTAAATATTGTAAGACCATTTTATATTAATACCAATGTATTTACAATAGGCGCAAAGTTAAACTGTTTCCCACAAATGCTACTTTTGTCCCCGCCTGTTCATCTATTGGAATTATATCGTTCATATATTGGGCACGTTATTCTGGCTTTATCCTGGTTCATCTATCGGGGTCAAATCATTCAGAGATAGCAGCCCGACACATTGTTCAACTACTGGAAATTTTGACCCCTTTTGAGACATAATTATTTTTAAGTATAATATTACTGAATCATAACACGAGTCCCGAAAGTAGCTTATTCTAAACTCAATTAAATGCGATATAACATAAAATTGTTGAAAATGAGTTACATCAAATAGAAAATTTTTGTCAAAGTTAGGAAATTCGCTTAACTGTTCATCTTTTGGTGATTTTACCTTAACGCTTTGTGACACGTATTCCTGATGATGCTCTAGCAAGTGCGACCCGATATGACCTAGTTCCCCGTGGTGTATTAATTCCTGCTGGATCTTTGTTATTAGTAGCCCTAGTTTGTCTACAAAAATGACACAATAGTTATAGATAACACGTAACACTTGCGGCTCTTACGTACGAGGAACACCTCACGATGCTCTCGCGAGGACGGGACGATATGCCCGAGTCCCCATTCCGTTGTGATGATGACCCCTCTGGCAAAAACTACATAATATATAACACGTAAGTTACACACAGGTCGAACGCGATTAATTAACATTATTTTGTCGTCTTTAAATATGTGTACAAAGCACGAGAACTTGAAGTTTTACTTTTGACGTTCGTATTCCTCATGATGCTTTGGCGAGGACGGCCCGATATGGCCGAGCTCCCCGTGGTGTCCGCGTTGTACGTACTCCTGCTTGACCTTTATTACGGAGCTACATAATACATAACACGTAACACTTGCGACTTTTACGTTCGTATTCCTCATGATGCTCTGGCGAGGATGGCCCGATATGGCCGAGCTCCCCGTGGTGTCCGCGTTGTACGAACTCCTGCTTGATCTTTATTACGGAGCTACATAATACATAACACGTAACACTTGCGACTCTTACGTACGTATTCCTCACGATGCTCTGGCGAGGACGGCCCGATATGGCCGAGCTCCCCGTGGTGTCCGCGTTGTCGAACTCCTGATTGATCTTTATTACGGAGCTACATAATACATAACACGTAACACTTGCGACTCTTACGTACGTATTCCTCATGATGCTCTGGCGAGGACGGCCCGATATGGCCGAGCTCCCCGTGGTGTCCGCGTTGTACGAACTCCTGCTTGATCTTTATTACGGAGTTACATAATACATCACACGTAACACTTGCGACTCTTACGTACGTATTTCTCATGATGCTCTGGCGAGGACGGCCCGATATGGCCGAGCTCCCCGTGGTGTCCGCGTTGTACGAACTCCTGCTTGATCTTGATCTCCGAGGTGGCGTGGCCCTGCGCATAGAGCGCCAGGCCCAGCACAATCACACCATGCGCCTGCGCAAAGATATCTGCATTATCTGACCCTCCACCATGCCTTTTTCAAGTTTTAAGGCTCCGATATTTTTTTTACAAAGTCGTGTCGTTACATACATATACTGGCTAGGAAAAAAATCGTTAACAAAAAAATATGTCTATATTTAATTTATTACTACATGTCTTTTACAAAAGGTCATTAAAGCATTATTAATTTTGAAAATTATAATTGTATATAGTTTCTTGTGTTTTTGATACACTAAAACATACACAGTAAAATCATTTCCACGTATTTTTGGTGCATATATCCAGTAGAATTAATATGAGTTTTTATTATAATATCAAGTATGCATTTTTATGAGAGTTTTGAGCTTCAGTATTTTGTGAAATTGCGGTACGAACAACTTTTCACTTGCACTAATTAATATTCTTTTTTAAATAGTTATAAGAGTAACAACCGAAGTCAAACTCATTTATTTCATTTATTCATTATTATAAATAATGAAAAAAGTCCTTCCTCAAAATATATAATCACACTTTTGCACTAAAATTTTCCGTTGATTAAAACTATCACCGATGCATATCACTTTTTGAAATGTAGGAACTTTCTAGTATCTTCAAAACTTAAATTTTATTTTATTAAGTTACTATTATTTTAAGATTTATTACCTTCCAAAACATAATTCTGTCTTACTCTGAGAGTAAAACTAAATTGATAACGATTATGATGATTCTTTACCTATTTATACACTATTTGGCTATTGATGTTAAATTGACGGTTTCCTCCGTGAGCTCATTTTTTGAGCGCTCGTACGATTGATAATCGTCTGCTACACGCCCTAGAAGGGAAGCTGCGTCTGTATGTTACTGTTTTTTAGCTCTGAAGTTATCAGTTTAAGGATATTGTGCTGGAAGTATAATGTTGGTTGGAAATCCGTTAATTGAGATGGTAGTACAACTGTTAGGGCGTGGCCGCATCGCGTCTCGGCTTATCCTTGATTTGAGAACAATTATTCCATAATAGTACTTAACACGTTGAACGCCTACTGATTCTCCAGTGAGTCAACACTATACAGTAAACAAACACCCATTAGGGCTTATTCGATACATTGAAACCAAGTTATCAATCCAATAATAAGAAAAAAAAATTTTGGCCGCCGGAGGGAGGGGTATTATTCAAAATTGCACTTCTAAGTCCTAGTTTTTACATAAACTCACGCCTGTATTTCCAAAAGGGGTATACAAAGCACATCAAACTACCTAGATTTCAGTGGTCATGAATTTCTTAACGTCACTATACAGGGGTCTTATATTATATTTACTTTTCCTCTCTGTACGCTCGTAGTATTCTACTTGACATAAAAATAATGACAGTGTGAAGCTGTGTTCAATTCCAATTTCTATAAGTATGTACAGTTTAAGAGAACCAGACTGATTCGTTTCTTCACTAGGGCCGTTACCCTAAACACTTAACAATCTGAAGGTACGACTTTTAAGGGGCTCCATACGGTTTTCATCAAGTTTTGACAAGTTTTGAGTTGAAACTCATAAATTTGCACTACAGATAGAATTATAAGACAAACTGCCATCGGTTCTCCAATCTTTTATCTCTATTCGTAAGAGCCATATTAAAAAAAAAAGAAAAAAAAGAATACTTATTTTTATTTATATATTTTTTTCTCCACATGCAATCCTCTTGTCTTGATTGTTCTAATAATGGTATATGTATGAACATACACACTAGACTGTAAGCAAAACAACCTGTGAAAGAGCGTGTTCTCTTAACACAAGTATTTAATATACTCGTACTTAAAAAGAGGCACCAGCTCAGAAATTGTAATCAATATTTTTGTTACTGAATAAAAATATTTTTTTATTTATTTTTTATGATTTTTTTAAACATGGTCTAAAAAACACTTTTTTCGAAATTAGATTTTAGTGAAGGGTCTTACATACATGAACTCTACGTGTTTGGATTTACCTTTGACTTTCCTAAAAACTCAAGAGAGATAATATCAATTGATTAAAATCGAAGGTCATTGGCGAAGGCATGCCCTTTAAATCACCATCATGTAAATTCACACCGCAGCCAACATCAAACGGGTAGATAATTTTAATAAAAGTATGTTTGAAAGGATACATTATCTGCCTTAGATCAACTCTGGGAGTGAGTGATGTGCCCTTGTAAAAACCTATATGAATTCGGACTTCCTACCGGATTTTTTAACAGTTTCATGTGCTCCGCTTACCTCTTTTGCGAATACAAGCGTGACTGTATGTCATCCATGTACCTATGTTTTTTTTCTTATTATAAACATGTAGATGTATAGTTTAATTGTAGGACGACGTGAAAAAGAGTGTCGTGCGCACGCGCCTAAAAATTTAGTCGTCTGTCTGTTATTGAGCCAAGACATTGCTCTTTCAATAATATACGGCATTCAAACTTTCTTACTTTTTAGTCGTTTGCGTTAAAAACACTATAGTATTTTTCAACTGGGATGAATTCTTTGACACTTTGTACCTAAATATGTTCCCAAAATAATATTTAGTTTGTTTAGAACTCGCCAGAGATGGCGTGACGAGCTTGACGCCTTTGACGAGGACTGGTGGGAGACTTCAGGGGATAGGGATGCGTGGAGGAATATGAGGGAGGCCTTTGCCCAACAGTGGGACAATACGGGCTCTTAATAAAATAATAAATAATAATTGTCGTTAAAATATCATCGCCATCGGTGCTCGGACTTTTCATTTGTTATCTTGATCTATTATACGGAACCTTTTTATCTTCTTCCCACTTAAGAATATATATTTAAGTTATTTATAGTGGTAATTACATTGATATACTTATTATTAGAAATAATTTCCGATTTTCTGTTTTAATTTTAAACACATACACCGCTGTTTGCCTATACTTATGTACTAAAAAAACGCGCCGTAAAGGCAAAACGAAATTTGTCGTGATTAACACCAAATGGGTTAAGTGGTCGGAAATGTACCAACCTGTCACACAAAATCATACAAAATGTCACAAAGGAATATAGTCATTTAGTCATTTAGTCATTTATTTAATATTGCATTGTCATGTACATAATAAGGTGATACATAATATATATCTCGTCGAGACTCGTGGTTAGCATTTGTTTACCATTTTCCCATGCTTACTTTTTCATACTACGCAGAAGGTTCACACGGCAAGCAACGTAGTTTATCGTCTTACATAACCCATCACATACCTACTAAAGGCCTAAACAACTGGAGGCAGCGCCGGCCCGTGCACTCGATCAGGGTAGAGCGAGTTTGAGTTTCAGCGCCCTTGGGAAGAAGTCTTATGATGTTGATAAAAATACCGCGAGTGTAGCGAGCGAAATTTTTTCCATAGTAATGCCGTAGTGTGATGATTAACGCAATACAGAATTTATGGATTTCATCATACAGAGTACGAAAGGGACAAGAGTTGAACTTTCTCAGTCGCAGACTTGAAATGAAAACGCGAGCGCAGCGAGCGCGGAATTTTTCCTAGTAGTAACTAAAAGAGGACTGATATAAATAGTAAGCGCGAGCGAAGCGAGCTCGATTTTTTTCCTGTTGACGCAATTCTCAACCCGCTAGCGGGGAAGCAGCGAGCGTTCAAGCTTTGATCAACTGCAGAACTGCGGTCTTTGGCATATTTTGGGTTATTTTGACTTCACAGGGCGCCTATTTTCCCGACTTTTAGGCCTAATATTTGCCATCACTATTATTTTTATATTACTAAGAATTAGAAGACATTAACTGCGAACTCGATCGTCACCGTCCCACCCATTTCGGTATTTTGCCACTAAATGCCCTTCGGGATCTTAGTCCTTTGAAGTTCGCTCATCATCTCCTGTGACTCACAAAATTGCGCCTCTCTGAGACGTTTTGCGCCTTTGGCTTTATGAGGAACTCCGCTATGGACTATCGGATAGACTCATATTTCGTCCCATTAATGCAAATACCGACTAAGTGACTTTTTGACGAAATCGAGTTTTTAGCACCTATAGAATAAGGTTTTCAAGGGCTACAATATGTTAAAACCCATGTATTGATACGACGCTGCATTCAAAAGATAGCTTCCGCATAAAGTTACTTAATGGTCAATTTGTTGCATTATAAACTGCCAGAATGTAATATGAATATTTAATATAAACTTTTATGCTTTATCCGCCAAGTAGAACCTTTTAATGGTGTATAGTGTTTTTTTGCATTTAAACATTTTGTTAAAGTAGCCATCTTATGTTCTACAAAAAAGTTTAATGTGTACATATTTGATTTTTGCAAATAAAACTATCAACAAAATTCTTTATTTTAAGCCAGGCTAAATACACCAAATGTCTTTAAGATGTTTTTCCAGAAGATGTTTGTTTACAAACATCAGCAATTTCATTCTACCAAAAAGTTGTATAGGGACTATAATTGGTTTTGCATGTGATGTGACGAAGGAAAGGATAACGGTCTATTACTGCAAATACCGACTATGTGTAAATAGGCGATTTTGAGATAATGCGGTTTGAAAGTTTGAAGGCACGTTTTATATGAAAACATGAAGAAATTTACGTTATGTGTATGGCATTTTAAACCCTATATTTTTTTGTTTACTACTTTGTCGTATATATATTCAGAATGTATTTAGTTGACGATCAAATACGATTTAATGAAACAGTCGAATACCTACTTAGTTGGTTTTTCCTGTAGAAATAAATGTTTGCATATTTCTCTTCTTTATACATAATTATAACCCATTGTTTGTCTTAAATAAAGCTTCGTTTTTCATACGATGTTCTACAACCTAAATGAGTTTTTTTTGAAATATACCGGGTAATAATTATAAGTTAGCCAGTAAGCTAATATAGTCAGTAGTTTTTAAGAATATTGTACGCTCGAAATGGGCACTGTTGATACTGTATTTCCTGTATATCATACCATCTTATGTACACAGTTAACAATGAATAAACTTTACTTTACTTTACTTACTAGCATACCTACGGTACGAGTAGACTTCAGATGTCACAACTGTGTACCACTTCACCAACTGCAGTATTAAGTGGTTGAAACCACTCATGAATCGAGCCCTGCATACATTTACAATGAACGATGAATCCGATTCGACGCGTCGCTAATGGACGTAGTTTCATAAGAAATGCAGAAGGCGAATTAATGAGATTCGACTCGGCGAGCTTAGTGGTCACTAGGCTTAAGTTCATATCGAGATCTGGACGTAGCACAAGGCAAGAAAATCAACGCCACAAATTAAACTCCAGTTCAGTAGAACCACCTCAAACCTCTTAATGTATCATATCATATTTCTATCTCGGTCTAAAGCTCGATAAACAACTAGCTATCTCTGCGTTCAAGAAAATGGACTTACGCAGACTTTTTGACAAAGGTATCGTAACTAAATAGTACCATGAGTGCTTCCAATCACTTAATACCTAGTTAGTCTAGCATTGTCAGCCGTGTTACGGACGTGTTTGTATCGAATTCCACCAGCGATGAAGATGTTGTTTAATAACTTTTTATCACTCTTGCGCAGTAAGTGTGCAATCGCACGAAGGCGTATCAGGAGTAAAAGAAAAAACTTTTTCCCAAAACAGTGTTTAAATTTGTATTTTGGACTACCATAAATACTTTTTTATCTTTTTATTGCAAGTGTGATGAAAAACACTGCGTGTAACTGGGGGCGTAAGAATATTGCAAACATGATTGCTTTAAATCGCCCCAGAAACCTATGTAATTACCGTTACACATTACTTTTTCTTACTTATTACCTCATCTACGCCTACATTTTAGTGACTTTGGCGTAAATACTACAAAACTTTAAATAAACTATTACTTCAGGTTATTGAGCGTACAAAAACTATTTACCTATACTAAATGTAACAGTGTAGATAGTGAAATTTCGAACATAAATTATGGCGGACTTCGGATTGCTGAGACAGTGAACTAGTATGTAGTAAGTACCTATGCATATTATGCTATTACCCAAAAACGCATTAACCGATTTGTAAAATTCTTTTTGTGATTTCAAGGGAATGCTATTGCGTTACTTCTTGTTAAATTTTACTGAAATCGGTTAAAGTATTTTGTGAAAAATCTCCTAAAACCGGTTGAAGAGGATTTTTTCAAAATTTTTTTTTTGAGAATAACTCTTCAAAACCATAAATAAAGTATTATTAATGGTTAGTAATGTTAAAAAACTTTTTATTACAAATGCACCAGTTAAATTAACAATGATAAGTGAAGTTTTGTAACATAAAATTAGAGCAGCTATATTTCCTGCAACTAAAACCGCCTATGTCATTGAGAATATTTAATATATTTTGAAATAAGTTCAAAACTTTTGTATATTTTTTCTTTTTTTGCAAATCATAAGTAAAGTGTATTAAAAGCAAAGCTTAATCAAAGGGAAACACTGCTTTATATGTATTAATAAGAGAAATATACAAATTTTTATTTCTACAGGAAAAACCAACTAAGTTTGCTACTATTTTTTTTAAATCGTAGTTTTATCGGCAATCAAATCAAGCCTGGATATTGTTTACGATTAAGTATTAAACAACACAATACGGGCTGTAGAATGCTGTATACAAATAGTAATTTTTTTCATGTTTTCATATGAAATCGTACCTTCAAACATTAAAATCGCATTATCTCAAAATCACTTTTTTGCACATAGTCGGTATTTGCAGTAAGGGGACGATTTTTGCATTTGGATAACAATGTGGTTCGTCAAGGGCTAGAATCCTCCTTTTACGGCACCCTAGCAACAGCGCCCTTATGAATGTTGGTATATGTTGGCAATGTGGTACAACTTTCCACTTAATCTGAATTACAAATCTAGATTTGCAATAGCTGGATTAATTCCCGACTCCTCTCGCTATTTTGTGATATGTGCGCGCCCACGCCTTGTATAATTTTTTTGTATAGATTTTTCCACATTCTCGATTTTGGCGCCCCTTTACCATGTGGTGCCTAGAGCGGCCGCTCCACTCGCTTTACCCTTAATCCGGCCCTGACTGGAGGCTCCAGTTGTTAGTAAATAGATATGTTTAGGCTGTCGGAACCTCCAGTCTGGAGGCCCCCGAGGAAATTTACCAAGAATCGACACTTCCTCGCAGCGCTGTATCTCAATCGCAATGCTGATACATTGTGCGAAAAGTCGCCAGCACTTCGGTAATAGGCTAGTTTCCTACTATCATATCAGCTTCTTTTTAAGAACTGTCAAAACGATTTTCTAATATGGAATTACTATGAAATACTGAAGAGTGACGTCACGGTCAATTCATTTACTTTATATCTTTCTCTGTGACTTATTAATTAGAAATTTTGTTTAAACAAAACCACTGTACACATTTTTCTACTAATTATGTGGTGCTTTATTTCGTGCACTGCACAAAATATTTTATTTTAAGTACTTATAGGAAACTAGCTTATTAGTGACCCTCAACCTTTGGTTTCTGTGAAAAACTTTTGCGCGCTGTAATCCCATATTTATATTTAGATATGAGCCTTCATGTTTATATTTAGATATGAGCATTAACTCATGATCATTCGTTTATGCTTTAATTACTAAAATAATGGTCAGCTGTGTAAGTAGATAGAATTAAAACACAATTTTAGCGCTAAATACAACAGTTTTTATTATTCTTAAAGCTAGCATTACCGTGTATTGACAGGAGTCAGTCTTATAAGTGCATTGATCGGTCCTGTTTAGTTTCCATAGATTAGATATGATGATGATGATGGCCGAAATGAACGTGATGATGAGGCGATGAGTGATGGACGATGGCGTTGAAACTGAAAAAAAGTAGTCAGTATCGTTATCAAATTTGTCTGTGACATAGGTACCTACTTCAGAATTTTATTCAGGGACTAAATAGTATTGTTCCAGCATAGAGTTAATGTTCTGTTGAAATAGGAAAAAAGAAGCATAAGGCATTAAATATGATTAATGGCAAACGGAAGATAGTTTTGATAAACAGTAGGTATTCACTAAAATTATATGTAATGATCTAATCAATCATTTTATTAATGATTGATTTCGACTGGCATATCGGAAATTAACTTGCTAGATAGGTATGTAGTCAACACTTTGAATTCGCCTGTTTTGTACACATACTTAGGGCCGGTTACAGCAAACCTTCTGTCACCTTTAAAGCGTTCGTTAAATTTTATTCTATGGAAGTTCCACAGACGTCTGCTGCGTGACGATGATGTGTCTGTCAAATGTGGTTGATGCAACTGGCCCTGTAAAGTCACTACAGTTGAACGAGATAAATTACCATTATGCTACCTTTCGCGACCACAGCCAGTGCAACCTGGTTGAAACGTCGTGGAAAAAGGTACCTCACGTATCCTACCTCACATGAATCGGTCGGTCGGTGGTGGTCAACAGCCTTGTATTCGATCTTCCTGAGCGAGCCGTCGGACTCCGCCCGACTTTGGCGGTTCTGGCTCAGCCACTTCACATTACCATGCATCCCTAGTCAAAAACATAGTCTGCCGACCTCCAGCAGGTACATAGATTGATCAATAAAATATTAGAAGTTAAGACAGCTAAAGACTGGAGTTGAAACTTTTCTTCCTCTTTTCTAAGTGGTACCTACCCGGTGTGGTAATCGACCTTCCTGAGCCTGCACTCGGGCCCCAACAGCTCGTACCCACCCTTCACCGTCGCTGCGGTGCTCGTCCATCTACTTCACGCCCCCGTGCTCTCATGCGACCCTAGTCAAACATAGTCTCCCGACTTCCGGTATGTAGCTATCCATATCATTTGGTCAACATAGTCAGGAGGAGCTATCTTTCAAAGTAACCTACCCGGTGTGGTCGTCAGCCTTGTACTCGACCTTCCTGAGCCTGCCGTCAGGCTCAACCAGCTCGTACCCACCCTTCTTCAGGTCTCGGTGGCGATGCTCGTGCTGAGACTTCACGCCCCCGTCTCTCATGCGACCCTAGTCAAACCTAGTCTCTTGACCTCCGGCATGTAGCTAATATCCATATGATTTAGTCAACAAAGTAGGGAGGTGCTGAAATAGCTTCTATCTTTCAAAGTAACCTACCCGGTGTGGTCGTCAGCCTTGTACTCGACCTTCCTGAGGCGCCGTCAGGCTCCACCAGCTCATAGCCACCCTTCACCAGGTCTCCGTGGCGATGCTCGTGCTGAGATTTCACGTCGCCCGTGTGGTGGTCGTGCACGGCGTACTCGAATTTGTACTCAGGGAACGCCTGGGGATAAACAATTTGCTATATTTGATGGATTCTTGTCCTTGAATGAAAGAAAATTACTTCAAATTTTTAAATTCAGGAACATTTTCCACTTCTTTGGTTGAGCGGATAAAAAAATGCACGCAGAAATTTTCGGACTACAGTTTCTTACGCCATTAAGATGGTGTGTAGCGACATGGCCGACACGGGCTACGCAATTATCACTAATTTAATAATTTACATTTGCATATTCTAGATATTACGATAAAAATGTATAAATCCCCTAAGCCATGAGGCATAATACCTATATGACTACAATTCAAACTGTTTCTTTTCAACGATCGTTACTTGTTTGTTGTTTCAGAAAGGTAATTGTTCAGAGTCACTACTAGTACTTACCCATACTATATCATACTTTCCTTTTAAAGGTGTGTTATGACACTCTTACTTAGGTACTGTCTCAATACCGTCAAATAAATAATCACTAGACTGGTACGATTAGTCTGGATCGGTTAGCTAACTTGTTGAAATTGGCGGGAAGTTGAAAGATTAATAATACCGCAATCTTAATTTAATGTATATCATTTATACCTAAACTAAACTAACTATGTTAGCCTAGTTGTTTGTTAATAGGAAATATTGTGAAGTAAGTCAGTTTTTGAATAATAAAGACCCAATAAATCTTTCTAAGATTTTGGATTAGAACTAATTGATTGTTAGTAAAATGATTTATTGAAAGGCACTAATTTGATTAACTGCAGTGAACACGAGATATCACGATTGATTAAAATACTTACTTGTTGGATATTGTTTTACAACGTAATTACTAAGCAAAGTGGATTTATTTGATTAAAGTAGGCGCCTATCTAATATCAGATTGTCGCCATCCATCCTAATATTATAAATGGGAAAGTGTGTACCTGTTTGTTTGTCCGTCTTTCACGGCAAAACGGAGCGACGCGATTTTTTAAGTGGAGATAGTTGAAAGATGGAGATTGACATAGGCTCCTTTTTTCTTTGTCTAACCTCCCACTTTCCTAAAATTGGGGGAGAGGGTGGATGTTTGTCAATTTTCGAATTTAACGCGTGCGAATCCGCGGGCAAAAGCTAGTATTTACATAAATGATTAGGGTGAAAGAGTTCTTGAAAGTTTTTTTAGTAGAAATTTAATGTATCCAGCCTTATAAATCTCTCCGTATTAATATCGATGTGGAATCAGAAAAAGCATATAGTAAAACAGATTTATGACGCATGAAACGCGAAAAAACTGTCGACGGCCAATGCGAACAACGTCGAACGACTTTTTCGCTCTGTTTGCACCGAGTTGGCAGTGCACTTGGCACGAAAACTAGCATCCTAGTTTTACTTACATAATGGTCATGATGCGGAATGTGGTGGTGGATCGGCACGTGGGGCACGTGGGGCACGTGGTGGTGCAGCAGCGGCACGTGGTGGTGGATGGGGATGTGGTGGTGAATGGGGATGTGCACGGGGTGGTGCGGCCCGTCGTGCTTCTGAAGTTCCTGGTGGGAGATCGCTGGGTGGTGGTGGTGATGGTGGTGGAACGGGAAGATGGCCTGGCAGGCTGTCACCAGTACGCAAGCGGTTAGTACCTGGAACAGAAGTTATTTGTTTTACAAGGGGGCAAAGTTGTTGTTTAACCGCACGTGACAATATTGACACCCGAGCAAGTGAAAGTGGAATCTTGAGCGTTGCGAAGGTTTCAAGGCACAAAGGACAAGGCACAAGGTTAAACAAACATTGCCATCGAGTGAAACACAAAAGTTTACACCACAGCAATACGAACAAAATACTGACTATAAAACATCAAATCAATCAATTTATTCAATATTTATGATTCAAAACCATCATTTGTAGGTAAAATCTACCAGCCAGCTTAAGACATCAAGTGAAAATTTGTATTGAAATTACTGTGCACTCTTGTGGATAAAATGCAATTTTGCTATCTATTTTCGAATAGTAAAGAGAGCCTTTACCAGTTGGTGTGGTAAAAAGATTTTTGATTACTTATTCGTCATTATCTTATCAGTACACTGTCGCCCACTGTTGAGCATAAGCCTATCTTCTAGTACCTACGTCACGCCTCTATCGTCTGTATGCATATGCATTGTAGCAGAAATTCTATTAGATTTAAAAGTGTAATCGATATGGCCTGTCATTTTGACAGCTGAATCATTTTTCCGAACAAACAAGCTGTCGTAATCATAAAATAGAATGTTATTTCTAATCGGGCTGGAAGTTGATATGAACTTGTTATGGATATATTATCTGTCAGCTCAGCTTCGGAAAAAGGATTTGTGTCATGTAAGGCCCTAATAATTATATTTCCGCACAACGCATAACATATCGTAAAATAGCGTTTTCGCCAGTTTCCATTTTTTTTATTTTTATCATAATATTAAAATAAAAAAATTGTAATCCAAGGCTCGCAATTAAAAAATCGGCACCTTGGTACGAATCAATAAGCTTCTACTTGACTGAATGCATAGGGTTGATCCTTGTAGATACGGTGACATTGACATTTTTCGGTGATAAATTTTGTGCACTAATTTGTTAGACATGCAATGTCCTGGAAAGGCAATGCAACGAATACGATTGTCACCGTGGTCAAATAGGCTACGGTCTCCAGAATCACTGTATTATGTTTATTTAATTTGTAGGTATTATTAATCACTTAACACTTGAACTTTTCTAAATCAACTTACGCGAGACAACATCTTGGCGTACGCGGATACTGTATGCTATGTCTAATGAATATAAGACAATAGTGCACATAGAATGCGTTAGTTCATTAGCTTATATAGGAGACTTTAATTGTGGGAATTATTAGAGCAAAAAACCTATTGATCAATTTCACAGGGTTTGCTAACGGCCCTATCGTAATATCGGTTTTGTGTAGTGCATAGGTATGCACCTACACATTGCACTGTTGTGAAGGACGCAATTAAGTCATTTTTGTAGTATATCGCCATCAGATACAGTGGACTGTGGGCATTTCTACATTAAAAGTTGTACCAAGAGTTTGAAGAATTTTTATTATTTTGATCTGAATTAAGATTTTTTTTAAGATGGATAAAATTTACAACAATTTTTGTCCGTTGTCAGTCCTCGATTGATCTTAACAAACCAAAACACATTCAAAAAATTATGACATTGTATGAAAACATTTTTCAGCTATATTTTTTTATTTTTAGATACTTACGATTACTGAGTAGAAATAACATATACATTTCTGGGTACGTAGCCGAATGGTACAAACGCTCACGAAACGAAACGCTTGTAGATATCTATATCTATCGCTCTATGCGTATTGGCGCGACGCTAGACTACCTTTCGCGGCGTTTCGTTTTATCAAGTTACAAGTAACTCAAACACAAGTAGAAATATTGCAGTACCGGTACTGTTTTACGGGATTTTGGGCAAAATATGGAACCGGGATTTCCCGGGATTTTAAGACAAATACTATTAAAGAAATATAATAATTGATTATAGACCGGCAGTAAAACCTCACAAAATTCCCCAAACATGTAATTTGAATCAAAGAATGTAAACTAAAGGAAACAAAATATTTGAGGTGGTGCACTATTTTTTTGCTAGTCAGAGGGATCGTTCTCGAGAAAATTAGTAATTTTCTGGAATTTTTTGGTGGTTAACCGTAATATCACAATATATGTAAACATTTTTTAAAAGTTAAGCATGTTTATTTATAGCAGTTATCATTAAAAGTTAGACATAAGCCATTGCCGACTTTTTTTCTAGACCTACATTTATGTGTCAGAGCGACAATTCCACCATACATTATTTCGTTATAAGTCGATCGGTACGTACAGGCAGGGTTTCAGTTGAAGCGTGATTTTTACCGACTTTTAGCACATATATACAATTATACACACAGTCATATTTTAATAATCAATTTATAATAAGAAAACATTAAACACTCCTCAAGAATCAATGCCCACATACAAGGCGTTCCTAAACGCTTTGTTGCCAAGGATCCCTGCATGTTACGATGTAGTTAATCGCGACAGTGTCGATATATCTTTATCGTAACGTGTTATTATGTTTCGGAAATTCCTCGTCTTGGAATGCGATTATATCGATCGAGTAGATACTTAAACGGCGTAGATCCGCTTAGGTAACCCACACAGGTATTTAAGGACGAAAGTCTTGAATCAAACGTAGTAACAAACCAATTGCCGTATTACATATAGGTTTTTATAAGCATACAGTGTGGCTGCTGCGACATGTTTTCCCTCTTCAGACATATAGGAGTTCACGCGACGGCTAAACTCCGAGCACTGAGAACCGTAGATTCATTAAATATTTGAATATGTCTCACGAAAGTTTAACGTCAATACAGCGTGGCATTAGAAAAATGTCATATTCAAATTCAAACGTAAAGATGCCAACCATAGGTTCGTCAGACGATAACTCTTTTTACTTTTAAATGACCGGCAAACGACCGATATTGGCCAGTACCATTACTGCTCCATATATATATTTTCTATAAATACCAAGTAATTAAAGCCTGACCTGTGTGCGTAGCCCAATGCACAAAAGCTCACGAAACGCTCACAATAATATCTCTTTCGTAGCTATCTATCTCTATCGCTCTTGCGTATCCACGACAGAGTACATTTCTGCGTTTGATTTGTTTCATGTCGCAGAAATGCCATTCTGACGCTCACTAAAAGCCTGACCAGAATTTATGATTATTTTCAAGATGGCGCTATAATTCAGATGTATGCGGTGACAATTTAGTAAGTATATGTTGTATGAAGAAAATAGTTCCAATAAAATTTCGCAACATGGCGCATAGTCATATATTTCTGGACAGGCTTGAGGCATCATCATAGGGCTCAAATCGAGTAAAAAATATAAAAATGACCTCCTCAATTGGTGGATACTCACAGCGCATCATCTTTGCTGTAGTTAGGTAGAACTTTTAATTATTAAGGCCCACTTGCACCAACCACTTACCTCAGGGTTAGTGGACTGTAACTGTCAAATTCCATACAAAATGGTGGGTGGGCGCAAGTGGCCCTTAATGATTTAGGTATCACATTAAATGTATGCTGAGGTTTTCGGACTATTACAATATGTTTAGAATTACCTTATATAATTTATGTTCATTTCTTCAGTTATAAATTAAATCGTAAACATTACCAAGAGGATAGTGGCAGGGTTATCATTTGAAGGGGGCATTTTATTAGGTATGAAAGTTTGTTAGGTAAATATAACACAATAAAGTTCATTAACGACGTAATTATATTATTATATGATTAATAACAGCTAAATTACATGTTTTGAAACTTATTAATTTAATAGGTTAGGTATAAAATATCAGTGATAAGTTGTCTCGTGAACTGTTGGGCCCGTTCGCTCCACCACAGCATTGAATCTGAAAATTAAAAGAAGTGTCAATAAAATTATGTCATTTACATAAGTATTCATATCATCTATTGCGTTCATGTTCATTAAATTTTATTTTGCCGTAAAAACATCACCCAGTTTTATCCCCGGCGTTGATGTTGAAAAAATGTTGTTTTCATGTAGATTTCTCGTCAAACAAAATTTTATAGGACAAAAAGAGGAGCTACAGTATAATAGTCTGATTTTATGTTTTGGCCAAACTAAAATCATATTACAAAGTCTAACGTATTTAGTGTGATGTGCGATAAGAAACATGCAAATAGTCAAGCGTTGCCCAACTGGTCTCATTTAGATTGTCTTAATACGTGTGAGAATGTTCGATGTGAAAAATCGTGACAGTGTGACGAGAGTACTTAAATGGTAGTTAGTACCTTGTTTGTGAATTGAGACATTCATTTTATGGCTACTTAAGAGGCCGACGTCCGGTCCAGTGACACCCTTATATGCGGGATTGTGTTTTCTACATAAATAAACTCACACCTGTATTCGAAAAAGGGGTGAGCAGAGCATATGAAACAGCTTAAGTTGTGTTTTCTAATAAATCAATTCATTTATTTTGTATTATTGTTGTTGTCGTAGTAATTCCCCCACTTTTTACTTGTCTCATAGTTTTATTTTTCTTATAAAAGCAAATTATATAAATACCAACCAGCAAAATGGTGGCCATGTTTTTTTGTCATGTTTATTAGTAAATAACGCAATCGATAACTATGTAAAATAAAAATGTGATAGTGAGCAAAAGTGAGAATATTAGAAAGATCAACAATTTTATAGTAAATAGTGATTTATACATAGGTAAATTGATTTAAGTACTCATTAGAAAACGCAATTTTAAAAACGAGCCTCATGAGGGTGCCATTGGACAGACGACGGAGTCTTAATAGCAAGATCTACAATACATAACAAATCAAAGTAATAGGTACATATTTCTCTGTAATAATACCTAATAAAGAGTTAATTTTAGGCTTATTTCATTGCCAAATTTTGAAATATTTAACCCATTAAAAAAAAATGTGAATTAGGTCAGACCAATTAAGGTTGACAGCGACAGCATAAAGTAGCGACTTATCTACTTATACATCAGTATAAGTAGATAGTCGCTACTTTATGCTAACATCAGTTAAGTAAATTAACCAGAAAAGAGTTTTCGTAAACGTACAAGTAGTAAAGCAACAGTTTATTACTAAATTATGACAACGTAAAATATATTAATGGGTTGTTGAAAAATGTACCCTATTAAAATTATGTCAACATTTTTAATTAGTCTGTAAAATTTTTAAATTAAGGCTGTTGCAAATATCATTAAAATAAAGAGTCCGTCGTCAGCGGAAATGTACTTAAGGACGTTCATTGCTATATTTACCTAGTTTAAAATTGCAGATATATTTTAAATCCCTGATTAACAAATGTTGTCGTAAATCAAAAGAAATGAGTTTCTTGCAAATACATAATAAACGCATAACGTTAACTGGATCAATAATTACAAGTAATAAATGAAATATTTACGAGCTCAGTAATGCAGAAATTATAAATAACAGTCATTACAAATAACTTTATGTTTCAATAATAACATCGTCAATGAGCCAAGGTGAAAAGTAATTGTGTTCCTTTATTTGGGCATTATTGTTTTATGTACACAGGTTACACAGGCACTTTGAAGCGAAGAGTAAGCTGTGACCAGACATATGAAAATTCATACAAAATCTTTATTTTATTTATTATTATTATTTAGAGTTTAATGTGTCGCACTGCTGGGCAAAAGCCTCCCCCCTCTTTTTCCACTCGTCCCTGTTTGGAGCAACATCTGGCCAATCTTTCAAAGAGGGGTCCAAGTAATCCCGCCATCGCCGACGTCGTCTGCCGGATCCCCGGTTTGACTCGTGGGGCTCCCACTCCGTGGTTATCTTGGCCCACAAGTCGTCCGGCATTCGACAGACATGGCCAGCCCGATGCTATTTTAGCTTAGCCGCTTTTCGAGCTACGTCTATCATTTGAGTTTAGTTTTAGAGCGCAGCGTGGTGTTCCGGATCTTTTACACCTAATATGCTGCGCTCCATAGCTCTTTGGAAAACCCCAAACATCTTACAACACATAATTATTATAACAGCTCAAGTTCAACCCTATAATTATTTTTTTATAAATATTCCAAAAGTACAGACAGAGACAGACAGAGACGACCGGTCTGGCTCAGTCGGTAGTGACCCTGCCTGCTGAGCCGCGGTCCCAGGTTCGAATCCCGGTAAGGGCATTTATTTGTGTGACGAGCACAGATATTTGTTCCTGAGTCATGGATGTTTTCTATGTATATAAGTATGTATTTATCTATTTAAGTATGTATATCGTCGCTTAGCACCCATAGTACAAGCTTTGCTTAGTTTGGGGCTAAGTTGATCTGTGTAAGGTGTCCCCTAAAAAAAAAAAAACAAAAAAAAAACATATAAATGCTGTTTGTAAACGTTGACACAACAGGATCAAGCCGTGGCGTTCCCATACTAAATAAAAAAATACTACGGCAGAACATGTGACTTTGAGTTTGCTTGAATGCTCCTTCTAGTATTTGAGGTGGTCTGTGATTTAATTATTATGTAAGTAAGTAAATAAAGCGAGTCGAATCAGTCAGGCTCCCAAACTTCCAAGTATCAAGGCCATTCGGCATCAATGACTGTTCAATTGTTCATGTCAATAACTGGGTTACGCTCGATGTTCTTTTATTTGCGCCCGATGGATTGTAAGTGGCCTGTGTAAGTAGGTATTTGTAAAGGTCGCGGGTTCAACTTTGTATCGGTACCTATTGTCTAGTAACTGATTTATTGACTGATGTTGTTTAGCAATTACATTGGAAAATATGTAACTATTTATAACTCAAGATACAGATATCTACATAATGCGGCAGAATAGTTAAATATGTTTTTATAACTTTTGATGTGATTTTAACTTTTCCCGTGTGGTGGCGGGTGAAATCACCACCCCCTTTCTTTCCATGGGTGTCGTAAAACTCGACTGTAGGATATAGGTTACATTAGGCGAGAGGCTGGCAACCTGCCATTGCAATGTCACAATGTCCTTTTTCTTTCAACCACGTAATTGCGAAGAGTGGCACTGAAATTTGAGTAGTTTCATGTGCTCTGCCTACCCCTTTTGTGGGATATAGCCGTGATTTTATGTATGCACATTTGATGTTTCATTCGTTTTCAGAACCATTGTTATTCGCCAGTCATTCATATAAATAAAGACCACAAAGAAAGACCCTTGTGCAGAAGAAGTTAAAAGTGTTAAAACCTTGTACAATCTATTACCTACATCCTTTTCAAAAATAACCTGTGTAGCTAATTAACCCCCGACGCAAAAACGACGGCATGTTATAAGTTTGACGTGTCTGTCTGTCTGTTTGTCTCTCTGTCTGTCAGTCTGTGTGTGTGTCTGTCTGTGGCATCGTAGCTCCCGAACGGATGAACGGATTGAGATTTTTTTTTGTCTGAAAGCTGAGTTAGTCGGGAGTGTTCTTAGCCATGTTTCATGAAAATCTGTCCACTATATGTCGCGGTCGGGGGTTTTTTCAAAATTTTAATTTTGTGGTTAGGTTATATCATATACATATTATTCGAATTCATGACAAATATTAGGGTACTAAATTTGTTTAAGACCATTATTACGCATTACCGGCATTACGAAACTCTCATGTTAAATCAACCTTATATTAATAAACCTTTTATATTTACAAGCGTCGAAATATTATATTACTAACTAGGAAAACGAAAGTGGTCCAAGAACTTTTCCCGGTGAATACTGTTGAGTAATCCGTAGGATTACATAAAGCTTGCTTTAGTAGTCCAAGGGCCGGATTCAGTATTAGTATGCGCAATGAAGCCTAGATCTAGATAACTGCTAATTACAATTACCTAAGGGTGCTAGCGCCAATATTAGTCATAAGGTTTGGCCATAAAAGAAGCCAAATTATAACAGTTAACACTATTATGCACTTAAACAAAATCACGAATTCGACCTGGTTTAAAATACATTGTTAGTCTTTGATCAAGCACGTGGACCTTTAGAATTAGCTATAAAATTTTAAGCACTTTAAATTATCAATTATCTTAGCTACTGTGGGAAAACATAGAACCACAGATTACAAACACCACTGAATTTAGTTTCAATGTGAGTGTGTTTAGTAAAACGTCCCACTTTGTCGGTTACCATTAAGGCGAGATTGACTTGTATCTTTATATGAATAAACTGACTGAAGCGGCTTTATAGCAATCGACAAAGTGGGACGTTTTCTCGTGCACACTCACAAATGTAGAACCTTAGAGGATAGTTTTACTATTGCAGTGTAGTTGGCGCGGCGTATCAGCAGCGGGTAATACCCCGAATTATACCTGATGTATGGAACATATAAAATAGTACATGAAAAGATAGGAACAACAAACACTTCCGAATTGAGTGACACACTGAACACTCTAATCGCAAAAGCAACGCGGCAAACACGATAGCAACGTCACCCGTTTTCTGCTACTGCAAGTATTGTCTGAATAGGAATAGGCGTTCACAAATCAAACATGATGTAAAGTAAAGAGGTTACCCATTGACGTCGTCGGCGGTGTAATGCACGGTGCGCACGTTGCCGTCCGGTTCCACCAGAGTATACATGCCCTTCACGACGTCGCCATCACGCGACTCGAACTGCGCCTTGTGGTCGCCGGTGTGCGGGTCCGACACAGAGTATGTGAAGTGGTACTTCGGAGGAGCCTGGAATATACATCAAATCTCATTATTGACTTAAACATCATAAAAAACGCGAATGGCACCTTCAAACCCGCCTTTGTTTATATTTCAAGTATAACAAATACATTAGGTACGTTCCGAAAATACAAAGGCAATCCAGCAAATTGACTGAGAAAAGCGGACTAGGCTATTGTTGGAGTACGTAGCGGAATAGGTGGGTATGATTAGTTTGGTTTTGTTTTGTCATATGCCATTGTAAGGCGCTAGCAAGTTGCCCAACGCACTTGGTGCACCAAACAAACCGTACTACCTAGATTATAATTGTAATACTTCGTTTTCAGGTCAATGCCCAACCGAGAAGGTGAATAAAAAGAGCGGTCCGGCCGACGCCACCCGCGTCTGGCTACGCACTCTTGCGACACTATAAAACATATAAAATTCCTTTTATTTAGCATTGGAGTGTTCCGTTTCACGGTCGCCTCTATTTATCGTTACGTGACTATCGTACCTTTCGTTAACCGCAGGCCATTATAAATAATTCCTAAAACGCAGCTAAATTAGCCGTATCCTACACGATATTTGCTACTCTGGCAGCCGAACGATTTGTTTGAAATCCAAGGTCAACAGTTCGATTTTTAATATTCAATATCCGGACTACGGCGAAACTACGCCCATTTTCGTCAGGTACCTAATACATAGTTATTTACTGCTTGTGAGAACAGCCGCAAATTGTTCGACTGTTTAGACAAGTAAGACATTTGCGTGGGTAATTACTTACTATAAAGATAATGCTTTCAATTCACACACTTTAATAATTGGGTACCTGTTCAATTGCTATGCCGGTAATTTTGATAACATTTTGATAAACTACGTTACATTTCAACTTTAATGTTGTGATATAATTTAAGTAGATGACGTTAGGTATTTGAAAAGGGATGAAGGGGTCAAGGTAACTACTTTAGTAGGTACTTCTTTTATAAAACTTACGTAGTTATTATATCCAGACGCGTAAGTTGCAAGAGGCTGGTATGCCCCATGAAGCTGAACGCCACCAGAGTACTCTTCATAAGCCTGGTTCTGTCCATGGTAGTAATCTTCAGAGTTGTATCCTGCGTCTTGGTACACATACTGCGCTTCGTTTTCATAGCTCGGCTCATAGATGGGAGCACTGACGTCTCCAGCATGTGAGGCAAGTCCGGAATGTGCAATATGTCCGTGTTGGTTGAGTTCGTCGTGGCGAACTACAGTTTGTGACGAGGTCGCATCCAATCCGATGTAACCTGCATGGCAGATGGCTATTGCCACGCTAAATAACACTACCTGAAATGAAGCAGGATTTTGTTAAATTATTATTTAATGTTCAGAAAACCTTTAAATCAGGCGGGAATGAAGACGTAGGAGAATATATTAATTTAGGTAGGCTCCTATCTCCGCAATGTATAACGGAGGACTCTAGCTTCCCTGAAGCCTCCGCCACACATAAAGCGTTTTGATAGCGTAGCGTTAGCAGAGCGTTAGCGGAGCGCAATGATAGCGGTGCGCCGGACGAACGCTGGCGTTCCGCTCGCAATCCACGCGCATTCCGCTCGCAATCCGCGCTCGTTAGTTCCCACCGGCGTCCGCTGGGCGCAACGCCAGCGTTCGTCCGGCGCACTGCTATCATTGCGCTCCGCTGACGCTCCGCTAACGCTCCGCTAACGCTCTGCCTACGCTCTCAAAACACGCATGTGTGGCCGAGCTTTAAATGTATGCCTTGCCTCTGGAGTCAGTTACTTAGCGTTATCTCGGAATTTTGGCACGGCTCATGAGATCCTGTCGTTCACTTCGGCAACTATTTCCAGGATTTTTTATATGAGATAGTTATTAGGTAAACGTAAAGACAGGTCGCCTAAGCTATCACTGCCGTCCAATGGACTCTCGAAACATCAGAAGGGATAGAGGTGCGTTGGCGGCCTTTAAGATGTTTTTTTTTTTTTTTATGGGATAGGAGGCAAACGAGCAGACAGGTCGCCTGATGGTAAGCGATCACCGCCGCCGCACATGGCGTTCCGCTCGCAATCCACGCGCATTCCGCTCGCAATCCGCGCTCGTTAGTTCCCACCGGCGTCCGCTGGGCGCAACGCCAGCGTTCGTCCGGCGCACTGCTATCATTGCGCTCCGCTGACGCTCCGCTAACGCTCTGCCTACGCTCTCAAAACACGCATGTGTGGCCGAGCTTTAAATGTATGCCTTGCCTCTGGAGTCAGTTACTTAGCGTTATCTCGGAATTTTGGCACGGCTCATGAGATCCTGTCGTTCACTTCGGCAACTATTTCCAGGATTTTTTATATGAGATATAGTTATTAGGTAAACGTAAAGACAGGTCGCCTAAGCTATCACTGCCGTCCAATGGACTCTCGAAACATCAGAAGGGATAGAGGTGCGTTGGCGGCCTTTAAGATATGTTTTTTTTTTTTTTTATGGGATAGGAGGCAAACGAGCAGACAGGTCGCCTGATGGTAAGCGATCACCGCCGCCCATGGACACCCGAAACACCAGAGGTGTTAGAGGTGCGTTGCCGGCCTTTAAGATGGGTGTACGCTCTTTTCTTGAAGATTTGAAGGTCGTATCGGTCCGGAAATACCGCAGGCGACAATTCATTCCACAGTTTAGCTGTGCGGGGCAGGAAGTTTCTGGAGAAACGCACAGTTGAGGACTGCCAGCCATCTAGATGATGACGATGGAAATGTTGTCGCGTAGGGCGATGGCGGAAAGAAGCGGTAGGAAGTGTACGCTCTTTTGGCGCAGATTCTACAACATAGAGTACACAAGAGTTTAAAGCTACTGCCATCTGACATTCCGACCCAGAGGGTAAACTAGGCCGCTTAGGAATAGGATAACGTACACAACACACACTGTTCACTTAAATATATGTAGCACTTCACTATCAGATACTCAAAATATTATATCACTTGTAACCTACTTTGAGACACATTCTGCTGAAGCGTTGATGTCTTGATTTGAGGTGTCAGCACAATAATGATACGGTGGATGAGTATGTTGGTTTTTATATTGGTATCTATTTGCAATAATATACTTAACAGCTTGTGACTAGAGCGTAAGTTATGGTAGAGTGCATCTGCTTGCAGGGGTAGGCAACCTAGGGCTTGTTTTACTTATTTTAATGAATATTCAGCACAGCACGTTCTAAATAAAACGCGTATTTTACAAATTGAACAAATGGCAAAACCTTACGCTGCAGATTTTTAAAGTAGAATAATGTAGTTTATTACCCAATAAGAATCTTATAGCCCTTACTGGGTACTAAGTACGTTTATGGTTAACGTTGTTGTTGGGATACCCCCATTTGCCAGAATTTCATTTGCCATAATTTTATTTGCCATCCTATTCAACAATCATAATATTGTTTCTCATAACAACTTATGCCATAATCATTGTTTAGTATATTAATCTAGTGCCAGAAACTTTGTTTCCCATAAAGTCAGTTTCCATAATGTCATTTGTCAGAATCATCGAAATCCGTAATTACCACATTCCATACCATCATTTGTCATACAAATTAGCGTCCAGAAAAGTCAATTTCCATAATGTGCTTTTGCAGAATCGAAAACTACTATAATAGGTACTAGAAGGACTAGAGAATGAAACTGCTATCAGAAAGTAGGTTAGGTTAGGTTAGAACTGTGACCCCCCGGAAAATGAAACTGCTATCAGAAAGTAGGTTAGGTTAGGTTAGAACTGTGAACCTCTGGAAAAGGAAACTGCTTGAAAAGTAGGTTAGGTTAGAACTGTGACCCCCCGGAAAATGAAAATACTATCAGACAGTAGGTTAGGTTAGGTTAGAACTGCGACCCCTGGAAAATGAAACTGCTATCAGAAAGTAGGTTAGGTTAGGTTAGAACTTTGACCCCCTGGAGAATGAAACTGCTGGAAAAGTAGGTTAGGTTAGGTTAGAACTGTGACCCCTGGAAAATGAAACTGCTATCAGAAAGTAGGTTAGGTTAGGTAATAATATGGGCAACAATTAATATGGCAATAATTGCTTATGGCGTTTGAATATTCTATGAAACCATATTATTGCACTTAATAATATGGCTAACAAATAGTATGGCATTGTATGATTATGGAAGGTAATATTCGGATAAACAACGAGTATGTCATATGATTTTTATGGTAAACAAATCATTCGGGCAAATGAAATTCAGGCAAGTTAGATTCGGGCAAATGAATATTATGTTAAATGACTGTCGGGCAAACAATAGACAACCGTTGTTGTTTTACCTAAGTACTTTTCATTCATTCACTTTCATGACAAAGTATAGGTATCAATTTGAAATTAACCTACCTACAATAAACAACAAGACACACAAACAATACATTCTTCATTTAACAATGACTTTATTTACAAGAGTGGCTCTGAAACTTGAGAAATATCATGTGCCCTGCCTACAGTGCCTACCCCGTTTGGCAATACAGGCGTGAGTTATGTATATGTTTTTATACGTATTATTAATAATTTTCTAATCTCAGTTCATTATAACGTAAAATCATAGACTATATACACCGTGTTTCCGGTATCACTCAAAACCTCAGACACACCAACTAATTTTTATTTTTTTAAACGTATCTAGAATGTTCATTTTTTAATCTGATGATTATTATTTTTTTAAATTGAATTTTTGATTTTCTGTGCAGCTCTACTCGGCTTTTAACTCTACACTCAATAAAATAATTGCTAGCTACCATCATAAACCTTCAAACTGTTTAATTGTGTACGTTACTGCAACGACATAAGGTTTACCAATAGACAGCTATGTCACTGTAAAGCATTTTAAACTGTGTCACAGTAAATTTCACATTGGACAGGTGACGCAGTAAACCTAACATTCAAAATGACAAGGTTGTATAATTAGGTACGAGTTCAATTTGTTATGACTTATGATAAACTTTAAAATGAAACTGACGTACAACGTCTATCTCGTAGCAGAAAAAATAATAGTCCAAGTAACCAGCCAGTATTAATACCCTTAAATACTGAAAAAGGTATACAACCTCTAACAATATGATATGCACAATGTTGTATTACGAATTTGTAGAATGGGCACATGAACAATAACTAATAATACAAATTAAAACAAAAAATATTGCCCCCATCAAGATATAGCTCAATCGATTCTACTCTCGATTCTGAACAAACAGTTTTCAGGTTTTTAGTGTTAAGTGAAACACGGTGTATATATTGATAGAATAAAAAAATTAATGTGAGTCAACCCCAGTTACTAAATTGCATATTCAGTATGAAAACTTTCAACTTAATTATAAATATCTGATTACAAAACTGTTGCTCAGGTATTCAATGTTTAGAACCTCTGCCTCATAAACACCTAGTCCTCGTATTTTCTGTTCTGTGGGTTGCCCTTGTTGTTTCGTCAGCCTCTTTCGTCATGAGGTGCTTCCTTTAAAACTAAATTGACGATTTTAATTAATAATAAATATAGTAATTAACAATTTATGTTATCATCATCATCCTCCGTGCGTTATCCCGGCATTTGCCACGGCTCATGGGAGCCTGGCATCCGCTTTGACAACTAATCCCAAGATTTGGCGTAGGCATTCGTTTTTACGAAAGCGACTGCCATCTGACCGTCCAACCCGAAGGGTAAACTAGACCTTATTGGAATTAGTCCGGTTTCTTCACTATGTTTTCCTTCACCGAAAAGCGACTGGAAAATATCAAATGACATTTCGCACATAAATTCCGAAAAACTCATTGGTGCGAGCCGGGGTTCGAACTCGCGACCCGGACCGAAAGTCGCACGTACTTACCGCTAGGCTACCAGCGCTTCAACAATTTATATTATATAGAGGTATTTAATGACTTAAAACCTAAGAGCGTACGTAAAAAACTTACGTGGACCATACGTTTATCATTTACGGTTCCATAATATTTATTTCCTAATAAATATAAACTGTCTCTCGATTTAGCAAATGTGAGGCTTTTAAGTGTCCATTTTCTGCAGGAATATAGTGTATGATAGGACAATAGCCTAACATAGGTACAATCATCCGCTTGGAATTTATATCAAATACCAATGAAACGCGAATCCGGAGCAATGTGACACAAATGCATTGAAATTGTAGGGAATAAGGACCGCGGCACGAATATCGCCGCACGATTCTCAAAGGGCCTACTGCGAATACAGAAGTCATCAAATTACGGGCATCTTTCTCTTTTACTCCACTTAAGATGTATTTAGAGTGACAGGGAAAGATGCCAGTCATTAAATCTCGCTCGCCACTACACGGCGTCTACGCAGACTTCATATTTGTATTTTAACCCGTCAAGCTTAATAAAATTAAAGTTGAGAAATATTAATCAATATCGATTAATGTATATTATTTACTCTGAGTTATAAATGCCGCCGGTTACCAATTGCGATTACAATCATTTAAATATGGCCGACTGACTGTCTGTCTGACCCACACTCGGTTATAGTAACTTATAGGTTGCAAGTTTATAGATAAGTGATGAAATGGTGCTTTTCACTCGAGTTAAATACTTTTTTTTTTATTACTACTGGAATAAGTGAAGCTTTGAAAAATTCAGTTTTGGTTTTTAATAAGTAACATCCTCCTTTTTAGACGTTTGTTAAAATATGACACTATTAAATCCAAATCCCACAGTCAACTTCTATGACTATTACGACATCCACGGGAGGAAAAGGGGTGCTGGTATCCTTAGCTCATCACAACACGGGGATCTCAGCCCGTCACCACACGGATAAAATAAACCTAAACTAGATGAATACACAAGTTCCTTCTACTCTATGTTGTGGTTACACACAGAGATAATATTGCTTCCACGGTAGCTTCTCATCCAATTTCACTTTCGCGCTCAAGTTGTGCGGTAGAAAAGTGAAAATAGCGGTCAGGCGGTCAGCGTCTTCGCTCTCGATGCTAACCAAGGTCACCCAAGTGTAACGGCCCAGCCACGACATTGGTCTAAGCGCGTCAGCGGTGAGCGGCAGCCAAACATGCGAATGAAAAGTCCCATCGCTGTGTCTCGCTCCAATGTATGGCCGCCGCTCACCGCTGTCGCGCTTAGACCAATGTCGTGGCTGAGCCGTAAGGCCTGAGTGGACGCTCGGAGCGGAGCGTGTGACGGGGCGTGCAGCGGTGCGGGCGAGTGTGCATTCAATATTCAATCTATGCAGCGTTGACTCAGGACACTTGTATGACCTTCAATTGTTTGACATGCACCCCCCCGCCCCCCCCCCCCCCTCCCCCCCCCGCTGCACGCCCAATATGAGCGTGCACTCAGGACTTACACTAATACGATGACGCGATAACGAAGCTTTGTTGTTGATAAGCCGGCTTAGCATTATTAAAGGAGGACTTATACACGGTGTAACATGAGGAAACCGAATAATTTTAACAGCGTATTCCTCATCATAATAGAAGAGTAAAATGTCATATAAACGTTTCTGGATTTCGCCTTATAAGCATTAAAAAAATAAAATTACTTATTGTTTCTCAAAACAAAACGATTTGATGTTTTGATGGCGATGATGACGTCATCGGACATAATCTAACTATCCTCGTTGATAGGTATCAAAAAGTAACTTGTTGAAAAAAAGTATTTTTTTATAAAATAAATTGTACTTTTTTATTTTAAGTGCCAGTTTTACGAATAACATTTACCTACTATATAAAAATTTATCCAAAAAAAAAAACGAAAAAAAAAATACACAAAAATTTGTTTTTTGCTAAATTTGCCTGAAGTCATACAATATTAAATTTTATCTTTAATTTGCCCTCAGAAAAGCCTAGTTAAAATCTTTAGGTTTCCTTATGTTACACCGTGTAATAACTTCATATGTATCTGATAATCATGACCCTATATGCAATGCGGTGCTGAGTATGCAGTTCATTTGTGCACGGTAGGAAAGTGAAAATACCGGTCAGGCGGTCAGCGTCTGATCGCTCTTGATGCTATCTGCTCAAGGTCGATGCCTAATGCGATTGATGCGATAAAGATTTGTTGTTATTTATTGGTAATCTGGCTTAGTTTTGCTAAAGGAGAGCTTATGTTAGTTCATATTTAACTATAATCTGGGTCGTACCGACCTGCAGCGCTGTGCACAGCATACACTGCAGTGTATGGTCATAATTTTGTATGGTAGGAAAGTGAAAATACCGGTCAGGCGGTCAGCGTCTGTTTACTCTCGATGTTATCTGTTCAAGGTCGCTGCGTAATGCGATTGATGCGATAACCAATAACAAAGTTTTGTTTTTGTTTATTGGTAAGCAGGCTTAGTTTTGCTAAAGGAGAGCTTATTATACTTATCATATCCATATAGTCATGACCAAATCTGCAGCGCTGTGTCACAGAAGAGAATATTATTTTCATTACAAGAGTGTAAATAAAACTAAAAAGTTATTTAATGTTATATCAATTTCGTGTTTTATTCGTAATTTCTTAAAAAACTTAAAAAATTACTTAAAAAACAGTATAATAAGGAATAGAAACACTAACTACCTACTCTAAGAAGTATACTCGTAAGAAATCCAATTTTTGTTCTGAAACAAATAAGTCAACGAAGACGAGGGCATCAGGATTGATAGATCGTGGATGGAAGTAGGTTATTTATAATTATAACAGCGAAGTCACAGTAGTTAGAGATCCATTTTGTTTTAAAAAAGGATTCATACTCATACTCATACTCATATATTTATTCAAGAAACAATACAGGTATTGTGTTTGAAACCTTAAAACTAAATATGATGGTACGATAAAAATGCTAAATCTAGATACCTACTAAGTATACATTATAAAAAATTTCGTCTACGGTGTATATAAATATTAACGTATGCTTTCCCCAACGAAAACAATGTGTTAGAATGCATTATCTTGCATTGTTTTCCTACAGCTGAACAAATGCGAATGTAAAAATAGATTCCAGTGTCTGTCTACGCGAAATAAGTATGTATTCGGTGTTTACTTACATGACTTACATCTTAGGCACACAGTACACTGAATCCCATTCCCCTTGTTTTGAAGTTTGTGCGGGATGTTGATATGAAACTTATATCTGCTCTTATAGTGTTAATTGTCTTAAGAGTAAATACCGGCTGAGCTCTTTCTAAGACCTGAGAATTTGAGCTCAATATCTTCGTCACGTAGACGGGGGCGACCCTTATTAAACTGCACACTGCACTCAACAAGGCGTTTGTATAAGGCCGTTTTCACATTATCCGATCCGATATCGGATGTCGGAAGGATTTCAATAGAAAACATCCAAGATGGCGCCTGTAATGTATGGGATATCGGTCCGACATCCGATATCGGATCGGATAATGTGAAAACGCACTAAGGAGCATTTTCGACAGTTTCAAGCGCTTTTTGAAGTAGGTAAGTAAAAGCAAAATATCAAAAAGCAAATCGTGATGACACAGGTTAATATTCATCTAGGGCTAAAATCTAGACAGGAATGTTATGGAAAAATTACCACTATTCTTGGGAATGACACGACATGCGAATCAGATGCAATGTGCCATGCACCTTACTGTACCTACTCGTAATGACTCCGCGGTGCCATTTCGCAACCTAACCTTTGTCGGCTGTACCTTTCAAGACAATCGTGGCAATTTGTATCATTACCACTTCTACTCATATTGTGATTTGTGTGTAAGCTTGCGATTGGTAGTCGTTAGTCGTGATTGCATTTAAATTGGCTTTATTGTATGGGTTAAAGGAAAAGGAAATGTCAGAAAAATGTGCCTTATTTTGTCAAGATAGATGTCCTTGCCGTCATGGACATAGCAAAAATTATAGACGGAAGGTTTAAGCAGAATCTATATAACCTCTATCGTTTTCCTGTAGCACAGTATAATAAAGAGTACTATCGTGTGCCTGTAGGTATACTAGGGTTCATGGGAATAAAGCATAATAACACATGTTTAATAGAAGACCCAGTTATAACTACTCATCGTGATCTTCAACCAGAACTGTGGTACCGATTTTTCTCTCCAACTTTGGGTGTTAATTTTCGGTGAGTACCTAATTGGATATCAGTCATACATTGTCGTAATAGAACGTGGTGTCATGACGTTACATATCCTCATCTAGGGTTTCGTACAATCTATGCTTGCCGTAATATCTTCTATTTACTAAAGACTATTGATACAGTTTTGAAACGCTCCTACGTAAGTTCATTCATAAACCCACTAAGAGATAAGTTAACTGGGCTCGTAATAGAGATTTTTCTAGGCCGTTGAGCATGTATAGTAGCACCGTTTATTTCGCAAGTTCCCATATAATCTGTGTAATTATCTCGCCGAAACTGCACAGTGGAGCACGCAACCGTCCTACGTGAAGACAAATTGTTCTAATACCTGGCTCACCGTTCAAGGTTAATGATTAATTATTCCCGCCCGCTTTATAATATAATATCTTGAGAAAGAATGACAGGCAATTTTTTACGAACAAAGCCAATTGAAATTATAATTGGTCGGTATTTTAATTTTATTTTTAGATAAGTTTATCTAATCGTGTAAACAATTTACACATTATTTTGAATCTAAAAATAAATATACTTACCTATTCATGTTCTTGCTTTAATATAACAATAATAGCTTGTATTATCATTGAAATTCAATTGCTGACATTAACAGCCTAGAAGCATGTGCAAGATAATATCGCAATTAGTTACTGCACACTTTCGAAACCGGGCTCTACGCGGCGCTACGACATTTTCGCTACATACGGGGAAACCCATGTAATCGGCTACGCTTCTACGAGCGGTGTACCCGACAGTCGGGTTCTTGGTAGCGAAAGTGTTAAGTAGCACCAGAAAATTTAATGTGGACTCCTTTTATTATCAGTTCTTATCCTGTGTTAACTCTAAGCCTTATCGTGACGGCATTTAGTCATTGGTACCGCAAGTTTACAAAACGGATTTTTTGAAAAATCGTAACTAGTGAGACTTCAAAATGAACCTGTAATCACGGTTTATATCCCGGTCAATAGTTATAAGTCTTATGAAACTAACCGTGAATCATTTAAAACTCTTAACCTGTACAAGAGTCAGATACTTTGATGGTTAAATCATACAACAGAATACTGTTCAGCAGCTGAGTATTTATTTACAGTTGAGTATAAAATCACATTTCATCATCATAATGCACACATAAATATCACAATCATCAGTCATCCATCACGCGTTAAAGCTAAGTCGTCTAGTAGTGGAGTCCATGATGGCCGTGTCCGAGGGGGGCGAGGGCGATGTGCGCGAGGGGGGCAGCGTGGACGAGGGGGGCGTGGACCACGGGCGCGGGGTGGTGGCCGGGGGTCTTGTGGACGACCGCGTTGAAACTGGGGACAAACAGATTCATAAATATAGGGCATACAAAAATTCGAAAAGTACTACCGAAGCACAAGAAACCTAGGTACTCGGACGACAATAGGTACATATACCTGCTATAAAAATACTTATTGGTATTTCAATCCCGACCTATCGAATATTGACACAGACAGGGGATCACTAAATACTCATTAAATAATCCCATCCCATCAGTGATCGCATAAAATGTCGCATAAAATGGTTATGAAGTGTTTCAAAGTATGCTCTAAAGGGTGAGTACGGATGATCGAGTAGAAAGCTGTATTATACAGACAGAAGGATCAGAAATATCAGAATATAGTCTCGAAGCAGTGGACAAATGTTAATCTTGACTCCTCGATTGTCAGGCGATGTATTAGATGCCTTTAGGTATTCGGACGACGGATCATAAATTAGGAACGTTAGATCTTTTCAGAGACATGTCGGCATGATAGGAGGAATCAGTACTTATCTGTACGATCTAAAACACACCGATCCTTCTAACGAAATCAAAAGTCTAACCAAGAGTTGTTCTTACCCATGGTGGTCATCAGCGGTGTACTCGACCTTGCGGACGGAGCCATCAGGCTCAACCAGAGAGTAGCTGCCGTGCACGGCGCCACCGTCGCGGGACTCGTGCTGGGACTTGTGGTCGCCGGTGTGCGGGTCAGCCACGGAGTACGCGTAGTCGTATTTGGGGTGGGACTGAAAATAAATGGAAGCTATTAGAATACATTAGGTACAGGATGTTGTAGGAAGACCAACAGCAGTTGGATTTGGTTTAGCGTGTTGTAGCATTCAGGAAATCGGGATTACCAGTAAAGACTAAAGTATTTGGAGTCCAGAACTGCAGAAGATTCTTAGTCAAATCCCGTAATTAGCTACCGGGCAATAACATGTCCAGTTGTAGTGTGTACCTTTGAGTAAATTAATTCACATTAAAAGATAAAACAATACCTTGCATATTTCGTTTGAGGATCAATTTCCATTAAGATTAACAAATGGTCAGAAATTATTTAGAGGCAATAAAAATAAATTCTGATTAAACACCAGAAAATGGCGCCACTGCTTTTTCTAAAAACTTACGTGCTCAACGTGGATGGGGGCAGCGTGCACAATGGGGGCAGCATGGACAACGGGGGCGTGGTGGATGAGGGGGGCATGCACTAAGGGGGCATGGTGGATGGGGGCGTAGTGCGCGTAGTGCGCAGGCGCGTCGTGGCGCACGATGCTCTGCGAGGAGGTGGCCGCGTGGTGCAGCGGCAGCAGACCGGCGTTGGCAGCGGCCAACACGGCGCTAAGGGCGACCACCTGGAAACAAAAGACTGTTGCTTTCCCTGCTAGATTCCTTAAATTAAAAACCTGTGGAGCCCATGAGATCCAATGAGCAAGTGGACTGAATTTTGGTACTTCATTTTATGGAACCAGAAGAATGTTAACTGCTGTGTCTGCTTTTATAATTATAAGTTATCTCTTTTAAATGAAACATTATGGATCGCATCAGATGGTGTAGGTAGATTGATTGCAAGTCTTTAATTTATGGAACTAGAAGAATTTCAATTGTTGTGACTGTTGCTGTTGGACATTGGGTCCCATCAGATAGGGAACCAATGAACTATTGACCTGGTAGATCTTTTATTTAAGCTCAGAAAACGGTTGTTAGTAAACACATGTTCCATTGTGTTTAGTTAAGTTAAAGGGAGCAGGTTAACTGAGGTACCTATTGTTATATTAGATTCCTTTAAATGAAAACCGGCATAGTCTTTCAGGTAGGCAATCAATTGAATTCCACTGAGCAGGTACTTACATTTGAGACCAAACCTTTAATTTATATTCATAAAGTGTTCAGTTATTTATAAAAAAACAGATATTTTATTGGAAAAAAGCCTTAGATATCTGTTTCATATTTGTCTATAATTTCCTGAACACTCGGTTAGAGAAAATGTTTCAGTTTGATTTCCCAGCTGTCCTTAGATTTTTTATTGCTGAATATGATTACCCTACTATTTTTAATTCTCTAAGGATTTGTATTTCAAAATAACGTCACACAAAACCGACTTACTTTGGTGAACATTGTGCACTTAATCAGAGCAGGTGACTGATACTATTATCGACTCGGACTATGTCTTTTATATGAAAAGCAAAACGGAGCCGTTGTCCTAGGGAGTGGGGCGGGCGGTCACTTCAGTTCCGTAACTTTGACACCGCGAGGTCGCGCATACCTTCGATAATTCACCGCCCTCCCGCCGCTGCGCCCTCAGGGTACTTAGCCAAATGCACAAACGCTGCATAATATCGTTATCGCAGCTATCTATCCCTATTGCTCTTCTGTATATAGCGTCAACTATTGACATTTCGGCTAGGCCGTCAGGCCACATTATAGCTACGAGTCGTTGTAGATGTTGCGTGAGTAATGCCAATGATTGATCCAGATTCGAACAACATCAGGCCCTTTGTGAGAGTGACACATTTTGACTTTATCGTTAAGTGCATCGAGGACGTGATTTTTAAGGTGTCAGTTTTGTGATATTGTGACAGTTTGTAGGTATATCAGCGATTAGTCTGCGAAATGTTAGTAGGGTGTAGAAATTGAATAAGTGCCTCTCTAAACATACTTAATAATAAAAGTGTAATGAACCTAAATGGTTATGGGCATATTTTATAAGATTAGAAAAAATATCACATTAACGAAAAACCGCTTGCGACGTGTTAGGATTAACGGGTTAAATTAACTCTTATTACGTAAATATAAATGTAACTTTTGCAAAAATATTTTTAAGATAGAGAGTACAGACCTATCACTTCGCGTACGCTTAAAGACTGCTGAAGTGTGCAAAAGAGAAGCTTTCACGTATATGATCATCCTATGAGTGCAAAAGAGGCAGACTACAAATGAAAAAACGTGACCATTTTTGATGACAGGCAGCGGCCACTAGCGGCCTACTCAATTTAAGTTAACGGATTAATCCTGTGGGTCTAGTGAAAAAGGGTATAACTCAAATTGACTCGGTGAAAAAGGGCACAAGTCCCACCCCGGACTTGTGACCTTTTTCACCGAGTCAATTTGAGTTATACCCTTTTTCACTAGACCCACAGTATCGTACTTTTCAGTACAAAAAGTTGTATTTAGAGGATACAGTAAGTGATTTCCGTTTGGATTAAACAGTTAGGAAAGTAAATTATTTACGTTATCATACATAATTTCTGAATTTAATATTCCTAATGACACTTGACATTACTCCAGTTTTGGTCTCACTTTTGATATTCGACAGTTGTTCTTTTGTCATCCTAATTCTATGATAGAGAGTAAAACAACAAAGTTTTTGAAAATTCGTTCTGTTTCTTAGCAACATAACAACATAGTAACACTCGTCATGGTTTTCAGCTTACACTGCTAAGGGCCACTTGCACCACCCGCTTAACTCAAAGTTAGTGGGATAACTGTCAAATTCCATCCGTTAACCTCGGGTTAACCCTCCATTTTTGGTAGTGCAAGAGACTCTAAATGGTAGAAATGGTAGAGGATGAGAGGAAATCCCGCAACCACTCCGGCTGTAGAAATAGCACCCTATCGAGGTTTACTTGTTCTACTTTAGAACATACAACGCGATGCCCCCGTAATTACAGGTGACCATAAGCTACCGTGACTGCCTACCATCAGGCCACTACGATTCGCAATTCTACTAGGTACAACTGTTTTCTTTTTGGCGCCAATAAGAAGTTTCGCCTACAACCAAATTGTGTGTAGGGTTTAAACAGAGTGATAACTTAACCTATTATCATTCGTACAGTCGACCAATTGGAACCCTAGGCCACTGTAGAACTATGTCACAGTGACGTTATAAATCAGATTGTAAGAAATCTCTTAATTCTTGTCATTTTGACATGGTTGTATAATGTATAGTAGCCTAGGGTTCCAATTGGTTGCCTGTACATTCGTTAAACAAAATAAATAGCGTACTAAACTTCTCATTCTAAACGGCTATTAGATCTGCCACAAAGTAACCTCTATCTATTTCATTTCACAGCCCAACCACGCATTTCAAAGCCAAGTATATTAAATTTTATTGAGCATTGTTGTAATTCGCTATTGCAATGTTATTCAACTAAAAATATACATACTTAGTACAATAATTGGGTGACAATTAAATCCAATTATGGCTCATTAAGTGTCTCATGAAGGCGAAACGCTACTCAATTTGGATATTCAATGAGAGCACATTCGAAGCACAAACACCAACAATAAAATTATTAAAATGTCCTTATAATTAAACGAGAATCACTGAACTGAGGTTACCTTACACATTAACCCACTACTTAACCTTCTGATACTTTATTGTTACCAAAAAAAGGTGTATTTTAGTTACCACGTTGTTCATTAAATATCTACGATGAAGCCTGATATAATTCATTCAGTGCCTGTTATTTAAATTACAAACTCGTTAAAAAAATCTAGAAAACGTTTATATGTTAATATAACTTGTTTAGGGAATTTGAAATAAATAAGTAAGAAAGTACTTGTGGAGGTTGCCGAGACTAAAAACTTGTTCTAGCCAGTTATTATCTTTAGGAAAACGCGCATATAACTTGTTTAGGGAATTTGAAATAAATAAGTAAGAAAGTACTTGTGGAGGTTGCCGAGACTAAAAACTTGTTCTAGCCAGTTATTATCTTTAGGAAAACGCGCATTATGAGTTTTAGAGGTTCTTCGAGAAAAGCTCGATTTCCCAGTATTTTATGTACCTAATTTTAATTTTTTTATGATTTTCTTCACATCTAAAAGCACGTTCCGATTTAAACTGCAGCGTCGTTAATTCTGTAGCCGGTTCTATCAACTTCATTGAAAACTGAACGATTGTATGAACGACATAATCATGACAGTAATGCGGCGAACGTCACTCAGTTCATCAAGGAAATTGACAAATACAGTGGCAGGAAAAACGACGCCGCAACAATCCATACTAATATTATAAATGGGAAAGTGTGTGTCTGTTTGTTTGTCCGTCTTTCACGGAAGAACGAACCGATCTATTGACGTGATTTTTTTAAGTAGAGATAGTAGAAGGGATGGAAAGTAACATCGGCTACTTTTTGTCTCTTTCTAACCCCTCACTTCCCTAAAATGGGTGGAAATTTGTATGGAGTATTCCTCAATTTTCGAATTTAACGCGAGCGAAGCCACGGGCAAAAACTAGTAGTACCTATAATTGGCAACGTGCGTGAAGGAGTAGCGCTGATTGTCCCAATACACGTAATCTTATGGAATGTCAAACATTAATGCTTGCGGCGGCAGTTATGGCCGTTTATTCGGCTCCATCCATAATATTTAACATAGAAAAGCGCATAAAACGAGAGCTGCAACAGTCGTGCTTCTAGCCAAACGACAAACGTTGGTGCTTCGTAGCGGAAGATACCTACACTGTTGGCTCAGTTGCGGCAATACGGATCGTCAACGATTGCACTCTTACGCCGTGGCTTGCGTGGGCGACGGTCGCACGATGGTCGCGCGACGACGATGCGACGCATACGAAATCAAACCTTATCGATATGGAAGTAGACGATGCGATGGCGACGGTCGCGCGACCGTCGCCCACGCAAGACACGGCGTTAGCTAGAAAGCCTGAATTCTGAACATCACTCATTATATTACTATCACATTGCTCCGTGTATGTGACTTTCCATTATAGAAGGGTCCTTATATTTCATGAGCAATATGGACGTTTTATCGCAATTTATGTTGGTCTTTCTGATAGCAAAGTGGACAGTGCACATGTGTGTAAAGTTTATTCAGAAAATAAATAACATCATAATGATTCCACACGAATCACCTGTGAGCATTAATAAACAAGTACCTAAGCGTTTTCGATTAATGCAAACTTATAACACCAATTTATTTAATAGCTATAATTTTCATCGATGTTTTTTTTTAGTAATACCAGCAGCTTATAACAAAACATAATATCGTAATAACCTGCATAATTAATAAAACCTCTGCCCTTGTTATGATCTATTTATGAAAGAGATAATAATAGCATTACAATATGTTATTGCGACAAGGTTGTATCGAATGAACTGCGTCTAATGGCGGCTCCACACGCTACACAAACAACGCCAAACAGCCAATACTAAACAACAAACACGAATGTATCGATAGGTATTGGATTGTTTAGTTTGGTTTGCCCGTGATCGGCATCGGTGTTTTACACAAATCAGAGGGATGTTCGACAAAGTGACACGTTCGCCAAGCTTGGGAATGCGGTGTGTTTGGTGTTTGTCACAAACACCAAGCATGTGGAGTTGGCATAATGTAAACCGCATGCGGTCAGCGGCGCAGGCGTCTATTCGGTAGGTATTCCGTTTCCTAACCGATGCTTGTAATATGATCTCAAACAGGGAGGTGATATCATAAATTTGGTGTTGTAAGATAGCTGTTTATTTTAATCGCCCATAAAAATCATTGTTTATAATTTTGACTGGAAATTCGCTACTGGTGATAAAAAGTGCCTACTAGTAGCGGCTTATACTTTTAATGCACGTAATCATTTCATGCGAGTAGCCTCAGTAGAATGATTAAGTTAAAAATCAATCAAACTTTTACGACATTTTTAAAAACTTTCAGAAAGACCGTATACTTTTTAATTAACATTTCATGCAAGGTAGCCATAATAAATTGATTATAAAAATTAATTACTCATTTACGACATTCCTGCATACATCAGAAAGGCCAGTATAATGCTGCACGATCGTCGTGTACAACTTGTTTGATTGTTTCAAATCAGATTTTGTAATTATTGAACCCATTCTTCCGCCCACTACACCGCAAAGGTCCGGCATAAAGGGTCTTTCGGATTGCAATCACTTCAATTAAAAATACACGGTTCGCGGTTGTCTCTTTCTTAAACTTATGCATTCGATAAGGATACCTATAAACGATGCTATTGTTTTATATGTTGATTAATCCGGGCTATGTGGTCGTGAGTATAGCCGTACCACGTCCCGTAGCCGAATGGTATTTCTGCGACGCGAAACGCCGAAATGCCGCAGAAGTGTAGTCTGGCTCTGTCGCACCAATACGCAAGAGCGATAGAGATAAATAGCTACGAAAGAGATATTATTGTGAGCGTTTTGTGCATTCGGCTACGCACACAGGGCACATAATGTCGATATCGTAGCTAGCTATCTTTATCGCTCTTGCGTATTGGCGAGACAAAGACTGCATTTCGATCGGCGTCCAAGTACTCGTGGCGTCAACGATTGTGATATATTACTAGCTGTCGCCGAGCTAATATAAGGAAGAAAATGGACGAATTAAAAGTGCATGTAAGGCATTGCTTACTATATGAATTTCAGTCTGGCCATTCAGCCGCCGAAGCAGTGCGTAATATATGTCAGCGTGTTGCTCCTGAAGTTGTGTCTGAGGCCACAGGCGAAACGATGGTTCCAGCGGTTTCGTAGTGGCGACTTTTCATTATCAGATCAACCTAAGTCTGGTCGACCGGTGAAGATTGATGTAGCCAAATTAAAAACCTTAATTGAAGGAGATCCGAGGCTAACGAGTCGTACTCTTGCTACCGAGTTAGGCTGCTCTCATGTCACCATAGAAACACATTTACACGAGTTGGGAAAAAACTACAAATACAGTGTTTGGATACCGCACGAACTTGATAGAGATCAACTAAACCGCCGTGCCGATATCTGCATACAACTTCTGTCTTTTCGCCGCACATTCAACTGGTTGGACCATCTTATCACTGGAGATGAAAAATGGGTCTTATATATAAATCACACACGCAAACGTCAGTGGCTAGCTCCAAACGAAAAAGGAATAGAGGCACCAAAAACAGAGCCTCACCCGAAAAAAGTTATGCTGTCCGTTTGGTGGGATATTCATGGTATTATTCACTGGGAACTCCTACCAAGTGGAATGACTGTTACCGCATCAGTATACTGTAATCAGCTTGAAAATTTAAACCAAAAAATCTGTCAGAATCGTCCAGAGCATGCTAAAGTTTTTTTCTTACACGACAATGCTCGCCCACACATTGCAAAAGTGACTCGGCTAAAGCTATTGGAGCTAGGTTGGAAAGTGAAACCTCATCCACCGTACTCTCCAGACTTGGCACCTACGGATTTCGCATTGTTCAGATCGCTAAGCAATGCCTTGAATGAAAAAAAGTTCGATGATCAAGCCCATCTACGACAGTACATAGCTGAGTTTTTTGAATCTAAACCTAAGAACTTCTTCGCCGATGCTATTCATTCTTTACCAGAACGATGGAGACAAGTAGTAGATAACGAAGGCCGTTATATTTTTGATAAATGATTAAAATAATAAATTAAATAAAAATTACAATATTGGTTATGATTCGCTCATTACTTTCTTACCAACCCAATATTTTCTGCTTCGGCTAGGCTGGCTGAGCGATCACGGATGTGGGATAAATAAAGATAACTATTTTCATACACGGAAAGGTTTTGTTATTTTCAAGGTGGTCAGTAACTTATTGAAAGATACAATGAGTTCAGAGGTTACTCACCCGCACATAATTGACCGTGACATCGAGCCATTCATTTCTCGCGGGTCTTTGTTGACGGCTCGTATTTTAGATAATCTCATTACGTACCAGGATTTGAATTCGATTTGGGTTCGTGATTGATTTACTACCTGAGTACGTACGTCAATATCAGGTGGGTACGTGATCTAATTCTGATAATCAGTACTCATGTCCGTGTTTTTTAATCAGTCATTTAAATAAAGAGGAAATTGTTATGTTTATTTGAATAGAAACTATTCAAATAAACATACTTACTTACTAAAAGCTGAATCAAATACACAAAAGAAAAAACGAAGAAGTTATGCGGCTAACGCCATTACTTCTAGACCGCCCGACCGCCTTGGTACCCGTCACAAATTTTCTTGTGTAGGTTATCTCTAGAGGCTATTAGGACTTTGATAAACCATAAGGGTGAGCAATGTGTGCTTATTGCATCTCCTATTATATTATTATAGCTAAATAAGTATTGACACTTTGATCTATCAAACGTTCACAGTTAGTTATACATACATAAATTACATAATTATATTTACGTAAACACCGTTTATTATTGTACCTAACTCACCAAACTTACTAAAACGAGCAGTGCCTTTGGTAGGCGTACAACGTAAAGTTTCAGATAAGCAAGTTCACAGTTACCTTATCATTAATCTAGTCGTGGGAAACTTAATTGCTATCTATACTTACTTTGCATAGCTATATTATTATGGTTATATTGCAATTTGCTAAAGGTTATTCGTTTAACTGAACACTGAGCACTTGAATATTAATCCTGGGCGTAAAATGATTGGTAAGAAATTAGTTCTATGTAAAAAAAATAACACCATGTAATGTAGATCTTTTTTTAACTTTGTTGTATTTGTATCCAAAAAACAAAAGGTTCAAAGTATTGTAGATACTACTTGGAGAAAAGTAAAACTATAATGCATAAGTACTTTAAGTACAGGCAAATTCTAGTAATACGGTGTAACTGTGTTTTTACAAAATGCAACAAAATTTAACACTCTTCTTAGATTACTTGCTCACATCTACAACGTGTTTCCGGTATCACTCAAAACCCCAGACACCCCAACTGATTTTAATTTTTTTTTAACCTAATTAGAGTATTCATCTTTTAATCTGATGTTTATTTTTTTTTAAATTGAATTTTTAATTTTATGTACAGCTCTACTCGACTTTTAACTCTACACTCAATAAAATAATTACTAACTACCATCATAAACCTTAAAACTATTTATTTGTGTACGTTACTGCAACGACATAAGGTTTACCAATAGACAGCTATGATGTCATTGTAAAACACTTTAAATTAAAGCTTTGTCACAGTAAACTTCAAATTAGACAGGTAATCACAGTAAGCTAATTTAAACCCAACATTCAAAATAAAAAGGTTGTAATTAGGTACGAGTTCCATTTGTTATGACTTATGATAAACATTAAGATTAAACTGACAAACAACGTCAAACTCGTAGCGGAAAAAATAATCGTCCAAGTAACCAGCCATTATTAATACCCCTAAATACTGAAAAAGGTATACAACCTCTAACAATGCGATATACACAATGTTGTATTACTAATACAATAGAATGGGCACGTAAAAAATAACTAATAATACAAATTAAAAAAAAAATATTACCCCCATCAAGATATAGCTCAATCGATTCTACTCTCGATTCTGAACAGTTTTCAGGTTTTTAGTGTTAAGTAAAACACGGTGTATATCAAATATATATAATACTAACTTTTGCCCGTGGCTACGCTCGTGTTAAATTCGAAAATTGTGGCATGCTCCATACAAAAATCCACCCCCATTTAAGGGAAGTGTGAGGTTAGTTAGAAAGAGACAAAAAGTAACCTATGTCACTCTCCATCCCTTCAACTATCTGCACTTAAAATATCACTTCAATTCGTCATTCCGTTTTGCCGTGAAAGACGGACAAACAAACAGACACACACACTTTCCCATTTATAATATTAGTATGGATTGCTGAGTATTAAATAAAACAAGTTAAGTTTAAAAGAAAGAACAACTATTTACTTATGTAGGTACTGTACCTATTAAGTAACGTAAATCACGTTAATGAAGTTTAATTTGGTACTTACTTATGTTTCATGTTAAATTACAACAAAGCTTATTAACATTTAATACATGGCAGTAAACCTAAAACAGTTGTCAGTAACAATTTAAATTATGTAGATTAATAAACGTTAGCTCATGATTGGCATTTTAACAGCTTTTTGTGCTACTTATCACTATTGTTGAAATTAACGAGTAACAAACTCATAAAATAGAGGTTGCTACCGTCAATATTTTGTTTCACAAACGACAAACCTATTTAAGTTTCATAATTGCTAGTTAAACTTAATGAAGTTGTAAAATGCTGTGCATATTAAGAAATGCTCTAGTCTAAACAGTTGCGTGTAGTATCTATTAAAACAAGGTGCTGAGATAGGGTATCTATCAAGTATGGGCGTAAAATCTAGACCGGGATTACTTAATGACCTAGAAATGTAAACTTTCGACATAAGGTAAACTTTCGAGACGTTTAGTAGCGATAGTAGCAGCAGTGGGGCATACCTACTCGAAGATTACGACCCGAGGTTGTAGGTATTAGTTTGAAATCTAAATTGTTTGCTTCTTGCTGAGACTACAGAATGTATAATAATGGCTGAGACGTACTCAGAAGCAGCCTTGCTGGCCTAGCCAAAATGACAATCGTTGACGGTAGTTATACGTCGAATTTTTTTTTAAACTAAATACCGTCGATTGAAACGCAGTCTGGATCTGTCGTGCTAAATACGGAAGAGCGATAGAGAGAAGAGTGACATTTATCCGTACGATTGGTACACTTTATTATACTGTGTCCGTACCCTGTGTGCGTAGCCGAATGCACAAACGCTCACGATAATATCTCTTTCGTAGCTATCTATTTCTATCACTCTTGCCTATTGGCGCGACAGAGCCAGACTACACTTTGCTCTCGGACTCACACGAGGCATTAACCCGGCCCCAGGGAGGACAGAGCCACCTTCTCTGCTCTCCACTGGGGTAATTCCTGTCCGGCGCGTCCCAGTCGCGGGGGTGGGCACCTCTGCTTTCAGTAGGCCGAAGGCATGAGGTGGCGAAGTTCGAACAGGGACCCAGGCTCGCGGGGTATAGCGCGAATGGCGGAGGTGGAGGCCACTGGTACGGCAGACCAGGCGGAAGAGGCAAAACCCAACGGCAAGCTGCCCTTACATATTGAGGCCACAGGTTCCGATGGGACTACACTACTAGGTAGGGTGGTGTAATAGGAATGGCGGCGGAGGAGACTTTGGTCCAACGGCGGCGTCCGCACCTCTCCAGGAGAGATACTACCTTGACGTCAGGCGGCAGCCGGTCGTAAAACCCTTAGCCAAAACTCATACTAATCATGTCATACAATATAAAAACAAGAAAGAGGAATGATAGGGCGTCCCCCTTAAGCGACGGCACAAATGGAGATGCGATTAATACTAGGGCGTTCCCCTCAAGCGACGGAAAGAAGAACCAGAGCATGGCTCCAGTAATCCAGTTGCGAGTAGCCACGTGGAATATTGGATCCATGACAGGACGAAGCGCAGAACTAAGTGCCATACTTGAAAGGAGAAATATAGACATATGTTGCGTACAGGAGACTAAATGGAGAGGCGCTAAATCACGACAGATAGGAAAGGGTTTCAAGCTTATTTATAATGGAAGCACAAATACTAGAAATGGAGTGGGTGTCATACTAAGCAAGAATTTAAGTGACAAAATTGTAGACATAAACAGAATTTTATTAGCGATCGAATCATATCGGTAAAGATTGCCTTAGATAGCCAACCATGCCTAAATGTAGTGTCAGTCTATGCTCCACAAACAAACTGCCCAGAATCTGACAAAGATGAGTTCTGGGAAGCACTGGATGTTCTGGTAAGACATGTCCCAACAAATGAACAGAAACTTATATGTGGTGATCTGAATGGGCACGTGGGCCGTAAGATAGATGGATACGACGGATCTCATGGGGGCTTTGGCTATGGAAGCCGAAATGCTAACGGAGATAGGATTCTAAATTTTGCTCTCTCACAGAATTTAGCCGTCGTAAACACTTTCTACCAGAAGAAAGATGAGCACTTAATAACTTTCAAAAGTGGAATATCCAAAACACAAATAGATTACTTCCTGGTCGAAAATAAAAACCTAAGGTTAATAAAAGACTGCAAGGTAATCCCGGGAGAACCGCTGACGTCCCAGCACAGATTATTGCTTCTATCAATCAAATTAAAAAGGCCGATTAAGTTCAAAGTCAATAGAATAGAAAAAATTAAATGGCACACACTTAAAGGGGATAAAGGTAAAATCATGAAAGAAAAATTAGTCGAACATTTTATTGAAAACCAGGGCGATTCTCCAAACCAACAATGGATAAAATTCCAGGACACTTGCACGGCGACCGCCAAACAGATACTGGGCATTAGCAAAGGCGCTTTACACAACTCCAAAGACACCAAGTGGTGGAACGATCAAGTCAAAAGCAGTATAACAGAAAAGAAGCGACTTTTTAAAGAATGGCAAACATCAGGTACCATTGAGGATAAAGAGAAATACAACATTGCTAAAAAAGAAGCCAGAAGGACGTTTGCAGTGCAAAAAGACGAGTCTGACAAAGATCTTTATAAGCGACTCGAACAAGCAGATGATTATGAAATCTTCAAAGTTGCCAAACTTAGATCGAAAAGCACACAAGATTTCGGCAGCACTAAATATATTAAAAACAAAGAAGGTGTTCTTTTAACATCGAATGCAGATATTAATAGGAGATGGTACGAATACTATAATGAACTGTTAAATGAGGAGTTTCCTAGGCAACAAGAAACACAAGAACCGTTAGTTCAAGGTCCTATTGAGACAGTTACTAGAGACGAGGTTAGAAGGGCGATCTCCAAAATGAAAAACTGCAAAGCTACGGGTCCAGACGGAATACCAGCAGAGGTGTGGAAACTACTTAAAGAAGATGGCGTCGCATGGCTTACCGACCTTTTTAACAACATCCTGATGGGTAACAACATGCCAGATTCATGGAGAAAAAGCTCACTTGTACCCTTCTATAAAAACAAAGGGGATGTACGCTCATGCGAGAACTTCAGAGGAATCAAGCTTACCTCGCATACCCTAAAAATCTGGGAAAGAGTTATAAATCAGCGCCTTCTTAAACTTGTTAAAATTACAGAAAATCAGTTTGGCTTCACCCCTGGGAAGGGCCCTATGGATGCAATTCATGCGGTAAGAACGGTAATGGAAAAAGCAAGGCATAATAAACAGACGCTATGGATGGTCTTCATAGATTTGGAAAAGGCGTTTGACAGAGTACCTAGAACCCTTATATGGCAGGCCTTAAGAGCGCACAATGTTCCCGAACAGTATGTGAAAATCATCATGGACATGTACAGCGAAGTTTACACAGTCGTAAGAAGCCCTGCAGGCCTGTCAAAGAGCTTCGATGTTAAAGTAGGCGTACATCAAGGCAGCGCTCTAAGTCCATTGCTGTTCAACATCGTCATGAATTACCTGACTGCAAAAATACAAAAGCCTACACCCTGGAGCCTGTTATACGCTGATGATGTTGTGTTGATATCTGACAGTAAACACAGCATTCAACAAAATCTGGAACAATGGAGAGAAGCCCTGGAAAACAATGGATTAAAAATAAGTAGAACAAAAACCGAATACATGGTCTGCCATTTCAACGGCGTGCATCCCACGGATACTGATGTCACTTTAGACAATGTCAAGCTGCCACAAGTTAACAAATTCAGGTATCTTGGATCTGTGATATCAGACGATGGCACGTTGGATGCGGATGCCACGCACAGAGTCGCAGCAGGGTGGAACAAATGGCGCCAGCTTACGGGAGTTATGTGTGATACAAAAATGCCAGTAAGAACGAAAGGCACAGTTTACAAGACTGCAATAAGGCCGGCTATTCTATATGGCACTGAAACATGGGCTGCCAAAAACGTACACACTCAGAAGCTCCACACCGCTGAAATGCGCATGCTGAGATGGTCGAGCGGGGTCACGCTAAAAGACAAAGTTCGCAACGAATACATCCGAGGTAGTCTAAAGGTGGCCCCGATCACCGATAAACTCGCAGAGACCAGACTCAGGTGGTATGGTCATGTCATGCGCAGACCAGAAGATTTTGTCGTGAAGAAGTGCCTTTCCATCGCAACAAGCAAAAGGGGACGCGGTAGACCGCCAGCCACATGGCTAACGACTGTCCAGAGGGACATGAAAACTCTATCATTACATTGCAATGACGTATATGACCGCAACAAATGGCGTGACATGATTAAGAAAGCCGACCCCGTGTAACGGGATAAAGGCGAGGACAAAGAAGAAGAGCCAGACTACACTTCTGCGGCGTATGGCGTCGCAGAAATGCCATTCGGCTACGGGGCCTGGTGTTTAGTTACCGACCACCAACAACAACCTTTTGTGCTTATTTTATAAAAATATTCAGTAACATACCATCTCTGGAGTTGCAAGCGTCCATAGGCTACGGCGACAGTTTACCGGTCCGTATGGTTGTTTGGCACCATGTGCAATAAGTAGGTAAGTTAGGAAAAGTTACATTGTATTCACGGAGTTAAAATTAGGTCTTTAGTTCGACATTGAAACAATACCTATATTGCATTACGTTAAACGATTATGAAAGTAGGCAATAAGACAGGCGTCTTAGGCATTTTAATTGGATACAGTTGCAGGATTTCATTCAGTATACTTACTTTAAATAAGTACGAGTAATTTAGATCATGTAATCGTAAGTTCATTGAGCAGGTAAAGTAAACTCGATACGAATCGAATCATTTACTCAACTGAGAGTTGTTTGTTCTCAGATAATATCGAGTCATGATTGATCGAGTGGATGCAACTTTGTATCGATTTGATAACTAGAGCAGTGAAGTACCAGACTCGGTTAAAACGCCTATGACAGCCTGTTGCATTTGTAAGAGATGAATTTTAATAAACTTTCGCAACACGCCTTGAAGTACTGCGTTATCTAGGTGGTTCTTAATATGTAAACTGTCCTTCCCATTTACATTGTTATGTAGGGTTGAAGCTTATTATTTATTTGCTCCTTTAATTTATTTTGGTCCCTCTTTTTAGGGTTCCGTCCCAAAAAGGTACAAATGGAACTCTTATGGTGTGACTCTGTCCGTTTGTCTGTCTGTCACATTTCAAATCCTTATTCAAGTATTTCAAATCCTCAAAAATTAGATTTAATTTACATCAGAACACTGTCAGAACATTATTATATTTTCTGATCGTCGATCGAAAATAAGGACAGGCCCCGTAGCCGAATGGCATTTCTCCGACGCCAAACGAAAGCGATACGCCGCTGGCTCTGTCGCGCCAATACGCAAGCGCGATAGAGATAGATATCTACTAGCGCTTCGTTTCGTGAGCGTTTCGTGAGCGATTGTGCCATTCGGCTAGCCACCCTGTTCTGGGACAGTTCAACATTGATCTTACCGTTGATTTGTAACCGCCTTCCAAATCTCAAGGGAAGGGATTCTTAATAATAATTCGTCTGTATTTTTATTAACCGTCGCCTCATATCTCTCAAGAAGGACGGTTATCAAGTCGTCTGTATGTTTTTTTTATTTTTATTTTTTATGTTTGTTCCTCGATATCTCCGTCGTTACTGGACCGATTTTGAAAAATTTTTTTTTGATTGAATGTATATGCATACAGATTGGTCCCATTTTTCTCAGAACCCAGTTCTGATGATGGGATCCTGGAGAAATCGAGGGAACTCCTCGAATCTGAAAGGCATACATATGGTGATTTTTGTGTTTTTAAAGGAACAGTATGCATTTAGGTACGGAACAGTGACATTTGGTGCAGTGGAACTGCAGATGATGGCCAGAACGGAACTCTTCAAATCTGAACGGCACGCTTATAGTGACTTTGGTATTTTTATAAGAACAGCATGCACTTTCGTCCAGAACAGTGACATTTGGTGCAGTGGAATTGCTGATGATGGTCAGAACCGAACTCCTCAAATCTGAACGGCAGGCTTATAGTGACTTTGGTATTTTTATAAGAACAGCATGCACTTACGTCCAGAACAGTGACATTTGGTGCAGTGGAACTGCTGATGATAGTCAGAACCGAACTCCTCAAATCTGAACGGCACACTCATAGTGACTTTGGTATGTAAGAAAAGCATGCATTTAAGTTCAGAACAGTGACATTTATTTAGTTATGTTTGTTAAGCATATTGAGTTTTCAAGTCAAAGTTTGTCAAGCTTCGATTTCTAATAGACGGAGAGCTGGCAGGATTTTGGAGTAGGTCCTTGAGGCAACCTGGAAAGGTGCTCAGATGCTTCTCTGATCATAGCCAACATCAGGTCTGCAAGTCTGGCAGCTGGGGAGCGGGGCTTTATCGAGCTATGAATTTTTGAAGATTTAATTTTTTGAGGCCCAAAAAAGGTGTTTGAGGCAACCTGGAATTATTAAAAAGTGAAAATAGAGTTCCTCAGAAGTCGCATAGTATTTATGCCAGATCATTTGGCCGGGTCCTTCACCGTGCCAGAACGGTACAAAGTGGTAAAAAAAAAAATTCCAAAAAAGGTTCTTGAGGCAGTCTGTCATTTTTACCAGTGAAAGATGAGGGTCTAAATAGCCATGGAAAAATAATGCCATGACATGAGGTGGGGTCCGTGTTCTGCCATTCGATCTTGAAAGTCAATTTTTTAGTTTTTCGTAAATAACTCGTAAACGGTGGCCCGCAGCAAAAAAATATGTTAAACAGAAAATATCTACATAAAATTTCCTACAAGAAAGGTTATGTACGTTTTTTCGATAGGATCAATATATAAATGGATAATTAAGTAAGAAAGTTTTTTTAAATCGATTACATGCTCCGTTTTTCGTCAATACCTCGTAAACGGTGGCCCACAGCAAAAAAATATGTTAAACAGAAAATATCTACATAAAATTTCCTATAAGAAAGGTTATATAAGTTTTTTCGCTAGGGTCAATTTTTTAGTTGGAAAGTATTTTTAAATAGATATTTGGGCCGTTTTTTGTTGATAACTCAAAAACGGTGGCTCACAGCCAAAAATAATGTTAGACAGAATTAATCTACATAATATTTCCTACAAGAAAGGTTCTATAAGATTTTTCGCTAGGATCAATATTTTAGTTGGAAAGTATTTTTAAATAGATTTCATGGGCAGTTTTTTGTTGATAACTCGAAATCGGTGGATCACAGCCAAAAATAATGTTATACAGAATTAATCTAGGTACATAATATTTCCCACAAGAAAGGTTCTATAATATTTTTCGCTAGAATCAATATTTTAGTTAGAAAGTATTTTTAAATAGATTACATGGGCCGTTCTTTGTTAATAACTCGAAATCGGTAGCTCACAGCCAAAACTAATGTTACACAGAATTTATCTACATAATATTTCCTACAAGAAAGGTTCTATAACATTTTTCGCTAGGATCAATATTTTAGTTGGAAAGTATATTTAAATAGATTTCATGGGCCGTTTTTTGTAAATACCTCGTAAACGGTGGCCTACAGCTAAATAAAATGTTGAGAAAAAATCTACATAAGATTCCCTACAAGAAAAGTTCTATACGTTTTTTCGCTAGAATCAATATTTTGGAAAGTATTTTTAAATGGGCCGCTTTTTGTTGATAACTCAAAAACGGTGGCTCACAGCAAAAAGTAATGTTATACAGAATTAATCGTCATAATATTTTCTACAAGAAAGGTTCTATGAGATTTTTCGCTAGGATCAATATTTTAGTTGGAAAATATTTTTAAATAGATTTCATGGGCCGTTTTTTGTAAATGCCTCGTAAACGGTGGCCCACAGCTAAATAAAATGTTCACGAGAATAAAATCTACATAAAATTTCCTATAAGAAAGGTTGTATACGTTTTTTCGCTAGGATCAGAAATTATTACCAGAAATAATATTAAACAGAAATAATCTATATAATATTTGCTACAAGAAACGTTATGTAAGATTTTTCGTTAGGATCAATATTTTAGTAGGAGTATTTTATTATTATTTCTCTTTATTTCTTTCAAATCTTAGGCTAGGTTATTTATAAAACGAATATAAAAGTAAAATACAAAACCACTTACAAAACAATAAAAAAAATATAAACATATTATAAAAAACCTAACCTAGGGTGCCGCCAGCAGCGGGGCAGGGCCCAAGCTGCCGGTGGTTAGGGCTGCAGAGAGAGGAACCGTCGGACTATCCGCGCTGTGTCCAAAATCACCGCCTTCTGCATCTGACCCTTGATCCAACCACCGAGCGAGAGTCTCTTAAGATGTTGGTCGAGACTCTTCGCTATGAGACCGTTCGCTGAAACGACTATCGGGACAATAATCGTTGAATCAACATCCCACATGGTGGTTATCTCGTGAGCCAAGTCTAGGTACTTACTGGACTTGTCCTTCTCGGCTTTCACGAGATTCTCATCATGGGGGATGGTGATGTCAACGAGCACGGCCCGGCGTTGCGGTCGATCTATTATCACAATGTCAGGCTTATTGGCTACAATAGTCCTGTCAGTGATAATAGATCGATCCCAATAGAGCGTGGCACGGCCATTTTCAAGAACTGGCGCAGGTAAGTACTTGTAGTACGGTACTTCGCGGTCCACAAGGCCGTATTGAAGAGCAAGCTGCTGGTGAATGATCCGGGATCCGGGGGATCTCGTAAGATTATGCCTGTGCAAGTACTCACCGTTAGCAAGATGAGAACAACCGGAAATGATATGCCTGAGTGATTCTCCGGGACGGCGGCATGCCCGACAAATGTCGACCGTGCCGTCCTTCAGGATATATTTCCGGTAGTTGTTCGTCATCATAACTTCGTCCGCAATTGCACAGGCAAAACCCTCAGTTTCTCCGAAGAGGTCCCCGAATCGTAACCAGTTCACCGATGCGAGCAGGTCTACATCGGGTCCCGTGAGGGCCTTGTAGAACCGCCCGTGTAGCTGCTTGCTCTCCCATACCGCCTTGCGGTCCGCAGCACTTAGTACCACAGGTTTGCGCCAGTTCTCTTTCGCCAAGGAGAGCGGCGTGAGGTTTCCGTCCACTGCCACCACATCACGATGCATCCCACACTCGTTGTTAAGGAAGTAATTCCTGAGATTGTACACCTCACGGTTGTGGAGATTTTTGGCGTTTAGGAAGCCTCGACCTCCGCACTTCCGTGGGATGTACAATCTCATAACAGACGAGCGCGGGTGTAACATACGGTGTGTGGTAAGCAGTGACCGGACCCTATTATTATTATTATTATTATATTATTATCTCCTTTATTCATTTTAATTCTTAGGCTAGGATTTTTATAATATGATTATAAAAGTAAAATACAAAACCACATACAAAACAATACAAAATATATAAACACATTATAAAAAACCTAACCTAGGGTGCCGCCAGCAGCGGGGCAGGGCCCAAGCTGCCGGTGGTTAGGGCCGCAGAGAGAGGAACCGTCGGACTATACGCGCCGTGTCCAAGATCACCGCCTTCTGCATCTGGCCCTTGATCCAGCCACCTAGCGAGAGTCTCTTAAGATGTTGGTCGAGACTCTTCGCTATGAGACCGTTCGCTGAAACGACTATAGGGACAATGATCGTTGAATCAACATCCCACATGGCGGTTATCTCGTGAGCCAAGTCTAGGTACTTACTGGACTTGTCCTTCTCGGCTTTCACGAGATTCTCATCATGGGGGATGGTGATGTCAACGAGCACTGCCCGGCGTTGCAGTCGATCTATTATCACAATGTCAGGCTTATTGGCTACAATAGTCCTGTCAGTGATAATAGATCGATCCCAATAGAGCGTGGCACGACCATTTTCGAGAACTGGCGCAGGTAAGTACTTGTAATACGGTACTTCGCTGATTTTTATTGTACTTATTATTATTATTATTTTATTATTTATTTATTGGAAAACCAACAGCACATGAAACATGTGTTTTTAAATAGATTACACGAGCCGTTTTTTGCAAATAACTCGAAAACGGTGGTCCACAGCTAAATCAATCTTCAACGGGAATAACAAACATAAAATTTGCTATAATAAAAGTTTTGTACGTTTTTTCGCTAGGATCAATAATATTTAAATAGATTTATTTATTTATTTACACAAAGAAAATTACACAGTATGACAGTATACAAAACTAAAGCACCGTGAATTTTAAATAAACATTACAACAAGTAACACAAAATTTAAATATTAAATAAACAGCAAAATCAAAATATTACATACCAAAACATAACTAATAAATAACAGATGAAGGCCTAGCATCCAATCCCACACAAAACCTCATGCATTCGTCACGTATAAACGCCCATCTGCTCGCAAGAATATCAACATTAGGTGCCACGTCTAAAAACTCATTCACTATTTGCAGTGCACGAACTAGCGGTGACTTGCGGCAAAACACGGTTCGAGCGGCCGGCACCACCAGTAGGGGGTGCCTACATTCACGAAAAGCATATTTCGTCACAGGGGGAACAAATAGACGTACCAGCTGGGATACTAAAACCAGGCAATCTGACTCCCCCTTCAAAATACCACATGCATCAGACATCAGCACGACATTACGCCTAACTTCTAACGAGAAGAAACCCAACGTCCCCAAAAGGAATTTTGTTGGGTACAAGAATCGGTAATACCCGTACATTTTTTTATAAAAGAAATGCAAAAATGTTTTTTGGACCTTTTCGAGCAGCAGGATGTAGGGCGCTTCATGGGGATTCCAAACGGCTGAGGCTGTCTCAAGCTTACTTCTCACGAGGGCAGTATAAAGAAGCTTTATGTCCCTGGGATCGTCAAATTCTTTGGCGTTGCGGACAACAAACCCAAGCCTGCGGTAACAGTCTGCAGCAAGCATTGTCATGTGCTCATGAAAGTTAAGGTGGGAACCTAAAACAACCCCCAAGTCCCGTATCGATGTGACACGGGCGATGGATGACCAAGGTCTCTAATTTCAGATACTCTACTTAACATTTTATCACAAAGTGTATTACGATACTCAATATTGTTCTTTTTTCTTGAGAAACTAATTATATTACATTTATCATTATTTAAAAATAAATTATTGTCCAAGCAATACCTTTCAAAATTTAGTAAATCCTGTTGCAATAGGTCACAGTCAGAAACATTTTTGATTACTCTAAAAATTTTAGTATCATCAGCATACAGTAATATGTTTGAATATTGTATATACTCTGTGATATCGTTTATATATAACATAAATAGTAAGGGGCCCAAGTGAAGTGAGAGCCCTATGGTACCCCAGAAGTTATAGATTTGTATTGTGATGTATATCCAGACAAAATAACAGCCTGAGTCCTATTTTCTACATAAGATTTTATCCAGCGAAACAGATCGCCATGTATACCGAGTCGCCGAGTCGCATAAACCCGATCAATATCACTTTGTAAAGATTGTAAGTCAGAATCTTCCTAGACCCTGTAAATTAGTTTCAGGTCGTCAGCATAGAGTAGGCATTGCGCATGCTTAGGCACCAAGGCCAGATCATTGACCATAACACCAAAGAGCAGAGGACCCAGAATAGAGCCCTGACTGACCCCGGAACGGGTGGGGTAGGCACTCGACACAAAGCATCCGTGCTGCACATATTTCCGTCTATCACGTCACGTAGATAACTAGCAAAAAGGCAAAGCAGTTTTGGCGAGAAACCAATGCTGCATAATTTGCTTAAGAGTACGTCGTTATCTACGCGATCAAAGGCTTTTTTGAAATCAAAGTACAGCACGTCCACCTGCATCCCTCTATCTAAGTAGCGCGAAACGGAATCAACCAAGGTTAAGTTAAGAGGCCTTATTCCTAAAGAAGAGCGTTTTTTGCAAAATGTAACATTTTTCATTCAAAACTATAAAGAAACTATACTACTATATTATTAAAAAAACTGATAATGTTCCTAAAAGAACATATTTTAAGCTAGTTAATCATAAGATAATATTTTAAAATATGTCTTTTTATACTTAAAAAAAAATCAGTTTTTTCGGAAGACGTTTTCAAATTTTGTAGTGGGATAACTCGTTTAGAATCGTGATTGTGCTGTTAAATATGTTATTTGGGGTAATAAATGATCACAATCCTATTTGTTATACCCATACGACGTAATCATAGTTTGACATTTTAAGATTTATTTGAAATGGTACATAAATAACCTTCCGTATCTTCCCCATTTTTTCGATAAAAAGAGGTTTTACATTATGTATTTTTCCTTTGATTCCTGCCTTTATTGTAATTCTTAAATAATATTATCCTAAAGTAGAACTTCTTGTTGACATGTAAGAAAAAAATTATACATACCTTTCTGTCAACAGACATTTTGGCAACGCGTATGTGCCGCTGTTTGAATTGCAAGCGTCCATAGGTTACGGTGACCGCTTTACATCAGGTGGACCGTAAGCTTGTTTGCCACCGACGTTATAAAAAAAAATTCAGATTTTCAAATTTGGTTCCGATTGATTAAGTTTTAGAGGACGAAATAGTCGAGAGTGGCACCTCGATTGTTTTCTATAAACCTAGTTAATAAATAACAAGAGTATATTTAACAAATATTCCCTATTCGAAAGGGGGACATTTCCATTTTAGGATTTTCGCTCCTGTTGTCTCTTAACAAACTACGTAAAGAAGAAATTTTTGTATTCAAATTTGAAGATCATTTGTTTGGATTCTGTTCTGAATTTAAATATATTGGATACATTTCTTTTTAACATTAGGAGTTTACCTTTATTTGTCAATACACAGAGATAGGTAATAAAAAGGGTTTGTATGTGTAAATTAAGAGGAAACGTAGTGGGATACATCATTGCTGCATATTAAACGAGTCGATGATAATGTAAGGTTTGATGGCTACTAGAAATGTCACGAACCAAGGGTAATTCATCAATGCAAATGAAAATTTACTTTTGTAAGACTAACATGGACACATCTCTTTGTAGTTGACTGTACATTGCAGACCTTACGCGAGCATTTCTTTTTTTTTTGACAACAAAAAAATTTTGATTGTTTTAGGAAATTTTAGGTCAATTGTACTCAGAATCACGAGTACTTTCAATCTCACTGGGAGACAAAAAGTGTCGCAGAATTTGCATACATTTTTGTTACTTTCCTCTTTTGTTACCCTATACAACATGTACGGAAAAGATGAAGAAGATTTCAAAAAAAGTTAAAGCGCGGAAAGTTAAAAAATTATACCTATATTTGCTCGGATTTATCAAATACCTATGCTTTTCAAATTTCAAAATGAGTTCAGACAAAAGTGATGTGGATGTGGATTTAAACTGTAGTAACCTATAACTGCAGTAACCTTTTCTTATAGGAAATTTTGTGTAGATTTTTTCTCGTGGAGATTTTATTTAGCTGTGGGCCACCGTTTACGAGGTATTTACAAACACGGCCCATGAAATCTATTTAAAAATAATTTCCACCTATAATATTGCTCCTAGCGAAAAATCTTATAGAACCTTTCTTGTAGGAAATATTATGTAGATTAATTCTGTATAACATCATTTTTGGCTGTGAGCCACCGTTTTTTAGTTATCAGCAAAAAGCGGCCCATGTAATTTATTTAAAAATACTTTCCAACTAAAATATTGATTCTAGCGAAAAAACGTATAGAACCTTTCTTGTAGGAAATCTTATGTAGATTTTTTCTCGTGAACATTTTATTTAGCTGTGGGCCACCGTTTACGAGGTATTTACAAAAAACGGCCCATGAAATCTATTTAAAAATACTTTCCAACTAAAATATTGATCCTAGCGAAAAATATTATAGTACCTTTCTTATCGAAAATATTTTGTAGATTAATTCTGTCTAACATTATTATCGGCTGTGAGCCACCGTTTTTGAGTTATAAACAAAAAACGGCCCAAATATCTATTTAAAAATACTTTCCAACTAAAAAATTGATCCTAGCGAAAAAACTTATATAACCTTTCTTATAGGAAATTTTATGTAGATATTTTCTGTTTAACATAATTTTTTGCTGTGGGCTACCGTTTACGAGGTATTGACGAAAAACGGAGCATGTAATCGATTAAAAAAAACTTTCTTACTAAATTATCCATTTATATATTGATCCTATCGAAAAAACGTACATAACCTTTCTTGTAGGAAATATTATGAAGATTAATTCTGTGTAACATTAGTTTTGGCTGTGAGCCACCGATTTCGAGTTATTAACAAAAAACGACCCATGAAATCTATTTAAAAATAATTTCCAACTAAAATATTGATTCTAGCGAAAAATGTTATAGAACCTTTCTTGTAGGAAATATTATGTAGATAAATTCTGTGTAACATTAGTTTTGGCTGTGAGCCACCGATTTCGAGTTATTAACAAAGAACGGCCCATGTAATCTATTTAAAAAAATACTTTCTAACTAAAATATTGATTCTAGCGAAAAATGTTATAGAACCTTTCTTGTGGGAAATATTATGTAGATTTATTCTGTATAACATTATTTTTGGCTATGATCCACCGATTTCGAGTTATCAACAAAAAACTGCCCATGAAATCTATTTAAAAATACTTTCCAACTAAAATATTGATCCTAGCGAAAAATCTTATAGAACCTTTCTTGTAGGAAATTTTTTATAGATTAATTCTGTCTAACTTTATTTTTGGCTGTGAGTCACCGTTTTTGAGTTATCAACAAAAAACGGCCCAAATATCTATTTAAAAATACTTTCCAACTAAAAAATTGACCCTAGCGAAAAAACTTATATAACCTTTCTTATAGAAAATTTTATGTAAATATTTTCTGTTTAACATAATTTTTTGCTGTGGGCCACCGTTTACGAGGTATTGACGAAAAACGGAAAAAAACTTTCTTACTTAATTATCAATTTATATATTGATCCTATCGAAAAAACGTACATAACCTTTCTTGTAGGAAATTTTATGTAGATATTTTCTGTTTAACATATTTTTTTGCTGCGGGCCACCGTTTACGAGTTATTTACGAAAAACTAAAAAATTGACTTTCAAGATCGAATGGCAGGGTACGGACCCCACCTCATGTCATGGCATTATTTTTCCATGGCTATTTAGATCCTCATCTTTCAGTGGTAAAAATGACAGACTGCCTCAAGAACCTTTTTTGGATTTTTTTTTTTTACCAATTTGTACCGTTCTGGCACGGTGAAGGACCCGGCCAAATGATCTGGCATAAATACTATGCGACTTCTGAGGAACTCTATTTTCACTTTTTAATAATTCCAGGTTGCCTCAAACACCTTTTTTGGGCCTCAAAAAATTAAATCTTCAAAAATTCATAGCTCGATAAAGCCCCGCTCCCCAGCTGCCAGACTTGCAGACCTGATGTTGGCTATGATCAGAGAAGCATCTGAGCATCTTTCCAGGTTGCCTCAAGGACCTACTCCAAAATCCTGCCAGCTCTTGGACCATAATAATATAATCGGATTCATGAGGAATTGAGGAAACTCCTCAAACCTTAACGTTATACGTATATTCATTTGTGTTGCCATCTAATAATTAAAGCATTAAAAGCAGTTTAAAAAAATACTTACACATTTCTCCATAATCCAACATTCGCAAGTAGCTTTCACCAGAACCCGAAAGGCGACGGTTTTTTTTCTTAAAAATTATTATTATTTTTTTTTTTTAATGTTTGTTCCTCGATATCTCCGTCGTTACTGGACCGATTTAGAATTTTTTTTTTTGATTGAATGTAAGTATATGCATACAGATTGGTCCCATTTTTCTCAGAACCCAGTTCTGATGATAGTGACTTTGGGATTTTTTAAACTAAATACCGTTTGAAATCAATTTGCATGCTTGATGTTTGGCTTGAAATCCATCAGTTTCGAAATATAAAACATGATTATTCGTTTATTCAGTAACTTTAATGACTCCATTGTACATTAAAATAATAATAATAAATAAACAAGGTACAAGTCTTGTTTGTAAAGCTTATTCGTTAATGAGAGATCTAATAATGGTGGTGCTGAGAAGAGTACACGTGGTGACTAGGTCCTGAGTTCTCCACGACCGCGTTGAATCTGAAATTTAAATGTTTTTATAACACATGTATAATTAATTGGTACCACTTTCCTGATTTAACGGGTTCTTATCAGTAGGACCTTAAAGCTCGATTATTCTCGTTATCAGAACTCGTTCGTGAACGGGTTTGTTATTAAACCACCTGTTGAAGGGTCGCGTGAGGTCATTACTCATACGGCAGACACCGGAACGTGCGCCGTACCGGTTCGACCACCACATGATAACATGTAAACATGTGCTAAAGTTACGGCCGATTACGTATAAAGCTTCCTGGGAAAGCAATGTCAAATATGACCAGCAACTCGTTAAATGACCACATTTACGCAATTCGGGGAAAGTTGCAATGTCATCAACTCGCGCTGGACATTGCGTAGAATTTAATGACTTGCAGAGGTTAAGGCACGAGACTCAAATTAACGCAGTAGTAACAATGCGTCTTATTGTTCAAATGTCCTTGCTGGTCAAATAGTTAATGATAGTAATCGCAAAGTTTTCAATACCCATTGCTAAGGTTGGGAAAAGATTACTAATCATGAGGTCAAATGGTGTTACTAAGTTATTGTTTTGGTTTTTTAGGAACATGACCTCAAGCTATAATTCAAGCTAAGGAGGTAACCCGGAAGACTGAAAAGAGAGAATAAGAGATTCTTACCCATTGTGGTCATCAGCGGTGTAGGTGACCTTGCGGATGGAGCCATCGGGCTGCAGCAGAGAGTATCCGCCCTTCACGACGTCTCCGTCGCGAATCTCGTGCTGAGACTTGTGGTCACCGGTGTGGGGGTCTTCCACGGAGTAAGAGTACTGGTATTTGGGGTGGGCCTATAAAAATGTATCACTGTAGTAGGATATTTAAGACTTAAGGTGATTTTAGTATATTTCTGAAATTAGGAATACTTACGTATGTGTCATGTCCGTGGTGATGGGAAGCATAACCGTGGTGGGCAATAGGAACGATATGGGCAGCATGATCCAGGGGGGCGATGTGGGCGATGGTGGCTCCATGTGCGATATGTCCAGCGTGGGCGAGAGGAGCAGCATGGGCGATGGGAGCGGCGTGGATCAGGGCAGAAGTGTGCAGCAGGGGAGAGGCGCCGTAGTGGGCATCATGGGCGAGGGGAGCAGCGTAGTGGCCACCATGGGAGTACGCGTCATGACCAATGGAGGCGTAGTGTGGTTCAGGAGCATAGTGGGGATGTTGAACCACGTTGTGCTGGGATGATACTGAATAGCCGTGATCGTGGCCGAGACCATGGCCTAGTCCTAGGAGACCAGCTTGAGCTGCCGCCACCACGGCACTAAGGGCTAAAATCTGAAATAGATAAACAGGTTTAACTGTGTCCAACTGTATATAAACTTCGAGATACCTTCGGGTGTTTTTAAATTATTGGCTTTAAAACACTTTCAAAGACAAAATCTAGTTTAAGTAAAGTTAGTAATTCACAGCAGCTTATTACTTTACTCTTATCTCAAATTAGGTATCATTAAATTCTATTTACTGAGCTATTTCAAGCAAATCACGAGCTAAGCCCGTATTAACCGCAACGGTTTACTTTTGACCGGTTAGCCCTATTTAGGTAGCTTTTAAATATTAGCGACTCACTTTGGTGAACATGATTTTTGGATAGAGATGCGTGACTGACATACATTTGATAAGCAGCAGTGGTTTTTATAGAAGTGGTGTTAAGTCGGTGGGGCGTGGGCTCTCAGCGCGTCCCCAGAGCGCAAGGTCGTCGCTTTGTCTTGCGCTCTCACATTACATACTATCAACCGAATGATCGTTACTTAACGAAAATACGCCCAACCAAGATAGTATGCGTACTTATAAGAAAATGTAGTAACTTTAGTGAGCTTTACATGTAGTTACTCTGTTCTTATTTTGAATTTCGTCTTGTTATTGTAGGTCAATGAGGTCTAAGAAGCAAGCGCGATCAGTCGATGTTTGCTTCTGATCTTCTTAGGTGTTGTCGGGGCGGCCGTGTGGTTTGCACCAGAGCCTATTGTTACATACCTCGACAGATTAAGATATATGTTATCATTTAAATTGTAGGTAAATACGTATAGGTATGTGACAATAGTATAATTAGGTGCTAATGAGATATTTTCTTTCATGGTAATGTTACAACGGTAAACTCTGATAAGTTGTGTCAAGTATACCAGAATAAGATTGTGTTTCATACCCTTTTGTGTCAGTATGTGCGAGTTTGTTCTGTCTGTTACACATAGTTTCACCGCCACTCAGTTTTTCGAGCTACATTTTCGTGTGTGCCCCGTCTAAATAATTAATGTAAAAAATGTTGGTTCTTCGATACTATTCACATCTAGTTCAGTTATTAAATCATCACAAGTAAATGAAGAAAGTATAGTGTTTTAGTTGTACTTTTCACTGGATTAGCTTCGTATCAAAAATGAGTTCACATACATTTTACATACTTTTTCTTCGCAACTGTGGAATTATCAAATAGTGTAGTTGTAGATAATTTATAAAATAAACAGATTTTAATGGGAACTTTTTACAATATTAAAAAAAAACTTCAACATGACATTTACATAATCGATGGAATCAGGCGTTACTTTGCGGAAATCCATGTTAATCGTAAACTAGAACTTTCCTTTGCTAATCCGCGAATAGATAACGTGCAAGTCAATCAGTGCTAACCTGTTATAATTACTTGCGTATTTTTTTACATGCAATTAATTTTCCCACCCTCCCACCGCAAAAATAAAAATAAATACGCAAATAAATATAACAACCCACCACCAAAAATACAAAACTCGACACGTGTTTCGCCTCTCTACGAGGCATCCTCAGGAGCTGATGTTGACGGTCCGAAGTCCCGCAACTGACTGATCGTCCCCAGAATGGTCGGCCATATTTATACTTTGTCCACCCCCCCTACCAAGCAAGTTAGATGGAAAAATTCGTAATAACGGCGATGACGCAACATTCAACTGCTCATTAAGGATTAACCCCCTATTGTTATACCTAATTATCTCCAACTGTTCTAGAACCCCCAAACGCAGGCCTTTCTCACATACATGTAAAACATCAAAAGAATGATTCTCTGATACAGTATGGTCACTCTCTATCAAATGCTTTGCAAAATTGGATCTCTCTGGATGGTTGTGCCTGTATGATGCCATATGCTCCTTATACCTAGTAGTGAAATTGCGGCCCGTTTGGCCCACGTACACTTTGTTACAAACATCACAGCTCAACTTATAAACCCCAGATTTTTTCCCTTTCTCGATCCTATCTTTGCCGTTACAAAGCTTGGAGTGCAAAGTGTTATTTGTCCTAAAGGCCACAGGAATGCCGTTTGACTTCAAAATCTTATAAATGTCCTCTGACACTTTGCCAACATAAGTAATGCTCGCTTGACACCTCTTAACCGGTTCAGAAGGACGTGCCGCATACAACATATTGTTAACCATAACCATTCGCTTCTTTCTGATGATGCCATCAACGATTGATTTATCATAACCGTTCGAAACTGCCAAGTGGTAAATATTGTCCAATTCGCCCCGATAGTGTTCTTCAGAAAGAGGCACAGACAACATCCTATGCACATAACAGTGAAAAGCGGCCAACCTATGCTGCCAAGGGTGTGTAGAAGAAGCTGGTATAACTGTATCAGTATGTGTAGGCTTGCGGTAAATTTGAAATTGATGGCCATTATTAACTCTAGTAATGGTCAAATCTAGAAAATTCAATGACTTGTCTTGCTCTAGTTCCTTCTTAAACTTGATCTTTGGATGTTTACTATTAAGCCCAGTAACAAATTCATCCAGCAGGTCCATACTCCCCGTCCAACAAATAATCAAATCATCTACGTATCTGAAGTAATACAATATATTGTCATTCCCTGCAATATGCTGGTTCTCAAAGTGGTCCATAAAGATATCCGCCATTAAAGGACTCAGTGGAGAACCCATGGCTAAACCATCACTTTGCAAATAATACTGTCCCCCGAATCTAAAATAATTATGTTTCATACATATAGCAGTTAGATCTATCAACTCATCTACCTCCCCTGGATGTAAACGTTGCTTTTCAAAAAGGTCCCTTAGAATATCTAAAGTCTCCCCATACGGCACATTCGTAAACAAACTATCTACATCCAACGAAAGCAAGACAGCATTATCTGGAATAATAATATCTTTGATCTTTTCTATTAACTGCAAACTATTCCTCAAACAAAACTTCGGCCGGAACTGAGACTTTTCTCTAATAATGTGATTCAACCTCTTAGCTAGATTATAAGTTGGTGCACCCAAATATGAGACCACTGGACGAACTGGAATGTTATCCTTATGAATCTTAGGTAACCCATAAAGAATAGGAGCTCGTGGATTCATTGGCACAACCATGCTCTTCTGATGTTCAGTTTCAAAAACAAACATAGAGTTCTTAATTGCCTGTCTCAGATCTTTCTGGAATCCTGGAGTTGGGTCTCTCCGCAAACTCGAAAAGCCATCACCTTGAATCAGATCAAGAACTTTCTGATTATAACTTCCTTTCTCCATAATAACAATGCAATTTCCTTTGTCTGCTTTCGAAACTACCAAATCATTTTCTCGCACTTTCTGTTGAATAGTTCTCAGTGCCAAACCATCAGAACTAAATCCACCACCCTGTGCCGGAACAGTACTCTTAATAACATTGGCCACCATGGTCTTGGTATCTAAATCACCACGGCCCCGCACTATCGCAACCTCTGAATCCACAGCCAAATTCTCTAACGTCCCCTGAGTTATTTTTGGCTGGAAATTATATTTCAACCCTTTTCCTAAAAGCTCTACTTCATTCTCCGAAAACTCCACATCAGTTAAATTTTTCACACGAGGATGGAAGTCATGGTGAGGTGTTGGTTCCGTTTCCCTCCCCTCAAAAACGAACTCGAACTCGACTCCGTTAACCTACGCAATTTGTTTAGCTGAGTAGTATACATCTCATGTGCAAGTTCAGAAGCAAAGTATCTCGCCTTTTGGTCTAGGATATCAAACTCGAGATTATGCAACTTAAATGAGAGTTCAGAATACAACACTTTAAGATGCAGTTTCAAATTATCTCTAACCGAAAACCAATGGCGAGATTCTTCGTTCAACCAAATTCTCTGAGCCCTACTAACAGCCAACTTAGCAGCCCTCGAATTGCTACTACAACGCAACTGGATGTAATTAGGCACAACGTTCAAACGCTTGCACTGTTGATTAAACCACACATTCTGGACAGCTGCACGATGTTGTTTGGTTAGTTTGACATAAAGTCGTGCCTGTTCGGCCACGCTAGCCGTTTTCAAATAATCGATGGAATCAGGCGTTACTTTGCGGAAATCCATGTTAATCGTAAACTAGAACTTTCCTTTGCTAATCCGCGAATAGATAACGTGCAAGTCAATCAGTGCTAACCTGTTATAATTACTTGCGTATTTTTTACATGCAATTAATTTTCCCACCCTCCCACCGCAAAAATAAAAATAAATACGCAAATAAATATAACAACCCACCACCAAAAATACAAAACTCGACACGTGTTTCGCCTCTCTACGAGGCATCCTCAGGAGCTGATGTTGACGGTCCGAAGTCCCGCAACTGACTGATCGTCCCCAGAATGGTCGGCCATATTTATACTTTGTCCACCCCCCTACCAAGCAAGTTAGATGGAAAAATTCGTAATAACGGCGATGACGCAACATTCAACTGCTCATTAAGGATTAACCCCTATTGTTATACCTAATTATCTCCAACTGTTCTAGAACCCCCAAACGCAGGCCTTTCTCACATACATGTAAAACATCAAAAGAATGATTCTCTGATACAGTATGGTCACTCTCTATCAAATGCTTTGCAAAATTGGATCTCTCTGGATGGTTGTGCCTGTATGATGCCATATGCTCCTTATACCTAGTAGTGAAATTGCGGCCCGTTTGGCCCACGTACACTTAGTTACAAACATCACAGCTCAACTTATAAACCCCAGATTTTTTCCCTTTCTCGATCCTATCTTTGCCGTTACAAAGCTTGGAGTGCAAAGTGTTATTTGTCCTAAAGGCCACAGGAATGCCGTTTGACTTCAAAATCTTATAAATGTCCTCTGACACTTTGCCAACATAAGTAATGCTCGCTTGACACCTCTTAACCGGTTCAGAAGGACGTGCCGCATACAACATATTGTTAACCATAACCATTCGCTTCTTTCTGATGATGCCATCAACGATTGATTTATCATAACCGTTCGAAACTGCCAAGTGGTAAATATTGTCCAATTCGCCCCGATAGTGTTCTTCAGAAAGAGGCACAGACAACATCCTATGCACATAACAGTGAAAAGCGGCCAACCTATGCTGCCAAGGGTGTGTAGAAGAAGCTGGTATAACTGTATCAGTATGTGTAGGCTTGCGGTAAATTTGAAATTGATGGCCATTATTAACTCTAGTAATGGTCAAATCTAGAAAATTCAATGACTTGTCTTGCTCTAGTTCCTTCTTAAACTTGATCTTTGGATGTTTACTATTAAGCCCAGTAACAAATTCATCCAGCAGGTCCATACTCCCCGTCCAACAAATAATCAAATCATCTACGTATCTGAAGTAATACAATATATTGTCATTCCCTGCAATATGCTGGTTCTCAAAGTGGTCCATAAAGATATCCGCCATTAAAGGACTCAGTGGAGAACCCATGGCTAAACCATCACTTTGCAAATAATACTGTCCCCCGAATCTAAAATAATTATGTTTCATACATATAGCAGTTAGATCTATCAACTCATCTACCTCCCCTGGATGTAAACGTTGCTTTTCAAAAAGGTCCCTTAGAATATCTAAAGTCTCCCCATACGGCACATTCGTAAACAAACTATCTACATCCAACGAAAGCAAGACAGCATTATCTGGAATAATAATATCTTTGATCTTTTCTATTAACTGCAAACTATTCCTCAAACAAAACTTCGGCCGGAACTGAGACTTTTCTCTAATAATGTGATTCAACCTCTTAGCTAGATTATAAGTTGGTGCACCCAAATATGAGACCACTGGACGAACTGGAATGTTATCCTTATGAATCTTAGGTAACCCATAAAGAATAGGAGCTCGTGGATTCATTGGCACAACCATGCTCTTCTGATGTTCAGTTTCAAAAACAAACATAGAGTTCTTAATTGCCTGTCTCAGATCTTTCTGGAATCCTGGAGTTGGGTCTCTCCGCAAACTCGAAAAGCCATCACCTTGAATCAGATCAAGAACTTTCTGATTATAACTTCCTTTCTCCATAATAACAATGCAATTTCCTTTGTCTGCTTTCGAAACTACCAAATCATTTTCTCGCACTTTCTGTTGAATAGTTCTCAGTGCCAAACCATCAGAACTAAATCCACCACCCTGTGCCGGAACAGTACTCTTAATAACATTGGCCACCATGGTCTTGGTATCTAAATCACCACGGCCCCGCACTATCGCAACCTCTGAATCCACAGCCAAATTCTCTAACGTCCCCTGAGTTATTTTTGGCTGGAAATTATATTTCAACCCTTTTCCTAAAAGCTCTACTTCATTCTCCGAAAACTCCACATCAGTTAAATTTTTCACACGAGGATGGAAGTCATGGTGAGGTGTTGGTTCCGTTTCCCTCCCCTCAAAAACGAACTCGAACTCGACTCCGTTAACCTACGCAATTTGTTTAGCTGAGTAGTATACATCTCATGTGCAAGTTCAGAAGCAAAGTATCTCGCCTTTTGGTCTAGGATATCAAACTCGAGATTATGCAACTTAAATGAGAGTTCAGAATACAACACTTTAAGATGCAGTTTCAAATTATCTCTAACCGAAAACCAATGGCGAGATTCTTCGTTCAACCAAATTCTCTGAGCCCTACTAACAGCCAACTTAGCAGCCCTCGAATTGCTACTACAACGCAACTGGATGTAATTAGGCACAACGTTCAAACGCTTGCACTGTTGATTAAACCACACATTCTGGACAGCTGCACGATGTTGTTTGGTTAGTTTGACATAAAGTCGTGCCTGTTCGGCCACGCTAGCCGTTTTCAAATAATCGATGGAATCAGGCGTTACTTTGCGGAAATCCATGTTAATCGTAAACTAGAACTTTCCTTTGCTAATCCGCGAATAGATAACGTGCAAGTCAATCAGTGCTAACCTGTTATAATTACTTGCGTATTTTTTACATGCAATTAATTTTCCCACCCTCCCACCGCAAAAATAAAAATAAATACGCAAATAAATATAACAACCCACCACCAAAAATACAAAACTCGACACGTGTTTCGCCTCTCTACGAGGCATCCTCAGGAGCTGATGTTGACGGTCCGAAGTCCCGCAACTGACTGATCGTCCCCAGAATGGTCGGCCATATTTATACTTTGTCCACCCCCCCTACCAAGCAAGTTAGATGGAAAAATTCGTAATAACGGCGATGACGCAACATTCAACTGCTCATTAAGGATTAACCCCCTATTGTTATACCTAATTATCTCCAACTGTTCTAGAACCCCCAAACGCAGGCCTTTCTCACATACATGTAAAACATCAAAAGAATGATTCTCTGATACAGTATGGTCACTCTCTATCAAATGCTTTGCAAAATTGGATCTCTCTGGATGGTTGTGCCTGTATGATGCCATATGCTCCTTATACCTAGTAGTGAAATTGCGGCCCGTTTGGCCCACGTACACTTTGTTACAAACATCACAGCTCAACTTATAAACCCCAGATTTTTTCCCTTTCTCGATCCTATCTTTGCCGTTACAAAGCTTGGAGTGCAAAGTGTTATTTGTCCTAAAGGCCACAGGAATGCCGTTTGACTTCAAAATCTTATAAATGTCCTCTGACACTTTGCCAACATAAGTAATGCTCGCTTGACACCTCTTAACCGGTTCAGAAGGACGTGCCGCATACAACATATTGTTAACCATAACCATTCGCTTCTTTCTGATGATGCCATCAACGATTGATTTATCATAACCGTTCGAAACTGCCAAGTGGTAAATATTGTCCAATTCGGCTCGATAGTGTTCTTCAGAAAGAGGCACAGACAACATCCTATGCACATAACAGTGAAAAGCGGCCAACCTATGCTGCCAAGGGTGTGTAGAAGAAGCTGGTATAACTGTATCAGTATGTGTAGGCTTGCGGTAAATTTGAAATTGATGGCCATTATTAACTCTAGTAATGGTCAAATCTAGAAAATTCAATGACTTGTCTTGCTCTAGTTCCTTCTTAAACTTGATCTTTGGATGTTTACTATTAAGCCCAGTAACAAATTCATCCAGCAGGTCCATACTCCCCGTCCAACAAATAATCAAATCATCTACGTATCTGAAGTAATACAATATATTGTCATTCCCTGCAATATGCTGGTTCTAACTGCTATATGTATGAAACATAATTATTTTAGATTCGGGGGACAGTATTATTTGCAAAGTGATGGTTTAGCCATGGGTTCTCCACTGAGTCCTTTAATGGCGGATATCTTTATGGACCACTTTGAGAACCAGCATATTGCAGGGAATGACAATATATTGTATTACTTCAGATACGTAGATGATTTGATTATTTGTTGGACGGGGAGTATGGACCTGCTGGATGAATTTGTTACTGGGCTTAATAGTAAACATCCAAAGATCAAGTTTAAGAAGGAACTAGAGCAAGACAAGTCATTGAATTTTCTAGATTTGACCATTACTAGAGTTAATAATGGCCATCAATTTCAAATTTACCGCAAGCCTACACATACTGATACAGTTATACCAGCTTCTTCTACACACCCTTGGCAGCATAGGTTGGCCGCTTTTCACTGTTATGTGCATAGGATGTTGTCTGTGCCTCTTTCTGAAGAACACTATCGAGCCGAATTGGACAATATTTACCACTTGGCAGTTTCGAACGGTTATGATAAATCAATCGTTGATGGCATCATCAGAAAGAAGCGAATGGTTATGGTTAACAATATGTTGTATGCGGCACGTCCTTCTGAACCGGTTAAGAGGTGTCAAGCGAGCATTACTTATGTTGGCAAAGTGTCAGAGGACATTTATAAGATTTTGAAGTCAAACGGCATTCCTGTGGCCTTTAGGACAAATAACACTTTGCACTCCAAGCTTTGTAACGGCAAAGATAGGATCGAGAAAGGGAAAAAATCTGGGGTTTATAAGTTGAGCTGTGATGTTTGTAACAAAGTGTACGTGGGCCAAACGGGCCGCAATTTCACTACTAGGTATAAGGAGCATATGGCATCATACAGGCACAACCATCCAGAGAGATCCAATTTTGCAAAGCATTTGATAGAGAGTGACCATACTGTATCAGAGAATCATTCTTTTGATGTTTTACATGTATGTGAGAAAGGCCTGCGTTTGGGGGTTCTAGAACAGTTGGAGATAATTAGGTATAACAATAGGGGGTTAATCCTTAATGAGCAGTTGAATGTTGCGTCATCGCCGTTATTACGAATTTTTCCATCTAACTTGCTTGGTAGGGGGGGTGGACAAAGTATAAATATGGCCGACCATTCTGGGGACGATCAGTCAGTTGCGGGACTTCGGACCGTCAACATCAGCTCCTGAGGATGCCTCGTAGAGAGGCGAAACACGTGTCGAGTTTTGTATTTTTGGTGGTGGGTTGTTATATTTATTTGCGTATTTATTTTTATTTTTGCGGTGGGAGGGTGGGAAAATTAATTGCATGTAAAAAATACGCAAGTAATTATAACAGGTTAGCACTGATTGACTTGCACGTTATCTATTCGCGGATTAGCAAAGGAAAGTTCTAGTTTACGATTAACATGGATTTCCGCAAAGTAACGCCTGATTCCATCGATTATTTGAAAACGGCTAGCGTGGCCGAACAGGCACGACTTTATGTCAAACTAACCAAACAACATCGTGCAGCTGTCCAGAATGTGTGGTTTAATCAACAGTGCAAGCGTTTGAACGTTGTGCCTAATTACATCCAGTTGCGTTGTAGTAGCAATTCGAGGGCTGCTAAGTTGGCTGTTAGTAGGGCTCAGAGAATTTGGTTGAACGAAGAATCTCGCCATTGGTTTTCGGTTAGAGATAATTTGAAACTGCATCTTAAAGTGTTGTATTCTGAACTCTCATTTAAGTTGCATAATCTCGAGTTTGATATCCTAGACCAAAAGGCGAGATACTTTGCTTCTGAACTTGCACATGAGATGTATACTACTCAGCTAAACAAATTGCGTAGGTTAACGGAGTCGAGTTCGAGTTCGTTTTTGAGGGGAGGGAAACGGAACCAACACCTCACCATGACTTCCATCCTCGTGTGAAAAATTTAACTGATGTGGAGTTTTCGGAGAATGAAGTAGAGCTTTTAGGAAAAGGGTTGAAATATAATTTCCAGCCAAAAATAACTCAGGGGACGTTAGAGAATTTGGCTGTGGATTCAGAGGTTGCGATAGTGCGGGGCCGTGGTGATTTAGATACCAAGACCATGGTGGCCAATGTTATTAAGAGTACTGTTCCGGCACAGGGTGGTGGATTTAGTTCTGATGGTTTGGCACTGAGAACTATTCAACAGAAAGTGCGAGAAAATGATTTGGTAGTTTCGAAAGCAGACAAAGGAAATTGCATTGTTATTATGGAGAAAGGAAGTTATAATCAGAAAGTTCTTGATCTGATTCAAGGTGATGGCTTTTCGAGTTTGCGGAGAGACCCAACTCCAGGATTCCAGAAAGATCTGAGACAGGCAATTAAGAACTCTATGTTTGTTTTTGAAACTGAACATCAGAAGAGCATGGTTGTGCCAATGAATCCACGAGCTCCTATTCTTTATGGGTTACCTAAGATTCATAAGGATAACATTCCAGTTCGTCCAGTGGTCTCATATTTGGGTGCACCAACTTATAATCTAGCTAAGAGGTTGAATCACATTATTAGAGAAAAGTCTCAGTTCCGGCCGAAGTTTTGTTTGAGGAATAGTTTGCAGTTAATAGAAAAGATCAAAGATATTATTATTCCAGATAATGCTGTCTTGCTTTCGTTGGATGTAGATAGTTTGTTTACGAATGTGCCGTATGGGGAGACTTTAGATATTCTAAGGGACCTTTTTGAAAAGCAACGTTTACATCCAGGGGAGGTAGATGAGTTGATAGATCTAACTGCTATATGTATGAAACATAATTATTTTAGATTCGGGGGACAGTATTATTTGCAAAGTGATGGTTTAGCCATGGGTTCTCCACTGAGTCCTTTAATGGCGGATATCTTTATGGACCACTTTGAGAACCAGCATATTGCAGGGAATGACAATATATTGTATTACTTCAGATACGTAGATGATTTGATTATTTGTTGGACGGGGAGTATGGACCTGCTGGATGAATTTGTTACTGGGCTTAATAGTAAACATCCAAAGATCAAGTTTAAGAAGGAACTAGAGCAAGACAAGTCATTGAATTTTCTAGATTTGACCATTACTAGAGTTAATAATGGCCATCAATTTCAAATTTACCGCAAGCCTACACATACTGATACAGTTATACCAGCTTCTTCTACACACCCTTGGCAGCATAGGTTGGCCGCTTTTCACTGTTATGTGCATAGGATGTTGTCTGTGCCTCTTTCTGAAGAACACTATCGAGCCGAATTGGACAATATTTACCACTTGGCAGTTTCGAACGGTTATGATAAATCAATCGTTGATGGCATCATCAGAAAGAAGCGAATGGTTATGGTTAACAATATGTTGTATGCGGCACGTCCTTCTGAACCGGTTAAGAGGTGTCAAGCGAGCATTACTTATGTTGGCAAAGTGTCAGAGGACATTTATAAGATTTTGAAGTCAAACGGCATTCCTGTGGCCTTTAGGACAAATAACACTTTGCACTCCAAGCTTTGTAACGGCAAAGATAGGATCGAGAAAGGGAAAAAATCTGGGGTTTATAAGTTGAGCTGTGATGTTTGTAACAAAGTGTACGTGGGCCAAACGGGCCGCAATTTCACTACTAGGTATAAGGAGCATATGGCATCATACAGGCACAACCATCCAGAGAGATCCAATTTTGCAAAGCATTTGATAGAGAGTGACCATACTGTATCAGAGAATCATTCTTTTGATGTTTTACATGTTATTTATTTGCGTATTTATTTTTATTTTTGCGGTGGGAGGGTGGGAAAATTAATTGCATGTAAAAAATACGCAAGTAATTATAACAGGTTAGCACTGATTGACTTGCACGTTATCTATTCGCGGATTAGCAAAGGAAAGTTCTAGTTTACGATGACATTTACAGACTTTATATGCCTACTTATACTCTGTGTGTGTGTACTATTAGACATAAACGCGCACATGTACCTACCCATATTAATTTTTAATCAACACAATCTTTTTCTTCATTATAATTTCTAATTGAGCGTCACAAATTTTAATTGATCCTATTTTGTTACCAACATTTAGTAATACATATAAGTCGACTTTCATATAAGGTCATTAATAAGATATATACAGGATAGTTGTTATAATTAAGAAAATATACTCGTAGATACCTTAATGACGAAATAAAACAGTGAGCTAAATGTGTTAACACTTGTGATATACTGTCAGATTTATCATAATATGATGACATTAAGTGATACTTATAATTACGTGGGGTCACCGCTCTGTCAAACATAATTACAAAATTTTTATTTAATTACACCTAGTTTTCGCCATAGGCCAGGTTAATTTTTTTTTATTGCAAACTTCGCGTTTATAAACATTAATATTGCAAACATCTTCGCACAAATCTATACAATCTTTTTTTATATATAAAACAAATCTGATTTACCTATTATGTACAACATTACAAAAAATATCAAACTAAATAATAAATTAATATTTAATGAATCGCCAATCTAAATTAAACTATGTCTTAAAACTACCAAAATAAAATAACTAAAATAATTAAAAAGATATATGTATACATATATAGGTATCTAAGAGTGCCCATGAGGCTTGCTACATTCTCTCGCTGTATAGCAATTCCAATTCTTTGGCTAAGGAATGAGCAAGAATTCATAATTTTCGCATCGTTAAACCTTCAAGCATGAACAAAACCGCTGTTTTATATGTTATTAATATATAACAATAAAATTGCTATAACCACGATATTGCAATACTTAATACTACAAATTGTTTTACCAGCAGTTCGCCCTTTACTACAATACTTATGTACCTGTTCAATATTTAAAGGACAATATACCGCTCTAAAATTGTCTCAACCAATGTAAACTAATCCAACTGTAATACTATAATACGTCAAAAATTACTCTACAATCTACATGATACTATATGGATCGGATGTGTCAATGTCAAAAGTGAAGTTTCTTCAAACAAAGCGTCATCAACACCAGCATCTATATCGTATTACGAGTTAATTAAAGGCGGCAGTCAACCAATTTTATTTCTAGGTCACTGATACTCGTAGAACAATAACATAGCTAGGCTTGGGCTATCTGGAAGAAATTAATTAAAGAGTTAAGTTCACCTTTGTACTTATGCTATGGATACCCTATGCTGAGCACTGATTATGTTCCAAGATAAATGTATTGATTCATTATGAAATGGTATGTATGTCTATAGTTGACTGTACTCGTGCAATCTCACGTTAAACAGAGAGTTATAAAACTTTGTAGGTACCTACAGCACAAAGTGATTTTTCTTTTTCAATATTCCTACAGGACCCGTGTGGTGACAGGTTATGAATTTCACCACCCTCTTTCCACCCATACGTGTCATAGAAGTCGACTGTGAGATTTAAGTTCAATTGTGGTGTGCTAAGCTAGCAATCTGTCACTTTCAATTCACATTGCTAAGAGTGGCACTCTGGCAATACTTGAGCAGTTTCATATGTTTTTTCTGGAAATACAGACGTGAATTTAGTGTATGCTCATATACAGGGCACGTAACTTTCATGCCGATGACATCAATTTGACGTCACTCTGCATATAGGATGATTCAAGTAGACAGCGGGACAAATCTCGACTGGGGGGCAAATGTAACTGGTCCATTTTTTCCATGTTTTACAATGTTTGAATTATTAAATAGAGTGTCCACCGGTTATATATGGTAGGCGTGTTCAGTGGATACATGTAGAACTCAACATCATAGAGTAATAATGTATGTAAACAATGGATTAGTTACAATTGCCCCCCAGTCGAGATTTGTCCCGCTGTACCTTAGTTTTATTGTAATAATTAATCATTATTCATTAATTAATTTAATCATGTACAAATGACTTCAAAAGTAAGCTATTCATAAGTGGAATGATTAATACTTACCTAAAACTAACGAAACTAAAAGGAAACAATTTGTTTTGTTTTTATAATTTATTGAAATATGGTAAAAAAACTATTTAATAAAATGTATGTATAAAAAAATAAACAAATAATATTTTTCACGTATCAAATAGGTATTAATTATTTGACGTAGTTATGAATAAATTAGTTTGAAGTCATGATTTAAAATGATTGATGAATAATGATTAATTATTAAATAAAACTCTTGAAGCCTCTTATTTAAATGCAGCGTGACGTCAAATTTATATCATCGGCATCACACCCCAACCCAACACCCCATTCGAATAATGCTTCTAAGATGTCACAGCAGTACCATCTGTCGGTTTCAAGAGTGTAATTTTTTAAAACTAACTCTCTGTATGTCGTTCCTATTTTGACACTGAGAGTGACATCTTAGAAGTAGGTAATGTTCGAATCGGGCCGACAGTCAGTCTAATGCATGTCTAATGTATCCTTATATATTATCTATTAAGAATGATGGTAATTATGTAGTTACTCAAAAACCACAAAGATAATCGAGACAACTAAGCAAGTAACAGTCAAATTCGTTAGGTATATAAAATATTTAATAAATTATTAAGTATTTACAATTTCATTTCTTTGTTTAAGATATCAGAACAAAACTACAACATTCTTCTTAGTAATGGTGTCCATGGTATGGCTCGGGGTGGATGGAGGGCGCTGAGTTGTGCACCACTGCGTTGAAGCTGAAAATATAAAACCATATGTTATTGTGATGGAGGCGTTAAATATAGACCGTTAAGTAAAGAAGTTCATCGTCCCATTGGAAATTTGAATTACGCGCCTTTTAGGAACACGACGAACTAAAGGCAGGCCAACTGTCGCCATACTTTACAATTTTATCGGAGGGGTACTGACTTTCAGGAGTGTGGTCGCACATTCGCTGTAAGAATATGCTACGGCAGTCTCCTGAGAGCGCACCAGCAACGATGAAAAAATGATGATAATGAAGTTAGGTCAGTAATATATGCAGCCTTAGTAAGTATTATTAATTAATGGATAGGTAGTTTTGTAATTTATTTCTAATCTAAGTCATCAGTCAAACTGTCTATTTTCATTATATCACGAATATCAGATACATTCTAAGTTATTCCGTTATCTTACGGCATCTGAAGGACATTCGGATATCCTGCATCGCTCGTGCTTGTCCGTAGCAGAAATGGCGCGGGCGAGACGCACGACGATTGGATGACATCTATTCCGGACCTTATTTGAAATTCGCGCTTGATACATCACGAGATCGTTATGCCGTATCGGCACAATATTGGATATCGTTCTGATTTCGGGGTACGTTTGAACTGGGCCGTACATTTGAAATAATGGTTGCTTACCCATTGTGGTCATCGGCGGTGTACTCGACCTTGCGCACGGAGCCGTCGGGCTGCACCAGCTCGTAGTAGCCGTGCACGGCGTCGCCGTCGCGGGACTCGTGCTGGGACTTGTGGTCGCCGGTGTGCGGGTCCGACACGGAGTACGCGTAGTCGTATTTGGGGTGGGCCTGGAATTGACATGATTGGAATCAGTTCGAGGCTTCCGGGGTTCAAGAGCTATCGCATAGCGTCAAACGTCAGCTCAATGGATGTTACTTGCATCAAGATGCAACGTATCTCAAGCGACAGCATTTCGCGCAGAAGACGTCACTGCACAAATGATCGCACACAATTTTTATAATTCTTACAATGTTTTTCATATCTTGAGCGTTAGTTTTTTGAATTTTCTGTTATAGATGTAGCATGAAATAACTGGATCTAAACCTAATTGTTGTTTAGTGAGAAAGCCAAAGATTGATGATATGATGATGTGTTAAATTGTTTTGTCAAGTGAAAATTAGGTCGCAAAATTATTGACTAAACTGTGAACTTACATATTCATCATGTCCTTCATGACCCTCGTATCCATGACCGTAGGCGACGGGCGCAGCATAGTGAGCCAGGGGAGCGGCGTGGGCCAGAGGCGCAGCGTAGTGGGCAGGCGCGGCGAGGTGGCCATATGCGTAGTCACCATGGCCGTAGTCGCCAAGGGCGTAGCCACCATGGGGCGCGTAGTCGCCGTGGTGAACGATGGTCTGGGAGGACACAGCGTGTCCGTGTCCGGGGATCAGACCCGCGTACGCGGCTGCGACCATGGCACCGAAAGCTACGAGCTAATGAAGAAAATAGGGTACAGTTAAAAAAAAATATTTTTGCTAAGAAGTCACTGAAATTAGAACAGTGTAGGAATTGGAAAAAAATATGTACGCTTGGTTATACTTGTTTGAAAATAGAAAACTTATTTTTTCTACTTGTCGACTGTAATCTGTCAATTAGGGCACCACAGACTAAACTATAAGTGCTAACTTTTCAGTGTTGGATACTCTATGGCAGTTCCGACTCAATTATAATAAGCTCATTATAGTTGACTTTAGTTAACTGTAATAATTTCAAAAATAGAACTTCATACAATTTCTATACTAATTTGCGATACCTGGCAAATTTTCCTGCATCTGAAACACATTTTTTTTTATCTGTCGCGTTATCGGCCAATCAGAGACGGTTATTACAAACAATTGGTTGCTAGGTAATTCGATGCTGATACAACGGTGAACGACTCTATTAACTTTAATTTAATTTGCATGAATGATGATATTTCCGTCCATTGATGATGAAGATGATGACTCGTAGAAAAAGTATTGTATACAATAGTGATATAATTAAGCTTTTCACTCTCGTACCGTACTATTAGGCCACTCAGCAAGCTTCGTGGCCTAAACATGGTACTCGACTGAAAAGCTTTGTATTATATCACGATTGTATAAAATACTATTACTGCACTAATGTAATTTTTTGGGTAGACAATAGAAATTTGCTGTTTAGGCCACTGTAATAATACTAATAATTATGTCACAGGTATATGTCGCTATGGAGATATCCAAGTTCAAAATGTGGTTGCTACGCAACTGTAAATATTTTGAATTGTCTTGCAAATATCTCGACGAAATTGTGTTACGAAAAATTAAATATATGCGTCATTAACGTAACTCACTTTGCTGAACATTTTGCTCTAGTTAACTTCAACGTTGGTCACTGATTGATGTCAATACCAGTGGCCGCTGGTTTTTATATTATTAACACTGAAGCTAGTGGGGCTGCTGCCCGCGGAGCGAGACAATAGGCAAAGGTCGAACCAAAAGTATCAAAACCATTATGGAATGGCAATATGTGTCATGGTATCGGTATCAATTGCTTTTGGACATGCGAAGCTGCTGAAGCGTAGTGTAGCATTGACAAAGCTACGAAAAAAGTGTAATTTGATTATTCTTTCTGTTTGGCTAATTTTATCCCAATGACAGGTTTGGGTATATTACAATAGTCGAATGGGTTTGAGTGGGAATTAATATTTTGTTTTTAAATTGATCGTATTTTTAAGAAATATATTTAGGTATGATCCCCCTCCTTCCCTCCCCCACCCCCCGTTGTAGCGATGGCTTAAGAATTGTATTCCTGCTGTGGGTGTAGTAGAAGTAGATTATGGGCGGTTGTATCCGGTTACCGAGATAATTGAGGTAGACATACACACATAGAATAAAATTTGGTCGTGCATGATCTATTATACTTTTTATTCCTATTACATTTGAAATAAATAAAATTGCAATGATGTTCATATGTATGAGCATTTACGAGTTTTTACCAAATATCTTCTTTCAAACGCCTACCAATTTTTATTAGACTGTAATTTTATATTTTACAGAAATCTATCTTCAGATTATTCAAATGAAAAACTGTTTTAAGTATGAACTAATAGTCTAATGAGCAGAAAAGTAGACCACGTTTTTTTATTTAAAATCCTGGATACGGATTATATCGCGTATAATAAATATATTTATAATTCATTACGTTTCGAACTCTTGACTACTTAGTTAAGTACGGTTAAATATTGCGAACTAATTTAAATTCGGAAGTATTTTATTACACAACACAAGTAATAAAGTAATAATAGGTGTTAACATCAAAGAAGTTCGTCTGAAGTCTGCGGCCGCATTGCAGCCGTATTCGTAACAGGACAAGTTCATTTCATTCAATCATTTTGGCTATTCTAAAAATAAGAGAACATAGCATACATACATATATTCGATATGCCAGCAAATAGTTTGTTGCTACTGTCGCAAAAACCCCCGGCGCAAAAACGACGGGATGTTTGACGTGTCTGTCTGTCTGTCTGTTTGTCTGTCTGTGTGTGTATGTGTCTCTCTGTGGCATCGTAGCTCCCGAACGGATGAACCGATTTAGATTTAGTTTTTTTTTGTTTGAAAGCTGAGTTAGTCGGGAGTGTTCTTAGCCGTTTCATGAAAATCGGTTCACTATGTCGGGGGTTTTATCAAAATATTAATTTTGCGGTTAGGTTATAAAAGGCTTGCATTATAATTAGGATCAATAGGCTATACGGAGCATAAATTTTAATTCTCATAATGTATTAGATAAATTATCTTACCTCTATATAATTGCTGATCAAGAGCGGAAAAGTTAATTTCCTTACACAGGATGCGGTCAGCTCAGCATGCCGCATACCGATCTGAATGAATAAACTATTGCATAATATATTCGCAATAAAAAGCACAACTGACTTGGCCTTGCGGTTTACAGAAACAATTGAGATGTGATAGAGGTCAATCGTGGACAGTTTATGACCTATATATTTCTAGTTTGATTAGTCTCTTGTAATTTTATAAGTGTGAGATGTTTTTTTTTACTAGCCTATTGTAGTGTCCCATTGCTGGCCAAAGGCCTCCCCTCGCTTCTTCCACTCAACCCTGTCACGTGCGTAATCCTGCCAGCGTGGACAGAATGCGTCCAAGTCATCCCGCCAATGCGGCAGACATGTCCAAGTTCTTTAATTATACATATAAGGTTCGGGGCAACTTTACCCCTTAATTGTGTTTTACAAGGTCCAAACATTAGGCAGAATTCGTGTTCAATGTCATCGCCAACAATTTAACATCTATATGTGGGTTAGCAGAAAACGATGTCCAGGAAATATCTAAATAGAAGGAAAAAGCGGACCCTGTCTAACTATTATTGTCTTCGGTTAGACTAACAAACAGTATATGTGCCTACCTATACTAAATGAAACGCAAAGTAACGATATTTTTATTAGATAGGAGGCAAACGAGCAGACGGATCGCTCATGGTAATAGCGCAGGGCATGTTAGCTAAATGCACAACGCTTAGGATAATATCGTTAACTATCTCTATCGCTCTTACTTATTGAGAGACAATTTTCATTTCTACTAGGCCACCAAGTAACATTGAATCGAGATAAAAACAAACTTTTAATATTTATATTGTTCTAGTTCATGAACTTTTTGCTGCAAGGGTAAATTAAGGTGCATTAAGTAATATCATTAATAACAATAATAAGTAATTCTCCTTATTTTTTTTTCTTTTTCTGAACTATTGACTCAAACTAAATAAGATATAAATAAAACTAACTATTACTCTAAACTAACTAATTTCAATTATTTAATAAAATTGCAATAGAACTATTAATTAAATAATACATTGTATACGTAATAAGTTAAGTATAACTTTAAGAATATTGTGTGCCCTTACAGGGCGTCATGTACCTATATATACTTGTAAAACCTACTGTATCATGGACATGACTACAATGAAATAAAGAATATTATGTACTACATTTTAACAATGCCAAAATGAAAATTTCATTGATTTCTGGCCATTATCGCCACCAAAAGTTGTTTCCGGAAATACGTTTCCAATTCTGGCAGTGTTCGTGACAAAGTCAAGGTTATTGAACTTGATAATAGACAGTTAAGTTGAACTCAGCAAGTGAATTTGTCTTGCAGGCGCTAAAACCGTTTATGAATTAGATCGATAAATTATGACGTTTCTGCATTGTTGAAGGATATATTGCCACGTTTGAAATTGATATATGTCTAGTTCATAACTTGTTAATAAATAAAGAATATGCTTTTATTATTCGCTTTGAGGTCAAGCTTTGCCTGGGCTACTTGAACCAAGCAAAATTAGATGTATTGATAACTTATGTCTATGCCCAAGTACTGAAAATAACTTGTATTTAATGGTACCAAGAATAAGCGACTTAGTCAAAGATTCATACAACAAAGTGGTTATAAAATTAGAGTTTTTTTGCTGTATTATTCATATTGGTTTTACTAATATGGCTTTAGGATCTGGAAGTAATTAACAATCGAGGTTTTAAGAGATTGTGTAACTGGATGAAATGTAGCTCATATTTTGCGTCAGCATAACGTAAATACGGAGTAAATAGCCTTCATTTTGGCTATAGGCTATAGGTACCTTCATTCACAAATATTTGGATATTTACAAGTATGTATTTTATGATGACAATGTAAAAATAACTGGTCAGTGGTGTTGAGACATATTCGACATATTATTGTACTGCACAAGTACTTACCTCGTAAGTAAGAATCGTAGGTACTATCAGTTGCAAAAGTGCATGTCGATTTTTTTTTTCATCATCATCATCATCATCATCATCATCATCAGCCCGCTGCAGTCCACTGCTGGACATAGGCCTCCCCCAAGGTACGCCACAGAGCCCGGTCTGCTGCTTTATGCATCCAGCTTCCGCCAGCCCCCCTATGCAAATCATCCCGCCATCTAGCCAGAGGGTGTCCCACACTACGTTTACCAAGACGCGGTCTCCACTCCAGAACACGCTTGCTCCAGCGGTTATCGGTTCTGCGACATATGTGGCCAGCCCATTGCCACTTCAACCTACTAACTTTCAGAGCTATGTCGGTGACCTTGGTTCTCTGGCGGATCACTTCGTTCCGAATTTTGTCCCTCAGAGACACTCCAAGCATAGCTCTTTCCATAGCACGTTGAGCGACTTTAAGCTTGTGGATTAGCCCCACAGTCAGAGTCCACGTCTCGCATCCGTACGTCATAACAGGAAGGACGCACTGGTCGAAAACTTTCGTCTTTAGGCTCTGTGGTATATCCGACGAAAATATGTGGTGTAACTTCCGAAACGCTGCCCAACCCAACTGGACCCTCCTATCGGCTTCCTTTTCGAAGTTGTATCTACCCAACTGCATTAACTGCCCAAGGTATACATATTCCTTGACAACTTCGAGAGGCGTGCCGTCGATGATTACTGGCTCCGGAATGACGAGATCATTAAACATGACCTTCGTCTTGTCCAGGTTCATCCGGAGACCAATTCGTTGGGAGGCTACATTTAGGCTGTGCAGCATTTCTTGGACTTCCTGCAGCGATTCTGCCATGATCACGATATCATCTGCAAACCTCAAGTGCGAGATGTATTCACCATTTATATTTATGCCCCGTCTGTTCCAGTTTAAAGTCTTAAAGATGTCTTCCAATACATTCGTAAACAGTTTCGGGGATATAACATCCCCTTGCCTTACTCCTCGATGTAATGGAATCGATCTTGTTTGACTGTTCTGTACTTGGACGGACATAGTTGCGGCGTCATACAGGCTTTTTAGCACCTCGATGTATCGATAGTCAACTTGGCATCGCTTCAGAGAGTCCAGAACAGACCAGGTCTCGACAGAGTCAAAGGCCTTCTCATAGTCCACGAAAGCTAGACACAGAGGCTGGTTATACTCCTGGGTCTTTTGTATAATCTGCCTCACTGTGTGAATGTGGTCTATGGTGCCAAATCCTCTACGAAACCCGGCCTGCTCCGGTGGTTGGAAGTCGTCTAAACGCCGCGTCAGCCTATTTGTGATGACCCTCGAGAACAGCTTGTACACGTGGCTCAGGAGCGATATAGGGCGGTAGTTCTTGAGAAGAGTCTTATCCCCCTTCTTGAAAAATAAAACTACCATGCTTCTGCTCCACGCACTTGGAGTTCTCCCTTCGTGGAGAACGGAGTTAAATATGCGCTGCAGCTGCCTAAGGACAGGAGTTCCCCTATCCTTAGGAGCTCAGTCGTAACCCCGTCCTCTCCCGGGGCTTTTCCATTTTTAAGTTGTTTGAGGGCCAGCTCAAGTTCGTCAATGCTGACGTCAGGAAGTTCGTCGGTATAGTGTCGGACTAAAGTAGCTCGGGGATCGCTGGAGACAGGTTCAGGTTGCGGAGATTGCGAGGCATATAACTGGCCATAGAAGTCTTCCACCTCCGAGAGTATCTCTGGCTTAGAAGAGACGAGACGGCCATCGGCGGTAGTCAGTTTAGACATATGGCTCCTCCCGAGACGCTTCATGAATACTTTGGGACCTCGGTTTTGCTCTATTGCCTCCGTAATGAGGTGTGTATTTGAAGCTCGAAGATCCCGCCGTACCGCTTTTCGAATATGTCTCGTGAGGGCTCGTTGATCTGCCACCGTGGCCTGTGTATTTTCACGTCTCACTCTCATGAGTTCCAGAGTCCCGTCCGAAAGTTTGGACTTCCTGCCCCCATGCCTATTCCGGCAGAACCTGTTACCCACATCCCTGGCCCCCAGTTCCCGGCCGCCGCACCAGGCTTGACTACGGTAGCGGTCATAGCGTCGGTGCGGCACGGGGTGCTAAGAATCCCCGGGCTACGGACGGCTACCAAAATCACAGATTTTTTTTTTACATTCAATAAATTAATTAAAAACATTTTAAGGCATTCCTACTTCAATAGTTATAATAATATAATCCTATGTATATGTATATGGAAACATATGTCCAATATGCAACTATGTTACTAAAATAATAATTTACAAAATTTGCATGAAAGTGTAATGTAATAAATATAATTACAATTACAAATAATGTTAACTCTTTAAGTATGTATGTATAAGCTAAACCGCTCGGTTACATCAACAATTAACTTTTGTGTAAAGTGCAGTTTAACCGGCCTCTTAGTTGTTTACCGCATCGGTTTAGTTGCCACGGCGAGTTATTGAATGTTATTCTTACTGTTATTGCATGCTACCCTCTCTTACCTAGATTTATACAAAAACATTGTTTTCTCTGTAAGTGATTTATTGTAAATCTTAAGAGAAATAAATATCTTAAACCATAATTCATTCATAATTTCTCCATGCATTTTTGCAGCTGATAGTACCTCGATTTTTTAACGCCACCTATTAAATACTATCATAATTACGTTGATGATGCCTACAATTTTTTTTTCAAAATGTGTATTGACATGATATCATGATATTAAAATAAAGAAATATTTGGTCCATCTGGTTTTAAGCCTAAAAAGCCCATACATTTCAGGGGTGGGCATTTACAGAATTTGGGACCCAAAGTTAGCGAAAGTTGTTAACAAAAATTAACTCGCTGTCAGTTTTGTGACGACAATTAATCATATAATCTGTCTAAAAATTTACTTTTTTCACATTCTGAATGTAGATTATCGCTTAAAGTTTATGTAATTAACAGAAAAACAATATTTTATTGAAATTTTATGTTTAATTATCGTTACAAAACTGACAGCGAGTTAATTTTTGTTAACAACTTACGCTAATCGGGGGGTCCCAAATTCTGAAAATTCCCGGGCACGCGTTTTCGTATGGGCTTTGTCAGTCCAGTATTATATTGTTCTTGATATTAGTTATGTTGTTGATGTTTGTGTGAGTGTGTTTTTTTAATTAATTGTGAACGCGATGTTAGTGTTATTTATTGCTAAGTGGGGTCATGTTTATTTTTAACTTAATAGTTAAATACATATTAATACGTTATCGTGAAATATATTTAGTATACTTTTGGCCATAAGTTTTTCGTGTTTATACCTACTTACCTTCTTGAAATACCTACTGAATAAATAGTTTCTCTGCAACCCTCTTTAACGAACTCTCACCTTCCCGGTTTAAAATAAAATCTTGGACCTTTGAAGAATCCTATCAGAAGTCAGTGTCTTTCAAAATGGGCATGTTAATTATTCAGTCATATTACGATTCAAGCTGTTAAGATTTTTCTCTCTCTGTTAGATCACGATATTAACTAGCCATTAAGTATCCCCAGGTTTTTGTTAGGTACATCTTATAAAGGTACCTGCTATCATACACACATTAATTGCACTGATCCAAATCCTTATATTGGGAGCCTGATTAATGTTAACTGCTCCCCGTTTATAGTATAAATCAGAAACAAGCTCAGAAGTCCACAGGATCCCATTCGCAAGTTCCGCATCCTACTCTGTATCCTAATTCTTATCCGTAAGTCCAAAAGCACGCACTATCAACGTCAACGTCAAGGCGCGTACGCATTTCTCCGCCCCACCCGCGCGCTGTTATCGTGATCTACATGATATATAAACCTTACCACGGTGCCATTGACATCAATCAACTGCTGATAGCAAAACAGCCAAAATGTTCAGCAAAGTAAGCGGGCAGGCATGACAATAATACTAACTACAATTTCATTAACATATTAATTGATTCACGAGGTTCACATAAAATAAAAACGAATAAAATCATGACAATTGTTGATAAAGAAAGTAGCACCCTTTTTTTTTCAACTATTATATGTCTCATTGCATTTTTTATTTTTTCTATGGTCTAGGTATAAATATTAAGTTAAAAAAAATCTTAATCTTACTGGTTTGCAAATAGCAACAAAGAAGTCATTTTTATTTATGTAATAGTCTTACTACTTCTTATAACATGTTTCTCTAATATTCGTGTATCTTTTCAGATCGTAGCTTTCGGTGCCCTCTTGGCCGCAGCCAGCGCTGGCCACCTTGACTACGGCCACGCCGTGTCTTCCCAAAGCATCGTCCGCCATGACGAGGGTCATTACGCCCCGGCTCACTACGCCGCCCCGGCTCACTACGCCCCAGCTCACTACGCCGCCCCCCTAGTCCACGCCGCCCCTGTTGCTCACTACGCTGCCCCTATTGCCCACTACGCCCCTGCCGCCCATTACGATGGCCATGATGAATACGTAAGTATTATAAAGGCTGCATACAATTGGTAACTTTCAGTGGAAAGCTAAGATATTAATGGTGGTATATATTCTAGGCTCACCCCAAATACGACTACGCGTACTCCGTGTCGGACCCGCACACCGGCGACCACAAGTCGCAGCACGAGTCCCGCGACGGTGACGCCGTGCACGGCTACTACGAGCTGGTGCAGCCCGACGGCTCCGTGCGCAAGGTCGAGTACACCGCCGATGACCACAATGGGTAAGGAGAATATTATTTTAATAATTAATTATGTAAATAACGAATATGGCTCCGCGGTCCAAATATATTAAAACAGAAAGCACGCGAATTCTCCATTTCCTGCGCTGTTTCTTGCCTCAGTATGAAGTTGACACAAATCCACTACCATACTGACTCCTCAGCGCAGTATCTGGGCTAGTATTTTAAATATCTGAAATATTTTAAACAATTGATGTTTAAAATATTTCAGTGATCTAATAATAAGTCTAAATGCCGCGACCCATACAACATTTAAGATGCAATCATAGAAAACTATGCCGTAAAAATAGATGTCAAAAAATCAGTGTTTCTCAAAAAATATCAATAACCTGACAATACGCCGTTTATATTATTTCTAAAAAGCTTGTATTTTTCAGTTTCAACGCTGTGGTGCACAACTCCGCCCCCGCCATCCACGCCGCCCCCGCCCACGATTATCACCATTATTAAATGGAATTGAAGAATGACTGCCTAATGTTATTTGTTTGAGCGCTATTTATATTTTTGTATGTGTTTGAATATGTGTAAATAAAGTGAGATTCAATTATATTTTAGTATTTCTATACTCGAAAATAATTTTAGTATTTCTATTATGAAAAAAACAAGAAAAGCATCCCTTATGCGACATATTATGCTACCCACGGGAAACTGAAAAAAAAAAAAGCTGACTTCGGCGAAGTCGAGGAGGAGGAGGGAGTTTTCAAGGACAGCGTTGTCTCCGTGCTCGCGTTATTTACATCTTTAATTTAGTTCGTTTGTACCTACATATATCCTCCATGTGAATCACTAATAAGTTAAAAGGATTTTGTGATTTGAAGGTATATCCTATATGATAAATCTAACCTACATAATTATCCATGAAATAAAACTATGGAAACGGATTAAATCGCGTATAATGAATTTACAATTCATCCCGACGTTTCGAACACTTTACAGCGTTCGTGGTCAGCGTTGAGATCAAGAAATATCCAAAATTTAATAGAGAAGATGGCTTTACTTTACTACCGGCTTGGGAATCTTGAGATCCAGTAGTACATCTGATAATGGAACAAGCACGACGAAGACTGTGAGGCATTTGTATTATGGTGTTGGACATTTGCAGTTTGTTTTTTGTCAATTTTGTGTAGATTAATTGATTAATTGTTTTTAACGTAGTAATGGTAAAATTGAATATTGTATAACTGTGAACCTGCTTTAGAAATCTATATTATTTATGGTCATGGTTCGTTAATATTTCTTGTATGTGGGTAGCTTTTGCACATTGTCATTTTTCCTCAGTCACCCGTTGACCACGAACGCTGTAAAGTGTTCGAAACGTCGGGATGAATAGTAAATTCATTATACGCGATTGAATCCGTTAACATAGTTTTATTTCATGAGTAACTATCGCGGTAACCGAAGACAATATTATCTACATAATTATGTTGTGTCCAAATAACATGCTATTACATCACGTTGTCATCATCATCCTTGCGTTAACCCGGCATGCGCTTCGGCTCCTGGGAGCCTGGGGTCCGTTTTGACGACTAATCCCAAGATGAAGAAAAAAAAAACAGTGCGTGGAATCCCTCCGCGCGGAAGAACTGAAACTCATGTTATGAAGTTTGAAAAGTTACGTCCATCTTTTTACTGTTTTAAATATTCTACCTGTCTGTTCGCTCAAATTATTGAAAAAACAAACACATTTTGCACTCGATCACACACACATTCCAACAACCATTCCACCATTCAGTTCAGTTTTTAAAATTAAATGGCTTCAGTCCATTGGGACTATTTCGCCAGTGTCAAGGTGATATGAGCTAATATTAGTAATTTTTGTACGGTAAGTACGACATTGTACGGTGACTTAGCACTTGTAAATTGATAGCTAGATTTTACAAGAGCACGTGGACTACCGGCCGTTTACGACAAAAAAGAGGCTAAACGCGTTTCGAGAACAATTCTTCATCAGCTTCTCACTACACCATTAGTTTACTGCATAATACGCTATCAATATTACACTTTAAACAACATTAATGAGTAAAAGAAAAATAAATTATTCACGACACGAAACCGCTATGATGGCGTCCCAACCGGAAGTCCATTCCACCATTCAAAACCATTCTGGGCATTCTTTTCTGTCATTGACTGAGTGAAGAAGTGAATGAGTGAGTCGCGTTCAGCGCAACGACACTGACAGAATGTTACGAGCTGAGTGAGCGGCATTTCACGCAGTCAGTTGGAAGTCGCATTAGAGTTAGTATCACTTCAAAAACCTTATTACGTTGTTGAGCTTAAGCCTTGGCCTGCACAACCGTTGTAACAAGCGCTAACTATCCAGGTCCAGGTCGTATCCATTCTACGATTTTACGGTCTTTGTTAAAAGGTACAAAAATATCAATAACCTGACAACTACTTCTTAACCTATAAACCTTTTAACTTTTAACCTATTGACTTTTTAACCTTAACCTTTTATCCGTTTAACCTTTTAACTTTGTAACATTTTAACCTTTTATTTTTTAACCTTTTAACCTTTTAACCTTTTGTAACTTATTAACCTTTTAACTTTTTATCCTTTTAACCTTTTAATTTTTTAACCTATTAACCTTTTAGCTTTTAACCTTTTAACTTTTTAACCTATTAACCTTGTAACTTTTTAACTTTTTATCATTTTTTAACTTTTTAACCTATTAACTTTTTCACCTTTTAACCTTTTTACTTTTTAGCGTTTTTAGTTTTACTTTTTATCCTTATAACCTTTTAACGTTTTACCCTTTTAACTTAATTAACATATCAGATTAAGTAATAGCCTACGAGTATGTCACTTTCATCCCTACAACTATCTCCATTTAAAAAATCACGACAGTCACGACACTCGGTCAGTGTTACGTTGCGTGAAATGCCGAGCGGAGCGGAGCGGAGTGAGCACTCAGCGCGTCACATTCTATCAGTGTCGTTGCGCCGAACGCGACTCACTCATTCCATTCATTCACTTATTCAGTCAGTCAGTTGCAGAACAGAATGCCCACAATGGTTTTAATGGTGGAAGAAGAAGAAGAAGAATGGTTTTGAGTTGTTGGAATGTGTGTGTTTTCGATCGAGTGCAAAATGAGTTTGTTTTTTAAATAATTAGAGCGAATAGCAAAGTAAAATATATAAAACAGTAAAAAGATGGACGTAACTAAACGCAAAAACATGATGGCCACTTGACAAAATGTTCTCAAATCTGAACTTCGGTTCTACTATTGAATCCAAAGCTAAAACTGCAGCCAAAAACTTGGCATCCTGTTTAAAGTGAGGCGATATTTCTCGTCGGAGCAACATCTCTCCTTAATCTCCTTATAGAAGGCGCAGGTTCGCTCGTGTATGGAATCCTGCTGCCACTTGTGGGACGGCTCTGATAAATACCAGTTGGCAGCCTTGAACTCAATAGAACGTCAAGCTCGAAGACTCTTTGGCGACGTTCCGGCAGGCAAGGCAGGATTACATAGCCTCGAGCATTGCCGTCGAGTTGCGTCCTTGTCCGTCTTCTACCGGATACATTTTGGAGAGTGGAACAGGAACTGCATGACCAGGCCCCGTAGCCGAATGGCATTTTTCCGACGCGAAACGAAAGGTAGTCTGGCTCGGTCGCGCCAATACGCAAGAGCGATAGAGATAGATATCTACGAGCGTTTCGTTTCGTGAGCGTTTGTGCCATTCGGCTGCGTACCCTGGTTCCTCCTTCCCCTTTTCATCACCGGACAACCAGGCGCGGGGAGCGGTTTCACCCTTACGTTGTCGACCTACCTTTCATTCGCACGAAGAGGTTTGCCTCTTCTTTCCTAATGCGAACTGCTAAGGAATGGAACACGCTCCCCTCATCTGTATTCCCTGCCGAATACAATCTGGGTGTATTCAAGTCAAGAGTGAATAGGCTATTATTGAACCAGTGAGCTACAACTTCGGCGTTGTCGTCACTTTCCATCAGGTGCGACTAAGGTCAATCACTGGCCAGTTTATAATAATAAAAAAAGCATGGAGGATATATATCCTACATATGTACAAACGAACTAAATTAAATTTTCACGATTATCAGATGTAAATAACGCGAGCACGGGGACAACGCTGTCCTTGAAAACTCCCTTGAAAAAAATATGCGACCACATTGATCTAGTTCAGTTTGAGAAGTGATAATATGGCAGAACAATAGAATATAAAAATAGACGGTAATAAAAAACATGTAACAGAGTGTTCAAAATACAAATAGTAAAAAGGTTTAACACGTCGTCCTCAGCTTCGCCGAAGTCAGCATTTTTTTTTCAGTTTCCCATGGGTAACAATATGTCGCATGAGGATTGCTTTTTTGTTTTTAATACCTAGTTTCGAGTATAGAAATACTAAAATATAATTGTATCTCACTTTATTTACACATATTCACACACATACACAGATATAAATAGCGCTCAAATAAATAAAATTAGGCAGTCATTCTTCAATTCCATTTAATAATGGTGGTAATCGTGGGCGGGGGCGGCGTGGATGGCGGGGGCGGAGTTGTGCACCACAGCGTTGAAACTGAAAAACACAAGCATTTTAGGAATAAGATCAATGTTTATATGTAAAAAAGCGTATTGTTTTTTAAGATACACAGATTTTTTGATATTTATGACTTGTCATAACAAGGCGCGCTACAATAATGTCTGAAGTCTAAATCAGAATATTTTTTTGGTTTTATATAAGCCATCCAATAATATTTGTGTTTTTTTGTTGATTTTTTTCCAAGACGACTGGAATTAGTGACCTTTGTTGCTGAATGTGGTGATAATTCTTTAAAAATACAAATTCTGCACGTCTATAATTACCCGGACTCTTTTTAAACTTCTAAAAAAATATAGGATTACTTCATACATACTTCATACTAACGTCATACGTCAACTTGCGGCGACTGTTTACATATGAACATTACATTGCAAAAGTATTGTTCTAAACGTGCAAGTTGTGGTGTTGTGGTGTTATGGTGGAGGAGAATGGTCACCATGGGCTGAGTTGCCAGAAGTGTGCTGGACGTTTTCCGAGGCACCACTCAATAAACGATATAGTGCGTCGGGCTATGGTGTCGGCTAATGTCCCGTGTGTTTTAGAGCCACCGGGTTTGTCACGCACGGATGGCAAGAGACCTGATGGTTTGACGTTGGTCCCTTGGCGGAGGGGGCGTTGTCTCTTGTGGGATGCAACATGTGTAAGTACGTATGCTGCATCTCATTTAAGTCAGCGGGAGCGGCGGCGGAGGCGGCTGCAAAACTAAAGCATGCGAAGTACTCCACCTTGGAAACGACGTACGATTTTGTACCGGTCGCTGTTGAGACTGCTGGACCCTGGGGTTTTGAGGCGTTAGGGCTATTTAGGGAGTTGGGCAAACGTTTGCGGGACAGGGGTAGTGATCCCCGCTCTGGGTCTTGGCTGGTCCAACAAGTTTCCATCGCTATACAGCGTGGGAATGCGGCCAGTGTGATGGGAACTTTCGGGCCGGGCACGATGCAGAGAGGGGATGGAAATAGTTTGTAGTTATGTTAGTTTTTGTGTGTTGACGAAGCGTGTTGCAGATATTGTGGTTTGTTTTATTGATAATGTAGAATAAAAATCTGACGACGCTTGGGCGGATTACATTTGTGTTTTGACGAAGCATGTGGCGGATAAGGTTTGTATTTATTTGGTTATTAATAAACAATGATAATTAGTTGTACAACCTACGATAATTGCAGAAGTTACTTGCCGAGTCTATTTTTTGATGTTTACACGCAGAGCTTGCAGCAAGCTAGCGGAAGTTGAAAAAATACAGAAGTTAGCTGTTTACACGACGCAAGTCACTCGTGGAAGTCAACTTCTGCAAATTTAATTGCTCGTCTAAACCTGGCTTAAGAATCGTACCTCGATTATTAGCGCCAACTTTTAAAATAGTATCATTACTACACTGATGATGCCTACAATTTTTTTTCAAAATGTGTAATGACGTGATATCATGATTTTAAAATAATGTCATTTGTTAAAAGTATGTCATTTGTTCTTGTAAAAAATAAAAACACGCAAAAATATTTGAGCAAAATATGATTTTAGCCACTTCCAGACTGCGAACAGCGTCATCTAGTTTTAAGCCTAAAAGGTCGATACATTTCAGGGGTACGCTTTTTTGTAAGGGCTTTGTCAGTCCAGTATTGAATCATTCTTGGTTTCAGCAATTAGACTGAAGAAATATTGTTATTAAAATACCGCTGGTCAGTAAGCTAGCTGATGTGAGTTAGCTTCAAGCCGATAATTAACAGAATCGGCAAAAGTGGCGTGCTTTCTTTTTGGAGGCCAATATCTTCGTTAGAGCCATATTAGTTAGATATTTGAAAATAATATTCTCTTACCCATTGTGGTCATCGGCGGTGTACTCGACCTTGCGCACGGAGCCGTCGGGCTGCACCAGCTCGTAGTAGCCGTGCACGGCGTCGCCGTCGCGGGACTCGTGCTGGGACTTGTGGTCGCCGGTGTGCGGGTCAGCCACAGAGTAAGCGTAGTCGTATTTGGGGTGAGCCTGGAATATTTACGAATTATTAATTTCATCGCCTTAAAGATATTACTTCAAGAAGTATGTGTATGTGACTTATTTAGCTCACTTTAATTTAATCTATAGACTACTTACGTATTCATCATGACCATCGTAATGGGCGGCAGGGGCGTAGTGGGCAATAGGGGTAGCGTAGTGAGCAACAGGAGCGGCGTGGACTAGGGGGGCGGCGTAGTGAGTCGGGGCGTAGTGAGCCGGGGCGGCGTAGTGAGCCGGGGCGTAGTGACCCTCGTCATGGCGGACGATGCTTTGGGAAGACACGGCGTGGCCGTGACCAAGGAGGCCGGCGTTGGCCGCGGCCAGGAGGGCGCCGAAAGCTAAGATCTGAAAAAAATGAACAAATTTATTATTTTGTAGTTTCCGTTTTAATGTAATACGCGGTTAATTTATATATTTTCAAGTTTGGACTTCTTTGGTATGTAAGTAATAATTGCCATAAAACTCATTCAGATATGTCGGTATGTTAAACACTGTTCCGGGTTTACTTTTATTGCGTGTTAAATGGTTCTGAAATAGTACCAAGTGTAATAATCCATATGGGCACACTTCTAATTTAAAACACAGCTTCTAAAATCTTTGACAATTAATTGTTATAATGATATTGATTGTTTCAAATAAATTATTCAAAATTAATAACAGCACACTTACTTTGCTGAACATTTTGGGTGTATTGTTTAACAATCGGTTATTGATTGGTGTGGACAGTCCAGTTGTATAGGTTTTATAGATCATGCGCGTGCATGCGGTGGGGCGGCGAAATGCGTGTGCACCTTGACTGTGCTTGACATGACGCCAAGGTCAGTTCCGAATGTTCCGATCCGATAAGAATGCGAAGCGGTTAATCATTGTGTCCGGTGTCTTTCAGCGTCTGCCGGGTTATTGTATCTGCCTAATAATTAAGCTACGTGCGTTATTGTTTTGGTATAATTAGTCGGTATTGCATAGAGGTAGGTGTATAAGATTAATAGATTTTATTAATAGATAATTTATAGTCCTACGGGTTCAGGTTTTTGCCTCAGTCTCAGTACTTAAGAGTAATCATGATCGAGACTAGTCGATATGGATATTATGATTGGTGATTTGGAATTGTTATTTTCAATGAAAATTACATTGAATAGTTTAAAGAATTTTAATATAAGTAAAAAAATTCAATAAGTCAAAGGTATAAAAAAGCTATCCAAATCAAACCTCCTTGTTAGGTTTCTGAATTTCGGCAATGAAAAAATAAAGAATTGTACTTGACAGGTCTGAACGTCAAAGACAAATAGCTTATACATATTTAGTAATGATTTAGTAATGACGACTGCAGTATTAAACGAAAAATCATTCATAAAAAACCAAGGTAAATTATTAAAATAAACGGAAAGCGATCCCGAGTTCAAGCCTTAATAATCTATTTAAACGCCCTTTAGTGGAAGCTCAATTCAAGAGACAAGGAGTCAAGAGACAGTGTAAGTTATTCCATATGCTTAATAGGTATTCAATTTTACAATTTAACCTCCTCAAGATTATTGTATATTTATGGCCACTATAGAAATACAGCATAAAAAGTTTTTTCCAATATGTTAACCTATGTTTAGTAGACTTTTTTCACGGCTCCAAGTAGTTCAAGTCGTCGCCTTGGCGATCTTTTACATGTATACTTGTATAGGTATTTATTTTGGTCTCAATCGTATGTACGAGTAACTTGTGACCAACATAAGATATAACTATAAAAATGAATCAACTTTGTGTGTGTGATTCGGTACCCAAAAAAAAAACAGGTTAATGAACGCATCGTCTAGAACTCTAGATACTTACTGATGAAATATCTTAATAATTGTAAGTTTATTTTCTGCAATCAATTATTGCGCTCAAATACTCACGATATATGCATTTACTACGTATATATTTTCGTATAGATAATGGATAAGGTTTACTCGGCTAATTCCGAAATTCGGGATATTCCGAAAATTACTAATATCTACTAAACGCGGCTACATAATTTGCTCTGGCAACGCACCCTATGACGTTCAAGTATCTCCCTCCTAGCGTAAGTTGGCTCGAGACGCTAGCGGCGAAACTAGGCTTGTGGCGCATCAGATTAGTGAGCGAGTGAAAAATTCCCGCTTTTTTGTCATTCGGAATTAGACGAACATCGCTAACTCTGTACTTTGGTGAGTAAATGAATTGACTGCCTTTGTGTTTGAGAGATTTTCGTTTTTTAGCCATTTTAAATCGGCTTAAACTATTTTAGCTTGAATTTTATTACATTTTCAGATTTACCCGAAGTGGGGAATTCCGTGTCAAAAAGTGTACCGGAATTACCCGACCTTGTTTTCTCAAAGTAATAGCCAGTGGTTCTCAAACAAACAAAATTAAGTTCTTTTGTTATTTGGATATAATTATTCTAAAATATACATTACAGTACATTTGCCTTCAGGTCCGTTCGGTGAATTTCAACGAAGCACGTGTGTCATCAACATGGATTGATAAAGGTCTAGGAGGTCTTCCACCTAAGTTTATGTGCATTACTTGCGTTTTTTTAAAGGTTAAAGACTAAGCCTTTAATATGTGATTTTTATTAAGTAGGTACAACGGCCAAAACGGGGACCCGGCAGACCACGTATGCGATGGCGGAACGAGCTAGACTCCTTTTTGGAAGAATGGCCGAGGACTGCTCAACACAGGGAAGAGTGGAAAAAGCGGGGGGAGGCCTTTGCCCAGCAGTGGGACATGATAGGCTCCCAATAATAATAATAATAGGTACATTATCATAAGGCAAACCCTTGGAAACTATGGATGGTGGATATAAATGTGTCATTAAAGTTTGAGTACCACAGATTTCTGATCGGGTAAATCCGAAATAAAAGCTTGACAAATACATGTATAAGTACTCCTATAAGCCAAATTGAGTAAAAAGAGCCGGGAGGGTAATTTCAATCAAAAAAGTAATATGTTTCTTATGCGACATACACATAAAACTCGTTTTCAAGTGTATTCGGATTTACCCGAACCAATTCCGAATTGCACGTTTGCAACGAAAAATCAAACTAGATTTGAAATGCTTGTATTTTAAAAATCTTACATTATTTATGAAAAATTCTGTAATTCATTGTTAGGCTATTCCATCTAGTAAGTGTGTTATTCACTATTTCCGTCTAAAAACTTTGCTATACTGACTGGTTCATGGAAACACATACACCTTATCAACTAGTACAAAAATCATTCGGAAATACCCTACGTATTTAGTTAATGAAATACCATGACGTGTTACGCTGTTTGCCCGTTAAATAGTGTGTATTTTTGTGTGTTACCCGTACACGTCCTTGAAAGATTTAAATCACTGTGTTTCGCGGTAAGAAATGGCGAAAACACTGGTCTAAAAATTAACATAATTAGACCTTGGTGCCTAGCCGAATGGCACAAACGCTCACGAAACGCTCACGAAACGAAACGATAGTAGATATCTATATATCCCTATCGCTCTTGCGTATTGGCGCGACAGAGCCGGACTATGTTTCGTTTTCGTTTGGCGTCGGAGAAATGCCATTCGGCTACGGGGCCTTGTCTTAAATGTTCAAAAGCCTACTAACGTTACTGCAAATTATCTTGCACAAATTTATTTCAACACATTAAGTAGGTACATAATCTAAAAAATGACCGTAGTTTAAAATCGAATTAATTTACTGATTAAGATTAAGGCATTTGATCGATCAGATATTCAACCCAAAAAAGTTGCCGACATTGAAAGACATTAGAATTTACGGTATGAGCGTGACATGACCAGTGGCGCTTTTAACGAAATTTGGCTATCACATTTTTATCGCAATCAATCTTGTTTTAAATACATTAAATAGGTTTGTAAAGAGGTTTGACAAGACATTGATCGATTTGCAAAAGTGTATTGCTATTGTAATGTGTGATTACATGTGTGCTGTGTGCACCGTTGTTAACTTACTTGCGTGTAGGTGCATTTTACCACTAGTCACATAGATAAAACAATGATTATAGCTTTTGATTGATAGTCAAGGGTTTTATGTAAAAGTAATTTAATTCTGTAGCACACGCATTAGGCTGTTAAAAGGTAGATTTGAATTGACATTTTTAAACCAAGCTTAGAAGGTGTATATATGTTATAATAACGAAGACGTGATTTTTGTTACAGTTTTAATTCCAGTAACTATTTTTATGCAGTTTAATACACAACTCAAATGAAAAAAGAATAAGAATATTTTTTATCTCTGAGACTAGACAGTTATGTCAATTTTGAAAAGTAATGACAATTTATTTTGCTTTATGTATTTAACAGGGTTTGTTTAATACAATGTACGTAAGTGGAGAAGCTAACGGTTGCGCTGTATTGGCTCGATTAATGGCAGATTGTATGCACTTAATGACGTCGTTGTAAGATACATATGTGTCTGCAACACTCGGTAGCACTACTACACCCTGTGTCGCTCTTGGGTCTCCCTCCTTTTGTTCACTACCATGTTCCCCAGCGCTGTGAGATTCTCCATGGCTTCCTGGTTCAGCGTATCCTTCTGGGGATTTGTGTTCTTCGTGTTCACTGTGTCCTCCATGTACAGTCTCATCATGTCCTCCTGGTTTTGCGTGCTCCCCGTGCCAATCTGGTTCTGCGTGCTCGTCGTGCCCTTCATGACTCTCAGATGCCGGTTCTCCGTGGCTTCCATGTTCCTGATGACTCCATGATGTTCCGTGCTTTTCGTGACTTTCGGGTTCTTTATGCCCTCCGTGCACTACGGGTTCCTTATGACTTCCGTGTTTTGCGTGGCCTCCATGATCTTCATACTTTTCAGGTTCTTCGTGACCATGTTCTTCATGTTTCGGTTCTGCATGAGCTGCGTGTTCTTCATGACTTTCGCCTTCATGACTATGTCCATGTGCTTCAGGCTCGAGATCATGTGCTTCATCTGATTTCTCACGGGCTTCTTTTAGCGGTTCGCTTTTTACTTCAGGACATGGGGCAGATTTGACTGCGTCTTTGGGTAAAAAGTTCTTAACAACTGCGTTGAATCTGCAAGAAATGCAAAAATATTAAGAAAGGTCGTTGGACATACCTATTTGAACTAAGAAGAAATGAAGGATTAATTATTTACCCCCTAGAATCATCAGCAGTGTACTGCACCTCTCTTGCATATCCATCAGGCTGGATTAGTGAGTATTGACCTCGCACTACGGAGCCATCACTTGATTCCTTTTGAGCTTTTTGGTCACCGGTGTCCTCATCATAAACCACATAGGAATACTCGTAGCTCGTAGCATCCTAAGTAGAAAATAGAACGGTTGTTTATAAATTATGTTTTTATCATAGATAACTTACAGAACCAAAGTTAAAGTACTTACATCATTCTTCGGCGCTACAACAACAGGAACTCTTATCGGAGATTTATACGTAACTAAATTGGCACTACTGGTTGCTACTGGAGTTAATGCAGCCACTTGTTGACTCGGAACGACACACGGTGATACACAAGGCGGTAATACGTTTGACATTAGAGGGGCAGCTGCCAGGGGAGCCAGCTGCGCGCTCTTTAAAGCCGCAGGGCTGTAGAAACCCAGACCTGGACCACTTTGCATATACACATTTGAGTATGACGTGCCGCCAGCAACTGACTTCATCCAGGCAAAACTTAAGATTATAGCTACCACGAAACTCTGAAACAAAAAAGGCATTATTAAAATTTTAATTATGACTGTTTCCGAATTCAAACTGGGAAATACTTACTTTTAAAATCATCTTTCCAGCTGATCGATGGAACACTACTGACATTTTTTCTGAAAGGCACTCCTCTTTTAAAAGGTGCTTTGTTTGTCTTAAAATATGCTGTTCGGTAATACCGAAACAAACCATCAATGTCATTACTAGATGAATAGAGGTGAACAATTAAAATGTTAATGAAGATTTTAACACTAGTACTTGTCTCATCTCCTGTATTCAGCGCACGAGACTCACAATTAGTGGGTAATATAGCGTAGCATTCGCTTTTGTGTCATATAGTCCGGCTAGTGATGAAATGTGACCGGGAATAACTGAAAGTTATTTCTATATCCCGATCCTTGCTGATATTTCAGAGACCTTGTGGCCTGTTTCACCCTGTGACAAAATTTAGCCCATTAAAATTTGGCCGTTCATTGCCTGTTTAACAAAGAAATGTTGACGCGGATAATCATGAGTAATTATGTTACTTATCAACCCAGAAATAGTCACATAATTGTCAGTATCAATGTCAATGTTTTGAAATAGGCTACTCGGCTTTATGACAAGCATCTCTTGTCTCCATTCAAGCACTGGTTTTCTTTCAGTTTTCAAATTGCTTTTGTAGGTACATATCTACTTAAATAGTTCCAGTTAGACTTAATTGTCACACGAATCGTAACTATTACTTCCTTGACATTTTTTTTACGATTTCTTCTAGATAAGGAGAAAGAAAGCCATACACATATACTTATTATATATTAAGTATATGTGTATGGCTTTCTTTCTCCGATTTATCTAGAAGAAATCGTAAAAAAAATACACTCACATACCTACTTACCTAAATACATACCGACCGTTCTGGCTCAATCGGTAGTGACCCTGCCTGCTAAGCCGCGGTTCTGGGTTCGAATTCCGGTAAGGGCATTTATTTGTGTGATGAGCACAGATATTTGTTCCTGAGTCATGGATGTTTTCTATGTATATAAGTATGTATTTATATATTTAAGTATGTATATCGTCGCTTAGCACCCATAGTACAAGCTTTGCTTAGTTTGGGGCTAAGTTGATCTGTGTAAGGTGTCCCCAGTATTTATTTTATATTGTTTATTTATTCTTTATTGTTTATTTACATAAACTCTCGCCTGTATATTTCCAAAAAGGGTACGAAGAACATGGGCTCAGTTAGCAGTTTACATGAACTAAAAAAGTGCTCAATAGTTTCAGTGGCACTTTGGGCATATACGTATCCTATTTACAAAATTTAAAACATACTATTTATAAAAAAATAAATACAGAAATGAGACTTCAAGAAAGATTGTTTGTATATAAGTTAATAGTTAACAAATTTGTGTCAAATCTGCTTGTAGGCGCAGGCATATTTGCAGCTACTAATTACTATGCTAAGTATTATAATGTAAATGGGTGTAAGTAAACTAAGTCTAATAAAATAACGTCACACTTGCTAACAGATCCGGTGCATATGCAATTAAAGAGTTTTTATGAAATGATCTTACAGCGTTTATTGCGCCTGCGCATAATAACGGAGCAAACATTCGCTTTATGATGTAGTGTTAAAAGAAATAAGTTAAACTTTTATAAAGTGCAAATGTTATTTAAAGGACTGAATACCTAGTCAATAATGTAAGGGTTGATGCTATAGGACTACATTTATTACACTTCACCTCGTTCATAGTTCACTTCGCTCGTTACGTTTTATAAGGATAATAAGGATAATATTTAGGCACATGAAAAGTTCACTAATCTGAAACGTATTACTTAACTACAACATCAGTTTGGCGATGCGTTACATAGTTATTGGTAGTTCTATGTATAAGTGATAAAAAAAATTGAAAATAACAATTTAATATTCTTATAAGATACTGCCTTGATGGACGTAACTTGTAATATTTTCTTTTCGAACACCAATTCGAAACGACATCAAATCGGACGAATGTATGAACTATACGGTAAGCGGTGACAATTCTGGGTAAGTTTTAATTGTATGACATAAATTCAGACTACCCAGTTTCTAGTTTAGAATTACTTTATATTTATTTCAGTTTATATTTTGTATAAAACCTTATTATTTACCAAATTGGTTCAAATTACTTATTAGCTTCTGGCTTTTCGAACTATTGTTGCGTTCGTTCTGTTTCAGGCGCTCACTTTGAGTTAGCATCTTTGTATCGTGATTTGTCGGAAGAATGGGCTACTTGACCCTTTTTTAAAGTCTGTCTTATAAAGACTGTATCGTTAAGTATGAAGACAACTTTGAGTAGCCGTATTTATTTGCTATTATATTTTTTTCTTATAACAAGCCATGGGCTTAATAAGGCACATAATAAGGTACACATTTTGTCCTAGAAACTCGACGTAAAGCATATGGTTTAGACAGTATTGACTTAATCCTCCCGAGTACCAATTACGATTCCGGATAAATATACGATTGCGAAAAAAAATTGTATGGTGCGAACCTCAACGACACATGATCCACAAAGCAGAATATCTGGACATAGTCTAGCCACTGTTATTTAAAAAAAATATAGTTCAGGATCTGTGTATGGCGGCCATTTAGAGAATGTAGCATGGTGCTTACTCTAACTCCGACTTTGATGTCGAATTTGACTATCATACATTATTTATATCGATCTGGTTTAAGCACTGTTCAAACACCATGAATGTCAATTAGACTTTGGCCTATGGCTAATTTTTTTATCTGTTTCTCTCATCCTGCTAGCATCAAAAATTTACGGCAATCCGGAACGTTGCTCAAAATTGCGTTTTTTTAAATTATATAAATTCGGCGCATTTATTCTACAAGTACCCAATTGGAAAAATCATGAAGAGGACTCTTAAAGAATATATTTTGGCAGCACATTAACCTTTGTTTGTTGAAATCGTACAAAGAGTCATTGAAATATTCTCAAATTAAGCCAGATAGGGGTTGTCCGAAATTTATTTGCTAGACCTTAATGAAAGTACCATAAAGTCCCTAAAATAAAAAAAATATCAGACCTTCTTATATCAAATAGTACTTACCAATACCTTAAGATCATACTCTCGGAACATAATAATACAAAATTATGCACATGTCAACATTTAGACGAGGTTTGTTTTGTCCTTATACTTAACGATACAGTCCTTACATCGCTGACAGCAGTGGCCAAAATAAATAAAAAAATGCACACATTTAATATCGAAAATACGTAGTCATCATACACTTTTAATACCCAAAATCTATAAATATATATATTTTTTAATGTCAAATACTACAGAAGACAATCATTTATTGTGCCAAATTCGATATGAGTCTAGTAGCCTATTGGTTGACAATTGACGTTGACCTACAAGTAGGTTGCTGATTTCAGGGTGACATACATACATACAATCACGCCTGTGTCCCATGAAGGGGTAGGCAGAGCACATGAAACTCAGGTTTCAGTGCCACTCTTGGCAAATAAGGGGTTGAAAGAAAACGAAACTGTGACATTGCAGTGACAGGTTGCCAGCCTCTCGCCTACGCCACAATTTTACCCATATCCCACAGTCGCCTTCTACGACACCCACGGGAAGAAAGGGTGACGTTGAATGAAAATACGGTTTATATAATAAACTCTTAGTTCCGATTGAGCTGAAATTTTGCACACATATGTAAATCACGTGACAATGCAATACTATGGTATCATGGAGCTGATCTGATGATGGAGCAGAAAGGTGGTCATTATAAAACGTCGAACTCTGTTATAAAACGTCGTATCCCCATCGAGTAAGGGGTTTTTAGATAACAGTAGAGAGAGAGAAAAGAAAAGTACAGTCGGCGAGAAAAGCTTGTGCCAAAAATAAATGAATGGTCTTATTATTCTACATTAATAGCTTAATATACTTTGTGATGTGATGACATCAGCAGGCCTATGATGCTTACAATTTTATCACTTATCGACGTGGATAAAGCATCACGTCACGTTCTGGCAAGTATGTCAGTGTGAGAGTGACAGAGATGTCTTATCCACGTAGACAAGTGATAAAATTGGAAGCACAATACGCCGGCTGCAGTACGTGGTTAATGTATAAACTTTTTTTTACAATAGTTATTTGTTATACAAGGGGGCAAAGTTGTATTTTAACGCCGAGTGTGGAATTGAAAAACGAGCAAGTGAAAGGATTCTATAGTTGAACCACGAGCGAAGCGAGTGGTTCGAGAATAGAATCCTGAACTTGCGAGTTTTTTTAACACACGAGAAGTAAAATACATTTGCACCCGAGTGTAACACAAAACTTTTCCCCTCACTATAGCGAGGAAACTACAACGCAAAAAATGCGTTTATCACTGCTTCCAGTAGTTCCAAAGGTGGTAAATCATCTTTATTACTAGATTCACCTACTTTTATCAATTTTAAAGCAGTTAATTTGACTTTATTCAAGGTCGAATTACTTTACCCACTAGTGGATAAAATGCGTTTTTACCCGCTGGTATTAAAGGACAAAACACGTGTTTCCGAGCTAGTGAGGGGAAAAAATAACTGGCTAATACTGCCTGAGCTGAAACTTCGAATACTGTACAGTCAACCAATTGTAACCGAGAGATTTCTTACAATCTGATTTATAACGTCACTGTGACATATTTCTACAGTGGCCTAGGGTTCCAACTGGTTGCTGTACATATTGTGTAACTAGGAAAATGATTGGTCGAGGGGTTGTGAGATGAACCAAAGCAACCTAATTATGTTTGAATTTGATAGGATTTGTCTCGGCGAGTACAGTCAGCATCAATAGAAGCGATTGAAACAACGCATCAAAAGTACATATTTGACATTATGATTAACTTAACTAAATATAAATCTGTACCTAGAGTTTGTGTTTAAAATGTCAAAGTTTAATTTTTTTTCTTCGAGTGTGTATGCATGGCCTTACATGTCTTTTTGTTTAGCGGCGGTTCGAATCCGGCTCTTACCAATGAGTTTTTCTGAACTTATGTGCGAAATGCCATTTGTAATTTGCCAGTCGTTTTTCGGAAACGTCGTGAGGAAACCGGACTAATTCCAATAAGGTCTAGTTACCCTTCGGGTTGGAAGGTCAGATAATATGGCAGTCGCTTTCGTAAAACTAGTGCCTACGCCAAATCTTGGGATTAGTTGTCAAAGCGGACCCCAGGCTCCCATGAGCCCTGGCAAATGCGGTTTGAAGCGTTGTTTAATTCGCTACTTTCGATGTAACTGTATTGAATTAGAAAACAGTCGCTATACTACTTATTATGTCTAATGTGTATCTACCTAATCTTAAGCACCAGTAATACCTACCTTATTAAATTCCGTGGAGATCCAAAGAAGACCATTAATCACATGGTATTTGAGTGCCCTGTTACCAGATACAAAAAGAAAAAGAAAAAGATCTGTTTGGCCCAAAGGTTAGCTGGTAGAGAATGCCTTTTGGTATTAAGTTCGCCTTTTGTACATTTTGTTTACTGTGCAATAAAGTTTAAATAAATAAATAAATAAATAAATACAATGGACCAGCTGAGGATTTTAAAAACCTGACACAAACTGCGTGTTTGTACCTGCAGACTTCTAAATTTTAAGTTTAAATGTAATATTTGGTTCAAACAACAAGTTAGATTTACTTTACAAAATCTAACTTGTTGTTTGAACCAAATATTACATTTAAACTTTAACTAGTGCATTCTACAAGTTACTTGTCATTTGAATCAACAAGTCGATTTTATAAAAGCAACATGACATATATTATAAGACTTCAAAAAGGAGGAGGTTCTCACTTCGATTGATTTTTTTGGACCTAGAACCAAATGTTTCTTTGGTGACTTAATTTCTCGGTAACTTCGGCCCAGATATTATGTTGGCAAGGCTAGACATGTAAAATAACCTAGGTATGCAATTCAAACATTGTCACTGAATGGAACACAATTTTTTTCACAACGCCAACACCAGGAAAATATTCACTGTACTGTAAAACATCAAATAGGGATTCTTACAAAATTTATAAATAGTTAATTACTTATAATAAGTCCATACAGTTATAAAATTAAAAAAACAATTATTACTACATATATATAAAAAAAGGTAGGATACCTAAAGGAACCCGTTCTGGGCCATGCCGGGTCCAAAGATCCCCATCACGCTAGCAGCGTTACCCCGCTGTACGGCGATGGAGACCTGTTGGACAAGCCATGATTCATATATTGTTTTAAACATATGTTTAGCTGATTCAATCAAATATCTTTTAACAAGTTTGATCTTGTTGTTCGTACAAATTCGACTTGTATCATCAATATTGTGATTTATTCCGTTTACTAAAAAACAAAAGAAATTATATTTTATTTGTTTACATGAAAGTTAAAATTCCATTGAAACCAAATGTACTTCAGAAAGTACATTGGGCGCCAAGAGGTTATAACATTTCGATATATACAGGTCACGAGACGGATAAAACTTTTGTCTTAAAACCTGTGCAGAAATAGAACATAAAGAATATCACTTGAAATCAAGGACGATATAATACCGGGACAGACAAGACCATACAAAAAAGCGTAGCGTAAATGTATGGGTCTTTTAGGCTTAACACTAGATGACGCTATTTCGCAGCCTGGAAGTGGCCAAAATCATATTTTCCCTAAATATTTTTGCGTGTTTTTATTTTTTAACCCCCGACGCAAAAACGACGGGGTGTTATAAGTTTGACGTGTCTGTCTGTGTGTATGTCTGTCTGTCTGTCTGTCTGTTTGTCTGTCTGTGTGTGTGTCTGTCTGTGTCATCGTGGCTCTCGAACGGATGAACCGATTTTGATTTAGATTTTTGTTTGAAAGCTGAATTAGTCGGGAGTGTTTTTAGCCATGTTTCATGAAAATCGGTCCACTGTGTCGCGGTCGGGGGTTTTTTCAAAATTTTAATTTTGTAATTAGGTTATTATAAGAAAAAATTACATGCTTATTTATTTTAATATCATGATATTACGTCAATACACATTTGAAAAAATTAAATTGTAAGCATCATCAGTGTAGTTATGATAGTATTTAATAGGTGGTGCTAAAAATTGAGGTACGATAATACTACGATTCTTAGAATGAAGATTGTAAATCCTATATAGGTACCTAAATCATCCTTGCTTGAAATAAAGACGATTCGGTAAGATGCGTTATTGCGTGTTCTGACATTTAGATATCAGTCCTGTGATTTACCCCAAACTTGTTTATAAAAATTATAAACTGACATAGATACCATACACGACTGCCACACAGGGCGGTCGGGGTGGTGTAATGGTTTGTAGGCTTGTGTCGTTCACGAACTATGAACTGCAGCCTTACCACGATCTTTTTAAAAACGATTCAAACGCAGAGCAGTTCAGTTTAGGTGCCTAAACTGAGCGTCTCAATTTGCTACCATGACCTCCAATGTTCAGAGTCGAAACTGAACCGCGTACAAGTGAATGAAAGACCGACATTGTCTCTGGTCCGCAACTGAATCGTTTTGACAAGAAAAGGATGACGCTATAGGAATCGTATAAATCTATCTCGTTTTCCCCTTGTGACGTTTGATCGTTCGAAAACCAGGAACGATTACTAATTTTTAATTTTATTTTATTCTTAAAACTGGAAAAAGAAACATTTAAAATATTTAAATGTAAAATTCACAATAATTACAATGATTTTGTGTAAAATATCGTATCTTTTTGAACAAAACTATAAATAAATGATAAAAATATATATAATGACAGTTCGTTAAAGCTTATGTTTAGAACATCGCGCCCTTGACTAGTAGGTAATTAATAATAAAGTTTTTATTTATGTATTTGAAGTGCTGTGCTCGGCTATAGAACTCGCAGTGTTTGGATGATATTTTAACAAATACGTAAGTCATTAGTATTTGTAGGTAGCTCACTCGTGTCTAAATTTAATGTATTCGCTCTTTTTGATTTGCGTTTTTGCGAAAGTTGCGAGATCATAGGGCACTCTAAAAATGTAAAAACGTGTAGTTAGTTCGAATAGTTGGTCCGTAAATATTACTAAACAAAATCATAAAACTTTATATTTTATTATCGAATCGGTAAGGATCGAAAAACCAAAATAATAAATTAATCAGGTGATGAAACTAGCTTTAGTTATATTTTCCATCTCCTACTCCTTATAAAAAACACAAAACTATTTAGTATCGCTAGTGTTACAGCAAAGCGATTCAGAATAATGCGGTAAGTGAGTAACTTTTTATGAATCGCTAAATTTGACATTCCTGCGATTCAGTTTAGGCTCAAGTGGCATGTCATGGTACGAAATACACTTGAGATGAGTGAATGAAACGGCTGGGACGCTTATCGCTCGCTCGGTCGAAATTTGATCGCAATAACAACGTCGTGGTAGGAAATAGCGACGCAGTTCAGTTTAGGTCCTAAACTGAATCGCGTTAAGAGATCATGGTAAGGCCCCTGTTAGGAATAAAATCCCATCAATGAACGAAATGAACTGAATCTTTCCGTGCTCTGTGAATCGGTCTTTGCTCATTTAGTTCAGTATAGGATCGGCGAGCGCGAGCGGTTTGGATCGAGAATGAGTGTGTGACTGCGCCGACCGAGAGCGAGAGCTACTTAGCAGAGCAACACAAAACGTCAAGTTTTCATATTAAACTTCGGTTACTTACAACCTTTCGGTCCGGAATGTTACTATCTGTGGACTATTCGTATAAATTCGACACTATTCGGTCTCATTCGTTCTGATCTTTCCGACCGCAGTGGTCACTGGTCTGGCTGCACTAAATGAGCAAAGACCTAAAAGAGCGAACTAGTTCGTGGGAGCGATTGAACGAGATCGGAGCGCTCCGATCAAAGAACGAAACGGCACAAGCCTAATGGTTTGAGCACGTCAGCCGCGATAGCTGGAGACCCGGGTTCGATTCCCGGCTTCGCCACCAGTGGGCTTGATCGCTTTTTCTTTAGTGTATGGTATCTGATGGTTTTGTGAGCTGTTGAACTCCTATTAAGTATTTTTGAGATATTAATAAAAAGAAGTCTTGCAAACACTAGTATGGTTTTATTTCATTAGACATTAGGTGACAGAACAGATCTATGACATGTAAAAATATCATAAAAAAGGTAGAAAAAGTATAAAGGTAGAAAGTATATAATACGTAAAGAGGCCGTCATCAACACTCCCCACCCTAGTGCGCAGACTAGCACTAATCAACTAATGATACAGGAGCCACGCGCGCCACCGACCGGCGCAGTACACCAGTAGCGGTGCTGACATCGACTACTCTGATGCGACCATCTTTTCCAGGCAGGACACTCTTTATGAGGCCCCGTGGCCAAACGTTTCGAGGGGAATCAGGGTCAACGACGAGCACAAGGTCACCGACACTCAGTGACTTCTGCTCCTGTTGCCACTTCTTTCTCGGTATTAAAAGTGGGAGGAACTCCTTCATCCAGCGTTTCCAGTACATGTCGGCCAATCGCAACGCTATTCGCCATTGCTTTCTTAAAGCTAAGTCCGAATCATCAAATACGCCATGAACTGGCAATCTGGATGAAGAACCAATAAGGAAATGGTTGGGCGTTAGCGATTCAGATGATCCCGGTTCTACCGACACGTGTGTCAATGGTCGACCGTTGACTATCCCTTCCACTTCCGCTAGCAGGGTGTTCAGAGTCTCGTCTGGAGGCGCTCGTTCTTTTAAAATGACACGAAGAGATCGCTTTACGGTACGAATCAAGCGTTCCCACGCCCCACCCCAATGGGGACTGGCGGGGGGGATAAAGGTCCAACGAATTTGATTGTTAAGAGCAGCGGCCCTTAGATACTCTTTGTCAAGCTCTTGGATGGATCTTCGCAGTTCGACGTCTGCTCCGCGTAGGTTCGTGCCGTTATCGGAATAAATGTGCGACGGCCATCCACGTCGAGACGCCATACGTTGAAGTGCCATAATCAGTGAGTCCGTAGTAAGTGTGTGGACAACTTCTATGTGGACCGCACGAACAGTTAGACAGGTAAATAAAACGCCGTAGCGTTTTTCTCGACGTCTGCCTACGGTGACTTCCATAGGCCCAAACAGGTCGATCCCGCAAAAGGTGAAAGCACGTTGATGATGCGCCATGCGCGCTTGAGGTAAGTCACCCATCCGAGGCACCTGAGGGGTAGCCTTTCTTAACCTGCAGAGCATACAACGAGACGCAACATTTTTCACGGTAGGTCGAAGCTGGATTATCCAATATTCTTGTTTTAGATCATTCACTACCGCTTCTTGGTGTCCGTGTGCAGCCTTCACATGGTAGTGCTTGACCAAGAGCCAAGTAGTAGGATGTCGCCCGTCAAGAATAATGGGTCTTTTAGCTTCCAGGGATACGTCGCAAACAGCATCTATGCGGCCGCTTACGCGTAAGACATTGTTCTCGTCCAAGTAGGGAGATAGATTTCTCAGTCGACTATCGCGTGACAACTCTTTTTCCGCCCTGACTGCTTGTATTTCACTAGCGAAGGAATCCTCTTGAGCCTGCCGCAAGATTAGTTGTTTTGCCTTCTGCATCAGGGCGTAGTCATCAAGGGCAATTCCTCTGCATTTGTGAATAAACTTTAGAACACAAGCAGTAGTTCTCAGAAATCGCAGAAACGAGGGGAAGCGCTCAGGGTCAGGAACCGGGAAACATGTAGGTGAGTTTTGTACTACGGTCATACAAGCTTGAGCAGTGACTTCATTTTCAGGTTCCAGGACGTTTGCTGGCCAAAAAGTCTCATCGCTGTACAAAAACTCAGGTCCCTTGAACCACTCGTTGAGAAAAGACTGATAATTGAACGTTTCTCTTGTGGCAATGTCTGCCACGTTCAGTCCTGTGGGTACATATCTCCACTCAGAGGGTTTTGACAGTTCGTCGATCTCGCCAAGTCTGTTAGCTTCAAATGTTTTGTATCGACGAGTGTTGTTGCCTATCCAGTGTAGCACGGTACTTGAATCACACCAGAAGTGCCGCCGAGTGATGTTCAAACGATGTGCTTTCGCTAGCGAGTCAGCGAGTCGAGCTGCTAACAACGCAGCTTGGAGTTCCAATCGTGGCACAGTTTGAGGTTTCACCGACGAAACGCGGCTTTTACTGGCAACAAACGAGACAAATATTTGGTCGTTACTCTTCCAACGCCAGTACGCGACAGCTGACATAGCTTTAAGTGAGGCATCACTAAATACATGTAGCTCTAAGTCGTTGTAGCTTTGCTGGGTCGCGGCATGAAGAGAAGAGCCTGGTAGAGTTGCTGTCAACTCTTCTCCCATCTTGCACCTGACAGCGCACGACTGGTACCATCTTGGCAGACGAATTTCTCCAATAAGTTTCAGTAATTCCAACCAACTGCACCATTTTTTATATAATTCGTCTGGAATAACATCGTCCCAGTCGAGATGGAGACGCCAGGTGTCCTGCAGCATAACTTTACCCTGTGTAGTGAAAGGTGACAAAAACCCGAAAATGTCAAAGATTGACATAATGACACGTACCATAACCCTCTTGGTAGGTCTTTGTTCGCCTTTGATGACGCTATCAGGAATGCGCTTGAATGACACATCGAACCCTAGTTCATCCTTAGCAGGGTACCATATCAGACCAAGAGTCCGCTCACCATCGTCATGTTCGTCCTGTCCTAACTTCACAGCTGTATCACCTAAAATATCCTTAGGTATAGTGTCGAGCACGGCTGCGCTATTACACATCCAGTTGCGGATTTCGAAACCTCCGGCGCTGTGAATATCTCGAATATTCTTTACCATCTCGATGGCGGAAGCTTCGTCCGGCAGACTATCGATATAGTCATCCATGTAGTGCTGGCAGTGTATAGCAGCGACGGCAGCTGGAAGCGAAGACTCGAACCTGCTAGCGTTCTTGTTCTTTATGTACTGCGCAATGAATGGAGAGCAGTTCGCGCCGAAAATCAGCGACGTCATCGCGTATGTCTTCACTGGACCTGTGGGGTTCCTACCTCTCCACAGGAATCTGAGGGCGTTTTGATCTACAGGATTGATTTTTATTCTCAAAAACATATCTTTTATGTCACCGGTTACTGCTACCCTATCCTCTCGAAAACGAACCATAATGCCGAACAAGGAAGCGAGTAAGTCCGGTCCCGTTAGAAGAAAATCATTGAGGGACTTTCCTTGACTTTTAGCTGCTGCGTCATAAACCAAATGCAGCTTTTTCTTGTTAGGATTGTCGACTCCAAAATGTGGTAAATACCACGTATTGGGCGTGAGTGACGTGTCGGCCATTTCGCGAGCGAAATCGTTTTCAAACAAATGGTTGACACGTTCCTCGTACCTGAGTCCATAAGCTTTGTCAGCTCGCATCTTTTTTTCTACACCCTGTAACCGCTTAAAGGCGCTAGGGTAACTATCGGGCAAGCTGACGTGCGGATCCTTCCATGGTAGACCCACTGACCACCTGCCATTGATGAGCACTGCAGACTTGTCTAACATTTCCTGTGCTTTCACATCGTCAACATTCTCTCTAGGCTTACCTGCAACACCCAAAGAGTCGATCGCAAACGAGCGGCGTACCTCGTCGTGTAGCTCACGCAGGGCGTGCGCGACGGCGTCTTCCTCAGACACCACGCACAAGTGGAGCGTAGCGTGCGCCGAGTGCGCGGGGCGTGCAGCCCGCGGCGCGCGTGGCACGTGTACCGGCCCGTGTATACACCAACCTAAGGGGGTACGTGTTGCTGACGGCTCATTATCCTGCCCTAAACATAATTCTAAAGGCACAAGTAAATTATAATTGTCCTGACCTATTAACAACTCAGGCTTAGAAATCTTAGCATAAGGAAGCTGATTTTTCAATTTTTTCAAATGTTTATACTGGTCGCAATCTACTAATTTGACATTTTGTACAGGTATACCTAATTGATCAACGCTACGTACATTTAAATTATGCGTACTACCATTAATACAAGAAATACGTAAATTGACAACAGTTGCTTCGCGTACGAGTTCGTCGTCCTTCCAGGCGCCGCACACGCGCATGGTCTCGTTGTGGCCGGAGAGGCCGGCGCGCGCCGCCAGCTCCACGCTGAGTAATGAAACTGTAGACCCGTCGTCCAAAAATGCAGTCGTACTAAACACGCCGTTCGGCCCGTGAATGTTGACAGGAACTACTTTCAATAGTACATGCTTTTCAGTATCTATAGAGCATGTCGCAGCTTCAGTTACAGGCGATGACGTAGAACTCGATGTTGTAGGCTCTGTGACTATGTTTGACTCGGGCTGCGGCAAGGCGCTGACATTTACATCGACGGGGCGAGAAGTTAAAGTATCGCCGTCTTTGCCGATATATTCGTAGTGCAGTAGACTGTGGTGTGCATCTCCGCAATTATCCTTGTCGCACATAGGGGCAGAACAAGTCTCACGATCGTGACGTTGCGATATGCATTTGTAGCAAAGTCCATACTTCTTAACGTGGCGCCATCTGTCTTTACGTAAGGCGCGTTTAAACTTCTTGCAATCAGGCAACTTATGATATTGAGTGCGGCAAAATGAGCACTTATCGTTCTTCTCTGTGTTGTCACGTTGGTCAGTTTGCAACAGTATTGCTTGCGCTTTTGGTGCAACTTTCGTAATAGTATCGTGTTGCTTTTGTTTATTTTGCTCAGGGCGATAATTTTGTAGATTGACGTTAGCAGTCGTAGCGATCTTGACAGCTTCGGTGTTCAGAAAATCGGACATAATAGACAATCGTGACTTTCCTCCCTCCTTAATCAATGGGAAGCTGTAGTCAGACCACTTAGAGACAAGGACTGGTGGTATCTTTGAAATTAGCAGTGGTACAATACTGAGACCTTGTATATACTCCTCGCGCCCCACTGCCTTCACAGACTCGACAAAGTTTTGAACTTTGACAGAAAAATTGACAATGTCTTTCTGGTACTCTTGGGACATGGGCTGAAGCTTCTTAATGTCGTGAATAAGTCTGCTTATTATACATTCGGGGTCGCCGTGACGAAGTTCAAGTGTCGCCATGATGCGATCAGGCGAGGCGGCGGACATAAGCAGGGCTGACACGGTTTCTTTAGCTTGTCCATGTAAACACTTACGTAATCGCCATAAGTTTTCCTTCGGGGTAAATTTACATACTTCAGTAGACTCCTCAAACGCTTGTTTAAATTGTAACCATTCGAGCGGATCGCCGGAAAACTTGGGTAAATCTCGCGGCATACACATGCGGCTCAAAATGTTGTCGTGTGACTTATCTTTAGTGGAAGCGAGTGTCAAATTTTTAACTGCAGTTGCAAGCAATTTGATCGTACCGTTCGAGTCGGCGTCGGGAGCTGCCGGCTGGTCGCAGTCGCGCGGGTTATCAACATCCTCGGGGGCGCGCTGCAACGGATCAAGTTCTTGCGAGCTTCGCTCTATCCAGTCTTCGACATTTTGACGTGTGCTCTTGCTAGCGTTACTAATGTGGGAGCTGTGACGTGACGTTATACCACTCTGGTGTGAACTGTATTTCTCGGACTTTAGGTCGGCTAGATCAGCCTCATACTTCAGGTCTATCAACTCGTTAGCAATCTTGGCCTTTTCAATAGCGCGCTCATATTCCAACCTTTTCCTTAGGGCAGACGAAGACTTTGACAACATGCTGTGCGCTGGTAGCGGGTGCGGCACATCGATGTGCTGCGGTGTTTCCATATGGCTGCTACCGGCGACGAACGTCGTGTCCGCAGGTCGGATGGTCATGGAGTGCGGGGGCGAAGACTTAGATAGTCTAATGACATCTGTTTTTGCATCGCGCTCTGCGCGAGCAAGACTTCGTGTCTTAATAGGTGTTCGAATCATTTTGTAGCTCATAACTTACGTGCGCGGTTCAAAACATAACACTAGGACGGCTGCGATGGACCAATGATGGTTTTGTGAGCTGTTGAACTCCTATTAAGTATTTTTGAGATATTAATAAAAAGAAGTCTTGCAAACACTAGTATGGTTTTATTTCATTAGACATTAGGTGACAGAACAGATCTATGACATGTAAAAATATCATAAAAAAGGTAGAAAAAGTATAAAGGTAGAAAGTATATAATACGTAAAGAGGCCGTCATCAACAGTATCTATTTCAGTTTATAATTTATATATTTATTTTTATAACACTAGTAGTGTTACTACTAAAAAAGACAAATAAAAAAAATATTTAATTAAATAATTTGATTTGTTCCCTACGTTATTTATAAAAAGTGTAGTTTTGCCTTAAACAAACTCAGACTCTATTATGTTATGTATGACAGGAACTATGTATTAAAAATAGATATTTGTTACATGATCATTATGATCAATAACAGCTGATATTCACGCTTTCTGAACAATGCAACTTCCGTGGTGACGGGTTTTACTAAGTAACGCATCGATAATTATTCGTTCCTCATGCATGATTAGGTTTTTGTCAATTATGTAGGTTCAATGTAACTTGATCAAGTAAATCGTTAATGATATTGAAATATACTGTCAATCGTCATTTATAAGGCGTGCGTGGGGATATAGATCCAACACGTAGAGGCCGTTTGGAGATATTTGATGTCATGTAGAACGCCTGCTGGAACCCATTCACGGGTACAGCAGGCATTGGAAACTATTGTCAATAAAATGGAAAGAATAGATCAGGTCTATGGGTTGAAGTTTGGATGAGTTATGAAAATGGGTTATTGCAAAGGTCCGGACACCTACCATAACATTGCGTTAACAAGTTATCGAGGCAGGCGGTGACTCGCCACTCGGTAGATGGGCACCTGCTTTGCCATCATAAAGACGGCCAGGCGCAACACCGGCGTGAGTGGCTCAGGGGTGTCGAGAGGTGGTGCTGCGCTTTCTCCGTAGTTACTCGCGGCGTTATGCCCTTTAACACTTCCACCCCTGGAGCGATAGCTCAGACGTTCCTCTCTGGACGGCCAATGAAGGCAAGCCAGAGCTGAGAGTCCTGCGGGTCCCCTTGGGGTTCCACTCCGGCCGGCGAAGACACGCCGGAGACGGAGACCCTGACCGACTCTCGGGAACACTCGGGTCCGTGGGGTCGTCACTCCCCAACAGCTCGCCACAAGCTGCCCTGCGGGTATGGTATCTATGTCAGTTTATAATTTTTATAAACAAGTTATTATTATTATTATTATTTGTTTGTCTTTTCCAGTTCTCGGGACCATGGGGTCCCGGACTTTTGGGAGGCGTGCGTGGGGCCGAAGCCAACAGCGCAGAGGCCCTTTAAGACAGTTTAATTTAAAGTAATGTGACACTAGCCGGCGATTGTCCCTGTCCGCACTATAGAATGCACCCAAGGACAAGCCCCGGTTAGTGTAAAACTATTGCAATGAAAAGAAACAAATTATACTGGGCTATTGGGTTGAGATGTTAGTGTGCTAGTGACCGGTCTATGGAAAGGTCTATGGCAGCTGCCTTGATCATATGTTTTAAAAACACGAAAAAATAGGCAGGCGGTGACTCGCCAACTCACTATATGGGTCCCCGAAAACGGCCGCTCGCACGGAGCGACAAGGGGACAACATAGCGTGAGCGGCTCAGGGTGTGGAGAGGTGTGCGCCGCTTTCTACCCAGTCTGTACGAAACAGCCACTGTGCCAACTCGCGTCTTATGCATATTTCACTTCCACCCTGCGAGCATATAGCTCTGGCACCCCACTCTGGACGACCGGTTAAGGCAAGCCAGAGGTGAGAGTCCTGCGGCCCCTGCTCAGTGTTCACTCCGGCCGGCCAGTAAAGGCAAGCCGGAGGGAGGGGCCTGACCGACTCTCGGGGGCATGGGACCCAAGGGACGCCACTTCCCATTCAGCTCGCCACAAGCTGCCCTTATTATTATTATTTCCTTTATTTATTTTTCTTCTTAGGTTAAGCTTTTTATAATATGAATATAAAAGTAAAATACAAAAACACATACAAAACAATATAAAAAACATATAAACACATTATAAAAAACCTAACCTAGGGTGCCGCCAGCAGCGGGGCAGGGCCCAAGCTGCCGGTGGTTAGGGCTGCAGAGAGAGGAACCGTCGGACTATCCGCGCCGTGTCCAAGATCACCGCCTTCTGCATCTGGCCCTTGATCCAGCCACCTAGCGAGAGTCTTTTAAGATGTTGATCGAGACTCTTCGCTATGAGACCGTTCGCTGAAACGACTATCGGAACAATGATCGTTGAATCAACATCCCACATGGCGGTTATCTCGTGAGCCAAGTCTAGGTACTTACTGGACTTGTCCTTCTCGGCTTTCACGAGATTCTCATCATGGGGGATGGTGATGTCAACGAGCACGGCCCGGCGTTGCGGTCGATCTATTATCACAATGTCAGGCTTATTGGCTACAATAGTCCTGTCAGTGATAATAGATCGATCCCAATAGAGCGTGGCACGACCATTTTCAAGAACTGGCGCAGGCAAGTACTTGTAGTACGGTACTTCGCGGTCCACAAGGCCGTATTGAAGAGCAAGTTGCTGGTGAATAATCCTGGCTACGAGATTATGTCTGTGCAGGTACTCGCCGTTAGCAAGATGAGAACAACCGGAAATGATATGCCTGAGTGACTCTCCGGGACGGCGGCATGCCCGACAAATGTCGACCGTACCGTCCTTCAGGATATATTTCCGGTAGTTGTTCGTCATCATAACTTCGTCCGCAATTGCACAGGCAAAACCCTCGGTTTCTCCGAAGAGGTCCCCGAATCGTAACCAGTTCACCGATGCGAGCAGGTCTACATCGGGTCCCGTGAGGGCCTTGTAGAACCGCCCGTGTAGCTGCTTGCTCTCCCATACCGCCTTGCGGTCCGCAGTACTTAGTACCACAGGTTTGCGCCAGTTCTCTTTCGCCAAGGAGAGCGGCGTGAGGTTTCCGTCAACTGCCACCACATCACGATGCATCCCACATTCGTTGTTAAGGAAGTAATTCCTGAGATTGTACACCTCACGGTTGTGGAGATCTTTGGCGTTTAGGAAGCCTCGACCTCCGCACTTCCGTGGGATGTACAATCTCATAACAGACGAGCGCGGGTGTAACATACGATGTGTGGTAAGCAGTGAACGGACCCTCCGATCCAGGGCGTCCAGCTCAGTCTGGGTCCACCGTAGTATGCCAAAGGAGTATGTGAGTAGAGGCATTACCCAGGCGTTAAAGGCGCGCACTTTGTTGCCTCCTGACAAAAGACTGTTAAGGACTTTTGTGAGCCGACTGAAAAAGCGCTCCTTCACCGACCGTCTAATGCCAACATCCTCAATACCCAACGACTGTGACATACCAAGGTACTTATAGGTTTCTGATTCAGAGATAGATCTGAACGACATCGTCTCAGAAAGTTGTAAATTTTCTGAATTTACAACCTCCCCCGCTGTACATGCATAACCGCACACTTATCGACACCAAACTCCATTCTGATGGCGGTACTGAAAACTTCTGTGGTTTTCAATAGCACCATCAGGTCTTGGGCGTTCGGTGCAAATAGTTTGAGATCGTCCATGTACAGAAGGTGAGAGATGACTTCACCCTCTCTCCGAAGCCGGCAACCTAGCCCAGAATCCTTCAGCAGCGTGCTGAGGGGATTCAGAGCTAGGCAGAACCATAATGGACTCAAACTGTCACCCTGGAATATTCCTCGCTCAATCCTTATGAAGTCCTGCGGGCCAGGGGGTCATCCCTGCCTCCTGGTTGACGAAGGACTGTGGTCCACTGCCTCATACATGCAGCCAGGAAGGATATTAAAGCTGCATCAAGTTTATACAGCTCCAATACCCTTCTCAGCCATGAATGAGGCACCGAATCATAGGCCTTCTTATAGTCAATCCAAGCGGCCGAGATGGCTCCCCTGTTCCGCCGAACTTGTTGGCAGATGGTCATGTCTATGAGGAGGAGCTCTTTAGTACCACGGGACCCAACCCTACATCCATTTTGAGCGGGAGCCAGAATGTTGTTAGCGACAATATGCGCGTTAATTTTTGCTCTCAAAATGGATGTAAGGAGCTTGTAAAGTGTAGGCAAGCACGTAATGGGTCTGTAGTTTTTTGCTTCCGTGGTACTACCGGACTTATAGAGCAGGAAAGTAACACCAGTTGTTAGGGAAGGTGGGAGAGAACCAAGATCGAGGGCTTGTTGAAATTGCGTTGCCAAACGCGAGTGCGAGCATCGAAACCATTTTAGCCAGAAGTTGTGCAATCCGTCCGGTCCAGGACTTTTCCAGTTCTGGGCCGTACGGGTAGCACAACTTACGTCGTCGGGGCTGATGGTGATAGCCCCCATAGGCTCGATGTTCTCGCACCCACGTTCGACAACGGCCATCCACTCGCCCTCCGTGTGCTCAACGGGCACCGACCAGATGCTACGCCAGAAATCAGACATGGCAGTAGCATCCGGTAGCCGCACGTCGGACACACGAGGGTCGGTTTCCTCCCACCTTCGGTATACTTTCCTTTGGTCGCTTTGAAAAAGACGATTTTGCTGGAATCGGTCCACACGCTTTCTGTAGCGGCGAATACGGCTTGCCCATGCATAGACTTTCTGCTTCAGGAAGTCGATGCGCTCTGTGACATTGGCCAAATAGTCGCGGGGCCTGATGCCCGTCCCCGCGAACGCCTGGTTCACAAAGCGCATTACTCGGGGGCGATTATTACCCCCTCTGAAGCAGATCAGCTTTGCAATGAGAGTCTTAAACGAGTTGATACGACGCTCGATCCGTACTTGCCATGCAGGGACACCTCCGGCGGTCCTAGTTGCACGGTCAGCGTCCGGAAACTTGACTCGAGCAACACGGCACGCCGCGATGGCCCCGCAGTACATGATCGAGTGTGTATCATCTAGATCTTTACTAGTCCGCATATATGGATCTAGTAAAGCATTTAAGGCTCCTATTAGCGCTAGATTGCGTCTATTCATGGGCAGACGTGGTAATCGTGGCCTAGGGTTGTTTGTGGAGCGATACTGCGTAATCGCCTCTTCCAAAGACCTCCTCAGTTGCTCATTGGCAGGCTCACTCTCGCTCTGACTCGCGAAGTCCCCGCCGTCGTTACCGGAATCAACCCGCGGCGCCTCCGGTGCCAGGTCGGGTTCGGGCACCGGGTCCGGCGACATGGCGGGCAAATCCCGCCCCGAGGCGGGGTCCGCGCGAGTAGCGAGAGCCTCCTGGCGAAGCCGATCAAGTGTGGCGTCATCCAACCGCTTTGACCGCTGAATGACACGCACCTGATCCGACAGTCGCTGCTCCGATACGGTGGTGGTGGGTTCAAGCGTCTGAAACAGAAGCAGCATTCTTGAACGATACGCGGACAGCCTAGTTCCCCCCTCTGTAGCCCCATAGTACGCTCGCATGACATTCTCGTTCATCAACTGAGACCATCTCATGCGGCGCACTACACCACCGGCAGCGGGAGCCGTGGGCGGGGCAGGATGTCCCGCAGGCCCCAAGCGTGCCGGCAGCGGTGGCCGCCCTCGTCGCGCTGGTGGTCGTGGCGGCGGCGGCGGCGGCCCGCTCTCGTCGCTCGACTCGCTGGTGTCGGCCGCGGTAGCGAACTCGTCGCTCGACGGCGGTTGCGAGGAGACGGACGAGGCGGGCGAGGGTGGTGGGCGTGCGCTTTGTAGAACCGCTGATTGTCCGCGTGTTTTGCTTCTTGTGATCATTCCGTGATATTTGTCTTGTCGTACATGTCGATAATTTTTATGAAATATACCCAATACAAGTTTGGTCACATGTAGAACTGACTTGGGTTCTGGTTTCCATAAAAAGTAACTCAAAAATCAACATGTAAATACAAAATATCCAAAAAAAATTAAGAGAGATTAGCAAAACATGTTTGTGGTTGACAGCGTCATTTTTTTTTTTTATTATTATTATTATTATTTATTGAATTACTATACAGTCGACAAATATTACAATTTATCACAGGCCCTGCAAAACTGTTTAACAGTTTGACTGCAGGATAAGAGTATCTTATTAAGAATAGTTACAGGAAGTAATATCTAAAAACATTTAAAATTAGGACTGAACAAGTTACTATGGCAGGCTATTTAATAAATACTTTTTTAATTTTCTCTTAAATTTATGCTTGTTTGGTTCGAGACGGATGTCCACAGGTAGACTATTGAGAGTGTATGGTAAACGCTTTTTTAGAGTTCTGTCACCGTAATAGTTGTTAACTCTAGGCACTTCATATTTACCCGTGGACACCGATCTGGTGCCATATGCGTGTGGAGCCCCACACAGGTAGTGCTCCTGACTGTCATGGTTGTTGATGGCTAATAGGTACTTGTGTTTTAAACTAATCGGGAGTATTTTACATATTTTAAATAGTTTTCGGTAGTCGTTTTTACACATGTTTTTAATTTTTTTGGGGACTAGTAGTTTTAAAAACCTAATCTGCAGTGACTCTAATTTATCTATATAGGTTTTAAATGTGAGACCATAACAATCAAGAGCATATCCCAATATAGAGTCTACCAGTGCAAAGTACAAACATTTTAATGTACCGATAGGTACTTTATAACTGAGATGATAAAACTTACATAATAATATTTTTAGTTTACTACAAATATAATCTATATGTTGAGACCAAGAAAATTTAGTGTCTATTTTAACTCCTAGGTAGGTTACACAGTCTACTTTGTCTATGGCGTTACATTGGCAGTTGGTTCTATTATTATGTAAACATTGATAACTATGGGCAACAAGATGAGTTCTACGATCTGGCATACTTAAGTGCGGAGAATATATTACAAGAAGTTTAGTTTTTTCTGCGTTTAATAAAATTCCGTTATCGTGGGACCATTGTACTATTGCATCTATGTCTTGTTGTATATTTCGGCTCATGTCATCGAGATCGGTTCCGGCACTTACAGTGCACAGATCATCGGCAAACATGTAGGGTGTACCGTGACGTACAACTCCTCCTATGCTGTTGACATGCATCATGTAGCAGACCGGGCCGCACCCCGAGCCTTGCGGCACCCCGCAGTCCACCGCCACCTCGTCACTGAGCACGTCGCCAACCTTCACTCGATAGCTCCGCGACGTGAGATAGTCGCGGAACCATCCGTTAAGCGGCTGTTTGATGCCACATTCGTCCATAGCATTTAAAAGAGTTTCCGTTTCGAGAGTGTCAAAAGCTTTTTTAAAGTCGTAAAATATTGCTATAACAAATTTTTGGTGTTCTATATGTGTATTTATTTCATCGGTGAATTTAGATAATAGAGTATGCGTACCTTTGCCTTTTTGAAACCCGTGCTGATAGTTATAAAGAATTGAATTGGATTGCAGATAATTCCCTACTTGACTAATTATACACTTTTCCATAATTTTTTCTATACTTGACAAGATTGATATTGGTCTGTAGTTTGAGCACTCTGAACGGTCACCCTTTTTATGAATCGGACGAATGATGGCTTCTTTTAATTTGTTGGGAAATAAATTATGATTAACTGATAAATTAATTAATTTAGCTATAATAGGACTTACTTTATCTACAAGTAATTTTAGATCAGACATGCGCACGAGGTCGCTGCCCGGAGCCTTTCTGGTGTTCATGTTATTAATAATTTTTTTGACTTGATGGCTGGTCACCTGCTGCCACCTCATGCTCATGTCTGAGTCCTTTACATAGGTGCCCCTGTCTAACCACTTATCCGTACATATATGTTTGATAACACTCACATCGTTAGAGAAGTTTCTCGCAAACTTGTCACGTCGTTTCGATTAATCTGTTACGACGGATTGTAAAGATAAACGGTTTACAGGACTACGTCTTGACTTGCTGAGTCCGACGAAATCATGGTATAAACTACGAAGTTACTAAGTATTCTGATAAATTCTCGTTCTCGAGAACATTCTCAGAAGTTACCGAAAATTCTCATGAGGAAAGTTCTGCAACTTTGGAAACTTCTCGTCCGTGCATTGCTAGATAAACCGTACCATATACGGGGACCTGACCCGATTTTACCAGATGAAGATGAATTTCATGAACAATTAATATTGTCTCCCTAATGTATATTGTTTCCCTAATCGGAAAAATTATTTTATCAAATATTTTTCACTTATAATTTTATCTGGAAGCCATTTATCGTAAATGAGTCCCTATATGTGGCTTATTTTGACATTAGAATTTTATTAGAAGTTTGATTTCAGTAGTGAATAGTGACACAATACAGGGTGTAACAAAAATGGTGGTGATCCGTCAATAGTGACACAAAAGTGAAAATTTTTTTAATTTTCTTCTACTTTTTCCTGATATAATTATCTTAAAATCAAAACTTGAAACGTGGTTTGCATTATTTTAGTATTTTCCTAAATGCATATTTTATTTATATCACATTTTTCTCTTGCGTTATAGCGAAGTTTATTTCCCTCGCAACGGGCTGATCAGTTTGTTAACTTCAGCTCAAAAAAATAAAATCCATAAAAAAACAATTTTTCAAATAGTTTATTTTCGCCGCAGTCTTATAACAATTAAGGTCGTCGACTAAAGACTATATTAAGTATTAAAGGTAAAATATCACATATCACTTGAGTACTGGCTGCACCGACACTTAGTGGTACTCGTGGTGCGCGGGCGCTGTGTTGTGTACTACCGCGTTGAAACTAGAAAAGAAGAGAAAAAAAATACCATTAGAAAAAGTGATATAATCTGGCACCATAATCTTGACTGAAATGGAAAAAAATCGAAGATGGCGCCTGCAATGTATGGGATATCGGTCTGATAATGTGTCGATCGGATAATATGAAAAAGCACTTATTCGAACCGCTTATAAACGTCAATGTGGCATTTCAAAATGATGTGTGCATATTTATCGCTAGGAAAACTATTTAATTTTGACGTCATTACAAAACTACAAGCGTATAGGTACTTGACAATAAAATAAAAGAACACCAATATTTAAAGACACTAGCAACCCCACCACCATTTAAGACATTCTTTAGAAACTCTCTAGTCGAAACAATCAACAAGGATAATAAGTACTTTTTCCCCTTACTAGCTCGGAAACACGTGTTTTTCCTTTAATACCAGCGGGTAAAAACGCATTTTATCCACTAGTGAGTAAAGTAATTTGACCTTGAATAAAATCAAATTAACTGCTTTTAAACTGATAAAAGCAGGTGAATCTAGTAATAAAGATGATTTACCACCTGCGGAACTACTTGAAGCTGTAATAAACGCATTTTTTGCGTTGTAGTTTCCTCGCTGTAGTGAGGGGAAAAGTGTTGTGTTACACTCGGGTGCAAATGTATTTTACTTCTCGTGTGTTAAAAAACTCGCAAGTTCAGGATTCTATTCTCGAACCATTCGCTTCGCTCGTGGTTCAACTATAGAATACTTTCACTTGCTTGTTTTTCAATTCCACACTCGGCGTTAAAATACAACTTTGCCCCCTTGTATAACAAATAACTATTTCAGTGTTGTTCAAAAACATTTTGATAACATCTTTGTTCTTTAGTATGATGTAAAGCATACCTACTAAATAAAAAGTAGCGACATCTAGTGACTAGTCATCATTACCAGAAATATTTCGATAGGCAAACTCCTTTTTATGGCTATTTACGCCGAAATTACCGTATCCAAGCCAAATTTCCAAGCCGCGAACAGACAGATAGACTGCTAGATGGTCAGTGGCAAAATTATGGATTGCTAGTTGATTACTGACCAAAAAATTATATTGCAATTACTAGAACACAATATTTTACTATGAATATTCAAGAAGCGATCATCTTACCCATTATGGTCATCAGCGGTGTAGGTGACCTTGCGGAAGGAGCCATCGGGCTGCAGCAGTGAGTATTCACCCTTCACGACGTCACCGTCGCGGGCCTCGTGCTGGGTCTTGTGGTCGCCGGTGTGGGGGTCGGATACTGAGTACGAATAGTCGTATTTGGGATGGGCCTGTTGAAAAAAAAAGTTAGTAAATGTGAAAATCATCAAGATTATTCGCATGAATTTGTTTAGATAACAAATCGTCATAACGAATGAAACGCCATCATACTTATAGAGCACAAAGCGTTATGCATCTAGATATGGAAGCACAAGCGATTGTTGTCTTGTATGACACCCTGTGCTTAACACTTTGAAACCGGGCTCACGCGGCGCCGACATTTTCGCTACATGTAATCGGCTACGCTTCTACGAGCGGTGTTAAACGGGTTCCGTAAGTGTTAAAGTCCCGTAAGCGCAGCGCAGTTTAAAATTCCATATGAGGTTTGCCGAAACGTTTATGTCACGTCACATTTCCGAATTGTACTAGAAGTACAAGTTCACAGGAGACTAAGATATAAATTCTAAGTTTAGTAGAGCAAAGTTGGAATGTCGAATTGTCGATGCCGTTTCAATAGGTCAATCGTTAATGCTAACGCACTTAACATTTAGGGTCGTGATATTCTGTTCATTAAATCACCGAAGAGTGAACTTTGCAATGACCTATTTATTATAGTATGTCCTCTAAGTATGTAGGTACATTCCACATGGTAATATTACTTGAGTAATATACAATGAACACAAACTCGATTTGTAAATCCAAGCAAAAACAAAATAGAATCTGAATTTTGTTGTTAATGTTGACGTATGGTCATTTATCATGTCGAATTACTTTTATTTCACAAGAGCGCTCACATGTGATTACCGGCCAGCAGGTGCATTAGTGTCTGACATTGTCTATAAGTGTCTATTTGTTGTATAATCACCACAATTACATTGACTTTAGCGCTGGAAACTGTAACGTTTGCCATTGTTTCAGATCAGATAAGCTCGATACGTTCGCGGACTGCGCAAGCAAACGAGTTAAATGAAAACTCTGCAGATTAGTGACAAAGTAAAACTGTCAAATCGTGAGAGCTTTTACGCAAGCGCCAGTATATTTAGGTCAGCATCGGCCAGCAATGATTCCACATCTGCCATTAAAACAAGCGTGAGAGCACGCGCCGGTTTATGCAAACAACGGTCCATTTTCCCTTGTATCATGACAGTCATTACGTCCCGGGGGCCTCGTGATTTGTGGGCGCCAATGTCGCAAGCGCCCTGGGAACCGCTCCGTTATCGGCCTTGCAGTCACGACCGGGATATACTGAGTTCTATGCAAAAGTGTTATGTAACCCACTTTATATCATATCATTACTTGCGGTGCGCGACTTATGACTGGACCGTAAAGACTGGCGACAACGGACTGAACCATGAATTATCTTTGAGTTACATAGTCTGTTAATTCCTCCGTCGTGGGATATTATGGCGTTGCTCAATAGTGCTCAACTATGTCGAAATCAATATGTAGCTTATCCTGTATATGTTGTGAACAGAGTTTTATTTTGATAAAGTGAACAACGGATTTCTAATGCTAAATTCCACACGTTAAACATGTGGTTACTTAATAGAAAAAAATGTCCTTTGTTTGTCAGATGCTGTAATACGCGGCTGCTTCCATACAATTTATGATAGATTTTTCCGACAATTGTTTTCACACGTGCATTGAATAAGCATAGGAAACAAATTCATACGCTAGGATTGTCTGCGTGCGTTGAATTATTCAAAGAAATTGGTCCGTTTAAGGAAGCTGAATAATTTTGCGTTGTTAGATGCATTGATCCATTTCATGCAAAAATAGTGACGCAAGTAGGCCGGGAGGGCCGCGGGCGCAGGGTCCCGGAAACGCAGCCGATTGTGTTGAATCGGGCCGCAACACGCGGTTTATGCAAGCCATCAATTAGCTCGTTACTTCGTATTACGCCACCGGTGGGTAACATAGGCCCAGGGAAACAAAACCAGCTTTATTGCTCCACTTGCCGCGAGATATTAGCGTTTGTTTATTCGCGTAACAGCTTTAATTAAGAGAAAATTGCATCTGTTATGTTAGATTTTCATGCGTGTTGAACACTGTCGTTGAAAATGGTTATCTAATTTTATTGTAGGTAATGTTTTGAATTAGTAACGTGTAATAATGTAAGAAATTGTTGGTGGTGTTGTAATTGTAACGAGCTTTGCGACGATTACGCGGCGCCCGCGCAGGCTGGAACGGCCGCGATGTTCATTTGCTGAAGGTTAATGTGCTCGGTATAATGGAATGAAACGACGGGACATTAAGCTTCACGGGATGGGGAAATCTGCCCTCCTTACTGATACATATCTTGGGTTAGGTGTTGCAGAAAACAAGTGCAGCAAGGCCACATATTTATGTATTACTTTATTAATCATACCAGTTCTTAAGTTTTTAAAATGACGATATTATGGAGGTTACTCGTATCATATCGACGAGCTTTTTTATTGTTAACAAAATTAATTAGGTACCTGTTAGATATTGATACCAGTCATAGTTTTTATTTTACATATTTAGAAATTATAGAAATTCACTCGTTGATGAACATTTTACTTTCTTTGTTACTTTTTCGAACTTAGGTGTTTTGGTCATCTCGCAATTTAGGCGCTTAATTTGAATCTAGTAACTTACAGTGCTTGAAACTGGTTGCCAAATATTTTATGTGTGTAATATACTTAATATTAAAATTTTCTCACTTTTAGAATTAAAAAAAGAAATAGTAGTAAATTTTATAAATCAATTTTAATCTAGATTATGAAATGGTAGTATTCGTTTTGGGACAAATTGTGTTAAATGTTTTATTGTCGAAATTACGACTGTACATGACGTCCTCATTAAAAAAAGGCTGGTAAAAAAATCGTTCTAAAATAGTCAAAATAACTTTAGTGGCTTTTTCATTAGCAGCATGATCTATGTAGGTTATTTAATATTTTTTCTTGTCATTAAAGAACATTTGACATCTCTGAGAGTTTCAGTCCTCCACAAACTAGAGAAGCCACTTACTACCAAGAAGGAAGTAGGAGTATGATCGTATGATATCTCGCTCAAACTTGACGATCACGCCTGAATCTGATGAATCATCTGACTTGCGGCTACATGGTGTGGATTTGTGCTTCCTGAAAATTATATTTAATCAAGGAATCTCACATGATAGTCGACGTGATGGTCTTCGTGTCCTCCGTAGTGGGCTACAGGCGCGGCGTACGCGACGGCTTCGTGGCCGTACTCCTCGCCGCCGTAGTGGCCCAGCTGGACGACGCCAGCCGCTGCCAGCGCGACTACGGACAGGACGACTGCGGCCTGCAAGCAAACAAGGTGCATGCGATTAGCAGCAGAAACAAGTGACGACTAAGGCATGAAGTCATAACATCGCACAAAAAGAAGGCCGCATACATTTCTGACACACTGTTATTTGTTGAGCCATAAGAGTGTGTCAGATATTTATGCAGCTTTATTATTGCCGGTGACTGTAGAAGATAGCTGGGGAAAAGTTTGCTGGAACGATAATCGATGCTGGTGATATCGTTGATAATGTTTGGGTGATCACTGATCAATAGCCAATATGGCAATCTTTTACGCTCCGCAGCGTAGCGAAGCTATTTTTATCACCCTTTTGTATTAGAGCGACAGAGATTGACAATTTGTTGGCTAAGTAACGTAGTCGACTGGCATGTTGGTTGTGCACCATGGTATTTACCGTCTACCAAGTAGATACTAGAAGGTGAGTAGGAAGTAAAATACTTGGTGTTAAAATTCTGATGAAAACTGGTTGTTATCAGTGATTACTAAGTAGTCAGGTTAATAATATTAATGTAGGAAACAGGATTGGTTGGAGCTTAATATAACATCTTGAGTACGAAGGATGATCCTGATGAAAAGCTCCAACACCCCGTTGCAACAAAACAACGTTACTGCAGTTGCCTAAGGTAATATCGTGAAGTAGTCTAAAAGGGTTGTCTCGGATCCAGGGCACTTAGGGCTATCGCGGCGTGAGCAATCCTTTCACTTAGTGAATCACGGGCACTTACTTTGGCGATCATTTTGCGTTTGAATAAGGTTTGCTTCGTCTGAACGACCACACACGACTGGTGGTGAAGAGCGTAGCCGCTGACTTTTATATTGGTTTAACCGCCGAGATGCGACGCAGTGTGCGTTGTCTACGCAAGACTACGGTAGTTGATAATGATAAAGTAATTACGTCAAAATTACGTAGCCTGGTTCAAGGTGATTAGAACATGTGTTAGACAATAGTCTGAAAAATTAGACCATTTTGCCTCTGATTACTTTCTACGGTAATGCTGGCTGGGGTTGCGTTTAGCGCGTTGCACAATGCATAGCGATGTGACAACGATTACAGTTTATGATCCTTTCTGTTTTCTCTTCTCGGGATATCTGATTAGATTCTACGTGACCACTGCCGTTTGCCAAACTGCCAAAGGAACCTCTATAAGATGTAGTAGGTACCTACGTTATAATCGCCAAGTATTTTCTAATGCAGTATTTTGAAAGAGTATCTGAGAAACCTATTGAAACTCCAGATATAAGCAATTAACACGTCGAAGTGTGAGCTATAAAACGCAATACTTTCATTAACTCTTAGCACTTGAAGATTGAACCTGTCGAGTTAACATGTAATTAGATACCTGCGTAAAGAAGTAAGTAGAGCGTTGCCGGAGAACATATGCAAGAGCGGCCTAAAGACAAAATAATGACCGTAATAATGACGACCTTGCCCGAGACAATTTAAATATGCAATTGTATCACATTCTTCGCTGCATATTTTATTAAGTAACGTAAATAAAATAAAAAGTATTGAGTAGTTTAGATATATGACAATGAACTACATACGCATATGATTATTCAATCTTCTTATTTAGGTACTTAGTTCAACATTTGTATTGGAGACTTTGCCAACACTTTGAAACGCTGGTGGCCTAGCGGTAAGAGCGTGCGACTTTCAATCCGGAGGTCGCGGGTTCGATCCCCGGCTCGTACCAATGAGTTTTTCGGGACTTATGTGCGAAATGTCATTTGATATTTGCCAGTCGCTTATCGGTGAAGGAAAACATCGTGAGGAAACCGGACTAATCCCAAAAGGGCTAGTTACCCTTCGGGTTGGAAGGTCAGATGGCAGTCGCTTTCGTAAAACTAGTGCCTACGCCAAATATTGGGATTAGTTGTCAAAGCGGACTCCAGGCTCCCATGAGCCGTAGCAAATGACGGGATAACGCAAGGAGGATGATGATGATGACTTTTGCAAACACGTGATGGCGACTTTGCCGAGTTTGAGGTACTTACTTTCCTAAAAATATTTTTACCAATAAGCAATGGACCTGATAACAATACCTACGAATTTACTGATTTAATTTAGGGTGGCCACATCTAGCGTCTCGCGAGCGTCGCGTCGGGCCAACTGTATGGAAAAAGACGTCGCGGACGCGACGTCGACGCGGCATCAGGCTTTGCCCATACAGTTGGCCCGACGCGACGCTCGCGAGACGCTAGATGTGGGGGGGACCCTTAAAATGAGCTTTTCATCTATACTTAATTAACTGCACGGATTTCTAAGTTTGTTTAGGCGATGCACGTGAGTACTATAGGTTAATTCCCTACTCGTTGCCATTCATATCAGCAGGTAGCTTTATGGAGATCAGGTCTTTTGCAAAATTGTGCGGCTGGATGATGGAGTTAAGACTCGCTTAGCATGAAGCAGATATAGTGCATATGCGCTATTAGGCAGATTGAATTCTGGTGCCGTAGCATAATGGCATTTCTGATGCGACGCGAAACGAAAACGAAACGCCGCGAAAGGTAGTCTGGGTTTGTCGCGCCAATACGCAAGAGCGATAGAGGTAGATATCTACGAGCGTTTCGTTTCGTGAGCGTTTGTGCCGTTCGGCTACATACCCGTTCGGCTACATACCCTGGAACTCTTGGAGTTTCCACACTCAGAGAAAATACAACCAGTTTTCATGTTCGTTCAACAAGTTTTTTGGTTAAAATAGCGCCTATGGGGTATTTCACCTTACGTGCTCTTTGGTTCAAACAACAAGCTACTTGTCATTTGAATCGGCAATATATTTGAATCAACAAGTCGATTTTATAAAACAACCTGACACATATTGTTTTAAACATACGTTTGGCTGATTCAAACGGATAAACCGCAACAAGTCGAACTTGTTAAATTCACAATGCAAATTTCTCTCAGTGCACTCTGCAGGAGTGGAGTAGACTGGATATTTTCTTTGCTGGAGACGCGTTTGCGGTTAAACTTGGTATTTTGCTTTAGATGCAGAAGAGGCCTAGCTACAAACAGTCGAAATTTATTTGACAACTTGAAAAAAATTCAAAACGAAATATTGATCGAAGTCCTGAACATACCCGCTGATACATATAAAGTATCATTTACCCAATACAACTTCCGTTTCTCTTTTCAACCCTTTATAGAGATGGTGATTACCCCGTGTGTTGATATTTTAATAGAATGAAGATTAGTCATAACAACTTTAACTAACTCGTTATTCAGTTGCAATAGATAAGTTCATAAGTTGAGGATTATGACATTTTGAGTGGCACTTCCGTCATCTGATAAAATCTTGACGTAAGATGTCTGAATTCGCTTAGTGAAAATATTAAACATTTCAAGTAAAGTGGACAAGTTAAAATTACGACACAAAGTTTCAAAATGCTGTGCATATTTATGAAACTTTGTATTTAAAATGAATGAGGTAAATGTACATAATTTAGTAAATTTTCTTCTAACGTCCGAGTGACCAATTAAATACTTAGGAAAATAAATACTAAGTATTTGTATATTATATTATATCGTTGTCTGAGTACCTGCAACACAAGCCTTCTTAAGCTTACCGTGGGACTCAGTCAATCTGTGTAAGAATGTCCTATAATATTTACTTATTTATCAATGAATTCATTTATAATTTCTCCATGCAATTTTGTAGCGCACTGTACTATCAGCTGCATGGAGAAATTATGAATGAATTCATTGATAAACTCCCAGTGCACTTTTGCAGCTGATAGTACGTGAAAACTAGCACCTAAAGTGTAAACATAGAAATCAGTTTCACGTTTCTTTTTTAGTCCAAAAGAAATAGATGATTATAATGTATTATAATTAGTAAGTATCTGTTAACTACGACTACTACGTGCTAAATGATCAAGCTTATTAGTCTGATAAGTGAAGTGTATCTTTGACTGACGACAAATTTAAATTTTTACAATTATCACAGCCATGTGCAATAGTACACAGAGCCAGAAGGGAGCAAAATTATAAGGACAGCATCTAAGGCGAGGATATTTGTTATTGTAGCCTGAATGAAGCAGATGACGCCATAATTGAATCCTAGCTGAAGAAAAAAATTGCTTTATTGCAGCGATTCTTAATAACAACATCAAAAGCCTAAAACAAGCTTTTTCATTTAAAAAACTCTTAAACCGATAAGGTAAAATTAAAATCAAGTTCATATCGAGCTTGAAACTGTCTTTAAATAGAGCCACTATATTATAGGTACTACGTAGACATAGATTCAACTTAGACATACTAGAGACACCCAACTTGAAATTGATCAAAACTGTGCGACTGTTCGTCAATAATTAGTTCTTATATGAACACAAAACTCATATAGACAGTAAGAATAATAACATTACAATAAAGTAAATGACATTATTACCAAGTGTTACGAAGCATTCATTAAATAACTTCAATTTGTAAACTTTGACAAGCAATTTTCAATAGAAATAATTCTGTTTCGAAATGTAATTGCTTATGTGTGTGGACTGTGTGGGCTATTCATGTTTATTATAATTATTTCGGTTAGGCAAGTTTGTCAAAATTGTTGAACTGCTGAATATTCCTATGAGGTTTTGAAGAAATATGAATACATACAGACATACTCGTAAAAATCTTTTAACAAGTTTTTGAACTACATAGGTACTTGTATTTTATCTCGTTAATCAACTTGCACGTTTTGTGTACTAGGATGTTATAGTGAATATTTTTTTTTTATACTGCGTCGGTACCAAACCAGCATACGGTATGTCTGAAGATAAGCAGTCTTTGTAGGTCATGGACACATAAAACTCCAGAAGATGTAACATGCGTATTGGGGACCCTAAGAGAAGATCTGTCATCTTATTTTTACGGACGTCGTGACGTAGGCCGTAAAGTAGGTACCATACACGTTACATGATCGTCATGTACCATAGGGTACATATTTATAGTTCATGGCTGATCTTATTTTCATGTATTCGTATGGCCAAAGGCATAATTATGTATCTCCGTATAGACTGCTACAGTCTAAGAAAAAAAATGGTGGCCTAGATGGCGTTACACCTTTGGGGGACGCCCGGCTAGATGGCGCTAATATTAATATTTTTTGACATTTTGCCCGACAGTCGGGTTCTTGGTAGCACATATCAAGCTAAGAATATGGGCCAAATTGTCAAAGCTGAGGTTTAAAACTAAAAGTTCAAAGCTTGTGACGAGAGATGGCAGTATAATATGCACTGTGATTACATATTTTACTTTGACAGTAACTCTCTATAATACTTGATCCTCTTTGGTATGGCGTTGGGATCGGATGTAGTCCGAAACCACCCGAACATTCCAAAAACCTTCAAAGAGCTTTTGTTGTTTGTGGCCTAGGAATATTTATTTTCAAACAGACAGAGAGAGTCATACTGTATAGTCTTTGTCTGACACTCGAAAAAAGGGATGAGTGGCAACTGGCAAGTATAGTTTCCTCTCTAGTTATTTACTACTAATCATACTTACATTGTAGTTGTTACTTGTTACCGGTGTGAGGTTGAATACATTTTCTCCAATTTTTTCGACGGTTAGGCGTGTTATTTATCGGTTCTGTTTAATTAGCACTCATTATTGTTACTCAACCAGTGCATCGAGCGTTCCCGCGTCAGATACGTAACATTGTAAAAACGTATCTCAATATCAGTACTTTTTTCTACTCACACCTTAGGTAGGTACTTACTTAAGTAGACTCGTCAAGTAGTCATTATTATCAGTATATAAATAATAAAATGAAATATATATAATACACGAAAGAAGAAAGACCGACGCCGACGCGGCGGGCACGGTCTAGTCGTTAATAAGATGAGACGTTAGCCGCGTCAGCTGAAGACATGGGTTCAATCCCGGCCCGGTTTTTTATTTCGTGTATGATATCTATTTCAGTTTAGACTCATCAAATTGCTTATTATTCCTAAGACTCGGAATCTACTCAACAAATTCTTGCAAAACGCGAATAAAATAGCTATTAAAATTAGAGTTAAACGTCGTAGACATCCTGCTCATTTTACCGATGTCTGATAAACGAGTCATAATTTCATGTAACTCCCAGCGGTACCAGCGGTAACTACGGAGGTTAAAAGCTTAAATAAATAAAACGATTTAAAGTAAATCTAATTTCAATCATAAATAACACAAGCCATCAGCTGTTTGTCGATGTCCTAAGGATCGAATAAGTTTTGTTATTTACCCTTATAGTAGCTTAGCTCGATATCTGAGCATCAAACTAATGCTACGATTAGTTGCGATTGCTCAATCCATACCTAATTGCAGAACTTAAGATCTTAATGATATTTTGCATAAGGACTGGTATACTCGCCATCAGTTATAATTTTTGGTATCGGAGCTACTAAGGTTTTTGAATACATGTCATGTGGTTTATAATAAGGTCTTATAATCCATACTAAAGAAGAGGCGACTGTTGGTGGCTCGGGCATGTGTATCGAATGGAGCGGACTCGTTTGCCACGTCAAATCCTGCTGGGAGAGGTTGCAGATGCAAAGAGACTGGTTGGACGGCCAATGCTGCGCTTTAAAGATTGCGTGAAGCGTGACATGGTCACATTTGATATTCCATGCAACCAATGGCAGCGACTGGCCGAAGACCGACCCACGTGGCGCCGTGTTGTCCATGACGGTCAAAGCAAGCACGACAACACCTGGTTCTCCTACTTAAATGATAAACACATGAGGCGTCACGAGCAGGCCTCTAATCCCCGCCCATCTGGGGGAGCATACACCTGCCGTGTGTGCGGACGAGGAATCCTCTCTCGATTTGGGCTATACAGCCACGAACGTAAGTGTCACAAGGATGCTGCTTGAATCATCTGTTATAGATACAAAGGCCTGTTATAAATAATCTATTATTATAACATCGCACACCGCAATTTTCGCTAAATAATTAGATTAAATTAATGTTAGTTTTGCAACAAACTACATTTAAAGATGAGTATTTTATTCTAAATAAAGGAATTCGGATACAGAAGCGAATTATTTCCATTTTTATATTATTTGAGTCGTAATAGAAGTTTTTACTGTGTTAAATATTGAAGAAGAAGAACTTAAATAAATAAACTATTTAAGAAAAATTATAAACACTTCCATTATTGAATATCATCATTATTTTTGTTCCATATTCATAAAAGCATCCAAAATGGGTTTTACTTTTATGTTCCGATACATTTTTTTTCGTGTGTAGAAAAATAATAAATTATGCGAGTCATATATCCATATTAATATTTTAATCGCTACCTGAAATCCGCTCTCTGGTTATATACATGTTGGCGACTGTACGTGCATACCAACAGAGAACATGCCCACTAGGTATCTGTGATTAAGCAAAACGATATATTTTAAAGAAAATTACCAAGCAGTTAAGACCTTCAGGCCGCAGTTAGTGTGACATAATGGAATCGATAAGTTCTATAAGTAGACCTAACGCGAAAGTATGCTAAGACGCTTTAGTCTATGTCGTTGGTTTGCTGCGGTATAAGATTGCATAAAACAATAATCGACGTTATAAATTTGCTAACTTATAGTTTTCAAAGTATAAAATTGGCTTAAATATGTACTTAAGACACTTTTGCACGTAATTAGTAATGGTCGGTTATTTAATGGCAGTTTAAAAGCTTTGCTGAGTTGAGTTATGCTTTATATACGAATCGTTATAGCCAATTTTAGATGAAATTAGTTTTTTGAGGTAATAACGTATGTAAATAATGTACATAGTTGCTTACAAAAACACAGATACCTTTAAAGAAACTGGGCGTAAAAGGAAATTATAATATATCTTCCAGTATAACTGAATATGAAGATATATTACGTTGTGGAAAAGTAGTTATGGGTAAGTATTTTAGCCGGTTCGGTATGGGAGCCTAAAAAGTTGTGACCTCATCCACGAAATGCTGTTAATATGTAAAAAAAATGTCACTGCCAAATTATGATATTTATCTATCGTGCCAAAATGATGTTTCTTGAAACAAAAAGTCAGTTATTTCTTGACATATCCGATCCTAATCGTACCTTGATGTCTAAAACCATTATAGTATATATACATATACATTATTAATAATTTTCCATCCTCATATAGTTTAAGGACTCTTCATACCTCGGTAAGTCACACAGACTGGTGAGACTGGTTATCAGAACCTACCAAGGATACGGAGGGTTGTTAGTGGAGGTTAGGTATCGTACCCTGTGATTCCTCTGGAGGCGAGCATAGCCTACTGTCTACGGCGGCCCGCATGGTATGCAGTTTGTAACGTACGCACAATGGATAAAAATAATAGTCATAACTGTGTATAAATAATAACAATATTTATTAAATACGTGCATAGTGCGGTAACGTGCAGGGTATTCAATGATGGTACGCGTTGAGGGCGAGCCCATCGTGATGGGCCGGAGCGTGCTCATGCACTGTCGGCGCAGAGTTGTGCACGATGGCGTTGAAACTGGAACAATTGACAAAATATACTTAAATATTATACAGTATAATTTTTAAGAAAAAAAAAACCGCCTTCCTTTGGGGTTCTGGTGATAAATACTTTCAAATGTTGGATTATGTTATCAATTCGTCTGTATATTTTTTAATGTTTGTTATTCGATATCTCCGTCATTTCTGAACCAATTTTGAAATCTGGATGATTCTGAAGTACTTACAGATGAGAATGATTATCAGAACGGAACTCTAACCAGGGGCGGCTCACTCTTCATCAGCAGTTCCACTGCACCAAATGTCACTGTTCTGGACGTAAGTGCATGCTGTTCTTATAAAAATACCAAAGTCACTATAAGTGTGCCGTTCAGATTTGAGGAGTTCCGTTCTGACCATCATCAGCAATTCCACTGCACCAAATATCACTGTTCTGGACGTAAGTGCATGCTGTTCTTATAAAAATACCAAAGTCACTATAAGTGTGCCGTTCAGATTTGAGGAGTTCCATTCTGACCATCATCAGGAGTTCCACTGCACCAAATGTCACTGTTCCGTACGTAAATTCATGCTGTTCCTTTAAAAACACTAAAATCACCATATGTATGCCTTTCAGATTTGAGGAGTTCCCTCGATTTCTCCAGGATCCCATCATCAGAACTGGGTTCTGAGAAAAATGGGACCAATCTGTATGCATATACATTCAATCAAAAAAAAAATTTTCAAAATCGGTCTAGTAACGACGGAGATATCGAGGAACAAACATTAAAAAAAAAAAAAAAAAAAAAAAAAAAAAAAAAAAAAAACATACAGACGACTTGATAACCCCTTCCTTTGAGATTTGGAAGGCGGTTAAAAATGGGCGGAGGAGGAATTGCACGGCAGTACTTCAGTACCAAAGTCATAATCGTTAACGCGCCGCGCCGTGGCGAACACAACGCAACTGTTCTGGGTTTGTCGCACCGACGCACCTATATGGAAGAGTGGTGGTAGTTCTTTAGAATAGTACGAGTAGATAGGCTATGAAGCGTGGTAGATTTGTAACTTGACTAGATATGCACCTTGGACAGGACATTTTTGTATGTATTTTTTGCACCTTCACAGGTTCATGCATTGATACGTTGCAATGGGTTCCAAAATAATCTTCAGTAGACAGAATTAAAGAAAGAACTAGGTACTAGGTACTTATTACATCATACTATCCGCCGGATCAAATGATTTGACCTTATACATAGTTAGGCAGATTAATCAATTAGAATTATCTATGTGATGCTTGAGTGAACATATTTGGTACAAAAAGTATATATTTGAAAATGTATATTTGAATATTTGAAAATGGGTTTAATTTCGTTTGCGATGACAAAACAATGTCCGAAGGGCATGTATTTTTCTCGGTAGTTATTATCTGAGTGGAGTATGTCATAACTAATAATTGGGGACTTGTGTCCAACATCGAGGTTGATGTGCAATTGATCATTGTATGAGTCGTCTGCAATTTGACACAGGGTAGAAAACGTCAAATTGCAGTATTGCTGCACAGTTTGTTGAGATACTATCAAAGTTATGGACCGAAACAACATTCGTATTTAGATAAAGAGATTTAATAGATTGCGATGTCTATACAAAAAGTAATTAGTCTCGCCAGCCTCATCTTGGCCTTAACATGGTGGCGATTTCTTTTATGTAACGGCTGATGCGTATGTGTAGCGTGCTCGATCTGAATGAGATATACATCTTATCTCTGCTGAATTGATATGAATGACTCTCTCTGAACCTAGGTCAGTATTAGTTATTTAATCTAGTAGTTCATGTAGTAGTCTTGAGTTTTTGGATTTCAAGATACGTATTTTGATTCTTTACCCGTTGTGGTGGTCAGCGGTGTAGGTGACCTTGCGGATAGAGCCATCGGGCTGCAGCAGGGAGTATTCGCCCTTCACGACGTCGCCGTCGCGGGTCTCGTGCTGGGACTTGTGGTCGCCGGTGTGCGGGTCCTCCAACTGAGTAGGCGTATTCGTACTTGGCGGGGCCCTGAAAGAAATATAGGTAATGAAAGTTGAACTATAATCTTCATTAGATTTATTGTATTCGTAATTAATTGTCGGCGACGCGCAAATTGCGCTATAATCTTATGAAAGCTTTTCTTCTCTGTCATCATCATCTCAGTGATTAATTAATACTGATTCCAACCAATTTGATTTACGCAAATAGTGAGTAATATTATATGACTACTATGTAATGGAGTGTTTGATAAATAGATATTAATCCGAAACGCAGCATGATAGATTGTCGATGCAATGTTACAAAACTTTCTATAGTCTTAGAATGACAAGGAGCTTACACAATAAACATTTAATTGGGTTGTACTAACTGATCTCATTTTTAATCATATTATTAGCTGAATGTGCCTTTCACTTTCTTTATGATAGTATGTTTAGGTGCATGTTTAGGCAATATTCTGCGTAAATGATCTGACATGAGCGGAAGTGTCTAACACTTATATTTTAATTTGAACTTACATGTTCTTCGATATGTTCATGATGATCGTGTCCAACGGAGATGGTAGTAACGGGAGCGACATGTTGTACGATGGGGGCGTGGTGGATCTGTGCCGTCTGATGGACGATAGGTGCAGCGTGGACAATAGGAGCGGAGTGGACCACGGGAGTGGCATGGACGACGGGAGCGGCGTGGAACAGAGGAGCGCTATGCTCCTCATAGGAATGTCCAAGGGAGCTCTGTGCAATAATAGCGGGGGAAGAATGGACAAGAGGAGCAGAATGTTGGTAGATGGTGTGAGCTACTGGAGTCGCGTAGTGGCTGTCATGGCTCTCTACGTGGTGAGACGGCTGGTCGTGGCGGATGATGCTCTGGGATGAGACGGCATGTCCGTGCCCTTGGTTATGGCTATCCTCCAGGATCAGGCCCGCGGAGCAAATCGCCACCAGGGCGCTAAAAACTGCGATCTGTGGAAAATGTACGTGATTAGTATGAAACGGATTGGCATAGATGTCATCTGCCCTTAAAATGAATTATAAATATTTTTGGTCGCGATATTGTGATTAGTGATTTGATTATGGGCGTCTATAATAAATTGGTATCACAGCTTTGGATCATTGTAAAAAATATCATGTACATAATAATTTTATTAAAATTATTAAAATTATGATTCTTACTTTAGAGTACATGTTGGTGGTGTACCGAATTGGAGTCGATTGATAAGGTCCCTGCGGGGTGGTAGTTTTTATACTTCGGGCACGGGCGCGGGCGCAGGTCACCCGATACTCGAAACCGGCCCGACATGCGATTCCGCCGTATTCGATTACCTTTGGGCGTGTTACGTCATTGCATTGACATTTTTTAAGATTCTTTCAAGGTTACAGTAAAGCTCTGTCTTCAGGCTTTTTTACGAAATATTTTAACACCAAAATTAAAACAGGGAAATATTGTATTGGGTATAAAAAACTGTACTGAATGAACACTGAAAAAAAAAAAACGATACTGAATTAACACTGAAGAATATAATATATCAATGAAATTCTTCCTGGCTTTCATTAAATTCAACGAATACTAAGGGGTAGGTAAAGGTAAGCTGGTCAGAGCGTGAAAACAAGACACCAATGTGTGCTCCGTATAACATCGGTATCATAAATTTAAATAGATATCATACACGAAAGAAAAAACGACAAGGCCCACTGGTGGCCGAGCCGGGAATCAAACCCGGGTCTGCAGCTTACGCAGCTAAAATATTCAATAAAATAATTATTTTTTTAAATGTGTATTGATATCACGTCAATACACATTTAAAAAAATAATTTGTGGGCATCATCAGCGTAGTTATGATTGTATTTAATAGGTGGCCCTAAAAAAATGAGGTACGTTTCGAGGTATTAGAATGGAGACTGTAAATCCTGTATAAATTATCCTTGCTAATAGTTTAAGGGCTATCCTATCCGATATACATGTACAGTTAGCTGCAAAAGTGCATGGCGAATTTATAATGAATTCATTCATAATTTCTCCATGCAATTTTACAGCTCACTGTACTGTAGGTACAGTGTAAACTCGGCCGAAGAATATCGGCAAGAAAGTAGCGCTTTGGGTTGCACCGAGTACCGAGTGCTCCGGTAAACTCTTGCGCAACCAGGGCCTTGCTACACTTAGCTCATTATATCGTTAAGTAAGATGAGGGCTCACTTGATGTTTTCAATTTTATTTGAGTTGCTTTGGTAGTTTTAGTGTTTAACTGGCTACTGCAGAAATTTATATGTAAGTATACAATTTTATTTTTGCTGATAAAATTATAAAAAAAAATATCATTAACATTTATTAATATTAATATTTATATAAAATTAAGTTATACGCTTTATTAACACAATGGAAAAAAAAACAATTGAACTCGGCGAGATAGACGAGTAAACTAGATTTGAAGGTTTTTTTTTTAATAAAATAAAATTTTATTTTAGCTGATGTATGTCCTAAGTTATTGATATTATGTTGTTATTATTTTATCCCTTTACATATAAACTAGTCTACATTAACTCTATTGACGTTATATATCAAAATAGTATCAATAACTAGTTATGCACCCGCAGAAAACCTTTTGTCAAACATAATTTCACGCTGACAATGTTGCGGCTAACATTTTATTGGTGTACCCATATGAAACTAAAAAAATAATAATAATCGAGTTTCGTTTAAATGAAACTCGATTATTATTATTTATTCACAAGTACATAATTATAATATGTACTTGCGAATGGGCTCCAGCAGGCGTTCTACATGACATCAATGCTCTCCAAATGGCCCCTATATGTTGGGTCTCATCATCATCATCATCAGCCTATCGCAGTCCACTGCTGGACATAGGCCTCCCCAATTTCACGCCACCGTTTCCGATCTTCGGCTGCTCGCATCCAGCTGCTGCCAGCCATCCCGCGCAAATCGTCGCTCCACCTTGCCTGAGGCCGTCCTACACTACGCTTGCCGAGACGCGGTCTCCACTCAAGAACTCGTTTACCCCAACGGTTGTCGGTTCTACGGCTAATATGGCCAGCCCACTGCCACTTCAGCTTGCTAATACGGTGGGCTATGTCGATCACTTTGGTTCTCTGCCGGATAACCTCATTTCTGATTCGATCCCGCAGAGAGACGCCGAGCATAGCCCTTTCCATAGCCCGCTGAGCGACTTTGAACTTGTGGACCAGCCGTACCGTCAGTGTCCACGTTTCGGCCCCGTACGTCATGACGGGTAGGACGCACTGATTGAAGACTTTTGTCTTCAGGCACTGTGGGATCGACGATGTAAAAACTCGACGTAGCTTCCCAAATGCTGCCCAACCTAGCTGAATTCTTCTATTCACCTCATCCTCGAAGTTGTTTCTACCCATCTGCAATGTTTGCCCGAGATAAACATATCTTTGAACAACTTCGAGAACGGCGCCGTGTACCGCGATCGGTTCCGGTAGTACATGTTCATTGAACATGACCTTGGTTTTATCCAAGTTCATCCGTAGGCCGATGCGTACAGAAGAGTCAGCCAGGTCGTTCAGCATCTGTTGTAGGTCCTGCAGCGTTTCTGACACGATGACGATATCATCAGCGAATCGCAAGTGAGAGATGTACTCGCCATTAATGTTGATGCCACGTCCTTTCCAGCTCAGAGTCTTAAACATGTCCTCCATTGCATTTGAGAACAATTTCGGGAGATGACGTCCCCTTGTCTCACACCTCTATGCAATGGTATAGGACTTGTTTGCTGATTCTGTACTTGGACGGACATGGTGGCGGCCTCGTAAAGACATCTCATCACTTGGATATACCGCCAATCTACTTGACATCGCTGCAAGGACTCCAGAACGGACCAGATCTCAATCGAGTCAAAAGCCTTCTCATAGTCCACAAATGCTAGACACAGGGGCTGATTATACTCCTCGGTCTTCTGTATAATCTGCCGCACTGTGTGGATGTGGTCTATGGTGCCGTATCCACTCCGAAATCCAGCCTGCTCCGGAGGTTGGAATTCGTCGAGTCTTCGCGCAAGACGGTTCGTGATCACTCTTGAGAACAGCTTATAGACATGGCTTAGAAGAGAAATGGGTCGATAGTTCTTCATCAAGGTTTTGTCTCCCTTTTTGAAGAACAGGACGACCACACTTCTACTCCATGCCTCCGGAGTTCTCCCTTCGAATAGGACAGCGTTAAAAAGCTTTTGGAGCTCCCTCAGTACGGGTTTACCACCTGCCTTTAACAACTCTGTTGTAACGCCATCCTCTCCAGGGGCTTTTCCGTTTTTAAGCCGCCCAAGAGCGATCTCGATTTCGCCGATACTGACTTCTGGCAGGTCTTCGGTGTAGTGGCGTGTTAAAGTAGCTCTAGAATCCTCATTTTCAGGATCAGGTCGAGATGCATGTGAAGCGTATAACCGGCCATAGAAGTCTTCCACTTCAGAAAGGACTGCCGACTTCGAAGTAACGACTTCTCCACGAGCTGTGGTCAACTTCGTCAGGTGGCTTCTTCCTAGAGATTGTACGAACACCTTTGACCCCCGGTTCTGCTCGATCGCTCTTTCAATCGCAAGAGTATTGGAGCACCGAAGATCGTGTCGTACGTGCTTATTGATCTCTCGGTTTAGACTCCGTTTCCCTGACGAAGTGACGGGTGGGTTTTCACGTCTTTCCTTCATTAGCCCTAAGGTCTCTTCCGAAAGCTTTGACTTCCTGCCCTTGCGCTGAATTTCACAAAATCTCGTACCTTCCTCCCTGAGGATGCGAACCACATCTTGAAGGTTCTGGTCAACGTCAGCTGTAGTTTCCATGGCAGCGAATCGGCTCTCCAGATTTGACTGGAACGTTTCAGATCCTATCATAGTTTGGAGCAGAGTTGGGTCTATATCCCCTTATAAATGACCGGACTCGAAAGACCCGAGAGTTTTGGAGGTAAATAATTATAAAAAAATACTGCTCCAATACCCGGTGTGCCCCCGGCCTGCGCATGCTTCCCCGCGACGTAACCGAACGCGTGAACAGCTGCTTGCTCGTGAAGGTCACACTGCACCCATGCACTCATTACTCACAACACTACACACACACTGTAATAAAGACAACACTATACAGTGTAATATTTTTGAATAAAAATAATAACAAAAATATTTTTAAATAAAATTAATTGGATATGATTATTATAAAATTGTGATACCTATAGTTACTAAGATGGACATAACTGTAATTTTTGTAAATATGTATTGACATGACTTATTTTACTTGACAATAGAGTCTATTGAAAATTTTAGAGCAAGTGAGTGGTTATGAAGAAATAAATTGAAATTGAAATAAAGACTATCGTAAAGTATGGCCACTCCCGCTCTCAGTTACCCCACAGTTATCGTCTGTCAAAAACGCGACCAGTCGACCTGTCATACCTCACTCATACAAGCATGGTACGCGTTCACCTACACGTCGAGCTTAGACTGTGTGCGTAGGAACGCGCCTCTTTCATATATTTGTTCGCCATTGTTCGAGCTGTGCTACAGAACAGACGCCATCAGTGGGTATTTGTGTTCCGCGGTCTTGTGCGGAGCGCCGCCTGCCCGGGCTGCTAGCCGTGCCGCACGGGCGCACCAAGCTGCTGCGGGAGGCGCCGCTGACGCGCTCCGTACGCACTCTCAACCTCATAGCCACTCAAATAGACCTGTTTTCCTGTACGATGAGTGAATTCACAAAGGTAGCGTTATGTACTCTTTGTTACAATAAAGAAATCCAGAATAGGTAAAATTAACATTGTATACGTTCGTATGTATAAGTTCTTTGTTTTTATAATTTAATTTGTTACTACAATATCGCATTGGGTTCATCCTGTAATGATATTTGTATGTGTGAAATAAATAAATAAATAAATAAATAAATCAGATACATCGGCGCTCACAATACCTGTGTACACGACTATATTTTTAAAGAGCGTGTCCAGATGTTTATGAGCACCTCGGGCGCTCCGATACTCCTGATAGGACTGACAGTCTAAAATTGTATCGAAGCATGGTCTGTATGCAGAACAGAATAACGCCTTTAGGATTTACGACATTTTTACGGTGTTGTGCGGTTTAATGAAACCTTGCTGCGTTTTTGACTTGTTTTTAAAATAAATGACATGAAAAGGGAAACCATGGAGGCTATGTAAAAGTAACCTATATTTTTTGTCAGTAAATTGTTTTATGAAGCTTTTTAGCTATAAAACAAGTTCTTTTAATTAATCTACTCCACGAAAACGTTATTTTTGTAATGAAGCTTGTCAGGGGAAAACCTGATATATTTACTTAAGTGAAGTTCTAAGTTTCGTGACGCATTGGTATTACTGTAATGTTATGTAAACATGTTTTTTCTAATAAATAAATAAGTTCATAGGTAACCATAATTTTGCTACGCAGTAGTCGCAGTAGATTTATTTCTAATTTGTATATGTCCATGTTTCGATTTTGTAACCAACTAAAAACAAACATCAAAAACATATACCTCACCTCGAACTAAACTAACGTATTGAAAATAAATCCCAACTTCAATTTACAGTAGGTACCAATACCAATCTAACACCACAATGTATAAAATATGCAGTTTCTGAGATAGCTGACACGCAACGCAAGGTGCTAGCTGAGGATGTTGCGAAAATGCTCCGCTTGTCACCGTCTTCTGTAATAAACGACGTATCAACATATGCGGTCTGTGTTGCTTACGTCTTTCTTACCATTGGGAGTTGTGTAGAGGTTAGGAATTAAATATGATCTAGGTGTCCAGGGTGATCGCTTTCGCATATTGCACTCGTTGGTAAAGTTTAAAATGTGTGTGTGCGTAGATTCGTCGATATAGTGGATTGTCCGGCAAATCAAACAATGGGCCCGATTCTAATATTGATAATCGTCGAAAATTTCATCGGGATACGATGTAGATGGCATCTGTTAGAGTCGCTTTGTTTAAAAAAATGTCACTTTTAACTTCCTCTGGAGGGTCTCCTGCCGTTTCGCCAAAAAACGTTTCGTCAAATTTCATTTCCCAATAATCATATCGCAATAGTTTCATTTCCCAAAGTATTGTTTGGCAAAGGTATGTTTCGCAATGAATTTGTTTGGTCAAATTATCATTTGGCACAATTTTACTTAGTCAAATTTTATTTAGACAAAACTTTATTTCGCAAACGTTTTTAATGGCAAAACTTATATCCCAAAAACATGTTTGGTCAAAATGTCACATCGCAAGTTTCGAAAATATTTAGGCATTTGCATTTTCATTTCTACGGGATTAATTTAATTTACCGAAGATTTTTTTGCCTTTAACTTAAAATTGTCAAATGATAATTTCAGTTTTATTCCCAAGGCTTCAGTTGGACTAGAAAAGTTTGCTCAACTTTATTTTTGTCAAATTAATTACTGGACAAAATTATTTTGTCAACTATTTTTTTGTCAAAAAATGTTTCTACAAATTACACCATGCAAAACCACGTTTGACAATAAATATTTCAAGGCATAAATGTAATGTAATAATTTTATTAGTATTGTAACAGAAAACTCGTGTGCGACAGGGTCAGTTTAGGTGCGACAACGAGGGAAGCGAGGAGGAGCGTGTTAGGTTGACAGTGAGCAAACCGGAAATGGCTTTTTAAAGTAATTAAAAATTAATAGAACATAATGGTTTTGAAAACATAAGGTTTCTTTTTAATAAAATGTATCCGGACATGTAAGTGAAAATGTCATCCTTGACATTTGCACCAGGAGGAAAAAAAGTACGACATACACATTATTTCACACAAATCTTGGACACAAAGTATAAAATCAACAAACAAATTTCTAGTGCGCCATTTAATTACAATATATTGGGAAATGGAAATTTTGCCTAACAACCTTTGACTAAATAATATTTGGTAAAATGAAATTTGACCAAGTAAATATTTTGGGAAACAAATACTTGCCAAAAAAAGTTTTGGTAAATGTCAATTTGCGATAAGTTGTTTTGCCAAACGTTTATTTGGGAAATGATAATTTGGGAATAATAGTTTGGGATGTGAAACTTTGGGAAACGTTTTTTTGACTTTCGTCCCTTACGTCTTTTTACTTTCATACACTTTAGAATGTTGGTACGTTCATATATAACGATGATTATGATCTTGGTATCCAGGGTGGTCGCTTTCGCAGATTGCATTCGATGGTAAAGAGTTTACAATATAATTATATGCAAACAATTAGCCTGGTTGGAATGTTGATAAAATTCGAAAATTTGATTTGGATACGATGTATTCTATGCATTCACATACTAGTCATACTACACATTTCCTACTTGTTCATTGTCTGAAATACACAACAAACATTGATACTGTATAATTGCTTTTATATATTTTTACTTCTTCATAACTTACCGTTGGTATAATATAAAGTACATCTTTGTAATTACCTACATTTCTTCAAATAAGACGTAACGGTGACTTTTTCTTGTTGTCCGTTATATCTTATATCGCGATGCGTCTAACCTTGCCGCCGTGACTGATTCATATCAAAACCCAAGCACGCAATACTAAAATGCATTCAAACGAATTCCAATGTCATTGTTGTATTAAATGCATTCAAACGAATTCCAATGTCATTGTTGTATTACTTAATTGCTTTAATGGAGATTTCCTTGGTGACTCAGTTTTTCACAAAATCGGCCAATAGACACGCCACGTTTTGACATTTCACTAGAGATATAAGATCCCTGAAAGTAAGTATTTAGCCTGTATCCCATTTTTATTATTAAATGAGCCGTATTGCAGTTTTTGTGCCTACACCACAATTTAACCCATATCCCATAGTCGCCTTCTACGACACCCACGGGAAGAAAGGGGGTGGTGAAATTCTTAACCCTTCTCTTTAGTTGAAAACAAATTTAGGGAAATGATAAAGTCTCTACTGGTGATTTGATCAAATGTCTGAACTGGTTTCGTGAAATGACAAAGCCAAGAATCTAATATTATATCCAATTAGATTTATTAGATTCTTGCCTTTGTCACTTGATTTGATTGAATCCTTAACTAGATTAGTGAAATAGTAAAATTGAATCCGTTTTTAAGAGTTTTTGGTTTTTTATAAATAAGAAAAAAAATATAATAAGTGAAGAAACAAAGCTAAAAATGTTTCATTTTAAAATATTTTCATATTTATTAAAACCTCTTGTCTTTTCACTGAACTTGTTTAGTGAAATGATAAAACTAGTTGACTTTATAAGCTCGTTTCGTCAACTTACTGACGTGGTTCAGGGATTTTATCAAATCCCTAAACAAATCTAGTGAAATGACAAAACGTGGCGTGTCTATTGGTCGATTTTCTGATTTCACTAAACAGAGTAAGGGATTTAGTCAAATGACTGAAATTTTCTAGAGAAATGATAAAATGGATTCGCCATTTTGACATCCTGCGTGATTTGATCATATCCCTTAGTGATTTGATGAAATCTCTGTTTTCGTATGCGACATATTCGGATGCGGTATATTTGATTGCGATGAAATTAGCCAACTATTTGGGGGTTCCCGGGGTAAAAAAATGTTTAGCTCGCTAGGAAATGGACGCATTTTTGAGTTTTTATATGTTTTTAAAGCAACCTCGACCTTCCAACTTCCAGGTAAGTACATATTGGTTGTGTCTTAATAGGTCTTCAAAATTTACAATAAATAATTGGTCACACATACCTACATATGTTGTAGGTATAATAATAAATATGAATGTCGACACAAAAAATCAATATGTATAAGGGCCAGCTTCACAAGATTAATAATGTACCAATTAAAGTATGCAGATATAGGTTATTGCGTTCGCACTGGTGAATAAGCAACGCGAGCGTTAAATGGATAATTTCGTAAATCGAATTAAAATACGAGTTAAATTTAATTCAAAGTTTAGTAACTATGAGATAACTGTAATAACGGTTAAAATGATTGATGTAACTAAGGCATCAATTTGATAGTTCAATTTCAAAATGATTACCTGAAGGTACGATCCTACTATCTTTCGCCTCTGCTACGAAAAAAAGTATTAGGTACTTGCGTTTGCCCGCGGCTTCGCTCGCGTTAGAAAGAGACAAAAAGTAGATTATGTCACTCTCCATCCCTTCAACTATCTCCCTTTAAAAATCACGTCAATTCGTCGCTCGTTTTGCCGTAAAAGACGGACAAACAAACAGACACACACTTCCCCATTTATAATATTAGCTTGCTACTGTCGTTTGTATTTACTTATTTAGGCACCTACAACGGATGTTTGTTAGCTAATATCCGCAAATGAGTTTCTGCATGAAGAAATGATAATTTAGGAGTGTCTTTTCAAAAGGATTTATTTATTTCGCGACTACTTCTGACCTTAGGTGTATCTCATATGACACACAGCTGTCAAACCAGTGTTGAAATAAAAACAAACCCTTTTGAAAAGACGCTTCTCAATTTTGACCCTGAAAGGAAATTTCCCTTAGCTGCACAAATAAAAACATTTAATATATTAATTATTGAGTTTCGGTTTTTATTTTTTTTTCTTGCTGCATGTCGTCTAAATAACTGACTTAGACGATCTTCGATTCCATTTTCCTGTTTAAAATATTTTTACGTCCGATTTTTTAATGAGCTATACGATAACCACTGTTTCGATAAACATAAAAGATGCTAACTATTTTTGTTACGCCTTGCAGGTAGGTATTTCTAATGCAATATAATGATCTGAGAATTTAACCTCTGAAGCATTCCGAATCTTACGCAATGTTCAATTCAATTCAACCCCGAAGTTTTTCCCATCGACGACTAGATTCCTATTTATAGTTATTACCGCATTTAACGTTAATTAGTTCCTAGTGTATCGGAGTGATCTCGATTGCGGAATGTCGAAATATTGTAATCTAGTAAAGGTGCATAGTTTAGCTACCTTAGCTATGGCTCGCGGCTTTCACTCCTTATTTTGGCTTGCACATTGTATGCTAATGCGCTGATATGCATTTTGGATGCGATCTGATAGTTCCCACGCTCCGGTGCACTGTAATTTCAATTAAATGCATTGTTCAAGAGTGGAATTTGTCCTCACTCTTAAGAAATAGACGCCTTCTTTGTGTTGAAATAAAAGAAATAAGATATTTCGTTTTATAAACATGATTTTTATTTGCTATATTTGACTAACATACAACAAGTATCTATTTACAGAAGCATAGAAAAACTAAATAGATAGGTATTACAAAGTTATAACCTTAAACAGTGTCCTAAATATTTAGTACTACGGAGTATAAAACTGAGAGTAATAAGGGCGTGTCAACATTAGATATGCGGTTACTCTTTGTAATCCACTTGCTACAAGGTAACATAATACGAAATTTCATAACAAAATATGATACGCACTAATGGAAATGAGAACATATGGAAGACTTAGGCACTTAGCGACAAAACTAGAACACATTAACTCTAATATCACAGATTAGATCAACGGGCCTTCTTAATGGTGATGGATGACCGGCGGGGTGTTGTGCACCACAGCGTTGAATCTGCCGAGAAACAAAGCTCATTTTCACAAAGTAACCATAAGAACTGGGTTCACATACACACGTATTCATGCGAAAACAATAACAAATTGTAACGTCTGGAACATATTCTCACAGATGTCTGCACTTGAACTACTATTACCATAATTATTATAAGTGCACTCGCAAATTTTGAAATAACTTTATTCTTACCCGTTGTGGTGGTCGGCGGTGTAGGTGACCTTGCGGAAGGAGCCATCGGGCTGCAGGAGAGAGTACTCGCCCTTCACGACGTCGCCGTCGCGGGTCTCGTGCTGGGACTTGTGGTCGCCGGTGTGGGGGTCCTCAACGGAGTACGAGTATCCGTATTTAGGATGAGCCTGTAAAAACAATTCATGACTTAATTCGTATACTACTTTAGAAAGACAAGACTTATTATATACATATCCAGATCGCATGAAGCTGCTCAAGTTCCAGTGCCACTCTTGGCAAATTAAGGGGTTAAAAGACAAAATTGTGATGTGTAGTCAAATGTAGCCCATGTCACAAATGAACCCAAATCCCACAGTTGACTTCTACGATGATCACGGAAAGAAAGGGTATGTTGAAATGTTTAACCCTCACGGGAAACACTTTTTTATATGAAAGAATCGACGAGTCTATTCAATACTTACGTATTCATCAACATAATGATCCTCCTCGTGGTGAGCAGGGGCGGCGTGGATGGCATGGATGGGAGCAGCATGAACAGCGGGGGCTTCATGGATGGCATGGATCGGGGCGTGGATGGCGGGAGCGGCGTGGTACGCCGGCGCGGCGTGGACGTAGTGCACCGGGGTCTCGTGGTGTTGCTCGTGGTGCACGATGTTCTGGTGGGACACCGCTGGGGCGTGATGCAGGAGACCCGCCTGGCACGCCGCCACCAAACCGCATAGGGCTACGATCTGGTACAAAAATAGACTATTGAATACCTATATCATCACTTTATTGTACATACGACATGTTTAAACACCATGAAAACCAGATAATTAATTATATAAAGTGGACAATACCGATCTATGAGGACTAATTTCATTAGGGAGGTTATAAAAAAGTGAAGATTAAGATTACTGTGATTATTGATTTTTTTCCGTCTAAAGTATCCTTTGAATAGAGGATTCTATAAAAACAAAAAGGATTTTAGAAATACTAATAATAAGTTATTCCTCTAAGCAAATGTCCTATGCGTAAGTTACGTAATTTATGAATGCGCTTACTTTGGAGAACATTTTGCTCTGAATACAAACGCCTGTACCTGACTGGTATAGCTCAGATAGAACACTCTTTTTATATAACAAACAAAACATAAAAGCGGTGGAGGGGCTCTGCTCCTGAGATATCGGATCGGATCACAGCATGGCCGCGTTGCCAATCTGCTCACTTTATAGGATGTCGCAACGTGATATGGCTATAGTATGAACAGAAAAATTAGTGAGAGGCCGATCTAACTGATAACAATATTTTTTTATTTTTTTTGGCAATGTATTGTCCATGATAGGTATATTATTAAAATACCATACCTTGACATGTAAATAAGAATAATATTCCGTCATTGTAAATAATATTGGGTTAATGTATTCGTCGTAAAAAAAATGTATTCGTTTTTGTTTCTAGATACTTAAATATAATTTTAATGGCTTTATTATTTCCAAGAAAATATGTTATAAAACATTCTCTATAACTAAAAAATATTAAAATAGAAAAAAATTAAGAAGTATGTATTAGTATGTACCTGTAGAAAAACTTTATACGAATTAAATATAGATTAAAATATATAATTCATACAAAATATATTTAATTTAAAATAAAATATTCTCATTTAAAGTCAGAGGTTTGGTTGCATAGAGCGACAAGAAAATAGTAGGTAGGTAGGTACTAGGTAAGTAACGTCGTGCTTGGCGGACGCGGAAGCAGCTTGGGGAGCGGACCATACTGTCGAGCAGGTACCGAGTGAGAAGTCAAACCAAGCAGCATGGGATATTTTCAATGTTGAGAGGAACCACCAATCTCTCATACAGAACTGCCCAAACCAACACGAACGAGCCAGGCTCTTGGCGGTGTCGGAAAAAGAGTCGGGATACTGGCTGCACGCTCTCCCTTCTCGGAATCTAGGGTCCACTCTGGAACCATCGGCCCTGCGAATTGCCATTTGCCTTCGCCTGGGTCTGCGAATTTGCGAGGCTCACAGTTGCAGCCGCTGCGTCCAGCCTGTGGAAACTCTGGGGCGACATGGCTTGCACTGCAGGATGAGTGCTGGCCGACTCTATAGGCATGCCACCCTGAATGATTTGGTCCGCCGTGCCCTGAGTACTGCCTCGCTCCCCGCGACGTTGGAGCCGTCGGGTCTTTGCGCGGCTGACGGTAAGATACCTGATGGATGCACTCTTGTACTATGAACTCTGGGTCGCCCTTTGGCGTGGGACGCTACTTGCGTAGATACGTTGGCACCGTCCCACGTGGAAGGGTCGGCTCGGAAGCCTGGGACTGCCGCGGATCAGGCTCAAATTTTTTAAGCGCCGCAAATATGCGTTTCTGTCTAATGAGTATGAGTTTGCGGCGCTTGCAATGGAGACTTTCGGTCCGTGGTCGACCGACACCAAGAAGTTCGTTAAGGAGGTGTCGGTCAGGCTTGTAGGCGTCTCAGGGGACCAACGAGCGGGCGCTTTCTTTGCCCAAAGGCTGAGTCTGGCGGTGCAGAGGGGAAACGCTGCGAGTGTCCTAGCGACCATGCCAGAGGGAGGTGAATTACGGGAAGTTTTTTATATTTAGTTGTAATTTTAGGTTAAGTTTTATTTGTATTTAGGATGTCTGAGGTTTTTATTGTATATTTTGTATGTGTTTTTAATAATAAAGGGAGAAAATAGTAGGTACTTACATAAGACAGTTATAGCTTTAACATTATAGGTACTTATACTTAGTTAAAAACTCCTAGAAAAATGGTAGGGCCTACGAGATGTGACAAAAGTAGCTTTGATCTGTTAACGGTTTAAGAAAAGGCATATCAAAACCTTAAAAAAATAATTAAGGTACAGAGGGCTAAATCTCGACTAAGGGCCAACATATATAACCACCAGTGGACACTCTATTTAATAATGCAAACATTGTAAAACATGGAAAAAATTGACCAGTTACATTTGCCACCCAGTCGAGATTTGCCCATCTGTACCTTACGTTTTTTTACAGTTATGCCAGAACTCCATACCGAACCTAATAATATATTAAACCTACCCTCAAAACAGATGCCCCACACTTTTGTTACACATTGAGTAATTGTAGTAATCTGTGGAAGTATTCTAATAATTACTGCGAACTATGTCGAACTTGAGTGCACTTGATTTTACGATTATTAGTTGTTACATCGCTTTACATCATTATAGACGTAACTTGCTTTACCAGCGCCAGCGTCTTTATTCATCTGGAAATCATTAAAATACCTATCGGTAGGAAAGGCGCCAGTCGATTTTCTATAAAAACGTGGTTCCGTTTTTTCTTCCCGATATGCAGGGAATATTTTTTTACAGAATTTGATTTATTTTAACCCTAACTAATTATGCCTATTAATATATTGTTTAAGCATTTTAAAAAATCAGATGCAAAAACCAGGGTTCTTTTTTTTTCAGTTGCTAACTCTTAGAATAAAGATAAAATGGAAAATAAAATCGATGAGTTAGACAAAGCTATGATTAAAGTACATAAAACGGTAATATCCCAAGAGGAAAATGTGGATTAAGTTTGTACCTACGGAACGGCGGTATCGAGGAGATCCTCCTATTTCTTGTTCACTGCAGTACCTACACAATATCTACAAGGTATTTACTCATACAGATTTCGACATGTATATTGTATTTGAATTTAACTATGTTATTTAGGTTGCTATAATTTTAATTTTTAAATTATATTATGATGTAATTATTATAAATATGTATTATAGTTATATAGCATACCTATAGTTTAGGCATAAGAATAATTTTTGCATGCTTTTTAGTAGCTAAGTGTGCTATTCAATTTTATACTATGCTAGAAGACCCTAAATGTACCACACTTAAAGCAAATAAATATATTTCATGTCATTTCATTTCATATATTTCATTTCATTTCCATTTCATTTCATTTTATTTCCATTTCATTTCATACTAAATTTCTGTTAGATAATTTTTATTAAGCAGAAACGTCTGCTAACGATTATAAACATTTTTATATTAAAGGAAAAAATGGAAAAATTTACGCTTCCGGCGGTTGACTTGAACCCACACCATTTTTGCAATCCGTGCAATGCTCTTACCAATTGAGCTACGGAAGCCACGCCGGGCAAATCTTTCCATGCCTTTCCTTTTTTTTACACGTCTTAGGGTGACGTCTAGCGGATACCGACAGACTATTACATTTAACGGCACTGGAGTCTCAAGTTATATTGAGAATTCACCAGTAACAATGTGCTAACCCATACTAAAGTATTTTTTATTAAGCAGAAACGTCTGCTAACGATTCTAAACATTTTGCATTTTGGAGAGCATTGCACGGATTGCAAAAATGGTGCGGGTTCAAGTCCCGCCGGAAGCGTAAATTTTTCCATTTTTTCCTTTAATATAAAAATGTTTCTGTTAGATGCCTACCTGCGGTTGCTTATCCACTGTACACGTGCGGGGAATAACCAAGGGATCGATTTTTGAATTTAGAACGCATGAATTCGCTATTATTGAACGAATTTCACGAAATCGAATGGCCGAGATTCGAAAATCGGTCCCACCCAGGTCTTATTTTTTTCTCCGCTCATTTGTTCTTCAGTGCACAGACAGAACCATCCTAAGAAATTTTCAACCATATTTAGCACATTTAAAACGCAGTATAAAAAAAATGTAATGGCGTCTCTTCGTTTGTGTTACAATTACTTATTGCGAAATAGTCTCTTAACAACATTATGTCAAATCAGAATATGGTCTTGATAACTTCTCGAACAAAATGACAGGAATCGAAGTTGATCCCGGACGTGTTACGATATTTAGTCTCCTTTACCAATTTACATAACTACTTGAGTACTGGAGTTTATGTAAGCTATATGAAGACCATAATAAATAGGCGATACCTATCATTTAAAGTTGGGATTCGATTTCTATAGTATCACTTTAGGATTATTATTAACGTGTACTTATGTAATATATTAATGCATGCGTCCTGATTGCCTTACGTATAAACGCAGATCAGAAAAGCTAGAAAATTGATAACTTTCGATCCCTTGTTGATAGTTATCTATCCAATATCGTTTTTGAAAATTCATACCTGAATGTAATGAAGAAACAAGGTTTAATATTAACACCGAGAATCCAAACCTTTTTCAATTACATTTTTAATTGTAGGTATGATAAGACAATACACTAAAAGGATGTAGGTAATTACTGATATGATTTTCCTCAGAAAAGAATACGAAAGGGTTGAAAGTTCCTAAGGTGAACGGTTTAATTAGGAAATTGAAGTTAATGGCAAAACTTCGTACCTATTAGAAAATAAGATAAATATCGTGATTGTATTAAAAATGCTTTGCCCTATAAGGAGGGGAGTAAATGTAGGTATATCCATACTTACTAATATTATAAATGGGAAAGTGTGTGTGTCTGTTTGTTTGTCCGTCTTTCACGGCTAAACGGAGCGAGGAATTAACGTGATTTTTTAAATGGAGATACATAGTTGAAGGGATGGAGAGTGACATAGGCTAGTTTTTGTCTCTTTCTAACGTGAGCGAAGCCACGGGCAAAAGCTAGTCTGGGAATAAATTCACGCTAATGAAATAGTGAAGAATAGCTGTTGTAAACTAAGAAATATAGCCGATTTTATCTTTAAATTTAAGTTGGCGATTGTGAAATGGCATCTCTAATTATCGAATCAAATTGGCGTAAAATTTGCACTTATATTGGACGGTTTTGTAGGTAATCTTCGTTGTAACCTTGACCTTGTAAAAGATTGTTCACTTATACGTTCGATTGGGTTAGTAATGTTAGTATACATATTTTGTATGTAGGTATAGTATTTACATTGCAAAGGTAGGAAAAGATAAATGAAATTGTCGGACGTTGCGGAGCAGAGGTCATAATCAAGAAATTTTAAAAAAGACACTCCTCATTTAGTATTTAAATACTAAATAATATTTAAATATACTTTTGATGGCACCAGAAATGGGATGGTACATAAAAATCCTGACAAAGAAGTAGAGATAAGATAAGATATGATTTATTGTATAACTGTGTACAAAGATGTTTACAATACTAGAAGTTAAATTAAAAACCATCAGTTTATCCATCACGGGCATACAATATTGTTTCCCCTCACTACCTCGGAAACACGTGTTTTATCCTTTAATACAATACAATACAATACAAATCCACTTTATTGCACAACCTTAGAAATGTACATAGGAACACACACATTACAATAGATTTTATTACAGAGGTAAACAACAGGCGGCCTTATCGCTAAAGAGCGATCTCTTCCAGGCAACCTTTGAGTAGTGGAAAAATGGTATTCATAACTTTAACTAATTAGGAGGTGCAAAAAAAACTAAATTAAAAGTAATTAATTGTAGCTAAAAAGCATATACCTACATAATACATATAATACCTACACATACTTACATATACATATATACTGCTTACATATTATATACCTACATACATATATTATAATACATACAATATTTCGTGCCAAACGTGTAAGTGGAGAATTTACAGAGACACTAATGAAGGGACAAGTAATAGACTTTCAGATGGGATTTAAAAGTAGCAAGGGGATTGAGCGCGTCTCAATTCGACAGGAAGAGAGTTCCAGAGCCGAACAGCCCGAAAAGTGAAAGAAGAATTGTAGAATTTGGAAGAGGAAGGAGGAACAGAGAGAAGCAAGTTTTGTGAGGATCTAGTGGAGTTTAAATAACTGAAACGTTCTTTTAGGTAACGAGGTGTGGTGTGGTTTAATGTCAGCGGGTAAAAACGCATTTTATCCACTAGTGGGTAAAGTAATTTGACCTTGAATATGGTCAAATTAACTGCTTTAAAATTTATAAAAGTAGGTGAATCTAGTAATGAAGATGATGTGGAACTACTGGAAGCAGTGATAAACGCTAACTTCAGGATTCTATTCTCGAACTATAGACGCTAACTTCAGGATTCTATTCTTCAACTATAGACTCCCTTCTCTTGCTCGTTTTTCAATTCCATACTCGGCGTTAAAATACAACTATGCCTTTAAATAACAATTCCTTACACGAAACTATAAATACGCTGTAGAATACTCTACCAATAAGCCGTTTTTTAACCACCGCCTCAAATCTCTCAAAAGAAGGTGGTTCTCTATTCGTCTGTTTTTTTTTTAAGTTTGTTCCTCGATATATCCGTCGTTACTGGACCGATTTTGATTTTTTTTTCTGATTGAATGTATAATATGCATACAGATTGGTCCCATTCTTCTCAGAACCCAGTTCTGATGATGGGATCCTGGAGAAATCGAGGGAACTCCTCAAATCTGAAAGGCATACATATGGAGATTTTTGTGTTTTTTAAAAGAACAGCATGCATTTACGTACGGAACAGTGACATTTGGTGCAGTGGAACTGCTGATGATGGTCAGAACGGAACTCCTAAAATCTGAACGGCACGCTTATAGTGACTTTGGTATTTTTATAAGAACAACATGCACTTACGTCCAGAACAGTGACATTTATTTAGTTATATTTGTTAAGCATATTGACTTTTCAAGTCAAATTTTGTCAAGCTTCGATTTCTTATAATCGGATTCAAGAGGAATTGAGGAAACTCCTCAAACCTTAACGGTATACGTATATTAAATACCTACACATTTCTACATAATCCAACATTCGCAAGTAGCTTTCACCAGAACCCCAAAGGCGGTGGTTTTTTTTCTTAAAAATTATTGAGAACACTATTATATTGTTTGTCGTCAACTGACTTTATTTCAATTGGCAATTTGTTAAAAACTTTTATTGCTGAAATGTGCACTTTTACCCATTACTTTTTTTTTTTAAATTGAATTGAATAGTTTATTGCATAAGTATCTTACATGAACATAAAAATGAATACAACGTCCCCCAAAACTGTTTACACAGTTTGACTGCTTGATTAGTTATAACGTTAATACAGGGAACACGATAGTTACCTATATTTGTATTGTGTGCGCAAGTTGTTGTTGACTGTGAGCATCTTTGTGAATACTTTCCGTTGCGCTTTACAAAGCTCAGTATGTAGTATGTAGATTCCAGTTAAAGTCAATATCTGCTTTTTCCTGAAAACATTTCTAGAGCTATGTGAGTTTTGTTATTGGTTGATTGTGGTAGTTTAAACTGAACTATTATGTCTCTTATTGGAGAAATAAAATAATAAAATAAAATAAATATTGGGGGACACCTTACACAGATCAACTTAGCCCCAAACTAAGCAAAGCTTGTACTATGGGTGCTAAGCGACGATATACATACTTAAATAAATAAATAATACATAATAATTATTTGTTGATAATATTGAAACCAATATCTTTTATTGAATAATTTACCGCAAAGTTGCCGCTGCCGTTATGCATAAGTATAACTACCTAATTAAAGAGACTAGAAAAAAGCGTTTTGCCAAAATTGACTAAAAATGTAATGTCCAATTTTGCCAAGAAAACGCTAGTCGAAACAATAATCATGTCATAAACATGATAAACCGTTGGTGTTTTGTCATTGTCTAAGACACAAAGTATCCACGCACGCACTACTAATTACGACTTGCGAAACTGTATTATTATATACATAATGGTCACATACACACACAGACATATATTTAAATAGACATCGCATTCATTACAAACTGTAATGTTCGTAAAAAGTTTAAGATGGACTTTTGAGTACTTTTTACCAGTCACGGTAAATAATTTGGTAAATGTGTCTGTTTTAATAACCCTAATATCTTCCATCCATAGTAAACTATACAAGTAGTACGCACTTATATCTTTATTTTATTTTTAGTCGATACTAGATGTTGTGGTTCGAAATTTTTTTAGGTCCTTCAGTCCATAGGTTCACTAAACCTGCGTACCTTTTTATTTAGTATGGGAATATTATTTTAATAGACCAAACCAATAATCCCAAATTCTTCCTCTTTACGATTACCCTTTGGAAGTCATGAGCATCGTTGATTATAAGTTCCGTTTTGATTTATTTCCCAATAAATTGTAATAATGAACATCGATTTCTTGATATGTTCTTACTGTTATTACTAAATGCATAAAATAAGCAACGTGCTAATATTTTATAATAGCCATTTCTGCGTAATGAAGGTTCGCTGCGTGATCATTTTGAATATATGTCTATAAGATAAACGTACTGTGGACTTCGTTTATGTAAGTATAATGCGTACGCAAATGTTTCAAGTGCAACGTCTTGCTCAAACGCTTTGCAAATAAGTTTTCGGACTCATTAATACTCATCAAATAAATTAAGTTTTTTGCAAAACATAATTATATTGTTTAGTAACGTTTTAACGTTATAATAATTATAATAATTATATCCGGACACTGACTACCAACTGGTAAGATGTTAGTGACTCGTGGACTCATGGACTGGTACTCATCATCCTCCTTGCGTTATCCCGGCATCTGCCACGGCTCATGGGAGCCTGTGGTCCGCTTTGACAACTAATCCCAAGATTTGGCGTAGGCACTAGTTTTACGAAAGCGACTGTCATTTGACCTTCCAACCCGAAGAGTAACTAGGCCGTATTGGAATTAGTCCGGTTTCCTCACGAAAAGCGAAAAGCGACTGGCAAATATCAAATGACATTTCGCACATAAGTTCCGAAATACTACGAGCCGGGGTTCGAACCCGCGACCTCCAGATCGAAAGTCGCACGCTGGGCAAATCAACTTTTTGACCGACATTTTTGGTGTCTCTGGCGTTACTCAAAATGTCTCTGGAGTTACCAAGAAATCGAACTTCTAATGAACAAAGTTTCAGTTTATTGGATTTAACAGTTAGGGTTATGTTTTAATATACAGGGTAAAGTGAAAAATACCAATAAAATTCATTATTTAAGGGTGAAATTTCACAACTATGTTAAGAATGTGCGGACAGATTTGAGTCGGTCAAAAAGTTGATTCGCCCTCTTACCAATAGGCCACCAGCGCTTTTTTGAAATTTGTTCGTGGACTGGTACTATTAGTTCCTAAATAAGTATTTAGGCTGAAATTACAATTGAATCGTCCAAAATGTCGTAGTAAAATAGTAGAATACATGTTCTAGGTATGTTCGTCAAGAAACAAAAACAAAAATATTTTTATCAGTTTTTATTTTCTATTAACAGTTCTTTTTACAACAATAACAACCATCTGGAAATTCTTATCATTTACTTCAACAACATTTACACCTAGGCCGATAACTTTACATGACTCTTATCTTACAACCCAACTAAAAATAAATAAAAACAATCTAGCTTTGTATTAATATCTTACAAAGTAAATTCTTGAGTGGTAATATGAAGAAGCCTGTTCAGAGTCAGACATGGTCTTATCTGCTTTACTAGGTTCTTCGCTTACGGGTACAGTTTCTTTAGGGACAATATCAGTGGATTCTGAGGATACTGGTATCAAGACCATACCTTCTGCAGTTGGCATATCAACAGGAGCGTTCTGCATTATCATTGACATAACGGCGGGCATTTCGTTTACGGGAGCTTCTTCAGATTCTGCCTTAATATCTGGCTGTGTCTTCTTTTCTTCTACTTTCTCAACTACGGAAACCTTCTCTTCTTTTTCAATTTTATTTTCTTCAGATTTCTCGGATTTAACTTCAGTTGCAGGTTTGTTATTTTCTTCAACAATTTCATTGTCCATGTTCGATGATTCATGGTATTTGTAATTCTTTCCAGGGAAGTAGTGGTTAATTTTAATGCCGTGACCAACGGGGTAAAAATGTCTAGCGTGACCACTGTAGGAAACCGCGTGATCTCCGTGCATGTTGATAGTTTTGCTGACAACTGCATTAAACCTGAAAAAAGTTAAACATGTTAAAGATTGTGAATTAAATATTGGGTAAGATCAGTAGGGTCGTCTGTAATATTAAATTGGTATAAAATATTTTTTAAGTACCTACAAAAAATCATCAACACCTACAAGTATCGTGACATTGAAAATAAATAATCATAAGTATTTAACATGTCAATCTATTTCTTTACAACTACACAGACACATCTCGTATGTATGAAATTAGAGACTTCTTCTCACGTGAGATCAGGATCAATTATTTGGTCATTAGCTGGTTATCCTGTTAAAAAAATTTATCCGCTTATATACTTATCGAAAATTTAACTAAACATACCCGTTATGATCATCGGCGTCATACTCCACTTTACGCAGGGAGCCATCCGCTTCAACCAGGCTGTATTCCCCTCGCACGCGGTCACCGTCCCTGGATTCCCGGTGGTGTTTGTGGTCACCCGTCTTCTTGTCCGAGACAGAGTACTCGAAGTTGTATTTGGGATAAGTCTGAAATTTAAAAGTTATTTTATGGGGTGGGCTAGATATTAATAATAGGGTTGGTTGTTAAGACAATTTCATCATTGGAGCACTTCGTCATTTATAAATAAGCATACATAGGGACATAGGGACATAGGGACAGAAAAAGCGACTTTGTTTTATACTATGTAGTGATAGTGTAGTGATAGTGATGATAGTGACTAGTAACTAGTCTTCCACTAGTGTACAAAAGGTGATGATTCCCTAGGATACCTAATTAGATACGTGTTTGTTATTGCTATTAATGTCTTAGTTGCAAGTAATAATATATAATTTTCTCTATGTAAAGATGATTAGTCTTTGTATTTGCTGTCATTTGAACTAATTCAAATAGACTCACTTTAAGCACGAACTATGAGATGCAAAAGGTCCCCGAAACCTTATGAATACAATATTGTCATAAAGTGTCACCCACTTTTACATCTGGCTGGTGTATTATGAAGTATATTTTATGTACTTACAAAATAAGAGTCATATTTGTAGTAGTCGTGAGAGCTGGGCGGATGATACGTCCTCACCATTTGCCATCCTTTAGGGCTGTCATCCGACCCCTTGCTCCCACTAGGTCTGATAAAAATTGCGGCCGCGGTGCTCACGAAGCAAACGAATATTAAGATCTATACGTAAAAAAAATATATTTAAAAAATAATTTAATATGATAATTAAAATCAATAGAAGATCACATTTTAAGGATGTATTTGATTTAAATTACCTTTCCAGACATTTTGTTTCACTTGGTTTAGAACCGTCCTAAACGGAATAGAAGAAAGAACTGTTGACTGTGCGTAGATTTTTTAACCAATTTATACTTTTCCAATTCCCATTATAAAAATTGTTAAGTCTTTGTCATCGAGCGCTGATCAAGATGCGGATAGAATAGAGTGGATCTGCCGTTACATTCGGTAAAGCTCCGGAAAAAGTTGCAGCATAAAATTTACAGTAGGTTTTGATGATTATTTAGAATTCAATTAGTAATATTGAAACTCAAATCAGAAGATTTATGCTAATGCAAAAAAAAAATCTGAAATAGAAAAATTCTGTTTAACAAAATTTTATGTACAAATTGATGATTTTTAGGGTTCCGTACCTCAAAAGGAAAAAACGGAACCCTTATAGGATCACTTTGTTGTCCGTCTGTCCGTCCGTCCGTCCGTCTGTCAAGACCCTTTTTCTCAGGAACGCGTGGAGGTATGAAGCTGAAATTTATATCAATTACTCAGGTCTACTGTCCCTTGAAGCTGTGAAAAAATCAAACTTCTAAGCCAACGCAATCAAAAGATACAGCCGTTTATGCCGCAAATTTTCGACACTTGCAAGGGAATCAAAACCTACAGGGTGCTTCCCGTGAACTCAGAATCTTGAAATTTGGTACGAAGCAACGTTTTATAGCATAGATAAAGGAAAAATTACGAAAACCATAAATTTTTAGTTACATCACATAATATATATTTTTTTAATAATTTTAACCTTACTACCCATTTCCTCATAAACGCGTAGAGGTATTAAATTGAAATTCATACCAAATACTCAGGTCTATAATACCTTTAAGCTGTAACAAAATCAAACTTCTATGTCAACGCAATCAAAAGAAACAGCAATTTAAGCTGCATATTTTGAAACTCGCAAGTACTCGCAAGGGAATCAAAACCTAAAGGGTACTTCCAGTCGACCTAGAATCTTGAAATTTGGCATGAAGCAACGTTTTATAGCACACATAAAGGAAAAATTCCGAAAACCTTAAATTTTTAGTTACATTACAAAATATATATTTTTTAATAAATATAAACTTATTACTTTTTTCCTCATGAACGCGTAGAGCTATCAAGTTGAAATTCATATCAAATGCAGGTTTGTACGGAACCCTCGGTGCGCGAGTCCGACTCGCACTTGGCCGGTTTTTTTTATGTAAATGTTAATGACAATTTGATATGAATCTTACCTAGCTAGGCCTGATAGCATTAAGAAAGTATTTGTGGAAACGGGAAAGATTTTGAAGGTAGCTGAAATTGCTATTTAATGCCTTCTGTAAACCAACCTCCTCGTTTTTTTAAGCATATTAATAAAGTTTCGCCAAACTGTAAAACAGTTTGTTGGCGATATGTGTGTATCTATAATTTAATGAAATACTCAGACACCGCATCGAACAAAAACAAAAGGTATAATATCTCATTTTAATTTAATACCTTATCCATATTATTTGTACCCGGAACATTTGTAATCGTGTCGTATCATCACATTACATTTCACAATCGAAAAGCAAAGGAACCATTGACACAGCTTTTGGGGATAGGTGACCAAACATGAAATTACTCAAAAAAAAATTAAAACTACATAATAAATATATACTTACAAGGATACTTTTCTTTGGATTTTCTGAAAATAAAACATACCATCCAGATTTAACATAAGGACAGATGTGCGAAGCCATTTTTTCAAGTTGCTCATTCAGTTTTTGGACTCGGTAGGTATTTTCTTTTTCACCAAATCATCAAAACCGGAATTATTTGAGTCGAATAATAATTACTTATAGAATAAATAATGTAAGTTAATATACTAAATTATGCACTAATTATTTCCATTATATAAGTAATATTTATTTTTACTCTTCATAAGGTATCATACTTATCATTTACATTTCAGATTATTTTATATGATTGGCACTAATAAATGGATACGATTAAATAACTTATATGTATTGTATACTCGTTTTGCCCTAACTTCCCCACTCGCCGATTCCGTTTCTAACAATAAAATAATTATTATTTCACGAAAGAGAGCGGAATCTCGCAAATGTTATCAGAATATCACATCACCAGAATTCAATGGATGCTGCTAATTCATTGTCCCACTAGGTTGGTACCTAATACCAATTCAAAATCGATTTTTGCGGTTTTGTATCTTATAAAAAGCGGGCACTGAAGTAAGATCGGCTTTTTGTACGTACTGTGCTTAATAAAAGTAGGTGTGCAATAGAATAGAATAAAAAGAAAAAGGTACTGAAGAAATAATGGTTCATAATCAGGCATCCCAAGACAGTATGCTGGATAAAAATAAAAATAATATTCAAATATTGAATGGCTTTAAGAAGTTCGAGTTTTTGCGGACAGATAGGAGTCTCAGAATTCGAAGGGACTCATATATTATATTATCTACACGTATCATCTATTGTTGAACAATCACTATCAGAGCGAAATTAAGTATCTTTCATATTAAACAATATGAAATAAATATTTATATTGTGATATTTGGATTTAAGTTAATGAAACGATGTAAGTAATTGCTAAATGTATAGTTTAATAAATATTTTTTTTTATTTAAATACATTTTTGACTTAGTGATGGTAGTAAGAGGGGGCAGAGTAGACGACGGGGGCGGCCTTGACCACGACGGGTGCGTGGGTGGGGGCGGTGTTGTGCACCACGGCGTTGAAACCGTTGTGGGGGTCAGCGGTGTACTCGACGGTGCGGATGGAGCCGTCAGCCTCCTTGAGGGAGTAAGAGCCCTTCACGACATCGCCGTCGCGGGTCTCGTGCTGGGACTTGTTGTCGCCGGAGTGACCGTCAGCAACAGAGTAGGAGTACTCGTACTTGGCTGGCTGAGCCTGGAAGCGAAACATAATACTTAATATCTTATCTCAACACGAAAAATTGGATTACACAGTTGAATAAAACATGGGTAATACTTACGATTTCTTCGTGGGCAACGACCTTGGCGATGGGAGCGGTGTAGTGGACGGCAGCAGGAGCAGCGTGGTAGGCAACGGGAGCGGAGTGGTAAGCCACGGGAGCGGGGGCGGCGTGGTAGGTGACGGGGGCGGGGGCGGAGTGGTATTCAACATGAGCGGGAGCGGCGTGGTAGGCGACGGGGGCAGCGACCAGCTTGTGGGCGAGCTGGGGCTGGTCGTGGCGCACGATGCTCTGCGAGGAGACGGCGGCGGCCGAGGAGTAGTGCGGCTCCACCAGGAGACCGGCCTGGGCTACAGCCGCGAAGGCACAAAGGGCTACGATCTGTAAAATAACACAATTGATTAGTGAAGGTTCTGCTTTAGTTTGCAATTCGTAATTCCAATTAATTATTTGAAAAGTTTACTTCAAAATCCTTTTCAACTTACTTTGGAGAACATTTTGTTCTTTGCTCAGATACGTTTCAAATGTAAATGATAATTTTCGAGTGCCGAGCCCTAGTTTTTATACATGCGAATTGCAAATGGGTAAGGTCATGTTCGCATATGAGACAGCGGCCGAAGTGGTCAAGCGAGCTTTTGGCACAACCTTGCCCGGGTTACGCGTGCGCAAGCGCGCATTCTTCCTAGAAAGCACTCGAGGTAAGAATAGGCTGGGTGTGGTGCAAATTAGTACATACTTTGTACAGTATGTAATTATCATACTAGTTTTGTTCTTCTATAACCCTCAAATTATAGAAATTATACTTAAAACTTTTTTGCTTTGTAAAATATGTAATACTAATATACTCTAATTACGCACGTTGAACAAAAATTTCCTGTATGAATAATTGTAAGGAAATATTTTATTTGCAGGCATATTCATGACACCGTTATCTGAGCTTAAAATGCATTTGTTGCACTCACGACTCACGACGGTTAGCTTTGTATCTATAATGCAGCAAAAAATGTATCTATAACCTATTTCTATAATTTCGGATACTGCATAGTCACATTGTTGATATGTATATATACAAAATATGTTGTAACTTTTATTCAGGCGAGTCAGTAACAATAAAACTATAGATGAGATCCCGTAAATTGGAAAACTAGTTTCGTAACCATAGGGTTTATATTGAATATAATTGTTTAGTACACTAGTTGCGTAATTAATTTTATGAAAAGTGCTTATCGACATCCTCTTTAAATACCTAAAAGTTAAGTCACATTGTGTATATACTATATATGTAGTTATACAAATGTATTGATCAAACGTCGTAAATCAGGGGGCTCAATTTCCGCACTCGAAAATCTGCAGAAAGTGCGAAATATCTTTTAGTTTCAAAATACACTGTGTAACGTGTAACATGAGGAAACCGAAAGATTTTAACTACGAATTTTTGAGGGCAAAATAAAGTATGACGTCAGAAAATTTTGCCAAAAACATTTTTTTTTGTGTAATTGTGTTTTTTTTTGTTTGGATATATTTTCATATAAAAAGTAAATGTTATTGATGTAACAATTATTATTATTTATTTTAATTTTAAATTCAGTGGCTTAAAACAGTACCTGGTTATAGTAGTGTTTTGAAATGAAATGTTTTTAAATACCTAATGTAATCTATGATCAGTTTTCTATTATTCATTTTTAATTTATTTGTCATTATTTTAATATTAATTTAATTGAATGTAATACGTAATGTACACTAACATTAGTCTTTAAGAAAAAAAATGTTACTAAGTACAAATATGGGTACAATACCCGAAATAAATAATTCAATTCAATTCAATAAAACTGGCACTTAAAACAAAAATGTGAATTCGGTATAGGCAGTGACTTTACGTTGATGGCGTAACATAGATTTAATAGTTATTTGTTTTACAAGGGGGCAAAGTAGTTGTTTAACCGCACGTGCTAATATTGACAATAACGAAAGATTCCAATATTGAACCGCGAGCGTAGCGAGTGGTTCAAAAAGTGGAACTTGAGCGTTGCGAGGGTATCAAGGCACGAAGGTTAAACAAATTTGCCACCGAGTGAAACACAAAATTTTTCACCACACCAACACGAACAAAATACTGACTATAAAACATCAAAATAAATCAAATCCATCAATTTATTCAATATTTATGATTCAAAATCATCATTTATAGGTAAAATCTAGCAGCCAGATTAAGACATAGAGTTAAAATTTGTATGAAATTACTTTGCCCCCTTGTGGATAAAATGAAATTTTGCTATCTGTTTTCGAATAGCAAAGAGAGCCTTTGCCAGTTGGTGTGGTGAAAAAGTTATTTTTTCATCCAAATTACAATAATTATATTAATTCACGACTTTAGACTCATTTAGAGGGTGCGCAAACTCGCATACCATTGTAATTACCTACATCGCGGACTGTTGAAGGTACATGTAATTCAGTACACTAATCAAATACTAGTACAATGGAATGAATTTCTTTGAAATTCTTGAACCGTGTAAACGGCCCTTAGTAAATAAATAACGAATCTTTATAATCGTGTACGTCAACAATGCCCCTGTTGTTAGATCGGAGCAAAGCCTTGCTATCTCACTTTTGTAAGCATATTTTGTAGAGGAAATAAATTAGGTATGTAGACTATAATTGTAGAGGTTGTTTGTTGTGTGAGGATGTGTACCTACGGCATCATGACATCCATACTTATATTATATGGGAAAGTGTGTGTGTCTGTTTGTTTGTCCGTCTTTCACGGCAAAACGGAGTGGAGATAGTTGAAGGGATGGAAAGTGACGGCTACATTTTGTCTCTTTCTAACGCGAGCGAAGCCGCGGGCAAAAGCTAGTAATATATATATCATGGTTATATCAATTATAACCTTAAAATTCCTAATCCCATAATTATAACAAACGGAGTTTAATCTAAATATTTTTTTTAAACTTAGACCCCTCAACTTCGCGTATTTATTTCAAGAACTACCCATAAATATATTCTTAGTCAGCTTAAGATAAATTCAGGCTAAAGACTTAAAAGTACGCAAATAATGAAGTAACCATATTACATAATAAAATAATAGTACCCCCGTAACGCCACCATGCGCATTTTATACGGGAACGTCATGGCTTAACTATGCTTAACTATGAAATGTCCATTGCAGTATAAAATGAGCTACAAGTGGATCAACAATTAAAGACCGTGACCCTACAGCGGGCAAATCTTGACCTGGGGGGCAATTGTAACTAATCCATTTTTTTACATTATTACATTATCAAGTTGAGCTCCACATGTATCCACAGAACACGCGTGCCATATTTAACCAGTGAATAGAATAGAATAGAATAGAATAGAATAGAATAGAATATAATTTATTTCAGTATAAAAACACAGTTATACAATGCACAGTGGACACTGATCTAAAATGCACATCTCAATGTACATTGGGCGGCTAGAGGGTATATGTAAAAAAGTAATTTTTTCTACTTTGTCGACTGTAATCTGTCAATTAGGCCACCACAGACTAACTTTTCAGTGTTGGATACTCTATGGCAGTTCCGACTCAATTATAATAAGCTCATTATAGTTGACTTTAGTTTTTTTTTTTTTATACTACGTCGGTGGCAAACAAGTATACGGCCCGCCTGATGTAAAGCGGTCACCGTAACCTATGGACGCCTGCAACTCAAACAGTGTCACATGCGCGTTGCCACCCCATTAGAAAATAATCCCTTTTGCTGTGTTAAGTACACAGTTGTACAAGTTCTAAGGAGGGTTGTTGCCGACGATTCAAAGGACAATAAACGGAACAAGTTAGTTCCGTAAGTCCTCCCGTCATCAGCACACCGCACCCTCGTTGAGCTCTGGCAGCCTTACTCACCGACAGGAACACAACACTATGAGTAGGGTCTAGTGCTATTTGGCTGCGGTCTTCTGTAAGGCGGAGGTACTACCCCAGTTGGGCTCTGCTCTAGATTCGAGCGAGACAATATCCGCTGTGCTGTGCCCTACCACACAAAGCGGAATATCATTCGCTATGCCCTACCTCCTATTAAACTGTTAACTGTAATAATTTCAAAAATAAAACTTCATACAATTTCTATACTAATTTGCGATACCTGGCAAATTTTCCTGCATCTGAAACACATTTTTTTTATCTGTCGCGTTATCGGCCAATCAGAGACGGTTATTACAAACAATTGGTTGCTAGGTAATTCGATGTTGATACAACGGTGAACGACTCTATTAACATTAATTTTAACTTGCATGAATGATGATATTTCCGTCCATTGATAATGAAGATAATGACTCGTAGAAAAAGTATTGTATACAATAGTGATATAATTAAGCTTTTCACTCTCGTAGGCCACTAGCAAGCTTCGTGGCCTAAACATGGTACTCGACCGAAAAGCTTTGTATTATATCACGATTGTATAAAGTAATTTTACCTACTATTTCAAAATAATATATTATTATGAGCTGATGATTTTTTTGATATTTTTATTTTTAAAGACGAAAAAATTTCCAAACACGGCCTTATTGATTATGGCGCAAAAAAGGTGTGGTATTCAAAATTGGTAACAGTTGGCCAAAAAAACTAAACGGTTCGGACACAGATAATGTCATCGTTATTCAGATTCTCAAATTTCGTTACAATTGATTAAGTTTTGAGTGATGGTGAATGGAAATTTTTTTTTCGAAAAATCTTGTTAATAATACTAGTATATTTAACTAAAATTCCTAAATTAAAATCCATTCCATTTTAGCATTTTCGCTCCTGTAGTGTCTTAAGTAAGTCAAACTGTGCATATTCTTTCAGAGATTCTGCTCTGCTTAGCGATTGTTCTATTGGATGAAGTAATAAAAAAAAGTGACATGTATCTTATACGTATGTATTTTTAATAAATTAACTAGCCATCATTAAACCTTTTGCTTATGGTCAAGTTATTTAGTGATGGTAGTAAGTGGGCTCTAAACTATAAAATATTTATTATTTTTGCAAAAAATTAGGGAAAATACAAGATATGTCTTAAATGTGTATTTGGAATAAATTAACTAGTCATCATTAAATCGTTTTTTGGAAAAAAAAAATTAGTGATGGTAGTAAGTGGGGGCAGAGTAGACAACGGGGGCGGCCTTGACGACGACGGGGGCGGCCTTGACCACGACGGGGGCGTGGGTGGGGGCGGTGTTGTGCACCACGGCGTTGAAGCCGTTGTGAGCGTCAGCGGTGTACTCGACGGTGCGGATGGAGCCATCAGCCTCCTTCAGGGAGTAAGAGCCCTTCACGACATCGCCATCGCGGGTCTCGTGCTGGGACTTGTTGTCGCCGGAGTGACCGTCAGCAACGGAGTAAGAGTACTCGTATTGGGGGTGAGCCTGCAATGAAAAATAGTTGTTAATTCATGGATAAACGTTCCGTTATTCTAGGCATAGACACATTAATTGACAAGAATAACTGTCTTACAATTTCTTCGTGAGCGACGACCTTAGCGATGGGAGCGGCGTAGTGGACGGCAGCAGGGGCGGCGTGGTAGGCAACGGGAGCGGGAGCGGCGTGGTAGGTGACGGCAGCGGGGGCGGCTTGGTAGGCGACTGGGGCGGGGGCAGCGTGGTAGGCGACGTGAGCGGGAGCGGCGTGGTAGGCGACGGGGGCAGCGACCAGCTTGTGGGCGAGCTGGGGCTGGTCGTGGCGCACGATGCTCTGCGAGGAGACGGCGGCGGCCGAGGAGTAGTGCGGCTCCACCAGGAGACCGGCCTGTGCTACAGCCGCGAAGGCGCAGAGGGCTACGATCTGTAACATCACAATAAATAGTTGTAATTATGTGGTATTCATTGCTTAACCAGGAGTAATTTCTTAAAATATTATCAAATAAAACATTTTAAGGTATAATTTGTCGGCACTCACTTTAGAGAACATGTTTGTATGTTTCACAAATGTGAATGATAAATGTGACACCCCGTGATCAAGTTTATATACTTGCGATTTGCACCAACGAAGGTCAAATTTAAGCAAATCGACTCCGATCAGTGGGCGTGGTTGGTCGGGCTTTCAACGCTACTTCAGCCGATGATAAGGCGCTCGGCACGCGTTTATTACATTAGATAATAGTAGCCAATTAGTACATTAATATAAAATATTTTTTTAGGGTTCCTTGCCAAAGAAGTCCAAAAAACCCTTATGGTGCGATTTTGTCTGACCGTCTGTCATTATTTTTTTTATACAGGGTGTAACAAAAATGGTGGTGATCCGTTTAAGGGCGTATTCAGTATCGTATTCTCATCAGGAAAAAGTAGGATAAAAATTTTTTTCGCAAAAAAATTTTTTATTGTATGGAGATTCGACCGATTCGCGCGGCCCGGCTCATACAAAAGTGAAAATTTTTTTAGCGAAAAAAAAATTTTCTTCTACTTTTTCCTGATAAGAATACGATACTGAGTACGCCCTTAAACGGATCACCACCATTTTTGTTACACTCTGTACTACGTCGGTGGCAAACAAGCATACGGTCCGCCTGGTGGATAGCGGTCATCGTCACCTATGGACGCTCGTCTAGTGCTATTTGGCTGCGGTCTCCTGTAAGGCAGAGGTACTTCCCCAGTTGGCTCTAGATTTGAGCGAGATGATATCCGCTGTGTATCAATCAATCAATGAATCAATATTTATTTGCAAAAATGTAGTATTACAGTGAGTTCTTAAGTGTAAGTATACAAAAATTGCGTACATTCTACTTAAATAAGCATGCAAATTTTACTTATAAGCTACTTAATTAAGCTATTCTAATAGCTTATGCTAAAAGATTATTTAACAGACCAAAAATTGGTACAGTGGCTTAACAGCCACTGGGCCTGACTGGGCAGAAATTTATCCATAGTTATTTAGTCCATCACTTTCATCAAAATAGACCAGTTCATTTTAGATTCCATTAACTCTCAAATAGTCCTTACACCCTGGCGGGTGTTGCCTCTGCGTGTGTCCCATGATATGGGCAAGGGCAACATCCGCTCGGTGTACCCCTTACATTTCATTAAAGTGTAAGGGCCTTAGTACTCCCAAAGGTCCGGAATACATGATGGGAAAGACATACAAATTATTACATTAAAAAAATTACAAATTATTTACACATTGCATATTCTCATTATTATTTTAATACAATTCATGTCAAACTGTTCATGTATTCGTCAATCCTGTAATATTGTTTATATAGACAAAATTCATGTAGTTTATTTTTAAATTGAGGCATGTCAGAGTTTCTTATTTCTAGGGGTAAATGATGATGATGGGGTAATGATGAGGGGGGGTATCCTTACCAAAAAAGTCCATAAAAACCATTATGATGCGACTTTGTCCCCGTCTGTCATTATTGCTAAACATCTCGAATACGACTTTTATGCTGTTTTTTTTTTTTTTTATTATAAACATCTTGACCACAGATAGCCAAAGGCAAAGACGACTAAATATGATGTTACATAAATTTGAGATCTGGGCATATATTTATGGGCGTTGTTAAATTAAAGCGTGTTTTATTTTAATCTTTACATTTTAAGACGAATTGTAGCGCTACTTCTAATATCTTCTTAATAAATAAATAAATAAATATTGGGGACATCTTACACAGATCAACTTAGCCCCAAACTAAGCAAAGCTTGTACTATGGGTGCTAAGCGACGATATACATATTTTAGATAAATACATACTTATATACATAGAAAACATCCATGACTCAGGAACAAATATCTGTGCTCATTACACAAATAAATGCCCTTACCGGGATTCGAACCCAGGACCGCGGCTCAGCAGGCAGGGTCACTACCGACTGAGCCAGACCGGTCGTCAAATGATTTAAAATATGTAATTTTAGTGAAATAGGATATAAATTAAATATAACACTATTGAGAATAAAAACATTCAACTATAGGTATTTATCTAAAAAATAAACCTAAAAACTACCCTCCAGGCCCTAATTTTAGTTGTTTCTATATAAGTTGCTGAAACACTCTTGTATTTTATAATCACCTTATAAAATATTTCGTTTCGTAGTTACTAGTATCCTAAAAATCTCGTCTCAATCAGAAATGCTACTTTTTTACGTATTCAAGTAATTCAAGTTTCTTTGTATCTTCAAAATTTTTTTGTTACAAAAATCTAATACTTAATTAATTGTGTTATATAAAACAACTAGCACTTTCCCGCGGCTTCGCTCCCGTTTTTTAAGTATAAACTCGTTCAAACGTTGAACTTTGGAACCCCATCTAACCCCCCTTAGAATGTGAATTTCGAAAATTTAACCTTACACGGAACCAACAATGGATTCGGCTGTGCGTTGATATGTCAGTCAGTGTGCAGTTGATATGTCAGTGTCAGTCAGTCAGTTTCTGACTTTTTTTATATATTTTTTAAAGAAGATAAACAACATTAATGAGTAAAAGAAGCAGTCAGTTTCTGTTTTTATATATTTAAAGAAGATGAAGCTTTATGTTCCTGACAATCCAATTGTAAAATGTATGTATTTTTATGCAGGAACTAGAATAAATAATAAATATTGGGGTTAGAAGGTTGGAGAGCAGGGAGAATATACAGATATAGTAGAATAAAAGATCAGTGACCGCAGTAATAATCTCCTTTATTTTGTTAAATATATCTATTCATACATACCTATGGGTTATCGCTGACACTAGCAATATGCATTTATGTTGTAGTAAACCGAAGTGTTACTGTTAAACGATGAAAGTGGTTAATTTTCACATTACACAATGAAGATTAATAAATTAATAAAAAAAAGGTTTTTTAAGTTAAACGGGTTTTTCCAATCAAGAATCAGAAACTATACCGAAAACTAGAAAATTAATTTAATACTAATGGGAGTCCCATGTTTTTTTTAACAATAAACAACAAAACTTTGGTTTAAAGGTACTTACTTAAATGAATTTATTGCACAATGCTAATTCTGAAAACGAGCTGTATTAACCATGAAGACGATACACACAGTTATGTATTCTGCAGCATTCGTTTATGAAAAATGAAAATGAAAATGAAATATTTATTTTTCAAGTAGGCATATTACAATGCGCATATGAACGTCAAATAAAGCTACGCCGGCTCTAACCCTACGCCTCAGCCTCGAGAAGATTTCAGTCCCCCCTCAGTTGAGAGGGGGGTATCCACTATGGGACCGGCAAGAAACTCGGCGGGCAACTTCTTTTCAAAACATTACATCTTATAACTAACATGCATTAAATAACAAGATACAATTTAACATGCAAAAGTATTCATCAAAGAATATGAACAGACTAGGTACTCTATGGAAATTAATTTCAATAAATTATATTATTGCTTAATAATACGTCGTTCTTCTTCAGAGAAAACATATCAAATTGTCACAGAAGAAAAAGATAATATGAATCTCAATATCATTAAATATGTAATTTACCTACACAACATAAAATATAAAATATTTGATGTGCTTTCTTATCTGAACTGTGTCCTCTATACATAATACAATTATTTTAATTGCTATTCGTTTTTTGTAGTCACATGAGACTGTCACAGCCTTTTTTTTTTAAATACTACGTCGGTGGCAAACAAGCATACGGCCCGCCTGATGTAAAGCGGTCACCGTAATCTATGGACGCCTGCAACTCAAACAGTGTCACAAGCGCGTTGCCAGTTATTAGAAACTTGTACACTCCCTTTTGCTGTACACAGCAAAAAGGAATGTACAAGTTCCAAGGAGGGTTCGGGTTGCCGACAACTCAAAGGACAATAGACGGAACAAGTTAGTTCCGTAAGTCCTCCCATCATCAGCACACCGCACCCTCGTTGAGCTCTGGCAGCCTTACTCACCGGCAGGAACACAACACTATGAGTAGGGTCTATTGCTATTTGGCTGCGGTCTTCTGTAAAGCGGAGGTACTACCCCAGTTGGGCTCTGCTCTAGATTCGAGCGAGACGATATCCGCTGTGCTGTGCCCTACCAAACAAAGCGGAATATCATTTGCTATGCCCTACCTCCTCCTAACAAAAATTATAAGGATTTAAGTGATATATTTATGCGATGCGATTTAATTGATATATTTATTTTTGTTTGACACTTGGAGTGAATTTACATCTCCAAATCTTATTAGCCTTTGTATTATGCTATGAGATCGGAGACCTTTTACAAGAGGAAACGCCGCCAGTTCCAAGGGGTCCATGCCGCAGGCCGACCTATCGGAAGGGGTGTTCTCTCTATAGCTGGGTTATTTTTGTAGGTGCATAATTATTTTAATTATTTGTACAATTATGTAATTTGTGATTTAGTTTGATTTATAGGTTTAATATTAGTTTTAATGTTATTGTTTTAGTTACCTATTATTTATTTTAATGTTATTGTATGCACCTTTAAGATTAAAGCCTTTTACATCCCTATTATTAAATAATAAATTTTATTAGTGTTAAGTGCAGAGACAATACATCTCTGTTAATTTTATTTATTTTGAAGATTATTATACCTAAATGTAAATTTTATCTAGGTATTGCTGTTGTTTATATTTGAATGAATTTCATATAATATAAAGGTACTCATATTTCATGTACTGATTGTGCCCATTGACGTGTAAAAGAGCCCTTACAGCCTACATGTTGAATAAACGTTTGTTTTTGTATATTTATTTGTAACCTCATCTCATCTCATCAATAACGGTACTAACCTAAATTTTTAAGTATCTCTTCGGATTTTTTTATGGGTAAATGCATGTGCACTTTACTTTCCTCGTATTCGTTTCATGTCCGGTGGGCAACCGTCTATCACTTCAGTCTCGAGGACTAGTGAGGCTCTCATTTCGTTCCAGTACGTAACTTAATTGACAGATACTTACGTGGTAAACAAATGTTACATAAATAATTTCAAAATTATAAAATTCAAAATAGTGTAAGTACAGTTAGTTTTTGGGGTTTTGGTCGACCATCTGACACCTGATTTTCGATGACAGTTGATTTATGGCGGTGCTTTCCGATAAACAAATAAGTTTGGCTCTGTCTCGCCTGCGCGATCATCCATGACTAGTGTTGCGGTCAGCAGATATTAAACTATAAAATATTTATTATTTTTGACAAAATAACTATCAAAAAATTAGGCAAATAAAAATGCAAGATATGTCTTAAATGTGTATTTGGAATAAATTAACTAGTCATCATTAAATCGTTTTTTGGAAAAATTATTTAGTGATGGTAGTAAGTGGGGGCGGAGTAGACAACGGGGGCGGCCTTGACGACGACGGGGGCGTGGGTGGGGGCGGTGTTGTGCACCACGGCGTTGAAGCCGTTGTGAGCGTCAGCGGTGTACTCGACGGTGCGGATGGAGCCATCAGCCTCCTTGAGGGAGTAAGAGCCCTTCACGACATCGCCGTCGCGGGTCTCGTGCTGGGACTTGTTGTCGCCGGAGTGACCGTCAGCAACGGAGTAAGAGTACTCGTATTGGGGGTGAGCCTGCAATGAAAAATAGTTGTTAATTCATTGATAAATGACTCTATAACATTATACAAAAAGACAAAAATAATGAATATAAGTCAAAGTTATAAATACAATACCTGTGTACTAATACGTCAAATAATACAAAATAAACTTCATATTCAAACATCATTTAAAAAGAAACAAGATATACAAAAAATTAAATTAAGAAACTGCAATAACTTGGTAATCCAACCGCCCCGTACTAATTACGGAAAAAAAAGCTGTTAAAAGTACCATTGATTTTGCATCTTTTATGCTTAAGGGTAGCTTGTTATACAAATTTGCACCTTCATAGAGATGAAGGTGCAAATTTGTATAACAAGCTACCCTTAAGCATAAAAGATGCAAAATCAATGGTACTTTTTAAAAAATTACTTAAACATTACGTGACTGACCAAGCACGCTCTGAGACACGCAACTCGCTTTAAGCCACATCTATCCAACCTTAATCTGTGTTCACCGCGCGTTATCTATCGCTTGGGTTTAGTGTAAGCGTAAAGTCGTAAACACACATTTTTTTGTGCAGTTATATTTTCTGATCTTTATTTTGTTTGTCTACCTACTAATTTTATGTTTACCCTACGAACACATACCAACTCTTTTTGTATACTATTAGTTTAGAAACTGGTAAATTATTATTGTACCTACATAATATAAAAAAATAAGTTATAATTATTTAGGTTAAGCACTTCTTTTGTAATCAAATTATAATACGCATACATACGCTCAACATAGTTAAGTTAGTGTTAATTTCTCATGTAAGTGAATTGTAAATATTCTTATGAGAAAATAAACTTCTTTAAACCGATAAACGTTTCGTTATTCTTTAGGCATAGACACAATTGACAAGAATAACTATCTTACAATTTCTTCGTGAGCGACGACCTTAGCGATGGGAGCGGCGTAGTGGACGGCAGCAGGGGCGGCATGGTAGGCAACGGGAGCGGGAGCGGCGTGGTAGGTGACGGCAGCAGGGGTGGCATGGTAGGCGACGGGGGCGGGGGCAGCGTGGTAGGCGACGGGGGCAGGGGCGGCATGGTAGGCGACGGGGGCAGCGACCAGCTTGTGGGCGAGCTGGGGCTGGTCGTGGCGCACGATGCTCTGCGAGGAGACGGCGGCGGCCGAGGAGTAGTGCGGCTCCACCAGGAGACCGGCCTGGGCTACAGCCGCGAAGGCGCACAGGGCTACGATCTGTAAAATCACAATTAATAGTTGTAAATATGTGGTATTCAGTGCATAATCGGGAGTAATTTCTTAAAATATTTTTACGAGTAAATAAAACATTTTAATGTATAATGTGTCAGCACTCACTTTAGAGAACATGTTTGTATGTTTCACAAATGCGAATGATAAATGTGACACCCCTTGATCTAGTTTATATACTCGCGATTTGCACCAAGGAAGGTCAAAAAGTGAATCGGCATAGATCAGTGGGCGCGGTCGGACGAGCTTTCAAAGCTACCTCACCCTGTGTGAAAGCGCGAGGCATGCTTTTGTAATATATGTATTATTAAAACAGCGGTTGATACCTTTTATAATGTTGGTACTAACTGGTTAATTAATGAGATATAATAAAAAATAAAAATTTGGAGGTGTAAAGGTTCTCCAAGTGTCAAAAGAACTAGAAAAAAAAATGCGTATGAAATACAAATTTCACGTCAAGAGACTGTTAAGCTAGCAATCTCCAACTAATTCTATAGAATACATAACTAGTATGTACTCAACAAGTCAATATATATATATATACCAAATTATAATTATACAATAATAAGGATCAATAATCTGCCGTCCGATCACTAAAACCCCTCTAAGCTGCATATTACCAGTTTTCATTTGGATAAATATTCTTAAATAGGAAAGAATTCCCCATCGACTGGTCTTGGAATCATATTTTTATCATTTTTAGTTACCGAGATACAGAGTCGACATACCTCGCTAAGTGCACTATTTTATAACCCTTTTCAATAGTATAAAACCGCAAACCCACATTTGTCTTCTATAACTTATATTAAAGCGCTTAGCAGTTGTTTATCTTCATAGTTTTATCACACGATACATAACTATAACAACGTTACTTGACATAAGCTTCATAAATTCCCATTAAAGCCGTTTAATTGCGTTATTACATTTTATAACATTCACTTTTTTAAATAAAATACTACGCTTAAACACGGCTAAAGTCCTTTAACCGTGTATTTAAAGACTTTCATTGTAATTTCGGTTACAAATACATCACTAAAACCTAGTTACTGCGCTTTACGGTGAATTTATTACTAAAAAATATTCATAATGCCACACTGAAACAGGACAAACCAGCAAAGCTACGCTAAAACCCCGCTAATTGTAAAAGTATACCTTCCAAAGTTATTGCGCCAGTCCGACAGTCGGCCGAGCGGCTCGCGCGCAGAAGGTTGTGCGAAGGCTGTAGTGACCGGTGAATGAACATTTTCTCCTTAAAATGTTAAGAAACCGAAGACCAGGTAAGTGTTAAATATCTTTTTTTTAAGGTTTTTTTCAAGCACAACTTGCGTTTTGCTAACGTATTATCACACGTTTGCCGCGACAAGTAAATACCTAACTCATAAGTTATTCGATCAAGAGCCCAGTTAAAACTATTGTGTACAAATAAAGCGTAAACAAAAAAGTCAAGAAATTACATTGTACCATTCTATTGCTATGTAGGGATTGCCATAGCCACATACATTTTGTAAGCATTTATTTACCTTAAAATGTTTTAGTACCTATTTAATAATGCAGTCAAAAATCAAATTAATTAATGTTATTTCTTTTAGGCTTGTTACGAACTTCAGGATACAAATGATAACAGAGATCTGCGAATAAAATGAATACCGAAAAACCGACCACAAGTCATCACACCAGCAGTAAGTTTAGTAAATGTAGAACAGAAGGGGATTGCTCAACTCGATCTTTACCAAGGAACATTCTATCGTTGTGTATTGTTTCAAGAATTTTTGAGATTGATACCTCAGAATTCTTTGCCTAACTTAGCCACGTCGAACGTTTCTGCTTTAATTTTCAATGCTGACGAAAATACATCAATTTTAAAACTCCCTTTTACTGGTCCAAGCTAAAACCGTTGCTGACGATCATCGAATTTGGGTTTATCCTTCGTTGTAACAAAATCGAACAACGTTTACTTCTTTAATCATTCGTAAAATGCTTCTCATCTTGATATAAGGAAAGAAGGTTTTTGACTATTCCGTCGCAGACGCATTGAAACTACAAGTGATGACTCGAAAGAAGAAGAACTCTATACCTAGCATGTAAAAATTGTAAAATGACAACATATGTATCATCCAAAATGAAGCTTTATCTTGATTTATCCGCTCCAATTCATACAAACAACAGAGAAACAGACTTAAATTTAACCTAGTTAATACAATTTTAAGCAATGATGCACCTGATTTTACCAGAAATTGTTAACAAAGATCTCTATATTGATTCTAGTTTAAAGAAAAAAAATGTATGATATATAAGTATTCTGCTGTACCAATTCATTCAGACCCTTCAAATCCAGAAGTTTTACATACAGAAAAGGAGGACTGACCTACACATAAGTACATATAACCATTTATCGATGTAGAACCACCGTCGATATAGAGCACTACACTCGTAATATTAATATTAATAATACAACTGTCGAAAACCAAACGCACAAAAAAAGAAAAATAAATTTTAAGAAGAACGGAATCAAGCGGAAAGAGAGAAAATTATTATGTCAAACAATCCTAAATGTATTTTGAATTTTTGAAGTATTAAATAAATAAAGATTGCTATTTTCACTTGCTTGGCGAATAATAAATGAAATCCGTGTTTCTTTTTGTAAGAACTGCCAATGTCAACCGTTTTTAACCTTATATAACTCGGTAATAAAAACATTATTTTAATAGTGTATTATAGTAATAATACGAATAACTTTGGATATCCAAGAGCGACACCTTTCGCCGTGTCGGTATAGCAAATTGATTTGTTGCAATGTAAAAAGCGAATTTTATTGTTTCATATTAATGTTATGTTAGTTTTCACTAATGTTAGAATATTATATTAAGTTTAAATATGTTAATTTGTAACATAACTTATAACGAGGTTTTTTATGCATGCAAATAAATAGTTACAATATCATACAGTTGTCTTTTATTCATTTAACAAATTGAATTGCTCTTGAAACTTAGTGCAGGTACTGCAGGTAAACGGGACATTGCTAAAATGATAAACTCCTTTTAAAAAGAATGACAATGCTAAAACCTAGTAATCGTCGCTGGTTTGTCATATAGCGGGCTTTTAGATTAGGAATGCATACAAATTATTTCGATGTTAGTAGTCATTGCATAGCTTAAAAACGGTTACAGCATTTTTTTAGAGCATATACGATAGTATAAAATTGTTTAGTGTCTTTGCGGTTATTAAGCTATGTTTTTAGATTATTATGCATTGCTCAGTTACGATTACTATAAACACGTAAATTTACTTTGCCGTTATTAAGCCATGTTTTATGTATTATTCAATCCTAAAAAACGGCTAAAGTATACTTAACCGTGTTTTAACAGTAAAATCATACATATTTTAGGAATTATTTGCATAACTTAAACACAAAATGGCGAATTTCTAATAAATTAAACAATATTTAATTAAATTGATTTTAAATAATGTTAGCGTGAATTTAGTTTTAATTTAAGAATAAAAGAAATCTGGACTAAATCGACACATTTCCTAGAGATATGGGTTTTTATGTTTTTTGCCCATATCTCAAAACTATCATTTGTGGGTTAGATGGGTTTTAGTGATAGGACGGCAGTAATTTAAACAGCCAGTAGCAACAGCGCCTTAAGCGTGACACAATGTCTCCTCGGGACACTGCTAGCAAAACTATGACAGATTTTGAGCCTGGATAGTCGGCCATGGTGTAGTATCTCCCAGGTAATCATCAATTTTGTAGTACCCCTTTCTGAGAAGTGCACTTTTTATGTACTTCTTGAATGAAGTAAAGGGCAGATCCCATGCCTCTAAGGGTACTTTATTATAAAATGTTACACAGTTTCCCAGGAACGATTTCTTCACTTTCTGTAGACGAAACTTGGAAACCGCTAGCTTATGTTTGTTCCGTGTATTATAACTATGAATATCTGACAGTTTCTTAAAGGACTCTTCTTATGAGTATACATTATCACATCTAGTATGTATTGTGAAGCTACTGTAAGGATGTCTATCTCCTTAAAGCGTTCTTTCAGTGAGTCACGTGACGCCATGTTGTAGATAGATCGTATTGCCCGTTTCTGGAGAACGAAGATGGTTTGAATATCTGCTGCTTTTCCCCAGGCCAATATGCCGTAAGACATAACACTACGAAAGTAACTGAAATAAACTAGGCGAGCTGTCTCCACATCAGTTAATTGCCTAATTCTCCTTACGGCATACGCGGCAGAGCTCAACCTTTTTGCTAGGGCAGATATATGAGGACCCCATTGCAGATTGCAATCTAAAGTAAGACCAAGAAAGAGCGTATTCTCGACAAGGTCCAGGTTTTCGCCATTCAGCGTGATGGTAGTATCTGTCTTCCTTACATTGGGTAAAGAGAATTTAACACATTTTGTCTTCTTGGAGTTCTTGGCATTAAGGAGCAAGTTATTTGCTGTAAGCCATTCTAGCACCTCCTTCAAAGTTTCATTCACATGGCTATAGTCACTCAGTTGCCTATCAACTTTGAAAATTAGTGAAGTATCATCAGCAAATAAGACTATCTCACATTTGTTCTTTACAAGACATGGCAAATCATTTATATACACAAGGAAAAGAAAAGGTCCCAGAATAGAACCCTGTGGTACTCCAAGCTTTACAGTTGTACCGTTAGATTCAGTACCATTTACAACCAATTTCTGGGTTCTTTCGTTTAAGTAAGATTCAACAAGCTGTAAAGCTTTAGAGGATAGACCGTAGTGCTTCAGCTTGTGTAGTAGTGTGTCGTGCTCCACACAATCGAAAGCTTTGGAGAGATCGCAGAAAATACCAATAGCATCTAACGAGAGTTCCCAGGCATCGTATATGTGCTTGATTAGCACAGAGGCAGCATCTGTCGTCGAACGACCTCGTGTAAAACCAAATTGCTGATGCTGAAGTAATCCATTCGTGTTAAAATATCGAAGCAACTGGTTCAATATAATTTTCTCAAACACTTTGCTGAGAACGGGAAGTATGGAAATTGGTCTAAAATTTCCAAGGTCATCCTTGCTACCTGATTTAAACAGAGGAATAACCTTACTATACTTCATCAGATTGGGAAACACACATTCCCTAACACAAGCGTTAAACACATCGGCTAGATAAGGTGCCACGACGTCAATAATTGAATACACGACTTTCACAGATATCCCCCAAATGTCCTCACTGCTTTTAACTTTTAAGGACTTGAAAGTTTTAATAATCTCTTCGGGGTCAGTAAATTGGAAATATAATTCCATGCTGCATTTCTTAACATTATAATTGTCCAAGTAGAGACCTGCCTTAAGTACAGAGGAGTTTAAATTCCGTGTAGTATCAGTGGCTATGTTGGTGAAAAAGTGTTGAAAGGCGCCAGCAACATCGTCGTCTGCAGACAAAACTTGGTCTTGAACTTTTAGTGTGTAATGGCCATCACGGGGTTTCGTCTTCCCGGTTTCAGCGTTTATCATATTCCAGGTGGCTTTTATTTTATTGTCTGCCGACCTGACCTTCTTGCTTAAGAATGCAGACTTAGCCGCGGCGCAAACTTTCTTAAACACTTTTGAATACCTCCTTACATATTCAGTAAAATTTTCATCATGGTTAAAATTCCTCATTTCATACAGGTCATACAATCTCTTCATGCTTCTGTGGATACCGACGGTGGCCCAGTCACTAAACTTTGACTTTAATTGGCCTTGCTGTACAGTCTTCGTCTTAAAAATATTCTTGTGGACGTCGTGGATGACACTCGACAGTTCCCCGTATAATGTATCAGGATCTTGCTTGCTTATACCTGTCAAAGTAGGTACCTGCGATATAATAGATTCTCTAAACTTATCCATTCGGCTAGCAGTGATAGGCCTATACGTAATCGCTTGCTGTTGTTTTACAATGTTGACTTGGAAATAAGCTTTCTGACCACAGTGATCAGAGCTGAAACAACTAAAGACATCTTTCTTTTCACTTCTTCTCTTCTTTTCTTTACTTCTCGTGTGTTGAAATACAACTTTGCACCCTTGTATAACAAATAACTATTAATTCAAAAAGGTCATACAAGTATCAATTCTTTCTTCTTTTCAGTACCAAGTTTTGTTGCGCAAATAATTTATCATAGGTAACCCCAGAAAAATGGATTACCAAAAGCCATAAGCGATTAGACGGGGTGTTATAAAATCCTAAGTATTTGGGGCTTTGGTTGATGTTGCGTATTATACCGGTTGTGTACTGTGTACCTCATGTATTCCTCAAATATTCTTGTTCAGCTACTTTTAAAAATGATCAATCTTTATATTTTGAATAGTTCATACAAATTAAATACATATGTGCTTCAATGTACGTTATCACCATTATTGTAATTGGGGTCACGCTTTTCGCAATTCCTCTCCACCAAGGCGCCGGGAGCCGGACTCTGGGAAAAACAAGCTGTTAAGTGGCAGGCACCGGCTCCCGGACCCCGTGCGACGATATACCTAAATATATGAATAAAACCGTCTAAAACTATATCTATAGCTTCCTCATACTTGCACGAACCATTCGTCACTAAACAAGGACGGCATTCAGTAAAGGTTCAACACCTTCAACTTCAAAACAACTAGAAATATGACCCAATGTGATTGGACCACCCGCCTGTCATATTTGAGACACGTGTTTAAAAACCGTCTTTTTTTTCAAAAATTGTACTGTAGTATGTTAAAAAAGGGATATATTTACACCGTGTCCAATAAGTCCGAATACTCACATTTTACCTCAGTTCTAAAGATATAGGGATCACAGGCCATCAAATTCTTATTTAAACTGAAGAGTATATTCCTTTTAATAAAATACAAGCACAAAGTTCATGAAATTTCCGAAGTGTCTAAGAAAAACAAAGAGGTAAAGTGCCAACAAAATACTTGCTCGGCACGCAGGTGACGAGTTATTTTTTATAAGCAGAATCTGTATGTGATAAAACAGACGCCACGTGTCCAAAATAAACTATTATGGGTACCGAGGATAGATAACGTTCCGGGCAACTAGAAAAATGTGCCTAGGTTCCAGAGCTCACCATCGGCCCAGGTGTGGGATGCAGTATGTAAGCGAGGTAAACTACCTTCAGTACTTACAGATAAAAGCGTTAAAATCAACGTTTTTAGGGTTCCGTAGCCAAAATGGCAAAAACGGAACCCTTATAGTTTCGTCATGTCCGTCTGTCCGTCTGTCCGTCTGTCCGTCTGTCCGTCTGTCACAGCCGATTTACTCGGAAACTATAAGTACTACAGTGATGAAATTTGATGGGAATATGTGTTGTATGAACCGCTACAAAATTATGACACTAAATAGTAAAAAAAAAAAGAATTGGGGGTGGGGCCCCCATACATGTAACTGAGGGATGAAAATTTTTTTTTCGATGTACATACCCGTGTGGGGTATCAATGGAAAGGTCTTTTAAAATGATATAAAGTTTTCTAAAAAACATTTTTCTTAAAGTGAACGGTTTTTGAGATATCAGCTCTCAAAGTCGTAAAAAGTATGTCCCCCCCCCCTCTATTTTTATAACTACGGGGTATAAAATTCTAAAAAAAATAGAGGTGATGCATGCTAATTAACTCTTTCAACGATTTTTGGTTTGATCAAAGTATCTCTTATAGTTTTTGAGATAGGTTGATTTAACTGTAATTTTGGTTAAGTTATTGTGCTTACACTGAAAACGATTTGCTGCTACGGAACCCTTTGTGCGCGAGCCCGACTCGCACTTGGCCGGTTTTTTTCTTTAAAACCAAGGTTTTGGAGAAAAAAATGCCTTAAAGTTAAAAAGGATGCTTGGGAATGAGTATCATGTGTCCCAACAAGACGCACCTCCAGCACATTCGGCAAATGGTATTCTAGCGTAGTTTCAGACTAATTTGGCAATTTTTTATCCGAAACATGAGTGGCCACCCAGGCCTCCAGGTTTAGGCGTATTAGACTACTTTGTATGGTCATACATGCTTTGAAGACTAAATTTTTATAAAATCATAAACCTAGATCATTTCAAAAAGATTATTGAGAGTATTTGGGATGAAATGTGAAGAAAACGGTGCGTGCCGCGTGTGATCCGTTTGAGAAGCGTTTGAGGCTGGTAAACAAGTTAATGCTGGAGTTATTCCAAAACATTTGTTGTGAATGTAGTAAATAAGAGTGCCATTCATAAAATATAATAATAATGTAGTAACTATTTGTTCATTTTGTTTTATTGGCTATTTGTGCTGTATTCAAACTTATTGGACACGGTGTAAAAAACCGGCCAAGAGCGTGTCGGGCCACGCTCAGTGTAGGGTTTCGTAGTTTTCCGTATTTTTCTCAAAAACTACTTAACCTACCAAGTTGAAAACGATTTTCCTAGAAAGTCTTTATAAAGTTCTACTTTTGTGATTTTTTTCATATTTTTTAAACATATGGTTCAAAAGTTAGGGCCTTTTTTTCCTTTAGGAGCGATTATTTCCGAAAATATTAATATTATCAAAAAACGATTCTAGTGAATGACAAAAACAATCAGTCCCCACTTTACATGTAGGGGGCGGGGGGGAAAGTACCCTAACAAAACATTTTTTTCCACTTTTTATTTTACCACTTTGTCGGCGTGATTGATATACATATTGGTACCAAATTTCAGCTTTCTAATGCTAACGGTCATTGAGATTATCCGCGGACGGACGGACGGACGGACGGACGGACGGACGGACGGACGGACGGACGGACGGACGGACGGACAGACAGACAGACAGACAGACAGACAGACAGACAGACAGACAGACAGACAGACAGACAGACATGGCGAAACTATAAGGGTTCCTAGTTGACTACGGAACCCTAAAAAGGGATTATTTTATTATGTCTCTGGACAAAATGATGGATTTAATATTATTGCGGCTCTTACATTGTAAAAAGAACTTAGTACTTATATAACGTTATGTTGTTATCGTTCACAGCATTTAAAGGATTTTGTGACTCTGCTGAATCTATCTATTTTATTTCCGTATATAGTAGCAAATAAAATAATATTGTTGCTTGCAATAGTTGCAATTCAAGAGAAATCTCCGCTATAGTTGGAAATTAGTGGTCGGGCAGTTTAGAACCTACCTAACTCTTATTGGCAAATAGGCATAAGTTTAAAACAATCAATATATACTTTTAATGATGTATCTCTCGAAAAGCCAACACATAACAATTAATGGTTTGGTGTGACTAAATCTTATTGAGCAATAAAAATGCAGTTCGACGTCGGGGTACGGGGGACCGTGTGCAAGTAATATTGATTAAAATTTGGGCTAAAACTCATTTTTTTTTTGGGCTTAGGTGTTTCTATCCTAGCCTCATATTAGGAAATCGTGAGGTCCTTTAAAAAGAGCACTATAAATTCGAGATAAGTTTCCAAGTTCAACGCTTTTATAATCAGTCTGGGTCCTAGGCTAAATATAATAGGTACAGCTTCTTAACCTGAGCTACAGTCCCGTGCGGCAGAAAGCACGAAACTTGGCACGCGTAGGTATAGCTTAAATAAGGTTTATAAGAAAAAGTATAAGTAGAAACATGGCGAGTATAATGTTTTGTCCTCATTCCCACTTTTACGTCCCTAATATCGTTTACATTTTCATGAAATATGTGAAAGCTAAAATTACAATGTCTAGGAGAAGTATAATTTTGCATAAAATACTCTACTAGATAACATTGTCTTTTTAAGAACATGGTTAAGACTGATAGTTCTCAAATTATGCTTATTTTGCCCTCATTATATTTGCGGCCGACGACGAAACAAGTAAGAGTAACGACCATTAATTACTCTTTCGTCTCAGCCGATGGTGCTTAGAAATATTGTTACTTAGGTCAAAGCAGTAGCCACAACATCGTCCTAATATATATTCATAAAAACCGGCCAAGAGCGTGTCGGGCCACGCTCAGTGTAGGGTTCCGTAGTTTTCAGTATTTTTCTCAAAAACTACTAAACCTATCAAGTTCAAAACAATTTTCCTAGAAAGTCTTTATAAAGTTCTACTTTTGTGATTTTTTTCATATTTTTTAAAGATATGGTTCAAAAGTTAGAGGGGGGGGGACGCACTTTTTTTTCCTTTAGGAGCGATTATTTCCGAAAATATTAATATTATCAAAAAACGATCTTAGTAAACCCTTATTCATTTTTAAATACCTATCCAACTATATATCACATGTTGGGGTTGGAATGAAAAAAAATATCAGCCCCCACTTTACATGTACCCTAATAAAACATTTTTTTCCATTTTTTATTTTTGCACTTTGTTGGCGTGATTGATATACATATTGGTACCAAATTTCAGCTTTCTAGTGGTTACTGAGATTATCCGCGGACGGACGGACGGACGGACGGACGGACGGACGGACGGACGGACGGACGGACGGACGGACGGACGGACGGACGGACGGACGGACGGACGGACGGACGGACGGACGGACGGACGGACGGACGGACGGACGGACGGACGGACAGACAGACAGACATGGCGAAACTATAAGGGTTCCTAGTTGACTACGGAACTCTAAAAAGGGAGGAGGGGTCAATTCTCCATACAAACTTTTGTGCTGCGATGGGAACTAAGGTCATAGGCTATTATTGTGCAAGTTGGGTGGACTGGGTAATGGTCTATGGGGGGAGACTATCGGACACCTGCCATGGCAATCAGTCTCAAAGTTGTAAAAGACAGGCGGTGACTCGCCAACTCATTGAGTGGGCCCTGCAAAATGGCCGCATGCACAGTGCGACAACTTATCTGTATTATTATTAGTATTTTATGTGTACTATTTGGACCGTTTTGACCATACTTTTTGGGGTTTTGGTAGAAGCATCCGACACCTGATGATTTCGTGGTACCCACTTTCCTATAAACAAATAATGAGCCATGCTTCTCGGTTTAGCCTGCGCGATCACCCATAACTTAGTGTTGGCATTTTGTCAGCCTTTACACAAACTTTAACAATCGATTAAAAGAATAAAATAAATTACTAAAACTACTAAAATACAACCTAAATTAAACTAAATCTTAAAACTAGCAAAATGAAAAGATATAACTAAAATAAATAAAAACTATCTAAGGTCCCCCAAGTCCGTCCCCTGTGGAAGTGTGCCCATGAGGCTGGCTACATTCCCTCGCTGAATAGTAATGCCAATTCTTTGGCCAAGGAATGAGCCAGCCCTAGGTCACCTGAGGTCTCCCGGAGTTTTTTTTAATACGCGGAAAAGGTTAAGGGCATCGCCGCTCCATGGCCCTAGGGTTTCCACCGCAAACGCCGCAAATATGTGGTTGTGCAGGAGACCGGCATATTTGCGACGTTTGCGATCTTCGGCCGCTGCCGCCGCCTCGCCAGCCTTCCGTGAAGTGGAAGCTAGATGGGACGGCGCTAAGGTATCCACACACGTGGCATCCCAGATAAGCGGCCGTCCCATCTGCCAGGGGATGAGGGTTATTCCATCGGGCCTCTTGCCATCGTCGCGCGCCAGGCCAGGTGGTTCCAATGTGGCCGGCACACCTACGCTAGCAAGAGCCCGACGGATCACGTCATTTAGACTGGCATGGCGGGACAGGCGGCCGGCACTCCTGCGGCAGGAGAGGCCATGCGAGCCCAGGCTGTCTACTTGTGAGCCGCAGGGACAGCAGTGGGGGACAACTATTTCAGCACCTAGACGGAGGCCCACAGCCAGACGGAAAGAATTATTATCTAATAAAGTTGCGCAGTTAATGGAGGGCAATGCGTGGAGCCAAAAACCGGATTCGTGTTGGGTGGAGGCAAGTAGACGGGCTTTTTCTGTATCTGATTGTGCAGTGTTAAGGAGCCATTTCTGCACCTGACGGCAGAGTGGTTCGTCCCAAAGTCTTTGAGTGCCCTTCTCATTCGGCGTGTCGTTGCCAGGGCAGGCCAAACGCCATGTATCTTCAGCTTCCGACAGGTATGCCACCTCGAAGTCACGTAGTGACGGAGTGAGTATTTTACCTACGAGGGATAGCGTACCGTGCACGGAAGACAGAAAGGCGGGCAGGGCGACACTAGATATTTGCCTTATACCCAGGCCACCGAACCGTACGGGTAATGTGGCGTGGATAAATTGCCTGCTGTTAATATTGATATTAATTATTTTTTGAATTTTGACATGGATAATATCGTCGACTTTTTGGCATAGTTGTGGAAATTTAAAAAAAGGGCTGCAACGTATAGCATATGTTAATTTGGGAACGAAGAGACAAAACCGAATGATAAAAAATGCCATGTGTGACTTAATTTGTAGTAGGCGGTCCGAAAGTTGAGTGAAACGGTGAATTTGGATATCAATGTAGTCTGGAATTGATTCTTCGAAGACTGGGGCCCCAAGGAGATGAAGCGAGCTTCTGTTTAATAATTTTATGCCAGGACAGTTATTCCTAAAGTCGTTTATAACTTGCGTTTCGCCTTGAACGTCAGGGCTTACAAAAGGTTCGCATTTGCTCATGTTGAGTTCCAGTCCAATTTCGCTAAATTTGGTAACTAAAAGACTTAGATCGTCGAGCACGGAGCTGGCTTCACCGCCTATGGTGCCGTCGTCGAGGTACCATACATTAAATTTAGAATTTAGGGCCGAAATAATTGGGTGTATTGCTAGGCTAAAGATGGCTGGTCCGAGTGGGTCGCCTTGCTGACAGCCGACTGAGGAGAGGATATGGTGATGTCTGTACATGAGGTTAGAAGGATGTCTGTAGCATTGCCATAGATATGGGTAAAGGCTAGGAATATGCTTTTGTACTTCTGTTAGTAAGGCGCTTCGGTTAACAGAATTAAACGCATTTTTTATATCCACTTTCACAAGCACCTGCTCCTTACTATTTTCTAAGAAAGTTCGACATGCATGTACTGCGGCTTCGCAGCCTTTTTTAGAGCCGAATCCTAACTGCGTTGGTTGAAATAGGGGCTCTAAATCTTTGGCGATGTACTTACAGCCGACTTTGGAAGTCAATCTTCTGAACGTGGAGCCTATGGCGATTGGGCGAACGCCACCATCCTTTTTTCCCAGTGCACATAAGTTGGCGCCATAGAGTGTGGGAATAACTTCTTCGTTAACTTTGCCTGAAAGCATTAGATTTACCAGACAAGTAACGCTCTTGAGCAGGTCATCATTTCTGCCGCCAGGGCCACCTAATATGAGATCCTTTAAATGCTGAGGAGTAATTCCATCTAAGCCGCCGGCTGAACCATTCCGAAAGGACAAGATTGCGGCCATGGTTGCATCTTCGGTGGCTTGCATGTATGGCAAAGCCGGGTTAGGTGGATCGGGATAAGAGGACAAGGGGGCTGCCGGGTGCTTACTTTGCAGGACTGAAAGAGTCTCAGGAGTATCAGGTGCTGGAATATCTGACGAAAAAAGAATTTGCGCCGCTCCCTTAAAATCCCCATCGTTGACTTTTGTCTCGACAACTTTAATTATGTCGTGTTCATGTGGCTTGTATGTACGAAAGGGTGAGTTTTGTGTTACATCGAGGCAACAATTAGTATTTGGTTGGGAACAATTTAATTTTATTTTCGAAGTCAATGAGCTGCGGCGATCTTTTTTCGACACATGTAGAGTTTTATAGGCAAATAAAAAGAGATTTTCCCAGCTAGAAGGCGTATTTTCATTAAAACAATTATTGATAGTTTTTGTGAGACTGGAGGCGACAGTAAATCTAGCACCTCTGGGAATTCGCTTAATAACCGGGAAAGAGCTCTTGTGACTGCTTAAGTTGAGATGACTGAGATGGGTGTGTGAAGGGGCCGCAGGTTAACAATATAACTATACAAAACTTAAGCATGATAAAATAAAAAAAAAACAAGACATGTTCTTAAATGTGTATTTGGAATAAATTAACTAGTCATCATTAAATCGTTTTTTGGTAAAAATTATTTAGTGATGGTAGTAAGTCGGGGCGGAGTAGACGACGGGGGCGGCCTTGACCACGACGGGGGCGTGGGTGGGGGCGGTGTTGTGCACCACGGCGTTGAAGCCGTTGTGAGCGTCAGCGGTGTACTCGACGGTGCGGATGGAGCCATCAGCCTCCTTCAGGGAGTAAGAGCCCTTCACGACATCGCCGTCGCGGGTCTCGTGCTGGGACTTGTTGTCGCCGGAGTGACCGTCAGCAACGGAGTAAGAGTACTCGTATTGGGGGTGAGCCTGCAATGAAAAATAGTTGTTAATTCATGGATAAACGTTCCGTTATTCTAGGCATAGATACAATTGACAAGAATAACTGTCTTACAATTTCTTCGTGAGCGACGACCTTAGCGATGGGAGCGGCGTAGTGGACGGCAGCAGGGGCGGCGTGGTAGGCAACGGGAGCGGGAGCGGCATGGTAGGTGACGGCAGCGGGGGCGGCATGGTAGGCGACGGGGGCGGGGGCAGCGTGGTAGGCGACGTGAGCGGGAGCGGCGTGGTAGGCGACGGGGGCAGCGACCAGTTTGTGGGCGAGCTGGGGCTGGTCGTGGCGCACGATGCTCTGCGAGGAGACGGCGGCGGCCGAGGAGTAGTGCGGCTCCACCAGGAGACCGGCCTGTGCTACGGCCGCGAAGGCGCAAAGGGCTACGATCTGTAAATAATAATATTTGTAAGGTGTGGCTCTAAATCCAAAATAGAAGAAGAATTTGCACAATAAATACTTGTAATTTTTATTTAATGTTATGAAAATGTATAAATAAATTTTCACCACTCACTTTGGAGAACATGTTTGCTTGTATCACAAATGAGAATGATGCATATGACACCTCGTAATCTAGTTTATATACTCGCAATTTGCAGTTATGAAGGTCAAATTTAAGCGAGTTGAATCAGTTAAGTGGGCGCTGCCGCACGGGCTTTTACCGTAACCTTGCCCTAGGTTAAAGTTGTTGATAACCTGTTGATAACAGTATCTAACTTTTTGATTTCCGGTTGATTCGATTCTAGTTTCTAACCCTATTTCTAACAGGTTTTCGCACAAATCCCTTATAACGCTTGGGTAAATCAAGATAATAGAAGGAAACTAAGATAATTTTATTTATGAAGACGTGTGCTTTAGCTACGTTATTATTCTTCTTGCGTTCCCAGCTTTTCGTTACGACTAATGGAAGCCTGGGGCCTGCTTGACAAGTAATCCTAAAAGTAGCGTCTGTCTTTACGACAGAGAATGCCACTTGGCATTCCAACTAGGCTTTAGGGTGATTTGTGCGGTTTTCTCAATTTACAAATTTACAAGTCGTTTATGTCCATGCGCGGCGATGACTGCTTCCCAATCAGGAGGCTTGTCTGCTTGTTTGCTGCATATATTTAAAAAAATGAAGTGATTACTTGAGTGGCGACCACGAACTGGTTGACGGAGCTTGGGAAGACGCCCACAAGAAGGACCGATATTCTTATAAAAATAGCTGATAGTACATACAGTCAATCAATTGGAACCCTAGGCCACTGTAGAACTATGTCATAGTGACTTTATAAATCAGATTGTAGAAATCTCTTACTATTTGTCATTTTGACACGGTTGTAGACTTGTAGAGTGCTAGGCCACTAATTGGTAGCTAGGTTCTAATTGGTTGAGTGTACCTAATGCCACGCTATAAGCTCCATTTCAACCTCACCGCGACCTCCGGATTTAAAGTCGTATGTTCTTACCGCTAGCGTAACATCGCTTATTGTGCTGGTTTTATAGTACTTAGTTGTAGCAAGTTGTTGTAATACCACCAATAACTTTCTTCATGTAAAATGTCTTGGACGATCAAAAAGTTGTCAGATCCCAAACTTCAAACCTTACAAGCCCTAATAACTTTACAAACACTACTTCTTTATTTAAAGTATGTGTCATGATCGTTTCAATGGAGACAACTATGACATACATAAAATATTTCGAGGCATCCGTAAGTCATAAATAGGTACACAATAATTTACATTAGACTTGCGAAGTATCTAAATAATACATATTAATTATAATTGTGTGCCTTTTTCATCGCGGAAACCATTGGGAATTTGTTAGGCGTGCGTGGAGCCAAAGCCAACACGTAGAGGTCCTTTAGTCGGTTTAATGAAATGCAAGAGGTACACCAAGCGGATGCTGCTATTGCCCGTATGATGAGTAGACTGGTAGAGGCAGTCTCGCCAAGGCGTAAGGATTATATAAGTATTGAGAGCTGCTAGTATCTGAGGCAAGTGATGGACTAAATACTGGACTATGGGACAAAAAAATCGGACGCCTGCCTAATAAAACAGTATCCAATTTAATTTCTGGCAGACTGTGACTCGTTCCCAGAAGATGGGCCTCCATATAAAGCGTCATCCAAGATGGCTCATGGGCAAAACAGTTGTGAGAACTCAAGACGAAACCAAGGATGTCGAGAGGTGTACACCGCTTTCTACCCAGTGGCTGTTAAGCTACTGTGCCAACTCGCATCTTAGCCAAATTTTCTAAGTGTATGATTTTCTTTTTCTCAGCTTGGTTGTAACTATATTCCATAGCTGAGCAAGGCAAGGTCTCCCTTCCTTTTCTCCAATTTTACTGGAGCTCACCTCAAGCCGGTCCAAAGTCCTGCCAATCCCGTTGAAATGCATCCAAGTCGTCCCGCCATATCATTCTCAATTGTCACAACTACACTAGAAGTGCCAGCTACTTATGTAGAGGTATACGGTAAATATGTCCGTTTAACCCAGGGTACGTAGTACGCCAAATGCACAAATGCTTACGACAAAATCCATATAATCGCTATATCTATCGCTCTTTCGTATTGGCGCGACAGAGCCAGACTGCGTTTCGATCGGCATCCAGCGTCAATGATTATCATTTCGGCTAGGCCGGCAGTTCCACTCTAGCCTGCCGATCTACATCCGAACATCATCGATTTGATGTAGGGAACAAATCAAATTATTTTATTAAATATTTTTTGATTTGTTTTTTTAAGTAGTAACACTACTATATATAAATTATAAACAGAAATAGATACCATACACTAAAGAAAAAGCGATCAAGCCCACTGGTGGCGAAGCCGGGAATCGAACTGGGGTCTCCAGCTAACGCGGCTGACGTGATAAACCGCTACACCACCTCGACCGCCGAGGTACCATTCGAAATTTCTCTAGTTTATGTTATCTCTGAAGGCTAGGCGCCTTTGACCAACTCTAAGGGCGAGCAATTTGTGCTTGCACCTCCTATATGAATCCTTTTGTAGAATATCGTAATCCTGTTTCTGTTTATCATCGATTTGGGTACTGGAGCAAAGCTCTGCGGTTTCACGCTGTTAGGTCACCGGACACCCAGGATACCTATTCCACTCAATAGGTCTTTGATAAAGTCAGTGACGAGAAGACCGTCTACCGGTCAACCCGCCGAGCTTTAAAAAAAGTGGTTTTTATCAGATATTTAAGTTTACTTTAATTCACCAAAGTATTATCTTAACATATTTGTAAAATATAATATTTGTTAGCCCATTGGAATATGCTACTTTAATTGTATAATTTTATCCACTCACACTTTATTTCAAATAAAGGGTCTTGTCCGCACTGACCTTAAATCTCAAGCTAATATCGATATGATTTACCGTATATGCACGAAAAAAATTTACTTTTCTTTTCATATACCGATATTAAAAAAAAGAAGGATTAAGTACGTACTATTGTATATTAGTAGTTGCTGTCTAATATGACAAGTTGAAAAGACTTTCGCTTGTAACGTGTATAACTTTGAGAAATAGGACACAGGTCGGTAATACTAGTGTAATAAATTCTGCTAGTATTTGGCGAACCGCGTGTTCTGTGATCATTATACATTTGATTATCATGTTGATATATTATATTATTTTATAGATACAGCGACTACTCAGCCTACAACCTATACGAAAAATTTTAAAGGGCTTTCCCTATAGATATAAGAAATAATAATATGCACATTTAATTTTTGACACTTTTTATGTATTGCGAGAAATAAATAAATAATCAACAACTATAACGCCAGTTTCTTTCATGGTCTTTGGTAACAATTTCATTAACTATATTAGTGGTGGTAATAGGTGGGCGCGGAGTAGACAGGCGCGGCCTTGACCACGACGGGAGCGGCCTTGAGGACAGCGGGCGCGGGCGTGGGGGCGGTGTTGTGCACCACGGCGTTGAAGCCGCTGTGGTCGTCGGCGGTGTACTCCACGGTGCGGATGGAGCCGTCAGCCTCGTGGAAAGAGTAGGAGCCCTTCACGACATCTCCGTCGCGGCTCTCCTGCTGGGACTTGTTGTCGCCGGTGTGGCCGTCAGCCACGGAGTAAGTGTACTCGTACTTAGGGTGAGCCTGGAATATTAATAGTTTGTAAAATATGTTTCATCAGTTTTTGATGTTGAATAAAAAAAGGATTTCTTAGATTTTTTTAAATGTAAACTTACGATTTCTTCCTCGTGGTGGGCAACAACTTTAGCAACTGGAGCGGCATAGTGGACAGCGGCAGGAGCAGCGTGGTAGGCGATGGGAGCGGGGGCGGCGTGATAGGTGACGGGGGCGGGGGCGGAGTGGTATTCAACATGAGCGGGAGCGGCGTGGTAGGCGACGGGGGCAGCGACCAGCTTGTGGGCGAGCTGGGGCTGGTCGTGGCGCACGATGCTCTGCGAGGAGACGGCGGCGGCCGAGGAGTAGTGCGGTTCCACCAGGAGACCGGCCTGGGCTACAACCGCAAAGGCGCACAAGGCTACGATCTGAAACCGAAGTTGGTATTTATTTGAGTTTTGTTCATAACTATTTTGCATAACCAACAAGTTTTTATTTTTCAGAACTCACTTTGGAAAACATTGTTGATTTAGCTCTCACGTCTGAAGTCTGAATGATGTATGTATTGTACTAAAATCTTATTTTATACTTACTCGATATCTGCTAGGCATGCATTACCAATCAGGTTTTAAAGCGACCTTGCCTCCGGCCATAGGCGCGGTTCGTTAAAGTTCATTCAAACATACGACATGACATGACATCCCCCTTATGATAGTTAACTGATCTGTAATTAGTGAAATGGTTAAAATAATTATCAGAAACGCACCGAGCTATGCTAGGATATAAAGGTTACGTTGTTTTTATTATCTGCAGAATCTTCGTAATTGTATGTTAAATATTTTCCTAAATATGTACATACTTAAATGAAATCTATTAATGAATATTGATGTTCTATCTTTTACTTTCTGTTTCGTTGCTTGAAGAAAGACCTAATAATAGAATATGTATATACCTTTTGGTTAAATTGGCGTAAAATCAATTTTGGCCAAAATGAGTTACTTATAAATTAATTCTCAGAATCCTGAGTTCTATCGATCTGTATAAAAGTTTCATTGAAATACATCATTTTGTGGTTTATACGACCAAGATTGTTACAAAAAATATCGTAAGAAATGTCAACCGTCTGATGTAACCACCAAACTTTTTTAATCATTATTTTAATTTAAGCTAGACTTAATTACCTTCAATTTGTATTCAAAAGACTTAAAACCATTGTTGCGATTGATGGTTTATACGTCAGTGTTTAGAAGTGTATTATTGTTTTTGTGTACGGGCATAGCACGGCGTAACTCCAGTACTAGTCAAGGAGATTAGCGTTTCGATAAATGAAAGTGGAGATACGCCGCAAAACATACATACATGTTTTTTTTTTAATTGACGAACTAAACCGAATTTAGCTGGTGTATGCTAATAATTTATTATATTTCATGCATTTTAAGCATATTTCTTATACAACATTTTATTGTAAAGTTTAAAGTCAAAAAGTTAAACGACAAAAACGATTTCAAAAATGTTTTTTTCGCTGTCCTGTAAAATCGCGTTTTGGCTTTTACGCCAATTGAACCCAAAGGTTATACAATAGCATGTGTACATTGTGTACACGTGATTGTAGATTACAATATTGGTCTTTATAAGTTTTCATCACATCTCGACTATTATAGTGTGAAAAGTGTGATGACAAAAGTTATATCTTCTTTTATTTTATTGGTTAGACATAATACACAATACTTGCTCATAAGCTGCTTTCCAGTGAAAGTTAATTATAAATTTGAACCTACACGCGTAGCAAATTTGACCTGAACGAAGGTTAAATTACGCTATATTCTGGTTCTTGTAGTTATACAACAAGTATAAAACCTGACCTCAGTTCTATTCAGTTATCATTAACTCATTAGTATTAGTTAAACAATCAACTATGTTCTCAATTGTAAGTCTTACCATAAATAATAAAATTCACTGTCAAATTAAAGCCTTACATCAATAAATGGGTTATTGAAAAGAACTGTTATTTTTCAGATCGTAGCCTTCTGCGCCTTCTCGGCTGTAGCCCAGGCCGGTCTCCTGGTGGAGCCGCACTACTCCTCGGCCGCCGCCGTCTCCTCGCAGAGCATCGTGCGCCACGACCAGCCCCAGCTCGCCCACAAGCTGGTCGCTGCCCCCGTCGCCTATCACGCCGCTCCCGCTCATGTTGAATACCACTCCGCCCCCGCCCCCATCGCCTACCACGCTGCTCCTGCCGCTGTCCACTACGCTGCTCCTGTTGCTAAAGTTGTTGCCCACCACGAGGAAGAAATCGTAAGTTTACATAAAAAAAATCTAAGCAGTCATCTTTTTATTCAACATCAAAACGAATAAAAATAAATAAAAATAAAATAAAAATAAAATGCGTTTATTTTCAGACAACATTGGTCCATAGCTTTGTTAGTAGGTAAACTTGAACATAATAAAACATATATTTTACAAACCATTAATATTCCAGGCTCACCCTAAATACGAGTACACTTACTCCGTGGCTGACGGACACACCGGCGACAACAAGTCCCAGCAGGAGAGCCGCGACGGAGATGTCGTGAAGGGCTCCTACTCTTTCCACGAGGCTGACGGCTCCATCCGTACCGTGGAGTACACCGCCGACGACCACAGCGGCTTCAACGCCGTGGTGCACAACACCGCCCCCACGCCCGCGCCCGCCGTGCTCAAGGCTGCTCCCGTCGTCCTCAAGACCTCGCCCGTCTACTACCACCACTAAATTACACGTGGTTATTTATACCAAAGAAGAGTTGATTAGAATATTTGTTTAACGGTTATTTATACGATATATGTATTAAAATTGTTGAAAAATGTACATGTACTATTTGATTTCTTTCTCAACACAATGTAATCAATCTATTTTGTATAGTTTCATTTGACAGTGAGATATAAAAAGTTACATGTAGTTAACAGGTTGATTTTTAAGTATGTTACTATTAGGCTCGATCGAACTTTATAATACGTCAAATATTAGGTATGGATTTTATATTTCAGTGCCATAAATGAGGTTTCATCATACAAAAACTATGGTAGCTATGGCAAGCGAGCTAGCTGATAAACTACGTAATCTACCGTATTGTTTGTAATTCTAGACAACGACTCCTATTGTGCATTAACTCTATGATTTTATAATATTGGTATGTCTCCATTCTCATCAGATTATTGAACGAATAGATTGTCACATAACCATAACTTAACGAGTGACTACTTTGCTAACAAGATAGGTATCTATCGATTATGCCGATCGGGATTAGATGTCTTACAACATACATTTTAATGGTTTTGAAATAAGTTAGTAGTTCGATCAGGCCTAAATTAAGCACGGATTGCAACGGAAAGTGGGATCTTGAATTTTGCTGCAATTTTTCCCTTTTGTCCAGGCAATATCAATAGTAGCGCATATTGAAACAACGCACCACAAGTACATACATATATGACACACCGGATAACTTTAACTTTATTAACTGGTCACTCTGGTCAGAAATGTTAGTGTGAGTGAGGTGCCATTCGGCTAGCCACACCTATCCTTCTATGTACAGACACAAATTTCTTTTTGTTAAGCGGTGACAGAATGGTAGTTGTTTCTGAAGCGTAATTGAACGGCTACCTAACACTTTTGATGCCGACTGTCATACTTACAGCGTTTTCACATTATCCGATCCGATATCGGATGTCGGAAGGATTTCAAAGGCAAAAAAACAAAAATGGCAGCTTAAATGTATGGGATATCGGTCCTACATCCGATATAGGATCGGATAATGTGAAAAGCACTTTCAGTTGGACGTAGTTTAAGGAAAATGATCCAATGCACAAAAACCTGTTAATATCATTTGAATTTTCTATCAAACTAAATAGTCATTTTTCTACTCCAGCACTTAAAATCTGTCAATTAGATTATTGTCGGCAGTCTCCAAATTAACTTCATTTGAGTAACGATAAGAAAGTCTATTTGTCTACAGGTTCATATGATAACTGCTGAGCAGTTCATCAACAGGAGTTCTGTTATTTTTCTTTAAAGTACAACTTCCATTTAACAGGTCTGTTTTCAATTGCAGTAATAAGTAGCTTTTTAAACATAAAAAAATATTTTGGTTCATAATTTAAATGAAGATGAAAAAATATACTGAAATGTGTTTTTAACCTCCGACGCAAAAACGACGGGGTGTTATAAGTTTGACGTGTCTGTCTGTCTGTTTGTTTGTCTGTCTGTCTGTTTGTTTGTCTGTCTGTCTGTGTATGTGTCTGTCTGTGGCATCGTAGCTCCCGAACGAATGAACCGATTTAGATTAAGTTTTTTTTTATCTGAAAGCTCAGTTAGTCGGGAGTGTTCTTAGCCATGATTCATGAAAATCGGTCCACTACGTCGCGGTTGGGGTTTTTTCAAAATTTTAATTTTGTGGTTAGATTATATATGTTAGATGTTCCAAATCAAAGGTAAAAACCATAATTTTTAATTCGACATTTAAATATTCTTGAACGCAACCACATTTTTCGTAATTGAGAACCGGCTTATTTTCTATTTCTCTTGTCTATGGCTTGTTCGGCGCGTGTTTTGTTGGAAATTTGTAAACTTTGTCGAAACTATTTCAGTGTTTTGTAGTTTATCGGTCGACATTATAGTGCAAAATCTTAAGTTATTAATTATTATCAGTGATTCTGATGAACAATGTACTCCCGAAGAAATCAAGGCGTTGTACCTGAATAGTCGAAGAAAGCGTACATGGAAATTAACCCATTTTATTGTTCTCGGATAGGCCTCGTGGCCTAAACGCGGTACTGAACTTTATAGCCTTCATAAAGTTACCATTATATAATTTACGAATATTTCGCTGGCAATTTTAGAGGAGAGATCCTTTTTGCTAAACTATGTCTAGTAAGTAGGTAAAGGTATACAGATGGATTCATGAGAATTCAGGCCTTGCAAAGTAACTTTTTTGTTTTTGACGACTTTGTATTTCAATATCAGGCTGGATTGGCAAAAAGCAAGTTTTGTTTTTAAAGGTTGGTTGTCCCGTTATCGGACTAGAATTTCGGGAGCAAAGGTTTGGAGATTTTTTTTATTTCATTGCATAGGTTTGAGAAAAGCACTTTCATGTACAAAATATACATGCCTCAGCGTGAAAACGGTTTCCCGACCTTACATCCCTAAATTCATATCTTATATATCCACTTGGCCGGAAATCCTCATTTCCCCGTTCTCTGCTGTAATCTACTAGTATCCGTCGATGCCAGACTTACGCAGTGACTTTTTTAATGTATTTAAATATAAATCAAATGCATTTATAGTATACTAGCTTTTACCCGCGGCTTCGCCCGCGTAATAAAAGTATTCATTAAGATTTTCATTTGGATCCGTAGGGACCGTAGGTTTCTCTGTAGGTATATTTATGTGCGATTATTTCGATTGCACATAATACTTTTGCTTGCAACAACAATCGTCTTAGAGCACATTGATTGTAAGAGACCGCCGACCGATTATCCGTATCCCTCTAACGATACCCATATTATCCGTATCCGTATCCGTATCGCTATCGCTATCGCTAACGCTATCGCTAACGCTATCGCCATCGCTGTCGCTATCGCTATCGCTATCGCTATCCCTATCGCTATCCCTATCGCTATCCCTATCGCTTTCCCTATCGCTATCCCTATCGCTATCCCTATCCCTATCCCTATCCCTATTCCTATCCCTATCCCTTATCAAGATATTTAATGATATAACACTTTAAGTTCTCGCGCTTTGTACACATATTTAAAGTCACATACAGGTCGAACGCGATTAATTAACATTATTTTTACCTTTTTTCCCAACGTTTCGGCCAGGTTGCACTGGCCGTGGTCGCGGAAGACTGACGTCCCAGCAAAATGTCACCGGAGATGTAAACAACACAAAACTACCCGATATTAATTTATATAAATGTTCGGGGTAGACAAATAAATATAATCTACCCGCTTTTAGTTAATGTTTATTTCCCACCATGTTTATTTTAAAGGTAAAAATAATGTTAATTAATCGCGTTCGACCTGTATGTGACTTTAAATATATGTTTAATGATTTCTTATCAAGTGCTAAAATATAAAGTTTCATGGTTTTATCATTTAAAATTAAGAAATCCCATACAAACTTTCAACCTCTTTTTCAACCCCTTCATCCCTTTTTTTCGAAATAAAAAGTAGCCTATGTTCTGTCTCAGGGTCTAAAGATTGTCTGTTCCAAATTTCATCAAAATCGGTTGCGTGGTTTAAGCGGGAAAGCGTAACAGACAGACAGACAGACAGACAGACAGAGTTACTTTCGCATTTATAATATTAGTATGGATTATATAACGGTAACGTTATGAAGGGGTAAAAGTTGAGTACCGCGGTTAGGCCACGAAGGCTTGCCGAGTGGCCTAAGTAAGGTACGAGACTTTTATAGCCTTCATAATGTTACGATTGTATACTATACTTTTTCTACGACAGCCACATACATACCTATTCGAGAATAATAAAATAGGTTAGTTACTTACTTCATATAATGAATGGGAATATTTGTGTGGATCGTCGTAGCATTGAGTATTCTGTCCACAATGTTGATGGCGAGAACTTGTTGCACAATTCTTCAAAATATGCCAACAACGCCGTTTTTTTGCAATTTCCATGTCAAAACAATCATAACATTTTTGGTACGCTTTATCTGACTTTTCATGTAAAAAATTGTCAGTCACTTTGAGCGCCCATAGCCTTGATTTCTTCGGAAGTGAATTTTTCACCAGAATCACTCATAATTACTTATGTTTTTGCACAATAACGTCGAATTAAAACAAACTACACACCACCGAAATAGTTCAAATAGTTTCGTGATAAGTTTACAAATGTCAAACATACCATAGACAAGAGAAATAGAAAATAAGCCGGTTTTCAATTACGAAAAATGTGGTTGCGTTCAAGAATATTTAAATGTCGAATGTAAAATTATTGGATAAACTTATGATTTTTACCTTTGTTTTGCAATATCTAATATGTAAAACGCATTTAAGTTTATTTTTCATCTTGATTTAAATTATGAACCTAAATATTATATTATTTATTAAAAGTTACTTATTACTGTAAATGAAAACATATCTGATAAATGGAAGTTGTGCTTTTAAAAAAAAATTAACAGAACTCCTATATTCATATGATTACTGGCGATACTCTCTCCTCGGCGGTGGGGCCTCAATTTACGTGTACGAAATGCGGACGGGCATGTCGCTCCCGGATAGGTCTATATAGTCACGCGAGGCGTTGTCTCTCGCATTCAGACGCTGCTTAAATCATCTGTCAAGATGTAAGAGGCCTTATGATGATGATGACTGCTAGCAGTAATCCTATGAACCTATAGACAAATAGACTTTCTCATCGTTACTCAAATGAACTTAATTTGGATACCGCTGACAATAATCTAATTGACAGATTTAAGTGCTGGAGTAGAAAAATTGTTTTTTGTAAAACTGATAGCAATTTTATAGTAAATGTCGTACCTACGTAACAATTACCGATTTAACTTTCCTTTGTTTTAATCTTCCGTCATATCACCTGTTTATCAAACCATTATCTCATTTCTCTCATCTCGTACCTTGTCTTTGGCTGTGAATTTCTGTGAGGTCGAGGTACGAGTACATGCCTTCCTAGCTAGGCTCTGCTCCAGATCATGAGTTGACGCGGCTAAATAAATTAAATTAATAAATACTAAGTACCCTTCCTATTTTTTATTTAGCAAAAGTATATTGTAGGATAGGAAAATAAATATGCAATTTAAATTTTTGACACTTTTCGTGTATTGCGTAAAATAAATAAATATTCAACTATCAATCTTTCTTCACCTTTTTTCTTTGGTATGTTTTATGGAGTAGCTTAATGATGGTAGTAAGTAGGAGCGGCGTAGACCGGCGCGGCCTTGAGCACGACGGGAGCGGCCTTGGGGGCGGTGTTGTGCACCACGGCGTTGAAGCCGCTGTGGTCGTCGGCGGTGTACTCCACGGTGCGGATGGAGCCGTCAGCCTCGTGGAAAGAGTAGGAGCCCTTCACGACATCTCCGTCGCGGCTCTCCTGCTGGGACTTGTTGTCGCCGGTGTGTCCGTCAGCCACGGAGTAAGTGTACTCGTATTTAGGGTGAGCCTGGAATAGTAATTGTTTGTAAAATATATGTTTTGTCCGTTTTGTATATTGAATAAAATAATCCTCATTTAATTCAATTCTTTGATTTTCTATATAAACTTACGATTTCTTCCTCGTGGTGGGCAACAACTTTAGCAACAGGAGCGGCATAGTGGACAGCGCCAGGAGCAGAGTGGTAGGCGATGGGAGCGGGGGCGGCGTGGTAGGTGACGGGGGCGGGGGCGGAGTGGTATTCAACATGAGCGGGAGCGGCGTGGTAGGTGACGGGGGCGGGGGCGGAATGGTATTCAACGTGAGCGGGAGCGGCGTGGTAGGCGACGGGGGCAGCGACCAGCTTGTGGGCGAGCTGGGGCTGGTCGTGGCGCACGATGCTCTGCGAGGAGACGGCGGCGGCCGAGGAGTAGTGCGGCTCCGCCAGGAGACCGGCCTGGGCTACAGCCGCGAAGGCGCAAAGGGCAACAATCTGGGTGTAAATAAAATCAGTTAGTTCAAATTGTTTTCTCTCTTACTGAAGATTTACTTAGAATATATATTTCATTCGACTTACTTTGGAGAACATATTGAAGTCGATAGGATCAAATTGTAAATGATAAACTGCAAGGAGTGTATACTTGTTTTATACTAACAGATCGTTGTAGGTGTTTTGGTATTCTGAAGTGGAGTAAGTAGTATGACAAGTTTTGGGTTCAGCCGACCTTGCCGCGGGCTACATCTCTCACTGCACTGCTCTAGATACAAATCAAGTTTATATGAAGAGCGGTTTGTGGTTTTATAAGTTATACTGAAATGCGTTTTAACTTTAGACTATTAAAATATAAGTGATGGGTAAAGCTGTAATACTTTTTAAACTGAAAGTTTAAATGATTACCAAATTTACCAATTGACAACATTTCATATTTTTGAGTACTACTTTTTATTGATTGGTTTGAAAGAACTCAATACTAAAAGATGCAAGTATTTTTTTATTTTTCCAAAAACTGCTATTTTAATGAGAAAATCCCTTCTTATTACTACTTCGAGCAGAAAGAGCGTAAGTTACAAACGTCAAGACACAGCTTCGTGACGTCACATGTGTTGTTTCATACACCTAAGAAAACGACAAAATCATTTCTAAAAAAAAGTTTTAACAGTCCGGTATGTCTGACTGTCAAGGTGTCACTGTCAACCATAGTGAATGACTACGAACCATAGACTAAACCATGAAATTTTTAATATCTTTGCTACGAACTGTGATAAGTGTCACTGTCAAACTCAAGTGACATCCCAACTGGAAGATTTTTTTGGTATAGTTGCAGCTCTAAATCAGCTATTTGACGTCACTTCCCCTTTAAACTATTTTTAAGATTTTTTATACTAAAAATAGGGAAAAAAAATTTAAAAAATTATTTATGTGATCTACAAGCGTATATCTTAAAATGGTTTTCGATTTAGGGACATTGAAAATTTTGAAACGTTGTCAATTGCGGATGAGATTGTTAACATAATTAAAAGCAATGTATTTTGATTTTTTAACTACATAAAAGAACCATGTACCAGGCCCCGTAGCCGAATGGCATTTCTACGACGCGAAACGAAAACGAAACGACGCGAAAGGTAGTCTGGCTCTGTCGCGCCAATACGCAAGAGCGATAGAGATAGATATCTACGAGCGCTTCGTTTCGTGAGTGTTTCGTGATCGTTTGTGCATTCAGCTACGCACGCTGGTCTAGAACTGTTTAGGTACATATAATGTAGGTAAACGATATAAAATCAAGAATACCTATAATTGATGCAGCGACTTGATAGATTTTCATTCAAATTCATATTTTAGATACAATTATTGGTAACTATTTAAGTATGACTTTATTTCTTACAATGTATTCTTAATTTTTTGCTTTTCTATTTTTTTTTGTGTTTGTATATTTTTGATGAAATTAAATAAAGAAAACAGTTTTAATTGTATAATGAGTTTTATTTTAGATCAATAAACCACCATTGCATTTACACGAATGACACATATATTTGAATATCGAACCCGGAAGTTAGTTTTTAAACCACATGTCACAAACAAAAATAATAAACTCAACATGGAGGTACAATTACATTGGTATATTTTCAACAATTTTTATAGGTATTTATTTATTTGTTTCTACTCATTTCCTCAAAGGTTAACTGGAAGAAATCCAATTAAGGGATGAGTTCGATTTTTTGTATATTATCGAGTCTGTAACAACTATCTCTTGTGTTTCTTTATACTTACGATAAAGCCCTGTGATAAAGCCTATACTTACATAGATCAAACATAAATTATATAATTAAGCTCCTGCGGCACTTTCGCACTTTGACACGAGACAAGGTCAAGTAAGCAACGGTTTTAAACTAGTTTATATTAAAAGTATAAAACGTTCTAGCACAACAGTCAAGTTATCATTCATTCTTTGTACACTACAGAGAAAGTAACAACATGTTCTCCAAAGTAAGTCAATATTATTTTCGGGCTACTTCAGTTTAAAAAAATATTGTGTATGGATCTCAATTCACTAGTGCTCACATTATTATTAGTGCAAGGACTGAATTAATTGATTGAAATAACATATGATATTCATTACCTTTCATAAGTGCCAATATTGCCACATGGCAAATTTTGAGACGTTTAATGTTAATACCAAATCATCTTTACTTACTATAAGTCAATTTCGTCGATCTGTGGATTCAGGAAAACCAAACAAAAATATATTAAAACATGCTTTTGTTTAGATCGTGGTCCTTTGCGCGATGGTGGCGGTCTCCCAGGCTGGTCTCTTGCCCGAGCCCCACTACTCCCACGCCGAAGCCGTCTCATCCCAAAGCATCGTGCGTCACGATGAGCAGACCCACCACTCCGCCAAGCTGATCGCCGCTCCCGTCGCCAAGCTGGCCGTCGCCGCCCCCGTGGCCTACCACGCCGCCCCCGCCCCCGTTGTCTACCACCACGCCGCCCCCGGCCCCGTCGCCTACCACGCTGCTCCCGCCCTCCACTACTCCGCCCCCGTTGCTAAAGTCATCGCTCATCACGAGGAAGAAATCGTAAGTTTTTAAATATTACCGTGCTACACATGTTACTTTGTGAACATAGTATGGTGTTGTTAAAAAAACCTGCGGACATAGGTAGTCAGAAAACAATAAACTTTAAATTTTTGCCTATTTAGTTTTCTGAATACCTTCTTGTTTGCATAATATATGTAGTACATTATAGTAATAACCATAATTATTACAGGCCTATCCCAAATACGAGTACACTTACTCCGTGGCTGACGGCCACACCGGCGACAACAAGTCCCAGCAGGAGAGCCGCGACGGAGATGTCGTGAAGGGCTCCTACTCTTTCCACGAGGCTGACGGCTCCATCCGCACCGTGGAGTACACCGCCGACGACCACAGCGGCTTCAACGCCGTGGTGCACAACACCGCTCCTAAGGCTGCCCCCGTCGTGGTTAAGGCCGCTCCTGTTTTGGTTAAGGCTGCGCCCGTTTACTCCGCGCCCGCTTATTATCACCACTAAACTGTTATTTTGATGTAGGAAATGTTATTTATTGTAAATATAGATACTTGCCAATGATAAACTAAATAACCACTTTTATTACAAATCACCCCTTTCAATATAAGTAGGAGTAAAGAGTACTTTAATTCGGTGTCCGTCGAGGGGTTACATCGCTGATTACCATGCAGTCCGCCCTAGATAACAATAACTAAATACCGAGGAATGAATTTTAATCAACCAATACCATATTTGCGATTTTATAATGAAATTGTTTACATAAAACAGTTTACTTATCAATAAAAAAAACAATTAAATGTATGTTTATTAAGTAATAGATCATCTTTCAAGCCAGACATGTTTCATCAAATATATATCCCTTTCATCAAACAGAAGTTACAAGTAATAACAAAATATAACTTGCTCGTTATTATGGCTCACCTGAAAAGTTGAATTCGGGGTGAAACTTGCCAGCTTATTCATCAACGCATTCACTACCAATGTTAAAGTTAAACATAGTAATTTCGTGCAAACGTTCATCCTCTTAATTTTGCCTCATTCTAACGATTATATTATACCTAAATTTGAAAATGTCAGCCGTAGGGCAACCATGGTCGCACGATAGATGATAAAACATCAGGCCGTCAATATCGAACTTACAAATAGTGCGATAGGGACGGCCTGCTATTTTATCATTTATCGCGCGACCATAATTGCCTGCCTGGACGTGATTACAATATTTAAATATGTGTCACGCTATGAAAGAATTCATAAATACATAATGAATAAAATACATAATGAAATTAATGAATAAAATAAATCTCAAATTTCAAATTTAAATGTAATCCCACATAAATGGGATACCTATTACTACAGCTACTTCCCAAAATATAGTGTATAAGTCTGCCTCCTACTTATGCAATTAAAGTAGCTGTAAATTCCCAAAATCTGTCCTGGGGGCCGATTTTTGAGTCTCACGGCGTTCGAATTCAGAAAATTGTCACTGAAAATAATAGGCAATTCACCGTTTTCAACCGGTATTTTAGTGAAAGTGAGACTCAAAAATCGGCCCCCAGAAGAGAAATTAGGTACTCTTTTTTTTTCTTCCTTAAAAACAAATTCTCTAAAAATAATTAAATCTTAGATTAACTAACATCTCTTGTAAAATGACCGTAGTGGCAGAAGGCATTCAATACAGATTATGACTGTGATTACTAGTATTTCAAAATACTCGTTATGGAATACTGTCTGACAATCCTAAAATACCACAACGGGTTGTGGCGGCGGGCCTCTCATCATCATCATCATCCTCCTTGCGCTATCCCGGCATTTGCCACGGCTCATGGGAGCCTGGGGTCCGCTTTGACAACCCACCACTATTTTAGATTATTTCATTTGTGTTCTAAATATATGAAATATAATTGTTAATTCAAGTTTCTTTATTTAAGTTAATTTAAATTAATATGTTTTGTACATCTTCTTCTAAATATATAAAAGAAGAAGCTGACTGACTGACTGACTGACTGACTGACTGACTGACATATCAACGCACAGCCGAAACCGCTGGTCCTAGAGATTTCAAATTTGGCACGTAGGTTCCTTATATAGTGTAGAGGAGCACTAAGAAAGGAATTTTCAAAATTCACCTCCTAAGGGGGTCAAATGGGGGTTCAAAGTTTGTATGGGGAAACAAGATTAGTTTGCCTATTTTATTCGAAACTTCACAGGAAGATTCCTTAAGACATATGACTGAATACGTGTTTCAGGTTTTTTGAAAATTTAACCCCTAAAATGGTGAAAAGGGGGTGATAAAGTCAAAAAATCAATATGGGTATCGTTTTTATGGTTTATCGGGTCGCTGATCACGATAAATACAACGTTTTTAAAATCTAACGAGGCGGAAGTGAAATACCTTCTCCCCTGTTGTGGTGCAATGGGGTTTAAATATCAAAAAAATATATAAAAGAAGATATTGACTGACTGACTGACATATCAACACACAGCCGAAACCGCTGGTCCTAGAGATGTGAAATTTGGCACGTAGGTTCCTTATATAGTGTAGAGGAGCACTAAGAAAGTATTTTTCAAAATTCGCCTCCTAAGGGGGTCAAATGGGGGTTCAAAGTTTGTATGGGGAAACAATGTTAGTTTCACTGTTTTATTCGAAACTTCACAGGAGGGATCCTAAAAACATATGACTAAAGACGTGTTTCAGGTTTTTTGAAAATTTAACCCCTAAAAGGGTGAAAAGGGGGTGATAAAGTCAAAAAACTAATATGGGTATCGTTTTTACGGTTTATTGGGTCGCTGATCACGATAAATACAACGTTTTTAAAATCTAACGAGGCGGAAGTGAAATACCTTCTCCCCTGTTGTAGTGCAATGGGGTTTAAATATCAAAAAATATATAAAAGAAGAAACTGACTGACTGACTAACTGACATAATATATCAACACACAGCCGAAACCGCTGGTCCTAGAGATTTAAAATTTAGCACATAGGTTCCTTATATGGTGTAGAGGAGCACTAAGAAAGAACTTTTCAAAATTCTCCTCTTAAAAGGGTGAAATGGGGGTTCAAAGTTTGTATGGGGAAACAAGATTAGTTTGACTATTTTATTCGAAACTTCACAGGAGGATTCCTAAAGACATATGACTAAATACATGTTTCAGGTTTTTGAAAATTTGACCCCTAAAGGGGTGCAAAGGGGGTAAAGTCAAAAACACAATATGGGTATCGTTTTTATGGTTTATCAGGTCGCTGATCACGATAAATACAACGATTTTAAAATCTAATGACGTGGAAAAGAGATTTTCTCCCCTGTTGTTGTGCAATGGGGTTAAAATATCCAAAATAGCCATAAGTATAGGTTTAGTTTTCATCTTTACTTCTGGTTCAAGAGATTTCAAATTGACACGGAAGTTCCTTAGAGGAGCACTAAGAAAGGATTTTTCAAAGTTCACCTCCTAGCATGATAATTTGACAGGGACAGGGACAGGGACAGGGACAGGGACAGGGACAGGGACAGGGACAGGGACAGGGACAGGGACAGGGACAGGGACAGGGACAGGGACAGGGACAGGGACAGGGACATGGATAGGGATAGGGATAGGGATAGGGATAGGGATAGGGATAGGGATAGGGATAGGGATAGGGATAGGGATAGGGATAGGGATAGGGATAGGGATAGGGATAGGGATAGGGATAGGGATAGGGATAGGGATAGGGATAGGGATAGGGATAGGGATAGGGATAGGGATAGGGATAGGGATAGGGATAGGGATAGGGATAGGGATAGGGATAGGGATAGGGATAGGGATAGGGATAGGGATAGGGATAGGGATAGGGATAGGATAGGGATAGGGATAGGATAGGGATAGGGATAGGGATAGGGATAGGGATAGGGATAGGGATAGGGATAGGGATAGGGATAGGGATAGGGATAGGGATAGGGATAGGGATAGGGATAGGGATAGGGATAGGGATAGGGATAGGATAGGATAGGGATAGGGATAGGGATAGGATAGGATAGGGATAGGATAGGGATAGGGATAGGGATAGGATAGGATAGGATAGGGATAGGGATAGGGATAGGATAGGATAGGGATAGGGATAGGGATAGGGATAGGATAGGATAGGGATAGGGATAGGGATAGGGATAGGATAGGGATAGGATAGGGATAGGGATAGGGATAGGGATAGGGATAGGATAGGGATAGGGATAGGGATAGGGATAGGGATAGGGATAGGGATAGGGATAGGGATAGGGATAGGGATAGGGATAGGGATAGGGATAGGGATAGGGATAGGGATAGGGATAGGGATAGGGATAGGGGACGGGGATGGGTATTGGGATATGGGAGGGATGGGGACAGGGACGGGACGGGGACGGGGACAAGGATAGAGATAGGGACGGGGATAAGAATAGGGATTGGGGTCGGAATAATCGATCGGCAATCGATATCTAGGCAGTGTAAAATGCAGGTGGCTCAGTGGGAAGGGATTAGTAAGTAGGCATCGGCGAGTATCCTGAATCCGTAACTATTGCATTCAATGTGCTGTAGGAAGATCGTTGTTTGCTTGCCTTTTATATGTTTACGTTTGCAATAAGTATAAGCAAAATGAAAAAAATTGTAAGCGATAATGCAAGGAAGTACTTTTTACCCTACCGACCATAGCGTCGAGATACTGGCTATGTGGGTTGTATGAAGTTTCCCCAGTATAAATATTTATATAGGTAAAATACATACATATTTGTACCTACTACCTACGCTGTGGTCGCTGTGTAACAATTCTACAATCATTGCAAGAATTTCTTTTAAAACAATAGTAATATGTGTAAGGTACAGTCAGCCAAAAAAGTGGTTTACCACTTTTCGATCAATAGAGTCGAAAAGTGGGAAACCACTTTCTTGGCTGACCGTACAGCAAATAGATCAGTTACAATGGCCCTCCAGTCGAGAATTGCCCGCTTTTAAAAGCTAGTGTTCTATATTTGTTCGTTTGTTGAGCAAGTCGTTGGTTGATATTCGTTACTTCCTGGCAGTCATTTTATTATAATGTCATTCTTTGATGAATATGATGGTAAGTCTCACCCCAAATGGCTCAAATTGCGTACGGTCGAATGTAAAAAGAGAACATATACTTACTTTTCAGGATAACCAAACACAAACGTTTTTGTCGTTATTTCGTGAATTATGTTGCTTACACACATAGATCTTTACCTGTTTGAATGTCTAATCTTTAGTATAGTGCAGTAGTATTTAGTGGTATAATGCAGTAGCTACAGATAGAACAGGAAATACTTATCTGCTGTCCTCAAGTAAATGAATAAAATCGAATTTCGACTGGCTTACAATCAACATTATGAATACTATCGGAATAAGTACATGCAAGTATGAATACAATACGTAGTAGGTATTTATTTGATACTAAAATTAATAATATAGCCGCCAACTAACAAGCAGGCACACAAGTACCTAAATAATTAATATTTCTACATTTCTTTTGGAATGTTTGATAACGAGTATAACGACCAAGGTTTTCAAATTATAAAAATAATTCTTTACTTTTACGAATTACAGCTAATAAGGTGCAATCAATTTAAGAGACGTCAATATAATACGATAATTTTTGAAACTAACATAATCCATATCGTATGTCTACTACAATAATAATTAATGGATAATTAAGTATTGTAATCATAAGGGGGTGTGTTTGTAATAAAAATGGTTATTTTGTTAATAATTGGCAAGTCTATATATTCACAATAAATAACATTTCCTACATCAAAATAACAGTTTAGTGGTGATAATAGGCGGGCGCGGAGTAGACAGGCGCGGTCTTGAGGACGACGGGAGCGGCCTTGAGCACGGCGGGCGCGGGCGTGGGGCGGTGTTGTGCACCACGGCGTTGAAGCCGCTGTGGTCGTCGGCGGTGTACTCCACGGTGCGGATAGAGCCGTCAGCCTCGTGGAAAGAGTAGGAGCCCTTCACGACATCTCCGTCGCGGCTCTCCTGCTGGGACTTGTTGTCGCCGGTGTGGCCGTCAGCCACGGAGTAAGTGTACTCGTATTTAGGATAGGCCTGTAATAATTATGCTTATTAATATAATATACTACCTGGTCTATATTATGCAACCAGAAGTGGGTGTTCAGAAAAATAAACAGACAAAGTTTATTGTGTTCTGCAACGTTTTCACAAGTTTTACGTTACGTTGATATGTTACTTTTAGCACGGTAGTATTTAAAAACTTACGATTTCTTCCTCGTGGTGAGCGACTACTTTAGCGATGGGGGCGGAGTAGTGGAGGGCGGGAGCAGCGTGGTAGGCGACGGGGGCGGGGGCGGCGTGGTGGTAGACAACGGGGGCGGGGGCGGCGACGGCCAGCTTGGCGACGGGAGCGGCGATCAGCTTGGCGGAGTGGTGGGGCTGCTCATCGTGGCGCACGATGCTTTGGGATGAGACTGCTTCGGCGTGGGAGTAGTGGTGCTCAGGCAACAGACCGGCCTGAGAGACCGCCACCAATGCGCAAAGGGCTACTAACTGTAATTAAGAAAAATAATTGTAAATTTATCTCAGTCGTTCTTTTATTTTTATGTCAGCAGATACTGTACTCACTTTGGAGAACATTTTGCTAGTTTTCTCTGTCGTGTGTAGACAGTGAGTGATATAATTCGCATTGTACTTGGCTATTTTATACTTTAAGATTAAAAGTAACCGGTTTTATTATGTTGTGTCTAGAATGATTAGACATGCGTAAGTTAATGTTGACTAATCGACCTTGCCCCGGGTCAAATAGTATTGTCTGTCGTATGACCAATAAATATTTTGAGATTATTGTTGGTACCTACTCGTAATCAGAAAGCAATGACAAGATGCCGTTATTGATACAAACTGAAAATAATTAAAACCATTTAGGACGCTGTAGGAAGATGATGACTAACGACACTTACTCGACGAAGTTTACGAACGCACAGTTACCTACATAAAAACATAAAATTGATAGTTGGAACCTACGGAAGGATACATTTTTCGGTTTGTATAATCCATAGTACTTAATATTATAAATGGGAAAGTGTGTGTCTATTTGTTTGTCCGTCTTTCACGGCAAACCGGAGCGACGAATTGTCGTGATTTTTAAGTGGAAATAGTTGAAGGGATGGAGAGTGACATAGGCTACGTTTTGTCTCTTTCTAACGCGAGCGAACCCGCTAAAAGCTAGTATTGTATAAATATATATGGTTACATACACCCATATGAATCATTGTCAAATACACGGGTCCAATATTTTTTCATTTTCTCTGAGATAATTACTTACCCATAACAAAACCAGTGATTACTTACTCATCAATTCGCGCCATCAAGTCTCTGTTTAGAAATTAGAGGGTTTCTTTTTCTATTATACATTTTCCACCACCATAAGGGTTACTTTTGTACCTTTTATGGTACGCAACTCTTAAAAACGTGTCTCTTATTTTAGACTAGGTATGTACTCTACAATATACATTTAAGACAATCAAACGGAATGGGACAGTTGGGTACATTTCCTTTTAAGATTAATGATCTCCTCTTGTAAAATAGCCAGTAGTAGCAGACATTTCGAGGATGAAGATTTATTGACATTTATAATATTGGAGATTTAAGTTGTAATGATGTGGTTAATTTCATCGGAACTATTCAAACGCACATTTTAAATAACATCTGTTTAAAAATGACCGAAATGGCAAAAGACATTTCGCAAATACAAATTCATCGTCATCATCATTCGTTTGCCCTTATCCCATTCAGAACAGCATGTTTTTATCTTATCATCCACTTGCTTTCGTTTCATATCATCTCACACAGTTCATCCATATTTTCTTTACTTTCCCTCTCCAGTTTATTTCTTCCACATTCATTCGCAATACCTTTCTTGTCACATAACTTTCATCCCATAATAACTCGCTCTTACTTTTTCTGCTATGGGTGCTGCTTTCAGGCTCCCGCTTATATACTCATTCATTACCTTATCCAATCTTGTCACGCCATCCATCCATCTTAATATTCTCATCTCAGTTACATTACATTACATGTAATCTATTTTGATCCATCAGTTTTAGGTCCCAATCCCAACACTCCAACACTAATTCATAAAAGACGACATGTCATACGATGCATAGATTTTACCCTTCAATCGAAGAGGCATTCGAGCGTAGCAGGTGGTTCATGTGACTTGTCCTTTCCTGTGATCTGTTTTTTACGTCACGGTCACGGTCAATATCGCTATCACACTGTGAGTGAACCAAGTACATGAAGTCGGGTCAGACCGGCAATAGAATGCCATCGAGTCTATGCAGCAAAACAGATTATGACTGTGATTAGGTACCTACTAGTACTTCAAAAGACTCGTCATGGAATCATGATGTCTAACAAATCATAAAATAACACTACTTACCTATAATTAGATTGTTCAGGTACTACAATAAGTAGAGAGGGGAATTTTTTTGTATTTAGTAGGTAAATTAGGTTTCTTATTACCTTAGGTTTCATTATTTAAGATAAATTTAAATAATATGTTTTGTACATGTTCTATATTTTAAAACTGAAATAATTATAAAAATGTTAACGAAACGGTGCCATCCAGTGTCTCTGAGGCTATAATCGAACTAGAGCCGTCTCTGTCCACTCAGTTCACAGTTGATTTGGTCGAAATGATTTCCCATTTGAGTGATTTACCATACAAGGACTTCTGTACTATGTTTGTTTGTTTCTTAAACAAATCGTTGATAAAAAAACCGGCCAAGAGCGTGTCGGCATAGCTGGGCATTAACTCGTTAATCCGTTAATCGTTAATTAACGAAGTTAACATTTCGACTAACGGATTAACTTTTAAGTTAACTTGAAAAATGTTAACGGACTCGTTAACTTCCGTTAAATTTCTCCGAGTCCGTTAATCGTTAATCTAGTAGAGCACAGGCGCCATCTGAGCTGCGAAAAACACGTTCTGAACGCTACTATAAAAGCCCGAAGTACGGCAAATCCTATGATTTGCCGGTAAATCCTAGGTTTTACCGATGTCGATTGCTAAAAGTCCGAAATATTACCTAAAAAAAGTATTCTTCACGTGGATTTGCTTTTACTAACTTTGATTCGGTGAATCCTAAGCTTTACCACGGCGACTGTTGTAGTGATAGGGCAGCAAATTCGTGCCCTATTTACGACCACATTCGCTTCCCTAGCCTCTACCGCCCAAAGTGCCACAACAGTCCCGTCACCGCCAGCATCTCTCCTGATACAGCTCTTGGCAGTAGCTCAGGCGATCACTGCCTTCCATGTGCAGCCTAGAGTTCAATAGGCTAGCTGTACTTCGGCCTTTTACAGAAATATAATACGTTATAGTGGATACTGATGCAACTAAATATTTAAAGAAAAGTTCATTTTTTTCACGTGTTAACGGATTAACGATTAACTTTAACTTACGTTAAATTTGTCGAAATGTATCGCTTTAACGATTAACGAAGTTAACTTTTTTAGTAACGGATTAGCGATTAACGAAGTTAACTATTTGATTAACGGTGCCCAGCTATGCGTGTCGGGCCACACTCAGTGTAGGGTTCCGTAGTTTTCCGTATTTTTCTCAAAACTACTGAACCTATCAAGTTCAAAACAATTTTCCTAGAAAGTATTTATAAAGTTCTACTTTTTTGATTTTTTCATATTTTTTTAAACATATGGTTCAAAAGTTAAAGGGGGGGGACGCGCTTTTTTTTCCTTTAGGAGCGATTATTTCGGAAAATATTAATATTATCAAAAAACAATCTTAGTAAACCCTTATTCATTTTTAAATACCTATCCAAAAATATATCACATGTTGGAGTTGGAATGAAAAAAATATCAGCCCCCACTTTACATGTAGGGGGGGTACCCTAATAAAACTTTTTTTTCCATTTTTTATTTTTGCACTTTGTTGGCGTGATTGATATACATATTGGTACCAAATTTCAGCTTTCTAGTGCTAACAGTTACTGAGATTATCCGCGGACGGACGGACGGACGGACGGACAGACAGACATGGCGAAACTATAAGGGTTCCTAGTTGACTACGGAACCCTAAAAAATGGTGGTAAGCAAGGAATAAGTCTCACTCGAATGTAAAAAACCGGCCAAGAGCGTGTCGGGCCACGCTCAGTGTAGGATTCCGTAGTTTCCCTTATTAAAAATTAGAGAGGGTGGGGGGGGGGGGGGGGGGGGTGCACATTTCTTAAACGTTTCCGTGATTTATGTAAGCTAGATAGATCATTACCTATTTAAATTTCAAACCATGAAACAAATAAGTATTTCTAATTTTATCCAAAATATGTTTTATTTTTTGAATTTTTGCTGTCTTCAAATATGTATATATTTCGACTTGCTTTCAAAGCAACGTTATGAATCTTATGGGAATATTCAACCATGTTAGTTGCATTATATATGTGCCTGCTGCAATAATGTTTCTACATTTCTTTTGTCATGTAGGCAGTTTGATAACCTGGCCACGGTCTTCAAATTATAAGAAAAACACATTACTTCTACAAAATACCGCAAATAGGGCGTAATCAATTTCAGAGATATCACTAATGTCAATACAATACGATCATTTTCAACACTGTCCGATCAATATCGTATGGCTCCTACATCCTTAATTAATGTATACTATTATTGTGAGTTGTATACTTTGGGGGTGTTTTGTAATAAAAATGGCTATTTCGTTAATAATTGGCAAGTCTCTATATTTACAATAAATAACATTTCCTAAATCACAATAACAGTTTAGTGATGGTAGTAGACGGGTGCGGCCTTGACCACGACGGGAGCGGCCTTGAGCACGGCGGGCGCGGGCGTGGGGGCGGTGTTGTGCACCACGGCGTTGAAGCCGCTGTGGTCGTCGGCGGTGTACTCCACGGTGCGGATGGAGCCGTCAGCCTCGTGGAAAGAGTAGAGCCCTTCACGACATCTCCGTCGCGGCTCTCCTGCTGGGACTTGTTGTCGCCGGTGTGTCCGTCAGCCACGGAGTAAGTGTACTCGTATTTGGGGTAGGCCTGTAATCATTATGCTTATTAATATAATGTACTATCTATATTATGCAAACAGAAGTGGATGTTCAGAAAAATAAACAACAAAGTTTATGGTTTTCTGACTATGTCTGCAACTTTTTAACAGGGTAATATTTAAAAACTTACGATTTCTTCCTCGTGGTGAGCGACTACTTTAGCGATGGGGGCGGAGTAATGGAGAGCGGGAGCAGCGTGGTAGGCGACGGGGGCAGGGGCGGCGTGGTGGTAGACAACGGGGGCGGGGGCGGCGTGGTAGGCCACGGGGGCGGCGACGGCCAGCTTGGCGACGGGAGCGGCGATCAGCTTGGCGGAGTGGTGGGTCTGCTCATCGTGACGCACAATGCTTTGGGATGAGACGGCTTCGGCGTTTGAGTAGTGGGGCTCGGGCAACAGACCGGCCTGAGAGACCGCCACCAACGCGCAAAGGGCCACGATCTACAGAAAGGCTAATTTTTAATATTCATATTTTGGCTGAATTCACTGATTAATGTAATTGCTCTAAAGTATAATATTTGGTATAAGTATTTGGAACACCATTTTGAGCAAAGTGTCTGTAACTATAATTAAAACACTAAAATGTAATTAATTTCTAATTAAAAGTAAACTCCACTATGTATCTCGTATACTATTAGGTAATCCTGTAGGTAGCTGGGCACTTACTTTAGAGAACATTTTGCTAGCTTTCTCTGTCGTGTATTAACAGTGAATGATAATTTCAATTTGTGCTTGCCTATTTTATACTATACGAATAAAAGCAACCCGTTTGAATTGCTAGAACAGTCATTTGACATGTGTAAGTAGAAGTCGACCTTGTCCCAGGTTCGTTTTGATTATCCTAAGATACCTACTGTTTTGAGAAAGAAATGCCTCTGCATGTGTCAAAAAACTGTCTTGTTTAGTACATAATTAAACGCATTTACTTAGTTATAATTTTAAACGGATTGTATTGTGCATCTCGGTAAGAAACGAAATTGTAAGTAAAATAATTTAGAACATAGTTAATTAATTAGGTATTTATTTGGACAAAACATAAAATTATTTATCATGTAGTTTAGCTGTTAATGTTTCTTTTTACGAATTATTATAATAACAACACGTCGAGGTTTCTTTTTAGGACTCCTCCTCAGACGAGGATGAGCTTCATATGCGTTGTTTTCCGTTATTTCTTCGTCTAAGCTCCTTTTATGACGTCTACCGCCTAGACTATCCCAGGGGTTACTTTTGACATGAGGATTCCAATTGGGAATGATTACATCTCGGTGTGTTGGTTTCTTCACTCCGGGGATTTGAATATCGCGCGCTATCCTTGCTAATATCGGAGTACGTGTAACAGGTTCAGGAATGCTTGGACGTGGAAATATTGGCTTTGGTCGATGACTATCGTGAAGTCCAGAAGTTTAATGTCCCTTGCATTGCGTCTGTTGTAACCCGGATGCGTTCGGCCTGTGTCTCTGCTGCCAGAAGATGTCCTTGAGCTGCCTCCACCTCGTTTGGCGCCGGGTGAATCAAGGCTGCGAGCGATTCTTTGGTTACTTTCTTGATCTTGATATAAGTAGGTATGTGGTATGTTTTCATCACTAGATGGCACGTTGTTTATGGATGCAAGATTGTGAGTATCCGTTTCTGATGGTTTTATATCATCTGCTGCTCTGGCATAGCGAATAACTGGACCTTGCCGAGGTGGCCGGTAAGTCGGAAGTATAATATCGGGTCTAAACGGAGGTCGAAGCGGTGGTCTGTACGTAGGTAGAATTATCCTTTGACTGGTTGATCCGACCACGAACACTGTTAGAAGAACTCCAAATATCACAGTTATTTTTAACATCTTGAGTGCTTCGCAAATGCTTTGGATGAACTGAGTATTCGAATTGATTGCCAAGTTTTTATACCTTAGCTTAAGGAAACTGGGGTACTTTACCCTAAACAATAACTCATGATTGAGAAAAGGGGAAGACCTGTTAATTGTTTACTTATTTCATTAGTAATGCTAATGAAGCTGCGTAATAATTCTCGCTTCGTTATCTAAAGATGGTAAACGAACAGCTTGAGCTGTCAAGTTGAGTCATTATTTATTTTGCTGATATGATTAATTTGATACAACGGGACTTTTTTTGAGATTTGCGTACCAAATTGCTTCATTCATGAGAACTACATCATCGGTGTTAGTCTTCTAGTTCTCTTTAAATGTAAAAGCATTTATTTAAATTATGAACATTTTTACTGTATTTAAAATATTTTTTATCATCATTTAGGTGATGTGTACATGTTTTTGACTGTCATTAAAAGCGTACATATAATTCAATATAACGTATGAAGGTCTAATAGTTCTATTTGTTCAGCGACTTTTAAAAATAATAATAATAAGAACACACATTTAAATCAATTCGGGTGTTCTCGACTTTCTCACAGTGATTATTCTATTATGTGATGGCATACCTACTATTTTTTTCATCACACTCGCTCAGTAAGTCCATTTTCTCGCAGCCGTAGCAGAAATAAAAAAAAAACTCCTCCCATGAAATTGAACTGAAATTTCAAGTATGGTACAGCGGGGTAAATCTCGACCTTCAAATATAACTGGTCCATTTTTTCCATGTTTTACAATGTTTTCATTATATATTTTTCTTGTAAAGTTTATTTATTTCTTGATTTTTTGTGGTTTCTATTGATATTATAAGTTGTCGGAATATGCGTACAGTAGTGAAAGAATTATCCTTTAACTCCTAACCATTGAGGAGTTGACCTTCCATCATCAGCTCAGCCACATAAAATTATTACCAACAGGCGTAAATACTGGTGTACCTTTGAAATATACACTAAAAACATTACAAGTGCTTATAACATTTGAAAAGGTCCCTCGATTTCTCCACGATCCCATCATCAGACCACAACTTGGTGCCAATGAGACCATCTCGGGGTTATACCTGTTCCATTAAAAAAAAAAATTGAAAATCGGTTCACGATTCTCGGAGATATCAGGTAACATACATACAAAAAAAAAACATTAAGTCGAATTGAGAACCTATAGTGTCCACCGGTTATATATGGTAGGCGTGTTCAGTGGATACATGTGGAACTCAACATCATAGTGTAATAATGGAAAAAATGGATTAGTTACAATTGCCCCCCAGTCGAGATTTTCCCCGCTGTACCTTATCATAATTAACTATATTTTCATATTTTTTACTGTTGCAGGTATGGTAAAAAACATTGTGTGTACGTAGTCTAGTAGTCAGGGCGTAAGAATATTAAAAACTCGAGCCCTTAAACCGCTCCGGCAATCGGACGTGACTTAACTTACGGCGTTTTTAATATTTAGCCTTTCCACGTTGCACTATGTATGTACCTACTAAAATACTACTTGCGTATACTTGTATATCAACATGTAGTATTAGTCTCTTGATAACACGCATTGTCTAAAGAGAGTAGGTACTATGTTGTTAAACAATATCACATCATGTAATGTAATACCTAAGTTTTCTGGTGGCTTCGGTTTATTAGAAAATGATCCCAGATAATTTACAATTTTATTTATTTCAATCAGTTGGCACTAACAGATTAACCTTACGTGCTAATTGGCATTATAATACAACATACATTCATGACTTTCATTAGTTACAAATGATACAACAATAATCAATTAACAATGTCAAACTTAAATACTTACACTTAAAATATGCCATTAAAATATTAAAACAATGTAGAATATGAATACCATTTTTCCAAATTACCAAATTTGAATTCAAATACCAATTCATAAATATCACTGTGTTGTATGTGTAGTGTATTATGAATATTATGATTAGTGAATCATGTAGGTTAATTCACTTATCAAATTAATAAAATAATTTAGGTTGAACATAATTATTTTACTTGATTTTAATAGACACATTTAACTTAAGTAAATATAATTAAAAATAAATTAAACGATTCAATGTCAAGTAAAACTACTTTTGCTGCAAGGCAAACACGTGATGGGTGCAATAGTATATCGCCCGCGATATAGTTTACATGTACTTTTCCAACTGCATTGATTAGAATGCGACGGGTAGACTGTCTCACGTGCGATATAGGGTTGCGCTTATCATGTGCTTGCCTTGCTGTAACGAAATTACTTATGCTATACTGTACAATGGTATGCAATGCGAACTTAGTTTCATTGCGGTCTGTTGAGACTGTTGAGTTGAGGTTACTAAACCGCAATGTAATGAAACTCGTACGCGAGTTCTCATCTCACACCGCGCAAAATGCCTCTATAGGTTCATAGCTTAAGCGCTCGCATTAAAATTTAAATGCTTAATAGAATTATTCAAGTAACGTGAGTACATTTCGGGTCTTCCCAGCTTCTCGGGAATGTAATTAAACTTGTTATGATAAGCTATACGCGGAATCGGTTGGAACGGCGTGTTTCTACTCAGCTCGTGTGGCACGGTCATAAAGGGAGTCCCCTGCCTGCAAAAAAATAATTTAAAGATAAGTAAAGAATATATAAAAATATAATAGAAATATTTTATTCAGGCAACACATCAGTAAGTACAAATCAGTAAGTAAAGATAAAGTAGCATAAAACACATCAAACATTAAATAGGATAAAAAGTTGCACAAATTAAAAAGTACATAGTACTATTATATATTCTGTGATAGTAGTAACGATGTGAGGCCTAAAATGGTCTCCACTCAGCATTGCAACTGACACGGCTATCGTGGTCAATGGCGCTGGTTTTCTGTGGAGCCAGCGGGGTTTGGGACGTTACTTAGTTTTAGACGTAAAACTATATCTAACAATATAATTATATGGACCGCAAATTAAGACGGCGTGCGAACTCGCATGCGATTTTAGTTACACTGCGGGCTGTGTGGTGACATACAATTTTGCACAGCCATCAAATTCCGCAATGTAATAAAACTCGTATGCGAGTCCTCTTACCGTCTAAATGGGTTCTAAGTTATTAAAAAATATTTTTCTTATGTCATCATTTTTCTAAATTTCTTTTTCCAATAGTGAATTTAATTTGATAGGATTTCTATCTCCTATGTGGCGGTGTCGGTCAGTAGCGTATAGCGGAAGCTTTTGGAACAAATGTGGGTAAGAGACACGGTAGTTTAAAATAATTAGTAACTTATAGAATTGTGTAAAAACAGGACTCACTTTGGCAAAATTCTGACGCCAAGATTAAGTACATGCGAAAGTTTTGGATTCTCAGTTGTAGTTGTTTCGAGGTGCTGGTCTAGTTGCTGCTGAAGTTTATGGAAGATTGCCAAATGACGCAAGGCTGCCTGTGTATCAAAAAATAAAAGCAGATTGTTATAATGGACAAATCTAAGTATTTCATTAAATGTCAAAAGTTATTTCAATAAATATCACTTAAATAACCTAACCACAAATTTAAAATTTTGAAAAAATCCCCCGACAGTGGACCGATTTTCATATGAACACTCCCGACTAACTCAGCTTTCAAACAAAAAAAATTAATCTAAATTGACTCATCCGTTTGGGAGCTACGATGCCACAGATAGACACACACAGACAGACAGACAGATAAACGGGCAGAAAGCCAGATACGTCAAACTTATAACACCCCGTCGTTTTTGCGTCGACGGTTAAAAACTAAGATATAATACATATTAAAAACTAATGAAAAACTAAAAATCTAAATTTAATGAGGGCCTTTGAGGTATAGTGCTTAAGATACAGGCAGCATTTCCTCGCTGAATCGCAATGCGTAGCTGTCATAATGAATGTGAACTGTCCTTTTTCCTTACCATTTCGTATATCGGTGTCGTAGACATTGACACCAACGGTTCCGTGTACAAAGTCCTGTAGAAATTTGGTCTTAGATGTGAATGATGTGAATGCAAAATTTTGACATCATGATTTATATGTGGCTTGTAAGTAGTAGGACTAATGTTCTTCGTATCGTTTGAAATACGTTCTGGCTCCAATTTCAAGGACAATGAAGATGAATGATTATTAATTTCAAATTTTCCATAGTCAGTGACTGAGTTAGGATCAACTGAAGTATACAAGATGGGCGTTGATGAATAAGCATCTTCTCTTGGAGAAAGATTAGGGTTTGTTTTCATAACTGGAGCAAATTGGATAGTTCTGTTACTCAACGGCCTAAGGAAAGAGTAATCGTGGTATGATACGTTCGGCTCCTTTGCAAAATCTTCATTCCTATTCGGAGTATCTTCGTCTGTATTTAAGATGTTCTCTTCTGCTTTCTGTGGAGCGTAGTGATGTGTCGCGCTGTACTTATAGGATAACGGGACATCTTCTCTTACATAACTATGTGAATAAGTAGCTACATTCGATGTTGCTTCTGGATATGTGGGTGGAGCTCCAGAACATAAAGTAATGAAGGTAATTCCATGTATAATCTGTAACAGATAATTTGAGTTAAAGTATTGATGATACTTTGGTGTTTTGTTTTGTGGTAAAAAGTCACAGATTCACTGAAACTCACTTTAAACCACATCTTGCTGGAGATTCGTCGGTGGCCCACTCGGAAGTGTTTGTGTCCGGATGCAATCTGCTACACTTATTTATAGGCACGTAGTTTAATCACAGAGAGAAATCACATGTTATATAACAATTTTTGTTATACGTGGTCCAATTATTTGCTTGCCTCCGGTGAGTGACTCCTGTAACAAAGCCGATGGGTTTCGAACCTTTCACCCGTTATTTTCGATTCTAATATAGTCAGGTGATGGATAGGCATTGGTTGTTACGGCTGCGAGCGGACTAACACGACTACGTTTGTTACTTACCAAGTGTAGGATTTGTTTTGATAAATGGGATGACATCAGTCTGTATAACTTCTTTGCAATTGTCTACAAGTGTGAAGCAATATTATGCATTTATTATGAGAGATAAGTATAACTATATAATTATATTGTCCACTTATTATTTATGCAATACGCGCTGTTAGTATAGCGCTTCAGGTTAGAACTAAATTTTTTATTTTTAAAATAGGTTTGTATGCACCAATGTTAAATTAATTAAATAGAGTTTTTAAACAATAAAGTAACCAGTGATTTAATCAAATACATACAACAATAATTAACGTGAGATCTTGTAAGTGAGTAGGTGTAAGTGTTGTAGTAAGTGATCTCTTCGACGTGAGTACCTACTGTTTTTATTTTGTTTGCTAAAAATAGATATATCTAAAAATTACCTTAGTAGTTTTAAAAATGTGTATAATGCAATGGTTAATCAATTACGTATCATCTAATGAGTAAATCCAACTAAACATTGAGGGTAAAAAATACAATAAAATAAAAATCGAAGTCATAACCAAACCCAAAAACCATACCAACAATAAAAAGTTCATGATCAGCAGCGCAACTTCGTCAAGTGGAAGTTTTTAAATCAAATCAACTACAGGCTTTGTCATCTTCAAGACAAACATGTCATGGTTGATTGTATTGCTATAAACCTACTGTGTATGAGAATCTGTAGTTTAAGTATCGACTGTTTACTTCAGGCTGACCCGCAGATTTTGCTAGTCTTACATTTAATCGGACACCGAAAACAATGGCGAATATGACGTCATCCAACAAAGTGCAAAAATAAAAAATGGAAAAAAATGTTTTATTAGGGTACCCCCCCCCCCTACATGTAAAGTGGGGGCTGATATTTTTTTTCATTCCAACCCCAACGTGTGATATATTGTTGGATAGGTATTTAAAAATTAATAAGGGTTTACTAAGATCGTTTTTTGATATTATTAATGTTTTCGGAAATAATCGCTCCTAAATGAAAAAAAAGTGCGTCCCCCCCCCTCTAACTTTTGAACCATATGTTTAAAAAATATGAAAAAAATCATAAAAGTAGAACTTTATAAAGAATTTCTAGGAAAATTGTTTTGAACTTGATAGGTTTAGTAGTTTTTGAGAAAAATACGGAAAACTACGGAACCCTACACTGAGCGTGGCCCGACACGCTCTTGGCCGGTTTTTTAATTAAATAAATTTCAACGAGTGTATCGACCAACTGACATCCCTAGTAGACTGTACAAAGGGTAGTCAGGACCAAGTGCGGGTAGTTTCAAAAAACTCCTACAGCTAGAAGGTGTTGATGGTATCAACTTTTAGCCAATCTGCTCGGAGACCACGGGGACAATGCCGTCCTTTATACGTCAGAGGTAAGTGTTTAAAACATAGTAATACGTAATTAAGTCCCGTTTGCAATTGACTGGGAAATATATGATAATTATGATGTCTGGTTGAGGTAACTGGTGACCGAAGAGCTGGCGACTTCCTCGCACAACGTATCAGCATTGCGATACAGCGAGGAAATGTCGCCAGTATCCTTGGTACAATGCCTCAAGGGCCTATTTTAGACATTAGCAAGCTTTTAAGTTTAGTCTTAGTTTCTTATATAATTATGTAAATATGTTCATGTAAATAAAAAAATTAACATTATGATGTCTGTACATAATTACTCTCTCTTATTGAAAACAAACAAAGGAAAACAACATAAATAAACTTAGAAATAAGAATAAATAAAATAAATTAAATTAACTTATAAATAAAAAACCGGCCAAGAGCGTGTCATATTTTTTAAACATATGGTTCAAAAGTTAGAGGGGGGGGGACACACTTTTTTTTCCTTTAGGAGCGATTAATTCCGAAAATATTGATATTATCAAAAAACGATCTTAGTAAACCCTATTCATTTTTAAATACCATATCCAACAATATATCACACGTTGGGGTTGGAATGAAAAAAAAAATATCAGCCCCCACTTCACATGTAGGGGGGGGGGGGGGTACCCTAATAAAACATTTATTTCCATTTTTTATTTTTGCGTTTTGTTGGCGTGATTGATATACATATTGGTACCAAATTTCAGCTTTCTAGTGCTAACGGTTACTGAGATTATCCGCGGACGGACGGACAGACAGACATGGAGAAACTATAAGGGTTCCTAGTTGACTACGGAACCCTAAAAACCTCTCCCAAGTCGCTGCCACTGGGCAGGCCGCATGGCCTCGTTGGATGGTAATGCTTATGCGTTGAGCAAAATGTTGGCCAGCCCTCTGGTCACCTGTGACGTCAATTAGGCGCGCCGCTATCTCTTTGTATAGATGACGCGCACTTGGCCCCCATGGCCCCAATGTTTCCACACCAAACGCCGCAAAAATGTTACTGCTACCAAGGGTGTCATATTTGCGGTGTTTGAGGTCTTCGGCCACAGACGCCGCATGACCAGCACCACCGCTGGTGCCATGAAGATGGGACGGTGCAAGTGTGTCAACACACGTTGCATCCCACACTAGAGGCCGTCCCAACTTCCAAGGCACCAGAGTCATACCGTCGGGCCTCTTGCCATCGTCCCTTGCCAGACCGACTGGCTCAAGGATGGCTGGGACTTTGACGCTGACAAAGGCCCTTCGGATGATATCGTTGATGCCGGCATGTCGGGGTATGCGGCCGGCGCTTCTGCGACAGGGGAGCCCATGAGCCGACATAGTGTGGTCAGTTGGTCACCCTACATGATACATTTGTATTTGAGAAAAGTTATGTCTGAATATATTTAAAACCAGACAACGAATATAAAATATTAGATGGTGGATATTTAGTAAAAAAATTTACTAAATGTTGAAGTACTTTCGAGTGTCTGTGGTGCTACAAATCTTAAGATATTTACATTTTTAACTTTCTCAAAACGTGTGGACTGAGTGAGCACTTACAAAAATGTATTATAAAAAAACCTGACACGTTAGTGGTTCGTTTTGTATTTTACAAATTCCCATTTCACTTTTACTAAACTATACACATATAATAGCGGTCTAAATCTTATGTTTCTCATCAAAATTCGGCTTTTCAAAAGTGTGAGGATTGAGTGAGCATAAGAAACTATTTGTAAAAAATTAAATACGTAACTAGGTGATCTAAAATTGGCATATTTTTTACTAAATGTTAGTATATGTATAAATATTATATGTTAAATGAATACATTCACTGTTTTCGTTGGTAGTTTGTGAGAACTGAGTGAGCACATGTTAATGACTGTATCTTTTGATTTATCTTTTTACAAATTCAGAGATTCGTTTTACAATTGTTTTAGAACTTTTACTAAATGATCTGCATATTTTTTTTTATTTTCGGAAGGTGCTCACTCAATCCACACGCACACGGTAATCTCGGTCGATAGCCCGGTGAATGTAATTATATTGAAACTAACAGTGAATTATTCGAATCACTTACTTAGGTTCTCGTACCTATGCAATTTTTACACAATGCGCGATTTACATTATTGTGACGAAAGTAAAATTAATCTGAGATTAGGCATGTATTTCTAATTCAATCCGCACAGTGTGGGACGTAAGTTGTTGACACTCGCGCGGAGGCCAGTGCCCGAGGCGCTGTATGCCATGTGGCGCAATTGGTAAGAATGTGGCGATAAGGTTATACATACATACACATATAATCACGCCTGTATCCGATAAAGGGGTAGGCAGAGCACATGAACTACTACGTTTCCGATAAGGTTATAATATATCCTATCAAAAAAAGTGTAATAAGAACCAACTTCAATTTTTAGAATAAATCAAGATCTTCTAAAACCTTTAGGTACGTAAAAAAACCTAAACAAATAATTAGTTTACATTTTTCGTAATTATTACATTTCTCGATCAACCAACCAAATACAAAAACCAAGCGAATCTGTCACTGAGCGGCCTGTCTTAACGTACCTACTGTTTTGGTAGTGTAATGTTTTCATTTTTTCATTTGTTACCCTCAAGTGGCTTAAGGAGGCATTTGAGGGTAGATTTTGTTTACATTTACTTAAATATCTAAAGATATAAACTGTACAAGTTAGGTGAGTATAAAGTTTAAATTCAATTTATTTATTTGACATACACTTTTTAAGGCGTCATAGACCAAACGACAAAAACAAAACCATCGAAGTCTCGTTATGTTCGCTGTCCGTCTATCGATCCATCTATTTGCCCGTCTGTCTGGGCAATGCGTGAACTCGTTCATATTCCTAGATTGAAGTGAAGGACTTTTGAGTTTGGGGTAGGTAATGACTTTTGGTCTCAGTAGTTTCCGTGGTAATAGAGGACATTAGGTTTGACTTTTACGTTTAAAAAAGTGTTCCGCGTGGGAGCACTGTCTGTCCGCAGCTCGGCCTGTGCCCTCACGTGCTTGGTAGCCTCTCAGACAAGCCTTTCCTTCTCGATTTTAGCAAGATTGCCTGAACCTCAAGTGTCAAAGTTGACAGATCTGGGTATGTCGAGCCGAGCCGAGTGCACAAACGCTCATGATAATATCTGCTTAGTAGCTATCTGTCTCCATCGCTCTTGCGTATTGGCATGACAGAGCCAGACTGCATTTGGGCAATTCCACGTAACTGTAATGTAAGTGACCACTTCATTGCATGTTTTTTTATTTATGATGCAAATTGAAGTCTTAATTTATCTCTAGATAAGCCTACTTTTAATCCTTAGATATATTGATATTTAAATTAGCACCATGAATAAAAAAACATGCAAATAATTGGTCACTTACATTACTCTGTTACATGGAATTACCCATTTATTTCGGCGTCTGGCGTCGACGATTGCCATTCGGCGACGTCGGCTCTTACCCGTTTAGATCTTATGACTTACAACTTTTAACACATGAATACAATAATGTGTTATAATATCGCGAGCTAGTCAACTATGCGGTTATCCCTGACCTTACCGCCAGAATTTCGACGCAACGCTCTACTTACTTGTCATTATGTTATTGATGGCTTCAAAACTGATAGATGTATTACTCTGTCAACCGGCTAATTGACAGAGATAAAGATTTAACCCAATTGTAATAACATTGTAATCAGATGTCGTTTTGTAACGGCGTCTTTAATGCTGTATTTTGCTTACTAGTTGTAATTATGTTTATCTACATACATAAGTTCTCTATAATATGCTTAGGAGTCATAAGAAAGCCTATATCAAGAACGATATATTAAGGGACTGACATAGCCCATACATAACCACAAAATTAAAATTTTGAAAAAAAAACATCGACCGCGACATAGTAGACCGATTTTCATGAAACATGGCTAAGAACACTCCTGACTAACTCAGCTTTCAGGCAAAAAAACTAAATCTAGATTGGTTCATCCCTTTGGGAGATACGATGCCACAGACAGACACACAGACAGACAGACAGACAGACAGACACGTCAAACTTAAAACACCCCTGAAATGTATGGGCTTTTTAGGCTTAAAACTAGATGGCGCTGTTTCGAGCCTGTAAGTGGCCAAAATCATATTTTCCCCAAATTATATTCAGAACGTTCTGTTCAGAAGAAATAATCATATTTGCGATTGGAGTTCATCAATCATTTGTTTTGTTTCTAATATCGAACGTTTTGAAAGTGAACTAAATAAACAATAATTTTATAGTAGATTTTACCTCTTGTGGGAATTTAAGCCATAGGAACCTATTTGGTACCAAAAACGAGAATAGTAAAATCTAAATAAGTTTGTGAAGGTTACAAGATATTTGAAATGTAAATATTCTGAACATTGTAATATATTCAATAAAAAAAAACATTCTTACATACACAACAACCATAATTAAAGTAATAACCTAACCACAAAATTAAAATTTTGAAAAAAAAACCCCGACATAGTGGACCAATTTTCATGAAAGATGGTTAAGAACACTCCCGACTAATTCAGCTTTCAAACAAAAAAAAACTAAATCAAAATCGGTTCATCCGTTGGGGAGCTACGATACACAGACAGACACTCACACAGACAGACAGACAGAAAGACATGCAGACAGACACGTCAAACTTATAACACCCCGTCGTTTTTGCGTCGGGGGTTAAAAATACTACGCAACTATTTACGAATCCGTCAGATAAAATGAGTAAGACCTTGAGTAACGGATGATAGTAGATTTCATTGATGCGCTCCAGTGACTGACTCATCTTCATTCATCGATACGCAGGTCGTTGACCTCAAAGGTCGTGACTTGATGCATCATAGAAGATGCGATAACACTGTGTTTTAATTATGTCATAAACGGGAAGTAATATTACACTAAATACGCTTGAAATCTTCTTGAAGTAGGGTTTTGCTCAATATTTGCACTTATTCACCGGTAGTCCGATCGACCAAAAAATGGCCAAAATTTATGAAAAGACATTGTTGCTGTTATCTTAAGATATGTAGTAATTCTACTAATTATTGTGTGTTTAGTTTATTCAAATCATACAGGTATAATAATTACTACTTATCATTGATAAAGCTATGGTCATTGTATTTATTACCTGTTCACGAAATGATAACCTTTAATCTGAACTTGCTGCACCAAGAAACTTTTTTAAAGTATTTGACCCGTAGTTAATACCTTACCACGCCGCGACCCGGCGACCTTGTCCCGCCCAAATCCGAGCACTATATAAGGCACACGTTACACATCCAGTGTATCAGTTGATCACTAGTCAACAAACAATATGTTCTCCAAAGTAAGTTATCAAATAGTGAAATAAAAAAAAAAACGGAAAGTTTTTGTGTTTAGCAAAAAAGGAAAACAGTAACATGGATTGTACTAAATAGGATTTTTTCTTTTTAGATCCTCGCTTTGTGCGCCTTTGTGGCGGCGGCCCAGGCTGGCCTTATCGCCGAGCCGCACTACTCCCACGCTGGAGCTGTTTCATCTCAAAGCATTGTGCGTCATGATGAACAGACCCACCACGCCACCAAGCTGATCGCCGCTCCCGTCGCCAAGCTGGCCGTCGCCGCCCCCGTCGCCTACCACGCCGCTCCCGCTCCCATCGCCTACCACGCCGCCCCCGCCCCCGTCGCTTACCACGCCGCCCCCGCTCACACTCACTACTCCTCCGCCGGCGCCGTGTCCTCCCAGAGCATCGTCCGCCACGACGAGCAGACCCATCACGCCACCAAGCTGATCGCCGCTCCCGTCGCTAAGGTCGCCGTGGCTGCCCCCGTCGCCTACCATGCCGCCCCCGCGCACTACGCCGCCAGCCCCGTCCACTACGCCGCCCCCATCGCCAAGGTGCTCGCGCCCGCCCCCAAGCTGATCGTCTCTGCCCACCACCACGAGGAGAATACGTGAGTTAAAAAGCACCATAAAAGTTTTCATTTATTTAAAGACGTAAAGCTTTTTTTAGAAGACAGATTTTTACGTGGGATTATAAAACACCACCAAATCAGCTGAAAAGCTCGGCTGTAATCTATACAAAATTTGCATTTAACACAGAAAATAATAAAGGACACTATCATAACGGTGCTACCAATTTGTGTATCTTTGTTCAGGCCCACCCCCAATACGAGTACTCTTACTCCGTGGCTGACGGACACACCGGCGACAACAAGTCCCAGCACGAGTCCCGCGACGGCGACGCCGTGCACGGCGAGTACTCGAGCTGCTGGAGGCCGACGGCTCCGTGCGCAAGGTGCAGTACTCCGCCGACGACCACAACGGCTTCAACGCGGTCGTGAGCCACTCCGCGCCCGCGCACCATTAAATTGCTACAGCAATTGAAGACGGTAAACGTCGAATCGTGATTGTAGACGCTAGGAACCCTGATCTGTAAATAGTCAATAATATTTATTTTTATAATAATAAAAGCAAATTGTTGAAATATAGCACTGTCTATTTATTTTTAATCAGCAATGCACTATCACATGAATGCACCTACATAAGGTGAGAAATTGTTATTAACAACCGTCCCTTAAAATATCCGTGACTAATTTGGTAACAACTTAAATTATTGTGTTTTTAAAATTTTTGTTGGCACCAACAATAGCGGATGAAAAAACGCACTAAAATACGTACCTGTCCTGATTAACTTTTCTAGATACAAATGTTATTGTAATTTTCTTCTAAAAATATTCACCACGTACATGACAAGACGTTTAACAATCTCTCATGTCACTCCTGTCAACATTTGTATGTATTAATTAATGTCATTGTGGTCCAGCCAAAATACTGGCCAGTTACAGTTAAGAGATACTAAAACCTGTTCAATTTATAGAACGATTAAAAATCTGGATGATTGTGTTGCATTACAATCTGATTTGTCACGGTTTGCAGAGTACTGCCGGCAAAATAACTTAATTCTAAATGCTGATAAATAAAGATCGTTATCAGCGTGCTGTATTGGTGGCAGAGTATGGTTGACAAAAAAACAAATACACAAGTATTGAAAACACTACATATACTAAAGAAATTATGAAATATATACGTATTTATAATTACTTAGCCAAATTATTGAATAAATAACTAAAATTTGTTCAACATATTTGGCTGTCAATCGTTCACGTCGATTAGAAAAAATCCATTTTAAATAACTAAATGACTTTTCCCCTCACTAACTCGGAAACACGTGTTTTGTCCTTTAATACCAGCGGGTAAAAACGCATTTTATCCACTAGTGGGTAAAGTAATTTTACCTTGATTAAAGTCAAATTAACTGCTTTAAAATTGATAAAAGTAGGTGAATCTAGTAATAAAGATGATGATAAACTAAAAGCAGTGATAAACGCCTTTTTGCGTTGTAGTTTCCTCGCTATAGTGAGGGGAAAAGTTTTGTGTTACACTCGGGTGCAAATGTATTTTACTTCTCGTGTGCTAAAAAACTCGCAAGTTCAGGATTCTATTCTCGAACCACTCGCTTCGCTCGTGGTTCAACTATAGAATCCTTTCACTTGCTCGTTTTTCAATTCCACACTCGGCGTTAAAATACAACTTTGCCCCCTTGTATAACAAATAACTATTTTTACGTTGATACAAGTTACAAGAAGATTGTTATAAAATCTAGGTATTGTGTCATATCCATACTGTGAATGAAGATACTGGGATTATTCGTGCACTTTATTACACTCCTCTGTGCTTGTCTTACTTCGTGCACTACTTTTGACTTGAACTACTTGAATAACAATTCTAGATAATTAGTAGTATCTAGAGCGCATTTGATTATTTGGATTTAAATAATATAATTACACTTCACGTAATATATTTTTATGGCATAGGTACATAATTAATGTCATTTGACGTATATTGTTTTAAAAATATAGGTGTAATCCTAAGAAGGTAAGTATTTATTTTGTAGTTAAGAACAAAGTGAATATTTAAATGTATTTGTTTTTAACAATTTTTTTATAGACCCAGAATATTTCAATTCTACTAATGCTCATATCGAAACTTTAAGTCGGTCTGGCGGATGGTTGGGTCCATCCGATTGGTCTGGCTGCTTACAAACGGTCTAGTTACAGGTCCCTGCGTATCATATATCAAAATCAGGCTTGAGAAAATGAGGTAAGTTAGAGTCGTTTTTTGCCAAATTTGTCGCGTCTGGTAAAAGTTATGGCCGGCGGAAACGGTCTGGCATTGATGATTACCAATTTCTAACAACGTGCTCTAACACATATATAAAAATCAGCCTTGAGAATTTAAGGAAAGTAAGCACTTTTTTTTTTCACCTTCATCACTTGATAGCAAAAAATTGGCCGATGGGCGGAACTAGCAAATATGCACACATTGAACGCCGATATGAACTCTACATTGTCCCAAAGTTTCATCCTTGACAATTTGAGGAAGGTCTGGCGGGCCTGTGGGCTCTTGATCTATAATAATTCGATTAATAATATTGATATTTTTGCTCATAATTTGTCCAGTTTCAAGAACAAGGTTCGGCAATTACTGTTTTCTTGTTAACTGTATTATTTTTTCATTAAGTAGATTTTATAAGATGCACCCTTGCGTGTGTACTCAACTACTGCGTGTGTAATTTTGTTAACTATTTTTACTTAAATTTAACCATCTAGTAATGTAGGAAACTCTAGGCCTAAATTTATATATATTTATTCAATGAGTTTTCATTAAATGATCACACTTATAGGTTGTTTTAATGTTGCAAATTTGTTTCCCAGTTTTCTCCAAAAAATCATATCAAGACCTATGATGTACATACATAAATATACTCCATCAATCGTATCTCAATCTTAACAAAAATCAGAATACCTATGCATGTAAGAGCATTCACCTTACAATCCCATGCTTTACGAACACATGGTACCTATTGACGAAATAGTTATATAAATAACTAACCTTGACACTGGCAATTTTGCCCAATGTACAGATGATTGATTTACTAATTAAGAACTGAATGATGTTGTAAATATGTAATAATTAGAATGGATGTGCTAATTCTGTCATTTTATCCGTTACGCGAATTATTAACATTTTTTTTTATTAAATTGTAATAAAGATAATATATGTAATTTGTCAATTATGAGTTTAGCCATATCCAAAGTGGTCTTTAATTAGGTCATGCCACGGCTGCCTACATATTATGCAGAAGGTCTACCGTCTGTCCGGTATTTGACATCTCAAGGTCACGCGTCGCGCTTTTACTATAACCACTCATATGCTTTAAGTAGCTAGAACTACGAGCTTACAGATACACAGCTCTGAATTACTTCCAGTAACTGGCCATGTAGCGGAGTATTGAAATGTTTGGTGAATTTTTTGTCGAAGCAATTTAGAACACTATGAAAACGTAATTTTGATAATCAGTGACAGCTTGCCGCAATGAAACCAATTTCCTACAATCGAATACTTTAACACTCACGGGAGGAAAAACAGACATAACCTAACCACAAAATTAAAATTTTGATAAAAACCCCGACTGCGATATAGTAGACCGATTTTCATGAAACATGGCTAAGAACACTCCCGACTAACTCAGCTCTCAGACAAAAAAACGAAACCTAAATCGGTTCATCCGTTCGGGAGCTACGATGCCACAGACAGACACACACAGAGACAGACAGACAAACAGACAGACAGAGAGACAGACGGACAGACAGACAAACAGACACGTCAAACTTATAACACCCCGTCGTTTTTGCGTCGGGGGTTAGAAATACAAAGGGTCACTAAATTCGACAATATTTTAACGTCTACTATCGCCAAGTACTGTGTTTACCTAAAGTTAAAAAAAAATCAAGTCAGCTCTGTAATTTTAAACGGGTATATATACTTGTACCAAGAACGATATAATATGGGACTGACAAAGCCCATACAAAAAAGCGTACCCCTGAAATGTATGGGCTTTTTAGGCTTAAAACTAGATGGCGCTGTTTCGCAGGCTGGAAGTGGCTAATATCTTTTTCTTTTTGTTATAGCCTTAAAAACCTTATAGCAAAAAACTGGCCAAAAGCGTGTCGGGCCACGCTCAGTGTAGGCACACCTCGGACACTACGGATCAAATATATGAAAGAGGTGCGTTCCTAGCACACATTCTAAGCTCGTGTAGGTGAATGCGTACCATGCTTGTATGAGTGAGATATGACAGGTCGACTGTTCGCGTTTTGACAGGCGGTAACTGTGAGGTAACCGAGAGGGGGTGGGCTGCGCTTTCAGCGGGGAGCGGAAGTGGCCATACTGTACGATAGTACTCTTTATTATACTGTGGTGTAGGGTTATTATTTCCGAAAATATTAATACTATCAAAAAACTATTTTAGTAAACCCTTATTCATTTTTAAATACCTATCCAACAATATATCACACGTTGAGGTTGGAATGAAAAAATAATCAGTCGCCACTTTACATGTAGGTGGGGTACCCTAACAAAACATTTTTTTTCACTTTTTATTTTACCACTTTGTCGGCGTCATTGATATACATATTGGTACCTAATTTTAGCTTTCTAGTGCTAACGGTCACTGAGATTATCCGCGGACGGACGGACGGACGGACGGACGGACGGACGGACGGACGGACAGACAGACATGGCGAAACTATAAGGGTTCCTAGTTGACTACGGAACCAAAAATGGCCGATGGGCCTTACTAGGTAATATGCAGATATTAAACGTCGATACGAACCCAAAGTTTCATCCTTGAGAAAATGAGGAAGGTCTGACGACTCTGGGCTCTTAGTTCACCATCATGCATAGGAGCTAAGAATAGAGTGGTGTGTTGATTTAACCATATACAAGACTCTCCTCTTATTTCCACATTTTCCTCCTCTCCTCTGTGAGTCACTGGCATTGATTGCCAGAAATTAAAGTCCGTGCGTGTGTGATCCAATAAAATAAACGTTTTATCAGCACACATTCAGTTTTCATCAGTATTTACTTATTAGCCGATCTTTTTCACTCTATAGCACTCATTTAGATTTCAGAAACTCCACCAACAGTCATTTTATTATGGTACCTAGGAGCAACTAAATATGGTACCTACGTCGCGTAGTGTAGACATGGACATAAATAAGAAACAAATAGTCCTCCATGTCGTATCCGACAACGGCACAACACTCTATACGAAATTCAGTTACTTTCCAAATCCGAATCATAAGAACTATTATTGACCAAGCCACGACTAATTTTCCAAAATAAGGATAAACAAAAAACAGTTTTATATTTTAACAATTTGCTTTTAATATTATACAAATAAATATTATTGACTATTTACAGCTCAGTGTTCCCAACGTCTACACGATTGTGGTCGCTGGATTTAACCCTTAAATTGCCACTCTATGACCGCGCAGGATTTTAATAATGAAAATTGGTGTTTTGGGTTCAGTTAGGGTAGATTAAGGGGAAAATGTGTGAAAAAAAAACATAAAAAAATTGGAAATGGTTTTTTTGAAGCGTCACTTATAAAAGACATTGCCAACTACTGCTTCACATAAAGACGTCACTTTGGACGGACATTGCCAACTACACATACACATTGCTAACATAGAAAAATAAAACGTAAACTTAATAAGTTACACTCAACATTGTCCGAAACTACACGTGCTACCTCTTTATGTCCGGCGCAATATCCCTAACGTAATCTACGTCATGAAAAATGCTCAAAACTATGTTGACTGTCCGGATCTGCTGTCAAGCTTGAAGTTCCCACTTCGTAGTCCCCTCACGCCTTGTGTCTCGCACTAAACGAATATTCCATATCCTCGCCACTAATACTAACTTCAGAAAAAACTCCTTTATTATAAGAGCCACTAAATATTTCAATCAAATTTGATTTGATCATGACCCCATCGATCTGATCTCTGACAGTTTTACATCAGTACGCAAACTACTGACCCAAGACTTCACCCACTATTAACTCTCAAATAACACTATAAACAAGTTACTGCTTTTTTTCTTTCTTTTATTGTTTGCTCTCAATCATTGTTTGAACTCATATATAGATATGTATTACATAATCTTTAAATAAATTACACAATTTTCTGTAATTTTGCACGCATGTACTTTGCCCAGTTTCTATCTGTGGAAATTTAACTTGTTTTTGGCTCGTTGATTCTATGTTATACGCCTAATAGTAACTTAATCTGTGAGTTTTCCTAATAAATAAAATAAAAATATAGTCCAGGCAAAAATAAACAGGTACCTACACTTTTAGGAGAAGAAGATTTACTGCTGCAGTCGTCTCTAAAAAACTCTCTAGCTAAGATTCTCATTTTTTCTTCGTTGTCTGATTCTAAATCGGAGTCTTTAGAAGCTGGAGGTGGTAGAAGAGCTATTATCCTCTTTGACCTCAAACGTTGCCCAGCCATATTGTTGTAAAAATGCAACTAATGTTAACAATACACAAAAAAATATTCGTTTAGAAAAGTTGGCAATGTCCGTTACAAGTGACAAATGGAAAAAACACAATATTTAGTACTAACTGGCAGTGTCACTTTAAAGTGACATATATTATAACTTCAAAAATAATAATGAAATGTTTGTCATTTATTCACAATAATGACACTAAATAGTAACTTAATTAATATTTCAATAAAATTCAGTGAAAAATACGCACAAATTACTAAAATACTTACATAACAACGACATTTGTCACAAGCGCAAAAAGACCTCACGGTTGTAATTTTTAAACTAAGTATTTTTTTCAAATTTTGATAAGATAAAGCGATGCGAAAGTGCGTAAAAATAAAAGGGATAGACGCTAGACCGTATGGATCACGCCACCTTCGCCAGAGTGCCTAGAAATCTGAGTTAGCCTAGACTTTATAGGACGTCATTTAAAACGGACAAAAACAATTTAAGGGTTAATGGTGGGCGAGGAGGGCGGGCGCATGCGCGGCGTGCGCGGGCGCGGAGTGGCTCACGACCGCGTTGAAGCCGTTGTGGTCGTCGGCGGAGTACTGCACCTTGCGCACGGAGCCGTCGGCCTCCAGCAGCTCGTAGTAGCCGTGCACTGCGTCTCCGTCGCGGGACTCGTGCTGGGACTTGTTGTCGCCGGTGTGTCCGTCAGCCACGGAGTAAGAGTACTCGTATTTAGGGTGAGCCTGAATAAAGAAAATACAATTGAGTACCGTTTCTGATTGCAAGAGTTGATAATGAAAGTTTATATACTATTTCATTATTTTCATTTCTCCATTTCGTGTAAAAGAAAATCGTGGAGCTAAGTTGATACGGGTTTATTTTGTTACATTTTCTACTATCATGTTAATTTCTATCCTATATAATTTTTTTCGAGGCCAAGGCGATGGCTCAAGATAGAAAGGCGTGGAAGGATCTTGTGGAGGCCCTATGCACCTATGGGGTGCCTTAGGACATACAACAACAACAACAACAACAACATAATTTTTTTACGTCTTTGAATTAATAAATGAATATATTTGTGTTGCAGACACTTACGTATTCCTCCTCCTGGTGGTGAGCAGACACGATCAGCTTGGGAGCGGGCGCGAGCACCTTAGCGATGGGGGCGGCGTAGTGGACGGGGCTGGCGGCGTAGTGCGCGGGGCGGCGTGGTAGGCGACGGGGGCAGCCACGGCGACCTTAGCGACGGGAGCGGCGATCAGCTTGGTGGCGTGATGGGGCTGCTCGTCGTGGCGGACGATGCTCTGGGAGGACACGGCGCCGGCGGAGGAGTAGTGAGCGTGAGCGGGGGCGGCGTGGTAAGCGACGGGGGCGGGGGCGGCGTGGTAAGCGACGGGGGCGGGGGCGGCGTGGTAGGCGATGGGGCGGGGGCGGCGTGGTAGGCGACGGGGGCGGCGACGGCCAGCTTGGCGACGGGAGCTGCGATCAGCTTGGTGGCGTGGTGGGACTGCTCATCGTGACGCACGATGCTTTGAGATGAAACAGCTCCAGCGTGGGAGTAGTGGGGCTCGGCGATAAGGCCAGCCTGGGCTGCCGCCACAAAGGCGCACACAGCGAAGATCTGTAATAATTAGAAGCTTAATTAATTTTTCTCACTTTTAATTTTACACTTTTATTCACTGCACTAAACACGAATTTTCACATAGGTACACCACAAATCACAACACTTACTTTGGAGAACATTGCTGTTTGTTAAGTGGGTTCACACTGATACATGTCATGTGAGAAGAACAGCTTATATAGTTATTTGGTCAGGACAAGGTCGACAGGTCACAGAGCCATTTCGTGATTAATTATTGTCGCTCGATGAGAAATTTGCCCGTAGGCTGGGTTGAACTAGAGCACCTTGAAAATTTGGACGACTTTTAAAAATACTTGCAATATAATAACTGGATTCATACAAAGCACCCTTTCATTTCGTCCTTTAAGAACGTTTCAGTGATATTTTTAATGCTAGTGGGTATCGTTGCAGGCGAAAAATAGCGTGTAAATTCAATGAAATGTTATGAAAACTGATACAATTGGTTGGTATGACCGACTCTGCGTGAGATGGACTCTATTTATGGATTTTTTTTCGTTGATTAAGTCTTGTTTCACAAGAGTCAAGTCTTTTAAATTATATATTTTATAATTTTTAAATGAGGTCAACATTTTTAATTTTGGCTTTTAAAATACATATCCTTGGATCCTATAGACCAATCTTGCCCAAAGAAATCCTTGTTCACTTACACCGTATTTTTAGAACTACACAATAAAATATAAATATAAGAATAATGATAAAATTATGAACTTTACTTCGTATTCGTAAAAAACAGGTTTTATCAATAAAGTATTTTTTTTATTGCAATAAATTACGAGGAATATAATCAACAAGATCTTAACAATCAATCAACAGTTAATGATGGTGGTATTTGGGCGCAGCGTGTTGTGCGTGACCTTCACGCTTGACCTCAGCATTGAACCTGAAACAGAAGTGACATTAATATTATTGTGATACTTATACAATACAATGCAATACTCTTTATATACAAGTAGGTAATTAAGAATTATTGCACGAGCAATTTAATCGCTTAAGACCGATTTATTAAAGACAACATTTAATATTGTATGGTTGAAGAACTGCAATGCTGGGTATATTTATTATTTTATGTTTCCCAATTTTGCAATTTCAGCGCGACACGTTTTCATTACAGATTTGCGGCGACGAGGTCTCCGCCGCATGAACATTTCGCAGAAAGCGTCCCATTTAAGTCATCTTGCTTCACGAAGGGATATTAAAATAAAAGCAATGTCGGGGTAATGTGGAATAACGAGGCATAATAGCTCACCCGCTGTGCTTATCGGCAGAGTAGTGCACGATCCTGACAGTGCCGTCGGGCTCGTGCAGGCTGTAGTAGCCCTTGACGACGTCGCCGTCGCGGGCCTCGTGCTGCGCCTTCTTGTCGCCGGTGTGCGGGTCCTCCACCTTGTACTCGAACTCGTACTTAGGGTGCGCGTAGTAGTCGTGGTGGCCCTCGGGCGCCTTGCCGGGCACGTCGTGACGCTCGATGTTTTGTGAGGAGACGGCGTGGTGGTAAGAGTGGTCAGATTCAACATGGGTGGGCTGGTGGTAGTATACTACGTGCTGTGGCTCGTGGTGTTCTTGCTTGTGTTGATCGTGCCCATGATCATGAGTCTGATGTAAAACAATGCTCTGAGATGAGTACGCATGTCCATGCTCTTGCTTGTGATGCTGGGCTGCGGCCACGGCCAGGGTGACGGCGGCAAAAATGAACTGCAAAATTAGTTTTTGTTGAAAAAGTATCTTTGATAGTGGGCTTTAATTGTTGACTTCACTCTTCTGTTCAAGAATAGCCTAAACATAAAAGGGCCACTTGCACCAACGAAAATGGAACATTAACCCAAGGGTTAACCCACCATTGTATATGGGATTTGACAGTTGACAGCCCACTAACGCAAGCATAACTTCCAAGATGCAGGTAAAAAAAGCTAAGGCTAACTTAGCCAGTAATAAAGGTAATTCTTAATTTATAAAATATAAGTAAATTATGACTGTTTCTTTACCTTCGAGTACATTATTGTTATTTGCGATTGCTTACGAAGTAAAAACACAACTGATAACTTGAATATGTCAACTACAGTATTTTATAGCAATACTTTTACAAATATTTCGTAAGGGCTTCGAAAATACCTGAATGTAAATGTTACTTCAATTTCATTCATTCAGTGCGTAAAGTCATAAAGTGAGAGTAAGCAAACCACCTTGTATTTTTGGTTTCGTTTTGGTACTTACAAGTACTTTCATTTGTCTTCCCACGCAAATTTTAATGAGGTAGCCCTTGAACGTGATACGATTAACTAAAAATATAAATCTTAAATGTCACTCCCCTGCATGAGCCTATCTCGGTCAGATATACTGCTAAGTCGTAGAACTTTCTACTTATGGTAATTTACGCACTAGATCCGATTTTATTTTCCTCATTCTTCGGATCTAGTGCGGATTCAGGTCGGACGTATACTGTGAAACCGTTCTAAGGGTTTTGTACTATTCAACAATCAACATACTGGAGCTCTATATGTAGTATTTTATAGCATAGCTTTCAAGCAAACCATTCCATTGATAGTAGCAGTTGCCATTTCAATATCTTCATATTTTGAGTTTGCTCTCCAGATTGCTTTCTCCCGAGTAGATTATAGCAGTTTTCGAAATCGGCAGGAGAGCATCAGTCACTTAATTAAATGGAGATTGTAGCTCCTTACCCAAAAGCTATTTGAAAAAACCGGGCCAAGAGCGTGTCGGACCACGCTCAGTGTAGACTGTAGGGTTCCGTAGTTTTCCGTATTTTTCTCAAAAACTACTGAACCTATCAAGTTCAAAATAATTTTCCTAAAAATGATCTAGTATCTTAAAAAACATAACCACAAAATTAAAATTTTGAAAAAAACCCTCGACCGCGACATACCACGGACCGATTTTCATGAAACATGGCTAAGAACACTCCCGACTAACATTAAGCTTTCAAACAAAAAAAAATTAAATCTAAATCGTAAACTGAAATAGATACCATACACTAAAGAAAAAGCGATCAAGCCCACTGGTGGCGAAGCCGGGAATCGAACCCGGGTCTCCAGCTAACGCGGCTGACGTGATAAACCGCCCCCGCCGCCACCCCGACCGCCCAGTGGGCTTGGTCGCTGTTTAGGGTTCCGTAGTCAACTAGGAACCCTTATAGTTTCGCCATGTCTGTCCGTCCGTCCCTCCGTCCGTCCGCGGATAATCTCAGTAACCGTTAGCACTAGAAAGCTGAAATTTGGTACCAATATGTATATCGATCACGCCAACAAAGTGTAAAAATAGAAAATGAAAAAAAAATGTTTTATTAGGGTACCCTCCCGTACATGTAAAGTGGGGGCTGATATTTTTTTTTCATTCCACCCCAATGTGTGATATATTGTTGGATAGGTATTTAAAAATGAATAAGGGTTTTCTAAGATCGTTTTTAGGGTTCCGTACCTCAAAGAGGAAAAACGGAACCCTTATAGGATCACTCGTGTGTCTGTCTGTCCCTCTGTTACAGCCGATTTCTCCGAAACTACTGGACCGATTTACTTGAAATTTGGTACACATATGTAAACCTGTGGCCCAAAGACGGACATGTAATTTAATTAAATGAAATTTAATCATAGGGGTCACTTTTGGGGGGTAAACTTGAAAATTAAAAATCAAAGTTATTAAAACTATATTGTGTTATATATCAAATGAAAGAACATTTTATGAGCATTTGAAATATATTTTTTTTAATTTTTAATTTTGGTACTTTAGAAGTAATTTAAGAAAATAGACAAAAAATGACCATTCCCCCCCCTTATCTCCGAAACTACTTAGCGTAAAATTTTCAAAAAAATACACGAGATAGCCCTCTACCTGTAGATTACAGGAAAACCTATTAGAAATCTACAGTCAAGCGTAAGTCGGACTTACGAGAAAAAAAACTCAAATTAAGATTTTCACTCACTGACGCTGCAAGCAGTACTAAACGTCTTAAAATTTTGTAAGCGTGATGGACAGGTAGAAAGAAATTCATTTCTGTCTTTTTCTTTTTAGAAATTGTTCAATTTTTTTTTTCATTTGCCAAAATGACTTAAGTTTCTACTAAAAAGGAGGCGCTTAAGACCGTTTGTAAGTGGACTGAGCAAAATTTTGTTCAAATCGGTCCAAAAAAAGGTCTCTGTTGACGAAAACATAGAATTTGTGCCAACGACAGCCCAAATCTGAAGTCCATTTTGCTCTATCTCTTATCGTTTCCGAGATATATACGTAAAGTCTTGAAAGTGCGAAAAGTTAACTTTGCCATCACAGTCGTTCAGGCGCTCATGAGTTCTTTGTATGGAAAAGTCGAAAACCGACTCGCACTTGACCAATGTTCATAGCATGTGTTGTGGTTTTTTACGCGGGTCCGCGACTGACGACGTTCGAATGTTTTGTTCGGAAATGTTTGAGGGTGGTTTCTTTGAAACGTCGCCGGCGGCGGGTGGTTCGACGGGCGAAGGTCACACGCCGCACGCGACGGTCTGTATTCGTTTTGTACAATAGCAACGGACGGCGGGTGGCGTCTTGATATGGAAAATGACTGACTTCACTAAAGATAATGATGAACTCATTGAGGTAATACTAGAGAGGACACTGCGAGCAAAACGTTTGCGCTACAAACATAAGTCCATTGGACTTATGTTTCTGCCTGCACACAAATAAAATGTAAAAATGCCTTCCTGCGCAACAAGATGCTGTTTAAGCCATACGAGAAAATCGAATAAAACTGACGTGTCACATTTCATCGGTTAGTATACACGCTATGTTAATCGATCTTTATTTAAGTAATTATTTCAATGAAGGGACGCGCTCCTCAAACGCGAAGCTATCGCTGCCATTTTGTTGAACGAAATCATAGATTAATCGCATCATAATCGCACAGACTTGACATGTAGGTAATGAAGTATAGTAATTGTGATTATATTCTGTTTGTAATATATAAAAGAGAAATGTTAAATTTATTTCACGTTATACTTATGAATACTACACAGTTCTAACACGAGTTGTAATCGATATTTTCATACAATAATAACCTATGATTTTCTTCAAGGGCAATTAAAGTAGGTATATGAAAAAAATCAATAATGTATTTTTGTTTCACTTAGTAGAACTTAAACATAGCACAATGTATGATAGTGCTAAAATTAAACTACTTACCCCTTATTCATAAACGTTCACTAAAGTTATCAAGCCGATAAAGTTCGTTTGTCCCTTTCTATCACACCAATACGCCGAAAAGGGACAAACGAACTTTATCGGCTTGATAACTTTAGTGTGCGTTTATGAATAAGGGTTAGTATTTTACAAAAAGTATAAAAAAAGGTCTACACTAAGAGTGTCGCGTCTAGGTGGTCATTGGTCAAGTCTTACTCTATGACACGGTACCTCCCCACGCATGCGCCGCGCGCTGCCGGCCGGAGCACAGACTTTGTTTGGGGTGTAATTTCTAGTATGTTAGTACATAGTAATTCAATGGATGAATTGTACTTCTGTGAACTGTTTTCGATATACTTAATCGAATATATGATGTAATTTTTTCTTTACTACAATGCAAGTGTTTGAGTACCAAGTTAAAAATTTCACTTTCTTTTTGCCGGTTTCATACAAAAATATCGTTTGACTGTCTCTTTTTTTGGGTAATATCAATATTTATATGGACGGATTAAGTCGCGTATAATCTTCTTCCTCTAAGAATTACAATGTAAGTATTTTTGCATTCATTTTGATCAGAGCACAACACAACAGTTCAAAAATCAGTCTACCAGAGCTTCTGAGTTCCGTCGCCGACGACGGGTGACCAAGGGTCAGAAAACCCACGCACCCGCGACCGACAGCGTGTGGCACAGCGGTACATGCGGCTCACATCCAAACGCCGCCGGGCGCGTGTGACGGGCCAGAGAAACCAGGGCCTTAGGGCTAGGTGATTATCGCCGCGCCGCAGAGGACGCGCTGAGGGGGGGGCGGTGCCTACAGCAGTTGTAGTTGTATGCATACCTAGCTCACGCACACAGACGCGTCCGCTGGCGCTGCCAGAGGCGGCTCACTCCGCTATCCTATCGCCGCGCTACAAGTATATCCTGGCGGCCGCGAGCTGTGGCCGCGAGTTCGCGGCCTACTCAGGGGTGGCGCACATTCTCACGGAATGCACGTTCGCACTTTCTATTGTTACTTTACGTCGCGAGGTTTTTTAAGCGATGTCCGCGGGTGGAATGGCTAATAATACTTAATTAAATAGACATGTTGAATAAAATAAATACCAATAGATATTCTTATACAGATCTACTACTGATTAAGTCCCACGGAAAAGTTCAATAAGGCTTGTGATGTTGGAACCTTGAACAAAAATATATAAATACAGCGTATATACCTAGAAAGTACTCAAGACTTGAATATAATAATATAACATTTAATGTGAATATTAATTCGTTTGGATCCATTGGTAACCCTATCACCGGACGCCGCGCACGTGCGGCTCGTTTCTTTGTAAGAATGTTGTAGGTATTTAAAAAGGCGGCATTTCGGAAACATCAAAGCAGTGGGCCTTCTTTACTTGTGCTATTATATATTCTGTGGGGGTACGTATCACAATGTCTATAGTTAAAAAACCTAACGTTAAATGACCTACGTTCAAAATACCTAAAATCAAAATACATAATGGTGTTTCGACCGAAATTCAAAATACCTAAAGTTTAAAAAGGTGCATATTATAATGTCTAAAATAAAAAAACTAACGTTAAATGACCTACGTTCAAAATACCTAAAATTAAAAAAACTAACGTTAAATGACCTACGTTCAAAATACCTAAAATTGAAATACCTAATGATTAAATCCGAAAAGCAAAAATGCCTAATAAATGGGGCTTAAATAATCGGTTTACCCTTGAATCGTCGACAGACAATTAATCGAATATTATTTCAAAGACAACGTTTGAAATGATTTCATTTCATCGACAGTTCATATCGTAGAATGATCGATACAAGTCAAATTAAACGGACTTTTTCTTCGTAGATTCCGAGTATACTTTATATCGTGGTATTTTGTTTTGTGTTTTTTTTTCTACTCCCGTGTTGTTATTCGTCATTTACAGTGACGTGCATAGATCGTTAAAACCCTACATAAAAGATTAAGAGACATTAAAAACTAAGTGCATGGTCGTTGTATGCAACGGTGTTTAACTGAGTCAAAAAATACTCGTGGCGTCTTAATAACAATTTTCGCCTCGCCTTAAATTGTTACCCACGCCATTCGTCTTTTTTGACCTCCTTTAAACGCCTGTTGCATAAAATACTAAGTATTTGATTTCATTTTGTTTTACATTAAATAATAGTACATTACGTTACGATAGAAGTGCGTAAAAAAGGAAGTTAGAAACGAGTGGCGATAAATTAAAACACGACCGAAGGGAGTGTTTTAAATCGACACGAGTTACGAATTTTTTTTTCGCACGTGTATCGTACGACGTTTTTCAGTACAGATGGCCCTCCGAAGTTTCGACCTGGCATAAAATGAACCACTTCTCGCACTAGTGCGTAAATAAAACACCATCTGTACTGAAAAATTTGTTACGCATAATATTATTTCAATTTTGGAAACCTATTTCAATTGTTAATTTTTCTTAAATTTGACAATTCGTAAATTATTTGTTTTTATGTTTGGTCACAACTAACCTAACCTTCTTCTAACCTAACCTAAACCTATTTTAAAGGTCGTGCGTTGATGTGTAGGGTCAAAGTTCTAACCTAACCTAAACCTACTCTGTAAGCCGTTCTTTTCTGTGTGATCGCAGTTCTAACCTAACCTAAACCTACTCTGTAAACTGTTTGTTTTTGTGTGTGGTCACAGTACTAACCTAACCTAAACCTAATCTGTAAACCGTTTATTTTTGCACGTGGTCACAGTTCTAACCTAACCTAAACCTACTTTAAAAGCCGTTAGTTGTTGTGTAAGGGCGGAGTTCTAACCTAACCTAAACCTACTCTAATATAGGATTTCAACCAATCGGGCTCCCTCTATTTGGCATACCTTTAATTGTCCGAAACGATTTTCGCATAACAAACTTCGCATAATCGATTTTCGACGAATGTTAATTTGTCAGAAAAATTATTTGACATAATCTAAAATAATACTAATATTACTTTTTCCGAAAATAAGTTCGCGTAATACTTTTTACGCCGATCGTTTTTTTGAATAACATTGACATGCAAAATTGTATTTGGCATATTTCTTAATCAGAATAACCACCCATACTAAATGCAGTCAAGAGAGTCGGTTAGGTTAGGTTAGAACTGCGACCTCAAGAAATACAATATTTTGTTAAGAATGAACGAATGTCGGTTAGGTTAGGGTAGGTTATAACTGCAACATCAATATAGTAGTATTAGCTATGATAAAAATTCTGCATGATAAATTTCGACTAAACAATGTTATGCATAAAAACCATTCGACGAAAAACCTTTATGCACAACATATATTCGAACAAACAAAAATATGCCTAGATAAATTATGCGTAACTATACTATTCTTAAAATGAATACTTCAATATACCCTCTTTTACGCTCGCGGAACCTACACTACTACTTCTGTATTTTGACCGGTTAATCATTTTAGGTATTTTGACCATAGGGTATTTCAAATGTTGGTGTATAAAATTTAGGTGACATAGTTTTTGGTATTTCAAACATTAGGTATTTAGTCCAATAGGTATTTTAAATTTCGGTAATTCGTGCGTAGGTGTAACTTGCTTAGGTATTTAAAATCATTAGGTATTTTGATTTTAGGTATTTTGAACGTAGGTCATTTAACGTTAGGTTTTTTAATTTTAGACATTGTGATACGTACCCATTCTGTGGCGCCGCGCCGGTGTCCACGTGCGCTCTCTGCAGTGTGCGCTGCCGCTGCCACGAAACGTTTACCTACTCCGTGTAATACTGATAAAAGAAAGTATTGACGTGAATTCACACGTTTCGGAAATGACTGTAGGTATTTTAAATATTTTAGCACAATATGTTTTTTGCCTCTTATTGCCTATTATACAATATATACATACCTACTATGGCAACTCTATCACAGCGCAGAATATGCAGAAGCCACATGGTGGTCTGCGACAGAAACTCAATAAAAATTTTTAGAGTTTTTAAAATAAGTACCTAAGTAGGTACGTGAAGTAACATGGTAAATTAAAAAAATATCATTAGATACTTATTGCGAAGGTGTAAACAATTTCCTTCGTTTTACCACATATCAATAATTACCTATCTATATTAAATTCATTAATCCGTATACATTACATTTTTACAGTACGGTAATACTCACCCCGTCATTCATAAACGTACACTAAGTTATCAAGCCGATAAAGTTCGGTTGTCCCTTTCCGACGTATTGGTGTGATAGAAAGGGACAAACGAACTTTATCGGCTGGATAACTTTAGTGTACGTTTATGAATAAAGGTGTTAAAATTTATAGCTACGAAATTTTACATAAAACACCTACTTTAAAATAAAATAAAAAATGTTGAATTTGGTTAACATTATAAAAGACCTCACGCAAGCTGTGCTAATTAGTTCGCGAATTCGTCAAGAGGTGGCGCTAAACACAATTATGCTCATTAGAGAACCTATACTTCTAGCCTAGCCCAGTCTTTAGACTTATGTGAGTAACGTAAAAGTACCTAATAGTTTTGTAGGTACGGAACCCTCGGTGGGCGAGTCCGACTCGCACTTGGCCGGTTTTTGATAATAATCGCTCCTAAAGGAAAAAAAAGTGCGTCCCCTTCCTCTAACTTTTGAACCATATGTTTAAAAAATATGAAAAAGATCACAAAAGTAGAACTTTATAAAGACTTTCTAGGAAAATTGTTTTGAACTTGATAGGTTCAGCAGTTTTTGAAATAAATACGGAAAACTACGGAACCCTACACTGAGCGTGGCCCGACACGCTTTTGGCCGGTTATCTATTTCAGTTTATAATTTATATACACCCTGTTTTTATTGAATTCCGTTAACTTTAAGGAAAGATTCTTTACATCAAATACAATTAATTTCTCTTAGAAACTAGTGCCTTTTAACTCTTGCGGTTATCGAATTATTAAAAAAAAAAATTACTGAACACGTGTGTGGCATCCCTTACCACTTCCTAATGTTATTTGTTTTGACATGTGCCGTCAAACACTTGACAATGACTTTAATGTTATGATTAAGGTCCTCTCACACTAATTAATTCATTTATTATGTATGGAAACGAAAAAAAATTTTTTCCGAATTTAACAAAAAAGATACACGGTGGTAGGGGACCTGATGATGAACCTAACTGCGTGTCTTAATTTAACGGAAAACAAAAAAACACGGTGTACAGTAGTGTCACTACTTAAATAAAAAAAGAAAGTGTAGGGTTCCGTAGTTTTTCGTATTTTTCTCAAAAACTACTAAAAAAGTTCAAAACAATTTTATATAAAATTATTTGATTTGTTCCATCTTAATTTGATAATCTAAATCGGTTCATCCGTTCGGGAGCTACGATGCCACAGACAGACATACACACAGACAGACAGACTTAAAAATAGTAAAAGGTAATAATAAAACGCCTGTTGATATTGTAGTGTTCTTTATTTGAAAATCCGTTCATTCATCTCACTAATCGCGTTGATCAGAAAAAAATAGTATAGTTCGTCTCCATAATGCTTCATTATTGTAGCGTTGATTAACTATCTCCTAAAATGTAAGTACTTAACCGCTAAATTAGTTGGAATATGCATTCCTACTAGTGCTAATTACTACAAATTATAAATATTTGCGTTGGAAGGGTTAGTCTCCTGATAAAACAATGCAAGCAATCAGTTTGGTTTACAAAACGGATTACGTACGGAAAAGCATGGCGTTTTCACATGCCTACCTTTTAACACTTTTACCTATGTTTAAAATAAAAAAAGTGAGTTTTAGTAAACATTATGATACTTTAGTTACAGAAATTCCGTCAATCCGTCATATTTGTAAATATAAAGTTAAAAAATATGCTCTAAAAATAGAATCTGAAGACAAAACATGCTTTTATGACGACCGGTCTGGCGCAGTCGGTAGTGACCCTGCCTGCTGCGCCGCGGTCCCGGGTTCGGATCCCGGTAAGGGCATTTATTTGTGTGATGAGCACAGATATTTGTTCCTGAGTCATGGATGTTTTCTATGTATATAAGTATTTATATATTATATAGATCGTTGTCTGAGTACCCACAACACAAGCCTTCTTGAGCTTACCGTGGGCCTCAGTCAATCTGTGTAAGAATGTCCTATAATATTTATTTATTTATTTATCTACGTCCATATCATAATTAAGTTCTCTATAATATGATTAGGAGCGATAAGCAAAGGGCCTCATCATCATCATCATTCCCTTGCCCTTTTCCCATTATTTGGGTCGGCGCAGCAGATCATCTTCCTCCATTCCTCTCTATCAGCCGTCTTTTCCATACTAATACCTTTCACTCTCATATCATTGTTCACACATTCCATCCATCTTTTCTTAAGCCTTCCACTACCATTGTATCCATCCACCTTCATATTTACCACTCGTTTTATAACATTGCTTTCATCCCTCCGCATTACATGCCCATACCATGCTAATCTACTTCCTGTCAACTTCTCTGTCACTGGCGCTTCTCTCAGGCTTCCTCTTATACACTCCTTCCGAATCCTATCCAGTCTTGTCACACCACACATCCATCGCAACATTCTCATTTCATTTACATGCAGTCTTCTCTCATCATTCGTCTTGGTGGCCCAGCACTCACTTCCATACAGGACGACAGGTCGGATAACTGATTTATAAATTTTGCCCTTCAGCATTCGGGGATCGCGCGTTGTGCCTGTAACCTGTCGCCTATATTAAGAAATCTGTTTTTTCAAGTGAATCTTAATAATTTTAAGATACCGGTAACCGATACATTAATTACATTCAAAATAACGTTCTGTTCATCGATCAGTCATTTGTTTCGGTTTCAAATATCGAACGTTTTAAAAGTGAAGTGATTAACAAACACTAATTGATTTTACCTCTTATCTTAGGTACTTACTGGAATTGAGACTAATGAAAAGCACCATAGAGTTTTTCATTTGATAATTCATCATCCATATTAATTAATTTTAATTTATTTAATATTATAAATGGGAAAGTGTGTGTGTCTGTTTGTTTGTCCATCTTTCACGGCAAAACGGAGCGACGAATTGACGTGATTTTGTAAGATAGTTGAAGGGCCGAGTGACATACGCATACTTTGTCACTTTCTAACCCCCCACTTCCTTAAAACGGGGGGGTGGAAGTTTGTATGGAGTATTCCGCAATTTTCGATTTTAACACGAGCGAAAGCTAGTTCTCTATAATTAAGCAAATTATTAAAAATCGAAATAAGATGTCATATATTAAAGAAAAAAATACGGACACCACCCCTAGGCCACCCCGTCACGGGTGGCTTAGGGGTTCATGGCGTTAGCTCGGATTGCTAAAGACGCCGGTTCGAATCCGGCCTTCGCCACTGGTGGTGTCCATCATTTTTTCTTTAATATATGACATCTTATTTCGATTTTTAATTTATATAGAGTAGTGTGACTACTTAAAACACAAATCAAAATATTTGTTAAAATAATTTGATTTGGTCCCATAGTTGCGTATAACCGGTTTAATGCCGAATTCAGTGTTTTATTATATTTTACCGGTTTATATGCGTACTAAAAGAATTCAAACGTATACAAAAATTAAGTGTTGAAATGACATTTGTTGCGATTTTTTACATAATACTATTGTTTTTAAAAAAGCGTAGGTAGTAGGTATGAGTAGGTATGTATTCTATATACGCTGGGGAAACCTTTATAAACAACCCACATAGCCCGTATTTTGACACTAATGGTCGGTGGGTAAAAAGTACTTTCTTGCATTATCCCTTACAACAACGATCCCTTCCCACTGAGCCGCCTGCTTTTTGCACTGCGTTTTACACTGCCTGCATATCCCTCTAACGATACCCATATTATCCCTATCCCTATCCCTGTCCCTGTCCCTATCCCTATCCTTATCCCTAACCTTATGCCTGTCCCGGCCCGTCCCGTCTCGTTCCGTAGCGACTACATATATAAGGAACCTACGTGCCAAATTTGGAATCTCTAGGACCAGCGGTTTCGGCTGTGCGTTGATATGTTAGTCAGCCAGTCAGTTTCTTCTTTTATATATTTAGATTTAGAATGTTCAGGAAAGTTCTTATATTTTCTAGAATGTTCTAGAACGTTCCAAAACGTGTAAAACTTAATGTTGTTCATAAGAATGTTCTGGAATGTTCTAAAAATTTCTGAAATGATCTAGAAAAGTCCAGAATGTGTGTAAATGTTTCAATCGATATGGAATGTTCTAGAAAGTTCTGAAAACTTATGGAATAATGTAGAAATTTCATATGTAAAACTTAATTCAGTTTAACACATTTTGGAACGTTCTAGAACATTCTAGAAAATATTAGAACTTTCCAGAGCATTCTATATCAACTGTATTCAGTTTTGCACATTTTGGAACGTTCTAGATCATTCTAGAAAATATCAGAACTTTCCAGAATATTCTATATCAATGACATTCAGTTTTGCACGTTTTGGAACGTTCTAGATCATTCTAGAAAATATTAGAACTTTCCAGAACATTATATATCAACTGCATTCAGTTTTACATATTTTGGAACGTTTTAGATCATTCTAGAAAATATCAGAACTTTCCAGAACATTCTATATCAACTACATTCAGTTTTGCAGATTTTGTAACGTTCTAGATTATTCGAAAATATTAGAACTTTCCAGAAGTGTCTAGAACTTTCTAGAACATTCCAGATCGATTGAAACATTTACACAAATTCTGGACTTTTATAGATCATTCCAGAAATTTTTAGAACTTTCCAGAAGTACAGATATATAAGTACAGATGCACTTACCCACATTTTTTATATTGCGTGACACATTTAAAATTATATTGCGTGATACAGAAGTAGAGATGTACAAATACAGAAGAAGGACAGATATATATTTTTTTAACATTTTCGCCACCCACTTCCACCCACCGCGACCAAACTCCCTTACTTTCATCTAGAGACCAAGGCGTATTTACCACCCCAACGGGGGGTTGATTGGAATTGATAGTGATAGAGAAAACCCCGGACATACGTACATTAGCGTTAGCATTTTATATATGTATATAGATATAGATTATGTACTCGTAATTGTCTATTATTTTTAACTGAAATTTTATTCTACATTCACATTGTTTTAATTATTTTTTTTTAATTTCATGTAGTTTTTGACTATTCATCATAATATGATGAACATGACTGCCTCCATATAGTTAGGTATATTTATTTATTAGGTAGGTATATTTTTTACAACAAAATCATTATTTGGAAAAAAGCATCCAAATTATTCTGATACTTAACTATAAAAAGGAATTAAGGAAAAATAACATAAAATGTTAAAAATATATTTTACAATATTTACAAACGCAGGTACAGATTAGTCAACAATAGATTTATATTTAACAATTTTTTTTTAATTAGTGGTGGTGTGCAGGAACAATATGTTTCGCATGTCCTTCCCGAGTAACCACAGCGTTGAACCTGCAAGGAAGACAATACTTATAATTGATCATAGATTATTTCTGGTAGGAGGTAGGGCATAGCGAATGATGTTCCGCTTTGTGTGGTAGGGCACAGCACAGCTGATATCTTCTCGCTCGAATCAAGAGCAGAGCCCAACTGGGGAAGTACCTCCGGCTTACAGAAGACCGCAGCCAAATATCACTAGACTCTACTCATAGTGTTGTGTTCCTGCCGGTGAGTAAGGCTGCCAGAGCTCAACGAGGGTGCGGTGTGCTGGTGACGAAAGGATCTACGGAACTAATTTGTTCCGTCTATTTGTCCTTTGAGTCGTCGGCAACCCGAACCCTCCTTGGAACTAGTACTTTTTTGCTGTGTACTTAACACAGCAAAAGGGAGTGTACAAGCTTCTAATGGATTGGCAACGCGCATGTGACACTCCTTGAGTAGCTGGCGTTCATAGGTTACGGTGACCGCTTTCCATCAGGCGGACCGTATGCTTGTTTGCCACCGAGGTAGTATAAAAAAAATATTTTTAGTACAAAAAAAAAAAGATTTTCAATTAACTACTTAAGTAGAGTCATCTTCGCTGTAATGAATAAAAGTTATTTGTACAAAATATAAATCCTTACCCGCTGTGCTTGTCAGCAGTGTAATGCACGATCCTGACAGTGCCGTCGGGCTCGTGCAGGCTGTAGTAGCCCTTGACGACGTCGCCGTCGCGGGCCTCGTGCTGCGCCTTCTTGTCGCCGGTGTGCGGGTCCTCCACCTTGTACTCGAACTCGTACTTAGGGTGCGCGTAGTAGTCGTGGTGGCCCTCGGGCGCCTTGCCGGGCACGTCGTGACGCTCGATGTTTTGTGAGGAGACGGCGTGGTGGTGGGAAGAGTGACCGTGCCCGTGACCGTCCTGTGGCCGAGCGGCTACTACAGTCAGGATACAAACAGCAAGTATGATCTAAAAGAAAAATGGCAGCATATTTTTAGGTTGACCCTGTCAGTAAAAAAAAAGCAGAAATTATTTCCCATAGAAAAATAATTTCAGGCCTTTTTCTCCTAACTAGTTGGCTCACTTTAGTTGTGTGATATGGAAGTTTATGATATTGAAGATACATTAAACGGTTCTAGTAAAATATGCACTGCCTCTATTACTTATTGAGATCTACATACTTTAATTTGAAATGTACCTTTGAATTCATAGTGATTGTTCCTGATAAGTATTGTTCTTAGTGTCCGAACACTTGTTAACTGATAATGTAATCATTTTTCTGCAATGTTTTATAGCAATACTATACTGAAACTTACGCAAGGTACAAAAACCAGCAAACCAGTATATTTAATTTGTCCACCTGACAAGTGTGAGCGACCTTGTGTTTTGGCTACATTTCTTTCAATGTTAATTTACTTTCTACTTGTAATGAACGCTAACGTACATACTCAAAAAAATTTACTGTTAAGTAATAGGTTAGACTGATTAAAATAAATAGAATTAATTCAAATGGGCAACTTAACATTCAGCAGCTGTAACAGCCCTTAGAAAATCAGTTTTGTGAAAATACTGGTACATAACAATTATTGAATGAGATTTCCGATGACTTTTTCCACTTTGTCGCTTTTCTGAATCAGAATAGAAGATAGTGCCATCTTTTGAAATATTACTTACTACATGTTAAATATTTTGGCCACAATTGTCATCTCCCCTATTTGTATTATTATTGGTTGGTCATAACTTTTGAAAAACGCTGCGACTATTAACCGTTTTTAGGGTTCCGTAGTCAACTAGGAACCCTTATAGTTTCGCCATGTCTGTCTGTCCGTCCGTCCGTCCGTCCGCGGATAATCTCAGTAACGGTAAGCACTAGAAAGCTGAAATTTAATACCAATATGTATATCAATCACGCCAACAAAGTGCAAAAATAAAAAATGGAAAAATATGTTTCGTTAGGGTACCCCCCCCTACATGTAAAGTGGGGGCTGATATTTTTTTTCGTCTCAACCCGTGATATATTGTTGGATAGGTATTTAAAAATTAATAAGGGTTTACTAAATACGTTTTTTGATAATATTAATATTTTAGGAAATAATCGCTCCTAAAGGAAAAAAAAGTGCGTCCCCCCCCCTCTAACTTTTGAACCATATGTTTAAAAAATATGAAAAAATCACAAAAGTAGAACTTTATAAGGACTTTCTAGAAAAATTGTTTTCAACTTGGTAGGTTCAGTAGTTTTTGAGAAAAATACGGAAAACTACGGAACCCTACACTGAGCGTGGTCCGACACGCTCTTGGCCGGTTTTTTATTTTTTTATTTTAGCTCGGTTTGGTTATCGTATAGAAACGAATACGAATACTCAAGTGTTCGTATTCCAGGGTTTAATCTTAGTCCGTCGCCGCATCATGACTCATGTTACCACATTATACAAATAAAGTAAACAAAGTACTTAGAATAATAAGGGCATTTAACATAAAACATTTTTTTCTAGCAGGGATATCACATATTGGCGTCACATTGGGTATATCACGCGTTCTTTCTAATATAATTAATTACATAAGAAAGTTGGGTATTCTATGAAATCTATCTCACAGTGACGGTATAATCTCGCATCAATTAACCCTACTGATGGTAAAATTTCTGCTATGATATATGTATAACATCTTACAAGTAGTCAAAAGCTAAAAAGAAAGAATGTTTTAGCATAAAAAACTGTACGTGTACAATTTCGCCAAGCACGTGGTCGTGGTCAACAGGTTTCAGACAAAGAGCCTCCAAAAATCGCACATATATAAAGTCACTGCAATATTGACATCTTATCAGTTACGATTTTAGCACCTGTTGATTAACAACTGCTAGTTAATTATCATGTATTTCAAGGTAGGTATTTTAAACCTAATGAAATATTTAAAAAAAATTAGGTAAGTACATGTTTACTTTTACGAAGTTGACAATTATGTACAGAGTGAGTTAAAAGAAAAAAAAACCAACCTCCTTAAAATAATTTCCTCAAACGGAGGAACCTACTTACAGAATTACAGAAATAATAGAAAGGATTTTCGTTTATTGCAGATTTTCGTATTAGCTGCTACCCTAGCCGTGGCTATTGCCCGGCCCCAACAAGAACACGGCCACTCCCATCACCACGCCGTCTCCTCACAAAACATCCAGCGTCACGACGTGCCCGGCAAGGCGCCCGAGGGCCACCACGACTACTACGCGCACCCTAAGTACGAGTTCGAGTCAAGGTGGAGGACCCGCACACCGGCGACAAGAAGGCGCAGCACGAGGCCCGCGACGGCGACGTCGTCAAGGGCTACTACAGCCTGCACGAGCCCGACGGCACTGTCAGGATCGTTCACTACACTGCTGACAAGAAAAATGGGTGAGTACTACTATTTAAAATATTACCGTAAAATCAAATGGAAGGAAACATAATACGTCATGATCTTATATCTTCATTCTCTGTTATATCATTTTGTTTTCTTTTGACAGATTTAACGCTGTTGTCACCCATGAAGGACACGCCAAGCACATTGTTCCTACTCATCACCATTGATTCTACGATTACTTTTACAATCATGTTGTTAACTATTGTGTAGATAATTTAATGCGTTTGAACGAGTAATTGTAAATATTTATGTAAAATAATAATAAAAAAATGTTAAATACTTTAAAAACACGTGTTTTTTTCGTACGATAAGTTCCTACGAATCCTACGATATAATAACTACTAATCGTTAGCAACTTATTTTTATAGCGTGAAACCTCTATGAAATGTACCTAATATGAAATACATCTGTGAAGGTACAATTACATATAATAGTTATTTGTTATACAAGGGGGCAAAGTTGTATTTTAACGCCGAGTGTGGAATTGAAAAACGAGCAAGTGAAAGGATTCTATAGTTGAACCACGAGCGAAGCGAGTGGTTCGAGAATAGAATCCTGAACTTGCGAGTTTTTTAACACACGAGAAGTAAAATACATTTGCACCCGAGTGTAACACAAAACTTTTCCCCTCACTATAGCGAGGAAACTACAGCGCAAAAAATGCGTTTATCACTGCTTCCAGTAGTTCCACAGGTGGTAAATCATCTTTATTACTAGATTCACCTACCTTTATCAATTTTAAAGCAGTTAATTTGACTTTATTCAAGGTCAGATTACTTTACCCACTAGTGGATAAAATCCGTTTTTACCCGCTGGTATTAAAGGACAAAACACGTGTTTCCGAGCTAGTGAGGGGAAAACAAAATTACTCAAGTTACAAGAATTTCTCTCAGAGTTCAGGTAAAAAATATTGAAATGATGGGACATGCTCCTAGCCAGCAGTATTTACGGCTGTAATTTACGTAATCTTAGTAAATATGGTAGTATAAGTATGACCTACAGTATTACTATATTTCCTGTTAACTAATATTGCCTTAATCTTAATAACTTGAAGCTTATTTGGTTTTAGCGTAATTATATAATAAGTACAGTTATCTGCTCACATTCGGCTTCACTTCTTACACTTTTCCAAACCTTATACGAATGTAGTTTTATACGTAGGATAATTAGAATATCTTATAGTTAACTAGCTTTTGCCCACGGCTTTTCTCGCATTAGAAAGAGACAAAATGTAGCCTATGTCACTTTCCATCTCTTCAACTATATCCACTTAAAAAAATCACGTCAATTTGTCGCTCCGTTTTGCCGTGAAAGACGGACAAACAAACAGACATACTTACACACTTTCCAATTTATAATATTAGTATGGATTATGTGGTCAACGGGTAGGACTTTACTTCTTTATTAATCGTTATTTATTACTTAATTACATTCATTGAAACAAGGTCAAAATCATATCATTCATACAGCAAACTGGTTATTTATTTTAACTTTTGTGACCAATACAGTAGATGTAGTGAGTAAGTAAAAAGATGTTGAAAGGGCTTTAATACTTTTGAAGTTTTGAGCGATAATACGGGAATTAGCTTTTAAATCTACACTAAGAATAGTTGATAAATAAATACATAGGTACCAGCAGCGGCTGGTCCATACAAGCCGATTCCCACCGGCTTGCCTAAAATCGATTACTAGTAAAGTACCTACTGTTAAGGTAGGTTTTTTTGCTCAGTGTTGCCTAGCAGAAATTTTCATCAGCCGCCACTTGTGCCTACACAAAGAATTTTACAAAGTGTACTTTTTTTAGTTATCGAAGTCGTGAAGTTTAATTTCTTTCCATTTTCTCTTTTTATGTTCGCATGTGCGGTGACACGAATGTGTGCACTCGTGTCATCTTTTTAGTAATTGTGGCTCTTTGTTTTTATATTTGTTGTATTATTTGTTTAAATAGCTGTTGGTGCTCCTTATCATCATCATCCTCCTTGCGTTATCCCGGCATTTGCAACGGCTAATGGGAGCCTGGGGTCCGCTTTGACAACTAGTCCCAAGATTTGGCGTAGGCACTAGTTTTACGAAAGCGACTGCCATCTGATCTTCCAACCCGAAGGGTAACCAGGCCTTATTAGAATTAATCCGGTTTCCTCACGATGTTTTCCTTCACCGAAAAGCGACTGGCAAATATCAAATGACATTTCGCACATAAGGTCAGAAAAACTCATTGGTACGAGCCGGGTTCGAACCCGCGACCTCCGGATCGAAAGTCGCACGCTCTTACCGCTAGTAGGTTATGACCCCAAACATAAAATCTAAATCTAATATATAAAAAAAAAAACAAAAAAAAAATCTAAATCATTAAGGGTAAACTAGACCTTATTGAAATTAGTCCGGTTTCCTCACGATGTTTTCCTTCACCGAAAAGCGACTGGCAAATATCAAATGACATTTCGCAAAATTAAGTGCTGAGAGCCGGGGTTCGAACCCACGACCTCCGGAACGAAAGTCGCACGTACTTACCGCTAGGCTACCGCGCTTCCTGTTGGTACTCCTTAAATAAATAATAATAAATAATACGAAGTTTATGTCTAATTTAACCCGAAAACCGAAGACCCCTTTGAAGGCTCACGAGACGCCTACTTGGATGTTGATGTAAAGTAGCTAAATCCCTACTCGAGGTTTCAAAGAAACATGGAGTTCTTATCTGCAACTGCATAATCTTGAAGTAATTTGGCAGAATACATAGTTTTATTTTTTATTTCGATTTTCGAGCGTATCCTAAAATAACCAGTTACAAAATATTGAATACTTAACTGAAAGTAAGACTGTTCACTTAGCTCGTTTCAGTTACCCATGGCCAATGAATGACCATGATGCGTGTGACTGAGTCGAAATATCAAGAGCTTGACAAAAAAAGGGTAATAACGGTCTACATCCCGGTCAATGTAAATCTAGGTAACTAAAAACATGATTTGCTTGTAAAAAGTATATTAGGTAAAAAATATTTACAACATAACAATTATTGGTAGATCACAGATTCATACGTAAAATGTCATAAAATGGAACCATTCAGTAGTGATGGTGGTGTTTCTCTGGAACGATGTGGTGGGTCTCGTGTTTCACGTCAGCATGGAATCTGCAAAAATATTATGATATAATAAATTATGGCGATTTAGAAAAAAAAAAAAAAAAAATATATATATATATTGGGGACACCTTACACAGATCAACTTAGCCCCAAACTAAGCAAAGCTTGTACTATGGGTGCTAAGCGACGAAATACATACTTAAATAGATAAATACATACTTATATACATAGAAAACATCCATGACTCAGGAATACAACATATTATGTGAGTGAGTTTAGTTAAACTTGTATCTTCACTTTGTCAATGAAAAGCAATTGTAGGTGAGATGTAAGTTGTATCTTTATATGAATAAACTGATAAAGCGGTACTGCTTTATAGCAATCGACGTGAAAGTACGAGATTTTAAAAGTAGTCACGATATTATTCTTGTTTTAATGGGGGGCATCGCTTTCAGGTAGGATGTTCGCGATCCCATGACTCCCATGAGGCCTACTGAATGGAATACTGAGGGAAACGCCGATGTGGGTTTAACGGGTACGCTCCTTCCCCTCAAAATGCTAGGAGCCGGGAGGTGAGAATCCCACGTACCTCCCCAATATGGTGGCCTAGGTTGATGATGGATAACAACTTTTCAAGCCGAAAATAGAAGTAATTTGTAGCATTTTCACTTTGAAGCATCGGATCATCATTGAACATCCTGTACAATGGATATTATAGAAATCAATCGTCTTCTTACCCAGAGTGCTTGTCGCCGTGGTAGTGGACGTGTCTGATGGAACCGTCAGGCTCGTGCAGGCTGTAGAAGCCCTTGACGACGTCGCCGTCGCGGTGCTCGTGCTGCGTCTTGTGGTCGCCGGTATGCGGGTCGTCTACTTTGTACTCGAACTCGTACTTAGGGTAAGCCTGTAAAAATAAATTCAAGTTCAATTCCTGTGAAATAATTTACTTTATCATGTCTATTCTATCTGAAACATTTGATAACAAGAAGTGCATGTGCAACCGCCGTCAAAACTTTTTATCGTAATAAACAATCATAATTTTAGTTCATGGGCACCGCGAGTGACAATAACTGACGACTATAACGCAACGAACTCAATTATAACAGTGCGTGCTAGAAATCATGCAAACAAGGACGCTCTTTCCATACCACCAAGTTTACTACGTAAGTAGTTGAGTTGACCGTGGTCATGGTCATGGTGACCGTGACCGTGAATGAGCAAAATTATTATTCCCTCTAAAGTATTAGCGTGCGCTGAATTACATTGGCGGGAGACGTGTTGCGAGAACACGTGGTTTTCCATACTTACGTAAATAGTCGATGTAGTCATGACCGGGGTCATGGGCGTGGTGACCTATGACCGTGTATGGGCACGATATGGTTCGCTCTAAAATACTGTCGTTTGCGGGCTTGTCATGGCGGGAGATGCACTGCGAGAACGCATGGTTTCCATACCAACTCACATGCTTCCAGTAGCTAGAGCTACGAGCTTACACCTCTAAATTGCTTGCAGTGGCTGTGGCAACATAGCGGAGCATTAAAATGTTTGATGAATTTTATGTCGAAGCAATTTAGAGCACCTTTTATGAAAATCCAAATCACGTGAGTAAATCATCATCATCATCATCTTCCTTATCGTATCCGACAAAGGTGACTCCATTACCAATTATTGTCCGGATGATGGAATGCTCTGATGTGGCTCGCAAACTCGTATACGTGTAGGAGGGCTTAGGTCGCTTCTTTCGGATACTTATGACGCTTAGCATCCAGGTTTTCCAACCGCTGCTGCTCAAATTCGTGCACTTTCTTATGAACACTACGAGAGTGAATACTTACATAGTAGTCGACATCGTGACCGTGGTCATGGCCATGGTGACCGTGACCGTGACCGTGACCGTGGATGGGCACGACGTGCGCGGGCCCGTCGTGGCGGGAGATGTGCTGCGAGGAGAACGCGTGGCCATGTCCGTGCCCGTAGTGAGCTGCGGCAACGGCCAGGAGGGAAGCTAGGCACAGGACCTGAAACGGTAATTTGGTTTATTTTCAACTAACTTTTGCTCGCAGCTACGCTCGCGTCGAACTCGAAAATTGCAGAATGCTCCATAAAACTCCACCCCCCCCCATTTTAGAAAAGTAGGGGTTAGAAAGAGACAAAAATGAGCCTATGTTACTCTTCACCCCTTTAACTATGTCCACTTAAAAATCACGTCAATTCGTCGCTCCGCTTTGCCGTGAAAGACGGACAAACAAACAGACACACACACTTTCCCATTTACAATATGTAAGTATAAGTATAGAACGAAAATTCAAAACATATTTGGCATATAAATATTTTTTTATAATCGAATAATAAATTATGTTGGCTAGGAGCAAAGGCTTAGAAAGATCACCATTTGCTTAATTAGGGAGTGTTTGACTGTTTGAATTGCACTAATTTAAAAAAAATAGTTTAAATTTTGAAATCAAAGAAATTATATGGGGGATCAAAAAAAGGGAAAAGCGTTATAAAACATAAATTGAAATTTTAAGTATTTTTGCAAAAAAAAGACGTAATTATGTACTTAATAATGAAATGAATCACATTCTAAAAAAAGTAAATGGAAAAAAATTACAACACCTTTTCTGTTATAAATATTTTATTTTAAAATATTTTAATTTATGATTTAAAGTCATTTATATTAACTAAATGGTTTATATTATTGTTTTAAAATTACCTTTGAGTACATTGTGAATTATTTGATTTTGTCCTACAGGAGCTAAACACAACAGTTGACTGATACATACTTGCCGAATTCCGCTACTTTTATATTGCCGATAAGGGTATCAAGGCAATATTGATTTCACTAACTCATTCACTGCTTTGCCCGCCAACTAAGTCATGCATAGTGTCTGCAACTATTTCGTAAATTCATTGTTAGCAGTATAATTTGTAATTATAATCAACACGCACAAAAAGTAATTTTGCGGTGAGACAATTTTAGAGCTAATGGAAGAAAGCTTTGTAATGTAAGGTATTTTACCATGATTAGTTGAAAAGTTCATTTAAATTAAAATATATACAGCCCTATTGAAATATAAAATACTTAAAATATAAGATCTGAATACGACATGGATCGGATATGTAAATGAGAAAACTGACATGTCCTCAAAGACGAAAGCTTCTCCGTTTTTATGTCAAGAATTAAGTTAAGTTAATGTTAAGGATAATAATAAGGATAATCATCATAAGACTGAACCATCTCCTCCACGGGACAGGCAGTGCCTAGTGTGGAGGTCAGTTTAATTGTATACATGACTGTATTTTCTTGGATATAAACATTTTTTTTTTTATTAATACAAAATACTGTAAACAGAGTCAAGTTTCATCTTAAATGAAATGTACCCATGGACTAAACTTTTCAGTACATTACCGTAAATACACATTCAAGTAAATTATTGAATGAAATTGGATTCTATTGGCATCAAAAACAGCATTTGAAAAGGGACAGTGTCAAACGGGATAGTGTTTTACTTGAAGAAAGAAACGTGATTTTGATTTTTTGAGTTTAGCCTTGACATTTTATAAAAGCATTGTATACTAGATTACTTAGTCCTAGTAAAACTAGTCTGTGGCCAAGAGTAAACCCATTTATAATAATAAAAAAGCTAATACACAATATATAATGTGAACTTTGTAACTCTGCGGTGCAAGATTTTGAATCGAACATTAACGTATAAATAGTAGGTAAGATTATGATTGTTATGAATAAAATTCTAAGTATATTTCTTGTTTTTTATTAACATTAGACAACAAAACAATAAACAAATATGTAACAAGTGTAGTTTTCAATGATGGTGCGTAGGGATCACATGCTTAGCGTGCCCTTCCCTCTTGACTTCAGCATTAAAACTGAAAAAGAAAGAACATTTTGTGATGAAAATGATAGCCAATGCTATATAGTCTTAAAATTAGGACTATGACGATGAAATTATCAGATCTTAAATGTTAAAAACATACCTACACACATTCTGACGTTTGAAATCTGACTACATAAATATGAAACAGGCCTAATTAATTGATGAGGTACTCGTAGATTTGTAAATGCATCCTTTAAATTCAACGTGAGTGACGGAATACCGAAGGACGCAATATTTTTAACCCTTACCCGCTGTGCTTATCGGCGGAGTAGTGCACGATCCTGACAGTGCCGTCGGGCTCGTGCAGGCTGTAGTAGCCCTTGACGACGTCGCCGTCGCGGGCCTCGTGCTGCGCCTTCTTGTCGCCGGTGTGCGGGTCCTCCACCTTGTACTCGAACTCGTACTTAGGGTGCGCCTGTGAGTGTTATTTGATTTAATTTAATGTATTACACACACATGCATAAACTCACACCTGTAACCTCAAAAGAGGAAGAGCACATGTTTAAATGCCAAGCTGAGCAACTAATGGGGGAAAGAAATCGAAACGGATATTGCAGTGACAGTTATGGACGGAAAAGGGGTGGTGTAAATCGTAGCCCTACACCCTTCAAATCAGAGATGAACAGGCATCTTCTGGGCGAGCTCACTCCATCGTAGGCCACGTCTTTGCCTTTGGCTAGTCTGTGGTCAAGAGTAAGCCCATTCATAATAAGAATAAATAAAATAATATACGAAGAAAGTATTACGTACATAAAAACAGTACAAAAGTATAATTATCTGTCAATTTTTTTCTTACATAGTAATCGTGGTGATGTTCATCATGTTTCTTGCCAGACTGCTGGAGAGCAGAATGTTGTTCATGGTGTTTATGTACTTGTTCATGACCATGGCTTTGATGAAGCACGATGCTCTGAGAGGAGTAAGCGTGACCGTGCTCGTGGTGCCCTTCCTGAGGCCTGGCTGCAGCCGCGGCCAGGGTAATGGCGGCTAGGAATATCTGAAGACAGGAATTAAATTGTAAAATGAAAATTGATGGTTACTACCTGTTATTTTCATATTTTTGCGTATTCAGTGTGTTTGAGTATTGCAAACCTTTAATCAATAAATGGCACTAAAGCACATGCACTACATACAGATAATTCTAAATATGTCAATACAGTTAGCAAAATGATTAGCATGGCATACAGAGATACTAATTGTAAGCTTGTAATTTTGTTGGCTGTACCTAAAAAGACTAGGTTCGTTTTTTTGAAATGTGTAACGTTTATAAGCAAAGAGTCCCAATTTGACGCTCGCTATAAGAATGCCTTGACTTTGTTGATAGTATAAAGTAAGACGAGGACAAACTAAGACCCTTGACTGGACGTTTGACACAAATAGTCTATGCGACTGTTTTCAAAATGTATTATACATTAGATAAAATTAAATACCTTAGTGTACATTTTTCGAGTAACTGTGTCTTTTGCTTTAAGTCTCAGACTTAATTGATAATAATAAAGTGATATTTTTTCTTATATATTAACACTCATGAAAGTTTACGTAAGAACATGTGTTAAAATATGGTCAAACCAGTTCATTAACGATTAAATGCATTATGGATTTACGATATCGGATAAGTTGTAACCTTGAATTTGAGCCGCATTCTAGGGTTCCGCGGCTACTTAATGAATTAATAGCAATTTCTTGTATAACTCCTTACCAATAAGGGAAATATGAAGTATTCCCTCACTTGGTGCTGTGTGAAGTCGACGGAAACTAAGCTCTCAGGGTCTCAAATACACAATCAATTTTCAGCCATGTCTGAAAATCGAGGCACATATGTACACGATTTCATAAAATTATTGTGTCATACAACGTAAATCCTTTTTGGCCATTATCCTACGGAAGGGATATATCTTAAAATCTAGTATTTTGTAGTAGTAAAGTTATGTTAAAGTAGCTACTTATTAGCTATTCTTCTTCCTACCCTTATCCCATGTTATGTGGGGTCGGTACAGTCAGCTGCAGAGAAAAGTAGACCCCCCTGGACACAAAGGACCATGCGCATTTTATATGGATATTTGGGCATGAGCGAACACAAATGAAAGTTATGTACATGATTAGGATTCTTCGTGTCAAACAAGGATATGCCAGAGCTATATTAGAAAAATCGGTCCTTTAGAGAGAAAACTGTTATACCTAAGGAGACTCCTTCTGCGCCCATATTATGACCCTCATCTGGTTTAAATATGCCAACTCACCAAAACATTTGCTCTTCGTCTACTAAACATGACAATATATTTTCTGCTCTAAAAAGAAGTTCTGAGGATATATATAAATTTCATTTAGTATCTGTTTAGAAAACGTCAAGAAACTTCACATTTTCAAGCAGCTTTTATGGTACTATTTAATTGTACCATAACAAAGAGTGATTTTTAAGAACAATGTCTTATAGCGGCATGCATAACTTGATAATATTTACACTTTACTATAGGTGTCATCTCTGTTCGCTCGTGGCCCAAAATGCCCATCCTCCTTTGTATGCAGTGGGGTCTACTTTTCTCTGCAGCTGACTGTACAACATGTCTTCCTCTTCCATTCTCCTCTTTCGTCATCTCAACACTCACATCTTTTCTTTTTATATTACTTACTAGCTATACCTATAGTTTTCATGTTACTAAATATAAATTAAACAAGTCTAATCAAGCCGACGATTCTCGTTTCTCGTATCACGCGTGGCCGATGACCGAATATTCAGTGTCAACACGCAAAAAGTCTAGGCGTTGTTGCGTGTCGGCTTTGACTGGGGTCGCGGTCGACTCAAACACTTTCTATATTTGCATATTTCTGCATAATTGGCAATGAAAACTTACAGCTGAAACGATAAATCATGAAATTTCAGTTTAGTGCTTAAAAAAATTGTAACATAATATGCTTTCTAACAGATGACCCGGTGACGTGAAGATTGGTGAAATTTACCCCTTTATTAGTGTACCATATCAAATCGGAGCATGCGTCTTAGTGAATGAAAGGATCTATAACTGTCATTAAATTTAACAAATGTCATTAAAATTCAATTTTTTTTAGCAAACCTCGATTTCTTCGATTGGAAAGGGCTACGACTATGTAGATTACTTATCTTGTGTTTTTTTTTAAATACAAATACTGCTACTTTTCTTCATTAAAAGTAATTTAATTTGCTTCTCATTAAGACATTGCAACAGTTGTTAAAAAAAAAGAACTACTTTAAACTATGTTTCCTAAGACTTCCTCAGGATACTCGAGATTTTGATTGGTCTTTATCATCACATCAGTAAAGTTTAAGGTACCATAAAATGATTGCATTGTCACCGAAACTTAAAATTCAATTGATTTTAGCTTTGTTTGCAAGATACTCAACAAGCTCAACAGATGTTGCAAGATAGAACATTTATTTCAAATTAATATTGTAAGTAAGTAAGTAAGTAAATATTCTTTATTGCACCACAAGGATAACAGATTACAAATAGCAGACATTAAACATAGCAACAGGCGGTCTTATCGCTGTAAGCGATCTCTACCAGACAACCTTAGGGTAGCAGGAAATAAAGAATAGACATTTTGAAAATGGTAGTGCAAGAAATAATTAAAGGAATAGGAAAATTACACATACACTAAGTTAAATAATTATATACACCAATATTAAAAATAAAATATAAAAATAAATAAATAAAAATAAAATATCATGTACACAAACATACACATATAAGTATTAATACATACACAAATGCATACACACATACATACATACATAACATAACATACACAGCAGCAAATTAAGGCAGAGATAGGTAATGATTTTTTAGTAGAGTTTTGAAGCTTTCAAGTGATTTAGCACACCTAATCTCTAACGGCAGGCCGTTCCACAGCCGAACCGCTCGAAACGTGAAGGAGTCATTGTAAAACTTTGTAGAGGAAGGAGGAGGAGCAAGTTGATATTTCCGTGAAGGTCTGACGGAGGACAGATAATTAAAACGCTCTTTAAGATAGGAAGGAGTAGAGGGGTTGAAAAGAATATTATAGAGAAGAGCTAAAATATGAGAATTACGGCGGAGACGAATAGGGAGCCACTTGAGCTGGGCGCGAAAGTTGGAAATGTGGTCAAATTTGCGCAGTCCAAATATGAATCTAATACAAAGGTTTTGAAGGCGTTCGAGTTTATTAAGCTGGTCCTCATTAAGATCTGGATAACAAGTGTCTGCATAGTCTAAAATTGGCATAAGAAGCGATTGTGATAGCGCAATTGTATATACGAATACGAACGTAAGTATTGAATAATTTTGTTTACTTGCACTCACTTGTTTTTGGCTTTTAAGCTAAATTTTAAATTATTATTAATAAGACTATTATTTTTTATTTATATTTTCCACTTTATATTGAACAAGTTTTTATAAAAATATATCGAATATGCTATATTAAAAATAGTACATACGATACAAGTGCGTAAAAAAATCGAAAAGTGGCGATATATAAAAACACGACGATTTATGTAAATCGACATTTTTTTTTCGGAAACTCGAAGAAAACATAAAAAAAGTTCATATTTTTTATTTAGTATAAACATATCAAAGTCGAACACAAACAGAAACAGTACATAACAAAGTCGTTGGTATTTATTTTAATAATGGTGTGGTGGTGGGGCACGATGTGGTGGGTGCTGTGCTTCACGTCAGCGTGGAATCTAAAAATATAAAAAAGAAAACGGTTAATATCATGAAAAAATAATTAATATACCAGGAAGACTAGCCAAGAACCATTATTTTCCATAAGACAAGGAAATACTTTAAGTTTCTCAATTACATAATGGATATGATATTGTAGTTAGAAGAGTCAACGGTCTCGTAACACAAACGATTGGAATCATATTAGCTAAACCCTGTGTATTTAAACTAAATACTAGATCAAGATTTGTAGACAGACTTATTTCATTGAATGCCATGTGGTGGCGGGTAATTTCACTACCCCATTTCCTCCCGTAGATAATAGTCGTAATAAGTTATTTTATTTGTGTGATGAGCACTGATATTTGTTACTGAGTCATGGATGTTTTCTATGTATATAAGTACGTATATTTATATCGTCGCTTAGCATCCATAGTACAAGCTTTGCTTAGTTTGGGGCTATGTTGATATGTGTAAGGTGTTTCCAATATTTATTATTTATTTATTAAGTTTTCTGTGGGATATGGATTCAACTACCTATGGTGTGTTGTGGTGTCACTGCAACACCACATTTTCATTTTCTTTCCCCATTAGTTGCTACGAATGGCACTTAAACTTGAGCAGTTTCATTGTGTTCTGTTTGTCCTCTTTAAGAATACATGCGTGAGTTGTATTTTTTTTTAATATGAAAACAAAGAGAACTAAATGTATTGTTTGTAATCGTTTCGCCAAACTTACGTTTAACGGCAATCATCATCATTTGTGTAATACAAACTACATGAAACAAGATCGGTTGTCTATGATCATACCCAGAGTGTTTGTCGCCATGATAATGGACATGTCTGATGGAACCGTCAGGCTCATGCAGGCTGTAGAAACCCTTGACGACATCGCCGTCGCGGTGCTCATGCTGCGTCTTGTGGTCGCCGGTGTGCGGGTCGTCTACTTTGTACTCGAACTCGTATTTGGGGTAAGCCTGTAAATTAATGGTTATGTAGTTGATGTTACTGCCACACAGGACAATACATAATGGCGATTACGTCACAATATAAATACTGAGGATGAATAGATAGATTCATAAACGCCAACTTGAGACTTGTTGAACTTTGTGAAATATCTAAGAAATTTTAGATGCCAGTTTGATTGATACCAGAACAAAGAGAATTTTTTCATGTATGCTAGGGATTTTATTGTTGTAATGACATTTGCTGCATTTTCAATCGGCAGTCATGTTTTGCCACAAAACTTCGGCAGTAAGACTGGTAAAGTTCGAAATAAAAACCTTTTTTTTTTAAATTCAGTCGCCAATACTTACGTAGTAGTCATGATCATGATGGCCATGGTGTCCATGGATGGGCACGAGGTGCGCCGGCCCGTCGTGGCGAGAGATGTACTGGGATGAGTGCCCGTAGTGCGCGGCTGCCACAGCCAGGAGGGTAGCGAGGCACAGAACCTGCAGAAAATAAAGTAACAGAATGTTATGAAACAAAAATAAAGTATAGAGTAAGACCAAGTGAGGGATTTAACAGGGCAAATCTAAATTCGCAAAATTGAAGCAAGATGTGTCATTCTAATGATGTCGTTGTTGACAAGAGAAAAATGTACTTAATGCTATCAATGAACTTTTAGTTTCACGGTTACAAAAAGGAACAAAAAAAACCAGTATAGGTGCATTCGATTTCAGGCGCCTTATATCTTTTTTATTGCAAATTAATAAGCTGCATCTTTGAAAAAAATATTAATTTTCAATTGAGGTAGGTAGTTGTAGGTAGGTAAAGATAATAGAAAAAATACGCGATGGTACAAAAATATCAAAAATGGTATCTGGGCAGTTATTCACATTATGAGTTATTATTTATTGCTTATATTTATGTTAATTCATATACATTATATTGTAAATAAAATTAAGCTTTTACCTTCGAGTACATTTTGAGTGGTTTGTTTAGCTTTGTCCTAAGCCCAACAACTAACTGATACATATTCAGAAAAATCTACGACTTTTATATAGTCGATAAGGGTATCAAGGCAATATTGATTTCACTAACTCATTGGCGGTAAATTTTTGCTCCCAAGTCATGCAGTGTTTGCAACTATTTCGTAAATCATTGTTCACGATACACCGCACGCCTGGCGTTGCATAGTTTAGATGTAAATTGTCTATTAATTTGTGCAATGCAGTTCATTTTATCTAAGTAATTAACTGGAGTAGATAACAATATCAGATATGATCAGGTTGACTGGGCAATTATTGTGTTATTAGAAGTTAAGTATATAAAGTAACTAGATAAGTACATGGTTAGAATTTACCTACTGTATGATTTATATTTATTTTAATTGTTTCCTTTGTAATCGAAAACAGTTATTTCCTTTTATGTTTTGCAATTGTATTAGTACTTAAATAGATAATCTATCTAAATATATTTGACGTACCTAATTGGTGAATGAAGAGCTTGAAAATTCCTTCAAATAATGCAAGGAAATGGTGCCATCATCCTTGTTTCGTAACAAACAATGAAGACATCTTTGTCTTAAAGGCCTATTTAGATCCAAGATAGTTACAAAGAGGATAGGGGATGATCATTCTCCACTCACATCGGCCCTTCCATCCGAATATGTCAGCTAAACGTGGAAGGTATTAGTAAGGCTAAGCTAGACTATTTACAAAAACTACTACTCCTGACGCAGCTCAATGGCTGAGAACCTTGGACATCAATTTGTGACATACTTTTTATGATATAAAATACTGTATACCTGTGAACCTATTTATGCCATACGATTAAATAAAATTCATTTTCCTCCCTGGGCCAATAGCCCGCACGTATGTGTGCATCATATCTTCAGCCAGCACCCGTGACAATGATGTAACTGCGTGTATTCCATACAGGCGAATATCTTAATAGCGATTAGTGTCGGACCTAGGGAGTCTAACTACATGGTTCTTTTCTTGAATAGATGATTAAAATTAAAGCAATGTATTATGTCCACATCAATTAGCGTAGGTACGTTTATCATCATCATCATCATCATCATTCGCCTGCCCTTATCCCATTCATTTGGGGTCGGCGCAGCATGTCTTCCGCCTCCATACCTCCCTATCATCCGTCATTTCATCATTCACTTGGTTTATGTCATGTCAAATTAAGTTGGAGTACATTGGTGCTTGACTTATATTGACCGGGATATAGACCGTGATTACCTTTTTGATTTTTGTCGAGCTCCCGATATTTCGACGCAGTTGCATGCATCATGATCACGGAAAACTGACGAAGGCGGGTGGATGTTAAAGTTGTATAGACAGCGCGCGATCTACCCTCCTTCGCGCGCGTCGGCTGCGTTCACTTTCAGCGTTACCACTGGTCGCGTTCACACTCGATGGTCTGTCCAAACGCGCGCGAAGGAGGGTAGATCGCGCGCTGTCTATACAACTTTAACATCCACCCGCCTTCGTCAGTTTTCCGTGATCATGATGCATGCAACTGCGTCGAAATATCGGGAGCTCGACAAAAATCAAAAAGGTAATCACGGTCTATATCCCGGTCAATATAAGTCTAATGAAAATAACCGTGAATCATTCAAAACTCTCATTGGTGCTTGGTCAGATTAAAAAAAAATACTCTTAATTAATAACAGTTTTTAACAAAATGATTATCCTGTACGATTCTTTTGATCAGATACTATAACTCCATACATTATTCGCCCGTATGGAATCCACACGCTGTATAAAATTATAAAATAAACCAAAAAACGTGTAATACATAAAACAAATCAAACAAAATTAACAAAACGTCTAGAACTGTAGGAATTTGGTTTTTGTTAAAACTGTCTCCCCATGTACGGCAACGATAATGTGTGTAATGTACCCGATTCAAAAAGTCCAGCCTTTTTATAAACCGAACACAAACCAGCCGGTGTATCATGCTGCCAATTTTATCACTTAACCACGTGGATAAGACATCTGTCAGCCTGACATACTTTAAATGACGGATGCTTTATCCCGTGGATAAGTGACACAAACCAGGCCAAATTGATTTCGCCCCAGATTTATGTAACAATGATAGAATCCGCAGAAAATACACCTCCGTATTATATGCGTTAACATAAGTATGCTTAAGACTATGCAATTATCTGTTTGCATATTACAATCGTTACCAAACGCTCCGATTTTGACATTATTTTCTTAAAGACCATTTACATCGATCGAAAGTATTGAAACCAATATCTTTGAGTCAAATTATAAAAGAACAGTTTTGTTTTACTAACTAGTATCAGTTCACATCTGGATTTGGATTAATTAACACTATTAAATTATCATAATGGCGATGGTTTCTAAGGTACTTTATGTCTGACGAAATATGTAATTGGGTGTATTTTCTGTCATTCGACCAGTGAAAAAAATCTGTCGCATCGTGGAAATCACGCTGAAGAGGCCATCTCCGGCGGTAGCCTGCGACTTCTAGTCTCGACTGCAGCCCTCCTGCCTAATATGTTAAGGTGATAACACTGATAACCAATCTAACAATTTTTTTTTTCTGTAACCTATCATCCCACTGCTGGCCTGTGTAACCAAAGTTATGAAGCCAAAAGTATTGTTCCAAGCATTACCCCCTTCACCTTTTTAACGATCATTAATTTTCTGTACTATAATAATTTGGACCTAGAATAGATGTCTAATATGAAATACATTTATGAGTAAGTAATACTTATATAACTTAATCATCAAATTAACAACAATATGTAAGGTACGGATGGTGAAATATCGCTTTTATTTCGGCATTTAAGCATAGTTAAGGTATAATTTACAACAAACCACTTAAGTATTTGTTGCTTAAAATGCTGTTCATCTACTCATTTGCGTAAAAAATTGATAATAGAAGTCATAATTGAAAATAACTTTTAGGTATAACAAGTTTGTTTATTTAAGTTACGAACAATAACAATAACAAAATCAAAAACAATCTTACAATATTATTACAAAAAAATCAACAGAAGATATTCATTATTTTAATGATGGTGATGGTGTTCCGGAACAATATGGTGGGTGCTGTGCTTGACGTCAGCATAGAAGCTAAAAAGCAAAAATAAAAAAGTTAATACCTAGAAAATTGGAATGACTCAAAAATACTAAGCGACTTGAAATAATCACTCACCCAGTCTTTTTGTCGCTATGGTAGTGCACGTCCCTGATGGAGCCGTCGGGCTCGTGCAGGCTGTAGAAGCCCTTGACGACGTCGCCGTCGCGGTGCTCGTGCTGCGTCTTGTGGTCGCCCGTGTGCTTGTCCGAGACCTCGTACTTGAACTCATACTTGGGGTGCGTCTAAAATGTAATAAAAAAATAATCACACATTAAATGTCTAACAGATCAAACTGATTTCACTGTCGCTGTAAAAATATTTATCCAGGTATCAAATACATACGTAGTAGTCGACGTGCTTCTCATGCCCGTGGTGGTCTTTAATGATGACTTCCTCCGCGTGTCCGTCGTGCTTGGAGATGTGTTGCGAGGAATGGGCAGGTTCGTGTTTGTGTTCATGTTTGTGGTTGTGGCTTTGTTCATGCTTGTGTTCAATATGCTCATGTTTCTCTTCGTGCCAGTGTCCATGCCCAAGCTCATCTCCGTGCTCGTGTTTCTCTTCATGCCAATGTTCGTGGCCATGCTCTTGCTTGTGTTCATTATGCTCATGTTTCTCTTCGTGCCAGTGTCCGTGTTCATGTCCATGTTCATGTTTCAGTTCATGCCAATGGCTATGTTCCTTATGCTCTTGGCTCTGCTCTTGTCCATGCTCATGTTTATGTTCATGATGCTCTTCCTTATGAACTTTAATATACGCCTTCAGGGCTGGGCCGTCATGGCGTTTTATATACTGGGAGGAATGAGCGATTTTATGCTCGTGCCCACCTTGTGCGGCCACCACAAGTACTACAGCAGCCAAACATATTACCTGTGAAAGTAATTGCCTTATTAATATTACACTTACACGTTAAAGTCTATCAATACCTGTATTATAATTTTCTATTTGTTTTATGTTGTGCGAAATTTTAAAAGTATTTCAATAATATGCTTTTTTTATTGTGTTTATAACTTACCTTTGATATCATTTCAAAGAAATTATCCTGTTGTCCAAATGAAATGAAGTTAAATTGTATACTGATACTGTTACTCCAAAAATCAGCTCTTTTATTCAACTGAGACCAATTGGATTTCAATATTCATAATTGGTCATTAACACAATCATATCCTAAAGTAGAGTGTTTTGTAAAAATTGTGTAATTCATTTGAATGTTGAAGTCGCGTAAAACCTCATCATTATTTGCAATTTGCATTAACAGCTTCATATGATATCGATTGAGTTTGCCCGAACTGGTTTTTCCCAAATTAAACGCAGGATATTTTTTAGATTGTAAGATATTTGATAAGACATTGAACATGTTAATACATTTTGACAATCCGTATTTAATGTATCTTATAAACACAAACATTAACTATAATTATGTGTATTAAGTTATTAACTTTAACATCTAATAGAATGTCAAAAGCTAAAAAGACAAAACTGTGATAACGATCACCAACATGCGGTAATTTTCCGTTCCTATCTATGTGCCTAGCCATCAGGTAAATCGCTTAAATTCTAAACTGACACGTATCAACCTGTCTTGAAGAAATATGACTCGGCCTGTGCGACAGGTACCTTAGCGTTTCGTTTTTGTTTTTGCTACGGAAAGTTAACGATTGACATATTCGATAGGCACCTAGGGCATTGACTGTACAAAAACTTCAGGGAAATGTCATTAAAAAGAAAATTGCGTTTAATTTCTAATGGTAACCTCTATCGTTTGCCATGTATTTTCTCTGTGTGTTGAGATGCAGAAAATGTGACTTTCGGATCTTTCTACAGTTTCCAATTACGTTGAGAGTTTCAAGCGTAGGTATGTTTTGTTATGTATGCGACTTGTGCTGCCCTCATTTTGTAGGATATCCTATGTTAATTCACATAGTGTCTAATTAATTTTAACAGCTGTCGCTAGCTCTGTCGCGCCAATACGCAAGCGCGATATGAAGTGACTACTAATATGACGAAATAACTAACTTCCAAAGAACAAATTATCTTTACTCAAATGTCATACATATGACCTGAAGTGACTAATATGATAAAATAATTATAAACATATATTTGTTTTACAGTTTGGGCAATTCGCCGTTTAAGCAATCCTGATTTGTTTTTGGAATAAATTTAAATATGTAATTCAATTGGCAAATATGGGACATAATAAAACTGCATTGGTTATAAAGCAATGACACCAATATATTTACTTGTTGAAAACACATCAAATACTCGACAAGGGAGTAAAATCATAAACAGGGTTACTATATTATGTTTCGTATAATGAAATAGTAAAATATATCTACTAATTTTTAATTACAATTTCATTAGTCAACTTTATCAATTTATTCAGGTAGTTTTCATTAATTAATTTCATAGTTAAATTCAGCTAATTATTATGAAATAATCAGACATAAACAGTGTTGTTGTCGAGTTATTACGAAACACTAACATATTAACTTTTTAAATACATTTTTATTAATCCATTTCATAAATTAATTCAGATAATTTTCATTGAATAATTCCATAAACTAATTCAGATAATTTTCATTGAATGATTTCATAAATTAATTCAGGTATTTATATTTATTAAATAAACTGATTAAGGTACTTAAAATAATTTCATAAATTAATTCAAGCAATTATTATTATTAAATAATCAGATTAAGGTACTTATCTCTGTTCGTGGCGCTGGTAGAACTAAAAGTGACTGCTCGCCGACGAGCAGTCCCTTTTATAACCAGTCCAGGTAAACTTGCCAACCGACCCGGTTTCTTTGTCTACCGACATTATTGCCATAAATTTAAATGTTTGAGAGAAACGTACCTTAAAATGTTACAATTATTAAATATTATAATGGCAAATCCAACACGGCCATACTGACAAGTACTTCGATCTCGAAGTACAAAAGTATTTACATAGTTACATATCTTAATCTAACTCTTATAGTAAGTAGCCACAAGCCTTGTAAGCCATGTAAGCCCCATCACCTGCTGCCCGTAAAGCCAGGCAAACATCAGACTTGTGAGTCTTGTGACCGACCAGCATTTTTTTTGTAGCTGTGGGCCCTGGCATGAAAGCTCCGTCACCTGTTGCGACATGACGTCGAGCAATCATCAGACACACAACCGACCAACAGTATTTTTGTAGCTGTGGGCCCTGGCATGAAAGCTCCGTCACCTGTTGCGACATGACGTCGAGCAATCATCAGACACACAACCGACCAACAGTATTTTTGTAGCTGTGGGCCCTGGCATAAAAGCTCCGTCACCTGTTGCGACATGACGTCGAGCAATCATCAGACACACAGCCGACCAACAGTATTTTTGTAGCTGTGGGCCCTGGCATGAAAGCTCCGTCACCTGTTGCGACATGACGTCGAGCAATCATCAGACACACAACCGACCAACAGTATTTTTGTAGCTGTGGGCCCTGGCATGAAAGCTCCGTCACCTGTTGCGACATGACGTCGAGCAATCATCAGACACACAACCGACCAACAGTATTTTTGTAGCTATGTGCCCTGGCATGAAAGCTCCGTCACCTGCTGCACCATGACGTCAAGCAATCATCAGACACATAACCGACCAGCAGTATATATATAATTGACAACATTTCATATTTTTGAGTATTACTTTTCATTGTTTGGTTTGAAAGAACTCAATACTAAAAGATACACGTATTTTTTTTTATTTTTCCAAAAACTGCTATTTTAATGAGATAATCCCTTATTACTACTTCGAGCAGAAAGAGCGTAAGAAGACAGCTTTATGACGTTACATGTGTTGTTTCATACACCTAAGAAAACGACAAAATTATTTCCAAAAAAAAAAGTTTTAACAGTCAGCTTAAACAGTCCGGTATGTCTGACTGTCAAGTGTCACTGTCAAACTCAAGTGACTTCCCAACTGGAAGATTTTTTGTAATAGTGACAGCTCTAAATCAGCTATTGACGTCACTTCCCCATAACTATTTTTTAAGATTTTTTTATACTAAAAATACGGAAAAAAAATTATATTAATATATCTCGAAATGGTTTCCGATTTAGGGACACTGAAAATTTTGAAACGTTGTCAATTATACATAGTATATAATATATATTACACATTTTATTACATACGTACATATCCAACACGGCTAATCCGGACTTAAAGCAATCGGCAAAAAAAGATACCTTTTTTCAGTTATTTATTGTAATCTTAAATTGATGTAATAGTGTAGCAAGTACACAATAAATATAGCCAGTTTTTTTTTGCGGAATGCTTTAAGATAATCAGCACTTATATGGCCATTTACCATTTTGTATACCATTTTACATTTTCTTTACAGATATAGCATCATCGATAGGTATATCTTTCATCAAGTTTTATTACAAAATGTTTTTATCCTTGTACTGTAAAAAGATACAGTATCCTAGGACTTCAATTAATCGAGCTATATATTTATATTTATTTCTGATTACTTAACGATCAATCAACAAGTGTGAATATTATTATATCTTCCAAACAGCTCGGCCAGTCTGACCTAACGACATAATATTTTATGAAGGGCATGTCATGTAAGGTGCAAATGACGTACAAACTGAAAACCTATCTTCCTTTATTCGTAGCTTATTACATGACAAATATCGCATTATCAGCAACGGTTTTAAGTAAATATTAGTATACCTAATATATTTATTAAGCATTACAGTATCACATATTAACTATGTAATGAGCTATCTTGAGAAGTAAAGCATAAACCTGACGAATCATCAGGAAAAGAAGCATATAGAATCGTCCACTTATTTATACAGTTATATTTTGAAAATTGTCCCTTTCCCAAAGAATCTTATTTGAACCTATTCACACTATTTTCCGTACTCTATTCAGCATGGAAGATGAATAAGTACCTACCTATTGAACCTTTTTTTGCGGTATCTTGTTCTGTGAGATTTTTATTATTGTTCGGCATTTCGTCGCTGCGCGTGCAAATTTCGCTATGTGTTTTTAACCTACTTTACAGGAGACACAAAAAAACTGTTTATTTCGGCAATTATTGAACATAAATAAATCAATATTTTTATGGCATAAGTATTTTCACTTTTGCATACATTAAGAAATAACTTGAAATTTTATTTCAGTTATTATAAGGTTAAAAAAATATTTTTTCATAAATATGTTACATAGCGATTATAATTTGAGTCATAAAAAACTGACATGTGTCTTACAATCACTTAACTAGATTTTATTCTTAAGGAACAAAATACAATTTGTGCACTTTATCGTCACATGGTTATTTAATCATATGATTTGAATTAACTATGTTGTTGTTTATTTGTAATTTAGCAATTCATCGAATTAATTATTTCAGAAAAAACACGATTTAAAACTATAAGCTTAATACACAATACTATAATAAAAAACTCGATTAAATTAATATATTACTACCAATATATTACAACTATAATAATATATTTTTTCCATTAATTTTTATGAATGGAGGTTATTTCAGTTACAAAGTTGCTCAATGTGGTATTATGTAAACATTTATGTATTGAATAAGATTTCATTATACATTTTTTAACTTGATAAAACTGGATAATGCTAATCTGGCTCGAACACCGAAGGTTACGTGTATATTTTACTATTTTTTTTCTCACAACTATATTAATAATCATGTATGGTGTAATACGATTTATTTTCCAAATTTCATAGTTTAGGTCAACCGGAAGTACCCTATTAATTTTGACTTCCTTGAGAGTGTAGATTTTTTTTTCAACTCAATTAACATTAACCTATGTTGTATTTACTTAGAAATAAGGTTTTTTACAGCTTCAAGGAACGGTACAGTACACTTGAGTATAGGGTTTTTCCGAAATAAAGAATATTGACAAATTGATAAACGGATTGACAAGAAAGTACATAATTGTATAAGGGTTCCATTTTTCTTTTTTGATCCGAAAACGATAAACAATCTTTGTCACTCAAAACTTTGTGTGATTTCTCAAGTCAGCTTTTTTCATTCATTAAACATTTTATTTTCATTTATTTATTTTAAAATGTTTCCAGAAAGGATAGATAGATCTTATCACACAAAATTTCATACAAAACGATGTCTTACCAATGCAATGTTAAATCACTTGCTATTTTTTTGAGTTACTTAGCATAACTTTATCGTATTTCGATAGTTTGTAATATACGTTTACACGCACTGAACCCTACACGAAATTTGTCAGTATACTAAACACTAATAAATTTCTGACAGTTAATCTTAAAAATCTATTTGAAATGATTTATTTTTAACAAATATTAAAAAATAACTATTCGGTCAGAGTGAGTACTTTCAGACATAGTCTCAATAAAAAGGGAAACTACACTCATTTCTAGAGGTTATACTTGACTACAAACCCACCTACCTTACACCATTTAAACAAGTTTTAAGAGAGTAGGCTAGATTTTTATAAGAAAAGCCTGCTATGTGACGCAAAACACACGATCTGGAAACATTCACGATTTCTACAAATAGTACAAAATTATCGCTGTGTATGAGATTGTACAAATCGGGCACAAACATCTAACACATCTTTTTATACAATATTTCCGAAAATATAGCTATGTGTCATAATTCACATAGCAGGCGCAATTCCAAAACTGCTGTTATAAGAAGATAATGTAGTTATGTGATTTATTGCAGTTAGCGATTATAGGAGGAACATTCAATGTATGGGCATCACATACCTACTTTTGATAAAACCTGTAATACTGAAATGAGCTCGACGCTGTTTTTGGAGCATATGTATTTAGAAATAAGGTTTAAAATGGCATTGAAAACGAAAAATCGTTAAAAATCACATAGCGAATTTTGCACGCGCAGCGACGATTTGTGTTTTTATTATTGTTCATAATTTAATTTATTAATCTTATTTTTTTTTGCTCCCCCTTTTTTTTACTAATGACTTTCTTGTTGGGAGACCAAATTAATTTTATTACTTATACGAACCCGCTGAGAACATATTGTAGCAAACGTATAATGTGATATTTATTATGAAAACACAGTGTTTTTTTTGACAGTCGCTAGGATATCAGGAAACACCCGGCAGGTTTATTTTTATCGTTTTCATACATTATAAATTTGTCAATCATGTGAGAGACCCGTAGAAACAGTGAAGTCAGTCTCAAGTAAATGACGTCACATGTAACAATAAATAATAATAAGGAATTACAAAGGCAGCCTTTATTACTACGCTTACTGAGCCACTAAATTCATTCCCTGAATAACTCGATAACAGTAAGAGAAAAGACAATATTTACTTACAGAAATTAATTGTAATTTACCTAAAGAACCGTCCCCTAATATTAACGGAAATCAATAAAAATACGTTGTAGATATGAATCTACCCAAACTCGAAAACCAGGCAAGCACAGAGTAAACTTTCTTTTTAAAGCAAGTTGCGTAAGCCTTTATTTGCAAACATTCCAGATTAAATGTCTATGTGTCTCGCACTAGGTCCATTTATTTATCTACGTATATGTTAATATGTACCTATGTAAGTTCCAGGGTTCATTTATTGTATCTATGTATGTTTATTTTATAATAGAATCGACTTGTATTTAATCATTAAAATCTCATACTGGCTTTATAATGGCGTCCACCAAACTATCTCTGTTTTGCCCAATGGTTGACTGATAGAAAATGGCAAGTTTAAATAAATAAATAAAACTTTATTCGTTTTTGAGCCTAAGATATGCGATAACAGACACACAAACGTGGAAGTAGAATTAAAATCTCAGACACGTCCTTAATCGTTACTTCTCAACGAAAAGAGAAAACAAAATTGTAAACATACTCGCAATGATGATAAATAGATCAGATCAGTAATTTTTCCGAGGTAACAGCAACTTGGAAAAAGTTTCAATGTTAATTGAGTTCAAACTAATAGGGATGTGTGTGTAACAATACTGTTGGGTACTAACAGTAAATTTGTAAAATAATTTTGAAATACGTTAGTGCGGGATACAAACGTTTAAGCGTTTCTTAGAATAAGCACAGCATTTTTAGTAGCAAGTTTTGAATCTATTTTTTTTTATTAACTAGATAGGTAAAGAAAGTCTACCATATTTATTAAATAATTTGGTTTAAATTTCAATGCCTCAAACTGTACCTACATGGTGGGCAGGAACAGGTTAAAATAAGCACAGCATTTTTAGCAGCAAGTTTTGAGTCTTTTTTTTTATGATGTAGGTAAGTATGTAACTAAACTACTGTATTTAAATAAACCAATAACTTTCACTTTGAAGCCATATGCCACTATTTGAAGAAAGCACTAATATACTACCTTTAAATTTGACATTTTTGCAGGTAGGCAGGGTTAATTACTAATTTGTTTGTTTCTGGTATAGTATAGTTAAATAAACAACAAAAACCGCCTTCTAAAGTAAATCACATATCGATTGCCAATTTTTTTTGTATCGCATTATAATGGCAATCTACTTTAATGTTTAACGCAAAGTAATTTATAACATAATGAGTCAGAGTCAAATCCTTGAACTGATCGTTACAGTCTTAAACCTCCTTTTATATTTTGTAGGAAGAAGTATTTTTAGAGGACCATAAAGAAAGACAAAGGTCTCATTCTGGTCAATGTGGAGAAAAATCTTTATATAATGTAAGCGAAAACAAATATTGGACAATTGAAAAGAAAGTATTAAAAAAAATTAAAGCGATTTTTGAAATGTACATATTTGCTTGATAACATCGATATTGAGTCATCAAATTTTTACTTATTAAGTGAAAACTGCCACTTTGCTAAATACATAAACAAAAAAAAAATATATTAGTGATTTTCAAATTAGTGTTTCTCAAGAGAAATAGCTAATATTGTTTCGCAGTTATAGGATCACTCCGGATCAGTCGTGTCCTAATACAATCTTTACAACAAGAACTTATTTACCGAATTTTGTCATTAACAAAATATAATTTATTCCCAAAGGAAGAAACTAAACCAGTATTGATCTAAACCTGTATTGTTCAGTTCTGACTTTTATACCCTTTCTTCAGGATTTAACTGTTTTTCTTTTAAACAACATGATCTAAGATGAGGTAATTTATTTATTCAAGATGTCATAACACTAGCTCTTTCAATAACTAGCTCGATTAACTGCAGTTCCGTAATAAGTAAACAAAATCAGTTTAAAACACAGTGGGTACAAAAATATTTCTTCAAAGCAAGAATTTTTACATGATAAAGCAGAGCCCTCAGGGCCTTACCGACTTTAATGATCATAACAACGCCAGTCCATTCAGGTTTGCAGAAGGTCCCGAAATCGGTGCACCATGCGTCGGCCGTGCAGCCCCATCATCGCTGTCAGTAGGACCAAATGTAGGAAGCACAATGTTGTGGTATCGGCAGCCCGAAGAAACTGCACTTCGAATGGTGGTATGAAAGTTGATCAGCAGATTTCAATCCGTTATCTCTGAAATAATTCACAGTGTTAAAAGATGGCTAGGTAAAACGTATCTCCACTTCTGAATTTAGCATTTTGGATAGATAATGAAACGTCTTTAATTTATGTTTGTATGAGAGATCATATCAATTTAATTATGCGACCGAGTATGTTAAAGGGGTATAATAAACAGCCTTTTTTTGTTCAAAATAATAATCAACGTTTTTACTTCAAGAAAGGTAACTAACTTCCAAGGAACAAATTACGTTTACTCAAATATCATATGACCTGGCCCCGTAGCCGAATGGCATTTCTCCGACGCCAAACGAAAGCGATACGCCGATGGCTCTGTCGCGCCAATACGCAAGCGCGATAGAGATAGATATCTACTAGCGCTTCGTTTCGTGAGCGTTTCGTGAGCGATTGTGCCATTCGGCTAGCCACCCTGAAGTGACTACTAATATGACGAAATAACTAACTTCCAAAGAACAAATTATCTTTACTCAAATGTCATACATATGACCTGAAGTGACTAATATGATAAAATAATTATAAACATATATTTGTTTTACAGTTTGGGCAATTCGCCGTTTAAGCAATCCTGATTTGTTTTTGGAATAAATTTAAATATGTAATTCAATTGGCAAATATGGGACATAATAAAACTGCATTGGTTATAAAGCAATGACACCAATATATTTACTTGTTGAAAACACATCAAATACTCGACAAGGGAGTAAAATCATAAACAGGGTTACTATATTATGTTTCGTATAATGAAATAGTAAAATATATCTACTAATTTTTAATTACAATTTCATTAGTCAACTTTATCAATTTATTCAGGTAGTTTTCATTAATTAATTTCATAGTTAAATTCAGCTAATTATTATGAAATAATCAGACATAAACAGTGTTGTTGTCGAGTTATTACGAAACACTAACATATTAACTTTTTAAATACATTTTTATTAATCCATTTCATAAATTAATTCAGATAATTTTCATTGAATAATTCCATAAACTAATTCAGCTTTATGTTTGGCGGTGTGCTGGTGATGGAAGGATCTATACAGAACTATTTTAAATAATTTGTTCCGTGTATTGTCCTTTGAGTCGTCGGAACCCGAACCCTCCTTGGAACTTGTACAAAAGAGACGGTACAAGTTTCCAATGGGTTGGCAACGCGCATGTGACACTCCTTGAGTTGCGGGCGTCCATAGGTTATGGTGACCGCTTTCCATCAGGCGGACCGTATGCTTGTTTGCCACCGATGTAGTATAAAAAAAAACGTCAAATAAGTTATTATGCATATTTTTTGACAATTAGAGCCTTTATAAGCCCGACGCACGCGGTCCTAAATAATATGCCGTTTCTATAGCCGATTACTTACGCCAATATCGTTCAAAGCAACCAAATGTGATATAATTTGTATTGTATGATAACACTGATAACAGACTACATTTTTGTGGCGTTGCTTTTGTCTTCCCTGTATATATATATAATTTTTTATTTATTGATAAAATTCATTTTACCAAGAACTTGATCGATAAATACAGAGATTCTTCTTCAGCACTGGAGGCTTTGGTCACTTTTTCTTTGTATATGACATTTATTTAATGTTTAGAACATAATAGTAGTGTTACTACTTAAAAATAACAAGTTAACACGTTCGCGGACGCTCAGTCACCCCTCTGGGACACCAATATTTTGTATGGGAATTTTTCGACTGCTATAGCATACCTGTCCCTAGACAGCTTATATTAGGGTTATTATGTGACGAGGAACGCTATAGCATTCGGATGCTATAGCATACCTGACAAAATACAGAGGTAAAATGTGATCTTATGTGACACCGTATAATGCTATAGCATACGATGCTATAGCATACCGTGACACAATACTGAGTCAAAATGTGATCTTATATGACACCGTATGCTATAGCATACGATCCATAGATGGTGATACAGCAGATTCATACTGTAGAATCATATCAAATAAAACAGTGTTTCTGGCTGCGGGGATGATGCCCACAAATAAAAGTATAAAGCTTGTTCACGAATACAGAGTTTTTTGGTACAAGAAGAATTGTCTAAATGTGTATCTCCTACAGACTCTTTTGGAGTACCTAACTTTCGTCAGAACTGTAGTCACCCGTTTCGTCATTGAGACTAGAATAATGTTTGTTCAAACCTGCTGTTGTATAGGTGCTAAAGGCCTTCGTTTGGTGCGATGATTTCTGGGTAGAACTTATCCACTACCTCTCACTACGCGATGATTCGCCCAGCTTTATATGCTATTTTACAAGCATCTTAACCAAGTTCAAGTAGTTAAACACCAACAAAATTCACTCAAAAAGATATAATTTAACGTAAGCAGTCAGTATCAACCAGAAATAGGGTTTATTCACAATTATATGAGCAAAGCAATGACTAAGTACGAAGGAAATTACTCAAATAATAGGTGTAAACATGCCTCGGTTTTCTTAATTTATCATAACCAAAATCACGGTGTATTATTATAAAACGACAGTGGACATGTTTGTTAACAAAACCGCAACACAAAATTATAAGATTCTTCTTCTTCTCGTGTCGATAGTTTCAGACTGTGCGGGTTCAGAATGTAGCGACATTTATCGCATCACGTAGGTCTTGTTGAGAACTCGAGAGCAGACATGTGGGTAGGTACGCTGTACAAAGTAGCATGTGCTCCATCGTTTGTAGAGCTTTAATCTATACTCATAGAGATGGAAAGTCGAAACATACGTACCTCTACCTAGTAAAGGTACTTTCCACCTAATTTATATTGTAATTTGCTCCTTCAGACGCTAGCATATAAAAGCCGTGGATTGAAATCTTAGGTCATATACATATAGCACAAGTGTTCAACTAGAGGATACATATGGGACTCAAGTTAATAGTGTAAACAAACATGGAAAAAAACGATCAGTTTAAATTGTCCCCCAGTTGAAGTTGTCCCTCTGTCCCTGCGAATTTTATTTGTCTATCTCTGTGAGAAGTACGCGTTCCCATGACTATGCCGAGCAATAGTTTCAGCCAACAAAACGGCTACGTAGATGATCCATTGTAACAAATAAGTAAATTGATGTTAATAAAATGTGTTCACCAGAGAGGCATAATAAGGAATTTATTTTAAATCAATAAATTAAACTCAAATTACCTTGCGGTACATTTTGCATTGAATTGGTTAATTGACTTATGATAAATTATATATTTGTGTTGAGTAACGGTGCTTTTATACAAACGGCATATTTGATCTGAAAATTGTGTCCAAAGTTTAAAACCAGTTTATTTATTGTCGTCCATAACCTGCACAACTGCACTTAGGTTACGTTTGCGTTGGACCTTGAATTTATTTTTAAACGCATATTTGGAGTATCTTTCTCTCATAACTGAATGAATACACTCCCATTCACTGATGATTTTTGTAAATACAAAATCAACTAGAAAGCTAAAATCATTAAAAAATATTGGGGGACACCTTCCACAGATCAACGCAGCCCCAAAGAAAAGCTTGTATTATGTAGGGGATGATATACTTACTTATACAGATAAATATAATACATACTACATATATTCTAGAAAACATCCATGACTCAGGAACAAATAATATCTGTGCTCATCACGCAAATAAATGCCCTTACCGGTATTCGAACCCACATGGAAATCATAAAATGCTTTATAAGATTTAATTTGTTGTTTAATTCATTTTTTGTGACTAACGTTTGGTTATCTTAGTATTATTTACAGATAGGATTGCGGACAGTTTTAAAATGGTATGTTTTGTTTTTTTTATTCGAATTTTTTTAACTCATAACACATTTCTCGTTGTAAAACAATACAATCATCCAAGTTGCAAGAGGTGCCATTCTATGAAACTAATTTACTTACTTATATTGTAAGGGCTAGTAAGCATTTCAGACCAAATTTTGTTTTGCTCTTCATGCGAGACTAATTATAAGTAGAAGAAACAAAGTCAACCCCGATGTCAAAATTGAAGGTAAGTACAGATGTAGTGAAAAAGATTTGCCTTCGAATTGTTACGGAAACGTACGAACGTGTCATGCTATTTCAGTCAGTCTCGGTACAAGATGTAATTGACATTGATTGAACTCGTTTTGACAACTTATGACAAAACGAACTGATTTGACTAAGAAGGAAAAGCCTATTTTCGCACTACATTTGTACATAAATCCGAAATGCACCTGAATATGTAATGTATAATATAAACAGTTGACAGTGTAACATTTGACTCAATTTATTTTCATGGAGTGACTGAAGAAGTGAAGGAGGGCAGATATCAAATAAAATTTGTTGGTGGGTAAAATCGAAACATTTAATATCATAACAACAATAGATAACAACAAAAACAGGTATGTAACAATATTGTCCTTTTATGTTTAATGATGATGATGAGGAACGATGTGGTGAGTGCTGTGCTTGACGTCGGCGTGGAAACTGCAAACCAAAAATAAACATGAATATGTCTTGTTAATATGAACCCACATTGTGATGACAGGTCAATTTCAACACTCTCTTTTCCTCCCGTGGATTTAGTAGAAGTCGACGGTCGGATATGTGGTCCATTGTGGTGATATGCTAGCAATATGTCACTATTACAATAATCAACAGATTCAACAACTGAGGGACAAACTTGTACACCGGCTTTAAATTCGAGTACTAGACAAGTTTTTTTCATGGTGTAACTGAACAACAGTTTTACCTCTTATGGGAATGCCGGCTTGAGTTTAAAAGTAGTACTATGACTCAGAATTCTCATGGGAGGAGTGATAAATTCTCACCCGGTTTTGTGGTCGCTGTGGTAGTGCACGTGCCTGTCGGAGCCGTCGGGCTCGTGCAGGCTGTAGAAGCCGTGCACGGTGTCTCCCTCGCGGTGCTCGTTCTGGATCTTGTGGTCGCCCGTGTGCTCGTCGTTCACTTTATACTCAAACTTGTATTTAGGGTGAGTCTGTATAAATATACAAAAAAGTTCAAGTCTTCTGTAACTGAAAAGATAAATGTGGCTTCCCGACACTGAAAAGTTCACCTAAATAGGGAGTTAAGGACGATTGCGTCAGTAATTCTAACAAAATTCTAATAGATCGGTCCTTCTGATTCGTGAAGCATATATTAAAATAGGTAATAATACTTTTGAAATGAAATACAATTTGACTCACGTAGTAGTCCACATGCTTTTCGTGTCCGTGATGGTCTTTGATGGTCACCTCCTGAGGATGTTCATCGTGCTTGGAGATGTGCTGCGAGGAATGCGCGTGGTGACCATGCTGAGCAGTCGCCATTGCGATCAGGGCCAACACACAAACGACCTGTCAATGAAAAACACTTCTTAGGCCCACTTGCACCAACCACTTAACTCAGGGTAAGTGGACTGTCAGCTGTCAAACTCCATATAAAATGGTGGGTTAACCCTCAGGTTAACCCCCATTTTCGTTGGTGCAAGTGGCCCTTAATGTAATCTGTTTTAAATGAGGGATCGTATTCACGGAAAGGTGTGATTTCGGAACTGATAATTATACTTCTGAAATGAGAGTACTTCTATCTTCTTACAACATCTTCGTACTTTCATCTTCCACGATCGGTAACAAATATAAACTCTTATGGTATCGCGCCATCGACGACCTCAATCTATGACATCAGGCGATTCACCAGCCTGTTAGCCTACTCTGTCCAATAGGATGCATAAATACTAAAATGTGTGACTGTACCTTAATATGCATTTCAGCAATTTTTTGAACTCCTGATACCGACTGACTTCAAATGTTAACTGATACTGTTTACCAGAAATCCAATTCTTTTATAATATAAAACGGGGGCGTATTCATTGCATTATTTTATTGGCACTTAAAATTCTCTTAAAGAATGCAGATTAATCGATTTCGTAAAACTATTTAACCGGCACTAAGCGTGTGTGGTTACGCTATTATCTTTTTGCACACTAATTATGCAAAGAGCGATACTTTTTTTGCTTAAGTAAACGTAAACTGTCTTAATTACATGCAACGTTTCAGGTATGGTCAGGCAATATCATTGTAGGTAAATATTATCAATCTCAATTAATAATGGCCGTAAAGTATTATTCAATACGCAACTATGGGAACAAATCAAATTATTTTAACAAATATTTGTTTTTTATGTAGTCAAAAACTGACAAACCGTATAACACTAAAATGCAGAGAAGAGAAAGAAAAGGATGTAATAGAAACCTGTGACAAAATAGAGATACTTATGAGAAGAGGAAAGTTAGATCAAGCATATAATATTATAAGTACCTAGTTTAAATAAAAAACATAAAAGTAAAAGCACAACAATAGCGGATGAAGAAGGCAATTTACTCTTAAACAACATAGACATAGTTAATAGGTGGGTCAGTTATCTAGAAGGTTTATATAAAGGTGATGAGTTGAGAGATACTGATCTAGAAGCGGAAGAATTAGTGCCGGAAAATGAGTTGGGGCCAGAAATACTCAGAGAAGAATTCGATAAAGCAATTTCGAAACTCCAAAATGGTAAAGCTGCAGGCGCTGACAATATTCACATTGAACTGATTAAATTCGCAGTTTGTGACGCAGTCATTGATGAAATTTTCTTGCTCACAAAACAGATACATATCACAGGCCAACTACCAAGAGATCTTAAACAAAGTAAAATAGTAGCTCTACCCAAGAAACCTAATACGGTACATTGTGACGAACACAGAACCCTTAGCTTAATCTCCCATGCAAGTAAAATACTCTTAAAAATAATACAGAATCGAATCAGACCCATATCAGAAAGTTACCTAGGCCCCGACCAGTATGGTTTCCGTGAATGCAAAGGTACAAGAGAGGCTATACAAGCTCTTAGGTTAGTTGTAGACAGGAGACTAGATGTAGGACTTAACACTCATATAGCCTTCATCGACTTAGAAAAAGCGTTCGATAAGGTTAACTGGAAAAAAATGATGGCCGTCTTAAAAGAAGCAGGAGTGGACTACAGAGACAGAAGGATAATTTACCAACTTTACAAGGAGCAGGAGGCGTTGGTGGAAGTAGGAGAGGAAACTGGGAATGCAAGGATTAGGCAAGGAGTACGACAGGGATGTCCACTTTCACCTATCATATTTAATGTATACATAGAACACGCTATAAGGAAAATTATAGAAACAGACAAGGGTGGGGTAGCATTTAACGGGGAGAAAATACATTTTATACGATTCGCAGACGATATCGCAGCATTTGCAGAAACTTCAACCCAATTAGAACAGCTATTGATAACCATGGACACAGTTTTTAACGAATTAGACTTAAAGATAAATATTAAGAAAACGAAAACTCTCACAACTACAAAACGCAGAACCAGTCATCCTACTATAGTTCTCAACAATACGCCAATTCAACAAGCAAATAGTTTTAAATATTTAGGCAGCTTAATTACAGAGAACTCTAGATGCACACCAGACATCGTTGCGAGGATTGCTATGGCAAAAAAAGCTTTCAACCAGAAGAGACAATTGTTGAAATCCCGTATGTCATGCAAAAACAAGAAACTTCTGATCAAGGTGTACATCTGGAGTATAGCCCTTTATGGATGTGAAACGTGGACAATGACCCTAAGAGATAGGAAGAGAATGGAAGTGTTTGAAATGTGGTGCTGGAGACGAATGGAGGGAATTAGTTGGAGAGATAAGATTACGAATGAGGAGGTGTTACGAAGAGTAAATGAAAGACGAGCCATCCTGAAAACGATTGAAAATAGACGCGGAAAAATGATCGGACATTTGATGCGACACGACCACTTTTTTATTACTATTCTGGAGGGACGGATTGGACGTAAGAGAGGTCGAGGAAAGCCCAGACGCAGCTACATGGACCAAATAAAAGAAAAAGTAGGGGCCGTGTCGTATCAAAGTGTCAAAGAGCTGGCACAGGATAGAAAAAGCTGGAAAATACTCCATCGACAAGAGATTAACTCTTAAGTTTATGATGATGTAGTCACACTACTATACACACTATTATTTAATAGTTAAAAACAATAAAGGGTCGACTGGCCAACATTTCAGTGGAATTCGTACACACGTAATAAGTAGGTATATAAAATAGTATCAGGACAATGCTTAAGTGGTAGGTATAATTACTATAATTAGGTCTACAGCTACAATATGTTTAGTCTACCAAACAAGTATGTAAGGTACACTTTCTTAACATAATTATATTTGTCAGCTTACTTTAATTTGTTCGAAAAATACTGTAAGTGATGTAGTCTATAAATTTAATCTATAATGTTATAAAAAAGGAAAAATATAACTAAATACAAAGGAAACATATTTACTCTAGTCATCAAATGCGTTTGTCAGTCGCTTGGCCTACTAATGCAACAACTCTTCTTTTATGCTTGTTTTCTAGTATATACCAAACTTGTATATACCAAATTTCAACTTGATTGGATTCATCATCATCTTGAGCCGAAAGACGTCCACAGCTGGACATAGGCCTCCCCTAAAGATTGCCCGAATGACCTGTCCTGTGCCACCCGCATCCAGCGAGCTCCGGCTCCTTCTTCACCAGGTCATCAGTCCACCTTGTGGGGGGCCAACCCACACTGCATCTCCAGTACGCGGGCGTCACTCGGGATTAGATAAGTATTACTTACCTATGACATTCAGATTTTAAATTTGTACTTTTTGTAAATTGACATGTGATATTTAAAATATTATACAATAAATGATTATGATTATGATTATTATGATTATTTAAAAAAAGTAGAGCTTGCATAATTAGTTCGCAACAAGATAATATAACACACGCTTTGTTTCATTTCAATATTTTTGCGAAATCGATTAATCTGCTTCCCCATTCGGAAAGTTTTAATTACCGATAAAGTAATGAAATGGTAATGTCCTAGTTATCTACATTATAAAAGAAATGGATTTGTGGTTAACAATATCATTTACAATTTGAATACAGAAGTATCAGGATTTGAAATTGTTTAAAACAATGTACATTAAGGTACAAATACTTTTAACTAGTTATTCAAATTATTCATTCTTAACTTCATTAAAGCGGTCGTCAAAGTACCTAAATCTAACTTTATAATATCAATTATTTTTTAGTTAGAAATGGTAGTGACCCTGCCTGATCAGCCAATGTTTCTGGGTTCAAATCCCGGTAAAGGCATTTATTTGTGTGATGAGCGTGTTTTCACATATAAGTTTTTGTATTATAATATTGTGCATGTCGTCGTCAGATTACCTTAGCCTTCTTCAGTTCTTACTACGGGACTCAGTCAAGCTGTGTAAGAGCCATCATCATCATTGGCCACAGCATCTTTGCAGATGATAGTTGCAGCGACTAACATATAATATTTCCTATAATATCATGGGTGTTTCGTCTCACCTCCGTATCACACCAGATCTGGGGTCAGTCAGGGCTCGATACTTGGCCCGCTCTTATTTGGACTTATGATCAATGACTTAGAATCAGTCGTTAAGCATGCACAATGCTTATTGTATGCTGACGATTTGAAACTCATATACGGAGTAAAGAGTAGTGCGGATAGTAGTTCTCTTCAAGAAGATATTACCTCAGTAATGAACTGGAGCATTACCAATAAGCTGATTTTTAATACGTCCAAGTGTGCTGTTTTCACGTTTAGTCGTTCGGCGACACCTCGACTTGAACAGTATACTCTCGGAACTGAGGTTATTACTAGGGTCTTTTCTGTAAAGGATCTTGGTGTGGTCTTCGACGACCGTCTCACCTTTCACGAGCATATCCGCACACTTGCTGATGGTTCGTTTAGGAGACTAGGCTTTGTGATTCGGAGTGTCAAGGATTTCTGGGACATCGGGACTATAGGGATGGTTTACAGTGCCTTGGTCAGAAGCAAGCTTGAGGCTTCGTCAATCATCTGGCACCCATATGAGTCCACCTACGCCTTACTTCTGGAAAAGATCCAAAAGGCATTCTTGAGATTCTTGTTTAAGAAAAGATTTGGATATTATCCATTTCTTTATCCAACAAAATATTTACTCGGATGCCTCGGATATAACTCGTTAGAAGTAAGGCGTAACAACAAACTGCTGACCACCGCTTGTCGCATACTGCGTGGTGAGTCAGACTGCCCGGAACTTGTGGCTCGAGTCTTACGGCTCTACGTTCCGGATGTGCCCAGAGTCAGTCTGAGACCACGAGCTCGCCCCCTCCTGGCAGTACCGGTGACGCGCACGGTGTCGCATAAGAATTCGCCGCTCTGTCGTGCGCTTACATTGCTCAATACGCTTCTGACATCCGCACCTGAATGCGACATGTTTGCGTGGAGATGGGCGAATGTGTGTTATGAATGTTTAAGGTTTTGTGAGTCGATGGATGACAGGTTGTCTAGTATTTTTGTTTAAGTTTTGTTTTGTTATAAAATTTGTATTTTGTGTACAGCGAAAATGTATATACTCTATTTCTCGGTGTATTGGCTTGTCTGTAATGCCGTGTAAATATATTGTTATTAATTAATAAATAAATGTCAGATAATAATAATTTTATTATATTTTGTTGTGTAATTGTGGCTTAGGCGAGAGACTGGCAATCTGTCACTGCAATGCCACAGTTTCGTTTTCTTTCAACCTCCTTATTTGCCAAGAAAGGCACTGAAGCTTTATTAGTTTCATGTGCTCTGCCTACCCCTTTATGGGATTCAGGCGTGATTGTATGTGTGTATGTGTTATTGTCAGGTCATATGTGTCTGTGCCCTAATTGCGGCAGCGGCAGCCCAACACGGACACCACGCGCATTCCTCGCAGCACATCTCCAAGCACGATGAACATCCTCAGGAGGTGACCATTAAAGACCACCACGGTCATGAGAAGCATGTCGACTATTATGTGAGTAAAATTATAAACAATAATAATCAATTTTGTGTCATTATAAAAATATCTTTAGAGTAAGAAAAATCAATTACAATACTTGATCCATGAACTAATAAACGAAAATATTATTAAAATTCTGTAATGTAAAAAATACTCAAGGCACAAAGCTAGTCGTCGTTAGTCGCTTTTTAAAATGCCGTGCGCGCCATATATCGGTAGCAGTTCCAGCCCTAACTGAGGCCTGGGGTCCCTTGTTTGTTAGTATCTATCTAGCCACTAACGTCTCAATTGTTTACAGACTCACCCCAAATACAAGTTCGAGTATAAAGTGAACGACGAGCACACGGGCGACCACAAGACCCAGAACGAGCACCGCGAGGGCGACACCGTGCACGGTTTCTATAGCCTGCACGAGCCCGACGGCTCCGACAGGCACGTGCACTACCACAGCGACCACAAAACCGGGTGAGAATTCACGATCAAAATACTATACACACAGACCGATGGATTGAAATGGACACTGGGACGTAGTGCGAAAAGAATTTCAGCCAGTCTCAGTAAAAGACGCACCTACTGACACTGTCTGAACTAGCACTGCATACAAATACGAACGTTTCCGTAAAAAACGAAGGAAAACTGTAACATAATTAGAGATTCTGAAGTAGGTGCTAGCATCAGGCTTGCATGGTAGCGCGTGAGGCACTTACAAATAATACGATAGGGACGGCGTGATTTTTATCATTTATCGCTCGACCATGCTTGCCTGCCTAGTTATTTTGCCTCGGGCAAAATCAACTATGTTTTTTGCTATCGCATATGACCGAAATATTTTTTATGCTCAGAAATGTATGCTAACGAATCTTCGAATTTTACGCATTTAAACTTACTTCAATATTTACTTAAATCTTGTAAATAACAGAAGTGAGAGTCCCTTCGATGTTCTAAGTATATTCATTTTATTTCCTTATAAATCAATAATTGTCTGTTATATTTTTTTAGTTTCCACGCTGATGTCAAGCATAGCACCCACCACATCGTTCCTCACCATCATCATCATCATTAAAAAATAAACGAATCGTTAAATCATGATTGTTGAAAATGATACTCATTCATTTATCTTATTATTAATTTTGTAAATAAACTTTTATAGCATACTTTTGTTTGAGTTTATAATTATGTATATTACGAAAAAAAATTGCTTATTTAAAGTTTATAATTTTTATTGCATTTAAAAAGGGTTACCATGATCGGTGTTATAAAGAAAACATTTTCTGTGATGTTTATTCTATCGAGCAAAGTATCTGGTCTATTCTTCAAGATAAAAAGTGTTATATATTTATGATGCTATTCATGTTTTTGTCAACTAATCCCTCGTTTAGCAAAGATAATGAAATTCTAAAAAAAACTTATATTTAATCCGCAATTAATACTTGTACTGTACATATGTAGATATGTAATCATTTTTGTGAAATAAAATCGAATTCCTAATAAAATATTTTACCTTTGTGTATATGGTGTGTAAAAGAAATGCTTGTGCTGTAAGGGCTCAAGAAGTATTGACTGATATGTTCGTATCTGACTGATAATTCTTTTTCACCACACCCGCAAACTAAATGTGCTATTACACGCAGGCGGAGCGTGAGTTATAGAAAATTTGTTCTCCCAAGGGAGTAATGAAATTTCTAGTACCTTAAAAAAAATTAACATCTATTTACGTATTTTTTATATTGCGAGTGTGATGAAAAACATTATGTGTAAATCGGGGAGTATGAATATTACAAACTCGAGTCTTTAAATCGCTCCGGCAAGCCGTCGCGATTTAACTAACTCTCGTTAGTAATATTCAACTTCCTCCCCTCGTTGCACAATGTACTATTTCATCACATTTGCTGTTTAAAGGTATCATTGCGTCTACGTGTACTGAAGCATAATGTACTATTTTATTCCCAAGGGAATAATGTATTTAGTTTTAAAAAATAATACAATCCGTACAATACTTCAGGCAAAGGATGTTTCAATCAGCCAAGGATTTTTGTTGCACAACCAAAATGTGACTATTAAGCTATAAAAATATTATACGGTGTGCAAAATGCATTTTATTTATGTTTTACATTTATTTCAGTGTGTTTTGCATTTATTTCGTAGATTTAACTCAGATAAATTGTTATAATTTACAATCTGACAATGTGCTCTCTACTCGCGCTTGACCGCGAGCATACGCGAGGCACCCACCGTTGCCTAGCAACGGAGAGTACAACAGATCAAAATATTCAAATGAATGCAAAATAAGTAAAATTTAAGTTTAATTATATGATTTATATGCTTTTTTGAATATTGCATTTAAGTTACATGCAGGAGTTTCGTGTTTGTTTTCATTCAAAAAGTGTTTGTTATCAATAACAATGGATTTAATATGAATAATCTGATATATATATATGAAGATACACGACTGGTCGCGACGCCACCGTTGCGTTGAAGGTTTTGCCTTATGACTTTTTCTCTCAAATGTGATGAAAAACATTGTGTGTAACTCAGGAGGTAAGGATATCAAATACTCGTGTCTATATTTACTCCAGCCTGCGGCTGTCGTGAATATCTCACGACACTCGTATTTAATGTCCTCCTTACCTGCCTTGTTACACAATAATAAATAATAATAAATAAATAAATAAATAATAAATAAATATTATAGGACATTCTTACACAGATTGACTCAGGCCCACGGTAAGCTCAAGAAGGCTTGTGTTGTGGGTACTCAGACAACGATATATACCTCTATAATATATAAATACTTATATACATAGAAAACATCCATGACTCAGGAACAAATATCTGTGCTCATCATACAAATAAATGCCCTTACTGGGATTCGAACCCGGGACCGCGGCGCAGCAGGCAGGGTCACTACCGACGGCGCCAGACCAGTCGTCAAACAATGTACTATTACCAGTTAAATAAATTACTAATTAAAGTACTATTACCAGTAAATAAATGTAAAACATAAATAAAATGCATTTTGCACACCGTATAATATTATTTTGTAGACATAGTAAAATTAGGTGACCTAAATTAGAGTCATTGATTACTTTAGGTCACACTCGTAGACATAGCTCCTAATAACATCGATCATTTTGTGGTTAAAGGGCTAAATATCGTCACTACTTTAAAAAAATCTCGTATCTCACGGTGTTCCCTAAAGTTAAAACGCAGTAAGTCTACCTATATGCATTCCATACATACTTACTACAATTTTCTTTTCATTGACAGACTAAAATACAAGATTTTTTAAAAGTAGTGACGATATGTTGCCTCTCTGTCGCGTGTCGGGTAGGCCCTTTGATTTTGGCAGATAGACCGAATCATAAGTTTCGATTTAATTGACGACCGGTCTGGCTCAGTCGGTAGTGATCCTGCCTGCTAAGCCGCGGTCCTGGGTTCGAATCCCGGTAAGGGCATTTTATTTGTGTGATGAGCACAGATATTTGTTCCTGAGTCATGGATGTTTTCTATGTATACAGAGTGGGGCCTGTAACAAAAGCAAAAAATTAAACTGTAAGCTATTCTCCTTATACTGATCAACATTTGTTCAGCGACTTTTAAAAATAACTTGTATTTTGATTTTTATTACCATTGAAAGTTTTTTCTAAGAGGTAATGTATTGCGAATTCTGTTAAGTCTAAAGTGTGACAGACAACGTCAATGACAACAATAATGGCGTACATTGAAACTAATATTTATTTTGTATGAAAAATAAAAAAAATAAGTAAAGTTTTCATAATTTTTAAAAGTCACTGAACAAATGTTGGTCAGTTTAAGGAGTATAGCCTACAGTTTAATTTTTTGCTTTTGTTACAGGCCCCACCCTGTATAAGTATGTGTTTATCTATTTAAGTAAGTATATCGTCGCTTAGCACCCATAATACAAGGTTTGCTTAGTTTGGGGCTAAGTTGATCTGTGTAAGTTGTCCCCAATATTTATTGATTATTTTTTATTTATTAATTAGTTGTCAAAACGTACCTAATCATATCGATTTAAATCATTGTCTTGGGTCGCGTTTTAATTTATCGCCACTCTTTTTTCCTGCTTTTCGCACTTGTGGCGTATACTGTTATTGAATTACCTAATTGTTAGGTCCTATTGACAACAACTTATCGGATAGTAATTCAAACCCAAAAATATGATTAAATATGACTTTATTTCAGTACACGGTTCATTTTTCAAAACATAACGACATAACAAGTATCACAGATTTAGACATCAACAGTAAGAACACGGTAGTTATAAATTAATGGTGATAATTATGGTGCTCAGGAACAATGTGGTGTGTGCTGTGCTTGATGTCTGCGTGGAAACTGCAAAAGAAAAAAGAAAAATTAAGTATATTTTGACCAGAAATTTCTCAATTCAAACATAGACATGTTAGATATACTTCACTTGACTGAGGCTCGATAGTAAATACTCGTAATGGAACCTAAACTAAATGGTTTGCTATGTTCTTATGTACTGACAACCTGCTACTTATGGGATGGTTTGGGAAACATATGATATATGATTTGGATTTTGCAAGTTTTGAAATTCGGATCAAATTCATTCGGAAGATATTTACAATTAACAAAACGTCGCAAGAACACGAAGGTCTTAAGAAGATACGGTAGCGAAAATGCTAAAATGGAAAAAAAATGTCCATTAAGAACAACTCAGTCAAACGACATTTCAAAAAAAATGTTTATAATCGAGGTTCCGCTCTCGACTCTTTCCTCCTTCAAACTTTAATCAATCGGTACGAAATTTGAGAATCTGAATAACAATAAATACTCTATGTCGGACCGTTTAGCTTTTTTGGTTAGTTGTTACCAATCTTGAGTATCACACCTGTTTTTGCGCCACAATGAAAAAAGCCGTTTTTGGAAATTTTTGATTGGCTCTAGAGTTTTTAAAAAGCAGAATATCAAAAAAATCAAAACGGTCCGACACAGATAAAAATAATAACAATCTGTGTTGAAAAAATCATTGCTCTATCTTTAAAAACCAGGGAGGAAATAGTCGAGAGCGTTTGTATGGAGAATTGACCCCTACCGTATCGTCTTAAGTAATTACATACATACATAATTATAATCACGCCTGTATCCCATAAAGCGACAGGCAGAGCACATGAACTACTAAGTTTCAGTGCCACTCTTGGCAAAAAGGGGTTGAAAGAAATTCAAATTGTGACATTGCAGTGACAGGTTGCCAGCCTCTCGTCTACGCCACAGTTAAACCCATATTTCACAGTCGACTTCTACGACACCCACGAGAAGAAAGGGGGTGGTGAAATTTTTAACCCGTCACCACAAGTAAGTAATTAGCCTCAAATAACTGTTTTTTGATGTTTTACTTCGAAGGAATATTTTTAAATTGATATCTTTATGTCAGCTTAAAAATATATTTACCCAGTATGCTTATCGCCATGGTAGTGCACGTCCCTGATGGAACCGTCAGGCTCGTGCAGGCTGTAGAAGCCCTTGACGACGTCGCCGTCGCGGTGCTCGTGCTGCGTCTTGTGGTCGCCGGTGTGATGGTCGTCTACTTTATACTCAAACTCGTACTTTGGATGGGTCTACAACAAAAAAATTAACTGTAAATACCATGTGATATATGATACTCAGAGCCAAGTATCATCACATGTGAACTGAAGATGACGGCCCAGCGGTCTGAAGAGCATAACAATACTTCCTATATCTGTGGGTCTGACCTAATTAATGGTGTCAAATGAACTCAGTGAAATCCACTGAGTTGTCCGGTGCTTTGCTAAAAAATGCCTCGATTGCAACAACACAAAAATTATGAACAATGTGAGACATATTTAAAATTACGAAGAATCAACTTCACAAAATTTGATGCCCCTATACAAATATATGAATTTGTTTCTTCTATCTAAATTAAGTTCTGTGAGCCGAAGAGATTTTTTAGTGTGATGAGGACAGAAACAAACATCTATTATCCTTCCTTACCTTAGTCAAGGGCGCTTTGTGTGTTTTGAGTTTTGATGAACTTAGTAAGCAGTGGGGTGATTTCGAAAGACACATAAATTATTTCCATCATATCAAGATTCCCTTTGGGAATCACCCGAGCATTTCTATGATTCGGAATTACCCCACTGCACCTTGAGAATGTCTATAAAAAATGTTATACTTACATAGTAATCGACGTGCTTCTCATGTCCATGGTGGTCGTGAATGATGACCTCATGAGGATGGCCGTCGTGCTTGGAGATGTGCTGAGAGGAGTATGCATGGTGCCCATGTCCATGCTGGGCCGCCACCGCTCCCAAGACTGCTGTCAGGCACAAAACCTAACAAACAAATATACACTGAAATAAATGTCATACACAAAGAAAAAATAACCAAGGCCTCCAAGTGTTTAACACAAGACGTGTTCAAGGAAAGAAATATACAGTCAAAATCGCTTTCTCCTAATCCTTTTACTAGCTGTATTTGGTTATGAATTACCTACGTCGTTTAAACAACATCGTAGCTACACAACAATTAAAATATGTTTTTTAAAAATAGCAAGAAATTGATTACTCTTTAAGTACATTTATTAATGTAGTGTAACGGATAATTTCGATATTTAGCTTTAGCCATAAGTACTTACATATAATATGTGTAACAATATTGTACTAAAGAAAACAGAGAATACCCAAAGAGATTGTGATCCATCAATTAAAATTATTGACCTTGGCTGTTCACAAGTTTTAGGGTCCGCTTAAATTCCCTGGTCCTAATGATGTACCTACTAAAATGTAAACCCTAAGAAACAAACTGGTTTTTTTTTCAATCGTCGGATAAGAATATATGTTAAAGAACTTTTTTTTACCTTAAAATACATTATATTAGTGTATATAGATGTCTAGGTGTGTATGAAGTTTGTAGTCCAACTGATACCTCTTGAAAACAAAACGTTGTTTTTATATTATCTACCGACAGCCTTTGCAATAGTAATTGAACATTAATATGACCGTAAAAATTAAATGAATATGGCGCTTGTTACAAAATTGAGCAGCGCGAGATATGCCTTGGCCTGAATAATATAGTTTATCTTGGTCTAATTTCAAAGCAAAGTGAGGTAAAAGTACCAGTGCTCGACAGTGTCCCTGTTAGATGTCAGTTTCAATCTTATGTTATTGTCAATAAATGTGGCAGAAGGGTGTCATCTATTGGATATTAGCTAGTACTTCTAATTTACCTTATATACCTAGTTAGCTTTAACCTTATTGTTATAGGTATTTTATGTTATTTTAAAGACATCTTCTCCGTAGAAATTAAATAGTGTAATTGTGATTATCTTGTGATTAATCATAATTTTATAAAAATTAGGTACAACTACCTACGTAGAGATTCACGTTTTATTGTATGATTTAGGGCCGGTTGCATCAAACCGTCTGTCACCGTTAAAACATTCGTGAAATTTTATTGTATGAGAAGTTCCATAGACATTTATGCTGAGTGTCTGTAAAATAGAAGAAAATAGAAATCATTTATAGGCAACACATCAATAGGTGTATATTGATCATTAATAAATGATTTCTATTTTCTTCCACATTCCTATTTTATTTATCTATTTATTTGTAAATAAATAGATAAAATAGGAATGTGGTTGATGCAACTGGCTGGTGGTTGATCTCTGTCTCGATCCCAATAGTTCTAAGATGAAAATATTTACTACCTATGCTAACGGAAATGGGTTCCCAAGAAAAAAAAATGCGCAGAAATAACTTTGGTTTGGAGATATGTACATAAAGTAATTAATAATAAAAAATAGAATGTGTGATACTTAAAGACGCACTATATTATTGAAGTCCTAATTAACCTGAGTGACGGCAAATGTCTATTGGTTTGACTCGATTTTCGTTTTGTATGTCTGGATGTTCTCTACAGGTCCCAATTCTTATTTTAAAGCATATATGCCTAAAATAACAATCAACAAACACTACCTTATTCATAACCTATAGAGCTTTTCCAGCTGGTATTATTACCATTGAACTGCGTACTCGTATTTTAGTTTAATTTTAAACCGAGTGCAATAAGAAAATGGTTACAACTAGCCAAAATAAACTTTATTCTCTCCTTCAAATTCTGCAAATCAATTGTGCACGTCACATATATAGGCAAGACACAGTGTGCAACTCATTTCAGCCGCTACATTGAATTTGCGACACACTCTTTGTTGCAAATTTGGCGATTGGCTTTGACTTACTTTTTAATTATCAATAAATTACTCCTTTATATCTTATTGTTACAATTTTGGTATTATAAAAGAACAAATTTGTTCGGCGTAGTTATCAGTTTACAGATAGACTTCATTAGATCAACTGCACTGCACTCATATACTTATTAAAAATGATGCTTAAAGTAAACATTTATTCCTTTTTTTAATATGATCGATTTTTTTTTCAAACTAAAAAAAACGACCCAGTACGGGTCAATAATTTTTTCTCATTTCCTCAATTCGAACTTGTCATTTGTCCGACTGTTTTTTGTTTCCAAATCTTGCTGTCATTTAAAACAATAAGAAATATTGATTAACCAGGTAGTCCCATCGAAAGCTCAGCGATAGATATTTACATACTACATACTCTAATCTTTTAAGAAACTTTGTTCATTATAATTTTCAAAACTCTTAAATATTTACACAACTTAATTTTTTTTTATATAAACATGAAATTCCATTATTTTCAGATTGTGGGCCTTCTTGCCTTAGTGGCCATTGCGGTCGCACAGCACGGACATGGCCACGGGTATTCTTCCCAATACATCTCCAAACACGATGAACATCCTCAGATAGTCACCATCAAAGACCATCACGGCCACGAGAAACACGTCGACTACTACGTAAGTATAAAAAAATCTTAATACCTCACCTTAATAATAAATAATTGATCTATACATAAACGAGCGACGAATTGACGTAATTTTTTAAGTGGAGATAATTGCTGAAAGTGACACAGGCTCTCTCTTTCTCACGCATGAGAGAGCTTTCTATAGTTCCCACGCTAGCCCTTAAAATCAATAAATTCATAAAAAATAGAAAGCGCACGACGAGAAACCCGGCAGGCTGATGATTAGCATTGACGCGCTTTAAGTCCATTTCAACCTGGTGGAATGAGCAATACAGTCCCGCTGATACCATCCGGAAAATTTGCGAGACGTTTCTCTAGATGATGACTTTTTAGCCTCTTTGCCGGCGTTCCCTCGTCTTTTAGATGATTTTGTAATGAGTGTAATACTTAATCCTTTCTGTCTAAGTTACTTGCAATCGTATGAACATATTCACCTTATACCTTGCGTATTTCAATTACAGACGCATCCCAAATACGAGTTCAAGTACCAAGTGGACGACGATCACACGGGCGACCACAAGGCGCAATACGAACACCGTCACGGCGACGACACCAAGTCAAACTACCACGTCGATGTCAAACACATCGTTCCTCACCATCATCATCACTAAACGGGAATAACAAGGATTTATTTATTTGCCAGTTGTTAAACAGTGATAAAGACACAATTGTTATTTTTACATAATTTTAAGATGAAGAAAATAAATTAAATTATTCAATTTGAAAATTGCATTTAATTACAGGTTTACATAGACTCATTTGTTTTATTGTAGTATGTTCTACAATATGTTAATAACAGCCTAGAATAAAAGGTATTCTATATAGGTTTCGTATTGTCATTTGTGTTCACGATAGCGCATTAACTTGACAAATATAAATTTTTTCCCCTCATTAGCTCGGAAACATGTGTTTTGTCCTTTAATACCAGCGGGTAAAAACGCATTTTATACACTAGTGCGTAAAGTAATTTGACCTTGAATATAGTCAAATTAACTGCTTTAAAATTGATAAAAGTAGGTGAATCTAGTAATAAAGATGATTTACCACCTGTGGAACTACTGGAAGCAGTGAAAAAGGCATTTTTTGCGTTGTAGTTTCCTCGCTATAGTGAGGGGAAAAGTTTTGTGTTACACTCGGGTGCAAATGTATTTTACTTCTCGTGTGTTCAAAAAGTCGCAAGTTCAGAATTCTATTCTCGAACCACTCGCTTCGCTCGTGGTTCAACTATAGAATCCTTTCACTTGCTCGTTTTTCAATTCCACACTCGGCGTTAAAATACAACTTTGCCCCCTTGTATAACAAATAACTATTTTCACATGATAATACGAACGACGTATACCTTTTGTTCTAGGCTGTTATTACCATTTTATACACCTACCTAGAAAAGGGAATAGAAATTTGTGAGACAAGAGGACAAAATATCAGACATAATTTACGGCGAGAGCGTAAAAACCTTGAACGAAGCAAATGTTTTTATAGTTGAATCCTGAGCGTAAAGAAGGTTTAAAATGTAATCCTAAGCTTAGTGAGAGATTCCAGTGTTATTGCATAAGGTGGATATTATTTTGCAAGCATATGACTTGTCACGTACCTACTGATTTTCACAGTGAGAAAATTATTATGTTCCAAATAAAATAATGTATGCAATAAAAAAATAAAAATAATAATGCATTTTAACAAAAAGGTGCACTATTTTTCCCTCCGAGCATGTAAGAAAAATGTGTCTTTGATTCTTTCTAGTAGAGAAAAACCGGCCAAGAGCGTGTCGGGCCACGCTCAGTGTAGGGTTCCGTAGTTTTTCGTATTTTTCTCAAAAACTGCTGAACCTATCAAGTTCAAAACAATTTTCCTAGAAAGTATTTATAAAGTTCTACTTTTGTGATTTTTTTCATATTTTTTAAACATATGGTTCAAAAGTTAGAGGGGGGGGACGCACTTTTTTTTCCTTTAGGAGCGATTATTTCCGAAAATATTAATATTATCAAAAAACGGTCTTAGTAAACCCTTATTCATTTTTAAATACCTATCCAACAATATATCACACGTTGGGGTTGGAATGAAAAAAAATATCAGCCCCCACTTTACATGTAGGGGGGGTACCCTAATAAAACATTTTTTTCCATTTTTTATTTTTGCACTTTGTTGGCGTGATTGATATACGTATTGGTACCAAATTTCAGCTTTCTAGTGCTTACGGTTACTGAGATTATCCGCGGACGGACGGACGGACGGACGGACAGACAGACATGGCGAAACTATAAGGGTTCCTAGTTGACTACGGAACCCTAAAAAGCCCCCTTTACGAAAATGTGATATGGTTTCTTACTAAAAGTGGTGCCTGCAGTGACCACCTGATGATTATTACGATTTTTATGAGTGTGCAATGATAAAACTCACTGTATATGAAACGAGAATAAACAGTAAAAAGAGCCGAAAATAACAAGATTTTTGTAAATTATTATTAATAAAATAATTGACACAATGACGTCTAAGTAAATTGGACATCAGTCATAAAAAATATGATTTAACACTAGAACAGTCGCGCCCTAGTTTCAAACACATTTGGTCGCAACTGGGTCCTCTGAACCCAGTGTTTAAAGCAATTATAAAACGAAGACTATTGAACTTCGATAATTATATTATACACTTTATATTCGTAAAATGGCCAATTACAATGGCCCAAATTACCAGGATTTGTAAAAGTCAGGTTAAATAAAGTCATTGCATACAATGGCATCTAAATTGGACATCAGTGGAAAGAATTATGATTTAAATTATTTTGTTTTTAAATCGAATGAAACAAAAGAAAAAAAACTATTCCACGTGAAAAACGATTGAATAACATAAAACAAATTATCTCAAAGTAGTTTTATTTCAAACAATAGAGATAAATAATAAAGAATAACAGGTTACATAAATAACATAGTGGCATTAAAATTCTATTCAGTGTTTTTAATGATGGTGGTGAACAGCCGTATTAAGTAATATTGACTAAACGCTGACACACGGGACACTCTAGTCTGTGATGGCTGTGGTTCCCACTAGTGATGATGGTGAGGAACGATGTGTTTGACGTCGACGTGGTAGTTGGACTTGGTGTCGTCGCCGTCGCGGTGCTCGTGCTGCGTCTTGTGGTCGCCCGTGTGATCGTCGTCCACTTTGTACTTGAACTCGTATTTAGGGTGAGTCTAAAATAGAATAAGGTTAGTTAATGTGACTGCTAATTGCTAAATAAACTTTAAGTGGCACACTCAAATAGGTTGTTTAATATTGGGTCCCAGGTCTTGTCTAGCAGCCTGAGGTTAAAATAAACCACATCAATAGTTAAATAAACCGGTCGTCAAATAAACCACATTTGACGACCGGTCTGGCGCAGTCGGTAGTGACCCTGCCTGCTGCGCCGCGGTCCCGGGTTCGAATCCCGGTAAGGGCATTTATTTGGGTGATGAGCACAGATATTTGTTCCTGAGTCATGGATGTTTTCTATGTATATAAGTATTAATATATATTATATATATCGTTGTGTGAGTACCCACAACACAAGCCTTCTTGAGCTTACCGTGGGCCTCAGTCAATCTGTGTAAAACTGTCCTATAATATTTATTTATTTAATACTTATTTATTATATTATTTATAGTTGCATAATATTGTGTGAACATCCCTAAGGCCTGATTTAGACAATGTGCGAACTTGCATGCGATTTTAGTTACGTTGCGGGCTTTTGAGGTTACATAGAATTTTGCACAGCCATCAATACCGCAATGTAATAAAACTCGTCTGCGAGTTCTCGTACCGTCTATTCTATATGGTCCCTAAGGGACACTGCCTGTAATGATTCATTTCAACGCGAACGTTTTCAATATCTTAGATATACTTCTAAGTCTTCTATCCATAAATAAAAGTGCTGAAGTATAAAAAATAGTAAGTAAGCTGTCACCAATTTAATGAATGTAATTCCGAAAGTCGTCTAATTACAAAAGTCGCATAAAAATCACCATTATTTCCATCATATCAAGATTCCCCTTTCGGAATTACCAGAGCATTTCTGTCATTCAGATTACCCTAATGCCTTACCTACTAGTCCCAAAGTAGTACTTTTAGTAGGTTTAGTCGGTGCGCAGCAATGTCCGCTTATAGGTAGGTAGTATGTAAGTTATTTAGTTAAGAACGTAGAATAAGAAATATATATGCGATATACGAGCGCTTTATCCGCCAACAAACTGTCCTCAGTTTGGCGGAATTGTTTCTTGTAAAATAGTTGTAAGTTTCTTGTTATAAATAAATAAATAAAAAAACTTACGTAGTAGTCGATGTGTTTCTCGTGTCCGTGGTGGTCCTTAATGGTGACCACTTGCGCGTGGCCGTCGTGTTTCGAGATGTATTGGGAGGAATACCCGTGGTGATGTTCATGTTGGGCGGCTGCGATGGCGGCTAAGGCCAGGAGACATACAGCCTGAAATAAATTAATATTAGCACATTATTACACAAATTAACTCATTCTATATAAAACTTACTAAGGCTTGCTTTATAGATCGTTATATAATGATATTTATATTGCATAAAAAAACAAAATGTCTGTGCTTACATCACGTATAGGTACCTGTAATGAGCATTTCTTTTTTTTTGGCCACTTTTATGAAGTGTGATATTTTGGAAAAAAAAATATGCTATTTCTACTCAGAATTACTAGCCTTTTCAATCCTAGTAGTTAAAAAAATTGTCCCATACGATTTTTTCTTATTATGTTACCATTTTCCGTACATGTTGTATGGGGTAACAAAAGAGGAAAGTAACAAAAATGTATAGAAATTCTGGGACATTCTTTGTCTCCCAGTGAGATTGAAAGTACTCGTGATTCTGAGTACAATTGACCTAAAATTCCCTAAAACAATTTAAAAAAAAATATTAGCAAAAAAAAAAAGAAATGCTCTAACAATGGCCGGACCAAGATTTGGCCCGAGACCATTGACTTCATAGATGAAGTATAAGTAGGTACATACGTGATAGGCAGGGTCCCTAAACTAAAGCCAGAAATGTCGTCAAAATAGGATGCAATTACCTTAATTATCTTTGTTTAGCTATTTATATTCTAAAATTAATATAGAGATCAATACGAGTTCTATGTATTTATATTTATACTTACTTTGAGAATCATTTTTGGTATAGCTGAGTGATGTTGATCCAATGAAGTCCGATTGTGAACTGATACATAACCTGAAGGATTTTTTTTCTTTTATAATACCGAAAGTAAGACAATATCCATAAGTCCATAACGGAAGAATGGAAGGAATATGGAAGTAAGCCAATCGCCAAATTGGTGACATTATGTTGCATATATTTAATGCATTTATGCTTTCAAAATTTGAGACAGATTACAACAGAAAAGGATCACATAATTGGAAAATTAAAAAAAAATGAAAAATGTTTATTATATAAATTATAAATTTCAGAAAATCACGACCCTGTGTTCGGAGCTAGGAAACCCTGTCTTACAGGACGCAGTTTTGTCGCACTAGTAACTTAATCCATCCATACTAATATTATTAATGGGAAAGTGTGTGTGTCTGTTTGTTTGTCCGTCTTTCACGGCAAAACGGAGCGACGAATTGACTGAAAAGTCCAATAAGGTTAGACTATTAACTGATACTATAGAAAGAAAACTGCTCTTTTATATTGCCGAAGACATGATACATAGTTATTATCGATGTGCATATTATTTATTACTAATTAAAAAGCTACGACCAAACGCAAGCATTGTTGTGAAAAGTTTCGCAAAACATTTGGTCTCGAGCGCACTCGTAAAACGGCGGCTAGTATTGCAAAATTTTTACTACAAGTACAATGTTAGCTTATGTTACATACATACATACATACATACAATCACGCCTGTATCCCATAAAGGGGTAGGCAGAACACATGAAACTACTACAGCTTCAGTGCTTATGTTACGATTAATTATTATCTGTTTAGCAGATAATTGAAGTAACTTATTGCAAAAAAGTTAGTATCGGGTGTTTGTTTATCACACCACAAAATCGAGAACAGAGGATCTTGATACCAATAAAAACATATGAGCAGCAAGGATGCTTTTATGAAAATATAAAGTTCAGTTATATTTACAAAGCTTAATTTGGTCCCACTGCTGGGCAAAAGCCTCCCCTGTGTTCTACCATTCAGCACGGTTCGCTACATGTTCCATTCAGTTGCTGTAAAATGCATAGATGTCATCCCGCCATCACTTCTTTGTGTAGGCTTTTGCCCAGGCTAACATGCGGTATACATTATGTGGTAGAAAATTTTGATACTACCAATCAGTTTGGGTTAATAATTTAATTTAATTAATGAATCAGCAAAAGTTGTTTTCATAATTTGTATGGAGATGTAGATTTTGAAGCGATGTTTTCGAAGATGGCCCCATAGTAAAATTTGGCTGTAGTCATGAGTAGATCCAAAAAATATTATTTTGTATCACCAATTTGATTTCACCTGTATTTACGAAATTTTGATCTCTCGTACCTACTTACTAAGTTTGGGCAGTATCTTAATTAAGAACATGCATGATAATAAATTTCTTACTCTTTAATGGATATCGCTCGATTTGTAATCCTCAAGTTAATGTATAAAAGAACTGGTTAGTTTTAAAAATGTATCAGTTCACAACTGTCCTTTCATCGAGTACAACTAATTAAAACAAAAAATGTATTTCAAGGTATTTTAAAATACTTACTTTAAAATTTGAAATAGTGAGTTGAATTTCGGATTTGGACTTGGAGATCAAACTAAGATTTTTAACATTATAGATTTTGTGTGTCGCTGGTCTGGTGGGGTTGGTGGCGGCGCAGCACGGGCACGAGCCCGCGCACTCCTCGCAGCACATCTCCAAGCACGACGGGCACGCGGAGCCGGTCGTCATCAAGGACCACCACGGCCACGAGAAACACGTCGACTACTACGTAAGCAACAAACAACTTTAGCCTGTTACAGTGCCTTCTTTTGTTTTGCCTACACACTGACAGTTGAATTGTGTTACAGACGCACCCCAAGTACAAGTTCAAGTACGAGGTCTCGGACAAGCACACGGGCGACCACAAGACGCAGCACGAGCACCGCGACGGCGACGTCGTCAAGGGCTTCTACAGCCTGCACGAGCCCGACGGCTCCGTCAGGGACGTGCACTATGAGAGCGATAAGAAGACCGGGTGAGTTGATTAATTTCTTATCTGTATGAGCACGTCAACTAATGAAATAACAAAAAATGCCTGCTTATGTTTGAAAATATCGTAATTATTAGAACTAAAATTGGATTTAATCGCATTAACTAAATCAATACCTATCTGAAGATATTGTATTTTATTATAGCAGTTTTCAATATTTACTGATTTATTATATGTTTGCAGTTTCCACGCTGAAGTGAAGCACAGCACCCACCACATCGTACCGGAGCACCACCATCACCATTAACGTTGGTTTTCCTAAACGTAGTTAGCTACGCAATTGTTATTGAATTTGTCAAAATAGTGATTTGTTTATTTAGTGTTTAATTAATAAAGTTTGTTAAAAAACACGTTTATGTCTATCTTATACTATTAAACGAGCAATTCTTGTATATTTATTTATTTATTTATTTATTTATATATACCGACGATCTCGGAAACCGCTCTAACGATTTCGCTGAAATTTGTTTTGTGGGGGTTTTCGGGGGTGAAAAATCGATCTAGCGTAGCCTTATCCCGGAAAACGCGAATTTTCGAGTTTTCATGAGTTTTTCTTTCGCATTTGTAAACGTAAAATATGGTCCTTAATTTCGCCGCGCGCGCATCGATTCCGCTTAGCTCAGTCGCACGAGGTCGGTCTAATGTACGCAGATAGATCGTAGGTGTCAGGGTTTCGAATCCCGGTCAGAAATTAAGTTTTTGTTTTTTGTCTTTTTTTTTGTTTTTGTATTTATAAGAGTTTTTTTTTATCTAAAGACGTGATATATTAAAATAGAACCGAGCGAAGCTCGGTCGCCCAGATATTTATACTATTACCATGAATATAAACTTAAAAATAAGCGCGTTACAAAACACGGAGAAACTAAAAAGCCAAAAATAATAAACCTTTCAATTCAGATTTCTTATCGTATTGCAATAAGCTAAACATCCAAATTATAAACAAATCAATTATTTTTGTAGTCGGTACCAGACCTGTTCGTCGCCTTGCTATTGCCTGTTTGCCCCACCCAACCATACACAGGCTGGTACCGACTCCAAAAATAATTGATTTGTTTATAATTTGGATGTTTAGCTTATTGCAATACGATAAGAAATCTGAATTGAAAGGTTTATTATTTTTGGCTTTTTAGTTTCTCCGTGTTTTGTAACGCGCTTATTTTTGAAGGCGGTTTTATTTTTTGTTAAAAAGTTTATTTATTTGTTGATTTTTAGTGGTTCCTAGTGATATTACATGTATCAGTCCGAATACATGTACAGTAGTGAAAGAATTATCCTTTAACTCCTAACCATTGAGGACTTGACCTTCCATCATCAGCTCAGTTGATTTTTAGTGGTTCCTAGTGATATTATATGTATCAGTCCGAATACATGTACAGTAGTGAAAGAATTATCCTTTAACTCCTAACCATTGAGGAGTTGACCTTCCATCATCAGCTCAGCCACATAAAATTATTACCATCAGACGTAAATACTGGTGTACCTTTGAAAAATAGACTAAAAACATTACATGTGCCTATAACATTTGAAGAGTTCCCTCGATTTCTCCAGGATCCCATCATCAGACCCTGACTTGGTGCCAATGGGACCAACTCGGGGTTATACCGGTTCGATCAAAAAAAAATTTTTGAAAATCGGTTCACGATTCTCGGAGATATCGAGTAACATACATACAAAAAAAAAATAAAAAAAAAAAACATTCAGTCGAATTGAGAACCTCCTCCTTTTTTGAAGTCGGTTAAAAACTATGTACCCTACTGATATGTTTCAAGTCTTATGAAAAAATACTTTCATAATTTTTGAGTAAAATTGGATATAGCCGGACGTCGGACAGATACAGACGTAACTATGAAAGAAGAAAGAAAGAAAGAAAGAAACCTTTATTTTGAATTAATGTAGGTACACAGTTACAAGATGTTAAAGATGATTAGGTAGTTTCCATTTACATTCAACCATTATTGGTGTGCAAAAATTGGTGTGCTAAACATAATTTATAAAATGGTTTATACTTTGAAAAAGTGGCTCAATACAGCGATAAAGTGCAGCTTTGATAAAGTGGCTCATAATGAGTCGTGTAAACAGAACGTGAAATGGAACGAAACGCGTCGTCTGTCATTTAAAGTAGTGGCATCTTACCAATGTTACCAACTTAATGCACGTTCAAAAACCTTAATATGTTACGCGATTTGTCATAATTATTTTATGTTATTTGCAATACTTCGAGGCATAAATGGTCGACTGATTTAAAATGTAGTTATATATTAAACAATCGACCCAAATCGTAAATGTTTATGTTTTTATGGCACACAATGAAATAAATAAATTGTGTGGGATGGATAGCAAAATCGAAAATATAAACGCAAGTTTAAAAGCTTCAAAGATAGGTACTAGGGTGGAGCGAAAAAAACACTTTTCTGGAATTAGCAAACCTAATAGTTATCAATCAATGACCCTTAGTCTATGAAGCCTTTGTACGAATTTTCAGCTTTTTAAATCAACATCTTCAGCCTCCGCATTGGGTTTGAAATTTTGAAAATCTCGTACAAACCTGAAATTCAACTTTTAGAAAAAAAAATTCGGCAGTATTATGTTTAGTATATGTTATTGATACATTCATATCATTATAAGAAAAACTTGCGAAAATAGCGTCAAAAATCCCCAAAGTTCGCCTAGTTTTAGTACATTGGCCAAAATAGCCGCTAAAATTCTGAAAATTGGCGATTTTTAACGCAATTTTCGCAACTCTTGGTAGTTTCTTGTAATAATATGTATAAATAATGTATACTGAACATAATACTGCCGAAAAACATTTTTTATCTGAAAGTTGATTTTTCAGGTTTGTATGAGATTTTCAAAATTTCAAACCTAATGCCATTGAGGTATAATGTACTAGAGAGGACACGGCGAACAAAAAGTTTGCGCCACGAACATAAGTCCAGTGGACTTATGTTGCCTCAGTCAGTCTCTGCGCGTGGTGGGAGGAGGTTGTCTCTGACTGCACACAAATAAAATGAAAAAATGCCTTCCTGTGCTATAAGATACTGTTGAAGCCATACGAGAAAATCTAATAAAAGTGACGGTGTCACATTTCATCGGTTAGTAGACAAGCTATTTTGATCTAACTTAATTTACGTAATTATTATAATGAAGGGACGGGCTCCTTAAACGCGAAGCTATGGCCGCCATTTTGACAACTGGAATCATAGATGAATCGCGCAGACATGACATGTAGGTAATAAGGTATAATAATTGTGATCATATTCTGTTTTCAACATATAATATAAAAATATTTATTTCAATTTATACTTTTGAATATTACACGGTTCTAATACGAATTTTAGTCGATAATATTATACAATAAGCATGATTTTGAATTATTTCTGAATTCTCATTATTGACGAAAAATAGTGACACCAACACTGAAATAGTATTTAATGCAACCGGTGTTTAAGGGAGGTAAAACAAGGTGAATGGCGCGATTATTATTCTGAGCGACAGAAACTTACAAAACTAATTTTATTCAAGGGAAATTAAAATTTATGAAAAAAACAATTACGTATGTTTATTTCACTGAGTAGAAATTAAATATAACACAATGTATAATAGTGCTAAAAGTAAACTACTTAGTATTTCACACACAAAGTATAAAACAAAGGTCTACACTAAAAGTGTCGCGTCTAGGTGGTCAAGTCTTACTCTATGACACGGTTCGCTTCACGCGCATGCGCCTCGCGCTGCCGCCGCTGCCGGTCGGCGCACAGAATATGTTCGAGTTGTCATTTCTAGTACGTAGTACATAATAGTTCAATGCCTAATGCGGAGGCGGAAGATGTTGATTTAAAAAGCTGAAAATTTGCACAAAGGTTTCATAGACTTAAGGGTCATTGATTGACTATTAGGTTTGCTAATTCCAGAAAAGTGTTTTTTCGCTCCACCCTAATAGGTACGTCAATGTCATTGCGAAAATTGGGAGTTCGGATTGTTTATCGTTTTAGTAGTGTTTTTTCGCAACTGTATTAAAAAACGTCGTTAGTCACACGTGCGAGAATGTCTTTATTCACTCGTCTCGAGTTTAATGACATATTTCTCGCACTTATAACGAATGTACTATTTCATACCTCATTGGACGTCAATTGACAAGACTTTCGAGGAAAATCGCACGATTTAACAACTTTTGCAAAAAAGATGTTTTATATTCTTAAGACGAATACAAAAAGTCAATATCTATATGCAGTATAAGTAGCTAAGCTCAAAATTCTATTCAATTTGGAGAATAATTACAGTTAGACAACGAAATAGATGTAATATTTTTATTTATATTTACAACGATTATAACACATAAAATTACACAATCGTATTACAAGCACAAACACAAATCATAAATTATTTGGAAGACACAAACTTGGTAACCAAATTAATGGTGATGAGTGGGTACTACATGCTTGGCGTGTCCTTCACGCTGGATCTGGGCATTGAATCTGGGGAGAAAAGGAGCATGTTATTATAAGATCCAAAGAAATATTTATAATTATCCTGATGTCATCATCGGAAGTGCAGAGCGCTGAAGCCAAATTATGATTTCTATTTCTGGTATCGAAATTATTGTCAGTATGATTTACCAGCAGACTAAAATGTTAAACATTGGCCGATAAAAAAAGGGCACCGATGAATGTAATGTTCAGATTTTAATAAAATAAGTATTATTACATTGTAACTTACCCAGTTTTGTGATCAGCAGTGTAATGCACGATCCTGACAGTGCCGTCGGGCTCATGCAGGCTGTAGTAGCCCTTGACGACGTCGCCGTCGCGGGCCTCGTGCTGCGCCTTCTTGTCGCCGGTATGCGGGTCCTCCACCTTGTACTCGAACTCGTACTTAGGGTGCGCGTAGTAGTCGTGGTGGCCCTCGGGCGCCTTGCCGGGCACGTCGTGACGCTGGATGTTTTGTGAGGAGACGGCGTGGTGGTGAGAGTGGTGAGATTCAGTTTGGATCGGCTGATATGACACTACGTGCACGGGCTCGTGCTGCACATGACCGAGTTGCACATGACCAAGCTGAACATGACCTAATTGTTCATGCCCAAGCTCATGACCGTGGCTCTGATGAAGAACAATACTTTGAGACGAGTACGCATGCCCTTGTTCATATTTGTGGCCGAGCCCTTCTTGAGGTCGAGCTAGAGCTACAGCCAAGGTAGCGGCTACCACCAATATCTACAAATAAAGTAAAAAAGAAAAATATTTTATTTGCAAACACACATCAACATATTAAACGGTAATGAATACCAACAAACAATAAAATAAAGAAAAGACCATGTGTGTCAGCATAAAGGCCAATTAATAAGAAATGAAAATGAAAAAAGCAAATTAATAAGATTCACAGTTAAATCATTTAAACAAATAAAATTTTAGCACCTCAGAAATAGAGAAATAATTTTGTTTACCTTAGAGTACATTTTAAAATAAAATAAAAGCTGTTGAACGGTCGAATATGTCTTGGTAATTGATGAATGAGATCTAGTACTTTCGGCTTTTATATACTTAATTTAAGAGCAATCAAACCTGTTCCTTCAAAATACTTCAAGTGCAGTATAACAAGGTCGTTCGCCCTTTGAGAAATATAGTATCTTCGTCCTTACACGACGCTCACTATTACCGGCTTTTTTAAAGTGAATTGAGTGAGGTCCTTTACTCTTTATATAAAATACGTCTGAAAATATACAAAATGACAATCAAAACTTCACATAAATTCATCCCAATCACAGTAAAGTTTGAATACTAAATAATTTAAGTTTAGTCTATTCAATTTTTTATATAAAAATGTGTAAAGCCGCACAAAATATAATTTTCATTTTTTGTTTGCAATTTTACCAACAAAGTGTAGAAAACCATTTAATTTGGTATTAAATATACCATATAGGATTACCATTCAGCTCAACATTGAAATAAGTAAACAGTATTTTGAATACTTAAATAAATAAAAAATTAAAAAATATTTTTCTAATGCTTTAATATGAAGAGAAACAATGTATCAGTAATCACAATCATTCGCTTAAAAATAGAAAATTGAAACACAGAGCGAAATAAACTAGTCCGAGTACCTAATCAAAAATAGAATTGAGTGAGGCAGTTTACAAAAAAATGATACTTGGCCTATTTATTATACGAAATATAAAACAGGGCCCGTAAATGAAAATTACGGCACTTTCAATTGCACATTACTGAAAACTTACAGGCCCCTGCCGAAATATATCAGCAATCCTCTTCACTTCTGTGTCAAGATGTTAATATTGTAGTTTAAGTTATGAGTCTGTACGGAAAGATAATTGTCGTAAATGATACGAACACATATCACGACTCTTCTTTTTTCGTATTCATAATCATTTAGTAAAGTAGGTAAATAATAATTCGTTTGTCCCTTTATAATCTGTCATCATGATAGGATGGAAAGATAACAACGATTTTATCGGATTGTCAATTTTACAAAACATTTAGGAATACACCAAACATGCTCTAGATACGAAATATAACTATGGAAATTTATGATATCGCGTATGAATATCCCGACGTTTCGAACACTGTAAAGTGTAGTGTAAAGTGTAACGTCGAAAAGAATTGTAAATTCATTATACGCGATATAATCCGTTTCCATAGTTTTATTTCATGAGTAACTATCGTGGTAACCGAATACTAATATTATGCTCTAGATACGATAAGAATAATAAATGTTATTGGTTTAGACTGAAAACAATAAACATTGAAAAGAAGTGTTATTTTTGTGATTAAATCTTATTATCTTAGATTATTATTTAAAGTGAAATGTATCTTCAGGTGTAACACAAAACTACGTTCTTGTGTGCCATTGTAAGATGCAATCCTTATTTTTGTATTACGAAAACAAATATTATTTTATCACTGATTCGAACTTTAATATACGCTAATAATAACTATTATATACGACATAAATCGTACAAAAATTGTTTATTCGAATACGTCACATTGAATTTACTTTATGTTAAATTACGACGCATATTAATTTCGGAATCAAACCGAGTAATAAACTATTATTCGGTAATAGGAAGGAAATGGAAGTAATTTATCAATTATGATTGTTATGAAACACAATTTCTACAAGTCAAAGAAACTAAACACAATAAAGGAACGTTGTATTGGAGTCGGGTTTAAGTGGAAGGTAAGATCATTAATGGTGACTATGATGCCGGTGTTCTTCGTGATGGGGACCAGGTCCATGGTGGCTGAGTCCATGAATATGGTGACCATGGTGATGTATTCCATGATGTTGGTGATCATGGTGGTGACCGTAAGTATGGACCCCATAATGATTATGGTGACCAAGATGATGGAGTACATTATGATGACCAGTGTGATGGTGTCCACTGTGATGATGGCTAAGATGATGGAGTCCCTGATGTTCATGACCGTGATGATGTAGACTATGGTGATGGAGTCCGTGATGCTCATGACCGTGATGATGGCTAAAGTGATGAAGTCCGTGATGCTAATGACCATGATGCTCATGACCATGATGCTCGTGACCATGATGCTCGTGACCATGATGCTCGTGACCATGATGCTCGTGACCATGATGCTCGTGACCATGATGCTAAATGACCATGATGCTCTGACCTGATGATGTCCATGATGCTCGTGACCATGATGCTCGTGACCATGATGCCCGTGACCATGATGCCCGTGACCATGATGCCCATGACCATGATGCTCGTGACCATGATGCTCATGACCATGATGCTCATGACCATGATGCTCATGACCATGATGCTCATGACCATGATGCTCATGACCATGATGCTCATGACCATGATGCTCATGACCATGATGCTCATGACCATGATGCTCATGACCATGATGCTCATGACCATGATGCTCATGACCATGATGCTCATGACCATGATGCTCATGACCATGATGCTCATGACCATGATGCTCATGACCATGATGCTCATGACCATGATGCTCATGACCATGATGCTCATGACCATGATGCTCATGACCATGATGCTCATGACCATGATGCTCATGACCATGATGCTCATGACCATGATGCTCATGACCATGATGCTCATGACCATGATGCTCATGACCATGATGCTCATGACCATGATGCTCATGACCATGATGCATGCTCATGACCATCATGACCATGATGATGAAGTCCATGATGTTCATGACCGTGTTGATGACTAAGATGATGGAGTCCATGATGTTCATGATCGTGATGATGATGGCTATGGTGATGGAGTCCATGAAGTTCGAGTCCATGGTGACCGTGATGTTGGAGTCCGTGATCATGGTGAATATGATGATGGTGGCCGTGATGATGGAGACCATGATGTTGATGTCCATGATGGTGATGACCATGGTGTACGCTGTATTTTACGTCTGCTTGGAATCTGTAACAGTTATTTGAAATAGGTGGTCAGTTATAAAATGTAGCTTAATTTGACGTTTATTGCTAAAGTGGAATTTGGTCGGGTTAATGAATTGTTACTAGAATTGACAACATTTCATATTTTGAGTACTACTTTTTATTGTTCAGTTTGAAAGAACTCAAAAATTAAAGAGAATCGTATTTTTTTTTTCAAAAAAACTGCTATTTTAATGCGAAAATCCCTTTTTATTACTACTTCGAGCAGAACAAACGTCAAGACTCAACTTAATGACGTCACATGTGTTATTTCATGTTACACCTAAGAAAACGACAAAATCATTCCTATAACCATAGTTTTAACAGTCAGCTTAAACAGTCCGAGATGTTTGACTGTCAAGTGTCACTGTCAATAAATATTGAATAACTACGAGCTACGGAATGTGGAAGTATAAGGACAGAAATCTGTCAAAGTAGAACAGTCGAAAAATGACGTGTCAAAACCTTATGTAAATGCAATTGCAGCGCCACCTATCTATGGATTTGTATGTGCACTTCTGATACCTCAAAGGTTTCGCTCCTTACCTCTAATATCCATACTAAGAGCGGTATAAGTGTCACAGTCAAACTCTAGTGAATCCTAACCGGAAGATTTTTTTTATTATAGTGGCAGCTCTGAATAGCCTGAATCAACTACGTAACGTCACTTACCGTTTTAAACTATTTTTAAGAATTTTTTACTAAAAATATGGAAAAAAAAATATTAAAAAATATATTTTTGTAATCTACAGGCGTATATCTCGAAATGGTTTTCGATTAAGGGACATTGAAAATTTGAAACGTTGTCAATTCGTACAAAACGTTACTGGGGATTTAAAAACACATGAACCTGAGATACGGATAAATCAAACCACTTTCTGAGTTAGGCCGGCAACAGACAGTCTTAAAAGTTCATAATCTTAAAAAAAAATTATATGCAAATTGACAGTTCAAACTGACACTGACAGATCTGTCAGTGTCAGTTTGCATACAATTTTTTTTAAGATTATGAAAATTAAGACTCGTCTGTTGCCGGCCTTATTCCTACAGAAAGTCATAAGTATTAAGATTTCATTTGTTCTTCGCCCCTCTCCCTCTCAGGTGATCCTTTTTTTAATTGCTCCTCTATAGAACGCAAGGGTTTCTTTAGTTTGACTCACCCATGTTTGTCGGCGTGATATTCCACATGCCTCACGTGGCCGTCGGGCTGGTGCAGGCTGTAGCGGCCCTTCACGACGTCGCCGTCTACGGAGTACTCAAACTCGTACTTGGGATGCTTCTGAATTGAGTTGAGAACACAATTTATTGAAAAAATAAGCCACGAAGCTACTATAATCGATCTAACCCGTTGCGGGTAGCGTTCGGCGTCTCTATGGTACCTTTGAAAAGCTACTATCTAAGACGGCGAGCAACCACTAGTCTCAAATATTTGTAAAAGCACACCATTAAAACTGATTATAATAACAGAACCTATAAGTGAGTTAGTCTTTATTCAGTTTGCATCTTAAGGTACGCTAATCAAGGTGGCTTAGAAACGCAGAGGCAACTCATACCTATTTATTACTTTAATCAAATTCGAGATTTTATATTGCAGATTGACAGAAATTTATTGACCTATGTAGTTAGGCAAACAGTTTCAGTAAATAATGAATATTGGTAATTTTGCAGTCTGACCAAAAAGAGTAGAAATTAAACAGTGGCAACATTGTATTGTCATCCCTTTCAAATCAATATGTGTGAGAAAACGGGACGACGCTACGATGTTGCCACTTTTATTTCTACTCTTTTTGGTCAGACTGTAAAGCCGTTCGAATACCATCAAAGTAACCCCAAATTTTCCTAAAGCCACCCCGGTTGACCGTTATTGCATAATAAAATGCAGTTGTTTCTTTTATGGAAAACAAACCTTATAAAAAATTTCATTTTAAAGTTATAGTTACCAATTCTATCTAAAAAGACAACCAAATTTTTTGAAGTATAACCTAATTCATAAAAGTATTCTAAAGTGATCAAGCCGATAAAGTTCGTTTGTCCTTTTCTATCACACCAATACGTCGGAAAGGGACAAACGAACTTTATGGGCTTGATAACTTTAGAGTACGTTTATATTCATAAACGGGGGTTAATCTAAGAAAACTTACATGGTGTTCGTGTTCATGGTGACCATGTTCATGATGCTCATGAATAGGGATTACATGGCGCGTTTCATGAACATGCGAGCGCGCATGCCCGTGGTGACCGTGGCCGTGATGGATTCCATGCGCCGCATGGCCATGCAGCCAATGAGCCACGCCGTGACTGTGGAGCCCATCTTCTGCTTCCTCGGCCACTACCGTAGCCACGAGAACCGCGAAACACAAGACCTAATAAGAAATGAAGTATGGAAATCACACAAGGACAAATCATTAGTTAAACAAGTCAACTTTGATCAAAAATGAAAAGAGTTATCTTATGACTTAATTCTACGGACTTCAGTCTACGGGTCCATATTTTCAACCGGTTGTCGTGAATTTGTGTAACTAGATTCAATGTCTCAAAATATTTTTGTTGGTCCAGTTTTTGCATTTTTTTTAACAAGCAACGTAGTATGTACAGAGGACTTTAGGTGGAATGCTGCACAGACAAATAACAATTGTGTTTTTAGCACTTTAAAATTATAGCTAAAGGTCAGCTGTAGCATATATATTATGTATTATACCTTAGAAAACATTTAGATTTTTCCTTTGATCCTATCCAGAACAAAGTGAGGATGGCTACTGACGATAATGTGCAAAAATTCTGGTTTTATGACATGAAAATCAAGGTAATACGGATTTCTCTGTAATAGTCCAACTCATGAGGTACGGCGTTGCGTGAAAAACTGATTTCCTTTGGCAGGGTTCGGTCTAAAAAGTAGCATTTTTATGCAAAGTGCAAGCACAACAGTAAAAAAAATTGATCGGCCCGATTCGAACTTATAATCTGTCAAACATTAGCTCTAGATAGGACATGGATTGTAAGTCATCGTCAGTTTCAAATGTAACATTCATATGTGGAGAAATGTTTTTGACGATACATAATCAGGCATGTTTTAAAAATATTTTTCTCAAACATGGTATGAAATATTGATGTTATGTGCCTTACAATTGGCAGCGAAGTAATAGATAATGGAATTTCATACAAACCTTGCAGGCCAAGGCCGGCAAAGTCCTCTTTTTTAATTTCCAAAGACAGATAATTGTGACATAACATCCAGGTATTTAGCCAATTAAAAAAAAACTATAAGGGGCTTTATAGACGTGCCGACTGCAACTGGTACGGGCCCTGGACAATATTTGATTTTAGGGTGCGTTTTCATACAAAAAAAATTTTTTTCGATTTTTTTTAATTTTTTTTTAACTTTTTCTTTTTTTATAAGCGTATACGGGGCTTCAAAGGGGAACGAAAATTCGATTATTTTTGCGCTACGACGCACCGTTTAGGAGATACAGCCATCCAAAGTTACTATTTTCAGTAGACTTTATTTATTTCATACCATGTTTGAGAAAAGCACTATACATACCTCGGCGGGAAATGGGGTTGCCCGCCTCAGACCTATCCGTCTATATATCTTCGGCCGGCAACCCCTTTTGTCCCGGCCTCTGTAGTAATGTACTATTAAAGTGGCTATAATAGTACATTTCGTTATAAGTGCGAGAAGTATGTCATTGTCATTACATCACTAGGTCCGAGACATTTTGCCACGAGCGGCACGCGAGTGGCAAAACTCGAGACGAGTGAAGAATGACATTCTCGCACGTGTGACGAACGACGTTTTTTAATACAGTTGCGAAAAAACATTACTACAACGAAATAAAACGATAAACAATCCGAACTCCCAATTTTCGCATTGACATTGACGTACCTATCTTTGAAGCTTTGAAACTTGCGTTATGCTTGCGTTCATATTTTCGATTTTGCTATCCATCCAACACAATTTATTTATTTCATTGTGTGCCATATAAACATAAACATTACGATTTGGGACGATTGTTTAATATGTACCTACATTTTAATTTTAAATCCATTTATGACTCGAAGTATTGCAAATAACTTATTCGTAACTCGTGTCGATTTAAAACACTTCCTTCGGTCGTGTTTTAATTTATCGCCACTCGTTTCGAACTTTCTTTTTTACGCACTTGTATCGTAATGTAGTATTTTAATACAGTTGCTCAAAAAGTGCCCGTTTTTTGGCTGTTTAGCGTGCGAGAAGTTGGTTTTTACGCACTCGTGCGTAAAAAGTATGCGTTTTATTTTACGACTACTTACCGAGCTGTTTTAATATTAAGTATATTTTACTAAGACGAAATAATAGTATTATATGCAACAGGCGTTTAAAGGAGGTCAAAAAAGACGAGTGGCGTGGGTAACAATTAGGGCTTCCAAATACCGGACCTTATCCAATACCGGTATTCATTCCGGTATTGGCGATTTCAATACCGGGATCCCGGTATTGAAATCGGGAAAATATAAAACCAAGTAATTTGCTTAAAATAACAAATTTTATTCAAAATTTCGTTTGTTACTTTTCATGCGTGTTATACTACAGCGGAATCTTGCCAATCCGACTTACAAATGGGTCAAATCGATTACATTTCCAACTTAAAAAGTTTCGATTTCAACCCAAAACGGTTCGCAAACTTATGTGGCCAAGTCGGTTCAACTTTTATTGTTTTTAAGTATACATAGTTCAAAGGGCTACGCCCTGACTCTTTATTTTTGTTATGAGTGGGACTGAGGACGCAGTATAAAAGCAAGCGGGAAAGAGCGCCAGATCTCTACTCAGGTGATTCTGTAAGTTAGATATCGCCGCCAGATCGGACATTTTGCAAGAAGACGCGGCCATAGCAAACCATGTTTTCTGCCAAATTGATCTCTTTAAGCTTGTGCGGAATAGAACCTTTTACATTTTAATAATAACAGTCCTTTGCATCTATAACAGACGATTCAAGCAGCATCCTTACGACACTTACGTTCGTGGCTGTATAGCCCAATTCGAGAGAGGATCCCTCGTCCGCACACACGGCAGGTGTATGGTCCCCCAGATGGGCGGGGGTTAGAGGCCTGTGGCCCGTTTCTCGAAAGGTGGTTGACACCCATACGATTGACAGTTTGCGCACTTGTAATACAAGGCTTGTACCTTTCGAGAAACGGGCCCCTGCTCGTGACGCCTCATGCGTTTATCATTCAAGGAGGAGAACCAGGCATTGGCGTGCTTGGATTGACCGTCATGGACAAGACGGCGCCACGTGGGTCGGTTTTCGGCCAGTCGTTGCCACTGGTTCCATGGAATATCAAAAGTGATCATGTCACGCTTCACGCAATCTTTAAAGCGCAGCATTGGCCGTCCGACCGGTCTCTTTGCATTTGCAACCTCTCCCAGCAGGATTTAACGTGGCAAACGAGTCCGCTCCATTCGATACACATGCCCAAGCCACCTTAGTCGCCTCTTCTTTAGTATGGCTGTGAATGCTGTGATACTAGGAAGCTGTGTCTCATTCATGCTATGTTACATTTTATAGTCAGTGTTAATGGTGTAATTGTACTGTAGATTTAACTATGTATAATATCACTTTATCAAATAACAAGCATTAAGAGCATTTTTCGATTACACACACTCTATAGTTTCATCATTGACTTTAGAAATTAGAACATGAGATGATTTTTTTGGAAACACATTGTAATTTTTCGTAGCGCTAGAGGCGCTAAAGCACTAATAAAATAAATCCGCCAATTCATTGAACAATTAACCAAGAAAGCTAAATTGTCCGACATAAATTATTAAAAATCACATTAAGAAATAATCTATGGAATCACACATTACTTTGCGGAAATCCATGATAATCAAAATCAAAAAGATTACTTCGCGGAATAGGAACACTTAATTTCCGGATAAGAAAAGTAATTTTCTTCATTTTGATAGTTCCCAATTTCGTAGAGAGTTCCCAATTTCGTTACTATAGGGAATGTTACGGCAAAGTTTTGAGCTAGAGTAGCTACGGTATACGTTAGTTCGTATGCATTAACCAATTTTTTGAAAAGTTATATCTATGATATAGATGCATCAAGACGATTTGTTTACAGAGGATCTGTGGCCTGTTGCAACTACGTTTAACGTGTTGCTTCTCTGTCTCACTTACGTGCGAATTCACAAGTGCGACAAATGTGTCAAAAAATGTTCGCGGCAGACCTTCCTCAATGAATGCTTTTGACACGTATTTTTAATTCTTTATCTAGGTAATCATCGATAAAACTATCATTTTTATACAAATATTGCAAAAACACCAAACAGAGAATATGTCAAATCGAAAAACGAGAGCAAGAAGCAAGATTTACGCGTGTAGTGACCATCGTGATGCAGAAATTTAGCGTTTTTGATGAGTAATTTACGTTCATTTGGCATAATTTGTTAGTTTCTAAAAATACCGGGATCCCGGTATTGCTAAATTAAATACCGGTATTGAAATGTGCCCAAAAAAAAGGCGGGATCCCGGGATCCCGAGATACCGGGATCCCGGTATTGGAAGCCCTAGTAACAATTTGAGGCGAAGCCGAAAATTGTTATTAAGACGCCACGACTCCACGAGTATTTTTTGACTCAGTTAAACACCGTTGCATACTAGTATTTTATGCAACAGGCGTTTAAAGGAGGTCAAAAAAGACGAGTGGCGTGGGTAACAATTTGAGGCGAAGCCGAAAATTGTTATTAAGACGCCACGAGTATTTTTTGACTCAGTTAAACACCGTTGCATACAATACTTTTTCTACGACCATGCACATACTTTTGAATAGTTTTCTAGAATAACTTTCGTGAAATTCGCACTGTTTCCTACAAGTATTTTGACTTGTCCTCTGCAATGTTTCTGCACTCAACCTGTCGCTCGCACTCCCCCGCGCCGCCGCCCGCCCCCGGCCGGCGCCCCGCGGCCCGCTATATCCCTTAACGGCTACCTAACAATACTGTAAGAGCTATATCGTATGCGTGGGTACGCGGGGCGCCGGCCGGGGGCGGGCATCTTTTATGTAGGGTTTTAACGATCTATGCACGACACGGTAAATGACGAATAACAACACGGGAGTAGAAAAAATACTTTTTCTACGACCATGCACTTACTTTTGAATAGTTTTCTTAATAACTTTCGAGAAATTCGCACTGTTTCCTATAAGTATATTGACTTGTCCTCTGCAATGTTTCTACACTCACCCTGTCGCTCGCACTCCCCGCGCCGCCGCCCACCCCCGCCGGCGCCGCGCGGCCCGTTATATCCCTTAAAGGCTACTTAACAATGCTTTAAGAGCTATATCGTATGCTTGGGTGCGCGGGGCGTCGGGCGGGGGCGGGCATATTTTATGTAGGGTTTTAGCGATCTATGCACGACACGGTAAATGATGAACAACACGGGAGTAGAAAAAAGTATAAACATACTATAAAGTGATTAATGTTTAAAACATTGATGTTTCATATGTAATTGTTTATTTTTAGTCATACTAAACATAATTTATAAAATAGTTTATCTGTAAGTACTGAAAACATTTTTTCAGTACAGATGGTGTTTTTTTTTACGCACTAGTGCGAGAAGTGGTTCATTATATGCCAGGTCGAAACTTCGGAGGCTCATCTGTACTGAAAAACGTCGTACGATACACGTGCGAAAACGTTCCTTGTTTACGCACTTGTATCGTAATGTACTATTTTATTTCTATAAAAAAAACTAAAATGTAATTGTTACCTAATGTCTGTATATTTAAGACAGTTTACTGATTTCAGTTTACCTATTCCGAAATTCCTATTTCGAACAGACTGCCAAGTTTATTATTATTAAAAGTCATCCAAAGTGTATTAAATATTGACAATCCATTTGACCACATATTAGGTATCATGTTTGAATTGATTTACCTAAAAAAATATGACAACAGGATACACTTTTTCAAGTTGTTCTGCAATTACAGAACAATTAACGCATTAATGCCTCATTTTCGGCTTATGTATTGTGTGTATACTGATTCATAGTGCTCCTGAAGACGGGCCAACTATGAGTAAGTAAAGTACAATTATGTGTATTTAAGTATTCGGTTCTCTAAATTTATTACTTATGTGGAAGCCTTAACATGTAAAATCTCTTATACCTAGTTATACTTTTAATAATTATTAAAATAAATTTTATGTTTAACTTGAAAGAAAATGTATAATATCAGACTTACTGAATAATTTTTACTAAACAAACAAACTTTTACTTGTGATTTTGAGACGAAATATAAACGTGGAGGACAATTTTCCTCAAAAAAAAGTTTAGTTTAGTAGTATTAATTACGAGTACCTACCTGATAGTTTAGTCAAAAATTGAGTATTGAAATCATCATCATTATCATCACATCAGCCTTTTACTACCCACTGTTCAGCATAGGCCTCTCTTCTAGTACGCCACTTTTCCCGGTCCTGTGCTATAGTCATTCTGTTGTGACCCACAATAAAATTGTCTGTGTCGCCAACGAGCCAACGGATGCCATCGAAACGAAAACGAAACGCCGCGAAAGGTAGTCTGGCTCTGTCGCGCCAATACGCAAGAGCGATAGAGATAGATACCTATGAGCGTTTCGTTTCGTGAGCGTTTGTGCCATTCGGCTACGTACCCAGATCAGTAATCGGCCACCATTCCGTTGATAATGTTAGTTCATCTGTCATTGAAATCCATACTAATATTATAAATGGGAAAGTGTGTGTGTCTGTTTGTTTGTCCGTCTTTCACGACAAAACGGAGAGAGGAATTGACGTGATTTTTTAAGGGGAGATATTTGAAGAGATGGAGAGTGACATAGGCTACTTTTTGTCTTTCTAACGCGAGCAAAGCTGCGGGCAGAATCTAGTAACCTATATATGGTATATCTAGATTATCTAGCTACTGCTTCGAAATAAAGCAACATATGACAGTTATGACATTGTGTGCTCCAAGTTGAAAGAAAGAACTTATTTACTTCGCTTAATTCGGTCACTCGTTGTAATGTTTATCTTTTATACTTACTTTAATGTTGCAATAAGAAAACAAACTTAAGCGTACCTTTTTTTAAACAAACTTTATTGTTAAAAAACTATTGTTATATTTAAATAAAAATTGGTAAAATATGGTTACGAGAAACAAACGTTAATGGTGATGGTGGTGCTCCGGTACGATGTGGTGGGTGCTGTGCTTCACCTCAGCGTGGAAACTGCAAATAACATAATGAATTAGTAAATGATCAATTAACTACAAAATTAAAATAGGTATAATATCTTCAGTATCTTCAGACATTTCTCTATATTCTTTCATTACTTGACGTGTCTCTTTGGGTAAGCAAATTAAAATAACTACCTACTTAGGTACATTTCTAACAACAAAAACATGCCATGAGCTGAGACACAGTTGAGAAATAAAACAACTAACCCGGTTTTCTTATCGCTCTCGTAGTGCACGTCCCTGACGGAGCCGTCGGGCTCGTGCAGGCTGTAGAAGCCCTTGACGACGTCGCCGTCGCGGTGCTCGTGCTGCGTCTTGTGGTCGCCCGTGTGCTTGTCCGAGACCTCGTACTTGAACTCGTACTTGGGGTGCGTCTGTAACACAATCCATAGTCAGTGTGTAGGTAAAACAAAAGAAGGCACTGCAACAGACTAATGTTGTTTGTTGCTTACGTAGTAGTCGACGTGTTTCTCGTGGCCGTGGTGGTCCTTGATGACGACCGGCTCCGCGTGCCCGTCGTGCTTGGAGATGTGCTGCGAGGAGTGCGCGTGCTCGTGCCCGTGCTGGGACATCACTGCGCTGACGAAAGCCGCAAGGCATATTACCTGTGTAATTGCGCGTATTTTCAAAAGTACTCGTTTTATTTTAAAGTTATGTAATTTTATTGAAAATGAATGAACAGATTCTGTAGGTAGGTCTTATTTACTTAAATAAACAGATAAACACACTCTTTTTGCCTATGATTAAGTTTAAACTATATTAGTATAGCATCAATTAGCACGATCAAACTGTTACTAAGTAAACAATCTTATGATAGTTGAATAGTTGTGTTCTAATGAATTGTGATGATTATGATGATACGTCATCCTTACCTTAAAGTACATTTTAAATAATATTTTGCTAACTGTGTTGTTTGGTGAAAAGACAAGTGTAAACTGTTAAATGTGTAAAACAAACTACTCATTTTATAAAACGAAATAACGCAACCATAAGTGATAAAATGTACAGTTGTTGAAATTCAGGTCTCTGTATCAGTAAAAGCTCTGTGTATGGATATTTCGTAAACTTAAGAATTCTTTCACTGATATCATGTTCGGAAAGATTATAAATTAAAATTGCATTCTTTCGTTTTTGCTAATTACATGTACTCAGTGCTTTGAGGTCCTTGGCAAATCGATGAAATTTTGAAAAAAGTGTGTAAGTATCTATCTATTGATTTAGTACTTCTAACAAGTAATTCAACTATTAAATTGAGCTGAGTGTCTAACCTGTTTTCGTTTACCAGTTACCAAGGCCCGACTTACGAACTCAAATATATTTTCTTCTCACTCTAATATATTTAAATCGTGTTACATCTGACATTTCCTTCATTCACAATGAGGAGGCACACTGACATTTTATCCCGCCAGGCGGCGCCTGTGCAAGTGTCTAGGATGGGTCTAGGCATGTCACTGTCATTCATATGTAAAAGAGAAAAAAAAATCATCTCTTCGCTTTTACGTATGAAATTCTTTATCTGTGCAATGGACTAATAATGTGGCGCCATCTGTCATAACCTTTGAGTGTGCCTCCTCATTCTCATTGTATAAACCTGGGAAAACTTTTTATAAAACGATGAATATATATTTTACAAAAGATATTACGATGAATATATATTTTAAATTTTTCTTTTTTATAACGGATCTCTGCTTCTTTCCCAGGTTGGCGCACAGCAAGGAGACCCACTTGGACCACTGGTGTTTAGTCTTGCGATACATAAGGTCATTTCTGAACTTCAATCACCTCTCAACATTTGGTACCTGGATGATGGTACTATCGGGGGTAAGCCTACGGAGGTTCAGCAAGATTTACTTTCCCTTCTTCCGCGGTTTAGGGACCTGGGTCTGGAGGTGAATTCAAGCAAGTGCGAGTTTTTCCCCTGCGGTTCCGGGGCTCGACTATCCTTCCCTTTAATAAGCGACTTGCTCCCAGGGCTTACAGAATTGTCACCCCGAAACTTCAATCTTTTGGGCTCTCCCATTTTTTGGAAGCAATCCCGGAGGCCTTCGAGGCAAGGAGATAGCTTCTTTTGTGTGCGGGGAATAGGTTGGTGAATATTTCGGCGCATGTGGCTCTAACTCTGTTACGGTCCTGTTTTGGCGTTCCCGAATCACCTATTTTCTGCGCACCGTACCAACTTGGCGTTTTCCCGAGCTTATTGACTCATTGGATGGCGTTTTGAGGGATTCGGTAGAGTCGTTGTTAAACGTTTCTCTCAGTGCAGTCCAGTGGGATCAGGCTTCCCTTCCTATTCGGTCGGGTGGACTAGGCGTGAGGCGAGCACGGGATGTGAGTTTGCCGGCCTTTCTGGCGTCGGCGGCGGGGGTGGTGGGCCTTGTCACTCAAATTTTAACTCCTAATGGTGTCGAGGTTTCCATTCCTTTTGCTGCGGATGCCAGGGAGGCTTGGTTGACTCTCAACCCTGACGCAGCGATGCCGAAAAGACCGGACCTTCAACGTTTGTGGGACGATGTAGGGGTTAAGCGGGTGCTTGAGGGCTTATTGGACAGTGCGGAGGGTGTGGATAAAGCCAGGATTCTTTCAGTGTCGGAGCCTGAGTCTGGAGCGTGGCTACACGCACTTCCGTCACCACACTTGGGCACACTACTGGATAGCGACTCGACGCGGATTGCGGTGGCTCTTCGCCTCGGCTGTGCGGTGTGTGAACCTCACATATGCATCTGCGGCACTATGGTGGAGAGCAACGGTCATCACGCGTTGAGTTGTTGTCGGTGTGCGGGGAGGTTCCCGCGGCACCACGCGCTTAACGATATCGTGCGGAGGGCGTTGGTGTCTGCGAATGTCCCTTGCGTGCTGGAGCCTCCTGGTCTCTGTCGCTCTGACGGGAAGAGACCGGATGGGTTGACGTTGGTTCCTTGGGAGAGGGGAAGGTGTTTAGTTTGGGACGCAACGTGTGTCAGCACTTTTAGTCTAGAGCCAATTTGGCCACAAGTCGTCTCCTTCACGATTTTCGTCGACATCTCTTCTAAATACCTAAAACAGGTATGGATATGTTCCTCGTTCTCTCCAGATTACGAATTGACCTGTTTTAGTTTAAGGAGGGGGGACGGGTCGAGAAAAAGGGGGGAAAGATGGCGACCGACCATCATAGATATTTATTCACATCTCGAGTCCTATGGCACCAATCTGTTCGTGCGAGGTGTCATTTGAAAGCTTATTAAACTTACTTTAATTGTTTTCAAATAACTATGCTCATAAAAGTAACCGTTTAGGAAATATTTGAAAATATGTGTTTTTTTATCGCGCATGAATTGCACAAGTACTAGTAAAAAATGCGTCTAACTCAATAAACAATAACTTTACCGCAATTGATGTTATTATAAAATTTTCGCGTCTATTCATGTTCTTTCTAAAAATATAAGTTTCATTGGTATATGATAATATATAACCATATAATTAAGAATTTTGTTTGGCAGGGGTTATCCTCCAGGTCGCATAAACGGGCGCTGACCGTAATAAAGTATTCAATATTTTTGAGGTCTTATTTTACGGATCCATATGTGAGAGGTATCGTTTGAAAGATAATTAAACCTACTATAATTGTTTACACATAACTATAGTATTTAACGTAGCTGTTTACATAATATTTGAAAATATGTGTTTTTTATCGAGCATGAATCGCACAAGTACTGGTAAAAAATGCTTCTAAGTCAAACAATAACGTTACCGCAATTGATGTTATTATAAAATTTACGCGACTATTCATGAGCTTTCTAAAAATATAAGTTTTATTGGTAAGTGATAATATAACCATTAAATTACGAATTTTGTTTCGTAGTGGTCACTCCGCCGGTCGCATAATAATGAGCGCTGACCGTAGTAAAGTATTCAATATTTTTAAGTTCTTATTTTACGGATCCATATGTAAGAGGTATCATTTGAAAGAAAATTAATCCTACTATAATTATTTTTGAATAACTATAGTTATAAAGGTAGCTGTTCACAAAACATTTGAAAACATGGGTTTTTTTTCGAGCACGAGTTGCACATATACAGATAAAAAATGCTTCTAACTTAATAAACCATAACTTTACCGCAATTAATGTTATTATAAAATTTACGCGAAATTTCATGCGCTTTCTAAAAATATAAGTTTTATTGGTGTATGATTATATATGACCAAGTAATTACGAATTTGGTTTAGCAGGTGTCACTGCGCCCTGTCACGATATTGGGTGCTGACTGACGTCGCCAAATTTTCTACGTTTCTCAGATCCTATTTTACTGATAAATTTGTGAGGGGTATCATTTGAAAGCATATTATGCGTACTATCTTTATTTCTAATATTTCAAGTCGAAACTGTAGAAGTTTACAAAATATTTGATTAGTAATATGTGTATTTTACTGTGCATGAATAGCATTGGCATTGATAAGACACGCTTCTAGCTCAATAAATTATAGTTTTCCGCAATTGAAATAATAACAAAATAAACGGAAAATGTATGACTTAACACAAAAAATAAGTTTGGTTTGTATTGCATGAACAATTAATTTGAATTTGTTCAGCTCACCTACTGCGCACCATCATATAAATGGATGTCCACCGTCGTTGCCTTTTTTCATGATTTTTCAGATTTTATTTCACTAATCGTATATTCATAATAAATATAATCTATCACGTATCGAATTTACTTATATACTTAATTGATCAGTAAAATAAAATCTGTAAAATGATGAAGAAATTAAGGCAACGGCGGTGGACATCCGTTTATATGACGATTGACCGTGCGCAGTGGGTATGGTGGACAAATTAACATTAATTGTTTAAGCAAATCTAACAAAACTCATTTTTTGTAAAGGCCATACATTTTGCGGTTCATTTCGTTATTAGGTATATCAATTGCGGAAAAATATAATTTATTGAGCTAGAAGCATGTTTCACTCGTATCAGTGCGAATGCTATTCATATACAGTAAAAATACACATATTGTCAAATATTTTGTAAACTTCTACAATTACGACTAACATTATTAACAAGTAACGATAGTACGCATAATATGCTTTCAAATGATAATAATAATAATAATAAGCCCGCGGGGGCAGCTTGTGGCGAGCTGACGGTGAGTGGCGACACCGCGGACCCCTATTCCAGAGGGCACTTCCATCTAGCCCTCGCCTCTGCGCTTGCCTTAACCGGCCGGCCAGAGTGGATTCGCAAGAGCGGGACCTATGCTCCAGGTTGGAAGTGTAAAATGTCATAACGCCGGCGGCCTGCTGAACGGATCACCGGGATCTGGCTACCGCAGTCTCACCTCTCGACAACCTTTCAGCCACTCTTCAAGTGTTGCTCTGTTGTCGCACCATGCGTGCGGCCGTTTTGCAGGGCCCACTCAATGAGTTGGCGAGTCACCGCCTGTCTTTTACAATCTTGAGACTAGTTGTCATGGCAGGTGTCCGATAGTCTCCCCCCATAGACCATTATCCAGTCCATCCAACTTGCACAACAATAGCCTATGACCTTATTTCCCATCGCAACACAAAAGTGCTGCACTGAAATAGTCTTTACACCTGGCGGGGACCATCTCCGGATGTATCATATTGTGCGCTCGGGGATGGTATCCGCCAGGTGTATCCCTTGCCTTTAGATTAAAGTGTCTAAAAGGGCCTCTGTGCTGTTGGCTTCGGCCCCACACATGCCTCCCAAAAGTCCGGGACCCCATGGTCCCGAGATATGGTAAGACATACAAATAATAATAATAATAAGCCTTTATTTCCTTAACTTACAGAAAATTGCATTTTTTTACATGTAGTTATTTTAGATATATAAGTTTTTATTTAAGCTAAGGTCCCATTCTGGGTATAGGCCTCCTCCAATAATTGCCAGGCTTTTCGGTCTCCTGCTATTGTTTTCCAATCACGTCCTGCTGTTCTTTCTATATCGTCAGCCCACCGTTCTTTTGGGCGACCTCTGTCCCTGTAGTTGATTGGGCCCGACCATGTAGAAACTTTTTTTATCCACTTTTCTCTTGGTGCTCGTGCCACATGTCCGGCCCACATCCACTTCAGGTGAAGGGAATGCTGTAGGGCATCTATGATATTTGTTCGTTTTCTGATGTCTTTACATTTCTGTCTATCTCTGAGTTTGATGTTCAGTATACTCCTTTCCATTGAACGTTGGCATGTTTGAATTTTTCTTTTGATATGGTTGTCAAACGTCCAAGTTTGTGAGGCATATGTTAAGCAGGGTAATAAACATGAGTCTAATACTTTTTCTTTAGTCTGAGTGGCAGGTTAGATTTCAGTATCTCTTTATAACCCCAGAATTTTTTCCAAGTTATATTTATTCTTCTTTGTACTTCATCTAAATGCCTTGATGGCTTAAAGGATATTTCTTTGCCCAAGTATATATAACTGTCTACATATTGAAGCGGTGTTTCTTTGACCAATATAGGGACTTGAGATCTATTTGTAGCAACCTTTGTCTTTGAGGTGTTTAGTTGAAGCCCAATATTTTCGCTCACTGTGCAAAGCTCATTTATCATTCTTTCCAGTTGAGATGGTGTTTTTGAGAACAATACTATGTCATCTGCAAATCTTAGGTTTGATAAGTATTGACATTGATAAGCTTTCAAATGATACCTCTCACAAATTGATCGCTAAAATAGAATCTGAGAAATACATAAAATTAGGCGACGGTTAGCACCTATTTACGTCACGGGGGTGCAGTGACACCTGCTAAACCAAATTCGTAATTACTTGGTTGTATAATATCATACATCAATAAAACTTATATTTTTAGAAAGCATATGAAATGTCCTGTAAATCTTATCATAACATTATTTGCGGTAAAGTTATTGTTTATTGGTCATGCACCAAGATACAATCTTAAAAATTATGAAAACGGCAACGAAAATGGTCATCCATGTATATGACGGTGCGCAGTGAGTATGATGGATAAATTAACATTAATTCTTTATACAATACTGACAAAACTTATTATTTGAAAAGGTCATACATTTCGCCGTTTATTTTGTTATTATATCAATTGCGGAAAAAATATAATTCATTGAGCTAGAAGCATGTTTTACTCACATCGGTTCCAATGCATATTTTCAAATATTTTGTTAGCTACTACAGTTACAACTAAAATTATTGAGAACCAATGATAGTACGCATAATATGCTTTCAAAAGATTCCTGTTAAATAAAATAGGATCTGAAAAATATAGAAAATTTGGCGACGGTCAGCATCCATACGTGGCCGGGCGCTGTGGCCCCTATTTAACCATATTTGTAATTACTTGGTTATATAATATCATACACCAATAAAACTTATGTTATTAGAAAGCACACAAAATTCCACGTAAATCTTATACTAACATCAATTCCGGAAAGTTGTTGTTTATTGATTAAGAAGCATTTTTTACCAGTAGGTACTTGTGCGACTCATGGTCTATAAAACACATATTTTCAAATATTTTCTAAACAGCTACCTTTATGATTATAATTATTTATAAAAAAATATAGTAGGTTTAATTAGCTTTGAAACGATACCTCTCGCATATGGATCCGTAAAATAGGACCTCAAAAATATTGAATACTTTACTACGGTCAGCGCCCATTTCTGCGACCGGGCAGAGTGACTCCTGCTAAACCAAATTCGTAATTACATGGTTATATATTATCATATACCAATGAAACTTATATTTTTAGAAAGAGCATGAATAGACGCTAAAATTTTATAATAACATCAATTGCGGTAAAGTTATTGTTTATTGAGTTAGACGCATTTTTTCTAGTACTTGTGCAATTAATGCGCGATAAAAAAACACATATTTTCAAATATTTCGTAAACGGTTACTTTTATGAGTATAGTTATTTAAAAACAATTAAAGTAGGTTTAATAAGCTTTCAAACGACACCTTGCACGAACAGATTGGTGCCATAGGACTCGAGATGTGAATAAATATCTATGATGGTCGGCCGCCATCTTTCTCCCCCTTTTTCTCAACCCGTCCCCCCCTCCTTAAACTAAAACAGGTCAATTCGTAATCTGGAGATAACGAGGAACACATCCATACCTGTTTTAGGTATTTAGAAGAGATGTCGACGACTTTTTGTAAAAGAGGTCGTTTGGTCCCTGACTATTTCGCCACTTCGCATATTGGCCGTACCGCGAGAGTGGCACGGGCGGCGGCTGAGTTAGCTGCAGCTCGCAAGCGGGAGAAGTACGCGATCCTTGCGAACTATTTGTTTATCCCGATTGCAGTGGAGACTACCGGTTGCTGGTGTGCGGAGGCCAGAGTGTTTTTCGGGGAGGTGGGAAGACGCTTGAGGGAGAGGGGTCTGGATCCTCGCTCTGGGACCTTCCTGATGCAAAGGTTATCCATCGCGGTTCAACGCGGTAATGCGGCAAGCGTTATGGGTACCTTTGCATCAGGAGGCTCACGGGGGGGCTTGGTAGGTTAGGTTTAATTATGTATCTGTGTATGTTTTTGTGTGTGTGTAATTAGGTTAGATCTAGTTTTTAAGTGCTTGCATGTATTTGCTGATTTTGAATTGTTTTAGCTTTTGGTTTTTTGGTAAATAAATTATTCAATTTTACAAAATCAAGTCCTTTATTTCCATTTATAAATATAGACGGTAGACCAAACATTACCTAAGTACAGGGATATACAACTTCTTAACATAAAGTCAGTCATCATTATGTATTTGTATAAACGTGAATGAATTAAATATTAACATACTTATGTGTAGTTAGTAGTTATTATTGATGTTGTTGATTACTTAAACGTTACTAATAACAGTGCATGACTCCAAAAACCATAAATATGTTTGTTAAGTAATGATCAATTAAAACAACACCCGTGTCAATTAATTTTAACGCGAGATGGTGGAATTGATCGCTTTTCAATATTTAAACATTCTGTGCTTGGGCTGTCTTAATTATTACACGACAGTAAATTACTCCTTACACTTACGATATCAATCGATTTGCAAATTCAGTGTTATAAAAGAATGTTTCGTTTTTTGAAATGTATCAGTTGTCAATTGTTTTCTCTTACGAGAACAGCTTCAAGATTTACTCTTGTTCAAATGTATTTCAAGGTAAATTGTACATTTTTAATTGACTTAACAATATTTAAGCTCAGTATGAGTAGACTGAATGACCGGGATATAGGGATATTTTCAGAATTTGGGACCCCCCAATTAGCGGAAGTTGTTAACAAAAATTAACGATTGACGACCGGTCTGGGTCAATCGGTAGTGACCCTGCCTGCTAAGCCGCGGTCCTGAGTTCGAATCCCGGTAAGGGCATTTATTTGTGTGATGAGCACAGATATTTGTTCCTGAATCATGGATGTTTTCTATGTATACAGGGTGATTCATGAGTCGTGAGCAGGAGTGAACAGGGTACTGGGGAGGGTCACGCTGAGCAACTTTCATAATGGGGCAACACTGAATTGTGATTATTTTTCTTAACTATGACTTAATTGATAAGTACTTAATTGATAGCTAATTATCAATTACGTTCTAATTATGACTTAATTGATGATTAAAGTTAATTGTAAGTACTTAATTGATAGCTAATTAACTTTAATCATCAATTAAGTCATAATTAGAACGTACGAACGTACTTCTATACCTACAGGTGTTGTGTCTCGCTAGTCTGGTGGGGTTGGTGGTGGCGCAGCACGGGCACGAGCACGCGCACTCCTCGCAGCACATCTCCAAGCACGACGGGCACGCGGAGCCGGTCCTCATCAAGGACCACCACGGCCACGAGAAACACGTCGACTACTACGTAAGCAACAAACAACTTTAGTCTGTTACAGTGCCTTCTTTTGTTTTACCTACACGCTGACTATGGATTGTGTTACAGACGCACCCCAAGTACAAGTTCGAGTACAAAGTGTCGGACAAGCACACCGGTGACCACAAGACGCAGCACGAGCACCGCGACGGCGACGTCGTCAAGGGCTTCTACAGCCTGCACGAGCCCGACGGCTCCGTCAGGGACGTGCACTACGAGAGCGATAAGAAGACTGGGTGAGGGATTATACCGGTTCTGTTGAACTTATTAATTATGCTTCATAGATGCCCCTGCGGCACTGATGACGTCGATGCTCTCTGCCATCACGGATTCTCATGTCAAAGAAGCGCATGCCGCTTCTCAAGACACGCGATGTTCCATGACATTCGCCTTCTGTAAAAATTAGCATTTTGATACAACAAGGAATTGCTGCCAGCATTTATGCAACAGAGTTCTTGGTCATAATATAAGTAGTATAGTTTTTTTATAGATTATGGTTACATAGTTAAGTATTTGTGGATTTTTTTGTCTCCATAAATTAATAACCATTTTTTTCAGATTTCACGCTGAGGTGAAACACAGCACTCACCACATTGTTCCCAAACATCATCATAATTAAAAGTGACCTATCTAAATACCTATTTTATTTTTTACGCAAATCTAGATTGTAATTGTTAAAATGTTTGTTACGAAAAATAAATAATTGTAAAAAAAGAACTCTTGTCTCTTGTTTCATAGCCTAACCTATTAAGCAGCAATAATGTACAGTCACCGTTAGATACTTATAAGTTATATCGGATCGATCAAGGTGCGCCGAAATATCTGAACACGACTATACTATCAAGGCGATAAGGCGTGTAGGGTAAGATGGTTGACAGTGGATCACTCTATTTTTCAGAGGCCATATCTCAGGAAAGGTTTGACATATTTACATTTTGTGTGGACTTTTATATACATAATTTATTTAAGACTAGCTTTTACCCGCGGCTTCGCCCGCGTAATAAAAGTATTCATTAAGATTTTCATTTGGATCCTTAGGTTTCTCTGGTATATTTATGTGCGATTATTTCGATTGCACATAATACTTTTGCTTGCAATGATTGTAGAAATATTACACATCGACCACAGCGTAGGTAATTCTATATACGCTGGGGAAACCTTTATAAACATCCCACATAGCCCGTATTTCGACACTATATGATCGGTGGGTAAAAAGTACTTTTTTCTATTATCCCTTACAATGTTTTACATTTTGCTTATACTTATCGCAAACGTAATCTTCAAGCAAGCAAACAACGATCGTCTTAGAGCACTTTGATTGTAAGAGACCGCCGACCGATTATCCGTATCCCTCTAACGATACCCATATTATCCGTATCCGTATTCGTTTCCGTATCCGTATCCGTATCCCTATCCGTATCCCTATCTCTATCCCTATCGCTGTCGCTATCGCTATCGCTAACGCTATGGCTATCGCTATCCCTATCGCTATCCCTATCGCTATCCCTATCGCTATCCCTATCCCTTATCAAGATAACACTAAGTTCTCGCGCTTTGTACACATATTTAAAGTCACATACAGGTCGAAAGCGATTAATTAACATTATTTTTACCTTTTTTCCCAACGTTTCGGCCAGGTTGCACTGGCCGTGGTCGCGGAAGACTGACGTCCCAGCAAAATGTCACCGGAGATGTAAACAACACAAAACTACCCGATATTAATTTATATAAATGTTCGGGGTAGACAAATAAATATAATTTACCCGCATGTAATTATTTACGACATCACATTAGAAACCTCAAAAATAACAGTACTTCTCCACTATTTAATGGATGTTATTATACATATAAACCTTCCTCTTGAATCACTCTATCTATTAAAAAAAAACCGCATCAAAATCCGTTGCGTAGTTTCAAAGATTTAAGCATACAAAGGGACATAGGGACAGAGAAAGCGACTTTGTTTTATACTATGTAGTGACATCGCTATCCCTATCGCTATCCCTATCATTCATTCATTCATTCATTCATTTATTCCTTTATCAAACATAGTTTTACATGTCAACAAAATTACATTTAAATACATTCTTCTTTGTTATTTTTTGTTATTAAGTGTCTACAGTCGGCACTTATAACTTACATAGTTAATGCAAACATGCTGTCGAAGATACATTTCAATTTTATAATTCAAAATGGTTGGTATAGTGAACCAGTTCAAGAGTGCACGTCGTTGAAAAATTCGTCAACAGTGTAATACGCTTCAAGCATAAGTTTATTTTTAAGTTTATTTACGAATTTACGATTATCGCTATCCCTATCGCTATCCCTATCCCTTATCAAGATAACACTAAGTTCTCGCGCTTTGTACACATATTTAAAGTCACATACAGACAGGTCGAATGCGATTAATTAACATTATTTTTACCTTTTTTCCCAACGTTTCGGCCAGGTTGCACTGGCCGTGGTCGCGGAAGACTGACGTCCCAGCAAAATGTCACCCCATGTAAACAACACAAAACTACCCGATATTAATTTATATAAATGTTCGGGGTAGACAAATAAATATAATCTACCCGCATGTAATTATTTACGACATCACATTAGAAACCTCAAAAATAACAGTACTTCTCCACTATTTAATGGATGTTATTATACATATAAACCTTCCTCTTGAATCACTCTATCTATTAAAAAAAACCGCATCAAAATCCGTTGCGTAGTTTCAAAGATTTAAGCATACAAAGGGACATAGGGACATAGGGACAGAAAAAGTGACTTTGTTTTATACTATGTAGTGATTTATTGTGTTGTGGTTTAAAAGCTGTATTATGAGCCATGTCGGGTCACTAACGCTTTAAAAAAAAAAGGAATTTGATCCACTGTGCAACAGGGGGTGTGAACAATGAATATACCAGTGGTCCACAGTGGACCAAAGAGAATCATATCAGAAAGACAAGGGGAAAAATAATGAAACAGAACATGTATTATTTTTTATTAAAATAGTCAATAATAAATATCAAACCTAGTAACATAGGTGTACTGACCATCTAACTAAAAGATCTAATTTCTATGAATTTTCAGTTTCGGCCACTACAAGCTGTCAACCGCCATACAATAAAACAAAAATAAATATTGGTTGTTATCTAACTTAAACTTTATAATGTAAGAAAATTAGACCAATAATTATTATGCGTATATAAATAATTAACTACTCAAAATGCTTTAATGAGATCAATATTTCTGAAATGAACATTTCTGACCATACAACATAAGTAAGAGCCACGTAAAAATAGTCTTCCAAGATTTTCTAATGGCAGCCAATGCTTTTTCCACTCGTTCATTTGGTATTCCGCCTTCTTTTCTACAGGTGACCCTTTTTCGCAGCAGTCTGTAACATAGCAGTGTGTACTAAATCTAACCCATTGTGTACTTGATCCATATGACCCAGTGTCAACCCACACGCCAAAAAAATTAAATAATTAAAAACAAATACAAAAAAATATTTACAGAGGAAAATGTTAAAGCACACAATAGCTTTTTAATCAAGGTAGTAATAAAAACGATAAAAAGATATTCAATGGCACATAATTCGAAATTATACGATAAATTCCAGCTTACGTAAATATGTTGCCCACGGAGTGATATCACGTTCACACCTGCACACGACGTTCTGTTCGCGCGGTCCCGTGGGCACTGAGCTAGTAGGTACGTGTTGGCCAGAGGTATCCATGGCGCGTAATAAATTAATAATAGTGTATTTGGATTCGTCGTAGTGTGCGTGACCTATTGTGCACCAGCGACCCACTGTCAACCACCTTACCCTACAGATATTTTTGCGAAAAATATGATAGCGACTGTAGAGTCGCTATCATATTTTTCTGCTTCCTGAACCTGTAGAGGTTCAGGAAGCAGATGTAAAAAATAACTTGTAGCACTTTATTCATAATAGGTTAGAAGACACAACAAGTTCCCTCGATTTCAAATTAATGAATAATAATATCAATCATCATCAAATGAATGAATACAAAATTTTAGAAAAAGCATTCAGGTTTCTACAAAATGGTCGTATTGGTATATTCTTATCCAGGATGGGAGCGAAAAATCCACAAATCCAGAAAAACTGTTTCCATGTTGCTTAACATTTGCTTTAAAAGATTTTTTAATACTCGATTCCATTTCATTGTTATAGGTACACTAAACAATCTTAACTATTGGGTTGGCACAAAAGTAATGAGATACTTGTTTTACGTTTTATATTTTTATTATTATTATTACAATACAAAAAGCTTAGTCGATGATGTAATCACCATTAGCATCTATGACTTCTTGCCAACGATCCGGCAAAGTTTGGATGCCTTTCGCCCAGAACTCTGATGGCTGTGCCTCGAAAAAGTTGTTCAACTCCACCTGTACATCATGGAAATCATTGAATTGTTTACCCCGCAAATGTCGTTTCAGGGCTCTAAACAAATGAAAGTCTGATAGTGCGAGGTCTGGAGGATAAGGTGGGTGGGGTATCGTCTCCCAGCCCAAGTTCTGCAGCTGTTGGCGAACGGTAGATGCGACATGAGGTCGAGCGTTGTCATGTAGTAAAATTACAGTGGCTCGTCTTCGTCGTTTTTTCTTGATAGCAGAAGATAGTTCGGTGAGCTGTGTTGAATATTTGTTAGCGTTTACAGTTTCATTGTGTAATAGTTCATGAAACAGCATACCTTGCGAGTCCCAGAAACAACAAAGCAAAACTTTTAAGCGGTTCTTTTGACTCAGCTTCGGTTGAGTTGGTGGCGTTTCTTCTCGAGGCAGCCAAAAAGCACGACGTGTATCGTTCTCATAATAAATCCATGATTCATCTCCCGTAACCAGATCAGTCAAAAACTCTTTACGTCGGGGTCGCAGCAAAAGTGATTGACAGACGGCGACACGGACTGCACTACTGGCGTCGGTAAGGATGTGCGGTACCCATCGAGCCAAAACTTTTCGATACCCAAGCTCATGCAGATGGTATTCCACAGCGTGGTGACTGCAGTTAAGTGCTTCCACTAATTCACGAGTAGTAGCATCAGGATTCGACTGTAGTTCGCGGCGTAAATCGTCATCATTGAATGCAGGTGGTCGCCCTGAGCGTGACTGACTTTCAAGGCTCCTGTCTCCTGATTTAAAACGGTCAAACCATCTGGACACCGTGGCATGGCTTGTACTTCCAGCGCCCAATGCAGTGTTGACATTGTCAGCCGCAGCCCGCGCATTGTGGCCTAACAAGTATTCGTATAAGTAAAGTGTTCGAACTTGTCGCTCGTCCATTTTATTAGAATCTAACTAACCAATCACGAGGGCGGCTTTATATACCCTCACATTAGAAGTACCTAGAATGTTCTACAACATACTAGAATATTATCGAAAACAATTAACTTAAGAAAGGAAATGTATAGAGTTTTGTAGAGTGTGTCATTACTTTTGTGCCAACCCAATATTTAAAGTTTAGGGAAATTAGTAAACCGACCTTTTTCGAGGGTCTACTATAAACCGTCAGTAGGTATACTGAACTACGTTTTAACTTTTTGTCAATTTGTAATGAAAAGATAATAATGGAGGTACTTTAAATCAAACTTTTTTGGCATTTAGGACTAGTAATAAGCTTCGCATGATTATTTCACTTTTAATATAAAGGGCCATGTTTCTCACTGGTTTTAAGTAGCAAAGTATCCTTTTCTGGTTTTTGGCTGCAGAGGACAACAAACACATATAGGTGTATGTGGTATATGTGCTACTACGAGAATAATAGGATTAATAGGTTTGCTTGCCCGGGAGCAAACATTATATTTTTAAAAATTTTTAAAATTTAATCTGTTTATTTCTAAGAAACGTGCATGCATTTATAATATACTTAACTGCTAATCTTAAATTGAAAAGATTATTTGAGTTAAGGAGTCTAGTTACATATGAATTGTTCTTTATTTTATTTATACATAATTAAGTTTTTTCGTTTTTAATAAGTGTTTTTTCAGTATATAACGAGCTTGGCTACAGGTTCGACTTTCTAATGAGTCTATCAATTCATTTGGGAATCTATTCAGTATCCGCGGTAATGTGCATTTCCATACTCTTCGCCCGTACTCATTGTTAGTTTTTTCGATCTCGTATGTTGGAATGTTATCTAAGTTACGAAGCCGCAGAGGTCGTGTTTTTTTCCGTAAGTATTTTATGTTCTTGTAGTATTGAGTTATAATAGCTAAATCTATCTTTTCAAAAACAGTTAACACCCCGCAGTAACTGAATAGATTCTCATAGTTACATTTATGTTTATATATATAATAGCATTTTTGACTTATAGGCAAAACATTTTTCTTCCCGTATAGGTATATGTGCATTGTCTCTGTGTTTCATTTTGGTAACAAAACTTAATAATTAGATTTATTTTTTTAAAAGCATTCGTTAATGTTTAATCAAGAAGGATGAAATCACCACGCCGTAATTTCAAAAGAAAACAATGTTTCAAAAAAATATGTCATATTTGGTAAATTCCTTTCCTAAAATACAGGAAAATGATTTTTAACTTGTTTTTCTTGCTAATAACAGGAATAATTATAGCGAAATTTGGACTTGGAAAACTGAGTAAACTGACCTTTCGATTTCGAGGCTCCCAGCTATATAAGCAAAGAACTAGCGCTTAATTTAATTTTGCGCTTGCTAAACCCAGTACAATTTCATAAAAGTTTGACTTTCACAACCTAGGTAGGGTAAAGGCACCAGTTACTGTAGGCTGACTACTGTAGTCAGCCTAAATCGAAAATTCTATTTTCAAAGCCGTCTAATTTGATCTCCAATAGACCGATTTGAGTGATTCATGTTTTTATAGTTCAAGAATTTAATGAAGTTTAATTTTTGAAAAGAATATACCTTAACTTATTGTTTGTTTTAGAAATATTTTTCCTTAAATATAATAAAAGGGCGTTTTTGCCAGTACTCAGCCCCCTGAGCACCAATATACAGCCTACTATGTATCCAGTTCCCAGCCCTCGGCTGACTAGTGGGTTCTGTGTTCCGTGACCTCAGTACCCAGTGGTCAACCATGGGCTGACTACTGGATTTTTATGTATGTCAAGCAAATATAGTTATAAGTGCATAAATATTTAAGGGTCATTTATTTATAAACTTACGTACCATTTGAAAACAAAAAGAAGTCTTAAATCCTATAGTCAGCCGGGGAGGCTGACTTCTGGAATTGTGACGTATTTCCTTGAACCCAGTGGTCAGCCGCAGGTGGCTGACTATTAGATGTTATGTAAAAAAGTAGTTTCCAATAACCAGCCTAATCAGCCAGCCTAAGCAAATCTTGTTTTCACATACATTTTTATTATTTTTTTAATTTATTCAGATAGTTTAAGTATTAATTAAGCGAAAAAGTTCTTCTTCTTTAACCAAGAAATCATAATTTGGCTGCTAACATCTTAGCAAAATACCATGTGACATTTAAAAAAAAAATGGCGAAAGCACATAATGCTTCATGTCAGAAAGACTGCACCTCTTTGAAATTTTTTTGTGCTTAATTCTTGGAATTAATTGTAAATCTTGAGATATTTTACAATTACCATTTAATCAATCTATGATTTTATCTAATTTTTACACTAATTTGACAAAAACTTTGATAATTACAGCCCGAAATGTACAAAAAAGGCTGACCACTGGCGCACGGCTGGGCACTGGTGCTTTTACCCTAATTTATTTTAGTAATGACGGGATCTCAGCATGAGTTCCAGGTCTTTCAGCTATCAACTTTCTCGCTAAACTAAGTTTTAATATAAGTAAATAATACAGTGCACGGGGTTGTTGACAATTAAACAATAAATTAGAAGCAACAGCTTTATTTACATGTACAACTAATAACACATAATATTTAGGTATCACAAACAAAAACACAAATCGATAAAAATTAATGGTGATGAGCGGGTACTACATGCTTGGCGTGACCTACTCGCTGGACCTGGGCATTGAATCTGAAAACGAAAAGGACATGTTAAAAATAACATTTCTTACACTTTTAGACCTTCAGAATCAAAATTTGAATCTAAAATAAATGACAGTAAAAATCGTGAACATCGGAGACATCGGAGTTTTGAAATAGGGTTTATTGGAATGATAATAAAATATTATATTCTTTTTTTACCCAGTTTTGTGGTCAGCCGTGTAGTGCACGATCCTGACAGTGCCGTCGGGCTCATGCAGGCTGTAGTAGCCCTTGACGACGTCGCCGTCGCGGGCCTCGTGCTGCGCCTTCTTGTCGCCGGTGTGCGGGTCCTCCACCTTGTACTCGAACTCGTACTTAGGGTGCGCGTAGTAGTCGTGGTGGCCCTCGGGCGCCTTGCCGGGCACGTCGTGACGCTGGATGTTTTGTGAGGAGACGGCGTGGTGGTGAGAGTGGTGAGATTCAGTTTGGATCGGCTGATATGACACTACGTGCACGGGCTCGTGCTGCACATGACCGAGTTGCACATGACCAAGCTGAACATGACCTAATTGTTCATGCCCAAGCTCATGACCGTGGCTCTGATGAAGAACAATACTTTGAGACGAGTACGCATGCCCGTGTTCATATTTGTGGCCGAGCCCTTCTTGAGGTCGAGCTAGAGCTACAGCCAAGGTAGCGGCTACCACCAATATCTACAAATAAAGTAAAAAAGAAAAATATTTTATTTGCAAACACACATCAACATATTAAACGGTAATGAATACCAACAAACAATAAAATAAAGAAAAAACCATGTGTGTCAGCATAAAGGCCAATTAATAAGAAATGAAAATGAAAAAAGCAAATTACTAAGATTCACAGTTAAATCATTTAAATAAATAAAATTTTAGCACCTCAGAAATAGAGAAATAATTTTGTTTACCTTAGAGTACATTTTAAAATAAAATAAAAGCTGTTGAACGGTCGAATATGTCTTGGTAATTGATGAATGAGATCTAGTACTTTCGGCTTTTATATACTTAATTTAAGAGCAATCAAACCTGTTCCTTCAAAATACTTCAAGTGCAGTATTACAAGGTCGTTCGCCCTTTGAGAAATATAATATCTTCGTCCTTACACGACGCTCACTATTACCGGCTTTTTTTAAAGTGAATTGAGTGAGGTCCTTTACTCTTTATATAAAATACGTCTGAAAATATACAAAATGACAATCAAAACTTCACATAAATTCATCCCAATCACAGTAAAGTTTGAATACTAAATAATTTAAGTTTAGTCTATTCAATTTTTTATATTAAAATGTGTAAAGCCGCACAAAATATAATTTTCATTTTTTGTTTGCAATTTTACCAACAAAGTGTAGAAAACCATTTAATTTGGTATTAAATATACCATATAGGATTACCATTCAGCTCAACATTGAAATAAGTAAACAATATTTTGAATACTTAAATAAATAAAAAATATTTTTCTGATGCTTTAATATGAAGAGAAACAATGTATCAGTAATCACAATCATTCGCTTAAAAATAGAAAATTGAAACACAGAACGAAATAAACTAGTCCGAGTACCTAATCAAAAACAGAATTGAGTGAGGCAGTTTACAAAAAAAAACCCTAATGATACTTGGGTGGCTAGCCGAATGGCACAATCGCTCACGAAACGCTCACGAAACGAAGCGCTAGTAGATATCTATCTCTATCGCGCTTGCGTATTGGCGCGACAGAGCCAGCGGCGTATCGCTTTCGTTTGGCGTCGGAGAAATGCCATTCGGCTACGGGGCCTGGCCTATTTATTATACGAAATATAAAACAGGGAAATGACTGCACGTTACTAAAACTTACAGGCTCCTGCCGAAATATATCAGCAATCCTCTTCACTTCTGTGTCAAGATATTAATAGTGAGTCTGTACGGAAAGATAATTGTCGTGAATGATACAAACACATATCACGACTCTTCTTTTTTCAGATATAGATACTCTATCCCGAGTATTCATAATCATTTACTAAAGTAAATAATAATCGTTTGTCTCTTTATAACGTCCTGATAGGATGGAAAGAGAACAACGATTTTTATCGGATTGTTAACTTTATAAAACATTTAGGAATACACCAAACATGCTCTAGATACGAAATATAACTATGGAAATGGATGATATCGCGTATAATGAATATCCCGACGTTTCGAACACTGTAAACTGTAAAGTAACGTCGAAAAGAATTGTAAATTCATTATACGCGATATAATCCGTTTTCATAGTTTTATTTCATGAGTAACATTTCAATATTATGCTCTAGATACGATAAGAATAATAAATGTTATTGGTTTAGACTGAAAACATTAAACATTGAAAATAAGTGATATTTTTGTGATTAAATCTTATTATCTTAGATTATTATTTAAAGTGAAATGTATCTTCAGGTGTAACACAAAACTAGGTTCTTGTGTCCCATTGTAAGATGCAATCCTTATTTTTGTATTACGAAAAAAAAATATTATCACTGATTCGAACTTTAATATACGCTAATAATAACTAGATACGACATAAATCGTACAAAAATTGTTTATTCGAATACGCCACATTGAATTTACTTTATGTTAAATTACGACGCATATTAATTTCCGAATATTCGTTAATAGGAAGGAAATGGAAGTAATTTATCAAGTAAATGATTGTTATGAAACACAATTACTACAAGTCAAAGAAACTAAACACAATAAAGGAACGTTGTATTGGGGTCGGGTTAAGTGGAAGGTAAGATCATTAATGGTGACTATGATGCCGGTGTTCGTGATGGGGACCATGTCCATGGTGGCTGAGTCCATGAATATGGTGACCATGGTGATGTATTTCATGATGTTGGTGATCATGGTGGTGACCGTAAGTATGGACCCCATAATGATTATGGTGACCAAGATTATGGAGTACATTATGATGACCAATGTGATGGAGTCCACTGTGATGATGGCTAAGATGATGGAGTCCCTGATGTTCATGACCGTGATGATGTAGACTGTGGTGATGGAGTCCGTGATGCTCATGACCGTGATGATGGCTAAGGTGATGAAGTCCGTGATGCTAATGACCATGATGCTCATGACCATGATGCTCATGACCATGATGCTCATGACCATGATGCTCATGACCATGATGCTCATGACCATGATGCTCATGACCATGATGCTCATGACCATGATGCTCATGACCATGATGCTCATGACCATGATGCTCATGACCATGATGCTCATGACCATGATGCTCATGACCCATGATGCTCATGACCATGATGCTCATGACCATGATGCTCATGACCATGATGCTCATGACCATGATGCTCATGACCATGATGCTCATGACCATGATGCTCATGACCGTGATGACCTCATGACTCATGACCGTGATGCTCATGACCATGATGCTCATGACCATGATGCTCATGACCATGATGCTCATGACCATGATGCTCATGACCATGATGCTCATGACCGTGATGCTCATGACCATGATGCTCATGACCATGATGCTCATGACCGTGATGCTCATGACCGTGATGCTCATGACCGTGATGCTCATGACCGTGATGCTCATGACCGTGATGCTCATGACCGTGATGCTCATGACCGTGATGCTCATGACCGTGATGCTCATGACCATGATGCTCATGACCATGATGCTCATGACCATGATGCTCATGACCATGATGCTCATGACCATGATGCTCATGACCATGATGCTCATGACCATGATGCTCATGACCATGATGCTCATGACCATGATGCTCATGACCATGATGCTCATGACCATGATGCTCATGACCATGATGCTCATGACCATGATGCTCATGACCATGATGCTCATGACCATGATGCTCATGACCATGATGCTCATGACCATGATGCTCATGATGCTCATGATGCTCATGCTCCATGATGCTCATGACCATGATGCTCTGACCATGATGCTCCATGATGCTCATGACCATGATGCTCATGACCATGATGCTCATGACCATGAAGCTCATGACCATGATGCTCATGACCATGATGCTCATGACCATGATGCTCATGACCATGATGATGAAGTCCATGATGTTCATGACCGTGTTGATGACTAAGATGATGGAGTCCATGATGTTCATGATCGTGATGATGATGGCTATGGTGATGGAGTCCATGAAGTTCGAGTCCATGGTGACCGTGATGTTGGAGTCCGTGATCATGGTGAATATGATGATGGTGGCCGTGATGATGGAGACCATGATGTTGATGTCCATGATGGTGATGACCATGGTGTACGCTGTATTTCACGTCTGCTTGGAATCTGTAACAGTTATTTGAAATAGGTGGTCAGTTATAAAATGTAGCTTAATTTGACGTTTATTGCTAAAGTGGAATTTGGTCAGGTTAATGAATTGTTACTAGTTTCATATTTTGAGTACTACTTTTTATTGTTCAGTTTGAAAGAACTCAAAAATGAAAGAGAAACGTATTTTTTAATTTTTCAAAAAAACTGCTATTTTAATGCGAAAATCCCTTTTTATTACTACTTCGAGCAGAACAAACGTCAAGACTCAACTTAATGACGTCACATGTGTTATTTCATGTTACACCTAAGAAAACGACAAAATCATTCCTATAACCATAGTTTTAACAGTCAGCTTAAACAGTCCGAGATGTTTGACTGTCAAGTGTCACTGTCAATAAATATTGAATAACTACGAGCTACGGAATGTGGAAGTATAAGTCCACAGAAATCTGTCAAAGTAAAACAGTCGAAAAATGACGTGTCAAAACCTTATGTACCTGCAATTGCAGCGCCACCTATCTATGGATTTGTATGTGCACTTCTGATACCTCAAAGGTTTCGCTCCTTACCTCTAATCTCCATACTAAGAGCGGTGATAAGTGTCACAGTCAAACTCTAGTGAATCCTAACCGGAAGATTTTTTTTATTATAGTGGCAGCTCTGAATAGCCTGAATCAACTACGTAACGTCACTTCCTGTTTTAAACTATTTTTAAGAATTTTTTACTAAAAATATGGAAAAAAAATATTAAAAAATATATTTTTGTAATCTACAGGCGTATATCTCGAAATGGTTTTCGATTAAGGGATATTGAAAATTTGAAACGTTGTCAATTCGTACAAAACGTTACTGGGGATTTAAAAACACATGAACCTGAGATACGGATAAATCAAACCACTTTCTGAGTTATTCCTACAGAAAGTCATAAGTATTAAGATTTCATTTGTTCTTCGCCCCGCTCCCTCTCAGGTCATCCTTTTTTTAATTGCCCCTCTATAGAACGCAAGGGTTTCTTTAGTTTGACTCACCCATGTTTGTCGGCGTGATATTCCACATGCCTCACGTGGCCGTCGGGCTGGTGCAGGCTGTAGCGGCCCTTCACGACGTCGCCGTCGCGGTGCTCCTGCTGCATCTTTATGTCGTGAGTGTGGGGGTCTTCTACGGAGTACTCAAACTCGTACTTGGGATGCCTCTGAATTGAGTTGAGAACACAATTTATTGAAAAAATAAGCCACGAAGCTACTCTCACTTAAAAAGTAATATCTAACCCGTTGCGAGTAGCGTGCGCCGTCTCTATGGTACGTTTGAAAATGTTCGGGAATAGTCAGTCTCATCTGCGGCGGCGGGAATACGGCGAGCAACCACTTCTCTCAAACATTTGCAAGCATCATTGAAACTGATTAGAATGACAGAACCTATAAGTGAGTTAGTTTTTCTGCGGTATGTATTTTAAGTACGTCAAACGAGGGGGCTTCAAAACGCAGGGGCGACTTTGAAAATTTAGTTGTAAAGTCACATTGTAAGTAAATTCGAGATTTTCTGTGGTAGATTGACAGGAATATTTTATTGATCTAACTAGTTTATATAAACAGTTTCAGGAAAATAATGAATATTGTTAATTTTACAATCCGGCTAAAAAGAGTAGAAATTAAAAAGTGGCAACATTGTAGTATCCCTTTCAAATCAATAATTGTGAGAAAACGGGACAACACTACGATGTTGCAACTTTTTAAATTCTACTCTTTTTGGTCAGACTGTAAAGCCGTTCCAATATCATCAAAGTAACCCCAAATTTTCCTAAAGCCACCCCGGTTGACCGTTATTACATAACAAATGCAGTTGTTTCTTTTATGGAAAACAACCCTTAAAAAAATTTTCATTTTCTAAGTTATAGTTACCAATTCTATCTAAAAAGACAACCAAATTTTTTGAAGTATAACCAAATTCATAAAAGTATTCTAAAGTGATCAAGCCGATAAAGTTCGTTTGTCCTTTTCTATCACACCAATACGTCGGAAAGGGACAAACGAACTTTATGGGCTTGATAACTTTAGAGTACGTTTATGTTCATAAACGGGGGTTAATCTAAGAAAACTTACATGGTGTTCGTATTCATGGTGACCATGTTCATGATGCTCATGAATAGGGATTACATGGCGCGTTTCATGATCATGCGAGCGCGCATGCCCGTGGTGACCGTGGCCGTGATGGATTCCATGCGCCGCATGGCCATGCAGCCAATGAGCCACGCCGTGACTGTGGAGCCCATCTTCTGCTTCCTCGGCCACTACCGTAGCCACGAGAACCGCGAAACACAAGACCTAATAAGAAATGAATTAAAGAAATCACACAAGGACAAATCAACTAAACATGTCAACTTTGATCAAAAATGAAAAGAGTTATCTTATGACTTTAATTCTACGGACTTCAGTCTACGGGTCCATATTTTCAACCGTTTCTCGTGAATTTATGTAACCAGATTCAATGTCTCAAAATATTTTTATTGATCTAGTTTTTGCATTTTTTTTTTAACAAGCAACGTAGTATGTACAGAGGACTTTAGGTGGAATGCTGCACAGACAAATAACAATTGTGTTTTTAGCACTTTAAAATTATAGCTAAAGGTCAGCTGTAGCATATATATTATGTATTATACCTTAGAAAACATTTAGATTTTTCCTTTGATCCTATCCAGAACAAAGTGAGGATGGCTACTGACGATAATGTGCAAAAATTCTGGTTTTATGACATGAAAATCAAGGTAATACGGATTTCTCTGTAATAGTCCAACTCATGAGGTACGGCGTTGCGTGAAAAACTGATTTCCTTTGGCAGGGTTCGGTCTAAAAAGTCGCATTTTTATGCAAAGTGCAAGCACAACAGTAAAAAAATTGATCGGCCCGATTCGAACTTGTAATCTGTCAAACATTAGCTCTAGATAGGACATGGATTGTAAGTCATCGTCAGTTTCAAATGTAACATTCATATGTGGAGAAATGTTTTTGACGATACATAATCAGGCATGTTTTAAAAATATTTTTCGCAAACATGGTATGAAATATTGATGTTATGTGCCTTATAATTGGCAGCGAAGTATGACGTTGCAGGTGCGGCTAGGACGATTGATAGATAATGGAATTTCATACAAACCTTGCAGGCCAAGGCCGGCAAAGTCCTCTTTTTTAATTTCCAAAGACAGATAATTGTGACATAACATCCAGGTATTTAGCCAATTAAAAAAAAAAACTATAAGGGGCTTTATAGACGTGCCGACTGCAACTGGTACAGGCCCTAGACAATATTTGATTTTAGGGTGCGTTTTCATACAAAAAAATTTTTTTTCGTTTTTTTTTTTATTTTTTTTTTAACTTTTTCTTTTTTTATAAGCGTATACGGGTTATCAAAGGGGAACGAAAATTCGATTATTTTTGCGCTACGACGCACCGTTTAGGAGATACAGCCATCCAAAGTTACTATTTTCAGTAGACTTTATTTATTTCATACCATGTTTGAGAAAAGCACTATACATACCTCGGCGGGAAATGGGGTTGCCCGCCTCAGACCTATCCGACCTCGCTTCGCTCGGCCGTCTATATGTCTTCGGCCGGCAACCCCTTTTGTCCCGGCCTCTGTAGTAATGTACTATTAAAGTGGCTATAATAGTACATTTCGTTATAAGTGCGAGAAGTATGTCATGACATCACTAGGACCGAGACATTTTGCCACGAGCGGCACGCGAGTGGCAAAACTCGAGACAAGTGAAGAATGACATTCTCGCACGTGTGACGAACGATGTTTTTTTAATACAGTTGCGAAAAAACATTACTACAACGAAATAAAACGATAAACAATCCGAACTCCCAATTTTCGCATTGACATTGACGTACCTATCTTTGAAGCTTTGAAACTTGCGTTATGCTTGCGTTCATATTTTCGATTTTGCTATCCATCCAACACAATTTATTTATTTCATTGTGTGCCATATAAACATAAACATTACGATTTGGGACGATTGTTTAATATGTACCTACATTTTAATTTTAAATCCATTTATGACTCGAAGTATTGCAAATAACTTATTCGTAACTCGTGTCGATTTAAAACACTTCCTTCGGTCGTGTTTTAATTTATCGCCACTCGTTTCGAACTTCCTTTTTTACGCACTTGTATCGTAATGTAGTATTTTAATACAGTTGCTCAAAAAGTGCCCGTTTTTTGGCTGTTTAGCGTGCGAGAAGTTGGTTTTTACGCACTCGTGCGTAAAAAGTATGCGTTTTATTTTACGACTACTTACCGAGCTGTTTTAATATTAAGTATATTTTACTAAGACGAAATAATAGTATTTTATGCAACAGGCGTTTAAAGGAGGTCAAAAAAGACGAGTGACGTGGGTAACAAATGTAACAATTTGAGGCGAAGCCGAAAATTGTTATTAAGACGCCACGACTCCACGAGTATTTTTTGACTCAGTTAAACACCGTTGCTTACAATACTTTTTCTACGACCATGCACTTACTTTTGAATAGTTATCTTAATAACTTTCGAGAAATTCGCACTGTTTCCTATAAGTATATTGACTTGTCCTCTGCAATGTTTCTGCACTCACCCTGTCGCTCCCACTCCCCGCGCCGCCGCCCACCCCCGGCCGGCGCCCCGCGGCCCGCTATATCCCTTTAAAGGCTACTTAACAATGCTTTAAGAGCTATATCGTATGCTTGGTTGCGCGGTGCGTCGGGCGGGGGCGGGCATCTTTTATGTAGGGTTTTAGCGATCTATGCACGACACGGTAAATGATGAATAACAACACGGGAGTAGAAAAATGTATAAACATACTATAAAGTGATTAATGTTTAAAACATTGATATTTCATATGTAATTGTTTATTTTTAGTCATACTAAACATAATTTATAAAATAGTTTATCTGTACTGAAAACATTTTTTCAGTACAGATGGTGTTTTTTTTACGCACTAGTGCGAGAAGTGGTTCATTATATGCCAGGTCGAAACTTCGGAGGCTCATCTGTACTGAAAAACGTCGTACGATACACGTGCGAAAACGTTCCTTTTTTACGCACTTGTATCGTAATGTACTATTTTATTTCTATAAAAAAAACTAAAATGTAATTGTTACCTAATGTCTGTATATTTAAGACAGTTTACTGATTTCAGTTTACCTATTCCGAAATTCCTATTTCGAACAGACTGCCAAGTTTATTATTATTAAAAGTCATCCAAAGTGTATTAAATATTGACAATCCATTTGACCACATAATATGTGGTCAATACGATAATATAATATTATTAGGTATCATGTTTGAATTGATTTACCTAAAAAAAAATATGACAACAGGATATACTTTTTCAAGTTGTTCTGCAATTACAGAACAATTAACGCATTAATGCCTCATTTTCGGCTTATGTATTGTGTGTATACTGATTCATAGTGCTCCTGAAGACGGGCCAACTATGAGTAAGTAAAGTACAATTATGTGTATTTAAGTATTCGGTTCTCTAAATTTATTACTTATGTGGAAGCCTTAACATGTAAAATCTCTTATACCTAGTTATACTTTTAATAATTATTAAAATAAATTTTATGTTTAACTTGAAAGAAAATGTATATCAGACTTACCTACTGAATAATTTTTACTAAACAAACAAACTTTTACTTGTGATTTTGAGACGAAATATAAACGTGGAGGACAATTTTCCTCAAAAAAAGTTTAGTTTATTAGTATTAATTACGAGTTTAGTTTATAGTTTAGTCAAAAATTGAGTATTGAAATCATCATCATTATCATCACATCAGCCTTTTACTACCCACTGTTCAGCATAGGCCTCTCTTCTAGTACGCCACTTTTCCCGGTCCTGTGCTATAGTCATTCTGTTGTGATCCGCAATAAAATTGTCTGTGTCGCCAACGAGCCAACGGATGCCAAGCGCTCAGGTGCCGTAGCCGAATTGCATTTCTGCGACGCGAAACGAAAACGAAACGCCGCGAAAGGTAGTCTGGCTCTGTCGCGCCAATACGCAAGAGCGATAGAGATAGATACCTATGAGCGTTTCGTTTGTGCCATTCGGCTACGTACCCAGATCAATAAGCGGCCACCATTCCGTTAATAATGTTAGTTCATCTGTCATTGAAATAACCTATATATGGTATATCTAGATTATCTAGCTACTGCTTCGAAATAAAGCAGGATATGACAGTTATGACATTGTGTGCTCCAAGTTGAAAGAAAGAACTTATTTACTTCGCTTAATTCGGTCACTCGTTGTAATGTTTATCTTTTATACTTAGGTACTTTAATGTTGTAATAAGAAACAAACTTAAGTATTTTTTTTAAACAAACTTTATTGTCAAAATACTATTTTTATATTTAAATAATAATTGGTCAAATATGGTTAGTAGAAACAAACGTTAATGGTGATGGTGGTGCTCCGGTACGATGTGGTGGGTGCTGTGCTTCACCTCAGCGTGGAAACTGCAAACAAAATAATGAATTAGTAAATGATCAATTAACTACAAAATTAAAATAGATACAATATCTTCAGTCACATGGAGATATTTGTGTGTATTCTTTCATAACTTGACGTGTCTCTTTGGGTAAGCAAATTAAAATAACTACCTACTTAGGTACATTTCTAACAACAAAAACATGCCATGAGCTGAGACACAGTTGAGAAATAAAACAACTAACCCAGTCTTCTTATCGCTTTCGTAGTGCACGTCCCTGACGGAGCCGTCGGGCTCGTGCAGGCTGTAGAAGCCCTTGACGACGTCGCCGTCGCGGTGCTCGTGCTGCGTCTTGTGGTCGCCCGTGTGCTTGTCCGAGACCTCGTACTTGAACTCATACTTGGGATGCGTCTGTAACACAATTCAACTGTCAGTGTGTAGGCAAAACAAAAGAAGGCATTGTAACAGACTTATGTTGTTTGTTGCTTACGTAGTAGTCGACATGTTTCTCGTGGCCGTGGTGGTCCTTGATGACGACCGGCTCCGCGTGCCCGTCGTGCTTGGAGATGTGCTGCGAGGAGTGCGCGTGCTCGTGCCCGTGCTGGGACATCACTGCGCTGACGAAAGCCGCAAGGCATATTACCTGTGTAATTGCGCGTATTTTCAAAAGTACTCGTTTTATTTTAAAGTTATGTAATGTTATTGAAAATGGATGAACAGATTCTGTATGTAGGTCTTATTTACTTAAATAAACACACTATTTTTGCCTATTATTAAGTTTAAACTATATTAGTATAGCATCAAGTAGCACGATCAAACTGTTACTAAGTAAACAATCTTATGATAGTTGAGGAGTGTCTTTTCAAAAGGGATTATTTCCACTTTGTACTTTTTTTGGGAAATCGAGAAAAACATAATTCAACGGTATTGATTTTGAAATTAATATTTAATTTGCAAAATTGTAATATTGTAAGTTGACGTTAATGCTATGATTACACCAAACGTAACATGTGTACCTAAATAAATATGTAATTACCATATGTTTTGAGAATTAAGCACTTTTGATGCGAACTTTTGGGAATTAAGCCCTTTTGTTGTGGCCTTGTAGCGTAAATGTTATTATTTTAAAAAAGTTTTATTTTATTTTTGGATTTTGTATTAAGTTAGTTGATATCAATGTTGTTGTACTACATACATTGGTTTAACCACATAAATAATCATTACACATTTTTCAAAGTGTGTTCTAAACTTTGATGTTACCCTTTTTTTTAAAGATCAAGGCGAGACTTTTTGAGCTTTAATCTCAAAACAACACGTAATTTTCTATACTAAAAAGAACTGCGTTCATAGTTAAAAAAAAAGAAAAAATGGAAATAAGCCCTTTTGAAAAGACACTCCTCAGTTGAATAGTTGTGTTCTAATGAATTGTGATGATTATGATAATACGTCATCCTTACCTTAAAGTACATTTTAAATAATATTTAGCTAACTGTGTTGTTTGGTGAAAAGACAAGTGTAAACTGTTAAATGTGTAAAACAAACTACTCATTTTATAATTCGAAATAACGCAACCATCAGTGATAAAATGTACAGTTGTTGAAATTCAGGTCTCTGTATCAGTAAAAGCTCTGTGTATGGATATTTCGTAAACTTAAGAATTCTTTCACTGATATCATGTTCGTAAGATTATAAATTAAAATTGCATTATTTCGTTTTTGCTAATTACATGTACTCAGTGCTTTGAGGTCCTTGGCAAATCGATGAAATTTTGAAAAAAGTGTGTAAGTATCTATCTATCGATTTAGTAATTCTAACATGAAAATAATTAATTCAACTATTAAATTGAGCTGAGTGTCTAACCTGTTTTCGTTTACCAGTTACCAAGGCCCGACTTACGAACTCAAATATATTTTCTTCTCACTCTAATATATTTAAATCGTGTTACATCTGACATTTCCTTCATTCACAATGAGGAGGCACACTGACATTTTATCCCGCCAGGCGGCGCCTGTGCAAGTGTCTAGGATGGGTCTAGGCATGTCACTGTCATTCATATGTAAAAGAGAAAAAAAAAATCATCTCTTCGCTTTTACGTATGAAATTCTTTATCTGTGCAATGGACTAATAATGTGGCGCCATCTGTCATAACCTTTGAGTGTGCCTCCTCATTCTCATTGTATAAACCTGGGAAAACTTTTTATAAAACGATGAATATATATTTTACAAAATCAAGTCCTTTATTTCCATTTATAAATATAGACGGTAGACCAAACATTACCTAAGTACAGGGATATACATTTCTTAACATAAAGTCAGTCATCATTATGTATTTGTATAAACGTGAATGAATTAAATATTAACATACCTACTTATGTGTAGTTAATAGTTATTATTGATGTTGTTGATTACTTAAACGTTACTAATAACAGTGCATGACTCCAAAAACCATAAATATGTTTGTTAAGTAATGATCAATTAAAACAACACCCGTGTCAATTAATTTTAACGCGAGATGGTGGAATTGATCGCTTTTCAATATTTAAACATTCTGTGTTTGGGCTGTCTTAATTATTACACGACAGTAAATTACTCCTTACACTTACGATATCAATCGATTTGCAAATTCAGTGTTATAAAAGAATGTTTCGTTTTTTGAAATGTATCAGTTGTCAATTGTTTTCTCTTACGAGAACAGCTTCAAGATTTACTCTTGTTCAAATGTATTTCAAGGTAAATTGTATATTTTTAATTGACTTAATGACCGGGATATAGGGATATTTTCAGAATTTGGGACCCCCCAATTAGCGGAAGTTGTTAACAAAAATTAACGACCGGACGGAAAATTAACGATTGACGACCGGTCTGGGTCAATCGGTAGTGACCCTGCCTGCTAAGCCGCAGTCCTGAGTTCGAATCCCGGTAAGGGCATTTATTTGTGTGATGAGCACAGATATTTGTTCCTGAATCATGGATGTTTTCTATGTATACAGGGTGATTCATGAGTCGTGAGCAGGAGTGAACAGGGTACTGGGGAGGGTCACGCTGAGCAACTTTCATAATGGGGCAACACTGAATTGTGATTATTTTTCTTAACTATGACTTAATTGATAAGTACTTAATTGATAGCTAATTATCAATTACGTTCTAATTATGACTTAATTGATGATTAAAGTTAATGACTTTATTATCAATTACGTTCTAATTATGACTTAATTGATGATTAAAGTTAATCACTTAATTATCAATTACGTTTTAATTATGACTTAATTGATGATTAAAGTTAATCACTTTAATCATCAATTAAGTCATAATTAGAACGTAATTGATAATTAGCTATCAATTAAGTACTTATCAATTAAGTCATAGTTAAGAAAAAAAAATTACACAATTTAGTGTTGCCCCATTATGAAAGTTGCTCAGTGTGACCCTCCCCAGTACCCTGTTCACTCCTGCTCACGACTCATGAATCACCCTGTATAAGTATGTATTTACTGACTTGCTTATTGTTTGCAAAAAAATAAGCAAGTCAGCATTTGCACTACAGAATCTTGCTAAGGTTGTAGATAGGAAGGCATTGTTAACTGCATACCATGGCCTTGTGGAATCGATATTACGGTATGGAGTGATATTTTGGGGGAACTCTGTATATAGAGACGCAATTTTTATAGCCCAAAAAAGGTGCGTACGAGCGATTTCTGGAATCGGTATGCGAGAAGGCTGTGCTCCGCACTTTAAACTTTTAAATATTTTAACTTTCCCAGCACTGTACATCTTTGAAATGGCAAATTTTGTAAAAAGTAATCCGCATTTATATACAATGGTGTCACAGCAAAGCAGACTTCCTGTGCGGTCTCAATACAGAATAAAATATCTAGCACTAGACACAATACTGCCTTATTCAGTAAAAGCGTACTGGGAATGGCTTGCAAGATATATAATAAGATCCCTGACCATATAAAAACCCAAAACATAAACTTGTTTAAGAAGCAATTGAAAACTTATTTAATAAGTAAAATATATTATTCGATTAACGACTTTTTTAATGACATATAAATAAATTGTAAATCGTATTATTTTAAGTATTTTAATTGATTTGAATTGTATCTTGTTTCATGAATTATTGTTATATATTCTGTTATTTCTTCTCTCTTATTTAGTGTTGTGACTTCATCTGTTTATATTTGTAAGAATTTAATATGTACCTTAACTAGTTATAAGTTAGGATATTCATATTTTGTACGCCCATAGGCAGAACACAGAGGCTCTCTATGCATGTACTTATATTAAGACCGTTTTAACACCTGTGTTATACAAATAAATATTATTCTATTCTATTCTATTCTATTCTATCTATTTAAGTATGTATATCGTCGCTTAGTACCCATAGTATAAGCTTTGCTTAGTTTGGGGCTAAGTTGATCTGTGTAAAAGGTGTTCCCAATATTTGTATTTTTTTTAACTCGCTGTCAGTTTTGTGACGACAATGAAGCATAAAATCTGTCTAAAAATTTACTTTTTGCACATTCTGAATGTATATTATGGCTTAAAGTTTATATTATTAACACAAAAACTTAAAGCTTAACTGACAGTGAGTTAATTTTTGTTAACAACTTTCGCTAATTGGGGTTGCCCAAATTCTGGAAATGCCCATAGACCGTGATTACCTATTTGATTTTTGTCAAGCTCCCGATATTTCGACGTAGTTACATGTATCATGATCACGGAAAACGATCAATGTAATTTCGAGCTGAGTATGAGCGTTACGCATTTCACTGTAACTATCCTAAGTACTTCTATACCTACAGTAGGCCTAGCACATGATGGCCGCGGGAGTATGTCGCCGCGAGATAGACTACCCGTCCTTATGCCTACAGGTGTTGTGTCTCGCTAGTCTGGTGGGGTTGGTGGTGGCGCAGCACGGGCACGAGCACGCGCACTCCTCGCAGCACATCTCCAAGCACGACGGGCACGCGGAGCCGGTCCTCATCAAGGACCACCACGGCCACGAGAAACACGTCGACTACTACTTAAGCAACAAACAACTTTAGTCTGTTACAGTGCCTTCTTTTGTTTTGCCTACACACTGACAGTTGAATTGTGTTACAGACGCATCCCAAGTACAAGTTCGAGTACAAAGTGGAGGACAAGCACACGGGCGACCACAAGACGCAGCACGAGCACCGCGACGGCGACGTCGTTAAGGGCTTCTACAGCCTGCACGAGCCCGACGGCTCCGTCAGGGACGTGCACTACGAGAGTGATAAGAAGACCGGGTGAGGGATTATACCGGTTCTGTTGAACTTATTAATTATGCTTCATAGATGCTCTCTGTCATCTGCGGCACTGATGTCGATGCTCTCTGCCATCACGGGTTCTCATGTCAAAGAAGCGCATGCCGCTTCTCAAGACACGCGATGTTCCATGACATTCGCCTTCTTTAAAAAATAGCATTTTGATACAACGAGGAATCGCTGCCAGCATCTATGCAACAGTGTTCTTGGTCATAATATAAGTAGTATAGTTTTTTTATAGATTAAGGTTACATAGTTAAGTATTTGTGGATTTTTTTGTCTCCATAAATTAATAACCGTTTTTTTTCAGATTTCACGCTGAGGTGAAACACAGCACTCACCACATTGTTCCCAAACATCATCAACATTAACAGTGACCTATCTAAATACCTATTTTATTTTTTACGCAAGTCTAGATTGTAATTGTTAAAATTTTTGTTACGAAAAATAAATAATTGTAAAAAAAAACTCTTGTCTCTTGTTTCATAGCCTAACCTATTAAGCAGCAATAATGTACAGTCACCATTAGATACTTATAAGTTATATCGGACCGATCAAGGTGCGCCGAAATATCTGAACACGACTATACTATCAAGGCGATAAGGCGTGTACAGATATTTTTGCGAAAAATATGATAGCGACTGTACAGGTTCAGGAAGCAGATGTAAAAAAAACTTGTAGCAATTTATTCATAATAGGTTAGAAGACACAACAAGTTCCCTCGATTTCTAATTAATGAATAATACTATCAATCATCATCAAATTAATGAATACAAAATTTTAGAAAAAGCATTCAGGTTTCTACAAAATGGTCGTATTGGTATATTATTATCCAGGATGGGAGCGAAAAATCCACAAATCCAGAAAAACTGTTTCCATGTTGATTTAAAAGATTTTTTAATAACTACAGATCGATTCCATTTCATTGTTATAGGTACACTAAACAATCTTAACTATTTAAAGTTTAGGGAAATTAGTAAACCGACCCTTTTCGAGGGTCTACTATAAATCGTCAGTAGGTATACTGAACTACGTTTTAACTTTATGTCAATTTGTAATGAAAAGATAATAATGGAGGTACTTTAAATCAAATTTTTTTTGGCATTTAGGACTAGTAATAAGCTTCGCATGGTTATTTCACTTTTAATATAAAGGGCCATGTTGCTCACTGGTTTTAAGTAGCAAAGTATCCTTTTCTGGTTTTTGGCTGCAGAGGACAACAAATACATAGGTGTATGTGGTATATGTATGTGCTACTACGAGAATAATAGGATTAATAGGTTTGCTTGCCCGGGAGCAAACATTATATATAATAGCATTTTTGACTTATAGGCAAAACATTTTTCTTCCCGTATAGGTATATGTGCATTGTCTCTGTGTTTCATTTTGGTAACAAAACTTAATAATTAGATTTTTTTTAAAAGCATTCGCTTTCGTAAAAACTAGTGCCTACGCCAAATCTTGGGATTAGTTGTCAAAGCGGACCCCAGGCTCCCATGAGCCGTGGCAAATGCCGGGATAACGCAAGGAGGATGATGATTCGTTAATGTTTAATCAAGAAGGATGAAATCACCACGCCGTAATTTTAAAGGAAAACAATGTTTCAAAAAATATGTCATAATTGGTAAATTCCTTTCTAAAAATACACGAAAATGATTTTTAACTTGTTTTTGTTGCTAAGAACAGGAATAATATTAGCCTAATTTGGACTTGGAAAACTGATTAAACTGACCTTTCGATTTCGAGGCTACCGAGCTACATAAGCAAATAACTAGCGCTTAATTTAATTTTGCACTTGCTAAACCCAGTACAATTTCGTAAAAGTTTGACTTTCACAACCTAGGTAATTTATTTTAGTAATGACGGGATCTCAGCATGAGTTCCAGGTCTTTTAGCTATGGTCTCAACTTTCTCGCTAAACTAAGTTTTAATATAAGTAAATAATACAGTGCACGAGGTTGTTGACAATTAAACAATAAAGTAGAAGCAACAGCTTTATTTACATGTACAACTAATAATACATATTTAGGTATCACAAACAAAAACACAAATCGATAATAATTTAGAAACCACAAAATAAATTAATGGTGATGAGCGGGTACTACATGCTTGGCGTGACCTTCTCGCTGGACCTGGGCATTGAATCTGGAAACGAAAAGGACATGTTACAAATAACATTTCTTACACTTTGGCAGTAAAAATCGTGAACATCGGAGACATTGGAGTTTTGAAATAGGGTTATTGGAATGATAATAAAATATTATATTCTTTTTTACCCAGTTTTGTGGTCAGCCGTGTAGTGCACGATCCTGACAGTGCCGTCCGCCTCGTGGAGGCTGTAGTAGCCCTTGACGACGTCGCCGTCGCGGGCCTCGTGCTGCGCCTTCTTGTCGCCGGTGTGCGGGTCCTCCACCTTGTACTCGAACTCGTACTTAGGGTGCGCGTAGTAGTCGTGGTGGCCCTCGGGCGCCTTGCCGGGCACGTCGTGACGCTGGATGTTTTGTGAGGAGACGGCGTGGTGCTGAGAGTGGTGAGATTCAGTTTGGATCGGCTGATATGACACTACGTGCACGGGCTCGTGCTGCACATGACCGAGTTGCACATGACCAAGCTGAACATGACCTAATTGTTCATGCCCAAGCTCATGACCGTGGCTCTGATGAAGAACAATACTTTGAGACGAGTACGCATGCCCGTGTTCATATTTGTGGCCGAGCCCTTCTTGAGGTCGAGCTAGAGCTACAGCCAAGGTAGCGGCTACCACCAATATCTACAAATAAAGTAAAAAAGAAAAATATTTTATTTGCAAACACACATCAACATATTAAACGGTAATGAATACCAACAAACAATAAAATAAAGAAAAGACCATGTGTGTCAGCATAAAGGCAAATGAATAAGAAATGAAAATGAAAAAAGCAAATGAATAAGATTCACAGTTAAATCATTTAAACAAATAAAATTTTAGCACCTCAGAAATAGACAAATAATTTTGTTTACCTTAGAGTACATTTTAAAATAAAATAAAAGCTGTTGAACGGTCGAATATGTCTTGGTAATTGATGTATGAGATCTAGTACTTTCGGCTTTTATATACTTAATTTAAGAGCAATCAAACCTGTTCCTTCAAAATACTTCAAGTGCAGTATTACAAGGTCGTTCGCCCTTTGAGAAATATAATATCTTCGTCCTTATACGACGCTCACTATTACCGGCTTTTTTTAAAGTGAATTGAGTGAGGTCCTTTACTCTTTATATAAAATACGTCTGAAAATATACAAAATGACAATCAAAACTTCACATAAATTCATCCCAATCACAGTAAAGTTTGAATACTAAATAATTTAAGTTTAGTCTATTCAATTTTTTATATAAAAATGTGTAAAGCCGCACAAAATATAATTTTCATTTTTTGTTTGCAATTTTACCAACAAAGTGTAGAAAACCATTTAATTTGGTATTAAATATACCATATAGGATTACCATTCAGCTCAACATTGAAATAAGTAAACAATATTTTGAATACTTAAATAAATAAAAAATAAAAAATATTTTTCTAATGCTTTAATATGAAGAGAAACAATGTATCAGTAATCACAATCATTCGCTTAAAAATAGAAAATTGAAACACAGAACGAAATAAACTAGTCCGAGTACCTAATCAAAAACAGAATTGAGGCAGTTTACAAAAAAAAAACCCTAATGATACTTGAGGCAGTTTACGAAAAAAATGATACTTGATATCTATCTATTATTATACAGAAATATCGGAGAAAACTACGGGGCCCCGTAATTATGAGGGAAATGACTGCACGTTACTAAAACTTACAGGCCCCTGCCGAAATATATCAGCAATCCTCTTCACTTCTGTGTCAAGATATTAATAGTGAGTCTGTACGGAAAGATAATTGTCGTGAATGATACAAACACATATCACGACTCTTCTTTTTTCAGATATAGATACTCTTTCCCGTATTTATAATCATTTAGTAACGTAAATAATAATTCGTTTGTCCCTTTATAACGTCCTGATAGGATGGAAAGAGAACAACGATTTTAACAGATTGCCAACTTTACAAAACATTTAGGAATACACCAAACATGCTTTAGATACGAAATATAACTATGGAAATGGATGATATCGCGTATAATGAATATCCCGACTTTTCGAACACTGTAAAGTGTAGTGTAAAGTGTAACGTCGAAAAGAATTGTAAATTCATTATACGCGATATAATCCGTTTTCATAGTTTTTTTTCATGAGTAACTATCGCGGTAACCGAATACAATATTATGCTCTAGATACGATAAGAATAATAAATGTTATTGGTTTAGACTGAAAACAATAAACATTGAATATAAGTGTTATTTTTGTGATTAAATCTTATTATCTTAGATTATTATTTAAAGTGAAATGTATCTTCAGGTGTAACACAAAACTAGGTTCTTGTGTCCCATTGTAACATGCAATCCTTATTTTTGTATTACGAAAAAAAAATTATCACTGATTCGAACTTTAATATACGCTAATAATAACTAGATACGACATAAATCGTACAAAAATTGTTTATTCGAATACGCCACATTGAATTTACTTTATGTTAAATTACGACGCATATTAATTTCCGAATATTCGGTAATAGGAAGGAAATGGAAGTAATTTATCAAGTATGATTGTTATGAAACACAATTACTACAAGTCAAAGAAACTAAACACAATAAAGGAACGTTGTATTGGGGTCGGGTTAAGTGGAAGGTAAGATCATTAATGGTGACTATGATGCCGGTGTTCGTGATGGGGACCATGTCCATGGTGGCTGAGTCCATGAATATGGTGACCATGGTGATGTATTCCATGATGGTGATCATGGTGGTGACCGTAAGTATGGACCCCATAATGATTATGGTGACCACGATTATGGAGTACATTATGATGACCAATGTGATGGAGTCCACTGTGATGATGGCTAAGATGATGGAGTCCCTGATGTTCATGACCGTGATGATGTAGACTATGGTGATGGAGTCCGTGATGCTCATGACCGTGATGATGGCTAAGGTGATGAAGTCCGTGATGCTAATGACCATGATGCTCATGACCATGATGCTCATGACCATGATGCTCATGACCATGATGCTCATGACCATGATGCTCATGACCATGATGCTCATGACCATGATGCTCATGACCATGATGCTCATGACCATGATGCTCATGACCATGATGCTCATGACCATGATGATCATGACCATGGTGCTCATGACCATGATGCTCATGACCATGATGCTCATGACCATGATGCTCATGACCATGATGCTCATGACCATGATGCTCATGACCATGGTGCTCATGACCATGATGCTCATGACCATGATGCTCATGCATGATCATGACCATGATGCTCATGACCATGATGCTCATGACCATGATGCTCATGACCATGATGCTCATGACCATGATGCTCATGACCATGATGCTCATGACCATGATGCTCATGACCATGATGCTCATGACCATGATGCTCATGACCATGATGCTCATGACCATGATGCTCATGACCATGATGCTCATGACCATGATGCTCATGACCATGATGCTCATGACCATGATGCTCATGACCATGATGCTCATGACCATGATGCTCATGACCATGATGCTCATGACCATGATGCTCATGACCATGATGCTCATGACCATGATGCTCATGACCATGATGCTCATGACCATGATGCTCATGACCATGATGCTCATGACCATGATGCTCATGACCATGATGCTCATGACCATGATGCTCATGACCATGATGCTCATGACCATGATGCTCATGACCATGATGCTCATGACCATGATGCTCATGACCATGACCATGATGCTCATGACCATGATGCTCATGACCATGATGCTCATGACCATGATGCTCATGACCATGATGCTCATGACCATGATGCTCATGACCATGATGCTCATGACCATGATGCTCATGACCATGATGCTCATGACCATGATGCTCATGACCATGATGCTCATGACCATGATGCTCATGACCATGATGCTCATGACCATGATGCTCATGACCATGATGCTCATGACCATGATGCTCATGACCATGATGCTCATGACCATGACCATGATGCTCATGACCATGATGCTCATGACCATGATGCTCATGACCATGATGCTCATGACCATGATGCTCATGACCATGATGCTCATGACCATGATGCTCATGACCATGATGCTCATGACCATGATGATGAAGTCCATGATGTTCATGACCGTGTTGATGACTAAGATGATGGAGTCCATGATGTTCATGATCGTGATGATGATGGCTATGGTGATGGAGTCCATGAAGTTCGAGTCCATGGTGACCGTGATGTTGGAGTCCGTGATCATGGTGAATATGATGATGGTGGCCGTGATGATGGAGACCATGATGTTGATGTCCATGATGGTGATGACCATGGTGTACGCTGTATTTTACGTCTGCTTGGAATCTGTAACAGTTATTTGAAATAGGTGGTCAGTTATAAAATGTAGCTTAATTTGACGTTTATTGCTAAAGTGGAATTTGGTCGGGTTAATGAATTGTTACTAGTTTCATATTTTGAGTACTACTTTTTATTGTTCAGTTTGAAAGAACTCAAAAATTAAAGAGAAACGTATTTTTTTATTTTTCAAAAAAACTGCTATTTTAATGCGAAAATCCCTTTTTATTACTACTTCGAGCAGAACAAACGTCAAGACTCAACTTAATGACGTCACATGTGTTATTTCATGTTACACCTAAGAAAACGACAAAATCATTCCTATAACCATAGTTTTAACAGTCAGCTTAAACAGTCCGAGATGTTTGACTGTCAAGTGTCACTGTCAATAAATATTGAATAACTACGAGCTACGGAATGTGGAAGTATAAGGACAGAAATCTGTCAAAGTAGAACAGTCGAAAAATGACGTGTCAAAACCTTATGTAAATGCAATTGCAGCGCCACCTATCTATGGATTTGTATGTGCACTTCTGATACCTCAAAGGTTTCGCTCCTTACCTCTAATCTCCATACTAAGAGCGGTGATAAGTGTCACAGTCAAACTCTAGTGAATCCTAACCGGAAGATTTTTTTTTATTATAGTGGCAGCTCTGAATAGCCTGAATCAACTACGTAACGTCACTTCCCGTTTTAAACTATTTTTAAGAATGTTTTACTAAAAATATGGAAAAAAAATATTAAAAAATATATTTTTGTAATCTACAGGCGTATATCTCGAAATGGTTTTCGATTAAGGGATATTGAAAATTTGAAACGTTGTCAATTCGTACAAAACGTTACTGGGGATTTAAAAACACATGAACCTGAGATACGGATAAATCAAACCACTTTCTGAGTTATTCCTACAGAAAGTCATAAGTATTAAGATTTCATTTGTTCTTCGCCCCTCTCCCTCTCAGGTCATCCTTTTTTTAATTGCTCCTCTATAGAACGCAAGGGTTTCTTTAGTTTGACTCACCCATGTTTGTCGGCGTGATATTCCACATGCCTCACGTGGCCGTCGGGCTGGTGCAGGCTGTAGCGGCCCTTCACGACGTCGCCGTCGCGGTGCTCCTGCTGCATCTTTATGTCGTGAGTGTGGGGGTCTTCTACGGAGTACTCAAACTCGTACTTGGGATGCCTCTGAATTGAGTTGAGAACACAATTTATTGAAAAAATAAGCCACGAAGCTACTCTCACTTAAATAATGAATCTAACCCGTTGCGAGTAGCGTGCGCCGTCTCTATGGTACGTTTGAAAATGTTCGGGAATAGTCGGTCTCATCTGCGGCGGCGGGAATACGGCGAGCAACCACTTCTCTCAAACATTTGCAAGCATCATTGAAACTGATTAGAATGACAGAACCTATAAGTGAGTTAGTTTTTCTGCGGTATGTATTTTAAGTAGGTACGTCAAACGAGGGGGCTTCAAAACGCAGGGGCGACTTTGAAAATTTAGTTGTAAAGTCACATTGTAAGTAAATTCGAGATTTTCTGTGGTAGATTGACAGGAATATTTTATTGATCTAACTAGTTTATATAAACAGTTTCAGGAAAATAATGAATATTGTTAATTTTACAATCCGGCTAAAAAGAGTAGAAATTAAAAAGTGGCAACATTGTAGTATCCCTTTCAAATCAATAATTGTGAGAAAACGGGACAACACTACGATGTTGCAACTTTTTAAATTCTACTCTTTTTGGTCAGACTGTAAAGCCGTTCCAATATCATCAAAGTAACCCCAAATTTTCCTAAAGCCACCCCGGTTGACCGTTATTACATAACAAAATGCAGTTGTTTCTTTTATGGAAAACAACCCTAAAAAAATTTCATTTTCTAAGTTATAGTTACCAATTCTATCTAAAAAGACAACCAAATTTTTTGAAGTATAACCAAATTCATAAAAGTATTCTAAAGTGATCAAGCCGATAAAGTTCGTTTGTCCTTTTCTATCACACCAATACGTCGGAAAGGGACAAACGAACTTTATGGGCTTGATAACTTTAGAGTACGTTTATATTCATAAACGGGGGTTAATCTAAGAAAACTTACATGGTGTTCGTGTTCATGGTGACCATGTTCATGATGCTCATGAATAGGGATTACATGGCGCGTTTCATGAACATGCGAGCGCGCATGCCCGTGGTGATCGTGGCCGTGATGGATTCCATGCGCCGCATGGCCATGCAGCCAATGAGCCACGCCGTGACTGTGGAGCCCATCTTCTGCTTCCTCGGCTACTACCGTAGCCACGAGAACCGCGAAACACAAGACCTAATAAGAAATGAAGTATGGAAATCACACAAGGACAAATCATTAGTTAAACAAGTCAACTTTGATCAAAAATGAAAAGAGTTATCTTATGACTTAATTCTACGGACTTCAGTCTACGGGTCCATATTTTCAACCGGTTGTCGTGAATTTGTGTAACTAGGTTCAATGTCTCAAAATATTTTTGTTGATCCAGTTTTTGCATTTTTTTTTAACAAGCAACGTAGTATGTACAGAGGACTTTATGTGGAATGCTGCACAGACAAATAACAATTGTGTTTTTAGCACTTTAAAATTTTAGCTAAAGGTCAGCTGTAGCATATATATTATGTATTATACCTTAGAAAACATTTAGATTTTTCCTTTGATCCTATCCAGAACAAAGTGAGGATGGCTACTGACGATAATGTGCAAAAATTCTGGTTTTATGACATGAAAATCAAGGTAATACGGATTTCTCTGTAATAGTCCAACTCATGAGGTACGGCGTTGCGTGAAAAACTGATTTCCTTTGGCAGGGTTCGGTCTAAAAAGTCGCATTTTTATGCAAAGTGCAAGCACAACAGTAAAAAAAATTGATCGGCCCGATTCGAACTTGTAATCTGTCAAACATTAGCTCTAGATAGGACATGGATTGTAAGTCATCGTCAGTTTCAAATGTAACATTCATATGTGGAGAAATGTTTTTGACGATACATAATCAGGCATGTTTTAAAAATATTTTTCGCAAACATGGTATGAAATATTGATGTTATGTGCCTTATAATTGGCAGCGAAGTATGACGTTGCAGGTGCGGCTAGGACGATTGATAGATAATGGAATTTAATACAAACCTTGCAGGCCAAGGCCGGCAAAGTCCTCTTTTTTAATTTCCAAAGACAGATAATTGTGACATAACATCCAGGTATTTAGCCAATTAAAAAAAAAACTATAAGGGGCTTTATAGACGTGCCGACTGCAACTGGTACGGGCCCTGGACAATATTTGATTTTAGGGTGCGTTTTCATACAAAAAATTTTTTTTTCGTTTTTTTTTAATTTTTTTTTTTAACTTTTTCTTTTTTTATAAGCGTATACGGGTTATCAAAGGGGAACGAAAATTCGATTATTTTTGCGCTACGACGCACCGTTTAGGAGATACAGCCATCCAAAGTTACTATTTTCAGTAGACTTTATTTATTTCATACCATGTTTGAGAAAAGCACTATACATACCTCGGCGGGAAATGGGGTTGCCCGCCTCAGACCTATCCGGCCTGAGGCGGGCTTTTGTCCCGGCCTTTGTAGTAATGTACTATTAAAGTGGCTATCATAGTACATTTCGTTATAAGTGCGAGAAGTATGTCATTACATCACTAGGACCGAGACTTTTGCCACGAGCGGCACGCGAGTGGCAAAACTCGAGACGAGTGAAGAATGACATTCTCGCACGTGTGACGAACGACGTTTTTTTAATACAGTTGCGAAAAAACATTACTACAACGAAATAAAACGATAAACAATCCGAACTCCCAATTTTCGCATTGACATTGACGTACCTATCTTTGAAGCTTTGAAACTTGCGTTATGCTTGCGTTCATATTTTCGATTTTGCTATCCATCCAACACAATTTATTTATTTCATTGTGTGCCATATAAACATAAACATTACGATTTGGGACGATTGTGTAATATGTACCTACATTTTAATTTTAAATCCATTTATGACTCGAAGTATTGCAAATAACTTATTCGTAACTCGTGTCGATTTAAAACACTTCCTTCGGTCGTGTTTTAATTTATCGCCACTCGTTTCGAACTTCCTTTTTTACGCACTTGTATCGTAATGTAGTATTTTAATACAGTTGCTCAAAAAGTGCCCGTTTTTTGGCTGTTTAGCGTGCGAGAAGTTGGTTTTTACGCACTCGTGCGTAAAAAGTATGCGTTTTATTTTACGACTACTTACCGAGCTGTTTTAATATTAAGTATATTTTACTAAGACGAAATAATAGTATTTTATGCAACAGGCGTTTAAAGGAGGTCAAAAAAGACGAGTGGCGTGGGTAACAAATGTAACAATTTGAGGCGAAGCCGAAAATTGTTATTAAGACGCCACGACTCCACGAGTATTTTTTGACTCAGTTAAACACCGTTGCATACAATACTTTTTCTACGACCATGCACTTACTTTTGAATAGTTATCTTAATAACTTTCGAGAAATTCGCACTGTTTCCTATAAGTATATTGACTTGTCCTCTGCAATGTTTCTGCACTCACCCTGTCGCTCCCACTCCCCGCGCCGCCGCCCACCCCCGGCCGGCGCCCCGCGGCCCGCTATATCCCTTAAAGGCTACTTAACAATGCTTTAAGAGCTATATCGTATGCTTGGGTGCGCGGGGCGTCGGGCGGGGGCGGGCATCTTTTATGTAGGGTTTTAGCGATCTATGCACGACACGGTAAATGATGAATAACAACACGGGAGTAGAAAAATGTATAAACATACTATAAAGTGATTAATGTTTAAAACATTGATATTTCATATGTAATTGTTTATTTTTAGTATTACTAAACATAATTTATATAATAGTTATCTGTACTGAAAACATTTTTTCAGTACAGATGGTGTTTTTTTTTACGCACTAGTGCGAGAAGTGGTTCATTATATGCCAGGTCGAAACTTCGGAGGTTCATCTGTACTGAAAAACGTCGTACGATACACGTGCGAAAACGTTCCTTTTTTACGCACTTGTATCGTAATGTACTATTTTATTTCTATAAAAAAAACTAAAATGTAATTGTTACCTAATGTCTGTATATTTAAGACAGTTTACTGATTTCAGTTTACCTATTCCGAAATTCCTATTTCGAACAGACTGCCAAGTTTATTATTATTAAAAGTCATCCAAAGTGTATTAAATATTGACAATCCATTTGACCACATATTAGGTATCATGTTTGAATTGATTTACCTAAAAAAAAATATGACAACAGGATATACTTTTTCAAGTTGTTCTGCAATTACAGAACAATTAACGCATTAATGCCTCATTTTCGGCTTATGTATTGTGTGTATACTGATTCATAGTGCTCCTGAAGACGGGCCAACTATGAGTAAGTAAAGTACAATTATGTGTATTTAAGTATTCGGTTCTCTAAATTTATTACTTATGTGGAAGCCTTAACATGTAAAATCTCTTATACCTAGTTATACTTTTAATAATTATTAAAATAAATTTTATGTTTAACTTGAAAGAAAATGTATATCAGACTTACCTACTGAATAATTTTTACTAAACAAACAAACTTTTACTTGTGATTTTGAGACGAAATATAAACGTGGAGGACAATTTTCCTCAAAAAAAGTTTAGTTTATTAGTATTAATTACGAGTTTAGTTTATAGTTTAGTCAAAAATTGAGTATTGAAATCATCATCATTATCATCACATCAGCCTTTTACTACCCACTGTTCAGCATAGGCCTCTCTTCTAGTACGCCACTTTTCCCGGTCCTGTGCTATAGTCATTCTGTTGTGATCCGCAATAAAATTGTCTGTGTCGCCAACGAGCCAACGGATGCCAAGCGCTCAGGTGCCGTAGCCGAATTGCATTTCTGCGACGCGAAACGAAAACGAAACGCCGCGAAAGGTAGTCTGGCTCTGTCGCGCCAATACGCAAGAGCGATAGAGATAGATACCTATGAGCGTTTCGTTTGTGCCATTCGGCTACGTACCCAGATCAATAAGCGGCCACCATTCCGTTAATAATGTTAGTTCATCTGTCATTGAAATAACCTATATATGGTATATCTAGATTATCTAGCTACTGCTTCGAAATAAAGCAGGATATGACAGTTATGACATTGTGTGCTCCAAGTTGAAAGAAAGAACTTATTTACTTCGCTTAATTCGGTCACTCGTTGTAATGTTTATCTTTTATACTTAGGTACTTTAATGTTGTAATAAGAAACAAACTTAAGTATTTTTTTTAAACAAACTTTATTGTCAAAATACTATTTTTATATTTAAATAATAATTGGTCAAATATGGTTAGTAGAAACAAACGTTAATGGTGATGGTGGTGCTCCGGTACGATGTGGTGGGTGCTGTGCTTCACCTCAGCGTGGAAACTGCAAACAAAATAATGAATTAGTAAATGATCAATTAACTACAAAATTAAAATAGGTACAATATCTTCAGTCACATGGAGATATTTGTGTGTATTCTTTCATAACTTGACGTGTCTCTTTGGGTAAGCAAATTAAAATAACTACCTACTTAGGTACATTTCTAACAACAAAAACATGCCATGAGCTGAGACACAGTTGAGAAATAAAACAACTAACCCAGTCTTCTTATCGCTTTCGTAGTGCACGTCCCTGACGGAGCCGTCGGGCTCGTGCAGGCTGTAGAAGCCCTTGACGACGTCGCCGTCGCGGTGCTCGTGCTGCGTCTTGTGGTCGCCCGTGTGCTTGTCCGAGACCTCGTACTTGAACTCATACTTGGGATGCGTCTGTAACACAATTCAACTGTCAGTGTGTAGGCAAAACAAAAGAAGGCATTGTAACAGACTTATGTTGTTTGTTGCTTACGTAGTAGTCGACATGTTTCTCGTGGCCGTGGTGGTCCTTGATGACGACCGGCTCCGCGTGCCCGTCGTGCTTGGAGATGTGCTGCGAGGAGTGCGCGTGCTCGTGCCCGTGCTGGGACATCACTGCGCTGACGAAAGCCGCAAGGCATATTACCTGTGTAATTGCGCGTATTTTCAAAAGTACTCGTTTTATTTTAAAGTTATGTAATGTTATTGAAAATGGATGAACAGATTCTGTATGTAGGTCTTATTTACTTAAATAAACACACTCTTTTTGCCTATTATTAAGTTTAAACTATATTAGTATAGCATCAAGTAGCACGATCAAACTGTTACTAAGTAAACAATCTTATGATAGTTGAGGAGTGTCTTTTCAAAAGGGATTATTTCCACTTTGTACTTTTTTTGGGAAATCGAGAAAAACATAATTCAACGGTATTGATTTTGAAATTAATATTTAATTTGCAAAATTGTAATATTGTAAGTTGACGTTAATGCTATGATTACACCAAACGTAACATGTGTACCTAAATAAATATGTAATTACCATATGTTTTTGAGAATTAAGCACTTTTGATGCGAACTTTTGGGAATTAAGCCCTTTTGTTGTGGCCTTGTAGCGTAAATGTTATTATTTTAAAAAAGTTTTATTTTATTTTTGGATTTTGTATTAAGTTAGTTGATATCAATGTTGTTGTACTACATACATTGGTTTAACCACATAAATAATCATTACACATTTTTCAAAATGTGTTCTAAACTTTGATGTTACCCTTTTTTTAAAGATCAAGGCGAGACTTTTTGAGCTTTAATCTCAAAACAACACGTAATTTTCTATACTAAAAAGAACTGCGTTCATAGTTAAAAAAAAAGAAAAAATGGAAATAAGCCCTTTTGAAAAGACACTCCTCAGTTGAATAGTTGTGTTCTAATGAATTGTGATGATTATGATGATACGTCATCCTTACCTTAAAGTACATTTTAAATAATATTTAGCTAACTGTGTTGTTTGGTGAAAAGACAAGTGTAAACTGTTAAATGTGTAAAACAAACTACTCATTTTATAATTCGAAATAACGCAACCATCAGTGATAAAATGTACAGTTGTTGAAATTCAGGTCTCTGTATCAGTAAAAGCTCTGTGTATGGATATTTCGTAAACTTAAGAATTCTTTCACTGATATCATGTTCGTAAGATTATAAATTAAAATTGCATTATTTCGTTTTTGCTAATTACATGTACTCAGTGCTTTGAGGTCCTTGGCAAATCGATGAAATTTTGAAAAAAGTGTGTAAGTATCTATCTATCGATTTAGTAATTCTAACATGAAAATAATTAATTCAACTATTAAATTGAGCTGAGTGTCTAACCTGTTTTCGTTTACCAGTTACCAAGGCCCGACTTACGAACTCAAATATATTTTCTTCTCACTCTAATATATTTAAATCGTGTTACATCTGACATTTCCTTCATTCACAATGAGGAGGCACACTGACATTTTATCCCGCCAGGCGGCGCCTGTGCAAGTGTCTAGGATGGGTCTAGGCATGTCACTGTCATTCATATGTAAAAGAGAAAAAAAAAATCATCTCTTCGCTTTTACGTATGAAATTCTTTATCTGTCCAATGGACTAATAATGTGGCGCCATCTGTCATAACCTTTGAGTGTGCCTCCTCATTCTCATTGTATAAACCTGGGAAAACTTTTTATAAAACGATGAATATATATTTTACAAAATCAAGTCCTTTATTTCCATTTATAAATATAGACGGTAGACCAAACATTACCTAAGTACAGGGATATACAACTTCTTAACATAAAGTCAGTCATCATTATGTATTAGTATAAACGTGAATGAATTAAATATTAACATACTTATGTGTAGTTAATAGTTATTGTTGATGTTGTTGATTACTTAAACGTTACTAATAACAGTGCATGACTCCAAAAACCATAAATATGTTTGTTAAGTAATGATCAATTAAAACAACACCCGTGTCAATTAATTTTAACGCGAGATGGTGGAATTGATCGCTTTTCAATATTTAAACATTCTGTGTTTGGGCTGTCTTAATTATTACACGACAGTAAATTACTCCTTACACTTACGATATCAATCGATTTGCAAATTCAGTGTTATAAAAGAATGTTTCGTTTTTTGAAATGTATCAGTTGTCAATTGTTTTCTCTTACGAGAACAGCTTCAAGATTTACTCTTGTTCAAATGTATTTCAAGGTAAATTGTATATTTTTAATTGACTTAACAATATTTAAGCTCAGTATGAGTAGACTGAATGACCGGGATATAGGGATATTTTCAGAATTTGGGACCCCCCAATTAGCGGAAGTTGTTAACAAAAATTAACGACCGGACGGAAAATTAACGATTGACGACCGGTCTGGGTCAATCGGTAGTGACCCTGCCTGCTAAGCCGCGGTCCTGAGTTCGAATCCCGGTAAGGGCATTTATTTGTGTGATGAGCACAGATATTTGTTCCTGAATCATGGATGTTTTCTATGTATACAGGGTGATTCATGAGTCGTGAGCAGGAGTGAACAGGGTACTGGGGAGGGTCACGCTGAGCAACTTTCATAATGGGGCAACACTGAATTGTGATTATTTTTCTTAACTATGACTTAATTGATAAGTACTTAATTGATAGCTAATTATCAATTACGTTCTAATTATGACTTAATTGATGATTAAAGTTAATTGTAAGTACTTAATTGATAGCTAATTATCAATTACGTTCTAATTATGACTTAATTGATGATTAAAGTTAATCATCAATTAAGTCATAATTAGAACGTACGAACGTACTTCTATACCTACAGGTGTTGTGTCTCGCTAGTCTGGTGGGGTTGGTGGTGGCGCAGCACGGGCACGAGCACGCGCACTCCTCGCAGCACATCTCCAAGCACGACGGGCACGCGGAGCCGGTCGTCATCAAGGACCACCACGGCCACGAGAAACACGTCGACTACTACGTAAGCAACAAACAACTTTAGTCTGTTACAGTGCCTTCTTTTGTTTTACCTACACGCTGACTATGGATTGTGTTACAGACGCACCCCAAGTACAAGTTCGAGTACAAAGTGTCGGACAAACACACGGGCGACCACAAGACGCAGCACGAGCACCGCGACGGCGACGTCGTCAAGGGCTTCTACAGCCTGCACGAGCCCGACGGCTCCGTCAGGGACGTGCACTACGAGAGCGATAAGAAGACTGGGTGAGGGATTATACCGGTTCTGTTGAACTTATTAATTATGCTTCATAGATGCCCCTGCGGCACTGACGTCGATGCTCTCTGCCATCACGGATTCTCATGTCAAAGAAGCGCATGCCGCTTCTCAAGACACGCGATGTTCCATGACATTCGCCTTCTGTAAAAATTAGCATTTTGATACAACAAGGAATTGCTGCCAGCATTTATGCAACAGAGTTCTTGGTCATAATATAAGTAGTATAGTTTTTTTATAGATTATGGTTACATAGTTAAGTATTTGTGGATTTTTTTGTCTCCATAAATTAATAACCATTTTTTTTTCAGATTTCACGCTGAGGTGAAACACAGCACTCACCACATTGTTCCCAAACATCATCATAATTAAAAGTGACCTATCTAAATACCTATTTTATTTTTTACGCAAATCTAGATTGTAATTGTTAAAATGTTTGTTACGAAAAATAAATAATTGTAAAAAAAAGAACTCTTGTCTCTTGTTTCATAGCCTAACCTATTAAGCAGCAATAATGTACAGTCACCATTAGATACTTATAAGTTATATCGGATCGATCAAGGTGCGCCGAAATATCTGAACACGACTATACTATCAAGGCGATAAGGCGTGTACAGATATTTTTGCGAAAAATATGATAGCGACTGTAGAGTCGACTGCTTCCTGAACAGGTTCAGGAAGCAGATGTAAAAAAAACTTGTAGCACTTTATTCATAATAGGTTAGAAGACACAACAAGTTCCCTCGATTTCAAATTAATGAATAATAATATCAATCATCATCAAATGAATGAATACAAAATTTTAGAAAAAGCATTCAGGTTTCTACAAAATGGTCGTATTGGTATATTCTTATCCAGGATGGGAGCGAAAAATCCACAAATCCAGAAAAACTGTTTCCATGTTGCTTAACATTTGCTTTAAAAGATTTTTTAATACTACATTTCGATTCCATTTCATTGTTATAGGTAGCATCACTAAACAATGCCTTTAACTCAACTCCACCTTGGAAAATAAGGTGGGTGGGGTATCGTCTCCCAGCCCAAGTTCTGCAGCTGTTGGCGAACGGTAGATGCGACATGAGGTCGAGCGTTGTCATGTAGTAAAATTACAGTGCCTCGTCTTCGTCGTTTTTTCTTGATAGCAGAAGATAGTTCGGTGAGCTGTGTTGAATATTTGTTAGCGTTTACAGTTTCATTGTGTAATAGTTCATGAAACAGCATACCTTGCGAGTCCCAGAAACAACAAAGCAAAACTTTTAAGCGGTTCTTTTGACTCAGCTTCGGTTGAGTTGGTGGCGTTTCTTCTCGAGGCAGCCAAAAAGCACGACGTGTATCGTTCTCATAATAAATCCATGATTCATCTCCCGTAACCAGATCAGTCAAAAACGCTTTACGTCGGGGTCGCAGCAAAAGTGATTGACAGACGGCGACACGGACTGCACGACTGGCGTCGGTAAGGATGTGCGGTACCCATCGAGCCAAAACTTTTCGATACCCAAGCTCATGCAGATGGTATTCCACAGCGTGGTGACTGCAGTTAAGTGCTTCCACTAATTCACGAGTAGTAGCATCAGGATTCGACTGTAGTTCGCGGCGTAAATCGTCATCATTGAATGCAGGTGGTCGCCCTGAGCGTGACTGACTTTCAAGGCTCCTGTCTCCTGATTTAAAACGGTCAAACCATCTGGACACCGTGGCATGGCTTGTACTTCCAGCGCCCAATGCAGTGTTGACATTGTCAGCCGCAGCCCGCGCATTGTGGCCTAACAAGTACTCGTATAAGTAAAGTGTTCGAACTTGTCGCTCGTCCATTTTATTAGAATCTAACTAACCAATCACGAGGGCGGCTTTATATACCCTCACATTAGAAGTACCTAGAATGTTCTACAACATACTAGAATATTATCGAAAACAATTAACTTAAGAAAGGAAATGTATAGAGTTTTGTAGAGTGTGTCATTACTTTTGTGCCAACCCAATATTTAAAGTTTAGGGAAATTAGTAAACCGACCTTTTTCGAGGGTCTACTATAAACCGTCAGTAGGTATACTGAACTACGTTTTAACTTTTTGTCAATTTGTAATGAAAAGATAATAATGGAGGTACCTTATCAAACTTTTTTTGGCATTTAGGACTAGTATTAAGCTTCGCATGATTATTTCACTTTTAATATAAAGGGCCATGTTTCTCACTGGTTTTAAGTAGCAAAGTATCCTTTTCTGGTTTTTGGCTGCAGAGGACAACAAACACATAGGTGTATGTGGTATATGTGCTACTACGAGAATAATAGGATTAATAGGTTTGCTTGCCCGGGAGCAAACATTATATATAATAGCATTTTTGACTTATAGGCAAAACATTTTTCTTCCCGTATAGGTATATGTGCATTGTCTCTGTGTTTCATTTTGGTAACAAAACTTAATAATTAGATTTATTTTTTAAAAGCATTCGTTAATGTTTAATCAAGAAGGATGAAATCACCACGCCGTAATTTCAAAAGAAAACAATGTTTCAAAAAAATATGTCATATTTGGTAAATTCCTTTCCTAAAATACAGGAAAATGATTTTTAACTTGTTTTTCTTGCTAATAACAGGAATAATTATAGCGTAATTTGGACTTGGAAAACTGAGTAAACTGACCTTTCGATTTCGAGGCTACCAAGCTATATAAGCAAAGAACTAGCGCTTAATTTAATTTTGCGCTTGCTAAACCCAGTACAATTTCATAAAAGTTTGACTTTCACAACCTAGGTAGGGTAAAGGCACCAGTTACTGTAGGCTGACTACTGTAGTCAGCCTAAATCGAAAATTCTATTTTCAAAGCCGTCTAATTTGATCTCCAATAGACCGATTTGAGTGATTCATGTTTTTATAGTTCAAGAATTTAATGAAGTTTAATTTTTGAAAAGAATATACCTTAACTTATTGTTTGTTTTAGAAATATTTTTCCTTAAATATAATAAAAGGGCGTTTTTGCCAGTACTCAGCCCCCTGAGCACCAATATACAGCCTACTATGTATCCAGTTCCCAGCCCTCGGCTGACTAGTGGGTTCTGTGTTCCGTGACCTCAGTACCCAGTGGTCAACCATGGGCTGACTACTGGATTTTTATGTATGTCAAGCAAATATAGTTATAAGTGCATAAATATTTAAGGGTCATTTATTTATAAACTTACGTACCATTTGAAAACAAAAAGAAGTCTTAAATCCTATAGTCAGCCGGGGAGGCTGACTTCTGGAATTGTGACGTATTTCCTTGAACCCAGTGGTCAGCCGCAGGTGGCTGACTATTAGATGTTATGTAAAAAAGTAGTTTCCAATAACCAGCCTAATCAGCCAGCCTAAGCAAATCTTGTTTTCACATACATTTTTATTATTTTTTTACTTTATTCAGATAGTTTAAGTATTAATTAAGCGAAAAAGTTCTTCTTCTTTAACCAAGAAATCATAATTTGGCTGCTAACATCTTAGCAAAATACTATGTGACATTTAAAAAAAAATGGCGAAAGCACATAATGCTTCATGTCAGAAAGACTGCACCTCTTTGAAATTTTTTTGTGCTTAATTCTTGGAATTAATTGTAAATCTTGAGATATTTTACAATTACCATTTAATCAATCTATGATTTTATCTAATTTTTACACGAATTTGACAAAAACTTTGATAATTACAGCCCGAAATGTACAAAAAAGGCTGACCACTGGCGCACGGCTGGGCACTGGTGCTTTTACCCTAATTTATTTTAGTAATGACGGGATCTCAGCATGAGTTCCAGGTCTTTCAGCTATCAACTTTCTCGCTAAACTAAGTTTTAATATAAGTAAATAATACAGTGCACGGGGTTGTTGACAATTAAACAATAAATTAGAAGCAACAGCTTTATTTACATGTACAACTAATAACACATATTTAGGTATCACAAACCAAAACACAAATCGATAAAAATTAATGGTGATGAGCGGGTACTACATGCTTGGCGTGACCTACTCGCTGGACCTGGGCATTGAATCTGAAAACGAAAAGGACATGTTAAAAATAACATTTCTTACACTTTTAGACCTTCAGAATCAAAATTTGAATCTAAAATAAATGACAGTAAAAATCGTGAACATCGGAGACATCGGAGTTTTGAAATAGGGTTTATTGGAATGATAATAAAATATTATATTCTTTTTTTACCCAGTTTTGTGGTCAGCCGTGTAGTGCACGATCCTGACAGTGCCGTCGGGCTCATGCAGGCTGTAGTAGCCCTTGACGACGTCGCCGTCGCGGGCCTCGTGCTGCGCCTTCTTGTCGCCGGTGTGCGGGTCCTCCACCTTGTACTCGAACTCGTACTTAGGGTGCGCGTAGTAGTCGTGGTGGCCCTCGGGCGCCTTGCCGGGCACGTCGTGACGCTGGATGTTTTGTGAGGAGACGGCGTGGTGGTGAGAGTGGTGAGATTCAGTTTGGATCGGCTGATATGACACTACGTGCACGGGCTCGTGCTGCACATGACCGAGTTGCACATGACCAAGCTGAACATGACCTAATTGTTCATGCCCAAGCTCATGACCGTGGCTCTGATGAAGAACAATACTTTGAGACGAGTACGCATGCCCGTGTTCATATTTGTGGCCGAGCCCTTCTTGAGGTCGAGCTAGAGCTACAGCCAAGGTAGCGGCTACCACCAATATCTACAAATAAAGTAAAAAAGAAAAATATTTTATTTGCAAACACATATCAACATATTAAACGGTAATGAATACCAACAAACAATAAAATAAAGAAAAGACCATGTGTGTCAGCATAAAGGCCAATTAATAAGAAATGAAAATGAAAAAAGCAAATTAATAAGATTCACAGTTAAATCATTTAAACAAATAAAATTTTAGCACCTCAGAAATAGAGAAATAATTTTGTTTACCTTAGAGTAAGTACATTTTAAAATAAAATAAAAGCTGTTGAACGGTCGAATATGTCTTGGTAATTGATGAATGAGATCTAGTACTTTCGGCTTTTATATACTTAATTTAAGAGCAATCAAACCTGTTCCTTCAAAATACTTCAAGTGCAGTATTACAAGGTCGTTCGCCCTTTGAGAAATATAATATCTTCGTCCTTACACGACGCTCACTATTACCGGCTTTTTTAAAGTGAATTGAGTGAGGTCCTTTACTCTTTATATAAAATACGTCTGAAAATATACAAAATGACAATCAAAACTTCACATAAATTCATCCCAATCACAGTAAAGTTTGAATACTAAATAATTTAAGTTTAGTCTATTCAATTTTTTATATTAAAATGTGTAAAGCCGCACAAAATATAATTTTCATTTTTTGTTTGCAATTTTACCAACAAAGTGTAGAAAACCATTTAATTTGGTATTAAATATACCATATAGGATTACCATTCAGCTCAACATTGAAATAAGTAAACAATATTTTGAATACTTAAGGTGGCTCGCTTAGGTTACCCGAAGCTCAGGCTGCGTTAGATGGCGTTAATCTTCAAATTAAGTACCAGTCTTATTTTTTTTGTGGAGTCGTACAGGCATTTATATACTTTCAATTATGCTTCGCGAACATTTAATATTAAAATTGACGTATTACAACAAACATTCAACTTCTCATTGTAACATTAATCCCCTTAATGTAGATAAATTTACTATTTTACACTATTTCTAAGTACCACTCACACATACAAACAGTGTTTTTGTATTCCTTCTAGTCGATAATTTCACGCGGCGACAGCTTGTTTAAATAGCCTTGCGGTAAATACGTGCCATCGCATGATTTGCATGGAAGTACTGGGTTCGAATCCAGGACTTTTTCTCTTTTTTTTTTAATACTACGTCGGTGGCAAATAAGCATACGGTCCGCCTAATGGAAAGCGGTCACCGTAACCTATGGACGCCTGCAACTCAAAGAGTGTCGCATGCGCGTTGCCGCCCCATTAGAAACTTGTACACTCCCTGCAACGGTCAAAAGGTGACCTACCTACCCTACCCTATACTCTACCATAAGCACCCCATATATTTAAAAACCCAAGAACCCATTAAGCTTAAGAACTACCCCTAAATTTAATCCCAATTTATTTTGTTTGTTTTGTTCTGCATTTAAAACGTTTGGCCATAAGAAAAATAATAAAATGTGATCGTTTAGTAAAGGTAGGATGCCTAAGCTGTACGAAGTAACCACAAATCCTTTTCTCAAGTGTAGGAAGTTTCAACACACTAGATATTCCCCTAACATTTAGAAATTCTACCTCCTAGGTAATAATAGTTTCCGCTATTCTGATATTCCCTATAGATGAGTACCGATACATAATTTATTTTATAGAGCAATTACAACCAACATATTCTTTCAATTCTCATAGTCAAATATACACTTTGTGAAGTAGAAAGAAATAAAATACAATAATTAAGGTGAAAAATTCAATTTATTTGTAAAATTTTTAGGAATTTTATTTTTAAAGGTGTTTTATCCCCAACGCGTCTTAGTATGAATTACAATACATAGTCGGTAATACATACGAGACTGGACCATCAACGTAGAGCTATTTGCCAATTCAACTCTTTCTTTGAATCGAATATGAAATTGGAACTCTATTTCTATTATTTCTATTTTAAATTATCAGTGAGAATCAGCGAAAATGAGAATACAACTTCACTATTGATACTATTCAAAGATAATTAAAGGAAAACTCTCAGCAATTCAAGAATTCCAAGAACCCCTTGTTTTATTTTGTGTTTAGGGCTGTATTTAGGCAAATACCCCTGGTTTGCGCATGAGGTAAGGTCGCCTATTCTGTCATCTAAAATGCCAGGCCTTGGATCCTTTCCTAGAATCATCTTTTCTGGGATGTGAACCTATCAACCGGTTCTCTTAAAAATTTTGAACTTTATAAACCATAGAACCCCAGACTCTCCTCCAACATATCGACAAATGAAAATTACAATCACTATATTTGAACAAGAAAATTCCATTTAATGGCCATCATTGTATGTGGTAAGCTTGTACGCATTGCTATACAAAACTTGCCTCAACTGTCACGTTACGCTTAGCTGATATACTCAAGCCTGGACCTCCTGCCCAAACAAGCATCATAACTTCAATGCCAAGTAGCAAGAGAAAAAGACCTGAGTCTCTTTAATTTATCAAAACCAAATCCGAAATAAAAATATTTAATTCAAACTGGCATTCCCGACAGAACCTAGTCCCTAAGCTTCTTAAAACCCAGCTATCCCATATACTTCAGCAATTAAATCTCCAAACATATAGTCCCCATTAGCAGCTCATTCTAAAGATATAATAAATAATAAAAATATAATATCACAATATTATCAAGTATAAAGAAATAAAATAATCTTTTATTTCTGAGGAATAAATAAAATATAATTGGCTTCAGCATTTTCTGAAGTTGATTAAGAACCTTAGTTCATTTAAAAGCAAAAGCTTGTACAGTTGACCATATAATTAACACATAAAATATCATTTAGTTTGCTTCAGGACTCCTTGGAATTAATGTAAGACCCTTGGATCTCAAACACAAAAGCATGTAGTTAAGCATTGTTTTTCTGAAGTTGTTTAGAACCTTAGTTCACTTAAAAGCAAAAGCTTGTATAAATAACCATATAATTAACATTGTAATAAGTTCTCATATAAAATAATTTAATTTGCTTCAGCATTCATTGGAATTAATGGAAGACCCTTGGATCTCATACACAGAAAATATGCAATAAGCATTGTAATAAAATTATAATATAATATGCTCCAGAATTTCAGAGAATTATTTAAAATCTATAGATTATTCAAAGTGTATTATAAAAACCCTTAATAAATCAGTTATGTTTCAAAGTACCACAAAATAGTCATATAACAAAGCACAATAGAACATCATAATGAAATCACAAAGAAAAACAGTGATAAATATTAAAGAACTCACATGACTCCTTATTATCTTTGGAGAGATCTCCCTGTGGCTGCTTCGACCCGCGACTCGTTCCTGAATGATCCCCCTGCGCCCCGTGTACTGGCTTATATAGCCCGCTCGGGTGCCGGCCCCGCCCGAACCTGCCACGCTAGCGTCCCCCCGGCGCCCCGACGACCCTGCTCGCTTGTATTACCATATATGGGCATCCGAAGCGCACCCTCCAGCGCCGACGCGCTCATCTCGATCGTGATTGGCTGCGCACCATCGCCTGACGCCAAGTCGAGTTTCGACCTGTTTCCTAGAACTTTTGCTACCGATGTTTTGAATGATGTTTCTACTTGGAATGAAAATAATGATTAGTATTGCAACATATTATTATTATATTTATGCATGCATAGGTTTGTACGAAACGAGATTATCGGATCGTCACAATTGCCCCCAACATTTGTCACAGAGGAAAGGTTTGGTAACCCTTGACTCGGAGCACAAATGTTCCCACTCTAAATCAGATATTGTTATTTAACCCTTTGATGTAAATGTGATGCGTAAAGTGACCAATACTAGAAAGGAAACAAATTATCCGGCATGAAATTATAAACCCACAGAATTATGACCCATGAGTCCAATTGCTTTCAGACAGAATTTCCACCCTCCATGCGACACTTGGTTGTGAGGCAAGTGAGCCCTATGTAGCAAAGTCCTCGCGTTTCATCCGGAATCTACGACCGTAGCCATTGAGATTCCACCACCTACATTGCCCAGATGTCCAGAAACAACGAAAACCTCCCCATAAAGAATGGAAAAACCTTTGCGGTAACCTCCAACACTTTTTCCCAGTGGCAATAACTCCAGTCAATAACCCACACAGGACAACCGATTCCTTTCTTTCTTGGCGTGATGTAGTACTCTATTTCCAAGCAAGAAAGCTAGAAGTATTTTGAATTCATATATATTACGTTATGGCTCAAATGATTTCCACTCGATTTTTTTTTTTTATTCGTGTGGAACCCAAACGAACTCTAAAGTCCTTATCTGAGGTTAGCGTCAGGATAGATGGACACGAAGTAATTCAAACATGTGATTTAATTCACATGCTTGACCACCCCACATCACGTAAGCTCAGGAGTCAGCCAAATGGTCAGTTAAGAATGTAGAAGACAACCTTAAAAGTATTTGAAAGTCTCGACCGAGTTACTGGTACTACAAATGGACAGAAAGGTACTCCTGGACAGTCTCAGCCTTGCTATTACATTAATAATAACTTTATTTTATTTTGTGGAAGTTATTATTATTAGCATAATCCTACTTATGATGAAAAATTACTATAAAAATTATACATATCTGGATGTATATCGGCTGCAAAATGCCATACTAATCTACAATGCAATTGATTTCAAAAAATCATTTCTATAGAAAGCTTTTCAGTCAAATAGCAATAACCAAAACTGTCTATCAGAGGCACACATTTCTCTCCAAAGGTAGGACCGCCACGTCACTGCAGTTCAAACACATGGGTCTTTTTTATTTTTCCACGTGCTTGCTGTGCAGCCCGGTACCCCGGATCCCCTAAGATAGGTTAAGCAAACTAAATCAAAACACTCCTTCTGCAAACCCACTCGTTCATAGAGAGTGTGACGGACGAATAGTGATAGCTTCTTGTAGAGTATTGTGTTATCAAAAAGAATTTACCTATAAAAGGTATGACCTTAACCTAACACCAATATTCTCTTGATAACACATCTTTGTTCCCCTTTTCCCCATTTGCAAATAACAATAACTGTTGTCAATATTTGATGATAAACAACTCTTAATAAACTCTCTCATACAAAATCATACATCAATTCTTTCATCCATCCTCTCTTACATCTACACATAACATACATCACCTGAGTCGTACACACATATCATACATGTTTCATTCAATCATCTTTTATTCTTCCTCACTCGCTCTTTCATACAGTTTAATACAAAGTTGCAAACAATCAAAATATTGACAGTAAAAAAAAGTTAATCCCATTTCCTTTTGAATAAAATATTTACTGCATTGTGCTTTATATTGAAAAAAAATCTACATAGTATACTATACTACAAAACATAACTTATAATTAAAGTTTACGCTTACGCTTAATGTTTAACGTAATTGGTTGAGACAAATTACGCTAAAAATAAATATAGTCAGAGCAACGTTAGAATTAATTCCTGATAGTCATGAATAAACCCTTACACATACGAAACCATGACTTGCTGTTCAACAAAAAGCCATAGCCCCGCACATGCACTGGCCACCCACAACCACCAAAAACCAATCCCACATCACTTCAACCATAAAAATTACGCCTTATATGCTCTAAAAATTACGATAGGTTACGCCTTATATGCTCTAAAAATTACGCTTAATTATTTACGCTAAATTGCAATTAAATTTACGCAAAATGTATTTTAATTTACGCTAAATTAGTTACGCCAATTGCTTTAATCAAAATTACTACACGCTATGCCACTTAACTTAGGTATTCTAACTACAAAATGGTAACATGTTCATCTTACATTTCACCAGCCACAAATATCCTGAAACAAACGATTACCACGTCTCATTCTTCACTATCCAGTTGCTCTTCAGATGTGTTTGAACTTGTTTATTCTGCCGAAGTAGTAGATCCTACTGACTGCACAAATATATTCTTGGAGGGGCTTCAGGCGAAGACGGCCACTCCAAATCGTAAATTTCCTACTGCAACTGCTGGCCCGTACAACTACTGCTGTCCCGTACAACTGTTGCTGGCTCTGTAACTCAAAAGCTCGAAGCACGAAACGCGTCGAGTTAGCGTAATTACAAGCAAAATATGAACCTTGGATTAACCTTTATTTTTAGTTTCCCCAACACAAAATTGCAAAATTAATACAGTTACACGATATTTATGGCTAAGGTGGAGGATAAAATGACGGCTTATAGACGGATGTCCCTTATTTACAATCAGTTTTACTTGGGAATAGAAAAACATGACTAAATCTATGCCTGATAAACAAAATAATAAATTTTAGTGTAAGTAGCTAATTGGTTCATCAAGCTAAGGTCTAATTAATAGGTTCTCGTACAACTTTCCAAATAGCGAGACTCGCACATAGTCATTACATTGTAGTTCATTGTTGCTAGGTCCTTGAATAAAATATTTCTATTCATTTCCCATCCACATGATAAGAAACATACTTTAAAGAACAATATTGTCATGTAACGATGCGTAAATAGATACTGCTACGCCACCATAACTAGATGTCCTAACACTAAATTTAACGCATGTTACTTATGAAACTTGCCCCCATGTCATTGCAAGTTTTATGCTATAGACTAACTCTGTAAATGTAAAACTATTAGATTAGAAATGTAAAACTATTAGATTAGATACTGGCTTCTAACCTTTGATGATGATGATGAGCACCCTCAGTTATTAATTAAGTTAATCGGAACCAAAGGTAACATACACATACACTTACAATGTGATTCATCTGTTGCTTACTCAAACTAATAACAATTTTACATGCTGGCACATGTGCCCCCCTGCGAACTAAACTCTTTCATACTCGGTTGTGATAACCAAACACGGAATAACTCACAACAAAAGTCATCTTTAGCACTCACAAAATGATTACAATTCTCTATACTCGCTGGCATACATGCCCCCGTGACAACTAGAATTTATCGTATTCTAAAGGGTTCAATTCGTGAGAAGCTGAATAATGGAAACAATTGACCAAAGTTTAATCACAAATGGATAAACTTGAACAATAAGATTAAAAACAAAACTAAAATAAATATAGAGGAAGAACCTTAAAACTAAACTAAAACAAATTAAAAGGAAAAAAACTCAAACAATAAAATACACAAAAATATTGCCGGGGCTCGAACCGGTAATCTACCGCTTCGTAGCCCAATCCACTGAACTAAGTGTGCTACGACGACTGTGGTGAAATAGGCAATGTATATCGACGAAGACAGATTGCCTTGATGTTTAATTTTCTTTCATTTATCTTTTCTAATTATTTTACCACCGTAGGAACAATTGCGTTTCGGACAAAATGTCGCACGAAAAATATGAATGAACACTAAGCACATTTAGAACTAGTCCTGTAAATACACGAACAGTCGTATAACACTTACCCCGCGTCAATAACACACTCGCACGTACCGCTTGTACATATGATTACGGTATACACCGTCTTTTTCACGTACGTAAAACAATTAAACTTTCCAGTTTACATTTCTAAAATGACGACATTGACGGAATTTCTCATTGACCTCTCATCTTTCTTGACGGTCCCCTTCATTCTTCTCGCGTCACCCTACATTTTAAAATAAAAAATGTATACCTACCAATCAACCCGTTGCCCTCTAAAGACAACAAATTGAAACTAGATGGCGTTATTAGGATCATGTAATGTGATATTATGCTAAAACATCATGTTTCAACCACAAGCAATACCGTATCACTTGAAACAAGCGAATACTAAAATAACATACATACACACATCTACAATTACATTTAAAATACAAAAGTGTTCCTTTACATACTTGTTGGCCTACTTCAAAGGTACTTTTTGCAAAATTAACTTTTCTTCATCTGTCACAAATTACACACAAAAATTCTAACTATGATTTAGGTATTGGCGAAACTAAAGAACTACACAAAATGAATAGTGATTAATAAGCTGAGTTTACTATTCTAACTTTAAGCTTTATTTAATTACGTCAACAATTTCAAAAGGAATTAATAGATGAATAGCCCTTAATAGAAAATAAAAGACTTCTAAATAGTCTCGTAACCAACATACATACATTACATACCTACGTTCAAAAACAAAACTATACATACCTACATTCAAAGACACAACTACAGGTACATACATTCAAACACAACTATGAAAATTGAAATTTAACTTTAAGTGTGTTCTCAGTTCTCACACTATCCGATCCGACCGATATCGAATGCGAAAACTCCCTGAGTAGAGTGCACCTTTAACCTCTTAATGTAAGTTTATCTATGTATAATGATGGTAATGACAAACTACTTACGTCTTATTTCGTTAATCTGCGTATAATTAGAATACCTATTGATAATAGTTAGCTTATACATCACGCAAAATACGCGCAAGAAATCGGTTGCGGAAAATCGCCCGTACTACAATACAGTACAATACAATACAATAGTAAGTACATACTCTTACCCTCTGCTGACCATTACATTGAGTTGAAATTCGACGTACCTAACTTTTACTATTTCTAAAAATCACGTCTATGTTTTCAAAATCAAAATCAAACAACTAGGAGGTATAAATAGGTATATCTATGTTTATGAAAAACGTGATGAACTATCCCTTATTTACTGAATCGATACTATAGAATTGGAATGTAAAATTGGATTTAAACAATTGAATATAATAGACGCAGATTTTACTGAGTAGGTATGAAAAATAATTTTCCTTTGACATGCAATATTATGAATACATACTTACATACCTACTTCCACAGAATATATGATAGAACAAATACTTACTACTTACTTGGTACTTACTTATACCTATTACTTACTACTTACTTCGCTGGCACGATAACCCAAAATGAGTTTCGTCCTTCAACACAAGAACACACCGTTTCGTTCGGTCTTGAGCGGTATCGTTACCTCACATTCGCCTTGAGAGCATGGGAGAACGCCATCCTGCTAGTCTCCCTAAATATCGTTGAGCGGATAGAGTGAACGTAGACCTCCGTGAGCTCGGCGTCGACGAAAGCAATACTATGAATACTCGACGATAATGGTAATCTAATAATATATCTAATAAAACAAGTACTTACCTCGGTTAAAGGAACTAGTTAAAGTTAAGAGTGAAACGTTTTGCAATACTACTCGACTCTATTTGACCTTACTTGACTCTAATGTTAATCTAAAATATTACTGATAAAACTGCTTATCAAAATTTAAAAGACTAGTTAATTTTAAAACTAAAACTATTACTAAAATTGCTAATACGAGTACAACTAGTTTTGTTCAAAAAAGTATAAAATAATAACATGAAAATTGTTCTAATTTTGAATAAACGTAGCAATGTTAAAACTGACAATTATGTAGCAACATAAACTACAAGAAAATTCAATGAAACTACGATTGCACTCACGTTGTTATGACGCTACTGTTGCAACATGTTTCGGGCCAATAAAAGTAATCACAAGACGATTTCAATTTAATTGAAAGCATTATATGTTTATCTCACCGAATCTATAAAGTTACATAAGTAAAACACGAAGATTATAATATTTCAGACATGCTCACTTACCTCGACATAGTATGAAACTGCTAACTGACTCTAACTAGTCTGACTTCATTTACCATTTTACCAATTTCTTCTACCAAGTCGGTGACAAACAGGTAATTATACGGCCCGCCTGATGGAAAGCGGTCCCCGCAACAATTTTTGAAACCTTTTAATATCTTCTGGCTGATATTTACTCCACTGTGCCTTGAGTCAATGCACATAAACTTCTAAGTTTCCTAAGCTATAAATGGGGAAACAAAACAATAGAAAAACATAACAGTACATAACAAAAGTAAATAGGGTTAGTAAAAACAACAAAAGAGTAAATAAACATGTCAAATATGTCCCGTTAACTTGTAAATCTTCGTTTCTTCCAACTTCGAACTTCCCATTATACAAGAATAAGATAAGTAGTGTAGACCTAAAAATATAAAAACACAATGTTATAAGAGGAATAAAATTTATGCAACTCCCATCTACTTTTATTCTGATTTCGAACTTTACTGAAAAGCCCGCCTTCAACAGAAGTTTCACCCTAAACGTACTTACATAATATCTACACATTATGTGAGTATGTTTGGTAAAACATATAACTTTTTATGGGGTAGGAGGCAAACAAGCAGACAGGTCGCCTACTGGTAAGCGATCACTGCCACCCATGGACACCGGAAACACCAAAAGTGTTGGAGGTGCGTTGCCGGCCTTTAAGACAGGTGTACATTTTTTTTTTTAAAGATTTCAAAGTAGTATCGGTCCGGTCCGGAAATAACGCCGATGACGATTCATTCTACAGTTTAGCTGTATGTGGCAGACATAATAATCGAAGACATTTAAAGCCAAGGTCGGCTTTGCGAGCCATATTTATACATATTCATAAAAGAAAGATGTAAAAGTCGCTGACATAGACTATATTATATTCGCTTTTTAGTGATAAGACTGCCTATTGCTACCTATTTATATTCTTACTCAACATTATGTATACATAAATGTAATGTGTAAAATGGTGCAATAAAGTATGTTTACATACTTACTTACTTAATATTAAGTGATGATGATTAATGATATGTACTTAAAGTGTTAGTTCCTTAAAACAATCCCTACAAAAACGTTCCTTCAATGTTGTTCTTGAAACCCTTTCATATTTCTACTCATACATACATAATATAATCACGGCTATATCCCACAAAGAGGTAGGCAGAGCACATGAACTACCAAGTTTCAGTGCCACTATTCATACGAAGAAAGCTGAAGTAATCTTTGCTTTAGTTGCTAACACTAAAACCCTGACGACATATGAACGTCTTATAAACTATATGACAGCTCTTCACAAAATCTGAAGGATTAAAATGAGCTTTGAAACTAAATAAGAACTAATACATGTTAATCAATAGAATAAAGATTACATGAAACCTTACACTAACCGTGTATATAAACAATGATATTCTAAATGTTGAGGACGACAATCGTTCGCTACGAATAATTGCTATTACAAAATGACAGGCGTTATTTTTGTGTCATACTAACTAACAAAATCCAACTCACTAGACTATCCTGTTTGCCGTTGGTAAACACAAATCTATTCTATTTTGACCATCTATCAAATTATAGAACTTTCTACTCTAATGTTGATAACCATACAATAGACCTATGCCTATCAACACTAAGCTTAAGTAAAGATAAAAGTAAGTTAAGTAAAGTAAAGGTAAGTTAAGAACATGTTAAGTTTTAAGTAAGAACCCCTATTCTATAGGATAAAGTCCTGCTCCAAGGTTTTCCAGAGCTCTCTATCTGAAGTAGTCGTCAACCAGTTGGGACTAGTCGGCGACGGCGGGCGGCGGCGGCGAGGCGGCGGCGGCGAGGCGGCGGCGACGGTAGGCAAGGCGGTGACGGCAGGCAAGGCGGCGACGGCAGGCAAGGTGGCGTCGGCAGGCAAGGCGGCGACGGTAGGCAGTCTGACTAGCCCATGGAGCATGACTAGGCGAGGCGGTGCATGAGGCGGCGGCGGCGAAGGCTGACAAACGCGTGGCGCGTGACGACACGGTGAGGTGAGGCGGCGGCGGTAGGCGACGAGGCGGCGGCGCGGGTGCGAGCCCGGCCGTCCCTCTTCTCGTTTGAATCTCAAGATTTGGCGTAGGCACTAGTTTTACGAAAGCGACTATCGACTGATCTTACTACACGTAAAATACTAAATAAATGCTAAACAAGTAGGTATGTTGAAGTCATTGAAACTAACCTATTGCGGCTATGTACTTACAAAGTAAAACTTACAGAAATAAACTAAAACTACCTAGAAATAATATTTAACCTAGAAATAAAACTTAAAACAAGAAATTTAAGTTGCCTAGAAATATGTGAAATTAAATTATGATGTATTATTTTTGGAATTTCCCTTTTTATTCTACTTAAGTAGATTTTTTTCTCGCTGATCCAACAACAAAATCTATAATGGTCGTTAGAACTTTAAACTGAATCATTCATTACGTATCGAAACGTAGGTGTAACAATAAATCGGCGACAACTTTACAAACAATAGCATAACAGTATATTCATAAATTCTATAGATAACCAAAATCAAAAAATCAAAAATATAACTGTATATAAATATAAATTACCCAAATATCCTAGAAAAACAGGAAAAGTAAAAAAACAGAAAAATTTGATTATCCCATCGGAGGTTCGAACTCTGGACCCTCGAATCACATGTCCGACGTACTGCCGCTGAGCCACTTACGCTGTTAGCATAAATACGAATTTGTTGACCACTATCCACCCGTGTGACATAGTTTGAAAACCCCACAATCCCTAAAGCTTTGATCAATTTTACCTATAAAAGATTTTAGCTTAAAGTTTAGTTCGCTAACATTACTAAACACTAAAACTAACTTTCCTACGCTTTCTTATGAAACATGACTAAGTACACTCCCGACTAATTCAGTTTTTAAACAAAAAATAAATATAAGTTGGTTCCTGCGTTCGGGAGCTACGATAGCACAGACAAACACACACACAGACAGACAGACAGTCGAACAGACAGACAGACATACTTACATACAGACAGACAGACAGACATACGTACAGACAGACAGTCAGACACACGGACAGTCGAACAGACAGACAGTCGAACAGACAGACAGACGTACAGACAGACAGTCAGACATACATACATACATACAGACAGACAGACAGACAGACAGACTTATAGCACTCCGTAGCGCGTCGTTTTTACTCGCTACGCTCGTGGTTCAATACCCTACTATCAACTTTGGCATGACCGGTCAAACAACAAACCACTCGCTACGCTCGCGGTTCAATACAAGAATCCCTCGCTTAAGTACTCAAATATCAACATTGGCACGGCCGATCAAACAACAAACCACTCGCTACGCTCGCGGTTCAATACTAGAATCCCTCGCTTAGATACTCAAGTATCAACTTTAGCACGTCCGGTCAAACAGCAAACCACTCACTACGCTCGCGGTTTAATACTAGAATCTCTCGCTTACGCGAATATCAACATTGGCAAATACGATTAAACAACAACTTTGCCCCCTTGTAAAATAAATAACTAGGTATCTATTATTATTTATCTAATCCTAGTGACAAAACAATAATACTAACTTAACCTACCAAACCCCTGTTTACAGTAAATTGAACAATTTTGTCGAAAAAAGACATAAAACCCTCTAAAAATCAAAATCTTTTGTGATGAAATTTTGATTCCCTCGTACATTTTCAACCTGAGCGCACAGTCTAGTAACCACGTAATCCACCAGACTATACTCGCTCTGTCAATGTTGCCCGCTAAAGTTCACTGACAGATGGCACTTTTCCTCACTAGTAACAATAGTTCCATAGTTTGTCAAAAAAACAAACAACTTTCTCCGTGTTTTCACTTGTTTATCAAGTTTTTAAAGTAATATTTATTCTATTTTTTCGAGTGGAAATATATTTGCTTACATAACAATCAGTGAAGTAAAACCCCCGTACAAAAATAAGTGATAATTTAACCACAATTCCACGACTATTGGAGCCGGCAAAACAACGTAACCTATCAGTGGAATTCATCATTTACTGTGAAACGAAATATAACAAATCTAGTTAAAATGTGTAATGTGTTAGATATTCAGTAACTACCACATGTTGTGTAAGTGATTTGTGGAATAGTGTTAAGTGATATGTGGAAAGAAAATGGTCAATCACCATTTATTGTCTTCAAACCCGTTGAATGCTGTAAGGTTAGTAATCAATTTATAGTTACACTGTATATAAGATGCGTATAATCAAAACTACTCAAACTTAATACAATGAGTTGAAACTACAACTTGAGTCCTTTTTCACTGCAACAAATTGTGACATTAAAACATGTCACTTGTAAAACAAATACACTCTTAAGTAAAACAAAGACATGAACAAATGTAAACAAATGAAGCTAACAACATTCTAATGTGGCAAACAACCACAACATGGCATACGAATGCCCGTCCTGATCACAAATAGCCCATCCTGGTCACGGCACCAAATTGCAACGGTCAAAAGGTGACCTACCTACCCTACCCTATACTCTACCATAAGCACCCCATATATTTAAAAACCCAAGAACCCATTAAGCTTAAGAACTACCCCTAAATTTAATCCCAATTTATTTTGTTTGTTTTGTTCTGCATTTAAAACGTTTGGCCATAAGAAAAATAATAAAATGTGATCGTTTAGTAAAGGTAGGATGCCTAAGCTGTACGAAGTAACCACAAATCCTTTTCTCAAGTGTAGGAAGTTTCAACACACTAGATATTCCCCTAACATTTAGAAATTCTACCTCCTAGGTAATAATAGTTTCCGCTATTCTGATATTCCCTATAGATGAGTACCGATACATAATTTATTTTATAGAGCAATTACAACCAACATATTCTTTCAATTCTCATAGTCAAATATACACTTTGTGAAGTAGAAAGAAATAAAATACAATAATTAAGGTGAAAAATTCAATTTATTTGTAAAATTTTTAGGAATTTTATTTTTAAAGGTGTTTTATCCCCAACGCGTCTTAGTATGAATTACAATACATAGTCGGTAATACATACGAGACTGGACCATCAACGTAGAGCTATTTGCCAATTCAACTCTTTCTTTGAATCGAATATGAAATTGGAACTCTATTTCTATTATTTCTATTTTAAATTATCAGTGAGAATCAGCGAAAATGAGAATACAACTTCACTATTGATACTATTCAAAGATAATTAAAGGAAAACTCTCAGCAATTCAAGAATTCCAAGAACCCCTTGTTTTATTTTGTGTTTAGGGCTGTATTTAGGCAAATACCCCCTGGTTTGCGCATGAGGTAAGGTCGCCTATTCTGTCATCTAAAATGCCAGGCCTTGGATCCTTTCCTAGAATCATCTTTTCTGGGATGTGAACCTATCAACCGGTTCTCTTAAAAATTTTGAACTTTATAAACCATAGAACCCCAGACTCTCCTCCAACATATCGACAAATGAAAATTACAATCACTATATTTGAACAAGAAAATTCCATTTAATGGCCATCATTGTATGTGGTAAGCTTGTACGCATTGCTATACAAAACTTGCCTCAACTGTCACGTTACGCTTAGCTGATATACTCAAGCCTGGACCTCCTGCCCAAACAAGCATCATAACTTCAATGCCAAGTAGCAAGAGAAAAAGACCTGAGTCTCTTTAATTTATCAAAACCAAATCCGAAATAAAAATATTTAATTCAAACTGGCATTCCCGACAGAACCTAGTCCCTAAGCTTCTTAAAACCCAGCTATCCCATATACTTCAGCAATTAAATCTCCAAACATATAGTCCCCATTAGCAGCTCATTCTAAAGATATAATAAATAATAAAAATATAATATCACAATATTATCAAGTATAAAGAAATAAAATAATCTTTTATTTCTGAGGAATAAATAAAATATAATTGGCTTCAGCATTTTCTGAAGTTGATTAAGAACCTTAGTTCATTTAAAAGCAAAAGCTTGTACAGTTGACCATATAATTAACACATAAAATATCATTTAGTTTGCTTCAGGACTCCTTGGAATTAATGTAAGACCCTTGGATCTCAAACACAAAAGCATGTAGTTAAGCATTGTTTTTCTGAAGTTGTTTAGAACCTTAGTTCACTTAAAAGCAAAAGCTTGTATAAATAACCATATAATTAACATTGTAATAAGTTCTCATATAAAATAATTTAATTTGCTTCAGCATTCATTGGAATTAATGGAAGACCCTTGGATCTCATACACAGAAAATATGCAATAAGCATTGTAATAAAATTATAATATAATATGCTCCAGAATTTCAGAGAATTATTTAAAATCTATAGATTATTCAAAGTGTATTATAAAAACCCTTAATAAATCAGTTATGTTTCAAAGTACCACAAAATAGTCATATAACAAAGCACAATAGAACATCATAATGAAATCACAAAGAAAAACAGTGATAAATATTAAAGAACTCACATGACTCCTTATTATCTTTGGAGAGATCTCCCTGTGGCTGCTTCGACCCGCGACTCGTTCCTGAATGATCCCCCTGCGCCCCGTGTACTGGCTTATATAGCCCGCTCGGGTGCCGGCCCCGCCCGAACCTGCCACGCTAGCGTCCCCCCGGCGCCCCGACGACCCTGCTCGCTTGTATTACCATATATGGGCATCCGAAGCGCACCCTCCAGCGCCGACGCGCTCATCTCGATCGTGATTGGCTGCGCACCATCGCCTGACGCCAAGTCGAGTTTCGACCTGTTTCCTAGAACTTTTGCTACCGATGTTTTGAATGATGTTTCTACTTGGAATGAAAATAATGATTAGTATTGCAACATATTATTATTATATTTATGCATGCATAGGTTTGTACGAAACGAGATTATCGGATCGTCACATCCCCTTTGCTGCGTGTGCACAGCAAAAAGGAGTGTACAAGTTCAAAGGAGGGTTTGGGTTGCCGACGACTCAAAGGACAATAGACGGAACAAATTAGTTCCGTAAGTCCTCCCGTCGTCAGCACCCCACACCCTCGTTGAGCTCTGGCAGCCTTACTCACCGGCAGGAACACAACACTATGAGACACTATTTTTTGTTTTATTATTATACATAAATGTATATGTACTCGTACAGTAGTTACTGAGCGTTAACCACAAAAAAAATTAAAAACCTATTCTCTTACATGGTAATAATTTTTGGGTTCGTCGAACTCAGAATTTCTAACATAATTATATTAATTATCCTAATCTGATATTTTTAAAATTTCAAAAAAGTATAGATAAATTTTAGTTTCTAAACTACGATTCGAATGATTTTTTTTTTCTAATTGTTTATTTTCGATGGAGCAAGGGTATTCAAATCGCTTTTGAAATCTTAAATTAGTAAATGAAAATGCAATAGTTAACTGAGTAACGTAATGCTTTAAAAACTCAAGTGGGACTTTTTTTATCTAAGGAGTAATTTCGATAAAATATTATATTTAGCGAGGGTATTAAAAGTTGTGTTTTATATCTCAACTTAATAAATAGAAAATCAAAATGACAATAAAAATATCAATAGGTTCTCTAAGATAAAATTGATACCTTCGGCTCTCCATTCTTGCTCGGTCAATAAAAAATACGAAATTTATATCCAAAAAAATACAAAAAGTTAATAGAATCCTGGGAATCGAACGCACCTTCACGGCGTGACAGACGACTGTACACCAACGACGCCATTACATAACACGCTGTTCCCGACGAAATTGGGCTATACATATATAATTAATTAAATATAAATAATAATGTCAAATCCATACTAATATTACAAATGGGAAATGGTGTGTGTCTGTTTGTTTGTCCGTCTTTCACGGCAAAACCGGAGCGACGAATTGACGTGATTATTTAAGGGGATTTAGTTGAAGGGATGGAGAGTGACATAGGCTACTTTTTGTCTCTTTCTTACGTGAGCGAAGCCGCGGTCAAAAGCTAGTTTATCAAAAGCGGTATAAAGCTGTATAAAGCGGTATAAAGCTGGTTACTCTATAATCTGAAGTGGAAGAATTCATTGTTTCACCAAAGATAATGTGTGTTTGTTTGTTTGTCCGTTTTTCACGGCCAAACGGAGCGACGGATTGACATGTTTTTTAAGTGGAGATAGTTGAAGGGATGGAGAGTGACATATGCTACTTTTGTCTCTTTCTAACGCAAGCGAAGCCACGGGCAAAAGCTAGTACAGCACGGGTAGCATGGTCGCGCGATAGACGATAAAATATCAGGCCGTCCCTGTCGCACTATTAGTAAGTGCGATTATAGGGACGGCCAGATGTTTTATCATTTATCGCGCGACCATAATTGCTTGCCTGGACCAGATTATATTGATGATAATTATTATTTGTAACCATTTAGTTAATATTGTCTTCAGTTACCGCGATAGTTACTCATGAAATAAAAACTATGAAAACGGATTAAATCGCGTATAATGAGTTTAAAATTCATCCCAATGTTTCAAACACTTTACAGCGTTCGTGGTCAACGGGTGACTGAGGAAAAATTACAATGTGCAAAAGCTACCCATATTCTTGTATATAACCATTTAGTTGTTGAAGAAAAACATTCACACAACAATAACATAGGTCAACCAGCTCAGTAAATGCAATACTTTACTAATACTATGCCCACACTATGACCTATGTATAATGTATTATACCAGACGTGTAATATTTTATTTTATCAACAAAGGCATAATAAAGGATTGTATTGTATTTTTGTATGAAAATAAAAAATAGGAAAGCAATTGTTAGAGTAAAAACACCAGGATACCACTATTAATTATACAGTTTATTAAACGGAATCTCAAAATACAAGCTCAATGACAAGCTATCTTCAAGCGACGCTCCGAGTCCGTCTGACGCCATTTTTGACAGCGATGCTAGTGAAGGGGACGTTCGACTAGTGATGTCCTTATACTCGACCATTCTGACCTTGACCTTTCGTCCCGAAGGTCTCTGCTATCCATGCTGCTACTGATGACTGCCGCAGTCAACACAGCCGAAGCAGGCTGCGCCTCCAACTGATGGCGGTAGACTTCATCTGTTCATTTGTTCTTTTCTTTTCTGCGGAGTGAACAAGAACTTTGTATACTCCAGCTATACACTCAGGCCCTGGTCCTTTGAAGTGATTAACTCGAGTACCGTTGGAAACGGCCGGTGTAGTTTAAGACTAACTTACACCAAGATATGTAATTGGTCTCATTTTATAGTCGAATCATAGTAATGACATAACTAAACTCAAGATTGCATGACCAGACTAGCCTAGTACAAGTAAGTCAGATCATTTTTTTTTTAACAATTCCACGGCCAGTAAGGCTTTAAAACTATTAAGGTGCCAATGGTACGAAAACTACATGTTTTACCGCCATGATCGATACTATATATTAGTCAAATTAATTATGTAAAATATATGACATATAGCGGCGGGCAGGTAATTACCGGTGTACAAAGCACCATCCAATATTTGCTTGTAAATATCTTTACCCATCAATACATTTCATTTCAGGCAAGTATTATGTTCTAAGTAAGACCTTACGTGAGCGGTGCATTCCAAACTAACCGCTAAATATAACAATGATGATTGGCGTTGTTAAAATAGCAAATACATGGAACAAACTCACAGTTGGCTCCGTCACTGTAGGCTGTGAAGCTCCCCGCACGCGCAACAACGCGTACATCAAACTCGTGAGAGGTGAACATGACACACTCCATGCGTGAGCATAGCCGCCTTCTAACACAGCAAGCAGCAAGAAAACTCTTATTAAAAAGCTCTGTAACATACATGGGAAATACTAAGTTCCTTAATGTAACGAGAACGTGATAATTTTTCCTTGGAACTAAGCCAGTAGGTGATAGAATCAGTACAACACAACTGTCGTTCAAGTAACATGATAAGGTTACGAGAAATTAATGTACGATTGGCATAGTCGATGCTCTCAATTACAGACCCGGCTTACATAGCCGTAAAATAATTTAGTAATAAACAATGACAATGAAGATATTAGAAAATATTGTCATGTAAGCTTTTTTTTTTTTTATGAAAATATATTAAGCAGAATACATGGCTGCTCCTTGGCAGGACCTTTAACAACTGCTAATTATTTATCTATCAACATGATAAAATTAATAAAAGGTAATAATCAATGTGTACTAGCCACTAATTTTGCTATAAGATAACAAACATTACCATATCAAAGCTTCATACGCAAGCCACGGTGATACGGCTGCTTTCGAGGCTGGCGGCGCAACGACCGCAGACGTTGGCCCTTCATGACAAGGTTGTCGCGCAGCCTGTAGCATGCACTCTATTGGAAACCGTAATTCCACCAGCAACCTCTGGAAAGTATTAGCGCAAGCAACCCTTTCAAGGTAACCTTGAGATCACTACTCTTTAAGGTCATAAAACATGCTTTTGACAAACAAGGTCTCAAGCTAACCTCTTAAAGATAGACTATATAACACATGATGGTCCGTCTCCAAAGACCTGCATCACAAATACCAGAAACAGAACTAACCTCGCAAGGATAGTCTATATAACACATGATGGCCCGTCTCCAAAGACCTGCATCACAAATACCAGAAACAGAACTAACCTCGCAAGGATAGTCTATATAACACATGATGGCCCGTCTCCAAAGACCTGCACCACAAATACCAGAACAGAACTAACCTCGCAAGGATAGTCTATATAACACATGATGGCCCGTCTCCAAAGACCTGCACCACAAATACCAGAACAGAACTAACCTCGCAAGGATAGTCTATATAACACATGATGGCCCGTCTCCAAAGACCTGCACCACAAATACCAGAACAGAACTAACCTCGCAAGGATAGTCTATATAACACATGATGGTCCGTCTCCAAAGACCTGCATCACAAATACCAGAAACAGAACTAACCTCGCAAGGATAGTCTATATAACACACGATGTTCCACTTCTTAAAGTCTACATCGCAATTAGAAGTCTTATGCATATGGTCCGCCTCCTAAGGCCAACATTGCATAAACAGAACTACTTAAGAAACAATAATCAAAGTAACAAATGTATAGCAGACATTAAAGTAATCATTATAATTATGATTCACACTTTAAGTGATGGAAATCACTTCATTTTTACTTGTGGATATCACATTAGTTACATTACCATGGATACCACAAGATTCAGGTACAATGTGCTTATCAGGAAACCCTGTGAACAGAATATATTATTAACATCATGTATAGGCAACACAACTCGGTTCTTAATCCGGCGTGTATATATGCAATGGCAACTCGGTTCCTAATTTGAGAGTAATAGCACAAGCACAACTCGGTTCTCAATCCGGCGTGCATATATGTAATGACAACTCAGTTCTTAATCTGAGACTAATAAGGCAAAACACAACTCGGTTCTCAATCCGGCGTGCATATATGTAATGACAACTCAGTTCTTAATCTGAGACTAATAAGGCAAAACACAACTCGGTTCTTAATCCGGCGTGCATATATGTAATGACAACTCAGTTCTTAATCTGAGACTAATAAGGCAAAACACAACTCGGTTCTTAATCCAGCGTGCATATATGTAATGACAACTCAGTTCTTAATCTGAGACTAATAAGGCAAAACACAACTCGGTTCTTAATCCGGCGTGCATATATGTAATGACAACTCAGTTCTTAATCTGAGACTAATAAGGCAAAACACAACTCGGTTCTTAATCCGGCGTGCATATATGTAATGACAACTCAGTTCTTAATCTGAGACTAATAAGGCAAAACACAACTCGGTTCTTAATCCGGTGTGCATATATGTAATGACAACTCAGTTCTTAATCTGAGACTAATAAGACAAAACACAACTCGGTTCTCAATCCGGCGTGCAACTTGTTTTATTTTTCCCGTGCCCCTAAATAAGGTAACACGCTTACGAAACTTGGCTTATTTTTACCGTGCCCCTAAATAAGGTAACATGCTTACTATAGATAGCATTATTGAAATACATTTCAGCCAACCAAAAATAATTTTATGAAACTTGGCTTATTTTTCCCGTTCCCCTAAATAAGGTAACACGCTTACTATAAATACCAGTATTGAAATACATTTCAGCCAACCAAAAATAATTTTATGAAACTTGGCTTATTTTTCCCGTGCTCCTAAATAAGGTAACACGCCTACTATACCAGTATTGAAATACATTCCAGTCAAGCAAGAATAATCATATGGCACTTGGCTTGACTTATCGAGGTTTCACTACATTCAAATAATGTAATATTTTATCTATCATTGTTCACCCACCAAATGGCTCTTGACAAAGGTATTTATATATCATCATCAGGCATGGTGCTTATTGATTAAACCATCAAGCTTGCCAGACAATGCTTCAAAAGACACACTAGAGAGATGCTATAGCTGTAGGTATATGTGCAATTTAAAGCACAACATTATCCATATAGCTGCCACCTGCACAACTACATAATTTTGTTAGTTGTGTTAATACTATGCATATGCAAGAATACTTAGTACAAGTTAATGAGTTTTTATAACAAAATATCATTATTTTTGATTCTTGCAAAAGTCACAAACATGTAAAATATATAATTATATTCTTGTGAAATCAAGAAGCAATAGAAGTGTACAGTTATTTTTATATTTCAAGGAACAGAACATATTAAAAGTACCTAGACAATACTTGTCAACTTCAAACGGTAACCTGTTTGTCATGCTTCGGTTCGGAAACATTCCTTCGCAGTGAAGTGGTTAAAATTATTAGAAGCTCCAATTAAGTTATTTACCTCAGGTTATTTTTTTTTTTCGGGTAGGTGAATAAAACTGAGCAACATCTTGTGCACAACATTTATTATTTAAAATTAGAAATTCACACTTTTTGGCCACCAAAACTAAATTGATTTTATGTACTAATAACGCTTGTCACCTACCAGTATTATCCTTTCTTTTCTCCTAAAGTTGCACTTTTATTTCACTCTCTTATCTTTTGACACAACGCAATGTCTGAAGTTGCTTCAATCAAGGCCGAAGTAACTGGCTTGTCAGAGTACTTCAAGCGGCATATGGCTGAATTTCAAGCAAGCCTGAGTCAAGCGGACCCGGCCAACCCTACAGTCACATCAGTGTCATCAAGCTTTGCTGCTTTCAAAGAGTTTGTGGTTAAGGCTCTGGAGGCTCTTCAGAAGCAGGTGGATGTTGTAGCATGCCAGTTGGATCAAATTGAGACGCGTTCCCGACGTAGCATGCTGCTTGTGCACGGTATTGAAGAGGCGGAGGCTGAGGATACAACGGCTCTTGTGGTCAATGCGCTTCAGGCCACCCGAGATGACTTAGCCGCTGTTCACATTAAGCGCAGCCGACGACTGGGCGGGCGCACTGGCCGCGGAAAGAAGCCGCGCGTTGTTCTTGTTGAGTTCAAAGACACTGCAATCCGAGACGACGTGTGGTTTAACAAGGTGGAACTGAAGGGCACCGGGGTGACGCTGGGTGAGTTTTTGACTAAGCCGCGTCATGCTGCGTTTATGGAGGCCCGCGACCGCTTTGGGGTCCGAAATTGCTGGACATGGAACGGCGACGTGTTTGTCCTCGGGAAGGATGGAGTGAAGCACCGTGTGAACTGCACGGCCGAAGTGAAGTCGCTCCCGTCATCATCTTCGCCGGATGTTGCTGTGGCTGAGCGTGCGGGACCATCTGTGGGTGCCTCTACGAGCTCAGCCGTCAAGCCGGCTTCCCAGGCGAAACAGGAGCAGAATAAAAGATCGAAACGTGCAGTATCGAAGGTCCGATCATAAGACTTGGCCGATTGTTTTGTGTCCGTAAATAACTTTCTGTTCTAACTCTCAACTCAATTTCTCAGTGTTATAATATAATCCTTGTCCTGTTCTTTCGTATTTGGTCGCTTAATACTTTATATTCTACCTTCTTTCTGTTTTTATGTTCCATTGATTTTACTTTGTATAGATCTTTAGTTCAGCTGTCAAAAATGACAATGTCAGATTCGTTCAGTGTTGCCTCATTCTAAATTTGCGTTTTGTTTTCCCTCTGATTTACTAGTGTGATGAAAGTGTAGCTTTAAATTTATTGTTCTTCAATATGCTGGCAGGTAGCGTCAGTAACCAGGAGACTAGTAACGCCTGGGGTATTATTTTATACTATTACTTTTTATTTATTAAAATTTACTATATACATATATTATATTTAATATTATTTTTATTTTAAAAACTATTTATGATTAATTATAGCAGTGCCTCTGATTGTAGTGATGATTTCGTGTCTTGCGCATCAGATAAAAGTATTTCCGATGACAGCTTCCAAAGCTTGCCACCTTCACTTCATGACCTGTTGGACTCTGAGTTTAGAGATGTCAGTAAAAATTTTAACATTGTCCATATTAATGCGCAGAGCATCCCCGCACACTACTGTGACTTAGGCTCAACTTTTGATTTAAATAGTGTACACGCGGTACTAATTTCGGAATCCTGGCTCAAGCCTTGCTTACCGTCCACTTCGTTCCCACTACCTGGATTCCATTTAATTCGTAACGATCGCTTGGGCAGGGTTGGTGGTGGGGTTGCGATATATCTTCGTTCCCACATCCCTTATTCAGTTATACGCACGTCAGTGCATTCTCCTTCGTCAGATGCTGCTGAGTATCTTTTCTTAGAAATATCTTTTTCGCACACTAAGCTGCTCCTTGGGGTCTTTTATTCTCCGTCTCTTACTGTCAATTATTTCACCGCTTTAGAGAAACTTCTTGAAGACCTCATGCCCTCCTTTGATCACCATATCATTATGGGTGATTTTAATACCTGCCTTCTCAGGGATGACCATAGGTCGCGGTGTCTTAAATCTTTGGCGCATGCCTGTAAGTTAAATATACTTCCTTCTGGCCCAACTCATCATTTTCCAAATTGCACCCCTTCTCTCTTGGATCTCACTCTCACGTCTTCACTTTCTCATGTCGCCAAATTTGGCCAGTATCCGGCTGATGCTTTCTCATACCATGACCTTCTTTACTTGTCTTATAAAGTCAGGCCTCCTAAATTTAAAAGTAAAATACTTCGTCAGCGTAATTTTGGTAGGATGGATGTCAGTAAACTTCGAGACGATGCATCGAAAATTGACTGGGGTGCTGTTTCTAGAGCTGCAACTGTAGATGACCAGGTCTCTCTTTTAATTCATTTTTGACTCAACTCTACGATGTGCACGCTCCAGTCCGTTCGATCAAAGTCAAGCACCATCCTGCTCCCTGGCTTACTCCGGACATCAAGGCATTATTAGACAAAAAGAACTTTGCCAAAGCCAGATACAAATCCAACCCCACGGAAGCAAACAAATCTCGCTACCACACCTTACGCAACCGCTGCAGCACCATCTGTCGCGATGCTCAACGACGCCATATCCACCAATCCGTCGAAAATGGTGACCCGGCGAAAGTGTGGAAGTTTCTTCGGTCACTAGGTGTCGGAAAGTCTGATCAGAACTGTCCCAAAAATATTGATTTTGACCAGCTTAATGGGCATTTCTCTACTTCTGCCGATTTTCGTGGCCCTGACAAATCTAAGACTCTCCAATATCTTTCTTCTCTTCCAACTCCTGAATCGTCTCCTTTTCATCTTGTTCCATTTACTGACAGCGATATTAAGAAGAACGTTTTATCCATAGCGTCTGATGCCGTTGGCGTCGATTGTATTAGCCGTAAAATGATCCTACCCCTTCTTGACCTGCTTATTCCCGTCATTTCCACTATTCTAAATTCTTCTATTTCCACTAGTTCCTTTCCTTCACTTTGGAAAGATGCTTGTATCGTTCCCATACCTAAAAAATCTAATCCATCTTCCTTTTCAGATTACCGCCCTATCTCGATTCTTCCTTTCCTATCCAAAGTTCTTGAACGCCTTGTACACCAACAGCTCACATCGTACCTGAACAAATACAATCTTCTCAACCCCCTCCAGTCTGGTTTCCGTCCTGGTCATAGTACGGCTACTGCTCTCGTAAAGATCACTGACGACATTCGGGCAGGTATGAACGACCAAAAGTTGACGGTATTAACGCTGTTGGACTTTAGTAACGCATTTAATACCGTTGATTTTGACGTTCTACTTGGAATACTGCGTTCCCTTAATATTTCTCCTGCGGTAATTGGATGGTTTCGTAGTTACTTATTTGGTCGTCGGCAGCGTATTAAGGTGGATGATGTTCTCTCATCATGGTGCAGCACGTCGTCTGGCGTTCCGCAGGGTGGCGTGTTGTCTCCATTGTTATTTTCCATTTTTATTAACTCCATAACTTCAAAGCTTTCTTCGCAATATCATCTCTATGCTGACGATCTTCAGATTTACTCACAGGGCGTTATAGGAGATCTTCCATCTATGATCTGTACGATAAATGGCGACTTAGAGACCATCTCGAGTTGGAGTCGTAGTTTTGGCCTTAAAGTCAACCCTGCAAAGACCCAAGCTATTGTTATTGGGAGCCCTAAACTACTTCCCCGATTAGACTTTGCTAATGTTCCCCCTATTTATTTTGATGCCGTTTTGATTCCGTATTCGCAACAAGTAAAGAACCTTGGCATCATCATTGACAGTACGTTATCCTGGGGACCTCAGGTGAGCGAAGTCAGCAGGAAGGTATTTGCGGCAGCTGGTTCTCTTAGGAGACTACGTAACTTCCTCCCCATTCCTACCAAAATTGCCCTCGCACAATCACTTCTCCTTCCCATTTTGGATTACGCTGATGTGGCCTATCTCGATCTCACTGAGGAGCAACTTAGTAAGCTTGAGCGTATCCAAAACGTCTGCATTCGGTTTATATTTGGGTTACGCAAATATGACCATGTATCTCACTTCCGTTTGCAGCTCAAGTGGCTCCCTATCCGTCTTCGCCGTAACTTTCACATTTTGTCTCTTCTTTATTCTATCCTATTTAACCCTGCTACTCCCCGCTATCTTAAAAATCGCTTTAGTTATCTCTGTTCTACAAGGTGCGCCCAGAATTTAATTCTTTCTGTCCCCTCCTCTACTTCAAAATTCTATAATCATTCTTTTACTTTTCAAGCTGTGCGACTTTGGAATTCCCTACCTCATGACATAAGACGTGCTCAGTCTCCTAACTCTTTCAAGAGACTACTTAAACTCCATTTTTTATCTCTTCCGTAATATTTTTGTCTGACTACTCCTTCTAAATAACCTGGTACTGTTATATGTGTATTTATTTATATATATTTTATTTATATATTTATGCATTTAGTTATTTATCTTTATATATGTATGTTTATGTATAATATTTTATTTTTTTTGCCTATATTGTGCGATAAGTTTATTTCTTCGAATTTGCTGACACCTACTGACATTATATAAATTTATCAATTTCCGCTACCTTAAGGTTGTCTGGAAGAAATCGCTCTTTAGCGATAAGACCGCCTGTTGTTTACCTTTGTTCGTGTTTCTTCCTTGTTTTGTATTGTTGTATTTTATCAAGGTGTGCAATAAAAGAGTATTGTATTGTATTGTATTGTATTGGCATGTTTAAATGTTCCAAGTGTCTGTCTAGGTAATATATTTGTCTTTGGTTCAATTTAGAACATGATTACATTGAATACATTTTTTTTGTCAAAAATGTTTGCAATGCTAAACCAGCATTATTATAAACAAAACAGCATCAACAATACACTATACTTCAGTGCTATGCCCTTAATTTTAACACACATTATGGTTTTACAAAGATGCATAATTAACCTCATCAAAATATTATTATGTTAATATTATTATTATTTTATCAACATTTTTGATGAATTTGTGCCATGTAATATAGCAACATGTTTCCTCATTTAGAAAAATGCAAGATCATACAGAGTTTATATGCATAAGAATGTCACTAAGACAGATTTCAAAATACAGTCCACGGTAAAGTGACAAAACTTATAGTCACAAAAGAGTTGTCAAAGTTTTCTTATGCTTATTTACTCATCCATTATACTAACCTGTAGTGAATTTAAAATGTATTTACTGTCAGTATACTTACATAAGCCAGATGCAATGGCACAATATTATTGAGTAGGATAAATACCTTATTCCATGTCATTCCGGACAAACTTATTTTTAATATGACAAATAGGGCAAGATAATGATCATCTCTCTTTGTAGATCATAAAACCCATAAAGTCACCTGTTATAAGGAATCATTTAGGTGCCATTTAGATTGAAACTTATCTTATATTCTGTTTCACTGTGACACCGTGACAATTGTCAATATATCACAAGTAGGTACAATATGTATTATGTATTCTGAAACATATCTGGAAGCACAAAAACACAACACACAAGGTGAGCTAATGATTATTCACTACAGCAGCCTCTCTATACATATTATACTAATAATACTCTTTGACAACTTGGATGTGGTTCATCTTTCACAGTCCATGGGTTACTGTGATACACTTTGTGAGCAAGTATTTACTTCTTCAACATGTACATAATTTGATCTGAAAGAAAGAAACAACACACTATTGGACAATAGTGGATGTTGATCACTTCAGCCCCAGAACACTGTGTTTGGACCACCTTTACTTCCTGTTACGCACTCATTATGATCAAATACTACTCCAAAGTTTGAATATATCTTAAACTGCAATGGATACTTTTAACTGTAGTATATGGTGCTAGTGTCTTTACTCGTTGAATCAGATCGACTGGTGTTAATTAAATACTGTTGGATGACAATGAATGGTTACGAGCGCGGCGCGAGAATGATGACATTGTCAATTTCGGACAAATTTCATAGTACGGGCGTATATGGGTAACTTAATATCGCGCTTCTGAAACTGTTAGAGTAAAAACACCAGGATACCACTATTAATTATACAGTTTATTAAACGGAATCTCAAAATACAAGCTCAATGACAAGCTATCTTCAAGCGACGCTCCGAGTCCGTCTGACGCCATTTTTGACAGCGATGCTAGTGAAGGGGACGTTCGACTAGTGATGTCCTTATACAATATAGTAATAGTCAAATATTCCATTAAAAAAATAAAAAATACTTAATAAATCCATAAAAGTTCAAATGATTAAAAAAAACTTCGGATTCGAACCCACGATCTTCTGCATCATAGTCAGTCGTTTGACCGAGACGCCATTTCGATTTACATTAGCAGTGTCGAAATACACGATATGTATCTTTGTTGACAAAATGCGTCATTATTTCTGAGTCTGCTTGAGTTAACTAAACCAATATCTTTAAATAATTACTTGTCAAGAGCCAAATGTCACTGATGACAATGTCAACTAAAAATGCGCGAAATATGACGGCTCTGTGTCTGTACACAAAATTTGGCACGCACATTTTCGTAAAATTAATAAAAAATTCACAAGGATTTGTCCATGATTTCTGTATGAAACAATGTATTTCATTCACTACCGCGACGACGGATAATATATAGTAGATGTATGCGCATATTTTTATTTAGTTGTAGTGTGCGGTGACTAAATAAATGGTAGATGTTTTTTGTATGGAAAGCGAGCCACCTTGGCAGAGCTACAAGTTGCATAGGGGAGAAGTGGCGCGGTCATTTTATAAAATATTCCGTTAAGTGGCAGGCGCCGGGAGCCGGACTCTGGGAAAAACAAGCTGTTAAGTGGCAGGGACCGGCTCCCGGACCCCGTGCGACGATATATTGGGTTGGTAAGAAAGTAATGAGCGATCGATTGAATTCCACATACAATTTTTGAGAGAGTTCTAGAATCTTCTATGGTCGAAAGTATATAAAGGGCGAGTCGCACAGTTTCTCGTCAGTCATGTAAGTGCATGTAAGGCATTGCTTACTATATGAATTTCAGTCTGGCCATTCAGCCGCCGAAGCAGTGCGTAATATATGTCAGCGTGTTGCTCCTGAAGTTGTGTCTGAGGCCACGGCGAAACGATGGTTCCAGCGGTTTCGTAGTGGCGACTTTTCATTATCAGATCAACCTAAGTCTGGTCGACCGGTGAAGATTGATGTAGCCAAATTAAAAACCTTAATTGAAGGAGATCCGAGGCTAACGAGTCGTACTCTTGCTACCGAGTTAGGCTGCTCTCATGTCACCATAGAAACACATTTACACGAGTTGGGAAAAAACTACAAATACAGTGTTTGGATACCGCACGAACTTGATAGAGATCAACTAAACCGCCGTGCCGATATCTGCATACAACTTCTGTCTTTTCGCCGCACATTCAACTGGTTGGACCATCTTATCACTGGAGATGAAAAATGGGTCTTATATATAAATCACACACGCAAACGTCAGTGGCTAGCTCCAAACGAAAAAGGAATAGAGGCACCAAAAACAGAGCCTCACCCGAAAAAAGTTATGCTGTCCGTTTGGTGGGATATTCATGGTATTATTCACTGGGAACTCCTACCAAGTGGAATGACTGTTACCGCATCAGTATACTGTAATCAGCTTGAAAATTTAAACCAAAAAATCTGTCAGAATCGTCCACAGCATGCTAAAGTTTTTTTCTTACACGACAATGCTCGCCCACACATTGTAAAAGTGACTCGGCTAAAGCTATTGGAGCTAGGTTGGAAAGTGATACCTCATCCACCGTACTCTCCAGACTTGGCACCTATGGATTTCGCATTGTTCAGATCGCTAAGCAATGCCTTGAATGAAAAAAAGTTCGATGATCAAGCCCATCTACGACAGTACATAGCTGAGTTTTTTGAATCTCAACCTAAGAACTTCTTCGCCGATGCTATTCATTCTTTACCAGAACGATGGAGACAAGTAGTAGATAACGAAGGCCGTTATATTTTTGATAAATGATTAAAATAATAAATTAAATAAAAATTACAATATTGGTTATGATTCGCTCATTACTTTCTTACCAACCCAATACCTAAATATATAAATAAAACCGTCTAAAACTATATCTAGCTTCCTCATACTTGCACGAACCATTCGTCATTAAACAAGGACGGCATTCAGTAAAGGTTCAACACCTTCAACTTCAAAACAACTTGAAATATGACCCAATTTGATTGGACCATCCGCCTGCCATATTTGAGACACGTGTTTAAAAACCGTCTTTTTTGCAAAAATTGTACTGTAATATGTTAAAAAAAAAGATATAAGTGTAAATAAATGTATATTTAAGTCCCTGAATGACTTTTTTCTCCAATTTACTGTTTTTTTGCCTAAATAAAGTTACTTTAATAAATGGAAGTGGAAAATGTAGCCATCTGATATTTGATCGAGTCTAACAAAATTCACATAAATGGAATGTATTTTTTTTTCTATGGAATGATTTTAGCCGTTTCATAATGAATCCAGTGATATATGGTTTATGCACAACATCCCTACATTTTTTGAGTAATTATAATTTTTGTAACATATGTAACATTCGCGATGACCACCCGTAAGGGCCCCGCCACTCAAGGGTAAACTTTTTCTGTCATTTTATCGGTATCCTTGCCACTCAACAGCTTTTTATTTCAAGTCCGGCTCCCGGTTACCTGCCACTTTACGTGCGGTCGGCTCCCGGATTTCGCCACCTGAAGGGTTATATAAAATAATAAAAAATATTTTTCTGATGCTTTAATATGAAGAGAAACAATGTATCAGTAATCACAATCATTCGCTTAAAAATAGAAAATTGAAACACAGAACGAAATAAACTAGTCCGAGTACCTAATCAAAACAGAATTGAGTGAGGCAGTTTACAAAAAAAAAACCCTAATGATACTTGGGTGGCTAGCCGAATGGCACAATCGCTCACGAAACGCTCACGAAACGAAGCGCTAGTAGATATCTATCTCTATCGCGCTTGCGTATTGGCGCGACAGAGCCAGCGGCGTATCGCTTTCGTTTGGCGTCGGAGAAATGCCATTCGGCTACGGGGCCTGGCCTATTTATTATACGAAATATAAAACAGGGAAATGACTGCACGTTACTAAAACTTACAGGCTCCTGCCGAAATATATCAGCAATCCTCTTCACTTCTGTGTCAAGATATTAAATTATTAATAGTGAGTCTGTACGGAAAGATAATTGTCGTGAATGATACAAACACATATCACGACTCTTCTTTTTTCAGATATAGATACTCTATCCCGAGTATTCATAATCATTTACTAAAGTAAATAATAATCGTTTGTCCCTTTATAACGTCCTGATAGGATGGAAAGAGAACAACGATTTTTATCGGATTGTTAACTTTATAAAACATTTAGGAATACACCAAACATGCTCTAGATACGAAATATAACTATGGAAATGGATGATATCGCGTATAATGAATATCCCGACGTTTCGAACACTGTAAACTGTAAAGTAACGTCGAAAATAATTGTAAATTCATTATACGCGATATAATCCGTTTTCATAGTTTTATTTCATGAGTAACATTTCAATATTATGCTCTAAGGTAATGGCGCCTATTAACGTGGTACTTAGGCAGATTTCAAAAGATACCAAAAAATTAAGGGTATCAAAGCTCATTAACGACCACAAATATTTTTTTTATGGAAGAGTATTTATTGAACTATTAGTTTTGAAGAGTTTTAGGATCATTTTAGTTTATTATATGTCATAAAATGATTATTGAAGCCAACATACCTAAATTTTCTATTACCGTGGTAATGAACAGGTTGCAGTTCTATTAACGCGAATTGAGATTTCATTACCGAGGGTATGAATGACAGTGTTTTTCTGCCATCGGTAAATAGAAACCCATCTCAAAATTCGGAGCTTAATACCGACGGTTGAATATACAAATTATGACAAATACATATACCTATACTATCCTCCTTTATGAATACCCACAGAAGACTCAGTTTCACCTAAGAAATCTGTACTTACGGTACACTAAATGTCATATTTTGATACAAGACTAATATGTCGCTCGGTAATAGATACTTCTATAGGAACCCATTACCGACCCAAACAAATATTGCATGGATCGGTAATAGATTCTTATATATTCTATTACCGAGGGTTATCTGATCGTACCATCGGTAATAGGCATAAATTGGAGTATTATAAAATCTAATTCCGACCCATAAAAACAAAGTCATACAGATGTATTTTCATTACAAATCAAAATAAAATATTGCAACCTTATATTAAAACCAAGTTTACATAACTGGTAAGTAAGCATCATACTTTATGTCAATGTTTAAAAAAATTGACAAATTAACGGTTTTCATAGAAACTACGAAATCAGTCATGAAGTTTTTGCTAAAAATTAAGGTTTTGTTGAATAATTTTCATACCGCGTAAATAGTTCTTTGATAGCGTGAATAGATCAAGATTGAAACAACTGTAAGACATTATATAACTGATCACATATACTTAAAATAAAGCAAAAAGAACTAATATCACTACTTTAACTATTACCGTGGTATACCACAGTAATAGAATCTACTCACGAAATGGCGCCTTTCACCGCTGTCTTTTAATTTCCACTTTAAACACATTTCCAGGCTAAACAATACGTAAAAAGTACTCAGAAGTCATGTAGAAAACTATAAACAATAATTTGAAATGCATAACTTTCACCTGTTTGCCATAATTATTACGTAAACTACTAAATGAGATTGGAGTTCACTTATGTTTAGCGTCACACGTCAGTATGATACAACCTCTTCTCGCGGCCCCGTGTTAAAAACTGTCAAATAGCGAGCGTCTTCTTTCATTCACACTCTCTATCGCCTATATGTGCGTTAGTCAACTAAACAGGCTTCCTTTGTGTGAGTAACTTTTTTTAAGAAATTGGTCGGTTTGCCTATAAAATGCGTATTTGCAAATGCGGCGGTAATGGACGTCGATTTCGATACCCGCGTTGATAGCCGCCGTTACCTTAGATACGATAAGAATAATAAATGTTATTGGTTTAGACTGAAAACAATAAACATTGAAAATAAGTGATATTTTTGTGATTAAATCTTATTATCTTAGATTATTATTTAAAGTGAAATGTATCTTCAGGTGTAACACAAAACTAGGTTCTTGTGTCCCATTGTAAGATGCAATCCTTATTTTTGTATTACGAAATAAAAATATTATCACTGATTCGAACTTTAATATACGCTAATAATAACTAGATACGACATAAATCGTACAAAAATTGTTTATTCGAATACGCCACATTGAATTTACTTTATGTTAAATTACGACGCATATTAATTTCCGAATATTCGTTAATAGGAAGGAAATGGAAGTAATTTATCAAGTAAATGATTGTTATGAACACACTTACTACAAGTCAAAGAAACTAAACACAATAAAGGAACGTTGTATTGGGGTCGGGTTAAGTGGAAGGTAAGATCATTAATGGTGACTATGATGCCGGTGTTCGTGATGGGGACCATGTCCATGGTGGCTGAGTCCATGAATATGGTGACCATGGTGATGTATTTCATGATGTTGGTGATCATGGTGGTGACCATGATGCTCATGACCATGATGCTCATGACCATGATGCTCATGACCATGATGATCATGACCATGATGCTCATGACCATGATGCTCATGACCATGATGATCATGACCATGATTCTCATGACCATGATGCTCATGACTATGATGCTCATGACCATGATGCTCATGACCATGATGCTCATGACCATGATGCTCATGACCATGATGCTCATGACCCTGATGCTCATGACCATGATGCTCATGACCATGATGATCATGACCATGATGCTCATGACCATGATGCTCATGACCATGATGCTCATGACCATGATGCTCATGACCATGATGCTCATGACCATGATGCTCATGACCATGATGCTCATGACCATGATGCTCATGACCATGATGCTCATGACCATGATGCTCATGACCATGATGCTCATGACCATGATGCTCATGACCATGATGCTCATGACCATGAAGCTCATGACCATGATGCTCATGACCATGATGCTCATGACCATGATGCTCATGACCATGATGCTCATGACCATGATGATGAAGTCCATGATGTTCATGACCGTGTTGATGACTAAGATGATGGAGTCCATGATGTTCATGATCGTGATGATGATGCCTATGGTGATGGAGTCCATGAAGTTCGAGTCCATGGTGACCGTGATGTTGGAGTCCGTGATCATGGTGAATATGATGATGGTGGCCGTGATGATGGAGACCATGATGTTGATGTCCATGATGGTGATGACCATGGTGTACGCTGTATTTTACGTCTGCTTGGAATCTGTAACAGTTATTTGAAATAGGTGGTCAGTTATAAAATGTAGCTTAATTTGACGTTTATTGCTAAAGTGTAATTTGGTGGGGTTAATGAATTGTTACTAGTTTCATATTTTGAGTACTACTTTTTATTGTTCAGTTTGAAAGAACTCAAAAATTAAAGAGAAACGTATTTTTTAATTTTTCAAAAAAACTGCTATTTTAATGCGAAAATCCCTTTTTATTACTACTTCGAGCAGAACAAACGTCAAGACTAAACTTAATGACGTCACATGTGTTATTTCATGTTACACCTAAGAAAACGACAAAATCATTCCTATAACCATAGTTTTAACAGTCAGCTTAAACAGTCCGAGATGTTTGACTGTCAAGTGTCACTGTCAATAAATATTGAATAACTACGAGCTACGGAATGTGGAAGTATAAGTCTACAGAAATCTGTCAAAGTAAAACAGTCGAAAAATGACGTGTCAAAACCTTATGTACCTGCAATTGCAGCGCCACCTATCTATGGATTTGTATGTGCACTTCTGATACCTCAAAGGTTTCGCTCCTTACCTCTAATCTCCATACTAAGAGCGGTGATAAGTGTCACAGTCAAACTCTAGCAAGAATTTTATATATATCTCTGGATAGTGCGTGCCGACCAATGAGTTGAAGCCAGGTTCATTCACCTTTACTCCTATGTTCTATCTCATTCCAACACTGTGATGTATTGCCAGATAAGTTAATAATAAAAAACGTATAAAACATTCTTCAATCAAATTGACTTACTTTTCTTTGTATTATACAAAAAAAAAACTCAATCAAAAACCTTATTTCTCCGGTATTTACCTCCTGCGTACTATGGGAACACTAATAATAAAAAAATATGCCCGATATGTCAGAATTGTCAAAATTCATTCACCGATTCAGAGATTTATTTTGCAAAATAAACGTTTTTCGACGATTTACTTAAGTTCTGAGCTATGTATTGCATAGTGAACCATTGTGGAAGTAAATGGAAACCGAAATCCGACGTAAAATTTCACAAGTAAGTACTTATTTTACCAAAATGTTCATAAACCTCACTGGCAATAAATTTTCTTCTATTTTGCTTGTAATCTTGGTTAGTTCTTATCATTATATTGTTTTCATTGTCTCAAATTATATCAAAATTCCCACGAATAGGTTTAGAATGATAAATATGACCTTTAAAGAAAAATAATGCTATGTGTGGTTTTACGACTAGGGTGACCAATCTTTTTTCTTGCATGGTATTTACTCTTATTGAATGGAGCTAAATCTATCAACTTGGTACGGTTTCTATGTTCATAGTTCATATCACAGTATAATAATACCAACTTTATATAATTTATGTCTTTACAATTAACATGAATAATATTAAACTTTTCAGTGTTCCAAAAGATGAAGGAAGGAGGCAGCATTGGCTGTTGGCTGTCGATTGTACCGATAAAAGGAAATGTTTCAGAGCATTCGACAATTTGCAGATTTGCACTTTAAGCCTGAAGATTATGTATGACACAGAAAGAAATTTTAAAAATCAGTCCAGTAACGACGGATATATCGTGGCATAAACATTAAATTGAGATACATATATACATGCGAAGAGAATTGAAATACGTACGAATTGAGAACCACCTTCCTTGAGATTTGGGGCGGCGCTTAAAAATAAAGATACTGTTTTAAAACGTCCTAGTATTTCATTATTTCCCCATTGACAAATACTTCCCTTATATTTTTGTGGCTATTCCCACTAGTTACCACCAAGTTTTTACCTGTCCTAACTACTGGAATTTCCCCCACATTGTTAATTACCACACCGGGGGTTGATAGCTACTGGGATTAGTTTTCCCAGTAGTTACTACCAAAATATTATTGTGATGGTTTAAAGTGACCTTTAATAAACACAGGTGTCAGTTAGTAAAAGACAAATACTTATGTAACTCCGTATAGACAGATAAAGTCTAAGAAAAAAACGTACCTCAAAACCATACAGAAAAAGGTACGGTGAGCTAGATGGCGATACACCTTTGGGGTAGGTACGCTCAGATAGATGGCGCTAATATTAATATTTGACATTTTAACACATATCAATATCATATCAAGCTGAGAATATTGTCAAAACGGAGGTTCAAAGGTTTTAAGCCTGTGTCGAGAGATGTAATACGTCAAATTCCACGGGATATCCCTAATGTATGCTTAATCATGGACACCCTAAAGAAAGAGATGCAAGACCGGCGTGACGTAATTCAAGGTCAAATTTTCTGGCTTCAAAGTAATGTTCGGCGTGCAACATCCATGTATATAAGATTCTTGAACTCTAGTGAATCCTAACCGGAAGATTTTTTTTTATTATAGTGGCAGCTCTGAATAGCCTGAATCAACTACGTAACGTCACTTCCCGTTTTAAACTATTTTTAAGAATTTTTTACTAAAAATATGGAAAAAAAATATTAAAAAATATATTTTTGTAATCTACAGGCGTATATCTCGAAATGGTTTTCGATTAAGGGATATTGAAAATTTGAAACGTTGTCAATTCGTACAAAACGTTACTGGGGATTTAAAAACTCATGAACCTGAGATACGGATAAATCAAACCACTTTCTGAGTTAGGCCGGCAACAGACAGAAAGTCATAATCTTAAAAAAAATTATATGCAAATTAAGTTCAAACTTTGACAGATCTTGTTCTTCATACAATTTTTTTTTAAGATTATGAAAATTAAGACTCGTCTGTTGCCGGCCTTATTCCTACAGAAAGTCATAAGTATTAAGATTTCATTTGTTCTTCGCCCCTCTCCCTCTCAGGTGATCCTTTTTTTAATTGCTCCTCTATAGAACGCAAGGGTTTCTTTAGTTTGACTCACCCATGTTTGTCGGCGTGATATTCCACATGCCTCACGTGGCCGTCGGGCTGGTGCAGGCTGTAGCGGCCCTTCACGACGTCGTCGTCGCGGTGCTCCTGCTGCATCTTTATGTCGTGAGTGTGGGGGTCTTCTACGGAGTACTCAAACTCGTACTTGGGATGCTTCTGAATTGAGTTGAGAACACAATTTATTGAAAAAATAAGCCACGAAGCTACTCTCACTTAAATAATGAATCTAACCCGTTGCGAGTAGCGTGCGCCGTCTCTATGGTACGTTTGAAAATGTTCGGGAATAGTCGGTCTCATCTGCGGCGGCGGGAATACGGCGAGCAACCACTTCTCTCAAACATTTGCAAGCATCATTGAAACTGATTAGAATGACAAACCTATAAGTGAGTTAGTTTTTCTGCGGTATGTATTTTAAGTACGTCAAACGAGGGGGCTTCAAAACGCAGGGGCGACTTTGAAAATTTAGTTGTAAAGTCACATTGTAAGTAAATTCGAGATTTTCTGTGGTAGATTGACAGGAATATTTTATTGATCTAACTAGTTTATATAAACAGTTTCAGGAAAATAATGAATATTGTTAATTTTACAATCCGGCTAAAAATAGTAGAAATTAAAAAGTGGCAACATTGTAGTATCCGTTTCAAATCAACAATTGTGAGAAAACGGGACAACACTACGATGTTGCAACTTTTTAAATTCTACTCTTTTTGGTCAGACTGTAAAGCCGTTCCAATATCATCAAAGTAACCCCAAATTTTCCTAAAGCCACCCCGGTTGACCGTTATTACATAACAAAATGCAGTTGTTTCTTTTATGGAAAACAACCCTTATAAAAAATTTCATTTTCTAAGTTATAGTCACCAATTCTATCTAAAAAGACAACCAAATTTTTTGAAGTATAACCAAATTCATAAAAGTATTCTAAAGTGATCAAGCCGATAAAGTTCGTTTGTCCTTTTCTATCACACCGATACGTCGGAAAGGGACAAACGAACTTTATGGGCTTGATAACTTTAGAGTACGTTTATATTCATAAACGGGGGTTAATCTAAGAAAACTTACATGGTGTTCGTGTTCATGGTGACCATGTTCATGATGCTCATGAATAGGGATTACATGGCGCGTTTCATGAACATGCGAGCGCGCATGCCCGTGGTGACCGTGGCCGTGATGGATTCCATGCGCCGCATGGCCATGCAGCCAATGAGCCACGCCGTGACTGTGGAGCCCATCTTCTGCTTCCTCGGCTACTACCGTAGCCACGAGAACCGCGAAACACAAGACCTAATAAGAAATGAAGTATGGAAATCACACAAGGACAAATCATTAGTTAAACAAGTCAACTTTGATCAAAAATGAAAAGAGTTATCTTATGACTTAATTCTACGGACTTCAGTCTACGGGTCCATATTTTCAACCGGTTGTCGTGAATTTGTGTAACTAGATTCAATGTCTCAAAATATTTTTGTTGGTCCAGTTTTTGCATTTTTTTTAACAAGCAACGTAGTATAGGTACAGACTAGAGGATTTTAGGTGGAATGCTGTACAGACAAAAAACAATTGTGTTTTTTAGCCCTTTAAAATTATAGCTAAAGGTCAGCTGTAGCATATATGTTATGTATTATACCTTAGAAAACATTTAGATTTTTCCTTTGATCCTATCCAGAACAAAGTAAGGATGGCTACTGACGATAATGTGCAAAACTTCTGGTTTTATGACATGAAAATCAAGGTAATACGGATTTCTCTGTAATAGTCCAACTAATGAGGTACGGCGTTGCGTGAAAAACTGATTTCCTATAGCAGGATTGGGTCTAAAAAGTAGCATTTTTATGCAAAGTGCAAGCACAACAGTAAAAAAAAATGATCGGCCCGATTCGAACTTATAATCTGTCAAACATTAGCTCTAGATAGGACTTGGATTGTAAGTCATCGTCAGTTTCAAATGTGACATTCATATGTGGAGAAATGTTTTTGACGATACATAATCAGGCATGTTTTAAAAATATTTTAAAGTGGCTATAAACATTTTTTTATTTACGAATACGAATAATATTTATTTTATTTAAGTTACGAATTTCATTTGCACATGTATCGTACGACGTTTTTCAGTACAGATGAGCCTCCGAAGTTTCCACCTAGCATATAATGAACCACTTCTCGCACTAGTGCGTAAATAACAAAAAATAAAACCGCCTTCAAAAATAAGCGTGTTACAAAACACAGAGAAACAAAAAAGCCAAAAATAATAAACCTTTGAATTCAGATTTCTTATCGGATTGCAATAATCTAAACATCCAAATTATAAACAAATCAATTCATTTTGTAGTCGGTACCAGACCTGTTCGTCGCCTTGCTATTTCCTGTTTGCCCCACCCAACCATACGCAGGCTGGCCCCGACTCCAAAAATAATTGATTTGTTTATAATTTGGATGTTTAGATTATTGCAATCCGATAAGAAATCTGAATTCAAAGGTTTATTATTTTTGGCTTTTTAGTTTCTCTGTGTTCTCGTGTCGTGTCGATTTAAAACACTCCCTTCGGTCGTGTTTTAATTTATCGCCACTCGTTTCGAACTTCCTTTTTTACGCACTTGTATCGTAATGTACTATTTTATTTCTATAAAAAAACTAAAATGTAATTGTTACCTATGTCTGTATATTTAAGACAGTTTACTGATTTCAGTTTACCTATTCCGAAATTCCTATTTCGAACAGACTGCCAAGTTTTTAGGATTATTAAAAGTCACCCAATGTGTACTAAATATTGACGATCCACTTGACCACATATTAGGTATCATGTTTGAATTGATTTACCTAAAAAAAATATGACAACAGGATACACTTTTTCAAGTTGTTCTGCAATTACAGAACTATTAACGCATCAATGCCTCATTTTCGGCTTATGTATTGTGTGTATACTGATTCATAGTGCTCCTGAAGACGGACCAACTATGAGTAAGTGCGAATAATTATTCGGTTCTCTAAATTTATTACTTATGTGGAAGTATTGAAATCCTTAACCTGTAAAATCTCTTATACCTAGTTATACTTGTAATATTTATTAAATTAAATTTTATGTTTAAATTGAAAAAAAAAATTATATCAGACTTACTAAATAATTTTTACTAAACAAAAAAAAAACAGTGTTCAAGAATAAACTCGAAAAACATCTCTTGGATATCCTATAGGAATGGCGATGGCCATTACTTCCTACCGGATTGTCCAATAGATAATTTTGATTAATATAGCGATATTTTTGTTTTGTTGTATTAGCGAGCTCTGACTCCACAGTCAAACTATATAAATAGTTTTGTGGAGCAATATATTTAAAATAATGTTTTTGTATCCACATGTATATTAATTGAATAAATAAATAAAAATAAAAAACGTGGAGGACAATTTTCCTCAAAAAAAGTTTAGTTTAGTAGTATTAATTACGAGTACCTACCTGATAGTTTAGTCAAAAATTGAGTATTGAAATCATCATCATTATCATCACATCAGCCTTTTACTACCCACTGTTCAGCATAGGCCTCTCTTCTAGTACGCCACTTTTCCCGGTCCTGTGCTATAGTCATTCTGTAGTGATCCGCAATAAAATTGTCTGTGTCGCCAACGAGCCAACGGATGCCAAGCGCTCAGGTGCCGTAGCCGAATTGCATTTCTGCGACGCGAAACGAAAACGAAACGCCGCGAAAGGTAGTCTGGCTCTGTCGCGCCAATACGAAAGAGCGATAGAGATAGATACCTATGAGCGTTTCGTTTCGTGAGCGTTTGTGCCATCCGGCTACGTACCCAGATCAGTAAGCGGCCACCATTCCGTTAATAATGTTAGTTCATCTATCATTGAAATAACCTATATGTGGTATATCTAGATTATCTAGCTACTGCTTCTAAATAAAGCAGGATATGACAGTTATGACATTGTGTGCTCCAAGTTGAAAGAAATAACTTATTTACTTCGCTTAGTTCGGTCACTCGTTGTAATGTTTATCTTTTATACTTAGGTACGTTAATGTTGTTTTATATTTAAATAACAATTGGTCAAATATGGTTAGTAGAAACAAACGTTAATGGTGATGGTGGTGCTCCGGTACGATGTGGTGGGTGCTGTGCTTCACCTCAGCGTGGAAACTGCAATTAACATAATGAATTAGTAAATGATCAATTAACTACAAAATTAAAATAGGTATAATATCTTCAGTAACAAGGAGAAATTTGTCTATATTCTTTCATAACTTGACGTGTCTCTTTGGGCAATCAAATTAAAGTAACTAGGTACTTATATACCTAACCACAAAAATATGTCTTGAGATGAGACACGGTTGAGAAATAAAACAACTAACCCGGTCTTCTTATCGCTCTCGTAATGCACGTCCCTTATGGAGCCGTCGGGCTCGTGCAGGCTGTAGAAGCCCTTGACGACGTCGCCGTCGCGGTGCTCGTGCTGCGTCTTGTGGTCGCCAGTGTGCTTGTCCGAGACCTCGTACTTGAACTCGTACTTGGTGTGCGTCTGTAACACAATCCATAGTCAGTGTGTAGGCAAAACAAAAGAAGGCACTGTAACAGACTAATGTTGTTTGTTGCTTACGTAGTAGTCGACGTGTTTCTCGTGGCCGTGGTGGTCCTTGATGACGACCGGCTCCGCGTGCCCGTCGTGCTTGGAGATGTGCTGCGAGGAGTGCGCGGGCTCGTGCCCGTGCTGGGACACCACCAACCCCACCAGACCAGCGATACACAACACCTGTAGGTATAGAAGTACTTAGGATACAATGATATGCGTAACACTCATACTCAGCTCCTACTTTTTTTTATTATGAATGGGCTTACTCTTGACCACAGACTATACACAATGCATTGTCAGTGTGTAGGACTGACAATGCATTGTGTTACAGACGCACCCCAAGTACGAGTTCGAGTACGAAGTGTCGGACAAGCACACGGGCGACCACAAGACGCAGCACGAGCACCGCGACGGCGACGTCGTTAAGGGCTTCTACAGCCTGCACGAGCCCGACGGCTCCGTCAGGGACGTGCACTACGAGAGCGATAAGAAGACTGGGTGAGGGATTATACCGGTTCTGTTGAACTTATTAATTATGCTTCATAGATTCCCCTGCGGCACTGACGTCGTTGCTCTCTGCCATCACGGATTCTCATGTTAAAGAAGCGCATGCCGCTTCTCAAGACACGCGATGTTCCATGACATTCGCCTTCTGTAAAAATTAGCATTTTGATACAACAATGAATTGCTGCCAGCATTTATGCAACAGAGTTCTTGGTCATAATGTAAGTAGTATAGTTTTTTTATAGATCCACAAAGACTTAACTATGTAACCTTACATAGTTAAGTCTTTGTGGATTTTTTGTCTCCATAAATTAATAACCATTTTTTTTTCAGATTTCACGCTGAGGTGAAACACAGCACTCACCACATTGTTCCCAATCATCATCATCATTAAAAGTGACCTATCTAAATACCTATTTTATTTTTTACGCAAATCTAGATTGTAATTGTTAAAATGTTTGTTACGAAAAATAAATAATTGTAAAAAAAAGAACTCTTGTCTCTTGTTTCATAGCCTAACCTAGTAAGCAGCAATAATGTACAGTCACCATCAGATACTTATATTGGACCGATCAAGGTGCACCGAAATATCTGAACACGACTATGCTATCAAGGCGATAAGGCGTGTACAGATATTTTTGCAAAAAATATGATAGCGACTGTACAGGTTCAGGAAGCAGATGTAAAAAAAAGTTGTAGCACTTTATTCATAATAGGTTAGAAGACACAACAAGTTCCCTCGATTTCAAATTAATGAATAATAATATCAATCATCGTCAAATGAATGAATACAAAATTTTAGAAAAAGCATTCAGGTTTCTACAAAATGGTCGTATTGGTATATTCTTATCCAGGATGGGAGCGAAAAATCCACAAATCCAGAAAAACTGTTTCCATGTTGCTTAACATTTGCTTTAAAAGATTTTTTAATACTCGATTCCATTTCATTGTTATAGGTACACTAAACAATTTTAACTTTTTAAAGTTTAGGGAAATTAGTAAACCGAACCTTTTCGAGGGTCTATTATAAACCGTCAGTAGGTATACTGAACTACGTTTTAACTTTTTGTCAATTTGTAACTAAACGATAATAGAGGTACTTTAAATCAAACTTTTTTTGCATTTAGGACTAGTAATAAGCTTCGCATGGTTATTTCACTTTTAATATAAAGGGCCATGTTGCTCACTGGTTTTAAGTAGCAAAGTATCCTTTTCTGGTTCTTGGCTGCAGAGGACAACAAAATACATTAGGTGTATGTGGTATATGTGCTACTGCGAGAATGGTAGGATTAATAGGTTTGCTTGCCCGGGAGCAAACAGTCATTATAATAGCATTTTTGACTAATAGGCAAAACATTTTTCTTAACGTATATGTGAATTGTCTTTGTGTTTCATTTTGGTAACAAAACTTAATAATTAGATTTTTTTTTTAAAAAAGCATTCGTTAATGTTTAATCAAGAAGGATGAAATCACCACGCCGTAATTTTAAAGGAAAAAAATGTTTCAAAAAATATGTCATAATTGGTAAATTCCTTTCCTAAAATACACGAAAATGATTTTGAACTTGTTTTTGTTGCTAAGAACAGGAATAATTATAGCCTAATTTGGACTTGGAAAACTGATTAAACTGACCTTTCGATTTCGAGGCTACTGAGCTACACAAGCAAAGAACTAGCGCTTAATTTAATTTTGCACTTGCTAAACCCAGTACAATTTCATAAAAGTTTGACTTTCACAATCTAGGTAATTTATTTTAGTAATGACGGGATCTCAGCATGAGTTCCAGGTCTTTTAGCTATGGTCTCAACTTTCTCGCTAAACTAAGTTTTAATATAAGTAAATAATACAGTGTACGAGGTTGTTCACAATTAAACAATAAAGTAGAAGCAACAGCTTTATTTACATGTACAACTAATAACACATATTTAGGTATCACAAACAAAAACACAAATCGATAATAATTTAGAAACCACAAAATAAATTAATGGTGATGAGCGGGTACTACATGCTTGGCGTGACCTTCTCGCTGGACCTGGGCATTGAATCTGAAAACGAAAAGGACATGTTACAAATAACATTTCTTACACTTTTAGACCTTCAGAATCAAAATTTGAATCTAAAATAAATGACAGTAAAAATCGTGAACATCGGAGACATCGGAGTTTTTAAATAGGGTTATTGGAATGATAATAAAATATTATATTCTCTTTTACCCAGTTTTGTGGTCAGCCGTGTAGTGCACGATCCTGACAGTGCCGTCCGCCTCGTGCAGGCTGTAGTAGCCCTTGACGACGTCGCCGTCGCGGGCCTCGTGCTGCGCCTTCTTGTCGCCGGTGTGCGGGTCCTCCACCTTGTACTCGAACTCGTACTTAGGGTGCGCGTAGTAGTCGTGGTGGCCCTCGGGCGCCTTGCCGGGCACGTCGTGACGCTGGATGTTTTGTGAGGAGACGGCGTGGTGCTGAGAGTGGTGAGATTCAGTGTGGATGGGCTGATACGACACTACGTGCACGGGCTCGTGCTGCACATGACCAAGTTGCACATGGCCCAGTTGAACATGGCCAAGTTGCTCATGGCCATGCTCATGACCCTGCTCGTGACCGTGACTCTGGTGTAAAACGATGCTCTGAGACGAATACGCGTGTCCATGTTCATATTGACCATGCCCTTCTTGAGGTCGAGCAAGAGCTACGGCCAGGGTAGCGGCAACCACGAATATCTACAAACAAGACAAACACATTTTAGGTTATTATTATTCAATAATTTAATTCGTTAAATTAGTTCTTTCTGAAAATTTACAAAATAACGGAACGTACCTTAGAGTACATTTCAAAAGTGAAATTGAAAGATGTTGAACGTTCGAATACGAACTGGTAATTGATGTATGAGATGAAGTACTTACCGTTTTTATATGCTTCATTTTCGAGCAACATAAAAACCAGTTCCTTCAAAATTTCAAGTGCAGTGTTGCAAGGTCGTTTGCCCTTTAAGTAATAACACCGTTGTCCTTACACTACTCTCACGATTTGTAAATCGTAAATTGAGTCGTTTAATTTTGATACCTAACTTATATTGTACATATTTTCGGCAGGTGCCTTACTTAATTGAATCTTGAACGTAGTGTAGGAGTCTATATTTAAATATTATGGTCGCAATAATATTACGATCTATCAAAAACATCTTTTTACATCACACAGGAAAGAATTCTTCTGAAATATTCATATAATAGTATAATAAAAAAAAGACATCGGTTTTATTCTCTGCTTTGCCTAAAGGTTAGTCTACCAGTCGGTAGAGAATGCCTTATGGCATTAAGTTCGCCTATTGTACATTGTGTTTCTTTGTTCAATAAAGATTAAATAAATAAATTCTTCCTAGCTAAAATATTTGTACTTAAAAGTACACTATTCCTTAAAAGGAAATCATAATATGATAGATTTATTTATTACATTAAAAATATATATTTCCGATCTTCCTTTCCCTATGTCGTCTTTGTTACTTATATGCCTTTTTAGTAGTTCTGCTACTGTATATTTAGATATGTATGTGTGTATATATAATATAAATTTAACGTATTTAATTGACACTATTTATTCACGATGTCCGCAACCAGTATGCTGTCCCGCACACCTCGCTGGCTCCGCAGAAAACCAGCGCCGTTGACACGCCTGTCGTGTCAGCTGCATTGCTGAGTGGAGACCATTTCGGCCTCTCATTTCTACTTCTACTGTTTTGTTTTAAGTCTTTGTATTTCTATTTCTGATGTTTGTAGTGATGTATTGGCTGAATAAATGAATTCTATTCTATTCTATTCTAATTTGTCATTAATATTGACTTAAATAAAGTCTGGGTTACTATGGAAAACAATTTAAACGGAAACTTTAACTAATGCTTCTAGGTTGGTATTAGGCTGTTGTTGTTTGAGATGCAATAATCACCTTGCATTAAGAAATAAATGTATTCCTTTTATTTCAAAAAACATGCATATAAAATATAAAAATTTGAACAACAGCTAAAGAAAATCGCACAGGAATCGGGTTAAGTCGAAGATGAGATCTGCATTAATGGTGACCATGATGATCATGACCATGATGTTGGCTGTATTTTACGTCTGCGTGGAATCTGAAAGCAATGTTGAAAATAATTGGTCAGTATAATTTTGTAAAAACAAAACCCAATATAACAGTACAATTTATGGAACCAAATGAATAATAAACTGGGACACATAATAATAAAAAAACCCTTCTCTTATTTTAATAACACGCGATTTTGTCCGGTTTAGGAGTATTTTGATGTATGAGTTCTACGATATTAGTGAAGAATTGGCCTGAAGAAATGTTACTTGCGATACGACACACAAAGCGGGTTGTGGAGCGGAAACGAGTCGTTTTCAGATTTTGTTCTTTGACGCTGTTTTTTTGACCTTGATGATATCAGAATGACATTATTTAAGCCTTGGTCAATCTGACCCGTCGTGGGCTACGTCCAGCGGCCCGTCGTCTGTAGCAATTGTATGATTTATGTTTAAAAATATTCGGGACCAGTCGTTCGAAGTAGGCAGTGATGCGGTGGGTGGACGCTGAACGTCACCCGCGACAGTTCAGAACGACCAAGGTCTTAGATGATCTAATGACATGCGTGTTAGGGCCAGTTGCATCAACCACATTTGACAGATACATCATCGTCACGCAGCAGACGTCTATGGAACTTCCTATACCTACAATAAAATTGAACGAACGCTTTAACGGTGACAGATGGTTTGATGCAACCGCCCCTTAGTAACAGTTGGCCTTTTTGACTCACCCATGTTTGTCGGCGTGATATTCCACATGTCTCACGTGGCCATCGGGCTGGTGAAGGCTGTAGCGGCCCTTCACGACGTCGCCGTCGCGGTGCTCCTGCTGCTTCTTGTTGTCGTGAGTGTGGGGGTCTTCTACATGATACTCGAACTCGTACTTGGGATGACTCTGAGGAGCGTAGAAGAAAAAAAAAACTTAACATTCGAAATAAAGGAATCTTAACTGTAGTGTAGTACTATCAGCTGCATGATTGCATGGAGAAATTTTGAATGAATTCATTGACAAATTCGCCATGCACTTTTGCAGCTGATAGTACATATAGGTATGTTAGCCTCTTTGGTAACGAGCGGAGGTATTGAGGTTGCGTACCTCTTTAAAGCCAGTTATGCCTCCCATGCATGTCTAACAAATGAGTACGAAAATAAACGATGACATGACATAAACAAGCTACCATTGCTTCCGCTTGTGGGTCACCCCATTCTGGCGGAGGCAAATATTTTTATGTAGATTTAAGATTCTCACTTGGCAAATAAAATTTGATTTGATTTTCAGTACTAATGTGGATTAGAAAAAGATTCTTCTGTCAAAAATATTTAAAAAAAAATACGTACATTCAATTAAAAACAGACAAAGCAAGCTCAACCGTGCCTAAGTATTTTCTGAAAGATATTTCATATCTTTATTAAAATAGAAAGTGTATTATAGATGTGACTGTATTACATGCATGTAATTTTTTTAACCAATTTATGGTTAACTAAATACAATATTGTCTGGAAGAAATCGCTTCTTTATTTTGTTTTGTTGTATTTTATCAAGGTGTACAATAAAGAGAATTTATATTGTATGAAACCTATTGATATGCTTTATGATAACAATTTATTCGAATTGTGCTTAATAGATGTGCCAAATATTTGGTATTAATCAAATTGGTTTTAATTTTTTGATGTCCAAAAAGTTACATTTTTAAATGTTAAATCATTGTGACTTATTACTTCACACATTCTTAACAATTTTAAGAAATAACACGGCTTGAGTGCATCTATTCCTAATCATCTGCATCACATTAATTATTCCACCAAACACTTACATGATGTTCATGTTCATGTTGCTCATGTCCATGATGTTCATCATGGCGCGAGACATGCACATGCGAGCGCGCATGGCCATGATGCGCGTGGCCATGATGCGAGTGGCCATGCTCCGTGTGGCCATGCGACTCCACCCAGTGCGGGCCATGTCCGTGGTGCACTGTCTTGATGTGCACTTCCGAACGGGCGATTCCGTGGTGCCCGTGCCCATGGCCTTCGCCTTCTTGGGCGACCACCGCAGCAACGAACACCGCGAAGCACAAGACCTATTAAAAAATGGTTATCAGCTCACACAAATAATTGTTTTTTTTTTATCCGCAGGGTGTGATAATCCAAAATGAGAACAGGCGTAAGTCGTATCGTAATTCGTAGTTAATATTCCCTCTCGCTCTTCTGATGTAGCCAGGATGCATTTCGACCGCCTCAGAGCGTCAACGATTGTCACGTTTGATGTACTTATGACTCTAATTGATTATTCTGATAAGAAAATCATGGGTTTTTATAAGATTGATTATCTTCATGCACTATATTATAGGTATACCTGTCAAGTTATTTTTTACCTTAGAAAACATAATGGATTTGATGAATTCTACCCAGGTCTATGTCAGAATGTATACTGAAGATAATCTGAACTAATCCTGCTTATATGAACATGAACAAGGTTATAATGATTTCTCGGTAACTAAGGCTGAAAAAATTAAAACAAATTTTCCAATTATTTCTTAAATGTTTTGCGAATCATATACCAGGTACTCATTTTAATGATGTATGTAATCAAACACTGCCTGCCGATTTGTAGAGCATATATATTAGCTTTAAAATGGATTAGTCTTACTTTGGTATAAGCCAAGTACTTACTGAACGAGACGGCTATACATATATTATGTTTATCGTACTAATGCGAAAGAATGAAAGAGAGAGAATACTGAATTTCATAGCCACAGAGATAACGCGAAACGGAATATGCCAATGCGCTCAGTTTGTATTGCTTGTAAAAAACTGGAATCACTACCGAGTAGGTAGACCAACTGGATCTATTTTACCATTTTCTCGCGTAATATTCAACCATCGTAACCGGAACGACCGGGCGCACCCTCGGTCGGTAGTGACCCTGCCTGCTACGCCGCGGTCCCGGGTTCAAATCCTGGTAAGGGCATTTATTTGTGTGATGAGCACAGATATTTGTTCCTGAGTCATGGATGTTTTCTAGGTATATAAGTATTTATATATTATATATATCGTTGTCTGTATAGTACCCACAACACAAGCCTTCTTGAGCTTACCGTGGTCCTCAGTCAATCTATAATAAGAATGTCCTATAAGCAGATACGATTTTTTTTAAGTTTCAGGTAATAGTTAATTGGAATCATGAATTCATAAAAATAACCTAATTTAAAATCATATCATAACCATATTAAATTGACTTCGCATGTTTAGTATCTATTAATATATGTATCGTCTTTGCATTCCTTAGGTAAGTCATATAAAAACAGTGTGTAAATCTAATACGGGCGAATGTCTTATCGGTGGTTATTATCAATTATTATACACGTAGGACATAAAAATGTAATTAGATAACTTTTACTTTTACTTACTTGCAATTGAAATTAATGGTAGGTAATGCAAACAAGCACTCGTTAAGCGCTCGTTAACTGTCATTGTCATCGTAACCGTTAACTGTCAGTGTCATAGTAACCATGCTTACAGTACTGCTAAGAATTTATTTTTAGGCACTGCTCCCACCGCGAGCTAGTAAGCTATGAGCTAGCGGCTATAAAAACGAACAAATGATAGTCGCTCCCGTGCAAATAAAAGAGACACGCCGATGTTATTCTCTCTTTTATTGTCTTTTATTCGCACGGGAGTGCTTATCTTTTGTTCGTTTTTATAGCCGATAGCTCATAGCTTACTAGCTTGCGGTGGGACCAGTGCCTTAGAATTAATTATGGGGTGACAATGATAATCAAAAGTAACACTTCTTAATGATGACATTAATCGATTGTATGTATTGCGAATATGTTTAATTTATAGCACTGGCAGTGTCATTTATTAAAAATTAAGTAAGTGTTTTATTAAAAATTAAGAAATATAAGACATAATCTATTTCAAAAGTGTATTCTCTAAGGACAAAACGTGTTTTAATTGGTTGCTCGCGTTATAATTAAATAGCAAATCATTCATTTGCCGAACAGGAAACATACCATTTTCCATTATTTACGATGCAGTTAATCAAGTATTTTAATCCCATTTTTGTTAATTAAAGAGGCGTAAAGTTTAACAATCTTAACATTCATTATGAGCATATTCGCTATTTGCACGTCAGACCCTTTAACACAACTTGCCTTGTCCGCGAGTCCATACATCAACCGCGACTTCAAGTATGGACTCGCGCACGACAAGCAAGTTGTGCTAAAGGGTCTGGTCACCAGATTCTGGTGCCCTCAATTTGTCGGCCTTTCCTTATTAATTGTTTGGTGTCGAATTAGTTCCAACAGCCGCCACTAGCACCTAATGTTGGACATGCCCACAAATTAAGATGATGGGTATTTCTGACAATCGGCGTCACTCTGTCACGCACGTTGCCAATATTCGACTTAGTTGTATGTGAGTAGGTAACCATCATGCAATGATTTTGGTAAAACATAGGTACATAAAGTTGTTACATTATTCTACTCCTACGTTAACAATACATCAATCAATTATTTCAAATTAGTAAAGTAATAAATAACGGAGACCTTACTCATAATATATTATTATGTAATCGATCCATATGCAGGTTATTACACCACTTAAACCAGAATTGCAAAAATGCATATCGTATGTCGGCTTCCGAAACTGAACAAACCAGTTTATAGTTAATTAATGCGATGTATAAAATCGAGAGCTTTTGTTGAGGCGGAGTTAATTTTGCAAGTGCTTTAGACTAGTTAGCATCATAATGATTACAAGGGTACGTACTCAATTAAATTTATAGTGTGTATGCTTTAAAAGGGTAAAAGAAATGGCATTATTGAGTTATTTATGTGAAGTGAGACAGTAGAATTCGTCACTTGCAAAATATCTATTTAAATTAAGTGACTTATAAATCTTATAATGTAAACACTAACAAACTGATGGAACTTTTAACATCTAAAACTAAAAATATTCTTTTTTTACACTTGTTCAGGTATTGGCCGCTTTGGCCATCGCGGCGGTGGTTTACTGTCAAGAGCACCATTCACACTCTTATTCCACCGTCATCACCCACGAAGCGCCAAAGAAGATCGAACAACACGGTCCTTCATATACCACCTACCAAATACCTTCCCATCAGGAATCTATTGCGTCATTCTCATCTCTCTCCTCACTCTCATCATCTGTTTCATCTAAAGACCAAGTCCCTAATTACGTCCTTCCTACTCCAGAAGAAGTTGAAAAACTACCGCCTCCAGTGATCCGCACTCATATACCATCCGAGCCCGCACCCGTACACCAAAACCAGGAACCGCCGGTGCCTGTTCAACATTATTTCACACCTGTCAACTTCCAAGCTAAACCTGTCCAGCCAGTACTTCAACCTATTCCTGTGCTTCAGCAAACAGTGTCTGTGCATCATCAAGCTCCTGTGGAGCAGCAAGTTTCCTTGCACTATCAACCCACCCCATCGATCCAAACAGTTCATTATCAAACTCCTTTAGAACAGCAGGTTTCTCTGCACTATCAGCCCACCCCATCGATCCAAACTGTATCCATGCAACATCAACCTACGATTCAATACGAATCTTCGCCTCTACACTATCAATCTCCTGTGAATCATTTCTCCTCACCTGTTCATCATGAAATTGCTTCAGTTCAACATGAAGCGCACCAACCTCATCAAGAGCACTATGAAGATTATTACGTAAGCATTTTATATATTTTCGTTATTAAGTATCTACTTAGTTACATACATACATACAAACATATAATCACGCCAGTATCGCATAAAATGGTAGGCAGAGCATATGAACTACTAAGTTTCAGTGCCACTCTTGGCAAAAAGGGGTTGAAAGAAATCGAAATTGTGTCATTGCAGTGACATGTCGCCAGCCACTGTTTAACCCATATCCCACAGTCGACTTCCACGACACCCACGGGAAGAAAGGGGGTGGTGAAATTCTTAACCCGTCATCACTCGGTAACGGTACCATCGGCAACACTGTTAGCTGTACATTTGTAATCCTTATGACAAGGGCATATAGTCTAACGATGGTTAGTGGTAACGGAAACTTTGATTGATAATCGTTTTGTGTCATTCGACGTTTTTACCGCCTATAAAAAATCTGTCAGTCTTCAAATTTGTGTTTGAAAATGTGTTTATATTTCTTTGAATTTCGTCTATCCAGGCGCACCCTAAGTACGAGTTCGAGTACAAGGTTGAGGACCCGCACACCGGCGACAAGAAGGCGCAGCACGAGGCCCGCGACGGCGACGTCGTCAAGGGCTACTACAGCCTGCACGAGGCGGACGGTTCTGTCCGCACTGTTGAGTATTCAGCTGACAAGCACAATGGGTGAGTCCAATAAAGTTGTTCAAAATGTCATAATGAACAACATTTTGTGTAAGAGTTGCTATGTAAATTTGTTCTGTCATCTGTTAGGTTTCGACGTCATGTATTCCTTTATTACTTATTTAATTCCTCAAATAATTAATCTGCGTAATCATTCAAAAAAAATTTAATTTTCTTCAAAAAGAAAGTGCGTGATTTTTAGTGTTCTAAAATATCTCACGAAAGTTAAACTTCTAAACCTCAATTAGTTTCAAGGTATTCAGACAACGATTACATTGTATATTTTTAAATACCTATATTCGTTAAAATACAAAATTACGAACATAATATTTCTGATAACTAATAGTCATCCCATAGATAAATTCCTGAATCAAGTTTAATTCTTTACTTAATTTAGGTAAAGGTTCTCAAACTGTAATACTTTGTGACTAACTAAGAGAAATCGAATACCTTAGTACTTAATGACGAACTAGTTCAATGTTAGCCTCACACGTCATGTCAATTTTGAACACGCACATCCGAAAGGGAGTAGAGGCGCATGCGCACCGCCCAATGTAAAAGTATATCGTGTCATTCACGAAGACGCACGCCTTGGTTCGTATTATCAAACTGCGTGCGTCATCATCAATGACAGCACTGATAGTAAAGTTCCATTGCCAGAAAAAAACTTGATATGTTAGGCCTGATTTAGCTGGCGGCGCGGCGTGCGAACTCGCATGCGATTTTAGTTACACGGCGCGGGCTGTTGAGGTTACATACAATTTTGCACAGCCATCAAATACCGCAATGTAATAAAACTCGTATGCGAGTTCTCGTACCGTCTAAACGGGCCCTTATTCGTGCAGAAAAGTTCTATACAGGGGCCGAAATTAGAACTATTAAAAAAAATATCCAGCGAACTAATCTACTAATACTACTATTCAATTCCTCTTTGTATTTATTTCTGGTGAATCATAAAAATAAAACACGTACTTACTCGTAGGTAAAATGATTAGGGCAACGTGTAAGCTTTTATTGAACATGATTACCAATCTGGGAGCCGATTTTTGAATCTCGGCCATTCGATTTCGTGAAATTCGTTCAACAATATCTCCACTACTAGCGATTTAAATTCTACTATTAACAGAATCGAAAACGAGTGGTCATTACCACTAGTTTTAAAATTACTAGCCGTCCTTTTTCAAAAATAGCATTACGTCGTTTTCCACAGACTTTCTAACGGCGAATTCATGCGTTCTAAAATAAAAAATCGATCCCCTGATCTAAATTATAACCAGCCAAGACCATAGACAAATGTATCAAAGTTGTACTTATAGACGTGCACTTACGTATTCTAAAGTACTCGTCTTACATTCATATATGTATAAGCAAGGATTATTTATATAGGATTTACATACTTCATACTAAGAATTATCGTGCCTCGATTTTTTAGCGCCACACTGATGACGCTTACATTTTTTTTTTTTCAAAATAAGTATTGACGTGATGTATTTCATTTTTTCTTATAAAAAAATATTTAGTGAAAATATGATTTTGGCCACTTTCAGGCTGCGAAACAGCGCCATCTAGTTTTAAGCTTAAAAGGCCCGTACATTTCAGGGGTACGCTTTTTTGTATGGGCTTTGTCAGTCCAGTATTAAATCGTTCTTGGTATAAGTATTTAAATAAAATACGGAGAGAATGTAAAATATCTTGACCCACTTTAATGAGACCGGCTAAAAATGCTATGGCACTGGTCCCACCGCGAGCTAGTAAGCTATGAGCTATTGGCTATAAATACGAACAAAAGATTAGCAGCCCCGTGCAAATAAAAGAGACACGGCGATTTTAATAGCTCACCGCTGGGCGAGTAACTATAAACATCGCCGTGTCTCTTTTATTTGCACGGGAGTGATTATCTTTTGTTCGCTTTTATAGCTGATAGCTCATAGCTTACTAGCTCGCGGTGGGACCAGTGCCTGTAGGTAGTAATTTTTTAAACGCTAAGCCCTTAAAAGCTGTTAAAACTACTTTTACACCAGTGGCAAACAAGCACACCTAATAGTAAGATCTTACCATAGCCTATGGATGTGTGAAACTCCTCCTAAATACTGTATTTTCTATTTTTAGATTCAACGCGAACGTGAAACATGATCATCAACAGAGCCACCATTAAAAATGTCCTGTACCTGCAATATTATTTATTAATTACCTCTACGATAATGTTAGTATTCTTATATTAAGTTTGAATAAAAGAAATAAATGTTTATTACGTTGTTTAACTTATTTAATACCTACCTTTGTTAATCCAAAATAATTTAGATGTCATCGTATAATTTGATGACATTTTTAATTGTATAAAATTTTCACAAGGATACAACATTTGCAATGATGAACTGCGGAAATTTATTTCCGCGTTCCGCGGCTGAACTAATCCCTCATAAAATACCATTAAATTAGATAGTTAACCTACTATTTTTTATTTACACATGTTACCAACTCAGTGTTACGCCATTCAATATAGGTTTCTATTTACATAGTAGGTAACAAAAACATTGAGTTACACTAAAATATCAGTTTAAAATTCAAAGCTGGAATTCTGGAAACATAAATAGTGGTGAAAGCTGACAAGCGCTATACCTACATCGAATAAAAAGTATGTACAAAAATTAACTAGGTCTAGAAATTGCGGTAGGCCCGTACAATCTGTATCGTAAGTATCACCAGGCTTCGTAGCCGAATGGCATTTCTGCGACGCAAAACGAAATAGAAACTCCGCAGAAAGGTCTGGCTTTGTCGCGGCAATACGCAAGAGCGATAGAGATAGATATCTACGAGCGTTTCGTTTCGTGAGCGTTTGGGCATTCGGCTACGTCCAGCTGTGACAATCGTTGACGCTATGCGGCGATTGAAACGCAGTCTGTCTCTGTCACGCCACTATAGAAGACAGGGAGAGCTAGATGAGATACGCTTACAAAGCGTGAGCGATTGGAACTTTGGTTAGGTACTTAGTAGTGCCTTCACTCCAGCCTGCGGCTGTCGCGAGTTATTAACACTCGTTGACAAAATCCCCCTTACCTCCCTTGTTGCACAAAATACTATTATATTACATAATTATTCAAAAATACGAGATCATTCATCCGTCAGAGCCTGTCTGTATATTATTAGAAAGCAGAACATCCTCCATTTTCGAATTTTATAGTCTCAGTCGTTATAAATTTTGATATGTCTTGTGAGTGAAAGATTTTGGTTACCCAATTGGCAAATTAATTTAACTTGTCAAAAAGGATTATGCGACGTTCTTGCCAATGTTACTTCTTCCTATTCGCAATTCTGGACAATCTGAATTCTACGCAATTAGTATTTCACTTCATTCGCTATTGTGCACAGTTATTACTTGTGAACAGTGGCGATTCTTCCTGTTCGCAATTCTGCACAATCTGAATTACACACAATAGTTTTTGACCTCATACGCTATTGTGTCTGCACACAATAGCGTATGAGGTCAAAAACTATTCGCAATTCTACGCAATCTGAATTCTAACCAATAAGTATTTCACCTCATTCGATTTTATGCACAGTCATTACTTGTGTACAACCTCGTTATGCACAATCTCAGCTTCCTCAATCCCCGCAAACACGCACACACAGAAACGCAGAAAGTGCCTTCCGCGGCGCACTAGCGTAGGCAAAGCTCCATATAGCATTATTAATATTAACACATTCAACACCAAGAACCCGCCTGGTAGGCACTCGTAAAGTTTCCTCAGATGCCGGAGAACCCGCTGGGCGGGTCCTCGCTAAACAAGCGGGTGGTTAAAAAGTGCGACCGGTTTCAGACGTAGTGCGCCATTTTTTGTCTAGCAGTGAATGTGTTAACTACTATATATAATGCGGTACACACTCAGCAAAAATAATATTTAGGTGTCATGCTACAGATGGCGTTGTTACAAGCACTGTATTCAATTTTGACACCCAATTTGAAAATAAAATAAATCTAACCAGTCACCATATCAATATCTTGTAAACAAAATGTTAAAATCATACTTTTGCTGGCTAGAGGTATAGACCAATGTTTACTAAATAATTACAGATGTAGTGTGAAAAGCTTTTCCTTCGTATTTTTCGGGAAACGTTCGTATTTGTCATGCTATAACCTCCTGGATCCCCCGGTCCTCACTTGAGGACATAAGATCAAAAAAAATCTCCTGTGAAATGTCAAAGCAGCATAACAAGTTTGTAGGCATAGAACGTTACCGAACGAAACTGTCAACCAAATAAAATAGACACCTAGCCTCAGATGGCCAATCAGCGATCTGTGCGGCTTTGACATCTGTCACTATCGGCTACACGGTGTCCCGCGGTAAGTAAATCCGAATTTATCTCACTGAAAGTCTAATTAAGGTAACGGCGGCTTTGCAAATACGCATTTTATAGGCAAACCGACCAATTTCTTAAAAAAAGTTACTCACACAAAGGAAGCCTGTTTAGTTGACTAACGCACATATAGGCGATAGAGAGTGTGAATGAAAGAAGACGCTCGCTATTTGACAGTTTTTGCCACGGGGCCGCGGGAAGAGGTTGTGTCATACTGACGTGTGACGCTAAACCTAAGTGAACTCCAATCTCATTTAGTAGTTTACGTAATAATTATGGCAAACAGGTGAAAGTTATGCATTTCAAATTATTGTTCATAGTTTTCTACATGACTTCTGAGTACTTTTTACGTATTGTTTAGCCTGGAAATGTGTTTAAAGTGGAAATTAAAAGACAGCGGTGATAGGCGCCATTTCGTGAGTAGATTCTATTACTGTGGTATACCACAGTAATAGTTAAAGTAGTGATATTAGTTCTTTTTGCTTTATTTTAAGTATATGTGATCAGTTATATAATGTCTTACAGTTGTTTCAATCTTGATCTATTCACGCTATCAAAGAACTATTTACGCGGTATGAAAATTATTCAACAAAACCTTAATTTTTAGCAAAAACTTCATGACTGATTTCGTAGTTTCTATGAAAACCGTTAATTTGTCAATTTTTTTAAACATTGACATAAAGTCTGATGCTTACTTACCAGTTATATAAACTTGGTTTTAATATAAGGTTGCAGTATTTTATTTTCATTTGTAATGAAAATACATCTGTATGACTTTGTTTTTATGGGTCGGAATTAGATTTTATAATACTCCAATTTATGCCTATTACCGATGGTACGATCAGATAACCCTCGGTAATAGAATATATAAGAATCTATTACCGATCCATGCAATATTTGTTTGGGTCGGTAATGGATTCCTATAGAAGTATCTATTACCGAGTGACATATTAGTCTTGTATCAAAATATGACATTTAGTGTACCGTAAGTACAGATTTCTTAGGTGAAACTGAGTCTTCTGTGGGTATTCATAAAGGAGGATAGTATAGGTATATGTATTTGTCATAATTTGTATATTCAACCGTCGGTATTAAGCTCCGAATTTTGAGATGGGTTTCTATTTACCGATGGCAGAAAAACACTGTCATTCATACCCTCGGTAATGAAATCTCAATTCGCGTTAATAGAACTGCAGCCTGTTCATTACCACGGTAATAGAAAATTTAGGTATGTTGGCTTCAATAATCATTTTATGACATATAATAAACTAAAATGATCCTAAAACTCTTCAAAACTAATAGTTCAATAAATACTCTTTCCATAAAAAAATATTTGTGGTCGTTAATGAGCATTGATACCCTTAATTTTTTGGTATCTTTTGAAATCTTCCTTAAGTACCACGTTAATTGGCGCCATTACCTTATAGATTTTTGTTTGGTTTTAATTAATAAATATATAATGTATTTCATATGTCAGTAAGTAAATTTCATCCATATGGTTAAAAAACTTTGGTTTTATATAGCTCTGAAGTTTATGTACTCGTGTGAGTACTAGCGGATTTAAACAAGTAAGTTATGTTCTCGGATGAGTACAACCGGTCTCAATAATGTAAGATTTTTTATTTCACATAAAAGTTGATTACATTTTAATTCCGATTTTCAGGCTTAAAAAACTGTGGAATAGAGGAAAGAAGAAGATATATATCAGAAGTTATAAGATAGAATAAAATTGTATTAGAGGTAAACACCGTCAGCTGTGATGAAGAAGATGTTTCTGAGTGTGAACTGGCTCCAAGAGATAAAGAGACGAAGATTGAGATTGTACATGCATCTTCTTCAATTAGACTTCATCAGCAAAGTGGCTCGGCATATGCCTATGATGACTGAAAAGCAAACAAGGATACCTTCAAACTGGAAGAAGAGTAGAAGAACCACATGCTCTAAATTATAGCTAGAGCATTTGGTACTACTTCTTTGGGTATCCGTGTCTAAATATTCAGAGAAACTGTTATGTATACTGATTTCCATACCAAACAACAGTCAATTTTGTGAGTCTTATTATTTTGTATTGTTAATAAAATTTTAAAGATACTAAATAATTATCTTCAGTCACTGACACCGAAAAACACATGTACTAAAAACTCAATTTTAATGTAAGACCAAAGTCCTAATCAATGTAAGACTGAGTATTTAAGTTACTTAATTAAAGCTTAATCTATAAGGTAAGATAAAGATATCCTATAAAATCTAAAACTGAAGATTAAAATTATGAATTAAAACTAAACTATATTTTTATATAGATAAAAATGTCCTAAGAAATGTCAGCCATAAAATATTATTTATTTAGTAAGGAAAACTGTTACTGTAATTTCTAGTTTAGTTTTCATTCAAGTAATTTGCTTAATATGCAACTTACGTACCTTTGTTGCATATGTACTATTATACTAATAGTACCTACACAATTTATTCCAGAAGAGTTTAATATCAAACCGAATTTTTATTTTTTGCCTTTATTAAGTACCTACAGAAGTATTTTTTTGTGTTTATTATGCAAGATTCATAGAATTTCGGTTTATTTCAGACTGAATTAATATAGTTTTAATATAATAAGTATTTTTTTATGTAATTAAAGTTGATTTCTGTAGTATTTTGTTTTATTTGTTTGGTGTCTCGAGTGAGGACAAAGTCCCCATGTACTCACCTGAGCCCATAAGGAAAAATCGAGGGGAAAACACTATGATTTTTTTTACTATTTTTCCTACGTTACTGGTTACTTATTAAATCGATTTTTCCGAAAAAAATACAGTTTTTCCAGATTTAATACCTTCAGGATCCAGGAGGATAATAGTTCACATTGTGACATTTGATGAAGTAGAACTGCTGATAATAGATCAGAATGAAACTTCTCAGCGACGTATAGCTCATGTTAGGAGATTTCTGCTTTTATACGTGTGCGTGTTTGCGGGGATTGAGGAATCTGAGATTGTGCAGAACGAGATTGTACACAAGTAATGACTGTGCATAAAATAGAATGAGGTGAAATACTATTGGGTCGAATTCAGATTGCGTATAATTGCAAATAGGAAGAAACTATACTGTACACAAATAATGACTGTGCACAATATCGCATGAGGCGAAATAGGTACCTATTGTGTGGAATTCGAATTGCGTAGAATTGCGAATAGGAAGAAACTATACTGTATACAAATAATGACTGTGCACAATAACCAATGAGGCGAAATACCTATTGCGTTGAATTCGGATTGCGTAGAATTGTGAATAGGAAGAAACTATTCTGTACACAAATAACGGCTGTGCACAGTAGCGAATGAGGTGAAAAACCTATTGTGTGGAACTTAGATTGTGCAGAATTGCGAACAAGAAGAATCGCTACTGTACACAAATAATGACTGCACACAATGGCGCATGAGGTCAAAAACTATTGTGTGTAATTCAGAATGTACAGAATTGCGAACAGGAAGAATCGCCACTGTTCACAAGTAATGACTGTGCACAATAGCGAATGAGGTGAAATACTAATTGCGTAGAATTCAGATTGTCCAGAATTGCGAATAGGAAGAAGTGACATTGGCAAGAACGTCGCATAATCCGTCAAAAATTGTTAGTTACTATCAAGGACAATATAATACCGGTTCAGACAAAGCCCATACCAAAAAGTGTACCCTGTATATGAGTCTTTTAGGCTTAAAACTAGATGGCGATGTTTCGAAGCCTGGAAGTGGCCAAAATCATATTTTCCCAAATATTTTTGCTTGGTTTTATTTTTTATAAGAACAAAAGACATGCTTCTTTATTTTAATATCATGATATCACGTCAATACCTACACATTTTGAAAAAAAAAAAAATTGTAGGCATTATTAGTGTAGTTATGATATTATTTAATAAGTAGGTGGCGCTAAAAATTGAGGTAAGGTACAGCGGGGCAAATCTCGACTGGGGGACAATTGTAACTAATCCATTTACACTATGATGTTGAGTTCTACATGTATCCACTGAACACGCCTACCATATGTATATAACCGGTGAACACTCTATTTAATAATGCAAACATTGTAAAACATGAAAAAATGGACCAGTTACATTGCCTCCCAGTCGAGATTTGCCCCGCTGTACCTTACGATTCTTAGTATAAAGATTGTTAATCCTATAGGTACAAATCATTCTTGGTTACTATATGAGTTACTATAGTTGGTTAGTACTAGTCTGTCGGTATCAGTTCGATAATAAAAGTGACATATTTCAAACGACAACTTGTTACAAGAGTTTAAATAGGTAATTTTTGCACAGTCTGATATCCAAACCGCTGTCGGGATAGATTGATCTAGCTCTAGTATTTCTATATTTTTAAAGCACAAAATCGCTTTATATTAAATTACAGTATTACGCACATGCAGCCAAATGATAGTAATGTAACATGTACATTTAATGTAAATTTTAATACGAAGTATCTATGTAATTTAATTTTTAAGCCTTTTGTTAGATTGAAAAATTATCAACGCTTGAAGCATGGTACTATTAAGTAAGTTATTATACAATTAAGGGCATTCTGGTATTGACATTTGCAAATGTTTCGTAGTGCACTAGTTTATCGGCCTGACAGCCTTCACATTGGTTACATAAATTACGTCATACAATGGCAACGCCAGGCGCGTTACGGACATGATGCCCGCAGTAACAAATTCAATCAATTCGCTCTTGTAACATCTGCGGTATATATTGAGCTTATGACTATGCTAATTCATCAGTTCCACCGCGGAAGTGAAAGAAGAAGGATCGAAATGTTCGCTAAAGTGCGTGTTCATCGTTGTGTAACGACTAGTCCGATCACATATACTCGTGCATATAGAATGTGTGTTAATGAAGTGACTCTTGTTTCAGGCCTTAATCCTTGCCTTTGCCGTTGGGGCATCCTACTGTCAGGAGCATCACTATGCTCTCAAAACATTAGTGCGCCACGAACAACCTAAGGAATACATTCATCACCAGGCGCCAGAGCATTCGATCCACAAGGAACCAGCCCCCATCTACGAAGTGCAATACCAAACTGTTCCCGAGAGCCAGGAACAGGAAGCGCCAGCGCAAGCTATTCATCACCAACCTGCTGCCGATCATGAAATCCAGTTGACCAGTGCCAAGGAAGCCGAACCTACCTACGTTTACGTACAGCAGGAAAAGAAGCCTGTCCATTTCCATCATGGAATTTCTCTCCAATCGCTATACAAGCAAGCTGCCGCTGCTCAAAAAGCACCTGCCACTCATAAATATTATGCCCATCATGAGCCGTCCCACTACGAGTCGCACTACAACCACGAAGCCCTAAGCCACCACCACGCTGCCCAGCACCATGCTCCTGAGCATCACGCCGCATCCCACCACGCAGGCCATTCCGAGGAATCCCACGAAGAGCCCATCGACTATTACGTAAGTTTACAAACATCAGAATGTTAAGTGCTATGTCACTAAGCATCCGGTTCGAAATCAGCTTTCTATCTCAAGTGTTGTGCTCATGCATTTTAATCAATATTACCTAGTCTTACGCATTTAGATAGGACTATTAAGGACGAATGCGAACGTTTTGTGATTCTAGGCGCACCCTAAGTACCAGTACGAGTACAAAGTGGAGGACCCGCACACCGGAGACAGCAAGTTTCAGCACGAAGTTCGCGACGGAGATGTCGTGAAGGGCGTGTACAGCTTCCAGGAGGCCGATGGCTCCATCAGGACTGTGGAATACACTTCCGACAAGCATAACGGGTAAAGTTCTCTTATTTAAATACGTAAACCTACATATTCAAATACTAGTATAGTTGTAGATGTTATTATATATAATATCGTACTTTTTAGAGTTTCGTACATCATAAAGGAAAAACGGAACCCTTATAGGATCACTCGTGCGTCTGTCTGTCCGTCTTTCACAGCCATTTTTCTCCAAAACTACTGAACCGATTAACTTGAAATTTGGCACACATAATATGTGTTAACTTTTTGACCCAAAGACGGGCATGTAATTTAAATTAAGAAAATTTAATTATAGGGGCCACTTTTGGGGGGTAAAAGTGAAAATTAAAAATCAAAGTTCTTTGAACTATATTGTGTTACATATACATATCATATGAAAGAGCATTTAATAAGTATTTCAAAAATATTTTTTTTTATAATTTTAAGTTTTCAAATAATAAATAATTTAAGAAAATAGGCAAAAAATGACCATTCCCGACTTTAAATTCATCAGTCACGTGCAACACAAACATAATTAGGAATGATATGTCTATCAATGAAAATGGTTGACCTACAAACACAACGAAGACACCGGAAATGTTCCAAATAAATGTTAATTAGTTGGTCAGCAGAATAAGTAATTAACTAACGTGTTTCTTCTTTACAGATTCAACGCGGTTGTGAAGCACACGGCGCCAAGTCATCATGGTCACACCAAGCAACATCATGAGAACTAAGTCTTAAGCTGTTTTACTGTTTGTTGTTACATGTGTAATTATAAATTAATTTATTCATCTTTATTTACTTCTCTACTAAGGTTTTCCTATTAATAAACTTAAGAGACGCTAAACTTCAATATTTTCATTTTTTATTTTTCTTACTTTATCTGAATTGTGCCTATCGTCTGTCCGTTTTCACATTATCCGATTCGATATCGGATCTCGGAAGGATTTCAATAGAAAAAATCCAATATGGCGCCTGTAATGTATGGCATATCGGTCCTACATCCGATATCGGATCGGATAATGTGAAAACGCACTAAAAGGCACCCCTTTTAAAATGGCCTCAAATTCAACATGGATTATAACTAACAATAAAACAGGGTAGCTTACATTACACTTACTGTACGTTTAACCAAAAATAAATAATCATACTGATAAATTAATTACTTACTAATTTTTTAACCGACTTCAAAAAAGGAGGAGGTTCTCAATTCGTCGGGATCTTTTAATATATTCAGTAGCGTAGCTACTATTTGTTCTGTGATACCTAGTAGTAACCTACTTATAATGTAGTTGTAGGTAATGTAGGTAACTCAAACTACGGGACCTAGCCGATGCCATAATCGTTTACGCTTCGTAAGGTTTCGTAGCTAGCTCTCTCCATCGCTCTTCTGTAGTGGAGACACAGAACCAGACTGGGTCTCGAATTTGATGATCATCGTAGCGACAACGATTGCCACTTTTGCAGGGACGTGGGACAAAAGGTCTTAAAAGACTAGAGAAATGCCGCCATTCGGTCCGATTCAAACAAGTCTCTATCTTAAATTATGAGCTTATGAATCGTGACATGACCGTACAAAAAAGCAATACTTTTAGTCCGACCCTCTGAAAAGCGATGCCCTTTCGCTGGGCAGTGCCCGAAGACACGAAGATATGATACCAAGATACCAATGTGGTGTCAAAATATTTTTCGTTGTATTAATTTTTGTAAATTATGACAACAACCGTTAGCGTAGCGTATCGCTGTGACAAATTAAAAGCATTTCTTGCTTATATCTTTAAAATACGAATTTTCAAGTCTTTGGATTCTTCTATATTCTGCCTCTATTTCATTTATCTATTCGCCTACCAAAACTTACAATCAGTTACACTCCTTGACGAACGAAACGCAGTTGAATCCGTTGCGCCAATAATGAGCGATACAAGTAACTGGGTGCGTAGCCGAATGGTAGGTACAAACGCTCACGAAACGAAACGCTCGTAGATATCTATCTCTATCGCTCTTGCGTATTGGCGCGACAGAGCCAGACTACCTTTCGCGGCGTTTCGTTTTCGTTTCGCGTCGGAGAAATGCCATTCGGCTACGGCACCTGAGCATAGAAATAACGATGATGCGCTACGGAGTGAACGGCTGTCACTTCGTCTTGGCTTGCTGATAAAATATAATGGGTTAAAAGAAAAGTTTTACGATGGTTTCCAAGCGCAGTCAAATATCAACCATAATAATACATCAGATTATTATAATATATTAAAATTTGAGCAAAATTAAGCTACAACTAGGGAAACAAATCAAATTATTTTACTGAATATTTTTTATTTGTTCTGTTTCAAGTAGTGAAATACATAATTATCATACACGAAAGAAAAAACGACAAGGTCCCCTAGTGGCTAAGCTGGGAATTGATCCCGGGTCTTTAGCTTTTACCACTAAACCACGCGCCGGCTCGGCCACCAGTGGCCTTGTCGTTTTTTCTTTCGTGTATGATATCTTTTTCAGTTCGAAATTAAGCTATCAGCGATAATTAACCTATCTATGCTCAGAAGTTAGGTGTCGATTTGATTGAAAAATGATTAGGTACCTCTACGAATTCCTTTTAACGATGACAGGATAATTGTTACAGGGTGCGTGTTGCACTGCATCCTTTTTATGACTCGAACAATTACTATCGTCGTATCTAGAACAATTAGCTGCCTACTTATTAGACTCGTTTGTAGCTCGTGAAATACGTGTTTCGAGGGCACAAGATTTTCATGGCAAGATTCATCATTAGAACCCGACGAGGGATTTAGTCTCCTTCAAAATCCCAATAACCAAGTCTTTCCTGAAATCACTAGCCCTAACAACATAGACTTAATGATCAATAGCTCTAGCCATCAATTGTCATTACGATTATTTACAATAATAGGTATATTTAATGGTAAGTCAAAATCGCATTATTTTTGTCCTAAGTTTTTTTTTAAATGACATTGACAACTGATTGTCAATCGATAAATCAAGAGTTATTTTTGGGTCTTTCAACAACGAGATACCGTGTCTGCAAATTACGATGAAACCAGTTATCCCACAAAAAAGAAATTGACCATTCTACAATAAGGCAACAACAATTAGGTGCTACGAGTGTTAGGGCAAGTGATCGTTATGATAAATAATTTACTATTAGGGATTATAAAAATAGGACAAAACTTTAGGTGTTTCATAATAATTGATTTCAGTGTGGTTTTTATTTAGTAAACTCCAATAAATCGTTATAATTTACAATCTGGCAGTCAATCATGTCACACGAACTAAATACATATAATAATCAGAAAATGAAAAAGTTGATGAAAGTTTTTGACGGACACGTAAATTAGTTTCATTGGCATGGTTCATTAAAGATTGCATATTATTTATACCTATGCAGTATGTTAGTATTTGTTTGTCATCACATCATCAAGTGTTTGTAATCAAAAACAATGGATTTATCTGAAGAATTCGATATTGGTGATGATTTTTTTTAATACTACGTCGGTGGCAAACAAGCGTACGGCCCGCCTGATGGAAAGCGGTCACCGTAACCTATGGACGCCTGCAACTCAAAGCGTGTCACATGCGCGTTGCCACCCCATTAGAAACTTGTACATTCCCTTTTGCTGTGTTAAATACATAGTAAAAAGGAGTGTCCAAGTTCCAAGAAGTTCTCAAGTGATACACTACTGGTCGCAACCACCGCTGAATGTATTGTCTTCTAATTTTATTTCTCTGTATTTTCCTATCAAATGTGATGAAAAACATTGTGTGTTACTCAAGAGCTAAAGGTATTGCAAACTCTGTCTATAATTCACTCCAGCTTGCGGCTGTCCTGAACTAACACTCTTTTAGGAATATTCCCCTTCCCTCTTTTGTTTCACAATGTACTAATGTCGTCGCCAATCACTCAAAGTATATTTTTCGATTAGTTTGGGGCTAAGGTTGATCTGTGTCCCCTAATATTTATTTATAACTATGCAGCTATATCTATGGGCGGGCGTTCTAAATTTTAAATACAAAATATCTAGGGTGAACAGGCATCTTCTGGGCGAGCTCACTCCGTCGTAGGCCACGTCTTTGCCTTTGGCCAGTCTGTGGCCAAGAGTAAGCCCATTTATAATAATAAAAATATATATATATATTTTAAATTATTTTATTTATGTACAAGTCAACATTAATAACAATCAGTCCTTTAATAAGTTAGTAGTGGATAACTTAATGATGGTATTGGTGCTGCTGCGGCTGGATGTGCTTCGAGGGCTCGGAGTGCTTCACGTACGCGTTGAAACTGAAATTGAGGTTATAGATAAGTTCGTGTGTTTGGTAATAAAGTCTGAAGAACTTTTGTCATATGACCTCAATATCAATAATATTAAACACCAAAGTTAGATTTGAACTGAGTTCGCATCAAGTCCTGATGAGATCTGGACAGTGCCTGACTGATGTGGGGCATAAGTCACTTAAACATCACCAGTATTTCCATCATATCAATCTTGATAGATAGATTCCCCTTTCGAAATTACCCGAGAATTACTCTGCTTCGAATTTACCCCAATGCACCCTATTACAAGATTTGTAAAATTACCCGGTGTGCTTGTTAGAGTCATATTCAACGGTACGGATGGAGCCATCAGCCTCGTGCAGGCTGTAGACGCCCTTCACAACATCGCCGTCACGAGACTCATGCTGGGACTTGCGGTCACCGGTGTGGGGGTCCTCCACCTTGTAGGAGAACTCGTATTTGGGGTGAGCCTGAGAAATAACAATTGTCAGGTTAGAGTCGGAACAAGTGGCTTACTTGAAGAGACGATGTTTGGCTCAATAATGGGCTTAACACGTTGCACAAATAAGCATCTATTTACGCGATCGTGTCAATGATAAAGGTGATATGCAAAAGAAGTTTGGATTCAACCAATGGATTTGGACCAATGTTGATAGCATTTATAGTTAGATACTTACATAGTAGTCATGGTGCTCCTCCTCATGATGCTGTTCCTTGTGATGTTCCTGATGAGCGGGGGCAACTTGGACGGTGTGGTAGACGGGGGCAACGTGTTGGACGGGAGCAGAATGGTGGATGGGAGCAGCATGATGGACAGGGCGGCATGGTGGACAGGGGCAGCATGGTGCACTTGGACAATGTGCTCATGATGAGGAGCGTGGTGGACGGGGGCAGACTGGTGCTCATAGGTAGCGTGGTGTTCAGGAACAGCGTGGTGCACTTGGACTACGTGCTCGTGGTGCGCGGGAGCGTGGGAAACTTGAACTTGCTCGTGGTGCACGGGAGCATGATGCACTTGGTGCTCCTGTTGAACGTGATGCACTTGCTGTTCATGGTGGATAGGAGCATGGTGGACTTGGACGGAGTGGTGGATGGGAGCGGAGTGCGACTCGTGGTGAGTCGGGGCGTGGTGAGAAGATTCATAAGAGTGAGAAGACTCCTGTTGAGGATGGTGCACTTGATGGAGCACGAAGGACTGAGAGGACACGGCGTGGCCGTGTCCGTGACCTTGCTCCTGACCGTGCCCGTGCTGGTAGTGCTCCTGAGCACACACCGCCGCTAAGGCCACAGCAACAAAAAGGACCTGAGGAACGAAACACAATACCTATTAATAAAACACTAACAAAAACTCACTAATCACTAGCTGTCAGTACAACACTTCAATTCGTATGACTTAGTTATGATATAATTGTTCGCTTGCAAAACTTGTGTGCTAATTTAAAACACTTATTATTTTTAATGTGACTCACTTTAGAGATCATTGTGAGATGTGTATGTTCTTGTGGAGTGATGTTGAATGATATTATCTCATAAGTACCGTTGCTTTATATACTCAAAACTTGAGCTTGAATTTTTGACTGGATGAACAAGTTGGTATACGTAAGAGGGCGGGGAACAAGTTTTGACTCAACGTTACGTTCATTGAGTAACTGAAAGGATCGAATCTGATTGCAGTGATTGCTCATTACTCAAGTGTCGCTCGCAGCGTTCAAAACATTCCATTTGGAATGGACATACTTACAAGCATGTCATAAATATAATTTTTAATTAAAAAAAATGTAAATATAAACATAATTTTTAAGAAAATAAAACCGTCGCCTTTCGGGTTCTGGTGAAAGTTACTTGCGAATGTCGGATTATGTAGAAATGTGTAGATATTTTTTAAAACTGCTTTTAATGCTTTAATTATTAGATGGCAACACAAATGAATATACGTATATTCATTTGTGTTGCCATCTAATAATTAGGAAACTCCTCAAACCTTAACGTTATACGTATAACGTTAAGGTTTGAGGAGTTTCCTCAATTCCTCATGAATCTGATTATATTATAAGAAATCGAAGCTTGACAAACTTTGACTTGAAAACTCAATATGCTTAACAAACATAACTAAATAAATGTCACTGTTCTGAACTTAAAAGCATGCTTTTCTTACAAAAATACCAAAGTAACTTATGAGTGTGCCGTTCAGATTTGAGGAGTACGGTTCTGACTATCATCAGCAGTTCCACTGCACCAAATGTTACTGTTCTGGACGTAAGTGCATGCTGTTCTTATAAAAATACCAAAGTCACTATAAGTGTGCCGTTCAGATTTGAGTATTTCGGTTCTGACCATCATCAGCAGTTCCACTGTACCAAATGTCACTGTTCTAGACGTAAGCGCATGCTGTTCTTATAAAAATGGCAAAGTCACTATAAGCGTGCCGTTCAGATTTGAGGAGTTTGGTTCTGGCCATCATCAGCAGTTCCACTGCACCAAATGTCACTGTTCTGGACGAAAGTGCATGCTGCTCTTATAAAAATACCAAAGTCACTATAAGCGTGCCGTTCAGATTTGAGGAGTTCGGTTCTGACCATCATCAGCAATTCCACTGCACCAAATGTCACTGTTTTGGACGAAAGTGCATGCTGTTCTTATAAAAATACCAAAGTCACTATAAGCGTGCCGTTCAGATTTGAAGAGTTCCGTTCTGGCCATCATCAGCAGTTCCACTGCACCAAATGTCACTGTTCCGTACCTAAATGCATGCTGTTCCTTTAAAAACACAAAAGCACCATATGTATGCCTTTCAGATTCGAGGAGTTCCCTCGATTTCTCCAGGATCCCATCATCAGAACTGGGTTTTGAGAAAAATGGGACCAATCTGTATGCATATACATTCAATCAAAAAAAAAATTTTCAAAATCGGTCCAGTAACGACGGAGATATCAAGGAACAAACATTAAAAAAAAAAAAACATACAGACGACTTGATAACCGTCCTTCTTGAGATATGAGGCGACGGTTAAAAATAAATGTAATGTATTCTGAATATTTTTCAATTTTTTTGTTATTTTAGTCTGCTGAAAACGGTCAAACCACATATTTAGACTACCTATGGTATAGAGTTACTATACTTACTATTTTTAGAGATAAAAACTTACTCGTACCTATATCTACAGGAGATCTGACAAGTTTTTGAAAGTTATGGTAGTACTCATATATTGACAGAATTTTATGTGAAAATATTATTAATGGTGTTTCTAATCATGTATGCATAAATCGACAATGAGTTAGTTGGTCAGGCGATCATTTGTCCTAACTTTACATAAATAATACCCACTTTTCATTTATTTTCAGGTGCCGTAGCCGAATGGCATTTCTGCGACGCGAAACGAAAACGAAACGCCGCGAAAGGTAGTCTGGCTCTGTCGCGCCAATACGCACGAGCGATAGAGATAGATATCTACGAGCGTTTCGTTTCGTGAGCGTTTGTGCCATTCGGCTACGTACCCAGGGCAGAACTTCATGTATTTATTAAAAAAAGGTTGTCAAAAACGTAAACAAAAAACTAGAAAATTTATTTAACTATTACAATTTTTATCAGATGACGGCTTTACTATTACGCCGACGAATATTATACGTATACCAATACATACATCATATAACTGGGTATTACAAAACTAAAATAATTTTGCGGGTTTGACTCTTTAGGCACTGGTCCCATCGCGAGCTAGTAAGCTATCGGCTATAAAAACGAACAAAAGATAATCACTCCCGCGTAAATAAAAGAGACACGGCGATGTTTATAGTTACTCGCCCAGCGGTGAGCTTTACTTTACTAGCCCGCGGTGGGACCAGTGTCTTACCATTAAATATGTACCCATCAGCAGCGGCTGGTCCATACAAGCCGATTCCCACAGGCTTGCCTAAAAATGATTACGAGTAAAGTACCTAATGTTAAGGTAGGTTTCTTTTTGCTCAGTGTTGCCTAGCACAAATTTTCACCAGCCGCCACTGGTACCTATTAGGCTAGCGTGCATTTAAAATTAAATATTGTATGTATTTACCATCACGGAAAGCATAGGATATTCCTGGAAGCCAACACGTAGTTGCCCTTTTGATACTTTAATGAAATGTAAGGAGTACACCGAGCGGATACCGCCCTTGCCCGTGCCAGAGGACGCATCCAGAGGCAGCACCAGGGTGTAAGGACTATTTTGAGAGTTAATGGAATCTCAAATGAACTGGGTTATTGAATGAATGACTAAATATATGGACCTGGATACTATGGGATAAAAAATTGGACGCCTGCCTAATACAACGGCAGGGTATTCAATTAAATTAAGTTCTGTTTCTTTTATTTTTCTGACGTTTTTAGAGAAATTTACATAGTGCTTTCGGTGGGGGGGTTTAGTCTAATAACTATCAGCAGCGGCTGGTCCATACAAGCCGATTCCCACCGGCTTGCCTAAAATTGATTACTAGTAAAATACCTAATGTTTAGGTAGGTTTCTTTTTACTCAGTGTTGCCTAGCAGAAATTATATAACATTTCTTTGGTAAAGCTATACTACCTCATTTGGTTCTAGCGCGGCTACTGGCCATAATGTCATATTATAAATGTCAAACTTCCAAATGAAATCAGTGTCATCTCAAAATCTATTTAGGCAACCGCCAAATACTATTGTGAAGAATGTAATAACAGCGTAAATAAGAAATATAGTGCCCAAATCAGCAGAAAAACTACTGACACAGAGGCCTCTGCCAACAAGCTCAACTCGCAGTATCCGGTAAGCCAATTTATATATAACTTTACTTCTAACGTACCTATAGGTATACGTATACTATAGTATAGTATCGTTTCATATTTACTTACATGTATTTACAGCTGTAAGACCACATTTGTCTGTCTTTACGCCACATTAAATAAATCGTTTATTGTTAGGTTACTACCTTGTTCAACAGTATTTTTTTATTAATTGAATCCTGAAAGATTTGGGACGTTCTCTACTAGGTCTATGTAACATAACATAAAAGAAAGTAATAGACAGTTCCGACGAGGCTTACCGTGACGCTTTACTCCTACAATTTAACCGTTAACCTTCAGATCTGCTCCCAAGCATACGGGAGCAGATCTGCTCGATATGTACTTAGTCGCCAATTATTTTCTGTTTAAACATTTTATTATGTATATATCACAAATAGTTTACATTTTTGATCGGTGTAAAACTTTTCATAACCAATCTAACGTGTGGTTCATTTGGCAATGACAGGTGTGTTTTCCCTTACAACCTTCCATTTCAGCTTGGGGACAGTTTCAGCTACCTACCTGAATGATTCGCATCTCAAATTTCAATATTTTTTTTATGTGATCATTCAAATTCACACTATATTTAGCGTAGTATTTTTAGCTTAGCGTTTTGTAGCTTTTTTAACGACAAAGCTATTAAAGTTTTTTTCTAAAATATGTATTGTTTGAGGAACTACTACTACTGTCGTTATTGGCGTCTAATTCAGAAGATACGGTGCAATGTCCGAGAAACTACACTTTCATTTAAAATATTATTTTCACAAACGGAACTCAAATCTGTCGCTTCGTAGATTATGAGACATACAACATTTAATTAAATTTTAGTGTTATTCTTAAGATGCTAGTTGATAAAGACGTGTTAGGTCAAATTAGAAAAAAACATGGGCACACATTTAGATACCAAAAGCATGAGCAAATATTTATCAGTAAATTTTGGTAATAATAATCGAACAAAGAGGTTTTGAGGACTAGGGTATTTATTCAACAAGTTTAACAATATAACAATCACTGGACCAATAGAAAGAGTCATTAGAATAATTAATGATGATGATGATGCTGGGGCTGGACGTGCTTGATGGGCTCAGAGTGTTTCACGTACGCATTGAAACTGCAAATAAAATATAATAGTGATTAAATAATAACGAAATAAGTTTAGTCTTAGTTTCTTATATAATTATGTAAATATGTTCATGTAAAAAAAAAAAATTAACGAAATACAATTAGATTTTAAGTTATTTCACTAAAGTATCCCGAGTTGAATATTTCAAGAGGATTCCTGTAGATACGGCGGGTTAAACAGCCTGCATTGGACGTCATAAAGGGTGAGCATATTCTAGTCATAGATCATAATAATACTAGTTACAGCTCTGGTATACCTGGAAAGAACAAAAAGCAAGACAGGCCGCGTTGACGCCAAGTATGATAGAAAACCGAGATTTACTTTAAGCCGCTGGGTTAGAAATGAATGAAGTAATTTATCCATACCCGGTGTGCTTGTCAGAGTTGTATTCGACAGTGCGGACGGATCCGTCAGCCTCGTGCAGGCTGTAGACGCCCTTCACGACATCGCCATCGCGAGACTCGTGCTGGGACTTGCGGTCACCGGTGTGGGGGTCCTCCACCTTGTAGGAGAACTCGTATTTGGGGTGAGCCTGCAGAAAATAAAATAAAAATTAATTTAATAAAAACTTAAAGTGTTATATTGCAAACCGTTACGGGCAGGAAAGTGCATATTAAATGAGATATGAAACAGAAGTTTGTTATTGAATGAGTTACTTTCATTATCAAGCTCTGTTTAAGACAAAGTATTGGCATGTTTTTAGGCAAACCAACACTCTTTCATGCATTAGCCACTTTTGGATAGAAAAATAATTAGCGTCTTAGCTCGTTAGTTGGATAACATTAGTTAAATATTGGAGGATATTCTGTTCCGATTGTGACCGGGCCAATTTCAGCATTAGTAAGCTTCTGAATCTTGAAATGATGATGATGGCATTGTATAAACACTCACATAATAATCGTGATGCTCCTCTTTGTGCCACGACTTGTTCGTGATGGAGAGCGTGATGTATAGGGGCATGCTTTTACTCCTGATGCACTTGGTGGATCACGAAGGACTGGGAGGAGATGGCGTAGCCGTGCTGTTGCTTGAGATAGGAATGATGGTGATAGCATAGCATAAACACTTACATAGTAATCATGATGTTCCTCTTTGTGTTCATGGTGAGCGGGAGCAGCATGGACTGGGACAACATGGACTGGGACAACATGGTGCACGGGGGCAGCATGATGTACAGCCACGACTTGCTCGTGATGGGGTGCGTGTACAGGGGCATGCTTTTGCTCGTGGTGCACTTGGTGGATCACGAAGGATTGAGAAGAGATGGCGTGACCGTGTTGTTCCTGGCCGTGTCCGTGTTGTTGGGCACATGCTGCCGCCAACGCCGCCGCGAGGATGACGATCTATGTAAAATGATAGAATATTTTATAAATAGACAAGTAAATTTTAAGTAATTTTTTGTAAAAATGTATTTTTTTTAAATGCAAGTATGTTTTTGTCTATTTGATCGCTATTGTATAACTTAAAATTAATTCAGTTGTGTATTTGTATTCATCATACTTACTTTGTTGAACATGTTGCTTGCGTTAAGTTCTGAACCTAGCAAATGAGTGATATGAATATTCACTTTGCTTTAGTTTTTATACTTTAAAATCAAAACTTGAATTACTTTCAGGTCGACAGGTTATGTCAAACGAACTCGAACGTTGTAAAAGGGTGGCAAACGAGTTTTAATTAACTACTATCACTTTTGGCTCGGTGACAGGATTCTGACATGCGGCAATAAAATATGCAGGTATTATGAAAGTATAAGTAATGTATTTTACGTCATTTTCAGTCACAAAAACCGGTTCTTTACACCTCGTAGGCATTGTTTCCTGACGTTTCATAAACTGTATTCAAATTGTTTTGTACAACACTACATAGTTTGAAAACGAAAGACTTACAACTACAAGGAAGTATAATACAAAAGTTTAAATTCTATCGGGGATGACTGATGATAATACTAATTTGGGCCGTCAAGTCCCAGGATGGATACACCTTATGAAACGCATAGCCTCTTTCATGTTTGGTCCAATCATCAGCAGAACACCTCACGTCCTCAATCCAAGATTTAGAGCTGCCTACTTCTACTTCTGCTGCTGACTGTCCATCTGCCCGTCTGAACGTAAACCGTGAAGCATTCTCGTTTCGTTGTCGCATTCCGTCCGTGCTTAAGCTAAGTATACAATAAATAGGTGTCGTCGAAAGCAATAGTGTCTATCCGTGGAGGAGGCCGTGTCCGTATGCGGGGGCGGCGAGCACTGCGGGCGCGGCGTGCACGGCGGGATGCGCGGCGTGCCCTTGTCTGCTCACCACTGCGTTGAATCTGGAAACGGAACAATATGTTGCTTAGTCCTGTCAAACTGTGCAACTTTTTATTAAGGGTAAACCACGAAATCGCAAGAAATATTTGACTATCCTGAGACGTTAGGAATGGACCCCACTAAAACTTATCCAGTATGCAATGTAAATTGTTGCAAGTGATATAAAATGCCCTTAGGTACAGCGGGGCGAATCTCGACTGGGGGCAATTGTAACTGATCCATTTTTTCCATTATTACACTATGATGTTGAGTTCTACATGTATCCACTGAACACGCCTACCCTATTATAACCGGTGAACACTCTATTTAATAATGCAAACATTGTAAAACATGAAATAAACTTTTTTAACAAAAAATAAAACCGCCTTCAAAAATAAGCGCGTTACAAAACACGGAGAAACTAAAAAGCAAAAAATAATAAACCTTTGAATTCAGATTTCTTATCGTATTGCAATAATCTAAACATCCAAATTATAAACAAATCAATTATTTTTGCAGTCGGTACCAGACCTGTTCGTCGCCTTGCTATTGCCTGTTTGCCCCACCCAACCATACGCAGGCTGGCACCGACTCCAAAAATAATTGATTTGTTTATAATTTGGATGTTTAGATTATTGCAATACGATAAGAAATCTGAATTCAAAGGTTTATTATTTTTTGCTTTTTAGTTTCTCCGTGTTTTGTAACGCGCTTATTTTTGAAGGCGGTTTTATTTTTTGTTAAAAAAGTTTATTTATTTGTTGATTTTTAGTGGTTCCTATTGATATTATATGTATCAGTCCGAATACATGTACACTAGTGAAAGAATTATCCTTTAACTCCTAACCATTGAGGAGTTGACCTTCCATCATCAGCTCAGCCACATAAAATTATTACCATCAGGCGTAAATACTGGTTTACCTTTGAAAAATACACTGAAAACATTACATGTGCCTATAACATTTGAAGAGTTCCCTCGATTTCTCCAGGATCCCATCATCAGACCCTGACTTGGTGCCAATGGGACCATCTCGGGGTTATACCCGTTCGATCAAAAAAAAAATTTTGAAAATCGGTCCACAATTCTCGGAGATATCGAGGAACATACATAAAAAAAAAAAAAAAAACATTCAGTCGAATTGAGAACCTCCTCCTTTTTTTTGAAGTCGGTTAAAAAATGGAGCAGTTACATTTGTCCCCCAGTCGAGATTTGCCCCGCTGTACTTTATAAATATTTTTGTTTTTTGACGAAACTGAGATCTATTTATTTTGTAGGCTATGTAACTATGTAATATACACCGTAGTCAATCATACCACTGAAAAATGTAACCTTCAACCATTGGAATAAATTTCTATAAATCAGTGTAACCTGATATAAAATTCATCATCATCATTCTCTTGCCCTCTTCCCATTATTTGATTTAAAATTATAAACCAAAAGATAATTATTTTATTATCGTGTGTTGGAGTCAATGAAAATGATTATTAAACTGTATAGGTAGGTAAGTTCTTTGTCTATCCAGATTTCTAGAGATTACCTAGAAATTGCAGCTTGCTCACCTTGGAAGGCTAAAAACTTAGTCATTATCGGTCAAATTCATACATTTTCTCTATGTTTCCCCAATTTTACCAACAGCACTACATTGTTTTTAACAACCGTTGAGCACGCACCAGTTTTTCTGGCTGTTTGGCACGCTTCGAGTTGAGTCATTGAACCGAAAACCGAACCACAGTGTCAAGGGCAGCGATTATCGCTTTGAGGCTAAGCCGTTACGCTGTTACACTTTTACGGGCTTGTAATGGTTTCGGATTTGGAATTATCTAATTTGAATCATCGTTTTTGTTTTTGTGTATTTGTTTATATTTAGTAATTTAATGGTTTATGTTTGGTTTGGTATTGGCAAATTTAGTTACATCTGTAAGTTTCTAATAAGACAAGCGCGTTTATGTCTTGTATGTGCAATAGTGGTGTAGGCGCAGGGCTGGCAAGCTGTCACTGTTACAAACACAATCTAGTTTTCGTCCAACCTTCTCATTGCAAAATTAGCACTGAAAATTGAACTGTTTCATGTGCTCTACCTGAGAATACAGGCGTGAGTTTATTTTGTATTGTATCTATTATGCGTGCAAAAAGTGCAGTTTTTATGCAATCAAATCTTTTCAATGTTGGAATAATATTTTATATTCCTTTTACCAACTTTCCTTTGTGAGCCTCGCTATAGTCGAATGTATATTATAGTTGTGGTGATAATACTATACCTACCCATTATGGTCATCGGCAGAATAGTTGACAGTACGGACGGTATAACACTTTAAGTTCTCGCGCTTTGTACACATATTTAAAGTCACATACAGGTAAAAATTATGTTAATTAATCGCGTTCGACCTGTATGTGACTTTAAATATGAGTACGGACGGTGCCATCAGGCTCTACCAGCGAGTACTGTCCCTTCACCACGTCACCATCGTGGGACTCCTACTGGCTCTTTTGATCGCCCGTGTGGCCGTCAGCAACGTAGTTCTAAAGTAGGAGTGTAGTAGTGATGATGAAGCTACACCTACCCATTATGCTCGTCAGCAGAATAGTTGACAGTACGGACGGTGCCATCAGGCTCCACCAGCGAGTACTGTCCCTTCACCACGTCGCCATCGCGGGATTCCCACTGACTCTTCTGGTTGCCTGTGTGGCCGTCAGCACTGTAGTTGTATAGCGAGTGTATAGTAGTGGCGATAATGCTACACCTACCCATTATGGTCATCGGCAGAGTAGTTGACAGTACGGACGGTGCCATCAGGCTCCACCAGCGAGTACTGTCCCTTCACCACGTCGCCGTCGCGGTACTCCCATTGGCTCTTCTGGTCGCCTGTGTGGCCGTCAGAAACATAGTTCTATAGTAGGAGTTTAGTAGTGATGATGAAGCTACACCTACCCATTATGGTCGTCAGCAGGATAGTTGACAGTACGGACGGTGCCATCAGGCTCCACCAGCGAGTACTGTCCCTTCACCACGTCGCCATCGCGGGATTCCCACTGACTCTTCTGGTTGCATGTGTGGCCGTCAGCACTGTAGTTGTATAGCGAGTGTATAGTAGTGGCGATAATGCTACACCTACCCATTATGGTCATCGGCAGAGTAGTTGACAGTACGAACGGTGCCATCAGGCTCCACCAGCAAGTACTGTCCCTTCACCACGTCGCCGTCGCGGGACTCCCACTGACTCTTCTGGTCGCCTGTGTGGCCGTCAGCACTGTAGTTGTATAGCGAGTGTATAGTAGTGGCGATAATGCTACACCTACCCATTATGGTCATCGGCAGAGTAGTTGACAGTACGGACGGTGCCATCAGGCTCCACCAGCGAGTACTGTCCCTTCACCACGTCGCCGTCGCGGGACTCCCACTGACTCTTTTGATCGCCCGTGTGGCCGTCAGCGACTCCGTAGTTGAATGTGTAGCGGGGGTGGGCCTGGAATAAAGAGGCAATATGATAAGCTAGTGCTGCTCAAAAACCAGCTGGGTATTTAAAGTAGATAAATAATTTTGCTACTAAGTCTAATTTGGGATCTTGGGATCTGTAGGTATCTTGGGGTGTCTTGGGATCTAGTGGCAGCAGAGTATTGGACTGTGTGGAGGGACGATAGCCTGGGGAAAATCCAGTAGTTGAACTCATAGCTGTTTTGTTGGTGATTTTCGCCAAGCCGAGAAGACACGATCGAGAAACAGCTAGGTTTGACCATTTTCCAATACGAATAAATACTCCATAGTGTTAATCAAATCGTTTAAAGGGGAGAAAATGAAGACTTTCTGTTTAAAGAAAATAAGTCGCCACCTCTTAAAATACTTACATAAATCTCAACAGGGGCTGCGGCGTGCGCCAGACCGATCGGCGCGCGCAGCAACGGCGCCCCGTGGGCGACCACCCCGCCGTGTCCTGAAAGCAAAATATTTCAAGTTTAATATGACGTGACCAATGAAGAGGCACATTGAAAGATTAGGTCAGATGTAACCACTGCAACCATTGTACGCTGTACGGAGTCTACTTCTGAGTAGGTATAGCATGTGTTGCAAAGCCAACATAGGAAGCTCTAAATAAAGCTCACGAAGGCTTGTGTTGTGCGATTTCATACTACGATATCTATTTTTTTTTATATAAACTCATTGAAAACATGATTGACTCAGACTCTTGCACTGTGCTTAGCTTATCACACAAATAAATGTCCTTAACTACGCCGATCAGCGCATAAATGAAGATCCCCTGGGATTTACAGGCACTAACAAACTAAAGGCCTCCTAGAACGAGGCTCGAGGAGAATAGCACGCCATGGGGAAGAGTGATCAGCCCTCCACGTGTCATGCTGATCAACGCACAAGTAAAAATCCGCTGCGATTCAGAAGCACCACCAAACTCAAGCTACCTTACCATATCCCAATCCCAGGGCCGGGGCAGCCAGTCCATGACCCAGGCCTCCTAGCACGAGGCTCGAGGAGGATAGCGCGCCGTGCGGGGCCGCGATCAGCCCACGCGCCATGCTGATCAGCGCACAAGTGAGGATCACCTGCAGATTTGAAAATTGTTTAGTTTTGTTATTGGAGAAACAATTGAAAGTACTTTATTGTTATTATAATAAAGTTGCAATTACAGAAAACAAAAGTCGTTTCAGCCGAAAACTCAACTATTTTTATTCAAATTCATTGGACTGTTTTTTCTGAAATTATTGTCTGGGGGCCAATTTTTGAATCTCGGCCATTCGATTTCGTGAAATTCGATCAATAATATCTCCACTACTAGCGGTTTAAATTCTACTAACAGAATCGAAAACGAGTAGTCATTACCACTAATTTTAAAATTACTAGCCGTCCATTTTCAAAAATAGCATTACGTCGTTTTCCACAGACTTTCGAACGGCGAATACGAATTCAAAAATCAATAATCAAAAATCGATACAAGCTTGTTTTGTCCCAATTTTGGTTAAATAGGTATAATGCGTGACTAAATAATAAGATATAAAGCACATAGTATTGTATACAATAGTGATATAATTAAGCTTACCACTCTCGTACCGTACTATTAGGCCACTCAGCAAGCTTCGTGGCCTAAACATGGTACTCGACTGAAAAGCTTTGTATTATATCACGATTGTATAAAATACTATTACACCTATATTTATATTATGTACTTGATTATATTTAGCAACTTTAACGGTTGTAAGTAATATTAACCTTCACATTTCAGAGACATCGAAAGTTAAATCAACCATAACATTGAAAGTTTACACCGAAATTGGAGACGAGTTAATTTGATCCATTTCATGTCTACAGTAGAGGTTATCTTTTTAGGGTTCCGTACCAAAAAAGTATAAAAATAAATCCTTATGGTGCGTTTCTGTCCGTCTGTCAGTCTGTCATATTATTTTATGTATAAAAGTTGTACCTACCGTCTCATACAAAAGCTTGCAAAATGTCTATGTTCATTCATTCATGAATGTAAGTATATATAATAAGGAAATTACCCATTATGTTACTCGTATATAAAGGGAATCTTACGAAACCAACACGTTATCAACACACTTCCATTTCTTATCACTAACTTCTTAGTCCTAGCCACACCTTTAACACAATCTCACTGAAATACACATTACCTTGGCTATCATTGTGGAGCTTAGTCTAGAACGTTAGTTCACTGTAAGCTAGGGCTCGGTTTGTGCCAAATTGTCAGATAACTGAGGCTTTTATACCGCTGCTATATGTCCTATAGGTACAGCCCAAAGTCCCGCATGTCTATAAGTAGGTACCTGTTGTAGGTAAATGTATGTACGGGCTAGTGGGCGGGGCCGCTTTGAAACTAGATCGTGAGACTAGTCAGGATACGCTCTGCGTCAGACCTCACTGTGGTTTCGTGTAATTCGAACTTTTCCCAAAACAAGTACTCAAAAGCGTGTTACAAACGATTGAAGACTGCGGACGGTGCTCAAGATTTCAGGTTTATTGTCCAATTAGCTTCGGGTGAGATCTAAACGAGACGTTGATGTAACTGTACGTAATAATAATTTATTTGGTTTACGACGTAACGCAGCATTCTTGATGTCTTCAAAAAACCTTTTTACCAAGAAAAACCATTACGAGTATCTTATCTTATCCATTCCATAGAAGCAAAAATATTACCACACTTTTTAAAAATAAGTTTAAATAGTTCTAAAGATCCACTTTAAATCAAATTCTAATACTTTTTTGAATATCCACGATTTTAAAATGTTTTATTACCTATGCTCACAAATTCCAATAGTAGTAATGCAAGTAAAACTAAATGTTACACATTTAGGTATCTACCTAAATGGAGTTGCTTATTATAATTATAGTCCTTGTATTTATACCCCACTTTAATGAGTTATATACGATCAAAGATTAATACCGATATACTAGACAATAAAACATGGTTTATTATCATTTACTTACACTCGTACCTACTGTGGTTCTGCAAGTGTGTCAAGGCTCCTGCACAATGGTATCCCTTCGAAGCCTGTTAAATTTGAAAACTATAGGGTGTTTACTGTATTTTATAATATGTATTGTTTATAAGTAAACCGTTTATTTTGACGACGCCTTATTGAGCGCAGCAAATAATACTCTTTTAATTATTACTGAAATGAAAACTGTGAACAAAAACTTACGAAATCAAAATTTGTAAAGCAATTAATACTTTTATACGGTTTTTTAGACTTAATGTTAGCTATTAAACACATTCAATCAAACAATTTTAATTTCTGGTCTTATAAAAGTAACATTTACGAAATCTGTAGTTGGTAGTTATCACTATTTACTGTTGGCAACACCACCACCTCTCCACGTTGCACGCCGCATCGGGGATTTCCCAATAAATACTCGAATTATTTGTTTATCTGAAAAAAAAACCATATTTTGCTCGGTTTTTTTTTCATGTTTTATTTTCAAAATTCTGAAAAAAAAAACATTTGGTTTTTTTCTATTTGCAACCTATGCATGTATCACTTGTCACATACTTAAGCAGTCTCTAGCTGTCATCTTTGTTACATCAAATAATAAAGTAAATCGATATGAAAAATATTAAATGACTATCGTTATGCCGTTGACGTTGGCCAACATTACTTGCAAGCAATAATTATTACCTATGAATTTTAAATAACGGAAAATACAATTTCTGAGCGTTATAAAAATTAACATTGAACATAATCCATATTTTGAGAATTATCTAAGAAAGCAATTATATTATATTCATAACATGCGAGACCTATCTAAGATCTCGTTCCAAAAATAGTGCCTCTCCCAAAACTCTGGTGGTTTATGGTGGTTTGATAGCGCGGTGATTAACATAACAATGGTTGAATGCGCACACGCCGCATGCCTCGGAACAAAGCCACGCATTTTCAACGCCTCCGCATACAATTATGGTTTAGGCTATAGGATTGTATTGCACTCCAGAACACTTGTATGAGATTGAAATGGCTTGCGAAATAAATAATCAACTCAACATTTCATCAATGGGATAGGCTTGTCTGTGTTATACTACTTTACTTTAAGATACTACTTTACTTTACTTTTACATTTAATTTAAGTACGTACTTAATGTATTGTATTTTTATTAGAACATGTACTTGAATGTATTTTGACCTGTAACTCGATGTTATAAATAAAGTATTGTATTGTATTGTATTGTATTGTATTACTTATACATCTTTTTTTTTGTTTTCCGTTAAATTCGACACGTAGCTAGGTTCATTATCAGGAACCACTCTGTATATCACTTTTAGTTAAATTCTCAAAAAATTTTTTCATCATTTTCATACATAATAAATGAATTTATTAGTGTGAGAGACCCTTACGAATAAAATTAAAATTAGTGTCAAGTGATTGACAGCACATGTCCAAACAAATAACATTAGGAATTGGTAAAGGCTGTCATACACGTGTTCAGTAATTATCATTATTGTTTTAATAACTCGATAACCGTAAGAGTTAAGACGCTAGTTTCTTAGAGAAATTAATTGTATTTGATCAATTTCAATTTTCAATTTCAATGGTTTAATCTAAAGAACTAGAACTCTAAAAGGTGATCTAAAGAACCTTCCCTTAAAGTTAACAGAATTAAATAAAAACAGGATGTATATTATATTTTTCTACGTGGGTATTTTTACCGGAGTCGCTTTTCTGTTCTTGAACATTTTTTTTTGCATATTTTGTTAATTGAAATTGAATAATATTTTTGAACATAATAAATTCGTCATAAGTAGTGTGAAAATCAGTATCTATCACATGAGAGGAAAATAATTACAACCACTAACTACTCTCTGGGTTTCTTTATATGCTCGCGATTCAATAGAACCCTTAACTTCATTCAGGATTAAATGTACGCCATCGCCATAAATATCATTTTGGTAAGACACAGTCAATTATTTAATTCTCTAACAAATAAATTATTTTTCCATTCTCTAACATCAGATAAAAGTCCAAGGAACCTGAATCCATCTTTATCTCCTTAAATACTCGTTAATTATACAAGCCAGAATTTAAATTCCATTACCATTCGGAATGTCGAGGTGACGAAGGCGTCTAGGTTGGAGTCTCGCTGTGCCTTGGCAATGACTCATCTATCCATACCATGCCTTTTCCGATGCGATGTCGTTAACCTCCAGTTTCGCGATGGCAGCAGGTTTGTCAGTTGCATGGGGTCAATATGACAGTAGGCTAGTCTTTTAAAAAGTTTTTACGTATTTGTTTTTATTTAGGTATATGTAAGGACAGGTGGTAAGAAATAAGGAATAATACTAACGTACAGGTTTATGTAGTAGTAAACTAAATTTTTTGGGATTTGTTGAATTTTTTGGTGTTATTTTGGTTGGTAAATCAAGTTTGCCTGAAAGCCTTTGCGTTACATACATATGTACCTACATTTTTATACATTTGAAATTTCAACTATAATTGGTTCGCTTGGCTCTTCAAACATAATAAAGAAATCATGATTCAGGTATACATATATGAAAACCTTGGAATCAAAGGTAGTATACGGGTGCTTAAAAATCATTTGCAATAGGTATTATGCGTGTCTACTATCTATAGTAGTTGTCTATAATGATGGATTAGTCAAGTAAGCTATGTCAGTGCGTTTTCACATTATCCGATCCAATGTCGGATGTAGGACCGATATTCCATACACTTGAGCCGCCATCTTTGATTTTTGCCTTATAATTCCTTCTTAAATACATCCGATAACGGATCGGATAATGTGAAACACACCTTCGGCTATACAATGAAATAGAAAGACAAGAGGTTTAATCAACAGACTTTAGTATACATATCCGTTAGTATTGATAGTTAATCAATACTATTAATAACACACACCTCCGGGTATTTCGCGTAGACTATTATTTTTTTAACCTCTAGCCGAAACGACAATCGTTGACGCTAGACGCCGATCGAAACGCAATCTGACCCTGTCGCACCTAGCGGTAGAGATAGCTACGTTAACGATATTATCGAAAGCGCTTCTGCATTTGGCTACGTACACTGAGGCGTTTTGTAATGGCGTGTTACGCAACGCCTCGCCAGGTGCACGCAGCTAACGAGAGGAAGCCAGGATCCATTCATATGGAGTTGTTTTTTGTTTGCCGGATGTTTTGTTTGCATGCTAATAATTTAATGGAGATTTATATGTTTTACATTGACTATTACACGTGGAGATCCAACATGTATATTAAATGTGATATTGATGGAGAACATACAGACGTACTTATGTTCTCTGTTAGTACATGTCTTAAATCATAAATATGTATCAACCAAATTAATTTTTGTCAGACACATACACATTTAATATTTCTCAGGTGTATATTCATCGATTATATACATGCTTAAAATTAATCTGAAAGAATGTTAAGCCTTAGAAAGAGATGTCATTGTAAGATATGTACATATTTATGTAATCCCATTTTAATTAGAACGATAGCTAAGTATAAATTATAAAGTAGAAAGATTTCTGTCTTGGAAGTTGATACGTCATCTAAAAATCGTACGTTGAGTATCAAGCAAAACAACAATTTAACGCTTCTTTTATTCTAACTGGCTGACTGCTCTTAGTCTAGACATTTAAGTAAAATTTTACGTTCTATGTTTCTATTTTCTAACATGTATGCCATACGAATAAATCACAAATAAATCTTAACCATGTCGTCGAAAAATCCTTTGGGTCTTTTTCTTAGCATTTATTACTGTCAGAGACCTGAGAGATTGAGATATACCTGAGTATGTTTATTTGTTATAATACTGGATGCACAGAGCCGTGACGAGTGGCGGAAAACAGGGGAGGCCTTTGCCCAGCAGTGGGACACACTATAGGCTATTAAAAAAAAAAAAAATAATACTGGACTTTATTTTTTTTAAGCTCAATTGTATTTTTATTAATTCTGGTTAAGGTAGAGAATGCCTCATGACATTAAGTTCGCCTTTTGTACATTGAGTTTGTCTTTTGTGCAATAAAATTTAAAGTATAAATAAATCTGTCGTTGAAGTTTTTTTCTGGATTTGAACAAATAACTAGACTCGGTAAAATTTAAACCATGGATACTGTAGGCGATTCGTAACGTTCACCTTTGTACGTTGATAAGATTTTTTCTTACTTTGTGTTGTTGAAATAAGACTGTATTCTATCAAAAGTAGGAATGCCGCACCTACACATACCCATGTGCAATAAAACTGGTACTTCAAGTAACTAATTGAATGTCATATTGCCCGCATTCGTTTAGATATGAGTAAGTGTCGGCTTGAAATTTTAAACATTGCGAGCGATACCGCAATTTATAACTAGCTTTTAATTAAGGAATTTATTAAGGGGCTACCGTTTCTACCAAAGTTTTACTCGTAATTTTCACTACCTATTTCAAAACGTACGTATATAAGTATATGGTATCAATCATCAATTAAGATCGCGGTTGACCAGTTAATAATTACATTGAAATATTTAGATATACTAGGTACTTATCATAATTATTAGGTACCACAAAAAATCGGGCAACACTTATACATTACATACGGTATACTTATACATTACAACCGTTTTTGGTAGAAGAATTGTCATTCTTGATATTGACAGTCTCCTATCATGATCATATTGCTGTGGTATAGTCATTGTTTGAACTGAGCGCGTTAGGCGCTTTTTTTTGTTGACAAGTTTTAATCCACTTTGCAAAACCACAAAAGTGTTAAGGTCAAAATACTTTCTATTTGAAACATAAAAATTGCTTGTCCAATGGCCTTTTAAAAATCTGTCGATAGCAACATGCAATTAACATTTTATACGAGAATAAAAAGATAAGATTTATAATTCCAGTTTTAATTTAATAAGTAGTAAACTTACCATTACTTGAAAATAATGTTCATGTCTATGCGGGTAATAAGATGAATTTAATTATCAATCTCTAAGTTAGGATTTTTACTCTATAGTTGCTATACTATTATAGCCCATTGAATTGCGTTCCAAATAAGGGGCGGCGCCTTGCGATATAATATTCGTGACGTACCACGCCTTAATAGTCCTTACGCGCCATGTGAAAAAGAATCCTTCTCTCAAAAAAAAAAAACTCATTTTTATAATCGGCGTATTTATTTCATATTATTTATTCATTGCGGCTCAACGCAGAATAAAATAAAAGCAAGCATGATGGGTATTTTTGCTTTAGGAGCAATGTGGGGTGGTATTTTTAGAAAAGCCCTACCTATACTAATTTATGGTTTAGGTTCAGTTTTAAGTTTGTAAAGAATGTTTGTCTCTTATTATTTTAGTAGTAATAAGGCAAGCATGCTTGAGTGCGATGTAGTGCATACTTATTTGAATGTTGTTTTATTTTATACCATATTAAACTACTTCAGAACATATTCAAATATCGTGGAATGAAACTCGACCAAAGCTGCTATTAAAATAATTGTACTGAATATGTATGTCGATAAATTACAGCAAGTTTCCTTCGACTCATAATTTCAGGGCGTACGTGTAGAAGCGGGTAACTGTCGTTGTAAGGATTTATCTCAATCTTAAATAATCATAGGTACGTAAAGTAGGGTGCATTGGGGTAATTTCGAAGCACAGAAATGCTCGAGTAATTTCGAAAGGGGAATCTTGGCATGATGGATATAATGGTGATTTTGATGTGACCTTCGAAATTAGACGACTACGACCTACTTAATCAAGAATCGACAAGGCTTTTAACTGGCAATCCTTGATCTGTTTCATGACTTTGTCATTTTGGTGTAAAAGGTATCGGGTGATACATTATCATATTTATCATACTCACCATCATAGTCGTCATTATCACCCGAAAGACACATAAGCATACTCCAGGGATTTACCTAAATACACAACGATCGGTCTTACATAATTATCTACTACTTACTTAGTTTCAATCTTAACCATGGATGGGTGGGTGTATTCTCCAGCCTGCGATTGCGGTGCGGAAGCACAAATCATCCAGCACATAATTCAAGACTGCCCTATAACACGCTATGCCGGCCCTCCCGAAGACCTGATCACCCTGTGCGACGAAGCCACAAAAGGCTGACTGCTCTTAGTCTAGATATTTAAGTAAAATTTTAAGTTCTATGTTTCTATTTTCTAACATGTATGTCATACGAATAAATAATAAATAAATCTTAACCATGTCGTCGAAAAATCCTTTGGGTCTTTTTCTTAGCATTTATTACTGTCAGATACCTGAGAGATTGAGATATACCTGATTATGTTTATTTGTTATTATAATACTGGACTATATTTTTAGTTTTTTTTAAGCTCAATTATTATTAATTCTGGTTAAGGTAGAGAATGCCTCATGGAATTAAGTTCGCCTTTTGTACATTGAATTTGTCTTTTGTGCAATCAAATTTAAAATATAAATAAATCTGTCGTTGAAATTTTTCTGGATTTGAGCAAATAACTAGACTCGTTAAGATTTAAGCCATGAATACTGTAGGTAATTCGTAACGTTGACCAATGACCACCTTTGTCGCCTAGTTAAAGTATAAAACATATGACAGTGCCTATGCTAGACGTGCCACTTGCTGAATAAGACAGACTCAATCGGTGACCAACCCAAATAGATATAAATTATATATGTAACGTTCGTTTACTTCAGTTTAGATATTCAAATGTTATCGAATAAATTGCTGTTCGGCTAATGGTAGACTTTGTAAGGCAACTTGGACAAATCGGGGCACAAATCTACAATGTCGATGGCGCGTGGCAACCGCTGTGTTCCACTTATGATCGTTTTTTAACGCCTTTCACCTCATAGTTCCGAGTCTACAATTAGGTACTGTGAAATTGCATTTAAATGTCATGACAATCGTTCATTAAGATTTTAAGTGAACGATATCAATCTATTTTTGATTAAGAAGCTGACATAACAGCTTTAGGCTTTTTTAATGCGTTAGTTTTGTTTCGTATCTAATATTCAGATTTGACTTTATTATTCTGTTTTCTTTTTGTCTGGGATTATGTTCTGATTTAGAAGCCTGCCTACTCATAAAATTGTTTACTGTGGTTCCAGAATAAGTTCTCACACACCCATAGCAAACCCATAGTAATCTGAAATATTGCAATATTGGGTTAGCTACCATTAAAAATTATGGGAAGAAACGTATTTTAATGGAAATTTTAACAACACCGAATTTTTCTACGTAATTGACAAAATTTCAGTGAAAGCAAAATCACGCACGCCCTTTTTAAGGACCATTGGCCTTGCATTTATTCTTTTTCGTTTCGACACCACATTCACCGATCTATATCTGTCGCCACGAGCCCTACAAATCAATATTAATACCTGACTGAATTGTGGCTATCATGAGTTTTTTAACATGTTACTCGAAAGCGAAAATGTAACGGAAAATGTTTTATTTTTTTAACTCTAGTAAGAAACAGTTTGGGGACGCTGCTCAGTTTCTCCTTAAGTCCATACAATGTATGTAATTTTCAGTGACCACTGCCAATAAATAAGGTGTCTCACTGCCAGTGCCAGCCAAAGGTCTTCCTTTATTTCAATCTTACCTATTAATTGCAGAATCTGTAGTCCTGTTATCTTATAGGCCGACCATTGGCAGTTTGCACTGTGGCACCCACTTGACCCACTCTGCTCATTTGGCCTACCTGTGTGCATGTATACGCCCTACAAGACCTGCGTAGTCCCACTTAGCTTAGTGGTTATTTTTCTACCCAAACATCGACAATGCCTGTTTTAGAGCACACCGTAGTAATTGAGTAACGTGTTAAAAACTCATAGTATAACCTCTACCACAGAATAAATAATAGTACAAGTAGGTACAGGCTCACTCCTTTGATGCTCACAAAATGCCACCATTCTAAATTCTTACCTACATTAACAAACGGACCGCACGCGAGCAGCCGACATTAAGTTCTGATGCGCCGCATGAAGGTCGTCACTACTGAATGGGCCGTGCATTCGCGGCCGCCGGCATGTAGATATGTCACTCGATAGCAGAAACATCGCGGAAAATTATGTTAATATATGACTGAACAATGTTCCCAAACGGTTACTTACTGGAGCCAAAAATGCATTCGAGTAAACATGGTATAGGCTTAGATACATTGTAAAAACTGAAACTAGAGTGGAATACACCGCATTGCGGCAATGCCGGCCGTGTCACGGCCGCGCCCACCGGTGAATGTCCCTGCGTGCGCGCAGCATAACCGCGAGTAACCGCATTAACGTCAACTGATCACTTTCTTATTTTTACTTAATTCCCAACTCTTGCGCAATTTGGGGTGCTCGGGAACGTGACATCACTAGTTTAGTAGCAAATCTTATTAACACACGATCGATAAAGATAAATGATATAATTGGGTTCCGTCAGTGTCGACCCGCCTCGCTAATTTGTGTAGGCATGCATTTTATATGACTTTTCCAGCTATCCTTAAAAACCTTGCATCCTTGGCAGTAATCATAATCCAATCATTAAATGATTGTTTGGCATGTGAGTATCATCTTTTCACAGTTTTCCGTCTGAGCGCAACTTCCTTGCTCTATTTTACCAGAAGCGGTATCTTTGCTTTGGTGGCGAAATAAATTTTGTTATGATAACCTCAATTGTAATTATGTAGAATTGACTCCATGCTTGATAATCACCATAAAAAAGTTAACAATAACAGTTCAAATATTTGGTCATCACTCACGTTCACGACTGTATAAATTACAATTATTACAAATACGTTAAAGCTCTCTAGCCAAGGTTACAATCGTTGACGCTCCGTGGCGTATCATAAGTCATCTCTCTCTATCACTCTTCCATATTAGGGCCTCCACTAGCTGGCTAGGTACTAGGCACTAGGTCGCCCGTGCGCACGTTCGCGGGCACAGAACATATAGTTCTGTGCTCGCGGGTCCCGCCAATATGTAAAGTCCGTCGCAGGCGCCTGCGTCATTTAGCACTGTTCATAGAATTTCTTACTAGACGGGCGTCCGTTCCGGGCTTCCGGGTAATCCGCATCAGCTCATGGAGGCCCCTAGTGCGAGAGAGTCAGTTGCATTCGCCACGGAGCCTCAACGATTGTACTTTTGGCTAGAGGCACACAGCTTATTGACGTTTACGTAACGCCCTCAAGCTTGCAAAAAATCATCAAACATAAATGGAATCAGTTCAACCTACATACTTACACAGGTGTTTATGACGCTTTGTCAGCAAACAAGTATTTCCTAGCGTGATGCAACTACACATTTTGTCCATTTATAATATCAATTTAACCCTTTTACCGCCAAGAACGGCTAAAGGCGTCGTGTGCTGCCGTGCCCACGACACCAGCAACGCCTAAAGTTGCTAAAGCGGACGCTGTTAAAGCAATTGTCATGCTGACAGATAAGGTTTATATTCGTTATTTACTAACTATTTAAAAGAGGTCCTGGCGCGAAGGCTATATTTGACGAGAAAAGGCAAAGCGTTCAAAAGTTTAAAAGGTAAAGGATAAAAATGTGGCATTTTCTTCACTGTCCGATTTCCATGCAATCAAATTTATCCTCATTTGTAAAGAGAATAAATATGACAGCATCCTAATTCAAAAGAAAAACATTTATCATCCTACTTGCGTTATCCCAGCATTCGTCGCGGCTCAAGGGAACCTGGGGTCCGCTTTGACAACTAATCCCAAGATTTGACGAATGCACTAGGCAAAAAGAAAAACCTTTATAGGTACGGTACAAAACTATTAGTAACAAAACCTATTTAATGGTAAATATGCTATAATTATCATAATGATGTTTGATTACCCAAACATAATTCAATTTGTATAATAAATTTTATATTCATTCAAGTAATAAACTGATGCAATTTCGTATCCTCGTGTCTATTTTTTAATTAAATTTTGTCGCTATTACATTTAACATCCGACATAATTGTGTTATTATAGCTACAATAATTAGGCATTAGATATAATAGACATACACCAGATCTGCCTAGCCGGAACTCAGATTGGTGTTAATTACATTTCACAAGCTACTTAGTCTGATCCATTAATTAGTATTGTTTCATAGTAATCGGATCGCAATACACATTAAGGATTTCCTTTATATTGGCGAGTGAAATCTAGTGTAGTATAAATGGGTACTTGTAACTAATCGCTCATAGATAGCTCACGTGCGATCGAGTATAAACGTATGTAATTTAAGGATTAATTATAGTGCGATTTAGGTAGCCATAGCTCGTTACCTAGTGGCGCCCTCAGTTGCGCAATTGTTTTTTATGATAAAATAATAATTTATGACTGTATTTTATAAATCAATATTTAACCATTATCAAAAATTAAATAACCAAATTAGTCCTTGTTTTTGTCTGAAACACAGGAACTATCCCAGTTCAGGCAATTGTATAAATCATCCCTTAGTCTTTAAGAGCAACCACTGTACAGTTATGTTTCCCTCGATAAATTATTTGTATTGTTGTTATCCTTAACTTTAGTTGTTCTCACAAAGTTTTGTTTTGCTTATCGTTTACGTTATTTATTAACGGAAAAATGACCACTATTTGCCGTTTAGTAAATAATGCGAACCATACACAAAATAAAACAATGTGAGAAAGATCAAAAGTGGTTAATTAGTAGGACAACAATAGTACTATAGTGACTAAAAAATAAATAAATTATTTATTAGAAAACACAACCCGTTAATAAGGACGCCCTTGGACGGACGATGGGCTCTTAACCTAGCGGTATTAAGATTTGACGTCATTCAAATCATTAAAGTAGGCGTATAAAAACCGTATGCTCGCTTTAGTGACCTACTTCCATTTTATTTGTGTGCATCAAGCACAAAAAGACCCTTTAAAGTAAACAGTTATAAATAAACCCAACGTCCTTGTGACGTAATATCACACTCGTGCGCCGGCACTTTCGCTATCATTGAAGATTGCTTGCGCAAGAGCATAACTGATACAGTTCGCCGAAAACCATTAGTAACACATTCACAGATTTGTTTAGAAACGCCCCGTGAATGCCTATATCATGTTTCACTTTCAATTTTCAAAAGCAGTGTGTGTTTATAACATTGCAATAAAATATGATATTTATTTAACCTGTATTGCACCTAATTTAATAACACCTTAAAATAATAAAAAAAAAGACAACCAGTGACGCTTTCGAGAAAGAGATGCTTTGCTGTTATTTTTTTCAAAAAAAATTGTATTAAATTATTTCAATTATTTGGGTGTAATAAAAAAACACATCGAATAATTTTCGTTTTATTATGCTATTTACATCAAAATTAGTGTTTTTACATCCTACTTATGAATAACAAAATAGCATCGTATGTTTCGTATCGTGCCTTCTTCACACAAACTATATAATTATAGACTTTCGGAGTTATGTGACATCACAATAAATAAGTTACGTTAAATACTTAGGTTTAATACTTTGGTATGTTGTATTTCGTCCAAATGCAATTATAAAATTATACAGATACTGATTCAATTATTTAATAAACCACAAAATCAGTCTACTTCGTGAATTTAACAATATGTTACTTTTAATATTTTAACGATTTTAAAGAATTTATAAATATAGTGTCTAGTGTATATACAATTTCTTACTTAAATCGTTTAATTTCTAATCTAACGTCACAGCTTGCAAAAAAGAACTAAAAAGATATCAGATCTTTCGTTGTTTTAATTGCATTTCAGTCTGTTCATATCTGTTATCTTAGAAATTACCCCAAGCTTTATTACCTAGTTTGTAATTAGTAATATAAAATTAAATATCAAGAATATCTAATAAGTTGATGACCGGCTTTCTCTTCTTAATTATTTTACGGACGATTTTTTTCTCGCCCTTGTTCGGCTGGCGGTGTCGGTCGTCATCGTCGTCGTCATCGTTGGAGTATTGCGGACGCTCGTAATCATCCTCTTCGTGTCTGTAATCATCAGGATCCTTGGCGGATTCTTAAACTTCTTTTTCGGCACTAGTATGTAATCGTTAATATCATCGCTAGGATAACTATAATCTGGAATTTTCGGTGGTCTGTTTTTCTTCTTCGGTCGCGGAGGAATATCGTCCGGATAATATTTGTCCGGTATCGGCAACTCAGGTATAGGGAAGTGTTCATTTTCATAACTCGGACGCCCCTTGTATTTATTCGCCAATATCCTCAAATCTGCTTCTGATAATGTTGGGAACTTGTACCCATTGTACCCAAATGGACTGGTAAGTTTTTCTGCATCATAGTTGGACGGGGAATTCTGCGAATCGTCATCGAATGCTGGTTGGAAAAGTTTGTTACCTGGATACCTTTTGGTTAAATCAAACTCAACTAAATTACCATATAAATTACTCGTTTCTTTGTTATGTTTTTTGCAATTTGGGTCATAATTAATACCCTGGTGACTATGTGGCTCGTTTCCTGCTTCGTCAAGTGGATGTTTTATTGTAATGCTATGAGTGAAGTCACTGGCTTCTAAATCTTTTGGGTACTTTGGCCGTTTCTTTAGGGAATAATCTTTAAATAAAGTTTCTAATGGGTGTTTTGCTCTTTTCCTATCAGTTGGCAGGTAAGAATCTCTTTCTTCATCTGAATCTTCAGAAAAGTCGTAAAACTTCCCAAAATCTCGTTGAGATTTTTCTTCAAATAAGCTACGACCCTTTTTCTCAACCGGCTCTCCATCATTTTTCACAACGGCCGTGAATCCGGTATTAGGGCCGGCTGAGTACTCCACAGATCTCATGGAACCATCGGGTTCAACAACACTGTAATGACCTGTAAAATAAGGGATCATGACTATTGCAACTTTGTGATTATTAAGAATAAAAAACGTACCGTTTCATGTATCACCTTTTACAGTGTCACCTTCCTTGGACTCCCACACCGATTTGACGTCACCCGTCTTCGTATCGGAGACTCCGTAGCTGAAGGAATAACTAGGATTTCCCTGCAAGCAAAGTTTAAGTGCCGAACCGTTAATTAAATTATTAAATACAAAGAAAGAAGCAAAGAATGTGTGACTTGATAGGTTGCGTGAGCAAGAGCCGTCTTTTACTCATTATGACAATTCATCGCATGCTTGGCGATTACAGTTTAGTATGCTGAATAATAAATGATCGGTTTAATGATTTCCATAAGAGTGGAATGTGAGCGGTATAATGAAGGTAATTGATTGTGGGCGTGGAACCATTGCGTAGCTATCAACCATATGTCAAATTAGTACTTTATGGGTCTATATTATTTCTCAAATACCACACATATATAAACTTAGGTCTATATTTCCAAAACGGGTAGTGCAGATGGAACTACTCAAGGGGTCAATGCCTCTCTTAGCAATTAAGGGGTTGAGAAAAAACGATATTGTGACATTGAAGTAACAGGTTGCCAGTCCATAAGCCACACCACGATGGAACTCATATCAGACAGTCGACTACTACAACACCCACGGAAGCCAGGGGGTGATGAAATTCTTAGCCTGTAGCCATACAGGACGAGACGTGGTTTCTCAAATAGGTATATACTTTATTAATTTATACATATCTGAGATTTTGATTATATTTTATTTTAAAATAGATTCCTTACTTTAATGATCTTGTTGTCGTTTGATTAAGTTAATTTTAGTTTTTGGACACTTAGAGACCTTATATATCTCTGAGATTTTGATTATATTTTTTTGTAAACTTGATTTGTTCTTTAATGATTGACAACTAGACATGTACATCTCTTGAAATGTGTAATTTAGCTGTTCATTTTCTGTATTTTTTTTGTATGATTTGACAAAGGTTTTTACTTTTAAATATTTTAATTTTATAAAATTTGACTCTTGGAGACTCTATACATCTCCATGGATTATTTGATTAAGTATAATATTTTTACTTGTAACATTCAGTATTTTACAACTGTTGAAGTATTATAGATTTCTTTTATCTTTGTATCTGTTTGCGCTTTATTTATGTATTGATTATAGTTAGTAATAATATGACATTTAGAGACTATACATCTCTAATTCTATATCAGTGTATAGCTACTTTGCTTATGATTAATATTTTTAGTTAATATTTCTATTAATTTCATTTGTTTAACTTTAATGAATACTCTGTAATGTTGACATGTAAAAGTGCCCCCGTGGCCTATTTGCTGAATAAATGATTTTGTATTTTGTATTTAAACCCAAGTAACTGATTACACCTCATCCATTATGACAGTTAAACATTACAATGTTTCTGTAGATTTTTGAGTCGTTAAACTAGTACAATAAATACTTATCAATCAAAAACACACTATTTACATGATTGTTATGTGCACAGTCATCCATATGAAATATCTAATTAGGTTTCGTATAAATTAATAAGATTGCGCATTGATTCACAGGTTTGAGGTTTCTTTTTTGACAAACTTTTTGCTGTGTTTTCACCGCATAATTATGTGCTAAATTTTAACTCTAGGCAACAGAAAATATCACTAATCAATACATTTGAATAATTATAAACTATCTTCGTTGATTTATGAACTACATCTACACGTTAGTAAAGTCATTATAGATTTTAAAGGCATTTGACTTTTTTTTATTTACTTTGAAATACAAAAACTTAAAAATAATTAAATAATAGCTGCTTTAATAGCCCTAAAATGTAGGGTTACTATATGAATATTATATTTGTGACTACATAAGTTCTAAAAAATGTATGAATATTTTAGTGCCCTGAAAGACCAATTGGAGTATCTATACTGACATCAAAATTATGTTTTAATCAAAATACTAAAATATAACTACTGAGCGTCTTCCTCGCGCCAAAATATGGACGGACATTGTTACAAAAAATGTAACAGGAAGTGTTACATCAAAAACAATAAAAAATTATAAAATGAGTTATAAAACTTGGATCTGGAAATGTACAAAGTATGTATCTACATATAATTTCGGAATATTTCCTCTGTCTAATGTCCTTACCCCTCATGTCCCCTGCTAAAATGCTTAAATAATCAAAATTAGTCTAGACGAATATGCAAATATCTAGACTAACTTACTAGTATGCTAATGAATGAACTAACTGCAACAGCATGCCCACTATAATGTTTGTAAACAGACGATAAATGTCACTTGATCATCTTCGCCAAGTTCAAGATGAGCCACCGGCGCGCGCGCATTACTCAATGTCAATGACGGATCGCTTTCGTTTATTCTACTTTCGTTTTCTTCTGTCTGCTCTAAGTGCGTAGCCAAATGCACAAACGCTTACGATAATATCGTTATCTTAGCTAGCTATCTCTATATCTTCCGTCTTAGCGCGACAGAGCCAGAGTGAGTTTCGATCGGCGTCTAGCTTCAACGATCATCATTTCGACTGGGTCAGCTGTTTTGTAATCTTTACATAATACGGTGTATAACTTAATGAAAATGAATGATTGAAGGCTTAATTTGGCAGGTATGTTATACATTTCTTTTGTTTGTAAACTTCCGAGTTGAAGATGTTTAAAAAGAGAGCGGTTATGCATGTGTTTCGAAATATCTTATATATTTACGAACACATTAAAGAGTGATTAGTTAGGTACTGGCCCACGCTAATTGGCCACTTCATATTTAAACAAATAGAAACAGGGAAATAAATGTAAGTAATAAATTTAGGTCATTAATTTAAAGTCCTTTATTGTTAAAAAGGTACTTTACATTTACCAAGTCTGAAATTATTTTAAACCTCAATTTCTATCGTCTTAAAATATGACATTGTGCTGTACTAAATATAGTTCACATTAAAATTCAAGGGTCAAGTACCTTCTGACATTAAAAGAAATCAAAAGTGGCCGAAACTGGTTGCCCGGTACTTTTACTGCGACCGACCGTGGTGAGTGGGAGAAAAGTGGGTGAGCTACATCGGGCGGCAATATCGATCGGAGCAGTTGCGGCAACCAATGACCATTTTCCATAACTATTTGTGCATATGTTGTGGCAATTATATTTTCTGATCTTTATTTTATTTGTCTACCTACTAATTTTATGTTTACCCTACGAACATATACCAACTCTTTTTGTATACTATTAGTTTAGAAACTGATAAATTACTGTATACATAAAGAAAAATGTTATAATACCAAGGTTGACCTTTTGTAATCAAATTTCATACATACGCTCAACATAGTTAAGTTAGTGTTAATTTCTCATGTAATGAATTGTGAGCAATTGTAAAATTAATGTACTTAACTGTAAATTTTTGGTAAGAAAAATCGATAATGTCGATTACGTTGATTACGAGTAGTCGACTTTTCTTTAGAATTTAATTGATGTAGATATTTAAATTATTATAAATTATTTAAATAAAATTAAATCGTTAGGTAAGTAATAAATGGAGTGGGAATTGATTGAATAATAATATCAACACTGATATATTTTTAAATTAAAGCTAAAAAAGCTATACATAATTATATATCACTAAAATAAGTTTTTTATTACGTATCCATGAATTCGCGATGAAAAATTAAAATGATTTGTTTTTTATGAGATAAGATAGGAGGTAAACACAAGGATTAAAATTTTCTTCGTGTTATCCAGTGTCATGTAATTACTGTGACCACTTTAATTTCCTGGCCCCGTAGCTGAATGGCATTTCTGCGATGCGAAACGCCGCAGAAATGTAGTCTGGCTCTGTCGCGCCAATACGCAAGAGCAATAAAGATAGCTACGAAAGAGATATTATCGTGAGCGTTTGTGCATTCGGCTACGCACACTGGTGTTATTTTTAGTCACAAAACGAAAAAAAAAATTAGGTCAATCATGAGTAGAAAGAACACAGCATTTTCAGTTTTAAAATAATTACATGTTATTATACATTAAACATTGCTTTGAAAACAAATGTTAGAATATTATTTTTAATAGATCCATGGATTATAAAAAAAATATATCCATTAGCTAGACAGTATTCTTGTTTCATTTATCTTTTAGACGTTTCACAAAATGACTGACTCTGTGCTAACTGACTGTGGCAAGCAAGTATGTATTACGCGAATGCGGCGCTTATGGGTTTCGCCACAGACAGCAGCTGTACCGGTATTTTAATACAGTTGTGTTTGAACTCTTAATTTTATCAGTGGCTATTTAAAAAAGATGACGCATACGACATTACGAGTTATTTGTTTTATAGCCACGTATTTTTATCTCAGACCTTGGATATTTTTAAAATTACGAAATGCAAATTGTAATTGTGGTTTAAAATTTTATATTTTCTCTGTAATAATATTTTTATAATATGATGGTTTCAAAAAATCTGTCCCTTATAAGCAAAAATAAGCAAGATCACCAATGGGGGATGGCTATATATTATTTAGCTTCCTCTTTTAGCTAAGGATAAGCTGGTGCCATCTATGCAAACTTTTGACAGTTATCAACCCCATTATGAAGAAAAATTCCTGACTATTAAACGTGCCTATTATAGGTACGTGTGGTATTAAGAATTTCACCACCCAGTGCATGTCATAGAAGTCGACTGGTAGATATGGGTTCAATAGTGGTGAGACATCGCCCTCGCCACTATCGAACCCATATCCCACAGCCTTGCAACATGTCACAGTAATGTCACGACCACTTGAGCAGTTTCATGTTCTCTGCCTACCCTTTGGAAACACAGGCGTAAATTTATGTGTATAATTATGAAAGTGTAACTAATTAATAAAAAACATATCGTTGAAATCCAAGCAAAGAAATGCTTCCTGAATCAATTAGACTAATCGATGTTAATTCGCAATTTACATATTTGCCGGAACGAAAGCGGCAAAAAGTTAAAACCGATTTGATTTACCAGAAAGGAAAAACACTTGGCACAAAACACCGGGTATACACTCTTCCTGTGTCTGCTTGTCATTTTAGTATACCTATGTCCGAGTTTATGAGATTTGTGGGGTTATCTTACTTTGAGTTGACATACGTCAATTACGTCAGACGTTAGCTTTACATACTATATGGATCAGATACAATTATTATGTCAGTGTCAAAAGATACCTTTCTCTAAAAAATTGTCCTTTTGTCGATGACATATTTGATCCGTGTCATATCTGGAGCTAATAATGTTCGAATCGATTCGTTAGGAGATCGAATGACCAAACCGGTCAGTTTCAAATTGTCATCGTATCTATTGATGGCTGCATAATATATAGACATTGTTACATACCTACTTATTTTATTAAACCTAATACATAAATAATAACAATAGAAAATAAATAAAATTTATGACATTCAAAAATGAAACTATAATAATATTAATCTTTTTAGCTGTTAAAAATTAAGTACGATATATTTTGGAACTAAAATATTATTGAATATATTCCTAAAAGTGTCATATTTTTTCGACAGTAATGAGAGTACGAACATAGTACTTACTATACTACTTATTTAAAAAATGATTCCAACATAGTAATAATCTAAGTAAAGCGTAATTAAGTAACAAAAAAGAGTGGCATTATAATTACTCACTTGATTGGTATCATGCTCTTTCACTTCCTCTTCCAAGACATCAGTATCTTCTTGGCATGTTAATACTAATAGGTGCGCCGAGAGGGCCTAAAAATATTAAACATATTTTTTTTAATAGTAGATACTTCACTATTCCAAATTAAAATAAATAAGTTACCTACCAGCAATGCAAGCACTCTCGCCATTGTCACGGTATCCAGGTAACGTGTCACCACCACAAAAACAAAATCACCAAACTTTTTTTTTATTATGTTTAAATTTACATTTTATGACGTAATTTTGTTAACGTGTCCATATCCAAGGTTGCAAGCGCGAAGACGCCCCACATAGGCCAACGTTACCTATATATAAACTCATCCATTCGCACCTCCCGACGTTCGCACACATGCACACATTGACAACTGCAGTCACGGCTAGGATGCGCTGACAATTAATTGTAGATAATCTGTTTCATATCTGCAACATACCGTTTCAGGAAGATAAACAGAGCGATAAAATTGTAGCGGAATAAAAAAAAATTCGTTACAAATTAATGTGTCTAAAAAGTACCTACTGAAAATGAATAAGTCTCACATCTTATACTTATCTTTGTAAGTTTAAGGCCAATGAGAGATGGTGGAGGTACCATGAGTGTTTGACGTCTTCTGATAGGTAGGTTACTTGATAGCATAATCGTCGCAGAAAATGTATGTAACTTTGGATTGGGAGGTGCACTCAGTAAACGTTTAGATTGGGAGGCGCTTTCTCCGTACAGTGAATAACGAATTACGATTATTTTATTACTTACAGTAGAGCTCGACGTAGGCAAACATTGTATATTTTATTACATATTGGTTTACAATTTCATTTCGTTTTCACGATAATTCCCTTAAAAAAAACTACCTATAACCAATAGCTCAATCAATTACTATTCAAATGATGCACGTGATTCAGAAAAATGTTTACACACAGTAACTACTAATGAAACTTGACATGCAAATCAATGAAAGTGAACGCTCGAAGATGTGGCGCGTGATGATTTTAGACAAACAAGCCGCCATGATTTAAGTAGAATCCGCTGGAGTCGCAAAACTTGCACATTCATCTAGAGAACTTGTTTTTAGTGTCGAATGCTGATTTTCATATTTAATATTCAACAGGCAATGAAAATTGATACTCGCATTCATCCTCGTGGTGTTATATATATAAATAAATAAATAAATAAATATAAATTTTATAGGAAATTCTTACACAGATTGACTGAGCCCCACGGTAAGCTCAAGAAGGCTTGTATTGTGGGTACCTACTCAGACAACGATATATATAATATACAAATACAAAGAAAACATCCATGACTCAGAAACAAATATATCTGTGCTCATCACACAAATAAATGCTCTTTCCGGGATTCGAACCCGGGACCGCGTCTTAGCAGGCGAGGTCACTACCCGTTATGCCAGACCGGTCGTATATATATTATCTTTACCTAGGATATATTTTATCTTTATTAAATTCTAATATATTTTTTATGTTTGATTTAAATTATACGACTCGTGCTATTATATACATATATGCCTGTATTGTCAAAAGGGTGTACAGAGAGCACATGAACCTTCTCAAATTTCAGTGGCACTAAGCTGAGAGGCCTGAGAGGAAAGGAGATGGTGAAATTACCCGCCACTACACACGCCTTGGAGCCAGATTAAATAATTTGATTAATTCATGTAAACAATGGGTACATTGGATTTAACTTTTCCATGATTTGTAGCCAAACGTTATTTTTTTATATAAAATAAATATAATTCAAAGATATGGAAATATAAATGTCATAATAAAAACAATACTGACCTTAAAACCAAGTAAATCTACACTGACTAGTTGATTGACACCAACAACACATTTGTCTTTTTGTCATCTGTCATCATAGTGCCAGCTAATATTATAAATAATTGATATATCAATATAAATTTACTTGAAGTATTGTTTGAATGAAAATATGAATATCATTGACTTAGTAATAAAAACCTAGGATTTAATAGTTCTTAGGTTGATTTTTGGTAGCCTGATAACTGCATAACAGTGGTTCATATTTTTCATATTCAGTCCAGAAGCCCCAAGAACGAAGAAGGAGAAGTAAGTTCACTGAAATTCTAATTTGTGTCTTGTTCTTCAAGTATTATGATCGAAGTAGCTAAAACTAGAAATATGCACAACAAAAATCATTTCAATAAACTTTATTACATGCCAACTTTCTATTTACGTTTTTATGAAATAATTAGCCTAAACGAGCCTAGGATATAAATTAAATCTATCTAGCTAATGGCGGAAGCTCTTTTACGATTGACGACCGATAAGCACCATTAAATGCGCAAAGCATCAAGCGTGTAGTTACATGTAACATTGTGAAGGAACAATGTTATTCCGACAAGTGACCATATCAACGGCCAAGGCTTAAAAACAATGGCAGACTTTCTTCCACTTATAAGTTATTACCCAGATAAGTCAGTGAAAATTACATTAGTATGCACTCTTCGCTGATGTGCTGTCTAAAATCCATTCGAGCGGCACAGCCAGCTCATATTTTAGACACTAGACCTCGCCATTCATATTCCAACACTTATTAATGACCACTTACTTAGTTATTTTTTTACGCATCACTCGTTTTTTGTGACTATGATGCATTGCTTATTGTATAAGGAAGTGTTTGTTTAAAGTATCGACTATTTAATCGTCATTGTCGTATCGGAAGTAAATAAAAATTAAATTATTGTTTAAACGATTTATTACATTTTCGTTTCGTTTATTAAGATGTAAAAAACAACATATCTTTCATAGCACCCATACATCATGCAAACGTGAATAAATATGGATAAACTTAATGATTCATATATGAAATCCTTTCCATAAGGGTTTGTCATACAAACGATATTCGTGTTAATTTTCGGAAGTGAAACGATTTAACATTTTCGTTTCGTTTATTAGTTATTTGTATGGATAAACAACGCAAAGTTGTATTTTAACGCAAAGTTGTATTTTAACAAAGTTGTATTTTAACGCCGAGTGTGGAATTGAAAAACGAGCAAGTGAAAGGATTCTATAGTTGAACCACGAGTGAAGCGAGTGGTTCGAGAATAGAATCCTGAACTTGCGAGTTTTTTAACACACGAGAAGTAAAATACATTTGCACCCGAGTGTAACACAAAACTTTTCCCCTCACTGTAGCGAGGAAACTACAACACAAAAAATGCGTTTATCACTGCTTCCAGTAGTTCCACAGGTGGTAAATCATCTTTATTACTAGATTCACCTACTTTTATCAATTTTAAAGCAGTTAATTTGACTTTATTCAACGTCAAATTACTTTAACCACTAGTGGATAAAATGCGTTTTTACCCGCTGGTATTAAAGGACAAAACACGTGTTTCCGAGCTAGTGAAGGGAAAAATATATTACCTATTTATATGCATCGGATTTCGTACCAGGGGCCCATTTCTCGAAGGTACAAGTTACAATTTACAAGTGGTTGTCAATGTCTAATATAACAAGTTGGAAAGAGACTTCCACTTGTAACTTTCAGTTTTCAGAAATGGGCCCCAGTTCGAATGTCTTTAAACCATGAAATAACAAATCATTTTAAATAAAAATATATAGGTACGAAGGTAAATTATGTTTCTTCAATAGAACACATTCAAAAAGGGACGATACATATCTTGTACGGTTTTGTTATTTTCAAATGGTGACACTTAATATTTACTGGAAAAATCATAGAAAATCCAGTTTATATCACAGAACGTCAATTCACAAAAGATAACTCGAGCGCATATTTAAATGCTCTTAACGCCATCTATAACTCCGTTTGGTAAAGCGGTTGATTGATTCCAGCGCCACTTAGTGGTATCCGTAGTAACCGTGTGCGTCGTGGCCAGGATACACCTGCGGGTGGTGAGCGTGGCCGATGCGCTTGACCACAGCGTTGAAGCCATTGTGCTTGTCGGCAGTGTATTCTACGATGCGAGTGGTGCCATCTGGTTCGGCGAGAGAGTATGCGCCTGAAAGGTTTTCATTTCATGTTTTATTTCCCAGTAACCTATTTAAGTATGGTTGAAATATTTTCACCACACCAACTGTTAAAAGCTTTGCTATTCGAAAACAGATAGCAAAATTACATTTTATCCACAAGAGTGCAAAGTAATTTCATACAAATTTTAACTTGATGTCTTAAGCTGTCTGGTAGAATTTACCTATAAATGATGATTTTGAATCATAAATATTGAATAAATTGATGTTTTATAGTTAGTATTTTGTTCGTGTTGGTGTGGTGAAAAATTTTGTGTTTCACTCGGTGGCAAAGTTTATTTAACCTTCGTGCCTTGAAACCCTCGCAACACTCAAGATTCCACTATTTGGACACATATTGGAATCTTTCGCTTGCTCGGGTATCAATATTGGCACGTGCGGTTAAACAACTACTTTGCTCCTTGTAAAACAAATAACTATTAATATGAACTTTACGAGAACTTTTGAACTATTTTTTCGTAACACATGAAATAAACCGTAAACTAGAACTTTCCTTTGCTAATCCGCGAATAGATAACGTGCAAGTCAATCAGTGCTAACCTGTTATAATTACTTGCGTATTTTTAGTAAGTGAGTCAGTTGCGGGACTTCGGACCGTCAACATCAGCTCCTGAGGATGCCTCGTAGAGAGGCGAAACACGTGTCGAGTTTTGTATTTTTTGGTGGTGGGTTGAAATGAAATGAAATGAAATGAAATATTTATTTTTCAAGTATTTATTTATTTATTTATTTATTTCACACAAGTAGGCATATTACAATGCGCATATGAACGTCAAATAAAGCTACGCCGGCTCTAACCCTACGCCTCAGCCTCGAGAAGATTTCAGTCCCCCCTCAGTTGGGAGGGGGGTATCCACTATGGGACCGGCAAGAAACTCGGCGGGCAACTTCTTTTCAAAACATTACATCTTATAACTAACATGCATTAAATAACAAGATACAATTTAACATGCAAAAGTATTCATCAAAGAATATGAACAGACTAGGTACTCTATGGAAATTAATTTCAATAAATTATATTATTACTTAATAATACGTCGTTCTTCTTCAGAGAACTTCTTCAGAGAGGTTGTTATATTTATTTGCGTATTTATTTTTATTTTTGCGGTGGGAGGGTGGGAAAATTAATTGCATGTAAAAAGTACGCAAGTAATTATAACAGGTTAGCACTGATTGACTTGCACGTTATCTATTCGCGGATTAGCAAAGGAAAGTTCTAGTTTACGATTAACATGGATTTCCGCAAAGTAACGCCTGATTCCATCGATTACATGAGATAAAATCCAAATGATATTATATTTGTAAAATGATTATTTATTTAAAGATAATATAAAAATATAGTGATTCGTTTTATGGTAAATAGTAGCCAAACCTGTAATTTGATATTTAAACTGTTAGTATTTAGATGACCAATATTATTTAAAACACCGCATTGGGACGATAGGCTGAAGGCTGTAATAGTCGATTTCCTTTTGAATTTCATATATTCTGCCAAAAAGACCCGATATCGAGGAAATAGGCATATAGATTATTTTAAAATGACATATATAAATTAATTTAAGCGTTGAGGAATGGAGAGGATGCCTATGTCCGAAGACGGGCGCTTTAAGGCCTATAGATAGATAGATAAATTAATTTATTTTATTATACTTAAATGAAATGCAATATTTACCTTTAACAACATCTCCATCGCGCGTTTCCCACTGGGTCTTGTGGTCACCGGTGTGAGGGTCCTTCACAGAGTAGTCGAACGCGTATTTGGGATGCGACTGAAAAACATATTTGAAATTTTAAAGTCCATAATTGAAACATGTTACTTCGATTTCAACACCTAATATTAACGCTTTACCCATCCTATATGAGTAAGTTAGATTAGATTAGATTTATATTCCATTATAAAAATACACTATACATTTACACTCGCACAAAATTAATTGTGTCTCCCATTAAGGATCCTAAGCGCTGGTGGCCTAGCGGTAAGAGCATGCGACTTTCGATCCGGAGATCGCGGGTTCGAACTCGGCTCGTACCAATGAGTTTTTCTGAACTTATGTGCGAAATGTCATTTGATATTTGCCAGTCGCTTTTCAGTGAAGGAAAACATCGTTAAGAAACCGGACTAATTCCAATAAGGCCTAGTTACCCTTCGGGTTGGAAGGTCAGATGGCGGTCGCTTTTGTAAAAACTAGTGCCCACGCCAAATCTTGGGATTAGTTGTCAAAGCGGACCCCAGGCTCCCATGAGCCGTGGCAAATGCCGGGATAACGCAAGGAGGATGATGATTAAGAATCCTAAAGATTGATTCCTAAAACTGAATCCTGACTTTTTAAGCGCCTGTGAGTTTTTAATATCAACTAACAGACGAGATAACGTTTAGCTCTGATCTAACTTAATGAGCCAAATACCTACAAATTAACTATTATATGCAAATATATGTAATTAGTTACTGTGATGAAAAGTAATATAAAAAGGAATAATAATTTAACTGGAATTTGCAAAATTACAATCAGAATATTTGATCTTAGATACAAAACAAAAAATAAATAAAATAATAACGGCGCCACTTATTAATACACATATATCACATTTATAACGTTATAAAATGTAATTATAAAATGAAATAGAATCTAATTGTAAAAGCACTTGCAACTTTATTTCATTGCAAAGTACGCGGACTGATTTTTTAATTTCGAACTCACAAATTTGCCGTTCGAAAGTCTTTGGAAAACGACGTATTTTTGAAGAAGGACGGCTAGTAATTGTAAATCGAGTGGTACCGTCCTGACCACTCGTTTTCGTATATATTAGTAGAATTTCAATCGCTAGTAGTGGAGATATTATTGGATGAAATTTACTAAATCGAATGGTCGGTTCGACATTCAAAAATCGGCCCCCTGGGCGATCTTTTGCCCCCTCTGATTTTTTCTCATCATTACCCCTCTAACGCCGTAGCTTGCATGGGCGACGGTCACGCGATGGTCGCGCGACGGCGATGCGACGCATACGAAATCAAGCCTTATCGATATGGAATCATGAGACGCGACGGCGACGGTCGCGCGACCGTCGCCCACGCAAGACACGGCGTAACAATGCCCGTTTATTCTAAAGGCTTAGTGATTGACATATTTTCGCAATACCTTCGTATAATAATACTAATAACCAAAACACACAATCACCCAGCTTCCTGCGATGCATCCGGGACATAATTCGCGTCTAGTTAATGGTCATTACTGTCAGCCTGACGTATTATATTGACCGGCACTGTAATTTTAAGGAACAATGAAAATTATGGATAATAATAAATAAATGAACCTTAATTATAATTATAGACACATATTTTTTATCAAACAAATTTTCAATTTTCTTTGTAATAATTTCAAACGCATATACAATTGATTTTATCCTCTTTTAGATAGCGTGTACTTGTAGCTATGGTAATACATTGTTTGCCAAAAATTAATGTCGAACTAAAATAAAAATAATTTTATAAAAAATCTTATAACATAGGTACCTATTTTCAGCTTTTTATGTTAGCGCTAAGCCCTATTCTATAAATAAAACAGTTTGTTTTTCAGATAAAGTATACAGCGCGTAAACCTAATAAGGGCGATAAATGAAACCAGGCATGTAATTCAATATTGTTATCATTAATTAAGAGGTGTTTTTGAGTTACTTTTAATTTTCACCCAATAATGAATTTTTGAAAAATTTCCCAGCAGCAATGTACTGTAAACGTGATTGCGATGACAATCAATGACAACTGTCAACGAGCAGTTAACGCGAGTGTGTTTGCATTACGTTGCGGGCCGAATTATTTTGTATGGATAAAAAAATACTTCAATTTTAAGTAAAAGTTATCTAATTCCATTTTTTATGTCCTATACTCACCACCGTTAAGAGGTTCGCCCGTATTAGGTTTACACCCTCTATATACAAGACATTGAAAATATACCTACGTATAAAATAACACATACAAAACATTTTCTCATGCAAGGGATTGTAACGCGATACCTACAGAACAGCACGGGAAGCATGGTCGCGCGATAGACGATAAAATAGCAGGCCGTCCCTATCGCACTATTTGTAAGTGCGATAGGGACGGCCTGATATTTTATCGTCTATCGCGCGACCATGCTTCCCGTGCAGGAATGCTGCTGCGTGATAAATTGCCACGCAGGCAAGATATAAATGTATAACATACTTAATATATTTCTAAACATCAATTTATTTTTATTCAATGATATACGAGTCTACTCAAAATTCTAACAGACCTTCCTCACACACTAAAAGTCTTATTCGAACAAAAAGCTCACTTTTATATCCCATATACATACATAGGTACGTCGTCTTATGGTGCTCCCTTACTAGGCTGTTACAAATGTTATATACGGTACAGCGGGCCAAATCTCGACTGGGGGGCAATTGTAACTGATCCATTTTTTCCATTATTATTTACACTATGACGATTGAATTCTACATGTATCCACTGAACACATGATAGGCATACGAGTATATAACCGGTGGACACTCTATTTAATAATTCAAACATTGTAAAACATGGAAAAAATGGACATTTGCCCCCCAGTCGATATTTGCGCCGCTGTACCTTATAACAATAATAACAGCCAGTGTGAGTGCAGCATTAAAGGGCATGTAAAAAGTAAAATTGTGTACAAAATGCAAATTGAGTTTATTTATAAAAAAAACCGGCCAAGTGCGAGTCGGACTCGCCCACCGAGGGTTCCGTACAAACTTTCTTTCAAACTACCTAGTAAAAATAATCTCATATTTTCATATAACTCTAATGACTTGACTAGAAGACAAAAGTGTAGGCACTAATGAGTATTATAGTGTATAGCGCCATCTCCCGGTCAATTTGCTAACTAATTTGCGCGACCTGGTTTTTCAGGGATAATTCTTTATAATGTTAACCGATTTAAACAGTTTTTACTTTATTGGACAGAAGATGGTTTACGTAACACCTCGTATTAATTTGAAGTACGATATACATCCGCAAAGGTGGGTAAATGAAAGTAAAAATCTGAAAAGTTTTTTGTGAATTAAAAAAAAAGTATTCAAAATACAAACACAATTATATTTTTTCTGTAATATATAGCATAAAACCAATGTTTTCTAAAATTTTCATAATTTTTCGTTGGTAAACTTCGGAGATAAGGGGGGGGGAACGGTATTTTTTTTTACATTTTCCTTCAAAATTCTTTTTTTTCCACAACAAAAAAATTATAAAAAATAGCTTATTTACGTTCAATTTGAGCTCTTTCCAACGATACCCCACTTGACCTAGTAACTTGAAATTTACACTTTGCCCCCCTTTCATTTTGGCCATTTTCTACAATTAAAATTAATATATTTAAAAAAATTATACTTTCTATTTGTAGAGGTTTACAATGTTCACAATTATTCCAAATTTCAAGTTGATAGCATTAGTAGTCCTCGAGATATTTAGGAATGTGACAGACGGACAGACAGACGGACAGAGTCGCACCATAAGGGTTCCTGTTGTACCTTTTTGGTAAGGAACCCTAAAAAAGTAACGTCACTATTACAGTTTTTATGCAATAGTTCTCATTCATATCGTCAAAGAATACTTTGTGAATGGCACGTAAAGAACTTACCATGCTCCAATGATGCGAATCGTAACAATATCAAAACTAGGTAGTTAGTCCAAATCAGTAACAAATATCTGTTTACCTACTTTACCAAACTAGGTGACTATTGAAAAAATATTTAACGCAATAATTTCAAGTTAGTCACGTATAATATTGAATGGGATATGTACATACACCCTGTTTTTATTGAATTCCGTTAAGGGAAGGTTCTTTAGATCAAATACAATTAATTTATCTAAGAAACTAGCGTCTTAACTCTTACGGTTATCGAGTTATTAAAAACATAAAGATAATTACTGAACACGTGTGTGACAGCCTTTACCAATTCCTAATGTTATTTGTTTTGATATGTGCCGTCAATCACTTGACACTAACTTGAATTCTAAAGGGTCTCTCACACTAATAAATTAATTTATTATGTAGGTATTAAAATGATGAAATTTTTTTTTGCGAAATTAACTAAAAGTGATATACAGGGTGGTTCCTGATAATGAACCTAGCTACGTGTTGAATTTAACGGAAAACCAAAAAAACACAGTGTATAATATACAAAGCTGCTAAATTTTGCCCACCTACCAAGAAACGGTCATGTATTTTATGTAAGTATATATATTATTTGACTGACTACCTGACCTATCTGAGTAAATATTTTTCCTTGTTTTACAATTTATTTACTACTTGAATTACTTTCAAGCTTAAATACCAAATTGGCAATAATACAGAGTGTAACAAAAATGGTGGTGATCCGTTTAAGGGCGTATTCAGTATCGTATTCTGATCAGGAAAAAGTAGAAGAAAAATTTTTTTCGCGAAAAAAATTTTCATTTTTGTATGGGCCGGGCCGCGAGAATCGGCCGAACCGCCATACAAAGGTAAAAATTTTTTTCGCGAAAAAAAAATTTTCTTCTACTTTTTCCTGATCAGAATACGATACTGAATACGCCCTTAAAGGGATCACCACTATTTTTGTTACATCCTGTATTTTGTTTTTTAATTAAATAATAAAACTCTTACAATCTATATGGCGTCCATCATCATGCGCAGCGTAGACATGGCCTCCGGCCCCTTCATAACCTCCATAGCCACTGGGCCCCCCGTAACCACAGTAGCTACCTAGCCCACTGTAGCCACCGTAGCCAGTGTAGTCACTGTGCCAGCTACACCGGCCAACGTAGTCACAGTGGCCTATGAAACTTTGGATGTAAAGATGTTTTTAAACTCACATAATAGTCCCCATGATGACCATCACCATGCGCTGCGTAGGCATGGCCTCCAGCCCCTTCATAACCTCCATAGCCACTGTGCCCCCCGTAGCCACCGTAGCCACCGAGCCCACTGTAGCCCCCGCAGTCAGTATAGCCACTGTGCCAGCTACACCGGCCAACGTAGCCACAGTGGCCTATGAAACTTTGGATGTAAAGATGTTTTTAAACTCACATAATAGTCCCCATGATGACCATCACCATGCGCTGCGTAGGCATGGCCTCCAGCCCCTTCATAACCTCCATAACCACTGTGCCCCCCGTAGCCACCGTAGCCGCCTAGTCCACCGTAGCCACCGTAGTCAGCGTAGCCAGCGTGCCCGCCGTAGCCACCGTGGCCAGCATAACCACTGTGGCCTATGTAACCGGCGTTAGCAGCGGCGCAGGCTGCGACAAATGCGAATACCTGAAGATGTGTTTAAAATAAAGCGATATAATAAAGCTATTTTAATAGTTTAGTCTTTGGTTACAATATTATGGCAAAAATTGATTAGAAAGTAGCATATTTAACATATTTTCCTGGTCTTTATTGTATAAATGTGAAACGTGTCGTACCTAATAATTTGAAAAGAAGGTGGCGAATTTGTATGTACAGTCACCGGCAAAAATATGTTATGATTTCTGTACCTTGTCACATCAACATCTTGTTTGAAATGTCTTACGAAATTGTCAAACGATTAAAAGTGACAAGGTACAGAAGTAATCTCTTCTTTATGCCGGTGACTGTACAAGTATGATTGTATGTACATACAATGTACTCAATATTTTTCTTTTAATTAACGTTTAATAGGAGTGGAAGTGCTGAAATATAATTTTGCCTTATTTTTTTGAAAGGCGCAAATTAGAGCTTCCATATAAAAGACATAAACGAGCACCGACATCTAAACTAATTGGAGCTTCATTTGTTTCACAGGAGATTAAAGATCAAACTGTTTAAAGCACATGTCTAACAATGACATAAAAGTACGTAAGTGAAATATAATAATATCGTAACAGTAGGAAATCTGAAGTTTAGAGCGTAACGATATTTGTACAAACTTTTCTAACGGTTGAAACACAACAATTTTCACCCCACCAATACGAAAATAAAAATACTAACTGTGAAACAAACCTGAATGAAATTTATAATTCTGTGTACTAACGGCCAAGTTTAAAAAATAACTCATTATTACCAATCAATACTTGAGGCTTAAGTGATGCGGTGGAGAATAAATGTATTCTTATTGAAACAAAGTAATTAGTTCCGAATACAAGAAAAGTCATACTATTTAAGTTATTTTCTTGTGTACTTTGTTTATAATAACCTAACTACAAAATTAAAATTTTGAAAAAACCCCCGACTGCAACATAGTAGACCGATTTTCATGAAACATGGCTAAGAACACTCCCGACTAACTCAGCTTTCAGACAAAAAAAACTAAATCTAAATCGGTTTATCCGTACGGGAGCTACGATGCCACAGACAGACACACACAAACAGACAGACAGACAGACAGACAGATGGACAGACAGACAGACACGTCAAACTTATAACACCCCGTCGTTTTTGCGTCGGGGGTTAAAAATAGGCTTAAGTATTATTTAGCATGTAAGCTAAATTTATCCGTTAGTGCATTTTCATATTATCCGATCCGATATCGGATGTAGGACCGATATCCCATACACTACAGGCGCCACCTTGGATTATTTCCATTGAAATCCTTCCGACATCCGATATCGGATCGGATAATGTGAAAACGGACTTACAATCAAACAACCAATGCAACAATTAAAATTAAATTTGCATTATTATCAACAAAAATCACCTTAACCTTGGTACAGATTACAATTCTAAATTGCTAACAGAGGCCATACTGTCTGCAAATATTAGTTCACCATAAAACAATGGTTTTCTCATACGTAACACAACTTGAAGTTGTAGAACAATAGTAGTCAAAACAAAAGAAGGAAGCGTAATAAACGATATTAATTTCCTGTTGAAATGTACTCGTTTATTAGTTTTGATGCATTTCCTAGTTACGTTGTTTACATTATGCGATGCGACAGTTGAGTGCACGTGAAATAATCCATAACTCATAACGAGCCTTACCATGAGTTGACTCTGACATATAATTATTTGCCAGCTCTTTCGTAGAACAAATTAAATTACCTTCATAGAAAATATTTAACCTAAAAAGCTTAAGCTTTTCTATTTATTTTTTTTTTTTATATATTTTATGTATGTATTGATATATTTATATATTGGTTAGGTACTTATTTTGTATTTTATTTATGTACTCTAGTATGTAATTTATTTTATAGTGTCATTTTGTATTTATGTAGTTTATATAATTGTTAGCAATATTTTGGATTACTTTTGAATTTTATTGTACTCCTGTAAGTTTGTCTATCTTACGTACTGGAACGATCCTCTCATCTTCTCCAAGGTTAGCTGGAAGAGATCCCTTATAGGGATAACCTCGCCTTTGTATCTCTATTCCTACAAATTGTATATAAACTGTTGTACACAATAAAGTGATTACTACTACACTACTTAACCCCCGACGCAAAAACGACGGGGTGTTATAAGTTTGACGTGTTGTGGTATCGTAGCTCCGGATGGATGGACCGATTTAGATTTAGTTTTTTTTTTGTCTGAAAGCTGAGTTAGTCGGGAGTGTTCTTAGCCATGTTCCATGAAAATCGGTCTACTATGTCGCGGTGCGGGTTTTTTTTAAATTTTAATTTAATTTGTATTTTTGTAGTCACACTACTATTTTAACTACAAACTGAAATAAATGTCATATGTACAAAGAAAAAGTGACCGAGGTCTCCAGTGTCATAGATATACTTTCAGCAAGGTGCAATGCGTTCGCTAGGGAGCATGAACAATTGTCACATCGGCTAGGCCGGCTGTAATTTAAGTTTCCGACCTAACTTCAAGTATTTTTTTTTACACTGTATCATATCGATAGTCTGGATATTTATATGGTTGATACGGTTAAGTTGATATGGTTTTAGCGCATTGGATAAATGGTAGGGAACCACGAAAATCTTATGTGCATCATTATTCATTATTTCATATAAAAATGTGCCTAAAACTAGAAGCCCAATTTGAATATCATCATAAATGTGTTTGCCAGTGCTAAAAGCAACGCATTGTTTGAAGAATTGTAATTTTTGATACTGAGATATCCGATCCATTTCGTAGCTAACATTTGACGTATCTCAGAGTTCGAATCTAACCGTATCCATTCTGGTTTTAATCTAAGCTTAAATAGACTATTTTAACGTAATTTCAAATGTTACGCCCGGTAAACAAACCGTCGATTTAAATTAAATTTTGCAAAAAACACGAGTAATGAAACTTATACCTAATATGCCAAATATATCACAAAACTTGACAAATAATAAAATAATATCACATTTTTAGCCACTGAAACGGTGCACTAGATTCAAGGACTACTTTGTAAAATTTACAACTACATATCGTAATATTATATTAGGCCTGATTTAGACGGCGTGCGAACTCGTGTGCGATTTTAGTTACATTGCGGGCTGTTGAAGTTACATTCAATTTTGCACAGCCATCAAATACCGCAATGTAATAAAACTCGTATGCGAGTTCTCGTACCGTCTAAATGGGCCCTTAGTCTTCTAATTTTTAACCCCCGACGCAAAAACGACGGGGTGTTATAAGTTTGACGTGTCTGTCTGTCTGTCTGTTTGTCTATATGTCTGTGTGTGTGTCTGTCTGTGGCATCGTAGCTCCCGACCGGATGAACCATTTAGATTTTTTTTGTTTGAAAGCTGAGGAGTGAGGAGTATTCTTAGCCATGTTTCACAAAGTCGGTCCACTATGTTTTTTTCAAATTTAAATTTTGTAGTTAGTTTATTATGTTTGTCCATTGTTACTCACTTGCAAGGCACGCATGTTTGTTCCACTTATGTCCACGGGTCACTTTCGTCCTCTTCAGCGCGGCCGACAGGAGAACTGACACCGTGGCTCCCGGCACACGCAGTATTTATAACGACGCTGCTGGCCGTTGCGAAACGTTGTTGTTTTCATACCCTTGATAGGTAACACGAGTAAAGTTATGAATATTTAAATACATCCCTTTGCTTTTAAAATCGCTGTCAATAGAAATTGTCAACAATGTAAATAAACCATTATATAAAAAATCTGTATTTTAGTACAATTTTATTATTTTAAAGGTTGAAAATTATAATGTGAGATGAATTGATTAAATAACACATGAATGTAGCCAGTATCTGATGAGTTAGAATGGAAATTAAAAACATTTTGACTACAAAGTTTGTTTACATTGTTCAGAAATTCTATTGACTGATGAAGACTTTGAATACATTTTAGTTGTAGATGATTTTTTTAAATAAATAAGATGCAGCGACACAATTGCGTTTGGGGGGCCATTGCAGCTACTTAATCCATTTTTTCCATCTTTTACAATGTTTTCATTATTGAATAGAGTGTCCACTGGTTAGGTTAAGTTAGAAGTCGAAATTACCTCGCTGTACTTTAGTTTAACGGTTTTCTATTTCATTTATTGCGAGTATAGTTCAACAAGTCCGACTGACTTAGTTCAAGTCACTAAAAATATTTAACTAAAATGACCGTTATTAGCTTACGTACTATTTTTAACCCCCGACGCAAAAACGACAGGTTGTTATAAGTTTGATGTGTCTGTGTGTCTGTCTGTTTGTCTGTCTGTCTATCTGTCTGTGGCATCGTAGCTCCCGAACGGATGAACCGATTTAGATTTAGTTTTTTTTTTGTTTGAAAGCTGAATTAGTCGGGAGTGTTCTTAGCCATGTTTCATGAAAATCGGTCCACTATGTCGGGGTTTTTTTCAATTTTTTTTAGTTTATGGTTTGGTTATGTTTTGACATATCACATGTCGCATAATCTTGATTAATACTTTTACATGGCGCTACAAACAAAAATGATGGTATTTCTTTTTCATCAGGAGTTAATAAGCAGAGTTTAGGCTACAGACCCTGAAAACCAACTGATTGATCCTCACATGAGAATCAATCGGTTGGTTTTTCAATTGTTTTTTTTTTGAAATCGATCTAATACTGACACACTTCGCTGCATTATGTGCATGAAACATGACAAAATGTTTAATTATTAAGTTTATTATTATAGAAGCCCCTTCTACTTACTACCCTTTGACTTACATATCTCGATTGTACATACAAAGCAAAGCATTCATTCATCAGTAATTTAGTACCTTACTTGCTCCGGGCAATGCCCAATGGTGCCCCAGTTCTAATGGTTTTAGCAAACTCTTGTTACGCGGTTTGCAAAACGAGGCGTTGCAATGCGTGATTCATACGAATGTAGCCTATGGTTGACTTTATATGCAATATTTGTAATTGATAGTTATTGGAGAATTAAATTGGTACAAACGCATTATGACCTGTAAGTGATTTTTTTGTAGATCCAAAGCATTGTGTTTTAGTATGAGTTTTAATTAAACAGTTTGAGCGTACAGTTAAACGTAGTAATAATTTAAAGTATACAGCGCGTAAACGTAATAAGGGCGATAAATGAAACCAGGCGTATAATCCAATATTGTTATCATTAATTAAGAGGTGTTTTTGAGTTACTCTTAATTTTCACCCCATAATGATTTTTTGAAAAAAATCTCAGCAGCAATGTACTGTAAACGTGGTTACGATGACAATCAATGACAACTGTCAACGAGCGTTTAATGGGAGTGTGTTTGCATTACGTTGCGGGCCGAATTAACTTGTATGGATAAAAAAAATATTCCAATTTTAAGTAAAAGTTATCTAATTACATTTTATTCGTCCTATACTCACCACTGTTAAGAGGTTCGCCCTTATTAGGTTTACACCCTGTATAGTGTAACCTACGAATACTTGCAACTCCATAGGAGTTAGGGAAGAAAGCAGTGCCTGGCATCCGTAGGCTCTTTGGTTAGCCGACCTTCGGAAAATTCGGAAAATTTAGCACATGTTTGGCCAGGGATTATGTCGCCGCGACGTAGAATACCCATCCTTATGTCATTAATACAAAAACGCGTGATCTATGTCGTGCTAGCCCTGCTGGAAGAGGTTAGCTAAGGATCGGTATAAGAGGTGTACTCAAAATGAGGCATATGCTCTGGGCAGGTATAAGCAGTTCATAAAAAATATATAAGTATCAAAACACCTACAAGTAACTGTATAATATGTTTATACGGACTATTAGGTCGATCAAATTAAACGTCTGTTCATTGATAAAAAAAAATAACTAATACATTTCCAAGTCAAATAGCATACGTAACTACTAATATATATGAAGCATAAAGTATGTGCAATTGATTTAAATTACCCCACTTATTAGAGTATAATACAAATATATGTACTTGCTACTATTATTTCTATCGCAATTTACATTGTACGTCGACAATAATTCAAACGAACGCTTCAACGGAAATAAATCAAATTTTACGACCCACGTCGTTTTTGTTTCTGTAGTAGTGAATGTAGCTTGATTAGCTTTTACTTTTCAGTATTATTTTCTTATGAATATTTATTCAAGAAAAATGATGAGGTATGTTACGCCTGGTCGACACGACAGGGCTGGCGCGTACCACTCAACGTAATTAACTTGCCAAAGAGGTAACGCCGCCAGTGTCACCTGTTGAAAGGGATGTTTTCCTTATAACTGGATTATTTTTATAGGTAAGTATTTTTATATGTAGTTTGTTATTTATTTTTATTTATAGGTTTACAATACAATACAAATACTCTTTATTGCACACCTCAATACAGGAAACAACATTGTAATTATAAACAACAACTTAAGAGGTAAAACATGAGGCGATCTTATCGCTTAATAGCGATCTCTTCCAGACAACCTAGGTAGCGGAGAATTATAAATTTGCCCTTGTAAGTAGGTGTACTAAATGTAGACAGAGGAAATCTAGCACATACTATACTACACACATAAAATTAAAATACAATCATAATACATACAAATACGTATATATAATACAAATTAGATGCATGCATGCAGGGTTTAACTTTTACTTTAAATGTTATTATTCAGTTCATAGTACATAGTTCATTAATTTGTTTTTTGTCAAGGATGGCTGTATAAATAATTAAACACACACAAAAACATACGTAACATGTATATTGTACACATTGCAGCATCCAGAGTAAGTACTCGCAGTAGTAATATTTATTACGAAAAGCCATTTGCTCAAGTATATTTATTATTACATAAACCTAAAGCACCGGAAAAAAATCACGTTCTTATCAACAATAAGTCCATTTTCATTTTGTTATGATAAGCAGTATCACGGTTCACGAGCTATCTGTGCTGGGTGGCTAGCTAAGATGCCAATCGTCTGCGCCGTAGCAAGTATCAATTGATATGATAGAGGAAGTTTGCGGTTCGCTATACGCAAGGCTCTTGTTAAAAGAGTTTTGCTGCCTACGTAATGATGACGATGATGATGTCCTCTTCGACGTATCCGTCGACGGCGACGTGCTGACAAGCTATAATCAATTTTTATATAAAGTCGCCTTCAATAGAATTTGTGATCAATGTAAACAAACCTTGTATTCAAACTGTCTTTAATTTCCATTCTAACTCATCAGATACTGGCTAAATCCATGTGTTATTTAATCAATTCATGTTACATTATGATCCTCAACCTTTAAAATACTAAAATTGTGCTAAAATATTGATATTTTATAGAATGTTTTGTTTGCATTGTTGACAATTTCTTTTTACGGCGATTTTAAAGGTACAGTGTGTTACACCACCACTCGGATCTTCATTAAAACCAATAATAATACAGTCATTGAGGAATCGCATATCAGCAAATCATAGTTATTTAAATTAACTGAAAAAAGAATTTTCCGAAATCCCAACATTCAATGTAACACGTGCACTTCTTTATTGTCATTACTTATGAGCTGACATTGCCCTCACTTGACAAGTGTGTGTGTCAATTTTTGTGAGAAAGTTTATAAAGTCGAAATATTTAATTATTAATTAAATTAAGGGCTTGGTTAAGTTAAATAACTATGTAAGACGATTACGTAGTCAGTTGCTCTTCCACAATTATAAAGGATGACATCTCACCTCCCTAGCGCATATTGTTTACTTAAATGAAATACTATCTGTGCACACATGTTTAGAGTTATAGGCCAGCTCAGTTTTAAGTAAAATTGTAATTTATTTTTCTATTTAAATATCTGTAACTTGTTTTGTGAGCCAAATAAATAAATAAATAAATTACGTTTCTTAAAAAAAAAGCCCACTTGTTGGTAACACACTGTGACAAGCTTCAAACAGGGGGTTACCATGACGTGCTAAAGACGTTCAGTTTAGGTTGAGAGAGCGGGACGGAGCTATGTAACTGCTATAGCTGTGTCCCTTTCTCTCAACCTAAACTGAACGTCTTTAGTACGTCGTGGTAACCCCCCAGTTCTCATGTCATAAACTAATCATTAGATAGGGGTAGGTACATGGGGACCTGTTATGCGTAGGTTTTTTTGTCGTGTCCCAATTTTGAATAAGATAAAGTAAGGCGTTTGTCCACATCATTAAGTTTCAGTGCTACCCTTAGCATTTTTAGGGTTCCGTAGTCAACTAGGCTAGTTTCGCCATGTCTGTCTGTCCGTCCGTCCGTCCGTCCGTCCGCGGATAATCTCAGTGACCGTTAGCACTAAAAAGCTAAAATTTGGTACCAATATGTATATCAATCACGCCGACAAAGTGGTAAAATAAAAAGTGAAAAAAAAATTCTTTGTTAGGGTACTCCCCCCTACATGTAAAGTGGGGACTGTTTTTTTTTTTCATTCCAACCCCATCGTGTGATATATTGTTGGATAGGTATTTAAAAATGAATAAGGGTTTGCTAAAATCGTTTTTGGTAATATTAATATTTTCGGAAATAATCGCTGCTAAAGGAAAAAAAAGTGCGTCCCCCCCCCTCTAACTTTTTAAAAAATATGAAAAAAATCACAAAAGTAGAACTTTGTAAACACTTTCTATGAAAATTGTTTGAACTTGATAGATTCAGTAGTTTTTGAGAAAAATACGGAAAACTACGGAACCCTACACTGAGCGTGGCCCGACACGCTCTTGGCCGGTTTTTTTTTTAAAGAAAAATATTCAGCAGTATCTTATCAGATAGAAATATTCTACATGGTATCTAATGTAAGCCTTACGAGCAAAATTGAGACAAATTATATTATATTAAAATTATTTTTAAAATACTATGATTGATAGTAACATCGTGACTGATAAGTATCATAACAGCAGAGCGCCTGACAGAATTATTCAATATCTTGCGCGTAATACCTTGTAGTATTGTAGGGACAGAGGCGTCATCTATTATGAAACGGTTACAAACTATTATGCAAAACGGGAAAAGTAGATCAAGTCCTTAGATAGATATCTTAGATTTATAGACAGCTCGAATTATACATGCTTTCTTATTTTAGTGCTCCTGGGCGCTGATTTATATCATTGGGCAGTGAGTACTAGGTAGGTTAAGTGGTGTCTTATGTCGCTTTTATATTATGATGAAATGTAGATCGTTTAAAACTCAGCCACACTAGCGCGTTTTGAAGGCGCAGCGTTAGCGGAGCGCAATGATGTCGGTGCGCCGGACGGAGCGGATCGCGAGCGTTTTCAAAGCGGATCAGCGGCGCATGCGCGCGCGCGCGTACTGCACATTGTAACTTGTAAGCATACATTTTGCAACTGTAAACTTCAAATAAGTGTTGAATGACACATAAGAAATCAAAGCAACATTTTGGAATAAAACAATTAGAAGTGGTTAACATTTAATCCATATTCAGACAAGTACGCTCACAATGCGCATGCGCTGTGCATGCGCCGCCGATCCGCTTTGAATGCACTCGCATTCCGCTCCGCTGACGCTACGCTATCAAAACGCCCTAGTGTGGCCGAACCTTTATACTTATGTCTTTAGTGTTAGGAAACTAGTTTTTTAAAGGTGCGCGGGGCCCGAGGGCCCCGCGGTGTTCTTTTTTTGTTTTGCTTTTGTGCTTTGCTTATGCTTTTGCTTTTTGTTTTTGAGCTATGCTTATGCTTTTTGTTTTTGAGCTATGCTTTTTTGTTTTTTTGCTTTGCTTGTTTGATTAATTGTTTGGGAGCACTCTCTGCCCGCAGCTCGGCCTGCGGCCTCGCGTGCTTGGGAGCCTGTCAGACACGCTCCGGGCCTTCGGCCCTCCGCGTAGTTACTGTGGGGGTTGTAGGGAAGTTGGAGCTTAAACACGACCCAATAGTAAAAGTGTCTTGAGAAGCTCACGACGGGCCTGCGGCCTGCGGCCTCCGGCCCGTCGTTTCGCTTCTCTAAGACACTTTTACTATTGGGTCGTGTGTAACCTCCAACTTCCCGGACCGCCGGCGAGCCGATCAGGGACGCTCCGGGCCTTCGGCCCTACGCGGATCTCGGCCTTCGGCCTTCGCTGGGTTTCGAAGCTCCGCGTCGGGCCTTCGGCCCGCCGCTTCGCTTATTAAGATACTTTTTGTTATTGTTTTGCTTGGGAGCACAGTCTGCCCGCAGCTCGGCCTGCGGCCTTCGCGTGCTTGGGAGCCTCTCAGACACGCTCCGGGCCTTCGGCCCTCCGCGTAGTTACTGTGGGGGTTGTAGGGAAGTTGGAGCTTAAACACGACCCAATAGTAAAAGTGTCTTGAGAAGCTCACGACGGGCCTGCGGCCTGCGGCCTCCGGCCCGTCCTTTCGCTTCTCTAAGACACTTTTACTATTGGGTCGTGATTAAGCTCCAACTTCCCGGTCCGCCGGCGAGCCGATCAGGGACGCTCCGGGCCTTCGGCCCTACGCGGAGCTCGGCCTTCGGCCTTCGCTTGGTTTCGAAGCTCCGCGTCGGGCCTTCGGCCCGCCGCTTCGCTTGTTAAGATACTTTTTGTTATTGTTTTGCTTGGGAGCACAGTCTGTACGCAGCTCGGCCTGTGGCCTTCGCGTGCTTGGGAGCATTCTGCCCGCAGCTCGGCCTGCGGCCTTCGCGTGCTTGGAAGCCTCTCAGACACGCTCCGGGCCTTCGGCCCTCCGCGTAGTTACTGTGGGGGTTGAGGGAAGTTGGAGCTTAAACACGACCCAATATTAAAAGTGTCTTGAGAAGCTCACGACGGGCCTGCGGCCTGCGGCCTCCGGCCCGTCGTTTCGCTTCTCTAAGACACTTTTACTATTGGGTCGTGTTTAAGCTCCAACTTCCCGGTCCGCCGGCGAGCCGATCGGGGACGCTCCGGGCCTTCGGCCCTACGCGGAGCTCGGCCTTCGGCCTTCGCTGGTTTTCGAAGCTCCGCGTCGGCCCTTTGGCCCGCCGCTTCGCTTATTTAGATACTTTTTGTTATTGTTTTCTTGGGAGCACAGTCTGCACGCAGCTCGGCCTGCGGCCTTCGCGTGCTTGGGAGCACTCTGCCCGCAGCTCGGCCTGCGGCCTTCGCGTACTTGGGAGCCTGTCAGACACGCTCCGGGCCTCCGGCCCTCCGCGTAGTTACTGTGGGGATTGTAGGATTTGTAGGGAAGTTGGACCTCCGGCCTGCGGCCTCCGGCCCGCCGCGTCGCTTTTTAGACACTTTTACTTATATTTTCTTGCTTGGGAGCACTGTCTGTACGCAGCTCGGAACTTGGACCGGAGCAATGACCGTCGGGCTGTGGAACACTCCCTCAGGCTGGTAGGGAAATTTGACTTTGTCCCCTCTCGCCGCCGTTTTTGACTTTTCCAAAAATTTTTTTTTCTCATTTCTATTTTTGGCCCCCGCTCTTACCACGTGCCAAATTTGAACGCGCTCGGACCGAAAATAAAAAAAAAAATTTCAAAGTCGGCCATTTTGAAATTTTGTAAATGCCATTCGATGGACCTCAGATAACTGTACAATATTAGTTTAAGCACTATTAACCTTTTTCCTACCGTTACGGAGCTATGGGGATTTAAAAAAAAAACCTCCATACAAACTGGTAGGGAAATTTGACTTTGTCCCCTCTCGCCACCGTTTTTGACTTTTCCAAATTTTTTTTTCTCATTTCTATTTTTGGCCCCCGTTCTTACCACGTGCCAAATTTGAACGCGCTCGGACCGAAAAAAAAAAAAAAATTTCAAAGTCGGCCATTTTGAAATTGTGTAAATGCCATTCGATGGACCTCAGATAACTGTACAACATTAGTTCAAGCACTATTAACCTTTTCCCTACCGTTACGGAGCTATGGGGATTTAAAAACAGGACCTCCATACAAATTTCAATTGGCCTTCAAAGGGCGCCATTTTGAATTTTTCAAAATTTTCTTTTTGTATACTAATCTTGGGGTGGCTGTCTACCCGTGTGCAAAATTTCAGCGCGCTCGGACCATTTTGAAATTTTTCAAAAAAAAAAGTCGGCCATTTTGATTTTTTTTTAATGCCATTCGATGGACCTCGGGTGACTGTATAACATTTGTTTGAGCACTTTTCACTTCTTTGTACCGTTACGGAGCTATGGTAATTAAAAGAAAAACCTCCACTCAAATTTCAATTAGCCTTCAAAGGCCGCCATTTTGAATTTTTCAAAATTTTCTTTTTGAATATAAATCTTGGGGCCACCTTCCACCCGTGTGCCAAATCTCAGCGCGCTAGGACCATTTTGAAATTTTTCAAAAAAAAAGTCGGCCATTTTGAATTTTTTTTAATGCAACTTTTTTCTACTCGGATACCTGTATGACATTTGGTCGAGCACCCCCCGGCTAACTCTTACGGTTTAAAAGTTGCCATACAAAATTAAAGTGGCCAGTTTTCCCACATTTGTAGCATTTTTCAATTTTTTTCTATTTCATTCGAATCAAGGCCACTTGGAGATTCTATGACCAAAATTTGAGATCTCTACGACAAACTTGAAAAATCGTCAAAAAAAAAAGTCGGCCATTTTGAAAAAAAAATGGCGGCGTCAAAAACTACCCAGGGTCCTCTATGACATTTGGTCGAACACTCCCCGGCTAACTCCAGCCGTTTGGCCAGGCCGTCCGACATTTTTTTACCCGGAACCGGTAGACCGACGGTCTGATCTATCCGGGGTCGCAGGACCAAACTCTATACGACCACACCAAACACTGCCACCTGCAAAAACTCCTTCTGCCCATTTTTTGAAAAATGTCAGTCGGGTTGTAGCTTTATATTATATAGATAGTCTTTGGTGTATCATAAATATCATCATTCACCATAATATCAATAAGTTAGGTATAAACATTTTATACGTATTATTATGAAAACGTCCCCTTCCCCATTTATGTCTGTATGCTCGCGATACACTCAAAAAAATACTGATCAGATTTTTCATAATAAGTTTTCACCTAACTGTAAATAAGGAAGGGTTTCTGAGTAAGTAGGTTTTGTAGAATCAGTGCGTAGCTGGTATCTATAAGTATTATCACTTTTTTTTTTTAAATTTCAATTTGAATTGTTCTCTAAATTTTAAAGTATAAATAATACAAACTTTTTTATTCATTGATCCAACCTTGATAAATAAGAAAATAATAAGCTAACCGTTAAAATTTTCTTAACCTTGACTTTCCGAAATGATTGATGAGGTTGATATAAATCTAAAGAATCACTCATGGATTCAACTCTTTCAACTGTTTCAACTGTTGACAAGTGCACCAACTAAACAAGGGTGGGTATAATGTGGCCGAGGTTTGGTCACAGTGTAGCAGCAATATCCAAATTCCATGTCATTAATGTAACTCCGTCGGTCCCGGTGTCATTGCGTTACTTGGCATTGTGCGAGGTACCTTATGATTGCCAAGCACGAATGTGAAATTTCATTGATATTTCACACTAAATTGTAACTAGTATGTACTAGCTATTTATGTAGATAGTATATATTTTCAAGTGTTAAATTGATCATCATCTTTCTCGTTATCCCGGCATTTGCCACGGCTCATGGGATCCTGGAGTCCGCTTTGACAACTAATCCCATGATTTGCCGTAGGCAGTAGTTTTACGAAAGCGACTTCCTTCTGACCTTCCAACCCGAAGGGTAACTATGCCTTATGTTTAAGGAATTAGTCCGGTTTCCTCAGGATGTTTTCCTTCACCGAAAAGCGACTGGCAAATATCAAATGACTTTTTGCACGTAAGTTCCGAAAAACTCATTGGTACGAGCCGGGGTTCGAACCCGCGACTTCCAGGTCAAACGTCGCACGCTCTTACCGCTAGGCCACCAGCGCTCAAATCACTGTTAAATTGATATAAACTGTTAAATTAGAAAATTAGATTTAAATATCTAATTTAAGGTAAGGTAAAAAAACGGTAAAATAAACCTGAGGAATTACATTTTTTTCATACAAAATAATACTCTCTTCTGTTGTTCTGATTAAAACTTTTCCAATGATGGTACTAAAAACGAACAATAGTATAAAAAGAAAACGACAATAATATAACGTGTTTAATATAACTAAATTGTATATCTACACAGGTACAAGTATAATCTTATAAAAGTTTTAAATCTTTCCTAGTTTGTTTTGATGAAGATTTAGTATTTTGCAGGAATGCCCCATACATCTCGTAATATTATTTATGAGCTATCTGTCGAAACTCATTTAATAGTTATTGGATATGTTTAATCTTATGGCCATGTTATTTGTACTGGAGTATATAATGGTATATAGCGTGCTGGTAATATCCCAGCACGGGAACTGATAGAGATAATAATGCCGTCCCTATCGCACTTACAAATAGTGCGATAGGGACGGCCTGCTATTTTATCGTCTATCGCGCGATCATGCTTCCCGTGCAGACCCCCTCTCCTCTGCATTTGGTAAATTAAACCTGAATTACCAAACGTAATAATATTTGTTTTTATTTATCTTTTTCTTGAATTGCACAGCTGAAAATTTAAAAATGGCGGGCTTAATGTCAAAAGTCATTCACTACCAGTCAACCATAAAGTCCAACAGCGACATATGCTAGTGCAGATGAAATTAATTTAACTAACAAAGACAAATGAAATTACTATAATTGTGTTCTAAATTATGTACCCAAGCTCACAAATTAATCGCAGGGCACCTAGGGCTGTCTCGTTCCTCATAACATATATAAAAATATACTCATATTATAAATAGGAAAGCTTCACGGTAAAACGGAGTGACGAATTGACGTGATTTTTTAAGCGGAGATAGTTAAAGGGATGGAGAGTGACACATAGGCTACTTTTTGTCTCTTTCTAACGCGAGTGAAGCCGCTGGAAAAAGCTAGTAACAATATATTTTTGTAATAAGTAACACTGGAAAAAGTAGTAGTAGTAGTAGTAGTAGTAAACACTTTATTGTACAGAACAAATTACATGTACAGAGAATAATTATAACGGTTATGTACAAAGGCGAGCTTATCCCTCAAAGTCATTTGGAAACAAATTTTTGATCATTATAGAAAGATTACAGTACCCTAAATTAAGTGCTTAAAGAATCTGCATAACTTTCAGAGTTTAGGAGCAACCACTATAAATTTAAATCACTTAGCATTGTAGAATGCGGTCAAAAACTTCATAATCGCAAATTACCGGTCGAGGATCCGATAAAAATGGCCAATATTCCGGTTGCAGAATTGGCGCAAGGCACTAATGCAATGGCGGCCAAAACCCTTTATTAAAGAACAGGCCGATTCGAAGCTATATAAGGTCCTAATTTATTAGTTGCAGATATTTTAACACATGATACTTTACATTAAAATAATTAACTTTAAATATAAATTAAGAAATCTTTTCATGTAACTTTTTTGATTTCATTTTCCTAACAAAAAAATTAATTATAATTTCGTCTAAAAAAAATCATCATGTGCATTATCACATGTCACAATAACACTGTCTGTCATGTCAACAATTGTTTGTTGTAAATGTCGTAAAGGTTCGGCGGGAAAACTGCACATGTCATTGAAGTGGCCAGTTACAGTTAAGTGGTACGTAAAAGAGGTACTAGAATCTGTTCAATGAGTTTTCATTTAATAATCACATAAATAGGGTGTTTTTACGTAGCAAATTTGTTTTTCCGTTTTCTCCAAAAAAACATCGTAAAAGCTATAATGTTTTACGGTTTAATATACTCCAGAGACCGAGTACTATCAGCTGTAAAAATATCTGCATCTAATAAATTAGGACCTTATATACTAATATCATTAGAACGTTTAAAATAATAATACTTAAATTTTAGCTGTAATGGCGCGAGCGAGACGCTCGATAAGACCTGGGAGCCGAAAGTCGACCATTTTGAAAGTCGACCATTCGATTTCCCGAATTCCGTTTATAATATCTCGACTACTAACGATTAAGTAAAATTATACTAACAGAATCGAAAACGAGTGGTTACCACTCGATTAAAAATTACTAATCCGTCCTTTTTCAAATATAGCAATACGTCGTTTTCACAGACTTTTGACCGGCAAATTTGTGAGTTCGAAATTCAAAAATCTGTCCCCTGGGTCGTTCTGACCGTTCGGCATACAGCGGCCACCGTCGTCCGCGGCATGGCGTCTGTAATCAACTTTTAGTTGTGAAAATTACAGGTTTAAGAAAACCTTCCGAAACTGGCGACCTTCAAATCAAAGGTGAACAGGCATCTTCTGGGCGAGCTCATTCCATCGTAGGCCACGTCTTTGCCTTTGGATCTCTGTGGTCGAGAGTAAGCCCATTCATAATAAAAATTAAAAAAAAAAACAATTTGGGATCCTCCTGCTACTCTGCTGCTAGACTTACGCCGTGTCTTGCGTGGGCAACGGTCGCGCGACCGTCGCCGTCGCGTCTCATGCTTCCATATCGATAAGGTTTGATTTCGTATGCGTCGCATCGCCGTCGCGCGACCGTCGCCCACGCAAGCCACGGCGTTACAGTGCACTCTACCTTAGTAGATTATGATAGGAGAAGACAAATTTCCCGAGCTTATGCTGTGTTTGCAGATGTCCAAGTATATATGGTCGTTCTTGCCCGCTAACTAAACGATATCATTAAGATATCGTTCGGTTGTCAGGGTACGTTTGAATTGGCCTAATAGTCGATGGTAGAACAAAGAGAGGTATAATTGGCAATCGATTATCTGCAAACTGCGATCGATTTGATTTGTATCACGCGCGAATGCAGCACACGAGTCTGGCAATCGCATGTGTTGTGAGCATTTCTTTAACGACTGCTAAAGAAATTATATATATTATGAAATTATATCATGAAAATCTTCTTCTTCTAACTTAAGAGCTCTTATCGGTGGAGCAATCTCCAACTCGTCCGGTCCTCTGCCAACTCCTTCACCTTCTGGTGCGACACGACCTGAACCTTTTCTTTAATTTGGCTGAAATAGTTTTTCTTAGGTCTGAATAAAATTTATTCCACTCAAAAAATGTGTATACAAGTACTACTATACAAAATATTAGTTTTTATTCATTATATACGGCACTTGTTGAAAAAAGACCATTACTGAAGTAGTTTCCTGTAAGTATTTTTTTTTTCTTGTAGATACTGGTTTAGGTATGGAATATAGAATGGCAATGAGACGGTTTATTCTTGCTCGTTAATGGTTTAAATTAAATGAGTATGTACAAATATTAGTATGAACTCGTATCGTGAATAATCACAAAGCACATTCTGGGATATGTAAGAGGTTTCATATGCAGTATGAAACCTTTTACAGTGTTTAATATTCGGTGTCTGGCAGGGATGCTGATACGCAATAATGTGTCATACCACATTCAGTTTTCAATAAGATGTCAAATCAAAAATTTGACGGTTACAGTTGACGTTTTACTGCAAAATTCATGTGGGATAACATATTATTGCGTATCAACAGCAGTCCCCGATTTGAATTTAGAATAGTCTATAATTTCTATACACGTCAAGAAGAACATACGCTATCATTCGGATATAGAAGCAGTAATTGAGAGTGGATATTATTGTATTATAATTAGCTCCTTTGGATTAAAAAAAATTACCTAGACGAGTGTTTAAATGCATGTATGCCCTTCACCGACAGGCCGATCTCTCTTATATAAATTCTTACGTTTTTTTTTTTAAGTATGCTCGATATTCTTATTTTTTTACTTATAGATATTAGACTGGTTTTTTTTCTTAGAAATAAGTTAGATTACGCCAAATATGATAAATGATTCTATTGACACTCCGCGAATAACTGCAATTGCGAAATTCAAGTTCTTTATTATTTCACCTCAAAAAACTCACCACACTGAGTCGGTCATGGATAGAGACATAATGAGCACGTACTCATTTGGCCGTCAAGCTTCGTTTGGTAGAACTAGCACTATGGTAACTGATCCGTGATCTACGGGGTCTATAGTGTGATAAAAAATACTATTCATCTTTAACTCTATGAAATACTATTTCAAATAATGCTAACGTGCACGGCAAATGGTTACGTTAAACACGAATTTTCTGGAAGACCGGTTTGCGTTTTTGTGTTTTTTTTGTGGTTCATTTTATGAATAAAAAAATAAAATGTAACCTTCGTCGTAATAAACGCAAAAGAAACAAGTTAAAAACTTCTACAAATTTCGAATTTTTAGTACATAAATAATTATGTTGATTTAGTACATAAATATGCTGACGTCTCTCATCACATCTCAGACATAATTCATCTTGGGAATCAATTCGGAGACTTCGGGAATTACCGTAAAAATCATCAACCGCTTCCCCAATGAAAAAAATACATACAAACTTATTCATCGGACCTTATGACCTCTGCAGATTTGGATGAGAAAGGATTACTAAGCCAATGTTCAAATTCAAGATAGCAACAATTTTATATTATTTAAATAAAGTTTTTGAAAACTTTGCAAATATTATATTTTCTTTTGAACCACCTCAGTCGAAATATTCTTAGTGATCAATGCGGCATGAAATGCTGATCAGCCATCGGTTTACAAAACATTTAGTCGAGAGGCCGTAGAGTAGACCATATCACACAGAATACCTACGTTGTTGCTGCTGCATTGATGCTATGGCCAATCACGATGTGAATTTTGTCTTACTTACCATGAAATTTTGATCTCTTTCGGTTGCGTTGGTGAGCCAAAAGCTACTGTTCCGCGTCCGTGACTCAGTGTCAAATTTCAATTACCATACGGTACCAAGGTCAGATTGTATAGTCTACCGTGTGAACTTATCTACTTACGTGTGTCCTACTTTCATTCAAATGTGCTAACATATGAAGCAGACGAAATTAGAAACATTGTGTACTCAGCATACTGTTTATCAAATAAAATTGTGAAGTCTGGTCGAAACGTGCGTATTATCAAATGACGATTAGGTATTTCAATTTCAAATGTTTATTTTTATGATAATAAGTAATAATATGTATTTACAGTATTGTCTTAATTATACTGAACTTGACCGCGCAAATCGGTCATGATCTTAAATTAAACAAGTAGAGACACTGAAAACCAGAGGGCGTAGTGAAGCATGAACTAAATCGAAGTGGTCGTATGATTTAGTACGTCTGACATTATGTTTGAAACGCTGAAACGACGATTGAAATACACTAGGCTGAAACTGGCATTTTGGCACATTTTTGTGCCTTATTTCCTGTACCAAAAAGCAACTGTAAATATGGCCGATACTGACGCCACCTGTAGATTCGATCGTGAATTTGTAAGTCAAATAAACACTTACTGCTAGAATGGTTAGCTGCACGAAGTGAATGGCTCGAACGTGGTTCAGTTGTTTGTTCATCGGTTTACGCGTTTAATAATACTAGCCATGACCGATAGATGGCGCTAGTTTCGTTGAATCACTCAAAAATTTTCAATCATTCATTTTACATTGTTCATTTTTTTTCGTTTTTTACTACTTCATATTTCAATCAAGCTTAATCAAAATATTATAAAATAAATTTTATACATATTACATAAAATATCTATTTTAAAAATAAAAAAGTTTATTATAAAATTTTAAACGTTCTTTATTGTTAAGTAAAAGTAAATTACATTTCATAGAAAAAGTGTATTTATATAAAAAAAAATGAATTAGACAAATAGGTGATTTCCTTAAATAAATAGCTCTGTTTTTTTTCCTTACATACCATGTAAGTCATGAAATTTGTTTTCTGAACTAAGTGCGGCAAAATTAATAATTAAACTTTACGTTACCCCCTCACCCCTTGAAAACGTTTTACAGATTTTCTTAATTTTTACTTACATACGCTAATAGGGTAGTTTCACACATTTTACATGATTTAAAAAATCTACCGTATATATTTTTTTAATTGAATGTATTTGTTTTTTATCAATAATGACATATTAAGTGTTAATTTTAATTAGCGTGTAGGTAGTTTTTTTAATTGTAGCATTCTTAAAATTTTAATATTTATAAATGTTTTGCTTAACACATTGTACTTATTATTATTTTCTGACGGTCTATGTCTAATATGTAATAAATATTGCTTAATTCTATTAAGAAAATAAATTGACATTTAGTTCACTAGATCTATTTAAAGCCAGTACCACACGGTCAACATGCACATTAACATTTTGTAAATATTGTCTCTATTACAGAAGGCGTGGCCAAGACCACATTACCATAAATATTAGGTGACGAGAACTGACGTCACTATTCAGATACTCGTTTCACTGAGCACAGATACTGAGTCATGGATGTTTTCTATGTATATAAGTATTTATTATATATTAAATATTCATGTGAATAATCTGTGTAAGAACTATAATATTTATTTATTTATTTATACCAAGAATGTTAAATACCTTCTCGTGACGCACCTATATCGGTAGTATACCGTAGAGTTTTAACCGTGATGTATATATGCATCATCTATTTTTCACTCTAATGACAGCATGTCAAAATTCAAATTGGAATAAATCTTTGTCAAGGTCATGCATTTAAGGGTTAAAATACAAATACTAATTATTTACTTAGCAGATAGGCACAGGGGGCACTTTTACACTTCAAAATATGGTAGGTATAGGTAAATATTAAATATTAATTATTAACTTTTGCCCGCCGCTTCGAGTTAGAAAGAGACAAAAAGTAGCCTATATCACTCTATATCCCTTCAATTATCTCCACTTAAAAATAACGTCAATTCGTCACTCCGTTTGGCCGTGAAAGACAGACAAACAAACAGACACACACACACACACACACACTTTTCCATGTATAATATTAGACATCATATATTAAAATATAAGTAAACAAATAGAGACCATACAAAAACTAACCATTAGAGATAAAATTATACTATAAACTATACTATACTATAAACTATAGTCTCTAAGGGCCAGTTGCATCAACCACATTTGACAGACATATCATCGTCACGCAGCAGACGTCTATGGAACTTCCCATACAATAAAATTTAACGAACGCTTTAACGGCGACAGACGGTTTGATGCAACCGGCCTTAAGTGTCGTCTTAGAACTAGAAAAATACCTACTTAAAACTAATTAAAAAAAACCACAAAAGTGATATAAGCTCTCAAATAAATATTTAACTTTAGATGTGTAAAACTCTCTTAGTGAAGATGTAAGTGCATCCATGTGTCTAAATTATATACGATTAAAATAATAACTAAAAGATTTTTATGTCAATTTAAACAAAAAATGCTAGAGAGAAAATACTTACAAACAGATAAATACTAGGAAATAAAACAAATAAAATTAATTGTTCCCTTTCTTTGTCACCCTCGTTGAAACTTAATGCGTACCTATTCGTCTAATTTCAGCAATTCCCGTCAACTTTGTACAATGCCACGTCAGCAAATTTTAATTGATCCTATTTTGTTACCAACATTTAGTAATATAATTCGACTTTCGTAAGATATATACAGGATAATTGTTATAATTAAGAAAATATAGATACTAGAGAACCTTAATGACGAAATAAAACTTAATAAAATCTCAATTCATCAACAAAATCTTGGTAACAAAATAGGAATTAATAAAAACAAATTTAACTTTTCCCTTAATTTTTGTACAAAGTTGACGGGAATTGCTGATTTATAGTTAACTTTATTATTTATTATTAACGAAAAAACTTTTATTACATAAAACCTTTGTAAACTTTATTAGAAGTAGTTTATGCTCAGAATAGGGCCAAATACCTGTTTCCCGTATCCAATTAAATTCTCTTCCCGATAAGACTGCATATAAAAGATGACGCAACCTTCAAAATATGTTACTCCATGACTTAAAATGTCAAATCAAGATCTCTTTGTTTACTTTTATTAAGCTCTTCCTTCTCTTGTTATTAAATTTGTTTGACAATTAGGCAAGGATGTTTTCACCACACCAACTGGTAAAGGTTTTCTTTGCTATTCGAAAACAGATAACAAATTTGTATTTTATTATAAGAAATTTTTAGAATCATTGAAACATAGACTTTTCAGCGTATAATTCTAAACAATAACAGCAATAACTTTAACAACAATTTACATTGATAGGTAATAAAGATACCTATTACCAATAATTATTAAAAATGAACGGAATTTTATTGCTTGTTCTGCGCCTTTACGATGTTGCGAAATACTTGAATAGCACATAATTGTGAATTAGAAAGGTAAAATCCTTTGAGAAGAAACAAGTAAAGGATTTATTGGTAATAAATTAATAAGATAACTGGGAAGCGAGCCTATTTTGCTAATTAAATATTTTACGCTGATCACGACGGTATTTATTCAATGTGCTTGTTGTGGATCTAACTATTACTGTAATGTACAGCGGGGCAAATCTCGACTTGGGGGGCAGTTTATTTATTTATTTAATCTTTATTCAAAAGAAAACTACAAAAGGCGGACTTAATGCTTTAAGGGGCAGTTGTAACGGATGCAATTTTTCCATTATTCCATGATGTTCTAAATGTATCTACTGTAAACGCCTACCATATATAACCGGTGGACACTCTATTTAATAATGCAAACATTGTAAAACATGGAAAAAGTGGACCAGTTACATTTGCCCCCCATTCGAAATTTGTCCCGTTGTACCTTACTAAGTAAGGAAATTATCAGGACTGAAAATAAAACAATAAAAGTTATTATATGAAAACATGAATTGAAAAGGAATAATGCATATATCCTTAACCGGTAAAGAGCTCGAACGCAAATTTTATAAAAAATGACTTAACATTGAACGTTTTGTAAATACATTGTATGTAAAATATATTTCAAATTATTTTTATATCAAGACTGATGCTAATGTGAATGGGTTAGTTTCCTATACTTAAAATAAAGTATTTTATGCAGTGCACGAAATAGAGCAACACAAAATTAGAAAAAATATATGGACAGTAGGTAGTTATGTTTCAACATAACTTACATTTAATAAGTCAAAGAGAAAGATATAAAGCAAATAAATTGATCGTGACGTCACTCCTCAGTATTTCATAGTACTTAAAAAGAAGCTGATTTGACTAGTAGGAAACTAGCCTATTGGCGAAGCTGTCTTAAAATGGAATATCATTGGCCCTGTCAAGTTAAAAATGAATCGAAACGGTTGATTTAACACACGTTAGATAAGGCACTCAACTCTATTCAGCAAACTGTTTGAGATTAATTAAGTTTGAAATGTCTCAACGCGTCGATACTAACTAATTGCATCCGCAGTTCTTTAAATACTCAATGGATTAAATGATAAGTTTTTATTTAATCAGTCGATCCGGTTTGTTATAAGAATCAACTACTTAGGCACTAGTCTCACCGCGAGCAACTAAGCTATGAGCTATAAAAGCGAACAAAAGATAAGCACCCCCGTACAAATGAAGGAGACACTGCGATTTTAATAGCTCACTGCCGGGCTAAGTAACTATAAACATCGCCGTGTCTCTTTTATTTACACGGGAGTGATTATCTTTTGTTCGTTTTTATAGCCGATAGCTCGTATCTTACTAGTTCACGGTGGGATCAGTGCCTTAATAATGATGTATGTATGTAGGACACCATAAGGATTGCTTCAATGCTAAAACAATACAAGTGTCAAAAATTACAGTACCTAAGTAAAATGTTGACAATCATCGTACGGACGATGCGTGCCGTATTACTAAAGCAAAGAAAAATAGCTTTTGCACATATAATAAAAACAATAATATATAGCATATTCTCAATTGTCTCTTAATAATCCATCCTATATCGATTTGAAATGTAGCCTCTCAATCACACTTACGTACGAATCTCCAAGTGCAACAGATTACTAAAAAAAAACCATATCAATAAAATTTAGATTTATTGCATTTCCTAAAAATCTTGGTGCCTCAACTTCTGAAATAAATCTAAGGCTAAAAACATTTCCACCAACGCAAATAATTTGTTCTTTCAACGCCGTATTTGACTTTGTTTGGGCTTCTTCAACACCAAATAATTACCTTGTTTACCTTAACGTAACATAACTTCAAGTTAAGAGTTTTGCATAATTCACAGCTATTTTGATTAGACTTATATTGACCGGGATATAGACCGTGATTACCTTTTTGATTTTTGTCGACGATATTTCGACGCAGTTGCATGCATCATGATCACGGAAACTGACGACGGATGTCAAAGTTGCGTCGACAGCGCGCGATCTACCTGTCTATGAGATGTTGAGTAGTAGCCCACTTGCAAAAAATAAAAAAGGTAATCACGGTCTATATCCCGGTCAATATATTAAGTCTTATAATAAGTAATATCTTCAAGTTCGTAACAGTGAAGTGAAGAAGAATATGTGTCGTAAGATTATCTTAAAGTTCGAATCAGGCAGATCAACGTCGAATGGAATCCCGTGCGCATCGAGTAATTAACCATAAGATAACGTCATTATTGCGAAACACATGTAAACAGGTCCTTGACCCGTCGAGGCGTTACAAATAATGCAAAGATGTACATCGTGTAAAGATAGCATCAAATCTTAATTTGTTTAGTCTAGTGAATGTGGAATAGACATTCTCCTGGCGTTCAATAACGTCGAGTGCATGTTTAGTTGTTTACCTACTCAGAAATACGCTGTATGATTTGAATAGTTTATTTCTTTGAGAAATTTATTTCAAAAATTTAACATTACGGTTTTTTTACATTTACTGTTCCACTGATGGGTCTCTTACTTAATCCCATAACAGGGCTACTGTTGGTTGTAAGGTACATACGGGCAAATCTCGACTGGGGGGCCATTGTAACTAATACATTGTTTCCATTATTACACTATAATGTTGAGTTCTACATGTATCCACTGAACACACCTACCATATACAACCGGTGGACACTCTATTTAATTATGCAAACAGTGTAAAACATGGAAAAAATGGACCAGTTACATTTGCCCCCCAGTCGAGATTTGCCCCGCTGTACCTTACTCCGCCATTCCAGAATATAATAAATCCAAGTCCCACCATCACTGTTTTGGTTTGCCTGTACCCCGGCCTCCACCATTTATGTATACTACTTATACATTGTATAAATAGTGTTCAGTAGTGTCGCGGGTAACACTCGGGAACCATTTTGGCCCACCTTTAAAAATACTTTAAATTAAACTACTAAAAGATATGAGATGTCTAAAACAAAATTTTAAATTATGTCATGTAAAATGTTAAATATGTTTTTCCCCTCACTAGCTCGGAAACACGTGTTTTGTCCTTTAATACCAGCGGGTAAAAACGCATTTTATCCACTAGTGGGTAAAGTAATTTGACCTTGAATAAAGTCAAATTAACTGCTTTAAAATTGCTAAAAGTAGGTGAATCTAGTAATAAAGATGATTTACCACCTGTGGAACTACTGGAAGCAGTGATAAACGCATTTTTTGCGTTGTAGTTTCCTCGCTATAGTGAGGGGAAAAGTTTTGTGTTACACTCGGGTGCAAATGTATTTTACTTCTCGTGTATTAAAATACAACTTTGCCCCCTTGTATAACAAATAACTATAAATATACTATAACTTAAACCCACAGTATTAAAAGTTAAACCGAAATTTTCTGTCAATCAACAAAGAGTCCAAAATCATAAAGCACGAGTCTACCAGCCATAGGCCTTCAACATACGGTAATCAACAAATTCGCCTAAACATTAATAAAACATAAACTGCCTTGATTTATTGGCATCACATAAGCTTCAACGTTCATGAATGAATCGCTATACATATTAGATGATTTCTTACAACACCATTTTGATGCCATAAGCTGCATAAAAAGTGGTTTGGTTATACAACTACCTAAAAATTTACTTTACCAAATGTATTTACGTACACTGGTTTACACGAGCCAGATACTAACAATTATAATCGCATCATATTTACTAATAATGTAGTTAGGGACATGTATTTTTCTGACCTCCGGCCGGAAAGCGTCAAGTTTCCGGTGCGCTAAACGAAGTTACCGCTTCCCGACTCGAACGAACAGAAAAATTGTGAGATATTTGTGACTTAAATTGGCATTTACACAAAACCTCTTCAAAGACGTGACTCACAAATCCTTGTTTTTTATTTACAAAAAATACAAAATAAGAAGGTATTTAAGAAGCTAATAATATTAACATCTATGAATGTGTTGAACTCAAACACTGTAAATTATGAGATATCTGGCAGGTATAAAAAATACCATTTGAATGATGTTTCCGTCAAATAAGAAAGTAACATAAAAATGTCTTGGTTCATATTAAGGCAGCAAAAATATACATCCGCTGTGGAAATTATGCATCTTCTTATAAATACAATCTGAGTTACTGATAATTGTCATGTTTTAACCAAAAATGGACGCCAAAAAAGATGGCGATGCATGTAAAATATTGTAAATTATCGTCAAAGTGTAATAATTTATTTAAAATACTCAATTTAAGTGACATTCACACACGTTTAAAATGATATGAGGATGAGGAGGATCTATAGGTAAGTAGACCAGGTATTGTTTCTAATAAATTTTTAAGTACTAGAACAAACACAGCAGCCCATGAAAATGTTGTTGCACGTGCGGCCATAAAATAGAAGTTTCTTTTTATCTCAATCAATTGCTAAGGGTTTTTAGCGATTAATTTATTTCATGTGAAACTTATACACAAATATTGCTCGATTATATCGATGCAATTGGCGTAAAATAGTTTCATCATCATCATCATATATTTATTAGTCTTATCGCCCACTACTGAGCATAGGCCTCTCTTCTACATAGTGCGCCACTTCTACCGGTCCTGGGCTAGTATCATCCAGTTGTGACTAAACTCTAAACTACTCTAAAGTTGCTTACAATAACTTATTTAGAATTATTCTGACGGAGAGTTCTTTCGACACTTTCTGAGCTGGATTCTCCTTGACTTTCCGGAACGTTAGACATTAAGTTTGAGGACATAATTTGGATGACATATTTATTCATATAACAGTAATACATAATAGTAAAAACAATAAAATAGGTCCTTAAATAAAACTACAAACTAAAACTAAAATATAAACTATAAATAACTGTATCTACAGAGCGGAGTATTAGTAATGTTTGATTAATTTTATATCGCAGCAACTTAGAGCGCCTTTTATGAATATCGAAATCACTTGAGCCACCCGCGGAAGTTTATGATCATAGTATTAGTATAAATTTGTATAAATTTTTCGGTCCAACAAACTTTACACGTCCCTACAAATGATTTACATATATAAACTTTACCTCGCTCTATATTTCTTGGTATCCACAATACCTACAACTCAGTGCTTGATATAGGCACGAAACTAGTTTGCCTCTGCAGATGCGACGCACCGCGTAATTGTCGCGTTGATCTCACTGTAATTCTCGTGTGTGTCGAATATTTGACAGAACCAGTATCTGGTGACCTCAGCCGTCATTGCCAAGGTGACTAACGAAACTCGCTTGTACTAACGAAATGCTTTGTGTCTCTGTATCGTTCTTCTATATCTATATTAGTGCAACAGTGATCATCGCGTTTCCGGATCACAGACGATTGGATTGTTGACAACGCCGCCAGTTTTTTTCCAGAGGTGGAAGCCCAATACTCTGGTAACCGACCTGACTCGGCTTGCTCGAACCGCCTATGGACTAAATCCCTCCACCCTATTTAGTGTCATGTTTCTAGAATCTTGGCCCTAATGATATATACCTCTACACGTTCCAGTATCCCTAACGTTTGTTAGAATATAAATCACTTATAAGTTCTGGGGGGCGATTTTTAAATCTCGCATACGGGATTTTGTCACTGAAATACCGGTTGAAAACGGTGACTTGCTTATTATTTCCAGTGTCAATTTTCTGAATTCGTGAGACTCAAAAATCGGCCCGCTGGTTTGACGTTCAACTTGCCTATAGCTTTTAGAATAACATCTCGGGAGCCTCCATGCTCGAGGTTAAATACTTGTGATGTGACGCCCAATGCCTCATCATGGTTATTATGTAAATGTGTATTACTCGTCGTGGTTTTTTACCGGTCAAGGGTGTCATCAAATGAACCATTTTACATGCATCTCCGTTTCTAGTTAGTCTCATTTAGCCAACAAAAACTTTAGTAGTAGTTTATATGTGTTCATTTTCAAAAACGCAGCTTATAAAACAAGGTAAAGTAATTTGAAGCTTTTATATATTTGATTTGAAGAATACTTATATTCCCAAACGGGGTAGGTAGAACACACGCACAGCTCAAGCTTCAGTGTCACTCTTGGCCATTAAGGAGTTAGAAGCAAACGGAATTTTAATATCAATTTCCAGGTTGTTAGCTCCTCGCCCACAGCGCAATGGAACTCATATCCTACAGGTACTTCTGCGATACACGCAGGAGGAAAGGGAGTGGTCAAATTCTTAACTAATACTCGCGTGAAAAACATTCGTCATTAAATGAACTTTCTATGATTAAACATTTAAATATTTTTGTATGATTGTTAACATTTATCCCAAATAACATGCTCTTGAATTTTAACACGATTCAGATTTATCATATGAAAAAGGACAATATTACATTTACTACCTTACGCCACTCAACTTACGCCTTCAACGCCCATAAAGAATGCTGCCCTTTTAGCCGGTACCTTCCAATTTATGACAATTGTTTTATATATAGCCAATTAAAGCAAAACGAAATGTATTACAACGCCACCTTGCTTTAACTTATCGATCGATTCTTATTTTTATGAGATCTTACGTACATACATGGCGAAACATTACTTGAAATAAAACATAATAAATGGAGGTGAATCTAAAACATTGATATTCATGTCAGTACAAATAGGTACCTGAGTTATAGTCATACGATAAATTATTTGTTGCAGACTTGTACTTATGGACATGGTTAAAATATATGAGATAGACCAGTAAGTACGGTTTGTCTTTACTTTTTACATGAGTTAGATGAAAATAAACAGAATGACAGAGTATTTTTGTCTTTACAGCTTAACTTTTTATATCTTAACTTCATCGTGATTTTAATTGTATCATTTAAATACATGGACATTATTATTATTTTTATAAACTGGCCAGTGATTGATCTTAGCCGCACGGAGCGACTCGCACCTGATGGAAAGTGACGACATCGTTATATAAGACTAAACTTACTAATACTAAAATATCTAAAATAGGCCCTTGATGCATTGTCCCAAGGATGGTGGCGACATTTCCTCTCAGTACAGCAATGCTGACATTGCGAGTTGCGAGGAAGTCGCCAGCTCTTCGGTCACCAGTTACCTCAACCAGACGCTTCGCGATTTCAGTGAATAACTGCATCGTATTTAAGGTGTAAAAATGGCATAATATTCATATTAAAAGAGGCGGAATCTTATCTCGCCGTTGGTCCATCAATGTCCTCTTACGTGTCGCCAACATCTTACCATTGTGTCTGATCTAGAGTAGCGTCAACAAATAGTTTAATTCATTCCAATCAACTCCAATACCTACTTTTGAAATGTTTTGACCATTTTAATAGGTACTTAATTTGGATGAAGTTGAAATGCATCATTCTATACATAACACGTACGAAGTGCAACGTAGTAAAGATAAAAAAAGAGTACAATATGCATATTAAAACATGGCGGCCGAACCTTATCTCGCCGTCGGGCCATCAATGTCCTTTTACGTGTCGCCTAATTATGCAACGCGCTGGCCACAGGCGACGGGCCTTGGGCTTGTTTCTATTGTATACGAGCTAGCGACAACTTTAACTTAAGATGCCCTTTAGAAAAAATACGTACGTTTCACATAAATTGAGAGATTAAAATGGAAACATTCGCCGTTTCCTTATACGATTTATACCTTCCTTTTCACTTTTAAGTGGCTTTTTTGGGAAAAAAGAACCCCGCACAAAATGTTAGAAAAAAGCCGTTCGGTCGATTTGGCTGAAAATTGGTAAAAATATAGCCTCTAATATTCTGATTAACTGTGTGAAGTTGCACGTTTAATTAATGACTAGTTTTTGTGTTAAGTGATTTTTAGTAACCTACATGTATGTAGCTCTGATTAGTTAAAGAACTAACACAGCGTAAGTAGTTTAATGGCTACTTTTGTATTAAATATTTCTTAATTACAATATAGGCTCTCATTCTCATTAGTAACTTATCAGCAAGGAATACAGTACAGAAGCAACCTGTCCCTCTACCATGAGATTGTCAAATGAGATTCGATACTGAGAATGCGTGATACGCGTAGATGACATTACGATGCTAATCATTCAAGGCGTTAAGTATGGTATTAAGCATTATCAATAATGGATACTTCACTCTCAAAAACCTAAATGCTGCAAAGTGACCATATCGTTCTTGCTCCACTTTTGCACGACCAATAATGGCCTAAGACAGGATCTTCGCCTATACATAAAAAAAACTTTGCGTTTCGATACTTTCACATAGCCCTTATTCTAAATAAGCCCTGGCTCATTCAAGTTTGCATCTATTTCGAGAACTTCTTCGTCTTGGCTCCGCTGATGACGCAATGTACTGTCTGGAATATATCCTGGAAATAATATCACTTGATATGTTCAGACGTGACCCCTCAGTACAACTACGCCAGGTCTAACTATGGAATCAACGGTATTATTGCAGCAGTTAGACACATCCATCGTGCTCTTCTTCGACAAAGATTTCAAGTTCCGACGCTACGCTCGCCAGACGCTAGATGTGATGTAGAGACCCTAATGTCGAGGTAGTTAGTGAAATGCATCAAGGTATCGAAAACATAAATGTTGTAAAGGAACGAATTGAAACTTACTGGGTTACGGCAAGATTCCTAAATGCAACGTTTTATTATGTATGGATTGCATTTGATGAAGAACATAATAACGAGAGAGGCGAAGAGAGGTGTAAAAGTGGACCTAGATACCAAGGGTTCAGTGCTCTCTTCGCATACACATTGCAGCATTCTAATGGTTTTTAGGTTTTACCCGATACGAAGAAAATGTAAAATATCCATTATTGAAAACGTTTAATACCATACCTAACACATTAAATGATTAGCATCGTAATGTAACCTACGAGTTACTTACTTCTCCACGCTCATGCTTGGACAGAATTCAACATTTTCAACGTTCTCAGTATCGAATCTCATTTGAAAATCTCATGGTACCTACTGTATTCCTTGCTAATAAGTTACTAATGAGTGTATTTTACTTCTCGTGTGTTAAAAAACTCGCAAGTTCAGGATTCTATTCTCGAACCACTCGCTTCGCTCGTGGTTCAACTATAGAGTCCTTTCACTTGCTCGTTTTTCAATTCCACACTCGGCGTTAAAATACAACTTTGCCCCCTTGTATAACAAATAACTATTACAGTAGGTACCTAATAGACTCAGCCTTTTGAGCGTTAAAATAAATTTGGTTTTATATATTTTGGATATTTTTACTTCGGAATGTAACTTCGGTGGCAATAATGATACCAGAAATAAATAACATCCTCGATTTATCGACATCGAAAACGATACCTAACTTAATATACGAGGTAGCTTAAATTATATAAACCGGTATCACAAAAAAGTACCTAGCAAAGTTAAAAATAAGTTGTAAAGTATATAGTTACCTGTTTAATGCAAATAATAATTATAGTAAATAATTGAAAAAGCCCTCTTAAGATGACCGGTTCTGTGATGGTCAGTTAATTTGTACATTTAAATTCTAATCTATCATAAACTATAGGATCGACTTAAATACTTGTAGTTGAGTACATTTTATGCGTTTACTGCTTCGATTACTTACTTTAACCTCAAAATTAATGCCGTCTTCTTGCGCTTAGAATTAAACATTGATGCTATTTCAAATTGTTACAAAATTATCAGGTGCTATATATAGTAGGTAATGAAGTAATAAAAACGCACTGAACTGATATTGAATTTACTAAAATAGACATCACAGGTTCCTTCTCACATAAGGTTTATTAAGATGTCTTTAGATTGTCTGTAGATTAAGATTAAATAAATTTAATATTGACAAAACAATACTAATCTTGTGATTCGGACGATGTTTCTTCGACAGCTTGAGTATTGTCGTAGTACTCATAGAGTATATTGAATAGTATGTAGTACTGTTAGACCCACTTGCACCAACCACTTAACTCAGGGGTTAGTTTTTACAAACATAGCCACTTCTTTAATGTACAAACAAGGCATCGGCAAAATCTTAAATTTGGTAAAAAGAGGCCTACAGGAATCTCTCTGGGATGCACCACAGAGCGCTCTTATACAACGTTTCTGCATCTTAAAAACTTTTAGCCAGTCCGTAGAATTTCCCCAGAATATTATACCGTATGTGAGGGTAGACTGAACATAACCAAAATACGACATTAGCCCCGCTTTTTCCGATGCATTATTTATCAATCTACGTATCGGGAACACAAACTTGGATAATTTCGTGCATAATTCGTCAATGTGAAATTGCCAATTACAATTGCTGTCGAGTATAAGACCCAAAAAATTTGTTGTCTCTGACTCCGTGATTGAGTCTGCTTTATGCGATATGTTGATTACCAATCCTGGTCTACGACTTGTATGAAATTGGACAAAGTGAGTTTTAGTTAGATTAATGCTTAATGAATTGTCGGTCATCCAAGTAATAATGTCATCGAGAGTTAGTGGACTGTCATCTGTCAAATTCCATATAAAATGGTGTTTTCGTTGGTGCAAGTGGCCCTTATAGGTATAGACATGTCGCCTATGCCTATAACTATGAGGAGGCACACTGACATTTATTCCCGCCAGGCGGCGCCTGCGCAAGTGCCTGCATGTCACTGTCACTCATATGTGTGTGAGAGAGAGAACAAATATCATCTTCTCGCTCACGTATGAAATTCTTTACCTGTGTGCAATGGACTATAAGGTGGTGCCATCTGTCATACCCTTTTAATGTGCCTCCTCAATTTCGAAGTTTTGCGTCATGAGTTTGCAGGTCCCACTAGCACATTTACCTAATCCAGATGACAACTGACAAACCCCCTGCCTTTAAAATTAAGAAAAATATCACACGGTCAAATGTAAAATGGAGCTTTAGTATCATTCATCATTCTCTTGATGAACTTACAGGATGGGGTTCTTCAAAAAAGATTTGTCCTCCTTCAGTTTCTAATGGGTCGGCAACTAACACCTGACACTCTCTTGAGTTGCATTGGCAGGCGTCCATCATACGGTGACCGCTTTTTATCAGGCGGGCATTATAAAGATATTTGCCACCGACGTGGTAAAAAAAATCAAACACTTAAAATTATAAATTAAATATTTAATTAAATATTTATAAAATATTTATCTACATTCAGCAACAGTATCTACTAGATATAAAATATTGTCACATATTCATAGTAAATAATTATGTAACATCGATGATGTTCAAATAACCATTTTAATTTCCTTTATTGCGCTGTAAATTGTGCGTCCATCCGTCCGTCAAGGAAACACTTACCTCGCAACAACTCAGCTATAACCAAAGATATATGTAACTCCGTAGAAAATAAATAAAATTTCGGAAAAATATACTTAAATCAACAAAAAATAAACTGTAAAAGATGTCCAATACCTTACCTATTCTTTATATCTTTGGCCTATATTATTACAGTAGATGGCGACGCTGTGCTATATCCAAAAACATATTGTAATATTTAACACATCGATGATCTATGAAAGAATGGATCGAATTCGTCTATCGTTCTCAAAGTTTTAATTTCGTTTTAAAAGATGCCAGGAAGTGCACTGTGATTAAAAACTTTTACAAAGTAATCTCTATAATACCACAGTATAATAAAGAGTACTATCATACAGTATGGCTACTCCCGCTCCCCGCTGAAAGTGCCGCCCACCCCGGCTTCGGATCGATTACCTCACACTTACGTTACCACCTGTAAAAAACGCGAACAGTCGACCTGTCATATTTCACTCATACAAGCATAGTACGCGTTCACCTACACGAGCTTAGACTGTGTGCTAGGAACGCGCGCCTCTTTCATATAGACCGCCAGTGTCCGAGGTGTGATAATACTCAACCGTCTTTGTACAACAACTGACGTCAATGTCAGTAGTTCCTTCCAAAAAGTGTGATAGTAGGTGATACGTATTTGGACCACTATCACATTCGTTGCGCAGACACAGCTTGAAAGTACGACGTCAAATTGACGAACTCTGAAAGTACTACGTCACAGTGACGCACTACGTCAGTGAAAGTACTACGTCACAATCACTAGCGTGACGCGGTGACGTTCGACTGATTGCGGCCACTTGCACTTTCAACGAAAGTGAATGTGCGAAAGTGAATTCGGTTAAACGTCACAGAGTGACGAATGCTTTCGTAAATTCGTTTCGTCACTGTGTGACGTTTTCGGCAAAAGCTTGCGACTGTCTTTTTCACAATTTCTAATAACAAAATATAGGTCAGATTAAACTTTATTCAAATATTCGAATGTACTGAGCTTAAAAATCTGTTCCGATCAAACATCGTGAATAAATTAAATCTATAATAAATACATATAGTACTTGGATGGTGATAAGCAATAATGTGTCAACCCACACGCCAACCATTTTGAGAAAATGGCGTCTAAAGATTTTTTCTCATGTTTTTGTGTTTCTCTTAAAAAAAATTGTTTTTTATATAGATTGTTGTGTTTTTCAGCTATAATACGTTCAGTAGTAGTGATTATTATAGCTTAATTTCAAAACAAACTTCAATTTGACGAAATAATGCCCTTTTCTTTTATTGCGAATTGTTCGACGACGTCAAACTTTTTCAAGACTGTGTTATGATACTTAACCCACTTTTGCTAATTGTTTAAAAATATCTATGAGTCTTAAATAAACATGTTAAAGCACATAAATTGTTATTGTAAAATACTCTACCTATGCATTTATTTTTAACTTTATAAGTGTTAAGTAACATATCAGTCATGGTCACTTATGTTATTAGGCATAAATAATAAAATAATAATAAATATTATAGGACATTCTTACACAGATTGACTGAGAGCCACGGTAAGCTCAAGAAGGCTTGTGTTGTGGGTACTTAGGCAACGATATATATAATATATAAATACTTATATACATAGAAAACATCCATGACTCAGGAACAAATATCTGTGCTCATCACACAAATAAATGCCCTTACCGGGATTCGAACCCGGGACCGCGGCGTAGCAGGCAGGGTCACTACCGACTGCGCCAGACCGGTCGTCATGTAGGAATCAATACATTATTTATTAATCAAACCTTTTAATGATTTTTCTACTCCCGAACTGTTATTCGTCATTTACAGGATTGTGCGTATCGAAAAAACTGAAAACGCATTGTTTGGTTCTGTAATCATGGCAACGCATTGCATTAACGATACTGCGTGCGTGCGCGGGAAGGCTTTGGGCAGCTGAGCTGACAGTGCAAACCTTTGCAATACAGGAAACAGTGTGAATTTCGCGAGAATTATTTAAAAAAACTATTAAAAACTAAGTGCATGGTCGTTGTAAAAGTATTGTATGCAATGGTGTTGAACTGACTCCAAAATACTCGTGGAAAGTACGCCACTCATATTTCTTGACCTCCTTTAAACGCCTGTTGAATAAAATACTATAAATTAACTATTAGAGTAATGATCATTTCTAGACACATATTTAAATTATCTGTGCTTTTTCAACAAAAAATCGTTACAAAAACCAAATAATCATCTTTAAAAAAAACAAACTACTTATAGATAGATAGATAGATAGAATACTCTTTATTGGCACACCTCAGCAAGAGATACAGAAAAAAGATACAGCGGAGACAAAACAAATTATTATAAATAGAGGCAGACAACAGGCGGTCTTATCGCTAAAGAGCGATCTCTACCAGACAACCTTTGGGACTTATCTAAAATATACAACAAAATATTTTTTTACGCTAAGAAATAGACTAAGTCATTTAAATTATGAATAACTCATGACTTGTACAAGAACAAAACATAAAATATCTTTAACAAAATAATAAACTACCATTCAGTAAGTATTCAAAAATCAAACAATATTTTTATGCATACATTAACACGTCTTAATGTAATTAGTAATTATAAAAAATAGTAGCTTATATTAGATTTTTATATAAACACGTACTTGTAAAAAATGTTTGCAAATTATAATAACGAATATGTATATTCATGACTTAAAATGTTTAATTTCGTACTGAATTTACCATTCATGTGCAAAAATATACTAATGGACTAAGTCATAACTTATTCAAACATAAATTAATATGAACAGTTATATTTTACAATATAGTGTCATGGTACTTACACCATAGTATCCTATATACATTTTTTTAGTTTTTGTGGGTTGACACATTATGTTTATTAGCCATAGTAGTTATATATGTATTTATTATACTCATATAAGTATCATTCTGGTTGACTGGTAGGGAATGTGTGTTTAATGCCATTTGTACTTTATTTTAATAAATATAATTACAATAAGAATTATACTTGACCGTTATTTGTCGTTCGCTCCTGCATTCAGCTCTGACTTGAACCCGCACATGCATTAGTGCGAGCAAGACGCCGAGGCGATTAACATATAACAACAAATATGATTAAAATATCGGATTGATGTCAAGTTCTCTGTCGAATAGGCCTGATAGCCGATGTCACGACGGTGACCTATGACAGTAAGTGATGACGGTAATTGACATAAGTATTTACTCCCTGAAAGGTAATGGCAATAACGTAATATAGTGATATCATCCAGGCTTAGGGTAGTCATTAATCGTAAGCATTGAGTACCTATTAATTCCTACTTTTAATTTAAAATTACTTCATATTTAAATGCAGCTTGAGAGTTGATTCATTCCTTTAATGAGACACGTAATAATTATTCAACCAATCTGACTATCTCCCTTTCTTAATAATAGCGTTTTCTCATATATTTGCTACTGCTCACATGAAGCCTCAGCTTTGGCAACAAATTTTAGAATTTGACTGAAATCACTCACTCACTGAAATTGAAAACTGGCTGCTGGACCTTCAATTGATTTAATTCAACGTTTTGAGGCATGTATAGATAATAGTGTGTTATCAAATGAAGGTCATAGGTCAGATTGCTCCGTGTGAAGTTAGTTCTGTCACGTTGGCCCGGTTAGCAGACAATGATGCGCGAGAACAATTGTCTAGGCACACGCAATACAGATGTAACAAAAATATTAAGTTGGAACTTTTTGTACGGAGACGAAGTCGTGGGCAAGTGGGCAAAAGTTAATAAATAAAAATATGGGACAGTCTCACACATACTTACTAAACAGCACTGCCACTGTAAGCTCAAGAAAGCGGGTGCGTATCGATCGATATAACTTTTTTTGATATATTTTTAGTCGTTATAACGATCATTTGATATAATTATTGAATAATATAACAGCAAATAATATACTAACAAATTGTATAATTCTTATTTAATATAATGATCATTTTTTCGAAAAACATTTATTATAACATACTTTTAGTATAATGCTTATTTCCGATAATAAATAAATTGTATAACACAAATTAATTATTTCTAAAGCACAGTTAGAATAAAAAAAATTGTACAATAAATTAGATCCATCATTTACCAGAAAAGTAGATTAGCTTAGAACTGTGACCCCTACACACAACGCGCTGCTACCAGAAAAATAGGTTAGGTTAGGTTAGAACTGTGACCCTTGAACACATCTACTGTCAGAAAAGTAGGTTAGGTTAGGTTAGAACGGTGATCCCTTAAAAAAAGAATAAAATTAATTCAGGAAATGTTTTATACTGTTTGCTAGTTAAATTATACTAGTCGTATATCAATAAATAGTTATACCATATAGCGGTTATTATAAATAATTGTTATACGAAATAATGATTATACAAAATAAAAGTAGATCCTTTGTGGCTATACCAAATGTTAATTATGTCAAATGAGTGATTATATCCTTTAAAAATATACCAAATATTGTTATATCAAATGTTACTATACCAAAAAAAGTTATACCAATCATTACACACCCCAAGAAAGCTTGTGTTGTGGGTACTCAAACAGTCGAAATACATGAAAAACATCCTTGACTCAGCACCAACTATTTGTACTTGTTACACAGATAAGTGCCGTTACCGGGATTCGAACCCAGGACTAAACCAGACCGGTCGTCAAGACTTATATAAAATCGAAACATTATTCATTTTATTCGTTCCGCAATAAAAAGATCCCATCGTGAGAAGCCGCAGCGATGACCACACGCGAGCGTTCACAATGGGATTGTTATTAAGGATGATTAGTTGCAGGATTACGGGTAATTGCACAAAAAACCGCGGGTCATGTGTAATCCGACCGAGGAACTGGTTGTACAACGTTTTTCATGAAACTGCGAGGTCGATCGTGCGTGAAAAGCCTTTTATGGATGTCGCTATTTTTACGTGTAGGACATTGCACATACTTACACTTGAAAACTAATGCATAATTCTATTTATTTTGAAATGAGAGTGGGATAACTTGGACTCCTTTTTGAAAGACTGGCTAGTTGTAATGTAACTCGAGACTGAAAAGAACCAAAGATGAAGGGGACGAAATGACGGAAGGTTTTTTCCCAGCAGTACAAAAACAATATAAAAGTAGACTCATAATAAGTAACAGTATTAAAGGCGAGAGGATCGTCCTCTAGTGCCATCTTTGTTGGTCATTCCATCTGAAATATCGGTGAGCCTATAATAGAGATGGATTATCCCAAGCTCGGTGTACGTGAGCGCTGGGGTAAATCCGCGCAAGAACCGACGGGTGACGAGCTCATGAAATTTTTCCAAACTTCGTAAGCAGTAGTTTACTTACGTACCAGAATAATATAAGCAGGTATGTACTTAATACAAAAAGTAAGATTCAATTTATCATATAACACGATTGTGAATTGAATCGAGTAAATAATAATTCTAGCGATACACAACCAATGTAATTACCTAGACAATGAGACTAATTGAGTTGTATAATTATAATTTGTCTTGTTTTTCTTTTTCAGTACTCGTTGAAATCAAACCAATCAACTAACTTACCACTCAACTAAGTATACCACATCGATATACTACCTAATATGTGCGACCGATACCTCAGCAATGACAGGGTCAGTCGGTAAGGAATGCATAATGTTTAAAGCAGTGATAATTTACCCACATTACTAAGTAGTCGGATAAAATACAGTGAAATAGTCGTGCGAGACGACTAAAAAAAACTAATTAGTCCGTCAGTTAGATTATCAAAGAATTTTAGACAAGTATTTTTTTCTTTTTTCTCGTAAACGAAAAATGACGACGGTACAGTGAGTTGAAGTTTCGCGTGACGTCACGCCTAGGTACAATTTTTACTTAGAAGTGACGTCTAGGGATTGCAATCCGGTCCGGCGGATCCGGTAATCCGGCCGGATCCGGTGCTTTTTTCATGCCACCGGATCCGGTGAAATTTGCCGGATCCGGTAATGTAACACGATATGTTAAAATAGTGCAAAAAAAAATAATTTTACGGCAACATTTGAACGTCGCTCAACAGGTGATTGCAATCCGGTCTGATTTCCAATCAAAAAATATTTTAGTACTTATGTTCTTTGCATTAGAAGGCCGTTTGGAAGTCAAATAATGTGCTCAAGCAACGCGTTACACTTTCCGTTTTGGAATCCGTAGTTGAATCTGTGGGATTGTTTGTTGGGATGCATAATGTGGAGTGGTGGAGAGTGACAAATAACCATGGTCTGAGGTCGATCCTTCGCGTTTTCTGGCCAGACACTATCCAAAATCGAGACCTATGGAGTATATAGCAGCTAACCGCGACACAAAAAGGAACATGGATGGCACACTATTCAAAGAGGGGAACGAAATAACGCAACCATTGCTTTCGGCTGAAAACCGCAAAATGCAAGTCGTGGCTCCGAGCGCCCTGGAAACTCATGGAAACGGTCCGTTGAGGATGGACTACGAGCGACCGGGTCGAGCTGGAGCGAGACCACGAGGGTAGCTGAAGATAGGAAAGCGTGGCGCGAGCTCGTGATGGCCCTTTGCACCTCTGTGGTGACGTAGGACTTCAAGATCAACAACATGTTTTCAGCATAATATGAGAAGTATGAGAGCATATTGCTACGAGAATAATAAAATTCAAAGCTTAAAAATGAACATTTTTAAAAGGTAACCAGTAAGATTGTTGATTCAGCAATAGCAAATAATACTTACTAAGGTCAATTACTCTTGCTGGCTTTAATTTAGTTACTGTAGTTTTTCTTAACCGATACTGGATATTTTTATGCAGACTGAGAAAAGGTTAACGCTGACTTTTAATAGTTATGCTTACTTAATATGATTGTGATATTTTTTTTTGTTCTTCTTTTCATGTGAGTAAAGTTAACTGTAAAATAACACAATACAGGTTTTTTTTTAATACTGATCTCATAACACATGTACGTTTGTAGGTATGTTATAATGTCCGCTCTTTATCGTATCTTAAAAGCTCTATAGGTACCTATTACTGTAAAACGTTACACTAATAATAATTTTGTTATCCTATCAAAGTTTCAAAAGAACGAAATAATTTGATTTGCGACTGATTATTATAATAAAATTTACTTGTTAACTGGTAAACAAGTTCATTTCTAAGCCTTTAAACTGTTGGTTTATTAATCGTGATGCAAAATACCATCGTACTTGTCATATTATGGTGAAAACATGCAAAAAAGGCACTATTTGGGTACTTTTAGTCCTCAAGGCCAATCCGGCCGGATCCGCCGGATTGGGGTCGAAATCCGGCCGGATCCGGCCGGATTGGGAATCAGACCGGATTGCAATCCCTAGTTCAGTATTTTTGGACGATCTAACTGACGGACTAAACAGAATGCCATTTTTTTATGTAGTCGTCATCCCTATTCCACTCTTGGCAATTAAGGAGTAGAAAGAAAACGAAATACTGCAGAGACAAGTTGCCAGCCCATCGCCCATGCCACAATGAAAAGCATATCTGTGGAATATGCTTTTCATTTTGGCATGGGCGAAATAAACTTCTACACACCCACTCCAGGAAAGCCACATGGCAAAATATTAATTAAATAATTGTAGTAAAATATTTAGATACTAACTTCATGTGCATTCCAAATCTAAATTTATCTTTTAATTTGTGGGAAAATCAAACGTCTTTTATATCGGTTTTAACGAGCTTATTTAATTGTGATTAAAAAAAAATATAATTTACACTTATAGGCCAGCCATGCCGTTCAATTTTCCACATTTCTATCCATAGTAAGCTGATGGCGAACCTATTTTGTTACAGAAAATGTAGGCCAATTAAGAAAATGACAGCACAGCTTTTAATTACTCGTATTTAATATATATACTTAATAAAGTCGTATCATTCGACTGTCGCAGTAATTCTTAGAACCCCACTAAGTTAATTCTTCAAGGCCCTCGTCAAAATTTTCAGTATCTGATATTAAATTTCACCATTGCACAAAATTTCAAGGATTTGTTCATCACTTAATGGACGCCCTATAGAATATAAATATTGAATTACAAACCGAAATTTGTAATAAACCGCGAAAATATTTGATTATTTGTTCGAAATTCATTTTACGCCCAAAGGCCGAATACACATAAACGTGCAGATATTTATGGCAAACGGATTACGGGCTACGACCGAACCTACAAATTCGTGCACTTCTTTTTTACGATCTTATTAATAACACGAAATCACTTAATTTTAGTCTTAATTCATAATTAATAAAACCACTAGCTCTTTAACAGTAAAAATCATGCATTAAATAAAAGGTTTGTCACCAAAAATATACGAAATTATGAACTTACGTGGGTCACTACTCTCACCAAAATACCGCGCCATCTTCAAACATGTCCTGCGACCGACTGACCCGGCCAACCTAAGGTATTTACTATTATTACGTGTTGCTAGTGTCTGCAGATTCGATCGGTATAGGTTTGAGCCCGAAAATACAATTTACTTTCTGTCAAGATTTTTTTTTAATAATTTGCAGGATTATATCAAACCGGTCGGAAAGGGCTAACAATCCCTCTTGCATTCCTGGTTAAAAAAACATTGTCAATTTTATACTTAAAAATAATAATTTGTGACATTTTCGGTGTAAAGGTACCACATTGTCGCTTAAGCACAAGGACGCTCTAACAGGTAATTTGTATGTATAAAAATACGAGCAAACGCCACTTAGTATCGTATAAGGCTACATTATAATTATCTAATATTCTTTGATTAATTAGTAATTCGATTAGTTCAGATATGCCTTTGCAGGGAAATCCTAAATCTTCTAAGAAAAAGCTGTGAAAAGGCTAATGAGATATAAGATATTAAATTATTATTATGAATAATTGACATGAATATCTGCAAAGTTTAAATATAAGAGGATCCCATACATTAAAATGCGAACCTAAGCCTAAGAACGCGCATACACTACACCACACATAGATGGCGTCTTGTAGCTTTCGATTATACTTGTAGATGGCGTTACGTGTCACTTTTGACATAGATTTATGGCTCGAAAGTGACACTTAACGCCAATCTACAAATAATGTAAGTAGTGTATGCGCGTTCTTAGGCGGTCGCATTTTAATGTTTGGGATAGTTTGATCTTCTTATATTTAATCTATGATGTCTGCTAAATAATCATTTCAGTGTAAGTACGAGTATATCATATTATTCGTTTAAAAGTGAAAAATTGTGACATATATATTTTTGAGCTAGTTCTTTTCAGTACAGTTACACAACTATGCATTATACTTGTAGAGTGAAATGAATTGTATACAATTATACTAATTAATATAATTATACTTATTACTGCACGCTTAATACACGTGGTATTTAAACGACTTCTAGGATAAAAGAGTTACGGGCAAGGCTAGGAAAAACTTGTACCTACATATTATGTTAATTGTATCATAATTTTCTATAATGTGTTTTCTATGTGTGTGTTTTTCTATAATAACGCTAAGTTGCTCTACAAAATTTATGAAACGATTATAAGATGATTTTTACCTAATATGTATAAACACACATTTTTTTTTTCTTCTTGCGACCCTTTAATTGCTAAGAGGTTGCACTAAAACTTGAGCAAATTCAGGTGCTCTGCCAACCCCTTATGAAAAAATAGGCGTATATGTATACGTATGTAATAATTTGATTTAATGCCACTACATAGTAGATACATTAGAAACCATGTACACAGAAAAACATTGGACCCAATATGTTTACCCCTACTCAGCGTAGGTAATGCCGCAGCAATCCGTGGCAAATCTAAAATGAGTAGGCACACATCTTTATTATAATGAAACTTATTCTCGACTAGGTCACTAATTAAGTAATTACTAAACGGCGTGTTGTTAGCTCACTCATTGTTTTGGTTGTTTGATATTTAGAAACAAGAAACATTTATGCTGCAACGAACCTAATTACGAGGTAAAATGGCTTGATGTAGACTTATTAGCGGTAATTTCAGCGGAGAGTTACTGTTCTCGTCTCTGTTGCGACGTGCTTTTGTGTACACGTGCGGTGGTTGTATACCTACTAAGAAAATAATTATACTAGCCCCGATGCAGTGGAGTTCGTCTACTAATACAGAATGATTTTGTTCTTTCTAATAACTTTTACACATGTAGGTATATCACGATCCAGTTGTGAGAATATTAAATGTGCTATAATATAGTTTATTTAGATTGTAAAATAAATTTGCATGTGACTTATATTGTGAAAAAGAAGAACTTTAAAAAATGTCGTCTTAATCACGTTCTCCTCTCCCATAGCAGTTCTGCATGCATAGGCTTGAAGATTTGTTTTTAGTTTAATAGCAGAACTTAGTTACTTTCCTTGAGCCCTCTTACATCTGTCATGTATTTTAATACCAATCCATAAAAGATATAATAAAAAACATAATTTTCTTCTTTTCAGTATTAATGATATTTATTGTATTTAGATTTAGTTATTGTATAATACTACCATAAAAAAATAAACTATTTTGAACTAAGACATAATTTTTGTACAAACCGGAGAACCTCAAAAAATGGTCTAACTAGACAAAAAAATATGCATCGGGGCTAGTAGGGATAGAAAAGTGCCTTATGTTTTCATACCAGCTTTTTTTTTAAATCTGCTCGATTCGTTTGTGACACATTACTTACTTTTTGTGGCGCTATAACTCTTTGTGGGTCTTGAAAACCTATTCTAACTTGCCTACTATGAGGACGTAAATTACAAAGGATGTCTTTGCATATTATGGTGCATTTCGCTCATACCCCGTAGCTATATTGGCGCGGAAACTAACTAATTTAATGACATTTTTCGTATATTGTTCTGATGTAAGTTTGTCTGTCGCTCTAAGATTGAACTGAACTGTAAGTTTCCTCTACAGTACTTTTTCCACTTGTTCTGCTCCGTTACATCCGTCTAATCAGCTTCGATCTACAGGGCGTCTGAGAGCAGTCCCCCGTTGCATGGCACTTTCAAGAAAGAACCCTCGAGTCATCGGCCCTACTTACTACGAGCACTTACCTGCCGATCTGAGAAATGAGTCATGTGACGAAGCATTTAAGCGCAAATTGAGAAACCTTTTGTTAGATAACCCCCTATACTCTGTAAATGAGTACATGGATTTGAATTTTTAATGACTGATGACATTATGATATTTTTCTCTGTTTTATAATATTTTCTTGCTTTGTGATAATTTTTTGATATTGTAACTTAATTTTATTAATTTTATTTAGCTTGGCATGTGTATTTTCTTTCTTTGTAAATGACGATCCTTATTGGGAGACATAATTATTTTTATTTAGAATTTATTATGTATTTTTTGACGATCATGATGAGAATATAAACATAATTTTGACATGTAGCAAATTTATAGTGTAATTTTTATCATGAAATAAAGAAATCTAATCTAATCTAATTTTAGTAATTTGACACACGGTCTATCCAACATATTTTTGGCTCGCATCAGGAACTCTTTTTTTTCTTTTTCTTTTTTTCAATTTATTTAGGTAGGCAAACAAACAGTCACTACAAAACAGGCAACTCTTGTGTTCGGGTTTAGTTTTAGTATCCCGTGAATAGGATATTACTTATTTGTAAATGGCCCGTCCAACGCACAAGTACGTCACACATTTGTGACATATTAGGTATTCTAATATTGTAATAAAAATAACAATACAAATCCTTTGTGTACATTTCCAACTCACATATCCAGTTTTTTACATTTGACAGAAACTAGATATGATCACAGCCAGGCCTTCCGTATTTATACAGAGTTACACTTCTAATAAATATTTATTTCCTAACAAAAAGTCAGCGACCCAGTACTGGCACTATTATCATTGTATACTAAATACGAGTATGTATGTCTATTATAGCCGATTACCTCCTGCAATTATACTATTAGCTGGATTTCATTCTAGGTTAATAACTCATGACTGTACTGGCTACTTTTCAGAAGAAAAATTGTTGTTAAATTGTACGAAATATTTTTGATATGATCTACGAAAAACTTTTGAAAAACACTCTCCAATTATTGTATAATTATTTTAAGAGTAGTATCTCCGCTTTCCTAATATCGAAATTAAATGAAGTTATATTATTTGGGTGAATCAACTTTTTCTTGCCTGTTATTGCCATGGTTACGGTCCCCTGAGTCACGGCTGGTTTTATACAAAAAAAATGCTACTGAAATTATGCAAGCATGCATGTAGTCCATGTTTGTAGGTGGCAAATTAAGGAAAGGGCTTGATAACATCAGAAAAATGCATGTTTGCATAATTAGTTTAAGTAGCATAATTTTGCATAAAACCAGCGTGACTCAGGGCACCGTAACCATGGCAATAACGGGCAAGAAAAAGTTGATTCACCCATTTACACGTCTAAAAGAGTAACCATTCTGTCAGATCATCTTCTTATCCGTGGAGTAATGTTACTAGGAAATGCTTCGACAGCAGCCTTCTCGAGATGAAACTTGGTGTAATGAGCGTGTCCATCTCGTGGTACAAGACAGGAGAGATGTTTTCATAACTACATACAGTTTTAATGAGTTACGTAAACATTTTCCTGGTCTTGTCAGATTCATTTAACATTCTAAGTACGCGTAGTTCATGTTGACAATGTTTAATGTCATTTGCAAGAATGCTAGAGCCGTAAAAACAAATCAGAAAGTTGACAACTATTTTTCATCATACTCGCACAATAAGTATGAGACACAAGAGCACAAGACTTAGAACTTTTCAAGTACCAAAATCAATTTTCTTTATCGTTTTTCATATTTATTGTTGCATGTGTGATAATAATATTATTCTTAACTTGGGGTGTAAGAGCATTGTTAACTCGAGTCTTTAAATCGCTCGGGCAAGCCGTCGCGATTTAACTTACCTACTCTCGTTTGCAATATTTAACTACCGCCCATGTTGTATTGTATTGTATTTTTTTGCATGGAACCTAAGTCTTATTCATAAAAATAGTACATAAGGCCACTTTTAATTTACACGCAGTACCCAAGTGTTCATGGACGGAATTACATCCTACACAAAAACTACGACTGCTAAATTACTAAGTTTCTAACACAGTTCCTCTGACAGTGCCGTGTATTGAGTATTTATCTTAAAGATTATTTATCGCTTCGTTTTGAAATAGTAGCCGTAGTTCACTTAAAAGCAGAGACTATTCGTGAAAAGTTGGCTATGACAGACGGACAGAAAAAATTGCTTACGGGGTCATTGAGGTCATTCTCTTACAATGTCTGCGGTTAAATTTCCACAACTCTTTTTATGCGTATTGTATAAAAATAATAATAAGTAGTAGGATTCGCGACAATAGGCGGCAGACATATGTTTTTGTAAATTACCTTTTATTACATATTTTCGAGTGACATACAAAGTCTCTAATTTAAGTAATTTCAGAAATTTTCGCACCACGCACGCGACGCTGCAACTCGTTGAGATCAAGATGCTTGTCCGACTTGTGCCGCACATTATAAATGACATGCTTTGTTACGTTTGATGCCACGCTATTACGTACTTTACTTACCTTAAATATTTACTCATCTGGTTATACACCATGTTGTAAAACATCTGTTTTGACCCGAAAGTGTTATATATAACTAGCTTTTACCCTTTTTTTTTTGACGGAGTGGGAATGCTGTTACGCACGATGTGTGGGACTCGCCGTTTCTTTCCCCTCCCCTGTCGAGAGGGGGGAAACTTGGCCCTACCCACTAAACCCACTCCGGCGTTCCATCCTCTTTGCCGTTCGTGAGGGCGCGCTGGGATCGATGTTGTCACTCACCACGGCGCCCTCCGGCATTGCCCGGCCAAGGCACCCGCATAAAGAGGGGGATCAGAGACGCTTGATCCCCCTCGCTGGCATTCAATCAGGGGGTAAAACCCCTTACGGCTCGAGGCGAGCGTACGCTCTTCGCCTTCGACCCTGCCGCCTGCGTGGTAGCGGAAGAGCGTCTGCGGCTGCTTCTCGCTCCCTCTCTGCTTCTTCCTTCTGCGATATGATCACTTCGCAGAAGGAAACCACCAGAAGGAATTCCAGTTTTTCTCGCTACCCAGCATAGCTTCTACTACGCTGCGCAGCGAGAGGTCCGCCATCCCCGTCGCCGCCCTGAGGGTGGCTCTTTCAACAGCCCAGCGACCGCACTCTTCCAAAGTGTGCTGGGCCGTGTCGTCCGCTGCGCCGCATTCGTGGCAGTGAGGCCCCGGCTCTCTCCGTATTCTGTGCAGGTAATGTCCGAAACAGCCGTGTCCGGACACCACCTGCGTCATCCTGTATGTTAGGGCCCCCCTCCTGCGGCTGAGCCACTCGTCCATCACTGGGAGAATAGCACCTATGGTTCGGGTTCCATAGGCGCTATTCTCCAAGGCATCCCTCCATCTTTCTTTCAGGCGCTCCGCGGCAGCCCGCTCCCTTCTCTCGGCTTCCTCAGCGTCCGGGACCTCTCTTCGCTCCCTGGCTTCCACTTTAAGCCACGGCTTCGCTAACGTTAGAAAGAGACAAAAAATAGCCTATGTCACTTTCCATCCCTTCAACTACCTCCACTTAAAAAATCACGTCAATTCGTCGTTCCATTTTGCCGTGAAAGACGGACAAACAAACAGACACACACACTTTCCCATTTATAATATTAATATGGATTATTGTTCACATCAACATTGGCCACATAGTATCATGACAGATCGTACCTGCGATTTACTGAGAAACTGAGAAAAAGAGGCATGTGCGCCGTCTAAGATGTGTGGATTTTCACTGGTTTTTCTATATAAGATTTAATTTTAAAATAAGGTTTAGAAAAATAACTTTGTAATAAAATTTCTATATTTTTTTATTTATTGTACATATTTACAAGCGTTATAGTTACAGCTAGAAAAAAAACCATCAAAAACAATAAAATCGAACAAATACATAAGTAGGCAGGGTTACAACTTTCAAAGACGTTTTACACTATAGGTAAATCTAAGTAGGTATTGAATTATGTATACTTACATGCAATGAGAGAATGTCCGAAACCGTAATACAAAGAAAATTTGCTGAATATTTACGATACAATGAATCAATCGTATAGGTAGTTTTAAAAATGGGTATAGATAGACTTAGGACATAATTATGTACAGAGCATTGATTATAAAATCTGATAAAAAACTTTCCACTTAGTGTTTCTTTTACATTTTTGAGGTTTAATCTTTAAATATCTGACAATGAGCATCTTAACGCAATGAATGCTTCTACAAAATTATAAAAGATTTCAGACAAAGATACTCGTTTGTGTATCTTATAAAAACGTTTTTTTTTATTGTAGACTAATCGGCGATTGACCCTAGTCACACCTTATGGAAAGTGAAAACAGAGTCTAAGATGGAGCTCACCGATTCAGTAATAGCCTATTCACTCCTAAAAATGTCTAAAAAAATACAAAGAAAAACAATCACGAAAAAAGTCCATAAGTTCCGTCCACGAAGCGTAAGCGACACATACAAAGCGTGATATACGCCTGGGCGTAGCGCGCAATACGCCGGGCTACATCGTACGCCTGTACGTGGATTGTTCTATGAGCTGGGCTAGCACTATCTCGCATTATGTTTTCTTACTCGTTCTATAATAAAATATGATAATGAGTTGCAAATGTAAATGATAACTAACTGATATTGTTCAAATATTTCGTATTAATGTATTATTTGAACGATCAAATGAATCTAGTAGCAACAGTCACCGAAGACACTACATACAAAATAAATTACTCTAAGGAGTGTTCTTGTAAAATTACTTAAATAGAGGTATATCTATTCATACAAAATTGATTAAATTTTGTACACTAAATCAATTAATAACACTAAACAAAATAATCAAGGCATCGATTAAAATATTCTTAAAGATGTCATACGGCTGAAAAATTGAGGGTAAAATATTGTATATTACCTAATGAGAGATGAGAGAAAATGTAGCTTACGCTACGCTGATGATTCGCTTCGTGGACAGTACTCTCTGAACTACAAAATACCTTTGATGTACAGAGCTGCAATAGTGTATGGCGAATATATCAATGAATTCATTCAAAATTTTTCCATGTAATTTTGCAGCTCACTGTACCTACATCTTGTTGGTGCTTGTACCTCGTAAACAATTGGAAATCATTACGTATAAAATCAATAGAAATAATATCCTGAAAGCATCCAACATAAAAGCTACAACATTAATTTGAACCCAAGTCAGGCTACAATTTTATATAATTTGTCAACCTCAGGGTAAAAATTGAAGCACATTGTTATAAAATGCATCCATAATTCCGTACCTATACATTTTCATTGAATCAGTATTCCTATTGATACTGTACCCATTTTCAAAACTTCACAACTGAATAAATTTATACTGTTATGTTAAGATTTTTTAACAAAAGAATTTAAAGTAATGACAGTCAAATGAATACAAAAATTATATTATTCAACGTTGAAATAGTCGAGACAATTATGTCATCCGTCCTCCATACAGTACAAAGCGAATAAAGGCAGACGAATTTGTTACGCAGTTGAGCACACGAGAGGGACTTTTTGTAGCTTATGGAGCTCAAAGAGTCATTATCGTAATATAATTTCAGTCCATACATAATATATTTATTAATGACAGCGAGACTCGGGTTAACGGACCGGAGCAAATGTGAATGGAACTGTACTGGTTATATAACGGCTGGCTTTGAAAATTATAGCAATTAACATGTAAAAATACCATCTTTCATAAAGACAACTCTCAGATATTCATTCAAAGAGGTTAAATTAACCATTCAGTATTTTGTAAAAATTCAAACGACACCAAAAATGTGTATAAAATTTTCTACAACACTAACTTTAGTACATATTCAGTACTGACCATTTCGATACTCGTATGAATTATGAAATATCTCAATTAAACGATTCACTTCTTCGTATAATTACTCTTTACCAACTGTTAGCTATACCTTGTTGGTATATCAAATTGAACCCACGATAGTTCTCCTTGTCAATGAGATATTTATTGGCAACGACCATAACGCGTTAGCGTTATAAAAATACTTTATCTTCTGGCACTTTTATCTTACACTACGATACAATCTAATGACATCACAGTATTAAGTTCTCCACTTTGCGATACTGATTTCAGTGAAAAAATGTACTATGTGCTTAATAATTTAAATACGAAGCATTTTAGAGAATATAAAAAAAACATCTAGCACATAATTTACTATTATGCTTATAAGTTAGTTCCGAAAATAAACTTAAAATGGGCTGGGAAATCAAAATCGCAAAGTTTTCCTGATATTCTTTCAAATCAATAGAACTGCGATGATACTGTTAAAACTTATGCTAGGATTAGTTTATTACTGATGTCGAGACACGTGCACTGGGAACTGGTAGACGTAGGGAACTGCCGCCTGTTTCAACATAAGAAATAAAAAGTTCTTAGTAATCATGAAAACACATAACTTATTAAAAAAATAGGTTTAGAATGACTCATGCTAAGTACACTAGTCCTATTTTGACCTAAGGTCTCTCATTTTGACCCTTCGTTTTAAGTAGAAAGCATCACGGGATCACTGATCACCAGTCTGATCATTCAGATTGAGATTCAGACTGATCGCCGTTCATAAAAGAAATGAAGCTTCAGATGCATCTATCTGGACTCTGACCATTTTCCAAAAGTTACATACCTCATTCGTGTTTCTTGTATTCCTCTTAGTTAGATCCTTCTCGAACTGCCATTGTAGATCGTTAGACGAGTCTCTTCTATCGTTCACATTATTAGCATCTATCGCGTTTATTTTAGCGTCTTCTTGCTTGACTTGTTTCGGCTGGTCATCAGAATTGTACGTAGGAAGGAAGTATCTTAGGCCGAAGCCAGGTAGGCTTTGTGAGCTTAAGACTTGAGAAGGCGTGAAGTAGTCCTGAGGTTGGATCGGCTGGGCTTGTATGGGTTGGCGTACTGGTATGTAGGCACTGACGAATCGTTGCGCGTTGTTGAGCGGCTGCGGAGAGTAGACTACCTGAGTGTACCTCGGCTGTGGTACGAAGAGCTGAGGTCGCCTGTTGAATAGAAAAATAGTGTGTTGGTTAAGCCCAATTAAATGCCCTGCTTGTGGTTTTATTAGGCGAGACCTAAACGTACCTACGCCTTTTATAAAGCATATAATATAAAAAAAATATGAGGAGTATTTGGGTTATGTCAAAAACCGCAGACGAATTCAGGCGGCACGACTGCTCATTTGCTGATTATTATAAATATATAGGAATTCTAAAAATAAACTCGTATTGTTTTTTTTTGTAATTATAATTCTTATACAGGGTGTTTGGAAACCGGATGCAAAATAACACTTTAAGTTCTCGCGCTTTGTACACATATTTAAAGTAGGAAGATTAATTAACATTATTTTTACCTTTTTTCCCAACGTTTCGGCCAGGTTGCACTGGCCGTGGTCCGGAAGACTGACGTCCCAGCAAACGTTGGGAAAAAAGGTAAAAATAATGTTTAATCGCGTTCACCTACTTGTGACTTTTACCGGATGCAAAGCCGAAAGTAGGAGATAGTCTAGGCCATGTAGAACATTTTTAGCCATACTTGTCTTAGACAAATGTTATTAGTTTTTTTTAATTTAAATTTTAAGATTTGTCGGAGAGAACTGCAAAACTTCAGACTAAATCGATAATTAGTACTTTTTTTACTGCAGGTAGATTTTTTTTGTTTTATTTCGTATTGTGCAATGTCTATCAAACACTAGAAAAGTGATTTCAAACATCTTTGTCTAAAGAAAACAAGTTGACAGCGATTTAAAATTTTAGTTACATGAAAATGTAAATGATTTAAGTGATTTCAAAGTACGATAAAAAAAAATTAAAAATAACATTTGTCTAAGACAAGTATGGCTAAAAATGTTCTACATGACCTAGACTATCTCCTACTTTCGGATTTGCATCCGGTTACCAAAGACCCTGTAGATATATGGAATAAATGAATTGAATCGAATTATTATTCAGATTCGCGTAATTTTCTTGCTAACTTCAGTAAATACTATCCGACATACGAAATTATCCAACTTAATCTATTTAAAAATACATAACCCTAAATAACATTACATTAAATAGTTACTTAAAAACGAGTTGCGTTTAATTTAATTCTCAGTTAATAACAACGTGCAATATTTGGGTGTCTTGAACTTTGCTATTTGCGTAACTATAAAATTTGCATATTTAACGAAAACGTGGGAAACTACAAATAAATTAATTCTTAACAGTGATGGCACAACCTTGCAACAATAAAGAATAAATCACTATTGCCTTGCTATTTAAATTAGATTTATCTTTCTCGGGCTTTAAGTTATCTTATAATAATCTAATCTGCTTCATCAATCTGAATCTGACGAAAATCCTAGCGCTTGAAAAATATTGCACAAACCACAAACCACAGAACCATAATCTTATTCTGTGGTACAAACATAAAATGTTAGTTTGCTGCTCTTTGGGCGCGGCCACACAAGTAGAGGTATAAAGTTATCAAAGAGAGGCAATAACAAATATTTGCCGGTTCCATCGGGATATCGATGTGTGACAGCAGCTTTAGATTATTTCGAAATATGTTTTTCAAATGTCACAGACCTGATGCCTTAAAAAGGGCCATACTTTTTTACTTCTATTGTCTTTCTGTACAGTAAAGTGTTATGCTATTACTCAACATATATAGAAAATTGACAAGTAGGTAAATATAAATAGCGGTGACCCCATAACAGTAATGACAATTGACTTCAGAATATCAATTAACATGAATATCATTGGCAACTATTTAACATAAACTTGTCCTTGTATTTTATGGGCAAATGTGCTTTTAGGGAAAAAAATATGGTTCCCGGGTCATAACTATTGAGCATTGGGGTCGTTAGCCTCGTAGACCATTACATTGTCTTTAAGAACTGAGGTCATATCTATCATACAGGAATGATGATCAGATGTATATTTAATTTTGAGGTCGTGTCTGTCGTTGAGCATTAGTGTCAAGCGTGTTAGATTGTTTCCTCCTGACAACTGCTGAGAGTCAGATGATTATATATTTACATATTTTATATTCGTCTATTAGATAGAAAATGTAAATTAATCAAATATAACGTGTTACATATTTCTCTACATAGGACTAAAGGTAATTATAGGTTTAAATAATATTGGATCACTCGCAATCGTCTCTCATGTAGAAGTCATTAGTCTTACTAGTAATATACCAATCAAACCATTGAGCATTAGCGTCGGGTGTGTCGTTGGACTGTCCGTTCCAGTCCCACACCGGCTCCGGGGTGCGAAGCGGCTGTGCGGATTGCATCCAGTTACCCTCCATCATCGCCGATCATGGTTCACTGTAGGCTGTTAAACTCACCACACGATTGGGATGACCTGGGTTTGGCCATCACGACCAATCGCATATATAAACCATTAATAAACATTGAGCATTGTTCACTTATGGAAGCGGTCCGTCGAAAATGTTCTACGAGCGGTTGGTTTGAGCTGGAGCGAGGCCACGAGGGTCGCTGCAGATAGGAAGGCGTGGCGCAAGCTTGTGAAGGCCCCGTGCACCTCCGGGATGCGCCTTAGGACTACAACAACATACCATTGAGCGTTTGGGTCAGGCGTGTCACTGGACCGTTCGTCCCAGTCCCACACCGGCGCCGGGGCGCGGGACGGCTGCGCGGGCGGCAGCGGCCGCTCCGGCGGCGGCGGCTCGATGGGCCCTCCCTTCGTGCCGAACTTCACCATGATTGCTTGTGCGCATGACGCGTACAGCACCAGGCAAGTCAGCAACTGAAAAAGATTGGCTTTATGATATGACAATTTTTGAAAAAAATATTTGGGTTCTAATTGACACGAGTTGTTATTTGTTTATTTATAGAGTGCACAAAGACGACCGTAATCGGGGACAGTCGGGCGTAGTTTAAGAAAGAGAACCCGATCTACAGAAAACTGTCAACATAATTAGACATTTCTGTCACATGGAAAGTCATTCCTTTCAATGTCCATTTTTAGAGAATGGACCCTTTTCGCTAAACTAGAAAAAGGAAAAGAAAAAAAATGGACAAGAGAAAAAGGTGAATGATAAATACGAATGATCATGTGGTATTTACGCAGTCTTGGAAGACACGTATATTCGTATAACAGAAATCGGTGAAGGTAGTGACGAAAGGCAAGTATTGTAATAGGGGGTTGGACATATTAAATGACTAAATGTTAAACCGTTAAATGAAATTAAACGCTCTTAAATGAACAAATGTAAAACCCGTTGGTAATATTATCTGTCTAATTTGAAACCGTTTGAAATTGAAACATCTTAAGAAACTTAAGTTCATGAATTGCCCGTAGGGCCACTGGCCGCAGTTGAAAGACATTGCTATAGGGGACATACTTGCTCTTTTATTCCGAGAAATACATGGAACCTTGATGGTACTTGTTTAATTTATGTTAACACGCAATTTCAATAAATTAGATACTGCGGATGATCCTAAATAAACAGCATCTAGCGCGAATGTGAAGATATATGTACCTAGAGTGCGTAGCAAATATAGTAGGTAGGTAACTGTCTATTACAGGGCATAGCTTCTGTTTTGATTAGAAAAAAATATTATTAAAAAATGGACAAGAAAAAGTTAGCTTTTGTTTAAGTCAAGCCGATCTAAACGACCTGTTTTTTTTTATGTAAAATTTTCTTTCATGTCCTAATTTGAACACAAAAGAGATTATGATAATTATAATTGTTGTCAATTTTTGTACATCTACATTAAAAAAGCTAATATAAATAATTACTTTCGAGTAGGTACTTAAATAATTATTTAATTGCTCCAGAAATTTTTGCAAAACAAATCTAAACAGCTATTAAACATACCTAAAGAAAAACGTGTTAGTAACATGTCTACGCATATTGGCATTCAAGTTATCTATAATCGTTTTACATAAATCAAGCGAGTCCTAGAAACACATTGATGGATAAATACACCGATTTGTCGTTTAAAGCAATCCTACAGTCCTGGCCCCGTAGCCGAATGGCATTTCTCCGACGCCAAACGAAAGCGATACGCCGCTGGCTCTGTCGCGCCAATACGCAAGCGCGATAGAGATAGATATCTACTAGCGCTTCGTTTCGTGAGCGTTTCGTGAGCGATTGTGCCATTCGGCTAGTCACCCTGGGTGCATAGCCAACGTCACAATTGCTTACGCTAGCTCCCCCTATCGCTCTTCTGTAGTAGGTAACATGACAGAGCCAGACTGCGTTACGATCACAACGTATCTTCAACGAACGTGACTTCGGCCAGGCCGGCTAGGGTAATTCCATGCGCATTTCGCAGGAGAGCAATTTTAAATTCAAATGAACTGTTTATATACAGTCTTGCATACTAGTGACTAGACAGGCCAAAGAACTGACATCGATTGTTAATACTTGTTTGTAGCATTATGTGTTTAAAGAAGCTAGATTACGAGATAAGATCGAATAAGCCTCGGTGATCTGACAGCGGGTAAATTGTTCAGACCCCATCGGATAAGAGGGAAGGATACGACCTCATGGCACCGCTGCTTAATAGAATAAAAAAGTCTTAATAATGAGTACGAATAAAGAGTACAGACCTAAAGAGAGCCTCTGAGGCATTACCAAAGTTGTGCTGGGTCTGCCTGCACCTTAAGTGCGTTTTCACATTATCTGATCCGATATCGGATATCGGACCGATAATCCATACATTACAGGCGCCATCTTGGATTTTTTCTATTGAAATCCTTCCGACATCCGATATCGGATCGGATAATGTGAAAACGGTCTAACTGTGTGCATAGCCGAATGCACGAACACTCACGAAACGCTCACGATAATATCTCTTTCGTAGCTATCTATCTCTACCGCTCTTGCGTATTAACGCGACAGAGCCAGACTATATTTCTGCAGCGTTTCGATGGCATTTCGTTTTGCAGAAATGCCATTCGGCTACGCTGCCGTCCTATCACTAAAACCCATCTAACCCACAAATGATAGTTTTGAGATATGGGCAAAAAACATAAAAACCCATATCTCTAGGAAATGTGTCGATTTAGTCCAGATTTCTTTTATTCTTAAATTAAAACTAAATTCACGCTAACATTATTTAAAATCAATTTAATTAAATATTGTTTAATTTATTAGAAATTCGCCTTTTTGTGTTTAAGTTATGCAAATAATTCCTAAAATATGTATGATTTTACTGTTAAAACACGGTTAAGTATACTTTAGCCGTTTTTTAGGATTGAATAATACATAAAACATGGCTTAATAACGGCAAAGTAAATTTACGTGTTTATAGTAATCGTAACTGAGCATTGCATAATAATCTAAAAACATAGCTTAATAACCGCAAATACACTAAACAATTTTATACTATCGTATATGCTCTAAAAAAATGCTGTAACCGTTTTTAAGCTATGCAATGACTACTAACATCGAAATAATTTGTATGCATTCCTAATCTAAAAGCCCGCTATATGACAAACCAGCGACGATTACTAGGTTTTAGCATTGTCATTCTTTTTAAAAGGAGTTTATCATTTTAGCAATGTCCCGTTTACCCGCAGTACCTGCACTAAGTTTCAAGAGCAATTCAATTTGTTAAATGAATAAAAGACAACTGTATGATATTGTAACCATTTATTTGCATGCATAAAAAACCTCGTTATAAGTTATGTTACAAATCAACATATTTAAACTTAATATAATATTCTAACATTAGTGAAAACTAACATAACATTAATATGAAACAATAAAATTCGCTTTTTACATTGCAACAAATCAATTTGCTATACCGACACGGCGAAAGGTGTCGCTCTTGGATATCCAAAGTTATTCGTATTATTACTATAATACACTATTAAAATAATGTTTTTATTACCGAGTTATATAAGGTTAAAAACGGTTGACATTGGCAGTTCTTACAAAAAGAAACACGGATTTCATTTATTATTCGCCAAGCAAGTGAAAATAGCAATCTTTATTTATTTTATACTTCAAAATTTCAAAATACATTTAGGATTGTTTGTCATAATAATTTTCTCTCTTTCCGCTTGATTCCGTTCTTCTTAAAATGTATTTTTCTTTTTTTGTGCGTTTGGTTTTCGACAGTTGTATTATTAATATTAATATTACGAGTGTAGTGCTCTATATCGACGGTGGTTCTACATCGATAAATGGTTATATGTACTTATGTGTAGGTCAGTCCTCCTTTTCTGTATGTAAAACTTCTGGATTTGAAGGGTCTGAATGAATTGGTACAGCAGAATACTTATATATCATACATCTTTTTTTTTTTCTTTAAACTAGAATCAATATAGAGATCTTTGTTAACAATTTCTGGTAAAATCAGGTGCATCATTGCTTAAAATTGTATTAACTAGGTTAAATTTAAGTCTGTTTCTCTGTTGTTTGTATTAATTGGAGCGGATAAATCAAGATAAAGCATCATTTTGGATGATACATATGTTGTCATTTTACAATTTTTACATGCTAGGTATAGAGTTCTTCTTCTTTCGAGTCATCACTTGTAGTTTCAATGCGTCTGCGACGGAATAGTCAAAAACCTTCTTTCCTTATATCAAGATGAGAAGCATTTTACGAATGATTAAAGAAGTAAACGTTGTTCGATTTTGTTACAACGAAGGATAAACCCAAATTCGATGATCTTCAGCAACGGTTTTAGCTTGGACCAGTAAAAGGGAGTTTTAAAATTGATGTATTTTCGTCAGCATTGAAAATTAAAGCAGAAACGTTCGACGTGGCTAAGTTAGGCAAAGAATTCTGAGGTATCAATCTCAAAAATTCTTGAAACAATACACAACGATAGAATGTTCCTTGGTAAAGATCGAGTTGAGCAATCCCCTTCTGTTCTACATTTATTAAACTTACTGCTGGTGTGATGACTTGTGGTCGGTTTTTCGGTATTCATTTTATTCGCAGATCTCTGTTATCGTTTGTATCCTGAAGTTCGTAACAAGCCTAAAAGAAATAACATTAATTAATTTGATTTTTGACTGCATTATTAAATCAGCTTGACGGTAATATAATGTTGCGCAAGTAATCCATACCTACATAGGTACTAAAACATTGTAAGGTAAATAAATGCTTACAAAATGTATGTGGCTATGGCAATGCCTACATAGCAATAGGATGGTACAATGTAATTTCTTGACTTTTTTGTTTACGCTTTATTTGTACACAATAGTTTTAACTGGGCTCTTGATCGAATAACTTATGAGTTAGGTATTTACTTGTCGCGGCAAACGTGTGATAATACGTTAGCAAAACGCAAGTTGTGCTTGAAAAAACCTTAAAAAAAAGATATTTAACACTTACCTGGTCTTCGGTTTCTTAACATTTTAAGGAGAAAATGTTCATTCACCGGTCACTACAGCCTTCGCACAACCTTCTGCGCGCGAGCCGCTCGGCCGACTGTCGGACTGGCGCAATAACTTTGGAAGGTATACTTTTACAACTAGCGGGGTTTTAGCGTAGCTTTGCTGGTTTGTCCTGTTTCAGTGTGGCATTATGAATATTTTTTAGTAATAAATTCACCGTAAAGCGCAGTAACTAGGTTTTAGTGATGTATTTGTAACCGAAATTACAATGAAAGTCTTTAAATACACGGTTAAAGGACTTTAGCCGTGTTTAAGCGTAGTATTTTATTTAAAAAAGTGAATGTTATAAAATGTAATAACGCAATTAAACGGCTTTAATGGGAATTTATGAAGCTTATGTCAAGTAACGTTGTTATAGTTATGTATCGTGTGATAAAACTATGAAGATAAACAACTGCTAAGCGCTTTAATATAAGTTATAGAAGTCAAATGTGGGTTTGCGGTTTTATACTATTGAAAAGGGTTATAAAATAGTGCACTTAGCGAGGTATGTCGACTCTGTATCTCGGTAACTAAAAATGATAAAAATATGATTCCAAGACCAGTCGATGGGGAATTCTTTCCTATTTAAGAATATTTATCCAAATGAAAACTGGTAATATGCAGCTTAGAGGGGTTCTAGTGATAGGACGGCAGTACGGGGCCTGTTATCCCTCATTTCTTCAACTAACTGCTTAATGTGGTCCCAGGGGGCCGATTTTTGAGTCTCACTGTCACTAAAATACCGGTTGAAAACGGTGAATTGCCTACTATTTTCAGTGACAATTTTCTGAATTCGAACGCCGTGAGATTCAAAAATCGGCCCCCTGGTCGTATTCCTTATCTTATTTTATTTTTCACTTTAAAATAAATCCATATCACATCTAATATTCAACATCTTGCGTACACAAAGTTGCAAGTGCATAAGTTATCTCAATTTGACTCGTTGGCTCATTGCTTATTCGCTTCCATAGGCGGTTACCAATAGCTTCTATATTGCCAATAAAATTAATAATCCATATAAAGCTAACACTGTTTAAAATTACAAGATAATTTACTGTGCTTATTTTCCTAAACAGTCCATGCTTCCATAATTTTATGTAAAATTTAAAATATCTTTCTTTAGTAAGTTTTGAACGTTTTTATTTTTTGACTAAGTTGTTTAAGATTATTTAAATTCCTTATTTATTGTATTATTATTTTTGTATTTTTGACATGTGTTGTTTATGACATTAAAGGTTTTGAATTGAATTGAATTGAATTGAAAACAACAAACTACGTAAATATTTACGGTTGTAATAATAGACATATAATTTGCTCGTTTATTATATTGCAAAGAGATTTGTCTACTTTTAATATTTAAATATTATTTTATGGAGGAGCAGGCAAACAAGCAGACAGGTCGCCTGATGGTAAGCGATCACTGCCGCCCATGGACACCCGAAACACCAGAAGTGTCATTCACGTTGGCACTCAAACTCATCAAACCAAATCGAATATGACTAATATTTCAGTATATGACTAAAATGATCCACATAACGTAATTGTAATTACTTTTTATTAGATTAATAATATAATATTTTTTTGTAACTTGCTATATGTACAGCTATATAGGTACCTAAATAGATTACAATTATATTGTAAAGCATTCTAGCGTGTTACAAAAACATCCGCTAACCGAAGTGTAGGTCATTTCAGACTAATTTGTTCCAAACAAGATCATCCATCTAAGCCTTGACTACTTTACTAGTGTCTTCAGTTACTTTTCCCACGTGAATATCCAATCTAATTCTGCAACGAAGCATTGCTGCAAATATACATTATTTCAGCAAACTAACTTTATATCGCTGAATTACGTAGCACTGTCATTTCATTCGCCATTGTTTTGCCTTTTGTAACCTTCCATGATTTGCATCATTCAATTTGATGTAAAAGATAGTTCTGGTCGAGCCTTTTATGATTTAACAAGATATGGAAAACATGTTAATGGGTTTTAGATTAATTCCACGATACATACCTGTAACCTCGCCGAGAATCTCATGTTATTTTCTTCTCAGGTGGTCTACCTTTTCATCCGACTCGATACTGAAACAAATAACACTAAATAAAAAAACTGTTGTAGGTTGCCCAAGGTGAGGTTCATTACCAATAAAGTTTATTAAAATGCCAAATATTATTACCAACAAGTATTGCCAAAAGCCACATTTAGAATAATTTACATACTAAAAATATTAAGCCAGCAAATGGCTGCATTAATAGCAGTTAAATTTCGAAAGCCTTTGTCTAGTTTCTGAAAGTTTAATGTGCACAAATAAACACGCCATACCAAGTTTCGTCATAATTAAAATACCTACAGGGTATAAGCAAAAATTGCATTTTAATGAAGTTTGATAGTGTTTGTAAATGTGTCTTATGAAATAGAAGAAAGGTGAACAGGCCGAGCTAATCGTTCACACACAACAATGGCTAACTTAAATGGAGCTTGGCATTTAACTACTGACGCTACCGCGGTTGCTTGGGTTGTTATCGCGTGAGGTGATATAGATTTGAATAGGAGGTTGAGATGAGCTGTTCATAGACCAAACAAAAAATGTTTGGGCTATGGACTTTTTTGTTTACACTATGAACATTATAATGGTGAGAAAGGTAATGGCAGCTTATTCTAACTAGACTATCACTTGTGTAAAAACTAAGTGGTTGGATAAGATCCATGTAATTCCATTGTTTATGTAAAGAAATTGAAATATCAAGTGTAATAAGCAACTTTTTTATAAAATACCTTTAATAAAATACCAAGCGTACAATATTATTTCTTCTTATTGTGACTTGATAAAATATATAGTAATTGATTGATCAATATTTGTAAAAACAAAACTCTTTTTTTTAGTTAACCGAAAAAGTATTTTATACAACAGAAATTTTAACATTCTTGTCATGTCTTCGCCATCAGGCATAATCAAAAAAGTCTCTTATTAAGTCTCATTAAAAAGGCTTCATTCTTGCGGTTTATTTATGTTGATACAATAATTGGATCGTTTAATAGTGCTTCAGCGCGATCATTACAACGCCAAAGGAAATATTTACGTTTCACAGATTAAAAATACTAAACATTAAATTACTCTTGTATTACTTGATATGGATATAGCCAGATATTAAACATCGTCCCGCAAAGGTTAATGGCTATCTCATCGCATTGTATAAATTGTTGCGATCGCCTCGTGACCTGCAATTATACTGTCATATCATGCGAGAGCTTTTTTAAAGTTTTGACTGAACTGCAATCATATTATGCCTGGTATGTAATACTGAGATTAAATAAATATAATTAACAATATATATTTTTATACTGTACAGTTGTCCATTATGTACATACATTTATAGGTACGTATGAAAACCTATTTAACTTAAAGTTTTAGTAAAATGTAAAATATTTACCAGTTTTTTTTTTAATACGTTATAGGTTGATCAGAAATAACACCCATTTAGGCATTTATACGGCAAGATATTTTAGTTAACATCAAATTCAGACGACTGACCAAATACCGAGTTGTAATGAAACTCGTATCGAGATCTCGTATCATTATAACCACAAAATTAAAATTAAAAAAAACCCCGACATAGTGGATCGATTTTAATGAAACATGGCTAAGAATACTCCCGACTAACTCAGCTTTCAAACAAAAAAACTAAATCTTAATCTGTTCATCCGTTCGAGAGCTACGATGCCACAGACAGACACACACACAGACAGACAAACAGACAGACAGACACGTCAAACTTATAATACCCCTTCGTTTTGGCGTCGGGGGTTAAAAAAGTATAGTTTATACCTACAATGTTCTACATAGTCCACATCCAGATCAAATAAGCCTTTTCTGAAGTCTTATTTAGTTTAAAATCGGATATCATTACCAATATTATCCATTTGCCTCGATTAACGACGCAATTCTATGTCAAACGTCACTCATAAGTAGTCATTCATTCGTAGTCGTAATAAATTAGATGGCAGTTACTGGACGGGCCGCGGTTGCCAAGTTGGGCGTTTTATTTCCCTAAGCGTGTGAGGGAATTTGTCATAAAGCGTAACTGCATTCCGGCGGCGCGGGTGCAGGCTCTCCGCAATAAATTAGGAACGCACCCGCCTCCTTGTACGGGACGGCTGTGACTTGTGAAATGCTTTTTCGCTACTCAATTTAAGTCGAGTCTGTAATTACCAGACATTCGATGCTTCTTTTACAATGTGCAGAGAAATGCGTGAGTGACAGCGCTCTTACGGGCAACCACCGTGACCGCTGTGGATTGAATAACCGTTTTTTTTTATTAAGCGGGAATTTCATGCTTTTAGATGTCCATTATCATTATTTAATTGTGAGCGTAATCACTGGAAATCCATGCATATCTAATTCAAATATACTTTACTGTATGCATATTAGCGATTTCTTTTAGCAATGCCTGTGTATGTAATTTGCATTTTAAATAGCCATAATATAAAATCTAAGAGTTTCAAGGAATACATGCATAAACAATGACATTATTAAAAGCTATACAATGTTTAACGAGCCTAGAGTATTGTGCGTTCGAGCAGCCAACATGTAATTGGCTCTCCTTGGCTCAGTGCCTTGACAATGTGTCAAATAACAAAGAGGCAACATTAGTCAGGACAAGTAATGCAAATTTATCACACCCACTTATCCAATGGATCGCGAATCGCGATGTAATTGTTGCAGTGAACTTGGTTGGCATGACATTAACATGCTAAATGAGGTAGACAAATTAAAAACAAATCGGCCAATGGAAAAGTCTGTCTGTCTCGAACGACAATGAACGAATTTTATGAATATTTAAAAAAGTTTGTTTTGTAACATAAGGACTCAATATTTAGAATTTGTTTATGATGGCCCATGGTCATATATCTCATCAATAAATTAGCTCATGGCAAAATGATTTGCATAAAAGTGATTTATGACATTTGAAGACCTATCTACGATATGCCGATGATACCATTAAAATTATTCCCAGAATATTTTATTGTCTTAGTAAAAATGGGTACATAAATTGAAAAAACGCTGAGATTGTGTCCTAAATATGCCACCGCGTTTTCACCATTCCTCCGTCCTTGGCCAGGATCCAAATACTTCAAATGAAATACTAATCGTACCCGTTCGACTGCTCAATGTAGGTAATGAGAATCGACAATCATTTGATAATTTGACTTAGCATACAAATTAGCCATTATTTCCAGGCTGTTTTAGTACAAATTAGGCACGTAATTATACAGTAATTTTCCTGAGTGTGAAATCTGGACCTTGTCAGTTGGCAGTGGTAGGTAGTGGGTGATTAAGTGGGTGACTACTTAATTACTGCGCAAAATTGTTTTACGCGATTGAGCTCTTTTTGTTCTGTTTTTAAACGTTTCATGTTTGTTACTCCTTAGTGAAGGAAAATTCGTTTCTTCGGTAAGGTTATCACGTGGCATATCAGGGAAATGTGTCTAAATATACCTACGTGTCCCCCCGTAAGAAAGCTAAAAATACGTTTATTGCACATATGTAAACACAAAATAGTACATTACGATACAAGTGCGTAAAAAATGAAGTCCGAAACGAGGTGCGATAAATTAAAACACGACCGAAGGGAGTGTTTTAAATCGACACGAGTTACGAATTTCCTTTTCGCACGTGTATCGTACGACGTTTTTCAGTACAGATGAGCCTCCGAAGTTTCGACCTGGCATATAATGAACTACTTCTCGCACTAGTGCGTAAAAAAAACACCATTTGTACTGAAAAAAATATTGTAGGATCAATTTACCTACATCCATGTGCATAGCATTTTTTTTTTACTTTTCCAGAGGTCACTTGGTTACGCCTGTACCGCGGGATTCGCAGGAGACCAATATTGCAATTGTATGTCAGGAAAGTTAATAGAAAACACAGTAACTATAAATCATGAAAATACAGTGTGAACAATTATTAAACATTGATTCTATTGCCCAAGATATTACAGTTTATAGAAGTTATTATAAAGTATGGTTATAATTAAATAAGTGTTGAATTAAGTGGGTAATTGTGATATTAAAAGCTTCAGAAAAACTCAGGCAGTTATATATACTCTAACGTCCAATACTGTGCCAATTTCCTTAACATACAAGGTATTATATGACGCGAACCGTATGGTTACGTGTCCGTTGCGTGTGAGGAAGGGCCGCACTGGACCTGCCCTTCCTCTGCTCTAAAATATAGGTTTTACTTTCCAATCACAATCACTAATGTGCATGTGTGATATTCATGCGTGAAGTGATTTCACTGCTTATACTTTAGTATTTACTCTCACTTGAGAGAAAGATCAACAGGAAGGTTAGCAACATGCACATTGCACATGCACTCCAAAGTAACTGAAGACATTTTTGCATTTTTTCTAAAATATCAGTACTTTTCTTGAAGGGATTCAAGACAAAATATAATTTCCGATAATAAGGCATATCCAAGATTAATCTAATAAACATATTCGATCGTGTTCATGAAACAAGAAAAAACAATATGAAATCAATGACATAATAACTCCGTATAGACAGATAAAGTCTAAGGAAAAAACGTACCTCAGTACCATACAGAAAAAGGTACGGTGGCCTAGATGGCATTACACCTTTGGGGTACGCTCAGCTAGATGGCGCTAATATTAATATTGCTATAAATAGCTTATATAAATTGTCAAAACTGAGGTTCAAAAGTTTTAAGCCTGTGTCAAGAGATGGCAGTCTATGCACTGTGATTACACATTTTACTTCGACAGTAACTCTGTATATCGATCCTCTTTGTTAGTACTTATAGTAATTTATGGTGAATCTATTTCGCTTTTATAGATCTGTTCAGATAAGCTCTTTTTTGGTCATCAACTGGGTTTTTGCTCTGTTCATTGAAAGTCCTACCTCAAGGCTTGCCGTGCTAAGATCTTGCAGCATTTGTTGCAGATGTGACGACGTATGGGAGAAGAGGACTATGTCGTCAGCAAAGCGCAGGTTTGTCAGCCTCTTGCCGTCGACTTCTATGCCCATAGTCTCCCATGAGACAGCCAGCTTCTGAAATATCTCTTGGAGACAACTGGTGAACAATTTCGGAGATAGCGGATCGCCCTGTTTGACGCCTTTCTCTATGCTAAATACGGGACCGGGTGCGTGCAATTTAATGCTGGCGGTGCTATTACTGTAGATAGTTCCAACGAGTTCAATATATGCCGGGTGTATACCTTGATTCTGCATGGCGGAGAATATGGAGGAGTGTTTCACGCTGTCGAAAGCTTTGCTGTAGTCAACAAAAGCAAGGTATAGGGGGACATTGAACTCGTTGGACTTTTCTATTATTTGATTAAAGGTGTGTAGATGGTCAGTGGTTGAGAAGCTAGGTCGAAATCCGGCTTGTTCGGGTGGCTGATGTTTGTCCAGCAATGGAGCAATTCTATTTTCAATTATTTTAATAAATAATTTATACAAATGGGATGTTAGGCTAATTGGACGATAGTTATTTATATCGCATTTATCTCCTTTTTTGTGCAGAAGTACTATATCAGAATGACAAAACTTGGAAGGGACCTTGCCAGTGTAAAGAACGGAGTTAAATAATTTAGGGTTCGGACTGGAGTTACAGTTTTTGGGCAATAAAAGTGATGAATCGGAAGAGTATAAAGATTTATAAAAAGTTGTGGCAATTTCAGTGATTTGGTCCCTGCTAGTACATTTTTTTCCATTTGCATCTCGAAGGCTTGTGATCCAAGGTCTTTCCTTGTTTATGCCTTGTTTTGCCGTTCGGAGACATGAATGGGTCCTTAAAGCTACTTCGACTAGTTTAGTGTTAAAATTTCGTATATCTTGTCTTATACTTCTTTTCATGGTTTATTGTTTATTGTTATCAATTTGTATTGTTAGTAGGTAAATGATATGTCCGCTGTCATACTGACATTTATGATTAAAGAGATCTATGTATTTATATGAATAAGGCCCACTTGCACCAACAACTTAACTCAGGGTTAGTGGGCTGTCATCTGTCAAATTCCATATAAAATGGTGGGTTATTATTATTATTTATTTATTTGATTATTACACCTATTCAAAGGTAACAATAGTATAAATATACAGTGCTCCACAAAACTATGGTATAAGTTCAACAGAACCGTGGAGTCAAGAAATCAATTAATACTTCTAAAGGTAAAGTCAGTTAAAGATTCCCTGATGAGGAATAACCCTCCATTTTCGTTGGTGCAAGAGGCCCTAAAAAATTAACAAATTATTACTGTAGTGAGACGTAATAGTTTTAAAAAGACTGCACGACCGGCGCCTACACACAATTATGGTTGCCACTTCTCTTCTATTAAGCATATCGCTAGGTTCTCCGTTCGTATACTTATTAGTAATGAGTGTGGTTAGCACGCATTCATTAAATGACATCATAAATTTCATGGGACAAGGTTAGTTTGTCCACTCTGAGCTCTGAAGATTGATGTGAGGTGACAAAGTTAGCACCTGAGGTATTACGTGGATCATATTTCAGACAACAAACTAGCTGATCTAGCCATCATAGATAACACAATTATACTTAGTTAGCGTCTTAAGTAATTAACCGGAGAGACAGCAGAAGTTTACGCTTTAACTCGATTTGCTTTTTATATGTCCGGATATTCTTATGTTGCAATTTTGAACCGATTCGAGTAAAATTGTGTGACAAGATTCTATGATTATTTTCTCGATCTAGGTTTTGGATTTTTTAAATAATTGAAAGCCAATATATAGCGCTTATGGCGCTTAAGACCATCGTGATCGTGATACGTTTGTTATAATGCCATAAAGAAGTAAGTGTTTTTACTTTGGTGTTTTACAGATCATAGAACTACTAGTAAATTTACTTTTTAAATCACAGTAAGAATCAAGTTGTATTTCTATAAAATATAATTGGACATGCAGTTAGGACTCGTACGGATCACTCATGGATTAGGTAACATACCTAATATGGTTCTTGACAAATGAAGATTGTATACGTTTACGTACTAAGATTCTACTTATTGGTGTATGACTATTTAGTTATTTCTCAAGACTTAGGTATCATTATGTACGTATATGGTTTTAAACTAATAAAGATGTTACAAAAAGGAGAATCATAGTAAGTCCCAATACTCTTCATGAATATATTCACTCGGTCTAAATATAATGGGCATTTAGTTTTTACCTCAGTTGAGTTACACATCCGCTTACGAGATATGCGTATCAGATGTACGTTTCAATAAATTCATTAACTCGGTAAAAACACCCAGTACATATCCATGGGTATCTGTTATTGTTTTAATAACAAGCCATTGTTAAAGTTGTAATTAATACCTAATGTGAAAAACAAGGAAATAATAAAGTATGTTAATGGTACGTACTGACATCTTTGATGCTAATCACAGGATACGTGGCTTAGCAAGGGCAAGGTAGATTATTTAGAGGTGGAAAAGAACATTAGCATTATTAAAGGTTAAAATCCGTAGATATATCGGTACCTTCAGAGTCACTGAATTGCGAGTTGAACTAACGCCCCGAAGGTTTTGAACCATCACTTGATTTGCTGGTATGCATTTTCTATAAGGAAACCGAGTTCCAAAATACTTCTTCACACTCGGAGAAAAACAAATACCTATGCACATCATAGTTTATTACGATTCAAGTGCGGAAAAAAACAAATAGCGATAAATTAAGAAACTCCCGAAGAAAGTGTTTTAACTAGACACAAGTTATGATCCGATAAAGTTTCAACCTGTCATAAAATTTACTAACTTTCCGAAACTAGTGCGGGAAACGCGATATGTACTGAACAAAAGGTATCGCTACAAACAATTATTAGATATGAACAGATTACAATCACTTGTACGTTAATTAGCGGAAGAATCCTAAACGCTTCAAAAACAACTTAATCAAACGACAAATCGCAATTATGTTTATAGCAATTATGGTATAAATGCTTGGCAACCTTCTCAATCTTGTTTACTTATGTATAGTCATCTAACAATAGAGGGAAGACATCGATTATTCACACATTATACTGGCACTAGTTTCCCGTTGCTTTCCGAGCTCTTGGCGATCGTTCAATGGCTAGAAGAAACCACTACAGTGGTTACTTAAACTGAAATATGTAGATGCCATATTTGACAAGAAAAAATTTACAATTTGTCTAATTAATGAAGGTAAAGACCAGCGCTGGAAGTCGCCAGCAACATGCTGAGATGAGACCATGCATTTCGTGGCACTTTTTTCTGTTAGCCTTTGTGTGTATGGTTACTTGTTTGTGTGTCGTTAATTTTTGTGTATATTATATTGTTATCGTCGTTGTTAAGTGCTTACGAATAAAAAAAAATCTATTCTATTCTATTCTATTCTAAAGCGCGACTTTACTAATGAAGAGCTGACTTCCTATCAGGATTGCTACACAGTGAGGAAATGTCTCCAATATCCTTGGTTCGCCTACACGTTTTTTTATATAAAAGCTAGCTATGAAGTTGTATGCTTAGTAGTCTTCGATTCTAGATAATAGTTCATGTAAATAAAATACAAAGTATGTCCCTCAAACGAACTGGATGATTTAGAGTTATTCCACTCGTAAAGAATGGAAGCCCTTATGTTTTATTATTATTATTATAAGCCTATTGTGTCCCACTGCTGGGCAAAGGCCTCCCCCTTCTTTCTCCATTCTTCTCGATCTTGAGCTAAAACTGGCCAGTCTGTCAAAAAGGAGTCCAAGTTATCCCGCCATCGCCGGCGAGGTCTGCCGGATCCTCTGTTCACTCCCATTCCATGGCTATCTTGGCCCACAAGTCATTCGGCATACGGCAGACATGTCCAGCCCAGTCCCACTTTAACTTGGCCGCTTTTCGAGCTACATCAATTATCCGAGTTTTTGAGCGCAGCGTGGTGTTTCGGATTCGATCCCTTAGTTTCACACCTAATATGCTTATGTTTACGTAAGTAATATTATTGGAACAGCACATATTGTATGCATTAGAGTTCACGGCCACGGTTGCATAATACTTATGATTACGACTGCGCGAGCGCGTAAATGACATGTGCTAATTCTCATGTGGATTCTGTACAAATACTTTTTGTATACCTATATTCTTTAGTTTTGCACTTAATGTGAACTTGACACGTTTGTAATGTATCTGATTAGGTAAGTATTAGTGGCTTTAGTAGCAAGTCGATATTGACCTACTTATCTTATACAATGGGACGAAATTTAACACGCATACGAAGATCAAATGACAGCACTGATCGATAAAAAGAAAAAATGTTTAGCTTGTCTACGAGTACACGTTCTTTAAAAAAATATTGAATTATCGATTGAAGGCGTGCTATCTAAGATTTATACTAAAATTAGATTTTTTGCGAAGGTATGTTTAAATATTTCATTATTACATCGTTGATAGCATATAGGTACGGCAAAATGGAACTTGGTAAAAAGTTTTAGTGGTTCTGGGACTCTTATACTCGTATATATACATTTTTTTCAGTTTTTTTTGTATCACTTGGATTGATTAAATAAAGTTGGAAGTATAGTCTTCGATCATTGACTCATGACTGCGCACAAAAAGCAAAGAAAAAAACTGCAATAGCGGTTCGATAGCAACCAGGTTCCGACGAAGATGAACTCCACAAGACTTAAATAATGTCTATTGTAGTTTGTGACTTCATTATATCACTTACACAATACCTCTCCGTACCCAATAGAAGTAATAGAGGTTAAAGAGTAGGTTACGTGTTCCGTACGCGTGGTCACGCAATGTTTATTATTTAACTCTGCCTTCAGTCATGACCGGCCCGATATTACCCTGTCAACACTTCACCATTTCTCTAAACTAAGAGCCAAGAACGATTTATTACTGGACTGACAAAGCCCATACAAAAAAGCGTACCCCTGAAATATATGGGCCTTTTAGGCTTAAAACTAGATGCCGCTGTTTCGCAGCCTAAAGTGGCCAAAATCATATTTTCCCCAAATATTTTTGCTTGTTTTTATTTTTATAAGAACAAATGACATATTTCTTTATTTAAAAATCATGATATGACAATCAATTTTTAAATACATTTGTAGGCATCATCAGTGTAGTTATGATAGTATTGAATAGGTGGCGCTAAAAAATCGAGGTACGATTCTTAGTATGAAAGTAAATCACTATAGTATAAAACAAAATGTCCCTATGTATGCTTAAATCTTTAAAACTACGCAACGGATAGAGTGATTGTAGAGGAAGGTTTACATGTAGGTATAGTACCCGTGTGAAGCCGGGGCGGGTCGCTAGTCCTATATAAATGATCTTTAGTAAGTGCTATAAGCAGTGATTTTGACAGCACATTCCCACAGAAAATGTCCAATTACATGCAGGCGACGCAGGAGTCATAGAAAATTCTACCTAGACTGATAAAATTTCTGGTACCGTATTGAACTTTTTACATATTTGTAATATTGCAAGTGTGATGAAAAACATAAGAATATTGCAAATCGTCTTCAAATCTCACCGGCAATCCGTCGTGATTTATTTTAACTTACCCTCGTGTAAAATTTCACTTTCGCCCCAAGTTGCACATGCAAAATGTAGTATTAAACGTCTAATTCCTACAAAACTATGACGTTTATGAACCCTTGCGCGGGGTTATCAAAATCATTGCCAACTTAGCTTGGTCTTATTCTAGAGTAGATAGAACATCTACCATGAGATTGTTGCTTTAGAATACTTTACTCGATATCGTAAACGGCACGATCGTAAATAGTATGGAGATCATGGAAAAGTATATCAAACAGCTTCTTACTAAACTTATACTCAGTTTTTGTAGGATTTTTTGGTGTTTACGAGTATATAAAGTAACGTATTCTAAAACGACAAGATCTCATTGGTAGATATTTAGGACCACTTAGATCGTACACACATTGGGCAATGGCACAGCTATTGCCGTCTTCATGTCGAAATATAAGAGGAAGAGTAAGAAAATAATTTACGTGTAACCGCAACTCATCCGCGCCATTACAATTTTATAAAACCGACGGTGTGCGTGACATCAAGACATAGTGTTTCGAAAAAGTTTTTAGTATAAGTGTTTATTTGTAAGTTATTGTTGTGATTTTGAGAATAAAATCAAATGTTTCGAAAAATATAGTACAAGAAAATTTACATCTTTAGGACATCTGCTGATGTAGCTATTATTTATTTATTTAAACTTTATTGCAATAATGACGGACTTAATGCCTATCCTGTCCATAAAAACACACTTGGTAAATTGTGAATATTTATATATTTCAAAACTTCATTGCAATTATGCTTGATATCAGAAGCTCATATATTACAAATAATATATTATTCAAAACCAATAAACTTATACTACTTAACTACAAATAAAAAATTAGGCTCAAATAATTCAATATGCATATAATGCATTATACTTTTTACTGGCACACTTAGTTACAGTGTGTATTATAACAAGAAACTGAAAACTTTATTATACCTATTTACCAATCCCACCATACACAACATAGATTTCATTTATTCCATATTCCAGCTTTCGGATGTTGAATTTTTGTAAGTTGAAGTCAACAAAAACATAAAAAAATACCTCGTTACGTGATATTTAATTGCAACAACAACACAAAAATTATGGGCCTGAGACATATTTCCAATCGGGCAAGTAACTAACAACTTCCTATACAAATAGAGGAACTTGTTTCTTTTATCTAAATATAGTTCTATCATACTATATTTATACACGAGTAATCACTTAATCAAAAAGCAAATATATCACTCCATTTAACAATAGCCGTGGCTTACTATTCTTGCATAAACAACCCGTTAGGAGATGCTAATGCCCGAGAGGCCATTAATTCTACGATACCAGTTCCGCGGGTTGCCTCGAGATACTCGTGATGTCATGAACTGCAACAAGGTCAGCTATTTGACACATCGCTGTTGCTTCTGTTAAGTAGTTGAGATAATGGATTTTATGAGATTATACGTGTTTATATGTAAAAACTTGGTATTTATACTTTTTATTATTACTTTCCTATTACTAGCCGCCGCCTCTAATGGATGCGTGGCTGTCGACATGTGTCATATACATTTATGTCATATCATATTGAAAATGTAAAAAATAGTTTTATTAAAGTAGTGAATAATAAACTAACAGATGGACAAATAGACGTTAAGTGTTATTTCTAATCGTTTTCTTTCAGGTTTGTAGTAACATTTCCTTTAGTTTTGTTTTTTTTTAAGTAACACAGCTCATCACAGATGAAAACAAACTGTTTCAGATATCGCGTCATTTGACTTAGACTCATATAAAATAAATACGAGTACTTACGTATTTTGCATTTTTACGTTTACGAATTTTATATTTAAATAAAAAAAAACATAATTAGATAATTACTTTTATGACTTCGCTTATATTCCGAATTTGAAACAAAATAATAGTTAATTCTGGTCACTAAACACAATAATAATATAATTGTAGGAAACTGAACTCGGACCAGAAAATAAGGATTAACAAACTGAGCAGGAATATATCAAGTGGGGTGTCCCAGCTTGCCGTGCAGTACCAGGCGGTTAAGCAGCAAGTGTTGGTCAACAGTGCCTATCTAAAAGCTGTATCTGAACAAAATAACATCGTAGAACAAATCAAAGAGCTCCAAAATAGCTTACAAGTTGCCCCCAAAATAGAACCGACTGTATCCTTCGCCGACAAAGTGAGAACAGGTAACAACTCATCTATAGTACCTACCAAGACCAACTCTATAGTAATTTACCCTAAGGAGAAGGACAAATCAAGTGAAGATACCAAAAAACTTGTACAGGACCTGATAAAACCAGAAGCTCTCAAGCTACATGTTCGTGGAATGAGAAAAACGAAAAACGGAGGCGTTATTATAAATACCGATCGCAAGGACGACCTAGAAAAACTAAGAGCATCCCAGCAGCTTCAAAAATCAGGACTGAAATTAGAAGAAACTACCAAAAGAAGACCTAAAATCATCTTGTTGGGCGTGCCTTCAAATATAACAGAGAACGAAGTTTTCGACTGCATTTATGAACAAAATATTGTAGATCAACAGCCAAATATTTCTAAGGACACATTTATGAGCTCTATAAACCTAAGTCATAAGTCTGGCAAGAAGGACCAAGCCACATGCAATTATATATTAGAGTGCTCTGCCGACATAAGACGGATACTCATTCAGCAACAGCGCGTTTTTATCAATTGGACTTCCTGCCCAGCACGAGATTATACTATGTTAACGAGATGCTACAAATGTCGGCAATATTGTCATTCTGCTAAATACTGCAGAGAAGCTGAATCCACATGCAGCCACTGCGGATTATCGGGACACACCAACAAAGAATGCCCCAAGATACTAGAACTACCAAAATGCGCTACATGTATGCGATTCAAAAAACCAGCTGACCACCAAACTGGAGATGATTCGTGCCCAGGAAAGAAAAGTGCCCTTATAAGGTATTTAAATACCATAGATTATGACGGCACCTGCTAAAACCCTACCCTGTTATTTATACTATGTCTAAAGAGAAACGTTTTATTATCACTTACTAGCTTTTACCCGCGGCTGCGCCCGCGTAATAAAAGTATTCATTAAGATTTTCATTTGGATCCGTAGGGACCGTAGGTTTCTCTGTAGGTATATTTATCTGCGATTATTTCGATTGCACATAATACTTTTGCTTGCAATGATTGTAGAAATATTACACATCGACCACAGCGTAGGTAATTCTATATACGCTGGGGAAACCTTTATAAACATCACACATAGCCCGTATTTCGACACTATGATCGGTGGGTAAAAAGTACTTTTTTCTATTATCCCTTACAATTTTTTACATTTTGCTTATACTTATCGCAAACGTAATCTTCAAGCAAGCAAACAACGATCGTCTTAGAGCACATTGATTGTAAGAGACCGCCGACCGATTATCCGTATCCCTCTAACGATACCCATATTATCCGTATCCGTATCGCTATCGCTAACGCTATCGCTATCGCTATCGCTATCGCTATCGCTATCGCTATCGCTATCCCTATCGCTATCCCTATCGCTATCCCTATCGCTATCCCTATCGCTTTCCCTATCGCTATCGCTATCCCTATCCCTATCCCTATCCCTTATCAAGATGTTTAATGATATAACACTTTAAGTTCTCGCGCTTTGTACACATATTTAAAGTCACATACAGGTCGAACGCGATTAATTAACATTATTTTTACCTTTTTTTCCAACGTTTCGGCCAGGTTGCACTGGCCGTGGTCGCGGAAGACTGACGTCCCAGCAAAATGTCACCGGAGATGTAAACAACACAAAACTACCCGATATTAATTTATATAAATGTTCGGGGTAGACAAATAAATATAATCTACCCGCTTTTAGTTAATGTTTATTTCCCACCATGTTTATTTTAAAGGTAAAAATAATGTTAATTAATCGCGTTCGACCTGTATGTGACTTTAAATATATGTTTAATGATTTCTTATCAAGTGCTAAAATATAAAGTTTCATGGTTTTATCATTTAAAATTAAGAAATCCCATACAAACTTTCAACCTCTTTTTCAACCCCTTCATACCTTTTTTTCGTAATAAAAAGTAGCCTATGTTCTGTCTCAGGGTCTAAAGATTGTCTGTTCCAAATTTCATCAAAATCGGTTGCGTGGTTTAAGCGGGAAAGCGTAACAGACAGACAGACAGAGTTACTTTCGCATTTATAATATTATAGTATAGTATAAGTATATATAGTATATATATATATATAGTATATAGTATATAGTATATAGTATATATAGTATATATATAGTATGGAAGTATGGATGGATTTAAGTTAATGTAAACCTACTTACTTACAATTTATAACCTTTATTGTTTTGCTCAATAAGCACCTAACTACATTATACTGACCTACTAACACGAAATGCCTAAGATACAAGTATTAAGTTACTTAGTTTAGGTATTGGCTAATTATGCAGTTTAAATGATTCATTAAGTGTATGTAATTTTATTTGCGCCTAGCGCGTGCTGCGAAAGGTTAATTATTTTGTTGTAAACGATCATTTTGCAGTTTTTATCACGTAATTCTAAAGCTGATCTATCAAATAAATACAACATTATTCCACAATTTCCACATTAATTACATATTATACAGTACTTATAGATAATGGATATTACAGGTAAAATACAATCTCACAGACATCTTACGAGTACCAATAGCCATTAATACTGCATGTACCAAAACGCAATCCATTCTAACCAATTATGAATCGAACGTACTTAAAGACCACGTAGCCTGCATTATTGCTGCTCAAAAAAATTTCGTATGTGACATTCGCGCAAAAAAACATAAACCTCTACGGGCTAAGCCGGCGGCATATACACGCGTGATTCACTATGACGCGCGAATTATACAAATCAATCTTGAACACACAATAGGCTAGTTTCCTACTAGTCAAAGACATATGTAACTCCGTATAGACGGATAAAGTCTAAGAAAAAAACGTACCTCAAAGCCCGCTCGGCTAGATGGCGCTAATATAAATATTTGAAATTTTAACATATATCAAGCTAACAATATGGGCCAAATTGTCAAAACTGAGGTTAAAAAGTTTTAAGCTTGTGTCAAGAGATGGCAGTCTATGCACTGTGATTACAGATTTTACTTTGACAGTAACTCTCTATAATACTCGATCCTCTTTGCTACTAGTCAAATCAGCTTCTTTTTATGAACTGTCAAAACGATTTGCTAATATGGAATTACACTGATTTAATATATGGAATTACTATGAAATACTAAGGATTGACGTCACTGTCAATTCATTTACTTTATTAATATATCTTTCTTTTTGGCTTATTAAATAGAAATTATGTTTTTATAGAGGTATAACTACTGTCCATATTTTTCTTATAATTATGTGGAGCTTTATTTCGTGCACTGCATAAAATATTTTATTTTAAGTATAGGAAACTAGCCAATACAACACAAACACGCGTCTTCCTGCCGGCGTATTATGATTCCAATTTTATCATTTATCCACGTGGATAAAGCATCCGTCACGCTTTGGCAAGTATGTCAGTGTGAGAGTGACAGTTGTCTTATCCACGTGGACAAGTGATAAAATTCGAAGCATGAAACATGAGGAGCCCGAATCATTTTGGCCGCTCGTTTCTGAGGTCGAAAGAAGGGTTCGAATGTTCATAAAGATTTGAGCATTGAGTGTTGAATGTTAAATGAGCATAAGTAAATTTCGCCAACAAAAATATATTTATTTAATTTTGTATTTTTTTTAGTTTTTAGAATACATTTTCGCCTTAAATGTAAATGTTATCCGTAAAACTGGCACCTAAAATAAATTCCGACATTTTTTTGTATTGAACCGAATGATAAAAAATCTGAAACTAGACGAAATCCAGTAAAGTTTATAGTCATTTTAGACTTGAAATGTGATAGGAATACACTGTTAAAACTATTCGGTTTCCTTTTGTTACACTGGGTAGGTTATATCGGCAATTCACTACGCGTCCATCCTTCATTTTACCGCAACATTTTACGTAACACATTGACTTATTTTGCAAGCACGATCTCAGTTTTGGTTCCACGCCGCAGCTTTGTCCCCAAAGACGATGGAACAAATGCCCCTGTCGCAAGATCCTGCCAAAGAGCACACGACACCAAGAAAAGTGTAACCTTACGTAAAACTGTAGTGTTTGTAACATCGCTATTAGAATCCTTTCTATCTACGCAATATTGTGTCATAATTTAGTTATCATTCTGAATTTGAGTGGTCAAAATTGTTGTATTGCAATATGCCGGAAGGCAATCTCAAGACGAGCTCGCTGAAACCGCGGGGTGTTCTTAATTTACCACTTATTCGTACTGACTCACGCTTAAACTTAAATAAATTATACAGTGTCTACTTTATATGTAAAATTTTCAGGTGATTTTGAATATTAACTTAATATATGATACCTAAAATAGTGGGGATACATTTAAGGGCATGTTTGGAAACGCATTTCGATTTCTGATTAGGAAAATGTAGCAACAAAATTGACGGTAAAAATTATGCGGCAGGTCTTTCAAGTCGGCCATACCACTACACAAAGGCCAAACACTTTCGAGCAAAAAGTATAGGAGTATTATAAATGGTGTCTTTTTTCAACTAAGTATAGGTACCTACCTACACTAAATCAAAAACTTGTTAGCAATTTTATAAAAACTCCTACTGTCAAATGTTTTTACCATACCATATCAAATGTTTTTTTAATAGATATTACCTATTTGCCTTTATCATTAACATCTTACAGTTTCCGATTATAATATGTAGTTGTACCTGCCATTTGATCTTTACGAACGTGTAAACACCTACGTGATACCGATATTTAGCAATCAAGAGTTTGACGCAGTTAACTACATTAAACCTCGACTCTCAACTCGTGGTAGGGACCCAGTTATTTTTGCGTATTATTTTTCATTTTAGAGTTAACAAGTCACCATTTTAATGATATGCTCTTTAGATTAGTAAGTACCTATGCTTTCTAAATTTAAGCAATTTTGCGTGTCGTCTGCCAATTAGCATATAATGGGTACCTATACGGGTCTGTGCAACGCAGGAATCAGAACAAACTCGTTACATGGGCCGGGTTAAGTAATCTTACGCTACTTCTTAGACTTCGCACAAAACATTGCACGACATCGACATGAAGACGACTCCGTGAGCCCAATTCTAATATGCATTTTGATACTGAAATGATGTAAGTTTTCAAGCGCAATCGCAAAGTTTTGAAAAAAACCCCGACATAGTGGACCGATTTTCATGAAACATGGCTAAGAACACTCTCGACTAACTCAGCTTTCAAATAAAAAAAACTAAATCGAAATCGGTTCAGCCGTTCGGGAGCTACGATGCCACAGACAGACAGACCTTCATACAAACAGACGGACAGACACGTCAAACTAATAACACCCCGTCGTTTTTTGCGTCGGGGGTTAAAAAAAAGGTTTTTGTATGAAATTTTATGTCATGTCATGTATGTAAATAATTAAGTCAAAACAGTTTTTAAAATGATCAAGATTTAACGAATCGCTTTGAGTTACAATTGGTACCACCCTTGGGCAACACTTGGATCGTCTGGCGGGGCCATTTACCATACCTCTAGTGGCCTGTTTTACCACAGTGACAATTGTCGCCCGACAGCGACACTTTGCCGTTCATTGCCTGTTCAACAAAGAAATATTAACACTGCAATATTTAATGTTACTTATCAATCCAGAAACAGAAATGTCAGTGTCAAGTGTCAATGTCACTGTGATGAAATAGGCCACTGGGCAGATAATAAACTAAAAGCCTAGCTTTGAGTTGTTGACATGCATGTTTATAATTCAATTGTGTAATGTAATGTTTCAATTGGAAACCATAATTTATATAAATGAATAATTCATATCCTTATTCATTCATATCGCACTAACATGATGTTTGCATGAAACACCGGTCACGAATATCCTCAAGCCAACTAGGTAAATTAAATATTTTATTGCATACGAAAATTATTTCAATAGAACTCATTTAAATACTGAATGATTCATTTCTCGTGGAATTGTTTCTTAAAATTACTTGATATTGATAATCTTCTAACAGTTTAAATACTGTTACATTTGTCATGATTAGGTACTTTGTTGAAAAAATTGTCGCACATTTTTAAATCACATTTAAAAAATGTGAGACATTTTTTCCGGTGAGTTACAATCTCTCGTGAGGAATCTCGTTTCTCAGTAGAAAAAGTATATAAATGCCAAAATTAAAAAAAAGTAAAACAGGCAACAAAATAAAAATATGGCCATTTATGCTATTAAAAAGGTAATTAATGTAAATTATGGATAAATACTCACTCGGTCAACCATTATTTTCTAATATTGCTAATAGGATGTACCTATGTACTTCGCATTACGTGCACCGCGACACAGTACAGATTACTTAAAATATTAATTTACAAAAAAATAGTTACAAATATTACAAATATCACGCAATCAAGAAAACAAGGAAATTAGTCAAATGGAGAAAGGATTGGGTAGGGCTGCGCCCACAGAATTAGATTTAGAAGTAACAAGTTCATCTATTTGTAAGGCGGCCGAGCGTGTCCGATTTTTATTAACCGCCTTCCAAATCTCAAAGGAAGGGGTTATCAAGTCGTCTGTGTTTTTTTTTTTTTTTTAATGTTTGTTCCTCGATATCTCCGTCGTTACTAGACCGATTTTGAAAAAATTTTTTTTGATTGAATGTATATGCATACAGATTGGTCCCATTTTTCTCAGAACCCAGTTCTGATGATGGGATCCTGGAGAAATCGAGGGAACTCCTCAAATCTGAAAGGCATACATATGGTGATTTTTGTGTTTTTAAAGGAACAGCATGCATTTACGTACGGAACAGTGACATTTGGTGCAGTGGAACTCCTGATGATGGTCAGAATGGAACTCCTCAAATCTGAACGGCACACTTATAGTGACTTTGGTATTTTTATAAGAACAGCATGCACTTACGTCCAGAACAGTGATATTTGGTGCAGTGGAATTGCTGATGATGGTCAGAACGGAACTCCTCAAATCTGAACGGCACACTTATAGTGACTTTGGTATTTTTATAAGAACAGCATGCACTTACGTCCAGAACAGTGACATTTGGTGCAGTGGAACTGCTGATGAAGAGTGAGCCGCCCCTGGTTAGAGTTCCGTTCTGATAATCATTCTCATCTGTAAGTACTTCAGAATCATCCAGATTTCAAAATTGGTTCAGAAATGACGGAGATATCGAATAACAAACATTAAAAAATATACAGACGAATTGATAACATAATCCAACATTTGAAAGTATTTATCACCAGAACCCCAAAGGAAGGCGGTTTTTTTTCTTAAAAATTATGTACTGAAGTTGTTACTTGCCTGTGATTTTAAATATGTCTCAGGCCCTTGAGTGTTCATAATTTTTGTGTTGTTGAAATTAAATGTCACGTAACGAGGCATTTTTAATGTTTTTCTTGACTTCAACTTACAAAAATTGACGCCCGAAAGCTGCAAGCTGCGATTAAAGACGGACAACTCAGTGGATTTTACTGAGTTCATTTGACACGCTAAGTAGATACTTTTGCTTGATCTATGGTATATAATGACATCTGTGGCCGCGCCATCGTTTGCGTCACACTCGTCACAGTACAGATTATCACTCATCTGTTTTCCATTCAATTTGATCAACCACTAAAACTTAAAATGTATATACTACCTATATTACTTATTCGCGTATTCAATTTAAGTGTCAAATAAATAAATGTTGCTTTAATGCAAATGCCTGCACTAGTCGTCCTTTTCGGTATTGACCATTAGTGTCATAATTAAGCTGAAGGAGAAAAAGCATCAGACGTAGTTTGGTATTTAAAGATCACTCATTTGTCAACAATCTAAAACATACTCGTAAATAACTGGTTAAGTAACGAAGCGTCCGAAGGTCGACCCTGTATTATACGAATATCCAATGGCATTTTGTAATGTTATCAATATTATTAGAGAAATATGAATATCGTTAGAAATTCTATCATGTATAAGGTTTCGAAATGGTAAAGACATTTTGTTGGGTCGATTGCTGGGAAGAGTCGAGCGTGTCGTAATGAATTGGGCGTTGGTACGCAGTCTGTGTTTAGAATTAGATGAAGCAACCCGGTCCAGCTACAATCCAGCTAAAAGCTACAGTCCACTGTTGTAGGTACATACATGTATTTTACAGTGGTAATTCTAATATTAATTGTTTTCCAATGTTGCGTGCGTGCGTGCGTGCGTGCGTGCGTGCGTGCGTGCGTGCGTGCGTGCGTGCGTGCGTGCGTGCGTGCGTGCGTGCGTGCGTGCGTGCGTGCGTGCGTGCGTGCGTGCGTGCGTGCGTGTGTGTGTGTGTGTGTGTTTTCCACTTTTCAATTTATTCTAGTCTACCTTTCGTGGCAAAACTCATTGATCCCTATTATCCCGAGGTCGGTGAGAACAAGCTACTACTCACGGTCCATGGTCCTTGTTAAAAAAAAGAGAAAGATCGTCACTACTTTTAAAAAAACTTGTATCTTCGTCGTCAATGAAAAGAAAATTGTAGTAAGTATGTATGGAATGCATATAGACTTACTGCGTTTTACCTTTGAGGAACAGCGTGAGATACGAGATTTTTAGGGTTCCGTAGTCAACTAGGAACCCTTATAGTTTCGCCATGTCTGTCTGTCCGTCCGTCCGTCCGTCCGTCCGTCCGTCCGTCCGTCCGTCCGTCCGTCCGTCCGGGGATAATCTCAGTATCTCAGTAACCGTAAGCAATAGAAAGCTGAAATTTGGTACCAATATGTATATCAATCACGCCAACATTGTGCAAAAATAAAAAATGGAAAAAAAATGTTTTATTAGGGTACCCCCCCTACATGTAAAGTGGGGGCTGATTTTTTTTTTCATTCCAACCCCAACGTGTGATATATTGTTGGATAGGTATTTAAAAATGAATAAGGGTTTACTAAGATCGTTTTTTGATAATATTAATATTTTCGGAAATAATCGCTCCTAAAGGAAAAAAATGTGCGTCCCCCCCTCTAACTTTTGAACCATATGTTTAAAAAATATGAAAAAAATCACAAAAGTAGAACTTTATAAAAACTTTCTAGGAAAATTATTTTGAACTTGATAGGTTCAGTAGTTTTTCAGAAAAATACGGAAAACTACGGAACCCTACACTGAGCGTGGCCCGACACGCTCTTGACCGGTTTTTAAAAGTAGTGACGAGATAGCTTAAGGTGCAGGAACGTTGTAGAGTAAGTAGGTTTAGTATAATTACATCAAGTAATATGAAAAGTCCATACTTCTGCAATATTATAAACAACAGGTTATATTATAGGGACAGGGACAGGGACGATAAGACGATAATATAATATCTACTTATTTACAAAAAAAACTTATACAAATCCTTATAGCAAAGTTTGCTCCTAAAAGCCGTAATAAACCATGTTGAATCTACGATCACATTTAATATGGCACACGGATTAGTTGCGATTCGCCTGAACCGATTTATTTTTTGCTTTTAACCATAATTTCGAAAACCGATTCATGACATTTACTATTTTATTCAATTTGCCTAAAATGGCAATCGTGGCTACATGATTGATTAGCAACTGACAGCGTGGAGCAGCTATCGATGACAAGCCAGGGTGCGTAGACAAATGACCAGTCGCTAACGAACCGTCGCGAGCGTTACCCAACTGTCTATTTCGCTCCCAAACGACAGACGGATAAAGAAAGTTGCGTATCTTTGGCTACGGAACGTAAGCGATTGGCTACTTACCTATGGGCACAGATTAAATATCGAACGAACGCGGCCCTTTATTGGTAAATACGATGCAACCCGATTAAATAATGAAGGTATTTCTACACCTTAATAGTTCGCGTCAAATTTCTGTCACCGACTAACCTAATAGGCGTGAAGGGTCTTACGGAACAATAAACACAATGCCGTGTTATTTTGAATATCTTCTGACATACATTTCAATCTGTGAAGAATGAGAATAATAGGGAGTATAAAGTATAGGTTACGTTTCATTCAGCATTCCTACAACAATTTAATTTGTAAGTTGTTTCATGAATCTATAAAGAAATGTTTAAAACCTGTATCTTGTCTTGTATTGTAATAGTACACAAGTACAGAAAAAAGGAAGTTCGAAAAGACCGAAGGGAGTGTTTTAAATCGACATGAGTTACGAATTTCCTTTTCGCGCGTGTATCGTACGACATTTTTCAGTACTGGCCCCGTAGCCGAATGGCATTTCTCCGACGCCAAACGAAAACGAAACAGTTTCTCCGACGCCAAACGAAAACGAAACGTAGTCCGGCTCTGTCGCGCCAATAGGCAAGAGCGATAGGGATAGATATCTACTAGCGCTTCGTTTCGTGAGCGTTTCGTGAGCGTTTGTGTTTGAGCGAAATAGAACAAATGAACCACTTCTCGCACTATAGTGCGTAAAAAAGCACGATCTGTACTGAAGGATACTTTTTTAACCCCCGAGGTGTTAGAAATTTGACGTCTTTGTCTGTCTGTCTGTATGTCTGTCTGTCTGTTTGTCTGTCTGTGTGTGTGTCTGTCTGTGGCATCGTAGCTCGCGAACGGCTGAACCGATTTCGATTAAGTTCTTTTTGTTTGAAAGCTGAGTTAGTCGGGAGTGTTCTTAGCCATGTTTCATGAACATCGGTCCACTATGTCGCGGTCGGGGGTTTGTTCAAAATTTTAATTTTGTGGTTAGGTTATAATCAAATTATTAACATACTTTCTAGAACATCTGCAAATAGGAATGACATTTTCTACAAGTGAACCAAGTTGTAACAGGATAAACGAGTGCACTCGGCTACTCATAATGGCCAAAGTGAAATGCAACCAACGCCTTGTTTGGAGCTAGGAAGCCTGCCTCGGAGACAGATGTCAAGAGATACGGGCACAAAGACCGAATAGGAACTGTGGATGATCTTTCCGAATTTGGAATGGAACGTGCTTACAGGTGAGCATGAAAATATGGGAAAATTGAAGAATGTTTCAGAGGAAATGAAAGGAGACTTTCATTTCAGACAAAAAATATACTTATTCTCATGAATATGAGTCTTGTACGAATTTTTGACATGTGGTATTTCTGTTTATCAGTAAACAAGATAAATCTACGCAACTATCGGAAAAAAAAAAACAAATTATTTTAACAAACAATTTGATTTGTGTTTTTTTAAGTAGTCACACTACAATAATTATATAACTTAAAATTAGAAATAAGATGTCATATATTTAAAAAACCGGCCAAGAGCGTGTCGGGCCACGCTCAGTGTAGGGTTCCGTAGTTTTCCGTATTTTTCTCAAAAACTACTGAACCTATCAAGTTCAAAACAATTTTCCTAGAAAGTATTTATAAAGTTCTACTTTTATGATTTTTTTCATATTTTTTAAACATATGGTTTAAAAGTTAGAGGACGCACTTTTTTTTCCTTTAGGAGCGATTATTTCCGAAAATATTAATATTATCAAAAAACAATCTTATCAAACCCTTATTCATTTTTCAATACCTATCCAACAATATATCACACGTTGAGGTTGGAATAAAAAAAAATATCAGCCCCCACTTTACATGTAGGGGGGGTACCCTAATAAAACATTTTTTTCGATTTTTTATTTTTGCACTTTGTTGGCGTGATTGATATACATATTAGTACCAAATTTCAGCTTTCTAGTGCTAACGGTTACTGAGATTATCCGCGGACGGACGGACGGACGGACGGACGGACGGACGGACGGACAGACAGACATGGCGAAACTATAAGGGTTCCTAGTTGACTACGGAACCCTAAAAAATGTGACGATGGCCTAGGGGTTCATGGATTTAGCCCGGATTGCTAAAGACGTGTATATTAGTTAATATCTAATAAGAGTAATTTGAAGATAATACTTTTTTTTATTGAAAAGCTCTAACATTGTATTGATAGTTTATAATTATCGTCCTTAAATTTTTTGCTATCATCTTTCTCCAAATATACCATATAAGTATCCAAAATATACCAAAAAAAGATAAAACATATTCATCCACATACTCGTAGGAAAATAACGATTACTCTTACATCCCCAATATGAATATTCAATCAAAAACTCTTCGACAAGTTAATAACATTATGCATTATAACACTTTAAGTTCTCGCGCTTTGTACACATATTTAAAGTCACACACAGGTCGAACGCGATTAATTAACATTATTTTTACCTTTTTTCCCAACGTTTCGGCCAGGTTGCACTGGCCGTGGTCGCGGAAGACTGACGTCCCAGCAAAGTGTCACCGGAGATGTAAACAACACAAAACTACCCGATATTAATTTATATAAATGTTCGGGGTAGACAAATAAATATAATCTACCCGCTTTTAGTTATTGTTTATTTCCCACCGCACGACACACAGCACTCACAACATCCGCGCACTGGTCCGAAGACAAACCCAAAGTTCTTTCCACCGAGCGACACTATTATCCCCGGATTGTGAGGGAGGCGATCGAAATTAAAAAATATCCTAAAAACTTTAACAGGGAAGACGGGTATAGATTATCGCCAACATGGGGACCAGTGATTCAAATGTTCAAACCAAAAGATCTATCTTCGGACCAGTGCGCGGATGTTGTGAGTGCTGTGTGTCGTGCGGTGGGAAATAAACAATAACTAAAAGCGGGTAGATTATATTTATTTGTCTACCCCGAACATTTATATAAATTAATATCGGGTAGTTTTGTGTTGTTTACATCTCCGGTGACACTTTGCTGGGACGTCAGTCTTCCGCGACCACGGCCAGTGCAACCTGGCCGAAACGTTGGGAAAAAAGGTAAAAATAATGTTAATTAATCGCGTTCGACCTGTGTGTGACTTTAAATAACATTATGCATTGATAGCAACTCTGTAAGTAGGTCTTGCGACGCTATCGGCTAGCCATCTACACATAACAAGTATGACTGGAATACTAATGAAGTTATCCATGTAACCTGAGTATTTTCAATGTAGGAAGTCAGTGCATTTATTGCAACCTAAAAAAATGTATTTCTACTGAACAAAATGTCAAGTTGAGGTTAAAACTTTTTGATTTGATTTAGACCCGAATCGACCACTAGTCACGCACAAAAAGTTGTAATTTGTCATCCACATTAATAACAATAATAACACATTTCAGAAGCTGTCTCTATACGTGGGACCCTCCAATTAGCGTAAGTTGTTAACAATAATTAACTCATTGTCAGTTTTGTGACAATAATTAAACATGAGATTTCAATAAAAATATTGTTTTTGTGTTAATTAGGTACATAAACTTTAAGCTATAATCTACATGTGAAAAAAGTAAATTTTTAGACAGATTTTATACTTAATTGTCGTCACAAAACTGACAGCGAGTTCATTTTTGTTAACAATATACCTGTTTGCCACCGACATGGTATAAAAAAAAAACTTACGCTAATTGGGGGGACCCAAATTCTGAAAATGCCCAGAAACACATGAAAACACTGATTGTACTCCCCTAACGTTGATAATTTTGTTCGGCTTCTTCTAAAATTATGAAGATTTTACATTTCCTACTTTTCTTATAATTTTAATATTAACTGCAATGTACACCGTCATTATTGTATGTATATTATCATGCTTTAAACATAACAAGATTCGCATTACATTGTAAGACACAATTCAAGAAAAATCTTTAAAAAGGTGGTAGAAAACAAAACACATGCCATTATTAGTCACTGAACAAATGTTTGTTCAGTTTGAGGAATATAATCTACAGTTTATTTCTCCTATTACGTGAGACACCTGGTATATCAGTAAACCAATCACTTATCTAAAAATGTGTAAATATTTTCAAGGGCACCTTGTTGTAAGTAAATTACTTGGATGATTTATTATACCTACAATACCTACATACAAGGAATAAATACCAAGAAAGAATGCCTAGTTAACATACTACCACTTTAGATCTTAATAATTGGCATAAAATGTAGATTTAACACAGTTGCTAAAAATTTTATGCCCTTAAAAATCAAAAAGTACAATGGTAGGTGTATCCAGCGCACAGTTATGAATGCATTCCGCTTTTTAGGTCTAGTAATAAAAAAAAAGTTCGAATCTAAAATAACTTTAACCATAATAAACAATTTATTTGCACATAAAATACTACTTTACGATGAACATTCTCTACACTCCGATTATTTTCTGTACGATATGTAAATACTTGAATAGCAATAGGGAATCTCAATGACCTAATATATTTTCAATGTCGTATAGGCACCAGTTTTAATTTATTTTAATTATAATATCTAAAAAAAAATACTTATTTCATTTGTACATAATATTAGTTGCCCTCGTTGCATGCTAAGTTCAGCATTCGTTTTAAAATCATTATACAATATGTCATCTGTAATGAAGGCACTAGGCGTGAACAAGTCTCTACTTAAACCTTGGACATATTCTCTAACTACTGGTATTTGCAATGTTTCAATAATTTATGGAAGTGTACAAATTATTTGATGACTAGTCTTTGCCCGCGGCTTCGCTCGCGTTAGAAAGAGACAAAAAGTAGCCTATGTCACTGTCCATCCCTTCAACTATATCCACTTAAAAAATCACGTCAATCGCTCCGTTTTGCCGTGAAAGACGGACAGACACACAACCTTTCCCATTTATAATATTAGTACCTACCTATGGATTATACCTGTATATAACTTACTATTGCCAATATGTAAAATGCAATTTGAACTTAAAGTCATAATATGCATTATGCATGCGTGAATGAGAATATCGAAATATGCTTTCAAATGCCTCTTCTCTCATTTCACACTATTTTAATATTATGTTGTTTTTTCCGTTAGAGTAACTGAGACACAGCATAACGTCGTTGAGATTGCCAATTCCGTTATGTGCATTTTTTCGATTTTTCGTTTTTTGCAGATTTGCCTTTAAAATTGTATTCCACGTCTAATGCAAAAACCAGCATACGCAAATTCTCCTTGGATCATGTTTTAACTAAACACATTTGTGATTTTAGCCCCAAAAATAAATACACATGTGCTTCCAAGCACATATAGGTTTTGGTAACCAAGTAAAAAAAACGAAATTGATAATTACTACTGCACATGTGTGGATTCAGTATGGATTGTTGCTTAGTGTGCTTATGAGTTTCGGTCATATATCTTGATTTTTCAATTTTTTTTTTCTGGTATTCAAAGCTAAATATTTTAACCGTAAAGTATAACTTATTGTGTTTAATATTGTAAAGTACCTTTTTGTCGTCGATTATTCGGCAAGTTTTTCACATTTTCTAACACAGTAAGAGGGTAGCAATTATACTCCATTCTAACGTACTTGATAGAATATGAATTATGATAACTTCATATCTGACATATTTTAACACAGACACACACTCAGTAGTAATCGTTTATTGGTGTAGTTGGGCATCATCTACTGTGTAGTATATCCTGCGTAAGAGTAGCACCAACCCTGGTAAGAAAAACGAGGGTGTTGTAAAAGGCGACTAAGTTCACAAACGAAGCAGCTAATAGCTATAGGGGAGATAAGCCACTAGTCTTCGAGAAGGAAAACTACAAGCTCAAGCCCGGGATGGAATCCCCGTTAGGCGCGAGTAAGGTCCAAGCTGAAATATGTGGTAAACTCCTCGGCCTCCGACGGCCAGTTTCCAAGAGGGTGGTGCAGGTGCGGGGAATCACAGCGATTTCCTTGACTCCTCAGTCCCTGGTGGTGTGTCTGCCGAGGTGTGCGATAGGGCTGCGTTTTGGCTCCTACCGTGTACTGTATGTGTCTTTGCTGCTTTGGTATTCATCTGCATACAAGAGCCGATATAAAGTTTAAAGTTGTGGAACACATCACTCCTCAAATCACAGAAGAAACGCATAAACTTTTAATTGACAGCCTTAATGCCAATACTTTATGCCGATGACGCAGCCTTTGTTGCTACCTCTGTGAGCTTCAGCTAATGATGGGTCCAATCTCTAAGGCAGAAATTCCACTCGATGGCACGCTATTGGAGACAACCTTACGACAATAACCGACAATCTTTCGCTCTAGGCAGAGGTTGATATTTGTATCGGTAAGGCAGCTACCACTTTTGGAAAGCTTAGTGCTCGAGTATGGCAAAACAGACTCCTGACTACTAAGACCAAGGTGTTAGTCTTTCAGGCTTGTGTATAGACCATACTCTTGTACGAAGCCGAGACGTATGCCAAAGTCAAACGCCGTGGCATCTCCTTCTATAAGCGATGCCTGCGTAAGATGTTGGGCATATCATCACAGGTCGTCAAACCAGAGAGTTCTAGAAATCGCTGCCCAGTCTGACCATGCTTCTCAAACAGAGGCAACTGCGTTGATGGGTATATGCATAGGATGGAACCTCATGGAACCCTCTCGTTTACCACGCCGTGTTCTTCTGGGCATAGTAGCGAATGCCAAAAAATATGTTGGGAGGTCATTGCTTCGCTTCAAAGACTGTGCCAAGAGGTACTATCAGCTGCAAAAGTGCACGGAGAAGTTAGGAATGAATTCATTGATAAATTCACCATGCACTTTTGCAACTGATAGGACATGGCTGCCTTTAAGATCGGCTACCAAAACTAGGACACGCTTGCTAAGAAACGGAGGGAGTGGCGCAAGTGCATTGAAGATGGTCGCAAGTTCGTCCATGGACCTGGTTTGCGGCACTTGCAGACAAAAGGGAAACAAGGTAACGTAGCAAACCGTCTCAATTGGTTGCAAGCTTCCCTTGTCAGCTATGTGACAAAGTATGTCGCTATCGCATAGGTTGTCGCTATAATTACGTTGAATTTAGTCAGAACGAGTTTTAAGTTCTTTTTTTTAATTTCGTTTTCTTTCAACCCCTTTTTGCCAAGAGTGGCACTGAAACTTGAGTAGTTCATGTGCTCTGCCTACCCCTTTATGGGATACGGGCGTGATTGTATGTATGTATGTACGTAAATATATATTATTAGTAATTGACAAGGAAGGTCTTTAGTTTTGTCAGATACTGACATTTTCCTTTGGATAATATCATTTATTTCTGATACAAGTGATTGTTATATCATGTTGTTTTGTTTTTATTACCCTAAACGCACATAACTTACTCTGATAAACCTCAAATGAACAGTATTTATGATTCCTATGTGCATGACTTACACATATGTATTTAGTAAGCTCAAAACCAATACCCATATGTGCACAAAATTAAGAAAAACGAGTATATCTTAATTTGTGATTTATTATTTCCCATGTTTTTTCACACAACATATTTCTTGCTATTTTTGACACATTTTGGATACAAATTGAAATGATGTTTGTATCTACTTCTCTAGTAAATCGATTTTTTGTCTCTCCTGAAAAGTAGCTAAAATGCACATAGCGGAATTGGCAATCTCACCGACGATAAACTATATGAGCAATTCCCGTTAAGTTTGTACATTTTGATCACATCTCCGATTTTGATAAAAATTGGTAGGCTGATAGAGTCCATGATGCTGAGCAAGATCTACTAGGTTTCCCAAAATGTCCTATGTAGTTTGTATGAAACCTTCCTTTTTTTTGTTACCAGATTTCTATACATTTTCGGTAACAACAAGGAAAATTTCATACAATCAACCTAGGACATTTTGGGAAACCTAGTGGATCTTGCTCAGCATCATGGACTCTATCAGCCTACCAATTTTTATCCAAATCGGAGACGTGATCCAAATGTACAAATTTAACGGGAATTGCTGATATACGGTTCCCTAACCATTTCATCTAAAACGAACGTACGTAACTACGTACGCGTCTTAAAAATCAAGTCTTATTTACTTCTTTTTTTTCATCTCTATATACCTATATAAAACATATTTATTAAAAAAAAGTATTTCCCTAATGGTGAAAAAAAAACTGAAGCGCCATTTCCCTTCCCACAATCATCCATACGCGAACGTTATAAATAATCAATACTTGCTTATAATTACTCTATATTTACAATTTTAAAATTACACTAACATTGAGTGACTTATTGATAAATTAAGCCAGTCAAATTAAAACCACCTAAGTGCATTATTTATAAACAATATTAATCATCCTTGAAGATCATTTATAGCACGACATGACTAATTGAGTTATTTTTAAATCGCCCAAAGTTATGAAGTATAAAGCGCAATGCGTAGAAGCCTTCGGGCTAAATCAGATTAATTATACCATCTAATCATTGCCATAAAGTTGAAGTATTCACATTACGTCGAAAGTTGCCAGATAAATACGTTCTTACCTGAATAATGTATTTCTGCTGCGGAAAATTAAGGCGATTATAATCATTTGCATGTACTTAGAGATTACAGGAGAAAGTATAATACTTACACTTAAGAGTATTACAAAAAAATACTTTACCGAGCCTATTAACAGTTTATACTATTATAGTCAGAAGTGCTCAGAGACAGGGGTTAAAATTGACCGCGAGATTTCATCTCACAGTTGCTACTCGCATAGGCCACTCATGTTACGCAATTATGTAAATATTTTTATTGTAGTTATATATTTTCATAACATTAATATAGACGTTACCAACATTGTTAGTTTTGGCAGATGTAATTGTAAGTATCTTAACCCAGAATTGAATTACTTTATTTGTTTAGATTAGATATTTTTTATTACTTTATTAATATGTGAAAATATGTAAGTAATTTGAAACACTAGATCCCTTTGTAATAATACAGTACTTTCTTACTACTCATTACTAAATTATTTAATTACGAGTAAAAAGAGATTTTTTATCTAAATTGATATTATGAGATTGCGACGTCATTGTCATCTGGCGTACTTATTTTTATTTCATTTCCGTTTAATTTATTAAATTGATATCTGCTTTGTACGTTTTTCTAACAATTATCATGGTGCTTTATTTTACATGCGGTTTAAAATTAAATAAATAACAAGAATCATCTTTATCAATACATCCGTAAATTTATTGTTCTTTGCTAACTATTATACCTCAAATTTTCTTATTGCATAGCAGCCTATAAATACCAAGCATTGCATTGAACATCTGAAATAGGTATATTTAATGCGCAAAAAAACTGTGCATCAGTAAAAAGTTTTTTTTTTCTGCTACGAGTATAACACAGATCTTCAGCAAAGCTATATACACCAAGCATTGCGTTCCTGAACATCATACATTACTAAAAGGGGTGTATATTGAATACACGCACTGTAGCTGAAAATAAAAGGGTGTATAATTAACACGCACCCTAGGATCACCAGCTCGTATCACGGTTCACAAGTGCACTGAACGTTCACAGAGAGCGCGGATGTGTCTTCCTCGCGACGCGCGAGCATCAACTGGCGTGCGCCGGCGCTTCTCGCCCGGCTGATAACAGATACGGATAAGATGAAGATTCGGAGACTTGGACGAAAGCTGCGAGGGCCTTGATAACGTGTATGGGATGGCAGATTTATGAGAATGTAGAATTTTGCAATGTAATGATATGCGAGACAGGTGTGAGCTTTCGGAATTTTAAGGTAGTGGTGCAAGCTTCAGCATTTTCTCAGAAGCACGGTAACGTTCATATAAATTTCTGGAGACTAACACGAGAAGTAACTGATAGTTTTTTAGTAATAGGAAGCTTTTTATGCTTGTTATGCACTGTTATTAAAAATTACTATGTACTTTTAACTATAATATTATCACATGTATACTTTTAGTAGTTACAGGGTTACAGTAGGTATATTGTATAATTTCCTTACCTGTAGGTAAAGTATTGGCATAATTTCACTACTGGCTATTTTTTTCTACTGTCGGGATTAGTGGATACACATACCAGAAACCTTGGTAAAAACCATTGTCAGGACTTCCAGTCGTGGTTCATAACAGCTTTGAATGAAATAAATAGCACTTTCTTCTCACACTGTTTACTGTACAAAACTGATTACTTACACATCATATGTATGTGATGTTGAAGGAATAGACGTGAAAGGAAAACCGAAGAAAACGATTGACAAAACTGTATGAGAGATGATAATATGAAATGAAAGCCAGTGAATGCTTAGATAAAGGAATGCAGTATCTGTAGAAGTCCATACAAAACAGATCTCAAAAACACCGGATTTACCACCAAAAATGTTCACGCGTCGCCACTGCTATACATATAAATTATAAAGGTACATAATATATGGAAGAGGAATTAAGGGCCACCGAACGTTGATGCAACCTACTTATATTACTAATTCACAGTAGTTTCATGTTCTTTTAAACAGAAGATCACCATATTAGTATAAGGCATTTAAACTGGTTTTAACATATATATGTATGCATTTTAATATTGTTTTTGTTTGCAAATGTTTACGGATACCTACAGGTTGCGTTGAGACTAAGAATTCTTAACACACGTGAGTTGTAAACAAATTACAAAATACTTACACTATTATATTACTTAATTGAGGAACGAAATTTAATTTTATGGCAAATGCTCAAAATTACTGTTGAGTCTGTTGAGTCTAGTCTAGGGCCACAGTATAATAAAAAGTACTACTATCGTACAGTATGGCCACTCCCGCTCCCCGCTGAAAGTGCCGCCTACTCCTTCTCGGTTACCTCACAGTTACCGCCTGTCAAAAACGCGAACAGTCGACCTGTCATATTTCACTCATACAAGCATAGTACGCGTTCACCTACACGAGCTTAGACTTTGTGCTAGGAACGCGCCTCTTTCATATATTTGATCGCCAGTGTCCGAGGTGTGCTAGGGCTTTAAAGGGTTGCTTCCTCCATCTAAGGGGCTAAAAATCTAAATCTTAAAAGGGGGCCCTGAAGGATAGCTTAAGTATATGATATATACTAGCTTTTCCCGCGGCTTCGCTATGCTTAGAAAGAGACAAAAAGTAGCCTATGTCACTCACCATCCCTTCAAGTCCTTCAACTATCTCCACTTAAAAAATCACGTCAATACGTTGCTGCGTTTTACCGTGAAAGACGGACAAACAAACAGACACACACACTTTCCCATTTATAATATTAGTATGGAAGTTTTCTCTGCAGCTGACTGTGTTGCGTGTAGGTAATCATTACTTGCCATTACTTATATTTCTATCCCTTAAAGTCAAGAGTTGGCAGACAAGCATGGTCGCGTGATAAATGATAAAATATCAGGCCGTCCCTATCGCACTATTTGTAAATTCGATAGGCCTGTAGGCCTAGCACATGATGGCCGCGGGAGTATGTCGCCGCGAGATAGACTACCCGTCCTTATGTCATTAATACAGTTAGAAGAAGACGTGGCATCTATCTCGCGGCGACATACTCCCGCGGCCATCATGTGCTAGGCCTACTGTTGTTGACAGTTTTTAGGCTATTGTACTTAACATTGCTGAAATTTATTTTTTTGCTAAAAACTTAATAATGTCCAATTTGTTGTTTACTTATCAAATAAAGTCATGGTTATGTTTAAAACCATATTACTTTTTCTAATAAAAAAAATCAAAATATACTATTATTTATATGTTATGTGGAGATTTTATGTTTACCTTTTAAAACAATAGTTTGTTTTCATTCAGACTTCTTTTTAGCACACTTTTTATGTAATGGTTATAGCAAGAACAAAGATTTATTGGCGAATATGCATTATATGGATCATTTAATTACATATTTCGAACTAGTTAATAAATCACTAGAATGGTTATTTACTACATCCGCTAAGAGCCAATAGTGTATAACGATAAATAGCATGTTTCATGATAATCACTACGTAAATGGCTTTAAAATGTGATTGGAATCAATAAGCGACCATCATTTTATGTACAGCAGGCTTATTTCTTTGTTTCAATATCTGCAACAAGTAATGACACATTTTATTGACTTAATAATGCTAAGGAGCGCAATGAAGACGTGAGTATTTGTTACAATTATAAAGTTTTTTTATTAACATAATCAGTGTGCGTAGCCGAATGCACAAACGCACATGAAACGATCACGATAATATATCTTTCTAGCTATCTATCTCTATCGCTCTTGCGTATTGGCGCGACAGAGCCAGACTACATTTCTCCGGCGTTTCGGTGGCGTTTCGCGTCGCAGAAATGCCATTCGGCTACAGGGCCAGGCCTCTTTGTAATACATATGTTCGATTTATAAAGCATTTTCTAAGGTCCAAAATATTCACTAATTTCTATTCTTAATTTTTTTTTCATCCTTCACCAAGACTGCCATGTGAAATAATAATAAAAAACACATTGTTTTGTAAATGTTTTTATATTTTATTTTTATATACATATTGTAAAATACCTAGCCTAAGAATGAAAATAAATACTGAGAAAAAACACATTATTAAATAAATAACCAAAGTGCAGTTTTTTTTGCGTCCAGAAATAGCAATAATCCGAAAATTGTTGAAAATAAGCAAGTGGAAACTTTCACAAATATCACCGGATATGCCAATAATGCTGAATACATATGTTTGATACGCTCTAATAACCTGTCTGTATTTTTTTGGCTTACGCATAAAAATACACGATGAAATTAGGAACTTGTACTGGTTTTTGTTTTTGCTTCAACTTACTTGAACCACCCATCCATATCTACTCGACTAGTACCTACTCGTACCAGAAAACGAAGCAATTACTTACCTAGAACGGTTTGCAATAAGTATAACACATTAATTTCTCGCGCTTTGTACACATATTTAAAGTCACATACAGGTCGAACGCGATTAATTAGTGCCCATTTAGACGGTACGAGAACTCGCATATGAGTTTTATTACATTGCGGTATTTGATGGCTGTGCAAAATTGTACGTTACCTCAACAGCCCGCAATGTAACTAAAATCGCATGCGAGTTCGCACGCCGTCTAAATCAGGCCCATTATTTTACCTTTTTTTCAACAACCTGCAACCTGCTGCTCCTGCTGTTGCTGCTGGTGCAACCTACGTTGAAAAAAGAGTTACAATAATGTTAATTAATCGCGCGTTCGACCTGTATGTGACTTTAAATATACAGACCTAGAATGATTTTTTCTTTTTATAAATTAAATAGTAAATATTCCATTATATTCATGTTTATTTAATTTCGAAGTTTACATGTGTTAATCTTAACTCAAAATCTAGTAGATTATTTCAACCAAAAAATTCGATATATTCATATTATGTAGTAATCAAGAAACAGATAGCTCAAATACTTAAGTTCTAAAATTTTTACCTTTATATAAGTATGTTTACATTGTTTAACCACAACGCATGATCTTTATGTTTATAAATATCATCTGATGTTATACGTATCAAAATGACAGATAATAAAACACCCTCTATACATCTTAGAATACTCCATGTTCGAGTAGGCATTATATGAACCATGGCATTACTTCCACGTTACATAAAATTCCTTCCAATATTGGTTACTAACGGATATCTCAAGTTCCTACTGCATTACATAGCAATAACTGTACTTAATGATCTGCTATGATACCTTGATATTAAGGACAAAATTTTAGACTTCTTAGGTGCACTAAATGAATATTGACGATAAATTCAGTTTTACGACAGAGCCTACGTGCTTAATTTAATTTAATATTTAAGATATGTCTTAAATTAGGTACTAATGCATGATCTTTAATAAGATTAAATATGTTTATGTTCAGGTATGCGAGTTGATATGAAATAATAATTAAATGTTACGGTTTATCAAGAACGATTATAGGATTTTTAAATTTTTCAAAACCTCAACAAGTTCAGTTTGTTATTTGGTATACTATACAGGTTGAGCCTACTTAATGGATTAAAAAAAATATTTTTTACTGAGTACTTTCCCTGGTAGTCCGTTACAAGGAAGAGCCAATTTCAATATAGAAATTTCTTATGAAATTTTTGATAAAGGCACATGCTTATAATACAAACAATAGCTTATATGTTAGGTACTGTTTCTTATGATATTCCGCTCGTTTAATTTTATGTTAAATATAGGATTTCTCGAGGAGTTGGGATGGCAGGATTAGTATGCTGATAAAATACCGTATACTCGGTATTGTCCAAAATACTGCACGTCTTCTCCTAACGAGTTAGCTCCTATGACGCCATCATTACAGCAAAACCTGGCAGTGTCCAACATACTTGACATAGATTTTTTTCAAAACTATTATACAGGGTGGGGCCTCCTGTAACAAAAGCAAAAAATTAAACTGTAGGCTACACTCCTTAATTAAACTGACCAACATTTGTTCAGTGACTTTTAAAAATTATGAAGTCTTTAAATTTTTAATTTTTCATACAAAATAAATATTAGCTTCAATGTACGCCATTATTGTTGTCATTGACGTTGTCTGTCACACTTTAGACTTAACAGAATTCGCAATACAGTACCTCTTAGAAAAAACTTTCAAGGGTGATAAAATTCAAAATACAAGTTATTTTTAAAAGTCGCTGAACAAATGTTGATCAGTATAAGGAGAAAAACCTACTGTTTAATTTTTTTCTTTTGTTACAGGCCCCACTCTGTATATATATTTTTTTATGATTTTTCTACAATTACTTACCACATAATAACTTTAAAGAAATAGGTGCAACCCTATATTTTCGAGATTTTTTTCTTGTCGATTTAAGGGTTAATACAGGACTGACAAAGCCCTTACAAAAAAGCGTAGGTACACCTGAAATGTATGGGTCTTTTTGGCTTAAAACTAGATGGCACTATTTCGCAGCCGGGAAGTGGCCAAAATCATATTTTCTCAAATATTATTGCTTGTTTTTATTTTTTATAAGAAAAAATGACATACTTATTTCTTTATTTTAATATCATGATATCACGTCAATATACATTTAAAAAAAATAAATTTGTAGGTATCATCAGTGTAGTTAAGTTATGATAGTAGTTAATAGGTGGCGCTAAAAATCGAGGTACGATTCTTAGTATAAATATTGTAAATCCATACTAATATTATAAATGGGAAAGTGTGTGTGTCTGTTTGTTTGTCCATTCTTCACGGCAAAACGGAGCTACGAATTGAATTATAGTGTATTATATATACAGCGTGTGGATTCCATATGGGTGGATTCCATATTCAGTTATAGTATCTGATCATACGAATCGTATAGGATAATCATTTTGTTAAAAAGTGTTTTTAATTAAGAGTAATTTTATTTTTTTAAATCTTACCAAGCAGCAATGTACGCCGTCCAACTTAATTTGACATGACATGAACGTTGAACGTCATGTCGTAATGACGTTTAGGTAGGTGCGCTTAAGGATGAGGAATTGTGGACATAATACATTGCGTGCTGAATTATTAGGTTTGAAAAAAAAATCTCATCTATTAAAAAAATAAAACATGTAGTTAGGCTCCTTAGGTCCGATACTAATCGTTATCAAGATATTCGCCCGTATGGAATACACACGCTGTATAAGTACTATTTTTGGTACGAGTAGGTACATATTTTAGTATCATTGTTTTTTTTTTTAATGCTATTTTTCCTGGCTAGATGGCCGATAAGTGGGAATACGACTACAAAATATTATGAAGATTCTTGTTTTGCCATTTTGTAAACGGAATTGCTAAAATACTACTCGTATGCGAAAGATCACTTACATCAAAGTCCTCTTGCCATAAGTGAAATATTTTAACTAGAAATATTGACTGCCATCTTATCTGAATGTAATCTTAACATGAGTTTATGAAAATTAGGCTAAGTAATAAAATATTTTATGTGTATTTAATGATTTAGTTGCACTAAAAATACTTCAAACTAGATACACGTGATTATAAAATATAAGTATTCATGCAATTAGCGCAAAAATGCTAGCAAGTACAAGTACTCTTTAGGATCAAAACATCGTGTAACCTGTTTGATACAGCGCTCCGATTTTTTATCGCTTCCTCGCTATTATTTGGACTGCCTACTCGTCCACCGCCCACATTCGTAAGGAGTCATGTCCTCAAATAAACTCACGAACCTCCTAAGACTACCGGAAGACGTAAAGAAACATGTGACTTATCCATTAACATTTAAAATTTAAACCTCAGTGGAATCATCGAAGGAGATAAGAGATTTGAAAATTTAGCTTACGATGTTTAAATTATGAACCGGTAATCAGGGACCGGCGAGAAATATGACCAATACAATGCTGAACGAAATTTCTTGTTGCGAAATTCAATTAATTCTGTAAATTCAATCAATTGTATAAGTTATCATTAAAATTTATTACTCCAGAAGGTAATTAATACAGTTTTCATTAATACCTGCGTCAGAGACCTACAAACGGAAAATAAAAAAGGGTTAGTATTTCGGATACCTACTTGTATTAAAAATAGCGTTACTTTTTGCCTGTAATGTAACGTAACAAGTGGTGACTAAATAAGTACTTACCTAAACAAAATACTTTTAGAGTTTTTACCCATTACTAAATAGCAATATGATTATGTTACGTTGAAACAGTTTGTCATTCACTCATGAGGATATTAGGTAATGTTGAAGTTTTCAATGGGTAATAAAACTATTTTATTAATTCACTGAACCCTGTACAATTTTAACCGTGTTACACTTCAAGTATTTCCACAACATTGATCATTTAAAATCGAGTAAAGAAGAACGTTCGCCGACGCGTTCAAGGTGAGTACAGAATCCCCCTCGAGGCGTTTTGATTTCCTGGTCTATTACAGTACTGCCGATGGGTTCCTTTGATTGTTTCGTTGAGGAAGTGTCAATGTGTTGTTAATTACAAAATGTATACATTTCACGCATTTTACATGGAACAGTACTATCGTATTTCCATTTCCCCGGTAAGTAAATAATTGACCAAAGGGTTACGTTTCCTTTTCGAATCATTTTGTTTATATAAGCTGTATTTTAAGACAGTTTTACAAAAATCACATGATGAAGTTGTACTTTATACATAATTACAAGACAAGAAACTCTATTATTATTTAAAATAAATATAGAAATATGGACTACAAAAAACATTAATTTAGGCCTACCAACAGGCCTGTGGTATCGATATCGGTGTACCCGAAGCCGCGGGTTCTATTAGATTTATTTGAATTTTTTATACTCATTAATTTTAATTTATTTAGTTTACTACATTAAAGTAACAAGTTTTATAACTTTGAATAGAATGTATTTCCGAAATAGAATTAATTTCATTTATCTTTTAACTATTTCATTGAACAAGAACAAGATCTATCGGTTAATATGATTAGGTACTTTACAAAAAGCAATGTCAGTAACAGACTCAAGTCTGTAAAGTGGATATTGCCAAAGATTACATCCAGTCTCCTTCGATATTAGTGATACTTTCATAGTTTGACGAGCCTCGAACGCGCCCTTGAGAGTTAACCGTCGCGTGCGGTTCATTGACTTCTTTGTTTACTTCACTATGTTTTTTTTTTAACTATGTTTTATAGGTTCAACGTTTTATGATCAATTAGTTTAATAATACTGTTGCAGTTTTATAAAGGTAAGTTAATACTTTGGGACATTCTTAAACAGATTGTCCTACGGTAAGCTCGAGATGGCTTGTGTTGTGGGGTACTCAAACAACGAAAGTATGGCAAATATACCATAAAATAATTGCTGATATATTAAAACAAGAATTATATATTTTTGCAACATTCTTCCTTATTCAAGCAACCCCTACATGGAAATCGAATATCATTAAATTTATATTAATTATATTTAAATAACGAACGCAAGAGGCTGCGCAGGATCGGGACAGGTGGCGATCTCTCATTTCAGAGGCCAAGATTCACTTTGGATTACTGAGCCAAAATAGTTAGTTTAGTTATTTAAATAACGAACAACTTTTGACGACCGGTCTGATGGCCTAGACCGTAGTAACCCTGCCCTCTACGCCGCGGTCCTGGGTTCGAATCCCGGTAAGGGCATTTATTTGTGTGATGAGCACAGATGTTTGTTCCTGAGTCATGGATGTTTTCTATGTATATAGTATTTATATATTATATATATCGTTGTCTGAGTACCCACAACACAAATCTTCTTGAGCTTACCTTGGGACTCAGTCAATCTGTGTAAGATTTATTTATTTATTTAATGATAAATACATAAAAACTAAAAACATACAAAACAATTATTCCTACTCTTCATATAAATAGACGCTCTTACCGTTATTTGAAGGCACACGTAATATGAATTTTCATTGATAATAATTGCTCTAACCTACCGGCACATAGAATAAGTACCATCATTCTTATATGTCGCAGTGACATAAAGCTTTCTGTTCAAACACCTACACAGGTAATTTAAATAGGCTTTCAACTAGGCCTAGACTTTTAAACACTGCATTGCATTCATCACTGATGCAGCAGGCGTTACGCTTTTGGCACCCTCCCACGATGTCACTCAATCATTCTGACACCCAAATTTGTACGAAGAAACGTCCAATCAAATTTGACCTTTATATCAAAAGACAGTTTATAACTCCTTTAAACAACCTCTGCCTCGGTTAGAATCAAGGTCTGTGTTAAAACGGTTGGTTATACTTGTTGAATAACACTTGAGCCTACCAAGCGACCCGTAGTTGACATCAACCGCTGTAAGATTTATGGGGCAATTACAAAAAAGCTTCCATGGGCGGTGATAATTTAATTAAAATAGGTGACGTAACAGAACTTACAGTGTTGCCCAAGCGGGATGTAGGCTGTTCAAGCTGCCATGCTAAAGGTTGCAGCAGATGATTTAGTTTCGCTTTAAAGATCGCTCGCATCTGTGCGTATGAGCACATACGCAATCGCTTTTACTACCTGTTTTGTCCTGCTTCACCAGTACCTACCCATAAGTATTACCGTATACAAACGATTTGGATTAAAATATATTCATGGAAACATTACTCATGCATAAACACGGATCTTATTAATCATATCATCTTCCGCGCGCGATGATTGTAGTCATTGTCAATAGTAATTATATTGACTGATGTTCTAAGTCATGCAGCCTGACATGCCAAGAGTATCTGATCTTCAATTCAATAGCCGTGTCGTAATCGAACTCCAAAGACAGAAAAGCCACGGCCAAATGCCATCGCGATTGCTTTCGTTGTATAATTTATCAAAGACAATTTTTGATACTGATTTACCTGTAGCTTCACATAGCCTTCGTGTTAGAACCGAACCATACAGAGGCTCATTGTATGATAATATACTTGTAATCACAATCAAATTTGAACCTCCCATTTAATGCTCGCCCATATATTTGGGGAACATTAAATATGACAGTGACAATGTCCGCCCACCTCGATAGTGTGCAGTCGGTTGGTAGCTCAGCATCACCACGCAATTATTGCACAAAGATCGTTGCAAACGCATAATAAGTCGCATGTCGTTACATATTTATAAGTCAAAGCTATAAAAGTACCTTTAAATTCTACCAATGCCACAAGTGTTTAAATTGAACGAAGTTTTAAAATAAGTGCGGTATAGAGTTCATTTCAGTAGTCCTTCGTCATAGATTAAGTCATTTGTCTTCAGATTTACTTTCATAAATTCAGATATGTTCGGCCATGTGCATGTTTCGGGTCAGATGTAACGTAATGCCTGTTCGTATTTGGCAAAAAAGAGATTTATTTCGGACGAACACTAGTAGCGAGCCGATTACAAACGACTGTATTAAAAACCCAAACGCGTACTCCGGCGATGGATCAAATGGCTGGGTTGTGTATTAGGTAATAGTATGATTGCTGAAATTGTCTTGTAGTACACATGCGTACAAGATGTGTTAATAATAATTAAATTTACAACTATGCGATTGACCACAAATCTGTTTTGACCTATACTTACATGACATAGTAAGCTTGGGTTATAAGAAAAAACACATAAATTCCACATGTGACACATCTATGTAACATAATAAATAATAATAATTACTAATCCAGTCGAGTTTTATGGAATTTGTATAAGTGTTCATGTAATTTTCTTGTCCGATTTCGTATTCTCGGTGTTAACGGGAACGGCAGTAAGATTTACAGTGTAGTAAATATACTGTAATTACCCTTTTAACAAGTATTATATAAATACATATGGCATTGGCATAAGTACTCGTAATTCTTAAGGTTTCAAACATTTTTTTTTACTAAGTTTGTTGAGAGCACGTACACAAAGTACCTATTTTACTTTTCTGTCGGGTTTCATGCTTTACACGTGAAATTAAATGAAATGAAATATTTATTTGTCAACAAAAATGGGTGTACATAAAAGATCTTATTCTATGAAAAGTATCTCCACTTTCAGCCTATTATAGACATACAAATAAAATGACCTTAACAACTATATTTACAAAACTTATAACTATATTTACATTGGGATTTAAGGAATGTCAGGTGCAAAGTGTTCCGAGTTGCCATAATACATTATAAAGCTTCCATGTATTGTAGCTTTCGTGTATTTTAAAGCTTCCATAGTTAAGAACGTCTAGGATCCGTGGTGGCGCTGCTACAACAAATTGCCTTTTTTCAGAACTAAGTTAAGAACTTCCCAAATAAAGCAAGTGAGCATGTAGAGCAGTTCCCAAAACTACACATAACCACGTTAGCAAATTTTAATTGATCCTATTTTGTTACCAACATTTAGTAATATAAGTCTACTTTCATAAGATATATACAAGATAACTTTTATAATTAAGAAAATATAGATACAAGAGAACCTTAATGACGAAATAAAACTTACAAAAAAATTCAATATTGGAATTATTAACTTTTTCCTTAATTTTTGTACAAACTTTTTGAGAACTACTATTCTGTACTTCAAAATTGAAACAAGGGTCCAACCTTATTTCTAAGAAAATGTAATTTTTTTTTTAAATTGAAGAAAATCTGCCACACCTAGATTTCACTAAATAGGCAGCTCAAACACCGTATATTTTGTAAAGACGCAGGCGAAGCAGCTTGGCTAACAGGGAGAGCTGGTCTATCATTATTTAATCAACGCAACGACCACCTTAGATGTTTACTACACAATTTGTGTTGATTATTGTTATTAACACCAGAAGCAAAAAGAAACTATTTTAAGAGCAAGTATAGTCAATTACAAATACAACGACGGCCCGATAGTAGGTACTTGAATCAACCAAAGGGCTTATAATGTTTGCCTTTTGCTTTGTAATTAGAAGCTTTTTAAATTGGCACACTGCGTTGGCACTGATTGTAACACCGCACAAGGAAAAGGTCTGGCCAAGTCAATTTTGTTTTCACTAATCCTATTGTTAACGCTTAGGTACTGACCATCTCAATAGCCATCAAGCCTTCATATTTGAAATGAAGTATAGGCAGCTTGCTTCTCGGAAATTGCTTGCTAATGCTAACCCATTGTGACACCTTTAAAATTATGGTGTCACCTTACGATCTTGTAGGCTTTACGCTGGTTTGACATTGATGTCAAATAAAAAAATTTATTGACATGTAAAATCTAAGTATTTGGGTTACGTTACATTCGCACCACAACACGTCTAATAGGAGAATATGTTTTAATGTTTATTTGGGCACAAACGGTACATGTTTCTTATAGCTAAAGTAAATACATAATTTATGAACCAATACAGTTGCCACCACTTAATATATCATTAAAGACTAACTAATACGGAATAACTAAATTTTAAATTAACAACAACAGTCAAATTAGGTCAATGGCTTCATTAATGAGAAAAAAAGATAACTAACTATTTCTACACACTACTTAATTACACAATAAAAGTTATAAAAGGGGTTACAGCTCAAATTATAAAGGTGCAATCTTAAAATTAAAATCTTATTTTATTTGTTCATTTAAAACCAAAAGCACATGATGTTTAAATTTAGTCAAGGAGTCGTTAAATACATCTATGTTTGAGAAAATATCATTATTAAATTTACATGTTCTTATCAAAAAGGAGTTCGATCTATATTTATTTTTGCTGAAGGGAATATGAAATAATTTATCTTTACTGAATATGATTATTAGATTGATTAGTATACTTAGTTATTAATAGTACCTACATTGTTCAACGTAGGGCGGAAGATAAAAATCGAGTCTCGAGTTTGCAATATTCTTACGCCCCGAGTAACAATGTTTTTCATCACATTTGCAGCATAATAAATATATTGGGAATTAAAATTGCTTACAGTGGTACATGTTTTAGCATTTTTAATGTATACATGCCGTGCGACTGTGCCGATAACTTGATGGATTTCACGAGCTGCTTGGCCAATGTGAGTGCAGCTATCGAGGAGAGTGATGTTGCGGCTGCTTATATCATAGGCGATTTTAACGCACATCCTAGTGCTGCGTTTGGGCGGGAGTTGGATGACTTTTGTTCCGAGCAGGAATGGGAATGTGCAGATATAAGTATCCTAGGTATAAACTCCGATACCTATACCTATCTAAGCGAAGCGAATGGCTCTCGTCGGTGGTTGGACCACTGCGTTACTACTAAAGCGGCATGGAAAACGATTCACTCGATCTGGGTCGAAAACGATGTTTCATGGTCAGACCATTTTCCACTGTTCATTCGTTTAAATTTAAAGGTCATATGTAACACTACCGCGGCCAGACAAAACGCAAATGGTCTTAAACATGTACTATGGGGTCAAAGGGACATTGAACAAATAAATAAATACGGCGAATATTGTTATGAACATTTAAAACGTATAAACTTTTGTAACAATGAACAGGTTTTAGATAGTAAAATTAAGATATCGATATTATATAACGAAATTGTTGATATTATGCAGAAGGCTGCTGCAGTGAGTTGCCGTTTGAGCGCAGGTGCACGGAAAAAGGGTCGACAGGTCGCCGGCTGGAACTACCATGTCAGGCAAAGTCATCTTATCGCTAGAATGCATTTTAAGCACTGGCTGGATTGCGGAAAGCCGCGTTCGGGAGATGTTTACACTAGTATGGTAGAAAGTCGGAAAAATTTCAAATATAAATTAAAATGGTGTCAGGACAATGAAGAATCGATTAAAATGAATATTTTAGCTTTAAATAGAAAATGCAAAAATTTTTCAGCATTTTGGAAAAATGCTAAAGCGTTGGAATACAAATCGAAGTTACCTTTAAGTGTTAATAATACAAATGATCCTAAAGAAATAGCTAACCAATTTGCGCTCCATTTTAAAGTAGACCCGCCAGCTGACGTCGACAGTGCGCCCGCTTCCCCTAGCCCTGTCCTGGAGACAGCCCCCACTCCAGCTGAAATGAGGCAGTTTACACCTGAAGACATAGCGAAAGTGGTGAAGAGTATGAAGAGAGGAAAATCTCCGGGACACGACGGGTTGAGCGTGGAGCACTTACTTTACGCCAGCGATGAGATGCCGAGAGTTCTGTCTGTCTTCTTTAATCTGTGTATCCAGTTCAGTTGCCTGCCTGAAGCATTAATGAGAACAATAGTTGTACCTATAGCTAAAAATAAGACAGGCGATCTGTCTGACCTAAGAAACTATAGGCCGATATCCTTGGGCACAATAACTGGTAAAGTGTTTGAAAGATTGTTGCAGCCCGAATTGACGAAAAATATAAAGTTGAATGACGCGCAGTTTGGTTTTCGTGCCGGCCTGTCGACCGAGTCCGCGATACTTAGTCTCAAAACAGTAGTAAACTATTATATCAATAGACATACATCTGTGTATGCATGTTTTCTTGATTTAAGCCGCGCCTTTGATTTAGTAAATTATGACATACTGTGGACTAAACTCTTAGGGTCAAACGTACCAGTAGACACGGTCAACATCCTTAAGTATTGGTACGAAAACCAAACAAATAATGTGAAATGGGGCGACACCCTCTCTAACGATTACAGGCTAGAGTGTGGAGTGCGTCAAGGGGGCATAACCTCTCCGGACCTGTTTTGCCTTTATGTCAATGGCCTGATTGAGGAGCTGAGGGGTGCCAGGACGGGTTGCCATGTTGCTAATGTGTGCGTTAACAACCTGAGCTATGCGGACGACATGGTGCTCCTCAGCCCCTCAAGTCAGGGCATTCAAAAACTGATATCGATTTGCGAATCTTTTTCAAAACAGCATTACCTGAAATATAATATTTTAAAAACCGAAATGCTCGTTTTCAGATATGGTAAGGGTCCGGAGATGGTTCCGCCAGTTTATTTGAATGGTTCGCCTATTCGGGTTGTAGCATCTTTTAAGTACTTAGGTCACTATCTAACGGAGAGCCGTCGCGACGACATGGACATGGAGCGGGAGAGGCGAGCCCTCGCGGTCCGATGTAACATGCTGGCGCGAAGGTTCTCCAGTGTACCAATGACGTAAAAATTACCTTGTTTAGGGCATTCTGCCAGTGTTTTTATACATGCTCTCTGTGGTGCAACTACACTAAACGTACTTATAACTCGCTTCGGGTTCAGTATAACAATGCGTTCAGAATACTCATGAAATTACCTCGTTGCTGCAGTGCAAAGACCATGTTTGCTGATGCGGGAGTACCTGATTTTTATGCAATCATGCGGTCGCGCATAGCTTCGGTCTGGGCAAACGTTTGGCAAAACCCGCAGCAAAATGATATTCTGGCGCTGTTTACTGTCAACCCGAGCAATCACATTCTAAGGCAATGGACTACCGTGCACCTGAACGCAAACGGCAAATAACATGTAAGTAGTATATATATTTTTAATTTAATTGTACAGTATTTTATATTCTATTGTATTTTTTTATTGTTCTACAACAACTATGAATGTAATATTCGAAATAAAGAATTTTATTATTATTATTATTATTATTATATGTAAAAGGAGAATAAAAAGTTAATTACGGTACTAGAAATTCCATAACTCCCTAGGAAGAACGATATTTCTATAACTGCGTGTAATTGCATGTTTACTGTGGGAGTGTGATGAAAGAGGAATAAGTTGTGTATAACTTACGAGTATAATGCTGTCGAAACTGTGACTACGATTAGCAGGAAAAATCGAGTTTTGATACTGCAGACGTGACGCCACCTGACCGTGGTGACCTGTCTTCTGCTGCGTAAGTTACAAGTACATAAGCTGCAATCGCGACAACAATGACTGACAATGAGGTAATTTATCTACTTACCTTCCTATTATTTTATAAGTGCGATGATATTTACATTATCCTGTAGACTATTTTTTAAATAATACAATAATTTCATGATAAAATCTCTATTCCTCATATTTTTTTAGAGATGTAAAACCAGGGGTAAAACTTTAAAGTGACACACATTTTAATGGTGCATGATAAATATTTTTATATGTGTATATGAAATTTTCAATCAAGGGTGCGACATTTTCGCATATCGACAACATTGATTTGATAGAATAGATGTTATTGAAATAGTGCTTAATTGATTAGGGTTTTTGTAACATATCACATATATTTAACGATTATCACACTCAAGCAAGTTCACGCGTGACTACACAGCGTAAAATATGAATGATTTCTTCATATTATGTAAATATCACAAGTCATAAGTCAATAAGAATTTGTAATTCACAGTTCGGTAAGCCACAAGTTGTAGTTATATTCGAACTTTAAAGAGAAAATACGGAGTGATCGTTAGTGCTAATAACAGAGCCTCAAAGATCAGCAATCTACGCATTGCAGAATAAATGGAGCAAACCACAGTGCGCTAAGTTCTGAATACCTAGCCAACGTCACAATCTTTCACGCTTTTTAAGCGTATCGTAGGTATTTCTCCTTATCGCTCTTCTGTAGTGGCGCGACAGAGCCAGACTGTTTCAATCGCCACGTAGTATCAGCGATTGTCACTTCGGCTAGGTTTGCTGAAGGTACTCTTTCGTAAACGAAATTGCATGCAAAATCTATCGGGTAATGGGTGAATAAGCAAATTGCAATGCATCTCTTGATGCACCAGGCGAATGGATGGACAGATTAATCGGCGTATGACATGAATATTTTGAATATGGTTTAGTAATTAGTATGATGATTAAGCTCTATCGTTGAAATAGTCTAGACACTTTATTCCTTAGTAATTTTTTAAACGTAACGTAACAAGTTCTAATCTGTTTGATACGTTTAACAGGATGCGATTATTAGGTTAGATACGAAATAACGTTCAATTCTCCATGCAACCGTAATCTCGATTTACGCGTACGAAGAGGAAATTCATAACCCGTGGCCTACCGCTACCTTTGGCCGTGTTTTAATTTATCGGCACTCGTTTGAACTTCCTCTTTTCCGCACTTGTACCGTAACGTAGGTAATATTATGCGGTCAATGTCATTCCATGTGTTTTAAATATTTTTTAACAAATGTAAGTAAGTAAGTAAGTAAGATCTTTATTGCAAACCATGGTATTTACATAGATGTTACAAATTGTGGATAGTTACACATGGACCCCGGTGGGGTGTAGCAATTTTTCTTATAACTAGTTTCTATAATAAGTATACAGAATTACACACTAACTTAAGGAGCTTTTATGATAAAAGCCATAGTATAGTAAGTATGTATTAAAGTTAAGTGTACAACGCGACCACATAAGATATTAAGTAATTAAGTATTTGTTTCTTCCATGAATTCTTTAACGGTATAATAGGTTTTTTCTATCAGATGTGTCTTAAGTTTTGAGATGAACAAGTTCTTGTTCTCAATGTTTTTTAGATCTGTGGGTAATTTGTTGTAGATTTGTATTGCTTGATAATAAGGACCTTTTTTGTATATTTCTAGAATAGGTTCTGGAAGTAGGAGTTTATCTTTTCTGCGTGCACTTTTGTTGAACTCGAACAGATGAATATTGTTTCTGACAAAGGTAGCGGTTTCCAGGATGTACAAAGAAGGTAGTGTTAGTATGTTTAGGGCCAGAAAGTGTGGTTTACAGGTTTCTAACTGTTGTATATTTACTAATATTCTAATGCATTTTTTTTGTAGGAGAAATAGTTCGTTTGAGTCGGTACTATTTCCCCATAGTAATAAGCCATAGCGAAGCCAAGCTTCAGCATATGCGTGATAGACTGATAAAGCGCATGACATGTTTGTGTTAGATTTAATTATGGTCAACGCGAAGAGAAAAGAAGATAATTTAGAGCAGATTTTATCAACGTGACTTTTCCAATTGAGATGTGAGTCTAATGTAAGGCCTAATAGGTTAAATTCTGAAACTTCTTCTATATTCAAGTCTAGTAAAAGAGTTGTTAAATCAGTAGCTTGTTTTTGATAAGGTCTAAATTGGATTATCTTAGTTTTGTTCGTATTTATTTGTAAGTTATGGTCCTGTAACCATTCAGAGATGTCATTGAAAGTCTTCTTTATATAGGAGTAATCACTGGAGTAGTTTTCATGGCTGAAAAGACACGATATATCGTCAGCGAATAATATACACTTGTGAGAGGATATTTTGGTATATCATTAATATATATTAAAAATAGAACACAACCTAACACGCTGCCTTGGGGGATTGATGTATTTATTGTTTTCCATTTTGATTGATAATTTTGTATTTGTTCAGAGTCAGCGTGGTGATGTTGAATTTGTACATATTGTTGCCTATTTTTCAGGTATGATTGTAGCCAAGCGTGAGTATATCCGCGGATTCCAATTTCATATGATTTATGTAGTAGGATTGAATGTGAAACTCTGTCGTAGGCTTTGGACATATCCAATAGCAGGCCTATGGCATACTTTTTATTTCTCATACAATCCAGAATGCCTTGGACGTAATTATACACGGCTAGGGTGGTTGAGCGTTTTTGGCGGAACCCGAATTGATTCTCGTGTAATAATTTGAATTTCTCCAGGAACTTGTATATTTGATCTGCTATAAGTTTTTCATATATTTTTGATATGGTTGGTAGAAGGGCTATTGGTCTATAGTCCGCTGGGTTGTGGTTTTTACCTCCTTTCTTTAGGATGGGCTTAACTACGGTGATTTTTAACTTGTCAGGAAAGCAAGATTTCTCAAAAGATTGGTTTATTAGCTGTGTAATGGGTCCTGATAGTTCGTGTTTGCATTCTTTTATTAAAATTGGCGGGATTTCATCGAATCCGCAGGTTAATTTATTAGGTAGGTTTTGGATGGTTTTGAGTACTTGTAACTCGGTGACAGGGTGTAGGAACATGGAGTTAACGGTGGGATCGGGGCTGGGACGACCACGCGGGGATTTAAGGCCGTCTGTTCCATTGCTGTCTAGTTGTTGCTCACCTATGGATGTAAAATATTCATTGAAGATGTCGGCTATTTTCTGGGGGCACTTTGTTTTAGTGTCTTGGTAGTGTAACTCTATATTTTTGTGTTTTTTGTTAGTGTTTTTCCCGGTAATTTGTTTAACGACTTGCCACATACTTTTTGTTTTGTTGGTAGAATTATAGATATTATTAGCATAATTAATTTTTTTGATTTATTTATGCACTTGTAGAGAATTTTAGAATACATTTTATAATGGGATTTTAATACTTTGTTATTTGTTTGGTTGATTAGCATTCTTAATTGTCTCTTGTGGTAACAAGATTTCTTAAGGCCTTTTGTTATCCAAGGTTTGCTGTTTCTTTTTTTAATCTTGGAGTGCTGTAAGGGCATGAATTTGTCAAGTAGTGTATGTAAATGATAGTGGAATATGTTGTAGTTTGCGTTTACATCATTGTAAACCAAAATATTTTCCCATTTGATAGTTTCTAATGCTGCCTTATATTTTGCGATATTATTAGGTTTAAAATTTCTTTTTAAAGTGTAGGCGTTTGTTTCAGAGAGGTCATTATGTTTAAATTTGTAGAGAAGGCTTTTGTGGTCGGAAAGTCCTTGGTCTTCTACGTATACAGTAAATTGTTTGTAATTTGTGAATGTTAGATCGATACAAGTTGCTGTTTTATTTGTTTCTCTAGTTGGAACATCAATTATTTGATAGAGGTTAAGTTCAAGCATGTTATTCGTCAGCTTTTGGTAATATGTTGAATTGTTAAATTTATTAATATTGAAATCGCCGGTTATAATAATATGCTTGTGGCATTTTAATTTTAATTTACATAATAGTCTATCTAATGTTTGAAAAAATAAGTCAATACAACGATCAGGCCTATACAATGCTACTAATAACATATCTGTCTCTATTTCGACACCACAGCACTCTGTAACGCCTTCTATAGATAGTTCTGCAATGTCAGGTCTTTCCTTGAATTTAATGTCGTCCCTGAGCAGTATTGATGTGCCGCCACCTTGATGAGAGCTGCGGCAATAGTTTGCGGCGAGGGTGTATCCGGGTATATCAATTAGGCTCTTGTGTTTTTCTTTAATCCAAGTTTCTGTTAGACAAACAGCTTGGTAGCGTGTTTCGCTCAACAGGCTTTCTAGAATATGGGTTTTCGTTTTCAAACTTTGGATATTTTGAGTAAATATCGAGAATTCATTTCCGAAAGGGCTGGATTCTAACATCGTTTTCCTGTTCTTCTATGATATTTGTGTTTTTTTGATTAACCAATGGTAGTGAAATTTGACTAATTAATTCCTGGCTGGAGTGGTCAGGCGGTGTATTGCATTCTTGTTGTTCCTTGGGTACATATTCTTTACCGTTTATTATTAGTTTGTTGTCTCGGATAATGGCGTGATTTCCATTTTTCCTTTCCTCTATGAGTTTTGATCTTAGCTCTCTGCGTTTCTGAATTTGCTCATAATCTAAATGAGGTGCAATACTTAAACCGGCGTTTTTGAAGGGGCGTGCGTTATTTTTTATATACTTTGCCATTCTCTTGCTTAATTGCATTGTTCTTCCTCTTGGTATAAAATCGTCCATTTAAGCCAGTTGCATCAACCACATTTGACAGGCACATCATCGTCACGCAGCAGATGTCTATGGAACTTCCCATACAATAAAATTTTTACGAACGATTTAACGCTGACAGACGGTTTGATGCAACCGGCCCTAAGTCGACTTAAGAAGAATCTAATTAGGATTTTTACTTGCGTCCACTGGCGCTAGACTTCACAAGTCCTGTAGTCCTTGAACGATAGGATCTAGTTTTATGAGTTCTCCAGACATTAGTGCCTCGTAAACGTCAGGAACGACTATTAAATGTTTAAGCGTTCGTGACGATTGCAAGGTTGTTCAAATTAAGTCCATGATTTACTATGATGATGCGGTCATCCACTCTTAACTAATTTGTATAGTCAACGTCGGGATACAAAAAGGTGCTGTTTGTAGTCATGTTTTTTGCTGGAATTAATACGTAAATCAAAGAAAAAATACAAAACATTCTCAACAAACCCACACATATTTTTCGCACAAATATCTACACTTATTATAAAATAAAGTCCCGTCGCCCCCAACGTCTTTTTGTATTGTCATGATAAAATCCAAAACTACTTGACACCTATCAATATAGTGATGATAAAAGTTTAAATATACAATTTTAGATTACTAAGGTTTTGTGTAACCTAAGCCTAGTCGGGGATTTCTTTTCTTGCTCATCATGCTTACATATTGTTAGATATACAGGATGAGGGACAAAGTCTTTAATGACTAAACAAGCCAATATAGGACCGTCATTTGCTACCACATTTGTGGCAGCTTCAACAGGGGCCCATGACAGCAGCATACGTCCCTAAATATGTATTTTATTGAATTCCGTTAACATTAAGGGAAGATTCATTACATGAAATGCAATTAATTTCTCTAAGAAACTAGCGTCTTAACTCTTGCGGTAATCGAGTTTTAAAAAATAAAGATAATTGCTGAACGCGTGTGTCACAGCCTTTACCAATTTTTAATGTTATTTGTTTTGATATGTGCCGTCAATCACTTGACACTAACTTGAATCTTAAGGGTCTCTCACACTAATAAATTCATTTATTATACATGAAAATGATGAACATTTTTTTTTCGAATTTAACTAAAAGTGTGCCAGGTCAAAAATATACCAGGATGGTTCCTGATAATGAACCTAACGACGTGTCGAATTTAGCGGATAACAAAAAAAACACGGTGTATATTTATTGCCTAATAACGTTACCAAACGTGAATTATTGAAGTATTAGTTTCGAACATCAAGGGCTACTTTACATCAATCTGAACGAGAGCGCGAATCTTCGGTGTTGCAAGTATTGCGAGAAAAGTCGTGACAAATTATAATAAACTGAGGCCGACACCATGACTTTGCACACGATAAGCAACCGATTCTGCAACTTATATGTTTTAACACCATATTAACAACTGAGCTTTAATAACGTTTGATTATATAGGCCGGTATCATTCATCTAAGAACTTCAATATTAGTAATAAAAGAGTTTGTTTTCAGTTTATTCAGTAGGTACAGGTACACACTTCAGCTAGCATAGCCCCTGACCGCGACGAAATGTCGGCAGAGGCGAAGCTTAAAGGACTGCTATAACCTTCCTTATTTATTGTCACCAATTTGAATTTGTGACATTGAGTACAATTTCGTTAATGGCTTAACTTTCAGCTCTGGAAAATTAGCCGCTTACCTGCTTGGTAATGTTGCACTCACCTAATGCGTATTGTCTTATCCACCTAACTCGTAATACAAGTGCATAGTTTATGATTCAATGACAATTCAAAATTAAAACCTAATATTATTCGGAATCACTTCAGTGATATTGACGGTTCAGTGACGGCCGGTCTGGCGCAGTTGACGCCGCGGTCCCGGGTTCGAATCCCGGTAAGGGCATTTATTTGTGTGATGAGCACAGATATTTGTTCCTGATATGTTTTCTGATTGTTCTTATTCAGTCAATCAATGTCCTATAATATTTATTTATTTATTTATTTATTTATTCTGATTGTTCTTATTAGTACAATCTCGATAATCTGGCACTTTTGCACACACTGAGGTGCCGAATTAGTGGAAAATTCGGTTTACTGGATATTATAGCCATTCTCCATATGTTTTATATATGTGGTATAAAAAAATTGTACTAAAATAATGACTTCCAAAACATTCAACCATTACCTGGTTTTTAGCCACTTTTAAAGTGAAGTCAGACTGATCATTTAAACATAGATGGTAAACTTGCACTTGAAATGATCACTTGCATCTCTATTCTAGTGCCGAAATTACTGGACATTGCGAACCACGGAAGTGCCGGCTTACCGAGTTTGTACTGTACTCCAACATCTAGGTGGTGGCTTTGGTGTGATTGGCCAGTGGCCCCTCTATCTCTATCAACCGTATGATGCTAAAACTGACAGTTAAGTAGGTTCCCGTTGATAACTTCATCCATCACACGTCCGCATATTGTTTCTTGTCATCAAGCCGCTAACGCACGCGCCTCGTGAGGAAGCAATCTCGCACCGCACGTCTTCTCCGCACGAACGCTACCATGATAACACCCCACCAATAATTGAAACCCATTCCTTCAACCTCGGCTTGCCACACTAACTCAACCGAACGATCAACGCTCATACTAAATTTACCCAATCCTTTAATTACATCTACACCTGACGTGTGCAGTTATTAAACACGGTGCATAAACATAAACCCCGATAGTGTAATACAATTTTAACCCTTAATTTGGCAAAGTCCGGTGGGACGGACAGGTGATAAAAAAAAATATTTCGCTTTTTAGGTAGAATTTTATTTAATTTAACATATGGAAAGAGACTCTTTTATGATACATGCTTTGTATAAAAATACTATTTGACCACTGTCAACACTCGTTTGACAGTTACTCGTCAAGATGGCACCGCATCAGAAGTCAACTGTTTTTAGCAAAATATTTATGCGTTTTTCTTTTGGTTTTTGTAAGAACAGGGTATTTCTGTTGTATAAATAATAAAATATATTACATAATAGTTGCAAGTGGTTATGTTTTCAATTTATTTCTCAATTTCTAATACTCATAATCATCATCTAAACAAGTTGTCCGCCGCACCGGACAGTGCCAAATATATACTAAATACGATTTGTCCGCCGTGGCGGACTATGCCAATGTTGCGGTGACACGTGTTGTAACAAATTATTATATTGTTTTGTTTATTATTTTGAATTTCTTGTTTTGGTGGCCTGCTTTTATGCTTAGATTTTTTATTTAATCCAACAGCGTGTGGTGCTGGACCAAGCAGTTAAAATTTTGGCACTTTTAGGTATACGTAGTGCGCGGATATTGTGAATGTTACATGTCGCGCGAGGGGCAATAAACATTAAAGAAAACCGGGTAGATCAAAATTTATAATTTCTTTGTCTGCCCCGAACATTGATATAATTAATTTCGGGTAGTTTTGTGTTGTTTACATCTTCGACGACATTTTGCTGGGACATCACTGTCACATCAGTCTGTCGTGATCACGGCCTGTGCAACCTGGCCAAAAAGTCGGAAAAAAGTTAAAATAATGATATTTGACTATAAATATGTGTCAGCTTGATTTTCATACAAAATTATTATATTTGTTAATTTTTAAAATAAATATATGTTAAGAAATACTTGTTTATTTTAAATGACCGTATGTTTGGCAGTGTCCGCCTCAGCGGACATATTAATTTATCCCAATATTTGGCAGAGTCCGCTGTGGCGGACATATTTTTTTTCCAAAACTAATAAATCTAGATTTTTTTTAATATTTTTCGGACGCTTTAAAAACACCTGTTATTCAATATATTAAGTAAAATCGGAAAATTTATGTCACCAGAGTCTCTGCCAAATTAAGGGTTAATGTCATGGTCCGTTAGACTGGCTTCATGCAATCGATCAGACTACAAGTTTGTTGTGATTTAAAAACGTGTCCTCAAGATAGCAAACCAGACGGCTATCGGTACTACAATTATCTGTATTGTTACATTCCTTGGCTGGACTCGATTAATTTTATGAATAAAACATGCTGCTTATATGGAAAATTAGAACAAGGAAATATTTTTTGCTTTGTCTTAGTTCAGTCACAAGGACGGTGACCAGACGGTCATTTTTATCTATAAAACATCTACACCACATTGTTAATGTCACTGTGAGATCTTTATTTATGTAATTTACACTACTTATATGCTTATCATTATAATGTTAAGTAGTAGTAGTAATAATACACTTTATTGTATAAAGATAAGAACACACACAGTAAAGGTAAAGAAAAAAAGAACACACACATCATTTGTACAAAGGCGAACTTATCCCATAACGTAAAACGTTAAAATATGAAAAGAGTATTTTAAATGCTAAGATATTCTCAGTACAGTCAACCAATTTCAATCCTAGGCCACTCTAGAACCCTGTCTCATTTAAACCGTGTTCTGCCATACGAAGTCACATTGACGTTTACTGTGCAAAGGTTCTACAGTGACCTGATGATTCAAATTAGTTGACTGTACTTAAGAATCTACTGCCCAAATATGCTTATACATAAACATTATCAAAGTAGAAAATGTACAAAACACTTTATTTTTGTACAAAAGAATAAATAAATAATAAATAAATATTATAGGACATTCTTACACAGATTGACTGAGGCCCACGGTAAGCTCAAGAAGGCTTGTGCTGTGGGTACTCAGACAACGATATATATAATATATAAATACTTATATACAATATACATAGAAAACATCCATGACTCAGGAACAAATATCTGTGCTCATCACACTAATAAATGCCCTTACCGGGATTCGAACCCGGGACCGCGGCGCAGCAGGCAGGGTCACTACCGACTGCGCCAGACCGGTCGTCAAACAACAAGTCAGAAGATATAAATGATTACTTAGCTTACATTTAGTTCTGTTTAAAATTAAACTAGATACGAGCGTAGCAACATGTTCAGTAAATAATAGGCTGATGTCGTTGTACTTAAGACGAGCAAAAAGCTGGGCCGGTGCGAAGGCCAGCAGGTAGACGTAACACAATTATACATGCAAATAGTTCTTCACCGCCATCTGATAGCAGCAGGCGATGCAACCCATCGTTCCACGTGTTTGCATGCTTGCAACATTAGGCCTGTCAAGGCTTGCCCTATAGTGGACCATCTTGTTCTTTATTGCTTTACGACACAATATAGTCGCTTGAATGGATGCCGCTGGCCTTTATCTAGGCTGAGAGAAAAAACAAACAGTTTTCATGTTCGTTCAACAAGTTTTTTGGTTAAAATAGCGCCTACGTGCTCTTTGGTTCAAACAACAAGCTACTTGTCATTTGAATCGGCAATATATTTTAATCAACAAGTCGATTTTATAAAAACAACCTGACACATATTTGTTTTAAACATACGTTTGGCTGATTCAATCGGATAAACCGCAACAAGTTGAACTTGTTAAATTCACAATGCAAATTTCTCTCAGGCTGAGTCTGAATTCTTCTGTACTTACTTAAGCTGCTGAGAATACATACATGTAAAGTAAGATCAAAGAGCCAATGGGCTGACAAGTCTTACCAGGAAATCATCTTTATCATACTTCAGTGACGCATATATCATAAAGTGCAATCTTGAAAATATTTTAATAAGTTTCAAACAGACACAATAGAATTAATTCCCTCTTTGCATCCTTTTTAAAAATCGGATAATTACGTGAAAAATCTTTTCATCGAAAACACAAGAAACCAGTTTAGTGTGCCATGGACATTTAAGGTTTTATAATATATTGTCGTATTTGTTATTGAAATAAAATGTCACAAAGACTACTTTTTGTCATTGTTTTTTGTTAATTATTAAGATTGATATACTAACCGGTGAGCATGCCTCAACCTAAGGACGATGAGGTTATTTTTTGTAACAGCTTGATTATCATCTGTCAGTTTTTATGCGTTAGTTAATTTAAGCAAAGTACTTTTTTTTGTTCCTTAATTTATTTTTCGCGTAACCAATAATAACAGACTGTAATTTTAAATAGTTATCTAAGAACATATTATGTAAGGTGCATTAGGGTAATTCCGAATGACAGAAATGCTCGGGTAATTTCGAAAGGGGAATCTTGATATGATGGAAATAATGGTGATATTTATGCGACTTTCGAAACTAGACAACTTTCGGAATTACCCCAATGCACCTTATATGTAAATATAAATATACAATAGTCATGTTATCATATTCATTTTGGCTAAGAAAAAAAATATAAATGCATCACGTAAAGTTAATTAGTACTTACATACTCGTAAAATAATACACGATTCTCTCTGTGTTAAAATGTCCTAAAGTATTTATTTATTAAAAAAAACACAATGATTAATATTTATATTAATATTTTTAGAGCATTTCTCATTTTTTTGCCATTTTTTTTATTTTGACTTTTTTAGAGAATTTTAGGTCAATTGTACTCAGAATCACGAGTACTTTCAATCTCACTGGGAGACAAAAAGTGTCCCAGAATTTCCATACATTTTTGTTACTTTCCTCTTTTGTTACCCCTCACAAGATGTACGGAAAATGGTAACAAAATAAGAAAAAATCGTATGGGACAATTTGTTTAACTACTAGGATTAAAAAAGCTAGTCATTTTGAGTAGAAATAGCATATTTTTTTCAAACATGTCACATTTCATAAAAGTGGCAAAAAAAAAGAAATGCTCAAATAAGGTCATTGCAATGACACGTACCTAAGTCACGTAACTCACCAAAATGTTACGAGACTTTATATCAACTGCAAATCGTTATTTACCTTACTTACATTTCCTATAATGTATTAATGACAGAAAAAAAACAATTTTGATACTTTTCGACAATTTAGAACAGTATGTTAGGATTGTTAGGTATAATAGGTGCATGACTCAATAGCGTAAAGTTTACGGAAAATGACATTAATTGTATGGAGGTAGTAAAAAGCTTTGAATGGTTACTTACTGGAACCAAAAATTCAACTGTATAAACATGATGAAGTGAAAAAGATTGATAGTTTATGAAATACACTAAGCTCAGAACGAATACATTAAGCAAGACTAATAAATAATTATTGATAATTCCTTCTCCAGATTACACGGTTGCTGTAAGAAACATTTGGAAGTAATTTATGGTTGTTTTATCACTAGAAGTGTGCAATGCGCAGACGAAATATTAAAGAACAAGAACTTAAATAAATAACCTATTTAAAAAATGAACAAACATTTATTTATTTATTATCATCATAATCTTTGCCCAATATTCACAAAAGCATCAAAAAGGGTTTTATTTTATGTTCCGATACATTTTTTTTGTGTGCAGAAAAAAAAATTATGCGAGTCATATGCATATTAATATTTAATAAATCGCTACCTGAAATGCGCTCTCTATTTATCACTTAACTTAAAGTTTGCGGTCCAAATAAGTAACTATTAAATTTATTTCTATATTATAAAACTAAAACCTACTAAAATAGCAATTCAGTGAAAACATGTTTGTTTCAAACGTGTGGTGACGAGTTAAAAGTTTCACAACCCCTTTCCCGTATCGCAGAAATCGACTGTGGGATATGGGGTTGTGGTGTGGGCGATGGGCAACCTGTCACTGCATTATCACAATTTCGTTTTTTTCTCCCCTTCATTACTAGGAGCAGTCTCATGTGCTCTGACAACCTTATTTTGGGAATACAGACATGAGTAGGTATATATATTATGTAATGCTTGTAATAATGTCGTAAGTTCTCAAAACATAATGTAGCATTCACTCCTCTGTTCCATTGCCTATTGGCAAGGACCATATAATACGGGACAGACAAAGCCATACAAAAAAGCGTGCCCCCGAACATGTATGGGCCTTTTAGGCTTAAAAATAGATGGCGCTGTTCGGAGCCTGGAAGTGGCCAAAATCATATGTTCCCGATTTTTTTTTATTTAGAAATAGTACGATTTACAAAAATATATATAAATCTAGGCCTAGAGTTTCCTACTAATATTTTTGCGTTTTTATGTTTTATAAAAACAAATGACATGCTTCTTTATTTTAATATCATAATATCACGTCAATACACATTTTGAAAAAAATTGTAGGCATCATCAGTGTAGTTATGATTGTTGTTAATAGGTGGCGCTAAAAAAAATAAGGCACGATTCGTAGTATGGAGACTGTAAATACTATGTAAATAATCCTTGCTATTGGTTAACGATACCGCCATCATTTTCCTACGTCGTTGCATTCAGACAGCACAACGTAAACGTTTAGAAACGGATACAACATTGGTCAACATACGTGAAGTATCCTGGACGAGCGCGTCCTTTTTTTGTCAATTACTGAGAGTTCGGGGAAACGATAATTCTGCAAAAAAAGAATTTTTGCCTTTTACATGCCAACTGAAACTTCATCCATGCTTACCGTTATTTTTATGGATGTATCTTCTCCTTTATTTTATCAGTGTTAGATTTAATAAGCTTTTAATTCAAATACGCAAAGTTAATTATTACGTACTTCAATAATTGAAGTTATTGTAGTAGTTAGGGTGGTCCCAATATGTTACTTTTCTCCACGAGTCCACAGGCAGTAGTTTACGCCAAGCGGGAGCTCAGTGTAAAATCAATCTCCAAAACACAATATATAGGTACCTACCTAATTTATTTCAGTCTGCGTAGCCGAATGCACAAACGCTCACGAAACGCTCAGGATAATATATCTTTCGCAGCTCTATCTCTATTGCTCTTGCGTATTGACGCGACAGAGCCAGAGCAGAAATGCCAGACAAATGCCAGGGGCCAGAATCTGTCATACATTTTAGCGGACGCTATCGTACTCAGTATTGAACCCTTCATTATTTTTTTTTATTTTTACTAATTGTCCCTTATACGAATAGGTACCTTAACGAAATGAGGACCACATCATAATTATTAAGTAGTAGATATTTACAAAAGATAAGCACATCAAATATCTCTCAACCTTGATACCTATGACTAGAAACAACATTTTCACACTCGATTACTCTACTTGCTCCATTTGACTATAGTTAGTTGTTTTCACGGTAATTATTTAGATGGTTGTGATAACGCGTTACCCTTACACAATTGATTACGTGCGAAGGGAACTCGAGCTACAAGTAGCTATTATAATCACCGTATAATTTCGGCGAGAGTTATAAAGAGGTTCTAACTGCGCTTGCAGCGTTAAGTCGTGACTGTTAACGGTTCTCAATAATGATTTACTAGTTCATGTGTATATATCATAATGCTTCTACTGTTATCATCGTCGAAATAGCAACTGTTGAATATCACTATATCTATGGTTTTCCAATTACTGTAAGAATTTTAAATAACCTAGAACGAAATTTCGCCGTAACTAATTTTAAATGATGACTTCTTTTTCAGGTTATGAGGTTCAACGGAATGCTAATGTAAATGATAATTATGATAATAGAGGTATAGTATTCATTTTGAAACTCACAAAGTCGTCAGCAGATTTTCGTACATTAGCAATACTTACTTCTGCAACCCCAAGGCATTTCATTTACTGTACTGCGACAGAAACTTCAAATTCGATGATATTTGCCACTAAGATTAATTTGAATTAAATCTTAAAACAACTCAATTAGCAGTTAGTATCACCCCTAGCAGAGATGATACTCCAAAGATAGCACAGTGATCATGAGCTCGTCTGCCGTCGATCACGCTCAGGGTCGCACACCACACGAACCGATTCATTCAATATCTGGTCTACATTACTAGCCTCTAAGAGCTTAAAAAATAAGCTGTCAAAACACCTATACTAGTAGCTACAGTCAACCCTAGAAGCCGAAGAGCACAGTGATCATGAGCTCGTCTGCCGTCGATCACGCTCAGGGTCGCACACCACACGAACCGATTCATTCAATATCTGGTCTACATTACTAGCCTCTAAGATAGCGCTTAAAAATAAGCTGTCAAAACACCTATACTAGTAGCTACAGTCAACCCTAGAAGTCGAAGATGACGTGATGATCATGATCTCTTCTACCGTCGATTGCATTAGGGCCGCTCTCCACACAATCTGATACTCTGGTTTAAACCTATAAATTATGTTGACCTCTAATATAACGCTTTACCATTTCAATAAAATCAAAAACAACTCAATTAGTGAACTCTAGGAACAAGAATCTGAACCAATATTTTTTTTAAATCCTATTGATATAGGACTTGATTATTCATTTAGGTAAGGACTACTAATTATTTCATTTACCCAATAAACATAAAAAATAAACCAAAACACGAGAACAAACGAAATAATACCGGTATACCGGTTACCGATCCCTAGCTGTCTATCAGAGATGATACTCCGAGGATGACGTGATGGTCATGAGCTTGTCTGCCGTCGATCACATTCAGGGCCGCTCTCCACACGATCCGATAGGTACTCTGGTCTACTCCTAAACCTATAAATTATATTGGCCTCTAAGATAACGCTTCTAATTTGAATAAAAGTGTTAGTAGTAAACATTACAGTTAACTCGACTCGCTCCAATAAGCTTCAAATGATTACCTATTCGTATGTGTACATATTATAGCTGGCTTACCAATACAAAATAATCTGAACTTCGACTTTAATAAGGAAGGATTTTTCAACAAAATGTTTGTCCTTATGAACTTGAAACCTAACGACCCTTATGTCATAGAAAGCCATATATCTACTTAGGAGGCAGTATATTATATTTTACACATCAATCAAACTTTGTTTTGACTTTAAAAACAAAGAAGAGAGTCGGGCCAAGATAACGGCAACAGTTTTGATAGCACTGCCTCTGCTGCTGCAAGTAAACGCCATAATTTCATCGAAGTTTGACGTTGATAACATTTGCACCGCCATCGGCAATGCTGTCAAAATCACCAACATATCTTGATCACTGTACGATAAATAAATGATATGATTATCATTACTTACACCTTCACATTCAATACAGGCATTGACTAAGGAAAGCCTTCTCACTAAACTTGATCTTTATTTGTTACAATTTACAACGACTTTAATTGATAGCTGTGTGACATTTTGAAGATGAAATATGTACTTGTAAAGTTTCCGCGTTGCGTCTGACGAGTAAGTGGAGTACAAGGAAGCAACGCGTATCGTAAAGTCCTCTAGACTGCCTTGGAAGTTTGTTATCAAACAATTTGTTTGATGTGTTCTTTGCCAAATATGTATTATTTTGTTAATTAATGTTTTTACATAAATGTTCTCATTACACTGACTTAAAAACAACGGAAGATCAATGCTGACCACATTCGAAGTTGTCGTGCTCATTTTTATTGTGTTTTTGTATTTATATTAAATTAATATTTGATGATTTTAGGGATTCTTTATTATAAATACGCACAAAGTAGCATTTTAGTAACCTCTATTAATGTAAATTGATGTTATAACCGTGATCATGGTCTTGTTTGATATTATTAAGAATAAGATTCAAGACTAAAACAAGCTTTTTTATGATATAGGCAGCAAACAAGCAGACGAGCTACCTGATGGGTAGCAGTCATCGTCGCCCACGGACAAAAGCAAAATCAAAATCACTTATGCGTTGCCGACCTTTATATATATATATATATATATATATATCTAAATATATAAAAGAAGAAGCTGACTGACTGACTGACTGACTGACATATCAACGCACAGCCGAAACCGCTGGTCTTAGAGATTTCAAATTTGGCACGTAGGTTCCTTATATAGTGTAGAGGAGCACTAAGAAAGGATTTTCCAAAATTCATCTCCTAAGGGGGTCAAATGGGGGTTCAAAGTTTGTATGGGGAAACAAGATTAGTTTGACTATTTTATTCGAAACTTCACAGGAAGATTCCTTAAGACATATGACTGAATACGTGTTTCAGGTTTTTTGAAAATTTAACCCCTAAAAGGGTGAAAAGGGGGTGATAAAGTCAAAAAATCAATATGGGTATCGTTTTTATGGTTTATCGGGTCGCTGATCACGATAAATACAACGTTTTTAAAATCTAACGAGGCGGAAGTGAAATACCTTCTCCCCTGTTGTGGTGCAATGGGGTTTAAATATCAAAAAAATATATAAAAGAAGATATTGACTGACTGACTGACATATCAACACACAGCCGAAACCGCTGGTCCTAGAGATTTCAAATTTGGCACGTAGGTTCCTTATATAGTGTAGAGGAGCACTAAGAAAGGATTTTCCAAAATTCACCTCCTAAGGAGGTCAAATGGGGGTTCAAAGTTTGTATGGGGAAACAAGATTAGTTTGACTATTTTATTCGAAACTTCACAGGAAGATTCCTTAAGACATAGACTGAATACGTGTTTCAGGTTTTTTGAAAATTTAACCCCTAAAAGGGTGAAAAGGGGGTGAGAAAGTAAAAAAATCAATATGGGTATCGTTTTTATGGTTTATCGGGTCGCTGATCACGATAAATACAACGTTTTTTAAAATCTAACGAGGCGGAAGTGAAATACCTTCTCCCCTGTTGTGGTGCAATGGGGTTTAAATATATAAAAGAAGATATTGACTGACTGATTGACATATCAACACACAGCCGAAACCGCTGGTCCTAGAGATTTCAAATTTGGCACATAGGTTCCTTATATGGCGTAGAGGAGCACTAAGAAAGGATTTTTCAAAATTCTCCTCTTAAAAGGGTGAAATGGGGGTTCAAAGTTTGTATGGGGAAACAAGATTAGTTTGACTATTTTATTCGAAACTTCACAGGAGGATTCCTAAAGACATATGACTAAATACATGTTTCAGGTTTTTTGAAAATTTGACCCCTAAAGGGGTGCAAAGGGGGTAAAGTCAAAAACACAATATGGGTATCGTTTTTATGGTTTATCGGGTCGCTGATCACGATAAATACAACGATTTTTAAATCTAATGAGGTGGAAAAGAAATTTTCTCCCCTGTTATTGTGCAATGGGGTTAAAATATCCAAAATAGCCATAAGTATAGCTTTAGTTATAGATAAAAATCTTTACTTCTGGTTCAAGGGATTTCAAATTGACACGGAAGTTCCTTAGAGGAGCACTAAGAAAGGATTTTTCAAAGTTCACCTCCTAGCATGATAATTTGACAGGGGCAAGGACAGGGACAGGGACAGGGACAGGGACAGAGACAGGGTCAGGGACAGGGACAGGGACAGGAACGGGATAGGGTTAGGGATAGGGATAGGGATAGGGATTGGGATTGGGATAGGGATAGGGATATGGATATGGATATGGATAGGGATAGGCATAGGCATTGGGATTGGGATTGGGATTGGGATAGGGATAGGGATAAGGATAGGGATTGGAATTGGGATTGGGATAGGGATAGGGATAGGGATAGGGATATGGATAGGGATATGGATAGGGATAGGGTTAGGGATAGGCATTGGGATTGGGATTGGGATAGGGATAGGGATAGGGATTGGGATAGGGATATGGATAGGGATAGGGATATGGATAGGGATAGGGATAGGGATTGGGATAGGGGTAGGGGTAGGGGTAGGGGTAGGGGTAGGGGTGGGGATAGGGATCGGGATAGGGATAGGGATAGAAATAGGGATAAAAATAGGGGACGGGGACGGGAATAGGGATAGGGGAGGGACGGGGACAGGGACGGAACGGGGACGGGGACAAAGATAGAGATAGGGACGGGGATAAGAATAGGGATTGGGGTCGGAATAATTGGTCGGCAATCGATATTTAGGCAGTGTAAAATGCAGGTGGCCCAGTGGGAAGGTATTAGTAAGTAGGCATCGGCGAGTATCCTGCATCCGTAAACTATTACATTCAATGTGCTGTAAGAAGATCGTTGTTTGCTTGCCTTTTATATGTTTACGTTTGCAATAAGTATAAGCAAAATGGAAAAAATTGTAAGCGATAATGCAAGGAAGTACTTTTTACCCTACCGACCATAGGGTCGAGATACTGGCTATGTGGGTTGTATGAAGTTTCCCCAGTATAAATATTTATATAGGTAAAATACATACATATTCGCACCTACGCTGTGGTCGCTGTGTAACAATTCTACAATCATTGCAAGAATTTCTTTTAAAACAATATTAATATGTGTAAGGTACAGTCAGCCAAAACCGGACCGTACAGCAAATAGATCAGTTACAATGGCCCTCCAGTCGAGAATTGCCCCGCTTTACCTTAATCGAAATAATCGCGGACAGATGTACCTATAAAGAAACCTACGGATCCAAATGAAAATCTTATTTTTTGTAAACGTTTCAATAAGAATACTTTTATTACGCGGGCGAAGCCGCGGGTAAAAGCTAGTATATATATATATATATATATATATATATATATATATATTACGTCGGTGGCAAACAAGCATACGGTCCGCCTGATGGAAAGCGGTCACCGTAACCTATGGACGCCTGCAACTCAAGGAGTGTCACATGCGCGTTGCCAACCCATTAGAAACTTGCACTTGTTCTTGAAGAACCCCATATTACACGTGTAACGCAATGGAAACATCTCAATAGGTAGCTCATTCTACAACTTGCACGTTCTGGGCAAGGCAAGCTCAACAGGAGTGTCAAATTTTATTTAATACATGACATTTGACCACCATCACACCAAGTCACTTATAATTTTTGCCTTATTGTGTATTAGGGGTTGCGGAAACTTTCCAAAAAAATCTTAAATTTCATGACATTTATGTATATTAAACATGGACTTAAGCCGACTTCGACCCCACATAACGTGGGATAAGGGTAGGAGGAAGAAGAAGATAATATGTACATTAAACAAAAAGCCTAACAACTGTACCTTTATACAACTTGCTTTTTATGTAAGTATTTAAAGTAGCAGCATTGTGAAACAAAATTCTGCTGCAGGTGTTTTGAAGTAACTATTACACCGTTAAAGCTTATTAGTACTTACAGTCTAACGTTTCTCAGTACCTACTACTCAGTGTAATGTAAGATGCATTAGGGTAATTCCGAAAGTCGTCTAATTACGAAAGTCGCATAAATAATCACCATTATTTCCATCATATCAAGATTCCCCTTTCGGAATTACCAGAGCATTTCTGTCATTCGGAATTACCCTAATGTATCTTATATTATTCGAAGGTACAAACCTTATCACTGAAAGCACAGCCGTTCAATATTGTGCACTTGACACGTAACAAAGGCTAAATTCATTGTAACATCAACTAAACATCGGGTACTTAAAATTTCGCTGTAAACGTGACACTCAGGTGAAAATTATACTCCTACTATCCAATTCTAACTGAAACTTAAACATCTTTTAGGGCCACTTCCACCACCCGCTTAACTCAGGGTTAGAGGGCTGTCAACTATCAAATTCCATATAAAATGGTGGGTTATCCTCGTGTTAACCCTCCATTTTCGGTGGTGCGTGGCCCTAAGGCCCACTTGCACCAACCACTTAACTCAGGGTTAGTGGGCTGTCAACTGTCAAATTCCAAATAAAATGGTGGGTTAACCTCGGGTTAACCCTCCTTTTTCGGTGGTGCAAGTGGCCCTTAGACATCTAAGGCCCACTTGCACCAACTACTTAACACGGGGTTAGTGGGCTGTCATCTGTCAAATTCCATATAAAATGGTAGGTTAACCCGAGGGTTAACCCTCCATTTTCGTTGACGCAAGTGGCCCTAAAGGATGTAATTCTGATGTCACGCGTTTCGTTTGTCCTTACTTGTATTGGCGCGAGTGAGACGCGTGGTGCCTGGGTGACATCTTTTAGATGTCATAAATATATTTAGGCTATACCATAGAGGAATTTTTCTATGGCCGTACTTATTTAGAATACTACTAAAAATGAATGTAAGTTATAATTTTCCCGGTAGTTTTATTAATTGAGTAATAATATTTTAATGAGCGACGGATTTAATGATCGATACTAGTCGAGTGTTTTGTTTGTCTTGTTTATGTCAATAGCGATATTCATTTGATGCAGACATACTGCTGTTGAGACTGTAGCTGGAGTAAGTCTTTTTTTTATTATCTCGTTTATGAACTTTTATATCTTGCAAACGACTTAAGACCAAGTACGAATGGTTATAAAAGCTTTTGATAGTCTTTCTCCAGAATCACGTATAGAAAAACCGTCCTTGAAATTTTGCTAGTACTTATTACGTATTATTATATTATACAAGTATGTGTAATATTTATATTAGTATAATATGAGAATGTTTATTAAACACTAGTGAGTGTTTTGGTATTTCATTAACCTATAGTTTACATAACAATAAAAATTCACACATCACAATAACCTACTGAGTTATCTATTTCACAACTATATAGTTGATTTTACACGTTCGTGTTCTAGACAAATTGGCCTCTAACGAACTTCTAAGGTAAAATTACTTACTCTCAGGAGTACTATTCGTTGCATGACTAATCAGCTTTAATATCTTGTGTTTCACCGTATTGGTTTCGTAATTTTAATGTAGCTTAGGCTGATTAAAGGTTGTCTGCGTCTAAAATGCACCGCGTCAGATCCATAACGCATTTGATTGTTTTGAAACTCCGTAAGTGGTAAACACACTTTGCTATCATCACGAGCTGAGAATTTTAATTCTTCCGTTCTAAAATAATCCATGACCCGGATTTATTTTGCGATTGTTCGTCGCTGTCAATGCGTAGGTACCTACTTTTATATTAAAAATCAACTCATTCATACGTGCCATACCTGAAGATCCTTATCCGCATCCTATTAGAAAATTCATTTAAGTTTTTATAACTTGCTTAAACGTTTATTCCTAATTGAGATGATTGTATTTGGTCTTAATCAAAGTTAATTACAGATTCTCATTAGGCTAAGGCTACATCGGCACCAATTTGTCATAAAGAAAAACTAAAGTCAGTGACAAAAATGTGGAATGATGGTTGACGGGTGGCTAAGCGTGTCCGAATAAGTACATTGAGTTACTATCAGCATCGGGTGACATAGTGCGCATAGCTAAGCCAAATATGGTTGGGCAACGAGTAAAAGGCCGGGTTACTCAAGCCCAGCATCTCGGTGGCTTCGGTGACAGACGACCGGTGCTACGTCAGCGGCCTATTATTGTCGCGTCGCGTCGGAAGCGTCGGGAGGCAATCTTTAAAAGTCAAGGGCAGGCTGATACTGGACCAATGTTAACTGGTGTTATTTAAAGAGCATACTATCGGCTAGAGGGACTTTCGAAAATGTATTTTTCCTCCACTTGTTACATCAATTCATGTGCTCTTTAATAGCAATTCAATTCGTAGAAGCATTGGTTGACATTACCTATTGATATGGACATGCATTAAATACCTACACCTACGCAGATATTTTGTCTGCGGAACTTTAAATGTTTCACTGTGTACTAACGTCGAGTATAAATAAAGAAATTAGTTTTATTTCAGTAGATAATTTAAATTAGAATTTCCGTACCGTAGTTACCTATTACGAGAGTAATGTAGAAATTGCAGAACATTCCCAAAAAGCGGAAACATTCTTGAGAATGTTCGCAGAACATTCCTGCAGCATGAAATTTATTGTTTAAACAAGAGAATATACTTGAAATAAAGTTTAAATGGGCATAATATAAAACTATATGTTAATTTACATATAATATTGTCTATTACAGTTAGCTATTTTGTTGATAAGTTATAAGTTACCAATAAGTTGTTTAAATTCTCACTATACTTCAGGAAACATTTCGACTTTCAGACTTCACAGTTTTAGTCCTGACTTTTTTAAATTGGGTACCGAACTATTATTGATTGATTGGTCTGGATTTGATCATGTCAAAATATAAATAAAAAAAAAGATCGCTGTCAGGATCGAACCTGAGAACATCGGCATACGAAGCCAGCGCACTACCACGGGACTACGTCTTGACTTGCTGAGTCCGTCAAAATCATGGTATAAACTACGAAGTTACTAAGTATTCTGGTAAATTCTCGTTCTCGAGAACATTCTCAGAAGTTATCGAAAATTCTCATGAGAAAAGTTCTGCAACTTTGGACACTTCTCGTCCGTGCATTGCTAACTGCGATAAGTATGTACCTATATATTATTATACATATATCGTCACTACTTTGAAAAAATCTCGTATCTCACGCTACTCCTCAGAGTTAAAACGCAGTAAGTCTATAGGTATTCCATACATACTTACTACAATTTTCTTTTCATTGACAGACGAAGATACAAGTTTTTTTTTAAAGTAGTGACGATATGTTACTCGTATGTAGGTATTGTGTGGGAAACAATCATGGGTCCTGTAGAGAGTAAGAGTGTCTTTATAAAATGTCTGTATACTGTGTGCTTAAGAGGAATTTTCTCCCGTCCGATCTGTGTGCGTAGCCGAATGCACGAAACGCTTACGAATCGTGAGCAAATCGTAAACGAATTGTGAGCAAATCGTGAAGCGTTAGGTCATTCAGCTATGTACACTGCCTGTGGAATTGAGGACCTTGGATCTTGAGGGGATTATGCGACGTTCTTGCCAATGTCACTTCTTCCTATTCGCTATTCTGGACAATCTGAATTCTACGCAATTAGTATTTCACCTCATTCGCTATTGTGCACAGTTATTACTTGTGAACAGTGGCGATTCTTCCTGTTCGTATTTCTGCACATTCTGAATTGCACACAGTAGTTTTTGACCTCATGCGCTATTATGTGCAGTCATTATTTGTGTACAATAGCGATTCTTCCTGTTCGCAATTCTCCACAATCTAAGTTCCACACAACAGGTATTTCGCCTCATTCGCTACTGTGCACAGCCATTATTTGTGTACAGAATAGTTTCTTCCTATTCGCAAATCTACGCAATCCGAATTCGACGCAATAGGTATTTCACCTCATTCGTTATTGTGCACAGTCATTATTTGTATACAGTATAGTTTCTTCCTATTCTCAATTCTACGCAATTCGATTTCCACACAATAGGTATTTCGCCTCATGCGCTATTGTGTACAGTCATTATTTGTGTACAGTATACTTTCTTCCTATTCGCAATTCTACACAATCTGAATTCGACTCAATAGTATTTCACCTCATTCGATTTTATGCACAGGCATTACTTGTATACAATCTCGTTTTGCACAATCTCAGCTTCCTCAATCCCCGCAAACACGCACACATAGAAACGCAGAAATCTCCTTACATGAGCAGTACGTCGCTGAGGAGTTTCGTTCTGATCTATTATCAGCAGTTCTACTTCATCAAATGTCACAATGTGAACTATTATAGCATGACAAAAACGAACATTTCACGAAAAATACGAAGGAAACGCTTTTCGCACTACATCTGTAATTATTTAGTAAATATTGGCCTATACCTATAGTCAGCAAAGGTTTGATTTTAACATTTTGTTTACAAGATATTGATATGGTGACTGGTTAGATTTATTTTATTTTGAAATTGGGTCTCAAAATTGAATACAGTGCCTGTAACAACGCCATCTGACACCTAAATATTATTTTTGCTGAATGTGTATAACGGTATAGTTAATATTAATAATGCTATTTGGAGCTTTGCCTACTGTAGTGCGCCGCGGAAGGCACTTTCTGCGTTTCTGTGTGCGTGTTTGCGGGGATTGAGGAAGCTGAGATTATGCAAAACGAGATTGTACACAAGTAATGACTGTGCATAAAATCGAATGAGGTGAAATACTATTGGGTCGAATTCAGATTGCGTACAATTGCGAATAGGAAGAAAGTATACTGTACACAAATAATGACTGTGCACAATAGCGCATGAGGCGAAATACCTATTGTGTGGAATTCGAATTGCGTAGAATTACGAATAGGAAGAAACTATACTGTATACAAATAATGACTGTGCACAATAACGAATGAGGTGAAATACCTATTGCGTCGAATTCGGATTGCGTAGAATTGCGAATAGGAAGAAACTATTCTGTACACAAATAATGGCTGTGAACAGTAGCGAATGAGGCGAAATACCTGTTGTGTGGAACTTAGATTGTGCAGAATTGCGAACAGGAATAATCACTATTGTACATAAATAATCACTGCACACAATAGCGCATGAGGTCAAAAACTACTGTGTGCAATTCAGAATGTGCAGAATTGCGAACAGGAAGAATCGCCACTGTTCACAAGTAATAACTGTGCACAATAGCGAATGTGGTGAAATACTAATTGCGTAGAATGCAGATTGTCCAGAACTGCGAATAGGAAGAAGTGACATTGGCAAGAACGTCGCATAATCCTCTTGAGGGTATGCGACTCTTCAAAACAGGGAGTGTACACACAGGTTTTAAGAGATCTGTTAAGCAAGTATGTACATGCAATATTCCTATTTCTGTAGGTGTACACAGGGATAGGAATAGACATTCCCATAGGATACGTTGATTACCCCATCGGGTGACCCGTATGCTTGTTAACAACAACATGGTATAAAAACCGGCCAAGAGCGTGTCGGGCCACGCTCAGTGTAGGGTTCCGTAGTTTTCCGTATTTTTCTCAAAAACTACTGAACCTATCAAGTTCAAAATAATTTTCCTAGAAAGTCTTTATAAAGTTCTACTTTTGTGATTTTTTTCATATTTTTTAAACATACGGTTCAAAAGTTAGAGGGGGGGGACGCACTTTTTTTTCCTTTAGGAGCGATTATTTCCGAAAATACTAATATTATTAAAAAAACATCTTAGTAAACCCTTATTCATTTTTAAATACCTATCCAACAATATATCACACGTTGGGGTTGGAATGAAAAAAAATATCAGCCCCCACTTTACATGTAGGGGGGGTACCCTAATAAAACATTTTTTTCCATTTTTTATTTTTGCACTTTGTCGGCGTGATTGAAATACATATTGGTACCAAATTTCAGCTTTCTAGTGCTAACGGTTACTGAGATTATCCGCGGACGGACGGACGGACGGACGGACGGACGGACGGACGGACAGACAGACATGGCGAAACTATAAGGGTTCCTAGTTGACTACGGAACCCTAAAAATGCTTGAATAGGTACCCAGATTTTCTGGTTAGATTCTAATGTAGCCGCCATATATACAAGTTCTGCAGAGTAGACTAAAACGCCTCAATTAATGGTTGAACACAACAATTAAAGCCAGCTGTACACGAAAACCCTACCCCAATTACCTTATAGCCAATAAAATTTTCAACAAAGCGTAATTGGTAGATCGAGTGGCTGATCGATCGGTATCATCGTAATTGGCTCAGTAAACTTGGAGCGGAGGTATGTAATTATAGTCTAAATCAGAAAGGAATGTCAGAGATCCGAGGAGGAAGTCAAGAGGAAGCACCTTCACGTTACGTTACGTCTCTTAAATCAAAAAGATTGGTTACAATTTATGTCGATGCGATCAGTGATTGGAACAAGGAAACATTGTTCTTCTAATATGCTCAAGAAAGACTGTTTTTGAGCTTTCACTTCATTTCATTTTTATAGTCGTTACATTATTTTTGTTACGTATTTTTTTCAGCAGCAGCTAACAAAATTGAACTGTAAATAAGTACTTAATTTAATACAAATAGAAACATAAGTTACGTAAAACATCTTGCGTGAAGGAAATTAATAAGGTACGTTAAAGTTTCAAGTAAATACACACTAGACACGCTATTTTATTTTTAGTGAACTGAAACAAAACACTGAATATTATTTTAAAATAACCCACCAAAATGAACCACGTCTACAAACTAATTTATCGTAGTTTACGTTTGAGCTTTGTTTCTAAATTAGTTCCTTCACAAAAACCAGGTCAGTCAGATTTAATGGAAACATAGGTAGACTAGACCAATTTAGCAATCTGCAAACAAACAATAATCTAAGCAAAATTCGCAGCATGACACAATTGGGCAATTAAAGTGCATCAAATCAACAGAATCGAAACCACAACTAATCATTATTGCTATCGATACACTTGAGATGTGAGTTACCAGTGTTACCACAGATCACTTGGACGGTGTTATGGAATAGCGAACTAAGCGCCAAAATCCGAAAAAAAAGTTATGAATGCAGTTCGGATATAAATGTGATAATCTATAGTATTGACTATTTATTTGTTGAAAAATCATGCTTACAGCCTTATTTTAAGGGGTAGAATCAAGCGACACGTTAAAATTTGTATGGCCCTGTGTACTAAGTCGTTACGTAAAAACGAATTGAACGCCAAATTTACTTTTACAAATTATAATAAGCGTATATTCTAAATCGCAAAATCGAGTTAAACGCCATAAAAATGTTATTAATTCGTTTTGGTTTAAAGTTTTGATGATTTATAAACGCAATATCGATTTAACCGCCCTAATAGTGTCGTTTAATTCGTTGTTACATATTTGAAATTGCAGGATATTTCGCTTAATGAGAACTAAGTATCAAGAGGTTTTGTTATATCATAATATCTTATGTGTGTAATCCTGGCTAGTGCTAATAGTTACAATGCCAATTTTGCCATATATGCTGATTTTTTTGACATTTATTAAAAAAGTTGATTGGAGAACAAAACTAAATTGTTAGACGGATTAGTCCTAATCATTGTGGAGGAAAACATTGTTGTTGATTTATTTACAATAGCACTATTTACTCAAATATATGGAATTTTATTTTATTCCAGTATTCACTTTACCTCTAACAATTTGCATTAAAGAATCAAGCGACAAAATATGTCTCATAGTACGCTACGGCGAAATAAATTAACCTCATCCCAGTATTAGTTCAATAAAGAATCAAGCGGAAAAACGTTAATAACTTCGAAACTTGAATAGGTATGGTGTTATTTTTTTTATCTATTTAAATTATGAACACTTTTATAGGTTCAGTGTCAAAATTAACTTTTTTACTTTATAAATGAACTTACAACAACTGATTCAAATTTCAAATCTTTCTAGCTCATTTTCTCGATTTCAACTAACTGTCGCTTGATCGTTTATTCCATAACACTGTCCACTTCAACTACTAGATGGAACATTCAGGCTAACTCAAAGTAACCACACATATGTTCACCTATAGTAGAGGTAATTTAGTATCCGGAGGCTATGGAGACGCAACTGCTTGATTCAATTGTGTCAACGTTTACAACCAGTGGCCAATTTCACAATAAATAAATAAATAAAATAAATAAATATTACAGGACATTCTTACACACACACAGATTGACTGAGACCCACGGTAAGCTCAAGAAGGCTTGTGTTGTGGGTACTCAGACAACGATATATATCGATACCTTTGGGTTCAATTGGCGTAAAGGACAAAATGCAGGTTTTCAGGAGAAGCAAAAAACAACTTTTTTTTTAGAAAAATGTTTATATCTTTTTTGCTTTTTGACCTATATTTGTGACGTATATAGAAAAATATGTAGATTTTTAGTATCCTTAACCTAGTGTAGCAACCGTAGTGATAAACTAAACGGTTTAGAAGTTAGATGGTTGTAAAGGACACGTCAAAATGCTATGGACGTCCTTTACACCCACGATTTTTTTGAACAATTAGAGTTGATAGGGTCGTAAATGACGGTCTTAGATGATTTTTATACAAATTCGGGGCGTAAATGTAACCGGAATGATACAAATGGCAACTGATTTTAGCTTAGTTTACAATTGAGAAACTTGAAAAATGTATCAAAACGTAGTTAATATGGCATAGAATAGCCACATTAGTGTTACAGTGTATATTTATCTAAATATTCAGCAAAGACAAAGAACAAGACTATTTTATATCCAGTTTTGCTATAAAGAAACAACATTTGCTTAAAAACTATCTAATATTTTGGAAAGTTATTATTTTAGTACTCGCCGCTGTGTCAATAAGTTACGCATTCAGTATTTAATTCTAGCAGGGAAACGCTTTAGTAGTTTAAGTAAATATAAAAACACTAATGGTAACCACGTAAACTTTAATCAGCAACTGTGAACAGTAAGACTATATTAATACGACAGTAATTTTAAGTCTAAAGTAGAAAGAAGTTCTAAGAATAACTAAGTACTTATTTATAAACGCAAGTTAGGACGCGTATACAAACTGTAGTCAAGACTACCTACTATGTTGATTCATATTTTTGATAATTTTAAAACAGAAGATTGTTATTTAGTCTTAAACCTGTTAAATAAGAATAGGTAATCTTAATTATGAGTTCAATCCTAGAAATATTATATTCAATGCTTTAAGTACCTGGGTACATAGCCAAGTCACCAAACGCTAACGCTCATCGCTAGCGAAACGCACCTGTTATTGTCGCACTAAATGTTAGTATAGTCTACTGTTAAAGTTTACTGCTGGCGTAGCTGAATGGTAATCGTCGACGCCAGACGCCGACAAAAATGCAGTCTGGTGCAATACGCAAGAGCGATAAAGATATATAGCTACGAAATAGATATTATCGTGAGCGTTTGTGCATTTGGGTACGTACCCTGATTACCATAGTGTTTTTTTTTAATTACCTACATCTCGTCGCAGTATAATAATACTACGAAAGCGTTTCCCTGCTAGAATTAAAGGCTGAATGCGTAACCTACTGACTATTCAGACAGCGGCGAATACTAAAAAAATAACTTTGAGTTTGTTGCCAAAGTATTAGATAGTTTTTAAGCAAATATTGTTTCTTTATTACAAAACTGGATATAAAATAGTCTTGTTCCTTTTTGTTTCTAAGATAGCTTAGATAAATAATACACTGCATTAAACTAATGTAGCTGTTCTATGCCATATTAAGTACGTTTTGACACATTTTTCCAGTTTTTAATTGTAAACTTAGAACAACATTTGTACCATTTCGGTTACAATTAAGCCCCGGTTTTGTATAAAAATCATCTAAGACCGTCACTTACGACCCTATCAAATCATGGGTGTAAAGGACGTAATAGCATTTTGACGTGTCCTTTACAACCATCTATCTTCTAAATCGTTTAGTTTATCACTACGGTTGCTACACTAGGTTAAAGATACTCGTAATCTGCATATTTTTCTTATACACGTCACAAATATAGGTCAAAAAACAAAAAAGTGGGTTTATCTTTCTCTTGAAACCAGCATTATATGTCCTTTACGACAATTGAACCCAAAGATATCGATTACAGTTGCGGATAAAATATTTTTAGTGCTGGTCGTAAAGGACGAAGAACAAAAAAACTTGTCCTTTACGCCCAACTTTACCACACTACTATAGAAAGTGATCCTTAAAAAGTAAGGGCTTAAAGGGCAACAATATATATCAAGGCGACTTACGACTATATTTTTATTTGTAGATTTCCTTTACGACACAAATAATAATTTATAATTAATGACTTGATATTTACGCCCCTTCAGAAAAGCTATTTTTGCAAGTCCATAGTAGAAAATCTTGGTCGTAAAGGCAACTTTTTAAGAGATATCGAAATTTTAACTACACAGATCGATAGCGCTTGAAATTCTGAACAAAACTGTATATATAACTCATTTTCGCCAAAATGTCCTTTACGCCAATTGAACCCAGAGGTATCGATATAATATATAAATACTTACATACATAGAAAACATCCATGACTCAGGAACAAATATCCGTGCTCATCACACAAATAAATGCCCTTACCGGGATTCGAACCCGGGACCGCGGCGCAGCAGGCAGGGTCACTACCGACTGCGCCAAACCGGTCGTCAAACAATCGTGACAATTGTCGCTTGACAGTGACACTTGGCCATTTATTGCCTGTTCAACAAGGAAATATTGGCGCTGAGAAACCATTTTACTTATCAACCCACAAATAGTCACAGAATGTTCAGTGTCAAGTGTGAATGTCACTGTAGTGAAATTAACCCACAGCGCACTCGTGTAATTTTGGAATATTCATAAAAAAATAATTTTCAGGCTTAAACCTGGGTTCTTACTTCTTGTGCTATTGCTATGTAATGGTGTAATGTACTACTCAATTGAGCAAGTGTGGTATTCTACCAGTAAAATTATACATACCTATGATTCGGTCAAGTTGTGTTCGAACTTCGAATGTATGGGAAATTAAAAAAAAATTAAATCCAGCAAAATTTTAATGTAGTATGGTACCTTAGGGTAAGGTATTTTGCGCACACTAGCGTCCCCTACCGTCCCCCTGACGCAACACCCCCTTTTAGCACGAAATAGGTCCCGTTTTACGGTTTTTCTTCATTTTTCAGAAAAGTATCAGAGTTAGGGAAAAAATGTCTATGAAATAATTAATTCTTATTAAATTTTAGACAAAAAAGGTTATATGCATTTTTTTGTAGCACTTACCATATTCGTGCATTAGCTTGTTGAAGTTCGATAAAACTCTGTAGTTAATAGTAGTTAATGAAATAGTCATATGTGTATTAGTGGTTTAATTGCAGAATTTTGACAAAGTTTATCAAGCTACTAGTTTTTGCCCTTCTGAAGTACCTTTTTACCAAGTTTCAAGCCTGTAGCTTGAAATAAAACTTATTCCCCATACAAACTTCAGCCAGCCTCATTTTAACTCTCTTAAAGGATAATTTTACCTTTATAGTCTTTACACGAAGTTTCAAGCTCATATTCTCAAAATAAAGGTAGATCCTAATACGAATTTTTTACACCCATTTCACCCCCTTAGGGGATGAATTTTGAAAATTCCTTCCTTAGTGGGTTCGTAGACCTTATAAGTAACCTACGTGTCAAATTTGGATTCTTTAGCATCAGCGGTTTGGGCTTTACCTTGATTTAAGTCAGTCAGTCACTCAGGACTTTGCCTTTTATGTATGTAGGTAACATGAAAATAGTGCATGATATCAAAAAATGTTATAATTATGACCTTTCTTCTTGGGAATTTTATGAGCATTATTTCTTTCATTGACAACTTTTTTCTAAAATGTATAATTTCCCCAAAAATAAAAAAAAACTACATATTTTAGGGTAAAAGGGGGGGTTTCGTCAGGTGGGGGGAGGGGACGCTAGTGTGCGCAAAGCACCTTACGCTAAGGTATCAAACCGCATTTATTTTTATTTGGATTTAATCTTTTTTTTTTTCAAAAAACACAGTTTGACCGAATCACTACTCGTATATCTGGACTTGGTAAACACTTCATAATGCGGTGTCTATGTAGTCTGTGGAGTAAGACGAATTCTCGATGTCGTACCGTTTACAAAAGGTCTTTTGGTTCTCATAGTTTTTTAATGTCAATAGTCGAATAACGCCCGGAGCTAAGCTTATAATATGACGGATTACATGTGACGTAAGGGGTCCTGCGACCGGCCTATTATTAACGTGCCTACATTAACACCTACGGACGGATGACTTTATGCATGAATTAACCACGATTTTTAATAGCTACGTGTGATATGATATATGAACTAAATAGTATGTATTTGGATTCGTTCATGGTCGTTTTTCAGAATGATAATAATTTAACTGTCTATATATTCTCGAGAAGAGCATTTTTGTTGTAATTTTAAGGTGAGGTTAGGAGATAGTAATACTTGGTAATACATAGTAAAATATTTCGACATCAATTCGGTACAGCCTGACAAAAAAGGGTGGAAAATAATAGGGGCGCCACCGTCTATATAATCGTTTTACATGTGGCAACTATTAAGTCACTTTTTTGTGAGAAAAGTTGCTATGGTAAGAATAGTTCCATTTCTAATCTTTTTTTCCAAACCGTACAATATACCTCTCTTAGGCTTTGGTCAAGCGTAATAAAATCAGCCTGTAGAATACTGATAGTTCAAAATTATTTATCTCATGTAGATAAATTTAAAAATCTGAAGGATATAAGCACAATTGTAAGCTTATTTTATTTGAACGATCCGGATGTGTTAAGTAGGCCCTCAATATTTAACACGTCGTTTAAAAAAGGGATTTTAATTGCCACTTCCGTCGGTGTCCGCACGCTAAATGAAAATGTCGCAAGCCTCAAGATTTTATTCGATAAAAATTAAATAATGAACAAAATACGCCTCTTCCTTCCGGTTTGATCATCAATGGGAAGTCATATCCATAATTACTTGTAAGTTTAACCCAGGCTTCGTAATTTAATTATGTATACCATATTTGGTTAATTACTTGTACCCATCTGCAGCTTTATTTTTAGTCTTCATAATGACAGGTTAAGATCAACATTCCTAAAACTGTTGCCAAAAGCGTTATTATCGAGGAAAGCAGTAAATCGGGATAAAAATATTAAAGTTAGCGTAATTTACAAAATCAAACATTCTTTAAACTATTGCCGTAAGCGTTGTTATCGAGGAAAGCGGTCAGCCTTGACGAAAATAACAAAGATGGCGTCCCTCACTATTGACTTATTGAGAGGAATAGGAGAAAGGAAAACTTTGGACGAAAGATGCGTAACGCGTGCGCAGATAGGATATAAAAGGCAGAGCAAAATGGGAGGGGAGTTCAGTATTAGTTGTACGGGCTTAGTAAGAGGAAGTCAGTTACTGTGATTTTGATTGAAGCATTTAATTAGAAATAATTAGAGTGAGAAGGAGTTTATATTGGTAAAGTATAGTGAAGGAGAGCAAGTAAGTGATAAAATTTAATTATTTAATTGTGTGTTAAAATTGATTATGGTACTTATTCATTTCATATAAACGGGATATTCATGAATGTTATATTTATGTGGTGATTATTTTAAGTTGTTCAAATTTCAATTTATTTATTGCATACAATTAACACTAACGGTTAATTTGGAATATTATTAATTAAAATTAGGATCTGAGTATTTCTAATATGACTACTACATGTAACAAAATAGATACATAAAATATTACACATAATTTACTTTATGTACATACACATTCTATTAGCTAGAATCTCTTTGGGTGATTGTAACAAAATAGATACATAAAATATTACACATATTTACTTTATGTACATACACATTCTATTAGCTAGAATCTCTTTGGGTGATTAGAAGGATTTTCCCACTATTATCTCATCCTTAAGTAAGATAATTTTGCTATTTCAATGAAAGTAGGATTAATAACTTTATTTATTGTTCATAACATGTAAACTTTATTAGAGTTAAAGGATAACTTGTGGGAATTAATACTAATACTAAATACTAGGGAGGCATAGGACATCTATGGATGTTAGGATCCTGTCGCTATCAAGGAGAATCATTGATATAAAAATAAGATTGTTCACAAAAGTTGAATCATTGACACTGGCCTCGAGATTGGCAGACTTTGGAATCATCATTCCATTTTCATAATATGGTTAGCGATAATGTTGTCTGGGAAATCAAACAATTCTAGCATTGACTAGTGAAACACGATGTCAAGCAATGGACCACTATACTCGGAACGTGGGAAATTGCACGCATATAGAATTTATACTTTGGGATCTTGGACAACTTTCGATGGCTAAGGCCGAACCAAAATATATATATGGGATGGCGTGTGAGTCTAGGGATTTGTCGTTCGAAAGGCTAGTTCAATGAAGTATTTGTCTTAGTATCAAAAGAAGGTCAATGAATAGGCCCAATAAAGGGTATCAAAAAAGATATTCTGTTTCCTTGATAGACCAGGAGTAGGCAGAGCAGCTTCCATCCTGACGGTAGAGGACTTGGTTGCAGAACCATCCCAAAACATATAAAATTATACCGGGATTAAAGGGTCCTTGACTAATTATTTGGTATCTACTACTATGGTAGTACATTTTAAAATAGTGCAAAGACACTTTACATCAGTTTACTTTTGTTCTAAGGAACCCATTTGTTCAATGTTTGATAAAACATAAATTGAACCGGCAACCTGGTTTGTCCATATGCTCGAGCGAGGTCTTTATAATAGGCTATATTATATTATACACTTATTATTCCTACGTATAAGGGACTCGTGGGTCGGAAGCAATTAACCCCATTTTAAATAATGTCTTGTATATATTTTTAATATATTTCCTGTATTTATATTCCTTACACAATTTTACTTATCTCACACACTCTTATCTCAACGCACTAAATTCTTTCACAAATGTCGTTCACTCTGCTATTATACCTCAAGTGAATATATTACTGCCTTAGTTTTATCAACTTAAATTTAACCCTAATAGCAAGTTCCTAAAGGTAAAAAGAATTTGGATTGCTACGCACAACTATGGGGTCCTACCACTTACTAGACGATCACAGTATTTGTTTAATGGCCAATTTTTAATAGTGTACTGTTTTAATTAGGGCTAACAATTTGGACTTAAGTTAGGTAGTGTTAGGTTAATAAAGAGGGTAATTAATTAAGGGGTAGCGGGGTGTTACAAAGTGGAGACCGTGACTGTAGGATGTAATAGACCCTAAATATGTCCAATTGTTAGCATATTCAAGTGACATTTTGTCACAAAGTGTTGCTGTGAATGAGATATCCTTTTTAGGAACTTGCTATCCTTCATGCTGAAACTTTATTTTATTTTTGTATCATTCGTCTATCTTTATTAACCACTGCGTAATAGTCTAAGGGGCAATCAAGCTATTGATAGTTTTCTAAGATACGTTTCATTTTGAAGTATGTTTTGTAAGTTTAAGGTCACTAACCTGGATTTTCAAACAAAGTCACAATCCGATATTGAAACAGAAACTTTGCACTTTAGCACACAGTTCACTCACTTTAGACATAGCTGTGTAATTTTAAAACCATTGTAGGCTTATCACTTATCTAATTAGATTTTTATTTCACTTTTAAGTCACTATCGAAAGAATCAATGACAGGTTGTACTTCTAGCATAAACTTATAAACGTTACCCGTTACGAACTTAGGACGCGGCTTTATACGATAATTGGAATCGCGTGTGCACATGGTATTGTATGTAAACAATAACATAATTATCGATCAACAACGTGCGTACAGACTGATAAGAGATAACACGTGCAGAAAACTGTCATCGACTAGGGACACCGGGGATAGAAGAAAGTATTTGAGGCTATTGTAAAAATGTCAAACCAGCTGTCAATGAAACAATTCAATTGGAATGGCAAATTTAGAAAAGTTATTCGTTTTCTAGCTAATATTTATTCTGTTGCGATAATGAAGAGATTATAGCAAAAATAAAACCTCAATGGTATCGGTTATATTTATCTACTGGGAAAGTTTTGTACTAAAACAAATTAGTCGTTACTGAAAGCAATTACGCACAGATCGACTGTCTTGTGGTAATTTTGTGTCGAGGGTTCTTTAAAACGATATCATGGAAGATTATAAATACTGAGATACGTATAAATAAATTAAAAGGTTCTACATGTTTTATGATAAAGGAAACTTTTACTGTTTAGTGAATCAAGATTTTCCGTTCTGTTGGTTATAATATATCTGCCAGTCTCACTAAATTAAGTAGAAGTAAGCAAGGAAATACTGCTAGTATTTTAGGTACTTTGCTCTGTGGGCCTCTGTAGGAATTGATTTCTAACTAGATTTGGCATGTAGTATGTATGTATGTCATGTACAAGTTGCTAGTATTGGCATGTTCTTTTAAGAAACAGAATAAGCTAAATTAATGACAGTATGCGATACACAGACTTGATTAAGTACATTTTGTCAAAATCTATTCTTCATGTGTCAGTGTCGCATATCATGGTAAGAAATGTCACTTTGACAGCAAGAACACCATCATGTTCACTCTTACCTCACTATCTTCTCGCCCCTTTTTCGTGTTATCAACTGATTAGTGATAAGCTGTTATCAGCTACAGAAGAACTAGGAAATAAAATGATGATTGATCTAGACAAGCGTTAAGCTGTGAAATATTTATTTTAGCTGTGATTATACTGACAATAATCTTATGTTGTCAACAGGGCGACTCATTGATTTGATTTTGATTTATTTTTAAATAAAACTAGCTTTTACCCGCTGCTTCGCCCGCGTACTAAAAGTATTTTTATTCAAACGTATACAAAAATTAAGATTTTCATTTGGATCCGTAGGTTTCTCTGTAGGTACATTTGTCTGCGATTATTTCGATTACACATAATACTATTGTTTTTAAAGAAATGCTTGCAATGATTGTAGAAATGTTACCACATCGACCACAGCGTAGGTAGTAGGTATGAGTAGGTATGTATTCTATATACGCTGGGGAAACCTTTATAAACAACCCACATAGCCCGTATTTCGACACTAATGGTCGGTGGGTAAAAAGTACTTTCTTGCATTATCCCTTACAACAACGATCCCTTCCCACTGAGCCGCCTGCTTTTTGCACTGCGTTTTACACTGCCTGCATATCCCTCTAACGATACCCATATTATCCCTATCCCTATCCCTGTCCCTGTCCCTGTCCCTGTCGCTGTCCCTATCCCTATCCCTATCCCTATCCTTATCCCTAACCTTATTCCTGTCCCGGCCCGTCCCGTCTCGTCCCGTAGCGACTACATTATATAAGGAACCTACGTGCCAAATTTGGAATCTCTAGGACCAGCGGTTTCGGCTGTGCGTTGATATGTTAGTCAGCCAGTCAGTCAGTCAGTCAGTTTCTTCTTTTATATATTTAGATTTAGAATGTTCGGGAAAGTTCTTATATTTTCTAGAATGTTCTAGAACGTTCCAAAACGTGTAAAACTTAATGTTGTTCATAAGAATGTTCTGGAATGTTCAAATGATCTAGAAAAGTCCAGAATGTGTGTAAATGTTTCAATCGATATGGAATGTTCTAGAAAGTTCTGAAAACTTATGGAATAATGTAGAAATTTCATAAATATGTAAAACTTAATTCAGTTTAACACAGTTTGGAACGTTCTAGAACATTCTAGAAAATATTAGAATTTTCCAGAGCATTCTATATCAACTGTATTCAGTTTTGCACATTTTGGAACGTTCTAGATAATTCTAGAAAATATCAGAACTTTCCAGAATATTCTATATCAATTACATTCAGTTTTGCACGTTTTGGAACGTTCTAGATCATTCTAGAAAATATTAGAACTTTCCAGAACATTCTATATCAACTACATTCAGTTTTGCACATTTTGGAACGTTTTAGAACATTCTAGAAAATATTAGAACTTTCCAGAACATTATATATCAACTACATTCAGTTTTACACATTTTGGAACGTTCTAGAACATTCTAGAAAATATTAGAACTTTCCAGAACATTCTATATCAAATACATTCAGTTTGCACATTTTGGAACGTTTTAGATCATTCTAGAAAATATCAGAACTTTCCAGAACATTCTATATCAACTACATTCAGTTTTGCAGATTTTGGAACGTTCTAGATTATTCTAGAAAATATTAGAACTTTCCAGAAGTATCTAGAACTTTCTAGAACATTCCAGATCGATTGAAACATTTACACAAATTCTGGACTTTTATAGATCATTCCAGAAATTTTTAGAACTTTCCAGAAGTACAGATATATAAGTACAGATGCACTTACCCACATTTTTTATATTGCGTGACACATTTAAAATTATATTGCGTGATACAGAAGTAGAGATGTACAGTACAGAAGAAGGACAGATATATATTTTTTTAACATTTTCGCCACCCACAGCCACCCACTTCCACCCACCGCGACCAAACTCCCTTACTTTCATCTAGAGACCAAGGCGTATTTACCACCCCAACAGGGGGTTGATTGGAATTGATAGTGATAGAGAAAACCCCGGACATACGTACATTAGCATTAGCATTTTATATATGTATATAGATTAACAATAGAATAAGTAATGGTATTCATAATCATAGGGAAACGAGTAGCAATTAGCACGTTTCATACTTACTAACAACTAAGGATTAGTTGTCTTCCACTGAAGTGTGAACAAATTATAATTACTTGAAAGAGACAAACATTCAAGTAGCTTATTGACAAAAATGTCAAGAACATACAATCTAGAATTTAAGCATAGTTCTTAAGTACTCAAGTAAGGAGTTAGGCACACCATTCATTAACCTCAGGCAAGCTTATAGCTAGGAATATTTTTATTGACAGTCAGTCTGAGTCATTATTTAAGATAGTATTCAAAGCTGTGTTAACATGAAATGATTCCCATCAGTGAACAGATTGCAGTAGCTATTGCATTTAATAATTAGGAATATGGTGAATCACACACTAGCAAAATTATGAAGGAAGGTGGTAAATGAAACACCCACAAAATGCTTTATTAGTAATATTGAAAAGGTGCACAAAAACAAAAAAAAACCCAGAGCATATTTGTTCATTTCGTTTCCATTAGACGGAAAAGCGCCACTCCATGCAGGAAAAATAGAATAGAGAAGTAACTTTTAGTTAGGATTATTCAGGCAACAATGGGAAAAAAGATATTATGTTCCTCTTCTCGATGACTTTTGAAAAGTATCTTGATGTGAGACATGTTGAGTGATGATCATATTTGGTGTAGTCAGTATAGGTGTTAGAAGTGATTGTACAGGGAGAAGAATTTTCACTCTTTCATTGAAACCTGGAACAAAAATGAAGGGTAAATACATTTCAGTTAAAACATTTAGAATGCAATTCCACTATTGGATGTGCATTCCTTTTTTATACATACAGGTCAACAAGTCATATAATGAATTGCATTGTTTGTCAGACATCTTCATGAAGTCGGCTTTTAATGATATTGTAATATTGTATTGTCATCCCACTTAATGAGCTTATAAAATTTCAGTTCAATAGGTAACTTGTAGCCTGTTATTATCTCTGAAGTAGTCTACAATATAACCCAAGGTTACAATAGGAAAGCATAATTGCCAAGAGCAAGCTTTTTAAAATATTTATCAGTAGATTGTGATTACACTAATTCTAGTATACTATAAAATAGAGTGAGGAAGTTGATCATAGGTTTCCTATATTTATGACTTAATTTGTCAGATTATCCGTCTGTCTGTGTTTTGATTTTTTGAATCAGTTATCAGTGGATGCAGCAGGTTAGCATAGATCAATTTGACTGGTTAGGTAGATAAGCTAGACTTAAGATTTTAGACTTAGTAGTAGTGTTTGTGCCAAATATAGTGCACAGTATAATAGTTTGAATGAACAAATGGAGTCAGTCTGTAATAGACTTGCTATTATTAGAATCAGGAATAAGGGCAAACAATATTATTTACCCTAGAGTAAACCAAAGAATAATAAATAAATAAATAAAACATTTTACCATTGTGGATGTAGATCAGACATACAGGAACTGAGCCAGGTCAGCCTGGGAGTCATTCTGTTGCAAGTGAATGTGTTTCGAGCACACACACATACACAAGTTGCTCAGTCAAAGGGGCATGCCAATGGAGTTCCAATTTGTACACAGCCGGGGAAGGGGCAGGACGTTGATCCTAGTATAATGGCAGCATTGTTCAGCATGCTCTGGAAAATTTAAGAAAATATTTATTAATTAAGTAGAAAATAAGTCCTAGTTATAAGCATAAGTTATAAGAATAAGATTGGTAGAGATTTTATAACTAAATAGGTATTTGATCATTTTATTAATTAGGGTTTATTTTAATTACGGGATAAATTTCAATTTTATCATACAATACATTATCGAAATAAAGTTTAGTCGAACCAAAGTGAAATAATTGACTTAACAACATAAAAGGTAAATAAATAATAAAAATTGAAGGGGCATTTTTGTACAGGCCTACTTGATTACAAACTAAGCATGATTCTTATTATTGACATTCGGTAATGCTTAGATTCTTCATTTATACAATTTTGGCTTAAAACCAACATTGCTTGGTCATACTTTATTATTCCGGCTCATGGAAGCATGGAGTCTGTTTGACAGCTAATTCCAGGATTTGGCGTAGGCACTAATTTTCAATAGGTCTTATTGAAATTAGTCTGGTTTCCTCACGATGATTTCCTTCACTCAAAAGCAACTGGCAAATATCAGATGACAGTTCTCAAGTATTTATCGGTATGATTTGCGGTTCGAACCCGTATCTTATAATTCAAAGCATACAAATAATTATCACTAGGTGAGATTAGTTAACAGATTACAGAATCATTAGACATTAAAGTGTAACTTACATATTACATAGCAGTACAGGTGATGCAAGCCGTGATCGTCGGTGCCTTGTCTACTCATGGAAGCGGTCCGTCGAAAATGAGCTGCGAGTTCCCAGGTTTGAGCTGCTGGAGTGAGGTCACGAGGGTTGCTGAAGATAGGAAGGCGTGGCGTGAGTTTGTGAGCCCTTTGCATCTCTGGGGTGCCTTAGGACACCCACACATAACTGGTAAGGTAGTATAGTGGCATTGGGGCTTAACTCCAAGGGGCATCTAGCACCCAATACCTGAAACATGTCAATAGGCAGACATTAGAAATAGGAAGTTGTAGGCTTACTAATACTCCTCATCTCTAAGACCAGAATTAGGATGTTATTTTAGTGCGCCATAGGAATTAGATAACCTCTCTATTGAAAATCATTTCGTTATTTTAGTATGTCAAGATTTTAAACTAAACTATAAACTGCTTTGTGATGGACAAGTTAAATTTCGAATAATTAAATAGGTTATTACTTACGGCGAAAACTTGGCTCAATTCCATTGAGGTATCATCAAATCATCATGAAAGAAAACCACGTAGTTCCACTGGCGTCATGGGGTCATTTTATTATTGTAGCTAAAGGTTCGGTTTGTTTCATTATTGTTCATGATGTTTTCCATAATCTAAAACCAAACAAGCATTTATTTATTACATTCGTTATACACATTTTGTGTTGTATTTACCACATTACTAACAACATATATCATTACTTAGTTAATGTATTACTCACTTTTTTTATGATTTATAACAAATACAAGCCAGCAGGTCGATAAATTACGTAATTTTCAGTTCCAAATAATGCGTGTACGTCTGAACGGCATCCATTTTTCTTTTATTTCTGTCTGACTGACAGTAATGACGTGGCAATGACGTCAGCATAGCAAATGTTGCCATAGAAAAATCAAAAGGGCTCTATAGATCATAAGACATTTGACGGACCGGATGCGACTAAAATTTATCCAGTATGAATGGGGCTCTGCAGACTATGTGGAACGAATTGTAGAATAATAAAATAGAGACAGTGATTTGACGTTTACATTCAATCTTAATGCTTTTTTTTATATAAATATGAAATAAATAAATAAATATTGGGGACATCTACACAGTTCAACTGAACCCCAAACTAAGCAAATTTTGTGCTGTGGGTGCTAAGCGACGATATACCTACTTAAATAGATAAATACTTATGTACATGGAAAACATCTATGACTCATATACATATATTCTGTGGAATTTTATTAAGGAGAAAAATATTATTAACGTCAAACTTTGTTTAGACATTTAGTATACTCCGACAAATCTAAAGGTCAGTTGAAAAACACCAAATTTCAAACTTTCTATGTTTGCTAAATAACGGATCGTAGAACCATATACTAGTTAAAAAATAAGATGAATAGGTAGTGCATAATAGTGTAGTAATTACTAGCTTTTGCCCGCGGCTTCGCTCGTATCCTGTTCGAAACGCCATTCTTTTTCTTAGGTCAGTTTGTAGGTATGTGTGTATGTTAGTACTTAACGATATTATTAGAAGATAGGTTACCTATATTACAGTGTTAGTAGACGTTATCAAAGCAGTTAGGCGTAAGTGCATTTTCGCATTGTCCGGTCCGATGTCGGATGTCGGACCGATGTCCCATACATTGCAGGCGCCATCTTGGATTTTTAATAACACGCTTTTAGGTCGTTGTGTATGTGACTATGTATGTAATGGAATCTAGGGGAGCTAATTTAACCATCTTCCAGGAGTCGTAGCGTAATGAAAATTGGCAGCTGTATGTAGTTCCGATGACATTGCAAAAATATGGTACTGTTGAGTTGGTCTGATGATGGAGCCAGAAGATACGAACTGGAACTACAGGATGGAACGTCGTATCATAGCTGTTTTTGGGTTTCTTAGAAAAGTCTTGTAATAAACTTTGACTACGATTAGGTTTCATGGTCTGATGATGAAGCTCGGAAATAGGGATGGCTTGAGCGATCCAAAATTTGTTTTGGCTGTTACATGCACTTATGTAAAAGTGTGTTTTTCTAGTGTTTTTTTAAACTATAAATTTGTTTCCATTGAAATCTTTTCGGTTTCCGATGTCGGATCGGATAGTGTGAAAACGGACTAACAAGTTATTTGTATTATTTTTCCTACTTACAAAAGTAGAATTCATAGCGGTATTGCGTATCTTATTCCATAATTTAACTTTGCGTCTTGAATTATAGGTTAACAAAATGTATGTACATATAATATTTTGTAGTTTTGCCTACAATTTTGCGTGCTTACGGTTGTATAGGGTCAATACGAAAGTTAAATGTAAGTCGTGTTTACGTAGGCTGATTCGTAAAGTAAAGGAATAACATAGATAAGTACTTATGATATAAGTATATATTTTAACGTTTGATTAATTAAAAAGTTGAAATAGAAAAAAAAAGAGAGCTATTAAATTATAACATCATACATTTTTGTACTGTCATTATCTAAGTGGGCTTGCAGGTATGACAGAAACAGTAAAAATGAGCGTATGAGGAAGGATGAAATTTGAATGAGTAGTATGAGAGTCACATAAAAGAAAGAAGAGAGGTTTAGCTATATGAATGGGTGGAGTTCAATTGAAGGGTTTCCTCATGTTTGCAAGTCTGAATAGTGACGGCAGTTATTGGAATTTTAAAATGGGGAAAGGGTTACACAAACTTGTTACCACGAGAGTTAGGTGTTATGATAAATAATTTATACCTTTTACAGGTACATTCTTTTGGTAACAACATACTCTACATGCCGCTAATAAACGAACTAAACACACACCCTGTGTCTTTATGGGATAAATCAGATAATTTTGTTTGTCACAAAAGGTGACTTAACATTATCAATAAGATTGAAATATTGATTGTCTGATTACTCTTATAAATATACATAGGACATATGCCGAGAAAGGAGGAAAATTATTGACTAGTATTGAGTTGTGGACTGGTTTTTCGAACTATGGGGAGAACAATTGTCGGTGGTTACCTGAGAAATTGAAAGGCTTTTTCATTCTAGTAAAGAGATTTTTGTAGGTTCATAATATCTGGGCAATGTAGATAGCGGGTTACCTAATCGTGCAATGTGATTAAACTACCCATATGAGGATGCAAAGATTTTACCATTAGGGTACATTTGATTCACAACCAAATGCTTTATTGGAATGGGAATTCTGGCTGGTGGCAATTTGACTCATGTGTCTGGATAACCAATAAGTTCATAATTCGTGCTGGATCAGTGAGGTTCTTTTGAGTATTGGTCACTTTTACTCACCACATTGACGAAAGGGGAAATTGAAAATTTCAATAACTGAATTATTTTGTTGGTTATTTTCGTTTGACACAAAGATGTTATCTTGAATCAAACGAAAATAAAAGGGGCAGTTGTAACGGACCACACAGTCCTCGGTTCAAATCATAGGAAATATTTATTAAAACACCCTTATTTAGGTATAATTATAGTAAACAATTTTAATAACTTATATTAGAAGTAAACGTCTAATAGTATGAAAAAATAATAATTATTCTCGGAATTCAAACGTACATAATTTACAAAGATCAACATTCCTAAAACTGTTGCCAAAAGCGTTATTATCGAGGAAAGCAGTAAATCGGGATAAAAATATTAAAGTTAGCGTAATTTACAAAATCAAACATTCTTTAAACTATTGCCGTAAGCGTTGTTATCGAGGAAAGCGGTCAGCCTTGACGAAAATAACAAAGATGGCGTCCCTCACTATTGACTTATTGAGAGGAATAGGAGAAAGGAAAACTTTGGACGAAAGATGCGTAACGCGTGCGCAGATAGGATATAAAAGGCAGAGCAAAATGGGAGGGGAGTTCAGTATTAGTTGTACGGGCTTAGTAAGAGGAAGTCAGTTACTGTGATTTTGATTGAAGCATTTAATTAGAAATAATTAGAGTGAGAAGGAGTTTATATTGGTAAAGTATAGTGAAGGAGAGCAAGTAAGTGATAAAATTTAATTATTTAATTGTGTGTTAAAATTGATTATGGTACTTATTCATTTCATATAAACGGGATATTCATGAATGTTATATTTATGTGGTGATTATTTTAAGTTGTTCAAATTTCAATTTATTTATTGCATACAATTAACACTAACGGTTAATTTGGAATATTATTAATTAAAATTAGGATCTGAGTATTTCTAATATGACTACTACATGTAACAAAATAGATACATAAAATATTACACATAATTTACTTTATGTACATACACATTCTATTAGCTAGAATCTCTTTGGGTGATTGTAACAAAATAGATACATAAAATATTACACATATTTACTTTATGTACATACACATTCTATTAGCTAGAATCTCTTTGGGTGATTAGAAGGATTTTCCCACTATTATCTCATCCTTAAGTAAGATAATTTTGCTATTTCAATGAAAGTAGGATTAATAACTTTATTTATTGTTCATAACATGTAAACTTTATTAGAGTTAAAGGATAACTTGTGGGAATTAATACTAATACTAAATACTAGGGAGGCATAGGACATCTATGGATGTTAGGATCCTGTCGCTATCAAGGAGAATCATTGATATAAAAATAAGATTGTTCACAAAAGTTGAATCATTGACACTGGCCTCGAGATTGGCAGACTTTGGAATCATCATTCCATTTTCATAATATGGTTAGCGATAATGTTGTCTGGGAAATCAAACAATTCTAGCATTGACTAGTGAAACACGATGTCAAGCAATGGACCACTATACTCGGAACGTGGGAAATTGCACGCATATAGAATTTATACTTTGGGATCTTGGACAACTTTCGATGGCTAAGGCCGAACCAAAATATATATATGGGATGGCGTGTGAGTCTAGGGATTTGTCGTTCGAAAGGCTAGTTCAATGAAGTATTTGTCTTAGTATCAAAAGAAGGTCAATGAATAGGCCCAATAAAGGGTATCAAAAAAGATATTCTGTTTCCTTGATAGACCAGGAGTAGGCAGAGCAGCTTCCATCCTGACGGTAGAGGACTTGGTTGCAGAACCATCCCAAAACATATAAAATTATACCGGGATTAAAGGGTCCTTGACTAATTATTTGGTATCTACTACTATGGTAGTACATTTTAAAATAGTGCAAAGACACTTTACATCAGTTTACTTTTGTTCTAAGGAACCCATTTGTTCAATGTTTGATAAAACATAAATTGAACCGGCAACCTGGTTTGTCCATATGCTCGAGCGAGGTCTTTATAATAGGCTATATTATATTATACACTTATTATTCCTACGTATAAGGGACTCGTGGGTCGGAAGCAATTAACCCCATTTTAAATAATGTCTTGTATATATTTTTAATATATTTCCTGTATTTATATTCCTTACACAATTTTACTTATCTCACACACTCTTATCTCAACGCACTAAATTCTTTCACAAATGTCGTTCACTCTGCTATTATACCTCAAGTGAATATATTACTGCCTTAGTTTTATCAACTTAAATTTAACCCTAATAGCAAGTTCCTAAAGGTAAAAAGAATTTGGATTGCTACGCACAACTATGGGGTCCTACCACTTACTAGACGATCACAGTATTTGTTTAATGGCCAATTTTTAATAGTGTACTGTTTTAATTAGGGCTAACAATTTGGACTTAAGTTAGGTAGTGTTAGGTTAATAAAGAGGGTAATTAATTAAGGGGTAGCGGGGTGTTACAAGGTTATTATTGTTTATGTAAGCATCCCATCCCTTTCATCTTGATTTATCTACGTCCGTAATAACTTTGACATAACAGACCTTTAACGACATAAGAACTAGGAAAGTCCATATTAGTGTATTGGTTATGTTCTACATTGTCCTGAACTTTCTCTTTGAGACTTAATCGGTTTATTATTGTTATTGTTGAAGAACATAATGGACTTCTGTACCAAAGAGTTAGTCTATCTGAATCAATGTACAATAAAACAAATTAAGGAAGTAAATACACAAAGGTAATTATAGAAGCTAAACTACCATCGGATTCAGAGAAGTTATATGGTTGTACAATAAAATTAGGTATATTATTTTACATGGCTATAAAACGGATATTATTATTTTGAACGGTCAACATTTTAGATTATTGCTGCATGTAATATTTTCTTCCCAAAGAGAATGAAACGTTAAAAAAAAACAGAACTAATCAGATCCGATGTCTGTAATATCTATGTATTTCTTTATTATTTTTATGTTTATACTAGCTTTTAAATAAAAAAACCCACGAAATTATTAGTACCTATTTTTAATTTGATTTACATAATTGATTGATTGATTATTATTTGATTTTTAATTTGATTTTTTTGATTTAATTTTTATTTTTTTATTTTTATTTTTTATTTGATTGGTATCGGGTAAATCAAATTAAAAATAGGTACTAATAAGTAGTTAAAGTTACTCTTGATTATGATATTTACCGTAATTGTTTTAAGTATATTTTCAAGTATGTGCAAAAAAAAACCTCATTTTTTGCATACTTAATCAAAATGTCTTGCGTCCATCGACGTCAACAAAAAGATGATCGCCTCAGGCACTATCAATCAAGTGAAAGAAATGTGACATAACATTTGACCCACACCGCAACAACTTTTGACCCATCAGTCACAGCCAACAATTTTCAAATCGTCTTGCCTAACTTAATAACACTGAAAGCTTTATATTACCTAATATGTACTAATTATAATTTACTAGCTTTTACCCAAGGCTTCGCTAGCGTTAGAAAGAGACAAAAAATTGCCTATCTCCGTCCCTTCAACTATCTGCACTTAAAAAATCACGTCAATTCGACGCTCCGTTTTGCCGTGAAAGACGGGCAAACAAACAGGCACACACACTTTCCCATTTATAATATTAGTATGGATTAGCCTATGATACTGCTGACCGCAAACTATCTAAACCTATTTATCTCAGGTCATGGTCATTCATCACAGGTTTTTCAAGATCCTACATATGGTGCGTTGTTTCTTCCCCTATTGATGCTGACTGTACACATGGATCATTCCAAGTCACAATATTCAAAATAAGTTACTGTCAGGTGCGTGATCTTGCTGAATTCTTCGGAAATCGTGGTACGATTGTTATCGAATTCCTTCTGCACCACGGTATGAAGTTTGCCATCATTATAGGTCACGACCCTCGCAATATAAAAGTATACAATGTCTGCAACGCTTGCTATGTGAGAAGTATTCGAATGGATACTTACATAGCTTCAATCTTAAATAATTACTCTGTTATTTATAATTAATTTGCATCTCGTTTTATTTCACAATTTGCGGCATTGAAATGCTTTCATAGAAGCATAAGCTTGCCTAATAAGTAAAGGGTTCTACATTTATCAGCACGCAGCGGCATACATATATCGAAGAGCCTATAGCTTCCATACAAGAAGATAATAGCAAACCACAGTAGTCTTATACATTAGAATTTAGAACAGACCCTAAACTAAACTTACATTTAATTGAGACCCAATCGCCGAGGAGACAGTATCGCGATTGTGTGGGTATTTTTGCACGCTTCACGGCTATCTTGAAACTAGGCGTGAAATGCGGACGTTCATGTTATGTCGCTCCCGGATAGGTCTATATAGCATATAGTCACCAGAGGAGTTGTCTCTCGAATTCAGACGCTTTTTAAACCATCTGTCAAGATGCACGAGAGCTTATGATGATGAAAATAAACTTACTAAAATAAAGCTATTAAGTCATACTTATAATATATGTAATTTATTAAAAAAAATGTCTCGCTATGTGATATTTTATATTGCAGTATTTTTTTAAAAGTGCACTTTATCACAAGCGACGCTTGGGCATTAAAAATGAAAACGAATTAATCATATTTTAAAATAATCAGGTTCTTTTAGGGTGAATTTCAACAGGTTCCAAATTTGCCTAATTTTGGTGGTATTTTTTATTTTTGTAGTTTATGTCTAAATTATGTATGGATTATACGTAACTAGTCCCAATGTATATTGTGTAGTAATGCCCCCGTAATACACATAGTATTTTTGGAGATATTATGGTTTTAATAATTTGTTTGCCACCAAAATTGCGTACACCCACCAAAATTAGGTTTACTGGCCACCAAAATTGTTAATTCACGCCAAAATTAGATATTTCTGCACATTAGTAGTATATTTATATTTAATCAGTTATAAAATGAAACAAAGACAGATGTTTTATGATCCGTTTTATTATAGTGATTATCTGATTATAACAAAGTCGCTAAAATCGATGTGTATGAGACTATACTAGAAATAAACTATAATTTCACTTGTTGTAATAGAAAATAATTCACTTTTAGAATGGCTAACCAAAAAAGAAACAATCGAGAGAGGAGGTCCTTGAAAAGAAGAAACTTGCTGAGCGGGAACGAAAAAGGAGAATTATGAGTGATCCCGAGAAAGCAGCAGATTTGCGAAGAAAAGAAAGGGATCGGTATCATCGTTAAAAAGCCCAAGGTAAGAGTTTACCTCTAAGCAGCATGCAGCCTCGTGAAAGACGAAGAAAAAGGAATAGACAGAATTTCAGAGCATATTATAAAAGAAAAAAAAAGGAAGGCTTTGTAATGACCACAAGTATTAGCACCAGCAAGTGGGATTCCCACTTCGTCCCTGCCTGGTCCTTCTACGCCACAAAATCCTTGTCTCAGTCGCTCTCGTTCTCCGAGTCCTGAGCTTGACACAAACATCTCACGTCGGCTACACTCCCAAGCTGTCCATCGCAATGTGTCCAATAACCCATAGTTTCTGTGTTGTCAAATTCTTTATAGTCCATAATTTTATTTTTGCAGTTCAAACATTTTCGTTGCAAGTTACAGTAATGACCTCACAACACAAACTTTTCGTAATGTGAACGGTACTGCTTTTATTGATGATATTTTTCATTTTATAACGTAGTATAAAAAAAAATTCGAAGGTATCAAAGAACTAAAGCATCACAAATGTATACACTGCGAGAAAGAAGAAGACTTTGACTAAAGAAAAAGAGACTCAAAAAAACAAAAAAGGTATCTGAATGCGTCAATAAAAAAATTATACCAAAGTTATTTAAAATCAGGCTATCCTCCAGTCAGTTAGGTACATAACTTTCGCTAGAATGAAACCCTTTTGGGTTGTAAAACTAATCTTTACACCTATCTATGTCAAATACATGCGAACATGGAGTTGTTAGAATCCGCATTAAAAATGAAAATTATCATCAATAAAAGCAGTACCTACTAGTCACATTACGAAAAGTTTGTGTTGTGAGGTCATCACTGTAACTTGCAACGAAATGTTTGAACTGCAAAAATAAAATTATGGACTACAAAGAATTTGACAACACAGAAACTATGGGTTATTGGACACATTGCGATGGACAGCTTGGGAGTGTAGCCGACGTGAGATGTTTGTGTCAAGCTCAGGACTCGGAGAACGAGAGCGACTGAGACAAGGATTTTGTGGCGTAGAAGGACCAGGCAGGGGCAAAGTGGGAATCCCACTTGCTGGTGCTAATACTTGTGCTCATTACGAAGCCTTCCTTTGGCTCTGAAATTCTGTCTATTCCTTTTTCTTCGTCTTTCACGAGGCTGCATGCTGCTTAGAGGTAAAATCTTACCTTGGGCTTTTTAACGATGATACCGATCCCTTTCTTTTCTTCGCAAATCTGCTGCCTTCTCGGGATCACTCATAATTCTCCTTTTCCGTTTCCGCTCAGCAAGTTTCTTCTTTTCAAGGACCTCCTCTCTAGATTGTTTCTTTTTTTGGTTAGCCATTCTAAAAATGAATTATTTTCTATTACAAAAAGTGAAATTATAGTTATTTTAAAGTTTTTCGTTGTTACTGGTATTTAATCAACTTAGTCAATTATTATTGTAAACTAAAAGTATAAATATATGACAGCAAATAAATAAAATACTTCGTTTTAGCTCAGGATACTCGTAAGTATCAATTTTGGTGGCATTAAGCAATTTTGGTGGCTTTCCAATTACCACCAAAACCACCAAAATTGATGCACCAAAATTAGAACCATTGCATAATAAAATTTTAAAAAATAAACTATTTCATTCACGTCACTTTCAAGTTTATTACTTTTTAAAGAAACCATAAACATGCTTTAAAAATAGTTCACGTAAACATAACTACTTGTTTGTCATTAGTTAGATATACCACCAAAATTGCATGAAAAAATATTTTAATACACCAAAATTAGGTACTTACGTGTTTGCTGGTCAGATCCAGTGACGTACGACACGTACGTCATAGTTCAGGGCCAGAACAGAACTAAACTAACAGGCTACTACACGTTTCTAAGCCTTGTTGCATTTCGTTCGACCATAAAGTCATTTTCAATATTTACCACCAAAATTTACAAATTTACCCGGACAACTATTAATGCTTAGTTTAAAGTATCCAACTATGAACAATTCCTTACTATTATTTTATTATAACATACGTACACTAATAACGAGGAATAATTTGTGGTGTTTGAGTTAAATCAATGGATGTTATTGATGTACCATACAAATTAGTCAAGCAAAATGGATTCAGGACACTCCACCAAAATTATAATTGCGCCATTAAAAAAATTCTAAATAAATATCAATAGCTTTTATAACAATTTGCGATTTGGCTTAAGATAATAATATGTGTTAGGTTTTCAGGAAAAAAATAGCATTATGATACAATTAGTCCACACTGTCAATTTCAGCTCCGCCGCATTTTTTTTGCGCTGAGAAATTCACCCTTTAGGTTAATGATCGGAGTTTTTGTTTTCAGTGACATATTGTGAAAAACGTGTTATAAAATAAAACTATTCCCAAAAACAAGTCTACGTATTTTCGACCACCTCTTTGTTGCTTGCATTAGGATCGTATCAACATAACATTTTACAAACATGCAGGTTTCAAAGTTTTACATAACTTGAATGGCTTTGTTTCAAACAATTTAATGTTGCACTGGCACCGTGTAAAATCTACTTAAATGCTACAGAATACTGTGTAATCAAATCATATGTTAGTCACAGTTGCTCTTTCTTTTATTCTGTAATATCGAATATCGATTTAGCAACTTGCGAAACGATTCACTTGCAAAATACGTGCATAATTGTTATCGCTTATAAGATTATTAAATATTTTTAGAAACTAAGTATACATTTTCAGTGTAACTCTATATTGTCATCAATTAAATGCTAAAGAGCCACAAATTGTAAGGCATCGCGGTTGACCTCCTTGCCAGAGATGGCGTGACGAGCTTGACGCCTTTGACAAAGACTGGTGGGAAACTTCAGGGGATAAGGATACCTACGTGGAGGAATTTGAAGGTAGCTTTGCCCAGCGGTGGGACAATATGGGTTCTTAATAAATATAACGAGCCAAAAACCAGATTATCCCATAACTCGGTCAAGTTTATTTCCATTTTGAATGAATTTACACTCGCTTACAAATAATCGATTAATACATTTTAATACAGAAACATCGCGGCAGATGAGCTTGCAATCGATTCCGGTTTCGATTATTCAGTCACGATTTGATCTTGAATTAACTGGCATACCTTGCATACATTTTATTATACTTATAAAGGTTCTTTATTATAATTGATGTTGACTAAGTTTTTGATATTGCGCTTTAAAATTATAAGGGCTATTCGATGTAAACGGTGTAATATTTAAATAGCTGGTAAAATACAAAAAATATTAGAAACTTTTACTATACATATACGTAGTCTGAAAAGGTTTTCCTTCGTATTTATCCGGTTATGATAATGTCAAAAATTGACTCTAACAATAACTAAACTTAATCTACTCCGCCAGAAATTTGTGAGGTAAAAGTACCAATGCTCGACAGTGTACCAGTAGAGGCAACATTCAATCTTATCTTAAGTCATTGACAATAAATGTGTCATCTAATTGGGTATTGGCGTGCCAAGCATTGCTACTTGTACTTACTTACTTTGCTAGCAATAACGTGCGCTTGCACTTGTCGGTAACATTCATTCAGGCGCTGTATAAACATTCTACGCAGTTTAAAATGGGCTGTATGAACATCGAGCCCACTTTGCCTTGATTTTTATGTCAGGCGTTATTCAGTTTTTGAGAACAACATTTCTTTTATTTCGTAGCTATTTATTTCGTAAGCGGGACCGTTGTGATAACGTCGATTTTTGGGAACTAATTAACTATTAGCAAGCTCGCAACAGCGCTGATTTTTAACTTTAAATTTGTAGCAAACGAGCGCTATTAATAAGTTCCCAAAAATGGACTTTGTCACAACACAACTCACACCGGTCTCCCCTACCTATACTCATGAAAAAAAAAACGTCGGTACCCTAGCGGTAAGAGCGGGCAAACTTCAAGAGGTCGCGGGTTCAGGAACCCCGTACTAGCGAATATTTCGTATTTTATGTCCGAAACGTCATTTGATACTGTCCAGTCGCTTTTCTGTGAAGGAAAATATCGTGAAGAAACCGGAATAATCCAGATAAGATAAGGCCTAGTTACCCTTTGGGTTGGAAGATGGCAGTCGCTTTCGTAAGAACTAGATAGAGCCTACGCCAAATGTTGGGTTTGGGATTAGTGTGCAAGGGTAAGTAAGGGGTGAGTCATAGAACATTCTAACTTTGATAAAATTAGCAACACCCTCTGATTTAATGAGATTTAACATTACATATTTTTTTATTTGTTTCCTAAATACGGTTTGTTACGGTGCCTCAAAATGGAAAAAAAGGAACCCTTATCCGTCTGGATCACAAATAAAAATAATTGTGTCTCCTAAATGAGGATCGTCATTTACGTTACAATATCATGAAATTATCACGAAGCACCATTTACAGAGTACATGGGGTTATCTGTCTGTCCGTCTGTCACAGACATTTTTTTACGTACATGTCTTTATATTTAGCGGTTACAGGATGGAAGTAATTTCTGAAGTGCCCCAGAGCAGTACGTATGCCATGATAGAATGGTCAAAAACAAGTCTGTCAGTAAATAAAAACAAAGGAAACTATAGGTATCCTTGGAATTTCTATAGCACAAAAGCGTCATTAAAAGGATGCAATATTGTTTCCTTTGTTTCATTTACAAATAACAAAAACAAGGTATTTACTGGACTATATTTAGACCTATGTTGTTTGATAAAGTATATTTGATCCGCTACTTTTGATTCCGACTGCACATACGCATGCTGCAATATTTGAATAAATAAGGATACAATCAAACCAAAATTAAATATGTTAAATAATTTATTAAACTTAACTATAGATATTTTTAACCTACTAGCTATTCAAACTGAAAAGGGTAGGGTACTTCATACTCGTCGATGCCGAATCCATCATAGTCGGGGAACTGCGGGCCAACCTTGGCGACTGCAAAAGAAGCATTCCTTAGCAAACAATACAACCAACACAATGGGGTTACGAATTACTAGCGCTAATTACACGAGCTCCTACTACGAGTTATTACTGAGTTACTCGAAAGCGTAAAAGAAATTACATATGTATGGAGAAACTGAACAGCGCCCTAAAACGTCTAATTTGACAACAGGTCTTCTGGCCTAGCGGGTCAACCAGCCTGCAAAGCTGTGGTACTGGGTTCGAATCCCGGTAAGGGCATTTATTTGTGTAACGAGCAGATATTTCTACATGAGTTAATATGTTTTCTATATAGATATGTGTATATAAGTAATATAACGTTGTCTAAGTACCCACAATACAAGCCTTGAGCTTACCGTGGGACTCAGTCAATATGTGTAAGAATGTCGGAGGACGATGTAATACCGACCGCGACAGACAAAGCCCATACAAAAAAGCGTAACCATGAAATGTATAGGCCTTTTAGGCTTAAAACTACTTAGGTGGCGCTGTTTCGCAGGCTGGAAGTGGCCAAATCATATTTTCCCCAAATATTTTTGCGTAATTTTATTTTTTATAAGAAAAAATGATATGCTTTATGTTAATATCATGATATCACGTCAATACATATTTTGAAAAAAAAATTTGTAGTCATCATCAGTATACTCATGTGCTAAAAAATGGAGGTACAATTCTTAGTATGAAAATTGTAAATCCATACTAATATTATAAATGGGAAAGTGTGTGTCTGTTTTTTTGTCCGTCTTTCACGACAAAACGGAGCGACGAATTGACGTGATTTTTTAAGTGGAGATAGTTGAAGGGATGGAAAGTGACATAGGCTACATTTTGTCTCTTTCTAACGCGAGCGAAGCCGCGGGCAAAAGCTAGTCCTATATAAATCATCCTTGCTAGAACCAAAATAACATAGGTCTGATGTAATGTTAACGGTTTCGAGTAATGTTCTAAAACTCGTCAAAAACTCGTGGTAGGGGTCTGGTACGCGTAACGTGTCTGTTTGTTAAATTTAGTGTTAATGGCCTAGGCCATTAGCTATTCTATCAGCTGAGTTAATCATTAGCGAAATTGCCAAGAGTATTTTATGATATTTGGAAATAAAAAGTTTACTTAATACACACGTAAGTTCCCTTGTCCTTTTAATGGGATACATTAAAATCGTTTTTTGAACTATATTTGTACATAATAATTCCAATTACAATAATGATTCGGAAATATTCTTACTCTATTCAACTCTTTGATTCATGATGATTTCCTACAGGATCTTCTAAGCAGGCCATATTTTCTTTACAATATGTGGTCGGCAACTCTTGGTGTCTTCGTTTAGCAGGTGAGTCAGATACCAATAACCGCCGGCCACCGGCCACATTAATGCAGTGAAAATATAGCCCATTTAGAAACCCCTTATGTGCAACATAAAAATATAAAATATGGTAAATGAATACTTACAAATAGGGCCAGCAGGTCCAAATAGTCTCTTAGAATAAACTTCTACAGGGACAGGCACAGCTTTTTCCAAATATCGCACAACTGGTCCACGACTAATTACTCCTTGAGGTAGTCTATGTGGTATTCCTTGTGGTATCACTTGGGCTATCCCTTGAGGTATCCCTTGGGGTATTCCATGAGGTATCCCTTGGGGTATCCCTTGAGGTATACTCTGTATCCCTTGGGGTATCCCCTGAGGGATCCCATGGTGTCCCTGAGGTATGTGTTGAGGAATGTGCTGCGGTGGAGGTTGGTGATGACCATGAGGTGGGGTGTGAAAACTTGGTCCACTTTTGGAGACGACGGCGTTGAACCCATTGACCGAGTCTGCCGTGTAGTCGACTGTTCGGACGGAGCCGTCGGGTTCCACTAGGGAATATTGTCCTGAAATATGTTAGTTGAACTTTAGTTTTATATTATTTACACCAATAATTTAATTGTGACATCATAATATGCGGCCCGATCGAACGATACGAAAATCAATCGACAATTGTGAAAAAGCGCTGGTAGCCTAGTACGTGCGACTTTCGTTCCGGAGGTCGCGGGTTCGAACCCCGGCTCGCACCAATGGGTTTTTCGGAATTTATGTGCGAAATGTCATTTGATATTTGCGAGTCGCTTTTCGATGAAGGATAACATCGCGGGGAAACCGGACTAATTCCAATAAGGTCTAGTTTGGAAGGTCAGATGGCAGTCGCTTTCGTATAAACTAGTGCCTACGCCAAATCTTGGGATTAGTTGTCAAAGCGGACGCCAGGCTCCCGTGAGCCGTGGCAAATGACGGGATAACGCAAGGAGGATGATGATGATGAATTTAATAGTGACATCATAATATTATGCGGCCCGATCGAACGATACGTATGTTGCTCCAAATGAGACATGGAACTGTATTTTTTTTAGTCTGGCGAAATGATATATATCGTTATCGTATTTAGAGCAAAATCTTGACGCGTGTTCGAATCGAGCTAATAGACGTGCTGTATGTAAATTGATAAACGTATCCTAAACAACATCAAACCATTATTTTTAATAATCTTCCTGTATGTATAGCCTTTTTCCATGCAATACAAAATATAGCCCTTTCCCAAACATGGTAGTATTGTTTAATAAATCAGCGAGTACAAAGTAGTTTTGCAAACAATGCCATGAAAACAGAGATCGAGATAAAGTTACTGTGCTCGTAGTTAATACTCTGGGAAATACTATTGTATGGGATGTACATGATTCCTTCTTAGCTGCATAATTTTATTCTTGTATATATTGGTGTAAAAAATATTACGTGTGTGATGTGTTCAAAATATGTATACTTGGTTTCATTTAACCCAATATGAAACGATCGTAACACTCTTCCTTCGACACTTTTAGTCCCAAAATGTACGATTTTTTTTTATTTGTCTTTCTGTGGCCAAAAAACATTTTTGTTAGTGATGGATAGGATACCCCTTTATCTCTTTCCCGTCAAACAATGATATACCAGGGACCCGTTTCTCGAAAGGTGCAAGCCTTGTATTATTTACAAGTGCGCGAACTGTCAAATCGTATGGGTTGTCATGGAAACACACTTGTAATACAAGGCTTGTACTTTTCGAGAAACGGGCCACAGATGCCCATTTCTCGAAGCTACAAGTTACAATTTAGGTACGAGTGGTAGTCACTGTCAAATATGACATGTTGAAAAGAGACTTCCGCTTGTAACTTTCAACTTCAGAAATGGGCCACTGGCCTTTAGAAGGCGTAGGAAGAGCCGAAGTCATAAAGAGTCCGTTTTGACATTTCATTGAAATGTAAGGGCTAGGCTAAACGAAACTTCTCTTAAGCATGTGGTGTTTACCTATAAGTGGTTATTACACTTAGAAAAATACTTCTTTCAATGTATAACATCACTTTTTAGTGTAAATAACTGTTGGTGAACCAATGAAAAAAAAAAAACTGCCCTTTGAAGTGGCATGGTACCCTTTGATTATTATTGTGGCCAGAATGAACCAAAAGTCTTACTGTATCTAATCTGTTTTAATACTTTTAATGTACATACCTTTGACAACATCGCCGTCTCGTGACTCGTGTTGCGACTTCACGTCGCCGGTGCTGTGGTCTGCGACTCCGTAGTTGAAGGCGTATCTGGGACGATCTTGCTGGAATGGAGTGAATCTTTTGTAAACTATTTGTCACCATAATGCTTTGATCCCTGTCAATACATTCACATCAGACTATTTCCAGTGATGACTGCTGATAAAAGTTAAATTCGTTTTAAAAATATTAAGTGTAACCAATGATGTATAGGGCTGGTTCTATGTTGGGGAATTGATGGGAAATTGCCTTTTTGGTGGACACAACACACTTTTTTATTTAATTTAGGTAAGTGTTAATTAATCAATTCATGAGAAAAAAAATCAGATATATATGTAGGTTAAAATGTACCTAAACAATTACTTGATTATTCGATGAAATTTAAAAATTAATAAAGTAAAAAAATGCTTACATAATATCCCTCATAGCTCCCAACATCTGCAGCACCCTGAAAAACTCCTTTATATTTAGGATTAGGAACCGCCTGAGCCACCACAGCGATCACCACTAAAGTTGCACACTCTAAGCTATACATTATGCAATATCCAACGCGACTGTCAGGCTTACTGTCTGATCCCTGAATAAGACAATAGAGGGTGCACGGGTACTTATATGTGGCCTTATTTGTCAGTGAGCGCCAGCCTTGGGCTCCGCTTCCGAAAATGAAGTTTCCTTGCGCGGACGCGGCGGCTAATTGAGAAAATTTTCGCAGGCCACAATGGTCGCATGTAGATTGCGTTGCAACAGCTTATTGCCTTTATGGGAGTTCAATCTAGGGACAGGTGCATCGCTTATGTTTTATGGAACGAGTTCATATTTCGTTAAAGTTTTAGAATAGCTACAATATCCTTTTCGATCGTGGATTTATAGTAAATCCACATTTAGAGTCTAGTCACAGTATAATAAAGAGTTAGTACTCTTACTATAAAGAGTAATAAATAATAAAGAGTTAGTACCTACTACACTATCGTGGTCTAGTGTCGTTTATATTTAATTTCGCAATAAGTAATATTTGAAATTTTATCGTTTAAATTAATTTCTAAGAGATGCATCGAATTGTTTTTCAACGAAAATCCGCTTATACACCCTGTTTTTATTGAATTCCGTTAACTTTAAGGGAAGGTTCATTAGATCAAATACAATTAATTTCTCTAAGAAACTAGCGTCTTAACTCTTAAAGATAATTAATTATCGAACACATGTGTTGTAGTCTTTACCAATTTCTAATGTTATATTTTGTTTTGACATGTGCCGTCAATCACTTGACACTAACTTGAATGTTATTCTAAAGGGTCTCTCACACTAATAAATTCATTTATTAGTTCTTAGTGAAAAAAAAATGTGGTTTTGACGCTCGTGCTAAAATACAATACACTTACATATAGATATAATAAAAAATTTACTACAAACATAGCTAGTAGATTGGAAACGAGATCTTGAACTTTTACTTGAAAGTTTCTCTGAAAAGTTTTAAAGTACAAGAGTTAATATGTAGTTTCATATCCACAAATTATTTGGAAAAAGTCCTGCTTAAGTAAAAATTCACTTTTTGGTAAAATATTTACCTTATTATGTATCACTGGATTTCATCGTATACAGTCTGTTTTCGAAATTAAAAATCGAAAATCGTTACCTACTTAAAGTTTTAATAGACAAAAGAAACAATTCAAAATTTGCATCCTTTTATTTTGCCCCACATGTGGATAAAATGCAACTTTCTCATCAGTTTTTCAACAATCGAGAGAGCCTTGACTAATTGATGTGTAGAAAAACTATTCAATGTACCTTCATGCCGATTTAACCAGACGTTTTTTTCGACGAGACAGGATATCCGAGGCATTAAACCCACAAGGAATTGTTGATGTTTAACTTTAGCTAATTATGAATGACGAAAATTAGACACGTTGTGCTGCTGTTGATTTCTAAATTACTAAGATTGAACATTAACATTAGTAAATAACATAAAGTTGTGTTTTTACAATGATCTCTTTGTCTACTTTGTTTACATACATATAATGATCTCTTTGTCTACTTTGTTTAATAAAGATATTTTTAAGTAATTTTCAGTATAAGAGTTTTGAATGATTAGACTTACATTGACCGGAATATAGACTGTGATTACCTTTTTGATTTTTATCGAGCTCCCGATATTTCGTCGCAGTTACATGCATCATGGTCATGGAAAACCGTGAACCGTGTTTTCGTGTGTGGAGCTTGTCAAAAATCAAAAAGGTAATCACGGTCAATAAAAGTCTAATTTTCTGTATTTTGATACTTATATTGAAATTATTTTTAATCATTTAGAATTAGTGGTGTGGTCGCGAAATTAAATTGAATTCTGCACGTGTGGAGATACATACATACATACAATCACGCCTGTATCCCATAAAGGGGTAAACAGAGCACATGGAACTACTCAAGTTTCCGTGCCACTCGTGGCAATAAAGGGGTTAAAAGAAAACGAAATTGTAACATTGCAGGGACAGGTTGCCAGCCTCTCGCCTACGGCACAATTTAACCCATATCTCAAAGTCGACTTCTACGACACTCACGGGAAGAATGGGGGTGGTGAAATTCCGTAAATTTATGATGAATAATTAAATCTTCCAATTTAATTTATAATCATACATATTGCATACATATATAGTCACGGCTGTCTCTCTAATTAGAGTAAGCAGAGACCACGCATTTCCACTTGATTTTTCAATCCATTTTACAACAGGTTTACCTACCTTATTGCAACATGTAAATTTTTCCGACCTTTAGGTACTTACTCAATACCGCATAGAAACGAATATTATAAAGTTTTAAAATTGCAAAAGGGCTCAGTAGCCAAGTGCTTACTTACACGGAACCATGGTTAACAATGAAACCATAAAGATTACACGGAGATAATGTTTTTGAGTAGATACAAACACCTGTGAAGGCTGTCCTCATGGCAGCCGTGGCGTTATCCAAATAATAGCGTTCGGATAAATTATTACCCTTTTGTTATAAGCGAACTACGCATACACTATATAGTCGGGTCAGCATATTTAACACCAAAGGTTTAGAATTAGCACGCATTTTAATTGTAGGTTATGATACTTATGATTATGTTCATTATGATTTTGTTTATGTCCTTCTATTCATTACTTTACGTAATAGTACGCAATACACATACTCGCAATACGTATACTCATTCACAAAGAGCATTGTGTACTGCAAGCTAGAGGTTCTATCAATTAATTTGTTTAGGAAATAATTGCAAGTTAATGTTTTATACTGTGTAGCACGTGTATATGTGTAAGTAATAGGTACTATCAGCTGCAAAAGTGCATGGAGAAATTATGAATGAATTCATTAATAAATTCGCCATGCTCTTTTGCAGCTGATAATACCTATACCAAGTTGATTAAGTACATGTAATTCGTCGAGCATTAGTAGTATGCTCCTTTTCAGCTTAGTAATTAATGATTTCGTATGTCCCATTGATCTCCTCATTTTGAAATACCTAATGTGCAGGGGGTTCCCTTTTTGTAATTTTGAGCACAGATTTTGTCTCTCGATTTTAGTGGTATTCAATTGACAACTCGTTTTTAATTACATTAGTAGGCAGGCAACGTAAGGCTTTTACTTACTGAAAATATTACTGAACGAAATCCACGAAATCCAGCGGTCGACTTAGTATTTGTCAAAATGTACCTAAATACCATGAAGAATAGAGATAAAGGAGCAACCTCTTTATGTATCAGAAGTACACATATAAAAGTCTAAATACGAACAAGCTAGAACAAGCAATCGTGCCAAAACAAATCTTCAATTCTCGAAATGCCGTATTTTTCCGGATGAAAAAACCACTACAATGAACCAAAAAGAAAGGGGAAATGTAAAACAAGTGAGCAAAAAACGCTAGTTTACGGCCCATTCCGTGTCAAAAGCGACCCGGCACCGCCATTCATAACACAGGACTGATACCATCGTGTTTCCATACATACGGAATGAGTGCTGACGTATCTGATAACTGTATGAATAAATGGCGGGACCAGTATTTCTGAATGCATGATTTAGGTGTGTCCTATTATAAATTCCTTGTCTTATACCGTGTTAGTTACCTCAATTATTATATATGAAAAACAAAAAAAAAACGAAAAGAGATATTCCAGTAGCTTCTATTAATGGTCCTAATGACGTCGAATTTAACGGCAGTAGATTAAAAGCAGTCATTAGTGTCATCACCGCCTATGGACATAAGCAAAATCAGGAGAGCCACTTATAGTTAACAAAGGTCGGCTGTTGCACTTTGTTTAACAAAGGTCGGCTGCGTAACTATAAGTGGCTCTCCTATTCTTCTGAGATGTTTCCATTGCTCTATGTATAACAAAGTTTGTTATACATAGAGCAAGGGAAACATCTCAGAAGAATATCTAGTGAACGATAGTGATATTGCATTGTATGTATCTAGTGATGTGCAAGTTGCAGAAAGTTTCCGAGAAAATCTTTAATTTCTTGAAAAATTCACGAAACTTTCACGAAAAATAAAGATAATTTTATGAAATGGAAACTTTCCATCCATACAATTGTCCATACAAAGTATGGAAAGTTTTCGAAGTTTTCCTATGTGAAAATTTCAGAATTTTGGAAACTTTCCGTCGGCACATCAGTATATGTATATATATGTGCTTGATACTTGTCTTGATAGATAGGGGTGAAGCTCTACAGCGCAAAACGAAAACCAAGATTTCGTTATCCGTCTTACTATCGCTTTTCCATTCAAGCTATATAAATATTAGCGAGTATATGTAGTCAGGGTAATTGTCAATAAGATGCCAATTTGTATATTTAATCTTTTATTGTATCAATTTATTCTTACATTCATTTGTGACAGGTGTAAATATGATACAAAAGTATTAAGTATTAAATGTAAACATAGTCTTTAAATTAAAACGCCAAGGAGACACATTAAAGTTGATGTGCTAATACATATTTAATAATATAGTTAACTTAGAGTTAATAGTCATACAAGTCAGGTACATCTTGTGAAATTACACAAATAAAATAAATAAATAAACATTTTTCATCTAAGAGAGAAGCGTACAAATTAAATCTCATCAACAATAACCTAGATTTAAATAACAACAACACTTACAAACTTAGCAAAATCGTGAATAAGGCCTTCTGAGACACAGTACGACTATGAGAGATCGTAACCAATAAATTCACTAAGAATTTAACAATTTTGTTGTCAACAACGTTCATTTTCATTAAATTAGTAACGTCAACTTAAATCAACGCAGCAGATGAGTACTTGAGTAGATGGATGCGTGTTCAGTGTTCACCGAAAGACCAAACAGCTACAAAACAACAGTTTCTCCGTAATATTTTACATTTGACATGATTGCTCATTAGCATACATACAAAATGCAAAGATTGCTCAGTGTACATTTTGCGTCCCACATAACCCACGGAAATCAGAATAAAATAAATACTATTTTTTTCTGATACTTGCATAATAATACAAGACATTGTTTACATACGTGCTGTTTTTGTCGAGAAAAAGGATTTATCCGCGTGCAAGCAGTATCTCCCCGCAGATAAGACCTCCTTGCGAACACGCAATCTTTCACCAACAGGTGAAGTCCACAACAAGGGGCCAACCGCGAACCACCATTGACGTATTGCCTCCTTTACGTACGCATTTACAAGTGCGGCATAGAGCACCACGTGTAACGACATTCGCGGTAGGCCCAATTCAAGTTTTTTCCTCCCTGCGTTGACTCAAGCAATACTAAACTAATCTAAATGCTAGTGGTGATGTAGGAGGGCTGCTTCGTGCTGGGAGATGGGCGCAGTCTTGTGCACGACGGCGTTGAACCCGTTGTGCTTGTCGGCCGTGTAGTCCACAGTGCGAAGGGAACCGTCCGGCTCCACGACTGTGTATTGTCCTGAAAACGATGTTCAAATGTTTATTTGGACACAAACGGTACAGTTATTCTTACAGATATTATTATTCGTTAATAGATGAACCAATAAAAAAGAGCTGGTGGTTTGGCGGTAATAGCGTGCGACTTTCAATACGGACACACCTCGGACACTGGCGATCCAATATTATATGAAAGAGGCGCGTTCCTATAGCACACAGTCTAAGCTCGTGTAGGTGAACGCGCACTATGCTTGTATGAATGAAATATTACAGGTCGACTGCTCGTGTTTTTGACAGGCGATAACTGTCAGGTAACCGAGAGGGGGTGGGCGGCACTTTCAGCGGGGAGCGGGGGTGGCCGTACTGTACGATAGTACTCTTTATTATACTGTGATAAGGAGGTCGCGGAATTGAACCCCGGCTCGTACCAATGAGTTTTTCGGAACTTATGTGCGAAATGTCATTTGATATTTGCCACTCGCTTTTCGGTGAAGCAAAAACATCGTGAGGAAACCGGACTAATCCCAATAGTTACCCTTCGGGTTGGAAGGTCAGATGGCAGTCGCTTTCGTAAAACTAGTGCCTACGCCAAATCTTGGGACTAGTTCTCAAAGCGGACCCCAGGCTGCCATGAGCCGTGGCAAATGCCGGGATAACACATGGAGGATGATGACATAAAGCGACGAAGATGCCACAAGTTACCTACTATAGTTATTTGTTATACAAGGGGGCAAAGTTGTATTTTAACGCCGAGTGTGGAATTCTTGGGATTCTAGTTGAACCACGAGCGAAAGTTCGAATAGAATCCTGAACTTGCGAGGTTTTTGCACGAGAAGTAAAATACATTTGCCGTGGCAAAACTTTTCCCCTTACTATAGCGAGGAAAACAACAAAAAATGCATTTATCACTGCTTCCAGTAGTTCCACAGGTGGATAGATTCACCTACTTTTATCAACTTTAAAGCAGTTAATTTGACTTTATTCAAGGTCAAATTACTTTACCCACTAGTGGATAAAATGCGTTTTTACCCGCTGGTATTAAAGGACAAAACACGTGTTTCCGAGCTAGTGAGGGGAAAATAAATTTACTTGTACAGTCAACAACACAGCTGTTAATACAGACAAAGTGCCAAAAATATGTATGCATAACTCTATTCGCTGTACATTATGGTGTGTATACATATTTGTGGCACTTTGTGTTCACAGCTGTGTTGTTGACTGTACAAAACATAACGAAATAGCTTCGCGGGAAATCCTATTTATTTTGTAACGTAGCGTAGCTGGAAATTTTGTTTATTTTGTAGGTACATACCAGTGGCGGCTGGTGAAAATTTCTGATAGGCAATACTGAGCAAAAAGATGCCTATCTTTGCATTAGGTACTTTACTAGTAATCGATTTTAGGCAAGCCGGTGGGAATCGGCTTGTATGGATCAGCCGCTGCTGGTACATAGGTACATAATTGAGATCTTACCTTTGACTACATCACCATCGCGGCTCTCATGATGAGTTTTGATGTCACCAGTGTGGAAGTCGTTCACCCCATATTTGAAGACGTATTTTGGATACGCCTGAAAATAACAAAAAATAAATTATTATCATTAATTTAGTTGACAAAGGGTCTAGTAACTTAATTAATGTAAGTATTAAGATTATGTAGAGAGCGTACCCTGTAGCTCTCAAAGTAATTATTTATTTATTTATTTAAACTTTATTGCACAGTAAAAATATACAGTTACAAAAGGCGAACTTAATGCTACATGGCATTCTCTACCAGTCAACCTTTAGGCCAAACAGAGAAGACCAAAAAAAGGTGCGGGATATGTAAAGAACACTAAAGACTTGATTTTATTGGACTACGTGGAATAATTGATAGAAGAACAAAAATTATGTACAAAATTGTGTGTCAAAGAGGATCGAGTATTATAGAGAGTTATTGTCGAAGTAAAATTTGTAATCACAGTGCATATACTGCCATCTCTTGACACAGGCTGAAAACTTTTGAACCTCAGTTTTGACAATTTAGCCCATATTCTTAGCTTGATATGTGTTAAAATGTCAAATATTAATATTAGCGCCATCTAGCTGAGCGTACCCCAAAGGTGTAATGCCATCTAGGCCACCGAACCTATTTCTGTTTCCAACCATCGTCCTCCGTTACAGCGACGCCCCCACCCCCCTACCACCTAAAAAATGTCTTCAACCCCCCTCTAACTAAACCCTAACATTGTCCATGTTCGCTTTAATTTAAATAATTAATATAGCAAACGGAACTTAATTACATATAACTCAGGTCTAAACTAACCTCCGAGTTTGTAAGGAGGATGTATTATAACTTTATTTATAATTGATTAGGTCCAGATTGCAATTTTAATCAATTAAAAATCTCTTCCTTACCAAAATAACTGCCAACTATGTTTATATAGCTATCGTACTTAAAATTCCATCATTCCACACGTTTCCTATGCATCGTAATACTTTAGTTTAAACTTTCATTACATAAACGATGTCACAGCTATGCACATACTAACTAGCGCAGATCCTCACAGATCGTTCTTTTATCGCGGTGAAACGGTTTACGAATGACGATCGTTATGTAAGCGCTTCCGCTGTCGCGTGCTGGCTATGTGATGAGAGATGAGCGAGCTGTAGGTACAATCAACCAATTGGAACCCTAGGCCACTGTAGAACTATGTCATAGTGACATTATAAATCAGATTGTAAGAAATCTCTTAGTGCTTGTCATTTTGACATGGTTGTAGAGTGGCCTAGGGTTCCAATTGGTTGACTGTACATTAGTAATTGATTAGCATTTATCAGCAGCTAAGCATCTATTGTTATTATCTTAGATAGTTATATGTAATAGGTATAAGTTTAGTCAGTTGCTCTTCCACAATTAATGTACCTAGTATAATTGATGACATCTCACCTCCCTAGCGCACATTGTTTACTTAAATTAAATACTATCTGTACACAAATGTTTAGAGTTATAGGCCAGCTCAGTACTTTAAGTAAAATTGTAATTTATTTTTCTATTAATGACGGTAACTTATTTTGTGAGCCAAAAAAAAGATAGTCACGGTTATTAAAGCGAAAACTCCTTACGCATTCTTTTTTCTTTAATTTCAATAGGTGTTTATGCACAATTTAGTATTTTTTGCATAGGTATATCCAAAATAATTCGCTTACCTACTCGTAGTATACAGTAAACGAGTTAAGATCCCTCCAAAAAAAAAGTACATATAAGAATTGAAAAAAGGAGCAATAAACTCCTGTGTTGGGCATTATAAATTGAGATGTTGGGAGTTTACCATCAAAATGTGATTCTAAATATTTCCTAAGATAAAGCAGTATCATTAAAATGTCGAGCACGACCAACACCAAACGTAGTTCGATTAGCGACTCTAAAAACAGATTATTTTTCCTCACTAAATTATGAACAACATTAATTTTACATTAAATGCCTATCACCGTAAACCGCGACCGCTTATCACTGGCACCACCGCCAAAAGTTTGCGAAGAAGCGCGTGCGACTGTCAACTAGTGGAATGCGACACAGGAAGTGTCGCTTGTATGAGAATTCCTGTTTATTCATGAATGTAACCGCTTCATATTTAGTCTTTAAATGTCAGCTTATAAATATGCAGTGATTCTAAGATATAATACCTACTTTTGAATATTTTTTCTCGGATTTTTTAATAGTTGTTATTAAGAATATCAAATATCTCATAAACTGAATAATTGGATATTATTGTCTATACGTGTTTTTGCCTATATATAAATAGTCCTAATAGCATGCATTAATATCAATGTTGTAAGATAAGTACAGTTTATGAGCGTTCAAATATTTAATTTAAAAGGCATGACTGTCAATTTTCATACATACATATTGGCTAATACTTTACTGTTTATATGTATGAATAATAACTACATGTTATGAGACAGTTAAAAGTGAAACAGTGAATATTGAAATGGCAGTGGAAAGCCATTGCAATGAAAGTGGTAATTGAAGTGTAATGTGTATTGGACTAGGCAGTGGGGCATTACGTTTGACTGACTTTATGATTTACACTTTAATACAGACTTATAAAGATTAGACTTTGACGTTTTTTATGTGCTAAGTTACGAATTCTTAATGACGAATACCTGTTGTTGGTACATTTGATGTTGTTTATTCTTCGGAGGCGTGATGACGCGCTCTGCACGGTCGCAGCCGACTTGGACTCGGCCGGCCGGACGTATGTGAACATGCGGCATTGCGCGCTCGTCACCAGCTCTAGGGCTACAACTGTTAGCTATATCCTTCAGTCTACAGTATACAAACATGAGATCTTACATAATAGTCGACGTGTTCGTCCTCGGAGACGTGGTGGTCGAAGCCGAGGCGCGGCTGCGCGCTCTGCACGGTCGCAGCCGACTTGGACTCGGCCGGCCGGACGTATGTGAACATGCGGCATTGCGCACTCGTCACCAGCTCTAGGGCTACAACTGTTAGCTATATCCTTCAGTCTACAGTATACAAACATGAGATCTTACATAATAGTCGACGTGTTCGTCCTCGGAGACGTGGTGGTCGAAAGCTCGACGGCGCGGCTGCGCGCTCTGCACGGTCGCAGCCGACTTGGACTCGGCCGGCCGGACGTATGTGAACATGCGGCAGTGCGCGCTCGCCACCAGCGCCAGGGCTACGATTGTCAACTGAAAAGTGCAACATATAGGATGAGGTAAATGTATAAAAGCGATTAGAAATTTATTGAAATATATTTTTTTTGTTAAATAGGTACTTCTTGACTAGGAATCTTCGTAAGTACCTACAGCCTACAGCACTGATTTTTTAGAGAAACTAAAACGCTCAGGATTTAATATATTATATATGGTGAGATAGGTGTAAAAGAGCGACTTATTCAAATAATACATTAAAAATACTTTTTGACTAGGAATCTTCGCAAGTACCGCACTGATTTCTTAGTGAAAATAAAACCATCAGGATTTTAAGCTTGATTGAAAATAAAAATATTTAAATATTTGAACTTTATAAGGAACTAGTTTTTGCCCCCGGCTTCGCTCGCGTTAGAAAGAGACAAAAAGTAGCCTATGTCACTCTCCATCCCTTCAACTATCTCCATTAAAAAAAATCATGTCAGTTCGTCGCTCCGTTTTGCCGTGAAGGACGGATAAACAAACAGACACACACACTTTCCCATTTATAATATTAAAGTATTAGTATGGATTAAACATACCAAAATAAATCTCCTTGCATTTGACAGCAAATAAATAAGGAAATTTAAAATGAGTTACGATATGCATACGACTTACACAAAATAGTATTAAATTAACTTCCGTAACAGATTAATTTTATTATAGTACTCCTAATTTTGAATAAATTATGGTGCCCTACTTTAGCTATATTTTGTAATGTTATGGGTTCATAACTCGGTCAAAGATGGGACTAAGATGTATAGAGATTAGATCTATTAAGGGCTACGCAATTATAATTCGTACAGTAGTAACTAACTATTTTTGTTGATCATTATGTAAGCAAACTTTTTGATCTTATTTTCATTAAATGCATATTTATTTTAGGAATCATTTTAACTTCTAGTACATCATCATTTTAATTCAAAACCTAAGTAGGTAATTTGTATTAAAACAAACTAGGTATCAAAAAGTATGTATTCTTTTCATTTATTATCAATACGTGTACGACTTACATTTTTTCATTTATTATTAATACGATTTCTAAATATATACAAGAAGAAACTGACTGACTGACTGACTGACATATCAACGCACAGCCAAAACCGCTGGTCCTAGAGATTCCTTTGGCACGTAGGTTCCCTATAAGGTATATTAGACGAGCACTAAGAAAGGTTTTTTTTTTCATAATTCACCTCCTAAGGGGGTGAAATGGGGGTCCAAAGTTCAACGTTTGAATAAAATTACTTTTAGTACGCGGGCGAAGCCTCGGGAAAAAACTAGTTGTTTTATATAGTAAAATATTTCATTCATGACAATCATGAAACTTTAACTGAAGTTGTTTTTTTTCTATCATCATCAATTTACAAAGCTCATTTATCTACAACTAAACGATAGTGAAACCACAAAACAATTCATTCACAAGCCGACTAAATAAAATCAGCATTAAGTAAACAATGGGCATATTGTGTTATCAATACATCATCGATAAACAAAGGCAAGTTTTTTCGTTCCTCTCCCACAGCTTTCAGAAGATGCCGGTTATTGTCACCGTGGTTACGAAATGGTTTCTTTTTATGACTTAGGTTCACTCTTGTTTTCTCTTGGGCATGTGTATCATGTAATTTATGTAATGGGTCAATCCGCGGCAAGAGTAACATGGGTCACGATTTTATGACATGTTAAATTTATTCACGATGCAATTTCAAGTGATAATCTATCTCTAAATAAGTGTTACCTTCCCGATATAGCATTGCAGTTGTAGTTTAAAAAACACAGAATAAACTCGTGACTCACGTTACTTTTACGTGGATTCACCCTAATGAGGTAAATGAGGTGAGGATTTCTACCATTACCAAAATTAAATTAAATGATAAGACAAATCTTCTCAGGCTTCGACATTCATTCAAAGCGTAGTAGTGTCATCTTATACATATAATAAACTTCATAGGTACTTATATTTTCATATCAGTTTTTTTTTGGGTGGGTTAATGGTAAAGAGCAATTATTAATTATTACTTCTTAGGTACTTACTTTGATACTTCTAATGCAAATTCTGAGAAGAATTGGCGGATTACCTTTTCGGTTTAGCGAATACACCCAATTGTAAAAATAGACGAACTTTGACGACGATACAATTAATAGTTGTATAAGTATGATAGAATGCTACCCATTATTTAAAAAATTAGCTGTATTTAGAATAAACATACCACTTAGTTCTGCTATAAATGCAAAAAGTAAAATGATTAAATAATGATGATTATAAATAAAATTTTTAATGTTGTGTGTACTTTTACCGTTACCTATTTTTCGATTTACTCGTAAACATGTGCATAAACAAGTTATTAGCTTTTAAGTTATAATTAGACCGTGTTAAAGCAGCGACTCATTTAATTAACTAATAACCGGGAAGGAAGCCTAGGTTATCATTTAATCAGATATTGACTTCCACACTGGAGCTATTAGAAAATTCTTTTAACTAAGTACTTCCGAACATGCAAATTGCCAAGAATTCAGACATTCTGTTATACTGTTGTAAGTTTAATTGACCATTCAGTCACTAAACATTGAATAAATGGTTTAATAGTTTTTGTTTATACATTAAAATTGTATTAATTCACATCAATAAATAATGATAGGACATATTAGGATTTCTTTTTAGACGTAACTTTCTAAACAAGAAATTACTTAAGGTCGAGAAAACTTTTTCCAAAATTTTAACATTTTTCAGTTGCCTTAAAAAAAGCCATAATCACCTTGAAGGCCATTTCTCGAACCACAAAATCACCACACAAACCGAAAAGAGTGCGCTCGGTAGCAAGTTTACGAATGTGAGGAGTGAAACCACGCGGGACTTTATATGTGGCTGGTGGTGGGTGCCGGGAAAACGCGAGATGTAACGGAGGCGTAACCACCCGGGCCCGGTTGCTTGGACTAGTTTTTGTGAATGAGATTTTGGTTATGCTTTGTGTTTTTAGACACAAAACATCGAATCATTTAAAAGTTTTCGGTCATACACTAAAATGTTATTCATTCATAATAAATAATGGTTTATTGGTAGAATATAGGTTTAACATTTCTTAACGTAACTTTGTAACCAGGAGAGACTTAAGAGGAGATGTAACGGGAGCGTAACCACTCGAGCCCGGTTGCTTGGACTAGTTTTTGTGAATGAGATTTGGTTACGCTTTGTGTTTTTGTGAAGAACAATTTCTACGGTGGAAAAAATGTGTCAGTTTGGAGAAGGGTAAGAAGTTACAGGTTAGGCTAGTTACAGTAGTCTTGCCGCCTTAATTTTGTGGCTGAATTCAAACTTAGTTAATATTTTTCATCGATAATTGCAACCATCAACATTTTAGAACCTTTAAGAAGGGGCATATTGTTAAACAGGGCACAACCTTCTCCCTACATCATCATCACCACGCTTATTGTAGTATTTAATTTTCATATAATAGGTACTTAAATATACTCATTGGCCTTGTTTATTATTAAAGATTATCTAATAAATATTTTTCAAACATTTCACACTGTAAGTAGTTAGGTTTTTATAAATAATAAGATTAAATTACCAACTTAAACTTTACCCGTTCGTCGAAATGAAAAAAAAAATTACGTATATCATCGTAATTTTTTAGCTCACGTGGGACTCGAATTCCTGTCTAAGTTAGTCAGAGTTGGACATAGTAAAATTTCTCATTGTAATTTAAATGTGCATTTATAATTAGAATACTTAACTACACAAGTGTCCTTTTCCTACTCATGCCGGGTATTTTTTCACAGAAGAGTGCTATTACTGTCTATTACCATAGCTTATGTCATTCCTCACCCATATACATAAATTGTTCATCCAATGTATGCAGTTATCAGAAGGAGTCTGCAATTTGACATGCAACATTGCACTACCAAGTGTAGCAAAGCATATAGCTCGATCTCTTATCACAACAAAACTCTCGACTTAATCCTCTATCTCGTTTTAACTAGCTACGTATGTATGAGATAGTTATATAAGTTTACGATTGAGTGCGATTGCTCGGTAAGCAGTAGTTCATTGAATAATGTTTGATGATTACAGCACTTGCATCAGTTTACGTGTAAAAATCAACTCGGGCCATAAGCGTTCCTGTTATTAGGAAATTTAATGATTTCAGTTTAGCATACAGTACTTAATACCGCAATCACTATATCACTTTATGAGTGTCCGATTTTACTACTAGTATCCCACAATAATTCAAAAAACATGAACAATTTGAACCAGTTTAACTCGTCGCTTGACACTAGTAAAAACTGCGTGAAGATTGGAATTTGAGATTAAATTTACCAACATTGTTATTGGAATTCAAATAGCTAAAGAATAGCCTAGCACGTAATTGTACATGGGTACCGATGGCCGACGATCAGATATTATAATTGTTTGTTTCACGATATTCAGATCATGTGAAAAGAATTAAAGTCATCTGCCTTATCTATTTCCTTAAGTAATTATCCCTGTTGTCATATTAAGAAGAGCCACATTCTAATAGGCTACTTCCCTGCTAGTCAAATCAATAGCATCATTATTTTTAAGGACACTGTCAAAACGATTTTGAACGACTAGTTTGCTAAAATATGGAATTAATATGAAATCCACTTGAGTGACGTCACGGTCAACTGATTTACTTTATATATTTCTATCTGATTTATAAAATATAAACTGGAGTTAAAAATAACTTCTGTCCCGGTTTTTCTTATAATGATCCGATACTTTATTTTGTGCATGGTATAAAATATTTTATTTTAAGTACAGTAAAGTTGCCTATTTGATACCTTTTGTTTGTCTAAAGAATACCTTACTTTAGGTATATTATCTACGTACAGTTAGTTGAGACTAGGGTACCTGTTCCGATAGTTGTGAGAACTTCGTCTGCTCCGATTTATCTGATGGTGACTGCACCTACTTTGTATGACAAAAACTGTTTTCGGCTTAATCCTTAATAGAAATACATATATACGTAAATTACCTTCTCATATTGAACAATAAGATTACATATTTCTACGAAGTTGTCAACCTTTGCAGACAACATAATACGAAAGCCATAGAAGCGCGTTGAAGTCATTGTCTAAAGTGGTTACGGAACCTGAATTGTCTCATATACTCTCTGTAACCAATTCGTCAACCAATTTGCCAAATTGTTCATTTCCTCTGCCAACGAAATTTGTTCATTATTCCTTAGTGACAAAGTTTTCTTTTCAATTTATTTGTAAAATTAGAATAAGACTTTGCAAAAGCAAATGAACATTTTCCAAATATTGTGTTGAAAAATTACATTACAATATGTCACTAATACGCGAGACGAGTTACATAAGCAGTGTGTGCGATTGGTCTACTTTACCTTCCCGGTTCTTTACCTCACGCTTCTTGAAAATTGCATTAGTTAGACCTGTGACTATCTGAGTAGTAGCGCATAGAACACTAACGGACAAAACTTATATTACAATACGATATAGCTTTAGCTTTTGTTCAATTTAGAAATCGTATAAGAATATTAATCATTTAGGCGGGTATAGTGTTATATGAAAAAGGCCCCCGGTACTTGATAAAAAAATAATCGAAAGAAAATCATCGAAGTCCAGCTAGATAATATGTACTTTGTGTTTTCTCTTTGTATATTTTTACTGCAGTATATGTACCTATATTGTTAGTACCAACATCAGTACAAAACGGGTCTGTTTATGTAGTGCAATGATTCATAACGCTGTCAGTCCTTACAATGTATATTGCACAATTTCTAATTAGGTGTAATTATTGCTAGTTTAGTATTATGTATTAAGCTATTAGCACTGTGGAACAACTGGATGGATGTCCTAGTTATACTATACGTACCTAATTAGACAGATCTGCAAGGCTGTACAACAGTTTACCTTAATACCAGCAACTTTTACCTATAAATATTAAAATGTCAATGGGATACGAGAAATTAAAAACCTACGTTTGGGGTAAAATTTATTCAGACAAGAAAACTGATTTAGGGCTTATTATAGAACTAATTTCAACTAGGTCCCTAAAACTTTCGCTTACTGTTTATTATTTCCATATGAATTTAAACCAGATCACAGTCTTTAAACTTATTAGCATAGACCATCATTCGGAATAACAATAGGCTAACGATCAAGTCCTTCCGTACATTACTATCCTCATAGCACATTCAAACAACATGCCATACTTTATTATCGACCACACGACCACCATAAAGTAGTCCATTACATGTCACCTCGTAGCCTCTACCAAATGTTGACGTCTTCAAATACGTTACTCGATATCGTAAACGTCGAGGAAAAATGTATGTGATATTTTGGTTAGCAAAGAGAATCTAGCATATACAGAATTACTGTCAACGTAAAATGTGACCCATATGTATTCTTAACTCGATATGTATTAAAATTGACAAACATTAATTTTTCTCAAACATGCAATGAAATATTGTCTTTACGTTCCTTAAAATGGGCTGGGAAGTATCGCTTTTTGGGCGCAACAACTCGAGAGGACTGTAAAAGGATTTCATATTATTTTTCAGGCCTAGGCCTGCAAAGTAACTTTTTTTTATAAAATATTGTCCTTTAGAGCATTTTTTATTTTATTTCATTGTATGTTTGAGAAAAGCACTATACATGCCTCGGCGTGAAAACGGATTCCCGGCCTCGTATCCCTATCCGGTATATACCCACTTGGCCGGAAATCCTCATTTTCCCGGCCTCTGATGTAATGTACTATTACGGCTCAGCCACGACATTGGTCTAAGCGCGACAGCGGAGAACGAGATTGGAGCGAGACACAGCGATAGGACTTTTCATTCGCACGTATGGCTGCCGCTCACCGCTGCCGCGCTTAGACCAATGTCGTGGCTGGACCTTTAGTGATAACTAGCCAAGAAGCCCAAGAATAAACCGATGGTATAGCGCCATTTAATTTCACAGAATGTCATATCATGGCACATGTTAGTATCATACCTGTGGAAGACTAATCAAAACATAAAAAGTTGACACTAGTTTGACAATCGTTTTTGTTGGACACGTTATTAGTTGCCATTTTATCCCGTTAGGCGGCGCCTGTGCAAGTGTATAGGCATGTCACTGTCATTCTTATGTGAGAGAGAGAAAAAACATATCATCTTCTCGCTCTCACGTATGAAATTCTTTATCTGTGCAATGCAAGTGCAATGGACTAATAGGGTGGCGCCATCTTTCACCATTCTCGTTGAGTATGAGGCCCTCATTGTATGTCTTTGGACATTGCATTTAATGCACATGCAGTGTATTTACTGTTTGTTTATGCTCAGAAAGTGTTAGTAATAGTAACCGTTTGGGGTTGCTTCTTGCTTTTCCAAACCTACAAATGAATGTAATTTGCCATGAGATATAGGTACGCTATCAAATAACGTATTATAAAACGTCAAATAGGTATAAGTACTTACTTATGGTAGCGGCTCTGATGTTACCTCACTGGGGCAATGGGTATCTTTATAACTAAACCGTATCAACCGTATCAACATAACAACGCTATTGAACAATAGTAGTTACTTACGTCACAGTGTAATATTTACGAGTTTTCTTTAATTTATATTATGGTTTAGTACTTATCTTATGTCAAATCTTTAAGCCAGAAGGAAAATCGAGAACGATTTTGGAAACTGTACCACGCTCTATATGCAGTGAAGATCTGGCCGAGTTTTGAATTTTGAATGCTTTCATCGCTATCAGTTTAAAAGAGCGATATCTATGCTATTTTTAAAATACTTACGAACGATAAAATGTGGAATAAATAACTACATCATCATCCTCCTTGCGCTATCCCGGCATTTGCCACGGCTCATGGGAGCCTGGGGTCCGCTTTGACAACTAATCCCATGATTTGGCGTAGGCACTAGTTTTTACGAAAGCGACTGCCATCTGACCTTCCAACCCGAAGGGTAAACTAGACCTTATTGGAATTAGTCCGGTTTCTTTACGATGTTTTCCTTCACCGAAAAGCGACTGGCAAATATCAAATGACAAATAAATAACTACATAATATATACGTACAATCACGCCTGTATCCCATAAAGGGTAGGCAGAGCACATGAACTACTCAAGCTTCAGCGCCACTTTTGACAAAAAGGGGTTGAAAGAAAAGGAATAAATAATTATAAAGAAATAAATAATGTCGAAATTAAGCTGCTCTGAATAAAAAAATTACATTAGTTGGTACCTACACAAATTTTTCAGGTAAAATAATCAATCATTATTAAAACCTTAACATTTCTGTAATAATAAATTAATACGTTTGTGAATATGTTGTTGTCCTATTCCAGATAATAGTCACATGCATGGCGGGCATAAAACGCTTCCTTTCTTTAATGGGCGTGCGGAAACCGCGGAAACAATTAAAAAAACCTCATGGAAGCAAACGGGTTCCTATACAACCCGTTCAAACGCAAACTAGGGCTCAAATAATAGGTTCAAAGGTAAAAATGAATGATTCCTGGTAGCCTTCATATTTCCATCTCTTTTTATGTGAAATCTTGTGAAGTGAGGTACTCGTAGTTCCAATGACTACCTCTAACATCAATGGTTGACATTCCATAAGATAATAACATTATAACTATGCGATAGTTATCAACCCGCAACTCCTCTGACAGTTAGAAAAAACATAATACAGTCGAGTTCATAGTATGTGTACATTTTTTCACCTTATGGCAACGAGTTAAGGTGAAAAAATGTACACATACTTATGAATTACGATTTGCCTCATCCTTTGTAATGCGGACTGCAAAGGAATGGAATGCGCTCCCAGCATCGGTGTTCCCAGAAAAATACGACCTCGGTCTCTTTAAACGTAGAGTGAATAGGCTATTACTGAATCGGTGAGCTCCATCTTAGACTCTGTCTTCACTTCCCATCAGGTGTGACTAGGGTCAATCGCCGATCAGTCCATAATGAAAAAAAAAAACTCGACTGCACATATAATTGCTGAAAATACAATATATGGTAATTCAGGAGATGTGAGCAGGATCAAGGCGTATTACTATTTCAGTACGTAATGTCGTGCATATGCTTAGGCTAAGGAAACTGCTTACCTTAGGCGGGCCGTGTGCTTTTCGCCACCGTCGCACATAGGGGTATTTGACTAAAAAAGCTGGCCAAAATTATTTATATACATTTTTATAAGTAGTTCCATTGTGTCAATCCAAATATGCTATTTTAATTTATTTTTATTTTTTCTTATTTGTATCGAGTAATGGCCAGGTTTTTAGTGAAATACCCCTATGTGCGTCGTGTAAATAACAAAACATCATTATTACCATCTTCTGCGAATTCGGCGATAACGTCTTAGTTCTGATCTTCTGATACAAGGAGCTCATGAATACTTCGTGATATTTGATGTTAGCGCCATCTGTGTTTGAATGCTGTAACTTACACCATGCGAGAATAATGCTTCAACCACTAGCTATCTAACTAACTTCAACAAAAAGCACCATGATGTCGCTACTTACCTCAACCACTTTCAAATTATGTTCTAAATTTTAGTAAATTTCAGTTATTTTCAATACATTGCCAATATTTAAAAAATATTTAACAGAATTATTATATTCTTTAGCAGATGTTTCTTTAAATATCGAAAAAAAAATAGGATAGGTAGTAGATACATTTTTACAATAACCTATCGACCAATTAAACCTGCACCGACAAATTAGGCCATCTGGATATCTTGTATTTTGGTCGACTCGTGTTTGGCGGGTAGTCGTGTGGGCGAAACGCATAATGATATGCATAATGTCGGTTCGTTTAAATTGGCCAGAGTCTATATTTCATACCAAAATTGAAATAAAATAATGGATAATAAAAGATCTGTCATATAATAACAATACATAAATATTATTCAAGTAGTATTAGACTTGGGTATTTTTCTCATAAAAATATCCAAAGTCTGTCGTATTTTTCTTACGGCTTTCTTCATTTCCTGCGCCTTGTCATAAATTTTAACCTTAGGTATTTTTAATACCGAATTATAATCGTCATAATCATCTTCGCCGCCCTCCTTCTCATCATTCGATTCATCGGCTCCATGATTTTCTTGGTTAGTATTAGGGATATCATTAGAATAGTTCTGCGCAGTTTCAATTGTGTAGATATTGTCGACGACGGGAAAGTCTAATTTTAATGGTACTAAGGTATCTATCACCTCGGTGGCATTGGCAACAGAAGAGGTTATATTTTGAGTAGCGTTTTCTGCTTTTTCGGGGATCTTGTAGCCTCTTAAATCGATACTGAAAATAGGATTATATCTGTGTAGTTTGACTTCGAACTCGGGTAAATTCATTATGGTTTAAGGTTGATTACATAAAATGGGTGCGTATCGATCGATATAACTTTTTTTGATATATTTTTAGTCGTTATAACGATCATTTGATATAATTATTGAATCATATATCAACAAATAATATACTAACAAATTGTATAATTCTTATTTAATATAATGATCATTTTTTCGAATAACATTTATTATAACATACTTTGAGTATAATGTTTATTCCGATAATAAATAAATTGTATAACACAAATTCTTTCTAAAGCACAATTAGAATAACAAAAAAATGTACAATAAATTAAATCCATCACTTACCAAAAAAGTAAATTAGGTTAAAACTGTGACCCCTACACACAACGCGCTGCTACCAGAAAAATAGGTTAGGTTAGGTTAGAACTGTGACCCTTAAACATAGGTACTGCTATCACAAAAGTAGGTTAGGTTAGGTTAGAACTGTGATCCCTTCAAAAAAGAATAAAATTAATTCATGAAATGTTTTATACTGTTTGCTAGTTATATTATACTAGTCGTATATCAATAGATAGTTATACCATATAACGGTTATTATAAATAAGTATTATACGATATAATGATTATACAAAATAAAATTATATATTTTGTGGTTATACCAAATGTTAATTAAGTATTTTATTTTTTTTTTTTATTTTATTTCAAAACAAATTACACAGTATTACAGTGAGACACTAAGGCACTGTGCAATGCATAAAACATCATACTATATTGTTAATACTTAGTGTAATAACGTTAACATAATAAACTTAAGACGATACGGTAGGGGTCAATTCTCCATACAAACGCTCTCGACTATTTCCTCCCTGGTTTTTGAAGATAGAGCAATGATTTTTTCAACACAGATTGTTATTATTTTTATCTGTGTCGGACCGTTTTGATTTTTTTGATATTCTGCGTTTTAAAGACTCTAGAGCCAATCAAAAATTTCGAAAAACGGCCTTTTTCATTGTGGCGCAAAAAAAGGTGTGATACTCAAGATCGGTAACAATTAACCAAAAAATCAAAACGGTCCGACATAGATCGATCATCCATCGCTTCGCAAAACCTCAGACATTCATCACATAAGACCTTCCATCTACTGGCAAAAACGTCACAGTCAGGTGCTGATTTGAGAAGCGCATTAAGGTACTTCAAAATGCGAACTAAGGGTGAGTTCCTGTACGCTACAGTGCGCGATTTGGGAACTGCTAGCAAGTCACGAGTACGCGGCCTAAAATTGAATAGCGTTTTAGACTGAGGGGGTACCAGAAGACGTACCAGTTGCGAGACCAGCTGCGGACAGTCTGAATCTCCACGTATTATTCGGCATGCCCCGGTCACAAGAGCATAATTACGCCTCACTTCCAGGGAGTTAAAACCTAGAGTGCCGAGCAGAAATTTTGTCGGGTAAAGGAAAGGATAAAGCCCATAAATTTTCTTATATAAAAATCTCAAAAAAGCCTTTTGGATTTTCTCCAGAAGCAAGATGTACGTGACCTCGTGGGGGTTCCACACTACAGACGCTGCCTCCAGTTTGCTCCTAACCAGAGCAGTGTAAATAAGTTTAATCACGACGGGATTATCAAATTCCCTGGCGTTACGGATGACACGTATGTCAAATGAGTAATTATATCCTTTAAATATATACCAACTGTTGTTATATAAAATGTTTATTATACCAAAAAAAGTTATACCAATCATTACACACCCACATAAAATATAGGTGTCAGAAAGATAATCAATCTTACAGCAGAATGGATTTACCCGAGTTTGAAATCTTCTAAAGCTTTATAATACACTATTTAGCTTTTACACTATTTACCAAACTTTGGACGTATTTTGAAAAATCCTTTCTTAGTGCTCGTCTACAACTTATAATGAACCTACGTGCCAAATTTAGAATCTCTAGAATCAGCGGTTTCGGCTGTGCGTTAATATATCAATCAGTCAGACAGTTTTTTCTTTAATATATTTAGATTTGACATGCTACGAACAGTTGGAAAGTATTCGGTATACGGCCGAATAGTATGCAATATAAAGAATTAAACATAAACTATAAAATGCATCATGTAGGTATTCGCGTGGTATTCGCCATGTGAACCCAGAGCCCGCCCACCTTACTTTACAAATTTATAATTCAATGAAATTATAGACACCTGTAACTATTTCCATCTGCAAAGTACTTCACACGAACTTGATTACCGTGTGCATCTACATATTGGTATGTCCCAACCAGAGTTCCATTCGGATAAGTTTTTTCATCCCTTGCCTCGAGGTTTGAGCCTGGTAGACCAAATTAATCAACATGAAGCTTTGTCGGCATAATTATCCTTAAAAGTACATTGGTTATATCATAAAGAAGCTTACATTCCACAATTGTAGGGAAAAATAATAACACAATGCGAAGAATTCTGTTTACCATTTTCATAAAGTCAAAGTGACATTATAATACCTATTTTAAAGCACATTGTTCGAAAAATAAATTCAAGAAAAGAGGTTTAAACGTAATTAAAAACAAATATGTGATAATAATTTATTTTTTCTACTCCCTGTTATTCGTCATTTATAAGGTCGTGCATAGATCTTAAAAACCCTACATCTATTCCCCAAAACCAGCCCCCGCCGGCTTTCAGCGCATGCGTAGAGTAATAAAAAAATTTAAAACGCATTGATTGGCTCTGTAACCATGGCAACGCATTGTTATAACGATACTGCGCGCGTGCGCGGAATGGCTTTGGGCAGCTGGGCTGACAGTGCAAACCTTTGCGTTAAATACAGGAAACGGTGTGAATTTCACGAAAGTTATTCTAGAAAACTATTTAAAAACTAAATGCATGGTCGTTTAAAAAGTATTGTATGCAACGGTGTTTAACTGAGTCAAAAAATACTCGTGGCGTCTTTATCAACAATTTTCGGCTTCGCCTCAAATCGTTACCCGCGCCACTGGTCTTTTTGGACCACCTTTAAACGCCTGTTGCATAAAATACTATTAGAGAATTTAAATAAAATATGGGTGTGGAAATAGAAATACATTATTTCTCCTTTCAGGCTTGGCCGTAGTACGGTACGGTTTCTTCCTCTTCCAGGTGACTGTATCTCCATCGGTGTTCAAGATGGCGTTAGGGTTGACTATTGGTACAGTATATGGATTGGGGCGGTCTTTCATTACTCTGAAATTAAAAAATAACATAAGTAGTTCTCGGGATATTAAGCAATGTGACAGACAGACAGTTCTTTTTGTACCTTTTTTGTACGAAACCCTATCAATGATCACAAACTGAAAAAAACATTATGCACGAAGTAGTATTTTAGTTACCATAGCTTAAATTGAACAGCAGAATTTAAATAGCAACAGTACAATCTGCAACTTCTTAAAAAATACACTGGCTAAACGTTTGTACTGAATAAAAGTATTTGGACTAGAATTAGCGAAATACTGAAACCAATATATGACCTGTATATCTAGAATTCGATAGGCTAACCTATGTCCTTTCTCATCAGCCACATATAGGTACCGATGCGGCCGGCCCGCCGCGTCAGTCACATATACCGTTGGGGTACCGCTCTTCATTCCGGAGGTGTTACCGGTCGCTGCGTCTAATACATTGCAGCCGAACGCGCAAGTACCAGAATAACATAAACTACTTATTATAAATACGTATATTATACTAACCTGTATCCTTTCTCGTCAGCCACATATCGGTACCGATGCGGCCGGCCCGCCGCGTCCAGGTACCCATAGCTACCCACTACGGTACCGTTGGGGTACCGCTCTTCATTCCGGTACTAGGTGTTGCCGGTCGATGCGTCCAATACATCGCAGCCGAAAGCGCAAGTACCAGAATAACATGATTTATTTATAATATATATGTATGTATATTATACTAACCTGTATCCTTCTCATCAGCCACATATCGGTACCGATGCGGCCGGCCCGCCGCGTCCAGGTACCCATAGCTGCCCACCACGGTACCGTTGGGGTACCGCTCTTCATTCCGGTACTGAGTGTTGCCGGTGGATGCGTCCAATACATCGTAGCCGAACGCGTATGTACCAGGGTAACCTAGTTAATATTTAAATGCAGTTAAATAAAATTAACAGATATAAGTTGACGACCGGTCTGGCGCAGTCGGTAGTGAACCTGCCTGCTACGCCGCGGTCCCGGGTTCGAATCCCGGTAAGGGCATTTATTGTGTGATGAGCACAGATATTTGTTCCTGAGTCATGGATGTTTTCTATTATATATATCGTTGTCTGAGTACCCACAACACAAGCCTTCTTGAGCTTACCGTGGGCCTCAGTCAATCTGTGTAAGAATGTCCTATAATATTTATTTATTTATAAGTAGTAGATCAGCGTGCGTAGTCGAATGCACAAACGCCCACGAAACGCTCGTAGATATCTATCTCTATCGCTCTTTCGTATTGGCGCGACAGAGCCAGACTACCTTTCGCGGCGTTTCGTTTTTGTTTTGGGTCGTAAAAATGCCATTTGGCTACGGGGCCAGATACAATAAGATTCCGTGCTTAATAGATCGCACTACAGAAATTTTACGATGTTTTTAATAAGATAACTGGTATCACTCTGGGTCGCAAAACTTATTTTTTTTTTATTGATGAAAGCAGACGAATTACATTAAGTCTGTTTGTTGACAAACTGTATAAACTAAAGCACTTGACTAATTTAATATCAAAAGTAAATACTGTATCAAAATAATAATAAGTTATATAAAATGCACCTTACCATCAATATTGTTGTAAAAATAGCTAGGCATCGACTCTGCTAAACTAAGTCTGGGTTGCCTAGGTGCAGAACTAACCCACGTAGGAAGCATCCAAGATATCAGCATCAAAACCTGTAAAAAACCTTATTTTAGAATAGGCATTGTGGTGAGACGTTTTGTTTTTCAAATTGCTTATTAAATAAATTGTGACTACCATTTACTTGAAACGTATGTCACCCCAGAATCTAATTTTATTAATACAACTAGCTTTTGCCCGCGGCTTCGCTCGCGTTAAATTCGAAAATTGCGGATTGCTCCATACAAACTTTCACCCCTCATTTTAGGGAACTGGGGGGGTAGAAAGAGACGAAAGTAGCCTATGGCACTTTCCATTCCTTCAACTATCTCCACATAAAAAATCACGTCAATTCATCGCTCCGTTTTGCCGTCAAAGACGGAAACAAACAGACACACACACTTTCCCATTTATAATATTAGTAGGGATGTTGTAGGAAACTAACAAAATTACCTTCATTATAAATACCTACAACTCCTACAGGTCTGACTTAGCAAATCTACGTCGCCGTGAGTAATAACCAAAATTAATCTTCAGTCTTAATTAGGAAACCAGTAGCAAAAAATTGTTGATTAAAATTATAAAAAGCAATTTATTTGGTAAGAGATTAATTAACGAACATTATTTTGACGTTACATTTCTTATAACTTTTAAATTGAAGTTAATTTTTGGTTTCAACGATTAAATAACAAGTGGGTCAAGTTCTAATTAAGGATTTGAGGATTATTCTCTCCTCATATACCTCCTACTGATAAAACGTAGGTGAAGGTACCCCTGTACAAATTCAAAATGGCTTATATTAGAAAAAAACTCAGAAGATATTATGAAGACACAAGCAAATGAGACCAATTGTAACGTTTACGACTAAAAGTACCTATCAGTGTCTGTTGTCGATAAGTTTAATTTCAAATTGAGGCTTCAACAACAGACAATAAGTTCCGTTCTAATGGAAAATGAAACATTTTTACTCGTTTTGACTTTTTTATTATTTGGTACCAAGGTTTTTTTTTTTAAGAAATAAACAAACGGTCTTTTACAAAAATATTAGTAGATAGTATTTTTACAATCTAAACCTGGAGTTTTATTTATGTTTTAAATATTATTGAATAGGATTTTGTCATTTGTTCTTAGTTTTAAGCCTAAATGCCCATACATTTCAGGGGTACGCTTTTTTGTATGGGCTTTGTCAGTCCCGTATTTAATCGTTCTTGTTTGGTAGGTTACCTTGTAATCTTATTGGTGGGATAAATTTTTCAGTACTAGAGCAACGCAAGAAAAAAGCATAAACATGTACATATCAGAGTCGTATGACCTATAAGATAAGTTGACAGCGACTTTTACAGCCCCATGCCACCTGTATGTCTGTAGTCGTCATAATTTGAGACAAATTTGACGTTTAAAATAACACTGGCACTGGCGGGGTAGGACTCTATTATATTATATTTTCCACACATACGAATATACAAATGACGGTAAACATTAAACTTTTATATTATTAAACCACTATAATAAAATACAATTTGAATTTAGTCGTTTTTCCTATCTGTATGGTTTCCAAGCAAAACTTCCCAATTAGCTGGTTGCTTGCCAGAAGGACGTTCTGGCAGGCTATTTTTATAAAGATACGAGCAAACCTCATCTTTATCGTAAGTGATTGCATTGGGACCTTGTGCTAGACGTCGATTCTATTTATAGCTACTTATATCACATACCTTCATGACAAAATCCTTATTCGTCATTTTTGCCACAAAATCTCAAATATTCTCATTCACCAAATTTAAAAACAATGGCACGACCAAAGCACTACATCACGTCGTCCAGTAACGGCGAAGGAAGCGGGCGTTGACGGCAAACAGGCGTCGCCACACATGCGTGGATTCTTTTATGAACGACTCCTTTTGGCGGACTTTACTTGACAAAAAAGGATGGTCAAGCGTGAGTCAGTGTTACCAAATGGCCCTCTAGAGTTTTCGGGTTTTAGTGGGATTTCAATCAAGGTCAGAAAAAATGTGCTTTAAATTTTGAACTTATAGGTACAAAAATATTTAAAAAACGCAGTACTTACGTAAATGAAAATTAATATAAATTTTCAAGGAATCTCATTATCGAGTTTTTTTTTTTTGACGGACGGGTAACTACGACACCCTACTTTGGTAAGGACAGCTGGAGTAAGTGCAATTTCACATTATCCGATCCAATATCGGATGTAAGACCGATATTATCCCATACATTTAAGCCGCCATCTTTGATTTTTTCCTTTGAAATACTTCCGACATCCGATATCGGATCGGATAATGTGAAAACACACTAAGACCTGATTTAGACGGCGTGCGAACTCGCATGCGATTTTAGTTACATTGCGGGCTGTTGAGGGTACATACAATTTTGCACAGCCATCAAATACCGCAATGTAATAAAACTCGTATGCGAGTTCTCGTACCGTCTAAATGGGCCCTAAGCCTATGTTTATTTTTTACTCTGGACAAAAGCATCATCCACAAAATAAATATTAGGTAGTCTATATTACCTTACCTTATCTCCATATCCAGACAAAGTAACATAAGTGTAGAGAAGAGTTTTTTTTTTCATTTATACCCAAAAACTCTCATCTCAAAAATCAAATATAACTTATTACGTACCTATAATGGGAAATTATGACCATTTTAAGCTACTGCAATTTTTAATTTTTGTATTCAAATACGGAACCCTAAAAGTAAAACGTTTGTTTCTCGTAAACATTGTGGGTGAAGGCAATTTCGCCCATATCCGCTACACTGATGTCATACCATTAGCAAGAGTAGGATAAGGAATAGCCTTTTGGAGGTATTTGTATCATAGTAGGAGGTTAGTGACACCTGCAATAAAAATCTTATATCTTATACCTTTAAACGAGCAATTCTTGTATATTTATTTCATTATTTATATATATGTCGCAGTAAGATAGATAAAGCCGTTATATAGTTATAACCCTAGGAATATGATTATACGTCGTAACATAGTTAAACGAAAGCGATTAATTGCTATCTTACTAGGAATATAACTATAATACGTTACTAGTTTAGTCATATAGTTATATAACTGGATTCAGTTTAGTGAAATGATTGTAGGCAGGAGTGCGGCGGTGCGGCGGAGGTATAGTTATAACCCTAGCGATATAATTATATGCCGTAACGTAACATAGCTAAACAAAAGCGATTCATAACCATCTTACTAGGAATATAATTATATTACGGTATTTAAAATTTCAAACGGGACTTAATCGCGTATTACATACTATGTATTAAGTCCCGTTTGCAATTTTAAATAATTATGTGTAAAAATCGTGAAAGTTTAAATCAGTGTTTTATAATACGTATAGCTGGACGATTTGGAATAACAACACCGTCACTGACGTTCGAACAAAATTTATTTTGTATTGAACATAGTACACAAGGTTTGCTTACTAAACAAACGAATTCAAGCTATATTTAGTTAAAACGTAACAGTTAGGACATGCTCCCGGTCGGTATTTCCCGGTTCTTGATTTCCCGGGAAATCCCGGTAATTTTATGGTGGCGAAAGAACGTGAGCGTCAGGACCCCTGGACCACTACAGATATTTGATGTTTAGTACATACTAAAATTTAGTACCTATTTGATACTATTTGGTACCTGAGTACATATATTTGGTACCTCCACTGATATCGAAAAATGAGCGAATAAAGTGGCCAGACATTCTGACGTCAGGATGTCTGGACCATTTTTGGTTTACATAGTTCTAGACAACACTACTAATTGATATCTTAGTCAATATTTACTACCTATTTGGTACCTGTCAATATATTTTTTTCAAATTTTTTGGCGTACCAGAAAAAAGTTATGATGGAATTTAAAGTTGAAAACTAGTGTAATTACACTAATTACTTTTATATTTCGACTATATTAATGCCACTAGTCAGTAGAGATGATGTGCGAGTGTCTAAAAATAAATTCCTTTTTAAGTTGACGCGCAGGAGGGCAGGCGGATTCGCCTCTATTCTTTTGACTGGCGCTACATACTTCAACGGCACGGCCGGGCTCACAACTTTAAATTCCGTCATAACTTTTTTCTGGTACGCCAAAAAAATTTGAAAAAAATATATTGACAGGTACCAAATAGGTAGTAAATATTGACTAAGATATCAATTAGTAGTGTTGTCTAGAACTATGTAAACCAAAAATGGTCCAGACATCCTGATGTCAGAATGTCTGGCCACTTTATTTGCTCGATTTTTCGATATCAGTGGAGGTACCAAATATATGTACTCAGGTACCAAATAGTATCAAATAGGTACTAAATTTTAGTATGTACTAAACATCAAATATCTGTAGTGGTCCAGGGGTCCTGACGCTCACGAAAGAACCGGGACAAAAATTTAGGAACCGGTGCTCCCGGTTCTTTTGAAATATCCGATTTATTCATTTTTTAAATTGTATCTGCATTTGGATTTGTGCGATGGCAGTTTTAATTTAAACTGATGCCGAACGACTGCCTCGTGGTAGCGGGTAAGCCCCCGCCCCCGTCTCCACTGCACCCCCGCACTACACTGCTACAATTATACTACTGAACTTAATCCAGTAATATAACTATATTACTTAACTAGAGACGTATTATAATTATATCCCTAGACTAAGTTTAATCCAGTGATATAATTGTATAACTAAACTAGTAACGTATTATAATTGACAACATTTTATATTTTCGACTACTACTTTTTATTGTTTGGTTTGAAAGAACTCAATATTTAAAGATACACGTATTTTTTTATTTTTCCCAAAAACTGCTATTTTAATGCGAAAATCCCTTTTTATTACTACTTCGAACAGAAAGAGCTTAAGTTACAAACGTCAAGACACAGCGTTCTGACGTCACATGTGTTGTTTCATACACCTAAGAAAACGACAAAATCATTCCAAAAAAAAAGTTTTAACAGTCAGCTTAAACAGTCCGCGATGTTTGCCTGTCAAGTGTCACTGTCAACAAATATGAGCTATGGAATGTAGAAGTATAAGGAGATAAATCTGTCAAAGTAGAACAGTCGAAAATGACATGTCAAACCCTTATGTGCCTGCAATTGCAGCGCCGCCTGGTTTTATATCTGCACTTCTGAAACTTAAAACTTCCGCTCCTTACCTATAATCGCCATACTACTAGCGATGATAAGTGTCACAGTCAAACTCAAGTGACATCATAACCGGAAGATTTTTTTTCGTTATAGTGGCAGCTCTGAATAGTCTGACTCGGCTACGTAACGTCACTTCCCCTTTTAACTATTTTTAAGATTTTTTTACTAAAAATAAGGTAAAAAAATATTAAAAATATATTTTTGTGATCTACAGGCGTGTATCTCGAAGTGGTTTTCGATTTAGGGACATGGAAAATTTTGAAATGTTGTCAATTATATTCCTAGTAAGATGGTAAGGAATCGCTTTCGTTTAGCTATGTTACGGCATATAATTATATCCCTAGGGTTATAACTATACCTCCGTCGCACCGCCGCACTCCTGCCTACAATCATTTCACTAGACTGAATCCAGTCATATAACTATTTGACTAAACTAGTAACGTATTATAGTTATATTCCTAGTAAGATAGCAATTAATCGCTTTGTTTAACTATGTTACGACATATAATTATATCCCTAGGGTTATAACTATATAACGGCTTTATCTATCTTACTGCGACATATACATGTCGCAGTAAGATAGATAAAGCCGTTATATAGTTATAACCCCAGGGATATAATTATATGTCGTAACATAGTTAAACAAAAGCGATTAATTGCTATCTTACTAGGAATATAACTATAATACGTTACTAGTTTAGTCATATAATTATATGACTGGATTCAGTTTAGTGAAATGATTGTAGGCAGGAGTACGGCGGTGCGACGGAGGTATAGTTATAACCCTAGGGATATAATTATATGCGTTAAACAAACAAACCACAGTGAAGAATTGTTTAGGGCAAGAATTTGTTAATTATTTCCAATTCAATGTGCTTATTCTCTCTAAATACACAGACAGATGGACAGAGTCGCGACATAAGGGTTCCTTTTGATTTTTTTTGGTATAGAACTATAAATAACCGGGACTCTCGGTTTCAGTCCCACTTAGAGACTTATTATAATTATATCCCTAGACTAAGTTTAATCCAGTGATATAATTATATAACTAATCTAGTACCGTATTATAATTATATTCCTAGTAAGATGGTTATGAATCGCTTTTGTTTAGCAATGTTACGGCATATAATTATATCCCTAGGGTTATAACTATACCTCTGCCGCACCGTCGCACTCCTGCCTACAATCATTTCACTAGACTGAATCCAGTCATATAACTATATGACTAAACTAGTAACGTATTATAGTTATATTCCTAGTAAGATAGCAATTAATCGCTTTCGTTTAACTATGTTACGACGTATAATTATATTCCTAGAAGTATAACTATATAACGGCTTTATCTATCTTACTGCGACATATATACCGACGATCTCGTAAACCGCTCTAACGATTTCGCTGAAATTTGCTATGTGGGGTTTTCGGAGGTGAAAAATCGATCTAGCTGAGCCTTAGATCCCGGAAAATGTGAATTTTCGACTTTTCGTGCGTTTTTCTTTCGCGTTAGTGGACGATAAATATGGTCGTTAGTTCTGCCGACCGCGCATCGGCTGAGCGTAGCTCAGTCGTAAGAGGTCAGTCTAATGTTCGCAGGCACATCGCGGGTGTTTATCTATTTTAAAGAGTTTTTTTTTTATCTAAACACGTGATATAATTAAATAGAACCGAGCGAAGCTCGGTCGCCCAGATTATTGAATTAATTTGTTAAGTTGACATATTTATTACGAATAACATAAAGCATTACGGATGAATGTGGAAGGAGGAAGCGAGAGAGAAAAACTAGAGAAAAAACTGTGTCACAGTGGCGACATGAAACGAATGCAAGTGAATGATGAGATGACGACCGATAGATATACTCGTATATGAAACAAACAACATTATATGAAACTTTCTGAATATAAATAAAACTTAATAGTTCGTGTTCCAAAGAAGCTTGAAACTTATTTATTTTCGTTTATTAGTTTCGTCGTGTGTCAGAGAATAATACATACATACATACATACAATCACGCCTGTATCCCATAAAGGGGTAGGCAGAATACATGAAACTACTAAAGCTTCAATGCCACTCTTGGCAAATAAGGGATTGAAAGGAAACGAAACTGTGACATTGCAGTGACAGGTTGCCAGCCTCTCGCCTACGCCACAATTTAACCCATATCCCATAGTCGCCTTCTACGACACCCACGGGAAGAAAGGGGGTGGTGAAATTCTTAACCCGTCACCACACAGGCTAGTCAGAGAATAATATTACTTTTAATTCTGACGGTACATCTTCCTAAAGTGTTCGACTACTTTAGTGTAATAAAATCTAATCTGTTTCTTCGAAATAAGTATTTACAACTTCCGTCGACAGGTACAATACAATACAAAACTATTGCAAGCATACACCAATCCCCGAAGTACGTTCCGCTTTTGGGAAGCGTTTTGGTGAACGAATCCAATCAACTACTTACAACGCCATTCTTAAACACTGCACCATGACAGAAGCAAAAAAACTCTTATCTTGATTTTTACTTTCCCTCACTTATGCCGAGACAGAAGATATTTTAGTTAATGTTCTTTAAGTCTAGTTTTTATACATTACAAAAGCATGCATCTTTGTACTTATTTATCTGTATTCCTTACACTTTTTACTTTAATTACTTAAGATTATTTGGATTATGTAACTAGTTAACTCAACTACTTAAACTGTAACTGGTTTCCCGCGATACAGGCGTAGCCTAGTGCGGAGCTCTGTTATATCTGTTGTACATTTTATGTGCAATAAAGTTATTCTTATTCTTATTCTAGGAGTCTTTTGATTACTTACTAAATTTGAAAACGCTCAGATTTGCGTTGAACGACCCTTTATTTTAAACGTTGAATTGTTGAAACACAGTTTTAGCTCTGACTTTAGATAAAAGGCGCGAATATTCTTTATATGGAATTTACGACCGCCGACGCCCACAATGTCTTTTATATGAAATAACTGTTAAACCTAATAAACGTACCATAAACACAATGCGACTATAATACGAGTTGTTGTTAGATGCATTTCTTTGTTTTATAATTTTTTTAAAGCAGTCACTTTTTCATTCATTTGTGACTCTGGGAAATGGCTCATTAAAAATAGCAGGCGTTCAGCATAAACTAAAATTAACTATTGAACTAAATTAAACCAGTTACCAATCTTTCTAGCTAAATCAACGATAACTAGTACTTAGATTATATGTCAAAAACTGGTACCTTTACCTTTATCCATTCACAGAGCGCTATGTAAATTCTTTTACGATTAGAAGCGCGTAAATGACGCTTGTCCATAATCGGAGCTTGCCCGAGACCCGTTCCTAATATCGTTTATGGAACTCATAAATTTGGAAATGCTACAACTAGTCATAAATATTAAATGAGAGGTTTTGAACTACGATTTTGTATTCACGTCAACTATGACTAAGAGCCAAATTAATTTTTGTATTTTGATTGAGATTTGAATATTTAATCGATTAACGGTTATGTATGGCTTAATTTGTCTAATTTATTGAATTTAAAAAAAAACGAGAAGTCCCCAACCTGCCAATGGAATGTTTAGTAATACTCTCGTTGAGCTCATATCAATATAGTAAAACCAAGGATTATTTATGATTTACAATTTTCATACTAAGAATCGTACCTCCATTTTTAGCGCCATCTATTTAATACTATCATAACTGAGGTACACTGATGATGCTTACAAATAATGGTTTTCAAAATGTGTATTGACGTGATATCATAATATTAAAACACACACAAAAATATTTGGGGAAAATATGATTTTGGCCACTTCGAGGCTTCGAAACAGCGCCATCTTTAAGCCTAAAAGGCCCATACATTTCAAGGGTACGCGTTTTTGTATGGGCTTTGTCTGTATGGTCCTTCGTAGTAGGTACATACATCGACCACGCTTTGGTTTTGACTCGCGGAATATCGGTGGAGATAGGTTAGGTTACTTATTTCGTTAAAATCTACTCATATAGGATGCGGTAGCTGTTCCAAAACATAATACTTCAGTATCACATTTTGATTCAACGCCGCAGTACTTAGCCAGATAAAACAGCAATCTACTTAATATCAGGCCATTCGTCATGTGTGCTTTGACCCCGGCGGGGCGTATTTATCTTCTTTTCTATTAAGGCCCGCAGTGAACCACCAGTGTTTTATATTGCTACAATTTTTCTTTTCAACGTACTCTGTCAGGAGGCTATTATTTATGTATATGGACGTGCGCGGGTCAGTGTGTATGGGCTTTTAATTTTGGGTCGTTAACGGTAGCCACCGCTGTGATGTTTTTTTTTTTTGTTTAAGTTTCAAGGGGTTGTAATTTCAGTCCCTTTCCCAGGATGATTAAATCAACTTTGAATATTGATTTTGAAGTTTGTTTAGTTGGACATAAAATGTATTTAGTTACACACATGCATTTTTAAAGTTGGTACGTTTTTTTCATAAGTATTTTTATTTAAATTTTGAGTAGCGGCCAAATAGGTACATTATTTTTCGAACCTTAATTAGTTTCAAAGTAATATTGCATGTAGTTTGGGTAGGTACTCGGTTTTTGGTGTCAATTTTGAAATTATGTTAATAACGTCCTCTCAGATGTAAGTACGGTCACCAATTTGAATCCTAGGCCACTCTAGAACCCTGTCTCATTTAAACCATGTTCTATTTGCCATAAGAAGTCACATTGACCTTTACTGTGCAAAGGTTCTACAGTGGCCTAGGATTCAAATTGGTTGACTGTACCTACGATAATCGTAACACGTTATACCTTATTTAAAATGGACGATGTTCAAATATCGATGAACGTAGATTATTTGTACCACAAAATATAAAATATTAGGTACTATAGCTTTTGCCCGCGGCTTCGCTCGCGTTAGAAAGGACAAAAAGTAGCTTATGTCACTCTACATTCCTTCAACTATCTCCACTTAAAAAATCACGTCAATTTGTCTCTCCGTTTTGCCGTGAAAAATGGACAAACAAACAGACACACACACTTTCCCATTTATAATATTAGTATGGATTAATAATACAACTTCATTATAAAAAGTAATTTATTAAATAACATGTCGTCGAGTTCAAAAAATATAGAATCATAAAATATATCATACAAAAAATAGAGTTCGTTAAACTGAAAACATAAATCAGACAGACAAAATAATATCTGAGATCAATAGGCTAAATATTTGAAGAGTAAATGAATCGCGTAAAATATATATTGAGGAATACTTAATAAACATCGTTATGCTTTACATGAAGCTCATAAATACTAACTATGTAAACAACCATTATGTATTAAACCTTAAAATAACACATTAATAAATTGTACTGCAGATGCCGTTATTTAGTTAGTAACACACAGTAGCAAATCATAGAATATATTGCAATATCATACAGGGCATATCCCGGCATTCTATCAGTTTTCATGCTTTTATTTGTATGCAATAGATTTTTTTTTTTTTAATTTATTTATCTAAAAACACTTACATACTATTTTTTTACATTGGAACAGCGAGCGAAAACCGCTAACGGTTTATCTGCCGCTGTTGTCGCTCGTTTACACTGTAGGTATTTTTTATTTGAAAGAGGTAAATTTATATCTAAGTAGATATACTATAGCTTTAAAATGTATACATAACCCTGTGTGTACCGCAAATATATCCTATCTAATCTTAAAATACGAATATTTTTTAAGTGCCTTTTGTATTTTTAACTGTAAATAATGCATACATGATCAAATAATCAATCCTACAAATTTACACATCTTTCCAAATGTAATATCATATACCTTGAAAGTTAATTAATTTATCATGATCTAAAAATTATAAAGTGCACTACAATAATAGAGTATTTCCATATCACTTAAATAAAATAATAAATATAGAACACTTTACCAGTAATTATCTCGCTCGAAAAAAAATCGGTAACGTGTAATATATTCTTTGATGATTTAGAAGCTACCTCACACGTCTCCCGAGCGTCGGCATATAATCAACTCTATAGGAACTGCTTGAAGCAGCGTCGGCGCAACAACGAAGCGGCGCCATTTTCCTTAGCGCTGTCTAGACACCGACGCTCAAAAGGCGCTAGTGTGAAGTTGCCTTAAATTATTTTTTATAACTTTCATGTAGCGGGCGGTAGAATTCGTAGTCAAGTTAGTGTAGTCCGTATGGTGATATGGCGAGCGCAGGCGCAGCGTAGTGTGGAGCTACTGCTATTGGCTGTAAAAACAAACAAAATTCGATCACAACACATATCAAATACATATACACGGTGTAACATGAAGGAACCAAAAAGATTTTAACACTTTCGCTACCAAGAACCCGACTGTCGGGCACACCGCTCGTAGAAGCGTAGCCGATTACATGGGTTTCCCCGTATGTAGCGAAAATGTCGTAGCGCCGCGTAGAGCCCGGTTTCGAAAGTGTTAACTACGCATTTCAGAGGGCAAAATAAAATGTTATATGACATCAAGCAAATTTCGCCATATATTATTTTTTGTGTATTGGATTTATTTTCACATAAAAAGTAAATTTTATTCGTAAAACTGGCACTTCAAATAAAAATTTACTTTTTTTAAATACTTTTTTGCAATGAGCTACTAGTTATTTTTTGACATCTATCAAAGAGGATAGTTAGATTATATCCGATAACGGCATCATCGCCATCAAAATAGTGTTTTGTTCTGAGAAATCATAAGTAATTCGTATTTTTTAAAATGCTTATAACTCTGAAAGTAGGCTAAATTCAGAAAAGTTTATATGACATTTTACTCTTCTTATATGATGAGGAATACTATGTTAAAATTATTCGGCTTCTCATGTTACACCGTGTATAAACACGCCGTTCCAAACTGAATACATTTACAAATTTTACTTGGTTCGATTAGAGTCAGTGTACAAGTGTAAAAATATGCGTGTACACATCTTACTCAAAAATATGTCCTATAGCATCTTAGTCTGGTGTAATAAGAGCGTAGTACCATATTTATGAGACGATTATTTCGATACGTATTTTTGCACTTGACTGTACATGCGAAAACAAAATTAATCAAATCGTAGCATACACAATTTATAGAGCAAATAATAAAAAAAATATTGAATATAACAGCACTAGCTTTTGACCGCGGCTTCGCTCGCGTTAAATTCGAAAATTGCGAAATGCTCCATACAACCAAGGCCTGTCCACGCGCATTATAGGGAAGTTGATATCCGGCGAATTCCCAAACCAGGGCCAAAAAGTTGTTACCTATATCCTACCTCTCCATCAGGGCCGGGGTCAACTACGCGCCAGGCTTAAAATACGATTACCCATACCTACATACTTAATCACGCCTGTTTGCCAGAGCGGTAGGCATAGATCACGGATTTCCATTTACTACCTCCTGACCCTCGATAGGTCACTTTCGCTTCCGGCGCACCCTAGATTCATAACGTTTTATACACGCTCGTCGGTTTCGAATACTTCTAACCTGGCCTTTTTGCAATATTTCCCCGATTTGAACAAGAAAAGTTCGCCTAGGTCTTCCACTTCCAACTGACCCTTCCACTCTTTTTTGATTTTTCATATACTTTCTTCGTTACTCTCCTCTCATCCATCCTCTTAAAATATCACGTCAATTCGTCGCTTTCATCATCATGGATAATATTTCAGCATTATAACAGTCAATTTTATACAATACTACAAAAATTGTGTCATCAATTTGAAATTACAGTTGTTATGATGTGCAGTTTTTTCTAGCGTTAGCAAGTCGTTCAAATTCGTTTTGACAGTTCTTAAAAAGAAGCTAATTTGACTAGGAGGCAAGTAGCCTATTGTTCATAATGCCTTAGATAAAGATCTTCTAACACCAGCCAATTTTCAGAAAATTCACGTTTTTACGGGACAACGGTAGACTATTTCATGGAATGCTCTTTTTACGTACGGTTCTCAAAATTCACTAATAGCAAGAATTATTTATATTCTGTCAAACAAGTCTGTCAGTAAATAAGAACAAAGAAAACTATATGCATCCTTTTCTTTAGGGTGCTAGAGAAAAGGATACCTATAGTTTTCTTTGTTCTTATTTACTGACAAACTTGTTTGACAGAGTATATATAAGATTTACATATTTCAGAATCGTACCTCGATTTTTTAGCGCCACCTATTAAGTACTATCATAACTACACTGATGATGCATACCAATTTATTGTTTTTTTAAATGTGTATTGACGTGATATTATGTTTTTAAAATAAACAAATATGTCATTCTTATAAAAAATAAAAACACGCAAAAATATTTGGGGAAAATATGATTTTGGCCACTTTTAGGCTGCGAAACAGCGCCAACTAGTACGGGTACGCGTCAGTCCTTTATCAGTCCAGTATTAAATCGTTATTGCTAATAGAAATATTTAATAATGTATTTTTATTTTTTTACTAAACCTAATATATAATAGATAAGAGGTTTCAAAAGTTATAATTAGTAATAGGCGTATCATTCGGTTCAAGATCACGGCGCACTTGAGCGTGACAATTGTTACGCACTTTCTTTTTCAATGCCAGGTTGCATTAATCGTTTGTTGTTTCCATTATCTCCTCGGTCAATAGTTATTTTATTTGACTTAATTGTTTAACAAGAAGCAAAGTTTTTGTTTAACGTAAAAAAAAAATTTTTTTTTCTCTTTCCCGTAGTGTTATTCGTCATTTACAGTTTCGACCGGCGCCCCGCGCACCCACGCATACGTTATAGCTCTTAAAGCATTGTTAGGAAGTATTTAATGGATATAGCGTGGGTGCACGGAGCGCCGGCCGGGGGCTGGCGGCGGCGCGGGAGATTGCGAGCGACAGGGTGAGTGCAAGAGCAGAGTGGAGGCCGACGCGTCAAAATACAGGAAACAGTGCGAATTTCACGAAAGTTATTCTAGAAAACTATTAAAAAGTAAGTGCGTGGTCGTAGAAAAAGTATTATATGCAACGGTGTTTAACTGAGTCAAAACATACTCGTTTTGTCTTTATTAACAATTTTCGGATAAAATACTATAAATTTAATGGCGACAAGTTCGATAATTGGATGTTTAGAGCAATGGGGCTAAAAATTCACCAGTCTGTCTGTTTATCCGTAACAATAAGGATGGTAATTGATGTCATACAAATAACACAAAAAGCCACAACAGGATTATTAATTAACTTACCAAACATTTTTGAACTAAATACATCTGACATAAAACATAATAGAGAAAACTCACGCTTTATTTCTGAAGAAACAAATAGGTAAATAAATAAATAAATATTATAGGACATTCTTACACAGCATTACTGAGTCCCACTTTAAGCTCAAGAAGGCTTGTATTGTGGGTACTCAGACAACGATATATGTAATATACAAATACTTATATACATAGAAAACATCCATGACTCAGGAACAAATATCTGTACTTATCACACAAATAGATGCCATTACCGGGATTCGGGCAGGGTCACTACGCGCTACGCCAGACCGGTCTTCAAAAATCGTCGTCGGTTAATGGCACGCGTATTTTGGTATATTTATGGTAATTTTTTTGTATTTAATAGCTACAGTGGTTGTTATCATAATAACTTTCAATGTGCGAAATTTAAGTCACTTTTCGTCCGTTTATTGTTAATTGATTACCAGTAGATACTTAAAACAATAGCAAAAGGTCCGTCTAACTTAATCAAGATTTTCAAATAAAGCTAACAGTTATCACAAACACAACGGTGAAATAGTTTTTTCTGAGTAAAATAATAAATAACGGGAAATGAGGACTAAATAAATTTATTATAATACACAATTATCTCACGAAACAACTTTGCCTGTGGCGATGTTTTCAGTCCCAGCTTTATTCTGCAATTTAGAAATAAATAGTACCTACTTAACTACTATTTATAGACAACGGTTTTTAGTGAGAAATGTGTTAACAGGAAAAGTATAATAGAACGTCGTTATAAAAATATAAGGAAAAAAATTTTCTTCCTCAACAAATGAAAATTGGTTACTAGAGAGGTACAAGAGGGATGGTGTATTGAACATATTTAAGATGGGAGTTCCTAGGTACGCACTTTCTTGATTAGGAGGAAGAAAGGAAGGAAGGAAGGATATCGGATCGGATAATGTGAAAACGCAGTTAGTGTTCGAAACGTCGGGATGAATTGTAAAAAGGCATCGTATTGTTTTAAGAGAAAACATTTTCCCACCTGAGGATCTTAGGCTTCTTAATTTAATTTCCCCGTCACTAAATCCACGTGAAACCTCACGTCAGACCGCCATAATTATCGCGAGCTCGAAAAAGCAAAAGTAGATTTCCCGCTAACATAGTTATTTCCATATATCGCCCGCGACAACTAAAGCCTACGAGGAATGAACAGCCCCTGAATATTCGAAGATTCGCCAAAGCTCTTGGGACGGCATATTTTCTTACACAAAGGCTCTTCAATATCACGCGCGGCGCTGCTTGTCATGCAAATTTTGACGTGTTTTACAAAATTCTTAAGGAACAATGTGGTTAATTAATTCATATTGTTAGCTGATGGTTTTTCATTCTATAGTATTTTGTGTGTGAAACCCTTATTGCTTTAAAAGCGTGTAGATCCTTTGAATTGTATACAGCGCGTAAACCTAATAAGGGTGATAAATGAAACCAGGCATATAATTCAATATTGTTATCATTAATTAAGAGGTGTTTTTGAGTTACTCTTAATTTTTACCTCATAATGAATTTTTGATAAAATTCCCAGCAGCAATGTACTGTAAACGTTGTTGCGATGACAATCAATGACAACTGTCAGCGAGCGTTAAACGCGAGTGTGTTTGCATTACGTTGCGGGTCGAATTAATTTGTATGGATAAAAAAAATATTTCAATTTTAAGTAAAAGTTATCTAATTCCATTTTTTATGTCCTATACTCACTCACACCGTTAAGAGGTTCGCCCGTATTAGGTTTACACCCTGTATAATCCGTTTCCATAGTTTTATTTCATTCACAAAATATAAGTTTGTTTCTACAGCTCAAGACATCGCCAGCACCAAAGGAAATAATTATCGTTCGTTTGCGTAAGCCATATTCTTACTTTACAAATCTCAACTTGACATTGTTTTGACATTACTTGAGTCGTTCTACTTTTTTAAGATATTGGCGCCTAATATGAATTCTCATATATCTGTAAGTGAACATAAATTAAGTGTCCATGTTAGTTAGTACCATAAACAAAATGGCAAGTTTACATTAAAAAGGCGAAAATAATATAACAATCACCTAGGTCTCGGTACGGTACTTACTATAAATCCACTCTGACCTATTTACCTTTCCTTAACACCTACCAAAATCGCATAACCTGCCTGACAATGGTATTTAATTTATCCGACTTTGAAGTTAAGTTATTCACTTGCAATGTAACTTGCTCGTATCGTAAACGTATTATGTACAGTTAGCCAAATAAGTAATTTACCACTCTTCGACCTTATGTGTTTAAAAATAAAGGAAAAGCGGTAAACCACTTTCTTGGCTGACCATACGCATGAGACGCATTATGAGCTATGAGTAATGTCAAAACCAGTTAAGTTTTTAAAGTTAGAATTGGAACACAGATCAGACTGTGCATATTCCTGAGATTCTTTTCCTTGTACAGAAAATTCGGTGAAATATGTTGTCCAAGTTCTACCTGTTTCCTTATAAGCGTACGCGCCATTAGCCTTGCGCAAGCGCATTGCAGAGAAATCGAGTTTGTGCAACCCCCCTGACTTATCTAGTTGTCCAGTTTGTCGCGGCGGAACGAATTATAAGTACCTATCTATGGTTTACTTGGGAAATAATAAGACAATTTGAACATTTTAACTATAAAACTCCCCTGAGACTCAAACGTATTTTAAGCGGGTTACTCACGTGTTGTCAATATAGCGTTCGACATGTTTCGATCCATTTTCGAGGATCTTTCTCAAGAGTAGCGACCCCGCCTTTACATGTCGAGACCGCGACGCATTTTGAGGCAATTTGAACATATTAGATTGATTGCACACTTAATTGTGTCGTGGGAGGGGCTAATGCAATTTAGGTTAGGTATAAGTACTATTTTTTTTTACATGGACACATTGAGCACCGTAACGACAGGACAGGAGTGACATGGAGCTGTTTTCAATACCATGCTCTTGTATTGTATTATGTTCTAGTTGTATGTGATCAACTGATCGTTATAAGTATGTATTATAAACAAATCAATTATTTTTGTAGTCGGTACCAGACCTGTTCGTCGCCTTGCTCTTTCCTGTTTGCCCCACCCAACCATACGCAGGCTGGCCCCGACTCCAAAAATAATTGATTTGTTTATAATTTGGATGTTTAGATTATTGCAATCCGATAAGAAATCTGAATTTGAAGGTTTATTATTTTTGGCTTTTTAGTTTCTCCGTGTTTTGTAACACGCTTTTTTTGAAGGTGGTTTTATTTTTTGTTAAAAAGTTAATTTATTAGAATTATCCTTTAACTCCTAACCGTTGAGGAGTTGACCTTCCATCATCAGCTCAGCCACATAAAATTATTACCATCAGGCGTAAATACTGGTGTACCTTTGAAAAATACACTAAGAACATTACATGTGCCTATAACATTTGAAGAGTTCCCTCCAAGATCCCATCATCAGACCCCGACTTGGTGCCAATGGGACCATCTCGGGGTTATACCCGTTCGATCAAAAAAAAAATTTTGAAAATCGGTCCACGATCCTCGGAGATATCGAGTAACATACATACAAAAAAAAAATAAAAAAAAAAATAAAAAAAAAAACATTCAGTCGAATTGAGAACCTCCTCCTTTTTTGAAGTCGGTTAAAAATAAGTTAAGAGTAGTAAACAAGAAGAGTAGATGATAAATTCAATATTAATTTTATTAGTGGGAAAATTAGGGGAATATGACAGAATTTACACACATCGAAATGTGCATTGACTTGATATCATGATATTAAAATAAAGATGCATGCTATTTGTTATGGTAAATACGATTTTGGTCACTTTCAGGCTGCGAAACAGCGTCATCTATAGTTTTAAACCTAAAAGGCCCATACATTTCAGGGGTACGCTTTTTTGTATGGACTTTGTATGTCCCGGTATTAATATATTGTCCTTGGTGGTCGGTATATGGTATATGTTTGTGGTATGGTATATAGTATCTCTCGCGAGTTACCACAAACATACCATCAGCAGTTCTCGAAAAGTTTGTACAAAAATTAAGGAAAAAGTTAAATTTGTTTTTATTATTCCTAATTTGTTAGGTACCAAGATTTTTTTGATGAATTGAGATTTTAGTAAGTTTTATTTCGTCGTTAAGGTTCTCTATTATCTATATTTTCTTAATTATAACAATTATCCTGTATATGTCTTACGAAAGTCGACTTATATTACTAAATGTTGGTAACAAAATAGGATCAATTAAAGTTTGCTGACGTGGCTATGTACAAAGTTGTCGGGAACTGCTTCCATATAGGTACCATACGATAACGACGTACGTACGTTTTGTGGCTGTTGCGTCAGCAGCTAGTTAAAGATATGAGTATAATTTGTGTCATTCACGAAGACGCGACCCACTCGCCTTCCAATTATTAGTTATTAACGCACAAATAGCGACAATGCAGATAGATTTACTACACGGTGAAAGATTGCACATTTAAGTACTTCACGCGATCAGGGTGCGTAGCCGAGTGGCACAAACGCTCATGAAACGATATATCTATCTATCTCTATCACTCGTGCGTATTGGCGCGACAGAGCCTTTCGCGGCGTTTCGTTTTCATTTCGCGTCGCAGAAATGCCATTCGGCTACGGCACCAGGATCTAAATTATGGCGCATTTTTGTGAATGACACAAGTTATAGGTATAGTACGAATATAACTGACGGCGGATGCACAGTGTATTGAATCCGTTGTGATCGTCTGCAAGTACCTACGCCACAGTTCACCCGTCAACCTATCTATCTCCGCTAGTGAAAGGTGTGAGTGTATATGCTCACCGCGGGAAGCGCGGCGTGTCTGGTCTTGTGTACAACCTCATTGAGCCGGTTGTTGTCATCGGCCGAGTATACCACGGTTGGCGTCAACCCTTCAGACTCTTCATTAGTGACTAGCTCGCTCGAGATATGATTATATTCTCACCGCTTGATGCACGGCCCGACTTTTCTTGTGTATAATAGTATTGAATCTGTTCATTGTGATCGGCTGCCGAGTACGCCACGGTTCACCCGTGGCACAGTATAATAAAGAGTACTATCATGCAGTATGGCCACTCCCGCTCCCCGCCGTCAACACACTCTCGGTTACCTCACAGTTACCGCCTGTCAAAAACGCGAACAATCGACCTATCATATCTCACTCGTACAATCATGTTGCGCGTTGACCTCCACGAGCTTAGAAATCTTAGAATGTGTGCTAGGAACGCGCTTCTTTCATATTATATTTGATCGCCGGTGTGCCCGTGGACCCTTCTGCCTCCGCTAGTGAGTAGGTGGCTGAAGATATGAGTATATACTCGTACTCACCGCAGGATGAACGGCGTGGCCGGTCTTATGTACAACCGCATTGAACCCGTTGTGATCATCTGCCGAGTACGCCACGGTTCGCGTCGACCCGTCGGGCTCCACTAGTGAGTAACTGCCTGGAGAAAAATACCGATTATTTTAAAAATACATATCATAAGATCAAAAAGAAAATGCCTTTCGTAAGCGAAACTAAATTTACCCTCACGGGTAATTACAATCCCATTCTTAGCATTTTCAGATTTGTAAAAGTAGTATATCTACTAGGTATCTACCTTTTCCTTCCTGTAACGTTTAGGGTAGCCGAAACACATGCTCGATAAACATCAACTTTGTATTACATTTTTGAAACAAATACTTCTGGTTGCCTCAAGCTTGCAAGTTCATCCTCACTTTGTTTCTACTAACAAAGTTTCATCAATATTTCACAAAGACACCTCATCCCTGGATTAAGATGAAAAGTACCTTTAACGACATCGCCGTCTCTCTCCTCTTGCTGTGACTTTATGTCGCCAGTGTGTGGATCTTTTACGCCGTAGTTAAACGCGTACTTTGGGTAAGCCTGTAAAAAAGACAATGTTAGTAGTGTGTACCATTGTGCATACAATACAAGCAACTACGCCATTCTGTCTATGAGGGACCGGTATTTTAGTATAAATAAAGGGACAAAGTAGTCAAAAATTTACGATTCACGGTTTCAAAAATGGAAGAAAAAACATTAAATACACGAGACGCCACTTTATTTCTATTTCCAACACGTACTGTAGCATCCAAGCGACAATGCCATTAATTGAGTCGCTAGAGGCACAGTAATCTTGAGTACGACGGTAGCATGAGCATCCAATGCATGTTTGTGCACCACGACTGGCAACAAGTCTGGTAACAGTAGTAACGTGACACCTGACTGACCACAGGGTGGCTCAGAGCCAGCGGCGTATCGCTTTCGTTTGGCGTCGGAGAAATGCCATTCGGCTACGGGGCCACAGGTTCTACATGGACGATGAAAACGTGCACTATCGGTGCATGGGCGTATACAGCACTAGACAGCGCGTGCTGTGGCAGCCAGGAGACATTAGGCAACTCTGTAAGTGACGTGCAGATGTGAGGACTGACTCACCATAGGCTCAGCATGGACGACGGGAGCGTACACAATCGGTGCATGGGCATAAACCACACCCGGCAGCGCATACTGTGACAGCCAGGAGACATTAAGCAATTCTGTAAGTGTCGTGCAGATGTGAGGACGCGACTTACCTCAGGCTCAGCATGGACGACGGGAACGTGCACTAGTGGTACGTGCGCGTACACTGCGCCCGGCAACGCCAACTGTGGCAGGCGTGGCAGCCAGAAGATATTAGGCAACTCTGTAAGTGATGTGAAGATATGAGGACATGACTCACCACAGGCTCAGCGTGGACGACGGGAGCGTGCACTAGTGGTGCGTGCGCGTACACAGCACCCGGCAGCGCGTACTGTGGCGCCGCCCAGCCGGCGCTCACGCACGCTAGTAGCACGAGTACCTTACAAATATTATAATATTATTATTCATTCACATCTTCAAGAAGTAACGAAAATGATGTCCAACGAAATTTCTCCTACTTTTTCCTAATCAGAAAACGATACCGAACACAGTTCCCTACTTTTTTTGTTCACCTGTATACTACCTATATTTCAACTATACTTCGTTTCTTTTAAGATTAGAATTATCTGTCAAACATGTAAACAAAGAAACAGTAGTCGTAGACCTTCCTTCTTCGATTTCGGCCGATACCACTGATTTCTTGGAACTTATGTACATAGTATTATAAGTTATAAGTTCCAAGAAATCAGTGGTATCGGCCGAAATCGAAGAAGGAAGGTCTACGACCACTGCTTCTTTGTTTACCCGTTTGACAGATAATTCTAATCTTAAAAGAAACGAAGTATAAACATAATACCTTTTCCAACGGACGGATTCTATGTTGAATTCTCATTAGATCTGTTAATGATGATCATTATTAACAAGTCTAAAAACTACCGAATTCAATGAAGTTGAATTTGACCCAATGTCACTCATTAACATGGTTAATTTGATTTATCCACAACACGTGATGCAAAATATAATCATTGTGTTCACCTTAATGTTGGCATCTCTGTCTTCACTTTAATCTGTAGTAAATAAATAGGTAGATTACAGATAATGTCGTGGTGACATTGCGCAACTTACCCACATGTTCTCTCCGTACTAAAAGCTGCAGAGCGGGCTGTGGGCCCGGCCGCCGCTCGCTTATAAATATAAGGCCCCTCCACACCTGCATAGATGCACCAGGGTGCATGCCACTTGGGACTAGATAATCCCATTAAAGTTAGTATAAGGTTAGTATTTCGTCAAGTCGTAAAAGACCTTGGATATCAAAAGAGAATTCGTTAAATACGAGACAGATATTTTATTTTTATTTTGTAGGGACTATCGCAAGAAACCAACCAAGACCCGGACGCATCAATATAAGTTCATGTCTAAAGTCATTGAAACTAAAAAATATCTTCATAACTTTTTGGCTAATATCAGTGGCGGGCAAAGTACGACCGCGGGCCGTGTCCGCTGTCCGGTCCGTGAAAGGAATGCCATTTTGGCGTAAATCTGGTCCTCCTTTAAAATTTCTTTAAATGGCCCTCCATGAAAAAGTTTACCCACCATTGGTCAATATTAACTTCCACAAATAGAAAATGAAATATGCCACTTGTTTCTAATATCAAAATTAGTTCGCCAACCTCTAGGTGTAGGTATGTAAATATTAGATTAGGTACTTTACATCTAAATTAAGCGCGGTTATGTTTTGTGCTTTGCCTAGCCAAACGAAGCGCTAAGATCTCGGTGGAACAAATAGGTTTGTGAGTATTTTCAGCTACAACTTGGTTTTAAAAATAGATAATATACACACAAGTTCATAGCTCAATCTGTGATCCAATCCAAATGTTTCCATAAAAAATATCATTGGTAAGGTTCATTGTGTAAGTATTTGAATGAAATTAAGTATAAATTTAAAAACGAATCGCTCTAATTAGATACTTACGAGTATTATACGGTTACGGTTAATGCGTATTAGTTTTTATCGCCTTAAAACCTCTTTTAGGATCAATTTAACACTGCTAGATATATTTTGCTGGCCTAGTCTAGATTGTCGCAACTTGGCCGACATCACATGAGTTATTAGAGTGAGTTTACGAAACCCGATCAGGGCCCACTTGGTACCCATTGGTGTCCTTTAGAAAGTAGTCGATTTAGCTTTGCAGCTTGCGCCGATTATCTGCACCTTTGTGAAATTAATTGATAAACGTGACTTAAAGAGTTACCCCCTTATTAATAACCGTACTCTAAAGTTATCAAACCGATAAAGTTCGTTTGTCCTTTTCTATCACACCAATACGTAGGAAAGGGACAAACGAACTTTATCGGAGTACGTTTATGAATCAGGGGGTAAAAGTTTCGGGTAATTTACCTCATTTTATTTAGTACTAGCTTTTGCCCGCGGATTTCGCACGCGTTAGAAAGAGACAAAAAGTAGCCTATGTCACTCTCCAAGTCGCCATCCCTTCAACTATCTCCACTTAAAAAATTACGTCAGTCAGTGTGGTGAGTCGCGTCCTCACATGTGCACGTCAAAAAACGTTTTTTGAAAGAAAATATACAAAAATACCGCCCCCCCCCCCACCCTTATCTCCAAAGTTATGTAAATTAGCAAAGAAAGCCAGAAAAGTATAAATTACACGGTGTAATAAATTACGGGAATTTATTTGATTTTATAACTATCACAAGTGGCTTCTGAATCACGGAACTACAATAATCAAGATAGCAGCGCACTGAGCAACCTCTCGACTCTCTGCCCCGTCGTGAGGGCATAGGTCATTAAGTCAAAAGTAACTAATAACTAAGACTTAGGTCACACTAATCAAATTCGATGAACATACTAACCTATTGACTTTTGACTCAAGAACCCTCTATTTGGACTTGCCGTTTTAGCCTACGTTCCTAGAAGATACGAGGTAGCTGAATGGAGTACGAGGATACATAGTCAGGAATGTCAGAAAGTGGATCATTATAAATAATTGTGTTCACTGGAAATAACCAAAATTGGCTGAGCAATGCGAGAATTTGTACATAGGGCACTTATGTTTTTCGTACCGTCCTCCACAAACAAGTGCCTTATAGCACGTTCCTCGCTCACATGCATATTATTCCACTAAACTAGTTCCACTAGAGTTAGAACTAAGTGACCCCTTCATGATAAATGCGTAAATGATATATTCGTACATCCTTCACATTGCTCTTTCACATTGCCTTTTAGTCTTTCCTATACTATACTTAGATACAGTCAACCAATTGGAACCCTAAGCCACTGTAGAACTATGTTATAGTGACGTTATAAATCAGATTGTGAGAAATCTCTTACTGCTTGTCATTTTGACATGGTTGTAGAGTGGCCTAGGGTTCTAATTGGTTTACGGTACATAGCTGCCTCCCAAGTATAGGTATTTCTCCTAATGAGTTCCTTATAGTTCATGAACCAGTTGCTTTAAACTTCTTTTCATTTCTATTTAAATTTACGTAAATTGCCTACTAATTACTCGTAACTATGTCATAATCATAAGTGCGGCAAAGCTGAGCGTAGTCAGAGGTATAACCACAACAAATAACTACACTTATTTACCTACATAATATATACCAGTAACATAAGAAGACGATGTAGTTATTTATTTCGACGTGTATCATTGGTTACGATGCGATATGTTGGTATGCAGCAGATATTATTATTTATTAATTTATAGTACTTAAACAAGTGTCCTAATAGCTTCATGCTATTAATACGCTGTGTAGGTAGTCAGCATCCATATTTTATAGGCGTAGGATGATCAGTTTTCTGTTCATATTGTTTTGATAAATTGTAGGTGCAATATGCATAAGCTTCATAACAAGTGAAGTCGGACTGTTCAACTATTTCGTTCTGTAGCTGCTAGATTTGTACTGTTTTTGTAACGGCTTAGCGGACAGTAGCCTCGATATCGCTTCAGCAAATATCGAGTTGAATTAGAATGCATTATCAATGTATAAATAACCAGAAACATTCTGTCTAGTCGGATGTAACATTCTGTAATAATATTAGTTTTGCTACGAACTTGGTTTGGTAGCAAATCTTAACTGATAAGTCTATAATTTGACTTGGAACTTCATTAAATGTCTAAGAAAGCGCTCCAGGGTCTCAGTGTAAGCTTATATGGTGGAAAGATTCGCTGGTAAGGCTGGTTGGTAAATGATTGGCGCGACATAGATCACACTTTTTCTATAATTGTATTAATTACATAAGGACTGGTAGTCTATCTCGCTGCGACATAATGTCGCGCCAATCATGTGCTAGCCCTGCTGGTCATGGTAGCGCAGAAGATAAAATACTTAAATTTATATTAAATGAACAAAGTTCTTAAATTATTATGAGACCCATGGGTCATAGCTTGCGACGCTTGTTGTATCTAGGTTATAATATCCATTGAGCTATTACTACTACACATTATACTTCAATGATAATATCCGAATATTTTTCATTTCTTATTGTTCTGGGAATAGATTTCAACTTATAGTGGTTAATAATATTGAGAGTATCGATAACTATGATATTATTGCTACCCTGCTATTATAATATTACTGACAATAGACGTCGATAAATGTTGCGCAATATCTGTAAGGGGCGAATGCTGGCAATTTGTCTTGTTGGCTACAACATAGTTATGTCATAGTCATCTAATATTATACCTACTTATTTACTAGACGTACGAAATTACAACACTGCTTCCTACTTTAAAATGAGATTGATTATCAATATAAATCATCCTGCAAATGCATAAACATTAAATTACTTATATAGTCCATAAAAAACTTTGCTCGTTAGTAGCTCTCGTCCAGCTTATTAACTGATTAGTTTCTATTAGGGCCTCTTTACTTCTGCTTTAAATCCTTTTACCCTTTGCTGGGGTCTAATCATATTTCTCCATTTACTCCGGTCTTGGGCAGGGCCTCTTTACACGACGCAAAAACTCTTAATACGATTTTAAGTACATAGCGGTATTTGATTGATTTGCTGAAATGTACGTATCCTCAACAGTCCGCGATGTAATCTTAGGTAATTTAAGTTCGCGCGCCTTGTAAATAGGCCCTTTTGTTAGCAGACTTCGAAACAAATTAACAATGAAATGTTTCGTGTTACTGAATACGTACAGTCAACATCAAAACTAGATTAGACTATGCGTTAAAAGTAAGTACCTACTTACAGGTGTAGTGCGAAAAGCTTTTCCTTTCGTATTTTTACGAAAACGATCGTTTTTGTCATGCTATTTCAGACAATGTCAGCAAATTTTGTATTAAGTCTGACTGAAACAGCATGACACGTTCGTACGTTTACATAAAAAAAACGAAAGAAAAGCTTTTTGGACTAGATCTGTATCTACTATTTTTATGAATATAATCTGTATTTATTAAATATACAAAAGCAATTACACACATTAAATACAATCACACAAACCAGTCTTAATATCTAAAACTTCCCTTATAAACTAAACTATCAAATAAAATCTCCCAAATCCGATCCCTGCGGAAGAGTGCCCATAATGCTAGAAGAGTGCGCATTTCCCTGGATGTCACTTAATACTTAGTTCTTTAAAACTATCAAATATACAAAATACAAAAAAAAAACTTGCAATTACTTGCGAATGGCAATTATCGAAAATCTGTGAAGTTGAGACAGTGTCTGGCAATAAAATTTAAACTATTTACCGCGCAACCAAAAACGACAGCCAGCTATTTTAAAACCAAATCAATTATTTCGTAGGTCTAGACTAATGCAGTCCATTGCTGGAGATAACTCATACTAATATTATAAATGGGAAAGTGTGTGTGTCTGTTTGTTTGTCCGTCTTTTACGGCAAAACGGAGCGACAAATTGACGTGATTTTTTGAGTGGAGATAGTTGAAAGGATGGAGAGTGACATAGGCTACATTAAGTCTCTTTCTTACGCGAGCGAAGCCGCGGGAAAAAGCTAGTTTTATATATAGCTATGTTACTGAAAGTTGAGAAAAGTTAATTCTACCTTTGGGAGGAGTTTAATTTTTATAAGTAGGTCCGTACTAATGAAATAACACTCTTAACGCCGTGGCTTGCGTGGGCGACGGTCGCGCGATGATCGCGCGACGGCGATGCGACGCATACGAAATCAAACCTTATCGATATGGAAGTATGAGACGCGACGGCGACGGTCGCCCACGCAAGACACGTCGTAACCATGCAAAACAAAGTAATGCAAATAAGAATCTACAATCTCATATTGACACATTTAAGAGGCCGTCAATATCAAAAAGTAGAAAATCGTAAAATTGGTAGTTTTCTACGTCCGGTTTTAGTTTCAGTATATACTTATTGATAAGAAAAGCACTTGTTTTAAACAGCGCGTATTCTTATCTACAAAATCAGTAGTTAACATCAAGGAAAAGTTACTCCCTGAATTAATTATGATTTTTTTCCTGACGCTAGTTTAAGAAAACCCGCAAATAGTGCTCACGTCTGAGTGAGCTGAGCTCAATTTTGTATACTTTAGGCTGCTAAAATTGATGTTGTCGCATTACTTATATCTTAAACTAAAAATTAAGTAGTTTACATGTGTGTTATCATGCTACTAAAATACAGTAAATGGAAGCTAAACGACATCAATATTTGTCTAAAAATACTTCGAATCAAATGGCAATTACTTCGAAAACCTTTTAGGCAAACAAAAGGCTTTCTTGATAATTATAAACTTTAAGTATGTGTATGCAAAATAGTGTGTAATACAAATCAGGAAACACTTCCAATTTTAGATACATACTTACTTAAAGTTGTGACTAAAATGCGGTCGGCCCCTGTCGGCATCTTCATAAATTTGAATATGTACGACCGTGTTTTAGTTTTAAAATAATGTTATTTTATAAGCTAGATAACTGGACTACAGAATTATTAGCTTTTCATATTTTTCCTTACAAAGAGAACGAATAAAATCAATGTTGAATATAAACTTTCGTAAATTTTCCATACAAACGTCAAAATTGCGAACAGATTCTATTGAGTCAGACGCCCGATCGGGCTCGTTCGGAGCGGACGTGTCGCCAAATTTGCTCCAATGACATTTGTTTTTGACACTGGAAATCATATACGGATACAAAAAGATTGCCAGTGCTATGAATGTATTCAAAAGTAATAAGGTAAATAAATATCGTCACGTCTAAAAGAGTCTCAGTTTAAAATCGTTTTTTTTTGTGTTGTTTACTACTTATTATTGTTGAGAAATAAAAAAATATATGTAACTTTAATACAATGATAAGAAATATAGGTATTTTTTGTCTTCTAAACTTTATTAAAATGAAAGAGTTTTAAAATTAATTTTAACTCGTTGGACTTTATTTTCATTATACTGGTCACATTTTTTATTGTGTCAGTGTGTGTAACATTCTTTTTCGCGAAGAGACATTCAGTGTGGCGTATGAAAAAACTAACAGAACTAATCATTATAATTATATTCTATAAACGATTATTTACGTAAATGGCGAAATTATTAATTGTAATAATATATTATCTTATCACAAAATTGTTCTGTATGACTTACCTTCTTACGTTCAATATAATTTTTAAATGGTGTTTGCACACGGGGCACGTAACCTTAGATTCAGACAACTTTAACTAAATTTTGAAAATTATTATTTTAATGAAGAATTCTATATATGGCAACAATTTTACATGTAAACTGACTGTCAACCTCTGTTCATACATAACCTCAACCTTTGTCTCAGTGCATTTATAACGGATGTTATAATGGCTAAACCGATCAGGAACAGTGAATTATTTTAATTCATTCGGAAAAGGGTTTAACCATTTATAATTAGAATAAACGAAGCACTGTTTTTTTACACCAGAGTTGTTTTGATTTTATATGGTGTTTGCACAAATTTATTTTGAAAAATAATCGGAGTCAATTCGTGTGAGATGGTAACACTAAATTGACACTGTCCGCAATCTAAACACGCGGCAGCGTGTCAAGCCAAGTTCAAGTAACCGAACTGGCAGACAACATATCAACATCGTGTGTAATATTACACGAACTATTTGGAGCCTCTATGGGCGTCCTCACAACAAAAACTATTTCACATAAACGTCTTAAATTTGGCTCTTATATTGATATTTGTGACATACATATTATGTGCCTGTCGTGTTTGTTTCACCGGATGGTCTGATCGGAAGATTAGACCATTTCGTTGGATCTCCTTCTTGTTTATGTCTTATTATTTGTAACGTTTATTTTGTGTGTGTGTTAACGAATAAATTAATTATATTCTATTCTATTCTATTATAAAAGTTGTAAGAAATGATATTTTATGTCATCAATTGTCATAAAACATTTTGAGGACTGCCATTGAACTTGGCACCCGTTTAGATCTCACTGCTTTTGTCGTTGACGCCAACAACCAAGGCATATATAATATTGAACTTGGCTCATATTTCCCTTTTTTGGTTTTGATGGGATTTTAACGTTACAACTGATCTTCAGTTGAAACTATAGACCTGTCTTAAGTTCCTCTCACTTAGGTCACTGACCTCTTCCAGTAAATTGCGGTAGTGTGCGAAAAGTATGTTGGTGAGTGTGACGTGCGTTAGTGTGTGTAAATGGGGTAATTTGACAGATACTGAATTTTTACCCATCGTGACGGGCTCTTAAATAAATGCCTACTTGGCACTGTGATTGTAACCCAGGTAATTAATTAAACCTTTATAATTCTAGTTCCAATTAGAGTCTACTATACAGTAGTTTTAATTAGTTAGGTATGTAAAACCTTAATTAATGATTATTATACATGACGGAGAGTAAGGCTGCCAGAGCTCAACGAGGGTGCGGTGTGCTGGTGACGGAAGGACTTACGGAACTAAATTTGTTCCGTCTATTGTCCTTTGAGTCGTCGGCAACCCGAGCCCTCCTTGGAACTTGTACACTCCTTTTTGCTGTGTAACTTAACACAGCAAAAGGGAGTGTACCTACAAGTTTCTAATGTGTCGGCAACGCGCATGTGACACTTCTTGAGTTGCAGGCGTCCATAGGTTACGGTGACCGCTTTCTATCAGGCGGACCGTATGCTTGTTTGCCACCGACGTAGTATTAAAAAAAACATGTATTAACACATTGCGAGACCCAGCAATGTATCTCACTATTCGTACTCAGTTCGAGAAAACATTCGAACTGCTTACCATTTGAGGTCTAATAGAACCAATAACCGCGCCATGGGAATGTATGGAGTGAACCATATACCTACTTTAGATAATATTCAAGCCAAGACTGCTCGAATAATTACAGTATCCTAGATAGTTACGTAATGTTTACGAAGTAGGATAATATCATAGGCATTAGATGAACATTTTGCTGAGATGATTTCATATGATGATGATGAAATTATTATGAACCATCTAGGGCTTATACGGAAAACTTAGATATATTGCACCTACCTATAGGCTGTAGATAATAGCAATAAAGGTTACTCAAAGACGAGTTCCAGAATTGTTTTCTATATATTTCTGTAGAACATTTCCGCTAATACACCCTGTTTTTATTGAATTCCGTGAAATTTAACCCTTAAATGCATGAATTTTTATTTTAACGAGATATTAATATATGTGATAGACAATGGTTTTCGGACTCTGGGAAAAATAATAAATAAAATATTTAAGATCGATTTTTATACTAAATCAGTGTTAGAAGTTAAATAGGCCAAATCTTATTTATATAAATATATCGTAATTGGCAAGTTTTATTTAAAAACAATTACTACTATTTAAAAGGTACACTATTTTTGAAACCTTTATAATAAAATTTTTAAACATAAACTAATTACTAACTCCGAGAAAATCAACCTAAATCACATACTAAAAATTGCCATCGTCCTGTTTTTTTACACTTTTCCGCCATTTCATCTTAATCCCTAAATAATAAATAGTAAATAATTATATTATTTAATTTATTTAATTGCATATTAAATAATAATAAATAATGAATAACAGTTAAGCAATAAATGTGATTTTGGATAGCTACATATCGAGCAGGGATGTAACGGAGCTCTGCTTCTGCTTCCGTTTCTGCGGAACTTCCGTTTTGTTTTACACATCCGCTTCTGTTCCGGTTCTGTTATTTTTCAAACGGAAGTTATAGCGGATGTCGGAACCTAGCGCGACGGTGGGACATGAGCGGCGTACATCAAAGACCAACAGGTCTATACCTGTCATTCGCTCATCTCTCCGCTTGCCACGTGCTGCGATACTAAACATCAATCGCTTCATTCCATTGCGCGCCAATATTTGTCCTGTCCACCTAGTTAGTAGCGAGTGAACAACTATTCAGTGGTGCAGGGCTTATCTACGATCCCCTTAGAAGCAAACTGCCGGAAGATAAAGCTGCTAAGCTTTTGTTTATTAAATACAGTTTACTTCTTTTATAATCACTCCATTTAATTTAAAAATTTAATTGTGTGCTAACAATTACACATATAATTTTTACTGGTTAGTTTTGGATTGTATTATACTACCTACGAGTAAGTTTTATTTTCGTATAATAAAGGTTTAAAAGGATTCTTATGTGATTTTTAGTGATTACCTAAACAACTATTTAAACATCTTAAAGTTCAAGGTGATTTAAATTTTGGGATTGTAATGAATGATATACTTCACCTAAAAGTTCTAGGTAATTTAAGTAGTTTTGGTTTATGTTATACCTATGTGGTATTTTTTCATTTCGTTTTTAGGGTTCCGTAGTCAACTAGGAACCCTTATAGTTTCGCCATGTCTGTCTGTCCGTCCGTCCGTCCGTCCGTCCGCGGATAATCTTAGTAACCGTAAGCACTAGAAAGCTGAAATTTGGTACCAATATGTATATCAATCACGCCGACAAAGTGCAAAAATAAAAAAAGGAAAAAATGTTTTATTAGGGTACCCCCCCTACATGTAAAGTGGGGGCTGATATTTTTTTTTCATTCTAACCCCAACGTGTGATATATTTTTGGATAGGTATTTAAAAATGAATAAGGGTTTACTAAGATCGTTTTTTGATAATATTAATATTTTCAGAAATAATCGCTCCTAAAGGAAAAAAAAGTGCGTCCCCCCCCCCTCTAACTTTTGAACCATATGTTTAAAAAATATGAAAAAAATCACAAAAGTAGTACTTTATAAAGAATTTCTAGGAAAATTGTTTTGAACTTGATAGTTTCAGTAGTTTTTGAGAAAAATACGGAAAACTACGGAACCCTACACTGAGCGTGGCCCGACACGCTCTTGGCCGGTTTTAACATCTATAACTTCCGCTTCTGGTTCCGGTTCCGCTTCTGCTTCCGTTAAACTAAATTCAAAACTTCTGCTTCCGCTTCCGGTTCCGTTAAAACCACATCCGTTACATCCCTGATATCGAGCCACGGGCCATCAAACATATGATGCATATATACATCACCATGCATTTAAGGGTTAAGAGATGGTTCTTTAGATCAAATACAATATTTCTCTAAGAAACTAGAATCTTACTCTTACGGTTATCGAGTTATTGAAAAAATAAAAATAATTACTGAGCACGTCTGTGACAGCCTTTACCACTTCCCAATGTTATTTGTTTTGACATGTGTCGTCAATCACTTGACACTAACTTGAATAGTATGCTTAAGGGTCTCTCACACTAACTAATTAATTTATTATGTATGAAAACGGTGAAAAAATTGTTTTGCGAATTTAAATAAGTGATATACAGGGTGGTCCCTGATAGCGAACCTAACGACATGTCGAATTTAACGGAAAACAAAAAAAACACGGTGTATACATATATTATGGTCAGAACCAGAATACGTTACTCAATAGAGAACAAATCACAGAACGTATTGTATAGAGAAAGACAACAACTTACTAGAACGAAAACTACATTATTTTTTGTTTTTGCTAACAAATAACTCGCGGTAGTCAAGGTAGGTTTTATCATTCAATTTCATCTTGATAATTTATAGACAAATCTTAATAACTATGTTTTTTTTTACAAACGTTCCACTGCCATCTCATATAGCTGTCTTCATCAATGAAATCAGCAACATATCTGTAGATAAGATGGTTCAGGACAGATTTACACCTCCTGTATTAATTGTACAGAAATAGCATTCAAACAGAGATGAGATCAAAGATACGGTTACGCATGGACATCAGACATTGACTTGAAGTTTGACAGAGCTGTGACCTATATAGTCCAATGTTTGCCATCAGTCGCATTTATAAGCACAGGATAAAAATCAATATTTAAATTATTGGGTTGGTAAGAAAGTAATGAGCGATCGATTGAATTCCACATAAAATTTTTGAGAGAGTTCTAGAATCTTCTATGGTCGAAAGTATATAAAGGGCGAGTCGCACAGTTTCTCGTCAGTCATTCACTAGCTGTCGCCGAGCTAATATAAGGAAGAAAATGGACGAATTAAAAGTGCATGTAAGGCATTGCTTACTATATGAATTTCAGTCTGGCCATTCAGCCGCCGAAGCAGTGCGTAATATATGTCAGCGTGTTGCTCCTGAAGTTGTGTCTGAGGCCACGGCGAAACGATGGTTCCAGCGGTTTCGTAGTGGCGACTTTTCATTATCAGATCAACCTAAGTCTGGTCGACCGGTGAAGATTGATGTAGCCAAATTAAAAACCTTAATTGAAGGAGATCCGAGGCTAACGAGTCGTACTCTTGCTACCGAGTTAGGCTGCTCTCATGTCACCATAGAAACACATTTACACGAGTTGGAAAAAACTACAAATACAGTGTTTGGATACCGCACGAACTTGATAGAGATCAACTAAACCGCCGTGCCGATATCTGCATACAACTTCTGTCTTTTCGCCGCACATTCAACTGGTTGGACCATCTTATCACTGGAGATGGAAAATGGGTCTTATATATAAATCACACACGCAAACGTCAGTGGCTAGCTCCAAACGAAAAAGGAATAGAGGCACCAAAAACAGCCTCACCCGAAAAAAGTTATGCTGTCCGTTTGGTGGGATATTCATGGTATTATTCACTGGGAACTCCTACCAAGTGGAATGACTGTTACCGCATCAGTATACTGTAATCAGCTTGAAAATTTAAACCAAAAAATCTGTCAGAATCGTCCACAGCCTGCTAAAGTTTTTTTCTTACACGACAATGCTCGCCCACACATTGCAAAAGTGACTCGGCTAAAGCTATTGGAGCTAGGTTGGAAAGTGATACCTCATCCACCGTACTCTCCAGACTTGGCACCTACGGATTACGCCTTGTTCAGATCGCTAAGCAATGCCTTGAATGAAAAAAAGTTCGATGATCAAGCCCATCTACGACAGTACATAGCTGAGTTTTTTTAATCTAAACCTAAGAACTTCTTCGCCGATGCTATTCATTCTTTACCAGAACGATGGAGACAAGTAGTAGATAACGAAGGCCATTATATTTTTGATAAATGATTAAAATAATAAATTAAATAAAAATTACAATATTGGTTATGATTCGCTCATTACTTTCTTACCAACCCAATATTTAAGGCCCTGTAGGTTCGGGTTTTTCTCTCACTCTTATTGAACGACAGAAAGTAAGCGGGTATAAGCAAGATGAACGTAGGATCACGTCGCACTTTTTTTGTACGTTAGTAAAGTAAAAAGTAATTAATAAGTTTCATCAATCATAATATCGTTAATTGTAGAAGCACATTTGTGTAAAATTAAATAGAGTTTTTCACTTTGGGATAATTCTCCGACGGAAAGCCACATTCGCATAGCGAGTAATCTTGATCAAGCAAGCGTTATGTAATTTTATAATTTAAATGACATATCCGACGTTTCAGCTTGTTATCACAGGGTACCGTCAACAACGTCACAATCGTTTACTCTTCGTCAGCGTATCGTAGTTCTCCCTATTGCTCTTCTATAGAGGGGCGACAGAGCCAAACTGCGTTGCGAGCGTAGCGTCAACGATTGTCACTTTGGCTAGGCCGGCAGATTTCGCTGCGATGCGACTCGTATTTATTATTTTTTATTATTATTTATTTATTATACTCAGAATTACAAAACATAACTTAAATACAATGCTCCACAAAACTACAATTAGTTTGACTGTGGAGTCGTTTCAGTCTCTTTTATACAGTTTTCTTATTAAATATAATTAAATATACAAATTAATATATATAACTTCTAAACATGTTATGTACTCAGTTTGAAGTAGGCAGGATCGCTTATTATAGAGTATCCAAGAGATGTTTTTTTAAGAGCCTTTTAAAAGTACTTTTTTTGGATTCCAGTACTATATCCCCGGGCAAAGAGTTCAAGAGATAAGGTATTCGTTTTTGAAGCGTATGTCTATTCCAGGAAATGTAGTTGGGTTAACGAGAGTTGTCTAATGTATGTTTAATTTACTGACATAGTTTTGATTCACGTCTTAATATTTGAATGAAGGTATTTATGTTAGACTAATAAACATATCTGATTCAACAGAGCGATAATGAAAATAGAGTTTGTTTTTCCTAATAATGTTAGTGTGGTTGTGATGTGGTGGAAATTTTATTGTTCTTGTAAACCATGCATTTTCCTCAGATATCCAAAGGGTTTGCTGAATTTATCTGAACTTAACAAACTCCTTAAAATACAGGCCAAGTCAGGTCACATTTTACCTTTTAAAAAATAAATTGCTTTATAAATCTTTCAGACCAACATACATTTAAATAACTAATCACTTATTTACCTAGACAAAAACACGGCGTGGCCCCGTTAAACCCCATTACGTAAGTAATAGCTTATGCTTGCACCAAAAACCAAACATTATTATGATCCTTAGTAAATTTACGTAAACATCCTCTAACAAATAGCATGCAGGCGCAAGCCGCTTCAGAAATACCTAAATCCCACAATTAGGATCATCTCGCGGCTGAGCGCCCGCGCCGGCGGCGGCACCGACATGCCTCAAAGTGCGTTATTTATTTATTCTACACATCCTCACTCGCCAGCACACCTTAGTATCCATACAACCACCGATTAGAAGACACTCATAACCCCATATTGTCATATACATGCACGTGACTCTCCGCCTCTCGCGCCACATGGATTTCGGTTGCTACGACAAGAACTCTGGCGAAGTGGAGTGCTACCTCGAAATACGTAAATAATTTTTACTAAGCGCTTGCACCCGGTGATTTATCAGCTTTATCGTTGTTGTGGAACATCGCATTGTAATTGATATTTTTAGTTGGTATCGGCTTTTTGGGTTGTGTAAACAGGTCGGGCTCTTCTGGCATTAGGTCCGTGTGTCAGCGCAGTCTGAGCTTGTTTGCCGAGTCAAACGCTGTTATGAGCATTAGTTGTTATAATATTTGGAGTAACTGTAGTGAGTGAAGTTAACAGAAGACACGAGTATGCGCACGGAACTAAGAACGATGAGTACTAGACGTGATAATGTACCGAGCCGTGAGTACCGTCTGGAATCCGTAGGCTTCGTTATCTAAGTTGTTATAAAGCTCTAATATTTACGTCTGAACATTTTAGATTGCGATACGGGTACTTCTTGCGCAATCACGATACAAATGCGTAAGTACTTGCCTTAGTATCCTGTTTGGTTTCATAACAAGAGTGCAATATTAATCCTTTTGTTTTGATGTAGAAGCTTGTAGAAACTTCAATCGCAACCTTTGCTCATCTCTACCCAATTTATTTACTTTTAATAGAAAGTATTTAGTATATTCATATTCATACCTTTTCTCCTGGTCTCCCTTGTAATAAATGAACGTTTTTCTATATTTTTGTTGTTCTTTAATACCCTTTTGTTGAATTAATTTATTCTTAGCTTGTATTTGCGAGGCCTTCTTCTATGTTCTGGCAATCAACAATAGTTAAGCTGCATACAGTCACCGGCATAAATGAGGAGTGTCTTTTCAAAAGGGCTTATTTCCATTTTTTCTTTTTTTTAAACTATGAATGCAGTTGTTCTTAGTATAGAAAAGTACACGTTGTTTTGAGATAAAAGTTCAAAAAATCTCGCCTTATCTTTAAAAAAAAGATTAACATCAAAGTTTAGAACACATTTTGAAAAATGTGTAATGATTATTTATGTGGATAAACCAATGTATGTATTACAACAACATTCATATCAACTAACGTTAATACAAATCCAAAAATAAAACTATTTTAAAATAATAACATTTACGCTACAAAGCCACAACAAAAAGGGCTTAATTCCCAAGAGTACGCATCAAAAATGCTTAATTCTCAAAAACATATGGTAATTAATTATTTGTTTAGGTACACATGTTGCGTTTGATGTACCTAATCATAGCATTAACGTCAACTTACAATATTACAATTTTGCAAATTAAATATTAATTTCAAAATCAATCCCTTGGAATTATATTTTTTCGATTTCCCAAAAAAAGTTCAAAGTGGAAATAAGCCCTTTTGAAAAGACACTCCTCAAATAAGTGATGATTTCTGTACCTTGTCGCTGTTAATCGTTTGACAATTTCGTATGACATTTCAAATACGGCGTTAAAGTGACAAGGTACAGAATACATCACATATTAATGCTGGTGACTGTACAAATAGTCGAAATACATACTTTTTTTTGAGTTTTTACTTCAAGTTAGTTGGCTAAACCTGTGCCCGCATAATTGGCCCTTATTCTAAAAAACCTTAGCTTGACTTTTGTGATTGATGCAATATAGAATAAAGAGCTGAGCGAGTGTTTTGTCAACGACAGCCAACCCGGAAGCGGCGGGCTGCGTGGAGCGGTTCGCGACCTTCATGTCTCTGCTGCTGGTCATCATCACATTCCCGTTCTCGCTGTTCGAGTGCTTTAAGGTAACTTACAATCCATACTAATATTATAAATGGGAAAATGCGTGTGTCTGTTTCTTTGTCCGTCTTTCACGGCAAAACGGAGCGACGTATTGACGTGATTTCGAGGAGATAGTTGATTATAGGCTATTTTTGGTCTCTTTCGAACCTCCCACTTTCCTTAAATGAGGGAAGGAAGTTTGTATAGAGCATACCGCACTTTTCGAATTTGACACGAGTGAAGCTGCGGGCAAAAGCTAGTCCATACTAATATTATAAATGGGAAAGTGTGTGTGTCTGTTTGTTTGTCCGTCTTTCACGGCAAAACGGAGCGACGAATAGACGTGATTTTTTAAGTGGATATAGTTGAAGGGATGGAAAGTGACATAGGCTACTTTTTGTCTCTTTCTAACGCGAACGAAGCCGCGGGCAAAAGCTAGTCCTAAGGTAACGGCGGCTATTAACGCGGGTATCGAAATCGACGTCCATTACCGCCGCATTTGCAAATACGCATTTTATAGGCAAACCGACCAATTTCTTAAAAAAAGTTACTCACACAAAGGAAGCCTGTTTAGTTGACTAACGCACATATAGGCGATAGAGAGTGTGAATGAAATAAGACGCTCGCTATTTGACAGTTTTTGCCACGGGGCCGCGAGAAGAGGTTGTGTCATACTGACGTGTGACGCTAAACCTAAGTGAACTCCAATCTCATTTAGTAGTTTACGTAATAATTATGGCAAACAGGTGAAAGTTATGCATTTCAAATTATTGTTTATAGTTTTCTACGTGACTTCTGAGTACTTTTTACGTATTGTTTAGCCTGGAAATGTGTTTAAAGTGGAAATTAAAAAACAGCGGTGAAAGGCGCCATTTTGTGAGTAGATTCTATTACTGTGGTATACCACAGTAATAGTTAAAGTAGTGATATTAGTTCTTTTTGCTTTATTTTAAGTATATGTGATCAGTTATATAATGTCTTACAGTTGTTTCAATCTTGATCTATTCACGCTATCAAAGAACTATTTACGCGGTATGAAAATTATTCAACAAAACCTTAATTTTTAGCAAAAACTTCATGACTGATTTCGTAGTTTCTATGAAAACCGTTAATTTGTAATTTTTTTTAAACATTGACATAAAGTCTGATGCTTACTTACCAGTTATGTAAACTTGGTTTTAATATAAGGTTGCAATATTTTATTTTGATTTGTAATGAAAATACATCTGTATGACTTTGTTTTTATGGGTCGGAATTAGATTTTATAATACTCCAATTTATGCCTATTACCGATGGTACGATCAGATAACCCTCGGTAATAGAATATATAAGAATCTATTACCGATCCATGCAATATTTGTTTGGGTCGTTAATGGGTTCCTATAGAAGTATCTATTACCGAGCGACATATTAGTCTTGTATCAAAATATGACATTTAGTGTACCGTAAGTACAGATTTCTTAGGTGAAACTGAGTCTTCTGTGGTATTCATAAAGGAGGAAAGTATAGGTATATGTATTTGTCATAATTTGTATATTCAACCGTCGGTATTAAGCTCGAATTTTGAGATGGGTTTCTATTTACCGATGGAAGAAAAACACTGTCATTCATACCCTCGGTAATGAAATCTCAATTCGCGTTAATAGAACTGCAGCCTGTTCATTACCACGGTAATAGAAAATTTAGGTATGTTGGCTTCAATAATCATTTTATGACATATAATAAACTAAAATGATCCTAAAACTCTTCAAAACTAATAGTTCAATAAATACTCTTCCATAAAAAAAATATTTGTGGTCGTTAATGAGCTTTGATACCCTTAATTTTTTGGTATCTTTTGAAATCTTCCTTAAGTACCACGTTAATAGGCGCCATTACCTTATATAAATTCAATTAGTACACTCGCAATTAGATTCATCAGACTTTTCGGGCGGGTTAAGTGCTCAAAACTAACTAAACATGCGCTTAAATGTAAGGATTTCTTCCGATTCTGCTTTCGTCAGCCATTCTTTATTCGTCAAGATCGTCGATGGTCTTTCTCAACTACGGTCAATTTCGTTGTTCATCTCTATCATAATCCGTCTCGTTCTTTACTCGTCATAATCTTCTTTCGGCATGTTCGCTGTTAAATCTATGTTTTTCGTGTTTTTTCGTAGTCTTAAGTCGGTACCAACTTAGAATATGACCAAATAAAAAATAACGAAAAAAGATTGAGTCAAAATTAAAAAAAGGCAAAACAACTCATTATGGTCAAAGACGATAATGACTGCAGACTAAGTTGATGAAGAATGGCTGACGAAAGCAGAATCGGACAAATTTAGGAACGTGACGAAAAATGAACGTGTCGACCCAAGAGTACAGTCAACCAATTGGAACCCTAGACCACTCTACGACCGTGTCAAGACAAGCAGTAAGAGATTTCTTACAATCTGATTAATAACGTCACTATGACATAGTTCTACATTGGTCTAGGGTTCCAATTGGTTGACTGTACACCTCAGATATAAATCAGATGACGACTGTGCCTAGGTACTTACTTTGGAAGCTTGCAACTCCATATTGTAAGATCAAGATAAAGCCGCATCCGTTGACTTATGAAGTTAGTTTTCCTATTCTCCACTGCTCCACTGATACGAAACACAACAACGCTTTTGAGTGTATCCCCAGGAATATCTAAAAATAAAATAATAGGATTTATTGTTAAAGGTTTTAAAGTCAACGAAAGGCAACACGCATTCGGCAGGGTAGGCACACTGTCTCGGCCGATAGATAGACTATTTATCCTATTTCGAAATCCCTGAGTTGTCCGTCTTTAATCGCAGCTTGCAGCTTTCGGGTGTCAATTTTTGTAAGTTTCAATCAAAACATAAAAAATGCCCGTTACGTGGATCAATTGACAAAAATTATGAACAATCAACAGCCTGAGACATATTTAAAATTACAGCTAAAACAACTTCAGTACAAAATTTGGACGCTGCTTTATACAAATAGATGAACTTGTTTCTTATATATAAATAAAGTTCTGTGGTAGGCACACTGTCTTGGCCACTAGATAGAAGAGCGTAACGGATAATCTATCCCGCGGGTGAGAACACAGTCGGGCCCATCATGTTCTTCCATGCACTGCAGTATTGACTCCTTTTTTAAATTCCAGGTGGTGCAAGAGTTCGAACGAGCCGTGATATTCAGGCTCGGACGATTGAGGAAAGGCGGCGCGAGAGGCCCCGGACTGTTTTTTGTGCTACCCTGTATAGACACTTATAGAAAGGTGGATTTGAGAACTGTGTCGTTTGATGTGCCGCCGCAAGAAGTAAGTGCCACAATTTATCGCCATTTTAAGTAATTTTCCTCCTCACTAGCTCGGAAACACGTGTTTTGTCCTTTAATACCAGCGGGTAAAAACGCATTTTATCCACTATGGGTAAAGTAATTTGACCTTGAATAAAGTCAAATTAACTGCTTTAAAGTTGATAAAAGTAGGTGAATCTAGTAATAAAGATGATTTACCACCTGTGGAACTACTGGAAGCAGTGATAAACGCATTTTTTGCGTTGTAGTTTCCTCGCTACCTATAGTGAGGGAAAAAGTTTTGTGTTACACTCGGGTGCAAATGTATTTTACTTCTCGTGTGTTAAAAAACTCGCAAGTTCAGGATTCTATTATCGATCCACTCGCTTCGCTCGTGGTTCAACTATAGAATCCTTTCACTTGCTCGTTTTTCAATTCCACACTCGGCGTTAAAATACAACTTTGCCCTCTTGTATAACAAATAACTATTAAATCATCTCCCATTCCAGTTTTATATCGGACAACGACATACAATACAAATTAAATGATAATTAAGTAAACATACTTACTACTTACTGTGAGTGTAAAATGAATCTTGGCCTCCAAAACGACTGTTCGCCACTGGTTCCGATCCTGTAATCCTGTACAGTTCTTTCTTGTTTTCATGCAGGTCTGCGTCCTTAGCTTCATTAGAACATCCTTAAAATAAATTCGCTGTGTAGGTATAATGTGGAGGCACACTGACATTTTATCCCGCCAGGCGGCGCCTGTGCAAGTGTTTAGGCATGTCACTGTCATTCATATGTGAGAGAGAGAAAAAACATATCATTTTCTCGCTCTCACGTATGGACTAATAGTGTAGCGCCATCTGTCATAACCTTTGAGTGTGCCTCCTCATTGCAGACTAAACGTTTAACTATCGCACGCTAGAAATGCCCGGTTAAACATCAATAGAGCATATTGTCATATAAAAATCAGCGACCGTATCTCATAACACTAAACATTTTCTCAGAACATCCCGACAGTAAAAAGGTGAACGCGTCAAAGATTTTTATTGCCGCGATTCAGTAGTATTGAAACAGTTAACCCCATTCCTGCTGAGATTAATTGATGGGCCTCTAAACTATCAATCAACGGTTTACGGCGTACAAACAATCGTTCTTTGAATCCTATTGTCTAATAATAGGTGAATTTGGAATGATAAATCACAGGTTTATACCAAAATAGTATTTTATACAATCGTGATATAATACAAAGCTTTTCAGTCGAGTACCATGTTTAGGCCACGAAGCTTGCTGAGTGGCCTAATAGTACGGTACGAGAGTGAAAAGCTTAATTATATCACTATTGTATACAATACTTTTTCTACGAGTCATCATCTTCATCATCAATGGACGGAAATATCATCATTCATGCAAGTTAAAATTAATGTTAATAGAGTCGTTCACCGTTGTATCAACATCGAATTGCCCAGCAACCAATTGTTTGTAATAACCGTCTCTGATTGGCCGATAACACGACAGATAAAAAAAAATGTGTTTCAGATGCAGGAAAATTTGCCAGGTATTGCAAGTTAGTATAGAAATTGTATGAAGTTCTATTTTTGAAATTATTACTGTTAACTAAAGTCAACTATAATGAGCTTATTATAATTGAGTCGGAACTGCCATAGAGTATCCAACACTGAAAAGTTAGCACTTATAGTTTAGTCTGTGGTGGGTGTCCTAATTGACAGATTACAGTGTCTAGTAAATTATTAGTATACCTTTCTCTTACAGTGCTCGTAGACTAGTAACCGTTCACCCTCTTTAGCCTATAGTATTTAGTTATCGCTTTTCCGTAATATTATGATAATGATAACGAAAGATAACGCTACGCTATGGAACGTTAACGGTTGGACACTTGTCTATTAGGCGCCCTAGAAATAGTTAGTCTAAGAGATAGTTCTTAAGCAGAATTAAATTGAAAAATTTACATTATGTCAAGTCAGTAGGTGTCAGCAAAATCGAAGAAATAAACTACCTATATGTATTATTTACTCAGATTTTTTTTACATACATCGTTGAATAAACATTTAAATAAGACTCAGTCAAAAAGGAAACATTATTTTCAAATAAAAGAACGGCAACAATATTAATAGTTAATACTATAACTGTAACTACTGATGTGCCGACGGAAAGTTTCCAAAATTCTGAAATTTTCGCATAGGAAAACTTTCCATACTTTGTATGGACAATTGTATGGATTGAAACTTTCCATTTCATAAATTTAAATTCCCTTTATTTTTCGTGAAGGTTTCGTGAATTTTTCAAGAAATTTAAGATTTTTTTGGAAAGTTTCCGCAACTTGCAAATCACTAACTGTAACAGACAGTTATAAGTTTACAAGAGACTCCGACTATATCGAATCTATGTTGATCTAATATTTTTTGACGAGTATTATTGTTTCAATCGGGCCGTTATGGATTGATTCATGAGAAGAAACAATTGTGATACTTAACAAACACGGCTATCGTTTAAATTAGTGCAAAGTGCAGGTTATAATTGCCGCGCGCCAATAAATGGTCAATATCATAAATCGGTGCGCACACGTTTATTTTGACACGCGAATATGCGCGGGAACGGACGGATCGCAGATCCGACCTCAATCTGCAGCGTAATGTAAACTGAACGGGATTCTGCAGTTCGCTCTTTATTGGCTTCAGATTCCGGGTTTGCGTGTTTTTATCAACGTTAAAATATTCTTGATATGCATAGTTTTACCCTTTTCGATGTATTAGTAGTATGAGTAAAGTTTATTTTATTTTATTTTATTTAAGGTTCGCCAACAGGTGTAATACATAATCTTACATATTTAAATGGAAAATAAAATAACTTGCTTTGGTATTCACCCAATTACAGGCAAACACGACATGCTTACGTTTAACAGTGAAAGTTTGTTTACTTAATTACATAATAAGTACTTATTCTAAATAGTAAGTTGATACATTATTACAGTTGTACTTTAAAGTGGTGAAATTAAGGTGAGGTAAACGGTAGGTACACATTCAGAGAAGTAGCAATAAGACAAAAGAAAACAGTGATCAACGATACATAGGAACTCAGCGTGAAGTAAAAATAATACATAATAACATTATAACGATTTTATAAATTAACATTGGCTTTAAGTCTGTACAAATATGTTTTGAACTGGTTACACGAGGTATTTAAGATATCTATTTTGTTTTGTTTAAATAGTAAATTATGTTCTTTACAGATTCTAGGTATTATACTATGAGATCCAACATTGGTTCTATTAGATTTACATGAGAAGGGCCGAAAATTAACTATTCGAGAGTTCCGTCGTGGTACTATCCAATTGATTTTATTTAAAAGTTCTGGACAATCTAACGTGCCTGAGACAATTTTATGCAGTAAGATTTGGTCAGAAATCCAACGACGGTCCTCGAGAGATATCATTTTAAAATATTTTAATCGCTTAGAGTATGAATTTAGAGAGCGGAGCTTCTTCTGGTGTACGGATAGAAAAAATACGAATCTCTTTTGTATATTTTCAATTCGTTCTATGTGACATTTGTAGAAGGGATTCCAAACATTAGAACAATATTCATCGGAGTGTTGGCAAGCTACAGCTAATAAGAATTGCTACATTTATTAATTACTAGCTTTTGCCCGCGACTTCGCTCGCGTTAGAAAGAGACAAAAAGTAGCCTATGTCACTCTCCATCCCTTCAACTATCTCCACTTAAAAAATCACGTCAATTCGTCGCTCCATTTTACCGTGAAGGACGGACAAACAAAAAGACACACACACTTTCCCATTTATAATATTAGTATGGATTAATAAAATTGAATTTGTTCAAAGCTCTTACTAAGGCAGTAATTATTAAGCTCGAGTTTCCTAAGATAGCGGTGCCGTCTAATAGGCCTCTACAAAAGTCTTCATTCAAACTGAATGGCTGGAATTAATGTAAAGTACCTATGTATGGCGATAGGCGCTATATGACTGCACTGCTTTCTAAGTAAACCAGAGATTCAAATCAGTCACTTCCTGGTATAAAGATAAAAAACCTATTATGCAGTTCCTTGCTGTTTCTACTTTGGGATTGACGAATACAATACAAAGTAAATAGAAAATTAATTTGTTTAAATTATTTATTCAATTAATTAAAAGTTAATACAATAAATCCTTAATTACTAACAATTACACATAATTCCACCAACTAAATAAATTAAAAATTACAAATAATACTAGGAATAACCTAACCTACTTACTAACTAAATCCACTCCGAGTCCCTCCCGCCGCAAAGGAGCCCAACACGCTCGCCGCGTTGCCACGTTGAACCGCGATGGACAACCTTTGCAACAGGAACGACCCGGAGCGAGGGTCGTGACCACGCTCGCACAGCCTCCCGCCCAATTCCCCAATAAAAGCTTTGGCCTCTGCGCACCAGCAGCCAGTGGTCTCCACGGCAAGAGGGACAAACACATAGTTAGAGAGGACCGCGTACTTTTCCCGCTTTCGAGCCGCCGCCGCTTCAGCCGCCGCCCCCGCCGAACGTACGGTGCGGCTAATGTGGGAAGCAGCAAAAGTGCTGACGCACGTAGCGTCCCACAACAGGCACCTGCCCGTCTCCCACGGGACCAAAGTCAACCCGTCGGGCCTTTTCCCGAAAATTAATTAAGATACGCGGAGTAAAATGCTTAATAGTTTTAGTCTTGTAATCTGATCATTATTTTTCACATTTATCAATTACAACATGTAATGGATTAAAGCTGTGAACCTAGGCACAAGCTACTTGGTTGACATTTTCTAAGTTTAAATGTCGTGGGAAGCTGGCAGACGCAGGCGCCTACGTGCTATAGGCCTTGGCACCAACAACTTATAACCTTTAATTGATAAACCAGCATTAGTAGGTAGGCCTGGCTCAGTGACCCAAAGAGGATATTGCCCTCTGACACCAGATGATACTTAGCCAGGTTGACGTCAGTTAGGAACTCCGAAGGTGGTGCCAAAGCGTAGCATAGTGTAACAGAACAAGCGTCCATGACTAGGAAATGGACTCGTTATGATATATAAAACTTACGGCAAATCAACTTTCCTTTGACCAACTTTTTGGTGCATATTTCCTTCGGGATTTCATTGAATATTTTAACAAATAATATCTGTGATGGTTAATCACATGTTTAGTTACGTCATCACTCATAAAATTCACTATTATTCGATGCACAACTTATTGGAAAAAGTTTATTTACAAACTATATTCTCATGAATGGAGTGTTGACACTAACAATCTGGCCCCGTAGCCGAATGGCATTTCTCCGACGCCAAACGAAAGCGATACGCCGCTGGCTCTGTCGCGCCAATACGCAAACGCTATAGAGATAGATATCTACTAGCGCTTCGTTTCGTGAGCGTTTCGTGAGCGATTGTGCCATTCGGCTAGCCACCCTGATCTGTCAAACGAATGGCGTTCCGATATTTCGTCTTGGTTCCAATTATTAATAATCACTGATATTGATTATTATACTTCCTGAATATATCATTCAATGTAACAATTAGGAACAAATGTGATCTTTCATTGCGAAGTTACTTACTAAATTGATTTAAACAATCTTTCACAAAATAATATTTATCGATTTACGGAACGCTCCACTATTGAACTAGATAGGTATCAATATCAATAGCTCCGTCTCTCTCTAAAACACGTGCAATCTGCACCTGTTGACAAGCAAACAACTGTGCGATGATTGTGAACTTTATTGCGTAGGGCATATGACTTAGTAAACAAAGCACTTATGATCTTTTTCTTATATGAGTCCCAATTATGTCCCATGTCCCAATTATGTCCCAGGTATGTCCCAGTTGTGTCCCAATTATGTCCCAATTATGTCCCAAGTATGTCCCAGTTATGTCCCAAATCCCAATTATGTCCCAAGTATGTCCCAGTTATGTCCCAGTTATGTCCCAGTTGTGTCCCAATTATGTCTCAATTAGAATCTATAAAAGGGTCGGAGCGAGCCGACGCGCGTCATTCTTAAAATATCTACAGGACTAACAGTGTCTCTGGCTTTCGTGTGTTATACTGGTGAGTGAAGTTGTTCTGCTATTGTTTCTTTGTTTGCTTTTACTTGGAAATTATTCTAAGTGATTGTAAACTTTGAAATTGTGTCTCTGTTTTATTGTGCGGGGATAATATCGTCGTACAGTTGAACTTGGACCTGTGGTGGAATTGCTTTACCGTCAGTTGTGGGGTTATTTTAGTGTTCTATTTATAGTGTAGTGTTACATTTAAATTGATGTGTATAGTGAAGTTTTCTGTGCTTTGTTTCATGAGTGCCGTCAAGCAATACAAAGACTGGGTCGATGTATGGCTGGTGCTTGGAGATAAGTCTGTGTTTGGTTTTGTAGGGAGTAATTCTTGCAAAACTAAGCTTAGATTATAGCACGTAAAGGAAACTTCATTCGTTTGTTTAATTGGTCAGTAAAATTGAATTTAGTAATTTTCTATGGGGCTATTTTGTGAAAGTTATAAGCCAGATCATTGTTTGTGACAGACTGTTGTCCGGCTAAGCGCTTTATACCTTGCGGTTGTTAAACATAAGGCGTTTAGGGGTCTTTTTGTTCCAAGTGGAGGCTTGGACGCTTTTTTATACTTACAAAAGCGTATTTTCTCACCGGTCTCAAAGAGTCCAACTGTTAGATGGAAGTGAGGACTTTCACGATTGACGAAAGACATTAGGAGTAATCCTTGCTCACTGAAGTCGGCAGTATTTGAGGCTGGGGTCCTATATATATGTATATATATTTATTTACTCAGTGCTCTGGTTCATGCTGGCGTTGGTCGCTGGGGATTTCGGTTGTGATTGATCCATATCTAAGTAAACTTTGATCGCAGCTGGGTCTCCCATGTGGCTGGTACTGGTGTGTCCTAGAATACTGGATATATACACGGATAGGGCGATCTACTCTCTGCTACCCTAGCCCGCGGGCAAAAGCAGAGGGGGGGATCTAACCAACACAAGCCTATAGATTGCCTATCTCAGCTTCGCTGGCTGAACTGTACAGCTCTAGTAGGGATACACTTGTGCATATTCTGAACACAAGATCTATGGTAAGTGATGGTCTGTGTTTCAGATATGCTAGAGTAGGGAAAACGATAGGATTAGGGTAGCGTCACACACTATTGCTATGAAAGTAGGGTTCTTTTACGATTGGTCTTAAAATATAATTGGTCAATGTGTATTTATATGGTTTAAATGGACTTTAAATGTAGTGTATACTATCTTAAACTGTTTGCTAAAACTTTGAACTCATAAAATCTCTTATTACTTAATTTACCTGAGTGTAATTAATAATTGTGGTAGCAATTTCTGATCTTTTGGTGTAGCGACGGGACGCTAAGTGTTGCTAACTGGGGTTTCAAGGTAAATTCTATCAAGTTGGTTAGGAAAACAAACTGTCTTTGGAATAAAAGGATTAGTTTGGTATAGGGTCCAGTGGCATGCGAGCGCCGTCCACTGATGGAAAGTCAAAAGCTTCGAGGAGTTAGTAGACTTACTCGTTTTCATAAAGGTTAACGACTACTCGGCGTTTCGTTAATACATTAGAAAGGTCGAGAAGTTATGGTCTATTCTCAGTATTGGGGAAACGGGGGGTTTAGCTAGGGAAAAGATACAAAACAAAAAAAAAGGGGGTTAGTTCGTAGATAGATAGCCCTTCAGGCTTACTTGCTTAGGTTCCCGATAAAGTGGTTTGGTCGGGTCAGGGGTCCCATACCGCATCGCAAGCCCTTGCGCAAGCCGGGACCACTAATAAGGCGTAGCGGATGATTACTAAAATATTTTTTAATATTTATTTCAAGTATGTTTCACTCACTGACTTCTATTCTAAAAATTTCTTCATTACGTCATTAATTTTTCACATATAACTTTCTAGGCCTAAATCTGATAAAATACCTACTCTTCTATAACACTATATTATTATGCTACAATAACCTTTATTCTTCTTCAAAATATGAATAAATAAAAATTTAAAAGTAGTCAAAAATACAGCTGATACTCATTAAAGGATCTGGGTTATCGCGGTTCACATCGAAGGGTTCTACATACACACACTAGACGATTACGAAGGCCAAATTTAGGGGGTATATTTGAAAGGGGGTTCGCTATAATGTTGGTTAGTCAAGTAAGTAAATAAGTAAGGTGAGCGGCGGTTTAGTTACAATAGCTTTGTGCAAGTATGTACTTACCTTCAAAATTTCTGTTGAAATAATTAGTTACGTATGTTATGTTGTAATGTATTTTGCCACCTGTAATGCGCGTGATGAATTTATGCAATAAACACAATGCGTTTTCTACTCACCAGTTTTGTAAGGAAATCAGAATGCGTTTACCGCGCAACGCAAAACAATCTTTAATAATCCATACTAATATTATAAATGGGAAAGTGTGTGTGTCCGTCTTTCACGGCAAAACGGAGAGACGAATAGACGTGATTTTTAAGTAGAGATAGTTGAAGGGATGAAGAGTGACATAGAGGCTACATTTGTCTCTTTCTAACGCGGACGAAGCCGCTGGCAAAAGCGATCACTAGATCGCCTAAAGCAACCGCGGCGCGCAACCCCTTCTTTAAAAAATTCAATCTGAAACCGACTCGTATGAAATGCAGTCAAATTTTCACGCAGGTATTTTATAAAAAAAAAGCTCAGTAACCGAATACCTAGGTAGCATAGAGGTAATATATTATTATTGCTACTTATTCTTACGGCCATGAAACAGAATTGACCTCAATTTCAGGTTCTAACGAGAGACTCCGTGACAGTGGCTGTAGACGCGGTAGTCTACTATAGGATAAAGGAGCCTTTGAACGCAGTCGTCAAGGTGGCAGACTACAGGTAATTAGTGTTAGATGCACACTACTGTAACGAAACTAGTTTCAGCATTCGGTATGAGAGAATAACAAACTAACAAGTAACTGATGCTATGTCTATTTAGCTGTTCGGTATGTCAATTTACTTGTTCTTGTATTGAATGAGAAAATAATTGTTGCAGCAGCGGGAATTGACATAACCTTGTCGATATTTTAATTCGGCGGGAATCCCAAAAATGGAAAACATACATACAATCACGCCTGTATCTCATAAAAGGGTAGGCAGAGCACATGAACTACTCAAGTTTCAGTGCCACTCTTGGCAAAAACGGGTTGAAAGAAAACGAAGTTGTGACATTGCAGTGACAGGTTGCCAGCCTCTCGCCTACGCCACAATTTAACCCATAAAAATAACCAATAAAAATAACCCATAAAAAAACCGGCCAAGAGCGTGTCGGGCCACGCTCAGTGTAGGGTTCTGTAGTTTTCCGTATTTTTCTCAAAAACTACTGAACCTATCAAGTTCAAAACAATTTTCCTAGAAAGTCTTTATAAAGTTCTACTTTTCTGATTTTTTTCATATTTTTTAAACATATGCATTTTTTATTTTTGCACTTTGTTGGCGTGATTGATATACATATAATTGTTATTTCAGTTTTCTAGTGCTACTAACGGTTACTGGGATTATCCGCGGATGGACGGGTGGACGGACAGACAGACATGGCGAAACTATAAGGGTTCGTAGTTGACTACGGAACCCTAAAAATGGGAAAACGTGTCCTTAACTGAGAATATTGGACAGTGTACTAAAAAATGCTTGTGCAGGACGAGGATAAAACGAGTGAAGTAGAAAAGTAGGTAGTATTTAATATGGTTTCTACAATACACCATAGCGAAAGGGGAACAAACTAAAAATGGGGATTGTGTCTAGACAGCCCGGCTTCTTTAAGATTTTTCTCTGAAATTTAATATTATTAGAAACTCGACGCTTTTGTCAAGCATTTCTTTACGCCGACGCGTTCAGGTCTGTATTTCATCAAGTTTATTACAGTTCTCAACCCTCACGGGTATACACGATGTAAATTTATGACTGTCTCAGAACTTTCTTGCTTGATTATTTTGTACGGCAAGTCGCACTATTAGGGGTTTCGTAACTCTAAAGTCTCTAAACTGAGTAACGGAACCCAATAGGATCACTCATGCGTTATCCGTTCGTCCGTAGCCCATTTAAATATTTCCCATATAACCATAATCGGTCGCCGTTCCTACGCAAATCCTCCTATTTTGTGTACACACAGGTCTTCGGGTCTCAATGCTTAGTCGCAGTACGGTCGACGTTTAATCGCGGCGACCCAAATGGGGACGATTGGTAACAGGCACAAATGGTCACAGAAGTGACAGAAGTGTGCACTACGCGTGCACACATTGTTACCGTTTGGCGACTACTTTCCCAAAATCATTCGTTCATTTCATTCTTTTCAAATGGCGACTGTCAGAGACGTCAAAGTAAAAAAGAAATAAAATCATTTGACATTAAAATGTAATGGCGTAAGAATTTGTTAAAGATATATATTGTTTGCATTTGTAATATAATGTGGGCTAATTACCATGGCCAATTAAATTGCTCGAGTGATTTCATAAAATAAGTCTAAATTTATCAACGCGCCATCAATTTACCTCAGTTTAACCAGTAATAATATTATTGACTACTCGGTGTTTGCGTGTTATGTATATTGATTGGTGAAGTTTTAGTGCTCTGGTGCATATACTATACTGAAATAATAAAAATAATGCCTAGAAAACCAATAAAGTTGTTAAAATATGGATTAAGACGGTAATATTCCATGTAAAAAACAGTCGCCAAACGGTCACCAAACGGTCAACAAACGGTCGCAAAACGGTCGCAGCGTACACGCGTGACCGAAAGCAGAATGGCTTCTTGTATTCATTTTTTTCAGGTATCCTCAAACTTTATAAACAATTAAATATGCCGTCGTACTCAGTTGCCCTCACTAAAGAAGATTAAAAAAAAATTGTAACGTGCGTACCGAGCTGCTGGGTTGTAAAGGATCGGGGATCATATTATTATGGTCTTCTATAGAGCAACTAGTATTGTGCGGCATTTCACAATTGACACTTGTTGAAGTAGTCTTCATTAATATTACTATCAACATTCATTTCAGCGATCTGTACTTCTTTTGTCAAGATTTTTGTATAGATAAGTGTCTACAAATTTGTAATGTTAAAGAGACATAAATAAAACGTAGTAGAGTAAATAATGTGTTTTTTTTGTAACCCAAACAAAATACTTGTAGATACGAGTGCGGAAAAGAGGAAAATCGATACGAGTAGCAATAAATTAATACACGAACGAAGGGAGTGTTTTAAATCGACACGAGTTGTGAATGTCCTTTTCGCACGTGTATCGTACGACGATTTTCAGTACCTAAATCTAAGCTAAGAGTTTCGACCAGACAAGAAATGAATCATTGCTTGATTTGCTCGCACTACTGCGTTAAAAAAAGCAGCATCTGTACTGAAAAAAACTATCATTGCGCAACAGAAATTCTATTAATATCACAGTAAATACTCTATTTCATTTGATTCCTACTTTTATTGTGTAAAGCAACACTACACTTCATTTTTATCAATAAGAATTAAAAATTATATATTTAATACATTAAGTAACTATAAAGTGCTTATCTATTTGTATTATCATTCTGCACTTTTCTTAACTTTCCCACATTTCTATAAAATGTCGAAGAGTGCTTAAATGGTCGTCGTCGTTTATTATTATTTAATTCGCTCATATTTAAATGATTCAAAGCAACCAGTCCACAACTTCACAAGACAGTTTGAGAAACCTTCGTATTTCAGATTGTCATTTGCGGATACAGTGGTTTAGGAGCAGTTCGGTAATCAGACCTACACATGTGTGTACAAATTCTGTCAATTTCACTGTCAGAAACCGTTCTGACAGTGACAATGACAGCCACAAATTCGTCCACATGTTGTTACCGTTATGTGTGCAAACGTCGACTAATAAAGTGTTGTTAAAAGTCATTCTGACAGTGACATTGACAGCCACAAATTCGTACACATTTTGTTACCGTAACGAGTGCACACGACGACTACATTTTGTTATTGTATCAATACGGTCGCATTGTTTGCACGCCGTTACCACGCGTTATGTCACATTTGACAGTTAGTTACTGATTTGAAGATTTTGCGACTGAAATGGTTGTATGGGTTATTTGATGTCAACCTGAATTTTCGTAAACAATCAGGTATTCTATGAGAACATCTACATGATTTGTCAAAACGTATGATAAATTATAAACAATCAAATTTGTATTTACGAGTAACAATAACAAAAAACATTGCATTTATACTAAAGATTCGTCTTAGTCGACGGCTGCTACTCGGCGCAAATTTGCACTTTGGCACCTGATTGGCATGATTTTTGACGTTGAAGTTTTGTGGTCATTTTATAGAGCTGACTTGATACCAACGCCCAAAACGCGCTTACATTTTTTGTAATATATACTATTCTTCCCAGCGCATCAACACGGCTGCTAGCTGCGACCACGCTGCGTAACGTACTGGGCATGCGCGATCTAGCGCAGCTGCTGTCAGACCGCGAAGCCATCAGCCATATGATGCAAGCCAACCTGGACGAGGCCACAGACCCCTGGGGTGTCGAGGTGGAGCGCGTGGAGATGTAAGTCCATGTCATAGGGCTAAGCCATATTTTACGACCGGTCTGGCATAGCGCGTAGTGACCCTGCCTGCTATGCCGCGGTCCTGGGTTCGGATAGGGCGTTTATATCACAATTACAAGACTAAGAGAATTCTTGAACTTGCCGTCGGATTCCATCAATCTCTGTTAAAATGTCCTACTTAATATTTATATTTATTTAGTCATAGATAAAATATAAGAAGATCATACCATCCCATACATTAAAATGCGACCGCCTAAGAACGCGCATACACTATAACACACATAGATGGCGCCACAAAAATATGCCTTGTTGCCATCGATTATTCATCGATCGATTATTGTATTTGTGGCGCCATCTATGTGTGGTGTAGTGTATGCGCGGCATTTTAATGTATGGGATGGTATGATATTCTTATATTTAATATATGATTTAGTTAAGGTGTGGAGTTAGTGAAACCAGGGCTTATGGAAGTTGTGGAGTTAGAAACTTTGGTCTACATTTTTTAAACAGTGCGAGCACTATCGGTCCCCGTCTTGGCAACATTTTACATGAATCCTTTCGGCATTGGCACTACTTTTCAGGGAAAAGTGTACGATCTATTTTAAATTTAAACTTATGAATAAACTTCTTTATATTCATATCGATTGTAATAAATGATAGAAAGTTTAGGTATAAGTAATGCCGTTTTAGGGTACAACACCGTATGGACCCGTAGACGAGTGGCCAATCCTAATAATCCATTGCGAACGATACACAACTCTCTTTAATAATTGCACTAATACAGAAGAGTGATACAGAGAGTTGCGTATCGTTGGTCACATTAGTGATTAGCTACTGATCATTGGCGCTGATAGGAATAATAAGGTTAGAGCATAGCAAACTGTTAATACAACTCACCTCACCTCAACTAACAATTCCTCTGCCGTCCAGCAAAGATGTGAGGCTCCCAGTGCAACTGCAACGCGCGATGGCGGCCGAAGCAGAGGCAGACCGCGAGGCGCGAGCCAAGATCATCGCGGCCGAAGGCGAGATTAAAGCCTCCAAGGCGCTTAAGGAGGCATCTCTAGTCATGGTGGATAACCCAATGGCCCTACAGGTTAGCACACGTGAATGCAATTATACTTTCTTTGTATTAATTTTTTAAATTTTATTAAAATTGTACAACCCACGTGAAAACTGTCTTATGACAAATGACAGAACCAGCACCCAGGATACATAGCGTCACTACTTTTAAAAAAACTTATATCATCGTCTGTCAATGAAAAGAAAATTGTAGTAAGTATGTATGGAATGCATATAGACTTACTGCGTTTTAACTTTGAGGAGAAGCATGAGATACGAGATTTTTTAAAAGTAGTGACGATAGATAATAACTCTATTGTAAAACCAACTTGGTCTGTAAGTTTGAATAATTTTTAGTTTTATAAAAATAAAATAAGTTTAATTATAACGTTTTTTGTCCTCAGCTCCGGTATCTACAATCACTGAATACGATTTCAGCGGAGAAGAACTCTACGATAATATTTCCATTCCCGATGGATTTCCTGAAGACATTCTTAGGAGTGCCCGGGCCAAGCAATCCGTCGTTACCTATGTAATTAATTAAAAATTATAAGTTATATATATTATAAGTAAATACGTTTTTTATTTTTACTGTGAACTACTTAATGAATCTATTCCAATCTATTCGTAGGTCATGTACCTTGTTTTGTAATAAATACTCTATACCTATACCATTCTTTAGTCTCTGGTTGGTCTCTGTCAAATATCTGTGCAATGCCTTTGCTATAATCAAACCAAAGAATCACATGCTAGTTTTTCATTTGAAACGTGTAAAATTAATATAAAATACAACCATGGCCGATGTACGACGTATCAAAATCGCTGACATGCCGCCTGCCCAAATATCAATAATAGGTATTTTGATACTTAATTAGACTATTTACTTAAGCAAGTTTGTAGTAGGTAACTATAGAAAAGTTATTTATCTGTCCTCCGACCGAAAAGAGCTACATTTCAGACCGCTACGCTAACTGGTTCCCGGTTTCGTCAAATAGAAAAATATTAAGTATACACCCTGTTTTTATTGAATTCCGTTAATTTTAAGGGAAGATTCTTTAGTTCAAATACAATCAATTTCTCTAAGAAACTAGTCTCTTAACTCTTACGGTTATCGAATTATTAAGAAAATTAATTTAAGTACTGAACACGTGTGTGGCATCCCGATCCCTTACCACTTCCTAATGTTATTTGTTTTGTCATGTGCCGTCAAACACTTGACAATGACCTTAATGTTATGATTAAGGTCCTCTCACACTAATTAATCCATTTATTAAGTATGGAAACGAAAAAAAAATTTTTTTCGAATTTAACAAAAAGCGATATACAGGGTGGTTCCCGATGATGAACCTAACGGTACTGCTTGTCGAATTTAACGGAAAACAAAAAAAACACGGTGTATTAGGTACACACCTTGGCCAATAAATAAGAAAGCCTCAGATCACATGTTTGTTCATAATTAGTCGTAGTAGTAAAACATTTCATTGTGCAAGAAAACAGTACAACACACGAGAAAAAAGGCTTGTCATCAGTAAAAGGTGAATTTATAACCCGTGTATTACGAATTTTCTCTTCGCACGTGTATCGTGCGACGTTTTTCAGTACATATGGCTCTTTGAAGTTTCGACATAGGCACATAAAGTACCTCTTCTCGCACTAGTGCGATAAAGTAGCACCTTGTGTATTGAAAATGTACACAAGAAATGTGTTCCATATTAATTTAGAACATCCAACCCGTAATATTCTACAACTGTGACTATGATAACTTGAAATATATAAAACAATTTCAGATATCCAAAAAGAGATCTTTAAGGAGAAAGTAATAAAAATACTGGCGATACTACTGATTATTTTGTGTCCAATAGCACTGCTATGTTGCTTCAAAGTAAGTTATATTGTTATAGTAGGTATCCAATTTAGTAGAATTGTGGCCTCTTAAGATGAAGATCACCCTAATGTTTTGCTATATGTATAGTCTAAATTATTAAATCATGGCCTTTTTAGGGTTCCGTACCTCAAAAATGAAAAACGGAACCCTTATAGGATCACTCGTGTGTCTGTCTGTCCGTCCGTCTGTCACAACAGATTTTTTTAATGCTAACAGTACTTTTAACCCCGTGTAACTCTGTGATTATAGTTTGAAGGAATGCCCTAAGCGAGGTACTAGTTTATTAAAACCCATGGTAATTAGGCATTTTTGTGCTGCCGCGAGTTTTGTGGATTTAACCAAGCAATTTGCCTACAGGTGGTAAAAGAGTATAGACGAGCAGTAATCCTACGGTTCGGGAGAGTGCGCAAGGACTCCCCCGCCGGGCCTGGCATCATCTGGGTGATCCCTTGTACAGACTCCGTCATTCAGATAGACCTCAGAACTCAGTCTATCAACTTGCCACCGCAGCTGGTAATATACATAATGTTTGAACAATGGGGTCTTTTCAAAAAGGCTTATCTTTGTAAAAAAGTACATAGAAAAACAATCCCTTTCGAAAAGACTCAAATGACAAGTCATACATACGAGGTCATGCAATACAGACGAGCGGTAATCTTCTGGGAGTGTACGTGACAAAATGTTATTCAGATAGACATCAGAACGCAATCTATCAATCAGCCACCGCAATCTGCCAAATGTTTCAATTAAGTAGTGGCTTTTCAAAAAAGCTTAGGTATTTTTGTATATTCCTTATATATGAACCGATTGGTTCTTGGCAGTTTTTACAAAAGGTTGTAAAAGAACACCTACAGATGACCAGTAATCCTACGGTTCGGGAGGGTGCGTAAGGATTCCCCCGCCGGCCCTGGTATCATATGGGTGATCCCTTGTACAGACTCCGTCATTCAGATAGACCTCAGGACGCAGTCTATCAACCTGCTACCGCAGCTGGTAATCTTCACAATGTTTATAATACTTAACGTGAATCTTTTCGAAAACAAGGGGTTATGAAAAAACACTCCTTAAGGCACTGGTCCCACCGCGAGCTAGTAAGCTATGAGCTATCGGCTACAAAAATGAACAAAAGATAAGCACCCCCGTGCAAATAAAAGAGACACGGCGATTTTGATAGCTCACCGCTGGGCGAGTAACTATAAACATCGCCGTGTCTCTTTTATTTACACGGGAGTGATTATCTTTTGTTCGTTTTTATAGCCGATAGCTCATAGCTTACTAGCTCGCGATGGGACCAGTGCCTAAGTAGACACCGATTGTTACCGAATGGTTCTTGGCAGTATAAGGTCAAGGTTGTAAAGGAATATAGACGACCAATACCAATACTCCGGTATGTAGTGGCTAATGAATGTTATGTGTAATCTGCTTATTTCAAATAAGTGATTTTTGCATTCTCAAAAGGTGGTATCATTGAAATTCATATATTTTATAGGTCTTTATCAGGTTACCTAACAGACTACCTCTATTAACGATACCTATGAGCAAATTCATGAACAGATAATCTATTTTAGCCAAGCGGACTTAACACGAAATATATTTTTAATGTCTATTATTTATATTTTCAGATTTTAACTAAGGATTATGTGACGGCTAATGTGGGTGCAGTAGTAAACTACCGTGTTTATAATCCCCTGCATTGCTTGTTGAATATTCGCTCACACATGTAATACATTTTTATAAATACAAAACATTCTATAAATAAAATAGTGGTGTGCCTGAAACGTCTTTATTTAATTGTTTCGCCGCCATTGACTTGATATGAAGTTAGAACATTTCGTGCCCCACATGTCGCGACTTGATATCGAGTCAGAAAAGGACACCTACAGTTTTCTTAGTTCTTATTTACTGACAGACTTGTTTGACAGTGTATATATACGAGTATGTATAGGTACCTAGTACTCGTAATACAGAAACTCTGACACAATATTCTGGGTTATTGTCTGATGATTTCTTAAACAATTTTAGGGATGCGACTGAGATGTTGACCATCTCCGTCTTGAGAAATATAATCAGTAAACATTCACTGACGGACGTGCTAGCGCTTCGAGAGTCAATCAGTCTGCAGGTGAAGACTGAAGTAGCAAAATCGGCAGCTGACTGGGGCGTCAAAATAGAACAAGTTGAAATGTATGAGTAACATGAGTTTGTGTTCACTTGTTCAGTATCTTATCTTTGAATACACGGCCGGATTTCCGGTTTCAAAGTAACCTGGAAATGGTTTTGAGATGGAGAAGACCTCGATAAATCTCGAGAAGCCCTTTGGAATTCGTTTTAAGATTTTACTCCCACATTATTTATTTATTTTATTTTGTTTCATGGAAAACCAACAGCGCTATATTATGTATCTAAAAAAATACGATAAAAATACAAAACCAATTACAGGTTTTCACATATAGCTACATAATAAATTATGAAAGAAAAAATGTATGCATAGCATGACAGTATACATAGGTACAGATGATATATTTATACTAAGCAATAATGTAACAAAAACATTAAAAAAAACACAAAAAAGAAGAAAAAGAAGAAGAAGAAATCTCTTGGTGTCTATCTGCCTATATTCAATAATATGCCGCTGCCGAGGCGTGTCGTGTTATTATTTGCATTACCTACTAACGAAAAGATAACAATTAAGATGTCTATTAGTATATTTGATTATGTTTTAGAATTTATCAATATTATATTATAACCCATCTATGCCAAGACCAAGCTTGAGTTTAGTTCTGTACTTCTTGAGGTGACAGGCTCATTCTCCTACTAATTTCATTGAGTGAGCGAGTTTTGTTCAATGGGTTAAAAATAGGTACCCAACGGGCATATACGAGTTAAAAGTTTCGCAATAAGAAGATTAATAGTCCTAACTATAATTTTGCACAATTCTAGAAAAGACATTGGACTACCTGTGGAACTGCAAAAAGCAATGGCTGCAGAAGCGGAAGGAAGACGAACTGCGAAAGCAAACATTATTGCTTCTGAGGGGGAAGTGAAAACCGCAGAATACTTGACGGAAGCATCAAAAATGATGGAGCAAAATCCACAAATCATGCTGGTAAATTCGTCCTCTCCGTGAGGTTCTAGGTGCTGCGTGTGGTCGCAATACAATGAACCTGTTTAGGACAACAGCGGCGACCCGACCGGCCCGACCGCCTATGGCGCCGCGTACGTTCAAGCCTCAGCCTTACTTTATTTGTCAATACATAAATCCCAAATTCAGCTACGGATTTATCGGAGTTTGAAATTAAGAGAGTGAAAGAAAATGTGAACCGATCGCTAGGCTACATTTACTGCTGTCCTCGAAAGCTAGCATTACTTATAATTTAATTGAGATTTTCTTTAATCTTCTAAATATTCCAGACGAAAAGCGAGAAAACAAAACTTGTTGAGTAAACGAGCGGTGTGAAATCAGATAGCGATTCCTCATTTAACTTAGATGAACTCTATTTGCTTTTTTTTTCTTTTTCAGCTAAGATATCTGCAAACTCTCAATGCAATCGCAGCGCAGCAACCGACTTCTATATTTTTCCCGTTTCCTCTTCAAATGCCAAACGGACTTTTTTAAACCTTAACGTCATCTTAACGTAATGTACCTTCTTTATTTAATGTCATTCTCATGTCATCAATCAGGTCTGTCGTCTGACAAAATCATAAAATACGTCTGACTTTGTGGAAATTATATTCTGCTGTAACTTTACCTACTAAGCGCGTTGAATGGTTAAGTATATAAAAATGCAATCATCGGGTGTAAGTTCCGAAAGTGCGATTTATCATGATTATACAAGTAGAAGACCACAACTGGAACATAAAGGTTTTATTGATTCACCGAGATATCTTAATACTTACCTATTTTATATTTACACTAGCTTTTGCCCGCGGCGTCGCTCGCGTTAGAAAGAGACAAAATGTGGCCTATATGTCACTTTCCATCCCTTCAACTATCTCCACTTAAAAAATCACGTCAATTCGTCACTCCGTTTTGCCGTGAAAGACGGACAAACAAACGGACACACACACTTTCCCATTTATAATATTAGTATGGATTATTTATCTTTACATCTTTATTATCTACTCGTATTTTGACGTACAGTCGAGTTGTGTACATTTCTCGTAACTCGTTGCAATAAGATGAAAAAATGTACGTACATTTATGACCTCGACTGTACAGTCTAAACAAAAAGTTGTAAATATTTTACTGCCATTTGTCCCCGCCGCAATACATGATGCAAAAAGAAATGATATACAGTACTTGAATAATTTAATATGAAGCGCCTATTTTATTATGTATTAGTTCTGATGTTTTATACGAGTATTTTATTCATTTTCAGAAAGTGACCCAATGATAGAGAAGTTTCTAGTATTTTTATCCATATTATTAGTTATCATATTATTTCCATTCTCGTTGGCTTGCATTTTTATAGTAAGTTTATTTCATATGTTTGCTTTTATTTAGCAAAGTTTGATTTTTATTTAAGTAACTCCTATTCTGTTACCATTTTACTTATTCGTTGAAATAAAATGTATTTTATTTGCTTTGTGTTGTAGAGTGTTCGTCAATTTGAAAGAATCGTAATATTAAGAAATGGAAAAATTCACGGCAACAAGTGTTATGGGCCAGGGCTGATTTGCTTCTTGCCCTGTACTGATAGTGTAAAATACATAGACCTTCGGATTATGTGCCATACTCTGCCACCGGAAGAGGTAAAATAGGAGCATATTAACTATTAAGAATATAATACGTTCTGTTATCTAGTTTTATGGTAAAGAAAATTATCTTGAGGACAATTGCATACATTTTCCGAAGAAATTCAAACGTGTGCGTAAAGTTCCCAATCCGCATTGGGATAGTGAAGGGACTGTAAACGGTAGGTACCCTCTAATGTGTGAGAGGAGGCCTGTGCCCAGCAGTGGGACTTATACATAAATACAGGCTCTATTATAATTATTAGAATACTGTTTATTGGTACCCCTTAAGTAGTACATAAACATATGCAGAATAATATTTATTCACAGAACTTAATTTAGATAGAAGAAACAAATTCATATATTTGTATAGGGGCCGATCGTGTCAAATTTTGTACTGAAGTTGATTTGAAAAATTGACGCCCGAAAGCTGCAAGCTGCGAGTAAAGACGGACAACTCAGTGGATTTCACTGAGTTCATTTGACACGCTAAGTAGATACGTTTGCTTGATCTATGGTATATATGACATCTGTGTATTTATTTGTTTTACTAGGGGCAAAGTTGTTATTTAACCGCACGTGTCAATATTGCTACCCGAGCAAGCGAAAGCGAAAGAACGTAGCGAGGGTCTGAAAGGGTGGAATCTTGAGCGTTGCGAGGGTTTCAAGCCAAGAAGCTTAAACTTTGCCACCGAGCGAAACAACATTTTTCACCACACTATCACGAACAGATACTTTCTATAAAACATGAAATTAAATGAAATCCATCAATTTATTCAATATTTATGATTCAAAGTCATCATTTATAGGTACTTAGAATCTACCTGACCGCTTAAGACATCAAGTTAAAATTTGTATGAAATTACTTTGCACTCTTGTGGAATGTGGATAAAATTCAATTTTGCTATCTGTTTTCGAATAGCAAAGAAACGTTTACCAGTTGGGGTGGTGAAAAACAATTTGTTTCTAATGGCAGACAATAGCTTGTTACGGTATTTCCATCTTCTTGTTTAGTATTAATGTGACACCTTAGTTCTTGTCTTCACTTTTACGCTTAAAGAAAATAAACACTAAGTAATTGTTATATTTCTGATACAGTGTCTAACCAAAGATTCCCTAACTCTAACTGTGCAAGCGGTAGTTTACTTCAGAGTGATAGAACCACTATGGTCAATAGTCAACGTAGCAGATTTCAAGTAAGTAAATAAACAGTAAGTTACTTTTTAATTGCTTTTAAGTGTGTTGAACAATGATATTCCATAATTAGAAGAAATCGGGGTGAAAATGAGGAGGTAGGTACACTCTAAAAAAAAATTTAGTTACTCCTATCAATATTTTGATAGTCGTAGTCAAGTCAAGCATCTTGATTCCATACGAGCCTGATAAGATTTTAGACAAATCAAATGAGGTAATTTTGATTGCTCTTACTTTTGCAACGTAACTGAGCCGATTAAGATCTTGTTCAATAATTCCATTAAAAATAATTATGCTAACTAAATTACCTTAGTAAGTTCAACTAAGCATTGAATCAACCAATGTTACATAGTTATGCGTAACAAGTTAATAATTGATTCAAGGTTTACAATGGTTAGGATAACAAAACACAAGTTATTTCAATCATACATTCCCTTATTGTTTTTAGTAATCGGCTTTATTTGAATTGCATAAGATCATAATTGTAGTGATTAACAACTTAACGTCAACTAAGAGAAAACTGCTCTTAGTTGGTCTTCATTTTTTAGAGTGTATGCTGCACTCACATACCAACCCCTCGGAGGTTCTCTGTGGCTGCACTGAATGCTGCTGTATATTATAGTGAAATCTTAATATAGGTACCTACAATATACATTGTAAAGTATAGGAACTAAGTGCGTTTTCACATTATCCGATGTAGGATGTAGAACCGATATCCTATACATTAAAGGCGTCATCTTTGACATTTGTCTTTGACGTCCATCCTACATTTTCGTATATCGGATCGAAAAAAGGTACCATCGGGAACACTGTTAGCTCTACATTTGTAATCCTTATTACAAGGCCGTAACGTCTACCGATGGTTAGTTAAGAGTGTTACTGTTAGTACACAAAGTGTTAATGCCCTATGTTATTTTCTTCGTTTTTTCTACCTACTAGTTGTAGGTAGAAAAAACGATTCGTTGTTTTTCGACCGATCGATGTGATCAGGTAAAGCATTCTAAACACCATTTGTCTTTTACAGCATGTCGACTAAGTATTTGGCGGCAACTGCTCTTCGAAATACTATTGGGAGACATAGACTGTCAGAACTTCTCTACAACAGATCTGAAATTAGCATTGAAGTTTTAGAGGCCATGGAGAATTTGACAACTAAATGGGGCGTCTATGTCATAAGAATTGAAATGTAAGGATGTTTTTTTTTGTTTCGCATGTAGGTAAGCACGTATGTAACCTGGGATAGTTAATTGTACCTAAATCTTGGAAGCCAAAAACACAAACACTTTATGTAACTTATTAACGCTGTGCGGGAATTCGCATGTGAGGATCATTGTTGCATTGCAACTGATCAATATACACCCTAAATTTATTGAATTCCGTTAACTTTTAGGATGGTTCTTTAGATCAAATACAATTAATTTCTCTAAGAAACTAGCGTCTTAACTCTTACAGTTATCGAGTTATTAAAAAAATGAAAATAATTACTGAACACGTGTTTGACAGCCTTTACCACTTCCAAATGTTATTTGTTTTGACATGTGCCGTCAATCACTTGACACAAACTTGAATATTATTCTTAAGGGTCTCTCACACTAATTAATTCATTTATTATGTACTAGCTTTTGCCCGCGGCTTCGCTCGCGTTAGAAAGAGACAAAAAGTAATAGCCTATGTCACTCTCTATCCTTTCAACTATCTCCACTTAAAAAATCACCTCAGTTCGTCGCTCCGTTTTGCCGTGAAAGACGGACAAACCAACAGACACACACACTTTCCTATTTATAATATTAGTACGGATGAAAACGATGAATTTTTTTTGCGAATTTTACTAAAAGTGATATACAGGGTGGTTCCTGATAACGAACCTAACGACATGTCGAATTTAACGGAAAACAAAAAAACACGGTGTACAATATGCCGATTCTGTATTTTTGTTTCATATTAATGATCTTCATCTTTTACTCATTACTGACGCTATTACTGTTTAACAGGAACAATATATCAATACCACTCCAGTTAAAGCAAGCTATGGCGACAGAAGCTGTATCACTAAGATTATCGAATGCCAAGATCATGGTGGCCCAGGCTGAAATAGAGTCGGTCAAAAGTCTGGAAAAGGCTACCTCTATGTTGATGGGCAACCCCATTGGGATGCAGGTAAAACTTTTTTGAATTCTATCAAAATCAAGAAGATTATTTTAATCCGCGACTAGTAACGTGCTAACCCGTTATACGTACTAACTTCACTAACTTGCGTATTTTCACATGCAATCAAAGCTCCCACCGCAAAAATACATATGCAAATAGTTATACCTATAAAAAACCTATACCAAATATACAAAAATCTATACTTTGTCTCTTTACGAGGCGTCCTCAGGAGGTGCTTTTGATTTTGCCGCAAAATAGGTAACGCCCGATTCCATAGATTTTAATTTTTTAGTTTGTTCTGAGTTTAGTTTCGGGACGTTTCGTTTCAATAAATACATTCGACTATATGTACTGTATGTTTTTATGGATGTTATTGTATCACCAGAAACATGTCCCCTAAATTCGAGTATACCTTTTATAACTACTATGTTGGTAGTGTTGGTACTCAGGCAAAACCACGCTCTGTGAAAACGAGATAATATAAACTCTAGGCGCTTTCGTCTTTACTCGTTCCTTAAGATACATAACAAAAAACAATATTAAAAGAAGACGAAAGCAAAAATAAATGAAAAGGTTACATTATTAAAGAAATTGATATAGGGAAAGAAATCTCATGAACCTGATTATTTTACTTTGAGCTTAATTTAATTACTTATAGTTACACTAGTCACTAGATTGCGCAGGTATTATAATAAGAATATTATTCTTTTCAGTTAAGATACTTACAATCGCTTCAATCGATTGCAGGTGAAAAAACTCATACAATAGTGTTTCCTTATTCAAAAGATATGTTGCGCAGTATGTTTGCTAAATAGCTATTACATTTTGATTAATATTAATATTATGAGGTTGTAAGTGCCTACTTTTAGATTCGTTTTGTAAGTTACTTGTACGAATGTATTACTTATGTATTAATTATATTTTAATTGCCATAATTGTTTTTTTTATTTGACTATCGATAGTGCATGTTACTTGATGATGATGATGCTTTCAGGATATACATAGGTTAATCTGAATATAAATATCTTAACCAAAGGATTGGTTGGAGATGTAGTCAAAAAGAAAAGCCAAATAATTCCTTACATTTTATTAAAGAGTAAAAAACACAATAATAAATAGGCAACACTATAACAACAGCTTATTCCGTACGACTAGTACTCCCGAGAGTCATCCTGTTCTTTGGCACGACCGTAGTGGACCGGTCTTTGGGCTTGCCCGCCCTCCTTTTTATGCACCGTTGCCTGCAAAAAAAGTAACACATCACTATTTGCCATACATGTAACTAGCGTATAATACTAAGTTGCACAGTCACTGACCACGTAATGCACAATTACTCGCAATTACACTGCTTGAAATTTTTTCACAGCTAGCTTTGTCAACATACTGATAAAGTTAAACGGTGTTGGCATTGCGATGCGATGTTGTTTTTTCGGGAAAGTGGACCGTAGTATGACATTCGCTTTGCCGATAACGTTGCATTAGTGTTTTGTTACCACTGACATAAAAATGCGAATTGATCAAGTAGGTATCTCTTTGTTTTTGTTGCTTGCAAATATCTTAGTAATGGCAGAGGTGATGTACAGGGTATTATTACAAGTATGGATAGCGTATAACATGTTCTACACCATAACAGCAAATGGCGTCAGTCTAAGTAGTCCGGAAACGACTTATTTGTTCTGGAAAATCGGATCCGGAGAAGATTTGATGAGTTGAAAATCGATTTATATCTACAGTTTCGTGCATCTCTATTATAACTGTTTATCGGCGTCAGCATGGTAAACAACGCGCGGAATTGGCAAAAAAATGCATGGCACGTGTCTGTCATGCTCAATGTCCGTAGATATAGTTAAATCGATCCTATTGATTCTAGTAGGTACTCACTTAGAAACCGTTCTTGGGGTCAGCGGTGTACCTCACAGCCGTCGGGCTCAACCAGGGAGTATTCGCCGTGCACGACGTCGCCGTCACGGGACTCATTGTGGTTCTGCAGGTTGCCGGTGTTAGGGTCCTCAACTAACGCGTATTGTCATCAGACTCATCAGCTAATAGAGAGACTCTAAATACTGTACTCACTTGGAAACCGTTCTTGGGGTCAACGGTGTACCTCACCAGACGAACCGAGCCGTCGGGCTCGACTAGCGAGTATTCACCGCGCACGACGTCTCCGTCGCGGGACTCTTTGTGGTTCTGCAGGTTGCCAGTGTGAGGGTCCTCAACTAACGCGTATTGTCATCAGCTAATAGAGAGACTCTAAATACTGTACTCACTTGGAAACCGTTCTTGGGGTCAGCGGTGTACCTCACAGCCGTCGGGCTCAACCAGGGAGTATTCGCCGTGCACGACGTCGCCGTCACGGGACTCATTGTGGTTCTGCAGGTTGCCGGTGTTAGGGTCCTCAACTAACGCGTATTGTCATCAGCTAATAGAGAGACTCTAAATACTGTACTCACTTGGAAACCGTTCTTGGGGTCAGCGGTGTACCTCACAGCCGTCGGGCTCAACCAGGGAGTATTCGCCGTGCACGACGTCGCCGTCACGGGACTCATTGTGGTTCTGCAGGTTGCCGGTGTTAGGGTCCTCAACTAACGCGTATTGTCATCAGACTCATCAGCTAATAGAGAGACTCTAAATACTGTACTCACTTGGAAACCGTTCTTGGGGTCAGCGGTGTACCTCACAGCCGTCGGGCTCAACCAGGGAGTATTCGCCGTGCACGACGTCGCCGTCACGGGACTCATTGTGGTTCTGCAGGTTGCCGGTGTTAGGGTCCTCAACTAACGCGTATTGTCATCAGACTCATCAGCTAATAGAGAGACTCTAAATACTGTACTCACTTGGAAACCGTTCTTGGGGTCAGCGGTGTACCTCACCAGACGAACCGAGCCGTCGGGCTCGACTAGCGAGTATTCACCGCGCACGACGTCTCCGTCGCGGGACTCTTTGTGGTTCTGCAGGTTGCCGGTGTGAGGGTCCTCAACTCCGTACGCGTATTGGTAGTCGGGTTTAGCCTGGGGATAACAAGTAATTGTCACTACTTTGACGAAAACACGCAGCACAATTGATTGGGATTAATGGGATGCATTGCATACAGAGACACGAGATTTCTTAAAGTAGTGACGATATTGTAGTGCCTGTTATAAACGCACTTCTGGGTAGGTACGAAATAGAAGCACCCAATTTCAAGAGAATCGTGACATTTCAGTATGTTTACTCAAATTTCCATAGAAAATTAATTTAAGCCAAAATGACGCCAAGTGCTCCCAATTTAAACATCTTACTCAGAGGCAAATAATGACCTAACTGGAACTTGTATATATGTATGGAAGCTGCACTTCATTTTCAACGTCTACAACTCTACACTACGATATCTTCATCAATATTGTTAGCTGTAACTAAATGAAATTATATTTATAGACGTTTCCTGTAACAGGCAACATCGTAAGTATTCTTTTGATTCCTAATCGACTTATTATCATGTAACACCGTTTACTTACCACGTAATCTACTGTTTTTAAATGGGCGTATTTCGCTGTATCGGGGTGTATTTGACCTGTCTTGTGATCGTAACCGTAGTCAGCGTGCTGCTGAGCTGCGATCCCTTCTGCTGCTGGTACTTGGACCTCAACGATCTGACCACTGACGGGCCCGCTAAAACGGTTGTAAGAATAACCCCCATGCTTGGCTGCTAGCCCGACGGCTACCAAAGCGAGGAACGTTGCCTGCAAAAAACAAGTAGTTTATTATGTTGATATTCTGACCACGCTTTCTCGGCAAAAAACGCAACGACCTTTACGGTATTTGGGCACTGTCTCGCTATTACTCAATAACATTGGCAATGAAAAATGAACCGAGGAAAATTTGATTCCAATTCTTAACTAAAGAGAAAAAGCGAATCAATTTATCTATGCTCTTTTATGGGCTAAGTAATTGAATTAGGCTTTTGTGTAATTGTATTATTACTTGGACTTTTTTTCTTAGATTTTTGTCTAGTCTTATACACAATAGGTACCTACCCTGCTTTGGACATAACAAAGATTTTCTAATTCTCTAATAGTTATTATTAAGTAAGATGATATTGTATTTCTAACTTTCTTTAATATTAATTAAATATTTTTGGTCTATAATATCGTAAGTAGGTATTATTCTAGTTTATTATATTTATCATATTTACCTTGAACAGAAATGCCATTTCGATACAAGTTGGGCCTGCAGCGAGAGTCCTGCGGAACTGACGTCTGCAGGCCGGGGGCTGCGGTTTTATACTACCTACTCTATGCAAGCAATCGTGAACTTGCCACTTCGATTGCGCCAAACTATGCTATGAATCAATAATTTTTCAATAACTATTTGGCTACGCAGTTACAATAGGCGTTGCGTACAGTTTTCAGTAAGGGCTTCGAGGTTGCGAGTGATCTGTGTCTGGGTTCCTAAAGGTACGGTGCTGTGGCGCGCTAGCCCGAAGATCATCTCTCGTATGGCGACTTTAGAGGTATAGTTGCGAGTTGCATCCTCATGAAATAGCTGGAAATACCTGGTTTGTATTGAAAATAACTATTTGTCCTAGATTACGTCCACGTACTCCAGATTTCCTCTATACACGAAATCGCAAATAATAAAATATAAAGATATACAGGGTGGACGTAAAGTAGGACAAATAGTTATTTTCAACACAAACCAGGTACAAGCTCTCTTGATTTTTCTAAAACGGATGAGAAAGTAGCATTTTATCCACAGGGTGCTAAGCAAGCAAAGTAACTTCACTAACTTCATGCAAATTCTAATTAATGTTCTAAGCTCGCTGACAGATGCAATTGACTTTTGAATTGATGATTGATGGGCAACTGTTGATACTGTATTTCCTGTATATCATATACCATCTTATGTACACAGTTAACAATGAATAAACTTTACTAAACCATGAATGATGAAACTCATTTAGGTAGATTGACGTTTTACGATTCGTATTTCCCCCGTGTTGGTGTGATCAAAAATTTTGTGATTCACTCTGTGGCAAATTTGTTTTATCCTTCATACCTTGAAACCCTCGCATCGCTCAAGGTTCCACTTTTTAAACAACAACAACAACAACATATATAAATATAATTTTTAAGAAAAAAAACCGCCGCTTTTGGGGTTTTGGTGGTACTTGCGAATGTTGGATTATGTAGAAATGTGTAGGTATTTTTAATAGTATTTTATACAATCGTAATATAATACAAAGCTTTTCAGTCGAGTACCATGTTTAGGCCACGAAGCTTGCTGAGTGGCCTAATAGTACGGTACGAGAGTGAAAAGCTTAATTATATCACTATTGTATACAATACTTTTTCTACGAGTCATCATCTTCATCATCAATGGACGGAAATATCATCATTCATGCAAGTTAAAATTAATGTTAATAGAGTCGTTCACCGTTGTATCAACATCGAATTACCTAATAGCAACCAATTGTTTGTAATAACCGTCTCTGATTGGCCGATAACGCGACAGATAAAAAAAATGTGTTTCAGATGCAGGAAAATTTGCCAGGTATCGCAAATTAGTATAGAAATTGTATGAAGTTCTATTTTTGAAATTATTACAGTTAACTAAAGTCAACTATAATGAGCTTATTATAATTGAGTCGGAACTGCCATAGAGTATCCAACACTGAAAAGTTAGCACTTATAGTTTAGTCTGTGGTGGCCTAATTGACAGATTACAGTCGACAAGTAGAAAAAACTGATTTTAATGTACCTAAATCTTTGATTATTTGATGGAAACACAAATGAATATACGTATACCGTTAAGGTTTATTGAGGAGTTTCCTCGTAAATTTCTCATGAATCCGATATCCGATTATAATAAATCGAGCTTCACAAATTTTGACTTTAAAACTCAATAATATGCTTAACAAACATAACAAAGAGAACAAATCTCCTAACAAATAAATGTCACTGTTCTGAACGTAAATGGATGCTGTTCTTATAAAAATACCAAAGTCACTATAAGTGTGCCGTTCAGATTTGAAGAGTGCCGTTCTAATCATCATCAGAAGTTCCACTACACCAAATGTCACTGTTCTGAAAGTAAACGCAAGCTGTTCTTATAAAAATAACATAGTCACTATAAGTGTGCCGTTCAGATTTAAGGAGTTCCGTTCTGATCTTCATCAGCAGTTCCACTGCACCAAATGTCACTGTTCTGGACGTAAGTGCATGCTGTTCTTATAAAAATACCAAAGTCACTATAAGTGTGCCGTTCAGATTTGAGGAGTTCCGTTCTAATCATCATCAGAAGTTCCACTGCACCAAATGTCACTGTTCTGAAAGTAAACGCAAGCTGTTCTTATAAAAAATACCAAACTCATTATAAGCGTGCCGTTCAGATTTAGGAGTTCCATTCTGATCTTCATCAGCAGTTCCACTGCACCAAATGTCACTGTTCTGGACGTAAGTGCATGCTATTCTTATAAAAATACCAAAGTCACTATAAGTGTGCCGTTCAGATTTGAGGAGTTCCATTCTGACCATGATCCGCAGTTCCACTGCACCAAATGTCACTGTTCCGTACGTAAATGCATGTTGTTCTTTTAAAAACATCAAAATCATCATATGTATGGAATCCCTCCTCCCTCCCTCCTCCAGGATCCCACTATCAGAACTGGGTGACCAATCTGTCGTTGCTAAAAAAGTAGGTTTAGGTTAGGTTGGAACTGCGACCCCCACACAAAATGTTGCTAAGAAAGTAGGTTTAGGTTAGGTTGGAACTGCGACCCCCACACAAAATGTTGCGAAAAAAGTAGGTTTAGGTTAGGTTGGAACTGCGACCCCCACACAAAATGTTGCTAAAAAAGTAGGTTTAGGTTAGGTTGGAACTGCGACCCCCACACAAAATGTTGCTAAGAAAGTAGGTTTAGGTTAGGTTGGAACTGCGACCCCACACAAAATGTTGCTAAAAAAGTAGGTTTAGGTTAGGTTGGAACTGCGACCCCACACAAAATGTTGCTAAAAAAGAAGGTTTAGGTTAGGTTGGAACTGCGACCCCCACACAAAATGTTGCTAAAAAAGTAGGTTTAGGTTAGGTTGGAACTGCGACCCCCACATAAAATGTTGCTAAATAAGTAGGTTTAGGTTAGGTTAGAACTGCGACCCCCACACAAAACTTTGCTAAGAAAGTAGGTTTATGTTAGGTTGGAACTGCGACCCCCACACAAAACTGTTGCTAAGAAAGTAGGTTTAGGTTAGGTTAGAACTGCGACCCCCACACAAAACTTTGCTAAGAAAGTAGGTTTATATTAGGTTGGAACTGCGACCCCCACACAAAACTGTTGCTAAGAAAGTAGGTTTAGGTTAGGTTAGAACTGCGACCCCCACACAAAACTGTTGCGAGAAAGTAGGTTTAGGTTAGGTTCGAACTGCGACCCCTACACAAAACTGTTGCTAAGAAAGTAGGTTTAGGTTAGGTTAGAACTGCGACCCCCACGCAAAACTTTGCTAAGAATGTAGGTTTAGGTTAGGTTCGAACTGCGACCCCCACACAAAACTGTTGCTAAGAAAGTAGGTTTAGGTTAGGTTAGAACTGCGACCCCCACACAAAATGTTGCTAAAAAAGTAGGTTTAGGTTAGGTTAGAACTGCGACCCCCACACAAAACTGTTGCTAAGAAAGTAGGTTTAGGTTAGGTTAAAACTGCGACCCCCACACAAAATGTTGCTAAGAAAGTAGGTTTAGGTTAGGTTAGAACTGCGACCCCCACACAAAATGTTACTAAAAAAGTAGGTTTATTTCGAATACATTAAGATTTGGTAATAAAAAAAATGTCAAAGTAAATGTTGTTTATTTATGATTTACCAAATGTTACATTTGGCTTTTTTTCTGTTGGGATAATATTGGTTGGCAATTAATCATTTTGATTAATTGAAGTTTGGTAAAATGAACATTGCCAAAGTAAGGAAATGTCTAAATATTTATTTGGATATCATTATTTTGGCAAATATGTATATAATGTCACACGATAAGTTGGGAAATGATGAGTTGCCTTTTAAATTTTTGGGATACATTGTTTGGGATGTGAAAATCTGGCAAATAACTTTCGGTAATACATTAGTAACCCCCAATCTGTATGCATATACGTTCAAACGAAAAAAAAAATTCAAAATCGGTCTCGTAAGGCAGCGTTCCCACTTATGAGACGCGTGTCTCGGGGCGCGCAAAGGGCGTCGGCGCCACGCCACCTGAGTGTAATTCAAAAAGCGTCTCCTCAGTACATTTTGTATAGGAAGGACGTAAGGCGCGCCCCAGGTGGCGTGGCGGCGGCGTGGCGCGCGCCGCGCCGCCTGGGGGCGCGTCTTACGTCTAAAATAAACACAACGGACGTGGCGGGGCGCGGGCGTGGCGAGGACGAGGCGCGGACGGGGCGCGGGCGCAATCTAAATTACACATAAGAGGCGAAAACACGGCGCGATGCGTCATTATACAGGCTGATTTTGTTGCGGAAACATATTAATATTATCAAAAAAACAATCTTAGTAAACCCTTACTCATTTTTTAATACCTATCCAACAATGTATCACACGTTGGGGTTGGAATGAAAAAAAAAATCAGCCCCCACTTTACATGTAGGGGGGGGTACCCTAATAAAACATTTTTTTCCATTTTTTATTTTTGCACTTTGTTGGCGTGATTGATATACATATTGTTACCAAATTTCAGCTTTCTAGTGCTTACGGTTACTGAGATTATCCGCGGACGGACGGACGGACGGACGGACGGACAGACAGACATGGCGAAACTATAAGGGTTCCTAGTTGACTGCGGAACCCTAAAAAAACATTCAGTCGAATTGAGAACCTCCTCCTTTTTTTTAACTCGGTTATAAAAAACAACCTTCATTGCCGGCTGGCAAACGGCTAACCGTTGAAACAGAAATATAAATGAAAGAGATAGAAGGCTGCACCTGCGTTCACAGCTGCGTCGTCGGCGAATTCAAAGAAAAAGCACACGTGTGCAGCCTCTTGGCTACCTACACGGCCAGGTGCGGGCGCGGCTTTCGACCTTCGCGCCGCGCAATAGAATTCAATGTCGTCTGCTCGTGTGCGGTTCATTTGCTTTGAAGTGGCGGCTTTTTAACATCAAAGGGGTGAGCCTATTTTGTGCAAAATTCTGTTATATATCGTCATTGAATGTCGAGTATATATAGTATCAAATTATTATTTAATGTTTTAAAAATAAATTCTTATCAAATTATATATGTAGTATCATCACTTTATTTCAGTGTACGAATTTAGACACTAAAACCCCGCCCCTAAATTTGATGCGATAAGGACAATTGCTGCTCAGGCGAGAAATCCTGCGTACTTAATGAAAAATACAAAAATCGAGATTTCTTAAAAACTTCCTCTCAATCAGGATAATGATGAAATAATCTGTGTCGGACCGTTTCGATATTTTGGCTAATAATTGATCTCAGTTTTGAATACCACGTCTTTCTTTGTGGCAAATTAAATTAAGCCGTTTTGACCAACTGAAAGGCTCAACTTGTTTCTTTAATAACCTAACCACAACATAAAAAAATAGAAAAAAAACCCCGACACAGTGGACCGATTATCACGAAACATGGCTAAGCACACTCCCGACTAATTCAGCTATCAAACAAAAAAAAACTAAATCTAAATCGGTTCATCCGTTTGGTAGCTACGATGCCACAGACATACACACACACACACACACAGACATACAGACAGACAGACAGACACGTCAAACTTATACCACTCCGTCGTCTTTGCGTTAGTAAAAACAAACATGCCAAAAAAGCAAAACGGTGTGACGTGCGACACAGATATTGATAATAATAATAAGTACATAGGTATAAACCAGGGAGGAAATAATGGAGAGCGTTTATATGTCCTGTTTTGCCTTAATTCAATATCATCACATATTTTTGTTGCTGATAAAATAATACATCCTGTATATCAAGCGGCGCGCCCCCTGGGCGACGCTCGAGTTGTGTCTGCTAGCGGCGCGTCGCTTGAGTTGCCTGCGCCGCCTGCGCCGCGCCGCTTCAGTGTAATTTAAAAAACGTCTCCTCAGTACATTTTGTATAGGAAAGACGTAAGACGCGCCTCAAGCGACGCCGCGCCCCGTCGCCGCCACCGCGCCGCCGCCACCTCGTTAAATTACACTGAGGCGGCGTGGCGGAGACGTCTCTTGCGCGCCCCGAGACACGCGTCTCATAAGTGGGAACGCTGCCTAAGGACGGAGATATCGTGGAACAAACATTAAAAAAAAATAAAAGAAACATACAGACGAATTGAGAACCTTCCTTCCTTGAGATTTGGGGCGTCGGCACAGACGGCGGCGGTTAAAAATTACATAATTATTATTTGGAGTTTGTAGAAATGTCTCGGTGATTAATTATTAGTTTCCCGTGAAAGAATAATGCAGTGCTGACTGACGAAAATCTTAAAAGCTGAGTTTGATCATCTTCCCGAATTCCGATTGAGCTGAAACTTTGCATACCTAATTAATCTAATTAGTGCGTTTTCACATACGGTGAATACTCGCGGAAGGATTTCAATAGAAAAAATCCAAGATGGTGCCTGTAATGTATATCGGGATATCGGTCCGACATCCGATATCGGATCGGATAATGTGAAAAAGCACTTACGTTATTCGGATGATAATGTAATATTATGATAACTTGGAGCTGATCTAATGATAAAGACGGGAGATGATTGCGAGTACTCTGTGATAGATAAATAGTTATTTGTTATACAAGGGGGCAAAGTTGTATTTTAACGCCGAGTGTGGAATTGAAAAACGAGCAAGTGAAAGGATTCTATAGTTGAAACACGAGCGAAGCGAGTGGTTCGAGAATAGAATCCCGAACTTGCTAGTTTTTTAACACACGAGAAATAAAATACATTTGCACCCGAGTGTAACACAAAACTTTTCCCCTCACTATAGCGAGGAAACTACAACGCAAAAAATGCGTTTATCACTGCTTCCAGTAGTTCCACGGGTGGTAAATCATCTTTATTACTAGTTTCACCTACTTTTATCAATTTTAAAGCAGATAATTTGACTTTATTCAAGGTCAAATTACTTTACCCACTAGTGGATAAAATGCGTTTTTACCCGTTGGTATCACATTAAAGGACAAAACACGTGTTTCCGAGCTAGTGAGGGGAAAACGCAGGAAAACGCTTATGTATTACGTACACGTACATACCTATACATACTTTGTTTGGGGATTTTAGACAGGTCTCAATGTGCCCCTGTTCACCTATCCCTAATACCAGGTTGTCTCCACTGGTAGGGATGCACGGATTTTTTTTCCGTCTTTCCCTACTGGTAGGGATAGGTAGAAACTATTTAGACGCTCTAGTTTTTAGTGGGAATAAGTTTAGTAGACAAAATATTTCCACTCATTTCTACTTAACATGAAGTGTTTTCTTGAGTGCTATACATTTGTTTATTTTCTACTTAATCGATATCGACAAAAATCATGAGCTAAGTTCTTTTAAACCACCTTCCCGAATCCTGACTGAGGTGAAACTTTGCATGAATATGTAAATCGTATGAAAATGTCATATTATTATTAGGTAGGTACTTGGAGCTGATCTCAATAATCTTAATATCTCACATACATAACGACTTATGGTCAGTCTGGATTAAAAAGCGCACAGTGTGTTAAAAACCCCAATTTCGTCTCACCTTGCTTTACTTGCATAATTCTACTACCCTCCTAAGGCCCAGCCATACAAATGAAAAATCCAGAAGTTGCCACTGAAATATGAACCTTTATCGACATACATCCGATATCGGATCGGCTAATGTGAAAACGCACTATGTGGGAGCGTGAAAGATTTTTTTTTCTTGCTGTCTTGTTTCAAGATCACGTCTATCACTTGACATTTTGGCTTAAAGGTCTCGTAACCAGGCCATAAAATTTTCAAAAAAAAAGATACTTGACATTCTTGCCTTGCTTGACGTTCTGTGCATTTCTGATATAAAAGCGTTAAGTTATAAAAAGTATGTATTCACTATAAACATTTTTTTTGTTGTCACTATTTTGATTTTTTAAGATTATGAAATGAAGACTGTATGCAAACTGTCAGTTCAAACGGACACTGACAGATCTGTCAGTGTCAGTTAGCATACAAATCTTTTTTCAGATTATGATTTTTTTCAGACTGACTGTTTCCGGCCTTAGTGGATGCCAGGCTTAAAACGGAATCGAACTGTGTCGAATCGAGTTCTCATACAATCGAATGCGATTCGACGCGTCGCTGATGGACGCTATTTCATAAGAAATGCAGAAAGAAGCTTAGAGGGTGCGCTCACGGGCGACTTTTCGAAGTGACTTTTTTGTCGCGACCATGGGCTAGTATGAAAGTGCGCTCATGAAGCAACGCAACTTTTCATACAAATACGTAGGTCGTCGAGCAACTTTGTCGGCCGTGGGCGCGCACCCTGAATAGATAATATGTTGTAAATAAATAAAAAAAATATTTTTTTTAGCTCTGTCGGTGACACTGACAGCTACAAACTGCGCAGCCATTAAATTAGACAGTCAGAAATTGGCGCGTTGTTGATATATAATTTGTTGTTTTCAATTATTTACTTTTTTCACAGTAAATCCTAATTTTGAATATGTTTTATACTAGTAGGTAATTAATAAACCATGTCGAGTCCCGAAAAGAAACGTATGAAATACGATCCTAAAAAAGTACAATGTGAATCCTTAAATGTAACAGAAAAGCAACAAAAGCATACAAGGTCTGCAGTTAAAACAGAAACAGAACGTCAAATGGAGCTGAAGACAATGAAGAAGAAAAACTTTGTAATTGCATGTGAGAAGGTGTCATGTGAAGCATATTTAAATCGGCAAAAACGACTTCAAATCTTAAACTGGCCAACCTGTGCTAAAAGTGATTGTAGCCATTTATTGAAACAAGAGGTAAGATAGAACTCAGTGTTCAAGTAAGCTCTGTTTCTTCTCTATGTGCTAGCGACAGTATGTTATGCTTTTTTATTTGATATATGAGCATATCAAATAAAAAAGCATAACATACTAAAAAAACCTGAAAACTGTTTGTTCAGAATCGAGAGTAGAATCGATTGAGCTATATCTTGATGGGGGTAATATTTTTTGTTTTAATTTGTATTATTAGTTATTGTTTACGTGCCCATTCTACAAATTCGTAATACAACATTGTGCATATCATATTGTTAGAGGTTGTATACCTTTTTCAGTATTTATGGGCAGGGGTAGCCCCCTCCCCCCCCTCCCCCCAAAAAAAACCCCCCCAAAAATAGTGGGTCCAAGTACTAAATTTTTGCAGCCTGGATGTGGCCAAAATCATATTTTCCCCAAATATTTTTGCATATTTTTATTTTTTAAAAGAACAAAATGACATATTTCTTTATTTTAAGTCATGATATCACGTCAATACATAATTTGAAAAAAATAAAGTTGTAGGCATCATCAGTGTACTTATGATAGTATATAATAGGTATTAGGTAGTGCTAAAAAAAAGGACTCTTAGTATGAAGTATGTAAATCTTATATAAATAATCCTTGCCTTGAGTAATAAATAAGTTCAGGCATCAACCAGGTTTCCCAGACTTGTATTTTCCTAGTGTGAAGTTTTTATATTACAGGAAAATATTTAAAAATTTACCCTTCCTGTGGACTCGAACCCGCATTGACTGCAGACCGGACGGCTGCTCTTGTCCAATTGAGCTACTGAAGCCACGCTGGACTTTAACAAAACTTTCCATTCCTTTCCTTATGCATACATCTTTTTCCTTTTAATATAAAAACTTGAAATATTTAGTATTTTTAATGTTTCCATTTGTTATAAATTTACGCTGCACGAGCGGTGTGCCCGACAGTCGGGTTCTTGGTAGCGAAAGTGTTAATATAAAAACTTGAAATATTTAGTATTTTTAATGTTTCCACTTGTTATAAATTTATTCCTGGTCAGTATGTAAAATAGTAAAAAATATTTATCCATTAATTACATTATTTTATTACTTTTATTTCAGACTATCAGAGAAATGCCTTGTTATGCCACAGAGACTTTCAACATTGAAATAAAAAGTGGAATGTGGTTTGATGCATTAGAAGTGTGCCAAGTCAACATTTCTTGTGACCAATACTTATCAGCTGAGGTCATGAAAGAAATTTTAGAAATAATACTGGTAAGCATTAGTTTTTTTTATTATTTAATGATTAAATTTTAATCCTTCCCTACTGTGAATTAACATATGCACTGCCAGCATCTTTATCGTTATAAATATTAGAATAACTTTGCTGCATTGGCAATATTGCTACACAAAATTTTCCACAGGACTAATATTTCTGACCTCTGCAACCTCCTTTACTAGGGTTTATAGAATTTGTTAGCTATTTTAAGACAAACACATTTAAGAATCTGATCTTTTTATGATGACTAGCTGCAGTCTAGGAAACAATTTATATCAAAAGTAGTAAAGAATATGCAGTTATATAATTGCAAAGTATGTAAGTACTAAAAAAATTGCATTTTATGTTTCAGAATGCACATGATGACAGTTATGTAAACTACACAGTGGAGGAGCTAATAGACAAATGCCAACAAGTCCTGTCTTTGAACTTCAGCTCTCACCCTCCATGTTCCATGGAAATCAGGAAGTGCTACGAGAACTTCCTCACAACACCCATGGACTTGAAAGGCAACACATTTACTAACCGGATGGAATGTGGCTGTGATGATGGCATAATTAAATATTGTATGAACCGGCTTGAACATGACATAAATGCTGAAAGCGATGAGCCTTTAGTCAAACTCTATGAAAACACACCTTTTGAAATGAAGGAAGGTGTTCAAGGCTTACATTGGCAGAAGGAGAAGTTTGAAATATTTGAAGGACTTAAAAGACCAGAAAGAATTAAGAGGGTGATGGCAGTCCTTGAGAGTACCATTGAACTGTTACAATATGATCTTGCAATATGGCTAACAAGGTTTAACAATTTTATGTTCATACATTTTTCAATACAGTTCTAAGAATTTTTATCATTATTGTTCCCTAAGCTATTTATAGTAGATTTGTAGTTTTATCATGTTTTTCCTGTATTTAATAACACAAGACAAAACACGTTCTGAGAATTTGATTTGTGCCCAAATTTTTTTTTTAGTCTTTTCTGCTTTTTTTATCTTTATTATGTAGCTTTTGACGGCGGCTTCGCTCGCGTTAGAAAGAGACAAAAAGTAGCCTATGTCACTCTCCATCTTCTTCAACTATCTTCACTTTAAAATCACGTCAATTCGTCGCTTCGTTTTGCCGTGAAAGACGGACCAACAGACAAACACACACACACTTTGCCATTTATAATATTAGTATGGATATGACTAACTAGTTTAATTTTATTGTAGCCATTCACTAGCATTAACAAACTTCAGTAATCTTAATTTCTGTTGCTTAAGTATTAAAGCTGATGGATTTGTTTAAATATTTAGCTGATGGGTAAACTAACCAATTTTCAACATTTGCTACAGGCACACCAGAAATTTAGGCAGACAGATAATGAATTTGAAAAAACGACCCCTGCTTGCTATACTTCTGTGGCCAATTACCGCAAACTCACCCACTCAGCTACTGAACACTGGTAGTATGACCAAGAACTGTCGCCAGATAGTAGACTTGTTTATATACGTCATTCACCTGCAGTATCCTGAGGAACACATACAAGTGATGACTGTAAGTTTTATCATTATTTAGTTTCCTAAACTTTGGTATTCACATGTCCTAATAGAATTTTAAACCTTATCAAGAAATCTGTACCTCAGCCATTTGAAATATGCTATACTCAGGATGGTAAAAACATACATTGATGGTCAACTGTACCAGTGATATATCTTTAAAAAAAAAAACAACTATGATGGGTGGACTGTACATACAGGTGTATTTGTGTATTTGTTTCTGAATAAACATCAAGCCGATAAAGTTTTTGTCTTTTTTATGTAAATACTATATCTTAAGATTGATTAAAATTGATTTATTGTCTTATTTTGTTTCACTGTTATTTTTTCAGACGTGGCTAAACACGATGATTGAAATCATCTATATATGTGAAACAAACTCTGATGGTGACTATCCAAACATAGGAAAATACTGCTACTCGTTTGCAACAAAATTTTACGAATGCATGACAAATACCGATAAATGTAAGTACATAAAACTTATTCACAAAAGCTAGCTAGCAATATCACTAGAGTTTATAAAGTCTGAGCCTGCATCAACCATTATGTGAATGAGACACACATAGTAGTGTCTTGCCAGGGGCGGCTCATTCCGCGATTCTATCGCCGTGCTATAAGTACATGCCGGCGGCCGCGAGTTCGCGGCCTAATCAAGGGTGGCGCGCGTTCTCACGCAACGCACGTTCGCACTTTCTATTGTTATTTTACGTCGCGAATTTTTTTTCAGGTTCATATGCGATGTCCGCGAGTAGAATGGCTAACAATGCTAAGTTAAATAGACATAATTAATTAAATATGTACTATAGGACATTCTTACACAGATCTACTATTTATTAAGTCCCACGAAAAGTTCAATAAGGCTTGTGATGTTGGAACTTAAACCAGAATACTGTATATATACCTAGAAAGTACCCAAGACTTAAATATAATAGTATAAAATTTTATCTGAGTAATTAATTCGTTTTAATCCATAGGCAACCCTATCATCCGACGCTGCGCACGTGCGGCTGGTTTCTTTGTAAAAAATTTGTAGGCATTTCGTGAGCATCAAAGCAGTGGGCCTTCTGTACTTGTACTATTATTATATAGATAGATAGATAGAATACTCTTTATTGGCACCTCAGCAAGAGATACAGAAAAAAGATACAGCGGAGACAAAACAAATGATTATAAATAGAGGCAGACAACAGTCTTATCGCTAAAGAGCGATCTCTACCAGACAACCTTTGGGTAGCGGAAATAAAAAACATAATCAGAAAGAGTAGGTGCTTCGAAATGAAAAATCATACTTATTCTAATATATATTCTGTGGTCTTGCTTACAATTGCAAGGCCAATGCATTATCTCTTATGAATCTCTCTCTTATTCTTATTATGTTATGAATCTAATCTCTATAAAAGTGTCTAATCTGGCAAACACAGTTTAATCAGCATGCTAGTATTTTCGGTGCTAGTATACAAAACGAACACAGTATGATTCTCTCTGTATGTTTGAAATGCAAATATTTATATGTATTATATTACTGATTTTGTGTAATATTTCACATTTCATAATGTATTGAAAATATGTGTCTGTATTTTACAGGTCTGTCCAATGACTCAATAATACATATATTGGAAAGGATTCAACCCTCATTCATGAAATACTTGATCGGAATGCATGTGACCAAATCATTCATAAGAGTCAAAGAAAAAGAAGACAATGTGATTAGAATTTTAATTGACTACATTGAAAAATGTAAAAAGGAAGGATATCCTGAATGCAGTGACATACAAGTATCAAAACAACAATCTTCCTCAACAGATAAAACATTTAACATGTTACTGTCTTTGATGGAGCAATGCAGACTGGACGAAGTTAGCCTTTCAAACTCTGATAACAACAATAATAATGGATTTCTCAAAATCTCATCCTCAAAGTCTGATTATGAAGTTGTCAGTGCATATCATGTGGTACATGTACTATATGTAACAATTGAGGCTCTCCTAGATGCTTACAGTGTGAAAACTGTACAAGAGACATTAAATGATCTCAATAACAAGTTACTGCAAGATCCTTCACAACCTGCTCAAGTTGTTGTACCCACACCTGGCATATATTCAGTTTCTGTAGACTACATAAAAAAATATAGGACAATTTTTATGTCCCTACAAGAACTTATAAAACTGAAGCAAGAAATGATGGAAAAGGATGGGTGGCCAGAAGTGCTAAACCTGTTTAATGATATATTGGAATAACATTCTCAATATTTTAAGATTACATATTTTTACCTGGATGTACCTGTTGATTAAACTATTTTTAAGTAAGTTAAAGAAGTTACCATGATACTTGAGAAATAAATAATACTTCTATATTTTCCAAATAAACTGTTTTAATTAAACTACCATACATATAAAATATTAACTAGTATTTGGGCATGAAATGACCTCTTGCTTTCCTGCTGCGTTTGGCCCTCTCTATATCAACATCAGGGTACTCTGCTTTAAGTTTTTCCATGTCCATATCAGGGAACCTTTTCAAAAGGTGCTGCACATGATGAAAGTCCCTGTTCCGAGCCCTGCGTTTCTCATTCAGCTGTTTCTCTCTATACAATCGGAAGAACTTCTTCACAGCCCTGCTGTTAACAATTCCATGTTCCAAATAAGGTTTTACCCACCGACTATTCATAAATTGCGGAATAAAATATTCCTTCTTCTCATACTTTTCAGGTAAACCAAAAACGTTTACAACATCAGTTACTGGTCTCTCTCCAGTTTCTCCTGTCTCTAGCTGGTAGTATGCAACGTTACGCTCCCTTACAACTGTTTCTATATTATTCATGGACTCTTGTACTTTATCTATTCTTTCTGGGTTAGGAAACAATCTTACTTTTTCGTTACAGGCATGTTCCATAGTATAAAGCATATTGCGTTCTTTTAAGAGCACATACCACAGCTTGTGTAGATCCGTATTCGATTTTATCCTAAGCTCGTCTAGTTTCCATGCTCTTCCTACTTTAATATTTGTTTCTTTCCAGTTTTTCTTCGTATCGAAAAATTCCATTAGATCTTTAACAACATTTGTTGTATGTATAGTTTTTCTGTTGAAAACGGGGACACAAGCACCGACAACATTGTAAGAGTGGTGGTACAGCGCGACTGAAGTCTTAAATAAACTCCTGATACCAGGAATATTCATTTTATGTGGTATTTATTATACTTTACGAAATTATGCGAAGCTTTTCAGGTTAGAATTTTTAAGACGAACACCAAGTGACATTGACAAGATACTTATTTTTTAAAGAACTACCGCCTGGATGCAAGTTCTTGAAGCCAAATCGCGCTTGACTTCTCCAAAGGACTGCGCTTGACCAAACAATTAAGCTAGGAACATACTACGCGGACGTCCGTCGTAAAACGACCGCGACCGTATCGAATGATCTGTACACCCCACATTGTTTATGGTCTCTATGAGACACTAACTCTATATATATCTGTGGTGAGCTGTCACTGCTCTCTTGATTCTCCTCCGCTGAGCCAACAGCCAACAATATGGCTCCTATATTTTTATATTAAATCGTAGTTAATCCGTAATGCGAATATTATAATCTGACACACAATGTAATGTTTTCAATATATAAACAATATTAAAAACTGCATTGGCTGGATTTTGGGTGTTTCAATTAATCTCATGTAAGTACCAACATTCTTTATATTTCACATGTCGGCAGCGACGCAAATTCACTGCGCCCTTCGTCTGCTATTAGGTTACTAGTGCCCAGAGATGAACGCTGCACGATTGGAAATTTGTAACCTGATTTGTTAACACCAAGACGGTTTAAGATTTTGAGGTTATACATGTGACACAAGATTTCTCTCCCCTCGAGTAATCTGATATATTTCCCAAATCCAGCCAATTCGCATTTATCAAGATGACTACACCAATGAAGAATACGGACCATAATATCCCTGTCGAAAAACTTGATGGCATTAACTCCTACGTCAACTGGAAATTTGCTATGCAAATGTTGCTGACCCTGGAGGGTCTATGGAAGTGCGTCGAGGGCACCAATGCCGATACGACCCTGGACAGCCGTGCTTTGGCTCGCATTTGCCTCTCCATCAAGCCCAATTTATACCAATATGTCAGAGATGCAAAGACTGCTAAGGAGGCTTGGAAGAAGCTGGCGGATACGTTCGAGCCAAAGGGCCTTTACAGGAAGGTACTTCTACTCAGACAGCTTCACAGGATTGAATACAAGCAGTATTCCAACATGTCAGAATACATAGAGGCTGTCATGCGGCTAGTACAACAGCTTGATGACATCGGGAAGACCATTGACGATGCTGAGGTTGCTGAGATACTGCTGTCTGGCCTACCTCAAGAGTTCGACAATCTTGTCTCAGGCTTGGAGACTGCCTGTTTAACCAGTAATTTGAAAAGTGAGGTTGTCCGTACGCGTCTGCTTCAGGAGGAGCACAGGCGCAACGGCGAGGAGAACTCCACGGCTTATTATGTTAAAAAGAAGAAGGGTGCCTTATTCTGCAAATACTGCAAAAGGAATGGACACACGGACAAAAGGTGCTTCAAGAAGAAAAAGGATGAGCAGAAGAATCCACACGAATCTATGTATGCTTGTGCGAATGCAGCCTTCAGTGAGGATTCCAAAGAGTTCATTCTGGATTCAGGCTCGACGTCCCATATGTGCTCAGACAAGGACCTTTTAGTGAAACCCAAGGTAAAAGTTCTGTTGTTTTTATTGCTAATGGTCAAAAACTAGTTAGTAGTAATACTGGTAGGGTTCCCATAACTTCTAGTATAAGCCTAAATAATGTTCTCCATGTGCCAGACCTCACTAGTAATTTGCTGTCAGTAGGACGTGTTGCAGACAGGGGATATACTGTCATTTTTAATAAGGATAACTGTCAAATATATAAAGAATGCAAAATCACAGGCAACCATGTTTTAACTGCTAGGAAAGAAAAAGGGTTGTATAAAGTTAAGGTGCAAGGGCGGCGTGTCCTTGAGGAGGAGTCTCTCAAGCCCATGCATAGGCAAGGGACAGAGAAGGCTCATGCTGCGTCAAGTGTGTCTATGGGCACATGGCATTCACGCCTTGGACATTTATCAGAAGAAGGTATGCGGACACTGGGTGATGGGAAACATTGCATGAATTTTCGATTTCAGGCTCAAGACATGCATGGTAGTTGCGAGTCGTGCTTGGCTGGGAAGATGCCTCGAGCTCCTTTCCCGGTCAGCACCAGCCGTGCTTCCCAACCGAACCAGCTCATACATTCAGATGTCATTGGCCCGATGCAAGTACGCTCATGGGGCAACGCACGCTACTTGCTAACCTTCACGGATGACCATACCCGGAAGACATGGGGATACTTGATGAAGAACAAATCTGAGGTGAGTTCCCATTTCATTAATTTCAAAAACCTAGTAGAGAAACAAAAGGACTTGCCAATTAAAGTGCTTCGCACTGATAATGGTACAGAGTATGTTAATCATAGACTCAGTAGTTATCTTCAGAAGCATGGCATTATTCACCAGACTACTGTACCCTACTCGGCACAGCAAAATGCCAGAGCAGAACGTGCAGGAAAAACTATATTTGATAAAGCAAGAGCAATGTTACAGGAATCTGGCCTTTGTAATCGCTACTGGGGAGAAAGCGTAATGTGCGCGATTTATTTGAAAAATAGGTCTCCTACCAGGGCTCTGTCGGGTGACATTCCTGAACGCTTATGGTCTGAATCTGAGATAGATGTTAGCCATTTACGCGTCTTTGGTTGTCTTGCTTATTCTTTAATTCCTAGTCAAAAACGTCGCAAGCTAGATGCAAAAGCAAAAGCGTACATTTTTGTGGGTTACGGTGAACATTGCAAAGGTTATCGTTTGAGTGATCCTGCCAATCCTCGTAACGTAATACTTTCAAGGACAGTATCTTTTATAGAAAATAAATTTCCTGGTAAAAATGACAGGTGTAAGGCAAAATGCGGAGATGATTTTTATTTTTATAATGTTGACATGAGCAATGGCAATTTTAATGTTAACAATTTTAATAATGTGGATAATTTAAATTCAAATAAATCTAGTCATGATGTTTTAAATGATGAAATAATTTTAAATAATGAAATGAATTTAAATAATAATGCCAATTTTAATAATGAAAGTGATAAATCTAACAAATCTTGCTCAACTAGCCCTCGTCAAATTTCAGATGCGGAGACGCTGACGCCACCTGCGTGGTCGCCGTTGTCTGAAAGATACTGTACTGGCGATGAAGGTGATGATGACGCGCGTGATGGGGACTATGTGCCGGAGGGCTCAGAGTCTTCGCTTCCTGCGTCATCACTTGATAGTAATGACAAAGGTAATGGAGCTTGTGTCCCACTGGACATTGTGTCTTCTGTGCCGGAGTCTTCTTCACCTGGTAAGGAGTCAATGTCGTCGGTCACTGCCGACACATCTAACTCTCGCCCCGTACGTAGTACGAGAGGTACTGTACCGAGCAGATTTGACAGCTACGATTTATCCATGTTATCAACCATGGCTGACGGGTCATTAGATGAACCCTCGTCATATGAAGAAGCGGTCAACTCTCCAGAGAAGGATAGTTGGTGCGAGGCGATGCAAAGTGAGTACAGCTCTATGATCAAAAATAAAGTTTGGACGCTAGTTGATAGGCCCAAAAACGAAAATATTGTTAAGTGTAAATGGGTTTTTAAAAGGAAACTAGATGATTCAGGTAAAGATTCTAAGTTTAAAGCTAGACTGGTTGCTCGGGGCTTTAGTCAGAAAGAGGGGATAGATTTCACTGACACTTTTTCACCCGTAGTGAGGCACAGCACCTTGAGAATTTTATTTTCTTTAGCAACTGAATTAGAATTAGAAATTGATCATATAGATGTCACTACTGCATTTTTAAATGGAGAATTAAATGAACGAATTTTTATGGAACAACCATCAGGTTTTAAATCTAATGACAAAGTTTGTTTATTAAATAAGAGTATATATGGCCTGAAGCAGGCAAGTAGGATGTGGAACGCAAAAATCCATTCAGTTTTGTCACAAAATAATTATATACAAAGTAAATGTGAACCTTGCATATATACTAAGAAAACTGAGACAGAATATGTAATTATAGCCCTGTATGTTGACGATTTCTATATTTTTCATAATAATTGTATTAAAAATGTTTTAAAACTTTTGCAAGATAATTTTGAAGTTCGTCATTTAGGTAAATTACAAAATTGTTTAGGTATGAATGTTTATAGGAAAAATGGCATAACTACATTAGATCAGTCAGCATACATAAGGCGTTTATTATTAAAGTATAATATGATGAATTGTAAGGCTGTTTCCACACCACTACCTGTAAATGTAAAATTTGAAAAATCAGAAAAAGCATGTATTGATGATGATGCATATAACTATAGGCAATTGTTGGGCAGTTTGATGTATTTAAGTGTTTGTACAAGACCTGATATATCATTTGCATGCAGCCAGTTAGGCATGTTTAGTAATTGTTTTGATGAAACTCACTGGCGCGCTGCAAAACGGGTTCTGCGTTATTTAGCTGGTACAATTGATTATAAACTGTACTTTACTAAAAGCAATAGTTTTGATATTAATGCTTACACAGACGCGGACTGGGCAAACGATATATCAGACCGTCGATCTTACACCGGGTTTGTCATAAAATTAGGCAATAATGTTATAAATTGGGAGGCCCGAAAGCAGCGTTGTATTGCTCTATCTAGCTGTGAATCGGAGTATATAGCTATTGCTGACGTTTGCAAAGACATTTGCTTTGTTAAAAGTTTCATTTCTGAAATTCTAGACAAAACTTGTAATGTAGTTGTATTTAACGACAGTCAAAGTGCACAAAAGTTGCTTCTTGTAAAAGATCACTCCCATAAAAGAACTAAGCACATAGATCTAAGATATCATTTTGTAAAAGATTTAGTTCAAAAGAAATACCTAAGTGTACAATATTTGCAAACTGACCATATGGTGGCAGATGTACTAACTAAGCCTTTATGTAGTCAAAAACATAACACCTTTGTGAAAGCATTAAATCTCAAACCGTAGTTTCTAAAATGTTTTGTTTTTGTGATGAACTGATGTTATTATGTAAAGTTATGCATCATTTACTGTTTTTATTCTTAGCATGCTATAATATAAAATTGTATGAAAGCTTGTTATATTTAAGCTCTACATAAATGTTCTAAACTAGAGTTAGTCAATATAGTAGAGCCATATTTAAATATAATATAATCCAATGTGATGTGTAAGGAGGAGTATCGAATGATCTGTACACCCCACATTGTTTATGGTCTCTATGAGACACTAACTCTATATATATCTGTGGTGAGCTGTCACTGCTCTCTTGATTCTCCTCCGCTGAGCCAACAGCCAACAATATGGCTCCTATATTTTTATATTAAATCGTAGTTAATCCGTAATGCGAATATTATAATCTGACACACAATGTAATGTTTTCAATATATAAACAATATTAAAAACTGCATTGGCTGGATTTTGGGTGTTTCAATTAATCTCATGTAAGTACCAACATTCTTTATATTTCACATGTCGGCAGCGACGCAAATTCACTGCGCCCTTCGTCTGCTATTAGACCGCGACCGATCAGTGTGCACGGAACAAAACATCCGGCAAGCCAGATTTCGATCGGACGTCCACACGCTCAAGGCCACGTCCACGTCCGTCGACCGATAGTTTGCACGGCTACGTGTATTTCCATTGTCCAGATTCCCGTCCGCGGTCGATTTACGACGGACGTCCGCGTAGTGTGTTCCTAGCTTTATACTTAACCAAGATTCTCTTATCGTATCACATCGTCACTAACAGCAAAGAATTGATCCGCCTTCGCAAACTAGGAATACATTAACTTCGTAAATTACGGAGTGAGAGTGAAGAATGCTTTTCGGGATCTGGATTAAAACACTAGTATTCAGGCCGTAATGGTAAAAAAAAACTGCCCATTCTGTTCGAGATATAATAACAAACGCGTATTAAAGCATATCACGAAAAAACATATTATTTCACATATCAAAACAAAGAAAATAGAATTTCAATCTATGAAAATATATGATTGAAGACCACCAAATCACGACAATATTAACAATAAAAATTGGTTGTCTGTAAAGTCGGTTTACGGACGGTAGTTTAACGTGATAACGTCAAACATTACAGTAGTATAGACAGGGGCGGTCAGAGTATAGCAAAAGGGGCCCGATTCTGGGACTTTTTTCACGTTTTTTTATTTATTTATTTATTAAAAATACACAAAAGTTAACAGTATTTCACCAAAGCACTTATGTGGTAATATAATTATGTACATGTTAAATTGACATAAATAAAAGCAAACACACTTAAAAGTTAAACTATGGTTATTACATTAATCACCTAAGGAGTGTAGAGTCTATGAACCTTAAGAGTTTTCTGTAAAACACACCAACACTATCAGCAAATATGTCAATATCGTCTGTCTCCAACATGATGCGGTGCGCCGGCCGCCGCGAACAGGCGCCGCCGCCGCCGCGCCGGCACCGCGCCCGGCATGCCAACCACCACATTCGCTCTTGGCACTTGCAGCCCCATTCTCTCAAGCACGGATGCGTCATCTACTCTATGGTGAAACAGTTGGCGGTAATGCATAATATGCAGCAGTTTCCGTCTAGTTTCTAGAGTTTGAAGACCAACCATTCCTGTTACGAATAGAGATGGATACATGTATGGGTAATATCCGTACAGTCGTTTGTAAATGTGCCTACAGAACTTCCTCTGCACTCTTTCTAGTGATTTGCCAATAACTTTTGGGAATACTGGTGTGAGTAGATAGATAAAAAACCTTTAACACAATTATCAAAAGTGAATACTTTACAATCTTTCCTCAAAGCTCTTCGCTCCATCCATTTACCACAATGATGGCAATGTTTGCCAAAGCAGATCAGATTTGGCTATGAAAAAACATACGTATATATAAGGTCCTAATTTATTAGTTGCAGATATTTTAACACATGATACTTTACATTAAAATAATTAACTTTAAATATAAATTAAGAAATCTTTTCATGTAACTTTTTTGATTTCATTTTCCTAACAAAAAAATTAATTATAATTTCGTCTAAAAAAAATCATCATGTGCATTATCACATGTCACAATAACACTGTCTGTCATGTCAACAATTGTTTGTTGTAAATGTCGTAAAGGTTCGGCGGGAAAACTGCACATGTCATTGAAGTGGCCAGTTACAGTTAAGTGGTACGTAAAAGAGGAACTATAGAATCTGTTCAATGAGTTTTCATTTAATAATCACATAAACAGGGTGTTTTTACGTAGCAAATTAGTTTTTCCGTTTTCTCCAAAAAAACATCGTAAAAGCTATAATGTTTCACGGTTTAATATACTCCAGAGACCGAGTACTATCAGCTGTAAAAATATCTGCATCTAATAAATTAGGACCTTATATATTATAATCCTTAAAAAAATATATGTTTTACTATAATAGAAAGTAATATTGCAAATACTTACAATTTTTGGCATTGTATGACCATTTCAATTTTCAAATAAAACCTTAGACCTATATATAGGGACCCGACATGTTGTTCTATGCCATAGATTTATATATATTAAGCTAGATTGAGTTGTTAACCCAAAAACTTTTACTAGTCTGACAAGAACGCCTTTCTGCACCGGTGATAAAGTTCAATTTAGTATGGCAAAAAAGTGTGAGCTCAGTCCCTATTGTACCATGTTTAGCGGCCCAAATGTCATTGTCAGTGAGTTCCAAAGACAGGGGACAGCGGAATCACATTTTTTGCCATACTAAATTGAACCTTATTACTGAGACAAAAAGGTGACCGTTTTCGCTATTCTGAACTATCGGAAACGGTCCACATGAGAGGGCATTGTTTGGGCTGGTGTCCCTCTCGCACGTGTGGCCAGTGTTAATGAGCCATAATAGTAGTATTTTTATATATGTATATATATTACCTGACTTTATAACTTCTTATATTATTTTAGTGTTATTTTCAAACTAGGGTTTCGATATATTTCAAAGAATTGGAAAATAATTACAATGTAATTATTTTGATGCCAATAAATCAAAGATTTGTATAATTAAAAACGACGTTCACTGAATAATGTTGACATTGTCAGTAAGTGCGAGAGGGACACCAGCCCAAACAATGACCTCTCATGTGGACACACTTTTTGACCTAACTACACAATCTAGTTTAATAATTCTAAATCTATGATGAGTTCAGACGGGATATGTTCTGTAAAAAGTCGTATAAATTACAATAATTAATTTTGTAAAGCTGAGTTTAGACATGCAAGTTATTGCTGCAAGTTTTGAGACAGAAGTATATGCTAGAAAGAGATGCAGATATTTGCCACTCACTCTTACCTATAGTTGCGTCTCAAAACTTGCAGCAATAACTTGCCGGTCTAAACTCAGCTTAACGAGAACAACACACGGGCGCGCCATCTGTCCCAGCTGTGGTGCTTTACTCAGGCCACACGCTATAACCATACCGAGCGCATCGATCAGCCGCTTAGTTCCAACGCGCGCCAATAGATGGCGCTAAAGCTATATTGCGAAACGGGACAGTGACGTCATCTTTTTCGTGCATGCTGCCCGTAGTAACAAGTTATTAGACGTTATCACGTCAAAAATTATCATTTTAGAACCTGCGTTTTTAATCAAAGCTTAAACAAATTAAGAAAGCTTTCGGAACGTCACATCATGTCATGATTATTTATGGTTAGTTTTTTTGTTAGGAATGTTAGGAAGACGACGCAGGGCTGGAAGAAAATGTTTGTGATTTTGTAAAAAAGCTGTTTTTGTGTATTTTTCATTTAAGTTTTTATCGACTTATCAAGAACCGAATGGAAGTGTTAGTGCTGTGCTGCTTTTAGATAAATTTTATTACGGAGAGGAGAACCATTCGAAGGTATGATAGTGAATAAGACTAATAAGTTTTTAGACCTCCACATTTCAAGTTTTCTTTAAGCGTGTAGGTCAAAATGTAAGTTCTGCGTATAAAGGCGAGATTATACTTATCAATAAAAAAAAATCCTATTCATAATATAATTATGATGTTTTGAAGTAAACACAGGTAACCTTTTTATGACAACAGTATTAAATTTAAACAGTAAAGTTATTTCATCACATATGTGGAAACTTCAGGTTACTTTTTATATAATAAAATTTTATGAAATTAAGATTGAGCTTGAAGAGAATATCAAATTTAATGATGATATTTTATACACTCTTGCTGACATAATCATACAATGTTACTATTTCTGTCATAAACATTTTTCCAACGGTACCTATACAAATACACTACAATATATAATTTAACAATTTCAATATACACAGAAAAATACCATGTTATAATAAAAAATCCAACAGAGGTTTAAAATATTATCCGAGTAAACATCTACTTTTAAAGTGATTGCCTAATTTTTGCAAATTAATAAATTAAACACATCATCCTCCTTGCATTATCCCGGTATTCGTCACGGATCATGGAACTCTCAAATAATAAATTAAACTAAATCTGTATACATATCATTACACAAATTTTAGATGCTATATAACGCTGATAATACATAAGTAATAGGCACCTACCATGTACATTGAAATTGTTTTGAATACTATCCTCAGAATTTTATTCTATTTGAAAAGTATTGGTAACAAGAAGTCTGTGTGTCTCCATAAAATTTTATTTAGCCTTTTGTACATATTGTTATGTATAATTTTGCTATTATTGTAGTCCTATAAGAGCCATTATTAGGTTTATGCCCCAAGATATTTTGGTAAGCCATAGCATCATAACACTGTATTAGGGCTCCCGGTCGCGTAATTAAAGTCCGGGTACCCGTGTAGTCCGTGTGTCCGGATCGACGGACTCTAAAAACCCGCGGGTCCGATCCGTTCTCGACGTATAGTGATGCTTGATGGTCGTTCGCGTTTTCGGTTCAAGCGAATATTAAAATCAGTTTAAAGAACCAAAAATGATAAAACCTTAATAAGTAAAATGAAAAAGGGACAGCGGAGCAATTGTGACTGGGGGACAAATTTTAACTACTCGATTTTTTCCATGTTTTACATTTTAGGCATTATTATATAGAGCACGAGTTTTCAGTGGCCTAAATTAGTATGATGTCAGAAAGCATGAAACTTGGTATGGACATAGCTTTGACGTTCATAAGAATAAATAGAAGTAGAAACACGCCGAGGAGTCAATCTCTTCAGCTACTATTATCTCCCATTTTTAGCGTTTTTAAATTTTCACGAAAACTACTAAAGGAATATTACGAGTAGGTATTTACCAGAAAGATGTCTAGGAGAAGTACCATGAAATTCTCTACAATACTTCCATTTAAAGTATATTACTAACAGTCGATAGTGCTACCCCTAGTAGTTAAAAACAAATATTATTCGGGGGACTTAAGCATAATTTGAAAATGATGAGTTAAAAGCTTACCTACCCACTTTAAAAGACACCTACTTTAAAAGACAGTATTGTAGAAAATTTTATGGAGAATATACTTTTCCTAAATATCGTGATTATAGCTTTCACGGTTTTCATAACAATATAAAAAATCTGAAAATCTAAATATATAAAAGAAGAAGCTGACTGACTGACTGACTGACTGACTGACTGACTGACTGACTGACTGACTGACTGACATATCAACGCACAGCCGAAACCGCTGGTCCTAGAGATTTCAAATTTGGCACGTAGGTTCCTTATATAGTGTAGAGGAGCACTAAGAAAGGATTTTCCAAAATTCATCTCCTAAGGGGGTCAAATGGGGGTTCAAAGTTTGTATGGGGAAACAAGATTAGTTTGACTATTTTATTCGAAACTTCACAGGAAGATTCCTTAAGACATATGACTGAATACGTGTTTCAGGTTTTTTGAAAATTTAACCTCTAAAAGGGTGAAAAGGGGGTGATAAAGTCAAAAAATCAATATGGGTATCGTTTTTATGGTTTATCGGGTCGCTGATCACGATAAATACAACGTTTTTAAAATCTAACGAGGCGGAAGTGAAATACCTTCTCCCCTGTTGTGGTGCAATGGGGTTTAAATATCAAAAAAATATATAAAAGAAGATATTGACTGACTGACTGACATATCAACACACAGCCGAAACCGCTGGTCCTAGAGATTTCAAATTTGGCACGTAGGTTCCTTATATAGTGTAGAGGAGCACTAAGAAAGGATTTTCCAAAATTCACCTCCTAAGGAGGTCAAATGGGGTTCAAAGTTTGTATGGGGAAACAAGATTAGTTTGACTATTTTATTCGAAACTTCACAGGAAGATTCCTTAAGACATATGACTGAATACGTGTTTCAGGTTTTTTGAAAATTTAACCCCTAAAAGGGTGAAAAGGGGGTGATAAAGTCAAAAAATCAATATGGGTATCGTTTTTATGGTTTATCGGGTCGCTGATCACGATAAATACAACGTTTTTTAAAATCTAACGAGGCGGAAGTGAAATACCTTCTCCCTGTTGTGGTGCAATGGGGTTTAAATATATAAAAGAAGATATTGACTGACTGATTGACATATCAACACACAGCCGAAACCGCTGGTCCTAGAGATTTCAAATTTGGCACATAGGTTCCTTATATGGCGTAGAGGAGCACTAAGAAAGGATTTTTCAAAATTCTCCTCTTAAAAGGGTGAAATGGGGGTTTAAAGTTTGTATGGGGAAACAAGATTAGTTTGACTATTTTATTCGAAACTTCACAGAAGGATTCCTAAAGACATGACTAAATACATGTTTCAGGTTTTTTGAAAATTTGACCCCTAAAGGGGTGCAAAGGGGGTAAAGTCAAAAACACAATATGGGTATCGTTTTTATGGTTTATCGGGTCGCTGATCACGATAAATACAACGATTTTTAAATCTAATGAGGTGGAAAAGAAATTTTCTCCCCTGTTATTGTGCAATGGGGTTAAAATATCCAAAATAGCCATAAGTATAGCTTTAGTTTTTATCTTTACTTCTGGTTCAAGAGATTTCAAATTGACACGGAAGTTCCTTAGAGGAGCACTAAGAAAGGATTTTTCAAAGTTCACCTCCTAGCATGATAATTTGACAGGGGCAAGGACAGGGACAGGGACAGGGCCAGGGACAGGGACAGGGACAGGGACAGAGACAGGGACAGGGTCAGGGACAGGGACAGGAACGGGATAGGGTTAGGGATAGGGATTGGGATTGGGATTGGGATTGGGATAGGGATAGGGATAAGGATAGGGATATGGATATGGATAGGGATAGGCATAGGCATTGGGATTGGGATTGGGATAGGGATAGGAATAGGGATAGGGTTAGGGATAGGGATAGGGATAGGGATTGGAATTGGGATTGGGATAGGGATAGGGATAGGGATATGGATAGGGATAGGGTTAGGGATAGGCATTGGGATTGGGATTGGGATTGGGATAGGGATAGGGATAGGGATTGGGATAGGGATAGGGATAGGGATTGGGATTGGGATAAGGATAGGGGTAGGGGTGGGGATAGGGATCGGGATCGGGATCGGGATAGGGATAGGGATAGAAATAGGGATAAAAATAGGGGACGGGGACGGGGATAGGGATAGGGGAGGGGCGGGGACAGGGACGGAACGGGGACGGGGACAAAGATAGAGATAGGGACGGGGATAAGAATAGGGATTGGGGTCGGAATAATCGGTCGGCAATCGATATTTAGGCAGTGTAAAATGCAGGTGGCCCAGTGGGAAGGTATTAGTAAGTAGGCATCGGCGAGTATCCTGCATCCGTAAACTATTACATTCAATGTGCTGTAAGAAGATCGTTGTTTGCTTGCCTTTTATATGTTTACGTTTGCAATAAGTATAAGCAAAATGGAAAAAATTGTAAGCGATGATGCAAGGAAGTACTTTTTACCCTACCGACCATAGCGTCGAGATACTGGCTATGTGGGTTGTATGAAGTTTCCCCAGTATAAATATTTATATAGGTAAAATACATACATATTCGCACCTACGCTGTGGTCGCTGTGTAACAATTCTACAATCATTGCAAGAATTTCTTTTAAAACAATATTAATATGTGTAAGGTACAGTCAGCCAAAACTGGACCGTACAGCAAATAGATCAGTTACAATGGCCCTCCAGTCGAGAATTGCCCCGCTTTACCTTAATCGAAATAATCGCGGACAGATGTACCTACAAAGAAACCTACGGATCCAAATGAAAATCTTATTTTTTGTAAACGTTTCAATAAGAATACTTTTATTACGCGGGCGAAGCCGCGGGTAAAAGCTAGTAGTGATATAAAAATGAGGGAAAAGAGGGGAAACATTGACACCTCGGCGTCTGCGTACTTTTATTTTTTTCTGTTGTGTTTGTAAGTTACCTATATACATGTCAAGTCTCATGCTTTTTGTCACACCCTATCCTACTAGCGCAAGTTAAGAACCAGGACTATGGATACATATTCACTTCAAGGTGGTTCCCTTCAAAATAAAAAATAAAAATATACCATCCTTAACTAGGTATTTGTAAAACAGCGCTGCTACATCTAGAACTTTTCAAACAAAAGGTTTGTCCTTGTCAAAGGGAAGCCGGGTGTGAGGTATGAGTGTCATTATTATTAGTAAAAATCACCACGGGTATTGGTTATTGTGCCATCCACAAGTCATTATTACCTTTGTCTTCTCATGCGACGTTAATTCTACTAACTTCTTAGATAAAAATTAATAACTCGATAGTTCAAATACATTTCATTTAGTATACGCGATATAATCCGTTTCCATAGTTATGTATTTTATCTATTTAAGTATGTATATCGTCGCGCAGCACCCAGAGTACAAGCTTCGCTTAGTTTGGGGCTAAGTCCATCTGTGTAATGTCCCCAATATTTATTTATTTATTTTAAAACTATAAGACATAGATATAACTATTATAAATTGCATGAGTAACTGTCGCGGTAACCGAAGACAATATTTTCAAGTATATTTGTCAGCATCTGTAAATATAGTAAGTACCTATAGGTGGTATGGTCCTTATAGGTAGTTAGTAAGTCCCCATGAATATCATAAAACAATCAATTAATATAACTAATATAGTATTTTTCACACAAACCAATACCCTTCTATTAGTTAACCTAGAGACAAATAAAGTCCATTAAACTTGCAATTGCCTTAAGCAACTTTATCGAAAAAACCAATAGACTAGTGTGCCTGGCGAAAGTATGGACCTATAAGAATACGTTTGTAATATTTGTATAGCCTATAATGTAACGGGAATAAGTGCAAAAAATATAATTAACACGTTATTGACTCAAATAAAATGAGTATGTATAAAACCAATTCGTATTCGTTCGCTATATTAACATAAATTTTAAAATTCACCTATTTTTTAAATACAAACCGGCACGGCAATAAGTCGATCGGTCCGCCGGCCGCCTCGTGTGTTCAATACCCGAACGGTGCCGAAGTCCGTGCGTCCGGCCGTCCGGCCCCGAACGCCGATTCGGCACTACACGCGCGAACGGCACTACACGGGAACGGACTTCGGCGGGTTCGGGTAGTTCGGACGCTTAGCACCGCCGGGGCTAAGGGGCCGGACGCACGGATCGGCGGGTAGTAACGAATATCCAGAGCCCTACACTGTATAGGTATCAAGGTAGCTTAGTGTATTTTATATTCTAATAAACAAAGGGCAACTACTATAGAGATACTATGCTTCATACAGAATGAAAATTTGGGCAAAAATACCTGAGCCTGAGAGATAAAGAGTGATATAATACAAACCCAGTTTGGCTTTTGGATGTCTGTATACATCCAAAAAGCATCTGCATATTGTGTTTAGTATACCTCCAACCCAAATAACAAAATATATTTTGTGGTAGCTTGTGAAAAAATACCTATTTGGGAATTTTGCTGTGCTAATCCAGTGTTGTCAACTACTGGCTCTGCCATTAGGCTTAGTATCACAGTTGGCTACAAGACAAGAGTATTTTTGGCTATTATTAAGGGGCAGCCCATAGTACAATATTTGAATATTGCTGGCTGGCCAAGAATGCCTTTGGCATTTTATGGTATTGTACACTGTTGACAATTTAAAAGTGCTTATTGTAAGCCTATTTGAATAAAGAATATTTTGATTGATTGATTGATTGATAAAGGCATTTCTGGTATTTGTTCAGTATAGAAATATAAATAAATAAAATTGTGCTTGTTGTTAAAGATAAAATTGAGCTGCAAGCCAGACATGAAAACTGGTGGCAAAGATTGAAGAATGTTGGCCATAACATTTGGTATGATTAGGAGCAGATCTGCTCCATATGGTTTCAATATCTTATCTTCTTCTAGTTTATTATCTCCATTTGGGATGTCTTTCAATAAAGAAAAGTTGTAATAATACTATGTCTGAGGAGGTTGTGGAGGAGTTACCGGGACCTTGTCCTAAAGCAATGAGGTGACACTGGCACCAGAAGAGTATTCCAGGACTGGACTTTTTATGGGTTTTCTAAATGGTATATGCGTAATGTTGGATGGTAAAAGTGCTATTGAACCTTAAGTCTAAGGAGAGACTGCCTTCTTGTATTGTGTTGGAGTTGTGTTCTAATGAATTGATTAAATACGATGCCCACGGCTACTTTCAGTGCGGTGGAGAAAAATCCACTCGCGGGAGCTTTGGTTATAGAATGATGTGATCTTAAATCCCCCGCTTAAAAACACCGCTCAGAACAGAGTAAAATGGCAAAGCTTGGAGGAGGCCTTTACCCTAACAGGGACCACAAATAACTAAAAAGACAAATGAAATGAAAAGTAAAGAAGAAAGACAAGAATGTGGAAAGAAGGCTAAATATATATAAAAATATATGATCTTAAATAAATCTATAAAAGGGTAAGCCTTTGTCCTAGGCTTCCTAGCCTAGAAGGAAACTGCCCAAAAATATAATTATTCTAAATTCAATCTAAATCTTGAAAAAATAAAATGTTTTAAGTTAAAATGCCCAAGAATTATGTTCACCTAAAATACCTACATATATCATATATCATGCGCTGAAATGTTAAGAACCGCAAATTTCAAGAAATACACGTGTACCACATGTGTATCGCGCATTTTGCGGACTCGAGCAAGCGATGCGGTATTTCAGAAAATCCTTTGTGCCGTTCACAATCGTATGTGTATAGTCGTCGTTATACATATGTACACATTATCCACCTTGTTACAACGAAACAGGGTGCAAAAGTGTAAACATATCTTTGACGTTGGCCGTACATGTGACCTTTGTGAAATGTCAGTGTGTGGCCCGCACGGCGGCCCAACAGCGTTGTAGTAAGTAATTTGTTGCGTGCATTAAGCAAGTTGCTCGTTACGGACCCGCCAAACAACGTAATGTCTCAATTGCTGGCGTCTCCACCTCCTGATAACCACCCTAAATTATATCGCTCAACAGCGTTCTCTTGTTAAGAGTTATTCAAGCTTTATGAATTCTTAACGCGGCTGAACTAGATTGTGATCTATGACAATACGGCTGGCGCTGGCGTTATGCCGTGATGCTCTACAGATATTTTTTCATCGTTTTGTTGAGCGAGAGCTTAATGTTAAGTCTTTACATGTTTAATGAAAGTTTAAACTTGATTATAACAGTAGTTTATTATCCACTACAAGCTTCTACCAGAGTACAGTCAACCAATTAGAATCCTAGGCCACTCTAGAACCGTGTCGTATTGACAGTGTGCTTTATTTGCTATAGAAGTCAGTTTGACTTCTACTGCTTTTACTGTGAAAGGGTTCTACAGTGGCCTATTATGATTCAAATTGGTTGACTATACCTATGTGGAGTGTTGATGTGTCGTGATGATGATTGATGAGAATGATGAGAACTATCATAAATATGTCTTTCTCTGGGTCTTACACCGTAATCTCCGTATATGTCAAACTCCATCAAAATCTGTCCTGGTCAGACAGACATACAGTGTTACTTTCTTGGGAATGGTCACGGATAGGTACCTACGTAAGGGTCCTACTTAAGATTGTGCCCTGTAGTGACTTGTCGTCGGTGACGACGGTGACTGTAGACTTAGGTATTTAACAATGTTTGTATTAAACCGGAAACCGGACCTTTCCCGGCAGTATACATGGGAATAATACAATAAATTCACGGCACCAATAAAATAAAATCGTAAAATATACATGGTGCGAACGACTCCTGTCATCGTCACCAGTTTGAAAAACATAAACCCGTGTCCGCAAAATAAAGGGATCGTACCGATGCCGACACGGGCTTACACATCGTAGAAAAACAAACTGCTCGCTGGTATGAAGGGCTCACACAATATTCTCTTGTACGAATGCATTGTTTGACTGCAGATTAGGTACAGCTTAGGGAACTGACTAGGCGATTAAATTATTTTACCTCTTAAATATTGTAATATAATAATTGATAACGAATAATATTTTTAACCGACTTCAAAAAAGGAGGAGGTTCTCAATTCGACTGAATGTTTTTTTTTTTTTTGTATGTATGTTCCTCGATATCTCCGAGAATTGTGGACCGATTTTCAAAATTTTTTTTTTGATCGAACGGGTATAACCCCGAGATGGTCCCATTGGCACCAAGTCAGGGTCTGATGATGGGATCCTGGAGAAATCGAGGGAACTCTTCAAATGTTATAGGCACATGTAATGTTTTCAGTGTATTTTTCAAAGGTAAACCAGTATTTACGCCTGATGGTAATAATTTTATGTGGCTGAGCTGATGATGGAAGGTCAACTCCTCAATGGTTAGGAGTTAAAGGATAATTCTTTCACTAGTGTACATGTATTCGGACTGATACATATAATATCAATAGGAACCACTAAAAATCAACAAATAAATAAACTTTTTTAACAAAAAATAAAACCGCCTTCAAAAATAAGCGCGTTACAAAACACGGAGAAACTAAAAAGCAAAAAATAATAAACCTTTGAATTCAGATTTCTTATCGTATTGCAATAATCTAAACATCCAAATTATAAACAAATCAATTATTTTTGGAGTCGGTGCCAGCCTGCGTATGGTTGGGTGGGGCAAACAGGCAATAGCAAGGCGACGAACAGGTCTGGTACCGACTGCAAAAATAATTGATTTGTTTATAATTTGGATGTTTAGATTATTGCAATACGATAAGAAATCTGAATTCAAAGGTTTATTATTTTTTGCTTTTTAGTTTCTCCGTGTTTTGTAACGCGCTTATTTTTTGATTTGTATTTTTTTAAGTGGCGGACCGTTATGTACATAAACTGATCATATGTTTTCGGCGCTGCTTCGAAATGTTCAAATCTGGCTTCCGACACTATAGATAGAGAGCTTGGGTACTTTTTCTTCTGACACATGTATGACATGCAGTTCCGTTAGTTTGTGTCAATTGCAACACAATTTCTGCCAATTTACACGACCTTAAAACGGATGATTACTAAATTATAAATTCGAAACTCGATTTGTCGTTGAATTATTGCCTCATAATTTATCACAGCGAGCTTTGGATTAATATCACGTACCCTTTACCATAACAGTCGGGCGAGTAGGTGCTTACACTGGATCTCCGTATTGAATCCTTGATTAGATCAGGCGCCGCTTTGTTTCGCGAGCATTATCTGGCTCGCTTGTCACTCACACTCGACCCACTGGCGGTGGACTGAGCCGATCAATGGGATTCTATTTTGTCAAAGACGACTGAATAGTTAAGACTAATAATTGTCCTTTTTCTTAGAGATGTAACAGTATAATGTCTGTAGGGGGACTGTATTGCTGGTAAACTGAAAGTCCTAAGTCCTAATCTATCAAGTAAAGAGCTACCTTCTAAAGCGCGCAACGCACTCGTCAATCCCTCTGGTGGTGTTCCGAGCGTCCGTGTAATACAGACTTCAGGCAATTTGTCTGCTTGTTAACATGCTATATCATTGCTTTACAGTAGCTGCCACGTTAACGACACGAAACAGTTAGTTGTTAATGTTATAGAATTGTGGAAACATTTAGCCAAGTCTTATTATTGATTGATCAAACCTTTAACCTTTTCTTTTTAGCAAACAAAAGGTACATTAATAGTAAGGTCCGACTGAGAACGATATTTTTGTCTCGGCCGAGAACGAGACCGAGACCGAGACCGAGAATTTATAAAACAGCGAAAAACATGCAATTTTTGCAAACAATGTTTTCATAACCGAAATTCGCCTATTAATCAGGAATCCAGGAGCATGTCGGGCCGTGTTTAGTGTTTGGTTCCGTAACTACCCAAACCTACCGCACCCCTTACCTATCTACCGTAGCAAAATAGACTACATCAGTGATAAACAAGTATACGGCTCGCCTGATGGTAAGCAGGCGCCATAGCTTATAATATCGATAAATAACCTACCAAAATCACTAAAATCGGGATACCAAACGGGCGATGTAATCAAAGGGTAGCTAAAAACCGATTGGACGCGAGTGCGCAATAAATTCAAAATCTGAGTCTCGGTTTCACCGAGAATCTCGGCCCATTTTGGCCGAGAGCCGAGACCGAGATCTCGGCCCGATTTTCGGCCGAGAATGCCGAGACCGAGACCGAGACCGAGATCTCGGTCGGACCTTAATTAATAGTCTTGATTTTTTATGTTGGTCAAAAGATATACCGACTGACACCTAGTTACCTGAGAATTACTACCAAGTAGAGCCAAGTAACTAGGGCCAAATAAAATAAAATAAGCTCAGACTTCATTAAGATCTGATTGTGAAGCGTGTTCGCACTCACGCGATATTGCTGTTTGCACCGTCGTTTCCCAAATATTGTTACGAAATTATCGCTAACTCGTATGAAATATACTGTATAAAGGCTACCTAAAATTAGGTATGTAACTAACAAAGAACAACACCTAATCGTTATTTGTTTCGCTTTTAAACTAAGTAGGTACACGTCTAAGTTAAGGGTTCTTAGCTGACGATGAATGGCGGGCCGTTCGTTATATCAGTCACTAGCTTTTACCCGCGGCTTCGCCCGCGTAATAAAAGTATTCTTATTCAAACGTTTACAAAAAATAAGATTTTCATTTGGATCCGTAGGTTTCTATGTAGGTACATTTGTCCGCAATTATTTCGATTAAGGTGCAGCGGGGCATTATACTTCTACATGTATCCACTGAACACGCTTACCATATATATTCCCCGTCCCCGTCCCTCCCCTATCCCTATCCCTATCCCTATCCCTATCCCTATCCCTATCCCTATCCCTATCCCTATCCCTATCCCTATTACTATACCTATCCCTATCCCTACCCTTATCCCTGTTCCGGCTCGTCCCCTCCCGTCTCGTCCCGTCCCGCCCCGCCCCGCCCCGTCCCTGTTCCTGTCCCTGTCAAATTATCATGTTAGACGGTGAATTTTGAAAAATCCTTTCTTAGTGCTCTTCTAAGGAACTTACGTGTAATTTGAAATCTCTTGAACCAGAAGTAAACATAAAAAAGAAATCCATATGGCTATTTTCGATATTTAAACCCCATTGCACCACAACAGGGGAAAAGGTATTTCACTTCCGCCACGTCAGATTTTAAAAACGTTGTATTTATCGTGATCAGCGACCCGATAAACGATAAAAACGATACCCATATTGGTTTTTTGACATTATCACCCCTTTTCACCCTTTTAAATGGTACATTTTTAAAAAACTTGAAACACGTATTTAGTCATATGTCTTTAGCAATCCTCCTGTGAAGTTTCGCATAAAACAGTGAAACTAACATTGTTTCCCCATACAAACTTTGAACCCCCATTTGACCCCTTAGGAGGCGAATTTTGAAAAATCCTTTCTTAGTGCTCCTTTACACTATATAAGGAACCAACGTGCCAAATTTGACATCTCTAGGACCAGCGGTTTCAGCTGTGCGTTGATATGTCCGTCAGTCTATATATTTTTTTTATATTTAAACCCCATTGCACCACAACAGGGGAGAAGGTATTTCACTTCCGCCTCGTTAGATTTAAAAAACGTTGTATTTATCGTGATCAGCGACCCGATAAACCATAAAAACGATACCCATATTAGTTTTTTGACTTTATTAACCCCTTTTGACCCTTTTAGGGGTAAAATTTTCAAAAAATCTGAAACACGTATTAAGTCATATGTCTTAAGGAATCTTCCTGTGAAGTTTCGAATAAAATAGTCAAACTAATCTTGTTTCCCCATACAAACTTTGAACCCCCATGTGACCCCCTTAGGAGGTGAATTTTGGAAAATCCTTTCTTAGCGCTCCTCTACACTACATAAGGAACCTACGTGCCAAATTTAAAATCTCTAGGACCAGTGGTTTCGGCTGTGCTTTGATATGTCCGTCAGTCAATATATTTTTTTGATATTTAAACCCTTTTGCACCACAACAGAGGAGATGATATTTCACTTCCGCCTCATTAGATTTTTAAAACGTTGTATTTATCGTGATCAGCGACCCGATAAACCATAAAAACGATACCCATATTGATTTTTTTACTTTATCACTCCCTTTTCACCCTTTTAGGGGTTAAATTTTCAAAAAACCTGAAACACGTATTCAATCATATGTCTTAAGGAATCTTCCTGTGAAGTTTCGAATAAAATAGTCAAACTAATCTTGTTTCCCCATACAAACTTTGAACCCCCATTCGACCCCCTTAGGAGGTGAATTTTGGAAAATCCTTTCTTAGTGCTCCTCTACACTATATAAGGAACCTACGTGCCAAATTTGAAATCTCTAGGACCAGCGGTTTCGGCTGTGCGTTGATATGTCAGTCAGTCAGTCAGTCAGTCAGTCAGTCAGTCAGTCAGTCAGTCAGTCAGCTTCTTCTTTTATATATTTAGATAAAACGTCATATTATATTTCCACTGCAAACGGTCGGGCATACCTACCTCCCCCATTCCGGCGGTTTTCCACAATCTCTAGTAGATTTACCCTACCTAGTAGGTATAGGTACCCCGATATAACAATATGGGACCCAAAATTATGTCATATATCCTAGAACGGTGTTGTCAAAAGTAGAATACAATTTTAAAATCATTGTATGTGACACGCTCTTATGGTTTTCAGATAAGTTCGTATCAGATTTTTGCTGACTTCATTGTGTAACATATTATTGCAGGTAACTAAATAGATACGTTGAGTAAAGACCATAGGACGATTCCTCCCCTCCTCTCAATGGACAGTATGTTTACTAGCAAATTCATGGTTGTACATAGATTTGTGCTGCAACGACAATCGATGGCCGCGTTGATTTAATCGGACGCTTTGTTCAGACAACGGACGCTTTATCTTACACGGTTGTCGCATGCGTTCGGTCATTTCATGGCTGATGTTACAATTAATGGCGTCCGAGTCGAACTTTCACACCAATTTAAGTATTATGTGAGGCCTTGGTCTTCGGTTGACACTGACATGCAGCATATTAGGGCGAAAATAATGTCAAACACAAACTTAACGTAATTTTAGGGAGCAACACTCAAGTCAAAATCTTCCATCAATAGCAATTGGCTCTCCATCTTAAAGCAATCCGTGATATAGGAGCAACATTGAGAAAGAAAATATATTATTTTGAACTGGCGCCACTATAGTTTATTCGCCTGTACTCAGTGCATTGGGAACACTGCCATGGCGTCCGGTGCGTCCGGTTCGCTTCTATATTGTTTGTTTGCATACAACTGAACACTGAAGCGTAAGCTGATGTCCGAGTATTGTGTAATCCAATTCAGAAATTGTTGAATGAGGCCTTATTATTTCTGTAGGGTGTCATGTTATGTAAGTTGCAACATTTTGTTTTACTAGTTCTACTTTTCGGTGAATTGATTAGGATTCGGTGGCTTGATCAAGGTGCTGCGGTTATTGACTCTCCTCCCAGGAATCGAAGTATTTTAAAAGTGACAAAAATACATTGAATTTCGAACTGTAGCATATTTATATTTATTTGATAACATTATATTATAATTAATAAATATCTGTTATTACCTATACTTAAATTCACGGAAAGAAAATATGTTTATTTTCGAACACGACTTATTAGGACGCAATAGGATCGGTCATTTTTCCATACAAACTCTCTCGATTATTTCCTCCCTGGTTTTTGAAGTTAGAGCAATGATTTTTTCAACACAGATTATTATTATTTTTATCTGTGTTGGACCGTTTTTTTTATATTTTGATTTGTAAAGACGCTAGACCCCATCCAAAAACGACCTTTTTCATTATAGCGCAAAAAAGCCAAAAAAAGTAAACGGTCCGACACAGATTATTTCATTGGCATTCAGATTAAAGATCATTGATTAAATTTTGGAGGATGAAACAGTCGAGAGCGGCACCTCGATTTTATAGTACATTACATCAGAGGCCGGGAAAATGAGGATTTCCGGGCAAGTGGGTATATACGGCCGAGCGAGCGTGCGAGCGAGGCCGGATAGGGATACGAGGCCGGGAATCCGTTTTCACGCCGAGGCATGTATAGTGCTTTTCTCAAACATACAATGAAATAAAAAAAAATGCTCTAAAGGACAATATTTTATAAAAAAAAAGTTACTTTGCAGGCCTAGGCCTAAAAAATAATATGAAATCCCTTTACAGTCCTCTCGAGTTGTTGCGCCCAAAAAGTGATACTTCCCAGCCCATTTTAAGGAACGTAAAGACAATATTTCATTGCATGTTTGAGAAAAAGATTTTTTCGCAATATCTTTTGACTGAGTTGTTCTTAATGGACAATTTTTTTCGATTAATCTAGTTAATACCACGAGTATATTTAACTAACATTCCCAAATTGAAAGGTACCTCAGTATTTTCGCTACTGTTTCGTTTTAACATTATTGTACCTATGTGTATGTGTCTGACTGATGTCCCAGCTATGTGTTAATGGAGACTGTATTTGACTATGTGTACAAAACGCGAAATATCACATTGTAAATAGGTATTTTTGGTCCGTAGAATTATTCATCGATATATGTGGTGTGCTCAGAATCAGCAACTTGGTGAAATGACGACTATTGTTTATGTTTGCAGGTTTTATGTGTTTAGATTTAGATCCAAATCCAAAGATAGCTCGTCGTTCAGTGCTACGATTTTGTATCTCCGTCTGTAATAAATGGTATTTTATACTGGCATATCTGTTTAAACAACATGACATCCAAAATGTCGAAGATTTGCTTCAAACAAATTATTAGTATTTATTCAGTTAACGCAATGTAAATAAATTAAATTTGTAACTTCAAAGTGAAATATTGACGGAATGTTTGAAATGCAAATTCCATGAGATATTCGATGAGAGTTAAATAGAAAACCATTTAAGCATATTCTGTGAATCTTGAGTAGCGTTTTTCAAAGGACCAAAAGATCAAAGCTATTGAGGCGAATAAATGAAAAGAAGATACCCTATTTCTTTGCATGCTAAAAGGCTATTTTGTATTTGGCTTACCGTTTTCAATTTTGCAGATTCAATTCCATGTATAAACACATCGTAATCTATTTTAAAGGGCGATTAAGCGGAAACACTTTTACAGCAGAGTGGCCCATTGTTTGTATTTAAAATGGGATAACTGGGTTTTGATAAAATATTTAGCCTCCCCGTTAAGTGCCCCCATCTTTTTTAAAGAGGGCTTTTTTAAATCATGCCAGTTAAAATTGTGTTATCACATTTCAGATTTTCAGAATGAAAACACAACTATGTACATTGGTGTCATTGGTATCTGAACAAACTTTTTTTTACTATTACGTTGTTGAATCGAGTACCATTTGCGTATCATGCTGGCTGCCAAAATGGATGGTTATTGCGCTAACCTTGTTGGCGAAGGCATCGGCAGATCGCAGTTGCATGATATGACCTGTTCACATATCTGAGGATGGTTTGCTGTATTAGGGCCTGTTTTATAATGTCTTTGGGTGGACGACTTGGCAAGATTGTCAGAATTGTACTTCTAGATTCGTTTGGCTCAGAACCGAGATAAGTTTCTAGCCCGTCGGTGTAGGCACTCTGGCATAAAGGGCCACTAGAACAGGTCGTGGTAGAATTTTCAGCATCCCATGGTTCCTTCATAACAGCTATCTGGCAACGTCGGGGTGACTTTTAACGGGTAATATACCACCTCTCCTCTCTCAATGGACTCTCCTTGCCGGGATTCGAACACAGAAACAACAGTTTCACATGCAGAGTCACTATTGGAACTAGAACAGACCGGTTTATGCATTCCGGTATCATATCATCATCATCACCACACTCACTGCATGTCAGCACCCCTCCGATGAAATTATAGTTGATGGCTGCAGGTGGTCGGGCCTTTATCTCGTCGCGCTTGGCGTCGTTCCACTCGTCTCTATTCTTCGAAGGCTTGCACTTTTGTTCTCACTGTTTGTTGTTGTTACTGTTTCTATATCTGTTTCTGTATCATATAAAACATCAATAAATCCAATGATCAATCTTGTAATCTTGTGCGGGCTCAATACTTAAATATATGTCTTCATGAAAGACGTAAGATAACTCTGCGTACATTATTCAAATCCATCTACTCTGAGCTAGCGATTATGCTGTGAATAAAGTCCTCGGAGCCAACTGCTGCCAAATCATCCGCGTAATGCTGCCGCAAGCTGTTGACTGTAGTCCGACCAATGAGGATTTTATACATCTAGTTGTAGTAGTAGTAGTAGTAGTAGTAAACACTTTATTGTACAGAACAAACAAATTACATGTACAGTGAACAATTATAACGGTTATGTACAAAGGCGAGCTTATCCCTTTAAGGGATCTCTTCCAGCTAACTTTCGAATAACTGAGAGAGGAAGATAGATGGTAGACAAACACAACTAAACTAAAGTGCATCGGCATGTACTATCAACATATCTTTACACATAATATGCATCCCTACTTTAAAAATGAATACAATACGTACACCTAAATACATAAATAATATATATTTATACATCTACATGTGGGGTTCAAAAAATTGAACGTATTTCCGTTAGTTATTTATAAAACTTCATATACAGTGTGACATAAAATAGTGGAAACGAAATATTATATAATATTTAAGCATTTTACGTCAAACGTGTGATAGTTGCGAAGTTGCGCCCTCATTTATGTTCTTATGTTCTACTGTGTTGTTATTATGTTCTACTATTTTATGTAGACCTTATAAGTGGGACTTTATATACTTGACCAGTAAAAACCCTGTTTATTTGCTGTCACGTACTTTAGGCTTATTTATATGACAGAGTACTGTCAGTCAAGTTTTCCCAACTTTTCCAAGTAGACTAGAAACGATCTCGCAACGGTACTTACGTTTTCTTTTTTAGGTTATCAGGTGATACTTTTTCGGGGAAGAAGAATCAATCTAGTTTGGTGTTATTTCAGGGAAACCGCGTATGTTTGAATTTTTATATGTTTTCCGAGTAAAGCTCTGTCTCCCAGATATTATTTGTTTAATTCATGGCGTCGTTCCCATAATGCTTGCCGTTGTGTCAGTTACTCCCGCACTTGACGCTTGAGTGCCATCATTAGTATGTTCGACGGTTTACAGGTGTTCTTACTTGTTCGCTTAAGTGACTTATTAGAGAGACAAGGGGCTGTGTTGAACGGGATGAATGTTTCTAATTTAATACCGCATGTAATTCGAACAATTATCTTTCGGGGTGGTTTACTAACTTTCTATGGATACCCTGTTTGTTCGAAATAAAATATTTTTTATTTTATTTTTATTAAAGAAGATAACAGTACGTTTTGTTCATCGCTTGATATTCAATACAATGTACAGTCAACCAATTGGAACCCTAGGCCACTGTAGAACTATGTCATAGTGACGTTATAAATCAGATTGTAAGAAATCTCTTACCTACTTCTTGTCATTTTGACATGGTTGTAGAGTGGCCTAGGGTTCCAATTGGTTGACTGTACCTATCCTACTTATTTAGATAAAGTAAAATATTTACTTATAAAGGTTACCTAATAATGTCCGTTAACATATCCTCATGCCGCGACTTGCCTAATGCTAATAGTCATACAGCGTGTAAAGCTGAAACAGACGAATCTCTCAACGGTGGTGACTATAGGACATCAGAAATGTAATTAGAGATATTTTACTTAAAATGAGATAAAAATTTAGTCCATACAATATAATTCGGTCCGCAATGTAATGCAAACACAGTCGCGCTAAACGCTAGTTTACAGTTGTCATTGACTGTCACCGTAATTCGCAACCATGTATAAAGTCAGTACCTTGTTGCTGCGAAAATTTTCAAAAATTAACTATGGGGTGAAAAGAAAGAGTATCGCAAAGACACCTCTATAATTAAGTGAAATAGAAAGAGTACCTATGGCAAAGACACCTCTATAATTAATTAATTATATGATAACTTGAAAACACTAATGAATTCTGTCTGGTTTGATTTATCGCCCGTATAAGGCCTACCCACTGTATGTATTTTGACATCCATTAACGTTTACCTGGATATAATCAGTTTCATATTTGATGTTGTCCGTGGTTTAGGAATTTCAGTTACAAAACTAAAGATAAAACACATAACATACAATTTCAAGTGGAACTCACGTTCCGAACGCTGCCATAATTAACAAAAAGGCGAATTTTAAATTACCTTTTCTCTGTAACGCAAATAACATCCAAAATTTCCTTTCAACATTGTTTCATGTATTTTCCGACGGCGCCCCAATTATTACAGGCTTTTATTTGTTTATCAAATCAGCGTTGATAAGTGAGTGCACGCGGCGTCACTGTAATTGTCCCGACTCTTTATTCAGCGGAGGTCACACGTTATCTGAAACAGCTGTCGGGCGCACACGGCCTACAATGGACTCGTTTGTATCCGCGCCGTGTAATATTGTTTGTAATTTAAAATATCTGGTGTGTCGGTGCCGGTATTTTCCGGCTCAATTGTGGAGTTATCCGAGGTATTGTTGCGTTGATTAGATCAGGGTAGCTTTGTTCCGTGGAGAATGGCTCTCACCACGGGCGCTAGACGATTGGTGTCGCACGCGACCTCATTGAGCAGTTTGAGCACTAATTCGAGCACTTACCTGTAACCTGACACTTAACAATGTACATCTAAATATATAAAAGAAGAAGCTGACTGACTGACTGACTGACTGACTGACTGACATATCAACGCACAGCCGAAACCGCTGGTCCTAGAGATTTCAAATTTGGCACGTAGGTTCCTTATATAGTGTAGAGGAGCACTAAGAAAGGATTTTCCAAAATTCACCTCCTAAGGGGGTCAAATGGGGGTTCAAAGTTTGTATGGGGAAACAAGATTAGTTTGACTATTTTATTCGAAACTTCACAGGAAGATTCCTTACGACATATGACTGAATACGTGTTTCAGGTTTTTTGAAAATTTAACCCCTAAAAGGGTGAAAAGGGGGTGATAAAGTCAAAAAATCAATATGGGTATCGTTTTTATGGTTTGTCGGGTCGCTGATCACGATAAATACAACGTTTTTGAAATCTAACGAGGCGGAAGTGAAATACCTTCTTCCCTGTTGTAGTGCAATGGGGTTTAAATATCAAAAAATATATAAAAGAAGAAACTGACTGACTGACTAACTGACATATCAACACACAGCCGAAACCGCTGGTCCTAGAGATTTCAAATTTGGCACATAGGTTCCTTATATAGCGTAGAGGAGCATTAAGAAAGGATTTTTCAAAATTCTCCTCTTAGGAAATAGGGGGTTCAAAGTTTGTATGGGGAAACTAGATTAGTTTGACTATTTTATTCGAAACTTCACAGGAGGATTCCTAAAGACATATGACTAAATACATGTTTCAGGTTTTTTGAAAATTTGACCCCTAAAGGGGTGCAAAGGGGGTACAGTCAAAAACACAATATGGGTATCGTTTTTATGGTTTATCGGGTCGCTGATCACGATAAATACAACGATTATAAAATCTAATGAGGTGGAAAAGAAATTTTCTTCCCTGTTGTTGTGCAATGGGGTTAAAATATCCAAAATAGCCATAAGTATAGGTTTAGTTTTTAACTTTACTTCTGAATTTGTTTTTTATCATGCAGAAACGTCTGCGAGCGATATTACATAATTTTAAATTGAAGGAAAAATGGAAAAATTCACATTTCCGGCAGGACTCGAACCTGCGACCTCTGGCCTTGCCGGGGCCATCGCGCTTCCAACTGCGCCACGGAGGCAGGTTCGAGTCCTGCCGGAGGTGTGAATTTTTCCATTTTTCCTTCAATTTAAAATTAACTTTACTTCTGGTTCAAGAGATTTCAAATTAACACGGAAGTTCCTTAGAGGAGCACTAAGAAAGGATTTTTCAAAGTTCACCTCCTAGCATGATAATTTGACAGGGGCAAGGACAGGGAAAGGGACATGGACAGGGACAGGGACAGGGACAGGGACAGGGACTGGGACAGGGACAGGGACAGGGACAGGGACAGGGACAGGGACAGGGACAGGGACAGGGACAGGGACAGGGACAGGGACAGGGACAGGGACAGGGACAGGGACAGGGACAGGGACAGGGTCAGGGACAGGGACAAGGACAGGGACAGGGACGGAACGGGATAGGGTCAGGGTCAGGGATAGGGATAGGGATAGGGATAGGGATAGGGATAGGGATAGGGATAGGGATAGGGATAGGGATAGGGATAGGGATCGGGATCGGGATAGGGATAGGGATAGAAATAGGGATAGGGATAGGGATAGGGATAGGGATAGGGATAGGGATAGGGATAGGGATAGGGATAGGGATAGGGGTAGGGATAGGGAAGGGATAGGGAAGGGATAGGGAAGGGATAGGGAAGGGATAGGGTAGGGATAGAAATAGGGATAGGAATAGGGGACGGGGACGGGCATAGGGATAGGGGAGGGACGGGAACAGGGACGGGACGGGGACGGGGACAAGGATAGAGATAGGGACGGGGATAAGAATAGGGATTGGGGTCGGAATAATCGGTCGGCAATCGATATCTAGGCAGTGTAAAATGCAGGTGGCTCAGTGGGAAGGGATTAAGTAGGCATCGGCGAGTATCCTGCATCCGTAATAACTATTACATTCAATGTGCTGTAAGAAGATCGTTGTTTGCTTGCCTTTTATATGTTTACGTTTGCAATAAGTATAAGAAAAATGGAAAAAATTGTAAGCGATAATGCAAGGAAGTACTTTTTACCCTACCGACCATAGCGTCGAGATACTGGCTATGTGGGTTGTATGAAGTTTCCCCAGTATAAATATTTATATAGGTAAAATACATACATATTCATACCTACTACCTACGCTGTGGCGGGTAAAAGCTAGTCGATTAATATAAGTGTAATGTAACACTATGGCCACAAAATGAATGGAACAGGTAGCTCCCGAAATAGATTTCTTAGAAATAAATTCTTTCAGTCGTTTTTCAGGTAATCGGTATTTAAAATCCAGAAAATAACCCAGACTGCGTATTTTTAGCCACAATATCTATTTTTTAATAAAGCTGAGAAAAAATCTGAATAGAAATGAATGAAAATACCTAATAGACGCCAGACAAGACATGACGTTTCTAAAATGGCTTTTAAGAACTATTTTCAAGATGGAAATCTCTACATCCAGAAATGCGTTCATAGGTAGACGCCTTGGAGAATCGCACTGTTGCGCCAGCGTGACCTGGACGCGCGCCGCTGCATACGAAATGATAGAATTTTCTCGGTTATTCCATTTCAGTGCAATTTATTACGTGTGGCTTTGATATTGGAGGCAAAATGTTTTTAACAATATTATCGTATAATTTAGGTCATAATTGTTTGCTACGCCGTTGCTTATTTGTTTTCATTTTATTGCTGGCGGATCCTGTTTGTTTACTGCATCTTGTTTACCACCATGAATTATCAATTTAAACTGTTCGTTACAAACAATTAATGTGAAATATAATGCATGGTTCAGCTTAACAAATTATCAGTGTTCAACGTTGCTCTCTAATATGACTGTTAATATATTTAGGTAAATGATGTTTATCGAACTTCATCCGGCGACCTATACATGAAAGTTATGGGGGCGGCAGAGCTTCTATTGTAGTTGAAGGCCCATTTTACTTTTTTCATCCTCCGAACGTCATTTATTTTCAAGCACCTCCCTACTCGAAGCCTCCCAACAAAACAGGCAAAAATGGAGGATACGCCTGAGAAGCCGCTAACAATACGCTAATGCCTTATGTTTGCGCTGACTGCCTTCCCGCCGACAGACTCTATTATCACGGCTGCCCTCTGTTCGCTGAATTGGCTAAATGTTTTGTGCCTCCCGAAAATATTGTAGATGACAGTGAAATTGTTGATGAACGATCGCTTGCCCTCGACAGGTTCAGTTACCTTGCTCTCATTTATTTTTTACGAAATATTTATTTTGTCATTGACACCTGCTGAAATGAATTTATCTAATGAAATGTCAAATATTTAGTATTATTTAAATAATTATATTGAGAGAAAAAAGCGTGATGAAACAACGAATTTCTGAAAGCCTTCACTTGAGCTTGAAATACAACTAACGGTTTGCGGTTTCCAACGTCTCTATTAGTTTTAAATGGAGGACTGTTACTTAATATTAATACCTAATATAAAGTTACAATTTGATAATTAAATTAGTAGAAAGTTATAAACTTATATACTTATAAACCTTAATGTGAAAATCTGGAAGCTTCTCAAATATTTATGATTTAATAAACAGTATCTGCATTAACTGTAACGACTTCATTGCAGTATTTCATGTTTTGCTCCGGCATTCCCAAATGGTTTTTACTGTTATCGATCGCTCCTAAAAGCAGTTCACGCAAATGTTTAACCTACTATCGCACCCGTAATGGCTTTGAAATTTGTGATGGATTACGTGTGATAGGTACACGAGGAGTGTTGGCTATACGAGGATGTGTGCATATCGCGAGGGCGTGTCGATCAATCACGGGCGAGGATGGACGCGCGACAGGCCATTAGGAAAGCACCGCGTGTCGGCGGGGTCAGGTGCCGGCTGGCCCGGCCGGCTCGCCACCTGACTGACTCGTCGCCTAAACACCCCACACCGCACGATTGCTCCTGCCCTTGTCGTCTTCAATCAGCCGGGCAATCGCCCGCATGATTCATAACGCAGCGACACGCTATGCTTGTCGGTTAATTTACATTAAGCATCGATACAGAATAGCTGCTAGTCGGTTTATGAATGTGTTTTTAAGCGATGATATTTAAATAGCGTCCGCCTGTTAAAGTGTAGGTGGGTTTTAGTACGTGTACTCAACGAACTTCGAAAGTGTCACATGCCTTTTAGAGACAAATGCCGTGCCGTGGCCCTTTCACCTCAAAACGTCCTTCGAACCTTGTGAACAAAGCAGGTTATGACATAAAACAGGACATTTTATAAACCCGATATTTTTTAGTAAATCATTATATGTGAGTGTGCACGACAAAACGTCCCACTTTGTCGATTGCTTATAAAGCCGATTTGTCAGTTTATTTATATAAAGATACAAGTAAATCTCGCCTTAATGGTAAAACGTCCCACTTTGTCGGTTATCATTAAGGCCAGATTTACTTGTATCTTTATGCGAATAAACTGAGAAAGCGGCTTTATAGCAATCGACAAAGTGGGACGTTTTCCCGTGCACACTCACATATTAATTTATTTCACTACTTTGTAGTTTTAAATTCGATTAAAATTTCCCCATTTTCGGTGCCAGTATATTACCAACCAATATAAATCAAATATATTTCGTGCTGATCTGCCTAATGCAATTTCGCTCAAACGTGACATGATTCTAAAACGTCAATATCCGAACTAGTCATCCGCAGCCAATATAAATAAAATCTGCGTCAAATGCAATAAAATGTCACCCCGTTTACGCGACGTTACTTGAACGATTACCTGCATATGAGCGGTTCCCGGCGCGGGCGATAAGATGGATCGCGACCAATAAAACGTCTACAGCCGCAGCCAACTGCGATTGCGACATATGCCATGGGTGTTATATTAATCGCAGATTAAATCGGAGGCGACGCTGAAGCTGAATAAAACCAGCATAAGGGTACTCTAGAACTACACAGTTCTTGCGTATCAGAAGATCAAAGCTTACTAGTACCTGAGCGTTTGCTTCGGTTAGCAATTCGGAAAATGGTCATATCTGCAAACCGCTGCCGTTGGCAGCCTAGCGTGTAACAAAACGTTTCCAGGCTCAAAAGTTACTGGAGAGCGGAGAGCGGAGACGTCACATTTCCTTGGTTTGTGAACCTTACTTTTGTGTTGAGCGACTTGTCTCCAATTAACTTTGTTCTCAAACTTATCTCACGACAAGTTTGGCACGCCACACGATACTGAACCGAAGTTAGTTACAGAAGTAATATGGATCTCACCATGAAAAGTATAAGACCAGACTTTTTGAACTCCAATTTAAAAAGTCAAATTACATTCCAAGTGTAAACTTTGAATTCCAAATACTTGTGTTAACTTCCTTAGATTTAGGTACTAATAATCGAATATTAATGTAATTGTTATAAACGGTACCTTATTTTACATCACATAATTATGAACATGCAAGCATCGTTAACTTAAAACGGTCACTTGATTCAATTTCATCCACCCGTTTGACCGTTTTAGTGGAACTTCAAATTCATCATCATCATCCTGTCCCGACCGGTTTCGGCCTCAGCGACTGGGTATTGGTTTATTATTGAGAGCGACGGTCGTGAGCTCTCAGGTGGCTGACGTAGCCTATTTTTGCAGTAAATGTACGACCACACTCACTGCATGTCAGCACCCCTCCGATGAAATTATAGTTGATGGCTGCAGGTGGTCGGGCCTTTATCTCGTCGCGCTTGGCGTCAAGTTCCACTCGTCTCTGTTCTTCGAAGGTTTGCACTTTTGTTCTCACTGTATGCCTCCATTTCAGCCGATCTTGTGCCGAAGTCTCCCAGTGCGATGGTTCAATGTCACATCTCCGCATGTGGCGCTTAAGCACATCTTTGTAGCGCAAAAGTTGGCCGCCCTGTTTCCGCTTGCCACTTTGCAACTCTGAGTAGAAGATGCGCTTAGCAACTCTGTCATTAGACATACGGGAGACATGACCACACCATCGCAACTGTCGTCGCATCAGATAGGCTTCAATGCCGCTGACATTAGCACGGCGTAGTACTGCGGTGTTCCTGACACGATCGGACCAAGAGATGTTCATAATGTCACGCAGGCATTTAAGGTGAAACCTATCCAATGTACGAATGTGTTTTCGGTAAAGACACCATGTTTCAGAGGCATACAGGAGACTGGGCAGAACTACTGCCATGTATACAGAGATCTTTGTCTGGAGCTTAATATCGTGTGATCGGAACACCTTGACGCGCAGTTTGCCAAAGGCAACGGCAGCCGCTCCAATTCTGCTGTTAATTTCGTCGTCAAGGTGGCACTTGGATGTTATTGTGCTCCCCAGGTATCTGAATCTGTCTACTTGCTTAAGAGAGTCATCGCCGAGCCTGATGTCAGCGGGCGCTAAAGACTCCAACCCCATGATTTCGGTTTTCTTGACACTAATTTTAAGGCCGAATCGCTGACATGACTCGTTGAGACTCGTCATAAGCGTTTGTAGACTTTCCGGGGATTCCGCCACGAAGCAAAGATCGTCTGCATACATTATCTCCGTAATAGTGGCTTGAGATATTTTCGTGCGTGCCTTCAGTCGTGCTAGATTAAACACACTGCCATCAGTGCGAAAACGAATACGGATGCCATCCGCTAACGTTTGTAAGGCATCTCTGACGACAACAGCAAAGTAAAGAGCGAAAAGAGTTGGCGCCAGAACACATCCCTGCTTAACACCACAAGTGACACCAAAGTACTCAGAATTTTCGCCCTTTACGCTGACACAGCACTGCATGCCGTCGTGCAGAAGTCTAATGAGCCTGACAAATTTAGCCGTACACCCCTGTTTCGCTAGCACCATCCACAAGGCTTCACGAGGCACGCTGTCGAAAGCTTTTTCAAGGTCAACAAAGCAAAGGAAAAGTGGCTGACCTTGCTCTCTACTCTTCTCTTGAAGCTGGCGTATTGAGAAAATTGCTTCGCAGGTACCTCGATCGGGCCGGAAGCCAAACTGTGTCTCCGGCAATATGTTTTCTGATAAAGGCAAAAGGCGATTCAGCAGTATGCGGGCAAAGACTTTACCCGGAGAAGTTAGGAGAGAGATGCCCCTGTAGGAATTGCAGTCTGATCGATCGCCTTTATTTTTGTATAAGGAACTGATGCGGGATATCCGAAATTCATTAGGGATTCGTTCCTGCTCCCACATCCGTTTAAATAATATCCAAAGAGTCTCATGCAGCTCCTGCCCCCCATACTTCAGCAGTTCTCCGGGTAAGTTGTCGATGCCTACAGCCTTTCTATTTTTCTGCTGCTGTACTGCAGTAACAACCTCTTTCAACGTCAGCGGCTCATCCAGCTTGGAATCGGTAGGAAGCATCGCAATGGAGTATATATACTGCATATCCGCAGCACGATCGACATTAAGCAGGATGTTGAAGTGCTCTCCCCACCGATTTAATACGTCTTGCTTGCTGGTCAGCAACTTTGTTCCGTCTTCAGTTTTTAGCGGTACATTGCTACGAGTAACCGGTCCAACAAGCTTACGTACTTCCTCGTAAAACTCAGAGAGCTGGTTGGTATCTGAGAGCCATTGAATGTGTGCGGCTTTGTTCTGCCACCACTTGTCTTTTACCTCGCGAACTATCCTGCGCAGCTCCGCACTGCTACGTTTGATAGTTTCCGAGTCTTGACATTGGCGCAGTAACTGTCGGTGATTTCTGACTGCATCGGTCAAGGTATCGTCATTGTCGTCGAACCAATCCTCGCCTCTGTTACGTTTTAAGCGTAATACTCTGGAGGCGATATCAACGACGTTTTCCGACAGAGCTTGAAAATGAGCCAGGGGGTCACCAGTCATAACATCTGATTCTCGAATTTTGCTATTTACCGCTTGGATGAAGGTCTCTCGAATTGGTGGGCGTTCTAGTTTATTTACATCCAAGCGGTTAGATTTGACAGCTTCTCTCCTACGAGGACGCCGGAGACGCAGACGAATCTTGGTCACTACGAGTCGATGGTCACTCCAGCAGTGAGCGCCTCGCATCACACGCGTTACACTCACTTGAGCTAAATTCTGTTGTCTAACGATAGCGTAGTCAATGAGATGCCAATGTTTAGACCTCGGATGCATCCAGGTGGTCTTGTATCTGGCCGGTAGCCTAAACATGGTATTGGTAATAGCTAGTTGGAATTGAGCACAGAGAGATAACAACAGTAGACCATTGCTATTCATATTACCAATACCGTGTCTTCCCAAGACATTTGGCCAAGCCTCGAAGTCACGCCCAACTCTCGCGTTGAAGTCGCCTAATATCAGTATCTGCTCTCTAGGATGAATTCTAGAGAGGAGGCTGGCGATTTCCTCGTAGAACTTGTCCTTCACGTCGTCCTCTCGGTCCATCGTTGGCGCATACGCACTAATTATCGTTAGATAGTTGTCGTTGTCGAGTCCTAGGCGCAGGGAAGTAACACGGTCAGAGGTATGTACGGGGCATTCTTCCAGCTTATTAGCGATGGAGTTCTTAATCGCGAACCCGACGCCTGAACGACGCGGTTCAGAAGCTGGAGTACCCTTCCAAAAGAATGTGTAGCCACCACCGTGCTCAACCAGCTCACCCTCGTCAGCCAGGTGTGTCTCACTAAGTGCAGCAATGTCCACACCATAACATCCGAGCTCACGAGCAACGATGGCAGTCTTACGTTCGGGGCAAATATTGCCCTCACGGTCAAGGAGAGTGCGAACATTCCATGCGCCAAAAGTCATATTTCTGGTTCCAAAGATCTTTTGATTTTTATTTGCTTTCTTTCGACCGCGATTTTTTAGTGCAGAAGCAACCGCGGTTGCTGCCTCTGTCAGGGGTGGGTTAAGCATTTGTTTGGGACACCTTTTCTAGTCCCTTCCCCGGCTAAGCGGGGGAAGCAGTGCCTCCCTAAATAGGGCTGCTTCGTCACCCAGAGTGCTGCCGAGTCTGTGTTGTTAACCCAGTGCAACACAGAAGCGACCACTCTCTCTGAGCCGCCTGTGTGCAGGCATCAACCAAAGCCCAGTTGGCACCACAACTGAACCTCTCTGTCTCTGCCCATCGCCACAGGACTTTAACATAACTCGGAGTCCGTTAACCAGTACCAGTCAATTGCGCAGGATATATTATAGTGCTCAAGTGTGCGCGCAGACACAGGAGCACTCACTCTTCCTCGCCCTTCTGTGCCCGGTGGAACGGAAAGCCGTTACGACCAGAAAAGGGTCCGGATGCAGCCTCTGACCGACGTCAACTCTGACCTCTAACGCCGCCCTAAGCATTCGGCAAAGCTTTGCTGGCTTGCTGGGTCCGCCGAAAAACCGTTTGCTTATCAGCTTTGGCTCGCCATTCCCACCAAACCAGACTTTTTACACATAGCGGGAGGTGTCCGCTTACAGACCGTGATGTGATCACTGGTCCCCCTCAACCAGGTTTAGCCCACGTGCCAACGTGGTTTACCAGGGCGTGGCCACTGCGTGTAAGACAGTTACTTGGAGCCACTGGAGAGAGATTTACAGAAAATTATGATCAGGGTTCTCCGCTACAAACGATTGACACGAACCACTCGTCCATTACTTTCTGCTACGCCCCAACTTCAAATTATCGACTAATACAATATTAAATACATTAGTGGCCATCATTTATCTCACCCCATTTATACCTATTACACGTTCTTGGGAAACAATGTGGCACATGTAGACGCGTGGTCACACGCCGCCATAATAGACTGGAGTCCATTAATTAGGCCTACATGTTTCATCGTAATGGACATCGGTGGACGCCTCCTGTACAGTAACGGCCGTATAATTGATGGCCTAAACAGGTTGCCCTTTGCGTCACCGATTCAACCTTTTTACTCTGAAAGCTTAGTTTGGGGTGTTACAGAACTGTGGGTCTATAGAATAGAAATTATACTTTTTAGACAAGTCATTCATGGGACGTTTTCACTGAATTCTATACCCTTAATTGATTGAAATTAATTATTATATCTTGAAAGTAGACGATTTGTTAGATATAAAAATTCTTTGGGAAAATTATACTTTGCGGATTTCAACTTACAAAGTATAAAATTTGATACGAAAACATTGGATGACTAACTACAAAGTTATGAAGCATTCAATATCAACCACGCTCGGGAAATATTGTAACTAGAGCAAGTTTCGTTTGATATTTAATTGGCCCTCGAGGTCCAATGGAGTTCGTTCTGGATACATTTTCTGCCTGCTCCATACAGCAGAAGTTTTCTTGTCGTTAGAGCAGAGTATATCTAAAACCAATGCGGGTTCGTTCGTGTTTTTTAATAAACTCCTAGCATTCTCTGTTCAGTCACGTCTTTTATTGTCCACTATCGGTTTATTCTCTATTTCCGCGTTGGGATAGCTATTCACCTTTCCACAGGTAGGTTGCTATTGCGGAAGATAGGGAGGTGCTATTTAAATAGCATACAGAGTCAGAGCCTCAAGTAAACCGGTATATATATCTTATCCGTTTGCTTCCGGTTCTTATGTATCTAGACTTCTAGAGGTTGTAGTTTAACTTTAGATGATATGTTAACAAGTAAGCATCGAGCATAAGTTTCGGAGTCGATGACGTGTGCTACAAATGTGTGACCTGCGCCGTCGGGCGTTATGTTTAAGATAAGCCGAGTGCTGGATGCCTCTTGTGGCTTGTGGTCGACAATTATGCATACCCATACCTACCTTGAATGCGCCACATATAATGCACCCCTATACATATTGCCATCGCTGCTCTATGTTTGTTATATTTATTTTTCTTGTACTGATATATACTTTAAATTAGCTACTTGATATGTTCCTGGTTAATAATAATATAATTATATGAGCTGTCAGGAACATCATGCCGGGAGTTAATCAAATTTTTATTTTATTTTCACCTTATGTATTCGAATGCTGCTGATGAATATAGGGAATAATTATAAATATTTCTGTTTCAGGTAATAGAAACATACCTACTTATAATTGAAAAAAGTGAGTACATAAATAAAGTTTTTATTGGAACTTTATCTAATTTTAATCTTGTCTAAATAAGAGTCCATTTAGCTCTTGAATCTATACAAATATAGATATTAATCAATACAGCCAAAACGGAAATGGAATACAAAAATATATAAACTCCGGTCTTTTGATACTCATGCGGCCTATTTTCGAATAAGGCTTTATTCATAGAATAGCTTTGTAGCCCGAGGAGTCGATGCCGAAGTCGTCCCGCGTGTCGGCCGCTGGAACATGCTTTTCCAACTAATTAGCTACAAGATATTTCCTCCATCGCCACAACCTCAGTCCCACCGATTTTATGTTAAACCGTAATTAAGAATTGGAGAGAAATCTTTATAGTCAATTTGTATTGTTGGTGTAAGGTAAGAGCTTCAATTTATATCCATATTTATTAGGAGGCGTACCTTTCTCTGGATAGCGAATGCGCCGAAGGAGCCATTAGCCGCAGCGTGATAACGGCTAAAATTGAAATGGAGGGTTCTGCTGATATTTTATTCCGATCCTTAGGCGGCGACATCATTTAAATAAATATTTGGCACGAAATCTCCTCAGGGCTTGGATTTCAGCCGCCCCTTTTTCAACTTTGGAGAAAGTCGTCTTTATTTTAACAGCAGTGGAGTTAATGTGAGCGAGACTTACCATTTTCCTTTGATTCGCAGAAACTGTTTTTTTAGGTTTCAGGATAAGCTTATGTTTTCATTAGGGCTTCCGTTACTCGTACTTTTAAGGTATGTTAGGAAGGTTCGCATGGTCTATGCTATGGTTGTGCGCGGCACTCGACGCCTGTAGGGCAAGTATTACAGATCGGTTTTCGATATGAATGGACCGAGCATTTCTATAATACTTAAAGCACAATAGAGTGTGGAAAGGAGTGGGCGAGGCGAGAACAGTGCGGTGAACGTATACGTCGGTATTGTGAGGCGACGACGTCGGAAGACCTTTGTTCTAGCAGGGCACGGGCGCCGTGCGCCGGGCGGCGAGCGTTACTTTATCTTATTACACGTGTCGCTTGCGGTCTAACGAAGCTGCCCACCGCAATTGTTCCACCTTCTGAATTAATGTGACTCGCCTTATAATGGCTCGAGCCGGTGCCTGGCCGTAACTATTATGTTTACAATGTGCTCACAGGACAATCTCGCCGTATCAGATGGATGTACAACAATGCCAGTGCCACAATAACTTCCTTGGCGCCTCGCACTTGTATATGGAAATTGATTTTAATTTTCATTTACATTAATAATTAAATCTATATGCAAAGTGCCCTAGAGAAAGTACCAAAATGGTAAATATCTAATATTTAAATAATTTATTTTCATACAGCAGAAAGAAGATTGTGTCGCGTCCCCTTGTTCCTCGTAGATAACCAAGTTTGATAACTGGTTTTGTAGAGGAAAAATAATTCTTCTTAGCTAACTGGCTTATGAAATAGGATTTTTTTTTCTTCGTAGAAAACCATTATTTTTTGCAGTTTTCTACGAAGACTATTTTTTCTTCTTTTCTTACCCGGTTATGAAATGGGATTTTTTTCCTCGTAGAAAACCATTATTGTATGCAGTTTTCTACGAAGATTTTTTCTTCTTCTTAGCTTACCCGATTATGAAATGGGTTTATTTTCCTCGTAGAAACCCGTTATTTTAGTTGGGTTTATTCTTCCTAATAGCCAACTTGGTTAGAAACGGGACTTTTTATTATTTATAGGAAAAAAAACTAATACTACACCCATGACGACACATTTGAAAAAATAGATCCATTATTTTATCTACATCCATATCATAAATTCTCTATTATATGCTTCTATGAGGAAAAATAAACCCATTTCATAACCGGGTAAGCCAAGAAGTAGAAAAATTCTTCATAGAAAACTGCAAAAAATAATGGTTTTCTACGAGGAAGAAAAATCCCATTTTATAACCGGGTAAGCAAGGAAGAAAAAATATTCTTCGTAGAAAACTGCAAAAAAGAATGGTTTTCTACGAAGAAAAAAAAATCCTATGTCATAACCCAGTTAGGTAAGAAGAATTATTTTTCCTCATACAAAACCAGTTATCAAACTTGGTTATCTACGAGGAACAAGGGGTCGCGTCATAATCGTTTTCTGTGATTATCGTAATATTTTAATACCTTTTCTACGAATGAGATTATTTATACTATATTATTTATACCTTATTATAGTTATTTGTTATACAAGGGGGCAAAGTTGTATTTTATCGCCGAGTGTGGAATTGAAAAACGAGCAAGTGAAAGGATGCTATAGTTGAACCACGAGCGAAGCGAGTGGTTCGAGAATAGAATCTTGAACTTGCGAGTTTTTTAACACACGAGAAGTAAAATACATTTGCACCCGAGTGTAACACAAAACTTTTCCCCTCACTACAGCGAGGAAACTACAATGCAAAAAATGCGTTTATCACTTCTTCCAGTAGTTCCACAGGTGGTAAATCATCTTTATTTATTACTAGATTCACCTACTTTTATCAATTTTAAAGCAGTTAATTTGACTTTATTCAAGGTCAAATTACTTTACCCACTAGTGGATAAAATGCGTTTTTACCCGCTGGTATTAAAGGACAAAACACGTGTTTCCGAGCTAGTGAGGGGAAAATTATATTATTTATACTGTATTCCGAAATTGCCGAAACTCCTAAAGGGACTGAGCGTTCCAGGGGGCCGATTTTTGAGTCTCACGGCGTTCGAATTCAGAAAATTGTCACTGAAAATAATAGGCAATTCACCGTTTTCAACCGGTATTTTAGTGAAAGTGAGATTCAAAAATCGGCCCCCAGGAACGAAAATTAAATTCACGTTCGCACCCAATTTTGAACAATCTAAGGTATGAATATGAAATTTTCAGTTTCAAATTTCAATAACAATTTCTAGCGTCGGCAGTGCCAGTAACAAGAAAGTTGTTAGAAACATGTGTACTTATTTTCGATAACATTTGGTTATTTTATACAAACATAATTTTATTAGGTACTTACCGTATTTAATTTAAGATCCTGTAGATACTTTTCTATAATTATTGCATTCTACGCACAAACTACGAAAATCGCAAAATAACGCACAAGAATATTGTACTAATTGAGGACATAAAACACAGTGGGCTCGTGCAACATTGACGGTAGAGGGCTATAATTGTTTGCCGTGCAATATACTATTTATCCCTGACAAAGGTAACTAGATAACTTATTAGGGCGGCGAGTGTGTAACGAAGTTAATTTATTTTGTTTAACCTAGTAAAAAGGAGCAATGGATACGTAAACGGTCGTGTTTAGTACTGCACGCGTTTTAACTTACTACTTCATAAAGGACCAGGAGACGTCTGGCCTACATTTACGCTTGATTGAAGTGCCAAGAATTGGGATATAAGCACCTATTTTTTAAAAGTTTCCCTACAGGGGAATAACTTCATCTAAGTTTTATTTCACTTGTAATGTGATTTTCTCCTTTGGGATCGTGGAAATTTACGATCTGTTTGTCAACTTTCCGTGTCATCCGTATCAGTGGTTAAACTTGTGTATTTTAGATAAGTTGACCATTTTTGATCATTGCCTGTTGCCTCGGAAACCGGCGGGAGCGAGATGGGTATCGACGGCCACAAACGACTATGACACAACAGCGCTAAATTACCTTTCGTTTAGACCTGGAAACCATACGCCTGCAAAGCTGCCAGCCTCGCGTTAATGAGTCCTCGCCATATATGCTCGTACTCTAACAATGAGCCCCATTGTTGCTGTTTAAAAGCTTAATAGGCGTCTGTTCAATTCTCATTGTCTACTTGAATCGAAGCGTATGTACACATTTCTTATATTGTTCAGTGTTATGACTCGTTTAAATATACTCACCCGTAGTATCAAAATTTTATTATTCTTGATTTTATTATTTCATTACAAAGTGAACGTCGTTGCTGCACCTGCTTATTTAATTAATCGTTTCGTAGTCTCACAAGTTACTCTCATTTTGCAAGAAAATTAATTTCAGTCTACGTGTCTCACCTCTACTTACTTATAGCTTAGATATAGCAAAGTTCGCTGGAGTTGAATCAAAATGCAATTTTCTCAGTTTTATATAAGAAATAAATGGCAAATTTTGGTCCTTATTTTCAGCTTGCTAAAGTTTAAGTCTTGGGAGGAAATATTTCTGGGATGTTTATATTCACGTTTCTCCTTGTTCTCTAGTACCTAATGTGCCTGTCAACTCGCCGTGCAGAAGTATGCCTTGACGATGGTAAAGACTGCGTTGCCTCGCCTTTAGTCCAAAAGCTTTCAACGTGTTCGCTGCCATAGAAGTCTGCTATTTCTGCTGAACATAATTCGGCTTAACAGGCTATGAATAACGTGATAGTACAACAAAACTTTACAACCTTAAAATACTTAGAAAGCAAATGGCAACAACAGATGTTAATTTTTGTCATTATATTTAAAAGAAGCAGCACTTCTGAGTCACCCCAAATTCAAATCATATTTAAAATTTATAAAATCTTGAACAATTACAAACGTAATATTTAGCGTAAATTGAAAACTAGACCTAATACGAGATTAACGGCACATATCCACCGTGAGCAGCATGACTCCACCACATGTATTTGCATCGATAAACTAAGTTTTGCTTGTATTATGCGATCGAACAAGCTCAAATGCAAATAAGTACCGGATAGTTGGATTAATGGAAATTCACATACCGTACATTCATTCTGTAAATGAGCGAATAAGTACCTTTAAGAGTGCTTTCTATGAATTCAAGCAGATCAGTTCAAAAACATTAAATAATTAGGCCACTAAAAGCATTTTAATGTGTTTCGCATTTATATATGCAAAAGAGAAGAAAAATTAATCTTAATCGTATACTTATTAAGTTTTTCTGAAAAGATTTTGATTTTTGTACTTTAATAAAAAAACCCGGCCAAGAGCGTGTCGGGCCACGCTCAGTGTAGGGTTCCGTAGTTTTCCGTATTTTTCTCAAAAACTACTGAACCTATCAAGTACAAAACAATTTTCCTAGAAAGTCTTTATAAAGTTCTACTTTTGTAATTTTTTCATATTTTTTAAACGTATGGTTCAAAAGTTAGAGGTGGGGGGACACATTTTTTTTTACTTTAGGAGCGATTATTTCCGAAAATGTGAGCATTATCAAAAAATGGTTTTAGTAAACCCATATTCATTTTTAAATACCTATCCAACAATATATCACACGTTAGGGTTGAAATGAAAAAAAAAATCACTCCCCACTTTATGTGTAGGGGGGGGGGGTACCCTAATAAATAGTATTTTATACAATCGTGATATAATACAAAGCTTTTCAGTCGAGTACCATGTTTAGGCCACGAAGCTTGCTGAGTGGCCTAATAGTACGGTACGAAAGTGAAAAGCTTAATTATATATTATTTTAGTTTGGGGCTAAGTTGATCCGTGTAAGGTGTCCCCAATATTTATTTATTTATTTATTTATATCACTATTGTATACAATACTTTTTCTACGAGTCATCATCTTCATCATCAATGGACGGAAATATCATCATTCATGCAAGTTAAAATTAATGTTAATAGAGTCGTTCACCGTTGTATCAACATCGAATTAGATTACCTAGCAACAAATTGTTTGTAATAACCGTCTCTGATTGGCCGATAACGCGACAGATAAAAAAAATGTGTTTCAGATGCAGGAAAATTTGCCAGGTATCGCAAATTAGGGCCGGTTGCACCAAACCGTCTGTCTCCGTTAAAGCGTTCGTTAAATTTTATTCTATGGGAAGTTCCATAGACGTCTGCTGCGTGACGATGATGTGTCTGTCAAATGTGGTTGATGCAACTGGCCCTTAGTATAGAAATTGTATGAAGTTCTATTTTTGAAATTATTACAGTTAACTAAAGTCAACTATAATGAGCTTATTATAATATTAATTGAGTCGGAACTGCCATAGAGTATCCAACACTGAAAAGTTAGCACTTATAGTTTAGTCTGTGGTGTCCTAATTGACAGATTACAGTCGACAAGTAGAAAAAAAAATTTTGCCACTTTTTATTTTTGCACTTTGTCGGCGTAATTGATTTACATATTGGAACCAAATTTCAGCTTTCTAGTGCTAACGGTCACTGAGATTATCTGCGGACGGACGGACAGACAGACATGGCGAAACTGTAAGGGTTCCTAGTTGACTACGGAACCCTAAAAATCTAAACCGAGAAATATCTAATATTGTCTTCGGTTACCGCGATAGTTACTCATGAAATAAAACTATGGAAACGGATTAAATCGCGTATAATGAATAATTTATCCTCAGTCACCCGTTGACCACGAACGCTGTAAAGAGTTCGAAACGGGATGTATTTTAAATTCATTATACGCGATTTAATCCGTTTCCATAGTTTTATTTCACGAGAAATATCTGTTCTTAAATACATATTTCAGATATTTTGGTAGTCGTATATAATTAAGAAAGTCGATAGAAAAAAGTAAATAAGAAATGACACTGCGATATTTTAGCAGTATCGAAACGTTAGCTGTGACAAACAGTGATGGCATGGTCCTATCGCGAGCACCTGGGTTTGCGGTCGAGAGGTTACGGTACAAGGAAGAAAAGTGTTCGATCGCAACTGGTTATGAATAAGAAGAAATTAGGCTTTGATCGCAACTGGTTACGTACAAGGCGGAAATAGTCTTCGATCGCAACTGGTTACGAAGCTCCGGTTGCGTACGCGGCCGAAGGGACCTCTCGACTCAGAATGGGTTTTTATGCCATAATAACATAATATGTGTTAGTCTTATAATTAGTATGGAATTTCTATACTCTTTCTTTTTTAATTGTAATGAAAAATTGGATTTTGACCCAGTTGATCTTTGCTGTGAAAATTTCATTCCATTCGCATAAAATATATTTTCTCTAAAAGCGAGGTAACAATCTGTTGTTTGTTCGTAGCGCGGTCGAGAAACTCGGGAAGTCGGAGCAAGAATTAAAACGCCCCAGGAAAAATTAATCTAGTGTCCCGGGCCGACAAATATTGTTGTTTGGTCGGTCCGGGGGCTATAAGTAATCTGGGCACGTTATGCACTCCGTCGGGCGGTTTATTGGAAAAGTGGATCCTCGCTGACTCGCCTCGGCATTCTCGGCAACGCCGCGCGCCGCGCCAACTGCCGACGCTCTCAAAATGTTTGCTGCTGGCCCTCTGTTCCCTTCACTTACCAGCCCTTCGACTCGAGCGACTCACTGTTATTGTTTTCTTAATAGTTGTAAAACTATATGCAGTTAAAGATCTCATTCACTGGATACTCCTCAAGCGGTCCCTCTTCTATGAAGTTGAAGAAAGATAGGAAAACACTGAACACCCCTTTAACAGGACCACCCTGTGCAGTAAATATTCCCTTGCACACCTAATTACACTAAAATTTTCGTCGTAAATAGCTACATTGTTATCTTAAATACAGTTTTTACTGGTGTTTTATTCTATAACTAAAGGTTGTGGTATCCTGTTTCGCGGTTGCATATAAAAGCTGTATGAGTTAAGTTATTAATGTTTCGGTAATTAAGATCATAAAAAATACATTGTATGATTAACGACCCAAGAAAAATACATCAGCTAATGAGTAGTTTTAAAATACTCCCGGTATAAGAACTGAAACGAGCACTCGGGTATTCGAGGAAGTTGTCCATTAAAATTTATTCAGTCGGGGCTACTTGAGCTTCACTCAAGATTTGTATTAAAAGAAACACTTTTATATTTAGATATATCTTCCGGAAGTACCTGTTCAGGACTATAACTTTCACATCAGTTTCACTTGTTATGGTAATTTACTTGTGTTTTCTCCAAAAATTTTCTTCGGGTATACTTTCACAATTATAGATTATCCTGATTGACTTGTCGAAATTTTACTAATTGAGCCGAGGGGGTCGTCTCGTGATTTAACCCGGCAAACAGTTTAATTTCGTTCTGTATTCAAGTCATCGTTCTTTTTGGTACAATTAATTTATTTAATAAATTCTTAGAGGTTACAGCTCGCCGCCTGTCTCCGTACCGCTTCGTCGTTATAAATTTATATCACCGGACGTGTTCAGAATTTATGCGCAGATGTGTTTTCTTGGCGTGCGCCCTTGCAGCGAGAGGGCATCTCTAGTAAGCGCCGCGCCACCGCCAGATGCCTCCTTTACCTTGCCTCACAATCCGACACAACTATCTAAACTAATTAGATTTGTACCCAGCAACGACTGGTGTTGCTTGCTTATTACTTAATTAAAACGTGTTTGACGTCACGTTTCACCCGAATATACATCCGAGCGCGTATTATAATCACGGTGCGAACAAGATAGTAGAATCAGACGCCGGTTTCTATCTACAGTCTTTGGTAGCGCCTAGGTAAATTCGTACTCTCATTAATATTCAAGATACGCAACGGGATAAAACAAACTGCGCACTAACGTAAGAAGGGTATTAAGGGCGGGAGTATCCTTCACGCAACGAATTATTGTGGTCCTTCAGGCTCGTAATATTTATATCATGTTCTCGGGAAAGTGCCGCTTAAAAGATTTTTTTATGGTAAATAATTCTTATTCGGGTTTTAGGTTAAAACTGTAACCTTGTACTTAAAAGAAGGGTAATAAAACAAGAACAGTTTTTGTTATAAATTTTCAATGTTATGAATTTTCAGTAGAGGTGAAATACTCAATATGTGCTTTGATGTTAAAACCAGCCTCTAATACTCTTTAGCATACCATGAAAAAGTCTACCATTGTCCCGTACAAACGCGAATTTTCTGCAAATTGGCTGGGCTAAAATGATGCATAATTATTAAGCACAGAAAACTGATTCCATGCTTTAAATGCCGGAAAAAAGCCGCAACACCCTAAATATAATGCGTTTGTACGGGGGAGCCCATGGAATACTCCTAAACCGTTTTTGTCGAGGATATAGGACGAACAGGAAAGACTAATTTGCGGAGGTGATGCGACAGGTACTGCAGCAGACAGCAGTTATGACGGCACGCTTTGTCCGCGCGGCCATTGTGCCTGGCCGGCCACGATGTCACTCTTTGGTTAGTTTTAATTAAGCTGTGACTGTTAATTTCCGATTGTACAACATACATATTGACAGTGTATATAATAGCCGGCAGATTGATAAACTCGAGTATACTTATAGGTTCAGGCAATGATAGGTAGTCATTTTTATACTGGATGATTATTTAGTCACCTTTATACATACAGTAGCGGAAAATAATTTATAATATTTTTTCGGACACATTTGTATACTTATTTCATTAATTTTTAAAAACGTCTATTGCGATGTCCATGAAATTTATAATATAGGTGCGTATGAAAAAGACAATTTGGGCAACATAAGGTTTATTTTTAAAACCTGGGTCTCAAATAGTAAAATAATTATGTCGTCTAATTTTCATACCAACGACTTCTGAGCTTGATTAATCAATCCACATTATATTGTTAGTAGGATTCGCTATTTTGTGGTTTTATAATAAGAATATCAATATTAGTAACATGCACGATTGGTGTGTGTAAAGTCTCTAATCCGCATCAGGCTCTCGTTGCTGCCCACAGACCACGTGTAGTGGGTCCGAAGACTTGTAAGTATTCAAATGCATAGTTATTTGTAATGATGATACAATAGTTGTTTACTTGATATAAAACTCTAATTTTTATCGTTTTCGATATATAACTAGTATGATAGATTATTTTCCGCTACTGTAGATCATACTGAGCAGCGTTTACTTACAAGAAAAGTTGATTGTTGTATATTAGGTCCATATTTTCCATGTTAGTAACATTTTCTTTCGGGACTTAGATTATTTATATCAACAATATTCCTTCCTCGCAGAGGAAGTCGCAGGCAGAAGTTTGTGTTTCAAATATGGGCGGAATATTCTTACATAAGTCCCAGTTCTCTCGATGTGCGGTCTCTACTTAATTATCTGCTACTCATATTACTCGGTCTGTATTTCCCCGAGGAAATTCTTCATCGATATTCCGCTGTAGATATACCCTTTCCGTCAGTCTACACTTTTTTTAATTTCATTTCCTTATTACCGATTGAATGCCGCATAATCCTCTAGAATTCTCTTTTCATCGGTTTGCCGAGTGGCATTGTTAACGCAGTAAAATGTGAATTAATTGTGGGTGACGTTAACCCATTCAGGGCCAGCAACTCAGCCTATGAGTCATGGTGGAACAGTTCCCCAGGGCCGATGACTCGCATGTGAGTCCTGAATAAATTCTGATTTAAACATAAACAAAACGTAATATAACGTAATAATGTAAGTATAGTTTGAGCTAACAACCATTTTCATAAGGTAATAATGAAAAAAACATTCTAAACATGTTTTTTTTTAGTGAAATGGGGTCGAGAATATTCAAGTTTGGTTTACTATAAGTGTAATATAGTCAATATTCTGAAATTCGAGATACATACGTGTTCCAAGCAAATGGATGAATCCACATTTCAAAAATATTAATAATATATATATGCCTGAAGTTATAGACCCGACTCAAGGTATGGGTCACCGTGGCCTGGCACTACTTGTAAAATCTACACATATTTTCATAGCACGCAAAAATAAACTTTATTGCATTGTTTTAAAGCTTATTTCATGACGAAATTCGTTGCAAATTGTACCATTTTACAACGGATAACTGTTTGGATGGCAGCAAGCAACATTTCTAAGAACCAAACTTATTACCATGCTATATTTTTTGTTTCATTACAAAAACAGGGCGGCTTAAACAGTCACAAACTAAATAGTAATTATTGTATTATCATAAAAGTGTGTGACAAATATTTACAAGACAAGTTTTTTTCTAAACATTTGCGTGGTGTTTATAACAGTTTTTAAGTGCTCTATTGTTTCTATTATAATGACGTTTACCAAAACAAAGATCATGACAGGCCACATGTAAGATTATCGGTGACACTTGGCCAATAAACAAAGAATGCACCTGAGCGGCGGCGGATTAAGCGGTCGTCTCATCTTTCACGTGGTATTTTTGACAAAAACTCAAGAAATTAAATATTAGGATGTATTTTAGAGTAATATGGGAAATTCTATTTAGTCATGATTTATTCGTTGGCGACTTTATACTCGTCGCAGTGCTCTTCAGTGATTTCGTATTTTGTGATTTTTGTGACCTTGGCTATGGATGACTAGAAATATACATAATCACGCGCTAAGTTGCGGAATTTCATTATAAATATTTTTTAAATACTTTTCTGAACCGTATTATTAATTAATTATATGAGAATAACAGCATCCTCTTGACAATCATATATTTCTGGTCAGACTATAAAATGTTAATTCTTACAAATAGCAACAAATTAGTAAATACATTTATTTTGAATATGAACAGAAAACAGTTGGTTCGTAAAAATGTTGCATAAGATTGTTCAACTGGCCGGATTCATAAGCGGCAATTTATTTTGCGTTCGCGCCAGGCCAGAGACCCATGAGCTGAGTCACGCGTTTTAGCTAAAAACGGTTTGTATGGTGGCCCGGCGTGATGTGTACGCTCGACAGTCCTTGGCCATGAATGGGTTAAAACCCTTGGATTAATTCAGTATATCGGTGTGGAAAGTGGTGGAGACATTTAACTCGGGCTTTGAAGGAACCGAGATGTAATTAAAATAAATATTTGGCACGAAATCCGGGTCGCGGCGGTTAAGTAGAGACGTTCGCACCCTTTGAACAACTTCGTGTTTATGTTTGCTCGGCACACAAATATAACTGAGATTCTGTTTTAATTCAACTCAATTTTTCATTCTTGACTCGTTTCTGACGTTGAATCTTTTGTCCCACCTAAAGCTTCGAATGGCTCCTTTGACAATTCCTTAAAGTAGATTTCGGATATACTTACAATTTACATAAAATAATTATAATCGAATAAATAACTTTTACCATTTCTATTGCTTCAATTTGTATCATATTCTAAATAAATCTCATGTTGCATGAATTATCTGTTATAGATGCAAAGGCCTATTATATTCTAAATATATATTGTCACCCCCAAAAAATGTCTGCAAACATTTAGATTAGCAGCTGGCACCACATGAAAAAATTGAACTATACATCCGGTCCCATTGACCGCACCAGATATGGTATGATAATAATAAAATTCATTGTGCACCATACAGAAAAAAAAATACACAAGATGGATCACGCTTAATAACTAGGTAACAACAGGCGGTCTTTGATCCTGATTCCAATCGAAGGCGTCATCATGAAATCAGATGGTGTTTGTTTAATACAATACGTTGTTGCGGCAATTACATGGTCTATTTGAATTCATAGAGCGCACGCATAGTTAACTAGCAGTCGCAGACGCTATTTGATTGCACATTAGCAACCTAACTCGATGCCAAGTCACGACTAATGGCACAACAACACTTGACTGTCGTCTAACGGAATTACTAAGGGCAATAGGATTATATGTCACTGCATAGCATTATTGTCCTAGTAGATATCGTTTAGTGGTTGCCTGTAACAATGCACTGCTATCACAAATCCCATTAAACTTTATGCTCTCTAGTAAACTTCGATAAGTAAAGGAATTTACCAGCGTCGCCGCAAATAACAAATACGACCTCTCCAACCCACGACCTAACCTTTTGTCGATTGATTTCTTATTAGATACTTATTAGAAATACTTTTTCCCTGTTTGGATTCCTTTGCCCTTTTCCCTACATTTACGCCACCAGAACTTTGATAAACATACCTACTTAAATACTTTTCCCATCACATTTCGCAGGCTTACTTCACGTAAGTTACTTATTTTCTTATAGAATATGTTATATTTATAGAACATACTAACCCCCTTATTCATAAACGTTCACTAAAGTTATCAAGCCGATAAAGTTCGTTTGTCCCTTTCTATCACACCAATACGTCGGAAAGGGACAAACGAACTTTATCGGCTTGATAACTTTAGAGCACGTTTATGAATAAAGGGTATGTATGTATTTAGTGCTTTTTTGACTGATGTTGGACCAAAGTCGATACTTCTGTGCTAACTCTGAACAGCTTTTTAACGAAGAAAAAAGGCATTAAGGCAACTCAAGTTTACTAAAACAGTTCAGGTTAAAGAAAAAAATAAAATAAAAAAAGAACACAGTTTTGACGACCGGTAGGCCTAGTTTGTTGTGACCCTGCCTTCTAAGCCGCGGTCCTGGGTTCGATTCCCGGTAAGGGCATTAAACCTTTCGAAACCCATATGCCAAATATGAACACTCAATTTTGAATTCTGCGTGATGTGATGAGCAATTGAGCATATAAATTCGTTCCTGAGTCGTGAATGTTTTCTATGTATATATTATTTTTGTGTGTTATATATGTATATCATTGTCTGAGTGCCCACAACACAAACCTTCTTGAGCTTACCGTGGGACTCAGTCAATCTGTGTAAGAATGTCCTATAATATTACTTTATTTATGTATATTTACATAATTATGCTTTATTGAATTAAAGACACTTTGTTTATTAGTACTATTGCAAATTGCAACTCTAAATTTGTCTGTCTAAAATTAAATTTCCCGATGTGGCAGCCAATCATATCACGATATTAATATTACAATATTGATTTGTGTACAAATCATGCTTAGAAGCCGTATACAAAATATACAAATACGTATCAAAGACGGAATCGGTCGAAGAAGTAGACGTCTATTCCGTCATAATTAAAAAATTGATTGCTTTTTCACCTTTTATTTTAAATACGGAATACTATAGGCGTAATACTTTAGAATTTAGTATGATGCCAACGGATATGTACGTGACAAAACTCCTTTAGAGCGAAGCGCCGAGACCAAAAGGAAGCCTTTCGTGATTGCATTTTATTTCCTTTTTATTTTGATCGTCTCAAAGGTCGCTGTCATTAATCGCTTTATAAGAGAGGAAGTGCAAAGTGGATCGTACGAGCAAACTCAAGCACGCCTCCTCAACCCTGAATTCATTATTGTCTCCCAACTGAGGATGCGCTTCAAAGAAAGTGCTGACAGCTACTGGGTCGATCCCTGTTATGGTTCGTCGGCTTATTGCGATCCTAGAATTCCCATTTATTGATATTGACCGGGCTCCGCCATTGCAATGTAGGTATAATTTAGTTTTCCCCTCACTAGCTCAGAAACACGTGTTTTGTCTTTTAATACCAGCGGGTAAAAACGCATTTTATCCACTAGTGGGTAAAGTAATTTGACCTTGAATAAAGTCAAATTAACTGCTTTAAAATTTATAAAAGTAGGTGAATCTAATAATAAAGATGATTTACCACCTGTGCAACTACTGGCTCTAACCCTACGCCTCAGCCTCGAGAAGATTTCAGTCCCCCCTCAGTTGGGAGGGGGGTATCCACTATGGGACCGGCAAGAAACTCGGCGGGCAACTTCTTTTCAAAACATTACATCTTATAATTAACATGCATTAAATAACAACATACAATTTAACATGCAAAAGTATTCATCAAAGAATATGAACAGACTAGGTACTCTATGGAAATCAATTTCAATAAATTATATTATTGCTTAATAATACGTCGTTCTTCTTCAGAGAAAACATATCAAATTGTCATAGAAGAAAAAGATAATATGAATCTCAATATCATTAAATATGTAATTTACCTACACAACATAAAATATAAAATATTTGATGTGCTTTCTTATCTGAACTGTGTCCTCTATACATAATACAATTATTTTAATTGCTATTCGTTTTTTGTAGTTTCTGGTTCGGGCCATGCATGTTTGTCTGTCAAATAGTCCTCGACTCTGTAATAAGCCTTTAACATCAATGATTTTTTTAAGTAGTTCTTAAGAGCTGGGAGGGGTAATCTCAAAGCAGTGTCAGGTAACTTATTATAAAAATGAATGCATTGCCCAACAAATGACTTCTGTACATTACGGACACGAAACTTCTTTATGGCAAGCTTATTTTTGTTTCTAGTGTTATAATTATGGATATCAGAATTCTTAGTGAAACAGTCTAAATTCTTAACAACATAAATTATACTATCATAAATGTATTGGGAAGCTACAGTTAAGATATTAATTTCTTTGAAGAGTTCTCTTACTGATTCACGTGTTCCTAAGTTGTAAATAGAACGAATGGCTCTCTTTTGTAATACAAAGATAGTCTGTATGTCAGCTGCTTTGCCCCAAACCAGAATACCGTATGACATTACACTGTGAAAATAACTATGATACACTAGGCGAGCTGTCTCAACATTAGTCAGTTGCCTGATTCTCCTAACGGCGTATGCGGCTGAACTTAATTTGCTTGCTAGTTTCTTTATATGAGGACTCCATTGTAGATTTTTGTCCAATGTTAAACCAAGAAACAGTGTTGTATCTACCATCTCTAAGCATTCATCATTCAAAAGTATTTTTGTATCGATTGGTTTAACATTCGGCAGAGAAAATCGAATACATTTGGTTTTCTTAGAATTAAGAAGTAAATTGTTGACAGTAAACCACTGCAGTACATCAGTTAACGTGCTATTAATTACATTGTAATCCGTAGATTTTCGGTCAACATTAAAAAGCAGTGATGTATCATCAGCAAAAAGTACTATTTCACAAAAGTTTTTCACTATACATGGCAAATCATTTATATAAACCAAAAACAGGAATGGACCTAAAATTGAGCCTTGTGGCACTCCTAATTGGACTACAGTCCCGCTAGAGCGAGTTTTGTTAACAACTACTGTTTGTGTTCTATTGCTAAGGTAAGAAGACAAAGTTTAGGGCATTTATAGACAAACCATAATGTTCTAATTTCAAAATGAGCGTTCCATGATCCACACAATCAAAGGCTTTTGAAAGATCACAAAATATGCCAATTGCATCACAAGAATTTTCCCAAAAATTATATATATGTTTAATGAGTACCGAAGCAGCATCGGTCGTGGAACGGCCCCTTGTGAAACCGAACTGTTTGCTTGTAAGTAATCTATGTCTGTTGAAGTGTCCCAGTAGATCATTTAACATTAGCTTCTCAAAGACTTTACTTAGTACAGGAAGTATTGATATGGGACGGAAATTGGTTATATCACTCGAATCACCCGATTTAAAAAGCGGTATGACTTTGCTACATTTCATAAGATCTGGAAAGGTGCCTTGTGAAATTGAAATATTATATATTACGGCCAAGTAAGGTGCTATTATATCTATGACATGACTAATTACTTTAACTGATGTTCCCCATAAGTCTTCCGTTTTCTTTAAATTGAGTGACTTAAATGTTTTAACAATATTTACAGAGTCTACTTGACTAAATTCAAATGAATTATTACATTTCTTAACATTAGCACAAAGTAATGAATGGGCTTGAGCCGCAGAAGAATGTAAACATTTTGTGGTGTTAACGGCTATATTTGAGAAATAATCTTCGAATGCCGAGGCAACATCGCTGTTCGACACTATTTGTTGATTATCTGATACAATGTTGACTTGACAATCGCGTGATTTACATTTACCAGCTTCTTTATTTATAATACTCCAAGTTGTTTTCACTTTGTTGTCCGACACTTTCAATTTAGAACTAATAAAGTTTTTCTTGGCAGTTAAACACACTTTCTTGAAGATTCTTGAGTAGTTTCTTACATAGTCCAGGAATTCTGAATTCTTGTTCAGCTCTCTCTCACCATAAAGTTCATAAAGTCTTTTTCTACTTTTGTGAATACCTACAGTAGCCCATTCACTAAACTTTGTTTTAACTTTTGACCCACTAATAGATTTCACTTTGAAATTGTTATTAAATTGATTAAGAATTACATTGAAAACATCTTGATACAAATGATTACAGTCATAATGCGAAAATGGTATTATAGACAAACTATGTTGAATTTCATTTTTGAATGATTCCAAGCGAGATCCAGTAATGGGTCTATATGTTATTGTTTGTGGAGTATCATGAATAACGTTTAAGAAAGCTGCCCTTTGGCCGCTGTGATCGGAATGAAAACAGTTAAATAATTTCTTATCTATACATTCACAGTTACAAAAAATATTATCTAGGCATGTTGCACTAGTCACACCTACCCGGGTAGGTTCAAGTAATAAATTAAATGATTTAAACAAACAGAACATTTTAACAGTATTACTAGATGACTCGAGCAAGTTAACATTAAAATCTCCACATACAATAACATGTTTTTGGCCCTTGCATACTAAATTCAGAACATTTTCCATTGTAGATTCAAATATGCTGAAGTCAGCTGATGGTGGTCTATAAACACATACAATAATATATCTGTCTAATTCAACACATGAAATTTTTTGCGTTGTAGTTTCCTCGCTATAGTGAGGGGAAAAGTTTTGTGTTACACTCGGGTGCGTAGTATTTTACTTCTCGTGTGTTAAAAAACTCGCAAGTTCAGGATTCTATTCTCGAACCACTCGCTTCGCTCGTGGTTCAACTATAGAATCCTTTCACATGCTCGTTTTTCAATTCCACACTCGGCGTTAAAATACAACTTTGCCCCCTTGTATAACAAATAACTATTTCATCACATTGCTGTTTAAAGGTCTCATTGCATCTACGTGTACTGAAGAATGATGTACTATTTGGATGCTGATAAGCAACAATGTGTCAACCCACACGCCAACCATTTTGAGAAAATGGCGTCTAAAGATTTTTTCTCATGTTTTTGTGTTTCTCTTAAAAAAAATTGTTTTTATATAGATTGTTGTGTTTTTCACACAGATTTCGGGAGATAGGTCATGCTGGGCGATTTGTATAGAATACGCCTGTCGCAAGGTCTGCGCAACCCACACAAAGCACCAGTAATTGTAAAGATAATGCACGCACACACCTAATCCACACACACTTGTAGCTGGACGCTCCTATTGCGCAATACACGCGCATCATTTCAATGTATGTGTACACGCGAACGATAAGCGAGCGCGATCGCGCACGCACACAACGATAAATAGCGAGAACGCCTCGCCTCGTTTCCGAGAAAAATGTCTCACTGAGTGAATCGTTTTGTACACTGTTCATTGCGGCGCAAAACACTACACTGTTTACAATATGTTCCTTGTGTAGCCGCAATGTATAATGAACGTTTTAAAGCACAAGCAAACGTAAGGTTTCATGGTACAACTCGGAGTATTACGTTGAATTCGTGTTTTATGTGAAATAAAAGGAAATAAATAGTATTTACCTATGAAATGTTATCCTATCGGCTTGGAAATTATTCAGGTCACTGCGATGTTTGCAAGTTATTATTGCACACTTCGGCATTTTTGATAAAACTCGTTTTTCGTCGGTGAACAGCGCGCGTGTACACTCGATGACAGCGGACGGCGAACTGGCGGCGGTGTAGGCCCAATGGGCCTACATCTGCGACCAGGCCGCGCGCGGCTTGTCCTCTCTAGAGGTTTTTCAGCTATAATACGTTCAGTAGTAGTGATTATTGTAGCTTAATTTCAAAACAAACTTCAATTTGACGAAATAATGCCCTTTTCTTTTATTGCGAATTGTTCGACGACGTCAAACTTTTTCAAGACTGTGTTATGATACTTAACCCACTTTTGCTAATTGTTTAAAAATATCTATGAGTCTTAAATAAACATGTTAAAGCACATAAATTGTTGTTGTAAAATACTCTACCTATGCATATTTTTAACTTTACAAGTGTTAAGTACCATATCAGTCATGGTCACTTATGTTATTAGGTATGTAGGAATCAATACATTATTTATTAATCAAACCTTTTAATGATTTTTCTACTCCCGAACTGTTATTCGTCATTTACAGGATTGTGCGTATCGAAAAAACTGAAAACGCATTGTTTGGTTCTGTAATCATGGCAACGCATTGCATTAACGATACTGCGTGCGTGCGCGGGAAGGCTTTGGGCAGCTGAGCTGACAATGCAAACCTTTGCAATACAGGAAACAGTGTGAATTTCGCGAGAATTATTAAAAAAAAAACTATTAAAAACTAAGTGCATGGTCGTTGTAAAAGTATTGTATGCAATGGTGTTTAACTGACTCCAAAATACTCGTGGAAAGTACGCCACTCATATTTCTTGACCTCCTTTAAACGCCTGTTGAATAAAATACTATAAATTAACTATTAGAGTAATGATCATTTCTAGACACATATTTAAATTATCTGTGTTTTTTCAACAAAAAATCGTTACAAAAACCAAATAATCATCTTTAAAAAAAATTAACTACTTATCTAAAATATACAACAAAATATTTTTTTACGCTAATAAATAGACTAAGTCATTTAAATTATGAATAACTCATGACTTGTACAAGAACAAAACGTAAAATATCTTTAACAAAATAATAAACTACCATTCAGTAAGTATTCAAAAATCAAACAATATTTTTATGCATACATTAACACGTCTTAATGTAATTAGTAATTATAAAAAAATAGTAGCTTATATTAGATTTTTATATAAACACGTACTTGTAAAAAATGTTTGCAAATTATAATAACGAATATGTATATTCATGACTTAAAATGTTCAATTTCGTACTGAATTTACCATTCATGTGCAAAAATATACTAATGGACTAAGTCATAACTTATTCAAACATAAATTAATATGAACAGTTATATTTTACAATATAGTGTCATGGTACTTACACCAAAAACGAACAATTTATGACCCGAATATAATTTAACAATAATGACTTATGTTTTATAACAAGGGTCGTAGCATAAAACAACGAATAAAATATCATTTTGCAATAATCATTCAAGTCTCATAGTGGGTAACTATGTCATTTTTTGCGTTTTGCAAGAATGAGTCAAGTGTAAAAAAATCGTTGAGTCAACCCTCATAACACATTATTGTAATTTAAATATGTCTTCTGCCAATTACTATAATAAGTTAAGGTTCTTGACACATTCATGCAAAACAGGCAACACACGGTAAAGGATTTGTGTTAACCTATTTTTTTACTTTTGGGATAGTGAAAATTTTCAAAATGAAAAGGTCATTTTTGCAAATAGAAGTTTAAAAATCCAGCTATAACATCAGCATTAAAATCTCATTTTTTTAGTTTTTGTGGGTTGACACATTATTGCTTATCACCATCCATTTTATTCCCAAGGAAATAATGGATTTAGTTTTAAATATTAATACAATCCGTACAATACTTCAGGCAAAGGATGTTTCAATCAGCCAAGGACTTTTTTTGCACAACTAAAATTTGACTATTAAGCTATAAAAAATATTATATGGTATGAAAAATGCATTTTATTTATGTTTTACAATTATTTCAGTGTGTTTTATTTACATTTATTTTGTAAATTTCACGTAGATCAATCGTTATAATTTGCAATCTGGCAGGAAATTGTGACGGCCATCTCGATTTGCGCTTGACCGCGTTGCCATAGCAACGAGCAGTACAACACCGCCATTCATTGAAGATTTTGCCTTAAAGTTTTTTTTCTCTGTGTTTTCCTCTCAAATGTGATGAAAAATATTGTGTGTAACTCAGGAGGTAAGGATTTTGTAAACTCGTGTCTATAACTCTCTCCAGCCTGCGGCTGTCGCGAGGGGGTAGAGCAGGGAGAATTTTCAGAATCTGTCAAATTACCCCATTACACACACAAACACCCTTCACTCACACTACCTCAATTTACTGTGAAAGGTCAGTGACCCTTAATTTTTTTCAAGTGTTATTTTTAGTTTGTAGTCAACTACTGACCTCATTTGAGAAATTAAAACTGTAAAAAAGGTAGCATACAAGAAGACAGAGAAAAAATACGCATCATCTAGCTTTCCTTATCATCATTTACCTAAATATGTAGATAACGTTCCTTACTCAGTTGATTGTTTATCTAGGTGTATTTCAAATTACTTTGCACTTCATTTTGCGTTACTTTTCTATACTTAGATTAAAAATCGTCAGCCTGCCTATCCCGCAAACATTATTCAAAGTCGTGTGTGAAGGCCGATACCTCCAGGCAGACAATTATGGTCGCGTGATAAATGATAAAACATTCAGCCCTATCGCACTATTTGTAAGTGCAATAGGGACGGTCCGATGTTTTATCATTTATTGCGCGACTATGATTGCCCTGCAGGTCTTCAGAGGCCTGTGCTGTGCATTACGTATATGCGGGTTGTATTAAAGGCTATCAGATATTTTCTTTATTCTTTTTGGTCGTTACGTTTTTTTATCATTTAGTTTGATACAAAATAAAGTATGTGTATAAAATAAAAACCTAATGAATATAGTACAGCTAGCAGCAGTCAAGTCAGAGACACAAAGAAAGACAGGGAATATCGACGCATATCTTATCTTATCCCAATACCGCCATCGCCATCTGCATCAGACTCTTTATCTTACCCAATTTCCGAGTCTCTTCTCTAAATTTCAGTTTCTTGAGTTGAAAATGTTGAAACTCATACTTGGTAATAAATAAAACACAAAAAAACATATAAAAATCACAATATAATTTTAAATTATAGCTTAGGCCCTGTACCAGTTGCAGTCGCCACGTCTGTAAAGTCCCTTGTAGTTTTTTTTAAATGGCTAAATACCTAGATGTTATGTCATAAACATCTGTGACGTGACTGAAAATTAAAAAACATCGCTTAGAGATAAGGTTCAAATTAGCATGGCAAAAAATACAACAGTGCAGTCAAAATACGAAAAAGCAAATGTCAATGTCAATATCACTGCCGTATTTCAGGCAATAAGGGCTGTTTTCTCAAATATGAAAAAATCTCAAAAGCAGGACTTTATAAAGACTTTCTAGGAAAATTATTTTGAACTTGATAGGTAGACCAATTTAATAAAAGTTGTACGAAAAAAAATTCTGAACTAAGTTTGTAACTATATATGAAAAGCATTTTTATCTTAGATTGCATATTTTAGTATCGTAACGATTTTTCTTTCAAATAAATAGAGAATTATTAGAATAGATTCACGGTGTCTACCGTAAACTGGGGTTACATTGACCAATTTGGGAATTTAAACTTCTCTAGCTTCTACATGTAATGGGTAGCTTAGCTAGCTTCTACATTTAATGGGTATTTTTATCCATTAACTGTAAAGAAAGAAAAAATGGGACTATCAACTTTTTTAGTCTTTTCCTGCTAAAATCTAGAAAAGTAACAAAATAATGTACGCAGAAAAAAAAACTATGAGATCAAACTTAAACTGACATTGGGGTTACTTTGATACCCTATGTTTTTTTTAAATGGTAATCGAATGTAACCCCTTGCAAAAGTATTTTATCTCAAGAAAAGATAAAAAAACGGTTCGCACAGTCAAATATTACAACTCTTTAACGCTATTTTGGGGTTACTTTGATCAAAAATAAAAATTACCTACCATCTTCGAAAAACCAACTTTATTTGCAATTGTTTCAATATTTATCACACGAAGAGATCAAATTATCTGCCTCAACTCAATAAGTACAGTGACATAATCAGACAATAATCAACTATGTGTCATTATGGTCAATGTTACCCCATGCAAGTGATCAAAGGCACCCCACACTCCCCACATAGTAAATCATTAGTAATAAATGCCTAGTTTGACTTTATGATACAAAACTCAATACTTACAATGGTAGGTATAGCTAAGCAGAAACCCATTTCTGGCAAGCTACTTAATATTCACTGTGAACCTTTTACTTGAATACCACTAGGTTAGTTTGTTTGTTATTTAAACATGAAAAATAGCAACAAACTATGCTTATATTTTAATACGTTATCCGCACTGCCCACGACCATACTTACTTGTTCACTGCGTCAGAGCACCATTCATAAAGGTTGGTTTAAGGTTATCAATTATCATATGTGTAGATTTCGATAAATTTATTTTATTAATACATAACCGACTACTCATAACATATTAGTTAGTCAGGTTTTGTTAGTCCAAAAGGGTCAACCCTAGCACTTTTCCCTATTCACCCCAACGTTAGGGTGAGCGAAAATTACTAAATAAAACGACATATTTTCAAAGACAAACCGAAGTTCACACCGCTGGAAGATTTTTTGTGTAAAAAATTTGCATGGAACATATAAAAAAAGTGCTATCGACGTTCAAAAGTCGGTTTTGGTCCTATTCAGCACAAATTACGGTAGTTCATACCCGTTCCGACCCCATGAACCCAAAATCTTCAGAAAACGATGTACTATACTAAGTAGCCCAAAGTGCAGCGCCGTCTCTAGGTGAATTGGGTTACTAATTTATGCAAACTACTTAATTCGCAATAGATGTCATTTCATTTAGTATTTTAGAGGTAACTAGTAAAGATAATTTAGTTTTACAATTGTGCGAAAAAAGATTCTCATTTGGCCAGATTTTTTAACCGACTTCCAAAATTCAAAAGGTTATAAATGTATATGTGTATGTGTGTAAATGTATAGTTTTTTTTTTAATATCACTTCTGGTCCAATTTCAAACCCCACAAATATTAACGGCAAACTGATAATGACATTAAGTTTTTTTGAAATAAATTTGTGACATATGTGGGTAGTTTAGTAATTATAGGCACCGACTGATTGTGGGTAGGTTTATATTTTCGCTCTCTGCTAATAAATCTTGTATGGAACGGACATGTTTTCTTTGGTGCCTCTTCAAAATTAAATGCCAAAAAAAAAGTTTATCAGTAAAAATTACTTATTTGAAAATAAAGTCATAACCGTTTTCATGCTTATACATTGAAATAGATATCACACACGAAAGTAATAACGACAAGGCCCCCTGGTGGCTGAGCCGGGAATCGAACCCGCCATGTCTCTCGCTATACCGTAATCCTCTAAGTGCCACTTGCACCAACGAAGATGGAGGATTAACCTGAGGGTTAACCCACTATTTTACATGGAATTTGACAGTTGACAGCCCACTAACCCTGAGTTAAGTGGTTGGTGCAAATGGGCCTTATAAGATTCATATACGAGGTGGTCAAAATGTGCCTATCAGAGATAACATACACTAGAGAAATTTCGTTGGGTACCACACGGCGGGCGGGTGGCCTAGTGGTAATGACGTTAGCTGCGTAAGCTGAAGACCCGGGTTCGATTCCCGGCTCGGCCATCAGTAGGCCTTGTCGTTTTTTCTTTCGTGTATGATATCTATTTCAATTTATGTACAATACAATACAATACAATATTCTTATGTATGTATGTATGTTAACACTTTATTGTACATAAGACAAGTTAGGACATATAAATACAGTATAGTTATGGTGTACAAAGGCGAACTTATCCCTATAAGGTGTCTCTTTCAACCTTTGAGCGAATTGAGAATTTATTATTTATATAAACTTGAAAAAGAACAAATCAAAAATTATTCAATAAAATAATTTTATTTCTTCCCTAGTTGTATAGTTTCATACTTATGATTTTTATTTTAAAGTAAATCCATTTATATTACAGCAATTATGGGTGAAACGTGGAGGTTGACAGAAGTGTAATTAACATTTCTAAATGTTGAAAAAAATATGTATGAGTCTCACGGGAGTTTTATAGTTAAAATTTCTAAATGTTGATTTCTTGTATCTAGTCTAACTACGAAGCAATACATTGACGTATAAATTGCGTCCATATACAGAGAGGTCATTCATAAAAACATCACTTTAGGTAAGTTATATATATCTTTTATACAATTTGACAACCATTGACCACACATCCCAATTCACCCCTCTTCCGACCCTAATCACCCCCTTCGTAAACCTATTCACCCCCTTTGCGACCCGATTCCCCCCATTCCTGATCCTATTCACCCCTCAGGCCACGGATATTTATCCATCAAATTGAAATTGAAAATTGAAATTGAAATCGTCTGTCAATGAAAAGAAAATTGTAGTAAGTATGTATGGAACATAAACTTTAGAAGTGTAGGTACTACATTCAAAAGGATAACGAACAAATTCTGAGCAAAATTTCACACAAAAATAAAGTTAAAATGAGTAAATAATACAACAAATTTAAATGCCAACTTTGACAGACATTTTCATGCCCCTAAATATACTATTTTCCCTGGAACTACGGAACCCTACACTGACCGTGACCCGACGCACTCTTGGCCGGTTTTTCTTCTCAATGAAATGCAGAGATAATAGAAAATTACACCTCCCAATTTATAATAATTTTTTTTTGCAAAAATTTCATTTTTGGCACAAGCTTTACCTTAGCCGACTGTACCTTTCTTTCAACAATCATCTATTGCTCTCCGAGATGTTTCTAAAAACCCCTTACTCAATGGGGATACGACGTTTCATAACAGAGTTCCTCTGACCACCTTTCTGCTCCATCATCAGATCACCTCCATGATACCATAATATTGCATTGTCACGTGATTTACATGTGTGCAAAATTTCAGCTCAATCGGAAACCGGAAAGTGGGTCAAATTTAGCTTCTACGTTTTGACCCAAACTAACAAGGCAAGTTGAATAAAAGCTTGTAAAAAGGCTTCTGATATCAGATTTGTAATAATTGTAATAAGTTTAGTTGTCATAGTTTAAGAACAGATGAGACAGACATATGCAACGACAATATAATACTGCACGTGTGAATTTATGTGTATAATAACAACCAACCAAAGATCGATCGATCGAAAGATCGTTGACCCAAAATTGCACTAAAAAAAAAAACGAGCAAATAATTGTGTTATATTAATGATATTTAAATTTTAATTGTGTAAATTATTGTAAATTTTGTATATTATTTTTGACTTGTAAAATGTACTTTTATTTTATCAATAAATTCTGTATTCTGTATTCTGTGTTTCGTGAGATGTCAAATCACCTCATACAATTTACCGCTCTAAGGCAACTAAAGTAGGGTTTGTTATTGCACTTTAATTACATATTAATAATTTCTAGCCCGTAAGATATATATTTGCTTTAACAATGGATAGATAATTATGCGAGTGAGAGTGTAATTTAGATTTTTATAAGGAAACAAATATTTTTAAGCGACCCGATCAGATATTTATACGGATAAGGACCCTCCCACATCTACCGTCTCGCGATCGTAGCGTCGGGCCAACTGTAATGGCTAAGCCGCGCCGACGCGACGCGGCGTCTTTTTCCATACAGTTGGCCCGACGCTACGCTCGCGAGACGCTAGAAAGAGAGACTATGTTTTTGCCGGTCACGAAGCATCACAATTTTTTGCCGGGAATATGTCGTCATATACTTATGGCCCCTATAGAGAATCGGATATGTTGTCACGGCCGTTCATAGTCATATACGTATGCTGGTGACTGTTCCATGAACATCTGGTCTAGTTGAATGGAGAAGTGCCATTCAAAACGAGCGTTACTTTCTAAACAACGATGAACTTACGGTTACTTACGTTTTCATGGTATGCACAGGGTAATCTTTAATGAAATTGAAACATTTTTTTATATAAAAATTTGAACCAGAAGCACAACATACGGAATATTGTATTTAATAAATAGGTACTTATATACCCGCCCGCATTTCCCTTTCTTCTATTCTAAGTAAGAATCGATCTAAATATGTAAAAATAAATTAAATCATAATTGTTTACATACAACCTGGTTGACAGAATTTGACGTAGGTGTTGTCATATATATTTTTAAAATGACGTACTGTTAATACCAGCGTAATGAAAATTTATTCCAATGAGTAAAAGAAAACATGAAACTCTTTTCAATTTAGCCGAACTAGAATGAAATCATTTATACTCATTCGGTTGTGTTCGTTATTTTCTTTAACCCATTCAGGGCCAGCAACTCAGCCTATGAGTCATGGTGGAACAGTTCCCCAGGGCCGATGACTCGCATGTGAGTCCTGAATAAATTCTGATTTAAACATAAACAAAACGTAATATAACGTAATAATGTAAGTATAGTTTGAGCTAACAACCATTTTCATAAGGTAATAATGAAAAAAACATTCTAAACATGTTTTTTTTTAGTGAAATGGGGTCGAGAATATTCAAGTTTGGTTTACTATAAGTGTAATATAGTCAATATTCTGAAATTCGAGATACATACGTGTTCCAAGCAAATGGATGAATCCACATTTCAAAAATATTAATAATATATATATGCCTGAAGTTATAGACCCGACTCAAGGTATGGGTCACCGTGGCCTGGCACTACTTGTAAAATCTACACATATTTTCATAGCACGCAAAAATAAACTTTATTGCATTGTTTTAAAGCTTATTTCATGACGAAATTCGTTGCAAATTGTACCATTTTACAACGGATAACTGTTTGGATGGCAGCAAGCAACATTTCTAAGAACCAAACTTATTACCATGCTATATTTTTTGTTTCATTACAAAAACAGGGCGGCTTAAACAGTCACAAACTAAATAGTAATTATTGTATTATCATAAAAGTGTGTGACAAATATTTACAAGACAAGTTTTTTTCTAAACATTTGCGTGGTGTTTATAACAGTTTTTAAGTGCTCTATTGTTTCTATTATAATGACGTTTACCAAAACAAAGATCATGACAGGCCACATGTAAGATTATCGGTGACACTTGGCCAATAAACAAAGAATGCACCTGAGCGGCGGCGGATTAAGCGGTCGTCTCATCTTTCACGTGGTATTTTTGACAAAAACTCAAGAAATTAAATATTAGGATGTATTTTAGAGTAATATGGGAAATTCTATTTAGTCATGATTTATTCGTTGGCGACTTTATACTCGTCGCAGTGCTCTTCAGTGATTTCGTATTTTGTGATTTTTGTGACCTTGGCTATGGATGACTAGAAATATACATAATCACGCGCTAAGTTGCGGAATTTCATTATAAATATTTTTTAAATACTTTTCTGAACCGTATTATTAATTAATTATATGAGAATAACAGCATCCTCTTGACAATCATATATTTCTGGTCAGACTATAAAATGTTAATTCTTACAAATAGCAACAAATTAGTAAATACATTTATTTTGAATATGAACAGAAAACAGTTGGTTCGTAAAAATGTTGCATAAGATTGTTCAACTGGCCGGATTCATAAGCGGCAATTTATTTTGCGTTCGCGCCAGGCCAGAGACCCATGAGCTGAGTCACGCGTTTTAGCTAAAAACGGTTTGTATGGTGGCCCGGCGTGATGTGTACGCTCGACAGTCCTTGGCCATGAATGGGTTAATAATGTGATATATTTTTATTTATTTTTGATGCACAAGCCATGCACCTTTACACTTTAAATGAGATTGGATCTCCACCTGACATATTCGATTTACCCTATTTATTTTGAGCACAGTTTTACACTGGTATGGTTTTTCGTGTACGTACACTATTTTCTGTCAAAATATTTGTCAAATTTAATTGTCAACGCGGAGCGACCGGCGACACGTCTGCCTCCGATGAGCCGCTCACGGCATCTAATCGAAAGGAGAATTCTGACAGCAATGGCGAATGTATGGAAATTTTACGATAGTTTAAATTTAAGGTAAAATTTCTTTGTTGCCTTTGAGAGGAAAAATATAAAAAACCTCAAAACTTCTAGTCCATTTATCTGGCTTTTAGAATCACTTAATGCTATAACTAAAGTATTGAATTTTTTAACAAAGTTTACTAAACGGCGACATACGTTTTTCTCATTTTAGGTCAACTTTGCGTGGGTTTATTTATTATACCGTTAATAATTAGAGATTCTGAATAGTCAAAAGTTGTAGACACACTCTTTAAGATAATAACTACATTTATTTTATTTCATTTTATTGAGAAATGTGAGCAGCATTTGTTAAACGCCGAATGCTCTTTTCGAGGATTTCGTACGACCCCCTCTTAACACTCGTTGGAAAAATCCCCCTTACCTCCCTTGTTGCACAATATACTATTATTTTGTATGCAGCAAATGATAATTAAATTACTTGTAATCGTTGTTAATGAATATTGTATTGCAATTGATTTGAACGCAGTTAATTTGTTTTCATTGTACGGAAAGAATTGACTACCCTTTGTCCGAAATATTTTAGTTTTTTCTTTAGTCTTTAATTTAGCATTTGATTAGGTACCTATATTAACATATTTTTTAGGGACCTTGATTTTATATGTTGCATGTACAAAGGAAAGCGTATATTATATTTGTGTCAGCTTTGATTATGGATAACATAACCATTATTCAATAATTGTTCACCTTTTATATGTCGGGTTCTCATAAACTCATAACAACTTTTTCTGCTCCAGCACTTAAATCTGTCAATTAGATTATTGTCAGCGGTATCCAAATTAAGTTCATTTGAGTAACGATAGAAAAGTCTATTTGTCTATAGGTTCATATGATAACTGCTGAGCAGTATTCATATGAATATAGGAGTTCTGTAAGTTTATTTTTAAAAGTACAACTTCCATTTATCAGGTATGTTTTCATTTGCAATAATAAATAACTCTTAATAAATAATATAATATTTAGGTTCATAATTTAAATCAAGATGAAAAAATAAACTGAAATGCGTTTTACATATTAGATATTGCAAAACAAAGGTAAAAATCATAAGTTTATCAAATAATTTTACATTTGACATTTAAATATTCTTGAACGCAACCACATTTTTCGTAATTGAAAACCGGCTTATTTTCTATTTCTCTTGTCTATGGCATGAAGAGTTCGGTTAATGTACGACCCAGAAATGTACAGCCCAAAATCGGCGTCCACTTTTTTGGACGCGAATTACGGGGTCGTACAATACTGCCGCCCTGTAAAAAAAGTTGCTTCGAATTATCGCCCGGACCAAACGTGTACAGCCCGAGAATGCCCAACCCATCAATTCACGGCCCAAGAACTCTCGTACATCATGGACGCCAATTTCTGGGTCGTAAATTTTTGGGTTGAGCATTCTCTGGCTGTGCATTATTGGTTCCCGCATTTGTAAACTTTTTAAAAAATTATTTGAACTATTTTAGTGTTTTATACTTTATTTTAAGTCGACGTTGTGCAAAAACTTAAGTAATTATGAGTGATTCTGGTGAACAATATACTCCCCAAGAAATCAAGGCTATGGCGCTCAAAGTGACTGACAATTTGTTACCTGAAAAGTCGGATACAGCGTAGCAAAAATGTTATGATTGTTTTATGACATGGAAATTGCAAAAAAATGTTTCAACTTTCTCTGAAATCGCATTGTTGGCATATTTTGAAGAATTGTGCGACAATATCTCACCATCAACATTTTGTGGACAGAATACTCAATGCTACGACGATCCACACAAATATTCCCATTCATTATATGAAGTAAGTAACTAACCCATTTTATTATTCTTGAATAGGTATTTATGTGGCTGTCGTAGAAAAAGTATAGTATACAATCGTAACATTATGAAGGCTATAAAAGTCTCGTACCTTACTTAGGCCACTCGGCAAGCCTTCGTGGCCTAACCGCGGTACTCAACTTTTATAGCCTTCATAACGTTACCGTTATATAATATACTATTAAATCATTCAACCGTATGTTATTTACTTATATCGTAATGCATGCATACGTAATATAAATAATTGAGATTGATACGCTTTTACAAAGCTAAGTATTGAATAAAATAAAAAGCAATAAAAAGCTAAGCTTCGGCATTGAATTTATAGAAGCGGCAGGTACCTACTGTGTTACAATGATATTTACTTACGTATAGGTTAGGTATGTATTTTTATACTGTATGTTTATACTGTACTGTTTTTTTTGTAGTTTATTTACTGTTATGTTTGAATGTTAATTAACCGCATTTTATCACGTAGATATCAACTTACTTGCCGGTTGCTTTTATGAAATGATTCATGATGATGATACCCGTGAGTCATGTTTTAAAAACATAACACGCGCGATTGTGCACTGTACAGTGCACAAGTAGGTACTCTAGGACTTACTAAGACTTTTATATTGAACATTCATTGTGCCTAAGATCAAAAGTCATTAGTAAAATAAAACAAAAAACATCCAATATTTCCATCATAACTTCGATCGGAACAGATCCGCTGGCTGTTGCGTGGAGCGTTATTATTACAGACAGCCTAAATCTAATTTTGTAAGACGTTAATGCCACCCAGCTGACCCAGGTACGTATACTAGACAAGAGATTAAATTATTAGTTGGTGTTTAGAGCATCGATAAACTACGGGAGCACGGGCTGGGCGCCGACCGAGCCCTGGAGGCCAATTCGAACATACGCTATTACATTAAAATGATGTCTTAATTTATTAGTCGCTCGTGCATTTCGGTCGTACTTTTCCGTATATTTTTTGGCGTGAGCGAGACGTATGAGCGAGTGACATAATTTAAATATAATTTTGATGTCACAATATAAGTTTGAATTGGCCTCCTGGCTAGTTGACGCCCGGGCCGGCGCTTGGCACCGCCGGACACTTGAGACGCTGGCGCCCGCCCAACGCGCTTTATCTTAATGCACTCGCCTGTCCTCTCCCTTCACGCAACCCGTAACTCGCATTTCCACTTTGCGATCATTTCGGATACGCGATGAGGCGTTCTTAACCGCCACTTTTAATACCAGCGCTTTTACAATCCCTCAATAATCGAACGAGGCAAACCAAACAAACGAATTCTACCAATATACCGACTCTTTACTTAACTTTCCCCAAAATTTGTGTTGGGAACGTGGCCGCGTTTGGCGAGGAGTACAGGAATTTAATTCGGGTGTAGCTTCTCTCCGGGAGTGACGGCTTGTGACATCCCGCGACGTCGCCCGACGATTTTTCGCCACATTTTATGTAACAAAAGGAATTTTATTGTATCCACAAAATGCTTGCAATAAAACGTTCACTACTTATATCAAAGCATTTAAATATGTGAGTGTATTTCAATATTTCACATGAGCTAAAATTTGTCTGTACGATGGAATTAATGGAAATCGTAATACTGATGGTGATGAAGCGGACGAGGTATTTTTTATTCATTATCCTTCGTAAAAATAAAATGTAGATATTCCCCTCGTTAAAGTTTTACCTAACGTGAATATTTTTGCTGTCTGCACGTGTACCCTGTTCGTAACTCACTTAGGTACACCTACCTGTTATAACTATTTAATGGAGTTACCTGTTGGCATCATACTTTTTTGACGTTGATTGGACGTAGGTAGTTTAGCTCAATGTGGCCGTCCTCTAAAATTTGTCATATACATGAATGACTTTTCCATTTGACGGATTGTCACGTATTTTTGAGAGATTTCTGTGTATTGTATCATTTTTCCTTAATTGCCTACGTCCATAAGATATGCCAGATTCTGAATGTTGGCTATATTTAAAAGAAAGGTAGATTGTTCCGTAAAGTACGTTATGACTTATGAGAGTTATGCCGTTTATTAGAATGTGATTTAAAAATACGAAAAGCAAGTTTTACAAAATTCAGTATCAGGATAATAATCGCGTTTCACTGTGACTCTGTATTACTGTGTAAAGTATGTTTTGGCGACGCGGCGCGTCAATATTGAAACTGAAGACATGGCCCATTCCGCGGCGGATATAGGGGGCGCATACGGGCCCATCCGAGCCGATGATAGTACGTCGCTCGCGTCGACGGCTACGGTTTCCTCATTTTACACGTCCGTGTCAATTTATTCCCATGCTTTCCATGTTCGTAGGCATCATAAAATTGCTATCCGCCTATATGGTTGCCCCAAAACGAAAGCCGAAACAACATTGCCCGACCTGTCACAATTTCCTTCTCCAAATTATTGACGGCAGGCACGTCCTCTCGTGGCAGGTTGTTTACAGCCGAATCAAGCTAAATGACAGCCGGCGAAGATTCGATTTCTAGCTCAACTTTATGAAGGCAGCTTGACTGAGGTTTATTGAATTAATGAATGACTGTTGTATCCGGTATCGATTACTCAGAGGCCGTTTGTAACTTTGCTATTCAATATAAATAGGTAACTTATCTTTGCTATTCAATGAACTACGCCTAATAATCACGCATAACGGATTTATTTTATAAATACAAGAAATACCATTACCGACTCTTTCTATTTGAATGCAGTTACTAGGAAAGCAACCTTTTGTTATGTAATACGCTTCGAAGATATGCTAAGAGCCCAACAGGTTAGACGAGAGCGGTCGGAGTCGAAACGGAATCGACAAAGACTGCTGCGCACACAAAGTAACGCTGAGTCAACATCAGGCTCCTAGGTGTTAGGTGTTAATGCACGAGGGTCGCCTGAGCCCGCGCTGCCCTTTCCTTTTAAACTGTACGCCGACTCGTGAGGATCTGTGATACCCTTGTCACTGGCACAGACAGGTAGATTTGATAATAGGTGTTGTTTGGTAAGCTTACAACGCGTTTCCTTTTGTGATGCTGGACGTGTGTACGGTTTATCAGGAAATATTTTATTGAGTAGGTATGAAATATTTCGAAAATTTGAATTAGTTACATTACTGACCGGGAGTAGCTTGATTAACTTTATTTACTTGCCTATTTATATTTCGTTATTCTTATTTTATACATGACTGTTATGATGTCCGACGTATTGCTTCCTAAATCAGCTAATCTCGCTATAGTTCCGGGAAACTAATCAAAGTAATGTATTTATTCTACGGTGTTTGTCGCCGAGACTTGGGAAGTCGGGTTATACTATACGTCTATTTGATTCCATAAATAGATTGTTTCCGTCTTTCAATAAACGTAATAAGTAAACGATTTATTAACTTATTTCTAATTGTAAGAAGTTACTTCAAATAAGTAGAAGTAAAGTCGACAATACATATTTACAAAGTACCTATGTACTTTTGTAAGTAAACAAGCTAACAGCTGACGGATCCGGTTGTAATTCTTGTTTCCAAGTCTGAAAAGTTTCGACTTGATGTTTTTTTCTCAAATGATCTATTCTAAATCTTATTTCGCACTGAACTATCTTGGTGTAAAGTCTTTCCAAAAAACGGTACGACAAATATTCAGCGTTTCGCAACAATGAACTGATTTACTTATTATGATTCAGCGTTCGTCCGTACAGTTCGGCCGCTTCGACTCCCTATTCCGCCACGCGGAAGACGAACCTTAGGTACCCGTAGCAATGCCGACCTAAAATGCGAAAAACGTACAATTTCCCCTTTATTATCGCAGCTTATCATTACATGCGATGGAGAACTTCAATTTAGCCTAAACGGCGCATAAAATTTTAGCCGTATTACGCTCAGCGCGGCTGGCTGGTTTATCCGTGTGCTAACGTAGAAAAATATAATTACGATATCGTAATGAAATGAGAGATACAGTTTATATTTTACTTTAAAAATATACATATGTATCTCAAAGTTCGTACACACGCAATAAGATTTTTTATCCTACGTTTGGTGGTGGACGGGTGAGTTAGGGAGCCTTACTCGAACGAATTTTATTTACCGTGTGCACGTGACGAACTCCTTTAGCGAGACGCAGCCGGTGTTCAACCGCTCGTTTGTCACTAGAAATTACCTTGAGCCTGAGACATTTACTCACTCCAAATATTTAATAATGTAACCCGAAGCCCCCCTGACGTCTCCTTGTAAAACTCAACATTTAATTTGAATTGATGAAGGCAATTAATTATTGTAAACATTGCTGTATTAAACAGCATCCTAGTAGTTTAATTGGTGTTCTGTTTCAAGCGCATGTTTCCTGTTCTTGTTTGTTCTTGATGAAACGTATTTTTTATGATGGCGGCATCATAAAAAATACATGTATCCTATATTTATGATTCGAAAGAGTACCTCTTCGTTTGTTTGTTCCGGGGTAACTTCCACATTTCATTTCCGGGCGTAATTAAACCTGCTCTGAAATCAGTTTTTGGGGTTCCATTCCTGATGTTCAGCTCATATGACCCATAATTTGAAATATCAACACAGCAATTTACAGGTTAACGCTATAGGTATAAAGCTCAGGATAACCTGTGGCACATTCGTCTTCTATTTATGTAGGTATGTAACATAGAGTAATAGGTATCAAAGTTGAAAGTACTTAACTACTTAAGTTTGCAGTGCTCTGTATTATACACATTAATTAGAGTACAATTTTATGATGCTAATGATGCATGTTAAGCTTTAATAATGTAATTAACTCCCGATGTTTATGTTTTATGATTATACTCGTACGCTGTATAAATTACAACAGTATACATACTTACATGAAGTATACTGACAAATGGTGACAAAACGTATTTTTTTTTGTAAAAAAAAGTGATAAATATATGCATTAAAATTTAATTCAATTTTTTATTAGATACGTGTTAAATAGCCTTATAAAAAGGTACGGCCAAAATTCCATTTACGAGAGACTTTGGGACCGCAAATTGGATTCCCTTTAGATGGACAGGCCGAAAAAATGCCAGTTTGACGCTGCAGTCTTTTTGTGAAAAATTAGTAAGGTAAGTACCCTAACAGATAGGCACTATTTGAAGCTTAAATTCGCTTTAAATTCTTCAGTTTTGTATCTACACTTATTTACAGCCACGGATCGAACGCGAAACGCGATAAATTAACATTTCGGCCAAGTTGCACTGACCGTGCCTGAAGTCTGAAGTCTCAGCAAAGCACAGACACGTAGTGTCAATGGAGAATGTATGCAGTTGATCGAGTAAATTAATAGTTTTCGTTTTTATTTTAACTCTTTTTGTTTTGATTATTATTATTAACATTATATATATGAAATATATGAATGAATGCATGTGAAATAATTATAATTATATTGACGATCATAATGTAAATTCATATAGGTTAACATAGCATTATTTATAATGTAATTTATCATTATGAAATAAATAAAACTAAACTAAACAACACTAAACTACTCGATATTCGTTTTTACAAATGTTTGGAGGCAAATAAAATGTAACTACCAGTCTTTATTGTCCACCGCGCGACATGTAATGCAACATAATGTAACAAATAATAGTAGATATGTAATGTAAAATTATCGCGTTCAGTCGAATGTGTAAGTGACTTTAAATATTTGAATTGATAGCCTTAAAATGTGACATTATCTGGGTGGCGCTTACGGCGTTATCTTATCAGCGAATGTTGGTGTACAAATACTACAAATACGACGCCGCGGGACATAAGCGCCATCGACAATAAGGTCCCTTTACCCAGATAACGTCACAAATACTCATATGGTTTTTATTAGGGTTCCGTAGTCAAATAGGAACCCTTATAGTTTCGCCATGTCTGTCTGTCCGTCCGTCCGTCCGTCCGTCCGTCCGTCCGTCCGTCCGTCCGTCCGTCCGTCCGTCCGTCCGTCCGTCCGTCCGTCCGCGGATAATCTCAGTAACCGTTAGCACTAGAAAGCTGAAATTTGGTACCAATATGTATATCAATCACGCCGACAAAGTGCAAAAATAAAAAATGGAAAAAAATGTTTTATTAGGGTACCCCCCCTACATGTAAAGTGGGGGCTGATATTTTTTTTCATTCCAACCCCAACGTGTGATATGTTGTTGGATAGGTATTTAAAAATAAATAAGGGTTTCCTAAGATCGTTTTTTGATAATATTAATATTTTCGGAAATAATCGCTCCTAAAAGAAAAAAAAGTGCGTCCCCCCCCTCTAACTTTTGAACCATATGTTTAAAAAATATGAAAAAAATCACAAAAGTAGAACTTTATAAATACTTTCTAGGAAAATTGTTTTGAACTTGATAGGTTCAGTAGTTTTTGAGAAAAATACGGAAAACTACGGAACCCTACACTGAGCGTGGCCCGACACGCTCTTGGCCGGTTTTTTATTTAGCTTCTGTAGCAGTATCGAAATATTTTTGTGCAAGTGAGATTTTACCTTAGCAACGACACGGGGTAAACGTATTTCGTAAATAACTAGTTGTGAACCGTTTCATACGAGTTATACTGAGCGTATTTGAAATTCGTTTAATAGTTTAGGTTTATCTTTTGAAGAGTTACGTTCGATGCTGTAGTCAGGAACTGTTTCAATATTGCTTTTGCTTTTGAAGGTAACTCTTACTAGTTCAGGTTAACTATTAGCTTTAATATCAAACGAAGATGATAAATACGTATAATTACTTAGTTGCGAAACAGTAAACACATTTTAGATTTACCGACATATTTGTTTATGTAATAAGGTAGGTGAAAAGTATTTATTATACAGGTATTTATTATTTATTGTCGATCAGGTATAATTTAAGGACCATTTGTCTGTATTCTGGGATCCATTGTATCCATTGGAATATAGTCTGTAGTTAGAAACGTCAAAACCTGCAAATCGCGCTCTACGTGCAACCCACCGTTTACTAAACAGTACAGTCAGCCAAAAAAGTGGTTTACCACTTTCAACTTTATGTGTTACCACTTTTTTGGCTGACCGTACCTACTTGGACGTAACGTCAGTCAACGAACAGTCTCAAAATGTGAAAAATAAGTTTTTGATATAGAAGATTTTGATCACAATAGATCAGATATGGTTGCAGTGATACATAAGGCGCTATGAAGCCTTAAATAGCCCCTAACAAAGAAAAAGGGGTCTCTGCTAAAGTAGCAAAAAGCAAGCTATGTTATGTAGCAGATCAAATGCTAAGCCATAGAAAAAGCTAAGCCGTTCTTAAATGTTTGTTAGATTTTATCTTGCAGGAAATACGAGTTACAGTTAAAGCAAAACGTTATCATTGCCGCGAGTCAATTGTCTGATGTTCCAACAGGCCGACGTAGGCGGAATAGCAATGTTAGGCGCCCATTGCTGCCATTATATGCTTTGGAACTTAAGGGAAGTCTCATACGAGGTACTTACCACTCTATTACTTACGTTTATATGTTGTGCCTGCCAACTGCGGTTAAAGGTTGCCAAGGCAATATTCGAGGCATTAATCATTGTAACGTTTACTCATTCTAGAATTACTATAAAAACACGCCGAATTAAACCTGTCTATAATGAAAATATAAAGTACAGTACCTATTTTTAGTGCTTTTTGTTCTACAATATCAACACTCGCCCACAACCCTTACATTTCGTACATTTATCGTTAGCGTTATATTTATTAAATAATATCAATAAAGTTATAATATATCATTAACATTTATTAACAATCTCTAGCACTAGTTACGAAAGTCGTCATAATTTCTCCGTAAATCTCTCGGAGAAACATAGCCACTAACGAAGCGGTTTCCGCGTCCATGTATGGAATTATCAGGGTCGTATGTATATGAAATGGGAGATGATAATCCGTTTGCAAACGTGTCAGCTGAATGGGCAGCTCAATTTCGACCCTGTAATTAAGGAGTCACCTGCGTGAACAACTCACTCGGCGTAATTGAAGCTTTCAACTTGGGTCGAGTTATGTCGACCCACCAGGGAGACTGCGGTTTGTGAGTCAAATTTCACGCAGATAATAGGACCTCTATAACTGCGCAACTTGCGAGCTAAGCCACTTATCTACTCGCTTTAATTAAAACCGAGAATAAGCTAGCCGAGTTTATGTTATAAACAGTCGGGTGTGGCTAACTAGATTTTATGATGTAGGTAGCTTGCTTCAGTCACCGAGCAGGATACAAAAAGTTTTAATAGGTCATCTGGATCTAACTGCAGATAGTAAGCTGTGATCGGCAGCGTCGGTTAGATAGAGCAATAGTTGCATTTGTAAAATGACGTTCGCAATGCGCCGGCCGTATACAGGACGGCAGCGAAGCGCCGGCGAGCGGGGCCGCGGCGCCCAGCCCAGTTGGAGCGCGGCCAACATCTACTGTTTGTTTATAACATTAATCCCGTATTTCACGAGTTTATGCTTATTTTAAAATATTTTGAGCTATTAGCAATGTAAAATACTTACAAAACGTTTAAAACAGTAAAAATGTGGAAGTAACTAAACATAAAAAAGTGACAGTGACACACCAGAGTGGTTTTTAAGGTTATTTTAATTGTGCGACGATTTGTGTTTATAAACACCTTTAATTTAATTTATTTTGTTAATAAATGTGTGTGTTTATATTTAGATCGAGTGCAGAATGAGCTTCAGTTGAATATACAATCAGATCGATGCTGTAAGAAATTCACAAGTGCGTCCTATGAGATCAAAACTCGACAGCAAATAATGAAAACTATTTGTCGACAATACAGTCTTTAACAGGGTCTTGGTATATTAGGAATCACGAATAAAATGATAAATATCCTGGAAAAAGTTGTGGATCCACTATGACATCCGAAATCAGGGCGAGAATAACGACAAACATTGTATAAAATCCGACCTTCAAAATCGTATCTCGCGACAGGAATCAACTTTCGTTTTAAACTATACACGTCCATGAGACATACAAAATGAAGTATTTTAGTGTGAAGCAAATGTGTTGGGACAATCTACACAACTCTTAGGCAACAGCATAATAAGATATCAGTGAAAAAATCTAAAGAAAATGTTATTATAATACTTCTGTTCATACCTACTTACCTGTGTTTTATTTCTCCTTTTATAACTTTTTCATAAACCTATAATGCAAAAACTTTGCAGTAGTCAACTTAAATTATTTACATTTAACATGTTCAGTGCTGGCGTCACAAAGTTTGAGACCAAAATAATCCTCCTCCTATGTCGGTGACACAGCAAAGTTGACTTATGCCAGTGGCATAGGAATGAGAATTTATTTGTTTCTACCAGCATAGTGTAGGCTTTTAGTAAAACAGTGGGATGAATGTGAATTCATATTATTCATAAACACTCCGGGCAGAGAGACGCGATCTTGAGTTTGACTAGTGCAAAGGCAAAGTTGACAATCAAGCATGTATTTCAGCTAATTAAATACATAAAGCTAACCAACATGAAAGCAATAAAGATTTTATCCTAAATAGTAAGTATCTGCTTGAAATTCACTTTACTTAAACCTAAATTTTTCATGTCAGTCAGGGATAAATTCTTGACACCAAAATGTTCTAACAATTTTAAAGTATTATTACCTACTACTAAAAGTCCTCAAATTGTATTTCATAATTTGTGTTGCTTTCATATAAATGATGCAGCTGAACATTTCTAAAATAAACCAGTCTAAGATTTCATAAGTAGGCACATATAGTTCTGTACTTATTTTTCAGCAGTGTTGAGGGTGGGCTTGTGAATTTTGTGGCATGTCAGAGCGTTATCAGACTTTTTAGTAGCAGTATATATAGGCAAAATAATTTCTAGTTGTGTCATGCTAATTTGGAAACTTTACTTACTATTCTGGAAAGAAGAAATATACTTATGTGAAATTAAAACAGTAATTTCATGGGTAATTTATCTACACCTCAAAAAAAGGAAATTATAACTTGAATAAGCAGATAGTTATAATAAGAGTATAGTGGGAAACAATGACTATACAGGAAGGTAGATAAAATCCTGTATTGTTCATGAATAATTATTTTTACACAGATTGACTGAGTTCCATGATAGCTTAATAATGCTTGTGTTGTGGGTTACTCAGACAATAATATAATTATGTAAACACTTGATAACATAGAAAACTTACATACTTACTCTGGAAAAAATGTGTCTGCCGGCCACATTTAAACTATCAGTGCTGTTCTCTAACATGTGAATAAATGGATTGATCCCAATAGATGCCAGCCTCAAACATATTGCAGTGAAATAGAATAAGGTAATAATCAACGGTCTTTAGAATAAGCATTCAATTTCCAACTTTACAACCACAATTTTCAATGGTTTGGGGTCTATTAGTGTGAGACTGTATAGTTATTTGGCCTTTACTCTCCCTACCTAAACAGGATATTAGTGTGAAATAGCGATGAAAAAAGCCGGAAAATTCCCGTTTTTTTCCATTTCCTTTGGTTTTTTTCAGAAATTTATGGAAAAAAACCGCGAATGTTTCGGCTCTTATTTAAAAAAAAAAAAACATAAAATATGAAAGAAATTTGTCATTATTTGGACGGACACATACCAGACATAGAAATCGGTTATTGCCCGAACGATTTTATAAATTAATCTTTATTCGGGCGAATTTGCACCTACAAACGGGCTACACCGACGACATGGAAGCAGAAATGACTGAAATACAGACGGTCAACCAAATCTTGGCAAATAAAACTATGGAAACGGATTAAATCGCATATAATGAATTTCAAATTCATCCCGACGTTTCGAACTCTTTACAGCGTTCATGGTCAACGGGTGACTGAGGAAAAATTACAATCACAAACTACTAAGAAGATACTACGTATTACAATGTGCAAAAGCTACCCACATACAAGAAATATTAACGAACCATGACCACAAATAATATAGATTTTTAAGGCAGGTTCACATACTATTAATAAAGCCAGTTATACAATATTCAAAAAATATGTTAAAAAAAAAACAATTAATCTACACAAAATTGACAAAAACAAACTGCAAATGTTTTATTTCATGAGTAACTATCGCGGTAACCGAAGACAATATTACAAATCTTGGCACTAAAAATGGCGCGAAATTCGAATTTTCTATGGGAATTAATCCTTCGCCCTTACATTTTCAATAATTTTTTAAGTTTCGTCGATGATTCCGCCAACTTCAAGGTTTAAGAAGGCACGCGTTTTATGAAGACAATTCGCCGGTGAGCCTTATATTTTTCAAATTAACCGCCTTTTTTACTGCCAAGGTCAGTTGAGCGCCAGTACATGATGAGAGTGAGAGTGATTAATAGAATACTAATTTTAATAATGTAACATAACATACAATCATACAATCACGCCTGTATCCCATAAAGGGGTAGGCAGAACACATGAAACTACTAAAGCTTCAGTGCCACTCTTGGCAAATAAGGGGTTGAAAGAAAACGAAACTGTGACATTGCATTTAATAATGTATTTGTTTTTTTCTTAAAAAACCCGAAAAATACCGAAAAAAACGAAAAATTCATAAATTTCGGGAAAAATCAATTGATTTTTTCCGGTTTTTTCAACGCTAGTGTGAAATGGTACATAAAGTAACAAAAATATATTTTACTAACAAAATTGAAATTCTGATAATAATAATTTGTAAAACTTTATTTTCTACAAGTTTCTTCCAGACTTCCAGTTAATTTCATAGTATAATTTGTTGATTTCTAGAACAGATTCACTTGTAGAACTTTCATCTTGTAGTCCATATCAAATGGTGTAAATCAACTCTGAAAAGAAAGCAACATGTAACTTATTATTATATTTAGTACTTAATAATCCTTTTCAAACACAACAAAATTTAAGTAAAAGTACATAAATAAACTTAAATGTCTGCTACTACAAACAGTTTTGTCATTAATCTTATTGGAAATTTTGCCATAGGCTGTGTGCTGGCTGTGTATGACATTGAACTTACCTAGTACTGCACCAAAAGTATGCTAATTTGTTTCATAGCCAGTTCACGGAATAAAGGCTATGCATTTGGGTAAGAGGTCTGTAAAAAGCTACCTATAATTATTATAATACTCATGAGAAAACTTGCCTGGTAATTGGTTCCTTCATTCCTTGTTACAAAGGCTTTTAGGTTGGATATAGATACTTGAAAGTCGTGGAGATGCGTCCTTTTCATGCGTCATGAATATACAAATAAGATAACCACGAACACAAGTGTACATAAGTGGTGTAAATTGTTAAATATTTCGATAAGAGCTGCAAAGAAAGTTTAGTTTGCGCCAAAGTTTTTTTTTAAATAAAGATTTTGACATTTATATGATTGGGTTGCTATATGAAAAATCAATTCTACCATAAAAATGTTGGTAGGATTTCATTCACGACCTGGCATCACAGTTAGCGGTTACGTTCAGTAATTTTTGGGTTGGTGCAACGCAATTCATTAACAAATCGTTAAGTCCCCCACGTAATCGGTAAAATTTTACGAACAGAGCCTACATTTACAGGTGGTTTGGTGCAACTGGCCCTAAAACGTTTAATGTCGCCGAACCTCTTCCAGTTTAAATGCTCTGAATTTTTATAAGCCGACGCTGTTGTAGGCGCATTGAGGAGTTTGTTCTCGTTCTGTGACCGCCAGCTCTTGTATCTGTGCAAGTATTAAGAACAATCTTGGCTTGTTTCTAGATGCAGTTTATCTTTCCGGTCTGTATATTTTTAACTCTCACTTGGAAATTTTTGCTGCTTCTAGACTAAGTACGGTTATTAATAACAAATGTTCATTTTCTCTTGGGACTTTTGTTTTAGGCATCGCATAATCGGAACAGGGAATATGAAAGAAGCAATCAGCATAGCACGCTACTTGCTACTTTTAATAGAATTTAGGATTAGAAACTCAAAATACATGTTTGTATAGTTTACCTAGTTTCGTAAAATTACTGTTTGTAACAAAATCGGCATGTTCGCTAGTTATCGTTTGAGTTGGTTTTTAAATAATCAAGACCATCCATTCACCTTTCATTTATTTAAAATGAACTACTTCTAAGAGCACTCGGAGTCCGCATTTAAATAGGTCTCGGAAACATCTGGTTTTGATGAACTGAACATTTCGCGTCCATGCAGGTTGGCGGCACTTGAATGCGTGCCAGCTTATTTTAAGGTTTCGCGATACAGCCACGTGCGAGAAAGTGCTAAGAGGAAGATACAATCGAACATCTGGGTGAAATAGGCGAATACCCGCGGGCACATCTGCCAGAATTCATTCAGTTTCATTGGATTCCTGGATCAGTTAAAGGTTAATGGGATTAACGTTTCTGGTAATCATATCTGACGCGTTGAATGCTCCCATATGACAGTTCCTACAAGCAGCTTTTCGACATATCTAACCATGGAGAATAGACGTAGATAAGGAGGAAAATCTGTCGAAGTAGAACAGTCGTAAAATTGACCGGCTGAGGCCTTTTAACACTTTCGCTACCAAGAACCCGACTGTCGGGCACACCGCTCGTAGAAGCGTAGCCGATTACATGGGTTTCCCCGTATGTAGCGAAAATGTCGTAGCGCCGCGTAGAGCCCGGTTTCGAAAGTGTTAATTGCCATAGATCTAATAAACAAAAAGAAGTATGTTTTCATTGTGTTTATATTACACAAATATTCCTAAAAATAAATACGTGACACATTTTACTTGACAGCTGTTTTATTTATAAATGCAATGAATAGTCATTTATATATATCGGGGTTATCATTGGGCGCGCCATGCATAATATTTCAGTTGTTATTTTTGTTTATTTATCTTGAGAATCCTTGACCTCTCCAATTTAGTATCTCTGATTTACCCAATGGTTGATTGGTACATAATGCGTTAAGGCGTTAATTCCGCCATTTGTATACTTTTTATTGGTAATTAATGCAATAAAGTTTAAATTAATTAATTTTCTATTTTTGCTACTAATAAGAATTATGAGTACTTATTTTATTTCTGTCTTCTGTGAATGTTGACTGTCACTAATTTAGTCATTGTTTATTAGTATTATAAACTTCCCTATATAGATTGGTCGTAAACAGTGGCATTAAAATATTTTTAAAACGTAGTATTCAGCGAGAGGGAATAAATTGAGTCACAATTGATTTCACTTTCTCGTTCTTGCCAGTGAATGCGCATACTTTCCAACGTCACGCAATGTCAAATTGTCAGTCTTTCAGCAACTTTTCAAGTGTAAAGTTTTTCTATTCAATTAGTTCAATGTTTTACCACTTTAAAATGAAACTAATACTTTCAATTATTAACTAAATCAGATAGTTTACAATTTGCTAAACACTGAAAAAGCTTGATGAAAGTTTAAGTTACAAATGCGGTTATGCAAAGGTTAACGAAGCCCCTGAAATTTTAATTAACTCGCGAGTTTGCATATTTTCGTAGGGTTAAAAATCGTGACAAAGTAATTTCACCACGTTAATTAAATGATTATAATCTAAACCCCTGCGGTATGAGTTCGTTTGAAAATTCATATAATTTGCATACGGAAGCTATAATATTTTCAGTATGGTTAATATTTAAGACGTTACTGTAATGACAACTAGAATCAGACATAGAAGTGCTTGATTCAAAGATTCAAAGAGTGATATTGTTTTCAGTATCACTATGTCGTGCCTATTGGCATACAAATATATTAATAATATACACTACTTAATTAAAATATCACAGTCAAATATCAAAACAATTGAGAGAATGAAACATCGTTAAGTTATACTAAAATATGTAATAATATACATTATTACATAAATGTACAGCAAAGAAATTACGTGCCTACTTCAAAATAAACACAAACTGTTAGAATGACTAAAGAATAAAAAATCTATGAGGATAACTCAGCTATCAGACAAAAAAAAAACTAAATCTAAATCGGTTCATCCGTTCGGGAGCTACGATGCCACAGACAGACACACACACAGACAGACAGATAAACAAACAAACAGACAGACAGACAGACACGTCAAAGTTATAACACCCCGTCGTTTTTGCGTCGGGGGTTAAAAGGAAAATAACGACTTCTTGACTCTGTTAGGTTCGTTAGGTAGTTCTTGATTCAGGAAGACACTTTAATTATTGTCCTTAAATTCGGTAAATTGGTAGGAGTGGAGGTCTATAGACGGACTGCTGATAGGAAGGCTTGTCATTCTTGGAATGGGCACATTAATGAGCAGGGGGAGACTAAAGCGGCTAGTTGCTAGCGCCGAGGGGTTATAGTGACGGACTAAATTTATAGCCACGACTTAACACGATATCTGAAGCCATGCCAGACGTATGCATAAATTGCTAAGTTATTCCAAGCATAAAACCTTGGCTAGCTATAAGAATAAATGTCGACTGCATAACTCCACTAATATCTCGCTGCAAACACTAATGCTAGTGCAGGTTGAATCCAAACACCAAATTAACTTACAACCAATAATTACCCAGTTTTCTAAGACGCTAATAGAGAATTAACAAGACTACATTAATCTCAGTCTATTAAACAATGCTCCTTAATCATTAAGGCAACAAAGACCGAGCATGCAGGTTCCACAACTACTCCAGTCTTTGTCTCGTCCATCACTAAGGACGGGAACTTGCCGACTCCCGGCGGAAACGAACTTTGATTTAGTTTAGACACGACAATCCGTTTGCAGCGCAATAATACGCCTCGCGGATCCGCGTTATTATTGTGTAGGTACAACTCGAAGAGAATAAGTTGACCATAAAGTAGTCGTAATTTCATATTATGAGTCCACTTGTGGAATAAGTTACTATTAACGCAATGTAGGTACAAGGTACTGCCGTTGCTTAACTTGCTTAGGTACCTACTGACAACGTGCATGAAGAGGAAGGAATGACGCTTATTGTTACAAATACACGTCATCTTATGGACATGTCACAACAACATTTGGCAAAAATTTTACTTCATAAGATTTAAGACGACGACCGGTCTGGCTCAGTCGGTAGTGACACTGCCTGCTAAGCCGCGGTCCTGGGTTCGAATCCCGGTAAGGACATTTATTTGTGTGATGAGCAAAGATATTTGTTCCTGAGTCATGGATGTTTTCTATGTATATAAGTATGTGTTTATCTATCTAAGTATTATATCGTCGCTTAGCACCCATAGTACAAGCTTTGCTTAGTTTGGGGCTAAGTTGATCTGTGTAAGGTGTCCCCAATATTTATTTATTTATTAAAAAAAAACATGATGGTAAAGCCTAAAAGTGGCAGCACCAGTCGTGCACTTAACTATTTAATACCTCATATTATATGCAAGATAATGTGCATATACAATGACATATTTTTGGCTTTAAATAATACGTTCCAATGGCGACTCGAGTTCCTTACATTTTATTTATCGCAACGTGGCATGCGATCATTTTAATAACTTATTTACGCTTTTACGACATATAATAAAATAAAAACTTGAACAAGCCATTAAGTAAAGCTGTCTTTAAATTTGCAAATTTGTTGCAATTTTTATATTACAGGTTCATATTTAATACTGTAGTAGAACAGCATAAAATTAATCTGGGTAACCTACGCGGATATTGTGGAAAAGCGCTGTCATATGATTCTTTACATGTTTTATGTCACCAGCGCTCTCTTTTATCTATCTGTATCGCCTTGGGCCAAGTGATAAAATCTTACAAAAGGGGTAAGACCCGTGTCTTCCTTTTAACATATCTGCTAGGAGGCTGGAGCAAGTGCGGCCCATCGCCCCCAGCCAGACGTCATCTGTTCGCCCGCTGCGCGAATCCTTTTGCACATTTATGAAAAAACTTTTGTCTACATTTTTGAAATCGTCTCGTAGGCTCTTTGGTCACATTTTATTCACTTTTTGTTTTGGTTACATAAAAAGAAAAGACGCGAACTAATTAGCATTTAGGGACTTCCGTCGGTTAAGTATCGTATTTGATAAACAAGAATTGAATTTTTAGGCCCGTTTCATTAAAACTTATAGCTTTGTATTGTACAAGCTAAAATATTGAACCGGCGTAACGTAGGTAGTGGATATATATGTTTATTATAGAATTGCTACTTACGATAATAAATAAATCTTATTATTTGTACAACACAAATGACCTTACTTAGGTAATTATAACGTTATGTAGGTATTATTTAGCACTGATAAAGGTGCATTATTTTTGTTTGCTGATGTAATGTAGGTACCTACAGATGCATAAACTAAAGATTACACCACAAGCTACTTAGTGATTTACATGCACATCTTCAGATTTGTATTTTGTGCACTTAGTACTAGTATTTAGCACTCCCCTTTGTTTCATCGTGGGGCTTTAAGGCAGGCAGCATTATTACAATAAAGGCGCTTTCCAAACCAAATCTCAGTGCGCGACGCATTTGCAATTTTGATACTTTTGGTCACGTTAAATAACTTGAGCTTCAGATCCTCTTGTCTAATTCACCGATTTACTGTGCAGGCAAACAATTTTAGAGCCTAAAAATAGACTCAAATCGATGTTGCTATTGAGTTAAAAACACATTTAAGTTATTGTTGAAAGCCCGAGACTGCAAAAGGATCATTTTACTTTACAAATTGACTTCAATTACATTAGAGCTTTCACAGAAAAATACCGAACGCTCGCAAGAACATTGCTACGCAGGGAAGTGGATAGATATAATAAAGTTTAAAATAGTAACCCTTGCAAATGTTAACTTGCTGGCGTTCTTTCTTCTCAACCGACGTGACACTGCTTCGCTGCACTTTTATGAAAAAAGTTTTGCTCGTTGCTCTCGGTCTTCGGAATTTCTGGTTCGAGTTGAAAACAGTAACTTTTACATAGGGATAATTTTATTTGGAATGTGCTAACCACGCTCCTTGAGAAAATGATACGCTTAAGAATAATAAAACAAAATTAAGTACAACTTTATAGTCGATCGTATTTTATATTTTTTATGCAAAATCGGGTATACTTATTCCTTTTAAAAACTTTTTTATTTTTTTATGTAAACGAGTAAGTAAATTGCCCAGCGTGTTGTTAGTTCAATTATGCAAAACAATTTAATTTATCGCTTTTAAATGGTAAGACAATTTTAGGTATTCAGTACTCATTACAGTTTATTAATGTAAATATATTTTAAAATAGTTCGTAACATAAGAGACTAAAAGAGATCCCTTAAATGGATAAGCTCGCCTTTGTACATAACCATTATAATTATTCACTGTATTTGTAATTTGTTCTGTGCAATAAAGTGTTTACTACTACTACTACTATAAGAACAATGGCTTGTCACCGAAAATGTCTCTACGTTCAATCTTCTTATGACGATGGAAACGCTTGTTTGCTCTAAAGCATCCGTAAGTAGCCTTTATGTATGCTTCTAACTTCGCCGATTCGCAGCAAAAAGTTGTTGCGAGAATAAGCTTACTTACTTAGCGTAAGTATGTGAGCAGTGTGAGCAACCTTGTACATGCTATGTCATACTTACAACTCGGGTTTTCTCGTAAAATATACGTTAAGGTAAATATGTGTGGCTGGGGTTTTCTATTCTATTCGTTGGCTGCAAGATTTGCCCGGCCGGCTACGCAGACTGAGCCGCTTATTGGCCTCGCTTCGTGGCTTATGCACCAACGGCTGGACTGCCTATCTATGCGCCCAGACCTTTCTAAGACATATTCTCAATGCAGTATTTCACATTCACATTTTTCCCTAACGGTAAGAATATCTTCGTCCTCAAATAACATTTTCAGAAATATGCCATCCGATTAAATGGAACTGGAATTATTCTGAATGGTTTTTAAAATATACGAACGTGCACGTGTTTGCTTCACAATATCACTGTTGTGATTGATTGTATCGCAGGTCCCTGTTCGTTGTCGCAATGCCCGCATAGTTACAAATGTAGACATAGAGGAATAGATCGTGACTGTAAATAATCGTGTCATGTCATGTTTCCGTCTAATAACGCAATGTGAAATCCATGTAAAGCTAATCCGTTCGTTCTATCAATACGGGGACGGCGATGCCTTGACATGAAACGGTTTATCTATTCCGACGTAGTTTGTACGCCGCATCTAAGCAAATAGTTATACGTTTGTTCTAAATCCCTTTCAGAAGAAGAGAACAGCTTATTCAGTAGTTGATTTATGTGAGCGCCTGTCGGCAGGAAGAACGATTTGAATAGAGCATCCCCTGGTCGTGTCGAACCTGAAAGCTTTTCATAAACGAACCAACAGTGGCTTCACCTCAATGAAACGCGGCTAAAAGCCACCCGTTGTTACTTGCTATACTGAAGAAACTTTATACTTTGTGAAATTGTGTCTCGATGAAGTGCTGCGACAAACAATGTAAAATTGTAAGGTTTGAGTTACGCGAAATGTAAGTACCTATTACAACCGGTGCGATTATACGCGCGATTAACAATTATACGTGCTTACTTCTTGATTTATTTATCGCACCGGTTGTAATAGTCAAAGCAAAAACGAAAATACGTTCACTGAATTACTAATGTGGTTACACTGTTGCTTATTGTCATATCGCTAATGATTAAATTCCTGTTGTCATCGAAAGTGCATCAAAATTCTTGGCAGGCGATTCAATGAGACGGTAAATCAAGTTTATATGACGAGGGAAAGAGCAAGTGCAGGTTATTCACGGCGAGTCGCGTGCGCGGCGCCTGAGTGGCGACAGCATTGCGTGAACGGCACGCAACCGACAAGTACTCATAGTTAATCTGAATCTAGGCATTGCGCTATTACCCAGGTTACTATTAGTAAGAGAAGCCCGTTTTTGGAGTATTATTAGTTTACCAAGTGTCAATCTGTATCGGCTGCAATATTGCCATACCATAATTATACGGTATTATGACATAATTTTGGAAAATATAATTATCTAGGATTTTATTGTTTTCTCTATATTTTAGAAGTACAATCCTAATGAATAATAATCGCTGTGTACAATTTTTCGTTAATAAGCCCAAGTCTTGATGCAAGCAACATAAAAAATAGTCATGCATTTAGCAATATGGACTATTGGACTCGGGAGTGGCAGCCCAGGCATCCATGCTAATATTATAACTGGGAAAGTGTGTGTATCTGTTTGTTTGTCCGTCTTTCACGGCAAAACGGAGCGACGAATGGACATGATTTTTAAGTGGAGATAGTTGAAGGGCTGGAGAGTGACATAGGCTACTTTTTGCTTCTTTCTAATGCGAGCGAAGCCGCGGGCAAAAGTTAGTTCTTATATATTTCGAATATAATAAATGTATCGAGTAGTACAAGGTTATCCTCATAAAAGAGCTTTTGTTATTTGTATGTTTGTACCAAATAGTATTGCGTAAAAAATAAATGATGGCAATAAGAAATTTAGCACGCAGATAGTTTATAACCTGGTAAATGACGGACATTACCTGACTGGCACTGAAGTATCTACACCGTGTCCAATAAGTCCGAATACTCACATTTTACCTCAGTTCTAAAGATATAGGGATCACAGGCCATCAAATTCTTATTTAAACTAAAGAGTATATTCCTCTTAATAAAATACAAGCACAAAGTACCTACATGAAATTTCCGAAGTGTCTAAGAAAAACAAAGAGGTAAAGTGCCAACAAAATACTTGCTCGGCACGCAGGTGACGAGTTATTTTTTATAAGGAGAATCTGTATGTGATAAAACAGACGCCACGTGTCCAAAATAAACTATTATGGGTACCGAGGATAGATAACGTTCCGGGCAACTAGAAAAATGTGCCTAGGTTCCAGAGCTCACCATCGGCCCAGGTGTGGGATGCAGTATGTAAGCGAGGTAAACTACCTTCAGTACGTACAGATAAAAGCGTTAAAATCAACGTTTTTTTTCTTTAAAACCAAGGTTTTGGAGAAAAAAATGCCTTAAAGTTAAAAAGGATGCTTGGGAATGAGTATCATGTGTCCCAACAAGACGCACCTCCAGCACATTCGGCAAATGGTATTCTAGCGTAGTTTCAGACTAATTTGGCAGTTTTTTATCCGAAACATGAGTGGCCACCCAGGCCTCCAGGTTTAGGCGTATTAGACTATTTTGTATGGTCATACATGCTTTGAAGACTAAATTTTTATAAAATCATAAACCTAGATAATTTCAAAAAGGTTATCGAGAGTATTTGGGATGAAATGTGAAGAAAACGGTGCGTGCCGCGTGTGATCCGTTTGAGAAGCGTTTGAGGCTGGTAAACAAGTTAATGCTGGAGTTATTCCAAAACATTTGTTGTGAATGTAGTAAATAAGAGTGCCATTCATAAAATATAATAATAATGTAGTAACTATTTGTTCATTTTGTTTTATTGGCTATTTGTGCTGTATTCAAACTTATTGGACACGGTGTAATTAAGGGACTTAGTAACAAGCAGACACTTTTGATAGTACTTGAAGTAGGGACTAACTCATTTACTATCTAACTCCACTAAACGTTTTTATGAAGCGCTTAACTGTTTAGAAAATATTTTGTCTCGGTTAGTAAAATAAAGTAAGTCAAGTAGTTAATTATTAAACGGACAATATTTTTGCTGAAAATACGGTTATAATTGTTTAGAGACATTATTTTTCATAGCGAAGCTATTATTTTAATTAGACAAGGCTGACAATTAAAATAACTAAATGAGGACACGAGTAGATTTTCAATTATTGATATTTACCGTGACGTATTATTTTCTAAATAAACATGAAGTTAAGTGGATTGCTGGCATTGTATATTGTATGTCATAAGAAATATTCACATGTGGTGATAAAACACACCACACATAAGACTTCTTGTTTTTTAAGATATCGCTTTAAGATTCTTTCTTTTACTACAGGTATAACACACAGCCTTATTAACCAGTTAATTTTTAAAATATTCCGTAGAAGGAAACCCCGAAACCCTATTTTTAAATTGCCTGTAATTTTGCCAACCTGACAAATAGCAACTACTAATAATAATAATAACTCCTCGGCCGATACGGCCACGGCGACTGCTTTCAAGTCCGTTGCTGTCTCTGGTGTGCTCGCAAACGGCTGACATAACCGATCTTGTTAGTAAATGTACGCGGACATTGTAACACTAATTCAACTACTGATAGATATTATTAGCTAGCTTTTAAGTTTAGTCTTAGTTTCTTATATAATTATGTAAATATGTTCATGTAAATAAAGATATAAGAAAAAAAAAACGTTTCAACTACTAATGAAATAAAACTATGGAAACGGATTAAATCGCGTATAATGAATTTAAAATACATCCCGACGTTTCGAACTCTTTACAGCGTTCGTGGTCAACGGGTGACTGAGGAAAAATTAAAATGTGCAAAAGCTACCCAGTGAGAGTGCGGCCTGTCATATGTGGGACAGACGAAACGAAGCATTTCCACACGGGTGAAGGAACACATAGCGGATGTCAAGCACCGTCGGCAAAGGTCTGCAGTCTCTGAACATGTCATGGATAAAGTCAATCATGCTATAAAGTTTGACAAGCCTCTGGTTCTCGCTAAGGAGAAGCGATATATACCCAGAATGTTGCGAGAGGCCATTGAGATCAAGAAATATCCAAACTTTAATAGAGAGGATGGCTTTACTTTACCACCGGCTTGGGATCCAGTAGTACATCTGATAATGGAACAAGCACGACGAAGGCTGTGAGGCATTTGTGTTGTATGGTGTTGGACATTTGCAGTTTGTTTCTTTGTCAATTTTGTGTAGATTAATTGGTTTATTATTTTTTAACAGAGTAATGGTAAAATTTTTGAATATTGTATAACTAGCTTTATTAATAGTGTGTGAACCTGCTTTAGAAATCTATATTATTTGTGGTCATGGTTCGTTAATATTTCTTGTAAATTAAAATGTGCAAAAGCTACCCTTTTGCACATTTTAATTTTTCCTCAGTCACCCGTTGACCACGAACGCTGTAAAGAGTTCGAAACGTCGGGATGTATTTTAGATGTATTTTAAATTCATTATACGCGATTTAATCCGTTTCCATAGTTTTATTTCATGAGTAACTATCGCGGTAACCGAAGACAATATTTTCAACTACTAATTTTACACTAAAGTTTTACTTATGTACAGTCCTTAGTTACCGATACCATATCAAAACTGACCACGCCAGAGTCCCGTCCAAAACGCCAGGGGTATTAAACAAGCTGGCGATCATAAGGATATCAGGCTGAACCTTCACCCAGGCCCATACATTAATTAGAGAGGATTATCGTCCGTCACACCTATTACCGGAGTACAGCGACCCGGCGATCACAGCCCAAATCCTTCTCGACATGCTCATAATTTGTCCGATCATCCGAATCAGCGCCAATTCAGGCTATTCAACGTTAAGTGAAAAATGTTTTATTAGACCTCTCTTGCGCTTTCAGTACGTTGTTCAAAGGCAAATTTATTTTGTCAAGGTCAGAAATGTTAACGTTTCGTTTTAACTATTTGTAAATGCTGGCTTGTATCCCGTCCGGGCGAGTTTAGTATAAACTATAATCTTTTAATGTAGTTTTTGTTTCTTTTTCAAATGTTTCCTTTTAAGTAAATTAAACTTACCTACTATTTTTTCGACGTAGGTATTTTTTTCTAGTTTTGACATTTATTCTTGAACTTAACGTAATTTTTCAGATTAAATATCCATGTCTCAACTAAATTGAAAAAGTTTTTATTGCCTTCTCAATTTTTACTCCTTTGTTTCGTGATTTCGGACTGTTAGCGGTTATGACAGTCGTTCAGTTGACTTAGTCGCCAACCTCAAACGAAGAGTTTGGATTTGAATACAACAAACTTTCTAATACATTGACGGGCGGGTATTAAAGAGACACTGTTGTAGCATTGACATCCAGCTTTGTTTTATGCAATATTCTGAATGCAGTTTTACTAACCCGAAAGATCCCATTTCAGTTTTATTTTTATTCCAATATTTACAATGGTCAAGTTCAAAATGTTGAAGGCTATGCTCGAGTTCTGTAGAAACGATAATATATTCACAGCTGTTTATAGAATGACCGCCGGTTGATTATAGTACCCTAAAAACTCAACCTCGTCGTATGTTATTTCATATACAAACCGAATAACAAAACGCTAAGGCAAAATCTCGGCGCAAGCGAACGTGAGTGTACCATTAATAAAAGGGAACAAATCCTCCGTGCAAGACAAAGGAGCCAGCATCAATATTTATTGGCGTGCTTAGTATTAATCGGGTCGGATCGTGAGCTGTATCACGACGGCGACTGCGAGCATCGAATGGATGGACTGTCGCGGCCGGAGCGCGCCTAATTTTTCCTTAGCGAATAAATTTTCAGGCAGCGTAGCGCGTAGCGTTGCTCGTAGCGCCCTAGCGTACAGCCGCCCATAGCCGAGCAGTCTGATATCGCCGCCTACTATCGCCGCGAGTCGCCAGCCACCAGTATATGCCCAGCCGCTGCCGAGGTCGGACGTGTCGCGTTCCGCGATCTCGCTCACGACTTCGCGTACGAAATGTGTGACAATAAGTGTTGCTTCCTCTTTGTTATTTAATATTTTCGTGTGTACAGACTTATACCACATCATATTTAGAACTTGTATACGTGACTACGTATACTAGGTAACTAGACTTAGTTAGCATCTAGTACGTAAAATTACCTGATAACAAATCGCTTGAGAAATATATTCTGCCGACGTGAATGCCGTATCACAAACGAAAGGGGTAAGATACGTTTTGCGTTTTTATTTCCTTTATACGTTATCCTTTAACTTAAACAGTATATATTCAAATACAGTAAAAGTCTTATGATGTTTACAAACATCTTTTGTCACTTGGTAAAGTTTCGAATAATTTCGGACAGTTTTATTAGAACTGATAAAAAGTGTACAGTTGTGTTAATTATTTGGGTCATACGGCATTCCCAATAAACCCCTGCAACATTAATTCCAATTAAACTGTCTGCTTAATCGGTAGCCGGCGGCCACGAGTGCTCTATCACATTATTTTATTAATTTGACTCTTTCCATTTCAAAAATATTTTCATTAGCCAGCTGAACGATGGACCCACATTTTTTGAAGGTGTATTACGAGTAGACACATAAGCGTAACTAACAATCAGTAGGTAATTAAACCATAACAGTAAAGTCGTACTATTTTTATTCAACCAAGATCCTTCGTTAAGGTTCGTTCTTTCACTAGATGTAATTTACAGTTGAATTTGCTCCTAGCTTTGAGAACAACTGCGAATTTTGCGGCCATAAAAATCACCCGCGAAAAGTGCAGCCCACATTTTCGTTGCGGTATCTCGTAATAAATCAACTTTAATGACCACAGCAATAAAATATTTTGTAAGAGATCACGTTTATGTTAGTTTAAGTTGGCTGTAAAATACTTAATAAAGTGCTGAAGTTAAATGTCGCTGTTTTAACTTTGGAAAATGGTACTCTTTTTTAGTTTTTGTTTAAATGACTGATGGCGGAAAACGTGTTTATTATGCTAAATTAGTTCGTTCATTTTTGCTTTTACGACGAACGCTGCGGTAACGAGACAATTTCTTCGTTATTTTTTAGATTGTAGATATTAAAGTAGGAATTATTAATGTTTACCATTACTACTCTTTTTCTTTAATTGCCACTTAATTTAAACACATACTCAAAAACTACGTTTAAATAAATAATACAAATGACTATCATTGCATTCATTGTGTATCAAATTTCAAATTAGACTAGAATAATTTAAATTTACACAAATCTGAATACTGAATCTATAGTATGATAAATTGGCTGTAGCATTTTTAGGCAACATTCTTATTCTTGGAGAAAACTTTTCAGTATTAAGACTAAAAAAAGAAAAACGAGATACGTGTCCACAAAAGTGAGGATTTTACTAAATCTGTGTAACTCGAATATATTCAGCGTGGACTATAAAAATGGTCATATCATAAACCATTCTTACGTTATTCAAGAAAATTATAAAAAAATGTTCCTTGGGGCGTGCAGGCGCGCCGCCGTTTGAGATGAGAAATGAGCGGCAATGCAGTTGCAACCCCGACCGCCTGGCCGCGCCTAGCACGGCACATTGGTGTCATTATAATAGGAAACCAACCACAGAAGAGTTCAACCTTTAAGGAAACTAATATACATGCCCTCCCAGAGTACCTGAATGTATTAAGGATCTTGAAGACACAGTTACACTGGCTCTTTTTGAACGATCGATTGACTGCGTTCGTTAGGCTATGGATGCGACGGGAAACGTCACGTGGGCCGCCAAGGCCATGAATTACTTAATTTATGCGTCTTTCTTGTAGTTTTTATTTGATTTTATATCTCGCTGTAGCGCCAATATTAAACATTTTTAACTGAACCGAGGTGAATCTAAGGGAATAATAAAAACAGGCTTTTGTCCATATCACGACATATACAGAGTGGGGCCTGTAACAAAGGCGAAGAATTGAACTCTAGGCTATTCTCCTTATACTGATCAACATTTTGTTCGGCGACTTTTAAAAATAACTTTTATTTTGATTTTTATCACCCTTGAAAGTTTTTTCTAAGAGGTAATGTATTGCGAATTCTGTTAAGTCTAAAGTGTGACAGACAACGTCAATGACAACAATAATGGCGTACATTGAAGCTAATATTTATTTTGTATGAAAAATTAAAAATTTAAAGTATTCATAATTTTTAAAAGTCACTGAACAAATGTTGATCAGTATAAGGAGAATAGCCTACAGTTCAATTCTTCGCCTTTGTTACAGGCCCCACTCTGTAGACAGAAACTCCGGCAAATGTATCTAGTCAGTTCTGTACCTATAAGATTATACGAATTCATATATAACATTACTAGCTTTTGCCTGCGGCTTCGCACGCGTTAGAAAGAGACAAAATGTAGCCTATGTCACTCTCCATCCCTTCAACTATATCCACTTAAAAAATCACGTCAATTAGTCGCTCCGTTTGGCCGGGAAAGACGGACAAACAAACAGACACACACACTTTCCCATTTATAATATTAGTATGGATTATTTTCTCAGACATAGAAATATAGGTTACCGAACTAAGTGCAAAGTTCAGCTAATCAAGAACTGACCACAAAAACTTTAACGCTCCGACCCCGAATGTACGATGAACGCTATGCTCTGAATATTCATTGTCGCCGGCTACATAGCTAGCTCTCTTTAATCAACTCCTTTTGCGTGCATACAATCTCTTCCTTGCTGTGCAGATCGTTTGACCAGTTCCTATCTAGTACTCGAAGCTTTTACAGTTATTAGGTGAAACAAAATATTATGGGCATATAATAATATGACCAACAGTAGAAAATATAAGCCATGACTTATATTTTTAGACACAATGAAGAAGGTCAGGAGAACACGTAGTAAATCTATTGTACTGTATTGACACGATAATAATGAACAGGTAACAAAAAGTATCGGCTACATGATGATAGCCGCCGCGGGCCGTGGATCCTTAGGAAATAGCTTCCGCTGATAAATTGTTCCGACCGGCGGAAATAAACTCAATGTCAGTAAAAGCCAATGGACACTCCCGATCTAAGGGAGAAATTACTCGAAAAATTGCTTCGGATGAGATCCCTGTGGTAGCGTTATTGAAAAAAGGTCGACTTGATTGATATTCGAACTTTACACATTGAAAACGGTGAAATGCAGACGCGTTCCGGTGTTTCGTCTCTGACAAAAAAAGATTGACTCGATTTGTACTTGTCCGTTCCGCAATAAACTCGACACCGGAGATTTTTAACTAGAGATATATCTTTTCAGCGAGACTCTAATCGTTTTAATTTCATCTATCTAAATTGGGACTTAAAATGTTTAAATGGTTAATTAATGGATTATGTAAATGTCTTGATGGAACGTGCCTCTCTTCTATTTCGCATAATTATGGTTGTGATGGCTGGAATTGTCCATTTTCTTAATTGTGTAACTTTCATTGTTTTACGTAAAATTTTACTGCAATGGCGTATATCCATAGAGAATCGTGCTCTGTAATGTCTGCTTAGTTTTCGGTACAGTGCGGTTATGTTAGCCTCAATAATGCTTGTCGCTTGTTCTCCTTCTCGCTCGCAAAACGGGCACTACAAGCATGCCTCCACCGGCTACTAATTAACCAATTATTCCAACCATCCCTGTTATCATACAAAGGCGCCAAGAAAATGTGTCGCTCCTTAAGTTTGAATAATAACAGTTGTTTTAAACGGAGCTATCTTTCTGAACAAAAATTTAATTACCTTCCTCAACCTTCAGGGCTTTTGAACGAGGACCATTGTGCTTCAAATAAAACGTCGCGCGCAATGCTGACGACCGTCACGAGAGAGCTCACTGTGATAGATGATATTCGAGAACAATTAATCTTGGCCAAAATATGCGGACGATTTGCGAGCGAGTGGCCGGGCCTAATGGTCGGGAGGATTATCACGCGGCCGCGGCCCGGCGCTGGCAACTCTGGCCAAGTAAACAGCTATTCAAAGAGCTCTACATAATATTAATTCAAAACTATGGAAAACAACTGCTTTAAACATTAATTAAGTGTGTGAAAACAAACGGTCTAACCTGAGCTAGGTTATCTTCCTCGAAAAACCACGAAGAACAGTGCAGAATAAGAAATAAACACATTGGTAAGAGACACAATTAACCGTTGCTCACTAAACATTATTTGAAAGTCCCAAAAAAACCCGTTTATTTGGCAATTTTAGAAGAAATTTACGGTTAGGTTAACAACTGATACAATAAACTGTCATCTGTCATCTTATCTCATTAGATCTGTCACACAACTTGACATCGTGACAAGACGAAGAGTGTTGCAAGACTAAAAATAACAAACGTCAAACCATCAGAAAAACGTTCCGATTTACGATTCCCAAAGACAGAATGTCGAAAGTGAACTCAAAAATAATCCTTTGTAAAAAATGCAAAATTGATATTAAAGATAAACATTATTTATGCTGCGAAAGCTGTAAATCAGCATTTCACATTAATTGCACGGCAAATGACAGGAGATACGATCTAATACCAAATTCAAATCGAAAATCATGGAAGTGCAAAAACTGTACTAAAACCACTCCGAAATGCACACAACAAAGAGAAACCAGAACAGTAAAGGCAGTTAAAAATGCGCCAGTTAAGATGGATGAAGGAAAAAAGGATCACGCATTAAATCTGAATTCAACGCCTGACAACTCCATGGTGACCACAAGTGAACCCCCTGGAACACACATACCTATCTATGAAACCCCTGATCATCAGAAAATTACAATGCGAAAACCATTGCCAAAATCCCAAGAAACTGAAGTTCTATCAGATCCAGAGTCAGCATTAGAGTCTCAAGGAGATACAGATCTTGACATTAGCTCACACAGCCTTCCAAATATAACTGGATCAGAATCCTTAGAGATCTATGAATTAAAGTCACAAGTTAGCTCTTTGACTACTCAGCTAGCTAGCGCAAATGAGGAAGTCGACAATCTTAATACACAAATAGTTAAACTGCAAAGAGCATTAGAAGAGCAGCAGAAAAAAACTGATATCTATAAAAAAATACTTACAGATAAAGTACCGTTGCGAAGACTCACTCCTCTAAAGAAAGAACTACTACAAATTAAAAGATCAGAAGTGCTGGACAGTGATGATGACACGCCTATCCTCTCGCCGGCATGCACCCAATACGAGGACATATCATTACAAATAACAACTGTACCGTTTGACTTTCCGGAAACAGCTGATGCATTCTCTGGCTCACATGAAAAAAATACAAGTACTAGTAGCACTAACACAAGTATTACTGAAATTAAAGACAATGAGGATACTACAGAAACTGAAAATCATAATATTAAAGGAAAGCGAAAAATATGCTTTATTAGCAGTAATGCCAAAAACAAAATTTTGCAAACAATGGAACAAACTTTCGAGTCAGATGATATCTGCCACTACATAAAAACAGACGCTGGAATATGCCATCTGCTGCATGAAGTGGAATCCAAAATTGAAGATTTTACGATGCTGGACTATTGTGTGATTTTAATTGGTGCTGCAGACTTTAAGGACACGGTGAATTACTACAAAATTATTAATTATTTGAGGTTAAAACTAGAACAAATTAAGCACACTAATATAATTATTTGTTTACCAAATTTCAAACTGCACAAATTTGGGACACTGTTTAATAACCGTGTTGAATCTTTTAACAGAATGTTGTATAGTGAAGCGTGCAAATATAATTTTGCCTACATTCTAGATAGTAACAAATATTTGTCATATTCGAGTAAAATGTTTGATAGAGCATCGGGTTTTATAAATAATAGTGCTCTGCGAACAATATTCAGGGATCTGAAACGTTACATATCTGAAATTGATGATTTTAATAACAATACATGTAACGATGATCAAAATACATTACATTGTAGCTCACCATTAAATGTAACACATGAGCACTTTGCCACAACGAGTACTCAAACTGAAGAGGATTTTTTTCGTGAACAACGATGTAGTAACTAGTGCTGCAGAGAAATTCCATAACTTTTTAATGTTACACCAAAATATCGCAGGTTTACTGAGCAAAAGAGATTTATTAGAAATAACACTTAACGATTTAGAAAATCATGGGAAATATATTGATTTAATTTGTCTTTCGGAGACTTTTGTAAAGCTAGGAGAAGAAGGAAATGTAAACATTAATGGCTTTAAACTTGCAGACTCTTTTTCGAGAAACAAAAAAAGAGGTGGAACTTGTATATTGGCTAGAGAGTATTTAGAAATAAAACCTATTACTTTTTTAAATGATCTTAAAACTGAATATAATTTTGAAGTCTGTGGAGTTAAAATATTGGATCTTAATTGTATAATTATCTGTGTTTATAGAATCCCCAATTATAACACTGAAACATTTCTGGCAAAGCTAGATAGTCTGTTACACATAATCAAAAAAATCTGTTAACGTCATTATTGCAGGGGACTTCAATATTGACTTGTTACGACCAACACCATCTCTTCATGAATTCCAGAGAATTGTTCAAAATCATAATTTTCATATTCATATTACAAAACCCACAAGATTAAATACTTGTATTGATCAGATAATATCCAATATACCACATGCTACAGCGGAGGTTCTTCCATTAGGCTTATCAGATCATGATACTGGTCAGCTACTTAGAATACCAGTACGCGAAAAGTATATTCCCCCTTCCTATAAATATATAAAGAGAAGAGATTTCAATCGTGATAATTTAGAAAAGTTTTGCCATTGCGTGGAAAGCTTGTCATGGACAGAGGTTTACATGGAAGAAAATGCCAATAGTGCATTTAATAAGTTTTATGAGATTTATACCTTGCTTTTCAATTTATGCTTCCCGATTTCCGTAGCTAAAGTCAGGCATTCTGTTAATAATACGAAATGGATAACAAAAGGCATAAGGAATGCATTTAAAACAAAACGGAGATTAAGATACTTATATTACAAAAATAAGACGCCCCAAGATAAAATAAACTATAATAGATATAATAAACTTCTTAAAAAATGCATAAACGAATCCAGACGAATAGATAATAAAACATCTGTCTGTAGTTCTAAAAATGTGGCTAAAACCAGTTGGAACATCATTAATAGGGATATGGGGAAAGTAAATAATAGAACGAATAATATGAATAAAATAATTGTTAATGATACTTTGATCGAGGGACCCAAGAATATAGCAAACGCGTTTAACAATTTCTTTATCAACAACACTAACACTAATAATAACGAATTTGACTCTCTTTTTCTGCAATATAACTACCATCTTAATAGTAACTATGCAAATATGTTTTTATCGCCCACAAGCTCAAAGGAAGTGTCGGACTTAATAAAAAATCTGAATAATACCCGATCTGTTGGGTATGATGATATTCCAACTGATGTACTGAAATTGACAGGTGATTTAATAGCCCCTGTGTTATCTTATCTGATAAACTTGACATTTGAGCAAGGCACTTTCCCTGATAAACTAAAATTATCTATCGTCAAGCCTATCTACAAGAAAGGGGACAAAGTAAAAGTAGAAAATTACAGACCCATTACACTCATCCCAATCCTCGCCAAAGTCTTAGAAAAAGCCATGCACAAAAGATTAATGAGTTTTGTAAATAAATACGAAGTATTAAGTACCCAACAGCACGGTTTCCAAAAAGGAAAATCCACCACACTAGCTGCTTTTAACGTCGTGAACAATATAATTAATAATGTAGATGAAGGAAACAAAACAGTATCAATTTTTTCGACATGAGCCAAGCTTTTGACCATGTTTCTCACGACCTCCTTCTAAAAAAATGTGAAGTGTATGGTTTAAGAGGTGTAGTTCAGAAATGGCTTAGAAGCTATCTCAGTAATCGACGTCAAATGGTTGAAATTACAAGTGTCAACTGCGAAAATATAGAAGAGAAATTCCAATCAGAAACGAAACACAATAGAGTAGGAGTTCCACAAGGGACAATTTTGGGGCCTCTTCTTTTCTTACTTTACGTCAATGATTTGCCATTAATTAGCAATTATAATTGCACACTATTTGCTGATGATATATCGGTGGTCATACCTGACAATAATAACTCGAACTACAATGACTCAATTAATAATACCATCAGTGATATAATACTATGGCTTAAAGCAAATAATTTGCAAGTAAACCTAGACAAAACTAAATATATGCAACTTATCAACCAAAGGGGGAAAAAGATTAATCTTAATGTCTCATATAATGGTCATAATTTAAAAGAATGTGAGAGTACTACTTTTCTTGGTTTCGTGTTGGATGATCATTGTAGTTGGAAACAGCACGTTGACAAGATTTGTTCTAAAATTAATCGGTTTGCATATGTCCTATGGCGACTAACGAGAATAGCGGATACAAAAACCGCCTTAAAAGCATATCACGGTTTGGTAGCGTCGAACTTGCGATACGGGATATTGATATGGGGAAATTCTGTGCATATTCATCGTGCTTTCCTAGCGCAAAAGCAATGTGTAAGAGCAATAGCCAACATCAACATACCAACATCCTGCAAAGAATACTTTGTTAGCTTAAAATTACTAACAGTACATTCAATGTACATTTATGAAGTGTGTATTTTTGTTAAACAGCATAATGAATTATTTCAAAAGAAAAGAGAGGTTACAAAAATTAACACACGTTATCCAGATCAACTTGTCCTTCCAAAAATGCACACTGCAATGAAGGGTAAAAATTGTTATGCGATGTGTATTAAGATATTTAATCATTTACCAGAGCCGTTAAGAAATCTGCCAGTCAAAAAATTTAGGGGACAACTATTTAGTTGGCTAGTCCAGAAATGTTTTTATAGCACCACCGAATATTTTAATAATGTAAGTAAGTAGCTTTAGTTAAGTAGTTAGTATTAGCAAGTAAGCTAAAAAATGTAAAATTTGCATGACTTATTTAAGTCTAGATATATGAAACTATATGTTTGACTAAGATCTGTAAACACTATATCTATCGCAAATAAAGAATTATGAATTATGAATTATGAATTATGAATTATGATATTGCTCATTGGCTCCTATAACTCATGTTGTGCGCTAATTTGAATTACCTGTTTGCTGAAACTGCCTTTGTACTACACGTTATATTGCTCGTGAGAGTGGGCAACGGTTTGATTGTACTATCGGTTTGACTGAAATTTCGGTAATTGTAGTAGTAGGTACTCGAGTCGAAATTGACATTGTACCTTCGAGTTCACAAACATCTGTATTACAAACCAACGTTCCAAATATGTATACATATGACCTAAATTGTCATTATTTTTATTTATTTATCGTATGGCAAAGATTATTTACATGTCACTGCATTCATCATCATCCTCCTTGCGTTATCCCGGCATTTGCCACGGCTCATGGGAGCCTATAGGGTCCGCTTTGACAACTAATCCCAAGATTTGGCGTAGGCACTAGTTTTACGAAAGCGACTGCCATCTGACCTTCCAACCCGAAGGGTAAACTAGACCTTATTGCAATTAGTCCGGTTTCTTCACGATGTTTTCCTTCACCGAAAAGCGACTGGCAAATATCAAATGACATTTCGCACATAAGTTCCGAAAAACTCATTGGTACTAGCCGGGGTTCGAAACTTCGAACCCGTGACCTCCGGATCGAAAGTCGCACGCGTTTACCGCTAGGCCACCAGCGCTTACATGTCACTGCATTATAGAATTAAAAATTAAGCCACGTGTTCCACGGCTTTCCCATTCAGGGTTTTGAGCTCTTCAAAATTGCCGAATCGAATATGGTATTGGGGCTTTCTAACACCATATGGCGTACTGTTTGCTCTGATTTCCCACATTCGCATGCTGCCGACTCGCACCATCCCCATTTATTCCTATTGTCATTGTCATAGAGATTTGTAAAAATATTTTTGTCACGTTAGTTTGTAGGCATGTTCATGAACCCGACCGTGTGGTCAAGGAATTTGATACATGTGTCACTTATCACAATCCTAATGTATTGACTGAAGTATCCTCACAGTGTTTATAAATAATATGATTGTTGTCACTGTGACAAGTCTCGTAGAGTCTCTGAAATCAAATCCCTCGTCTGTACATTCTACAATATTGAATCAAATGTGCGCGGTACATGCGGGTGACAGTAATGAAGTAATTAACAATTAGTTACGCTTTCTAGTGCAATAAAAGATACAATGACAAGGTCCGCGCGAAAGACACGGCTGGCAGCAAGCGGCAGGCACACGGTAAGCCAGCGCCCGATGCAAATTAGTGGAATCACAATTAGAGCTCGATTGTAGTTCGCCCTGCACCCGGCATTCAGCAAATGAAACAACCAGGTAAGATATTCAGCAAATAAATTATGAAGCGGCGCGCCTTGTTTTATCCCGAACAGTTTCCTAGTACAAATAAATATTGCAACTATTCTGAAAACACGTATACCTAATGTGCATTTTGTAAGCATGTTATCTATTAAAGTGGAGAGACGTCCGACAAGGAAATAACACGTATGTATTCGGTGCTTAGGGCGGACATGGAGCACTATTTGTATGGCAAACAAAATGTCGTCGGAATGTCGCCGGGGTTGACAGATGATGTTTTGGGGCAATTAATCTTGACCAAATATGCGGGAGCCGCGGTCTTCGCTCGTGCCCTAATGACGCTACTCGCTCCCCGCTCGGTGTCCCCGGTCCCGCAACACCGCATCCCTTTGTCTAATAAAATTATAAAACAATTACACTTACAAACTGTTATCTTGCTTAAGCGTGAGAATATTCTCAATGATTGTGTCATTAATTTCGTTTCAAATTCAATGTTTGATCAGTACGAGTATTAAGCTAACGGTGATAAGCTTATTTTATGAGAACCAGATCATTATTGGTATAAATATCACATTACACATTACGATTTACGAGAAAAGGAATGTATTTGTATAATAATATACAAATTTTCTAGATATTAAAATGTATAATCCAAAGCCACGGCTGAAGCGATAATTAAGGTATAGTGCTACCATCTGACTCTAGGAAGTCACTATAATTATATTCAAGCAAAGTTGCTGCAAACAGTTTCTAGGTATTGCGACTAGTGTCGTATAAGATAAGCTAAATTCTAGTTATTAAATGTATACCAGTTTCGCTGAAGTTTCAATTCCGTTCAACGCATGACCTGATTCAAAAACAGAATGTAATAAATAGGTACTTCGATGGCGCAGCGTTGCTACGAAACGCTACGCCGTAACCCTCTGTACAAGTGTACAGATGTAGTGCATAATCCTTCATCATCGTGAGCGCGCGAACCTGTTATGCTATTTTAGTCAGTCACAATACAAAAAATTCTGATATTGACTAAACTATCACAGCATGACAAATACAAAGTTTCTGAAAAAATATGATGAAAAAGGATTTTAAGCTACATCTATAGCATGTTTATAGTGCATTAAGGCTTACTTCGATTAAAGGGTAATTCAGAAAATTACACATGGTTGGTATGTAAGTACTAAATCACAGGCACTTTTTCTGTATCGACAGTAATCAAGATGCATTGTCGGTTGTCCGCTAATTAGCCACTTCGGGTAGTACACGTAACAGACGTAGGTAGGTAGATATCAGGCTTTGGGCACATGCATATGTGCACGCACACGCACACTCAACGAGTTAACGAACGCGAACTGGTCCCGCACAAATCATCACAAAGCTCTTTCCGCATGCGTAAATTAGATCGGTAACTCGGGTGTGTACACGGCTTTGGAGGCGTGATCCGCACATTATTGGAGTTTGATGTTAACGGAGCATTATTATGCGGGTTTCCGAACCGGGCGAGACGAGGTGTAGAGAACGAGCAAACTTATATTAAGTTGGCCCTTCCTTGTCACCCTCAAGAAAGCGTTGTCTTTCCATTCTTTCCAACCAAATAATACCGATATCTTTCGAACTAAACTCTTTATAGTTGTGTCACCGTGATGTATTGAACTTTGGTAGACTGTAATCGAATCGCGCTGAAAATTTCCGTCAATTTGCAAACTCGTCAGCCCGTACCATACAATAAAATTGTACTTCTGTTTTCATTTTGAGGCCGATTAATTTGTCTCAACTCTAAAACTTCTTGACAAACAAAACAATTGGCATTGTTAGACCGTTTTTTATGATTTAATTAGTTTTTCGCTTCATGAAAACATTTTTGGAGAGTGGAATTGTAAAATATGCAGATTTTGGCGCTAACTTTAATATTGCGCTCTAAATTTACGCGGTTAGAGATTAGCCTGCGCTAGTTTACATTTCCTTCGCCAAACATTCGCGTAATAAATAACAATAAAACGGAGGCAGTGTTTTGGAAATACGATTACCTAAGCATACGTAAAATGAAAAATGTAATGTATGGTTTAGTGAGAAACGTGATTTATTTCCTCATTAGGACCGCTTCTATACGTTCAAAGAGTAATTCTAAAAGCCACGGGACAAAGTAATAATTACTTTCAACCTTGACTCCAAAGTCATTAATATTTTATTAATAATATCATATGGGTGACTGGCTGGCTATACAACAGCTACAAATTTACATAGATTTATGAGTTTAGGTGTCTAGCTTAACTTAATGCCGCTTTAGTGTGTGGTGTGTGTTCATGAGTATTTCTACTTTTTTTTCTATGATGTGTATTACACAGAGCTTAAAGAGACTCGTTTCATGGATATCGTTTTATGTCTGCTACTTAAAGTTTTGTTGTACATAATGTTACTCAATATCACACAAAATTACTTCTAATAATCAACTTGACTTGCTTAAGTACTACTTTAATTGCTGTAACCGAATCTAAAATCCCTTTAAAATGTCTACTTTGTAGATTAAATAAAGAGACCAATCTTCCTAACTCTTTTAAATCGTGTATTGAAAAGTCGGATCGATTCCACGGGTGCTATCTTTTCTTCGGGCGCCGCACGGTCACCTATTTCATTCTTAGAAGATAAATTATTTCTTAAAAAACTTTTCGCATTCCGCTGGTAATCAATTTTATGGAACTGTAAGGAATTTGTTCGCATTACGGAGAAAGTTTTTATAGTTATATCAAGTTGATAAGTAGTTGTTGGAGTTCATTTTTATCTCGAGCTTTTGTTCCTGTTCGGTTTGCCGTTTAGATATGTACACAGTTATCTTTAGCGTAGAGAAACTGGATTGTTTTTACTAGGTCAATGTGATAAGCCTAATGATGACTTGAACTTTGCTTTACATCCAGTAAGCATTATACATTATTATTATACATTTGATGTTTACTAACAAATGACTTATGTCCATAAATTAGGGGATTTAGCACGGGGAAAAATATTTCATAGATGATTTAGCTCTGTCTGCGCAGTTTAGACTGACAAAGAGAGGTAGGTACCAGCGTAGCGTCGATACAACTCGATTCCCAACGGCTTCCCTAAAATCTCTAGTATCTGTAGAAGTACATATAAAACAGCTTCCGAAAACCCCTCCGGCTTTACCAACGAAAATTTTCACGCCACACCACTGGTAGGTACCTACTTATACTCCTGTGGCGCGACAACTCGAAGTGGATCTTGGCCTCCCTCTGCGAAGATGTACCTATGCTCCTTGATGGTTATACAAATAAAAGGTATTTCTGTCTAGGGAATAGCGCCGAGCTTACTAACATCTTTTAGCAGCGGACCTATAGGACATTTAGATAGTATTTTACTCTACGGCCACTTGGTACGACAAAGAACGCCCGTGCCTACTATGAATAGAGCAAAATCTACGCAAAATACACTGTAAAAGCGAAGGTGAAATCCTATTTCAGTGTCTTCTTTAAACGGATAACCGGATCTAAAAAACGATTTTGGATAAATTGGAACAATCAATCGTATGCAATATACAGTGTCCTTGTCTTAAAAACGGCTCATTAATCTAATTATTGACCTTTAATATTTTACTTGACGATGTTAGCTATCATAAATTACTTCTTGATAGCTGACGTCGCCAATTAAATGTTTAAAACCCTTCGCAAGTTAATTGCTCCTATAAAGGGAACCCTTGTAATTTCGATCAGTCCATCTAGGCGTACGTCAATCACGGCCCCTAGCACCTTCAATTTATCCATCTATTGGGGATCAGAATGAAATGTAACAGAACCTTTTCACATGATTGATGCGACAGCATGTTTTTAAGGTATTCTGAAGGACTATATATGATTTTGATTTGGTTGTTTTTCGGAACATTTTGGTTTCTCGGTAGACGTCGCTACACCTCGGACAATGGCGATCAAATATTGGGTTGGCACAAAAGTAATGACACACTCTACAAAACTCTATACATTTCCTTTCTTAAGTTAATTGTTTTCGATAATATTCTAATATGTTGTAGAACATTCTAGGTACTTCTAATGTGAGGGTATATAAAGCCGCCCTCGTGATTGGTTTAGTTAGATTGAAATAAAATGGACGAGCGACAAGTTCGAACACTTTACTTATACGAGTACTTGTTAGGCCACAGTGCGCGGGCTGCGGCTGACAATATCAACACTGCATTGGGCGCTGGAAGTACAAGCCATGCCACGGTGTCCAGATGGTTTGACCGTTTTAAATCAGGAGACAGGAGCCTTGAAAGTCAGTCACGCTCAGGGCGACCACCTGCATTCAATGATGACGATTTACGCCGCGAACTACAGTCGAATCCTGATGCTACTACTCGTGAATTAGCGGAAGCACTTAACTGCAGTCACCACGCTGTGGAATACTATCTGCATGAGCTTGGGTATCGAAAGTTTTGGCTCGATGGGTACCGCACATCCTTACCGACGCCAGTCGTGCAGTCCGTGTCGCCATCTGTCAATCACTTTTGCTGCGACCCCGACGTAAAGTGTTTTTGACTGATCTGGTTACGGGAGATGAATCATGGATTTATTATGAGAACGATACACGTCGTGCTTTTTGGCTGCCTCGAGAAGAAACGCCACCAACTCAACCGAAGCTGAGTCAAAAGAACCGCTTAAAAGTTTTGCTTTGTTGTTTCTGGGACTCGCAAGGCATGCTGTTTCATGAACTATTACACAATGAAACTGTAAACGCTAACAAATATTCAACACAGCTCACCGAACTATCTTCTGCTATCAAGAAAAAACAACGAAGACGAGCCACTGTAATTTTACAACATGATAACGCTCGACCTCATGTCGCATCTACCGTTCGCCAACAGCTGCAGAACTTGGGCTGGGAGACGATACCCCACCCAACTTATTCTCCAGACCTCGCACCATCAGACTTTCATTTGTTTAGAGCCCTGAAACGACATTTGCGGGGTAAACAATTCAATGATTTCCATGATGTACAGGTGGAGTTGAACAACTTTTTCGAGGCACAGCTATCAGAGTTCTGGGCGATAGGCATCCAAACTTTGCCGGATCGTTGGCAAGAAGTCATAGATGCTAATGGTGATTACATCATCGACTAAGCTTTTTGTATTGTAATAATAATAAAAAATATATAACGTAAACCAAGTGTCTCATTACTTTTGTGCCAACCCAATATATGAAAGAGGCGCGTTCTTAGCACACAGTCTAAGCTCGTGTAGGTGAACGCGTACCATGCTTATATGAGTGAGATATGACAGGTTGACTGTTGTCGTTTTTAACTGTGTGGTAACCGAGAGGGGGTGGGCAGCGTTTTCAGCGGGGAGCGGGAGTGGCCATACTGTACGATAGTACTCTTTATTATACTGTGACGTCGCGAGGCAATTTTCCGCGCCGCATATGTCCAATGTAGGGCTTCCAATACCGGGATCCCGGGATCCCGCCTGTTTTTGGGCACATTTCAATACCGGTATTTAATTTAGTAATACCGGGATCCCGGTATTTTTAGTAACTAACAAATTATGGCAAATGAACGTAAATTACTCACCAAAAACGTTAAATTTCTGCATCATGATGGTCGCTACACGCGTAAATCTTGCTTCTTGTTCTCGTTTCTCGATTTGACACATTTTCTGTTTGGTGTTTTTACAATATTTGTATGAAAATGATGGTTTTTTCGATGATTACCTAGATAAAGAATTAAAGATACGTATCAAAAGCATTCATTGAGGAGGGCCTGCCGCGAACCTTATTTGACACATTTGTCGCACTTGTGAATTTGCACGTAAGTGTGACAGAGAAGCAACACGTCAAACTTAGTTGCAACAGGCCACAGACCCTCTGTAAACAAATTGCCTTGCTGTATCTATATCATAGATATAACTTTTCAAAAAAATTGGTTAATGCATACGAACTAACGTATAACGTAGCTACTCAATGGTTTATTGTGCATGTGCGTTAATGTGTTGAACTCTAGCGCAAAACTTTGCCGTAACATTCCCTACAGTAACGAAATTGGGAAATCTGAATTGTCAAAATCAAGAAAATTACACTCCTTTTTGCTGTGTACTTAACACAGCAAAAGGGAATGTACAAGTTTCTAATGGGGTGGCAACGCGCATGTGACACTGTTTGCGTTGCATGCGTTCATAGGTTACGGTGACCGCTTTCCATCAGGCGGACCGTATGCTTGTTTGCCACCGACGTAGTATAAAAAAAAATAAAAAAATATAAATTACTTTTCTAATCCGTAAATTAAGTGTTCCTATTCCGCGAAGTAATCTTCTTGGTTTTGATTATCATGGATTTCCGCAAAGTAATGTGTGATTCCATAGATTATTTCTTAATGTGATTTATAATCTGTGTCGGACAATTTAGCTTTTTTGGCTAATTGTTCAATAATTTGGCGGACTTATTTTACTAGTGCTTTAGCGCCTCTAGCGCCACGAAAAACAAAAATACCACTAAATTGTACCACAGATATTGATTACAATGTGTTTCCAAAAAAATCATCTCATGTTCTAGTTTCAAAAGTCAATGATGAAACTGTAGAGTGTAGAGTGTGTATAATCGAGAAATGCTCTTAATGCTTGTTATTGAATAAAGTGATATTATAGTTAAATCCACAGTACAATGACACCATTAAATAACACTGACTATACAATGTAAAAGATTACCTACTGAACTACACGGTTCTATTCCGCACGAGCCTAAAGACACAGTATAAGGATATATCAGTAGTTAATCTCCGGCAGCGGCGGCGCGGTCGTTACTACTGCGCAAGGTCACGCAGGGTTGTACAACGTTACTATAATCGACTTCGTACAATGTAAGTTGTTGTAAATCTAATAGGTACTATTAACTGTAAGTAGGTTTTAGTATAACAATACCACGTCATGACACCACATTAGTCAGTATTGAAGACACAAAAAATCATTATAAATATATTACTCTCATACGCGCAATAGTAGATTGTGTAACAAGGGAGCAAAATGAGATATTTATGACGAGGACTTTTCACATCATCTATGGGGTAATTTATATGTTATACTAAGAATTATTTAAAACAAAAAAAATACAATAATAATAATATGTATTTGTTTATATGTTTTTATATTGTTTTGTAAGTGTTTTTTTTTATTTTACTTTTATACTCATATTGTAAAAAACCTAGCTTAAGAGAAAAGATAAATAAAGGAAATATGTACAAACATCTAAGTAGGTAGTTCATTGATTCGATCTATTGTGCTGCAGGTATGTGGGATGTGGGACGCACCGCGCGCCGACGCCGCGCGCGCTTAAAAGAAATGTAAATAGACTAGGAGCCCGCTAACATTAATTGTAACGAATTAGGTTTATTTTACCCTTTGGACGCCTGATCCTATCCGCCAAGACGCCCGCCCACTCATACTCCAGTTCATTTTATATGTTTTCTCTAGAATACACCCAATCCATCACAATAAAAAAAAGATTCGTTTGAACTAGAAACGTAGGTACCTACTGTCCTACTCGTATTAGTAACTGTGTATGGCGCTATGCTAGTACCAACGCTCTTTCTACCTTTTTATCTAATAAAGATTCAAGTACGTATTTGTTTCTTAAATACTGACGGAATCATATTTACATAAAATGTTTGAATAGATGTTTGCACAATATTTAAGTAGGTACCAAACTTTCGAGCTAGATAGATCGCAGCATCTACCTAAATGTCGTTACAGATAAATCCTTATTGATTTTAATGTGTCATTCTAGCTTTAAATCTCACTTTTACGCCATTTACGTAAGCAATAATGTACCTAACACTGCAAAAATATAACAACCACTTACTTTTCTGGGTGTCTAGGAATTCTAAAGAATGACATTTCCGCATTTTGAGAACTTTCCATACACCCATAAACACTACAGTAACGAAAATATGTCTTCGGTGCTGACGTCATTTTCTCCCGAACTCAACACGTCAACACAGCGCGCAAACGCGGCCCCGACTGTTCAGCCCAATAATCACCAGTTTCGCATGTTTTCGCCGCATGCGAGGGGAGGGAGGGGGACACACCGCGCGGCGTGAAGTTTGTAAGAAGAGTTATTACTGGTTTTATACTGTGCTAAAGAGATCGGTGTGGCAGAAAACATGGTTTGCTATGACCGCGTCTTCTTGCGAAATGTCCGATCTGGCGGCGATATTTAACTTACAGAATCACCTGAGTAGAGATCTGGCGCTCTTTCCCGCTTACTTTTATACTGCGTCCTCATGCAGCCCCTCTCATAACAAAAATAAAGAGAACGGGCCGTAGCCCTTTGAACTATGTATACTTAAAAACAATAGAAGTTGAACCGACTTGGCAACATAAGTTTGCGAACCGTTTTGAGTTGAAATCGAAACTTATGAAGTTCGAAATGTATTCGATTTGACATTTATCACTAAGTTAGATTGGCAAGATTTCGCTGTAGTATAACACGCATGAAAAGTAACAAACGAGATTTTGAATAAAATTTGTTATATTAAGCAAATTACTTGGTTTTTATATGTTCGCGATTTCAATACCGGGATCCCGGGATCCCATTTATCGGGAAATCGCCAATACCGGAATGAATACCGGTATTGGATAAGGTCCGGTATTTGTAAGCCCTAGTCCAATGTGCCTCGGCCGAGCTTAATACGGGCATTACCTTGGCCGAGGCATGTCTACATAGCGCGTTTGCCGCGCGAGGACATTGCTTCACGACGTGCCTCGCTCTGTGTGGACCCGGCTAATATGATAGCGAACTCTTATGTGGCCAAAGATATACATGAACAGTTCAAAAACTATACAAATCCAGTGTAAAAGTTAATTCATCAGCGTGGAGAGAAAACGGGCTTGCATTAGTGAGACTTTATTTGCCATTCATAAGCATGGGTTAGTTACTTTCAATTTCATCGCGGGCGAGCAGATGAAAGCCAGTCCCAAATCGTAACCGATTCGTACGGAATCCTAAAAACACGTCTAGAGGGCCGGCAGTTGGAATTAACCTTTCCAACAGTCCCGTAGATTAGTGGCCCAGTTACGGCTGCGGCCGGGTCATCCCTAGTTAATATCACTAGTTAATATTCAAAGGGTCGTACCATCTCGGATTCCAAGCGCGTTTCCTTCCCACCACCGTTACTACCTTAGCTCCAACGAATTCGCCATGCTTTTATCGCCAATATCGCCATACATAAATTACCAACATTTCTGTCATGCAACTAAACTAGATTTTTTACATTGTTCGTTAATTTCATTTCGTAATATTGATGAAATTGTTTTTTGGTTTCATTCTGAAAAGCTATTGGTAAGTTAAAATATTTCACGAATTTATCTGGGCAATTTTCTCCGAATAAGATGATGCCCTACTCTTAACCTTAACCTTTTATGTTCATGCCTTAATTACAATCATGTGGTGAAACACAGATCGGAAAACAAAAAGGTTTTCACAGTTGGCCGAATTTGGTTTCGCATTCATCACTTAACTTTTTAATCAAATTTGATTCAGAATTTTGAGGATCTCTCCTCTAATTTCACGGCTAAATGGATTTGTTTTGGGTCTGCAAAGAACTGTTTCAATGAAACCCTTCAATTCAATTCAAATAACGCAAAGGTCGAATTTGTACAAGCGGACGGCTGAAGTGTTCACGGATCGCCAATCCCCAAGATCCCACATGACAAATTGATATTGATAAAATAATACCTAAATTACAGGACGGCTATAAATGAAATACGTTCAAATAAAAAGGCACTTTCAATTTAACGACAGACTGACGATAAATTCTTAACTTATTTTTTCCGCTAAGGAATTCTTTTGTATTCTATACGATAAGGTTAATAGAGGTTTTATACTTTAATGATTATAGCATCCTATTCTTCTTACCTAATAAGCTTAATGTTGCACTATGTTGCAGAAGTCGGTAAAAGCTGTAAGTAGTTCTTTCTTGGAAATCGTCGAGGTTCTATCTTTAAAGTTTACAACCAACGTAAGTAACCAATTGAATATTCATGCACGAGAATAGCGCTTTGAGTCTAGTCGCTTTGGGACAGTGTGGATTGACATCGACAAACATCGCTGTGTAAACTTCGGCGGAACTCTGAAAAATGCCGCGGATGAAAAGCGGTGTAGTAAAAGCCAGTAAATTACATTAATGGGTAACGGAAGATATCAGCATATTGCGATACTGGCCATTGTGTCTGAGTGCCAATAGGTTTTTTTGAAGCTTTTATCGTTTAACGGCCTATTAAAATTCGCGCATTGCGCACCCTACACGGTGACCTTTGTGACGATTTTTAAATATTGATTCAATTAACGTACGTGGAGTTTTTATGAGGGTGGGGCCCGTAAATGATACGTGAGTTGTTTTACCCGAGTTGGCGCGGTCGTGGTGAACATGGCCACTTATTCCGGCCCTTAACCACTCTGAAGTTTGTGCTTCTTGCACATGCTTCGCAATTGTAGCCGGTTCGTAACACACGTTTACACTCACCGTCACTTGTGTATTTTATTCTGGATTATATTTGGTTTACAGTACCGGTCAAAAGTTTGAGTTCACCCTTTGATTTCGGTACAAATGAGTACTTTTGTACGATAATTATCTTCGGTTTGGTATAGTCGAAATATGTTTTCAACTTATATTTATTGTTTTGTGGAGATTTGTTTTACTAGTTAGACACAATTCATGTACCTTTCTTTCACTAAAATCTAATAAACATGACGGCAAAATGCTAGTTATATTTATGGCCTTGCCTTTGCCACTAATTGAGACACATCTTTACACGAAACACAGTTTTAGCCAGATAATATAGGCCAAATAATTATTTAGCCTATAAGATTTGAGGGAAACAGATGTTAAAAAAATATAAATTGTTTACGAAACAAATTTTGACGTCTGAACTACAAAAAACTATCTCTCTAAAGCAGTCAATTGTACTGAAAACAAGGAGTGAACTTAAATTTTTGACCGGTACTGTTATTACATTTTAGCAGTCGTAATTTAGGTAAGGTAATGTAAAAAGAAGGATATCTGCTTAGCCGCGGTCTCGGGTTCGAATCCCGGTAAGGGCATTTATTTGTGTAATGAGCACAGATATTTGTTCCTGAGTCATGGATGTTTTCTATGTATATAAGTATTTATATATGTATTATTATATATCGTTGTCTGAGTACCCACAACACAAGCATTCATGAGCTTACCGTGGGACTCAGTTAATCTGTGTAAGAATGTCCTATAATATTTATTTATTTATATCTGAGAACATTTTAAATAATCAAGGTACTTAATTGTATTTTCAGGAGTCGGTAAGTAGGTAAGGACAGATCTGTCTATGTTTTACAGCATGAGTTTCGTACACCTGAAAATTTATATCTTACGCCAACAAGGCTATATGTATTTAAACTTAACATAAAGATAATACGATATAGGCAAAGAAACGTGTGCTACAAAATTTTTTGAATTTTAGCAGTATTTACCCGTGTGGGGTATCAATGGAAAGGTCTTTTAAAATGATATAAAGTTTTCTAAAAAACATTTTTCTAAATGAACGGTTTTTGAGATATTTATTTGAATCGAATTAGGCCAAATTGTTTTCCTATTTATATAAAACGACGACTCGTAAAAGTGCCCATAAAATAATGTTTTGTCCATAAAACTTTCTGAACGGAACGGGTTTGCATTAGCAATAAGTGAGTTGGCTTTAACAGTTTACGATGATTGTTATTGATTGCTGATCGTCCTCTACTTTTACAATAGGTAGACTTTTAATGCTGATAGCACAATGAAATTGAGCGTTTTGCCTAATGGAGCTCCGTTAATAAATACAAGTTTTAACACTTTACCTATGTTAACAAAGTTAGGAAATTTGGACCAATGATCCAATGAAGGAAAATTATGGAAATCGACAATAATATATTTTTAATGAAATATTTTTTATATTGTTTGCTATTTTTAATAACTGAAACATTTTTATTAAAATTATACAATGAAAAATATAAATATGTATATTATTTTCATATGTACTAGTTTTTTTCTTACATGTTGTCTATTTGCGCACGGGTGAAGTATTAAAAATTCGAAAAAAAAAGTTGCCATGATTGGACCGGCTCGAAGATAGAACTGTTAGAGTAATTATTTATTAATGCCTTATTTTGATTTATCTTACTGTCATTTATGATGAAAGTATTAAAGAATATCAATTGACTAATAGTAGTCACTGGGTTTCCGCCATGTTGGAATGTTATAAAAATGGCGGACAAGCAGTGACGGGGGTCGAGTACAGACGAGTAGTAGTGAAGAAGTCTTGAATTATTTATTGTAAATTGGTTGTTAATATGTTTGTTATAAGTGAATAAAGTAAATGTGATGGTACAAGTAATAGTTTTCATCATCAACCTGGTAATATCCCCAACAGTTCAGAAGTTGGACGAAACAAAAATCGATAAGATTTTTGCCACGCCACACAAGTGTAAGGTTTTTTTTTTAGTCAAAATAATGTAACGGATTTATTTAACGAAACGTGCATTTAAATTGCTTTGGTAAGTGAGACATGTATTATATTTATTTCTTAAAATTAAACTTCATGTTCTGAAACTGGTTTGATAATCTACCCTCATGGCAGTATAAATTGATGAACTCTCATTATTGTTTTATTTAAAAGATGACTTACTTTTGTACCTAAAAATCTTTTTACAAAAGGTGTGTAACATTACATTGCCCATTAGTTATTGAAACACATAAATCTGATAACTATATGACTAGTATATTCTGGATACACAATAAGCGCCGTCATATGATACGTCATTCAGTTTGTGACAGTAAAATTTCATAAATTAATTGGCATAAGGAAATCGTGGAATTATGAGTAAAGTAAATTTGTATCTTATCAATAGAAATAAAGTCCTGATTAAACGACTGCTTTATTTAACGATGCCTCGAGTTGTTAAACACAAGCCATTTTATGTTGTTTCCGAAAAGTGGTGTAATTTATTCCAACGAGGCAATTGTCCTGCTGTTGTATTCTGTTATTATAATATAATTATACATATTCGAGCTTATCAAGTTATACAGATCAGATAAACAATTAAACATTCATGCTGAATGAAATACGCTGTGTAAAATATGTTCTCATAAAGTACTTCAATAATTTAATCCCTCGTGTCCGGTAACACAAGATTGGTAAAAATTATGTATACTTATGAAAAGTTGATCTCAATTCAAACTGAGAATTATAATGCAGTTCTTAATTTTGATATTTAATGCTTTAAGTACGATTTTGAACAAAAACGATTCCTGTTCATTTGCAAATACATATTTAATAGTGAATTTAACATATTATATTAACCGTTAAAATTGAAGTTGTGCAATTGTGGGTAGTTTAATTCTGTTAAGTACTGAATTTAAATAAACAACTTTGATAATAAGGTTGCCAATCCCTGGTATGAATAATGGAGAGTAAGTTGTATCTCTAATCATCTTCAGATATTTTATGATAACTCGTTATAAAAATGTTTAGCGTTTTAAAGTTTTAAAACTCAACGAATTGTAATGTGTTGTTTTTCAACGTTTTATTTCACGAATTGGACTGATTGATCTCATTTTGATTGTTGACGGTATGCTACCACATTTATGAATACTATTTTATAATGGCCAGTGATGGCAGAATTATTTAATCAAAGTAACGTATAAAACAAAATTCTTCGCATTTTACCATGGTGATCATGAGTGATAATTCGATGGGAAATCGAAAAATTACATCTATGGTGTGAATAAATATCATTAAGACATGTTTCAGACTATTAGTAAATAAAGTAATATCTGTTTGCTTCTTAAGAATAACGATTCAATCTTGATATGCTTATATATTATGGTGCATGTGACATGACATGGGTGATGGTCACATGTAGTCATATTTAGAGTCATATGTAGAGTCATATGTAGAGTCATATGTAGAGTCATATGTAGAGTCATATGTAGAGTCATATGTAGAGTCATATGTAGAGTCATATGTAGAGTCATATGTAGAGTCATATGTAGAGTCATATGTAGAGTCATATGTAGTCATATGTAGAGTCATATGTAGAGTCAGTCATATGTAGAGTCAGTCATATGTAGAGTCAGTCATATGTAGAGTCAGTCATATGTAGAGTCAGTCATATGTAGAGTCAGTCATATGTAGAGTCAGTCATATGTAGAGTCAGTCATATGTAGAGTCAGTCATATGTAGAGTCAGTCATATGTAGGTCATAGAGTCATATGTACGCGTAAACTCGAGTATTTTGGCCCCAGTATAAAATAATGACTTGAGCCAGGGTATTGCACAATGAATCGTATCTTGTGGAATAAATGGTTGACGCACGCGGACGGACGTGCGGGATTTAGAGCGCGTGGATGAACGTGCGAGATTTAAAGCGCGTGGATGAACGTGCGAGATTCAAAGCGCGTGGATATACGTGCATAACATTTAAGCACGTTGATGAACGTGAAAGACTTTCATTTCAACCTTTATAAATACATGAAACATGAATATAAAAGTACAACATAAATGACTGTGCCTTAATATCAGAATGTATATTATTTGCGACTTTTGATTGGATAAAGCAGTACAGCAATAATTACATATTTATCTTTTGGCTACGTGTAATACGTGTATCCAGTTCTTTACATGTTTTATAGTCTTAGGTGATCAAGAATAAAGTAACAAAAAAAGAGACTTTATTGATAACATATAAAACTTATTACCTAGCAGGTTTAGCTCGTAAAATATTAAAAGTGAAGTACTTAAACTTTGTATCGGTTATGAAGAGACCTATTAGATTTAAAATAAAATCGTTACTAACGACTAGTTTCCCTTTCATAGATAAAAGAAATAAATTGAAAATGTGCAATTTGAAATCTAGAGAGCAAACATTAATAATCTTTTGTCTTTAAATTCGCGATAGCTCTTCATGAAAAGAAAATATATACTTGCTTTATGTGTGAATAGATCTTTTGATAATTAAATGAATTGCTTACCACTTGCGGCTTGTAATCAGCGCGAATAAAGATACGTCGGATATCGTATTTGGTTTTTCATACGACACGGTATTTATAAAAAAAAAGAGATTATGTATATAATGTCTGACGGGTGTCGCTATTGTTGACCTGTAACCTAAATAGTATATGTACAAAGAGTTTTTCTATTTCGGCATACTATTGCATCAATCTTAGCTAGTACCTAAAATAATAATAATAATAACAGGATAAAAAAAAATAATAATAAGGACCTACACCGTAGTCGTGTACTTGCGATTAGTCTTAAATGGTTGCGTAATATAATATGTTTACGTTACAAATGGTAAATATTAACTAGGCGCGATATATTATTGACAGGTCATTTGAGTATTTAAAGATTCTGTAAATGTGTATGATATATACATCTGAAAAATCTTGAATATAATTACTCAGTATATATAAACAGTAGATATATTAATAGGCGATGACAATAATTTAATTAATCATAACGACTATCGATACATTATGACTTATTGAATTGATTACCGAACCATAATCGTTTTACCATAATTTCGAAGACAGTCGAAATTATGTTCCTAAAGAAAGTGTTGCAAGTTTCAGATCAAGGACCGAGGAGCGTCCAGGTGAAAGGGCCAGGGTCTGGTATTCGTTTACCACCCAGGAGTGCCCAGGTGAGAGGGTCGGGGTGTAGATTCACTTCCGACCCAGGAGTGCCCAGGTGAGAGGGTCAGGGTAAAGATACCTCTGTTTCGATCGTCCACCGTGGGTCCTCATACGCTGGCATGGTATGCGAGCTTGCGTCTGGCGGCGCAATGTCCGGCGTCCGTGATGAGCAGCATCGGCAGCACTATCCAGGCTGACAGAGCTTGGGTGGCCCATGATGCTGTTGCAGCGGACGGGTACATCATGTTGCCAAAGCCCGTGGCGGCACGGGAATTTCATTCAATCGTGTGATGAGGTGGTGATGTCATAAAACCGTGTAAATGTGTTCTTTTTGCTTGTTTCGCGAGTGAAGTGTGAAGTGAAGTGTTGCATTGTTTACTTAAATATGTTTATAACTTGTGAAATTAATTTAATTATCATAATTTAATTAGATGTAATGAATTCAATTGGATGTAATGAATTTAATTAGATGTAATTAATTTAATTGTATCGAAGTTAATGTTATTCATATATTTATTTTTCACGGGCCTATATTTCTTGATAAGATTTATGGAAATATTTAAAAATCCATTTTATAGGATATCGTAATTATGGGGTAAAGGTATCGGTATGAAGTGAAGTGATGTTTTGTGTTTCTATTGTTTAAGAATTATTTCAAATGCATATTATACTACACTTTTATAATCTTTTTCTTGTATAAACTGATATTGTCTTTCTTTTGAATTATTTCACATTAAGTTTTGGCGAAGGGTCTCGCCTCGAACAGGATGGCCGAGCTGTTAGAGTAATTATTTATTAATGCCTTATTTTGATTTATCTTACTGTCATTTATGATGAAAGTATTAAAGAATATCAATTGACTAATAGTAGTCACTGGGTTTCCGCCATGTTGGAATGTTATAAAAATGGCGGACAAGCAGTGACGGGGGCCAGTTCGAGTACAGACGAGTAGTAGTGAAGAAGTCTTGAATTATTTATTGTAAATTGGTTGTTAATATGTTTGTTATAAGTGAATAAAGTAAATGTGATGGTACAAGTAATAGTTTTCATCATCAACCTGGTAATATCCCCAACAGAACCCACAGGTGGTCCATCCATTTATAGCAACTGGGTATCACAACAGAAATAAAAATATTGAAAAATAGAGAAAGCAACTGGCTGGAAACTATTGTTTTAAATTTGCTCATTGATCACGTCAACATCAACAATTCAACACACAAATTCAGTTGCAAATGTAATTATACTTTCGTGATTTTATTCCTTCGCGTAATTTAACTTCAACAGCGCTCTAAACAGACTTGGACGTTGCCACTCTTTTCCGGGAAGCGAGGCGCAACTGGGGTTACGGGGTGGCCCATGGTGAGGCCCAAGGTCACCTTGTACCTTAATGGATTCCGTCTAGCATTATTAGATTTTGAAGTATTTAAGTGGTCCAATCAAGGCGCCGGTCCAATTATCGCAACCTTCCCTTAATAACGTTTTAATTAAAATGTTTTTCTGTAGGTAAATAGTTCGTACCTACCTTAATTTCTCTTAATCGTAATATCAATAACACTAATTTGGTCCTAGGCTATTACCATCAACTTATAGCGTACAAAGCTCATAATTATTTATAAAGTCGGTAGAAGAGTTCCACCTTAATATATTTCTAACATAGCATTTCTGTTGTTGCAGGCAAAACAAATGAGCGCAATCAACAGCGCCGGCCGATCGCCAGGACGGATGCCGTAGCTCGCCCAGTGGAGCTCGCCGTCGCCGTGATGAGCACAACCCGCCATAATGCGCCGGCGGCCATTTTAAAACGGAGACTGCGCTGGTCACCACGACATGGCCGTCTATCGCGGCGCACGCACACTCCAACTGCTCGCGCAACCGCGCTCTGCTTCACTGTCACAACGCTATGAAATGTGGAAACACGGAAAGTGGCGACAAAAAGCGTCACCACCAAGGACAAACCCAGCCGTTCGGGTTCCAAGATAGATAGTTGGGGACATTTTTACAGTGTAGTAGAGGCCTAAGTGTTACTGTTCTGTGTACATATAGTGTGTGTAGGTTTAAGCATGGGTGGTGATAGTAGAGGAGCGCGCGCGCCGTTGCTGGAGTGCGGCGACTACGCGCACGCGCACAAGAGCTCGGCGCCGCGGTGTTGCTTCTGGTTGGCCAGCCACGTCAACGTGAGGAAATGCGTCGCCGGCGTTATGCTGCTTTCCGTCCTCACAATATTCTTCTATACTTATTATGTGACGGCTCCGTTGACAAGGTAATTTTATTTTTATTAATAACAACAATCTGCCTAGTTTATGTTTCCGAAAATAAGAAAAATACAGTTATTTGTTATAGGGTGCAAATTTGTATTTTAACGCCGAGCAAGTGAAAGGATTAGAATAGAATCCTGAACCGGGCGAGTTTTTAAACATATACGAGAAGTAAAGAAGTAAAATACATTTGCACCCGTGGTGACCAGTGTGTAACACAAAACTTTTCCCCTCACTATATTAGTGAGGAAAGTACAACGCAAAAAACGCGTTTATCACTGCTCCCAGTAGTTTCACAGGTGGTGAATCATCTTCATGACTAGATTCATCCACTTTTATCAATTTTAAAACAGAAAATTTGACTTTATTCAAATTCAAATTACTTTATCCACTAGTGGATAAAATGCGTTTTTACCTGTTGGCATTAAAAGATAAAACACGTGTTTCCGAGCTAGTGAGGGAAAAAAATCTGTACAAACCAATATTGGCATTGCTAACTACCGTGCCAAACATTCCAAACGTTTCTGAGCCTGCTGCGCGAGGTTGCGTTCTGGTGCACTCCAGTCTCACTGCATCGAAATGCAGTCAACTGCGTTTGACTGTCAAATGCCATCCGTTTTTCGCACTGACAACTCACACATTCTCTGGACACGTTCGAGTTTCGACGCTTGATACCTTACTCATTCATTAGCGGGTTGTAATTGTCCAAGAGCTAAACCGAAATGTGATTAGCTGTTGAATTATTCCCAACAAAATTGGTAGCATAACATAATAATATAATGATAGCAAAAGATGAGTAGTCTCAGGTAAAATATCGGCCTTCCTAAATTAAATAAGGTTTTGTAATTCTCATTAATGCATAATTTTATGTGGCATTGTTAAAGTTTTTTTAGAAAATATCAAACACTAATTTTATTTCAGCATGCTCTAGGTTCCTATGCGGCAACGATGCCTGAACCCGTATTCATATTTGATCGCTACGAAGAGCAAAACGTGGTAGAAGTTTGATCGGATCGGATCGCATCCCCCCCCTCTAACTTTTGAACCATATGTTTAAAAAATATGAAAAAAATCACAAAAGTAGAACTTTATAAAGACTTTCTAGGAAAATTATTTTGAACTTGATAGGTTTAGTAGTTTTTGAGAAAAATACGAAAAACTACGGAACTCTACACTGAGCGTGGCCCGACACGCTCTTGGCCGGTTTTTAAATGTAGCTACAGGTATTTAAAACACACGGGGCCATATATTTTCACGGAACTTGAATTTTCAGATTATGTTTGTTTATGAATAAAAAGAGGGAACTTTAAGTAGGTAAGTAGTTCATATTTCAATAAAATATGCTTAAATCTTATTTTAAATGTATTACTTTTTCCCTGAATTTTCAGCTTACGTAAGAACTTACACTAACATGAAAAATACGACATAATATGTATTTCGCTCCCTCCAACAGTTAATGTAAAGTACGAAAGCCACTTGAATAATGACGGAAAAACCGCCCGAACATAATTAATTACTCTAGTTTAAATTATGCGTCATTCGCACAGAATTCAATTTACTTTCGTGGCTTTATCGAATCAATGTGGAATTATACCGGTCAGTACGCCTCGTCTACCGAGGGATTAGCGTTTATTATGTACCGTACTGTTAATAAATAAATAGTAATCTGCGCATAAATGGAGTTAAAAACACATTTAAATTGCTATATTAATGCAAAGAACGGTTGTACTCGATTTCGGATCTTGTTTCTGCACGGTAGGTCGTTAATAATGCAGAAACTGGCCCGCGGCGTCGCCCGGTGCCCGACATGGGGAGCAGTCGCGGAAGCGGACACAGCCCCCCTGTGTGTTTTCCGATTACACTTCCTCGTTCCATTTCTGTCAATAAATTCCTTTTGTAATACTAATGTATCTCATGCAAATCACGTTGAACGCAAAACAGCAAAGAAAAGGTGCCGAAGTCATGTGACGCTGGATTGGAAGGTATCATAAGTGTTAGCTGCGGTATCCAAAGAGTCGAGTTCGAATCTGACCATCACCGTTGGGGCGGAACGCTTCACCATTATTTGTATTAGTTGTTTATAATTTATGTTATTCGTGACATAATATAAAAAAACGACAACATAAAAATATGTAATTTGAGACAGCTGATATATAATTTGATTTTGTTCCTAAATTATATATGAGGTACTGATTTATCCAGATAATACAGATGCATTATTTACTGTCTGTACGTTCACAAAGAAAATTCGATTATATTATAAGTATTATAACTGATGTTACGGTATAACCAATTTGCGATGACCAAAAGAAAATACATTGAAAATCCCGCTAGGTTTTATTTATCACAAAAATATCAGACCCATATCGAAAAGCACAATATTCAATGATAATTAAAACACTCCACATTTAAAATGTATACGAGCGTTTTGTAGACTGCTCATAAGTATACTTGTGGAAATTTTTTATTTATTTACATAGAATCAAATTAAATTTTGTAAGCCAAATAACAACTGCGATTATAATAATGCAAACTTAAAATTACGTAAAAATACTAAATAATTACGTAATACATTCGAATGTGATACTTATCAGTAACTCGTGATTGCTCATTTCGCATTCGCAATCACGTTCACGCTAGGTATTCAGTATTCACATAGTCGTTAATGAATAACTTTCACATGTACACGATATTGAAATGGAAAGTCCCCGCCCAAGACGCGATAAATAACATTCCCGCGATATCGTGGCTAACACCTGCTGAATTCCGACATGCAACCGGCCCCGGCTGCCGTCTCCATCCGACTATGCACTTATCGCTCTAAAGCATCCATGAAAACACATGATCGTGAGAAACTGAAGGAAAATATTCTGTTAGATCAAACAAGGTATTTACAACGTTATTTCTTGCGATATTGTACACTTCTTGATGTTTTCAACCTTCGCAGCCAAGTGGCTGCAAGTGCATGGCAGATGCGGTAAAATGTTCTCGTTTTCGTAAAGTTTCCTCTCTTTATTTCTTATCTCCTATTGTGTTTGTCGGAACTCACGATGGAAACGTACAGAAAACTCCCATTTTACGAGTCCTTTCCGCCCAACGGATAACAAGGTACGGACGTGTGAAACCAGAGTCTTTGGAAACAAACGCTTTACCGCCGCTCGGTTCAAAGTACTTTGTTTTCAAAACGATAGCGATTGTTATGCATAAAATTGGCAGTTAATACAGGAAATTGCTCCGGGGAAGAATTAAAGGCGTTCAAGTTTGTGCCAGCCGTCCTTGTCGCCCTTTGTTTGGACAGCTTTTCACAGCTATTAGGACGACGAGCCGAATATTACCAAGTAATTTATAGCGTGATTTTATGTAATTAGGATGGTAGGAAGAAATTTTATTTTATCGGCTTAAAATTGCTCCCCGAAATGAGGGGCAGGGGCGGCAAGTTTTGCCGTCTCTGGAATTTATAGCAAAACTTGTGTTCTGACTAATTAATGGAAGCAGCTTCGCTGAGACGCAGTAATAAGAACTCGTTGATTTAAAGGCGTATTGTTTTATCACCAACCCTACGCTACTGCTATTAACTCTAGATACACTGTTGTTCGTAAGTGTCCGACTTAGTTGCAAAGTATCCAGTTGACAAACGAAAACTTCGCAATGTAGTAAAAACGAGGATGGACAGAGGCATCATGGGAGTCGCGCTATGAGATGAAAGGCGAGAATGAGGAAATTTGCGGTATTTTTGCGAAAAACTGTTTTAAAAAATCCTATTAGATAGAAAATTTCTTAAGGAACAAAACGTTTGGTATAACATTTTTCGAGATGTTGCGTATTTTAAGCGAAAAAAAATGAGTTTTTACTGTACGATATTTTTATTGATATTATCTCAAACAAAAAAATATATAAGGTACGGCGGGACAATTTGGACTGGGGGACAATTGCAACTGAACTGATTAATATCTCCACGTTTTGCAATGTTTGCATTATTAAATAGAGTCAACTGAGGTATATATATATATATATATATATATATATATATATATATATATATATATATATATTATATGTGTGTGTGTGTGTGTGTAGGCATGTATATATATAACATATGTGTGTGTGTGTGCGTGTAGTGAGTGTATGTGTAGCGATTATGTGAAGGTAAACAGTTGAGGGATTGTATGTGGTGTGTGTAGGGTTGTAAATAGAAAAAAAACCAAATGTTTTTTTTTCAGAATTATGAAAAAAAACATGAAAAAAAACCGAGCACCTTGGTTTTTTTTCTAAATATGGTTTTTTTTCAGATGAACAAATAATACGACAATAACGGTTTTTCGTGAGTTGTAACGTGTTTCAATAACAATAACTTACATTTTAATTCAGTATACAAACGTTTATTGGGGAATCCCCTATGCGGCGTGCAGCGTGGAGAGGCGGTGGTGTTGCCAACAGTAAATAGTGATAACTACAAACTACAGATTTCGTAAATAAATGTTACTTTTATAAGACCAGAAATTAAAGTTATTTGATTAAATTCGTTTAATAGTTAACATTAAGTCTAAAAAACCGTATAAAAGTATTAACTACTTTGCAAATTTTGAGATTTCGTACTTTAGAAAAAAACATACTCCAGAAAAAAAACTGTTTTTTTTCACGGTTTTTTTTCATGTTTTTTTTCAAGCCAGAAAAAAAACCGTTTTTTTACAACCCTAGGTGTGTGTGAGGGTGCACTTGGAGAATATGAATTAAGTAGCTATTAAAACAAAGAAGAATTGAACGATGACATTAATTTATTATTCTACGTATAATTTCTTTCAAAGCTTTGTTTGGGTAAATCTTCTCTCCGCTCCTCAGCTATAATCTTGCGCCATTTTTCCCTTTCAACGTCTTGTTTTGGGAATCTGGAATAAAAAGCTTTTTTATTACTTAAACAGCTTTTTTTTACATTTTGATTAATCTTCTGGTACTTCACTGAGCCCCCACGTCACAGGCTTGACCTAGTGTGAGGGCTATTGCTAACCATACTGTATTTTATCTCTGAATGTAACTATACCTACTGTTTAATTCCTATATTTTATCTATGTCTGGTAATGAAATAAACTTTTTGTATTTGTATTTTTTTTGTAAAAACGAATTTGCTATTCCCGGATTGTTTCTTTTTATAATTAAAGTAATCTTATTGGTCCATAATAATAAATAAATACATACATTATTAATATGAAATAGGCTTCTTTTACAAAAAATATAAATTAGCGACTCCATCATTCCATTTTTAACTATGTTCCACTTCATCCATCTTTTGTCGCCGTCCGCTCATTACTAGTATAGCGCGAGAGAAAGAGACAAACTGCGTAAGACCAAATCAAGGAATTTACTTTAATTATTCTAGAAAATAAATGTTTTTTGTAAGTTGGAAGCCATTTTGACCACAGCATAACATTATAAAATTATTAAAATTACTTACCGGAAATAGATACGTCATCCTTTTTCAACGTTTGTAGACTGCAGCGTGAACTCGATCTCATCACATTCCATTTGTTTCGTTTATGTATTTCTTATTTATTCCCGATTTTATTAGTCATTAATTTGAATATAAATACGCAGACTCGAATATAAATACGCAGACTCGAAAAGAAAAACCTGATTAGGCTCATTGTGTCAGCGAGTTAATCAGAGCAGAGCCGGCTTTATGTTTCTTTTCAGGTCGTCGTTAAAGTTTCCTCCCGGTTGATTCAGACGAGCCTTTCATTAAAGCAAAGAGGCCGCAAGTCTCGGCCACGGCAGGCCTCCGCCACGCCGCACTGCCTCTTAGGATAAATATTTCCACAAATTCCGCCTTTATTTATTTTACGCTATTCAGATAAACCTTAATGGCGCTTTGATGTGGCTCAAACTTGGAACATGGCCTTAGCTTTGGCAGTCTTTGATTGATTTTCTTGTAAATTTTGAAAGAGAAACTGTTTGATGGGTAATTATATTAACTTTTTTTGTAATAAAATGCAACCTCGTACTTCGTAAGAATCGTAAGTTACTTTTGGGGTTGTTAATAAATTAATCGTTTCTCCTTATCCGTAATTGTGTCTTAGGTGTTCTCATGACTGGGATAAATCTAATTTTACCAGTTCTCAGTCAGGACGGTTTGACCATGTTGGTACGGTATCATCTTCAATTAAGATCAGTAAATAACTATTGACTCATACAAGACCTAATTTGTAATTGCAGTCAATTGCCATCAGGATTCTACTCAAAGTTAAATAAACACATCAACCGTCCTCATTATAAAGTCAGCCAAGCTTATTTAAACTTTTGCTCTACTAATTTCATGCATAATTTCGCTGACATATTTAAAGTGATAGGTTTAATATGCAGTTGGGACGCAATGGCCTTATTAACTGTATTGACGCCTGATCAATTTCGCTATGCCCTCTCATTGAAAGCGCATCCATGCAAGGCCGGGCGCAGTCGCAATGAGCATAACGATCTGCTGTGTTACGCATGGATATCGACGATTATTACTAGTTTATGTGACTGCAACATAATGAAAGGCATTTAAACACGTCCAACTACCTGAAAGCTCTTGTTAAGCTGTAAAGCGAATGTTAAGCATGTCTGTATATATTCGGAAAGTCAGATCTTGATATACATAAATTTAAGTGAAGTCCTAAATTACTAGTATTATAATGAAGATAATGCTGCCGTCCTAAGGTAAAAGGCAGCTATTCGACAAAAGCTAGTTTTGAGATAATCGCAAAAAACCTTCTTTTTTGAATTTCTACAAAACGGATTAACTTTTTTCATTATTTCTTTTTGTATATAGTAGGTATAAGTGTTTACTTATTTTAGACATTATTTGTGTGTTTGTACAGTGACTGGTTTTTTTTTAATTCGATAAAAGCCTTTTTGCATAGTATTAAGCTTCAAAAATGGTAGATATTACTAGTCAAGAAAGCGGTAAAACATGCTTTATACGGTGTTCTAATCTAGGATTTTCTCTTAAACTAGGCTATAACGCCGTATATAATCACATACTATCTTATTGCTTAGCAACAATGCCCATCTAGCACTCGAGATTCTAAGTTAAAGGCAGTATCGTAGTTATTCGGCCTTTTTAATTAGTATCCTAGTGAGTTTTCCAGATTTTCGACTGTACTGCTAGTCTAAAAGAACGCATACTATCAAAAAAATCGTATATACGGCTTTATAGATTAGTATATTTGGAAGAAATTGGAACAAAATGCAAATACGTCGTTTAAAAACGTATGTATTAAAGAAACAAGAAAACGCCATTCTGTCCCTATTTACTTAAAAAAAAACTAGATCTATCGATTCTTTTTGGATAGTGATAAATATAATATAATAAACTTTTACAGTAAACAATAATACCTGCTCTTTTAAATTAGTCAGTAAGTAGTCAATTATTAGTATCTAATCGTCATTTTTCCTCAAAGCCTAGATGATAAGAGTGCCGTCTGTATACTAAACATACGTGTACTAATACCGAGTTTTGTGGAAACTTTCTTACGTTGCTAATGGAAACAAGTTAGTAAGTAATGATAAAAAAGGTCAATTTGTTATTTTGCTTTGAAAAAAAGGTCGATTTTTATATCATATGTCAATCTATCGCGTCACTTCTGAGAATTGGAGGCAAAATAAATTATAATTATGTAATTTGAATGCCAAGATGAGAGGTAGAACAACAACGGGTTTTAATTGTGACCAATCTATCTGCAAAGGATTTGAATGACTATGAAATTGCCCGCACAAGATGTGAGTTAGAAAGCAGTTTACACAACCTACTACCAAATGGTTTCGCATGAATTATACATACAGTTTAGAAGAATTTCATGGTCGCTCCAAAAAACCTGGCTCTTTTCTATAAAAAAAATTTAGAGAAAAAGATAATATAATTATTAAGTGACGAACAGTTTGCAAACAAAAAACAATTTTAGCAATTTCTATTAGAGATTGTGCGAATATGTAGCAATAGTTCAGTAAGCTAAAGAGCGTCATTCACTGCGGCTGGTTATTTACAAGAAACAAATACATCCAAAACGCATCCAAACTCAGGAATCTCCCGTCAAAACTCGAGCTCGGAAGTTAAACGACCAAGAGGTACCTCAACCTCTGATAGGTTTCAAATACCTACGATAAAATGATTTTTTGCGAAAAATTTGGGCAAAAAGTGGTTTGGCAAGCAATTTGTCCATTCGTTTTTTGTTTAAGGAAACTTACATTCCTAGATTTACAAGAAGAAATGCCTTCATAAGCAGGTTCTGCTTAAGTATATGAAAGTACAGGGATCAAATATTCTTCTGGTCCGATTAAGCTGATTTTCACTACGCTCGCCAAGTACCGGTCTGGTATCAAGAGAATGATGTCGAGTTTGTTGCGAAAACATTAAATCCGTCGAACTACCCTGAAATGAATTAAGCTAAGAAACAGATAACATCGAGCAATTCAGAAATGACTGGATTAGTAACCATAAAAATCTTCAACAATGTTACAATACAAAAATTGCGATCCAAAAGTTTATAGAGAGTATCAAAATCAAAGTCAATCAAAAAAATTAGTTATAAATTGAATTCGACTACAACAAAATAGTCATTTAATAGATTTTCTGGAAACAGTGGCAGATGACCCCGTAAGTTTATTATATAGGCCTAACTTTAACACGAACATGCCTATGCTTTTTGATACTGGTTATCAAAAATATGGTTATTTTCATATTCAATTTCCTATTATATTCATATTAATATTCCATGTTTGTAAAATAAAACATAGTTGAAAATGTAGACTACTGCCAATAGTGCCAATACTTCTCCTTCTTATTCCTCATACCCATATCTCATTTTATGTGGGGTAGGTAGAACAGGTCTTCCTCTTTCATTCTCCTCTTTCGTCATCTCAACACTCATATCTTTCTCTCTAATATCCTATTTCACATAATCCATTCATCGTTGTTTGGATTTACCCCTCCCTCTCTATATCAACATTCATCTCTAACGTTCTCATTCATTAATTGCAAATTATTTACTTGTTTTACTGTAAATTAAACCAAAAAAGATAACGTTAAATACTTAAATCGTGGAATATTAATATACCTCATATAGTGTTTGCTGCAAAAAAAACTACATACGAACAACTTTCCCACCGCAAACTACGCTAAAAAGACGTATTTGCTTTCGAGGAATAATATCTGAAAATCGAGTTAAATGTTTGTATCTCGAATAAAAATGACAATAGAAATGATGTAGGAAATGTAAACAATAGTTATTATTGTTAAAACGTATCAAAAATGCAATCATTCAGTATTTTTCCTAACTTCGTTTGGTTCCGATCAATATTTCGCGCGAAAAAAGCCAGCTGCGCTCTCGTACTGTCAGCCACAAGCTGCGCCGGTGCTCGCAGCTCGTCACAGTCGTCACTGATGGCTTTTCCATAGCATAAAGTATCTTTTGGCTGGCGGGTGGATTGACAAAGGTTGGAGCATATACTGTTTTATAGGCTAGTTTGCAGCACTTTCACCCATTTTAAAAGTTTTTTTACGTTTAATATGACACCCATACAAAATAAGAAGAACGTATAACACTTATTCGTTTTTATAGACTAATATTGTGTTGTAAAACAATCGAGCGATACTAGGCTTAAATGACGTATTTGACATTTTTTACAGAAAAAATGTATATACGCTTTTTTAGACTAGTATCAGTTTAAAAAATTGATCAAAATCCTACGCTAAAACTACGTATAACGTCTTGTACGTATTTTTAGCCTAGTTTTTCACTTTTACGTACTTTTAAGCTAGTAATACTGGATAACATGTCAACCTAACCAGAGCGTAAAAAAACGTATATCTGCATATACGTTGATTTAGCTTAGTTTTGTTAAATAGCTGCTTTTTTGGCTAGGAAATCTTGGAAAATTAGTGCAAATACTGCCTTTTTAGATAAATTTTCTCGAAAACTAGGCAACATATCGAAAAACGGAAAAAAGTGGTCGATGCAGCTTAACCTGTACATTACGAATATTACAATAAGTCAATTTCGGCAAAATGTCGAATAGCTGCCTTTTACCTTAGGACGGCAGAATGGGGCGCTTAGTCGCTTACTTATGTTGATGTTGACGTCAGAGTCTGGCTTATTCAAAATAATTATGTACAAAATAATACTAGACGGTACTAACTTAGGTAATTACAGATTAAGTAATTATGCTGTTTAGATTATGTCCCTTGTATCGGCGGTGGCACAGCCGTATAAGTCACGAAATAAATATCAATCTATATAATATAAAGCTACAACCCGACTGACATTTTTCAAAAAATGGGCAGAAGGGGGATTTGAAGGTGGCAGTGTTTGGTGTGGTCGTATAGAGTTTGGTCCTGCGACCCCGGACAGATCAGACCGTCGGTCTACCGGTTCCGTGTAAAAAAATGTCGGACGGCCTGGCCAAACGGCTGGAGTTAGCCGGCGAGTGTTCGACCAAATGTCATAGAGGACCCTGGGCAGTTTTTGACGCCGCCATTTTTTTTTCAAAATGGCCGACTTTTTTTTTTGACGATTTTTCAAGTTTGTCGTAGAGATCTCAAATTTTGGTCATAGAATCTCCAAGTGGCCTTGATTCGAATGAAATAGAAAAAAATTGAAAAATGCTACAAATGTGGGAAAACTGGCCACTTTTATTTTGTATGGCAACTTTTAAACCGTAAGAGATAGCCGGGGGGTGCTCGACCAAATGTCATACAGGTATCCGAGTAGAAAAAAGTTGCATTAAAAAAAATTCAAAATGGCCGACTTTTTTTTTGAAAAATTTCAAAATGGTCCTAGCGCGCTGAAATTTGGCACACGGGTGGAAGGTGGCCCCAAGATTTATATTCAAAAAGAAAATTTTGAAAAATTCAAAATGGCGGCCTTTGAGGGCCAATTGAAATTTGAATGGAGGTTTTTCTTTTAATTACCATAGCTCCGTAACGGTACAAAGAAGTGAAAAGTGCTCAAACAAATGTTATACAGTCACCCGAGGTCCATCGAATGGCATTAAAAAAAAAATCAAAATGGCCGACTTTTTTTTTTGAAAAATTTCAAAATGGTCCGAGCGCGCTGAAATTTTGCACACGGGTAGACAGCCACCCCAAGATTAGTATACAAAAAGAAAATTTTGAAAAATTCAAAATGGCGCCCTTTGAAGGCCAATTGAAATTTGTATGGAGGTCCTTTTTTTAAATCCCCATAGCTCCGTAACGGTAGGGAAAAGGTTAATAGTGCTTGAACTAATGTTGTACAGTTATCTGAGGTCCATCGAATGGCATTTACAAAATTTCAAAATGGCCGACTTTGAAATTTTTTTTTTATTTTCGGTCCGAGCGCGTTCAAATTTGGCACGTGGTAAGAACGGGGGCCAAAAATAGAAATGAGAAAAAAAAATTTTGGAAAAGTCAAAAACGGTGGCGAGAGGGGACAAAGTCAAATTTCCCTACCAGTTTGTATGGAAGTTTTTTTTTTAAATCCCCATAGCTCCGTAACGGTAGGAAAAAGGTTAATAGTGCTTAAACTAATGTTGTACAGTTATCTGAGTTCCATCGAATGGCATTTACAAAATTTCAAAATGGCCGACTTTGAAATTTTTTTTTTTATTTTCGGTCCGAGCGCGTTCAAATTTGGCACGTGGTAAGAGCGGGGGCCAAAAATAGAAATGAGAAAAAAAAAATTTTTGGAAAAGTCAAAAACGGCGGCGAGAGGGGACAAAGTCAAATTTCCCTACCAGCCTGAGGGAGCGTTCTATAGCCCGACGGTCATTGCTCCGGTCCAAGTTCCGAGCTGCGTACAGACAGTGCTCCCAAGCAAGAAAATATAAGCAAAAGTGTCTAAAAAGCGACGCGGCAGGCCGGAGGCCGCAGGCCGGAGGTCCAACTTCCCTACAAATCCTACAATCCCCACAGTAACTACGCGGAGGGCCGAAGGCCCGGAGCGTGTCTGACAGGCTCCCAAGTACGCGAAGGCCGCAGGCCGAGCTGCGGGCAGAGTGCTCCCAAGCACGCGAAGGCCGCAGGCCGAGCTGCGTGCAGACTGTGCTCCCAAGAAAACAATAACAAAAAGTATCTAAATAAGCGAAGCGGCGGGCCAAAGGCCCGACGCGGAGCTTCGAAACCCAGCGAAGGCCGAAGGCCGAGCTCCGCGTAGGGCCGAAGGCCCGGAGCGTCCCTGATCGGCTCGCCGGCGGACCGGGAAGTTGGAGTTTAAACACGACCCAATAGTAAAAGTGTCTTAGAGAAGCGAAACGACGGGCCGGAGGCCGCAGGCCGCAGGCCCGTCGTGAGCTTCTCAAGACACTTTTAATATTGGGTCGTGTTTAAGCTCCAACTTACCTACAAATCTCACAGTAACTACGCGGAGCGTGCCTGAGAGGCTTCCAAGCACGCGAAGGCCGCAGGCCGAGCTGCGGGCAGAGTGCTCCCAAGCACGCGAAGGCCGCAGGCCGAGCTGCGTACAGACTGTGCTCCCAAGCAGAACGATAATCAAAGTGTCTAAAACGAAACCCAGCGAAGGCCGAAGGCCGAGCTCCGCGTAGGGCCGAAGGCCCGGAGCGTCCCTGATCGGCTCTCTGGCGGACCGGGAAGTTGGAGCTTAAACACGACCCAATAGTAAAAGTGTCTTAGAGAAGCGAAACGACGGGCCGGAGGCCGCAGGCCGCAGGCCCGTCGTGAGCTTCTCAAGACACTTTAACTATTGGATCGTGTTTAAGCTCCAACTTCCCTACAACCCCCACAGTAACTACGCGGAGGGCCGAAGGCCCGGAGCGTGTCTGACAGGCTCCCAAGCACGCGAAGGCCGCAGGCCGAGCTGCGGGCAGAGAGTGCTTCCAAACACACAAAGGCTAAAGCAAAAAAGCAAACAAGTAAAGCAAAAAAACAAACAAGCTATGCAAAGAAACAAAAAAACAAAAAAGCAAAGCAAAAAAACATACGAGCAAAGTAAAAAAAAAACAAAAAAGCAACAAGAAAGACCGCGGGGCCCTCGGGCCCCGCGCACCTTTAAAAAACTAGTCTATTAATATTATATATAGCTGCAACCCGATTGATTTCTCATGTATATGTTTTATTTGGAAACGGCTGGGAGAGGGTTAAAATTGAAAACTGATATGAATAGAGGTCAAAATTTGTAGGTCCAGAAAAATATGGATTTTCGTCTCCGACTCCTGGGTCAAAAAATGTTGGACGGCCTGGCCAAACGGTGGGGGTTAGGTGGGGGGTGCCCGACCAAATGTCATAGAGGACCCTGGGCAGTTTTGGAGGCCGCCGTTTTTTTTTCAAAATGGCCGACTTTTTTTTTTTGTCATTTTTCAAATTCATCCTAGAGATTTGAAATTTTGGTCATAGAATCTCTCTAGGGTCTAGATTCGAATGGTAAAAAAATTTTTTGAAAAATGCTACAAATGCGAAAAATTTGGCCACTTTTTTTTTGTATGGCAACTCTTAAACGGTAACAGATAGCTATAAGGTGCTCGACCAAATGTCATACAGGAGCCCGAGTAGAAAAAAGTTGCATCAAAAAAAATTCAAAATGGCCGACTTTTTTTTTTTTTTTTTTTTTTTTTTTTCAAGTTGGTCCGAGCGCGCTCAAATTTGGCATGCCGAGAGGTATGGCCCCCCAGATTACAAATGTCAAAAAATTTTTTTCGAAAATCCAAGATGGCCGCCGTTATGGCAAAATCAATTTTTCAAGTAATTTCGCGAGCCCGAAGGGCGAGCTTCAGGGTGGGAGGCCGAAGGCCGACCCCGCGGAGGGCCGCAGGCCCGGAGCTCGACTTTGGGCTCCCACCCGGGCCAAATCCAAGTAATTTCAGGCGAGGCCGAAGGCCTACGCCGCGGGCAGAAAGTGCTCCCATACAATTTCCTTACAAAAGTGTCTAAACAAGCGTAGCCGGCGGGCCGAAGGCCCGACGGCGGAGCTTCGGAGCCGAGCGAAGGCCGAAGGCCGAGCTACGCGTAGGGCCGAAGGCCCGGAGCGTCCCTGATCGGCTCGCCGGCGGTCCGGGAAGTTGGAGGTTACACACGACCCAATAGTAAAAGTGTCTTAGAGAAGCGAAACGACGGGCCGGAGGCCGCAGGCCGCAGGCCCGTCGTGAGCTTCTCAAGACACTTTTACTATTGGGTCGTGTGTAACCTCCAACTTCCCTACAACCCCACAGTAACTACGCGGAGGGCCGAAGGCCCGGGCGTGTACGAGAGGCCCCCAAGCACGCGAAGGCCGCAGGCCGAGCTGCGGGTAGAGAGTGCTCCCAAGCAAAACAATAATTAAAAGTATTTAAATAAGCGAAGCGGCGGGCCGAAGGCCCGACGCGGAGCTTCGAAACCGAGCGAAGGCCGAAGGCCGAGCTCCGCGTAGGGCCGAAGGCCCGGAGCGTCCCTGATCGGCTCGCCGGCGGACCGGGAAGTTGGAGCTTAAACACGACCCAATAGTAAAAGTGTCTTAGAGAAGCGAAACGACGGGCCGGAGGCCGCAGGCCGTAGGCCCGTCGTGAGCTTCTCAAGACACTTTTACTATTGGGTCGTGTTTAAGCTCCAACTTCCCTACAACTCCCACAGTAACTACGCGGAGGGCCGAAGGCCGGAGCGTGTCTGAAGGCTCCCAATCACGCGAAGGCCGCAGGCCGAGCTGCGGGCAGAGTGCTCCCAAGCACGCGAAGGCCGCAGGCCGAGCTGCGTTCAGACTGTGCTCCCAAGCAAAACGATAACAAAAAGTATCTTAACAAGCGAAGCGGCGGGCCGAAGGCCCGACGCGGAGCTTCGAAACTCAGCGAAGGCCGAAGGCCGAGCTCCGCGTAGGGCCGAAGGCCCGGAGCGTCCCTGATCGGCTCGCCGGCGGACCGGGAAGTTGGAGCTTAAACACGACCCAATAGTAAAAGTGTCTTAGAGAAGCGAAACGACGGGCCGGAGGCCGCAGGCCGTAGGCCCGTCGTGAGCTTCTCAAGACACTTTTACTATTGGGTCGTGTTTAAGCTCCAACTTCCCTACAACTCCCACAGTAACTACGCGGAGGGCCGAAGGCCGGGCGTGTCTGAGAGGCTCCCAATCACGCGAAGGCCGCAGGCCGAGCTGCGGGCAGAGTGCTCCCAAGCACGCGAAGGCCGCAGGCCGAGCTGCTTTCAGACTGTGCTCCCAAGCAAAACAATAACAAAAAGTATCTTAACAAGCGAAGCGGCGGGCCGAAGGCCCGACGCGGAGCTTCGATACCCAGCGAAGGCCGAAGGCCGAGCTCCGCGTAGGGCCGAAGGCCCGGAGCGTCCCTGATCGGCTCGCCGGCGGACCGGGAAGTTGGAGCTTAAACACGACCCAATAGTAAAAGTGTCTTAGAGAAGCGAAACGACGGGCCGGAGGCCGCAGGCCGCAGGCCCGTCGTGAGCTTCTCAAGACACTTTTACTATTGGGTCGTGTTTAAGCTCCAACTTCCCTACAATCCCCACAGTAACTACGCGGAGGGCCGAAGGCCCGGAGCGTGTCTGACAGGCTCCCAAGCACGCGAGGCCGCAGGCCGAGCTGCGGGCAGAGAGTGCTCCCAAGCACGCAAAGGCTAAAGCAAAAAAGCAAACAAGCATAGCTCAAAAACAAAAAGCATAAGCATAACTCAAAAACAAAAAGCAAAAGCAAAAGCAAAAAACAAAAAGCAAAAGCAAAAGCAAAAGCAAAAGCAAAAAAACAATAAAGCAAAACAAAAAAAGAACACCGCGGGGCCCTCGGGCCCCGCGCACCTTTAAAAAACTAGTCTATATAATATAAAGCTACAACCCGACTGACATTTTTCCAAAAATGGGCAGAAGGGGGATTTGAAGGTGGCAGTGTTTGGTGTGGTCGTATAGAGTTTGGTCCTGCGACCCCGGATAGATCAGACCGTCGGTCTACCGGTTCCAGGTAAAAAAATGTCGGACGGCCTGGCCAAACGGCTGGAGTTAGCCGGGGAGTGTTCGACCAAATGTCATAGAGGACCCTGGGCAGTTTTTGACGCCGCCATTTTTTTTTCAAAATGGCCGACTTTTTTTTTGACGATGTTTCAAGTTTGTCGTAGAGAGCTCAAATTTTGGTCATAGAATCTCCAAGCGGCCTCGATTCGAATGAAATAAAAAAAAATTGAAAAGTGCTACAAATGTGGGAAAACTGGCCACTTTTATTTTGTATGGCAACTTTTAAACCGTAAGAGATAGCCGGGGGTGCTCGACCAAATGTCATACAGGTTCCGAGTAGAAAAAAGTTGCATTAAAAAAAAATCAAAATGGCCGACTTTTTTTTTTTGAAAATTTTCAAAATGGTCCTAGCGCGCTGAGATTTGGCACACGGGTGGATGGTCGCGCTAAGATTAGTATTCAAAAAGAAAATTTTGAAAAATTCAAAATGGCGGCCTTTGAGGGCCAATTGAAATTTGAATGGAGGTTTTTCTTTTAATTACCATAGCTCCGTAACGGTACAAAGAAGTGAAAAGTGCTCAAACAAATGTTATACAGTCACCCGAGGTCCATCGAATGGCATTAAAAAAAAATCAAAATGGCCGACTTTTTTTTTTGAAAAATTTCAAAATGGTCCGAGCGCGCTGAAATTTTGCACACGGGTAGACAGCCACCCCAAGATTAGTATACAAAAAGAAAATTTTGAAAAATTCAAAATGGCGCCGTTTGAAGGCCAATTGAAATTTGTATGGAGGTCCTTTTTTAAATCCCCATAGCTCCGTAACGGTAGGGAAAAGGTTAATAGTGCTTGAACTAATGTTGTACAGTTATCTGAGGTCCATCGAATGGCATTTACAAAATTTCAAAATGGCCGACTTTGAAAAATTTTTTTTTTATTTTCGGTCCGAGCGCGTTCAAATTTGGCACGTGGTAAGAGCGGGGGCCAAAAATAGAAATGAGAAAAAAAAATTTTTGGAAAAGTCAAAAACGGCGGCGAGAGGGGACAAAGTCAAATTTCCCTACCAGTTTGTATGGAGGTTTTTTTTTTTAATCCCCATAGCTCCGTAACGGTAGGAAAAAGTTTAAAAGTGCTTGAACTAATGTTGTACAGTTATTTGTGGTCCATCGAATGGCATTTACAAAATTTCAAAATGGCCGACTTTGAAATTATTTTTTTTTTATTTTCGGTCCGAGCGCGTTCCAATTTGGGACTTGGTAAGAACGGGGGCCAAAAATAGAAATGAGAAAAAAATTTTTTTGGAAAAGTCAAAAACGGCGGCGAGAGGGGACAAAGTCAAATTTCCCTACCAGCCTGAGGGAGCGTTCCACAGCCCAACGGTCACTGCTCCGGTCCAAGTTCCGAGCTGCGTACAGACCGTGCTCCCAAGCAAAAAATATAAGTAAAAGTGTCTAAAAATATAAGTAAAGTGCCGCGGAGGCCCGACGCGGAGCTTCGAAACCAAGCGAAGGCCGAAGGCCGAGCTCCGCGTAGGGCCGAAGGCCCGGAGCGTCCCTGAAGGGGCGCCAACTTCCCTACAACCCCCACAGTAACTATGCGGAGGGCCGAAGGCCGGAGCGTGTCTGAGAGGCTCCCATCAAGCACGCGAAGGCCGCAGGCCGAGCTGCGGGCAGAGAATGCTCCCAAGCAGAACAATAATGAAAGTGTCTAAAAAGCGACGCGGCGGGCCGGAGGCCCGACGCGGAGCTTCGAAACCAAGCGAAGGCCGAAGGCCGAGCTCCGCGTAGGGTCGAAGGCCCGGAGCGTCCCTGGGAGGGGCGCCACCTTCCCTACAACCCCCAGTAACTACGCGGAGGGCCGAAGGCCGGAGCGTGTCTGAAGACTCCCAAGCACGCGAAGGCCGCAGGCCGAGCTGCGGGCAGAGTGCTCCCAAGCACGCGAAGGCCGCAGGCCGAGCTGCGTACAGACTGTGCTCCCAAGCAGAACAATAATTAAAAGTGTCATAATAAGCGTAGCGGCGGGCCGAAGGCCCGACGCGGAGCTTCGAAACCCAGCGAAGGCCGAAGGCCGAGCTCCGCGTAGGGCCGAAGGCCCGGAGCGTCCCTGATCGGCTCGCCGGCGGACCGGGAAGTTGGAGCTTAAACACGACCCAATAGTAAAAGTGTCTTAGAGAAGCGAAACGACGGGCCGGAGGCCGCAGGCCGCAGGCCCGTCGTGAGCTTCTCAAGACACTTTTACTATTGGGTCGTGTTTAAGCTCCAACTTCCCTACAACCCCCACAGTAACTACGCGGAGGGCCGAAGGCCCGGAGCGTGTCTGACAGGCTCCCAAGCACGCGAGGCCGCAGGCCGAGCTGCGGGCAGAGAGTGCTCCCAAGCACGCAAAGGCTAAAGCAAAAAAGCAAACAAGCAAAGCAATAAATCAAACAAGCAAAGCACAAAAACAAAAAGCATAAGCAAAGCACAAAAACAAAAAGCAAAAGCATAAGCAAAGCACAAAAAGAAAAGCACAAAAACAAAAAAGAACACCGCGGGGCCCTCGGGCCCCGCGCACCTTTAAAAAACTAGTCTATATAATATAAAGCTACAACCCGACTGACATTTTTCCAAAAATAGGCAGAAGGGGGATTTGAAGGTGGCAGTGTTTGGTGTGGTCGTATAGAGTTTGGTCCTGCGACCCCGGATAGATCAGACCGTCGGTCTACCGGTTCCGGGTAAAAAAATGTTGGACGGCCTGGCCAAACGGCTGGACTTAGCCGGGGAGTGTTCGACCAAATGTCATAGAGGACCCTGGGCAGTTTTTGATGCCGCCATTTTTTTTTCAAAATGGCCGACTTTTTTTTTTGACGATTTTTCAAGTTTGTCGTAGAGAGCTCAAATTTTGGTCATAGAATCTCCAAGCGGCCTTGATTCGAATGAAATAAAAAAAAATTGAAAAATGCTACAAATGTGGGAAAACTGGCCACTTTTATTTTGTATGGCAACTTTTAAACCGTAAGAGATAGCCGGGGGTGTTCGACCAAATGTCATACAGGTATCCGAGTAGAAAAAAGTTGCATTAAAAAAAAATCAAAATGGCCGACTTTTTTTTTTTGAAAATTTTCAAAATGGTCCTAGCGCGCTGAGATTTGGCACACGGGTGGACGGTCGCGCTAAGATTAGTATTCAAAAAGAAAATTTTGAAAAATTCAAAATGGCGGCCTTTGAGGGCCAATTGAAATTTGAATGGAGGTTTTTCTTTTAATTACCATAGCTCCGTAACGGTACAAAGAAGTGAAAAGTGCTCAAACAAATGTTATACAGTCACCCGAGGTCCATCGAATGGCATTAAAATAAAATCAAAATGGCCGACTTTTTTTTTTGAAAAATTTCAAAATGGTCCGAGCGCGCTGAAATTTTGCACACGGATAGACAGCCACCCCAAGATTAGTATACAAAAAGAAAATTTTGAAAAATTCAAAATGGCGCCCTTTGAAGGCCAATTGAAATTTGTATGGAGGTCCTTTTTTTAAATCCCCATAGCTCCGTAACGGTAGGGAAAAGGTTAATAGTGCTTGAACTAATGTTGTACAGTTATCTGAGGTCCATCGAATGGCATTTACCAAATTTCAAAATGGCCGACTTTGAAATTATTTTTTTTTATTTTCGGTCCGAGCGCGTTCAAATTTGGCACGTGGTAAGAACGGGGGCCAAAAATAGAAAAGAGAAAAAAAAAAATTTGGAAAAGTCAAAAACGGTGGCGAGAGGGGACAAAGTCAAATTTCCCTACCAGTTTGTATGGAGGTTTTTTTTTAAATCCCCATAGCTCCGTAACGGTAGGAAAAAGGTTAATAGTGCTTAAACTAATGTTGTACAGTTATCTGAGGTCCATCGAATGGCATTTATAAAATTTCAAAATGGCCGACTTTGAAATTTTTTTTTTTTATTTTCGGTCCGAGCGCGTTCAAATTTGGCACGTGGTAAGAGCGGGGGCCAAAAATAGAAATGAGAAAAAAAAATTTTGGAAAAGTCAAAAACGGCGGCGAGAGGGGACAAAGTCAAATTTCCCTACCAGCCTGAGGGAGCGTTCTACAGCCCGACGGTCATTGCTCCGGTCCATGTTCCGAGCTGCGTACAGACAGTGCTCCCAAGCAAGTAAATATAAGTAAAAGTGTCTAAAAAGCGACGTGGCGGGCCGGAGGCCCGACGCGGAGCTTCGAAGCCCAGCGAAGGCCGAAGGCCGAGCTCCGCGTAGGGGCGAAGGCCCGGAGCGTCCCTGAGAGGCGCGCCAACTTTCCTACAACCCCCACAGTAACTACGCGTAGGGCCGAAGGCCCGGAGCGTGTCTGAGAGGCTCCCAAGCACGCGAAGGCCGCAGGCCGAGCTGCGGGCAGATAATGCTCCCAACCAGAGCAATAATTAAAGTATCTAAAAAGCGACGCGGTGGGCCGGAGGCCCGACGCGGAGCTTCGAAACCAAGCGAAGGCCGAAAGCCGAGCTCCGAGTAGGGCCGAAGGCCCGGAGCGTCCTTGAGAGGCTCGCCGGCGGACTGGGAAGTTGGAGTTTAAACACGACCCAATAGTAAAAGTGCCTTAGAGAAGCGAAACGACGGGCCAGAGGCCGCAGGCCGTAGGCCCGTCGTGAGCTTCTCAAGACACTTTTACTATTGGGCCGTGTTTAAGCTCCAACTTCCCTACAACCCCCATAGTAACTAAGCGGAGGGCCGAAGGCCCGGAGCGTGTCTGAGAGCCTCCCAAGCACGCGAAGGCCGCAGGCCGAGCTGCGGGCAGAGTGCTCCCAAGCACGCGAAGGCCGCAGGCCGAGCTGCGTACAGACTGTGCTCCCAAGCAAAACAATAACAAAAAGTGTCTTAATAAGCGAAGGCCCGACGCGGAGCTTCGAAACCCAGCGAAGGCCGAAGGCCGAGCTCCGCGTAGGGCCGAAGGCCCGGAGCGTCCCTGATCGGCGCGCCGGCGGACCGGGAAGTTGGAGCTTAAACACGACCCAATAGTAAAAGTGTCTTAGAGAAGCGAAACGACGGGCCGGAGGCCACAGGCCGCAGGCCCGTCGTGAGTTTCTCAAGACACTTTTACTATTGGGTCGTGTTTAAGCTACAACTTCCCCACAACCCCCACAGTAACTACGCGGAGGGCCGAAGGCCCGGAGCGTGTCTGAGAGGCTCCCAAGCACGCGAAGGCCGCAGGCCGAACTGCGGGCAGAGAGTGCTCCCAAGCACACAAAGGCTAAAGCAAAAAAGCAAACAAGTAAAGCAAAAAACAAACAAGCTAAGCAAAGAAACAAAAAAGCAAAGCAAAAAAACAAACAAGCAAAGCAAAAAAAAACAAAAAAGCAACAAGAAAATATAGAGGATTTATATTGACTAATTTAGCCTCACTGTAAACTAACCCAATTACTTTAAACAATCATATTATTATCCTTAAGAACCATGGGAAGTTTAATATCAATTCAAACATTTTACTGATGAGAATAATGAAAATTGTACGTTATTTTATTTGGAAGTGTGAAATCCTTGTCTGCATTTGTTTTTTTTTATTGATCTCAAGTCATAGGGACCATCATCCGCACGGGGGGAGTGCTCGGCATTGTATTAACCAGTCACCTATTTCCAAACAGCTTAGTCTGGCGCGACCGCATACCTCGGCCGCTGTCCCAGTGCTCTCTGCTGGCGTCGCAGCAGCAGGCGGCGCGGGACCACCGCTCGGACGCGCGTCTGCGCATCGACGCCAAGGTGCTGGTCATCGTGGAGTCCGCCTACTCGCGGCTCGGGCGTGACATCGCTGAGCTACTTGTCGCCAACCGGATTCGGTAAGTCATTCATACTCAGTGCATCCTATTCTTCTGTTATAACAATTGGATCATCATCAATACCATCATCATCAAATGAATACTAAATATATCTAATAGTCAGCCAGTTTTAAGTATACTCGTACTGATAGTGTATAACTAAAATATTCTTCTACAATTGACATTATTCTAAAATCATTTTCTCTTGACTATTGACTGTATTGACCGCTTCTTATATTTAATCTTCAGTATTGAAAAGTTGACTTCGCTTTTATCAAGGTCAGATATTGTTGTTTAGTAGTTTTTGTACTTAGTTATTGTATATACAGAAGTTTGAGGACTCAGAAAAAAGTTTGGTGCCCTTTGGCTTGTGACAGCGAGGGTGAGGTACCTACCCTCTTACGCTCTACGCGCCCTCGGTTTATTCCCATGTGTCCTGTAGATATTTTGTCAGAGAACTTATAAACTGTTGTTTACCTATTTGGTAGCTGCTTTTGATGTTATTTAAGTGTCAGACAACCAACTAAGTTGTGTATATAGTTCATAACTTATCATGCTTATCATACGTGAGGAAGATAAATATCACAGTCATCCGATTACTAAAACACAAATCAGGTCAGGTTACCGGAAAGAAATAGTAAACACATGCGATGACACCGGTTCACCAACATACGTTTCCTGAGTTTGTAAACTCAAGAAGATATTTGGGTCAAATTGTCGTGGTCTTTCGAGCAAACTGTGACTTGGGTTAACGCATTAAATATTTTTATTACGTAGTCTTGCCGTGATTGTTCATTGCAATTATTGAGCTTATGCATAATTAATGAATTGAAACGAAGTATAATTTATATTTACTGAAGTTAACATTAATAACTGGTAGCTCTGTGAGTTGTAGACCCTGGCGATGTGCTTATAAAACTCCAAACGGCAATAAGTTCTTCACGACGGTGTTCGGGATTGTTCGGATGTCCTCCCCGCCTCTTAGAGGACAACGGCCATTGCTGCATCTCCAGAATGCATACGACACTGACGCGCTCGCACGTACTTGCGTCCTTCTTAATTTTAACCAAAATTATGTAATTTAATTACTCACTACGATTAAACGCATGTCAAGAATGCAATTTTTTATTGAAGAAAGTATCAACCATAATTCTGATCCTGTCGACCCGGACGTCATGCCTTAAGATTTGGAGCCACCAGGATCTTCTGCCACATCATTAAGCATTAAGAAGAAGATCTCTTTATGGATTGCCCCAGAATCGGTGACGTGACGGTGTAAAGTGAGCCAGTGATTACAAGGAAAATCCACTTAGCAACAAGCGAGCGGTCAGAGTGAGTCCGATCCATTTTGTTTGCCCCTTTAGGTATTTTAACTTTGTGCCCAAATTGCTGCCTTTTTATAGTTATTTTGTTATTAAACGTTCGAATTCAAGAATAAACCGCATTAAGGATCAAACAGTTTTCGTAATATTTCAAGTTCAAATTTAAAAATTATAACTACTTAATTACTCATCTTAACCGAGCGGCCGCCGGGCGCTCAGCGATAAGGAATTCGTACAAAAGGCAGTGAGTACCTACTTGCATTCTGGTTAGCTGATATATTTATACCCGTTTTTCAATTTATTTATTTAATTTCATATGCTCGGAAATTTCCTACTTCAATTATTGGTTTCGTGTCAATTAATTAACATATTCAATCAATTATATTTGCCTTTTCTTTCAATATTGTACATATTGAAATGCAAATGGGTTTATTTCATATTAAATTATTATTTCGTATAAATTTATTGGTTTGATTAGTTCGACTAGTGCGAATTAGATCAAATATATGGAATTATCTTATATTTAAACATCAATTTGTTTATATTGGCATATAAAATATTAAATTATTATTGCGAATTAGGTATTTCATTAATTTTGAAGTTAATTTACGTACTATTGGACAATAGTGTCAGTAAATATTAATAATTATAATAACTTGTAACTTTATAAATACAAATTTGAATTCATTAATAGTAATTATTTCTTATAAATACAATGGCACGATTAGCCGAGCTGGTAAAAAAACGGGGAGTTTATAAAGGTCGTTTAACGAAATTTGTAACGTATGTAGACGCTTTTAAGGATGTTTTGCTTTGCAGTGAAGTTGAGGTTTTGGAATTAAAACTACGTATGTCTAATATTGAATCGATGTTTGCGGAGTTCGAGGAGGTTCAGACCGGCATCGAGTGCCTGTCTCTCACGGAGGGGGAAGTTCACACGCAAACAGCACAAAGGTCAGATTTTGAATCTCAATATTTTGCTGTGCTGGCCAGGGCCCAAGAGATTTGTAACGCATTTAAAGGTAATAAAAGGTCCGGCAGACGTGCAAATAATGCTTCTGAAACTTTCTACTCTTCGGCTGGCGAGAGTGAGGATGATGTGGCGTCGGTGAAACAGGTACATAAAGGCGTTGCTGGGGTTAAATTACCCACCATTCAAATACCTAAATACAGCGGTGATTACGAAAGTTGGCTTGAATTCCGCGACGTTTATACCTCTCTTATACATTCGAATAAAAACATTAGCGACATTCAAAAATTCCATTATTTACGGGCTTCCTTGGAGGGGGGCGCTGCTCAAATCATACATGCGTTAGAGTTTTCTGCGTCTAATTATACTCTGGCGTGGAAATCTTTGTGCGAACGCTTTGACAATACTAGGCTATTAGTGCAGAACCACGTAAAGGCAATTTTTGATGAAGAGGTCATAAAAAAGGAGTCTGCGTCATCAATACGTAGGGTTGTCGATTCATGCAATAAAAACTTACGAGCGTTACAAATTTTAGGCGAACCCGTAGCGAATTGGGACACACTTATTGTGTACATTATATGCACAAAATTAGATTCTCTCACACTTCGCGAATGGGAGGAGCACAAGGTTACACACGAAAAAATTACATTAGAAATATTTACAAAATTTCTTAAAAATAGGGCAGACATATTAGAGACTATTGAATTAAGTAAAAATGCAAGTAATTATAAACAAGACTCGTCATCGAAGGCTACAAATAGACATGTTCGTGGCTTAGCTGCAGTTGTGAAGCCTGCCTTTAAAAAATATAATTGTCCACACTGTAGAGGTGATCATCCCTTATATTTATGCAACCAATTTGCTCAGTTAGAAATTGATGCTAGGGAACAGTTTGTAGGACGGATGAAATTGTGCAGCAACTGTTTAAGGGCAGGTCATAATGTACGCGCATGTAGACTCGGTCCGTGCCGACGGTGCGGCAGCAAACACAATTCTTTATTGCATAGGGAGTCGAGCGCCACCTCCGGTGCGGCGCCGATCACGGCAGCTTCGAGCACCCCGGCACCGCGCGCTGAGCCTGCTGCAGTTCAGGCAGAGTCAAGTGCGGCTAATGACGTTATCACGACCATGTCAACAATTAACAAACAATCTTCGAGCTCGAATCGTCGAGCTCTCCTTGCCACAGCGTTAATTCAGGTTGTAGATGTTCATGGTAGACCTCATGAAGTTAAGGCCATGTTAGATTCAGGCAGTGAATCTTGCTTCATGACAGAGTCACTTTACCAGTCATTAGGTCTGCAATCTGAGCATATCGAATCGACAATAACTGGCTTTCATGACCAGGTTTCTGTGGTAAAAAGGGAATGTGAAGCTATAATACAGTCCAGAATCAATTCATTCAAAGCAAGCATTAAATTCTTAGTGTCGCCAGTCATATCTTCATCTCATGATGAAGTCTTTAATGTGAGCACACTAAATATCCCTTCGGGAATTACATTAGCAGACCCAGAATTCTTTAATCTGTCAAGTTACGACATTTTACTTGGCGTGGATATATTTTGGGATCTGATAGGTAGAGATAAAATCAAGTTAGGCAAAGGTTGCCCACTTCTTATAGAAACGGTGTTCGGTTATATCGTTTCTGGGCCTACAGGACGCCGAACGTCCGCCAAAATTTTGTGCAATTTCACGAAATTCGATGAAATTCAAGATCAGCTTTCTAAGTTCTGGCAAATCGAGGAAGTTCCAGCCATTAAGGAACAAATATATTCTACTGAGGAAGAGTTGTGTGAACAACACTTTAAAGAAAATATGTCACGCCAAGAAGACGGTAGATTCTCAGTAGGGATTCCTCTGAAAGCCAATGAATCCGAACTTGGCAATTCGTTCGAACGGGCCAAGTCGTGTTTCTTAGCGCTAGAACGCCGGCTGATGAACCAGCCTACATTAAGGCACATGTATGTTGATTTCATGAAGGAGTATTTATCATTAGGTCACATGACGTTAAGTGACATAAATAATCCTCATGACAATTCGTATTTCACGCCACATCATGGCGTGTTGCGTGAGCAGAGCACCACGACGAAGCTTAGGGTCGTTTTCAATGCAAGTGCGCCGACCAGCTCCGGCTTGTCCTTTAACGACATCCAGATGGTCGGGCCCACAATACAAAGTGACTTGCTTTCTATACTTCTACGATTTCGGCAACACCGCTATGTCATGGCAGGTGACATTGAAAAAATGTACAGACAGGTGCTCGTCAATGAAAATCAACGTCACCTGCAGCAAATAATTTGGCGTGACGATCCTTCTAAGCCCCTCCAGACGTATGCTTTAAACACAGTCACATATGGCACAGCCTCAGCCCCGTTCTTGTCTGTTCGTTGCCTTAAGCAAATTGCGGACGAATGTGACAATGAACTGGTGCGAAAGGTCATTAGTGAAGACTGCTATGTCGACGATCTGTTGACGGGGCAAGAGACTGCCGAGAGTCTCTTAGAACTTCGTGCTCAGATTTCAAGGGAACTGGCGTCGGGTTGTTTTAATCTAAGAAAATTCCGATCGAACCTTCCAACATGTAGCGACGCTACCGACAGCAGTAGCGTTTGTTCGACCATTGTCGATTTGAGCGAGCACGAACAATCGAAAACTTTGGGCCTAAGTTGGTCTCCATCAGACGATGTTCTACAATTCGACATTAAGACTGATCCCACTCCAGATGTCACCAAGAGAGTGATTCTATCCACAATATCTCAAGTTTTTGACCCTCTTGGGCTATTAAGCATTTTCATTATTATCGGGAAAGTCATTCTCCAGAAGCTCTGGTTACTCAAAGTGAGTTGGGATAGCCCGTTACCTTCAGACATCGTCAAGTCCTGGCTTAAGTTTGTACTCGACTTAAGCCACCTGCAGAAACTCAAGATACCACGGCACGTGGTGTGCGAAAACGCAAACAACATACAACTACACGTTTTTTGCGATGCATCGAAAGATGCCTATGGCGCTTGCGTTTACGTTAGGTCTGTAGATTCGTTCGGTAACGTAAGGGTTCGTCTTCTGTGTTCCAAAACGCGCGTTGCGCCAATAAAGGCAGTAACGATCCCGCGTCTTGAACTTTGCGGCTCTTTGGTGGCTGCTAAGCTCTTGGAAAAGGTTCTGCGAACCACGCGGCTACACGTAGACAGTTGTTTTCTGTGGACAGACTCAGCTGTGGTCTTAGGCTGGCTCAAAACGCCGCCTAACAGACTAAAGCCATTTGTTAAAAATCGCGTAGCCGACATACAAGAGATGACCAAATTACATTTCTGGCGTCATGTGCCCACTGCATGCAACCCTGCGGATTTATTGAGTAGAGGTGTCAGTGCTGCACAAAGTGACAAGTTAGACTTTTGGTTCAGTGGACCCAAATTCTTGCTAGAGTCTGAAGATTCGTGGCCTAATAAGTCTTTTGATCAGGGCCAATCGGAATTGCCAGAAGTGCGATCAAATGTGACGTCAGTCACTGTCAAACAAAACGAATTGTTTCCGTTTGCACGTTTCTCGAGCCTGCGTAAACTTAAAAACATCATGGCATATGTACAACGTTTCATTGCCAACTGCAAAAATAAAGTTAAAGTAAAAGGCACTTTTTCCTTGTCTGAAAAACAATCTGCATTCGATTCATTGATAAAATTGTCCCAAATGGAATCATTTGATGAGTATGACATTTTAGTAAAGGGTAAAGCATTACCTCCAAAAAATAAACTGTTATCTTTGAGCCCATTTATTGACGAAAAGGGTCTACTTAGAGTAGGTGGTAGACTTAAAAACAGTAATTTCACATTCGAAAGGAAACATCCTATCTTACTCGTAGCTAAACATATTCTAACGAAGCTGATATTTCGGTTCGAACATATACGTTTAATGCACACAGGAGCTCAAAATTTGCTGACTTCAATTCATGAAGAATTTTGGCCTATCGGGGGCCGTAATTTGGCTCGATCTATTGTCCACAATTGCCAGCGTTGCTTTCGTCTTAACGCACAAGCAGCCCGTCCGATGATGGGCAATTTACCTGAGCAGCGCCTTCAGCCTGGCTATCCATTCCAGACTACAGGAATGGATTACGCTGGTCCTGTATTAGCACTTAATAAGAGAGGTCGTGGAAGCAGGTTAGAAAAGGTGTATATCGTCATATTTATCTGTTTCACCACCAAATGCGTTCATCTTGAACTCGTCAGTTCTTTATGCAAAGACTCCTTTCTAGCTACGCTGCGTAGATTCATTGCTAGACGATCTAAACCTGCTACCTTATACTCCGACAACGGAACTCAGTTCGTGGGAGCACGAAATGAGCTTTATAAGTTCCTCAATGATAATGCTAGTTCCATAACTGATGAAATGTCTAATGAGCGTATAGATTTCAAATTCATACCTGCTTACGCTGCTCATATGGCCGGTTTATGGGAAGCCAATATAAAATGTATAAAAGCCCATTTGCATCGGGTGTTAGGGAACGCACACTTAGTTTTTGAAGACCTTTATACCGTTTTAGTCCAAATTGAGGCCATACTTAATTCGCGTCCCTTATCCCCACTATCAACTGACCCACATGACATGAGACCTTTAACTCCGGGGCACTTTTTGGTAGGACGACCGATGACTGCTTTGCCTTCACCTATGCTTGTGGACATGAACCAAACCCGTCTCACTCGTTTTGAACGGCTGGAGCAGTTACGCCAACACTTTTGGGCCAGGTGGCACAAAGAGTACATTAACGAACTTCAACAACGCACCAAGTGGCGCACTTCAAAGGGCCAGCAACTAAAAAAGGGATCATTAGTCCTCATCAAAGAAGATGGACTCCCGCCGATGAAATGGCGACTGGGGCGCATCACTGAGATTTATCCAGGGAGCGACGGAATCGCCAGGGTCGCGGATATCAACACCGCCAGAGGAGTGATACGCCGTGGCTTCAACCGCATCTGCCCGTTGCCTACAGCTGACGACGAGTTGAAAGTCAACCCTTTCAACGCCGGGGGGCATGTTCGGGATTGTTCGGATGTCCTCCCCGCCTCTTAGAGGACAACGGCCATTGCTGCATCTCCAGAATGCATACGACACTGACGCGCTCGCACGTACTTGCGTCCTTCTTAATTTTAACCAAAATTATGTAATTTAATTACTCACTACGATTAAACGCATGTCAAGAATGCAATTTTTTATTGAAGAAAGTATCAACCAGACGGTGTTAATCGCAATGTATTACGCTATTAGTGCTTAAGACCTTTATAGCAATTTCCGCATTAGGTATGAAAAATATTCAAAAACTGGATCGACAATGCTTTTTTTATGAATAATAGAATCTGTTGAGTATTGCTATCTGTAGAGGAGAACATCCGGGACATACAAAAAGCAAATCGAGCTATGCCTTATAGACCTTCGTTGCCGCTCCGCGGCTCCGTTCAATTGTAGCCAATTATTGGAGAAGAAACAATAAACATTTCAATATATAAGTAGATTTAACTAAAATAAATTTAGCAATAGTAACAGCGATGAAATTATATTTTCAGTACAGATGGTGTTTTTTTTTTACGCACTACTGCGAGAAGTGGTTCATTATATATACTTCAGAGGGCCATCTGTACTGCAAAACGTCGTACGATACATGTGCGAAAAGGAAATTCGTAACTCGTGTCGATTTAAAACACTCTCTTTGGTCGTGTTTTAATTTATCGCCACTCGTTTCGAACTTCTTTTTTTCGCACTTGTATCGTAATGTGCTGTTTTGTATTCGAATGAATCCAAAAAAGAATTATTGTGAATAGGTAGGAAAAGTAATGAGTTATTTAATACTAAAGTTAAGTAAGTCTCTTCACGGAAAAATCACTTCAAAGAATCGCCAAAGAAGTCTTATCCTAATATTTGTCAGTCACGCTTTCCGGCGACTATTATGTGAGGATGTTTGTCGCCTCTGTGTGTTTTATTTCCCCGTTCTCACCCGAGGCTATCGGTTCTGCTCGTTGACAGCTAATATGCGGAAGACTTGACGTACAACGCCCGGAAAAAGAAAAAGTAGGGAGGGTGAAACCCACCTATATTTACTTCAATACTAATAGCTCCTTACCCCCGTCTGTCGCGAGCGCTCGTGTGGATTTTTTGCTCGAGTTAGGTAAAAATCAGTTTTTCCCGGGTTTATTGTGTTAGTCGAGCGCGGACTTGTTAATGAAATGTGCAACGAGATAGGAATAAATCGTATCCTATTTCATGATTTTTGCGAACTATCAACTAGTACAGTGGAACGTAACAGTGCACGAATTGATTGACCGTTTATCTCGATTGCCTCTAATTCAGGAATTCAGAATATTGATTCACATCACATGCTTATTTGTCCATTTTTATTCTAATTAACATAGCACGCCTAACGAAGACATTTAACTGTCCGTCGGCGGAAATAATTCGTGTATAGGCGAATTTTGGCATAGTTGTAGGGAATGGTGTTCTAATCCACATACTCAAAGTACTGATGGGTAGGGGAGGAGCTAACGGGTGGAGGGGGGTGTAAAGGTCCCTTTTAGTTTTTCGCGAATAACTCTTAAACTGTGGCACATAGAAAGAAATGTTCTGAAACACAAGTAATCTTCATAAAATTCTCTACAAAAAAGTCTTATACACTTTTTATCTGGGACCAATCGTTCACGAGATATGGAAGGGAAAAGATGGACAATAAAGGAATAAACTCATTTGTTTATGAACAATACGTTTATTCTTATAGAGACGCGGTAGCGTGTCAAGCCAGGTTCAAGTAACAAAAGTAGCAAGCAGCACCGTGTGTAATATTACACGAACCGTTTGGAGCCACATTTGACCCCCTTCTAACTCAAAAACTATATCACATAAACGTGTTATAATGCAACGTAAAAAGAAACCAACGCGCGTAGTAAAAGTATGAGCTATAAGCGCTCCTCAATAAGCCCGGTACTAGCAGCCCGCATTAGTGCGTTTTCACATTATCCGATCCGATATCGGATGTCGGAAGGATTTCAAAGGCAAAAATCCAAGACGGCGCCTTAAATGTACGGGATATCGGTCCTACTTCCGATATCGGATCGGATAATGTGAAAACGCACTTACCCCCGCGCGCGCGCAGCCCTTTATAAGCCACCGCGCGGCCGGCGCTCGCTCATCCCAGTCGTCCTCAAAACGTCGACGTAAGACCGCCCCACAAGGATGGGGCGCGACCAGATATAGCCCTCACAGCGCCCAGCGCGGAAGGGGCTACTCACACCCCAGCAGGGGTGTTGAACGACGTTACAGCAGCGCTCGCTCAGTTTGTCTCGCGCAGCGATCCGATTACATTGTAGCTGACTTGACAAGCAAAGCATCACGACCGCCCAGTTTTGCTTTGATGGGATAAATTCATAAATAAAATTCCTAACTATCTTCCGTCTCTACTTCGATGGGAGCTCCGTTAGTGCATGCTCCCGAGCATACACCACAGACACTGGAGTAGGTAATTCCTGCTTTTCGGCAGCCGCATCGCACCCCACACCCAGTCTTGCATCGGCAAAATATAGTTTTGAGAATGGAGTCAGGTGCCACTGGGTCGTTGGTTGTCACTGGCTTTAATATGCCATCGCCTCTTCTAGTTCATACCCATTCAGTAGGTGGTAAATAAATTGGACGTTAAATACAAAAATATTTGTACGCCTTTTTTTCGGATTCAATAAGTAAAATTTTCCTAAAATAGAAGTAAGTTTAGCACGTGCATTCAATATTCAAGCAGGCGTACAAATATTTTGTATTGAAGAATGAATAAAAATATTTTGTAAATAGGTGTGAGTAGCCCTTTCCGCGCTGGGCGCTGTGAGGGCTGTATCTGGTCGCGCCCCATCCTTGTGGGGCGGTCTTACGTCGACGTTTTGAGGACGACTGGGATGAGCGAGCGCTGGCCGCGCGGTGGCTTATAAAGGGCTGCGCGCGCGCGCGGGGTAAGTGCGTTTTCACATTATCCGATCCGATATCGGAAGTAGGACCGATATCCCGTACATTTAAGGCGCCGTCTTGGATTTTTGCCTTTGAAATCCTTCCGACATCCGAAATCGGATCGGATAATGTGAAAACGCACTAAAGCGGGCTGCTAGTACCGGGCTTATTGAGGAGCGCTTATAGCTCATACTTTTACTACGCGCGTTGGTTTCTTTTTACGTTGCATTATAACACGTTTATGTGATATAGTTTTTGAGTTAGAAGGGGGTCAAATGTGGCTCCAAACGGTTCGTGTAATATTACACACGGTGCTGCTTGCTACTTTTGTTACTTGAACCTGGCTTGACACGCTACCGCGTCTCTATAAGAATAAACGTATTGTTCATAAACAAATGAGTTTATTCCTTTATTGTCCATCTTTTCCCTTCCGTATCTCATGAACGATTGGTCCCAGATAAAAAGTGTATAAGACTTTTTTGTAGAGAATTTTATGAAGATTACTTGTGTTTCAGAACATTTCTTGCTATGTGCCACAGTTTAAGAGTTATTCGCGAAAAACTAAAAAAAGGGACCTTTACACTCCCCTAAATGTTTAGCGACATTAACCCGAATTGCCCGAACGTCATCGTCACCGTCAGTCAACCTCAGTACGATTCGTAGGTAGGTACGGTACTGAGACAGGCTAAAATAGCGTAATGCTTTCGTGCATTTCTGTGAAAATATTATGGTAAACAAATAATGAAAAAAATAAAAAAATAGCGTTTCATTCATATGTACCTACATTTTACGTTATATTTGGGTTAACATTTTTGTTAATTTTTATTGAACAAAAGAAATCATTAAAAAATACATACGTTTAGATTAGGGAATGCTCCCGGGAATTCCCGGTACCAAAAGTACCGGGAAATCCCGGGATTTTTGAACTATTTGGGTACCGGTACTGATGTTATAAAATCCCGGTTCTTCGGTACTTTCGGTACTGAAAAATGGACAAATATTACAAACTAAAACGCATTTAATCACTTCAAAAATTTGAATGTAAACGACGGAATATCCATTGAATGCTGTACAAATGTAATGTAAATAGTTTCAAACGCGTTAGACTCGTCCCGCTCGGTATTCATCGGCTATGATCGGGATATCGGCGTCGGTTATACTTAGAGGGTAAACCAAACTAACTTTGCTAATGTTAGAATTAGTTGAGGTCTGTAATGATTTCTTGCACATGTCGTCCAGGTTTCGAAAGTATGCTTAGAACGCAGTCTGGTATACTATAATTTTGGTCCTAATAGGCGAACGGAATAAAATTCTAACAATAGCCACCAACTTCTACAAAACCCTTTACTCGGAATCTCCCACACACCCACAGCCTGTGCCTGATTTAGAAGAAAGCTTCCAACATCAACATCGCATTTTGTCGATTACTCTAAAGCTTTCGACAGCCTTCATCACAATTCCATTTTCACAGCTTTACGCAATCAAGGTATAGATAGATCCCAGTTACATTCAGCTCATAACCACCATTTATCAAAATAGTACAGCCGCCATAAAACTACAGTCCTCCGGTTCCCCATTTTCTATTCAAAAAGGAGTCAAGTAAGGAGATCCGTTATCGCCAAAACTGTTTACCAGCACACTTGAACAAGTCTTCCAGAAGTTTATACCAAGTTGGGAAGATCGGGGCCTTATCGTCGGGAATATAAGGCTAATCTTCGATTTGCCGATGACATTGGTCTGTTCTCCTCAACTGCCTCCGAACTACGATCAATGCTTCAAGACCTCAGTGACGCAAGCCTCGAGGTTGAACTTCAGATGAACATGTCGAAAACCAAGTTCATGACCAATAATAGTACCGCATGTAGGATTGAGATAAACGGAGAATCAGTTGCATATGTCCATCTACTTGGGCCAACTAATTTCTTTCCAGGCGCGACAAGAGAAAGAAGTCGAAAGACGGACTGAAAACGCCTGGAGAAGCTATTGGTCCATAAAACATCTCATGTAAGGCGATTTGCCACTGTCACTTAAGCGAAAACTCATGGACATGGGACACCACGCTGCGCTCCAAAACAAAAATAGTCGATGTAGTTCGAAAAGCGGCAAAGCTGAAGTGGGACTGGGCCGGTCATGTCTGCCGGATGCCGAATGAGCTATGGGCCAAGATTACCACAGAGTGGCAGCCCAGGCCAAAACGGGGACCCGGCAGACCACGTATGCGATGGCGGAACAAGTTGGACTCCTTTATGAAAGAATGGCCGAGGACTGCACAAAACCGGGAGGAATGGAAAAAGCGGGGGCAAGCCTTTGCCCAGCAGTGGGAAATCGCAGGCTCTTAATAATAATAAAACACAATGAGATGTTTGTTACACCATACTCTTGAACGTAGCCTCCCGAACATGGTCGCCGCTTGGCCAATACGTATCCAACAATCTCTGCATCAAGCGAGAGATTGTTGGATACTCCATCCACCAGGTTTCGTCAAAATTTACGTTATATCCGCAACACGCATTTCAAGCACACAAAAAAAAAAAAGGGTTACAATACATTTTTGTTTGAAATGTTGCAAAAGGTGGTTAAGGTTAGTGACCTTAAAATACCGTAAACTGTATTGAATACTCGTAATTGAGTTTGTAAAATGAATACGTCAACAATTTGGAAAACGACGACTAAAACATAGCCCAGCCAGTACGTGCAGGAGCAACAAAACGCAAACGAAATTAGAGGGAACCGACCCCACACGAGTGTGTCACTACAGTATATGTGTCCATTGTACATGTGTCCATTAGGCTACGTGTGCTTGGTCGCTATTTAACCATCACTTCCGCGGGGTCTGCAAATACGCGCCACAAAATTGCTCCCCCCTTAATTCTGTACCGCAGTATCTGCTAAAGAGCTCCCACATTCGCCTTTATTGGTCAAACAGCACTCCAACCGACCGTCTTTCACTTATCAACGGATGTCGCATAAGAACGAGACATAAAATTTATCTTAAACGAACACGAGATTAGAGTAGAAGCTACTTAAAGATTAAGCCGGATCTTCGTCGAGGTGAAGTTAGAGCGGGTGCTGCGTCTTCCCCAGGCGCCTGAATAAATAGTGGCGAGATAAGCGCACTAGTGCTGGTCGCTAGTTAAATATGAAGCAGTAAATGGGAATAAAGGTGACAGCTGAGTGCACCGAGTCGCGACGTCGCGCGTCCTGGCGTGGCATGGCGGCAGGGCGAGGAGGCACAAGTTATCTTACGGCAAGTCGTTGCGGTGTCAGTTAGTTAGTTAGTAGTGCCATTAGAGCCGCCGCGCCGCCCCGCCCCCTATCTTACCGCCCGGTACTCCATTAGTGCTCGTTTGTGTCAAAACGACTTAATTACTTCACGGGAAATTCTCAGTTTCCTTTAATTATCCTATCAATCCCCCGTCTTGTCACATACACTCTAGCTTGCTGTGTTGGCCGTTCGGCTCCTCGGCCCTTCTGTTGTTATGGAGACGTTTATTACTCTCAGATGTCGTAAAATCCATTTTATTGCAAGCGAGGACGTTTTAACCCGTAATTCCCATGTCAACACTCATTACATTTTCGCGAACCCTAATTCAAACCAGTAACGAGGAACAATGCAACGTAAATTTAAACGTAATTAACTTGAAAACCAAAGCACCCCATTTAAGTACCTATCTAATGATAGTAGAGGTATGAGTATAATGCTCGATAAACGCAGCAACAGAAGGAAGCATGACAAACTTTGCCTTAATTTTAGAAGCCGCTGGCAGTTGTGTCAGTCGTTAGCTTAGTTAGTACGTCCTTGCCGCCATTAGGAGTCGACTCGCGACCGCTCGCCTGCTTATCGCGACGTTTCGAGCTCTTCCAACTTCTTGTATGCAGCGGCGCCGCGCCAAAGACGTAACCGACAAACTCAAGTAAACATTTTCTTTACAGAAAGTCTCTTGATGGGGCCGTTTCGAATAATAACACAGAAAATATCTCCGTCCAATTTAACTTTACTACGAAACTAATGTTCATTAGGGAAAGGTCGTAACTGGTCAACCTCGCGGCTAATGACCGTGATGCTTAAAGTCGATTGCTACATTTGGAACATAAATTTAGAGTAAAGTGTCCCAGCAAGCGCGGAAACATTACAGGCATTTATATGACAAAGCAACAATGTTATTGATTGAAATTGGTCTGAAGTTTCCGTTAATGTTTCTATCGACAGCACCGGCGACGGCTGTTAGCGAACCACGGTGTGGCGAGCGTTGTGTACGAGCACCGCCAGTCTCTTTACGATAACTGCTGTTATCTCGACCGCCTCGACAGGTCGCCGGGGGCCTGACATTGCCCCCTTTAATTGAACTCACTCGCGCTCCCTTATCACGAATTAGCCCTCGTCGCGTTCCGTTCACGGCTAAGTAGGTCGTTTCGCGCGTTCTAATTTGAACCGAGCACTCTCATTTAATGACAGGACACTAATTAAGGTAATTAGAAATATATTAGCCGAGCCTGTGAGAGGTCGAGCGGCAATGCTCACGTAGTATCGTGCCATAAACGAACCAATTCTCTCCAATGAATGGAAAACTTTGAAACTCGCAAATCGGCTATCGGAGGGCGCGTTGGTGTTGTACGAACTATATTATGTTATGCACAAAGTTGCCAACGAGTGGCCGTGCATTAGAGAGCTAGGGGCGGAGCGGGTCGGCGTGAGTTAGGTAAATGCTATTTGCAAGTTGCCGTTCGCCTTAGCCTGCCTCTGTACTGTAGTGCTCTTGGGTTGCCAAATTGAAACGGGCCTTAACTCGAGCAAAATGAACGGTGCTGCTCGCTACTTCCATGCCAGTTACTCCCGTTTTCTTCACGGCACTAGGTGCATTTTCCCATTTCCTGACCCGTGACCTGCATTCAGCTATAAACCTATTCATATCTTTCAATATTGATGTAGGACACGTATGCCTAATGGCTACTTTACTCTCAATAGAATGTATGTGACCGTTTAGATGGAGAATGTAAAACAGGTATTTTGTTGCAAATCAACTTCGATCGCATGCCCCATTTGAAAAGGGTAGGTCATCGTGGAGACTATTAAAATAGTAGGTACAATTCCATGACAAGGGTCGACCATCATTGCTTTGTTTACAGTATCTGTCCAAGCTGTTAGTTTGAAATTCGAATACTGCTTTTGTAATGGGCAATGGTTATATCGTACCGAAGGTGGGTTTCTGTTTGATCTAGCTGATTTATCGAGTTGTTACCGAAACGACAGGAATTTAAGGGACAAACCCTTTCAATCAATTAGGGCCCGGGTAGTTGCAATAGACCCGGGTAAAGTTTACAATGATTTAATTACATTTAAAATACATTTATCTGAAATAAACAAAAAAAACGACTTCAGTACCTATTTGTCTGCTCTGTATTAAAGGAAATGCCAGTGCTGTAGAAGATTTTGATTTTTCATGCTTTTTTGTTGATATGTTTTTCTAGAACTGCACTTGAATACTTACTTAAATTAATTGAGTCTGCCACGTATTTAACCAGATGCAGGTTGGAAATATTTCAGCCTGCACTGCTAGTACTTAATATAGGTCAAACGAAAATTATGACTAATGCGGATATGCCGTGTTGGGAAATAAGACTCAGAACTTAAATTGCACGGCTGAGTAGATATCTTCCTGTCCAATTTCGTGAAGCACGACATGCATGACCTACTTTTTATAATCAGTCAATTTTCCACTAAAAAAGTTTTTACTTTGACGGTGTACCATAATATCGTGCACTGAAAGTTAATAGTACACTACGTTTTTGATGTATATTTATATTTCCTGTGATGATGTATTATTACGTATGTTGGGTAATAAAATTGATTTGGTTTTTAGTGATTTATATGTTTAATATGTTGTGTGACTTTACACAAAGAAGATTAATTTTAAATTCAGTTGAATATAATCCAATTTACAGTATTGCTGTAAATACCTAAGTTCTTCTCACGTTACGGTGAAGCTGGAGTAATTAATTGTCTAAAATTAATGATGAAATGTTTTTGTTTTAACGTAACTTAAGTTGCTAGTCAACTTAGACATGGTAGGCAGTTTATCTTTTACTTAGTAATTTACTTAATGGATACAACGATAATAAATACTTGACTGAGCAATTGAAAATTCTTGTGTAAATATTCTCCTCTCCTTTCGTATCGTGTCTATCAATTGTCCATTGTTTAACCATTAGATGGATTTTTTAAAGTTCAATTTTTCATAATTTCGAAATGATTGACGATTCCCAAGGTTGTTAATAGTATGTTGCGTATTCTACCTAACATCCTTAGTTATGTTACTTTATACCTTTGAACGGCTCTCCTGATTTTCATCCCATCATGATTTTGCACTTGTCTCAGTATACTAGGAGGTATCGACATAATATTTTTATTTTTGCGCAGGTACAAGGTGGAAGTCGCAGGCAAGAGCTTACCTGTACTCACCACCTTGGACAAAGGCCGCTACGGCGTGATCGTATTCGAGTCGCTCTCCAAGTACGCCAACATGGACAAGTGGAATCGAGAACTGCTCGACAAGTACTGCCGCGAATACTCTGTGGGGGTTGTCGGGTTCGCCACGCCGGGAGAAGAAACGCTAGTTGGCGCGCAGCTGAAGGGATTCCCGCTCTTTATGCACACCAATCTTAGACTTAAGGTACCTACGTGTGTTAATGTCATTTCATCGTCATAGCGTTGATCTTCAAGTATGCCAACATGGACAAGTGGAACCGAGAACTGCTCGAGAAGTACTGTCGCGAATACTTTGTTGGAGTGGTCGGGTTCGCAACTCCGGGGGAGGAGATACTAGTTGAGAGTGGCACCGTCAACAAACATGCGCTAGTGAGATTTATTTCATTTATTGAAAACCATATCAACATCAAAGAAATACGTATTTTTGTACATTCCTTTGGGTAAATTCGTATGTAGGGATTTACCTATTTACGAATTTACTTTTCCTTTTGATTAGGTATACCTGTAATGCTGTACCCAGAAAATTCCAAAACTTATTTTGTTTTCCCATTTCCACCTTGAAATCAACATCAAACTACAATTTACTTTGTTATCCAGTAGAAAGCCTGAAATCACTAAGCTTCAGAAGAATAAGATACGAAGAATAAAGTCCTAACCACCTCAGATTCCTATCTCAGTTACTTACAACTTGCCGCGATATGCTAATGAAATGGACGGCATTACCATAATAAGAACTCTTTCTAATGGAAAACATCGCTCTTGTTGGAATTTATTCTATTCTTTATACTGCACAATTATAAACTTTGTTTATTGAGAGTAATCAGTGATTTATGACGAAAATCATTTGTGTAGGTAATAATAAAAGCCACTATTTAATAAATGAAATAACGTTATGTTTCGAAATATATTCATTGAACGAGAGTTTGTATATTAATCATAAACAATGTTAACGATTTGGGTTCGATATATTTATTAAGGTTTGTTGGACAAAAGAACTACGGCACATTTATATTTGGATTAAATATATTGAAATGTTAAACGCGTTATTTAATTAGTTTTTGGAATGCGTTTACTATGTGAAATGAAAATTATGGTCGAAAAGGCATTAATTTAATTTCTCCAAATAAAGTATTCAAATATTTATGAAGAATTCCAAAGTTAATCTGTGCAAACAACTTTACATTTACCTTTAAAACTACCAGCAAAGTGCAAGATAATCTCAGCAAGCTTTAGGTGTAAAATCCATTAATCTTCTTAGCACATCGAACTCCATTCATTGGCGTGGCGGTAGCAGGCACTATAAGTATAACAGCAGCTGTTTCATCGCCAACACTATCGTTATATTGACATCAGAGCTCGTCTATACTTACTGAATTTATAACACTATGTTCTCGCGTTTTGACACTTATACATATAATGTCACGGATCAAACGCGATTTAACTACCATTATCACGTTATCACGGCCAGTGTAACCTGGTGATCAGCAGTTCTCAAAAAGTTTGTACATAGCCACGTCAGCAAATTTTAATTGATCCTATTTTGTTACCAACATTTAGTAATATAAGTCGACTTTCGTAAGATATATACAGGATAATTGTTATAATTAAGAAAATATAGATACTAGAGAACCTTAATGATGAAATAAAACTTACTAAAATCTCAATTTATCAAAAAAAATTTGGTAATAAAATAGAAATAAAAAAAAACAAATTTATCTTTTTCCTTAATTTTTGTACAAACTTTTTGAGAACTGCTGTGATATAGAGCGAGTCCGATTTTCGTACCAACGATTTCCTAGATTGATGAATCTATTATATTGTTAGTAGGATTCGCTTTTTTGTGATTTTATAATAAGAAGTTTAGTATTAGTTACATACACGATCGGTGTGTGTAAAGTCTCTAATCCGCAACAGGCTCTCGTCGCTGTCCACGGTCCACGTGCAGTGAGTCCTAAGACTCGTAAGTATTCAAATACATACTTGTAGAATGTAGTGATGATACAATAGTTATTTACTACATATTAAGTCTAATTTTAAAAAAATCGACATTGTTTTCGATATATAACCAGTATGATAGATTTTTTCCCGCTACTGTATTATAGTATAACGTCAAAATTTCATGATAGAGGTTGAATTTGAATGTACAATGTAATTGCAAGTTAATTTCAATTATTAAATCATCCATCAAGTTTTAGATATCTAGTTTCTGCTTGCGATATACACTTACATTAATAAACGAAAATGTGTTTGAGAAGGCTTAACTCAAGAGCGCTTATTAATTATTAACCATTTGAGATTCAAGTTTCAAGCACAAATTATGAGCTCCCTTTGCTTAGCAAGATACCTGGGTATAATATTATTGTGTTAACTTTAGAATAAATTTATGTGTGTAATTTTTTCGAAGCATTTTTGAATTTATTCTAAGTAGGTACATTTAAAATCCACGTTTATTGTCCGTAATGAACATAATGATATAAGTATTATTAGATAACTATGATACTGTCCCGTATCCTAAACTCTTTGTCGATTACGCAGATCACTGCGTCGCAATGTCGCAATGTTTATATTTAGTGGCATATGAACAAAAATAGTTGAATGTACAGTAAATTCCCTAACATAAATAAGTAAATAACCACTTTTATAGCCAATTAGCATGGCAACGCCGGTACTTAAGTTGGGGCACCGATTGTACAGGGTACGTACGGTCAACTGGGGTGACTTTCAAACGCAGGGGCTACTTTGAAAATTTAGTTTTAAAGTCATACTGTAAGTAAATTCGGGATTTTCTATGGTACATTTACAAGAGTATTTATTGATCTAACTAGTTATATGAACAGTTTCAGTAAATAATGAATAATGTTAATTTTAAAGCCGTTCAAATACCATCAAAGTAACCCCAAAATTTCCTAAAGTCACCCCGGTTGACGGTACGCAATGACATAACACACTTTCGTACACGTGCAATTAAATCTACCTACAACTGTAAAGCTTTTAGCCGTTCTCGATTTTCATTTGAAACCGTTGTATTCAGGACGCGACACTGAACCCCGCGTCGCCGGTGCTGCGGCTCGCGCGGGCGGGCGAGACGGCCTGGGGCGCCCTGCCCGGCGACCACTGGACGGTGTTCCGAGCTAACAGCTCCACCTACGAGCCCGTCGCGTGGGCGCTGCGGCAGAACGAGTACGGAGCGAGCGGTAAGTCCTTTTTTGTAACCTTTTAAGCCTCCGGAATTGACGAAGAGACGTAGACTGATTGAATGGTGTACATAACTGTTTATTAGGTAACAGGGCTCGCATATACGACTTTAACGTCAGAACTAATAAGACGCTTCTTGTAGCTTTTATGAAGTGAGCATTTTTTCCAGAATAGGTAAATTTTATGTTTTTCCTTCTCAGAATTACGAGCCTTTCGATCCTACTAGGCAAAAAAAGCGTCCCTAATTTAATTTCTCCACTTTGTTACCATATCTGAAACACTTTGTGCAGCGGTTACAAAGTGGAAAGTTTGTAGACCATTTCTCTGTCTCTTGTTTTTATCCTAGATCGAAAGGGATTCTGCGTAGGAAAAACATAAAATTTACCTACCTTAGAAAAAATATTTTTGGTGATTGTTCTCGCGAAAATGCCCAGGCTTAGCTAGTCCTCGGGTTATGGTCTAGGTTTATGCTGGTATTTATGTATACCGACCGGTGACTTTTAGACGGTTTACCGGGTGTCAGCTTCACCTACGAACCCGTCGCGTACTCGTACAATGGGCGATGCGGCAGAACAAGTACAGACCGAGCAGTGGATCTTTTTTGTCCATCCTTGTTAGCCTCCGGGATTGACGTAGACTGATTGAATGTTGTTCCAAACTTGTTATTCTATAGGCAAACGTAGCACGGCTTATAGTTAGAGCTATGGCAGAAGTAATACGGTGCTTCCTTTGAGACATACGCGAATAAGCTAGCCCTCATATATACGTAGTGCATAATCGTTTACCGTCACATTTTCAAAGAAAAGGTCGTATTTGTCTTGCTGTTTCAGTTAACCTCAGTATTTTTATATAGCACTGCCGAGTATCTATTAGTGAAAAACTAACAACTCATAATATATTTTGGTAGATGATACCGCACCATATTCCGTTCAGAACCCCGACGCTGCATCTGACACGATGATGTTTCTTTCAAGTGACCTACTCCGCCCCGGGTTGTCACACTGCTGACGTTGACAGGTGTGCATCCAGCGTGCAGCTCCGCCGAGTATCATTTGACTATTAGTGGGAAGCTTTATTTATACCATATGTATGTTGAGGTTGATTCCACATTCTTCAGTTTCGTCCACCCACCTACCTCGCGAGCGATGCATATGACAAGATGACGTTTCTTTCAACTGACCTAGTTCGCCCCGGGTTGTCACTACTGACGTGTGGTGACAGGTGTGCATCGTGCATCGCCGAGTACCGTGTGGCTATTAGTGAGAAACTTTGTTTATAATGGTTGTGTATCTATTTATGGAAATCAGAACTAGACGGCCATAGCTTTTTCAGGATTATCTCAGACATTTTTGTTTCTCGAGACACGGCGCTTCGACCAAATGTCTGTTGCGAGGGATGTGTTTTTAAAAATCGAATCACTGTAGGTATTAGAATTTTTCCTCCTTGCCTGGGGTCCGCTTTGACAACTAATAACAATCCCAAGATTTGGCGTAGGCACTAGTTTTACGAAGATATAAGAATAGGTAGGTATAAGAATAAGTTAATTATATATTCATTAATTGAAGATTAATAGCATAGGTGTAATACCTAAAAAAAATACCTATCAAATATTTCTTTCCATTATATTATAAGCAAAAATACCCGTATTCTCAGAATGTTCTGTGAATTTTGTTTGTATTTCCTCGTTTTCAGCGTTTCATAAACAAAATACAATAATCCTTCCTACTGCGTATTATTTAAGGGACATTGTCGCTTGTAATGTATTTGTTTTTGCATAAGTTAGATAAAACGAAATAGCAGAGGAGCAATTGCCGTCGTGAGAAGAAACGCGTGTATTTTATTGGAGATGAATAATTCTTTACAATGGGTTACACGTTCCTGATATAAAAAACAGCCAAGAGCGTGTCGGGTCACGCTCAGTGTACCCTAATAAAACATTTTTTTCCTCTTTTTATTTTATCACTTTGTCGGCGTGATTGATATACATATTAGTACCAAATTTCAGCTTTCTAGTGCTAACGGTCAGTGAGATTATCCGCGGACGACGGACGAACGGACAGACATAGCGAAACAACAAAGGTTTCCTAGTTGACTACGGAACCCTAAAAAAGGTGTAAACAACGTGACAGCACTGTTATGTTAGTAATTTAGAAAACCTAAATATGCTATTTATTATATTAGGTACATGTACATGTACATTACAAGGTATACTGGATTCTACTGTGTTTAGATGCAATATTGTACGGCTGAGTGCTCCAATTATAAAACACAGTGGACACAATTACGCTTTCTAAAATTTCATTTGTCCAGCCGTTTGTTCCCATTTGTTATATAAATAAAAAGGATTAAAATCATAACAGGAGCGAAACGCACGCAACGTTCCGGACGAGCAAATAGAACGTGTTAAATATTCACGAGTCGTTCGCTTCGACCAAATTAAAATCTTCGGAAGCGAGCGAACTGACTTTCTGTATTAAAACTCTTGCAAATGGGATACTAAAAGTTTCGTGCAAAGGTTCACTCACTGTAACAAAGCAATTGCATTTTTATACACGCATACTTATTATTAGAAATTTATAAATTTCAGTAAAGGAAGATTTTTTTTATTACTTCATCATCATCCTCCTTGCGTTATCCCGGCATTTGCCACGGCTCATGGGAGCCTGGGGTCCGCTTTGACAACTAATCCCAAGATTTGGCGTAGGCACTAGTTTTTACGGAAGCGACTGCCATCTGACCTTCCAACCCGAAGGGTAAACTAGACCTTATTGGAATTAGTCCGGTTTCCTCACGATGTTTTCCTTCACCGAAAAGCGACTGGCCAATATCAAATGATATTTCGCACATAAATTCCGAAAAACTCATTGGTGCGAGCCGGGGTTCGAACCCGCGACCTCCGGAACGAAAGTCGCACGTACTTACCGCTAGGCTGTTAGCGCTTCGCATTTTTTTTTATTACTTATCCCAGTACCTATAATTCTTGCGCACCATACAATTGTGCTGTAACTGCGAGAAAGTATCTCCTATGTTGAAATAAATAACTGTCGACATGTTATGTGTTTGCAACTGTGCATTTTAGAACCGATTCAATTATATGTATATGATACATTTTTATTGACTTTGTAATTTGTAATCTGTGATTAAATGAATTTATTTTTAAATATTTTAAATAAATAAGAGTTTTGAATCATTCACGGTTATTTTCATTAGTCTTATATTGACCGGGATATAGAAAGCAAAAAAATAAACAACGGGTATTTTAAATAAATGTCAAAGGCAACATATAAAATTGATTGAGTTTTCAAATGTATTTTTGTGGATACGACCGTTTATCACATCTATGAAACTAAATTCATAATTGAATAAATGTAATGTATCTACACTGAGAGAAATTTGCATTGTGAATTTAACAAGTTCGACTTGTTGCGGTTTATCCGTTTGAATCAGCCAAACGTATGTTTAAAACAATATGTGTCAGGTTGTTTTTATAAAATCGACTTGTTGATTCAAATATATTGCCGATTCAAATGACAAGTAGCTTGTTGTTTGAACCAAAGAGCACGTAGGCGCTATTTTAACCAAAAAAACTTGTTGAACGAACATGAAAACTGGTTGTATTTTCTCTCAGTGTACTTTACTTTTTGCTTCTACTCTGTTTGGGCAAAAAGAGCGAAAATCCAAAGAAGCATCAAAAGCGAATTAGAATAAGTACGTACTCAGCGTTTATTCGACTTGTCGCATTCATCTTTGATTGTTTTTATTGCAAAAGTTTAGAAAGAAAGAAACCGTTTTGTGTAAGTTTAGTAGATACTCCTGAGGTTCTATAATAATAACGAAACTGTTTATTGCTGTTTTTTTTTTAATTTAACAGTAGGTACTTTTTGTGTTTATTTAAAAAATGTTTCGGGATTGCACCAAAGAAACCTTTTTGTACCTACATGAGAACATGAAGAACGCACATAACATCCAGGTTCAAACCATTAGCCGTTACACATGTAATGAGACCGCCATTTAAAATAATTAATTTAAACCAACCTTTATGTTATGACTACTTTTTTAATCAATCAAGCTAAATTAGACTAATTTTCCCATCGTCCAATAGCAGTGAAACTTTACATACAATGTACGTCATATATATATATGTAATGTAAGTTAGGTACTGGGTAGTCTTTGTAAATAGCAATGAAATTTTATAATACCCAGCGAGCTAATAATGATTATGGACGCCGGAGATATAGTAATTCTGTAATACTAATAACTTAATAACCAACGAAACTTTACTGTTTTTGAGTTTATTAGAATTCCCATAATAACTTAATTGTTGAAACAAAAACAAGTCGGCGATAGAAGCGTGTATTTGATATAGCGAGATGTTTAAAACATAATTTTTTTACAGAGGAGCGACTGCCGCTAGCAACAGCGGTACAAGACCACGGGCGACTAGACGGCATCCAACGCGTGCTGTTCGGCTCCGGGCTGCAGTTCTGGCTGCACCGGCTGCTCTTCCTCGACGCGCTCAGCTACCTCAGCCACGGCCAGCTCAGCCTCAGCCTCGAGCGGTGGATCCTCGTCGACATCGACGATATCTTCGTGGGCGAGAGAGGTGAGTCCACATGACCACGGACTAAACATCCAACCTAATCCCCTCAGGTCTTCAGTTCTGGCTGCACCGGCTGCTCTTCCTCGACGCGCTCAGCTACCTCAGCCACGGCCAGCTCAGCCTCAGCCTCGAGCGGTGGATCCTTGTCGACATCGACGACATCTTCGTGGGCGAGAGAGGTGAGTCCACATGACCACGGACTAAACAGCCATCAGCCTATCCACCTCTGGTCTTCAGTTCTGGCTGCACCGGCTGCTCTTCCTCGACGCGCTCAGCTACCTCAGCCACGGCCAGCTCAACCTCAGTCTCGAGCGGGGGATCCTTGTCGACATCGACGACATCTTCGTGGGCGAGTGAGGTGAGTCCACATGACCACGGACTAAACAGCCATCAGCCTATTCCCCTCTGGTCTTCAGTTCTGACTGCACCGGCTGCTCTTCCTCGACGCGCTCAGCTACCTCAGCCACGGCCAGCTCAGCCTCAACCTCGAGCGGTGGATTCTTGTCGACATCGACGACGTCTTCGTGGACGAGAGAGGTGAGTCTACTCATGACCATGGAATTGAGAACCCAGTCTGCCCCCTCCAGGCTTCAGTTCTGGCAGCACACACTGTTCTCAAAGCACCCAACTACCTCAGCTCATCCTCAAGAGGTGCAGGATAAACGAGAAGGATGAGTCTGCTCATTACCACTTGGCCATGGACTAGACTCACAGCCTGTCCGTCCTTAAGTTCTGGTTTCATTGGTTGCTGCGTTCATTCAGCCCAATTCCCTAGAGTTGTAGCTACAGTTCCAATTGCAGTTGGGAGTTGGTTTGGGTAAAAAATAAGTGTGGTAATACCTGTAGGTCTCTTTCGCGAGACAGGTAAGGCCAGTTTTATAAAGAAGTGCTACTAGAAGTCCGAAATTAGAATGTTGAGTTACAAAATACTAATCTAACTGTTCCACTGAAAAATCCTACCTCTCAAAAAAAACGAATTTAGATTTATTCAACGACGCGGTAATCCCATTGATCTGACGCCCACAAACGTCAGTATAGCAAATCTGTACGCCACATTTCTGTTTAAAGGCGGATTAATTGTCTAAGCCTTGTACGACATTGAATTTATCGGAAATACGCTACTTCCCGGGACGCACTGCCTACTGTCATTGCTTAACCTAATCTGTGGTCTGGCTTCATTGGGAATTAAAATATGAATTAGAAACAAAAGAGCATCAAATGAAATTAGTACTAAAATAGTAGGTACATTACGATACAAGTGCGGAAAACAGGAAATTTGAAACGAGTGGTGATAAATTAAAAATCACGGCCGAAGTTAGTTTTTTTTAAATGGACACGAGTTACAAATTCCCTCTTTGCACGAGTATCGTACTACGTTTTTCAGTACGGCCCGTTGAAGTTTTGACCTAACAAGAACTTTTCGAACTAGTATGGAAATGGAAATAAAACACCATATGTACTGAAAAAAGTAACTACCTATCTATAGATAAATATTTGTCAAAATAATCAAATAGAAATTCACATTTTACATAGTGGCATACAGCCAACTTACATGACGTGTGTGTGCGGCTGAATGAGATAAATGTATCTCTGATGTTGCTGTGAGACACTTTCCATAAATTTTCACTCGTTCTTGTGGGACTGTATCAGGTATTTTACTTTCGAATCTATATTAAGTCGCCTGAGAAAAAACGTTAATTCTTGTTTTAATGGACACCAAGTTAGTTATCTATCATTTATAATTTATAAAGGAAACACATAGTGAACGTAAGGAGAAAATATTGGTCAAGAAACTCTCACTAAGTAACGTTATTAATATTGTAATATTCCACCGTTCCATTTGCAATGGCTTACATGAAAACTACCAATTATTTACAGATTAATATGAAAGTGCATCGAAACCGCACCTAATTGTATCGACCAATTCTCAGCGATTTCGAGTGTAATTGGGGCTTTTGAAAGTTTAAAGCTAGTAGAGGGTATTATTCAGGCGGAGTTCGATGTACGGTGAAGCCAATAACTGGTCCGTTTTAGCTAGTTCATATTATAGCTACTTTTTTATATCGATAAATTCAAGAGTGCGTTCTTGAGATATTTTTTGGGCAAAGATCAACCTATCCGCAAACTAAGCAAAGTTAATACTATGGGTGTTAGGCGACGATATACATAACATACTTAAATACATAGAAAACATCCATGACTCAGGAACAGTGTTTATCACACAAATATTTATTTAGCCGATGGTCCTGGGTTCGAGTCATTTGCCCTTACCGGAATTCGAACCCGGTACTGTCGGCTTAGCAGGCAGGGCGACTACCGAAAAACGCCACAATTTCATAGTGAAGACAACTGATCATTTTTATTTATGTTTGAAAAGACATTATGTCATAGTCATATTTTTGAATGTAACTATGTCATAGTTTTGAATGATTTGGTTGAGTTAAAATATAAAGGGCCTGGCCGGACTGCCATGGTAAAATTGCCCCTGGCTAAATATGAAATATTGATATGCAGGATTATTCGTATTGTTACTACATGTACTACTACTGGATATTATGCCTCAAACTTTTTCCGTTTACGAAAAAAATTAAAAAAAAGAAATTTTGTTTTTTATTTTTTTCTTTAAAACCGCGTATCCGATTGACTTGTTCTTTGGATATTTTATAGATATATTAGGGATACATCAAGTAAAAAAAAATTAACTTCCTGACTTTTTGTTAAGTACATTTTTTTTTAAATTTATGTTTTAAATATTTTTTTTTTACCACATACGAGTTAGCGACACCTACCATATTTTCATATAATAATCACCATTTTATACTCTATTACATATATTTTTATCAAAAATATTAGTTTGGATCAACAATGTTAAAATAAGTTATTTATATATTACTAGTATTACCCTTTAGTACGTTACCCCTGGAAAGTGATGTATGAAAATTTTGGCATAATTAATGGAAGATTTTTTTTAAATTGGGATATGTAGATTATAGGCCGAAGTTATTTTTCATCAACCCTCCCCACCCCTCCCCCTCTGCGTCACCCCTCTACCCCCCCTTAAAGAGTCGAAAATGTGATTTTTCTCGATTTCTGACAAAACCGATGAAGATACAGAAAAAGCGTGTAGGAACGAAGTAATCCTTAATGAATTTACTACAAATCTCTCATAAACACTTTAGTGCTAGAACTTATAGTTTTCGCGCAATCCGTCACGAAAGTTGCTCCTTTCTGCAATTTTCTTTAATGAATGATAAGTTTTCTCCTTAAATGCTTACGAAATCGTCGGTTTGATAGTACTAAAATATTATAAACTCAGAATGAATTTCAGGGGAAAAAAATCACTACCATGGGCGGGACTTGAACTCACGGCCTCTAGATTGATAGATATGACCAAGATTCAGTACAAAAAGCAAATCCTTCAAATAATCCCAGAGGAATGATAAGGATGATCAGACTACTTTTGTTAGTTTTTTGTTTGTTCTCATTTACTTAAAATTACCTGAAATAACTATAGTTAGATAAGTTTTTACTTAAGTCATTAATGTTATTCCCTAAGCCCTAGCTTTTTCCTTTTCTTTATGTGTATAGTTATATACCTATATTATGCTGTATGTCACATAAAGTTTACTATTCTGTTACTTGCCACAATGTATGTCTCGGTGAGAACTGATGTGGAGGTAAATGCATGTTTACCATATAATTTAGTTTTTATACAAAAGTATGTACATTTAACTCTGTTTGTTCTCCTAATAAATAAAATAAATAAAAACAAATAAAATGATAGATAAATGACGCTAGGGGTACCATTGATTCATATAGTAGAAAGCTGAAAGATTCGCTAGAAACTGGGGATGAGCTTGTGGTGGCTCAGTTGGTAGAGCCCTCGAGTTTCTATCCGGAAGCCGTGAGTTCAAGTCCCATCCATGGTAGTGATTTATCCCCTTAATTTTATTATAGTCATGAGTTTACAATATTTTAGTCGTATCAAACAAATTTCGTAAGCACTTTGGGAGAACACTTTAATATTCTTTAAAGAAAATTGCAGAAAGGAGCAACTTTCGTGACGGATTGCGCGAAAACTATAAGTGCTAGCACTAAAGTGTTTATGAGAGATTTGTAGTAAATTCATTAAGAATTACTTCGTTCCTACACGCTTTTTCTGTATCTTCATCGGTTTTGTCAGAAATCGAGAAAAATCTCATTTTCGGCTCTTTAAGGGGGGGTAGAGGGGTGACGCAGAGGGGGAGGGGTGGGGAGGGTTGATGAAAAATAACTTCGGCCTATAATCTACATATCCCAATTAAAAAAAAATCTTCCATTAATTATGCCTAAATTTTCATACATCACTTTCCAGGAGCAACGTACTAAAGGGTAATACTAATATATAAATAACTTATTTTGACATTGTTGATCCAAACTAATATTTTTGATAAAAATATATGTAATAGAGTATAAAATGGCGATTATTATATGAAAATATAGTAGGTGTCGCTAACTCGTATGTGGTAAAAAAAAATATTTAAAACATAAATTAAAAAAAAAATGTAGGTACTTATCAAAAAGTCAGGAAGTTAATTTTTTTTTTAATTGATGTATCCCTAATACATCTATAAAATATCCAAATAACAAGTCAATCGGATACGCGGTTTTAAAGAAAAAAATAAAAAACAAATTTTTATTTTTTTATTTTTTTCGTAAACGGAAACAGTTTGAGGTATAATATCCAGTAGTAGTACATGTAGTAACAATACGAATAATCCTGCATATCAATATTTCATATTTAGCCAGGGGCGATTTTACCATGGCAGTCCGGCCAGGCCCTTTATGAATTTACAGAAATAAAATAAGTGTTTGTGTTCGTACCTATGCAGTACATCTAAATAAATATAGAATGTATAATATAGTAATCTATTACACTGAACAAAAATATTTAAATGAGTATCTCACTCCTCTAGCGTTATTTTGTGATTGACCATTATGGCATAGCTATTATCAATATTATCATATAACTACTGGTAAATAATATATCAATTAGGAACTTTATTTAATGACCTTTATTAATAAAATACGTTTTGTGATAAAATTATGAAATACCTATGCTCCCAATTGTTTGCATTGGCCAATATTAAAATCTATTTCCAATTCAAATATTACAATCGCCAATTATATTATTATTATAATATTCAAAGCTGGTAGCAAATGTTTTAATAATTTTTCAGTGTTGTTATCAAATATAACAACACTGAAAAATTATACTTCTTTATTCGTAAGCAGACTTCCCTGTTCCGCCTCGAGCCATCTTGTATTTTAATCATAACAATAATAAAGAAATTTCATTTCCTTAAACATGAACCTCATTATACACCAATAAACATTTTCTCATTCTGATTCTTTAGTTAAAATAACAAAGCAGTCAAGATGTAGCAATGAAGCACATTCATAGTTATGAAGTTAAGAATGGTTTTTTTTTCGGAGCTTTAATAATCTTATTAGATAGGTATTGCTTGTTTTTCCACTAATACGCGTGCTAAGTTGCTAACTCAAGGCCCAAACATTAAAGAATTGAGACAAAAAAGGTATATCGACAACCGAAATCTTATTTATCGATAACAAATCCCTGGAATGTGCCCCGACTTAGCATAGTATGATTCCCACATGTATCGTACGTGTAGGTTTAGCAGACTTCCGCTAAGAAAAAACAAATCAGCTGAATGATTGTTATGTTTAAGACTGTGTTGGCAAAAATCAGGCATCTGGGCAAAGTTTTTTTTTATTGATTACTACTCGAAACAGAAGTCGAACGAGTATTTTTTTTAATAATCTACAACTCGGATCTTCGCGACCCGACCCGACCCTAGTAATTAAAATATGTAGACCCCAGTGATTAAACAAATAAATGTCAACAATAGTTGGAAATCCGAATCAACTAAGTAGAATGTTATTTTGTTCGCTTCATCGGATCATAAATGCATGAGATTATAATTCTCGGCGTCAAACTTCGTACCTCACCGTCGTATCGAGCGAACTGATTCATTAGATATTCTCGTTCTAAGGAGAATTTAATATCCCAGTCTATACGATAGGTAACTTGATGCGTTAGGAGTCAATGTGTAATGCTATTGGCATGTAGTTACTAAGAGTTTATAATTAACATTTGCATACCAGTAAATAGTACGTTGTTGTTGTTATTAGGCGCCACGGTAATAAACAGTATAAATATAGAGCTTAGCGCATTTGGAATAATAAGTTCTTAATGGAAAATTTGCACTGGTCATTTTTAGCTGCACTTATGTCAAAATCTTGCATACTTTGAAATGATGTAATAAATTTTAAAAGACTACGGGATACTAAGGTCCACTTACATTGTTAGAAATTGAGTGTTAGGTTATTGTCATGCCATTGAGCATAATACATCTTCAGTAACATTGTTATTAACTAAATGTCCAACCATCACTCAGGTACTCGTCTCCACGAAGAGGATGTCGCAGCTCTCATGGCTTCCCAGGCCGCCTTACAGCGCCTTGTGCCGGGGTTCAGGTTCAACCTCGGCTTCAGCGCCAAGTATTACCACCACGGCACCGCGCTCGAAAACCGGGGCGACGACGCGCTTCTCAAGAACAGGGAGCACTTTAACTGGTAAGATTGTATATTACGTTGCCCTCCTTCACCTGGCTTCCTATCATCCTTGAGAGGTCCTGGCTTCGCAGGTGCTGGGGTTAAGGTTCATCCTCTTCTTCAGAGCTTAATACTACCACCACATCACCGGCGCGAACCGAGGAGACCATGTGCTTCTAAATAACAGGGAACATTTCGGTTATCGATGTTGGTATTGTTCCCTTCAAATGTCGGGAAAGTTAGGGCACACCTCGGGCACTGGCGATTAAATGTATGAAAGAGGCGCGTTCCTAGCACACAGTCTAAGCTCGTGTAGGTGAACGCGTACTATGCTTGTATGAGTGAAATATGACAGATTGACTGTTCGCGTTTTTGACAGGCGGTAACTGTGAGGTAACCGAGAGGGGGTGTGTGGCACTTTCAGCGGGGTGGGTGGCACGACAGTACTCTTTATTATACTGTGATTAGGGTATAATTTATATGTTGGTGTTGTATTTTATATAATATTTTTTCCTTTATTGATTTATTCTGCCAACAAAAGTTTTATAAAATTAGGTATGCATCAAAACACTGCTCCATAAATCTGCCAAACTTGTGTTATATATCAAATGTAAGTAATATTTTATGTACACGAAATCTATACTTTGTGCCATTGATTATGATTACGGAACAGGAAATCTGCATGAAATGTTGATCGAGCCATAAATGTGTTGTGTGTTATTTGCCGAACACACGCGCTTAGATTTATAATTTAGATAAGTGTAGTAATATGCTAAATGGCCCTTTATTCCTATTCCCGATAGTTTTATACTACCGAGTAACACGCATCCTTTACTTTATTAAAACTATGTTAGGTATTTCATAAATACATTTTCACCTTTATCTTTTGTAAGAAGTTTGCGCTTGGCAATTCTTTTATCGGTAAGAAATAGTTAGAGTGCCTGTGCATTCCGCCCGTGCCTTGGTTTAGAACAAATGAGGTCGCTTGGATGGAATGGCGTAGGCAATATTTCTGAACGATAAAATACCTCTTTACAAGTAAATGCTTCGGAAATGCTTAGATCTTTAAAGGCAGAACATTTTATTTTTATATGAAGGTGTATGTTACGTCCGGAATCGCAAAATACTTCGAATAACCTTATTAATAGACACAGGTTTATGATTGTAAAGAAATGAATAAAAGGCGAGTCTAACGGGAGATGCTGCCTTTCAATGGGATTTGATTTCTGCTTTTAATTATTGTGGCCATAAACCGAGTGTTTTACGACATACTTTCGACTTTGTCTATAACGTATTATTGTAAAGGCTACCATGTAACTATATTGTCACATACATTCTTATTGTATGAGTTAGGACCTTATGACATTTATGACATGTAATGAATTAATTAATACAATTTTATAACAATTAGGTAATGAAAATTCTACGAGTTACATCTAAGCTCTTAGGTTTCTGCGCGTTATAATTACCTATGATCATAGTAAATGAACTCCTCTGATGCAGGCATCCTTTGCACTATAAAACGCGAACAATGGATAACATAGAATAGATAAAACGAATGATGAATTCACGCTGGAACGTTGTGTTGCCGTGTTTGCAGTGTGTTTTGTTTGATGCCCGCATACTAAAACATACATATATTCAGTATACTACAAAATAAAACAATACCGCAACAAAAGTTGAAACGAGCTCGAAACTACGGCAAAAACTACCAACCAACTAACTAAACCTAGCCTGTGACACTTTTGCGTCACTACGGTCATTTTGATTTATCGTTGCTAACTTTTCAGGACGCAAAAACCTTATTTATTTCTCAGAGTGGTTTAAGCGGAGCGCTGGCTGGCCGCAAAAACTTTACAACTATTTGTTTAGTATCATTTTACACCATTATTAAGCACTTTAATAAAATATTACTTGCAGAAAATATTTTATGGAAGTTTGTGTCTTGCTATTACTGCCTGTTGTCATCGTAAATTATCAATAATTTATATTAATTGCCTCCATTAGTGGCATACGTAATATACGATATGTGATTGTTAATTACGGTAAAACATAATTATCACCTTCGTGTCTTAACAACAACATTTGGTATTTCTCACAGTACTCTAATGTAATATCTTCATTTGTTTTATAAGTTGGCGGTAGGTACATTTTCGAGATAGTGCCTTGTTGTAGTCAGTTTATAGTTGAAGAGGCTCGAAAGTTTGCTATAGATAGACGAGTTGTTTTGAGCGAGAAGGCCCTGGAAGATTCGAATCTATTTATTCTGTGGTGCTTTCGGCCTTGGCTCTGCCGCTAATAAAATATTTCACTGTTTAATATATAACTAATTAACTATTCTTAATTAATTAACTATCATTTAAAGCAACGAAATAATTACTGAAGCGACAACTATAGTGGGTACGTGTTTCACCCATAGGATTCCATGATAACTGAGTTTGTGTTTTCATGCAAATTTACATTAGCTCCGCTTAAAGCCGCTTTTACACAAAGGCTCTAGATTTCGTCGGCACGGTTAGGTATGAACGTGGTTTAAGTCGGCAAACAGTCTATTCCAAGGATAATAACTTGGCGTATATGACTATGATTCTGGCTCGGCTTGATTTACAGTTTGGAAGTCCCCAGTTTCGTTCGAAATTCCAGACAAATTTCTCATGCCGAATGCTAACCTGCCTATAAATTGATCCAATTGACGATCGTACGTAAAGGAGCTTACATTTTCGAATGAGCCTGATTTTATTCTCCGTCATGACTGTGCGATTTGTTTATTGTGATGTAATAAAGGAAAGGAAGGAAATCTGGCTGATAATACGTCCTCGAGAATTTAATCATCACTTTGTACATAGTGTAGGGTGTCCCAAGACTATGGAACAAGGAGGGAAACTGCCGTAGATATCGTAGATAGGGTATTTTGCTGTAATGAAGATTTTATTTTTAAAAGTTAGTAATTCTGATTCAAAAAATGGAAAGATAATATGACTTCCTAAAATACCCCGAAAAAAGGTACCCCGGAACCATAATGAAAAAAAAAACATAATAGGTTAGGTGCTAATACTACGAGTAATAATGAACAATTTTAACACTTATCACTCTTATCAGGTACGGTCACGGACTTTAATTGTTGATCCACTTCTAGCTCATTTTATACTGGACACATCATAGTTAAGCTATGGGGTTCCAGTATAAAATGAGCTAGAAGTGGATCAACAATTAAAATCCGTGACCGTACCTAACAAATATGAGTCAAATTGTAAAATGTAATATTATAATAAATGTTTTAATCCTTTGGGGCAGTAAATGAAACTTTACAAATTTTAGTTTGACATCCATTCTCTATGACATAAACGAAAGATGGTATTGCTCATTCTCATATTAATTTGATCTATAAGTGTACAAGTAGAGAAGGAAGGGGTTTAACTTTCCGGTCGCCCGATATGCTAATCGCGTGTCATATTTACCCTGTCCCTGTTTATGTATTCATGGAAATATTTATATTTGCTGGACTTTTGGGAGATCATCAAAATGATATTACAAATAGTGTGCCTATTTTAATACATTAGTTAACAGTGACAGTGTCAACTCAATCTCATTAAAGAGATTGCGTTGTCGAAATTGATTTAATTTTACCAACTAGCTTTATGTAGTTTCAACATTTCATGTCAACACAGAAAAGCACGTATCTATGTTCTATGTGTTTATTATACTGTGTAAATATTGATTATAACCGTCAAGGCCTTCCAAAAATCTCAATAGGTATCTTTCTTACAAATTCCTTACAAGTAAGTAGATAAGCTTACAAAGAGCGTACCTACTCTTAGTGCGTTTTCACATTATCCAATCCGATATCGAATGTCGGAAGGGTTTCAAAGGCAAAAATCAAAGTTGGCGGCTTGAATGTATGGGATATCGGTCCTACATCCGATATCGGATCGGAAATTGTGAAAACGCACTTACACGGTACAATAATACGGGAATATTTCTATATTTTTCCGGTTCATCGCGTCATCAACAACAACATTGTAATATAATTCGCAAGGCAATGGATATTAATGTAGATGGTGCCCCCTTATATTTTAAAGTGTCTTACTTTCTATTCATGTATGTTTACATTTGTCCCTAGGTTCTGCCACATGTGGAACCACCAGCAGCCGCACCTGTACAACAACGTGTCGCAACTCGAATCTGAGATGATGCTCAACAAGCAGTTCGCCCTCACGCACGGCATCCCCACCAACTCGTGCTACTCTGTATCGCCACACCACTCCGGCGTGTACCCAGTACACGAACCGCTGTACGAAGCCTGGAGGAAGGTGTGGGACGTGAAGGTCACCAGCACGGAAGAGTACCCACATTTACGACCGGCTAGGTAAGCTTCAAGCAGTACCCAGTGTCGCACGGCATACCCACCAACTCGTGTTACTCTGTATCGCCACACCACTCCGGCGTGTACCCGGTACACGAGCCGCTGTACGAAGCCTGGAGGAAGGTGTGGGACGTGAAGGTCACCAGCACGGAAGAGTACCCACATTTACGACCGGCTAGGTAAGCTTCAAGCAGTACCCAGTGTCGCACGGCATACCCACCAACTCGTGTTACTCGGTGTCGCCACATCACTCTGGCGTGTACCCGGTACACGAGCCGCTGTACGAAGCCTGGAGGAAGGTGTGGGACGTGAAGGTCACCAGCACGGAAGAGTACCCACATTTACGACCGGCTAGGTAAGCTTCAAGCAGTACCCAGTGTCGCACGGCATACCAACTCGTGTTACTCGGTGTCGCCACACCACTCCGGCGTGTAGGCCACTAGCACCGAGGAGTACCCGCATTTAAGACCGGATGGGTTATAAAGACAATTATACTTGATGAGGTACGACATTTCATTACACAATTTCTATGGCCACCTTTCTCCTCCATCATCAGATCAGCTCCATGATTCCATAATATTGCATTGTCACGTGATTTACATGTGTGCAAAATTTCACCTCAATCATTTAACTTGCAAGATTTGATTACAAACAGACAACTGGACAGGTGAATGTAAATAAAAGCTTGCAAGAAGGTTGTCTTGACGTACTTATTTTCGTCGAATTTCAAAATTTCCCGTTATGCCATACAGTACTAAAGCTCATTAATACAGCGACGCTTTCAACCACGGCTTGCCTATTGACTAACGCTTCTTCGTATTTCCCACATCACAAGCGAAATATGGGCTGTTAAAGTCATTCCGTGTAATAATATCATTTGATTTCATACCAACGACTTAAGCAGATTAAATAAATGAAGTCCCAGTTGACTAATCTAGAACTAGGTATTTCATGTCAATACGCGATTAATTTGGTTTATTAATAGGGCTTATCTGTAGTTTGTTCTCTGATTGAGAAGCGAATTAAGAGTGTTGTTTAAATCACAATACTCATTAAAATTATCTTAATTACTAGGCCTAATGATTATAAATAAAGGCGTGTTGACATTTTTATACCTATTGTTTTGTAAATTAGGTATGTTGCTATCCAAGTCCTCGTACCTAATACTGCTAATATAACACAGACTAAGATACTACATGTGAAAGAGAATTTTTCCACATCTCCGTTAGGAAAATCCTGATAACAGTAAAACATTTTAAATCAAATCCAAATGAAGAATAAGAGTTTTCAATAATTGCATCAAATAAGGTTAATTAATATTTGCATCCTTGTATTTAAATATGTTGATATTAAATATCCTCATCAAGTCAAGAATAAAGTCAGTCATTACAAACTAGTATGGTATTAATAATAATATTTCCCACAAAATATGACACATATCGATGGCGAAGTGCCATGAACTCCTAAGTATGAAAACCTAAGTAGTTGGGAGTTCATGGTACTACACCGTCGATATGACATTAATTCTGGTCTAATGATCTAACATTTTTACAATGGCTTATTGTCTTAACAAGCAATATGATTGCATATTTCTTGGAATATAGGAAAGTAAACCCTTTAAGTATAGTCTGTTTTCTGCGTAATCCATAACTATTCCTCAATATAAACTCTACAGGGTGTAAACCTAATACGGGCGAACCTCTTAACGGTGGTGAGTATAGGACGTATAAAATGTAATTAGATAACTTTTACTTAAAATTGAAATATTTTTTTTATCCCAAATTAATTCGGCCCGCAACGTAATGCAAACACACTCCCGTTAAACGCTCGTTGACAATTGATTGTCATCGCAACCACGTTTTACATTGCTGCTGAGATTTTTTCAAAAATTCATTATGGGGTGAAAATTAAGAGTAAATCAAAAACACCTCTTAATTAATGATAACAATATTGAATTATACGCCTGGTTTCATTTATCGCCCTTATTACGTTTACGCGCTGTATACCTGAGAATATTGTTCTGAGCATTTGAATTGACGTACGTCATTAATTCGAGATTGCCTCGTTGTGAACCCGTTCCCTATTTGTTATCCGTAAAAATATGCCGTTGTTGTATAAAAGAGTCGTTGTTGAGTGCTCTGACATCCCTTTTTATTTTTCCGCTGAAACTGCTAAACCTTTAACCCTTGTTAGTGTTTCTGGGCTTACGTTTGATATATTTTGATACAAAGGGTAATCTTACCTGCCTGTCGACCTTTGAAAATATCACCGGACATTTTGATTTAATGTATTATAATATTTGTATTGCGGTCACAACCTGAGCTAAGCAGTGCCAAGATATTTAAAAAACATTAGCTGTTCGCGCGCGACACTTTTTTCGCAAGTGAGATTTGGGGATTGTTTTGGTTGCTTCGTTATAAATATAAAAACGCGGTTTGCACCGGCGAAATTAGGGCATGTTTATATGATTAAGGAACGTAGATTGCGTGTGACCTACCTTTGTTAATTAAAGGGTCACACGATTCATTATGTCATACTTAATTGAGAATTGACACCTATTCAAATTAAACAACGACAACAACTCGTACCTATTCAAAATATTTACATAAAAACGTTTAGTTTCTGAGCCAACCTATGTATAATATGAACCACGACTATTTTTATGAGAAAATCAATGAAATCTCAAGCATTTCGACCCATTTTAGACAGAACTACAGGGCAAGTTATATGTATATGTATAATGTATATGCTACGATATTATACAATTTGGCTTAATCGGATATATGATTCCAAATAATTCTGACTGTAGTATAATTCCGTGAATCAACCAGTTACATTAATTCTTCAAATTACCTGAATTCACCTGAAATGTTAGATTACCTACGATTGTAGGTACGCTTCCATGGTAATACGAGTAATTATATAGATCTGTAGATCATAACATAGATTTGAAGTTATATTTTTGTGCTAAACCTGGTATCGTGAATACTGAACCAAATATAACAAGAAACTCATGTCACGCAGGTTACGGCGCGGCTTCCGTCACAGAGGCGTCATGGTGCTGCCTCGGCAGACGTGCGGGCTGTTCACACACACTCTGCTGCTCGAGCGCTACCCCGGCGGCCGGCAGCGCCTCGACCGCTCCATACAGGGCGGGGAGCTGTTCCAGACCGTCATCAACAACCCGGTGAGATATAACCTCCTCATGCTGTTTCCCTAAGAAGACATGCTGGGTGTTCACTTCACTTACCTATCATAAAACTGCTTTAATATAATAGCAGTGATTGACCGAGTATGTTTTTTACGTGTACAGTCAATTCACAGGAGCTGCCACGAATGGAACAACGAAAATTTTGATTGTTTATTGGTGAGTTGGTGACATTTGTATCGGTAGGTATACAGTCAAGAGCTACAATTTTATTGGTTAACCTGTCACACACACATATAATATATGTTAACACTAGCTTTTACCCACGGCTTCGCTGCGGAATGCTCCATACAAACGTCCACCCCTCCATTTTAGGGAAGTGTGGTGTTAAAAAGAGACAAAAAGTAGCCTATGTCACTCTCCGTCCCTTTAACTATTTCCACTTAAAAAATCACGTCAATCCATCGCTCCGTTTTGTAGTGAAAGACGGACAAACACACACACTTTCCCATTTATAATATTAGTATGGAAGGATGGATTCACTCATTCGTTCCATTCGTCCATCTCTTGTGAATCGACCTTTCCTATAGCGACTAAATTCACTCATAGTGAAACTGTCGTCATTAAAATTGTCGCTGGTTAAACAAAGTTGCTTAGGACAGGGTATTCAATACCCTAAACAATTTTCGCTATAGTGTTTGATTAAGTATAAAATTTCCCTAGATAATAAGATGTAATTTTTGATATCTCGCTGATAATATATCGAAAAATAACAAACTCAAACACTATGAATTTGCGTTATTTCTTATGGCCACCTCTTATGTCCATAATGAGTGGGAAGTGGATCCAACCAACAACGGGTCAGGTGAAAGTGAATAAAAGCTTGTAAAAATATTTCCTGGCATTGTCATTAAACCGTTAATAAAGGTTGCGAGAGCACGTAGGCGAGTAATGAGGGGGTCGTCCTTGTGAGATATCATCGTTTCCGGTGCTAACTACCCACCGGTACTCAATTAAACTATATTGACTTGTGTATTACCTACTTCGTATGAACGTGGTGTGAACCCAGGCGATTGCCAAGAGCAGTACTCAATTTCATCGATTTTTGTAAACAGTATAAGACGGTAATGTCGATAAACAGAAATTATTGTGACTTTCATAACTTTCGTCACAGCAGTACTTGTACTTTTATATATTCTGTGGTAACAGATTATGGAAAACCACAGAATATATAAGTCAAAAACCTCAAAAACTCAAATTTGCTTGCAAATGCAAAAATACTTTTAACTCATAGGTAGTCTGGCACTTAAATTTTATCATCTCATGATATATGACTTTCATGGAAGCTGACTGTACCTACTAATCATTATTCTCGCAGCTATTTTAATAATATTTTCTCTTTGAACACTATAAAATGTATTTTTAATATTAAAAACATAATATTTTATAAATACTCATAATATTAATGTAAAGTTGTGCGCTACATAAATTAACTTTAAATCCTGCTTTTCATTGGGTAAATATATGCAGTTTCCCTGTACTCAACCAGTACTCAACCAGAACCAACTCAAGCAGTATAAAGAGAAACGAGAAATGCCCAGATTTAAAATAATAAATAAGATTTCGTTCCCGATATTAGTCAGTATACTGTATTTAATGTGAGTCTATTGAACAATGTTGTGTAATATGAGTATTGTGCTGCAATATTAAGATTTTAATCAATATGAATATGAAACACATTGGTATTCTTTGATCGTAGTCGCGTAGCGCTACGAAAACACGAGATGTTAAACATTCCCTGCTTAATAGTACGGGGAAATTAGCTAAAATTACGGCATAATTAATGGAAGATTTTTTTTAATTGAAATATGTACGTTATAGGTCGAAGTTATTTTTCATCAACTCTCCCCACTCCTCCCCCCTCTGCGTCACCCCTCTACCCTCCCTTAAAGTGCCGAAAATGCGGTTTTTCTCGATTTCTGACAAAACTGTTGAAGATACAGAAAAAGCGCGTAGGAACGAAGTAATCCTTAATAAATTTACTACAAATCATTCATTGACACTTTGGTTCTACGTAGCACGTATAGTTTTCGCGTGATCCATCACGAAAGTTGGTCCTTTGCTGCAATTTTCTTTAATGAATGTTAAGTTTTCGCCCAAAATGCTCACGAAATCGTCGAAATTTGTTTGATATGACTAAAATATTGTAAATTCATGACTAAAATAAAATTAAGGGGGAAAAATCACTACCATGGGTGGAATTTCCAATATGTCTTGGAATTCCAGTAACTATTTAAGACGTAATATTTTCACGGTAGTAGTCGCTAGGAGTACCATTGATCCATATAGTATATCGCTGACTGGGGATGAGCTTTTGATAGCTGTTGGTAGAGCCCTGGAGTATCAATCCAAAAGCCGTGAGTTCAAGTTCCACCCATGGTAGTGATTTTTTTCCCCTGAAATTCATTTTCAGTTTATAATATTTTAGTAATATCAAACAGATTTCGTAAGCAATTTGGGAGAAAACTTAACATTCACTAAAGAAAATTGCAGCAAAGGACCAACTTTCGTGATGGATCACGCGAAAACTATAAGTGCTAGAACCAAAGTGTCAATGAATGATTTGTAGTAAATTTATTAAGGATTACTTTGTTCTTACACGCTTTTTCTGTATCTTCAACGGTTTTGTCAGAAATTGAGAAAAACCGCATTTTCGGCTATTTAAGGGGGGGAAGAGGGGTGACGCAGTGGGGGGGGAGGGATGAAAAATAACTTCGGGAGGGTTGATGCCAAAAAATAACTTCGGCCTATAATGTACATATCCCAATCAAAAAAATCTTCCATTAATTATGATTCGCAAATCTCGCTATAAAACTTGTTAGAAATGCTTTTATTACTTAGCTGTATGAACTAAATCCAAGATACACATTTCTCCATACCTAGTTGAACGCACAGAACATAATGCGTTCATTTTTGTCTTAATATATTTGATAACATTATAAAGTGATTGTGAATCTGAATACGGTTATCTATCGGATCAGCAAACGCGTGTCAAACATGTACTTAATCGCGCGAGCACTACTGCTAACAATGGGTTTGAATAGGATTCGAATGGAATCAATTGATACGGCGACTTGTATAGGTGGATATATATATAATATAAGTAATATAGCTAACTCAATTAAGCTGAAGTACTAAAATACATCGAGGATAGTACCTCTATCTATACCCGGCAACCCCGAACAACGTCAATGCTATTCGAGCACACTTGACATTGGCGCATGAGACCTTTTAAAAAAAAAGGTTTGTTCAGCATATTTTTTATCTTACGACTACTACGTATTGCATGAATGAGACAACGTTACCAGACGTCAATATAAATAACAGTAGGAGCCATTCAGATTTTACTGCCGACCTCGTAGCGTCGGTCGCGTAAACATTATTATTATCGCATTGACATGTGTAACAGAACTGTTATCTTTATTCTGACCGGTGACATATGTTTATGTCCATATTACTGTCACATTCATGAATAAGTTCTACGCGTTGTTGATTGATGTATGTACCAATTTTGGGCGCTTATCAATTATTCTGCGGGTCACTTCCAACGGTCCTTTGCGAACTCTGACCTATCCGAAGCCTGAAAATGTTTGTAACAATATATTTTTATACTCTGTTTATTTTACTAATGGGGTTTTCGATCACACATGACGTTAATTGGCGTGAAAAGCCTTATGCTGGAAATAACAAATAACTACGGAATTCTAGTACTCTTTTTCTGGATTCTACTTAGCTCACTAAACGCTCTCGCTCCTTTTCGATTAAGCTGACACACATGTCACGCCAATGTCAATACAGACAAATTAAGGAAGGTTGTTCCACCACTATCTAAATGAGTACCTATATAAAACCTAGCAACGAGTATTTATATCACTAGGGCTTTTGGATGAAATGGGATTATGTTCTCAATTAGTAGAAATTAAACTAGTTTGATTCCAATTAAGAAGTGTTTTGCTAAAACTGGAATAATTTAATAATTGCAGTGAACTGCCTATTAATTTACAGTACCGGGCATAAGCCACTTTACTACTTGGATAAGTAGAACAAGGAATAAACGTGATTAAACGTTATATTTTAGAACAAAATTGACATTAATAATGACATTTGCGAACATTGTCGACGAAAATGTCTCGAAGAGTTTCTTTAGCAGACAGCCTAATGTTTGACAGAAAACTGTGATTTTGTCGTTAAAAATAAAGTCATTGGAATTAGGAGATTAAGGTGAACTTGTAGCAGTGGCTATTGACAGGAATCAAAAGTCTGATAGCTGTGTCTCGCGCCAACCTACAGCCACCGCTCACGGCTGCCGCCGCTGAGAGACTTTGCGGCGTAATATACTCCACCCTATCCATAATATGACTCGATCTAATATGATTTATTGACTAATTTATAAACCTTATTGTGATGACATATGCCTAATCTATTAATGATCAATTTCAATATCATCAAAACATTTCCCCCTCAGCTCATCGCTGATTAAATTAATCCATTCCCTTTACCATATAGGTGGAATTTCTACGCATTAGTGTGTTTCTGATAAACAGCCTAATGTCAATAGCCTAACAAGTTTAGTTACATTGCGGACAATTGAGGCTACATCCAATTCAGGCGAGCGCTCAAATACCGTAATGAAACTCGCATGCGAGTTTGAGCACGCTCTAAATGAACCCTTAAACTTAGTTGAATTGTATTTGTCAACAGATCAACATATTCATGACGCACATGTCCAACTACGGGAACGACCGGCTCGCGCTCTACACGTTCGAATCCGTGGTGAAGTTCCTGCGGTGTTGGACCAACGTGAGGTTGGCTTCCGCGCCGCCGCTCGCCCTCGCTGAGACCTACTTCCAGTTGAGGCCGGACGAACTCAGCCCACTGTGGGGGGTAAGTCACCAACTGCTTCTGCTTTAATCATCTTCATGATACATTTGTGGCAGCTGAAATAGCGAACGATATCGGCAGAAACTTTCGGTGGATTGTGCCCTTTTAAGTCTGTTGGATCATTCGAGCAACACGGAAGGGAGTCGGCATTCGCACTATTTCCCGTTTAATCCCGCAAAAATGGCAGAAATATTTCCAACTTCTCGGAAGCCCGTGTTGCTCGAAGGATGGATCAATATGAAATACACACATAGCACATCCTCTCACAATTTTTTTGGCAGAAACGTGTTCTTTCAGACTTATCAAAGCTCAGGAAATTAAACTTTATAGTCGGTAAGGTTGGTAAGGTTATGGGTGTTCGCATAATTAAGATTGACTTACGAAAAATTGTGTCAACACCATCGTCACTGCAGGAATTACTGAACAGATTCTAAATATGTTTTAATTGAAAATTACCATGTCTTACTGATAAAATTCGTCTTACCCAACGAAAAATTAATTATCACATTTATTTGTCCTACAACTACATCTATATCTACGAATTATTGCATCGTTCATAACGATTATACTTCACACATGTTCATTCCACGTTCTCAACTTCTTTGTATTTAACCACCTAGATAAAAAAAAACCTATACGCTTCCGTAATGGAAGTCATATCGCAAATACAATATCTCGGTATTGACACAACGGAATTGCATCGTCTTATCGCGTGCATACGATACCGGAGTCGCCACAACCGCAGCCGTGCTCAGTAATATCCTGTAAATAAATTGTCCCAACCAGCATGTTCATTTCCGCTCACCGTTCTGAGGTATTGAACTGTGGTAACTTTGTAAAACAACTGAATATCGTTGCTAATGACACACGTTAGTGGCGGTACGATTCTAGTGATCTAGAAATTAAGAAAGTTTCCATTCTGAAGATATACAATTTCAGTCCTCTATCTACATGTCTAGAACCTACACACTACAGGGTGGCTAGCCGAATGGCACAATCGCTCACGAAACGCTCACGAAACGAAGCGCTAGTAGATATCTATCTCTATCGCGCTTGCGTATTGGCGCGACAGAGCCAGCGGCGTATCGCTTTCGTTTGGCGTCGGAGAAATGCCATTCGGCTACGGGGCCTGATAACGTAAGCGAGTGTAGGTACTTTCGTTCGACGTACATGGCGACATGGCACCTGTCGCAGGTGTGTGGCATGAGGCGATGTCACTAAACATGTCGCAAGACGTCGGGCAACGTCGCGCCACTTCACCCGACGTCTCAACCGACGCGTTTCGAGGAACATGTCACATAGCTGGTACGAATATATATCTTTGGCATTAAAAACAACGTGACCGAGATACGTAAAGTATTTCATAGCTGTCCATTTCCAATAAATATGTGGCTGGCTCATTTACCACAATTATAACGTAAAGCCAGAAATAATATTATCGTAGAAATTCGTATTGTTCATGTTTTACGAATGCATGATTTTATTTTAACCGTCATAAAAGATTGGGAACAAATGAAATGTACCTACTTACCTTTACAAGTGAAACAAATGGTCTAAAAGTAATGCATGCCAGGCGCTTACCATCAGACGGCCATGATGGTTTACCTACAGTACCGGTCAAAAATTTAAGTTCACTCCTTGTTTTCAGTACAATTGACTGCTTTAGAGAGATAGTTTTTTGTAGTTCAGACGTCAAAATTTGTTTCGTAAACAATTTATATTTTTTTAACATCTGTTTCCCTCAAATCTTATAGGCTAAATAATTATTTGGCCTATATTATCTGGCTAAAACTGTGTTTCGTGTAAAGATGTGTCTCAATTAGTGGCAAAGGCAAGGCCATAAATATAACTAGCATTTTGCCGTCATGTTTATTAGATTTTAGTGAAAGAAAGGTACGTGAATTGTGTCTAACTAGTAAAAGAAATCTCCACAAAACAATAAATATAAGTTGAAAACATATTTCGACTACCAAACCGAAGATAATTATCGTACAAAAGTACTCATTTGTACCGAAATCAAAGGGTGAACTCAAACTTTTGACCGGTACTGTATAACTGACCAGCAGTTTCTCAAACACAATACAATTGAAATTAGAAAACATAAAAAAAAGTTTATTTGTGCAAACATAACAGATTCAGAGTCAACGCGTTCTATGCGCTACGAGCATGCCACGAGTATGCCTACGAACAGATAACAGTAGCGAAAGTGTTTAGTAAAATTTAACTCAATGGACATTCAATTCAAATGTATCTACAGAATGTCCTGTAATTAAGAGGGGGTAGAGCAGGGAGAATTTTCAGAATCTGTCAAATTACCCCATTACACACACAAACACCCTTCACTCACACTACCTCAATTTACTGTGAAAGGTCAGTGACCCTTAATTTTTTTCAAGAGTGTTATTTTGAGTTTGTAGTCAACTACTGACCTCCTTTGAGAAATTAAAACTGTAAAAAAGGTAGCATACAAGAAGACAGAGAAAAAATACGCGTCATCTAGCTTTCCTTCTCTGTCCATGTCTCATGTGACTTTAATTTACCTAAATATGTAGATAACGTTCCTTACTCAGTTGATTGTTTACCTAGGTGTATTTCAAATTACTTTGCACTTAATTTTGCGTTACTTTTCTATACTTAGATTAAAAATCGTCAGCCTGCCTATCCCCGCAAACATTTTTCAAAGACGTGTGTGAAGGCCGATACCTCCAGGCAAACAATTATGGTCGCGTGCTAAATGATAAAACCTCAGCCCTATCGCTTTATTTGTAAGTGCGATAGGGACGGTCCGATGTTTTATCATTTATCGCGCGACCATGATTGCCCTGCAGGTCTTCAGAGGCCTGAGCTGTGCATTACGTATATGCGGGTTGTATTAAAGACTATCAGATATTTTCTTTATTCTTTTTGGTCGTTTTAGCTTCGTTTTTTTATCATTTAGTTTATACAAAAATAAAGCATGTGTATAAAATAAAAACCTAATGAATAGAGTACAGCTAGCAGCAGTCAAGTCAGAGACCCAAAGGAAGACAGGGAATATCGACGCATATCTTATCATATCCAATACCGCCATCGCTATCTGCATCAGACTCTTGATCATATCCAATTTCCTAGTCTCTTCTCTTAATTTCAGTTTCTTGAGTTGAAAATGTTGAAACTCATACTTAGCATTAAATAAAACACAAATACATATAAAATCACAATATAATTTTAAATTATGGCTTAGGCCCTGTACCAGTTGCAGTCGCCACGTCTGTAAAGCCACTTGTAGTTTCTTTTAAATGGCTAAATACCTAGATGTTATGTCATAAACATCTGTGACGTGACTGAAAATTAAAAAACATCGCTCAGAGATAAGGTTCAAATTAGCATGGCAAAAAATACAACAGTGCAGTCAAAATACCATCAAAATACGAAAAAGCAAATATCAATGTCGCCGTATTTCAGGCAATAAGGGCTGTTTTCTCAAATATGAAAAAATCTCAAAAGCAGAACTTTATTAAGACTTTCTAGGAAAATTATTTTGAACTTGATAGGTAGAACAATTTATAAAAGTTTTACAGAAAAAAATTCTGAACTAAGTTTGTAACTATATGAAAAGCATTTTTTTATCTCAGATTGCATATTTTAGTATCGTAACGATTTTTCTTTCAAATAAAAAGAGAATTATTAGAAAAGGTTCACGGTGTCTGCCGTAAACTGGGGTTACATTGACCAATTTGGGAATTTAAACTTCTCTAGCTTCTACATTTCATGGGTATTTTTACCCATTAAATGTAGAAGTTAGAGAAGTATAAATTCCATAATTGGTCAATGTAACGTAACAAAGAAAGAAAAAAATGGGACCATCAACTTTTTTAGTCTTTTCCTGCTAAAAATATAGAAATGTAACAAAATAATGTACGCAAAAAAAACGATGTTATCAAACTTAAACTGACATTGGGGTTACTTTGATACCCTATGTATTTTTTTAATGGTAATCGAATGTAATCCCTTACAAAAGTATTTTATCTCAAGAAAAGATAAAAAACGGTTCGCAGAGTCAAATATTACAACTCTTTAACGCTATTTTGGGGTTACTTTGATTAAAAATAAAAATTACCATCTTCGAAAAACCAACTTTATTTGCAATAGGCTAGTTTCCTACTAGTCAAATCAGCTTCTTTTTATGAACTGTCAAAACGATTTGCTAATATGGAATTACTATGAAATACTGAGGAGTGACGTCACGGTCAATTCATTTACTTTATATCTTTCTCTTTGACTTATTAAATAGAAATTGTGTTTAAAAATAACTACTGTCCATATTTTTCTTCTAATTATTGTATTGTATTCGTTTATTTCAGACATAACAGTCCATATTGTTACATTACGTTACACTTGTATTTAAAATTAAAGCTATAGAATTCAATTATTAATTTAAAATGAAAACCACAATTAAAACAAAATAGATACGAATTAAATTAAATTAAATCAAACTAAATTAAATTATATCAAATTAAATTAAATTCAAAATTTCAAATTTCAAATTAAATTAAAATTAATATAGTATAAAATAATTTGTGAATATTAATATTATATAATAAATTAAATATTAAATTAAATTCATTCAATAAAATAAAGTCAATAAAAAGAAATGTCCGACGTGTGCCTGAAATTTGAAATTTTAAACATCAACAACAACAACATCAACAATTATGTGGTGCTTTATTTCGTGCACTGCATAAAATATTTTATTTTAAGTATAGGAAACTAGCCTATTCTTTCAATATTTATCACAAGAAGAGATCAAATTATCAGTCTCAACAAGTACCGTGACCTAATCAGACAATAATCAACTATGTGTCATTATGGTCAATGTTACCCCATGCAAGTGATCAAAGACACCCCACATAGTAAATAATTAGTAATAAATGCCTAGTTTGACTTTATGATACAACACTCAATACAATGGTATAGCTAAACACATGTCTGGCAAGCTAATGTTCACTGTGAACCTTTTACTTTAATACCTACCCACTACGTTAGTTTAGAAGTTATTTAAACATGAAAAATAGCAACAAACTATGCTTATACTCGTATTTTGACACGTTATCCGCACTGCCCACGACCATACTTACTTGTTCACTGCGTCAGAGCACCATATAACTATAAAGGTTGGTTTAGGGTTATCATATGTCTAGATTTCGATAAATTTATTTTATTAATACATTACCGACTACTCATAACATATTAGTTTCTTATTTTTTGATAAAATAAATATAATATGCTCGTGACAGGTCAGGTTTTGTTCGTAATCCAAAAAAGTCAACCCTAGCACTTTTCCCTATTCACCCCCTTCCCGACCCCATTCACCCCAACGTTAGGGTGAGCGAAAATTACTAAATAAAACGACATATTTTCAAAGACAACCCGGAGTTCACACCGCTGGAAGATTTTTGTGTAAAAAATTATCATGGCACATATAAAAAAACTGCTATCGACGTTCAAAAGTCGGTTTTGGCCCTATTCACCACAAATTAAGTTAGTTCATACCCGTTCCGACCCCATGAACCCAAAATCTTCAGAAAATGATGTACTAAGTAGCCCAAAGTACAGCGCCATCCTAGGTGAATTGGGTAACTAATTTATGCAAACTACTTAAGTCGCAATAGATGTCATTTCATTTAGTATTTTGGAGGTAACTAGTAAAGATAATTTAGTTTTACAATTGTGCGAAAATAGATTCTCATCTGGCCGGATTTTTTAACCGAATTCCAAAATTCAAAAGGTTATAAATGTATAGTTTTTTTTTTAAATATCACTCCTGGTCCAATTTAATATCCCACAAATATTAACGGCAAACTGATAATGACTTAAGTATTTTTGAAATAAATTTGTGACAAATGTGGGTAGTTTAGTAATTAGGCGCCGACTGGTTATATTTTCGCTCTCTGCTAATAAATCTTGTATGGAACGGACGTGTTTTCTTTTGTGCCTCTTCATCAGCGCTGATCTTCGGCTGGGAGCATACCTTACAAAATTGAATGCCGAAAAAAAAGTTTATCAGCAAAAATTACTTACTTGAAAATAAAGTCATAACCGTTTTCATACTTATGCATTGAAATAGATATCACGCACGAAAGTAAGAACGACAAGGCCTCCTGGTGGCTGAGCCGGGAATCGAACCCGCCATCTCTCTCGCTATACCCTAATCCTCTAAGTGCCACTTGCACCAACGAATATGGAGGGTTAACCTGAGGGTTAACCCACCATTTTACATGGAATTTGACAGTTGACAGCCCACTAACCCTGAGTTAAGTGGTTGGTGCAAAAGGGCCTTAAAGATTCATATACGAGGTGGTCAAAATGTGCCTATCAGAGATAATATACACTAGAGAAATTTCGTCGGGTACCACACGGCGGGCGGGTGGCCTAGTGGTAATGACGTTAGCTGCGTAAGCTGAAGACCCGGGTTCGATTCCCGGCTCGGCCACCAGTGGGCCTTATCGTTTTTTCTTTCGTGTATGATATCTATTTAAATTTATGTATGTATGTATGTGAACACTTTATTGTACATAAGACAAGTTAGGACATAAAAATACAGTATAGTTATGGTGTACAAAGGCGAACTTATACCTATAAGGGATCTCTTCCAACCTTTGAGCGAATTGAGAATTTATTATTTATATAAACTTGAAAATAACAAATCAAAAATTATTAAATAAAATAATTTTATTTCTTCCCTAGATGTATAGTTTCATACTTATGATTTTTATTTTAAAGTAATCCGTTTATATTGTAGCAACCATGGGTGATTTTTGTGGACTTAAGTAGAAACGTTGACTTGTGGTTGACAGAAGTGTGATTAACATTTCTAAATGTTAATTTATTGTATCTAGTCTAACTACGAAGCAATACATTGACGTATAAATTGCGTCCATATACAGAGAGGTCATTCATACAAACATCACTTTAGGTAAGTTATATATCTTTTATACAATTTGACAACCATTGACTACACATCCCAATTCACCCCTCTTCCGACCCTAATCACCCCCTTCGTAAACCTATTCACCCCCTTTACGACCCGTTTCCCCCATTATTGATCCTATTCACCCCTCAGGCCGCGGATATTTGTTCATCCCGTAAAAGTTCCCCAACACAGTTGCATCGCTTTCTTCATGAAAACCATTATAAAAATGAAAATATGTCTTATGATTTTCTGTTAAACATAAACTTTAGAAGTATAGGTATACACTACATTCAAAAGGATAATGAACAAATTCTTAGCAAAATTTCACACAAAAATGAAGTTAAAATGAGTAAAAAATCCAATAAATTTGAATGCCTACTTTGACAGACATTTTCATGTCTGTAAATATATTATTTACATAAATCATAAAATATATTATTTAAATATAATAGCATTATATACCCCGGGAACCCTATTCACCCCAAATTACGGTATTTATTAAATTGTCAATATGTAAAATGTCGGAAAGTACGGAACGGAACCCTACACTGACCGTGGTCCGATGCGCTCTTGGCCGGATTTCTTATATAAAATAATATAAAAATTCACCTCCCAATTTATAATAAGTTTTTTTGCAAAAAAATCATTTTTGGCACAGGCTTTACCTTAGCCGACTGTACCTTTCTTTCAAAAATCATCTATTGCTCTTCGAGATGTCTCTAAATACCACTTACTCAATGGGGATACGACGTTTCATAACAGAGTTCCTCTGAGTACCTTTCTGCTCCATCATCAGATCACCTCCATGATACCAGAATATTGCATTGTCACGTGATTTACATAAGTGTGCAAAATTTCAGCTCAATCGCAAATCGGAAAGCGGGTCAAATTTAGCTTCTACGTTTTGGCCCAAACTAAGATAAATACTAACAACGCAAGTTGAATAAAAGCTTGTAAAAAGGCTTCTGATATCAGATTTGTAATAAGTTTACTTGTCATAGTTTATCAACAGATGAGACAGACATATGCACTGACAATACTTCACGTGTTTCGTGAGATGTCAAATCACCTCATACAATTTACCGCTCTAAGGCAACTAAGGTAGGGTTTGTTATTGCACTTTAATTACATATTAATGATTTCTAGCCCGTAAGATATATATTTGCTTTAACAATGGATAGATATTTATGCGAGTGAGAGTGTAATTTAGATTTTTATTTATAAGGAATCAAATATTTTTAAGCTACCCGATCATACAGATATTTCTGCGGATAAGGACACTCCCCACATCTGCCGTCTAGCAATCGTAGCGTCGGGCCAACTGTATGGCTAAGCCGCGCCGACGCGGCGTCTTTTTCCATACAGTTGGCCCGACGCTACGCTCGCGAGACGCTAGAAAGAGAGACGATGTTTTTGCCGGTCACGGAGCATTACAAATTTTTGCCGGGAATATGTCGTCATATACTTATGGTCCCTTATAGAAAATTAGATATTTTTGCACGGCCGTTCATAGTCATATAATTATGCTGGTGACTGTTCCATGAATATTTGGTCTAGTCTAGTTGAGTGGAGAAGTACCATTCAAAACGAGCGTTAACTTTCTAAACAACAATATATTTAGGTACTTTATAATTATTATTGTTTTCAACTTACGGTTACGTGTTCGTGGTATGCACAGAGTAAATCTTTAATGAAATTGAGACATTTTTTTATATATACAATTAAATTTGAACTAGAACCACTAAACCTATACCCGCTCGCATTCCCCTTTTTTCTATTCTAAGTAAGAATCAGTTAATAAGTATCTGAATATATGTATGAATAAATTAAATTGTAATTGTTTACATACAACCTGTGAAGTTTGGTTGACAAAATTTGACGTAGGTGCTGTCATATATATTTTTAAAATGACGTACTGTTAATACCAGCGTAATGAAAATGTATTCCGATGAGTAAAAGAAAACATGAAACTTTTTTCAATTTAACCGAACTAGAATGAAATCATTTATACTCATTCGGTTGTGTTCGTTATTTTCTTTAATAATGTGATATATTTTTATTTATTTTTTATGCACAAGCCATGCACCTTTAAACTTTAAATGAGATTGGATCTCCACCTGACATTATTGATTTACCCTATTTATTTTGAGCACAGTTTTACACTGGTATGGTTTTTCGTGTACGTACACTATTTTCTGTCAAAATATTTGTCAAATTTAAACGTCAACGCGGAGCGACCGGCGACACGTCTGCCTCCGATGAGCCGCTCAGGGCGTCTAATCGAAAGGAGAATTCTGACAGCAATGGCGAATGTATGGAAATTTTACGATAGTTTGAATTTAAGGTAAAATTTCTTTGTTGCCTTTGAGAGGAAAAATATAAAAAACCTCAAAACTTCTAGTCCATTTATCTGGCTTTTAGAATCACTTAACGTTATAACTAAAGTATTGAATTTTTTTAACAAAGTTTACTAAACGGCGACATACGTTTTTCTCATTTTAGGTCAACTTTGTGTGGGTTTAGTTATTACACCGTTAATAATTGGAGATTGTGAATAGTCAAAAGTTGTAGACACACTCTTTAAGATAATAACTACATTTATTTTATTTCATTTAATTTAGAAATGTGAGCAGCATTTGTTAAACGCCGAATGCACTTTTCGAGGATTTCGTTTCGCCCGAGGCTTCGCTCGCGTTAAATTCTAAAATTGCGGAATGTTCCATACAAACTTTCACCCCCATGTTAGGGCAGTGGGGGGGTTAGAAAGAGAAACAAAGTACCCTATGTCACTCTCCATCCCTTCAACTATCTCCACTTCAAAAGTCACGACAATTCGTCGCTCCGTTTTGCCGTGAAAGACGGACAAACAAACAGACACACACACTTTCCCATTTATAATATTAAGTATGGATAAACCACCGACCGGGCATCATAAGCTGGTTCAGAAAATGAACTTGTAGAACGAGATACATACTTTGACACGGGGCTTATCGGTAGTGGTCAAAAGGTTATCTATTAATTACTAATGTACATCACATAAACAAGATCGACTTAAAGAAATCTGTTCGCAGAAGTATACAAACAACGTTTTCCCTTTGCCACATGTTACCTATTTTAACATTCCAAACATCTCCGGTACATGATTATTCTTACGTTAAATATTACAGGCTGGTATCGCAACCGTTTCGGCGTATGAATCAATATGTATTACGCGCGCACTCTGTGGTCTAATCTCTCATCCGCCTTTCCGCCTGGTTGCTGATAGAGGGCTCGAAAATCGCGAAAAAACTTGGATGGATGTTTGCGAGCGTACCGGTGATATATAAAAAACTTTTTTATGATTTATTACCTACACTAGCGGTTAGACCCAGTTGTGTATAGGCATACATACCTGGACTCGTGTTTGCGTTCTATCGCATTTAGATATGTCAACATTTACTAAGATATGTAAATGTTGTAAAATGAAAATTTTGGCGCAACATACAAATGAGGTTTATATTTTGTGTCTAATGAAGTTCATTTTGTAAGCTGTTTTATACAGCGAATTAAGCCAGGAGATGTGTTTATTTAATAACACACAGTGAACTTGAGTAATGTTTTTTTCATACGTCAGCCATTATTTTCCTATTAATTGATTGATACATTGATTGAAATTTTGAAATAAAACCCCGACATAGTTGGACCGATTTTCACGAAACATGGATAAGAACATAACCGACTAATTCAGCTTTCAAACAAAAAAAAAACTAAATCTAAATCGGTTCATCAGTTCAGAAACTACGATGCCACAGACAGACACACACACAGACAGACAGATACGTCAAACTTATAACACCCCGTCGTTTTTGCGTCGAGGGTAAAAACTTAGATTAGCCAAAGTTTGAGAACAATGTAAAATATAATCGACGAATATATTCATTAATAACCTAACCACAAAATAAAAATTTTGAAAAAACCCCCGACCGCGGCATAGTAGACCGATTATCATTAAACATAGCTAAGAACACTCCCGACTAACTCAGCTTTCAGAAAAAAAGAACTAAATCTAAATCGGTTCATCCGTTCGAGAGCTACTATGCCACAGACAGACACACACATAGACAGATAGACAAACAGATAGACAAGTCAAACTTATAACACCCCGTCGTTTTTGCGTCGGGGGTTAAAAAAACATTCAGTAAAGAATAGGTTCTCTTTATTCCATACAGGAATAACCACTAAAATTGGACAAATAATGCATTGCCAAAATAGCTGAAATGTTGATTGAACCCCCCATCCAATCAATTCAGTTCATGTAATAATAGCACATAATTGAAAACAGTTTTGCACTGTATCATGTTTGCTTTATCGCGAAGTTGGTGCAGCAATTTACTACACATACCTGTATTTAATACAGGTATGTGTAGTAAAAAAAAATGGCCCATTAAATCAAAAATACCTACAAAAGTTGATACATTATACGAAAACATCAATACTTGAGCAGAGTGGCATATTCGACTCCGAGCAAATTTGCCTTGCAAAAACAATATTTATGGCGCATGTATTAATATTTTACTGGCCGGAGAGATATGTAAAGTATCGTTGAAATATGAAGAGGAAATTGCACATACATCCGAGTGCCGGGATCTGAAACATGATAGTTCATCTTTTTAACTCGAGGGATAAATTTGATTATAAGTATTCTTCACGACCCGAGCGGTATCTGGTTTGTGAAACATAGTCCGTAGATCCAATTTGCAGGTGAAAGGAAATCTTATTGCAAATAAACGATATCGAATAAAAATTCGTGTTTTTCATCAAAGATAGCATTCAAACATTTATTCTAACGGACACGTTTTCGGTGGCAAATATTTGTTTACAAAAGTAAATATTGATGGGAAGCCGGGAGCGCGAACCATCCCGCTTTGTTATAACTCGCGCGTTTGTAAAGTTTTCACTGGAATCATATCACGGGTTTGTAACATTTTTTCGTTACATAGTCTTATTAATCATATCAAAAATCTATATACCAAGCCACTTGTACTTACATTGCAAGTTACAAATAAAAGAGCAGCCGATTCCTCAGAGTAAGGCAGTGAGCACTTGTTTCGGTATTGAATCGGTGAAATTTTCAATAAATTAAAAAATGAGGGGGAGGGAGGGGGTTAATTTGATGAATGACGACTTAAGATTATTTACCCGTTTCAATACTTATTTAGCTTTTCAAACTGGTACATAGGTAGGTACTTACCTCATTCATACATAAGATGCCTATTGTGACTTAAAAGCCTTCCCTTTGCAATGGCACTTATTTAGATACTTTGATGTTAAAACGTGTAACAATGAAAGACTCTTGTTGAATAATTACAGGCAGGTGTTTAATTATAGCAAAACATAAATAACTGTATCTTATACTTTACAAAATGTTACAGCTAAAGCTCGTAAATTATGTCGTGATAATAAATGGCAGCCATATTTTAATACCAAAGCCGTTTAAATATCCGGCAAATTCTAAACATTTCTATAACATTCACCTCGATTGATGTCAAATGTAATCTTTCACGAGTACCTACTTATTTATAATCACGCGTAAGAAGGAAATTTGCTAGAAAGCGATTTATATCGTAAGTAGATTCGATAAAGTTAAAGACTCTGTATTCGTGAAATGGCTCGCCATTTTCCTACTTCTTTCGGAAAGGCCATGCCAGGATAAGCTAAGTGAATCTGCCCCCAGCGAGTTTTGGCTTGAATTTTTTTTATTGATTCGTCTTTGTATTAATATCGAGTATGCCAAATTTCAGCTCCCAAATTTAAACTTTATAGTTTAGTAATTAAAAAAAAAAAAACGAAATTTGAACTTTCTTCGATATTTTTTTTCTGGGCAGCCGATTTTGAGCGAAGAGAAATTTCTTATACAATTTGTATGAATTTTTTTTACATGGTGTTTTTCTGATGTAAACCCTAATATAACGAATATTTTTTTCTTTACATACAACTTGCAATTTCTTTTGTGCAGAATCCGTGCGACGACATCCGCCACCGTCGCATCTGGTCGAAGAGCAAATGGTGCGGCACGCTGCCCAAGGTGCTAGTCATCGGGCCGCAGAAGACCGGCAGCACGGCTCTCTACACCTTCCTGGCCATGCATCCGTCGCTCGTGCCCAACCTGCCCAGCCCCACCACCTATGAGGAGTTGCAGTTCTTCAATAATAACAACTACATGAAGGGATTAGACTGGTGAGTCAGAATTTTATCCGCTGTCGATAAAATGATGTTATTATAGCGGGCGAAGCAAAAAGCGCTCGGCGGCCACGGACGCCGGTCGGACGCCGAAGTCGCCCTCGTGCTTCAAGGAGTCTGGCGAAGGCCGACGAACGTGTACGCGGTCAAAAGCTGGGCGCCCCAGACGCCCTCATTTTTAAAGAGTCAGGCGAAGCCCTACGATCCAAGGCCGGATGCTTTTGGCGTCCTCGTGCTTTATGAATCCGATGAAGCCCGACTTATGGCCCGGTCAAGCGGATTCGATGCCCACACACTTAAAAAGTCAAGTTAAGCCCGATGTACGCGATCCAAAGCCGTGCGCCCTGATTTTCAAGGAGTCGGCCGAAGCCGAATCCTTATATCGTCACTACTTTTGAAAAAACTTGTATCTTCGTCTGTCAATGAAAAGAAAATTGTGGTAAGTATGTATGGAATGCATATACGAATAGACTTACTGCGTTTTAACTTTGAGGAACAGCGTGAGATACGAGATTTTTTAAAAGTAGTGACGATATTATCACTGTTCAGAAATAAACAAGGGGCTTCAATTAACTTCGATAAAATAAGCAACACCCTAATGAATAGTATAATATTTATAGATTTAGAAGCCCCACCATCTATCAGGAGTTGCAGTTCCTCAAAAATAATAACTATATGAAGGGATTAGACTGGTGAGTTTATTAGTAATATTAGTATGTAAACCATATAACATTCGCTTCCCGTATGGTTACGGGTCAACAATTTCACTACCCTCTTTGTCGTAAAAGTCTATAAGATATTTTGTGGTGCGGGTGATGGACTTGTATATATAACTAGCTTGTGCCCGCGGCTTTGCTCGCTTTAGAAAGAGACAAAAAGTAGTTTATATCACTCTCCATCCCTTCAGATATCTCCACTTAAAAAATCACGTCAATTCGTCTTTTGCCGTGAAAGGCGGACAAACAAACAGACACACACACTTTCCAATTTATAATACTAGTATGGATGTCACTCCAATATCACAATTTCTTTTTTTTTCACCCCATAATGTGATTCTAAACAATTATGTATGTAAGTAACATTCACACATTCAGTGCCAGCGAGCTACGCGCTACACGCGTAGCCGCTGTCATAGCTGTACGGCAAACTACGTATTAGAAAAGCAAACCGGCTATAATAAACATCCTTTTGAATTACAATGGTGAACCTAGTTATCAACATTAAACAGTATTAGAATTCATCATTTACTAAACCTACATATTAAACACGAATACATTGAATGTAAATGGCAGACTAACAAGAACCCTCTTAGTAGACTAGTCCATTCCTCAAAAGCCCTAATTGGCGGTAATCTGTCGTAAGAATTATAAGGCATTCCAGGGAAACAATTCGTGCCTCGAGTGTCGAGTTATCTGACACGGGTGTCATTATCATTACTTATTAGCGAGGGCTAAAGACCCCCACTTACGTCATTACAATGTCTTCACAGCAACAATACAGCGTTAAGGCGCCGTCTAAATTGTCCCGGCGCTGATAAGCAAACGTGTCTGATAATATAAATGGCTCGACTGAACAGGTCGCGAGCTAGTAAGGTTATTTGTATGCAACAGGGGACTCAAAAAGGAGACACAATAAGTTCTATCGACATATCGATTGCAAGACGTCAAATAAACCTAAGAAATAATATGAAAGCCATAATTTGATTTGATTAGAATGTACCTAATGCTTTTTTTACCATTGATGTTTTATACCGAAACAAAATTAAACGACATAATTGAAATATTTCTCCAAGAATGATGTACTAGAAAATTCTAAAGAATAGTTTATTTGCATTTGTACTTAGGTAATTGGTTTAAAAAAGAACTTCATAAAAAATGGAGATCGGTCTTCTTAAGTTAGCTTTGTAGCCAGTTACAGAAAGCGCTCGCCGCACCAACAAAGCAAATGCTAAATTAACAATAAATAACTTTGTTGCTATAACATTTCTTGTAAGAGGCTGGCTTTACTGGGTGCTGGTAGTAATTGGAATCGAGCTGCGATGGTAAAGGTGAAACGCTCGAGTTCTAGTGTAAATTACTCCATCCCGGTTCAATCAGATAGCAATTGTATGCATGTATACTGTTTGCTTATATTTAGTCCCTCATCCGTTAGCTGACCAAACGTAATTTACTTCAGTGCATGTAAATGACCAAGTGATCTGCGTAATGACTTAGCTCGTGGAGTATGATCTGGCCGGATGCCCTTATGTACTAGTGTTTGTAACTCGCTGGGTGTATTACTATCTATAGATAATTAAATAAACTTGAGAGTTCTCACTCTATACACCATTACAGTTGTTTCCTTAATTAATAATTCATACATGTTCATTAAACAAATTTTACTTATACAAATACGTTTTTGCAAAAACTATGCATACAGAACAAATGTATTTCTATTTGTTTTTCGTTACAAACACAGTTCGCCAGAACGTTCGTGAAAGTAAAATATACGGAAATAGGTATATTACTTTAGCGCCTGGGAGCCCAGAGCATCAGTTGTTAAGCAAATTTGCAGATAAAATTATTATATACATACCGGGGCTCTTTTGCGGCTTCGCTCGCGGTGTGGGCTAAAATATAAATATGTTTTTCTTGGTAACGCTAGCTTTGTATAATAAATGTAATACCATTTATGAAGTCAAAGCTATTTCTAGCTATGTTATATTTGTGACGAATATTAAATGCGAATAATGAGACATTTACAGAACTAAGAACACTGAAAGTAATTAACTTAACGCTTTAAAGTACCTATGAGATTTCACAATGATAATATTAATGTTACACAACATCTCGAGTTTACTTTCGGAGTCATAATTAATTAATTCGGGTTTTACATAATGCAGTAATGTTATGATATATGACTTGTATATGTATAGGTATAACCAACTTTAGAGCTGATCTGCACAGTGCCAGAACTCACATGCGAGTTTCATAGCATTGCGGTATTTGATTGGTGTGCTGAAATATATGGCGCAGTATAACTAAAAAAAATCTCTTCTCGCTCTTATTTGGAGCATATAAACTTTTGAACCGCGGACTGAACGCACTCAACGCGTGCAGTGGCCAGCGGCAAATCAAGATCATTCATGCATTACGAGTACTCTCCACGCTCCGCGAATCGAACGGACTTTATTTGCCGCTCGCCGCGCTGCAAGTCGCATCGAGTCCGCAGCTTCGATAACCTAAATATCGAATATATCTCTTAGGTACTTAAACTTCTTCCCGCCGAGCATCACCAACGGCACGCAGATGACGTTCGAGAAGTCGGCCACATACTTCGACGGCGAACAGGTGCCTCGGCGCGCGCACGCGCTGCTGCCCAACGCTAAGATCATCGCCATACTCATATCGCCTTCTAAACGGTAAGTCTTTTGATTAGAAACTAACCTGACATGAACCCAACGTTTAAAAAAGACCTTTACGTGTGACACAGGACGGGCGCGACAGTATTTCGTCCTTTCAGTCTTTTTAATAGTATTAATTAAAGAAGGTAAGTCAATCGATCTCGCGAGCAAAATACGGGCAATTATGTCCTGGTTGGCCAGACAGAAAGAAAAAGATATTAAAAATATTGTCACGAGTCGGTGCATTAAGGAATTTACGGAGATTACAAGAAAAAGACGTAACTTTTAATTTAGTTCAATGTTTTCCTTCAAATCTGTTTTCGTTATTTTAAGAGAAGACAATCAATGTGCAATCTTGTACAAGCGAAATAACTTTTTATCAGCCGTTCGCAGGCCAAAAACAATTTTAATTGAACTTGATTCGACTAGCGAAATGTAATCCTCCCCAAATTGTATTGTAGATATCTTAATTGAAATTACTTTGGTTCAAATAATGAAATTCGCAACCGAATGTAATCAAATTCTGTAGTTACTTCAGTAAATTTAAGGGCCGCTTGAATTTTAATAGGCAATGAACTATAAATGGAAGCCAAATATTTTAGCCAAACATTGGCTGTTATTACCAGAATGTATGTGCTAGTTCAACTCGATAGGCTTTCGGAATTTTCGTTATACATTATTAGCTTGAAATTACAGGCACTGTTTTCCATTTCTTCGGTGTTTTCATAGTTCAAATGAGCGTCTCTACAAAAAATGGGAAAAGTGTAAAGCGGATTACTCGAGAACTTGTTTAGAACTTTACCTGCTGATATGTTGCGAGCCGTTCCACATTACTAGGTTAAAAAGCGGTGTAGAGGATGGACTAACATCCTTTCACTACAATATCACAATTTAGTTTTCTTTCAACCCTTATTGCCAAAAGTCACTCTCAAACCTCAGCAGTTCTAAGTGCCTATGCAGACGTGATTTTTTGTATGTCGTTTAAAATGAAGCATAACTTAGAATGTATGGACTTTTTGACGACGGGTTGATACGACTGTACTATAAAACACGTTTATTCCGCAGGGCATACTCCTGGTACCAGCACATCCGCTCGCACGGCGACGCCGTGGCCAACAACTATACCTTCCACACCGTCATCACGGCTAACGACTCCGCCCCCAAATCCCTTAAGGACTTAAGGTAAGAAGACAAACAAAATTTTACACATCACATGTGTGTGTACATGTTACTTTGCAAATAATAAGAAAAAATGTAAAAATGATTTCAAAAATAATGACGTTCAAGATAGGCTCGTTCATATAACTCCGACAGAACGTCATCCTTTGGTCTGCCTCTGTCTGTAGAAACACAATTTCTTGATGAGTTCAAATCGCACGCGATTGGCGTAAGTAGGTGTGTTATTTGAACAAATAATATTATAATTTATCGTATCGTATAGCAAGTTTACACGGATTAATAATTATGAATTTCAGATGCAGCAATTTCAAATTATTTCCTAATTTCAATCTGCAGCTTTATACTCCATTTGAGTCAAAATCACTCAATTTTACCTAACAGTACGTATTAGCGGTTGTTAGTAGTACCTATAGATCGCTCCAAATTACGTAGTCGAGATTAAATAGCGCCTAGTGTCGTAACATTCACACATTTTCCCGATATAATCCCACTGACGTGCTATTTCTGAAACATTTTGTAACGAATTGTCAATGACCTGTTGTTATTACAAAGATGTTTTCGAACATCGTTCAAGTGGGACTTTATGTTACATTGAACAGTTGTGATTGTTTATTCTTGAAACTTTTAGATCAAACATGAAATCGATTTAACGTAGAAAGATATTTGAATCAAGAAAATTATTGGTACTTTTTTATCACTTTGTACCTACTTAGGTATTAGTTTGTGAGCTAACCCAAAAAGTCCAAAAACCGGAATTGGAATGTGGTAAAAGTTAGGTATAATATACCTATTACTATTATACATATAAAGTACCTACAAAGCTGTTAATTTTTGCTATGCACGGTGTGCTATACGAGTAGGTACAAATTTATGTACTAGTACTGCCTAATATACCTACGTTGTCGACTTGTGACTTGAGTGCCTTAATTGACCCTTTGAGCCCCAAACGTCGCATATACACCTCGGCAATATGCCAATATAACTTTAAATTAATTATAACTTATTGAGATAGAACGATGTTCTGAGAACGATCAATATCAATGATCTTAAGGGCACTTGATTCAAGCGTATTTTCATGACGTTAAAAATTTTGTTTATTTAGCCGGTCAAACAAGTTATTTAAAGGCGCGAAATTAATAACATTTCCTACTGGTGATAAAAATTCGCACATTTTTAGATTTATCAAAAACTTTGTCAGACAATTTCTAGTGACAAAAATTGTTTGACCGACTGTAATAAGAATAATGTGTTTGTTTTAGAAACCGGTGTCTGAACCCTGGCAAGTATAGTCACTTCCTGGAGCGCTGGCTGGCGGAGTACAGCCCGCACCAGCTGCACGTGCTCGACGGGTCGCTGCTGCGCGCCGAGCCCGCCGCCGCGCTCACGCCGCTGCAGAAGTTCCTCAAGATCCCCGCGCTAGACTACAATAAGCTGCTTAAGTAAGTTAAATATTTTACCAAACTATAGTTTATCACGCTACGGAGCGCTGTACAACCCGCAACTAGTGGACCTCCGCCTCCGGTCCAACTGAGCCTTCCTTGCTGACTTTTCCAGTTTTCCTTCTCACTATTTAGTACTCCCTTTTGGCAGGCAGCTAAAAATATGAGTGAAAATAGTATTCACATCTTGACCAGTACATAACAAAACCTTAAGTAACAAGGAGCGGTCGGCCGTAATAACATACTAATATTCCATGTGATCTTAGGTATTATTTCTACTGGTCGAGGTAAGATAAGTATTATTAATTTATTCCCCTATCATATGTATAACAACCAAAAATATTGGGAAAAAAAGTAACTTTTAACCATATAAATTACGTCATGAGAACACGAGTCAATCCATAATCTCATTTCCGAACAAAACATATATATTTTTTTGAAGTATTTTTATTCTACGAGCGAAACTGTTATCTCTCGGGGGATGAAGGATAAACTCGCGTATATCGACCTCCAAAATCAGCCCTTATGCGTCAGCATGCCTACTCGCACACACTCCTACCCCGACTGCTATCTCCCCGTTGTTTACCTCGATCAGATATGAGAGTCCTTTGAGAACCCTGAAGTGAAAACAATTTTATGGGTGAGTATACATACACAGTTCTATTTAGCGCCATCGAGTGTTATTACTTTATTCCCCAGTATCTCAACTTCTTCATTGCGCTCGAGGCTCATAGAACACCCAATAAATTTCGTTTAGTATCTATCCGAGTCGATGGGTTATGAAGTAATTAATCTTTTATATTCAACAGGTACGACCCGAAGAAGGGATTTTTCTGCCAAGCCGTAAGCAATGAGCGGACAAAATGTCTCGGCAAATCTAAAGGGCGCGTTTACCCACCCATGGAGGAGAGGTCGGCCAAATTCTTAAAGCGATACTACACGCCCCATAACACGGCTTTGTCAAAGCTGCTGGTCAGGCTGGGGCGCCCCGTCCCGCAGTGGCTCAAAGACGAGCTATCGTCTAATGGATAGCATATCTCTCAACCTAAAAGGTTGGAACGAGATAAAATACTTCACGGATTGATAAAAGTCTGTGTCGTGACCGTGCCCTGACCAGGTCGGGGCCCGCGCGTGAGGTTGCAAACAATCTTGTTTTCAAGTGTTTCGGTGTGAGAGTATCATTGTTGAAAATATGTCTATCAATCTTGTAATATACTGTTTTAAAGAGTGATATTGTAAACGACTTAATGTTCTCGATCTCTACAATTGAGACGTCGATTTTTTTTCGTGAGATTAAATAAATCTAAATAATAGGTGATTAGTACATAATTGAGTTCTGAGTAAAGCAATTACTGATTTAAATTAACTTGCCTGAAATATATTTTAGCCATAATTATGTTGTATGATCCGGCAATTATTGACGATGAGTCGGTTTAGGTGCTATTTTAAGTATTGAACAATACTACATATGCTTAGTTTTAACCCACGGTCCCATAAGATGCAACCAGTAGCTTGCAGCAATCCAAAAGCGAGCTTATGTAATTGTTATAGTTTTACGCAATTTTAAGTACCTCAAGTACAGCATAGTTCTTTAAGTTTTTTCACTTTTGTATTTTTCGCCTCAGGAACATAAGTTGTCATTCCATTACGCACGCGTTGGTTTCCTTATATTATAACTTTATGTACCTGATACGACTTGTATATTTGTAATTAATTTTCATTTTTCATATCGAATATTAGATCAATTACCAATTTCTACGTCTATCTGTGCCATACACATACAGTCTATAGATTTTATTAAAACGGCACTAACTTTCATTACTTAAATTATTTTTATAGTCGCAAGCCTTTGTTTCACTGGAACAAAACACTAGTCGAATAGGTGATATTTAAATCACAATTATTTTTGTCAATTCCAGCCCATAGGTAATTCGGAATATTTGTGTAAGCACATAGTTTTTTTATCTTGTTCCCGTAAGTTACCTACTCGTACAGTTAGCCGTAAGAGTTCTTTATAGGGTGTAAACAAAAGGCGTTGTATTTTAAATAATTGATATCAATGATAATGATAACGCAAGGAATGAATACATATAAAAAGTACTTGGTATATATTTTGATATTCATGAATTTATCGGCGAGGTAACTTGGTAAGAAAAGAGACCGACAGTGAAATCGACATCTTTTTACAACATTTTCTTAGAAAATAATAATTGATTTATATTAGAGGTCGGCACTAAAATCTTGTAAAAAAAATCTGTTCCATATAAATATTAAATAGACTTTAAAATTATAATTAATAAATTGATTTGACTAGAGCATTAAATGTTAATGGAATTTAGTTTTTTGTTATGGATATCTAAAGTACATTTTACAAAAAATGCTTTATACATTTTAAAATTTATGTCTACACTTCCGATGTTCTTAATGTTGTGAAGTTGTGTGTTACGTAGAAAATGGCCTTACAGTGTTAGAGGCGAGCTATGAAACCTGTGTCATGATTTTATTGTGGTGTTGCTATTGACATGTTTATGTATCTAGGGGGAGGTGCAGCCGTGTCCCCTCACTCCCCGTATTCAAGACTATATCCCTGAGAAGTGTATGTATATTGTATATGCTTAGTTTTGTTTCGTATCGCGAGTGAGGGGACACGCTGCCAGTGACGAGGTGGATGTTCCGCGGAACGGTTGTGTTTGCTTGGCAATAATACATTTGACTTCAACTTACCCGCGTACGAAATGTCCACACCAAGTTCGTTTGATTAATAAATTATAGTTGTTATTTTTATTGTGTATAAAATTTTTAAAGATACAGCAGACTGCTCTTGAAATGTGTTCTTTATAAGAAATTAATACATCACTTATTTTAATAAATGATTTGAATCTAACTTGATTGTTAATTGTTTTATCCGAATAACCTTTCCCGACGTCCTCTAACCTTATTCCCTCATTTAGCAATTCGTAATGTACCTAGATGTGATATAAATTCTTAAAAGAGATAATAGTGCTGAATAGACAAAGAAACGTTCAATTAGGGCCTCGTGAAGACTGAAGAGCAATTTTATTTAAATATGATTACAATATAATTTTAGTTGTTTCCATACCCAATATTTTAAATTATTTTCAGTTAGTGAAATATTAACTACCTAGGTACATACAAAGCCCCAGCCTATATACATTTCAAAATATACCTCACCAGGGGCCCATTTCTCGAAGCTACAGGTTACAATTTGCAAGTGGTAGTCAATGTCTAATAAGACAAGTTGGAAAGAGACTTCCGCTTGTATCTTGTTACTTTCAGTTTTGAGAAATGGGCCCCAGTTCGTAAAGTGTCTAATTTATTTTTCGCATAAGTAGTAAATTCAGTTGACATTAAATTCAATTTGGTTCCTTATCTAATCTAATCTAATCTATATTGACTGATAAAATTAAGGTGTTTACCTTAAGTTTATTCCTTCATTAAAATTTAATTTACGTAACTTTATCCAAGACAATCATAGAATTTAGAGATCTCAACAATTTCAAAAAATTAACCCTTAAATGCATGGTGATGTATACATATATGCATCATATATTTGATGGCCCCTGGCTCGATATGTAGCTATCCAAAATCACATTTATTGCTTAATTGTCATTCATCATTTATTATTATTTAATATAAAATTAAATAAATTAAATAATATAAGGATTTACTATTTATTATTTAAGGATTAAGATGAAATGGCGGAAAAGTGTGAAAAACAGGACGATGGCTATTTTTAGTATGTGATTTAGGCTGATTTTTTCGGAGTTAGTAATTAGTTTATGTTTAAACATTTTATCATAAAGGTTTCACAAATAGTGTACCTTTTTAATAGTAGTATTTTTTTTTAAATAAAACTTACCAATTACGATATATTTTTTATAAAGGAAAAAATGGAAAAATTTTTACGCTTCCGATAGATATATTTATATAAATAAGATATGCCTATTTAACTTCTAACACTGATTTAGTATAAAAATCTATCTTAAATATTTTTTTTATTATTTTTTCCAGAGTCAGAAAACCATTGTCTATCACATATATTAATATCTCGTTAAAAGAAAAATTCATGCATTTAAGGGTTAAAGGAGCATGCACGAGTTTTCACCTTCCATATGTATAACTTACCTTCAGGCGGGTCTTATGCTTGATTGCTACCGACATATCAAGAAAAGACAGGCCATTTGGGATACTAGCCCTTAGGTATAGTATTTCTCTTCCATCCGTATAATGCTAAAACGTCTTTCTCTTCTCGGTTCTAGAGTTTTTAGAGAAGAGTTTGCAATAGGCTAATGACTTAAATGTGAAATAACATTTTTTAACTACCTGAACAGCTGGCATCAAAGTTTTTGAAGTCGTACCGATACTCGATAGGTAAGCGTGACTTGGAAAATTTTTAGAAATTATTTCGAGTTTTTTCGAAGTGATTACTTACGATATGCTCTTAGGTTAAAAGTCAAGAATTTTCGATTCCTACTTGCTCGCTGTATCGTCACAGATTTTATATTTCCATGGCATAAAGTGATCATACATTGTACGACAATACGTGTAACAATTCCTAGGAGAATGCAATTTCTAGAGAAATGCAATCTAACTGCAGCCAACTTTTCTGAAAAATGTATAAGAGTCGCCGGCAGCGTACTGTTCGATGCGATTCCGTTCCAAATGCTTTACATGCGGCTATAACTTCTCGTTTTATAGGTGCATCCGAAACAAGGTGTGGTGAGCTATATTGGCAACTGTTCATAGCCTGCGTTATTGGAAATTTTCAAAGACGGTAGGTACAAACCTGGAACCTGCAACCATTTTCAGTAACTGCCTATCTTGATTGGTATGCCAAAACATTGGTTTGGAGCTGTCTCTAAAAGTTTTTGTAGTGCCAGAAAATGTGTTGGATACCAGTAGTGACCACTGACCACGTTAAGGCTGAAACACAAAAATAATTACCAATGGCTCATTTTTTGTAACACAATAGAATCCATCCGTACCTTTGACCGCAAGGCTTCAAATACGTTTATTTTTTAATGTTTATAAATTTATTTTGCAATCTACCGATTTTTCGTGGTTAATTAAGCCTAATACAGGATCTTAACAGAACAAAAATTGCAACCAGCCATTTCTTCTCGCAAGGCTTCTTCCTAAAAAGATATTATATTATTAAATAAGGCTTCAGACACATACAGTGCTCTAAGCTCGGACACGTAGCCTTATCGCACCACGCCCCGTTGCTCCCTTGACCTATTTTAAAAGTATTTTAACTAGAAAAATGTTTAAAAAGTCTTTACGGTAGGGACTCTATTTTCGCAAGAAATTTGCATTCAATGAATATAATTGAATTGGCGACGTCGATAACGTCAGGAAGGAAGCGGGGAGAGCGGCCCCTACCACGGGCTCGTTGTCTCGACATCGCCGCTCGACCGCCATTGCGCCTGATTGCCACCGTTAATGAGCATGCCCTTTGCTGCAGGGGCCCATTTTCTAATTGACTTTGCCTACTTACATATGTGTTCTGTTATAAAAAAGAAAGTTATACTTATTTTAGAATGTATTAGCCAAAATAGCAAAAACAGAAACCTTATAAGTTATCCAAGGAAAAATACAACTAGGTACCTGTTTCCCACTTGGTCGAACAAAAGTCAATTTCAGAATTTGGATAAAGTGGTTACCTTAAACATTTATGTATGTTAAGCTACCCGAAATTACTTATTCATTCTTGCGAATGCGTTTCGTTGGTAAAGCGCATGGTAGGGTTTGCGAGAGCAACCTGCGCGCATTATGGGCTTTATCTTAAAATTACCGACAGTGATGGATGACGCCGCGTCGTAATTCATTTATCTGCGATTAAGGGTCGGCTGATGTGCCTCGTCACGCCAACTATCGGCAAATTGACAAGTTGAAATGTTGTTGTGCTAACGCCTGCAAACAGGATCCATTAGGTTTTATAGCTAGCTGTGTTTTTAGAAAGCAATTAGGGAGTGCACACTGCCGCGCGACACTATGGCGCGACACGAAAACAGGACACGAGCTACACAAACTAATACCTACCATATTTGAGTACCCTCACAACCGTGTGTTTTCCTACTTAAATCCTTGGCAAACGACTGAAATGACGTTACAGTACGTGCTCGTGAAAGTTGTGAACTCACTTTGCTTAGCTGAGAATAGAAAAAATCTACATGTTTCAGACACAGAATAGGTTAGATCACAATATGAGGACTAGAAAAAGTACTCAGAATTTAGATAGAATATATAATTCTCATGCACATATTCCGAAAAATGGTGATGAGATGCTATATTTTTCGCAATAACTTTGATACTCATGTGTATCAGTATCAGCGAGGCAGAAAATAAAATTAGACGGTTTTATACTAAGGCGATATTAACTTTCCCGTAATAAAAATGTCTTGGGTGCAGGATAGCGCATTTGCATCACCCATTTATAAGAGGGAACCTGGATAGTCTAGCAAAGCTCCTCGAGGTGCAATGAGCTATTTGGTTTTATTTCTATTCGCTTTATTACACGGAGGCCAAAGTAATGATGTTATTCCTAAATATAAACTGTTGCGTATTTGCAACCCTTCGCTATTGTGAATACGGTTCATGAGCTGAAACTCCGACTACATTCGGCATAAGTAGGTGTCGCGCCGCTCCCAGGGTGCTCCTGATTTGTGAGTGCAGCTGATAACGCGATTTTGATGAGCTCCCCCGGGCTTCGCTTCTATCATTTTCTGATTCACCCGCTCGGAATGTTAATGCCTTCTGGTGCACAAATCGACGACTATTGGTAGATACCAGCAACTAAATTGATAAGCGTATTTGAAATGGAAATAGCTTTGTATGTTAACTCAATCGTGCAAAAATAACGACTTTTTGTGAAACGTCCCTAAATGTCAGGTTTTAGTACCTACCTACTCAACAAACCTACAAAATAAAAACGTAATTAGGTACTTACCTATGTTCTAAAAATAGCTTATCGAATACAACATTCTTATTCTAAAATGTATTTTTATACCTAATCGTCTTTTTTACTCACATTTAATGCTAACTCTGTGATTGGAAGATATTCAATGCAGAGGGAAGTGAAACATTGTGGCAGCTCTGTTGACCGGTAGCCGCCTATCCGACAGCCCTTAGGAGACAGAACGGAAACCTTGTCTTGCGCAATCTACTGTAGACAGATGTCCCACAAACAATATCTAAGTTTGTGTCGCTTTGTCGTAATATTTGCCAAGACTCTGAAAGCCTCGAGTTGAGTTTGAGCGACTTCTCCAGCTTATTACTATTTGTGTTGCCAAGTCAGTTTTCTACCAAGAGCACAAAGCCGCTTTAACTATTTTTGTTACCAAAACATTTACAAAGGGAGCATGTTGTTGTTTGGTAAGTATTGCATTTGATTATTCCATTTATAATGGCGGAGTTAGCGCGGCGCTATGTCGAGTGAACGGCATGTGTTTACGTCGGTGTAAGTAAGAATAATGGCTGGGCATAAATCAGTGGCATCTTCACATCTTTTTGAATGGATACTCACAAACGCCTGCCGCTTGCACGAAGCGCAAATTTACTCAATTCAGAGATTCGGGAATAAGGTCACGTTTGAATAGCTCTGCTTATTTACGCGGGTACATAAATTGGAGTCGATTAACTAGATTAGGGGAATAACGGCTCGACTGTATTGAAGGTTTTAAATTGGTTCGGATTAATATTCTAGTTTTTGACTATACGACGTCTATATGCTTAGTTATGTGATTTCAGTGCTTATAAGCGCAAAGATGATATGACGCTCTGGGGACAAATAAGGAACAGCGAACGATGTTGTATCCAAGTCCTGACTCCCGAATACACAAGTACCTAGGTAGTACCTGCGAGGCTTGCTCAAATAATGAACAAATATTGCATTTAAATATATAATGTATTTAGTAAAAAATCTTTAGTATACTTAGTTATTTTTAGTAACAACATAACTACCTAATACGTACAGTTTTGCTAATTGACAATAGCGAAAATAAGCGCAAATTTGCAAAAAGCTCATACATAGGTCCCCTATACCGATAGGTCCCCTACATCAGCATGTAGATACAATGGTGAAATAATACCTACTTATATATAACTTACAACGAATAACAGTTCTGTTAGAGCAGAACATTATCGTGTAGGCAAATTAACTACGTCGCGCCTCAGTCAATCAATTAGTGTATTATGACACTAATTCACACAGCGACAGACACTGATTACGTATTCACGTAATAATTTACCTAATTGGGTTCAGGATTTGTTAACTAGTTTATTATAATCGCTTTGAAACTAGTATTTAATATCAAATCGGTATAACTATTATTTAATATTGCGGTGTTTCCCAAATCCCAATACCTACTAAATATTCTAAAACTAATTCCAATGATGATACTTATAACATCTTTACTGAAGTGTCGAAAGGCTATGCATGCCTATTTTTGAGAAAACCTATCTTAGATTTCATTCATCATATCCAGAGGTACATATTTATTTTTTAACAAGAGTTTAGTAGCTATGTAAAATATTGAAAAAAAAAGTTTTTTCTGAAAGCCACTTAATCGAGATGAAAGCGTTTTTCCAACTTTTTAGTCAACTTTTGCCGTCAACTTTTAATGCCGGATTATCATCGTGCAGAGCCTGACGTAGGAGTTTGGCTGCGGAAGATGGCCTATTAATCACAAACCCATATTGGACTGGAATTTGTGCATGAGTGCACGGCCGCCACCGCCCCTAGCGAAAAGTTGCGATGAAAGTTGTTATTGTACGTGGGAGTGCGGCCGAGGACGAAACTTGCGACTTACAGGCGTTTATTGAGCGGAAAGCGAGCGAGTTGGCGCCCCGCTCTGTCCAACTTTATTCTCTATTCCAGTTTGGGGGTTACTTTTGTGACGACAGGTAAACGGGTAGTTGAGGTATTTCAATGAATCCACATTGTTTTTCTACCCGAGGCAAGAATAGCTGTATATTAAATTAAAGTGCAGTGGACATATGAAAGCATGTTTAAGTCGGCGTCGGCGAGTAAATTGAGGCCCTTGTTTTTATGCGTCCATGTTTTTACATGTTATGAGATTCCGTCCCGAGTAAAGTTGGCTTAACGAGTTATGGATGATACGATGTCGTAAAAATGTGGCGCCCAAGAAAGATCACGGCTTAAATCAACATTTTAATTAAGTGATTGGATCAAGGGTGATTTTCAGCTGGATTTTCAGGAGTACATATTCATTTTTCAACACTTAAATAGAGATTAAGTAGAAATTTGAATTTGTATGTCTTTATTAAATCAATGTCGACAATATATTACAGAAACTTTAGCAATTAATCAATTAACAATATAATTTATCTTTATTGAGTACGATGGTCGTAATTCACGATATTTAAACGCATCATAGAACAAGAAATTATTTTTCCCCTCACTAGCTCGGAAACACGTGTTTTGTCATTTAATACCAGCGGGTAAAAACGCATTTTAACCACTAGTGGATAAATAATTTGACCTTGAATAGAGGCAAATTTTCTACTTTAAAATTGATAAAAGTGGGTTAATCTAGTGATGAAGATGTTTTACCATCTGTGGAACTACTGGAAGCAGTGATAAAGGCGTTTTTTGCGTTGTACTTTCCTCGCTATAGTGAGGGGAAAAGTTTTGTGTTACACACGAGTGCAAATGTATTTTACTTCTCGTGTGTTGAAAAACTCGCAAGCTCAGGATTCACTGGTGGCTTCGCTCGTGGTTCAACTATAGAATCCTTTCGCTTGCTCGTTTTTCAATTCCACACTCTGCGTTAAAATACAAATTTGCACTCTTGTATAACAAATAACTGAGTTAACACAATTCGATTTCCGTACCCGGTCCATCAACTGGAAGTCACATGAAAATTTTGTATAATAGATGTTTTTTACGGTGGCGATTATCCCAAAGTTACCAAAGTGATTTCTGTGGGTTATTTTACGAGTTAAGCATTGCTAAGGAAAAGACGCAATTTCGCGCGTCCCTTCAGAAGGGTAAGGACTCTTATAAACATCGGCGTTGGCCGCCGCTGCTCGCGTAATCTCCCGAAAACATAAAAGCGTATGAAAACTTTAGTGTCCATAAATTTTGCCAATACAAGCGAGGACGGTACGAAATACTTTAGCGAATGGCGTGTTAGCCTCAACTTGCTGCGACACAGATTGCAAGCTAAGCCCTTTGTAAATTTTGTAGGAGAGTGGCTCTCGGGAATGAGACAATAGAAGTATCTACCTATTGCAAAGTACTTTGAAGTTGTTAATTGCGTACATAATGTTCCACGAAAGCCCGAACTACTTAAAAGCCGAAGTAAGTTTGTTTTAAAACACAATTTTCTACTTGAACAACAAGAGATCCAGGCTTAAGCAGTTGTCTGAGCTTCGTTATCAAGTTCTCAAAACACCAGTATGACCCAGGCTGTGGTCGAACGGTTTATTAAGAGCGCGCTTATTGTTCCACTCTACACTGCATCGGTATTCCGGCATACGCCACCGTATACTCCGAGCCAATAATGCATGTAACTACAAAACGAGTGAGTTTCAACATTTTGGCGTGGATTTCGTTTGGGAATCTATTTGACTGTCGGTTGGACGAATGCTCAAAGCAGACAAATATGCGAACAGTCCCGACGCGTACGTCGGTCATTTGATAGCAATCAAATTAGGTATACGCCCATCTAATTAACCAACTAATCAACGGATGAAATGATAGTTAGCTCGCACTTAATTAACGTATTCTCAACTTTATTAAACAGAATAAATTTAAAAGTGGAAAATGTCTGCCTTGGGTGAGACTTGAACTCACCCAAGCTCGCTTCGCTGGCTTGGTTGAAGTCTTGGTGGCTCAGTTGGCAGAGCGCTGGAGTATCGATCCAGAGGCCGTGAGTTCAAGTCTCACCCAAGGCAGACATTTTCCACTTTTAAATTTATTCTAAGCCTAACGGCATCGATTGCAGACGTTTCTGCTAATCAGAAGTTAAAATTTATTAAACAGATCTATATAAGTAATTAATTAAATTAATTACTAGCTTTTTCCCGCAGCTTCGCTCGCGTTAAATTCGAAAATTGCGGAATGAACTCCATACAAACTTCGTGACATACGAAGTGGGGAGTTCGAAAGAGACAAAAAGCCTATGTCACTCTCCATCCCTTCAACTATCTCCACATAAAAAACCTTGACCATATGTACGTCGCTCCGTTTTGCCGTGAAGGACGGACAAACAAACAGACACACACACTTTCCCATTTAAAATATTAGTATGGATTTAAATATTATTATGGATTTAAGTACCTAATGTAAGTACCTAAGTTATATTTGTCTTGTTTGTCGCTTTCATTTCTCCCTTAGGTTTAGTCGAAGTCCACTTTGGGATATGGGAATATTGCGATGTGTGCACTGTCACTGGCAATATTACAATTTCGTTTTCTTTGAACCGCTTGATTGTTGATAGTGGCATTGAAGTACCTTCGTGTGCTCCGATTACCACTTTTGGGAATACAGGCGTGAGTTTATGTATAAATATACAAGTATGTACCATTGTCAAAATGTCCAATTAATATAATTATTTGAATTTTATGAACTCTACGTGAACGAGCGCCGTAGGCCCGTCGTGAGCTTCTCAAGACACTTCTACTTATTATCTTAAAAAAACTACGTTCTCTGCCCATATACATATAATGTTCATGACATATCACTTATCATGTACATATCTATAAAGATACTTTAATTGTGTTAGATGACCTAGAATTCCAATGGAATTAAATTTAAGCATTGGGATATTATTGTAAATATGTACTTCAAAAATACACGTCTCCAGAGAATACTGGACATTTTAAATTAAAAATGCTCCATCAAGTAACAGCATAATACAGATCCAAGCAGAATAATCATCGCTCTCTCGGCAGTTTATTTGATCAAGTATTAAATCGAAACCAGGCGCACGTATCGTTTCCTCGGTCATTTGAGCATGTTCCTTGTATTAGTCGTACGTAGGATAGGCACGTTCACAATTTGTGGCTACGGGTTGTCACGAATGGATTGTGCAATAATCAGAAATTCGGGCCGATATTGGCCTAGATTGCGAAATGACGGACTGTCGCCGTGTCGACCGCCGCCGCTGCGGCCGGCCGCCGCCGCCGGCAGCGCGGGCGCGGCTGCAACGGCCATTTGTAATTCAATTACGACTAGCCCCGTCTGCGGTGCCACCATCCAGTCCTACCAACGAGCGCAATAAAATTCATGAGCCTCTTGTTACATTCATGAGGGAAATCGAGAAAAAATACGGTGTCTTATATACGAAAGGCAATATAAACAAGTGACGTTATAACTTTCACTTTCACGAGCTTGACTTTACTTGGAAATAAGTATGTGAAAAATAATTCAATACAAAATAATACTCGCTCAAAACCTCCGAGCACAAATCCGAAGACCTGATGAACAATAACAAAACTAGCCGCGCTTGTTCTTATAGGTAGTGAAGTTAAGTTAATTATTGAAAAGGTAACCAACTTGGCTCGGCTTCCGCTTTTACAGAAAATAATCGTCTTCGGTCGGGCACTGGGGATTTAGTTCTTTATTTCTGTTAAACAAGAAAGATACTTTACTGGGTTACTGGATACAAAAGTTTACGGAGTATCATTGATAATTTTAATGAAAACAGACTTTGTTTCTTTCGAGTAACCATAAAGACATGAAAAAAAGTTTTTAGTTGGTTCCATTCCACATGGCTGTATTTTATTTAATGTTTAGCGGCCGGTCCGGCCGACGAAGCCAGCGCGTTTTCTTTTATGAACCCGGCCACGATAAAGATAAAATTTTATAAAATTATCTACTCTATTTTGTCGCCGCCTCGCTCCTCGGTGATGTAATTTATTGCATTGTATCGCAGTTTAATTATGAAGGATAATACTTTAAAGATTTATTACTGGAGCTTTAGCTCCGGAAGATATAATCATGAAACTTTAGGGAAATATTAATGTTTAATTTGCATTTCCTAGCGTTCACATCTTCTGTAAAGGCTGTAATAATTGGTAATTCGATTGGGCCGCGCCCCGCGCCGCATCGGTCTTGAATACGTACCACTGCAACGACAAAATCTGTTGTAAAAACATCGGGAGGCCTTTATTTGGCAAACTTTTGTATTAGAAGGTACGCATTTGCATAATAGAATTTGTGTTACGGAAACGAAGCCCCTTAATATAGAAATTTCTTCGGCAGAGTAAAATTCCAGGTGTCTTATTAAATAATTTGTAAGCGTGCACAAAACATTGACGAGCCAACGCGTTTAATTAACTTGCTTTAATCAGCGCGGCTTCAAGTGGCTTAGTGCCATTTTATAGCACCTTAGGCTTTATTACAACTACCGACAAGGTAAATTTGTCACACATACACACATATCGCACATTGTCATCTTTTATAACAAATAATTAATATCGTTCATTGCATTGCTATTTGTAGATTGAATTGAAAACCTCAATTACTTAAAATTCAGACTCGAAAAGAGCAGTTAACGAGTAATCCATTTGTACATTGGCCAGTTTTTTCGATGCCAGCGCTGATTTCGGTTCAGTGTATTTAGCTGAAACAAAACTCTTTGTGCAGATGTTCACGTTCAGAGCCATGGCAGGGATTATACGATTGAAACATGGCGGCGGCGTAATAACGTGTACACAACGCTGCACGATTTTTGCGACCGACTCACGTGCCCTGCCGACATTAATTACCTCCGTATATGAACATGGTTCGGGAGAAAACTGAAACCGAAACCAAAAAGGTACCCGAAAAAAATAAAGGGCCCCGAAATAATATTGATGGAAGTTTGCAATCGAAACAAAGTAATTATACCGCTTTGTTGGCTTACGTGCTCCAACGCGCACTCGCCCTAACTAACTGGTTCGTCCTATTAATTTTGGGTAGGCTTTAATTTCTAAGAATTCACACTTTCCATTATCCTCTTATTCCAACATAAACTGAACCGAATTTCAAATCTTAAAAACCATTTGAGTTCGAATAGCGCAAACTTGGGGGTTCTAATTTTCCAGCGATGCTTGCAAATTACAAGCAGCAGGCCTCCCGCATAAATCCAACCTTTTCAAGTTAATAAAAATGATTTAAGTACGCATTAAAAGGATCTTTCGCACACATAGAACATGGAATTTATAATAGTAATAATACTGAGATTGTTATTGTCCTGTGCGCCTAGAACCTCGACTCTGTCGACTGCTTTATTTGTGGAAACGACATAATTGTGCGGACTTGGTAATTGGTGCCGTAAATCTAACTCTAAATCTTTATTATATTCTAGGTAATATATGTGAAAGGGTTAATATGTTTTCGATTTTGTAATGTATCTTGCTTTACGAGTAGAGAGATAAGACCAATGTTGCTAATTCAAAAGTATTGAATTTATTGATAAGTTGTGCATTTCTTGCTCACGTAGGTACTGTCAGTGCAAGATATGTAAGTTAGCAACGATTTTTACTCCGGTGCAAATGTTATATTAAACTTCGAATTTCGATGAAATTATGACGTTTACTCAACCCTTGACTCTACGAACTTGAAAAAAAATCAAATATCCATTTTGCAGACGGGAATTAATAGCGCATAACTAAGTTTTAACACTTATATTGGACGTTGCGAGGACGATGTTGTCCCCGTGGTCTCGAAAAAGACGTCGAGCGAGTAACAAGTAAGACACATAAGTAACAAAATTGTAAACGATTGTCGAAATCGTTTACAATTTTTGTTACTTATGTGTAAAAATCGTGAAAACAATCCGTGACACCCAGAGTAGACACCCAGACCCAGACTAGGAGAAAAGTATCATCATTTAAGTTGGGCATCGGGACCAGTACTTAGGAGTTGGATAAAAAATATGGAGAAACTAAATGAAGTACATAGTTATCTCTGCAGTGATCTGCATAATACATTCCGGCTCGAGTTACCAAGTGCCTAGACAAAGTTCTCTGGCAAAGTCTGTCGGATTCATTCTATCGTCCACATTCTTTTAAGTGCAACTTTAGCTTTCACACCCGAAATTCTTAAAATGTTTAAGACATGTTTTGAATTTTACAATCTAGATGATATTTATGAAGGTGCAAGATACGCGATTGTAACTTACTTGTACTGCTAGGATCAAATTTTCTTTTAGCACCTATACATTTTCAACACCACGAAAACTTAGTATCCATACAATAGGCTAACTAGACTCGTATGGAATTTAGCACATCAAGTTATTGTTTTCTGTAGTATTTGACTTAAGAAATCAATATTTATAGCTTGCGGGGATTAAAAGTGCGTGATGACTGCGTATTTTTAATTAAAAATGTGTGTATGTTTTTTTTAAATTATGAACTCCGAAAACGGTTTTGGCCATTGGAGTGACGTCACATAATTCAAATCAACTATGGAAATTAGAGGTACTAATTTAATCTCTATCCTATCTCGGACACTGGCAATCAAATATATGAAAGAGCGCGTTCCTAGCACACAGTCTAAGCTCGTGTAAGTGAACGCGCACTATGCTTGTATGAGTGACATATGACAGGTCGACTGTTCGCGTTTTTGACAGGCGGTAACTGTGAGGTAACCGAGAGGGCGTGGGCGGCACTTTCAGCGGGGAGCGGGAGTGACCATACTGTACGATAGTACTCTTTATTATACTGTGTCTCTATAGAAGCAACCTCTATTGTATTAAAATTCATAGTCGTTGCTCGGCTGTGTAGCAAATATTTTATCTAAATCGACTTACGTCATGTCATAGATATTCTATAGATTAATATGGCTGATGTTGTTTTTGCCTGATCACGTATAAGTAAACTTTAATTTATTTTTTTACGGTTTTAAGTCGTAATTAAGTATGCTACTATTTTTTTTCGTTTAATTAGACAGTAATTAATAATATAAGACATACTTTGAAAAATGGTCAAGTAGCCTATTACCAAAGCTATTTAATTATTATAACAACTACATGTTTTACTTTCTTTTCTAATGTATTAACTAAGTGATTGTGATGATATACATATATCATTATATGTGCGTTTTATTTTCATTGCTGCTACCTTAATTGAAGCTTCATCTAATGAGATTATGTTAAATATGAACATTTTCAACACAACGAATACGATTTTCATTTATCTTTAAACGAAATCACTTTTAAAATAAAAATGAAGTACTGAGCTTAATATAAAGCACAATGTCTCAGAGAAAAATAATAGCAACGAAGAAATGTCTTTTAATATTTCTTGTCAATTCGTGGACTCTTTTAATTTCCTAGATTAATAACTGGGAGATAAATTTCCAGTTAGGTTGTAACAATAGTGGCGGGCTATGGCGGCGGTCGTAAAGCGTGGAAACATTTAGAGAATTGCGAGCGACGGTCCGGCTGAATCTACCGAGATTCATCTGTGACAAAGAAAATTGTAGGTAGGTAACGGGAGCGGCATTCGAATTTCAAAAATCTCTTGTTGCCATTCAGTAAGAATCATCTTGCTCGCAAATCTACGTCAGTATAAGAGGGATGTCCGGACAGATATTTGAAATTAAATTGGCATCAATTAGTACGTTCGAATCGGCCTCTGGGGGTAGAAACTCGCCGCACGTAGCCTCATTGCAATAAATACTTACCTGTATTAACGGCGAGGGCACAACGTGTGTGCCAACGAAAGGAGGTCTAGTAGGAGGGTTTAGTACCTTAGAAGGGTTTGCTTGATCAATATTGAACAATGGTTTTGATATATCTTAGAATCCTCTCGCTTCCTCTGTACATTGTAAAGTGGTGCTTCTAGTAGGTTGATTCCACAAAAATATCCCGTCTCTTATTTTTGAGACCTCTAACTATATACAGAAAACCACAAAAAGACTTAAATATTTTGACAAATCAGTTTCCCAATTTTCACACTAAGTACCTATACTTTTTAAAACAAAAGAAGCACGTAAAGCGCGGCGGCCAGTGCGCGTATGGCACGACAACCTCAATGGTAGCACAAACCAAGGAGGCTGATAGCGGCTTACAATAAATACATAAACATAAGTTGAAATCCGATAATCCAATGCCATTTAATGTGTGCCTAAATCGACAAAAAACCTATGTCCAAAATGTTTTACTTCGAAATCTCTTTGAAGCCTTATTGCGACACTTATATTAAAATACAGACGCATTAAAAATGTATAATGAAAATAAAACTGTGACCCAAAACTCTTTAGTCACTTTTATGGCATCAAAAGGGTCCTATTTAAAGCTATAATTTAAATAAACGACCCATTCCACACGCGGTAAAAAAGATAAGTCGACTAAGCATAACGCGAGTAAACTATGCGTTAGAGGGTGAGGCTGATTCTAATGTAACAATTGAACGGTAGACAGTAACTGTTTCGATATCATTTTAATACAATCTAGACCTGTAAGGTAAGCATGGTCGCGCGATAAACGATACAACATCAGGCCATCCTTTTCGCACTATTTGTAAGTGCGATAGGGAACCGATGCGATAAAGTTTATCGAACTAGTGTGATACGCCCGCTGTTCCTCGTTTTGTCTGACGCGTAAAAAATTAATACTTTGCTCATTGATTTGCCATCAATAAGTTGTATAGTTGTCAAGGGGCATTCCACGATAATGTCGCTTACGAAATGCTTTTGCCTTGTATGGCAGCTATTTCAATCAAATCCGTAATAGTAGAGCGGCGAGAGGGTCTCGGAAAAAGTTGATGTGACTGGAGAGTATACTGCTGACAAGTGGCATCGTTGTGATCGCTAGACTTTACTGAGTACGAAATAATGACTTGTCGTATTCTCAGACTGTGGGGGGGGTTAACTATGACGTCACAAAGATCGCGGTCCCGGGTTTCAATTTTTTGCGAATTTGTCTAGAACCCCTTATCCAATTTTGAAAAATGAGGTGTCGATTGAAAGCGTAAAACATGCTGATTAAGATTTATTATATGTGAAAAGTATAGTTTTGTTAGTTATTTTTTAATTAACAATAATGCAAAAAATACGTTTTTTTTACTCTCTTTTTTGATTTTTGTGACTCAAAAAGGCAATGAAAACGGCCACTTAGCTAAAAAATATGTTATATAAATCATTTAACTACATTATTAAGCTATCTGTTGCTTTTTGAATTTCTACGATCGGATAATAAATGAGCAAACTACAACCACATACCTGTAGGCGGGGAGTACCGCTTGACACGCGTTCCCATACATTCGGCGTCTACCAAATTACACCTCGCGCAAAATTCGTTTCAAGCAGATATACCTCTTATCTTATTCATCGTAACCTATCAATATTGATATCATTTGAAAGCACAATTAAAGTACTTTAAAAAAGAATGTCAATAATTTTTTTAAATCAATAATCGCCAGTCTGTGGCGGTTACAAAGGAAAAAAGTGGGTATGCAATTTGACTGGTTTCCTAGGTTTGATACCTTAGACGAGTTTAAAAGGGGAGGTAAAGGTGACATATGGGTTTTTCCCTGGCCTAAAAGCTACACAGAGGGTCAGGGGAGAAAAAACTAGGGTTTAAGTTTAGTTTTAAGTTATTTCTTTCTTTATTTGTTGATTTTATTGTGTTTAATTTTTTTGTAATTTTATCAAGGATACACGTTGGTTTCTTTTGCTAAAAGTTGCCTTTTTTATGAGAAATGTTATGAATTTTATGGCTTTTTCCGATAGAGACTAAAATTAACTTTCAAATAAGGCCACATAGTCATACTTTTACTTATATAATATTAAGGGTATGACTATGTATCAGTAGGCCACATAGTCATACTTTTACTTATATAATATTAAGGGTATGCCTATGTATCAGTATGACTATGTGGCCTTATTTGAAAGTTAATTTTAGTCTCTATCGGAAAATGCCATGAAATTCATAACATTTCTCATAAAAAGGGAATTTTCAGCAAAAGAAACCAATGTGTATCCTTGATAAAATTACAAAAAAATTAAACACAATAAAATCAACAAATAAAAGAAAAATAACTTAAAACTAAACTTAAACCCTAGTTTTTTTCTCCCTGACCCTCTGTATAGCTTTTAGGCCAGAGAACAACCCATATGTCACCTTTACCTCCCCTTTTAAACTCGTCTAGGGTATCAAACCTAGGAAACCAGTCAAATTGCATACCCACTTTTTCCTTTGTAACCACCGCAGACTGGCGATTATTGATTTTATGAAAATGATTGACATTGTTTCTTAAAGTACTTTAATTGTACTTTCAAATGATACCAATATTGATAGGTTACGATGCATAAGATTAGAGGTATATCTGCTTGAAACGAATTTTGCGCGAGGTGTAATTTGGTAGACGCCGAATGTATGGGAACGCGTGTCAAGCGGTACTCCCCGCCTACAGGTATGTGGTTGTAGTTTGCTTATTTATTATCCGATCGTAGAAATTTAAAAAGCAACAGATAGCTTAATAATTTAGTTAAATGATTTATATAACATATTTTTTAGCTAAGGGGCCGTTTTCATTGCCTTTTGAGTCACAAAAATCAAAAAAGAGAGTAAAAAAAAATATTTTTTGCATTATTATTAATTAAAAAATAACTAACAAAACTATACTCTTCACATATAATAAATCTTAATCAGCATGTTATACGCTTTCAATCGACACCTCATTTTTCAAAATTGGATAAGGGGTTCTAGACAAATTGGCAAAAAATTGAAACCCGGGACCGCGATCTTTGTGACGTCATAGTTAACCCCCCCACAGTCTGAGAAAGCGACAAGTCATTATTTCGTACTCAGTAAAGTTTACCGATCACAACGATACCACTTGTCAGCAGTATACTCTCCAGTCACATCAACTTCAAAACTAGACGACTTTTTTCAATTCCGCCGCCTTACTATAAAGCTCGAGAAAATACTGCAAGTTTGTTAACCAAGCATTAAAGGTTGTCAGACACAACTTCGCTTTCTTAGCGTCTTCAGAAGTACTTATTAGAAGAATTGTGTTTCGTAAGCAAAATTCTCGTGGAATGCTCCTCTAGCTAAATTATGTATAGACACAGAATAAATAATAGTACAAGCACAGAAGTGGTACAGAGAGCGGCGTTTTCGAAAATCTCATTTTAAGATCATAAAAAAATAATTTCGTAAGCAAAATTCTCGTGGAATGCTCCTCTAGCTAAATTATGTATAGACACAGAATAAATAATAGTACAAGCACAGAAGTGGTACAGAGAGCGGCGTTTTCGAAAATCTCATTTTAAGATCATGTTTTTTCTAACTTTAGCGTTCTGGATTTTAAGTTTTTTTTATACTTTCGCTCGGTAGGAAAATACCCTAACATAGGTCTAAATTGCACATAAATAACCATAATAAAATATGATCTTAATACAACATGATTTTACTGCCATAATATGAGTTAATAATGCGTGCATTACAAAGGATTGTGATTTCAGGCGAACTATCCGTTCCTAGAATGAATAATTCGGGTCTACGGAAATAAAGTACACAGGAAACGAATTCTATCCTTTTTTAGGGTTCCGTAGTCAACTAGGAACCCTTATAGTTTCGCCATGTCTGTCTGTCCGTCCGTCCGTCCGTCCGCGGATAATCTCAGTAACCGTAAGCACTAGAAAGCTGAAATTTGGTACCAATATGTATATCAATCACGCCAACAAAGTGCAAAAATAAAAAATGGAAAAAAATGTTTTATTAGGGTACCCCCCCTACATGTAAAATAGGGGCTGATATTTTTTTCCCTTCCAACCCCAACGTGTGATATATTGATGGATAGGTATTTAAAAATGAATAAGGGTTTATTAAGATCGTTTTATGATAATATTAATATTTTCGGAAACAATCGCTCCTAAAGGAAAAAAAAGTGCGTCCCCCCCCTCTAACTTTTGAACCATATGTTTAAAAAATATGAAAAAAATCACAAAAGTATAACTTTATAAAGACTTTCTAGGAAAATTGTTTTGAACTTGATAGGTTCCGTAGTTTTTGAGAAAAATACGAAAAACTACGGAACCCTACACTGAGCGTGGCCCGACACGCTCTTGGCCGGTTTTTAATAGTTTGCCCATAGCCACTAAAAATAAAATAATACATCTAAATTATAACATTTATGTAGAATAAGGTTAAAAAATACATTACGATTATGCGTAGGTATTTATACTTAATGTGTTTATTTCGTTTCATTTCGTTTATCCGATCAGATATCGGATGTAAGAGCGATATTTCATATAAGTATTAAAGGCGCCATCTTTGATTTTTGCCTGTGACATTCCTGCTACATCCGATATCGGATCGGATAATGAAAACGATCTAAGACTCTAACGCTGATTAATACTCACGTTTAAGCATGACTCACACTAGAACGGGGCGGACCGTCGACGGAACGGCGCGGGACGACGCCGTACGGCAGCTCGACGGTGCGCCATCGCCTCCTGCCCGGCACCGGGCCATACGATTCGAGTACACGCAACCGTTGAGTCTACGTTCACGACGCGGAACGGGGCGGTCCGGTAGCGGGCTGTCAGACCTAACTGAGTCGCCCGAGCAACGGACTGTTGGTTTATGTCAAATGTCAGTCAAATTGAAAATGTAATTTTAAGGAGAAAAATGGACCAAAGTACGAGACCAAAATTTTGGCTCTTGCGGAAATAATAGCTAACGAGGAATCTGCAGCTTTAACAACACAATTGGGCGTTCATTCACTTTTACGCACTCGTTCGGAATACGGGGTAAGTACTAATTATATGCAACATTAGTTAAAAATAAAAGTCATTAAGACGTACGACGACAAATTTAGTGATTATTTTTACATGACTCAAGATTATCTCGAAATTAATAGTAAAATAAAGAACACCATTTCAGAAACCCATTTCCAGCAAACGCCATCAGGCTCTTTGCTTTAAGGTAATTGCTCAAGGTTTTAACGCATTCACTGCCACCAACGCATATACGCGTTTTCGTTACTTTCACCAATTTGTGACTTTGCCTTTAGTGCCTTCGACGCACAATATGTGAGTCCTGACTTTGTATGTCATGTAAACATTAAATTAGTATCGACTCACATGTGCGTCGGAGCCACTAGTTTATACGAAAGCGACTGCCATCTGACCTTCCAACCCGAAGGGTAACTAAGGCCGTACTGGGATTAGTCCGGTTTTCTCACGATGTTCTCCTTCACCGAAGAGCGACTGGCAAATATCAAATGGCATTTCGCAAATAAATTTCAAAAAAAACATTGTTATGAGCCGGGGTTCGACCCCGCGACATCCGAGTTGAAAGAAGCACGCTCTAACGCCTCTAACCACTAGACTACCAGTGCTTATACTTACGAGAATATATGGTACATGTAGTAAACCTAATTTTATGTAATTTGTTTTTTTTTTGTCTAGAAGGGAAAATGGGAAACTAAGATACACAAAGAGTATCTGTTGTTTTTCCTATTTCTGTTGATAAGATGTCATTCTTTACTATTATTCACACGAGTAAAAACGCATTTACTTATGCTATACAGACAGTTTCTGTGTAAAGCACCAAAATGTATGTAACTAATATAGTTAACAGCATCATAGGGATCTTCCGTATAAATACGAGGAAATATAGTAAGTAGGTAGTATTAACTTATTATTGCAGCTTTTTGAACGTGGAGATTCCTTCGAAACCCTGTCCCTCAATTTTAAGATGGGGCTTTCGACTGTTTACGTTTTAGTGAAATACGAACTGATGAATTTGAGGCTGTGGCATTTAACTCAAATACATATCTACATTGTAGCACCTGCTGATAGTGGTTCAGTCTATTTTAATAACAAAAAATATTTTTAATAGCCAAGAGTTTGCTTTGGTTGGCTCACTTCGCTTGTTCACTCCGCGCCATAATGTTTAGATCCCCCCACCATATGTATTACATAGTGGCTAGTGATCCAGTCGTCGTCGGTTCATACATATCATATCCAATCACCAAATATAATGTTTTTTTTCTATAATTGTGATTTACGATTAATGTTGCTGCTATACCAACTTTAAAAAAACATTGATACTTACTTATCTTCTTACTGGCCACATCAATCTGTCAAAATTTTATGTCAAATTTATCGCTTATTCATCAATGTAGTCTAATGCGTATAAAATATAAATATTGATGTAAAATTAATATAGGCAGTAAAGTTGTTAAAAAGGGATACATTTATTACTCAAATAAGTTAGACAGCATGACAGTAAAACCAAACCATAACAGTGAAACAGAAGGTACCTATTTTGTACCAGTTAATCTTCGGGCTAGATCTCGCTCGTGCGAGGAGGCCCTAAAAGACTTGTGAACCCCTTGTGAACGCCCTCGGTGATCCTTAACTGGCGTGAACTGGCGCAGGATAGGGCAGAGTGGCGATCTCTTGTGTCGGATCTCGTGTGATCCTCTTTGGGTCGCTGAGCCAGTGAAGTAAGTAAGCAAGTAATCTCCTGGACACAAAGAGATGAAATACTACTGGGTTCCTTATAAGTGTCATTGAAAACTACGATACCCACAGATTTTATCTGTGAAAATACCAGCATTCTTGCTAAAACGTGTGTTTAGTTTTTCCTACCCTGTACATACCTTGCTGCGCTTTAAAAATTGCGTGAAGCGTGACATGGTTGCCTTTGATATCCCATGGTACCAGTGGCAGCAACTGGCCGAAAACCGGCCCATGTCGCGTCGTGCTGTCCACGACGGTCAATCCAAGCACGACAATGCCGTGTTCTTCTCTTTGAATGATAAACGCATGAGGTGCCACGAGCAGGTCTCCAACCCCCTCCCACCTGGGAGAGCATACACTTGCCGCGTTTGTGGACGAGGGATTCTCTCTCGAATTGGGCTACACAGCCACGAAGTGTCGTTCGAAATAATTCGGATGCTGCTTAAATCATCTGTCATCCTATTATTATACATAGGTCCCATAATAAAAACCCTATAATCAAAGACCCATGCTTATTGTTTGTAAACCTGCTTTCAGATTATGAGTATTAGCCACGATATAACTCATGAAGGAGGGAGAACCTAGAGAACAAACCTATGGAACGAGAGACGAAGTTGGTCATAAATAGAACAGGAGCGATGAGATATTGGGTACGTGCAAAAATTTATTTATTTTACTTTGAACATGTAGTTAACCCTTAAACATCTGTTTCATAGACTGTCTTTGTACCCTTCTCCCCTGCTTTAATACCATGTTATACTCGTAGCTCAACTTGACTGTGATAATGACTTTAAGATGAAGTATTTTTCACTTTTCCGTTCGTCCGACATATCGTGAAAGTTTACAGCTCCGAGAGCCACTAGCTTTAAAACTAAATATTGCTTTATTATTGTATTCAGTGATATTCCGTCGTAGTTTGCTATGGAACCCTACAGAAATGAGTATTACATGTAATTACCTGGTAACGATACGAAACTTGACTCAAAGATCCAAATTGTTAGATTACAGGAGGAAAGAAAAAGTTAAAGACAAATTATTTTTGCCACCACGTAACAATGAATAAGTTATGTAAGGGCTTGAATTATCAAATTCTGTTTTTGTAATGCATACAACATCTGTGACCTAGAAAAATGGCTATAGTGTTTAGTATAGTATACAATATATATTATTATAAATAAGTTGCCACGCCTTAATAGTGTACTTTTTTAAGTCCATTGTAACCATGTATATAAGACCATGGATGCAATAAATATGTAGTCAATATGAAAACTTGATGGTATGTCTATTTTATATTTGTGTTTTTTAGATTTATGTCACACATTTTTTGAGGTAATTGCTTTTGTGTGTAAACTTGGATTTTTGGTAGGAATATTTACAATTAAGGTTGAACATCTTTGGTTTTGTCTGGTATTTGTCAGAATTCATTCCATAGTTCAACTATGAGAGGCTGGAAGTTGCTTATTATTTTGTAGTTATGGCTAGAGAACTGGGATTTCTTAGGAATTTTCCAGCCCTTGTTCATTAGGTACGTCTTCGCACTAATTATGCACCAGCGATATTTCCATAAATCAATTCTAAATTCAACATTATACATAAAATAATACCTACGTAAAAGACGTCGAACAAGGTAATGTCATTAAATATAACAGTATGTCGAAAGAAACAGTAATGTAGTATACTATATGCAGACCTTAATTTTATCATATAAGAGGCAAGCGATCAGAAACCATGGACGTCCTCAACACCATATGTTTGTGTTGTACCTACAGTTTGGAATGTGTAAAACAAAGTAGGTACGTAGTTTGAACGTATAGTAAGTAGGTATAGGTATACACTCGTATATACGACCCTTGATATATGACTAAAATATTTCTTTGTTTATCTAGGTAGATGTCATTCCCGTCGTACTCGGTCGTACGTTCTATTACGTGAATTACGTCGTAGTAAAATGTATTCAGTTTGTTGTTAGGTTGTAAAGTTAGATATCTGGGGCAGGGATACGCAAGAAGTCTAGGCTATGACGTTTCATCATCCTCCTTGCGTTATCCCGGCATTTGCCACGGCTCATGCCTAGGGTCCGCTTTGATAACTAATCCCAAGATTTGGCGTAGGCACTAGTTTTTACGAAAGCGACTGCCATCTGACCTTCCAACCCGAAGGGTAACTAGGCCTTATTGGAATTAGTCCGGTTTCCTCACGATGTTTTCCTTCACCGAAAAGCGATTGGCAAATATCAAATGACATTTCGCACATGAGTTCAGAAAAACTCATTGGTACGAGCCGGGTTCGAACCCGCGACCTCCGGATCGAAAGTCGCACGCTCTTACCGCTAGGCCACCAGCGCTCTAGGCTATGAAGTTTATAGGTATTTATTAAGCCGTGGCATAAGTAAGTGGTGGCGGTAAATGGATCGTGATGTAGCTATAGAGTCGTCTTTTTTTTAAATACCACGTCGGTGGCATACGATCCACATGATGGAAGTCACAATCGCGTTCTTTCAATGCCTTGATTGATTGCCGGGAGTGGACTTAGGCAGTTTCATGTGCTCTACCTGCCCCTTATGAGAATACAGGATTGCATACCTATTTATATGTATGTATGTATATAGCTGAGCGTTACTGTTCTAGCCTCCTGTTTCTCTCTGCTCTCCTTTCGCTCTTCTGTAGGGGCGCGACAGAGCCAGACTGCGTTTTGTTTGCCATGTAGCGTTAACAATTTGTCACTTCTGCTAGGCTGGCAGGTGAAAATAATAATTGCAGTAATAAATATTAAACATTTGTAGTTAAAGGTTGGCGCTTCCTATTAACTATAATATAATGTACCTGTATCAGGAAGACCCGCTTTGTAGATTTGTTATTTGCAGAGTAACAATCAAAAGAAAAAGCTTGTTATGCTAGTGCATTTTTTTCTATATGCATTGTGTTCTCGTGTGTGTATTATAGTGAGGTTTAGAAAGATTTGATCGACCACTGTAGCGATACGATCACTGTGTAGATGTGGCTCAGGGTTCAGCTCGTAGCCCGAGGAACAGGATCAGCAGCAATAACGTAGACCACGCCTTTAGATTTGTATAGTTTTAATGAAGAATAAAGTATGTTCTGTACAAAAATAAGTAAGTGCGTAGGTAGGTATATAAAATGGGTACGTATGCGTGCATCTAGTAGTGACATCAATAGTAAATTAAATACCTTGAGTGGGGTTCGATCTCTTTGTAGCAACAGCTTGGACAATCATAGGCCGCTTAATATCGACGCTGGCTCGCTCCCGATAATGTACGGTCGGAAAAAGGCGGTAGGACCATGTGGCCAGAGGGATGAGGATGACACAATTACACACACTAATAGTCGAGTCTGTACGAAAGTACGGTTCCTAAGATACAATTTGCAGTCCATCTGCATCAGCCGGCAGCCCCTAGGATTCACGATTTCATTTCCTTTCCACCCCTTAACTACTAAGTGTGGCTATGGAACTTGAGCAGGTCGATGTGCTCTTTCTATCCATTTTGGGAATACGGGCGTGAGTTGTGTGTGTAATGAGTGAGTTGCGTGAGTAAGGGGTCTAAAAATTGTGATGAGTCATCATGGTTTACAGCACTAGTCAATAAGAGAAAAGCGACACCAAGGTTTTTTATAGGGCTGATTAATACAGTTACTTTTTCAGGTCACTTAGGCCTGATATATTTTGACATGTTTCATATCGTAGGAAAATAGCTCAAAAGCAAAAAAGAAGTTTAACGTTGCACGCGATAGACAGATAAGACCAATGATAATTTGGGTTCGAATCCCGGTACGGGCATTTGTTTGTGTGATGAGCACAGATATTTGTTCCTGAGTCATGGATGTTTTCTATGTAAGTATGTAAGTATTTAAATAATTTATAAAAGAAGATCTATAATGGCTATAAGGCCAGGCCGGGCAATAGTAACTGCAGGGAAGTAATAACTAATCAGAATATCTTCCATATTTTACATTATTCACTGTATTTCTATATATGTCCAGATAGTGTGTAAGCTGTTTGATAAGTTCACCGTGGCGTGGATGGCCTTGATATACCAAATGATCTTTGATCTACACGCTCGTGTAGTTTTCGACGAAATAGGTTGTATGCGCGTGAAAGACGGCCTCTCAAACATTCTATAAAATAGGTGGATTTAGTGTGATTTACATTTTTTTCTATAGTTAATTGCATAATTATACATATACACCATTCTATGTTTATTTGTAACTCAATCTTGAGATTTTTATGTTTTGATAGTATTTTAGCGATAGTTTACGAGTAAATTGCTCCGCTCAAATTGCGATGGCAGCGAATGTCGACTATTTGGTAGTATTAATTGCCCCGCCATATTTTATATGAAAATCAACAAAAGTAGTGATGTACTCGGTTCAAGATTTTGCATCGATATTTATACGTGATTTATTTATTTCATTATTTTAGGTTATGGAGATCCAACAGCTAGTATTACAATATAACACACAGCGGTTCTGGCTCTGGAAAGGGATATATTTATATTTTATGGAACGTCATAGTGTATAATCGATTATTTTAAGCATTTAGGCCCCTATTGTACAAATTATGAACAGAAAATAAGCCAGGGGTGCGTGGGTCCGCGGTATATCATCTATGGACACAGTACCGACATATTTCTAATAGGTACAATTCCTATCACTGTTTAGTATCGAGACCAGTTTTAATTACCCCGCTAACATCTTGTAAGTGTTTTTAGGGTTCCGTACCTCAAAGAGGAAAAACGGAACCCTTATAGGATCACTCGCGTGTCTGTCTGTCCCTCTGTCACAGCCGATTTCTCCGAAACTACTAGACCGATTTACTTGAAATTTGGCACACGTATGTAAACAAGTGGCCCAAAGACGGACATGTAATATAATTAAATGAAATTAAACGAAATTTAATCATAGGGGCCACTTTTGGGGGGTAAAATTGAAAATTAAAAATCAAAGTTATTAGAACTATATTGTGCTACATATCAAATGAAAGAGCATTTTATAAGCATCTCAAATATATTTTTTTTATAGTTTTTATTTTGGTTATTTAGAAGTAATTTAAGAAAATAAGCAAAAATGACCATTCCCCCCCCCCCCCCCCTTATCTCCGAAACTACTTAGCGTAAAATTTTCAAAAAAATACACGAGATAGCCCTATACCTGTAGATTACAGGAAAACCTATTAGAAATCTACAGTCAAGCGTAAGTCGGAGTTAAGAGAAAAAAACTCAAATTGAGATTTTTCACTCACTGCCGCTGCAAGTACTTACTAAATGTTTTGAAATTTTGTGAGCGCCATGGACAGGTAGAAAGAAATTCATTTCTGTTTAGAAATTGTTAAAAATTTTAAGCATTTGCCAAAATGACTTAAGTTCCTACTAAAAAAGAGGCGCTTACGACTGTTTAGAACTGCACTGACCATAATATTGCCCTAATAGGTCCAAAAAATGGTGTATATATACGAAAACAAAAAAATTGTGCCACCGACAACCAAAATCTGAAGTCTATTTGCTCTATCTCTTATAGTTTCCAAAATATACGCAAAATCTTTAAAGTACAAATCTAGTGTACACGTTGCCATCACATGTCGTCAGGCGCTCATGACCTTTTTGTATGGAAATGTCGAAATCCGACTCGCACTTTACCGATTTTCATAGAAAGTTGTGTTTTATTATAGTTTTGAAGGAGGTTTCTTGTTTTTAACCACCAACGCAAAAATATTATAATAATAATAGGTTTGACGCTTGACATGTCTGTCTGGCATCATAGCTCCCGAACGAATCAATCGATTTTGATTTAGTTTTTAATGTTTAAGGTGAATTCGTCGAGAGTTTTTTTTTGTACCACGTAGGTGGCAAACATGCATACGGTCCGCCTGATGGAAAGCGGTGACTGTTACATATGGACGCCTGCCACTCAAGGAGTGGCACATGTGCGTTGCCGACTCGACTCATTTGAAACTTGTACAAACCTGTACTTAGAAGGGGCCTGGGTGCCGACGACTCAAAGGACCGAAGGAAGGAGGGGGAAGGAAGGAAGGAAGGAGTACCGCACCCTCGTTGAGCTCTGGCTGCCTTACTCACCGGCAGGAACACAACAATGAGTAAAGTCTAGTGCTACTTGATTGCGGTCTTTTGTAAAGCGGAGGTATTAGACTCTGCTCTACCTTAGAGTATAAATTCAATTTAGTATTTTTATCAGTCAAGAAATTTAAATGCAGCGCCATCTATTATTAGTTTCGACAACTTTTCATGTGACTTTCCATGCCTAAAGGTTCGCACGTCTCAAGTCGCGTAAATTACTTAGTAAATTTTGCCGAGAGACGGCGCTAAATACAATAATACTCATTAGAGTACCTATACTTCTAGTCAAAGACATATATAACTCCATATAGACAGATAAAGTCTAAGAATAAAACGTACTTACCTCAGTACCACACAGAAGAAGGGCTCAGCTAGATGGTGCTAATATTAATATTAACACGCTTTTATTAGGTCGTCGTGTATGTAACTATGTAATGGAATCTACGGAGGCTAATTTAACCATCTTCCAAGGATCGTAGCGTAATGATAATTGGCAGCTGTATGTAGTTCTGATGACAGTACAATAATATGGTACTGTTGAACTGATCTGATGATGGAGCCGGAAGATATGAACTGGAACTACATGATGGAACATCGTATCATAGCTGTGTTTGGGTTTCTTAGAAAAGTCTTGTAATGAACTTTGACTACGATTAGGTTTCAAGGTCTGATGATGGAGCCGGAAGATATGAACTGGAACTACATGATGGAACATCGTATCATAGCTGTTTTTGGGTTTCTTAGAAAAGTCTTGTAATGAACTTTGACTACGATTAGGTTTCAAGGTCTGATGATGGAGCCGGAAGATATGAACTGGAACTACATGATGGAACATCGTATCATAGCAGTTTTTGGGTTTCTTAGAAAAGTCTTGAAATGAACTTTGTCTACGATAAGGTTTCAAGGTCTGATGATGAAGCCGGAAGATATGAACTGGAACTACATGATGTAACATCGTATCATAGCTGTTTTTGCGTTTCTTAGAAAAGTCTTGTAATGAACTTTGACTACGATTAGGTTTCAAGGTCTGATGATGGAGCCGGAAGATATGAACTAGAACTACATGATAGAACATCGTATCATAGTAGTTTTTGGGTTTCTTAGAAAAGTCTTGTAATGAACTTTGACTACGATTAGGTTTCAAGGTCTGATGATGGAGCCGGAAGATATGAACTGGAACTACTAAAAAGATCAACGTAGTATTTAAAATAAGTTGGGATAGGGTTTTCTTGAGACCCTTAAGAGCAAGTAAAGGGGGCTCAGGGGCGATCGAAGCCCCCACAAAAAGACTGATCAACGTAGTATTTAAAATAAGTTGGGTTAAGGTTTTCTTGTGACCCTCCAGAGGAAATAAAGGGGGGCTCGGGGGCGAAGCCCCCGCAAAAAAGAAAGATCAACGTGGTATTTAAAATAAGTTGGGTTAGGGTTTTCTTGTGACTGTTCAGAGTAAATAAAGGGGGGGGGGGGGGCTCGGGGGGCGAAGCCCCCCGCAAAAAAGAAAGATCAACGTAGTATTTAAAATAAGTTGGGATAGGGTTTTCTTGTGACCCTTAAGAGCAAGTAAAGAGGGGCTCGGGGGCGAAGCTCCCCACAAAAAAAAGATCAACAAAGTATTTAAAATAAGTTGGGATAGGGTTTTCTTGAGACCCTTAAGAGGAAATAAAGGGGGGCTCAGGGGGCGAAGCCCTCCGCATAAAATAAACATCAACGTAGTATTTAAAGTAAGTTGGGATAGGGTTTTCTTGTGACCCTGAAGAGCATGAATAAGGGGGCTCGAGGGCGAAGCCCCCGCATAAAAGAAAGATCAACATAGTATTTAAAATAAGTTGGGATAGGGTTTTCTTGAGACCCTTAAGAGCATATAAAGGAGGGCTCGGGGGGCGAAGCCCCCCGCATAAAAGAAAGATCAACATAGTAGAGAATGCCTTAAAGCATGAGTCCGCCTTTTGTACTGCAAGATTTTCTTTTATCACTGCTTCCAGTAGTTCCAGAGGTGGTAAATGATCTTTATTACTAGATTCACCTACTTTTATCAATTTTAAAGCACTAGTGGATAAAATGCGTTTTTACCCGCTGGTATTAAAGGACAAAACACGTGTTTCCGAGCTAGTGAGGGGAAAAATTTAATGTTGGCTGCTCGCGTGCGGTCCGTTTGTTAATGTAGGTAAGAATTTAGAATAGCGTCATTTTGTGAACATCAAAGGAGTGAGCCTTCTGTACTTGTACTATTAAACATATATTCTGTGACAAAACTAAGAACATGTGTTCCAAGTACAACATTCGAAATGCCGGAAAGTTAGTAGGTATCGACCGTAAATTGGCGAAATCCAATTTACGGTCAAATTAACACATGTGATGGACTGCCGTCTATAATAAATTGCCGCAATATGTGGTTGAAGCGCCTAGTGTGTCGAACTTTAAGTACCTATCGCTTAAAAAATTGGCTGGTCGAGCACCCGTTCTACACTTATGACAATTTTTTTATTACCTAATTAGAAAAATATTTTTGTGCATTTTTTATGTGAATATTGCCTAACTTTTTGTAATTTCAATCTTCTGTCTATTTATTCTCTAAGTATTATTGTTGTATGAATATTATTTTTTTAAATCAAATCTTGACGTGTAAAATGGCGTTGAATGAATAAATGAATATGAGTATGAGTAGTATGGTTATTTTAATCATTGAAAGTTTGTACGGAACCCTCGGTGGGCGAGTCCGACTCGCACTTGGCCGGTTTTTTTTTTAAACAAACGGAGAGACCTACATACAAAATGGGTGGTTTATTTAGTTTCCTTATGCTTTGACAAACTACATGATAACCGGATTACCAATGTAGGTTCACCGTAACGAAACTTATTACTAATTATCAATAACTATTTCTGCCATCTCATAGAAAAATCGCATTGTAAAGTATACGTAATTTTCATTTTTAGATGAGAGCCAGAAAATAATAAAACATAGATAACTAATCTACAGTGTCAACCAATTGTTAGTAATATTACCGTAGATAGTAAGTAGGTTTAGGCAGTCAAAGTTGTACTTTATATTTTTACCTTAATATTTATTTATAATACTTTCAAAGCCTACTAAGTAATTTCAATCTCACAGGCAGATTCTCCGGTCGCTGCTTGCTCCTCATACCCACCCAGAAACTCTGCCGTGTGTCTGCTGATATAAATGCTCTGCACTACAATGTTAGTAACCTTTGCCTATTATTTTTGTATATCGCAAGGAATCGAGAATTTTTATATATGCAATATGCATACAGATTGGTCCCATTTTCCTCAGAACCCAGTTCTGATGATGGGATCCTGGAGAAATCGAGGGAACTCCTCAAATCTGAAAGGCACATATATGGTGATTTTTGTGTTTTTTAAGGAACAGCATGCATTTACGTCCAGAACAGTGACATTTAGTGCAGCGGAACTGCTGCTGATGGTCAGAACCGAACTCCTCAAATCTGAACGGCACACTTTTAGTGACTTTGGTATTTTTATAAGAACAGCATGCACTTACGTCCAGAACAGTGACATTTGGTGCAGTGGAACTGCTGATGAAGGTCAGAACGGAACTCCTTAAATCTAAACGGCACACTTATTACTTTGGTATTTTTGTAAGAATAGCAACAGTGACATTTATTTAGTTATGTTTGTTAAGAATATTGAAAATTTTGTCAAGCTTCGATTTATTATAATCGGATTCAAGAGGAATTGAGGAAACTCCTCAAACCTTAACGGTATACGTATAATATTCATTTGTGTTGCCATCAAATAATGCAAGTATTAAAAGCCGTTTTTTACAAATACCTACATATTTCTACATAATCCAACATTCGCAAGTATCTTTCACCAGAACCCCAAAGGCGGCGGTTTTTTTTTTATTATATTAACCGACTTCTTTACCGAAAAAGTAGGAGGTTGTAGGTATATAACATATTTGGGGCTCACATTTGTCCATGTTTCATAGTATGTTCACCGATTACGTCGAGACCCGTGGTCAGATTACAATAATTCTGTTTTTGTTTGAAATGAGCTACCTCCAAAGTAGTCCCATATTAATCTGGAGCTGTTCTGATGATGGGACCTATGAAGAGTTGAGGGAACTGAAATTTTAAAGGCACATGTATGGTGATTCGGTGTTTTCTTAAGCAACTCGAGCAGTTTCTCTCAAAAACGAGTACTGCCATAAAGTGGACCTGATGCACCCCCCCCCCCCTCCAGCTCCCCACTCACTACTAACTACTAATAGACTTATTTACTACTACTACTATCTTTCTCGATGTTCATTCGTTATAATTTGTTTCAGAGAAACTGTTAGAAGGAGATCGTCCAATGACGGCGTTCTTGTGCTATCAAATAGGTACCTAATGTGAAGATAATACCTAGATTTCTACTCGTCTAATACCTCGCCTACCTCGAAAAATTCAATAAATCAATCAATCAAAATATTTATCGTTGGCCATGAGTTACAGAGATGTTATTATAATGTATGTACAAATAGTCTGCATGTCCTGCCTCATCAGAGAGGCGTACAATATAGTTTATATTCTGGCTTAGTAGTAATTAAAGGTACAGGCGTACAATATAGTTTATATTCTGGCTTAGTAGTAATATAGAACGAGTTTAAATACTTAGGTAAAGCCTGACAAGATTTTATTTGACCCTGAAAGAGTGTCGCTACAAACCGCTTTCATATGGCAATAATGTGCGGACGTCATATATAATGGGGACAGCGTGTACTGGTTTCGCTTTAATATTTGTAGAAAATGAAAACAGGGTTTTAGAGAATCAAAGTTTAATAAGCAAGGTTTAAATACTCGCTACTTGTTTCCGCACAGCCTAAAATCCATGAATCTTGTGCCTTTATCGAAGTCGTCGATGTTTATTTTCTTTTTGCGTGGGACCTTGTTTTTATACTGGTGTCAATGATGTAACGGCCTTCTTATTTCTATAAATATTTTTCACGGCAGAGCTACAGACACCTTAAATAAGAACAATAAATAAATTAAGCTAAATCGAAACCAAATAATCAGTACAGGACAACCGCACTATAAATTGTCAGTACTGGACATGTCAACAAACGATTTCGGAACATTGTTATCGAAATACTGTGAAATCCTTCATCCTTTTTCGTTGTTAGTAAATTATCACCTTAAGTATAATTATTTTCACTATTTTAAATATTATTTTGGGCAAATTTGCGATGAAACCGTTAGAAAATTGAAAATATTTACTTCTCGTTTACATCACTGACATTCAATGACTTTTGACGACGGGTGTCAAATATTAATCCTTGCCAGTAAAATAAATTAGTTCAGCTGAAAATCCGCAACGTGGCGAGGGTCAAATAAAAACTTGTCAGGCTTTAGCATAATCATCAGCCACTCCAGATGTATAAAACATACCACTGCACGAACAGCGATGGCAAAGGGGTTTAATTAAAAAAAAAACCTTTATAGCAACCCTAACTTCGGAAGGCCCAGACTTACTCTTGAACTAAAAAGGTACACATTATTTAGAGTGATACAAATTCAGTATAAATTGTGTATTGTGTGTAATTGTGTATTGTACTAAATCCTCATTTAATGTAAAATGCCAACAAAAGGGGAAGTTGCAGGATAGCATAATTAGTCACGATTTAAATATTTCTAATAATAATGTGATCCAGTAGGTACCCAATACCCATAGACCCATAGTGTCCATCAGGATGGCGTGATAGATGACTGAATAGTCAAAACATTTGCACCAAATAACTGTACCTAAACTGTACCTATAGCGTAGAAAACTGTACCTCAATCAATGAAACATTAAATAGATAGTTACATAGATACGCCGTTCTGATGTCAGCTTGGCGTGCATAGCCGTGTATCGCCCCAACGTGTGGAAACCAAATTTCTGGAACATAATATATATCAATAAACTGTACCTCACTAAACTGCCAATTATAACATTTAAATCACACGTGATATCGGTTAAATCAACAAAAAAAAAATTTAATCAACAACAACATACAATCACGCCTGTGTCCCATAAAGGGGTAGGCAGAGCACATGAAACCACTAAAGCTTCAGGGCCACTCCTGGCAAACAAGGGGTTAAAAGAAAAACGAATTTTATTGCTCTGGTTTATTTAATCCTTGAATGACATGTATCTATGTTTGCCATCAATTTGCAACAGGCGCTTGTTTTCTCGTAACACAATATATAATTACTAGCTTTTGCAAGCGTCTTCGCACGCGCTGAAAAATACTGTTATGTTTATTTAATTATGCATCCTTTTGTAGGGTGAAGTGGTCGACAGTGGAACACCTCGGACACTGGCGATCAAATATATGAATGAGGCGCATTCCTAGGTTTGCTCTCTAAGTCTAAGCTCGTGTAGGTGAACGCGTAATACTATGCTTGTGTGAGTGCAATATGACAGGTAAACTGTTCGCGTTTTTGACAGGCGGTAACTGTGAGGTAACCGAGAGGGGGTGGAAGACACTTTCAGCGGTGAGCGGGAGCGGCCATACTGTACGATAGTACTCTTTATTATACTGTGACAGTGGTTCGCTTTCTTTCCGTAGGCTATATCTCCGGAATTATTACTAATAGGGAGTGACTATTAAGAACAATTGTTAATTAAAAATAAGTCATATCTTTCTTTCCTGTTTATATGTGCATTTATTATATTGTTGAGTATACTCCGAAGACAGCGCATGTGGCAGGCAAGGGAAAGGTTGCTCGACACGGTCGACCCTAAGCACAGAATATATAATAGTACAAGTACCCTAAGTAGCAAAACTTATCGACTACATCAAAGGGTACGCCTTCCAGCGAGATGGACGGCTGGAAAGTGTAAACCTGCGCTTGCGGTGGCTGGGCCATGTGCAGCGTATGGAATGTGCTCGTTTGCCCAGATGGACCATGCTGAGTCAAATCGCATTAGGCAAGCGTAATGTAGGACGGCCACTACTCCGCTTTAAGGACTGCGTAAAGCGCGAAATGGTAGCGTTTAACATTGACTACACCTCATGCACATCTCGGACACTGGCGATCAAATATATTGAAGGAGGCGCATTCCTAGCACACAGTCTTAGCTCGTGTAGGTGAACGCGTACTATGCTTGTATGAGTGAAATATGACAGGTCGACTGTTCGTGTTTTTGACAGGCGGTAACTGTGAGGTAACCGAGAGGGGGTGGGTGGCACTTTCAGGGGGGAGCGGGAGTGGCCATACTGTACGATAGTACTCTTTATTATACTATGCCTCATGGGAAGACCTAGCAGCAAACTGCGACGAGCGGAGGTACAGCCTTTTCAGAGGCCGTGAAACCCATGATAGGTTCTGGTTTCAAAACTTAGCCCGAAAACGGGCAGTAAGGCACAATGAGAATCGCTTTCGTGCGAACTCTCATTTTAGTTTTAATATTGACTGATGTGGTAAATTACGCTGATCACGAATTGGATTATTTATAGCCACAAGCGGCGCTGTCGCTTGATCAGAGATGCTGCTTAAATCATCTATAAAGATGCACAAGGCCTAATGATGATGTATATTGTAATAATTTTATATGTATAACGAGAAAATAAGCGCCTGTTGCAAATTTATCGCAAACATACATGTCATTAAATAAATGAGAGCAGTAAAAAAAATTGTTGTTGATTTGACCGATATCTCGTGTGATTATAATGTTATTATTGGTAGTTTAGTGAGTACAGTTTAGGTACAGTTTATTGATATATGTTTCAGAACATAGTTCCCACACATTGGGGCGATACACGGCTATGCGCGCCAAGCTGACGTCAGAACGGCGGCGGCGTGTCTATGTAATTGTCTATTTAATGCTTAATTTCTTGAGGTACAGCTTTCTTCGCTATAGGTACAGTTTAGTACAGTTTAAATACAGTTATTTGGTGCAAAATTTTGTGAATATTCAGACGTCTCTAACGCCATCCTGACGGACACCCTGCGTGCTGGAGCCACCTCGACAGCCGCTCTGACGGCAAGAGGGCAGATGGTTTAACTCTGGTGCCATTGGATCGAGCGGGGTAAGTGCCTTTTGTACCACCCGATGCCACCTGTGTTAGCATGTTTGTCGCCTCACAATACATCTTGATCGTACCGTATGGGCGGCAGCATAAGCTGCTGAGCAGGCGGCAGTCCTACCGTGGAGACATCTGAGTGCTGGTATGCGAAGTCCGTTCTTCGCGCAGAGGTTATCCATCGTGAGAACGCGGCAAGTGTGATAGGTAACTTTTGCGTCGGGAACGATGCGGGGTGGGTTGTTTGACCAATTTAAGTTCTTATTAGTTACGTGAGTTTGTTTAGCTGTGTGTGTGTTATTTTATATAATTATGATCAAACGAGCTTCGAAAGCGAAGTTCTATCGATATTATATGACTCGCTTCATTGGAAGATATAATTATTATGTTTACATTTCATTTTTTCGTGCAAATCGTGCCAGTAGATTAAATAAACTATAATAATGTAAACTTAATAGTTATATCGAACAATGAAGCGACGAAATATAATTAAATATTGTATTTTATAAATTAGGAGAGTTTATGGAATATTGTCTACTAAATGAGTGTAATTGTGGGTACTAAGCGGTTTCCAAATTGTATTTGCCTTGTAAAGGGCTATAAGTAGTTTTATTCATATAGATTATTAAAAATAGAAAATTGCTTTTAAATGTGCACTCAAGAAAAAATGTACCATATAAATTATAATGCATGCACGGCATGCACACTTTAGTTTAAGGTACAGCGTGCAGCGGGGCAAATCTCGACTGTGAGGTGAGGCAAATGTAACTGGTCCATTCTTTTCATGTTTTACAATGTTTGCATTATTAAATAGTGTCCACCGGTTATATATGGTAGGCGTTTTCAGTGGAAACCTGTAGTCGCGTTAGAAAGAGACCAAAAGTAGCATATGTCACTCTCTATCTCTTCAACTATCTCCACTTGAAAAATCAGGTCAATTCGTCGCTCCGTTTTGCCGTGAAAGACGGACAAACAAACAGACACACACAACTTCCCATTTATAATATTGGTATGGATTAGTATGGATAGACCCATCCAGGTTAGTAAATGTGACCGATGGTTTACCGACTAAAACCCCTCGACTGCCATCTCAGGGCTAGAAGACGAGGTCACATAAGCACGTTTCGGCACTCCTTTGCAACCTCGCCAACCACAAACACATCTTTGGAGGATTACATGCCCTCTGTATTACTACATAGCGGGATACAGATGCAGCGTGCTGGCCGCCCCAGGGACCTTTATGTAGACGGCAGACGTCCCCGAGTGAAACCTTTAAGGGTGTTCATATGCCAGTCGCCGCCGCCCCACTCTGAGAATGCTCTCCTGTGGCAAGCATATTACAATACGAGGGAAACCAGGGAAAGAGATTAATTCAATAAAATATATAAAGAGATACTGTTGTATTATTTCAGTGGGCAAAGTTGTATTTTAACGCTGTGTGTGGAATTGAAAAACGAGCAAGTGAAAGGATTTCTATAGTTGAACCACGAGCGAAGCAAGTGGTTCGAGAATAGAATCCTGAACTTGCGAGTATTTTAACACACGAGAAGTAAAATACATTTGCACCCGTGTATAAAACACAAAACTTTTCCCCTCACTATAGCAAGGAAACTACAACGCAAAAAATGCGTTTATCACTGCTTCCAGTAGTTCCACAAAAGGAAAATCATCTTTATTACTAGATTCACTTACTTTTATAAATTTTAAAGCAGTTGATTTGACTTTATTTTAAGGTCAAATTACTTTACCCACTAGTTGATAAAATGCTTTTTTACCCGCTCGTATAAAAGGACAAAACACGTGATTCCGAGCTAGTGAGGGGAAAAAGTAATTATATGTAGTATTAGGTATATTATGTAGGTACTTAACCCTTCGTCTGTGTTTGATAAGGATCCTAACATAAGGCGTTGGACTTTAAAATAATATATCAAAGTTAATTGTTTTCTTATGACAATTTTTTGACAGACACAGCTGAAGGGTTAAGTTCACAAGGCCTAATTCAGAATATTGACAATAAGATGCAACGGAGGTTATCTTTATCAGTCATACAGTAATCTAATATTTTCATCACAGTTGCTCGGTAAGTGTGTCATTGTTCCCAAGGGTAGCGGGAGTAGCAGAAAAGTAATTTTCCCAAGGGAGTTATGAAATTTCGAATGCCACTAGTTTGTTCTTTAGTTTTTACTGCACAAGTGTGATGAAAAACAATGTAACTCGAAGCGTAATAATATCGCAAATTAGTGTTTGAATCGCTCCAGTAGGCTGTTGTAATTTCATCATACTGTCGTTTGCAATATTTAGATTACGCCCCGAGTTTCACAATCTACTACTGAAGGCTGAGAAGGCAAATTTACAGGATATGAGTTAGAATTTATAGGTTTACCGAAATGAGGTATTTTATAAAACTTCATTTGAAATTCGTACGAATTATAAAAAAAAATAGTTACTCAATATTCATTATAATATAATTAACCTGTATGGTCTTTCATGGAATGTTTTTACAAGCAGTAACACCGATAGGTTTTTTATTTATTATAATCCGACTAAATTATATTTTAGCAACGTCACCATATTTAACAAAATAAATCAAGACATTTCTCAACCTTTATAATTTTGACGTATAAATCCGGGTCGCCTGTACTGCAATGAAGCATTCATGTGGTAACACCTAACATGGAGCAGTAAATAATAAAGACTGATATATAGGTAGATGATACTGACGGATAGCAGTGTTGTTTGTAGAATCTTTATTAATTATATTAATACTAGCTGTTGCCCGCGTTAGAAAAAGACAAAAAGTAGCCTATGTCACTCTCCATCCCTTCAACTATCTCCACCTAAAACATCACGTCAATTCGTCGCTCCGTTTTGCCGTGAAAGACGGACAAACACACTTTCCCATAATTATATAATTTTAGTATGGATTAGAGTTTAAGAATTACTCGGTACTGTCAATAAATTGAATACCATTAACCCTTTAAAAATGTTTAAAACGTTATAGTTAATTAATAAACTGTATATACACACACACACACATATCGATAGATTATTACATCTATTTAAACTGTGTGAGCTTTGTTTGATGTTGTCTAAAAATGTATAAAGAGTTACAGTCTTTATTGATAATTTCTCTTTGCACCAACTAATATAAACCGATCAATTAACGAATCAGCTATACCACCATATTTTGCAAACTAATTTATGACGTTTTGTAACCTTTATAATTTGGCAAATACATTCCGGTATGCATATTGCGAAGAGAAGAACGGAGTGACCGGGGTGATCGTAGGCGCCGTCCGTTCACTCACCCGCCCGAGTCCGGGCTAACCGTGGCCGTCTAGCAAGAAAACGTGACGGGCTATCCGTCACACCTTCGGCACGTTGCCGGCGCGGGCTAAATCGAAGCGCCCGTGATGACGTAGTCTTTCCATACAAAAAGGACACCGTTCCGGTCCGTCCCGTTCCAGTGTGAATCATTCTTTAAGGTATGTATAAGTATCATACTCACGTAGTGATTTACTTCTTCTTTTCTTATGCGCACTGCAAAGGAGTGGAATTCCTTGCCGGCGGCTACTATATTTCCGAGCTCATATAACCCGGCAACCTTCAAATCTAGGTTGAACAGGCATCTTCTGGGTGAGCTCATTCCATGGATAGTAAGGCACGTCTTTGACTTTGGCTAGTCTGTCGCCAAGAGTCATCATCCTCCTTGCGTTGTCCCGGCATTTGCCAAGAGTAAGCCCATTTAATTATAGCAAAAAAAACTCCTATATTCAAATTTGTAAGACAGATTTGGCCTCCGTTTATCTATTGTGGATGCGAGATCCGTAATGCGAGATTTACCGGTTATTTAGCCAACTCCGGATACATTCGGGGTTAACCAGCTCTTCGGCGATTTTATGACGGCTTGTCTATAAATCATCATTATACTATTGGAGTATCACTATAAACGTAATACATATGTACTGCTACAAACGTCAATAATATCGAAGTAGATAAACACGAACATCAAAATTACCTCTAAAATGATTTAGGGAATATTACGTTATATTTCATACTAGTTTTTGCCCGCGGTTTCGCTCGCGTTAGAAAGAGACAAAAAGTAGCCTATATCACTCTCCATCCCTTCAACTATCTCCACCTAAAAAATAACGTCGATTCGTCGCTCCGTTTTGCCGTGAAAGACGGACAAACAAACAGACACACACACTTTCCCATTTATAATATTAGTATGGATATACATAAACTCAAGCCTATATTCCTAAAAGAGGTAGGCAAAGCACACAAAACTGCTTAAGGTTCAGTGCCACTGTTAGCAATTAAGGAGTTAGATTAAAACGACTTCTATGACATCCAAGGGATTGTTTTTTATTTTTTTATTTTTAGATCCTAGATTAATATAAGATACAAAAAAATATTATTTCATATACAATCATAAAACCATCATAGATTACTTATTGGAATTTGTATAAGTATCGTTATAAATTTTTCATCACATTTGCTGTTTAAAGGTCTTCTTATTGCGTCTACGTGTACTGAAAAATAATGTACTTTTTTATTTCCAAGGGAGTAATGGATTAGGTTTTAAGAAATAATACAATCCATACAATACTTCAGGCAAAGGATGTTTCAATCAGCCCAAGGATTTTTTTTTGCAAAACTAAAATTTTTTACATTTTTTTTTTTATTTCACGTGGATAAATCGTTATAATTTGCAATCTGGCAGGAAATTGTGACGGCCATCTCGATTTGCGCTTGGCCGCGTTGCCATAGCAACCGGCAGTACAACACCGCCATTCATTGAAGGTTTTGCCTTATGACTTTTTTTCTCTGTGTTTTCCTCTCAAATGTGATGAAAAACATTGTGTGTAACTCAGGAGGTAAGGATTTTGTAAACTCGTGTCTATAACTCTCTCCGGTCTGCGGCTGTCGCGAGTTATTAACACTCGTCGACAAAATCCCCCTTACCTTCCTTGTTGCACAATATACATATTATAAACTAAAAAGCAACCACAAAGACGCGAAAACCTACTGACTGCGCCAGATAAATAGGATTGTGTATTGACACTTACGCACTATAATTACATGTAGCGTTTTCAACTCTAAGTTATGTACAATTACATAATATATAGATATATACTCCAAAACATGTATTTTTGTAGTTATTTTTTCATATATTTGTAAGAGAAACGTGAAAATCTTATGGTTGCCATTACTCCGTCACCTACGGCCTTTGAAACGAGTTGAGTAAATAGATTTTGATTCACCTACACGAGTACGGGCCGCACGTGCCCCGACTAGGCAACCGTGCCGCGTCCAGGGTGCTCCGCAATTAATACCTAGTTATTCCCGGTAACGACGTTACCGCAAACTGTATCGACCAACTAAAATATTGTAGCGCAGGTGGAACGGGCACTGCAACTTATTTAAACGGGGATTGGATCTATCTTGCTTGGATAGCTCCGGTTTGCTTTGTGTACCTAGACAATATAAAATGTTCTTGCTTGGAACACAGCCCCCAGTGTAAATTTTATTCGTAAAAGTTACGTGTTGTTTTCGAATGAATTTGGTTAAATAAGCTGCGTTTCCAAAACGTCCCGCTTGGAGCGATTTTCAAAATACACTTTCACAATTGCCAAACTCGTAGTTCATCATTTACAATTGACTATGAATATGAATTGGTTTAACCAGCTAAAAGCGATAAAACATTGACCCTTTTACTTTTTTTCCTAACCATCACCGAAAATGACACGTTTTCTTTCTTGACGCCAGCATAATTACTTCCTATTTTTAAAGTCATGACTGCGCTCTTTCAGTGTAAAGTCCGCATATGCACACTGAATAGCAGAGGATCTAAATATCGTTACCGTATCGAACTCCTCATATGAGTACGAGCAAGTACAACCATCAACTATGCGCGGGACAAAGGCAGCTACTCGCCGACAACTACCGAACTTCATTATGCGACTCAAACAAGAAAACTCTAGCTCAACTTCGCTCCCGCTTTTACGTTTTTCAAAATCAAATCCTTTCAGCTCACTGGATTTAACTATTGCTTCATCGTAACACACAATATTATTATGCATGGAGATAATATACGGATAGATGCATTCTCGTTTTTATCTCTTTTTATTTTTTTCCGGACGTGCATATGCAAGTTACTAAGATGCAGCGGAGAATTCTTCGGTAACAGGGTTATAGGAAGAAAGTTTTAAAAGCAACTGCCTTTCATAAACCGTGTCTGTATGGAAACCGAAAAGTTGCAGGAAACCTAGTCGCATAATATAATACCCTTGGCTAAGACAGTGATTGTATCAAATTGGAAAAAAATACAAAAAAAAAAAAAAACAATATACTTATATTTGAAGAGACAATACGATCATGATCGTATGATTACTGACGAAAGGTTACTACCTTTCTCGTACTGAAGTGTTCAATAAGCTCCCTTTTCTATGTATTAGTAACGGTAACTATTTTTCCCAAATGACATACATAATTTTACAATTGCCTAAGTAATGTAACGTTTTTAATTAATTTGGCTCAAAGCGCGAACTCGTACCGAGGAAGTAAGAACGTCAGATATATTATGGGGCGTCGCGTCGCGTCACCCTAGTAAACTTGAAACACCGGATTGAGGTCTTACTGCGAGAAATATGCAAATATCCCCTTTTAATGTACTTGTAGAGGTACTGCAAGTACCAGCACCGCTTTGTCTACCTATATCGCGGCATTGAATAGAAGGCTTTGTAATAAAGCCTGCATCAGGCTCGCTAACAGATCTCAACTCAATACAGCCGAAGGTTCTCTTTCAGACTTTTATTGGACTTAGTTCAAGCAGAATATTAATATGCTTTATATCTAACACACACGCATTTCTAAAAAATATGAGTCAAATATATCTCAGCACCATGAATGCAGGATGCGGTAATGATGACAGACGGAAATAGTAGGTCAGAGATAATGAGATCGTGTTATACTCTCACTTCATTTTGCTACACGTATTGAAAAACATACGGGTAGGTATAGTATGAATTTTCTGAGATGAACTTTTCGCTTTAGCCGTAATCTGTTAAACAAAGGCCTTTGTGTCTATTGTTGACGGCGGCTAGCTCCCGTTTAAACGGCACGTGCTATAGTCTCAGTGTAGTTAGAAAGCAACTATCATGATAGTAATTCAAATCCATAAAAAGCCCTTTCGGAGATAACACGTTTTGTCATCTTCAAAAAAGTTACCTGCATACTGCAAACTGTTTAATAAATTTGAACCTTTTTGCTATCATGATAGTTGCTTTTTAACTACACTGAGACTACTGAGACAGGGTGCAAAGCGGATGGAGGGGGTAGCTAAAACGATCACAGCGCTCACTACGGCCAAAATTGACATCTTAGTCGCTGACTTGCGCTGTCAAATCCATATTGCAGTAAACATTTTCATGTCGTTTTTGAGATAAATTTAATACGGGCCCAGTAAAATTTGTTACGGCGAATTGTAATAACTCCAAGAAAAGTAGCGACTAAATTCTAGCTATTTCCAAGACCGTGGTGGAAACCAAACCACCGTTTAAGTGAATAGTTGCCGTAAGAAGAAAAGTGTCGTCCAATCTCTGAAGTTTTACTTAAAGTGCGTAATCATTTGATACAAGTATTGAATTGAATTTACGGTGAATTTATAGTGCAAATTTTATTGGAGGTAGAAAAGCCGACGTGGAAGCCAATCCCAGTTATTTTCGAAAATCATTTTATTTGTTTCCTCATCTGTGCTCCTGTTTACAAATCGAAACGGATTATTGACGAAAATGCGTAAATATCGAGGTTTCAATGGGAAGAAGGAGCACGAGAACAATAGAAGCAGAAGCAGTCCATCCAGTGAAGGCTTATCACATTTTAAATAAAATTCCTGAGAACTTATTTCATCGCATTCATGATTGTATTTGATGTGATATCTGGTAAACCTCCAATATTTTCAAGTAAATGAAACAAGTTTTTGTAATGTATAAATATTATAATTAAACGTTATTATAGCTAGTTTGTCTTTATTTTACAATAAACACTGTACCCTGCAATGATATTTATAATACCTATAGTTAGCCTATGAAAATGACAGGATAGCAGTGAACTGATCAACTATTTCAAAAGCCAAGGATTTATTTATACTTTATTGCACATAGGTATAAATGGTGGAATAATGTTTTCAATCTGTAGAAAATGCCCAGCTAGCACCAATTTATTGCCTTTATTCATCGTCTCAGGTTGGAAAATGATTTCGTGAGCGATGGCACAAAATCCCCTTTTAGTCACCAGTTTGTTAATTTCTCACTGAAAACAACGATTTTAATGTTATTGGCGATAATGTTGTAACCACCATCGTCCAAAATTGTTTAATGTAGTAAAATAGCACAAGATTTCATAAATTTTTTCACAATGTTTACTTACTTCTCGCTTGACAGCGGTTACAATATTGTCACTGTCACGTGGCGTTGTCGTCGCGCACGGTCCCAATAGCACGTGCCGTTTAAACGGGAGCTAGCCGCCGTCAACAATAGACACAAAGGCCTTTGTTTAACAGATTACGGCTAAAGCGAAACGTTCATCTCAGAAAATTCATACTATATACAATATACATACCTATAATACAGTTACCTATGTAATATCACTAATATCTACATACCTCTAGGTAAGCATGTCATGGCATCACGTGATATCGCCGGGTCATCTACTCAATAATGATTCAAGTAACTTTGCGAAAACTTGTATTAAAATAATGAAAAAAAAATATGAAAAAAGTTTATTATATAAATTAACAATTACAGAAAATCGCGACCCTGTGTCCTGAGCTAGGAAACCCTGTGTTACAAGGATGCAGTTTCGTCGCACTAGTACCTTAATCTATATTATAAAACTAAACAATTTGTAGAGCGAGTTGCATAAGGAAGTACAAAAAGCTTACAAATAACATTGTTTTATTTTTTGTGTAACGTAATATAGGGTAAAAGCACCAGTGCCCAGCCGTGCACCAGTGCCCAGCCGTGCGCCAGTAGTCAGCCTTTTTTGTACATTTCGGGCTGTAATTATCAAAGTTTTTGTCAAATTCGTGTAAAAATTTGATAAAATCATAGATTGATTAAATTGTAATTGTAAAATATCTCAAGATTTACAATTTATTTCAAGAATTAAGCACAAAAAAAATTCAAAGAGGTGCAGTCTTCTGACATGAAACATTATGTGCTTTCGCCGTTTTTTTAGAATGTCACATGGTATTTTGCTAAGATGTTAGCAGCCAAATTATGATTTCTTGGTTAAAGAAGAAGAACTTTTTAGCTTAATTAATACTTAAACTATCTGAATAAAGTAAAAAAATAATAAAAATGTATGTGAAAACCAGATTTTTAAGGGGGTTGGTTATTGGAAACTACTTTTTTACACAAAATCTAATAGTCAGCCACCTGCGGCTGACCACTGGGTTCAAGGAAATACGTCACAATTCCAGAAGTCAGCCTCCCCGGCTGACTATAGGATTTAAGACTTCTTTTTGTTTTCAAATGGTACGTAAGTCTATAAATCAATGACCCTTAAATATTTATGCACTTATAACTATATTTGCTTGACATACATAAAATATCCAGTAGTCAGCCCATGGTTGACCACTGGGTACTGAGGTCACGGAACACAGAACCCACTAGTCAGCCGAGGGCTGGGAACTGGGTACTTAGTAGGCTGTATATTGGTGCTCAGGGGGCTGAGTACTAGCAAAAACGCCCTTTTATTATATTTAACGAAATATTTCTAAAACAAACAATAACTTAAGGTTTATTCTTTTCAAAAATTAAACTTAATTAAATTCTTGGACTATAAAAACATGAATCATTCAAATCGGTCTATTGGAGATCAAATTAGACGGCTTTGAAAATAGAATTTTCGATTTGAGGCTGACTACTGGTGCCTTTACCCTATTTAAATAATTGTGTTTGGTATCAACATTCAACACTGAGCTGCATAAAACACAACACAATATCAACAACAAATAGATTCCAGCTAAACATTATAAACATTTTGTTTCAACATATAAAATTATTTAATCAAATCATACGATTCAATTGTAATTTGTATTTGTGTAAGATATAAGGGGTAGAAAGGCGTTACGTTAAATCGGGATTTTCTCCCCTCACCAGTTTCTGATAGAAGGCTAATTTACCACATTTGTTTCGTATTTTAATTAAAAGGGATTTGCCGTTAACAATTTTCCTGAAATTTATAGCATTTTCCTAAAATTTATAGGTAGAATATGAACCTTGAGATTACGTTTGTTGATTTTATAAAAATATTATATTATAATTACGAGTGTATTCAAAATATTTTAGCAAATAAGTACGGGTTTCGACATTTTGTTGAAAAATGCCACTTTAACATTATTTATAAATTATTTTATTTGATAATGAATTACATTCAAATGAGTAAGAGTTATGTACGCGTTCGGTATTAATCATTAAATATCTAGATAAGAATTTATACTTCATCTTCGTACGTACACTAACATTCATCAATTTCTTAACTAGCGAAGTCTACAGTACCTACGTTGACCCGACCGCTCATGGCTAAAGGGATCAATCCCGTTGATAATTGGCCTCTGTACGTTCAAACAAAGCTTCGGGTGGTACGCAATCAGCCAGGTGATCAGCCATCAAAGTCGACACGCCAGTAAAACTCGTTGATCAATGGCTGTACCTCAGCCATCTATCTGCAGGTCGACGTGAAGCTTTTATGGTCTGCATGTAATACACGGTGCCCTGTGTTTATTTCTCCTCACTATAATAATGTTCCTGCGAGTGTCTATTTACTTGTAACTTTTGTATTAAGTACGGGGATGGCTTAGCAAATTGCTAAAACTCCCAGGTTAAATAAATGAAAAAAAAAAACATATTCTGCTATACGAATATACGTACCAAACCGTAAAATTGTGAGATATGAGTAAGTTTTACTAATCACAAAGTTACCTACAACATTCATCCTTTCAATACTATCCTAAACAGGCACCCAATATTCTAAGACGCAGAACGTAGGTACAGTTCTTGAAAAAAAACCCTTTTTATTAGATCACAAAACGAATGCCAAAAATGTAATTAGTGTTGAGACTTATCTCTACTATTTAGGTACTTGACATTGCACATTTTTAGTTTATAATTTTAATCTATTCGAAAGAAAGTATTAGACATTAGCGATTGTGTCGTTGTCAAACTGTTGCTTTTCGATGAACTCTTATAAAATGAAGTGTAACATGTCAGAAACTTGCTTCCATGTTTCATCATATGCAAGCATAATAATTATATTTTTTGTTTAGTTGATTAAATTCCTGTTTCGGTCTCACGATAATTAAAATTTTGTTTGTCTCAAGTAGATCATATTTTAGAAATACGAGATGGAGAGCTTGGAGATTTATAGTGAACCAAAATATTTAGATGCTTATTTGTAGCTCAATTTGAGCCTTGTTTCAAAGTCATAAAGGTTTTGCAGTAGGGGTTTTAAGAAATGTTGCCTGGTCAAATTCAAATCTACAAGAAGTTGTGTCAAATTTCAAACTGTACAATTAAATGTTACTAGCCAATAAAAACAAATTTAAGCCATATTGAACCATATTACAAAGAGCGTTGATTGAGACAATTTTTAAAGCATGTGCAAATGGAAAAAAGTCTAGTGAGCCAATCCTGTGTCCAAACATGTGGAAAAAAACTTAGTTCGGCCACGCCCTATGAGTAGATCAAATTGGACCTTATTCTGATCAGGAAATAAAACATATATTATTTAAATATTGTATGAAATTATGAATTTCAGCGTTGATTAAGAAATACCAATCAGGAGTGAGGAAGTGGGAGCTAGTGGGGATTTCAGAGTCTTGGAAGGGATGTTTGAAATGGGATGCAAGGCATTGCATGGGATTCATTCATGGGCATTCGGGGATTAGAGAGCCTTCCGCTCGACCGTCAGACTGGTTCTATTTAGGTTTATTTGGGTAAATCTAGATTACCTATATTATGTCCTAGCCTAGATTTTGCTAGTATTTCATGATACTGGTATGGTTTGGGTTGGAGGATAATATAGAGTATTTTGTTAATAAGCGTATATTTCAGTGTTTAATTGGTGTAAATTTAAGTGTCTTAATTGTTATTGTTTTGGAGCTCGATCACTGCTAGTATTATAAAGTGTACTAGTAGAGTTTAGAGTTGTAGAACAATAGTATTGCTAAAGTTTTAAAGTTTGGTTAGATTTGTGAGTGTTTCTTATTAGTTAAAGAGTTAATTGTGTTTTAATGTGTGAAATGTTTTAGCTTGGATTGCTTTAGTGGTATTTTACGCTAGAATAATCTTTGTTGAAGGATTTCATATATTACTTAGTTCTGTTAGTTAATTAATAACTTTTGTAAATAATAATTGGGGTAGATTATTTTAGTAGGATGAACTGGTCTGATATTTTGCTGTCTTTTGGAGGGATAGGGCGGGTAACCTAACGGTGTTCAACTACAGCCCTAGTCAACCAAGAGACATTTCTTGGGTTATTTTAGTAGAGTCCAAGTGAGCTCTTGGCAGTTTCCTGCGTTTATTAAGACAGGATTTTGCTCCTGGAATCTGGACGATTTGAGTTGTTATCTAAACTTCTTAAATTTGCCAGGTTCTTGTCCAACTTTCCTATTTTATTTTACCCGTCTGGCTGACTTCTTGCTGTCCCAATCCCTAGTGTGAGAACCAGCCCACGTGAAGAAATAGGGAGTCAGGTCTAAGGGTTATTCTTCGCCCGTCTTAGTTAGCTTTAGCTAGAGATTTTCCATTGCACTTTTCGGAAAATCACGCGAGTAAATTAAATGTGCGATTCGGATCGCTAGTTTGCTAATATGTCGGTAGAGTAGATGGTTAGTTTAGCTGTTAGGGCTAGGATTTTGTTTGGTATAGGAAATATTAGAATTAAAATTGTTTTCTCCTTTTCAAGTCTTTATTCATTTTCTAGAAAGTTCAATTATACATTTTTAACACGGGATTTGGTTACTTAATATGCTAGACTTTAACTGTGTGAGTGAATTTATAAATTAAAATTAAATAAATAAATGTTGTACATTTGTACATAGATTGAGTGAGTCCTACGGTAGGCTCAGGAAGGCTTACATTTAATGATATTCAATTATTGAATTGGGATTAGTAGGGTTTATAGGAATTTTTTAATACTATGTTTATTTATGACAAAATGACAAACTTGACATATACATTTATGACTTTATATATATTTTTGATCCCTTGTATACCTACTGGTAGTAAATAAATTTATTGTGAGAAAATTAAAATAAATAACTCACAATGTAATGTAAGATTGTAAATTCATTTTGTTTTTAAAATAAAAATGATTATTTTTAATTAGCTTGTCCCTCAGCAGTTTGTCTGTCTATTCTGTTATCTATGAACCTGTGATTTTTACATAATGGCTTTCAAATATAAAGTCATATTATTCCAAATACCTATCATAAATGATTTGTCTAGACTGGGTCGAGGCAGAAAGTTGCAAGATCGTGGTTTATTTTGGTCCGAAAGGTGATACAAAATGACTACATTAACAGTTTGGATAATATTATTTTGATAAATACCTACAAAAAACAATGATGTACAAAATTACAGAATTCTGGAGAATTAGAGTGGTCAGATACACTGCTCTACTACCAGTATTTGATATTTAAATTGTCCCTTTGAAAATCCTCTCTATGGTGATGAAAGTGTCACAACATAATGGCTCGGGCAAATGAAAGTAGTCCTGTCATTATGAAAAGATGTCCCTTCAGGACCACAAAATAGTTCCTTCAGAACTGGGGCAGGGGTCTGACCCGCAACTGGATGATGGCCATGGACTGTCGCGGAGGCGGAGCGACATCTATAACCCCAAAAATAAAATATTTTAAAAATATAATATATTTACTGACTTTCTATATTATAATATGGTGACATTTTAGATTATTTACTGACAAACATAATATGGTGACATTTTAGATTATTTACTGACAAACATTAGTTATTTTAATTTTGACATAATTAAGCTCAATTGTTTATTCGTTTTATTTAACTAAAACAATCTGATTATATTTGATTAAACTCCATCTTTTAATTACAACTTATTATTCACTCTGATTTTTGTTGTGGACTTATTCCATCTATTTTGGCTATTGACTTTTTAGGGTTATTAGGAGTAATAGGACATTACTGTTTCATAATATGCGAAAAGGATTGGTTACTATTTGCGGCTACAACAATGGGTTCTACATAGACACTAAACGATCACTAGGTCAAAATACTGATCCAATATAAGATATTAACTTAATTGATTGATTTCGTTTCATGGTAATTAATTTTATTTAATACAATTTAGAGTTTCAATTTTTGTAAGGTTATATAGGTTAACTAAATAGGTAATTGATGTTAGTTAGGTATTTATAGGGTAGGAATATTACAGAAGTAAGAAACATCGCAAAATAAAGTGCAATTTGTAGATTCCAAACACCAAGTTATTCTCCTTCGTTGTTTGTTAAAATCAGATCTACTTTATATGCAGTTGGCAAGCTGGTGACATTTTTATACCGTTGTGATTCCATATAATATTCCGTAAAATGGCAAAGACAGCGCGCCGCAGTGTAATTGCAGCTGTTGTAGAACGCCTGACAACCGGCCACGACCAGCCAAATGCGAATATTATATTAGTTTTCAGCAAACATTTAATTTATACAAGCTTCTATCGTTCACTGTACAATTTTCACTGTCAACTAATACTAATCGAGAAAATTATGAAAAAAAGTATTAAAGTACGTTACGTTACCTCCTCCACGACAACAACGTACAAGGCGAAATCTGCAATTTCTTTTTGGTGCAGATAGCACCTTGTACGTGCAATTTTCTGAAAAAAATATTGCAGATTGTACCCTATAATTACGTTGTTGTCGTCGTCCTGTCCTGTATATTACATTGTCCGATTTACATTTGTGTGCAAAATTTAATCTTCATTTGAATACGGGGAGACGGGAGTAGGTAAAAAACTTGAAAGATTTGACCCTGTACAAACACACATACATACCTGACACGGCAAGTTAATAAAAAGCTTTAAATAAAATTTCCATTTTGAAACGCTTCGTAGAATTAGTTATTCGTTCACAGCGAAAATCATGTTATGTCGAAATCAGTTTACATGTACGCGGTTTCAATTATAACTAGGAGTAAAATTTTATGCGAAAAATCCAGGTCGTAATAGGGTTTTATACCGTTGTTTCTAACGTGGTTTGCCCGCTCGCGCGGAATTTAATCGTCCCTTATGAAAACGGGTGCCATAGAGATATGTACGTGGCATTCCATATTTAAAGGTCCTTACCCTTCATGTGCAATAAGAACCATTTTATCTCAATTTCGGGTTTAAAGGAGCTTATTACTTTTGAAGCATCAAGGAACCTGCAGGCGTAGAAAGTCAGATATGAAGTCACTGTGGACAGTTTGGACACAAAACAGTCCCCTTACTCCTCCTACTTGTTCTGTTAGCTAAACTCAACCATTTGGTATAACGAAAGTGAAATTTATTTTAATGGAAGTAAGCATCTTATTCTGCTATTCAATCTGCAGTAAATTTCCATCTTGCCAGGTTTGGCGACGTGAATTGCATCATTATTTCTTTATATCCAATAGAAATAATTAAATATAATATGAGTACGACTGTTACGCAGTAAAGGAAAATAATTAAGTAGTACCTTCTTAATTAAAATAAACGGAGACTTATATTGACCGGGATATAGACCGTGATTACCTTTTTGATTTTTGTCGAGCTCCCGATATTTCGATATTTATTTTTGGCGATATCGGGAGCTCGACAAAAATCAAAAAGGTAATCACGGTCTATATCCCGGTCAATATAAGTCTAATGAAAATAACCGTGAATCATTCAAAACTCTTAAAATAAACGGAGATTTCGAACATTCGTACTGAATCAAGTTTATAGAATATAAACCTACTCAGATACAGATATAACTTTAGATATAGGTACGCATAATAAGATATTTGAAATGCCTTAATTATACACTATTCTTAATAAATAAATATGAAAATGAAAATGAAATAAAAATGAAAATGAAATATTTATTTTTCAAGTAGGCATATTACAATGCGCATATGAACGTCAAATAAAGCTACGCCGGCTCTAACCCTACGCCTCAGCCTCGAGAAGATTTCAGTCCCCCCTTAGTTGGGAGGGGGGTATCCACTATGGGACCGGCAAGAAACTCGGCGGGCAACTTCTTTTCAAAACATTACATCTTATAATTAACATGCATTAAATAACAACATACCATTTCGCGGTTCAACGTGGCAACGCGGCGAGCGTGATGGGCTCCTTTGCAGCTGGAGGGACTCGGAGTGGATTTAGTGAGTAGTTTCTTTCTAATTTTATTTGTAATTATTAATTTATTTAGTATTTGTATATATAGTATAAGTCTTCATTGTAATTATTTTATAGCCTTAAAATGCAAACATACAATTTAACATGCAAAAGTATTCATCAAAGAATATGAACAGACTAGGTACTCTATGGAAATATAGTCTAGTATAATAAATATAGTCATTAACTTTAGTATAACTATAGTATAATAAATATAGTCATTAACTTTATTTTTTTGGAATACATAATATGATACAAAATTTAAAAAAAACTTGCATTTTCATAAACATTATATGATTAAAATGATCCGTCCTCATTTAAGTAAAAGCTCTCGAAACGTGTTGCTGAAAAGCGTTTCGCTGATGCTTAATATCGTGTGCGTCCCAGAATATCCCCAACAGTAATATTTTAACAAGTAGTACACGGAAGTGTATAGACACAGCGCCACGACGACGTGTCAAAAGCAATCAAGAGGTCCAAGGAGCCTCGCTAATTACTTTACGTCGCTCTGATTAAGCGCCGGGACACACTGCCGTAACACGACACATTTTTAGATAATTATTGCTTCGGGGACCAAATTGTAATTATGCTAATTTGAGCGCTTTAACAGGGCTGTTAATGAGGGTTCGTAATATTCTTGATAAAATCGTTTTTGAGCCCAAGGACGTTTTGAAGGGACTCTGGGGTCGTGATCGCGATGAACTGTCCAGGCTCACCAGGCTGTCCGTCCGTCCTCTCTGAGATGATTTAAAGAGGATTCCTCCATCTATTTTATCTGAGCTCGACGCACGCCGTTGGGTTAAAAGCTCTAAAACGTAAAACGCCTCCGGCTGTCACTGATTGCTTTAACAGCTACCTAATTACGGCACTCCTATTTAATGCTTTCATCTCGCAATAACTCAATTTTCGTCGCTACCCTAATATGTAGGCACTTCAGCAATAATCTTCGAGCCCGCTTTGCACAGCGACAGTGTTATAGGCTATGAGCAGAGAACTCACTTAGATATTGCATAAGCGGATAAGTACATATATATGCGAAACTTTGCTACTTAGCAGACGTTTCGTCAAAGCACATTGAGATCAGAATCACTTCAGTTTTGTGAATAATGGTGGCAGTTAATTTCGCGAAACAACGATTTTCCTTAACAGAGGGTAATTTAAAAAATACAGTTTTAGGAGTTCCTTCATAATGTAAGCAATGGTCCCCAGAAGCGGGCGACAGCGGTGCTCAATGTTCTACGTAATCTGGGATAAGCCCCTAATTTTCTGGCGGTCACAAAGAACGAGCGCGTCCGTCAAATAAATTTTTATTATTTGTAATTTGATAAAGTACTAAATGACCATAATTTTAAAGTAAGTAGCACTTCGTTTTCTTTTTAATGACATTCATTAGGCGTTACTTGAATATGTAATTATTAAAAATGACTGAGGTGTACGGTGACTTGGTATGTAGCATTAATTTACGTGTGTTTGTAACGTAAAGCTATCATGACCTGTATGTAGTCTGCAGTATAAGTACGCTGAACTAAATAATTTCACACACTAACTATTCGCTTCGATATGGTACCTACTTTGATAATAGTTCAGTTTAGTTCAGTTGCTTTGCATGCCACACGACCCATCCCAAAGGGCAATAGAAGTGTACCGCTAACTAGCAACCACTACGAAACATTCGTATAGTTTAGTTCGATCGAATTAGAATCTACATAAAGTTCACTTAAGCCTCCGCCACACGGGCGCGTTTCGAGAGCGTTGCGTCAGCTTAGCGGCACGCGAGCTGAACGCGCGCTGTTTCTGCGCGTTGGCAGAGCGCTCCGCCAGCGTCGCGCCGGCGCATCGCGAGCGGTCCGCCCTCGGAACGCTTGTGCAGTCACACATAACACAGCGCGCGTTGCGATCGGACGGATTTGCGGCATCATGAATTCGAACGTAGAAAGATAAATGCGAAAGTAACTCTCTCTGTCTGTCTGTCTGTCGGTCTGTCTGTCTGTCTGTCTGTCTGTCCGTCCGTCCGTCCGTCCGTCCGTCCGTCCGTCCGTCCGTCCGTCCGTCCGTCCGTCCGTCCGTCCGTCCGTCCGTCCGTCCGTCCGTCCGTCCGGCCGCCTGCGGGCGTCACGCCGGCGTGTCGCTCCGCTGATGCGACGCCGACGCTCTCGAAACGCGCCCGTGTGGCGGAGGCTTTAATGTGTTTCACAAGGCTCTGAGGTATGGGCGAACGGGACGGCTAAATTGACTCGGAACGCTTTTATCGAGCAGAAAATGAGAGCAGAGTCGCTGCTTAAAACTATTCCCGCTGAAATTTAGCATTTTTGGCTACCTCCGTTAAACTATTCGCCCGCTGAAATTTCGAAACCGGGCTTTTGGCTACCTCCGTTATTTACCCTCGGTTTCGTTCGCCATCGCCACTCGTTTAAACTTTTAATCCTCATTTTGAAATTTGCGTTGATGTTTTGTTGAAAAAGTCATATAAAAGCAATTTCACTTCATCATTAACTTTTATCGCGCTAAATTTTAAATTAATTAAAATGAGTAAAATTATAACAAAGGTAGGTAAAGTATAATATAGTACATTATAACATATAATACTATTACAGGGAGGAGTACGATAGTAGTTTTATAATTGTAATAATTCTAAACAGTACTTATTGGGTATCTATTTAGAAACATTTAGTTTCAATATTTTAAGACCATTTTTATATAAATTGTACCTACACAAACAACCCGAAACCTTTTCTACAAAATTCCTTTTTCCAATCGACGACTAAAATCTGTCATACACATCCAGCACGGCGGATAAGCCGCATCAACAATCAGCGAAATCAAAACGCCACAGCCGCGTCGTGTGCCCCCGTGAAACCGGCCTTTCATCCTAGGGACCAAGCCAAATAAGGCACAAAGGAACAACAGATAAACCTTGTAAATCCTCGGGCACACAAATGCGAGTCCGGAGGCAGTTATCTCTCGGAGAAATAGGTAGCATTAACTGGCGTACATTCATCATCTAAGGCTGGCCACTACCCGCTCACTGTCACTCTAAGCTCCTACATTTGAAACAATGCCGTGTTAATTTAATTCGTACCATCTTCAAGAATTACATTACGAAGTTGAAAGATGTATTAAACTTCTTTAAAATCCTTTATATTGTGTTTAACACATATTCCTATTTAATATTTGTAAATTGTATTTTAATGGACGAGTTTTTTTTTTTCATTTTTTTTTTCAATAAAGAATAAATATATATATAAGTGCCCGTATTTAACTTCTCCAAACTCAAAAAAACAAAAGTAAGTAAAACTGTAAGTATATTTTCTATGGAAATATTCATTCAAAATATTGTCTTTCTGGCTGTGTATAATGTACAGAGAGCATCTCGCGAAGGCTTAATGGATCCCCAATGTACAGTAATTCCCTCCCTCAAGTGTTTATGTTTCCGGCCCCACCGTACATTAAGTAACGATTACTTCTAAAGCATAATCGGGGCCCTATAAAATAAAGACTTAGGAAAAGTACTATAATACGGATTCAACTGAAAGCTGATTAGCTGGATTTTGGTTCTTGCCCCATTTGTTTGACTCACTTAGCTTGAGTGCTTTGAAAGCAAACTTCCAGGTAGTCGTATAGAAGTCCAACTTCAGGAGTTTTGGGAGCATTAGTTAATACTTATGAAGCAGACATATAAATTAGCAAACTTTTAAGCGGGACGCGAATAGCATGGCAATTTTTGAAGATGCTGGCCCATGATTATTTTATGTATAACTTACCCGGACACTTGTAAGTTTGTAAAATAATCACTGGGACTTTCTCATCTTCTGGAAGGTTATAATTTAAATATTCTTTTAAGTTTTCGTTTTAACACGTTCGCGGACACTATACGGTCTTTCGGTATCTGTCTAATGTCTATCCACGAACGGCTTAAACCAACTTTAAATGAAGAAGAACTTGGCAAGTTTTTTACAAGTAACTAAGCGAATTAACATTCACATATCCGTTTGCAAATTGTCTGCATCGATCAGTTAGCTTTTGGCAGCACGTGCCGCCTCGAGGCGTTGGCCGCGCTCCAGGCTTAGATAGCAATAACATAACGAGTTAACGAGGGCTGGACAATGTACGACATATCATGCCTGAATCCGCATCAACCTAGTTCAATTTTAACTCAGTTTTGACAGAAATCAAGATAAGGTTTCCGGGAGCAACTTACAAAAAAACAAGAAATTCTTTCACAGATTGTCTCACCCCACGGAAAGCTCCAGAAGCCTTGTGTTACGGTGCTGGTTCACGGGCAACACAATTGCCAGCAATTCACGCGGCATTCCATTGCCGCGTTTGTTCAATACGCACGCACCAACTAACTATGGAGCAAACGCGGCAATTGTATGTGAATTTATTAATGATGAATGAATTATAAAAATATCGAAATGGATTGAAGAGATGTTTAAATTTTGGCCAATTGGACATTCCATCATCATCTTACACTGAGAGAAATTTGCATTGTGAATTTAACAAGTTCGACTTGTTGCGGTTTATCCGTTTGAATCAGCCAAACGTATGTTTAAAACAATATGTGTCAGGTTGTTTTTATAAAATCGACTTGTTGATTCAAATAGTTATATTGCCGATTCAAATGACAAGTAGCTTGTTTGTTTGAACCAAAGAGCATGTAGGCGCTATTTTAACCAAAAAACTTGTTGAACGAACATGAAAACTGGTTGTAATTTCTCTCAGTGTATGGATTCACAGATGCGTCCACAAATGGGATTTAGAATTGATTGTTATTTGTTACTTTTATATAGTCCCTACTGACAGAAAGATTTACCAAAAAGCTTCTTGAAATTGTTTAGCTTTAATATCATGATTATGCACTTATATAGCTCATATCCACTATTTCGTTGATTTTATTAGAGTTTCGTACCTAAAAGGTATAAGAGGAGCCCTTATTTGTCATACTTGTACTCTTGTAGCCGATATCCTATTGAGCTATTGATCTGTGTCATCAATAAGTTGCCTCAACTCTTCTGCCTATCTTTCCCCATTACGTCTGAGACGGTTTAATAAGATCGAGAGATACATTCGACAAACTTACACAAACCTGTTGAGTTTAAAATTTCCCAGCAAATCCCAAGACACATTCAAATTCCTGGGGCAATACAATGTGTCGGGACATGACCCTACACATTGTACCGTTCACATTGTGAGCCAGTAACAAAAACACATGCGAATTGAATTGGAAGAATGAGTTGACAGGGGAGCTCGTCATTCCCTTGTGTTTAGATACTATTACGAGACCGGCTTATTTGAATTTCAATATGTATACGACACAGACAGCTTTCTGTTGCTATGAGCCCGTATGCGAGAAGTATGTACATATGTAAAACAACCTCAAATATTACATTTTATGTTTTAGGTGTGTAAATCATGTAATTTTTCACATATAACTTTTTTCTTGAATGATGAACTGCGAGAAAAGAAATTGAAGAAGCTGCGTTATTAATGGTGTGCGTACAACATTAATCTGCGTTTTTTAGCATGGAAGCTGTTATTACTCGGAAGTCAGAAAAGATTCTGTTTTATATTTATATTCTATAAAAATGTACAAGTGAAAATGCAAGGGCAAATGTGCCTGCATTTTAGTCTACTCTTTCTTTTATAACAAAAATCAAATTTTTTATTTATTCATAGCTTATGCCGGTAAAAATAATCTAGGTACATAATGTTAATAGGAATCTTTGGATCCATAAATGTGCTCATGCCCGATATGGTGAATATTCCATTTATAGATGTAAGTATGTTTCAACCTTCACTTTTTTATTATTTGTTGTTTAATTAAGTTGATAAACATATAATGTTAAAAGTCAAGGAACGTTGCATTTTTTTTTAATAAAACCATTTTTAATAAAATAAGCATTTAACTAATTAACAGTGCTTATTTATACCGAGTAATGAAGATAAGTTGATTTGTTTACTCTATTCAAACTTTTCTATTGCGTCTAATTAAACGTGTAGGTACCTACATAGTACACACTTAAATTATCTACAAGTATTTATATAAATGACTCAAGTGAAAGATAATTATGTTTTAAAACTTCATCTTAAACTCACGTACTCCACCCGCTTGTTAAATATTGTTTACGAGAATAATTCTTAACAAGGCTCAAAAGTTAAAAATATAAAAAGCAAAAACATAAAAAGGAATCGCAACAAACAAGCGTAAACGTTAAACTTCGAAACAAACACGAATTTCCTAACGATCTTTTTGGTATAAATGTAAAAAGTTCATGGGCAATGCAATATAAGAGACTCGCTTTAATTAAATTTGTATGATGTTGTGCATAAATGAAATGAAACAGTCGTTGGAGTTGCCTCGTGGAAGTTCCCGCGGCTTCGCTCTTCGGTGAGTTCTGTATGAACAAGTGCTTTGTGCGTTTGTATTTAGCCGACCGTGTAAAATGAGCCACTGAATTGGTTACAAAGAATTGCGCTTTAGGTATGTCGGAATATCAAGTCTGATCGCATTTTGCTGCTATCGCTTCACCTCAAGCACGTTTTTAGGTAGAATGGCTAATAGTTAATGTTATATAAATATGGGTTTCTTTTCTTTCTTGAGGTTCACAGGTCATATTATGGTGTGGCAGTTGCTTTCGTAAGTAGGTAACTCAGTGTCGTTAATATTTTTTTGTTATACAACCCGAGTGGACAAACGGACGGCTCTAGTCATATTACATTTAACGATGATTAAGTATTATCACGGTTTCATCAGGGAGGTTATGTTTCACCTAAAGTGTTTTTGGGGAAAATATACGAGTATATTGTCTTAAAAATTTACGAAAATCGAATCGGACTTCTTAACCGTAATATCAAATATATACAACGTGTTTCCGGTATCACTCAAAACCTCAGACACCCCAACAGATTTTTATTTTTTTAAACTCATCTAGAGTATTCATCTTTTAATCTGATGGTTACTTTTTTTTATTTAATTTTTAGATTTATGTACAGCTCTACTTGACTTTTAGCTCTACACTCAATAAAATTATTGTTAACTACCATCATAATCCATAAAACTATTTATTTGTGTACTTTGCTGCAACGACATAAGGTTTACCAATAGACAGCTAAGATATCATTGTAAAACACTTTAAAGCTTTGTCACAGTAAACTTCAAATTGGACAGGTAATCGCAGTAAGCAAATTTAAACCCAATATTCAGAATGACAAGGTTGTAATTAGGTACGAGGTCAATTTGTTATGACTTATGATAAACATTAAGATTAAACTGAAAAACAACGTCAAACTCGTAGCGGAAAAAATAATCGCCCAAGTAACCAGCCAGTATTAATACCCCTAAATACTGAAAAAGGTAAACAACCTCTAGCAATGCGATATACACAATGTTGTATTACGAATACAATAGAATAGGCACGTAAAAAATAAGTAATCATACTAATTTAAATAAAAATATTACCCCCATCAAGATATAGCTCAATCGATTCTACTCTCGATTCTGAACAAACGGTTTTCAGGTTTTTAGTGTTAAGTGAAACACGGTGTATAAAACAAAACAGGTCAATGGAATTCTACTGTTAAAAGAAAATGTAGTAGGTAAGTGCTCATTGTAAACTGGGTAGAATGGGTCGCCGTGGCTGACAAATATCTAGAGTTTGGGCGACAGCAGCGCCTAGTTCCCAAGTTGGCGGGACGTGTGCGGAATCCAACCGGCCCTGCGCGTGACGAGCGCTTCATTTCAATATTGATGGAGCTTTTCATGTGTTTTCTACGGAGCAATATTAATGAATGAGTAGTCGACTTATTTATTATGTTCTTTGAATACGTAATAATATATATTATGTACTACCTACATATGCACGATATGTAATTCACCTTCATGAAAGTTGTTTTGCGACGATATCACATTTACGGATTTAAATAATCTAGATCGTTTGCTTCACAATTTTTTTTTATCTGTAACTTCTGTCCCCGCGAATTATACGGGCGGCTGAATTCAATTAATCAGTTCTTTTTTTTCCGTATGCATAGATAATAAATCTGTTTGTAATAATTATTTATTTATTTATTATTTGTTAGCCTGTTGTGTCCCACTGCTGGGCAAAGGCCTCCCTCTCTTTCTTCCACGCTTCTCGGTTTAAGGCAATGTTCGGCCAATCTTTTCGAAAGACGTCAAGATCGTGCCGCCATCTCCTTCGCGGTCTGCCATCACGCCGCACAATGTTTGGTGTCCATTCGGTACTTTTCTTGGCCCACAGGTCGTTTGGCATGCGGCAGATGTGTCCGGCCCAGTCCCATTTAACGCTACTTTGGTTTTGGAGCGCAAGATGGAATTTCTAATCCTGTCAGTCAGTTTGACACCAAGGATGCTGCGCTCCATCGCCCTCTGGCAAACCTTGAGGGAGAGCTTTTGAGCATTAGTCAAAGACCAGGTCTGGGCGCCGTAGGTCAGGATCGGAAGAATGCACATATCCATGAGTTTTCGTTTCAGCGATATGGGAAGGTCCCCCTTCATATATTCCTTCATGGACCAATAGCTCTTCCAGGCATTTTCGGTACGTCTTGCGACCTCCTTTTCTTGTCGTGCCTGGAAAGAGACTATTTGGCCCAGGTAAATGTACTCATGGACATATTCAATTCTTCCGCCATCAACTTGAATCCTACATTTGGCACCGTTCGTCATTAGTTTGGTCTTTGACATGTTCATCTGCAATCTGATCTCGAGGCTTGCCGTGCTCAACTGTTGGAGCATGCTTTCGAGTTCTGTAGCCGACGTTGAGAAAAGGACGATGTCGTCAGCAAAGCGAAGGTTTGTTAACCGACTACCGCCGACTTCAACACCCCTGTTCTCCCAGCCAGCCGCTAGCTTGCGGAAGGCGTGTTCCAAGGTCGAAGTAAATAATTTGGGAGACAGCGGATCACCCTGTTTGACGCCTTTGTCTATTCTGAAAGTTGGCCCTGAAGACTGTAATTTTATGTTTGCGGTGCTGTTAGCGTAAATATTGCGTAAGAGGCTTATGTATGTGGGATCTATGTTTTGCGCTTCTAAAGCGGCAAATATGGATTTGTGTGAAATGCTGTCAAAGGCTTTTGTATAATCAACGAATGCAAGGTAGAGAGGTAGGTTGAATTCATGGTGCTTTTCTATTATTTGGTTGAGCGTCTGTAGATGGTCTGTGGTGGATAATCCGGGTCGGAACCCTGCCTGCTCTGGTGGTTGTTGTTTATCTAATTGGCCTGATATTCGATTTTCTATGACTTTAATGAAAGTTTTGTATAAATGAGAGACAAGGCTTATGGGTCTGTAATTGTTTATGTCGGTCTTGTCTCCCTTTTTAAATAGAATTATGATATTCGAATGACAAAAATTTTTTGGTAATACGCCTGATTTCAATATATTGTTAAAAAGATTTGTAATGTGAGTGATTAAGGTTGGCTCGCCGATTTTCAGTGTTTCGGAAGTGATACCATCTTCACCAGGACTTTTACTGTATTTTAATTTGGACAGCGCCACATGGACTTCATAGCCTGTGAGCCTTCATATGAGGAATGGTGTCAGGGCAGAAGTATGGAATATTGGTGTTATCGTAAATCTGTAATGGGTCGGAATACAAGTTTTTGTAAAACTTTGTACAAATATCCATTATCTTTCCCCTGTCACCATGTATGACACCTGTTTCATCGCGTAGACCGGATATCCATGTTTTTTGTTTGCTAATTCCTCGCTTGGCTATTTTAAGTGACCTGTTTTGTTCCAATGCTACTTTAATAAGTGTATTATTATAGGTGCGTATATAATGCTTTTATCCAGACGTTTGATTTTGCTTAGCATTTTTCGCTGTCGGTGTATTCTGAAGTTGAACAAGAGACTCGCTCGAACAGGTCTGTGATCGGAATTGAATTTTATTGCGTTAAGGACTTCAATATTGTTTACAAGGTTTTGGTTTGACGAAAGTACGAAATCTATTTCATTCTTTGCTACCCCATTGGGTGACACCCACGTCCACCTTCGATGCGGTTTTTTATAAAAGAACGTGTTACTGAGGCTGAAACTACGTCCAAAGGCAAATTGAATTAAGCGTGAACCACGATCATTGCGGTCTTCTGATCCATGTGGTCCGAGTATATGGCTGTCTTCAAATTCTTGCCTTCTTCCTACTTTTGCGTTGAAATCACCAAGTACGACTGTCCATGTACCTCGGTGTTCGTCGCAGGCTTTATCTAGTAAGTCATAAAACTCTTCTATGTCGGCGTCTGAATATGAGGATGTTGGAGCATATACTTGAACAACTGTTAGAGTTTCCTTTTGAGTTAGTTGGAATTTAAGCACGGCGATTCTGCAAGAGTAGGCTACGAATTCTAAGATGTTTTCCTTCCAGCATTTGGCTACCATGAAACCCACTCCTCCACGACCACCTTGCTTACCGTGGTAGAAAAATATATTGTCGGCTCGCTCAATAGTTTCTTCTCCTGCTCTGCGGACCTCTGACAGGCCGATGATGTCCCACCTAATTTTTTTCAAAGAGTTCTCTAATTCGAGCAGACGATCTTCGGTTCGTAATGTACGAACATTATAAGTTAGTATTTTAAGATTTTCTGTATCAGTTTTCCTTTGACATGCATTGGTCGTAAGACGGTTAGGAGATAACAATATCCGGAGATTCTTAGCACCCCTTTCTCCGAGGGTTGACTGCCTACCGTCATCAACAGTATCCCCTCTGGAGCAGCCGGGGACTAGGGGCCTATTTTTTGTTTTGCGTTTCATCATTGAGAGGGGGTTGGACGAGTAACCCACCACGCTCGTCCAGTGCGGGTTGGTGGGTGAGCAGTGAGCCTGCTTACTCGGCTTGTGGACGCTGCCGTTGATGTTCTTGACATTCTTCCGCCACCGTACTAAGTTTGTGTCCTACTCTAACACAAACTGCTCCAACTAGACCAAAACTGCGTCTTCATAAGGTAGTCAGTTTGCTCCAAGTTGGCTGGTTACACCTAGTATCGTTAGGTGCACTACAGTTTAGCGTCATATCGAGGACGCTGTAATAATTAAATTATGAGGAGGATGTAATAATTAAATTTGTGAAATAATGTAACGATGAAAATGATGAATAAATGATGAATGAATGATGATAATTCATAACCTTACTCACAGTAATATGTCCGGTCAAGGAAAAAGCCCAAAAGTAAGCCCATTTATAATAAAAAAAAAAAAAGCCTTTTGCCAGTACTAATCTATACAGCCTAAGATCTGATCGTTTGGTTTATACTTACAAAAATTCAGAATATGTATATTGTATTGTCTATTGCTCAAACTATCCCGGTACCTTATATTTATATGTTTATAGAGGTATAACGAGAAATATTACAATTTTGTATTTGATTTTTAAAACCCATAAGTATTTTCAATCGGAACGCATGTCATTACGTGAAGAATGTTTAATTGATCGAAACAACTGCTCAACTGAACCACAAATTAAATTGATACGGTCCAGCGCATATTAAATTCCATGCGACCTAAATAAACAAAACTGTCAATGGCCATGCGAAATGAATAAAATTACGGAACTAGGAGGCCGATGGAGTTATAGTCAACTTTTTAAATGGTTTCATCTTAATAAATTGATACGATGTTAAATTATATTTAAATGACGTCAGTGAATATCTATGTACTTACGGTAGTGCCTAGTCACAGTATAAAGAGTACTATCGTACAGTATGGCCACTCCCGCTCCCCGCTGATAGTGCCACCCACCCCCTCTCGGTTACCTCACAGTTACCGCCTGTCAAAAACGCGATCAGTCGACCTGTCATATTTCACTCATACAAGCATAGTACGCGTTCACGTAGGTACATGGGCTTAGACTGTGTGCTAGGAACGCGCCTCTTTCATATATTTGATCACCAGTGTCCGAGGTGTGGCCAAGTGTAAGTAGGTATGTTCAAATTCGTCTCCCAATTACCGTTGCGTTATTAGAAGTAATCTAAAATACATTAACTAGAAGTCTCTACTCGTACTAAATTATATTTCAGATCGTATTATACAAACCCATATCACTTAATGAACAGAATTGGCCTACTCCCACCAAATTTTGAAGTTTGAACATGTTTAATTTGTTGTTAATAATAAGGGTCATGAAAGTCCGAGGTTGTAGAAGTGGTTTTATTAGTTGTATTCTCAAATACGTATTTGATTAGTGATTTAGGTAGTTATAAATTTCAGATAAGTAGTTCACAAATTTTTAGAAATTAATAAGGAGGATATGAGAATGAGTGACTAAGAAACGCTTTGTATCTCTATATGTGAATCTTCTTTATGTGAATAATGAGATTCGTTCGTTATGGAGTGTGAATAAAATTCACAGTTCACATGTTGGCTACGCCACTATGTAAGATGTAAGAACAAAAGTGGCCAAACACGATGCTTTCAAGCTCCGTTGTTTGTGGTCACGCAATCAAAAGCCCGTTCAGTAACAACAATTAAGAAAGTTATTAAAGTTTATTTTGATAATTATCTAAAAAAGAAAAGTAAATAACGAAGAACTGCCCGAGTAGGTCAAGCGCGCCCGCGTCGGAGACACTGACTCGGCTGGCTCGCTTGAGTTTCGCTGCGGCCCGCTTAAACTTTACCTGCTACGTGACTTGCATTCGCGTTGCGTATAGTCTGACCACTTCGAATGTGCTGGCTTGACTTAACCAGTAACTCACAGTAATTTTTTTTACTAAACGAGGGGTGAAAATGGTAAATAACATTAAACATATTATTCGATTCAAGTATTAGATGATTTTAAAATCAGGTCAGTATTTTAGAGTCTATAAAAAATTCTGTCGAATTCAGAATCTTCTTTTTTAACTTTGTTAATTAAATCAGAGTTATGTCAAAAGGCTTCTATTTGTACCTTTTTGGGTACGACACCCCAAAATTTATATTTTTTTTAAATAATAATATTGGGGGACACCTTACACAGATCAACCTAGCCCCAAACAAAGCAAAGCTTATTGTACTATGTACTATGGGTACTAAGCGACGATATACTTACTTATATAGATATATACATACTTATATACATAGAAAACATCCATGACTCAGGAACAAATATCTGTGCTCATCACACAAATAAATGCCCTTACCGGGATTCGAACCTGGGACCGCGGCCTAGCAGGCAGGGTCACTACGCACTAGGCCAGACCGGTCGTCATATATAATGTTAATATTACGTCTTATGTCTGCTGTCAATTTACTTGTACAATGGCGGTATTCCGCATCTGTTTGATAAGTTATTTTAGTTTAGCTCTTAGCATAGTTTATTTAGTCCGGGACCCACTGAAAATCAGCGCTTCGGCATGCCGTGGCAATATGCTGAGTGGGCTCCCAATTTAACATCTAGATTGTGTTGTATTTATCTTTGTTATATTTGTCCAAACTGATGTTACTTAAATAAAAAATATTCTATTTTATCCTATTCTATATATTTGAATAACTTTCATATGACGCATACCAAAACACCTAATAGACAGACCAAATCCCCGACTCGGCACATAATGTTGGTACAGCAAGCTGTTGAGAAGAAAAGTAGTCAAGAGGAAAAGTAGTCGAGTTACAGCACACAGGCGGACAGCTGTACGTCCGCGAACTTCTCTAATTACCGCAAACAGAAGACGCCGTCCTCAAGCGAGCGGGAGGCGAGGCGACGAGTGGTTATTACTTACCCCTTACTTCATCGTTACAACGCCTGTACAACCCTAATTATAGTAGGCGTCCTTATAACATTGTTTGTCTAATTCACGGCTAAATTATATTCTCGTGTGAATGGAATCCACGTGGCGTGTCATGGTCATACTCATATCCATATCCATACTTACTAATGATAATATAAATGGGAAAGCGAAATGACATGATTTTTTTTAAGTGGAGATAGTTGAAGAGGAGGAAAGTGACATAGGCTAATTTTTGTCTCTTTCTAACCCCTCACTTTCTCACATTAGTATTCTAAATAATGAGCTAATGTGTATTTTATTTGAGGGTTTCGTGAATTAGTTCCGAATGTGTGATGTATTTGTTATTCAACCAAGTAGTTTTTCGATGAACGAGAACATCGTGAGCATACAGTCAAGTGTAAAAATATGGGTGCGTACAACTTATCAAAAATATGTCCCATAGCACTTTATGTCGGCGGAATAAGGTCTCGGTACATATTTTTGAGCGGATAAAATCGATACGTATTTTTGCACTTGACTGTACCTACAAATTTAGGCTGAATTTACTTATGTTTTATTATCTCATTATTCTTTTCTTAATACATATACTCAATGCCAGATTTAATTAGTCTGGAACTCTGCAACAAAGTCACGTACTTAAATGTCAAAATCATAAATTGCGATTAACGTTTCAACTGTTCACACAAGGTTGTAAAAGTTTAAAATCATAATTGACAACATTTCATATTTTTGAGTACTACTTTTTATTGTTTGGTTTGAAAGAACTCAATACTAAAATATACACGTATTTTTTTATTTTTCCAAAAACTGCTATTTTAATGAGAAATTCCCTTTTTATTACTGCTTCGAGCAGAAAGAGCGTAAGTTACAAACGTCAAGACACAGCTTCGTGACGTCACATGTGTTGTTTCATACACCTAAGAAAACGACAAAATCATTCCTAAAAAAAAAGTTTTAACAGTCAGCTTAAACAGTCTGGTATGTCTGACTGTCAAGTGTCACTGTCAACCACTAGTGAATGACTACGAATCATAGACTAAGCCATGATTTTTTTAATATCTTTGCTACGAACTGTGATAAGTTTCACTGTCAAACTCAAGTGACATCCCAACTGGAAGATTTTTTTGATATAGTGGCAGCTCTAAATCAGCTATTTGACGTCACTTCCCCTTTAAACTATTTTTAAGATTTTTTATACTAAAAATGCGGAAAAAAAATTAAAAAAATTATTTATGTGATCTACAAGCGTATATCTCGAAATGGTTTTCGATTTAGGGACATTGAAAATTTTGAAACGTTGTCAATTCTAGCTGATCAGAATATTGAAACTGCGAAAAACTCTACGCCAAAAGGAGAACTAGCACCGAGCTTTGCAGCGCGCGTCAGGCAAACTCAAGAGGTAAGCAAACATTCCCGAGTGAGCCGAATTTTTCATCACTCGCGACGAAGACAATGGATGAAATGATGCTCGCAGGATGAAATAACACGCAGTTTTGTTCGTAAAACAATACTGGTGAGCCATAGACGCCGGCTTTATTATTTTCCTTGAAACATGCTTATTTGGTTGCCAGTAAATGTTGAAAAAATATTGCAGTGCTATAACGCCGAGAAATAGGCGAGTTTACTTTCAATCTGCTGAAAGCCAAGTTGACCCGATTCTATGCCGCCGTGATATCATATTTGCCGTGATAGCGTTTTCGATATATTTTCACTTAGTTTCAAATGCTGCGGAACATATTTCGGTTTCTCCGTTCAAAGGGAACATTTATGTAAAATTCGATCTATGCGTGCCTTGGCACTTAATAAGTTTAATAGCTGGTTAAAAAATACTTTTTCAGTACAGATGGTGCTTTTTTTACGCACTAGTGCGAGAAGTGGTTCATTATATGCCAGGTCGAAACTTCGGAGGGCCATCTGTACTTAAAAACGTCGTACGATACACGTGCGAAAAGGAAATTCGTAAACTTCCTTTTTTACGCACTTGTATCGTAATGTACTATTATAATATTGGAGGTAGTATGTAATGTTATGTCGTGTCGCATCTATGGCCATATTAATATTATACGTATAAATTGTAATTTGTACTTTGTCTGCATGTAAACTTAATTTTAACAGGAATAAAGCCATACGACATAATAATATGTAATAACATATTAGGTAAGTACTTGTTTTGTTACCCGTTTACAATTTAAACGAAAGTAAAGCATGCATGGTAGGTATGCGTTGTAAAAGCACTTTATCATTATGATTTGCAAAGGACCTATTCCGTGCGGTTTATAATTTACCAACTTGATATCAGTTTATAAAATTGTTATAATCTAGCGTTGAAAAAATAGCTAACCGTATTATGAGAACGTACAAGTAAGCAGCATTAAATAAAAAAAGGATGAACCGTGTATAAATGGCGGGCCGCGGCTGGATCAGAGCCCATCAAAAGCTCCTGATAAATGACTTGTAGGTGAATTTAACGCGCGCACAGCGCCCTCTATATCAGATGCCTCTCACACAAATGGCTGCACCACTTTATTCATAAATCACATTGACTGAGCCAACACGCGAGCAAATCGAAAAATATGCTCAATATAGATATCGCGCCATTAGAATGCGAGCAGGGAATTACTCCTGCCTCCGCCGTAATTCATATGTGAATCGCGTTGTTTATTGACTTTTATTTTGAGTTTAGACACAGATGATTCCGATAATATTTGTCGTACATCTTCCGAATACAATGAAATTGGGTCGAGCTTCAAATACTGATGAACCAATTTCGTGGAGGCTGACAAAAGCCAAGGGTTCGTAAAATGAAAAGCATCCGCATACCTACCCGTCGTCGCCTCTTATTGAAGGCTTTCAATACAACCAAAAAGCCTAATAGAAGTCATTCAGTATATCTATTACGGATTTACAAATACTAGTTAGAATACTACAGATGTCGTGCGAATAGATTTGCCTTCGTATTGTTATGGAAACGTACGAACGTGTCATGCTATTTCAGTCAATCTCAGTACAAGATGTACTGACATTGACTGAACTAGCATGACAAATACGAACGTTTCCGAAAAACACGAAGGCAACCCTTTGCGGACTACATCAAGGTAACGACAAATGACATCGACAGAACAATCTGCGATAACGGAAATAGGTTATTTTCTCGGACGGCAACTTGCTGGATTGTTGCTTGACTCAATTTTAAAGTTTATTGCACTGAGAAAGTGCATTGCAAGGACTAAGTTTTGCTTTGTGATCATATTTCTGGTCTTTAAAACACGTAAACAATGAAATATTACGTTCTCGCTAAGTGCATTATACAAACATTGAGGTATTTATTTTAAATGAAAAATGAAATGAAATTAATTTACTGCCGAAAATACTACTCGTAAGACAACTAAATAGCTAGATTACTTGGAAAGCTTGCACAATAGGAGAAGGTATATCTGTGCCCCTAATAAAATGTACCTAATGGTATACCTATCTCCATTGCTAAAAATTATAGCGATTATCAAGTTGTCAAACAAAACTTATTTTGCTCAGTTTATTTGCGTGCTAAATAAGTAGCTTAACTAATATGTTAATGTTTAACTACAACATACATACATACATATAATCACGATTGTATCCCATAAAGGGGTAGGCAGAGCACTTAAACTACTAAGTTTCAGTGCAGTGTTTAACTACAAATACTTTTAAAATAAGAACGAACCCCGTTTGAATGGGAAGGTAGGTAATTCTGCCAAGCTTAAAATTATGTAAATGCGTATTTAATCCACATACGAACGTTTCCGATAAATTACGACGCTGATTATGCACAAGGCAGATACAACTTATATGGTCATAATTTCATTTAAGCAAAGCCACTGATTCATATTACGTACCTAAGTATGGACTATGGACACAATGCAATTCCTCCCATTTTTTTTATTACAGGACATTCTTACACAGATTGACTGAGTCCCACCACGGTAAGCTCAAGAAGGCTTATGTTGTGGGTACTAAGACAACGATATACATAATATGTATACAAATACTTATAATGTACCTACATAGAAAACATGAATGACTCAGGACCTGTGTTTATCACACAAATAAATGCCCTTACCGGGATTCGAACCCAGGACCGCGACTTAGCATAAAAGAATGCCGTATGCCGACCGATATACTGCTTTTCTGTGTTACTTGGGTACCCGCTAGGCCAGACCGATCGTCAAAAATTATTAGTAGTGAATGCCTAGAGATTCAGGCACAAATCAACCCGTCGCATGTCCAACAAAAACATTCACCTCGCTGCCAACATTTCTCAGTCTATAAATCGGAAAACGGACCCCCGTTAGCGGGTGTCATTCGAGTCGTCCTGCTCCTAGAAACGGATCACCGGCATCCGGTTAAACCGGACCGCGAAAATTCAAGAACGAAAATAGCTAATTTTACATGGTTCTGTAGCAAAAAATTTAAGTTATCAAGTGATTGCGTTTGGATCCAGAAAAGTCACTGATATAAAAATGTAGTTTTATATTTACAAAATATTTACTCATTGTAATGAGGTATCTTAGGACTGGCAAATTTTTAGAATTATTATTGACATACAGTATCCAGACCGTCAAAATGTCTCATAGAGCTCTGCTGGAGAGTGCGTCATTATAGGCTTATCAGAGGACCAGGCGAAGAAATCACATAAATACCAACAATGCTCAGTCTATAAATCGGGAAACGAACCCCCGTTAGCGGGGGTCATTCGAGTCGCCCGGCTCGTAGAAACGGATCACCGGCATCCGGTTAAACCGGATGGCGGAAACGCAAGGGAGAAAATAGATAATTTGACATGGTTCCGTAGCAAATATTTTAAGTAACGAAGTTACTGCGTTTGCATTCGGGTCCAGAAATCTCACTGATATAATTAAAAAAAAATGGAAATAAATATATAAAGCTGATTTAGCTAATTTTACCGCGTGAATATAATGCATCGTTGCGTGCTAAACCGTTGATAAGTAGCATAAAATCAGCCTGGCAATTCAATTATAGTTCGCTAAACATGTGTGCAAAAGGATTAAATAAATATATAAATAAACCTAAACATTCACCATGCATTACACTGCGAAGTATTATTGGCATCAATCATAGATCTACGACTACAAATTAGTATGATGAGACTTCTAATTTGCAAATGAATACACACGGGCTCATCTTGATTTCACTCCATCGTATTAACATATAAGTAGAGAGTTAACTGAAATAGACACTACTCCTATTACATATAAAACATATAAATAGTTACACGTATATGCAGATAAGTATATTTTGTTATCATTTATGGCCGCTTAAATATCCGAGGAACACTTAAAAACGTTAATTGCGGTATCGTGCCTATAATATGGATGATTCATAAATTTCCCAATAAGCCCTCATTCATGCAATTATCGGGATTAATCAACGGAAAATAATTAAATGTCGGGTTCATGAATCTGTCAAAATAGGCTATAATAGACAACAGCCATAATGGACACTCAATATTGAGTGAACATTACGCTGATTGCGAAATCCCGGGAGTTTCATCATCAGCGATGGGGATTGAAGATTAGTACAAATGACAACGACACAGAATTAGTAATTTTATATCAGTATTTTTATATTCTATGTATGTTGTCTAACTATCGACATAGCTCGAAGCGAAGCTTAGCCCGAGATCTCGTAACTTCTAGTTTAATACGTATTTACATACTTTTTTGTATGTTCAGACATACTACAGACTACAGACATTGTAAGTTACCTAGTGTAGATATGTTTAAAGATATGGCTTATATATATATAATATATCTATCTCTGATATAGGATAGTATATCTGTGACCCTGGTTAAAAAGGGTGTAAATTAAAGATAAGCACTTCATATTATATTATTACATAATATGTGCTTGTGTGCTTAACCAATTCCCGACATAGTTTGTTTTAACAAACTATCGCATAACCTAGCTGCCATAAGATACCAATAGCCCCATCGCTCACCTCCGATCCCCCCTCTAATTTCCGCGGCGGAACCCTAAAAATCAACTTTCAAGTCTCATCTGTATACCGCGACGCGTTGTCGTGACAGAAAAACCCCTCCATCAATCTGCCGCGAACCTATTTCCTAACACATTCCCGACGTCCTTTCATATCGTGCGACTTGGCATTTCAGATATTGCCAAACGTATTACGTCTGTATATTCACCGCGTATTTTTTTCGCGGAATGAAAATGATACGTATTGAGAAACATGCTAGTGAAACAAAATAGGCTTGAATGGATTGTTAGAACTACTCATTCGCTGACTGAAGAGACGGGGGACTGCTTATTGGTTTTATGTGGTAGTTGGAGTGTGTGGAAAAATGATTATTATTAAACTACTAAGTACCTACTGAACAGTGGCTAAGTCGCAACGCAAGTAATTCAATAAGCAAAGTCCTTCACATCCTTAAATACACCTGCTCTGTTCGCTACTGACCCGTGCAATGCACGTAAAGGCTAATGAAGAAGAAAGAAAAAATCCTGATCTGAACTACATATGTTAGTAACTTAATCGGAGTGGCGAGTATTATTTACTTTGCAAGTCTATACCGAATTCCAATATAAATGATGTGAACAAATACGAAAGCTTTTTTATGAAGGTGATTTTTAGTAAAATATTATTAATTAAAACATATTTTGACAAAATATTGATACAGATGCTATGATTGCCGGTAAACAGTGCGCAAAAACGACGAATTGCGAAATGCGAACCAAAAAAGAAATTTCCAGTAAATTGGTTTATTTACATTATACCCATGCATTTGCATATATCCTGACTAGAGATGGGCCGAATATTCGGTAAATATACGGTATTCGACAAATTCGGCAAGTTTTGTAATGTTTGTATTCGGCCGAATAGTTCGGTTACATTGCCGAATATTTACCGAATAAACAAAGTAAATAAATAGCGTAAGTTGTTTCGTAATTCATCGGATAATGACATCCTACTTCAGCATTCTAAGGAACTAACAGAGCGAGTTATAATGCGTTAAAATATAAAATACAATAATTTTGTAAAAAAGGTAAAATAACGTATCTTAAGAAACAAAAACCAAAATTTTCTTATGCACTTAATTATAGGAACTTTAAGAGCCTTAGTAAGATAAATGTGTACCCATTACCAATCATTGAAACGTTTTTAACTCTAAGCCAGGATTTAAAATATGGCTCAACCGAATATTCGACCGAATGTTCGGTTTGGTAACAGCTGAACCGAATGTTCGGCCGAATATTCGTATTCGGCAAAGTCCGTATCCGGCCCATCTCTAATCCTAACCAACATGCAACCCAGTTTGGAGTTTTCCCGAAAGCCGCCGCCTGAGCCAGCGATGAGTTGCATGCGGTTACCTTCGGGACGTGCTGTTGACAGTCAGCAAAACAAAGCAAAAACTTTGCTACCATCCCACGTGAAATTCGGCCGGGTTTTGCGAAAATTCCAAACAACGATATCTGGTACAAGGAGGGAAACCCGCTCTTTGTTTCGATGTGGTTGATAAGCCAAAAACAACGAGGATTTCATAATTCTCTGAATATTAAGTTAATAGCCTAACCACAAAATAAAATTTTTGAAAAAACCCCCGACCACGACATAGTAGACCGATTTTCATGAAACATGGCTAAGAACACTCCCGACTAACTCAACTTTCAGACAAAAAAAAAACTAAATCTAAATCGATTCATCCGTTCGGGAGCTACGATGCCACAGACAGACACACACACACACAAACAGACAGGCAGACAAACAGACAGACAGACAGACAGGCAGACACGTCAAACTTATAACACCCCGTCGTTTTTGCGTCGGGGGTTAAAAATCGACTAATTTGATAAAGAATAGGTTTTATTTTTGTCTGAAAACTAAGATTGTTTTAATGACCTAGATTTATGACTGAACCCGGCATGTAATTTCGGTTTTGTTCTCATAAAAACACAGGTATGCCAACCATTTTAACTGGCAACTGAGTAGTCGACATCCCACGTATGCAGTCTCAATAAGGCTCATAAAGTTCATGAGGAAAACTTCCTTGGTGAATGTTCTTTTCAGTAGGTTGTAAAAATGAGGAGCAACCTTAGTCCCACTTCCGTGCTGCTTGCACCCTGTCAATGTGCTAGTGTGGACTAGATAACGTTGACAAATGTCTCGATTCGAAGCTAATATTTAGGGAATTTTTAAGTTTGGAATACCAATATAATGTTTACAACTTTACGCTGCACGTGGTATTGTGACTGTAATGAAGGCACACTTAAAGGTGATAGATGGCGCCACATTATTAGTCCATTTCACAGATAAAGAATTTCATACATGAGAGCGAGAAGATGATATTCTTTTCTCTCTCACACATATGAATGACAGTGCCATGCCTGGACAAGTGGACACTTCACAGGCGCCGCCTGGCGGGATAAAATGTCAGTGAGCCTCCTCATTGTACCATACCATCTTCTAACATTAGCAGTGTCCAATTTATAAAGGTCAATTAAGTTTAGAACTGATTTTAGAAACAATCCCAGCCAACATTGAGTGGAGATAGTGGAGATGTATAGTTTTGGTTAATTTAAGTTAAAAAATTGTGAAATATTTACACAAAAGCTTGCATGTTCTTCAAATAAAAATAAAAAAATGAAAATGTTCTGTATTTAGACAAGACATGATCGTTTAACATCCACTAAAAGAGTAAACGAGCACACTGATGAAGCACATTCACCTCGCCTCCGAAATTCATCGCTGTTATTCTGAACTGAATTTTATCTTAATTATTTTTAATACGAAATTCAACATCCTAACGTTTTAGGCGAACCATGCACGGCATAAAAGAGCGAAAAGAAGACAGTATAAACTATTCTGATTCTGACAAATCCACAATAATACCTACGGATTAATACGAGTCGGTAAAGCAAACCAAATCCCCAGCGCATGTACATGAAAATCCCACAAACAATAATTCAAATCTTTTCCGCATAAAAAATCTATTCATATTCAATAGATAACACATTTTTTTTTTTTACTGCAACACCAAAACGATTCACAATATTTTTGTCCAAAGGCAGCAGTGCCCTGATATATGTTTTTTGCGAATGTGCTCACAAACGGCCCGCGTTTCGACTGTCCGTAAATCTAGATAATTCTACTGCACTGATGAAAATATTCACTTTGACGAGGGCAGAATAAGTGTGCAGCGCATTCGGTACATTTTTGCGGCGGTGAAATAGAAACCCATTTGTCGAAGGCATAATGGAGCTCTTGGATCTACCTACGTATCCTGTACAGGTAGTAATTTCTCATCCATTTGATGTCTACAGTATATTCGACATAAAAAGGCTTAAGTAATGTGGCGGTGCGCAGTGAAATTGCGGTTCTATTTTCGCTTCGACATAATGTGGCATAGCCTTTCTTCGTTCCCGTTTTTAGTGACGGTGACATGAGTAGCTAATTACAGGGACGTCTGTTCGCTGACATAGATTACCTGCAGCGACGGACGCATTGTTGTGGCGGCAGAATCTGGGTTACCAAGCTGAAATTTACTAAGGAATTTTAACTAAAGTTTATATGTAATTAAAATGAGGTAACTGGGAATATATAATTTGAGAATATTTTAAAAACTTTAAGTAAACTTTGTAAGCCTATATTTCCATTAGACGGAATTTTCCCTGCAATACACAGAATTTAACAACTTTTATTTACCGGAATAAGAAACTTTGCTTTGTTCCAAAGTTTTAAACAGGTCAGTTAATCGAACGAGTTCGCACAGGAACTCCGTACCTTAATGCATATGCCATGAACAATGGCTACTAAGAATAACAGCATTTTTGAACAAGCCGGGTTGAACAAAAGGTCGCACCAGACGAGAAAAACTCGCTTAGCCCCGGCTCTCAATACGACTCGACCCGCGAGGCATACTCCCCTCGCACCCAGTTTTCAATGCGAGCGTCTTTCGATCGATGGCGTAAGGATGGTTTTTAAGCGTTTTTAGTTTTCGATAGACTCAAATGGGTTTGCCGCGTGCTCTCTCCATTCACACGCACGCAATGCACATTGTTCGCCGCGATACGCGCGAGGCAAGTAGAATGATTTTCTGCCCGGAGCAGTTTTCCACAATAATGAGTCACTTGACGCATTGTCCCGTAGGCGCCATCTCGTCCAAATTACGAAGCCATTGTTACTGAGATATTGTTCGCCGCCTCGTGAATATGTGCGAAAGGAAATGAAACTGTTCCCTCGTGCCTGTCTGCGTTTGTTGGGTGCCTCGATGCGCCACCCGCGGCGTATACATGACAGCAGCCTCCGCCGCCACTCACTCGCGAGACGTTAACAGTTAATGCATTTTAAACAGACCTTAACAGTCAGCTTGATGGCAAAGCAACAACCTGCAGCGACAACATTGTTAGCTAACAGTGAACTGCACTTAATTAGAGAATTACTAGTAAAAAAAAAAAAAAAAAAAATGAAATATTTATTTTTCAAGTAGGCATATTACAATGCGCATATGAACGTCAAATAAAGCTACGCCGGCTCTAACCCTACGCCTCAGCCTCGAGAAGATTTCAGTCCCCCCTCAGTTGGGAGGGGGGTATCCACTATGGGACCGGCAAGAAACTCGGCGGGCAACTTCTTTTCAAAACATTACATCTTATAACTAACATGCATTAAATAACAAGATACAATTTAACATGCAAAAGTATTCATCAAAGAATATGAACAGACTAGGTACTCTATGGCAATTAATTTCAATAAATTATATTATTGCTTAATAATACGTCGTTCTTCTTCAGAGAAAACATATCAAATTGTCACAGAAGAAAAAGATAATATGAATCTCAATATCATTAAATATGTAATTTACCTACACAACATAAAATATAAAATATTTGATGTGCTTTCTTATCTGAACTGTGTCCTCTATACATAATACAATTATTTTAATTGCTATTCGTTTTTTGTAGTTTCTGGTTCGGGCCATGCATGTTTGTCTGTCAAATAGTCCTCGACTCTGTAATAAGCCTTTAACATCAATGATTTTTTTAAGTAGTTCTTAAGAGCTGGGAGGGGTAATCTCAAAGCAGTGTCAGGTAACTTATTATAAAAATGAATGCATTAGTATTCGGCGAAACGTGAAGTTCAAAGTTCGAATTGCAATGCAGCTGCATTAAATAGTAACTAATTATGTGCATAGTTCTGCATCTGTCAATTCCCTTGATAAAATGCAGACGTCATAACCGTGCAGTTATAATAATAATAATTGAAATGAATAAAGAGAATAATAATAATAAAATACTTTATTTTTTTATTTTATTTTATTTATTTGGTTCACCAACAACTGTTTACACTGGCCTATAAAAAATTGGAATTTATACAAGCAAATGGTTTACAGACTAAGTGCAACAATTACTTACAGGTAAACACAGCATGCGTTTCATACAAAGAAATACTAGAAAAGTTCCCGCAAACAATTGCACACAAAACATAAGATACAGTAAAATACAAAACTAACGACTAAGGTGACAACAGGCGGGCTTATCGCTAAACAGCGATCTCTACCAGCCAACCCTCAAATAGCGAAACAGCGAACATAGTTAAGTGAACGGGTGGTGCAAAAAAAGATACTAGAATTATAACCTAACCAAAAAATTTTAATTTTGAAAAACCCCCGACCGCGACATAGTGGATCGATTTTCATGAAACATGGCTAAGAACACTCCCGCCTAACTCAGCTTTCAGACAAAAAAAATTAAATCCAAATCGGTTCATCCGTTTGGGAGCTACGACGCCACAGACAGACACACACACAGACAGACAAACAGACAGACAGACAGACAGACAGACGGACAGACAGACAGACACGTCAAACTTATAACACCCCTTCGTTTTTGCGTCGGGGGTTAAAAATAAGAAAACACAAATTTAGACACATACCAAATACAATACATAAACTACACCTATACAATAAAACATACACTACACAAACTACTACATATAGTATATAAATATATATACATCGATGATAATAAATGTATGTTTAGGTATCTACGACAACTAAGCCATCGATAAATAATGATCCTTTAGAAGAGTTTTAAATATAGATAGGGATTTAGCGCGTCTACTCGTAATGTCAATGGGCAGAGCATTCCACAACCTAACTGCACGAAAAGTGAATGAATCGACATAGGACTTGGAAGACGAAGGCGGGGGCGCAAGAAGAAGCCTAGATAGATAAGCCTAGATAGCCTAGATAGAATAGATGTAGCCTATGTAAATAAATGAACACGCACAGAGTTTAAAGGCTACAAAACGACATTTTATTTTTGTTATAAAGTTGAAAATACCTGTTGAACATACGACGGCTACCACTAGACTGCTAAAATGATAATCCTCGCTTTTGTCTCCAACGTAACTAGTAGAGTTAGTCGAGTAATAAGACGGCAGCGCATCTAGTTGATTTCTGATACATACCTACTTCTGTAGGTAATTTTATTCTGTCATAAACAAACACTTTCTTTGACTTGCCCGATTGCTTTGAGTCTACGGAGTAAGTTTTTTTTATTATTATAAATGGGCTTACTCTTGACCACAGACTAGCCAGTTGTATAAGTATTCTATTTTCGGTGTTTCGAAATGCATTTCCGTCGCCTTCTATTCTATAGCCTATATACAACTCCATTTGGACAATCGAATTTGCAAATCTGATTACAACGGAGCGCTATAATTGGATTGTCTTTGACCAGCCACAATAGCCCGAACCACACCGTGACCAGCTCACAAAAAAACCTATGCAATAGGTACCATTTCGCGCGGTCTTACCCAACACGTTTTTGCAGTTTGAATAAAAAGAACTGCGCAATTTAATTCCATTCGATCAGCGATTGAACTTGCACGATATTCAATAACCAGGAGCTTCATTCGACTTGCCAAAACTGACTTTTCATGATGATTCTCTATTGATGTGGATAAAATCGCAAGTTGTAGATAATCACCTGTTAAAATTACACATTTGTGACCTTTGCGATCCACATTTAGGAGACAAGTGTAAAGACAACCAAACCAATTTATTTTAACCCGTAACAACAATAACGAAATAGATTTTGGTTAAATTATTTTTATTTTACAGTCTGAACGAATCCAGACTTGATAACATGCACTGTTGATTTTAAAATGATGCTACTTTGACAGTTACTATGCGTCGAAGAAGTCCCCTGTGCCGTGCCCACTGCTGCTGCAATCCCACTGTACAAAACCAATTTTATTCCGTAATGGCGGGGAGCTCTTCCGGTTAACTTTTAAATGATATATTTATCCACTCAGACCTCAATCGGTTACTCATTTTGGTCTCGTCGAGTGGTTCTATGAAACCACAGTTAAAAAACATTTCACGAAACTATTACGTTTTAATACTTTTATGTCAACTCGAACTTTTATTTGTACCTACTTTTAAGTTTCAATTCAAACTCATATATTTTTTTATGTTCTACAAACTTTTTATAAACTTGCAATGTACACACATACACAATAATATATTGTTTTTCAAATACAGCTAAACTTTATTAAATCTTACAATTAAGTTATAATATATTAACTAAATAAATTAATAATTACAAATAAAACTTATTAAATAATTATTATATCAATGCAATAATAATATAATGATAACATCGAGATATTCTGATGATGGAGACAGGAGCTAGCCTTAGGACTCTGTGTGTAAACTAATTGTGTGTTGGGGCTTAAAGAATTGTGTTCATAAAGTTGCTTGTGGAAAAAAAGTATACCTAGTCAGTAAAAATTCTTGTACAAGAAACGCAAGTTTTGCCAAAAGCTTATTTTTATTCGAATGTACTTGAAAGTCTTGGCAAATAAAGTCTTTCAATAAGAAGGAGTTACAGAGCACATCGCAAGTGGTTGCAGATGTCGTGAACAGTATCGCCCCACTTCCTACCAACTGTCCGGAATCTTATTGAATTCATATCGAATATTGAAAATTGTGTAAGCATTATTTTTACATATTCAAAGGCCACTGCGGAAAACTATTTGTATCTTCCAATTCGCTGGTTGGTGTACTAGTATTTATTGACTTCAATTAATTAGCGATCGAATATCGAATTCGGAGTGCGTTATGGCGAGCGATGTCAAAAGCTGGTATTTGCGCCGGTCAGCGGCCTTTCGATCCAGTAGCACTCGGTAGGTGGAGTGTAACTGGCCGTGAGGTACCCGGCTTGACGTCACTCGCGGCGGCTCGATAGCCCTCAATCCTGGGTTGGGACTAGAGCTCAGGCAATGTACCGGATAAAATTTTTGTAACATTTATTTTTGATGGAGTATTTTTTAAGTTTTGAGTATTTTAAAAGAACGGACTTCTATCTTTGAAATAAATAACATATGACAATTTTATCACCTCGTATCTCCATTTTCACTGTTACTTGAAGTAAAATGTTTTTTTGCTAATAGACGGTCGTCGTCGTGCCAGCTACACCAAAAAATATTTAAAAAAAATATTGCTTAAAAATATGTTAGTTGATTAATCTCTTTGACTCAAAACTTCGCGATACGTCCGAGCCTTTCTAACAAAAAGATAAAATATTCACAAATAACACCTATTTGTAGAAATCCTAAGCACGGCAAACGATTAAATTCCCTTTTTTGGGTCAAACTTGTAATACTGGCAATACTTTTGGTACACACTTTTGGTCTGCATTTTGCTAACGTGTCACGACTCTAGTATTGATTCTACTTTGATTTTACTCTTGTGTCAAAGTGACAGAATGAGATTGCAATTCGAATCATCATATCATTACAAAGATATGAATTGCGTAATTTTACACGAATTTAATCTCTCATGGCCTGACAATACGAACCAAGGCATGCGTTCTCCTGAATGGCACAGTATATAGACTTTTTTGTCGATGGGTATGGCCGCCATGTTTGGTTTATGACACTTAGACGGGGATTTTGTCGTACCAAAGAGTAAATTGCAAGTTTTTTCGGCACAACTTGGTTCCTCTACTCGTCGCAAGATGGCGTTGGCATTATTAAAATAAACAAGAATGACGTGCATTTGCGTCGGTGTAGACCCATCATGAAAACGTAGATATGATAATTTTATATTTAAAAAGAATCTAACGTGACATAAATTTGACAAATGTCTAAAAGAAATATAGTATCTTCTGTGTAATATCTTCTTCCGTGCACGTGTGATTTATTGTTTAGTCAATTTAAATATCACTCTAAGTAAGAACTGTTAGACAAAACACTCGTAGCATAATTGTATATTTCAATATATCACAGCCATACATTTTTATATTCTTTCAGGTGAATCAGCTTACCCACAGAGGCAAACACTACTGATGGATGCACTGACTTTTGGATGCACCTGTAGGATCTCCAGAAGCTCGTTATACCGCTTTACAAGTTCGAGCCCGCAACTGTATAGAGCGGTGTTTTGGGCGACTAAAATCAGTTGGTAGTGTTTGTCGTCAATGGAGAAACTGCACTACAAGCCAGCAGCGGCAGCTAAGATCGTTAAAACGTGTTGTGTGCTTGACAATATAGCTAACAAAGCGAATTGTGAACTGCCTCCGCTGAACCGACACGAAGAACAGGAGCAGCAGCAGGAGCAGAGATTAGCGGCGGAGTTTGACGCCCGTCAGCAGAATGCTGATATTTATTTGGCAATGGCTCCTGACAGGTGTTAGCTAAACAAAGAGCTGCAGCTGGGTCGCGCTGCTCGTCAAGCGCTTGTCCGGCAGTTAGCAAATTATGTAAGTAGTTATGGTAGGTCTATTTCAGTTTATAGTTAAGGTGAGCCAAAAAAGCTATATTTTAAGTTCACATCTTAACCATTAGTATAATTATCATTAATTTCATTACAGAACCCATTTTTTCCTAACTTTTGTGTCGTCATGGGAGTGTCGTAAATTAGGTTTCGGGGCTGCTGATTTCAAAATTAATGTTCAATTTTGAATCTGACATTTGACACAAATTCGTCATGGGTATTGCTATATTATATTAGTATAATCAAGAACCATTTAATACTGGACTGACATAGCCCATACAAAAAAGCGTACCCCTAAAAAAAAGCTCAATTTTTGGTTCAAAACTAGATGGCATTGTTTTGCAACCCGGGAGTTGAAAAAAACATAATTTCACCTATATTTTTACTTGTTTTTAGGGTTCCGTAGTCAACTAGGAACCCTTATAGTTTCGCCATGTCTTTCTGTCCGTCCGTCCGCGGATAATCTTAGTAACCGTTAGCACTAGAAAGCTGAAATTTGGTACCAATATGTATATCAATCACGCCAGCAAAGTGCAAAAATAAAAATTGGAAAAAAATATTTTATTAGTTTGCCCCCCCTACATGTAAAGTGGGGTTTGATATTTTTTTTCATTCCAACCCTAACGTGTGATATATTGTTGGGCAGGTATTTAAAAATGAATAAGGGTTTACTAAGATCATTTTTTGATAATGTTAATATTTTCGGAAATAATCGCTCCTAAAGGAAAAAAATGTGCGTCCCCTCTAACTTTTGAACCATAAGTTTAAAAAATATGAAAAAAATCACAAAAGTAGAACTTTATAAGGACTTTCTAGGAAAATTATTTTGAACTTGATAGGTTCAGTAGTTTTTGAGAAAAATACGGAAAACTACGGAACCCTACACTGAGCGTGGCCCGACACGCTCTTGGCCGGTTTTTCCATTTAAATCCTTCCGACATCCGATATCGGATCGGATAAAAACGGACTAAGACAATAGATACTGTATCCCATCAAAAACAAAACTTGTAAAAACACCATGTCTTCGCAACTCAGTTTGTTCGCGCCCTTTTCATTCATTATCATTCATATCGTCCATCCCGTTCGCTCTTCCTTATGATAGGTTCAACCTCATTTTTATTTGTCGTGTCACCCGCCTTTTTGCCGACCTTCTTAAAAAATATAAGACAATACGTCAATCTGCTAAACTAAAAGACATTCGATGTCAATGTGAAAAAATATCCGCAACGACGAATAAAGTTATAATTATTAATTAAATAAATAACGATTCGCGAGTGTACACAAGAAAGAGTGAACCAAGTAAATATTCGAAAGGGTGGCCGCCCGCTGAACTGTCGAGAAAACAACAGCAGTAAGTTCGGCACGCATCAATTACCATAATTTTATTTTTCCGTTTTATTTTATTTTATATTACAATAGTTCGTCAGGAACTACGTAATCGCTGGTCCTTCAACACAGTTCTTCTGGCGTAAAAAAGAGTTGAGATCCCTGTAATACCAAGTCGGTTAATTTATTCAGTCCCTAATACTTAAAGGACCTTCTGCCATAAATTATTACGTAGTTTACTAATAGCTATACTTTCGTATTTTGCATTTCTCATGATGCGTCGAATAGCATTCAAATGTATAAGATGAAAACTCGACTCGACGCCGCTCGATTCCGCATATGTGGAAGCCAGGCTTTATGGAAAAAGTAGGTTTTTGTGACAACTACCAATAAGATTTTGCCAGGGAGACTAGAGATAAGGAGGAAAGTCTGTCGAAGTAGAACAGTCGCAAAAATGACCGGCTGAGCCTTTATAATTGCAGTTACAAATATCTCCCCTTGGAGCGCATGTCTCGCTCAATGATCAGCGATGTGAGATGACATTAGACGTTCTTTTCTCTAGGCTAATTTCGTCAGACTGAGCAAGTCAAGACGTAGTCCCGTGGTAGTGCGCTGGCTTCGTACGCAGATGTTCTCGGGTTCAATTCTGACAGCGATCTTTCTGTTTTTAGGGTTCCGTAGTCAACTAGGAACCATTATAGTTTCGCCATGTCTGTCTGTCCGTCCGTCCGTCCGTCCGTCCGTCCGTCCGTCCGTCCGTCCGCGGATAATCTCAGTAACCGTAAGCACTAGAAAGCTGAAATTTGGTACCAATACGTATATCAATCACGCCAACAAAGTGCAAAAATAAAAAATGGAAAAAAAATGTTTTATTAGGGTACCCCCCTACATGTAAAGTGGGGGCTGATAATTTGTTTCATTTCAACCCCAACGTGTGATATATTGTTGGATAGGTATTTAAAAATGAATAAGGGTTTACTAAGACCGTTTTTTGATAATATTAATATTTTCGGAAATAATCGCTCCTAAAGGAAAAAAAAGTGCGTCCCCCCCCTCTAACTTTTGAACCATATGTTTAAAAAATATGAAAAAAATCACAAAAGTAGAACTTTATAAATACTTTCTAGGAAAATTGTTTTGAACTTGATAGGTTCAGTAGTTTTTGAGAAAAATACGAAAAACTACGGAACCCTACACTGAGCGTGGCCCGACACGCTCTTGGCCGGTTTTTTTTTTTATACATTTATTTTCTTTTTGTGTATTTTATTTGTGTTTATTTATTGTTTTATTCATACAAATGTTAACTTAAGCTCTTTTACATTGTTTGCCCCATCTTAGGATTCTTCAGTAATGTTGTAAGTCTTGCAAATGAAATTTAAAAAAGTTGTAACAAAACAAAAAAATATTTTTGGACATTAAAAAAATGTGTGTGTGTGGATTGAGTGAGCACCTTCCGAAAATTAAAAAAAATATGCTGATCATTTAGTAAAAGTTCTAAAACAATTGTAAAACGAATCTCTGAATTTGTAAAAAGATAAATCAAAAGATACAGGCATTAACATGTGCTCACTCAGTTCTCACAAACTACCAACGAAAACAGTGAATATATTCATTTAACATATAATATTTATATACTAACATTTAGTAAAAAATAGGCCAACCTACCTCTATAAATATTAGATCACCTAGTGACGTATTTAATTTTTTACAAATAGTTTCTTATGCTCACTCAATCCACACACTTTCGAAAAGCCGAATTTTGATGAAAAACATAAGATTTAGACCGCTATTATATGTGTATAGTTTAGTAAAAGTGAAATGGGAATTTGTAAAATACAAAACGAACCACTAACGTGTCAGGTTTTTTTATAATCATTTTTTTGTAAGTGCTCACTCAGTCCACACGTTTTGAGAAAGTTAAAAATGTAAATATCTTACGATTTGTAGCACCTAAGACACTCGAAAGTACTTCAACATTTAGTAAAAATTTTTACTAAATATCCACCATCTAATATTTTATATTCGTTGTCTGGTTTTAAAGATATTCAGACATAACTTTTCTCATACAAATGTATCAAGTAGGGTGACCACACTATGTCGGCTCCTGATTTTCCCCACCTTCCCATTGTCATATTGAGATTGGGGAGTTTCGTTCAATTTTGATAATAGTTTATATTAAACTAATACCATATTAATTCTCCATCTGCAAATTGTTTTTAGGTTATGTTCTTGGCCTAGTGATGATGTGTATTGTGTAATTTTTATCGACGTCAGGATAATAACCATATCGACATTCATGCATTAAAAAGGACATGAATGATAATTGGTAAGAAACAAAGAATATAATACTTCACTAGTAAGAAACCAGAACCTGGTAATCTAATCGTGCTAACAGATGAGCGTACCGGATTTGCGTATCATATACCAAAATCAGGCTTGAGAAAATGAGGTAAGTTAGAGTTGTTTTTTGCCAACTTTGTCGCGTCTGGTAAAAGTTATATTTATAATAAAATACACATGTACTTACGCAGTGTAAATAAAAGTCATAGCATAAAATTAATCTTGCACCACATATAAACTTTAATTTTTTTATTTCCTTAGAAGTAAAATTTTTGAAAGTCGCTTATTACGTCAAGTATACAATATACACGTAGCTTAATGTAGAAAATTCAAGTTTTTAGCTTTTATAGACCCGGAATATTTCAAATCTACTAATGCTCATATCGAAACTTTAAGTCGGTCTGGCGGATGGTTGGGTCCATCCGATTGGTCTGGCTGCTTACAAACGGTCTAGTTACAGGTCCCTGCGTATCATATATCAAAATCAGGCTTGAGAAAATGAGGTAAGTTAGAGTCGTTTTTTGCCAACTTTGTCGCGTCTGGTAAAAGTTATGGCCGGCGGAAACGGTCTGGCATTGATGATAACCAATTTCTAACAACGTGCTCTAACACATATATAAAAATCAGCCTTGAGAATTTAAGGAAAGTAAGCACTTTTTTTTTTCACCTTCATCACTTGATAGCAAAAAATTGGCCGATGGGCCGAACTAGAAAATATGCACACATTAACCGCCGATATGAACTCTACATTGTCCCAAAGTTTCATCCTTGAGAATTTGAGGAAGGTCTGGCGGGCCTGGGCTCTGGGTCTATTTATATGTGCACTTCTGATACTTAAAGAGGTTGCTCCTTTATTTCTATTCTTCATGGATTTTGCACATTCAAAAATCTTTAAATAATACTCTACTCGCGTCGGTCGCACTCGTACAAATATAGGATTGGTGCGAGCGAGACGGAGATTGATTGTCAACATGATATCTATCATAATCATAAACACTATTCGAAATGGCCTCATTTAAAATATAAATTTGAAATATATTGAAAGTAATATTACTAATCATTGACGTCACGCTCAAAATGAAAGCGATAGAAAATTTGACAGTATGGTACTCTTTTGGATGACTGTCATAATTCAAAATAAGAACGATGCCGATGGCTTGCGTTGTAAACAGGGACTGAAACATGACACGGGCCCCTAGCGTCATCTATATACTTTTTACTGTTTTGTAATGCCGTTGAACTACCGCGTGCGTATTTTTAGGGTTCCGTAGTCAACTAGGAACCCTTATAGTTTCGCCATGTCTGTCTGTCCGTCCGTCCGTCCGTCCGTCCGTCCGTCCGTCCGTCCGCGGATAATCTCAGTAACCGTTAGCACTAGAAAGCTGAAATTTGGTACCAATATGTATATCAATAACGCCAACAAAGTGCAAAAATAAAAAATGGAAAAAAATGTTTTATTAGGGTACCCCCCCTACATGTAAAGTGGGGGCTGATATTTTTTTTCATTCCAACCCCAACGTGTAATATATTGTTGGATAGGTATTAAAAAATGAATAAGGGTTTACTAAGATCGCTTTTTGATAATATTAATATTTTCGTAAATAATCGCTCCTAAAGGAAAAAAATGTGCGTCCCCCCCCCTCTAACTTTTGAACCATATGTTTAAAAAATATGAAAAAAATGACAAAAGTAGAACTTTATAAATACTTTCTAGGAAAATTGTTTTGAACTTGATAGGTTCAGTAGTTTTTGAGAAAAATACAGAAAACTACGGAACCCTACACTGAGCGTGGCCCGACACGCTCTTGGCCGGTTTTTTTTAACACGTTCACTGCGAAACAGGTCATTCTGACCCTGTTCTGGACTTCCCCCTGGTGCGGCGACAGAAATGCGTAACTTTACCCTGGTGCGAAGCCCATATCATTGTTATATTTTATTATTTTTATATAGTCAAGTATACGTTTATATTTATCATTTTACACTCTATTTGACAGCATATAAATTAATAAACAGGTCACATATGTCCTGTTCGCACCAGTCTTAGACTTTTTTTAAACGGAACAGGGCCTTTAATGACCTGTTACGCACGACCTTGTATAGCACTGGAGCAAAGTGCAAAATGCATTAGTGTTGTTACCATATTATCAATCCACACGTTATTTTGTGGTGAAAAAATGTGTTTCGATTGTTTTAAATGAAATTCGTTAAATACAATATAACGCTTTTATACGCAAAACGCTTACAATTTTGCTAAATATTATTACGTAAAAATATATTGTAAAAAGTTCAAATTGCTTGATGCAAAATATTTACTAAAATTTCTAAAAATCGTTTTTTAAATAATGTTAAGAGCAAAATTAAAAGTTTTGGTTGTATATAAAAATCTGGTTACATTAAAGGTAAAGAAAGTAAGAATTGGATCGATATATTAGTTCGTTTATTTTCCTCATCACTACTAAATCATCGACATTTTTACCTGTGCCCGTTCTGGCTGTGCGGCACAAGTCAATTTTGACCTGTTAATTAATTCGTCTATAAAATCTAAACGAACAGTCATCAACTTCGGCGAAGACAGTATTGTGTAGATTAGTTATTAGACTAAATATTGTTTCAATAAAATTTAATAAATGTGTATCTGGTAAAGGTATTTTAGGTAAAATATGAAACCCTCCTTACAAGCTGTAATTGACTTGTACCGCACAGAGAGAAAGCTCAATACAGGACTCTCATGGGTTGTAACGCACTGAGAGCGAGTTCACAAAATCCGGCTCCGCAGTGAACGTGTTAAATAACGACATTTTTATTCAAATGACACTCTTAGTGACATCTAGCGACATAGATTGACGGCTGCCAGCTGGGGTACGGTATTTAGTATGGACTCTGCTGGTCCTGTATTAAATGGTTCTTGGTATAATGTAAAATACCCCATAATGGACGGTGATACCATTATGGACAAATCCTTAAAAATAATAATTTGAAATTAGTTCCTAAAAATTGACGGCATTGTACCATAAACAAGAGTAATAGAGCTGCTTAATTTTGACGTTTCATTTAATTCGGTTATTTCTGAAGGATTTGGCGGCTAGATAAAAGTCATCAGTTTACTGAAAAAAAATATTAGTAAAAATTCTCATTAAATAAGGTTGCTAAGAGAGTAGAGTTCGTGTATAAATTAATAAAAAAAATAATACTCGGTGTAAACTTGAATGAGTTTTACTTACTGTATTAACCATGAGATAAGGTATAAAACATACTAGTTTGTTACTCCAAAGATATAAAGAAATTGTGTTATTTTGCGAGTGTCCATAACTGGACCCGGAAAACTGCGTACCTCCGTTCCGTGGACAAGGAACAATTTACAAAAACCAAAATTTACAAGAAACAATCCTATGTTAAAATAACCCAAACTAATTTTATTTGGGGTATATAAAATTGTCTCATTGAGTATTAGTTTGCTTTAAATGTAAATTTTTAAACTTATTTCACCGTTCATAATGGGGGATCCATTACTGGAGAACTGCCGTCCATGATTGGAGAAAAAGCACCTTACTTTAATTTGTTAATTATGAAGAAACCAATAGGAGTATCTATTCTGCAATGCGCTGGAAATGTAAAAGAAAGATAAGACATTCAAGTTTTAACACGTTTAGCGGTAGAATTTTTACATGTTTCAGTGAAATATCCAAAATAGGCAAAATTTCATCTTAAACTGTCCATGATTGGGCCCGTTACCTTATAGTCGTTGGATAAGTTCGGTTCGGTACAAAACTTTTTTCTCTACACTTAAATAGGTTTGTGAAAAAGTTTTCGAATAAAAGTGACGTTATTCTAAAACAAATTTAAAAAAACCGGTCAAGTGCGAGTCGGAATCGCCCACCGAGGGTTCCGTACAAACTTTCAAACTCCCCAGTTAAAATAATCTCACGTTTTCACATACCTCTAACGACTTGACTAGAAGACAAAAGTATAGGTACTAATGAGCATTATTGTGTATAGCGCCATCTCTCGGTGAATTCGCTAACTAATTTGCGCGACCATATTAGTATGTTGGTTTTTCAGGGATTATTCTTTATAATGTTAACCGATTTAAACAATTTTTACTTTATTGGAAAGAATTTGATTTACGTAACATCTCGTATTAATTTGAAGTACTATATACATCCGCAAAGGTGGGTAAATTAAAAGTAAAAATCTGAAAAGTTTTTTTTGAATTAAAAAAAAGGTTTTCAAGATACAAACACGATTATATTTTTCCTGTAATATTTAGCATAAAACAAATGTTTCCTAAAATTTTCATAATTTTTCGTTGGTAAACTTCGGAGATAAGGGGGGAACGGTATTTTTTTTTACATTTTCCTTCAAAATTCTTTTTTTTTCCACAACAAAAATTTTTTAAAAAATAGTTTATTTACGTTCAATTTGAGCTCTTTCTAACGATACCCCACTTGACCTAGTAACTTGAAATTTACAGTTTGCCCCCTTTCATTTTGGCCATGTTCTACAATTAAAATTAATAAATTAAAAAAAATTATATGTTCTATTTGTAGAGGTTCACAATGTTCACAACTATTCCAAATTTCAAGTTGATAGCATTAGTAGTTCTCGAGATATTTAGGAATGTGACAGACGGACAGACAGACGGACAGTCGCACCATAAGGGTTCCTGTTGTACCTTTTTGGTACGGAACCCTAAAAATGATATTGCGCTACCTCTTTCTTAGTTTGCCCCTTCTATTCGGGCCCCGTAACGCCTAGGGTTTTGTTGCCTACGTATTGACTTATTGAGGTGGCGTTCTTTTGTGACATGTCGAAACCTGCGCTGTTCTGATGTTGGAATCCATGAAGAGTTGAGGGATTTTTTAGCAACTCAAGCATTTTCTCTTGTAAATTAACACTAATTAACTTGTAAATTTATTTTTTATGTTACAGTGATTCTTCATCGGACCAAGGCCGATTTGTCCAGGACCAATTTTCGGATCTCCTGGGCTTCCTGGAACAAGGACTAGTGATTGTTTCGAGGAGCTGTCATGGTGTTGGCTCTTGATATTTTATCGTGAAACGCAGGTATCCTTTCAATTGCTAGTTTTTCAATTCCACATTCGACGTTCAAATACAACTTTGCCCCCTTGTATAACAAATAACTATTACTGCCAAGTGCCAAGCCCTTTGCACACGCCAATGGTTGGAAACTTCTGATTTATTCGTGATCATTATTATTGCAGATTTAATGATGAAGGCGCGTCGGAACCCAAACGTCAAGAATCGCCGACGTTCACAGAAGCAGCTACAATGAGCGGAGAATCTGAGAGCCAGGTAATAAGTTTAACAAAATTGAAAATATCTGTGTATCTACAATGCCAACAATAGAGGAAAAACGACTTAACCCTTTAATGCACAGCGATGTATATATGCATAATCTATTTTTGACTGTAATGACAGCATGTCAAAATACAAATTTGAATTAATCTTTGTCAAGGTCATGCATTTAAGGGTTAAATTTATAAAAATAAAAGCTTGAATTCATAAAAAAATACTGAACTGATTAGTTGAAAAGAGTTATGTCCCTTTTTTAACAGACTTTTTTTATCGAAAATAAAGGAGGTTATATAATTATTAGGGTTCATGTTTTTCTTTAACTTTACCGCCGCTCCAAATCTCAAGGAAGGGGTTCTCAATTCGTCTGTATTTTTTTTGGTTTTAGGGTTCCGTACCAAAAAGGTACAAAAGGAACCTTTATGGTCCCACTCTGTCCGTATGTCTGTCTGTCTGTCATATTTCTAAATATCTCGAGAACTAGGTAATTTTGGAACAGGTATGAACATTTTTAACTTCTAATGGCAAACTGTAAATCATGTCAAGCTACTACGTCAAGTGGGGTATCGTATGAAAAAGCTCAAATTGTACATATCAAAACTATTTTTAACCGCCGCCTCAAATCTGTCAAGGAAGGAAGGTTCTAGGGATGGTCAGAGGGCGCTGCGAGTCCTTGTATAGATTACTCATAGGAGAGATAATTTCGACCTCAGCATCTGTGACCTGGGTGGCCGAGCGGAAATAGGCATCTGCCGCGATTGCAGGGTACGTTGGTTCGATTCCAGCCTCAGGCACTGGAGGCCTTGGTCACTTTTTCTTTCATATGTGCAATTTATTTCGGTTTTAAAAACTAATCAGATTTAAAATTCAATTTAACCACCCTTGCGGATTTTATCGAACTACAAATGAATACGAGATTATATGTAAAAAAAATCTCTTCTAAATTAAGATTAAACTATGCAAATGAGTTAACATTAAGAAATAATTATCCCTGAAAAACTAACATACTAAACAGGTCGCGCAAATTAGTTAGCGAATTCACCGATACCTATAGGTAATTATAGTCAAATCTTTAAAGTTATAGGTACATATATGAGATACATGAGATTATTTTAACTTTTGTAAGTTTGTACGGATACTACTCAGTGGGCCAGTCCGACTCGCACTTGACCGGTTTCTTTATGTTGTCGATTTCTCCGTTGTTACAGGACCGATTTCATTTTTTTTTTTTGATTGAATGTATATATGTATACAGATTTGAGATTAGTCCTATTTTTATCAAAACCCAGTTCTGATGATGGGATCCTGGAGAAATCAAGGCAACTCCTCGAATCTTGAAGGCATACATGTGGTGATTTTTGTGTTTTTATAAGAACAGCATGCATATACGTACGGAACAGTGACATTTGGTGCAGTGGAACTGCTGATGATGGTCAGAACGGAACTCCTCAAGTCTGAAAGGCACACTCATAGTGACTTTGGTATTTTTATAAGAACAGCATGCATTTATGTTCAGAACAGTGGAACTCAGTGCAATGGAACTGATGATGATGGAAATGGATCAGAATGGAACTCCTCAAATCTGCACGGCACACTTACAATGAATTTGGTATTTATATGAGAATAGCTTTAATTTAAGTACATTCATAACAGTGACATTTGGTGCAGTGGAACTGCTGATGATGGTCATAAAGGAACTCCTCAAATCTGGACGACACACTTATAGTGACTTAATTTAGTATTATTATAAGAACAGTATGCATTTACGTTCAGAACAGTGGTCGCGTTAGAGCTCGCGGGTTCGAACCCCGGATCGCACTAATGAGGTTTTTGGAATTTATGTGCGAAATGTCATTTGATATTTTCCAGTAGCTTTTCGCTGAAGGACAGCATCGTGAGGAAACCGGGTAATCCTAATAAAGCCCTAATTACCCATCGGGTTGGAAGGTCAGATGGAAGTCGCTTTCGTTAAACTAGTGCCTACGCCAAATCTTGGGATTGATTGTCAAAGCAGACCCCAGGCTCCCAAAGACCATAACTTTAATTTATTCAGGTATACATATATTGGTTTTTGTGTTATTATAAGAACAGCATGCGTTTACGTACGGTCGACTACAAAGAGATGTATACACTTTTTCAGCTTCTTGCATCGTAATAAGGTGAGAAATGGATACATCTCTTTGTAGTCGACCGTACCGAACAGTGACATTTAGTGCAGTGGAACTGCTGATGATGATCAGAACGGAACTACTCAAATTTGAACGAGACACTTATTATGACTTTGGTTTTAGGATTCCATACCTCAAAAAGGAAAAACGGAACCCTCATAGGATCACTCGTGCGCCTGTCTGTCCGTCTGTCACAGCCTATTTTCTCCAAAATTACTTGAGTTTGGGGTTGGTGCAGTGGAACTGCTAATGATGATCAGAACGAAACTTCTCAAAGACGACACAAAAGGATCTTTGTTTGCTAAGCATATTGAGTTTTTAACTCAAATTTTGTCAAACTCGATTTCTTATAGGTAGTCGGATATTGGATTCATGACGAATTGAGGGAACTCCTTAAACCTTAACGGTAGGTATATGTTATGATGTATTCATTTGTATTTCCATCAAATAACCAGACATTGAAAGCAGTTTTAAAAAATACACATTTCTACACAACATGGAACTTGACTGTACTTAAAATAAATTATTTAATACCATGCACGAAATAAAGCATCAGATAAATATAAGGAAAACATGGATAGAAGTTATTTTTAAATACAAATTCTATTTAATTCGTCAGGTAGAAATATATAAAGTAAATGAGTTGAACGTGACGTCACTCAATTCGATTTCATATTAGCAAAACGTTAAAATTCGTTTTGACAGTTCTTAAAGGGAAGCTGATTTGACTAGGAGGCAAGTAGCCTATTCAACATTCGTAAGTACCTTTCACCAGAACTCCAAAAGCGGCGGTTTTTTAGGGTTCCGTACCAAAAAGGTACAAAAGGAACCTTTATGGTGCCGTTCCGTCCGTCTTGTGTGTCCGTCCGTCTGTCACATAACTTAATATCTCGAGAACTACTTATATTACGGCTTTTTAACCGGAGCTACAGTCCGGTCTGGGAGAAAGCGAAAGCGCAACTTGGCATGTATTAAGTGCAAAATAGCAATAGAGTGCGATGAAAAAACATTTTCCCCCTCACTAGCTCGGAAACACGTGTTTTGTCCTTTAATACCAGCGGGTAAAAACGCATTTTATCCACTAGTGGGTAAAGTAATTTGACCTTGAATAAAGTCAAATTAACTGCTTTAAAATTGATAAATGTAGGTGAATCTAGTAATAAAGATGATTTACCACCTGTGAAACTACTGGAAGCAGTGATAAACGCATTTTTTGCGTTGTAGTTTCCTCGCTATAGTGAGGGGAAAAGTTTTGTGTTACACTCGGGTGCAAATGTATTTTACTTCTCGTGTTTTAAAACACGCAAGTTTAGAGTTCTATTCTCGAACCACTCACTTCGCTCGTGGTTCAACTATAGAATCCTTTCACTTGCTCATTTTTCAATTCCACACTCGGCGTTAAAATACAACTTTGCCCCCTAGCATAACAAATAACTGTTAATTAATGTTCATTGACTATATCACCATTATTACAGGAATGCGGAGCACCTTGCTACTACTAAAATGGAGAACCCGGACCTGTTAGCGACATGGAACTGACCAGGACCGTCGTGGGCTCCTCATGTGCCACCCCGGATACCTTTTCTGATTGTGGTGTTTACAGTACAGTAGTGTACATATTCATGAAAAAAAAATTGTAGGTACTTTTTTTACATTTTTAAAAAACGCACTCTGCATGGTTTTGGAGTTTCGACTTCGTGCTAGATAAAAACCCCCAGGCAAGAGCAAACAATGTTTTTTCCTAGCCTATATTTGTGACCCACTGCAAAGGCCTCTCTTTTCTTCCGCCACCCATCACGTTTTGCCGCCTGCTTCGGCTAGCCGCAGCAAAATACGTCGAGGTCATCTCGCCTCGTTTTTTTTGGTCTACCTCTGCCCCGACTAGTCGGGTGGTGTCCAGTTAGCAAACTATACACCCTGTTTCTATTTTAAATTATATGTGTTGTATTCTTTTCTTGTACAATAAAGTGTTTACTTACTTACTTTTTTGAATTCCGTTAACTTTAAGGGAAGGTTCTTTAGATTAAATACGATTAATTTCTCAAAAAAGCTAGCGTCTTGACTGTTACGTTTACCGAGTTTGAAAAAATAATAGTTATTTGTTTTACAAGGGGGCAAAGTAGTTGTTTAACTGGACGTGCCAATATTGATACCTGAGCAAGGGAAAGATTTCAATATTGAACCGCGAGCGTAGCGAGTGGTTCAAAAAGTGGAATCTTGAGCGTTGCGAGGGTATCGAGGCACGAAGGTAAAAGGAACTTTGCCACCGACTATATATATAGAGCAGCGAAGTGGTCCAATGATAGCAACCTTCCCCTAATAACTCTTTCATTAGATTTTTATAATATTAGGTAAAAGACATGGAGACAGCCAATTTTTGGCTTCACTTTTTAACGTGCTAATTCTATAGAGCCAGGTTTCTGGGCTCTCTGGTGATTCTGTGTTTTAAACACATCTTTAGAATAAAAGCTTTACCTTATGTCAAAAAAGTATTTTATTTGAATAAAGGTATTTTGAAGATACCTATTTTGTATTTCAAATACCTTTTTCTAAAACTATTTTGTATTTTTATTTGAAATAGGTAAAAAACCAAAGTATTTGCATTTTGTATTTAAATACATTGCTGGAGAGCATCACTTTGTTTTTCTGTCAATGAAAAGAAGAATATAGTAACTATGTATGAAGTCCATGTAGAGGCACTGCGTTTCAATATTAAGTATCAGTGTGAGATAAGATTTTTCAAAATAATAGTCACGATATTTGTTTAATTTGATAGTCACGTGTATTTAAATTGTAGTAAGTATCTACATTAGTTCAGAGTTTATTGCTGGGTGTGGCCATACTGTAGATAGAGCTCTTTCTTGTACTGTGCCCTTAGGTTCCCCCTTTGTAATAATTGCAGTGGTTCTTCAAATCATACATGCGGTAAATAATGCGGTCGTGGCACGGAATATCTACTAGCTGAAGAAGAGTTACTGTCAAAGTAAAATGTGTAATCACAGTGCCTATACTGCTATCTCTCGACACAGGCTTAAAACTTTTGAACCACAGTTTTGAAAATTTGACCCATATTCTTAGCTTGATATGAGTTAAAGTGTAAAATACTAATATTGGCGCCATCTAGCCGAGCACCTCCCAAAGGTGTAAAGACATCTAAGCCACCGTACCTTTTTCTTTATAGTTCTGAGTTTGGCCGTTTTCTTCCTATCTGTCTATACGGAGTTATATAAGTAATTGTCTTCCCCTGTTGTAAATAGCAATAGTAACAATAGTTGTGGAGTATACAGATGTATGCGACTAAATAAATGTACAAATGTGTTCTGTGACACAAACATTTAAGACATCAAATAAAGTTTAACGAAGCTTGTTCAGTTGTTTTATTGGGCATGTTCTATTATATTTACGATCGAATGCAAAAGTATCTCCAAATGTGGTGTTACCATAGGTACAATATTTTGTGTTGTAGAATTAATTTGCCAGTGTAAAATACTAACGCAACAGAGTTTGCACATTTTTGTCAATATTTTTGTAGGTAAGTGCGTACTATACTTTGTCAAACAAGTGTGTCAGTAAACAAGAACAAAGAAAACTATATGCATCCTTTTCTTTAGGGTGCTATAAAAATACAACTGTATTTGTATATCGGCAGCAATATTGTGGGCATGGCAATCACATTGAATTTTAAGCGTAGCGAGGGATTTCGATAATAGTAGGTATTGAAATGTTAACGCCCAAGATGTAAATTATTAATTATGTGACAGACATTTAAAGGTATGCAAACTCGTTGCGTTAATATTCTGTACTGACAACAAAGTTCTCGAACAGAAAATTGTCAGTTTGCTCCCTCGTAGAAAAAAAACAAAGTCCCTTTTTGTGTGGGTGAGGTAAAAAACTAATTTCCGCCTTATACAAATCATTATTATTATCATAATACAAATCATTTATTCTTGATAAATATAAACAATACAAACACATATTTAATAGTTGTGTTTGTATGTCATTGAAATGAAAACATTGGCACAAAAAAGATAGGAATTTCAATTGCAGTTTAATGGATTTAACATGTTCAAGCTATTTTGTCAATGTGAATGAGGAGACACACTGACATGTTATCCCGCCGGGCACTGACATTTTAGGCGGCGCCTGTACGTAAGTGTAATAATGGGCATGTCATTGTCGTTCATATGTGTGAGAGAGAGAAAAATATATCTTCTTCTCACTCTCACGTATTAAATTCTTTGTCTGTGCAATGGACTTATAAGGTGGCGCCATCTGTCACAAGCTTCGAGTGTGCCTCCTCATTGAATTTCAATGCAAACCCCTTGTATACTAGTGTCTGTACAGAAAGTGAGGAGTCGTGAGTCGTGGAATGTATTAGACCCCATACATTTCACGACTCTTCACTTTCCGGTCAGACTCTATGAATGGCGGCTCTGTAGGAGAAAAAAAAATTCAATTTAAGTATTTTGTAAAATGTGTGAATGTACTTACGACTTGATCCGTAAGCGTGGTTTAGAAGCAACTTGAGATTGGGTGACGTGTATATACCTCCTATAATTTGTGGCGTTTATTTCATAATGTGTGGAGCTAGCATTATGTGACGTGTAGATGTCGGTTTCACAAAAATAACGCTTGTCAATAAAGCTTCATTGCTGCTAAAATTCGTTTAATAATAGTCTTTATCGACCATCACCAGTGTAACCTCTTTTTGATAGCCGGTAAATGACATGTTTAGTTCCGCTACTCGCCACCGCATCGTGCACAGCGTTTCCATAGACAAAAAGTCTAGCGACCAAATCCACATGTACCAAAAGCTGTCAACGGTAAAAAGGACACATGAATCCCTGGCTGAGGCGGACAGTAATTGACGGCTCCGCGACAAATGCGGCCTGTAAACTGCCGCCATGGCGCTCGTTGCCTGCGAAATTGCCTTGTAATATATACCAACATTGTGAAATGTTTATTTACGGAGAATAAATTATTCTTAATCCGTTTTTTATGTCCTTTAAACTGGAACAATGCATTACTACTTATTTGGATAAATGGACATTAATGGAAGGAATATTACATTTAATTAGCTGTTTATATGCGCAAATCGCATAATTTATTTAAATAAAACAAAGCATCCACCTAATTGTTTTCAAAAACAATTATAAGTTTGGGGATGAGAGTGAACACGGCGGCGGCGGCGCAGTCGGCAGCATGCAGATTGGGATGCGCTCTAATAAGATGGAAATGAGCTCCCGGCGCCGTCCACAATCATATTTGTTTTTCTTCCTAATAATGAAACGAATACACTCACGCTTTGAAATTAATCTACAGCAGGGAAAAAATACCCACAATGTTTTTGTGCCCTTTTAGAAATTAAACGAAGATCGATTTTATTACTTTTTATTGTACTCTTCTCATGTTTGGCTTTTCCTCATTTTATTTTACAACCCACAATATCAATAGAGTAAAGTGTTCAGCCCACCAGCCACATAAAGTATGAGAACGTGCCGGTAATTCTAAAGATTTTCTTTTTTATACGACAATGGCCAGAGGTAACATTGTGTTTTTTTCGTAGTTGCTGCGCCTTTGTTCTAGAATATTCTTTTCGTCGTAACATTTTAGGTGATATTAAATTTTCTATTCGAGGAAGTATAGAAAGCACTTTATTTTTACGTTCAATGGTGTGTGTTTGTGATAAGAGCTCTTTCATTGGGTTGATAGTTGCGTAGTTTATTTGTTAGTAAATTTGGATGTCGGTAACAAAGGTGTCGGTGCCTCGGCGGCGACACAATGCTTGCACCTGGCGCCGAGAGGTGAGCCCGGTGCACGGTGCAGCGACTGGTGACACAGCACTGCATTTCACGCCCGCGCTGAAATTTAGCGCGCATTCCCAGATTCCAATTATGTAACAATTTAAACTGCGTTCGGATTTCAGTTTCATTCCTGTCTCCAGCGCTTTATTCGAGTAGGAGCTGTTTTGTTCATTGTACTATTATTTCGAGCCCCGCTTTCTACATTTCGAACTATTACGCCATGCTTGTAAGTGGGCTGGTAAAATGAAGTCGGAAAAATAGCGATTAATTCAGTCGTTTTATTCAAGGAAAACTAAATTAAATCATAACAGTTTAGAATAAATCAGTTTAGGTAGGTCTATGAAATAAATGTGCTTTCATAAATATAGGTCTATGTACGAATATCTTAATAACGATTAGTATCGGACCTAAGGAGCCTAACTACATGTTTATTTTTTTAATATATGAGATATTTTTGCATACATAATAATTCAGCACGCAATGTATTATGTCCACATCAATTAGCGTACCTATTGACGTTTATGCGGTTTATGTCATGTCAAATTAAGTTGGACGGAGTACATTTCTGCTTGGCTAGATTTAAAAAATAATTACTCTGAATAACAATTTTTAACAAATTGATTTTTCCTACACGATTTGTATTATTACATTATATTATAACTGGATACATTATTCACCCGTATGGAATCCATACACCTGTTTTTAATTAAGTAGGTATGTCAGCTTGATTTAGCTTATAAGGCACGCGCGTAATAGTAATACTATTAAATACAACGGAACAAGTTACTAACAATGTCAATTCAGATGTAAGAGAATGTTCAAACATAATTGTTACTAGATACGAGTATATACTATTTACGGTGCTGATTGATCTTAATAATTTGTAATGAGTATTATAGAAGTTATGAGGGAACAGCTAAACGTTCATATGTACATACCCAAATACATATGTACCGGTCAAAATCCTAACCCTCCTTTTGCGTTGCCGTTGTCGGGTAAAAATATACAATTACAGGCAGAATTTTATTTTTTTATGAATTTATACCTTGTCACAGTGACAATACTATGACGACTATGACGACACTAGCGACTGTCATGTTAAATATTCTTACTTTCCGGGAAAACATCGATTTAGCCAATCGATCGTACTTGGAGCCGACCACAATCGGATATTGATCATCTCGACCCTACACTCAACTCCAACTCCCCAACTCGACACAAAGACAGAAGTTCATTTGTTAAGTGGCCTGCAATGCGCGCTTGCTTCGGAATTTTAACTGAATTTCACGGGTTAGGAACCAGTGCATCCGCCCTATTTCTAAAACAGCGTATGTGCCCTGTAATTCGGAATTTACATATGGCATTATGTGTCTGTTACATTGTCTCGTCTACCGTTGCGCTATTCACTGTCGTCTAACTTTACTTTAAGTTTTGAATACGATTTTGTACTGAACTTAGGTTTAAGGTTAGGAGCTAATTAGGAAGGTAATGAATATTAGATATGTAAGAAGAATCTCACCAACCACTTTCTTCCCGTAGGTGTTTTATAGGTACGATGCCACAGATAGACAGACAGACAGACAGACAGACAGACAGACAGATAAACATATAGACAGACACGTCAAACGTATAACACCCCGTCGTTCTTGCGTCGGGAGTTAAAAAACACTTTATAGCAGCCAACGTGGGATCACCATAACCCGTCACCACACGAGATCCAATAGCCACACGAGGTGCATTCTGCAATAGGGAATGTGCACGTAACTCCAAAATGGCCAAAATACTTTTATTTGTAATCTTTATTGCTAAAAAACATACGTTTACAGAATACTTTTGCATTTGAGATTAGTGGCTATTTTAAATTCCCGCACAATTTCTCAAAACGCAACGTGACGTCATGTTACGCTTGACGTATGTAAGCGGAAGAGAGAAAGAGTTAAATACTATTTTCTCACTCCCACTCGTGTGTACGGCCAGACGTGTGACGTCAGATTTCACTCGATCGCGTTTATATTGCCCGTTAATGATAGTTGGTTTTAATTATTTTTTTCTAGTTTCTTATTTTATATTTTGAATGAGTTACATTTTATTTTTAATAGTTTAATTACTAGTAGAATCGTATAAAAAAATAAAAAATAATCATGCATATTCTCTATTAATAATTCGTAGCACTCGTAGCGCTCGTAGCTTTGACTACGAAGCTACGCGGCGCGTAGCCGTAGCCGGATACATTTTAATTAACTCACTTTGAGTTTTCAAACGTCGCTCCATTTGTTTACGTTTCCGCTTTGCTTTGATTCTGAGAATTGACACCGATATAAAAGCGAGTTCACTTTTGTTTTAGTTTTAGAGTCTGTGTGTTTGTTGAAGAAGTTCAAAAGTAGACTGGAGATTCAAAGTGCTGTGTATTCACGATGATTCGAAAAGAAAAGCTTTAATTATCGCTATGAGGTACAAATCTACTAAAGTAGGTACACAAATATGAGTTAATTTACATAATAAATCTATTTTTATCTAAACAGACAGACAGACGGACAGAGCGGCACCATAAGGGTTCCTTTTGTACCTTTTATGTTACAGAACCCTAAAAACATTGAATCGACTAAAATGTCCGTGCCTCTCTCAATAACAGATCTAAAAAAATATTTCAATATTGTCGCACTACTCCTGTTCTAGCCGTGATACGACAAAAAAAAAACTTTCTGTGCAACATATTAGCTTTTAGCAGTTCAATCGCTGCTGTTTCAAAAAGCTCTGATTTAACTGACAGCTTATGAAATAGCTCTATATTAGATATGGATATGATCTAATCTAATTTATAACCTATTCATTTTCAGACTAGGTACTTATGTTTGTCAGCGAGTCAAAAATTAGCACCCTTTGGCATACAGTAACATACTTTAACGAAGTCTTCACTGCGGATGTATTTTTTTTTTTTTAACAAATGTACATATTAAGATTTTATGAAATTAATAATATTACATTGGCGCTAATTGTAAATTATACGATGTTCCTGATAAACGCAAACTACAAATATTCTTATTTACTGTAGTAGGTGCCATTAAAATGGTTTATTTGGTTTTTTGGCCGCCGGCCGCGCCCTCTGTCGGCGGCAGAGCCAAACCGCCGACCGCGCCCCCGCCGCACTGCAAAAAAATATACATGCATTTTCATGCAGTAAGCGAGTGCATTTCAAACACGTTTTACTGGCCAACACTTATTTGCAGCATTTGGACAGTTAGCTTGACATGTATTTTATTTTTATCTGTGGAATTATTTGATACTTTACTAACCAACAATTATGTTACATTGTTCGCCTAAAAAATATTCTTTCTAATGATTTAAAATAATAGTTAATTTTATTTTCCCCTCACTAGCTCGGAAACACGTGTTTTGTCCTTTAATACCAGCGGGTAAAAACGCATTTTATCCACTAGTGGGTAAAGTAATTCGATCTTGAATAAAGTCAAATTAACTGCTTTAAAATTGATAAAAGTAGATGAATCTAGTAATAAAGATGATTTACCACCTGTGGAACTACTGGAAACAGTGACAAACACATTTTTTGCGTTTTAGTTTCCTCGCTATAGTGAGGGGAAAAGTTTTGTGTTACACTCGGGTGCAAATGTATTTTACTTCTCGTGTGTTAAAAAACTCGCAAGTTCAGGATTCTATTCTCGAACCACTCGCTTCGCTCGTGGTTCAACTATAGAATCCTTTCACTTGCTCGTTTTTCAATTCCACACTTGGCGTTAAAATACAACTTTGCCCCCTTGTATAACAAATAACTATTATCTTATGGCGATATGGTAGGTTTATGCTGTGCAATGGTAAGTAGCAAAACTTGGATGTCGTCTTATAATTTGTGATAGTGTGTATTATCTAATGATGTGTGTGTAGGTGTAGAAGTCTCCTAATTTTGACGTAAAATAGATAATCAAAAATCAAATGACATGGGTAAACAAAAGTCTTTCTCGTTTCCTCGCGAGAATGCAGTTAAAATTCACTGTATTTATTGTTAAAATTTTATACGCCGTTTTATATTAAGCGAGGCTTGTCCTCAAAATTAAACAAGAGCGTACATTTCAAGCGTAAAGTCAAACAGTTTCTTACGGTGTATTTTCTCACAGACGTCAATTTCCTAAACGCTGATAGAATCGGACGTGTTTCGCGTCGCTGGGGAAAATTTTGGAAATTGTGGTAAAGAGGAAGTTTACCTACTAATAGAAGTACTGATTCAGTAGTTACAGTCACCGGTAATAATATCGCACAAAAAGAAGGCCGCGAAAATATCTGACATAATCTAATTTCAAGAGTCATAAGAGCGTGTCAGATATTTTGTATAACTCTTTTTGTGCGATATTGTTACCGGTGACTGTACCTGTATAAGTATATAGCTGTAGGAAGGAGTACCCTGCATAGAACTTTTTATGCAAAAGCGAAGCGAATGCTGGCTGAACTACTATTACCATCAGATACATTTGACCCCGTAGCCGAATGGCGTTTCTACGGCGTTTAGCGTCGTCTGGCTCTGTCGCACCAAGACGTACGCAAGAGCGATAGGGATAGATAGCTACGAAAGAGATATTATCGTGAGCGTTTCGTGAGCGTTTGTGCATTCGGCTACGCGCATTAAGAGGCCAGGGCACACCTATTTGTGAGCCCCTTGACCGCTCCGACATTTTTAAATTAGTAATGGGCTTACTCGTGGCCACAGACCAGCCAAAGCCAAAGACAGCAGTTCAGCAGTTCTCAAAAAGTTTTTACATAGCCACGTCAGCAAATTTTAATTGATCCTATTTTGTTACCAACATTTAGTGATATAAATCGACTTTCATAAGATATATACAGGATAATTGTTATAATTAAGAAAATATAGATACTAGAGAACCATAATGAATTAATGACCAAACAAAACTTACTAAAATCACAATTTATGAAATAAATCTTGGTAACAAAAAAGGAATAAAAAAAACCAATTTAACTTTTTCCTTAATTTTTGTACCAACTTTTCGAGAACTGCTGATCTGATGGCGACTGTAGGTACATTAGTAATATTATCAGAATAAAATGATCTATTTACTTTATTTCGAGAACCAGCAACTTTTGGGTTATAACTCAGTCCAAATAACCTAAAAGTTCTTATTTCAACATGAACTTCGGTACTTTTATATCAATGTACTATAGAGACCGGTCTGGACTAAACTCTGGTTTGTAACTCTATTTACGGAGCCGACGGTCCTAGATTGGAATCCCGGTCAGACATTTAAGTATTTGTGCGATGAACACAAATAAATGTCTCATTATTTGATTGACAACGTGCGTCACAAAGTGTCGATGATTGTCACAAATACACGTCATCTTAAAGGCATGTCCAACTAGGGTTGCAAATAGAAAAAAAACTAAATGTTTTTTTTCAGCTTCATGAAAAAAAACCTAGCATCATTTTTTTCTAAATATGGTTTCTTTTTAGATGAACAAATAATACGACAATAACGGTTTTTCATGAGTTGTAACGTTTCAATAACAATAACGTACATTTTAATTCGATAAGTATAAAAACGTTTATTGGCGAGTCCTCGACGCGGCGTGGAGCTTAGAGAGTCGGTGGTGTTGTCAACACTAAATAGCGACAACTACAAACTAAAGATTTCATAAAATGTTAGTTTTACAAAACCAGAAATTAAAGTTATTAAATAAAATTCGTTTAATAGTTAACATAAAGTCAAAAAAACCGTAAAAAATTTTGAGATTTCGTACTTTAGAAAAATAAACTGTTTTTTTTTCAAGCCAGAAAAAAAAAACAATTTTTTGCAACCCTATGTCCAATATTAATGCTTGCGACGGGCGTTGGAAGTGTTGGAACTAACATTTTAATATGGAAAAGCCCACAAAATGAGGCCAGGACCGAATACATTATATGAGTGCCTACAAAACAAGCCTTCTTGAAGTTCATTCGATTTATGTAAGCAGATCTTATTATTGATTTGTAATTAAGTAGGGTACTAAATAGTAGAGAGGCGAGAGGGTCTCGGAAAAAGTTGATGTGACGAAATAATGACTTGTCGCATTCTCAGACTGTGGGGGGGTTAACTATGACGTCACAAAGATCGCGGTCCCGGGTTTCATTTTTTTGCCAATTTGTCTAGAACCCCTTATCCAATTTTGAAAAATGAGGTGTCAATTGAAAGCGTATAACATGCTGATTAAGATTTCTTATATGTGAAAAGTATAGTTTTGTTAGTTATTTTTTAATTAACAATAATGCAAAAAATACTTTTTTTTTACTCTCTTTTTTGATTTTTGTGACTCAAAAAGGCAATGAAAACGGCCACTTAGCTAAAAAATATGTTATATAAATCATTTAACTACATTATTAAGCTATCTGTCGCTTTTTAAATTTCTACGATCGGATAATAAATAAGCAAACTACAACCACATACCTGTAGGCGGGGAGCCGCTTGACACGCGTTCCCATACATTCGGCGTCTATCAACGCTCACACCTCGCGCAAAATTCGTTTCAAGCAGATATACCTCTAATCTTATTCATCGTAACCTATCAATATTGGTATCATTTGAAAGGACAATTAAAGTACTTTAAGAAACAATGTCAATCATTTTCTTAAAATCAATAATCGCCAGTCTGCGGTGGTTACAAAGGAAAAAGTGGGTATGCAATTTGACTGGTTTCCTAGGTTTGATACCTAGACGAGTTTAAAAGGGGAGGTAAAGGTGACATATGGGTTTTTCTCTGGCCTAAAAGCTACACAGAGGGTCAGGGGAGAAAAAAACTAGGGTTTAAGTTTAGTTTTAAGTTATTTTTCCTTTATTTGTTGATTTTATTGTGTTAAATTTTTTGTAATTTTATCAAGGATACACGTTGGTTTCTTTTGCTAAAAGTTCCCTTTTTTATGAGAAATGTTATGAATTTTATGGCATTTTCCGATAGAGACTAAAATTAACTTTCAAATAAGGCCAAATAGTCATACTTTTACTTATATAATATTAAGGGTATGGCTATGTATCAGTAGGCCACATAGTCATACTTTTACTTATATAATATTAAGGGTATGACTATGTATCAGTATGACTATGTGGCCTTATTTGAAAGTTAATTTTAGTCTCTATCGGAAAATGCCATGAAATTTATAACATTTCTCATAAAAAAGGGAATTTTTAGCAAAAGAAACCAACGTGTATCCTTGATAAAATTACAAAAAAATTTAACACAATAAAATCAACAAATAAAAGAAAAAATAACTTAAAACTAAACTTAAACCCTAGTTTTTTTCTCCCCTGACCCTCTGTATAGCTTTTAGGCCAGAGAACAACCCATATGTGCCTCCCCTTTTAAACTCGTCTAGGGTATCAAACCTAGGAAACCAGTCAAATTGCATACCCACTTTTTCCTTTGTAACCACCGCAGACTGGCGATTATTGATTTAAGAAAATGATTGAGATTGTTTCTTAAAGTACTTTAATTGTACTTTCAAATGATACCAATATTGATAGGTTACGATGAATAAGATTAGAGGTATATCTGCTTGAATATTAATGTAGTTAAATGATTTATATAACATATTTTTTAGCTAAGTGGCCGTTTTCATTGCCTTTTTGAGTCACAAAAATCAAAAAAGAGAGTAAAAAAAAAAAGTATTTTTTGCATTATTGTTAATTAAAAAATAACTAACAAAACTATACTTTTCACATATAAGAAATCTTAATCAGCATGTTATACGCTTTCAATCAACACCTCATTTTTAAACCTGGCAAAAAAAAAACCTAATTTCGGTCTAAATGTTTTTTTTGTATTCCAAACTAAATATTAAGTAATTTAAGTATGTATCATGAAAAATGGAGGGAAACTCCTGCTACTTTTAGAGAACATTTAAAAAAAGCTGTACAAAAGCGTTAAACCAGCGTTAACAAAACAAGTAGCTAATTTGTTGTTAACTTTTAGAGAAGTTCGCAGCTGCGCACATTACGCCGGCTCATTAGCGAGATAACGCCGGTTTAACTACACTAACTCATGAGGTAATATTTGTCATGCCACTATTTGAGGGACAAGTGCATGTTAGTGTTTGGGGTCACCACCAACTGGTGTGGGAAATGTGGGAATTGTCTGTTTGTTTTCTGTAGAGATCTCATTATACTTATAAAAGTAATTGTCAACGATAATCCTGACTCATTACCGAAGTTATGCTGGTTTAAGAGGATACGGTAGCGAAAATGCTAAAATGGAAAGGAGCCCCCCTTTCAACTTGGGAATTTTAGTTAAATATACAAGTGTTATTAATTAGATTTATCGAAAAAAAATTGTCCATTAAGAACAACTCAGTTAAAAGATATTTCAAAAAAATCTTTAAAATCGAGGTTCCGCTCTCGACTCTTTCCTCCTTCAAAACTTAATCAGTCGGAACGAAATTTGAGAATCTGAAAAACAATGAAATAATCTATGTCGGACCGTTTAGCTTTTTTGGTTAATTGTTACCAATCTTGAGATCACACCTTTTTTGCGCCACAATGAAAAAGGCCGTTTTTGGAAATTTTTGATTGGCTCTAGAGTCTTTAAAAAGCAGAATATCAAAAAAATCAAAACGGTCCGACACAGATAAAAATAATAACAATCTGTGTTGAAAAAATCATTGCTCTATCTTCAAAAACTAGGGAGGAAATAGTCGAGAGCGTTTGTATGGAGAATTGACCCCTACCGTATCGTCTTAACTACACAACTCATGAGCAAATATTTGTCATGCCACTATTTGAGAGACAGTGCACTTCAGTGTACTTGAGGTGACCACTGCACTGGCGACTAGATAATATAGAATTGGGGGTTTGTTTTGAGTGGAGTGCTCTTTACATGTCCTCAAAAACTGATAACAAAGTTGTGTTTTGTCTATAAGAGTGGCAAAGTAATCTGAAGCAGCTTTTGAGCTGTTTCCTCGTGTTAGTATGTATTTCATTGCTTTATAATATTGTCATATAATCTTCAATGCTAAACCCTGTAAAACTATTAACTATTATTTAACAGTGACATGGCGCGTTGTTACCGCGACAAGCGTTCTCATCGGTTTCAATTAAATTATCTGAGATAATTTAAAAAAAAAAAAAACTTATACAGTTAACTGACTTTATGGCGCTTAGAAAGCATTTACTTAATTTATGAAACTAAAGATCTTTTAATGGCATAAAAATACGCTCCATTCTCAATTTATTCGTCGCGTTGTCGTAAACCCCGCAAAATGTCGATGTCCAAAGTGTTTATCACCACTAAATTAAATTCCTACACGAGAAACAAACGGCATAAACTAGTCGGCTTGGCACGAAGAAGACAGTATAAAATGCGCCCGGCGTTTATTACGCCGAGCTATGGAATGCCCTAAAGTGGTACATGTCCGCGACAGACCTCCGAAAGATATATGTGGGAGACTGTTTTTGCCTAATTTTGCTATATTAAACAAGAATTCTGCGAAATCTCTTTAAGTAGAAAAACACTTGAGCTTTTGAAGCTAGGAACTAATGTGATACCTAATATTTTTGTGGCTTAGAATCCAGCTGTTTGGAATTCACGCCTCTATCGCACACACTGTGAAATTTGTGGCGTGGGAAAAATACTAGCGATACTAGCGTCAATTATTAAATAAGCTACCTATATTTGCCCCATCCACTAGGGCGGTGCCACGGTCATGCACGAAGAGTTAAGAATTAGCGGGTCACTCTTTAAGCAAGCGACTTTACTAGAGTGAAGTAGGTACTAAACCAACCACCATCTACCTATCTCATTATGTCGTCCTGAGGCTCGATTATATTCATAACCTAGCACCATTTAAAACACTTAACAAGACTACAAAAGTGACTACCATAGCTATTATATGTTGTTTCTAACCCATTGCGTATTTACCTTGAGGCATTTGACTCTAATTTACGAGCAAAGTTCTCGCATAAAAGGGCGGATTGCGCCCGCATGGCGTACGCAAATTGTGAGCCGCGCAAACTTCCGCGACTATTTTCGCACGCTAATGTCGACTACATATATTAGAGATACAATGCGGTGCACAATATTGGTACGACTTACACCTTGGTTCTATCACCTCTAGCTAACACCTTTTACTGTCAGTCTAATCCAATTAATACCTAGCTAACTATCTACTATGGTTTATAGATCGTTCCATTCACTAGTTAGGATGCGTGAATTCGTTCGAGTATTGTCATGCCATTAAAATATATGTAGATTTGACTAATTATCGCGTCATCATGATCTGATAGGAAGTATAGACAGCTACGCGTTATACGTCTCCCATCAGACACTAGCGGTCGTAAATTACACGGCATGGCCACAGTATAAACAGTAATAACTCTTCTAACAAACTTCACTCCGCGCGGTGTGTCGAAAACTACTCTCCATATGCACCGAATACATGCGAAACTGGTAAGTATTGGGCTGGACAGTCGGGGCCGCGTTCGCGCGCTGTGTTGACGTGTTGAGTTCGGGAGAAAATGACGTCAGCACCGAAGACATATTTTCGTTACTGTAGTGTTTATGGGTGTATGGAGAACAGTTCTCAAAATACGGAAATGTCAGAATGTTCTTTAGAATTCCTAGACACCCAGAAAAGTAAGTGGTTGTTATATTTTTGCAGTGTTAGGTACGTTATTGCTTACGTAAATGGCGTAAAAGTGAGATTTAAAGCTAGAATGACACATTAAAATCAATAAGGATTTATCTGTAACGACATTTAGGTAGATGCTGCGATCTATCTAGCTCGAAAGTTTGGTACCTACTTAAATATTGTGCAAACATCTATTCAAACATTTTATGTAAATACGATTTCGTCAGTATTTAAGAAACAAACACGTACTTGAATCTTTATTAGATAAAAAGGTAGAAAGAGCGTTGGTACTAGCATAGCGCCATACACAGTTACTACGAGTAGGACAGTAGCACAGGTACAACCCTGCGTGACCTTGCGCAGTAGTAACGACCGCGTCGCCGCTGCCGGAGATTAACTACTGATTTATCCTTATACTGTGGCATGGCAGGACATGTCGAACTTGCTCATGTCCAGCATCACGTGTCGGCGATATCGGCAACTGTGAACTAATCCAGCTGCATCGATAACTACTCACGTACGTGGTAATGCCATAATATAAGTAAGTACCTAGTCAAGCTACATGCTTGATCGTGATAGGTATCTACAAGCTAGCTGAACGTTAGTGCGTTTTTACATTATCCGATCCGATATCGGATGTAGGACCGATATCCCATACATTTAAGCCACCATCTTTGATGTTTGCTTTTGAAGTCCTTCCGACATCCGATATCGGATCAAATAATGTGAAAACGCACATAGAGGCCATCAGAAACTAGCGGTCGCAAATTATACAGCAGGGCAGGACATGTCGAACTTGCTAACGATCATCGCGTGTCGGAACTAACCTTACGGCATCGATAATTACTTAAATACGTAATAATGCCATATGTAGAGGTAGTCAAGCTACATGCATGATCACGGTGCAAGCTAGCTGTAAGTTGTATGTATCCCATCAGAAACTAAGCGGTCGTAAATTACACAGCATGGCGGGGCATGTCGAACTTACTCAAGTCCGTCACGCGTCAGCATATGTCGACAACTACGAACTAATCTTGCTGCATCGATAGATAACTATAGTTATCGATATCGTCGATAAGTATTAAGTACACTATTTACTCTATTTAGGTCATGTGCCCAAACCCTTACGGATGTAGAATTTTAATTCAAACAAGTAAACACTATAATTTATTGAATTTATTCTGAATTTTTCAAGCCGAACAAAATTTACTGGTCCACAAACAGATATTACGAAATATCTATGAAGCAATCACCACTGGTTTTTACAAATGACATTCATGAACGTAAACGCGAGTTGTTAACGATATTTTTAATGAACCAGACGCGCACAATCCCAAATATAAGGAAAAGTTAGTCCAAATCTGAAAGATGTATCTCTCGAGGGAATTGGAAAAGGATGCTGTATCAAAGAGCCATTAAGAAAGCCAAATAATATCGGTGTAAATCAGGAAGCTTCGCGGAATGGCGCGCGAATCGGCCGGCTCTTCATAAATTCTCACGTCATTTGCTTGTAAAAGCAATATTTAAAAAAAATGGGTTTATCAGATTTTTTTGATGTAAATTTTTTTTGTGATATATCATTTGTAACATAAAACTAAGCATTAGAAAGATAATAAGTAAGAAAATCATGAATAATCAAGTACAATGGTCTTTACCTATACCAAAACATTGTTTTGTTCGTAGATTAAATTAAATAATTATCACATTGTGATTACATAGCCAACACTTTGTCAGCACCTAACATATACCTACCCAACTCCTAAAATGCTGTACCTATTCCCAAAATTAAAATAAAATTATTTTCTCAAACATGCAATGAAATATTGTCTTTACGTTCCTTAAAATGGGCTGGGAAGTATCGCTTTTTGGGCGCAACAACTCGAGAGGACTGTAAAGGGATTTCATATTATTTTTTAGGCCTAGGCCTGCAAAGTAACTTTTTTTTATAAAATATTGTCCTTTAGAGCATTTTTTTATTTTATTTCATTGTATGTTTGAGAAAAGCACTATACATGCCTCGGCGTGAAAACGGATTCCCGGCCTCGTATCCCTATCCCTATCGTATCCCTATATACCCACTTGGCCGGAAATCCTCATTTTCCCGGCCTCTGATGTAATGTACTATTCAGGCACGGCACAAAAATTAAGAGTCTGACATGTTCACAGCTAATTTACATCATGGGAGACAGAAGCTCGCTATATTGTGTCGCGGTTTAATATAGCTGCAGCATTTGTAACAAAACTGACAGCCCGACGCTGCTACACGTCACTGTAACCTACTACGAACCCCCACAAGAATCTTGAGTTCGCCATCTTAAGCCTGAAATTCAGTAAGACGTACGGTGTCGAGTGTAATTTAATTTGAATACCCCCACTCCGCCGCACTAAGACACTAACATTATATTTGCTGCATACATTGTTATTACCTTCTTGTTCTCTGGGGCGAGAACACTGTAGGTGTGGAGAACAAGCTTCATTTACTAAGTGGTCTAAATACATATATCTTGGGCATCTAACTCAACAAGGTTGCAACCATAGAGAAATAAGTACTTAAGGGAAGAGTTGTAATTCCATACATCAGTAAATGCGGGTTATTTGTATAGGCATAGTTAAGTGACATCTAGCGACAATCACGCGTCAAATAGCGTGAATTATCAGTACCACTACTTGATACTATAGGTGGCAACTGTGTCTCGTCTGCCAAAAATTTAATATTAGAACAGTTTACAACTTATATTACAAGCAAAAGGAATTGAAAACAGAATACTGATTAGGTAATACTATTGTAATATTAGCTAAAAATTGATGAGCATTAGACTTTTCGTTCGTCGCGACATCTATTGACAAGTAGCAGTACTGATAATTTACGCTAGTTGACGCGTGATTGACGCGTGATTGTCGCTAGATGTCACTTAATTATGCCTATACAAATATCCCGCATTTACTGATGTTTGGAGTTACAATTCTTTCCCTTACTTATTCCTCTATGGTTGCAACGTAATTTCCAACTGGGATTCATATATGTAGGAGTTCATAACTGAATTTGAAACCCGACAGATACTAGCGATAATAAATGTATTAAAGTAGTTTTGAACTGATTAAAAACGAGATTTCTGTATATAGGTACATAGGACTTGATAATACAAGATATTTCTATGTGCGTAGTATGAGATATTGATGACAATCCTTCTAATTTCTGAGAAGTAAGTAGAAAGTTTGAGATAAGATTAAACTTTGTAAACGTTTTTGGACCACCACAAACGTAACATACGTTATTATGTGTACCTACTAGCCTACTACCTACGTATGAAAACATAAAATAGTCCCATATTTTCTCTTACAAATATTACAATGTAAAGTACTTTAAAGAAAATGATAATTATCTTCTTTACTAATTCGTTTTGATGTCGGATGAATTAATAAAGATAACGGCTTCCACTGATGAACTGCGAAGTGCCAGACGCCATCGGATCCAGTAATATCAAAATAACTGAAGATATTTCGTTTCATTTTAAATTGTTTTTGTTTTTCGGTCAGCTCTTAGTCTATATTAAAGTAATACACCTGCGCATGTAAATCGCTCTTGGCGAATATCCAAAAGAATATCTCACGTTTCGTTTATTTCAAACGAAATAGACTCCTAATCCCTAAATCGTCACATTCTTTCTATTCAGAAGCCAGAAAAATGAGATGCTCAACTCCAGCTTTTCGTTCTAAATGATATTGCCAAGTGAGTAAACAAATATTTGAAGACGAATAGGGCTTTGTTGCTTATCTGTAGTACCTAATACCGTGTGTTTCCTCAGAAAATATCTTGGAGTAACTTGGGTTAATAAATTATTTTCAAACCTCTAATTAATGATTAGGTATAAGGTTTTTGTTTAACCGCACGTGCCAATATTAATGTGAGAGCCAACGAAAGACTCCAATATTGAACCGCGAGCGTAGCGAGTTGTTTAAATGTAAAATGTTGAGCGTTGCGAGGGTTTCAAGGAACAAAGTTAAACATTTTTTTCCTCCGAGTGAGACACAAAAGAAAATCCTCATACCTAAGGAAAATACGAACTGTCAAACTAAATGAAATCCATAATTACATTTATTTAACAATAATAATTAAAAATCATTCAGACGTGATCAGTTCTGTCAGCCAAGTTCGGGCATCAAGTTAAAATTTGTATATGTAATTATTTTACACTCTTGTGGACTAAATTCAACTTTCTTATCCGTTTTTGAAGTAGAAGTTTCCTTGAACTTTGTACTAGTGGGGTGTGGTGAAAAATGTCTTCCCACTGCATTTTGAAAACTGTCTTAAATATTTTTAGTCAGTAGAAGCAAGGACCATTTAATACTAGACTGATATAGCCCATACAAAAAAGCGTACCCCTGAAAAAAGCTTAGTTTTTGCTTTAAAACTAGATGGCGTTGTTTCGTAACCCGGGAGTGGAAAAAAACATATTTTCACACATATTTTTACTTGTTTTTATATTATACTATGAATAACTATCAAAAAACTTTATTTTAATATCAAAATATTGGCTCAAAACACAATTTTTACAAATTATATTTTTTGGTTAGCCTCGACGTAGTTGTGATCGCTTCGCTGGCTAAGTTTGTTCGCATGTTGTCTAATTATTACCAAATAAAATGACTAGATGACGTTGGTGGACTAGGAAAATGTCACATCCGTTTCGTTGTTCATTAATATAATATACTTAGTGATAATAAACCTATATGTTGAGCTCAAATACGTTCAACAAAACGCAATCATTGTGCCAACAGATGTGACATCTGACATCCATGTCACATCACAAATGTCATTGTATGATTTATTGAATATTCATAATATATGGATATTAAATATTTTAGAATCGCAGCAGCAATGCGAGTAGAGATACAGAATTAATAACTGTATATATTAATAATTGTATGACCAATGACCTCATACATAAAATTACCAGTTTAGGTGACAGAAGGCGAATCCAATTTGTAAACATTAAATGTGCTAAGGAAAAGAATCTTTCCGATTTTCAACGGGACACGGCTGAAGGGGCGAGCTGGTTTCGACTGCGCCCATGCATCTCAATTGTCCAGAAAGTTCATTCGAAGATCATTTTGCTTATAATAATCTGAGTAATCACAGTGAATGGTTTGACAGTATTTCAGCTAACATGTAGAGAGACTTGCTAGCTTCGTCGGTCAGGCTTCGTCTTGGACACAACGCGGATAGTTAGGCCGCCAGGTGTGGCACTTTGGATTACGTTTTTATAATAAATTAATGATAGTTTGTATTGTTTTGGTAATATATTTTCTACTCGTATACTACTCGTTTGGTACTCGTATAAACCTAAACTGAGATAATAAATGAATAAAAGGAAATAATTAGTGAAACTCTGACATAAGTAATGAGACTAAATGCGTTTTCACATTATCCGATCCGATATCGGATGTAGGACTGATACCCCATACATTACAGGCGCTACCTTGGATTTTTTCCATTTAAATCCTTCCGACATCCGATATCGGATCGGATAATGTGAAAACGGACTAAGACAATAGATACCTTGTTAGTGTTATATACCTATGCCTATGTATATAAAACATTCTGTAAAAAATAGCCGTCTCGATGGAGCTGCTTGTTTATCTCTAAAAAGTAATGAAATCTACATAAAGTTCCTTACTGCGATTTCTTAATTATTATAGTTAACTAGCCTTTGCCCGCGGCTTCGCTCGCGTTAAATTCGAAAATCTCTCCACAAACTTCCATCCTCCATTCTAAGGAAGTGGGGGGATATAAAAAGAGACAAAAAGTAGCCTATGTCACTTTCCATCCCTTCAACTATCTCCACTTAAAAAATCACGTCAATACGTCGCTCCGTTTTGCCGTGAAAGATGGACAAACAAACAGACACACACACTTTCCCATTTATAATATTAGTATGGATGTTGTGTGACTTGGCCGTTGAAGTGTAGCGGTGCTGGCGACAGATTGGTGCAATGGTGTCATGGAGCACCTGGTTATAAACTTCTTTATACCCTTGTGTATAAAGAAGTTTATAAGTTTCATATTCGATGGTCCGAGCTAAGGTTCGTAAAGCCATGAAGCCGAGCTGATAATCATTGTCGCTAAACGCCGATCGAAACGCAGTCTGAAGTGGGTGATAAACGTACGATACGAGCAGGTATGCGTACTTATGGCTCGACGACCTTTTTCGATTGTGTGTCACCGTAAGTACGCGTAAAAACCGCTGCGCATAGTAGTCGACCATCCAACGCGTACTTGCTCGTACGCCTATCACCCACTTGACGTCGCGCCAACACTATATGGAAAAAGCGGGTTTTCGACAACTACCAATAAGATTTTAGACATTCAAAAATCTTCAATAATACTCAACTGTTTCGGTCGCACTCGTTTAAATATAGGATAGGATTGGTATGAGCGAGACGGTCAGGAGATTGATTGTCAACATGATATCTATCATAAACACCGTTCGAAATGGCCTCATTAAAATCTAAATTTTAAATATATTGAAAGTAATATTACTAATCATTGACGTCACGCTCAAAATGAAAGAGATAGAAAATTTGACAGTATGGTACTCTTTTGCATGATTGTCATAATTCAAAATAAGAACGATGGCTTGCGTTGTAAACAGGGACTGAAACATGACACGGGCCCCTAGCGTCATCTATATACTTTTCACTGTATCACTTGTAATGCCGTTGAACTACCGCGTGCGTATTTAAAAAAAACGACATTTTTATTCAAATGACACTCTTAGTGACATCTAGTGACATAGATTTACGGCTGCCAACGGGGTACGGTATTTAGTATGGATTCTGCTGGTCCTTTATAATCGTCCTTGGTAGAAGTTATTCGGCTAATAAAGACAAGAACATGAGCCCAGGAATCATAATTATAATACTTGCGAGTCTTGCGACACTTACGCCAACTTGGAAATTCCTATACGCCACTCTGTGAGACTCGCAACTTTTGCGAACTTGCGAGTAACAAAGAGTGCTTAATTCAAACTTGGGAAAACTTATACTACTTATACAAGAGGTTTGATTATTTTGCGATTACTCTGCATGTGTCTACGTGACTTAAAATGCTCTAAGTACTTTTAAAAGTTATAAGCACGTTGACGTAGTTCTACTTTAAATATTACAAACGGTATTAATTAATGTAAGTTAAGTCATACCTGGGGCCCGTTTCTCGAAAGGTAAGTCTTGTATTACAAGTGTGTTTCCATGACAACCCATACGATTTGACAGTTCGCGCACTTGTAATACAAGACTTGAACCTTTCGAGAAACGGGCCCCAGCTAAGTTAGCAGTGGTTTTTACGCCTCTGCCGATGCCAGGGTTAAGAGGATACGGTAGCGAAAATGCTAGAATGGAAAGGAGCCCCCCCTTTCAACTTGGGAATTTTAGTTAAGTATACAAGTGTTATTAACTAGATTTATCGAAAAAAATTGTCCATTAAGAACAACTCAGTCAAAAGATATTTCAAAAAAATCTTTAAAATCGAGGTCTCGCTCTCGACTCTTTCCTCCTTCAAAACTTAATCAATCGGAACGAAATTTGAGAATCGGAATAACAATGAAATAATCTATGTCGGACCGTTTAGCTTTTTTGGTTAATTGTTACCAATCTTGAGTATCACACCTTTTTTTGCGCCACAATGAAAAAGGCCGTTTTTGGGAAATTTTGATTGGCTCTAGAGTCTTTAAAAAGCAGAATATCAAAAAAATCAAAACGGTCCGACACAGATAAAAATAATAACAATCTGTGTTGAAAAAATCATTACTCTATCTTCAAAAACCAGGGAGGAAATAGTCGAGAGCGTTTGTATGGAGAATTGATCCCTACCGTATCGTCTTAAGTGAAAGCACAGAATATATAATAGTACAAGTACAGAAGGCCCACTGCTTTGATGTTCACGAAATGCCGCCTTTTTAAATGCCTACAAAATTCTAACAAAGAAACGAACCGCACGTGCGCAGCGTCGGAGGATAGGGTTGCCTATGGATTAAAACGCATTAATTCTCAGATAAATATACTATATATTCAAGTCTTGGTTACTTTCTAGGTATACATATATACAGTATTTATATATTTTTGTTGCAGCCTTCAGCATCACAAGCCTTATTGAACTTTTCCGTTAGACTTAATCAAAACTCGCTACGTAATGTAACAATAGAAAGTGCGAACGTGCGTTCCGTGAGAACGCGCGCCACCCCTGATTAGGCCGCGAACTCGCGGCCGCCAGCATGTACTTGTAGCGCGGCGATGGAATTGCGGAGTGAGCCGCCCTTGGTGAAAGTTTAATTTCATAAAATGTTGATGTTTACAATAAGCACTTGCACCGGCAGAGCTGTCAAAATCGCTGGTATCGAAAAGGCATGCCTCTACTTTGTCAGGCAGGCGGGCTAGCATAGCTTAGTTTTTCGCGCGCGCGAGTTCATACATCTAGCGCGACTTCATGAACATCTAGCGCGACTTCATATGTACATCTAGCGCGACTTGAAGTAGGTACCTGTGAACTCGCGCGCGAGAGCGCATGGTGTGCTAAACCGCCAGGCCCCGTAGCCAAATGGCATTTCTACGACGCGAAACGAAAACGAAACGCCGCGAAAGGTAGTCTGGCGCTGTCACGCCAATACGCAAGAGCGATAGAGATAGATGTCTACTAGCGTTTCGTTTCGTGAGCGTTTCGTGAGCGTCTGTGCATTTGGCTACGCACGCAGGTGAGTATTGAAAAGTGTAAACCTTGCTAATACATACTATAAATGGAAACGTGTGTGTGTCTGTTTGTTTGTCCGTCTTTCACGTCAAAACGGAGCGACCAATTGACGTGAAATTTTAAGTGGGGATAGTTGAAGGGATGGAAAGTGACATAGGCTACATTTTCCTAACGCGTGCGAAACCGCGGCCAAAAGTTAGTGTATAATAAAACGTACCTAGAGGTACAGTTTGTAAGGCTTCAAACATACTGTTAACAAGCCCGTACTAGTAAAATCAACTAATTATAATTACATTTTATCGCTCGGCGTTGTTAGTACGAACCGCCGGACCGTGAAATGACTGTCCAACTGCAGTCAGCTGACGAGACGTGAAAACTCCGATCGGCGCCAGGTCTGAATGAATCCGCGTTGACGACTCCTTTCAATCAAAACGAAAATTTGATTAAACAGGTACCTAATTTAAATGATATTCTCAAGATTAAAAATAAATGTAATCCAGTCTGCAATGCGTGCACTTGTTTATATCGTTTAGTTAGACTACTCGTATTAATCTCCTCTACCCTCACGTTTCAACGTTGGAAATAAAATATTTATTTTTTCATACAATAATTTCAGAACATTTTGATACATAGTCATTTAATTTAGTGTGTGTCACATGGTAGCAAAATAACTTCTTTTCCATTTTGTAAATGGAATATTGATGAAATCCCAAAAAACGATTCGTGCTTAAAGTCATTACTATAAGCGGTCATAAAAATATGTGCTTGCCTGCAAGCTTGCCTGTAAATATCCAGGCTATGGTAAATTCCGACCCCACACCAGTAAAAAGGTACCTATAAAAGCAATGCACTTGTTTATTCCAAATTAGATGAAGTGACCTACGCAGTCCGTGTAATTAGTGACGGGCTAAGAATTTCACCACCCCCTTTCCTCCCGTGGGTGTCGTAGAATTATGTGCCTGCGGGTTGAGAGGCTGGTAACCCGTCACTTGTTAAGAGTGACACCGAAAATTCAGCGGTTTCATGTGCCCTGCTTACCCCTTAAGGAAATCCAGGAGTGAGTATGTACGTAAATTTTAAAACCACTATACTAGAGGTATATACCTAATATTTTTAAAGTTAGGAGTCGCGCTATATATCAATACTTTTGGAAGCTTAATGGTGACTACTGACTATATGGAAGTAATTAAATATGTATATCTATCTATATTAACGAAAAGAATCTCAAAAAGCAATGTACAGTCGAGGTCAAAAATACCTTTACAGTTGAGTGTTACAAAAATACCTTTACTAGGGAATGCAATCTCGTTCTCGCGAGATCTCTTTTGTACGAGATCTCGGTCATTTTAAGCGAGATTGATCTCGGCCGAAAAATCGACGAGATCTCGCGAGATCAACGAGATTGAACTCAAGCATAAAACGTCTTATTCAAAGCTCGCGAACTGATTCGACATGTTTCGTTCGCAAGTTTTAAGTGATTTATATGAACTATTATATCATTTGACTGAACTCGCCAACTCGTCAACTCAGTAGAGATCTATCTCTACATTCATCTCGCTTATTTCACTCAGTAATTTACTACTATCTCAATCAAATGTTCGGAATGACGAATGACAAATTCGGACTGTTTTGAAAGAATTCGGGGGGTGCCAGGGCATTTTGCGTGATTCGCCATTATAGTATTACATATGGCTCTGTGTATATAACCATCTATTTTACAAATTTAACGAACTTTCGTGCACAGTTTTGTTGGGTGTCGAGAGAACAGAAGCCTATACTAAGGCTGTTCTTTGTTAGGCAACCAATAACAATTTCCAATTTACACTCAAAAAATCAAGTCATTTTATTATATTTTTTTATTTCTTATTTAAATAGTCCCACCCTACTACTATCTATTATAATACGTTATTGTTATAAGTACATATATCTATTTTTGTTTTTAATTTCTATTTTAGTTTTATATTTAACTGTCGGGTTTAAGAAGCGTATTGTATTGGTAGTCTAATATTTTTATGTAATTTATTAGTAGTCAACTAGTCATAATTGAGTATAGTTAATGTTTTTGTGTGGGTAAATTTAATGATGGTACGGATAACCTTGAATTTTATAATGTTAATTTTTTATCCTTTGATAAAGCGATACATTGAGGAATTTTTAAGTAATCTCTACTGTTTGCGGTTGGCATGGTAACGAATTTGAATTTGGCGATTTTGGCACGCTTCGTTTTTTTACTCACTCGTGAATAATAATTTCATTTAATTTTCTTACATGACAAATAACAATCTATAACTTCAAAGTTTTTAAAAATAGACTGTGAGTTGTGAGGTACATAATTTATGTTAAACAAAGTAAAATACATAAAAAAAAATATGAAAAAATTGTCAAAAGAAATATTTGTTTCTTATTCATTGCTATATTGTGATTATTTACAAGAATAAACCTACAAACCAGCCAATCTCGCGAGATCTCGAAATTCGCGAGATCTCGCGAGATCGGCTTCATGAATTCCCGAGATCTCGCCCGGGCCCCAATCTCGTCGAGATTGCATTCCCTAACCTTTACATTTAAATAATTTTACACACTGCATGACAAAAATATGCTTCCAACAAACATGACAGATTCATCTTTTCACTTATCGCACCAAAGTTCAGTTTACAATCTGTCTTCCATAGAAACATTGTCACAAATTGTGACATAATAGTTTTACATTGCATGTTACAGAATAAGATTTCCTGTGAATGTGCCGTAAATATGTTTACATTTGCAGTAGCATTATAAACTTTACGTTCTTGCTTACTTTTCGTTTACTTACACCCTATTGCTACATACATATCATTATAGATTTCATTGGGATTTGATTCTTAATTTGAATAATGACAATCACCGAAAACAGTACCATACTGTCAAATAACCTATCTCTTTCATTCGTCGTGTTTGGCCTAGTTATTATCCTCTCGATGAGTTATTGATAATTGTGCAAAAAAGTACAGTTTGTAATAAAAGCCTGTACAGTCAGCGTCATAACCTTGGTAGCATTGGAATTAGCAGAGTTGGGTAAAAAAGGAATCGACTAACGATTAACGATTAAAATAAGACGATTATTTAGTTTAATCGATTGGAAAGGACAATTAATTAGTTGTAATCGAAGATCTTCGATTAACGTTAATCGCGAATAAATTAATCGTCGACTACTTTTGACGATTGATTTTTTTAATCGACTAATTAGTTGAATAAAAAGTAAATCGATTAATACCTATCTCTGATCCAGGCATGGCCTTTAATATTTCATATACTTACAGGATGTAAATCTAATAGGGGCGATTAAACAAACCACTTATGTAGACCATGTCAAGTAGCTACGGACCTGAACGGTTATTAACCCAGATACACCTAAAACTATTTTTTTGCTGACTCTGTATTGAGCTGTAGATATGTTTTTATATAGTTCAAATTTGAAAAAGGAACAGGCGGTGTTATAACACCTGGTCGGACCAAGTGGGTTAATACGAGGTGCCTTGCGTAGACGGCGGCGACCGCGCGGTAGCGATACATAGTGAGGTCTCTCCTCACTCTTACTACCACGAATTAACGATAGTGCTATCTCTGTCACTCTTTACTGTATGCGCGAAGTGCACATACCACGAGTATAGGTTTTCGGGGGTGCTGATTTCAAAATTAATGACCAATTTGGAATCTGATATTGCTGACTGTCACTTTGATACAAAAGTGTGTATGTGATCTCGATAAGAGCGTGAGAGAAAGGGGGAAAAGCCGAATAGTTAACTGATTTTAATCGCACTGTAAGGTCGGAGAAATTTCTAAGATCCAGGATTTAATAATGCCACGCACAATTGTTAGCTATCTGACGTATGTGAGGTTCTTATTTCTTGTGACCTTGAATGTGAAAACTATAACAAAGAGTTTTTAATTTATGTCTTTTATATCCATATGAATGAGTTAAAAAAAACACTATTCTGCATTGGAAACCAGTTTACAAAACAGAATATTTTTTCTTGATTAGAAAGCGGCCGAAGGGGCAATACCACAGACTCGTTAAACCTATAAGAATAAGACCTTTTTTGGAGTCGATTATAAAGCCGATATTAATATTTATGACGATATGATGTCATTGTTCAAATTATGAACAGACCAATCAAATCTGTAAAGATGTTTATGTAGCAATAGGTGTAAGTAAAAGAAAAGTAAACTTGAACGTAAAGTTTATAATGTTACTGCAAATGTAAACATATTTACGGCACATTCACAGGAAATCTTATTCTGTAACATGCAATGTAAACCTATTATGTCACAATTTGTGACAATGTTTCTTGGAAGACAGATTGTAAACTGAACTTTGGTGCGATAAGTGAAAAGATGAATCTGTCATGTGTGTTGGAAGCATATTTTTGTCATGCAGTGTGTAAAATTATTTAAATGTAAAGTGTACAACGTGAATCGAAACATTTTCAGAAGTCTAATTGACACATAAACATTGTTGCCTAGAAACCACAATCTTACGCAATGAGGTTTTAATAAATATATGTTATGTACATTATGTAAATACACACATTGCAGAATGTTGCGGCGCGTCGGCGGCGGCCGACCATGAAATGGCAGTCGGACTGCACTAGGCGCCGTGCTAATTCACCGTCGCGGCCTAATCCACGCTTTCACAGGAACGTTACATTTGCGAACAGAGATGTTAATGATTTGAAATACAAATACAAAATACCTATTTTTAGGGTTCCTACCAAAAAAGGTACAACAGGAACCCTTATGGTGCGACTCTGTCCGTCTGTCTGTCCGTCTGTCACATTGTTAAATATCTCGAGAACCACTTATTATGCTATCGATATGAAATTTGGAATAGTTATAAACATTGTGAACCTCTACAAGTTGAAAGTATTTTTTTTTTAATTAATTCATATAAATGATAGAAAATGGCCAAAATGAAAGGGGGGCAAACTGAAAATTTCAAGTAACTAGGTCAAGTGGGGTATCGTTAGAAAGAGCTCAAATTGTACATATCAAAACTATTTTTTATAATTTTTTGGTTGTGGAAAAAAAATGTTTTTTGAAGGAAAATGTAAAAAAAAATACCGTTCCCCCCCCCTTATCTCCGAAGTCTACCAATATAAATTTACAAAATTTTCACCAAACATGGCTATTATAATGAATATTCCAGGAAAAATAAAATCGTATATGTATCTTGAAAACTTTTTGTTTTATTTATAAAAAACCTTTCAGATTTACATTTTCAAGATTTACATTTTTAACAAAATAACAATGAAATTACCTGCTTTCAAATAGAAGCAAAATGGTTAAAATCGGTTCACGTAATAAACAATTATTCCATAAAAATCATCTTCCATACTAGCTCGCGCGCATTAGTTTACTCAATTTGCCGATAGATGTCGCTGTACGTTGAACGCTCATTTCTTACATCGCGTTTTTCATGATATAATGAGGTCGGTTCAGGAGCGTCCTTGCGACATGTCGTAAGTCATAAACTATTGAAGTCGAATAGTCTTCATTTTATTTGGACGTTGTCTAACAATAAAATTGTATATTAAAATATTACTTGTTATGTGGGAAATTGAGTCTTGAGGGATTTAGTAAAATCTGTAGAGTTCTATGAATAACATTTTGATGATTCAACTATTGAAAGTTTGTGCGCAATGTCCTTTTTGTGGGGGCCCATCTTGTGGGTGAGCGAATCCGACTAGCCCAGTATTTAGTCCATCACTTGACCGGATTCCATTTTTAGTTTTAGTCCTAAATCCCTCGTCATTTCATTTTAGGGACTCTCCATTCCGTTGATGTTCTTGTTATGTGGGAAATTGAGTCTACTAGTCTATGAATAACATCAACAGCTCTCTGTTCTCTCGGAAAAAGATAAGGTAAAGCAGTTTTTAAAAAAACTTCTTTATTTTAAATTAGATGAAGATAAATAATCTAAATATACATACATTGCAGAAACAATCAGCCTGCGCGTCGGCGGATTTCCATTTACTACGATCCTGACAAACCACTATCTAAATATACGTATTGCAGAAACTAGCCGCGCGTCGGCGGCCGACCGTGAAATTGCAGTCGGACTGAGGCCTAATCCACGCTTTCAGCAGGTTACATTTGCGAATATGATAATCAACTCAAAACATAGCTCTGGAATTTATACGTGAAGGTGAAAAAGTGGGTACAGTCTGCCAAAAAATTAGAAATTAATAATTTTTAAGAAAAAAAACCGCCGCCTTTGGGGTTCTGGTGAAAACTACTTGCGAATATTGGATTATGTAGAAATGTGTAGGTATTTTTTAAAACTGCTTTTAATGCTTTAATTATTTGACGGCAACGCAAATAAATATACGCATACCGTTAAGGTTTGAGGAGTTTCCTCAATCCCTCATGAATCCGATTATAAGAAATCGAAGCTTGACAAAATTTGACTTGAAAACTCAATATTCTTAACAAACATAACTAAATAAATGTCACTGTTCTGGACGTAAGTGCATGCTGTTCTTATAAAAATACCAAAATCACTATAAGCGTGCCGTTCAGATTTGAGGAGTTCGGTTCTGACCATCATCAGCAGTTCCACTGCACCAAATGTCACTGTTATGGACGTAAGTGCATGCTGTTCTTATGAAATTCCATAGTCACTATAAGTGTGCCGTTCAGATTTGAGGAGTTCGGTTCTGACCATCATCAGCAGTTCCACTGCACCAAATGTCACTGTTCTGGAGATAAGTGCATGCTGTTCTTATAAAAATACCAAAGTCACTATAAGCGTTCCGTTCAGATTTGAGGAGTTCCGTTCTGACCATCATCAGCAGTTCCACTGCACCAAATGTCACTGTTCCGTACGTAAATGCATGTTGCCAAAAAAAACACAAAAATCACCATAAGTGTGCCTTTCAGATTTGAGGAGTTCCCTCGATTTCTCCAGGATCCCATCATCAGAACTGGGTTCTGAGAAAAATGGGACCAATCTGTATGCATATACATTCATCAAAAATTTTTTTTTCAAAATCGGTCCAGTAACGACTGAGATATCGTGGAACAAACAAAAAAATAAATAAACATACAGACGAATTGAGAACCTTTCTTCCTTGAGAGATTTGAGGCGGCGGTTAAAAAAAAATCCTCCTCCTAATCAAATATTGTGAAAAAAGGGGACGACGCTACGATGTCGCCACTCTTTAATTGTTGATCCACTTATAGGTAATTGTATACTGGAACGTCATAGTTTAACTATGCTTAACTATTACTTGTCCAGTATAAAATGAGTTAGAAGAGGATCAACGCTATGCAGCCTGCGGCATTCTTATTATTTATATTTACTAAATAATTTCGTCTAAAATGGGTACTGTGGCCATCATTAACTGTTTGTTTCAGTTTTGTCTGGCTTGTCACTCGTTGCGGTCGTAACATGCAGACGTATTGTTTTTTAGGGTCCCCGCGCAATCCAAATTAGCATACTTGTTTTACATAGATACACTTTGTGATCCGTCAACACTTCAACTGGTCAGCTAGCTTAGCAAGATGGTAAACTATCTTATACTTTAGGTACGCGTACCTATAGTATCAGGACCTTCTGAGCTAGAGAAGGGCAAACGATTCTTCGGATCAATAAGAAGATCCTCAAGATGGGAGCATGCGAATGAAATGGCAAATATTAGATTGAAACATACGCCAACATAGAGTATTCTAAAATGTCAAAAACTCACTGTAGAGGTCATTGGAGACAGCAATAGCCGTATTTATGCCGGTGACTGTACTATATGGACGTTGCCTCAGTGAAAAACTTCACAGTAATTCGTTCACATTGGGCTCAAGACACGTTATAAGTAATATTGATTATCCCTTTCAAAAGAAAATAAAGTACTTGGTTAACTTTATGAATAGCGAGCTCAGCCTTGTACACTGTGTACCTATGTATACCTATACCATTTTATATGTGGAACCCTTGAAGCATGAAACAGCTCTTCTTCACATTTTTTTAATGAGACACATGTACCATAGGAGGATTAACTTCGAAAAAGCGTCTACAAAGTAGTACAGAGTCCGTAAGCCGCTTTGCACAAAAACCTTAAATTGGAATTAGCGTGGGAATAAAAGGAACATAGAAAAGACACTTCCATTCTAAGCTATTATGCGAAAAATGTCGTGAGATAAGAGTATCAATTGGACGGTATTGGCGGCAGACAGAGGGATGGTGACAAGGTGATAATTATAGATATCGAAAGAACTAATTATAATTTAATTCAATTGTGAGAAGTATTCACACATTAAGTCTTATGACCTATTAATGTCGATGTCGCATGTCGCATCCCAATAGTCTTCTTTTGTCACATACACAACACGTACCTACCTACATACATAATAGTCCCTCTACATCTCGAAAATAGAGCTCTTCGGGTTGAACAGAACGAAAAGGGTTAAATGTTTTATTTCGCGAAAAGGTTGATTTCGGTCACCGCTGTACCCCTAGCTGCCTATTGTCAAGCGACCCGCATTGTCCGCGAAAAAGTTTTGTTTCCTACCACAAAGACACACAAAAATTTACGACAGTTTCCTAGCAATTTCATGATTAATCTGGCCAGACTTCGTAATTGGGCGTTTTCCAAATTAAATATTTGAGTCAAATTTCGCTGTCCTACAACTTTAGCCTAACTTTTTTCCATGAAAAAATGCCATGAGAGAAATATTGTCTATATAAAAAGTATAAAGCAAGTAATTATCTATTTAGTCATAGTAAATAAAATGTTTCAAAACCTACATGAAAGAAAAACAAATACTAAAACCAAAAAAAAAGTACGAATTTTTGGGTGTCCCATGCATACCTCGCGAACTTTGGAGCAAAATATTTGTATATTCTGTCTCCTTCTGGCCCAGACATGGCTGTTATTTTGATAAGATCTTTTATGCCCAAGTGAATTATAACGTTATTACTTAGCTTGTAGAGTACAAAATTAAACAAATTTTAATTTATTTGTTGTCCTTCAATATCGGCGTTGTGGAATTTTCCGTATACGTCACGGTGTTTTTAACAATTTGGTAAAAATAAAATACCAAGGGATTATACCGCTATTTCGGTTTATTTCCTAGCTCGCATACCTACGTCACGTCCATTACGCCACATCACAAAACGTGTTGTATAAGGGAACCCAAAAACGTGACGTATGGAACAAAAAAGCATGGTTTACATGCCGGTGGCTTTGAACAAATACGCTATGGCTGATTCTGATCCTTTATGGGTAATTCCGAGCCTTTAACATTGGTTTTTGACAATTCAAAGCTTATTGTGCATGTATGCATGATTTTTCCATTAAGAATAAAAGTAGCATGAAACGTATTGTTAAAAACACCTACATCAATACATACCAACTAGCTGATTAATAACTACCGGCAACATTTTAAATCTTTTCTCACCATCGATGGATCTTTTGCCATTGGAATAAGGTTCACAACTTGATCAAGTTGTAATAAGGTTTCTGTATGTAACCTGTCCAGCTATATGTCAGTAAAATTCAAGAGTTACCTATTCACACGTGTATCATACTATGTTTTTCAGTACATTTGTTTTTTTGATGAGACACGCACAGTGCTCTTAACCGCACTAGGGAGGTAAATTAGCACCATGTGTACTAATTTATTTTTTTTATTTTGTTCATCTAACAAGAACACCAAATTTAAAATATTGTGATTTCAACTTTCACAAGTTTTTTGTTTAAAATTCCAATGCCTTAGTTTTTTTTTTAAATTTCTAACTTCTGAAAACTACTATACACCTGTGCGATAGAAATTATTAAGAAACGGGCTTTGTGTGTTCGATATGCGATTGACATGTCATAGTTTTGACACTTTACTTAGTGTTAGTTAATTGTAAGCCCGTTTCTCTGCAACAATCGAAGTTAACATCTATCGCAGATGTAGGGTTTTTTTTCTAGACAAAAAAAATACGAATAAAAAAAAACTAACTTTGCCATTCGGTTTCTTATACACTTAACTATACGCCGACGTTAACGGAATTCAATAAAAACATGGTGTACACATAATACCTACTGAGGGCAATTCCACCCTCCGTTGTTCTCATATTTGCAATTTATCTATAACGGCGGGAAAACTTCAAGCTCGTGCCAGAATTTTACCGAAAGCAAGTTTACTTATTGTATGAAAGATTCTAAAGCCAACTTTCATTCATTAATTATGCAAGGTATTCGCAGGGATAAGTTGTGCATCATGGAGCAGAGAGCTATAATTTCAAAGTTTAAACTCGTACACAACGCAGAAAATCTAACTTTGATAATTTAAAGTCTGAAAGTTATTACATAGTTTATTTTGGAAAGTCCTTTAAAGCCTGCTGAAAATTGTTACTGGTCTTGATATTTTATCCGGGGTTGACCCTGATTTGTAAGCGTTTTATTAGGACGGTCGGGCGCACAATCAGTGACACATCTGCGCTGTAAAGGATGACTCACGCTACACACCGTACCAAGTCTTCAACGAGCCGTTGACTTGCCGGACGTCAAACTGGCCGGACGATTCACATTCACCGCTACGGTCGTAGCGCTACGTCGTAGGTGATTATTATGGAGGTACATAGTTAAGTACCTATTCCTGATGAGCTACTTCCCTATATGTATACAGGATGAAATAAAAACCGGCCAAGAGCGTGTCAGGCTACGCTCAGTGTAGGGTTCCGTAGTTTCCCGTATTTTTCTCAAGAACTTTTCAAACCTATCAAGTTAAAAACAATTTTCCTAGAAAGTCTTTATAAAGTTCTACTTTTGTGATTTTTTTCATATTTTTTAAACTTATGATTCAAAAGTTAGACGGGGGGGAAACATTTTTTTAAACTTTTGGAGCGATTATTTCCGAAAATATTAACAATATATAAAAATCCCTATTCATTTTTAAATACCTATCCAACAATATATTACACGTTAGGGTTGGAAAGAAAAAATCACTAGGGATTTACGTGTAGGGGGGGGTACCTTAATAAAACATTTTTTTCCACTTTTTATTTTACCCCTTTGTCGGCGTGATTGATATACATATTGGTAGGTACCAAATTTCAGCTTTCTAGTGCTAACGGTCACTGAGATTATCCGCGGACGGACGGACGGACGGACGGACAGACATGGCGAAACTATAAGGGTTCCTAGTTGACTACGGAACCCTAAAAAGGACCGTTCAAACTTTGCATAGTGATTTTCGAGGTCATAATGAACAACTTTTATTATGGGACCAATGCTGAAATCGCGAAAAAAAATTGGCTATTCCATAGAAATGAGCGGCATCATGACAGTCGAAATGTATGAAACAGCCAAATTTTTGTCGCGACTCAGCATTGATCCCATAATAAAAAATGTTCATCATGACCTCAAAAGTCACTACTTATGCAAAGTTTGAACGGTCCTTTTTGTTTCACCGTGTATGTACCTACAGACCTACACTTATGGTCACCTTAAAAGGATGAGTGAATATCGGGCAGTCAAAAGAGCCTATTTGGGAAGACCGAATGGACGCCATCCTGCTGGTCACCCAAAATATCGTTGGGCGGATAGAGTGGAGGTTGACCTCCATGAGCTCGGCGTCGGCGAAAGCTCGCGATTCAACGGGTTTGATCTTCCGCGGAAAATCTGGTGTCGCTTGAACAGGCTGAGAACCGGTCATGGCCGCTGCAAATCAGTCACACACAAATGGGGTTGGACGGATTCACCACTCTGTGAATGCGGAGAGGAAGAACAGACTACTGAATATATCATCCAACGCTGCCCAGTCCACTCATACCCCGAACCTGCTGAAGGACACCGGACCTGGTTGCCTGGCTTAGCAACCTCAAGGCTATATACACTCTGATTGCTTTTAGATATAATTTTCCATACGATTAAATAAATAAATGCCAACATTGGTCATCGTTTAGCTACAGTACCCGGATTGTATCGGACCGAGCGCCGGACGTACGCAAGTCCTTAATCGAACCTAAAACTTTCGCTACGTCCTAGAGTTCCTAGACGATACCGGAAACTGGGTATGTACAATATGTACATTTCACTATTGACGCGTGTGCGTGTGTGTGTGTGTGTGTGTGGCGCTGATTGTGACAAATACATGTCCAACAATAATGCTGAGCGGCGGCCGTTGGAACTAATTAGACATCATAAACTTTTTTTATAGAAAAGCCCACCCACCAAATGAGGGCAGCACCAGTCGTGCACGTAGCGAATAAACTTATATACGGTCTCCCATAGGCAACATTCAATACCAACAGCGCAGCGGCCAACGTTAAACCACCCGAATTGCATCGGACCGAACGCCGGACGTAACGTCAATCGTATCGGGTTCGGAATAGCGTATCGCGAGTCCTTAATCAAACCCAACGGGGCCAAGGGACAGTCTCGGCGGCGCAGACGGATGTCCCCGGGAGAGAAATGCCCTAACGTCGTTGAGCGTAATTTCCGAAGAGGGTCATCAGGAACTTCAGGAAGATATAATGCCATTTCTCTACCCTTGATGTCTTTTTAAGTGCGGACCCACTTAACCCTAACGCGGGGCATAGGCTGTTGCTTATTCGACATTACAGAATGATACATTTTTTAAGCATATTACAAAGTTAATGCCAAATCATTTCTAGAAGCCCAACTATTACTTCAGGCTCGCTTGTTGTTTCTAAGTTTCCGTAGCTAAAATGGCTAAGTTATATTTTGACCACATTTGAAAATAGTATGATATAGAGGTTGCTAAATAAAATAGTTTTTTGATTCAATAAATAAGTAGAGATAATCGCTCTCAAAGCTGGAAATATCTACAGCTACGGAACCCTACCACTCGTCCACTCGTGTCCAACACTTTTCGATTCGATTTTAGAATATTTTTAAAATGTCGTTTAAATATGAACCTATAGACAGCCAAATTAAGGATATTTTAAGATCCATACGTATCAATTTTAATGAATACTGCTGCTGATTTAAAAAAAACGGTCAAGTGCGAGTCGGACTCGCTCACCGAAGCGAAGGGTTCCGTACAAACTTTCAATCGTTGAATCATCAAAATGTTATTCATATAAACTCTACAGACTTGACTAAAACCCTCAAGACTCAATTTCCCACATAACAAGTAATATTTTAAATTACAATTTTATTGTTAGACAACGTCCAAATCAAATCAAGACTATTCGACTTCGATAGTTTACGACTTACGACATGTCGCAAGGACGCTCCTGAACCGACCTCATTATATCAGGAAAAACGCGATGTAGGGAATGAGCGTTCAACGTACAGCGACATCTATCGGCAAATTGAGTAAACTAATGCGCGCGAGTTAGTATGGAAGATCATTTTTATGGGATAATTGTTTATTGCGTGAACCGATTTTAACCATTTTGCATCTATTTGAAAGCAGGAAATTTCATTGTTATTTTGCTAAAAAATACTGGTACAATAAACACTCGCAAGGGTGTCGAAATTGGAAATGTAAATCTGAAAGGTGTTTTTATAAATAAAAATAAAGTTTTCAAGATACGTGTACGATTTTAATATTTATTATAATAGCCATGTTTGGTGAAAATTGTATAAATTCATGTTGGTAAACTTCGGAGATAAGGGGGGAGACGGTATTTTTTTTTACATTTTCCTTCAAAAAACATTTTTGTTCCACAACCAAAAAATTATAAAAAATAGTTTTGATATGTAACCTACAGTTTAAAAAAGCTCTTTCTAACGAAACCCCACTTGACCTAGTTACTTGAAATTTACAGTTTGCCCCCCTTTTATTTTGGCCATTTTCTGTAATTAATATTAATAAATTTAAAAAAATTATACTTTCAATTTATAGAGGTTAACGATGTTGTCGATGTTCATAAGTATTCCAAATTTCAAAGTGATAGCATAAGTAGTTCTCGAGATATTTAATATAATGTGACAGACAGATAGACAGACAGACAGACGGACAGAGCGGCGCCATAAGGGTTCCTTTTGTACCTTTTTGGTACGGAACCCTAAAAATAAGACTGAAAAATATGTAATACTTAGGTACCTATATACCCTTATAGGTAATAAAGCCATATCCGCACTTATATCGTAATGTGCTAAACATTACGAAATAAGTGTTGACAAGAGGAAATTCGAAACGAGTGGCGATAAATTAAAACACGACCGAATGGAGTGTTTTAAATATACACGAGTTACGAATTCCCTCTTCGCACGTGTATCGTAATTACGACTTTTTCAGTACAGATGGCCATCCGAAGTTTCGACCTGATATACAATGAACCACTTCTCGCACTAGTGCGGAGAAAAAACACCATTTGTACTGAAAAAAAAACCTTCTTGCTTGTGAAAATTAAATACTAAGGTAACATTTATTGCTCGTATATTAAAATTACACTTACCTACATGTAGAACTTTTGTTCTTGCATGTACATCACAGTAGCGACATCTTGGTTCGACCATCGCAACTATTTGACAACTGGGAACAGCTGAGCGTGGCCCAGCCAGCCGTCGCGCAGCTCATCTGTTTTCTTTTATCGTGTCAAAACTACGATCAAACGGTTTCCGCCAATCATGGTGCAGCATTTGAAGTCACGCACTTGTGTGATTGGGCATAATACGTCACGCTTTGGAATAAATTTTAGCGTCCTGCATCCCCTCTTTTCAATCTTCTATGCAGCATTCCGATTTGAAATCAGTTGGTTCGTTTGCACGTGTTTGGAGATCGGCTTAAAAGAAGATATTTAAGTATAATTAACAGCTAATAAGTGTTTATTTGCACCATGGAAGAAGACGTTGGCGTTAAAGGTACGTATCTTTGATCTATGTGACAACAATACTGTTGAGACTTACCTTGAACATGCGTGGTTTATCCGTCATTTGCAGACTTCAACGACGCACGCTTTTCTTTTGCGTAGTTTAACTATAGTAAATAGATATTAAATCGGATCACCAGGTGTTTAGACTAGAAACCACTCGAATAACAAACCATCTCTTTCAGTGCCTGTCCTCTAACAAAACGCATTATCAAAAATTTGAATACTTTTCATGGTTAAAAAATAGTTTATCATTTACTATGAAGTGTAATAAAATCCTGAACAACAAAACTAATTCCGTCTTGAAGATTTTGTAACGATGTTCTCAAGAATTACTAAGCCAGTTAATGAATTCAAGGTTGCTAAAAAATAAAAAAACAAATGATTTCTGTAGGCAGCTCCATTTAAATTCAATTGAAATATTATTGTGTTAGTTAGAGACTTCTTTAGAATGGGTTCCTTGTAATATTTCCTAAATATTTAAATTATTCTAGGAACAGTAACAAGACTGAGGCGCCGGCTATCTGTGGAACAATCTGAAGATGGTGGGTCCCCAGCACCCTCTACACCAACCAAGAAGCGTGGGGGGAGACTGGCAGCCAAACCACAACTGGATCTCATTGATGAAAATGGTAAGTTAGCCTATAGCTACCAACTCTCTGGTTAAGGCAGCCTATAAAAAAATAAATAGTTATCTTTAGTTTTTATTTGTTGTTGAATGTCCTAAGGGACCCCATAGGTACATAGGGCCTCCATAAGATCTTTCAACGCGTTTCTATCTTGAGCCACCGCCTTGGCCTTGTTCTAGCTCAGTCCATTTTATTTGGAAAATCTAAAATATTTTTGGTTTCATATAGTCAACTGGAGACTAGAGATTACATGTAGATATGTACTTTAATGACTAGTGTGGGGACTAATTACGAACCTATTTGGGTAATTCCATGATAATTTGTGTTACATTTAGAACACAAAGTTGTCAAACAAAGGTTACTTGTGGCTTGATTCATACTTAAATAGCATTTTTTGCTAGTGCACCAGGTAGTACAGTTAAATCTCATTAAACTAAAGTGGAAATTATTTGAAACATAACCATTTAATAGCCTCAGTACACTAAAATGAGGTGGTAACTTTTGTTACAGAAATTAGACATGGGTTTTTAAAGCATATTGGTTTACAAATTTTCTTGTAACTTAAATCATGTCAGTCAAGAGTTAAGGTATGTTTATGTAGTTAAAAGGAGTCTTAATATTTTTCCATTATGAAAATAAACATGCAAAACATTGGTAACTTGTGTTTCAAGAAAGCAGTAACTTTTGTTACATCCGAATGAAACATACTTTTTTTTAGTTAGTGATCAAAATATGAAGTAAAAGTTACAGAAGTAAAAAAAATACAGGATTCATTGTTTTTTAGGGATGTGAAAGAAGGTTATATTATTTTCCTCAAAAAGATATTCAGTTTTTAATATTTTTTTTAATATTGTTATTTCAGAATTTTTCCAAAAATGTCAGCTACTTTTTATAATTAGTTAAAATAATTGAATATAATGTGAGTCTTAATTAGTTTAGTTTATGCACATATCTAAAAAAAAGCACGCATTTCAAACTTTAAAAAATACTTACTATAGGTTATTAAAAAAAAAAATTGGTTCAAGTAACGTCTAGAACCAAAGAACATTACCCCATGACCAGGTTTTTAAAATTCTGACTTCAAAGTATTCAATTTTTTTCGCTCTCTGCCATGGAATTACCCACTTGCTTTTACTTTACTTGTGGTGTTGTGAAGCATGGCCGTAGGGATAGTGATACATTGATAATATAAAGGTGTAGAGAGAAGAGAACACTGGTAAAAACAGCTCTTGCTATTATACACGTTAAACTTTCGTGAGACATATTCAAATAATTAATGAGTCCACGGAGTTTAGCCGATGTGTGAACTCCTATATGCTTGAAGAGGGCCCTCCGAATTGGCCCGAAACATGTCGCAGCAATAGCGATATAATAACGTGAGTACAACCGTAGGTTCATTAATTAGCTCTTGCTATTCATGGCAAAGTTAAACCAATTTCTCAATGAGTTTTATCTGAAATATCCCGGGTAATAATTATAAGTTTACTTTACCTTGTGCCATTCTAAGAAGACCAAATTTAAGTTCTGAAACCTATCACATAGATAAGGCAATTCATTTTATTCATAATGAAGTGAGCTGATAACACATTATCAATGGTTTTAATGTTATTGACGCCTAACTGAAACTTGCTGTTATTTTGAATAGTTTTGATTTAATGAACTTTTAATACTGAATAAAACAATTATTTTTCTTATTTACACAAAAAAAAATCATTTTAACAAATTGAACATTTTATTAATGAAATTTAAACATGTGGTATCAAAACAACACAACATCTTACTTAGATTAGGTATTTATAATTGCAAATTTTGAAATTTAACTTGTATTCAAGCTTATCTCCAATCATTGTTATTATCATTCTGTCAATAGCTTAGTTTGTAAAAGAAGATACTTTCGGAAAATATACCTTTTTTATATACTACATCTGTGGCAAACAAGCATACGTTCCGCCTGATGGAAAGCGGTCACCGTAACCTCTGGACGCCTGCATCTCAAGAAGTGTCACATGCGCCTACACAACATAAAGGAGTGTACAAGTTCTAAGGAGGATTCGGGTTGCCGACGACTCAAAGGACAATAGACGGAACAAATCAGTTCCGTATGTCCCTCCGTCGCCAGCACACCGCACCCTCGTTGAGCTCTAGCAGCCTTACTCACCAGCAGGAACAAAAAAAGTAAAAGTTAACTCATAATTTTTCAGCCCAAGTGAGCAGTCCCAGAAAGACCAGAAGGAAGTCCCTAGCCACAGAGGCGGAAGAGAAGCCGGTCACACCATCGAGAAGGAGCACCAGGATTAAGTCCAACAGCAGCATTGTGTCAGAAACTCTGTCTGTTACCGCAACAGACTCTCCTCGGGCCAAGAGAGCTGCCCGGAGGAACTCACAAGCTGGTATGTTTTTATTTTGCATTCCTTGTAATGTTTTACAGCAAATGTTGTTATTATTCAAAATTAACTCCATATTATTAACACAAACATGCTAAGCAACCTAAAACCCGAATTGATTAAATCTAAAACAAAGCTGATTGTGACTGAGAATGCTGTGAGACCATTACTTTTTTTAAATAATTTGTTAATTTCATCTGATCAATTCCTAATAATCAAACAAATTGTGTGACTATTTTACTTAACAGAGTGTAAAGTGACTGATGATTTGTAGTATTGGCCCTATACCACCATGTATAGCACCCCCCATACACCCCTGATGTTTTGCCACCATAGGCCTGGGCCTACTGTGCCTTAAAGCCAATCCACTACTGTGTGTATGTTATGTTTTTAATATACTAATTTCTATGTTACTAATTTAAATTCAGGCAGTGATAATGATGGCCCGGCAACTCCCGCCAGGCAGACTAGGAGAACTAGAAAAGATTCAGCTTCAAGTGTTGAGAACCTGGGTGAGTACTTATATTTTTTGGTGAAGAAAATATAGCAACTTAAATTTTTATGTAATGCTCAATCTACATTCCGCTTTTATTGTTTAGGTAGAAATTGATAGTGAGTTCAAAGATACGAAATAAATTATACAAATAATGCTTTTGTGATCATGCTATAAAAACTTATATTTCAAAAAAAATGTGACAAACATATTAATAATTACATCACAATATATACCAACAAGTTATCAAATAAAACCTATTCCAAGCAGCATCAACTTTATTTGTGAGATATAGGCAATATGAGTCCAAGCAAAATCTTACCGCACAAAACTTTTTGCGTTATTCTTTTCGGGGGAACGTGAAATGACGGCACAACACAAATACATATATGTATAGTTATGAAATGGCAAATTTTGCACACAGGGATCTGAGTTGGGCATTGTGCTCCGAAAGAGGAGAAATCACGCGGCAAACGTGCTATGTAGACGTGCCTGGACCGAAGCAAATGCGAGCGTTTTGCACCTGCCTTGGACTGCCGCACATTGGACGTTTGCCGCGTGAACTTGCCTTGCTCAAAGGTCCATTACGTACATTTTACGCTATGTTGTGGGTAGGCCAGAAACCCAAAATAAATGCGCATTCCACCTCGACTCCTTCCCTTGTATGAAAATCTGGAGCGACGCTGTATTTGCTGCTTCCCTAATGTGATCGCATTGTATCACAGGTTGGAGAAGAGGAGAGGATACAAAATTAGCTCTGAGTGAAAAACGAGAATTTGTTTGTTTTAGTCCATGGGCCAGCTGGTCCAATTTTGCCAAACGGTATAATTTGGGGGTACTAAGTTTCCTTTTTACAGCAGTTAGGTAGGCTTATAAGGATGTTAAAAAACCATGATTGCCATCTCAAAATGGTAGCTAAACAAAATGGCCGCCAATCCAAGATGGCGGATATTGAGTTTTAAAAAATCGACCATAACTCCAAAAGTATTGGTCCGATTTCATTTTTCTATTTTTTAAACGAAAGCTCTTTTTGTGTACTTAAATACTTGTCATATTCTATGTTTCGCTAAATTCAACCATTAGTTAGTAATTAACGAAAAATGTAAAAAAAATATTTTTTTCTAAGACTTTCTGACAAAAATCATGTTTCTACAAAATACCTTGCATATTCTAATAAATATTTAAATGCAGAAAAATACTGCCATTAATCACCTTTGATTTGATATATAAAAGATACAGATTTAATTTACAAAAACACATAGAGGCTTAAATTTAAAGCTGCCTTCGTAGAAATTCACCGTTGTGCATACAGTACTAAAAGCTTCAGGTTGGAGTGCATAGAGTACTAAAAGATGTGTGCAGTTAGGCTGCATACAGTACTAAAAGATGTTGTAGAGTACAAATATGCTATTTTTAGTTTATTTTAGCAATTGTACAATTATAATAATAGTATTGAACATGATAGTATCCATGAATTTGTGGGTATTCGATAGTACCTACTAGGATAAAATTTGTTTAGATACCATATGTGCAACACACCTCAATGATGAAAATTAAGTATTTAAGTGTACTAGGTATATGACGAACATGTGTCGAGACTGTCAAGATAGAACCATTAACCTTTTGACCGCCACGGACGGTCACGGTGGTCACCGTAAATTCTTGCCAAGGACGCCAACGATACGGACGCCAAATGCAATGAAATTGGGACTCCGTAATGCCTAATTTCGCTCATATATTCGCGAATTCGCAATGCAATTCTGTTTCGATTGTGCTTGGGAGACGGAATACTCCGTCATCATCTTGCGTTTAAGAGGGGGTCGTACGAAATCCTCGAAAAGTGCATTCGGCGTTTAACAAATGCTGCTCACATTTCTAAATTAAATGAAATAAAATAAATGTAGTTATTATCTTAAAGAGTGTGTCTACAACTTTTGACTATTCAGAATCTCTAATTATTAAAGGTATAATAAATAAACCCACCCAAAGTTGACCTAAAATGAGAAAAATGTATGTCGCCGTTTAGTAAACTTTGTTAAAAAAATTCAATACTTTAGTTATAACATTAAGTGATTCTAAAAGCCAGATAAATGGACTAGAAGTTTTGAGGTTTTTTATATTTTTCCTCTCAAAGGCAACAAAGAAATTTTACCTTAAATTTAAACTATCGTAAAATTTCCATACATTCGCCATTGCTGTCAGAATTCTCCTTTCGATTAGATGCCGTGAGCGGCTCATCGGAGGCAGACGTGTCGCCGGTCGCTCCGCGTTGACAATTAAATTTGACAAATATTTTGACAGAAAATAGTGTACGTACACGAAAAACTATACCAGTGTAAAACTGTGCTCAAAATAAATAGGGTAAATCAAATATGTCAGGTGGAGATCCAATCTCATTTAAAATTTAAAGGTGCATGGTTTGTGCATAAAAAATAAATAAAAATATATCACATTATTAAAGAAAATAACGAACACAACCGAATGAGTATAAATGATTTCATTCTAGTTCGGTTAAATTGAAAAAAGTTTCATGTTTTGTTTTACTCATTGGAATACATTTTCATTACGCTGGTATTAACAGTACGTCATTTTAAAAATATATATGACAGTACCTACGTCAAATTTTGTCAACCAAACTTCACAGGTTGTATGTAAACAATTATAATTTAATTTATTCATACATATTCAGATACGTATTAATCGATTCTTACTTAGAATAGAAAAAAGGGGAATGCGAGCGGGTATAGGTATAGTGCTTCTGGTTCAAATTTAATTGTGTATATAAAAAAAATACTCAATTTCATTAAAGATTTACTCTGTGCATACCGCGAACACGTAACCGTAAGTTGAAAACAATAATAATTATAAATCACCTAAATACATCGTTGTTTACAAAGCGCTTGTTTTGAATGGCACTTCTCCACTCAACTAGATCAAATATTCATGGAACACCAGCTGGTGACCAGCATACATGACTATGAACAGTCGTGCAAAAATATCTGATTTTCTATAGTGAGCCATAAGTATATGACGACATGCTTGCATGCATTTGTGATGCTCCGTGACCGGCAAAAACATCGTCTCTCTTTCTAGCGTCTCGCGAGCGTATAGCGTCGGGCCAACTGTATGGAAAAAGACGCCGCGTCAGCGCGGCTTAGCCATACAGTTGGCCCGACGCTACGATCGCAAGACGGTAGATGTGGGAGGATCCGCATACATATCTGATCGGGTCGCTTAAAAATATTTGATTCTTTATAAAAACCTAAATTACACTTTCACCTGCATAAATATCTATCCATTGTTAAAGCAAATATATATCTTACGGGCTAGAAATCATTAATATGTAATTAAAGTGCAATAATAAACCCTACCTGGTTGCCTTACAGCCGTAAATTGTATGAGGTGATTTGACAGTTCACGAAAACGGTATAGACTTGTGTCATTGGATATGTCTGTCTCATCTGTTCTTAAATTATGACTAGTAAACTTATTGCAAATCTAGTATCAGAAGCCTTTATAGGTACAAGCTTTTATTCAACTTGCCTTGTTAGTAGGTATGTTAGTTTGAGTCAAAACGTAGAAGCTAAATTTGACCCACTTTCCGGTTTCCAATTGAGCTGAAATTGTGCACACATATGTAAATCAAGTGACAATGTAATATTATGGTATCATGGAGCTAATCTGATGATGGAGCAGAAAGGTGATCATAGGAACTCTGTTATGAAACGTCGTATCCCCATTGAGTCAGGGGTTTTTAAAAATGTCTCGGAGAGCAATAAATATTTTTTTTGCAAAAAAAACTTATTATAAATTGGGAGGTGTAATTTTTTATTATCTCTTACATAGCATTTCGCAAATCGACCAAGAGCGCGTCAGTGTAGGGTTCCGTAGTTTCCGACATTTTACATAATGACAATTTAATAAATACCGTAATTTGGGGTGAAAAGGGTTCCGGGGGTATATAATGTTATTATATTTCTTGACATATTCCTTCTATTTTCCGCAATCAAAGTAGGAAAATAATATATTATGTTTTTTTATTATTATTGGTATATAGGACAACAGCCGTAAATATTCAACTTACATAGGTATTTTTACATAGTCTTAGGCCAATAACAGTTATCTGTTGAGTGAAAAGTACTTAGTTACTAAAAAAAATGTGTTACATATTTAAAATTACAGTGAAAATGTGCAAGCCACACATTTTTATTTATAGTTTCATGTCTGTCAAAGTTGTCGTTCAAATTTATTGGATTTTTACTCATTTTAATCGTTCATTATCCTTTTGAATGTGTATACACTTCTAAAGTTTATGTATAACAGAAAATCATAAGACATATTTTCATTTTTATAATGGTTTTCATGAAGAAAGCGATGCAACTGTGTTGGGGAATTTTAACGGGATGAATAAATATCCGCGGCCTGAGGGGTGACTGGGATCAGGAATGGGGGGAATCGGGTCGCAAAGGGGGTGAATAGGTTTATGAAGGGGCTGATTAGGGTCGGAAGAGGGGTGAATTGGGATGTGTGGTCAATGCTTGTCACATTGTATAAAATATATATAACTTACCTAAAGTGGTATTTTTATGAATGACCTCTCTGTATATGGACGCAATTTATACGTCAATGTATTGCTTCGTAGTTAGACTAGATACAAGAAATTAACACTTAGAAATGTTAATCACACTTCTGTCTACCTCCACGTTTCTACTTAAGTCCGCAAAAATCACCCATGGTTGCTATAATATAGACGGATTACTTTAAAATAAAAATCATAAGTATGACACTATACAACTAGGGAAGAAATAAAATTATTTTATTGAATCATTTTTGATTTGTTCTTTTTCAAGTTTATATAAATAATAAATTTTCAATTCGCTCAAAGGTTGGAAGAGATCCCTTATAGGGATAAGTTCGCCTTTGTACATCATAACTATACTGTATTTTTATGTCCTAACTTGTCTTATGTACAATAAAGTGTTCACATACATACATACATATATTGAAATAGATATCATACACGAAAGAAAAAACGACAAGGCCCACGGTGGCTGAGCCGGGAATCGAACCCGGGTCTTCAGCTTACGCAGCTAACGTTATTACCACTAGGCCACCAGGCCAGGTTAAAAAAACCGGCCAAATGAGAATCTATTTTCGCACAATTGTAAAACTGAATTATTTTTACTAGTTACCTCCAAAATACCAAATAAAATTGGGCTACATAGTACATCGTTTTCTGAAGATTTTGGGTTCATGGGGTCGGAACGGGTATAAATAACGTAATTCATGGTGAATAGGGCCAAAACCGACTTTTGAACGTCGATAGCAGTTTTTTTATATGTGCCATGCTAATTTTTTACACAAAAAATCTTCCGGCAGTGTGAACTTCGGTTTGTCTTTGAAAATATGTCGTTTTATTTAGTAGTTTTCGCTCACCCTAACGTTGGAGTGAATAGGGTCGGGAAGGGGGTGAATAGGGAAAAGGGTTGACTCTTTCGGATTGCGAACAAAATATGACCTGTCACGAGCGTATTATATTTATTTTACCAAAAAATAAGGATTTAATATGTTATGAGTGGTCGGTAATGAAATCTACACATATTATGATAACCCTTAACCAACCTTTATAGTTAGATGGTGCTCTGACGCGGTGAATAAGTAAGTATGGTCGTGGGCAGTGCGGATAACGTGTCAAAATATAAGCATAGTTTGTTGCTATTTTTCATGTTTAAATAAACTTCTAAACTAACGTAGTGGGTATTAAAGTAAAAGGTTCACAGTGAATATTAGGTTGCCAGAAATGTGTTTAGCTATACCATTGTATTGAATTTTGTATCATAAAGTCAAACTAGGTATTTACTACTAATGATTTACTCTGTGGGGTGTCTTTGATCACTTGCATGGGGTAACATTGACCATAATGACACATAGTTAATTATTGTCTGATTTTGTCACGGTACTTGTTGAGTCTGATAATTTGATCGCTTCTTGTGATAAATATTGAAATAATTGCAAATAAAGTTGGTTTTTCGAAGATGTTAATTTTTATTCTTGATCAAAGTAACCCCAAAATAGCGTTAAAGAGTTGTAATATTTGACTGCGAACCATTTTTTTTTATCTTTTCTTGACATAAAATACTTTTGTAAGGGATTACATTCGATTATCATTAAAAAAAATATATAGTGTATCAAAGTAACCCCAATGTCACTTTATGTTTGATCACATCGTTTTTTTCTGCGTACATTATTTTATTTTTTTATTTATTTATTCCTAATTGCACATAAAAAAATAAGTACAAATGGTGGACATAATGCCTTAAGGCATTCTCTATCAGTCAACCACTGGGTTAAAATGAAACATTTCATACGTGCAGGCATCGTGACAGAAAACAATAATCCTGATATCACTTATTTTGTTACCTTTTTAGATTTTTAGCAGGAAAAGACTGAAAAAGTTGATGGTCCCATTTTTTCTTCCTTAGTTACGTTACGTTGACCAATTTTGGAATTTATACTTCTCTAACTCTTACATTTAATGGGTAAAAATACCCATTAAATGTAGAAGCTAGAGAAGTTTAAATTCCCAAATTGGTCAATGTAACCCCAGTTTACGGTAGACACCGTCAACCTATTCTAATAATTCTCTTTTTATTTGAAAGAAAATTCGTTACGATAATATGCATATAAAATATGCAATCTAAGATAAAAAATGCTTTTCATATAGTTACAAACTTAGTTCAGATTTTTTTTGTACAACTTTTAAAAATTGTTCTACCTATCAAGTTCAAAATCTTTAAAACCCTACATAAAAGTCTATTCCCCAAAGCCAGTGTCCGCCGGCTTTCCGCGCGTGCGCGCAGTATCGAAAAAACTGAAAACGCATTGTTTGGCTCTGTAACCATGGCAACGCCTTATAACGATACGGCGCGCGTGCGCGGGAAGGCTTTGGGCAGCTGAGCTGACAGTGCAAACCTTTGCGTCAAAACACGGAGAAACTAAAAAGCCAAAAATAACAAACCTTTGAATTCAGATTTCTTTTCAGATTGCAATAATCTAAACATCCAAATTATAAACAAATCAATTATTTTTGAAGTCGGTACCAGACCTGTTTGCCCCTCCCAACCATACGCAGGCTGGCCCCGCCTTCAAAAATAATTGATTTGTTTATAATTTGGATGTTTAGATTATTGCAATCTGATAAGAAATCTGAATTCAAAGGTTTGTTATTTTTGGCTTTTTAGTTTCTCCGTGTTTTGTAACGCGCTTATTTTTGAAGGCGGTTTTATTTTTAACCGACTTCAAAAAAGGAGGATGTTCTCAATTCGACTGAATGTTTTTTTTTATTTTTTTTTGTATGTATGTTACTCGATATCTCCGAGAATCGTGGACCGATTTTCAAAATTTTTTTTTTGATCGAACCGGTATAACCCCGAGATGGTCCCATTGGCACCAAGTCAGGGTCTGATGATGGGATCCTGGAGAAATCGAGGGAACTCTTCAAATGTTATAGGCACATGTAATGTTTTTAGTCTATTTTTCAAAGGTACACCAGTATTTACGTCTGGTGGTAATAATTTTATGTGGCTGAGCTGATGATGGAAGGTCAACTCCTCAATGGTTAGGAGTTAAAGGATAATTCTTTCACTACTGTACATGTATTCGGACTGATACATATAATATCACTAGGAACCACTAAAAATCAACAAATAAATAAACTTTTTAACAAAAAATAAAACCGCCTTCAAAAATAAGCGCGTTACAAAACACGGAGAAACTAAAAAGCCAAAAATAATAAACCTTTCAATTCAGATTTCTTATCGTATTGCAATAAGCTAAACATCATCAAACACAAATCAATTATTTTTGGAGTCGGTACCAGTCTGTGTATGGTTGGGTGGGGCAAACAGGCAATAGCAAGGCGATGAACAGGTCTGGTACCGACTACAAAAATAATTGATTTGTTTAGCTTATTGCAATACGATAAGAAATCTGAATTGAAAGGTTTATTATTTTTGGCTTTTTAGTTTCTCCGTGTTTTGTAACGCGCTTATTTTTTTGTTAAAAAGTTAATTTATTTGTTGATTTTTCGTGGTTCCTAGTGATATTATATGTATCAGTCCGAATATATGTACAGTAGTGAAAGAATTATCCTTTAACTCCTAACCATTGAGGAGTTGACCTTCCATCATCAGCTCAGCCACATAAAATTACTACCGTCAGGCGTAAATACTGGTGTACCTTTGAAAAAAAATACACTAAAAACCTTACATGTGCCTATAACATTTGAAGAGTTCCCTCGATTTCTCCAAGATACCATCATCAGACCCTGACTTGGTGTCAATGGGACCATCTCGGGGTTATACCCGTTCGATCAAAAAAAAATTTTTCAAAATCGATCCAGGATTCTCGGAGATATCGAGTAACATACCTACAAAAAAAAAAAAAAAATTCAGTCGAATTGAGAACCTCCTCCTTTTTTGAAGTCGGTTAAAAATACAGGAAACAGTGTGAATTTCACGAAAGTTATTCAAGAAACCTATTAAAAACTAAGTGCATGGTCGTAGAAAAAGTATTGTATGCAACGGTGTTTAAGGTGGAAGTCCCGGGATCTCCTGCCGACCAAGCACTAAAAGATGGCGTTACTGTGCACAATTTGCAAATTATCACCATTTTTTCTAAAAGTCAAGAAATTTTTCAAGACATGTTGGATTCGGCGTGGAGAAAAAAAAATATGACACCCAATCCGAGAAATATGAAGCTCAAGTGTGTCTCAATTCATGAATATCATGTAAAAACTGCAATATATTACAATTTCTTGCATTCACGCACACTAGCGTATCCTACTGTCATCCGTAAGTGTCAGTCTTGTAACCGTTGCGGCAAATTAGACTAGAGGTCACTAGTAAAAACATGGGCTTTTCTTATTACCCTTACTAGCTAACTAGGGACAAAACTGTAAACTAGATGACGCGGTGTACGATATGAATTCACAGCAAAAATAATTCATTATAAAGGCGCATCCAGACGAACTTAATTTTAGCAGGAGATTCGGCGGATTGTCTATGGTCACGGTCCAGATCGAGACCAGACCACCTGACAAAAAACTTGTGTAGGTACAGTTCTGTTATAGTACAATTTTGTAAAAAAATCGTCGTCTGTCAAAAACTAGCATGTAAAGCAAATTGAAAGCAGTTATTATTGGTCATATGTTTTATCTCATTTTTACATAAGCTAAAATGAGAGACAAAGTCAAACGATTAATAGTTAATTTAGGCTTGCAATCGTTTATGGGAGCCTTTCTTAAGCAGAACGTATCATATTGTCGCGTGTGTGTAGGTATTAACTCGATATAAATTAATATAAACACACGGGAAAATTTCGTACTTACTTATCCTTCATCATTTAGTCATGTTTGCCCGTAGCGACAAGGAGGTTGGAGGCAGTCATACCTTTACTTGAACATCCCGAATATATTACTCGATGTTTTAATATTATCGTCAACTTCCATTTATTTATTCATAAATTATGAATAAATAAATGGCGGTGGCAATTGAGACGGCGGGGCCTTTGGGCTCAGAGGCTCGCTCCTTTTTCAAAGAGTTAGGGCGTCGTTTGCGGGAGAGGGGCTGCGATCCTCGTTCTGGGACGTATCTGGTCCAGCGAGGTAATGCAGCGTGAATAATGGGAATATTTTAGTTTTAGTAACGTTTATGACTTACCTGATTCGTACAAATTATGTATGTTATCGTCTTACACGAGCAATTAATGCTGCGTTACCTGACATACACATTTTAGTTACCTACCTAAAACTTGATATTTTAAATTTCAAACATTTTTTGATCACTTTCTTGATCAAGAGGATCCTTATGCTTGCAGTACAATAAGGTGCTTCATTGTCTGGAACTTCTACATAAATTGTGATTAAAAGGTATTTAATGCACATGAAGCATCCGGACCATTCTCTTGATGGAATTCACATTTGAATGGCAATGTATTGGGTTGGTAAGAAAGTAATGAGCGATCGATTGAATTCTACATAAAATTTTTGAGAGAGTTCTAGAATCTTCTATGGTGGAAAGTATATAAAGGGCGAGTCGCACAGTTTCTCGACAGTCATTCACTAGCTGTCGCCGAGCTAATATAAGGAAGAAAATGGACGAATTAAAAGTGCATGTAAGGCATTGCTTACTATATGAATTTCAGTCTGGCCATTCAGCCGCCGAAGCAGTGCGTAATATATGTCAGCGTGTTGCTCCTGAAGTTGTGTCTGAGGCCACGGCGAAACGATGGTTCCAGCGGTTTCGTAGTGGCGACTTTTCATTATCAGATCAACCTAAGTCTGGTCGACCGGTGAAGATTGATGTAGCCAAATTAAAAACCTTAATTGAAGGAGATCCGAGGCTAACGAGTCGTACTCTTGCTACCGAGTTAGGCTGCTCTCATGTCACCATAGAAACACATTTACACGAGTTGGGAAAAAACTACAAATACAGTGTTTGGATACCGCACGAACTTGATAGAGATCAACTAAACCGCCGTGCAGATATCTGCATACAACTTCTGTCTTTTCGCCGCACATTCAACTGGTTGGACCATCTTATCACTGGAGATGAAAAATGGGTCTTATATATAAATCACACACGCAAACGTCAGTGGCTAGCTCCAAACGAAAAAGGAATAGAGGCACCAAAAACAGAGCCTCACCCGAAAAAAGTTATGCTGTCCGTTTGGTGGGATATTCATGGTATTATTCACTGGGAACTCCTACCAAGTGGAATGACTGTTACCGCATCAGTATACTGTAATCAGCTTGAAAATTTAAACCAAAAAATCTGTCATAATCGTCCACAGCATGCTAAAGTTTTTTTCTTACACGACAATGCTCGCCCACACATTGCAAAAGTGACTCGGCTAAAGCTATTGGAGCTAGGTTGGAAAGTGATACCTCATCCACCGTACTCTCCAGACTTGGCACCTACGGATTACGCATTATTCAGATCGCTAAGCAATGCCTTGAATGAAAAAAAGTTCGATGATCAAGCCCATCTACGACAGTAAATAGCTGAGTTTTTTTAATCTAAACCTAAGAACTTCTTCGCCGATGCTATTCATTCTTTACCAGAACGATGGAGACAAGTAGTAGATAACGAAGGCCGTTATATTTTTGATAAATGATTAAAATAATAAATTAAATAAAAATTACAATATTGGTTATGATTCGCTCATTACTTTCTTACCAACCCAATAGTTTCCACGAAGCACAGTCGAGTTATATATATGAGCAAATCCAAGGCTTCAAAAATAAATGCGCATAGAAAGGTACATTTTTATCTGAACATATTAATCATTCAAAAATATGTGCACAAATCATCTGTCATATTAATCAGAGCAAGTCTCATAAATATATGTAAGCATCTAAAAACTCATAAATCTATTTGATAATATTTTTCAAAATTATTCAAAGCCCGTGAAAGTACACCTGTTTATTCATATAATTATAAGCATGTATTGCCACAAACATATCTGTAATAACGTTTTAAATTTTATGTAAATACGTAGAAATCCATCGCCTTCAAATTTGACCCTTATAAAAAAAACAAACGTATGCCGCAGATAATAACGTCTAAAGTTAAATAAAAAAAACGTTTATTTTAGGTATGTGACTTGACAACCATCGAAAAGAGTACAGAACTGTCATCACATACATCTATCTCACGTTTTTCTCTTCAACCATTTGACAGATCTCAGTCATCTTGTGAATTTAGGGAGGAATTTAGAATCGTTGAAACATAGGTCGACACATTGACGCAAAAGCTATGCAATTCCTACAGATATTTTTACAGACACTTGTGGCAATACATGCTTATAATAAACAGGTGTGTAGGTATTTGTGTACTTTCACGGGCATAAATAATTTTGCAAAATATTAGTACCTACATATATTAATGAGTCACACAAGTACTTACACACGAATACATACCGTTTTTGGATAGCTTGCAACAAGTGATATTTTCTTTCCGCAGTCCGTCCTCAATTCGCAACTTTTTAAAATGTATCGTCTCTATTTCATATTCCACAATTATATCAGAAAATTCTGTTAGGAATTCATAATCGTCATTTCTTAACCATTTTCGCTCAAAAAATTAGGGTAAGTTAGAAAGATTTTCAAGCGTCTGGTAAACGATCGGCGGAAATAGTCAGAAAATGATAACTATCAACATTTATATACCTAACAGTATTTTCTAACGCATATGGTACATTATCCCATTTGTTTCATACTTGAGAAAATTAGGAAGGTCTGGCGGCTCTGTGCTCGTGCTGACCCTTTTATGACCCTTGGAAGTTTCGAAATGTCAAGTAATGTACTATACGGTCACTTTGCGAACTAGTGCGGAAACAACACTATATGAAATGTAATGATTAGCCATACCTTTTTATCGCATACCGTGGTTCTAAAATCCGTGGAGTCGCCATATAAAAATAATTCGAAGTCCAACAGTATGATGTCATATTAAATATAAATATGTAAACATCGTTACTGAGTTCATTTTATTCGAACTTACTAATAATAATAGTTAACTTTTACGATTCGGGGACCTCTTCGGAGAAACCGAGGGTTTTGCCTGTGCAATTGCGGACGAAGTTATGATGACGAACAACTACCGGAAATATATCCTGAAGGACGGTACGGTCGACATTTGTCGGGCATGCCGCCGTCCCGGAGAGTCACTCAGGCATATCATTTCCGGTTGTTCTCATCTTGCTAACGGCGAGTACCTGCACAGACATAATCTCGTAGCCAGGATTATTCACCAGCAACTTGCTCTTCAATACGGCCTTGTGGACCGCGAAGTACCGTACTACAAGTACTTGCCTGCGCCAGTTCTTGAAAATGGTCGTGCCACGCTCTATTGGGATCGATCTATTATCACTGACAGGACTATTGTAGCCAATAAGCCTGACATTGTGATAATAAATCGACCGCAACGCCGGGCCGTGCTCGTTGACATCACCATCCCCCATGATGAGAATCTCGTGAAAGCCGAGAAGGACAAGTCCAGTAAGTACCTAGACTTGGCTCACGAGATAACCGCCATGTGGGATGTTGATTCAACGATCATTGTTCCGATAGTCGTTTCAGCGAACGGTCTCATAGCGAAGAGTCTCGATCAACATCTTAAGAGACTCTCGCTAGGTGGCTGGATCAAGGGCCAGATGCAGAAGGCGGTGATCTTGGACACGGCGCGGATAGTCCGACGGTTCCTCTCTCTGCAGCCCTAACCACCGGCAGCTTGGGCCCTGCCCCGCTGATGGCGGCACCCTAGGTTAGGTTTTTTATAATGTGTTTATATGTTTTTTATATTGTTTTGTATGTGTTTTTGTATTTTACTTTTATATTCATATTATAAAAAGCTTAACCTAAGAAGAAAAATAAATAAAGGAAATAATAGTTAACTTAAACGAATAATGTTATTATAATTTTAAATAGATATCGTACACGAAAGAAAAAACGACAAGGCCCACTGGTGGCCGAGCCGGGAATCGAACCCGGGTCTTCAGCTTACGCGGCTAACGTCTTCACCACTAGACCACCCGCCCGCCAAACGACAAGACCCACTGGTGGCTGAGCCGGGAATCGAACCCGGGTCTTCAGCTTACGCGGCTAACGTCTTCACCACTAGACCACCCGCCCGCCGTGGTACCCGACGAAATTTCTCTAAAGTATCTTATCTTTGATAAGGCTAGGCGCCTTTTGACCAACTCTAAGGGCGAGCAATTAGTTCTTGCACCTCCTATACGAATCCTTTGCAGGATTACGATATAGCGAGAGAGATGGTGCTGCCATTTTTATACAACTAGCCGGCGCCGGCATGTATACAACTAGGGCGGGTGGTCTAGTGGTGAAGACGTTAGCCGCGTAAGCTGAAGACCCGGGTTCGATTCCCGGCTCGGCCACCAGTGGGTCTTGTCGTTTTTTCTTTCGTGTATGATATCTATTTAAATTTATAATTTATATATAGTAATGTGACTACTTAAAAAAAGAACAAATCGAAAAATATTCAATAAAATAATTTGATTTCTTCCCTAGCTGTATAGACGCGGCTAACGTCTTCACCATTAGACCACCCGCCCGCCAGCGGCGGCGTCGGTGGGCAGGCGGGTGGTCTAGTGGTGAAGACGTTAGCCGCGTAAGCTGAAGACCCGGGTTCGATTCCCGGCTCGGCCACCAGTGGGTCTTGTCGTTTTTTCTTTCGTGTATGATATCTATTTAAATTTATAATTTATATATAGTAATGTGACTACTTGAAAAAAGAACAAATCGAAAAATATTCAATAAAATAATTTGATTTGTTCCCTTGTTGTAGTTGAATAATGTTATTATTAGTAAATTTTATCATAATATTATATAATAATACAAAAAAATACTATTAAGATAAAATTAACTATGCTCGATTTATACCTATAACATACAACATTATGAGTTCAAATTGACTACATACTGTTGGACTTAGACTTCGAAATTTTTTCATATGGCTACTCCACGGATTTTAGAATCACGGTATGAGATTAAAAGTCCTAAACCTAGTAATGATTCAGGTATATGCTAGGTTGGTCTAATGACCAACACATGTAATCACAGGAGGTGATGAGCATTTCTTTGTTTTTGCCACTTTTATGAAATACGATATTTTCGAAAAAAAATCTACTCAGAATCACTAGCCTTTTCAATCCTTAATTGTAGTTAAAAAAAAAATCATACGATTTCTTCTTATTTTGTTACTATTTCCCGTACATATTGTGTGGGGTAACAAAAGAGGAAAGTAACAAAAATGTATGGAAATTCTGGGACACTTTTTGTCTCCCAGTGAGATTGAAAGTACTCGTGATTCTGAGTACAATTGACCTAAATTTCCCTAAAAAAATCAAATAAAAAAATGGCAAAAAAAGAAATGCTCTGATATTGTGCATGCAAGCAAAGCTAGTGCGCGTAAGAGAGCTGATGTGTGTAATGGACAATGCACACATATTTCATAAGACGTTATTTAATACACTTCTGAGGGAAAAAATAGACTTTCATATTAATCGTATTTTATTAGCTAAAACACTTTATTAAAAATCCAAATGGTGACATGTTGTGTCCGCAGCCCTCGCCTGCCGGCTGTTCGGAGGCGCCGGAACCATCCCGTATGCGTCTCCTGCTCCACGTTGTTTAATTTGTGCTTGACAAATTTAATGTAGTGAAAATATTTTTTTCTTATCTTATTTTATTATTTAAGTATACATGGGTGTAAACGTAATACGGGCAAACTTAACGGTGGTGAAAAAAACTTAACCGTTTGACGTTTCAGCAGTATGTGTATTATACAAAACATTTCGCCAAGCCAGGTTTCTCCTGAAATCGTCATATTTATTAATGTCATGCAATATGAAAAATACTTATGTATAATGAAATATTTTTGTGACTTATACCGAGAGGCTAAAACATAGATACCCTAGAAAAACATTTTGTCGGCGTGATTGATATACATAAATTGGTACCAAATTTCAGCTTTCTAGTGTTATCGGTTACTGAGTTTATCCGCTGACGGACGGACGGACAGACATAGCGAAACTGTAAGGGTCCCTAGTTGACTACAGAACCCTAAAAAGTGGGCATTACAAAATGAACAAAATTTTAGGAAACGCGAGCAACGCCCACGAGTATGAGAAGGTAGTCCAAGCCGCACATGGAAAATGTACTTATAAAATTTACAATAAGGTATTTGCGAGGTATCATTTACTTGTATATATATGATTTGGAGAGTAAAGATTGCATTAAGTGCGTCAACGTACGTAAGTAGTAATAAAGGTTTTGTATGATTTGGTATACATAATTAAAGATAGTAAAAAAGGTACATACGATTTGGTGCCATAGTGATATTGTAAGGCAGCTTGTACCTACTTTACGCCGTTTACGTACATGTTTTTTGTACGCCGCTTTGTGGTTCTGCCCATGGCGGCGTTCGGGGCAAACTAATTGACCAGACAAATCTATAATCTGCGAAAAAAGATCGGATGTTATGAAAGCAAAAATGTAGGTTTTGAAGTTCAGTTACATTTATTTAAACAATAACTTGTCATTTACTACTTAGTACTTACCTATATAAAATTATTATACAAGGAATTCCACCCTCCGTTTCTCCGTTATATAACAAAGAACAAATTTAATAACACTTCAAAACAACTAAACGTCTGATAAACACTGGAGTGCTGAGCGGTCGACTCCCGGCCGATTTCAAAAGTCCCCGAGTGCTGAGCGGTCGACTCCCGGCCGATTTGAAATGTCCGCAAGTGCCATGGCGCCGGGAGTCGACCGAATGGTCATTGCGTATTTGGCGCGAAAAATAAACGTTTGCGCGCGCACCTAAGCTACAAAAACTTTAACAATAGATAGCGGAAAACACAATAATTAATTGTCGCATCAAAAATAATTACCTGTAATATAAATATTATTAGAAAATCCTTATTTTAAAAGCGCCAGGCAACAGGGCCTTTGCTAAAAATGTGATGTTAAACAAATTGTGTTTTTATGTGTGTATTTCTATACAAAATTGTATACGGATTTAAATATAATGTGCCTGGATAAGTACTGAACAGTTTACAATAGTTTAACCGTAAAATTTGATTGTTTTCACTTATTGATTTGGCATTTTATTTCAAATAATCGAGTGATGAATAGGTTTGGCTCGAGGAATTGGGCGTTTATTTAGATATATCTAGTACTAATAACCTAAAAAAAACACTTTAATCGTTAGGTTAACTATTTAATAACCAAAGTTTATAATCTTTATACTGATAACTCGATAATTTTTCATCACCGAGACACAATATTCAAGGTCACGACCGTGGCCATTTTATTCAATTTTCGATGTGGATAAAATGTGCCTAATAATTTAGACGAATTTTGTCTTATTTGTATGTCGTTTTCTATTAAAAAATGTCACTACTAAGACATTGTTATTTAATGTAGCTTTGAAACCCCCAAAACTTTAATGAAACCACTTTAAGAACTTGGTATTAAGAAAGAATGTACGAAGGTCATCTATCTACTTTAGCTTTCGCATGCCTTATTTTTCAACTCATTTATTTTTGGAAATCGGAACTTTTGTTACTTAAGCCTGTGATAATACATATATCTTAAGACGCTCTACAAAACGAGTATATAATTTCAAACATATAATTGATAAATAATAACAAAACAAGATTTCAAAGTTACCTCAGTTTTTTTACGAGACGGATTTCATACCCAATTTTAATACGCTTTTAATATGTAAAATCTCAATGCAAAAGTGTAATTTTATTACCTTTTCTGATGTATATCCATGTATATGTTTGTAAAAAAAGTGTTTTTCTCAAGAGTAGTGCTTTTTTCTGTATTTTTTAGTCTGTTTTATACAAGAATCCAGATTATTTTTCCTTGGCTTAGGTTAAAATGAGGATTTGCTAATTACTTACATATCGACAGCAAATGTTTGTCAGTGTAATTAAAAGCCTATTTTATACACATTATAGCGTCAAACTTTTTATATACAACTTTCATACAAAAATAAGAAACAATCATTAAATTTGTATCTCCCGCCAATATCTCGCTGATCACCGTTCAGACCAACTTCAGACCCTCTGGCACTTGAGCATTTTCGCGCAAAATGGCGCCGCCACCTGACAGCTATTTGACGTATCCGTGCTGCCACCCGAAGGGATATTATGTGCAATCAATTTACAATATTTTGAAACTGTTTTGACATTTTTGACATGAACGGAAACAAAATCAAGCGGTAGTAGGAAAAAATAAATGCAGAAAAATGCACAAGTTGTCTATGGCAAATAAAGTGCCCTCCGCACGTTCCCGGACACAATTATTATGTAATACTCCTGTTTTAATCTTTTAGTTCAGTAAATAAATCAATGATAATGAGTTAAAAATATATATAACCTTCATTTTAATTTTTATATTGTAAATTTATTACGAATATAGTCTAGGTCTTAAACTGATTAGTGATTAAAAAAGATTCCGGGAAACTATCAAATAAGCAAATCTTACCTGACATCCAATTACATAGTTACTTGTACGAATGAATGGTTCCAATTTTACTGGAGTATTTTTTGCAATCTAAAATATGTTTTACTATTTTGTAATGAGATAATTTTATCCCTAGCCACCTATTGAGGAAATTTGTTACTAAATAGTTAGGTTACCTGTGTTAAGATGACATCTGTGTTCGCTATGATTAAACTTGACTTCGCCATGTTGCTTTACACGGACAGAGTAAAGTCACGCATGGTCACGCACACAAACAAGCTATCAACTACAATTTTCCCATTTTTTCAAATGAGATATTAATTAATATTAAAGAGTAACTGGTATTTCTGTAGAATTATGCGATATATATGCATACGTAACTAACTACACGTCAAGGTTTGAAGTTCATACAAGCTACGTATGACGAGATATCATGTCAATAAAGTTGTATGAAATTCACGTCAGGACAACCACCTTAACTGAGTCAAAAAATACTCGTGGCGTCTTATAATAACAATTTTCGGCTTCGCCTCAAATTGTTACCCACGCCACTCGTCTTTTTTGATCTCCTTTAAACGCCTGTTGCATAAAATACTATTTAAAGTTCTGCTTTTGAGATTTTTTCATTTTTGAGAAAACAGCCCTTATGGCCTGAAATACGGCATACGGCAGTGATATTGACATTGACATAATGCTTTTTCGTATTTTGATGGTATTTTGACTGCACTGTATTTTTTTCCATGCTAATTTGAACCTTATCTCTGAGCGATGTTTTTTAATTTTCAGTTACATCACAGATGTGTATGACATGACATCTGGGTATTTAGCCATTTAAAAGGGGTTTACAGACGTGGCGACTGCAACTGGTACAGGGCCTAAGCCATAATTTAAAATTATATTGTGATTTTTATATGTATTTGTGGTTTATTTAATACTAAATATGAGTTTCAACATTTTTAACTCAAGGAACTGAAATTAAGAGAAGGGACTCGGAAATTGGGTAAGATCAAGAGTCTGATGCAGATGCCGATGGCAGTATTGGATAAGATAAGATATGCGTCGATATTCCCTGTCTTTCTTTGTGTCTCTGACATGACTGCTGCTAGCTGTACTCTATTCATTAGGTTTTTATTTTATACACATACTTTATTTTTGTATCAAAATAAATGATAAATTGATAAAAAACCTAACGACCAAAAAGAATAAAGTACGTATCTGTTAGTCTTTAATACACCCCGCATATACGTAATGCACAGCACAGGCCTCCGAAGACCGGCAGGGCAATCATGGTCGCGCGATAAATGGTATAACATCGGGCCGTCCCTATCGCACTTACAAATAGTGTGATAGGGCTGATGTTTTATCATTTATCACGCGACCATAATTGTCTGCCTGGAGGTATCGGCCTTTAGCCCTTCACACACGTCTTTGAATAATGTTTGCGGGGATAGGCAGGCTGACGATTTTTAATCTAAGTATAGAAAAGTAACGCAAAATGAAGTGCAAAGTAATTTGAAATACACCTAGATAAACAATCAATTGAATAAGGAACGTTATCTACATATTTAGGTAAATTTAAGTCACATGAGACATGAACAGAGAAGGAAAGCTAGATGATGCGTATTTTTTCTCTGTCTTCTTGTATCCTACCTTTTTTACAGTTTTAATTTCTCAAAGGAGGTCAGTAGTTGACTACAAACTCAAAATAACACTCTTGAAAAAAATTAAGGGTCATTGACCTTTCACAGTAAATTGAGGTAGTGTGAGTGAAGGGTGTTTGTGTGTGTAATGGGGTAATTTGACAGATTCTGAAAATTCTCCCTGCTCTACCCCCTCTTAAGGGTTAAGATCGTATTCCGGATTGAAAATCGTTCCGCATTCAAGGACTCTCAGATTTGAAAAAAAAAAACCTACGCACGAGCGGGTTAGTGAAGAGCACCCCCAGAATTCGGGCAAACTTTAGAAATGTTCTTTAGTACAGCATTAATAGATATTCCTTACCTATATTTTACCGATTGCTAAACAACGAAGCCGTGAAATACCGGTTGGACAAACTTTGAGACATTTATCACCGCTTAAAGTAGAGCCAAATATTATTAACATGTATTGTTGGTCATTACCGAACGAAAAATGTTAGACGTTAATAACAGACGTTTTAATTACCGTGAGTTGAATTTTCATAACAGGTGTACCAAAATGCGAATGTTTCTATGCAACCTGCTATTGAATCAGAAGAAAAGTTTGCACCCGTATCGACGAATCTCAATTATTAGAGAGGAACTCCGGGGTTATGCAATTTGGCCAAGTTTTTAAACAGGAAAGCATTTATAAAAGCCTCAATAGGGATGATAGATTATAAATGTATGCCTCAATTATCTTCGATATGCGGATAACATCGTCATCTTCAAAGAAGCACATGTTCCCCGTCAGATGCTGGAGGAACTGTATGCCGTCGGTGAGTGTTGGGTTAAAGTAGTTAAACATATGTACAAATTGAAAGTTACGGCAAGGACAGGCTTATCCAAAGCTCCATATATCAGCCTTTATAACAAGTAACAGAGGACAACTTATCCGGAACAACCAATAAAGCTTGGGTTAAGGAATCCCATAAAAAACTAACAGAGGTAAGTCATAATAACAAAATCATCCTTCAATGGACCAAAGGACACAGTGGATCTCGAGGTGATGATGTGGTCTACGAGCTGGCCAGGCAGCTGGGGTCGACTGCCGATTCTCCTGATGCCCCTCAACAAGGTATGCTCAATAGGAAACTACACACAGCACACTGGCAAAACCAGATCAAATGCTGCTTTCAAACAAGCCAAGCCTAGCATCAATGGAAAACTCACAAAGACGCTGCTTCAACTAGGGAAAGTCCGCATGAGAATGGTAACCATCAATGTCAGAACAGGTCGTAGACTATTTAACAAACATATTTTCATAACAGATGCTATGAACATTCCCCTGTGACGAGGGTGCCTCTCACCTGGTGATGGAGTGAGTGGCTCCATTCAGGAAAAAACATCTCGGATCCCCGAGAGACCTCTCCAAAGTTCTCCTACTCAACATTAAAGGTCTAATAGGATTTCTCGAGGAGATAAGCGGGCAGGACTAGCTAAATCCCCCACATCACGCAAAATAGGCACAAAACGTCGAGTTGTGGCGAACCATACACAATACAGAGACTTGGGTCGGCCTCGCTGCCGGTGGAGATCACAGGGAGGACTTGGATGCGTTTTCTAGGCTAAAGGACGTATTAAGGGCCAGAATACCAGTCACTGAAGACCAACATGTTTGATCAGTGTGTAACTGGGTACTTCTCACCGTGACATAAGCTTGCGAGACGTGGACACTAACAATGTACTAAATGAAGAGGCTAAAAGTTGCATATAGAGCACAACACGTTCGGTATGTCTTTCTACGATGGAAGCGAAACGAGATGATGCTGATGCGGCGACGGGTCAGAGTTATAGAGATCGGATTGCTACTCTAAAATGGGCTTCGGCCGGGCCAGGGCACGCAAGTCGTGATTGGAGGGAGTCGTGTATTGTTTTGGAAGCATAGCCCAGAAACCAGAAACAAGACCTGCCATAAAAGTTCGAAAAATTAGGAGAAAATTAATCTGTTACCTGTGATTGTCTTGAAGGCTTGATATTAGTGATATTGGCTCTACAATCTACATTAGCGGTAATAAGTAATATATTTCTGTGCGTAGGTGAATTAAGGTTTATTCGGTAGGTACCTATATCACGTTGTTTATTAGTAGTCGGATACTTCATAGATATGCCTTATTAATGCATTATATATATTTTATATTTTTCTTTTGGGGTGTGTTCTTCACCTTTTGTATGCAAGGATTATTTTAACTAAATATAAGTTTTCTCGAACACGGATCAGAGATCGCTTAACCTTTTAAACGCCAAATAGTGAAAAAGAATATGTCGTGCCCCGGACACCAGACAGACGTGAATCGCGATTATTTGAGCAAAATTAGGCGTTAAGAAGGCCCGCATGGGTCCCAAATGTAATTGGCAAAACTGATGGCCATGGTTAGCGTCCTTAGGAAGCATTTCCAACGACGGCCATATCCCACCATGGTGGTCAAAAGAATAATGTGATGAGATAGGAACTCAACAATGTCTAGTTTATTTATTTTGTATTATCTCGGTTGGTTGGCGCTGCATAACTAAAGAAATTTTATACATATAATCAAATATCTAAAACTGTACTTTACGTCCTATGAGTCCTATGACGTATTTTATTATATTCTGAAAGCTAATGGATTTCGGATACTATCATGTTCAGTTCTTTTCTTAATAAAATTGTAAGTACAATTGCAGAAATATCATATAAATATATATAATCATGTCTTTATTAGTGTTCTTTACATATCCCGCACCTTTTTTGGTCTTCTCTGTTTGGCCTAAAGGTTGACTGGGATTTTTTAAAACTCAATATCCGCCATCTTGGATTGGCGGCCATTTTGTTTAGCTACCATTTTGAGATGGCAATCATGGTTTTTTAACATCCTTTATTAAATGCTGTCTGTTTTCTTTATTTTTAGTATTTCTGATTTAACTTATTAAAATGTAACTCGTCTGCTTTTCAGAGACCAGCACCCTGATCAAACCGCTTCCAGTAGCAGAGATGGTAATTGAAGAAGAACCAGAAAATGAAGTTCAGAAAACAATTAACAAATCTAAGTCATCACCTTCTGCTGCTGACACTGCGGAACAGTCCCCCAACAGTGCAAGAAAAAGTAAGCGACTTTTAGAAAAAAGAACTAGAAGCAGTGGTTCCTACAAATCGGACCAGGATTCAAGTACTGTAGAAAGTAAAAACTTAAATGTATCTACTGGAAAGGCCCAAGATAGTCCATTAAATACATTGGTTAAATCAAAAAAATCTAATGATGAGCATTCTGAGTCCAGCATAGAATTGTTGAAAAAGAATGAGACAGCTGATTCAAAAATAAATAAATCAAACCACAATACAAGCACATCAGATTTTGAGACTTCTGTAAATGATAAGAGTAAAAGAAATAGAACAGAATCGTGGCCAGTGGTTACATCTGTCGAAAATGACTATATTACTTTTAGTGACAATGAACTACCTAAGAAAAAGAAAGGAAGATCAAGTAGAAATGCTTCCGGATTGGATGTGACCGATAGCCCTAAGATTGACAAATCCAATACATCCATAAATGAAAATACTTCACACTCATTTTTAGACACATCTTCAAAAAGGAAGAAAAAGAAAGCTGACACTGCCATTGAAAATAATTCAAAACCCTCCGAAGTGTTGACGCCGAAAAACGATAGTAAAAAAGATATTGCAAGTGAGAAATCTGACAACGGTGACGTAAACCGTGATATGGCAAAGTTATTTGAAAATACCCCTACCAATGTGCAGGCCACAGTGTATTTCGAGGACTCAGACTCAAATAGTGTTGGCGCGCCAACTTTCAGCAAAACTGAACATTTAGATAGTGAAGATCAATGTGTCCCGGAAGTAAAACACGATTTTCAAGACAAAATGTCGCCGAAAAAACTTAGTGCAAACGACAATATAACTGTATCAAACCAAGTTAGTGTAGATAATGTTCCTAACACTGAAATAAGTATTCCAAAAATAATTAGTGATGATATTAACAACAGTTGTGAGCCAATGGATATTGATGAAACCATCCATGAAGACATTTTACAAAAATCGCTAGAAACAACTCAGCAGTCCAATAAATCGTTGAAATTGTCACAACATAGTATTATAGAAGAAACTAATAGCTCTAAGAGAAAATCATCAATTTCAAACACATCTAATTTGTCGAAAAATGATAAGAGAAAATCATCTATTTCTAATTCTGGTACAAACACTCCAGATATCACGAAAAATGAAAAGAGAAAATCTTCAATTTCTAACTCTGGTACAAACACCCCAGATCTCTCGAAAAATGACAAAAGGAAATCTTCAGTGACAGAATCTAATTTAGACAATTCAGCAAATCATGCTAAAAATGACAAGAGAAAATCTTCCATTTCAAGCTCTGGGGCTGATACTCCAGATAATACCAAAAATGATAAAAGAAAGTCATCAATTTCAAATAGTACTGCAGACACTCCAGAGTTATTTAAAAATAATACTAACAACAAAAGCACTTTGATATTATCTCAAATAAAAGACGTTTCTTCTACCTCGGACAACTTGAAGTCACCTAAACTAGCAACAAATGAAGTATTATCCAAATCGGATATTGAGAAAAGTGACAAAAATAAAAAAATATCTAAAGGTAACCTTTCTTTGAATGATGTCAAAGGAACACCAAAACAAACCTCTATTCAAAAGCTGAAAATGCAGACTAGTACTCCTATTACTACCCAAGAGCTCGGTGTTAAAACAAAAACAGAAGAAAAAAAGCAAGAAGGCATGAAGAAAAATAAATCTAACTTTTCTAAATCAATTAATGAATCTGATTCAGACGTGTCAGAAGAAGACAGTGATGATAATGATTCTGACGAACATTCAGTTGAAAAGAATAAATACCTCGACGATGAAGCTGAAGAAGCGAGTGATGACTATGAATCAGGGGACAGTCAAGATGAAGAGGAAAGAAGATATGAAGAAGCAAATGAAATTGTAGAACATGGTGAAACTCTAACATCCAATGACGAGATGTCTGATGACACTGATTATGAAAAAGATTCGTTTGTTGTGAGTTCAGATGAAGATGATAATGAATTGCTTTCTGGCTCAGGAGATGACCTTTCGATGAGCGATAATGAACTGACAATGAGCAAGAAAAGTAAAAAGAAGTTTAACGAACGTAAATTAAAAGAACAAAAGAATGCATCTAGGGAAATGTTTGAATCACGCCACAAACTAAATTCTTCAGAGCCAAAATCGCCGACTCCTCAAAAGAAAAATCGAATGAGAATAGACTCGTCTTTATTAGCTTCAGATGAGGAAGTAGTTGTTAATCCTAAGAAATCAAATCGCATGCGCTTGGACTCTACTCTCAACGAAAGTGCCAAACTGGATGACGTGTCTCTGAACAAAAGCAATAATAATAAATCTAAGCAAGGCTCTGCCCTAGACACCAGTAATAGACAAGAAGATACGAATACATTGCAGAAAAAGGACAAGTCTATTTGTAACAAGAGTGCTACTGATGAAAATGAAATAACAGTTTGCAATGACAGCAACGTAGCCGACGCGGATCCTTTGCAAGTGCTTGTAAAACAAGAGCCAAAGACACCACAAAAAGATTTGAACATCTCTGTTGTTCAATTCACTGCCCGGGAAGAAATCGAAAATGTACAATTAACAGAAGGCAATTCTGTTATGAACCAATCTGGTACAGACCCGTTACAAGCCACAATGGCCTGTGAAGATTCGGATAGTAGCGAAAGTGAAGAAATCTTGCAGAATTATGACTCTGTACTTAAAAAACTAAACAAAGGCAATAAGACTAAAACTAGCAATAAAAATGTATCTTTGAACAGTGGCAATACAACTAAAAGGAATCAAGTGGAGCCAATTTTCGATCAATTAAACATAACCCAGACTAAAACATCAAAGAAAAATAAGGCTAATATGGAAAATATGTCAGACTCAAAACCATCGAAAATTTCAAAGGTAGAACAAGATAATGAAGACTCTTCAGATTCAATTGACCTTCAGCTACTATTCTCTGAAGACAACTGTGGCAGTGACGATGAACAGAAGTCTCAGCAAAACAAAGCAGACGACGACAGTTTGTTTATCCCACTTAAAAAATCTCCTGGCAAAACAAATATTCGGGATAGTATTGGTAAGTTGAGCATGTCTTCCATCGATTGTTATTTGTATTTAATGCTATTTCCTAATACAAATGTCTTTCTTTTTAATTTACTTTCTATTTTCTTTTATTTTTTCAAATCTTTTTAATTTACTTTCTATTTTTTATATATGCGTGTTTTAAAAATCCTTTGCAAGCTCATTGTATTACAGGGGTACCTAAATTGCCCTTTAATTTGCTTTTAATCAAACAACATTTGTGACAGACTCCTTTTTACATTTCTGGATAGTAATCTGCAATACAAGCTTTCCAAGAAAAATAAAATAATTTATTCTTAAAACTTTATCGTTGTATAAAGCTTTGGAATTCGATTCGACCCAATGATTTTGTAAGATTGACTGATCAAAAATCAAAATAAAAAAAAATCAAAATAATTTATTCAGAAAATAGGCCACAGGGGCACTTTTACACGTCACATGTACATATTTAGAAAATATTTAAAATTGAATTGAAATTACAATTGATACTATACTATCTATACTTTCGGGTAGGTGTATAAAAAATTGCAAGTCACCTGATTTTTGAAAAGTCCATTTATTATTTATTATTGAAAGTTATAAACAAAATTTATATTTAAATTATGGAGGCCGTGAACAACATCCTGGAGACACAGAAGAAGTTTGAGGCGTCCATCAACAAGCGGTTCAATGAGCTGGATGCGGCACTGAAGTCGGCTTCTCCTCACTCTCACCCCACCATAGCTAGTCTCAATAAGGAGGTCACCGACTTCAAGGAGCAAGTGTCAGCGATGATGAATCTCCTCAAGCAACAGATCTCCGCAGTTATGGGTATGGTGGACACTATTGAGATGCGCCATCGGAGGAAATTCCTTCTTTTTTCTGGCATTCCGGAGGCAAGCAGTGAGGATATCACTGGCACTGTTGTTAACATCTGCCAAAATAATCTTCAGCTAGCTGATGTGAACAGCGACTCCATTCTGGTCTGTCACAGGCTCGGTGCACCAAAGGACGGCCGACCGAGACCAGTTCTGGTCCGTTTTTGTGATGCGCGGTTGAGAAGCTTGGTATGGACAAAGAAAACAGCCTTAAAGGGCACTCCGACTGTCATTTCCGAGTTCCTCACCCGTGAGCGACAGACAATGTTCCACACAGCTCGGGAATATTTTGGAATGCGCAAAGTGTGGACCATGGATGGCAATATTTTTGTCAAATTGCCCTCTGGGAAGAAACAGCGGCTATCTTCAGATGAACACCTCCAAACGCTGATGTCAAAGCATGCAGTCCGCAGCTCTGAAGCGGTTAGCTCCGAGACCGCTGACGCTGCAGCGCCCGCAGATGTGTTGCCTGAGGTTGCTGAACCTGCGCTAGCCGCTGCGGCTACCGCCACGGCCCCCGTCGCTTCAAACATCGCGCCGCAAGTCTCTGCGGCGACTGGCAAGGGAACAGCGACGGCTGCGACCAGGAGGCCGGCGTCGAGACGATAGAGGGGTTCACATGTGACTAGTGATAGTTATCCTTCTTGTTTTACATGTCACAAACAACGCAGTTGAGCAATTATTGCTAAACAATTTTTACAAATCTACCGTAAAAGTTTTATAATTGTTTTTTCTATGCTAACCAGGTATTATTACAAATTCTCCAACTCGAACGTCAAATGTCAATAGCCGTCATGTTGACAGATGTCAAATTACGCGTTTTGTTTTTGCACGAAGTATGTGTCGGCCGTTGGAAAAACTAAAGTTTGTCACAATTCAGTTCTTTCTTTTTTCTTTTGTCACTCACACTTGTAATTTCTGTTGTATTAATGACTATGTCTGATGTGTTTTTGTTCGACTTGAGATGCTTTACTGTTGCTAATGTATTGTGTTATGTTACTAGTGGTCAACTGGCAGGATAAACCGAACATAGTTGGTTAAAATATCATAATTATATTTATATAAGCTTAGTAAAATATATTATATACTTATTACTTATATATTTATTATATATATATTTTTTGTATTTGTACCTACGTTAGTGAGATATTTATGTCGGATAATGAGTCTTACCTTTCTGCTTGCGACTTGTCTGCTTCTTTTTACTCGCTTGATAGCTCGGGCGGGGAGCCGGATACTCTTGGGAACCGTCTCACGTTCACTTTTGACGATGATCGTAAACACTTCAACATCTGCCACATCAATGCCCAGAGCATTCCAAGCCACTATAATGACTTCATAGACACTTTTTCCTCAAATAATATACATGCTATACTGGTTTCAGAGACATGGCTTAAGCCTGATCTACCCTCCACTTCTTATGGCCTCTCCGGTTTTGTGTTGCTGCGTAACGACCGCGTGGGTAAACGTGGCGGTGGTGTTGCCATATACCTCCGTAGCGATATTACCTACAAAATAATTACTTCTTCATCTTCGAAATACACTGGTTCCATTGAATATCTGTTTGTGGAAGTCAATGTGAGGGGGTCACTTGCAATCCTTGGTATAGTATATTGCCCTCCTAACATAGACTACTTCACTGACTTTGAATCCCTATTATCTCCGATTAGCTCCATATACACGCATCATTTTATAATGGGTGACTTTAATACCGATCTTTTAAAAATTAACAGTAGATCGCGAAAACTATTACAAATCGTAGAGTCAGCGGGCCTTAATGTTCTTCCTTTGAACGCTACCCACCACAATCGTGAGGCCCCGGATTCCTGGCTTGATCTCATTCTCACGTCGTCGAAGGAACTTGTTGATAAAGTTGGCCAGTTTACAGCGCCTGCCTTTTCTCACCACGATCTTATTTTCATGAGTTATCGTATCCGGCCTCCCAGACCGCAACCCAAGTTTGTTCAGTTGCGTAGCTTTGCGAGGCTGGATATTGAACAACTAAAGCGTGACGCGTGCGCTGTGGACTGGACACCGGTGTTCGCGGCATCCTCAGTGGAGGAGGGGGTAGCTTCCCTAAACAATACTGTTTTAAATCTTTACGACATTCACGCGCCGGTTCGTACTGTCAAATTGAAGCGACCTCCTGCACCTTGGATAACTAAGGGGATCCGAATGGCCATGGCAAGACGCGACCGGGCGTTCCGAAAGTTTAAAAGTAACCGGTCTGACGAAGATTGGCAATTCTATAAGACCGCAAGGAATCGGTGTAACAGGTTGGTCAGAGCAGCTAAGCGCAAATATATTTATGATAACATAGTTGGTTCATCTCAGGCTGATACGTGGAAATTTTTAAAATCTATTGGCGTCGTCAAATCTCATAACTTAAGTGACTCACTCTCTTCTTTCCCGATTAACGATCTAAATCATCACTTTGCAAAAAATTCTTCTTTGGACCTCGTCACAAAAGATTTGAGCATATCGTATATTTCCACGTTGCCAATTACTTGTGATAAATTTTCTTTCTCCCCCGCCACTGATGATGAAATACATAAAATCATTTTGTCTATTAAATCTAATGCAGTTGGCAATGACGACTTGAGTAGGTTAATGGTTATCTGCATCTTAGAATGTATTCTCCCGGTTATCACTTCTCTCATTAACTCTTCTATGTTCAGTGGGGTTTTTCCGTCAATATGGCGGAATGCCCATGTTATCCCTTTGCCCAAAATTTCTAGTCCCGTTTCGCTTAAAGACTTTCGGCCTATATCAATTCTTCCGTTCATGTCAAAAATCCTGGAAGCAGTGGTTCATAAACAATTATCTGCCCACATCTACTCCAACCAGCTACTGTCGCCTTTTCAATCTGGTTTTCGACCTGGCCACAGTACCTCGACAGCTTTGCTTAAGGTAGTTGAGGATGTAAGGCATGGTATGGAAAACTCCATGCTGACTGTATTAGTTTTAATAGATTTTTCAAACGCCTTTAATGCAGTTGATCATGATCTTCTACTTGCTTCTCTCAAACAATTGAATATCTCATCATCGGTGGCAGAGTGGTTCTCTTCCTACCTCAAAAACCGACGGCAGACGGTCCGCTCTGGTCAGTGTTTTTCTGACTGGCTGGAGCTGACCTCTGGTGTCCCACAGGGTGGTATATTGTCTCCTCTTCTGTTCTCCATTTTTATTAATTTAATTACACGTAGCCTTAGCTGTTCTTACCACCTGTATGCTGATGACTTGCAACTCTATACGCAAGCGAGTATTAATGATATCGGGTGTGCAATCTCCAAAATAAACGATAATCTTAACCGCATCTCTATTTGGTCCCGTGATTTCGGAATTGCCGTTAACCCCACTAAATGCCAAGCGATTGTTTTGGGAAGCCCCCGCTTGCTTGCGTCAACAGATCTGGCTCATATTTCACCGATCCTCTTCGAGAACACGTTGATCCCTCTGTCAACACAGGTTAAAAATCTCGGTCTCATTATTGACAGTGGTTTGACATGGGAGCCTCTCGTAACAGACATTAGTAAGAAGGTGACAAACATATTACGGGCGCTTTACCGACACAAAAATTTCTTACCGGTCAGCACTAAAACGCTTCTCGTACAGTCGCTGATACTGCCAATTATTGACTACGCTGATGTATGTTGCACCAACATTACACAAGCCTCGCTGTCCAAGCTTGATCGTCTCCTAAATAACTGTATAAGATTCGTTTTTAATCTTCGCAAATATGACCATGTCTCCGCTTTTCGCCGTAAACTTAATTGGCTCCCAATTCGTGAACGTAGGTCATTGCGAATCTTGTGTGCTCTTTATTCGATCCTATTTGACCCAGCTGCGCCCAATTATCTCAGGACCAACTTTCAGTTCGTAGCGGCTCGGCCGGGTTGTGAGCTGCGTCCTTCTCGTGCGCTGAAACTGGCTGTCCTCCTCATCGCACTGGATTCTTGTCCAACTCGTTCAGCTGTCAGGCAATTCGTCTATGGAATGCCCTCCCTCTGCCTATCAGGCAAGCTCAGAGTAAACTCTCTTTTAAAAGCAAGTTGCGTAAGCACTTATTTGCAAACATTCGAAATTAAAGTCTACTTGATGTCTCGCACTAGGTACATTTATTTATTTATGTATGTGTATTTTATTTATATATTTGTATTATACTAATATATATGTAGGTTTATTTATTGTATTTGTGTATGTTTATTTTATAATAGTAGGTATCGACTTGTATTTAATCATTACAATCTCATACTGGCTTTATAATATTGTGCACCAAACTAACTATCTCTGTTTTGCCCAATGGTTGACTGGTAGAGAATGCCTTAAGGCGTTAAGTCCGCCATTTGTACTTTTTATTGATAATTTGTGCAATAAAGTTTAAATAAATAAATAAATAAATATACTAATTCTAATGTTATGGTATCAATAAGCATTCGCCCGAGGCACGTCTACAGAAACTTAGTGATGGTTCATTTCGCGTAATCTGCCAAGACGAGACAAGCTAAGCGCAAGGGCACTACCTACCACCTACCGTTTCTCGATTTTGAATCCTCACAACTTTGATCTGGATATTACCAGATAAATAACATTATCAGGATCGTGATATCAATAGAATCCTATTGTTTCTTTCAGTTATGAATGCGTCGCAGCAAAATACTACTCTGAACGAAAGTACCAAAAAGAATAGAAAATCTTCTGTGGGACCAACAGATACAATTGATGGGCAAGGTTTGTATTATGCTTGCTTTTATAAACATGATGACAAACATTGGGCATTTAGACTACGAATCACTAACAGAAGATTTTTTACATATTATAATCATTATTTTGACGAAATTTTGCGCGTTACGTGTTTAGTTACCTCGCTTATTAGACTGTTCTACTTTTGTTTCCAGATATTTTGAATGTATCTAAGAATATCTCCCTGAATGAAAGTGGCACAAAGAAGAAAAAGAAACATTCCATTTCAGAATCAGCTGAAGAGGGGACCAAAGGTAACTCTAATTTAATACTAGTTAACTTTGACAATAATTTGTTCTATGCAAAGACATATAACTCCGTATAGACAAATATATGGGATATCGGTCCTACATCTGATATCGGATCGGATAATGTGAAAACGCACTAAGACGGAAGTATTATTTTCTGATTATTTAATTTTTATTGCATTACATTACAAACAAGCATACGGCCCGCCTGATGTAAAGCGGTCACCGTAACCTATGGACGCCTGCAACTCAAACAGTGTCAAAAGCGCGTTGCCACCCTATTAGAAACATGTACACTCCCTTTTGCTGTGTTAAGTACACAGCAAAAAGGAATGTACAAGTTCTAAGGAGGGTTCGGGTAGCCGACGACTCAAAGGACAATAGACGGAACAAGTTAGTTCCGTAAGTGCTCCCGTCATCAACACACCGCACCCTCGTTGAGCTCTGGCACCCTTACTCACCGGCAGGAACACAACACTATGAGTAGGGTCTAGTGCTATTATTTATTTGGGGTATTTTTTACATATCGAATATTAATGGGGAATAAAACAATATATTTGTGGGATATTGTTATGCCTCGAATGAAAACCCAGCAATAAACAATGAGTAACTTTTAATTAAGCAGCAAATAAGAAATTAACAGATTTTACTAAATTCTTTCACGTTCGAACGCTCATCGTTCAAAACTATTCTCCCATCGCCTTTCACACCTACTGTCATTCTACTATAATACAACGTTCTGTTTCACGCCATCACCTTACGTTCCGATCCCACATTCTCGGCTGTCCTGCTCTCATATCTGCCCTCAGATGGGCATTTCTCAGTGTTTAAATTTTTTTGTTTTCGATGGCAACAGTTTTACATGAATCCTGTAAGAGTCACATGAAATCCTGTCAATTTAAATAGAAGTCGCGGATTTGTACCAGAAACAAAGAAAACTCATGGTTCGGGTACTAATGCTGCCACCGAAATCAAAAAGTTGAAACACTCTGAGAAATGCCCAGATATACTTCAACGTTCATTCATCTAACTACATCTCATTCATTCAACATTACATTTCAACATAAATTGAAAAACATCCGACAATATAAGCATTAGATATAAAAACAATAACTGTAACAACTTTTAGCATTTTACAACACAACAACATTTTAAATATTCACCAAACTTACTAAACTTAATAAAGTAACAAATCAAGTTAACTTTTAGGCACCAAGAATTTCTTACACGAGATAAAGTTTCATCTTCACAGTACTTCTGAAAGCTCTTTTCTTTAATGCTTTACCTCGGGCAAAGGTAATATGTATAGGGTCACCAAACGTCTGCCGCTGCAACTGCCACTTGCTAATCACCTCTGCTCTAGATGTCGACTTCATCGGGTAGGGCCACACACACTTGGTGAACGCATCAACAACTGTAATTGTGTGATCGTAGGGCTTCTTCGTCTCAGTGAATGCCCTTTTCCTCATTCTCATAGCAAAATGACCATTACTATGCACCTTATATGCAACTTCCTTCCCCATTACCTTAGGCACCACCGTTTGCTGTTGGTCTCCTTTGTTTGGCATGCCATTTTCCAAACACAAGTCATTATAGTCACCATCTTTCAAAACTTAATTATTAATTAAGTAATTTATCTATGCCTATATTTGACATCTTAGCTGTGTAATTTATAAAATGTAATAAATTGACTCAATCCTTGTGTATATTTGTAATGAATTATTGTGTAACAAATTATATTGACATTTTATTGTACATACTTTAAATAATTGTTAAATATTGCATGCCTTGCTTGGTAGAACATAAGAACTGCTTTTCAATGTTATCATCTTATGTAATCTCACTATGTTCTTGCAATAAACGATTGACTATTGGCTATAAAATCAGCTGTTTAGTCGCATTGAGCTCTTCATTTCGCCACAGGGATAATTATCATCTTTCAGAGTGATCTTGAGCTCGATCGGCGCTTCCTTAGTCTGCATACTCGACAACCAAATGCTCGACGTTTTCCTAACAGTACCATCGCGATCAGAAACAGTGAAGTTCTCACTCACGCAATCCACTTTAAATTCGTCGAAAGAGTTTTTGTTGATTAGGTTATATCCACTGCCAGAGTCTATTAACGCCTGCGTTTCTACGTCACATAAACTTTAAAGGTTTTTTTAGTAGTTTTCGTCTTCATATCATCTACATTATCGTATTAAGTATTTTGTTGCAATGTTTACATCGTGCCGACAACTGTTTCCGCCATGTTGACAGCTGTCTCGTCATTGGCCAATATTCCAATCATGACCGCTTGTCGACGAATATCTGTCGCCGCGGACTGCTTTACCGATGGAGCCGCTTGCTAATTCGCCTTTTCTCCCGAGCCATAGGTGCAACACTGCTTTACCGACGGATCTGCGCAACCAGCATGGTCGCGCGATAGACGATAAAATATCAGGCCGTCCCTATCGCACTTACATATAGTGCGATTGGGACGGCCTGCTATTTTATCACTTATCGAGCGACCATAATTGCTTGCCAGGTCTTCGAAGGACACTCGCTGAGTCGCTGCTTATATGGTCATAATAGACGGAGAGCTGGCAGAGTTTTGGAGTAGGTCCTTGAGGCAACCTGGAAAGGTGCTCAGAACATCAGGTCTGCAAGTCTGGCTTTATCGAGCTATAAATTTTTAAAGATTTAATTTTTTGAGGCCCAAAAAAGGTGTTTGAGGCAACCTGGAATTATTAAAAAGTGAAATTAGAGTTCCTCAGAATAGTCATACTTGTTATGGAGAATTTTTGGCCAAAAGCTGCACTTTTGGAAGGAAGCAAGCCGCTTTGCATGGTGATAGTAGACATCATAGTAAACGATTTTTTCCGAGGATATCGAAATTTCATCCCTTAGGAAGCCGAGCGTAGCGAGGTGTTTTATGAAAATGAAAAAAATTCTATCTTTTTATTGTATCGTCCGATTTTGACAAAACGTATCTCAAATGAAAGGTATTGATTTGTGTAATTTAAAAAAAATACAAGAAAAAAAATTGAAAGAAAAGTAAGAAAAAAATAAAAACAATAAATTTACGTCTCGCACTGAATAACTTCAAAGAATGACAGACAAAATGTACAATGTCGATATACGAGTTTTTTCTAATCGAAGATGGATAAATTTTTAGTTGAAAACTGAAGACCGCATCGAAATCAGATTAGCATTTTTTATGATACAAGTTGCCAAAGTTGGGAAAGATCGTTTTATATGGCCACTTTGAAATTCCTTTGCCAGAAAGTCAGAAATAATATGTTTTTCTGACACAGAAAAATACATAGTAACAGTACACATCAAAATAAAATTAAAAATTCCGAGGATATTATAATTTCATCCCTTAGAACGACGAGCGTAGCGAGGTCGGTTACGAAAACCGAAAAAAAAATCTAATTTTTTTGTACGTCGTCCGATTTTGACAAAACATGTTTCATTTGAAAGGTATTGCTTTATGTAACTTAAAAAAAATATTGAAAAAAATTGGAAAAAAAATGTAAGATTTAAAAAAAAAACCTTAATTTTCGTATCACACTGAATAACCGCAAAAAACGGTAGACACGGTGTATAATTTCGATATATGATTTTTTTAAATTAAAGACAAATAAATGCATGATTATAAACTAAAAACCGAATCGAAATCGAATCAGTAGTTTTTAAGATGCAAGTTGTCAAAGTTGGCTTAGTTTGTTTATATGGTCGCTTATAAATTCCTTAGCCAGAAAGTCAGAAACATTATATTTTTCTTACAGTTAAAAGTGTGCATAGGTAATAGACATCATTATAAACATTTTTTTACAAGGATATAAAAATTTCATTTCATTTTTTTCCCAATTTTTTTCAATATTTTTTTTTAAGTTACATAAAGCAATACCTTTCAAATGAAACATGTTTTGTCAAAATCGGACGACGTAAAAAAAAAGAGATTTTTTCGACCTCGCTGCGCTCGTCGTTCTAAGGGATGAAATTATAATATCCTTGGAATTTTTAATTCTATTTTGATGTGTACTGTTACTATGTATTTTTCTGTGTCAGAAAAACATATTATTTCTGACTTTCTGGCATAGGAATTTCAAAGTGGCCATATAAAGCGATCTTTCCCAACTTTGGCAACTTGTATCTTAAAAAATGCTACTCCGATTTCAATGTGGTCTTCAGTTTTCAACTACAAATTTATCTGTCTTTGATTTAAAAAACTCGCATATCGACATTGTACATTTTGTCTGTCATTCTTTGAAGTTATTCAGTGCGAGACGTAAATTTACTTTTTTTTTAATTTTTTTCTTACTTTTCTTTCAAAAATTTTTTCTTTGTATTTTTTTTAATTACACAAATTAATACCTTTCATTTGAGATACGTTTTGTCAAAATCGGACTACACAATAATAAAATAAATAATTAAAAAATTAAAAAACACGACTGCGGTTTTAAAGCAAACTGAAAAGATGAAAATAATCTTTAGATATGCTGGTCAGTCAACTTGATTAATATAAATTAGAATAATGAGTGTTTAGTCAGGTTCATAAATAGCTAAAGCAAAAGTTAATGCTCATGGAGGATATCGTGACCGTACCTGGATATTTTATTTCCATTGCAGTCGGGGGACAATGGACAAAAGCCTGACATGAAGGTCCCCCGACTGCAATTGAAATAAAATATCCAGGTACGGTCACGATATCCTCCATGAGCATTAACTTTTGCTTTAGCTGTTTATGAACCTGACTAAACACTCATTATTCTAATTTATATTAATCAAGTTGACTGACCAGCATATCTAAAGATTATTTTCATCTTTTCAGTTTGCTTTAAAACCGCAGTCGTGTTTTTTAATTTTTTAATTATTTATTTTATTTCTTACATTTTAGTGACCACTCAAACGAACCATAATTAATATTGTCTTTGGTTACCGCGATAGTTACTCATGAAATAAAACTATGGAAACGGATTAAATCGCGTATAATGAATTTAAAATTAATCCGTTTCCATAGTTTTATTTCATGAACCATAATTATTTTATTTAGGTCATGGTGTTGGTTCTTGATATTTTAGCATGAAACGTGTAGGTAACTTTATTTAACGGCATTCGCTTTTAGACACTTGTACTTTTGTTTTGTGCTTTAAGCACTGACAACATACCTATTGCATAGCCATAACTCGAGTACGGAGTACAGAGAGAATGGCACACCGTAACAACAACACTCTTTCTCTGCATCCCCACATAAACAGATCCTTCACTTGCCCGCAAAACTACAAATACTTACGCTTTTTTTAACTAATGCTAATGAGTTACCACGTAAAACTCAGCAGAATAGTAGTGACGCAGCCCTGGCCCGACGTTGGACCGCGTACAAGCCTCACTCGATTCTAACTACGAGGGCCTTCAACCACGTGCGTCGGGCTTCGTCCGACTCTATGTATGAGGGTGCCTTGGGCGCCCGGCCTTCAACCGAGTGCGTCAGGCTTCGCCCAACTCTATATGTGTCGCTTAACTTCAAATCTGGGTAAATCCATTTTGCTTTAAGGTTGAATATATAAAAAATATAATATGATCTGAAAGATAATCAACCTTATAGCAGAATGGATTTACCCAGTTTTGAAGTTAAGCGACACATATATGAGGGCGCCTTAGGCGCCCGGCCTTCAACCGCGTGCGTCGGGTTTCGTCCGACTCTATGTATGAGGGCGCCTTGGGCGCTCGGCCTTCAACCGCGTGCGTCGGGCTTCGTCCGACTCTATGTATGAGGGCGCCTTGGGCGCCCGGCCTTCAACCGCGTGCGTCGGGCTTCGTCCGACTCTATGTATGAGGGCGCCTTGGGCGCTCGGCCTTCAACCGCGTGCGTCGGGCTTCGTCCGACTCTATCTATGAGGGCGCCTTGGGTGCCCGGCCTTCAACCGCGTGCGTCGGGCTTCGCCCGTCTCTATCTATGAGGGCGCCTTGGGTGCCCGGCCTTTAACCGAGTGCGTCAGGCTTCGCCCAACTCTATATATGAGGGCGCCTTGGGCGCCCGGCCTTCAACCGCGTGCGTCGGGCTTCGTCCGACTCTATGTATGAGGGCGCCTTGGGCGCTCGGCCTTCAACCGCGTGCGTCGGGCTTCGTCCGACTCTATCTATGAGGGCGCCTTGGGTGCCCGGCCTTCAACCGCGTACGTCGGGCTTCGCCCGTCTCTATATATGAGGGCGCCTTGGGCGCCCGGCCTTCACCCGTGTGCGTCGGGCTTCGCCCGACTCTATGTATGAGGGCGCCTTGGGCGCCCGGCCTTCAACTGAGTGCGTCAGGCTTCGCCCAACTCTATATACGAGGGCGCCTTGGGTGCCCGGCCTTCAACCGCGTACGTCGGGCTTCGCCCGTCTCTATATATGAGGGCGCCTTGGGCGCCCGGCCTTCACCCGTGTGCGTTGGGCTTCGCCCGACTCTATGTATGAGGGCGCCTTGGGCGCCCGGCTTTTAGCCGAGTGCGTCGGGCTTCGCCCGACTCTATGTATGAGGGCGCCTTGGGCGCCCGGCCTTCAACCGCGTGCGTCGGGCTTCGCCCGACTCTATGTATGAGGGCGCCTTGGGCGCCCGGCTTTTAACCGAGTGCGTCGGGCTTCGCCCGACTCTATCTATGAGGGCGCCTTGGGCGCTCGGCCTTCAACCGCGTGCGTCGGGCTTCGCCCGACTCTATATATGAGGGTGCCTTGGGTGCCCGGCCTTCAACCTCGTGCGTCGGGCTTCGCCCGACTCTATGTATGAGGGCGCCTTCGACCGCGTGCGTCGGGCGTCGCCTGATTCTAAGTATGAGGGCGCCTTCGGCGCCCGGCCTTGGACCACGTGCGTCCTGCTTCGCCTGACTCTATGTATGAGGGTGCCTTCGGCGCCCGGCCAAGGACAGCGAGCGTCGGGCGTCGCCTGATTCTAAGTATGAGGGCGCCTTCTTCGGCGCCCGGTCTTGGACCGCGTCCGTCGGGCTTCGCACGACTCTAAGTATGTGGGCGCCTTCCGGCCTTCGGCCTCAGGAAATTGGTCAATATGCTATCTCAGGCTTGGAATAAAGTTAAGCTAGATTAAGTTTTAACGTTTTCAACCCTATTCGCGCCATTCATAGTCTATTAACTATTAGGACCCCGAATAATACCTATTGTTATTCCGGATACCTATATTTTCTATTATCCTCTATCTAAAGTCTTCATTTGAATGTCTCATTCAATAATATTTGTTTTTATTAGATTTGTTTAAGTTACATATTTTGTAAACTCTTAATCTCTCAAAAAAAGACATAAACGCATATAATGTGTATATATTATTAATCGCCTTTAAAAGCTCTTCATTTTGATACCCCACTTGATAGGTTTGCAAAAAAAATTTTTCTAAAGTTTGCGCATTATGACGTAATACGCCCGCCATATTGAATTTTAAGTGACGTCACATATCCTATGTTCATTGGGGTGACGTAAGGATTCCAATGATACATCACTCATTGAAATCGGTTAAGGCATTCAGAAGTTATGGTGGAACAAAGAAACTCACATACATACATACTTACACAGAAAAAAAAAATTACTTGAAGCAAGTAATATTATTTGAGTCAAGATCTTTTGGGATTTCGATATAAGGAAAATGGAGAATTACTTAGATTGAGATATAAAATGTTTCGCATTACAGTTCTTAGACCAAGAACTACTTTTTTGTATCAACATTTTAAATATCTCTTCCACTAAAAGCTAATAACTGTTGTTTCAAGAGAGAAAGCATTTTGACATAATTATTCCTTTTCTTAATTTAACATTGAAAGGCTCTTTAACGAAGATTGAATGTATTTTGTTTATAATAGTATTAAAAATTGGCTCAAAAGCGTTAGTTCTTATTGTAAAATAGCACATATTCTCTTCAAATGATGTAAGGCTCTTTTTTCAAAAGCTAAATTGTTTAACCCAAGAACGAAAATATTTAAAACAAGATATTTTCGTTCTTGGGTCAAACAATTTAGCTTTTAAAAAAGAGCCGTACATCATTCTCTTCAAATGATGTAAGGCTCTTTTTTTAAAAGCTAAATTGTTTGACCCAAGAACGAAAATATCTTGATCTAAATAGCTGATTAATTTACTCAAGAGCGTTTTGTTCTTGTTGTCAAATGGCCCATATTCCGGTCAAATGATGTAAGGCTCTTTTTTTAAAAGCTAAATTGTTTGACCCAAGAACGAAAATATCTTGTTCTAAGTAACCGAGATAATTTACTCAAAAGCATTAATTGTTCTTGCAAAATAGTTCCTTTCTTGTTGTAAAATGGAACTTATTCGAATCAAATGAAGTAAAGCTCTTCTTTTAAGAGTGTTTAATTCTTCTTATAAAAAGTGTCATTCTTGTCGTAAAATGGAACGTATTCCAATCAAATGAAGTAAAGCTCTTCTTTTAAGAGTGTTTAATTCTTCTTATAAAAAGTGTCATTCTTGTCGTAAAATGGAACGTATTCCAATCAAATGAAGTGAAGCTCTTCTTTTAAGAGTGTTTAATTCTTCTTATAAAAAGTGTCATTCTTGTCGTAAAATGGAACGTATTCCAATCAAATGAAGTGAAGCTCTTCTTTTAAGAGTGTTTAATTCTTCTTATAGAAAGTGTCATTCTTGTCGTAAAATGGAACGTATTCCAATCAAATGAAGTAAAGCTCTTCTTTTAAGAGTGTTTAATTATTTTTATAAAAAGTGTCATTCTTGTCGTAAAATGGAACGTATTCCATTCAAATTAGGTAAATCTCTTCTTAATCACGACTATAAGGTGTGCCGTTCTCGAGAATGTTCTCCGTTTACTATGGGCTTTGAGCGAGAACGTTTCCTATACAAAATGGAGAACATTCTCGAGAACGGCACAACATGAGCTACAACACTTTTCATACGGACGTTTGTGTATTTATCCTAGTTACAAAATATACCATTTTATTTTTGTTTTATTCTTATCATTTTAATGTCTCAAATGAAATACTTATGATGTATTTTTTTATCTATTTAACATCTTTAGTTTTGTTTGCCTACCTTTATAATAATTATGGTCATTTCATCACTATAGACTTTGCGACAATTATGACTTGATTAAATTACCTACCTCAATAAAACAATAATAAAATGGTATATTTTGTAACTAGGATAAATACACAAATTTCCACTTTTAAAGAAGAGGTTTAAATTTTGATGGAGTGCGTGTCCCTTTACAACAAGAACCAGAAATACAAACTTAAAAGAAAAGCTTAATGTAAGTATGTAATTAGAATACGTTCTATTTTACAACTAGAATGAACATGTTACAAGAAGAATTATCTTAACCCACAGAAGTGCTAATCAACTCAAGCTTTAACTTTTTACAAAAAGACTTGTGCCGTTTTAAGTATGAATGAGTTTTGACAGTATTCCAGTCTAATTTATACAAGCCAAATTAGTTTTGAAACACATTTATACCTATTCGGAAATAATGGAATGAAAGTGAAATGTAAGTTTCTCATTTATTTTATGCACCAGTTAAAGAAAGTAATTACAAATTCAGAACCTATGAGTATCACTATACAGTATTAAAATTGAATTTAGAACGGAAAACATTTTGACTTATAAGCATATAGGTACATAAATGTGTGAGCTACCAAGATTGATTAGAGCTACAAAGTACCAAGATTCTCTACAAGTCAAACTTAGAATAAATCACGTCAATTGTAAATAGATGGTGCAAATACTTAAGTAGGTACATAAGACCAAATGTCATAGATACAATTTCTGTAGCTTAGTATATTTTTACATTTCAAGAACTTTATAGTCTAAGATCCGTACTAAGCTCGATCTTCACCGACGTGTTAACCAGGTGAAAATAATATTTTATTAAGTAAAATAAGTTTCTGAACATGTCTTACTATGGTAACCTCAATAAAAATGGTCAAGATTATATAAAAAAAAATTCAAAGATTTTTAAAAAATAATCTTGACCATTCATTTTTATTGAGGAGACATGTTCAGAAACTTATTTTCATCTGGTTAACACGTTGGTGAAGATCGAGCTTAGTACGGATCCTATACTATAATAAAATTAAAACGTCTAAGTTTAAAACGTCAACTATATACGGTGGTACCTACTGTATCATACACCGTATGGATTTGATACACTTTTTTTGAATAATTACGTGGAGGTGCTCACACACTTGGGGATACTTGGCGTGAAAAACGTGGTAAATCTTAAACAACAAGTCGAACGTCTTTGCAGCTGAATGCACGTGGTATTTGATATCATGAATAACGATGTATATCTGGGCGAAGTTTTGTAGCGGTCGCTGTATGAGCACGGAGGGTTGCACAGTATCCTTCCGGGCTGCAGCCTTAGCTTTCTGGGCTGCGATTACGCTGTCGATATCTCCGGCGTCCTGCATTAAAAACATAATTTAAAAGTAATGCCATAGTTCCCAGGAATATCCCACTGCTCAGCAGAGGCTCCACTACAAAAATATAAGTTCTTTTTTCTTCATTAAAATATGTACAGCAGAGACTTAGTCATATAGAAAATGGAATTTTAAGGTACACAATAGTTAGTTGTTTTACAAGGGGGCAAAGTTGTTGTTTAACCGCACGTGCCAATATTGAAACCTGAGCAACCGAAAGATTCCAATATTGAACCACTCGCGAGCGTAGTGAGTGGTTCGAAAAGTGGAATCTTGTGCGTTGCGAGGGTTTCAAGGGACGAAGGTTAAACAAACTTTGCCGCCGAGTGAAACACAAAAATGTTCACCACACCAACACGAAGAAAACACTGACTATAAAACATCAAACTAAATCAAAACTATCAATTTATTCAATAATTATGATTCAAAATAGTCATATATATTTCGGTAATTTCCACCAGGAAGCTAAAATTAAAGATATCAAGTGAAATTTTGTTTGAAATTATTTGGCACTCTAGTGGATAAAATGCAATTTTGCTATCTGTTTTTGAATAGCAAAGTAAGCCTTTACCAGTTGGTGTGGTGAAAAGTTTTTAATTTTTCCCTTAATTATTGTAATTAAATAAAGAAGTAACAAATACCAAAACATGGTAAGTAAAATATGACTTCATTATGGTGGCTCTATGGCAACTTTGCATGCCTTACAGTTTACACACGTAGAGTGTGTTTAGTAAAACGTCCCACTTTGTCGGTTACCATTAAGGCGAGGTTTACTTGTATCTTTATATGAATAAACTGACAAAGCGGCTTTATAGCAATCGACAAAGTGGGACGTTGTCCCATGCACACTCACTAGTAATGATTTTCATAAAAAATGAGTGGGAAATATTAAATGGAATACTACTTTATTATGTTCTGGGAACATATTTACCAAAATGAAATATATTGAACTCGCTTGACTCGAAGAGTAAAATAGTAAAACATTAACTGAACAGTTACACAACTTTTATAGTTAATAATATAAATGTATATTAATAATAAAATAAATAGAATAAAACCCTGAAATTTGGATTGGATGCATCTAATACTTACATCTATCTGAACTAATAAGCCCTGGATTGATTCAGTGGTTGAGAATTTGACTTTCCTAGATTTCCGGCCTTTGGGTGGTATTAAAAAATATAGCAGGTAAATCTGCACCGGAATTATTTTGTCTGAAATTAAAAAAAAATTATATGAGACATTAGACTCACACATATTTTCATAAAATGATCAATTATGAATGCATTGTAATTAATTACGTTTTAACGGCCTCTGTATCTTTCTTCGTGGGTAGTGACTCTGCCTATGAAGTACAAGGTCCTGGGTTGAACTTGAATCCCATTTGAATTTGAACATTTTCAAGTTGTCATCCAACAAACTGAATGCTAATGGCTGAATGTGATCTGCTTGTGTGCTCTTTTTCTTTTCGTTCGTTTTTTTGCGTCGTTGTCATTGCTGTGAAAAATAAATTGATGATTGCGATGGCAAGTATACCTACTAAAATAAATATAAGACGCTTTGATTAAGAGAAGTGTTCTAAAGGAAATACGGCGTTTATTTTTAATGTATTTAGTGTAGTAACTGGCCACAGTGGCCACCTTACACCAAAATCATTTTTGGTGTAATGAATTCTGTGACCTATGAAATAAGCTTTGTTCATAGGTCACAGAATTCATTTTAGTATAACATGGCCAGTAATAAAAATCTTATGCTAAAATCAATTCTATTTATATATGTATGAAATTTATCTGTAATATTCATATTCATATATTCATATTCATTTATTCATAAAATTAACAATTTTACATGTCAAAGTTAAAGTTAAATTATCATAATTAGGGTACAATACAATATTACATTTTAAAAATAGAAAATACTCTCAAATAAATTCAATAATTAATTTAAAAAAGAAATAGATGTTGAACAATAATTACAAAAAATAATAATAATAGTATGTGATCGTATTGAACATTAAATTGCATTATTATTATAATATTCTGAGATGTCATAAAAAGCATTAATATAAATTGTATACATATATAAATAGAATTGAGGTGGCTAGTTATTTTGAGGAATGTCTTACCAGAGTATCTACTTTGCTGTCTTTTCAAATGGCCCAGGTTTCAAGAAAATCATGTACAGTTTCAATTGTTTGTGTCTTAATTCAAAGGTGTTATTCCACCTTTCACAAACTTGGTCCCATAGCTCATTATATTTCAGCCAAATAGCGTCGTCATTTGAAGCAGTCCCTGAAATAAAACAAAAAAAAAATTATCGAAACTTCGCTATACTTTGTGAAATCAAAAGGAAAAAAGACAACAGACAGACAGAGTTACTATTGCATTTATATTATTAGTAGGTACGAATATAAGTATGGATTTTACCTTGATTATTTTCCACAGACTCTACATCTGTATCCGAATCCCTATTAGAGCAAGTGGGTTTAAGCCCCTGCACTTTTCTCCTGATATGTACAGGAGATTTCGAACCTTGTCCACTAATTTGCCTTTAGCGGGCACATATTTTCTTGAAGCAGATTTGCATGTTGGCACAGCTTTCATATAGTAGGTATATATACTTTCAGTTGGGAAAAGTGAAACTATTTTTGCAGCTAGCAAATTGAATTCTTCTGGTTTGATGTTGCTGAGGAAAAAAATATTTTGAATAATCTTCATTCATATTTAAGTATTAATACTAATTTTATTATAGAAACCAGACAGAAAACCATCACAACTACCCTTGACGTAAATGCATAATTTTGCTCCCTTGTGAAAGAATATCTAACTCGCACTAGTCGTCAATCCATCTGGATTGACATGCAAGTACAGTCACCTGTAACCTGTAATAATATCTTACGCAATAAAGGCTGCAAAAATATCTGCCACTAATACCTTATGAGACATTGTAAGAGTGTGTAAGATATTTTTGAGGCCTTCGTTGTGTAAGACATTATTGCAGGTGACTGTACCAAGCCTGAAACTACTGCTGTCTGGTCTCCTATAATCCATTAGCTAAGTACTTACTTGTTAACAATAAATGTGTAGTGATATTTCACCAAAACATCAACAATGATGCTTCTTTTTGCGAGTTCAATTGTTTGTATTTTTGATAATAATTTAGAACACTATTTACTTGTGGAGTACATTGGCGGATACTCTTCAATTCAAATTATGGCAGTGAAAGCCTACTTGGTACACTTAAGTAGGAATCCAAATCCAAAGTAATGTCTGTCAGAATAACTGACTGATCTTGATCAACTTGCATCACTTCTATACAGTTTGTTTTCGCTTTAATAACCATTAAATCTTCATTGAAGAAGTATGCAGTTTCAGTATCAGTAACTGAGTCTAAGTAATCTTGTAGTTTACTTTTTAGTTTAATTCGGTGCACAATGTGTTTGCAAAGCTCTTTCAAGTATCATTTAAAACCAAATATTTGAACTGTTCCTTGCTTATGTCATTTTCTGTAAAAAAAATAACTTAAATAATTGGATATCAATGATGAATATCTTATATTGAAGCATATTTGATAGCTATCGCGGAACTCTCCTATGTATATTGAAATGGGAAATGAACGAAATATGTGGATCAAAAACGAATAAATATCTGTAATAACTAAAAATAGCACAAAACTACAATATCATTAAGTCTTGCGGTTGGAGACAGGCTGAATCAAAGTCTTCCACTGCGACATGGTGACAAAATATATTTGAAATTTAAAAACTTCAGAAGACAAATGAACATCTTGATCGACCCCGGAGATGTATGGCAGTTGCAAAATAAATGATTAAGAAGCTTTCGTTATTTTGATTTAAAATTTCACGATTTTCACACATTATTTGAACAAAATGGGACTTCGAGTATTAATATAACTTGTTTTATTTACATTCACGTGTCAAAATGCCCATTGCCTCGTTTTGATAAGATAATACTTAAGTTCTTAATAGTTTAGTAACATACAAATATATCTAGCAAATGAGTAAAAATGTAAATGATGTACTTAGGTAATTTTGTTTAACCTAACATTTAATATGTATCTTGGTAAAACAAAAATGCTTACTTTACGCTTTAAAGAGAAACTATTTTATCTGCCATACCTTTTGATCTGCCAGCGATATTCTAGAAAATACACAACTTACTTTTAAAGTTCTCGACGACTACTGACGGCAAATCCCAGGATACCAATTTGTTTTCTGTGTCTTCTTCCATTATTTTAGTAGGTATACTTGCGATTGCAATCACCAAGTTAATTTTACCACCATAACACTTTCACAGCAATGACAACGACGCAAAAAAACGAGCGAAAAGAGCACAGAACAGTACACGAGCAGATCACATTCGGCCGTTAGCTTGGTTTGTTGGATGACAACTTGAGAATGTTGCCAGTATCAGTTTTTTTTTACCCAATAAATACATCAGTAATCACAAGTCCAACCTAGATAATGTAACTATAGATGGTTAAGCAAAGCATGAGAGTAAAAAATGGCGGCAAATTTGAATAATGTGCTCATACATTGTCGTCCCATAGAAAATTTGAATTTTGTTCTCACGATTTGCTTGACCGTCTATATACAGTCTGGCAAAAAAGAGTAGAAAATAATAGGGGCACCACTGTCTATGTAAAACGTCTTGCATATGGCAACTATTGAATCACTTTGACGTCTCTTTTGTATGAAAACAGTAAGTGTAGCCATGATAAAAAAAATAGTTCAATTTCTACTCTTTTTTGCCAAGCTGTCACATGGGAAAGAGGCCCGAAGATTAGTCTCTTTCCGTCTTAATGCTATTGCACGGCGCGATACGTCGCACAGTGGATCGAAACGGGAAACATTCGGTGTTTTTTGGATAAACTATTTTTAAAAATGCTACCCGACGGCAAATTATGTAAGAAATAAAAGTTGTCATGTAGTATTTTTCAAAATAATGCGTATTTGAGGCAAAATTTAATAAAATCTGTTTTTGTTTTATATGCAACCATAAAATAGGTACCTTATTTCAAGAAAATCTTGGGCGATCCCGCCTTCTAACCTATTGGGCTTTATTTTCCTACTTGTCAAAAGTATAAAATCATGCACCAGTTACTTCTGGAGGGGCCTATTTTTAAGGAAGGCAAAGATCATTGAAAAAAATATTTTTCTTCTTAAGTAATAAAGTGCAGGTACGACAAATGATCGACATTTCTATAAAAAAAAACGACATTTTTAACCTGTAAGCAAATTCCAAAAACGTTTAATTTAGAAATAGTACGTTTTATGAGTAAACATACGTAACTTCATGATAGATAATCAGTATGTAATCTATGTGATTGCACTTGTATGGTTTGTAACGTGTCTTTCTTGGTAGGTACATACCTACACTTGAAAATGCCACGCGTTAAGGCTTAACTTTTTTATATCTAAATGTCAATTGTTCGTTGTATGGTTATTTTTAAAACTGTATGTTTTAAATTATGCGAAAAATACAATAAATTATAGACGATCAAGCAAATCGTGAGAGTAAAAAAACAAGCGAAATTAAAATTTTCCATGGGACGTAAAACCCGCGCCCTTGCAGTTTTCAAATTTGCCGCCATTTTTTATTCTCACTTTTTGCTTGACTGTCTATACTAAGAAATAAACATTTTTTTTATTTACATCTCGTTTGCCTCCTATATTAACAATAATAAAAAAAACTTCTAAAAGTAACTGGTGCATGATTTTAATCAAACTTAAAAATAATGCGTATTTCATTATTTTGATAAACACTAGAAAGGAATTTTCGAAATGTATAAGTACCTATGCAAAACTAAGTAGCAACACGCTAAGTAGCTCTATGCCTTTGTTGTTTTATGAAACGGTTTATTTTTTTATGCCTTTTACAATTATTTCAAAAACATATCAAAAGCGTGGTAGATTGTGTGAAGATTGTTCGCTAAACCATTCTCCAAGATTATCGGGTAAAAAATGAATACAGCAACACTGCTCATAGCAAAAAATGCAACTTCTTGAGACAAGATTTGTAAATTTTGTTGCAAGAACTATAGTATGAATTTTCTGAGATGAACTTTTCGGTTTTGCCCTAATCTGCTAAACAAAGGCCTTTGTTTCTATTATTCGCCGCGGTTAGCTCCCGTTTCCACAGCACGTGCTAAAGTCTCAGTGTAGTTAAAAAGCAACTATCATGATAGCAACAAGGTTCAAATTTATTAAACAGTTTGCAGTGTGCAGGTAACTTTTTTTGAAGATGACAAAACGTGTTATCTCCGAAAGGGCTTTTTATGGATTTGAACCTTATTGCTATCATGATAGTTGCTTTTTAACTACACTGAGACTTTAGCACGTGCTGTGGAAACGGGAGCTAACCGCGGCGAATAATAGAAACAAAGGCCATTGTTTAACAGATTAGGGCAAAACCGAAAAGTGCATCTCAGAAAATTCATACTATAGCAAGAAATAATATCTTGGAGCAATAATGCTTTTGCTTTCGAAGGTCTTGATTTAAGATTCAAATATTTCGACTGTCTTGAGACAAAAACGATTTTTTCCGTAACATAGGTAAGTATATATAGGTATACAATACAATTACATGCAAACAGACGAAGTATTTAATCCTCGCTATGGTTTGTACAACGCATACACCGTGTTTCACTTAACACTAAAAACCTGAAAACAGTTTGTTCAGAATCGAGAGTAGAATCGATTGAGCTATATCTTGATGGGGGTAATATTTTTATTTAAATTAGTATTATTAGTTATTTTTTACGTGCCCATTCTATTGTACTCGTAATACAACATTGTGTATATCGCATTGCTAGAGGTTGTTTACCTTTTTTCAGTATTTAGGGGTATTAATACTGGCTGGTTACATGGACGATTATTTTTTCCGCTACTAGTTTGACGTTGTTTGTCAGTTCAATCTTAATGTTTATCATAAGTCATAACAAATTCAACTCTTACCTAATTACAACCTTGTCATTTTGAATATTGAGTTTATTTGCTTACTGCGATTACCTGTCCAATTTGAAGTTTACTGTGACAAAGCTTTAAAGTGTTTTACATTGACATCTTAGCTGTCTATTGGTAAACCTTATGTCGTTGCAGTAACGTACACAAATAAATAGTCTTATGGTTTATGATGGTAGTTAGCAATTATTTTATTGAGTGTAGAGCTAAAAGTCAAGTAGAGCTGTACAGAAAATTAAAAATTCAATTTAAAAAAAAGTAACGATCAGATTAAAAAATGAATACTCTAGATGAGTTTAAAAAAATAAAAATCAGTTGGGGTGTCTGAGGTTTTGAGTGATACCGGAAACACCGTGTATAAGCCAATATTTAGGTATATAGATTGCGGTGCCGGTACAATCTTCAGTACCAGACTAAAATGTCCGGTACCTGCGTCGTACCGGGAATTCCCGCTACTTCGATACTTTTCAGTACCTACTAATTGTTTTTCCAGCAAACATTACTAAAACCCGTGACAAATGCTTTGCTTGCTTCTTATCATACAAATTTATAGTCTATAGTAATACTGAGTGTGGGTGTTGTTGTCTATAGTAGTATTTGTAGTCCTTAGTCATATTATATATTATTACATTCTTCATTGTTAATTTAACTGAATCTTGAGTGAAACTAGTAATATCTTCTACCGAGAAATATATTAGGTACTTGCTTTTAGGATTTCTGATTCTTGATTGTTAATTTAGCCGAATCTTGATTGAACTAGTAATATCTTCCACCGAGAAATTATTTCCTTTTAAAATGTCTAAATTCTTGATTGTTAATTTAACTGAATCTTGAATAAAACTAGTAATATCTTTTACCGAGAAGTATATTATTTGTTTTGAGATAATCTTAATTCTTGATTGTTAATTTAAGTGAATCTTGAATAAAACTAGTAATATCTTCTACCGAGAAATACATTACTTGCTTTTAGAATGTCTAAATTCTTGTTTGTTAATTTAATTGAATCTTGAATGAAATTAGTAATATCTTTTAATACCGAGAAATATATTACTTTCTTTTAGATTGTCTTAATTCTTGGTTATTAATTTAACTGAATCTTGAATGAAACTAGTAATATCTTCTACCGAGAAATATATTACTTGCTTTAAGATTTTTTAAATTCTTGATTGTAAATTTAACTAGATCTTGAATGAAACTAGTAATATCTTTTACCAAGAAATATATTACTTGCTTTAAGATTTTGTAAATTCTTGATTGTAAATATAACTAGATCTTGAATGAAACTAGTAAAATCTTTTACCAAGAAATACATTACTTGATTTTAGAATGTCTACATACTTGGCTGAATATTTCAATAATTCTTGGGTGAACTAAATAATATCTCCTATCAAGTAATATATTACTTGCTTGAATACTTTTCAGTTGTTCATTTGAGATTTAAATGTAATCTTGAGCTAAGTTTGACTCTATATTGGCACAAGAATGAATTCTTAAATCAAATCTGTTTAATCATTCTTCAGGTGAGAAATAAATTAGTTTTGATTTGAGATATAAATTTTGACTCAAATAATATTTGCTTTCATCCAAGATTTTCGGTCTTGAATATGAAGAATTTTAAATTTTTGAAACGTTAGTGAGATTATCTTATTTCAAGATATATATATTTGAGATCAAGAAATATTAGGTGAAACACATCTGGTTCTTGTTTCAAAAAACCATTTTTTTCTGTGTACATACAAACATGAACGCTGAAAACAATACACTCTTTTTTTGGGGCAGTCGTGTAAAAAGCAGGTGAATCTGGTAATAAAGATGATTTACCACCTGTGGAACTACTGGAAGCAGTGATAAACGCATTTTTTTGCCTTGTAGTTTCCTCGCTATAGTGAGGGGAAAAGTTTTGTGTTACACTCGGGTGCAAATGTATTTTACTTCTCGTGTGTTAAAAAACTCGCAAGTTCAGGATTCTACTCTCGAACCACTCGCTTCGCTCGTGGTTCACCTATAGAATCCTTACACTCGCTCGTTTTTCAACTCCACACTCGGCGTTAAACTCGGTGTTGGTCATGATTAGAGAAGCATCTGAGCACCTTTCCAGGTTGCCTCATGGACCTACTCCAAAATCCTGCCAGCTCTTGGACCATAATCATTGCAAAAAAACACTTCAGTCCTTTAGTACATGATCCTCTTGACACGGCGGCAAGTGATTGGAGAGTCGAGTAGGTAGATAAGATAGGTACTTCCCTATGGGCGTATCGGTTTTATAAACACACATACAACAAGTAGGCGCGAAAAATTTATACTTACTTTTCTATGATTCAAATTCACATCATATTTTATTTTTCTAATATTCAACTAGGTAGATAAAAAAAGTGAAAAACAACAACATAATTATTTTTAAACAAATTTAAAAAAAAAACGGAGCTGGGTCTCGAACCTGAGATCTCAAAAATGCAAGTCAAATACTCTAACCCCTGAGCCAAAAAACGAGGTGCCGCCGCCTCGAAATATTGAATCATATTCAGTTATGGTTACTCGGCAATGTAATTAATTATTATCTCACTAGACGGCACTTTTAAACATTGAAAATAGCGCCATCTGTAAATAACTCGAAAACTAAGAGGTACCAGCGACGATAACTCGCGTTTAAGTAGGCCATGTAGCGATGTACTGAGTTACCAATCTTTCTTGATTTATCTATGGTATAGACAGATAAAGTCTAAGAAAAATACGTACCTCAGTACCATACAGAAAAAGGAACGGTGACCTAGATGGCATTACACCTTTGGGGTACGCTCAGCTAGATGGCGCTAATATTATTATTTGACATTTTAACACATATCAAGATAAGAATATGGGCCAAATTGTCAAAACTGAGGTCCAAAAGTTTTAAGCCTGTGTCCAGAGATGGCAGTCTATGCACTGTGATTACACATTTTACTTCGACAGTAACTCTCTATAATACTCGATCCTCTTTGTTCTATGTAAACATATCATTGTTTTGATTTTCAGATACATTGAATGTCTCTAAAAATATTAACGTTTCTATGAATGAAAGTGGAATAAAGAAGAAAAAGAAACATTCAATGTCAGAACCCGCTGAAGAAGAGACGAAAGGTAAATTAATGTATTTGTAATTTTTTTTATTGTCCTGATGTAGTGTCCCACTGCTGGGCAAAGGCCTCCTTTCGCTTCTTCCACTCAACCCTGTATTTGCGTCTGTATTTGTATTATTCAATTAAAAGTATGACACATTACTTTATCTTTGTATTCTGTGTAAACTTATAATTGTTTTGGTTTTCAGATACATTGAATGTCTCCAAAAATGTTAATGTTTCTATGAATGAAAGTGGAATTAAGAAGAAAAAGAAACATTCAATCTCAGAACCCGCTGAAGGTGAGACTAAAGGTAATTTTAATTTATTTATATTATTAAATAAAGTAACCAAATTCATTTATCTCTTTTTATTTTGTATAAACTTATCATTGTTTTGTTTTTTAGATACATTGAATGTCTCGAAAAATGTTAACGTTTCTATGAATGAAAGTGGAATTAAGAAGAAAAAGAAACATTCAATCTCAGAACCCACTGAAGGTGAGACTAAAGGTAATTTTAATTTATTTATATTATTAAATAAAGTAACCAAATTCATTTATCTCTTTTTATTTTGTATAAACTTATCATTGTTTTGTTTTTTAGATACATTGAATGTCTCGAAAAATGTTAACGTTTCTATGAATGAAAGTGGAATAAAGAAGAAAAAAAAACATTCAATTTCTGAACCCGCTGAAGATGAGACTACAGGTGATTTTTTTTTTCATACTAAAAAGTTAGAACTGTATAAGCTAGGTACCCAACCTATTTTTGTTCTGTATAAACTTATTATCATTGTTTTGATTTTCAGATACATTGAATGTCTCCAAAAATGCTAACGTTTCTATGAATGAAAGTGGAATAAAGAAGAAAAAGAAACATTCTATATCAGAAGCCCCTGAAGAGGAGGTTAAAGGTAATAGGCTAATTTCCTATACTTAAAATAAAATATTTTATGCAGTGCACGAAATAAAACACCACATAATTAGAAGAAATATGTTGACTGTAGTTATGTTTAAACATAATTTCTATTTAATAAGTCAAAGAGAAAGATATAAAGTTAATGAATTGACCGTGACGTCACTCCTCAGTATTTCATAGTAATTCCCTATTAGCAAATCGTTTTGACAGTTCTTGAAAAGAAGCTGATTTGACTAGTAGGAAACTAGCCTATTGTAATGATTTATTTGATAAGTGCAACTAAGTTATTTCTGTTCTGTATAAAAATTGTATTGATGATGATAAAAATTGTGGTGGTGCTATGCATAAAAGCCTTATTGCTTTAGGTACAATAAAGACATTTTCATTTAAGTTTTCAATAGGAATTCGTCTTGCAAAAGAATGCCACTAAATATCATTGTCTTGTTTTTCAGATATCTTGAACGTCTCGAAAAATGTTAACGTTTCATTGAATGAAAGTGGAATGAAGAAGAAAAAGAAACATTCTATATCAGAACCCGCTGAAGAAGAAACTCAAGGTAGTTACTATAAAGCAAAGGGTTACTGTCAAAGTAAAATATGTAATCACAGTGCATAGACTGCCATCTCTCGACACAGGCTTAAAACTTTTGAACCTCAGTTTTGACAATTTGGCCCATATTCTTAGCTTGATATGTGTTAAAATGTCAATTAATTTTAGTAGGAGGTAGGGCATAGCGAATGATATTCCGCTTTGTGTGGTAGGGCACAGCACAGCGGATATCGTCTCGCTCGAATCTAGAGCAGAGCCCAACTGGGGTAGTACCTCCGCCTTACAGAAGACCGCAGCCAAATAGCACTAGACCCTACTCATAGTGTTGTGTTCCTGTCGGTGAGTAAGGCTGCCAGAGCTCAACGAGGGTGCGGTGTGCTGATGACGGGAGGACTTACGGAACTAACTTGTTCCGTTTATTGTCCTTTGAGTCGTCGGCAACCCGAACCCTCCTTAGAACTTGTACACTCCTTTTTGCTGTGTACTTAACACAGCAAAAGGGAATGTACAAGTTTCTAATGGGGTGGCAACGCGCATGTGACACTGTTTGAGTTGCAGGCATCCATAGGTTACGGTGACCGCTTTACATCAGGCGGGCCGTATACTTGTTTGCCACCGACGTAGTATAAAAAAAAAATATTAATATTAGCGCCATCTAGCCGAGCATCCCCCGAAGGTGTAACGCCATCTAGGCCACCATACCTATTTCTATGTGGTTCTGTAGGCCTACACATTATTGCCGCGAGAGTATGTCGTCACGAGATAGATCACACGTCTTCTTTTAACTGTATCAATGACATAAGGACGGGTAGTCTATCTCGCGGCGACATACTCTCACGCCAATCATGTGCCAGGCCTACTACAGACAGAGGTACGTTTTTTTCTTAGACTGTAGCTGTCTATACGGAGTTACATATGTCTTTGCTATAAAGTCTACTTTCATATTTTACCCGTATGTCTTTGTATGTGAATCGACTTTATTTATTTTAAACGCGAGGTCATTTTATGCGATAGACGCAGCGTCGAATGCAAGCGACCACATAGTGTATGAAAAGTGACAATGCGCTTACAGTAAGCGGCCGTACCATTATCTCAACATTGCGTTGTAGTACTTATAGTTATATACTCTTTTTTTTGTTACGCACGCCATGTTTACCTTTGATTGTGACACCATGCCTTTACACGTATTAGCTTGTACTTTATTATATGTCAACAATGTTGGTAAACCTTAATGAATAAAGTAAATAAATAAAAAATTGCATGCGCTCAACGCTGTGCCATATTGTGAAGACTCGAAGACCTTGACGCTAAACGCTAGCTCCGAAAATCTCGGCCCAAGCCCTCCTACAACTACACTTGCAACACTGTACATCAGCCCTAAGGGCCGTGTCTTTTTTTTCTTTATGGCATCCCTCATGTTGGTATTATTGGTTCATTCATTGTCTATTGTTAATGCAAACTTTTTTTTAGATACTTTGAACATCTCTAAAAATGTTAACACATCTATCAGCGAAAGTGGAAAGAAGAAGAAAAAGAAACATTCTATGTCAGAACCTACTGAAGAGGAATCTCAAGGTATTTATAATCTCCATATATTTTTAAACTTTAGCAGTTTCATGTGATCAGACTACCCCTTTTGGGAATACAGACTATATATGTATGTTATTTAACCTACTCGTTGAGCTTCATTTTATAATTTTAACATGAATCAATTGCCCAATTATTGTGATTGAAACACCGCGAATATAACACCTACATCATCATTCGCCTGCCCTTATGCCAGTCATTTGGGGTCGGCGCAGCATGTCCTTCTCTTCCATACCCCCATACCTCTCTATCACCCGCGACCTCATAACAACTACATAAAAAATATAATACGTTATATCTTTTCTAGTAGTTCCTGAAACTGAATATAATGATGACAAAACAAATAAAAAGAAGAAACGCAAGTCCTCCCTAGCTGCTGAACCTGAAAGTAGTAAGTATAAACTAATTACAAAACTACATCAGTATCACCTATATTGACAGCCTCAATGGTCCAGATGTCATTTTAAACGTCCAACTTTGATGAAATTATGGCGTTGACTCAATCCTTACAGACCTGCGTGCGTAGCCGAATGCACTAACGCTCACGAAACGAAACGCTCGTAGATATCTATCTCTATCGCTCTTGCGTATTGGCGCGACAGAACCAGACTACCTTTCGCCTTTCGCGACGTTTCGTTTTCGTTGCGCGTCGTAGAAATGCCATTCGGCTACGGGGCCTGACTCTATTCAAAAATGAGTTTTTCTGTCCCTCTCATTTCATAATTTTCTGTTCTACACAGCGTTTATTTTTAGATTACTGGTTTGTAATGGTCAATTATAAAGATTAACCCTTAAATGCATGATTTTTTTCTTTTAGCTAGAAATTAATAATGTGATAGACAATGGTTTTCTGACTCTAGGAAAAATAATAAAAAAATATTTAACATCGATTTTAATACTAAATCAGTGTTAGAAGTAAAATAGGCTAAATCTTACTTATATAAATATATAATTATAAGTAAAATTTATAAGAAAACTTTTACTACTATTAAAAAGGTACACTATTTGAGAAACCCCTATGATAAAATGATTAAACATAAAATAGTTACTAACTCTGAAAAAATCTGCCTGAATCATGTACTAAAAATCACCATCATCCAGTTTTTTCACACTTTTCCGCCATTTTTTCTTAAATGGTTGGAAATAATGTTTTTATTTAGTAATTGAGATGTAGGATCTAAGAAAAATAAATAAAAAAGTACAGCTTATATTTTGGCTATAAACTAGCCAAAATATACATACATTGTAGCCAAATGGCAACAATATGCATTTAAGGGTTAACATTGGCTTATAAATATTTATATTAATTTGTTTAAAACTATTTCTTTTTCAGGTGACCTCTTCTTCATAGATACGACTGGAACCTTATTGGATAATAAAGGTAGGTGCTTTTAATATATGTTGTAAACTTTATGTTAAGTTAAAGTCAATTTTAAACCGCTTATTTGATTATAGATGAATTTTACGAGCTCAATGATCCGCCGTTAAATATCTTGTACAAAAGCAAAAAGAAGGAATACAAGGCAAATATAATTATAAATCGAAATAAAACTGAACAAAACGGTAGTGGAAGTGTTTCGATACCATATTACTAAAATATTTTTTCCTTGTAGTGTGTGCCAGTTGTAGTATGTAGATTATGTAGAATATAATTTGTGCTATATGTAGAAATATAATACACGACTATTGTTCATACTAATGTACTGAACATTTGGCAATGTAGAATTACTCGATTTCCAGCAAATCTTCTGAACATAATCCCCTTATTCATAAACGTACACTAAAGTTATCAAGCCGATAAAGTTCGTTTGTCCCTTTCTATCACACCAATACGTCGGAAAGGGACAAACGAGCTATATCGGCTTGATAACTTTAATGTATGTTTATGAATAAGGGAGTTAGCATTTTTCTGTGAATGCATGCATCCTTTACCTTTGACATGTTGTGTTTTTAATTTAATTACTTTTTAGGGTTCCGTACCAAAAAGGTACAACAGGAACCCTTATGGTGCGACTCTGTCCGTCTGTCTGTCCGTCTGTCACATTCCTAAATATCTCAAGAACTACTAATGCTATCAACTTGAAATTTGGAATAGTTGTGAACATTGTAAACCTCTACAAATAGAAAGTATAATTTTTTTTAATATATTAATTTTAATTGTAGAAAATGGCCAAAATGAAAGGGGGGCAAACTGTAAATTTCAAGTTACTAGGTCAAGTGGGGTATCGTTGGAAAGAGCTCAAATTGAACGTAAATAAGCTCTTCTCCTCTTCTTCAACCTAGCGTTTTCCCGGCCTAGCGCCAGGGTCCGCTTTCCTGCTCAGCCTTCTCCACTTTGCCCGGTCTTCGGCATCCTGAGGTGAAAGATTGTTCTCTTCCATGTCCGCTGTCACGACGTCCAGCCAGCGCTTCTTAGGCCTACCGCGGCCGCGTGACCTAGGGCCTTGGACGATGAGGTTGAGGCATCTGTTTCCGACGTAGTCTACCGTAGTAAATTGAACGTAAATAAGCTATTTTTTATAATTTTTTTGTTGTGGAAAAAGAAAGAATTTTGAAGGAAAATGTAAAAAAAATACCGTTCCCCCCCCTTATCTTCGAAGTTTACTAACGAAAAATTATGAAAATTTTAGTAAACATTGGTTTTATGCTATATATTACAGGAAAAATATAATCGTGTTTGTATTTTGAATACTTTTTTTTTAATTCACAAAAAACTTTTCAGATTTTTACTTTCAATTTACCCACCCTTGCGGATGTATATCGTACTTCAAATTAATACGAGATGTTACGTAAACCATCTTCTGTCCAATAAAGTAAAAACTGTTTAAATCGGTTAACATTATAAAGAATTATCCCTGAAAAACCAGGTCGCGCAAATTAGTTAGCAAATTGACCGGGAGATGGCGCTATACACTATAATACTCATTAGTGCCTATACTTTTGTCTTCTAGTCAAGTCATTAGAGTTATATGAAAATATGAGATTATTTTTACTAGGTAGTTTGAAAGAAAGTTTGTACGGAACCCTCGGTGGGCGAGTCCGACTCGCACTTGGCCGGTTTTTTTTTCTAAGTTACTGGCAGAATACCAGCGATGTGGCTTGCCACATCACAACGCTGAGCCAGCGCCTTTTGTACCACGACACATGTTTCTTTATAATTTTGTTTCTTTTTTCTTTGGTTAGTTAAGTTAAGCGGTGTACTCACATTTCTTTTTTCCTGTTTATTATGTAAGCCTTTATATAATTGTGTTGTGGATACGAATAAAGTTATTTATCTATCTATCTATCTACTACCCATATTGTATGACGCGTTACTACTGATAACATGTTTATTACTTTTTTTATATTTCCACAGAAAACACTGCAGAATCAAATCCGCCCATAACGCCCAAAAGCGAAAAGAAGAAAAAGAAACAAAAGTTAGAAGCATTAGGTAAATACAGATTTAATAATATAATGTTTCAACACCATATTTTTTTACCACTTCCACCAAGTAATTGCACATGGAGCACAAGAACACGTTTTATGATAGAAAGTCACATAGTGGATATAATTCTATTTAATTTTTGTTTAAAAATATTGAGGAGTAGGTATAAATGAATACAGTATAAATATAAATAAATAGTTTCCAAACGTATCTTAATTTAATAATTTAACGTTTCAGTTCCCGACGACGATTCAGATGGAGCCCCAGAAGAAACCCCGTATCAAAGTGAAAAGGCGTCCGAAATAGACTTGCAAACTATAGGTAAGTACCTAATTTATCTACAACTACATATTAGAATAGGCTGTTCATGAACTGACTGATCGAAATGCTACCTATAATAGGTATATAGTATATGTAGATAATGTTACTGTTCTTCTTTCGCCAGAGTGCAGTACTAGCACAAACTGCAAACCGTAACTAACTAGTCTAAATCCTATGTCAGACAGTATAATTAAAACATATTTTCTCAAACATGCAATGAAATATTGTCTTTACGTTCCTTAAAATGGGCTGGGAAGTATCGCTTTTTGGGCGCAACAGCTCGAGAGGACTGTAAAGGGATTTCATATTATTTTTCAGGCCTAGGCCTGCAAAGTAACTTTTTTTTATAAAATATTGTCCTTTAGAGCATTTTTATTTTATTTCATTGTATGTTTGAGAAAAGCACTGTACATGCCTCGGCGTGAAAACGGATTCCCGGCCTCGTATCCCTATCCGGCCGGAAATCCTCATTTTCCCGGCCTCTGATGTAATGTACTATTTTTTGTATTACAGAAAATGTTAGTGAAGAAGGTAGTGCCAAGAAAAAACATAAAAAGAAGAAGAAAAAGAAATCGGCGCCCGCTTCTGATGAATTAGGTATGTTTGTCTTAAATAAATATACTAAGGAATATGGGGTTGAGAACTGTCAAAGGTTTTTATGGAGGGCGCCACTATTATAGGTAAACCTAGCTGTTTCTATATTTGGATTAAATAATTAACTTTGGGCCACCATATTTAACCTCTCGTATGCCAAAATACAGATCTGTGCGAGAATTTAAATTTATTATAATATTAATAATTGTGTCGCTTAACTTCAAACCTGGGTAAATCCATTCTGCTTTAAGGTTGAATATATAAAAAATATAATATGATCTGAAAGATAATCAACCTTACAGCAGAATGGATTTACCCAGTTTTGAAGTTAAGCGACACAATTTATGTTGTCACTTGTCACGAATAAATGATTTCTATTCTATTCTATTATTTTTAAATCTCAAGTTACTTTTTCAATCATTTATCAAATTTGACATGCGGCATACGAGCGGTTAACGTAGCGATGACAGGTAAACCCTATGCTAGCGCCATCTGTAAAATAATTCCAAATTAATTATATATCCAATTTAAAACTACTGTAAGCCACTTCTAACTTGGGAAAGGTATTTCTAATCTCCCACTATTAAACATTACATGAATGGCAGAAAGCACAGAAATGACGTACCAAATCCACTTCACCGAGAAAGTAAGTGGCTGTACTCGGTTTATCACTAAATTAATTATTTAGTTCGATAACGAATAAACAACTTTTCAGCTAAGAAAGCATTAAATTGATTACAACTTTTATCTTTGATTTTAGGTGAAAACTTTGCTGCTTCTGACTCTAAGAAACGCAAGCGGAAATTGTCTAATGCGGAAAATTCTCAAGAATCTAGAGGTATAGTGCTAATTTCTAATTATTCTATATTTCGTAGCCAGATCAAACCTCGGCGAATCCTCACGCCTTCGCCATAGCATATAACTATTGCACTTGCTTGCAAAATTTCACAAGATCTATTTGAGAAATAAGTTAATTTCTAGACATACGGAACATGGAGACCAGACCAGCCATTATGTCCTTCTGTCTAAAGCTTTCTTGAATTTACTTGACCTATATACGTTAATGTTCAACGTTTAGAGTAAGATAAAAGTTTTAGAGTAGGATAAAAGTTGCATATTTCAAAATTGTTAATAATATAATTGCATGAAGTGGCCCGTAGCTGTCTTGTTATGTCGTATTTGTAAAGAAAATTCCTACGACAAATACATACGACTTAAGATTCGTTGTATTACAAAAGAGAGCCATTCGTTCTATTTACAACTTAGGAACACGTGAATCAGTAAGAGAACTCTTCAAAGAAATTAATATCTTAACTGTAGCTTCCCAATACATTTATGATAGTATAATTTATGTTGTTAAGAATTTAGACTGTTTCACTAAAAATTCTGATATCCATAATTATAACACTAGAAACAAAAATAAGCTTGCCATAAAGAAGTTTCGTGTCCGTAAAGTACAGAAGTCATTTGTTGGTCAATGCATTCATTTTTATAATAAGTTACCTGACACTGCTTTGAGATTACCCCTCCCAGCTCTTAAGAACTACTTAAAAAAATCATTGATGTTAAAGGCTTATTACAGAGTCGAGGACTATTTGACAGACAAACATGCATGGCCCGAACCAGAAACTACAAAAAACGAATAGCAATTAAAATAATTGTATTATGTATAGAGGACACAGTTCAGATAAGAAAGCACATCAAATATTTTATATTTTATGTTGTGTATGTAAATTACATATTTAATGATATTGAGATTCATATTATCTTTTTCTTCTGTGACAATTTGATATGTTTTCTCTGAAGAAGAACGACGTATTAGTAAGCAATAATATAATTTATTGAAATTAATTTCCATAGAGTACCTAGTCTGTTCATATTCTTTGATGAATACTTTTGCATGTTAAATTGTATCTTGTTATTTAATGCATGTTAGTTAATAAGATGTAATGTTTTGAAAAGAAGTTGCCCGCCGAGTTTCTTGCCGGTCCCATAGTGGATACCCCCCTCCCAACTGAGGGGGGACTGAAATCTTCTCGAGGCTGAGGCGTAGGGTTAGAGCCGGCGTAGCTTTATTTGACGTTCATATGCGCATTGTAATATGCCTACTTGAAAAATAAATATTTCATTTTCATTTCATTTTCATATTTCATTTTCATTTCATTTCATTTTCATTTCATTTTCGTAGTTAATCTTCATGACTTTTTCATTGCAGATGTTCAAGAGAGCGTGGAACAGCATAATCAATTGGCCGGCAGCAAGAAAAAACGCAAAATCTCGCATAATGACGATAACAACACGTCAGGTAAGAAGTATTATCATTCACTAGATATTTTATTGTCAGTGGTTATTACACATTGACATCTGCCCCGCAATTTTATTGATGGTGATGATGATAAAAACTATCGTATGTACTCTGTATATGAAAATATCAAGATAAGATAAAAGACATTTATTCATGACAATCACATAATATGAGTTTATGAAAGTTTGCAAGGCATGTTATGTAGCACTTGGCATTATCGATTACGAATATACGTAATATAATTATAATATATTTAACATGATATAAATTTAATAAACTATATATCGTCAACTCCGCGTCGGCGGCAGAAAGTCTGGACCAAGCAAAGAGGCTTGTATTGCAAGCCATAACTCATTTTGGGTCATGGCGCCAACCAAGTTTATTAAGCTAACTAGCCATTTAATAAGCTATTCTTGGATTTGGAGGGAAAATAAGGCACATCCCACGCAGGTAGAATCGCAGGCATAACTTAATATTGAAATAAATTACAAGTAAACTTGTGCGCGCAAATTTTACCAATATCGGTTCAACCGTTTAGATGTGAAAATATTATAAAATGGAAATGTATTCACAGAAATAACGTGCAAATCAGTTTTATTTTTGGTGTGGCACGTGCACAGTGAGCTGCAAAAATGCATGGCGAATTTATCAATGAATTCATTCATAATTTCTCCATGCAATTTCGCAGCCAGTGAGCTTACAAGCACTTAAATTATTGTTATTATTTCAGGCTCGAGTGAATCGAAAAATGCTAAGAAAAAGAAAAAGAAACATCTTGATGTTGATTTCCAAGATACGGCATTTACATCAGGTACTTTGACAAATTATTATTTGCATAAACATATTTTATGAAGCCGTTTGCTTATAATCGTATTTAATCCTTTCGCTGATTGTGTTACGCCTGTCTACGCACTGTCACTGAATATACATATACAGTCTGGCCAAAAAGAGTAGAAATTAAAAAGTGGCAACATTGTAGTATCATCCCTTTCAAATCGATACTTGTGAGTAAACGGGACGACACTACGATGTTCCCACTTTTTAATTCCTACTCTTTTTCGTCAGACTACTACGTGCATGTATTTTTGGTGACAGTGATGACCTGTCGACGTACTATCACCGAAAGGGTTAATAAGGAGGTAAACTGATATATTTTCCGCCAGGGTGCGCCACTATAACCGGATCATGTCAGTATGTCACTGTCCAATCGGAACTCACATAAGTACATTTTTTCCGAGTAGTTTCTGCCTTTGCAACACATGCTGTACAACGGTTGCTGTGGCGACATCTATCCTAACCTTTCAGTGTGTCTCGGTGTTGATTTACATCTTGATTTTATATGGCTAGTATTTCCAGTTTTATATAATATTGTTAATTTACAGAAACGACTGAAACACAAGGTAAGAAAAACAAGAAGAGAAAACATAGAGATGATGACGGCGATAACAAACAGACAAAGGTAAAACATTGTTTCTATGAAGAACTTTATTTTTTACAGTTTTTATAGACCATGTTGATTCTAGCATATATTATTTTTTCAGGTTAAAAAGGACAGTTCGTTCCAAGAAGTTCACGTACCGCGTCTTCCAGATCATATCCTTCAACAACTAGATGACAAGTCCAGAAAGAACGAACCATCTAAAGTTATAGCTACATCAAATTTCATTGTCGAAAATGCCAGACAGAAAAGAGCAAAACCTTCAAACTATTTAGAAGAAAGTATTTACCTCGATGAAAAATCCCCACTAAGTAAAAAACAAAAGCAACGCATCAAAAAACCTAAAGTGTTACCATTTATACCCACTGCTTCGATATCAGACAGCGGATATACAACAAATTTCAAAATTAACAAGGTGTCACAAATTGCAAGATTTGAAGCAGAACCGGTCGTGTTTTCCAAAGAAACTTATTTGCAAAAGAAAAATATTAAAAAATTAGGAACTTATGATCGGTACAAAAAGCAAATGCATCAAAAAATGTCTAAATTTTAATGACATAAGTGCCAACTGTGTCAACACACGGTGCAGCAAGGGTCATATTACAGCCATACAGCGGACGCTGGCGTCACAGTGTCTGCAAAAGTCGCATCATGTTATTTTCTATTTAACGTTAGGTCAGAATCGAAATGATTGATATTACGGAATTATAAGTTATTTGCACTCTGTACTATAACAACCTTGTCTTTCATCAGTTTGTTAATATCATGTTCCATTGTTGACAATTACTTTTGACGTGATAACGTCTAATAACTCGTTACTACGGGCAGCATGCACGAAAAAGATGACGTCATTGTCCCGTTTCGCAATATAGTTTTTGCGCCATCTATTGGCGCGCGTTGGAACTAAGCGGCTGATCGATGCGCTCGGTATGGTTATAGCGTGTGGCCTGAGTAAAGCACCACAGCTGGGACAGATGGCGCGCCCGTGTGTTGTTCTCGTTAAGCTGAGTTTAGACCAGCAAGTTATTGCTGCAAGTTTTGAGACGCAACTATAGGTAAGAGTGAGTGGCAAATATCTGCATCTCTTTCTAGCATATACTTCTGTCTCAAAACTTGCAGCAGCGCCGCAGAGATGGGCAAATCGTAATCGATTCCGGATTACACGATTACTTGATTTTACTTTGTAATCCACTACTGGGTGTCAGATTACTTGTAATGTAATCAAGTGAAACGGTAAATTACCATTACATATAAAGGAATCACTAATCATCTATACAATAATTACTATTACCAATAATTCGGAATCATAGTCGATTCAAAATAACTGAAATTATTGACTTGATTACTTTCAGATTACAAATATGTAGTACCTCAGATTGCTGACTGTCACTTTGACACAAAAGTCATCATGGGTGTCGTAAAATAGGTTTTAGGGGTGCTGATTCCAAAATTAATGACCAATTTGGAATCTGACATTGCTGACTGTCACTTTGACACAAAAGTCGTCATGGGTGTCGTAAAATAGGTTTTAGGGGGTGCTGATTCCAAAATTAATGACCAATTTGGAATCTGACATTGCTGACTGTCACTTTGACACAAAAGTCGTCATGGGTGTCGTAAAATAGGTTTTAGGGGGTGCTGATTACAAAATTAATGACCAATGTGGAATCTGACATTGCTGACTGTCACTTTGACACAAAAGTCGTCATGGGTGTCGTAAAATAGGTTTTAGGGGGTGCTGATTCCAAAATTAATAACCAATTTGGAATCTGACATTGCTGACTGTCACTTTGACACAAAAGTCGGTATGGTTGTAGCGTGTGGCCTGAGTAAAGCACCACAGCTGCGACAGATGGCGCGCCCGTGTTTATTATTTTTGAGTGTTTGTAATTTAAAAACATGAAAGATTGCATTAAAATAAGCATCTTTTATAGAATGAAGTTGTTTGAAAAACCTACTTATTTAGGAGTTAGAGCAGTACGAAGTTGCGAATTTTCCCATAGTATTTACTAAGGCGCCAGAGATTTTTTTTACCAATATAACCTATGTAACCTATGTAATAAGGATGTTTTGTTATATAAACTTTTTCTTCTCCATTAATATTTACTGAGATATTAGGGTTCTAAGATTAGTAAATGGCACTAGCACTTTAATAAAATTAACGCGTGTCTCGCAAACGGTCTAGGATACAAAATGACGACTTTTATATAGGTATAAGTTAGGTTCGTTAGGTATCTTCAAACGGCCGAAGGCTATTCTGTGCAGTTTCTGTAATAAGCGGGGCTCCGTCGATATCGCTTTCTGTCTCTGGTGCCTTAGTAATGCTACGGGAAAATTTTGCAACTTTGCACCACTCTAACTCCTAAATTAGTAGGTTTTAAAAAAACTTTAATTTATAAAAGATGCTTATTTTAATGCATTCTTTCTAATAAGAACAAAACACTATGCTAGAAAGAGTGCAGAGGAAATTCTGTAGGCACATTTACAAACGACTGTACGGATATTACCCATATATGTATCCATCTCTATTCGTAACAGGAATGGTTGGTCTTCAAACTCTAGAAACCAGACGGAAACTGCTGCATATTATGCATTACCGCCAACTGTTTCACCATAGAGTAGATGACGCATCCGTGCTTGAGAGAATGGGGCTGCAAGTGCCAAGAGCGAATGTGGTGGTTGGCATGCCGGGCGCGGTGCCGGCGGCGCCTGTTCGCGGCGGCCGGCGCACCGCTCGAGCCCGAGCTGCTCTTAACCGCATCATGTTGGAGACAGACGATATTGACATATTTGCTGATAGTGTTGGTGTGTTTTACAGAAAACTCTTAAGGTTCATAGACTCTACACTCCTTAGGTGATTAATGTAATAACCATAGTTTAACTTTTAAATGTGTTTGCTTTTATTTATGTCAATTTAACATGTACATAATTATATTACCACATAAGTGCTTTGGTGAAATACTGTTAACTTTTGTGTATTTTTAATAAATAAATAAATAAATAAAAAAACGTGAAAAAAGTCCCAGAATCGGGCCCCTTTTGCTATACTCTGACCGCCCCTGTCTATACTACTGTAATGTTTGACGTTATCACGTTAAACTACCGTCCGTAAACCGACTTTACAGACAACCAATTTTTTTTATCATGTGTGTACATTCCAACCTCTGTGTCAGCTGAAATTAGTGAAATGCATATGTATTTATATTTTAAATTGTTTTTAAAATTTGTGTGCCTATCTGAAATCTAAGGGGGAGGCCTTTGCCCAGCAGTGGGACACAATATAGGCTTGTAATGTAATGTAATCTAGTTTAAGAGAACAGTTATTATTTTATTAAATTAACCGTTTGTCCCGCTTGATTTGATACCAGTACTCATTCAATATAGTAATCTTGAGTCTGTTGATTGTGAGCGTCAGAATGGCGGGTGTACATCAAGCAATCCTGGTGTGGTATACGTCAGGAGTTAGTGCTAGCAATGTGCCAAATGTGCGCCAAAATTCGAGCAATGTGCTCTTTGAACTCCAGAGATATTTAAGAAATTAAGACACCCGCCATTCTGACGTCAGGTTGGCGGGTGTACTTCCAGTTCTAGCTAATGGCTGCTTACTCGAGGGTGAAAGTACTGCCTAAGGTTAGTGCTCGCAATGTGCTTCCACATGTATGAAACACACACTAATTCAGAGAGCCGTTGAAGAGTAATATGGGATTGAATAAATATATCTATAACGCCTGCTGAAATAAAATAGCAATGTTCATTGCCTGCAATGCAGCATTAACATGCAGGCGCTTTTCACAAAAAAGTGATACTCATAGATATATTTATTCAATCCCATATTACTCTTCAACGGTTCTCTGAATTAGTTTGTGTTTCATACATGTGGAAGCACATTGCGAGCACTAACCTCAGGCAGTACTTTCACTCTTGAGTAGGCAGCCATTAGCTAGAACTGGAAGTACACCCGCCAACCTGACGTCAGAATGGCGGGTGTCATTAATTTCTTAAATATCTCTGGAGTTCAAAGAGCACATTGCTCGAATTTTGGCGCACATTTGGCACATTGCTAGCACTAACTCCTGACGTATACCACACCAGGATTGCTTGATGTACACCCGCCATTCTGACGCTCACTGTTGATTTATTAGGGCTTAATTTTGAATGAAACACTTGAAATGTGAATTAAGAATTTTAATTGAATGGAGGTTTGTTGTGGGTTGGTCGTCTTACATTCAAAATTACAGTCAACTTTTAGATTGATTCATTAAATTTTCTTAATTGATTTTTTTATGTTATTTAATGTTTGTAATCTTTGATTTATTGTTTTATGACATCGAAATGCAAAATTATTGACAACATTACTTCAAATCTCCCGCCATAAGGATAAAAGTTCACTATGAAATCCGGCAGGTGGCGCGAGAGAGCAAGTAAAATGGTATCGCCCATGTGCTCTTACTCTTAGACTTGTTTATTTTAAGTTTTAGTTGTTGTATTGTATCTTTGAATAAAAATGTTCTTTGAAAAGTAATAATTATTTGTGCATAGTTATAATTATGTATAGCTTTACACACGTCTCTAAAGTACTTCCCGCCTTATCATGCCGGTGTAAACAAACCGCCATGTTGCACAAAATGGACGACCCATTATAAGTGGTAAGTATTTGTAAGTATTCTGAAAAAGAAAATATTGTTAAAAATAATAACGTGATAAATTACATAAATAATAGTTAATATTTATGAAATTATCTTAAAAACGGGCTGATGGCTTAAACCCTAAAATTTCTTTTTAGTATGTCTGTTGATCGATGACGTCAATCTGTATTACAAGTTGAGCCAATGAGGTTCGCCGCCAGTTGGTCACGTGGGCTCAACCCTCCAATAGGAAAATGAGCCATTCTTTGTGTACCTTTTCACATAGCAATAAAACAGATTGTGGTTTTTATGGAGTGAGTGGTGTTATATCTGTCAATCTTATGTATTTAAATACGTAAATGTGTGAAATTCAGGATTTTGCTATTGAGCATAAGGATATTTACATAAAGAAATATTCGGTGAGTAAAGTGTTTTGATTTTTCAGTAGTATTTACTGTTGTTATTGTAAAAACAAGACGTACAGATAATGGGCAAGTCCACTGTAACATAGTTAACATGCATGTCCCGCTCTTTTTAGTGTCATTTACTATTGTAGATATTATAACGATTGAATGAAAACAATATTATATCAAATAGAATTATCCAATCATATCTATAAAAGAGATAGCGGTTCATTTGCTACGTTAACAGTATTCGCCGAAAGTGGCGGGAAATGTTCTCTATCTCTCCATCTCACTACACACACACACTCAGTAATTGTTGGTATATTTCGTGGAATCTAACGCCTATTAATAGTAAATGCCATTATTTTAATTAATATTAAAATGGCAACTAGGTTCGCTTCGTATTTTATACGGACATGTGTAGTAATAGTAACGGACTTTTTGGTATTTGTTTCATTATTTTTCATCTCCCTCTATCGTGCACGTGGTATAGTATTTTTGTCTTTGTCAATCGATTTGTTATTTTGAAATATTCATGTTTTATCAACAATTCGGCATACTACAAATTTAATATTTTTAACCTCACTTTCCAATGAAAGGAAGAGTATTTTTCTAATAATTAATCTAAATCCGTTAAAAACGGCGCCAATTTGCCGTCAATGAGTAGTTGTATATAAATACAACCTGTCGGTATAATAATTTGTATAGTAAAGTAGAAAGAGAGGCAAAATGTGGAGGACCAAAGAGTAGATAAATATTGCAGAAAAATAATTTTTATTTTACGCGTATGTTTTATTTAAAGAAACTGTTCCTCTAATTTACCTTATAAACAATTTAGTAAAACTGTCAAAAAATTCAAATGTCAATTCCACTAAGGTACTTGTTACATAAATTTAATAAATCAAGTGCATTGCTTTGGTTCGTGTGAATTATACCTACAATTATAGTGTCCTTATACAATTATTTTTAATAGTGACCTTTCTCAAAACCAAATGTAAAATAATAACTAATAAGATCACTTAAACGCATTGAAGTGTAATTAGTACATGTGTTCAATTCATAAGCATGGCATTTTTTTTAAATTGATCCTTGAGTAGGCACTAAATCATCCTATTGTACCAATATGTTAGGTAACAACCCCTATCACTGTCTATCGGTTGCATTCATTTTGTACCTACGCAGTTGTTCCCACGGCCGATTTCGAGAATTTCAAAACGTGGAACAATGAACGTTCGCGCGCATGTAGTAGTGAAGGTGCACGAGGGTTGCAGTGTTCCGTCTGCCCGTCGGTGTGTGCTCACACACACACAGCTATACTATATCGGTATAGGGCTATTGACTTGACTGCACTCAGCGAGACTGCAGGGACGACGGGGCAGGGCGTGTTATTCTCAACTCTTGCCAAATGCACCGATTGTCTATCCACCAGTATAACATTGACCTTCGATATAGCATAGATATGTAACTAATGTGGAGATCAAGACATATTAGCGCATTTTCGACTTGTATTGTGAATAGAATGCAAGCTATGCACCATGACGGCATGTCTACGGTCTACGATACAAAGTTTCTTAATATTATATTATGGTCAACTCGTCTGTAATTTGTATCAGTTAGACTAGACGGATATATTTGATATAGGTGTTTTATTGATTCATTTTTAAACTTATACTTATTATGAATAGGTAATCAGAAACAGTCACACAATACCTGTTACCTACACATAAACAGCGAGGGAGTAATCTGAACCCGTCCTGCAAAGTTTCAATTTAATAAACATCAAGTAATATCCACCTAATGATCTCCGCAGCTGAATTTTACACATTTACCCATATTTTCTGTTACTGTCCTAACCTGCCGATAATATCTAATCGAAAAAAAAATACGTTTACCAATTGTTGTACGAAAAATAACGAATTTTACCTAGGTCCCTTTTCTACCTGCAAACATACCTGGAAATTATCAGTATACAACAAATTATAAAATTGTACGTAGGTACGTTACGTACGAACGAGAAAAAATCTTACAACTTGAAAGTTATGTTTATTTATGTTCATTAGAACATGAACACATAATGCTAATTCACTCTTACAAAAGTATGAAATTTTGAAACTGGCAAAACCTAAAGAATCGGGCCAATCAATTTATCTTTTAAATAACTTCAATGAATTTTTGGTAACGTAAGAAGAGTAAAATAAGAAATCACCTCTACCGTTGTAAATGTTCTTTGAGACTATCTCTACTACCGCATGTCATGTACATTTCTAAATTCTGCTCCTACTTCAAAAATTTCTTTCGTCTTTGGTCCTAAAGCAAAGATACAGTCTTTGAATCTCAAACATAACCGCATATATACCAAACTGTTGATTCTGCCGGCCGGCCGCCGGCACAAAATAACAATTCTTATAATATTCATTTTGAACAAATAAGCCAGTGTTTTAATACTTCCGCCTACAGCATACGACTATTCACTGTATTTAGACTTCTACTTTTTGTGATTGATAATTTCAGTAGAAAAATGCCAAAATGTCTAATTAAACTCTCCAATTATTACTAGGTTCTCTGTCTCGAATGTCGGTATAAATATTGTGCAGAAATGTCGACTAGGCACCTACATTTAAGCTAGGCTTATCATCTGCTTTGGCAGCGTAAAAAGAGTTATAATATAAGTAAGGGTTTTCTTTCACGTCCGCATCCGGGACTGTTTAAACCAGGAGTTCCGAACTGTAAGCCGCAGCGTTTTGGTGCGCCGGAAGCAGTAAAGTCAATGCTCCTCACCAAGCACCTCTTTTCTTGCGATGGCGTTACAACTATTTGTGAGTCTTGGCCTGCTCCACTATTTTCCTCCCTAACCCTTCTCCAGTTGGTATATTTTCTCTTTCTCCCCTCGGGACCGGCCACATCAGAGCGTCGCGTGTCTCGGGGCGCGCAACGGACGTCTGCGCCACGCCGCTTCAGTGTAATTCAAAAAACGTCTCCTTAGTACATGTTGTATAGGAAGGACGTAAGACGCGCCACGCCGCCGCCACGCCACCTGGGGCGCGTCTTACGTCCTTCCTATACAAAATGTACTGAGGAGACGTTTTTAGGGTTCCGTAGTCAACTAGGAACCCTTATAGTTTCGCCATGTCTGTCTGTCCCTCCGTCCGTCCGTCCGTCCGTCCGCGGATAATCTCAGTAACCGTTAGCACTAGAAAGCTGAAATTTGGTACCAATATGTATATCAATCACGCCAACAAAGTGCAAAAATAAAAAATGGAAAAAAATATTTTATTAGGGTACCCCCCCTACATGTAAAGTGGGGGCTGATATTTTTTTTCATACCAACCCCAACGTGTGATATATTGTTAGATAGGTATTTAAAAATAAATAAGGGTTTACTAAGATCGTTTTTAGATATTATTTATATTTTCGGAAATAATCGCTCCTAAAGGAAAAAAAAGTGCGTCCCCCCCCCCTCTAACTTTTGAACCATAGGTTTAAAAAATATGAAAAGAATCACAGAAGTAGAACTTTATAAAGACTTTTTAGGAAAATTGTTTTGAACTTGATAGGTTCAATAGTTTTTGAGAAAAACACGGAAAACTACGGAACCCTATACTGAGCGTGGCCCGACACGCTCTTGGCCGGTTTTTGAATTACATTCAGGTGGCGTGGCGCGGACGTCCGTTGCGCGCCCCGAGACACGCAACGCTTAAGTGGGAACGCTGGCTTAGGTTCTCTTCCACACGGTCGAGCCATCTTTTCGGAGGTTTAGCCCTAGGCATTTTTTTGTTGTGGCGTCAACCTGATCATAATTTTAGGAGTCCTCATATCTGGCATTCTTTCAAGGTGACGTTCCCACCTCAGCCGCTGGGATTTGCAGGACCTAACAATGTAACAATACTCACCAAGTACCTATATCGAATAATTCATTTAGGGCGCCCAGATTTAATTTTAAACGTACAAGTGCGCCGCGGTTCGATTTCAGTCAATCAAAATCACAATATTCTGTATTTGTATTTTGCAGTATCCATATACTACCTGAATCCTTCTGTAAATCACTACATTTAACGTTTACTACCTAAATGATTTTGGTTAAAAATGAGTTATCAACTTATCAGCAATTCAGCAGGAACGAATATTATGTAAGTGCTTATAACTGTTAGTCAATCTTTTTCCTAATACTAACTAATGTTACCTATCTCGAAATGTTCCAACTTAAATAATAAATATCTGGGCGACCGAGCTTCGCTCGGTTCTATTTTAATATATCACGTCTTTAGATAAAAAAAAACTCTTATAAATACAAAAACAAAAAAAAAAGACAAAAAACAAAAACTTAATTTCTGGCCGGGATTCGAAACCCTGACACCTACGATCTATCTGCGTACATTAGACCGACCTCGTGCGACTGAGCTAAGCGGAATCGATGCGCGCGGCGAAATTAAGGACCATATTTTACGTTTACAAATGCGAAAGAAAAACTCATGAAAACTCGAAAATTCGCGTTTTCCGGGATCTAAGGCTACGCTAGATCGATTTTTCACCCCCGAAAACCCCCACAAAACAAATTTCAGCGAAATCGTTAGAGCGGTTTCCGAGATCGTCGGTATATATAAATAAATATATAAATAAATAAATAAATAAATAAATAAATATACAAGAATTGCTCGTTTAATAGTATAAGATTAACTTTAGTCCAACATAAAATTTAATCCTGAAAGGGCATATGAATTTCTAATGAAGGTTATTTTTGTTTCTGATGGACATTATTTTATTCCATGAGTTTATTTAGATACATTTACGTGTACGTGTTATGAGTTCAGTCAGAAGCAGAACTACGTGCAACAATAAGTAGTAGACCGGCGAGTTACTAATTTACAGAGAGGCTGTTGACCCCATCGTCGTCATAATCGGTGGAGCGCCGCGAATCCGCGAACGTTCAATGTTTCTTGAATAAAAATACCTTTTGGTACCTACGTGCTCAAGTAGATAGGTATTTGATTTTGTATCTTGTAACTTTTTAGGTTTTCCGATAATAATATAGAAAATTTATTATAAATATTTCCTTTCCTCGGTTCGTTTCGAAAAGGAAAATTGAAGACCGAGGGGATGGCGCCGCGCATGAAATCAATACGGAACCCCTGATAGTGCGCGCGCATAGGGCGGGTTGTATGGAAATTTTGTAGTCCCTCAGATACGCAAGGATATGCAAGCAAATATGTTTTCCTCTGCTTACACCGCTAAATCTTCGAAGTTCGACTTATTCATTAAAATTGTTTTTAACTAGTAATGATTTAGACTAATGAAGAATATTTATCAAGATAAAAAATTTGCAATAAATATGAATTATTTAATTACTACCTAGCTCTACCTACTAGCATTTACTGTTTAATCACTAGACAAGACCTACAAATGACTTGTCTAACGCCTGTGAATCTCGCTCTTAATTTCTAACGAGTAAAATTTCCGTGCACGAGTTCGGATGATATTTGTCTCGGTCGTCGATTTTTCCGAGTGCTCTGTGCGGCGGCTGAGGCGGCCGCTCCGAGTTCAAGGCGACCGCGCGCGGTCAGGTTCGAGGACACGGCTTTGCCGGCGCGGGCCCCTTGCGGCGCCCCCACGAGGGTACGCCGTGCCGGTACCCCATGCTTCTGAAAATCTAGCCATTTTCACTGCAAACAATGTTAGCGACTCTTTCTGTCTAATCTTTGTCCGCAATTTTGGATTGAATTGAAAATAGTGAGCTATCGACAACCCTAACAAACGTAGGGAAAATCGAAAGAGTAAGGTTTCTGGTGACTGAAAAGCTCTATTCATTTATATATTTTTTGGAAATTGACTTACAGAATAGGTAACAAATATAATAATTATATTTGTTAACTAGGCGCTGTAAGTTTTAAAATTAAATAAATCCAAAGTCCAAAATATGAACCAAGGTACCCTAAGTAACCTTACTTCAAGTACATTTCATGAATGTAAAAAGGCCATAAAAAAACTTCCTGATTCGATTATAGTGCTTGAAATAGGTAATCTCACGTGAGCAAGATGAACTCTAGAGGTAATAAAGACCGAGTTCATGGCCCTGTGAGCCACGAGTTACTACGAAAAAACGCATAGACTTTTGTTCGACTTGTGAAATATTACAACTGAATAATCACAGACGAAGAACAAAACGACATATCGCCGGCTAGACATGTAGACATGTCACTATGAATAATAATTTACTTGTTTAGTCTATTAGAGATGATTTTAAAGAATACACACGTAAAGGTAGTTTTTGCTTTAATTAACATTTTTAATTGTTAGTGTAATCTGTGGGAACTGTGTGAACTTCACTGAGCGCGGCTCGCCGGCTGCTGTCGTTAGGGGTCGGTTCACCCTCGTCCAATCCGCTGCTGTCATCTCTTTCTTCCACCCTACTTCAAGCCCTCTCTTTCGCACTAGTTTTTAAACCAATTTATCAAGCCACGGGAAAATGTTTGCGCTAATTATTTATATTTATACTGGATTTCACGCGTGTAGATGTGCGTGGTGATAGTTTACATTGATAATAGTAAAATCCTAAAATCCAATGTGGTATAGATAAACGAATCCATTCTTAATTTTTGTTGGTAAACATCGAAAACTGGTAATTGATAAAGAAATCGTAAATTGTTCTTATCTGTCATTGCACTCTTGCTTCGGTGCTATGATTTTTCATATCTTGACGGTTTGAACTGATAAACATACGTTAATAAGAACATGAAAACATTTTTGAAGATGAAGAAATTATTCTTGTTCGGTCCTTTAAATAAATAAATAACTGAGTTACTGAAGACGACATAGATATTGGTACAAAGTTTACAATTACTGGTTTGCATATTATCTGTTACCTAATGTTACCGGAAGATGAAAGTTGATTATGATTAATAATAACGTAATGGGCCGCGGTCCGCCGTACGCCGAACGAGTTTATTTATAGTCACGGCCCGTGTACGGCGAGTAAAAGTTCTACAAAAAGCATCGTCCCAAATCTTGGAAGCCTTCGGAACGTTTTTTATGCATGCCGCCCGCTCGCCCGATCCAGTCCGGTCCCCGCCGACAACGAGCCATGGGTTGGTATAGGTCTATGAAAAAAAAACAAGCACACGGAATGTTACTAGACGAATTGATCTAAAATGTCTGACAGCCTTCTTATTTTCTTTCAAGTAGCTAATGCACTGGTAGTGTAATTTAAAGTTACCATATAGAATCTCTCAATTTAGAACTTTTAACAATTCAATAAAAGGACCAAGATGCCAGTCTAACAAAATAACAATTAACAGCTAGTGGGTTACTGCATAAAATGTATGCGAATTACGGTTTTCATTTTCGCCACACTATGGTTATTGTATCGCATACCACAAGGCAGAACAGGTTTCACTACTACTTGCGTAGTGGTTTCATTGTGCTGTCCTTCCCGTCCCGTTCCACTGCACGAGCCCGCCCGCCATCTGCGCTACACAAAATGGCGCGAAAATGTGCTTTCAATGGATGTTCTCTCTAATAAATGTAATATTTGTAATGAATTATGAAACCGTTCCGAATTTTGTTTATTATTTTATGGAAATATAAAATTAAAAGAAGTATTTTTTCATTTATGTCATCATTATTTTTATATTTTTGCCAATATCAGAACTAATAAGAGGCAAATTCTACTTTAAAGTCAAGGATATTTTAGGTTCCATATTATATTAGCTGCATTTCTTGTAAATTTATTATAACAGATAATACCTACTTAGATTTCATCTCATTCTTGTTTCAGGGGTGCTCAGAAATGGACTTATACATCACCGATTCACTCCAGGATATGCTGGACATGGACATCAAGAACGAGATGGCCACAGATCTAAGCAGTATAACGGATTTTCCGGTTAGAAGAATACACATACCTATACCAAACGTACGTCCTGAATGATTATTCTATATTCAGAAATTAAAAAATGGTTTTATTTTACAGGATTCACTGGGACTAAATTTCTCCGAACTCCCTCCCCTATTAGATATGGATACAGATAATTCTGCAATATGGCTCAACAATTCGTCTAGTTTTGTTCACAATTTAGACCTATACGGTTCCGAAGCAAACGCCGTAATGGTGAATCCAAATTCTGTTATGCCGTCCACATTTGCTGAAACACCGGTAAAGAGCATCGTGAAGGAAGAGGCGTCAAATATATTGCTAACGTCAGCTGCCAGCAATGATTCTAATAGCGATATTTCGGCACCTAGTCCTAAAGAGGAGAAGAGCCATCTTACTTTCTCACCGAACACAATTAAGGTGCCTAAGGTGGAGCCAGAAGAGCCCGCTGTCAAGAAACCCCTGGAAGAAGCCACACAAATGGTCATCTATGTGCGAAAACAGGACAAGCATGTAGTGAAAGATCTATTGAAGGACTTGGACACCAGCAAACTAAAGACGACCACCACGACAACACCCACTCAGACCGTCAGGATAAAGGCAGCACAGGAACTAATAAAAGTCAATAATAAAAACTGTTCAATTCTGAACGCAAGCCAAAAAGTAACACAACAATTAGGAACTAAAACAATTATTTCCGGCAATATTCATATATTAGACGCACAGCAATCTAGGACAATTTTAGCAAATAGTAACAAGAGTCAAGCGACAATACTAATTGACAACTCGTCGTTGAATAATAATAGGCAAATAATTAAAACGTCGGTTAATGGCGCGTTTACAGTGGACGCGAGCCAAGCGAAGTTTGTAAACACAACTACAAACAAGCACACAGCCGGGGCGGGAGAGTTCCCCAAGCCCGCGTATTCTTACTCTTGTCTGATCGCGATGGCGCTCAAAAACTCCAGGACCGGTAGTTTACCGGTGTCCGAAATTTATAACTTCATGTGGTAAGTTCCGGAATTATGCACATTAGAAAATTTTACTAAACATATCGTAAAGCGGTTTATGAGTACTAATGACTTTTTGTTTCTTTCAGTCAACATTTCCCATACTTCAAAACGGCGCCAAATGGCTGGAAAAATTCAGTACGTCACAATCTTAGTTTAAATAAATGCTTTGAGAAAATTGAGAAGCCTTCGACGAATGGCAGTCAAAGAAAAGGTTGCTTATGGGCCATGAATCCTTCAAAAGTGGGGAAAATGGATGAAGAAGTTCAAAAGTGGTCACGGAAAGATCCTCAGGCTATCAAAAAGGCGATGGTTTATCCAGGTTGGTACAAATTCCATTTGTTTTAAACGTTTTTACAACTGTCATGTGACCCTTCACGGTCTCGTTCACTTACTAATTTGGATCAGTTACTAGACTTAACTAAGTTGTTGCCAAAACATTGTTGCATTAAAAGCCATTGCTGATGTTTGATCTAACATTCCAGAAAGCTTAGAAGCGCTAGAACGGGGCGAGATGAAATACAGCGGCGCGGCAGGAGACGCAGAAGACGACGACGCAGACGTGGATCCTGACGCGGAGCTCGACGCGGACGTCGAGATCGACCCTGAGATCAAGACGGAGGTCGACGAGGAAGAAATCATTGAGCAGGTGTGTTTTTGTCTCTGTTAGAGACGCTAGAACGGAGAGAGATGAAATCCAGCGGCGCGGCACAAGGCGACGGACATCGAGATCAAAGCAGAGGTTGACGAGAAATAAATCATCGAATAGGTGCGTTTTAACTCTGAAGCGCTAGGGCGGGATAGAGTACAGCGGCGTTGGCAGAAATTGCAGAAGACGACTACGCTTGATCTTACTATTTTCTACGTCTAACAAAAAAATATTGTGTAATGTTTCTGGGTTAACTTTGGGATGGACAATCTCAGTTTGGCACCAAATAGGGTTCCTTTTTGGTACGGAACCCTACTAATTTAGGTCATAAAGTTAGTGACGTTACGTTCCAATTTCGAAAGTAAACTTTGTATTTAACTAGGTTTTGTGTATAGTTCACGCGTGACCTTGAATTGATAAGGTAGGGGCAGGTGTGCAAAATTGTAAACCGAATAGGAGTCGAGCAGGTGCAATGACGGGTGACCTTAAATCGTCAGGAACTACATATTATTATGGAGCAGCTTGATATTTGCGTAATTTGCCAGTAATGTTTCATCCGGTTTATTGTAACTGACCGAGAACGAGACTACTATTATTTACATCGGTATTTGCTATAATTGTCATTATTTTTCAAGGAAATTGACAACAGCGCTTATAGTCTAATTCCATGCTGCTAATCCTAGAAGTGTCTGTCTAACAGTTTTTCAGCATAAGCAGCTACCGACATCAGATGTGGGAAGGATATCAAAGATGGTGCTCGTTAATGTATAGGATATCTGTCCAGTCAAGTGTAAATATATGGGTGTACACATCTTACTCAAAAATATGTCTCATTTAATTCGTCCCATAGCATCCTAGTCCGATGTAATAAGAGCGTAGTACCATATTTGTGAGACGATTTTTTCGATACATATTTTTGCACTCGACTGTCCTACATGATATCGTTCGGTTAATGTGAACGCTGTAATCAATCGTCGTTCCCTTCATTAAGTTTGTATATGTGATGCAGGAGGTGTCGGAGGGTGAGCTGGAGGTGGAGGCGGTGGCGGGCACGGGCATGGTGGGCGGCACCTACCGCCTGCTGCACCACGCCTCCTACCAGGACCCCGACGACGAGCTCAGCGACATCGAGGTCAGTCCGCCGCGCCATACAGAGGCCTGTACACTCACACCTCACAACTATCTGAACACGTCTCTATTGTCGAGGCGTGTTCAGATAATTTTGCTCGCCCCGGCCGTTCAGATCCGTCCGATGGCCGGTGCAGGTGTCGGTCGCATCCCCACGAACCTACATGACTTCATCTGACGGCGCTGGCAGCGCCGTACGTTCCTCGTATAAAGTTGTAGCGAGACCCATCAGACAAATTCGTTCCTATCGATGACCGGTTCGACGTTGCCACCGTCGTCCCTACGCGTGGCGCTGAAGGTATATCCTGGAAATAAAATAAAAACAAATTAGCGACACTACGCACGGGTCTATTAGGAACTGAAGATTCCAATACAATACAACAGTAAATCCTAGTGGATATGTGTTCTAAAATCATGTCACTAGCTAAACACAACCTAAGTTATCCTAATCTACATCTATACAAGTTTTCAAGAGCTATGAGTAGTTCCGCAGATTGCACGGACACGTGGTGGTATTAAATTGCTATAAACCATTCTGATGGTGATGTATAGTAATTAACTTTTTTTTCTTTGGTTTCCAGGTGTTAGATCAATCCTATGAAGAAATCGATATTGATGTAACAAAACCCATGAAGTTGGACCTATCAGTCACAGAAAATTATACGAGTAAGTATTCAACAACTACTGTCATTATTTCACAATATGGTATAATATGGTTTCACAGTATTCAACAACTACTGTCATTATTTCACAAGAAATGATGGTTTCTTTGCAATGACAACTTAATGCTAAAAAAAACCGGCCAAGAGCGTGTCGGGCCACGCTCAGTGTAGGGTTCCGTAGTTTTCCGTATTTTTCTCAAAAACTACTGAACCTATCAAGTTCAAAACAATTTTCCTAGAAAGTCTTTATAAAGTTCTATTTTTGTAAAGTTTTTCATATTTTTTAAATATATGGTTCAAAAGGAGGGGGGACGCACTTTTTTTCCTTTAGGAGTGATTATTTCCGAAAATATTAATAATATCAAAAAATGATCTTAGTAAACCCTTATTCATTTTTAAATACCTATCCAACAATATATCACACGTTGGGTTGGAATAAAAAAAACAGCCCCCACTTTACATGTAGGGGGAGTACCCTAATAAAACATTTTTTTCCATTTTTTATTTTTGCACTTTGTTGGCATGATTGATATACATATTGGTACCAAATTTCAGCTTTCTAGTGCTAACGGTTACTGAGATTATCCGCGGACGGACGGACGGACGGACAGACAGACATGGCTAAACTATAGTTGACTACGAAACCCTAAAAACACATAACCTAAGCTCATATTTGACCCACTGTTGGATAAAGAGGCCCGCCCACTAAAAGTACAATAATCTGTAATAGTAGTAGTACAATAATTCATTCACTCCCAACCTCGTTCTGTCGCTCGAGAGATGTAACCTAAAGGTTCCAGTACACAATGGCCTGTGATGGGCCACGCTTTGCAATGCACAATTGTAGGCCACAATCACTTGGTGTTCACACAGTGGCGCATGTCTCATTGCTGGCTGGCAAACCACTTGCGATGGACATAGAAGTAATTACGGCTGCGGCAATTTATTTATATACTGTTTACAAGTATTACAGGCTCAGATTGATATAAATCAATAAACTTAAAAGTTTCTTCATTGCTCCACGATACTGATATTTTGAGCGATCAAAAATTCTAGTTCTAGCAACAAAAAAGTGCACTATCCCGGTCAGGCGGTCGGTGACAAACTAAACAATGGCCGATTGTGTGAACACCACAGGCCACGCTACGCCACGATTCCTTTGAAGTGTGCCCAAAAAACCGACAACTCCCCGATTGCGCACCACGATTGACAATTGTCCGCCATCTTATACCATTACCCCCTGTACACAATGGCGATGGCCTGTAGTGGGCCAGCATGGGCCATTGTGTACTGGAGCCTTAACGATACACAATTGTTTCAGTTCATTCCGCGAAGAGGGCGAAGACCAGCTTCATCTACCAGCCCGTCGCCGCGCAGGCGCACACCAGCCGGCGGAAAACGCCGCTCGTCAACCGCGTCGCGCTCATCTAGACACACACACACACACACATGTGTCTGCAGGGGCGAGTACCCTTACCACCACGCACTGACGTTGTCAACACTCGCACATACGTCAGTACGAGCGAGACGCATAACAAGTTAAGTGGACGATAGCGTGCCAGTGTTGACACTGTCGGTGACTCGTGGTAACGTAGGCGGTAGGTAGTTTAGCGTAGGCCAACCAGTGATCGTTCTGTTCCATTAAAATTTAAATAATGTCAAATTCGAATTCTAATAATTAAGTCGAGCGTGTGGTGCCCGTTTTTGGCACGTAAAAAGTATGCCCGTAGTGAGACTCCGCCTCGCGAGCGGACACTTGTTACATATCTTACACTGTATATTAGTTTAGTTTAAGGGGAAACCGAAGCTCACGCGCCGCTCTGGCGTTCGCTAGTGAGGTCCGTGAAAGTTTATTAATGGTTCTATGAAATAAATACTAGTGTTCAAACGTAGGCGATACGAGTATGAAATGTTCCCATAGTAGTTTTTAAGGGGCCGTGTCGCGGCCGCATCGTGAGTACAAAAACGTTTCTGCTACTGTATTGACACTTTTATACGTTTACTGAAAGATTCCGTTACGTATTGCAACTATTGATAAAATTCGTACTAATGTTTTTTTATGTAACTCGCCTCTTCTCTTTAACTTATAAAAGGGAACTGGAAGTTCGAGTACAGCATTAGGACTTACTAAATATAAGTACACCAAGTAGATAAGATAAATTAATGAATAATAGTGTAAGCGAATAATTCATTCCATCTGCGACGACTTCTACAGTTCTTTACCAATTTGCTCGTAATGAATTGAGCACCATTGACAAGAACTCTAGATCCGTTGATCGACTAAAGTCTCGATACAGTAGCGCACACGCGCACCATAGCGGGTATTAAGTAAGTTCCCACCGCTATTACATTTATGTTCTACTTTACATAAGACAGTTGACACTGGCAGCTCTAGTCTGTTAAGCAATATAGTGCCAAATATTGTTCCACGGAATAAGTAAAGCGTGTCGGCTACAAGTCAAGTAATTTCGCTTGTTATATCTAGGGACATCGCACGACTTATAGACTCGACATGACATGTTCGTACTGTATCTCTGAGGCCTGTTTACACATTGACCAGTGTTCATTGCGAGTTCACACACTTTCTATTACAACTCGCGATAAATGCTAATCAAGTAATCTTGTGTAAACAGGCCCTAATGTATGCCAGCCTCACTTACCCGTATTGACCTTTGACAATAGTAAGTTGTGTTATGTCTATCTATATACTGGTACTGGAACAACTATGTGGCACTATACAGTTTTATTTGTAACCTCCAATCACGCAACTCTACGGTCTTGACAACATGCAATTAGATGCTAAGGTCGTGTCACGGAAAATGCAAACGTGGTTCAGTAACTATGACTTGTGTTTGTATGAGTCAGTATTTGTGTGTAACTGTACTCGACCAATATTAGAGCAATGAACTTCTATACCAGTTGGTATTGGTACAGAAGCTACGCAAACAATGTCTGCATTTGTCTTGTTATGGCTGTTTTTCGGCACAACATTATTGTTTTGTTGTAAAGGCAAATATTAGACGAGCGATGATGGAAGGTTTTTACCAAAAGAAATGACTCTTCTCTGAGCCTTTAAGAGCGTTATAACATTTCGGCGTCGGGCGAAATTAGGTATTTTACCCGCCGCGCGAGCCCAATATGCCGACCCTTTCTAGCACGTCTTATCACTCGCTCGCACTACGATAATGGACAAAACAATCTTGATCCTTTCTATGGAATTTTGATAACAACCACAATCTACTATCTCGATATAAACTTTTGATTTCTAATAAACATTATTTTGTACGAAAATACTAGAATGTAGCGCAAAATAATATCAATTATGTTAAAATTTATTTAAAAAATTAATTATAAAAGTAGATCCCATCCCAAATATTTGCTTTTGTTATATGAAAATTACTGTAATGCTGTATTATGATTACCTCTGTAATCCATTCCTTTGGAATCGGTATAATATAGATTCCTGTAATATGGATTCCTCGGTAATCAAGTACTTAAGTATTTTGAATCCCACTTTACTTCGATTCCAGGCTTATTACTTTACTTCTTTATGTCACTCAAATTGTTTTTGGTTTACATGTCATTCTAGCATTTTCACTTTCACATTTCAAGTGCATATACCACGAGTATAGGTTTTCGGGTGTGCTGATTTAAAAATTAATGACCGATTTGGAATCTGTCATTGCTGACTGTCACTTTGACACAAAAGTCGTCATGGGTGTCGTAAAATAGGTTTTAGGGGTGCTGATTCCAAAATTAATGACCAATGTGAAATCTGACATTGCTGACTGTCACTTTGACACAAAAGTCGTCATGGATGTCGTCAAATAGGTTTGCAGGGGTGCTGATTCCAAAATTAATGAACAATGTGGAATCTGACATTGCTGACTGTCACTTTGACACAAAAGTCGTCATGGGTGTCGTAAAATTGGTTTTAGGGGGTGCTGATTCCAAAATTAATGACCAATATGGAATCTAACATTGCCGACTGCCACTTTGACACAAAAGTCATCATGGGTGTCGTAAAATAGGTTTTAGGGAGTGCTGATTCCAAAAATAATGACCAATGTGGAATCTAACATTGCTGACTGTCACTTTGACACAAAAGTCGTCATGGGTGTCGTCAAATAGGTTTCCGGAGGTGCTGATTTGAAAATTAATGACCGATTTGGAATCTTGACATTGCTGACTGTCACTTTGACACAAAAGTCGTCATAGGTGTCGTCAAAAAGGTTTCCGGGGGTGCTGATTCCAAAATTAATAACTATTTTGGAATCTCACAGTGCTAATTGTCATTTTGACACAAAAGGAATCATGGGTGTAGTCAAATAGTTTTAGGGGTACTGATTCCAAAATTAATGAAATGATTTAAAAAGTCATGACCGATTTGGAACCTGACATTGCACAGTACCCCTGGAAACCTATTTGACAACACCCATAACGACTTTTATGTCAAAGTGACAGTCAGCAATATCAGATTCCAAATTGATCATTAATATTGAGATCAGTACCCATGAAAACCTATTTTACGACACCCATGACAACTTTTGTGTCAAAGTGACAGTCAGCAATGTCAGATTCCACATTGGTCATTAATTTTGGAATCAGCACCCCCTAAAACCTATTTTACGACACCCATGACGACTTTTGTGTCAAAGTGACAGTCAGCAATGTCAGATTCCAAATTGGTCATTAATTTTGGAATCAGCACCCCCTAAAACCTATTTTACGACACCCATGACGACTTTTGTGTCAGAGTGACAGTCAGCAACGTCAGATTGAACATTGGTCATTAATTTTGATATCAGCACCCCTAAAACCTATTTTACGACACCCATGACGACTTTTGTGTCAAAGTGACAGTCAGCAATGTCAGATTCCACATTGGTCATTAATTTTGGAATCAGCACCCCTAAAACCTATTTTACGACACCCATGACGACTTTTGTGTCAAAGTGACAGTCAGCAATGTCAGATTCCACATTGGTCATTAATTTTGGAATCAGCACCCCTAAAACCTATTTTACGACACCCATGACGACTTTTGTGTCAAAGTGACAGTCAGCAATGTCAGATTCCAAATTGGTCATTAATTTTGGAATCAGCACACCCTAAAACCTATTCTACGACACCCATGACGACTTTTGTGTCAGAGTGACAGTCAGCAACGTCAGATTGAACATTGGTCATTAATTTTGGAATCAGCACCCCCTAAAACCTATTTTACGACACCCATGACGACTTTTGTGTCAAAGTGACAGTCAGCAATGTCAGATTCCACATTGGTCATTAATTTTGGAATCAGCACCCCTAAAACCTATTTTACGACACCCATGATGACTTTTGTGTCAAAGTGACAGTCAGCAATCTGAGGTACTACATATTTGTAATCTGAAAGTAATCAAGTCAATAATTTCAGTTATTTTGAATCGACTATGATTCCGAATTATTGGTAATAGTAATTATTGTATAGATGATTAGTGATTCCTTTACATGTAATGGTAATTTACCGTTTCACTTGATTACATTACAAGTAATCTGACACCCAGTAGTGGATTACAAAGTAAAATCAAGTAATCGTGTAATCCGGAATCGATTACGATTTCCCCATCTCTGGGTTTAGTTATATGGTTCATTGGTACTGGTGACCACCATCTGGCTCCATCATCAGACCCTGAGTACCACCTCTTGTCAAAGGTCTTGTTGAGACGAACCCAACGAGCCTAAACACGAAGTCGTTTACTTACATGGTTCACTGGTACTGGTGACCACCTTCTGGCTCCATCATCAGATCCCGAGTACCATCTTGATATGTCTTATCATCTTGACCGTATTGTAATTTTTACATATTTATCATCATAACGTTGTAATACTTTAATATTCAAACATAACAAAATATTACAAAAGCAAATATTTACGGATCTAGGATCAAATTCGTTGGTCGCTGTTTACACACACACAATGCGAGGATAGCCCGTGTATAAACAAGGCGTCCGACCCACACAACGATAAATATTCTCGACGTTTGCGATCAGAACTCGGAGAGCGAAGTGACATACGTCTCACCTATACGAGCTCCGGCGCGGCACTGAAATCGCAGGCGTCCGTCGCCGGTCAAATAGCGACAGGAAGGCTAATTTTCAAAAAATTGGCAAAAAATCATTATATAATATTATAACGACAAATGGATAACAGCAATTTAAGCAGATTGTACAGATTATTTATATACTAAAATAACTTCGATAACATGTAGATTTTCGGAGAAATGATCACTTGTTTCTATGTATTTTCAAGACAAAATTGAGTTCGTTTTACTTTCAATTTCTCAATTTCAAAGGATTAAATGATAAATATTGTTTAATGGGCCTTAAGTACAAGATATTTGGAACTTAAATTTACCTCATTTATGAGAGTGAGCTTATCAAATTGTTGATAATAAGAGCTCCGAATTCTGTGCTTCACGCGGTTTTTCCTAAACGAGCATCAGGAAAACAATCATTACTAATTGAAAAAGCTTTTTTTTCCATATGTTTTTTAATTAACCGACAGTTAATAAGATGTTCTAACTGAAACAAGTACTTTCACTGTCTTTTAGTATGAGTAAAGTGTACAATTTTGTCGATAAATATTGTGCATTTTACAATATATCGCCTTTTTTTGTCATAGCGCTCTTAACCCGGGATCTTACTTATCCCAATTCCTAACTTGGTCGGGTCCAGAAATGACTCATTTTTATACAATACCTCCATTATTAATTAAGACTATTAAGTATGTGACGTTATTGTGTTTGTTCTTTGTTAAGTGTTTCTCGTATGAGCAAAACAATAAGTTTGTCAATAAATACGCCGGCTAATCATGTCAATAAGCTATCTATAGGTCATTCCAGGCGATATCTTATGAAATAGGTAGGGTGTGCTCAGTAAAATCTTCTAGTCGGCAGCATCTGTCCTAGAAATGGGCTGATGCCATTGCCGGCTAGCCGTGCTGTTGTGCCTAGGTTCTGTTATTTATGGCGTATTTGATCACACAACTCTATTATGTTGGCATTTTCATTCTAATCTCTGTAATCGTAATAAATAACAGCAACTAGTTTCAACATCAAGTCTTCCAGGCAATAGAAAATACTTACATGAAAGTGCTTTTACAGAACTGATTAAAAGTTTGCTATAGACTTTTCCAGTAGTATTTTTAACTATTTTAAGTGATTGAATTGAGGTGCAAAATTATATTAAGGTTGTGTTGATAACGGTAGATCTCATGTCTTCAAGATCATGGTTTGTTACGGAAAAAAACACTCCTAGTCCAATGCATTTAAACACGTTACGGTAGGGACGAGTGTCATAAAAGTTCTGATTACTAAAAATGTCTGAATACTATAAAATATGTCTTCTTTGCTCCCCATTAGATAAAAGTTATTCTCCAGTATCTTACACATATACGAAAACTCATTCAATTTTTAAAACTTGACAATGTATGTAGTAGCGATACGTCTACTTCGGAATGGAGAACAGTAGACACATTTTTGTAATCTAGTGTCAAAAAGGTCAAATATTTCTAAGGACCTTTGCCTATGTCGATGCTTGTTACTGGCGACCACATCAACGACAATGTTAAAACTTTTATGATACGGACACATCGAGTTGATGAAATTTGAAGTTATACGATATGTTAAGAATAGTAACGTGCAAACAGGACTTGTGATTTATTGGATGTGAATGTGGTATAGAAAATTGTGTTAGCAAAAGATTGTGTTGAAAAGAGTAAAGGTGTAATGGATTGTAATTAGAAAACATGGTTATATTATTCAGTATAACCTTACATCGCAGCAGGGTTATCGAAGTTTTGTACATAATGAACAATACACTACAGAGATAACTGGCCTTGAATAGAATTTTGTTTTCAGGGTGTTATATTACATGTTTGGCGATGTTACTTGCTTAAAATAATCCTATGATGCATTTTGCTACATTATAATTGGCTCAATCCATACCCATTACTCTTTTATGGTTTATATGTAAGTAGCTAATTAGACATAGCCTAAGTAACAAATCTGTCTTGAAGGGTAGCGGCGGCTGCGCACGGGACGATTCGTTTCTAGGCGGACTGTGTTTTACGTTTGTAGAATCTAGGACCAAAAGTTCGCGCGTGATAACTTTCGTCGTGCGGTGCACAGCCGCTCAATTAATGGATGTTGGTTAATCTGAATACTAAAAGGAAATGTAACGTAAACAACAAATTATTAGACTCACCGCCGTTCTGAAGTCGGGACGCGTCAAGAATTTGTAGGTGCATACTACTATTTTTATTGACATTATTAATAAATTTTCAATAGCGTGCAATGTGTAAATATATTTAGCGGGAAATAATTTGCTTATAATAATGAGTAACACTGCGTATGTTTGTGAATTTTTATTGATAATAAATTAATACATAAATACTATTTTAGCTACACTTACGTGTTTATGAATTATGTGTAAGCAAAACATTTGCTGAGGAAACGATAAATTTATTACTTAAAGGTAAACCCCACTTGTCGTAATATAGATGCATTGTAGGGCAAAATTGTTACAATTGGCGTATTGGATGTATCTAGTGGAACTGCCTCATAAAGTAATTCCATGAATCTGAACTTTTAATATTGGACTTCCGTAAAGTAATAATGAAGCAATGTAACGTATCTAACCAATTTTTGTAACATAAAATAGAATTTGTATTTTTCCACTGCCAGTATTTCAACATCCATGTAAAATATGATTAAATAAATAGTTTGTAAGACAGCAGTAGCAATTTAAATGTAGGTTTATTACTAAATAATGTAAGGATGCCGAGTCGAATATGATTTTTTAATAACATTTTTGTAATAAAAATGAACTACAATATGTTCTGTTTTATTTCATAACCATACCCCAAATGGCCCAAATCCTTCAACCGGTCAACACTGTCAACAGGCACACCCGTAAATTAATTCGTGATGAATCTTACAAATCTCGCTGCTTGCAGGATTTAATTTAATTATTTTCGAGGCGTAGTCCTTGCAATAACAATAACAGGTCACAATAGTTGTACTAATCGTCACAGACAGTCCCAATTTTTTAAATAAAAGCGTGCGTGCTCTTACGAAGCGCGTTATCTAGCAAATGATTCAATAACCACAGTATAATTCATAGTGGGGGGGGGGGATTATACCAGTAAATATGTTGATGAGTTTAGGGTTTCGCTATTACGAAGAGCGCCATCTAGCGAGCAATTCCTTAATTCAATAATTCGTCTGATCAGAGCGCCAATCGCTCAGAAACGAAGCGCTAGTAGATATCTATCTCTAATGGCGCGACAAGCCAGCGGCGTAATTGGCGTCGGAGAAATGCCATTCATCTGATGGGGTCACTATACCAGGAAAAATCTGATAGTATCATGCTTGTTTGCATTTTCGACAGTAAAATAGGCAGCAAATTAAAAAATATATAGATGGTCAACCAAATCTTGGCTCCAAAAACCGCGCCGTGGCCTTAAAACTTTTCACGTAAGTGAGAGCGAGAATAAATAAATGCGCTTTCTCGCTCTCACTTACAGCATCCTTGGTGCGGAGCGGTCGTGTGTTAATAGGAAACAGTAGAAAAGGTAAAAGAATCCAATGACAGCAATAATAAAAAAAAATTCATTAATGTCAAACGTCAAACTCACGTTTAGGCGTAGTTTCTGCTTACTTTTGATTTTTGATCTTATTCCTGTAAATTGTTCTTTGTTCATAATTCAAATGTATTAAATTCAAATACTGAATTCAGTTCAGAGTTATCATTATGTCAACACGTGAAATACTTACGATACAATTTGGGCATTATTCAAATTACATTGGTACACATTTTTGGAACATACAAGAACTTGGTTTTGACTACACCGGTGCTAGCAAAACCGAATGCAATCATGATATTTTATATCGAGAGGGACAAACTGCTAAAGGAGAGGTAACATACACTCCCAGATTACTCTTGTGTGATTTAAAGGGCTCTTTGAAAACATTGCCTGCTAGTGGGGGATTGCTTGGTGACTTAGAAAATGTTGATGATATTCCTTGGGAAGGTATTGAAAAAATTGAGGAACCAGTTGCGCCTAAGAATGAATACTTAGAAGACATTGATTCCGCTGGTCCGTCTGTTGCTGAATCAAAGCAATACAGATTAGAGGACAGTGTAAACACTTGGACTGACTTTCTGTATCCACGATTTCATCCTCGAACTGTTAATATTGTTAAAGAATACAGCCATGGTGATGATAAGGTGAGTTTTTTGGTTTTTGAAATTACATTTTTGTAAATTTTTTTTTCAACTTGTGAAGTTTTATTACATTGAGTAAAAAAAAGAGGTTGCAATAAATCGCTAAAGCTAATTACAGAAATAAAAGAAACAATCATCCTACAAACATTGTTTATAAAGCCTTGTTCGAGTTGGCTAACTATAAATAATATAAATATAATATTTGTATAATTCCAGGCACCATTTGATTTATTTCACCTTGGAGGACCAATGTGGAAGTCCGATTTTGGAGAAAACTTCAGTGATAATATCAGAAAATATGTTGAAGAATGTGATAGCATACAGGGTTTCCAAATAAACTTTGACTGCACTGATGGGTTCTCAGGTCTTGCCTTAGCTTGTATTGAAAACATTGTGGATGAATATACTAAACCCATCCTCTGCCACCCGATTATAGCTTCCCACTACCCAGACAACTCTCCACAGACTCAAGAAGAAAGGGATGTGTCAAACCTCAAAGATACAATTAGAATTGTGAATATACTTTTTTCTATTGAAGGATTATCTCAGCATTCTAGTTTATTTGTTCCACTGTGTACAGGAGAAAAAGGCTGGAGAAAGCCAGGTAGCCCAAGGCTTTTTGATCATGTTACTTACAATCCACAAAAGTACTACCACTCGTCAGCATTGCTGGCCTCCGCCTTGGACACATTGAGCCAAAAATACCGACACAAAAGCAATACATACACCTTGTCAGATATGTGTGCGGATATGACCGGATATGGAAGAAAAATGGCTTCAGCATCTTTGGGCATTCCATTTACCATGAATGAATCAGAGTATCTTATTGACTACTTAAATAGGACTACTAAACCTATCTACACACCCATAACACCCAGTTGTAAGATTGCCACAGATAAAATCTTTCAACTCATTACAGTCCGAGGTATACCAGAGACTTATCTAAAAGCTCCTTTAAAAGAGGCTAAAGAGCAGATGAATTTACCAGCTTATAGGTGCAGAGATGTCCAAGAAATGATGGAGTTGTACTTCCAGGCAAACAACTTTTTATCTGCAACAAATGTTACAGTTTGTGATAAACCTTTAGAACTGAAAAGTCCTTATGCAAAGATTTTTTCAGAGAACTTAAACAAAAATGGTTTTCTCACAAATGGCATTAGTGAAGACAGAGTACAAAGTTGTCCAGTGATAGCAGGGTATCATAATGGCAACTTCCTGACAGATATGCTTGAAAAGCTACACAGAGAGGTGAGCAGAGTGAAGTTCGCAAAATTACACAAGTTTCAAGAGGAAGGCTTGGAAGCTTCTGAGTATCAGGAGACGTTGGATAGGCTCGCTGAATTTAAGGATAACTATGAAGATAATTTCGAACTTTAATTTTAAAAAAATTGTAAATAAACTAATTACCTAATATCTGATGTATTTTGCTTTTCACACCATAACCTATAAAGGCTGATTTAGACGGTACGAGATCTCGTATTCGAGTTTCATTACAATCCGGCATTTGATCTGCCAGCTGAATGTACATACCTCGACAGTCCACAATATTAAATCTCATTTATATCTAAAATCGTGAGTTTGATTTGCGCTCCGTTTAAATGCTCCTCTCTTCTAAAGTCTGACCAGAAATATATGACCACGCGCCATGTTGCGGAATTTCATTCGAACTATTTTCTTCATATACTGAACTCTCACTGCATTCATCAGAATAACAGCGTCCTCTTGACAATAGTTTGCACTTGCACCAACCACTTAACTCAGGGTTAGCGGTCTGTCATCTGTCAAATTCCATATAAAATGGTGGGTTAACCCTCCATGGCCCTTGGGGAAATAAATAGACTAAATTAATCATACAACAAAATAAAATTCATAAAATTTATTTTAAAGATGATTTAGATAAAATAAATCATATCCCAACCACACAATCTCATTGTACACATAATATACATCTACTCGAGCCTACACTGATCATGAAGAGCGCTCCAGTGCTCTTTCTTTCATTCTTGTTATAAATGCTGCACCTTTGTTCTTTCTGAAGTTTTCGTATGGATCATTTAAATTAACACCAACACCTGAAAAAGAAAATATAAATCAGTATTCTGCTTATAAGATATTAGTCCGTAATGTTACTGAACTCGCGCTAAAAGAGCATTACAGAATCTTAATTGCGTTAATTAGTGAGGGTCTCGGCAGTCCATAATGTAATTTTTCTTAAATTGTTGGATACTACGGACTGGAAGCAACTAGAAAAAACAAAGTGGTCACAATCCGACACTCATGTGGGTTACATTTTAATAAAGGCGCTCTAAGTTGCTGCGACGTACAATTAATCTATAATACCATGCCTGACAACCGCCCCTGTTCCTGCCTGCCTTCTAGATCAGCCACTGTCATGGCAGACTAAGGGACCGGCACACTTAAGAGACGCATGTCCTGAGGTGCGGAACGGACGTCCGCGCCACGCCGCCTGAATGTAATTCAAAAAACGTCTCCTCAGTACATTTTGTACAGGCGGAGACGTCCGTTGCGCGCCCCGAGACACGAGACGCTTAAGTGGGAACGCTGCCTACTGCCTAAGAAAACTATTGAACTTCTTCCTTATAGCAATAAAATTGACATTGAAAACCCACCTTTGTACAGATACAACTTGCCATGCGCGTACCCGCTGCTGTTAGGTTTGGCAATGATCGGATGAGCCTTGGACTAAGAAAGAAAGACTAAATCCCCATAGCAATTAATTATAAAAATTGGTAATTGACCTTTGTACTGGTCCTGCTTGTCCCGCACGTGGCCGCCGCTGATGGGCTCGGCGATGCCCTGCCCCGCGGCGCCCAGCCCGCCCGCGCTCCAGCCCATCTTCTGCAGCAGCTGGTGGCCCTTGTTGCTCGCGTCCAGCCCGCTCGACGACGCCACGAACGTTGAACCCGCGCCACTGTCAAAATACATACTAATATTATAAAATGGGAAAGTATGTGTCTGTTTATTTGTCCGTCTTTCACGGCAAAACGGAGCGACGAATTGACGTTATTTTTTAAGTGGAGATAGTTGAAGGGATGGAGAGTGGCTACTTTTTGTCTCTTTCAAACCCCCGCTTCCCTAGAGTGGGGACGAGCCGCGGGCAAAAGATAATATTGTATAATTAGTAAAAAATAGGCCAACCTACCTCTATAAATATTAGATCACCTAGTGACGTATTAAATTTTTTACAAATAGTTTCTTATGCTCACTCAATCCACACACTTTTGAAAAGCCGAATTTTGATGAAAAACATAAGATTTAGACCGCTATTATATGTGTATAGTTTAGTAAAAGTGAAATGGGAATTTGTAAAATACAAAACGAACCACTAACGTGTCAGGTTTTTTTATAATAAATTTTTGTAAGTGCTCACTCAGTCCACACGTTTTGAGAAAGTTAAAAATGTAAATATCTTACGATTTGTAGCACCTAAGACACTCGAAAGTACTTCAACATTTAGTAAAAATTTTTACTAAATATCCACCATCTAATATTTTATATTCGTTGCCTGGTTTTAAAGATATTCAGACATAACTTTTCTCATACAAATGTATCAAGTAGGGTGACCACACTATGTCGGCTCCAGATTTTCCCCACCTTCCCATTGTCATATTGAGATTGGGGAGTATCGTTCGTTCAATTTTGATAATATTAAACTAATACCATATTAATTATCCATCTGCAAACTGTTTTTAGGTTATGTTCTTGGCCTAGTGATGATGTGTATTGTGTAATTTTTATCGACGTCAGGATAATAACCATATCGACATGCATGCATTAAAAAGGACATGAATGATAATTGGTAAGAAACAAAGAATATAATACTTCACTAGTAAGAAACCAGAACCTGGTAATCTAATCGCGCTAACAGATGAGCGTACCGGATTTGTAAGTGGGAGCGAGAAATAGTTATTCTTTTCTCGCTCCCACTTACAAATCCGGTAAAATATTATCAAAATTGAACGAAACTCCCCAATCTCAATATGACAATGGGAAGGTGGGGAAAATCAGGAGCCGACATAGTGTGGTCACCCTACTTGATACATTTGTATGAGAAAAGTTATGTCTGAATATCTTTAAAACCAGACAACGAATATAAAATATTAGATGGTGGATATTTAGTAAAAATTTTTACTAAATGTTGAAGTACTTTCGAGTGTCTTAGGTGCTACAAATCGTAAGATATTTACATTTTTAACTTTCTCAAAACGTGTGGACTGAGTGAGCACTTACAAAAATTTATTATAAAAAAACCTGACACGTTATTGGTTCGTTTTGTATTTTACAAATTCCCATTTCACTTTTACTAAACTATACACATATAATAGCGGTCTAAATCTTATGTTTTTCATCAAAATTCGGCTTTTCAAAAGTGTGTGGATTGAGTGAGCATAAGAAACTATTTGTAAAAAATTTAATACGTCACTAGGTGATCTAATATTTATAGAGGTAGGTTGGCCTATTTTTTACTAAATGTTAGTATATAAATATTATATGTTAAATGAATATATTCACTGTTTTCGTTGGTAGTTTGTGAGAACTGAGTGAGCACATGTTAATGGCTGTATCTTTTGATTTATCTTTTTACAAATTCAGAGATTCGTTTTACAATTGTTTTAGAACTTTTACTAAATGATCAGCATATTTTTTTTCATTTTCGGAAGGTGCTCACTCAATCCACACACACACGTATAATTCATATTGCTACTTTATTGTTACAAATGAATTGTACCAGTGCACATCGGGTTTACCTAAATAGTAGCAGGGAGCAATACTATGAAGCCATCAATTCCTGTTCAATATTAAAATTTCATTTATTCAGGCCCAAAAGACACTGACTGCCTCACTCCAAACATTTTTTAGCCATTACATTTTGACGACCGGTCTGGCCTAGCGCGTATTGACCCTGCCTGCTAAGCCGCGGTCCTGGGTTCAAATCCCGGTAAGGGCATTTATTTATGCGATGAGCACAGATATTTGTTCCTGAGTCATGGATGTTTTCTATGTATATATGTATTTGTATATTATATACATCGTTGTCTGAGTACCCACAACACAAGCCTTCTTGAGTTTACCGTGAGACTCAGGCAATCTGTGTAAGAAGTCCTATAATATTTATTTGTTTTATGACATATAGGCACTGGTCCCATCGCGAGCTAGTAAGCTATGAGCTATTGGCTATAAAAACGAACAAAAGATAAGCACGCACTCCCGTGCGAATAAAAGAGACACGGCGATTTTGATAGCTCACCGCTGGGCGAGTAACTATAAACATCGCCGTGTCTCTTTTATTTGCACGGGAGCGACTATCTTTTGTTCGTTTTTATAGCCGATAGCTCATAGCTTACTAGCTCGCGGTGGGACCAGTGCCTTAAGATCGCTTTTCCTCGGCACTGCAGATCCTTTACGATCTCATAGCGCTTAACGAAAAATTGTTATACCAAAAAAATATGGGCATCATGGCTCCGAATGAAATAAGCATAAGCTTGCAGTGCCCTTCACTCGGCTTCATAAAATTAAAAAATCATTCATGGGTAATTGTGTAAGATTTTATAACAAACTTCCTAATGCCATCACTGAACTGTCTTTTAATCGATTTAAACATTATGTAAAGCGTATACTGATCTCTAAAGCCTACTATAGCACACAAGACTACATGAATGATGAAACACCGTGGGATACAAGTATTGCTGAAAACCATTAATTATATAGCTTATTAATGATGATATTGATAATTCAATGTATTTTTATACAATTTTTTTGACATTTAGAATTTATTCTAGAAGTTTTTAGACTAGTATTTTTTTATACAATTTAGATTGATATCATTTTATTAAATCAATGTAGTTTTAAAACAATATTGTTTATTGCACCAATAAATTGCTCTGATATTTAGAATAAGATGAATATTGTACACTGTTGACAATTTAAAAGTGCTTATTGTAAGCCTATTTGAATAAAGAATATTTTGATTGATTGATTGATTGAATATCAGAGAGTGTGCGGAATTAACACTCACAATTCGCAACCAAGAACCCGTCTGGTGGACTGACGTTTTCTGGCGTAGTGCGCTATTTTCTGTCTGGTAGTGATTAAATGATGATGATGAGCAAGTTTCAGTAATACTGGGGACGCTATTGCTATGTCTTGTATGGGAACCCTACATTTTATGATTAAGCACTGAGACTTGGCACAGTTGTTCATTGTTGTGGCCCTGAGTAGATAAAGATCGGGAGGCATCGAGAGCCCCCCTTAATTTAGGAGGGAGGAGGGGGGGAAGGCTGGCGCCTCCGCGCTTCCTTTGAAACCATATTTCTCTAAAACTATACAAAATAGGGCATGCGATATATCATTTTCGGATAAATGAAGGACGAGGAATTCATTTTTGGAACAAAAAAATGTATTTTAGAACAAAAATACAAAATAAAATGGGAAAATCTAAAAACGAGATTTTTTTTATACATATTATTGCACATTTTATGAAAACTGTAATGGTTTTTTTAAATAAAAAATATTATTTAATAGCTACATTTATCTAGTTTTAGAAAATGTATAATTTGTTATAGAAATATATTATAGGACGAGTGATAAAAAATAATTTACATCTCCCGATAGGGTGATTTGAATGCTCATTTCAATAAGTTTTGTCAATGATTTCAGGTATAATCACTATTTTTAACACACGAAAGCCGTAATCATTGTAGTTTATGGCTATTTTAGTGCTTAATGTACTTAAAATAAAAAAATTCAAAAAAAATTAAATGTGATAACTTTTTTTATAACATTATCCTATTTTGTTCTTTCTATATACAATATATATCTAAAAGCAATAAATATTAATGAAAAGCCACATTTATGTAGTTAATAAAAATATATAGTTTGTTATATAAATATATTACGAAACGCGAGATAAAAAATAATGAAAGTGACGTGGCAGGGCGATCTTGATGTACGGTACGGTTCAGCTTGTATGATTCGATGAGGTGAGGTAAAGGTACTCAAAGCTCTCAAAAAGTGTAGTTATTTAGAGTACTTAAAATTAAACAACATACTCCTATATAGTCTGAATTTAACTATTTATATCACATGAAATGATCGATTAATATGATAGGTCAGATATATACATCTGATCCTAATACATCTTGTGAAATAGTAGTTATCTCTATGATTTGCATAATTTATGGATAATTCTTTTGACATATTTATTATTCCATATCTGCGTCCTGTACTTTGGTTAACGAGTGCCGAAAATAGTTATTAACCAAAAAAGACCGCCAAATTAACAGCATTTCACCGACAAAAGCTACCTTACACCATTTTTGTAAGGGTTATAGGTATATCAAGGTGTCCATGTATGGGGTCAACTAAACCCAATTCAAAATTTGCCATTATTTGCTACTTGTGGCTGGACGAAAGTCTGTAACAATTGGGATTTGGGAGCCTACTTACCCGCAACGTTGCCTGTTGCTGCAGAAACATGCCTCGAAATTGTCGGATGCAGGTGTAAAAAACAGTGCAGCGTAAGGTGCAACCGTAAAAAAAGACTTTTTAAATTAAATGTTCGGAGCTGATGTGCTTATGCAGTGGACGTTGTGATATATACATAATTAAATTCAGACTATTCATGTTGTTTTATTTGAATAACTCAAAATAGCTACACTTTTTGAGAGCCTTGAGTACTAGTCCCGATACACATGTTTTCGTCTAGTCAGACCATTTTTTGAGGTTCTCCTTTGTACAAAAGCAATGTCTTAGTTCAAAAATCATTAATGTTTAATGCTAATACGAATCTAGTTTATTTTTTATGGCAATAACTAACTATTATTGATACTGAAAGGAAGAATATGACGATTTTTATTTTATCTTTTATGGATGGGTAAAACCGATTTAAGGGGGCCCAAAGGAAGTAACTAAGTTCTGCTAGTAAACTAAAAAATCTTCAAGCCTATGCATGCAGAACGGCTTTAGGAGAGGAGAACGTGATTAAGACAATTTTTTTTACAATATAAGTCACATGCAATTTTATTTTACAATCAAAATAAACTATATTATAGGACTTTTACAATTTTCTGTACTGGGTCGTGATATACCTACATGTGTAAACGTTATTAGAATAAATATATTTCTGTATTACTAGACGAACTCCACTGCATAGCGGGTAGAGAGTACCTTTACCTCACCTCATCGAATAATGCAAGCTGACCCGTACATTAAAATTTTCATTTACATTATTTTTTATCTCGCGTTTCGTAATATATTTATATAACAAACTATATATTTTTATAAACTGCATAAATGTGGCTTCTAATTGATATTTATTGCTTTTAGATATATATTGTGTAGAAAGAACAAAATAGGGTAATGTTAAAAAAATTATCACATTTTTAATATTTTTTAAAATTTTTGTATTTGTTTTTAATTTTAAGAACATTAATCACTAAAATAGCCATAAACTACAATGATTACGGCTTTCGTGTGTTAAAAATAGTGATTATACCTGAAATCATTGCAAAACTTATTGAAATAAGCATTCAAATCACCCTATCGGGCGATGTAAATTATTTTTTATCACACGTCCTATAATATTTTTCTATAACAAATTATACATTTTCTAAAACTAGATAAATGTAGCTATTAAATAATATTTTTTATTTTAAAATAACTATTACGGTTTTTATAAAAAGTGCAATAATATATATAAAAAAAAATCTCGTTTTAAGATTTTCCCATTTTTTTTTGTATTTTTGTTCTAAAGTACATTTTTTTTGTTCCAAAAATGAATTCCTCATCTTTCATTTATCCGGAAAAGATATATCGCATGCCCTATTTTGTATAGTTTTAGAGAAATATGGTTTCAAAGGAAGCGCGGCGGCGCCAGCCTTCCCCCCCTCTTCCCTCCTAAATTAAGGGGGGCTCTCGATGCCTCCCGATCTTTATCTACTCAGGGCCACCCAAGGAACGACCTGTGCCAAGTCTCAGTGCTTAATCATAAAATGCAGGGTGTTGTGCAATAGCGTCCCAGCTATAAGTAATAGAGGACTTCAAACTGTAGAAGTGTACTCACAGGAAACTAGGTGGCGTCGGCGAGCGACTCCGCTCGACGCGGCGCGTGCGCGGCGACTCGCGATGCTCGCGGCGGTCTCGCGAGCGCGAGCGCGACCGCGAGCGGCTGCGCGATCTCGACCGAGAGCGGGACCGCGATCTTCTGCGACCTAAACAAAACAAATTATATATTTTTAATGGGTTATCCTCATCTGGCAGAATACTTTTGGTCAGAAACACACTTCGCATAACATGTTTCGCAGAAACACTTTCGGTCGAATGGTCACTTTGTAGAAAACTTAGTTGGCATTATTACTACCACGTATACGACACATTTGGCAGAATATTGTTTTACAGAACATTATTTTGGTCACAGAACTTAATTTAGATAGAAGAAACAAATTCATATATTTGTATAGGGGCCGAGCGTGTCAAATTTTGTACTGAAGTTGATTCTTGCCTGTGATTTTAAATATGTCTCAGGCTCTTGATTGTTCATAATTTTTGTGTTGTTGCAATTGAATATCACGTAACGAGGCATTTTTTATGTTTTGGTTGACTTCAACTTACAAAAATTGACGCCCGAAAGCTGCAAGCTGCGAGTAAAGACGGACAACTCAGTGGATTTCACTGAGTTCATTTGACACGCTAAGTAGATACGTTTGCTTGATCTATGGTATATATGACATCTGTGATTTTGGTCGACTTTGATTTAGCATATTTTTATGTACCATAATAATCGTATATCATACTATTACAACAGCAGAATTATGACACGCTATCGAAAAGGAAATACAGCCCCAAAGGCCCCGTTAGGTACGACCACGAGCGAAGCGAGGAGGAGTGTTAGGTATCTTGCATCCCCAAAATATCCGACTCGCTATCAAAAAGCAAATTGCAACTTTATGCCGCCTAAATATTATGTACAAATATTATATGCGAAAGTACTATTCGACTAGAAGACTATTTTGCTCATCAACATTATACTAAAGTACGATTCGGTATTATAAAAATCTGCGAAATGATTTATGCCAAAGCATATTCTGCGTAAGGTGTTTCTGCCAAGAACTATTATACAAATCAAATATATGCGAAAAAGGTTTCTGCGAGATAATAGTGAACCATTTTTAGGGTTCCGTAGTCAACTAGGAACCCTTATAGTTTCGCCATGTCTGTCTGTCCGTCCGTCCGCGGATAATCTCAGTAACCGTTAGCACTAGAAAGCTGAAATTTGGTACCAATATGTATATCAATCACGCCAACAAAGTGCAAAAATAAAAAATGGAAAAAAATGTTTTATTAGGGTACCCCCCCCCCCCCTACATGTAAAGTGGGGGCTGATATTTTTTTCATTCCAACCAAAAATTTAAGAATGAATGAATAAGGGTTTACTAATATCGTTTTTTGATAATATTAATATTTTCGGAAATAATCGCTCCTAAAGGAAAAAAAAGTGCGTCCCCCCCTCTCTAACTTTTGAACCATATGTTTAAAAAATATGAAAAAAATCACAAAAGTAGAACTTTATGACTTTCTAGGAAAATTGTTTTGAACTTGATAGGTTCAGTAGTTTTTGAGAAAAATACGGAAAACTACGGAACCCTACACTGAGCGTGGCCCGACACGCTCTTGGCCGGTTTTTTTAATATTAAGGAAAGCGAATTAAATTTGTAATCCCAGAAGCGTATGGTTAACCGTTCACGATGTGTAGCATGTCATAGATGTCCCTCTCTGTTACAATATGGAAGAGCGATAGAGATTATAACTACGTCACCCTACGCCACCATTGGTCACTTGTCTACGCCCTGACAATGTTAACATTACATTTTTGAGCAGGTGCAGGCCTAACTGATCAGCAGAATGACGCTCTTATTCTGTAAACACACGGTTTTTTCTATTGTTTGACGATTCCACGCCCGTATGTCCTACTATCGCTTAGAATCTGTCTCGCGGATGAATAACTCCCACTCGTTAGTATATGACTGGGCAGTAATGAAATAAAAAACCATTTCTATCCAACCAAAGGAGACGATCGCCCTGGGCCACAAAATGTTTTATCATACTACGCTGCAATGGCACAACACCGTCACTTTGTACAAAGTCATACAATACTCGTAGTCTATTTAATAGTCAGGTTTTCAGCACTGAATGTGTTAAAGTGAAATAGATAATTACTGTCTCGTTCTCTCCTCCACGCTGTGGAGCGTCGTCTCGGCGAGGGTGACCGCGATTTTGACTTCACTGGCGATGGTTTCTCTGGAGTTCTACTCTTTGACCTGCCAAGAGTTTAAAGATTAATAAATGATGCAAATTAGTTTTAAGAGGATATCATAATCATAATGAAATAGAAGAGCTGTTAAAGCGGAAAAAAATCAAGCTGTAAATTATATTTCGTTATTTCAGCAGTAGTGTTTTAATTCATGTTCACCCATTCTATCGTTGGGCGGATAGTGGCTGTAGACGTCCGTGAGCTAGGCGTCGGCGAAAGCTAGTGCGATATCGCACAAGACCGAGCAAAGTGGCGTGATTCTTGTGTAGAAGGCCAAAACTAATTTTTCATCACATTTGCTGTTTAAAGGTATCATTACGTCTACGTGTACTGAAGCATAATGTACTATTTTATTCCCAAGGGAATAATGGATTTAGTTTTAAAAATTAATACAATCCGTACAATACTTCAGGCAAAGGATGTTTCAATCTGCCAAGGATTTTTATTGCACAACAAAAATTTGACTATTAAGCTATAAAATATATTATACGGTATGAAAAATGCATTTTATTTATGTTTTACAATTATTTCAGTGTGTTTTGCATTTATTTCGTAAAATTTGACTCAGATAAATTGTTATAATTTACAATCAGACAATTACTCTCTACTCACGCTTGACCGCGGGCGTACGCGAGGCACCCACCGTTGCCTAGCAACGGAGAGTACAACATAAAAATAAGTACAATTTTAGTTCAATTATTATGATTTATATGCTTTTATGAACGTTGCATTTAATTTATATGCAGTATTTTCGTGTTCGTTTTCGTTCAAAAAGTGTTTGTTACCAAAAACAATGGATTTAATATGAATAATCTGATGTAGATCAAGATACACTACTGGTCGCAAGTCGCAACGCCGCCGGTTGAAGGTTTTTGCCTTATGACTGAAACTGTATTTTTCTCTCAAATGTGATGAAAAACATTGTGTGTAACTCGGGGAGTATGAATATTACTAACTCGAGTCTTTAAATCGCTCCGGCAAGCCGTCGCGATTTAACTTACTCTCGTTAGTAATATTCAACTTCCTCCCCTTGTTGCACAATGTACTATTGGGTTTTCGGGCCGGCCAAGTAAGTTTATTCATTTACGAGTCGGAATCGTTCATACACAGTTTAGCTAGAGCCAAAATATACCTAGTAGTATGTACATAAATATTAAATAGTTGTACCTGTATCTTCTGCCGGGTGGTGAGGGTTGTTTCTGCAGATCCTTTGGTATGGGTGACGGCGTTCTTGACTTATGTCGTCTGCCCTCTGCAATTTCTTCCTCTTTCTTTTTTCTAGCCGCGTTCTTCGCTTTGTAATATTCATAAAGACCTAATTTCTCCCAACCCTCACTGAAAAATTAAAATAAAATTACATATTAAAACAGCAATAAAAACACACAATGATAATAACTTGGTTATACTATTATAGAATTGAATAAATAGTGGATAAATGAAAATGATATTATATTTGATAAGAAGTCATCATAAATCACACATAATTATGTGGATTATATTTGCTATGCACTGTGAAAATAGTACTGTGAAATGGAAGTAGGTATTTAATTCTGCTATCGTAACAGCCTATGAGTGTAACGATATAAAATTTTAGATCCGTTAGATCTGAAAGCCGTATTCACAATACAGTTAGCTGCAATAATTACTCTTCGAAGACTACAATAACATGTGACACGCTGTTATAGTTCTACAAATAAGATTTTGTCAATTTTTTGCGGTCCTCAATGTGTAACATATTGGTCACAATACTCGAGCCGTTTGAAAAATGCTATAGCCTGTTCTTGCTAGGTGCCGTCAGTCTCTGATAGCACTGGTATCATGTTAAGTTAGCGTCTAAGCACATTGCGTAATTTAACGCTCGCTTTGCACGTATCAGATTCAACTTGTAGACCTTTTCACCTTCCAGAGCAGGCAGGCAAGTATGGCCGTCCCTATCGCACTTACAAATAGTGCGATAGGGACGGCATGATGTTTTATCATTTATCGCGCGACCGTGCTTGCAAGCCAGAGCTTCTTCACGCGCGTTTTTATCTATCTATACACCGTAAAATGACACGCAGAGCAGAGCAGCGTGCGTCTGTGTCGCGACACTACTTCGTGGAATGAAACACTGAACGCAGCGGGTCTCACTTGTCTCGGGGCCGCTCGTGGTTGGGCGAGGCGTAGAAGGCGTCGACGGCGGCCAGCAGGCGGTCGTTGGGCGGCGCGGGCGGCGGCAGGCGGATGGTGGCGGGGTCCAGCGGCCGGTACTGGTCTTCTTCCAGCTGCGATAACGATCATGGTACAGGGCGCGGCAAACTTTTAGACCATTAGGCGCGGTGGTGGGGGCAACTTCACATACGAGTAGAAAAACTACTAAGAAAAATCGCTTATGCGCAGGTAAGGCCACACGTTCTAAAAGTTTGTCGCGCACTACAAACATCTTTATTCATTAAGGTGTCCGCTTGCAACCGACGCGGACGCGTGGGCGAATTATACATACAGTAAGGGAATCACACCGGAATGGCAGCGGCAGCGGCATGTAGAGATAATTTCAAACATTATCTACATATTTAAAAAGACCAGTATCACTTGACTAACTTAAACAGGTCGCGTCGCGCGGAAGGCTGGTCTTTTTAAATATGTAGCTAAAGTTTAAGATTATTTCACACTGCTGTTCTCCACGGCAGCTACCGGACATCTTTAAAATTTACAAGCTTTAACTTGAAAATTTAACAATGGTCGTTTTAAGTTTTAATCAATTTCATGTCACTCAGATGGATTATTTCAGTAAAGTCTTTACGTACAACAAATTTGAAAAATAACAACACTTACCATAATGAGTGGGACCATTAACCCAGCCGGTAATTCAAAATAGGGTACAGAAGGCATCAACTCTTCGTTGTTGACTTCAGGGAATGGAGGGAAGCCGGGCGGCGGCTTGGTGAGATCTGGAAGACCATTCTGGAATGCGAGCGGCGGCTCGGGCTCGAAGCCCGGCGGCGGCTGCGAGAAGTTTATATTTGGCAAATTTGATAAGTCTACATCCTCAGCCTCAGAATTATTCTGATTCTTCATCTGGTCGAATATCTGACTATCGTAGCTGTTCTCGTTCCCACTTAAGCTATTATTGGAAGCATAATTATCTCCACTCTCGCTACCGTACAACTGCTGAGTTGTCGTGTTGAAATTTTTATCATAATTCGAAGAGTTAAAGCTTTGATCATTGAAATTGTTTTGGAAATTATTCTGTATGTTATTCTGTTGATTATCATTGTTTTGTTCGTGGTTGTTATGCTGTTGTAATTCCAATGCGTGTTTCTGCATTTCGAGTTGCTGTATCTGTTGCATAGAATGCGCCACGAACGCTTGGTGCTGTGTTTGGTAGCTGAAAATAGAAACGTTAGTCAATAACTATAGCTTGAGAAGGCTTAGTATAATAAAATACGAGTACATACTTCTCGAATGTGGATTTGGTTTGCTGCGTGAGATGGGCGATGGCGCCCGAGTGTTGCGCCACCAGATTGTTCTGGTATTCCTGGTAGCTGCTGGTGGGGCTCTTCATCTTCTCAATGACCGCCGTCTCGAAATAGTTAGACTTGGACTCCCACAGTCGGAGCAGCTTATTTAACTTAGCCTCCTGCTCCTCCGTCACCGCTGAAACAGCAAATGATTAAACCGATGTCGTATGGGCCAGCATTTCTAAGCAAGTTACCTGACTGTCGCAAACCACATGTGATGCTCTAAAGATGCGTTTATACAAGATGAGAATGCACAATCGAACAAAAAGAGACCTATATCTCGAGGGCATTATTATAAATATGTTACCTATACTGGCATTGCAAAACATTGGTACCACCACATTTTCCAAATTTTTCTTGAGATCTTCTGCGTTTTTGCGTGCACTGTAATTAGGAATAAAGTATCATAGACACCGAATGTATATAGACAACAGGGGAAACAACAAAAACGGTCATGGCTTCCAATATAAAGTAAAACTGACCCAAACAATAAAAAATAAAGACATGTACTACCAGTTGACAACCAGTTATTGAAGTTTTATAAACATTAAGATACTTTTCTCATAACATGAAGAATATTTTGAATATCATGAACAAGTATTTTAATCAATCATGAGTGACCAATAAGAAAATTAGTAGTACTATAAACTTGGGTATAACAATATTACAGTTTCAAATTTTTTTTAACTTTTACAATTTAATATATCTAAATATTAGAAAAAAAATATTTTAATAACTCTGGGACACAATAACAAAAGACATGCTTTGGAAAATTTTGGTGTCATAATTAGCTAGTTACTGAGGTTTGTCAGTAGTAAAAAATAAAAAGATATCTTAATTTTTTTAATGAAATTGGTAATTAAAATGATTCCTATCAGAAATGTGTCAGGGTGTAAATTGAAGAGCGAAGTATTAGTGACAAGATGAGAATGAGTACAAATAGCAGGGGGCTGAAGTAGAGTGTATACTAACCAATGGTGCAGCACATCATTGACCAGGTAAATGATGTGGAGTTTCTGCGTGAATGCAGCCCCAGGTTGAGTGACTTTGCGCAACAGGTGCTGCGATATGACTTTCCCCGCGTCATGACTTGTGGCATGTTGTAAAATCCAGCCCTTGCCTACAAACAAAGGAGCAAATATAAAAAACTTCACTAACAGAACTACCCTCCTGCTTGTGTCAATTAGAAAAGGCTCTCATGGTTGAGTCATGTGAGTATTTATGTAAAGAAAATCTTTAAAATATATTAATTAAATTTAACAGTTATCATTGCTTTACTAGTTTTAGGTTAGTTTAAGAAATATGTTGTTTTCAGTCCCAAGGGCAGCATAGTATAATTTTACAAACATGTACAGTAAACAGTTAAGGTAAACTACCAAAGTAAACAGAAGTAAAACAGTGAATTTTTAAGTAACATATAGCTGTAATGTGTATTTTGGCTTTCCCTTACTTAGCACCAATTAGATAGTGGCACTGGCAGTCAAAATGCCTTTGCATCACCATTTTGGCTATCACTATCTCGACGACAACAACGTATAGGGTGCAAACTAGAGATGGGCCGAATATGGACTTTTCCGAATACGAATATTCGGCCGAACATTCGGTTCAGCTCTTACCGAACCGAACATTCGGCCGAATATTCGGTTACGCCATATTTTCAAAGCGGATGTTCAGTAAAACTATTAAATGATTGATAAATGATCATGGTTACATATGTTACTACAACTATGTTCTTATGATTTAGTGGATAACTAAAACTTAGTTAAAACAACTCTGAACTCTTCTCAACTCTTAAGCTACGGTTTTTTTAAACATATTTTGATGTATTAATTAACTCTTTTTAGTAGTTCCTTAGAAAACTACTAAAATGGGAGCTTATTATCCAATGGAATACGTAAGATCTTCATTAGTTATTTACTTTGTTTATTCGGTAAATATTCAGCAATGCTACTGAATTATTCGGCCGAATACGAACATTGAAAATCTTGCCGAATTGCCGAATACCGAATATTTACCGAATATTCGGCCCATCTCTAGTGCAAACTGCAATAATTGTTTTTTTTTTTAAATTGAACCTTACCCACCAACGTACAAAGTGCTATCTGCTACAAAAAAAAATCGCAGATTTCGCCTTGTACATTGTTGTCGTTGATCTCTTTCATGCTATGATACTCATTGCACCACCACCACACCTCAGCAAAGATAACTCACCGGCAGATATGCTATCTTTAGTACAAGTGTCAATGATTGGCTGCAGAATGCTGTCTAGCTCTGTCAGACTAATGTTGTGTTCATTGGCTAGAGACTGAATCGTCTCCACCTGAGCTTTGCTAACCAGCTCGTTTATTTTAGCTTGTTGCTGCTGAATCAATACCTGAAAATTTAAAACTTTTTTTAACTCACTGAAAAGTATACATTTATATTTTAATGTAACTTATTGTAGCAATGTTCCTACATCCTTTTATGAGGACAAAGCCTCAAATTGATGCCTGTAAAAATAATATTTCATTGTAAGTACAGTGTAAATTATATTTAGGCATGCCTGCATAGAGACAAGGGTTTGTAACAGTAATCTGTAACTACATGTATAGTCTAATTGGACATAGTCTAGCGAAAAGGCCTCATCCTCCTAAATATATAAATGTATTGGATGATTTTTAATTAAAAAAAAAATCAAATTCTTGTGGTTTAAATCCTATTCTCTAAATTATGTCCAACTATTTAGTTTAGCCAGGTCTAAACAGAACATGGCACATCTCATGGCAATGTGATTGCATGGCAAATGTACAATGTAGATTAAATCATGACATGCCTCGCCCTGTGTGGGGCCAACTATTTGTCAAATTTTCCATTTCAACATCTAATGTTAAAATAAAGATGACTTGTCAGAGGTATTTTAGCACAGTCTGTTCCTTGAAAATATTATATAGGAATTTAATGGAAGTAGTAATTTCATCTTTCCAGTATAGAATCTAAATTTACAACAATAGAGAAATAAGACAATCTCAGGTAAGACCGATAATAGAAACTCTTGTCTAAACAAAAATAACCTCAATGCAGGAACAAAAAATAATTTTAACATAGTATAAGAGATACAAATAGTGGTTACGACATCTCACCTTATGTTGGGCATTGAGATTGCTCTCAGACTGGGTGATCTGCTCTTTAAGCATGTTGATCTGCTGCGCCAGAGCGTCGGTGTCAGGTCGCGGCGCGGGGTGCGCGGGAGCCGGCGCGGCGTTGGCCGCGAGCCACTGCTGCAGCGCCGGCGCCGCCGCCATGGACGCCGCGAGACCCAGCTGCGCGGCCGTGGCACCGCCCTGTTGGGGCAGTACATATTGCCTGTTCTGAGCCATAAAGGCCCCGGTGGGAGCGGCCGTCTGGCCCCCAGCAGATTGCTTTAGAACTATAAACAGCGGGGAGGCACTTGAGTCGGTTATACCAAGCAGCGATATCGCGCCATAGCGCATATTTACATTCTTCCATCCACATTTGGTTATGCTTACTTGCTTGCTCGGTCGTCACTTTGTATTGGTAGTAGTTGAAGTATTCGCCGCCGTACAGGAAACTGAACTTAGGGTTGTTTTTCTGTTTGTTTTTTGTCATCTTCTCGAATTCGGGTCCATTTCTTGCGACAAACTGCGCCAGTTTGTCTATAATGTTGCGCAGGTCTTGATCTAAAACAACGAATGCGTTAATACTAGCACAATGTGCACAAACAGTAAAGAAAGATTTTAGTACAAACCTTGAGGTGGTTGCGGTAGTTCCATTGTAGTTACGTTTTATTGAGGTTATGGGCTCTAGAGAAGTCTTCTTTTTTAGATATGGAGGTGGCGGCGTCCCAACATTCCCACAGTCATTTTAACACAATAATGAGCACAGTTAACTTTAATTTATATGTCCTTTTATACAAAACTGCACTGTTTACATACACAAGTTCACTTATGCGTATTAATTTCTGCTAACAACGAAATATTCATGAAAAAACTCCACGTTCGACATACCGCAATGTCAGCCATGTTCAGTGTTGCCAGATGGGTTTGACGTTCCGTTACGCACACTTCTTAAAAATAGTACGCCAGTTCAAGTTTGGGTACACGAAAATGACAAAAATCAAAATGTATAGTCTACCAAGAAATACATAACTCATGATAAAAAAAAACAATATCTTTTCATACAGAGATTGCAAAGAAAGTAATACAGCCATTTGTGTTTGTTTTTAGTAAAAGGTACCACTTAATCGATAAGGTTAGTTTATAGACGAATCTTTATGGCATTAGCGCCTTGTCGGCAACCGGAAAAACGGTACTACGCGGACGTTTAGCTAAAGCTAGGAACATACTACACGGACGTCCGTCGTAAATCGACCGCGGACGGGAATCTGGACAATGAAATTACATATAACCGTGCAAACTATCGGTCGACGGACGTGGACGTGGCCTTGAGCGCATGCATGGACGTCCGATCGAAATCTGGCTCGCTGGATGTTTTGTTCCGTGCACACTGATCGGTCGCGGTCGCGGTCGATTTACGACGGACGTCCGCGTAGTATGTTCCTAGCTTCAGGCTCCTCTACATATTCGCGCAAAATGGGCCAACAAACGGGACGCAGCTTTTTTTAGAGGAGGACGCAGCAGTTAGAGGGAGTTCGCAATACTGATATCTCGCTCTGTTGTATAGCTGCGTCCCGTATGTTGGCCTGTGCTGGGCTAATATGAAGAGGGGCACGTACGTTTTACTAGAACAAACACATATTATATTAGAGACAGGTCAGTAATTTATTAGATAATACTTATAAAACACATTGCCCATGGCACATACATGTTCTACTTAAAAATACTTTTCATTCAATCCTTCATTCAATTTTGTACGCTTAAATTATGGAGATTAGAAATAAAAGGAGCGAAAGCTTTAAGTATCAGAAGTGCACATATAAAAGAAAAGATAGGTGGCGCTGCAATCGCAGGTGCATAAGGGTTTGACAATCTCTTTGCCTTCTCGGTAGTGACCCCGCCTATGGAGCAAGAGGACCCGGGTTCAAATCCTTATGAGACCTTTTTTATTTTTTTCTACTAATATTTTCTTGAATTATTTTATTTTTTTAATGTCCAAAAATATTTTGTTTTGTTACAACTTTTCGAAATTTCATTCGCATGACTTACAACATTACCGAAGAATCCTAAGATGGGGCAAACAATGTAAAAGGTCTTAAGTTAACATTTGTATGAATAAAACAATAAATAAATACAAATAAAATACACAAAAAGAAAATTAATGTATAAAAAAAACTAAAAATTGGTTGTCTGTAAAGTCGGTTTACGGACGGTAGTTTAACGTGATAACGTCAAACATTACAGTAGTATAAACAGGGGCGGTCAGAGTATAGCAAAAGGGGCCCGATTCTGGGACTTTTTTCACGTTTTTTTGTTCTTATTTGAAAGAATGCATTAAAATAAGCATATTTCATAAATTAAAGTTTTTTAAAAACCTACTAATTTAGGAGTTAGAGTGGTGCAAAGTTGCAAAATTTTCCCGTAGCATTACTAAGGCGCCAGAGACAGAAAGCGATATCGACGGAGCCCCGCTTATGCGGGGCTCCTATTCTGTGCAGTTTGGCCTTCGGCCGTTTTAAGATACCTAACGAACCTAACCTATACCTATATAAAAGTCGTCATTTTGTATCCTAGACCGTTTGCGAGACACGCGTTAATTTTATTAAAGTGCTAGTGCCATTTACTAATCTTAGAACCCTAATATCTCAGTAAATATTAATGGAAAAGAAAAAGTTTATATTAGAGATGGGCCGAATATGGACTTTGCCGAATACGAATATTCGGCCGAACATTCGGTTCAGCTCTTACCGAACCGAACATTCGGCCGAATATTCGGTTACGCCATATTTTTAAAGCGAATGTTAAGATTAAAACTATGAAATGATTGATAATTGTTATACCTACTACAACTATGTTCTTATGATTTAGTGCATAACTAAAACATAGTTAAAACAACTCTGAACTCTTCTCAACTCTTAAAGTTAAACTACGGTTTTTTTAACTTTTCTACAAAACAAATTGTATTTATATTTTGACGCATTTTTAGTAGTTCCTTTGAGAGCTAATAAAATAGGAGCTTATTATGCAATGGAATACGTAAGATCTTCATTAGTTATTTACTTTGTTTATTCGGTAAATATTCGGCAATGTAACCGAACTATTCGGCCGAATACGAACATTGAAAATCTTGCCGAATATGCCGAATACCGAATATTTACCGAATATTCGGCCCATCTCTAGTTTATATAACAAAACATCCTTATTTAAACGTGTTCTATATGATTTATCACTATTAACATAGGTTATCATCATCCTCCTTGCGTTATCCCGGCGTTTGCCGCGGCTCATGGGAGCCTGGGGTCCGCTGCGACAACTAATCCCAAGATTTGGCATAGGCACTAGTTTTACGAAAGCGACTGCCATCTGACCTTCCAACCCGAAGGGTAACTAGGCCTTATTGGAATTAGTCCGGTTTCCTCACGATGTTTTCCTTCACCGAAAAGCGACTGGCAAATATCAAATGACATTTCGCACATAAGTTACTTCATTCTATAAAAGATGCTTATTTTAATGCAATCTTTCATGTTTTTAAATTACAAACACTCAAAAATAATAAATGGAAATTTTTAACAAAAATTTCTAATGAAATAAAACTATGGAAACGGATTAAATCGCGTATAATGAATTTAAAATACATCCCGACGTTTCGAACTCTTTACAGCGTTCGTGGTCAACGGGTGACTGAGGAAAAATTAAAATGTGCAAAAGCTACCCACTTACAAGAAATATTAACGAACCATGACCACAAATAATATAGATTTCTAAGGCAGGTTCACACACTATTAATAAAGCTAGTTATACAATATTCAAAAAATTTTACCATTACTCTGTTAAAAAATAATTAACCAATTAATCTACACAAAATTGACAAAGAAACAAACTGCAAATGTCCAACACCATACAACACAAATGCTTCACAGCCTTCGTCGTGCTTGTTCCATTATCAGATGTACTACTGGATCCCAAGCCGGTGGTAAAGTAAAGCCATCCTCTCTATTAAAGTTTGGATATATTCGCTAAGGAGAAGCGATATATACCCAGAATGTTGCGAGAGGCCATTGAGATCAAGAAATATCCAAACTTTAATAGAGAGGATGGCTTTACTTTACCACCGGCTTGGGATCCAGTAGTACATCTGATAATGGAACAAGCACGACGAAGGCTGTGAGGCATTTGTGTTGTATGGTGTTGGACATTTGCAGTTTGTTTCTTTGTCAATTTTGTGTAGATTAATTGGTTAATTATTTTTTAACAGAGTAATGGTAAAATTTTTTGAATATTGTATAACTAGCTTTATTAATAGTGTGTGAACCTGCCTTAGAAATCTATATTATTTGTGGTCATGGTTCGTCCCCACAGACAGTCTTAAAAATTCATAATCTTAAAAAAAACTTGTATGCAATCTGACAGTTCAAACTGACACTGACAAGACACTGACAGATCTGAACTGTCAGATTGCATACAAGTTTTTTTTAAGATTATGAATTTTTAAGACTGTCTGTGGGGAGCCTATGTGGGTAGCTTTTGCACATTTTAATTTTTCCTCAGTCACCCGTTGACCACGAACGCTGTAAAGAGTTCGAAACGTCGGGATGTATTTTAAATTCATTATACGCGATTTAATCCGTTTCCATAGTTTTATTTCATGAGTAACTATCGCGGTAACCGAAGACAATATTAAAAATTTTCTAAGTCCTAAAATCGGGCCCCTTTTGCTTATACCCCAACCGTCCATACACAAACCACTTGCTCTTGCTTGGTGGCCTTGAGGAACGGGACAATGACGTCATCTTTTTCGTGCATGCAGCCCGTAGTAACGAGTTATTAGACGTTATCACGTCAAAAGATCGCTGTCAGAATCGAACCCGAGAACATCTGCGTACGAAGCCAGCGCACTACCACGGGACTACGTCTTGACTTGCTCAGTCTGACGAAATTAGCCTAGAGAAAAGAACGTCTAATGTCATCTCACATCGCTGATCATTGAGCGAGACATGCGCTCCAAGCGGAGAGATTTGTAACTGCAATTATAAGGCCTCAGCCGGTCATTTTTGCGACTGTTCTACTTCGATAGACTTTCCTCCTTATCTCTAGTCTCCCTGGCTTAAATCATTCAATTGAATGAACATTCATTCACTCGTTCTATAAAGCCATTTAAGAAATGATTAAAACCGTAGTTCAAAACATTTCTCAAAACATAAAAAATCTCTAATTCAACATAATTTTACGGCATTTTGTTATGTTTTACTGTAACTAAGTAAATATTAACAAATATTACATATTTTAATTTTTCTGTTGTAGTGAAAATTATTTTTACACCAACAACACTAGCGAACCCGTATTGATCGCACCGACCAATGATTCTCGAGCTCGACCAAAATAAAGGTCCATTGCAGTCATTCGCTGACGGGCGGAGTAAGTTCCGTCAAATCTTCCAAATATCACTTGACGTGAATCATTGTCAAATTAATAGATATTGGGGAAATAACAATCTTACAAAATGTATTCCTCACTGGTAAGTAACATAAATTTGACCTAATTATGTGGACACTCTATTTAAAATATATGGGACTTGTAGATACGCTCTAAAAAATATGTGACTTATGTTTAATTTTTCAGGACCATATTATAGGTTTTCTTGTTTATATAGAATAAATATCGGTCTTATTTATATTTCGTTTTAGTCCTAGTTACACTTTAATTTAATTACCAATTGAAGAAAATCTCATACATAAGGGCTATTACACAACAAAATTCCTATAGTTAATATTATTTAGTTACTACTGTATTCTCTTCCATTCATTATACAGCGTATGAAGGCCGCAAAATGTCCTTCGGACGAGTTGGCCATCACCAACTGTGCCCTCATCAACAAAGAAGATTTTCCCAGCGATGTCAAGTGAGTGATTGTTATTCTTCACTTCACAGTAGTCTTGTTTATAATACATATCCTAAGTACTAGCTTTTGGCTAAAATTAAATATGCATTAATTTTAGCCAATAAATTAGGTAGGATAGCATTAGTCTCTGAAACTGAGAAAACTGATAACCTGACTGGACAACACCTGATGCAACAAAACAAAATGAAACATGACTACTTTACAATCCAATACACAAATAGTGATTAATTTAAGTACCTGCCTAATTGTAATTGTATGACATGTAAAAAAGAATGTATTTTTTACCAATAAAGAATCTGAACTTATATATTTTAGAAAATTATTGTTAGTTTAAATTTGGATTATTTTTTATTTGTTCTTTTAATGAAATTCCAAACCACACCTGAAAGTATACTTACACAAGGGTCTCCTTGGCAGGCCTCTAGAACCATGCAAGTGATAGCTTGGCATCTCATTTATCCTTGGGTAAACTACACTTATCCAGCAAAAAAAGAAACTTTTGTCACTATACTTTAAATAAATAAAAGAGCTGTTTATTTCTGGATTCTACAGATCAACTAGCCCTGCCGGCTCCCTAGGGAGCCAGCTTAAAAATTTAAATGACACCTTAAGAGTAATTTTGGCATAATTGAAGATTAAGTGTTCTGTTTTAAGGTTTTTACGTATGGGTTTCAAATGTTTAACCTGGTATATTTAAGAGCGCTTTCAAAAAATCTGCTTGCTCGCATTTCGACGCCGGCGGCGCTGGCGTGCGCTTGTGTGCAGACGCACACTATAACCAGAAGCATAACGATTGTAGCCTGAGGTACAGACATAGCGTGCGATCCTCTTCGAACCAACCTTACGTGCGGCTAGAGCGAAAGGGATAGCATTCATGGTCGGTACCGCCACGCCGTCAGTAGCGTTGCAGACTAACCATTATTGATACTTGCGTAAAAACACCACCATATATTATGATATGTTTTCTAGGTTCTTTTCGGTGAAGGAAAACATCGTGAGGAAACCGGACTTATTCCAATAAGGTCTAGTTTACCCTTTGGGTTGAAAGGTCAGATGGCAGTCGCTTTCGTAAAAACTAGTGCCTACGCCAAATCTTGGGATTAGTTGTCAAAGTGGACCGCAGGCTCCCATGAGCCGTGGCAAATGCCGGGATAACGCAAGGAAGATGATGATGTTTTCTAGGTACATATATATAATGGAACTAAGATCGGTTTTCTTTAATTTTAAGTAGTTTTTTTTATATTTAAAATGTGTTTTTAGGGTTTCGTAGTCAACTAGGAACTCTTACAGTTTCGCCATGTCTGTCTGTCTGTCCCTCCGTCCTAGAACTAGAGAGCTGAAATTTGGTACCAATATGTATATCAGTCACGCCGACAAAGTGCAAAAATAAAAAGTGGAAAAAATGTTTTATTAGGGTACCCCCCCCCCCCTACAATTAAGTAGGGAGTGTTTTTTTTTTCATTTCAACCCTAACGTATGATTTATTGTTGGATAGGTATTTAAAAATGAATTACTGAAATCGTTTTTTGATAATATTAATATTTTCGGGAATAATCGCTCCTAAAGGAAAAAAAAATAGTGTTCCCCCCTCTAACTTTTTAACCATATATTTAAAAAAATATTTGAAAATCACAAAAATAGAACTTTATAAACTTTCTAGGAAAACTGTTTTGAACTTGATAGGTTCTGTAGTTTTTGAAAAATATGGAAAACTACGGAAGAGCCGAGCGGCTATTTACCAACGCGGCTTTAAAAACCGGCCGAGATCGTGTCGGGCCACGCTCAGTGTAGGCACTGAGCGTGACCCGACACGCTCTCGGCCGGTTTTTAAATATTATGTTGTTTTAATTGCATGGAGCACAGGAAGATCCACATCTATGTATTAGTTTTTTGTAAGGAAATACAACTCTACGCTACGCCTACCTGCTTTAGTTGACTGTTGACACACTGAGACAGTGGATGCGCCAGAGTATAAAAGAGTGATTACCATCTCTTGTCAAAGATCTTGTTGAGACGAATCAAACGAACCCAAACACGAAGTGGTTTCAAGACCTGGTCGTGGAATACTCTTGACTACCTTCCAGCTTCATCATCAGATCCTGGGTACCATCTCTTGTCAAAAATCTTGTTGAGACGAATCAAACGAGCCCAAACACAGAAGAGTTTCAAGACCTGGTTGTTGAATACTCTTGACTACCTTCCAGCTTCATCATCAGATCCTGGGTACCATCTCTTGTCAAAGATCTTGTTGAGACGAACCAAACGAGCCCAAACACGAAATGGTTTCAAGACCTGGTTGATGAATTCTCTTGACTACCTTCCGGCTTCATCATCAGATCCTGGGTACCATCACCTCTTGTCAAAGATCTTGTTGAGGCAAATCAAACGAGCCCAAACACGAAATGGTTTCAAGACCTGGTTGATGAGAACTCATGACTACCTTCCGGCTTCATCATCAGATCCTGGGTACCATCACCTCTTGTCAAAGATCTTGTTGAGGCGAATCAAAAGAGCCCAAACACGAAATGGTTTCAAGACCTGGTTGATGAGAACTCATGACTACCATCTGACTTCATCATCAGATCCTGAGTACCATCTATTATATTTGTATTTTGTCCTGGATATAATAACATTGTAGTTATCCCGCGCCAGCGCTACAAACCTCGCGAATCGTTTATAGATGCCAAAAAGAAAAGAATTGACACGAACTGTCACCCTGACGTTTCATATTTTCGCGCGCGCTCCACGCGGTTGGATGCAAACTATTAGCTTTCGAGTTTTTATTAAGTTTTTCGTAGTTTTAATAAATACAATTATGTTTAAAACGGTATTATTCAGTGCAAAATACGGTGCAGCATGTGTGTGGTGTACGGTGTTTACATGGCAACCGAAATGTAATAAATATTGGGATGAGAGTGATGAACGCAAGTTACAACATTTGTCAATTGGATTTTTAACAAGAACATTCCTTAGTTATGAATTATGAACTTATCAAATTCACTAAAAGTGTTCCCGTGGGGAAACATAGAGGTATAATATATTAATTAGTACCTATATTTAACCTCACATTCTAACCTCTACGGAGATTTGGTAAGGTTTTTTATACATTCATCGTCAATTGTTGTTGGACAAATATAATAAAGGAGTTCTGTATACGCATCTGACATCACAATTCGCGTGCGGATTGTGCTTCATTCGTGGAATGAAGATATTTGGATCCCAATAAAATTCTTATTGTAACTTTAGCCCGTGGGGCAATCAGATATACTAAATATTCAAAAATAAATTCTCATCCGTGGGATGAATGTGTTAAGACATGCTAATGCCTGTGAGGCTACTTAATGTGTTAGGCATGCTACTGCTGTGCCTACCAAATATACAACAATGCTGCAAGAGTACTATTGGCGACTGTTAACTGATCATTTGTAATCCTTATTACAAGGGCATAAAGTCTACCGATGGGTAGTTAAGAATGTTCCTGTTAGCCCGTGGGGCTAGCAAATGTAAACTCTCATTCACGGGATAAATGTTTTAGCAAGTGTAGCCTTTCCCGTTCGGCAACCAAGTGTGCCAACTTTTCAATAATGAAATCTAATAATAAGGAACAAGAAATGCTCCTCATCCGTGGGATGACTGACAGTTATGGTATAGTTATACCTAACGAATTTCTTATAGCCAGTGATGTTTAATTGCAGAAATTTTTTACATATACATGTAGAACATGTACTAGATCTATAGATGTCTAGACTAGAGCACAATCTGATCAAGATTTTGTCCTCAGGCAAGCATGCTACATTAAACATTATTGTATTCTAATTAAGTACATACTCATATACTTACTGTTTACATATAAAACAGTATTCTAGTTGCAATTAAAATGGTCTCTGCAGTAAGTCCTATGTTGAACATCTATAATCTATGTATAGATTGGGCTCAGTTAAGTCAGAAAATTATTTACTATAAGTATAGGTAATTTTTATAACTCCTCTACAACAAAAATTTCGTTCTGATTAATACAATAAAATGAATAAAATACTACCGTAAAAAGGTAATTTCTGGAAAATTCTGTTCTAGTTCATATCATATTACAATGATGAATATTCATATTTATCCCTTTGTACAATTTGACAAATTGATATATATTTATATGAGGACATACACTGTTAGTGTTATGTCATAAGGTAAAATAAATTCTCTAAGTGCTGCAAAATCATTTTGGCACCCTCATAAAGAGTATAAATGTCACAATCATAACTTAACCTCATAATATGCTTAGGAGCTGCTCGCTCCATATATTTTAACTTTAACATAAGTATATGTATCATGATTCATATTTAAATGTCAATTTTTGATAAAAATTGTTAGAATGGACAGTTGACCATTGGAATTTTATGATCTTATAGCTCAACTGGCTTTGGTGAAGTTGATGTAATGTTACTGATTTATTTATTTTTACTTAAAAAAAAAAAAAAAAAAAAAGGTGTCAATAAAATGTGATTAAAACTTTATTATTGTTTTCAAATTTATTCTATTATTCAATATGTTGTTTTAAATATAAAAGGATAGGTAAAGAAGGTACACTGGAATTGGGATCAACCAGAATCAGTCATTGGAATAAGCATACAAAATTGGTTAAGTGAGATGTTCATATTAATACAAAATTATATTTAATTATTATAAATACCTAGCAATCCCAAGGCTTCAAACTCTCATTTAAATGTTAGACTTGTATGTCTTCATATGGCAAGGGTACAATCTACCCCGCAATGGTTTAGAGCCCTATCACAATGTTTTTTAGCTATCATAGGGTGCGATTCAGCACAAGCTCATGCCAATAGTGACCATTTTGTATTCAGCTGTCATATAAAGTTAGAAATGGGTCAATGGATCAAGTAAAGTATGTAGGTTGATAATTAGAAAGATTTAGCTAAGTCAACTCTATTGAGTTGGTATGAAATAGGTATATATATTGAGATCTTGGTTCAAACACAGACTTGTTTTCCAAATATAGCAGAAATCATTCGATTTTAATTATTAGAGTCTTAACTATCCTGAGGTCTTTGAATAAATAGCACTGTAACTGGTATGTACTTCAAAATTTATTTTAGAAACTACTCCATACCATACCGACTTTAAACGGTTGGGGGATAAAGTTGATATGATGATAAGATAACACCCACTGCACGTGGATTATCGCAGTTCTCGTTCAATCACCAAAATAGCATTGTCGGGCGAGATCAGTTCTTGGGTGGGTGACCAGTGACCACCCAATTATCTATAGTAGACCAGGAAAGAGGATTTGATTTTTTTTTAATACCTATAAATGTTTTTGTCATAATGAGCAATATATTATTATATACTACTTTCATTTATTGATTACTTCAATCAATTTAATTATCTTATTATTTTATCTCAATAATAATTGAATTCTAGACCTAATAAGATCCATAAGAGATCATTTTGTTTATCTACTTAAGATACTTTTCTATTAGTCATCGATTAAAGGTCCAACCTAAGCTTATTAGTCCAAGTAGAACATATTTACAGACATGACAATATATTGGAAACAGAAGGGATTGTATACAGTTGTAATTATTAAATTTAATGAGAATTGTCATTTACTGTTTTCCACAATATCTGTATAGGATTTGCTAATCTCAAGGAGCTTATGCACATTTTGTTGTCTAATTATGATCTTTATTAATCTTACTGCAGACATAAGCATAAAACATCAACATAAGAGTGTGGTTAAAGTTATCACAGCCCCTAAATAATTACATTATATGGTCTATATATAATGCTGTCCTGCTAGTGATTACCTCCTCGTTTAGTATTGTGTTATAAATTTCTTTTTTGTGAGAAATACTAGAACAAATAAGTAAAATAGTGATTAATACCTAAAACGTCATATTTTTAAATATACTTATATATATAAACATTACATAAATACAACACAATGGAATTAGGTTTAGCTAGGGTAGCAAGCTAGCAAGTTAATGGATTAATTGGGAAGTAACGGACTAACTATTTGGTATAGTTTGTAAGTAAGGGACTATTTTGCTTGGTTAAGTGATTAATTAACGACTTTTAAATAATGCTTTTTAAAACCAAACAGAGGCTATCTGGTCTAAATACTCAAGTCACCGTATAGCGACAAAGGTTTTAAATAGAGGTTTAGGTGATGGACTTTCAGCTCCAAACATGCCTCAGGATGCACCAGGACTGGGAAAATATTTTTGTTCCCATCTTAGAATATTAATATTATATACAATCAACGATTAGTACCTGCATACAGCAGATACAAGGTCAGTCTACTTATTGACAATTAAATCAAGACTTTGAAACTTATAGTCTCGAATTATTATTATATGTCCTATAATATTTATTTATTTATTCATATATATGGCTAGTAGGTATAGGTAGGTAGGTAGGGTAAAATAAGTTTATCGAGGACAGTGATATCCTCTGAAGATTATATATATATAAAGAGTAATAATAAAACCTTTCATATTCTTAGGTCAATGGGTGATACCCAGAGGCTATGTTTGTATGGAATATAAATACACAAGGTATAACTATGACTTCATATATATCATTTATGTCGAACATATTAAATAATTGACAAGGGTAACAAGCACACAATGCCCGTGTTTTCTTTTTTATGTATGTTTTATAGACTACTTAATACTAAATGATTAGGTATTAATTTATCTCTATTATTTCTTTTCATATTACAAATTACAATTATCATGTCTCACATTAAACACCTAAGGTAAAAGTCATGAAGACACTGCTTAACAGTGAATAAAAGGTTTGGTAATGCATGGGATGCTTCAGATAACTGTAATTTACCAATCTATTATATTAGATATCAATATTTGTTATACAGGTTAAGATATTTAACTCAGTAGATGGGTTGCACACACAGGTTGCTCCTAGTAAGGACCTATTACAATAGCAGGATAGACCCTGCAGACTCTGTTTTCTTCGAGTCAATTCTACCTGAAATATTTCACATAGCAAGTAATGCTATTGCTTTTTAGTTTACTTTCGATACAATTTGATCCATGATATATGTATATATATTATATACAACCATAATGCCTGTCAGGAATACAAGATTGTAGGGCTTTTTGAATGGATTTCTGAGATAAATTGTTTTGTAAATTATTTCATTACCTCTAAACATCTACAATGTTATTATATCCAGGACAAAATACAAATATAATGACAAGATTAAACGAACTTACCTGAAGTGAAGTTCAATCTTGATTATATGAAGTATTTTGTCCTGGATAGGGATAGTCCCACCCTCCTCGAGTAACCATGAGTCCATGGTCACTTCCCATTTAGTGCGTGATTACTCTAAACTATATGAAACGTCAGGGTGACAGTTCGTGTCAATTCTTTTCTTTTTGGCATCTATAAACGATTCGCGAGGTTTGTAGCGCTGGCGCGGGATAACTACAATGTTATTATATCCAGGACAAAATACTTCATATAATCAAGATTGAACTTCACTTCAGGTAAGTTCGTTTAATCTTGTCATTGTCAAAGATTTTGTTGAGACGAGTCAGTAACCTAAAATGATATTCAATAATAAATAATACTTACTAAAAATATTAGTCAAGTTAATTAGTTAGTTACCAAAGTCGTCAACCCAAGGATCAAAGTTTTCGGTCGCAGTATACATGCAACAGTACAGCCAAAGACGCACACAAGTGCGGTTTTGGACACGGCGGGTGCCGCACACAATGACAAAATAACTTGGCGATCGTCGAGCCGCGTGCGGAGCGGACTAACATACGTCCTGCCTCTATAAGCTCTGCCGCGGTACTGACATCGCAAGCGCGCGTAACCGGTAATAAGGAGGCATTTTTAAAAAATCGTCAAAAATATTAAATTGCAATTAATAGAAAACTTTTGCATAAAATCTGTTTGAGTAAGCGTTGCAGATTATTTTTATATTAAAACTACTTCAAAAACACGTAAGTTTTCGAAGAAATTGACACTTATTCTGAGGTGATTTCTGAAACAAATTGGATTCATCATATCCTCATTTACTCTATTCTAAAGCCTTATAACAAAGAAGTAGTCTCAGAAGATTGTAGTACAGGATATACATAATACAAATTTACCACTTGAAGCATTCAAAACTATCCAAATTTTACAAATTAGACGGACTAAGTCAGCACTTTTCGCGGGTTTTCCTAAACATGCACCAGAAAAAAAATCATAATTAATTAAGTGAGTTAGTTTTTAAAAATCCAGTCTCACAACATGTAAGTTAAGAAGATGTCCTAATCGAATCCTGAACTTAATAAGTCTTTTAGATGACGGAAAGTGTAGAATTTTGCCGACTAAAACTATCAATTTTACATTATTACGACGTTTTCGTTGAATGCCCTCTTAAAGTAAGGTTGCATCAGAACCCTTCAAGGAGGGTTGAGTGTTGACTTGAAATCAAAAACCATAAAATCACTTAATTTTACCACATGCTAATTAAACTTTCAGGCACATCGAAGTAATCACAGGGCCTTCACAGAGCTTCATGTTCAGCACCCGCTTTTACAGTGGGGTTGAGAGCGGCACAGTGGGGTTCTCAGCCCCACAGAGAAAATGGGCAACACTCTCCATTGGCCAAGTATGATAATTCTTAATATTTTTTTTATGTTACTCTGAAAGGTCCTACTGTAAGCATACAGTAATTGTACTATATGCTTACAGTAGGATTGTATTGACAATACAACTCTCATTATTGCACAGCACACCTCACATAGTTTACAAGTAATGCACAAGAAACACAAAAACAACAAGTTAGTGGTCTTATCACTTGAGTGATCTCTTCCAGACAACCTTTGGGTATTGGAGTTAGTATAATTATAATATATGGTAGTTGGCTCTAAGAAATATAAGGATAAGATTTGCAACAAAGTAGGACTCTTTGACTGTGAAACAACTCTGTTAAATTTTTAACTTCTGATTAGCAGAAACGTCTGGACGTTCTTAGAATAAATTTAAAAATTGAGTTCAAGTCTGTGACATTTTCCACTTTTAAATTTACAACTCTGTTACTTTAAATTTATGCAGGTTTCCTCACAATGTTATCTCATTTTCTATGAGTATTCTACTAGGATATTGAGACAAATTTTAACTTTTTTTCAGCCGATTGATGTCAAGCCATTTAAGCCCCAAAATGCAGACTGCCTATGCAGTGTTACCCTAGAAGCTGACTTTATGTCTAAGAAAACGTAAGTATGGCTTGAGAAAGGCTGCTGTAAATTTCTATTGATATATTGATTTAAACTATTAGCAATTTTCACTCATATTTAAATTAAAACGGTATTTAACTCTAAAGTCTAGTTATATTGCTAAACTTAGTTCAACAGGAGTTCCAAGTCATATTAGTAAATTCACCAGTTACAATGCGTTAACCTGCAAAATTTTTAACTATTGATTAGCAGAAACGTCTGCAATCTGTATGTAAAACGGACGGCGCAACATTTGTTAGAAGAGTATATATTGTGCTTAAGTGTTGGAAAATTTTACTGGCTTGGTTGAAGTGTTAGTGGGTCAGAAGAACAAGAACATTTGTTATTTTTCTACAATCATCTCTTTGATTGCAGCGTGTCAACGGAGCCGTATGACTCTGAGCAGATGGCGCGCGACTTTCTCATCCAGTTCGGAAACCAGATGTTCACCGTGGGCCAGCAGCTTGCCTTCTCCTTCCAGGATAAGAAGGTGCTGTCGCTGACTGTCAAGAACTTGGAAGGTAAACATACTCTTTAAAAAAAAAAACATTTTCTTTGAATGCTCTCTAAACAAAATTTGACAAAATTGGTTTCCTTTTACCAGTAAAAGGAAACCAGCCATTTACTTAGTCACCTATTTTTTTTTCATAACGTGAAGAAACATTTTTTAACTCAGGGCGTAAGAAAATTGCAAACTCGAGTCTTTAAATAGCTTGGCAAGCCGTCGCCGCGATTTAATTTACTCCAGTTAACAATATTCACCCACGTTGCACAATACTATGTACTGTTTGTATGAGCATAATATAACAATATCGTTATTTTACGAACAGACTGACCATGTCCATATTGACTCTGACAATGAAGCGGTCCTGGTTACAAATCTGTGCGTAGTCATGAAAACTCATGTGTAGAAACTCGCTTCATGACTTTTCCATGTAGGTACTTAACTTAATCAGTGCTCACAACATAAAGTCTTCTCGTAATGTTTTACTTAACTTAGCTAATATATTTTAGCTGTGGACGTGCAAGCGCTGGCGCAGGGCGCTAAGGCGGTGCCTCGTCGCGTCCGCTTGGGAAGGCTGCTGCCCGACGCCTGCATACAGTTCGACAAGGCTGAGAACTCCTCGCTCAACCTCGTCGGAAAGGCCAAGGGGTGAGACCATTCAATCCTTTAACATTTTAGCTGTGAGCGTCCAAGCAACGGCGCAGGGCGCTAACACGGTGTCGCGCCGCGTCTGTTTGAGAAGGCCCGACGCCAGCAGATTGTATCAATATAATAACAATAATAATTGAGTCTATATACGTCCCACTGCTGGGCACAGGCCCCCTCTCACGCATGAGAGGGCAAGGCTGTAGTTCCCACGCTATGTCAATGCGGATTGGGGACTTCACATAACCTATTGAATTTCTTCGCATCAATATCAATATAAAAATATAAATTAACTGTAACTGGTACTGGTCAATTTATAAGAGCTGGCGCGAATGGAACGAATGAGTGAATGAAATTATTCACATGTGTGGCAGATTAACCAATATAAAATTTTGAAAAACCCCCCGACCGCGACATAGTAGACCGATTTTCATGAAACATGGCTAAGAACACTCCCGACTAACTCAGCTTTCAGACAAAAAAAAACTAAATCTAAATCGGTTCATCCGTTCGGGAGCTACGATGCCACAGACACACACACACAGAGGCAGACAAACAGACAGACAGATGGACAGACAGACAGACACGTCAAACTTATAACACCCCTTCGTTTTTGCGTCAGGGGCTAAAAATGGTAGCTTTTGGAGTAGCGAGTGGAGCGGCCGCTCTAGGTGCCAAGCCAAACCATAGAAGGGGCACATAATGCCAAATGATATAATCGTTTGCGAGTTTGGTAAAAAAAGGTACCAAGGGCGCCATTATAACTCCATTTAGCTCTACCCTGATTTAGTGCTTGGGCCGGCGCTGCTCTTGGCAGTTACTGCTGTATATCGATACGATATAGGTGTAACTCATACAATCAAAGTTTTTTTCTTCCATTCGTGTTTGTCAGACACCCCAACTGATTTTTATTTTTTTAAACGTATCTAGAAATTTTTTAATCTGTAATTTTAATTTTCTGTGCAACTCGGCTTTTTAACAATAATTGCTACCTACCATCATAAGCCTTCAAACTGTTTAATTGTGTACGTTACTGCAACGACACAAGGTTTACCAATAGACAGCTATGGCAATGTAAAGCACTTTAACCTGTCTCACAGTAAACTTCAAATTGGACAGGTGACTCAGTAAGAAAATTTAAACCTAAAATTCAAAATGACAAGGTTGTAATTAGGTACGAGTTCAGTTTGTTATGACTTATGATAAACTTTAAATTTAAACTGACGCACAACGTCTATTTCGTAGCAGAAAAAAAATCGTCCAAGTAACCAGCCAGTATTAATACCCTTAAATACTGAAAAAGGTATACAACCTCTAACAATATGATATGCACAATGTTGTATTACGAATTTGTAGAATGGGCACGTAAACAATAACTAATAATACAAATTAAAACAAAAAATATTACCCCCATCAAGATATACCTCAATCGATTCTACTCTCGATTCTGAACAAACAGTTTTCAGGTTTTTAGTGTTAAGTGAAACACGGTGTATAAATAAATATATATCATTTGTTCTTATAAAAAAATAAAATTTTGAAAAACCCCCGATCGCGACATAGTGGACCGATTTTTATAAAACATGGCTAAGACCACTCCAGACTAACTCAGCTTTCAAACAAAAAAAACTAAATCGAAATCGGTTCATCCGTTCGGGAGCTACGATGCCACAGACAGACACACACACAGACAGACAAACACGTCAAACTTATAATACCCCGTCGTTTTTGCGTCAGGGGTTAAAAATGAGTACCTACTGTTAAACAGTAATGCCACAATGCTTTTTATTTCCTTAGAAAACAACCACGACAGTCTATTATCAACCCCGACTGGGACTTCGGCAAGATGGGCATCGGTGGTCTTGACAACGAGTTCAACGCCATCTTCCGGCGAGCGTTCGCCTCTCGAGTCTTTCCTCCCGAGGTCGTGGAGCAGTTAGGTAAAATATTTAGTTTTAATGTCTCTAGACATGACACTCATATATTGTAAGTCATTATCAACCCCTTTTGGACAAATGGACAACATGACCCTTGTAAAGTAAGGGAATGTGAAAGAGCTCTATACTAGGCTTGATTTGGCAACATTACATTATATTTAAATATATTTTAAGCGGGTTACTCATGTGTTAAGTCTATAACGTTCGACATGTTTCGATCCATTTTGAGTATCTTTTTCAAGAGTAGCGACCCAGCCATTACGCGTCTTACATTTCATTATGTATCAAGTTTTCCATAAAGACATGATTTGCTTATATCTGTGTACGAACCACTTGTCCGAGCCTCGTTATGGCAAGCAAATAACCTAACCATAACCACAAAATTAAAATTTTGAATAAACCCCCGACATAGTGGACCGATTTTCATGAAACATGGCTAACCACAGAGAACCTCCTATAGAGTAGCAATCTAAATATATAAAAGAAGAAGCTGACTGACTGACTGACTGACTGACTGACATATCAACGCACAGCCGAAACCGCTGGTTCTAGAGCTTTCAAATTTGGCACGACTTATATAGTGAGACCGATTTTTTCACCTCCTAAGGGGGTCAAATGGGGGTTCAAAGTTTGTATGGGGAAACAAGATTAGTTTGACTATTTTATTCGAAACCACAGAAGATTCCTTAAGACATATGACTGAATACGTGTATCAGGTTTTTTGAAAATTTAACCCCTAAAAGGGTGAAAAGGGGGTGATAAAGTCAAAATATCAATATGGGTATCGTTTTTATGCTTTATCGGGTCGCTGATCATGATAAATACAACGTTTTTAAAATCTAACGAGGCGGAAGTGAAATACCTTCTCCCCTGTTGTGGTGCAATGGGGTTTAAATATCAAAAAAATATATAAAAGAAGATATTGACTGACTGACTGACATATCAACGCACAGCCAAAACCGCTGGACCTAGAGATGTCAAATTTAGCACGTAGGTTCCTTATATAGTGTAGAGGAGCACTAAGAAAGGATTTTTCAAAATTCGCCTCCTAAGGGGGTCAAATGAGGATTCAAAGTTTGTATGGGGAAACAAGATTAGTTTGACTATTTTATTCGAAACTTCACAGAAAGATTCCTTAAGACATATTACTAAAGACGTGTTTCAGGTTTTTTTAAAATTTAACCCCTAAAAGGGTGAAAAGGGGGTGATAAAGTAAAAAAAACAATATGGGTATCGTTTTTATGACTTATCGGGTCGCTGATCACGATAAATACAACGCTTTTAAAATCTAACGAGGCGGAAGTGAAATACCTTCTCCCCTGTTCTAGTGCAATGGGGTTTAAATATCAAAAATATATAAAAGAAGAAACTGACTGACTGACTAACTGACATATCAACACACAGCCGAAACCGCTGGTCCTAGAGATTTCAAATTTGGCACATAGGTTCCTTATATGGCGTAGAGGAGCACTAAGAAAGGATTTTTCAAAATTCTCCTTTTAAAAGGGTGAAATGGGGGGTTCAAAGTTTGTATGGGGAAACAAAATTAGTTTGACTATTTTATTCGAAACGTCACAGGAGGATTCCTAAAGACATATGACTAAATACATGTTTCAGGTTTTTTTGAAAATTTGACCCCTAAAGGGGTGCAAAGGGGGTAAAGTTAAAAACACAATATGGGTATCGTTTTTATGGTTTATCGGGTCGCTGATCACGATAAATACAACGATTTTAAAATCTAATGAGGTGCAAAAGAAATTTTCTCCCCTGTTGTTGTGCAATGGGGTTAAAATATCCAAAATAGCCATAAGTATAGGTTTAGTTTTTATCTTTACTTCTGGTTCAAGAGATTTCAAATTGACATGGAAGTTCCTTAGAGGAGCACTAAGAAAGGATTTTTCAAAGTTCACCTCCTAGCATGATAATTTGACAGGGGCAAGGACAGGGACAGGGACAGGGTCAGGGACAGGGACAGGGACAGGGACAGGGACAGGGACAGGAACGGGATAGGGTTAGGGATAGGGATAGGGATAGGGATAGGGATAGGGATAGGGATAGGGATAGGGAGAGGGAGAGGGAGGGGAGGGGGGGGAGGGGGAGAGGGAGAGGGATAGGGATAGGGATAGGGAAGGGATAGGGGTAGGGGTAGGGGTAGGGGTGGGGATGGGGATGGGGCTAGAGATAGGGATAGATAGGGATAGAAATAGGGATAGGAATAGGGGACGGGGATAGGGATAGGGGAGGGACGGGAGGGATAGGAATAGGGGACGGGGATAGGGATAGGGGAGGGACGGGGACAGGGACGGGACGGGGACGGGGACAAGGATAGAGATAAGGACGGGGATACGAATAGGGATTGGGGTCGGAATAATCGGTCGGCAATCGATATCTAGGCAGTGTAAAATGCAGGCGGCTCAGTGGGAAGGGATTTAGTAGGCATTGGCGAGTATCCTGCATCCGTAATAACTATTACATTCAATGTGCTGTAAGAAGATCGTTGTTTGCTTGCCTTTTATATGTTTACGTTTGCAGTAAGTATAAGCAAAATGGAAAAAATTGTAAGCGATAATGCAAGGAAGTACTTTTTACCCTACCGACCATAGCGTCGAGATACTGGCTATGTGGGTTGTATGAAGTTTCCCCAGTATAAATATTTATATAGGTAAAATACATACATATTCGTACCTACTACCTAAACTGTGGTCGCTGTGTAACAATTCTACAATCATTGCAAGAATTTCATTTAAAACAATAGTAATATGTGTAAGGTACAGTCAGCCAAAAAAGTGGTTTATCACTTTTCAATCAATAGAGTCGAAAAGTGGTAAACCACTTTCTTGGCTGACCGTACAGCAAATAGATCAGTTACAATGCCCCCCCCAGTCGAGAAATGCCCCGCTTTACCTTAATCGAAATAATCGCGGACAGATGTACCTACAAAGAAACCTACGGATCCAAATGAAAATCTTATTTTTTGTAAACGTTTCAATAAGAATACTTTTATTACGCGGGCGAAGCCGCGGGTAAAAGCTAGTCTTGTATATTTTGTTCGCGATACGAGTCACCAGTGTTTGGGGTGCGAGGAGCGGGCGGGGAATGTGTTAAGCGCGCTGTGATTGGCCGTTTCAAGGACGGCGGGCAGTCGCGCCAGATGAAAAGGGACAAAAGTATGACTGTCCCTCTACTGACGCGTAAGTGGCCATGTAAGTTGACCTATGCCGGCTCTGAATAAATTATAAATATGACTTATTTGTGGAATGTAATGCCGTCTGTTTTTAAATTTGAGCTTCTTGTTACCTTTCCACACCATTTCACACTACAGGTGGACATCTTTAAGGCATCAAAATACCCTTTTCCAATTTTTTAGTGCGAAAAACACGCGCTGCTTTCGGGTCTGTTACTTGGTCGATACTGATCGGGCACGGCGAGCGCCCGCGCTTATATCAGTGCAAATACTAGGAAGGCTGGCGACCGCGAGTCGTCTTGTAATGGATGTCTATAGGGGTTGGTCTGTGTGGCTAACTAACTCAGCTTTCAAACAAAAAAATCTAAATCGGTTCATCCGTTCAGGAGCTACGATGCCACAGACAGACACACACACAGACAGACAGACAGACACGTCAAAATTATAACAGCCCGTCGTTTTTGCGTCGGTGGTTAAAAGTGGGATGTTTGGCCGGCCGCGGACGTTACATAAAAACAGCAATAACTTTGAGTATTGCAAATTTCAAATGTAATTTTATTATCTTCATTATGTCTTCTTACCCATAGGTTGCAAGCACGTAAAGGGTATCCTGTTGTACGGGCCGCCCGGTACGGGTAAAACTCTGATGGCGCGCCAGATCGGCCAGATGCTGAACGCGCGCGAGCCCAAGATCGTGAACGGGCCCCAGATCCTGGACAAGTATGTAGGAGAGAGCGAGGCCAACATCCGGCGGCTGTTCGCTGACGCTGAAGAAGAAGAGAAACGGGTAAGGTTATCTTGTACATTTCTCATTTTTTGTTCCCCACAGGCTTCAAACACGTAAAAAGTATCCTGCTGTGTGGGTAAGACTCTGGTGGCGCGTCAGACCGGCCAGATGCTGAACGCGCGCGAGCCCAAGATCGTGAACGGGCCCCAGATCCTGGACAAGTATGTAGGAGAGAGCGAGGCCAACATCCGGCGGCTGTTCGCTGACGCTGAAGAAGAAGAGAAACGGGTAAGGTTATCTTGTACATTTCTCATTTTTGTTCCCCACAGGCTTCAAACACGTAAAAAGTATCCTGCTGTGTGGGTAAGACTCTGGTGGCGCGTCAGACCGGCCAGATGCTGAACGCGCGCGAGCCCAAGATCGTGAACGGGCCCCAGATCCTGGACAAGTATGTAGGAGAGAGCGAGGCCAACATCCGGCGGCTGTTCGCTGACGCTGAAGAAGAAGAGAAACGGGTAAGGTTATCTTGTACATTTCTCATTTTTTGTTCCCCACAGGCTTCAAACACGTAAAAAGTATCCTGCTGTGTGGGTAAGACTCTGGTGGCGCGTCAGACCGGCCAGATGCTGAACGCGCGCGAGCCCAAGATCGTGAATGGCCCCCAGATCCTGGACAAGTATGTGGGTGAGAGCGAGGCCATTATTCGCCGGCTGTTCGCTGACGCTGAAAAAGAAGGGAGAAACGGGTTAGACTGCCTACTACATATCTCATTTATTGTTCCTCACAAGCTACAAGCACATAAAAGAAAGAAAGATAACGTTTATTTGGTGTATTAAAAAATTAAAACTTAACCTATTACATCTTAGGGCCAGTTGCATCAACCACATTTGACAGACACATCATCGTCACGCAGCTGACGACTATGGAACTTCCAATACAATAAAATTTAACGCTGACAGACGGTTTGTTGCAATCGACCCTTAGGGCCAGTTGCATCAACCACTTTTGACAAACACATCATCGTCACGCAGCAGACGTCTATGGAACTTCCCATACGATAAAATTTAACGAACGCTTTAACGGTGACAGACGGTTTGGTGCAACCATTTTAGTGTATACAGTGTTATTAGACTTATCTAATAACACTGTATACACTAAAATGGTTGCCACTCAGCATATGCCGATGATTAAGTTAGCCGTGGCGCTGGTTTTCAGGGCTATCCTGTTGTACAGGCCGCCCGTTAACAATGTGCGATGACGTACCTAGTTTTCAACTCGAAAATCCCTCTTTAAAAATGTGTGCAGCTGGTATATGTACATAAAAGACAAGGTAAAACCAACCACGTTACCCTGAAAAGGATACATATAATTTACTAAGTACAGTGCGCTTTTGAACGTCAAATGAAACTACATCGGCTGTATTTCTACGCCTCAAATTCGAGAAAATTTCAGCCCCCCCTCAGCTGGACTTGGTATTTATTGGCCTGATGGTACCTACTTAATTTTTATGCACCACTAGCGTGCATGTATCCATTATCTCGAGACTTAATTTCACGTTTGTTATCATATACATGAACGAGTATATTTCCAGGCTGGTCCCAACAGCGGTCTGCACATCATCATATTCGACGAGATCGACGCAATTTGCAAAGCCCGAGGCTCCGTCGGGGGCAACTCGGGAGTCCACGACACCGTAGTCAACCAGCTGCTTTCCAAGATCGATGGTGAGGTCTAAATCATAAAAAATACAAATGAATTAAAAATATTAGAGCCAGATCCGTCCGTCAAATCGTTCTGTGAGGTGAAACTACGTCTGTGGTTATTAATGGTTCTTGCCTCCAAAACTGCATAAAACTTAGTAAAAACATTGTGAAAGTGTCGGTTATAAATTGTGGACTAAGTGTTAGGGTTATTTTCGCGTACAATTGTGTATTAATTAACTAAAACTGTGAAATACTTACGCAAGTGACACTGGCCTACTTTGGTGTTTATAAGCCTACCCTCAATTTATTGACATTTTTAGTGACACTTGAATTTGGCTGTCAAAGTGAACTGTCACAACAGTGTTGCCACTGCAAACTTTAAAAAAATCTTGAAAAATGGCTCCGAATAAAAACTCCCCTCGTTCAACTCAGGAAAAATGTACCAAGTGCAATAAGTCACCGAGCGATAAAAAGTTGTCGGTGACATGCGATTCTTGTAAAAAGCTCTTGTGCGGCGATTGTCATGGCATGTCTCCGACTGAAATTAGAGTGTTGGAGCTGAAAACCGTGGCCCGCGTTATGACCTTCTTATGCGGAGACTGCAAAAATGCAATGAATAACCTCCCAGAAATTATGAACACGCTCAAACAGCTAACCGAAGAAGTTAAGCAGCTTCGCGTGAGGCAGGGTATGTTGGCAACTGAGTCAGCAATTCGAGAAATATCTGAGAGAGCCAATAGAGCACAAAACCTAATCATTTACGACATTCCCGAGTCGAGTAGCAATGACGTAGATCAGAGAATAGGGCATGATAAAGCAGAGTGCACTGCACTCATCAACAAAGTCACCAAGTCAGTTAACTGTAACGGGTTAAAGACCATCCGCCTTGGGGCCGTAAAATCTAGCAAACCGCGCCCACTGAAGGTCGTCTTAAACAGCAAGAGTGACGCGCTGGAAGTCCTACGCAACAAAAAGAAGTTGGACAAACCCTCATCTGTAAAGGCAGACCTGACACCCATGCAAAGGGAATACCTAGTATACTTGCGCGAAGAACTTAACAAACGCATTGAAAATGGAGAGACGGCCATAACAATAAAATATGTCAGAGGACAACCAACTATTGTTAAGAATTCGCCATTAAAAAACTAAGTTCTACTGCCTATCCGAAACCTACATCATTAACACCAGCATTAACAACTAAACCTAATAAGGAAATACAACCAGCATTACATACCTTAACATTATTATATACCAACATCCAATCTGTTACCTCCAAGCTAGACCTGTTCATCGCCAGAGTGAACTCACTCAACCCGACTCTGATTATAATCACTGAGACATGGCTAAAACCTAACATCCCCGACGCAATGATAAAAATACCAGGTTATGATATTTTTAGAGACGACCGGTTAGAAAAACGTAGTGGTGGAGTGGCTATTTACGCCAAAAACAGCGTTAACTTTGTAAGCACCAAAATGAACACGACATACAATACCAAACACCCTGCGTCTGAATGCTTGTGGTTGGACGTACAACTTGGGAAGATAAAGTTTCTCCTATGTGGAGTATACAGAGGCCATGACTCAACAATTGAGCAGGATTCCAACTTATTTAATCAGCTAAGTAACGCTTCGGAGTCTAATACCATCGTCATAATGGGAGACTTTAATTTTGGAGGTGTCAAATGACCACTGGGGGATACTGAATATCTAACACCAAGGGAGAATAACTTTGTACAATGGTATAGGAACAGTAATCTAGAGCAACTTGTCATCAAACACACCAGGTACCGCCAGGGTAACCAGCCATCCGTTTTAGACCTAATTTTAACAAATGATGATGCCTTGATAGCCGACATAGACCACCAAGCTCCCATTGGCAAAAGTGATCACACTTGCCTAGTGGCAACCATACAAATTCAAGCGGAAAAAGACAACAAAGGTACAACCCCCAGATATAACTTTAAAAAGGCTGACTATGATAAAATCAAAGATAAGTTATACACCAGCCTACGAGACATAAAAGACGAGCAAAGTGTTGAAACTCAATATCAATTATTCTGTACTTCTGTTGAAGATGCTGTTCATCTATATGTTCCCCGACAGAGACCAATGATATCGAGTGCCATGAATAAACCCTGGCTTTCAAAGGATATCCGCAACCTCATGAAACAAAAGAAAGCCCTATGGAAAAGATACTCGCTAACTAGACTGGACACAATTTACAGCGACTACAAGAAAATTAACAATAAGCTAACCAACCTGTGTAGATCTTCCCGCATTACATACGAGACAAACTTAGTACAGGCCGGCCCCAAGAAATTCTACTCTTATGTACGACAACAAGTGACTTCTAAGGTTAGCGTGCCAACGACTCTTCGTAACAACAAAGGTGAAACTGTGACACAAAATACTGAGATCGCAGAAGTGTTTGCAAATCAATTCGCAGGTGTATTCCAAAAGGAACCACAAGGTCAACTACCTATCCTAGAACCAAATCTTAGAATAAACGATTCCATCACTGATATAGACTTTACAGCAGACAAAGTAAGACAATCGATCAAAGAGACGAGAGCGGATTCCTCGCCAGGACCAGACAACATTCCTGTGATATTATTAAAGAACTGTGATGTGGCAGAACCGCTAGCTAAAATGATGCAACACTCTTACGATTGTGGAACCTTACCAAAGCAATGGAAATCGGCTGTCGTAACACCAATATTCAAGAAGGGCAACAAATTGGAACCAGCTAACTATAGACCAATCAGCCTCACGAGTGTTGTTTGTAAATTAATGGAAAAGATCGTAGTAAAGCATATAAGGAACTTCCTCAGCCAGCATGAAGTGATAAGTGATCAGCAACACGGTTTTTGTCCACGCCGATCCTCAGTGTCCAACCTGCTCTCATGCCTCTCGTCCTGGACCAAGAGTTTTAACAATGGAGAACCTATAGATGTAATTTATCTAGACTACGAGAAGGCGTTTGACAAAGTCCCTACAACAAGGCTACTACACAAACTGGAATTCGTGGGTATACGAGGTAGGCTTCTCACTTGGATCGAGGCGTTCCTTCGAGAAAGAACTTTCTGTGTACGAGTTGGCGATACATTGTCAGAGCAGCGAGAAATTCACAGCGGTGTACCTCAAGGATCAGTCCTTGGACCTGTGCTTTATATAATATACACATTCGACCTGCCTCATAATGTCCAATGTAGCGTCAGTATTTTTGCCGACGACACGAAGTTATTTTCTAACCCTCTACATGATTTCGACCAACTTCAAAAGGATCTAGACGAGATAGCAAAATGGTCAAAGGAATGGCTCATAAGTTTGAATGCTGAAAAATGTACAGTGCTACAAGTTGGTAACCGCAATCCACATCTTGCTTACACCCTGGAAGGAACGAAACTTACACCAGTTAAAGTGCAAACAGACTTGGGAGTCAAAATTACTGAAAACCTCAAGTGGGAAGAACATCTAACAAGTATCACCAAAAGAGCTAAATCTTTAATATACCTCGCTAGAAAAGCCTTTGGGATACTAACGCCTGAACTCATGCTTAAGATATACAAGACATATGTTAGACCCATCTTAGAGTACGCTTTCCAAGTCTGGAACCCTTATTTCGCCAAAGATGTTGAGATGCTTGAGAAAGTGCAACGTAGTTTCACAAAAATACCCAAACAACTAAAAAAAATGTCTTACGAAGAACGACTTAAAGTGCTGAAGCTTACAACGCTAAAAGAACGCCGAGAGCGTGGAGACCTCATTGAAACGTTCAAGATTTTAACGGGGCACTATGACATAGACCAGTTTCAAGACCTGTACAAGCGCAATAATAACACCCGTCTGCGAGGCCACCAGTACAAACTAATATCTGAACTGTCTAAAAACAACCCTCGCAAACACTTTCTCAGCAACAGAGTGGTCAAAACATGGAACAAACTACCAGAGGACGTGATCTCAGCACTGAATGTTAACCAGTTTAAGAACCGACTAGATAACTACTTAACAAATTTAAAGAACACATCTTAAGAAAGAATTGTTGGATACAGGCAACTATCAGTTGTTATAACTGCCTGCCTGATTAATAAATAATAATAATAATAATTTAACGTAATTCTTTTTCAAAAGGAACGTTGTTGTCGATTTGTATTTTTTTTCGTCGACTTGAAAAGGCCTTGTAAATAAAATTATGACCCATATCCTCATTAAGTTATAAGCTCGCGACTAAAAATAAATGTCTACGTTGATATGATGTGCCGTTTTCGGAAACTTACGGTGATTTACCCGATTTGTATAGGAAATATTTCCCGGGTAGTAACTTTTCCCATACAAATCCATGTACCATGTGCCATGGTGCTATTGGTGCTGAACCAAAAAAAAAAATAGAATTACAGACTTCAACGAGCGTCTCTTTCAGTAGATTAAAGTCTGACCAGAAATATATGATTATTGTCAGGAGAGAGCGCTGTTATTCTGATGTATGGGGTGACAGTTCAGTTTAGTATGAAGAAAATAGTTCTAATGAAATTTCGCAACATGGCGCGTAGTCATATATGGTCATTATGGTCAGGCTTTACCTATGTTCTAAATTTAACATAAACCCCTATCCACAGGCGTGGACCAACTGAACAACATCCTCGTGATCGGCATGACGAACCGTCGCGACATGATCGACGAGGCGCTCATGCGGCCCGGCCGTCTAGAGGTGCAGATGGAAATCGGCCTGCCGGACGAGAAGGGCCGAGTGCAGATCCTTAATATCCATACTAAGCGGATGAAAGAGTATAAGAAGTTGACGGAGGACTTTGATGCGAAGGTTTGTAGATCCTTAATGATATTTAAGTATGAATTATACACCTTCAGGGCAAGCTCGCTCCATCGTAGGTCATGTAATCGTCTCGACTAGCCTGTGGCCATGAGCGTGTGGCTTGAGCACGAAACCGTTAAATGGTTGGAAAATGGCGGTTAACGGACCTGCCATGACACCGAGGGAGTGGGAGCAAGTTTTTTTTTAGTGTTGCCAGTATATAAAAGAAAAATAAATCTTTAAAGAACCGTGCAAAGCTGATGCGTGGGGGCGTAACTACAATATGTAAACAATAAATCGCAAAGAATGAAGTTGCTAAATATAATAATATAGAATGGAAATCAGTCTGCTGGACGAGAAGGGTCGATTACAATTACATACTTATTTTTTATACTAGTTAAGCGTTCTACATGGAGGTCGACTCACGATTCCCTCACTTGAGTGGATGATCAAATTAAGCAATAAAATGGTAGCTCTCTCTGGATACCGATACAGTTCAGTTGTCATTGTAACTTATGTTTCATTCATTCATACTGTACTTATTTTCACCTCCTCTTTTTAGACGTAAAACTTTCGTGAGACATATTCAAATATTTAATGAAACAATCGGTTGTACTCACATTATTATATCGCTACTGCTGCGACTTTTTATGAGGAGTTAAACATTTTTATCCGTGAGACTGTAGTGTTCAACTGTCATTCATATGTAAGAGAAACAAATATCAGTTCGCTCTCAAATATGAAATTCTTTATCTATGCAATAGACTAATAGGGTGGCGCCATCTGTTAGAACCATTTAGTGTGCCTTCAATTTTGGAGGGCTCTTCAGGCACAGGAGTTCACGCGGCGGCTAAACTCCGTGCACGCACACGCGGTACACATCCTCTTTACTTATGTTTCCATTTATTCAACAGGAGCTAGCAGCGCTCACAAAGAACTTCTCCGGAGCGGAGCTCGAGGGTCTGGTCCGCGCCGCGCAGTCCACGGCCATGAACCGGCTCATCAAGGCCTCCAGCAAGGTCGAGGTGGACCCGGAGGCCATGGAGAAACTGAGGGTCGAGAGGGCAGACTTTATGCACGCCTTGGAGAATGATATCAAACCGGTAAGGACTTCAGGAGCTAGCAACGTTCACAAACTGTTCTGGAGGTGACCTTGAGGGTCAGCTCCCTGTATTAAGGGTTCTAGCAAGGTCGAGGTGGACCCGGAGGCCATGGAGAAACTGAGGGTGGAGAGGGCCGACTTTATGCACGCTTTGAAGAATGATATCAAACCGGTAAGAACTTAACAGGAGCTAGCAACGTTTACAAACTCTTCTAGAAGTGACCTTGAGGGTCTACTCCGTGTATCAAGGCCTCCAGCAAGGTTGAAGTGGACCCGGAGGCCATGGAGAAGCTCAGGGTCGGGAGGGCAGACTTTATGCACGCCTTGGAAAATGATATCAAACCGGTAAAGACTTAGCAGGAGTTATCAATGTTCAAAAAATTTTTTAGAGGTGACCTTGAGGCTCTGGGTCGTGCATCATGGCATTTTGTGCAAAGCTCTCTGTCACCGTCACTAAAATTGTCGTATGGGCAATTTCATAACTCATTGCCGAGTGACGTAAGTCAGTCCTAACAATCCTTTTATGAGTTTAGGCAAGAGAATCTCAGACCAAACTCTGTTGTTTACTAAATTACTGTTATCGCAGGCCTTCGGCACAGCGGCAGAGGCTTTGGAGCATTTCCTGGCGCGCGGCATCATCAACTGGGGCGCTCCCATCGCGTCGCTATTCGAGGACGGCCAGCTCTACATACAGCAGGCCCGGGCCACAGAAGCCAGCGGTAAGTCCAAACCAATACTTTATTATGGCAGGTTTTTCTTTAGCATAGTAGCATTTCCTAGTCATCATCAACTGAGGCAATAGGAAGCGTGGATGAACTGTAGGGAAGCTAGTAGCACGGAGGTCCTCTATTTATTAATTTTATTCGCGCCGTTCTATCAGTTGCGGCCTGTAATGTAACCCGTAATATGGCAGACTGCACGAGAAATCATACGTGAATACGTGATTAACTTGCAAAAACTCTATTTGAATTTACAGTTTACGTTCAGGTCACAAGATAAGACCCTCCGACGCCTATACTCACAATATAATATTCTATATATCTAAATTGTGTGTAAATTTCAGGTCTTGTATCAGTATTACTAGAAGGGCCACCCAACAGCGGTAAAACCGCGCTGGCGGCGCAACTGGCCAAGATGTCCGACTTCCCGTTCGTGAAGGTGTGCTCGCCCGAGGACATGGTCGGGTTCACGGAAACAGCCAAGTGTCTGCAGATCAGGAAGGTGTGTAGAATTTACCAGTCTCTGGGTCTGTAGTCACATAACAGCCTGCCACTGGCCCAGATTTCCGTCATCCAGATTCCACCACACTAAGAGCGGAGTCCGAATTAGGTAGCACCTAAGTGTTCCCACCAAAAAATTAAAAAAAAAAATTAATAATATTTAAATCCATACGCTATCATCATTTTCGATAGCATAAAGCATAAAACACTGACAAATCATTTCTCTTCACAGTACTTCGACGACGCCTACCGTTCAACCCTATCCTGCATCCTAGTGGACAACATCGAGCGTCTCCTAGACTACGGCCCTATCGGACCGCGTTACTCCAACCTGACGCTGCAGGCGTTGCTCGTGCTGCTGAAGAAGCAGCCGCCCAAGGGCAGGAAGCTGCTCATCCTCTGCACCAGCAGTCGCAGGTGAGACCATCCTGCTATCATATTACCAGGAGGAAAAAGACAGCCCCCACCCATTTATACCATCTCAATAAAAATTTCGTTAGCGCGATGTAGAAATCAGATCCCCCGTATAGCGCCATCTAGCGTGACATTTGGGAAAACCAAACGCAAATAAGCCTCTACACCAGCAGCCGCAGTTGAGAGCATCCTGGTATCCGTAGTAGCATGGAGGAATTGGAAGAAGAAAGAAACTAAAGAAAGTCTCCATCAATATCCCTATCTTTCTGAAGAGATTATGATAAAATCCCCCATCCTTATATACCATCCAAGTAGAAATTTCGATAGCGCGATGTAGAAATCACCGCCTCCTGCATAGCGCCACCTAGCGTGATATTTGGGAAAACCTATCTTATCAACGTACTCTGTGAAAGTACGGACGCGGGTTTTTGGGCACGAAGCTGCTTATCACCTTAAATTCGATGACAAGTGTACTGCTGCAAGTGAATAGTCTACTTGTGGCGGTACTTGCCTAAAGGGGTCCTTATGATTTATGTGGATTTTATCAGAATTTCTGTTGGAATTTCGGTTTTTCAACGGACCCTATATTTGTCTTGAAGCATAAGGGCATGGAAAGCCTTATGTTTATTTTGACGACCGGTTTGGCCTAGTTGGCAGTACGGTCACTGCCGCAGTGACCGTATTGACCTTGCCTTCTAAGCTAAGGGTTCTAATCCCGGTAAGGGCATTTGTTTGATGTGCTCAAATATTTGTTCCTGAATCATGGACATTTTTCATGTATTTGCGTATAAAAATATTGATTTATGCATTTGTTTCCAGACAAGTCCTGGAGGACATGGAGATGACGTCAGCGTTCACGGCCGTGCTGCACGTGCCCAACCTGTCGCAGCCCGAGCACGTCATGTCCGTGCTGGAGGAGAGCGACGCCTTCTCCAAGCGCGACCTGCAGAAGATCCAGCACGACCTGCGCGGGGCCAAGTATGTCATAATCAAACATTACAGTATAAAACCAATAGTAACTCTTCTAATAAACGTATTCTGCGCGGTGCGCGGTATGTGTGTGTGTGCAAAGTGTACGTTCGCAAAGCGGATGAGAATGAACGAGAATGAATCCTTCTCATCCGCTTACCTATTTTGTTGCGTAAGTACACGCCGCGCATACATACCGCGCGGCGTATGTTTGTTAGAAGAGTTATTACTGGTCTTATACTGTCCATTGAAATGAAATGAAATATACTCGCGAGCGACCTGCAGAAGACCCAGCACGACTTGCGCGGGGCCAAGTATGTTGCATTACAGAGTTTTTCTCAGTTTCGGTCGCCTGTTAATGCCAGAACTGCATTCGATTGAAATCAGGATCTGCCATAAACCGGTTTCGGTAATTATGATGAGCGACAGGATTCAAAGGATTTCAGTCTTGTTGTGTCGCGCGCGAATTTAAGCGTCAGGTAGCCGTAGGTTTTATTAGTGTCATCTCATGTTTCATACCGACTTACCGAGGTAATATATCTAATTTTGTTTCTTCCATGTTAAAATATACAGAACTTAAGTATTGATTGTTAAAGGTGGTATCAACGGCTACAGCCGTCATTCACGTATAAAAAGAAGTTGACGAAACATAAAGACCAAGAGGAATCCAAGTATGTAAAATACTTGCTTGTCAATGAAATTATAGGCGCAACTACAAAAGTAACATTTTCTGTTCTCTGCAGGATCTTCATCGGAATCAAGAAGCTGCTAGCGCTAATAGACATGGTGAAACAGACGGAGGAGGAGAACAGAGTGTTCAAGTTCCTCACGAAGATGCAAGAGGAGGGCGGGCTCGACCTGGGCACCACTATACAATAAGGATCATCGCAACCTTAGGGACTACACTCGCATACCACGCGCACTTCACCCGAACCCACGCATTCCAGGCCCAACTCCAGGGCCACCGAATGCACGCCATGTACATCCGACCTTAGAAGCTACGAGATAGACTACGACGACGTAAGCGAATGTTCCGAGATAGCAGACTCCACCAAGAAGGGCCGCTCGCCCAAAGGCAACGAACTCTCGCCGGCCAAAATGCCCCTCATGAGGATAAGGAGCGTCGAGATCGTCTTCGAAGACGAAATGTCCACTTGTACAGATACCGGCCTACTGGATAGAAGTATTGAGCTCCTAGTGTCCGATAGCAGCGACGACTCCACCAAATGCGTCGACGATTTGGAACATTTGCTGGAGCGGGAGGGCAACGAATCCGTAACTCTTAACGCTGAAGGAGACCTCTCCGAGGACAACTCGGTATCATTGAAACCCGTCAGCCCCGACATTCCCAAAGCCGACAGTCCCGAATCGAACGTCCTAGATCAGGACACTCAAGCGCTTAGCGAAAGCGTAACGTTCCCCATCGAAGACGTCAGTCTGTCTCTCCTGGTGTCCGAGGTGGGCGACTCCGGCCGCTTCACAGAGGACGCCAGCTCCTCCCACTACCCGGCCTCTCAAGACACGGTCCCGGCATCCTCGTGCGAGGACGCCCTGCTTTCTCAGTCATTAGACGTTATCAACGTGGACACATCCACCGTACCGAGTACATTAGAGATATCGGACATTTCGAGCATCGCGGACGACTCGCGCGGCAAGCTGTTCGAGTACATCGCCAGCTCGAGCTCGAGCTCGGACAGCACGGCGGTGCTGGAGCGCGGGCGAGCGCCGCCGCAGTGGGCGCCGTCCGACGACGACACCACGGTGTGCGACAGCTCCGACCTGCAGTACGACTCCTTTGTAGATTTGGGCAAGTTTTAAATTTTAACCTTTTACTCTTACTCATACACTATACGATGTTGTAAAGCTTCCGCACATGTTTACTTGTATAATAGACATGTTGCCGTTTAATATTTATCTAACGTATTATTGTATACATGTTACGTTATCTTGAGAGTATAAAGTTTATAAAAAGAGGATGTTGTGTTTGCGAAGTGTGAAGATTATGTTGTAGATAGTGTGGAAGCGGGCCTCGAACCCATTGCACTCCATCCTGTTTTTGTATCCGGGCAAGGTATCGCGCTATTCCGGCACCCGACCTGCACGGCTTCGCACCGAGGGCGCGGTGGTATGCAGTTCTAGTAACCATGTCATTTTCCTTTGTAATTTATTACTCTTGTTACTAGTCCTGTGTAAATAACACTAAGCTTTCCGTAAAGTAGATGTTCCTGAACACCATATCTGTAGATATAATGTAAGAGCATCATGACATGGTTACAGATATCCCAGGGTTGTTAGTTGTGTTATAGCTTAATATTTACGCTAGGCAATAGCTCAATTTCAAATACGGCTTTCCACCAAAGAAGGTTCCTTAGGCATATAAAGCTTAAAGACCCTTTTAAGGAAAGCCACAAAATGTATTATATTGGTTGAAAAAGCAATATTATTTATTTCAGTTTACTATTGATATGTGATTCAGCTATAGCTGTCCCTTTTATGTTTATATTAGAAATGTTTTGATCAGTGTATAACTTGACGAATAGCTATAAGATGAAGATGTTGTCAATTTGATAAAGTATATTAATAGTATTAAAGCATATTGTTGTTATGAAGTAGAGGATAGCACCTTTACGAAGCTTTTATTGATATTAATAATAATTACTGGGGTCAATCAACTTTTGTTCTGTTACAAACGAAGTTCCTTACTACAGGAAGTATCAACTATTAAAATTTCCTTGAATATGTCTTAGCTGTAAATCCATCTGGGAAGTGCCCTGGTCCTGGCAAAACTCTAAACAATGCATTGTGAATGCATTCTACGTGATATGCAGTGGTTTCAGTTATCTCAGCACCATGTTGCTTAAATTTATTTTTGAATAGAAGGATACCATGAGGCATTGTATACATAGATATCCTAGGCAAATAAAGAATTTTAAATTGATAAAAAATCATTTATTCCAAAAAACTTACTTCATTATTATTTTCTGAGTAAAGATAAAAGTTGATTGACTCATAACTAGAAATGAGTACAATTAAACAAATATGTTAATTAAAGGATAGACTAATCAGTTGCACTTTAGGGTCTTGATTAACTAATTGCCTGTGCTCATTGGCACAGGCAAAAATAAAAGTATTTATTGAATATTAATGATCAATGACTATATATGAATTTAAATAATTGGTGTTTAAATCGAATTGTTAAGTTAGGTTTAAGACTGGCAAGAACTTGGATACAATTTCTATATTGTGGTACCTAACTTTACCTTAGAATTTTTACCGTATTAGCAGTACACAAATTGCATGCAAGTTCATACTAGTGTATTCCTAACTTTAAATGATTTTCCCCCTCACTAGCTCGGAAACACGTGTTTTGTCCTTTAATACCAGCTAAAATAACGCATTTTATCCACTAGTGTTATTGGTTGAATGTAATTTGACCTTGAATGGAAAGTCAAATTAATGCTTTAAAATTGATAAAAGTATGTGAATCTAGTAATACAGATGATTTACCACCTGTGGAACTACTGGAACCACTGATAAACACATTTTTTGCGTCGTAGTTTCCTCGCATTATAGTGATGGGGAAAGTTTTAGTTGTACAACACGGCTGGGCTGCACAATTTAAATTTTACTTTTTTCTGTACGCCAAAAAAATTTGCAAAAGGATTCTATTTGACAACCAAATAGCTTCGCTCGTGGTTCAATATATTAGAATCCTTTGTCTTGAACTCGTTTTCAATTCCACACTCGGCGTTAAAATACAACTTTGCCCCCTTGTATAACAAATAACTATTTTGGGTATGTTTAATTTACGCTTTTACTAACAAAATTATATTATTTTTTTATATTTTTGCTAAAATAAATTTCTCATCTTTTGTGTTATTGGTTGATGTGATGTGATTTTATTGTTACATTCCATACTCACATTCATTTATGCATAATCTCATTTAAATATTGTAGTGTAGTCAAATGTACTTATTAAAGGAATTCCATTATTAATATACTGTGTTGACTTTCAATCATGCTTTTAGAGTGTAACTCAGTAGTGCTTGAATGTATTACAGTGTAAAGAAATGTAAAATGATTATGGAATTACCAAATGACTGTTGGGAAATAAAGTGATTGATAAACTAAATGCTTTTGTTTTACATTTTATTGACCTATAAGTTCATTTATAATTTAACCATCATTATCTAAAAAAATGTTGATCTTAAGTTACAAACTATGTTTATACCTCAAAGCTAAGAAAGTTTAAATTCATTTTGTATCTGATTGTTCTGCTACTTGTAACATAGAAAATTATAAAATATGATTACTAAGATAGTAAATGGGGCTGTTTAAGCTTATTTTACAAAAAAATTGTTTAACCTTTGGTATGCTGAAGCAGGACTACTTCATATGGTTTCAAGTTCATATTAATGTATTATGTTATGGTTGCTTTGTAAATAACAATGTTTTGACAGTTGCATACAAAAGGCTAAACTTGGTATGTTGGTCCGAATATGGCTTCTATATATGCAATACAGCTGTATTTGCAAAGTCAGATCCAGAAAATAGCAAACTGGAATGGTGTTAAACAGACTTTGATGTGGTAAGTTTGTGTGACTCCAACCCCAAAATCACTCAAGAGCAGTAAGCTGCTCAAACATTTTGAAAATAACCATGGTTGTAAGATAAAAGTTATAAAGGTCTGGTTACAGGGTAAGTCGGAAGGCAATAAGTATTGCAGCTTACAATTTTATTAGCCTGAGGTCTCTGTGATCATTTATTACAGAAACAAATTTTAAAGTCATTGAGAATTGATAAAAACTGGAAAAGGGGATGAAAAAAGTATGTTTCTTAAAATACATATTATCTATAAGATTTTATAGAGACTCCCATTACACACAGGGCATTATAACCTAAAAGCTAATTAGCGCTTTCACAAGCATCTACCCAGTCATTATAAACATCTATAGGCTCAGACAGTACATTGGTGGTGGTTTGAAAGTCTTCTAAACACACTCGACATTGTATTCGCGCTGTATTCCTCGCTCGATCCCTGAAAAATGAAATAATTGACATTGAATCATTCCAGCTGGCAAATATAAACAATAAACACATTCATGACATTTGCATAACATGGTCGAAAATTACACATACATTTTAACTTCACAGGATTTTTCGTGATTGCAAAATGGACAGTTGAATTGTTGATCCAGAGGCTCTATGGCTTTCCTCTTCGCCGGGGGCTTCCTTTTTGACTTGCGGCGACCCATACTGCAAAAACAAATAATTTGCTGCTAAACAGATACTTAATTATAGCGTATTAGACATTAAATAAGGAATAATCGTAAGTCGTGTGCTGTACTTACTCAAGTCTTGCCTTTGCTAGTTTTAGTAGTTTTTGCTGTTACAGATCGGGATTTGTTTACGAGTGAGGTCCGCTTTTACTCAAGTCACATATTTTACTTAAAGGATTCAGATTCCTGAAAGTTATAAGATTTCTTTTTAACGATCCCGCAATTGGTTCTAAATAATATAAAATATCTTATTTTTCAAGCAGAATAAGATGAATAAAGAAAAAACGATGTTCAAATCATGAAACGTCAATCAAAATGATATTTGAGTTATTTGACTAATTTGACAGCATAGTGGAGTGGTGTGGCTCAGAGGTTTAAAACAAAGGACGTTTAGAATGTGGTCCTGGACAGCTCATTTCTTATTTCGTGAATGAAACCGAACTGAACTGCCAAAAGCCCATAGCAGCTAAACGTAAACGAAACGAAAGAAACGAGTTTGGGAATCGGTTGGGGAATTTTAAGTTTTAAGGCTTTTATGTATGGATTCTTAAAAGTAAATTATACAAAATGGGTGCAAATGTCGGTCTGAAAGTGTTTATACCGATATTAATATTGGGAGGTAAGTAATTGCGTGTTGTAATTATTTATACGCTGTGCTTATAAAGGCGACGCCCTAACTAAAATTTTAACGTGTTTCAGTGGCTTCGGTATGTTCAGAGTGTACAATTCCGATTGTATTACGAAATACTTGGTTTTCTTTTGAAAATGGAAAGCAAACTATTACTGACATCAACGCAAGCGACATGACCGGAAGGTATAATTTATTTTACTTTAGTCTTCTCTTAGTCGGCATCAGTAATCTTATTCATCCGGTTAATGTATTTTTCCTATTTTTAGGGGAGTCTGCCAAAATATTAAAGCCGATTTTCACGTAAACTACACTATGGTCTTCAAATACACAAATTGTTACTACTGTGTGAAGCTCATTGTGAGGACTGTTAATGTTCTGGAGAAGTTTGAGACACCCTGTGTCGATCTGGCGCTGGATGAGGAACCAACGGTTGAAAGAGTTTGCAGGGGTTTGAGAAATGACCAGCAGCTAATTACACTGTTTTCTGAGAACTATATACCAGTAAGTTTCTTATGAGAATTTATGAATTATAAAAGTGTAAAAGATATAGTGGGAGGATTTCACCCTACCTACCCAAGACGAAAGTCAAAGGAGGAATATTATTCGAACCCTACACACCAACAGTGGGTAACAGGATTTAGAAGTATAGAGAAGTGGATTATTAGTACAGTTACTTGCCATTGTATAATATATCTAAAATTACTTTTATGTTAGGTGAATTGCCGTTCATCATTGGAAGGGGTGTGGACATTTGGCTTCCAGAACCGCTTCAGGTTCACAGGAGAGTGCACCCACCCAGACGCTCAGATCAGGTCCTGTCAGACGGCCGGAACTCAGTTCTTGATCACCAACCAGAAATTCAACATCACTTACAGAAAATGCCCTGGAATGTCTGGAACTTTTGATGGAGTAGTGGAGTACAGTTGCTTAGGTAAAGTATTCCAATTTACTATGCCCAGTTTACGTTTCTTAAATACTCATACTCAACTAACCAACCTTCCCCTTCAAGCACATGAACTGTTGAATACAACATTGATGGGTTATGTAAAGTTGTGTTAAAGGGAAGTGGGACATTTGACTAGACTTTAACACAATTGTTATGAATATTGTTTTGGAGCCCTGCTTATTGTTTAAAATTATCATATTCTGTAATTCTTTATTATACAGGGTGCCCAGTAATTAATGGACAACCTTTTATCCACCAAGAGGGCACCTTATACTGGTCCAGAAAATCGACTTTAAGGTTTAGTAAAAGTCGCCTGGTTTTCGAGATTTTCACACTTTTTAAAATTTCAATGGATATTAATGAGCAACCTTTTAACCACCAAGAGGGCACCTTATAGTGGTCCAGAAAACCGACATTAAGGTTTAGTAAAAGTCGCCTGGTTTTCGAGATTTTCACACTTTTTAAAATTTTAGGTTGTATTAAAATTTTAAAAAGTGTGAAAATCTCGAAAACCAGGCGACAGGCCTTTTAACCACCAAGAGGGCACCTTATACTGGTCAAAAGTCGATTTTCTGGACCAGTATAAGGTGCCCTCTTGGTGGTTAAAAGGTTGTCCATTAATTACCGGGCACCCGGTATAATTCACTTGTAAATGCAATTTAGTTGGGTAAAACCAGAAAGAAATAAATCAGACAGACTTTTATTAAAGTCCTATATGAATTATTATTTTTCAGGGCATTGGTTTGTCGGTAAGAACCATTTCTTCGCTGTGGCCAACACCAAAGAATCTCGAAAAGATGAGAGATATCGCTGCTTCCTTAAAAACAGAGATGATGACTTATATCTTGGCGCCTCAATTACTCCGGAATGTAATGCTCTGAAGACTGTTGAAAAGTCCCCAGAGAGATATAAAGTCACTCCTGTAAAGGTAAGATCATAGACATGAAAATATTTTTTTTTCCAATAGCCTAAATTGTGCCCCAGGCTAGGCAAAGACCTCCCGTTCCTTCCTTCCTCTACTCATCTTAGTTGGATGACTTTGATGTCCCCGCCAACTCTCTTTTGGACGAGTAAATCATGAACATTTGAGATGAGGCTTATGTAATGAAGAAACCTGCCTTCGCATTTACCAACTCTTGTATTATGTTTATTTGCAGTCTGAAGTTGTTGAACCTGGTTGTCGACTACCTCAAAACTTTTCTGGAGACTGGATCAACACAGCCAACATTGATGCAGATGTGTTTATAAATGAAACACACATCATAGAAACTTACTACCCTGACGAGGATAGATACAGAAGGACTATCTATGTGTGCAGGTAATATCTTTAGCATTATTAGAACATTTGGAGAATATTGTAGGTCTTTGAAAGCGGTTTATTAATGAACTGAAACTTAGAATTTGATATAATTCAGGTTGACTTGAAAAATGCTTCCACAGACTATGTTCAAGTGAACAACTTACCTTTTTCTTGACAACAATTATGAATATATCTCTTATCATTTATTTTACAGGGAACAGCGTGACAGCAGAGTGATGATGGCTCGTCTTACCGTGGATGGCTGCCAGAAAGATTATGTATGTTTCGACTTTGTACCACAACATCACAATATAATAAGGTAAGCAGTATGCTCATAATATTAAGATCGGGAGCCTTCGGGAGCCTCCCCCTGGGGCCCGGGAGGGGGTCAAAGTACCGCTTCACCCGGCTTGGTTTGAAAAATTCTAACTTACCCCGTTTAGTTAATAGGTCATGTTTGGTATCGTTTTCGAGTAAATCAATAACGTAGAATTAGTTTTTAGTACTAAAATTATAATTTAATGGTAAATAAAATAAAAAAAAATAAAAAAATTGAAATTTTCATCCATGATTTACAAATTCAGGTCATCATAAATGACAAACTGTTTGCTTTTTCTATAAATAAAAAATATGACATGATAGCCTATTTAATATAGATTATAAAACATATAACTTTTATCCACCTTTACTAACGTTAAGTTCCACAAAAAAAATACTTTAAGACGCGCGGCGTCGGGACACCGCGAGCGTAATTTTGAAATGCCTTTATTTTAGAAACTCTATTAGACCCCGTTTAGCTATTAGGTCATGTTTGATATCGTTTTCGAGTAAATCAATAACGTAGAATTCATTTTTGGTACTAAAATTATAATTTAATGGTAAGTAAAGTTTAAAAAAATTAAAAAAATTAAAATTTTCATCCATGATTTACAAATTCAAGTCATCATAAATGACAAACTGTTTGCTTTTTCTATAAATAAAAAATATGACATGAAAGCCTATTTAATATAGATTATAAAAAATATAACTTTTATTTACCTTCACAAACGTTAAGTTCCACAAAAAAATTACTTTACAACGCGCGGCGTCGGGACGCCGTGAGCGTAATTTTAAAATACCTCTATTTTAAAAACTCTATTAGACCCGGTTTAGCTATTAGGTCATGTTTGATATAGTTTTCGAGTAAATTAATAACAAAGAATTTATTTTTGGTACTACAATTATAATTTAATGGTAAATAAATAAAAAAAAATATTCATCTATGATTTGCAAATTCAAGTCAACAAAAATGTCAACTGTTTGCTTTTTCTTTAAATAAAAAATATGATGTAAAAGCCTATGCCTATGTCACCAAACACCCAGACAAGTTTGGTGGAAACTTTCTTCACGAACTGGTTGGTGTCTGATGACCATGGTCCAAATGTTTCAAATGCAATTGCCGCAAATATGTAGTTGTTTCCCCACAAGTTGTTTCACCCAAGGTGTCAAACTATTACAAGATGGAGCAATATCAGAGGCAAATCAGATTCTACTAAAGTTTGTAATAATTTTGTATGATACGTAACGTAAGTGGGTAATACTGAAGGTTACGTGATCCACCAAAAAGTTGTAATTTGATAGTTGTAGACTCTAAAATGATAATGCACATATTGTTTCAGACCAAGTCGTTGCGTAACGGTGAATGAGTGGTCGAAGTACCTACCTCTTTAGGTACCAGAAAAGATCGACAATTGGAGAACATACCTCCTTCAGAGGCTGCCTTGCATCAGCATATACTGCGCACAGTGTACCAGGGGCCCATTTCTCGAAGCTACAAGTTACAATTTTCAACTGGTTGTCAATGTCTAATATGACAAGTTGCAAAGAGACTTCCGCTTGTAACTTGTAACTTTCAGTTTTGAGAAATGGGACTCAGGGCGTTCTTGTTTGGAGTCAGGCGTTGGTGCCACACCAAAATTTGCCAAGTCCGTCTTCTTGGGGATGGAAGGAAGAAGGAGACGAATGGGTAGTGTGGTACCCATTCGTCTCCTTCTTCCTTCCATCCCAGTCAGGCAACACTGAAGTGGCCAGTATATGCTTAGAAGTTACAAGATGTAAATGTAAATCAGGTTGCAAAAACCGATGCAACTGCATAAAGAGGGTAGAGCCTTCCTTATGCAGTTCCATATGTACCCAGCTATGTCTCTGTGAAGGGAATGTATAGTATGAGTATGAGTAATCTGTCAATTAGGACACCACAGACTAAACTATAAGTGCTAACTTTTCAGTGTTGGATACTCTATGGCAGTTCCGACTCAATTATAATAAGCTCATTATAATTGACTTTAGTTAACTATAATAATTTCAAAAATAGAACTTCATACAATTTCTATACTAATTTGCGATACCTGGCAAATTTTCCTGCATCTGAAACACATTTTTTTTATCTGTCGCGTTATCGTATCGGCCAATCAGAGACGGTTATTACAAACAATTGGTTGCTAGGTAATTCGATGTTGATACAACGGTGAACGACTCTATTGACATTAATTTTAACTTGCATGAATGGTGATATTTCCGTCCACTGATGATGAAGATGATGACTCGTAGAAAAAGTCTTGTATACAATAGTGATATAATTAAGCTTTTTACTCTCGTACCGTACTACACATAGTACTCGACTGAAAAGTTTTGTATTATATCACGATTGTATAAAATACTATTATATAAATTTCTTACACGATTCACTACAATGAATAAATAACAGGTACAGTCGGTCTTTAGATCGTGTGGTCCGACCCGAGTGTTGCCGTTGTCGACACCGGAGTCAATAATAATGAATCTTTTTCTATTTATGCATTAACACACCTCTGACACTGGCGATCAAATATATGAAAGAGGCGCGTTCCCCGCACACAGTCTAAGCTCGCGTAGGTGAACGCGTACTATCCTTTGTGAATAGGGTTTGACATTTATGGTGACTTGAATTTGCAACTCACAGATTTTTTTTTATTTTTTTTTATTTTATTTAACATTAAATGGTCATTTTAGTACCAAAACTAAATTCTACGTTATTTATTTACTCGAAAACGATACTAAACATGACCTAATAGCTAAACGGGTTCTAATAGAGTTTTTTAAAATAAAGGCATTTTAAAATTACGCTCGCGGCGTCCCGACGCCGCGCGGCTTAAAGGTTTTTTTTTATGAAACTTAACGTTAGTAAAGGTGGGTAAAAGTTATATTATTCATAATCTATATTAAATAGGCTTTCATATAATATTTTTTATTTGTAGAAAAAGCAGACAGTTTGACATTTATGATGACATGAATTTGTAAATCATAGATGAAAATTTCAAACTTTTAAGTTATTTATTACCAGAAATAAAAGGCTTTTATATTTTTTTTATTTATTTATTATGCACAATTGCACATAATATAATGAGAACTGTAGAAGATTTCTTCAAGAAGTCACACAACTATTGATTATTTTCAAGATGAATAATACGTAACTACTCCTTTTCAGATACCGCAAAGGTCTAGCTATGATTCAGAGTAATTTCCATACAGTCTGTTCATGGGTGCAGTTCCCTAATAAGAAGCAATGGCGCTACGACCTTTTCCTTAAGAAAGACCCGTCACCCATCCGCTGCCCTGTTGCTGGAAAGTTCAACTTTACTCAAAGAGGCGATGTCAGATTTGAGACTAGAATCCTAGGTGGTGTCACATTGAGTCCTCGTCCAAACCTGTACTGCAAACTGAACATAAGTGACTTCTCTGTCTGTGATACAGACCAAAAGACTATACAAATCAAAGAAAATTACTGCCTCTCAGTGGACTACCTGGGCCGACCGGTGGATATCTACAGTGACCCTGACTATAAAATGAAGTGCATTGGCTACTGGAAAGAAAATTTGAAGTCTTATCTTATTACATATGACGAGTTGGATCCTTTCTCCAAGTACAGATGTTGGGTGTATCAGCGGGCTGATCTCAATAGGTAATTTTTTTATATCCTTTTGTGTTTTCAATTGCCCCTCATTTTGGTCTCGCCGTATGTATACCTATCCTGCTGGCACAGTACACTAGTTGGATAAACTTTATCGCATTGGTGTGTCCCTATCGCACTTACAAATAGTGCGAAAAGGACGGCCTGACATTATATCGTTTATCACTTGCCTGCCTGGCCACTAAAACTAAAACCATCCCATATCCTGTTTGATATATTTTGTTTAAATATTTCATTATTTTTTCAGAATATTGATGTCTCAGGCTATAGGGCCTTTCTGCGATCTCAAACAAGACGTGACGTCCTGGAACTACACAGAGGGCGCCGCAGTCGCCGTCGAGATGGAGGAGTACGAGCGCGAGCGCGACCAGTGCCCCATGCACTTCGACGACGGCAGCGACCCCTGGACCACCAAAGAGAACTTTATCAAAATATTCAAGTTCAGTTACTCCTTCTGGAGGAGTAATGACGCAACATTCCTAGCTTTAAGCTTTAAAACGTTTATACTGGCAGTTCTTATTCGACTCTTATAATATTTAGTACAATATCAAACTGTGTTTAGTGTTGTGATAGATCACATGACATCAATTAATGTAATTTTTATAATTGGCACTTAGACATATTGAATTTTATCTTTGAATGAACAATCCTGTAAAATTATATGAAATCCAAATTGCGCATAAGAATAGCTTGGAACCACTTAATTATGATGATACTTAATTTATTTTTCTTAATAGTAAACAGTGCAGTTGCGTGCTTTTAATGTAGATATATATAAGGTAAAGTGAATCTCATTTTTTATTATTTACAATTGTATCACTATTACCAGTAAATGACTAAATAGAAAGTATATGCAGTTGTATGTGCCTTAATTAGGAAGTAACACAATACTTGTAGTAAACAAAATATACCTAAGTAGTCATTTTGTGTTTTGATATTTTTAGGCTTAATTGTATTGACTAGAATTGATAATTATCCGTCCTAATAAGTGATTTTGTGCCTTGTTTTGAATCTGTCTCTGTAAGTTTATGTAAAAATGATAATGATATATTTTAAGCATTAACATTCTTTTATCCGTCCAAAATAAAAGATCAATATATAAATTTATGTATGTATACAAATTTTATTTTTAAGTAAGTAATTAGTCCGAAATTTATACAGGTTTTCTGTTCAATTTTTATGAAATGATCCTGTACACAATAAAAATTATAATACATAAATTGGTTAAGTGTTTTATTTGTAATGGATGTTTTTTTATGAAGCAAACAAGCAGACAGATTGCCTGTTGCTGCGACCATGGACATCTGAAGCACTAGATAAGTTGGGAGTGTGTTACAGCCTTTAAGATGGGAGTGCACTCTCTTCTTGACTGTTTGAAGGTGGTATTGGTCCAGAATCACCACAGACGACGGTTCATATTGGTACAGCCAAGGTTTTAAATATAGATGTGGACAAAGTGCCAAAATATGAATCCTCATCCTTAATGTATAAGCCTAATAATTTTGTTACCTTCAGGTATTAGGTAATCACTAAAAACACGCAGATTTATAATAATAAACAGACATTTGTACATAAGATTTATTAATAATCTTACTGACCTATATAACTTCGTATAGACAGATAAAGTCTAAGAAAAAAACGTACCCCAAAACCATACAGAGTAAGGTACGGTGAGCTAGATGGCGATACACCTTTGGGGTACGCACGGCTAGATGGCGCTAATATTAATATTTGACATTTTAAAACATATCAAGCTAAGAATATGAGCCAAATTGTCAAAACTGAGGTTCAAAAGTTTTAAGCTTATGTCGAGAGATGGCAGTCTATGCACTGTGATTACACATTTTACTTTGACAGTAACTCTCTTTAATACTCGATCCTCTTTGCCTTCAGGTTAGTAGATCCCACTCAGTATCTAAAGATTTATAATAATAAACAGACATTTGTACATTACATTTATTAATTATCTTACTGACCAAGTTATTACATAAAACAAATTAGCACTCAAAGTTGAGAGACTCACAGGTTGTACTTAATGCGGATGTGTAAAACAAAAAAAGGTAGACTGCATTACTTAGACGCATAACTTATGTTTAACCAAGATACTGATTTTAAATAGATACTCATGTATTTTTTTCATCCAGTGGTTTCATCAATTATAGTTAATGAACACAAACAAGTTGAACACCTGAATAATTTTACTTTGTCCAAGATACTTTAGGTATGTCAAAGTGCTCTGTAAGACTGTCCAGATGTTGATTGAACTTTTCTACTCGTTGCTTGTGAGTCATCTCTGCCTTTTGTAGTATTCTCTGCTTTTTCTAAAAAGGAAAAATATTTTATAGTTAACATTTATTCAAAATCAAACTTTATGCGAGTTAATACTGGGAAAATGTTTAGTGACACAAATATAAATACGTCTTTTAAAAATTTATTACCAACAGACACAGACAGATCTGAAAGTAGGTAGATTAATATTACTTGATTTTATCTTTACCAGGTGGGCAACCACCTATACCAAAACTGTAGTTTTATAAAAGGGGACAATTGAAGTATTTCAGAATGAGTAGTCAGCAAGGAAAGAGATACAATGTATTGCTTCCTCCGCAATCCCTGACTACTCTTACAAAATCTAAAACGAAAACCTCGTTAAATAAACTGATTTCTCTATCATTCTACGTAATGTAATAAGCGTAACTAGATGGTATGCATACCATTTTGTCCTGCATCTTTTGGAAGGCGATTTCGGCTTTGGTTCGTTTGTCTGTGTTGGCCTGCTGCTTTATCTGTTCTTTGACCTCCTCTTCGATAATTTTGTCAGTATCTTTATTTGCCTTCTTCTTCTTTTTCTTTTTTATACCAGAGTCAGTCTTTATTTTGAGTTTGGATTTGTTTACGCAGGCATACTCGTCTTCTTCTCCCATGATTATTATTTATAGTGTAGCGTACGGTTCAAATACTTTTTTTATTGTTATTATGAGCGTAGACTTAATAGAAATCCTACAGCCACACATCAATCTCAGTAAAGTAAATGCACAATAAAATTGCTTGACTCTCACTCTCTGACGTATTTATTTTTACGAAGCTGTCATTTGTCATTGTATTGTCAATGTCATCATACACGTCTTTAGTCTGTGGTTTTGGCTATGGGTTGTGTTTAGGAAGTGAGCTACTCGCAAAAAGTTATCCATTACAAACATTATTTATGTTGAAAAAGTTTTGATTAATTGTAATAATTACGGATACGACTGGGCCTTGCAAAGGTTCTTCAATACGTGAGAGTGGGAAAAAGATATCTTAGGAGTAATCAATTTCCATTCCGTTCCTATAAAGCAGACAGGAATTTATTTAACGGGCATTTAATAAAATGTTCTATGGCGGTGACCGTTGATATCGATGTATGGTCTGTGTCAAGCCCCCCTAATAAAAATTCGTGTAAAATGCATATACTCATCCTTGACTTCCTTATGACTTAGATAATGTATTGAAAAAGGATGGATATATGCTAGTTATTTCTCTTTTTGGTAGGTGGTCCCTGGTTTTGTGTTAGCTAGGGATGTTACTTTGTCGATTCAATTATCGATAAAATATGCACTTACTTACGTTCTCACCTTAAACATAATATAAACGTTATATATATAAAAGTAACGAAAACATACAATATTGATATAAACATTTCATTTGGATTATTATGTGGCTTTTTGGCTATGAAAGTCATATATTCATACATTCTTGCCTTCTTGGCTAACCGTACCTACTGATTGCAAATAAATGGTTTGTTTATGTACTTACCTACATAAACGGTCACTTCTCTTCTCTTACCAAGTCCTAATATTACATTATCATACCTATATCTCTGATCATAGGTCTGTATGCCTCCCTTTTTCTGTAACGTGAATAAAAAGGACGGCATGTTGTCTATGACTATATTTCTATGATAGTGTAATATCGGCCTAAATAGTTTGTAAAAAATAGAAGATGGGAGATACGAGTATAAAACAAATAAATACATTCTTCTCTTCTCCTTACGCAAAGACCTAAGTAATTTAATTCGTGTAGCATCCCTGTATTAATTTCTAGTCCACCACTCAAGAATCTACTTATACTTACCTCAATAATATTTTCTCTATCAAATAGAAAATAAAACAAAACGGCAGTGTACGAGGGGTGATCCAAAAGTAATGATAACTGAATACTTTTTGCATCGGATTAAAATAAATAGGTATGCCGTTACTGTCCACAAAGACTCCTTAGTAAATAAAAAAAAATAAAAATAAAAAATATGTATCTGTCAGAGAGTTGCATTTGTTTTTTCACGAGCAGTCGGAACAATATCGCAAAAATGGAGAAAACTGAGGTGAGAGCGGTTATTAAATACTTCTGTTTGAAAAAAATGTGTACTAAAGATATATACGCTGAATTAGTGGGAACACTGGGGAGTCCGCTCCGCCGTATTCTACAGTGGCACGCTGGTCAAAGGAGTTTAACTTGGGAAGAACATCCACTCAAGATGAACACCGCGAAGGCCGTCCATCTGTCGCCCTTACTGGAGAAAACGTAAAAAAAATTAATGATCTCGTTTTAACAGATAGAAGGATGACTATCAGGCATCTAGTTGAGCTCACAGGCATCTCGTATGGCAGCATTCAAAGAATCTTAACTGATGAATTACATATGAAAAAAGTCTCCGCTCGTTGGGTGCCTAGAATGTTAACGGCTGAACAAAAGAAAATACGTTGTGAGATTTCGAAGTCTAATCTTGAAAAATTTCAAACTGATCCCGAAACATTTTTGCGTCGGTTTGTAACCATGGACGAGTCTTGGATCCATCATTTCGATCCTGAGACCAAACAGCAATCCATGACCTGGAAGCGAGCGTCGTCCCCTACACCGAAGAAATTCAAGGTAGCAAGCTCCGCTGGTAAGGTCATGGCTTCAGTGTTTTGGGATGCTGAGGGAGTCATAATGATCGAATACCTGGAAAAGGGAACCACTATTACGGGCTCCTACTACGCTGACCAAATACGCAGATTGAGAGAGGCAATCAAAGAAAAGCGGCGGGGTAAACTTCGAGCTGGCATCCTGTTTCACCAGGACAACGCACCGCCCCACAAGGCCGGTGTTGCGATGGCTGCCATCCGTGATTCAGGGTTCGAATTGCTGGAACACCCCATATTCGCCAGACCTAGCCCCCAGCGACTTTTATCTCTTTCCACGGCTGAAGGAAGATCTTAGAGGCAACAAATTTTTGAATGATGGCGAGGTAATGGCCGCTGTGGAGGCATTTTTGGAGGGTCAAGAAAAAGATTTTTTTTTTAAAGGAATTCGTAGTCTGGAGAAACGATGGTCCAAGTGTGTAGACTTGGAAGGAGATTACGTAGAAAAATAAATTATTTTATTAAACATTTTATGTGTCTTTCATACTGATTATCATTACTTTTGGATCACCCCTCGTAGGTACCAAAATTTATTATTTCAATAGTTTCACCTATTTTTAGTTTCTTTTTAATAATGTTTGAGAATTTCTGGAAAACTAAAAAATACTATGGCTCCCCACAGACAGTCTTAAAAATTCATAATCTTAAAAAAAACTTGTATGCAATCTGACAGTTCAGATCTGTCAGTGTCTTGTCAGTGTCAGTTTGAACTGTCAGATTGCATACAAGTTTTTTTTAAGATTATGAATTTTTAAGACTGTCTGTGGGGAGCCTATAAGTTTAATTCACTAGAAATGTTACATTACCATTTACCCAGTCTGTGATACCTGATCATCATTAATCATTTTTATGTCCTTTTCAATGCAAAAATGTCAATAGAGTTAATGTCGGGACGTCGATAAAAATGACACATCACTAGTACAAAAACATAACCTAAAAACAGTTTGGAGAAACTTCAGAACAGAATTTAACATGGTAGTAGTTATTATATAAACTATGAAAAGATCGTATTTTATGCTTTGTTTAGATCCTACAAATAATAATATCAATAACTGACCGAAATTCCCTAATGAAACACAGCAGGTTCTTGGGAGTTTTCTTTTCTCCATGTACGTGAATTACAGTCCTTAATTCAATCACACAAGCCATAATCACTTTCTGGATCTCAGCAAAGCCTTTGATTTTGTCGACCATTCAATACTCACAAAAAAACTAGAAACGTACGGAATAAGAGGCAAAGCACTTGAATGGATAGAAAGTTATTTAAGGGGAAGAACGCAATACACGGTAATTGAAAAAATGGTTAGGAAGAATACAAATACACTCATAAAGGAAAAATTCAAGTCCGATGTAATGACCAACAAAACTGGTGTACCTCAGGGAAGCATTCTCGGACCACTGCTATTCTTAATTGCAATTAATGATTTTCCAAAGGCCATAAAACAAGAATGCATTATTTTCGCTGACGACACTACTCTTATTATAAAAAGCGACAGCGGAAATTACACAACTCTTGAGTCAATAGCCAATAATACATTAAAAGACGCGATTCAATGGTTTGAAATAAATAATTTAAAAATCAATATAACAAAAACCCAAGCTATGAATTTCTGTTCCTACAACTCAAACCCATCACCTTTACAAATTAAATATGATAATTTAATAATTGAGATGGTCGATACGGTTAAGTTTCTGGGTTTTAATATCGACACTCATTTAAATTGGAAAGCCCATGTAGATCAGATTTGCAAAAAGCTAGACAGATTTATCTTCGCGCTCAAAAAACTTAGGCAAACGGTGTCCACCGATGCGGCCCTGATAGCATATCATGGTTACGTCTCCTCAGTTTTAAACTACGGATTATTGTTATGGGGAAATTCTGTGGACTCTGAACGAGCATTCATTATTCAGAAGCGATGTATTAGGGCATTAGATAACGCGTGGTTTTTAGAAAGTTGTAGACCTTTATTTAAGAAACTCAATATTCTTCCACTTCCGTGCCTCTATATCAGAGATGCATGTCTCCACGTTAGGAATAACCCCAGCCATTTTGTTAATCGTAGCGATTTTAGCACAAGACATACAAGGGCACAATACCAAAACCTTTTACATCAACCTTCCTGCCAAACAGCCATTTACAAAAAAAACTGCTACAACATGTGTATAGTCATTTATAACAGCCTGCCCGATCACTTAAAATTAGAAGATAATAATTTATTTAAAACTAGATTATCGAAATGGTTACTGGACAATTGTTTTTATAGCGTTAAGGAATATTTGACTCGTGAAGCTTAATTGTAATTGTTAATAATTCAGATTTACTACTTTTAATTTATTATTTATTGCAAACCTTTGACATTTAAAATCATTATAGTTTATTTAGAAATTTAGAACTTGCAGGACACCTAATTAATTTGTAATTTGTTTATTCAATGTGCATGAGATAAATTATTTAATATTAAAATGTTAAAAATTTGCACGCCTGCATGCAGGTTGAATATGCATGGAAAACTTAGCCATAAGACCTACCTTGTTACCATATTCAAGCAAATAAAGATATTTCATTTCATTTCATTTCATTTCATTTCATTTCATTTCATATTTCATTTCATTTCACACAAGGAACTTGAACACATCACAAATAAGAATTTAGCAGGATCATCAACTATCCATCAGGAATAAACACAATTAAATTAAAAATCGGCCAGACGACCGCCGAGATATTTGATCTAATATAATACGATTATGTACAATTGTCAAAGGTAGACACCTGGGGAGACATCTGGGGGCCTGCTCCATTTCAGCTTCTTGGCCTTCTTTTTGGTGGAGTTTTGGGAGTAAAGGAACCGCGAGCATCGCACCTTGAACTTCGTGTTTCCGGTCTTCTTCTTCGGAAATCTAAGAAATATATAAAGTTGAATTTGTAAAATAGCTAAATAACAAGAGAATCATAACAAAGAACAATAATCATTGATGGCGTTTTTAAGGTATGAATATTGATAGGTTATTAAGCTTCCTACCGTTATTTGAAGCCTATTTTATTATATTTAAACTATAGGCTTCAAATAAGGTACTTCGCTTAATATGCGTTTTATTGTAAGGTAAAACGCTGCTATTAAGCTTCCTACCGTTATTTGAAGCCTATTTTATTATATTTGAGAGAGCAATCCTGTTAACAGATGACGTAGCGGTTCACATATTAGCTGACAGTAGTCGCCATTATCCCCACCACCAGTTTTACCCTTCCAGTTTTATCCCCTCACCACCGGGCGGTGGCGCCTACGGGCGCCGTTTGCCTCACGGATGTATAACTAAAGCATGGAAGCCATGCTAAAATAAGAGCTCGGTGACATGTATCTTACTCACACCACACTATTACCATTTTTGTATGAGCGAATGAGACAATATTCCACAACTTCTTTCGTTTTCTCGAAGGTTGTCCCTAAATGCTGATGTCAAAACGGACCTGGGGTCCATTTATTATACGGCAAAATTAAATATACGTTTGTCATTTCACACTCGGTCTCCATCTTTGACAACTGTACATAGTCGTATTATATTGGTTCGAGTTTTTAGCGCGACTTCAATGGTCGTCTTGACGATATTTATTTATTTTGTGAGGATTTCTGATAGATCGTGGCAAAAATAGCTCAGTGTATATTTGTGATAGTTCTAAGTTTCATTTCTGACTATGGCTTGTGTGATCAAGTGTTGCAAATCACATTCAGGAAGAAAAGAAAACACGCAAGAGGTTATATCATTTCATCGGTAAGTTTCTTGAGTTTTTGATAATATTTATTGATACGACCTGGCAGAAATATAAATGTACATATTAGTAGTTTATACAATTCAAATCTTATTCAATTCTGTATAGATTTTTGCATATTTTTTAGAAGTTTTCTCAAACTCGGAAAGGTTATGTTTTTTAGCATAGTGATGTGATGTGTTTTATCGACCTTGCAATAATAACCTATCAATATTCATACCTTAAAAACGCCATCAATGATTATTGTTCTTTGTTATGATTCTCTTGTTATTTAGCTATTTTACAAATTCAACTTTATATATTTCTTAGATTTCCGAAGAAGAAGACCGGAAACACGAAGTTCAAGGTGCGATGCTCGCGGTTCCTTTACTCCCAAAACTCCACCAAAAAGAAGGCCAAGAAGCTGAAATGGAGCAGGCCCCCAGATGTCTCCCCAGGTGTCTTTGACAATTGTACATAATCGTATTATATTAGATCAAATATCTCGGCGGTCGTCTGGCCGATTTTTAATTTAATTGTGTTTATTCCTGATGGATAGTTGATGATCCTGCTAAATTCTTATTTGTAATGTGTTCAAGTTCCTTGTGTGATTATGGCTTATGTGATTGAATTAAGGACTGTAATTCACGTACATGGAGAAAAGAAAACTCCCAAGAACCTGCTGTGTTTCATTAGTGAATTTCGGTCAGTTATTGATATTATTATTTGTAGGATCTAAACAAAGCATAAAATACGATCTTTTCATAGTTTATATAATAACTACTACCATGTTAAATTCTGTTCTGAAGTTTCTCCAAACTGTTTTTAGGTTATGTTTTTGTACTAGTGATGTGTCATTTTTATCGACGTCCCGACATTAACTCTATTGACATTCTTGCATTGAAAAGGACATAAAAATGATTAATGATGATCAGGTATCACAGACTGGGTAAATGGTAATGTAACATTTCTAGTGAATTAAACTTATAGTATTTTTTAGTTTTCCAGAAATTCTCAAACATTATTAAAAAGAAACTAAAAATAGGTGAAACTATTGAAATAATAAATTTTGGTACCTACACTGCCGTTTTGTTTTATTTTCTATTTGATAGAGAAAATATTATTGAGGTAAGTATAAGTAGATTCTTGAGTGGTGGACTAGAAATTAATACAGGGATGCTACACGAATTAAATTACTTGGTCTTTGCGTTAGGAGAAGAGAAGAATGTATTTATTTGTTTTATACTCGTATCTCCCATCTTCTATTTTTTACAAACTATTTAGGCCGATATTACACTATCATAGAAATATAGTCATAGACAACATGCCGTCCTTTTTATTCACGTTACAGAAAAAGGGAGGCATACAGACCTATGATCAGAGATATAGGTATGATAATGTAATATTAGGACTTGGTAAGAGAAGAGAAGTGACCGTTTATGTAGGTAAGTACATAAACAAACCATTTATTTGCAATCAGTAGGTACGGTTAGCCAAGAAGGCAAGAATGTATGAATATATGACTTTCATAGCCAAAAAGCCACATAATAATGCAAATGAAATGTTTATATTAATATTGTATGTTTTCGTTACTTTTATATATTTAACGTTTATATTATGTTTAAGGTGAGAACGTAAGTAAGTGCATATTTTATCGATAATTGAATCGACAAAGTAACATCCCTAGCTAACACAAAACCAGGGACCACCTACCAAAAAGAGAAATAACTAGCATATATCCATCCTTTTTCAATACATTATCTAAGTCATAAGGAAGTCAAGGATGAGTATATGCATTTTACACGAATTTTTATTATGGCCGCTGTACACACATGGCCAACAGTTCCACCAACCCCCTTGGCCATGTGTGTAGAGGGCTACTTGGCCGTAAGTTGGCAGTTGGCGCTTGCGCTTGCCGGCCAACCGATTCGTGTCGGTTTTTTGTCCACACATCAAAGGATCTTTGGCGCCAATGGCCAACTGCGTTTACACGTTGGCGCTTCATTCAGTTGGTCGTCAGCCGTCAGAGAGGACAGTAGTGATATATTTACGAAAATAATAAGTTTATCTATGCCAATAATAGTGTAGATTTTAGGAAATAAAATAACCTTGCAAATGTTTAATGTATTTCCTAAAAAAGATAAATGTTCTTATCAGAATATTCAAAAAATTGTTAATATTGCAAATAATTTAATTTTACTACGGGGTTATTATTTTTTAATATTTTTTTTCTGACAACGTCTATGACCAAGAATTTCCTAGATTTTTTCATTCCACGTCCATCTTTCATGAAGAGCCAATGCCAAGTGATTGGTTCGCCAATGTGTAAACAGCGGCTCTTATCTTGGCCAAGGGGTTTCACAAAGGGCTGGTGGAACCGTTGGCCATGTGTGTACAGGGGCCATTAGGGGGGCTTGGTTTGCCTCATTGGCGTTCTGTTCTTCGGAGCGTACGGTTCACTACAAAAAATTCTTAGAATTTCTGAGATTCTTAGAATTTTTTGTAAATAAAAAATATGTAATATTTTACAAAATATTTCATATTTTAACGGTTTTACCGTTCGATTATAAATAATAAAACGTGACGGACATTCCTTGTCCGTCGCAATATTTTTAGATAAGCTGACATTTCGAGCGCAGCGAAGGCGTCGCGGTAAGTAAGCGACGAGCATTTGTTTTACTTTATTTACAGGGAATCGGTTCGCCATAAGCACGGATCAGGTCATTGAGAATTGAGACAGTTTAAATAAGACCACGATTTCATAAATTGTTCGTTAGTTATAAAAAAGAAAGGCGCATCTTTGTCGTCATAATTTATAAGTTGTTAAATGGTCGCGGTCTCATTCCTGAATGAGCATATTTTGCAGAAATGTCTGTTTGATGCAAAGTTTACGTTCTTAACGGTTGCTAAGTAATTAAACTTTTTGCACAAGCCTGCGCAAGGATAAAGTGCATCCTATTAGGATACTTGATTACTATTTTGTGAGGGACGCTTAAATTTTTATGACCTGATATTTTCCGTGCATATCCCCAGTATTATTATTATTACTATGCAGGCTATGGCGTGTAACAGTGATTGCTTTCAAAATTTTGATAGTCTCGCAAGAAGCTAAGATGCAATTCATTAACGATTAAGTAGATAAAACCTAGGACACGTTTAAAACCTTGTTGTATCAACTTGTAAAGGTTCTAGTGTCATATTGGATTCCCTATTGGGGTCCGGTCTATTATGCTATTTTCTTCATTCTTAATTAAAGAGTGCCTACTATTGATGCATCGTTCTAAGTGTAAGCGTTGAATAAAATTCCGGTACTAATAATAATAATAGACTTACTGGAAGTTTGCTACTCTAGCTAAAGTAAAAGATTTTGAGTGAAACCCCCGTATGTGATATAAAATTGTAATGTGATATACATGCTTTTCTATGTCTAAAAAATGGCTATTTCACCCTATGTCTATAGTGTGAGGTCTCAGATTTACCAGAATAACCATTATTATTTAAAGTAGGTACCTACTCTGTTGTAAATTACCACATACAGGAGAGTCACTATTGATCTTTTGCTTCTATCCAAATAGGATTTATAAATAAATAGTAAGTAGCTGTCTGCTGATTTAAGTACACAAGTTGTTGTGCAATAAATTTATTATTATTCTGCTGCGCAAGCAGATGTGTTGACTATGCAGTATTTGTATCAGCTCATATCCTAGATTTGGCGTTACAAAGAAAAGACCCGAAATTTGTTTTTTATTCGAATACCTACTCTAATAATTTCCGCTTGCGCAAGGCGTAAAGAGACATCATTATAATAACATTGTTGCTTGGGATATCCATTGAGACCATTTGCGAGGCTGGGCAAATGTTAGCGGGAAATCCGTGTAAATAGGAAAGTTTCCGCCAAGCCTATGTATCTAATCTTAATTACTCGTACTAGTCGTACTTCCGTCTGCGCAAGACGTGTAAGTATTTCTACTTACCCAACAAATAACAAGCCTGCGCAAGGCCTTTGTTTGTTATTTTTTGTTATTTGACTGCTACACTAGCAGACGAAATAAAAGAAAACTATCTATCTAGTGTAATGAATTACCAATAATATAGCAAGCCCGTCCTGGCCTGCGCAATGTAGCGTGATCATAGAACTTGCCTTTTTATAAAATTTTATCTGCCATTCCATAATATTCATAATTTGCCTGCGTAAGGCGTGTGAATATTATGAATATATTGTGAATATTCAGCCAACGAAACATAATCTCTGAAGAGATTTTGGCCGTCACGGCTATAGCCTCCGCAGGGCGTGTTAAACTTACAACTCAGCTCTCTGCTAGAACTATCAGGAACCGGATATTCTTAAATTAATGTAAACAGCATTCTTAAACTGTTTGTGCAGGGTTTAAGTAGGTAAGCAAGATATGATAAAACATATGTATTAGCCTGTTACATATCGCTAAACAAGTGCTTTGATAATGCAAGTAGTATTTGCTTCGGCAGTACATATACTTAAATTGGAATGACAGAATATTAGCATAGCCCCTGCGTATAGGGAAGACCCGCAAAGTGGTTAATTAAGCGTCTGGCCATATTACAATAACATAAATATATGCTTCCGCAAAGCAACCACAAGTCATATACTGTGTATTATTGCGTATCGGGCTACTACCACGAAAACGCATGCTATTAAGTAAATATACATTTCAAATACAAATCATCATATTCATGAAATATCTAACCTAACCTAACCTATTCAGCCGCCAGCGACTAGCTAAGCGAACTTACCGGTCAATGGCTCCTTTCAACCACATATGTATTGCCGGCTCCGCTAGCAGCGTGAAGCTCGCACTAGCGCTGAAACCAGCACCAGGGGCGGCTCACTCCGCATTTCTTCCATACATTCCGGCGGCCGCGAGTTCGCGGCTCATAAAGTTTGACGACCTTGTCGCTGCGCAATAGAACTCAATGTCGTATGCAGTCCATTGACAGGTTGTTGACAGTGAGCCTTCTGTACTTGTACTTTTATATATTCTGTGCCAGCACCAAATCAATGACTTTGAATACAAGTCACGTGGAACGGGATGAGCCTAGTTCCTCATTAAATAAAGGTTGGATTAGTGGGTGTAATCTTCGTAATCCAGCTTGCCTGGTAAAAGTGATAAATAACCAAATTGTTCCTATATCTAAGATTGTGGTAATCTATACTGGAACTGAGTAATTGGCTTGCAAAAACCTGACAATTTGTGTTGACTATCAAATTCACGTCATCAAAGACTCAGATCTTTAACCCTTTATTAATTTCCTATGAGTTAGACACTGCACTTCCTTCTGTGGACATAATAATATATAAGGTTGTACCCCGCTGTATGTGAATATAACGTTGGAATTCTTTAACCTTCCACGTATAATATATATAAGAACAATTTGGATGTTTACCGTATGTAAATACCTATGACCCACATAGGGTATGATATGATCAGAGATGAATAAAATTTATCTGTACGGTACCTGTCCGAACGACAATAAGCCATGCTATACAAGGCTTTTAAATCAAATGATTGATATCGATTCCAAATCAAGAACCTTCTAGATTTCCTAGACAACTTGTCTAACATCCCACAGAAACCCGCTCTCTGGGTAAGAAGGAGGCCAAAGTACTTTTCGAGAAAAGGGATGCCCCGTAATCCTAAATGTGACGTTAGAAGAATGTACATACAACATGTACCTCTTCATTAGCTTGAATCTGCTCCTAACGCTAAAAGACGGCTCTTTAAGATTTTTAGTATCAAACACTGATTATTCTGGGAGCTTCATTCAGGCAAATAACCGCGAAGGTTATTGCTGCAAGAATATTACCAATGTTCAACAAGAACTGATCGCCGAATCTGCCTACATTCTTCCCTTGTTTTTGACAAAAATAAGTTATGATGATTATTTAGTGTCTTGCTTGGCTACTCGTCTAAAATACATAAAATGTACTAATATTAGAGCTATGCGCCTGTGACATAACTAATTTATGGGGCCAAATCAATGCTAAAATCTATTTTGGAACTATTTTTAGTCCAAGTTATTTATTTATCTTACCATAATGGGTATCCAGCAGATATAGTTGGTACTTATATATTACAATGATAAGTGAAAACCAGTGTTTTTCTAGCTATACTACAACTTATTAGCAAAGGTAGTGCTGCTTACCATATCAACCCAACTAATTGCAAATACGTATATGTACAACAAAATGAAACCACTTATAGGGTGGTACATATTAAAAATGGACTGAAACGAAAATCTTATAAATTAAAAGATAATTTATTGCCTAAATAGCTGCGCTCTGTATACTACTATTATTCACCTTTAGGTGGGCACATGAAATTCGTCTTTTGTTCGTATATGCCAACTTAAATCGGCCTGGAAATACAATGCATGTACATACTGTGACATCACGCAATGATCACCTTTGTTCAAATTTGTACGTACACACTTGACATTGTTTAGCCATTATATGCTAACAACAAAGTAAGGAAATATTGTAGTCGATTTTATATATCTTCAAGGGAGATCCCGTTGTTTTTGTAAAATGTTGTATAAGTGCACTTGATTCCTCATAAAGACTATAAGAACTTTCAAATAAATATTAATACAAAGGAATAAGCCATGAAGATAATTTTGTGTCTGTAACGTAACCTAAACAGTATTATGCCTTAGTTATACTGAGATCTATAGATCTAACATATATGCTTTGCTGTGGTAAAGACAAATAGCATTGTGGCTTGTAATGCCTCAACAAGATTTCACTTTCTTTTTGCGAAGTAGATCGATGCATAATGATAAAGGATCCTGAAATTAATAGAAACAGACAATACCGAAAATTATGATTTGATGGGTGAAATGAAATAAAAATATGAACTCGCTTTTAGAAATAAGATTTAATCTTATAACTTGATTCACACTGATTTATTAAAAATACAGTATTCACAAAAATAGTAACATGTATCACTGCAGATTCCACTTAGTTGGTTGAATTGAAATGATTCACCCACACACGCAGATTATTAAGTGCACTAGTTGTTTCCACCAGTTTCACTAATGATGAGGAATTAATCACATTGGCGTTATGCTGGCCACCAGGCGGTCACAGACAGGTCTCAAATATAATAAAATAGGCTTCAAATAACGGTAGGAAGCTTAATAGCAGCGTTTTACCTTACAATAAAACGCATATTAAGCGAAGTACCTTATTTGAAGCCTATAGTTTTTAGGCCGCCAGTGGCTAAAGTACTCCGTTGCAATACACCACTTTACTTTTATTACACCCATGGAGGGTAGGTTTAACTCACTAATGTATTTTATCACCTTCACCATTCAGGTTGCAAAATCCAACACCTATACACTCCAATGTATACTGATATGTCCCTGTTTTTATTTAAAATGTACATAATTAAAATAATTATTGCAACCTTTTTAGTAAATTGTACACTTATTGCAACTTTGTTTTGGTTATAATTTGAGAACCAATGAGGCAAACGGCGCCCGTAGGCGCCACCGCCCGGTGGTGAGGGGATAAAACTGGAAGGGTAAAACTGGTGGTGGGGATAATGGCGACTACTGTCAGCTAATATGTGAACCGCTACGTCATCTGTTAACAGGATTGCTCTCTCAAATATAATAAAATAGGCTTCAAATAACGGTAGGAAGCTTAATAGCAGCGTTTTACCTTACAATAAAACGCATATTAAGCGAAGTACCTTATTTGAAGCCTATAGTTTAAATATAATAAAATAGGCTTCAAATAAGGTACTTCGCTTAATATGCGTTTTATTGTAAGGTAAAACGCTGCTATTATTGCAAGGTCGATAAAACACATCACATCACTATGCTAAAAAACATAACCTTTCCAAGTTTGAGAAAACTTCTAAAAAATATGCAAAAATCTATACAGAATTGAATAAGATTTGAATTGTATAAACTACTAATATGTACATTTATATTTCTGCCAGGTCGTATCAATAAAAAAACCGGCCAAGTGCGAGTCGGGCTCGCGCACAAAGGGTTCCGTAGCAGCAAATATAATAAACAAAATTACAGTTAAATCAACCTATCTCAAAAACTATAAGAGATACTTTGATCAAACCAAAAATCGTTGAAAGAGTTAATTAGCATGCATCACCTCTATTTTTTTTAGAATTTTATACCCCGTAGTTATAAAAATAGAGGGGGGGGGGACATACTTTTTACGACTTTGAGAGCTGATATCTCAAAAACCGTTCACTTTAAGAAAAATGTTTTTTAGAAAACTTTATATCATTTTAAAAGACCTTTCCATTGATACCCCACACGGGTATGTACATCGAAAAAAAAATTTTCATCCCTCAGTTACATGTATGGGGGCCCCACCCCAATTCTTTTTTTTTACTATTTAGTGTCATAATTTTATTATCAAAAACTCAAGAAACTTACCGATGAAATGATATAACCTCTTGCGTGTTTTCTTTTCTTCCTGAATGTGATTTGCAACACTTGATCACACAAGCCATAGTCAGAAATGAAACTTGGAACTATCACAAATATACACTGAGCTATTTTTGCCACGATCTATCAGAAATCCTCACAAAATAAATAAATATCGTCAAGACGACCATTGAAGTCGCGCTAAAAACTCGAACCAATATAATACGACTATGTACAGTTGTCAAAGATGGAGACCGAGTGTGAAATGACAAACGTATATTTAATTTTGCCGTATAATAAATGGACCCCAGGTCCGTTTTGACATCAGCATTTAGGGACAACCTTCGAGAAAACGAAAGAAGTTGTGGAATATTGTCTCATTCGCTCATACAAAAATGGTAATAGTGTGGTGTGAGTAAGATACATGTCACCGAGCTCTTATTTTATGGTCTGTGTAGGTGTGAGAAAACGGAACGACACTACGATGTGGCCACTTTTTAATATCTACTCTTTTTGGTCTGACTGTACTAGTGATGTAGTGGTGTTATGGTGTATGCTATAGAAAAGCCTAACCCGGTCTAATTTGAGTCGCCGGGGTACTTTATAATTTCACGATTTTGACTCAGTTTTAGTGCGTTTTCTAATTATCCGACCCGATATCGGATGTAGGAAGGATTTCAAAGGCAAAAATCAAAGATGGCGGCTTAAATAAACTCTGTCAAATAAGTCTGTCAGTAAATAACTACAAAGAAAACTATAGGTATCCTTTTCTCTAGCACCCTAAAGAAAAGGATGCATATAGTTTTCTTTGTTCTTATTTACTGACAGACTTGTTTGACAGAGTATATATGGGATATCGGTCCTACATCCGATATCGGATCGGATAATGTGAAAACGCACTTTGGGTTCCGTACCAACAAGGTACAAAAGGAACCCTTATACTGGAACTCTGTCTGTCTGTCACATTACTTTTAAATATCTCGAAAACATGTCGAGAACTTCTTATGCTATCGATTTGATATTTGTAATAGTTATGATATTGGTGACACCTATAAATTGAAAGTATTATTTTTATTCACTGCTAAGGCTACGGCACATAATCTTAATAGCAGTAAATAATAATGAGCACCGTGAGGGGTTGTTATTATGTAACTAAAATACCTAGTAGGTACAAACTTCCAAAGCTCCGATCTAAGTGGGCATTAACTCACGAGGGTGGCAGGTTGAATAGCAGCAAATATCATAAATAAATAAGTGATTGTTCACGACAAAAGAGCGGGAATGAATGGCGTTTCTTGGCGTTATCGCGTCGGCGCACGCGCTGTGCTACGCGACGCGTACGGCTTTTAGATTAGTTCGATTTGGCGGCACGTGGCGCCACGTGCGACTACCGCCAAATAAGATTAACGGATTTGCACTACAGATTGCACACGAATGAGCAGGAAGTGTAAAGTGAAACGGCGGTAATGAGATCGCTTTGTGGCATGACGCGGGAGAAGTAGGAATCGATACGTTGTGTCGGTGCGACAACGACATGTACCTACTATCTCTACCTACAGTGTACTTACACTGCAGCCAAGAACTTTAAAGGTTTTACCAGTGTTTTGGGAATAATTGTCCTGTTTCTTGATTCAACGTGATATGATCATAATACTATTTATGTTCACGAAATAATTAGTATAAGCGCGGAAAAAAGGTCGAATTCCCTCTACGCACGTGTATCGTACGACGCTTTCAGTGGGTACATTTGGCCCGTTTAAGTTTTGACACAGGCCATACTTTTGTTTCTAATTTCCTCTTTTCCGCACTTGTATCGTAATATTCGTAATATAGGCACGATTCCATAGTTCCATGGCATACAAACTTACTAACGGTTGTTTGGTAGCTCTGTTGTCACTCATTGTCACTAACTCCTGCTCCCCGCCGATAAGGCACTGCTGACAGTTAATCAAAAACGCGAACAGTCGACCTGTCATATTTCACCATACAAGCAGAACGCGTTCACTACACGAGCTTAGAATGTGTGCTAGGAACGCGCCTCTTTCAAATGATCGGTATCAGAAATCAACATAATGCCGTCAAAAGGAATATACCTACAGAACTTACTCTTTACAGGTATCAGAAATCTAATGAGCAAGTACCTAATGAAAACTACATCACCTATCTTGTCAACATTTTCCTATTTTATTTTGAGATTACCATTAAAATGTAAAATAAGTTTTTTTGGCTTATCTGGTCCATGTAGTCATAGTTACCCAGTATTTTTTGAATGATACGGCGGAGAAGAACATTCAGACTAGTAATCGTATGGGTCCTCTAACCATAATAAAGCATACAGTCGGGGTGGCGGCGCGTGCTGGTGTGATGATAAGCTTACTTACCCTATTTTATCGAGTTTCTTCAGATAACATCTATGGTAGTGGCCTTGTGCAGCCCTCCAGGGCAAGGTTGGAGCTTGCTTCGGTCAATTTATTGCTCTCAATTTGAACTGATTCTTTTGAGCTGGATAAGCGATGAAAAATAAGTAGGTAAGGTAATTACATAATATAATGATAACGACACGATACAAAAACTGTTTTAATTTTATTTTTTCAAGAAAGTACCTAGTACCTACCTAATTGCATGAATCAACGGTGTCGTAAGAGTTTTGAATAATTCACGGTTATTTTCATTAGACTTATAATACTTATATTGACCGGGATATAGAGTATATAGACCGTGATTACCTTTTTGATTTTTGTCGAGCTCCCGATATTTCGACGCAGTTGCATGCATCATGATCACGGAAAAGAAAATTGATCAAAAAGGTACTCACGGTCTATATCCCGGTCAATATAAGTCTAAATGGTCTAAAAAATAACCGTGAATCATTCAAAACTCTTACGATACCGTTGATTCATGCAATTAGGTAGGTACTTTCTTGAAAAAATAAAATTAAAACAGTTTGTTCTTAGCCTTGCATATATCTCTCTTATACCCAGTTTACCCTTAATAGCCCAGTGTCCAGTCGTGGTCCAGTCCCAACAAATGACGTTTCAGGGTCAAAATCAAACCAACATTAGGTATTTAATTAAGTAGGTACATAGGTACCAAAGTCTGTATGTTTCATTACATAGGTATATGACATAAACTCAGATTCAAAAAGCATTGCAATAGCGTAGTTATGGGAAGGCAACAGGAACAGGCAATTCGAGTAGCGGAGTAACAATATTTAGCTAATTTGGCTTTTGTTTCACCACTTTATCTTTTCACGCTCGCGTGAATCCGCCAGGAACATTCAATGGATTTGTTACGCAGCTAAACAAAATGAGATTTTACAATTTTGCCTTTTGAAACAGGCGTATACGTAGGTTTGTACATGTCAACCATTGTTTAAAAGCATAAAGGGAAATGGATCGCTTCAGCTAATCTAAATTTCCTCTCCGGTATTGTATGTTTCATGTGCGGCTGTTAACATTTTTTCACGGTCTTATCTTGCGGTTTCTATTGTTGTTATTGTTATGCAGATTCCTCTCTTATGTAACATCAGAATTTTATATCTTGACCACTTTCTTCTAAATTAATGTCGAACTACGGCCTTATTCATAAAAATCCTTAAGCGCCCTCGCGAAGTGTGGAGGCGCTTTAAAGTTGATGATCAACTTTTTAATTATCGTATAACGTGTAGGTAAAGTATAATTTACTTTTCAGTACAGATGGTGTTTTTTTACGCACTAGTGCGAGAAGTGGTTCATTATTTGTCAGGTCGAAACTTCGGAGGGCCATCTGAAGGTACTGAAAAACGTCTACGATACAAGCGAAAAAGGAAGTTCGAATCATGGCGATAAATTAACGACCGAAGGGAGTACTTTATCTACAGATGGTGTTTTTTTTTCGCACTAGTTAAGTGGTTCATTTATATATGATTGGTCTCATGAAAGTCATCAATAGGTACTGAAAAATCGCACGATACACATGCGAAAAGTAGTTTGAAGATTTAAAACACTACCTTCGGCCGTGTTTTAATTCATCACCAGCTAGCTTTCGAACCTTTATTACAAGCCTTGATCGTAAATATTTACTATTCTGTCTTGCCTAAAATTTACTTACTTAGTATCATAATAAGGTTTGTTATCTACAAGGTATTTTTCTTAACTTTAAATTCGTTTCATTTGGTCTCGTATGTAGTTAATTGAATGATCAATATGTTTAATGTTGCTAAGTAGTTTGAAGATAGATGCGGGGGTATGTAGGTACCTATAAGAATCTGTCATATTTTTATTCATTTTCTATCTCCAATATTGTATCGATGTATCAAACAAACAAGCTACTGTAGTAAAAACAAACACTCATCACACAATAACCGTCTGTCAAAAAGGCAATCAACGCACTCGACTTGTCGTCGCATAATCGTGCGAAAGTCGCGCGTACGCGTCGCATTAGTTTAATCTGAATAAATCGCGGCGAACAATGGCGGCGTCTAATAGACATTAATACGGCATTAGCCGTAAGGGCGCGGGCGACGCCTTGTTTGCCAAACTGCCCTAATCCGCTATTTGTAGTGTGGGGGCACCACGCAGCGAGCGGGTTGTGGGACACAGGACGGGACACGCAATTTGCAAAACGAAAACACAAATTTGATAGAGCTTTACCGGTTGGATCGCTCTAAAGATGATGGATACTTACTTATTATTATAAAATAATAGAGTAGGTATAAAGTGTATGCAAACAATACAATTTAGAAGAGAACTAAAGCAAGGTTTACTTCAGGTAGTATTTCCGTAAACCGAAACCTGTTTAACCTAAAAGAAATCGAACGTTGTAACACATATGTACTTTGCAAATATGCATGATGCCTAGCTCTGCAATTATAAAGATGAAACAAGGCCAGCAATAAGCTACAAATTGGTTAAAACTGCCTAAAGGTTAATAAATAAGTATACATACATGTAATCACGCCTCTATCCCGCAAAGGGGCAGGCAAAACACATGAACTACTCAAGTTTCAGTGCCACTCTTGGCAAAAAGGGGTTGAAAGAAATCAAAATTGTGACATTGCAGTGACAGGTTAATAACTTAAACAAATACGTAACACAAGTCACAGAATCCCCGCGTACAATTAGGACTCGTCCCAAACCGCCCGCTCACGGTCACCCTACGCTGTTGCAGAATGTCGCTTGACTTCTGAGAGGAAATCCTTTTCCCACGAGCTTTATTCAAACATATGTAAAGCGTATGATGGATGACGTGCCGCCCTCGCTCCGCCGCCCGTTTAAATCACAATCACCACCCCTAATATATTTTTTCGCTGGTCACTGAACAGTTACGTTGAAATAGGTCAAATTTATAATGTAATGGATACCCGAAGAGTTTACAATTGAAATGGCACACGACAGAATGATTGCGCTTTTTATAGCGAGGTGTTGCGTTACTCCTATTACAAATGATTGCCCAGTGGGAATTTTATTTAGGGTATTGTTTATGACGTGCGAATTTAATTGTGTGGTTCGATTTTGATGATAATAGATATAGGTTACCCTATGAGAAAAGATACCAAGAAATTTTATAAAAGACAAAGAGACAACGTTGTGATGACGTATTTTGAAATTGGAAGGCTCAGTAGGCATGCCTTAGCTTAGATAAAGTAATGAGATAAGATATTGTATTGATCGTAATAGGTACCAGCATATCTTGGAGTTGTTTTTTTTTCACTTTGGTCCATACAAGCCGATTAAAGATCTTGTCCACAACTCCACCGGCTTGCCTAAAATTGATTACTAGTAAAGTACCTAATGTTAAGGCAGGTTTATTTTGCTTTGGTGTTGCCTAGCAGAAATTTTCACCAGCCGCCACTGATAGGTACATAGGTATAATAAATGATTTGATGAGAAGATCACCTACAAGTAATCCTGCATCTACCTACCTACCAACACAGTCGATCGCCAATTTCTTTATGTCCGAGATACGAGATTATATGAGTGGATCCGATAGGTACTACTTGCCTGGATAAGTAAGGTAAATAGGTACTAAATAATGGCTTAAAATTAGTTATTATTATTAAGCAGTAGGTACCCTGAGCAAAAATGGTTGGCGCGTTTGGCAACGCGGCCTCGTAAGCGGGAGGCATCAAAGTTTTCCCATTACGCCGCTCGCAGACATTAGCAGCCCTCTCGGGTTCATTAAAATTTGTCAGCTTGTCGCACAGAGCCAACTTTCAAATGGATGTGGAAACTTCTCTAAGTGAAACTCGGCTGACGTAAAAAGTTCCTCAGATTTTGAGGCGTTTTTTTCGGCGCCATCAATTTCGCAGCCCGTCAAGAAGATTATTCGCACTCGTAATGCGGAAAAAAGAGTAATTTAAGTTTTCCAGGAGACTCGTTTTGTTGGAGTTATGATCTTTGTTCGAAACTTTGATTGGTTTATGAATTTCTTCACTGTCTACCGGGGTGATTAGGGGATCACCTAAATTGCGGGATTCGAGATTAAATTGATGTGTAGGTAAGTAAAATAAATTTAACCTTTCTTGAGGTCTCTCAACAATTTTATAGATACTTCTTGTTCTTCACAATCTTAATTACATGATCTTTGTATAGCACGGCGAAGGTGGCAAAAAGTCAAAGTTCTGTCTGTCAAAGTCTAGAGACCAGTCACAAGATCCCGTTGCTGAAAATTGAAAATACATAGGTAGTGTTAGCGCGTTTTCACATAATCCATCCAATATCGGATGTCGGAAGGATTTCAAAGGCAAAAATCAAAGATGGCGGCTTAAATGTGTATTTGACATGTGTATTTGATTGTTATCACTTATCACTCCAAGAGTGCATCTGAACGTCTGTCAAGTTACACCAGCTTGACAGCACTGGCTTCCTTCGAAAGCGGTTGACCCACAAATGCAAGGGATATCGGTCCTACATCCGATATCGGATCCGATAATGTGAAAACGCATTAACATTGCATGCAATTCATCGAATCCAACAAGTAATGAATAAGAAATAGTAAATAAAAATGTGAAGCGCCTGTCGTTTTGACGGCGGCAACGATTCCGCCGCGGCGACCCGCCGTCCCGCCGGCCAGTTCATTGTTCAGCTTTATGACAGAGGGGTTAAATGAGACCAGGAGTAGCGTAGGGGTTGACATTGTGAACACAGATCCAGCTGGTCGCGGTTACAAGTTAATATGGTGAACGATTGACATTGATAACATAGGGCATTTTTAAACTTTCTGTCATTATTGTCGTATAAAATTATCTACTCTCCATGAGTAATACCTAGTTAATTTTTTTAAGCTTTTCGTACTCTTCAGTTTGGAATATCTGTAAGATTATAGATTCGTTGCAAGCCTACTGTAAGTTGTATCTTATGTCCTAAATCAAATCGAGATGGGGAAGCTGGGGATAGTTTAGCTTCAAATAACAGATGTAATTGTGTTCGAATGACTGAACTCGACCGACTGGAAAAAATGTTGACGTAATTAACTAACTGCTCTTTAAATAGATGTGTTTATTTCTTAATGCATTACCGATGTGTCAATTCGTAGAAAGAATTTGATTTTGAATTAAATATTCGACTAATTTGAAGAGTTCCCTTTTTCTGGAAAGAATACATTTAAGATTTAATTACAAAAAAAAAGTACCAAAAAGATTATTTACGAAAATATTTTCTAAAATACGGCGATTTACTGATTTATGTACAGAATACGGATATCCTATCTGTAATATAAGATGTGCCATAATGTTTGTTTGTTACCATCGCACTTGGTATAAAAATGATCGTTTACAAAAAGGAGTCGTCGCTTCCGTAAGTAATATAAGTATCACTTACTTTACTTACACTTAGCTCATAAGCATTACCTATTACCTAGGTAAAGTAACTAATAGGTACTAACGTCATTATGTTGTTACACGTTACCGGGTACTAAGGGGACAAATATTAGGTAGCCATAGATAACTAAATTGAAGATACATTTAATAGTTTTCTTACTGAACAAAAATAATCGCTACAATTGTCTAAACCGATTACCGGTCTGGCTCAGTCGGTAGTGACCCTGCCTGCTAAGCCGCGGTCCTGGGTTCGAATCCTGGTAAGGGCATTTATTTGTGTGATGAGCACAGATATTTGTTCCTGAGTCATGGTTAAAAAAGCTGGGGTTGAGTTATAATTAAAGTATCAGTGTCATATCAGCGTCGAGTTACACCGCGGGGGGTCGGTAGCATTTAGTTGTAGGGTCATTCACGCGAATACTTATCTTAGCATGTATCATAGCGTAATAGATGTTATTGAGTACAAAAATAGTACATTACGATACAAGTGCGTAAAAAAGGAAGTTCCTTTTCGCACATGTACCGTACGACGTTTTTCAGTACAAATGGCCCTGCGAAATTTCGACTTGAGATATAATGAACCACTTCTCGCACTAGTGCGTAAAAAAGCGCCATCTGTACTGAAAAAAAAACATACTTAGTAAAGTACGTAGTCGTATGTTTCGTGTACCGATCAAGTTCCCATTGCGGAAAGTGCGCGCCTATCATACAATTTATTAAGTAATAAATAAGGCACTAGCGTTGTATTCTAAATTAGGAATAATGAATGCCAAGTATTTAATTATTTAAGATGACACGGCACCCTTAGCGGTGGGTACGGTGTAACATATGGAAACTAACTATTTCTCTATTAATAATACAATTAACTAAGCAGTAAGATTAATTAGTACGCGGCGGTACAGTTTCATATTCACTATTTATTATTTTAATGGAGGTGCTATAATTGGACTAGTTATAATTATAATTATTGTAAAATGATAAATATTTTATTTTGTAGGCAATAATAATTATGCTCTTCAAAACCCCAATGAATAGTTTCTATTTCTACCTGCTGTAGCCCTGCCACGAATTACACACTACTATCAATATCATTGTCTCCGCGTAATTTAGGTACTCAGGTATTTTTCTGCATCTCGCTCGTACTAGGCATTATCTCGACCGTATTCTAGTTTTATGGTTTTTGGTATTGTATTCCTATTGGTATTTCCTGGTTTTAGCTAAAATTAAACAGTTTAACTTAACATAAGTCTATTTTATCTTGTTACACTACTATGTTTATGAACACACCTGATAGTTTTTACTGCAATATAACCATAATCGGTCGCCGTTCCTACGCAAATCCTCCTATTTTGTGTACACACAGGTCTTCGGGTCTCAATGTTTAGTCGCAGTACGGTCGACGTTTAGTCGCGGCGACCCAAATGGGGACGATTGGTAACAGGCACAAATGGTCACAGAAGTGACAGAAGTGTGCACTACGCGTGCACACATTGTTACCGTTTGGCGACTACTTTCCGAAAATCATTCGTTCATTTCATTCTTTTCAAATGGCGACTGTCAGAGACGTCAAAGTAAAAAAGAAATGAAACCATTTGCCATTAAAATGTAATGGCGTAAGAATTTGTTAAAGATAAATATTGTTTGCATTTGTAATATAATGTGGGCTAATTACCATGGCCAATTAAATTGCTCGAGTGATTTCATAAAATAAGTCTAAATTTATCAACGCGCCATCAATTTACCTCAGTTTAACCAGTAATAATATTATTGACTACTCGGTGTTTGCGTGTTATGTATATTGATTGGTGAAGTTTTAGTGCTCCGGTGCATACACTATACTGAAATATTAAAAATAATGCCTAGAAAACCAATAAAGTTGTTAAAATATGGATTAAGACGGTAATATTCCATGTAAAAAACAGTCGCCAAACGGTCACCAAACGGTCGACAAACGGTCGCAAAATGGTCGCAGCGTACACGCGTGACCGAAAGCTGTTTTCAAAATGGCGTAATTCTTGTATTATTTTTTTCCAGGTATCCTCAAACTTTATAAACAATTAAATATGCCGTCGTACTCAGTTGCCCTCACTAAAGAAGATTTAAAAAAAATGTAACGTGCGTACCGAGCTGCTGGGTTGTAAAGGATCGGGGATCATATTATTATGGTCTTCTATAGAGCAACTAGTATTTTGCGGCATTTCACAATTGACACTTGTTGAAGTAGTCGTCAATAATATTACTATCAACATTAATTTCAGCGATCTGTACTTCTTTTGTCAAGATTTTTGTATAGATAAGTGTCTACAAATTTGTAATGTTAAAGAGACATAAATAAAACGTAGTAGAGTAAATAAAATGTTTTTTTTTGTAACCCAAACAAAATACTTGTAGATACGAGTGCGGAAAAGAGGAAAATCGATACGAGTAGCGATAAATTAATACACGAACGAAGGGAGTGTTTTAAATCGACACGAGTTGTGAATGTCCTTTTCGCACGTGTATCGTATGACGATTTTCAGTACCTAAATCCAAGCTAAGAGTTTCGACCAGACAAGAAATGAATCATTGCTTGATTTGCTCGCACTACTGCGTGTAAAAAGCAGCATCTGTACTGAAAAAACTATCATTGCGCAACAGAAATTCTATTAATATCACAGTAAATACTCTATTTCATTTGATTCCTACTTTTATTGTGTAAAGCAACACTGCACTTCATTTTTATCAATAAGAATTAAAAATTATATATTTAATACATTAAGTAACTATAAAGTGCTTATCTATTTGTATTATCATTCTGCACTTTTCTTAACTTTCCCACATTTCTATAAAATGTCGAAGAGTGCTTAAATGGTCGTCGTCGTTTATTATTATTTAATTCGCTCATATTTAAATGATTCAAAGCAACCAGTCCACAACTTCACAAGAAAGTTTGAGAAACCTTCGTATTTCAGATTGTCATTTGCGGTTACAGTGGTTTAGGAGCAGTTCGGTAATCAGACCTACACATGTGTGTACAAATTCTGTCAATGTCACTGTCAGAAACCGTTCTGACAGTGACAATGACAGCCACAAATTCGTCCACATGTTGTTACCGTTATGTGTGCAAACGTCGACTAATAAAGTGTCGTTAAAAGTCATTCTGACAGTGACATTGACAGCCACAAATTCGTACACATTTTGTTACCGTAACGAGTGCACACGACGACTACACTTTGTTATTGTAACAATACGGTCGCATTGTTTGCACGACGTTACCACGCGTTATGTCACATTTGACAGTTAGTTACTGATTTGAAGATTTTGCGACTGAAATGGTTGTATGGGTGAATTAAAATTCATCAAAAAAGACAATGGAATATTTTTTTATCTCAGAGAAAATGACACTTAGTAACTTCGTTCCGTTTTAGTTGAAATTGAGATGAGTATTAATTTTTCCACTTCATCAAAGTTAACATTTAACCATCTCATACGTCACTTTGACATTTTAGGGGAAGTGCTAGTTCCCGCGTAAAAACTTGACATAGACAATAGAGCACGCGTCGGGCGCCTGCGCGTCAATCCAGACTAATTCCAACTTCCTACCGCCAAGTATAAAGGCTACGTACACGAGTATACTGTATCGAGTGTTGCATGCGTAGATAGCGCACGCAATGTCTGAGAGGTTTCAGATTGGATCATAAAATGGTTGAAAGAGCATTTGAATTTTAATGGTGGCTACGTGCTCATTTAAAGGTGACGCATCCCATCATCTCAACATACTCGTATTATCTAACTTTATAAAAAGATTACATTATGCGCAATCATTGTTTTAAGTATTCATAAATAATTTGCGTACCTAGTTTAAATTTAATTACGCAGTTGTAATAAAATTATTTACGTAAAAAATCCGGCTCCATAAAGACTGTTTAAAAAAACTCTGTATCATTGAGGAAAATCGAACTTCGTATGTTTTGTTGTAGAAAATATAAATCAGTCAATATTTTTTTGCAGCAGGTATTCACGTTAAAGATAATCATTTGTATTACGTAATACATTTAAAATGTGTTTCACACGAAAAACTATTGACAAAATCTGAAAAAGCCATATATTTGATTGCGTAAAAGACAATCGGTCAAAATTGGTCAAACTTCATACTCCCCAAGCATTTAATTGTACTAGCATATGTATGACGTGTTTAAGAATACGCCGGGTGTCTATTATTCGGCATTGGGGGGTTAGTTGAATGGGGTTGTTTATTGCAAGACAGTTGGGGACCATGTCGCGGCTTGTTCGCACCCGCAATCGGTGTTGCCGCAATATGTGTATTTATGGATGTTTTATTGACAATTTTGTTTGTTTACTATAGGGAACTTTTTAACTGAAATTAAAATGAAATATTTTATTTTATACTATACTATACACAAAATAAAGCATCAGATAATTTCGGATTCATATAAATTCCATGTTAGCAATCGTTCAAATTAATTTTGACAGTCGTTAAAAAGCGGATTTGACTAAAAGGAAAGTAGCCCAAGATTGTAAATGGTTTATTTAACTGATTTATATTATAATAAAATGCCAATCCAATATGGAATTATTTGTATCCCAATGCGATACATTTAAATTCTGTCAAGCCATTTTTACTTCAAACAATAGCGGTTTAAAAATTCTAGTCATGTATTTTATTCTTATTTATCTTTCTAGAGAAGCTTTTTTTATAAGATAGGAGGCAAACGAGCAGACAGGTCGCCTGATGGTAAGCGATCATTGCCGCCCATGGACACCCGAAACACCGGCTAGTTTCAAAAACATTAAGATAAATTTATTGAGTACCTATAGTTTACTGGTACTGATACTGGTACGTAAGTATTATAATGAATAAAGAAATCTACATCAGCATTGTAAGTATATAATTGCCTATGAAAACGGATTTCGTTGATATTCGCTACACAAATAGTTTAAAGCTTGCATTAACAGTTTAACACACAGAATGCCCTTATCACAAAAATCATCTCTCCGAATAAGGGCCATTGCGGGTGAAAGTTTGTATGAACATGATCCATGTGCGTGTTCACGGCAAAAATCGAATAGGTATAAGTAGAATTATTATGGAATTGGAGGTCTAATCGTCAGTAGAAACAGGCGACAAATTAAAAATAAGTGGACGCGATTGGTGTTTTCTACTGGTAAAGTTGGTATGTTTTCCCTATCGTCAGAACGCTACAACTCCTGGGTACGTAGCCGAATGGCACAAACGCCCATGAAATGCTCACGAAACGAAATGCTCGTAGACATCTATCTCTATCGCTCGTGCGTATTAGCGCGACAGAGCCAGACTACCTTTCGTGGCGTTTTGTTTTCGTTTCGCGTTGCAGTAAATGCTATTTGTCTACAGCACCAGGCCATGTAGCCGAATGGCATTTCTGCGACGCGAAAGGCCACCAAAACGCCGGAGAAATGTACCTGTCGCTCTGTCGCGCCAATACGCAAGAGCGATAGAGATAGATAGCTACGAAAGAGATATGGTCGTGACGTGAGCGTTTGTGCATTCGGCTACGCACACAGTTTTGGTGCTACGAAAGGTTTTCTGAAAGGATGCACAGTACTACGGCGTAGCACAGGTTGTAGCACTTGTAGTTTACAGTCAAATAAAAAGTGACGGCTATTAAAATGACCTAAGATGATATCAGAAAACACATTTCTATTTGTATGGTAAGTGTGGTCAACCACTTTGGTCGTAGACAAATATTTATTATTGGTTAATTTTGTTTGGTGATTACCAACATAATATTATTTCTGATGCAAAGGCTGTCTATCGCAATTCAGTGTGGGAACGCATCGAGTGTGGTGGGCACCTTTGCATCTGAGAGGGCCCGGAACGAGTTTTGTGAATATAATTTTATAGTAATGTTAGTTTGTAGTATTATATTAATTAGTATTTTTAAGTTAGTTTTACATGTACCGAGGTCTTTTGAATAAATATACTTGTTTATATTATCACGTCCAACATGCTTAAAAATTGCTTCCCCTGTCGGTTCTATAAGAAAATAAAAAAATTGGACTAAATTAGCTTCTCCGGAAAATGTTTTTCACTAGATCTATTCATTAGGTAATTTAGGTATTTAACATACATATCGTCACTGATTTAAAAAAACTTGTATCTTCGTCTGTCAATGAAAAGAAAATTGTAGTAAGTATGTATGGAATGCATATAGACTTACTGCGTTTTAACTTTGAGGAGCAGCGTGAGATACGAGATTTTTTTCAAAGTAGTGACGATATATTATATTAATAAGCCGCAAAGACCTATAGGACAATGAAAATGGTGATTTAATTCCTTCCAGTACTAAGTTAACAACTCCAAGTTAAAACCTCGTTTAAATAACCTGAATTTCAGCTCATACATGTTGTTATACACATGAGAAAGTAATTAGGCGACGCACGGCCGGTGGGAGGGGGTGCCGGAACCGGAAGCCCGCCGGAGATGAAGGCGCGATACAATATCCGGTTAGACGCCATTTCCGCCGCGAGACGACTCGTGTGCTGATGCCTTCACCTACTCGATAGTTTGGCTGACAATATGGATACGAGTATATTTAATTGACAGTTCGGCATGTGTTCCATTTTAGTAGTTGTGTTCTCTGAAATTATTTATTGAATATTTAAATATTTATATTATTAATATCACACTGATGTGTGTACGTCACTACGGTGGATACTCAAATGGAGGATACTTAACTTGCTTAAGTGGACTGGCAATATTATGCCAACTGGTACAAGCACTAGTTTTTACGAAATCAAAACTGTAGGTACCATCTGGCTTTCTAATAATAAAAGTTACTCCTATTTCGTCATAATTTCTTCACCGAATAGCTTTTTGTAAAAATGGCAGTTATCTTAACCGCTAACATGAAAAATTGACAAATATTTTGTATGTCAAATATAAATATTGGGGCACACCTTACACAAATCAATCTAGCTCCAAACTAAGCAAAGCTTGTACTATGGGTGCTAGGCGACGATATACTTACTTATATAGATAAATACATACTTTTATACATAGAATGTTGGTATGAATGTTGGTATTTATCTAAACCAAAGTATTAAAAAAAAAGTATAGTGCTTATTTTTTTTTAAATTATATACAAGGTTGGTCCTACCTCGTTATCACAGGCAGGCAACGAATAAACGCCACCAGAGACCAATATAATATGAGTTAAGGGATTCGAAATGGCTACAAACTCCGTAAAACCACATCGAGCACCAAAATTGCATTGAAGCATGCTCGTCATAATCGTCTTTTTCAACACGGAACTGTCGATGAGTTGAAATTATAATACGGGCCGAAGTATCCTTTAGCAGTGGCAGATGGCAGATAAGGCAGTCCGGCCATTGAGCCAGCCTCGAGAGAGCCTTTGTTAACCATGGATTAAGCTTTTATGTGTGATTTTAGTGCTTGAGTGCTAATTGAGCGATGCTCGCTGTTCAGGCGTGGTACCTACCTACATAGGTAAATAAGTAGGTATAGGTTGACGACCGGTCAGGGGACCGATTTCTGTGGAAAGCGACGTAATGCTACGTCTTTCGAACGGCGAATTCATGCGTTCGAGATTCAAAAATCGGTCCGCTGGCCTAGCGCGTAGTGACCCTGCCTGCTAAGCCACGGTCCTGGGTTCGAATCCCGATACGGGCATTTATTTGTGCGATGAGCACAGATATTTAACGTTCCATAGTCAAGGATGTTTTCTATGTACGAGTATTATTTGTATAATATATTTGTCGTTGTCTGAGTACCCACATCACAAACCTTCTTGAGCTTACCTTGGGACTCAGTCCAGTGAATCTGTGTGAGAATGTCCTAGAATATTTATTTAGGTACAATTCCTAATGAGGGTAAAGGATCTTGGCTTCAGAGGCATGCATAGGCAATATAGGCATATTCAAATTTCAATAACAGATTAGCTTCTTATTCTATTCTTAAAATTCGAATATACGTCTGCTATTCAACGGGCTTGGAAAAGTTACTTTCCATGAAAAAGTTATTAGTGTTATGGAAGAGAAGAGAAGTGTTACTCATGGAAGATTTTGCAAGCTACACGTAGAATATACTGATTTTTTTATTTTAATGTGATAACTCTTTAAACCTAACTCATGACTTCACCAGAAATCAATTTGCTAACCCTTAAGTAACAACTACTTAATTTATATCTATATTGATTCGCTATTTCTAACTTTAGAACGTATTTAGAACCAAATATTTTGTATTGGAAGGTTCTATTAACGTATTTTAATACATTAAAATGTTCGGAAACTCTGTTACAAGTAAGATCAAAATAGATAAGTCAGAACTCCTCGTTCTTATTAAACTAAATGGACCCAAAGACATTCAATACATCAACATCTAGTTGGGCTGAGTTCTGGGTAAGGTGTTAGCTAATAATAATTATTCGTGTTGCGATAATACAGATTCAGATAGAGCGGGAGGAGATAACCCCTTACATAGCTTGGAGCACATAGCGCCTACACCCTCCCTTGCCAAACGTACCGACAGCAGACTCACTCTTTGCGAATAATGTGTCTTTAAAATTTGTGGGATTTTTAGGTTAATCCTACTCGTACTATTTTTAGTAAATTAAACGAGTAGTTCTTGGTTATTTATATATTTTGGGGATCGAGTATACGATGGTATTTGCTATTTATGCGGTTTTATGAGGCAAAAAATAGGCGTAAGCTTACTCGAAACCACATTTGAGAAAACTCATTTATTTGTTTTTTTATATTTTTTCTGAAAAAGTTCAGCCACCCAGGTAGTTTCTAGTAACTTCGATAAAAGAAATCTCAGAGACAAATCATTTCTCAAGTTTTTGAATCAAGTAGACATGTAGAGTATCTACTTTAAAGATGCTATCATTAATTTGCTATTAATTTAGGTAATAGTTAATTGAAATTACGGTAATATGCGGTTTTCTTGTTGTTATATGTAGTAGGTAATAATTGCAATTTAATTTCTGGTCTCCATTATGTTTGCATTTAAAAGTTGAACCAGACGCTTCTAGATTCCTCAACATGCTATTTAAGTGACATGCAATAAGAGGTATCGTCATTCGTTGTCAGATTTTGAATTGTTTCGAAGTGCGTGACTTTAGTGACAAAATGAAAGTTGTAAGTAAATTATATTTTTGGCAATAATTCGTGGGAACATAGAATTTGTGTTTATAGTAAAATAATAATATGTAGACGTGCGTGTGTGTTTCTTTTACGTATGACACGTATGTAAAAAAAGCATAATGGTAACTTTAGAAATCAGAAAATGAAAACTAAATGTTTAAATTGTGTATTTGATATAAACAACGATCCCGAGACTCCATTGTAGTAATTAAGAAAGACACTGAATCGAATTAACGTCTTCTAAGATATTTAGTTGGGTGTGAATAAGTAAATGTGTGAGGATAAGGCAGTTAAATTAAACTCGTGTATTTTTTTAAGCTGGTGGTCCTGAGCTGTGTGTTGGTTGCGGCCTGGTGCGCGCCCGCGGACCCCAGCGTCCGAGAGCTGCCCGCACTCCGCCACGAGGAGGTGCACGACGAGTACGGACAATACGCCCTGCGGTACATCACTGCTGAGAGTGAGTATACAAGCTGGTGGTTCTGAGCTGTGTGTTGGCTGCAGCCTGGTGCGCGCCCGCGGACCCCAGCGTCCGAGAGCTGCCCGCACTCCGCCACGAGGAGGTGCACGACGAGTACGGACAATACGCCCTGCGGTACATCACTGCTGAGAGTGAGTCAGTGTGGAGAAGACCGTCTACCCGGAAAGACCGTCTATTGACAATAACTTTTGTGTTTATATATCTACGCCTCTCACACCTCCGAAGGTATACCAGTTTTTCATCCTTAAGCCATTGGTCTTGAATACATATCCCTAGGACGAACACTAGTTAACAATAAACTTGATTCGTGTTTCGAACTCGAGCATCGAGTTCAACATGGTTCAGCAAAAAATTAAAATAAAATAGAAGCAGTCGGAATATTTGTATATCATGTATGTAACGTAGTCATTTAATAACCGAATTCTTTCTGACTAGTACTATTAATCTACTCAAAACGCGTTCAATTTCTTGTTTTATGTTCTGAAATATGTAACTTAGAAATTGTGCCTACTCAGAAAGGCCGGCATAAAAGAGAAAGGCAAGACCGGCATACGATAAACAAGGAGTTGCCAACCTTTTTTAGGCTTTATTGGAAATAAGTCGAATGTAAACAATATCAATATATAAGTACGTTTTTTGCTTATGATAGTTGTACCGTTTTTGATTTTAACTTCGAAATACAGTTTTGGTAATGATTCGTATGGTGTTACTAATATCATTCGAAAGTATTAAATAAAAAACCGCCTTCAAAAATAAGCGCGTTACAAAACACGGAGAAACTAAAAAGCCAAAAATAATAAACCTTTCAATTCAGATTTCTTATCGTATTGCAATAAGCTAAACATCCAAATTATAAACAAATCAATTATTTTTGTAGTCGGTACCAGACCTGTTCGTCGCCTTGCTATTGCCTGTTTGCCCCACCCAACCATACACAGGCTGGTACCGACTCCAAAAATAATTGATTTGTTTATAATTTGGATGTTTAGCTTATTGCAATACGATAAGAAATCTGAATTGAAAGGTTTATTATTTTTGGCTTTTTAGTTTCTCCGTGTTTTGTAACGCGCTTATTTTTGAAGGCGGTTTTATTTTTTGTTAAAAAGTTTATTTATTTGTTGATTTTTAGTGGTTCCTAGTGATATTATATGTATCAGTCCGAATACATGTACAGTAGTGAAAGAATTATCCTTTAACTCCTAACCATTGAGGAGTTGACCTTCCATCATCAGCTCAGCCACATAAAATTATTACCATCAGACGTAAATACTGGTGTACCTTTGAAAAATAGACTAAAAACATTACATGTGCCTATAACATTTGAAGAGTTCCCTCGATTTCTCCAGGATCCCATCATCAGACCCTGACTTGGTGCCAATGGGACCATCTCGGGGTTATACCGGTTCGATCAAAAAAAAAATTTTGAAAATCGGTCCACGATTCTCGGAGATATCGAATAACATACATACAAAAAAAAAAAAAAAAAAAAAAAAAAAAAAAAAAAAAAAAAAAAAAAACATTCAGTCGAATTGAGAACCTCCTCCTTTTTTGAAGTCGGTTAAAAATGACATAGTTGTGAAGAATTATAAGTGGTGAACAGAACTAAGCCTACTTACACTGCATTACTCATCATCATATTTAAGATGGTAGTGTTTGTATAGATTGTGCAACATGCGGCGACAAATATTTCAAAAGAGGATAAAAAAAGTAAGCATTTTGAATCCAATTATTTATTCAAACAGAAAACATAATATTTGTGCACCCTTGACATTGACAAAACATATTTGATAAAGGTAGTTCGTCAGACGGCAGAAACTGAACCCTGGAGGCACAGAGGGTCATATCGAAACTATGACTAGTGGCACAAACTGTGCACTTCTCAAGCAAAATCATTTCGTCTTCCTCGTCGATATATACGCTGGCGTTAGGAAGTGCACCAAAAAAAGATTTTATCAATACATTCTTCGGAAGATGTATAGACATGACTTGTATATTGTTTGCTATTTTTAATAACTGAAACAAATATTTATGTATTAAGTATACAAATATTTATGTAAATATTTATGTATTAATGACATATGAATCTCTACTGAGTTTTTGAATTCGTAATCGAGCAAAATGGGGCAAAGGGTGTTTATTGAATCCTGAACGAAGTAAAGGAATCTCTAATCTCGCTACGCTCGGGATTCAAAATTAGAATCCTGAGCGTAGTGAGGGATTCAAGTATTAACGCTCAAGGTGGAAATAATTTTGCTACCATGTGACATATACAATTTTTCACGTATGAGGAAATTACCAGAATATTAATAATGAATATACCTACTGCAAATCAGTAGTACGAACTTAATCTACAACAATTTATAAACGATCATGAAATGTCAAAACTCTTTTCATTGAATTAATATGTTATACTGGCAACATAAAATCCTTGAACAGAAAAGAACCACTCAGCTCCTCCAAGACTCGAGTTTGTAATATTCATACTCCCCGAGTTATACACAATGTTTTTCATGACACTTGCAACATAAAAATATGTAAAAAGATAAAAAATTGAATACGGTACTAGAAATTTCATAACTCCCTTGGGAGAACGATTTTTTTTTCACGCTCCGCCTGCGTGTAAAATCACATTTAGTGTGCGAGTGTGATGTAAAAAAAATTACGCATTCATTCATACTGTAGTGACTATAGCAAAACCAAGCATTGCTAAGAAATGTTACCAAACTAATTCACGTATCTTAATATCCTATTACGTTTTCTTAATTAACATAGTTTCAAAAACAGATAAGTAGTTGGATTTATATGAGCCTGTAATATCGTGACTAAATTGTATTCGCAGGTGTTCGTTGGAAAAACAGTATTATGCAATATCTGGACCTGAAAAGAAAAGGTTATGAACCCCATCTACGGGACATATGCCGGTCTTGCCTTATAAATAGAAAAATGCTTATATGTTCAAAATTTCAACGTTATTTTAATAGTTATCTAGCACATTCTGCCCCGTTATTACGTAAAATAACAATGATCATGATTTTGGAACCTAGTCTCATATGAAATTACGCGACAACAAGCACTAGACGGTCTTTCTGTGCTCATCGCGGGAGGACGGTCAACCCGCCGAGCCTTAAAAAAAGTGATTTTTATCACTTAAAAGTACCTTACTTCACCAAAATACTGTAAAAGCTTTGTAAAATATAATATTTGCAATCCCATAGGACCATGCGCATTACGCCAGACTGCATTAATTATAGAGTTTTATCCACTCCAACTTTATTTCAAATAAACTATGCCGGTCTTGCCCGCACTGACCTTACTTACGTATTTCTTCATTATTTACATATTTAGAAAACCTATTAAAATACAAGTTTCGTAAATAATCTAATTAACGCGATTAAGTAATTTCAATCGATTTAGTGTAATAACGAATGCTGACATAAATAGAGAGAGGACCTCCGATCACCACACAGCGTAGCTAACAAAAGAGAGCCTCCAACAAAAGAGTTGGTGTCCTGTTGGCCCTCTCAAGTGTGCCGAGTAGGTATACACCGCTTAGGCCGTTATAAATCTTGTCATTACTTTCCAGACACGGTGGTATCCGAACGGGGCCGGCTAGTCCCGACCGAGAACGGCGGCTGGGTGCTGGAGATCGAGGGCCAGTACCAGTACATCGGCGACGATGGTCAGCTCTACGTCACCAAGTACAAGGGCGGCCCGGGGGGCTTCCACGTCGACGCCAGCCATCTACCCAAACCTGTGATGCCTTGAAAGATATAGTCCTTATGTAAAGACTTTGGTTTGTTTCATTTTACAATTTGGGTTTTGACACTAGCGCAGTTTATAGAGATTGTTGAAAAAGGAGATACGATTGCTTCTACTACAAATTTATTAGGAAATAAGGGGATAAAGACATAAAAAAACGTAGGTAGTGATTACCCCAAAAAAGTGTTCGACACTAAACAAGGAGTGTTGTCTACTCCTGTACTGTTGAACTATGCTTATGCTTATATTTGAAGTCTTCTTCTTGTAGGAAGAAGGCGGGAAGAAGGCTGCCATATCGTATTACTACTGATCAGCTTCAGTTCAATATTGCAAAATGTTGCTCGCAAGATTTGCGTCTGCTGACGGTACTCAGCGGATTTCTGAAAGGATCTAAGGAGGGTGGCGAGAGGCCTTGAGGATGCGCCGGGGGCGCGGGGCGGGCTGCGCTGTGACGTCACGTCCTATCTCGGCGGCCATCTTGGATTATCTCGTCGCACCTGCGGGGCGGGGACGGTATCGACCCACCATGCCTGCACATTTTTCAGGGTAAACTTGATAATTCCCGCTTAATTTTTGTCGACGACAGCAGGCTTTGTTTGGGAAGGCCTGAAGTAAAGTTGGATTGGAGGTTTATTTTAATGGCATTTCAGCAAAAAAAAAACATTATATCGAAAAGTATTTATACGTAATATTTTAATGTTCGACACTTTTGTAAAGGTAATTTAACGATTTGAAGAGATGTATTGTCGATAGTTACCTACCATAATAGTATCATGCCGTACTTTTATTTAATACTTACTGAAGCTATTATGCTGAAAATAAAGCAGGTATTTGGAAAGTTGATAAGTTTTCAGAACTTGTTTCTCTCCGTGAAGGACGCAGCTAATACTATTTGATTGCATCTAAATCTATAGTGATCTGAGTTAAGTAAGGAGGTAACGTACTAAGAGTTTGTTCGGAAAGAGAAGTCGTGAAATGTATGGGGTCCAATACATTACACGGGACCGGCCACATCTAAGAGACGCATGTCCTGAGGTGCGGAACGGACGTCCGCGCCACGCCGCCTGAATGTAATTCAAAAAACCAAGCGCCAAACCGCCAAGCGGCGCGCGCCACGCCGCCGCCACGCCGCCTAGGGCGCGCCTTACGTCCTTCCTATACAAAATGTACTGAGGAGACGTTTTTTGAATTACATTCAGGCGGCATGGCGCGGACGTCCGTTGCGCGCCCCGAGACACGCGACGCTTAAGTGGGAACGCTGCCTAAGCTATTTGTGATTACATCAAACACAAGAAAATAATTTGAACAAATCCACAAAATTAAACTACGCAACACGCCTGCAATTAGCCGTCATAACCACGGGACGTGCGCATAACTTTAACCTTTCAATTTACGTCCACTGACCGTAAACCTCAACTAATTCTATATTAAAATTCATCCCTCACACACGCTATCTGTCGGAGGCAGTTGGACACGAGATAACATCTTCAACCCCCCTGTGACCCACCCGGGTCGGACTTCAAACGACCCCCCCCCCCCTCTGTTTACGGAGACGGTTTTTACTTATTTCTTTTTACAAAGAAGCTTGTAAGTAATGGAAGGTTATGCTTCGGATCTCGTTTGTTCTCAATGGACAACGTGGTTTCGGGCTTTCTTTTTTTGTGGAGTGTAGGTATAGTTATTGTTCTCGGATTTTCGCAAAGTCTGAAGTCAAAGTCTATCTTATTCTGCACATATCTATTAAACTTTTACAGATAAAAATTCTTCAGTAGGTAATGCCAAGATAAAATAGAACGTAGGTAAACAAAAAAATACGCTATTGGAGCTACAGTCAGCTTCGAACCAATCAAACCTTAAATTAGTAAATCTAGGACGGTGAAAATTTTACAGACAAAACTGCGAAATGTTGTAGTATATGAAGTTATCACTGTTACCAGTGTGTTAGAAAACATTTCTCTTTTAATTAATAATATGGTGATTAATAAACAATGTAAGTATGTCTAATTAAGGTCAGTGCGGGCAAGACCGGCATAGTTTATTTGAATTAAAGTTTGAGTAGATAAAACTCTATAATTAATGTAGTCTGGCGTTATGCGCATGGTCCTATGAGATAGCAAATATTATATTTTACAAAGCTTTTACAACATTTTGGTGAATTAAAGTACTTTTAAGTGATAAAAATCACATTTTTTAAGGCTCGGCGGAGTCGGCGGGTTGACCGTCCTCCCGCGATGAGCACGGAAAGACCGTCTAGTGCTTGTTGTCGCGTAATTTCATATAAGACTAGGTTCCAAAATCATGATCATTGTTATTTTACGTAATAACAGAGCAGAATGTGCTAGATAATTAATAAAATAACGTTAAAATTTTGAACATATAAGCATTTTTCTATTTATAAGGCAAGACCGGCATATGTCCTGTAGATGGGGTTCATAACCTTTTCTTTTCAGGTTCAGATATTGCATAATACTGTTTTTCCAACGAACACCTGCGAATCCAATGTAGTCACGATAATTGACCCATGACACCCTGACCCATGACCCGTTGACCCATGACAACTTTTAGGTCAAAGTGACAGTCAGCAATGTCAGATTTCCAATTGGTCATTAATTTTGAAGTCAGCACCCCCAAAGCCCTATTTGACGACACCCATGACCACTTTTGTGTCAAGTGACAGGCAGCAATGTCAGATTCCAGATTGGTTATTAATTTTGGAATCAGCACCCCCGAGAACCTATTTGACCACACCCATGACTACTTTTATGTCAAAGTGACAGTCAGCAATGTCAGATTTCCAATTGGTCATTCATTTTGAAGTCAGCACCCCCACAAACGTATTTCACCACACCCATGACCACTTTTATGTCAAAGTGACAGTCAGCAATGTCAATTAACGGTCGGGTAGCCGTAAAATAGTCGGTCAAAACCGTTTTAAAGGGTACCCATACGGTCCCTGTTGGGTAACGCTGATCATAAAAATAATGACTAACTTGAAATCCTACTCTCTTTGGAGATATTTGTCGTCGCATGTTGCACAATCTACATAATTATACTTAAACAAAAATAATAAAAAACGGGTAGAACTTACGATAATTCTACCAACTTAAATACGATGATGAATAATGCAGTGTAGGCTTACTTCTCTTCACCTCTTATCATTCTTCACAACTATGTCACATATATTTTTTTTACTTAATACTTTCGAATGATTTTTGTAACACCATACGAATCATTATCAAAACTGTATTTCGAAGTTAAAATCAAAAATGGTACAACTATCATAAGCCAAAAACGTACTTATATATTGATATTGTTTACACTCGACTTATTTCCAATAAAGCCTAAAAAAGGTTGGCAACTCCTTGTTTATCATATGCCGGTCTTGCCTTTCTCTTTTATGCCGGACTTTCTGAGTAGGCACAATTTCTAAGTTACATATTTCAGAACATAAAACTAGAAATTGAGCGCGTTTTCAGTAGATTAATAGTACTAGTCAGAAAGAACGGTTATTAAATGACTACGTTACATACACAATATACAAATATTCCGACTGCTTCTATTTTATTTTAATTTTTTGCAGAACCATGTTGAACTCGATGTTCGAGTTCGAAACACGAATCAATTTTTATGTTAACTAGTGTTCGTCCTAGAGATAGGTATTGAAGGCCAACTGGGATTAAGGGCGAAAAACTGGTATACCTCCGGAGGTCTGAGAGGCGTAGATATATAAACACAAAAGTTATAGTCAATAGACGGTCTTTCCGGGTAGACGGTCTTCTCCACACTGACCTTAGTGTAGGTATCGCTTTCAGAATATTTTCAATAGCCAGTTTTCAGATAGGTACCTACATATTTTCATTTTTCATCCCCATATGTTCGACTGTTCGTAGTCGCAAAAATGACTCTGCAAAGAAACTTAACCCTTTTAGACACCCACAAATGATAATGTGATTTATAACCGTAAGATAGTGGCTTTCAGTAGGTAGGTTTACTTACGGAAAGTCTGTTGGCGAGAGACGCAGTAAATTCGGACGCCCGTTACCGCAGGGGCGGAAGAGGGATGGGTTTGGAATGGAATTCACATATTCGTCCTACAATTCACGGTATAATGTATTTGAAAAGTGACACATTGATAGTTAAAGCCGTAGCCGAATGGCATTTCTGCGACGCGAAACGAAAACGAAATTCCGCGAAAGGTAGTCTGGCTCTGTCGCGCCAATCCGCAAGAGCGATAAAGATAGATATCTACGAGCGTTTCGTTTCGTGAGCGTTTGTGCCATTCGGCTACGTACCCAGGACCGACTTTGGATCATTTTTGTAGCTATTCTGCAGTGGTGTTCCTTTACGAGACAAAAACACGGAACAACGAGACAGAAATCGGATGACGGCGGAGATCGGATGTAGTGCGTAAAGTGCCATAAAAATAGTTGTTCTTGATTCTTGATCCGACGCCAAACGAAAGCGATACGCCGTTCTATGATGGATCTACTAGCGCTTCGTTTCGTTTTCACGGATTAGCCACCCTGGAAACTGTTCTATGATGGATCTTATTTTCACGGATTCGTATCGGATTCGGATCGGACGTAGTGCGAAACCGCTCTTACTGTCTCAGTCGCCTCTTCTCCCTTCTTAAGACACTGGCATCTTTTGTCATCGCCTACTATTGTCTTGGTGCCATCCACGCTCGCTAGGATATTTATTGCGCTTTTTGAAGTACTTGCTAATTTACTGCCTCTGTTTGTGTTGCAAACTTCTGGATTGCACCGCGCAGTAGAATCAAGATAATTAGGAAACTACGTTCTAACTGGCATAAATTCTCGTTTCGGACAGTTGATGGACTATGTTGTGTGGTTTCGTTTGGTACTCGTGCAGAAATGAGAATTTCCGAGGTAATAAGGCTTTTGCTTGGGAGTACCTGGCTGAGTGTAAGTAGGTATATGTGTGGTAGACTTCAGTTAAGCCACCACGTTTTAATATAATTTAATTGCATGATGATTAAGAGAACATAACATGTGAAAGTAGCTAATCATTGCTGAAATGAATTAAAAAATCTACACATATAACAAACCAATAAAAAAAACCGGTCAAGTGCGAGTCGGACTCGCTCACCGAGAGTTCCGTACAAATTTCAATAGTTGAATCATCAAAATGTTATTCATAGAACTCTACAGATTTGACTAAATCCCTCAAGAGTCTCAAGACTCAATTTCCTTACATAACAAGTAATATTTTAATATACAATTTTATTGTTAGACAACGTCCAAATAAAATCAAGACTATTTGACTTCAATAGTTTACGACTTACGACATGTCGCAAGGACGCTCCTGAACCGACCTCATTATATCAGGAAAAACGAGATGTAGGAAATGAGCGTTCAACGTACAGCGACATCTATCGGCAAATTGAGTAAACTAATGTGCGCGAGCTAGTATGGAAGATGATTTTTATGGAATAATTGATTATTGCGTGAACCGATTTTAACCATTTTGCCTCTATTTGAAAGCAGGTAATTTTATTGTTATTTTGTTAAAAAATACAGGTACAATACCGTGCAATAGCCATGTTTGAAGAAAATTTCATAAATTTATGTTGGTAAACTTCGGAGATAAGGCGGGGGGCGGACGATATTTTTCATAACCTTTTTTTCATAATTCTTTTTTTTTTTCACAACAAAAAAAAATTACAAAAAATAGTTTTGATATGTACAATTTGAGCTCTTTCTAACGATACCCCACTTGACCTAGTTACTTGACATTTACAATTTGCCCCCCTTTCATTTTGGCAATTTTGTATAGTTCAAATTAATAAATAAAAATAATAATGCTTTAATTTTGTAGAGGTTAACAATGTTCATAATTGTTCCAAATTTTAAGTTGCTAGCATAAGTAGTTCTCGAGATAGGTATTTAGAAATGTGACAGACGGACAGAGTCGCACCATAAGGGTTCCTTTTGTGCCTTTTTGGTACGGAACCCTAAAACGATATGTCGATCGAGATGTCAAACATAAACTTCAATTCTCATTGATCAAGAAACTCGAGAAACCAGTACTGTCGTATTGGGTAGGTAGTTGTTTACTCGAGATCTTAGGCTACTGGTTTGCAGACTCGTCAACGCTCAGTTGTACAGAATACCCACCCAGAGACCACCACAATGCGCGCAGTAAAACAATGCGACACTCGAAGCGTGCTACGCAGCTGCTCCGTAGCGATGTCCGGAAGTGCTCTTCGGAACTGATCCTGGAGTGCGCTGGAGTGGCTAAATGGAGGCACGCGCTGCGCCCGGTGGCCAGACCACCGGGATTTTGATACTTTGCTTTTTTGGGGTCCAGCGGATGGAGAAGCAATTTTTAATTGCCTGTACCTAGTTGAATTATCGTGACGAACGCGATAAAGGATGTTGAAAGAACATTTGTTAAACAAAGGTTATCTTTCATAACGTTAAAAAATGAAATATTATATTTGTTACCCTTTTAAAGAGTCGTCGGTACAATTTAATATACTTACATTAAAAAATCTCACGTTTTTTATAGTATAGGAGGCAAACGAGCACACGGATACGAGAGCAGTTGGGAGTACGTTCTGTTTTTAGGCAGGTTCCCAACAATACCATACGATACGTATCACTTCCACGCGTTGGTAACTACTGAAATATTCACAAAGATTCGAAAACTATACCCACGAAAGCACAACGTTGAATAGCAAAAAAAAAGAAAAGGACCTACGACCACCGCTTATCCACTAATCTATTAATTGTTCCCACCGTATTGTTTACTCACTGTGCTCCTGTGGAGGGTGCTCCGACCCGGATACACCGAAGGGCGCGTGAAGTGATAACTATGGCACGTGTATTCGCGGTAGGACCACCGGGACGTTTATTGTTCCTAGTTTAGTACTTTAATGAGCAATAATGGACTTATTAGAAAAATATGAGGCGAACTGTTACTACAATAACGAACGAACAACTCGAAAGTACACTGTCATACTTGTTATAGGTATACTGTCATTTAGATATCTGCTAAGAAATTAATAAGAAGGTCATGTTTGATTGTCTTTGGTCAGAAGCACCAAAATATCTGTAGCTGGCATCTTTATTTGCACCTAAAATAAAGCCATATTAACTTTGTAAGGGTAATACGTAAACGAGAAAGACTCCCAATCAGTCCCCAAAGCAATTCAAATTCGGTATTCCGTTTATACATGGCCTGTACCCATCGTAGAGGAACTCGTATACTGCTCTCTCCATGAAACCATGTGATTGTCAGTGTTACAGTGTCTCAAACGTCATTATTTTAATATGATTTTCATCAGGACTGCAGTTTTATTATATTTTTAACAGATTTGCTACTTCGCCCGGATGAAAGAAGTGACGATGGTGACTGGTAGTGCAGTGCAGTGTAAGGTACTTTTTACGAATCGCAGTAAGAAGAAATCCTGGTGTACCTAATATGCCTTCCGTACGGAGCATGAAACTGGTCATTAGGCGCCATGCCATGGTACCAACGCTACCTACACCTCGGCACCATACAGAGGTAAGCTTTCAACTACATACGTAATAGTAGAATTTAGTTATATTTACCAATAAGATTCACTTTCAAATTTGTTTTGAAAGCGGGAATCGAATTGGAATAAAATTTATTCTTAAAAAAACCTTGTACTTTTACGGCTTGGAGGAGGGGTAAACACGTTAAATGTTGGCACTAAAGTTCCGTGTAGTGAAATTCCTGAAAGTCGTGCGGCATTCATTAGTTGACAAATTAAAAGTTAGATGTCGCTGTGCGGTGTAATAAAAATCCTGAAACGCGCTATTAAGATTTTTCTCGGTATAATGACCCCAGCCTAGAAATTTGTAGCTTAGTTACTACAGTGATCCATAGATGGCGCTGTCTCGTGTAGTAAAAATCCTGAATCACGATATTAAGATTATTCTCGGTAGAATGACGCCAGCCTATAAATGTGTTGTCTAATTGCTAAAGTGTGCAATAGATGGCGCTGTCTTGAGTAGTAAAAATCCTGAATCGCGCTATTAAGATATTTGTCGAGGTAATGACTTCTGACTAGAACATTAACCTATTTCTTCTCTACTATTGTATATTCTGCGACTTTACACAAGATGACGTTGTTCTGTGTAATAAAAATCCTGATTCAAGTTATTTACTTCCTAAGATATAGATTTTTTTCTAGAGACTTTCTGACATTTTCATTAGAGCAGTGCAGCATCAATAATATTTGCAAAGTTGGTGCTTCTAAATTCTAATCTAATTGTGACCATGGACAACCTTGACATTCGTATTTTTTGTACGCACATTTGAAGCAATAACCAATAACAACTATATAGGTAGGTGTCATTAATTAATGAATCATTATGTGATTGCGCCATACTAGCAGCTGTGCGCTGTAACTACTTAGACCGCCGTACATACATTAAAAGATTAAATGTCTCATTTAAAGTTATAAAAATATAGGTATCATAACAAATATGTTCACTTACATACACGTTTTGTTTTGAAATCTAAATATAATTCCGCTTTCGTCGACCCAAAAGTAGTTTTTCCAGACATTTAGATTTATCATAAGCTATAAACTCTCCAATTATCCTTAAAAGACACGGCATAGACAGGGTTCGTTGCATCTTTCGATGTTGTACAGTCAAAATACTAAATATAGATGCGGATACAATACCAAAAGTATGTATACAGGACTTTATTACTTATACGTTAAGATGTGGATACATATTTTTAGTGCTTTATCCGTATATATATTTAATACTGACTGTACGTTGCCGCCGGCTCACAGTAACACTAAAGATAACCTAAATAGTCTCTAAAATCTTATTGCTGAGCTGGGGATTGTTTCGTGGAGCGTATTTTTTAACGATATGATGTTGCTCAAGGGGTGTAAGGGTTGCTAGAGTTGCTTATTTTTAAAGTGTCTTTTGACGCGATATGAACAACCAATAGGATCATTTGTTGATATTTTCTTATAAGATGAAGACAATTTGTATCTGCTTAGTTTCTAACAAGCAACATCATATCAGATTTTCAGAAGAAATGACCATTAATAGAAAATGTCTATAAAAAACATATTGTGTAGGTATTAGGGTCCCGATACCTAAATGCAGGTTGCTTATGTACCTAGATTAATAAAAAAAAAGTCACATATGCAAAATACGCAGCATATTAAGTGTAAAATTAAGGGATCGGATCCGGAACACCACGCTGCGCTCTAAGACTCAAATAATAGACGTAGCTGAAAGCGGCAAAATACGGATCTAAATATCAGAACTTTTACACTAAATACAAAGGATATATGTTTATTTTTCTCTAACATTGATGTGTACCTATGTAAGTATTTTTTAGCTATTTTAAAAATAGTTTTAGGTTTCAAAAGAATCTAGTTTTAAATCCGTTATCTTATCTGGCATACTGGTAATAGTATATATCTGTTTATCACGGCTACTAGAACATAAGACACGTAGGAGATATTGATGAGCGCATTGAGCGGGTCGGACGAGGCAGATGGGCGCTTGCGGGGGGCCGGAGAGTAGTCCCACAGAGGGGACAAATCACAGACCAACTCTGTGGGACAAATCTACAGTTTGACAAGTTACCTACATACATGTTCTAATAGGAATATCTTGTTGAATAAGGACATTTAACTATTCGGTTTCATCTGCGTACTTATCTTGGTGCTAAAATAGTCTGCATCTAGGTAGTTAGCTTAGGTACTTGATTCTCTGAAGAATTCCAATCGGATTTCTGGTAACTTAAAACACTACTTTCTATGGTGTTCTCCATGGGAATTCTACAATAATCTGGTAAAATTAGTTGTAAGGTACCGGCGTTAAGAAAGTCCATCGTTATTTTTATCACATCACATTGACACGTACCCACAAAAGTTGAAATTTTGAAAATTTTAAGTTTAACCTTGTACTAATATGTATTCTGTGGTTTAACCTAGCTATCTTAGAGGCCAGTAGGTATAGTAAACGGCCATAAATAATGCACATCGGTTTTTCGTCTTTGTAGAGCGTTGTCTCTTTCTTGCTCATGTGACGTTCAATGTCTTTTGCAAATGCATTCTTTATGGACGTTTACTGTATTTTATTTTCGCATTATTTATTAGCACATGTAGACGTCTATGGCTTGTCTACCGTAATACTTGTTCTTTGGCGCGAGTCCGTCGCGCCGGTGGCAAAGCACGGAGCAGCGATTTGTAAGCGCCACGGAGTATTATTTTGTCATTTATACCGGACCTCTACAGCTTCCGAGAACGGGCGCAACTCTCGATAAATAGAAGAATTGAGACGATCGATCACCTATACCCACCACATTCACGCCACTTATTAATATTATGTTTCCATAATGATTTTTATAAACATTTGTCAGTATATTTTTTATCGTAAAAATATAAGATTCGAGTTCATTCACTGATTCTCTTCTCCGAATATCTCCAGTTGCGTTCTTTCTTTGTAAATAAGTTCAAGTTTCGGCGCAAATTAGACACCTGTTTTGTTTCCGGTTCAACCTAACCTAAACTCAAATTACCCTATTGCACAGTAAGTACAATATAAAGTCAACACATATTCTCATATAATTATAAATTAAAATTAAGATATTTGATCATTAATTATGATTATTATAATTGGATTTGAAATATTGAATCTTCAAATACTAATCTACTATGGAAGTCCTTCTTTGAAATCCTTGTGACCGGCGCAAGTTTTGGGGTCCTGTTCGCTGGAGGATGGCCTGCCTCTGCCGCATTTGCCTCGGTGTCCACGTGGCACGCGTTCCGGGTTGAAAAGTCTCCGCAGTGCAGCCAACATTCCCCGGGAGGTCCCGTGCCACCATCCACAGCTTTCCCGAAGGTTCACCATCTTAGAGGTCGGTCCAATTTATCCTTCTAATGGTCAGGGCAACTGCGTCAGCTGCAAGTTAGTTAGATTAAATTCATAGTCAGTAATTTAGAGCAAGCAAATATTTTTGAGAACTGGTACCTAGGTATTTTAGTAGTATAATTTCTATTTAAAAATTAAGATAACTTGTGTGAAAATTTACTTAGAACCCTTTTAAGCGACCTAGCTTCCCGCTGAGCTCTGTACATTTCATTGGTGTCGAACAAGAGAATTATAGGTCAGCACACGGTTAGCGCAGTAAGTAACTAAATTAAGAACCAACTGAACAAACACATTTTGGCACGAATTTTCTTTATAAATAAATGTTATAAAATATACAAAATCTTAAATTATTTACCTCCTATATACTTCCCCTAGAAAACTTATTTAGACGCCATTTTAATTATTTTCAATATCAAAAGGGTTTTTCAATTATTATACTTGTGTCCTAATTTTTACAGCCGGAGCTTTAGTAAAGGCACCCTGCGATAATTGGTTTAATTAATTAATTTTAATTTTATCGGATGTCGGAAGGATTTCAATAGAAAAAATCCAAAATGGCGCCTGTAATGTATGGGATATCGGTCCGATATCCGATATCGGATCGGATAATGTGAAAACGCACTTAGGTTGTTTTGATACTAGCGTGTTTTAAGACTTTAGAGAAAGGTGTAATGTAGGATTAGTCTATTATGGGATTAGTTTGATCCGAGTTTCAACTCTTATGACATTTAGGTGATGCGGGGAGTAACATAATCAAGATATTAGATAAGTTCGTTTTGTTTTTAGGGTGTTTTGGGACTAAGGTATTCTGGTGTTGGTTTATTTTGAATTTAGGTGTTTACGAGTATATGTGTTTTTGACCATATATTGTATTGTGCAATAGGGTAATTTGAGTTTAGGTTCAAGTGAACCGGAAACCCTGTTTTGCGGAGATGTGATTCATTTTCCTTGAGAAATTGCTTTGCTGTCATTTCGACATTGCTGTCGAGATAATGACGTTCGATCCGTAACATTGTCAAGGAGATTGACAGTCTTGTAGCAGTAACGCTGCAGCAGCAATACTGCTGCGGTTTCCATCCGAATGTAACTTTTATTTCAAAATCTTAAACGTTTCCGCTCTTCTATAAAATCACCATTAGATATAATGCTCCCGAACCCTTTATTGCAGTTATCTACATCGATATTTAACTTCTTAAATGTTCAATCGAGCTTAGGGGTGAGTATCTGCAATAAGCCTGTCTATTGGCACTTTGCCTAATGGTCTTAGCAGTTATGCATGATAATAAGAACTTAAAAGATCCGACGCAAGAAAAATTCTAGGTGTTTTCCATAGGGGAATATTATCTGAGAAAAGTGAAATGTAGAATTCATCAAATCTGAGATTCGACATCAGATTTTGCACTGGATATTCTAATAGAGTATTAACCTAGTAAGAGAAGGGTTTTTGTCATCGGTACCAATAGTCAAATTATGATTATGATAATCTATTATAATCAATAATTACTAAAACTTCTTGTCATCCCACTACCACATTCTTTATAGGTAAATATTTTTGTATCTGTAGCAAGAAAAATAATTATTTCGAAGTTGTTTATTATCTTACTCTATTATAAGGATATAATTCCTTTGCAAACACATCACGTATACTTAATACACAAGTGTCTTGCAGAATTCGCTATAAGACGCTACGATACCCCTCATTTCTCCATACAAACGCTCTCGCCTATTTCCTCTCTGGTTTTTGAAGCTAGATCAATGGTTTTTTCAACACAGACTTTTATTATCAATATCTGTGTCGGACCGTTTTGCTTTTTTTGATATTTTTGTTTTAAAAGGAATTAGAGCCTCTCAAAGTTGGCCAAAACGGCTTAATTGAATTTGCCAGAAAGAAAGGCGTGGTATTCAAAACTGAGATCAATTATCCAAAAAAACGAAACGGTCCGACACAGATAGTTTCCTTGTCATTCTGATTTCCAAATTTCGTAACGATTGGTTAAGTTTTGGAGGAGGAAACAGTCGAGAGCGGAACCTCGATTTTTGCAGTTTTTACGCGGGATTTCGCGCCTGAGCTGCAGTTGTCCCTATCGCACCAAATTTAGGGGCGGGGCTAAGTTTTTATATACGTACACTGAAATAAAGTGATGGGAAATACTCGACATCTAATGTCGATAATCTAGTGATGTGAAAAGTTATCGATATACTACGTCGAAATATCGACATACCGTGTTTGACGAACTTTTTAGTTAGAAATACGTACTATTATATGTTCATATTTAAAATTGGTGGTCCAAAAAAGACCAGTCTGCTCCGAGACCACGGGGACAATGCCGTCCTTGAAACGTCGGAGGTTAGTGTTTAAAACATAGTAATACGCAATTAAGTCCCGTTTGCAATTTTAAATATGTGTAAAAATCGTGAAAGTTTGAATCTGTATTATATATTCTGTGGAAATACTAAGTCCATATTTTTATAAGTATAGGTACGTAACAATTGCATACAGGTATAGGTTTATTTTATACATGCATAACTTTTCTCGTCATTGGTTTACTAGTAACAATTATAAAGTTATGCTGTATTTTACGATAGATTCCACGAATATTAGGCAACTATTTGGTATTCGGTCTTTTCAGCCATTTTGCCGAAAATTTGGTATTCGGTCATCATTGTTTATTTATTACTATTCTGCCGAACACCAATTAGGTAAGTAGTTATATTAGTCATATTATATGTACTTATTTACACACAATAAAAACAGACATAATATTAATAATTTAAGTCATGTTTTAAAATATTTAAAAAAACGATGGGCCTTATTTAGTAATACATAGTTTGTTCAGGTTGGTACCAGTACCTGTCCTTAATAAGGCCCAGTGCTTATATTTCTTCTAAGTTTTATCAATCATGCCGTTTTGTATATTTTCTTCGCAGACATAGAATCAAAAAATGCCCTAAATGGTTACTTCTCTAAATAAGGCCCATCGCTCGCTTCTTAAGTTTTATAACTTTGTGTAAACAACTAAACATTGTGTTCATGAATTCAATCATCAATTTTTGTGATAAGTATTTATACTACGGTCTGTCGTCTAAAACACATTTATTCAGGACTATGCATTTAGGATATGGTACTCTAAATTAGAGGGGTTCAAGTCTTAACAAACAGTGCGTCAAGGTCAATGTGGTCAAGATAGGCAAGGCAGACTTTATTTCATATTAAGTTTAAAGGGACAAAATTAGGTACTTAATTAAAGTAGTGTGGGGTAGCCTGCTGTCTTACGGGGCAATAAATATTATAATGTATTGTGTTTATGTGTATTGTGTATCATAAGTACTGGGCGTTTGCGGGGTCGCCTTCCACTCTGAGGCCACCACTCAAATACTGGCGCTGTTGATAGCTCATCTTTGAAGATTATATCCGATCCATCTCTATTTCCGCAGCGCTACTTCTTGGGTATCGAAGGTTGTGAACATGTGGACACATGGGCGGCATGGGCCTTATTTCATACCTGCATCAAATAAGACCCATAGTTTTTCTGTTTAATAATACTTACTTTTTACTTTTTTACTTACTGCACGAAATTTTTGAACCATTTACACTTATCAAGTTATAAAATGTACATAACATTTCGAAACTTAATAGCTGGGCCTTGTTTGCATTGACATTACATATGCCCTTAGTAGGTAGATGAAATGAGTATTAACAACGTTTTAATTCTGCGGTAACAAAAATGCTTTGCCGAAAAGTATAAATAAGATCTAAATAATAAAAGTATATAAAGTATCTATACGTTTAAATAGCCTAGGTTTAAATTTAGCTGGCAAATTAGTTAAGCATTTTTATGGTTGGTATGCATGTTGGTAACCACGAAAAAATGCACATTTTATTACATTATGGTAAGTAATTAAATAAATATTGGGGACACCTTACACAGATCAACTTAGCCCCAAACTAAGCAAAGCTTGTACTATGGGTGCTAGGCGACGATATAGCGCAGGACACCATCGCAAGCGCAGTCTTCTGGCCGAAAGGTGTGGTTTTTCGGCGATTCCGGGGCAACTTGCCGAATCCTACACCGGGGCAAACGACGCAACGAGCCACGCTGTTACGTCATCGCCCAAATAAATTGTTTAGTTTTAAACTTTATTGTTTGTTTTTTTTTTTCATGTTCTTACTTACTGTTTTTTTTTTCTTTTTTGTTATCTAAGTTTCGTGACGCATTGGTTTTACTGTAATGTCATGTAAACATGTTTTTACTAATAAATAAATAAATAATACATACTTAAATAGATAACATACATACATACAATCACGCCTGTATCCCATAAAGGGGTAGGCAGAACACATGAAACTACTAAAGCTTCAGTGCCACTCTTGGCAAATAAGGGGTTGAAAGAAAACGAAACTGTGACATTGCAGTGACAGGTTGCCAGCCTCTCGCCTACGCGACAATTTAACCCATATCCCATAGATAAATACAAAACCATACTTAAATAGATAAATACATACAAATATCTGTGCTTATCACACAAATAAATTCCCTTACCGGGATTCGACGAACGACGAACGACGACGGGAACCGAAGACAACATTAAAATTAGGTAGTTAATTAAAGTACTTTGAAGTAACCTGCTGTCCTACGGGATAAATATTATAATATATATAGGTATCCATATATTTTTATTCTTTTCCTTCCGGCGACCGTCCTTTGTCACCCATGTTTCACAACTAAAGAGTAAGACGAAATTGACGAGTGAAGATGCTCTGACTGAAACAATTACTTTTCATATTATTAATGTTTACCATTACACACAGAGCACAATCTCATCGGTAAATATTGTCAATTTTACTTTATTTCGACGTGCGTTTATCATAGCGCTCGCTGAACACAGATGTCATATATACCATAGATCAAGCAAACGTATCTACTTAGCGTGTCAAATGAACTCAGTGAAATCCACTGAGTTGTCCGTCTTTACTCGCAGCTTGCAGCTTTCGGGCGTCAATTTTTGTAAGTTGAAGTCAACCAAAACGTAAAAAAATGCCTCGTTACGTGATATTCAATTGCAACAACACAAAAATTATGAACAATGAAGAGCCTGAGACATATTTAAAATTACAGGCAAGAATCAACTTCAGTACAAAATTTGACACGCTCGGCCCCTATACAAATATATGAATTTGTTTCTTCTATCTAAATTAAGTTCTGTGCTCTTGAATAAGACGATTTTGTAAAGAAAATATCTCCTAGATACATACTATCAATTGTGTCGCTTAGTTTCAAACTTGGGTACTTAAATCCATTCTGCTTTAAGATTGAATATATAAAAAATATATATTAACCTTGTAGCAGAATGGATTTATCCAGGTTTGAAGTTAAGCGACACAATTACGCTTAATTCGGTATGTAAGAAATACCTTATTTTCTGTTAAGTTACTGATGGGCCTTATTTCATACATACAGCAATTTGGGAAAAGTGCACCTACTTAATGCACAATTGCACATGGACCCAATTTTTTGACCCATTTACACTTATCTAATTATAAAATGTACATAACATTTCGAGACTTTTAACCGGGCCTTATTTGTATGTAGATTACAGGATGCCCTTAGTTGGTAGATGAAATGAGTGTTATATATGTTTTAATTCTATGGTAACAGAAATGCTGATATGTAAGTATAAATAAGTTTTAAATAATAAAAATATCAAAAGTATCTATACGTTTAAGTACCGATACCTAGGTTTAAATTTAGCTGGAAAATTAGTTAAGCATTTTTATGGTTGGTCTTGTTCTGTGCTAAGCATTGTATTTCTAATGCTAGGTAGGTAATATGTATACACAACCCCAGAAAATTAGAAATATAAGATGCATATGTAGCTTTCCATAAAGGTCCTTATGCTTCATATGCAATAAGATTTTGTTTTGCAGATTTTTTGTTAGAATTCTGCTAAAAAGTTCTAATTACCTTGGAACATAATCCGGTGTCTGGTAAGTATAATAGGTACCAAATTGTTACCTAGTTAAATTTTCCTACGCTGTTACTTCTGTCAAACATGTGCAAAAAAAAGAATAAGATTCACATACATTTTTGGTAGGTAGATACTGTCAACCAATTATGTAGAATCCTAGGCCACTCTAGAACCCTGTCGTATTGACACCGTCCTTTATTTGCTACAGAAGTCAGTTTTACTTTTACTGTGAAAGGGTCTAGATTGGCCTATGACCTAGGATTCAGATTAATTGGTTGATTGTACGTACCTACTCCTATACTTAATATGGCTTCTCTTTGAAATCGAAAAGGTTTTAGCTTTTTACATACCGAATAACTTTATTTCGCTAACAATGTGACTATCTTAAAAGAAATCATCTTTTAAGATAATTACATTATGTATAAGATAAGGAATTGTTTCTACCATTCCTTAAAACATTACAAATTTGCATTTTAGTCAAATCAGTACACTTAATATCTTCACGGAGTCCAAAACATTATGCATCAAGTCCGAAACTAGACAAATATAGAGAGCGTTTGAGTTGAGCGCGAGTAAGTACTTGCGCCGACGCCGGACGTGGGTGTGTGCGTGCGCCACGCGCACGCACACAGGGCCTCTCTGTGGGTGCCGCCCCCGTCAGCGCGACGGCGATAAAGACCTAAAAATCTCAAATTTGAATTCGTGCTTCGGTATCGTATCCTCTGTCCACAGTGAATAATTAAATTGATTGGCTAATAGAATAATTTGTCAATAATTTATTATAGGGTTAAATACTAATACCAAAATGGCAGTCATTAATAATTAATTTACAGATGCTACCGAAGGCAAACCAGTAGGTAATGAACTATTATTTCTAATAGCCTCATGTCATGTGTGTAAACTGTAAGTAGGTACTACGGTTACCTTCCTATTAGTGAATAGGAATATGACATTGAAGTTCACAATTCACATCGATTTGCATATGAAATAGTTTGTAAGTATAAGTATGAATACGAGATTGGAAACCACAGGTGTTAGATAAAATGTCTATTTGTAGGAGTGTACAGCAAAAAACTCAATAAATGTAACCACATCAAAAACCTGTTCAAAGAAATAAGATCGCGTCTTTGGAAAGAGATAAATTGTGAATATGATCATAATAAAATTGATTTTATAAAAGCTCGAGAAGGTGTGAAGGTATCGAAGGAGGTAAACGTTTCAGATTTCAAAACAACGAATTCGATATCACAATTTTTTCGCACGTTTTATGTTATTGACGGCTATGGGACTTTAAAAGGTGTTCTCGAATTAAAATAAATAAGTTTTGTAATCATTATAAACAAAGTTTGCTTTTTAAATTTTTGAGATATATTTCAATGGTGTAGGATGAACCTTTATCGCATTTGAATAAATTATGGTAGATATTCGCAAACGTAGACTATTTTTTTGGCTTACCTACATAATTAATTTCACAGATAAATAATGCATTAATATATTTGATTGAAGGATATCACACGAACTACTACTACGGACTATGGCACACGCGTCGAAAAAATAAATCAAACATTATTCTTACGACGCCCACCATTAATAAAACTCTTTAAAATATATTTAATAATGTCCACAAAGGTATGGAGCACAATGCTCGACCCATAAAGGGGCAGCATTTATTATGGTGACAATATATCGAACACAAAAAGATAGTGTGACAAAGACGCGTACTTTTTAATAATATTGTCATTTCTCAGCAGCAGTGGACTCTTTCAAAAAGCCATAATGCAATAATTTATCTCTTTATAAGAGTTTTTATCTGTGGGAGAGTGCGGGCGAGGCCAGGTGAGCACGGGGTAAGCCTACTGTATCTTTTATTAGGATTAGTGATATGGTAGTTACCGAATAGGTAAAAATAGGATAGTTTTTCATACTAAAATTGACCTAATCAAAGAACGTTTGAAACGCACGGAAATAAAATGAGTATCCTAAAATGTATTTACATAAGGTACCTTACTTACAAGTGTATAGTTTACGTTTTCTTGTTGTTTTACTATAGAACTACTTTAAAGGCGGCGTTTGACGGCGCCAAGGAAGCTCGTAAAATGTTTTTTCAACATATAGCGCATTTTAATTTAACTTTAAAGTATTGTCGGAACTTTGCAATTTGTCCGTCAAAAGTAGTTTCCTCATAAAATAAGAGTTACGGCAATAGACAAAACGTAACACGCCTATTCTGCCATTGTCCATAATTCGGCGTGAAACATTTTCGATTGCGCAAAAAAAGTTAACGACAGTTTATTGTCGAGACAGGGTTGACATCGGAGCCACAATAAAATCGATGAAATATTGAAATATTCAAGGGGCATAACGGCTAAGGGTTATTGTGCCGGAGTTTGCACAGGTAGTCGGTTAAGGGCGCCTGTTGGGCCCTTGTATAATGCTTCAATAGCTGTCGAGTTGCCGCGCGTGTGCAAATGCCGATGCAATGCCGTATTTAATTTAGGTCTTTTGTTTCCGCATTGTTGCGGTCTTTTGACCCTTGTTGATTGTTTGTGTTCCTTTATAGATGCATTGTGGCTTACAGGAGACCACTTCGTATTTTATACCCATTACCCTCTAATAAAAGTAGCTTTACGCAATCAGCACCATGAAAAGGAATATACTAGACTTGCAACAATAAATAGGTAATTATATGATACGCTTCCATGGATTCGCAATACGGTTTTTTTTACTCTTTGTTCTGAAGATGTATTATATGACTATGTTGAAATAGTGTTAATAGGTTTGTATAAGGATGTTACCACACTTAGGTGTCGATCGATCGACTGTCGTCGGCTGCGTTGTCGACGGAGTACAGAACTACAGATACCTAGTAGAGTGCTTATATTAAAAACTGGTCTTAAGATACCTAATATACTTAACCCAATTCATCGACCCGAATTTTACTATTAGATCAGTGAATACACTGCCAATTGTATTTATTTTGGATAAAATATTGTAACCCAGACATAGATCTTTGTTGTCTCGCCATCCCCAATCAAAAATTTGACCATCGAATGACTCAAAACAATAGACTATCCTAATTTAAAGCCAAGCAGGTAGGTATGTTGCGTGTCATCATCGTTTATTCGCTCTTACGTTGGTATCATAAGGTGTATACTGGCGAAGAGTTAAAATTAATGAAGGCGGGTGGGACCGCCCGCGCGCTACCGTCCCGGCGGGGCGGCCGTGACAACTTCACTTCATGCTGTTCCCGGAACAGGTGACGGGGTTACGTACCTGTGACGTGACGCCAGAACAGTCCTCTCAAATTGTGAAACTAGCTAGTATTCCCTGGGAAAATATGCTTCTAACTATGCTCTTTACTAATGAATGAATGTCCAAGTGTACCGGCAGCTGAGCAGGAAATCGAACCCGGTTCTTCAGCGAACGTTCTTATTTCTAGGTCTAGGTGGTCACCTGGCAGACTACACTATATTAATATGACTGCTTACTTAAAATGCAAAAAAAAAAAAACACAATAAAATATTCTTGGTGAATAATTACAAACCTAAAAAAACACATCGGTTTCATTGAGCGTGCGTTGAGTGTGCTTAATAAGCACTTTAACTCGATTCAAATCAAGATGATCCTCACGAGGATGGCTTACGTTGCAATTTTTCTCTTTCACTGCAGCGTTCTTCTAATAAGATGGCTGTAATGAATTATAAATAAACTATTACATTTTATCACCCCGTAATCCTTGCTCCGCTGATAACCATCAGCTTCCGAAAGCCTCCCGTGTACAGCTTACCTAATTAGGCAAATTACCTCTCTTCAGAGGCCACAGCGATAAATTATAAATATGATTGAGAAATTAAGATCAGAAATCAATGATTTAAGTATGCGGTTATGACAAGGTTGGTATTTAAACTGCGGATGTTGGGTGTAAACTGCGTAATAGTTAGATGTTTCTGTGGAATAAACCAACTATGTAACGCAACTGGATCTATAACATTATAGTCATGCGTACGGTGTGAGATGAGCTAGTAATGTCTGATATCATTCATAACTAGCTTTATTGTTTCTGATCTTGTTATCAATGATTAAATTTGTATTTATGTTTTCGGTTATAGATAGATCTTTCACTTTATCTCTACAATTTTAGATGCACCTACTGATGAAGCATTTTCCATATAATTCAGAAAATACTTGTAATGCTTTCGGTCTGAGATGCATTCTATATAACTATCGAATTAATAGCTAATATAGGTACCTAATTCAATTCAAGAGATAATCTTACTTAGCGATGTGAGAGGCAATCGCTCAGAGTCGCATCAACCCACAACCAACTGGTACTGGTATGCAAAAAATCGATAGCACGAGTAGGTGCCTTAATAAGTTCTTGAGACATTTGGCAATGTGACAGACAGACAGACGGACAGAGTCGCACCATAAGGGTTCCATTTGTACCTTTTTGGTACGGAGCCCTAAAAAGAGACAGCTATTTTTACAAATTATTTTCTATATCTGATATCTGACGCTTGAAAACTCGGACATTAAAATGTTAATGGTTGTACCTTTTAAATACTTAACCTTTAAGCCAGCCTTTGTCTGTGGCAGAACCAAAGTAAAGCTATTCCATTCTAGTGGCTATATCTTTCGAATCACATCGCCATCGCTGCCTTATCACGCTATTTACCAATCTGTCACTCGAGTTGACTAGCGAGCCATAGTTCGTATACGTATCTTCACAATGTAGGCAGTACATATAAGTGTAGAATTAATGCATTACACGGCGGAAATAAATTTGACGGCAATTTAGGTACTATCAATGTTAGAAAGTTATCAATTTATAACCTAACCACAAAATTAAAAATTTGAAACAAAACCCGACCGCGACATAGTGGACCTATTTTCATAAAAGCTTTGCTAAGAACGGGAGTATTCAGCTTTCTAACAAAAAAACATACAAATCGGTTCATCCGTTCGGGAGCTACGATACAACAAACAGACACACACACAAACAGACAAACAGACAGACACGTCAAACTTATAACACCCCGTCGTTTTTGCGTCGGGGGTTAAAAATAGTAATTTGTTAAAAAAAACATGAGCCTTGCGAGGGTGTGGTTTTGTTTTCATGTTTGATTTGCAACAAATTTAAAAGGTTAATTGTGCTTTTATAAATAGCGAAGCGACGCTCCGTTTTCATTTCGCTATGGTTATTTAGGTGTTGGTACCGAATCTGATCCGACACGGAGGGCTCAATGATTTGCGTACGGCGTTCGGAACCACCCCAGTTATCATCCGTGCCTAATGAGTTATGAGCCGTGTCCAATCTCACCCCGATACAATTAGTATAATAGCTTTCTAGTTACGTTCACTTTTGCATGGTTAGTTTAAACAGCTTGTGACACGATAACTATTTTGCTTATCTTTAGACGACAGCGCTTTTCGGAAGGAAATAAAGAATTAAATTTAGAAACTTTGGAAGTACAGTTGGTTAAATACGCAAAAGAAGTATAATTAATATTATCACTACATAGTATAAAACAAAGTCGCTTTCTCTGTCCCTATGTCCCTTTGTATGCTTAAATATTTGAAACTACGCAACGGATTTTGATGCGGTTTTTTTTAATAGATAGAGTGATTCAAGAGGAAGGTTTATATGTATAATAACATCCATTAAATAGTGGAGAAGTACTGTTATTTTTGAGGTTTCTAATGTGATGTCGTAAATAATTACATGCGGGTAGATTATATTTATTTGTCTACCCCGAACATTTATATAAATTAATATCGGGTAGTTTTGTGTTGTTTACATCTCCGGTGACATTTTGCTGGGACGTCAGTCTTCCGCGACCACGGCCAGTGCAACCTGGCCGAAACGTTGGGAAAAAAGGTAAAAATAATGTTAATTAATCGCTTTCGACCTGTATGTGACTTTAAATATGTGTACAAAGCGCGAGAACTTAGTGTTATCTTGATAAGGGATAGGGATAGCGATAGGGATTGCGATAGCCATAGCGTTAGCGATAGCGATAGGGATTAGGGATAGGGATAGAGATAGGGATACGGATACGGATACGGAAACGGATACGGATACGGATAATATGGGTATCGTTAGAGGGATACGGATAATCGGTCGGCGGTCTCTTACAATCAAAGTGCTCTAAGACGATCGTTGTTTGCTTGCTTGAAGATTACGTTTGCGATAAGTATAAGCAAAATGTAAAAAAATTATAAGGGATAATAGAAAAAAGTACTTTTTACCCACCGATCATATAGTGTCGAAATACGGGCTATGTGGGATGTTTATAAAGGTTTCCCCAGCGTATATAGAATTACCTACGCTGTGGTCGATGTGTAATATTTCTACAATCATTGCAAGCAAAAGTATTATGTGCAATCGAAATAATCGCAGATAAATATACCAGAGAAACCTAAGGATCCAAATGAAAATCTTAATGAATACTTTTATTACGCGGGCGAAGCCGCGGGTAAAAGCTAGTCTATTAATAATTAAGTAAATTGCTTAATAATTACATTGAAGTTAAATAAGAGAAAAATATCCATTTTACGCAATATTTTGAAAATTGTGTTTATGGCCGCTAAAGTGTGCTTGAATGATAATAAGGTACAGCGAGGCAAATCTCAACGGATGTTGAGTTCTAGTTCTACATGTAGGTTTCCACTGAACACGCCTACCATATACCATCGGTAGACACTCTATTTTATAATGCAAACATTGTAAAACATGGAAAAAAATGGACCAGTATATTTGTAACCCCCGTCGAGATTTACCCCGTTGTACCTTATTAGGTAATGTTAGTAGAAACGCTAATAATATAAAGTGTTATTTTGAGCTTTGATGAAAACGTTTAGTAAAGCAGGAGGTGTTTCTTTTATTTCAAATTGGTTTTGGTCCTTAAATTCTAATTGACCCCGGTTTAAGCGCACTTCGTAGAGCATTAAAATAAGTTACCTACTCATTACCGACTAATTACGAGTACTTGGCCAACACGCTACATCGTGGCATACACAATAATTACGCCTATCATATTTTCCATTCATTGAGTTTATTGCGAAATTGCTCGAAACACAGGCGGACGCTTCTCACAATTAAACCGAACATAAAATTGAAATCGCAGCCAACCTCACGCCCGAACGATTAGAAAGTGCCGTAATCTTTGTCAACGTGTTAAACTTTGACCGAATTATCTTGTCGGGGCGGTGGTTCACATCGTTAAATTTGTTCGTAATGCAATAAATATGGGTGTGTTTTTGTTGTTTGGCAACACGGCGCGCCGTGGCGAATGGTAATAGAGCGTGGCATCGCGGGCCGGAGCGGAGGACTACGAGCCGCCGCCTTCCGCTGCTTATTTTTTAACCCCCGACGCAAAAACGACGGGGTGCTATAAGTTTGACGTGTCTGTCTGTCTGTCTGTCCGTCCGTATGTCTGTCTGTCTGTTTGTCTGTCTGTCTGTGGCATCGTAGCTCCCGAACGGATGAACCGATTCAGATTTAGTTTTTTTTTGTCTGACAGCTGAGTTAGTCGGGATTGTTCTTAGCCTTGTTTCATGAAAATCGGTCTACTATGTCGCAGTCGGCGGGGGTTTTTTCATAATTTTAATTTTGTGGTTAGGTTATTGCTCATAGTTTTCGGTAATGGGACACATATCTAATCGGTGTAGTGTAATTTTAAAAGTGAGAGGAATCCATGTATGTTTGTAATCTCTTTGAATGTTGTAAAACCATAATTATATTTATTATTTGTGTGTTCCGAAAGAAAGTTATGTGCCTAATAGGACAATAGTTATTTGTTTTACAAGGGGGCAAAGTAGTTGTTTAACCGCACGTGCCAATATTGATACCCGAGCAAGCGAAAGATTCCAAAATTGAACCGCGAGCGTAGCGAGTGGTTCAAAAAGTGGAATCTTGAGCGTTGCGAGGGTATCAAGGCACGAAGGTTAAACAAACTTTGCCACCGCGTGAAACACAAAATTTTTCACCACACCAACACGAACAAAATACTGACTATAAAACATCAAAATAAATGAAATCCATCAATTTATTCAATATGTATGATTCAAAATCATCATTTATAGGTAAAATCTAGCAGCCAGATTAAGAGATCGAGTTAAAATTCGTATGAAATTACTTTGCCCCCTTGTGGATAAAATGCAATTTTGCTATCTGTTTTCGAATAGCAAAGAAAGCCTTTACCAGTTGGTGTGGTGAAAAAGCTTATTCCTTTTTGTGTTCCTATAATTAGGATAGCCTACTCCCCCTAGTACTATTAGAAATGTGCGGTCCAAGTTAAGACTGCTAAGGTTTTAATTTCACAAGACCGTGGAAGCGTTAAATTATCAAAAACGTAAATGTTTAAAAAAATTATGGCTTTAAAAAACACTTGCGGGCTCTATTAAACCTGCTGCAGAGTTAGTTTGGGCTGACTCTTAATGTTAGACATATTTTAGCTGGATAGCAATATCAATATCAGAATAGAAAGTGTTTGTAAACCAACAAACATATATTATTTTCATTTACAAAATTGTAAATTAACTGCTATTGAACCTCTCATGTCGGTCTCGTGAAGTGCTATTGTAGCACAAAACGTCGGCAACAATGCCCAGCAGCGACAAATAAATAAATAATCACACCAACCAAAATAAACTGCAATTGTATTGGTGTTGGCAACTTTTGCTCACAGTTGCAGCGATATGCGACAAAAGAAAGTAATAAATCGTCGGCTGTGACGTGTTTCCGCAATTGTTATGCAATTTATGGAAAATTGATATTATTTATAGGCGTGAACTTTGGGAGAATTACCCAATATTTATCAATATGAGAATAAGGCTATTCGAAAAATAATTGCTAGGTCATGACGCATAAGCGGAGTGTAAATTACTTACCAACGTAATATAAGAAATGTCTACGCATTTCATGATTATTTAGATAATGTATGAAAGTATCGAAAATAAATGACAAAATTACAGGACATTTAACATAGTTACATTACACAGTACTTCAATTCAAGTGGTATAACATGAAAAAAATAAACCACAAAAAATCAAATAAAATACTGAATTGTCTGATGTAAAGTGTAAAACGTACTACCTAATATTTTGTTTATACTTACTTGCTTTTAACCCACATATGCCCATAGATTGTTTTTTTAATTCCACCCCTTAAGGTGCCCGGCTCAATTCTCTTAAGCGAATTTTCTGTACTGAATCGAAAACGACCTAATGGGCAAATAATTATGGGCTAAAATAGAGGTAGATACCCACATATAGGTACCTAACTTCTGAATTCGCTCTACTCAAGAATGTTCTATTATCAAAGTCACAGGTAGTCCATTGGAATGTAACGAAACGAAAGTGAATATGGAGCTAAATAGCCCAACTTGCAAAGCAATCAGAGCAAAAAATATATGGACCTCTTTCCCTTTCGAGGTATCATTAGCTGTCATTCCCCGCCTCCCGCTTATTCATTATCTTGTCAAAATATTTCGCTGAATTTCACTTTTTTCCTAAATTTTGAGGGAATTTGTTCAATTGTTATTTTACAATGCGCAGTGACATCTCAATATAGACACAATGGGAATCATTTGTCATTGTCCATTAGTTGAATATTGTTTGGTAATTTTATAACATATTGACCATATATTGTACCTATGGTTATAGTAATTAGTAAAATCATGTAGTATTTATGGCTAGATCAATCGTTGGAAATCATTGGCTCCGCATGTTTTTTACTTACATATTTATTATTGAAGGTTTTCAATTCCTAGAATGTACGGACTTCTATTACGATTTACAAAATTGATTTTTATCTCAATATAGTTGTTTATTTAAAATGTAATTTCTGTAATTTAATTCATTCTCACTCTTCTCAGTAAGTTCTACGTAAGTAGGAATTGGAATCTCAACGTTTCTTAACATCATTTTAAAAGTTTACTCACAAATATGTAGTAATTTAGCAACCTACACGTGTAAAGTACGTACGAAAACATTCGGAATAGAACCGGTACCTACAGCATGAAATAAAAATCGCATTGTAATCCGGTATTGGCTCCAGATAAGGAGGGCTTGTGACAAGGCAAGAATTATGTGCTCCAGAGGGCAATTTTTCTTCCTCGGGATTTATTCCCGTAATTTATAGAGGATCCGCCTGTATCTGGGCTAACCCTGCCGGCTCTGGCCCACAATTAAGACTCGCTTCAGGTACCAGATAATGAAACCCTTGATCAGTATTGATTTAACTTCTGTTTGTCAATAAAATAAGATATCTATCAGTGAACTAAATATATGTATGATATTTATCTTGATTAACGTTATTATTATTAGCCAGTATATTTTTGAATAAATGGTCTTACTTAGGATAAATAAGGATTTTAATGTTTTGATTTAGGTGCGAGTTGGAGTGGATTCCAATTTTAATCTCTCCATCAATCAACCGCTGGTTGCGAAATTTGAAGCGGCATTTTTTCGCCGAACGTGCTCCGCCATGAATTGTCGACGACAAAAGTGTCTGTGGCAGCGAAGCGTCGGCAGTCGGCTTAATACACCCCCACCCTCGACCGCAGTCGTAAATTTAGGGTTTCATAAAACCAGATCCGAGATAAGACACAGTGTAGAGCGTCCCGGATCAAATGCGAGCCTTCGATCTACCACCGTAGACAATAAAAATAATGCTGGCGCATCTGCGGCCGCATCCTCCATCACTGCCACGAAATTTGTTGTTTACATAAAATACGGCGCGATAGCAATCGAGGATTCACCAGAAATAGTGATGAAAAAAATGTCACTTTCGCGCGAGAATACGCACTAGCCACGGCAACACGACACCGCGTAAGCCTACGGAAAAAATGAAGCTGTCAAAAGGCCAACAAAAGCGCATTATAATCTTAACAGTTTCTGAATTGGGCGAGTATTATGAGGCGTGTATTATGCCTTTCAGCCAGTGTAAGGATATTTGGGCGCCTTTGTGGCTCGGTATTGACAAATAAGTAAGATTTACTTTTAAACTAAGAATAATGGAGGATTAGGCTGGCGGCAGGAGTAGTTTTTTCAGTTGAATGCTAAGGCACTCTGGCGCCAGTGGTCTGATATTGCATTATGTTGCTGACGGCGATTCTCGGGCGGTGTAAGTAGGCATTGCGAACACATCAAGTGGAAACAAAGGCATTCAGACCTTAAGAAAGTGAAGTTTGCGTAACGAACAATCCAGGGAATTTAACAAGAAGATCAAACTTAACTTATTCAATGGGGATTTCTACTAAGTTCACATTGCATAACAAATGCGTAAGATTGTTTAAAATAAAGCTGTCACTCATTCATATCATATTCTATCATTAGTTTTTAATGCGCAATGTTGGATTTGGCTGTACAACGAATGGTTAGATTTCCTTATAAACAGTGCCTTCCTAGGTATTATTAAGTATTTATAATGGTGAACAAGTTATTGTTGTTAAACATGTAAAAATGATACCAATATTCTTTGACTCGTTCAAAATTTGGCCCTATTGGACGTACTTTTGAAAATTGGTATTAGATTTGCCAATGCGTCAGTTTCACTGGACATCAATCCTAAAGGCTCAAAAGTTTAATTTAACTAAGGAAACAATATGAAGTTAAGTACCTAAGTTAACGTTACATGCCTCCTACGAAACAAAGGTTTGAACTTTAAAATATGCAAACATCACAGAGTTTGAATTTCTAAACCATGCAATCCACAGTGACGAGTTAGCCCAACGGGTTGTAGGTGTCCGAACCCGGGACATATATTTAAAGCTTCAGTAGATAGGGGTGCAATAATTTTGACAATGACTAGCAGCCTTACGGGGGCGTAGGCGCGGGGGGTGCGGGGGGCAATCTGCGCACTAAATCACGCTACGAATAAAATTTATGGCGCCGAGATAAAAACTCGCAGCTTTTCTCTTTTACGTTCCTTCCCCCCTCCCGCGCCCCTCGCGGAAAATCCATAGGGATTTTTCCAAGTGTTCGGGCGTCGGCGTGTGTGGGGTCGGAGCGATTTTGTTTTATGCTTATTGTCCGTTGCGTTGTTTTGTTTGGTAAGTTGCACAGATAAGGGGTAGGTACGGAAATTGACTGCTCCACTTCTGGATACGCATAAATATTTATAACATCAAAGGTTCTGATCTTACATGCCTATCATTGATTTATTTAGGCTGGTCTTAGTAATATTTTGATTCTGTTCTTAAAAATCATACAGAATATCACCAGAATATGGTAGACATAGTATGATAGTATATCTCGAGAGCACAGCATATATGATTATTTATCAAGTGCGAAAATGAAATCTCGAATTAGAAACGCTAGTGTTAATGTCACCAACACCAATGGGGGTATTTCATCCCTTGGTTAACAATAACAATCTATACCTATGTATATCTAATAGTAATTAATTCACTGTCCACATCACTACCTATGTTAGTAGGTACTATGTACTACTTACCAAAATATATTCCATTTAAATTAAAATGAAATCGGCTTTTTAGAATTGTCTCTGCCGGAGATTTATTGTCAGCGCGAAGTTGGGCCAACTGAAATAAATTGTCAAAGGGTTACTTTATGCGCGGGTCGCACTCTGCCTAGTAAGGGTTTCTGGTTTCGTCTATACTTGGGTAGTTAATTATGTGAAATGTTGTTTATGTAAAAGTTGTACAATTGTTTGATTATAGAGGAATTTGGTTACATATATTGAAAATGCCCAATAAAAAATAAGCGTGTTACAAAATACGGAGAAACTAAAAAGCCAAAAATAATAAACCTTTAAATTCAGATTTCTTATCGGATTGCAATAATCTAAACATCCCAATTAAAAACAAATCCATTATTTTTGTAGTCGGTACCAGACCTGTTCGTCGCCTTGCTATTTCCTGTTTGCCCCACCCAACCATACCTACTCAGGCTGGCCCCGACTCCAAAAATAATTGATTTGTTTTTAATTGGGATGTTTAGATTATTGCAATCCGATAAGAAATCTGAATTTAAAGGTTTATTATTTTTGGCTTTTTAGTTTCTCCGTATTTTGTAACACGCTTATTTTTGAAGGCGGTTTTATTTTTTGTTAAAAAGTTTATTTATTTGTTGATTTTTAGTGGTTCCTAGTGATATTATATGTATCAGTCCGAATATATGTACAGTAGTGAAAGAATTATCCTTTAACTCCTAACCATTGAGGAGTTGACCTTCCATCATCAGCTCAGCCACATAAAATTATTACCAGCAGGCGTAAATACTGGTGTACCTTTGAAAAATACACTAAAAACATTACATGTGCCTATAACATTTGAAGAGTTCCCTCGATTTCTCCAAGATCCCATCATCAGACCCCGACTTGGTGCCAATGGGACCATCTCGGGGTTATACCCATACGATCAAAAAAAAAATTTTGAAAATCGGTCCACGATTTTCGGAGATATCGAGTAACATACATACAAAAAAAAAATAAAAAAAAAAATTCAGTCGAATTGAGAACCTCCTCCTTTTTTGAAGTCGGTTAATAAAATACTATCAAAAAGATTATACCTGAGTCGCAACTCGTGTAAAGAAGTATCAAAATATAATATTGTAGTGAAACCTAAGCATGTAGATGAATTTAATTTCTTCAGTGTTATGTAGGTAGAGTGTTCCAAAACACGGGTAGAACCGTATGTAGCGAAAGCTCATACCTAACAACGTACGAACTATAGCACTGTCACTGAATGTGTTAAATTAGTCCTAATTAGTACAATGACTAGCAAAATTCGTTACTATTTACACATAGTTATCTACGATTTTCAGAAAATTATTACATATACACTGTATATTACATATACACTGTATATGTAATAATTTTCAGAAAATTATTACATATACACTGTATATGTAATAATTTTCTGAAAATCGTAGATAACTATGTGTAAATAGTAACGAATTTTGCTAGTCATTGTGGCACGGTGTATATTATACACCGTGTTTTTTTTGTTTTCCATTAAATTCGACACGTTCTGTATATCACTTTTAAATTCGCAAAAAAAAAAATTTTCTTCAAATTTTCGTACATAATAAATGAATTTATAAGTGTGAGAGACCCTTAAAAATAACATTCAAGTTAGTGTCAAGTGATTGATGGCACATGTCAAAACAAAAAATTAGGAATTGGTAAAGGCTGTCACACACGTGTTCAGTAATTGTCTTTATTTTCTTAATAACTCGATAACCGTAAGAGTTAAGACGCTAGTTTCTTAGAGAAATTAATTGTATTTGATCTAAAGAACCTTCCCTTAAAGTTAACGGAATTCAATAAAAACAGGGTGTAGATCCAGCTATTAAGTGCTTTACGTTTATTTGTTTCCAAAATTAAATTCTAAACCAACGAGAAGTATTTGGCATATTATTCAGTCTTAATTAATTTAGAATGCGGTGAATAGCGTAATCTTATAATGAAATCGATGGCAAGTAAGATTACGAGTATAAGGATTTATTATTATGAAGTCAAATGTTTTCATGATTTTCTTTAAAAACTTAATGCAGTCGTGCAGCTTATCAATCGTGGCATGAATGTAACTATTTTTTTACACGTAAAGTAATTAAATATAACTAAATTTAACTTGAAGGTTTCTTTTGGTTATGCATGTAGTTTAAAATGACACAAAATAAACTTGCCTTTTCAATGTTAACAGCGGTTAAGGCGCCGTGGGTTCAGATTCTTCGCTAACTCTCACTCTCACTGAATGTGAGCGTTACGGTAGCGTGTGTGGCTGTGGAGTCATGGATATGACTTTTTTGCATTGTCAAAAAAAAAGTTATTTATAGGTTAGGTCATATGTTTTACATGTAAGGGTAAATTTGCGTATTTCTAGAAACATTTTTATTTTGTGCCAAAATGGGACTGATTTTTATTTTACATGTGATTTAATTGTCTTCATTTGCATTTTTTAAATTATATATAATTAATTAGATTTCATATTGATGGAATTACTATAGAGACCATGCAGCCTTTACAAATGTCTATTCTCTTCTCTTCTCTTTTCTTTCTTCTTCTGCTAGTAAATATTATAGAAACCAATAATTGTAATCTAAAAAAGCGCTAAAATTCTACAAAAACCTTAATTAAGTATTAAAATAAGGAATTTATTAAAAAAATTGTTCATTTAAAATACCTAAATTTCATTGAGATATAAATATGCCAAACTGTGTTTAAGAATATCCTACTAACTTTCCTATTTTGATTCGATTATTTGTAGTACCTATCTATTCATAGTATTGGAATAAATAAGCATATTTTCCTGACAGTAATTTCGATAAATCCACCCTTGACGTGAGAATATTAGGCGAGACTGCCACGAAGGCGCTTTGCTCAAAATTCACGAATTGGAAAATCTGAGCCATTGAAGCTTTAACCACACGAGCAGCTGCCGCAGTTTCCACGAGAACATAAAGCCTCATCTTTTTCAAACCCGAGCGACCAACATTCGCAATAAAAACTATTCTGTCCCATCACCGAACTCCTTTTGTCTTTTATCTATCCTCAATCAGTGTTTACATATTTAGACGGCTTGCTCCACGTCATAATAATGTCCCTATTAGAGTACAAAGCGAGATTTTCAAAGAACCAACAGCAAAAAATGACAAAAATATCCACGTCGAGCGCAGAGATTACACGAGAGCAAGGCCATCTGTGGATATTGAGACCGTCTCACACGAGATAGCTTATCGGTCGATCTTGACTCGGATTCTGTGAAGAAAAAGCGAGAGAAAAGGCTCCTATTTATAGATGAAGAGCCATAGAGTACTGAGCCACAATCGCATTACCTCGCCCGACGTCAAACCTAACGATGATTTGAATTTCCATTGTTTATGGTGGCAGACATGTGTCAAAGTTCGATTGGAATTTAAATTCGGCTCCTTTGTTATTTTTTATTTTTGTTGAGTTGTAAACACGGGACGGTGATGTTCCAATTTGGTTACTTGCTATGCTGATGGAAGGCAGGTATCTATGACTTCTCTCTTGTTTGGTTGATGTTTTTGACGTCGGTATATGCTGTGTGGATTGTTATGAATCATGCTTCAAGTTAGGCAGTTGATTGATGTTTAACATATTTTCTGATAGCTAAGTACAGTCGCTAACCGATATAGCAGCAGTTAAGGTTAATTAAAACTCACAAATTTCTGAAAACTTATAATAATTCCTAGATGGCATGTAAGAAGGTTTTGTTTGCTAGCTTTGTAGCTACGGTAAATGTATGTAGGTACTAGGTGCTGTATAGTGTATACTCGCGTCGTTTCCTAAAGACGGAACATCAAAGGTCGCAGAACATCTGCTAAATTACCAAACTCGAGTCAGCAGCGAGCTCGAGCGAGGGCCTGCACAAAGCGACTACCATTTTGTTCCGACACTTTTCAAAATTGGAACGTGACGGTTGCAAGCGCTCTCCGCTCTGAGACAATGACATGAAAAGGAAAAATGTAAACGGCCCTATTTAAAATAGGACCATTGCAGCTACTAATATGTTATATTGTGGTATTACAGCAGGGGAATAACTGTTGTTCGTCTCGAGTTATTCCGGGTCGATAGAGTTCAGAATGGGGTGCAACGAAAGTAGGATTTGCATCGTTCCGCCGCCGAGAACGGTTAATTTGAAAGTGCGTTCTTGAACCCTTTCAGAGGCATTGTATCTTTGTGCGCTTTGTACGAGAGATGGTTTATCTGCGTAGGGAGGTACATAAGTGCTGTTTTTTCATTCCGTAATGCTTTTACATTTGAAAGGGGTTAAATATTATTCAGTCTGTCTGGCTCGCCGCTTAGAAAACGAGTGGGTGTCGCGGGCGGGAAATACTTATTTTTAGAATAAACGCTGTTTTGAATTGCTAGTAATGCCTACTCTAAATAGAGTAGCAGCATGTTATAAATGGAAGTGTTTTTATGCAACTTATGATGTTGGTTTCCTTTAAGAAAAATTTATCTCCATGTTTTATATTATTAATACCCTGACGAACTACATATAAAATGCTCTGTTGATTGCTTTTTGACATAGCTACTATACCTCTAGTTATACGACAAAACCTGCTTGCTACACACTTATGAATGTTTACAATATTATCATAATACACTCTGTTTTATTGAAGTCCGTTAACTTTAAGGGAAGGTTCTTTAGATCAAATACAATTAATTTCTCTAAGAAACTAGCGTCTTAACTCTTACGGTTATCGAGTTATTAAGAAAATAAAGACAATTACTGAACACGTGTGTGACAGCCTTTACCAATTCCTATTTTTTTGTTTTGACATGTGCCATCAATCACTTGACACTAACTTGAATGTTATTCACAATAAATTCATTTATTATGTATGAAAATGATGAATAATTTTTTTTGCGAATTTAACTAAAAGTGATACAGGGTGGTTCCTGATAATGAACCTAGCAACGTGTCGAATTTAACGGAAAACAAAAACAACACGGTGTACCTATAAGGTTTACTTTTGTTTGGCTGATCATTTTTTATTTATTTTTTGTTTCAAAGAAAATGTTTCAATAAATTTTCTAAAAGGTAGTCAAAGTGCAATAAACCACCCACATGTCACTAACATTATAGACGTAACACACCCGCACAAAAACCGCCCCACTAAACTAACCCCCAAGACGCCAGCCATCCCCGCTGATTTACACACACCGCTATAAATCTGTCGCAGCACTATCTCGAGATTCTCGCGCGCAGTAATGGTCGCACAACACCAGCGAAGCTTGGATCTGCTTACAACCGACTTAGAATTAGTATTACCTATTATTGTAGCTACATAGGTACTATCATAAAATACATCTAGGGAACAAATCAAACCATGTTATGAAATATTTTTTTCACGGCTTAACTTTCCACTTGGTTACTTTTTCTTTCGTGTAGCTCTGATATCTATTTCAGTTTATATGTTAAAAGATCCTTTGCAGTAAAACACCCACATTTCATGACTTCACTAATATTATAGACTGTAGAATATATTATCCACAAAGCCGCCCCACTAACCCCCAAGACGCGAGCCATCCCCGCTGATTTACACACACCGCTATAAATCTGTCGCAGCACTATCTCGAGATTCTCGGGTGCAGTAATGGTTGCACAACACCAGCGAAGCTTGGATCTGTCATCTGCTTACAACCGACTTAGACTTAGTGCGTTTTCACATTATCCGATCGGATATCGGATGTCGGACCGATATTCCATACATTACAGACACCATCTTGGATTTTTCCATTGATTTTTTTCAACATCTGATATCGGATCGGATAATGTGAAAACGGAATTAGTATACCTATTATTGTAGCTACATAGCTATCATGAGATACATCTAGGGAACAAACAAACCATATTATGAAATATTTTTTTGACGGCTTAACCACTCGCCGTATTGGTTACTTTTTCTTTAGGGAAGCTTTGATATTATATCTATTTCAGTTCTATCCTTCGCAGTAAAACTTCATGACTTCACTAACATTATAGACTGTAGAACATATTATCCACAAAGTCGCCCCACTAACCCCCAAGACGCCAGCCATCCCCGCTGATTTACACACACCGCTATAAATCTGTCGCAGCACTATCTCGAGATTCTCGCGCGCAGTAATGGTCGCACAACACCAGCGAAGCTTGGATCTGCTTACAACAGACTTAGACTTAGTGTACCTATTATTGTAGCTACATAAGTACTATCATAAAATATATCTAGGGAACAAGTCAAACCATGTTATGAAATATTTTTTTCACAGCTTAACCACTCGTAGACTTGGTTACTTTTTCTTTAGTGTAGCTCTGATATCTATTTCAGTTTATATGTTAAAAGATCCTTCGCAGTAAAACTTCATGACTTCACTAACATTATAGACTGTAGACTACATATTATCCACAAAGCCGCCCCACTAACCCCCAAGACGCCAGCCATCCCCACTGATTTACACACACTATAAATCTGTCGCAGCACTATCTCGAGATTCTCGGGCGCAGTATTGCACAACACTAGTGAAGCTGGGATCTGCTTACAACTAAATCTGCATTCAGTGTGGAATATACCTAAGCGTAGAATACACTTATTGTCCTAATAGGAAATTATATTCCATCCTATAATATGTATTTTTCAAGTATATATACAATAAATAAACCCCTTATTCACAAAAACCTATGGTCCTGGCAGGCAAGTATGGTCGCACGATAAACCATCAGCACTAGATAGCACTATTTGTAAGTTTGATAGGGACGGCCTGATGTTTTATCATTTATCGCGCGACCATGCTTGCCTGACTGATACTTTATTCCTTTCTTTTTACGAATACATACATAAGTCAATGTGACATAAATACAAACAGTTATTAAATAACTCTGGTTTAAAAAGCGTTTTTGAATTACATCAGTAGTTTTAAGTAGGTACCTACCTAGAGCTGAGTTCATTGAAACACAAAAAAGAAGATGTCAATTGAAAATCGAAGTGCAGAATCGAATCAAAGTTGATGCCACGCGTTGATGTCTTAAGTTCAATCTTGTACTATTAATTATATATTCTGTGAATTTCTGTGGTTCAATTTTGAGCGAATGGTGTACTTATATTGAAATTGTATTATTATATAAGTATAGATACTTATCTGTAATCTTCAACACATGTGAGGCTCTATTTAGTAATAATATTCAGTAATAAGTTGTGTATTAATGTCTATTTATGTACAATAAAGCGATTAATTCCTTTTTCGCCACTTTACAGCGTGGGCCTGAATAAGTTTACATACATACCCCGAAAAAAATTTACATTATGAAATTATCTGGATTTGGTTTAGAATCAGAGATAATTAGATATTTCTCAAATCTCAAAAAGTATTTAAAAACACAAAAAAATGTAATTTCTTTTCTAAACAATAAATTAAAAAAAAAAAGTTAAAATATTTTCTATGAAAATGATTTAGTTTATTCTTAGAATTCCTTTTATCCAAATATTAAAATCATAATATTTTTTGCTTGTTTTTACATCAATAACGTGGTTAAAAATATTTCAGGTTATTTAGGCCCACGGTGTACCTACCCACATTATAATACCTACCTACATGTTAATATTAAGTATTTATTTGTAATGAATTGATGAGCAGGTTAATTGAACTAAATTAAATATTGATTAACCTTTACAAGTTTAGTACAGAGGAGTAGAATACATAGGTACTCATGAATTTCACGATACTTTCACTCATACCTAATGACACAATCACAATAAGACATCAACGCGCGGAGCTTGTTTCTGCACTTCGATTTTCAATTTTTGTAGGTAGGTGTGTCTTAAATGCCTAATATAATTTAAAAATTGAGACAATTACCTGCAATGTTTGTAAGTTAACGTACAGTATTTAGATTTGTTTCAAGTTAAGATTTTAATTTTTACATATACATAATATATAATAACGCCTGTATCCCATGAAGGGGTAGGCAGAGCACATGAATACTAAGTTACAGTGCCACTCTTGGCAAAAAGGGGTTAAAGAAATCCAAACTTTGACATTGCAGTGACAGGTGGCCAGCCTCTCGCCTACGCCACAATTGAACCCATATCCCACAGTCGACTTCTACGACACCCACGGGAAGAAAGGGGGTGGTGAAATTCTTAACCCGTCACCACACAAATTTAATTTTTAATTTTAATTTTTAATTAATTTTAATTATACATATTTAATACTTACTATACTAAGTCTACTTTTTTATTTAGCAATTAGTCTATATTTCATATCCTGATATTGTAGTATTGTAGAATTTCGATGCATTTTAAGAAACGACATTTCCGGACCGGATATTTCTACCCATGAGCAAAAGTCAAAATTCTGAATTTTAAATAATATTGATGAAAACCTACAGATGGACCTCAGGATGGCAAACAGTATTCTTATAGCAAATTCAGGCGTTAATTGTGAAAGAAATTACTGAAAACTTGATACTTATTTCATAGGTAAGTACCTAAAGTAAAATCCACAGACCTACGAACTAAATTGACAAATGACTGACAGGTAAAAAAACCAGAAACCAGGAACGCGCGAAAATGATAAAATAGTGATCCCTATCGCACTTACAAATAGTGCGATAGGGTCGATTTTATCATTTATCACGCGACAAGATGTAGGAAAGCAACATAAAAATAGTGAAGGCTATACGTATGTCGCGATATGGCGATAACAATATATCGACATTCAAGATGTAAAGTACAAATTTTAATAACAGACTAGTCTAGTTTAAATCAATAATAAGTACCTACAAAATAAGTATTCGTTTCAAATCATCGTCCTCCTTGCGTTATCCCGGCATTTGCCACATTAGGTATGAGTGAAAGTATCGTGAAATTCATGAATATCGTCACTACTTTAAAAAAAATCTCGTATCTCACGCTGTTCCTCAAAGTTAAAACGCAGTAAGTCTATATGAATTCCATACATACCTACTTACTACAATTTTCTTTTCATTGACAGACGAAGATACAAGTTTTTTTAAAAGTAGTGACGATATGTATTTTACTCCTCTGTACCTACTAAACTTGTAAAGGTTAATCAATATTTAATTTAATTTAATTAACCTGCTCATCAATTAGGTATTATAATGTACACTAGAGATGGGCCGAATATTCGGTAAATATTCGGTATTCGGCATATTCGGCAAGTTTTTCAATGTTCGTATTCGGCCGAATAGTTCGATTATATTGCCGAATATTTACCGAATAAACAAAGTAAATAAATAGCGTAAGTTGTTTTGTAATTCATCGGATAATGACATCCTATTTCAGCATTCTAATGACCAAACGGGGTTAAAAATGTGTTAAAATATAAGTACCTACAATAATTACGTAAAAAAGTAAAAATAACGTAGCTTAAGAAACAAAAACCAAAATTTTCTTATGCACTAAGTTATAGGAACATTAAGAGCCTTAATAGTTAGTACCAATTGCCAATCATTGAAAAGTTTTTAATTTAAAATTTGGTGGAACCGAATATTCGGCCGAATGTTCGGTTCGGTAACAGCTGAATCGAATATTCGGCCGAATATTCGTATTCGGCAAAGTCCGTATTCGGCCCATCTCTAATGTACACCGTGGGCCTAAATAACCCGAAAGATTTTTAACCACACGTTAAATATTGATGTAAAAACAAGCAAAAAATATAATGACTTTAATCATCATCATCCTCCTTGCGTTATCCCGGCATTTGCCACGGCTCATGGGAGCCTGGGGTCCGCTATATTCGTTTCAAATAATAGGTACAAATTTTGGTTTGTTCGATGCGTTTTACCCACTAGTTTTAAAGCATAAAAAGGTTTCCGAGCCTGTAAGTAAAAAATAAGACACTCTCTCTGTCCGATGATAACTAGTCTTTAATTATTAAAATATTATTAATTTCCAGGCTCCGTTATTTCGTCATCATCATCATCAGTTAGGTTACTTTTATAATAAAACAATCCGAAACATTGTCCACTATAGTCGAGTTGTAACATTTTGTCTATTTTGTACCTACTTTCATAAATATCTATACTTATAATTTTCATATACATTATTGCTGGTTTGAAATTATAATTTTATCTCTAAGGGGTTTACAGACCTTTTAATCTGTCGATATCACTGAAAAAGTTGTTATATAGATTAGCTGATCAAATTGCCAATTTGATTGTCCCGTCTGGGTGAAACTTAAACCTACGACGAAACAATAATTTTAATATGGATGAGAACGACACTGGCCAAACTGTGGCAACATTTGTTCACGCTTACATGTTATAATTTGGTCCGTAGGTTTGTGGATTTACTTCAGTAGGTGTCTAAATCTAGTACCTTTATTTAACTAATAAAACTTAAGCAATATAAAGTTAGACGTAAGATAATGAACTTGAGTAATTGCTAAGATGAGTAATAGGCAAACTAGTCTAGTAGAAACAATAGGTAGGTAATACCTACACCTTCCTATACCTACTTAACTAATACTAAGTAGGTACCTACCTAATACAGTAGGTAGGTAGGTAATTACTAGTGAGATAGTAGGTACCTATTAAGCTTTATATGCCTAAAATACTACCTTGGCAAAACGTTTCAATAAATTAGTAAAGTGTAATGATTAGTTGATAACTAATGATGATAATATGGCATACTTAGGTGCAATGGTAGCCATATTATGACTTGTCAATATGATGGCTCGAATAGGCCCCTCAGTGTAAGTACCTAATATTTACCTTTTTAGTTTATAGATTTCTTATCAGAATTAATAAAATCGAACGATATTATCATTATCACGTAGGTAGTCAAATTATTTTTTATGCCATTAATAATTAACTTAGTTACGGCAAAATTATGATACCTATCAATATCATTCAGATAATTGTTTAAAGTCATCCGGCATCCATGACAAAATTATAAAAGTGCTTCCATTGTAACCACCGTCATTCATCAAGCGCGCCGCGCGACTAAACACACACTATCGCACTCCCGCCCAAAAAGAGAAAAAGAAAATTTAAAAAGCAAACACTCCCATTCCAACGGCAAACCCCGCCCACCTAGGCCGCCCGTGGGTGAGGAGCACCAATCGGGGGGCAGGCCGAGCCGAACGGCCGTTGGAAATGCCGAGCGCAGCCGAGGGAGGCCGATCGTGCGCGCGAACAACAAAAAGTGTTGGGACTGGTTTAGTGTCGGGCCGCGTCCCAACGACGCCGCTCCCCGGTCGCTGTTCGGTGCGCAAGCGCATACACACTGTTTTGTTATTCCAAATTCTAATTACGAACGGATCAAACAATAGATCTCAGTACTTGTGTGTGATGAATTTTTAATTGATGAAAATGAAACTGCAAACGGAATGGAGCGCATGATTTCAGTGTGTTTTCTATACTCAGTGATAACCAGTGATTGTGATCGACTAAGTGATTCGCATTTGATAAGGGAAATACAGGTATCTATATTATATAAACATAATGTAAATTAAGTACGGTTCCATGTAGGTGATCTTATCATCTGATAAGAATCAATAACACTAGGGATAAGGATGGCCGTGACGATCTTCACTTTCATCTTATTCTAGATCTTAATCATATCAATATCATTAAAATAAATTAATGCATCAATTGCTGAATTACTTGAAGCTATTACCAAGATTTTTCTATTGGTATCCAGTTATTTAGTTAACCTATAAATCAAAATGTTCCTATTCAATCTAACTTACATTTAACAATGACAATAAGATATGGATACGATACGACACATTAGTTACTTAGGTTATTAATTGCATGGATAATGAAGCACATAGTGTGTCACAAATATGATATAATTAGCTACTCTACCGTAGAGCTGTTTTGATTTAAAACGACAAGCATTGTGGCTTCTTGCTTCTGTGCGGCGCCCGACGGAAAGGAAAATAAAGTGTAGAAGAAAAACGGATATAATTATTAGCTTTTAATAATCATCGCATCAAAGCATCGACCAAGGGTCATTAGGTTACGTATAGCTAAGGTAGGTTGGTACTTTAATTGTTTTGTTTATCCTAATTAGAACAATAATATTAAACATAAATAATTCATTAATTATTGGCGTTTGTACCTGGTACTGGTAGTGGTATTACATGAATACATAGGAGTTACCTAACCATGTAGTTTAGTTCCTAATTACAACGTACTTATAGATTTAAGGTGCACCCAGACAGGACAATGAAATTGGCAAGTTATTTTGGTTTTAGACATCATTAATTATTAATATTGTTTTTTAATAAATAAAAAAATGTAAAATACTTATAAATGAAACAAATTTAGCTAGGTACGGTCACGGACTTTAATTGTTGATCTACTTCTAGTTCATTTTATACTGGGCATCTCATAATTAAGCATAGTTAAGCTATGACTTTCCAGTATAAAATGAGCTAGAAGTGGATCAACAATAAAGTCCGTGACTGTACATACATTAACATGCTTATAATTATAATCATAATGCTAGTTGGACATTAGGAATACTTAATAGCTTCCAACAAATCTTTCATTCTTACAATAAAATTCCTCGCTAAAAAGTTCCAGTAACACATAGATAACAAATTTATCTGAACTTAAGCGTGTAGATAATAATATATATCGTAATAAATCACGATCATCGGACAGATATCGTCTATTTGCGTAAACAGATTAGGAATCATGTTGAAATAACAAGTGTTATCTACAAATATCGGTAGTTATGTAAAATTAGGCAAAGTATTAATATCTTATTGTAACTATAAAATTTGTATATTTGTGGACATATAGGTGCAAGTTTATAAAGGCAGGTCCTGTGTCAATCTAACCATTAAACATTTTTTTTTTAACTTTTTTCAAATGGTATTCATGCTTAATACAGTAACTAGATGCTGTTTGTCATATTATTAGGTATCATTTCTAAACTACACAAATATATTTTTATATTACCTATATCTTATGCCTGATGAACATGTTATTGTCTCCATAGTATAATTACCTAATTAAATAAATCTTAGATTTTATTATATGTCGATAATAACTTATGACTAATGAATATAATGAATGTTTTAACACTCATAATATGTTTGTATAAAATAGGTATAATAAAATCTAATAAGATGGGTTGTATCAATTGATTTAGACAGAAGTGTAGGAGGTATGAAAATATTAACAGTCCAAAAAACTTTATCTGCATATTCGGCGTAAAATAATCGTAGAACTGGTACTGGAGTACAGATATGTACATACATATATTGATATATATGTATATGATTTCTTTATAAAAAAGAGCTTTTAACTAAAGGGATGCGGACAGGACTGAAAATCAAACCTGTACCATATGTAGGTACCTATTTGGGTGAACAAACTGTTATTTTGATTCGTTGCCGTAGGTACGGTCGCCTAGCGGGCGTAGCACACTAGTTCGATCAATTTTATCGCATCGGTGTGTCCCTATCGCACTAACTTAATAGTGCGAAAAGGACGGCCTGACGTTATATCGTTTAACATGCGACCATGCTTGCCTGGTCACATTTAAAAGTCTGGTAACATGATATTAAATAATTTACCAGCCCTTTGCATAATGAGATTAGTAAGTCAGCTACTTTGACACATTACCTAATAGTCACAGTATAAGGATATATCAGTAGTTAATCTCCGGCAGCGGCGGCGCGGTCGTTACTACTGCGCAAGGTCACGCAGGGTTGTACAACGTTACTATAATCGACTTCGTACAATGTAAGTTGTTGTAAATCTAATAGGTACTATTAACTGTAAGTAGGTTTTAGTATAACAATACCACGTCATGACACCACATTAGTCAGTATTGAAGACACAAAAAATCATTATAAATATATTACTCTCATACGCGCAATAGTAGATTGTGTAACAAGGAGCAAAATGAGATATTTATGACGAGGACTTTTCACATCATCTATGGGGTAATTTATATGTTATACTAAGAATTATTTAAAACAAAAAAAATACAATAATAATAATATGTATTTGTTTATATGTTTTTATATTGTTTTGTAAGTGTTTTTTTTAATTTTACTTTTATACTCATATTGTAAAAAACCTAGCTTAAGAGAAAAGATAAATAAAGGAAATATGTACAAACATCTAAGTAGGTAGTTACCTACTGTCCTACTAGAAACGTAGGTACCTACTGTCCTACTCGTATTAGTAACTGTGTATGGCGCTATGCTAGTACCAACGCTCTTTCTACCTTTTTATCTAATAAAGATTCAAGTACGTATTTGTTTCTTAAATACTGACGAAATCATATTTACATAAAATGTTTGAATAGATGTTTACTTTTACGCCATTTACGTAAGCAATAATGTACCTAACACTGCAAAAATATAACAACCACTTACTTTTCTGGGTGTCTAGGAATTCTAAAGAATGACATTTCTGCATTTTGAGAACTTTCCATACACCCATAAACACTCTAACGAAAATATGTCTTCGGTGCTGACGTCTTTTTCAACACAGCGCGCAAACGCGGCCCCGATTGCAATCCCAGCCCAGTTTATGCATGCGAGGGGAGGGAGGGGGACACACCGCGCGGCAGTTATTACTGGTTTTATACTGTGTCTATAATCTTTTTAATTGCAATACATATGTCATATATGTACTATAAAATTGCATAGGCGCAGATACGAGTATTACAGATGTCATTGATAACGACTTAATGACTAATTTGATTGATAGATATCTTAAGGTCAAAACGTCAATGGCCCTATCAATTTAATTTTAAATTTTAACAAAGCATTATCAATTGCAGGTTCCTTTGATTCGAAGATTTACCACTTATCATAGATTTATCGTGAAGATATCACTACCAAAAAAGTAATTTGCGATAAAAATTGTGATTTCTTTTTTACTTATCACCATATCCATTCCCAGTCGATCGTCAGATAACGGTTAAGTAGGTTGTGATTTCTTTGATCTGATTTTATTTGGGGCAATATTTATGTTGGTAGATCTGTCGGATACAACCACATTACTTATCTGATCTAATATTGGTGAGTGTTTATTGTTTTATCACTGAACCTTCACATCATTTACGCTTAGAGAATATAGTAACTGTTAGGTATGTTGTATTTGTGCACAGTTTTGCTGAGAGGTGAAGAAATATCATATATGCAAAATATTGTTAACAAATGCATAAAACGTTTTTTAAAAATGGCTTTTGTTATAAAATCTACCAATTTTTAACCGACTTCAAAAAAAGGAGGAGGTTCTCAATTCGACTGATTGTTTTTTTTTTACAAAAATAATTGATTTGTTTATAATTTGGATGTTTAGATTATTGCAATCCGATAAGAAATCTGAATTCAAAGGTTTATTATTTTTTGCTTTTTAGTTTCTCCGTGTTTTGTAACGCGCTTATTCTTGAAGGCGGTTTTATTTTTTGTTAAAAAGTTTATTTAATGTGCGTTTTTGACATGTGTACGTTTATACCATTGTACAGAAGAAGTAATTAATTTTATTTTCTTATTTTTATTATAAACTTTTTTATTTATTTAGACCTTTTACTTTTATTCTGCGAAAACCTCAAAAAACACGCATTGTTAAAAAAATCTCTATGGCACAGTGTGTGTGCTCTTTGAAACCAAGTTGGGGTCATGATCATAAAATAATTAAAACGTAGTTTAATATACATCATTAATAGTTATTAACTTTTGTTACTCCTGGATAATTGTAACCGTGATTTTTATAAAAGTGCAATTTTCATTTCATAATTTGGCCTCGCGTTTGTGTCTGATGAGCATTTCAAAGTTTACAAATAATTATGCAAATATTAAGTAGGAATGTGATTAAAATTTCTGGCCGTTTCATTTTTACACTTTGACGAGTACAATATAAGCTTTGAAAACATTCATGCATCTTATAAATTTAAAATGTTTATACTTTATGAGTCAAAACTCTGTTAACAGAACTTAGTAACCAACCTACAACCTAGTAGGTATGTTTAGGTTTCTATGAGCGTGACCTTTAATTGTTTTCGACGGTGACACTTTTATTTTGTATCCAAGCAACTGTGGGACATTTTGTAGCTCAAAATGATAAGATTTGACGTGGCGATGTAAATAACTTATGAACTTTTTTTTAGATCATAATTCAGCACTTAGGTACTCGGTGCGTCTGCGCATAAACGGCGGCGTTTGATTTCCGAACCTTATCGAAAATGTCTTTCTTATCACAAGTATTGTTGCATCGGTTGTCAAGGTGTCCTAGATGGCATTACACCTTTGGTGTACGCTCAGCTAGATGGCGTTAACCCATTCAGGGCCAGCAACTCAGCTTATGAGTCATGGTGAAACAGTTCCGCAGGGCCGATGACTCGCATGTGAGTCCTGAATAAATTCTGATTTAAACAAACAAAACGTAATATATCGTAATAATGTAAGTATAATTTGAGCTAACAACCATTTTAATAAGGTATAATGAAAAAAACATTGTAAACATGTTTTTTTTAGTGAAATGGGGTCGAGAATATTCAAGTTTGGTTTACTATAAGTGTAATATAGTAAATATTCTGAAATTCGAGATACATACGTGTTCCAAGCAAATGGATGAATCCACATTTCAAAAATATAAATAATATATAATATATATATATATATGCCTGAAGTTATAGACACGACTCAAGGTATGGGTCACCGTGGCCTGGCGCTACTTGTAAAAACTACACATATTTTCATAGCACGCAAAAATAAACTTTATTGCATTGTTTTAAAGCTTATTTCATGACGAAATTCGTTGCAAATTGTACCATTTTACAACGGATTACGGTTTGGATGGCAAGCAACATTTCAAGAACCAAACAACTTTTTTTTATACTACGTCGGTAAGAACGGCCCGCCAAACGTTATTGCAACAAACATGCTATATTCTATATTTTTGTTTCATTACAAAAACAGAGCGGCTTAAACAGTCACAAACTAAATAGTAATTATATAGTATTATCATAAAAGTGCGTGACAAATATTTACAAGACAAGTTTTTTTCTAAACATTTGCGTGGTGATTATAACAGTTTTTAAGTACTCTATTGTTTCTATTATAATGACGCTTACCAAAACAAAGATCATGACCGGCCACATGTAAGATTATCGGTGACACTTGGCTAATAAACAATGAATGCACCTGAGCAGCGGCGGATTAAGCGGTCGTCTTATCTTTCACACGGTATTTTTGACAAAAACTCAAGAAATTATTTTTCCCATCCCCTCTATTAGGATGTATTTTAGAGTAATATGGGAAATTCTATTTAGTCACGATTTATTCGTTGGCGACTTTATACTCCTCCCAGTGCTCTTCAGTGATTTCGTATTTTGTGATTTTTGTGACCTTGGCTATGGATGACTAGAAATATACATAATCACGCGCTAAGTTGCTGAATTTCATTATAAATATTTTTAAATACTTTTCTGAACCGTATAATTAATTAATTATATGAGAATAACAGCATCCTCTTGACAATCATATATTTCTGGTCAGACTATAAAATGTTAATTCTTACAAATAGCAACAATAGTACAAATACATTTATTTTTTTATGAACAGAAAACAGTTGGTTAGTAAAAATGTTGCATAAGATTGTTCAACTGGCCGGATTCATAAGCGGCAATTTATTTTGCGTTCACGCCAGGCCAGAGACCCATGAGCTGAGTCACGCGTTTTAGCTAAAAACGGTTTGTAATGGTGGCCCGGCGTGATGTGTACATTGTGTACGCTCGACACTCCTTGGCCATGAATGGGTTAATTTAATATTAATATTTATTTGACATTTTAAAACATATCAAGCTAAGGATATGGGCCAAATTGTCAAAATTGAGGTTCAAAAGTTTTAAGCCTTTGTCAAGAGATGGCAGTCTATGCACTGTGATTACACATTTTACTTCGACAGTAACTCTCTAATAATACTCGATCCTCTTTAGTAGTATTATTGATGATTTGTGTACCTACAGTTGTAAAAAAAAACACTCATAGATTTATTTTTTCGAATAACTTATCTTATAGCACGCAACTTGCAGTATTTTTATATTCAGAAAGCATTGTAAATTAGAATAAATTATATTTCAGACGAATTCTCGCATGATGTTCTCTGCTGTCTTTACAAAAAACCTAATAAATCAGTTGCGTTACAGTTTCAGACTTTTTCAACGGTTAATTTAAAGCACTTAAATTAATTAGGAGTCTGTCATAATATTTGAAAACAAAAAACGCTAACAATGAGGACGTTATTGCAATATGGTTTTGATTTTTATGGTAGATTATTTGAGTAGGTAGATAAAATTGATATTTAGGAAAAAATGCCCATGTCTTTTATAAAAAGAACGAAAAAAATCGTCATAAAGTAAAAATGTCTTGAAATAATAAGCCACAACTATTTTAAAGAATTTCTTGATTGATAGGTATAGAAAACAAAATTAAATTAAGATTTTATTATATAAATCTGCAAGCGTCAGAATCAGAACGTTATAGCCGTCATAAGAACCAAGATAATTATATAAGTATAGCGTTTAATGATTTTATAAATAAAATAAGTATAAGCGTTGATACATCACGCTTATTAAAATTCAGCTATTTGCTAGAGCCGTGTATATAGATTCATTTCTAAAAATATGATTTTTTTAATATTCGTGTTGCTGTTTTAAATAAATAATTCTCATCAGCAGTTGCAATTAACTCCTTTCAGTTAATTTTCCTAGTCATGCAATTAAGTAACCAACTTCATCTTCAATACTTAAATTAGTTAAATATAAAAGTTAATCGCTAACAAATGACTGTTTAAAAATCAATACTAGCATATCAGAATTACAAATTTCCCTGGCTCACTGATATCTTCAGGAATTTAGTGGCAATAAAAATCACAGCTCGGTTGGCTAACACCGCTTAATACGCGTTTATCGCTTATCGCCGCCATATCGCCTTGTTCGCACAATCAGTTAATCAAAGTGCAAGCGACCCGATAGCGCTGACGACTTTCGATAACGCACCTGTATTATCTTAATTGATTGTCTCTTTTTGACAAAATACCGACCCGTGAATATTATTTAGTTCTTTGAAGTTGCGCAAGGACAACCGAAGCGGTTACATAAATGTGTGATACCTATTTCATGTTTATCTATTGTTTCAGATACGGGGCATGGACTGGCCGAGCACGTGAATCCTCGCGATGCTAGCACTGAGTTCGGTTACGCGTCTGTAATCGAGTCACATTAGACTGACTGTTGAAATGCGGATAGGGGAGCGGACTTATAGTGCGTGTGTGTAAAAGCGATGCATGGTTTGTGAGGTCGGAGCAGCGGTCATGGACATGAGCGGAGAGGGTGGCGGAGCGGGCGCGGGCGCGGGCACGCTGCAGCAGCGCTGGTACGACAGCCGCGTGAACGGCAGCCCGGCCGCCGGCGACGTCAACTCGGACGCGAACGGGGACGGGTTCTTCCACTCCCCGCTGGAGGGCGGCCATCACAGCCGCGCCCGCTACTACCACCAGCAAATGCACCCCTCCTACTCGGCCGCGGTCAGCTCGCATGGTAAGTAAAGTAAAGCACTGTCTTATTATCTTAGTAAAAAAACTCAGCACTAAGCATAATCATTAACATCATGATGATTCTTGTAGATTTTGAGTTGCCAATTTAAATACGAGTATTTAATAGATACCTAATGTCGATGTTCAAGGAATCCAAAATTATGCACACCTACTTGAACATTATCCTTCCTTCGGCAATTGTTTAATCTTACGAGAACCTGTTTAGTTGCTATGTCATTTTAGCGAAATTCCGATTCGCAAGGAATCTCAACGCGGCAGCGAGCCGAGCAGGGCCTGCCGCCGGTAGGCAGCATCGGGCTTATCGTACATCAGACTATATCTCTTCAAAACTCCTCAATTAATTCAACGGCCCGGACAACTCAAACTCGCCATTCTGTAGGTGACAAGTTAGGTAAACACGATTTAAAATGGACTCGGGGTCCCTTAAAAAAATGAGATGAGTTTTGTTTTTTCTTTTGAGGCTTAATTTTATGGAGGCTATAAAGTTTTTCGTGGAGACAGGTGGCTCTTCTTTATAGTTTAACGACTCTGCGGGGCACGGAGGAAAGTTCATCTATAGCGGGGTGCGTAGAGGCCAGATTGGCGTGCCCGCGCGTGGGGGCGATTAGAATTTATTTAGCGGTGCGTCGGTAGTGATGTGACAGTCAAGAAACTGTGTCATTTCTCGGAATCGGAACAGGGAATTGATTTGGTCCTGTTCCCAGCAGTAACGTGCGCTGGTTTATGCGGGCGGGGCGAGTCGTTATCGTGTCGTGTCGAGTGTCGGGCTTCTTGTCGCTCTGATTACATCTGTTTTTGGTGAATTCATTTGTGAAGCCCACGACCGGTCACTCCATTACACGTTATTACTGGATACATCGATTTCCATGAAACGATTAGGTCAACTTAGTTATTTAATTAAACTTTTTCCAGCTGGGTCATGAAAATGTCTGAGTAGTTTTAAGATCCTGGATTATGTCATTGAAAATTGTCCTTAAAGTTTCTTTGTTGATAGCTGCGCTGCTCAAGCAGTGATAAAACGTACTTTTTAGTGTAGTAAGGTTCACATAAAGTTGTTACGATGACAACCGGGATCGTTTTCACCGCGGACAGTTTACGACCTTGCTGCTTCGTCGCCTGACCACCGTCTTGATGCCTACTCGGCACTTGTAGGTATCGACTTTGTTCATTCTATACTTCGTATTGTTTATATTCCTAATTTACGTCAATAAATATAACCTTGAGCGTTGGGTTAAATTAAACAAACAAAGTAAACATTGCTACCGAGTGAAACACACTTCACTACAACCACATTAATGCGAAGAGAAAACCTATTAAGGCTGCTTTCAAGAAAAACGTCAAAATAATGTGAAATACTACACTTTCCGTTATCTAATAGATATATTAATTCAAATTTCAATTAGAGCATCTTATTATCTTGATACTTATCAGACTGGATTTTAGAAAAGTAACTAATTAATTACGAATTTTTCTCTGATGCACGTTTAGGAAAACCCGCGTATAGTGCTGGATTAGTCGATCTTATTTGGACAATTTGGAATACTGAAACTGGTAAATTTATAATACGTATATCCTGTACTACAAACTTCTCAGACTACATTTTTATTATAAGGTTTTTAAAAGAGTAAACAAGGCTAAGACGGATTCAATTTTTTTCAGAAATTACCTAAAATTATGTGACAATTTCTTTGAAAATCTACATCACATCGGAGTTATTTTCGTACAAAATTAATCTGCAACGTTTACTAAAATTGCTCTTATGCCTTAGTGATTATAAATTTATATTATATATTTTTGGCAATTTTTTGAAAACGAGCCTTCTCCGTCACAATTATTGCCACTTCTGGACATTTTCTCATATTTTGTTAGACCAAGTAGAAAAAGTCCTATAATATGTTATATATTTGTAAACTACTCGGAAAGCTCTTTAATATGATACCACACACGGTATGATTAAGCGCTCGGTTGCGATTTCACTATTTTTCACATGAAAGCCCTCTTAACCAAAATTTGACAAGTGGATAAATTATATCCGAGTAAAGATTAAAATGTATTCATAATTTTAAAAATAGATTGCAATAAACACGAGGTAACAACTCAAAATGTAATGTTCATTGCCAGTTTTGATGTCAATTTCTCGCTAGTTTTTGCAGAATAAACACATGTATTTCTTTGAGTTTTTGTAGGATAATGCTAGTCAAGCAAGTACAAATTCTTAGCTTTTTCATACTTAATTATAAAGGCATTAATTTACATACGTTTTACATATGTTACCGTTTTTGGACACCTACGTGTGAAAAGTAGTCTTGATGATAATTGCACATGATGCCTTATTCGCCTAATAGGCGTTTTTTGCCCAGGATATCTACGTTATTCTGCATCGTTCTGCAATTACACACGCTTTCTGGAATGTTGCTGGCGCGAAATAGACTGATACCTAGTTTAATGAGGGGTTTAAAAGGGGTAGTAATGTGACTAGTCGTTTATATTTATTGCGGTTTTTTTTAAGATTAAATGTATAAGGCGTTCACGTTTAGTGTTCTTATTTATTTTTATTTTGTCGTAACTCTGTAAGTTTAATTTAAAAGTGACAAATGACAAATCCTGATGAGTTCGAGAACAGCATTTCACAAAGTTTATAAAGCTATAACTCAGTAATTCTTCATGGTAATCGTGATAGATAAGGTACAAAGGAATTTTTATTTTGTAGAAAATAAGAAACTTTGCGACGGCTCATTTTGTCTATACAGTCTTGTGCAAATAATTTACTTGAACGTGTTTTGTGACCGATTACGTGAACAATGTGAACATTTTGGACCAGCAGTGTCAATAACATCCACGACAGAACAACAGCTAGGTTTCACGAGCATCTCAAAAGTCTTGCTTGTCTGTTGAAAGGACACCCTCCTGTATTTGTGGCGTTTCCAAGCAAAAGGTACCGAAATGTCAGAATAAAAACGCTATAATAGGGTATTCGTGTGAAACCACATGCTGATTTCGTCCTTATGTTAAGCGAGAATTTGATACCTTTTATTTGAGAAAGTCACATTATATTTTTTAATCGTTTACAAAGTTGTGATGGGAACGCCGGGTAACTCGATCCGAGGTCCTCCATTTGACACGTCCGCTTGATTTATAATCTACTCACCCGATTGATCATTTGGAGAATATTTGTTTTTTTTAGTTTACGATTCATTTTAGTGGCTAGTTTTGTTTTATTTGTGTAACGGACACGTGACTTTGACATGTTGAAAATGTTGAAGTTTTAAATATTTTGCTACTAAATATAAATAACACAATAATTGGATTAAATTAAATTCGTTTCTAACCTAAGTGTGGCTAAGTTATGTACTTAGTAGGTACATAAAGCCTGACCACATACACATACATGACTAAATACTAGCTTTCGCCCGCGGCTTTGCTCGCGGTTAATTCGAAAATTGCGGAATGCTCCGTACAAACTTCCACCCCCCATTTTAGGGAAGAGGGGTGTTAGAAAGAGACAAAAAGTAGCCTATGTCATTCTCCATCCCTTCAACTATCTGCACTTAAAAAATCACGTCCTGTCATCGCTCCGTTTTGCTGTAAAAGACGTAAAAACAAACAGACACACACACTTTCCCATTTATAATATTAGTATAGATTATTATCTTCCCCTCTCGACAGTAGTCATATATTTCCTGACAGGCTTTAATTAAAGATTTTAACAATAGGTAGGTACCTATTGATCGCAATATACTATGTATTTGTTAGTATATTGACGTCGAGACGAACTGATTCAAATTAAATCCTTTATCCACGCCGTCCTCCGAACTAAAAGAGCGAAAACAAGAGAGAATCACCTATTCCCTCCCCCACAAGTTTAGGCGACTAGCTAGACAGTAAATGAGATTTTTCCAATTACCCCCGTCCGAACAAGACGGACTGTTTCATCAGCCCTTCACTATCTGTGGTCGCACATTGGATGCTAGGGTTGCCAGATCAAATCCCAATTTCGGAAGAAACGATACACTTTCCGGAATTTTGGATCTTTTTTTATTAGTCTCTTTTGGTGTCCCACTGCTGAGCAAAGGCCAAAGGCTTACCCTCGTTTTTTCCACTCGAACCTGTTGTGGCGTTTTTCCACCATTTGGGGTATAAGCGTCCTGGTCATCCTGCCATCTCTTCTTTGGTCTGCCCGAACCCCGGCCTTGGGACTTAGGTATGTGGGGAAAAGCAAAATAGCTAAAATCAAATTACTTTTTTCCAATTCGATAAATGAAGATTGCTAATGGTCTTTAAGTTAAGTATATATATTTTCAAATAGTTATTTAGTTCACCATGTGTAGGTACTGTGTTACTCTCCAAGTTTCGATACATTTAACAATTTGTCCTTTAATTCCGAGCGAACTGGTTTTTCGGTTTCCTTTCTCAATTTATCGATAGTTGGGATAGCAGCAATAGGTACCTACTTGATTTTGCGAACTGGTTTTTCGGTTTCCTTTCTCAATTTATCGATAGTTGGGATACGCGAAAAATCGGGAGAATCCCGCCAAATCCCAACCATCTGGCAACCCTGGATGTTGCACTTTTATTGTAAACTCTGAGTGCTGGCAATTGGGTGCTCTGATATCTAGTTCCAATTCACTTTCGGTCAATCAACGTTGTTTTGTATATTGCGCTTATCTCTAGCTGCAACTCGTCGAAAAAAAGCAACGTATACCTACATACGTGTAAGCACGGTGTGCTCAATGTTGTAAGTTTATAATTCTCAAATAGTTTTTTTGTAAATAAACTCACCCAAAATAGTATATTACGATACAAGTGCGTAAAAAAGGAAGTTCCAAACGAGTGGCGATTAATTAAAACACGACCGAATTTGAACGTTTTGCTAAATATTTTATAGAAACTAACATGGTAGTGTATTCGAGTTGAGTGACGTCACGGTCAACTCACTTACCTATTTTATTATTTCAATCCGAGTTATTAAAAATAATTTGAAATATTTGAATTAAAAAAAAACTACTCTCCATTTTTTTCTCATGATTATCTGATGCATTATTTCGTGCACGGTATGACACTCTTTTAAAGTACCTAAGTAATGGCAAGGTTCCCATTATAAACAATCATAAGATCATAACTATCATATGACTAATTTGAAACTCTAAGAACATCCTAATTTCCCATTAAAAATATAAGTAGTCAAAGAAGATCCCATTTGAATAGTAATTCTATGCAAACACGGCTAAATAGGGCACCAACAATGCATTACATAGGAGCATCGTGGGATCGGATCCTCTGTTTGGCAACGTGCGTGCAGAGTGCGTGCGCGTGTGTGCGCCGCGCGTGTGTGCGTGCGCACCGACCCGCAGATTGGTGCAATTAGCCGGGGGCGGGGCCTGCGTACGCGGCGACATCTCCTCCTCTCCTGTGTGCGTACGACGCTAAATTATTTAAATTAATCGATTATTTAGTCTTATTGCGATTCGGCACAATTGGTCGTGTGTTATAATGATGTTTGGTGCGGCTGGAATCGGAATTCCGAATTAACAAGGGTCTTTTTTTGCTAAAAATGGTGTTTTGACGATTTAAATCTGATAAGTGAAGATTACTTCATACAATTACTCAATATCATAATGAGGCTAAAATGAAAACTTGCTTACATACCTATGTTATAATTATGATGGTTTCATTACAACTGTCTTGGAACAAAAAAAAGAGGAATCTGCTGTAGTTTCTTTTTAACTGATTTTGACATAGGTATTACCTACCTGTTTGTTGTTAAACGTATAGCGCATGTCAATAGGTAAATAATTAGCAGCATCGATTAAACAATAACTGTCCCAGTAAATATTTTTGCTCTAGAAAATACCTGGGTAGATACCTATGGTGCTTATAAATTCTAACACAGCTAAACACGAGCCTAAACGAATAAATTAAAACAAAACACAACTCGAAAGTATTCGTGTTTGGGGCGCGCATGCATAAACAAAAGACGGTCGACTCGAACAGAACCGTAATGAAATAACGCGAACTCGCTAAAACACATGTAGGCGAGTTATCTCGACAATACGCACCAATGCGCCAAACTTGGCCAATTTACATCGGTACTGGCGAGGGCACAAGGCAAATTACTAATTTAGAGTTATAGGTACCAAGCTAAGTGGCAGCGATTAGACAGTACCCTGAACAAGTGTTACAACTTACCTACATGGAAGTAAATAAATAAATAAAAAGTTTATACATACATAAGTAATGATTTGACATGTTCTTCTACCAAACAACTGTTGTTGTTACCTACCAGACCAGCAGCGGCTGGTCCATACAATCCGATTCCCACCGGCTTGCCTAAAATTTATTACTAGTAAAGTACCTAATGTTAAGGTAGGATTTTTTTTTGTTCTGTGTTGCCTTGCTGAAATTTTCACCAGCCGCCCTACGGCTCTAAATAAAATAGGCTAGTTTCCTACTAACTAGTCACATCAGCTTCTTTTTAAGAGGATACGGTAGCGAAAATGCTAAAATGGAAAGCCCCTTTCAACTTGGGAATTTTAGTTAAATATGCAAGTGTTATATATTAACTAGATTTATCGAAAAAAAAATTGACCATTAAGAACAACTCGGTCAAAAGATATTTCAAAAAAATCTTTAAAATCGAGGTCCCGCTCTCGACTCTTTCCTCCTTCAAAACTTAATCAATCGGATCGGAACGAAATTTGAGAATCTGAATAACAATGAAATAATCTATGTCGGACCGTTTAGCTTTTTTGGTTAATTGTTACCAATCTTGAGTATCACACCTTTTTTTGCGCCACAATGAAAAAGGCCGTTTTTGGAAATTTTTGATTGGCTCTAGAGTCTTTAAAAAGCAGAATATCAAATATCAAAAAAATCAAAACGGTCCGATACAGATAAAAATAATAACAATCTGTGTTGAAAAAATCATTGCTCTATCTTCAAAAACCAGGGAGGAAATAGTCGAGAGCGTTTGTATGGAGAATTTACCCCTACCGTATCGTTCTTAAGAACTGTCATAACGATTTGCTAATATCTAATTACTATAAAATACTGAGGAGTGACGTTACGGTCAATTATTTTACTTTATCTTTCTTTTTGACTTATTAAATATAAATTATGTTTAAACATAGGTAACTAATGTCCATACATTTCTTCTAATAATGCTGTGTTTCGTGCACTGCATAAAATATTTTATTTTAAGTATAGGAAACTAGCCCAAGGTTAAGTAGGTACCTACCTAGTTACATACTGTCACAATCACAAATTTATAATCCTAATCATAATTATGGAATGTCGAAAATAATCTCAACAGCGGAAGTTATAATGCTTATAATCCATATTACTTTAGTGATATCTAATGCTTATCAATATTTTCTCAAAATAAAAATTTGATAAAGGTTCAGTATCAGATAAATACATGTTTTTATACGAATATTAAACATGTAGGTTAGTGTCTAATATAAGAACCTAGGTAAATGTTTTTTATTACCAAAACAGAGGATAGGCGTTTACTCAATTTTTTTTTATTACCTACAAAATATCGATACGACGACATTCATAGTGAAGTATGTAGTTAACAGGTTGATAATTTATATTTATACATATATATTATTAGAAATACCTACTCTACGACTGAGAAAATTAGAGATAACATTAGGAAGAAGATGATTTGTGTGTTTAGTAAAACATCCCACTTTGTTGGTTACCATTAAGGCGAGATTTACTTGTATCTTTATATGAATAAACTGACACAGTGGCTTTATAGCAATCGACAAAGTGGGACGTTTTCCCGTGAACACTCACATTTTATTTTATATTATATTATACATTATATTATATTATATTTAGCTAGCACTTGTGCGCTCGGCGGTACCCAGGCATAGCTCACGCGAACGGAAATGGAGTATTGCTTAACTTTCCAGACGCGGCCGAATTTGCTGCCAGCCACAGATTACTTTGTAGACGAAGCATGTGAGGCGATTCCGGGAACCACCGACGTCTGTCTCCATTTATTAAAAAAAAAACGTTGACGAAAAGTTACATTAGTTACTTAATTTTTATTAATTTCTTCAAATAAATATAGAGGTGAACTGAACTACTTAAAATATCATTAGTTCAAACATTTTAACTATTAAAATTTTATTTGTCTACTCTACTAGTATGGTACCTATACCTAGGAGGTAAAATTCAGCTCTATGCTCTCATAAAATATGCTAAAAATATTTATTTAGTTAATGATGTGGGTTTTTGTGATAAAGTAATATTTGCCTTGGTTTGCTTAGTAGGTAGTGTAGTGCCGCAACGCTTCACAATGCACAGTCTATGTGGGGTAATCTATGCTGTATACAGGCGTGCGCAACCTTTCCAAATTTTCATGCTAACTCTGCAAGTATATGGCCCTTTAAAATTCTTTATTATCTACGCCATAAGGCCTTATAAACGTATCTCCCTTATATACTATTTACCTATGTAGTAAGCACCTACTTATATCTAAAATATTATATTTAGATAAATCAGTTACTAGTCTTTCAGTCAGTTTTTAATGTAATTTCAATCACAACTTTTTTCTTCAACGTGCATTTCTTTAAAAAGTGTTTGCTAATCTTTGAGGCGCTTTAGATGTCTCAATTTATGATTATGATTAAGAATAACATATGTATGTAAAAAAAACATAAGGATATTCATGTCAATTTAAAACTAATTGAAATAATCTATAACTTAGTGTTCAATTCAATTTAAGTATAGGTCGTATTTCTTTCTAACACTCTCTGACATTCGGCCATCAGTATCAGTAACCCATAGTATAAATAAGGCATTGTTTTCCAATACATTATCGCTCTTTAGTATCTATCATAATATCATAATAGGTATGGCTCGAAAGCGGAGCGATACCAAGTTAATTGATATCGTGAGCACGTCTTTAAGTAAAAATCCGGTAACTATACCTGTCCGTTTTCTAATACACTGAGATAACCATTCGTTTTTAACCCCCAACGCAAAAACGACGGGTTGTTATAAGTTTGACGTGTCTGTCTATCTGTCTGTTTGTCTGTCTGTCTGTGTGTGTGTCTGTCAGTGGCATCGTAGCTCCCGAACGGATGAACCGATGTAGATTTAGTTTTTTTTTGTCTGAAAGCTGAGTTAGTCGGGAGTGTTCTTAGCCATGTTTCATGAAAATCGGTCTACTATGTCGAGGTCGGGGGGTTTTTTCAGAATTTTAATTTTTAGTGAAAAATATTTATTTTGTCGATAAAATCTGCAATTTTTTGTTTTGTTTTCTCAATAGCATCTTAGCAACTTTTTACAAAAGACCGTTTAATTTATAAAACGTGAATAAAAAAAGAAAAAAAAAGTGTCAATATTTCGAAAACCATGACATTTTCATAAGGTAAAATAAAGCTTAATATAATAGCTAATGAGATGTTCTATCACCCATTTTGATTTGGCGTTGGTTTACGGGACGGGCCACCCTGTATAAATAAAACTAAAAAAAAGATTTTAATAATTTTAACATTGAGGGAGGATAAGGGGTACTAGGATCATTTGTAAGGCGATTTATTACGTTTTAAAAATCGTACTTATAGCCACAGACGCTCATTCCATTCTGTATTCTATATATTATATAAATACTAGCATTTTCACGCGGCTTTGCTCGCGTTAGAAAGAGACAAAAGTAGCCTATGTCACTCTCCGTCCCTTCAAGTATCTCCACTTAAAAAATCACGACAATTCGTCGCTCCGTTTTGCCGAGAAAGACGGATAAACAAACAGACACACACACTTTCCCATTTATAATATTAGTAAGTGTATGTATGGATAAAAAGAAACTGACTGACTGATTGAGTGACATATATCAACGCACAGTCGAAGTCGCTTGTACTAGAGATTTCAAATTTGGCATGTAGGTTCCTTATGATGTTTAGAGGAGCAATAAGAAAGGATTTTTTCAAATTCCCCTTTCAAGGGTTGAAATGGGGGTCAAAGTTTGTATGGGAAAACAAGATTAAATTAGTATGTGAAGCCGCGGGAAAAAGCTAGTCAACAATAATGAAGTGTAATCTGCCGTTAGCCATTAAAGCAGTTTACTGATTACTGGCCGTCACAATACATTAACCGCCTCTCCTCAGTCGGGTGACGTGGCAACGGTCCTATTGTGCAGCAGTGACTGATTACATGAACTACGATAATCCTGTGAAGACTTCACGATATTAATTAGTGTTTCCAAGTTATTTGAATTGTTGGAAGTGCCCTTGAAGGTGCATACCAACATAATTCCATACCGATAGCGCACTCCATTTGCTACTTGGCCTACTTGCTCCATAAAATCAACTGCATAACAAGAGCAATACTGTGACCTGTGATTAGCAATGCACGGTCGAGAAGTTTCCAAAGTTGCAGAACATTCCTCATGAGAATTTTCGGTAACTTCTGAGAATGTTCTCGAAAACGAGAATTTATCAGAATACTTACTAACTTCGTAGTTTATACCATAATTTCGTCGAACTCAGCAAGTCAAGACGTAGTCCCGTGGTAGTGCGCTGGCTTCGTATGCCGATAATCTCAGGTTCGGTCCTGACAGCGTTTTTTTTTTGTATACATATATTGGCATGACCAAAAACAGGCATCAAGAAATAATAGTTCGGTACCTAATTTAAAAAAGTCAGGACTAAAACTGTGAAGTCTGAAAGTCGAAATGTTCCCTGAAGTATAGTGAGAATTTAAGCAACTTATAGTGAGAATTTAGGTAACTTATCACTTATCAACAAAATAGCTAACTGTAATAGACAATATAATACCTATAATAACATATAGTTTTATATTATGCCCATTTAAACATTATTTCAAGTATATTCTCTTGTTTAAGTAATAAATTGCATGTTGCGGGAATGTTCTGCGAACATTCTCAAGAATGTTTCTCTTTATGAGAATGTTCTGCAATTTCTACATTACTACCTGTGATGTACAGTTACCATTTGCACAGTATTGCTCTACATAACCACAAAATTATATTTTTGAAAAAACCCCCAGCGACATAGTGGACCGATTTTCATTATTTCATTTCACTAATTCAGCTTTCAAAAAAAAAAAAAACTAAATCTAAATCGGTTCATCCGTTCGGGAGCTACGATACCACAGACAGACACACACAAACAGACAGACAAACAGACAAATAGACAGACAGACAGACACGTCCAACTTATAAATTCCGTCGTTTTTGCGTCGGGGGTTAAAAAATTAACTGCATTGCGCATGCACTTTATTAAGTGAAGTGACACTCGCGCGTGATGCACTTAGTGTAGTACCATGTCAAAACTAATAAAAGTAGACATTTTTTTAAACCAGTAAGTAGCAGTTGCCTACCTACAGGTAGACTTAATAGTTTCATTGATAAGATCTTCAACTATATCACAAAACAATATGGCCAATTATTAGGTTATGTGATTTCGTTTTTTTTTAACCCCCGACGCAAAAACGAAGGGGTGTTATAAGTTTAACATCGTAGCTCCCGAACGGATGAACGATTTTTTAGTTTTTTTTTTAGTTGTCAAAATTTTAATTAACTTAACAACATGACATCGTCATCACTGTCTAATTACATAGGTATACCTACTTAGTAGGTTAGTTAACTTCTACACCGAGTGTACTTATTCATAAGTACTTATTAGGTAAGTACGAGGTAAAGTACTATATCGTGCTTGAAATTACAATCTATTTTTATCCCCTTGTTGCACTCTGTAAACATACTAGTGGCGCGCGTGGCGGAGGTATCGATTAGTCCACTGTAGCTGTACTAGTTACAATTAGAAGAATCGATTGCCACCAAATAGAACAGAAAACAACAGTGTAGTAGTTACAATTAGAAAATTTTATCCCCTTGTTGCACTCTGTAAACATACTAGTGGCGCGCGTGGCGGAGGTATCGATTAGTCCACTGTAGCTGTACTAGTTACAATTAGAAGAATCGATTGCCACCAAATAGAACAGAAAACAACAGTGTAGTAGTTACAATTAGAAAAATCGATAGCTACCAAATAGAGAAAACAACAGTTTTAGTTTTATTGCCGGTGCTTACCGCTCGAAAGTTCGCCTGACTCGATCGCCATCTACGCTACTAGGTCACCTAATTAGTTAACTTTTTCAAATCGGCGTTTTGCTCTAGTTTCTACCTAACATTCATTGTAATTTAGATCGAACAAAAACCATGTCTTAGCTATGAATTTTGAAGTTGGTAAACTTTAATTACCAAAACAATTTGACAAGTATAAACAACCACCAAAAATGTAGCGTGTCAGTTTATAGTTAGTTAATTTTCTTCCGCCCTTATGACTTTTAATTTATTCCAATTAATATCCTTAAAGTTGCCTACGTCACTACGACGTACTTAATACAATGTCTATAGTTCCCATCGAGTTTTTTCTAATCGCTCATTATTAGGTCCGATATAAAAAAGGCCGTCCGCCCGAGTGCACTGGCGTTCGTCCACCAAAGAACTTAATGTATTCATTTTGCTTTTATAGCTTTCGCGTGATTAACTTTGATTGATTGCATCCAAATATTGATATTTGATATTAAAATCTGTGACCGGCGCTGTGTAAACGGGACGGGGTTATACGAGGTTACTCGGGAGGGAGCGGACCGGCGAACTGTTTATTCTGTATTCAGATGTGATAAGGTAATTGTATTGTGATTTTCGTTTGAATAACAAGGATTTGCAGCTGAATTAATACTCCGATATCGATCCGTCAGCATTTCGTACGTTTCATTTGGGAATGTTTTAATGAAACTGTCTTCAAGTTTCGTTTTGAGTGATTATGTGGCTGTGTTCATTAATTGTCTCCGTCCAAATTGGAGGTTGGTAGGGTGTACATTGTTTCCGGTCGGTTGGCATGGTGACGGTGATGCGCGCCGAGCTTGATGGATGGAGGTAGCGCAGGCATGCGGCTCAGCCGCATGAATTCGTGTACCGACCACCGTCCAACTGCCAATACCGGATTAAAACAATAACTATCTGGAACTGTACTCCATGGTCATTAAGCTTTAAATTGCCTGGACAATGTTACTCACAAAATGTAGTAATAACTTTGTACGTAGTGTAGATGAGTCGGTGGTTTTGTCACGATTTGTCATACATTGAGCTGCGGTTACATCCCTCGAGGATGCTTGCTCTAAGTGAGCAGAAGTTATGAGAATGCGATGGGAAAGATCATTCCGGGTAGCCATAGATTATGTTTTTAATTGATAATGCTGTGTGGCATTCGCTTAATGGAGGTCGTGCAGGAAAGTTCGCTTTTAAATTTGGCTCCCAAGACATTTGTAGAATTATGAGTTTCGGATCGAGATGAATATGAGTAATACCTGTTCCCGTATTATTTCAAAGATTGACAACATTAAGGGTAATCCAGTTTGGCTGCTACCGCAGGCAAACGACCGGCTTCTCGGTAAAGGGGTAATTAAATTCGGAAAAGCTGTACCCATTAATAACCTTATTTTGAGCACACCTCGCGCAAATGGGGGCTCGAGGCCATAAGTTGCGTGGTGACGTCCAAGAACGCACCTATAAATCGTCGGGAAATTACGATTTGGGTATGTTTTTCATTAAGGCCATAAAAATTTTTGCTTTTTAAACATTAGGGCTGACCGTAAACGGCGTTAAGCGGCGCTCGGAATGGGAGCCTATTTTCGCAGCACATTACTGAGGATGAATGATTTCCTGGCGGCCATGATTTATTCCGCTGCGGCTGCGCGCCGCGACACAGACTCATTACTAGCCACCAATAAAGAATGGACACTCCGCGCTAAGAAAGAAGATATCGCATTTGTCTTTCTTTGTACGAGTGGAGATAGCCATCGGGACGGGTTATCTGCTACTTAATTTCGATTTGTTTACTGGAATACCAAAGTCACCTTGCGTGTTTGGTGTCAATGAATTATTTGGTCGATTATCTTTTAATTAGTCTGTGTTAAAGTGACTTTGATATGCTTTTGATTGGACTTTCTAGTCACTTAGGCCGCACATACAAATTATCTTTCACCCTTTGCTATCGTCTGTTTATTTTCGAATACCTACCTAAGTACCTACCTTATAGGTAACTCTCCATTTGCACACAAAGAAGCTCCTTGAATTATATCTCGTATCATAATGTCTTTCTAAAGATGGCAATCCAATCGCACTGCCAAACGCCAATTGAAAAAGTATATACATAACTTATACCTATTAGGATGAATTCTCGTCGTCATCCAAAATTTAAGATTCGTATTACCTGCAAACTAATGTCACTTAGCTAATAGGCGCCCTGATACATGAACGTAATCTCCAATTGTCCCTTCTGCCCATTATTCGTACTCTATGTACAGAGCCTGCACGCTCGTTTGCTCCCGTTGTTTCGACGCGGACCTCTTGTATTCAAATTAATCGAATTCAAGTACACTTGATGTTTGCACGTTCTACGATTGTTTAGGTTCTAGAACTTATTGTTATGAAGTAAATTACAGCTACTTTGTACTGATGTATAGATATTTTTACTCTATGAAGTCACACCACAAAATCAGGAAGTGAGTTTTCAATCTTCGATTTCGAAAAAGTTTCTTTGTATTTGACAAATCATCGCAATGAAATAAAAACAATACATTCTATGTCTGTTAAATAGCTTTTGAAAGGTGTTACTAAATAGGCATTTTTATTTTAAAAACGGTAAATGTCAGTTACGAGACCATGTTCTAATAGAACCATTGTTAATTCTTTTGTATGCAAAGAAGGCTTTAAAGAAGGTATTTAAATCCTAGTATTACTGCTGATTTGTTACCAGATAGTATTTAAATTGTGATATAAACTGTGTTTACTAATTTTGTAGTCTTAAATAAATAACGACTTGGTTAAAAATAACAGTGATTACAGCTATTACTTTTGTTGAATACTTACGCAATTATACCTTGTCATAGAAACTTTAGCTATCTAGAAATTAGGTTAACCAATTTTAATCCTAAGTTACTCTAGAACCCCGTCTCATTGACACCATGGTTTATTTGCCATAGATTTCACTTTGGCGTTTACTGTGAAAAGGCTCTACAGTGGCCTAAGGATCCAAATTGGTATTCTATACATTTATATGTGTATTTTTTGTTACGATATACGCTGATACAAGTAAACTTCACGTTGTATGAAGCTAAAACAATAGAGCCGAAGCCCGCGGCCATTATAGTTGGTGAGCTCGGCCAAATAACCGTGATCAGAGGCTGTTCGGGCAGGTGCAGCTAGCAGGCACAGACAGGCTTCTATAGGCATACTGTGCTAACGCAGAGTGACCTGGGTAGTCTGGGTACGTAGTCGAATAGCACAAACACTCACGAAACGAAACGCTCGTAGATATTTATCTCTATTGCTCTTGCGTATTCGCGCGACGAACCAGACTACCTTTCACGGCGTTTCGTTTTCGTTTCGCGTCGCAGATATGCCATTCGGCTACGGCACCTGTGATATACTGACATTTATCGATTTATTTTATAAGATAAAACTCACAGTCAGAGATTCCAAAAGCGATCGGATTGGAGCGCAATCAACGCAATGCAATGCTACTAGAATTGACTTTTACGGACGACGACAGTGACATCATTCAATTACAAATCGGATAATTTCTCGCAATTTCTCTACATTGTTTTTCAAAGTATCACAAATATGGGTGATCCAAAAGTTCCCTTCACCCTTCATCAGATCGTCTGTTTTTCAACACACACGGGCATGTCATAACATCGCTTCAGCACGTCTCGGCATATCTGAAGACACTTCAGCAATATGGCCAAAGATCTCTTGCCGTGCGGTACTGTCAGTGGAGCCATAAATAAAATAAAAAACGTTAAAGTGCCTAATACAGTTGAGAAATACTTTCTGGGATTCAGAAAATGTCTTCCAGCGAAATTCCTATCATGTTATTTTTGGATAGCACCTTCAGAATCCTAAGAATGTCGTGACACTAAAGTCAAATTAGATCAACACAGGCTTCGTGGCTAATGTGTCAAAATCAAAAGCTTATAGTACGGTGCGACCATACGTCATCGCCGGTAATGCTATTGATTAAGTCCACAAGTCTTGCCCGCTGATTTATTAGTACTGATTACCACCTTACATGTGAGGTTAGGTTGTAATTATTTGAGAATAGATGGCTTTACTGGTCGCTTTTTCTCTATCGAGTCTAGGAGTAGGTACATAAACTTAGCTGATTCTTTGACTTTGTGTATCAAAAAGATTATGAGACAACTAATTTCCTCATTTTTGTCTTTATCTAATCATTCCCATTAGGTAAGTGAACTGCAAAATATCCTTTGTAACTGTTGATCTAGATCAGTGGTTCTCAAACTTGTTTGGCCTCCGACCCAAATAGCTGCCAATTTTCTGGGCCTAACTGTTGTTTGTCTTATATTGCTCGAAAATATTGTTAGCGCTCAGATTTTGAACCTAGTTTCAGAGCCTTGGGCCAGTTTTTTCAAAGTTGTCCACCCCACTTTTTTTGGATTTGGAAATTTTTATGTGGTTTCCACTCAGAATCACGAGCTCTTTCAATTCTAATAGGAGAAAAAAAGTGTCCCAAGGTTTTTTTCCCATTCCGTTACCATTTTTTTTATACATTTTGTATGGCGGTAACGGAATGGAAGGTTCGAAAAAATGTATATAAATCTTGGATATTTTTTTTCTCCTATCAGGATCGAAAGAGCTTGCGATTCTGAGCTATCACGTAAAAAATACCCATGTTACAAAAAAGTGGGGTGGACAACTTTGAAAAAAATGGCCCAAATACTGATCTGGTTTTTTTACCTATTATTTCATATGCTTCACGTAGTGTTTTTTATGAATATTTTTTTCTTAACGGACGTGTTAGAATAGCTAATCAAGCAATTAATAATAATCCTAACCGAATGATACGCTCGGATGGATACTTCGTTAGCAATAAAACAATTACGCTTCTAATGAAAACTGCATAAACTATTGAAAAGAAAGAGCCGCGTTAATCTGCAGACATGCATTTGCATATTACAATACAGCTTAATGTGGACTAGTATTAGATTATTCATATTTTAGCTATAAATTTCTTTACAACGACATATAGCGGAGTACAATGTTAAAAGAAGGTACTTGTACCAGTTGTACCATCCATACATTTTTATTTAATTTGCGAGTTGTTAGCATATCTTCTGATATTGACAGCCAAACATATAAAAAAATAACAAAAATTTACGTTAATTGGGGATCATCAAAATAATTTATATAGTCATAACCTAAAAAGAAAATAATTATCAACAAATTATTATTATACCTCTCTCATATCATACTCAAATATTTTATCTGTATCAAGTTCATATTCCAGTTAAAATAACCTTACTAAAAATTTTAGGTTGATGTATGGCAACAAATGCACTGTCGTTTTTGTTTACATTTTTTGCCATTTAGGCAAATATTTTCTGACCGTACATGATTACAAAGTATGTCCAAGACAGAATGGGAGCAATAATCGCTCTTTGTTATGAAATAGTTTGAAGGTTAGTAGACCCTGGTTATGAGGTGAGATTAAGTTATAGGTTGTTGACGATCCGTGAACGGGTTAGCTGCCCGTGCGCCGCCCAGGCCCGGACTCGGCTCATTTGCAACTTTATTGTGATAAAGTTGAAATAAACACAAAATTCAATTTGTAGTCGTACACACGTGTAGTTTTAAAAAATTCTGTCATGCAGGAGTAATGTGTCAGAATTGTTCTAAAATAATATTTTTCTTTCAGGTTGTAGAACATTGACATTTCTCCAGGCTCCTGTCAAATTTCATGACGTTCTTTTGTATTCATTGAAATTTCATCAGAATAAAAAATGGATAACAAGCATAAAAACATGGTAGATAAATCATACTAGTGATATTTTTCTTCGTGGTTGTTCAAAGAATGGAAACCGATCGCGTGATGCCTCTCCCCGTTCTACACAGTTTTGTACTAAATACTAAAAGCTTTTAAAACCATTTTTTCTTTTAATTATTTTTACTATCTACCTATTTCAGAGAGGGTAATTAATGGTGTTTTACCAATTATATTTTGCATAGTTTCTTGCATGAACGATCATGTTCAGAGTAATGGTCGGTCACGCTCACCTACCATTGTGCCTTCTTTCGGACAAGGGTTAGGTAACAAGTGAACCAAACACAATTTATGAATAATTAACTGCATTGTAAATCTAGCTAGCACAGTTCGAGGTCTGTCGATGGCACGAATGCGGCTCAATTCCATCCGTCTTCTCAAGCATTGGCTATTACGTTCATTGTGTGCATAGTAGTTGTTCTGACGAGGAGCTAGTTAGTGTATAATCAAGGGTCCTTGCCGGCCGAGGATTACATACTGCGGCTCGGCAAATACACATTGTCATTTCGACCCTGCACGTCGCCGAGTATTTTTCTCCGATACCGTAATGCGCGAGTCACGAGCGGTTATGTAAGCAGGCTGCCGGCCGGCGCCGTCATTATAGGCATTACTGCAGGAACACTCGCTCTCTCGCCCCGCCATTGTCAAGATTGTGGGGTCAGAGAGACCCCGACGTTAACCAACTTGTAATTTCGCAACAACTATTCCTCTAACCCAATAAATCGCAGCAAAACAATTTACTTTGGAGATTCAAGAGCGTCTTATATCACGTTTAATGGTAGATATCGTGACCGCTCCGCGGTTATTAATTATGGAAATGATTATGACGGCTCATATTCTGCTCGTGTCGTGTCTAACGCTATACTAGGTAAGTGAGTAGGTGAGGTTACAATTGTCATAATCCAATGACGTAAGTATTATTTGCGTAGAGCGGCTTCACCTGCTTAGAGCGCGGGTCTCTAGGGCACACCTTGCCATTCACCAGGAAAGGCATTATTTTTCCTTAATCTACTGTAGGTACACGACAAACGACAAGGCGTACGCCGGCAAACTTGTTTGTAGTTATTTACAGAAATTTTGAGCCGTTGCGGGCATGTTTGTCGCGTGTGCAGCCAGATAAGATTTAACGATTGTCATTTAAAGTGGAAGTTGCGGTCATAAATGTTTCAAGTGGTTATTTTAAAGTTAAATAATTTTACAAAGCGGAGACATTGATACATTTGATAATCTCTCAGCAAATATGTGTGTACATAATCTAAAAATATTGTCAGTCTCTTTTGGCTTGGACAATGAAGTTTCAGTAAGCGTCGACCAACTATTTAGAAGAAAATTTTTGTATTGCCTAAGAAATTTGAAATTAGTCAAGTCGTCTGAGTTTCTTGACATATGATCTTGACTCAGCAGAAAGCAATCTAATCCCAAAACACCATGATATCCTATTCGGTGTGTCCTGCTGGTGTTAATTACTCTAATTAGTTATTTCTCCATATCACAGTATAAGGATATATCAGTAGTTAATCTCCGGCAGCGGCGGCGCGGTCGTTACTACTGCGCAAGGTCACGCAGGGTTGTACAACGTTACTATAATCGACTTCGTACAATGTAAGTTGTTGTAAATCTAATAGGTACTATTAACTGTAAGTAGGTTTTAGTATAACAATACCACGTCATGACACCACATTAGTCAGTATTGAAGACACAAAAAATCATTATAAATATATTACTCTCATACGCGCAATAGTAGATTGTGTAACAAGGGAGCAAAATGAGATATTTATGACGAGGACTTTTCACATCATCTATGGGGTAATTTATATGTTATACTAAGAATTATTTAAAACAAAAAAAATACAATAATAATAATATGTATTTGTTTATATGTTTTTATATTGTTTTGTAAGTGTTTTTTTTAATTTTACTTTTATACTCATATTGTAAAAAACCTAGCTTAAGAGAAAAGATAAATAAAGGAAATATGTACAAACATCTAAGTAGGTAGTTACCTACTGTCCTACTAGAAACGTAGGTACCTACTGTCCTACTCGTATTAGTAACTGTGTATGGCGCTATGCTAGTACCAACGCTCTTTCTACCTTTTTATCTAATAAAGATTCAAGTACGTATTTGTTTCTTAAATACTGACGAAATCATATTTACATAAAATGTTTGAATAGATGTTTGCACAATATTTAAGTAGGTACCAAACTTTCGAGCTAGATAGATCGCAGCATCTACCTAAATGTCGTTACAGATAAATCCTTATTGATTTTAATGTGTCATTCTAGCTTTAAATCTCACTTTTACGCCATTTACGTAAGCAATAATGTACCTAACACTGCAAAAATATAACAACCACTTACTTTTCTGGGTGTCTAGGAATTCTAAAGAATGACATTTCTGCATTTTGAGAACTTTCCATACACCCATAAACACTACAATAACGAAAATATGTCTTCGGTGCTGACGTCATTTTCTCCCGAACTCAACACGTCAACACAGCGCGCAAACGCGGCCCCGACTGTCCAGCCCAATCCCAGCCCAGTTTCGCATGTTTTCGCCGCATGCGAGGGGAGGGAGGGGGACACACCGCGCGGCGTGAAGTTTGTAAGAAGAGTTATTACTGGTTTTATACTGTGTCCATATGCTCCAGGCTTTCTTCCACTCCTAGCTCTAACCTGTTCATCAGTAACAATACGCTTGCGTCAAGTGGAGCGGAAATTTTCCAAAGGCAGGTTGGCACTGCGCACGCCGGCGGCATAGCAAAGAGCGCAGACGTGGCGGCGGCTTTGATCTCTGAATCACAAGTGTAACGTGACATATCCGTGCGGTCACTACCAGTACTACCACAGCTGAGGACTATCACTTCTAAAAGGCTTAACTGTCTATGGAGTTTATAGAGACATAAGTCCTCTTGAAAACTAAACCGTTCAACTGTTTTACGCGTCTCTGAACTTGGGTTTTGAACGGTTAACTGGATAGCTGTGATTTGGATAGAGTTGCTTAGATGAAGAACTTGGTCGTAATGTTGTATCTTATCTTGTGATCTTCGTTTGAGTAAATGGGGGTACTTGAAACATTTTATGTGTCTGATAGCTAAAGTAAAGATATGGCAAAGAAATGCCTGATGAGCTGATTCCGTGTCCTTAAGGCTATGATGTAGCTTTGTAATAAATTTTCAAATATTGACAACACGCTTGTACCCATTAACATAAAGCTTAATCAATAAACAATATCTGTCAGATTCTATAACGAAAACAAATGTACTTCCTTCCTCTCTCCTCGGAAACAGTGCTGTCCATTGACAACTCTCCAAACAATGAAAATTTATTAAAATGCAATAACAATAAAATTCGTGTCCGGACATTAGTGATGTTAAGTTATTCTCCAAACGCCACTTAATGAGAAGTGATGGGTTCGTATGAAAATAAAATAAAAATACAATGTGGGTTCCAAAGTCGGTGCATCGCGTATGCAGGGCGCATGTGCTTAAAATTACATGTCCTGTAGTCAAGAAATTCCTGCCACGGCAATGGCCGAGAAGAAATGGTCCTATCATCTCGTTAATATGTGGCTATGGCTACTCTTCGCGACTTAGGTTACCTCTTAAAAGCTACCTGTATAACTATAGTCACCTATAGTATATGTATGCATTATATCAGCGGTAGTTCGCGGTGTGAGCGTACGTGCATGCAAACAAAGACACGGACGCTTTTTGCAGTCCGATGGTGATGAACGATTTTTAAAAGACGGTTGCGAACTTTTTTTTTTGTAAACTAGCCAGTTATTGACCTTAGTCGTATTTGCGCGGATTACCGAACCGTTTATTATGGTTGCACTCAAATAAAATTACATTTAAAGTCGCTTAGTCGGTTTTGATTTAATTATCGGTTATCAACTTATCACCGAAACCCTGTATGTTTTAGTGGTGTTATCGTAATGCCATAACCGTTCTATAGCGAGCTATAAATCATTGGGCAGACACCCACGACGATCGACTGACTAGTCGACGACTAATCCGGGCTTAACGGCTTCTGTCGAAACGAATATCGATTTTGACGTACTCGAAAAAACTGAGAGTGGGAAGTAAACAAACTATAACCAACTAGTTTATTTAGCGTGATTTATTAATTGTCAACTCTTTTTTGAGGATGATGTTATGCACTTTATGTACAATAACTAGTTTTTCTAGTTTCTTTAAGTAGCTCTTTAAAAAGATTTTGTTATCGCGAATAGGTACCTACATGAAGTGCGTCTAAAAACACAGACCCTGCCAACTGAGGATTTATAAAAAATAAAAGAGGTCCAAAATGTACAAATACTTAAAATACAACATTGTTACCAATATTAACAAAAATGTCGAAACACTACTCGGTGTCGTTGTCGCACAACTCGACAGCTTTTCCGTTCCCGGCACTAGTTGTTATTCCCGCCGTCGCCTGTCACGCCGCTCGGTGGCACAATAATAAGAATTGTAATATAAAAGCATTATAATCCAATCACAAGGTAACGCGAGGAGTGACCGCCCGCGAGACGTATTTACCATTCGGGACGCGATCGAACCAATCGTAAAATATTTTTGGCTGTTAACAACCGAAGTATATCACCACTTGACAAAGACACACACATCGTTTCATTTACTATTCATTACGGCGCATGCACTACAGATTTGTATGACTGTACCGTTACCATGGGCTGCCCAAGTGAGAGCCGTATTACTTTACTCAGAAAGTAAGTGAGTTTACATTTGTTTACAATATATTGTGCCTAACTTCACGCCAAAGAAGCTGCTTCTATCCCTTTCTAAGTTTATCAATAAACGGAGAAAGAACCATGGGCGAATGCTACGCCTCTGGTGTTTACGCGATGGAACTAAAATCATAAGTAAATGTAATTTACCTATCGAAATCTGTCAATATAGGGTCTACTGCAAATTTCGAAACATACGCACTGAGGGATTCTTCCTCTTTCACTTTATACTGATAAGAGTAAAAGAGACGCATGTCCACATTTGATAACTTCGGTATTCGGTAGTAGGCCTCAAACCATAGGCCAAGTCATTCTGACGTGACATTTCTGTCAAGTTATACAAAAATCACACGGAATTTTCACGATTATATTTGCAGTTTTAAATAAAATTATGACTAACATATTGCATTAATTTATAACATTACGTGAAATTCAAGATTAGCTAAAATTGAATAAAAAGATAAACCAGTGAACAAATCAAATAAGGTAATGAGTTATTTTTGGCCATCATTTTGTACTATTTACAATTGAGATGATTATATTATTGCTCAAAGCAGTTTTTGGTTTCAGAAAGATGATGGAAGATATGATTGAAATCAATATTTCCGAACAAACCCGTATGGTATTCAGTCAACATGGAAGATGGTTCAATTGATATTAATACTGTGGCACTGTGGCAAAACCTTAGGCCAGAAGAGGGGAGCAGTACCAATTTATAGGTGTTTTTGTTCCGCGATGCACTTAATGGTATTATTGGCCATGATCATCACAGGTATATGTATAGAAGTGCTCCAATAAAAGAAAAAACCTCAACTCCAAAAAATAATCCTGTTACTAAAATAAAGTATTTCATTAATTGACTTTGTTTATTTGTGATGTTCTCAAGTAGTAAAGAAATAGAAATATTTTTTACAGAAAAAGGGTACATAGCATCTTATATAGAATTAGCTTTTGCCCGCGGTTTCGCTCGCGTACTAAAAGAATTCTTATTCAAACATATACAAATAATAAAATTTTCATTTGGATCCGTAGGTTTCTATGCAGACGTTTGTCTGCGTTTTTTTCGATTACTCATGTTACTATTGTTTTTAAAAAAGAAATGCTTGCAGTGGTTGTACAAATGTTACACAGCGACTACAGCGTAGGTAGTAGGTACGAGTAGATATGTATTCTATATACACTGAGGAAACTACATATTGTACAACAGAACTCACATAGCTCCGTATCTCGGCACTATTGTCGGTGGGTAAAAAGTACTTTCTCGCATTATCGTTTACAATTACCGATTGCCGACCGATTACCCCTATCCCTATCCCTAACCCTACCCCTATCCCTATCCCTATTAGGGTTTGCTCCCGGGAAATACCGGTACCGAAAGTACCGGGAATTCCCGGGATTTTCAGCCAAGCAAAGAACCGGGAAATGAACTTGAAGGCTGTTTTAAACCCTATAATTTATAAATTTATTATGCACACTATTGGTGCTTTGTAAATAATTTGTAATTGTTCAAAAATACTTCTTTTCATTCATAAAACATTGTATTGTGTAGTTACTAAATAGTCATAAGTTTAGCATTTCAATATGTGCAATATTACTTTTATGATTAACAAAGTAATTGTTATTCCTGTAATTGTTTCTTCTGCTGTATGTTGTATTAAATATTGTATGTTTGCACTGATGGCCAAGTTGCCAATGCTCCCAATAAATAAATAAAAAATTAGCTTTGTCAATTTTGACACAAGGACTTAGCTGAAATGTCAATCGTTGACGCTAAACCATGGACTTTAAATCTATGCGCTAAACGCCGATCGAAATTCAGTCTAGCTCTGTCATGTCAGTACGGAAAAGTGATAGAGATAGCTAAGCTACGATAACGATGTTATCATAATCGTTTGTGCATTTGGCTACGTGCCCTGCCAAAAAATTAGATACAATTTTTACTTGTTTCAAAATGCTTTTTCTATTCACTATTTTTGACTATCAAATTATAATCTTCATATACACCCCATAATGGCCTAATCGCCTTCAAAAGTTCTATACCTTACCTTAGACTTTGTCGTTACCTATGTCGATGTCGTTGTAATTGATGTTTGATATGTACGTAAACGCTGAATTTTAGGTTTTTAGTTTTCGTTTCACGTCAATTTATTAAATACTTAGCCTGTTACTCAAGAATATTACAAAATAAACAAAGTCACAGAATGAGATATTTTATTTCAGTAATAGGATAATTTTTTTGAAGTTTTTTCCTTTGGTTCACTTCTAATATATACCCACGAGATATGGTGTTATGGTGACTATGTATTGTGCATTGAGGAACTAACATGCCCATGAATTGGTACTGCCTGCTGCTGCAGGTAATCAGTTGATTCTTAACTGCCTCATTCATTATCAATTTGAACAATCTTCTACGTTGGGTTTGCTGAATACCATACGGCTGGCATGGAAATATTGTTTTCAATAATATCTTCTTTTTCTGAAAGCAACCAATATAATCATCTCAACTGTAGCTAAACATTACAAAATGATGAATAAATATACCTAACTCATTACCTTTGTAAAAGTATCAAGCACTGGTTTCATCACTGGTTTATCTTTTTATCAAACTACTGACAGTACTGACTAACTGCTACATTTAAGCTGTTCTTTAATTTCACGTAATATTATACATTAATACATATTAGCCATAATTGCATTTAAAATTGCAAATATAATCGTGAAAATGTTGTGGGATTGTTATATAATTTGACAGTGACACATCAGAGTGAATTGGTGGTTTACTTTTACGTTAGTGACTGTCATGATTACTCACGTAAAGTATTGAGTTTTCACTAGAGACTGTCAAATAGTTCTGGTTCTATTGACTTCATACAATCAGAAAGAGAGCGCCTTAGCTGTAAAGTTAGGAACGTATTGAAAACTCGGAGTAAACACGTTAATAACTTATGGTACCGATGAAAATTTTAGTACGTGAGCGTTTCCGCTTGGAGCGCTGTTCAGTTTTTCCATACATTTTCCGTAACTCTCACTGAAAACGTAACGTATTTTTTAACTCAAAAAAGTCATGGTAAGGCTACTGGTTTGGATTACTTTGTTGAAGGAAATCCGCCTAATTAGCGAATGCATTTTGCCGTCAATCCGTCACGGTTGTATCTCATGCGTTCATTAATGATCGGCCAATTAATATTACTAAAAATAATTATCTGCAACCAGTTTCGGGACGTCGAGTATTCAGTTGCAAATAAACTTTCATGTAAACACACCTAGGTAAGTAGCAAAAGTTGTTGGTTGGCTTCTGTCCCAACACTTAGGATGATTTGTCTTTTAGTTCCTCTTCAATCAAAGGTTAGATAAGATCGTGGCGATTAGTTGACTTCTGGACGGAACAGCCCTCGCGCAACTAAAATAGTCACGCAAGTTCATCGGCCGTTCATCTTCTGGGCCAGCATTCTTCCCGTCTCATATTTATCTTAAAGCTGGCTTCCAAGCTACTTACAGACTTGTCACCATTTGATTGTGGAATGCAAAATATAAGCGGGGTAGCTAATGTTATTACGAAACCAAAACAGACATCGTTTCAGCTTTAGTAGGCACCTAAAATACTCGGCGTCGATACGACGATCAATAAATTAAAATTAATTCGGCGTGCGAACGCTGAGATCCGATACGCGATACCGACGCCTACATTTATCATTCGCTAACACGTCGGACATTTCACAGGGGACGCTCGCCGCGGGAACGTAATCTTTATTACAACACTATAGAGGTTACGCCGCGCCGTACCGATGATTGAGCACGTAATGAACTGTCCTCCAACAAAGGATAACACGTCTAAAGACAATGCGTGGAAGGGATAAGATGGCATGCGTGCGGTAGTAAAGGCAGGAGCATACGCACGGCACGCTCGCGTCGCGGATGCGGCTGATGTCACGGTTTGCAAATAAACCGCACCAGACTGGACGACGCTGCGGCCTGACCTTGGCGACCAGCGAGAAAGTTCTCACGACAGACTCCCCTATCTCTGTCCACAACCAGCTACTAAACATAACATAACCGCCTAAGTCCCGCTTACACATAAACGATAGGGTTACAATTCTGAACTGTAATCAAATTGGTATACTTAGGGGAAGTAATTGCACTTATTACCGGAAGACGTCATGCTGCGTGGCGCATCAAGCGCAGGGCATGAGCACATTAGCGGTATTCCACACATGCCGGTTACGAGGCAATTTTAACCGAAGGGGCCATTTTCGCCGCGAGCTAAGGAAAAGAGGGCGCTCACTTTAGATTTAACCACGCCTTAATATGTCTGTGAATGTATAAATAAGGGGCGGATAAATGAAATTAAAGCATTATTTTGGTGTTCGCTTTACATATTAGCTTTAAAAATAAATACCTAATCACCTAATGAGAATTTTACATGAAGAAAAAGAGTAAGCATTCTGTAAGTCAAATAATGGATTATACATACATAGTAATATTAAACAGATTCACTTTAATTATAACTTAACAATGGTAGTTGAATATGCAAAAAAAAGATAAATGATTCTCATGTGTCTAACAGAGCAGCTGAATAGCTAAAAAGTTTCGTCAACTGCAAAAGGGGTGAAAACCGTTACAGAGAGTAAACACCCGTAGTTCGTGAAACAAGGGCCAGGGGCCTGCGGCGCGGTGATAAGATCTGGAGTTGCATCTGCCATGGGGGCAGGGTTCGGTTCCCGGTCGTGCTGTGAGAATCCGCGCGATTGGTTTATGATTTTAGTGAGATTGTCCACTGTGATTAGCTGTACGGGCAGATTACTTCTGCGGAAATAAATAAATAAATCAATACTTGTCAGGGAATCGGGCGAAACTCGCGCGATCGATAGGGGCTTTCGTGCACCACTATGTTCCAATTCCAACTGATATGTAATTCAAATTCTATACAGCTGAAGACATCTGCAATTCTGCAGTTTAGATTTCCTTGAATAATACCTACATACGTAGCTAGAGATATAATTTCATCCATGTCAATGAGTAATGTAACCGAATCCTTTATTCGTCTTTATGAATTGTTGGCCCCACAAAAACATTCTCGAAACAAATCTAAACAAGCACTCGAGATAATGAGAACGCGTAAAACTGGCATCCTACTCGAGAGGACTTAATGTGGGCCATACGAATTACGTATGCATACGAGATTTCCCCAGATAACGCATCTGGAATCCTAATTTAATTTCCGTGCCTTATTTGTGTTAGTTTTTGTTTTCTATTAGCCTTGGTGAAATGTATGGGTACGGTACGAGTACAATCCGGCTGTGCAAATGGCGTATCTAGTACAATGACTGAAAGCCCTTAATGAATAAAAAGCACGACCCCATACCACGATATTGCTTTGTAATTTTCATTTTTATAGCTGTTAAAGTGGTCTTTGTTTTTTAATGGTTAACATACATAACAGACTTTGCTTTATAAGGTGTAATACCTACGTAAGCGACTTAATTATTTTTTGTGTCAAGCAGTAACGTCTGGTCTGCAAACAATAACTTCAATGTTATTTACTTATGTTCTGATTAATTTGATTAAGTCATACAGGTCAACAGTTAGGAAATTGCAGACACACGTCAATTGTTACATCTATACTTTGCACGAACAATCCGCCGAACCTACCCCGAGCAACCCTGCGTTTGGCGCGCAACTGCTGATTTGAACTCCTTGGTACCGGGCAGGTAGGGCATGTGGCGAGATGGCGCGATAACACGAATTATTCATACGCTTATCGTCCGCCATCGCCCGCTATTGTGGCCCTGGCCGAACGCGAGGGTGCGCGGGCCCTGTCAAAACGTTGCTGTGCACTCCGCCTAATGCCAAAGATTGATTATTTTACAGTAATTACTGTTTTGTACAGTATTTGTTGTAATGACCGGCAGATTATGCGATTAAGCCTATAGCAGCCGTCCGTTTTTGTATTACACTAATAAATTACAATGTTCCTATAATTGGCGCGAAAGTCCTGCCTATGCATTACCATTCGAAAATACGAGTAACATAGTGAAACAATACGCGACTTTTCACTGAGGAGGATCATTTGTGTCATTCATTGAACTTTTTGTTGTTCGATCGGCTTGTCTAGTCGGCCAGAGCGCAATGTATGCCGTACGGGCTCGATAACATCGCTGATAGACGATAATCTCTGCTGCGATCGACACCTGGCCATGTGATGCGGGCATGTACTCGTATGAGCCTATTGTCTAAATATGTAAGCACGTGTATACAGGGAGTCTTTCCCTAAATTTCAGTTTAGCTTTTTCACTTTGCCTCATGCTGTGGAAATATACCGTTTTCATACCTATTATGATTGAATAAAAGCGCATACATTTAACATATTGTACACGGTGAGTTAACCGTAAGTAACCCAATAGTTAAGTACCCGCAGCGCGCTGCAGGGCCGCGGGGCGGCCGCGGCAGGGAAGGCCCCTAACAAACCCACCAATCGAACCAGCCCAACAGATATCATTACGGCACCCTTCCAAATGTACACACCGGTACATATGTTGTTCGCCTTCACGTTTAAATAATAATTGTCAAATACAATTGAATTAAAAAGGGGAGGCCTGACGCCAACACGACCTGAGCGAATGAAGCGCCGCTACTATTTTTCCGTTTCGCAAACAGAAGCTTTTGTTGAATAGTTTCACGATTTAACCACGTACGCAAACAAATCAACGCGGTGTATAATCAGAAGTGAGTACATAATTAATGAAATTTCCAGCTGGCCTACTATTTTAATTGCTCAGTGTTGTGACACGGCGCTTTTGAAACATTTCGGAAAAGAGCGGCCTTTGTTCACGGACGCGCCCGGCCGCCGCTCGGAATTATACCCATTATTTGTTTATCAAATATGCATTAGACTAGAATATTCATGACCGCGATAACAATATTTTGAGATGAAGATGTCGTGTGAAAGACCAGTTGTTAGACACAAATGATATTAATTTAGGTAAGCGCGGGCGGGGTAACAAAACGCCTTCGAATGATCCCTCCTAATGACGGCAAGTTTTGATGTTTCGGGCTCGTGTTACGATGCCTCTCCTATCAGTAGATCTCGTCCGCGACGATAATGGTTACTTAAACGCTCGTAAACTCGAAGAGGTTAAGGGAATCAAAGTACGAATGCTAATGTCATTGCGCGTTTAGGTAAATTACGACTTCAGATCTTCATACTCGCATACCTAATAACTTTAGGAATCAATTTACAAGTGTAGAATAATATGTTTTTGTGTACGCAGGTCGAACGCTAAGCGGCGGCAGCGGGCAGGTGTGTCGGCCGCACTTCCACACGCCGCTGCACCCATGGCTGGAGTCGAAGGCGCTGAGCGGCGGCGCGTGGGGCGGCAGCTTCCAGCAGGAGGCGGCGCCCGCCGACAAACCCCTCTCCCCGCGCAGCACCACCACCCGCACCCCCTGTTCTCGTTCCCGCCGACGCCGCCGAAGGACTCCACACCCGACTCGGTGGCCGCGGCGGCGCTAGGCCAGCAAGACTACCAGGCCGCCGTGGCCCACGCGACGGCGATGAGTGTCGCCTTCATGCAGCAGCAGCAAGAGCTGCCGCTGTGTGGGGACGTCAAGCCCATGATGGGCGCGCCGCCGTCCAAACAACGCGAAGGTGCGCAGCCGGAGTCGTGTCCCCAGGAGTCGAGTCAGCCCTCCGGGGAGTACAACGCCCAGTACAACGCCGCCGGCGGCGACTACTACAACTACCAGGGCAAGGGGTATAGTGGGGCGCAACAGCAGAACAAACCGCGGCCGAACAAGACGCGAACTAGCGCCGGTGAGTCCGCAGGGACTTCTCGCTCGCCTTGCACCGCCTCGCCTCTGGGACGCACGCGATACTCACACCATCATACAACGCTTACCCGATCACACTATCCAATTAATGTTATACAGTTAACAATAACTGTCAAGGCTCAGTAGTTTATAAATCCGAGACGCGGAGCTGCTCTCTTTATCAGACTATCACAGAGCTTTCACTTATGAGTACTAAATTCACAGTCGTTATAATCGGCATCTAAATCAAATAGCCTTTGAGGCGTTCCAAGACTCGTTAATCGGGAGCCTCTACAAAATGGCTGCCGCGATAGTACTCGCGTAATTAGAATCTCAGCTCCATTTATTCGACAATGTCGATTTATTAATTAGATAAGCACTTGGAGATTAATATTTCGTTATTTCCAAATGTCATTGTGCGGTAATAATTATTGGAAGTGGTCGATGTGGTCGGATAAGCGGGGTATCCTGCACCGGGCGTCGGTTGTGGCGCCACACGTTTGTGTTCAGTACACGGGCTTGGGATAACTAACTGGTCTAACGCTTACCTAACACTAACACAAGGTGGAGGTCACTAACATACGAATATGATCATTAGCATCCATAATGAAGCGAAGAATTTCGATTGGCAAAACGATGTTTATTTAATATCTTCTTGGTAGGTCCATCACGCTTGGATATTTCCCGAGATGCACAAGGTTGGTCGGTTGAAGGCGGAAGACGCTCGTACCTGGATGTTCCCATGGCTCGATGTCGTCCACGCGGGGCTGTTAGGCGCGCGGGCCACAATATTCATTGTTACGTTTAGCATGTGAACTCGGGTCTTTTGATGTTGACCAAACAAACCAACTGTTTCTCATTACTTAATTGCAACTTACTATTGTCTTTACGCAATTAAACAAATGGTTTAAGTAGATTTCTATTAACTCTCAAGACCATTTTCGTCATTTCATTAGAGTTTAATTGCTAGGTTAATTCACGTCACTTTCGTTTAATTTAATGAACGGACATCGTAGTCCATTGGCAGTTTTATTGTTGTGGCTCTAACAGGTGCAGCTCAAGTTAGAGACTATATATGTTTTTAAGAATACATAATTATATCTCGTGTGATTTGCGGATTAGCAACAATGAATAGATAATTAATAAAGTGTATCGTTTACTCGTACGGCTCATTTATTGAGATATTGTTCGTCATGACCTTTACGCTAATGCGTGCATTGTTGCGCGGGTTATTGTGATGCAAACTTTTCGCAATGCTACCATAGCGGGTACGTATTATAACCAAAAATTACTCAACAGTAAATTGTGTTAACACCACATAATGCGACTGCTTTATTTCATACATATTTAAAATTGTAATTATAGCCTCTCACACTTGTTAAGCTTTGACAATGGACGGGAACCAAAAATGGCCGTCCTGTATTGTCTCACATCGGGGTAATGAATGTGCAACATTGCGGCCATTGAATAGCGAGCCTTTTCAACTGTGGGTTCAATATTTAGTGGATTTTCTAATGGATTAACGCTAGCATGGAATCTCACGCGCGCGAATAAAGATCTCCCTGCACTGGTTAGAGATGGTTTCCCATAAGATTACGGCAGGAAAGCAAATGAAAACGCCGCGCTAATTAAAAAGCATAACACGGAAGAACTATTCAAAGACAATCCATCTACATGTCAAAAGCGAATATCCATTCATACAATTTTCCCTTTAATGCTGTAGTATGGTAATCGTAACACGGAATAACGAAATAAAGTGGCCTACGCAAATGTTTCAGGCTCCGCCGTAATTGAAGGAGACAGCTATAGATTATGTAGGTTTATTCTATCAATTTGTCTGCGAGGCAAATGGTAAGATTCCGCCATAGGCTATCCAATTAATTACAGTGGTCTGGTATCCAATTTATACAGTGTTTACGCGTCGTTACTCGGTTTTTGTCCGGTTCAGCGTGTTCTCGCTAATTGTTGTAAAAAACGTAATGCCATACACTACCATACCTACTAGTTACTGGCGTTACTACCCAAGTAGGCGCGTTAGCATTTTGTAATACCACATTCATTATATTCGCACTTGTGGAACGTCGGAAAATTCTTCAGAGCTTTATCGGCGCACATGTTCCGAGAACGTGGAAGTATCAGCCTATAAATTATCTCATTTGTATACTAATATCTCATAACGCCGTTTTAATGCATTTAAAAATATGCGTTATTTTGATAAGAAGTTTACAATGAATTTATTTGCATAAGTTTTGGCGACGATAAAATTAAATTGAGTATTCTTGATTGTCGCCGATTAGGAAGCAAATGGTAGCATGTAAATCCGCGGGAGGCGAGTGCGGCGCAAGTCAGGCCGTTCCTCGGTGGAAGCTATATGATAATGTGCAGAGGCCGGATGTGGCCCATTCCATTGTTGCCGATCGCCTGACCTCGGCCCAGCGCTCCTATCGAACCCCGTTTCCAGAATCAAACCTCTTCATTCAATCGCTAAACACTCTAGACAACGCCGTCTTCAACACTTAAAGTTAATGCAGTATCGATGGCGCAGCTGCCGTTATTGTCTGTACCCACAAAAACTGCAGTTAATTGATCTGAACGATACTTCGTTACTTAAGTACCTGCTTGATTGTTTCTTGTAATCGACTGTTAATTACCGACATTGTGTTATACGGTAACAACTGTTAGTAACGTTCATGGTGTGGCTGTATGCCAGCCATACAAATAATCTTAAAGGGCATTTGTTATTGTATCGCATTTAAAATCGGATCGCAAATCACGCCCAGATTTCGGATAAAACATAACAATTAATGGTGTACGGAAAATCGTGACTAAAAACTGCCCAAATAGTTGTTGTACAAAGGAATGTCATGGAAAGGGCATTTAAAACAAATGGGCAACCGCCGCGCACCAACATCGCGAGCACAGCGTTCCAGTCCATACTTTCTAAAAGTCCGTTCATTCAAATGGCATTTAAATTAAACAATTCAACAATATCATAATCAGCTCTTAAATAATATGCAGTGGCTGGTCATTGTGGCTTTCTTCCTTACGATTTCGTACCTTAACGTTGCGGGATAAAGTTTATTTTTCACTGTCTGCTGTCTGTTACCAAGGGTCTTTCTTAGCTACGATATTCCGGGCTACCTATGACCGGCAATGACATCCTAAGATGTTTGCTGATAGAGTACGTCTCTTTCTGGCTACGAATTTGTTTAATTTTAGTATATGGATAGTTGGATACTGCTGTCGCGTCGGCAAGCAACTAAACATTTGTTTACAAAAAAAGAAAACAGAGTTGGAAAAGTCACAATGCGTTCTTGAATATCTAGTTTCTGTTTTAGATATATTATACCTATACCTATTTATAATTCTTTGCCAGAAAAAATCTTTACGATATTAGCATTCGAAGTTGACACAAAATCTAAATCCATTACTTAGAACCACGATTTCCACGAAACTTCAGATTTTCAATAGATAATTTAGCAGCAGGATTCCGGGATACACCCCTCAACGCAAGTTATGTCGTTGCGACTTCGTCGTTGCATGCTCTTGCGCAACCAATTACCGTCGCCGTACGTGCGCGCCACGGCCCGCCGCGCCGCAGGAATGAAGTCCCGACTCCACTATAATATGTTATTATTTAGCATCCATTCTTTCGTGTGCTAACAGCTAACACTCCATATAACTATTCGATGTTTTTGTTTACAATGTTTGTGCAAAAAGTCGCTAATGGAATTTATAAGCTTGGTAGGTAGTAACTCGTAACTCGAATTCCTTAGAATCTTTCCTGATGAAAAAAAAGTATAAGAGGTATATTTCTTAGTAGATTTTTTTTAAATTTATAGTCGAAGAAATATGGATGTCATGGACACAAAAATTAATATGTAGAAAAATGTGTATTTACGGTTATAATGCGTTATATTTTTGCACACTAATGTTATTAATCATTTTGCCAAGCAACTAAAGCATTAATAGGTATCTAAGTAATTATTGTACATAGTCGCAACACTGCTAATGAATATTTTTGTAAGTGTTACATACATACATACACACCGAAAACGTGCACGTACTCTGTCCGTCACGCTCCGCCGATGCGGGTTACAATTGCATTTTCGAAATTTGCATTTTATTTAAGCCACGGAACTTCAGTGATTAATTCAATTATAATGAGGACAATAGTGTTTTGAATACAATCCTGACAATCGGGCTTGAAAATGCTTTTGATGTAGGTGCCAAAGCCGAGTGAAAATAATGAGTTAATTAGTGGCACTTCCGAAATACTCACATTTCCTGTGTTTTTTATTTCATATTTTATTTTATTAACGATATATCTGGTAACCATTTCTTTGGTTACCGATTGGCGCAATAAATTATCACATCCACTAGTTTCTCTCTAGTATAGCTATTTAGGTGGTGCAAAACTAATCGTTAATAGGACACCTAGAAGCTAGAAGTGAAATCGCTTTGCGCAGCGCATGGAATACGTTTGCGAAAATACCGAGAATAAATAGACGTGTAAACTCTCCTTATTTAAATAATAAGGTCGTATGTTATCATTCTGCTGTAGTGTTACAAATTGATTGTCTTTGTCAAATATTGATATCAATATAGTGAGATCAAGCTAACTCAACAAACACAAACACTTCTCTCCTGTAATTTATTCAAATCGGTGCAAAATTAGTCTAGACCAGCCATTCTCAAAGTGTGCTCCGCGGACCCCTAGGGCTCCGCAAAGCCTCTCTGGGGGCTCCGTGTGAATTTTGGGTACCTGATATGCAACTTCAACTCTCTTCCATAAAACCAAATATTCACCAATTGTTAAAAAATAAAAAAAACTGCTTCATGTAATACCTCACATTAGAATCTAGTGATTAGATTTTACTATCATGATTGCTTATTAAAATAAAGATTGCAATAAAAAAAAATTTAAGGGTTCCGTCAGATGTTTTACTTTCTTAAAGGGTTCCATGGGAAAATAAGTTTGAGAACCGCTGGTCTAGACGAACTTTGTACTTTAGTTCTGATTTGACTCAAACAAGACGCATCTTTAGGACAAAACCGACTCAACTGAATATCGATCTGTTTCAGCGTAAGGTCGGTCTCGTGCTGAAGGTGCGAGGCGAGGAGTTTCTTAACTTTAAATTGGGATAAATCTTCTGATTAATTTAGTTATACGCGATATAATAAAAAGGACCGTTCAAATTTTGCAGTGTCTTTTGAAGTCAACGAAAATGAACAACTTTCTTTATGGGACAAATGCTGAAATCGCAAAACAAAAATTTGGCAGTTTCATACATTTCGACTGTCATGATGTCGCTTATTTCTATGGAACAGCCAATTTTTTCTCGCGCGTTCAACATAGGTCCTATAATAAAAGTTGTTCATTATGCCCTCAAAAGTCAGTATGCAAAGTTTGAACGGTCCTTTTTTATTTCACCCTGTATAATTTTCTTCGAGGGTAGACTGAATTTATCCGAGTCACAAGACTCACGAGAGAACTTGACTCATTCTGTTCGGCAGTAGCTTCGCAGCAGTGCGGTAATTACCCGGGTTCAGTGCAGCGCTGCGCTCGTCACACGTAATTATCTCCGGACCGTAATAACGAATGCAAATATCGTCCGGCCGGGCGCATGGACGTGAAAAATGGCTTCATTCCTTCAGTCAGAGACGACTGGGAAACATTGCGAACGTTTAAAAACGTACCAATTATAACTAGCTCTTTTTATATTAGGTTTCCCCAATATTCGTCCCGGTTTAGAGCTACATCAGGACAGTCTCTCGAAAAAAAGAGTTGTACCTCTATAAATAATAGTTGGCGGAATTTAAAATAAAAGGAGTTCAGCTATGTGGAGCAAGCTATAGTGATCTGACGAGGAAGACTCGTGAGGTCTATATAAAATTTTCATTACGCCACAATAACATAGTATTTTATAAATTTATTGGACCAAACCATCATCAAACTAATGAAGAGAATTACAATGTTGATCAAGCATGTACGAGTACTTACGGCTTCAGGGTCTCTAAGCGTAATAGCAACATAACTTTACGGTTAAATAAAACTAATTTACAAGACCTGTTTATGAATAGATTTTTCTAAGTAGGTACATGCCCAGCGTATGAGCTCGACGTGGTTAAGAAAACTTGAACGAGATATCCCTCGTTCTCATTTGCATGCACGAAGACACATGCAAATTTCAATTATCGTTCATATAATAATAGACCAATAACGTAAGAAAAACCACAGGATTTCCAGCCACGTTAATGCTTAATGAAAGGAGAGGCCTCACTCGAGATCATTGGCTTCCATTAAAATTTCCTATTTGCATACGGGCATGTAATTAAGGCCTAATAATAACAGCCTCTCTGGCGCAACAAAGAATAAGTTTTGAGCAATAATGTAATGGTTTGTATGCAAAATAGCTTCACCGTTACGTGTTGATGGGCCGGTGCGCCAAGAGCGCGTCACGGTACACGGGAGCGAATTAGTCCTTCATTTAAATTACATTACCCTACTACACGTCGTGGCTATAAAACTAGACTAGTTTTTGTGGCGTTTTATTGAGGAGTAACGGCGGCGCCGGGGACGCATCGACGGTTTTCCCTGCACCCGGAGCCGCCGGGTCAACATCACTCGAGGCCGCTCTCGTAAACTGCTGCGTGGTTTTCGGTGTTTTCCCCACGCGGGAGGGCGTGTGAAAACATCGAGCCGAAGTACGCTCGTCTGGAGACTCTTGAAAAATAAAAACCGCCCACTCTGCTACGTAAATATGGCAGATGAAAATCTTTTATCGCGGTCACGTAGCGCGGCCGCGTCACGACCGCCGTCACTCCCCGCAATAAAGAGAATGGACCGCATTCTAATTTTGAACAAACACTGGAGATTTCGCTAAAACTATTTTTTTGCCAGATATAATAGGGATGGTGCGTTTTCACATCAGGTCAACGGTCAATTATCTTTTTATTGCCAAAAAACAGGTTTCAATGCTTTGTTGCCGAAAGGCAGTTCAATTACCGTGTAAATAAAGACGTAACTTTTACAATGCGAGCGGATCGAAAAACGGTTATCGTGACGATTGAGCCAATCGAACCGGCCTGGACAATTAAATCGGAGGGTAATTAATCAGAAATACTGCTCTCTTTAATAATACGTGTAATGTCGAGCCATGAGGGCAGGCGGCAGTAAATCTCGCGCGCCCGCGGCCGCCGACTTTCACAAACGACCATAGTTTTACCAAATAGAGACGTTACTATTCAACTAAATCAGTCTCAAAGCGAGAAACACTAACATCAAACTTCTCGTTCCGTGTAATATCCTGTTATTTTTTCCTAATAATCGTTATTGGTGTTTATTTATTACAATCTTCGGAACAAATTACAGGCTTTATCGACACAAATAACAAAAAAATAAAGGGTTAGTCCAAAAAGTGAGTCGTCGGTTCGATCGCAATAAGTTTTCGATAAGGTCCGGGCGATTTAATTGCCGGTTGTGATCTGGTTTTACATAAAAAAGATGAATGGCTGCTCTGCCTAAAGCTCGTAAACCATTCTCGGTTCGTTTAACTTATTTTTTCTATCGCATTCGGTCACTTTCACCTTCTCGTTGCGCGTCCTTACGAATATTAATTATGCAGAGGATCGTTCTCTGTCCCGACGTGAATAATCAGATCTAGATACATAATGTTATTATAGAGATATCTACCGATATACGATCTGCCGATACAATCTGTAGGGCAATAAACTTGTATCATTGAATCTATTACCGTCTGTTAGTAAACATACGAATGTGACTTTATTGATTTGGCTATACGTGTACGCACAATGCCGGGTCAGATTACATTTTGTGCGCGTTTCATCGCATATTATTATAAAATATGTGAACTTGCGTACAGGACGTGAGAGTAACGAGATGAGATTCTTAATTAGATTGCAGTAAATCATCGATCGAGTAATCGAGTTTAGAGAAAGATTGTGGGCGGGCGCGTGCATCCCATATTGTGAACACATCCTCTCGCTAACCATGTAAATATGGTACCCACATTTGCTCGTTTTGGTGGTAATCGTTCTAAAATCGTAAAAGAAAGCTGGTTGCACAGTCTCCGCGGAGGGTGACTCATCCTGGGGGTTAAATGTAAATATTTCATGCATGATTTAAATAGTAAGTGGGCATGAGTCATTTTTGATCCGTAGGTATTTTGAGAAACCATGCTTCAGTAGATATCTGTGCTGTGAAAACAATGAGTTTAATAGCGTTGAGCTTGTTTCATCATAGATTAACAACAAATGGATGAGATGTTATGCTTCAGTGTAATATTATTTTAGACGTGTTCGTACACAGATTGCGAAAAATCAGCATGTACATACATTACCTTATGGCTCTGGTTCCGCTCTGTTTCCCGCTAGACGCTCTCGAACATTTTTGTAACATCATTTATTTTTATAGCGATTAGCTTTTGTTATTGCCGTTTCCAAAATGCTAATTATTTTATAACACGTAAATTCTTACTTGTTCCATTTTCATTTAATATTGGTCAGCCATTTTAGGATCGATTTCTAGTTACCTTTGGCCTGAGCCTTGATAAATAAAATAATTTAAAAATAAAACGAGGTACTGAGTGGCTTTACTTATTTAAGTGACGCGTTCGGAAACTAAAAATATTGAGCATTTGAAGGGCGCGGCTCGGCTCGGCGCGCGCTAAGTGTAACTTTCTCTTGTTTTCCTTGCGTGTAAAAAATCTTGATAGAATTTTTCCTCCGGCATTACGGTACGCTTTCCCTGGTTAATTGAATATATTACTTACTTTTCGTTGTAAATTGCAATTACTTTTATTGTCTAAGAGGTAAATGCTTGTTCCTAGCGTAATAAGTGTCTGCATGCTTTGTTAGTGAAATTTGATTGGTAATGTTTCTGAATGTGTTTTTTTCTCTCATCTCCCAGCCTGCCAGGAGACAGGTAAATCACTCACTAAACACTTAACATATTGAATTTCATTGAGTTTCTTTTAATTTTGCAGTGTTATTGCTTACTATTTATATTGTTCTTTATGTGAAAATTTTTGGTTTTCATGGTGTTGGTTTTTGTTTTGCTTGTGTGTCTTTATTTCTAATTATTTATTTTATAAATGATAACGTTATTAATAAGTACCTACATAACTACAAGATTACAAGTATTATTTCAAAGTATTTAGGTAGTAGTTATCTGTATCTTATAGTGACAAATTAAGGCAATAAGTACATAATTTAATTGCAAAAACTTGCTCGGAATAGACACTACTTTTAAATTAATATTCACCATCTAGTTTATTCTTCTCTCACCCATAACGAAGCACAAATAGTAGGCTTGCCAAAAATACACTCGCTCATGGCGGGAATCAAGATTCCGGAATTCGAACATTATTATGACATATCGCAGAAACCGCCCATTTAAGCGCGTACTTTTGGCAAGGCGTTCTCAAATGTAGTAATTTTCCTGAATTTCCTTTAGGTGTGTTATTGTGGTTAATGGTGTGTGTTGTGTGGCAGAGGGGCGGGAGTGCGTGAACTGCGGCGCGACGAGCACGCCGCTGTGGCGGCGCGACGGCACCGGTCACTACCTCTGCAACGCCTGCGGCCTCTACTACAAGATGAACGGACAGAACAGACCCCTCATCAAGCCCAAGCGAAGATTGGTGAGTGTAAGAATCCGACCAATTTGTGTACAAGCCCTTACCACCCGAGCCTCTCGAGTTGGCAGATTTCGACACCCAGATATGAAAATTGAAAACCCGTCATTAACTATTCATAAATCTCTGTAATCAAATTACGATTTGAGTGCGTTCTTACAAATTGAATGAAGTGTCGAGGATTTGCATTTCTATTAGCAACTCTAGCTGTATCGGACGAGGATCTCAGAAACTGCGTTTATCTTCGTACAATCGCGCTTATGTACAAGAAGGCGGTTCGAGCCGGCGGAATGGGTGATGTTTACTGTTACGGGACGCCAATAAAAAGGCGGGGCATGCACGCGGGCACGACGACGCATTAAACGCCACAAATTGGGCTCGTAAGAAGTTTAGCGTTTCGACGAAAACCGTCGAGGTTCGTCGCTCGCCTAGCTCCATGACCGCCATAAATCTTGCGGTTAGACTCCTAATCTGAGGTCGACGCATAAAGCCGAAACAATGCGACATTCGGCCGGCGCGGCGGGCCGCACGGCGGCCGCGGCTAACGACTGGCCCGTGCGCACAATTGTACAATTTACCTTAATACTCGCATCGCGGACATAAACTAGCGGAATGGCCGTTGTACGTTGCACCATCTCCGTCATTCAACCAGACCGACTCCCTCTGCTCAGACTCTCAATGACAGTATCAAACATTATTTTGGCATTCTCGTACTCACTCGTCATGGTTCTTTAAATTACACCGGTTTAAACAACCAACCGCGTTTTGCGTTTTAATTTACATTTCAACTATAAAATGTGAATTAAAAAAACGGTTTTATTCGGTTGGACGGTTGAGTCACGGCTACCCGGATGTCGGTGCGGGTATTTAAACTCAGCGTACTGTAGAGAGGTACCGTTGAAGGCTTGGAAGAGATTGAATTCTCACTTTTATTTTCATGTGGGAAATGCGAGACAATGTGCTTCCCGGAGAGATGCAGTGCAAGAGCTAATCCTGAAGCATTCTCGCGCCGGTCACTGAGCGCCTGCATAACCTTTTGAATTACTTCTTTAAGATAGCACTATTTACCACATAAATAGTGCGTGGATTTTTAATTGAAAATGTAGGTTCCCTTTTTGACATCTAAGTTATTGTGGCCAGTAACATATAAGGTCGACCTTCACTAATTACGGTAAAACTGCGTTTAATAACGTAAATATCTAACAGTATCGTTGCGTCAGTCGACACATGCTGGCGAGAATTAATTAAAAGTCCAAAACTAGTACACGGCAATTAGTGGCTGCCATTACACGGCGACCTTGTCCACGCACCTAATTGGACAATGCGGCCAACTTAGAACAACAGAATCCACCTAATCTCGTTTATTTACTCACTTCAATTTCCCTGCACTTGGCTCCATTTTGAAGGTTCCCACAATACAAACGGTTACGCGACACTTACATGCTCGTTGGGCAATTATTTGTTGCACCTAATAAAATAATTATAATCTAATAAGATAAGCGTTAATTTGGTTTATAATATTTATGAGCTTCACGAGTAATTAGAAGTCGAAAGTAATTTAGTGAAGAAGTGACAGGGTCTCATTTGAATATGTTCTTGTGGACTGTGGTTACATGTGAGGTACAAATTATAAGCATGGATATAGAAGACACTATGATTTAAATTTAATAATTACAAAGTCACGACACAGATGGGGTTGTCAATGAGTATTTTGTTAATTCAATAAGCTTATTAGGAACTAATTAAAGAATTTATTTTGACAACCTCAAGTTGGTGCTGGCCAAATATTTAGAATATATATGAAACTAGACCTTAGAGTACTACTTCATTTGAATAGCCGTACATAATAACTGTCACATTAGAACATGTGCTTATTAAGATAATAAGGCGCGATCGCATGATAGCCGTGGCTGGTAGCTCGAACGGATAGTGCGAACTCTTCGCCGAGCCACCGGGCAATAAAACGCAGCACCGGGACCATAAAGCCAGGTATGCAATACGAGCTATGTCCTATAATATTTCTCCCGGGAGAAAAAGGAACGCGTGAGAACACTGGGAACACGTCCCAAGTTATATTTGTACAGCGAAAATGCCAGCTTCACTTGTAGATGGTCGGAGATAGCACTTGCCAGGCTACTGGCCCGTTTCGGACTCGACTTTCAACTAGTGTAATATATAATCTTGTATTCATTTTTTAGTGGCAATATGCTGTTATTCATGTTGTGTTGATTTTAACGCACATAATCATTGTATTATAGATTCTTCTGACTTACACACGTTAGTAGCTTTATCAGTATGTAAAGTTGCTCGTTCAAATTTTAGGAACTCGGTAGGTGGGGACTAAATCTTTGAATTTAAAATACTACGCGAGGCGAAGGCGGTCATGGAACTTTCCTATTTGGCATGCAGAGCCCCAACTAGTGCCAAATAAACTATTACAATAAGAATTCTGTAGCCTTAAAAGCTGACGCAAGTCGGTCCCACACTGTCTGCCTGATTTATAATCGTTATGATGTCATTATTCATTGTTGAGAATCTTACTGTCAAATTTATTTTATGGGCGGAAACTTTCGATGTTTACACGGACAGTGTTAGCTACTGAGTTGTCGTTGGTTAAAAAACGGTCTAAATCTATATTATTTGCAATGCTAATTTCGAAACGTTTATCTTCTATTATGATTCATATTTTGTCTGTGGTTGCTAAAGGACTGGTCGGGTTTTAAAACAACACATACAGTGAAGAGTTCAGTGAGTAATTAAACAAAATTTGAATTTAGAACACGGTATTTATTTTAAATTTGGGAACAGTATTCGGTTGAGCGTGTTGTCTCGGTGGCCGGGACAAGTCTCGGCGGCCATCGATCACCGCGCGCCCGAGAATAAATTCTGTTCGTAGGTATGGCCCAAGTCAAAGGCTCTACTCTACATTGTATAAATAATTTAAAAGGCCTCATTTTGATGTTCTACTGAGGATATTTGCACGTTTAGAAGTTCATGGAAGCGTAGAAAATGTCCTTGGAATATGATTAGACATGTAAAACCATTCGCAGCCATCGCAAGTCCCACTTGCACTAATTGACACAGACAATTTTTAATAATATACCTACAAACTTATTAATCTTATTATCTTCAGTCATATGTAATAATTTTCTCTTTCAATCAACTTCTTGAACAAATGCAGCCGCTTGCAAAACTCTATTTGGCCATGAATGCGAAACAAAATCGATGACACCGAGGACATTTAATTTATTCCATTCTGCCTCTTTTGGCTGAACAAAATAAATGTGTGAAACAATTGTTCATAATATCGATATCATCGTGCAAATTTACGAATGAATATCGATGGCTATTACGGACCACGCGAAAAGGCACGGGGACATTATAGGGCTCTTATTAGCACAGAGTGCTAAGTGACTCATATCATGTCAGTTGACTTTGCGGGGCATTTCAACGCACGTTTTGCGGTCACTGCTGTTATGGATTACTACCAGTTTGATGTGTTGATTTCGTGTAGTTTACTACTATGATCGATATAAGTAAATAATGTTGCTCTTACACATTTATATGTCACGACCGTGACGGAGAATATCGATATATATAATGACGAAGGGGCATATAATTTGCTAAACTGACATGACAAAAAATGTTTGTTAGAAAATAAAATAATTCTAAATGATGATGGGTACGTGGTTTGTTTTTGTTTTTAGAATTATGACGTTGGTTTTTTCCCTCGGCTCGGCCACCCCGCACAGTGAGTGACACGCGGCTAGCTCCGCGGGGTGCACTCGCATTTTTACCATTCTCGCACTTGCTTACCTGCCTGTAGTGCCTGTGCGCGGTGCAATGTCGGCCTGTCCGATTTTACCTTGGGAACATTCTCGGTAGGATATTCCTTGGTCTAAACTAGTTTGGTCGTGGCCAGTAGGTATAAACAGGTCGTAATGAAGAAAATATTCTCTGAGTCACTCTAGCGAAAATTACTTAAGCAGATTCGCACTAAGCAAATATGCAAACATGTTACCTATTTTTTTCAACAGATTTTTTTCAATTTTATCTATTGCGAAGCTATAGGTGGGGTCCTTTGCTGCAGCCACTCAAGCCTCTTTTATAGCATTTCCATAAACATCGACCCTTTTTTCATCCCACGGTCAGGCTCAAGCCAACAGAAAAAAAAGGCTTTTGTCAACGCCTTGATTGATACGGTAACCTTCCCTTGTTTTAGCAATAACCCGAAGTCTTTAGTTTCTTTTTTTTTCACCCTCGTCTCGTACGTTTTTATTTGCCACGTCGAACAGGTTTGACATATCACTAAATTTTGTAAGAAAAATTACAATTCTCAGCATTTTTATACCAGTGGCCGGGTAGCGCGAGGTGTTATAAATTTTAAATGTTTTTTTTCTGAGTCATCTATAGAGAATTGAATGTTTTGTGTTGGTGTTTTTATAGTTCAGTGGTCTACCTGCCTAGGCGCCACGGTGACATTTACGGGAGGATATTGGGACAGCATTAATGTTCATATTAATAACAAGGAAACAGGCAGCCACGGACTTCATAAATTCTAATGATGGAGTGCAAGGAACTTGTTTTATTTACTTGTTAAAATATGGTTTGATGTTTCTTTATGTTCTCGGAACTGCATTCGACTGCACTGGTGACCGTTTTTTGTATGTTAGATTGCATCTATTGATACTTACTGATAGTTAATTTATTGATGTAGAGTTTTGTCGTAGCAATCGTAGCCATTAGGTAATTATTTGGATTCAGTGCATTTTTGAGTCCAAAGCGAAGTGGCATATAAATCTTTTGGTATAAACAATACTTTTAGAGACTCATCATTAAAGGCCGTGCGCGTGCTTGTTAAAATATTTAGCACCGGAGGTAAAATAGTTATTACATTAAACCACCTTGTAATACTTAAGCCCAAGAAAACAACAAAAAACTGAACAGCGTTCGAAATCACCTTTATTAGCTTACCTAATCACCGTGTGATACTCGAATAGTTAATAGAATAGTGTAGGGCGGTAATCGAATCAGCTATCGATCGAGAGCGCTCGATTTCACGCGCCGAGGAGAATCGATTGCGATGCGTGCTCGAGAGCACGGGCTTAGCTATACACCGTCAAATTGGTATGTCAACTGTCGAAAGTGACGTACGATGGTTTCAAGTGTACGTACCACACTCTACATAATTTGCAGAAAATTTTACTTTTAATACCCATGAGTTGTAGAATCCTATAGGCAAGTATATCGTAGATACTTACTTATTTTGGTCGTTTCAGACTGCTGTTACGGTTCTTACTAATATTACTAATTATCCACCGTTTCTAGGTTCGCGAGTTGTATTGGTTTTAAGCGAATGACAGTTTAATATATGCGCATTAACTTCACATTAGGGAGGACTCAAACGTAATTGCAGCCTCCTCAAAAATTAAACCCGCTCGCAGCAAAGAGGGCGCAAAAAGTCATTGAATAACAAATTATGCAAACATATGTTACTGATATCAAATATTGAAGCTAGCTGATTAAATATGCTTATGATACGGTTGGCATTGTGGCGTCATTAGTCAGGGAGACAGCCCGACAATTTGAGCGCGCCGCGTTGCCCGAACGCCTCGGTAATTGCTGGCTGCCACCTCGCACCGCTCCTTTTATTTATTTGTATTTATAAAGCAGAGTCCTAATTATATTGGCGGTGAGTACCGTGATTCGTGTAATGCTTTTCGGTACAGTTGGTAGCGTTGACGGGTTAATGACAGTCCGAGCTTCCTGCTATGTTAATTGTGAGGAAGTGGATAGACGCGAGCGCATCGCATTACTTATTGGATCGAGTTTTGGTCGTGTTGCTTGCGCCACTCGGTAGCACCACTTATCGCACGTCAGTCGGATCCTCGGCTCAGCCCGGATTATAACGTAATACGGTAGTGCTCGTCTCAAACGTTCGGTTGCTTAATGCTTTTAATTGCTAAGTTTGGCCCGAGCTTAAAAAGGGCAAAAAATCCGCGGTTGATTGCTCTGTCAGTTTTAAAAATGCTTTTAATTTGGACTGAGAATTCAATCAACGGCATTTTATTAATTCAATCATGAAAGTAATGTCATGCGATTTATAAAATGTAACTTAAAAAACTCTCCCTTGTTTCTAGAATGATCATAAAATACAAGGAGAGTATGCCTAAAACTAAAATCTTATTAACATCGACCCATTCTAATATATCGCTAAGGATAAAAAGCTCCACATCTTCCTAGTTCCTAATAACTTCACCACAGCACGCAGACATAAAATATAGAAGTGTTGATTGTACACGAAGTTAAATCGAAGCGGGCTGCAGCGTGCAATTTGAGGCTTTAAATCAGAGGACGTCTCGGCTACCGATAAATAACCGCTGCGTGCGAGCGATTAGTTAACAAGAGCTCAAGAAGCTCGACCATGGACCAAGCAAACCTTAGTTTGCTAAAACTGGTTCATCAGAAAAAAAAATTTCGCTATCTGCTTCGTACAAACTTACTTCTCTGATCTTCATAAACATACTGTCGATGAGTTTTGTTGTAAGTTAACAAGAGCTCAAGAATCTCGACCATGGGCTAAGGTTTGCTAAAACTGGGTTTGCTTGCTAAATGACGATTTTGCTATCTTCTCTGTACTTGTCACTTGCAATATGTTTCGAAGGCCTCAAAAATATCTCTATAACTCTACAAATATGATCGTGCCTGAAATTTTTGTGTCTTACTTAGGCGCAACATCTTTTGCAGATGACTGTATCCAGTCAGATAAATATGGAGACGACCGCTAGAAGACGACACCCACATCCTAGGAAACCCGAACTTAAAAACATGTTTCCTACTATTTCTATTATGAACTAAATTCGCAAGATGTCAGTTTTCTACGATAAGAGCGTGTTTTGTAGTACATGTCGATGTACTAAATTCGCAAACTGTAATTCCCCCGTGCTCTCTCCAACGGTGCTAGCATTCACGTGGGCAAGTAGCATTTTGTCAGCGTGTGTATCGCCCACGCTCGCCACTTCCGCGTCCGCGCTCCGCTAAATCTAACAGCTACTGCACCCCGGTTGGATTCGTTTCCTATTGAAGTCTAACTGGAATTTAATGTGAGATAGGTTGAATTTGCTTAAGTTTTAGTCTATTTTTTAGCAATAGATATTTCCAAAGAATCTAAAATATCTATAGGTATCTTAGGTACCTATTAAGTATTATAATTTATAATTTGTCATCGAATTCGGTCACGCAGCTAACCGATTAAATTAAAATTACGTAAAGTAGGTATGTAAATTTTAAAAATCCACCAAGTCCTTATAATTTAGTACCTACTTAATTCTTAAAACAAATTTACTACCATTATTGGTGTTTTGTTTAGTCACATACACAAAAAGTCAAATTGTATCCTATCCATGACACTTCTTCATCCGTTGACGCTTGTTAAACGTGCGAGAACATCAGAACACCCAAAAGAAAAACCGTAACCAAATGCTCAATCTGGGTAAACGTCCGAAGTTTGTCCAGCACAATTGACACGCAGGTCGCTGCATACATACATATGGATGCGACGCGATCGCATCCGATCAACGCGTAATTGACATCCGATTATACCCGCAGAATCGCACGAATCTCGAGATCACGCGCCTCCCGATAGCCTTATCCCCACGATCCACCTGACCGTAATGAGCTTACCATTAACATAACACTCATCTAAATATGCAAACGCCTATGTTAACCCCTTTGTTATTGCTATTACCTTCACGATTTGTTTATAGCATTTATTGAGTTATAACACTAATATAATCGATAATATTGATGGCCAGTAACAAAGTTTAAAGTGTCTAACAGCTTAGAAGATGAACGGCTATGTATAGAGTGATCAGGTGATCACATTGTACGATCGTGTTAAAGACCGGTTGGCCGCCGTAACGAGCGTTTCGTATACAATAGACCTCTTAGCGTCATGTGGACGGACGTCAATCGCGCTGGACGTCGCCCTGCCGGTGTGCGACGGCCCTTATTGTGCACCAACACTATCTCGGATTGCTCTAGACTAGACCATTCGACCTTATCGATTCACATCAATAACAATGCTGCTGCTTTTAACTTTTTTTGCACCTTTGCATAATACCTACTGAATTTCTCACATATGTAAGAGTAAAACGGTGTTATTCTATAAACAACGGCATTTCAATAGGAGCTTTAAATATATTATATCACTCTCTCTAAGTGTAGGCGGTTTGTACCAAATTAGTTTCGATAGAAGTACCCAAACAGCACAGCAGCGCAATAAATTATGGCCAGTTCTATTAAACTTCCATCGAGCGATAAACGATTATAAAAGCAATCATATACGAGACTCGGTTACATCAACTATGATAACAAAAAACACGGCGAGTCAGTTCGATTCGTATGAAAATAAAACATATCCAGGGGAGTGACGTGCGTCCGCCGTCACTTAGCCGCGCTGGAATGATGTGACAGGCCTTGCCGAAACGAATTCCTTTTTATATTTCAAAAATTAAAAATAGAATAAAAAATAACCAACTTTCTGTATCTGTTCCATTGTGTTCACGTTTTGGAAAAATTTAAATGACCGAATGCTGGCCGCTTTTTTGGGAATCGGAATCTCGAATTCGGCGTTTAAATACATACAGTTTCGCGGTTTAGCGCCATGTTTTTTCCATTTTCTGCACATTTCGGCGCGGCGAATGCGACGCGACGGCAGATTTTGTGCGATTAAAGCCCGGGAGGTCGATAGGAGTAAGTTGTTAATGTTAACAATCTAAATCTTTCGTAAAACACCTTCTGTTGGTCTGCGAGCTTTTTGACGGCCGTGCGAAGTGTAAGGGCAATTGTTTGGCAATTACCTCCTTGTTATTAGCAGGTTTCAACTACGCACATCCTTTAAATCGGTGACTCGTTTTGTATTTATGAAATAGTATTACGTTTTTACTGTATCGGTTTCATATTGATCGTAAGGTTTTTTCTGCGATGGTCGGCATTTGAGAAGCCGAAGAGAATCGATTGAAGATATTTAGAGCGGCAATATGAATGTATTTATTCAGGGCTCAGGGCGGCCTCCGCCTAACAATGCTACGCTTGTCTCTGCCGCCACTTCGTGCAGGGCTGCCATCGCTGTATTACAATTTGACATAAAAATAAAATTTTACTGTACTTTCAGGTACAATAAGTCCAGCTAAGAGTCAAATCCGTCGCTGACGCTAGAGTTCCCATTTGCAGAATCGTGATCCTCTTCTAAATATTTTTGCTTAAAGCACATCAATTCGTTTTTACGAATAGTTCTTGATTTCTGAAAGGATTTCAATCATAATTTATAATAAATTTCAACATATTTGTGACAACCCTATGAGGTACTGCCGTGAATCAGGGCTGACACCGCGGCCCGGTGGTCCGCGCGTCACCGCACGCGCGTGCGCTGCGCCCGTTCGCATGTATCCAGCCCTGCCAATTTACATACTATGTCGCTAAAACAATGCAAAGTTAATTTATTTACTTAAGGATTTTCTCTAACTCCAGGTGATACAATTAAATCACTATAAAGGTTAGTTATAAAGCCAAAAAGGCTTTTCACTCTAAGTATACATTTTTTCAACATTCATTTCGAGGCCTAAACAGGTCAAACATAGGTCCATAGGTGGTTTTTACGCCCTATGTTAGTATCTATATCAACGTGAGAAATTAAGTAATATAAGTACCATAAACTTTACTTCAGGTTGGTGACATATAGCTTTTTCCTAACTCTAATTATCCGCTGTATATCTATACAATGAAGGTTCCCGATTGGAAGCGTATTGTATTTTATTGAATTTGTTAAGAGCATAATACGTCTCGCTGTACGGCAAAGGCGCGTTTTGCTCGTTTTGCCCGGTTTGCCATTGTGTTTACCGCTTTAACCATTGTTCGGGGGCCAAATAAATTGGGACGACGTTCTACACGCTGACAGGTATATTTGACTCGTCGATTTTGGCCGATAATTAATCCGTATATTGTTAAATGAGGGCCCACCCTTGTTCAACGTACCGACTGTCTTTTAGTACCTAATTACCAGTATGTTATTTCTTGTAATTAAACAAGGTAATAGTTGATGTCATTAAATACGTGTAGTCCGATCATGAGCAAATAACAATAAGTCAATCATAATTACGTTTTAATGAATTCAGATGTATTCCGCGGTTCACACGGTCCTCCGTAGTTGCCACGGAGGATCCGGCCTGGCTATATATTCATGCAAATAACACGACACCCCGTCTAATAAGCCCCACGTAAAAGGTATGAAAGAAATTAGTGAATTAAATGAAAGCTAATGAATTTGCTCATTAATCGAAACGAGGCAGTTATTTGTCGGACACGCGTCGCAAAAACTGTTAAAATGCAGTGAAATAGTGCAAAAAAAGTATTGGATTTTCATGTTGAATGTCATTTCACGGTCACTTAGGGCCGCAGAGGTTACCAGCAATTAATTACCCGGTTATATCGCTCTGCCCCTTATATGTATATTAACGTTTTTGCCCAGAGCTTACGCCGGGTAAGTAATATAGTAGGTATTTATTTAATTTATGGACTTGTTTAAGCTAAATCTAAATTCCTTTTAGATTGGTGTTAAAATCATTTTAAGTTGTTTGTAAATTCATTCGTTTTTTAGCCAGTTTACTTAATGGCTCTTACCGGCTGTACGCGCTCTAATTATTTTTTACCGAGTTTCTTCAATAATAGGTTTAGTTATTTTAAATTTTACGGTCGTAATCATAGTAAACCACAGATGCATGACATAATGTATGCAGACAGGAAAGATAATCCGTTCGTTACGGATTATGTACATAATTATCTTCTAATTATTCATAAAATCGCTATAGGTCCGTTTCGTAATAAAGATAATATTATAATGTTTATTATTAGCCAGTCAGTATTCATTGAACATTAAAGTGTCAGTACTAAGATAAAGCTACAATTTGATTAGATTCGTTAATTTAAACTGTAAACATGCCAAGCGTAGACAGCTGACCAGTAATTGAATATCGTGTTAGTTTTGGTATGTCTTATTAGCTGTTATATAATATTTACTGCATCCAGCAACGGTCGTGAACCGAAATGCCATCCACCTTAGGCGACCTGTGCACCTGTCGAGTTCTAAACCACGACCAACCCGAGCTAAATTAGCCATTAGTGAACCTATAAATGTCACTGGCTGGTTACAAACTTTTTGAAATTGGAATAAAACTGTTGTCTATAGTCACCAGCCTAAAGCCTCGTTTATACTGTTGAAGAACTTACATGCGATTCTCGTTACATTGCGGACTGAATTAATGTACCTACGAGTACAATGCATCAAATAATCGAATAGTTAATATTGCATAAAAGCCTAATAATACTCAAATCGTCTATAAATAATAGGGAGCTTAAAAATATATACTTGTACTGGGACATCATCATCATCCTCCTTGCGTTATCCCGGCATTTGCCAGGGCTCATGGGAGCCTGGGGTCCGCTTTGACAACTAATCCCAAGATTTGGCGTAGGCACTAGTTTTACGAAAGCGACTGCCATCTGACCTTCCAGCCCGAAAGGTAACTAGGCCTTATTGGAATTAGTCCGGTTTCCTCACGATGTTTTCCTTCACCAAAAAGCGACTCGCAAATATCAAATGACATTTCGCACATAAGTTCGGAAAAACTCATTGGTACGAGCCGGAGTTCGAACCCGCGACCTCCGATCGAAAGTCGCACGCTCTTACCCCTAGGCCACCAGCGCTTTTTTTTGGACTTGTACTGGGACATAAGTACCTAAAAGGCATGTCAGGTGTAGTCCCATAATGTAATTCTAAAATAGCTTTACATGGTTAGCATTAAATTATACTTATATGTACCTAATTATAGTTCCTTTAAACCTTCTGTAGACACGGTCAACCTATTCGAGCGTATACTAACATCCATGTTACTTTACAGTCTTTAAACCATTATGATAATTTATCTAAAATAAATAGATAATAAACGTCGGCATGATGAAGGGAACGGGAGAGCATGAGGAGCTGTCAAGTCGGCCAGCGGTCGACTACCGTCCGACAACCGCGGGGTGATGACCTTTGGCAGCCTAGGAAAAAAATACAAGTATTTCGCTAAGTAATTTCAATTCTAACTGTCGGTGTTCTTTGACGTGATACCATTTGGAAAAGGTTAGGTTATACGGCTTATCTTTTGTTTTTGCTACTTGATGCTTTTTGTTAAGCGGTATGATTATTTGATTCGACGGGGATATCTTATTTCAATTATTTTAGTCTGTGTTTACATTTAATTAATTGTTTGTTAGTGTCGAAGCATAATGATTGTGTGTTTTATTTCTCATTTAATTAAAAACAGAATGCAAATCGAATTATATACGTATCACGTAAGATAAATAAACTATAAAAACGCAGGGTCACTTTATGACGAGGCACGGACCCGGCTTGACGTGACATGATAGTTTAATGCTTGTCTATGCTCGGAGCAGACAGTTGGGCTCTGCCGCGAGTGTGCTCACATTCCACGCAGAGGTTCCCAGAAGTCTCATTAAGCGGACGTGCCACCAACCTCATATTACCCCGCGCAATTAATTTGCAAGAACGAGAACCCGAAGAGAAGAGTTTAATGATCTTGTCTCACCCTTCATCGACGCTTATCATTTCTCGTTAAAAAAATGATCCAATTAAACGGTCTCGCGAAGCTTCAATAAGTTACCGAAAGCGAGTTAAAAATCTCGCGCACACCCATTGTAATAACGCATGCGCTCTCAATATTAAATTTTAACAAGGTATTAATTAAAAAAACTAAAGCGAAATATCTTTAAATTTTCTCAGGGCGCGCACGGCCCCCTCGCGTTATTTTATTTTTAATTCATTTTATTCGGCGTTGGCCGAGCGCGCCGGTACGCCCACCGGTGATTTAAAATTTTGATTTATTGACGCGCGGGCGCAGGCAGCGCGGGAGAGCTGCGCGGAGCGTGCGCAGTAATTATAAATATGACGCGGTGCTAAACTGACCCAAGACCCAAGACCCGCGACCCGGCCGCGGCCCGACGGGTCACTACTATCGGCGGATTTTCTATTTCGTACTGCGTACGATCAATAATTCTATCGCTTGCGTGCATGTTTATTCATAATTTTGACGCCTCTTCGTATAAACTCTATGAACAGGCGTGAGAAAATCAGCAAGTGCGGCACGTAAACATCAGATACTTATGGCACAGAATATATAATAGTACAAGTACAGAAGGCTCACTCCTTTGATGTTCATAAAACGCCGCCAGTCTTAATTCTTACCTACATTAACAAACGGACCGCACGCGTGCAGACGACATTGCAAAAATTGAGCCGCCCCTATTGCGCCGCGTAAAAGTCGTCGCCTTTTAGGCTGAATGGGCCGGAAAGCGAACTGGGACCGTCAAAATTACACGAATAGTCCACGCCGAAAGGTTGTAAGCGAAGTTTAATATGAAAACTTGACGTAGCTCTCGCTCTCTCGGCCCAGTCACACATTCGTTCTCGATCCAAAGTGCTGGCGAAAAGGATCAGCAGTTCATAGTGAGCCGCCCCTGCTTATGGACTATAATGTTCTGTTGCGGGTCAAGACAATTGATAATCAGTGAGATTTTATGAATGAGGAGAAAATTAATTTAACGTTTATAACACCTATATTTCGTAGTAGGCAAAAATTGTAGGGTGTGAATATTGAGGTACAGTGACTGTCACTATTCGCTTAGCACCTTTGTATCCAAACTTGTATACAAGAGGTGACTGTGTACTTCTACGTTTTCCGACATTATAGATATAAAATAAAACGCTTTGCCAGCAAACCTTTTGTGGACCACACTTTGGTGTACTTTATACGGAATGCTTAATATGCTCGACAGTATCCTCCTACAAAGTAACCATACAATTTATAGGTACCAGAGGCACCTAATTTATGGATTAACGACTAATTGAAAACGGCCCAAGTAATTTCAATAATTGTAGTATTAACGAATGTCTCCAGTAGTAAGTGTATCAGCAGCTGCCGTATTTACGACTTCCCCGGCGCACGCGCAGCTTTGCTAGGGCCCATTCACTTGCACTGTTTTATGCACCTGTTGTGTGTGATTAATTGGTGAGGCGTTTGTGGTCGTATCATAATAGTACCATGGTTCAGATTATTTAATTGAAAGTTTTAATTGCAAGTATTGATTAATTTCAATAATTTAATTTCAACGGCACATATTTATTTAAGCTGGTACTTGAATTATTGAATTTCGGCCCCTATAGGAATTACTCGGTAGCAAATTCTTAAAAGTCTTGGCTGATGACAATATATGATAATAAAGCTAACAGACTCATTAATTTGATCAAGTTAGTTTGCTTTCTTATAAAAATCATTAGATCAATGAAGAAGTCGCCGCTCTTGGTAGGTACAGTGGCATTTCGCGTGGCAAACTTTAGTCTTAGTAAACTGGTTTATATGTATAAAAGGTATTTAACGGAAATATTACTATAATGCGGCGGACTTGTAAACACTAGGCTTTATTTCGCTACAGGAAGCTAATTCAGAATATAACGACATGTCAAAAATATGCAATAACGTCATGCTAGTAAACAGATTGCGGATATTGAAGTATTCCGATTACGGACCCAACGAGCATAGTGTCCATGCATAAATGATATAATAAGCATAAAGAATCATGTGACACTGAGAGGCGTATTTAGATATCATAAATGTGTCGTTCTCAATTTGATTTGAACGTCAGTGCATCCTGCATCAATATATGAGGGCAAGCGTGATGCACTGAGATTCCAATTATTTGTATCAGAAGTCAAATATCTGAATTTGCTACTGCTACAGCACGCTTGAGTATAGCGAGGCCGCTGAGCAATGGCTCTACATTATCAACTGAACTTTTTCACTCATCGATAAACTACAGTCTAGTATAATTGGACCTCTAATCGGATGCTAGATTTATGTACCTTACACTGGTTTATAGCAACGACGAGGCCGGGCATGTCGCGAATAACAACCCCGAAGCCGTGTTGCCATTCAATGCAAATTCACACGTTATAAGAAGCGATTCGAGACAGAATTACCAACGTTTAGTCGCCCTCGGGTCATAATTTTAAGTTACTTTATAATTTTACCGAACTCACGCCTCGTTTGTGTTATTTAGGGGCCCTTTTTCCGTAAATTGTAGGGACAAAGAGTACCAAAGCACCTGTCGGGGAAAAAACTTGAGACAACGCCACGAATTAAATGTATGCTCGGGGCTGCGGTGGGTGATCCAACCCTTATGTTGTGGGTTTATGCGATAGAAATTAGAAACCTTTTATGCGTGCGTTAATCACGGATTTTATTGTCAACCTGTGTCTCAACTAAAGTGCAACCTATAAACCGTGGTTAATGACAGCGCGTTGCTGTCTTTTGTTGACATATGTATGTAGTACGAAGTTTTATACAAGGTGAATTATATTTCCACAATAGAAAGTGATTCTAATTTAGTAGTTATTACCTATTTTGAAATTCGATTCGGCAATTTACAAAATTCTGTTTCATTCAGGTGGTGTATTCTTCACAAATAATAGTAGGGGGAAATTAGCTAAAATTACGGCATAATTAATGGAAGGTTTTTTTAAATTGAAATATGTACGTTATAGACAGAAGTTATTTTTCATCAACCCTCCCTATTCCTCCCCCCTCTGCGTCACCCCTCTACCCTCCCTTAAAGTGCCGAAAATGCGGTTTTTTTCGATTTCTGACAAAACTGTTGAAGATACAGAAAAAGCGCGTAGGAACGAAGTAATTCTTAATAAATTTACTACAAATCATTCATTAACATTTTGGTTCTAGAACTTATAGTTTTCGCGTCATCCGTCACGAAAGTTGGTCCTTTGCTGCAATTTTCCTTAAATAATGTTAAGTTTTCGCCCAAAATGCTTACGAAATCGTCGAAATTTGTTTGATATGACTAAAATATTGTAACTCATGACTAAAATAAAATTAAGGGGGAATAATCACTACCATGGGTGGAATTTCCAATATGTCTTGAAATTCCAGTAACTATTTAAGACGTAATATTTTCACGGTAGTAGTCGCTAGGAGTACCATTAATCCATATAGTATATCGCTGACTGGGGATGAGCTTTTGGTAGCTGTTGGTAGAGCCCTGGAGTATCAATCCAGAAGCCGTGAGTTCAAGTTCCACCCATGGTAGTGATTTTTCCCCCTGAAATTCATTTTCAGTTTATAATATTTTAGTATTATCAAACAGATTTCGTAAGCAATTTGGGAGAAAACTTAACATTCACTAAAGAAAATTGCAGCAAAGGACCAACTTTCGTGATGGATCACGCGAAAACTATAAGTGCTAGAACCAAAGTGTCAATGAATGATTTGTAGTAAATTTATCAAGGATTACTTTGTTCCTACACGCTTTTTCTGTATCTTTAACGGTTTTGTCAGAAATCGCGAAAAACCGCATTTTCGGCTATTTAAGGGGGGAAGGGGGTGACGCAGAGGGGGGAGGGATGGGGAGGATTGATGAAAAAACACTTCGGCCTATAATGTACATATCCCAATCAAAAAAAATCTTCCATTAATTATGCCAACATTTTCATACATAACTTTCCAGAAGTAACGTACTATAACTAGGCAGGTACGACTTAAAAAGAATCTTACAGTCAAAGAGGATCGAGTTTTATAGAGAGTTAGTTAGTGAAATGTGTAATCACAGTCCATAGACTGCCATCTCTCGACACAGGCTTAAACCTTTTGAACCTCAGGTTTGACAATTTGGCCCGTATGTATTAAAATGTCAAATATTAATATTAGCCGAGCGTTCCCCAAAGGTGTAACGCCATCTAGGCTACCGTACCTTTATCTGTCTTAGACTTTATCTGTCTATACGGAGTTACATATGTCTTTACTTACAGTAAAAGGCTAACACGGAAAAAATAAAACAAATGATTCAATGGGATAATAATAAGGATGTTTATCGGTAAAGATGTATGAATATGTATCGTCTGACTAGAATTCTAGCTACTGACGGATCTCGATACGATGATGCATGCGCGCGCAGTCCCATCGATCATCGTTTGCGCAGCCTAGCTCCAATGATCTGCATGTCAGAGATATACAATGGTAGCTTGGTCATTTCACGGGAATCCAGACTACTTACTTCATTAGTTTCATTACATTGACCTGTATCAATTATGTTTTTAAATGAATATGTCGATACGAGTATTTACCTACTAAGGAAAATATGGGATAAAGTTAGATGAAATTGACTTCCTTTTACGAGTTTTACGTGATTCTTTACGTTGGTGTAGATAGCACTAAGTAGGAAAAGTAGGAAACTATTTATGATGTAGGATTATTATATTATGAAGGTAGGTAAATGTTGCTACGAAATCGAACGTGTTAAAGTCGCCTGTCAGTCAGTTGTCAGAAACTACAAGTAATTTACGTGTAATTTAATAATTTACGTGTTTTCTTTGAAAACATAAACATATTACACTTTTAAAACCATGAAAAATAATTGGCAATCTAATCCGCAATATGTATTAGAGTTTCCAACAGGTAATAAAAAAATTGCATGAAGTAACTGTTAACTATCGTATACTTATTTAAAAGTAAACTTAATTTATGATGCATTTTAGAACTGAATAATAACAATCGCCGCTTGAGTTATTCCACGATTTCCACGAGTTACTTGGCTCACACAGTTTACTTAAACAAACAGTACGAGTACCTACGTGGCTTAGTACAAACTGGCTGTCAAAGTTCTAGTTTTTGGATATTCACAGAATAATCTACGTTTCGAAGTTAGAGTGCAATACATAGGTTTATGCGAAACTGCACCCCTGAACTTCACTAACTAATTTATACGAGTATATCTAGTTATAAATAACTATGTATACAATTTTGGATAAAATCTTACACACTACACTCAGAAAAACTTGTAAATACTATGGGTGGTTGAAACATCTGAAACATCTTACTTAGATGAAGTCACTATACTAATAAAGATGTTTTAACTGTGTAGCTTCGTATCGCGACACGATACCAGTGGCTCCATCCATCAACGTCCCGGCGAACTAATTACTAGGTAGTCGCATTATTGATTTTTTATTCACTTTTATTGCATTTATGAATCCACTTTTATCTACCGGCGACAATAGAATAGTTGAGTACCCTTAATGGTTTAGTTTGTGGCGACTTTTTACAGGCTTTTACTCTTATTTAACTTGCGTTACTTGGATTGATGATTCAGCTAGTCTGGCTAGGTATGGAATTTAAAATAGACTCCACTCGTGGGAATTATTTAGGCAGGGCATATATAGAACCTTCCCGTCAGCACTAGAACTAAATTTTAAAAATGTCTTGGTTTTTAGATACCTGTTTCAACAGCAGTAAAGGAACTAAAAAAACTATCTCAAGACTCTCAAAGTCCTTGAAGATGGCAATGACCTCTCGCAACCATGCGTTCAAAAAACATTCCAAATTCAAACATTTCCCGAATTCCTCCGGAGTTTAGGTCGGTTCATGAATTACTCGTCGGCGTGACGTCGGCGTGTTGATTACGAGTCGAATGTACGTCGATGGTAATCTCGTACGAGCGGCTGGCGGTTTGATGTGTCAATCGCGCCGTCGATCGGTATCGCCCGATAGCTCCTATTGGGCAACCGCCACGCTTTGTTATCCTAACGGATTTATAAAATTCGACGGCCCATGAACAGAAATCGAACGGACAATACCGACTTTCTTATAGCTGTCAGAGTTGACGTTTCATGATTCGATGTCCAATTCGCAATCGAACTAGTCGCTGTAGATTCTTAAGTTCTATTATCATAAAAAATCGAGGTCCGAAATCGCCACTTACTTTTTAGCTGCTCGAAATTCCGATGCCAAAAAGGTTGATCTCGTTTCTTTGATACGGTGCGAGCGGGGGCGACAACCGCACACAAATAAATCGTTAAACGAATTTCCCAACATGGCTTCCGCGGGAGGGGCGGTGCATCTTCCGTGGAAACTGAAAAATTACGAGCCTCTCCTTTGTTTTTATGATCGCCCCAACATTACACCGGTGATAAAGTTGAACGCCGATCGACAAGGGCCCGTGCAGGCGTTTTAGATGTTTTGTTTTTAGTAAACGAGACTCACTTTATGTCAGCTGTGGCTTTAATATATGTGGGAACTATCACGCTCTTAGCCTGAACAGATGTATCCTGCCTTTTAGTTGATTAAAAAACTAAGTTTGTAAGAAACTATCAAGGAATCAACTGATACCAGTATTATTTAGTCGACCCCTGCTCTATTCTAAGAGCCTCCCGCAATAACTAACCCCTTTATACCTAAATGACACACACACTCACCGCAACACCACTACATCGCCGCGATCCTGAAACAAGTGTGGTGTGAGTGAACACGATGAAAATCTTTATTTTCACGCTCTATCTCTCTTTATCTAATCGCTCTGGCCAGATAAGGACGGAGTGCCGGAAAAACTGGTGCGGGGCGAGGGGTAAAGGCTACATCGATTCCGCGCTTTCACTGCTAGGGGCCGTGTAAACCTTTAAAAACAGCGCGTTTGCCGTGCGATTGTGATCTCTAAACTTAAACGAGAAAGAGGCAAATTTGGATGGAGAAATCGGTCTGGTAAATGGATTGCCTCCCCCTTGGGGGTTCTCGTAGTGGGATCTAGATGGCGTAGATAATGCTGATAGTCGCGGCGGTGTGCGTGCGACGTGAGTGTCGCGCCGCTGTGTGCGTGACGAGGGCTCTGTTCCCAGCTATACGTCTACCGTTCCTCCAGCTATGTAGTAGCATAGAGAGGTGCTTCCGGGTAGGTTAAATTTTGCTTGTGTTTGCGAATATATGAGGGGATGTCGGTAACCATGCCTTTTTGCAATATAATTTTATGTTTAGGTGTAGATAGGTAGATAGATTAGGGAAGACGGAGGCTGTGATTTGATTAGATTAGGAGGTGTTTGCCGAGGGCCGGGGGAGATAAGGCTGATTGGATCGCGGGGAGGGCCGGCTTTATGGAAATATGTTTTTAATGTGGGTGCTTTATTGAATTAGACGAATTTGTATTAAGTGACGCGTGATAATCAGCTTGTGTGTTCGGCGCTGATAAACTTTGTCAATAAATTATTATGCGTTAAGTACATTTAACAAATTTTCGTTCTTGTAGAGGGGCTAAAGCATATGCTGATATTGATTTTGCCTCATTTGTGTCTACGATTATGTATATGTTGAATTTTCTGAATATGGCATTTAATCAACACATACCATGTCGACCTAATTATGTCATTCGGCGACATCAATAGCTTGTTTTTCGAAAACTCCTTTGTACCTGACAATGACAACCGTTTATCTGATTCCCGTCCATTGCAGAGGCACGTAAACTGTCCACTTTATAGGGTCGTGTGTCTATTATAATCCCTACATCGGCCCTCAGCAACAAAGGCTTGTTTTTGTTCCTGACAGCCAACAAAGCAGCCCCTTGATATTGTCGACGCGCCTCTTTTGAGTTTACACAACACTGAAAATTAGAGTACTGATGTCACAATATGCACTGAATTTATCTGTTTATTTCAAATAAAGATCTGTGCCGGTATGTTTTGTAGTTGATGTGTTTTTTACGTCTGCGCGACATCGATCCTAGGACGTTGTTGACAGTGAACCGGGTTTAACAATTAATAACCCTCTTAGGCAGGAGAACAAGTGCGCGCATACCCGGCATTCCTCGTTGAGATGCCCGCGAGGATTTCGGGCTGAGCACGACGCTTGCGCACCGAGCCGCCAATAACGAATGACCCAAATAAAAAATAATCTCGGTCATAAAATTTACGAGTTTTCCAGCCGTTTCAGCGTTCGAGGAGAGAAAGTAATTCGCTCATAAAATTACGAGTAAACAGCCGTTTTTCCACGGAAATAAAACCGCCCCTCGCGCCGGTTGACTCCTGTAATCGGCTTAGTACCCTCTCTGATTTACTGGGCTCCCCCGGGTCGGATGATGCACTCTCCCGTTATAACTTGATGAGAAACCTTATCTACAGATTATAAAATCGGTTTCGGGTAATTGAGTCATAAAATCTAGACCTAATTTCTGTATTATCTGATTCATTGTGAATAAAACGAAATTAAGTATTATAACATCCCCAACTAAATGGACGTGTTGGTGAAGTTTAGAGTGATTTCTATAGAATCCACTCAATTGGCTTTCATAGTGGAGAAAAATTGTCAGTGGTCGTATCGGCTAATATGGAGAGGTCTAATCTTATTCCGACACAAAGGAGCTGCCATGACGCGGCGAATATTAACGCGAACCATTTAATATTTCGTTATTCCAATATGAAGCTATTTCGTCTGTGTCTACAATAGGTACATTATGATCACGACTTCGATTAATGTTTTTTTGTTTAAGTACTAGGAATCAATGTTAATTTTATTACATTTATACAAAGGTATAAACATACCTACATACCTACTTATTATACCTATAGTTCACTAGTTTATCTGCCTAACCGTCCACTTGCCCTTGCCAAAATAAATTGCAATTTTGATTTGTTAATCTTGCATAATTTTCCTAAAACGTAGTCTTACGGTACCTACTGAAGTGAACGGTATTAAAGTGATATATGGTTTTCCAGTACATGTTCTACTTACAGCGCAAGATGCGGAGACTTAAATAGTTCCCGAGATGCTGTACGACCTCAATGCTTTTTGTCCGATAAAATGACATGACAAATTAATGGATTTATTATGAGTTGGATTGAAGCTCGTTTTATTTTCGTGTCCGTTTGGGACGAATGCATTTTTAATTGAGTGAGGCACTTTTGTGGACTGTATAAAACGGCCACCGCATGCCGTGGATATTTTTTATTTGATTGACGGGTAGTAATGGGCAGGTGTAGGAGTCGGCGATAGCTACCTCGCTTTTTAGAATCGATGTTGGAGTGTTCACTTTTTGTCGGTCGCGTCGTTTTGCGACCCGATGTCATGTTTTATGCTGATTGTTTTAGCCAACATTAATGGGATACTAAATTTGCGTGTGTCGGTTTACATATTTTCTGTAATGGAACGTTTGCTCCAATAAATCCTGTGTAGAAACTCGGGTGTCATGTGGTAATAAAATTACCGTGCAGTCAGCGGCTGCAGCCGGTGGACTGTGTTTAAGAGTAAATTATGACCAGTGCGGTTTTTACCTAGTTAATAATGCTACTACTTTGTTGAGTTTACTTTAGAAAGCACATGTACCTAGAACATCACTTTTATGATGTCATTCAAGACAAATAATTCGAGGTTATGATAAAGTTTTCATAGATTCATATATATATATATATATATATATATATATATGTATGTAAAAAATAATGTAGGGAGCAAATTTGGCACAGCTGACCTTTAAGTATAGCTAATGCTATAGATACCCATGTAGGTATTTCACGACCTATATAGGGTAGCGAGTATAGTGGCTAGTGGCTCTGTCTTTTAAGTGGATTCACTGATGGGTTCGAATCCGGTCCAGGGAAATGATTTGCCTGGCCATATTTGTTGGTGTTATGGGTGTTTTATACTGTGTTTGTATATTGTATACAAATACATCGCTGTATGAGTACCCATTACACAATCCTTCTTTCGCTTACCGTTGGAATTAAGTTAATTTGAGTATAAATGTCCTGCATTAACTATATACCTGTTATAGGACATTGAACATAATATTTGATGTTTTTTGCGTCCAAAATCCATGTCTAATCCTCTCCTAACTAGCCCTCTCTTGTTACAGTCGCTACAGAGCGCAGCGCGGCGCGCGGGCACCTCCTGCGCGAACTGCAAGACGACCACCACTACCCTCTGGCGCCGCAACCAGAACGGCGAGCCCGTCTGCAACGCCTGCGGACTCTACTATAAGCTGCACAATGTGAGTACCTACAACAACTCTTATAATGAGCCTACCTACATTATCTCAGACGACCGGTCTGGCGCAGCGCGCGCGCGTAGTGACCCTGCCTGCTACGCCGTGGTCCCGGGTTAGAAACCCGGTAAGGGCATTTATTTGTGAGATGAGCACAGATATTTGTTCCCTTCTTATGGATGTTTTCTATGTACATATTTGTATATTATATATATCGTTGTCTGAGTACCCACAACACAAGCCTTCTTGAACTTGCCGTGAGACTCAGTCAATCTGTGTAATAATGTCCTATAATAAAAAAAGTGTTAGGTTAAGACCTCCTTATTCTTCCACGCGGTTCTCCCACCAGCCTTTGATTAGGCTGCGATCTCGTGCCGCCATGTCGGATGAGATGGTGTCCTATAATTTGACCCCACTGGGAATGTTTTAGTCTCATACAGATCATTCGGAGTAGAGACGCGTCCTGCCCAGTCCCATCTGGCCCCGTAGCCGAATGGCATTTCTGAAATAGAAATAGAAATATTTTTTATTCATGGCAAAATAATACAAAAAAAGACACACACAAATACAGATCAACAACGGAGAATTATTTACACACATAACATCACAAAAAGGTAAGTAGGTACACATAATTGCCATGAAGATTCCTGACTCAGCATTTGACGCCAAACGCCGCAGAAATGTAGTCTGGCTCTGTCGTGCCAATACGCAAGATCGATAGAGATAGATAGCTACGAAAGAGATATTGTCGTGAGCGTTTGTGCATTCGCCTACGCACACTGGTCCTACTTTTTAATAATACCTACCTACCTAAAGGAAAACTCACGGCTTTTTTATCTAACAGAAATTCTTCCTTGTTTGCACGCTTTTGATCTAACGTGTATTAGGTATATGCAGTTGTAGATAAAGGATCAAAAATATTCGATATTAGGAGTATTAGGACACACATCATATGTAGAGTTTTAGCTACAAAGCTCTTGTCATTGTCAATATTTCGCTGAGAGATAACTGATAAAATTGTGACTTTCTTTACTACCCAATCATATGTACACCTTATGACATGTACTTACCTATCTAAGTGACACGTTTAAGTTATAACTTCATAATTAAGTACCTTTTGTAACATTATTAATTACTTACAGTCTTCATACAATGTCATTACCATTAATGAAGCGATAACAAATGTATATTTCATTATATTTTTTCACCTGCGCCTTACATACTCGTACTTATTGTTATTGCTTTTAACTGTTTTTAAGGCTCCGTTTATAAATTATATACAAACAACATATAATCACGCCTGTTTCCCATAAAGGGGTAGGCAGAGCGAGAGCACATGAAACTGCTGAAGTTACAGTGCCACTCTTGGCAAATAAGGGGTTGAAAGAAAACGAAACTGTGACATTGCAGTGACAGGTTGCCAGCCTCTCGCCTACGCCACAATTTACCCCACATCCCACAGTCAAAAGTCAGTGTATAAATTATAATATTTACCAAAACACTAATAAAATATATTAATCTAGTCCATTTTCCTTATTTGAGACTTCCTTGACTATTCAATACTATTCATTGCGGCGATATCTATAACTAGGTGTCATGTTGTACCTGAGTACTGTAATAAAATCTTGCAATAGTTCTCATGTGACCCGTTTACTTAATATTCGAGTAAGTATGGATAAAAATATCATAAATCAGTTAACTGTTTGCTACTATTATCCGTTTTGTTCCATTCATCGTCCGGCTTAAAAAGAATCAGTGACTACGTCTAGTTAACTCCCCCATGCCCCTCGGGATCAGTTGACAGTATCTCGGTGACAGATAACCGGGTCGCAGTGCGCACCCCTGAGCGGTCTAATGTGTCATAAAACCCAATACGATTGTCTCAAATGAATTACGGACGCGGGATACCATCTAATGTTGAATAAATCGGGGACACGTTTTAATTAAAGTTTAGGGAGTCAATGGGAGTCAAAGTTCAGATAAGTTGAATTATTGTTATTGAATTGATGTTGTAAAAATTGTAAGTATAGAGTGTGTAGGATGGAAGGAGATGAGTCATGGAATGTATTGGTTAGTTCCCTGAATATGCCATAATTCTTGTCCGCACTGACTAATTTTTTATTTTTTATTTTAATTTAGCTACGCTGTTCATGCTTATGCTACGGTTATCATAGACTACGAAGAAAACGTATGTATGTAACAAATCATTATGTAATTTTCACAAGCAATGTTTATAAAGACATAAAAGCCTTAAAATCTCGCAGTTAAAATGTAGTGCGCAGTTAAACTCTTCATATAATGTGAAAAACAAAACAGTATTAGCATTTTTATTCTCACGCCACTACGAACCCCAAAGAAACAATCGAAAATCGCTCGATCCGAAAGAATATCAAACGGGAGAGCGCAACAATGACTAAAATTAACTGTCAAAGGGTCTTTTACGAGCACTCGACATTTTTTTCTCTGGAAATGTATACGACATTGTAAGTATTGTAGGTAATTATTCGGGAGTTACAATGGCTCCTTCAGAAGCTGGGTAATGACGGGCGTGCATGGTAGCCGAGGTAGCGCACCGCCTTCTCATACATATTTATACGGCCGTGTCACTGCCGGCGCAATTGCGACTATTATTATTTTGCTATGCTCTGAAACGATTGTTTAGTATTCCATGATCTAAAGATGTCTTTGTAGTTTTGATTCATGATAGGTATCTTCCGTCGCAGAACAACCAATAAGTATCACTTAAAAAGCTACATGTATTTTTTAAATGCATTAAAAATAATTCATTTCAAAACACAAAATCTGCAAAAAAGGGTAAGTTTTTCCAGATCTTAATTATTGAAGTAAACATAACATTATTTCACCTTTTTTAGCGTGCAAATCCATGAAGGTGTCTTAAATTACTGGAGTACAGTACATAGATACTGTTTTACTTGCATTTAAGCCCCGATAATAGTTTTCTAAATCACAAACAATAAAAACAAATCGATAAACTAATAAACAGTCAAACACTCGTAAATTCACCACGAAATCAAACATAAATAATTTGTAAACGTACAAATTGTCAAACAACCGTCAAAACCTCACAAAAGCAAAAAGAAACAGAATCGATATTGTCGATTTGCTTAGTAAATTTCCGACACAATGTGTAAATAAATACAGTATAATAAGTGGCCCGAGGCGGATGCCTCGTGATCGATTTCACTCAAAAAATGCAATTCATACAACAAAGCACGGCGTATTGTGATGCCGACGTCACCGCTCTGCTCCGGCCTGAGGACTCTTGATACTATACCCTATATTATAATAAATATGGAAATATTCTAAACGTATGTAACTGGTGGAAAAAGTATATTTTACTGTAATTTTGTTTCGTATAATGTAGGTACTTACATGACATGATAATATTGCTAATAATATGGTATAAATTAGATGATCACAAAGAGAACTGCTTGTAATTTAAAAAATAACTAAATCAAGATAACATTAGACGAGTTGTTCCTGACAATAAACTTTAATGGAAAATTCTAAATATCTTATCGTAACAAACTTTTTGGGTTATTTACTTTAAAATATTATCAATAATTACATATTTTATTACTAAATATATTTTTGTAACAATAGTCTGTTACTGCAGAGATTAACATCACATGTCTTCAAATATCAAGACCGTTTACGGCAGTATAGTGCACAAACAATGCACTCAAGTATGTTTACTCCAAATATATCTTTCAAAGGTTCTACGAGCGTGACTACAGTTGTAGCGAGCCCCGCGAGCTCTCCAATTGCCCCATACAGCTCAAGGACCTTGTTCTTTTGCCCCACTCCTTTGTTATTGTTTTCAATAACAACATTTATTAGTTGTATACATTTTGTTTTTGATTGATATGGGAATGCGCTGACCGTGAGTCGACTTTTAATTTCAATACTTATGGGAATGATTATGCAAATAACGAACGACATATTTTAAACGCGATTTTTTGAACTTGAAAATCAGAGTGGTTGACATGACGATGCAGTTTTAGAATAGCCGCCTTGGGAATAAAAACCCTGTAGGTATCAATTGAAAGCGATTGAAAATAAATTATTTATTTGGCCATCCACAATGGGTAATAGGATTACTGTAGGTGCGTGGGTTCGAGTCCCGCACGCCAACCGACCGCAATAAGCCATTACAAAGCTTCGTCCGTCTGTTGAAGTTTTTATAAATTTGTTTATTTAATTTATCACGCTCGTTTATTCGTTACTTCCTCCGACTATACTCGATTAGGTTTTTGTGGTTAGTAACTATTCATTTTTTTTGGGGCAACCTTCTTAATCTTTCGATGAAATGCTATTTTGGTTTTTTGTGCGTTCGATTGTTTTCTACACATTAATTCGTTTTGCGACAGTGTAGTTTTTATGTAGGATGTTCAGGACCCTCCTATAAAGTCCTCCTACGTATCAGTTCAGTGTAGATACCTACATCTGACGATAAATATATGCTCGTTAAAAATAACATGCGCGGCGTGCATTTTTTAACGTTTAATTGGAATGTAACTACACTTCCAAGATACTAAACAAATTATAACACATGTGACATTTTGTAACTAGCTCGCTGTGTTAAGTGCCTCCCATACAAAAGTATTGGATTACCAACTTGTATTGAGCGCTAGAGAGAGAGCCCATAATAACAGCTCAAATGATACATTTGGAATACAATGGGGCGATCAATTCAATTTTTGAATCGAGAACGCTCTTCTAGCTCTTGCTTTTTTATTTTTTTACTCGTCTAAAGTGCTGTTTTGTTCAGCCAGCATCCGAGGGAATTTGACAGTCACTGTTTTTTCTTGTGTTTTTCTTTTATGCCAGTCGCTCGCACTAAAGGAGCATTAGGTTTTTAATGTTAGGTTATGGATACAAAATAAATCTCTGCGCCCGATCGGGTGAGGTATCGATTAATAACACATCGATGTGGTGTATATTTTATAAGTGCTATTGAATTTCTTTTTTCATCGCACGTAGTTGAACAATAAAATAAAACATTTCAGGAACGGACAAATTGGATATAAAATTGAACATTGTGTGCGGTTTAAAATAAGGAGCGTTAAAATTTACTCATTACATTACATTACTAACAGACTGGCCGGTAGCCAAATGGCCGGTTGGCTGGGCGTATGTTATAATGACATCAATTTGAATATTCAACATTGAACAGCTATCTCATTTACATAAGTTCGGCCGTTGAATTCGTAGCGATGCAAATGCCCTACACTAATTGTGGTGTTCATTGTTCCCGAGTTTTGCGAGCTCGACGGAAAAGGTTTCGTCCACTGGATATTAAACATATATTAATGTGATTATCATGCAACTCTGTTGCTAACTCGTGCACTTGAATTAGTCTTAACTGTATACCGAAAACGTATTGGTTAAACGCTCTTTATTCTTATTTGAACACAGCCATAGTATAGTTGTGATAATGTATTTTCACAAATAATGACTCAAAAGTGACATTACTACAACATAATAGGTGCCTGGTATTATGCTAGGAAGGATATCAAAATCTGTTTCAGTAGCGCTTCGTGGTAAAAGTCATAATTTCAAAACAGCCATGAAAGTTTTTCTATTAAGAAAACACCTAATTTTGCCAAAAAGCGATCGCGTAAAAACCTTTATAAAAGAAATAAGAGCGGGTGTTCGCGCAGTAGGCCGGAAAGATTTTATCTGTTGGCAATACAGAAAAAATGGCGCCCACCGGAAGTGTCCGAGCGCGGCGCGCGGCGCGTTACTATTTTTTTTCTTTTTGTTTTAAATGGCTTTTTCCCGGCAGCGTTCGGCCGGAAATGCGTTTGCGTTGAGCTGCCCCACATAGCCGAATATGTCCGATTAACTTTATACGCAACTTTGGCTCTTCCCCCTACCGTTTAAAGGCACATGTCGTGTGCGCCGAACCCCGCGGTGGCGAGCGTAGCGCTAAATAGAATGTTTTTATTCATGAGTCTTAAGCTCCCATTCTGTTTAGTGAGCGATTCCCAGCTGATTTACCGTCTTAGTAATATTTTCAGAAAATGGGCGTCGCAATTCTAGAAACTATCAGTTTAAAAGCAATTAGAACCGTTTTTAAAATCAAATCTGATTTCTATGGCCGTAATCATAATTTTTACCTATTTATGTTTCGTTGTAATAGCTAACAAATGTATTTACTGTTGCGGGTTGTTGATGATAACCACACTTTAAAATTCTGGCCTCCACAACCGTGTCGATTTTTACGGTAAATAATCACAAGTCTATTTTGTTTCATATAAAATTTTATAGTGGGTTTTAAAAATACGAATATAGCAGCTGCACGTCAGTCTGATCGTCCGGGTGATAAGGCTGTGTCCTTGCACAAAACAATTATTGCGCTTAGGTCGGGCGAGATTTCGCAATGCCCACTTTGTCACAAGCTTTTGTCACGAGAAATGGAGATTTTGAGCTTCGATATCGATGCTTGAGAAAAGACCGTTGCGTTCTACATTTATAACAGATTCTTGCGGTCGTGATGAAGGCAAATATAAGGCAAAATAGTGGCCTGACTTTACCTATTGCATAGAACTTTATTTGCAACTTGCAACCTCTTGCAGATTTCACGTGAGAACGATACACGAAGGTGATACCGCAATTTAAAGATTATAATGTACAAAAAATACTTGTGCTTTAACTTCTTATCAATGTTGGTTCTATGTTCGCTGTAAAAGCGTTTGTAATATGATTCAATCTAACAAGTATATTGGTTTATCTCAAAGTAGCTAGCAACAGCGCGCTACCGCGAGGTAATTAGGCGATTAGACACCGAGCGAGATGATCGCAGATCTGGCCCGCGGCCACGCTATCAGCGCCATCTAGCGTGATCTACGGCCGAGAGGAACACATTAAACCCGTTCCATTGCACTCACATTTTTTTATACTGGAAATACATTCAAAAAAGCTCAACCTCTCCAAGTAGTCGGATCGGTAATGTCAAGACAAAGCAAAGTAATTAACTCACAGTCTATCAAGCCAGCCAACCTATTAGTGTTATGCGGCTGATTGCGTCCACGAGAGAGTTTGGGCCGTTACCCCTCCGGTACATCTGTAAACATCTTCGAGATAAGCATCTGACGTTTGACACAAAGCGCGGTTGCGAGAGATAGTATCTCCAACTATCCGAGTGCCCCCTCGCTCCCCTACTTCCTCGAGCCGCGTCTAATTATTTATTTATGTCCGCCTATCATACCATCGATGCGCTCGAGTGCTAAACTTTGCGGAGCTCGCGTTTACACTAATTCAAATTTAGAATTATCATTTAGGTGATCTCCGTGACAGTCCGGAGCGAAATTAGCGCAAAACATTCTTTCTAAATCTACTCGCCTTTGTGCAAGAGGATTTGCGAGAGGCAGTATTGTCGGGTGCCACTGTTTACTTGTATTCAAAGCTTTCAAATTGAAAGTGCTCATGCCCATTGTCCATCTCGCTAACACAAAGATAAAACTCGTTTGTAACAATGTCTAATCCTTCGCAAGTAACAAAAGCTCGCATTAATCCCTTAAGTCCTTGTTTTCTATTTCTAAGATTTTTGCAATCAGCTGGATGGATAAACGTCGAAGCAAAAGTGAAGTAGGTAGGCTTTTGTATTAAGCGTGCGCCACAAAAAATATTTTCGTTTACACATAACCGTCAAACGAAAATTATTGTACAAAAAACTTTTATGACATCTCACTCGTACAAAGTGGTCGAGTCAAGGTGTAATTTGATTGAAAGCACCAAAAAAGTCTTATAATCATATAATGAGTGGTGGAATAATTACCGAGGGCTTAGAGCAGGTGCGGAGGCGCGTGCGCCGCCGCCGGCCCGACCGCCGCAGCCGCGCAGGCCACCAAATGATTGCCTACTGCCACAAAGAAATTAAATAAATCAAAAAGGGGTTTCGTAGACATTGATTTCATTAGCTAATATAATGAAAAACAGTTACTTACATCAAAATTAGAAATTACAATTACATCAAAATCGTTGAAATTTATAGTTACAGGTCTTAACAGTTAAATGAAAAGGATTACTAAATAAAGTCTGTAGGCAATAGGTAACTACTTAACTACTTAGTAACTACTCAAGTACTTAATTATTAACCTAGAACCAGAAACATAAATATACTTAAAAACGAATCAATAGACAATGGTGGGATAAAACACATTAAGAAGTAAAAAAAATATTTTTAAACTTCAAAGCGTTGGTTAAAATTGAAAGACAGCAATTTCGCAAAAGGTGCAAAAGCTGATTGGCATGTCATGCTCGTATCGTATGTGGTAATTCTAGCTTTTGTTAACCACAGGTGTATTATTGTGTAAGTTGCTATATTATTTATCTGTTTTAAATAAATCTGGTTATCCAATATACCTACCTGTACCTACACTACTGCCACTACAAGGCTGCAGAGCTCAACGAGGGTGTGGTGTGCTGGTGACGGAAGGATCCACGGAACTAATTTGTTCCGTCTATTGTCCTTTGAGTCGTCGGCAACCCGAACCCTCTTTGGAACTTGTACATTATTTTTTTGCTGTGTACTTAACACAGTAAAAGGGAGTGTACAAGCTTCTAATGGGTTGGCAACGCGCATGTGACACTCCAGTTGAGTTGCAGGCGTTCATAGGTTGGTGACCGCTTTCCACCAGGCGGACCGTATGCTTGTTTGCCGCCGACGTAGTATAAAAAAAATTAACAAAACCATTTTGTATTAGTATAACACTTTTTTCTCATTAAGTGAAAATGTAAATTTTCTTTTGGGAAATAAAGTTCTTTAACTAACCATGAAATGTCCTAAATGTGTCAAGTCACAAGTAAATATCTGTACATAATAAAAATACGAGTAAATGCACAATTCGACTTTTGACGAATTGCAAGATACCTATACCTTATCCAATCAAGTAACAAATCTGCATTTGAGCTGTTGTAACTAGTGTAGTGACGTCAGCATATAAGTTATCGATGTGCGAGAAGCTGTTTTAGTCTGTGTCGATGTCGACAGTTATGAGTGGTCGTTGGCGGGCCGTATGAATTAGTGTAGCATGGTAGCACTGCGAGATTTAGTGCGGACGGCCAGGCTCTAATTGGACCGGGTTCGAGCCCAGAGGCGCAAAACATTTAAATTTATTGTTTTCCATAATTGTTTTTGAGATGTGAACTTAGTGATGTCCTGCCACATATACTATCTTCATTACAAATATGTTAGGAAACTATCGTGAGGATATTTGAAGCGAATATTTCACATCTTGTTAACGTTCACTATTTCAAAACGTCGGGTACAAGCTATTAAATTGCAAATTGCTGCATCGACACTTTGAGCAGTAAATTAACGGTGGCGACAACTTGTGTAACTGAAACCTTAATTTTGTAACCTTTTGTTTTTTAGATGTTGTGGTAGTGATGAAGTTTTATGCTAAATCACATCTTCTTAACTAAATATCATATATATCATTAATACGAAAAATGCATACTAAAACTGCAAATAGCTGAGCTTTTTTGTAAAGATTTTAAACAATCGATGCAAAATACCATAATAAATTGTTATATTTTTATGTATGTATATGTGCATGATTGATTCGAGTTAAGAATAAAAATAGCATTTCATCGATATTTTGTTATCGATTTTGTACAGCATTAATTTACAAGAAATTTATCAATCAGGTTTGATTTACGTTAGCTCCCGTCGGCATCGACACTTGCTTTGTATCGATACGTGAGAACTAATTAATGATGAACAAAATAAATTTCGTCTCGGAGATAAACGGTTCGGCTTATCTTAAATAAATGGCGTAAATAAAATCGTTGTAAGAGTTAATTGAGTTGCAATTGTGTCCCACGAATTGCGTTGGTGTGATAAAGAAATATTTATGAGTAAATTATTATTAGTTGCTGTCAATAACTTGACTTTCATTTCGATTACAACATCGAAATTAATAATAAATTAATAATAAGAAGTATTAGACTTCCATAAATACAAATTATCGGATTTTAAATCGTCATAAGAATGAAAATAAAACTTCCTTTTACAGAAATACTAGCTTCTGCCCGCGGCTTCGCTTAAAATTTAAAGTCGAAAATTGCTGAATCCTCGATACAAACATTCAACCCCCATTCTCTGGAAGAGGAGGGTTTGAAAAAAATACAAAGTAGAGTAGCCCTATGTCACTCTCCATCCCTTCAACTATCACATAAAGATTCACGTCAATTCGTCCCTCCGTTTAGCCGCGAAAGACGGAAAACAAACAGAACAGAACAGACACACACACTTTCCCATTTAAAATATTAGTGTGGATTAAAAAAAAACTCATTTCTTAATAATAACGGCGCACTTCACTATAAATGAGCGATGTCGATATTCGGCGCGTGTATAAATCGTCATTTCAATTACCCCGGGAGCAGCTGTCCGCGCCGCCGAGTATTTATTTTAATCAGCTCACACATCAAAACCGCAGTTTATCGACAACTTCGGGCACATCCTTAATTACAAAAATATATTTTTGGGTCTGACGGCCTTCGGGAATAACATACGGAAGTTAGCGGTGTCGTAATTTGTTTTTCCCCTCACTAGCTCGGAAACACGTGTTTTGTCCTTTAATACCAGCGGGTAAAAACGCATTTTATCCACTAGTGGGTAAAGTAATTTGACCTTGAATAAAGTCAAATTAACTGCTTTAAAATTGATAAAAGTAGGTGAATCTAGTAATAAAGATGATTTACCACCTGTGGAACTACTGAAAGCAGTGATAAACGCATTTTTTGCGTTCTAGTTTCCTCGCTATAGTGAGGGGAAAAGTTTTGTGTTACACTCGGGTGCAAATGTATTTTACTTCTCGTGTGTTAAAAAACTCGCAAGTTCAGGATTCTATTCTAGAACCACTCGCTTCGCTCGTGGTTCAACTATAGAATCCTTTCACTTGCTCGTTTTTCAATTCCACACTCGGCGTTAAAATACAACTTTGCCCCCTTGTATAACAAATAACTATTATTGGTTCTGTCCTAAACGCAAATACAATCAATTTAGGTACATAATTATTTAAACGATTACTACCCAAAACTGTTCAATGTAGAAAAATCTATGAGAGAAAAGTGTACCCAAATGTGAACTATAAAAAGTCCAAGAATAATTAATGAACATTTTATTTTCCGACTATATATAGGTATTACATATAAGGCTTTAAAAATAGCCCAATTTGTCAATATTCTGTTTAAAAAAAGGCCGGCGCCACAAACGCTCGATTTGAACGCGTGCTAACTGCGTGGAACTAATTTCCTTAAATCATTTTTTGTCATTACACCCGTCAACGATAGGATTCTTTACTAATTCTGTACCGCGGGTTCGAACCCTTTCTAGTGATAGTTGGGTGGTTTTCAGTAGACCGTAGGCGTAGAACACTTTTTTAACGTCTTCAGAAACACGTGTTTACACTAAACTTAAATATATTGACCGGAAAATAGACCGTGATTACCGTTTTTTTTTCGAGTTCTCGATATTTATCCATAATAATACCTAAGTGCTTGCTAAAATAGCAAACTGTTTTCAAAGTGTGATATAAGGTTGCGTGTGATAACGATATGATATATCTTTTTTTATTCTTGTAAATTGAATTTAGTACATCCCTAACAGTAGGTACAAGAATCACATATTTGACACTATGAAATCGGGCTTCCCAACTTCATGCCCCGTTTACATTTCCATGAATCAAGCGTAATTAATTTCGAAAAGAGAGCGACAGATCGGTTAGTTCCTTGTATTACTCTTAACACAAAACGCAGTAAGATGTCTCAAGGATTAGTACTAACGAAGACTGAGTTTCCAGAAGTGGACTGTATCATCTTGTAATTTAGGCTATGTTTGCTTAAGGGTTCTTACCAAATAAGACGGTTTGTGAGTTGCCAGTAGAAGACTCTGTTAACTTGTGATACAGGCGATGTTAGAGATGTGTTCGATGGTTGCGTTTTTCGTGCGTGTGGCCGCGCCGGCCGATTGCGCCCGCGCCGCGCCACGCCACATCTACCCCGTCCGAAACATACGGCTTAATTGCTTATTTTGCTTCGTTTGGTAATTTCGTTTAAAACTGTATTGGTGGGTTAGCTGCTATCGTAAAGATGCTTAGTGTCAATCCATATGCTGCTTCATTTAAATATAGGTACATTTACCTAGTTGGACTACAATTTATAACTTGAAACAATACAATTTATAATATGAAAGAAATGATACGAGATTTGACTAGTATCTTATTGTTAAAGAAAATACTTTAGTTTCTCAAATATTTAAATTTGTAAGCTTACTGAATACACTTTTCACGTGTGTAAATAGTTATTGTTTATAAATTTTGTTTATCATGGGACTAGATCACAGAACTTAATTTAGATAGAAGAAACAAATTCATATATTTGTATAGGGGCCGAGCGTGTCAAATTTTGTACTGAAGTTGATTCTTGCATGTAATTTCAAATATGTCTCAGGCTCTAGATTGTTCATAATTTTTGTGTTGTTGCAATTGAATATCACGTAACGAGGCATTTTTTATGTTTTGGTTGACTTCAACTTACAAAAATTGACGCCCGAAAGCTGCAAGCTGCGAGTAAAGACGGACAACTCAGTGGATTTCACTGAGTTCATTTGACACGCTAAGTAGATACGTTTGCTTGATCTATGGTATATATGACATCTGTGGACTAGATGGAAATCTTTCCGGAAAAAATAAATAGTCGAAAAGGACAATTTCTTTATTTACGCAGGTAAAAATGGAATTTATTGTTCTGCTATGTTGGAATGTCCAATCAACTCGTAGCCACCTAATTTAAATATCTAATTGTAGACTTCCATTTTCAGCTGTCAGTGTCAAGCGCCTCGCACCATTCACACGCGCAGAGACTGGAAAAAATCAGAGCCAAGTCTAGAAACTCTCCGCTTATAATGAGCTCAAATATAAAACGTGCTGTAGCGGAAAAAAGAAGTAAAGCTAACGCACGCAACGCTTAAGGTGTCGCGAACAAAATGAAAATAGACATTATAAACAATGCCAGGGAATAATTAAGTAAGCTCTAAGTAACTGTGAGACAATTACTAATTGCTTTCGTTAATTAAGTTGACAAAACTCATTACCAGATAAATTGGAGTATTATCGCGTAACAATACGATATTTATGGTTAGGTGGTCGATTGTTTGCGGAACGTACGAGCGTACAGGTTTATGAGAGTTTTATATTGGTTTGCTACTGGTAATTATGTAAAATAACTTTTGAATTTACAAGTAATTAGTAATTAGCATAAGTGTGGTAAATGGGGGCAAATGATATATGTTGTAAAAAAGTTAGTAAACAAAATGAGTAAATGCAAAAGTATAGGTACATCAGTAAAATATAATAAATATTATCCCTTAAGTATTCACACTCCGAGTTAGTTCAAGTATGCTAAGCATGTCAGAAATAGATATATGATAGTAAATTAATCGTTAAATAGATTATTAGACTGTCGCCTTAACTCATCTGCCACTGCCAGCTGTAACCGATAGCTAATAGTTGGAAGTGACACGAGACTCCGCTCATTATCATCACGTGACCGCATTATACCAGTTATTGGGTCAACTCATTTTACACCTTTTTACCTCAACAATGCATGCAACGCATTCTTTAATAATTAAGATACCTATAGGTACATTACTGTATTTATGACACTATGAAGTAACTTATTTGTGTTTATTTTCTACGTCAGGTTTCAAATACAAACTTGAAAGCTGTCGGTAAAGTGCTATCGATAATTCCTGTGACACCCCGTAGAGAGTAATAACTCTTCATTTGCGCGAATTATGACAATATGATTATTGTCTACGGGAAAAAACGAATTCACACCGTAAATGCGCCGATCAGTTTCAATAGAGCAATTGATGGCGTTTTTGTGCCGTAATAGATGTGCACGCTTTTTTCTCGATAATTGATTGTTAATTTATATGGTTCATTGTCTACTTAAACTGGCTGTCTATGTCTAACCCATCCGATGTTTATCTGGAGCAGACGGTGTATTGGAAAATATATGAAGCATAATATTAAATAGGCACATAACAAGCGAAATGATTTACAAGTCATTGTTAAGAATGCATTTTTATAGCGCAATAAAAGGTTGCAACTGCCTCCCTTTAATTAAACTAGGCTTTCTAGCTCGGAAAATGGTACCGTGAGTAGTATTTTCCATGGAATTGTGGAGTGAGCCTGTTATTTTCCCATTTGAGCGGTTTTATGTGCGCTCGGCAGATGGCTCTGATAGTGTAATAACTTCGTCCCCGATACCGCATCTAGAAATGTAACGCAATTATTCGCACGCACAATAAAGTGCATCGCGAAACTTTAATTTTGGAACGCATTCGTTCCGTTTCTATTGAGTGGCTCTCACGTTCGCATACCTACATGTATGCTAGGAGAAGCCTTCGTGCTAGCACAGACATTCGCATAAGTTTTTACGACTAGATTTCACAAGTGCGTAGTCTACGTGTTGACTGCTTCGCGGTGCGTATCTGACCATCTACCGCTAGTTTTGTTTCGAGTTAGCTCTTATAGAAAACGTTGTTTCATATTTTATGAAAGTATTGTTTGCATTTCCCAGGGCTGTTCGTATAATGCTTATAATTGGTGGTTGTACAATTCATTATTTTATATGGCATGCAGAGTTTGTAAAGTCTTGTTAAGTTAATTAAACACAATTACGTAGGTAAGTATGTCAAATGATGCAAAATGTGTTTGTTTGTAGTTCATATACTTATCTAAAACTAAAGGATCGATATTTTAGTATGTGCCTACTAGGTACGGTATTAGTACCTTTTGTACGACTTTGTCTGAAGGAGTAAAGCACATTTATGTACAAAAAAAATCTTTTACTAAACTTTATAGTAGTAGTAGTACTTAGTTGAATAAAAAAAAACTGAAAAACTCATTGTCATAAGCGCTAGCATGCACACAATTCAGGTCACAATCCAAACATAAGCTTGTAAATATCTCTCAGATTTGTGAACGTTCGTACAGGGCGAATGTGCGCCGAGCACGCCACCTGGCGGCGCACGGGGTTTTCCTGAATCAATTAACGTTTAGTTCATGGGTGTAACTATGTGGTTTCATGTTTTCATCGATATGAAGTCGTGAATGACGTGGATTTTATTGTATACTTTGTCGGGTAGCATTCCTTCTTTGGTAGTGTTTTAGTATATTGATCTTATATTTATATAGGTATAAAGTTGAATCACGGTGTTGAATCTCTTTCTGTACGACATGGTTCTAAAAAGACACTAGTAACCAAACATTTTATAATAAATATCATCATTGAATTGTCAAGTCAACAATAAATTATCCAAAGAAAAAAAAATGCTAAACACTTTGTCTTACAAATTGAACATTGAAATTGTTTTCAAGGAAGGTTGGGGGTGATGTTAGTTATGTATTATGTACACTGAATTTTAAACCGGCACGGCAAGAATGAAATATCTGCGCAATTCAGCAACTATGTAGCGACATGAATTTCAGTAGAAATTTCAGCTTAAAAACCGGAACGGTGACGTGTTTTATTAGTCCCGGTTTAAAGCAGCACATATCTCCGCGAACTTACGGCTTTTACAGGCCTGGCCAATGGCGCTGCTTTATGTCGTCGCTTCGCGGCGGGCGCGGCGGGGAGCAGGCGGTAGCGGGAGGCGGAGCGGGCGCGATAGCGGGTTGTGACAAGCATGAGACTGAAAGTTATTGCCCCTTGTTCATGTAAATTTAACAATAATGCCATTTTCATAGGTACTGCCAGCCAGAGTGCGCAGTGTGCACTAGTGTCATTAAAATCAAATTAACTTATATGTACCTCCCTTCCTGCTATCACTGTCTTTTCGCCGTCACGTGCGTCGCGCGTCATATGGGGCGAAATTTTCCATGCAAAGCGCGTGTTTTGTTTGACGCGCCCGTAGGACCTGACCCCCGTGTCACCGCTTACGCTCTCGGTCCCGTTGTCAGCGTCTCTCGCCTCACATACTGTTACTACACAAGGGCGGAATGTTGCATACAAAGCGCGTGTTACGTTCGCCACCGCTCCTATGATCCTCCTATCACCGCTTCAGCGCCCGCTCACGCTCCCGCTCCCGCCATCACTGTGTCCCCTCACGTGCAGCCGTCACGTACTACACGGGGGCGGAATGTAGCATGCAAAGTGCGTGTTTGGTTCACCAGCGCGAACTGCGCCGTATGACCCCCGTATTTCTGCCGCAATTATGATTCTTGATGTTCCTATGTGGCCCTTAGCTTTAATGGCTTTCAGTTTTAAGCTTGCGAATTTGTGTTTGTTCATTTCTCTACATGTTACTGTTGCATGTTTTGAACGACTAAATTTCTTAGTTGGTATTCCTCAACAGAAAATATTATTAAATTTGATTGTTGATATATAGAATCTAAAGACTAAATGCGCGAGGCTTTTGAGCAATCCAAACTAATATTATAAATGGGAAAGTGTGTGTGTCTGTTTGTTTGTCCCTCTTTCACCGCAAAATGGAGCGACGAATCGACGTGATTTTTTAGGTGGAGATAGTTGAAGGGATCGAGAGTGACATAGGCTACTTTTTGTCTCTTTCTAACGCGAGCGAAGCCGCGGGCAAAAGCTAGTAAGTAAATAAGTGTGACATGTTGATAGTGTAGTATACGAATATCTTGTTCCGTTTTCTAAGATACACAACATTAAAAAACGTGTAAGTATGATAATATTTCAAAAATAATTGTAAAATAAAAGTGTTTACTATACTCTGTCAAACAAGTCTGTCAGTAAATAAGAACAAAAAAAACTATATGCATCCTTTTCTTTAGGGTGCTAGAGAAAAGGATACCTATAGTTTTCTTTGTTCTTATTTACTGACAAACTTGTTCGACAGAGTATATTTCCTTGCATAACTCTGAAACCTGAAAGCGTTAAAATTAGACCTATCATTTTTAATGCACTTCGTATTACCCAACTCTTTCAGTACGTAAACTGTATAACCGAGTGCCTAGGTACATACTCGTATACAGAATGGGAACAGCGACGTAATTAACCTGACATAATGGCCAGTTATTAAGCAATTTCTCTAACATGGCGGATGGCTTATGTCATGTAACATGCACTATATACTGGCTTCCGTGTGTTGGCTATGGCGTACAGTTACAGAGTTCCATGTACTGTGAGTACATGGAACTACAGCCTATGTTCTATCACAATTATGTTACATTCTATTCTCTTTAATAAAGAGTTACTTGAATATTTCATATCAAGCAGATGCGTCTGCAGCGAATGGGAAGGCGATTGCTACAGTTCAGGCTGACACCATAAGTAGTTTTTGGTCACTTCGTATTTAGGCAGAAAGAAACAAGGAAGATAATTCCCTCATAGTCTAGCAAGTGTGTAAGATGTACGAACCTTTAAAATAAGGAAATTGAAAAGTCCTCGTTCTTGAACAAGATTTAGATTTGAAACTTAGAAAAGCGAGCCATATCTTCTCTAACAACGCCACGTGACACTCCTTGAGTTGCAGGCGTCCATAGGTGACGGTGACCGCTTTCCATCAGGCGGACCGTATGCTTGTTGGCCACCGACGAATTATTTAAAAAAAACAAGCTGGAGTGTCAAGTAAAGCATCCGAACGTATATTATATGGACATTTAAACATGAATAAATTAACCGTTTGTTTTAAGTACATAGACTAGTAGGTACATTCAACAAGACGTGTAGAATTGAGTCGCCAATAACTCGTCGTATAGACGTTTATTCGCAGTTATCAAGACAGCAGACATCTTCTGACCCTATCTCGTCTATTCTTAGCCCGAACATCAAAGTCTCCATTAATGCAGCTCTCCGCCTCTGCAATCGCGAAAAACTTCATACAAGTATCTCGACCTAATTTGCTCTGGCTAAATCTGCCGGCACTAGCTTGCTAAAGTAGTTTTACCAGTAGATAGGCGTAGCTAAGATATAATATCTTGATATTTTGTATGTTTGTCTATGAATGTAGACAGTGTAGTTCAGTAAATAGTTACTTTTCAAAGTTTTTAAGAAACAGAAACGTCTGCGTACGGTACCTACTTAGCCTTAGAGTCAATCTAACAGTGAAAAAAAGGAAAGAAGATTCAAGGGCCGTGAGTTGAAATTTCACACAAAAGCATTTTTTTTCTGACTTTTAATTTATTCCGTTTTGTTATATATCTTCATAAATAAAAATAAAAAATACAGACGAATAGAGAACCACCTTCTTTTGAGAGATTTGAGGCGGCGGTTAAAAAGAAGCAATAACAAGTAAGTACTTACAGTACCTTCTTGCTGTGAAAGTGCAGAATTTCCATGTAACTACCTAATCTTTGCACTCACATCAGGGTCGGATTAAATAGGTAATCTGAGTCTTGACTATCTGCCCACCACGCGCTTAAATAAGAACAAAACGAAATTTCTCATAACTTTTCAGTTTCACAACTGTTCCTCATTAGTCAGTGGACAGAGTGCCTTGTATTAATGCATTTTATATTGGTTCAATTGGAAGCGTCGACGGCGCGGTATGCGCGGCCTGTGTGGGCGATTCGCGGGAACACATTACGGGAATTGGTACATTGGTAGGATGCACTTCTGAGGGATAAAGGAGTCGTTTTGGTGGATAATTAGTACTGTTTATTGCATTTTTTTTAAGACGGCGTATACCAGGACAGCATAGGTGACCTAGGTTACCTAGGAGTGTTGTAGAAGGAAGGCCACCAATAGATCGGACTGGAGTTCTGCTTGACCAGGCTAAGGCCCACCCGCGGCTGTAATACCTCAGACGATGATGATTACATTTTTCACTTCTTTGAAGACGATTCATCAGGACTGATGGAGCTGCTTCCATTCCATGCAGCTTAGTTCATTGACAATCATTTAAGACCTTCTCTTTTGAAACTGTAGTGCAACTACGAAAACCTGATCAAAATTAGAGAACACAAATAGAGAACTAAATATATGCTCATAAAATTTTGTTACCTACTTATTTTCTTAGGCGGCAGGTAAATAGGTATTTTAGTAGACTACTTATACATCTGTGTTATTAGAAACGAGTTTCCTATAAATTCTAGTAGCAGCTCCAATTAAGCCGGCAATTCACAACTCAATACAGTCGTTGCGCCACAACGTTCTAACCTCACGTATAAACATGGTCACTAAGGGTCTCATTAGCATTTAATAATTTCATCATATACCGCTCTCGTGAGCATATCAAACTGCATTAGCGTAACAGTCATTGCACATGTCCAAAAAGAAAACAAACAGCATCAAGGTCTGTAGCAAAAAGTACAATCGTTCGCGAACGATACGCAACTGGCTCTGTCGCACCAATACGGAAGAGCGTTCGAGAGAAAAGTACGATAGGTTACAGAGCGTCAACGATAATACTCTTGGCTACAGGGTCAGGTCATGCGTATGGGCTGGCGGAGCGATCAAATCGTGCGTTTGGGCGCATGCCGCCTTCCTTGAAGCCGATGAATAACTCATTGTCCGTCCGGCGTGACGCATGCTTCGCCGAACCGTGCGGACTGACCGGGACACTTGACCCGCGAATTTGGCGGTGCAACTGAAGAAATTCCCGAGTTACGTAATTAATGCATTTGACAAACATTGATCCTGTGCCGAGGTTGTTCAACTTTGGTTTGCTTAGCATTCAATAACAAATAAACAAGATTTTCATGCAGTGTACTAAAAAGTAGGCTTCAAATATCAATCAGAATGTACTACCTAGTCTCGTACGACATATAATTCCATGACGCGTTCTAAAACCATGACCTCTACAATAGAAGAGGACTACAACCTCAAACAAAGAGGTACAAGGTTACCGTCAATTCCCAGCAACTGCATGTGCAGTAATTGGGATGCGTCGGCGGTCGGCGCGTCGCAGGCCAACAGCTAAATATTCGCAGCACTATTGTGATAGCGTTTTATGGTCTCGGCGAGCCTTTATACTTGTAGTTAGCATTCTAACATGGTGCCGCTGACGTTTTTTCATACCGCTAAATGTCAACGATAAAGTCCTGCCTGCGCGCATGACTCGGGACCCATTTGCGATTTATAGTCATGTTGCTGATGTTTTACTTCATTGAGGAAACCCGCGTTGGTATTCACGGTACGCTCTTATTAAAATACAGAATTATACTCTGGATGTAAAAGCAACGGCGTCTTTGTCATTTTAATAAGCGCTTGCAGAAAGTTTACGTTGACGGTTAGTCGTAAAAAAGCAAATGTCCACTAAGTGAATCATAAAGTTAAATGACCTATGCTTGTAACTTTTCTATTTTGTTAACATTTATCATTTGTGTCGGAAATAATAGTACAGCATGTGAGATTTTAAAAGGGTCTTCGGTTTTTGGCTCAAATTATAGATTTACAGATTTTGTTGTAGTCTGACACGCTCTAAAATTCTAAGGCTCTTCTGGAAAGCTCTCACCCCAGTAATTTGTCTGCGAATGCGAACCATACTAATTTCGAGTTTCCATTGTTGCAGGTAAACCGGCCCCTAACGATGAAGAAGGAGGGCATCCAGACGCGGAACCGCAAGTTGAGCAGCAAGAGCAAGAAGAAGAAGGGCGGTATGGGAATGGGCGGTGGCGGCGCATGCGCACTGGCGCTCGGCGGCGTCATGGGAGACATGATCAAACCGCTCGGGGATGCCACCAAGGGCTTTGGTGGGTCCGCCTTCCCGTCTGCTATGGATTTCGGTGAGTGGCAAGACTGGTTTCTGCAAAAGATAAGGCGAACCATAAGTGGAAATTAAGATTAACGGAATAAGACGAAGTCGTACCAGTCAGAAGTGGCGGACTGTTTAACGCCACTCTGCATACTATGAAGAAGCGAAGATTTCCGAAAAACATAATTTATTTTCATAAGGGCCAGAAGCCAGTTTACCAACATTTACTCAAACTTCAAGCAACTAATTTTTTTGTCTTTCTGCAGACACTTTCATAATATAATATCCAGATAATAGTAAAATAAAAAGCTTAGCTAATAAAATACTCTAAGGTAACCTCGGCAACAATGAACAATTTTCTTTACTTTGTAAGAATATTGTTAATTCGAGACTTTAAATCGCTCTGGCAAGCCGTCGCGATTTAACTTGCTCTCGTTAACAATATTCAACTCCCCCCTGTTGCACAATGTACTATTTCTTGTGTACATTATTGACTCCCGTCAAAGTCGTAATTAGTAACATATTATTTATTAATTGTAATTTGTCTGCAGGTCAGCACCAAGTGGGTCTGGTGCACCCGGCGGCGGCTCACATGTCGCACTGGTACGGCGCGCCGCACCAGGGCTTCGCGCCGCCCCCCACCTCGCACAACCCCTACCACCATCACCACCTCGCGCAACTCAACTCTATGGTAAGCTATCATCACAAAAATCATAGATATTCCACCAATTGGCACGAAGCGCTTTGTTTCTTCTTTTCTTATGCGTAACCGCCAAGGTACGGAATTCTTTGCCGGCTTCTGATCTTGCCCATATTTCCCAGCTCATATAACCAGAGCGAGCTACATCCATCTACGTCTTCGCCTCTGGTAGTCTGTGGTCCATTTATAGTATAAAAACAAATTATTAATTACCAACTTTACAGAGAAGTTTCGAAACAGAGAAACTTCCCACTGACTCAAGACTGTAAACATTTCAAATGAGTCTGAAGCTTTTTTTTATTTAGGTACTTGATTTTTAACCCCCGACGCAAAAGCGACGGGGTGTTATAAGTTTGACGTGTCTGTCTGTCTCTTTGTCTGTCTGTCTGTGTGTGTGTATGTCTGTGGCATCGTAGCTCCGAACGGATGAACCGATTTAGATTTAGTTTTTTTTTGTTTGAAAGCTGAGTTAGTCGGAGTTCTTACCCATGTTTTATGAAAATCGGTCCACTGTGTCGGGGTTTTTTCAATATTTTAATTTTGTGGTTAGGTTATCTGTAATGCCAGTGTGGGGCGTTTATTTTTCCAAACATGTACGAGTAGTGTCCCCGAACGCCGCCGGTACGGATTCTACTCGTATTTAACTATGTAAATCCTAGATTGCCTATATTGATTATGACGTCTAACGAATTTGTTTTCTTTCCTTTGCAGACCGGTTGGAGGAGTGAGTACACGTGATAAGTCAACCAAACCAAGAGCCTGCTAATTTATGAGAATATTGTCTAAGAACGCCGTCCCCACGGCCGCGGACTGCGCCTGCGCGAGCAAACACAAAACATGCTGTGATCACACCACGGTCTACCCGTTTACGTAGTTTTACCCCATAGACACTTCAGCACATCACATAATTTATAAGACTGTATACAGAATTGATGTTTGTAAGATTATACAAACGTTCTGCAGTTTGAATTGAAGATGTCTGAAAAGGAAATATCCCAGTGAAGGGCTAGTCTGCTACACGTCCTTGTATACCAAAATATCTTGTTAATATTTGGTTACGAATACCGGCAGCCGACAGTCGGCTGCAGACTCGATGCCGGAGCCCAAAAGACTTTGATATTCCGTGATCAGTTTCCTACGAGTATTAAGTAAGGTGTTTTACAATGATGAAGTAACTAGCGAAATTGTACAGTATTATAATATAGGTAAGGTCGGTACGAAGTCGGCTTAGATGATTTATATATAACTAAGTATTGTTCGAGAAGCGACATGTGTATTTGTACATATCTTTCATATTAAGTTATATTTCGTTCCTGTATAAATTGTTTTTCTTATATTTAATTTGGACGGCTCGGTTGGCTAAGGAATTGTGATGTGTTCAGAGAGTTATTCCAGAGATTTCTTTTGTACATTCTATTAGTATAGTTGATATTGAATGAAATGCAATAGTAATTTATGTAATAGATTTAAATCATGCAATTTGTAAATAATAGCCGTTTTAATTAGTGACGTAATTCAGAACTGATTTTGTGGATATCAGTACATTTGTTTCAGTTGTTGCGACCGGAGATGGCCACTGGATTTAATAGCTCATTGGTATTTATAAATTAAAATATTGTATATGTCACAAAAGTACTAAAATTAAATTTTATATTACATACGTACCCTTGGTAAATTAAGGTATTGAGTGGCCATATAGATCTTGAACAATTTTGTGAATGAATCGTCAAGTTTAATACCGATTAAAATTAACGAATACCCTTGGTATTAAAGTAATTCAGATAAAAACTTGCGCTTCATGTACAAACTTGTTCTGATACCCCCAAAATATGTAAATAATATGAATGTAAATGAACATGTAGAAAGAAATAATGGAATCATTATAAGACTATGAAAATAACATTGTAAATTAGTGGTCACTGCAACAGCCCGTAACGATATCCAGTACCTAAAGTTTTTAGTTTTTAAAACAGGACATTGTGACGTTGTGTATTTTAAATAAAATTGTGAATAAATTATCAATATTGATATTATCAAAACGTTTCATTACATTTTCATCTACACTTACCTACCATGACTAAAGATAAATTATTGTGTTGTTAATGTTAACCATAAAATGTAGGATCGCAATGAATCGGTGTCGATGTCCCCCCGGTCTTCACACTGGACTCGCATCAATAGTCTTAAATCAGAAAGCAAATCAATTGACCATCCAATTTAGCGTCCTCTTCGACGGCCGTAAGTCGCCGGATCAATTCCGCTATTCCGCAGAAAAAGTCGTCCAAAACTCGCGTTTATCTCGCGGCAAATTGAAAATGCAGCCGGCCGTGTGATTGTGACGCAACCCTGCTTGCGACATATGGACCTATTCAATTTTAATCGCATTTCAGAAGAATGGCCATCGGATAAAAGTAAAACGCTCCCCGCTCCGCTGCGATAGTACTCGCAGACTCGGTTTATTTGCGGTTTAATTCAGGCAGGATCCCAAGGGTGCCCTATTGTGTGACACAATTAATGTTTGCAATTGATCTTTTTAAGTCGGAGATTTTGGTAACTTTGTAAGCGATCACGCTTCAGAGCGTCGAGATCACTGGCTTAAGCGTCGATTGAACGAATTCTCATCGCTTACCAAACTAAAAATAGTTATAACGAACTTCCGTTTTATAAGTGACCGTACAATGGCGTAGGAATAAAGGTCGAAGGAGACGAGCGGCCAAAAAAGATAAGCGTTTGCAAAAATAGTGGGGTATTTTTAAGCAAGCGAGTTGAGACAGAGGCGCATAAGTCACCTCGCCGCCGTGATATATGCGGTGCTAGCGCGGGAAAAAATGTCCCACAACAAAAAGCAACCATCACTCTACGCGATTTATAGCGCGGCCACTCGCGGAATATTCGAGACTTACGCGATGTTCTTCACACCCGAGGGAATGCACTACCCCCCTCTGTGACGGAACTTCGCACTTCGCTAAATTACGAGTAAGTAAACGCTGCAGGCATTTCGAAACGCTGCAAATATGCGAGGCCAGCGCAAATATTTAAGATTGATGAGGGCGGTATTGAAATAAAATATTTTCCAAATTGTTGTTATTGATTTAAAGTGTCCGAGACAATAACCTCACAAATCCCTTAAGGAACCAGTCATAGAGAGCGGCGAGTCGTGAGTAAAGGATCGTCCACACTCGAGCGGCTCCGACTATCCGGTTGATCCGGGAATCAATCTCGGACTTACCTTGGGCTTATCTCGCTGACCCCGCGCCAGACTAATGTCACGAAGCATTTGATTTGCTTTCGAATTCGGGCTGGCGCTTTTGAATAAAAGACGTTGTGTCGTCAGGCGTGAAGTTAGTAAGACACGTTGCGCACTTACCTACTGCATTATTAAATTAAATAAATAAATATACCTCTATCATGCTTGTGTATTTTGACTATGAAAAGTATTATTACTTAAATATGTTGTTATTTATATCAAAAGCATATAAGTTACAAAGGCTTGTTGCCTAAATAATTTTTGTTTTTTATTAGAGGCATTTTCAGGAATTGGGACCCAAAATGAGTGACAGTAGTTAACAAAAAGTTAACTTGCTGTCAGTTTTGTGACGACAATTAAGCTTCAAATATCAATCAAAATTTGTTTTTGTGTTAAATACTTACATAAACTATAAAGACAGATTTTATGCTTACTTGTCGTCACAAAACTGACAGGGAGTTAACTTTTTATTAACAACTGTCACTAATATTGGGTCCCAATTTTTGAAAATGCCTTTAGACAAGACCGAATTGCGAATACATACGTTACGTTACTAAACTTATACAAGCGACATGTTTTTTAGGATTTGGTATGTTCATTAACTGAATTTACAATGCTCAAGTTTTCAAGGGGCGTTAGGGAACCGTTTTCGCGTAGGTAGTGATAGGTAGGTATACAGTACACATGTACCTACTACGCTTGGGTACACGTGCACCAACGTATTATATGGATAAGTAACATACAATAGAGTCAATAGACATAACGAAAATCTGCGCACTTTAGGGAAAACGGGCCAATTTAGGTATAGTAAGAAAAAAATTGTTATGATGAATGTTGATCGACGCAGGTTAAATGCGAAGGGTTCTGCATGCGAGATCCGGTCATCAATCGGCATGTTAGTGCCGAACTGCCCCGCGGTCCCGGATTACGCTCCAATCAAGTGTGAACGCCCCTTTATCGCGAGCCCTCGACTTTACTAGAAAGATTGCTTTTTGATGAGAATAGGCAGCTATAGCGTTATAAGAAACGGGAGGAATGGATTATAATAAATGTGAACTTAAAGAACAACAGCGGCGAGACCATGAAAACGAACTCTGTCTTGAAGCTGATGGTCCTGAGTTCGAATCCCGGTGAGAAATTTATTAGTGTGATGACCTTGGTTTAGCCTTGAGTTGTACATAAACCATTTAAAAAGGTCCCAAGTTCCAATCCTCTAAACGCCGAATAACCGTTACCATTCCTAACTAACCTACTTATTCTTTTCATCATGGAATATTTTAACTAATTAGGTAGGCGGTGCGTATAATACTTCATCATCATCATCATCATATCAGCCTTTTATCGCCCACTGCTGAGCTAATAGGCCTCTCTTTTAGGCAGGCAAAAGAGAGTATAATATATTGATCCTTAATTTTTATAGATCTGCTTGGCTCCACTTTTACGAGGATGAACTGCATTAACGTTATAAGTTACTTAGGTACTAAACTAACTAGATATCTTATATGTATCTACTAGTTAAAAGTGGGAAGGTACTTATCACATTCCTAGCTAATAAAAGTTATTTGTACTACTTACACTGAATGTGGATTTTATAGCATCAGATGTTCACGAACGCTGAATAAAATTATTTTATGATACTGTATCAGCTTAACGTCCGTAGGTTATTTAATAAACGAATAAAATGATAAAACTATATAGTATCACATACTGGAATCAAAGAATTTTGTTCTCGGAAATACTCCTATTAGATAACAGATCAAAGATTTTCAAACAGGAACGATTACCGGCCCAATGGAATTCTACACTGGAGTAATTTTTATAAAGAATAAAAAACATATACAGACACAGCCGTCGACACCCGAATTATACAGATTATGTGAACGTAAGCTATACGTGTTATAATACCTTATTTACGTACGCGGCCTATAATAAACAGTGTGTTAGGTATTGGGTGTCCGTAACATAATAACGTTGCGTCGCGTCCACCTGCCCGCTCCCTGGCACATTAATATTATAATATATACAGAGAAAACGACCCTTAATGCATTCGGCAGACGAACTGCCGTAGGTAATTATTTGGTAACGTATTGAATATTAAGGTATTGGGGGTAGCGTGAGGTTTTTGTACAGAAAGTATGCTAATTGTCTTGTACCTACGACTGAGGCAACGGACTGGAGGGCGTAAGACAGGTGAGGGCACTCAAAAAGGGAATTTTGATAAAATTACAGGAGTATTTTGTGTCTATACGCACATTGAGTTCCTAATGATACGCGCACACGCACTTTTAACAAATACAGCAACGAAAAACAAACTGTATAATTGAAACAGCTGAAACAGAAAATTATAGTCAAGACACAATTATTTGAATAGGTACAAAAATATGATAAACTGAAAATGGATTCAGCACGTGAGGTCAAAAACTGATTCCTTGTTCATCTCCAATTAAGATTGACATGCTCCTGTTTTAATTACAAAATATTCAACTAAGAAAGAAATTAAATGATTTCATGAAATATTTTCTGATTTAAGTAATTATGTTTTTTAGCAGTCGGATGGTGTAGTGGTAATGGCGTTGGCAGCGTAACCTGCCGATGGACTGGACGTGGTAATTTCAGGGAATAATTACAGAATACTGTTGATAAGGCTTACATGTAGCTCAATTTCACACTTATAATGTGTTTTTTTAAGATTTGACTAGAGTCGGGTTCCGTGGCTTTACCAAACCCTATCGTGTCAACACTGCCAAAACATTAGGTAAATAAATTCATCAACACAGTTAAAGGAATTAATTACATGACGTGTAAATTCATAGCGAATTAACGAGTTTCTTACTCCTGAAACCTTAATACGCTTAATGAGTTCATTATGTGTTTTTAATGAGTACGAATTTTTTTACTGTGTTATATCGATTATAATTTAATTTTTAATCGTCGCAGCGGGCTACTAAGTATTTAAATTGTATGGTAGGAATACGTCCACCATTTGTTTTTTTTTGTGGTGTGCAATACAGTTTAAATAAATAAATGCAGTTTCAATCCGACAGGTGTCCTAAACCTTAACATGGGCGTCAAATTAAATCAATAATTTGTATATGACTTTGATCAATATGGGGCTGAGGCATTGCAGGCTTTTATCTTCCACTTCAATTGAAACTGTTCCCAACAAGTTGACCTATACCAGTGCAGCAGTTGCAGCACTGCAGCAGTGTTGCAAATGAGGTGATAGCTTATCATGTGACGATTTTGCCTGGTTGCCTCCCGTATCATAAGCAAATCTGTACAAGTATCTATAGTATATTTTTAATTTAATTTGGCACCTAAAGATATTTACGAGCACTGTGAAACTTTTAGACCTAAGTAATTACCAATTAATTGTAAATTAATAAATTATTTAAGTAGATTATCCGTATTCGTAAAAATATAAATGAGACACTGTCCCAGTCCATCACTCTAGTTACCTGTTTTTTTGGGTAAATTCTCAACTAAGTAATTACCGTACCTACACAAATAAGTGTATTAACTTACATGTATTTCTAGGTAATTCTAATTTCATATTAATCATTCATTTTAACCTCTACAGCAAGGTACTTAATAATAAAACGTAACACAGCCAATTACTTATCAGTTTTCTCTCATTTTATAGTCATGTTTAACAAGAACACAAGTAGTCAGTAATAATTTCCAACTTAATGAATAGGTGTCTACTGATGACAAAGTTTAATGGCCGCCGGCTATCCTATCATCTTTAGTTTCCTTCGTCACTAAGAATGTCCTAATGTCTAATAAAAATTTAATTGGTCGTGTTGGTCCGTCATCGGTTGTCGGGAACTTGTTTCGTGCTGGTTGTAAATGTGAATTATTATGTAGAATGTAGTTAATATTTGTTATTTTCACGAAAAGCGGTTATCTTTACCTTTTTCTCTAGGACTTTGAGGTACGTTTTTTTCTTAGACTGTATCCGTCTTTACGGAGTTATATATATGTCTTTGATAATTGTGACTATTTGTTATAAACATCTGCTTTACCTACGAATATAAAGTATCTGCAAACAAATCAGATCACATTTTAGAGCAGTGGTGGGCAAACTTATTTCATTGCGGGCCACAATTTAAAGGAATTTTTCAGTACAGATGGTGTTTTTTTACGCACTAGTGCGGGAAGTGGTTCATTATATGCCGGGCCGAAACTTCGGACGCGCATCTGTACTGAAAAACGTCGTACGATACACGTGCGAAAAGGAAATTCGTAACTCGTGTCGATTTAAAACACTCCCTTCGGTTGTGTTTTAATTTATCGCCAATCGTTTCGAATTTCCTTTTTTACGCACTTGTATCGTAATGTACTATTAAGTGGAGGGCCATATCACACACTATTTTGAAGGACCGGGGAAGCTGGATAAAAAAAGGCCCGCGGGCCGTAATGTGCCCACTATACTGGCCAAGCTAATATTTTGTACTTAAAAGTTGATGATTGAAAATCCAAAACAGTGCCATTTGATGAAGAACTGTTAATTTGCACACAACAAGTATGCTTTTAAGAAAATTGTTTTCAAGGTCTTAGGTCGGATTACCTACCTATAGGTTACTTATTGATAAAATGCAGTATACCAAGTTATACTCAGATATCGGACAGTTGAATCGGAATAATGAACCTTATATTGTTTTAATGACGCCCGGTTGTCCGATCTCTGGTTATAATTTAAAAAGTGCAATAATCTGGAACACACAAGTGCAATTCACATGGATTGGAACACTCAATTAACCTCCTAATAACCCGGTCAATACAAAGCCAACCAATAATTCTACAAAACAGTACCTCCAGCCCAGTTCAACCGTCTTATAAACACAGGGCCCAGCACCTGTTGGCAAAGCTGCGCGTGCGCTCGCGTTTACGGCCTCTGATTGCAACCGATGACCGTACGCACCTTTCACTGTTTATTATTTAAATGAGCTCGTAGAATAGGTTCGTCATTAAAGGAAATAATACTAAGTTATATTGAAACTATTTTATGTAGCGCAATGTGATTTGTAGAGGGTTAAAATTTAGTGCTCATTGTTATTCAACATGACATGAATTATTTCATATTGATATTGGAATTAAAACATTCAAGACATTTCTGGACTGCCGTTGCAATATTTTGCAGTGTAAATGTTGTTTCTTAGAAATTAAGGTATCGTCTTTTAACCTATATGTGAGGGTTATTGCATTACTTCCAAATAGGTGTATGAAGCAAACTTTGCAATTGTTTTCATTTAATATCAATCCAGTTTCAGTTCTTACAAAATATTGACCAAACAAAAAGTTAATGATATTATACTTATTATGCTGATTAGATAGACTCACCTTTTCTTGTCCTGAAAATATACCTAAGGTTTAATAATGATTTAGATTTGCCCCGCTGTACCTTACTAGGTACTCGTTACATTTTCTAATTAGTTAAATCTATTTGATATGTGTACCTATCTCTTATACTTGACTCGCTAGATGTCCTGATGCACCGACCGTATATGCAGTTCCACACATAGGTACTCACACCCCGTGAAAAGTCTACTTTTTTTCAACGCGTGATATTAACATCGGGTACAAAATCAACTTTCCATATTTACTTAATTAGTAACCATATTATGCTAATAAAACCTTGAATGCTTCTCTTTGCACTAAGTATACACTTTATAATTGACGCCTGTAACCATCTCTTCCACTTAGCACGCTAGGTGTCCTGATGCACCGACCGTATGCAGTTCCACTCTCCTGCACCCCTTGGAAAAGTCTACTTTTTTACACGCATGTTATCAAAGCAAAAAATGAATTTATTAAGTTTTACATAGCGGCTGTCACTTTGGAATTGGATCTGTAATTATGTTGTCAGATATGTTATTGGAAATAATCGATTGAATGGCATGATATCCATTAACCCTAGGTTTTTTCTAGTTTTTAACTCGGTGGCGATTGCGGGTCAGATCAAATTGTTCATTAGACATGTATTAGGCATTTAGTAGTAGTAATGTCTAACGAAAAAGTATATTTAAGTAAAAAAATAACAGGGTGGCTAGCCGAATGGCTCAATCGCTCACGAAACGCTCACGAAACGAAGCGCTAGTAGATATCTATCTCTATCGCGCTTGCGTATTGGCGCGACAGAGCCAGCGGCGTATCGCTTTCGTTTGGCGTCGGAGAAATGCCATTCGGCTACGGGGCCAGGTATTTTAATTAGTAATTAACATCAGCCAAAGTAGAACTATTAAGAAAATTTAAATGTTTCCTATTAAAGGACGTTTCTTTAGACAAAAAGTCACTTTTGACACTGACCTCCTCATATTAAAGTTCGAACCGAGTTGTATGCACCTACGTGTATTTTTTTTATTTTAGAAAACATTCGATCGATAATGGCTGAGTTTCGTTTAATAAAAGTATAAGCACAGTATAATAAAGAGTAGGTACTATCATCTGTGAGTACTATCATTGATATAAGTAAGGTAGCAAATAATTATAAGCACTATTAAATTTATTATAAGTAAATAGGAGTTTAATAGATCTAATTAGGATTACAGTGAATAATGAGTAGGTATATAGTAAAACTATAGATTAACCGCAGGACAGGTGACGATAGCAACATGATCCATGCGTACGCGCCGGTCTGTCTCAGCTTACACAAGCGAGTGGCGCGCACCCGATCTGTCCCTGTATACCCTGGATATACAGGCTGTGGCCTGTTTCACCATAGTGACAATTGTTGTCCGACTACTGATGTGCCGACGGAAAGTTTCCAAATTTCTGAAATTTTCATATAGGAAAACTTCGGAAACTTTCCATTCTGTGTATGGACAATTGTATGGATGGAAACTTTCCATTTCATAAATTTAAATTGCCTTTATTTTTCGTGAAACTTTCGTGAATTTTTCACGAAAGTTTCCGCAACTTGCACATCACTACGTCCGACAGTAACACTTCACTGTTCATTGCCTGTTCAACAAAAAATATTGTCGCTGAGTAATAATGTAGTTAATGTACCTAATCCAGAAATAGGCAGATAATTGGCAGTGTCAATGTCACTGTGATACGCCACTGCGCGCCATCACAATGATCCATATTACCATTTTTTTTTTTATACTACGTCGGTGGCAAACAAGCGTACGGCCCGCCTGATGGAAAGCGGTCACCGTAACCTATAGACGCCTGCAACTCAAAGAGTGTCACATGCGCGTTGAAACTTGTACATTCCCTTTTGCTGTGTTAAATACACAGTAAAAAGGAGTGTACATGTACAAGTTCCAAGGAGGGTTCGGGTTGCCGACGACTCAAAGGACAATAGACGGAATAAGTCAGTTCCGTAAGTCCTCCCGTCATCAGCAGTCAGCACACCGCACCCTCGTTGAGCTCTAGCAGCCTTACTCACCGGCAGGACCACAACACTATGTGGTCTAGTGCTATTTGGCTGCGGTCTTCTGTAAGGCGGAGGTACTACCCCAGTTGTACCCCAGTTACCTACTTTACTTTTTTGTACTAAATTTTCAACCTGAATGCTTAGAAAGGATACGCTAATACGTTTCTGTCAATCTGTAGCTTTTCTGCTTAGGTGCCGTGTCGACAGGTTTATTATAGGTTCTGTCAGCCCAGCGGAACCAAGAAGCCTAGCCGACCCAAGATGATCGACAAATATTTTGCCGACGATTTCTGGGAGAACCGTTGGGCCCAGTATTATACAAGGTATGTGTGCTCTGCAGAATGACTACCTAATAATGGGGCACTGGTTTGCATTATCCGACGGATTTTTAAAATTCGAATAATTCGGATAATACAATTTTTATTATTCGAATATTCGAATAATTCGGATAATTTCGGATAATTTATTAAATGGAACAAAATTAATGTTACAGGTGCGTAAAAGCGTGGAATTGATAACGGCTGAGATAGATGAGCGCCATAATGCGAAATTTACCTACATTTTTATTTATTTTTTGCGTAAATCAGCAAACTGTAGAAATTAAAACACACCTAGCTCTCTATCTTTAGTTCTATGACTAGAATCTTGCAATCAGATAGTGAGCTGTCGATATAAGACAGTTAGTAGTAGTGATTAGTTAGGTGTTACGTATAACGAGAAGTTTTTCTGACAACACCTTTACCTTGGAAATGGATGGTAGAGAGGATGGCTTGTGTAGAGTGGAAGGTGAGACAACAACATTGCATATGATGATGGTTATAGGCGATACAGCGTTGTCATATTATCCGTTCCGATATCGGATATAGGAAGGATGTCAAAGGCAAAAATCAAAGATGGCGCCTTGAATGATTTCGAGAATGTATAGGAGTCGGTCCTTCGCTCGATCGGATCGGATACTCATCTTAAATCTGCGGGGCCCTTCCGGATACACTTCGACCCATCGGGATCTTTTGTGCAATTACCCCCTTAGATCTTAAGATCCTTTAGCTATTCAGGAGCTTCTCGACCATCTCCACGTATCGGATGATGAGGCTCATGGGTAGCTCTCTGATGTCCTTTGGTACTAGGTAGCCTGCTCCAAAGTTCTTCATTCTTTGTCTGGCGAGGGCGTGACATTCACACATTAGATGTCTGACGGTCTCTTCCTCTTCGCCGCACATGCGACAATCTGTGTAGTCAGCGTGTCCCATCTTGGCCAACATTCCTTTGATCCCGTAATGGCATGTGAACACCCCCGTTATAATTTGGAGTTGTCTTTTGCCTAGCTTTCCTAGCTTTTTGCTCCATCCAGATTCTACCCTCCGCATAAAGAGCTTTGAATGCTTCAGACCTACCAGGGCATCCCACTCTTTTTGGTGATTAGCCTTTGTATGGTTCTTCATAGCCGTTTTAATGGTTCCTTGTGACGTTGTCTTCAGACCTGGCCTTGGCAAGTTCATCAGCATTTTCATTGCCAATGAAGCCTTCGTGCCCCGGTATCCATACCAGTTGCATCTTGTTTTGCCTTCCAAGCTTGTTAAGAGCTTAGATGCCGTTTAATACCAGTCAAGAGTCACCTCTGGGCGATGTGAAGGCTTTGAGTGCCGCCTGACTGTCGCTGAGTATATAGATATTCTTTCCTTGGATTTGTCTAACTATATTCTTATGTACACAGGTAATTATTGCGTATGTCTCGGCTTAAAAGACAGTGGCATAATTGCCCATGCTGATACTACCACTGTAGTCACTAGTCATTTGCATAAATGCCTACGCCCGTACCAGATGCCATCTTGGACCGGATCGGATACTTAATATAAAAAGTTGAAAACTCTTTTCGTAGGCTCTAAACAAAAGCGTCCTGGTTAGGGTCTTAGAACAGGAATGAGCAACTGAGCATAGGTACTCGTTCAAAACAGAATAACCAAAAAAGAGAAGACCAATTAGTCGAAGACACTTCCTATCCAGGTGTGGATCATTTTAGACCTTAGTTGCACAGTGGCTGGTACCAAAGTACCAATGGAAGGGGAGAGGCGATAAATAAGTATTGTACCACCAACATAAAATATACAAGACATAAAATTTAAAAAAATGAAGAAGGAGGAGGTACAAAGGCGAACTTATTTAAATATTCAAATCCAAAACGCCTCAAATTGCTCGGCAGCAATTTGATGGGTTTTAGTTTCCAAGCTGATCAGTAGATCGACTAAGATTTCAAAGTATAAGTAGTAATTAGACCGATTTTTGTGTATGAATGTAAGTAACTAAGGACTTAAAAGGAAAATGCCTTATATTTCTAAGTGAAGTGGAGGGAATTCTGGCGTACTAAATTGCCATGGAACTGATAACAGCTAAATTCGGAGTGAGGCGCTAAATTTCAATTTCAAAAAAACAAGGGACCAGGAAATCTAGGTATAAATCTCCCTTATTAAGTACGGTTTTACAGATAACTTCAGGTTAGCTATTAGCAGTAATGAAAGTAGGTTGGGGTAACGTTTTCATATTAAAAAATAATACTTGAACGTTTTTCTGTTTTTTTAAATCATCCAATTAATCGAATATTTGATAAGAACTGAGTGCGTGGGGTGAGGCATTCTGCTTACTTCTTGTCCACGAATGCTTTCTTTGTTTTGTAAATATTAGTTTGATTTTGAAGATAAATAGGTGTTAACTTGTTAGCAATAACATTGTCCGTATTAAGAATTGATCGAAATTGGTTTCAGTGACGTCTATCTATTAAATATATTACTTATAAGTAAAAAATAATGTTTATAGAAATTATCCGTTTATCCGGATAATTTTACTTGGATTATTCGAATATTTTCGGATAAAAATATTGGCGGATATTCGAATAATTCGGATATTCGAATATCCGGATTGCAAACCCTACTCTCAACCTAAACTGAACGTCTTTAGTACGTCATGGTAACCCCCCTGATATCTAATAAGATGACTCAGATCTCACACTCACCGATAAAGTATGATCTGTCATCTGTCAGCATCAAAAATGTTAAATGACATTTGAAGCAAAACGTCCCTTTTGACAATGACTTATCAGTATCTTATCGGTGTGACATCCTATAAGCGGTTTTCAATTGGACCGAGAGAGAGTTTTTAGGCTGCGGCGCAAACGATTGACATTTTGCTAGGTATTTTGAAACATAATCATATAAATCAAGTACAGTTGTAGGTAGGAAGTATAGCTTCAGATCTGACTTTGAAAATGAACATCTTCATAAAATACAATCAGCATCAAAAATTATAGCTAATAAAACTATAATACGCAGCTCTGTAGGTAATAACAATAAACTTTTAGTTTTTAACCTAAATCAATTTCAACAGCTATAAAAATATGCACTCAATATTTTCTAATCGGAAAATAATCAAATACTTACATAAATATCGAATTTACGGTGCCCGATTGATATTACGAAATAAAATACGCCGATTTTCGGTACGCCGACAACGATTCGCCGACGTCTGTTTTGGCCGAATAACGATTGGAAGATTCTCATTTCGCATAATATTCGTTCGTAAACGGAGTCAGTAGGCAGAAATTTGATACGCCGATTTACTTTTCGACGAACAATCATTTAGTAATTGTAAAAATTGGCCGACACAAAATTGGTCGAAACACAATAGGGGTCGAGTGATCATTTGGTATTTTTTTTTGGTGAGTTGGCTGGAGCCTGGAACTTGCGTACAAAGTGTTCTGCGGATTCAAGAATCTAGTTGTTAGATCGTTTGTAAGAGTAATTCACATTTATTTCATTTACTTATTTATATTAATCATCATGTTCTGTGATTCTAAGGATTAATTTTAGTAAAATTCTACGTAACGTTATTCGACCAAAAGTGGCAGCGATAGTTTGATTATTCGGCTAAATGGCATTCGGCGAATCGTTGTCGGCGAATCAATAATCGGCTAAAAAATTGTCGGAGAATCATTAGGTAGCCCGAATTTACATTAATACTAGAGTTAAACCAAATCATTGAAAGAGTTATTATTTGTACTGGCGAGGTTGTCAAAATCAAGGCCAACTCAATTTCGCACGACTGTAACTGCTCACAATCAAAGATATATAAAATCATTCTACCTTTTTTTAATACCACGTCGGTGATGAACAAGCACACGGTCCGCCTGATGGAAAGCGGTCTACGCATATCGCATGCTACTCAAGGAGTGTCACATACGCGTTGCCAACTCATTAGAAACTTGTACACTCCCTTTTGCTGTGCTACCTTCCCGTCTGTCAACTTCCCAAGCACGCCGGCATAGATTATTAATAAGTTATTAACGTAACAGATCCTTCACTTGCCCGTTAAACGACCAATACCTACGCTTTATTTAACTAATACTAATAACTAGGGAACAAATCTAATTATTTTATTTTTACCACGGCGGGCGGGTGTTCTAGTGGTAAAGACGTTAGCCGCGTAAGCTGAAGACCCGGGTTCGATTCCCGGCTCGGCCACCAGTGGGCCTTGTCGTTTTTTCTTTCGTGTATGATATCTATTTCAATTTATAATTTTTTTCCATTTTTTATTTTTATACATTTAGTAGTGTGACTGAGATTATACTTGAAACTATAAGGGTTCCTAAAAATAACAAATAAAAAAAAATGAATAAAATAATTTGATTTGTTCCCTAGTTGTATAGATGGAAGCACCATCTCTTTCGCTATATCGTAATCCTGCAAAGGATTCATATAGGACGTGCAAGCACTAATTGCTCGCCCTTAGAGTTGGTCAAAAGGCGCCTAGCCTTATCAGAGATAACATACACTAGAGAAATTTCGTCGGGTACCACGGCGGGCGGGTGGTCTAGTGGTAAAGACGTTAGCCGCGTAAGCTGAAGACCCGGGTTCGATTCCCGGCTCGGCCACCAGTGGGACTTGTCGTTTCGTCTTTCGTGTATGTATGAAATATATTTCAATTTATAATACTAATGAGTAAAACTCAGAAGAATAGTAGGTACGTGACGACTACACAGGCGGGCGCGTGGCGCCCCTCGGCCACTTGTTCATTCGAATGAACGGCTAGCATGTAGGTACTTAACGCGCGACCGCAAGCGAGTGACGTAGGCCTGACGCCGGCCACAGAAAGCGAATTATTAATTTTATGACAGTGTCCGAGACATTTATGGAGCACCTTGTTTAAACAAATACACCTGATCGATTCCGTTGCACCTTGCTCCGAACGCGAGTTGCACCTGTCCTTTTCCCCCGCTTTTGTTTAAGACGTTTGTCTTTGTCCTACTGAGCCCGTACCACGAGATTTTGACGACAATTTTTGTAAATATAAGAAAGTAATATGTATCCTAACTTTACGGTAATTTTGGTGCTCCCACATTTGCTGTTATAAATGGTTTATAACACGGTGTGACAGGGACAGCGCCATAGAATTGGCATTACGCTGTCCCTGTCACACTGTGCTATGTAACATTTATAACATCCAGTGTGTGGGAGCACCATTTAGGGGTGAATAGCGTTAGCGGGGGGAGTTGGGTTATAAATGGGGAGAGAAGGGATAAATGGGGGATAAGATGGGATTTTAAAGCTACTGTTACAGGAATAATGTATTCCAATTTAAAATGGAGTTAAGTAATATTCATAATATACAAACATCGATCAAACAATCTTCCGAAATCACTATTGTATGAAATCCCATCCTATCCCAAGTACGAGGAAATACGGGGCGAGGTGGGATTTCTTGCCTGTCGTCAAAGTTACGAGTATGAAATGGAACTACCCAAAATAAAAATAAAACTAAGATAAATTTAGTTTGAACAAGGACGATATAATACCGGAACAGACAAAGCCCATCAAAAAAACGTACCCCTGTAATGTAATATGGGCCTTTTAGGCTTAAAACTAGATGGCGTTGTTTCGCAGTCTGGAAGTGGCCAAAATCATATTTTCGCCAAATATTTTATTATGTATTTTTATTTTTTTAATATTTTTATAAATTTTATTTTTTTATAAGAACAAATGACTTTTTCTTTATTTTAATATCATGATATCACATCTGTACACATTTTGAAAAAAATAGTTATTTGTTTTACAAGGGGGCAAAGTTGTTGTTTAATCGCACGTGCCAATATTGATACCCGAGCAAGCGAAAGATTCCAATATTGAACCGCGAGCGTAGCGAGGGTTTCAAGGCACGAAGGTTAAACAAACTTTGCCACCCAGTGAAACATAAAATTTTTCACCACACCAACAGGAACAAAATACTGACTACAAAACGTCAAAATAAATCAAATCCATCAATTTGTTTAATATTTATGATCCAAAATCATACGTATCATCATAAATTCTACCAGCCAGCTCAAGACATCAAGTTAAAATTTGTATGAAATTACTTTGCACTCTTGTGGATAAAATGCAATTTTGCTATCTGTTTTCGAATAGCAAAGTAAGCCTTTACCAGTTGGTGTGGTGAAAATACATTTGTAGGCATTATCAGTGTAGTTATGATAGTATTTAATAGGTGGCGCTAAAAAATTGAGGTATTACGATTCTTAGTATGAAGATTGTAAATCCTATACATCCTTGGTTTGGATTTGTAAAATAAAAGGCGAAGGTTTGAAAGTCAGGCTATTCTCCAACTGATCACTGATCAACATTTGTTCAGTGACTTCGAAAAAATGAAGTATTTAAATTTTTAATTTTTCATACAAAATAAATATTAGCTCCAATGTACGCCATTATTGTTGTCATTGACGTTGTCTGTCACACTTTAGACTTAACAGAATTCGCAATACAGCTTACCGTGGGCCTCAGCCAATCTGTGTAAGAATGTCCTATAATATTTAATATTTATTTATTTATTTTATTTATTTATTTATTATTACCTCTTAGAAAAAACTTTCAAGGGTGATAAAAATCAAAATAGAAGTTATTTTTAAAAGTCGCCGAACAAATGTTGATCAGTATAAGGAGAATAGCTTAGAGTTCAATTCTTCGCTTTTGTTACAGGCCCCACTCTGTATAAATCATATGTAAAAATAAGATGTTATCGTTTGAAAGTCAGCTTTGGCCCAAATTACGTTACTCGATAATTCGGAAAAACCAAATAATAACACCAAAGATGCATGCATACATATGCATGATTAGTTCTATTATTTGGTTATGTTGGTTCTAAGAAGCCTTTTGAGGTTGTACATTTTCTCCATACAATGTCATTTTCTGTGAAGTTTACGCTGACGAGTAATTTCTAAAAAGTTAATAACTCATGGTAAAGTCACTAAGGTCAGTGGCGATTATAGGATAGTAAAGCGGATCACCCGTCGGCTATAGGGGGAAAGGGGACGACTGCCCCGAACCCGGCTGCTCATACAAACGTAGTCTCTTTTTTTCTCTCGATATTAATTACTTGGAATTATTTTTACACGATTTTGGGTAGTTTATTCGTAGCTTTGTCCCTATCTTACCATTTATTGATTATTTTTGTTGTAAAAATTAGTAGCGAAAAACGGATAGCTTACTCGTACCACCGATTATATGCTCTCTATCTATGCTGGAAGTCGGCAGCAATTGCTGAAATTAGACTATTTCGTGGCACCTTCTGTTGTTATATCGTTTTGTTTTTATATTTTAGAGGTATTTGTGTTTGCTAAGAAATTAATTTTATTCTATTCTATTCTACCTCATAGATAATTTTAGAAAACCCTAAAAACACCCCTAAAAACACAAACTTGTGTATAATGCTATAATATGCTAGGAGGATCCTTTCGTAAAACTAGTGCCTATGCCAAATCTTGGGATTAGTTGTCAAAGCGGATCCCAGGCTCACATGAGCAGCGGCGAATGCCGGGATAACGCAAGGAAGATGATGATGCTAGGAGGATCCTGGGAGGAAAATGGGCACTATGTTTGTACGGAGAACGGTGCCCCCTATCCTCTTAACGGACGTTCGAGGATTATCCCCTTATCGTGCTGTAGAAGGGATTGCATTTGTAGTTCGAAATAAAAAGCCATCAGTGCTGCCATCTACATGAGCAGTTTAACTGACTTGCTATAAATACATAATTATATTAACATAAAGCTAAAAAAAAACGAATTTTTAGAGTTAGTTACAAAGTTAGTTAAGTAGATTATAACTGTGACTGATGACTATATCTTGGAGGGTTACAACATTTTTAATATTAAATAATGCAGATTTCAACCGAATCAGCGATACCTTCTTTTTTTTCGATAGGAGGAAACCAAGGATACATGTACATATATGACAATGGGTAAAAGTGACTACTGCCGCCCATGGACATCCGAAACACCAGAGAAGGTTGGAGATGCGTTGCCGGACTTTAAGATGAGCGCACGCTCTTTTCTTAAAGGTTGAATAAGTATATTAGGATTTATAATTTTAATATAGGTACACAGGGCCGGATTAAGGGTAGAGCGAGTGGAGCGGCCGCTCTAGGCGCCAACTGGTAAGGGGGCGCCAAAATCGAGAATGTGGAAAAATCCATACAAAAAAAATACATTCCGTGGGCGCGCACATATCACAAAATGGCGAGAGGAGTCGGGAATTTAATCCAGCTATTGAAAATCTAGATTTGTAATTTAGATTAAGTAGAAAGTTGCACCACATTGCCAACATATACCAATAATCATAAGGGCGCTGTTGCAAGGGCGCCGTAAAAGGAGGATTCTAGCCCTTGGCGAACCACATTGTTGTGCGGCCCAACGACAAAGTTACGTCGTTATCCAAATGCAAAAATATGAGCCTATCCCATAATCCAAAGCGGAGTTCGTCATAAAGCCAAAGGTGCCAAACGTCTCATAGAGGCGCAATTTTGTAAGTCACATGAGATGATGAGCGAACTTCAAAGGACTAAGATCCCGAAGGGCACTTAGAATAGTGGCAAAATACCGAAATGGGCATCCCGACGGTGAAGATCGAGTTTGCAGTTAATATCTTAATTATAACTCTTAGTATTATAAAAATAATAGTGATGGCGAAATATAAGGCCTAAAAGTAAGGGACATAGGCGCCCTGTCAAGCCAAAATATGCCAGACCGCAGCTCTACGGTTGATCAAAGCTTGGAAGCTCGCTGCTTAATAAATTGTGTCAATAGGAGAAAATCGCGCTCGCTTCGCTCGCGCTTACTATTTATGTCAGTTCTCTTTTAGAACGTTACTTAGGAAAAATTCCGCGCTCGCAGCGCTCGCGTTTTCATTTAAAATCTGCTTTCCTGACTTGGCCACTATAGTACTCCATTTTGTTTGTTATTTTATGTACATGATATCCACGTTCAGTCCCACGTACCTAACTAGACTAGGGTGCGACTGAAAAAGTTCAACCCTTGTCCCTTTCGTACTCTGTATGATGAAATCCATAAATCTTCAAATTACGGCATTATCATCATAAAAAAAATTTCGCGCTCGCGATTTTTTTATCTCCGTCGTAAAACTTCTTCCCAAGGGCGCCGAAACTCAAACTCGCTCTACCCTGATTGAGTGCACGGGCCGGCGCTGTAGGTACATGATACTTATTGAGAATATTAGTATTGTCTGTCGTCGAGTAGACACACTTGCCCAAACCTTTTTCAGTTTACTGAGGGCATAGGTTTAATCGTCCCATAATTTTTATTTTTTGCCTCCACTGATTAAATATTAGTTGTGTCTAGGGCTGCCATCTCAAATTTCGCCAAACCCGGACAAAGATACAAAAAACCCCGACATTTGGCGTAAATCGCATTTTTTCCCCGGACGAGTTAGAATTTATTTTTAAAAACATTACCTTTAATTTTCATCCATTTATTTTTTTAATTTCACAAAATGTGTAATTTGTGTAATGTGTAATTTTTCTTACAAAAAAATAAAAGTTGTCTCTTTTTAGGTTACTACTGAGGGAAAATGTAAAAAAAAAATACCGTTCTTTCCCTCCAAAGTTTACCAACGAAAAATTGTAAAAATTTTACGAAACATTGGCTTTATGATAAATATTACAGGAAAAATTAAATCGAGTGTGTATCTTGGAAACTTTTTTTTTAATTGACAAAAAACTTTTCCATTTCAACTTTCAATTTCACCACCCTTGTATATACATATTAATCATATTATACATCCATATCGTATTTGAAATAAAGTAAAAACTGTCGAAATTGGTTAACATTATAAAGAATTATCCCTGAAAAACCATCATACAGTACAGGTCGCGCAAATTAGTTAGAGAATTCACCGAGAGACGGCACTATAGTATACACAATACGGCTCATTAGTACCTATACTTCTAGTCATGTCATTATGTCTACATATGTGAACGTAGATTTTTTTACCATTGAAAGTTTGTACGAATACGGAACCCTCGGTGGGCGAGTCCGAGTCGCACTTGGCCGGTTTTTTATTATGTAAACAGATATTAGTTAATCAGTCAACTTAAATTCGCTGATAATACTTAAATTCAATGAGGTGCTTCCTAACGTAAAAAGTGTCCGGGTTTTCCCCGGACACTTCTTGACTCCCCGCCCGGACGGCCTCCAAACTAGGACAAATCCGGGGAAACCCGGACGGATGGCAGCCCTAGTTGTGTCTAATAGAGACTCTAGAGATTGCTCTAATGTAAGTATTATTTATAGAAAACTATCTGTAGGTACTCGGCCCAAACCCGGACATTAGTCATCTCTAATAGCATTTCATTCTTGCAATAAAATACCTCGCAATTTATTAATGTGCTTATTTTACTTTGTAACAAATAAATTAGAGCAATTCTCTAGACAAGCATTCTGCAGGCACTCCCGGCTCGCTCGCATTTTGAACGGTTTCGCCTCATTACGCGCACGAATAGTATCGCCAATACTCACCGCTTTTTGAGATGATAAATTAATTCAAACCAATCGAATATCCACTGTCGACCGAGAAAATTAAGTTCACATTACCCTACTGTGATAATCTTGGGGTGATTCGTAAGGATTTCCAAGTAAAGAAAATTAGACTCAAAGTGTTGAACTGAAGCTCTGAAATTGGTGCATTTATGTTGTAGAATCAAAGACGAACCAATTTGAATTCTTCTCTGTTGTTGAATTCAGTTTGTTTTTGTGTAGATTTGACTATAGTCCCGAGGTGTGAAGACACGCGCTGGCGCAGGATTCCGGTTGAGAATGCGACAATTCTGCGCATCGGAATACGTGGACGTAACTGGCCCACTGCCTAGCTTTACACCTCCAATTAAAATGCTTTCTTGAGCCTGAAGAAAAACCAAAACTCGAGAAAAAGTTATTTAAATATTTACGCCATCAGAATTATGGTTCTGATAAGTATCTGTAGATATGGGCTAAGGTTAACTTTGTGTATAAAATAATATTTTTTATAGTTCCACTGATGAACTTGTAAATTACTACATGTTATTTGTACTTTTGGAAGACAGTTTTTGGTGCGGGCGGTTGATTACAATTTCGTAGTTATTTAATCGATAGTGAAACTTTTTGCCTATGAAGCTAGAGGCATTCGAATTTCACTAAGAACATCTATTTCAGACGAATGTGTCTGCTTCATTTATACATGTTTTATTTATATATTGTATCATAATATTTATAATTATTTGCAACACATTACATTCTGCAGTGAAAATTAGTTGTTTGTATAATTAATTTGATTTTAAAATTTCGTTTATACACGATAAAAGAAATTAATAATATTTATTAACAATATTTATATTTTTATAGTTATTAAAAAAAACAATATTTATTATTAACAATTGATTATTAACAATATTTATATTTTTATAGTTAGGGCTAATATAGCAATCCAATACGTGACACGGTCCATTACATAAGACTATGTATTTTTTAATTACTCAATTGAATCTTACTTAATTGTACACTTACTTTAATTAATTGAGTAGTTTCAGTAGATGCGTGTAAAATTTACATAAACACAACGCAAAACAAAAACAGGATTCCGAACGCCAGCTCGATGAAATAAATCGAATAAAAATCGATTTTAAACGTTCGATCTGCGCCGGAGTGCAATTAAAGCGTTCCGAGAAGCGAAGGCTCAATACTGAGCTCGGGGAGCTGGCACAAATAATATACACTAAATGACAAAAAGAAAACGATACTTATTTATTTAAAATTGAATTTCACTATAGGCTCAGGTAGTATAAGAATAGATAAACATATCAGCATCATAATCTATGTCATAATTTTGACAAGGTATTTTATGAGTATTTCAAAACAAAGCGCAAAGATCACTAGGTATAAATTAATTCTATTTTTTTTTGCACGTATTTAAAAACTTGCTTTATTTTTTTGTAACCTAAAGGTACCTCCGATTTAAAGCTACGACCTCCTGAAAATGTGGTATCAAATATCGGTTGCAGCATCGTTATCGGTTATCATCGCTAACAAAGCTCGAAGACGACTAAACAAGGTGTTTACGACCCCGATTCCCATCGAGACAAAAACGTGGCACAAAACAAAATCCCAGCGAATAAATTATAAGCGAGCCTCGCCTCCGTGTCCCCTTAATTGGGCCATGTAGCCTGGACAACGAAAAAACTTAACATTTGTTAGGTATTCCGAGAATTATACACTTGTTGCAGTCGTATGTTTTTTTGTGTCGTTAATACTCCTAATGTATCTTTGGCGACATCTGCCTTTTAATAGGAAAAGCGTTTATGTTTTTATAGTGGACTGATGGAGCTTTAACGAGACGAATTATACTTATTATTTCATTTGTTCAGCTAAGCACTGTTATTATCGACATTACTTAGGTACCGGGTACTTAAAAATACGACATAGTTTCTTGTTAGGAAGCAATAATGTAATGAAAATAATGTATCTATAAAATTAATTTGAAAGACAACTATCATGAGATAGGATATGGTTAGAAGAAACGGTGGGAACTTAATGGTTTTGTAATACATAAATCCTTTTGTCCTTTATACACCTACATAATATGGGTAAACATGATGTTAAAAACCTTCTTGTTAAAATATCTAAGTACACCGTCGTTCTGTTTTTATCATAAGTAGTACAACTATATGTATGTGTAAAGAAAATATATTTCTTTAATCTATTGCTCAGTGCTGAAGGCCGGTGAGCAGTGACAGGTTGCATACAGAATAGCATAGATGGCGCTATTCATAACAGCGTTCTGCGCAGTCGTTAAAATAGAACGGTTGCTAGGTGATAGAATATAACTCGTTATGTCACGTATGTCATGGAAATGCAAATTGTACAACAATAAATAAGATAATAAATAATATAAAAAGGAATTGTAAGAAATAGACTTAAAATGTCGTTTCTCTAATTTCAGGTGAGAAAGTACCTATGTGTTTTAGTTTAAAAGTGTAATTATTGCTTATTGTGTGATACTTAAAATAAAATCTCTAATTTCAGAGCAACGTCATTGTTTATTTCAAGTTCTAGTAAAATAGACACTTAACGGTCTTATAAAACGACATTTTTCGTTAAAATCAAGAATAATGGAGAAACTTCGATTTAAATTTGCGGTTTTGGGAGCGTCGGACGGAAAAACAAATGTGATCTGCATCATGTCAATTGAAACGCCGGATGGATGCACCTTTGAAATTCCAGATGAATTCAAGCCTGCAAGCAAACACACAGCTATATTTTCGTCAGACGTATTCACTAAAATAAGAGCTTCACTAAAAAAAAGGCACCAAACACGATCTATATGGATTCCGTTAACTGAGGATCTAAAGAAAACATACTTAGATGAAGGTGAAAATGTACAATTCGGGGACCAATATTTGAACGAAATTACAGAAAAAACAAATTCATTTGAAAATAACAATAGAGACACTAACCCGGAAAAAAAGAATATTGGAAAAACAGCTGAAAAGTTTTTGATAGAAAAATTTTCGAACAAAACATCAAGTGCTGACCAATGGCTTGATGAATTTGAGGGTGAATGTGACAGATTTGACATAAAAGAGGATCAAGACAAAATAGGAATTTTAAAACATCTCTTGGAAAAACAGTGCCTTGACTGGTATAGCAGTATGTTAATTAAGCTAACTGTAAACTCAGAATGGACAGAATGGAAGGCCAACTTTTGTGAAACATACGGGAAAAAGGGCTGGTCTCAAGTCAAGTATGCTTTTACATTTAGATATAAAACAGGATCATTATTGGAATATGCTACCAGAAAAGAAAGACTGTTATTGGAGGTTAACAAAAATATAGATACTCCAACTATGATAAATCTTATTGTGATTGGACTACCCGACTACATTATTGATAAAATAGACAAAGAAGAGGTAAAATCAACTTCAAATTTATACAATGAAATCGGTAGGTACGAACATACAGCAAATAAGAAGAGTTTCATAAAAAAATGGAACACCAACGAAACTAAAGGAAAATCGGATAAGATATTGCCGTGTAAGACTTGTGAGAATTTAAATAAAGGCACACGGTTCCATCCGGAAGACAAATGTTGGTTCAAACAGACAGAAGATAATAAAAATAAGACGAAGAGCTATTACAATAAAGCTGTAAATAATGCAATGATTGATGTTGAACTCAATAATGACAAAAAAAACGAATAACAACACCATTAATTAAAGTCGACCTGCTATTAAATAAAAAGTTAGAAACTCAGGGAGTATATGATACCGGCTCGAATGTTTCTTTGATACATTCGAAATTAGTAAGAGTAAAAGGAGAAGAAAATTCTAGGAATGATAATCTAACTACAATTAATGGTGTTAAAAAAGCTAAGGGTTTGACAACTATAGATATACAGTGTTTTGACACTGAAAAGAAAGCGGACGTTTATATAATTGATGGAGAAGAATTCAAACACGACTTTCTATTAGGACTTGACACTATAAAACAATTCGGACTGACTCAAGATGAAAACTTGAAAATTTCCCAAAAAAGGAAAGATATTACAGAAGTAAATGTTAAAACTACAGAAGAAAATGTTAAACCTACAGAAGAAAATGATAAAACTACAGAAGAAAATGTAAAAACTGATAAAAAAAATGCTTCGGATGAAGTTAAATATGAGATGAAAAACTGCTTAATAAATTTTAATGAGCATATAAAAGAGGATGATTTCCAAATAAGTATGGGTAACTTAAATACTCATCAAAAATCTGAAATATACAAATTGATAGACACTTACAAGGCAGTTTTTGCGAAAGACAAATATGACATTGGTACAGTGAGAGAATATGAAGCACGCATTGATCTACTTGTGGACAAATACTGTAGTAAAAGGCCATATCGATGTTCATTCGAAGACAAAAAGGAAATCGAGGATCAGATAGCGAAGCTACTTGATAACAAACTTATAGAAGAGTCGTATAGTCCATTTGCGGCACCAGTAACATTAGCTTTTAAAAAAGAGGACAACAGGAAATCCAGATTGTGCATAGATTTTAGAGACCTGAATAAAATAGTGGTACCACAAGCTCAACCCCGTTGATCGATGACTTGGTAGTTAAGACGAGAAATTCCGAGTATTTCACCACATTGGATGTTAATTCAGCTTTTTGGTCGATTCCATTAAGAGTTGAAGATAGAAAAAAGACGGGATTCGTCACGCAGGATGGTCACTATCAATGGACATGCTTACCATTTGGTCTGAAGACGTCATCGGCTATTTTTCAAAGAATACTGAGTAATATTTTACGCAAGTATAAGCTTACTGATTTTGCTGTTAACTATATCGACGATATTCTAATATTCTCTAAAACTTTCTCAGAACACATTGATCACTTAACAAAATTATTAGAAGCCATAAAAAAGGAGGGTTTTAGATTAAAGTTCACTAAATGCAATTTTGCTTCCGACTCGGTAAAATACCTTGGCCATATAATTAATAATAATACGGTACGCCCGATAAGAGATAATTTAATTTCAATAAAAAAATTCCCAACACCAACAACTCAAAAAAATATACGACAATTTTTGGGGAAAATTAACTTCTATCATGAATATGTACCAAATAGTTCCATAATTCTAGAACCTCTTCATAACTTACTTAAAAAAGATCAGAAATTTATTTGGTCAGAGGATTGTCAAAAATCATTTCAAAAAATAAAAGACTTATTGTGCTCTCAGCCAATCTTAGAAATATTTGATCAAAATTTGCCCATAAACATTTACACTGACGCGTCTTTACAAGGTGTCGGGGCTGTACTAAAACAAACACAACCAAACGGAAAAGAAAAACCAGTAGCATACTTTTCAAAAAAATTAAATCAATTACAAAAGAAAAAAAAAGCTGTTTACCTAGAATGTTTGGCTGTTAAAGAAGCCATAAAATATTGGCAATATTGGCTTTTAGGTAGATCTTTTACAGTATTTTCAGATCATAAACCTTTGGAAAATTTAAATATTAAGTCTAGAACAGATGATGAATTAGGGGAATTGACATACTACTTGTCACAATACGATTTCAATATAAAGTACGCTCCAGGGAAATATAATGTAGAGGCGGATTGTCTAAGTAGAAACCCAGTATTGGAGGCAGGTGACGATACTAGAGATCAATTAAAAATAGTTAACATGATAACATTGAATGATATTGTTACAGATCAGGAAAATAATGAGGACGTACAAAAAAATAAAAGTAAATTGGTATCAAAACAGAATATTTATTATAAAAAATACAATAAGCGTGATAAAATAATTTTAACTGAGGACTTTAGTAAAAATCTCATTGAATACATACACGAAAACATGTGTCATCCAGGTGTAAAACAAATGCAAAATAAAATAAGTAAATTATATACAGCAAGAAATTTAACTACAAATATAAAAACACATTGCAAAAATTGTGAAATATGTTTAAAAAATAAAACAAGACGACAAGAAAAATATGGCCTGATGTCTCATTTAGGTCCCGCCACAAAACCATTCCAAATAGTCTCAATAGACACAATTGGGGGTTTTGGAGGCTCACGATCGACAAAAAGATATCTTCATCTCCTAGTGGACCACTTTACAAGATATGCTTATATTATTACTTCTAAAACGCAAAGTGCTAATGATTTCATTAAGTTAATAAATAAAGTGGTCGATTCTGATAAAATAGAAATTCTTTTAACTGATCAATATCCAGGTATTAACTCAAAAGAGTTCAAAACATTTCTAAATGAAAAATCTATTAAAATCATCTTTACTGCTGTAAATGCTGCGTTTTCTAACGGCCTTAATGAAAGATTGAATCAAACACTTGTAAACAAAATTAGATGTCGAATAAATGAAAATAAAAGTAAAAAACTAGCATGGACCACTATAGCTCATGAGTGTGTTGAAAAATATAATAGTACAGAACATACAGTTACAGGATTTACACCCAAGTATCTCTTAGATGGTACTGATGTTTCTTTTCTGCCAAAAGAACTAAAAAAAATAAAGTAGAAGTAGAGTGGAAAACTGATAGAAAAAGAGCGTTTGAAAACTCAATGAAATCACATAATTATAACAAACAAATCTATGATAAAAACCGATCGCAATTAAACTTAAATAAGGGTGATATGGTCTATGTCGAAAATGGCAATAAACTTAATAGAAAAAAATTGGATGAGTTGAAGATAGGACCGTACAAAATAGTTGAGAAGATATCAAATTCAATATATAGAATTGATACTGGCCATAAAAAGTCAGAATCAAATCTCTTTCATATCAGTAAACTTATACCTTCACCTGAACTAAATGAGGACTAATATGATATTAGTATTCTTATATGTACATAGTTAGTATACTTACGTATATGAGAAAATTTTTGTTAAATTTTCTTTTCGATGGAGGGAGATGTAAAGAAAATATATTTCTTTAATCTATTGCTCAGTGCTGAAGGCCGGTGAGCAGTGACAGGTTGCATACAGAATAGCATAGATGGCGCTATTCATAACAGCGTTCTGCGCAGTCGTTAAAATAGAACGGTTGCTAGGTGATAGAATATAAAATTACAACACATTTAGGTTGACGTTAATTAAACTTCTATCTAATAAGTACGTATGTGTATCATTGGCAATTAAATTAGGATTAAAATAACATTAGGGTGCATTGGGGTAGTTTCGAAAGTCGTCTAATGTAGAAAGTCACATAAAAATCGCCATTATTTCCATCATATCAAGACTCCCCTTTCGAAATTACCCGAGCATTTCTGTGCTTTGAAATTTAATACACCCTATCAATACTATCATATATCTGTGTATGTTCCAATTTGTCTGATGGTCATTTAAAGCAGCTATATTATTATATGTTTTAATAAATTTACATTTAATACCTACCTATTTATGAACATGAACAATTTAGTTACATCGGTTTTGTAATTATTATTTACTAGCTTTTACCCGCAGCTTCGCTCGCTTTAGAAAGAGACAAAAAGTAGCATTTGTCACTTTCCATCCCTTCAACTATCTCCACTTGAAAAATTACGTCAATTCGTCGCTACATTTTGCCGTGAAAGACGGACAAACAAACAGACACGCACACTTTCCTATTTATAATGTTAGTATATGGATAAGTATGTATAATGTAGCCTACATTATTTTGTTATTCATATATATTTACATACAAAGCTAATATCATAACTACTTAAAATTAACAAACAAAACATAACATGTGCAAGTTGCAGAAACTTTCCAAAAAATCTTAATTTTTTTGAAAAATTCACAAAACTTTCACGAAAAAAAGGTAATTTAAATTTATGAAATGGAAAGTTTCCATCCATACAATTGTCCATACAAAGTATGGAAAGCTTCCGAAGTTTTCCTATGTGAAAATTTCAGAATTTTGGAAACTTTCCGTCGGCACATCAGTACCTACAGTTAAATTAAATAAATCTTATACTTTTAAACGAGCAATTCTTGTATATTTATTTATTTATTTATATATATATATATATATATACGATTTCGCTATATATATACCGAAAAACGATTTTTCATGAGTTTTTTTCTTTTTTCGCGATAGTAAATGTAAAATATGGTCGTTAATTTCGCCGCGAGTGCATCGATTCCGCTTAGCTCAGTCATACGAGGTCGGTCTAATGTTCGCAGATAGATCGCAGGTTTCGAATCCCGGCCAGAAATTAAGTTTTTTTTTTGTTTTTGTATTTATAAGTTTTTTTATTATTATAATAAAATAGAACCGAGCGAAGCTCGGTCGCCCAGATATTATTAATAAAAAATAATTACATAAGTAAAGTAGGTAACAATCCAATGACATGAACAATAATTATTAAAAGACGTATCCATATCGACGTATGACATAGAACTTGCCACAAAAGTACACAGTGATATGTCTCTGTAATTATCTAGCCCGACCTATCACGCGAGACCCGAGAAGCCTTGTCACACGTGGCTATTCGCCTCAAGGCACCTAGGACTCCTAGAAGATTAAGTGAATTGGAACGACTCACCATCTCACCATGCTTCTTTTAATATTAAAGTTTCGTTACGAAATCCAAATGGTACAATTTTTTGCAATTTACCCAATTTAAAGATTTTATGCATGTAGAAACAATCTGAACTTTTTAATATTATCTGCCTACTTGTTATAACAACTTGTCAACCAAATCTTGGCACTTTAAAATGGCACGAAATTGAAACATTATATGGGAATTAAACCCTACATTTTTATAGTACATTACGATACAAACACGTAAAAAGGAAGTTTGAAACGAGTGGCGATAAATTAAAACACGACCGGAGGGAGTGTTTTAAATCGACACAAGTTAGACAAGACTGTCAAAGTAAAATGTGTAATCACAGTGCACAGACTGCCATCTCTCGACACAGGCTTAAAACTTTAGAACCTCAGTTTTGACAATTTGGCCCATATTCTTAGCTTGATTTGTGTTAAAATGTGAAATATTTTTGTTAGCGCCATCTAGCTGAGCGTTCCCCAAAGGTGTAACGCCATCTTGGCCAAGACTTTATCTGTCTATACGGAGTTACATATGTCTTTGGCTGAAACTAAGGATGTTTTCCACAGCCTAGAAAATTAGTGTTTTTCCACAGCTCGGAAAATCCCGGACGATTATTTCGTAACGACGGTGCGTGTCACGGAACGTAAATTGTTTATTATTTTTTATGAGACTTTCATAGAACGCGCGAGCTCGTTAGGGATGCTGCCAAAGATTTCTAAAGTAAGCACAAGGCAATTCATATAATTTCGACGGACCACCAGACTACGTTGGAAATTACGATTCTCCATCCCCGGTAACAGAGGTAGAGGGAAACCGAAAACAAAATGGAGAGACGTAGTGCAAATCGTCCAAAGACAACGTCAAGGATAGGGCGAAGTGGAAGCAAATGACAAGGAAAGCTCACCCCACTACCATGGACCATGGTGGGATTCATAGCGGAAGAGAGAGAGAGAGAGATAGAGAGAGAGAATATTCCGTAATATTCGCGCTTGACGCGGTTTAGTGGAAAATTACAGCATTTCTGGTACTGTTATGCCATGTCCTAACGAAGGAATATATGTCAATGGATGCTGCCTCCCGCCGCACCTATTCCCGGCGTATTAGGATAAAGGCTGGAGTAATAAATAGGGTAATATTCTAACACCGAGCACCTTTAGCTTTTGAATATCGACAGCATGCCCTATTAAGATAAGATGTATTATGGTTAAATTGTATGAACTTCCGATAATACTAAAATTTACTGTTCTCAGATTTTTTCAATAACTATTCATATCTTAATTTGTATTATATAATCTTTATCATAGTTTGTATATTTATGTGTCAGTAAATCTATACTAATATTATAAATGGGAAAGTGTGTGTGTCTGTTTGTTTGTCCGTCTTTCACGGCAAAACGGAGCGACGAATTGACGTGATTTTTAAGTGGAGATAGTTGAAGGGATAGAGAGTGACATAGCCTACTTTTTGTCTCTTTCTAACGCGAGCGAAGCCGCGGGTAAAAGCTAGATGTAATACATTCTTATATGGAAGAGTACCCACCCGACCCATTATTTTAATTGTAAATTATGGTTGCACTAATATTTTCCGGACATCTACGAAAACTACGCTTAAAGAATCATACCCATATAAAAACTGTTCAAGTGTTCATTGCTTGAGACTTCATCGACTAGATAAACTCGATCTCAAGTCGTAATCTCTTAGCAACAATCATCAAAAATATACGGCTGATTTTTGTTGCATGTATTCCTCTTAATTTTTTAGAACTTAAAAGTCTAAAACTTTTTTATCTTGAAAATTTTGTCTGACGATTAAATGAAAACATCTTGGCTCTTCCATCCCTAGTTAATAAAAAAATTGGTTGAATACACGATGAATGATTTAAACATAGAATAAGTAGGTAAACATAGTACCGGATTTTTGATCTGTGACATTTCGAGTTCCCGTCATCTCTCATATTTAATGTAAGATCCACTTACGAACCCGTTTTTCTCGAATTTCCCGAGGTGAGAAGCGCTTAGCCGCGATACTTAAGGACGAGAAAGGAGCGGAAACCGGGCAAGGAGGAAGGGGGGTTGTGTTGTAAACAGCAAAATTACCTACGGCAATCACAACTGTACATCCTTAGTACCTTGTTTTAGAGATCGTTTTTGAGTAAATTTGTACGTTGTTATGTCCTTCTTTGTAAATTTGTGTTGCTCGCTGTACAGCTCTCGAGGGCAACAAATGGCGGCTAAACGACCCATTCGAAGTGATTTGTTAGCAATATGCTGAAAATTTGGGAATGAAATGCTTCTTAAAAATTCCACTTTGTGTTTTTCAGTTTCAGTTTGTGGAAATGTAATAAAGAGAAACCCTTAGCGATCTATGAAGGCTTGTATAAATATCGTCTTTGAGTATAATCTCTTTATTTACATGAAAATATTTACATAATTATATAAGAAACTAAGACTAAACTTAAAAGCTAGCTTATGTCTAAAATAGGCCCTTGAGGTATTGTACCAAGGATACTGGCGACATTTCCTCGCTGCAGTTACCTCAACCAGGTCTTTGAGTTGGAGACATGTAACCATTCTAATCAGACGAGGTTCGATATTTCGATAGAGTATATTGAATAGTATGGTATAGAGTTATCAGTCAAGGTTTTTGAATGCAGCGCCATCTATTATTAAGTTACGACAACTTTTCATGCGACTTTCCATGCCTAAAGGTTCCTTATAGCGCTTATAGTACATTAAGCATGTGGACCGTTTAAACATGGATCCATCATTCATTTATTGCGGAATTTTTAAATTGGTTTGATGTAATCATTCTCCAACCAGTCACATTGACGACGATTGCAACGCGAACTTGTTTGCCTAAAAAGATGACAGTAATAATATTTACAATTTAATTACATATAATTAACCGTAGAATGTCGTTCGCTAGTTTGCAGGTGGTACAGCGACATCTAGCGATAACTTGTATTTATATCAATAAAACTGACCTAGTAGACCTGAGTACTTACACATTTTACGACAACAAGTCGTTAGCCAGTTTGCGGGGGTAACAGTGACATCTAGCGAACAACTTGCACTACGGCATATAATTGTTTTTCTCGTCCTCTATCGTTGAGTTGCCTAACATACATATCTAAGTACATCGGATTTACTATTTCTTTGACTGAAAACACCGTGTCCGATGGTGCCTGATAGACTACAGTCATCAACTTTTCCCAAGGATTGTATACGGGTATACACGGCATGTACTCGTTAATCCCTTACCGTTGCTGGGGGCGGGCCCTCGTCCCGGTATAAACAACTCAAGTACAACATTTAATTATCGCTCTTTATTAAAGCAGACGCACCTCGGACGCCGCAGATAACATGCCCGATACCGATGTTGTTAACGACCGAGTTGGATGAAGAAAGAAATTATATTTCACACCTACTGTTCATGATCGATCTCGGTTATGAGAACTGCAATTGCACATAGGTATGTGTCCACATATTAATATGAGAGTTCCTTAATTTTGTATCAAGCAAGGAAACCTATAATTATGAGTGCTGGCCCCGTAGCGAATGGCACAAACGCTCACGAAACGAAACGCTCGTTATCTATCTCTATCACTCTTGCGTATTGGCGCGACAGAGCCAGACTATACCTTTCGCGGCGTTTCGTTTTCGTTTCGAGTCGCAGAAATGCCATTCGGCTACGGCACCTAAGCTAATCCTATTATGCATGTTTTTTAATCTGATCTTTAGGACAAAATCCGACTACCTACATTTCCCTCTTAGGCAGCTAAACTTCATCATGTAGACATATCGAATGAAGTGACTGCATGACTGAACACACTGACTTTTGTTATACACAGAGAGTTTAGATAAGTAGGAGTTTTCCCTCGAAAATTCGGCCGATTCATAAAAATTGTGCAATTTTTTCAGACAGTGATAATTTTTTTTTGCTATTTTATTCAGTATTTTAGGCTTGGTCACATACTAAAAGATGACTTTTTGACCTCAAAAGCAAAGTTCGGCTAGTATACTTACAAAATCAATCTGTATACAGTCCGTGAGATTTCAAGAGTCCGTTCGATTTTACCCGAAAACCGATGTTTTCAGGTGAAATCGGACGTAATCGTAAGGGACCGGCCACATCAGAGCGTCGCGTGTCTCGGGGCGCGCAACGGACGTCCGCGCCACGCCACCTGAGTGTAATTCAAAAAACGTCTCCTCAGTACATTTTGTATAGGAAGGACGTAAGACGCGCCGCCAAGCGGCGCGGCGCTCGCCACGCCGCCGCCACGCCACCTGGGGCGCGTCTTACGTCCTTCCCATACAAAATGTACTGAGGAGACGTTTTTTGAATTACACTCAGGTGGCGTGGCGCGGACGTCCGTTGCGCGCCCCGAGACACGCGACGCTTAAGTGGGAACGCTGGCTAAGTGTTCACGCTTTAAAATTGGAAGGGCCTTTTGAAAGAGAACGCACTGTATATGTATGTTGTTTCATGCGCAGAGGTTATAGCCTGGTATATGATGTAATAGATATCTAGTACCTAACCGTGTCCATTATTATTAAACCCAAGTTTTTCATATTATCGTGGAAATTATCACGCAGCATTGCATTAAAGCACCAAGGCAAGGCACGCAGCAAGCCTTGTACCCCCGGGCATTTATCTAAAACAAGCAATGAGAGTAAATCACATTCTCACTTTAGATATCTAACGGGTACGGTGGGCCGCCTTGCCGAGTGCTGAGAACACGAATGGAAACAGATTATTATGGGTGAACATATTAAATAGGTAGGTACGTGTTAAACTGAGTTTGATGTACATGGTTTTACATAGGCACTTCACATAAAAGATAAGATAAGTAATATAAAATTGTCAGATTTTCTACATTACAAGCCTTTCTGTAGTATACCTTTAAACATGCACAGTAGAGATTTTTTTGATACTTAGGTTAATTACTTACATAATCTCGATGGAGAAGTTAAGTGTCAAATATCTCATCTCATCAAGCAATTTATTTGTTTTAAAACGTTCGATAACTTTAAAAACACTATCGTTTGAAACGATGTTGGTCTGATAGAAAGACAAAGGATTCATTTCTAATATAAGACCAAAATAGTGGACCGATTTTCATGAAACCTGGCTAAGAACACTCCCGACTAATTTAGCTTTTAAACAAAAAAAACTAAATCTAAATCTGTTCATCCGTTCGGGAGCTACGATGCCACAGACCAACTATCACACAGAAAAACAAACAGACAAACACGTCAAACGTATAACACCCCGTCGTTTATACGTCTGGGGTTAAAAACCTATTGTTCACCCTAATTAAGAACAACAAAAAATCTTGCTTGTTTGGAAACATTCCCAACTTTGGACTACCGAACACAGCCTTACAATTTCTAACCATCAAAAGTATCAAAACCCAACCAAATCCCAACACCTTAAAAAGCAACGCCCGATAACGCTGAAGTGGAAACTCAGTGCTACAAGCGGAGCACTGCGCGGGCGCCCTCGGCGCGGCCCGGACGGCCGTTTATCGCGCGCGCGCCGCCTGCGCCCGCGGCCGCCACGACCGCCACGCCTCCGCCAGGAACGGATCTGGACACGAGGATTATACGGGGATAACGAGGTATCAAGCGCAGAATCAGGGTCTAGCGAAACAAGGATGTTAATTTCTTGACATCGGGGCTGTGATCGGGGTAAGCAAGGTAAAGGGATTGATTGATTGTCAAGAGGCTTTATGGATGACGAGGTATTTAGAGCTGAATTGAGTTGTAGGCAAACTAGGATGTTAATTTCTTGATCATGAGCTCCTACCCTGAACAAAAGTGGAAAGATTGACATATAGTTCTTTGATTGGTATAGATTTTGAAATAGTAAAAAGTATAAGGAAGTTTGTTATGAGACAATGAAGAAGTGCCTGGCACCGAATCAGGATCTAACGTAAGTCGTCAGGGTAAGTAAGTAAGATTTAGGGCCGGTTGCATCAAACCGTCTGTCAACGTTAAAGCGTTCGTTAAATTTTATTGTATGGGAATTCCATAGACGTCTGCTGCGTGACGATGATGTGTCTGTCAAATGTGGTTGATGCAACTGGCCTTAAGCTAGGTAAATTATTTTTTTGACACCAGGCAAATAGGAAGGTAAAAAACCGGCCAAGAGCGTGTCGGGCCACGCTCAGTGTAGGGTTCCGTAGTTTTCCGTATTTTTCTCAAAAACTACTAAACCTATTAAGTTCAAAACAATTTTTCTAGAAAGTCTTTATAAAGTTCTACTTTTGTGATTTTTTTTCATATTTTTTAAACATATGGTTCAAAAGTTAGAGGGGGGGGACGCACTTTTTTTCCTTTAGGAGCGATTATTTCCTAAAATATTAATATTATCAAAAAACGATCTTAGTAAACCCTTATTCATTTTTAAATACCTATCCAACAATATATCACATGTTGGGGTTGGAATGAAAAAAAAAAAATCAGCCCCCACTTTAGGCGTCATCCATATATTACGTCACAGTGTAAGGGGGAGGGGGGGGTCATACTAAATGTGACAATCCCTGTTAAAGGGATACAAAAAAGCGTGACATAGGAGGGGGGAGGGGTCCAAAAACCTGAAATTTGGTGTGACGTAATATGTGGATGATCCCTTACATGTAGGGGGGGTATCCTAATAAAACATTTTTTTCCATTTTTTATTTTTGCACTTTGTTGGCGTGATTGATATACATATTAGTACCAAATTTCAGTTTTCTAGTGCTAACGGTTACTGAGATTATCCGCGGACGGACGGACGGACGGACGGACGGACGGACAGACAGACATGGCGAAACTATAAGGGTTCCTAGTTGACTACGGAACCCTAAAAATGAATCCCGCAGACCTTAAGATTATTAGATAACTGATAATGGTACTCATATCATAGTACATGACTCTATTTTCTCACTAGAGCACACGTTACACTACATTCTAGAATTTCTAGAGGTACCTACAAAAACGTCATTTTTATGCTTATTTAATATTCATTGTTTTTCAGATGTCATATGGGTAAGAAAAGCTCACGCCAACTACGTCCCTGCTGCTCCCTATGTAAGGCGCGTGAAATACCGTCCGAGCGGCCGCGAGCTGCCATTGTAATGAGACGTTATTTATTGAACAATCCCAGAACTAATCACCTTCGAGAGATAAACAAGCTGCGTACGAAAAATCGGAGGCGGGGCTGGGGAGAGTTAAACCCACGGCGCACAGCTCGCGAGGAGCGAAAGATGTACTTATGATGCGGGGCATGAAAATGGTATACAACGGTTAATTTAATTTGGAGGTCGAGCACTCGTGATTGGAGTCTGCTGTATCGCCAAAAGCTTTAGTGGACGGAAGGCAACTGGCTTTATCGTACCGTACGGAATAACGATAGAAAGAGTTTACTACGATACGGACCATGCATGATTAGCAACGTGTCTAAGCACCCTGCAGCCTAGCCGAAGTGACAAACGTGGTGATCGAAACGCTGACTCTGTCGCGCCACCACAGAAGAGTGATAGGGACAGCCAGTACGAAACGCTAACGAAGAATAGGCGATTGTTACGTTAGCTAGGTACCCAAGTATACTAAATAGCGCCCTCGCACTTTCAGATAGCGAACGAGAGCGATCGATCGCACAATCAATAATTTATCACCAGTGACACGTTATTGGGCATACCTTGATTTATCGCCGAAGAAAGTGGCCATGGCTGCGCAGGCGCGGACCATTATCATTTCAGAGCTATTGTTAATGAAATATGTAGATTGTTTGCTAAGTTGATGGTTGTGATAATAATGGACGGTAAGGAGAAAGCGGTGGGTGCAGTTCGGAACGATATAATAATATTAGGTTGTAGTAGTAAGTACCTTCCAGCACGGGAAGCATGGTCGCGCGATAGCTAGTAGATATCGCACTATTTGTAAGTGCGATAACTATTTTATCGTCAGATGCAGTGATAACAACAACTTACAGATGTAGGTAGTGCGAAAATATTTGCCTTCGTATTGTCACAGTATAATAAAGAGTACTATCGTACAGTATGGCCACTCCCGCTCCCCGCTGATAGTGCCACCCACCCCCTCTCGGTTACCTCACAGTTACCGCCTGTCAAAAACGCGAACAGTCGACCTGTCATATTTCACTCATACAAGCATAGTACGCGTTCACGTACATGAGCTTAGACTGTGTGCTAGGAACGCGCCTCTTTCATATATTTGATCACCAGTGTCCGAGGTGTGGTATTGTTACGGAAACGTATGAACGTGTCATGCTATTTCAGTCAGTCTCAGTACATGATGTACTGACATTGACTGAACTAACATGATAAATACTAGCATGATAAGGAAACCCTTTATTTACATCTGTAGGTATTTATCATAAATGGCGTGTAAAAAGAATCATGGGGTGAGATGAGAAGTACGGTTGACAGATGCTAAAAGTGCCCAAAAACATGCTTTCTTAATTAAAACACACAAATAAATCTTTAAAAAATGTATTCCGGGAGCTACATAGGTAGATACGGTAGGTACTTATATATTGAAAAGCAAAAATATAGTTATAAGCAGGGCCCGTAACTTTCATGCCGATGACATCAATTTTAAGTCACGCTGCATTCAAATAGTTTTATTGTAAGAATTAATAATTATTCATTATTCAATCAATTTAATCATGTACAGATTAGGTACTTCTAAAGTAAGCTATTTATATGTGGAATAATTCCTTTTGTTTTTATAATTTATTGAAATATGGTAACAAAACTATTTAATAAAATGTATGTATAAAAAATAAATAATTTCACTTTATTATCAAGTATGTATTAATTATTTCACGTATTGAATAGATTAGTTTTGAAGTCATGATTAAATTGATAATGATTAATTAACAAATAAATCTTTTAAAGAACCCAATATGCAACGTGCCGTCAAATGTATGTCATCGGTATGAAAGTTACGGGCCCTGGTTAATAAGCTTATAAATAATCGCTTGCCAAATATGTATCAATAGCAAACCAAATATACTTATTTAATAACTTGAAGAGGGTTTTCTAGAATGGTACAGTCAAGTGCAAAAATACGTATCGATTTTATCCGCTCAAAAATATGTACCGAGACCTTATTCCGCCGACATAAAGTGCTATGGGACTGTACAAACCTTATTTCCACGCTCGCATACAATAAAATAACCACATCATTGTGGCGAACAAAAACTAATAAGGATAACATGAGAATTTAATACGGACATTAATTAATTATTGACAAAAAACCTACTCAAGCTGTTTAGTTTTTATCGGAACTAAACGACGGATATGACTGTTAGAATGTTTTGAAACAAAAATTATTTAATAGACACGTAGATTCTACCCGTTATGATGATGATGAAATACAAAACATTATTCATACTTTTGACCGAACTTAAAGGAGCACGACTCAAAGTAATCGTGAATCCAAGCTTCATCGGCATTCCATAATTTAAAAAACACGCTTTTATAAATGCACGTAAAAGCCAAAAATAAATTATGGATCGTTCAAGTTGTCTCTATTTTTGAGCTGAAGTTTAAAAACTATGTGCTTTTAATTATAATATTTGATTGTAAAAGCGTGGGGCGCTGGAACAGGAAAGACTTTTTGTATAACTTGCTGATAAATCAAATTATGCTATGTTACGGGAAGGAGGTTACACAGATTGACGCGCTAACTGGAGTTGCAGCATTACTAGTAGGTTCTACATTAAACAGTCAAATCAATTAAAAGTCAGTGTTCAAAGTAGGTACCAGTTTGTCGAACTCAGACAAAATATGCGCTAGTAGCGAGGAGAGTCGACAGTCACCGACACTTAGAACGCCGCTTTTTCCCGGTAATCAAAGTACAAAAGGGGAAAGTGTCTACAGTGACAGGATGCAGAGTTCTTGTTCGTGGACGAGATATCTTTGGTTCTCTTTGGTAACCCTTAGGCGGCATATGTAAACGTTATGTTCTTATGCAACTTCATTCGCTAGGAAGTTCGGATTAGTATTTGTTTACAAGAAAGTCTTTCCTGTTCCAGCGCCCCACGCTTTTACAATCAAATATTATAATTAAAAGCACATAGTTTTTAAACTTCAGCTCACAAATAGAGACAACTTGAACGATCCATAATTTATTTTTGGCTTTTACGTGCATTTATAAAAGCGTGTTTTATAGTTTTTTAAACTATTAATTTATTTTATACTTTTTAGTCATTAATAATCAAATACTTTTAACATTTATACATAAATTTATTTCAAGTAGGCGGATTTTACATGTCATTTGTGGCTTAACGTGTACTTATTGCTAATTGCTACTTAATAATAAGTAGAGTCTACCTTCTTATTACGGTATTATCATAAAAATGTTTATACCTAGTAAGTTATCCGTAAAAGATAGACAATATAGATATGTGCCATCGCCGACTTTTTGAAGACATTAGAGAGACATACTTTCGCCATACATTGTTTTGAAGCTCTCAGCTAGTGGGATTTTGTTTGACTCGATTAGAAAATATTGTCACATTTCAACTAATTCAAACAAAATTTAAGTATTTCTTTTTTGCCGAGCCCCCTTTATTTGCTCTTAAGGGTCACAGGAAAACCATTACCCAACTTATTTTAAATACAACGTTCATCTTTCTTTTATGCCGGGGGCTTCGCCCCCCGAACCCCCTTTGTTTGCTCTGAAAGGTCACAAGAAAACGCTAACCCAACTTATTTTAAATACTACGTTAATCTTTCTTTTATGCGGGGGGCTTCGCCCCCCGAGCCCCCTTTTCGTTACTCTTAAGGGTCACAAGAAAACCCTAACCAAACTTATTTTAAATACTACGTTGATCTTTCTTTTATGCAGGGGGCTTCGCCCCCCTTTGTGTGCTCTTAAAGGTCACAAGAAAACGCTAACCCAACTTATCTTAAATACTACGTTGATCTTTCTTTCATGCGGGGGGCTTCGCCCCCGAGCCCCCCTTTTCTTTACTCGTAAGGATCACAAGAAAATCTTAACCCAACCTATTTTAAATACAACGTTTATCTTTCTTTTATGCGGGGGGCTTCGCCCCCCGAGCCCCCCTTTGTTTGCTCTTAAAGGTCACAAGAAAACGCTAACCCAACTTATTCTACATACAACGTTGACCTTTCTTTCATGCGGGGGGCTTCGCCCCCCGAGCCCCCCTTTTCTTTACTCTTAAGGATCACAAGAAAACCTTAACCCAACTTATTTTAAATACAACGTTTATCTTTCTTTTATGCGGGGGGCTTCGCCCCCCGAGCCCCCCTTTGTTTGCTCTTAAAGGTCACAAGAAAACGCTAACCCAACTTATCTTAAATACTACGTTGATCTTTCTTTCATGCGGGGGGCTTCGCCCCCCGAGCCCCCTTTTGTTTGCTCTTAAAGGTCACAAGAAAACGCTAACCCAACGTATTTTACATACTAAGTTGATCTTTCTTTCATGCGGGGGCTTCGCCCCCGAGCCCCCTTTTCGTTACTCTTAAGGATCACAAGAAAACCTTAACCCAACTTATTTTAAATACAACGTTGATCTTTATTTATGCGGGGGCTTCGCCCCCCGAGCCCCCCTTTTCTTTACTTTTAAGGAACACAAGAAAACCTTAACCCAACTTATTTTAAATACAACATTTATCTTTCTTTTATGCGGGGGGCTTCGCCCCCCGAGCCCCCTTGTTTGCTCTTAAAGGTCACAAGAAAACGCTAACCCAACTTATCTTAAATACTACGTTGATCTTTCTTTCATGCGGGGGGCTTCGCCCCCCTTTGTGTGCTCTTAAAGGTCACAAGAAAACGCTAACCCAACTTGTCTTAAATACTACGTTGATCTTTCTTTCATGCGGGGGGCTTCGCCCCCGAGCCCCCCTTTTCTTTACTCTTAAGGATCACAAGAAAATCTTAACCCAACTTATTTTAAAAAGCCCCCCTTTGTTTGCTCTGAAAGGTCACAAGAAAACGCTAACCCAACTTATCTTCAGTACTACGTTGATATTTCTTTCATGCGGGGGCTTCGCCCCCCGAGCCCCCCTTTGTTTGCTCTGAAAGGTCACAAGAAAACGCTAACCCAACTTATCTTCAATACTACGTTGATCTTTCTTTTATGCGGGGGTTTTCGTTACTCTTAAGGGTCACAAGAAAACCCTAACCAAACTTATTTTAAATACTACGTTGATCTTTCTTTTATGCGGGGGGCTTCGCCCCCCGAGCCCCCCTTGTTTGCTCTTAAAGGTCACAAGAAAACGCTAACCCAACTTATTCTAAATACTACGTTGATCTTTCTTCCATGCGGGGGGCTTCGCCCCCCGAGCCCCCCTTTTCTTTACTCTTAAGGATCACAAGAAAACCTTAACCCAACTTATTTTAAATACAACGTTTATCTTTCTTTTATGCGGGGGGCTTCGCCCCCCGAGCCCCCCTTGTTTGCTCTTAAAGGTCACAAGAAAACGCTAACCCAACTTATCTTAAATACTACGTTGATCTTCCTTTCATGCGGGGGGCTTCGCCCCCCGAGCCCCCCTTTGTTTGCTCTTAATGGTCACAAGAAAACGCTAACCCAACTTATTCTAAATACTACGTTGACCTTTCTTTCATGCGGGGGGCTTCGCCCCCGAGCCCCCTTTTCTTTACTCTTAAGGATCACAAGAAAACCTTAACCGAACTTATTTTAAATACAACGTTTATCTTTCTTTTATGCGGGGGGCTTCGCCCCCCGAGCCCCCCTTTGTTTGCCCTTAAAGGTCACAAGAAAACGCTTACCCAACTTATCTTAAATACTACGTTGATCTTTCTTTCATGCGGGGGCTTCGCCCCCGAGCCCCCCCTTTGTTTCCTCTGAAAGGTCACAAGAAAACGCTAACCCAACTTATCTTCAATACTACGTTGATATTTCTTTCATGCGGGGGGCTTCGCCCCCCGAGCCCCCCTTTGTTTCCTCTGAAAGGTCACAAGAAAACGCTAACCCAACTTATCTTAAATACTACGTTGATCTTTCTTTTATGAGGGGGCTTCGCCCCCGAGCCCCCCTTTATTTGCTCTGAAAGGTCATAAGAAAACGCTAACCCAACTTATTTTAAATACTACGTTAATCTTTCTTTTATGCGGGGGTTTTCGTTACTCTTAAGGGTCACAAGAAAACCCTAACCCAATTTATCTTAAATACTACGTTGATCTGTCTTTCATGCGGGGGCTTCGCCCCCGAGCCCCCTTTGTTTGCTCTTAAAGGTCACAAGAAAACGCTAACCCAACTTATTCTACATACAACGTTGACCTTTCTTTCATGCGGGGGCTTCGCCCCCCGAGCCCCCTTTTCTTTACTCTTAAGGATCACAAGAAAACCTTAACCCAACTTATTTTAAATACAACGTTTATCTTTCTTTTATGCGGGGGGCTTCGCCCCCCGAGCCCCCTTTGTTTGCTCTTAAAGGTCACAAGAAAACGCTAACCCAACTTATCTTAAATACTACGTTGATCTTTCTTTCATGCGGGGGGCTTTAAGCTTTATGTTCCATCATGTAGTTCCAGTTCATATCTTCTGGCTCCATCATCAGACCTTGAAACCTTATCGTAGTCAAAGTTCATTACAAGACTTTTCTAAGAAGCCCAAAAACAGCTATGATACGATGTTCCATCATGTAGTTCCAGTTCATATCCTCCGGCTCCATCATCAGACCTTGAAACCTTATCGTAGTCAAAGTTCATTACAAGACTTTTCTAAGAAGCCTAAAAACAGCTATGATACGATGTTCCATCATGTAGTTCCAGCTCATATCTTCCGGCTCCATCATCAGACCTTGAAACCTAATTGTAGTCAAAGTTCATTACAAGACTTTCCTAAGAAGCCCAAAAACAGCTATGATACGATGTTCCATTATGTAGTTCCAGTTCATATCTTCCGGCTCCATCAGCAGACCTTGAAACCTAATTGTAGTCAAAGTTCATAACAAGACTTTTCTATGAAACCCAAAAACAGCTATGATACGATGTTCCATCATGTAGTTCCAGTTCATCGTGTTAAAAAGGCTGTTATTTTTTGAGATCGGTGCTATTTCACGTACTGAAATGGAGTTTTTTGTGGACGGACGTTGCAATGTGATAGTACTATTAAAGTGTCCCACTGCTGGGCAAAGGCCTCCCCTTTCTTCAGCCACTCGCTGCAAAATGCGTCGAGGTCATCCTACCATCTCTTTTTTGGTCTGCCTCTGCACCGGTTAAATATAGTCGTATTATAATAATCTCTTTTTAAAATGAATATATTTTCGTCAAAGGTCCTTAATGCACTTGGAAATATCCGTGGGCGCAGTAAATAAAATACTAGATAGTTTTCCAATGTATATTTGTGCGGCCGGCCGACCGCACAGGCAAACGAACTGAACCAAACTGACATGTTTACATTGTGTGACATTGTCTAGAAAACGATTCTATTCAACCAGTAGAGTTTATAATGGTACACATACGAACTTCATAGTTAATAAATTTATAAGCTTACGTAAGTTCCAACAAATGCTTCATGTCAGAATACTCCGATTGATAACTACAAAAATATTATTACAGAAATATTAGCTATGAGTACCTACTATGACATTTAGATGCGCAGTAAAGAGGCTAACCACTCACTGAATAGGTAGGCAATTGATTATAACTATAACGGCAACGTTTATCTACTTATCAGATGCCAGTTACAAATTATTATAGTCCTCCTACACTTCAATAGATCGCTTTAATATACCGTTTATCTCAATCTAAATAAGTAGGTACTTAATAAAAGATTCGCGAGTGACGGTACATTTGGACGCGTGAGATCTGGCCGAGTGGGCGATTCTCAAAAAGTTTGTAAAAGGTATCATGTCTTCGATATTGCTAGAAATTGGTAGACCGGTTGAGTTCACCATGCTGAGCAAGATCTACCAGATTTCCCGAAATGTCCCAAAATATTTGTTTTTTGTTACCTAAAATTTACAATTTCCTTTTTTGTTACTGAAATCTTTTAACAAAGTACATTACGATACAAGTGCTGAAAATGCAAGTTCAAAACGAGTGGTGAAAATTTAAAATTAAAACACGACCGATGGGAGTGTTTTAAATCTACACGAGTTACGAATTTCCTTTTCACACGTGTACCGTACGACGTTTTTCAGTACTCTGAAGTTTCGGGATGACAAGAACTGAACCACTTCTCGCGCTAGTGCGTAAAAAAAGCACCATCTGTACTGAAAATACATTTGATGATATTTAGGTATCTAATCTGGTAGATCGTTTGTTAATTGGTACAAACCAGCTTTCCAATTTTAATAAATATCGAACACGCGATCCAAACGTACGAAGTTTTCGAGAATAGCTCGGGCATTGTTTGGTTTGATTCCCGGATGAGTCAGCTTTGTCTTGTGCAGCGCGTCTAGTTAAACTAATCCGATGTAACACCATGGGGGCATCAAACTCTTTGCTTTGTGGTTGTTGTTCTTGTGTTTTTTTTTGTGGACGGTAAGTGTGAACCTTGGGCATAGGGACCTAATACCTATATCAAATGTAAATGAGTATTGTAATGTACTATATGTATGAGTAAGTACTTATTTTTGTACAATGCGGGTATCTCCGAAACGAGTAAGTCTACACGAGAAGAAATATAAAAACTCGTATCTAACTTCGCTAAGGTCTTCGTTTCCTCAACTTCAGTAAAGATTCAGATCCAACTGTTATACTCGTAATCTATTTATGTGTAAGACCAGTGGGGTAGTAAAATATTTGGCAACGAGTCGGACACACGATGGAAGGGAGTGTTTTAAAAAATCGACACGAGTTGTTACGAATTTCCACGGAACTAAATCAAGATAGAAGGAAAATGCTCGGCGATTAACAGCGAAACCGAGCGTGTAACGTTTTGTGTCGAGCCTATGACGTCACGAGTGTACTTTAGTGATGGGAACGTTGTCGCCGCGTAACCCATTCGATCGATTGTGGAGATTGCGTGCGGGATGCCCGCCGAAGTTAAAAATATCGGATGTTCATCTTCGTTGTGAAATGAAGTAAGTATATACCTGTATTCGTGTGATGACAAACAATTCACTAGTAGGTATATAATTTGCCTAAGGCCAGGAACAAAGATTTTAGTAGGTAGGCACAGAAATTAATTTAGATAGAAGAAACAAATTCATATATTTGTATAGGGGCCGAGCGTGTCAAATTTTGTACTGAAGTTGATTCTTGCCTGTAATTTTAAATATGTCTCAGGCTCTTGATTGTTCATAATTTTTGTGTTGTTGCAATTGAATATCACGTAACGAGGCATTTTTTATGTTTTGGTTGACTTCAACTTACAAAAATTGACGCCCGAAAGCTGCAAGCTGCGAGTAAAGACGGACAACTCAGTGGATTTCACTGAGTTCATTTGACACGCTAAGTAGATACGTTTGCTTGATCTATGGTATATATGACATCTGTGTAGGTAGGTATTAATATTTACTAGTTAATATTTCGTAATATTTTTAAGAAAATCGACCATGTACTCACAGCATTATCCTCATGTTATTTGTTACAACTTTTAGTAATATATAAATATAATTAACCATTAACACATTTTTAGAGTTATTTTTATTCATAATAAATATAGAGCGTATTATGTTTGTATTAGTTTTTCTGCCGACCACAAATTCAACGTTAATACCGTAACTGTAACCTACTTTAAAGTTAAATTTACTTTTCACTCGTACTTTATATGTATAGTTTCATAACAATATAAAAACATAATTATAATTTCCACTGCTTCGCAAAATCGATTTAAATCGAATAAGGAAATCGCAGCATACATGACGATATAGTTCCGTGGTGCACCACTATTCTTAAGTTCGACGTGAGTTCGACGGACAAAATAACAAATCTACCTTCACTTTGTCTCGACAGTTTGAATAGCCTATTTTTATATCGCTTGTTTTAAACGCACGCCAAGTCGGACTCGTCAAATTAAAGCCGCAATGGAAAACTAGTTTGACGGCCGTACGTCAGCTAATGTTTTGATGATAAAAATAGGAAAATCGTGTTTTTTATTTAATAAAAAATATTTTAGGACAAATGGTACTTACCGATGATAGGAAACACTTTGTTTAACACCCTTGCTTTTATTGGTGGTATTTGAACAGTTAATTATCGAATACCGACCCATTTTGTATTTTTCACTGTATGTCACTCGCGGGCAGCGGTCGAGAGCAGACTGACTTGCGCGGCGAACAATGTTGCTCGCTATTTAACTTTTTCGCACGCGAAGTAGATACACTTTTTCCTTCTATCTTGATTTAGTTCTGTGCGAATTTCCTTTACGCACGTGTCTCGTATGACGTTTTGATGAACCACTTCTCGACGAACTAGTGCGTATAAAAACCACCACCTGTACTGAAATTACTGAAAAATTGTTTACGGAACATCACTACCTATACAGTTTCAATGTTCAATTTTATTAACCCAGTAAAGAAAGTCATAACCTATCTCCAGGAGGTAAGAAAGGTGACGCTATAAAAAGGTTATAAAATAAACAACGATATAAGCATAGACCAAATCCATAAACACCCAAAACTCGGGCACATAAACATTTCAACACGTAACGTGGTTTCGACTAGTATTCCAAGTAACAATGTCGAGAAAACGACGTGGGTGAAAACTTTAAACGGAGCCCTTCGTCGGGAATAAAAAAAATTCAAAGAATTTTATAGTTGGTAACTTGGTATGGAGCGGGAGCCATCTTGTCAGCTCAGTAAGTGTTGGTATAACTAAATCAGTTCATATAAAGATAATGTAACCCTGTTCACCATTCGAAGAAACGCGAAAAGGCTTCCCATAGCAAGCTTTCAAAACAACAAACACAGAAAAGCAATACCCATTCACAAAACCTATTATGTTAATTTAAAACACATCAGAAGAGCGATAAGATCGCGGCTCGTTCACACCACACCTCCCGAAACAATAGTTAATAAGATGATTTATATCGATCCAGAGATAGGTCCATTCGACACGTCTCGACATCGCTTTAGCATAATCTCGCGCTCGGATCGAGTGCTATATCGATTGGTACAGATGTTCCGGACGAATACGGCGCCCGGTTATGGATCTTGTATCCTTAACTAGCTCGTACACAAATACTCATCGACGGGAAAGTATCATCTGAAATTATTATTACTGCTTTGGTATCATTTTTATCGTATCTAAACAATGATATTTGATTGTAACAATCGGAAAGGTTTGAATTGTTTTATTTTCGATGGGGACTTCGTAAAACAATTGAATGTTACAAAAACAATTCAATCGGTAACTAGAAACAAAGCACAATCCGGCGTCAATGGAAAACAATCTTATAGTCGATATCATGGAGATCAGCGACTCCGCGGTTTCGGCGGCGACAACGCGCCGTTGATCTAGGGTCAGAGCTGACGAGCTACCTCCCAGAACGGAGCAATTAATTCGGTAAGAGCTGGCTATTCGGCCATGGTTGGCCGTAATGCCGCAGCATGACACGCCGTTTCTCCACGCGCCAACTATGCGAGTTATTATAAAATAATGAGAGGTGAGCCGCCCGCTGCGCTCCACAATTGCCCTGCTTAGCCGCCTCACCACCGCCCGTTTAGCTATTTTAATTTTTGGTTTGTCTACTAACGGTCCCCAGTTTCGTAAGTATCAGAAAGCAATCATCAGGTTCTGCACATCAGCACGCCCACGTGCGATTGCGCTGTTGTCTTGTGTTTAATATAATATGTTATCTAATCTTGTCCCCTTTTTTTGAAAGTGACCAGTCTACCCGCGCCTACCACGATTGAATTAGAGAACAGAATGTTGTATTTGGATAACGCAGTTATAAACCGATATATAGGTGAAAAATATGAGGTTGAAAATAAGGATCAATGTCCATGATGGTTTAAATATGAAATTAATCTTATTCGTATAGATGACGATTGAGAACCTCACACATGACACAACCTAAGCTTACGAGGAACCATCATCAAGGTAACTAAATTATCTATTATTACTATCTTTCTCTCTTTCTTTATGAATGAGTTTACTTGAATATGTTTTAGATCTGTATGTTCCATGTATGGTCTGTTTTGATCTTGTTATAAGTAGTTTTAAGTTTAGTTTTAGTTTTAAGTTTAGTTTTAATTATGGGTGCCCTGAAAATCAGTGCCGTGTCTCTTAGAACGGTCTAGCTTACGAGCGGCATCCATCGGTTCACTTTATTTGTATTGTGTTGTACCTATACTGTTCTTATACCAAATAAATATTTTTTCTTTCTTTCTTTCTTTCTTTTTCAATAAGGCATCACAAGGCAATACCATAGGGTGCATTGGGGTAATTTCGAAAAAAAAAATCACCATTAATTCCATCATATCAATATTCCCCTTTCGACATCCTAAATAATGCACCCTACATATGAGCACTGTTTCATGAGGTGCTCGCACTCATTAAGTAGGGCTATGGCGTGAAGGAAGGTGACGTCAGGATATTGTGCAAATTGTTATTTACCCAGTCAGTACCCATCAGATGTAGATATCCATACAAAAGAAACTACTTAATAGAACTGCACATTGAAACTAAAACTAATTCGCCCTTCTGGCAAGGATATACATACAAACATACTTACAACCACGCCTGTATCCCATAAAGGGGTAGGCAGAGCACATGAACTAATAAGTTTCAGTGCCACTCTTGGCAAAAAGGGGTTGAAATAAATCCAAATTCTAACATGGCAGTGACAGGTTGCCAGCCTTTCGCCTACGCCACAATTTAACCCATATCCCACAGTCGACTTCTACGACACCCACGGGAAGAAAGGGGGTGGTGAAATTCTTAACCCGTCACCACACGGGGGAAGGTTGCTGGTTGTGACAAGGATGCTGGCTGAATTTCCTCCCTGTATTGCAAACTGATACGTTGTGCGAGGTAGTCTCCAATTCTTCAATCACCAACTAGATCAACCAGACGCTTCGCTTCAATGTATATTTTCTTATGTAAAAAACCGGCCAAGAGCGTGTCGGGCCACGCTCAGTGTAGGGTTCCGTAGTTTTCCGTTTTTTTCTCAAAAACTACTGAACCTATCAAGTTCAAAATAATTTTCCTAGGAAGTCCTTATAAAGTTCTACTTTTGTGATTTTTTTCATATTTTTTAAACATATGGTTCAAAAGTTAGAGGGGGGGGGACGCACTTTTTTTTCCTTTAGGAGCGATTATTTCCGAAAATATTAATATTATCAAAAAACAATCTTAGTAAACCCTTATTCATTTTTAAATACCTATCCAACAATATATCACACGTTGGGGTTGGAATGAAAAAAAAATCAGCCCCCACTTTCATGTAGGGGGGTACCTAATAAAACATTTTTTTCCACTTTTTGTTTTCGGACTTTGTTGGCGTGATTGATATACATATTGGTACCAAATTTCAGCTTTCTAGTGCTAACGGTTACTGAGATTATCCGCGGACGGACGGACGGACGGACGGACGGACGGACGGACGGACGGACGGACAGACAGACATGGCGAAACTATAAGGGTTCCTAGTTGACTACGGAACCCTAAAAAGTAGAGCTGCACCCCTGTTATGTCATGTTCGGCAAGTGCGTCGCGTCATATGGCGGGCGGTTGGTATCGCGGCATCTTCACGCGTCGCCGCCGCGCCGACGCAGCTGCCAGCCCTCCAGGCGCAGAAAGACGTAAGTACCCAACAAGACGTATGTACTTACGACCTTTTGTGCGGACCAGTAGTGCACGAATTAAAAACTAATTGCTAATTGTGTGCCTGCGAAAATTAAAATCGCTTGCTTTTACCGGTGGGGCTACTTAAACATGGGTTAGGAGACAGTGCACTGCTGAAAACGTTATATTTGGTCATTATTACAGAGTCTCGGTCCTCAAATTATGTTCCAGATCCGGTATTCTATATAGGCTGGAAGAACACCTGAAAATCGGCTTTCAATTGATTGGTTTCGTCTATATAGAGGTACAATATTATATAGTGTTTGATCAATGGCATTGCGGTCTCATAATGCTGTTCGTCTGAAGGAGACGACTTTCGGTCAAATTACTTCTACCTAGAGTAGTTAGACTAACAGCATAGCAGCAATATGAGAATATGACATACCCGAGTAAGTTATTTCATTACATCTTTTTTTTTATCATAAAGTCCCAAGCCCCGCCTGTTTGTGTGTCTGTTTCTTTGTTTGTATGTTCTCTATTATCTGTAAAAGTACTGAACGTACGTACTTCAATATTTTAAGAAAAATTTACCACTTACCATAACTATTTTCATGATTTACTCTCCGTGCGCCGGGCCCGTTTTTAACCACCCCTTTCCCTGTCACGATTTTTTTGTATCCCTTTAACATGGATTGTCACATTTCGTATAACCCCTCCCCCTTCCCTCTTATGCTATGGCGTAATATATGGACGACCCCTTATAGTTATAATATAAATCGTGTAATTTAAAGAAAAATAATTAAATAGAAGAACATTTTATACCTACTGTAGGTACTAAGTACTAAAACAACCTTGTCAAGTTATTATTAGTAGTTCGTAGTACACGGATTCGGAATTCCGTGAGCAGTTCCACAAATCAGTGACCGTTCGATTAACATGAACTTTAATCAATGAAGTTATGGCGGCGTCTTTGCGGTTTAACTAACCGAACCAGACAGAGATTGCATTCTATGGATACGGTATATTTTAAGTATCTTTTCAACTGCATGCAAATTAAAATAAAATAATTTTCAATAGGTATTGTGTTTTGATAAGGAAAAGTTGGAAAATAAATATAAATATATAAATATAAATGAATGATGGATGTTCATCTACGACGTTTATTTTTTATTTTATTAGATATCCCACTGTTAAAAATACCTGTCATTTTCTTCAGGTTAGTGCGGTTAAAAATGTGTTTCACTCGGGAGCGTCCACCGTCTTTCCCTGAAATCCTTGCAACTCTCAAGACTCAAGAAAGTTTGATTTTTCAAAAGGATTATGAATATTTATCATTGACCTAATTTTTTATTTTTTTATTATAAAAGACACACCAACTGTACATAAACAATTCAAACAATATAATGTGACAATAGAGGACACCCATAATATTTATGCACCAATAACAGGCGTGCAGCAAACTCAAACAGTTCGAGGCTTTTAGACTACTACCTATAGCTAAAATAATTATGTTACAAACTATAATTATCTCATACCTAATAATTACAATTTAGCAAGTGAGTTACATGCAATAAAAAAAACTACTAATTTACTTCAAGAACTACAGATTTTTCTCTTACTTCAAGAACTATAGACCTGATGTGACACATGACAAAATCTTACAACACACCGCATCCACCATTCCCACTCCTTGACCACACTCAGCTAGTTAGGTACGTACAAGACATGTCTCTAGACCGCTGACTCAGCGTCGCCTCTTTAACTCGTACCACTGATTGTTCCATTCTCATTGTCTGACAACACCCCCCCCCCCCCCCTCCCCTCACCCCCTCCACCGCTGAGGTACCGGTTAATTACTTTTCATTAGACAATAACCGGCCAATGTTTGGAATTGATCGCCATTGTGTTTACAGGGCTGCCAGAATAATAAGTTTTTTGTTTGGTTGTGAAACGTTTGCAGCTTTTTATGGGCATGAAGGCATGATACAGAGAAGGAGGCATATAGTTGCACATATCCGGTTTTAGCAGATAAATTGTGGGTAATTTCAGTGACTTCGCATATAATTTGTATATCTAAATAAAATGTACTAGCGCCCAAATATGCTACTTTTCATCCACACGGACTAACAAACCTAGAAATGTCATTTCCATGTAAGTAATTAGATAAAAGACGTAAATACGATGGTCTCTACGCCAATTACAACTTTGTTGCTTTTGGCGTCGAACCCTCGGTCCGTGGGGCCCGGGAGCCCAGATTTTATACAAGGACTTGGCGAAGCGGCTGACTGATACTACGGGGAACAAAAGAGCTGGCAGCTTCCTCGCTCAACGTATAAGCATTGCGATTCAGCGAGGAAATGCTGTGAGAATCTTGGGCACTATGCCTCAGGGGCCCTCTTTAGATTTAGATTTTTAGTTTTATTATTTTTTATTGCTTAGTTTATAATATTTATTATATAAAAATTTTATTTAAGTGTTGTTACTACTAGTCTTATAAATACATTTTAAAGTAGGTAATTAGAGTCTTTGTTTAGACATTAAGGATTGCAAAAGTAGTGCGGCAAAGGCGGTTTATACTTATTCAAAATGTCGTCAAAAGCACGTAAGCACTATCGTAGTTACTTTGTATTTGGCGATATTTCTCGCGATAAATATCTGCATGCCAATTTAAGTATTTGAATACTATTGAATTGAACCAACATTTTTATTTGAAATATAGACTATTGACTGTGACTGTATTAAGTGAAAAACTGTGAACAATTACAGCTAATTATGCAAATCAAATTAATTGTCCCAAATATCAAGTAGAATCACTCCCCGCATGAGGCCGCTGATTTCTTATTCATCACCAGGTGGCAAAGGTCGGAGGTAAAACATCCAGTCATTCGGTGAAAGGAAAACAGCTATTAACATTCATTATTATGCGTACAGACTGACCAAAGCTTTAACAATAGCTTGCATGCAACTAGGCTGGGTAATGCTGGCTACACACTGTACATGGGAGGGAGAAACTTTATTTTAAATAAAATAAATAAATAAAATATTACACAGATTGACTGAGTCCCACGGTAAACCCAAGAAGGCTTGTGTTGTGGGTACTCAGACAACGATATACATAATATACAAATACTTATATACATAGAAAACATCCATGACTCAGGAACAAATATCTGTGCTCATCACACAAATAAATGCCCTTACCGGGATTCGAACCCGGGACCGCGGCTTAGCAGGCAGGGTTACTACGCGCTAGGCCAGATCGGTCGTCGATTTTAGGTTTGAGGATGAGAGTGTACACTTTAGTTTAGTCACCCATGTTTGAAAATATTCAATATAAATTTAGGTACTTACCTACCTATTGTTACCTACTGTACTTATCTGCCAGTTATCTTGTAAAACTTTTTATATGCTGTAGGTAAGGTACTATCAACTGCAAAAGTGCATGAAGAAATTATGAATGAATTCATTGATAAATTCGCCATGCACTAAATGTCCTTCATTTACAATTAATTTTCTCTGATTTTTCGTGAACTTTTCCTACTAGTTTTTTGAAAGTTTCCGCAACTTATACATATAATACATATGTAACGTTAGTAGTATCTGATCTGATACGAATAATACTAGACGAGACGGAAAACCAAGTTGCATTTATACCTACATCATTTGGCAGGCACTTCCGAAGTAGAAAATCATGGACATGGTGCGTGGATTTCAGACGCTATGTCTTGGTCTTCTGAGTAAAAGTTGGAAGTTTCGCGCCATTGTTACTGACGCGACTGACTGACAATGTTTGCCAGAGTATACATTCAGCTATCTTTAAGATTTGAGTATACTTTTAGTCAGTGTCGCCGTTCTTCAGTGAACCCAGCGCCGCTCGTGCCGACCCCGCGTTAGCTGCGCTATTTGCATAGTAATCGGCTATCCGACGGCGGGTTTTAATCACGGGTAAGCCGGCGGATTGTGTACCAATATATGACCAGAATGTATGTGGCCAATTTGTCTAATACGTGTTTTCACCTGCTATGGGGGGTTTCTGACCCAGTTAGGTACTACAGATAACCTTAGTGAAAACAGCGAATGAAAATGGTGTAGGAACTAAAGTTCAAATTATCAACTCAAGGGTCCTTTTTCTTGAACTTAGTGTTTTCCCAGCGTAGTACCAGGGTCCACTTTCAGACTCAATAACGGCTAAGACTTTGCCATCTTCTGGTGTGAGATTCAGTTTTGGCAAAGACATATGTAACTCCGTACAGACGGATAAAGTCTAAGAAAAAAACGTACCTCAAAGCCATAGAGAAAAAGGTACGGTGGCCTAGATAGCGTTACACCTTTGGGGAAAAGCTTGACTAAATGGCGCTAATATTAATATTTGACATTTTAACACATATCAAGCTAACAATACGGGCCAAATTGTCAAAACTGAGGTTCAAAAGTTTTAAGCTTGTGTCGAGAGATGGCAGTCTGGGCACTGTGATTACACGTTTTACTTTGACAGTAACTCTCTATAATACTCGATCCTCTTTGGTTTTGGTAAAGTATGTATTTTAAGTAAAAAAAAATATTTAAACACGCTGCTGTTTTGGGTTTCTAAAAACAACTATCTGCAGTATAAGCTCTATCACAGTTTTTACGTCCAGTTAAAAGCCATAAAAGCTATTTATCTACGGTTTATGCGCGACAGAGCCTATTGCCCTCTATTTAATGGTGCTTTCATGCCACGGGGCCGTTCTCGACGTCTTGACCCCGTCCTAACAATTAATTAAAATACAATGTACGGCCGTATGTACTGGCAACATCGCCGTCAATGTCACCGGAGAAATATAGGCTCCTAAAAGGGCGAACAACGTAATTCTTGGGCAAAGTTATTTGGGTTTACGCTTTCATGACTGGTTGCCGTTTTTCTTCAGTCTGGGTGGAATGTCGTCCGTCTTGGCTGTAACAGCGGGTGTCCAAGTCGATATATAAACGCGAAATCTAACCTAAACTTTTTATTAATGTAAATAGCATCACGTAAGAGACAAAATGATATGATAGTACTTATTTGTATGTTCTTATACATACATGGTCTTGCTTAAATGTCTTGGTAGCCAAACAAATTACTTAAGGCTTACAAGAAAGTAATGTTAAATGAACGAACTTGACGTGACTCAATTTGATATGAGTGTTTCGTCTTAAGGCCGCTGTACACATGGGGGCAACGGTTGGGCCAACCCTTGGAGCAGCCCCTTGGCAGAGATAAGAGTCGCTGTTTACACATTGGTGATCCAATCACTTGGTATTAGTTCTTCATAGAAGATGGATGTAGAATGGAAAAGGCTAGGTAATTCTAGGTCATTAACGTTGTCAGCAAAATTTAATTAATAAATAATAACCGCGTAGTAAAATTAATTTATCTGAAATATTAACGATTTTTTGAATATTCCGATAAGTACATTTATCTTTTTAGGCAATACATTAAACATTTGCAATTTGGGTATTTTATTTCCTAAAATCAACACTATTATTGGCACAGATAAACTTATTATTTTCGTAAATCTTTCACTATTGTCCTCTCTGACGGATGACGACAAACTGAATGAGGCGCCAACGTGTTAACACAATTGGCCATGTGCGCCAAGATCCTTTGATGTGTACACAAAAAACTGGCACCAGTCGGTTGGCCGGCCAGCGCTGGCGCCAACTGCCAACATACGGCCAAGTAGCCCTCTACACGCTTGGCCAAGGGGCTGGTCAAAGGGTTGACCCAACCGTTGGCCCCATGTGTACAGACAGCGGCCTTTACAACTGAAGAGATAACTGTCCGACCTGAAGGAATAATTTTACACGGATTTTTAAATCCGAATGAGGTTGGCGTGGGTTGGCTACTCTACGATACACAACTCGTAGATTTATCCATCAATAAAGGGTTGTTATAAATAAATATTATTTATTTTCTGTGGTTATTTTTCCACGTTCCGCGTCACACCACAGAATCATCGGAACCTATTGACCAGTAAGGGAACGATTGTCAGCGCGCACTGACTGTAAAGGAGATAAGAATATAATAAAAATAACACAAGGACGTCACAAGTCACAATAGTACCTATTATTCATTGAAGCGGAGCTGGAAAAAGTAAGGTATTGTGAACGATTTGTAAGGAAATTTAAATTAGTGGAGTTTTCAATTTTCATTGTTAACTTTAGCAGTTAAATACTCATTTGACGTCTCGTATTTAAGAGGATTTGATATTATCGTTTCCTCGTTGGAATAAGTAAAACGTTTCTAGGAATTATTTCGTGTACCGAGTTACCGATCTATGAAATTTTCATTTAGTAGATAATAGTAGATATCTATACCTACTAAATAAATGAACATTTCATAGGTCTTACGGAACTTTTAAAAATAGACACTATAACTACTGATAGTTTTATTAATAGAACAGTGGCTTTTCAACTCTGCGTTGGATTAATTAAATCCCTGAAAATTCAGAAATATTTATTGTGATTAGGTATTTAGCAATGAAATATTGTCTTTACGTTCCTTAAAATGGGCTGGGAAGTATCGCTTTTTACTATAGCTACCTACTCTCTCTTATTAATCAATGTGATTTTAAGGAATGACATTGCTACAGGAACTTGATATGTAACTAAAATGGCAATTTTCAATATATACAAAAACATGTATAAAACAGTAAAACTTGAAACTCACCCATGCGTCCCTCGTGTCCCCTTTTGTTTTCCGTTTAGCATTATTCCGTATGTTGCATATCTAACAGTGCGGGCCGCGCGGGCCGTGAAAAATGCGAATTACGTTTGAAAGAAGATCGTCAGCCAGCCAGAAAGTCATTGTTGTCCTGATAGCGATATTCAGCGATGCGACGCTCTCCACGCGGCAATAGTTGACGACTGAAAACAGTGCTCTTGCGAGTAGGTCCTATAATTTTGAGGGGATATACCTAACTGAGAACCAAACCAGCCAGAGCCAGAAAAAGTATGAAAATTAATAAAACTGCTACATTTGAAAGCTAAAACTCAGAAAGGTAAAGGTAGAGAATTAGAGAAAAAATGACAGCCCTTCAAAGCCCATCGTAGTCTCGTAGATCGTTGTCAATAATATGACTAGACAATCAATAAATCAAAACATCACACACATTTAGACATTGAATTGAGCTTTTTTTCCAGGTATATTTTAGCTGATTAACGTATAATTTCTTAATGACTTATTATTACACCACGTTTTTGTCCTTTTTTCACATGCATGCACGTAATTTAGGTACTTACATACTTACTAGAAATTATATTTACCATTAACATTTTTGGGACGCTTATTTTTGCATCAGAATGAAATTTGCTTAGTGTTTCTTAGCCCAAAAGATCATTCCGTAATTTCCTTATTAAGGCAACATTCTTTCTTGACTTGCATATGCATATACACGTGTCATTGTGATATGTGTCTGTCTACATACTGCATTAAAACTGTGTGTTGCGTCGTCGAGGCTGTCGGCGCGCCATCGTTCGTGAAATTATTATTGAAACGGAAAAGTGCCAACTGAACCCGCTCTCTACGCCGTTCAGTTTCGGACGATGACTGAACAAAACTTCCAGCTGCTTTTTAGACAAAAACTTGAAGAATCAGTCAATGAATTGAGTTGAAAAACTGGTTTTTCATTTGTTAACTTTATATTGCAAGGCCAACTCTCGATGTCATGAAAAATTTAATCCGGTTACATTGATGTTTTGGTAAATGCCTTCACATTATAAAACAAAGTATTTTAGTTATCAAACATTTTATTAAACCCAAACATAAAGTTATATAGCTTTATGGTCTCAATGGTCTCATGATTATTGCTTTGTCACGTGTATATATTTATGATTATCTACTAGGTTTCAGTTTAATTGAATTAAGTTAGTCTAATTTGGCTTAAGACATTCGATTCGAAGATTTATTATTTTTTTTAAAGTGCATGTGAATATTACCTACCTACTTAGAAAACATAACTAAATAGTTAGGTAATAGATTAGCACGCAAACGTATTTATTAGGTAGATAGTTTATCACTTTATTGCCAAAAGTGTTTAGGTACTCGTAACTAGGCACGTAAGTATATTTAAATTGTATCTACGCCAGCATTTCAGTCTTCAGCACAGGATTAAGCGAGCATTGTCGAGAACACAAGAGAGAGCTTAGAAAGTTTAAGATGCGCGCCTTAATGCTCATGCGATTTAGCGACTAGCGCACTTTGTTGCCAGTTGATAATTAACAGCTGAATCCCAGCACTGTAGGAGGTATAGGTACAGCTTGGATGAATGTTATACTAAGCAGATTTAGGAAGAGCAGGTTGTGTTGATACAAACACATCAGACAAAGGTACACCTAGAACACACGAAAGAGCTCAGAAAGTTTAAGGTGCTCATCTTAATACTATACATAATGCGATTTATTTGGCGACTAGAGCACTTTGTTGCCAGTTCATAAATAAAGAATTGAAGTCCAGCACTCTAAGAGGTAAAGGTACAGCTTGGATGAATGCTATGTAAGTGGTAAGTACATTTAGAAGCAGGTCGTCTTGATACAAGTCTCTTTCCTGACATGAAATTAGACTAGGGTAAGAAAAATGCATATTTGTTATTTTCTATAAATACCATTTAATTGAGTATTTATCATGTAGTTTAATCTGGTGCATGTAACGTGTCCTGATTGTTTCACTTAAGTTTTTCCATCATACATACCTATTCATATTCTACTTAAATATAATAACCGTACCTACAGAGCGCTGTTCTATTCTCAATATAAGTAGCAGTTCTCAATATAATTTCGTGAAATTTTAAAAACAGGGGGGGGGGCGCGTTTTTTGAGTCACTGTCACTAAAATACCGGTTGAAATCGGTGAATTGCCTATTATTTTCAGTGACAATTTTCTGAATTCGAATGCCGTGAGACTCAAAAATCGGCCCCCAGGTTTAATAATTGTACTTTTATGTTATTGGAGATGGACTTCTTGTGGAACGATAGAGGTTCGCAAGGACTGACAATTATCTACCTACGGCTACGCATGTTTATTTGAAAAACAAAATTAGAGACTATTAAGTAATGTGAAGTTGATATTAACAGGATGTATTTTTTGTGCTGTCTGGTGGTAGGTATTGTCTCGGTCCCACGTGGCCCGCCCGTTAATTGGGTTCCCGCGATCGGACAGTCATGCGCCGCCAGCGCCCCATACAATACAACTCTACACTACCCACGTTTGGCGCCTAGCGCTAGCTAGCCTAACAACCCCGTATTTTTTACACAGCAGATCAATTATGATCCCGAATTGGTTTGATGAATCTGAATAAAATCCCATTGCTGTTGTTTAATAACTGGTTGGTTGTTTGAAAAATGGATCAATCATAACAAACAGTTTCCGACCAACAAAAGTTTTTGCCTCCATTTTAAATTGAAAGGTGCTGGCCGTAACGCTGTGTTAAATATTTGTTTACAAAAACTTTATACATAGTAAGCAATACCGATATTATCGTATTCACGCAAAGCAACATTAATTCCATTGCGCATAAAAGTAAAAATATAATTAATGTGTAATTAGAATTTCAAGGTTTTAATTGGACATGCGTTTTAAGCATGCGTAAACGCATCCTTTGCGGACGTTTAAAAAACCCAATTTCGATGCAAATAACTGTGAAAATTACGAACGTTTTCGATTTCAAATTCGCGATGGCATCTTTTAATTGTCTCGTATCTGCTTATCGTTGGCAAAAAACTAGCGTTACATCCAGGAGCCTGTGCCGATGGGGCGATAGGGAGTCGGCCCGCAGGGTAAGTAATAGCGGGCCGGGAGGTACAAGGTTCGGGGAGTCTACAAATGTGGCGACTCACGCAAGAGACGTGTTTTGTTAACCGCCCTCGATATAGGCGGTTAAGCAATTAAACTTTGATAACGTACTGAGGCTTAGTTACTTTACTCACTAGTCACTATTTAATTTTGACCAAAACGATGTCACGCCATCGACCTCTTATCATGCATCATGTATCATGGCTTCTTCGGTGATGCAGTCACAGTTACCCATAGCAAGCTTTTCAGGATTGAGTTGAATTTTCATAGTTACACTGGCCCGGACGTCGCAGTAACGAATGGTAGGGCTTTGCCATGGTTATGTCGGTGACAATTCAGGCACACGATTTAATATTAGCACCATTTACACATGGTCTTTCAGCTTGTACAAGATATCATGACTTTTTCGACACAATCATGCTAAGCTTTACTGCTTTACTCTCCTGGCCATGGTCGCAATAAATGATACCTATAACATCAGGCCGTCCCTTTCGCACTATTTGTAAGTGCGATAGGGACGGCTGTTTTATCGTTTATCGCGCGACCATGCTATCGGTGCTGGTCACATCGGTCCTATCATAACAGTCGTGCGTCATAAGTACTTGTAGTAATAAATGGTAAGTATCACGGCTGTCGCAGGACTCTCATAGTTACATGGGATGGGCCCTATCATAACCGATCCTAGTGCTGTCGCAGGAACAGGCGCGTATTCCCATGGTTACGTCGGCGACACGGGTTAACACGCGAATTCATTAGCGAGGCGCAACGCGCGCCGGGCAGACGATGCAATCGCTACCTGGAGCGTCAGCAGAAAAATGTAGCCGCATGAAACTATTTATTTGTAAAGTTATTGAAAAACAAAGAAAGATTTTATAATTGAAATAGATCTCATACACGAAAGAAAAAACGACAAGGCCCACTGGTGGCCGAGCCGGGAATCGAACCCGGGTCTTCAGCTTACGCGGCTAACGTCTTTACCACTAGACCAACCGCCCGCCCGCCGCCGCGTAAGTTGTTAACAAAAATTAACTCACTGTCAGTTTTGTTACGATAATTAAGAATGAAATTTCAATAAAAATATTGTTTTTGTGTTAATTACATAAACTTTAAGCGATAATCTACATTCAGAGTGTGAAAAAAGTAAATTTTTAGACAGATTTTATGCTTAATTGTCGTTACAAAACTGACAGCGAGTTAATTTTTGTTAACAAATTTTGCTAATTGGGGGTCCCAAATTCAGAACTGCCCTAACGTCTCGTGAACTAAATAATAAGATCTAAAAACCTAAAATTAATACACTAAAATATCGATGTTATGCCTTTTGCTAGTCAATTCATTTTACGTATTAATTTAACTTTTTGTGCAAACGCTACACATATGCTTCGAATGCATAAAGCCTCGCAAAATTCAATATCAAATGCAAACAAAAGCGTGTTGGTCCCTTAATTGAAGGTACCTATACTTTAGTGATTAATTGTTTCGGTTAAGTATGTTATGATTAAGACGCATGGTTTTTTAATTAAGTATTACATAAAAGCAGATCAGATTCTTAATTGACTTAGATTTGTAAAAAATGTAAACAGTTGTAATTTTCAATTATTTTATGATCTTCTTTTTTAACGTACATATTAATAAACGTAGCTACGAGATAATATGTTGATTATAACGATAGTCGTTTCAGCGAACGGTCCTAGCATATCGAGAGAAGTGGATCAAGGGTCAGATGCAAGGCTATCTTCATCAGAACGATGGCGGCACCCTAGGTTAGGTTTTTTATAATGTGTTTATATATTTTGTATTGTTTTGTATGTGGTTTTGTATTTTACCTTTATAACCTAAGAATTGAAATGAATAAAGAGTATGATGCAACTATCATGATGCTGTTGATAATGTTGAGGTTTAATTATTATAAGTTCTAAGCTACATTAGTCCTTCTTTCAGTTCCTTTCATCACACTAAGCAGCAATCTTAACTGGATCTAAAAAGGGGGATTGAGAAGGAGGTTCAACCTTGCGCAGATCAGGTTCAAAAGGGCGTCAGTTCCACGTAACACTTATGCCCTTTTACGTTCGAGTTGCACGAGACTTGCACCAGTTAATTGTACCTCTTTAGAGCCACAGGATTCGAGTTAGTCACTTTTGTTCATTTACCTGTGAGGAATTTAATTTTTCATTTCCAAAATTTTCCAAGTTAAGAGAGTCCGAGTATTCAAAATTCCTAACTCTGTACAAACTGCCGGCCTAGCTGAAAATTAATCGTTGACGCCGATCGAAACACAGTCTGGCTTTGTCGCGCCAATACGAAAGAGCGATAGAGATAGCTACGATAATTAAGCTAAGCTAAGCGTTTTGCATTTGGCTACGTACCCTAGACAGAACAAAGTGAGGAGGTGTTTCTTCTAAGTCTCTAATGAACTGTTGCAGAATGCTTGTAAAGTCAGCTCTGCTCAGCTCTGCAAAAGTAATGTTTTCAAAGAAAAACTTAAAGTATTCCTTATAGAGAAAGCATATTACACTATAAGAGAATTTTTGACTGAATTGTAAATTAAATTAAATTAAAACTGAATTGTAAATTAAATTAAATTAAAAGTGAATTGAGATTATTATAATTAAGTACCTATTTATTATTATTTTTTTTTTAGAACATTACTTTGACATTATTAAATTATTAGATTGAATTGATTGCATGAGATAACCCTGTTTGACTGTTATTGTTTTGATATTTGACAGTGATATTTTAATTAAGTAAATAGTGTATATTATTAATATATTTGTATGCCAATAGGCACGACACGACATAGTGATACTGAAAACAATTATTAAACATCTTGTAACTTACCTATGTTGAACAAATAAAAATCTTTGAATCTTTGAATCTGCTGTCGTTAGTTTTAAGATAAATCCACACTAATTTTATAAATGGGAAAGTGTGGCAAAACGAAGCGACGAATTGGCGTATTTTTTGTAAGTGGAGATAGTTGAAGGGATGGAGAGTGACATAGGCTACTTTCTGTCTTTTCCTAACTCCCACTTCCCTAAAATGGGGGGTGGAAGTTTGTATGGAGCATTCCGCAATTTTCGAACTTAACGCGAGCGAAGCCGCGGGCAAAAGCTAGTTTACTATATGAAATGAAATAAAATGAAATGAAATATATTTATTTACTTTAAGTGTATATAATTTCAAGCTTTAACTGTTATCTTTACCAAATAGCTGCCGACAGGTTGATTGGCTCGCTAAATTGTGTCCGACCGCAGGCCAAGGTGTCCGTCGCGTGACCGGCGCCTGCGGTTTGCCTCCTGTGTAACAGACGCCTTATAATATCTATCATTATTATAACAAGTATTTAATTAGCTATTTATTTGGGTGTTTGATGTCGATAGAATTATTTTGAAGGGGTCAGGGATTCTTTATCAAATAATAATTTAACGAAAAATGTGTTAGTTTATAAAATAAAGTATTCATGAAAGTGATTACGATTAATTTATTTCATTTGCATTCTAAAGTCTAAAGCAGATCAAACTATTCATTATACATGAATGTACCTACCAGATTCCTGATGACATGCACATTTGTCTTTGTTATGAACAAGAGCATGCATTTTAACATACATTTTCTCAATCACTGCGCTATAACTTTTGTTTAAATCAATGTGTTTCGTAGTGTTCCGCATTGAATAGATTTATCTCATCCGATTTGTAAAACAAGTGGTATTGCATTTCATTAATTTATTTAGACACCGCCCCATCATAAATTACCCGCGATCATAGCTCAGCGCGCAAACCTCCATTTCTGCTAACGCAATTAGACCTGTAAAACACGCGTACGCTCCCTTAAACATTTCCCACGTCACATAACTCATTCGGCTACATTTCCTAGCTGCTCTTAAATTCTGCAACTATTTCGATAACAGAAATTTAAATTTATGCTCATGGAATGCATTTTAAGCGTGTAAAGGTAAGCTTAGAGCAAAAAACATGGAGGCTAATCTCACGTGATCTCTCGTCTTGGAACATCTGATGTCGACCCGAGGGCTGGCATGTTTCCTTCTAAGTTACGTTTCCTAGAGAGAAAATTAGCTATGCAGCTTGATAAAACTGTTCCGTGAACGTACAAGCTCGTTTAGAACAAATCGGTTACAGTAAGACACCACTAAATAAACTTATCGGCATCGGAAAGTCCCTGCGGAACACGATTTCACTTACTGCGTTTTCTTGTTCTATTTATATCATAGTTGATTAGGTATGTTGTTTTCGTTCTATTATCGATCAACGCGAAGGGACAGGTGAGTGCAACTGATATTTTTAATGCATTCGCTTCATTATCGATGTGATTCCGATCTGCGATCCATCGCTGTCCTATGACGAAACGCTCGACAAATATGATGCATTGGCACGATCATTGATAAACCCCGCTCAACGTTTTAAAATGAAAACCGATGTCGTCGTCAAACTAAGTTTCAAACAAATGTAGCTTTTATTTCCTTTAAAATAGGAAAGTTGGTAAAACTGTATGACAGCAAAATACAGGTGTTTGTTGTTCAATTCTCGCAATTAATGTAGGAAAATCAATGGGAGCTCATTTCGTATAGTACCTACTCATAAAATGGATGATCAGAGTACTCGAGCTGATTGTTATCTATGTATGAAATGCATGTGCAGAAATTCTTTATGCCCTGTTAGTACCTGGTTAATTAATTGATTCCTGTTCTAAACATGTACCTACATTAAATGGGGTGTTATAATGTCATCATTGTACGCGTCAAGTGCATAGGTATTATGAATTACATAAATATAAATAAGTAGTATCTAATAAAGATATTTCTAATTCTAATTAAGTTTTTACAAGCATTCAATTTGGACGTAAAGGTATGCTCACGAGGATTTGAACTTCCTGTAGCATTTAAGCCTTCCATCCGACCTCCCATCGAGTTCAAATTGAATAGACATAATTAAAAAGCAAATAGTCTAGTCACTAAGGCAGTTAGACTGAGAGCTAATGAAATATTCTAATCAGAGTCATATAGCGCATTGTAAAAAGTACGGGCGATGTGCGATAAAGGCGTGTCACACGAGCACAAACGACTCGAAGCCAGCGGCTGCGCCCGCACACGGCGCCCGCGCGCTTTGCATAACAAAGGGCGCAATTTGGAGGAAAAATGGGCGCAATCTCGTAACATCTCGGGCGTTCTCGGGCGCTCTCGGGCGATACCCGCCGCTCGCGCCTACTAATGTGGATTTGTCGTGACGGCTGACGCGCGTTTGTGCACACTGATTGATGTCAAAGCAATGGTTTGTAGCCGATGGTACAATACCAATTTTACTGATGAATTAAGGGTCGATGTGCTACAAGAAATGTGTTCAAATGAATAAGAAGCATAAAATTACTACCTACCTATTCAATTTGTATAACAAAAGTTTTGGCCTTATTTGTATTTTATCCCACTTAGGGCCACTTGCACCAACGAAAATGAAGGGTTAACCCGAGGGTTAACCCACCATTTTATGTGGCATTTGACAGATGACATCCCACTAACCCTGAGTTAAGTGGTTGGTGCAAGTGGGCCTTAAGTATATAGGTACCAACATTAACATAAGCCTCTAATTTCATTTTGCTTAAAAAGGGGTAAGTTCTAAATGTCATAATGGCAAGTAAAATCAGTTGCAAATCATAAAAGAAGGCAGTTGAATTAAAAAAATAAACCACGCTTAACGCTCAACTTAATAAAATAGGTAAGTGAACCAAACAAACAATAATTTGTGTGTTAAGTATTTTTTTAGTATTTAGAAGCTAAGATGCCTCTGCAAACAGTCAAAATTAAGACGCTACAGGAGCGAAAATGCTAAAATGGAAAGGAGCCCCCTTTCAATTTGGGAATTCTAGTTTAATATACTAGTGTTCATAACTAGATTTATCGAAAAAAAATTGTCCATTAAGAACAACTCAGTTAAAAGAGATTCCGAAAAATCTTTAAAATTGAGGTTCCGCTCTCGACTGTTTCCTCCTTCAACACTTAATCAATCGGAACGAAATTTGAGAATCTTAATAACAATGAAATAATCTGTGTCGGACCGTTTAGTTTTTTTGGCTAATTGTTACCAATCTTGAGTACCTACCTTTTTTGCGCCATAATGAAAAAGGCCGTTTTTGGAATTTTTTGATTGGCTCTAGCGTCTTTAAAAATAAAAATATCAAAAAAATCAAAACGGTCTGACACAAATAAAAAAATTATAATCTGTGTTGAAAAAATCATTGCTCTATCTACAAAAACCAGGGAGGAAATAGTCGAGAGCGTTTGTATGGAGAATTGACTCCTCCTATATCGTATTCAACATAAAAGTATCGCACGGTAACCTCCGCCTTAGTTGTAGATTCATTATATTCGTAACACGTCTGCACTAATACAGATTAAAGTCCGCCTGTTTAATCGTCCATTTTATATTCCACGCCACTGTTTCACGACATCATGCCACCCTGGTGACTGTCCCAGTTAATCTCGATAATAACTGCCTACTTATATTTTACGACTTAAAGAAAAGTTTGGGTTATTTGTAGTTGTACTGACAATTACACTGAGAGAAATTTGCATTGTGAATTTAACAAGTTCGACTTGTTGCGGTTTATCCGTTTGAATCAGCCAAACGTATGTTTAACAATATGTGTCAGGTTGTTTTTATAAAATCGACTTGTTGATTCAAATATATATTGCCGATTCAAATGACAAGTAGCTTGTTATTTGAACCAAAGAGCACGTAGGCGCTATTTTAACCAAAAAACTTGTTGAACGAACATGAAAACTGGTTGTATTTTCTCTCAAAGTACAGAGAACGTTGAGAATCTTAACTTAAAATTGAATAGAAAGCTTCTCTTGGCACGGGAATGTGTAGGTAAACGAGGAAGATTTGTTGCATTGGTGTCGTTTTCTTATTAAGAAATTGACCCAAATATGTACTCGTACTCTGAAAGCAGTTAGCTGTAGGTACTAGTCAAGGCACAGTAACTCGATTTAGCCCAAACAATACAGGGTGGCTAGCCGAATGGCACAATCGCTCACGAAACGCTCACGAAACGATGCGCTAGTAGATATCTATCTCTATCGCGCTTGCGTATTGGCGCGACAGAGCCAGCGGCGTATCGCTTTCGTTTGGCGTCGGAGAAATGCCATTCGGCTACGGGGCCTGGCATGCATAAAAAAGCTATAATGAAAATATTTGTAGTGAGAACTGCCTTTTTAAGCACTTCGTGAAGGTAAGATATATTATTATTAGATAATATCAATGCATCAGTGAGTTATGGTACAAAAGTGCTCCACTTCTTAAATAAATCAATATTTAATTTAGCAGGAGCCAAAAAAAAACCTTCGGCTCATACAACGCCATAGGTATTTTATTGGCATGCAATTTACAATGAGAAAGTAAGGCAATGTATATCATTTCATTACTGACAAATTTCTATAGATAATGGCATGATAACGCATTCTCACTTTATTTTGTTTAAATCTGTGTAAAAGTTACTTCAACCGGATTGTTACTCCTATTTCTTTGTGTTAAATTATAGGGAATGGTAAATACCACTTTTGCGTGATTTGATTTGCCAGTTTTGCTACCATGACGTTGACTGTACTTATATTATACGTAACAATAGTATGAATGAAATATAAGGAAGTTTAAGTGACTGAAAAAGTTTCTCAAGATGATATCTGACTAAATACCTACTCAATAAAATGCCTGGTCATTGTGTTGACGATTGGTATGTAGACATTGGATCATTTTAATACTTTATCGAAGCTGAAATCAAAGCTTGTCGGAAAAATCTTAATGTAAAATATAATGAGTGGAGTACTATTGTCCGAGTGTTACTGCCTATTGTCAGGCATGCCTATTGATACAAAGTTAATTAGGTAGCTATCATCGACGCAGCCTCCCACAATAGCCTGTTGCAACTCGCTGCGTTTGTTTTTCATAACAATTGTTGTTTTTACAAATTTACATGCGGCCCCGGCGCGGCGCAACAATGCGAGCGGAGGAGTCGTGTTAATACCACTGAGAATTACCCGGGAGTGGATTGTCGCGCACTCGACTACAATAAACAATACAAAACGAAACTCGGCAAAAACAAACTATACAAAAGCCAACAAGAAGAATAGGAAAATTGCTTTTGTTTAAAAAAATCTATTTGTTCGCGTTTCGAGATGAACGCGCCTACGGTGCGTCGGCGGCGGCCAATCGCCGGCCGGCGCGCCGCCCCCGCGCGCTCGGCCAATCGCGGCGCGGCCCACCGCCGCAAGAGCAGTTTCCTTTTTTAAAACTTCGCCTGAGACTTCCATCGGATTTCCCGCCTCGACTTCTTTAAGTTATGGACAGTGAAAAAATCCGTTGATTTATTTATTAAGACACAACTTTTTACCACGTTAAATTATGATGTTGCCTTGCCTGAAGACGTTGGCTCTCGGTGCTCTTCAAAGTTTTTACGGTTTCACGAATGGCAAGACAGAGTGGCCGCTATATTTTAATTTAATTGAATTTTTATTGAAGTATCGTGTGTGCAATGAGTAAGGAAGCGAGATGAATCTATGTGATTTGCCACTTTCTTCGGTCGATTCCCACGTTAGATGCTCGATCAGCAATTCAGCAGTCAGCGCACATCCTCGATGCTCACGCGCAAGCACGAATGTCTTCGAGGTACATACAACATCGTACTTCGTGTTACTTGCGCTTTCATTGTTCTAGAAGTACATATGACGACAATGTATATTTATTAAATAGGTGCCTAAATACATTTGGTTGCAGCCCATTCATTGAAGAAATTTACAATGCCATCCCCTGTGCAATGCAACACTACCGCTGTTGCATTCACCATACAAATTACAGTTTTACTAGTCGTAAAAGCCGCTACCGTTTTTGTAAGAAAAACGTGACATAAAAAAATATTTCTTTGTCAATGACACTGCGGCATTTAATGGCATTCTGACCAATGATGATCAGTAATGTATCAATCAAGTTATGACTATTTACATTTCAGTATCTGTAGGTACCCCAGTAAAAAGCCCTCGACAATGAAAGTGTACTCAGTCTAAACAGACATCCGACTTGTTTAGTATATCTTTCAATTAACAGGTCGAATGAAGGTCTGACTTGGGTAAGTCCTCTGACAACTGAAAACACGTGCATCCTTCATTTGTTGACAGAGTATTTCATTCTTACAAAGTTATAAACAACTATGAATAAACCAAAGCCCTATAAAAGTTTACGTCAAGGGCCGTCTACCGTATTTTGATGAATAAATGTTAGATTTTGAAAACAACTAAGTAATAGATTTAGCATGGCAGGCAGTTAACCAAACCTTCCATAAATCGTCAATTAAATTAGTTAAATAATAAAAGATTTCGCTGGCTTGGTTGAAGTCTAGGTGGCTCAGTTGGCAGAGCGCTGGAGTATCGATTCAGAGGCCGTGAGTTCAAGTCTCACCCAAGTCAGACATTTTCCACTTTTAAATTTATCATCCGACATTTCAATGGATCCAGTTAAATAGCAATTAAAATTGTTTTAATGGCATTTTAAGCACATGGACATTATTGACTAGTTTCCAACTTCTCACCTACCTAAACTCAACAAACCTAAAAGGCCGGACCTGCCAACTTCCCAAACTTCCCTATTTTGATTTTCGCGTTTTTTCAACACTGACGGACAAGTTTTCATAAGTGTTCTTTAGAATGAAAATCAGTTATTGGTATTTGAATAAATAGGTACGGTCAGGTCACGGACTTTAATTGTTGATCCACTTCTAGTTCAATTACTATACCGGACATCTCACAGTTAAGCATAGATAAGATAGGACGTTCCAGTAAAAAATGACCCAGAAGTGGATCAACAATTAAAGTCCGTGACTGTACGTGAAATATGTTCAAATGTAAAAGAAATAGAGGAAAGGAATATGAGTATAGTAAATTCGATAAGTGCTTCTAGTTTAGTAGACAATTACGACTTTGAAAACGACTCCACTTTTCGTGAAGGCGAGACAACTCTAGGATTTTGGATTCATTTGAGACAAGAAAAAATGACAGAAGCTCAAGCACTGTCAGAATTGAAATCAGTCAAGTCAGAATTGAAGTCAATCAGATTTATGAACAGCTCCGCGCGTGTCCATGAATCGACGAGAATACTGTCCCATCTGATTTAAAGATTAATATCTGGGCGACCGAGCTTCGCTCGGTCACAGTATAAGGATATATCAGTAGTTAATCTCCGGCAGCGGCGGCGCGGTCGTTACTACTGCGCAAGGTCACGCAGGGTTGTACAACGTTACTATAATCGACTTCGTACAATGTAAGTTGTTGTAAATCTAATAGGTACTATTAACTGTAAGTAGGTTTTAGTATAACAATACCACGTCATGACACCACATTAGTCAGTATTGAAGATACAAAAAATCATTATAAATATATTACTCTCATACGCGCAATAGTAGATTGTGTAACAATAATTGCAAAAGCGTTAATTTAAGTGTTCATTTTATATGTTTTCTCTAGAATACACCCAATCCATCACAATAAAAAAAAGATTCGTTTGAACTAGAAACGTAGGTACCTACTGTCCTACTCGTATTAGTAACTGTGTATGGCGCTATGCTAGTACCAACGCTCTTTCTACCTTTTTATCTAATAAAGATTCAAGTACGTATTTGTTTCTTAAATACTGACGAAATCATATTTACATAAAATGTTTGAATAGATGTTTGCACAATATTTAAGTAGGTACCAAACTTTCGAGCTAGATAGATCGCAGCATCTACCTAAATGTCGTTACAGATAAATCCTTATTGATTTTAATGTGTCATTCTAGCTTTAAATCTCACTTTTACGCCATTTACGTAAGCAATAATGTACCTAACACTGCAAATATATAACAACCACTTACTTTTCTGGGTGTCTAGGAATTCTAAAGAATGACATTTCCGCATTTTGAGAACTTTCCATACACCCATAAACACTACAGTAACGAAAATATGTCTTCGGTGCTGACGTCATTTTCTCCCGAACTCAACACGTCAACACAGCGCGCAAACGCGGCCCCGACTGTCCAGCCCAATAATCACCAGTTTCGCATGTTTTCGCCGCATGCGAGGGGAGGGAGGGGGACACACCGCGCGGCGTGAAGTTTGTAAGAAGAGTTATTACTGGTTTTATACTGTGGCTCGGTTCTATTTTAATATATCACGTCTTTAGATAAAAAAAAAACTCTTATAAATACAAAAACAAAAAAAAAAAGACAAAAAACAAAAACTTAATTTCTGGCCGGGATTCGAAACCCTGACACCTACGATCTATCTGCGTACATTAGACCGACCTCGTGCGACTGAGCTACGCGGAATCGATGCGCGCGCGGCGAAATTAAGGACCATATTTTACGTTTACAAATGCGAAAGAAAAACTCAAGAAAACTCGAAAATTCGCGTTTTCCGGGATCTAAGGCTACGCTAGATCGATTTTTCACCCCCGAAAACCCCCACAAAACAAATTTCAGCGAAATCGTTAGAGCGGTTTCCGAGATCGTCGGTATATATAAATAAATAAATAAATAAATATACAAGAATTGCTCGTTTAATAGTATAAGATTTCAAGCCTTAAAAATGACAGTCAAGTCCACGTCAACGCAATGAGCAGGTTTTCAGGCAGTATGAAAACATGTTAATCAACATATTTAATACAACTACCCCATGAGATCATTACTGCTTCGATATTCTTAAATTACTATTTTTAATACAAACATACATTTTTATAAAAACTTCCACCTTTACATATGTAATATCGGTTGAAAAATTAGATAAAATTTTAATTAAAACTATTTTGTACATTTGCCCGTGAGGTGACGGTGAATTTCACCAGCCCCTTTCTTCCCGCGGGTCTCTTAAAAGGGGACTGTGGAATATGAGGCAAGTTGTGGCTTGGCGAGAGGTTGGCAATCTTTCACTGCAATGTCACAGTTTCGTTTTCTTTCAGCCCCTTAATTGCCAAGTGGTACTGAAACATGAGTAGTTTCATGTGCTCTGTCTATCCCATTATGGGATACATGGATGACATTACTTAATACTAACTATAATGGCGTCGCTCGGTTCAGCAGGAGCTCAGGGTGCTAGCATTTACCCAAACTGCCCAAGACCGGAGTAAATGGGGAAATATGATTCGAGCCTTACACCCTAGCAGAGTGTAACAGGATGCAAAGAAGAAAGAAGAAGAAGATAATGGTGATGTTGATTAGTCAATTGCAACTTAGTCGTAGGTTTAATTTCTTCGGGAAATTATAATACTCGATCTCCAAGAAATCCGAGAGCCTTATAGTATTTAAGTCATAAATGGGACTCTACGTGTTAGTTTCGGCTCCGTGCACTCTGCAGACTCCTCCCAACCAGGTGCAAAACGTAGTCTGGCTCTGTCGCACCAATACGCAAAGCCGACAAAGATAGATATCTACGAGCGTTTCGTTTCGTAAGCGTTTGTGCCATTCGGCTACGCACCCTGTACTAAAATAAAATATGTTATTAATTTAATTGCCGCTTTTAAATTTTTAACAGCATTTTTTATTGAGTAGTACGAAATCGCAGTTATAAGTAAGTAATCATCAGCTAAATAGTTTTTAAGGGTGCTGGAAATGATGCTTAGGAAATTCAACTTAGGATTGATAAAAGGTGTGCGGAGCTACCGGATTTGCAGGTGGGACAAAATGTTGTTACCTACTCAACTCCAACCAGAGACATATAAGAGGTGGAGCTTCAGCACTATCAGTATGAAAATAGATAAGAGATGCATTGTCCAGGTGAAGGATAAATCATACAGAAGTAGAATTCACATAAGGGCTTACAGTGGAAACATCATCAATAGCGGACAGACTACTTAGTTCTGACAGACCCAGACCTGGCCCCGTAGCCGAATGGCCACAGAACTAAATCAAGATAGAAGGAAAAAGTGTATCTACTTCGCGTGCGAAAAAGTTAAATAGCGAGCAACATTGTTCGCCGCGCAAATCAGTCTGCTCTGCTCCCGACCGCTGCCCGCGAGTGACATACAGTGAAAAATACAAAATGGGTCGGTATTCGATAATTAACTGTTCAAACACCACCAATAAGAGCAAGGGTGTTAAACAAAGTGTTTCCTATCATCAGTAAGTACCATTTGTCCTAAAATATTTTTTATTAAATAAAAAACACGATTTTCCTATTTTTATCATCAAAACATTAGCTGACGTACGGCCGTCAAACTAGTTTTCCATTGCGGCTTTAATTTGACGAGTCCGACTTGGCGTGCGTTTAAAACAAGCGATATAAAAATAGGCTATTCAAACTGTCGAGACAAAGTGAAGGTAGATTTGTTATTTTGTCCGTCGAACTTAAGAATAGTGGTGCACCACGGAACTATATCGTCATGTATGCTGTGATTTCCTTATTCGATTTAAATCGATTTTGCGAAGCAGTGGAAATTATAATTATGTTTTTATATTGTTATGAAACTATACATATAAAGTACGAGTGAAAAGTAAATTTAACTTTAAAATAGGTTACAGTTACGGTATTAACGTTGAATTTGTGGTCGGCAGAAAAACAAATACAAACATAATACGCTCTATATTTATTATGAATAAAAATAACTCTAAAAATGTGTTAATGGTTAATTATATTTATATATTACTAAAAGTTGTAACAAATAACATGAGGATAATGCTGTGAGTACATGGTCGATTTTCTTAAAAATATAACGAAATATTAACTAGTATTAATACCTACCTACTAAAATCTTTGTTCCTGGCCTTAGGCAAATTATATACCTACTAGTGAATTGTTTGTCATCACATGAATACAGGTATATACTTCATTTCACAACGAAGATGAACATCCGATATTTTTAACTTCGGCGGGCATCCCGCACGCAACCTCCACAATCGATCGAATGGGTTACGCGGCGACAACGTTCCCATCACTAAAGTACACTCGTGACGTCATAGGCTCGACACAAAACGTTACACGCTCGGTTTCGCTGTTAATCGCCGAGCATTTTCCTTCTATCTTGATTTAGTTCTGTGCGAATGGCATTTGACGCGAAACGCCACCGAAACGTCGCAGAAAGGTAGTCTGGCTCTGTCGTGCCAATACGCAAGAGCGGTAGAGATAGATAGCTATTACGAAAGATATATTATCGTGAGCGTTGTGCATTCGGCTACACACACAGGCTATTGAGTGGCAGAGTAGAACACCAGACTTTTCGGGCGTTGAATTATTTAGGTACCTATATTTAGGTATTCCTAAGTGACTAAGTATTTACCTACGTATTACACCTATACTAGTATTCATGTCAAGTTAAAATGAAATTATCATTAAACATTTGGTTCATTGGCCCTATAAACCAAACTATAAACACTCAACAAAAGTTTAAAGAACTACAAATTATAAAATGCAACATTATTTTAATATTGAACCTCGCGCAAAAAGAAAATTAAGTCATGAATATTACTCAAAGTAACCTGAATAAACTGCTTTTATTAGTACTTAGTCGGTTAAGAATGATCGTATTTTATAGAAACTGTACATGCTGTGTGATTGGCACGCCACGTCGCCATAAAACTTACGAGTCTCTAACTCACGGCATTATGAAAGAGAAGCATGCCAAAGAGAACTCCAAACTAAAACTGGCAACAAGTCAGCCGAGCCATTATACCGATTAACCGCCTTCAACAATCACAACACCCAATTAAAAATCAATCAATAAATAGCAAACTCGCTATCGCCATCATCTTCTCGAAAACACATATCATTTACCTAATTAGATTGGGCGTTAAATCGCCCAACATCCATTTATAATCAGTTCATTTAAAAATAATGCAGCATAAAAAACTCGTCAAAGATATTGTCAGGAGATATCGGCCGACTCTGTTCGCAGGCTTCGCTTGAAAAAACTTAAAAAAACTCACTCGAGGCGATCCGTGACTCTTTTTTTGTTTTATTATTTTTAATTCATATTATCGTACGGCTATCCCCTTTAATTTTGTTTTTAAGTATGGGCCTCAGTGTGCTGGCAGCTACGTTTATGGATATTCTGAATTCCGCGGCGGAGCGTCCACGGGGCGATTTCGTTTTATGTAAATGTGGATGGCGCAGGTGTAGCCCACGCCGTGAACCGTCATCGTCACACCCGACAATTTGGCTAGCCGTATAAACTAGAGAATCAAGTTCCAGCTGATCTAAATAAACACACATCGATAATTTTTATTCTTCGTAGAAACAAGTACTAATACTTTCGCCGGAAGCGCGGATGAACTGGAACTTTAAATTTACTTACTTACCTATTAAAAAATAGACACTTTAAAAAGTTATTATAATTTCTAAACTTTATTTAAATTTCTAGACAATTACAATAAAATAAAACTATGGAAACGGATTAAATCGCGTAGAAATTCGAAACGTCATGTATAAATTTTTACGCGATTTAATCCGTTTCCATAGTTTTTTTTATTAAATATTGAAGTCAATTACCTGAACACCAAAAAAAAAACAAAAAAAAACATTACAATAAAGAAATTTTCTTTCAGATAAAATATACATTGATAAAACCGACTCTCATAATAAACAAACAATTATGTACTTAAGTACCCCTGAAAATTATTAAGCATTAAGGTGCAGTAATAAATTGGTATCTTTCACTGACTGCACAAAGAAAGAAATAGCAAGAAGAATTGGACAGACATGGAAGAAGTACTGGTCAATGAAGGATATATTCAAAAACAGAATACCGATGAAACTAAAAAAACTGGCCTTCGACACATGCATTTTACCCTGCCTTACATATGGTAGTCAAACATGGTCTATAACAAGAGACTACATTAAGCAAATTCAAGTATGTCAAAGATCCATAGAGAGAAGTGTCCTAAACATAAAATTAGTTGACAGAGTCAAAAACACAGAGATTAGAAAAAGAACAAACTTTATAGACGCGGCAAGACATATATTAAGACAAAAATACAACTGGGCAGGGCACATAGCCAGAATGAGGAACAACAGATGGACAAAAATTGCAACATACTGGAACCCAAAAATTGGCAAGAGAAAGAAGGGGAAACCCAAAACGAGATGGGAAAAAGACATCATAGAAAAAATAGGAAAAACCTGGACAGAAATAGCTACAGACAGGCAAAAATGGAAAGAAATGCTAGATAACTATCTATCCATATTAGATTCGGAAGAGGCCTAGGTCAAAAGACCATTACGAACATAAACAGAAGAATATACATAAAAAATAAGAATAAAAACAAATGAAACTAGTTCGTGAAAAGAAAGGCTTTAATAATAATAATAAAAGGTGCAGTAGGTTGAACCAGTAAAGCAATGCTTTTCTAAATCACAATACGACTATTAATTAATACGAATACTCATTATCATTTATTGTAAATTGCACTTTAGACATTCACTTCAATTGTCGCATCACAGAGAAAAGTTTTTTTCTTTCTCACTCGGAGGGATCAAATGACTCATTTCTTCCCCTCAAGGAGGGGAGAAAATTACACTTTTATTTTCAAGGACGTTTTTTCTGTTTGCCTACAATTGTAATATTTTTGCATCGAGTGACAAATTTGAGTCCCGGTGAAGCAAAAGATTCTATAGGTATAATAGAATCACGAACGCAGCGAGTGGTTCTAATTTAGAAATTTGAGCGTAGCGAGAGACTCACTTATTTTCTTTCAAGTCAACTCATTGATCAGTCCATCTATACAGAATGATTTTTTTCACCACACCAACTGGTAAAGGCTCTCTTGATTCCTTGAATACGGATAGCAAAATTGCATTTTATCCACAAGAGTGCGGAATAATTTCATACAAATTTTAACTAGATTTCTTAAGCTAGCTGGCAGTGAATTTCAATGTTGATTTTAAATCATAAATATTTAATGATTCGATGGATTTGATTAGTTTAAGGTTTTCCTTGTTTTGGTGTGGTGAAAAACTTTGTGTTTTACCTACTCGGGGGCAAAATTTGTTTGACCCTCGCAACGCTCAAGATGCCACTTATAGATATTAATATTGTCCTCCTATTATATGTGTTTTTATTTTTGTATAATAAAGTGTATTACTACTACTAACTGTCGAAAATTAACCAACCCTATTGCATCTACTTATAGTACCCACATAAAATTAAAAAACTAAAGCTACTAAAACCTTATGAAAATGACAGAACATTCCCGGTATATCGCGGAGACGACTCGACGGCAACAAAGCCCGCATAAAGCATACATACATTTAAAATATTGGTAATGCAATGTTAACGAGATCGCGCTTATGTAAAGATGAATTTACTCGTATTTTGCATTTAATAAGGGCCGTACATAGCGAGAGCGCGTGGCCAAAGGCGAGAGATGGATCCACAGATACCAAGTATGACTCTTCGATGCTGCCTCGAGTATGAAATTATTGGAAAACACCATTCGTGCACGATGCATCTGCCTCAACGAAGACGGCTAATGCTCCTCGCGAACGGTCCGAGCCAAGTAGGTTTTAAAGATAAATCTGCGCGATACGAGAAAGACTTAACTTAGTTCTGTGTTCCTTGCATATAGAAGATCCTATCGGATGCAACTGAAATGCACAGTTCGCGAGGAACTTTTGCCATCTCGAGCGACAATTTTTGTTCGTTTTCCGATCTGTGCGATAGTTTTTCAAATTTAATTAGATAGAACCGATCTAAACTAAACTGCAACGGGAAGGAAAACATCTAATTTTGTATATAAATAAATGGCTAGTTAAAATTTTTGACAAAAGTAAAAACGAAACGTTAGCGAACGATACTACTTACACATTTTTTAAAATAGAAAAATGCTGGATCCATAGGCCTTTAAGCATTGACAACGTTTCAAAATGTTCAATGTCCCTAAGTCGAAAACCATTTCGAGATATACGGTTGTAGATCACATAAATAATTTTTTTAATTTTTTTTTCCGTATTTTCAGTATAAAAAATCTTTAAAATAGTTTAAAGGGGAGGTGACGTCAAATAGCTGATTTAGAGCTGCCACTATAACAAAAAAATCATCCAGTTGGGATGTCACTTGAGTTTGACAGTGACACTTATCACAGTTTGTAGCAAAGATATTAAAAATTTCATGGCTTAGTCTATGGTTCGTAGTCAATGTAGTCATTCACTATTGGTTGACAGAGACACTTGACAGTCAGACATACCGGACTGTTTAAGCTGACTGTTAAAACTTTTTTTTTAGAAATGATTTTGTCGTTTTATTAGGTGTATGAAACAACACATGTGACGTCATAAAGCTGTGTCTTGACGTTTGTAACTTACGCTCTTTCTGCTCGAAGTAGTAATAAGAAGGGATTTTCTCATTAAAATAGCAGTTTTTGGAAAAATAAAAAAATACGTGTATCTTTTAGGGCCTTATCACACTTGCGATTTACAAGCGAGGCGAAAGCGAAGCGAGCGCGCAGCGAGTTCGTCGCGAGCCCGTTACCAATTCGCAGCGAGTGCGTCGCGACTTCGCCGCGAGCGCGCAACGATTTCGTAGCGAGTTCGCCGCGTCTAGATATGCTGTACCTTCGTCAGCAAAATTCATTTCTACCCTCTTTAGTTTAATCCTATCATTTGTAGTAGTTTATTATCTACGAGTGTGAGCGGACAGTAACAATAATGGCGGAACAATCAAACACTGTTGGAATCGATATCGAGGCATTTATAAAATTTAAAATTTTTTTGATTCGTTCACAAAACAGCACATAATAGCCGCTCTCTTGCAGTCGATTACTTAAAAATGGATCCTCCCAAACACGCCGTTTCTGCTTTAGTTTTCGTTTCTTACTTCTTCGAAGCAATAAAGCTAACAGAAGTGTTTCGTCGTCGGAATCCATTATGTAAGTGACTGTCTAAGACGCAGATCACTTTCAGCGAATACGCAGCGTATTCGTTACGCGCTCGCGGCGAATTCGCGACGCACTCGCTGCGAATTAGTTACGGGCTCGCGACGAACTCGCTGCGCGCTCGCTTCGCTCTCGCCTCGCTTGTAAATCGCAAGTGTGATAAGGCCCTTAGTATTGAGTTCTTTCAAATCAAACAATAAAAAGTAGTACTTAAAAATATGAAATGTTGTCAATTGACAGAAGGCGTGAAAAAATCGCATACATTTCGTAAGCCTGGCTCAGTTGGCCAGAGCAATTTCACCGGTGTTCCAACACAGGTCTGGAGAGGAGAATAATGTCAATAAATGTGTATAAAGTAGAAGATTTGGAGCCGTGGTAGTGAGCTCGCAAGTGTCGAGGCCCGGGGCCGGGGCGGGCCGCGGCACCTGTACCGTACATTTGAATATTCCTCCCAAACCGATATTTCATGTGATCGAGCTCGCCTGTAATTAAGCTGGATTATAACTCTGCCTCGGATACGTTCACGCCTAGGCGTTAGGCGATGCCGATCACTGACACTTTTGAATTTCATCGGGCTGTATTTGTTTTAATAACTTTTTTAATTCACTGGTTTAAACTTTCACGATTATTACACATAATTACTTATCGGGACCAGGGGCGGCTCACTCCGCGATTCTATCGTCCCGCTACAAGTACATGTCGGCGGCCGCGAGTTCGCGGCCCATTCAGTGGTGATGACCTTCGCGCGGCGCAATAAAATTCAATGTCGGCTGCTCGCGTGCGGTCCGTTTGTTAATGTAGGTAAGAATTTAGGATGGCGGCATTTTGTGAACATCAAAGGAGTGAGCCTTCTGTACTTGTACTATTATATATTCTGTGTCGGGACTTAATCACGTAACACTACATCTTAAACTGACCTTCAACGTTTCAGGGAAGGCGTTGTCCCCATGGTCTCGGAGGAGACTCAAAGGAACCTTAAAAGTAACTTTTTTAATTGTTTCAAAATTATACACGTCAGTGTATAGTAGTGATTTTCATATGTATACGTTTAACTCTGCTGCATATACATATACTCTGCTTTGGACAAAATAGACTGCTTCGAGATCTCTACGTTACCTATAGTTGTCGTAGTAACTTTAATTAAATTTCTATCAACAGTTGACTGCAAACAAATCGTCAGGTATCCAGGGTTTGAAGTCTTAGGTACAATTTTATCCGTTGAATAAAATTAGTCAACAATGTTAAGATACTGTGCATTGTGCAATGCCCTTAACTTAAATAGTACCGTCAGGATATTTTCACAATGCTAAGTACAGTCAAGTGCAAAAATACGTATCGATTTTAACTCAAAAAATAGTACCGACATAAAAGGATATTTCGCACAATGACTTTACAGCAAACATCTGAAAATGTACGATAATATCGTGAAGATGTAATACCGAGCTACGGCGGCGCACGTTTACGATAGAGGCTCGTCGCATACAATAAACATGCTCATAAATAAATAAATAAGGCCGAATTTAATAACAAGCCCCGACCTAAGTAATGGCCGCCAGAAGGCAGTGTTACATATATTATAAGTTCGGAATTTTATAACTTTTACGCACATTTCTTAGCGTTGTATTAAAACGTTTAAACACTATAATTTGGGAGGACGGGTCGTACCGATGGACTTTTTCAAAATCAATGATCGATCTGACTTAGCCGTGTTCACTTGAAGAATTGATTATTCTTAATTATTGGGAATCGAATACCTACCTTTTGAATCGTTTACTCGTAGTCACAAAATTATGTCATTTGTTATTCCAAGTCAGTCAGTTCCATTAACTAAAAAGTAATGCTAAGCCTGAATAAAACTTAGCAAGCAAAACTTGTTTGTTATCGTCTTATCGTACACCCCATATGATCAATTTGTGGTAAATCTACACAATTATATAATACTATTGTAAATCTAAATTCAAATAAAAATCAATCAAACTGTGAAACACTGAGCGACAGTATCATATTTAATAATGTATCACTGCTAAACGGTTACCACCTTCGCTGTGGGGTAAGAGAAGATACCTACCACGCACTGGTGGAGTGTGCCCGGATCGGGGCCGACCGCAGGGCATTTGTTAAGCAAACCAAAATCAACCTAATTGACGTGGGCATTTGTAATAGTTTGCTATCTCAACCCACATCTAGGCAAGCTATTAAGTTATATTATCTGATTATAAAACTGTTTAATTGTAGAAATTAATCACACTATGTAATTACAATGAGGCCGACATCATCGCTAAGCGATAAAGGCCTTTTACCCAAATAAAGATTTAAAAAAAAAAAAAAAAAGTTGATGTTGACTTATACCAACACCAATAGAATTGTTAAACAATGCATTATGACACCTTCAATGGTCCTCAGAGAATTCATCAGCGATTATTGCAGCGCTAATGTTATTCAGCGAGGAGCAGCGCGACGTCTCCGGTGTAATTAATTGTTATCTCCGATTAACGTGAAGTCATTCACGCTGAATCAGGCATAGAAAAAACAAGAACGCTGTTTATTACATCCATGATGGCTTTCAAATTGTGTCCAAGGATGCCTTGCCACGTCGCCGTGCCGTTAACGACGCGCTTCAAGCCACTTCGCTAAAAAAACAATATCAGCTATTCTAAAGCATGACTCACACTAGAACGGGGCGGACCGTCGACGGAACGGCGCGGGACGACGCCGTACGGCAGCTCGACGGTGCGCCATCGCCTCCTGCCCGGCACCGGGCCATACGATTCGAGTACACGCAACCGTTGAGTCCACGTTCACGACGCGGGACGGGGCGGTCCGGTAGCGGGCTGTCAGACCTAACTGAGTCGCCCGAGCAACGGACTGTTGGTTTATGTAAAATGTCAGTCAAATTGGAAATGTCATTTTAAGGAGAAAAATGGACCAAAGTACGAGACCAAAATTTTGGCTCTTGCGGAAATAATAGCTAACGAGGAATCTGCTGCAAAGCTGCTGAAAGCTTTAACAAGACAATTGGGCGTTCATTCACTTTGGCGCACTCGTTTGGAATAAGGGGTAAGTACTAATTATATGCAACATTAGTTAAAAATAAAAGTCATTAAGACCTACGACGACAAATTCAGTGATTATTTTCACATGACTCAAGATTATCTCGAAATTAATAGTAAAATAAAGAACACCATTTCAGAAACCCATTTCCAGCAAACGCCATCAGGCTCTTTGCTTTAAGGTAATTGCTCACTGCCACCAACGCATATACGCGTTTTCGTTACTTTCACCAATTTGTGACTTTGCCTTTAGTGCCTTCGACGCACAATATGTGAGTCCTGACTTTGTATGTCATGTAAACATTAAATTACTATCGACTCACATGTGCGTCGGAGCCACTAGTTTATACGAAAGCGACTGCCATCTGACCTTCCAACCCGAAGGGTAACTAAGGCCGTACTGGGATTAGTCCGGTTTTCTCACGATGTTCTCCTTCACCGAAGAGCGACTGGCAAATATCAAATGGCATTTCGCAAATAAATTTCAAAAAAATCATTGTTATGAGCCGGGGTTCGAACCCGCGACATCCGGGTTGAAAGAAGCACGCTCTAACCACTAGACTACCAGTGCTTATACTTACGAGAATATATGGTACATGTAGTAAACCTAATTTTATGTAATTTGTTTTTTTTTGTCTTGAAGGGAAAATGGGAAACTAAGATAAACAAAGAGTATCTGTTGTTTTTCCTATTTCTGTTGATAAGATGTCATTCTTTACTATTATTCACACGAGTAAAAACGCATTTACTTATGCTATACAGACAGTTTCTGTGTAAAGCACTAAAATGTATGTAACTAATATAGTTAACAGCATCATAGGGATCTTCCGTATAAATACGAGGAAATATAGTAAATAGGTAGTATTAACTTATTATTGCAGCTTTTTGAACGCGGAGATTCCTTCGAAACCCTGTCCCTCAATTTTAAGATGGGGCTTTCGACTGTTTACGTTTTATTGAAATACGAACTGATGAATTTGAGGCTGTGGCATTTAACTCAAATACATATCTACATTGTAGCACCTGCTGATAGTGGTTCAGTCCATTTAATAGTGGTTCAGTCTATTTTAATAACAAAAAATATTTTTAATAGCCAAGAGTTTGCTTTGGTTGGCTCACTTCGCTTGTTCACTCCGCGCCATAATGTTTAGATCCCCCCACCATATGTATTACATAGTGGCTAGTGATCCAGTCGTCGTCGGTTCATACATATCATATCCAATCACGAAATATAATGTTTTTTTCTATAATTGTGATTTACGATTAATGTTGCTGCTATACCAACTTTAAAAAAACATTGATACTTACTTATCTTCTTACTGGCCACATCAATCTGTCAAAATTTCATGTCAAATTCATCGCTTATTCATCAATGTAGTCTAATGCGTATAAAATATAAATATTTATGTAAAATTAATATAGGCAGTAAAGTTGTTAAAAAGGGATACATTTATTACTCAAATAAGTTAGACAGCATGACAGTAAAACCAAACCATAACAGTGAAACAGAAGGTACCTATTTTGTACCAGTTAATCTTCGGGCTAGATCTCGCTCGTGCGAGGAGGCCCTAAAAGACTTGTGAACCCCTTGTGAACGCCTTCGGTGATCCTTAACTGGCGTGAACTGGCGCAGGATAGGGCAGAGTGACGATCTCTTGTGTCGGATCTCGTGTGATCCTCTTTGGGTCGCTGAGCCAGTGAAGTAAGTAAGCAAGTAATCTCCTGGACACAAAGAGATGAAATACTACTGGGTTCCTTATAAGTGTCATTGAAAACTACGATACCCACAGATTTTATCTGTGAAAATACCAGCATTCTTGCTAAAACGTGTGTTTAGTTTTTCCTACCCTGTACATACCTTGCTGCGCTTTAAAAATTGCGTGAAGCGTGACATGGTTGCCTTTGATATCCCATGGTACCAGTGGCAGCAACTGGCCGAAAACCGGCCCATGTGGCGTCGTGCTGTCCACGACGGTCAATCCAAGCACGACAATGCCTTGTTCTTCTCTTTGAATGATAAACGCATGAGGTGCCACGAGCAGGTCTCCAACCCCCACCCACCTGGGAGGGCATACACTTGCCGCGTTTGTGGACGAGGGATTCTCTCTCGAATTGGGCTACACAGCCACGAAGTGTCGTTCCTTAAATCATCTGTCATCCTATTATTATACATAGGTACCATAATAAAAACCCTATAATCAAAGACCCATGCTTATTGCTTGTAAACCTGCTTTCAGATTATGAGTATTAGCCACGATATAACTCATGAAGGAGGGAGAACCTAGAGAACGAACCTAAGATGGAACGAGAGACGAAGTTGGTCATAAATAGAACCAGGAGCGATGAGATATTGGGTACGTGCAAAAATTTATTTATTTTACTTTGAACATGTAGTTAACCCTTAAACATCTGTTTCATAGACTGTCTTTGTACCCTTCTTCCCTGCTTTAGTACCATGTTATACTCGTAGTTCAACTTGACTGTGATAATGACTTTAAGATGAAGTATTTTTCACTTTTCCGTTCGTCCGACATATCGTGAAAGTTTACAGCTCCGAGAGCCACTAGCTTTAAAACTAAATATTGCTTTATTATTGTATTCAGTGATATTCCGTCGTAGTTTGCTATGGAACCCTACAGAAATGAGTATTACATGTAATTACCTGGTAACGATACGAAACTTGACTCAAAGATCCAAATTGTTAGATTACAGCTAGTTCTTGTCTTGTTCTTCAGTTCTTTATTTCCTTGGAAATAAAAAGTTAAAGACAAATTATTTTTGCCACCACGTGCGCGCTCTTATTAACAATGAATAAGTTATGTAAGGGATTTAATTATCAAATTCTGTTTTTGTAATGCATACAACATCTGTGACCTAGAAAAATGGTTATAGTGTTTAGTATAGTATACAATATATATTATTATAAATAAGTTGCCACGCCTTAATAGTGTACTTTTTTAAGTCCATTGTAACCATGTATATTAAGACCATGGTTTTTTTTTTTTTAATACTACGTCGGTGGCAAACAAGTATACGGCCCGCCTGATGTAAAGCGGTCACCGTAACCTATGGACGCCTGCAACTCAAACAGTGTCACATGCGCGTTGCCACCCCATTAGAAACTTGTACATTCCCTTTTGCTGTGTTAAGTACACAGCAAAAAGGAGTGTACAAGTTCCAAGGAGGGTTCGGGTTGCCGACGACTCAAAGGACAATAAACGGAACAAGTTAGTTCCGTAAGTCCTCCCGTCATCAGCACACCGCACCCTCGTTGAGCTCTGGCAACCTTACTCACCGACAGGAACACAACACTATGAGTAGGGTCTAGTGCTATTATATTATTATTATGGATGCAATAAATATGTAGTCAATATGAAAACTTGATGGTATGTCTATTTTATATTTGTGTTTTTTAGATTTATATCACACATTTTTTGAGGTAATTGCTTTTGTGTGTAAACTTGGATTTTTGGTAGGAATATTTACAATTAAGGTTGAACATCTTTGGTTTTGTCTGGTATTTGTCAGAATTCATTCCATAGTTCAACTATGAGAGGCTGGAAGTTGCTTATTATTTTGTAGTTATGGCTAGAGAACTGGGATTTCTTAGGAATTTTCCAGCCCTTGTTCATTAGGTACCTACGTCTTCGCACTAATTATGCACCAGCGATATTTCCATAAATCAATTCTAAATTCAACATTATACATAAAATAATACCTACGTAAAAGACGTCGAACAAGGTAATGTCATTAAATATAACAGTATGTCGAAAGAAACAGTAATGTTGCATACTATATGCAGACCTTAATTTTATCATATAAGAGGCAAGCGATCAGAAACCATGGACGTCCTCAACACCATATGTTTGTGTTGTACCTACAGTTTGGAATGTGTAAAACAAAGTAGGTACGTAGTTTGAACGTATAGTAAGTAGGTAGGTATACACTCGTATATACGACCCTTAATATATGACTAAAATATTTCTTTGTTTATCTAGGTAGATGTCATTCCCGTCGTACTCGGTCGTACGTTCTATTACGTGAATTACGTCGTAGTAAAATGTATTCAGTTTGTTGTTAGGTTGTAAAGTTAGATATCTGGGGCCCGATACGCAAGAAGTCTAGGCTATGACGTTTCATCATCCTCCTTGCGTTATCCCGGCATTTGCCACGGCTCATGCCTAGGGTCCGCTTTGATAACTAATCCCAAGATTTGGCGTAGGCACTAGTTTTTACGAAAGCGACTGCCATCTGACCTTCCAACCCGAAGGGTAACTAGGCCTTATTGGAATTAGTCCGGTTTCCTCACGATGTTTTCCTTCACCGAAAAGCGACTGGCAAATATCAAATGACATTTCGCACATAAGTTCAGAAAAACTCATTGGTACGAGCCGGGTTCGAACCCGCGACCTCCGGATCGAAAGTCGCTCTTACCGCTAGGCCACCAGCGCTCTAGGCTATGAAGTTTATAGGTATTTATTAAGCCGTGGCATAAGTAAGTGGTGGCGGTAAATGGATCGTGATGTAGCTATAGAGTCGTCTTTTTTTTAAATACCACGTCGGTGGCATACAATCCACATGATGGAAGTCACAATCGCGTTCTTTCAATGCCTTGATTGCCAGGAGTGGTATTGAAACTTAGGCAGTTTCATGTGCTCTACCTGCCCCTTATGAGAATACAGGATTGCATACCTATTTATATGTATAAGTATGTGTATGTATGTATGTATATAGCTGAGCGTTACTGTTCTAGCCTCCTGTTTCTCTCTGCTCTCCTTTCGCTCTTGTGTAGGGGCGCGTCAGAGCCAGACTGCGTTTTGTTTGCCATGTAGCGTTAACAATTTGTCACTTCTGCTAGGCTGGCAGGTGAAAATAATAATTGCAGTAATAAATATTAAACATTTGTAGTTAAAGGTTGGCGCTTCCTATTAACTATAATATACCTGTATCAGGAAGACCCGCTTTGTAGATTTGTTATTTGCAGAGTAACAATCAAAAGAAAAAGCTTGTTATGCTAGTGCATTTTTTTCTATATGCATTGTGTTCTCGTGTGTGTATTATAGTGACTTAGGTTTAGAAAGATTTGATCGACCACTGTAGCGATACGACCACTGTGTAGATGTGGCTCAGGGTTCAGCTCGTAGCCCGAGGAACAGGATCAGCAGCAATAACGTAGACCACGCCTTTAGATTTGTATAGTTTTAATGAAGAATAAAGTATGTTCTGTACAAAAATATATAGTAAGTGCGTAGGTAGGTATATACAATGGGTACGTATGCGTGCATCTAGTAGTGACATCAATAGTAAATTAAATACCTTGAGTGGGGTTCGATCTCTTTGTAGCAACAACTTGGACAATCATAGGCCGCTTAATATCGACGCTGGCTCGCTCCCGATAATGTACGGTCGGAAAAAGGCGGTAGGACCATGTGGCCAGAGGGATGAGGATGACACAATTACACACACTAATAGTCGAGTCTGTACGAAAGTACGGTTCCTAAGATACAATTTGCAGTCCATCTGCATCAGCCGGCAGCCCCTAGGATTCACGACTTCATTTCCTTTCCACCCCTTAACTACTACGTGTGGCTATGAAACTTGAGCAGGTCGATGTGCTCTTTTTATCCATTTTGGGAATACGAGCGTGAGTTGTGTGTGTAATGAGTGAGTTGTGTGAGTAAGGGGACTAAAAATTGTGATGAGTCATCATGGTTTACAGCACTAGTCAATAAGAGAAAAGCGACACCAAGGTTTTTTATAGGGCTGATTTCAATACATTTACCTTTTCAGGTCACTTAGGCCTGATATATTTTGACATGTTTCATATCGTATTAGTATAGGAAAATAGCTCAAAAGCAAAAAGAAGTTTCACGTTGCACGCGATAGACAGATAAGACCAATGATAATTTGGGTTCGAATCCCGGTACGGGCATTTGTTTGTGTGATGAGCACAGATATTTGTTCCTGAGTCATGGATGTTTTCTATGTAAGTATGTAAGTATTTAAATAATTTATAAAAGAAGACCTATAATGGCTATAAGGCCAGGCCGGGCAATAGTAACTGCAGGGAAGTAATAACTAATCAGAATATCTTCCATATTTTACATTATTCACTGTATTTCTATATATGTCCAGATAGCGTGTAAGCTGTTTGATAATTTCACCGTGGCGTGGATGGCCTTGATATACCAAATGATCTTTGATCTACACGCTCGTGTAGTTTTCGACGAGATAGGTTGTATGCGCGTGAAAGACAGCCTCTCAAACATTCTATAAAATACATTTTTTTCTATAGTTAGTTGCATAATTATACATATACACCATTCTATGTTTATTTGTAACTTAATCTTGAGATTTTTATGTTTTGATATTATTTTACGAGTAAATTGCTCCGCTCAAATTGCGATGGCAGCGAATGTCGACTATTTGGTAGTATTAATTGCCCCGCCATATTTTATATGAAAATCAACAAAAGTAGTGATGTACTCGGTTCAAGATTTTGCATCGATATTTATACGTGATTTATTTATTTCATTATTTTAGGTTATGGAGATCCAACAGCTAGTATTACAATAATATAACACACAGCGGTTCTGGCTCTGGAAAGGGATATATTTATATTTTATGGAACGTCATAGTGTATAATCGATTATTTTAAGCATTTAGGCCCCTATTGTACTGATTATGAACAGAGAATAAGCCAGGGGGGGCGGGTCCGCGGTATATCATCTATGGACAGTACCGACATATTTCTAATAGGTATAGTACAATTCCTATCACTGTTTAGTATCGAGACCAGTTTTAATTACCCCGCTACATCTTGTAAGTGTTTTTTTTTAAACAAACGGAGAGACCTACATACAAAATGGGTGGTTTATTTAGTTTCCTTATGCTTTGACAAACTACATGATAACCGGATTACCAATGTAGGTTCACCGTAACGAAACTTATTACTAATTATCAATAACTATTTCTGCCATCTCATAGAAAAATCGCATTGTAAAGTACGAGTATACGCAATTTTCATTTTTAGATGAGAGCCAGAAAATAATAAAACATAGATAACTAATCTACAGTGTCAACCAATTGTTAGTAATATTACCGTAGATAGTAAGTAGGTTTAGGCAGTCAAAGTTGTACTTTATATTTTTACCTTAATATTTATTTATAATACTTTCAAAGCCTACTAAGTAATTTCAATCTCACAGGCAGATTCTCCGGTCGCTGCTTGGTCCTCATACCCACCCAGAAACTCTGCCGTGTGTCTGCTGATATTAATGCTCTGCACTACAATGTTAGTAACCTTTGCCCATTATTTTTGTATATCGCAAGGAACGAGAATTTTGACGATACGCACATCATGGATTAATTATTTTATGTTTTGTAAGACAGAGAAATAAATATATAAGATCATCATAGGTATTAAGTGTGTCATAATACCTTTTAACCGCCGCCTCATCGTCGGTTTTTTAGGGTTCCGTAGTCAACTAGGAACCCTTATAGTTTCGCCATGTCTGTCTGTCTGTCTGTCCGTCCGCCCGTCCGTCCGTCCGCGGATAATCTCAGTAGCCGTTAGCACTAGAAAGCTGAAATTTGGTACCAATATGTATATCAATCACGCCAACAAAGTGCAAAAATAAAAAATGAAAAAAAAAATGTTTTATTAGGATACCCCCCCTATATGTAAAGTGGGCTAATATTAGGTATTTAAAAATGAATAAGATCGTTTTTTGATAATATTAATATTTCAGGAAATAATCGCTCCTAAAGGAAAAAAAGTGCGTCCCCCCCCCCTCTAACTTTTAAACCATGTGTTTAAAAATTTTTTAAAAAAAATCACAATAGTAGAACTTTATAAATACTTTCTAGGAAAATTGTTTTGAACTTGATAGGTTCAGTAGTTTTTGAGAAAAATACGGAAAACTACGGAACCCTACACTGAGCGTGGCCCGACACGCTCTTGGCCGGTTTTTTTTTTGTAATGTTTGTTTCACGATATCTCCGTCGTTACTGGACCGAATTTGAAAAAAAAAATATTTTGATCGAATGTATATGCAATATGCATACAGATTGGTCCCATTTTCCTCAGAACCCAGTTCTGATGATGGGATCCTGGAGAAATCGAGGGAACTCCTCAAATCTGAAAGGCACATATATGGTGATTTTTGTGTTTTTTAAGGAACAGCATGCATTTACGTCCTTAACAGTGACATTTAGTGCAGCGGAACTGCTGCTGATGGTCAGAACCGAACTCCTCAAATCTGAACGGCACACTTTTAGTGACTTTGGTATTTTTATAAGAACAGCATGCACTTACGTCCAGAACAGTGACATTTGGTGCAGTGGAACTGCTGATGAAGGTCAGAACGGAACTCCTTAAATCTAAACGGCACACTTATTACTTTGGTATTTTTGTAAGAATAGCAACAGTGACATTTATTTAGATATGTTTGTTAAGAATATTGAAAATTTTGTCAAGCTTCGATTTATTATAATCGGATTTAAGAGGAATTGAGGAAACTCCTCAAACCTTAACGGTATACGTATAATATTCATTTGTGTTGCCATCAAATAATGAAAGTATTAAAAGCCGTTTTTTACAAATACCTACACATTTCTACATAATCCAACATTCGCAAGTATCTTTTACCAGAACCCCAAAGGCGGCGGTTTTTTTTTTTAATTATATTAACCGACTTCTTTACCGAAAAAGTAGGAGGTTGTAGGTATATAACATATTTGGGGCTCACATTTGTCCATGTTTCATAGTATGTTCTGTATGTTCACCGATTACGTCGAGACCCGTGGTCAGATTACAATAATTCTGTTTTTGTTTGAAATGAGCTACCTCCAAAGTAGGGATGTTACGAATATTTGCATTCGCATTCGCATATGCGAATGATTCGCATTCTTTTAAACATTTGCATTGACATTCGCATTCGCTTCAAACGATGCGAATGTTTTGCGAATGCGAATGTGTGCAAGTCGCAGCTTGTTCCTCGCCCGCGCCGGCCGCTCCAATTGCTACTTGTCGACTGTCGACTCGCGCATGCGCAGATAGGTCAAATTCGTACGGCGTGAAGTTCGTACTCGGCATTTTGACCAATAGTAAGCATTTTAAATTTTTTACCTAGCTGGTTGTTGGTGATTGCTTGGTTTTTATTTTGGTTTTTTATGAAATTCAGCGATATTCGCATTCGCATTCGCACATTCGCATTCTGAATATTCGCATTCGCATTCGCATTCGCATTCGCGAATGTGACACATGCGACATTCGTGACATCCCTACTCCACAGTAGTCCCATATTAATCTGGAGCTGTTCTGATGATGGGATCTATGAAGAGTTGAGGGAACTGACATTTTAAAGGCACATGTATGGTGATTCGGTGTTTTCTTAAGCAACTCGAGCAGTTTCTCTCAAAAACGAGTATTGCCATAAAGTGGACCTGATGCGCCCCCCCCCCCCTCCAGCTCCCCACTCACTACTTTTTTTTTAATTATAAATGGGCTTACTCTTGACCACAGACTAGCCAAAGCCAAAGACGTGGCCTACGATGGAGTGAGCTCGCCCAGAAGATGCTAATAGACTTATTTACTACTACTACTATCTTTCTCGATGTTCATTCGTTATAATTTGTTTCAGAGAAACTGTTAGAAGGAGATCGTCCAATGACGGCGTTCTTGTGCTATCAAATAGGTACCTAATGTGAAGATAATACCTAGATTTCTACTCGTCTAATACCTCGCCTACCTCAAAAAATTCAATAAATCAATCAATCAAAATATTTATCGTTGGCCATGAGTTACAGAGATGTTATTATAATGTATGTACAATAGTCTACATGTCCTGCCTCATCAGAGAGGCGTACAATATAGTTTATATTCTGGCTTAGTAGTAATTAAAGGTACAGGCGTACAATATAGTTTATATTCTGGCTTAGTAGTAATATAGAACGAGTTTAAATACTTAGGTAAAGCCTGACAAGATTTTATTTGACCCTGAAAGAGTGTCGCTACATATGGCAATAATGTGCGGACGTCATATATAATGGTGACAGCGTGTACTGGTTTCGCTTTAATATTTATAGAAAATGAAAACAGGGTTTTAGAGAATCAAAGTTTAATAAGCAAGGTTTAAATACTCGCTACTTGTTTCCGCACAGCCTAAAATCCATGAATCTTGTGCCTTTATCGAAGTCGTCGATGTTTATTTTCTTTTTGCGAGGGACCTTGTTTTTATACTGGTGTCAATGATGTAACGGCCTTCTTATTTCTATAAATATCTTTCACGGCAGAGCTACAGACACTTTAATTAGGAACAAAAAATTAATTAAGCTAAATCGAAACCAAATAATCAGTACAGGACAACCGCACTATAAATTGTCAGTACCGGACATGTCAACAAACGATTTCGGAACATTGTTATCGAAATACATACTGTGAAATCCTTCATCCTTTTTTGTTGTTAGTAAATTATCACTAAATTATCAGTATAATTATTTTCACTTTTTTAAATATTATTTTGGGCAAATTTGCGATGAAACCGTTAGAAAATTGAAAATATTTACTTCTCGTTTACATCACTGACATTCAATGACTTTTGACGACGGGTGTCAAATATTAATCCTTGCCAGTAAAATAAATTAGTTCAGCTGAAAATCCGCAACGTGGCGAGGGTCAAATAAAAACTTGTCAGGCTTTAGCATAATCATCAGCCACTCCAGATGTATAAAACATACCACTGCACGAACAGCGATGGCAAAGGGTTTTAATTAAAAAAAAACCTTTATAGCAACCCTAACTTCGTAAGGCCCAGACTTACTCTTGGACTAAAAAGGTACACATTATTTAGAGTGATACAAATTCAGTATAAATTGTGTACTAAATCCTCATTTAATGTAAAATGCCAACAAAAGGGGAAGTTTCAGGATAGCATAATTAGTCACGATTTAAATATCTCTAATAATAATGTGATCCAGTAGGTACCCAATACCCATAGACCCATAGTGTCCATCAGGATGGCGTGATAGATGACTGAATAGTCAAAACATTTGCACCAAATAACTGTACCTAAACTGTACCTATAGCGTAGAAAACTGTACCTCAATCAATGAAAAATTAAATAGATAGTTACATAGATACGCCGTTCTGATGTCAGCTTGGCGCGCATAGCCGTGTATCGCCCCAACGTGTGGAAACCAAATTTCTGGAACATAATATATATATATCAATAAACTGTACCTCACTAAACTGCCAATTATAACATTTAAATCACACGTGATATCGGTTAAATCAACAAAAAAAAATTTTTGTTTAACAACAACATACAATCACGCCTGTGTCCCATAAAGGGGTAGGCAGAGCACATGAAACCACTAAAGCTTCAGGGCCACTCCTGGCAGACAAGGGGTTAAAAGAAAAACGAATTTTATTGCTCTGGTTTATTTAATCCTTGAATGACATGTATCTATATTTGCCATCAATTTGCAACAGGCGCTTGTTTTCTCGTAACACAATATATAATTACTAGCTTTTGCAAGCGTCTTCGCACGCGCTGAAAAATACTGTTAAATTATGCATCCTTTTGTAGGGTGAAGAGGTCGACAGTGGAACACCTCGGACACTGGCGATCAAATATATGAATGAGGCGCATTCCTAGGTTTGCTCTCTAAGTCTAAGCTCGTGTAGGTGAAGGCGTACTATGCTTGTGTGAGTGCAATATGACAGGTAAACTGTTCGCGTTTTTGACAGGCGGTAACTGTGAGGTAACCGAGAGGGGGTGGAAGACACTTTCAGCGGTGAGCGGGAGCGGCCATACTATACGATAGTACTCTTTATTATACTGTGACAGTGGTTCGCTTTCTTTCCGTAGGCTATATCTCCGGAATTATTACTAATAGGGAGTGACTATTAAGAACAATTGTTAATTAAAAATAAGTCATATCTTTCTTTCCTGTTTATATGTGCATTTATTATATTGTTGAGTATACTCCGAAGACAGCGCATGTGGCAGGCAAGGGAAAGGTTGCTCGACACGGTCGACCCTAAGTAGCAAAACTTATCGACTACATCAAAGGGTACGCCTTCCAGCGAGATGGACGGCTGGAAAGTGTAAACCTGCGCTTGCGGTGGCTGGGCCATGTGCAGCGTATGGAATGCGCTCGTTTGCCCAGATGGACCATGCTGAGTCAAATCGCATTAGGCAAGCGTAATGTAGGACGGCCACTACTCCGCTTTAAGGACTGCGTAAAACGCGAAATGGTAGCGTTTAACATTGACTACACCTCATGCACATCTCGGACACTGGCGATCAAATATATTGAAGGAGGCGCATTCCTAGCACACAGTCTTAGCTCGTGTAGGTGAACGCGTACTATGCTTGTATGAGTGAAATATGACAGGTCGACTGTTCGTGTTTTTGACAGGCGGTAACTGTGAGGTAACCGAGAGAGGGTGGGTGGCACTTTCAGCGGGGAGCGGGAGTGGCCATACTGTACGATAGTACTCTTTATTATACTATGCCTCATGGGAAGACCTAGCAGCAAACTGCGACGAGCGGAGGTACAGCCTTTTCAGAGGCCGTGAAACCCATGATAGGTTCTGGTTTCAAAACTTTGCCCGAAAACGGGCAGTAAGGCACAATTTTTTTTTTTTTTTTTCAAATTAAATCATTTATTATCATTAAAAATAAAAAACATGTTACACATCACTTTACAAAATGCATCCACAGCGCAGGCTTCGTCAAAGTATGCTATATTATGTAATTTATGTCAAAAGGGTGTCATAAACGTTATTATAACTAAAATATTCCTCCCTGGACCGTACCTGGCTCAAAAGTCCCCATTATTCCCGCTGCATTACCCCGCTGGACGGCAATGGAGACCTGTTGGACCAGATACGACCCAGAACGAGGATCGCAGCCCCTCTCCCGCAACCGACGCCCTAACTCTTTGAAAAAGGAGCGAGCCTCCGAGCCCCAAGGCCCCGCCGTCTCAATCGCCACCGGCACAAAGTCGTAAGCCGATTCCAACGCGGAGTACTTTGCGTGCTTAGCCTTTGCCGCGGACTCCGCTGCCGAGCCAGCACAACCTATAGTCTGCCTCAAATGGGATGCAGCGTAAGTGCTGACACAAGTTGCATCCCAAATAAGGCAGCGCCCTCTACGCCACGGGACCAAGGTCAGCCCGTCCGGCCTTTTACCATCGGTGCGACTCAACCCTGGCGGTTCCAAGACGCACGGCACATTAGCCGACACTAAGGCTCGGCGCACGATCTCATTAATAGAGTGATGCCTCGGGAATCGGCCAGCACACCTCTGACAGCTAAGGCCGTGGTGCCCATCTTCCCCCACCAATATTCCACAACGGCACCGATGAACCTCGCACACCCTCGCCCCCAACCTGAGAGCCGTCGAGATTCTCAAAGAGTCATTGTCTAAGAGCGTTCCAAGCTGAGGCGAAGGCAGGGCGTGTAGCCAAGCCCCAGATTCCGGACGCTCCAGAGCTTTAAGACGCGCCAGGTCCGAATCCGATGCATCACCCAATAAGGAATCGTAGACGTGCTTGCTCCACAAGTCATCCCACTGCTTTTGAATCGCTGGGTTATCCGGACGCTTATCGCCTGGGATAGTTTCCGACCATTTGGCTAATGCATCAGCAACCAACGGGACCGCGGAAGTGCCACCATTTAAGGGGAGAATGCGAGTGGCAAGATCCGCCGCCCCGTGCGCCGACGCAAGAAACGCGACTAGTCCTAATCCCTCAACCGCGCGTATTCCTAGGCCACCATATCGTATGGGAAGAGCCGCCTGGACCCACTGCGTATCATTCAGCTCTACATTCAAGACCACCTCCAAAGTCGCCCTGACCTCACGGTCGATATTCCTCGCTTCGTCCACAAATTGCCACGTCGGGGACGTTCGGAGAATATACGTCATCCGAGGCGTGGCAAAGCAGTTCCGCAATAGAGTCAAGGCAACGTGCGATGATAAATTAAGCAAATGGTCCCGAACAGCAACTAGAGCATTTTTCTTGACTTGAAGAGCCGCGCCGACTCCTTCCGGGAAAATGGGCGCTCCTAACAAAGATAACCCTAATCTATCTACCGTTTTAACCCCGGGCAGCAGACAGTGCAAGCTGTTTAAATCAGACACTGACACCGACCCGCACGTATAGAGCTCACACTTGGTCGGGTTTACTTCCAGACCCAGCTCTTTCAATGCTGGTATCAACACACCTAGGTCCTCCATGACTTCGCTTGGCTTTCCCCCAATGGTACCATCGTCAAGATACCACACATTTAGTACAGCCTTAAGCTTGACAATGGTCTTCTGAATTGCCAGGCAGAAAATCAGAGGACCCAAAGGATCACCTTGTTGTGCCCCAACCTGTGACATAATCAATTCCTCTTTCAAATAAAGATTAGTGGAGGTGCTATAGCATTGGTACAAGAAGGGGTAGAGAGACGGCGCCAATTCCAAGACCTCCTTTAACATAGTGTCCCTGTCAAGGCAATTAAAGGCGTTCTTCAAGTCTACCTTGACAACGACACCATCCGTGCCCTCACGCTCCAACACAAAAGACCTAGTAGCGTGTATTGCCGCTTCGCAACCCCTTGCCGTACCAAAACCGATTTGGTGCGGCTGTAAGTACTGCGACACAACGTCTCTCACAGCCTTACAACCCAGCTTTGCCGTAAGACGTCGTATCACACTACCCACAGCTATCGGCCTTATACCACCATCCTTTTTAGAAAGGGCACACAAGGAAGCACCGTAAAGGTAGGGCCTCACCTGCAAATTGAGCATCCCTTTTAATAAGAAATTGCACAGGCAAGATAAGGATTCCAGCAAGCGCGGTCCGTTATTACCTGCCGACGAAGACGTAAGCTCCTTTAGGTGTTGCGGACTCAGACCATCCAACCCAGAGGCAGAACCATTATGAAAGGAGCCCAACGCTTCAGCCACCTGCGCCGGTGTCACTGACAAATGAGGACTCGTTAGGTTGGGCTCTGGAGGGAAGCACCACGGCTTAGAGGGAAGTGGATGTTTATCACGCAGCGCGCTTAATGTTTCGTCATTCATCGGCGCCAGTGACGATTCTGATAAAAGCAGCCGAACTGCCCCCTTCAAATCCCCATCATAAACTTTGGCCTCTATCGCCCGATATTTCGACCTTGACTTATTATTCCCTACACTGTCATCAAATGAAGGAAGACCTACGCCTATGTTTTCAACATTGTCCTTCACAAGGCTTGTTAAAGATCGATTGGCCTTGCTCTCTGGCACCCTCAATGCAGAAAAAGAAAATGAAAGGAGAGCCAACCAGTCATCGGCCTCATTTGTACGCAGTGCCTCATCGATAACGTCACACAGCTTACCAGCCGCAACACTCCGCGCCCCCTTCGGTATATGCTTTAGGACACGAACGTTCGATTTCAAGGATGGTAAAATCTGCAAGTTGCACACCGGAGTAGGCGAAGTGACCGTAATGCTTGGAACGGACAGCGGCAAAGCACTGTTTAAATTCACACTAGCTCCCAAACTAGGGGGATGAGCCACATCCTGGTGCATCTCAAACTAGGGGGATGAGCCACATCCTGGTACAGTTTATTGATATATGTTTCAGAACATAGTTCCCACACGTTGGGGTAATACACGGCGATGCGCGCCAAGCTGACGTCAGAACGGCGTGTCTATGTAATTATCTATTTAATGCTTAATTTCTTGAGGTACAGCTTTCTTCGCTATAGGTACAGTTTAGTACAGTTTAAATACAGTTGTTTGGTGCAAAATTTTGTGAATATTCAAACGTCTCTAACGCCATCCTGACGGACACCCTGCGTGCTGGAGCCACCTCGACAGCCGCTCTGACGGCAAGAGGGCAGATGGTTTAACTCTGGTGCCATTGGATCGAGCGGGGTAAGAGCCTTTTGTACCACCCGATGCCACCTGTGTTAGCATGTTTGTCGCCTCACAATACATCTTGATCGTACCGTATGGGCGGCAGCATGAGCTGCTGAGCAGGCGGCAGTCCTACCGTGGAGACATCTGAGTGCTGGTATGCGAAGTCCGTTCTTCGCGCAGAGGTTATCCATCGTGAGAACGCGGCAAGTGTGATAGGTAACTTTTGCATCGGGAACGATGCGGGGTGGGTTGTTTGACCAATTTAAGTTCTTAGTTACGTGAGTTTGTTTAGCTGTGTGTGTGTGTTATTTTATATATGATCAAACGAGCTTCGAAAGCGAAGTTCTATCGATATTATATGACTCGCTTCATTGGAAGATATAATTATTAAGTTTACATTTTATTTTTTCGTGCAATATGTTGCCAGTAGATTAAATAAACTATAATAATGTAAACTTAATAGTTATATCGAACAATGAAGCGAGGAAATATAATTAAATATTGTATTTTATAAATTAGGAGAGTTTATGGAATATTGTCGACTAAATGAGTGTAATTGTAGGTACTATATTCATATTCATATTCATTTATTTCGTTGTAAAGGTCATGTACATTAAATCAAGATGTTATTTGTATTTGACTTTAGTACATGAAGTGCATATAGAAATCTTGACATTTTACTTTTTATCTGTTGAATATGTGCTTTCCAATTTACTCCGGAGTCTATTTTTATCCCCAAAAGGTTAAATTCTTCTACTTCCTGTACTTTACATGAATTTAGGTCTAGGTCAAGTTCTAAAGGTCTTTTTTGTACTGGTTTGAACTGCATAATTTTCGTTTTATTTAAGTTTATCTCTAAGTTATGGTCGCTAAGCCAATTTTTAACTTTATTAAAAACACTTTTTAAGTGGTCGTTAATACATTCAACGCTGTTTGTGCAATCAAATAACAGTGACACGTCGTCAGCAAACATTACGCAGGTCGTGTTCTTGTCTAGGACCTAAGTAAGCGGTTTTCAAATTGTATTTGCCTTGTAAAGGGCTATAAGTAGTTTTATTCATATAGATTATTAAAAATAGAAAATTGCTTTTAAATGTGCACTCAAGAAAAAATGTACCATATAATGCATGCACGGCATGCACATCTTAGTTTAAGGTACAGCGTGCAGCGGGGCAAATCTCGACTGTGAGGTGAGGCAAATGTAACTGGACTGGTCCATTCTTTTCATGTTTTACAATGTTTGCATTATTAAATAGTGTCCACCGGTTATATATGGTAGGCGTTTTCAGTGGAAACCTGTAGTCGCGTTAGAAAGAGACCAAAAGTAGCATAAATGTCACTCTCTATCTCTTCAACTATCTCCACTTGAAAAATCAGGTCAATTCGTCGCTCCGTTTTGCCGTGAAAGACGGACAAACAAACAGACACACACAACTTCCCATTTATAATATTGGTATGGATTAGTATGGATAGACCCATCCAGGTTAGTGAATGTGACCGATGGTTTACCCACTAAAACCCCTCGACTGCCATCTCAGGGCTAGAAGACGAGGTCACAAGCACGTTTCGGCACTCCTTTGCAACCTCGCCAACCACAAACACATCTGTGGAGGATTACATGCCCTCTGTATTACTACATAGCGGGATACAGATGCAGCGTGCTGGCCGTCCCAGGGATGTAGACGGCAGACGACCCCGAGTGAAACCTTTAAGGGTGTTCATACGCCAGTCGCCGCCGCCCCACTCTGAGAATGCTCTCCTGTGGCAAGCATATTACAATACGTGGGAAACCAGGGAAAGAGATTAATTCAATAAAATATATAAAGAGATACTGTTGTATTATTTCAGTGGGCAAAGTTGTATTTTAACGCTGTGTGTGGAATTGAAAAACGAGCAAGTGAAAGGATTCTATAGTTGAACCACGAGCGAAGCAAGTGGTTCGAGAATAGAATCCTGAACTTGCGAGTATTTTAACACACGAGAAGTAAAATACATTTAGACCCGAGTAGGTATAAAACACAAAACTTTTCCCCTCACTATAGCAAGGGAACTACAACGCAAAAAATGCGTTTATCACTGCTTCCAGTAGTTCCACAAAAGGAAAATCATCTTTATTACTAGATTCACTTACTTTCATAAATTTTAAAGCAGTTGATTTGACTTTATTTTAAGGTCAAATTACTTTACCCACTAGTTGATAAAATGCTTTTTTACCCGCTCGTATAAAAGGACAAAACACGTGTTTCCGAGCTAGTGAGGGGAAAAAGTAATTATATGTAGTAGGTATATTATGTAGGTACTTAACGCTTCTGTGTTTGATAAGGATCCTAACATAAGGCGTTGGACTTTAAAATAATATATCAAAGTTAATTGTTTTATGACAATTTTTTGACAGACACAGCCGAAGGGTTAAGTTCACAAGGCCTAATTCAGAATATTGACAATAAGATGCAACGGAGGTTATCTTGGTCAGTCATACAGTAATCTAATATTTTCATCACAGTTGCTCGGTAAGTGTGTCATTGTTCCCAAGGGTAGCGGGAGTAGCAGAAAAGTAATTTTCCCAAGGGAGTTATGAAATTTCGAATGCCACTAGTTTGTTCTTTAGTTTTTACTGCACAAGTGTGATGAAAAACAATGTAACTCGAAGCGTAATAATATCGCAAATTAGTCTTTGAATCGCTCCAGTAGGCTGTTGTAATTTCATCATACTGTCGTTTGCAATTAGATTACGCCCCGAGTTTCACAATCTACTACTGAAGGCTGAGAAGGCAAATTGACAGGATATGAGTTAGAATTTATAGGTTTACCGAAATGAGGTATTTTATAAAACTTCATCTGAAATTCGTACGAATTGTAAAAAAAAAATAGTTACTCAATATTCATTATAATAAAATTAACCTGTATGGTCTTTCATGGAATGTTTTTACAAGCAGTAACATCGATAGGTTTTTTATTTATTATAATCCGACTAAATTATATTTTAGCAACGTCACCATATTTAACAAAATAAATCAAGACATTTCTCAACCTGTATAATTTTGACGTATAAATCCGGGTCGCCTGTACTGCAATGAAGCATTCATGTGGTAACACCTAACATGGAGCAGTAAATAATAAAGACTGATATATAGGTAGATGATACTGACGGATAGCAGTGTTGTTTGTAGAATCTTTATTAATTATATTAATACTAGCTGTTGCCCGCGTTAGAAAAAGACAAAAAGTAGCCTATGTCCCTCTCCATCCCTTCAACTATCTCCACCTAAAACATCACGTCAATTCGTCGCTCCGTTTTGCCGTGAAAGATGGACAAACACACTTTCCCATAATTATATAATTTTAGTATAAGAATTACTCGGTACTGTCAATAAATTGAATAGCATTAACCCTTTAAACATGTTTAAAACGTTATAGTTAATTAATAAACTGTATACACACACACACACACACACACACACACACACACACATATATATATATATATATATATATATATATATATATATATATAGTATATTAATTTTGTTCATTATTACATCTATTCAAACCGTGTGAGCTTTCTTTGATGTTGTCTAAAAATGTATAAAGAGTGACAGTCTTTATTGATAATTTCTCTTTGCACCAACTAATATAAACCGATCAATTAACGAATCAGCTATACCACCATATTTTGCAAACTAATTTATGACGTTTTGTAACCTTTATAATTTGGCAAATACATTCCGGTATGCATATTGCGAAGAGAAGAACGGAGTGACCGGGGTGATCGTAGGCGCCGTCCGTTCACTCACCCGCCCGAGTCCGGGCTAACCGTGGCCGTCTAGCAAGAAAACGTGACGGGCTATCCGTCACACCTTCGGCACGTTGCCGGATTCTAATACACGCATTTAACTTAATTTTCATGACATGTTCGATATGTTGTTTTACAGGCGACCACTAAACTGTTTTACATTACAACCTGCCAAATACGAAGCTATTGACGTGCTTCAAATAATGAAACATTTCTGGCAAAAACGGAACTATAAAAAGTGTCGTGTGGCAACAATGGTCGGGCGGGAAATTCTTTTAATTTGCAAGCTCGTGTTGGAGTGTAAATCACGTGTGCCTTGTTTGTCGGCACTCTCAAAGGGGATTTGAATAAAAAAATACATTACACATGGGTTGCGACGCTGCGCTTGCGTTGGCTAGGATGCCTTCACGAGCGGCGCGCCGGCGCAGCGGCCAGCAAGGTGTGTTCCGCTTGTGTTTACACAATACGTACAATTTCACTCAATATTAATTAGTATAGGTACAAGGATAACTGACACATAATAGACAACGAGACAGGAGCATAAATGTCCGAAGTGAATATGACTGATGCCCGATTCTTGAATCACAAGGTCAAGAGCTACTGATTAAAATTTTAGGATTTATTAAGGAAATTTAATTCCTTTTTTGATTTAAACTTCTGCCAGAGTAATTCACAAATTCCATTTGTGTCGTATTGACGTGACGAACGTGACAACAACTCAACATGGTAGATGACCACATAAAAACGATGTCACTATCAAAATGGTCGAGTTGTGTAATTACAGGATGACGAGAACTTTAGGTATGTACGTGTGCTTTCGTACGTGTAACCACAGCCAACACGTAGAGTGCCTTTTGACATTTAATGAGATGAGATGAGATATTTGGTGCACCGAGTGGATACGTATATTGCCTCTTGTCTGTATCTTGAGACATAAGCAGAGGCAACACCCGAACAGCAGCAGTAGAATAGGAACTAGGTATTAAAGAGATTTGGTTTTCTTTCAACTTTCAACCCCTTTTTGCCAAGAGTGGCACTGAAACTTGAGTAGTTCATGTGCTCTGCCTACTCCTTTATAGGAGACAGGCGTGATTGTATGTATGTATGTATGTATGTATTAAGAGATAATGAAATCTAAAGTAAAATAGACTATCCCTATAATAACTATATCCCCAGATAATGAAGAACTTAATATGACTGATGTGATGATATGATATGTCTGATGACAACATGTTGTGTAATAAAACTAATTGTAATTTTATTTCTGCCAGACGGTTGTCAGGCCCACCAAATAGTCTTAATGACAATTAACAAATAGGATGGCTTAATAATAACCCTGAGGGGTTGAGGGTACAAGGGGTGTCATTGGATTTTGTTCAAACTTCTCAATTAGGTTTCCACATCTATACACCTCTGTTCATCCACTCTGGACAGCTGGCTAAAGAAGTCAATAACAGAAGGATCTTTCACACTGTGACAGTATCCTACAACTGACCACAAGCAGCATACATTTACAGATTTTCCCCAAAAAGTTTCGATTCAGTTTCCTTGAGACTTGAAGTTTTCAGAATATGCGTATCCTAGAGTGGAGCGTAGGCTGTAGTGGAGTGATCCATCGTGCTGCGTTTTTCAAAGGCATACCACATGCGGCCATGTCGCCGCTGAGGACTTTATCCGTCGAGCATGTCTTTGGCGCGCGCACCGCGATCTAGATCCCGCGGCGCCGCGGCGCGATGCTATCGCAATACGTCCGCGACAATTCGCACCTTCAGAACCACAACGACGAAACCCACTATAGACCCCATTGTCACTTACGACGTTTTTCCTTGAAGGCGAGAATTGTTAAGGCCGACACCGCGCCGGCGCCGCAACTACGCGAAATATTCCCGACTATTCCCGATTACTCCCGAGCGTCTCTGTGCAATCACTGATGACATACCTATTCCTTGGACAAATAATTGATATCGCAAGTTCATGCGCACAGAGCAAATCTCTGAAACTATGCTAACTTGCATTTATTGTGCGCAATGGTACATTTAGTTCTTGTCGGCAGTTTGCAAGTTATCAAAGATGCAAGATCTGGCTATCAGAGATGTGAGCTATCAGAGCTCTTTCGGTTATAGAGTATAAATTTTACGTCGCAGTAATGTGTTCCATAAGCGGAAGTTTGCGTAATTACTTTGATTATCTAAAAGATATTCTAAAATTAATGGAATCATTACAAAATCCATACAATCAAATTAATATGTACCTATACTTCTAGTACCGCACGAGCTTTGACGTCAGAATCATCATGAGATAGTAACAGCAATTGCATTTTATAATATAATTTTAGTGTGATTAAAACATACTATAGTATTGTATAGTAGGTATGTGCCGTTCTTATTGAATCATATTATTTTATGTAAAGATCCTGTTTTCTACAGCATACAAACACATAAGAAATAAAAAAAATATTAAACTAATCACAGTAACTACGATAGGCGTTCATACATTTCATCAACCATTAGTCTGTGGCTCGTTTGCGTGTGGAGGTATAAGAGCAGCGAGCGTGCAAACTCTGCGCGGACGCACTATCTGATGCGGCGTGAGGGCACGCCCAGTCCACGTTCCTAGAACATCCGGAATACAACGCATAAGAACCTTACAGAGATAATTTTAAGAGTTACACTCGAGTATAAAGCTAGGTTTACACGGGCTTAGTATTTGTCATTAGTATTAGCGATTAGGGGCTTGTCAGCATAGTGACAAGTGGCAGGTAGCCGTCTACACATGGGTATTAGAGAATAGTATTAGTTACAAGATATTGTCATGGTAACGAAGTAAACTAATAATCACTGGAGTAGTTGAACTTCACTTGTCAGTTATGTTTACACCACTTGGAAAGTGGCAAGTATTAGTATTTTTTGCCGGCTATCTAATATCTATTACTTGTCGCTTAGCAAATAGAACCGACTTATTCACTTGCACTCGCAGTTGCGCTAATACTAAGCACTTGTACAATGTGTTTACACGCATGTGACAAGTGTTAGCGACACGCACTAAGCATTAGCTACTAAGCCCGTGTAAACCCAGCATAACTCTGAGTTTTATAGGACAACGCGTCTCCACGTCGCGTCTCCGGACGTGCGTTACATCTTACCCGAACTTTGACATATATGAAGCACATTCTCGTGTGATGCGTCATGTCAACGGGAAGGAATTTTCGGAGCTGTAGAAATTATAGTAGAAGCGTGGGCTGAATGGACCTGACATCCGACTTTCAGGGTCACGGGTTTAAATTCTGGATCGTAACCTACTCGTATTGTAGGAAACCAGCATTATATACAAGAAGAAATGTGTATGTGAAGACTCGAACCCAGATTGCATCCAGCGTGTAGCAACTGCAGCATGAAAAGTGGAGTGCGCCCACTGTATCCAGCCTCCTTTCCCGTTTCAGGTTTACCCCACTATATAAATAAATGCATTAATATTGGATACTCTGTCTACATATTCGACACTGAAATAAAAATAAAAATCCATACTAATATTATAAATGGGAAAGTGTGTGTGTCTGTTTGTTTGTCAGTCTTTTACGGCAAAATGGAGCGACGAATTGACGTGATTTTTTAAGTGGAGATAGTTGAAAGGATGGAGAGTGACATAGGATACTTTTTGTCTCTTTCTAACGCGAGCGAAGCCACGGGAAAAAGCTGGTAAACTATAAAACATACACGCACTGAAGCGAACAAAAGACATCAACGAGGCATCGGTGCACCTGCTTCTGCACTTCGGTTCTAATTTGTTCTATTTCGATTAACTCATGAACTGTTGTAATATTTTATACATTAAATAATTAACAAAGCTGAATTATTTTTTTAAATTCATGTTTGATACTCTAGACATAAAGTATATAAATGAAACAACACAAAAATAATTGACCATTTTTAAGCTCGAATATACCTAATTAAGTACGGATTATTACTAATGAATTACCGAAAGTTATTTGCCAGATTTTCACTACTAATAATTTCTCAACTACATATGCAAATATGTAAATATTTAGACATTTTCTTGGTTTGGCAATGTTCACTTTACCAAATTTTAATAAATCAAACTTATTACTTTCCAACGAATCCATACTAATATTATAAATGGGAAAGTGTGTGTCTGTTTGTTTGTCCGTCTTTCACGGCAAAACGGAGCGACGAATTGACGTGATTTTTTAAGTGGAGATAGTCGAAGGGATGGAGAGTGACATAGGCTACTTTTTGTCTCTTTCTAATGCGAGCAAAGCCGCGGGCAAAAGCTAGTATATTAAAATCCAAAACAAAACTTGTCAAACTTAACATTTAGGAAAATATTTCTTTGGCAATTTTTATTTTACCAAACTTAATTTACTCGAATCGAATAGTTGGCAAAACACTTTGGAATATTTTGTTAATTTTTACCAGTTTTTGTATACACAAATTGTATATATAGTGTATTGCTGTACTTTTTTCCTCCTCCTGCAAATGTCAAGGATGGCATTTTCATTATTATAAAGGAACCTGATTTTATAATACCTATTATGTTCTATTTATTTTTCATTACATTAAAAAGTCTTTTCCGGTTTGCTCTCGGTCAACCTAACACGGACTCTGTCACATGCGAGATTTCTGTTATTATACTTTTTATTACATTATATTTATGCCTTGTAATATTTATTGTCAAAAGTGGTTTTGTATGGTGTATTTTGTAGAAACATGTTTTGACAAAAAAAATGACAAAATAATTTTATCCAGTAATTAATTTGTCAAAAATAAAGTTGAGCAAAACTTTTCTTGTCCAACTAAAGCACTTAGGAATAAAACAGTTTGGAAAATTATCATTTGACGGATTTCAAGTTTGTCAAATGTTAATATGGGAAATATTCAGTTGACAAACGTGTAGTTGGCAAAATTTGTTTGGGAAATGAAATTTGGTAAAAAAATCTTCGGTAAATTAAAAGGATCCATCCAAATACACAATATTCACTTTAATAAACCTGTCACTGCTTGTTGTGTGCTTACTTCATCTGTATAAACTCTCCCATCCTTCTTTAAAACTGTTCTACAATAAGGTTAGTAATTAGGTAGTCTACGTATAAGTAAAATATGTGTCACTCTTATAGAAAAATTATAATTCTTAGGCTTTTAGACAATCTTAGAGACAAAAATCTACAAAGTTTGGACGCTGACTGTGCATTTGCGCAAATGAGTAGATTTACTGATTCCGAACTGAAACAAACAAGGAAAACATGGATATTCCTTTGTTAAAAATCTTTGCTCATAACACAAAAAGGCCACTTCGCTATGAAGTCCCAAAAGATTAAAAATTAATAATCACAATACGAAGTCGAAGGAAAAAGCGTTACGCGCAGCGAGACCGCCGGGCGCGCCGAAATCCACACATTCCCTTTTTTAGCGGCATTACACTGATCCGACGATCGCCTACACAGATGCCAGATTCGACAATCGCGCATTTGATACCGACTCCTATTGTATCTGCTTTGGTTCTTATAAACGTTTTTGATATTCGTTCGCACCAGAATTCATATATGGTAGCTTCACTCGGCTGCACTGATTTATTTTATATCGATCCAGTTTAAATTAATAACAGATTTTGTGCAACTTCCTCTTTAAAATTTAGATGACTTGTATAATCATAACCCTCCTTTTGCGTTGCCGTAGTCGGGTAAAACCATGAATTCATTTTTTCAATTCAAATAACCTTTAGGAAATGAACATTCCATCAATGCCTAAGTAGCTAGGAAACTAGCAAATAAACACAATCAAAAATACCCAATATTAAAACTTAGATATAACTTATACCTATTACACTGAACCTTTCCTGGGTCCTTTCATTGAATGATTCTAACTCAATAAAGAGCAACTTAACTTTAACAATAAGATATCTTCTTACTCTCGGAGTTAGGTGCAATTTATTGTTATGGTTGTACAAAAGCCCAAGTTCCATTTAACCTAATGAGACAGTTGGTGGAGACACCACCTCTATGTTGCAACGAGTACCTAAGCTAATGCAAACCTGGTGTAGACACCACCTCTATGTTGGTGCACATATTGCAAAGTAAATCCAACCAATAATCGAACCCATTTCTACGCTCACCACAACCGACCGACCACAGTCCGGTTAGAATATGAATAAATTGCATAAATATTTATCGGCACGCATTATACCAGCACCACCGGCGTCTAGAGGCCAAAACGACGACAGAATACAATACAATACAAATACATACAACATTCCACCGCGACATAATTGTTTTTGCAGATTGGGCCGGCATGCAGCGCCGGCGCACGGCTAGTGCCAGTTTTGAGACGCTATTATTCACGAGGATGCCTGTCTATTATTGATTTCTTGTGAGAATGTATGATGGTAACAGTATAAAGATACCTATTTTTAACTTAAAAGGAAAATGGCGGGTCACAACTGCATGGGACCTGGAGAAGTGGCGTACCTACTAGAAGAGAGGCCTATGCAACAGTGGGCGATAAAAGGCTGGATATGATGATGATGATGAACTCAAAAAAGTTGTTACGAATATGTAACGCTCCATAAGAGAGAGAGGCGAGTCAGCAGAGAACTCATACATACTGTATATATTTTCACCGTAAGCCATAGACTCCTACAATTCCAAGGTTTGCTTATGAGTATTTGCGATCCTAACATACCTACCTAACATAGCTACCTACCCATCCTATTTGATCTCTGGCAACTTCATTGTCTTAAAATATAACAGTAATGAATATTATGGTTCGGTTTTTGTAAGATACTATTCAATTTTTTACACACTCTCTCGTTTAGGTAGTGCCGAATACTTAAATACATAAACATGCATCTGGCATTTGTGTCATATACACATCTAAAACAGATGCCCTTGAAAACGATTTTAAGACCAGCGAAATTTAGTCATTTTATACAAGTTATTGTATTGGCCGTATTCATAGCTGGGCACCGTTAATCAAATAGTTAACTTCGTTAATCGCTAATCCGTTACTAAAAAAGTTAACTTCGTTAATCGTTAAAGCGATACATTTCGACAAATTTAACGTAAGTTAAAGTTAATCGTTAATCCGTTAACACGTGAAAAAAATGAACTTTTCTATAAATATTTAGTTGCATCAGTATCCACTATAACGTATTATATTTCTGTAAAAGGCCGAAGTACAGCTAGCCTATTGAACTCTAGGCTGCACGTGGAAGGCAGTGATCGCCTGAACTACTGCCAAGAGCTGTGTCAGAAGAGATGCTGGCGGTGACGGGACTGTTGTGGCACTTTGGGCGGTAGAGGCTAGGGAAGCGAATGTGGTCGTAAATAGGGCTCGAATTTGCTGCCCTATCACTACAACAGTCGCCATGGTAAAGCTTAGGATTCACCGAATCAAAGTTAGTAAAAGCAAGTCCACGTGAAGAATACTTTTTTAGGTAATATTTCGGACTTTTAGCAATCGACATCACATCAGTAAAACCTAGGATTTACCGGCAAATCATAGGATTTGCCGTACTTCGGGCTTTTATAGTAGCGTTCAGAACGTATTTTTCGCAGCGCAGATGGCGCCTGTGCCCTACTAGACTAACGATTAACGGACTCGGAGAAATTTAACGGAAGTTAACGAGTCCGTTAACATTTTTTCAAGTTAACTTAAAAGTTAATCCGTTAATCGAAATGTTAACTTCGTTAATTAACGATTAACGGATTAACGAGTTAATGCCCAGCTATGGCCGTATTTTACGTAGGTATCTAAGGAGAAAGCTGATTCACAAACCGCAATCACATACCCCGATGTCATGTCAAACATTTTCGCAAAATAGAATCCCAGATCTTGTTCGAGCGTTGCAATTGTAAATCATAAGGCTCGCTGGTCTATCCGTCGTCCTCAGTCCCTGGCGTCCTGCTGTTCGCGACAAGCCACGAATTTACGAGCCAGCTGAAGCCTTTCTTCGCATTATTTTAACAAAATATCGTGATTTATGTAAATCTCGTACAAGTGAGCTTTTGTTTTGATACGCGTAGCGTGCCTTGGGAGACCTATTCAGTTGAAGTACATTGTACCCGAAATATTAAAATATTAATGTCGCTAAAGTATCTAAGTGTTTATGATGGTTTTTGCCATTTTGTTTGACGTTTATTTTTTAACAGTTTTGATCATCCATGTAAGTACAAATGTAAGGAAACGACTGAAATGAGTAACAAAACAAACTTCACAATAAGTTAAAATATGTCAGGATAGCCCGTATCAATACCCAAAACCCGCGAACATCTCGCGCCAGGCATCCTCGCGCATATCCATAATTCGCGTCGCGAGATCCGCCACGTCCAAACTTGCACGACGCGAGCACGAATAAATATTCCTTTTATTCCAATTTGTCAGCTAAGCCACTCTCAGCAGCGAGTTATCTTCGTATCCAACGGTAAGCTCCCGCCAAAACAATACGGCTGTATCGTTAAAAAACGTGGTCGAATACAGCATTTATCATCGGTGATTAAATACCATTGTTTCGTATCGGCAGTCAGGGGACCCCGGCGTCGTGGTCGTTTTGCGTCGACCATGTCTGCATTGTAGCTGCGCGGAGACAATAAGTCTGTTAAATTGGCCCCCTATACTCGTTATATTATGTGCCAGCACAGTTTGTATTTATGCCCGAGCCCCTGCCCGTGCCGACGCGTGCTGTGCTTGCTTGCCTTTGTCTTGTAAATTCTTGGGAGGCGAAGTTTTCATTGAAATTGGAATCATGATTTGTACTAATCAAACAATAGAAGACATGTTTTGATTTATCTGTTGGTCGTATAGTATTTTCTCTTAGCTGGTTTGTTTCTCTCAGTATTTCAGGTTACAAGTTAGCTTTGCCTCGATGCCTTGTCGGAGTCGCATTGATTAGGCACAAAGCAAGCGATTGAGGACGCAACTATATAGTGTAATCGTTTTAGGATGCAAAAAGTGCATTATTTTATGTGTAACACGTTTAAACTGACACATTGTATAAACTGTAATTATTTCGGTTTATTTTTAACATCTGGATTGTAAAATTATTAAAAATCATAAAATAATCCTTGTATTACATTGACTTTCCATAAGTTATATTACTGTAGGTAGGTACTTACATTAATAAAATAAACAAAACAGAATCAAACCAAGATCATAATCAGATTTGTCGTAAAAACTTGTTATAGTAGTTCGCTGTCTTGTACCTATGTTAGGTATGCTGTACCTACTTGTTTACAAATTGCATTTATGTTCTTAAATGGTGGTAAGACATATTCGATTAGCATAGGTCTTACTTGCAAGTGACTTGCGAGTTGCGTGGCTGAACATGCGACGCGCTCATCCCGCAGGTGACGCGGCGAGCGTGACCAGGTTTCCCAGTTTTTCCACAGATACTCGTAACCTGAAGTAGGATAACGTCAAAGCCCACACGTCTCTTTTATGCCGATAATACATATTTATTAACACCTGACTTGAAAAAACTTGTAAGCCTTTAAACGGCTATGGCACGACAGCACTAAAACCGTAATGAAGAAGAAGTTCTTTCGCACATGAATCAACGCATAAATCCTTTGCTTATCTTAACGACGTCAAATGCTAAGCTGAGAAAACCTCTTCCAGACTGGGCACATTAATTATAGTGAAATCATACATATGAGAAAATATGACATAAATTGTGACGAACTGCAGCTTTAAATCAATCAATAATAAAAATATGAATGTCTGTCATAACTGAGTCCCAATTAGGATCTCGTGCGGTTCATCTCGATGTTCGTAATTAATTTTAATAAATTAATTACAAAATATTAACTGAAACGAAGCGGAGATCGTGCCGTATCGAGAGCGCGTCGCAAAAAGGGGTATGCCGGAGTGGGTAATAAAAACGTAGTTCAGACAAATATGTAAGTGGCAGCAGGGTGAAAAACCCGGCTCGCTCGAGCGTCGTATTAACATGGTTAATTAATTTATTAATTAGCATCAATTAATCGTAATGCAGCGGCGGCGGTGATGCGCCCTCGATGCGCGCGGATAGTTTTTCCGGCGAAGGTTAGTTTTTAGACTGCAATTATGATGCTGCTAGAGGAAGCCATCTCAGAGAGCGCCGCACCGTCGCCGGCGTCTGATGCCGTTTGTTATATGGCTACTGATACCTGGAAAGTGCTATTAAAGCCATAAAGACCATTAAAACATGGCATATTGAGAAACTTTGGTTTCATCATCATTCTCCTTGCGTTATCCCGGCATTCGCCACGGCCCATGAGAGCCTGGGGTCCGAGAAACTTTGAGTTATTTTTGGTTAATCATAGGTTAAGTATGAATAAATATAACAAAACTTTAAAGTTCTAGTAGGTATAATGCTTTAAATGTGCTACACTTGTACTTATATTGAAATAATGTTGCAATAACCTGTTTCCTTCAAAGCCAGTTGAAGGGGTTGCTGTTACAACTAGGACCTCACGGATAAAAACGGTTTTTATTGAGAAAGTTGTTAATATGATGTATGATTGACTTGTGTATAATTACTGCAAGGAGGTTCGTAGTAAAAAAGGTGCTTACATTTGCGATAGCACAGGGTTATGAGGTAAGCACTAACTTTTATAATGGTGGTTAGCAAATTAAGTAATAAAGAAATGGGTATTTGTATTTTAATTGGGTTAGATATGATTAGATATGTAATAAAAGTTCTAGGAAAAAAGGTGCCTAAAAGGTAAAAGTGATTTGTTAATTTTTATATGTTATGTTATAGGATACCTACACACCTAAATAACTCAATTACTAAGGTACAAAGTAGGTAATAAAGTAACCATCTGTCTTATTACCTCACTCTATGCAGAAACGCCTGATACTTAACAAACATACAATTATTTTACATTAAAGAAAAAAAGTAAAAAATTAGGCTCGCTTTTAGGTAGTTAAACTTATGTACGTAGTACCTAGTTCTTACGAAAATGATTATCTAAGTACTCTAACACAATCTGACCATCCTGATTGACCTGATAGAGATTATCAATTTCACCATTCATTTTATACCGCACTATGCCACTATACGTCGTATATTATGACAACCTAGTAATCAAGTAATTTATTTGCTTTCATGTAATACATTGGGTGTTATACAATAAAAGTTTAATACATGGCAATTCTTTAAAGTAAATATTGAAGTAAAATATAAAAAGGTAGTACTTATACTACCTTACACTAATATTTTTGTTTTACACTAGGTTACCACTATAACATACTTATATATTATTATCTACACCGTGTTTCACTTAACACTAAAAACCTGAAAACAGTTTGTTCAGAATCGAGAGTAGAATCGAATGAGATATATCTTGATGGGGGTAATATTTTTATTTAAATTTGTATTATTAGTTATTTTTTACGTGCCTATTCTATTGTACTCGTAAGACAACATTGTGTATATCGCATTGCTAGAGGTTGTTTACCTTTTTCAGTATTTAGGGGTATTAATACTGGCTGGTTACTTGGACGATTATTTTTTCCGCTACGAGTTTGACGTTGTTTGTCAGTTTAATCTTAATGTTTATCATAAGTCACAACAAATTGAACTCGTACCTAATTACAACCTTGTCATTTTGGATATTGGGTTTAAATTTGCTTACTGCTACAAAGCTTTCAAGTGTTTTACAGTGACATCTTAGCTGTCTATTGGTAAGCCTTATGTCGTTGCAGTAACGTACACAAATAAATAGTTTTATGGTTTATGGTGGAAGTTAGCAATTATTTTATTGAGTGTAGAGCTAAAAGTCAAGTAGAACTGTACAGAAAATTAAAAATTCAATTAAAAAAAAAGTATTATTATTATGTTTGTTCTTTACATATCTCGGGACCATGGGGTCCCGGACCTTTGTAAGGCATACGTGGGGCCGAAGCCAACAGCGCAGAGGCCCTTTAGAACAATTTAATCTAAATGTAATGTGACACAAACCAGCGATTATCCCTGTCCACACTATAGTAATGCACCCAAGGACAAGCCCCGGTTAGTGTAGAACTATTGTAAGATAAAGATACAAAAAGAAACCGGGCTATTATGTTGAGTTGCTAGTGGATTCGTAACCGGTGCTATTGGAAAAACTATGGCACCTGCCTTACTCATATGTTACAAAACATGACAAAATAGGCAGGCGGTGACTCGCCAACTCACTATATGGGTCCCCGAAAACGGCCGCTCGCACGGAGCGACAAGGGGACAACATTTCGTGAGCGGCTCAGGGTGCGGAGAGGTGTGCGCCGCTTTCTACCCAGTCTGTACGAAACAGCCACTGTGCCAACTCGCGTCTTATGCATATTTCACTTCCACCCTGCAAGCATATAGCTCTGGCACCCCACTCTGGACGGCCGGTTAAGGCAAGCCAGAGGTGAGAGTCCTGCGACCCCTGCTCAGTGTTCACTCCGGCCGGCCAATGAAGGCAAGCCGGAGGGAGGGATCTGACCGACTCTCGGGGGCATGGGACCCAAGGGACGCCACTTCCCATTCAGCTCGCCACAAGCTGCCCTGGGGGCTTATTATTATTATTATTATTGTTTGTTATAGTGGGCCTTTGTGTGTCACGTCGACCAAGAGAGATCTATTGTGACGGCCCTTTGTGGTTATATATCCTTACTTATGCCCGTTGAATCCAGGAAATTCCAGATTCTTTGGGCTGTAAGGTCTTGTACCTCATAGGGTTGCAGTACCTGCCGCCCTAAGTAGATACTTCTCTTTGACATTAGTGGACCGCAGGAACAAAGGATGTGCATTGCAGTCTCCTCCGTTTCCTGGCAGAACCTGCATGTCGCCTCTTGTTTCAACCCCAATTGGAACATGTGTTTGTTCAGCTTGCAGTGTCCAGTCAATATTCTGGATACCGCGCAGATTTTGTGTCTTTTGAGCCCTATGAGCTCTTTAGCATATCTGCTGTTGAACGGTTTTATTAGGGCTTTCGAGTGTTCTTGTCCTCTCACGAACTTCCACCCATCGATTGCCCTTCTTTTTTCCAGGTTATTTAGCAGAGAATATGCTTCTCGTTTTGTGATTCCACAAAACGGTTCGGGGCCGATCAGGGGTGTGTCTGCGCCCTTTCTAGCAAGTTCGTCTGCTTCGTCGTTTCCGGTAATGTCGGAGTGCCCTGGTACCCATCTAAGTGTGACTTTGTTGGAGTTGGCCAGTGCGTTTAGGTTTGTTTTACAGTTCTGGACTAGCTTTGAGTTGGACTCTAGAGAATCTAGTGCCAGCAGAGCAGCTTGGCTGTCTGAGTTGATGTAGATATGTTGGTGTCTTAGGTTTCTATCCAGGTTAATCTCCACGCATCTGTTAATGGCGAAGACTTCTGCCTGGAAGATTGAGGCCTGTCTGCCCATGCTGACGCTGGCCCTGAGCTTGGGTCTCTCACCATAGATCCCACATCCTACATCATTTCCTTTTTTGGAACCATCCGTGTACCATATGTGGCTTCCTCTTCGACGTACATTTGGTCGTTAGTCCATTTGTCTCGAGGAGGTATTTCCACCGTGTACAGTTTGGTAAAGTTGCACTCTGTGTATGTGTCATCGGTGGGCATGCTAAGTGTTTTATTTGCAAATACCCAGGCCTTGAGTTTGGCTAGTGCTTGGGAGCGCCATTTTGGCCTATTTAGAGTGCATATCCTGTAGACACACTGCTTGGACTCCTTTTGCACTTGCAGGGGGAGTGGTAAAATGTCAAGCAGTGCATCGAGGGCCGCCCCCGGTGTCGAGGAGAAGGCACCTGTTGCTGTAATGCAAGCAGTGCGTTGCAGGCTGTTTAAAGCTTGTATTGCTGTCGTTTGGTTGGTTTTGTCCCACCATACTGCGGAGGCGTAGGTGATTATGGGCCTCACTACCGCTGTATATAACCACATAGCAATGTTGGGTCTTAAGCCCCATCTTGCTCCTGCCATTCGACAGCATGACCACAGGGCCATCTTTGCTTTTTGAGTGATGTTTCTCAGGTGAGGGTTCCAAGTCAGCTTTTGGTCGAAAGTGACCCCTAGATACTTGACCTCGACCGAGAATGGTATTATTTGTCCATTCAGTTTTGGTTCTTTTAGTTTTCCGAGGTCCCGTTTCCTTGTAAATGGAACGATTACTGTCTTGCTCGGATTAATGGACAAATCATTTTCTTTACACCATTTGATTATTGTGTTAAGAGCTCCTTGCATTAGATTTGATAATGTAGATAGACAGGGGCCTTTTATAATTATCACAAGGTCGTCGGCGTATCCTTGTGTGTCATAATGTTGGCCTGACAGTATTGCAAGAAGTTGGTCCACTGCTAGGGTCCATAGTAACGGAGACAAGACGCCTCCTTGCGGGCACCCTTTAGTGGTATGAAACTCATGCTCTACCGGGTTTAACGTCAGAGTTGCTACCCTGTTTGAGAGCATGCTGTGAACCCATCTGGTGGTGGTTTCGTCTACACCCTTTGATTTCATACCATTAAGTATGGTTTCTGTGGGCGTGTTGTCGAAAGCACCTTCTACATCAAGGAACGCACATAGAGCGGTTTGCTTGTCCTCTAGGGTTGACTGCACCTTGTCTACCAGGTCGAGTAGGGCAGTCTCCGTGGATTTTCCCTTTTGGTAAGCATGTTGGTTAACACTCAGCGGTCTATCCGCCAGGTATGCCGTCCTAATGTGCTGATCAATGATTCTTTCCATCGTTTTAAGTAGGAACGATGTTAGACTGATCGGTCTGAAGGATTTGGGCTGTGAGTAGTCCTTTTTCCCTGCTTTTGGTATAAAAAGTACCTTGACCTTAGTCCATTGATCTGGTATTATTCCCATTGCAAAACTTGCTCTGAATATTCTGGCCAGATGCGGGAGGAGGAGTTCTTGTCCGTGCTGCAGTAGCGCTGGGAACACTCCATCCATTCCTGCTGACTTAAATGGCTGGAACTTTCTAAGTGCCCATTTAATTTTGTTTGGTCTAAAAATGTTAGTTGCCAAATTCCAGTCTATATTTCGTGCCCTGTGTATTTGAATATTCCTTTGGGCGCATAATAGCTTGTTACTGGTTGTATACGAACCGGGGAAGTGTGTGGTTCTTAGTACTTCTAAGGTTTCCTCCTTTGTGTTCGTAAATGTGCCATCTGGTTTCCTAAGAAGACCGAGATAGTTTGTTGGTGCCTTGGAGAGTATCTTGTGGATTCTCGCTCCTTTATGAGTTTGGGCGATCTCCTCACAGAATTTCCTCCAGGACTTCCTTTTGCTTTCCTGATTTGTTTGTTATATTCAGTCAGAGCTTTACCATACCTTTTCCATTCCTCTGGCGTGGTCGAGTGATTGAATATGCGACGTGTAGATCTACGGAGGTTTTCTAGTTTTTTGTTCCACCACGTCGTTTTCCTGTTGCAGGTTGACTCCTTCACCGGGCAGTTTAGTTCGTAGGCCCTAATCATGCCTTTTGAGATTTGGTTGACCGCCATGTTGAGAGAGTCTGGTGTTTTGACATATTTTGGGACATCCTTTAGACTTGTTTCAAGGTCTGCCTTGTAGGCTTCCCATGAAGTGTCTTTTGGATTTCTTCGCATAAGTGGTACCGTGTCTATTGATCCTTTAACGCTGAACAAAATATGTCTGTGATCCGACATTGAGTTTTCGCTGCTGACGCGCCAATCGGCTAGGCAGTTTGCTGCCTTTTCAGTAGCGAAGGTAATATCTAATACTTCTTGTCTGGCCCTAGTTACAAAGGTTGGCGTGTTGCCATTATTTAACAAGTGCAGACAATTAGTAAAAATAAATTGGGATAGTAACTCACCTCTTTTGTTGATTCCTGTGCTCCCCAGATGGTGTGGTGGGCGTTGGCATCACATCCCACAATGAGTTCCGCCTTTTGTGCCTGAGCGTACTCGAGCACTTTAGTCAGTTCTTCTGTGGGATCTTGCTTCTCTCCGGGAAGGTAGGCGGAGCAGACTATTACCTTGAGTGCTCCTCTCCCTTTGAGATCGACATACGCGACTGATATGTCTTCATTGCATAGTTCTGTAACAGGCAAGAAGTTAATGTTTTTGTTAAATACGATGCAGGCTCTTGGTCGAACACCTTTTTCGTAGATTAGTACCTTTCCTGCTCTGTTGAGACCTGATGCCATGTGTTTGGTGTTGATCCATGGTTCTTGTATGAGGGCGATGTCCAGGCCATTTTCGCCAAATACTTTTTCAACGACCGCTGTGGCCGCTACGGCGTGGTGGAGGTTGGCCTGGAGGAATTTCACCCCCTACCCCTGCTGGCGTCGTCTTGCCTACTTGCCGCGGCGGTGGGCACCGCTGTGCCCCTGGTGGCCGCCTCTGCTCCCCTACCCCTTGGGCGGTTGTTGCCCCTGTTGCCTCCCCTGGTGGTGAGAAACCGCTGTAGCCCCGAAGGTCCCGGTGTTGGGTTGGCGGTGGTGGAGGTGGACGGAGCCGACCGTTTTGGGCCCGGAGGCACCTTTCGGGCGGGTGTTTGTGGGATGGGTGTTGCAGGGATTTCAGGCTGCGGTGGTGGGGTTTGGGTGTTTTGAGTTTCGGACTGTTGGGCCTGGGAGTGGCCCTTTAGCCGAAACTGGACCTCGCGGAAACCTAGGTTAGCCTTTAGGTCCTTTTTTTAAGGTTCTCCACAGATTCGTCGTCTAGAGAGAGTGTGACCATGACACCACTCTTGTCGACCTTGGTGTGGAGAATCTTCCACAACTCCGTGTGCAGACCCTGGTTCTGCGCATAGAGTAGAGAAAGGGACTGCTTGACATCTTGCGTCCCAGGAATGAACACCATCCCAATTTTTGGCTTGGGAAGCTCATTTTCGGGGATGACCCTGAGGTTGGCTTCCGGCCAAGGTTTTAGGGAGGGTGTTACTTCCTCAAGCCAGGTTTTGGATCTTTGATCGCTGCAAGTGATGAGCAACCAGCCTGGCTTGTAAGCGTATCCCTTAAACTTCGGTCCTGCGTCCATTTCCAAAGTCGCAATCTTTTGCAAGATGGTATTGCATAGGGACTCCTGTTGCGCGATACTCATCGGCTTGGAGTCCTTGATTCCGACTCGGACTTGGCTCAGGACCTCGTTGTAGGGTTGTGAAGGTTGGGGTTGGGTTGGGGGGGTCTCACTCACCCTTGGGTTCTTGTTGGAGTTACCCTGCGGTGAGGTCTCCTCCGAGCGTGGCCGTTTGGCCGATTTTGGCTCAGGTTTGGATTGTGAGGTCCCGAACTTATACCCCATCCTTTTAAGTTCCGCGAAGCTCTTCGTGGATAGTCGTAACGCTTCATCATGCGGTACGCCTAATCCTTTAAGAGCTTTGAAGCGGCCCTTCGCAGATCCCCCCAGTTGTTTGACGGATCTGGGTACATCAGGGTTGGAGGTCTCCGTTTGGTTGTTTGGGCAATGAGAATCGCTCCTTTCAACCGTTTCGGTACTCTCCACTCCCTCCATGGCATGCTCTGATGTTTGGGCAGAGTTATCCGCACCTTCCATCAGTGGCAAAAGTTCCTGGCATAGGTCTTCCAGGGTACCTTCATTATTTTTATTTTTGTCAACTTCCATACGAATCCCACGAGAAGCTAGGGAAAATACGTCCATTCCGACAGAGCCCCGCTTGCCAGAATAAGGCAATTACACCCTCGAGGTTGCCCGGTATCGAGGGGCACCGTTCGCGACTGAGCTCCCCCTCAGCCACGCATCTATCGGCACGGTGTGGACCATATATTAGATTGGGGTTTTTTTAAAGAGGTTGACTCCTCTTGGAATGGAAGAGGGAGAAAGGGAAGATGAGACAGGAGAAAGAGATAGGAGGTGAGTTGAAGGATCAAGGGAGTTTGTTTGAAGGAAATTAAAGGGTAAGGGAAAGGAACACCTGGCGGGTGGGGATGCCACGCTGTTAAGCGTGGCCCACACCAGGCGAGGCCCTCATACTTGGCTACTAGTGGTCCGGGGTATGTTGGTAAATATAGCGACGCCCGTACCGACCACTAGCATTGCCCAGGGGAGACGACCCACCCACCAATGGAGCCCTGGGTGGGCTCGAACCCGGTCCGCGGCGGCAGACCTAGGAACGACGGGGACGTGTATGATGGACTTGAGGTGCAGGCCAATAGCTTAACGTCGCATACCTAAGCGTACCTACTTCCTCCTCCCCCCCTAAAAAAAAAAAGTAACCATCAGATTAAAAGATGAATACTCTAGATGAGTTTAAAAAAATAAAAATCAGTTGGGGTGTCTGAGGTTTTTGAGTGTTACCGGAAACACGGTGTATAGTTGGTCATTTAAGTATTCTTTCACAGAATACGTTTTAGTTACTAGTATTTTTTTTTATTTATCTACAAATATATTAAATTTTACTTCTTTTTTAACCCCCGACGCAAAAACGACGGGGTGTTATAAGTTTGACGTGTCTGTCTGTCTGTCTGTAGGTATGTCTGTCTGTTTGTTTGTCTGTCTGTGTGTGTGTCTGTCTGTGGCATCGTAGCTCCCGAACGGATGAACCGATTTCGATTTAGTTTTTTTTGTTTGAAAGCTGAGTTAGTCGGGAGTGTTCTTAGCCATGTTTCATAAAAATCGGTCCACTATGTCGCGGTTGGAGGTTTTTTCAAAATTTTAATTTTACCTAAGCCAAATAATCCGGCAACTTGTTTTACGAGTTGACAAAGTCCTACAATAGATTTACAAGAAATAAACACCATTGCCAACTTTACCACCCAAAGAAAAAAAATACCGGATGCCACCACCGCATACATCCCAATCCAAAACCCAGTTGAAAATATTCGCAACCGATGATGCGTCCGTCGAAGTGGACATTGACAAATAAAGAGCTGTCAACACTGTCCGACGTCGGACGCCAGTGGCCTGTTATTAATAACCAGATTGGAGATGCTTATTTATTCGAGCTACCTGTGTTGGACGGCATGCTTCTATGATGATTATCAATTGAAGATTTGAAATATCTAATTACATTAATTTTAGAGTTCCTTATCTAAGGCACAGTCTGAGAGCTGAGGCGGGTTCGGTAAAGCTTTAGTGTTTGTTCTGAAAGAGAAAGAGAAGAGTTAGGTACAGAAGGTATAATAGGGCCCAATACATTTTACAATTCTTCTCTTTCCGAACAGACTTTAACAACTACGGAATTGGAAGAAATGAACTAATTTATTGCCTGTACCAACATACTTTGATAGAACTACCGTGGGTAGAGTAACCCGATAGATTCTAACCATGCCTTTTATGATGCCAACATTTTTTTATAATGGGTATAGAAGTGGAACTAGCAGGCGGATCGCCTAATGGTAAGCGACTACAGCCGCCCTTGGACATCCGCAACTTTTTTTCTTAAAGTTCGTATCGAATGTCAAATATTTTTCATTAACTTAGCTCTGTCAGTGGTTTTGTAAAAGCATATAAATAGTAGTAAATAACTATATAAAACAACAGAACCTGAGTTTAATTAGTTTGTTGGAAGAATACTAGAGTCCGCAATCAAAGCTTGTACTTATGTTTCATAATTATTAACATAAAAAATCTCGTTTTAGCTATACGTATGCCCACGGTATGCCAGCCATACCTTCACTCTAAAAAAAATTTGTTTGCTCCTATCAATATTTTGATCGTCGTAGTCAAGCATCTTGATTCCATACGAGCCTGATAAGATCTTAGACAAATGGAATAAGGTAATTTTGATTGCTCTTACTTTTGCAACGTAACTGAGACAATTAAGATCTTGTTCAATAATTACATGAAAAATAATTAGGCGAACTAAATTACCTTAGTAAGTTCAACTAAGCACTTGATAATTATTATCATGATACGTAACTGTATCAACTAACGCAAACCAGTTAGTTCAACTATGACGTTGCTCAATATTAACATGGAGAATGATTGTATTAATTATTTGACCTAAATAAATTCAACTAAGAACATGATTACATCTACTTACGAACCTTGTGAGTCTGAACTAAGATATTGGTCAATTTGAATATTAATTGTTTAATCAATTCAACTAAGACATCTGTCAATATTAACATGAAGCATTACTGTATTAACTATTTAATCCAATAAGTTCAACTAAGAACATGATTACATCTACTTACGCACCTTGTGAGACTGAACTAAGATATTTTTCTATTTGAACATGAATTGTTTAATCGATTCAACCAAGATGTAGGTCAATATTAACATGAGGCATTACTGTAGTAACCATTAAAACCAAATAAGTTCAATTAAGGACATGATTACATCGATATACACACTTTGTGAGAGTGAACTATGATATTGTTCAATTTGAATCTTTGTTTTGTTATACATTTCAACTGAGAAGCTTGTTCAGTACTATCATTCATGTTCAATTGTACTATGACTTACTTTGTCTCATTTACTAAGACAACAACCCCTTATTGATAATTGTCATAAAACACCACGGGACTGAATTAGACAAATTATGTTTTATACCTATTTACAAATACATACGTTAACTTGACAGATAACATAAAACGATTCATATCTAATTCAGGCTGGTGATGCGTTTATGAATAACGCCATAAATAAAACAAAAGTTATAAAAAAATGACATTTATTCATAATATACTTGGCACCTACTACTACTACCTACTTAGAATAAATAGTTTTTTTCTTGCGGCGGTTATCACATCACAGCTAACCTAACAACTTACAAGTTCAATGGAGGAAGAAATCGAAATTTTAAAAACATGGGAGTTGGAGAACTTAAGACGCTACAGGAGCGAAAATGCTAAAATGGAAAGGAGCCCCCCTTTCAATTTGGGAATTCAAATTTAATATACAAGTGTTATTAACTAGATTTATCGAAAAAAAATGTCCATTAAGAACTCAGTTAAAAAATATTGCGAAAAAAATCTTTAAAATCGAGGTTCCGCTCTCGACTGTTTCCCCTTCAAAATTAAGTCAATCGTAACTAAATTTGAGAATCTGAATAACAATGAAATAATCAGTGTCGGACCGTTCAGTTTTTGTGGCTAATTGTTACCAATTTTGAATACCACACCTTTTTTACGCCATAATCAATAACACCGTTTTTGAAAATTTTCGATGGGCTCTAGCGTCTTTAAAAATAAGAATCTCAAAAAATCAAAACGGTCCGACACAGATAAAAATTATTATAATCTGTCTTGAAAAAAATCATTGCTGTATCTTGAAAAACCAGGGAGGAAATAGTCGAGAGCGTTTGTATGGAGAATAGATCACTCCTGTATCGTCTTAATACCAGAGTTCACCAGTAAGTACAATGTATTATATTTTCATTGTATTATATATTTTGTAGCACGTATCTACTGCGTTCATAATGGACTGTCTTTCATAGATTATCGATCTGCTGACAACAACTAGAAATGATTCGATTTTTTCAAGAGACTCACCCACAACAATTATGTATGGCTGGCATGACAATCCTATTTTTTGAAGTGTGGCTATGCGAAGTTCTCTGGCTAATTTCTACACTAGAGCGGATATGCTTTATGAAACCTTCCCTTACTTCCATTTTACTGGGCTTCCAATTTTGACTTGCACCGGAACCTCGCTTCTTCTTTTGGCGGACTGCCGCAGTATTCAGCAAAAATGGAATGGTGAGAAATCCGGCTATATTCGTTGTTTCCTCATAGGGCGGTATAAAAATGGGACTAGTTAGTAAAATATTATTACAAACGATATAATATAAGGAAAGATCAATGCGGGTAAGTGAACAGTGGGGCAACTGAAACGAGCCACGAAGGGCACGAAGGTTAAACAAACTTTGCCACCGAGTGAAATACAAAATTTTACACTACACCGACACAAACAAAATATTAACTGTAAAACATCTAACTAAATCAAATCTATCAAGCTTGAGACATCCAGTTAAAATTTGTATGAAATTTCTTTGCACTCTTGTGGACAAAATGCAGTTTTGCTATCTGTTTTTGAAGACTAAAGAGAGCCTTTGCCAGTCGGTGTGGTGAAACTAACTATTTTAACATAGACAACATCTGCTTTATCAATTTTATCATATACTTACAATTGGTAAGTGCAGTAAGTTCGACTTTTTGTATTTCAGCTGTTCCTGAAGATTTATTTTCATTGATGGAAAATTTATAAACAAATTGTCCTAGTAAATTTCATGTGCTTTTGAAGTCGTTAAGCCGCTGGAATGATAAAACAAACAATTAAAAACAAAAAGTAAAAAGAAACGAATGCAGTATTCAGTTATACATATAATAATTATTTTAAAGTTACATAGTAAAAAGTGACTTAGCTAGTTAATGTTATTATATTTACCAAAGAATATCCTTGTGGTTTTTTGAGAGCAGAATATTTTCAAAATAGTGATGCAGAGTCCAATGACTTTTCCACAATCTGAAAAATATTTAGAAACTTTACTTTTCATTTGCCTCTTTAATTAATATAATTATAATACAATTAATTACAGTCATAACCTATACACTCACAGTATAATGTATCATAATAATAAATAAATTAATTAATGTAATAGGACATTCTTACACAGATTGACTGGGTCCCACAGTAAGCTCAAGAAGGCTTGTGATGTGGGTACTCAGACAACGATATAATTAATAAACAAATAATTATATAAATAAAAAACATCCATGACTCAGGATTTTCAGGAACATACCTGTGCTCATCACACAAATAAATGTCCTTACCGGGATTCGAACCCAGAACTGCGGCTTAGTAGGGACGGTCACTTAGTCACTACTCGCTAGGCCAGCCCGGTATCTTGCCTAACAATGCAGTTATATTAAAAATATTATTGTGATAAGATGAGTATGTTACTTCAAAAATGGTTGGAATAAAATCTCTCTCTGGTATGTTGGTCTGCCTATGCAGTATTCATTTATTGAATTGAAATTCTTATAATGTTTTTTACAATAAAATACAGAACCTCCTCCTTCTAGGTAAAGAAGTCTGTTAGAAACTGCTTACCCTGGAATTATAACTGGGCTCTGCTTTCTTCTCAGCAATTGCAGATGGCACATTTTCCTTTTCCGAGGACAAGTTTTCCTTTTCTGAAGTTTCTATAACTATTAGGTCTGTGCTTATGTTAAACTCAGAAAAATCCATCAGAGTCTGGAAATGAATGATACAATTAATATCACATACCATACTACAAAATTATGAACAGCGTGGAAAAATATTTGGCCCTAGAGGAACCGTATTACATCTTTTTTTAACTCAAAGTTAATATTTTTCAATATTGCTACAATATCTATAATTGGGGGCCATTATGCTAGCAGACAAGATTTAAAATTGAAACAACTCTTAAGGGCAAAAGGTAATTATTTCTCTGTTAATTAATCTATTACAAAGGACTCCACTGAGCCTTGCCTTATATTATGAAATTACTCTCTAATTTACTAAGTTTACAGAGCCGAGGGCTAGCTACACTTGAACATGAGACTAAGGTTTTAAATTATTTAAGGGAACAAACGTGGATCAGCGAACTCTTGAGTTAAAACTACGGGTAGAAACGGTGTACGGCGGATATTAAAATAAAAGGTATAGTAACACGGAGGGTGCCAGAACCATAATTATGCCGGTTCGATGATGTAGATAAGAGTGATTGGAAAGGTCTAACCTCAAACGTGCTACGTCAGCCGCCTCAGACCACCACGACTGCCACGTCAGCCGCCTCAGAGATGGTGTCGTGTGGATGACGGCAGCGTCAGCTTGCCGCCTGTAGGTTACCGGAACACAGCGGGGAATGCTGGCGACCGGCGCGAGGATTAGGCGACGCGGCGTGAACCCTGAAATGTGTATACCAGTCTTTAAGTAAAATTCCAAAGACGGCGTCCGTGAGACTTGGATCGCCCGTAGGACAGGGGAATTGCCCCGGAATTCGAATTCCGAACGTCAACGCGTTCTGTGAAACGACCTACTGCTAATTTGGAATTACACATAACCTAAGTGACAATTTGACAAGGTTTTTAAAGAATGTACAATTTACCGTTGGTGGACAAAAGGCGAGCGGAGAGCAGTTTTGCACTTATTTCAACACCCGGGCACGCTGGGCGTCGCCTATTACCATCGGAACATGGTTTTATTAGCGTCCGATTCCGGGGCTGGAAAATATGCAACGCTTTGTTAGAAACTATCCAACTATAAGAAAATACACAACAGAATCACTATCAAAACTCACTCAAACGGGCGATTGCGCCCGATTTTGACTCGGGCTAAAGATCCCCTCGCAATTCTCTCCCTGGCAAAAATAATTCCGGTCTCTCTCATTTTGACGGAACTATAGTTACCATACCAAGTCTAAATCGGCTCGCGCCGCGAAAGCACATGCCGGACGTTCAACGAAAATTGAGCCAACTTAAATGTGTATTTTATAGACAAGAAATTTAAATGTGTATTATTACGAGATTGCATCCATTATCGGCCGGGGCCGCAGCCCAGCAAGCTATTGGCCTCGTGTCATTAGCAACTTGACTAAATAATGAAAAAAATACATTGTACTTACTGGTGAATTTTCGTATTAAGTTCTCCAACTCCCATGTTTTTAAAGATTCGATCACTTACTCCATTGAACTTGTAAGTTGTTAGATCTGTGATGTGATAGATAACCGCAAAAAAATTAACACAAGACGCGTTGACAAATCACTTCGGCGTCAGTGTTGCCAACTCCGATTTTGAAAAACGCTAGGCTAATGTATAGAAGATGTCTAAAATAGGTTAACATTTTTTTTTAAATGAGTCTACCTCGAATTAAAGGCATAAAGGTACTTAAAATAAATGATTAAAAATAATTCATAAATGATTAAAAATAATTCAGTACCTATCTAAAATTGAAATGCCGTCAAATGATACCTAAATGTGCAGTAAAATTCACCTTTGTTATTTGGTTACGAGTCTGTTGTTTTTTAGCAATATATTTGATGGAATTTTTATTTTAACTAATATATAGTAATCAATAGTAAAGTAATCAATAGTAAATTACGATACAAGTGCGAAAAATGGGAAATTTGAAACGAGTTGTGATTAAAACACGAACGAAGAGAGTTTTTTAAATCGACAGGAGTAGTGAATTACCTATAATACTTATTCTATTCGTACATGTATCGTACAACGTTTTACAATACATACCATAATTATGTAATAGTACATTACGATACAAGTGCGAAAAGGTGGAAGTTCGAAACGAGTGGCAATAAATTAAAACACAACAGAAGGGAGTGTTCTAAATCAACACGAGTTACGAATTTCCTTTTCGCACGTGTATGGTACGACGTTTTTCAGTACAGATGGTCCTCCGAAGTTTCGACCTGACAAGAAATGAATCACTTTTCACACTAGTGCGTAAAAAACGCAACATCTGTACTGAAAACTATATTATAAGTCAATAAAAATATATATTAGCCCCAGTGTCAATATATTGTAAGTAATATATTATATGTTGCCCGTGTGGTGACGGGTTAAGAATTTCACAACCCCTTTCTTCCCGTGGGTGTCGTAGAAGGCGACTGTGGGATACCTATGGGTTAAATTGTGGCGTAGGCGAGAGGCTGGCAACCTGTCACTGCAATGTCACAGTTTCGTTTTCTTTCAATCCCTTATTTGCCAAGAGTGGCACTGAAACGAGTAGATTCATGTGCTACCCCTTCATGGGATACAGGCGTGATTGTATGTATGTATGTATGTATATTATAAGTCATAATTTATTGATTATTTCTCCTCATTTCCTCGCAAATTAGGACAAATTAAATAAATATACTAAAGCAATCTAAGCCTTGGAATGCTTGAATTTTCTGCCTTAACATGTACCTATATAATTATATGCTTAAAATCCTTGCACTTTAAGATGAAGCCTCACGCGCCACGCCGAGTCACGTGATCACGCGTATATATATAGCGTAACCGAAATTGCTCTAGTGTGGCTTCACCCTTTAGGGCTTCTAGATAGAACTTGCTACAGGCTCTGCGCTGCTTTATCCGGCACTGCGTCTGAGCTGAGCCAATTATAGCATTTTTTCTGGGAAGGGGTGGATCCGTTCCTGACTTGGATACTCATGAAGAATACAAAACTGAACCCATATCGAGTCCGGCTATGCTAACGCTGCAGCGTTTTTGATAACAGTGTGCAAGCGTTATTGCGATTATTAAATAACTTTAACGATTCTGACAACACTTTCATAGTGGGCTATCAAATATGAAAAGCATGGTTAGCTTAATAGGATCAGCATGGCAATCCGTAAATAACTCACCCTTCCATTTATTTTGAAAATTGTTATATTACATCGACGTCCGCCACACACGAAAATTCATAATAAAATTGAATACCATATGGCGATGACAAATATGGTTGCTTTCAAGTTGATGCCTTAGACCAAATATGTAAAAATATGTGCCCAATGCTAAATAAAAATTTTCGATGAAAGAGCCGTGAAAATATCCCAGATCTGGTATATTTTATTCCGAGTTGGCAACACTCGCACGCGCTGCGGGAGGGGCGCGGGCGGAAGGCGGATGTACAACAGTACAAACGCTTACCCCTACTATTCACTTGATTGATCAGATTACCAATTATTTAATTTCAATGTATGGATCTGACGTTGACATTTTTTAGAGCATGTGACGTTGACGTCACGGCGAACAAACGTGACATGTAACCTCAGCCGTGCCGGTTTATTTGTTCGGCTAGCCAGTGACCACCTCTTTCCAAAAAGTCCGAAGCCACTCTCGCATCAACGCTAAGCTAAACTCCACAAGGTCGGATTTTTTATTGCATTTTTACAGTCGATTAGCATAAAATTTTGCGCGTCTTGCCATTTCGTTTTTATTGTGTTAGGTACTTTATGTCTCGCGTTATAAATATTGGCAGTTTCATCCGCGCGAGCACCGCTTAGGAGCGATTAGGAGCTAGTGTCGCATTTTGTACTCATTTATGGCTCGTATTCTCGTTTTATCGACGCCACGCTCTAGATAACGGTATATTGATGGCTTTTAGATTAGGCTTTCGGTAGGAGAGCGTAATAAGGCAGTGGATGATCAATAAAATTAGCGCGCACAATGTCCGCGCCACGGCCGGCCCGTAAGTGCCTATTAGCTGCTCGGTTTATTCTCTCGCCGCCGGAATGCTCGAATGTCAATCGCACGTTTAATAAAATGGTGTTCAATAAAGTATGGAGGTTATGGTGGTGTGAGTGACCGCTCATCTGGCTACCGTCGCGTATCAGATTCGGTAGCCGCGGCTCTATCTCGACCATTACCTTATCGTCACTTATCGATGGCCCGTACGTTCCGAAGCGAACGTCCCCGACGTATCTGTCGATGTTTAAATATGATAGATAATCATGATGCTTTTATAGCCGGGCCCCAAAAAACAAACATTGCCCGTCTATCTCAATGATCTGTGTTGGGCTCCGTAACTAGAGGTTAGAATTCGAAGACTTCAAATAAAAAACATGGCATCGTTAAAGAAATTCTTTGCATGTTCTCGTTTGAGATATGGACACTCTGAATGTATTGAAATACGTTTGTGGCTTCTGAAACCCCTGAAGATGATAAGTTATTATTTCAATAAAAGTGAGCATCGTTCTTCTGTATGTATTACTAAAATCCATTCCTCTATAGTGTAGTTCCTAGATGAATAATGTTGTCTTAGGTATCCTAAGAACGCTGAAGACTGCTCTAGAGAATATGAGACTTCAGTGGACACAGTATACCATTTTCGTCTTTTTTACAAGTTCTCTTAAAAAAAACATTTTCAATCCAACTTTGTTCACAATTCACTAGACAGTTGACCGAGATAGACATGGATGTTTCTGGCTTTTTAAATATGTTTTTAATTATAATTGTCAGGTAATTATCATGCATTGGCTCAGTAATGGGGCGCGAGTGTCGCGGCCCGGGGGGCTGCGCGGGCGCTACCGGGGCGGCGCGGGAGCCCCGGGGGGCGCTCCCACGGTCCCATAACACCCACAACACTACAGGAATGTCCTTTTTTCAAACATTTCTTTCTAACTTACGGAAGTCCAAAAAATTATTAAGCAGCAAAAACAAAAGAATGATAAAACGGTGACAGCTCAGAAAAGTTATGATACTCTTAAAAATGTTCAAAGAACAAAAGGTTCATTGTGTTTTGTGGTCCTCCTCAATGATTTACCATTCTTAATTTAATAAATTATGTCACATAGAGGCTGCGCCCGTACGCATAGTAAATGCACAATACTGCGTAGAGGCGGTTCCCAGAACCTCGGGAGTAACGAGCCCGGGGGACGGGTCATCACTCATGGCTTTTCACTTATAATGATGTTAAAAATGTTACCTAACAGCCGTTCGTGTCCACCCATTGTAGCACTGCTCAATACCCAAACAACAAAAAAAGAGACACTTTTAAAAAATGACTCCCAATTTATTTGAAGTATAAAAAGTCACATTTCCCATGACACCGGCCTGGGCGATCGGCCCGTTGCGTCCGAGCGCCATCCTTCTTTATTATATTTATTTTCTTTGTCGTTTTTTATTTGAATCACTTTGACATTTTCGAGTCGGGTCACTTATTAAATTAGCCTTTGTATTTAAATGAACAATTAATTATTGCGTGAGGTGCTCCCGGGCTTCTGTCCTGTGGTAAGATTGTGCTATATGGCTATGTATTTACATTGCGTTACAGGCTTATGTTATGTAGTTATAAATGTATAAAGTGAGTGTGAATAAATCTGTGTATTGCCAACAGTATATCTTTGTTGAGATTAAGTACGGTTAAATCTACAAACTCTTGGGTTATCTTCTAGAGGCTTATTAGGTATGACATAGAATAAGACTTAGTGTTAAAGAAATCTACACAAATCAGATTTGATTCCAAAAACTCTTATTGATGTAGACATGTAGACATAGTATAGGTAGGTATGCATATTTGATAAATTTCCCTTTTACACACCGATACATAAAACATAAATATTTTATTTCAAGACGAATAAGACCAAGTTAAACTTTAAATATAATGATTGGCCAAGCTTTAACTCACAAAAACGCCACATATCAAAATCAAAGTGCTCAGTCACTCAGATCAGTTCCCATGACCGATCCCTCAATAGCACAACAATATAAACCATCGGGACAAACAGGTAAGTAACTGATGTCCGACATTAATCCTAATGTAGCAACCTACTGGTTAAACGACGTTTAATCTAAACAAAAATATTTCAATGCGCCCAATAAAACTATGAAGCGGAGAAAAAACCTCGGCCGACTGGGCCACGGTGCTCGTAAGGCATTCGATGAGTATGACTTCTGAGAAGCAGTGCCTGGCTGGGTACTGTCATATCACGGCGATAGGGCTGTCAAGCAGGTGTCGATAAAACCACACTCTACACATACCAGTGCTCAAACTAGCTACTAGTACGTACCTTAAATAGCTAATTAGATGTAAAACACTATTCCAGGCCTTCTGCAGCAAAAGAGCAGATCTATCAACAGATCTTTAGATGCGCCCCATCTAGATTGTAGTCGATGTTTATTGGCTGTGAAAAAAAATTGGCTGTGAAAGGACACGGTACTTAATACTTATTTGTCAAATAAACACCTATTCAGTCCAGAAAAGGCCAATACTGGTGAAGAACTGGAATACCAGCCTTTCTATGAATACGAGTACATAATAAGTACATAAATTACCTACTTAGCCTGTTGAAGTGTTACTTATATACGGGGCTGTCTTTCCTCGTACTTAGTATAAGATTGGCTCTCGAAGCTTTCCTTGACGACCTTGGAAGATTATGTTAAGATATTGAGGTACTTATGAACCAAGAAGGAGGAGAAAATTTGGATCCGTAACTATGACATTTCTTAACTTAAACAAATATCGACATCACCATAGATCGAGCACGACCCTAGCCGCGAGCGCGCGCGCACGACAGATGATCAGTCATGCGCCAGATGCTGCGCGATAAGCCCGCGGTAGCCGTTCATTAATCTACCCCCCCTCCCTCCCCCCGCCACTCACCAATTAACCTGACACGGCGATACGTACACAGATTCGAGGAATCTCCGGTCTTATCCGAAACTATTTTGTTTGGATTAACTGATCGGTAGTTAATATGCTTTAGATAGTATAATGTTAAAGTCGAAAGAGAAATCATATGTTGTGTATGCATAGAGGGAAGGCAGTGACCACGGATTTCCACTTGTTACGACAATTTACTATAATACCCATTGCAAGTTACATATTATCTGTAGGTAAAGAAATCCAATAAAATGCAGATTTTTATTGTTATTTTTAACAAAGCGGCTAAAGTCCATGTCGCGGTGTGATGTTAACGATTATTTGACTGATTTAAATAAAGGTATTTAACCGTAACGACTTCAATATTATGCAGATCGCGAACGAGTCAAAGGTGCCCAGAGCGCTGCATTCTCGAAGTGGTCCAGTAGCGAGTGTAGCGACCATTACGCGAACGTCGCCCGGTCGTTATTTGCCCAGTATGTATCAATCAAAAGCAGAGTTTATGAGTGCTGTCGAGCTAATGCAGTAAACGCAGTAAGTGCTGTTTGTTTTAAGAGGAATTAATTCGAGCTATAATTGGGGGAGCACTGCGGGAGGCCAGTCGTTGAAACACTATGTGCTTACTGTGTACCGCGTGGTGCCGCTACCGACCAAGTACCGACGGACTTCCGAAGTTTGTAGTCGCGATTCATGCACATTCATGAATAAAGTTAATATTACTAGTTAGAAGATGAAATATTATGTTTTATAGTTTTATGACATGCATGGTATGGCAATCCATAGGTAGAGTTGATAAAAATAACAAAGATTTTCCTGAGGTCGAATTTTTTTAACTATAAAATAATGATTCTCAGAATTAAAGTATTAGGTACATCTGCATGTAAAGGAAGGGAAAATAGTACGAGTAAGTAATCCCGTAATCCGTTTTATGACCCACGTAATTTCATAGCCTCGCAGGCTTCACGTGACACCACCTATAAAGAATTTAAGAAATGACCAGATGAAAAAACGTCATGATAACATTAAATCCAATCTCACGTCACGAGCGGACATCTACCTACATTTAATTTAGTCAATTTACCGTTTCCTCGTCGTGCCTTACCGCTGCCGTTCGTGGAAATCGTAAACGCAGCGCCGGCGCAAGATATCATCCCACTTCACTACTTCACGCACACACCGATCTATCTTCCCTTCAACGAGTTTCCAAATTTAAACACTGTATGTCAAGACAATGGGTTCCTTTCCTAACCATTTAGTCCGTTTATATACGAGGTTGCATAAGAAAACACTAGGCTTTCTATATACCAGTATATTCGGCAATGGAGAGGATGTTTTATTCATAAAGACGGTAATGTTCGTTGCGAATCCGCGATGTCGTACAACTATGATAAATTTAGCGACGATTTATAAACGTGGGCGAATTTCTGAGGTTTCGTTGGAAAAAGCTTAAGTAACAATAGAGTGAGATGGAAATTGTTGTACTGGCACTTCGACAAAGGGGAATTCTCAATAAAATCAGCATTTTCATATGTAAAAAACAAAAAGTGGCAAGACTGGCAAGTGCCACTAATGAGGAGGCACACTCAAAGGTTATGACAGATGGCGCCACCCTATTAGTCCATTGCACTTGCATTGCACAGATAAAGAATTTCATACGTGAGAGCGAGAAGATGACATATTTTTCTCTCTCTCACATATGAATGACAGTGACATGACTAGACACTTGCACAGGCGCCGCCTGGCGGGATAAAAATGTCAGTGTGCCTCCTCATTGGTCGCGTCGTCAGTTCTAGTCATTTGGCTTTGGCCACAACAGATATAAGAAGAAGGCAGTTCCCATTGTGGTACTAAATCTAGAACTCCTATCAACTTAGAATAAGTAGAAAGTTCACATAACTAATACTCCCCCATAATTGGAATCCATTCAACCACTCGCTCATTCAGACACCATGCCAGAAATCAATACACACTGCTTAAACGTTTCCTAGCCAAATGATTAGTATTACACCTAACCCCTAGAGAGATAAGAAACTACAATCATATGAAATCTAAACGTCTTTACTACTATTCTACACTGAAGAACGCCTCGAGCACAGACAGCTTATTAATACGCACTCGGTCAAAAGTTAACCGGGCTTAAGTCGCTCGCATCGCCCACGAAGATTCATCACAATCGTCATTATTCACACACAAATTATGTAATTTCAATAAATGGAGCTTATTGAATAGTGATGAGCGTCGGTAGGCCTGCGTAGACTCCCCGTCGAGAGCCTCGCGCTGGGCCCCTAGCGACTACCACAAGGAAAACACCTCCTGATTTCATTATATCCATTGCTTCTTCAAAACTGTTCTTAAATTTTTATTACCTTACGCGTCCGCCGTGGAAGACGTACAATTTAAAATGATTTGCAATTCAAGTCTCATATTTCAATGGTAGTTAACTCTCCCAATAAGCACTTAGATCCTCATTGTGGGTGTTGTGTCTAAAATAAATGTGTTTTGTTTGAATAAATCGAGCGGGTGCCGGCAGAGGTCGCGGCGAGTGTTAATGAATGCCCACTTTAGGTACTGACAAATATAAACTATGAAATGAACTATAGGTACTATCACAATATACGAGTCTCCCCTTTGTTTATTTTATGTAGAGAAATTTATTTCCTACGCTTTTTAATTTAGTAAAAAAACACGTTTTTAGGGTTCCGTAGTCAACTAAAAACACGGATAATCTCAGTAACCGTTAGCACTAGAAACCTGAAATTTGGTACCAATATGTATATCAATCACGCCAACAAAGTGCAAAAATAAAAAATGGAAAAATAGTTATTTGTTATACAAGGGGGCAAAGTTGTATTTTAACGCCGAGTGTGAAATTGAAAAACGAGCAAGTAAAAGGATTCTATAGTTGAACCACGAGCGAAGCGAGTGGTTCGAAAATAGAATCCTGAATTTGCGAGTTTTTTAACACACGAGAAGTAAAATACTTTTGCACCCGAGTGTAACACAAAACTTTTCCCCTCACTACAGCGAGGAAACTACAACGCAAAAAATGCGTTTATCACTGCTTCCAGTAGTTTCACAGGTGGGAAATCATCTTTATTACTAGATTCACCTACTTTTATCAATTTTAAAGCAGTTAATTTGACTTTATTCAAGGTCAAATTACTTTACCCACTAGTGGATAAAATGCGTTTTTACCCGCTGGTATTAAAGGACAAAACACGTGTTTCCGAGCTAGTGAGGGGAAAAGATAATATTAATATTTTTTTTAAAATACGATTAAAGAACTTTATAAAGAGAAAATATTTTTGTTGATAAAACTGCAGTTTCGATCATAGACAAAAGCGGTCAGCAGCATGAAGGGGAAAGGAATACAGCAATGGTAAAATTTTACAATTTAGTTTTTTTTCAGTTAGAAATAGCCTGCAAACGAACTATACTGAAGCGGGGTCTCTCTGATGATTATAGAATTTCCTTTTCTATGTCTTTTACAACAAAAATGACAACGAAAAATACCTAAGTAAAAATAAACTTTTGTAAATAAAGCAAATAATATTCTGTTCTCTCCTCGTTATGACTGATGATTGTGGCCAACATGGTTAAAGGTTGTGCTTGTTTTGCCCTTCTGTAATATTTAATACTCCATCTTCTTATACTTACCTACCTAACAGTGGCGGCTGGTGAAAATTTCTGTCAGGCAATACTGAGCAAAACATTTAAAGGTACTTTACTAGTAATCAATTTTAGGTAAGCCGGTGGGAATCGGCTTGTAATGGATCAGCCGCTGCTGCTACCTAAGTACCTACTTTTATTTTATAGGATGTTTGCTATGCATTGAGTTCTAGCTACCTACTTGAAAACACCATCAGATTTTTTTCCATTCGGAAATTATGTTTTGAAACTTACCGTGAAATTCTGCATTCATAGAATCCCATGGGCAATCTGAAGCAAATTTTGCACTTGTTAATTTCATTTTATTTCGCCTGTGTGGTGACGGGTTAAGAATTTCACCACCCCCTTTCTTCCCGTGGGTGTCGTAGAAGGCGACTATGGGATATGGGTTAAATTGTGGCGTAGGCGAGAGGCTGGCAACCTGTCACTGCAATGCCTCAGTTTCGTTTTCTTTTAACCCCTTATTTGCCAAGAGTGGCCCTGAAGCTTTAGTAGTTTCATGTGCTCTGCCTACCCCTTTATGGGATACAGGCGTGATTGTGTGTGTGTGTGTGTGTGTGTAATTTCATTTTATAACTGCCTCTAGGAACCAGTTCAGGAATTGTGGTTTTCAGAAATCTCATGGCCGCTGTACACATATGGCCAACGGTTCCACCAACCCCCTTAGCCAAGCGTGTAGAGGGCTACTTGGCCGTAAGTTGGCAGTTGGCGCTTGCGCTTGCCGGCCAACCGATTGGTGTCGGTTTTTTGTCCACACATCAAAGGATCTTGGCGCCAATGGCCAACTGCGTTTACACGTTGGCGCTTCATTCAGTTGGTCGTCAGCCGTCAGAGAGGACAGTAGTGAAATATTTACGAAAATAATAAGTTTATCTATGCCAATAATAGTGTAGATTTTAGGAAATAAAATAACCTTGCAAATGTTTAATGTATTTCCTAACTACGGAACCCTAAAAAACCGGCCAAGAGCGTAGTAGTTTTCCGTATTTTTCTCAAAAACTACGGAACCTATCAAGTTCAAAACAATTTTCCTAGAAAGTCTTTATAAAGTTCTATTTTTGTGATTTTTTTCATATTTTTTAAACATATGGTTCAAAAGTTAGAGGGGGGGGACGCACTTTTTTTTCCTTTAGGAGCGATTATTTCCGAAAATATTAATATTATCAAAAAACGATTTTAGTAAACCCTTATTAATTTTTAGGGTTCCGTACCTCAAAGAGGAAAAACGGAACCCTTATAGGATCACTCGTGTGTCTGTCTGTCCCTCTGTTATAGCCGATTTCTCCGAAACTACTAGACCGATTTACTTGAAATTTGGTACACATATGTAAACCTGTGGCCCAAAGACGGATATGTAATTTAATTAAATTAAATTTAATCATAGGGGTCACTTTTGGGGGGTAAACTTCAAAATTAAAAATCAAAGTTATTAAAACTATATTGTGTTATATATCAAATGAAAGAGCATTTTATGAGCATTTGAAATATATTTTTTTTTTAATTTTTTATTTTGGTACTTTAGAAGTAATTTAAGAAAATAGACAAAAAATGACCATTCCCCCCCCTTATCTCCGAAACTACTTAGCGTAAAATTTTCAAAAAAATACACGAGATAGCCCTCTACCTGTAGATTACAGGAAAACCTATTAGAAATCTACAGTCAAGCGTAAGTCGGACTTATGAGAAAAAAACTCAAATTAAGATTTTCACTCACTGACGCTGCAAGTAGTTACTAAACGTCTTAAAATTTTGTAAGCGTGATGGATAGGTAGAAAGAAATTCATTTCTGTCTTTTTATTTTTAGAAATTGTTCAATTTTTTTTTCATTTTCCAAAATGACTTAAGTTCCTACTAAAAAGGAGGCGCTTAAGACCGTTTGTAAGTGGACTGAGCAAAATTTTGTTCAAATCGGTCCAAAAAAAGGTCTCTGTTGACGAAAACATAGAATTTGTGCCACCGACAGCCCAAATCTGAGGTCCATTTCGTTTCCGAGATATATACGTAAAGTCTTGAAAGTGCGAAAAGTTAACTTTGCCATCACAGTCGTTCAGGCGCTCATGAGTTCTTTGTATGGAAAAGTCGAAAACCGACTCGCACTTGACCAATGTTCATAGAACGTTGTGGTTTTTTACGCGGGTCCGCGACTGACGACGTTCGAATGTTTTGTTCGGAAATGTTTGAGGGTGGTTTCTCTGAAACGTCGCCGGCGGCGGGTGGTTCGACGGGCGAAGGTCACACGCCGCACGCGACGGTCTGTATTCGTTTTGCACAATAGCAACGGACGGCGGGTGGCGTCTTGATATGGAAAATGACTGACTTCACTAAAGATAATGATGAACTAATGGATGAATTGTACTTCTGTGAACTGTTTTCGATATAATCGAATATATGATGTAAATTTTTCTTTACTACAATGCAAGTGTTTGAGTACCAAGTTAAAAATTTCACTTTCTTTTTGCCGGTTTCATACAAAAATATCGTTTGACTGTCTCTTTTTTTGGGTAAAATCAATATTTATATGGAAACGGATTAAGTCGCGTATAATCTTCTTCCTCTAAGAATTACAATGTAAGTATGTTTGCATTCATTTTGATCAGAGCACAACACAACAGTTCAAAAATCAGTCTACCAGAGCTTCTGAGTTCCGTCGCCGGCGACGGGTGACCAAGGGTCAGAAAACCCACGCACCCGCGACCGACGGCGTGTGGCAGAGCGGCACATGTGGCTCACATCCAGATCCAGACGCCGCCGGGCGCGTGTGACGGGCCAGAGAAACCAGGGCCTTAGGCCTAGGTGATTATCGCCGCGCCGCAGAGGACGCGCTGAGGGGGGGCGGTGCCTACAGCAGTTGTAGTTGTATGCATACCTAGCTCACGCACACAGACGCGTCCGCTGGCGCCGCCAGGGGCGGCTCACTCCGCTATCCTATCGCCGCGCTACAAGTATATCCTGGCGGCCGCGAGCTGTGGCCGCGAGTTCGCGGCCTACTCAGGGGTGGCGCACATTCTCACGGAATGCACGTTCGCACTTTCTATTGTTACTTTACGTCGCGAGGTTTTTTAAGCGATGTCCGCGGGTGGAATGGCTAATAATACTTAGTTAAATAGACATATTGTATAAAATAAATACCAAAAGATATTCTTATACAGATCTACTACTGATTAAGTCCCACGGAAAAGTTCAATAAGGCTTGTGATGTTGGAACCTTGAACAAAAATATATAAATACAGCGTATATACCTAGAAAGTACTCAAGACTTGAATATAATAATATAACATTTAATGTGAGTATTTATTCGTTTGGATCCATTGGTAACCCTATCACCGGACGCCGCGCACGTGCGGCTCGTTTCTTTGTAAGAATGTTGTAGGTATTTAAAAAGGCGGCATTTCGGAAACATCAAAGCAGTGGGCCTTCTTTACTTGTGCTATTATAATATATTCTGTGGCGCCGCGCCGGTGTCCGCGTGCGCTCTTTGCAGTGTGCGCTGCCGCTGCCACGAAACGTTTACCTACTCCGTGTAATACTGATAAAAGAAAGTATTGACATGAATTCACACGTTTCGGAAATGACTGTAGGTATTTTAAATATTTTAGCACAATATGTTTTTTGCCTCTTATTGCCTATTATATAATATATACATACCTACTATGGCAATTCTATCACAGCGCAGAATATGCAGAAGCCGTGCAGAAGCCACATGGTGGTCTGTAGCAGAAACTCAATATAGACATTTTTAGAGTTTTTAAAATAAGTACCTAAGTAGGTACGTGAAGTAACATGGTAAATTAAAAAAAATATCATTAGATACTTATTGCGAAGGTGTAAACAATTTCCTTCGTTTTGCCACATATCAATAATTACCTATCTATATTAAATTCATTAATCCGTATACATTACATTTTTACAGTACGGTAATACTTATAGAGCAGGCTCCAAGGGGATGTTCGTTTGCAAAAATAGCGCACCTCATTCTGACTTCAGGTATATATTTTATATATCCCGGACACCATATAAACACATGTTGCCAACCAGTTTTGTGGTCCCCTTCCCCGCACCCCGGCAATCAAAAATCGCATACAAAGAAAATTTTTTTTTTCATCAAACCATGCCGTGTGGGGTATCAAATAAAAGGGCTTACTGAGTAGTTCACGAATATATAGCATACTATAACATTTATTACACTTCCTCTAAGAATTTTTTTAAAGTTTACTAAAATGCTCGATTTTCGAGTTAACTTTAAACCACTATTGCTTGAGAAGTTATGAATCTATTTTAATCATTATTATTTTAAATAACTAACAATAGTCCATTGTATACAAAATAATAGTTAATACAGTCAAAAAGTTGCATGGGAGAGCGAGGGGAGCAATCAAAGATGGCGAGTTTCGATATTTCTCTCGTGGCCAAACGTTGTGTATAACTGTTGTTTTAGATATTTTTTCTACTCCCGAACTGTTATTCGTCATTTACAGGGTCGTGCACAGATCTTTAAAACCCTACATAAAGGTCTATTCCCCAAAGCCAGCGTCCGCCGGCTTTCCGCTCATGCGCGCAGTATCGAAAAAACTGAAAACGCATTGTTTGGCTCTGTAACCATGGCAACGCCTTATAACGACACTGCGGGCGTGCGCGGAAAGGCTTTGCGCAGCCGAGCTGACAGTACAAACCTTTGAGTCAAAATACAGGAAACAGTGTGAATTTCACGAAATTTATTCAAGAAAACTATTAAAAACTAAGTGCATGGTCGTAGAAAAAGTATTGTATGCAACGGTGTTTAACTGAGTCAAAAAATACTCGTGGCGTCTCAATAACAATTTTCGGCCTCGCCTCAAATTGTTACTCATGCCACTCGTCTTTTTTGACCTCCTTTAAACGCCTGTTGCATAAAATACTATTTTCTACTCCTGCTTTCCTCCTCCCACTTTAATCTGTCAATTATATTGTCCCGCAATCAAATTCCACTCAGAAACCGAATTTTAAGAACCATATTGAAACAAAAATTTTTGATTGCTCCCCCGCTCCTCCATGCAACTTTTTCACTGTACGAACTATTGGTTCGCAAACAATAGACTATTGTTAGTTATTTAAAATAATAGTGATTAAAATATATTCATAACTTCTCAAGCAATAGTGGTTTAAAGTTAACTCGAAAATCGAGCATTTTAGTAAACTTTCAAAAAAATTCTTAGAGGAAGTGTAATAAATGTTATAGTATGCTATATATTCGTGAACTACTCAGTAAGCCCTTTTATTTGATACCCCACACGGCATGGTTTTATAAAAATTTTTTTTTTCTTTGTATGCGATTTTTGATTGCCGGGGTGTGGGGAAGGGGACCACAAAACTGGTTGGCAACATGTGTTTATATGGTGTCCGGGATATATAAAATATATATCTGAAGTCAGAATGAGGTGCGCTATTTTTGCAAACGAACATCCCCTTGGAGCCTGCTCTATTACCCCGTTATTCATAAACGTACACTAAAGTTATCAAGCCGATAAAGTTCGTTTGTCCCTTTCCGACGTATTGGTGTGATAGAAAGGGACAAACGAACTTTATCGGCTGGATAACTTTAGTGTACGTTTATGAATAAAGGTGTTAAAATTTATAGCTACGAAATTTTACATAAAACACCTACTTTAAAATAAAATAAAAAATGTTGAATTTGGTTAACATTATAAAAGACCTCACGCAAGCTGTGCTAATTAGTTCGCAAATTCGTCGAGAGGTGGCGCTAAATACAATTATGCTCATTAGAGAACCTATACTTCTAGCCTAGCCCAGTCTTTAGACTTATGTGAGTAACGTAAAAGTACCTAATAGTTTTGTAGGTACGGAACCCTCGGTGGGCGAGTCCGACTCGCACTTGGCCGGTTTTTTAAATACCTATCCAACAATATATCACACGTTGGGGTTGGAATGAAAAAAAATATCAGCCCCCACTTTACATGTAGGGGGGGTACCCTAATAAAACATTTTTTTCAATTTTTTATTTTTGCACTTTGTCGGCGTGATTGATATACATATTGGTACCAAATTTCAGCTTTCTAGTGCTAACGGTTACTGAGATTATCCGCGGACGGACGGACGGACGGACGGACGGACGGACGGACGGACGGACGGACGGACGGACGGACGGACGGACGGACGGACGGACGGACGGACGGACGGACGGACGGACGGACGGACGGACGGACGGACGGACGGACAGACAGACATGGCGAAACTATAAGGGTTCCTAGTTGACTACGGAACCCTAAAAAGATAAATGTTCTTATCAGAATATTCAAAACATTGTTAATATTTCAAATAATTTAATTTTACTACGGGGTTATTATTTTTTAATCAAATTTTTCTGACAACGTCTATGACCTAGAATTTCCTAGACTTTTCCATTCCACGTCCATCTTTCATGAAGAGCCAATGCCAAGTGATTGGTTCGCCAATGTGTAAACAGCGGCTCTTATCTTGGCCAAGGGGTTTCATCATTTTAAGTATAGGAAACTAGCCTATTATGAATGACGGAAGTGCTCGGGTAACTTCGAAAGGGAAATTTTGATATGATGGAAATAATGGTGATTCTTATGCGACTTTTGAAATTAGACGACATTCGGAATTACCCTAATGCACCTTATATCCATGATATACCTAAGATGGTTGTGAAACTGCTCCGATTTTCTGTGAATTGTTAAGTCCATGAATTTTATATTAATAAAAATAAATACGAGCCATGTTCAAGGTGCAAGTGCCTCGAGGAATCCATCGAATTCCTCGCAGCAGCGGGCGCGTATCGATCACCGCTGTACGCGGAGTGTAAACGTCAACAAAACGTCGCGCGCCCCGGCCCCGGCCATCACACTTATCAAAACAGTACAAAACGCAGGTTGTTATCGATAGGGATCACCGCGACAAGCCTCTAAATCCGTTTTTTGTGGGTTGACATCGCGCTAATAATACTCATGAGAAAAATGCGCGCCGGACCCCCGTCATCCTCCTTTTGTTTTTAATTTCTACCTCAGTGGCACCGATTTAATTGGGCTCAACTCGAGCGAGCGCACCTCCGTATTTCACCTCGGCTCGCTTCATTTGAATATTTAAAGCATTTCGGGTCCCCGCCGTATTATTTTCTTTGGTTACACATATTTATATATTTATTTCAGACCCGGCGTCATTTATTTGGTGACGTGACTTACCGATGTCGCGTCCTTCCCAGTATCGACATAGTTAACGCGGTGAATTCTCTCGCGTTCCATTTAAAAGTTTGAAGTTCCCCGTAGTTTTTCTTTTTGTCGCGCCGGCTGTGGCTGCGGCTGCGGCTGCGGGACGGAGGCGCGGCGGCGCGGGCCGGCCGCGTGCGGCGCGCTGCTCTTCGTTGTTTTCTCGTTCTCGCCAGCCTTTATCTTCAACAAGATTGCTCGTTTTTAAATGAAGTTATATCGTCCCGATTGAACACCGGACCAAGAAGGCGAGGCGAATTTTTAATTAGTTTCCAAAGATAGAGAATTCTAAGGAGGAATGCGGGAGCCGTGTTGCGAGAGTGCGCCGATTTCTTAATTGAGACGTGAACATAGCGTTTCGAACAGCGAGAGGCGATTTGTTGAAAACAAGAAGATTAATTATGAATGGAAGTCTTAAATCGACGGCCGGTGCAAGCGGCCAAGTTGCGCGTATTCGCTAATGAAGAGAATTAATGAACGCCATTTTTCGTAGTGCCATATCGAAGAATCGCGTGACGCCGGCAAGCGCGCGTCACTGCCGACGATTATTTCATTAGCGATGATACTTTCATCGCAAAAGAGAAGAAAAAGGTTGGGTAATGGCATGGCTATCCTACGCTGAATAAAATTACGTTAAACTCATAATACGTGTAATTAGCGCGTTTAAATTATAATAATGCATTAAGGAAGAAAAAACGTAGGTAGTTTAACTGACAAACAAGTGCTATTAAAATATTACTGGGCTGGTACTAGAGCCACAACATTGAAGCCGATGTTGTCAGGTTCTCTTTTGATAAATTCACGGCAAACCTTAGCGGCATCCTCTAAGAGCCCTTCGGCAGTGGTGGGGCCGTGGTCGATGGGTCGATCTTTACGCCCGTCCAGCTCGTACAAGTGGCCGTCCTTATGAATGAAGGTGACGAAGTGGTAGTTAACAGGTTCTTCGGTCTGCTCAGTTTCGTGGCTAGTGCTACGAACTAAATCTTTGTACGCCTCAAGGATGGCGGTGGATCTCTCTAGCAGCTCACCTTTGGCCGCGGAGTTGAGGCCTTTGGCTTCGTCGATGTAACTCTTCAGGAGTCCGTCAACGAGTTGTATTTTATTGTCGTTGTTGGCGATGCTGTGTACGAGGGCAATCGTGCCGCACACGTTGCTTAGGACTTGTTTAAGGTGGAAGACGTTTTTAGGGAGCTCCTCCTGCGATGTTTTCAGTTCGGATTCCTCTATGGTGCGGTGCACTTCGTAAGCATCGGAGAGCGGGAACAGCAGGACGACGGCGAGCACAGGTCGCGGCACCCACCCCAGGGCCTCTTCTTCCAGTCCTATGACGTCCACCATCCGCCAGTTATCGGGCACCCCTAGCTTTTGTAGGTACTTGTTCATAGTGTCGGGGTTCGACTCCATTGGAAGTGCTTCCATTTTTATTTGGTATATGTTATCGTGAAATAGCAACCAAAATAGAAATTCTTTTTCCAGCAGTTTTAAATTGTCAATGTCAATCAATTAGTCTTTAGCCAAGATTATTTGAAGATTATAGATTTCTGTCTATGGTCTTCAATAGAAGCTGTCCGTCAGGTTATATATTTACAAATTTAAAAAAAATCAGCAAAAAGGTAACTATCGGCAACTATCGGTGATAAAAGTATGCACCATTTTATTGTTTTAATATATTTTAATCTACGATTAAGGACGATATATACTACCGGGACTGTCAGCCCATACAAAAAAGTGTAGGTACCTACCCTGAAATGTATGGGCCTTTTAGGGATAAAATTAGATGGCGCTGTCTCGCAGCCTGGAAGTGGAAAAATCATATTTTCCCTAAATATTCCTGCGTGTTTTTATTTTTTATAAGAACAAACGACATATTTCTTTATTTAATTTCTCTTCTATCGGCCCTGGGATCTTAGAACCTAATTGGATTCAATAAGTTTTTCATCCCTATATTTACAATCACAAAGAAACAACCTAGTCCAGGCAATTGTAAACCACTTTCTCTAATAACAATTCAGTCTTTATTTGCAATGCAATCAAGGCACTAATACTAGTTTTGGTTTGACCTAATGTTGACTAGCAGAGCATGCCTGAAGGGTTTAAGTCGTGTCAGAAAGTTTTACCCCCTTATTCATAAACGTTCACTAAAGTTATCAAGCCGATAAAGTTCGTTTGTCCCTTTCTATCACACCAATACGTCGGAAAGGGACAAATGAACTTTATCGGCTTGATAACTTTAGTGAACGTTTATGAATAAGGGGGTAAGTAAGTAAAAACAAATATAATTAAGTAGATACCTATTAATGGTGTGATATTTAACGCCATCAACGTAAACAAATACAATAAAAACTTACGGACAGCAAAACAAGCGTAGCGTCAACATAAAAAGGCAATAAAAATAATGAATTCAGAATCATTCCATTTTTTATAGCTGTGAGATGGCCTACAAGAACTGAAAACGCATTTCTAAGAAAACATATAAAACTAAATGGTTTGTGTAAATTACTATAACAAATAGCAGTCAACATTTCTTTATTTCTTCGACTTTGAGTAGCTTGCTTACTACACTAGGTACCTATTTACTAACACAGATACGTTAAGCATCGTATTTTCATCTTTTTCCTACGTGGATATTAGATATTAAAGTAGGCAAGTCATTATAACCGAGTAACAACGAATGGTACACACAAAAAGTACAAAAAAAAATCGCTCAATGCCTCCAAAATTAACAAAACCGAACTTTAGTCACTTACGGTTCACTGACCTACCAGTAGATACCGCAGGTAACACTATATACAGGGTGGGGCCTGTAACAAAAGCGAAAAATCAAACTGTAGGCTACACTCCTTAAACTGACCAACATTTGTTCAGTGACTTTTAAAAATTATGAAGTCTTTAAATTTTTAATATTTCATACAAAATAAATATTAGCTTCAATGTACGCCATTATTGTTGTCATTGACGTTGTCTGTCACACTTTAGACTTAACAGAATTCGCAATACATTACCTCTTAGAAAAAACTTTCAAGGGTGATAAAATTCTAAATACAAGTTATTTTTAAAAGTCGCTGAACAAATGTTGATCAGTATAAGGAGAATAGCCTACAGTTTAATTTTTTGCTTTTGTTACAGGCCCCACTCTGTATTTTTTTTCTAATGGGCAAAGGCCTCTCGACATTCTATTACCAAACAATTATTCCTTCCCCGTCGATAATCGCACTAGGTGTTCGAGTTCACGCGATCTCAGTAGATAGCGCATTGACGCGATCGTATCACCGTATTGACACCCGGCGTAATTGATATTAATTGCAAGATGCAGGTGCTTTTTGTCTCGTCACGTGCTCGACGGCTTATGATTGTAATTTCTTTTTTATTAATTCACTGTTATTATGAGTTCGACTTCTCAAATTAAAGTAGCACGTGCAGTTTCGAAGACAACTCGTAACTACAGTCTAAGAAAAAGTATAACAATTTGAAAATGCCAATACTGTAGCGTCATCCCTTTCAAAAATCAATGTAAGAAAATGAAACGACACTATAGTGTTGCCACAAGCTTTTATTTAATTTGTGTTGTTTTTTTTGTTACACTAAACATATTACCCGTGAGTGTAGGTATAGAATTGTACGCTTGGGTATATATTTTTCACTAATACAGCGCGTAGATCATATTTATTCATCAAAAACGTATGAGGCTTGACAATTCTTCATGGCATATCTCCTCCATGTTATAGGTAAGATTACTTATCACTAGGCTTAGGACTTTTTATGGCATACCGTGGTTCTAAAATCCGTGGAGTCGACATCTGAAAAATTTTCGAAGTCAAAGTCAAAGTCCAACAGTATGAAGTCATATTAAATATAAGTATTTATACATACTGTCACTAGTTAATTTTTTTTTAATACTACGTCGGTGGCAAACAAGCGTACGGTCCACCTGATGGAAAGCGGTCACCGTAACCTATGGACGCCTGCAACTCAAATAGTGTCACATGCGCGTGCCACCCCATTAGAAACTTGTACATTCCCTTTTGCTGTGTTAAATACACAGCAAAAAGGAATGTTACCTAGTTAATTTTAATCGAACGACCGAACGTGGTTAATATTAACTAATAATGTTATTTATTAGTAAATTTTATCATAATCGTATATAATAATACCAAAAAATTACTATTAAGATAAAATCAACCACGTTCGATTAAAATGAACTCAGTGACGATGTGACAGTGTGTATAAAATCATCAATTACTTGGGGTCGGCGCAGCATGTCTTTCTCTTCCATACATCTCTGTCACTCGTCATCTCATCATTAACTTGTTTTAGTTCCATATCATCACAGTCCATCCACCTCTTCTTCGGTTTTCCCCTCGTTACTTCCACCACCTTCCACATTCATTCGTAATAAATGCCTTTCATCCCTCCGCATTACATGTCCATACCATGCTAGTCGATTCGCTCTTACTTTTTCAACAGTGTGTATAAATATTTATATTTAATGTGACATCATACTTTTGGACTATGACTTTGACTTTAAAATTTTTTCATATGGCGACTCCACGGATTTTAGAACCACGGTATGCCATAAAAAGTCCTAAGCCTACTTATCACCCTTGAAGAACCGAGTCTGGGTCTGGGACAGAATTATTATACTGAATCGCACTTAAAGCAAGTACATATATATCTAAAGCAAATATAAAGTATCTATTGTGGCGGAGTACCTGATGATCTGGAGCAATAGTGTAAACATGCCATAAATACCCAACATCTTGATGATATTTATTAGATCCTGTTGTCCCTCATCAGGGGCATATGGCTCTTAGGGAGGATTTCCACTGTTTCCGGTCCGACGCGGCTTCCTCCAGGCGCGCTCAGCCCCACCCACAGAACACCCACCAAAAGCCAACCACCAAACCTATTGAACCTAAAATCTAGACGTGTAAAAAACATAGCTCCACAAAGCACACGATTATACGCGATACCTTACCCAAATCAATAGTGCTTAGCCCAGAAATAAGTATAAGTTGCACGTAACTCCGATTACATTACACCATGTTGTAACACCAGGTCAGAGCTTCTCTCTTATTAAGGCGTCACATTTTGTCAAACAACGTCCATTAGGGCAGCCGGGGCGGGGCTGCTGGTAATAGTGATCATTAGAGATAAGTTTGTAATAGAGACTGTTAATCTCCACGAACAAAGTGAGTGAGAGAGAGAGTTCTGCAACCAGAGTGCAGAAAGAGAGCCTGAAACTAAAGATTTTTTTTTCTAGAAGTGGTAAGTATGTGTGTACAATCTAATATTTTATTTAACAACATAAATCAATATTATTAATCGAGGCAGAATAGGTTAAAATCTATGTAAAAGTGGTACAGAGATTTCAGTATTACTATACTCGAAACGCCATCAAATTTTGTAATAGGGAACTTAACTGTTGTTAAAATAGAATATTTTATACCAAGCACGAAATAAAACATCAGATAATTATAAGAAAAACATGAACAAAAGTTATTTTTAAATCCAATTCCTATTTAATAAGTCAGGTAGAAATATATAAATAAAGTAACTGAGTTGACCGTGACGCCACTCAATATAATTTCATATAAATTCCATATTAGCAAGTCGTTTAAATTCGTTTTGACAGTTCTAAGAAGAAGCTGATTTGACTAGAAGGCAAGTAGCCTATTTGAACAGGCCAGTCTGAGTCATTCCGGAAAACCCCAGTGCACATGGCCTATGTAATCACGACCAGAAAAAATCATAGGTAATATCTATTACCTACACAAAATGGCGACACATACTAGTATTTCAACGTACTTTATTAGGAGTTCACATCGTAATAACAACGAAAACTGAATTAATAAAGAATATTAATCTTTTGTATCACTACCTAAAACGAACTACCTCGCAATCTTGGAAGATTAGCAGTCTTTATAATCAACTAGTCTCTAATCTCCATGTAAGAACAAAGGTCTGCAAGATGACTTACTTAAGTATACATCCAGGCTCCACTTAAAGAGCTTGTAGAGAAAATTATAATGTTTGAGTAGCATGTGAGTAGCCATTTACCCTTTTTCTGCAATTATAGTTATCGACGTTTTAAAACCTGTTTTTAGTTGAACTTATTTAAGTCTTAGCCTTTGGATAAGCAACGAATGATAATGAAAATAAGTTCTATTTAAGGTGGTTCGAAAAAAAAGTTTTGGTGTAAACGATTTTTTTATATATTCTGTCAAACAAAATAAAACTTATGGGTAAACCCTAAAGAAAAGAATGCATATAGTTTTTCTTTGTTCTTATTTACTTTTTTATATTCATTTAGCGCTAATAAATATTCGAAAGAAGATATATGAGCACAGTTTTATGAAATAACAGTGTTTAAGGACGTGATAAAACGCTTTTGTATGGAAAGCGAATCACCACCATAATGAACTTTTCAACATACTTGCTCGTAATAATCGTAAGGATGTTTTTGAACCGTTTTTAGGCGTTGACTTTTACTGTTTTAGCCAATTTGGGGACCCGGAGCACACTTTATTTTCAAGGAGCTGGCGAAGCGCCTCGTAGATGCTACGGGCACACCTCGGACACTGGCGGTTAAATATAAGAAAGAGGCGCGTTCCTAGCACACAGTCTAGGCTCGTGTAGGTGAACACGTACTATGCTTGTATGAGTGAAATATGACATGTCGACTGTTCGCGTTTTTGACAGGCGGTAACTCTGAGGTAACCGAGAGGGGGTGGGCGGCACTTTCAGCGGGGAGCTGAAGTGGCCATACTGTACGATAGTACTCTTTATTATACTGTGCTACGGGTGACCAGAGGGCTGGTTCGTTTCTTGCGGATAAGCAGCGCGGCAATGCTACTAGCCTTCTGGGCACCCTACCATCAGGCGCCGAGTTTATATTTATTCAGTGTTACGAGTATATTAAGTTTAGTACTTTAAGTTCTTTTTATGTTTTATACAACACAACACATGTACTAATTTTATTAATTAATATGCACATTTTGTTCTTTTCCTCGCAAGTGTGTTGAAAAGCATCGTGTGAAACACGTGTGCACTGTGTAACTAAAGCTCCCTCACCTTTACTTATTTACTTACTTGACTAACCAACAGTATAGCTAACCCCCCTTTAAATATACCCCGTAAATTTGGCCTTGTGATCGTCTAGCGTGAATAAGTAGAACCCTTCGATGTGAACCGCGATAACTTAGATCCTTTAATGAGTATCAGCTGTATTTTTGACTAATATTTAAATTTTTATTTATTTATATTTTAAAGAAGAATAAAAGTTATTGTAGCATAATAATGTAGTGTTATAGAAGAGTATTTTATCAGATTTAGGCCTAGAAAGTTATATGTGAGAAAATTAATGACGTGATGAAGAAATTTTAGAATAAAAGTTAGTGAGTGAAACATACATGAAATAAATATTAAAAAATATTTTGGTAATCATCCGCTACGCCTTATTAGTGATCCCGGCTTGGGCAAGGGCTTGCGATACGGTATGGGACCCCTGACCTGATCAAACCACTTTATCAGGATCCTAAGCAAGTAAGCCTGAAGGGCTATCTATCTAAAAACTAACCCCCTTTTTGTTTTGTCTCTTTTTCCCTAGCTAAACCCCCTTTCCCCAATACTGCTAATAGACCATAACTTCTCGATTTTTCTAATGTTTTATCGAAACACCGAGCAGTTGCTAACTTTTATAAGAACTAAGTCTACTAACTTTTCTAAGCTTTTGACTTTCCATCAGTGGACGGCGCTCGCATGCCACTGGGCCCTATAACAAACCTATGCTTTTTATTCCAAAGAATAGTTTGTTTCCCTAACCAACTTGATAGAATTTACCTTGAAAAACCAGTTAGCAACACTAAGTGTCCCGCAGCCACACCGAAAAATCAGAAATTGCTACCACAATTATTAATTTCACTCAAATAAATTAAGTAATAAGAGATTTTATAAATTACCAGTTTTACCACATATTTTAAGATAGTAAACACCACATTTAATTTCCATTTAAACCATATAAATAGTAGTAGTTAAATTATTTCTCCACAATACACGTTGACCAATTATATTCCAAAACCAATCATAAAAGAACTCTACTTTCATAGAAATAGTGTGTGACTCTACCCTAATCCTATCGTTTTCCCTACTCTAACATATCTGAAACACAGACCCTCACTTACCATAGATCTTGTGTTCAGAATATGTACAAGTGTATCCCTACTAGAACTGTACAGTTCAGCCAGCGAAGCTGAGATAGGCAACCTATAGGCTTGTGTTCTGATCCCCCCCTCTGCTCTTGCCCGCGGGCTAGGGTAGCAGAGAGTAGATCGCCCTATCCGTGTATATATCCAGTATTCTAGGACACACCAGTACCAGCCACATGGGAAACCCAGCTGCGATCAACTTTACTTAGATGTGGATCGATCACAACCTAAATCCCCAGCGACCAACGCCAGCATGGACTAGAGCACCGAGTAAATAAATATAAATATATATAGGACCCCAGCCTCAAATACTGCCGACTTCAGTGAGCAAGGATTACTCCTAATGTCTTTCGTCAATCGTGAAAGTCCTCACTTCCATCTAACAGTTGGACTCTTTGAGACCGGTGAGAAAGTACGCCTTTTGTAAGTAAATAAAGACGCCCAAGCCCTCCACTTGGAACAAAAAGACTCCTAAACGCCTTATGTTTAACAGCCGCAAGGTATAAAGCGCTTAGCCGGACAACAGTCTGTCACAAACAATGATCTGGCTTATAACTTTCACAAAATAACCCCATAGAAAATTACTAAATTCAATTTTACTGACCAACTAAACAAACGAATGAAGTTTCCTTTACGTGCTATAATCTAAGCTTAGTTTTGCAAGAATTTCTCCCTACAAAACCAAACACAGACTTATCTCCAAGCACCAGCCATACATCGACCCAGTCTTTGTATTGCTTGACGGCACTCACGAAACAAAGCACAGAAAACTTCACTATACACATCAATTTAAATGTAACACTACACTATAAATAGAACACTAAATTAACCCCACAACTGACAGTAAAGCAATTCCACCACAGGTCTAGGTTCAACTGTACGACGATATTGTCCCCGCACAATCAAACAGAGACACAATTTCAAAGTTTTCCTATCACTTAGAATAATTTCCAAGTAAAAACAAACAGAGAAATAATAGCAGAACAACTTCACTCACCAGTATAACACACGAAAGCCAGAGACACTGTTAGTCTTGTAGATATTTTAAGAATGACGCGCGTCGGCTCGCTCCGACCCTTTTATAGATCTTAATCGTGACATACCGTCGACTATCGACGTACCATCGACATACCGTCGACTATCGACACAGTATCGACACACAATCGACATAACATCGACATACTATCGACATACCATCGACTATCGACACAATATCGACATAACATCGACATACTATCGACTATCGACACAATATCGACATAACATCGACATACTATCGACTATCGACACAGTATCGACATAACATCGACATAACATCGACACAACATCGACTATCGACACAGTATCGACATAACATCGACATACTATCGACTATCGACACAGTATCGACATAACATCGACAGAAAGCCATTAACTTGCGCACATAAGAAAAAGATCACAAGTGCTTTGTTTACACTCATACGCTCTACGCAATAAAGTTCACGATCATCACGCGGATGTTTGCTTATTAACACGTGCAGATTGCAGCTGTTTTAGAGAGAGACAGAGCTATTGGTATTGATACCTATGTAGTCCAATAGTGGAGTGTTCCGTAAATATTTTTACGTAAATATTATTTTGTGAAAGATTGTTTAAATCAATTTAGTAAGTAACTTCGCAATGAAAGATCACACCTATTCCTAATTGTTACACTGAATGATATATTCAGGAAGTATAATAATCAATATTAGTCATTATTACCTCTCTGACTCGTAATTGGAACCAAGACATAATATCGGAACGCTATGCAGTTGACAACTGTCAGTGTCAGTATTTCGTCCATGTGAACGTAGTTTGTTGATAAATACGTTTTTCCAACCTGTTTTACATTTAATAATAGTGAATTTTATCAGTGATGACGTAACTAAACATGTGATTAACCATCAAAGATATTATTTGTTAAAATATTCAATGAAATCCCGAAGGAAATATGCACCAAAAAGTTGGTCAAGGAAAAGTTGATTCGCCGTAAGTTTTATATGTAATAACGAGTCCATTTCCTCGTCATAGACGCTTGTTCTGTTACAACTTATATATATTTAAAGGGGGGTTAGCTATACTGTTGGTTAGTCAAGTAAGTAAATAAGTAAAGGTGAGGGAGCTTTAGTTACATTTGGTGACGTGACCAAGGGATTTAAGATGTGCTCTATAGAACACATCTTGGATACCAAGGTTTACAAATAAATAATAGAAAGTAGCCTTGCCAGGCTACTTTTGGTGCCGAGTAACCAGAATTTTTAATAACCTTATTTTATTAGCCTTACCAGGCTACATTTGTTGCTGCGAAGACGAGTGGGTGTGCTGTATTTCTGACTTATTTCATCTCTAAATAAAACTCATATACCTAATATTTTTATTCAATCGCTATTTCATAAAAACTAAAATAACTTTATTGTTAATAAACACGTCTATAGTATTTTCTTCCATTGTTGGTTCTTGCCGCGTTCCGGGCGAAGTCGTGCATCAGTGGAGGATCAGTTATGTTTTCGTCTTCCTCTGGCATCTGGAAAAAAAAAATAACATTAAAATAGCGTAGTAAAGTTAGACAAAATCTATTTCTAGGAAATTAGCTCATAATCGTAGGGGTTGAACTAAACATCGTCCCGAATAGGCGATTTCAGCATCGCTCGGTTTGCATTGCTACGTAGTAATTGTTGGCATTGGTGCATCTTGACGTTCCCTTGCGCCTGTGCGTAGTACTATTATTTATTCTGTGTCTTAATGTATGTTTTTATGGCTGTTGTATAGGCGGGGCAAGTACTGGAAATACTAGGTACTTATATAGAAAAATACCCATGTATCTAAAATAATAGGAAGCGCGGAACTGTAGCACTTTAGAAGAGTTTGCCACCTAGTGACCGGAATTGGAAACATAAGTGTGTGAACTATGTACAATAGCAATAGAATTCCATGTTAAAACAAATAGTTCTCTATATGTCTAGTACATTTTCATAGCAGGTTCTGCCATCTTCAGGGCTATTTTGAAAGCTATACATCACGTTTGCGCTTTACATTGGAGATCGGATAGCTTCGATGCTGTCTTATATAGTCCATGAACACTCTCTGATGTTATGTATGTTCCTGGAAGGCGTCTGTTATACAGAATTTCATTTATAGGCAGGATAACTGCTAGTTAGGACAGTAAGTAGGTCGTTATCATAATCTAGGTGTAAGACTATATTATCTCAGATAACCTAGGATACCTAAGCCCTAGATTTAAGACCTAGTAATACAAGAAGATAGGCTCTAGTCTAATGGCTATGGGGGCGCGATTATTCATTGTCGCGCTGAAGTACAATATTATATGGGGCGTCCCGCCATTTTTCTATGAATACTGAATAGCTACACGTATGTTATACTATGACAGTACCTCATTCGATGGATGGTTTGTTTGCATTTCAGTTGTAACTCTATAATCTATGTATTGTCTCACAGGATTTCATACATCATACAATAAATTGACAAAGTCTTTATACTGAATATTTTCACTATGAGAACAAATGTCTGTCTGTTAGGTTATACGTATTAATCATGTTAGGACTAATTTAGTTCATTAGCTTATAAGTCATCATATATTTTCATATTACATCCGTAGTAAACAAGCATACGTCCCTCTTGATGGTGAGAGGTCACTGTAGCCTATATCTGCCAATTATTTCAATAAATTAAATGCACAGTGCGAATTTCAACTTTCTATAAGTATATATTTTTGCTATAGTACAAACAAGTATGTATGTATGAACAATATTTTCAACTGGTACACATGACATGTTATCTCACTTAGATTGTGTACACAGCTTTTATACGGAACCTTACACTGTCGCAATATTTCACGGATCAGGCATATGCTAACATACATATTTTATTAGTTAAGTTAAATAGCTACACAATCGTCACCAGATTTCCTACGAAATTACCAGCATCTGGGAGGTCGTACCTCGCCATACCTTAACTCCACCACTGCTTGATCATTGTCACAATTGCTTAATGAATTTCATGAAAATTGATTGAAATTTGTAATACTCTTGTTAAGTAGGCTTACTCGTAGATAATAAGCACTATCATCATTATAAAACCATATTTTACTGAGGTTCAGAAATAGTATGTATGTAGTATGCAGTAGGTATGTAAACTTACCTAACGTGACCGGGTCCAGTCTGATTGTCGGATTACTTTGTTGTTCAGTAACGTTGAACATGAGCTGGTAGTGCAGATCAGCGAGTCCTTAGTACACTGAAAGGAAATAGTCAGACATTAGAAATATTCATATACAAAGAGTAAGAAAAGGGTATTGTTTAGAGTGGGGTTCTGTCAAATTGGGTTCAATATTATTTCATTTATCTATTCACGGGGGCGCGTCGCTTAATTTTGGAACTAAGACACGGCCCTGAGAAATATTGTGTCAGAAAAAACAATGCATACAGCAAAATTTACAAAAAGGAAATTAAAAATAAAAAAGTTTGAGAACCCCTGCCTTGCAGTGCATATCTACACGAGTTAGGACATAAATGAGTTAGTAATAAGTTTGCTTAGCCAATAAAATGATGATGAGTCAGTTAAGTTTGATTTTTATCCGGTTGCTCATGCCTCGCCGTTTTGCTCTACGCTTCATTTCAATTTTTTAGATAAAATATTGATGCCATGAGCTGTTCACTTTTAAATTTAATAATTAGAACGTGTTATTATAATAAAACATAAGTACCTTTCATTTATATGAAGTCAGTAGATATATGGAAGACGGTCCAACCTGAAGCATGGCCTCTCGGGTAAAACCTGAAATTGTATATATGAAAAAAAAATTAGTTAAAAAAGGGTGTATGTATGTTTAAGGAATCTTATTTATAAATACGTATCATTAAGATTGTTTATATTTATCTAGGCCATTCATGGTTAAGAAAAAAAAAGAAGATCAACCATACTCATTTTTCTAAGTCATGTAAGATTTCCTGCCGAGTCGTTTTACTCACTAAGTAGAGTTAATTAAGTTTAAAAAGTAGCTGTTTAGTGGCAATGATTTTTTGTACTTACTTGAGGATAGTGCTAAGACGGAGTACAGTCCATAAAGGACACGCCGGAAAATTGTCCCGTTCAGCTTGCAACTAGTTGGAATTGTTTAGGTGTTGATTACCGATTAGATATACTGAAAATTAATACATACATTGTTTAAACCCATTGTAACAAGAACAATATTTATATTAAGTCTAGATTTTCAGTCTACATAATTTTATTTAAGTGTCCAATCCAACGTCAATCTTTATCTCTGAAAAATACAAAGTTTGTACAAGACTCAATGCTCATTTTTAAATGCCATAACATTTATTTGAAGGCCTACAAATATTACTTTCCATAATCAATAAGCTATTGCCTCAGAAAAATAATTAAGTCATTTCATTGTTTGGAACCGCAAAAATTTTATAAATTCCAAGTACAGTTAGGTAGCCTAGGTCAAGTAAATTAATCGAATATATATTTTTGATGTTTACTCTTTAAACGAGGTGTGTTCAGGAGTTTCGTGTTTCATGACAGATTGAAGAGTAAAAACAAAAGCTTACCTTTGCTGTAAAGTTAAGGATCCAGTTTATTTACGTCCATTGCACTAGGCTAGATTTTACTAGGTCTACTGTACACCTAACACTTATTGCAATGAATTAAAATAACGCGTTTTCGCCTGATTTCCTAACGAATTTATAGGTTATAAAAATTAAAACTGACTTAGTGACACAAACATATTTTACATTGATCTGAAAGTTTATTCTTCGGACCACATTTGAAATTTTAACACTTTCGCTACCAAGAACCCGACTGTCGGGCACACCGCTCGTAGAAGCGTAGCCGATTACATGGGTTTCCCCGTATGTAGCGAAAATGTCGTAGCGCCGCGTAGAGCCCGGTTTCGAAAGTGTTAAATGGAAAACATTTGTTTTAAGTTATTACAGATTCATGTTGTAGGCAGTATAGCGCTAAAATGGTCCAAACATAAATAGATCTGTCATTCTTTCGCGGACAAAGCGGTTTCGCGGTAAACAAGATAGATTGATAGATTAAAGAAAATAATTTAGCCACAGATAACATATATATACGCTTTTCCCCGCCAAAAGGTGTTCTATTGGCGACAATACTCAGCCTGTCATTGTTCTTAAGTTGGTATGGTTGATCGTCATACAATTTTGTAGCAGATGAGATTATGATCAAGGTGTCACATGTTGTCCAATGGTTTGCGGTTAGTAAATACTTTAAATAGTAATTACTTTATAAATGATGAATGTAGGACCTCTTATAAATAAAATAAAATTTTCTTTGTCTTCGAGCCAGGGTAGAGTAGGGTAAAATGGGATAGGTAAACTTTTAAAATTATTATCTAGTTTCTATTTCTATTTTTATTCTTTATTTTGATTACTTTTAAAAGCGCTGGCTTTCTGTAAACAATCGAGTGAAAGCGTAATTGAGGAGGAATGAACGAGTGTATGTGTATTGTGTATAAGTTAGAGGTGATGAATGCTTATAGATGTATGTTTGATAGATTGAATGGCTGGATATGACGGATGTAAGATATGAAAGTGTGTCTCGAATGTTTTATTTTATGGAATGAGTGGATTGATACAGACAGACAGCGCTGGAAAGTAGTCAAAACTAGTTTGGTCGGAATTTGCGGGGAACAAACAAGGGGGGGAATTTTGGGAACACATTAGTCATAAAATTCTTATTGGTTAGGTTAAAATCCAATGGATTCGACCCATTTCAAGGGTAGTTTTTTGTGACTACTACTACACAAGGTAATGAGACCCATACGAAAACCACACACCTCATCTTGAATGGGATGTATTTGACAATCGACATAATTAAGGGCCAAAATCGTCTAGTGAGAACGAGGCTCTTATCAATATTTGTTTCTCTCTTATATGTTCAAAGATGTGAAGTCTAGTAACATCAAATCATTTCTTTATTTGATCAAGGATGTGGTACCAAGTTGAGGTACATGCTTATGTCATTTAAGGTTTGTTTTATAAAAAAAAAAAAACACCCCAGCAAACTTTAAGTCAGTATATTTTATTCAAGTATGAGACATGCGCCAAAACATGTGGCTGGGAGTGATTAGGTAGAGAAATTGGTTTGAGTTCCGACAATGGAGATTGAAGGCTCTGGACTTATAATGAGAGCTCTAAAGGTTTCTTCGTAATTGCGTGGGAAGTTATTGTGAACTCGTTGAAATTATTACGGTAATTATTCCGGTCCAACAGTGTGGATGGAATGAATATTCGCCGCGACCGGGGAACGAGCTAGCAAGAATGGGTTAGTAGGACCTATCAGATTCACAACGGACTCTGAGAAAGGGGTTATCATGGTTCATTGTCGAGATTCTGATGAGCTGATTTCAAAACTGAGTCACTAGCAGTTGCATAGTATTGGAAAACACACCACACGATTAGAAATGGGGGGATATTTCCGACTGATCTAGAAATATTTTTCTTTTATTCTTTTATTCAATTTTATTGCTTCTTTTGCTAAGTGAGATTGGATTTTTTTACAAACCACTTTGTATTTTATAAAAGAAATCCAATCGGGGGCGAGTTGTAACAGAACAAGCGTCTATGACGAGGAAATGGACTCGTTATTACATATAAAACTTACGGCGAATCAACTTTTCCTTGACCAACTTTTTGGTGCATATTTCCTTCGGGATTTCATTGAATATTTTAACAAATAATATCTTTGATGGTTAATCACATGTTTAGTTACGTCATCACTGATAAAATTCACTATTATTAAATTTAAAACAGGTTGGAAAAACGTATTTATCAACAAACTACGTTCACATGGACGAAATACTGACACTGACAGTTGTCAACTGCATAGCGTTCCGATATTATGTCTTGGTTCCAATTACGAGTCAGAGAGGTAATAATGACTAATATTGATTATTATACTTCCTGAATATATCATTCAGTGTAACAATTAGGAATAGGTGTGATCTTTCATTGCGAAGTTACTTACTAAATTGATTTAAACAATCTTTCACAAAATAATATTTACGTAAAAATATTTACGGAACACTCCACTATTGGACTACATAGGTATCAATACCAATAGCTCTGTCTCTCTCTAAAACAGCTGCAATCTGCACGTGTTAATAAGCAAACATCCGCGTGATGATCGTGAACTTTATTGCGTAGAGCGTATGAGTGTAAACAAAGCACTTGTGATCTTTTTCTTATGTGCGCAAGTTAATGGCTTTCTGTCGATGTTATGTCGATACTGTGTCGATAGTCGATAGTATGTCGATGTTATGTCGATACTGTGTCGATAGTCGATGTTGTGTCGATGTTATGTCGATGTTATGTCGATACTGTGTCGATAGTCGATAGTATGTCGATGTTATGTCGATATTGTGTCGATAGTCGATAGTATGTCGATGTTATGTCGATATTGTGTCGATAGTCGATGGTATGTCGATAGTATGTCGATGTTATGTCGATTGTGTGTCGATACTGTGTCGATAGTCGACGGTATGTCGATGGTACGTCGATAGTCGACGGTATGTCACGATTAAGATCTATAAAAGGGTCGGAGCGAGCCGACGCGCGTCATTCTTAAAATATCTACAAGACTAACAGTGTCTCTGGCTTTCGTGTGTTATACTGGTGAGTGAAGTTGTTCTGCTATTATTTCTCTGTTTGTTTTTACTTGGAAATTATTCTAAGTGATAGGAAAACTTTGAAATTGTGTCTCTGTTTGATTGTGCGGGGACAATATCGTCGTACAGTTGAACCTAGACCTGTGGTGGAATTGCTTTACTGTCAGTTGTGGGGTTAATTTAGTGTTCTATTTATAGTGTAGTGTTACATTTAAATTGATGTGTATAGTGAAGTTTTCTGTGCTTTGTTTCGTGAGTGCCGTCAAGCAATACAAAGACTGGGTCGATGTATGGCTGGTGCTTGGAGATAAGTCTGTGTTTGGTTTTGTAGGGAGAAATTCTTGCAAAACTAAGCTTAGATTATAGCACGTAAAGGAAACTTCATTCGTTTGTTTAGTTGGTCAGTAAAATTGAATTTAGTAATTTTCTATGGGGTTATTTTGTGAAAGTTATAAGCCAGATCATTGTTTGTGACAGACTGTTGTCCGGCTAAGCGCTTTATACCTTGCGGCTGTTAAACATAAGGCGTTTAGGAGTCTTTTTGTTCCAAGTGGAGGGCTTGGGCGTCTTTATTTACTTACAAAAGGCGTACTTTCTCACCGGTCTCAAAGAGTCCAACTGTTAGATGGAAGTGAGGACTTTCACGATTGACGAAAGACATTAGGAGTAATCCTTGCTCACTGAAGTCGGCAGTATTTGAGGCTGGGGTCCTATATATATTTATATTTATTTACTCGGTGCTCTAGTCCATGCTGGCGTTGGTCGCTGGGGATTTAGGTTGTGATCGATCCACATCTAAGTAAAGTTGATCGCAGCTGGGTTTCCCATGTGGCTGGTACTGGTGTGTCCTAGAATACTGGATATATACACGGATAGGGCGATCTACTCTCTGCTACCCTAGCCCGCGGGCAAGAGCAGAGGGGGGGATCAGAACACAAGCCTATAGGTTGCCTATCTCAGCTTCGCTGGCTGAACTGTACAGTTCTAGTAGGGATACACTTGTACATATTCTGAACACAAGATCTATGGTAAGTGAGGGTCTGTGTTTCAGATATGTTAGAGTAGGGAAAACGATAGGATTAGGGTAGAGTCACACACTATTTCTATGAAAGTAGAGTTCTTTTATGATTGGTTTTGGAATATAATTGGTCAACGTGTATTGTGGAGAAATAATTTAACTACTACTATTTATATGGTTTAAATGGAAATTAAATGTGGTGTTTACTATCTTAAAATATGTGGTAAAACTGGTAATTTATAAAATCTCTTATTACTTAATTTATTTGAGTGAAATTAATAATTGTGGTAGCAATTTCTGATTTTTCGGTGTGGCTGCGGGACACTTAGTGTTGCTAACTGGTTTTTCAAGGTAAATTCTATCAAGTTGGTTAGGGAAACAAACTATTCTTTGGAATAAAAAGCATAGGTTTGTTATAGGGCCCAGTGGCATGCGAGCGCCGTCCACTGATGGAAAGTCAAAAGCTTAGAAAAGTTAGTAGACTTAGTTCTTATAAAAGTTAGCAACTGCTCGGTGTTTCGATAAAACATTAGAAAAATCGAGAAGTTATGGTCTATTAGCAGTATTGGGGAAAGGGGGGTTTAGCTAGGGAAAAAGAGACAAAACAAAAAGGGGGTTAGTTTTTAGATAGATAGCCCTTCAGGCTTACTTGCTTAGGATCCTGATAAAGTGGTTTGATCAGGTCAGGGGTCCCATACCGTATCGCAAGCCCTTGCCCAAGCCGGGATCACTAATAAGGCGTAGCGGATGATTACCAAAATATTTTTTAATATTTATTTCATGTATGTTTCACTCACTAACTTTTATTCTAAAATTTCTTCATCACGTCATTAATTTTCTCACATATAACTTTCTAGGCCTAAATCTGATAAAATACTCTTCTATAACACTACATTATTATGCTACAATAACTTTTATTCTTCTTTAAAATATAAATAAATAAAAATTTAAATATTAGTCAAAAATACAGCTGATACTCATTAAAGGATCTAAGTTATCGCGGTTCACATCGAAGGGTTCTACTTATTCACGCTAGACGATCACAAGGCCAAATTTACGGGGTATATTTAAAGGGGGGTTAGCTATACTGTTGGTTAGTCAAGTAAGTAAATAAGTAAAGGTGAGGGAGCTTTAGTTACAACTGGCAATGTTATGTAAGCTCTCGTGTGGCATTTGACCAACCTAGCACACTTTGTATCATAAATGTTATAACGTACCAACTGTTAATTTGAGTTAGCTCGGAAATATATGTAGCAGCATAACACTGATTTAAACTTCACGATTTTTACACATAATTATTTTTAAAATCGGGACTTAATCGCGTAGCTCCTACATTGGAGAAACTAAGTGCAACATAGAAGAAAGGGTAAAGGAGCATATCGCGGCTGTAAAAAATCGTCAGGTGAACAAGTCCGCCGTGGCTGAACATTTGTTAGAGTCAGGACCTAACCACTGGATCGAACTGCATGACCCTAAAGTCCTTTCCACGGAACGCCATTTCTACAGTAGAAAAATACGTGAAGCCATTGAAATAAAAAAAACATAGTAATTTCACTCGGGACGACGGTTCTAGGATCTCATCCACATGGAATCCTGTCATTAATAAGTGTAAGCGGAAAATAATATCGACAGTCGTTAAATCGAATATCGCCAGTGTTGTGTGTCGACAGAGTATCTAACATCCCTAGTGCGCAAACAGTTCAAGTTGATAATCAAAATCGAGTGCGGGTACTTCGAAAAACTCGCGCGGATGTCAGAAGGTGTTGATGTCATTTCAAGCCAGTCTTTTCCGAGACCACGGGGACAACGCCGAGACAACGCCGTCCCTGAAACTTTGGAGGTCAATTTAATATGTAGTCATACGCTATTAAGTCCCGATTTTAAAAATAATTATAGCAGCGTAAGGCTACATGCTGCCCATGTTATAGGGAATAAATACATACATACAATCACGCCTGTATCCCATAAAGGGGTAGGCAGAACAATAAATACTAAACTATTGTAATAATGTTAATAAAATCAAACAACTTCTACGATCCATTCTATATATTTATTTCGACCGTTTGAGTTACAAATGGCTACATGTCTTCACTATTTAATAATGTCCATTTAATTTAAGACTAAGCTTTGTACTTAACATTGCATTGGCCTCCACTAGACGCTAGTTTTACACCAACCACTCTATCCATATTCTACACCAATCATATAAACAGTGAAGTTCAAGAATAGCCAAACCAAATTTTATTATTTTATAAAATTCAATAATACTGATAGCGACTTACTTAAGTTATCGATTTTTTATGATAACTTAAGTAAGTCTTTATAAATGTATCGATAAGTAAATCAATCAAATTAGGTTATGTTGTCTTTATAAATGTATCGATAAGTAAATATCGATATTATTTAAATATACGGATGTAGTCAAGAAAATGAGCCATTTTTTTCAAAGTTGTCCACTTTACTTTTTTTGTAACATGGGTATTTTTTACGTCGACGATTAATACAGTTGGCGCGACGCGACGCTCGCGAGACGCTAGATCGCGAGGCGAGGTCTTTCGATCCTGATAGGAAGAAAAAAATGTCCCAAGATTTCCATACATTTTTTCGAACCTTCCATTCCGTTACCGCCATACAAAATGTATGAAAATATGGTAACAGAATGCGAAAAAACTTTGGGACACTTTTTTTTCTCCTATTAGAATTGAAAGAGCTCGCGATTCTGAGTGGAATCCACATAAAAAATTCCAAATAAAAAAAAAATGGGGTGGACAACTTTGAAAAAAAAAATGGCCCAAATATGTCACGACATATTAAGTTATATAGTCATCATCATCAAGTATGAATACTCACGATATATTAACGAGAGTACATCCGTAAATTTAAGTCTTTGAAAATGTCTCACGAAAGTTTAACGTCTTATCGACAGTGTTAATATTTCACCACCAAATAACACGGCCTATTTCGCAATATTGACAATTGTTGCCCGACAGTGACACTTCGCCGTACAGTCAACCGATTGGAACCCTAGGCCACTGTAGAACTATGTCATAGTGACATTATAAATCAGATTGTAAGAAATCTCTTACTGCTTATAATTTTGACATGGTTCCAATTGGTTGACTGTATATTGCCCGTTGAACAAGGAAATATTGACGCCGAGAAACAATGTTACATATCAGCGTAGAAATAGGTACAGAATAGGCTAGTTTCCTATACTTTAAATTAAAATATTTTATGCAGTGCACGAAATAAAGCACACACAGAAGAAAAATATGGACAGTAGTTATGTATAAACATAATTTCTATTTAATAAGTCAAAGAGAAAGATATAAAGTAAATGAATTGACCGTGACGTCACACCTCAGTATTTCATAGTAATTCCATATTAGCAAATCGTTTTGACAGTTCTTAAAAAAAGCTGATTTGACTAGTAGGAAACTAGCCTATTGTCAGTGTCACTGTGGTTGAAATAGTCCACTAGTATTAAAGTTAGTGTTTGATGATTCATAATTATGTCGCCTCGCTAGTTTAAACTACGTTGAAACATATTATTGATAATAAGAATAGTTAAGTGCACAATTCAATTAGTGTCATAAAAATAGTCGACAGGAAATTTGAAACAGTCTGAAATCTTAGTGGAAGACCGTAGCATCTATGCGAAATAATTTACATTCTAAAAGGAATCCAATGGATAGTTATCAATTTATCATTACAAAAATAGCCGAATGAATTTTTGGTTTAATTACGAATAAGGTTTTAGCTATATGGAATAATGACAATAGTCTATCCTAATGAGATAATACATTAAAGGAATACAATAATTACTGGTGTACATACAAACTATCAATAAGATCAGTCAAATTCTTTTCAACTTAGGTAACTTATCAATATTAAAAATGTTAAGCTTGACACTGTGCATAAAACCGTAAATATATATTTAAAAATTGAAATTTCATAGTACAATCGAGGAGTTGGACACTAAGCACTGTAAGTATGTTTTCGGTATTCAATATATTATTTAATTTCAAGTAATAACAGGCTTTCCCACCATGAGAAACAAATTATAATAATATGCCTGAATGTATTTATGAGTATAAACAAATTATGACTGCTTCAAGTTTGCTTTTAACGTAATAATGTTCCCCCTCAGCTTGGCCATTCATCCTGGCTTTTGATGATTTAATTAGACTATAGTTTAACAATTATCAAGTAGAAAATAACGGAATATATAGTACGGACTAAGTAAATATAGTTTACAGTACAATATATGTTTTTTTTCCTGCCCTAGTTCGTAATGGCATTACTTGCCATGTCGATACTTCAAAGGATGATAGGTATACTACACAACGTCGTATAAGATACATGCGATAACAGAAATCATAACGGAAATCGTGTCTTAAAACACACTCTTCGGTTATGTTTTAATTCATTGCCAATCGTTTCGTCCTTTTTCTTTTCTGCACTTGTATCGCTCTAAACTTATTGCTCCCTCACTTTCAAACTTTACCTGCTTAGTCAGCTCAGACAATACGGAACTTGACTGTAGTAAAAATAAAATATTTTATACCATGCACGAAATAAAGCATCAGAAAATTATAAGAAAAAACATGGACATAAGTTATTTTTAAATTCAATTTCTATTTAATAAGTCAGGTAGACATATAAAGTAACTGAGTTGACCGTGACGTCACTCAATTCGATTTCATATAAATTCCATATTAGCAAGTCGTTCAAATTCGTTTTGACAGTTCTTAAAAAGACGCTGATTGACTAGGAGGCAAGTAGCCTATTTTACTAGTTTTCTCAATAGTCTCACGAAGAGCTGTGAAATTTCGATCATAAAAGCAAACTTAAAACAATCAAATTTAGGAACACCTTTACTAATTGCTTATAATGCTGAATATCAAACAGTGACATTGCTTACTAACTATACCAACATGCATGAACTAACCAAGTTGTACGAGCTAAGTGTATAATAACATATGAATAAACATGTATATTGTTCGTTGAAAACGTCAACTTAACATCTAAGTCTTAGTATATGATAAAAAAACTACAGTATTAAATAGAAACGTATAAAAATATCACGTTTTCATGAAAACCTGTGTAAGAATAGTCGGAAACATGTGGTTCATATTTCAGTTTATAGAATGCCAAATTTTTTTTTTTGTATAAATGCGTTAGTTTAAAGACATCTCAAAGAGAATTTTACTAAACGAGATCTAAACTTAAAGCCAAGAAATTGAATGATAATATAATTAATTTAAAACTAAATCACTTTTAAATTTGGAATATCTCACATCAATGTAGTAAGCTAGCACATTTATTGTAAAAAGATCATATAAAATCTTCAAAACACTATGAGACGGTTCATGTACCTAAGTATGTAAAATAATAAAAACATTGCACCATATTGAGGTCTTGGTATATTGCGTCCATTTTCCATGCGTTTCATAGAACAATAGTTATTTGTTATACAAGGGGGCAAAGTTGTATTTTAACGCCGAGTGTGGAATTGAAAAACGAGCAAGTGAAAGTATTCTATAGTTGAACCACGAGCGAAGCGAGTGGTTCAAGAATAGAATCCTGAACTTGCGAGTTTTTTAACACACGAGAAGTAAAATACATTTGCACCCGAGTGTAACACAAAACTTTTCCCCTCACTATAGCGAGGAAACTACAACGCAAAAAATGCGTTTATCACAGTAGTTCCACAGATGGTAAATCATCTTTATTACTAGATTCACCTACTTTTATCAATTTTAAAGCAGTTAAATTGACTTTATTCAAGGTCAAATTACTTTACCCACTAGTGGATAAAATGCGTTTTTACCCGCTGGTATTAAAGGACAAAACACGTGTTTCCGAGGTAGTGAGGGGAAAAATACATTTTAACACTGGATCCTAGAGATCAAATGACAATCATTAAGCCTCAGATACACTTGTACGGTTTTTGTTTGTCTGTTGTTGATGTTTAACCTCCTAGGACCCACCATAGTTTACCCATAAAGAATTTGAACCTTGTTTCAAAAATCAATGTATCAATGGAAATTCTATTTTATTTGGTTCAAGAAAGATTCAAATTAGATTGCAACAATATGTACATTGTAATGTACATTGGGCCTTAAGAGGTTAAGTAAAGACAAAAAGTAGTTGGATATGTATATGTACTTACTTGTTGTGTCCTTAATTACGTAAGTAAAACCATAGAAGAAGAGAAGAAGTAAGGGAAGATTTGTAACATCAGTAAATGCAAGTTATTTGTAGTGACATCCAGCGTCATTCACGCGTCAATCACGCAACTACCGTAAATTATCAGTACCACTACTCGACACTAGGTGTCAACAGTGTCTCGTCTGCCAAAAATGTAATATTAAAACAGTTTACAACTTATATTACAAGCAGAAGTAATTGAAAACAGATTAGCTTAAAATCGTTGAGCATTAGACTTTCTGTTCGTCGGGGCATCTATTGACAAATAGCAGTACTGATAATTTACGCTAGTTGACGCGTGACTGACGCGTGAATGACGCTACAAATAACTTGCATTTACTGATGTATGGAGTTACAACTCTTCCCTTACTTATTCCTCTATGGTAAAACTTGTCATGCGCGGATCCAGAGGGGGGGGGGGGGGTCATGACCCCCCCCCTGGAGCCTAGGTTGGCCATACAAATAGACCACGTGGCCTGGGCCTTTATCACGTGACCCCCCCTGGGCACGAAGCTGGATCCTCGCTTGAAACTTGTACGTGTATTTGAGGCTTATTTGGACGTATAGAACAGATAAATCAATTTTCAAGCAAATGCTGTTGTATTTAAACCCTATTGTACATATACCTACATTTTAATGTTGCAATTTACAAATATGTATAAGTAATGTAGGAATATAAAACTTCATTATTGCTTATTATGATCAGATATAAAAAAGCGAAGATGTGAAGTGTATTGGGGCAATTTCGAAGCACAGAAATGTTCAGATAATTTCGAAATGGGAATTTTGATATGATGGAAATAATGGTGATTTTTATGTGACTTTCGAAATTAGACGACTTTCGAAATTATCCTAATGCACCCAATCGTATAAATTGAAATTGTGTTTTATGCAGCCTTAGTCAAAATAGACTGAAATTGGTTGAGCAGTATCGGAAGAACATTAAAATTATTTGATTGTATTGTCACAAAGTAAAATGTTCTTATAAATAACTTCCTACTTAACTGATTGGGCATTCATAATATCCAGGGAGCGTACTTTTCGTGCCGATGAAATCAATTTGACGTCACGTTCCATATAGGATGATCACAAATTGTTTTATTGTAAATTATTAATCATTAGTCATCAATCATTTTATAAGTTATGAATTTCTTTGCATGGTAATGAATGCAAGAAGGATGGTGTGCTTTACGTTAGAGAGGATTTTTTTTTCTACGTATTTATTGTAATGTGTTGTTAACAATATTATTTAATTAAATTTATGTATAAAAACAAATCATATAATTTTATTCAAGTTTCACATTTCAAGTAGGTATTATTTATGCCACATGTAAATGGACTACTGTATTTGAAGTAATTTCCACGATTAAAATGATTGACGACTAATGATTAATAATTTACAATAAAACTATTTGGGATCACCCTATATGGAGCGTGACGTCAGATTGATGTCATCGGCATGAAAAGTACGCTCCCTGATAATATCATATAAAAAGTTTATAGAAAAATCTACACTCAAATGTTTAATACCGTGAAACCTAGCAGCCAACTCTCTCAATGAAATACTCTCGTTTAGAGGGTACTTTAAAATATTAGTAAATTCTCATTTTATCGTTAAATATAAAGATGTAATAGATTGTAATAGATATACAGGGTGTCCCAAGACTATGGGACATGAACGTAAAGTACCTTAAATATCGTAGATAGGGTATTTTGCTAAAAGAAGACTTTATTTTATTTTTAAAATTAAGTAAAACTGCAATCATAGATTTTTAAATAATTACATGGTTAAACCGGGAATCAAACTCGCTACACGAGAAAAAAAAAACATCCTGTAATTTTGTCATACCGATCGATAGGTTTCATCATAAGGATTATTTTTCTCTAAATAACATAGTGTCGGACATAAAAAGAAGACCATGAATTTTAACATTTTACGTGGCATACTCCTTAGCCTTAAATTTTGTCCATACAATATTTCCAAAAAAAATTTAAAATTTTTGAATGCAGTTTTGCCAAGTTTTAAAAATAAAATAAAGTCTTCTTTCAGCAACATATCCTATCTGTGATATTTTAGGTACTTTCCCTTCATGTCCCATGGTCTTGGGACACCCTGTATAGTATCATAAACAGGCAGGAAACCATTTTATAGTAGATTTAATATGTAGTTACTATAAAATGTATCGATGTCGGCTGAAGTATCATTTACAGGTCTCACGGTGAACACGTAATCGATACAAAAAATAATATGAAAAATCTCCAAAAAATAAAAATACATTTTATATCAAATAAATTAAAATAATAGTATATATGCATAATATAGTGAGAAATCGAAACAATTCCATTACAAATCTCCATGTCATAATCTTATACCTATCTAATAAATTCTCAGAGCTACCATTAAAATAATTTTGTTTGCTACCGCAAAATAAAATGGAGGAATTTCGAGTATCTACATTAGTGGAGCAATTTAATCGATTTTCGCTACGCATCTGAGTTTTTATTTTATTTTTTATCACGTATCATATGGCCCCGGTTAAAAACTAAAGGTAGCACAAAGAAATCGTTACAAATCACTTCGTAGTTACACCTCTAAAATGAATGATATGCACGCCTAATTAAATAATACATTTATTAACTCTATATATCTAGCGAATACGATATCACCTAATAAAATGAAATATCTCATAATACAAGCTTAAAGTTAGGAATCGCAGTGACGGAATAAACTTGAGGAGCAATGATGCGCCGTAAAATCATTGCTATTTATTTTTCATAGGCGCTAATCGTTCTTAGGATTCTCACGGGAAGCAACTTTGAACTTTAATCTCGATGTCACGACTGTCACAGAATTTAATTTACAATAGTTTGGCAGGATACTTTAGACTAAAGCTTAAGCTGGAGTTCTAGCGTATTAGGGAAGAGCTAGCCTCGATTTGTTACGGTAGAATAGTTATAAGTTCTCCTAAGCAATATTGGAAAAAATTTGTTACCATCGTCACGTACAAACACATTTTTTCTTTTAAAAAAATGGCAGGTAAGTACAGAGAGGTGCAAAAGTACTTGGGCGAATTTATCAATGAATTCATTCATAATTTCTCCATCCCATTTCGCAGCTTACTGTACATACCAGTGGTCGCCCTGATCATAATTAATTGATGACAGCCTTCTGTCACATTTATTGACAATGATTTAAGATTTAAAGTGGCATCTCTAGGTCACTGTCGAGGACTGGTACTTTTACCTTATAAATTTTTTTCTGTCATAAGAACACAGTAAAATAATCATCGATTTGAATAAGCGTAAGTCGTATACGAAAAAACGTGCATTTGTACAGGACGGACACCTGTAAAGCACTGGTCCCACCGCGAGCTACTAAGCTATGAGCTATCGGCTATGAAAACGAACAAAAGATAGTCGCTCCCGTGCAAATAAAAGAGACACGGCGATGTTTATAGTTACTCGCCCAGCGGTGAGCTATCAAAATCGCCGTGTCTCTTTTATTTACATGGGAGTGCTTATCTTTTGTTCGTTTTTCTCGCCGTGATGGGACCAGTGCCTAGTGGCCTTACCCAGGTAGGGTTTAGCAGTTGGTCTCGCCGTTTTCATGATGGCCGGAGTCGAAGCTGCTGAGGTGGCCGAGCCCCTTGGGCGGGATGGGCGGCGGAGTCTCGCCCTCGTCCACGCGGAGAGGCTCCGACATCATTGAGATTATTTCCTCGTAGCGGAGGGATTCCACGGTCAGGTCGAAATCTGAAACTGAACACGTTCATTAGTTTCTTAAGTTTCATACACATACATACAAATATAGTCACGCCTCTAGCCCATAAAGGGGTAGGCAGAGCACATGAACTACTAAGTTTCAGTGCCACTCTTGGTAAAAAGGGGTTGAAAGAAATCCGAATTGTGACATTGCAGTGACAGGTTGCCAGCCTCTCACCTACGCCACAATTAAATTATTACGCTGAAGTTCCGAAATTTGAGATTTTAGCGTATATTCTTTGGTAGGAACAAAAACGGTTTGTGGTACGATCACGACTTTAAATACGGTCTCCGAACACAATCAAAAACATCTGAAACACTATTGCTATTGCCAAGGTGCTTGATTGTCGAGAGCAGTTTTCATATCTTAAGATGTAACTAGTGTAAGTAGACTGATGTATACGGGTATACACATCGAACGAAACATGTACGGTTCTCGGGAAAAACCAAGAGATGAAATCGCTTGACAACTCGAATACTGTGGTGTGTCAAAAAAATATTACGGCGAGCGTCCACCGCGTCACCGCAGGCTGCGGCTCCGTCTGAGCAGATTCAGGTCGAATCTGTGGCGACATGAGGTCAACACCTCAGCTAACAAAGGTACTACTGTGATGGCAGCGGTCCGCTTTCCGGCTTGGTTAATGATGTGCAAGTTGCGGAAACTTTCCAAAAACATCTTAAATTTCTTGAAAAATTCACGAAACTTTCACGAAGAATAAAAGGAATTTAAATTTATGAAATGGAAAATTTCCATCCATACAAGTATGGAAAGTTTCCGAAGTTTTCCCATGTGAAAATTTCAGAATTTTGGAAACTTTCCGTCGGCACATCAGTAGGCTTGGTTGGGGGCTCGGCACTTCAGGCTCGAGCTGTAGTTATAGCACAGTATAATAAAAAGTACTATAGTACAGTATGGCCACTCTCTGCTTCGAGCTGAAAATGCTGCCCACCCGCTCTCGGTTACCGCCTGTCAAGAACGCGACCAGTCGACAGGTCGACTTGTTTTATCTCACTCACACAAGCGCGATACGCGTTCGTCTACACGAGCTTAGACTGTGTGCGTAGGAACGCGTTTCTTTCATATATTGAAATGCCGCCATTGTGCCAGGTGTGGCTATAGCGACATGAGTGTGTGTAGTGTGGGTGGTACCGTGGTGGCGGCGGTGGTCCATGGAGTTGGTGTAGGGGTGGTCGGCGTGGCCGACGCTGACGCCGGAGTCGCGCGCGTCGTCGCCGCGAGCCTCGCCCGCGCGCGGGGGCTCGTCGCGCGCCCGCCGCGGGACTGCCGGTGGCGCCTCCGTCCATGATCGACCAGAACCTGAGACAATAATAAAATAAATAAGGTGAACTGGTTACGATTCGGGGACCTCTTCGGAGAAACCGAGGGTTTTGCCTGTGCAATTGCGGACGAAGTTATGATGACGAACAACTACCGGAAATATATCCTGAAGGACGGTACGGTCGACATTTGTCGGGCATGCCGCCGTCCCGGAGAGTCACTCAGGCATATCATTTCCGGTTGTTCTCATCTTGCTAACGGCGAGTACCTGCACAGACATAATCTCGTAGCCAGGATTATTCACCAGCAACTTGCTCTTCAATACGGCCTTGTGGACCGCGAAGTACCGTACTACAAGTACTTGCCTGCGCCAGTTCTTGAAAATGGTCGTGCCACGCTCTATTGGGATCGATCTATTATCACTGACAGGACTATTGTAGCCAATAAGCCTGACATTGTGATAATAGATCGACCGCAACGCCGGGCCGTGCTCGTTGACATCACCATCCCCCATGATGAGAATCTCGTGAAAGCCGAGAAGGACAAGTCCAGTAAGTACCTAGACTTGGCTCACGAGATAACCGCCATGTGGGATGTTGATTCAACGATCATTGTTCCGATAGTCGTTTCAGCGAACGGTCTCATAGCGAAGAGTCTCGATCAACATCTTAAGAGACTCTCGCTAGGTGGCTGGATCAAGGGCCAGATGCAGAAGGCGGTGATCTTGGACACGGCGCGGATAGTCCGACGGTTCCTCTCTCTGCAGCCCTAACCACCGGCAGCTTGGGCCCTGCCCCGCTGCTGGCGGCACCCTAGGTTAGGTTTTTTATAATGTGTTTATATGTTTTTTATATTGTTTTGTATGTGTTTTTGTATTTTACTTTTATATTCATATTATAAAAAGCTTAACCTAAGAAGCAAAATAAATAAATAAATAAATATTGGGGACACCTTACACAAATCAACTTAGCCCCAAACTAAGCAAAACTTGTACTATGGGTGCTAAGCGACGATATACATACTTAGATAAATACATACTTATATACATAGAAAACGTCCATGACTCAGGAACAAATATCTGTGCTCGTCACACAGATAAATGCCCTTACCGGGATTCGACCCGGGACCGCGGCTCAGCAGGCAGGGTCACTACCGACTGAACCAGACCGGTCGTCGAATAATTACTGTAAATAAGTACTATACAGTCAACCAAGAACCCTAGGCCACTCTAAGACCATGTCAAAATGACAAGCAGTAGATATTTCTTACAATCTGATTTATAACGTCACTATGACATAGTTCTACAGTGGCCTAGGGTTCCAATCGGTTGACTGTATAAACATTGACTAAACGCATTAGTTATTTACAGAACACATGGTGCTACTTTCCCACACTTTCTGCAATTCTCTTCAGTCGTGTTTTAATTTATCAACACTCGTTTCGAATTCGTCTTATCCGCAATTGTGTCGTAACTAACTGTACCTGAAACGCGTGGTGGTAATGGCGGCGCGTCGCCGGGCTCGCTCCACGACGCGCGGCTGTGGCGCCGGGTCTCCACCGCCTCGCCGTCCAGCGAGTCACTGAAATGATCGATTATTTTAATGAGTCATGTCATGTTTTTCGTAAAAATAAAATGCCATTAACTAGACACTTGAAGAGAACAAATACTGACAAAACCGGCCAAGTGCGAGTCGGGCTCGCGCACAAAGGGTTCCGTAGCAGCAAATATAATAAACTTATTATGTCAATTTATACACCTGCCAAAATTACAGTTAAATCAACCTATCTCAAAAACTATAAGAGATACTTTGATCAAACCAAAAATCGTTGAAAGAGTTAATTAGCATGCATCACCTCTATTTTTTTTAGAATTTTATACCCCGTAGTTATAAAAATAGAGGGGGGGGGACATACTTTTTACGACTTTGAGAGCTGATATCTCAAAAACCGTTCACTTTAAGAAAAATGTTTTTTAGAAAACTTTATATCATTTTAAAAGACCTTTCCATTGATACCCCACACGGGTATGTACATCGAAAAAAAAATTTTCATCCCTCAGTTACATGTATGGGGGCCCCACCCCCAATTCTTTTTTTTACTATTTAGTGTCATAATTTTGTAGCGGTTCATACAACACATATTCCCATCAAATTTCATCACTGTAGTACTTATAGTTTCCGAGTAAATCGGCTGTGACAGACGGACAGACGGACAGACGGACAGACGGACAGACGGACATGACGAAACTATAAGGGTTCCGTTTTTGCCATTTTGGCTACGGAACCCTAAAAAAGAAAAGCGTCAATGGCAAAAATGGCGCGGATTTGATCATCGAGTCATCGAGACTCAAAAACGCTAGTCTAGATGATCTAGTTAAGAAGGAGTTATTATCGATTAGACCTCGTTGGCAGCGGCGATGCGTACTTGAACAATTGAACGTGGAGTTGTCACCGTCCCTCTTTTCGCCGAACGATGGTAGTAGACTCATTAACATTCTGCTCTCTGTTCAATATTCGAAGTACTCCTCTAGTGTTATATTAGATGCTCTAAAATGAGGAGAAGTTATTACCGATACTTGTCAAGCGGAGGCCTGGTAGGACTCCTGGGGTCACCAGACTTGGGCCTCGTCGGTAGGGGAGGCGCGGACTTGATCATCGAGTCATCACCATCACTCTTTTCACCGCCCAGGGGTAGACTCGTTGACATTATGCTCTCCGTTCGCTGCTCGACGCAGTCTTCTAGCGAGTACTGAAATAAATCAAAACGATGAACTATGTCTAGATGACATAAGTTTGTACTGAGCTGAACTAAAAATGAGAAACGTTGATTAGGGTTCGTTTTAAACAATAGGCTATTTTCCAATACTTAAAATAAAGTATTTTATGCAGTGCACGAAGTAAAGCAAGAAAAATATGAACAGTAGTTATGTTTAAATATAATTTCTATTTAATATGTCAAAGAGAAAGATATAAAGTAAATTAATTGACCATGACGTCACTCCTCAGTATTTCATAGTAATTCCATATTAGCAAATCGTTTTGACAATTCTTAAAAAGAAGCTGCTTTGACTAGTAGGAAACTAGCCTATTGCTACTAGTAAATTACCTTTTTTTAGAGCTTAACGTGAGCTAACAACTGTTAAGACAATTTAGTCCAGTAGGTATAGGTATAATCCTGCACTACACCCGATTTTGAACTTGGTTTGAACATTAATAATAGAATGGATTGTGAGGCAATGAAGTGGTATCGCGTATAATTTACTTACGATAGGCTTGTTATAAAGATGACCATCTTCATAGAAGTTGTCATTCTGTTGTATACTCTGAGATCGTTTATCCATCTGCGGCACCGGAGGTAGCGGAGTGCTGAAATAAAAATATATACAAAGATTAGGTTCACTAGCTAAGCACATAATTTATTAATAATCAAATTTAGCAAGACATCGAAACTAACTGGCTAAGATGAGGTATTTTCTCAGTGGGAGTACGCAAATAGGCCAAGAAAAATTACACTTACTTAACAATGCTTTCCGACAGCTGCCGCCTTGCTCTGGCCAAGCCAGGGCCAAGGTTTTGCCTCAGTTGATTGAATCGTTCCACCAGTCGCCTGTAAAGAGAATTAATAATATAGTTATTTGTAAATTCATGCCCATACATGTCTGCCTACGCAACATCTATGACTGTAATTAGTGAGAAAACTGTGTAAAGGTTTCATCTTCACGTGTCAACCGCTCATGTAGGGTCAACCCCGCATCTACAACAGCCAACTGAGAAGCCACAAGGTATTTTAAAATTAGTTTAGGCACCCTCTCTCGGTGTCGCCGTCCTAGCGAATTTCGATGCGACGAAGTCTTGCTCGTATTTCTTGAGAACCTCACCTGTGCAAAGGTTTAACATCTTCAGGCGCCAGCCTTCCATGCAGAGTCAAGACAACCCTGCGTCAACAACAGCCAGTTGCGATGCCACTAGTCTCCTCAGTTTCGCCGCAGCCGCCGCTTCTCTAGGGGTGGCCGTCCTAGCGAACTCGGACGTTAGGAAGGCTTGCTCGTATTCGTTGAGAACCTCACCTGTGTAACGGCTTAACATCTTCAGGCGCCAGTCTTCCATGCAGAGCCAATCCAGCATCTACCACAGCCAACTGAGACGCCACTAGCCGTCTCAACTTAGCAGCCGCCGCTGCTTCTCTAGGGGTGGCCGTCCTCGCAAACTCTGACGTAAGGAAGGCCTGTTCATATTTAGTGATGCCGCCCTGCACGTTGGCATCGATGGTGCCCTGCAGGCGCATGGAGAAGGGGTTGAGGTTGCGCGCGGGGTCGGCGGTGTACTGTGATATAAGGCCTCGGAGTTCACGCTCGGTTGACTCCATGGTTTCGCAGGCGAACTGGAAAAATTAGCAAGATAAAGTGCATCCTATGTATAGAATTATAGTCACGGGTTATTTTAAAGAAGCAACCTCATAATGTACAGTTGGCACTGGCACTGCTCAGCTCAAAATTTTGTTCATTAATTCCGAGATAGTTTTCGTGAACCTGTTTTTATGCAGAACGCACAATTTAAGAATTTATGGAGCATAAAACCCAATAACGTGGGGATCTTGGACGTGAATATAGGGATAGGTAATACATTTCAAGTCTGACTTACTTCAACAGGTGGAATTTCTTCAACTGATCTTGATACAACTTCAGACCATCTCAATATGCCGGGAAGCGTGTTTTCGGTCACCAGCGTCGTCCTTTCAATCCAAAGACTCTGCAAACAAAGGCGCAAATATGAAATATTATTTGAGAGAGTACTGAAGAGAAATCAATCCATACAGTACTGGACAAAATTCTTCATACACCGACATATAAAATAAACTTTCTATCATAATTTCTTTACCCTTAAACTTAACATCACAGTTGTATTGGAAAACTTTTAACTAATTTCATGGCGTACAACATACAGACAATAACATATCAATGATCGTACAATTATTTTTTTACATGAGTATAAATAATCAGTACTTTTGGCTCTGGACGAATTTGATCATACAGTAATTAAAATACGAATGAAATGCAATGTAGTAGTGTGTATGGCTGTCATCTGCTTTAGATATCGCTGATTGTCTCGGAGGAACATTTTATGTTAGAAACTGAAAGTATTTATCTAACCCAAGCTTTTTCCTGTGTGTCTACTGAAGTAGGCAAAGTGGGTATAATTCAGAATGACATTTGATATTTTCTTTATTTTTCCAAAAACTTCCTTAAATTTTGGCTTGGATTGATTACATGAGACTATGTTAGCCATTCAAGCTATTCATTCCTATTAATCATAACAAACGCATGAGATATACATACTGGTATTATCTTTCAGCCATCGCCCGTCTGAATATATATGAAAAGATGACTGAAAGAAAATACTAGTATGTCTATTTCATGCGTTCGTTGTGATTCATAGGATTAAGTAGCTTCAATGGCTGACATAGTCTCATGTTATCAATCCTAGCCAAAATTTAAGGAAGTTTTTGGAAAAACAAAGAAAATATCAAATGTTATTCTGAATTATACCCACTTTGCCTACTTTAGTAGGCACACAGGAAAAAGCTTGGGTTAGATAAATACCTTCAGTTTGTACCTGAAAATGTTCCTCCGAGACAAGCAGCCATATCTAAAGCAGATGAAAGCCATACACACTAATACATTGCATTTCATTCGTATTTTTCATATAAGGGGAAAGTTCTTCTGTAATGAAGTGATTAGATATTGATGGAAAGTGACAGGTTAAAACCTCAGATGGAACCTAACCAATCAGTAGTATCTTACTTCAAAGAGGTCATATTTCTCTAGGTAAACAGATAGACAGACATTTGCGAGTAGATTAAATGGAGCGCAGATATGAAATCATTTTTTGCAGCTTTTATGTTTTAAATTTTTTCATCGGTACAAGTTTTAATAATGGAATATGAGAAAAGAGCCAGGAACCTTGAACTCATTGTCCTTGTCTATGGGCGGCTTGTGCAGTGGCCGGTCGCACAGGAATGTGTTGACGTCGTTGCAGGCGTAGAACCGGCGCGCTTGCTCGGGCGCGCCTGCGCCCCACTGCCGCCGCGCTGCCACGGGCTTCACGTTGCAGATCTGGATGTCTGCAAGTTGAACACGTGATGAGCTAGCCAGACATTGCATACACGTACGGATTTGTCCGTCGGATCTGCCTGACAGATGTGTCTGGCGGACTCATCCGTCCATGTGTGTCGAGAAATAGACACAGATTTGTCCGCTGGGTACCTGTCCGCGCACGTCCAGCCCACGCTCCCGTTCAGGGTGCATGAAAAACTATGTGACAATTATACAACGATAAATATGTAGTTCATTAGATGTGGAATATCGGCTGAGCAAATTAATAGTAGGTACCTAATAATTGATGGTACCAAAGTAATCTATTGAAGTATGAACAATGTATAATTTAAATTCACTTTTGGAAAATTTGAGGTATTATTCTGAGAATTGCATGATCTTCAACTAAGTGACGAAGGACTTTTGGACACTTACACTGTGAGTCGTTGGCGATGATGAAATCGTCGGGCTGTGTTTTACGCATCATGATAATTGCTACGACGTATTCCGAGCGTAGACGCTGCGTAATGTTTCACATTTCACTGAACTGTAAACATTATGTGCTACTTACATTGCGAGTCGTTAGCGATGATGGAGTCATCGGGAGGTGTGTTGCGCATCATAATATGTGCAGCGACGTATTCCGACTGCAAGCGTTGCGTAAACGCGCCGATTCGTTCGTAATCGTAGCCGCGATACACGAATTGCTTATTCTGTAAAGAAAAAAATAATGAGAAAAATAATACGTTTGAAAACTCACAAAAATGCTTCGTATCTATTCTTATGACGTTGTCACGGTAACAAATATAACTTACCCATTCCAAACATAGTAGCAACACAACTGAGTAAAAGGAGGTTGCATAGCCCCGAACGAAATTAGCGACACACATGTAGTTTAAGTTCAAAGACCAAAATAGGTATATCTGTCGTGGTGTCACCAAATGAGCCCAACGGAAGATCAGCGCTGGCCACAAGGGTAGCATTATGCTGAGTTGGGTCCATTTCATGATGAACACGTTTTGTTCGTGATGAACACTTTTTATATCTTTTTGTTCTTCGTTGTTTTATGTGTGATGTCTGTACATGTCCGTACATGTTAAGAGATCGTCATGTCTTTTATCTTATCTTATACCGTATAGGCATGACTCACCCTCACAAACAGAGGGCATCCTTTCCCGTAAAACCCGACTACTGAAGTTACTCCGTATAGACAGATAAAGTTCTAAGAAAAAACGTACCTCGGAACCATATAGAAAAAGGTACGGTGGCCTAGATGGAGTTACACCTTTGGGGGACGCTCGGCTAGATGGCACTAATATTAATATTTGACATTTTAACACATATCAAACTAAGAATATGGGCCAAATCAAATACTATATAAACTCGTGCGTGCAGCTTCTGACGTTTCCCATACAATTGAGCGGCAACAATTTTACTAGCGCCATCTAGCGGTTCAAGTTGATCAAAGTAGTTGTTCAGACTTTTATTTGAGTAAATTAAAATAGAAAATGCTATTACTTGATCTACTTTAACATTTTTAGACGGAATAAAACAAAAAAATAAGAATTTGTAATTTTTTTTAATTTTATGCTGTATGAAACTAAACTATTTTGATCAACTCATGCCGTTGCATGTTGCCAACTTTGGCACCGAGCTGCACGTATTAACTCGTAGAGTTTACATAGTATTTGGCCAAATTGTCAAAACTGAGGTTCAAAAGTTTTAAGCCTCTGTCGAGAGATGGCAGTCTACGCACTGTGATTACACATTTTACTTTGAGAGTAACTCGATCGACTTTGGTTAGTATGGAGTCGAAGAAAGTCGCATGGGTTCGGAGGCAGTGAGCCAGGCGAGCGTAGCCGCATAGCTTCTATTCTCAGTAGGTTGCCACGGTAACTAACAAAATAACTCACCCTCACAAACAGCGGACATCCTTTTCCATAGAACCCGACTCTGAAATACTCTGGTTCCGGGCGTAGTTGGGTCAGTATGGAGTCGAGGAAAGTCGCATGGGTGCGGAGGCAGTGAGCCAGACGAGCGTAGTCGCAGAGTTTCTGTTCGTAGAGGTTTGCTAGCTCTCGCAGAAGTGGTAGACCTTTTTCCCAGCACTGAAAAATGAACATATTTTATGATATTCATTTAGAGAAGTAGTGTTGATTAAAGTGGCTATACAACAGACGATTACAGTGTTTTAGGCAGGATTTGATACGGCGATTAACGTAAGGGAGACGACGAACCATGTGTAATTGTGTAGGCGTTTAATATAAGAAACAACTTAGAATCAATCTTGTCAAGGCGCCATGAACTTATTCAAGACCCATGACAATACGAGTTGGCTAAGATTTCCAGAACCGATAGCATGGTCGCGCGGTAAACGATATAACGTCAGGACGTCTTTTCGCACTATTTGTAAGTGCGATAGGGACGACCTGATGTTTTATCATTTATCGCGCGACCAATCTTGCCTGTCAGTTAACTTATGATGAAATATGATAGATTTACCTTTCCGCGATCAAAGTATTGTAAGACTTGATTGTATAGAGCTTCCTTTCGCTTCCATTCTGGTGTTTCAGGATATTCTGGGTCAACTCCAACTTGGTCGCTCTCCCAACTCAATGTTTCTGCGTATAGCTGCAAAATGAAAATGGGTTAAATATGTAAAGTTTAGGTACTTAGAAACTCCTGTAAAAAAAACGCTTAAAAGTCTAAGTAGAACATTATGTGACAGATGTGATTCTAAACTTTTTTGCTCTTTATAAAGTGACTAGCTCTTGGCCGCGGCTTCGCTCGCATTAGAAAGAGACAAAAATAGCTTATGTCACTCTCCATCCCTTCAACTATCTCCTCTTAAAAAATCACGTCAATTCGTCGCTCCGTTTTTCTGTGAAGGACGGACAAACAAACAGACACACACACTTTCCCATTTATAATATTAGTATGGATATTTACAGAAAAGTACCACTTTAACTGGAATGATGGCGCTACCAGTCGCATGTTTAAAAATGTAACTGTATTTTTAATATATGTATTTTTCTAAGTTTTGCAAAACAATGTATGTATATCCGATTTTTATATTAGGCACCTATTAGGAATATATTTCTAGAAAATGTGCAGTAAACTTACCAAGAGCGTGCACCCGGCTTCAACAAAGTTATCCGACGCGATGTGCAGATCGTGCAGTTTGTACACGTAGCGTAAGTACATTTCCTTGCGGTCGATCTCGTTTTTGTAAAAACTCTGTAGCATAAATTATAAAGAGCAATATTATAACTGGCGAAAAATAATGCGTAAAGACGTGAGATTGCCACATTTTTCAATAGAGCTTCTGTAGAATACTTGTTTTTAATTCCAAAGAGCGGCCATAGATGGCGCTAGTAGTATCATCTAACACATACTAAACGACAAAGTGTTTTGAAAAGAAAGCTAGCGTTTCGTAATGTTTTGTTGTTACATTGACCCTGTGTCTCTAAAATCTGCTCAGTGTCTACCAGTGGCGGGGCGTGAAAATTTTCGTTGGTAAAGCCGGAGGGGTTTTTGGCATCTGTTTTGTATGGACTTGTACAGATACTAGAGAATTTTAGGGAACCCGTTGGGAATCGAGTTGTATCGACGCTCTGCCACTGGTGTCTACATACATTTAGCAAAATTATAGTAAAGGCTGAGTGAATATCTTATTAAAATACTCTTGGCACGGTTTTCGGAGTCTCGGTAGCCAAGCAGCCTTCCTAGTAAGCGCATCACGCAGCCTACGGATGCCATGCCTAGTAACGACCATATTTACTACTCACAAGAAGGTTGACGGTAGCGGCCATTCTCTTGTCGCGGTGTTCGGCGCCCTGCATGACGGCTCGGTAGTCGAGCAACCGCTCCAGTAAGCGAGTCACGCAGCCTACGAACGCCGCACCAGCCTCGCGCCAACCCTCGGTTGAGACGCGCTCCATAAGTCTGATAATGATATCAATAAAACAGTTGTCATTATTGTAGTTCAAGTAATATGGCTATATTCATAATGTTACATTTCATCAGAACATGGTCAATACTTACACAGAACTTAGATGCTCCCTGCGTTCAATAATGTAGCATGTAGAATGAATATTTATGAAATATTAAATGTAACGAGTCATATACAATAAAACATGTCGACTATGTTAAAATGGATAAAGTTACTGTTTAGCAGTGGCGGAGCGTCGATACAACTCGATTCCCAACGGGTTCCCTAAAATTCTCTAGTATCTGTAGAATAGAAGTCCATACGAAACACATTCCAAAAACCCCTCCGGCTTTACCAACGAAAATTTTCACGCCCCGCCACTGCTGTTTAGTATTGTCGGCAAGACTTTATTATTCATAGAAAACACAGAGTGAAAGAACACATTTTAGTATCAAATTGAATCATCAGTATGCTGCACTTATTTAGATGCTTATGAAATTATTATTAACCCTTAAATTTTAGGCCTTGTAACTCATTATTCTCATTAATGATTAATTTTATGAAGTTGTCCGTGTTACTAGACTACGGATAGTGGCCGTACTTCGTACCTAGCAACTAGAGTACGAGTATCTACCTTGTCACCAAGATGTTCAAAATCTCACCCACAGGATAAGATCCAGTGAGTCAAGCTTGTCAATAAGCGCAGCTCCGTGCGGCGAGCTGATCCGGTTGTTCTCCATCAATACTTACAGTCAAACAGCCGTCCAATCAGTGAGTCGAGTTTATCAACGAGTGCGACCTCTGTGCGTCATGCTGACCCGTTGACTTTTCGTTGCATCACTATGAGTGATACTATAGCGCCTAGGGCGGCGCGACGCAGCTCGCCCACCAGACCAGAGTGATCTCTAGAAGGGCGCCGATCGTGCCAGGTACAGTCAACCAATTGGAACCTTAGGCCACTCTACAACCATGTCAAAATAACAAGCAGTAAGAGATTTCTAACAATCTGATTACAACGTCACTATGACATAGTTCTACAGTGGCCTAGGGTTCCAATTGGTTGACTGTACAAGGTGCAGTTGTGCTTTGTAAACACTCACACGCAGTCGAACAATCTCCGGTAGTGGTCATCCGCCTTGTTGTCAGCGACAAGTGAGTCGAGTTTGTCGACGAGTGCAGCCTCGGTTCGTCGTGCTGAGCCGGTAGCTTCTCGCTCCATGGCCATGAGTGACACTAGAGCGCCTAGGGCGGCACGGCGGAGCTCGCCAACTAGAGTGATCTCTAGAAGGGCGCCGACTGCGCCTGGTACAAGGTGCAGTTGTGCTTTGCCTGAAAAATGATAACATTTTAATTTTTCACGTAACGTTGGCTTCACAAATATCGGATGGAAGTGCAAGAACAGTCACGCGTGACTCGTTTCGGTCTAGTATAAGATCGATCGCAGATTTGTTGGATCATTACCATCTGAGATTCAGACCAATAAAACCCGCTATCAATAGGGATGTGCAAATAAGTACACGAGCTTATCGATATTTTTCTATCTGCGACGGGATTGTATTGTACCGCGCTAGTTCAAATAGCGTACGCTGCTAAACTGTGCGAATGCTTAGACTATCCCTTCCGAGCTGCTCAACATTCACCAGGTGTAGCATAAAGGGGCGACTACTTATTTATGAGTTCTAAGTTGTAGGCCGATAGTACACTATCATATATCTAAATATATAAAAGAAGAAACTGACTGACTGACATATCAACGCACAGCCGAAATCGCTGATCCTAGAGATTTCAAATTCGGCACGTAGGTTCCTTAAATGGCGTAGAGGAGTACTAAGAAAAAATTTTTCAAAATTCCCTTCCTAAGTGGGTGAAATGGGGGTCCAAAGTTTGTATGGGAAAACAAGATTACTTTGACTATTTTATTCGAAATTTCACAGGAGGATTCCTAAAGACATTCGAGTAAACGTGTTTCACGTTTTTTGGAAATTTAACCCCTATAAGGGGGAAGGGGGTGATAAAGTCAAAAATGCAACATGGGTATCGTTTTTATGGTTTATTGAATAAGGTTACTTTTATTACGCGGGCGAAAGCGCGGGAAAACCTAGTCTTATCATATATCTGATCATAGGTCTGTATGCCTCCCTTTTTCTCCAACGTGAAGAAAAAGGTCGGCACGTCTTCTATGAGCATATTAGTATGATAGTGTAATATCGGGAGTAGTGTAGAGTCATAAATTAAATATAACAAGATCATACCATCCCATACATTAAAATGCGACCGCCTACGAATGCGCTTACACTCCACCGCACATAGATGGCGCCACAAAAATGCCTTGTTGCCACCGATTATTTGTAGATTGGCATTAAGTGTCAATTCCGAGCCGTAAATCTATGTCAAAAGTGACACTTAACGCCATCTACAAGTATAATCGAAAGCTACAAGGCATTTTTTGTGGCGCCATCTATGTGTGGTGGGGTGTAAGCGCGTTCGTAGGCGGTCGCATTTTAATGTATGGGATGGTATGATCTTGTTATATTTAATTTATGGTAGAGTGGAGAGTGGAGTGGTTACCGAGGCGGCCCCACACGGCGAGCACCTGCAGGCCGGCGGCGGCGCGCATGCGCGGGCGCTCGGGCCCGCGCCCCGCCCAGCGCTCCGGCGTCAGCGCGCCCGACGTCACCAGCGCCACGCCCAGCTCCATGTACCCCGACCACAGCTGGGAACGTGACCACTTTCATAAACCGCTAACGTCTCAGCCGCGACATCGGTCTAACGGCCCAGCCACGACATTGGTCTGAGCGCGACAGCGGTGAACGGCAGTCATACGTGCGAATGAAAAGTCCCATCGCTATGTCTCGCTCCAATGTATGGCCGCCGCTCACCGCTGTCGCGCTTAGACCGATGCCGTGGCTGAGCCGTAAGCGCGACAGCGCGGTGAGCGGCGGCCATATGTGTCGCTTAACTTCAAAACTGGGTAAATCCATTCTGCTATAAGGTTGATTATCTTTCAGATCATATTGTATTTTTTTATATATTCAACCTGAATGGATTTACCGAGGTTTTAAGTTAAGCGACTCATATATTGGAGCGAGACACGGCAATGAAACTTTTCATTCGCACGTATGGTTGCCGCCCACCGCTGTCGCGCTTAGACCGATGTCGGGGCTGGGCTGTAACGGGCACTGTCGGTGGCTTCCTTAGCGCGTTTTCACATTATCCGATCCAATATCGGATGTCGAACCGATATCCCATATATTTACGCCGCCATCTTTGATTTTTTCTTTTGAAATCCTTCCTACATCCGATATCGGATCGGATAATGTGTAAACGTACTTAAGTGAAAGACTTGAGTGCACGCTTATATTGGGCGTGCGAGAGACATTCAAGTGTCCCTGAATCGACACTGCATAGCGTGCGCACAGACCTGGGGCCCGTTTCTCGAAAGGTACAAGCCTTGTATTACAAGTGCGCGAACTGTCAAATCGTATGGGTTGTCATGGAAACACACTTGTAATACAAGGCTTGTACCTTTCGAGAAACGGGCCCCAGGGGCCCATTTCTCAAAACTGAAAGTTACAAGTGACAAGCGGAAATCTCTTTCCAACTTGCCATATTAGACATTGACAACCACTTGTAAATTGTAACTTGTAGCTTCGAGAAATGGGCCCCAGGGGCCCGTTTCTCGAAAGGTACAAGCCTGGTATTACAAGTGTGTTTCCATGACAACCCATACGATTTGACAGTTCGCGCACTTGTAATACAAGGCTTGTACCTTTCGAGAAACGGGCCCCAGCCCGCCCGCTGCAAGCCCCGCCGACCGAGCGTCCACTCAGGTCTTACACTAATTGAAAGTGCCATTGAAAACATTAGAAAGCATAGTCACACCTCGGACACTGGCGATTAAATATATGAAAGAGGCGCGTTCCTAGCACACAGTCTAAGCTCGTGTAGGTGAACGCGTACTATGCTTGTATGAGTGACATATGACAGGTCGACTGTTCGCGTTTTTGACAGGCGGTAACTGTGAGGTAACTGAGAGGGGGTGGGCGGCACTTTCAGCGGGGAGCGGGAGTGGCCATACTGTATGATAATACTCTTTATTATACTGTGGCATAGTGCTGCCTAGTGAAACGCCAAATTTCACAGTCATAACAGGCTACTAGACTCATATCAAAATTGGCACAATAAATAATTATTTTCTGTGAAATTTGACCACTCGACCCTTAACGACAAACTTATTAATTTTTTCTACTCCAGCACTTAAATCTGTCAATTAGATTATTGTCAGCGGTATCCAAATTAAGTTCATTTGAGTAATGATGAGAAAGTCTATTTGTCTATAGGTTCATAGGATTACTGCTAGCAGTAATCATATGAATATAGGAGTTCTGTTAATTTTTTTTTAAAAGCACAACTTCCATTTATCAGGTATGTTTTCATTTACAGTAATAAGTAACTTTTAATAAATAATATAATATTTAGGTTCATAATTTAAATCAAGATGAAAAAATAAACTTAAATGCGTTTTACATATTAGATATTGCAAAACAAAGGTAAAAATCATAAGTTTATCTAATAATTTTACATTCGACATTTAAATATTCTTGAACGCAACCACATTTTTCGTAATTGAAAACCGGCTTATTTTCTATTTCTCTTGTCTATGGTATGTTTGACATTTGTAAACTTATCACGAAACTATTTGAACTATTTCGGTGGTGTGTAGTTTGTTTTAATTCGACGTTATTGTGCAAAAACATAAGTAATTATGAGTGATTCTGGTGAAAAATGCACTTCCGAAGAAATCAAGGCTATGGGCGCTCAAAGTGACTGACAATTTGTTACATGAAAAGTCGGATAAAGCGTACCAAAAATGTTATGATTGTTTTGACATGGAAATTGCAAAAAAATGTTTCAACTTTCTCTGAAACGGCGTTGTTGGCATATTTTGAAGAATTGTGCAACAAGTTCTCGCCATCAACATTGTGGACAGAATACTCAATGCTACGACGATCCACACAAATATTCCCATTCATTACATCAAGTAAGTAACTAACCCATTTTATTATTCTCGAATAGGTATGTATGTGGCTGTCGTAGAAAAAGTATAGTATACAATCGTAACATTATGAAGGCTATAAAAGTCTCGTACCTTACTTAGGCCACTCGGCAAGCCTTCGTGGCCTAACCGCGGTACTCAACTTTTATAGCCTTCATAACGTTACCGTTATATAATATACTATAAAAGTTTTATGACTTACCTGAGAATCGAATTGAGGAGGTTCGTCACCCAAGAACCTCTCCAATAAAGGCTTAGCCAAATCTTGCAATGCGGATAGCAGTACTTTGCAGCTTTGTACTCGCAACACCATCCAGTCGGCCGGGAAAACCTACAAGACAATACGACATTGTGAATTGTGACAAAATACCTTTTCACAATACTTAAAAGTTAGTTCCATAGGGCGGCCATAGATGGAGTTAGTGATGGCTGTTTGAAGATTTTACACGAGCGTATGGTTCGTCTTCGAGACAATAGGCTAGTTTCCTACTAGTCAAATCAGCTTCTTTTTAAGAACTGTCAAAACGATTTGCTAATATGGAATTACTATGAAATACTTTCTTCTAATTATGTGGTGCTTTATTTTGTGCACTGCATACAATATTTTATCTTAAGTATAGGAAACTAGCCTATTTGAGTGTAGAAAAAACTAAGAATAATTTAATAAACATGGTTTCAACAACTGAAAACAGATGGCGTTAGCAAGCCTTGAAAGCAATTAACTATTTTTTGAATGGAATCGACAAAAACGTGGTTTCAATATGACTGTGATTTCGATATTTCTCATTTCAGATGAGTACAAAAAAGTTTTTTGTAAAAAACAGTACGATACAACTTTATTACAGTACTCTAAACAATTAAACTCCAGCTAGCGGCCTAAAATAAATAATTTGTTATTGTCCAATAATAATGTCTGGTAAGTTTGTAAGAGTATAAACTTTAAATGATAAATGTATATAAAAAATGTAGATATGTATTAAATATGAAATAAACGATATTATTTCATTTAATTAATTTTCATAATAGTGTACAATGAGATCGCATGTCGTTTACCAATACCTTTATTTTTGAAACATGATCATAGATGGCGCTAGTTGGCCTAAAATTTCAACACGGAAAAATATAAGGGTTAAGTTGACTTACATCCTGTTCAATAAGATGTCGGAACACCAGAAAGGCACGCATGAGGAAATCTTTGAGCGGCTTTCGGTCCTGCGGGTGTGGCGCTAGATGGCTCCACAGTCTCTGGTAGTGGGCTGGCTTCAGTAGTTCCATACAGCCGAGTAGACCGGCTACCATTGACCCCTGGAATAATAAGCATAATGTGTAAATGGTGCTGGAAACAGTGGGACAAGGTAACTTTTACTTTAAATAAATAAGGGAATAACTATTTATACAAGCACTACCTTTTGTGCCCCCGGCGTCGCTCGCGTTATATGCGGAATGCTCCATATAACCCCCCCCCCACACACATTTTAGGAAAGTGGGGGTTAGAAAGAGACAAAAAGTAGCCTATGTCACTCTCCATCCCTTCAACTATCTCCGCTTAAAAAATGACGTCTATTCGTCGCTCCGCTTTGCCGTGAAAGACGGACAAACAAACAGACACACACACTTTCCCATTTAATAACATTTATATTTTATTTTTAACATTTTATAGCATTAAATAAGTCATCATCATCCTCCTTGCGATATCCAGGCATTTGCCACGACTCATGGGAGCCTGGGGTCCGCTTTGACAACTAATCCCAAGATTTGGCGTAGGCACTAGTATTACAAAAGCGACTGCCATCTGACCTTCCAACCAGAAGGGTAATTAGGCCTTATTGGGATTAGTCCGGTTTCCTCGCGATGTTTTGCCTTCACCGAAAAGCAACATAAAATAAGTATGGATATAATTAAGTGCAGTAGTTTCCAAAAACACATCCAGGGTGTTCAGATAGCACATTCACATCCGGATCCAGTTCGTCCGGATCCACCGCCTCGTCCGACTCTTCCTTCTTCCATAGTAGTGAGACTAGTTCGCCGAGCATTTCGGCTACCAGAATATCGTAGCAAGATAGTGATGGATAAGAGCAAAGTATACAAACCAGTACTGGCGAATTTCCACCAATCAAATGCAGCACAGTCTCCACAAGCACATCCAGCGTGTTCAGACACAGCACATCCACGTCCGGATCTAACTCGTCCGGATCCACCGCCTCGTCCGGCAGGGAGACCAGTTCGCCGAGCATTTCGGTTAGCAGACTATCGTAGCAACATATTGATGGATAAGAGCAAAGTACACAAACCAGTACTGGCGAATTTCCACCAATCAAATGCAGCACCGTCTCCACAAGCACATCCAGCGTGTTCAGACACAGCACATCCACGTCCGGATCTAACTCGTCCGGATCCACCGCCTCGTCCGGATCTTCCTTCTTCCACAGCAGGGAGACCAGTTCGCCGAGCATTTCAGTTAGCAGACTATCGTAGCAACATATTGATGGATAAGAGCAAAGTACACAAACCAGTACTGGCGAATTTCCACCAATCAAATGCAACACCGTCTCCACAAGCACATCCAGCGTGTTCAGACACAGCACATCCACGTCCGGATCTAACTCGTCCGGATCCACCGCCTCGTCCGGATCTTCCTCATTCCATAGTAGTGAGTCTAGTTCGCCGAGCATTTAGGTTTGGAGCCTATTGTAGCAAAATAATGAAGGAAATAAGAAAGGTATACAAACCAGTACTGGCGAGTTTCCACCAATCAAATGCAGCACCGTCTCCACAAGCACATCCAGCGTGTTCAGACACAGCACATCCACGTCCGGATCTAACTCGTCCGGATCCACCGCCTCGTCCGGATCTTCCTTCTTCCACAGCAGGGAGACCAGTTCGCCGAGCATTTCGGCGCATTGAGACAGTTCGTCGCGCCGCGCCAGGTGCACGCGGAGGTGGTGGCATGCTGTTGTTAGCACTATGTTGCGGGCCTCTGAAAAATTAAGAGTACAGGTATGACTTTTCTAATTTTCTAATTCTAATCTAATACTCGGAGCCAAACTTGGCAGATTTTGTACGTCCTTACCTCAGAATTCGTAAAAAATGTCAAACTAGTAAATAGTATCTTTTTGTAACAAACATAAATCTCAAAATAAATAAGAATAACATGGGTATTTTACTCATTCAAATCCCGTTAAGTCATTTCATGCCATGCCATTCGACCTATCCCAAGAACCGACGCATCCCAGCGGACTCATTAATATGTGGTCAACTGTGGTAGAGTGGAGCATTGGCGAGTGACAGCGGGAAGTCATGCGAAGAGTACATTGTCATCAATGGCGTCATGCGAGCCTTCAACGCTCATTTCTTTATCCAAACCTCATGCCAAAATGTAGAGAGAATAGCAACTTTTTAAGACCATACCGGGATCTTGTTCAAGCGGTCCCTTGAGTATCTCCTTAGCTGCTTCAAGTCTAGCCTTGGCGAGCGTCGGTGTATAGTGTCTGCAGCGAGTGCATGCCACCAACAGCTTGCGCTCCTCGACGACGTCCAGAATAAGCTGCACGGTAAAATATCGGGTTCTGCCGTGGTAAGGCTTTGAAACTAGTTCTGACAGAGAAATATCGACATAGGAACTAGAGGAATCATACCGGGTTCTTGTTTGTACAAAATTTGTTTCTATGAGTTTTATATCGCAATAGTATATTATATAACGGTAACGTTATGAAGGCTATAAAAGTTGAGTACCGCGGTTAGGCCACGAAGGCTTGCCGAGTGGCCTAAGTAAGGTACGAGACTTTTATAGCCTTCATAATGTTACGATTGTATACTATACTTTTTCTACGACAGCCACATACATACCTATTCGAGAATAATAAAATGGGTTAGTTACTTACTTCATGTAATGAATGGGAATATTTGTGTGGATCGTCGTAGCATTATGACGACCGGTCTGGCGCAGTTGGTAGTGACCCTGCCTGCTGCGCCGCGGTCCCGGGTTCGAATCCCGGTAAGGGCATTTAGCCTGCTAGCTTAACATTGACGCTGTCACACGGGCCGCTTCCACTGGTCCGAGGGCTGATGCTATTACTTTTTGATACACTAACTAGTTGAGATTTGGCTAGCGCCGGTGGTGAGCGTCTGAGATGCGGTAGCGTCCAGCATGGATGCAGTGACGCGGGCCGCTTCCACCGGCCCGAGGGCTGAAGCTACTACTTGCCCATACGCTGGTTTATGTTCACAACACCTTTACAAGTTACTGTATAGGTAACATTAGTAACTTACCAGGATCCTGTCCAAGCGGTCCTTGAGTATCTCCTGGGCCGCAGCTAGTCGAGCTTTGGCTAGCGCCGGTGGTGAGTTGGCCGCGGGTGCGTCCAGCATGGATGCCGTCACGCGGGCCGCTTCTACCGGCCCGAGAGCTGAAGCTACTTCTTGGCTACGCTTGCCCATGATGTCATTAGGGCCACCTAAAAAAATATGTATAGGTAAAACATAGTATAATTTCTTTCATATTCCGGAAATATGCTCACTACTACAGAATTGCCCATACATCACTCCTAAATCTGTTTCCTACTGTACTGTCCGCCCGTAACCCGAGCTAAACGTTATCAAGAGTGGACTTGTTATCCTGCCACTGCTGTTGCTGCCTATATAATTTGTACAGAAATCTAATGAGTATGTACTTGGTGCTAAATGGTCTCTATGTGGATGCTGCGTCAATGCCTTGAGCGCATGTAAGGCCACCCCAACATCTCTCCTAAAGCTATCGGCATACTTGACCGGTAGCCCTCGCGAACAGTCGTCGGAAGCGCATGGCCAGTTGGAACACCGCGCCGAGAGAGCGGACACACTTCCCGATTGGTTCCGATCAGATATCTAATACATCATCAACCAGTCTAGTCTAGTGTAATACCTGTGCAGGAGCTAGATGGTCTCTATGTGGATGCTGCGCACAACGCCTTAAGCGCATGTAAGGCAGCCCGCACATCCCGTCTAAAGCTATCTTCATATTGGCCGCAGGCAGCTCTTGCGAACAGTCGTCGGGAGCGCACGGCCAGTCGGAACACCGCGCCGAAATAGCGGACACACTTCCCGATTGGTTCCGATCAGATATCTAGTATATCGACCAATCTAGTCTAGTGTAATACCTGTGCAGGCGCTAAATGATCTCTATGTGGATGCTGAGCTAATGCCTTAAGCGCATGTAAGGCCGCCCGCACATCTCTTCTAAAGCTATCTTCATACTGTCCGCCGGTAGCTCTCGCGAACAGTCGACGGGAGCGCACGGCAAGTCGGAATACCGCGCCAAGGGAGCGAAGACACTTCCTGATTGGTTCCTGGCCTTCGGCGCCGGCCGCCCATTCGGCACAGTGCTGTACTGAGGATAGGAGGCCTCTGTGGAAATAGGAACCGGTAAAGTACTTGAGACTGTCATGATAGTATGCAAAACTAGATACTTTCCCCCTTATTCATTAACGGTCACTAAAGTTATCAAGCCGATAAAGTTCGTTTGTCCCTTTCTATCACACCCATACGTCGGAAAGGAACGTTTATGAATAAGGGGGTAAATAAATAAATAGCATAATTAATCATTATGGAACACTGTTAGAGAAAGGATACATATACAATTATACTACATAGTATAAAAACAATATAATTCACTTACTTGTACACTAAAGCAGCTGAGAAGTGCTCTTCAATGTAAACATCCAGCACAGGCTTGAAATGCTGGAAACGGCTCTCGTCCAACAGACTGCAGATCGAAACTAGCACCAAGAACACAGTTCCTGAGTGAGGTGTACTGAAAAAAAAAAAGAAAAATAAATATTTTTACGTATCTAATTTTAAACACAGACTAAATATAATTCATCTATACATACTTTATTATACATTTATTGCTAATTTAGACTGGACTCCTGGATTTCTTAGTTTACTCGAGGAATTATCTAATGTTGCCTACGACACACCAAGTTTTTGATCTAATATCGGCAATGTAGTCGGATGGTGGACCAAAGCGACGACAACCGTATTAGAGACAAGTTTTTTTTTCTGCATGACATAGATTTAGGTGTAAAGTTTTGATGAAATCAATAGACAAGATACTAAATTACTATTACTGTGCACGACAGCATTTACAGTACATATGACGCTATATTACCGCACTTGTTAAGTAACGAGTTCATTACACAACTATATGTCAAAAATTGAAATGGCCATATGTACTGTAAAACGCACGATACATGTGCGAATAAGTAATTCGAAACTCGCGTTGATATAAAACAAACTTTACGTTCGTGAACACATTCTATTTTCACATTTTTATTACAATATTCCGCTCATCAGCGTTTCTTAACCCATCCTTCGTAATAGTGAGCTCTCTGTCACACGTACCTGTTCCCATCTTCGGTGGAAAAGAGCGCAAACAGCGCGTCAAGTACGTCTCGAAGGAATTTGATAAGTTCTTCGCAACTGAGTCCATCGCCCAGTCGAAGTACCCGAAGAAGCGTTTCTTGTACTTTTTCTGGACGCGCCCGCCATTGTAAAAGTGCCAGTAGGTCTTCTGCAAAATTTAAATAACATGACTGTAAATAATTTATGGACGTCGACTGCAAAAAAGTTCAATCAAACTTTCTTGAATCATATACCAGCAAAACTAAAAAGTAAGACTCACTTCACTTTAAAAAATACTATATAATAACCTAAACACAAAATTAAAATTTTGAAAAAACCCCCGACTGCGACATAGTAGACTGATTTTCATAAAACATGCATGGCTAAGAGCACTCCCGACTAACTCAGCTTTCAGACAAATAAAACTAAATCTAATTTAACGTAACGAAATGTAAGTGGCCAATTCGTTTTTTTTTTTTACAAAAACTATAAAGTTTAGGGTGCTCAAATTTTGCATTTTTTTGCTAAAAAACTAGTATAGTAATGTCCTTCAACATTCACAACAGGTTAGTAACACCCTCTAAAATATAGATAGAAATTTAAACTTTTTAAATTATTACGGGGGGACAGCGCGTACGCAGTCCCCACTACCAAAAATTACGCATCCGAGTTATCCACATTAGGGATAATCGCAAGGGTCAACCCAACCGCAGTGCAATGGAAGGGTCTCGCCCTGGGGGAACCGCCTTTTTGATCACGGTATCCCCTATGCCAGGTAAGTATGAATTCACTACGTTAGGCGAGGGACGTCACTAACGCAGGAAAAATCTTAACACCGCGAAGTAGGATTTGAAGCGGGCAGTACAGCGACATCTACCGTCGAATGTTGGAACTAAATGCGACTTAGGAAATTCAAGAATGTGCTGACTCGTAAATGATAATAAACAAAATAGCATTGTCACTGGGGTTTTGAAATTATTATTTTCCTTTTTATGATAATTTGATTGCATTATTTTTTTGTACAATGTGCTCAATAGATAAGAACCTCTTTATATGGAAACAGCTTTTATGACAAGAACTACTTTTAGTGGTGTAGTCTTATCCTTTTTTTTTATTTATTTTGTAGCTGTTTGTTCTATATTCTGGAACTAAAAGCTATAAATTATTTTATTTATAATCTTGTAATAAAATAAACAAGCGCATGTACTAAACGTTTTTTTATTCACTAAATAATTTTCTGGAATTTATATTTTATAGCTATAAATAAATCCTTCCTTATATGTATTGTATTGTGATGGTACAAATTACGAAAAATAAAGAAAATATAACAGCAAATTAATGACTTACCATTTTGTGTCAATTTAGTTGAGCAGAGAAGCGTGCTAATAGTACAGTTTTCTTTGGAACTTCTTTGGAAAGACACCACGACGCCGTTGGTCGGTGTGCGGGCTGCGTCAGTGCTACACGACGGAAGCGACAGGTAGCTCGCTGTTGCTAGTCTGAAACAGTGTTATAGTAAAAATCTTATCTAAAGGGGAAAAACAGGGTGCGGAGGAAGAAGGATCCTTCCAGTGTCACGAGATGGCGCTAGTAGTCTTTAAAACTCTTGACCTGGAACTTATTTTTTTTGTACTAAATTCGGCTATAATTACAGTCTAACCAAAAGAGTACAAATTAAAAAGTGGCAGAATCGTAGTGTCGTCCCGTTTTCTCACACATATTGATTTGAAAGGGATCCAATAAAACCTAGATGTGAGTAAATTAAAAAAAAAAAAAAAACAATACTCGTCAGTAAACGAGAAAGAGAATTTACTCATATAAGAATTGGACCTATAATAAAAAAATGAAAATAAATTACTTGCTGGGATCATCGCATTTATAAACGTAGAGCTCATGAGCGCCATCTCTTAGCGTCGCGCCGCTCGCCTCCATCAGACGTGCGAAAGAGAACCCGAATAGTTTTCGCTCATTCTTATCACGTGCTGCAATTTAAAATAGTACATTAGGATACAGAGGCGATAAAAGAAGTTCGAAACGAGTGTTAATAAATTAAAACACGACCGAAGGGAGTGATTATCACGAGTTATGAATTTCATTTCGCACGTGTAATTATCGTACGACGTTTTTCAGTACAGAAGGCCCTCCGAAGTGACCACCTGACAAGAAATGAACCACTTCTCGCACTAGTACGTAAAAAAGCACCATCTGTACTGAAGAAAATATAATATTATGAAAAGGGTGCTGTTAGGGTTGAGTTAATGTTTGGTTATATGACAAAGACAGAAGTAAACGTATGTGTATGTACACAGCTAAATAAGAAGTACAGTGTCGTCGGTATAGTAATATCAGAGCGTTCGTTTTGTACTGAAAGTGTGTGAAACATATTTCGATATTTATTTTGGATAAACCAGTTTAAAAAGTCTTATTAAAAGAACTTGTTATTTCTCATCCTAATCTAGCCATAGTTAAAATATTAACGAAAAACGTATGACAACACCTGCACCTCCTGCAGGGTTATCACATGATTGGCGCGAGAGTATGTCGCCGCGAGATATATGTATATGCACATACTACCCATCTTTATGTCTATAATACAATTAGAAAAAAAAAAAACATGTACTCTATATCGCGGCGACAAAATCATGTGCTAGGCCTACTGTGGCATGATATTGTGTACTTTGGTTTTTGTCTTTCACAATATTTCATCTATTTTCAGTCAAAGAGCAGACATCCAGAATCACTTACTTGAACAATGTCTAAACTCGATTCGAACGTGCGCCAGTGTGAAGGTTTCTAGCGGCACTGTGAGGCGAAGTTGCTCGCCCCACGCTGGACTGTTGTTGTGGTACAGTACGAGGGACTCGTACAGTGTCGCTCCACTACCGCTTGCTCCCCATACGCAATCCTAGAATAATAGTAACTAGTATATAAAAAGTAAGGAAAATAAAGTTATACATAATAAACAACTTGAAACACGCCCTTACAATTTTGGCTACTAATGTGTTAACGGACTTGGTTAGCCTGGGGTCTTCCTAAAACCTCAATGTCTTAAAAAAAAATAGACACACTACGCAAAGAGGCAAACAGCAGCTGCCCACGAACAAACTTGCATCAAATGTTGGGACTACTAGCGCCATCTGTTGACGAGCTTGGAAAAACTGATTTTGTTGCAACATAGTGTCTTTTAGCAAAATTTCGTTATGGAAAATAAAATCAAACTTATGTCTATATACATATATTAATGAAAGTGATTTCCATGCTCAGACAAGCTGTAAAGATTTACTTTGTCAAATTTTAAAATCAAATTATGAAGTACAACAAATGTATCCGATCTTGCTTCAGAAATTAGCAACTACTAGCGCCATCTATTGACGGACTGGTTTAATCTTATGTTTGGTTTAAATTGCGTCTTTTTTTAGTAACCATCAAAGAGGATCGAGTATTAAGAGCGTTACTGTCAAAGCAAAATGTGTAATCACAGTGCATAGACTGCCATCTCTCCACACAGGCTTAAAACTTTTGAACCTCAGTTTTGACAATTTGGCCCATATTCTGAGCTTGATATGTTTTAAAATGTCAAATTTTAATATTAGCGCCATCTAGCTGAGCCTACCCCAAAGGTGTAACGCCATCTAGGTCACCACTGCTTTATCTATATGGTACTGAGGTACGTTTTTTTCTTAGACTTTATCCGTCTAGATGGAGTTATATAGGTCTTTGGTAACCATCTAAGAAATCTTGCTGTATTTTGACGATACTAAAACCTCTGATTGACTGCTTCCATTATAACGGAATAATAATGAATAAGACTACTCACACTAATGGTCCAGTATTATCATGCACTGTGACTGTAGCGAGCACATTTTTCGCTGTACTTTTTCATCCTGTTTAAAACTCAGCCTTTTCCAAAGTCAGGTAAAGATCGTTCCGGACATCTCCGGGCATGATGACGTCAGGGAAGTCCCTTTTTGCCAATTACTGTCACTCCAAAATGCATAAAATAATATTTTACTTACACTGATAGTCTGTCCCGTATTATCATGCACTGTGACAGTAGCGAGCACATTTTTCGCTGTACTCTTCCCTCCTCTTTCAAATTCGGCCTTTTCTAAAGTCAGGTAAAGATCGTTCCTGACATCTCCGGGCATAATGACGTCAGGGAAGCCCCGTTTCGCTGTGACCGTCGCGCCTGAAGCGACAGCTTCGTTGATGCTACCGGCGTTGGTTAGTAGTCGTATTGCTACTACTATGCCTGGAAATTAAAGTTAATTAAGTTACAACAATATCCAAACTTGCTGTGTTGTTTTGTGTGTTTAGAACAGAATGATTGCTCAAGTGTCAGTCCGGGTTTGAACCTGTTACCCCCGGACTGAAAGTACCACGCCTATTCAGTAATTTTTACTTGAATTTGGTGGTTCTTCCGAAATAAAGCGTTTTCCTACATTACAAGATAAAATGTCTTCTGACTAATTACATCAGTATCTTTTTAAGCAAAGGGGCCAATAATTAAGGTAGAGCTTTAGGGCGTATTTTATACACGGTGCGCGAACTTGCATACGATTTTAGTTACATTGCGGATTGTTGACGTTAGATACTTTTTGCACACCTATCAGTTATCACAAATACCGCAATATACTGAAACTCGTTCATGAGTTCTCATACCGTAATATAGGCCCTAAAACTCACAACTCACAGCACAGAGTGTTAGCAAAGAGGATCGAGTATTATAGAGGGTTACTGTCGAAGTAAAATGTGTAATCACAGTGCATAGACTGCCAATCTTGACACAGACTTAAAACTTTTGAACCTCAGTTTTAACAATTTGGTCCATATTCTTAGCTCGATATGTGTGAAAATGTCAAATATATATTAGCGCCATCTAGCTGAGCGTACCCCAAAGGTGTAATGCCATTTAGTCCACCGTACCTTTTTATATTACGTTTTTTTTTATACTTTATCTGTCTATACGGAGTTATATATGAAATACGTACCATAATTTGGTTGTCCCGGTAAAACATTACATTTGTTGGTCTGCTTCCGAATGAGCATGTCGTGTAATTGATGAAAGTCTTTTTCTTCGCTTTGGTATACCTGAAAGCGATAAAGAATTCATGAGACAAATTTTCAAAGAAACTTTTTTCATAGAATCAGAGAGAAAACTACAGTCAACTAATAGGAACCCTAGGCCACTCTAGAACTATGTCACAGTGACGGTATAAATCAGATTACAAGAAATCTCTTACAGCTTGTCAGTTTGACATGGTTGTAGAGTGGCCTAGGGCTCAATTGGTTGACTGTACATTACGATACAAGTGCGGAAAAACAGAAATTTGCGAATTACGTCTTTGCACGTGTATTGCACGACCTTTTACAGTACATAATATGTTGCTATTGTTGCTCTTTGACGATTCAAAATAGGCATATAAAATACTGCTTTGCGCACTAGTGCGAGAAAGTATGCATGTAAAGTAATGTTGTAAAGCGCGTGTTTCTTTCATGAGACAAACGTAGCGTTGAAAATGTGTTGCGATTAACGAAATGTACGAAAACTGACAATGCGCTCACATTTGTCTATTGGGGACACCTTACACAGATCAACTTAGCCCAAAACTAAGCAAAGCTTCTTATATATAAATACTTATATAGATAAATACACATACTTATATACATAGAAAACATCCATGAATCAGGAACAAATATCTGTGCTCATCACACAAATAAATACCGGGATTCGAGGCCAGGACCGCAGCTTAGCAGGCAGGGTCACCACCGACTGAGCCAGACCGTCTATAGCGCAGTTACAATAACTATGGTCATTAAAACTCATTAGCTTATCCGACTTAAAATTGTATACGGCAAACGCAGCGTTAAAGCGTTTTCGTATTAAAACTACGCACTTTATACTATAATACCACGAGGTCACGTAACCATAGCAACATACCACGAGGCAGCGTTGATTGACCCTAATAAAATCGGCGCAAGATGTTCTTTATTATCTTTGACAGTCAGTGCGGTCATATTCATACAGGTCGATAATAGATTTCGTCACTGCTCATTTGTGAAGCATGTGTGAATTGTGTGACGATGGTGATGAAATGTGTAGGTAAGTGATTATTGGTAGACCTTTTTCTTTTACAATAGGGTTGACTAAATGGAAGTTACGTGTATGGAATACTAGCCATTGCCCGCGGCTTCGCTTGAGTTAAATTTGAAAATACGGAATGCTCCATACAAAATTCCACCCCCCTTTTTAGTGGGGAGTCAGAAAGAGACAAAAAGTAGCCTATGTCACTCTCCATACCTTCAACTATCTCCACATAAAAAAATCACATCAATTCGTCGCTCCGTTTTGCCGTGAAAGACGGACAAACAAACAGACACACACACTTTCCCATTTATAATATTAGTGTGGGTAAATAGAACCTGTAGGTAATAGCTTCCTATAGTTGATGATAGTGAATATACTTACGATCCGCGCTTCACTCTCATTACATGTGCGAATAGCGAGCGCACCTTGAAAGTGTAACCTTACGGCTCAGCCACGACATTGGTCTAAGCGCGACAGCGGTGAGCGGCAGCCATACATTGGAGCGAGACACAGCGATGGGACTTTTCAGTCGCAACTCACCGCTGTCGCGCTTAGACCAATGTCGTGGCTGGGCCGTTTCAGTCGAACCTTGCAATTGCTTCAGGAACTCTGTCAGCGGTGACACGCCAGTACTGAGCGTTAACTCACAAGGAGTATGTTTGCCCCTGCTAACCTCACAAGTCACAACTCACAAGCACCCATCTTACTGCTTATGCCAACGACGTCCACAGGGCCGCGCCGCTTGCCGGTACGCTACCACACAGCGACCAGTGTGTAGGACCAGCCACCAGTGTGTAGAAACACAGACGCGGACTACCCACGCGACTATAGCTACTACTACTACCTCACTACCTACAATAAATCTCACCTTGAAAGTGTATTCTTTCTCCGTCGATCCCTGCACCGGTTGCCTCAGGAACTCGGTCAGCGGTAACACGCCAGCGCCAAGCGGGCGCCTAGCCACGGGGCCGCGCCGCTCGCCGGTGCCGCTACCATTTTACATAACGTCCAACGCGACTATAGCTACTTCCTCTCTACCTATGCGAAAATCTCACCTTGAAAGTGTATTCTTTCTCCGTCGATCCCTGCACCGGTTGCCTCAGGAACTCGGTCAGCGGTAACACGCCAGCGCCAAGCGGGCGCCTAGCCACGGGGCCGCGCCGCTCGCCGGTGCCGCTACCATTTTACATAACGTCCAACGCGACTATAGCTACTTCCTCTCTACCTATGCAAAAATCTCACCTTGAAAGTGTATTCTTTCTCCGTCGATCCCTGCACCGGTTGCCTCAGGAACTCGGTCAGAGGTAACACGCCAGCGCCAAGCGGGCGCCTAGCCACGGGGCCGCGCCGCTCGCCAGTGCCGCTGCCGCTTCCACCAGCGCCTGCCCAGCGCCCGACGCGGACTACCCACGCCACCAGCCATAGTTCGCGGGAGAGATCCGTCGTTGACAGGTCCTGGGGATTTAAGATGTTGCAGTGTATTTACTCTGTGTTTATACTCTTTACTTTTAGTTACTTGAAATAACGTAAACAAATAATTTGTACATTTTCGGATAGTCACAAAATTTGTCGGTTAACCAACCAAATATTGTACAAAACCAATAGGATTTCTCACTGAGCTGCCTATCTTTAACCTACTTATATGACTGTGTAATGTTTTCATTACCCTCTAGTGGCTTAAGGAGCCTTTTGAGGGAGGATTTTGCTTACATATACTTAAACACCTAAATATACAGACGGATCGATTAAAGAAATATGCTTGTTGAAAAAATACTTTAACTTGAGATAAGGATACTTAATTGATACCCATGTTTTTTGCTGCATAACTGAATCTAAAGCATTCATATTCATATTCTTTAGGAATAATAATTTAGGCACATGTGGCTACTCGTACTAATAGCCTTTACCAGTCAACCATTTGGAACCCCTAATATAAACGTCACTATGCCATAGTTCTACAGTGGCCTAGGGTTCCAATTGGTTGACTGTACATATTTGTATAACAAATATTTTATAACAAACATTGGATACCATTTGCAACAATTAATTTATTTACTTTTCCTCAATAACTGAGCTTCCACTAAGATGTTATTCCCATTTCACGTCAATGGCTGCTCGTAATGCAAAAGAGATTTGCCTTAACCACAAATAAAATTTGCATGACACTGTACCTACAATTCAATTCAGAAATGCAATCATTTATTAAATTAGTGTTTTTTTTTCAGATGTTCAGTTTAGAACTATTTTTAATGCGGAAAACTATAGATATTCATGAAAGCTGTCCACGAAGATTGTCGCCATCAGTTATCAATGTCTCTCATGCTAACATGAGATGACTCTAGACTGTGATAAGCGAAAACCATTTTACAGCCTGTCCAATTAGTTCAAAAATCCATCCCTCGCTATCCGAACTCTGAACTTCTGCATCCCTCATTGCATCATGTAACCATAGTAACAGCTCTGCCTCGTCCCCACGGGCCGTGTGACCGAAGTTTTTCAACCTAACATGAGATCGCTCTAGTCTATAATAAGGTACAGTACGGTAAGGTAGGTATCTAAAATACTTACAGCAAATAAGGTGCTATTCGCATGCAGCCTGTCCACATAGTTCGAAAATCCATCTCTCGCTATTCGAACTCTGAACCTCTCAGACAGAGGCTGTCCTCTTCTCGCGTCATGTAACCATAGCAACAACTCTGCCTCGTCCCCGCCTGCTGTATGCCAAAGTCCCTCATACTGCACATGAGGTGGTGACTTTGGACGGTGGTGATGCCGTTGGTGAGACTCGTGTTTGTGAGGGTTCCGGAGTTGAAGCTGCTGCCTGATCCGCCGGCGCGGCGGAGGGTCCCACGCCACTGTAAACAGTAACCGATTATAAAATTTAAAAAAATAGTAAAAAATTACTGCTTGATACAATTATATAGATATAACGAATAAGCATCTTGTATCATCTCCAGCACTACCTAGCGGCCCGTTAGTGGACCTTATTGCAAAGGCATAGGATCCACTGATGGTCAGCTGAGGGTGTTGTTATTTATTTGGTTCGTAGTTGTAGTTTAGTTTAATATGTAAGTAGATGGGGGTATACTCATCACACACTTGTTTTTGTTATTTTAGAGCGCATTATTCGCCAAGAAACTAACTGTCCACAGTTTGGCGAAAATATTTGTGTACTACCACTTAAGGTTTCTTTTGTTATAAATAAAAAAAAAAAAAGATTTTTAACATTTTAGCACCTACGTCAAAATTTGCAAAGACAAATGAAATTTTGAAGGTAAATCCTCTCGATATAGGCCTCTTGGCTGTTTAGAAAAAAGTTGAATTTTATTATAATTAGGTATTTTTTTTTCTTTTAAACTAAGTCAGTGGCAAACAAGCATATGGTCCGTCTGATGGAAAGCGGTCACCGTAACTGGACGCCTGCAAATCAAGAAGTGTCACATGCGCGTTGCCAACCCATTAGAAACTTGTTGCGTCCCTGTTTCGCTAATATGTTTGTAATTACGACCGAAATGCCCTATGTAAATAGAGACCACATTAGACCTGAGTAATATGGTCGCGCGATAGACGATAAAATATGAGACCGTCCCTATCGCACTTACAAATAGTGCGATAGGGACGGCCTGCTATTTTTTCACTTATCGCGCGACCATAATTGCCTGCCTGAGTAATATTTTAGGGCCATGTATAAATTTGTACCTAAGTGCATGCGAATGGGTAGGTAAGTAGGTATGTAGTAAATGATCCGATGTACCTACAAAGAAATAATAACTAGACATATAATAGTCACAACTGTCACAAGTACTAGGTACGTAGATATGTAAGTTCGAGCACAAAAGGATTTATCCTTGCCTGTATGTGCGCATCCGTTGTGCATGTACCAATGAATTCACAAGCGACTTGCCGAGACAATGACATGTCTTAACGAATCTGCATGATTTAAACAATTGCCTATCTAAATATTTTGTCACAAAACATTTCAGGTGTATTTTATTCATGTGTTGAGAGGTCTATTATTCTGTTAAGCAATAGATAAAACAAATACTACATGATGATTTTAGTAACAAGCCCCTTCAAACCACTTTGCATGTTCAAGTAGTTAGGTACAGTCAACCAATTTGAATCCTAGGCCACTGTAGAACCTTTGCACAGACGCACGGCTTTTGTATCCAGTTAATATTGCAAGCAGAGTTCAGAGTGCCCATGTTCCTGTCCGGAAGTGGTACTTAAACGAACTTACGTCTAAATATATAAAAGAAGAAGCTGACTGACTGACTGACTGACTGACTGACATATCAACGCACAGCCGAAACCGCTGGTCCTAGAGATTTCAAATTTGGCACGTAGGTTTCTTATATAGTGTAGAGGAGCACTAAGAAAGGATTTCCCAAAATTCACCTCCTAAGGGGGTCAAATGGGGGTTCAAAGTTTGTATGGGGAAACAAGATTAGTTTGACTATTTTATTCGAAACTTCACAGGAAGATTCCTTACGACATATGACTGAATACGTGTTTCAGGTTTTTTGAAAATTTAACCCCTAAAAGGGTGAAAAGGGGGTGATAAAGTAAAAAAATCAATATGGGTATCGTTTTTATAGTTTATCGGGTCGCTGATCACGATAAATACAACGTTTTTAAAATCTAACGAGGCGGAAGTGAAATACCTTCTCCCCTGTTGTGGTGCAATGGGGTTTAAATATCAAAAAAATATATAAATAAAAGAAGATATTGACTGACTGACTGACATATCAACGCACAGCCGAAACCGCTGGTCCTAGAGATGTCGAATTTGGCACGTAGGTTCCTTATATAGTGTAGAGGAGCACTAAGAAAGGATTTTTCAAAATTCGTCTCCTAAGGGGGTTAAATGGGGGTTCAAAGTTTGTATGGGGAAACAATGTTAGTTTCACTGTTTTATTCGAAACTTCACAAGAGGGATCCTAAAAACATATGACTAAAGACGTGTTTCAGGTTTTTTGAAATCTAACCCCTGAAAGGGTGAAAAGGGGGTGATAAAGTCGAAAAACTAATATGGGTATCGTTTTTACGGTTTATTGGGTCGCTGATCACGATAAATACAACGTTTTTAAAATCTAACGAAGCGGAAGTGAAATACCTTCTCCCCTGTTGTAGTGCAATGGGGTTTAAATATCAAAAAATATATAAAAGAAGAAACTGACTGCCTGACTAACTGACATAATATATCAACACACAGCCGAAACATAGGTTCCTTATATGGCGTAGAGAAGCACTAAGAAAGGATTTTTCAAAATTCTCCTCTTAAAAGGGTGAAATGGGGGTTCAAAGTTTGTATGGGGAAACAAGATTAGTTTGACTATTTTATTCGAAACTTCATAGGAGGATTCCTAAAGACATATGACTAAATACATTTTTCAGGTTTTTTGAAAATTTTACCCCTAAAGGGGTGAAAAGGGGGTAAAGTCAAAAACACAATATGGGTATCGTTTTTATGGTTTATCGGGTCGCTGAACACGATAAATAGGTACAACGATTTTAAAATCTAATGAGGTGGAAAAGAAATTTTCTCCCCTGTTGTTGTGCAATGGGCTTAAAATATCCAAAATAGCCATTAGTTGCATATATGTATATTATGTATATATCTTTATAATTATTAAGTTGACTTAGTTTAATTTAGATTTGTTTTTTTTAATTGTATTTTATTTGTCTTAAGTTAACTACTAATATGTACTTTTTATGTTAATTTTGTTAATAAGTTATAGAATAAAATAAAATATGGTACTTACTTAAATAAAATATAACATAATCCAAAATAGCCATAAGTATAGGTTTAGTTTTTATCTTTACTTCTGGTTCAAGAGATTTCAAATTGACACGGAAGTTCCTTAGAGGACCACTAAGAAAGGATTTTTCAAAGTTCACCTCCTAGCATGATAATTTGACAGGGACAGGGACAGGGACAGGTACAGGGACAGGAACGGGATAGGGTTAGGGTTAGGGTTAGGGATAGGAATAGGGATAGGGATAGGGATAGGGATAGGGATTGGGATTGGGATTGGGATTGGGATTGGGATTGGGATTGGGATTGGGATTGGGATTGGGATTGGGATTGGGATTGGGATTGGGATTGGGATTGGGATTGGGATTGGGATTGGGATTGGCATTGGGATTGGGATTGGGATTGGGATTGGGATTGGGACGGGGACAAGGATAGAGATAGGGACGAGGATAAGAATAGGGATTGGGGTCGGACTAATCGGTGGGTAATCGATATCTAGGCAGTGTAAAATGCAGGTGGCTCAGTGCGAAGGGATTAGTAAGTAGGCATCGGCGAGTATCCTGCATCCGTAATAACTATTACATTCAATGTGCTGTAAGAAGATCGTTGTTTGCTTGCCTTTTTAACCGACTTCAAAAAAGGAGGAGGTTCTCAATTCAATCGAATGTTTTTTTTTTTGTATGTATGTTACTCGATATCTCCGAGGATTGTGGAGCGATTTTCAAATATTTTTTTTTGATCGAACGGGTATAACTCAGAGATGGTCCCATTGGCACCAAGTCGGGGTCTGATGATGGGATCTTGGAGAAATCGAGGGAACTCTTCAAATGTTATAGGCACATGTAATGTTCTTAGTATATTTTTTAAAGGTACACCAGTATTTACGCCTCATCATCATCATTTCCTTGCCCTTTTCCCATTATTTGGGGTCGGCGCAGCAGATCATCTTCCTCCATTTAAGTCCGATAGTCATACTGCAAAAGGTTTTGGCATTTAGTTTTTACTACCGGCCGCCCGCCTGACGTCAACCCTCCAGTAACCAGTATTTACGCCTGATGGTAATAATTTTATGTGGCTGAGCTGATGATGGAAGGTCAACTCCTCAACGGTTAGGAGTTAAAGGATAATTCTTTCACTACTGTACATATATATTCGGACTGATACATATAATATCACTAGGAACCACTAAAAATCAACAAATAAATTAACTTTTTAACAAAAAATAAAACCGCCTTCAAAAAAAGCGTGTTACAAAACACGGAGAAACTAAAAAGCCAAAAATAATAAACCTTCGAATTCAGATTTCTTATCGGATTGCAATAATCTAAACATCCAAATTATAAACAAATCAATTATTTTTGGAGTCGGGGCCAGCCTGCGTATGGTTGGGTGGGGCAAACAGGAAATAGCAAGGCGACGAACAGGTCTGGTACCGACTACAAAAATAATTGATTTTTTTATAATTTGGATGTTTGCAATCCGATAAGAAATATGAATTCGAAGGTTTATTATTTTTGGCTTTTTAGTTTCTCCGTGTTTTGTAACACGCTTTTTTTGAAGGCGGTTTTATTTTTTATATGTTTACGTTTGCAATAAGTACCTATAAGCAAAATGGAAAAAATTGTAAGCGATAATGCAATGAAGTACTTTTTACCCTACCGACCATAGCGTCGAGATACTGGTTATGTGGGTTGTATGAAGTTTCCCCAGTATAAATATTTATATAGGTAAAATACAAACATATTCGTACCTACTACCTACGCTGTGGTCGCTGTGTAACAATTCTACAATAATTGCAAGAATTTCTTTTAAAACAATAGTAATATGTGTAAGGTACAGTCAGCCAAAAAAGTGGTTTACCACTTTTCGATCAATAGAGTCGAAAAGTGGTAAACCACTTTCTTGGCTGACCGTACAGCAAATAGATCAGTTACAATGGCCCCCCAGTCGAGAATTGCCCCGCTTACCTACAAAGAAACCTACGGATCCAAATGAAAATCTTATTTTTTGTAAACGTTTCAATAAGAATACTTTTATTACGCGGGCGAAGCCGCGGGTAAAAGCTAGTGTTAAATAAATGTGCATTACACGTAAAATTGTAAACCAAAAAAACACGAACCGGAATTCCATCAGGCTGATTTTCGCCGGCTCCATTTATGCCGCACTGCACCGTAGCAAGAAATCCAGGCCCAGTTTCCTATAAGTTGTACGAGTAGTAAATGGCCTGTGGTTTGACTGTGATTCGTCAGTTTTGCGTTTTCTAGGCATGTCGCGAAGATCTACAGCTCCCAGAGCCCCTAGTAATACAAGCAATTGATGTAAGAAAACCAAGATCTCCATTTTACCTTTCTTTTATTTATTTATTTATTGGAAAACCAACAGCACATGAAACATGTTAATAGAAACAATAGAAAAAATATAGTTTGAAATATACGGTAGACTCCGGTTACAACGACGCTCAAGGGACCGCTGATATTACGTCGTACTAACCGGATATCGTACAAAACGAATTTCATTTCTTTTAATTAAAAGTAATATCTACATCTCTATTATTAAAACATTTCACTATTGATTGAAATGTTTTAATTACAGGGTTTATTTACAGGGTATTATTATCATAGTATTAATACCTTATTTTATTGTGAAAAAGTCATTTTTAGTATGCGTGCTTGCTCATCATTTGTAAGTAAAGCTAGTTTATACGCAAGCGAAACATACAAATTGTGTTCTATTTAGCTTATAAGATTAGACCCGAGGCGAACAAATTGTTAAAATTTTAAAAGCAATACTCCAAAAAGTTACATGCCCACAATGTAATCTTGCTACTTGTTGTAGGCAAGACAGGGGGCCGGTGCTTGGGTGGAAGTAGCTTTGTTTCCTCAATTTACTAGTAAAACTAAAAACGATGTCGCTCGTCGTTGCAACCAGACGATGGATGGATTCTGTGTAAAATGTGTCGTAAAAAGCGGCTGGTCGTTAAAATCGGAGTCGTAATAAACGGATGTACTTTCATACTATCACATACGAAAACCAAATAAATACCTGTGCTTATGTCGTTGTAAGAGGTGCGACGTTAGGTCTATGCGGAGTCGTAATATACTAACCGGACTCTACTGTATTGTATAAAATGTATACTCGGTAGTATACTCGGGACTAATTTTTAAAATAAAATCATTACAGATAATAATTTTGTCAATGAAAAGTAATCAATAAATCTTTATTATTACAAAAAATTTAATAATTACGTATTTTGGAACTTTTTTATGCTTAATTTTCCAAATTTTGAGAAATAAATACAGTTTCGGTTATTAACCGGTTAGAGACTATAAAAACCGGTTTTTAACAGAGGCCAAAAAGTCTCGGTTAACCGGTTTTTCGGTTAACCGGTTTGCACACCCTAGTATAGACCTAGGAAAACGAACCGCAGAGGCTCATATCTTTTGGCTCTACAGCAACTGCTCCCCGCCGTGGTACCAGCTCCATGTCTCCTAGAAGACTATGTAGACCAGGGAATACTAACCGCAGCGGCTCGCTCTGCACTTTCCACGTGTACCCTGTACAGTTCCACCAGGCTCATATCCTCAGGCTCCACAGCCGCTGCTCCGCGCCTTGGTACCAGCTCCAGGCCCAGTTTCCTGTAACAAGTAGAATAAAAACTATAAAACATGGGTTTTACGTTATGTGGATGTAGCTGATGGAGCGATATATTGGTATCACGATGAGTATCCAATACTATATAAATAAGTAATAAATAAATAAATATTGGGACACCTTACACAGATCAACTTAGCCCCAAACTAAGCAAAGCTTGTACTACGGGTGCTAGGCGACGATATACATACTTAAATAGATAAATACATAGAAAACATCCATGACTCAGGAACAAATATCTGTGCTCATCACACAAATAAATGCCCTTACCGGGATTCGAACCCAGGACCGCGGCTTAGCAGGCAGGGTCACTACCGACTGAGCCAGACCGGTCGTCAAAATATGACGGAGAGTTTAAAATTACCCTACACAATAGCTCGTTTTACAATATAGTACCTATGCTTTTTAAAACAACAGGTACGGACGAGTTTAGCACCAGGTGTTTGACTCACTGAGACTTTCAAGGTCAAAAAGAACCCTTTGTCGAAGATTTTCCAGTTATGAGCATTAGATCGCCTTTAAGCCGTTTTCACATTATCCGATCCGATTTCGGATGTCGGAAGGATTTCAATGGAAAAAATCCAAGATGGCGCCTGTAATGTATCGGATATCAGTCCGACATCCGATATCGGATCGGATAATGTGAAAACGCACTTAGGAGACACTCCTTTGCTAAAATATCGGACACTATCGGCCGGTGGTAATATGGACTGTCGTTTATAGACATGGTATTTTTACGTTACGTAATATGAATAGCCATTCATTTGACGTATACCCTTCCGCAAAGTCGTCCAGTGTTCCCTTGTTGATCTCTATTTATAAATACAACGAACAACTGTCCTTCGCTCAGCGTGTAAATAATAACATGATGCTTGAGTCTCTTGGCGTAATAGACCATAAAATAAATTGAAAAATGATAAGCATTTTCCTGCAAGTTGGCCCTTATCCGGTTCGTCACCGTCAGTTCGAACTGGGCAACGGATTGTCAATCTTACTCAAACAAATTAAATTGTAATTTTGGAGGGTCACGAGCATTAAAATGTACCTTACTCAGATAAGGGTTAATGCAATAAATGGATGGGTCAGTCGAGACAAGACACAGCGGAAATGGCTTTGGCCGGTCAAAAGATTTTACAGAAGCCGCCAGCATAGGTTTTACCTGTTAATGTCAATACTACAAAATAGTGTTGTGTATCAAACTGTCAAGTGAGACGAGACTCAATTTCTCTAATAAACTGTATGATCTGTATATTACTGTGCTATGTTCCACTTTGAGATTATCTCAAATTAAATTCACTATACACTAGGTACTATCGTATGGGGAATAACACCAAAAAGATCAGCGAGTCAACTCGAATCTGCATAAAATCAAGCAAGTGTCCCCATTATATCTCATGTAGGAAGCTGGTGACATTCGTGACCAAATCGTAGGCGAATGTATTAGGTAACCGTTTCTAATGTACTTAAGTAATATCTATAACTCGGGATTTCTGAACCTAATGTTTGGTTAAAGAAAAATAAACATAATGCAAAAGTGATTCACTTGGTATACCAACGTGTAATCCCTAGCATTCATTCACCGTGGTCTGGGAAGCCCAAATGCGCTTACTTAACGAGGAAAAAGCAGGTCAAATACCTAGTATTTATTTCACTTGCCTTATGAAGCTTTGAATGTTTTCCTTTAAAGGAAACCAGAGTTAAAAGCTTTAAACGCAAATTTTTTTAAATGGATCATATTACGGCAAAACTCGATCCAAAAGAAACGTTATGCGTTGAATTTGAATATGTGTAAATGTAGCTCCGCGCTGGACAGCATTCAAATACCAATTTGATATGCAAAAGCGGTCGTATCGAAATTCTTTGTAAAAAAAACCGCAATGTAACCTGTCTACGAAAAGGCTGTGAGAGCGTAATGAATCACTCGACAAAGTCTCGAAGAATTATTAAACCGGATACCGCTTTAGGCTGGGCCAATAAAAAAAGAGAGGGTAAATATTTAAACACTACGTTGTTAGCTTATCGAATGGTATTTATCGCGAATATTGGTATTTTTGCCGGAGAAAAAGGTATAATGGATTTTAATAATTTCATTAGAAATCAGTATTCCTAGTCCTGTTTTAAATATATACCAGTATACCTATGTGGTATTGCTAATTGAATATCTATTCGTGTCACACCCATAGGCTGCTTGCTTGTTAAACTACGGATAGTGACCAAAGTTATGTAATTTATGTTAAATTACGACCTTTGTGATTTATGAGGCAAAATTCTTGTAAGATGACTAAAAAGTAGTACGTGACAGTCCCTGCATTGCAATGCGTTGGTTTCTGCAGATCACTTCAGTATGACTCTACGCTGGGTCATCAATTATCATATTACGTTGCTAGTATTTAAAAGGCAATATATTTTTAATTACCAAAACTGATTTTATACTTTATACAGTTTACTTACAGGTATAATAACGTAAAGTGTTAAGTGCAAGTTTAGTCTAGCAAACCAATTTTTAGAAATAAGTTATTACTTATTAAGAATTAGCACAATAGTGTTGATCAAGGAATGCCTCCAATTTTTATTAATCTTCCTGTCCATTCTCCAATACAAAAAGACTATGCGCCTAAAATCGCCAAATAATTTAAGAAAAACTATTTTAAAAGCCAAATGAGAGGATAATCGGTCACGTAACCGACGTCGTAGTTCGAGCTTTCAATCAACTCGCATATTGGTTGGCACACCGAACCCTCCTTTACACCACGCCACACAAAAACCTATCGCAAAGAAATACAGTCCATTATAGACGGCACCATCAATTCATTGAAAAGGGCGCTGCAACAGGCGAATACCAGTCTTAAACCTTTCACGTTTAAACTAACATTTGAGTAGACCCTTTAATTAACCGTGTTTTATGTGAAATCGTGGAATTATTAAATGTGATTTCGAGAAAGGACGTTAAATATTCATTTTGTTGAGAGTCAATTTACACTAAATTGGCTGCAGTCTTGCGGAGACACTGAGAATGAACACTAATTGGTATCATGTTCATGATTTCTTAATCGCATAATCAAGGCGACAATTAATGAAGTCACGCTTGTTCCCACGTAAATACGCGTGTAACAAAAACCAAGTAGATGACTCCTTTCGGCTGTCAGATCACAAAAGCCAATGACCCAATGCAAAAAATAAGAGGTATAAACGGACTTGTAATACGCGAATACGCAAGAACTTCAAATTTCCGTGGAACACTAGACCGCGATGGAGGGCAAATATTTGCTAATTATGTGCTCCACTAACTCGGCGGTGTTCATGCAATATTATCGGAGCCTTTTCGTCGTCTAGACACGCCAACTTAGACCTGTTTGGCCATATTTAGCCAAAAACTTGAAATATCGAATCGTGATGATGCAACCTTTCTGTTGAATTCCAACGAATTAAATAAGGGCGCTTGTGGCTTAGCATGAAAACTTTTCATTGAAAAGTAATACTTGCGGTTTATTTGTTTTAGCTACTCATCATGACGAAGAACCGAGTTGCAAAAACCCCTTCCCACACCTCAGCAAAATATCCCGAACCAAGATGAAAAATCTGTGATTCGAGTCATTTCAAGATCTTCAATTATCACCCCAGGTTATTTGCTGAAACGTTAAATTACGGAATCCACAATCATACATTCCTGTTAAAAATATATATTGCAGCTATGAGTAATACTGAGATTAAGACTAATTGTCTCGTGGCATGGGACCGATCGGTGTGCAGCGGAAAGGTCGCCAAACCAGTTAGTCAAGCGACACTGGACTGGGAGATGTCTGGCAAAGCTGGCGGCATACTTGCCAGTCTTGCCACCCAATCTAAGTATTGTATATCAATACGTAACTATAGTTCTTGAACTTGGTATTATGTAAACGTGAGGAATACGAAGTAAGGGGAAGGCATGATGAAATGATTTTACATGTTATTCTACTTATTCTGAACAGCGGACAATCTTTCCGCCGTGACCGTGACACATATTTTTTTGCAATGGCATATTTACGAACATAGCTTCATTCTGAAATTTCTGGATTAGATGATCTATTACGCTTAAATTTTTCAATGCTACCGGCTTCTGTTCTTCTACCAGCGGAGCCGTAGCTGACGTCCACTAGGGTTCATTTCACACTATTCTATAACCCAATAATTCCGAGTAATCATGGTTGGTCATACAATTCTTTTCCCGATATACTTTAAATTTACACCTGCAAATGTTATGTTTAAATGTTGGTTTATAAATTCAGGTCTTGTTGTAGTTGTTGCTAATACATTTTAGTCAGTTTACTACAAGTGTCATCCAAAATTCAAAGAACGGACAGGAATAAAAATCTTATCTGTACTAGATACCAAATGTTTAAATTTCAAGTTAATATATGCCTATGAGGTGTCGCCAATCATCGTAAAATCAACTTTACGACTTTATGTACGCAGTGAATCAGTGATTTGTAAACGTAAACCGTTAACACATTATTAAGTAAGGTGGATGTACCACTGCTCGACAGGTTAAGGGAAAATATTTATGTGTTTCGTGATATTACGATAATTTACCCATCTATACAAAACATATCCATCTTTTTTGGGAGATGTGACCTTTAACTTTGTTAAATGCAATTAGTTTCATACAGTGATAATATAAAAAAATCTCAAAATTAAATAAAACGTAAGTCAATACGCTTGTCCGAATAACTGACAGGTGCTTTTGCTGGCAGTCCTAATAGGTGACATCTAAGTATGATTCAGGAAAAACAGTAAAAAACAAGTGTTTTGGGTTAAAATTTACTACAAAATTAAATAATTTAATAAAAAAAAACGTATTCTGTTGATAACATTTACTTTTTACGTGTTACATTTATGTAATAAAATAGAATAAGTCGGCTCCGCATTTTGAGCAAAATAAATTATGTATTAACTTTATTGGACAAGGTTGCTCGAGGGATACCAAATTTCTTTGCTGCCGAGGCGATGGACGAACCCCTTAACACATCTTCTATGGCCTTTTCTAAATCTTTTGAGAATATCTCTTCCACTGACCTTTATCAGGCGGCATTTCTGAAAATATACCCAAAGTTTTGTGAAAAATGACATGTCAAGCACTACCCAAAGAAATTATACAGATTTCACTACATTTAACGAGAAAACATATCAATAAAACCGAAAAAGATATACAAAAAACTGTCTATGTGCATGTAATTTGTTTTTTTCAGTAAAGTTAATGTGACTTACAGAAAAATATGCTGATAATATGAAACTGTAAACGATTCGTTTTGGCTACTTTAATCGTGATATCCTGAAAAAACAGCTCGACAAACATTGGGACTTGGAAAATAACGTAACAGTCCCAATAAATGCCAGCCGTGTCGAGTTTTAGACTTGCGACGGTTTTCAGTCCTAATAAATGACACGCTTGTTTATCACAGTAACAATGAACGAAATCGACATTTAATTACTTAAATATCTTCCCGCACATTCTAGCACCAACACAATTATAGAATATCTTCACAACTTACCGTGAAAGTATTTTAAATAAGTCAGCAAATACGAGCAAAGCTTAACCAAATCGCTAACAAAATTGAGAGATTGATTGCTCATGACAATGTCATCACATATATTATTCATTAATTGAAAAAAGTTTCTATATTTTATAATATGGCGTATGGAATGTGAAGGCTACAAACATTTCTCATCTAATAAATCTAATTGCGATCAATGTAACGGTAATCTTATCTTATTAATCGCTATTTAAACCATGGGTGACGAGTACTAGTACCGCGTCGAGCACTAGTACATCCACCTTACCTGTTTGTAACTTAGAAATTAGGAAGTGAAGATAGTTTTTAATTTCGCGTTAATTCTTGCGTCTTATTTCTAAAAACAACCCTTCTAAAGGTACAGCGATTACTACTACAAAAATATATGAAGAAATCTAAAAAAAGCAAGCCGATTCGATTTTTTTTTGTTTTGCTTTCCGATTCCCACCGGCTTGCCTATAAGTGATTACTAATAGTAAAGTACCTAATGTTAAGATAGGTTTCTTTTTGCTCAGTGTTGCCTTGCAGAAATTTTCACCAGCCGCCACTGATAGGTAGGTACTATCTCAACAGGGTATGCTATATCCAGTTTGGCAAAACATGTACTAAAATAAAATACTTGTTATTTGTTTGTCTAGCTAGATCTTATTGTTAAGCCTCCGGGCTAGAAAATAAGGTAAGGTGGAAAAAGATTTAAGAGCTTTTCTCGAGGGGTAAGATGAAATATGTTCCGTATAATGAGGCGCCTCGGGCGACTTTCCATCTTACCCCCAAGAAAAATCCTTCCATCTTCTCCCACCTTACCTTAATCGTAAGGAATTTGTAACACTTGCAACAAAGGGACAAGGTGAACAAGGTGCACTTAGGTCGTCGAGCTTTCATTAATTAATAAATACCTATAATATTTACGATACCGGCATTTTGCGGGAATAACTTGTCATGAGAAATATTATTTGAAAGAAAGTCAAAACCTCATAATATTTTTTATAAAACTTTTATTTCGTTGAAAACAAAGTCCCGATTCCTCTCTCTTCTTTTGTAAAAGACTTTTTTATGTGACCGATCGGAAGTCACGGTTTTTTGAACATGTGGTCAGATGCCTATCCAATGACATGGTGCCACAGCAGAGCAGACCCACATATTTGGTGCAAGATGGAAGTTGAAATATGTACAATTAAAAAAAAAGTAATAATTTGAAGGATGATAATAAAATAATGCTTAGCAATGTACCTATTTTTATTATATTTCCGAGGATTTAATATTTTTATCGGGGAAAAGAAGACATGTATGTATTGTATGTTCATCAATAAGTAGGTCTTCTAGCACGTAAGATGGAAGTCAAACGGTTCATCGGGACAATCAATAGCCCAGGGCAATTACAAGTCTCCAAACCGGTAATCAAAGTCTCATCTAAAAAATGGCATAATGAAACTTCCGACATATTGCTCGTGGAGAAAACGCAAGTACGGCGCGCGGCGCGGCCCAACGCTCGACAGAACTGGTTCAGAGCTACTGACTACTGTACTACGGTTTTGTTTCAGACAGAGCGCGCGCGACGGTCGCGAGCCGCGAGTGACAAGGACAGGCAGCGTGGCTGCGCATACGCAAGTTCGGTAGTGAAAAGGCAGGAGGCCGGCGGACCGATTGCACTGATCCCCCAGTCAGTGTCTCGACCCGCGTGCAGCTGGTGTGCGAGCCAGCCGCCCGGACCACCCGTTTTACTTAACTCATTTTAAATCGTTCCGTTATGAAATACTACGAATCTAACCAACCAGTGTTCAATTAATATGAGAACGTGATATTTAAATCAAATGTGAGACCGTATTTTAGTGTTGTGGTTAAACTTTAAACGTGAAATTGTAAGTTTTGAGAAACCGGAGGTGGCGCTAGAAAAATAACTGTTAGGTTTAAAACAGGTAAGTTGTGTCACAAAAGCTTGGTTTTAGGGACGGATCAAGACGCGTAGCTCCTGTCTTCGATGCGAGGAATGCAGTTTGACAGCATAATGGACATATGCGGGAACAAAAGCCTTGTGCATAGTCATCCCTGGTCTTTTTTTTCGCTCGCTTTCTTGTGTTTGAGGAATGTTGTACGACAGTGAGTAATATGGAACCGATATGCCGTGTTTATGGAATGATAGGAGTAATGCTGCGAAATGAGCATAATCTGACTTGTCAGGATGAAGTTTCTCGCAGGTAGCGGCGCTGTCCCCATTTACCTGTGCGGCAAGCGAAGGGGAAGGGACGCAGCTCCCTTTACCGGGAATATTTGTTTGTATAGAATAGACAAAGCAACTCTAACTTTAAGTAATGAATGTGTTTCACACCTTGGCCGACAAAATCATAAAGTCAAAGATCATTGTTCTCGTAAAAAGGGATGTGGATACAAAACTAACTTCTCACGGCGACGATTATCGATAAATCGCCCACATGCCCCAAACAGGTAGACACTTGAATTTGTGGCAGCACGTGAATTGTCACGGTCCACGGGTCTTTATTGAAGATGTTCCGGCCAAGGACAAGCTAAACAACACATAAAGTGGTCAATGTTCTGTACCTGCCCATTCATAGTTGACCACCCGGATATTACCGAGACTACTTAATATTAAAAATTTGTGAAATAAGTATGAAACGATGAAATAACAGATGTACACCTACCTACTATACAAAATACTTAAATCATTATTGTAGCAATAAAGTTTAGTTATCTTCTAAAACTAGGTCCTATTTGCTGTTCTTAATTAAAGATCATAATGAGATATTACTATCTTTGTTTCAAGGGCAATCACACGCTAGTTTTATGTCAAGGAAAATAATAGAAGTGTTAGAAGTTGCCGAAAACGATCATCAAATTTTGACAGTTCACTTGAAATTTATACTTAAGAGTAGGCATGAACGTATAAGCTAAATATAGTCTCAAAAACCTGCATTTTGAGCAGCAACACATTTAAAATTCAAATGACAGCCAGTGGCGTAGGAATTCGTTTCCCACCGCGCAGTGTGCGAGGTTCTCATCGCCCTGGACAAAGCATCTTTAACAGGTCACAGTCATTGGACTCATGTCACGGAGCTTGCACCACGCTACCTGCATAACCAATTATTTCGGCGCCTGGTGATAACCCCTCGTTAAATTTAACTGCCCCATTTTACCCACGAATTCGCAGTTTAGTATTCAATCTGGTACGCATGGTATTTACTATAGACATTTCGTTGTATCCACTATGGGACCGGCAAGAAACTCGGCGGGCAACTTCTTTTCAAAACATTACATCTTATAATTAACATGCATTAAATAACAACATACAATTTAACATGCAAAAGTATTCATCAAAGAATATGAACAGACTAGGTACTCTATGGAAATCAATTTCAATAAATTATATTATTGCTTAATAATACGTCGTTCTTCTTCAGAGAAAACATATCAAATTGTCATAGAAGAAAAAGATAATATGAATCTCAATATCATACATAATACAATTATTTTAATTGCTATTCGTTTTTTGTAGTTTCTGGTTCGGGCCATGCATGTTTGTCTGTCAAATAGTCCTCGACTCTGTAATAAGCCTTTAACATCAATGATTTTTTTAAGTAGTTCTTAAGAGCTGGGAGGGGTAATCTCAAAGCAGTGTCAGGTAACTTATTATAAAAATGAATGCATTGCCCAACAAATGACTTCTGTACTTTACGGACACGAAACTTCTTTATGGCAAGCTTATTTTTGTTTCTAGTGTTATAATTATGGATATCAGAATTCTTAGTGAAACAGTCTAAATTCTTAACAACATAAATTATACTATCATAAATGTATTGGGAAGCTACAGTTAAGATATTAATTTCTTTGAAGAGTTCTCTTACTGATTCACGTGTTCCTAAGTTGTAAATAGAACGAATGGCTCTCTTTTGTAATACAAAGATAGTCTGTATGTCAGCTGCTTTGCCCCAAACCAGAATACCGTATGACATTACACTGTGAAAATAACTATGATACACTAGGCGAGCTGTCTCAACATTAGTCAGTTGCCTGATTCTCCTAACGGCGTATGCGGCTGAACTTAATTTGCTTGCTAGTTTCTTTATATGAGGACTCCATTGTAGATTTTTGTCCAATGTTAAACCAAGAAACAGTGTTGTATCTACCATCTCTAAGCATTCATCATTCAAAAGTATTTTTGTATCGATTGGTTTAACATTCGGCAGAGAAAATCGAATACATTTGGTTTTCTTAGAATTAAGAAGTAAATTGTTGACAGTAAACCACTGCAGTACATCAGCTAACGTGCTATTAATTACATTGTAATCCGTAGATTTTCGGTCAACATTAAAAAGCAGTGATGTATCATCAGCAAAAAGTACTATTTCACAAAAGTTTTTCACTATACATGGCAAATCATTTATATAAACCAAAAACAGGAATGGACCTAAAATTGAGCCTTGTGGCACTCCTAATTGGACTACAGTCCCGCTAGAGCGAGTTTTGTTAACAACTACTGTTTGTGTTCTATTGCTAAGGTAAGAAGACATAAAGTTTAGGGCATTTATAGACAAACCATAGTGTTCTAATTTCAAAATGAGCGTTCCATGATCCACACAATCAAAGGCTTTTGAAAGATCACAAAATATGCCAATTGCATCACAAGAATTTTCCCAAAAATTATATATATGTTTAATGAGTACCGAAGCAGCATCGGTCGTGGAACGGCCCCTTGTGAAACCGAACTGTTTGCTTGTAAGTAATCTATGTCTGTTGAAGTGTCCCAGGTGAGTGCGGGTCTCATCGATAATGGTAAGTATACAGATAAGAGTCTCCTCATTTCGTACGCAACACATGCGATATCAATTATCCCGCATGTTCCACAATGTATGCGTTTGTTTGCAACCTTATGCCACTTTGACCTTCTTGATAACAATTATCTTTTTCATGACATACTGTAAAAGCTTGTTTGGTACAGTAACTTTATATAAGACGTCAATATGAAGCCTTATGATGTGGTTTATGATTGACTGAGCACCCAATCTCCTTGTATGACACAAGCTTCATCGAGCTATCGCAACCGCAGAGTACTTATCTATCATTTCTGTACAGCTCCATATACGTAAGCTTATGACGAAAAACAGGCGTATTCCGTACGTAGAATTCAACAACGGATGCGGTAGAATTGATATCGGGTAAGCTTATCTTAAACATAGCTACGAATGGATAGAGGGACCCAAACATAACTCAAGTTCCCATATGAAGCGTGTGATACTAAACGCACGTGATTTTCTACGAGGTAAACAACGAAGGAGTAACCGGAACAAGCATACGCCGACAACACAGTTAATTGTACTCGACGTCACTGACGACGACCCCAACGGAGCGAAGCGTCACACTGCCACTGTCATTCAAACTTTGACGACAGTAATAACGCTTTAAGAGATTAAAGGAGTGATCGTGATCACAGTTACGCATGCATTTCAACAGAATTGTGACTTCTCCATTCACTTGGAACGCGCAAATCTTCAGGTTGCTCAATAATTTCAACCGACCTCGTCGTTCCTGTCATTAGTCACGCTTTTACCGCTCTCTTATTAAGCCTGCAGCTTAAATAGCCCGTTATTGTCCGAGGAGTATCGATATTGTGTTTTGTCGGCGAGTGACTCCGAGATTCCTTTCCCACGTACGAGTTGTCCATATTGTGTGAGACTGTAGACGTGTGATGCTTGCTCGGTCGGACGCTCTCATCTGCCGCAATTAGTGTCCATTCAGCGGCGAGTCGACGCGTGCCGGCGCTCTTATATAAGTACAGCAGCTGATTACTTTAACTGGTTATCATTTTGTTAACTCAGCAGTAAGTTGGGTTGCTTGCGCCGTGAAGGTGCTCTGAGGGTATCACTATCAGTTTATATTTAAACATGAAGTCGGTATTACTGATATGAATATATTGGATATCGCAAAATGCTTCGGTGAACTGCGAACGAGATAGTACACTTGAGATTTATTGAGCTTGAATAACGAGCATATGAATAACGACGATATGTTACAAGTGACAAAGCAGGTTCAGGGATGGAGCCTACCGGCAGCGAGTGCGCCTGTGCCTGTCATAAACGATGGAATGCTCCCGCACCCCGCGCCCGCGCTGCGCCCGCCCTGTGGCCCTATTATCGGTCACCGCGTTAGCAAACAATGTTCATTTAGGAGTTTAGGGCAAGTCCGTCGATACATTCAGAGATATTTTCTCGAAGAAGTTGACAGAAAGGTATAAAATAACTGTTCTTTTTTTCTGGTTTTGGACTTAAGTTAGAGCTGACTCACGCTACGCTGCGGACTGTGAAGAATTTCCGAAAACTAATCGATTGGCAGATCGCGCCGTGCGAACCGGGCAACTTTTGTCGCCGCGCAAACTGGTTTTCGCGTAAAATTCGCGTTGCCACGCGGTGCATCAGCACAGGGTCAGGAGAGTAGGCAGGGATGAGGGGGAGGGGGCGGTTGGAAACGCAGGAGGCGCATGAGCAGCGGCCGGTCGACGACCCGCCGCATGCCCTGCGCCGGCGCAACATTCGCCTCTATCGCCGACTATTCTAACACGAACACGACCACGACGTTGGCGAAATTTTTTACAGGAACGACTGGCATGACTGTACTGCCTATACATGATTCAAAAAGCAAAATGTTCTTAGAGGTAACAAACCTTCCCGACAGCACCATAAAGAGACAAAACAAAATTTTAATTAAGTCGCAAAAAACCTACATAAAAGCGAGGTCACGAAATCTGATAAAGTTATTTGTTGCTGATGATTATTTCCTACCACTTACTACCACGCTTACGCAAGACGTTTAATTATAATCTTATTCTATAACGAGGCAAGCAATGATATTCAATTTCAATTGTCCATTAGCCTATGCCCCCTAGTAAACGACCTAAATAGTTTAAAGTGCTGGACATGCGATATAGCACAGGAACAGGCATGCCAAGGTTGGACCCATTAGGCACAAATTGTCTCATAGACGTATTCATTTATGGACTTATCTCAGAAGTAATACAAGAAGACGTAACGGGCGTATTCTAAATAAGTAATGATCGAAATGATGATGCTTAAGGTGTTCGGGCCGGGCCGAAAATATTAGTTTATAAAAAGCGATAGACCCCGAGCGCCTAATGTGAAGCGTGGGCGAGAGGTAGCCGCATCGTTAAATAATGCTGAGAGGTCATTGATTGGGAGACGGCCGTGGAAGCTGCACCTATGTGAGCTACAACTACATACAAACAGTAACTTACGATTTCTAATGGACTTTTGTTTTTATGTCCAAATACTTTCAATTCAACAGAGTAACTTTAATAGATTGTAAGTTAAATATGTATAAGATCAAGCTAACAATGAATGACGCTACAGCTGTTTAACACATTGATCCCAATCATATCGGACGGAGTATTTACCGTTTAAAGTTCTAATTTAGTATGGGTAGCGCATGGCACTTGTCACGACGAGGATGCTATAGCGGCGTTAATTTATTTATAGGTCCCTTTTACTACTGTATTTGTTTATATGATTTGTTATTGTCTTACAACTTGTAAATATAAATTAAAAAGGAATTTCTCAGACAACCGTCCTTGATACTTTAGCTTAGGTTTGTTAAAATTAATATTTAAGAATTCATACCGAATAAAAATACTTCATAACAAAAGCTACATGGGATATTTTGAAGTAGAATGTCGACTACTATTAATATTTAATGAACTATAAATTATATTCAATTAAAACAATAAATAATTTATTTCAAGGTCATATACATAGTCATAGTATATATAACATAATTTGATCAAATAATTTGATAATAACCTAATTTGATCAAATAACTCCGACTTCTTGCAGGTTATGTTGATTTTTAGGTATTACTGTCGTTAGATATATTTCCGATATTGTACCTGATGAATTGATGATAGATCAGTTTTAAAACTCACGTTTTTAAAAATCCTTCTTTCCGCACTTGCAAATGAGTATAATATCCTATTCGAAATCGGGCAGTTGGTAGTTAATTAATTATTCATGTTAAATATATTCCTGTTTCTTTAACTGGGTAATTTTTGTGGTTAATTATTTTTATGTATTAATTAATTTAATTTGTTCCAGCTGATTCAAGATGGCGGTCCTCGGCATGGTGTCGGCGGTGGCGGGCTTCGTCAAAGTCCGCTACCTGATCGACAAGGCCGTGATCGACAACATGGTCTTCAGAATGCACTATCGCATCACGTCCGCCATGCTGTTTCTCTTCTGTATACTCGTCACAGCTAATAATTTAATTGGTGAGTTTTCTTTTTTTACACGACGAAGTTCACAATTCTTTTTTAGTCAGAGAAAGATTATCATAAGTTGCGATCTTCAGTGCTTTCGGTAGTACTATAGTTATGAAACTGCGGGTGTGTCCCACAGGAATATGGTACCCCTTCCTAAAATTTAGGGAGTAGGTAGTAGTAACTGAAACAAATGAAGGAGTATTCCTTCATTCTTTTCTGTCACTGGACTTTGGTATTTACGGTAGGCCCATTTTTCTGTCATTCAAATCACACTTGATCCTAAAAGAGAAAGATTCTCGCAAGTCTTCGGTGTTCATGGTAGTTCATAGGTATGAAACTGGGGGCGTGTCCCATAGGAATACCCCTTCCTAAAATTTAGGGGCTCACCTATTCTTTGACCTAGTTAGGAAATTTGGGGTCGCTGGTTCAAACCCCGACTGTTAGTTAGACTTTTTTTGTGATTGGAATGAAAATTTATTTAGGATTATATTGAAAATTATTGCCAAATCATACACTAATTATTACTACTATTGCTAACCTTAAACATAATAACAGTGTGACGTATTTAGGAAGAGAGGTACCTAAGTAGTTACTATTGCGTATTTATCTATTTCCGTTATTGTTGGTAGCTTCACAAGAAGTTGAACTTATCTATTTTAAGCAAACAGCTTGAATTCCTCGTGATTTAAAGCGACCCCTTAACCTCAATGAGGTATCGACATATAACAGTTACATTTTAACCAACACCGCAAGTAAAACATTAAAGAGAATATGTGAAAGTCGAGACGTCAACACGCTTCAGTAACCCTACTTTCGCAATAACCAGATATATAGTGAAAGTAATCAGTCCTACACAAATCGCAAATCTATTGACCCAATGAACTAGACACAACAAAGAGTCCACTCATGAAAGATAACAGTTCGTTGTAAGATGAGTCATTTTCAGGTCATTCAGTAGGCGGAAACGTACGTAACAGTAACCAAATTGATACGTCATCGACAAATTGCTTTTACAAACAAAACATGGACGTTCAAATACCGGTATGGTTCGAATTCTGATATTCGTCAAGAATTAGCTCTATGATACATACATACATACATACATACAATCACGCCTGTATCCCATGAAGGGGTAGGCAGAGCACATGAAACTACTCAAGTTTCAGTGCCACTCTTGGCAAATAAGGGGTTGACAGAAAACGAAACTGTGACATTGAGCTCTATGATATGGATCGGATATGTTAGTGGCAAAAGAGACGCTTCTGTTTGAAGAAATTTAATGTTACTTTTGACACCCATCCCTTCGTATCTATACGGGACGCGGGGAATGATTATACGTTTGATAGATCACTTATGTAGGGAAACTGTTCATGTCAATTTTTTGGACATTTGTAGTGTACATCAGTACATTTTTTATTTTATTTTAAAAGTAGCAATTAAGTACTTACCTAACAAAAGTTAGATACTGTGAAAACCTAAAATAAGTTTTTGAATCAATTTTAAACAACAGTGCATTATGGAAACCGTCATATAAGTCATCACTAACCAGTCCCTACGTCATAATTATATAGTGCAATTTTTTGGCGTATATTAAATTTGGAATCACGCAGTAGTGGCAGTACTAATGGAGTAGTCACTGGAGCGAATCGGGTCAGTGAACTGCAGCTAGTTAAGGATTTGTCGTGCACCGTCTCAAGTAGCAGGTGCTATTGTTTTGAATAAAATTATTTCGTGATAATCCGAGATATGGCAACATTTTAGTGTCATCCTTTCCTTACTATATTAGTTTGAAAGGGACGACATTACAGTGTTGCCACTTTATAATTGTTGCGGAAACTTGAGATACCTGATCATTCACTGTAACGATTGTATTGTAAATTAATCGTAACAATTATGAAAATATTCCCTTCATAAATATTAATAAGATGTCTTGTTTGTTAATGATAACTGCATTGCGCATAATCAAGTTGGATAGGTACATACTTGTTTTTTATAAATATAGTGGCTTTTTGCAATGTTTGTCGTTCGTGTAACGATTTTCCGGTGATATGATAGCGTAAGCAGGTAATGCATTCAAATAGTAAAGAAAGCTCTAAAAATCTAATACCGCTTTAATACAATGTTAGGTATAGTGAAAAAAAAAAAAAAAAAAAACAATCTAGTTGGGGATGCAAAATCTTGTGTCATAATACGTTAAGATTTAAATTTTAAAAACGGCTTCATAACTATAAAATAATATATTAGCCAGATTACTACTTTATCAATGCCTACACAACTACGAAATTAGACAAATCCGTATCAATAATATCAAAGCTAAGCACGTTCAAGTGGATCTACCCGCTAGCTACTCATAATTATGCAGGTTTCAGTTTCAACAAAAAGGTACCACATTGTCACTCACCATATGGACTAAATTCGCTCGTAACTTATACGAAATACCTGTTAGTGTCCTTATGCTTAAGCAACAATGTGGTAGTTTTGGCTTGAGATCGACACAATTAGAGGTCGATTGGATCAGCTGATCTAGCAGAAGTGACAATCGACGACGCTACTTTGCGATCGAAAAGCCATCTCGCTCTCTCGCACGACAGAAGAGCGATTAGAACTACGTAAGCGAAGCGTATAGATCGTTTTACGAAACTGGCATTAACAAAACTTTGATTGTATGAATGACATCTGTATCGAAATACAGTCGTAACTGTCAAGAGCTACCATCTTATTGCATGCATATTTTCATTCACACATTCGTTCCATTCGTGCCAGGGGGGCGATTTTTGAATCTCGCATACGGGATTTTGTCACTAAAATACCGGTTGAAAACGGTGACTTGCTTATTATTTTCAGTGACTATTTTCTTAATTCGAACGCGTGAGACTCAAAAATCGGCCCGCAGCTCTTGTGAATTGTCCTGTAAGCGATTGCTACGTTGGCTAAGCCCTGTAGTGAAGTGGCAACAAAGGCGGGAACTGGAGTATGTGTTTACGTTCGCGTTATCGCATGCCCCTCGTCGATGTAAACAGATTCGGTAATGGCCACTTATGAAATACTATATTGTAGTGTTATTGTTTTTAACACTTGTGTACTTGACGGTCTTGTAAGTTATGGCTGTCTTTTTGATTACTAGAGAAAAATTAACAAACATTTCATACAAGGTACCTATGTATTTGTACACTGTATTGAATGAAATTGACCCATGTACATTGTACATCTAATTTATTTTAGAAACAAAAATATAGTAATACATAAATAAACGAAATTATTTCAATCATTGATTGAAACATTATGGTACCAGTAGTATTCACCAAGAAAACAATATTTGATAATATTTAACCGATTCATACCGTTTTTGTATAAAAAATATGGATTTGCAATACCTTATTCCAATTACATAATAGGTACCTACCTAAAGTACAATCAACCAATTGGAACCCTAGGCCACTCTACAACCATGTCATAATGACAAGCAATAAGAGATTTCTTACAATCTTATTTATAACGTCACTGTGACATAGTTCTATAGCCACTAGGCCTAGGGTTCCAATTGGTTGACTGTACCTACTTAATTATGAAAAAGAGTGCGTCGCCGACTACATAATATGTTTAAGTTCGAAATCATCAATATCATCATACGGAAACTAATAGCAAACACCAATCAAAATTAGCAGGACAAGTCGTTCAAAGCTTACTATTAAATAATTACCTAATTTAGAAAATAGCATGAATTTGCCGTGCAATTTAGATTGATAACAGGCTCGCCATCCGCCATTTATCTCTAAGTGACTGTTAATTAACCTGGCTACTCGAGTTGACTCCATCCACTCGAAGATTAAGAAGAAGAAGATTACTTTAGTGACGCTCTCGAGGCTCGCTTGACATTGTAAAGTTTGAACAGGGGCCCATTTCTCGAATCTACAAGTTAAGTACTTGTCAATGTCTAATATGACAAGTTCGAAAGAGACTTCCGCTTGTAACTTCTAACTTTCAATTTTGAAAAATGGGCCCCAGGTACTTTCACAAGCGGGCCATTTTAAGATATATGCCTATGGCTATGCAATATGTCTCCGAAATTTGTAAGATGGGAAACGTATCGTACAAATTTACTTCCTTCTACGTTATCATGTGTTTTAGGTACACACCAAGCACATGTAAATAAGGGAAGGGATTGACATTTTTGGTACAAACACAACCAACTGCATGTACGGTCAACCAATTTGAATCATGGGCCACTGTAGAACCTTTGCACAGTAAACGTCAATGTGACTTTCTAAGGGGAATAAAACACGGCTTAAATGAGACAGGGTTCTAGAGTGACCTAGGATTCAAATTGGTTGACTGTACTACATATCCCAACCCAACACTACCCTATCAAATCGCTTTTCTGTAGCTTCCAGAATAAAGTAGGTATAAATGAGATTATGGAGATACAAAGACTATCAGGGTAACATAATGCCGGTATGCTTTTGCTCCTTTTAAAAGTACGCTTACTTATTAAAACACTAACCTACTTGTGCAATATGCAACAACAACATTCACTTTTTAACGACAGTAGACAATTTCTTTTAAATGTAATACATTTATACCTCCAAGTGCCACTTCAGTTAGCAACACAATGTTTAGAATACTTTGCCCTTACAAGATAGCAACGTTTTAATTCGTGATCTCTGCCATAACATAGGTATAAACATGCACATTTGTGCTCCAGGTGTTAATAATCAAAACATTGATATCATGTGCGTCAACCGTTGCTAGGTCGCCTAGATTTTACTGGTAAGCCAAACTGACTACCTAATCTGTTTTTGCATCGAAAGATAAAGGTAGCGACATTTATATTAATAAACTGTTTGAAATATGTATAGGCATTATCGATCTTACCAATTTTGGAAATATCAATCCACAATGGCTGAAAATAAGTGTTTAAAACTACACATAACAATAAAATTCATAAGTTATTATGAATGAGGTTTATTTCAAAAATTGACAATGAAGATGTTGCAACATTCAACAGTAAAACAACCATTCTTCCATTGTTACCTGATGACCTGGATTAATCAAGTACAAGGTAGAAGTTTTTCGTATAAAATAGTCGATTTTCAGAATTACTTTGGTGTTATATTAAATCCCAAGAAACAGACTACGATTTCCTGTTTATATACCAGTAGCTTTATTCAATTTTACTACCTTCCTCATATAAGGTACTGTTTAGTCATAGGTTTTTTAAGATGAATAAGAATGCTTAATAAAATTCCCAACGTTACTAGTAGAAGACGATGATGATATTGATGATGCGGCACACATCATTTATCGCGTCGTTAAGTTTGTTTTGCATTACAGGTAGATAAAACGTGTTTCTTGCATGGTCACGTAGCAACAGAAACATTTAATCCATTCGTATAGCTGGTAATAAGATTATGGTCATGATCAATCTACAAAATAATTCCCTTTAACCTTTTTAGGGTTTCGTAGTCAACTAGGGACCCTTATAGTTTCGCCATGTCTGTCTGTCCGTCCGTCCGTCCGTCCGTCCGCGGATAATCTCAGTAACCGTAAGCACTAGAAAGCTGAAATTTGGTACCAATATGTATATCAATCACGCCCATAAAGTGCAAAAATAAAAAATGAAAAAATATGTTTTATTAGGGTACCCCCCCTACATGTAAAGTGGGGGCTGATATTTTTTTTTCATTCCAACCCCAATGTGTGATATATTGTTGGATAGGTATTTAAAAATGAATAAGGGTTTACTAAGATCGTTTTTTGATAATATTAATATTTTCGGAAATAATCGCTCCTAAAGGAAAAAAAGTGCGTCCCCCCTCTAACTCGGTTTTTTAAAATCTAAAACACCGGTTAGAATCGTTCTGTGCGTTTAGCAGAAAAGCCGCACGACAAGTAGGTATAGACTAGCATTTTTTTTCTAAGAGTATTTACTTCAGAAAGTTTAGAATAGCAGAATACGTAATCTATCTCACGCGCGACATAAAGCGCGGCGCCCGATTGAAGCACCGATACAAGTTTCTAAATGATCTTAATCTTTATATAGCCTTAGCAACATAAAATGATGAAGTTGCCAATAAATTTCATACGTCGCAAAGTTCTCCATGACCCAGTAACAGGCTGCAGCTGTGCAACCTGCGAGCGGTCACCTACAGCGATTAAAGCCCTTATCTCGCGTTTTATGTACACAGACGGTGCAATTACCATAACAAGAATAACCTGAATCGATTGCAGTGCTGAAGGGATGTTATTGGAAACATATTGTGAAGTAGGACATGTCTGGCTGGTGTTACCTTGCCTGTTATACAGGCTGGTGCCCGTTCGTGGACGCTATCAGACTCAAAACTCAGAAGACGATGCCCGCGAACGTGTTTTAATAGCAATAATTATAAAGCTACGGTTGAGTAAGCTGTTTAGATAAGATCGCTCGAAAAAGATGTAGACATCAATGTACCAACTACTAAAGTAAACTCTTAATTAACTAATAAACATTAAGGATGTGGGACTAGCTTAATACACATGAGGGTACGTCGTAAAATATTAGATTCAATAACTTCACTTCGAAATATTGAATCACTAGCTTTTGTCCGCGGCTTCGCTCGCGTTAGAAAGAGACAAAAAGTAGCCTATGTCACTCTCCATCCCTTCAACTATCTCCACCTAAAAAACCACGTCGATTCGTCGCTCCGTTTTGCCGTGAAAGACGGACAAACAAACAGACATACACCACTTTCCCATTTATAATATTAGTATAGATTGCATATTTCGAAATAGTCGAGTTTGCTATATACGTAATGATGAACAGAGTTTTCGTAATGTCGCTATCGTATTACTTTCAGAAAACTACGAAAACGATTCAAGCCAATACCTAGAAATTACACATGACCGGTTCGCATTCTGTGCACGTGTAATAGTCTCAAACACTGCCTTAGAAACTGTCATAAGCGCTGATATCTACACCGTGGTTTTATTGAATTCCGTTAACTTTAAGGGAAGATTCTTTAGGTAAATTACAATAAATATCTCTAAGAACAACACTAGTGTTTTAACTCTTACTGTTATCGAGTTATCTGAAAAATTCATTTAATGGCTCAATTAGTGTAGTGGGACCTTTTATAACTTCTTATTATTATTTATGTGTCAATTACTTGACACTAACTTAAATATTATTCTTAAGGGTCTCTCACACCTATTAATTGACTTATTATGGAAAGGTTTTCGAATTTAACAATAAGCGGTATACAGGGTGATTCCTGGTAATGAACCTAACTTCTATCAATCTTGCTCGCACTTATACGTGAGCACGAACAAGAAGCATTGAAAGTATCGTAGACGCTATAGAATATATCTGTAGTATCGGTACAAAGCTACAGGCGCCATACCCACCTTGAAATAACTGTAAACCTTACTATTATCTCATAATGATTGTAAGCTTCAGCGTAACACCGAAGTCGAGCACTCGAGATAATAAATAGCGAGCGCTCGTGATAAATGCTCTAACTAATGCCCTAAATGCTCGTTATTGCTCAATCAACGCGAGGCGAGTCAGTCAAATTCACACCTAGGCTGTTATTAGTGAGTCATAATGGGCTAAGACATTGTTTTGAATGTTTCTTGGGCTTTCCTTGTGTGGGATTAAATTCGTATTAAACTTAAGACATGGGGTTCAAAATGTTTTTTTTTTCCTTAGTAAGAGTAAGAGTAATCTAGCAATCGAAAAATATGATCATATCCTTTTGTTGCTTGTGTCCTTTTTAGAGATGGGTAGTGAGTAAATACCAAGAGTTTCGAGTAAATACTCAGTATTTACTCAAAATACCCGTATTTATCGTTTTTACTCAAATTAGTATAAACTATTTAGCGTGCTGAAATGGAAATACAAATTAGAAATATTGGTGTATTTTGTTATCGACTACTAAGTTAAGTAATCAAATTTATAAATTTTATTTTAAAGACGTGCTCTCCATACATGTAACTATTTTTCACAAAAATAAAATTCAGAGATACCAGTTTTATACATCATCTGATAGTCTTTAAAAAAAGAATGTTTCTAAAAAAGTTTTTTAATAATATGAACAGTTTTGGAATAAAACGGTTAATGTTTATACCTTTATAACTTTCGAATTCGTTGTTGGAAAAATATCCAGAAACGTCAAATTATTGGCCATAATACAAAACACAAAACTAGTACTTTAAACGTCACCAGCTGACTTTCTTTGCAGGTCGTAATGCCACATTAACAATCACTTCCGAACGTCATGCCGTTATCTAGAAAAATTTCATTGAAGTTTACTTTTACTGTAAATACCTGTTAAAACAAAACTGCTAACTAAACATTATCACTATGATTACCTTTTTTTTCGACAAACTAAGACTCCCATAAGCTTCTAATAATATAAATCTCATTTAAACATGTCCACACAGTTAAAATAAACACGATAAGTACTTAAATCTCATTTTTTAAATTATTTTTAGGTAACAGTTTATTCACCCAAATGAGTTAGATTTACTCGGTGTTTGACATGTATTTACTCACCCCTACCCATCTCTATTCATCGATCTTTCTAGTACCTAGCCACTATTATGACCAAGAAATAAATAAAAGCTGTGTTCGCTTGCTGAGATTTTTATATCCAGAAAAGGCAGACAGGTTAGTTCAGCAACCGCAATCGCGACAACTTTCTGCAGGCATGACCTGCCCATAAAAACGTTTATAGCGTTGAGAACCAGAGATCAATGAACTCGCTAAGAAATTACAACTTTATTTGGAGTTAGAACTTGTTTGACATGATATTCTGTTTTTAACGCCGCAGTATATGGAAAACAAATGAATACCATCAAATTAATAAACGTGAACATTGACAAACATAACCCCTACTAAGTGTGTTCGATGGTTCATAAATGTTCACTAAAGTTATCAAGCCGATAAAGTTCGTTTGTCCCTTTCCGACGTATTAGTGTGATAGAAAGGGACAAACGAACCTTATCGGCTTGATAACTTTAGTGAACGTTTATGAACAAAATAATACATCACTCGATAGCCTATTTTTCTCAGAAAATGACATTATTTATATGGAAAAACTGAACAGCGCCCCCAAACTGTTACTTACTAGAACCAACATTTTCATACATTTTCCTTAACGTTTACTCTATCGAGTAACATATTCTTACAAGTGAAAAAATCATGGTAAGAACTCATATTGTCGATCGACCTCGTAAATATTGGTCACTCTTTGCCGCAGGGCGACGCAAAGAACCCACATGTTGAGCACATTTATCATAATGTGGCATTTAACTTACAGCCGCTTGACACCATTCTTGGAAACTGACGCTGCCGTATTTTCAATACTGTGTAAGCGTTGCTGGTTTACCGCGTTGTATAATGTTTTAAAAAATATTCGTATCGTATTTTTTTATGACAATTGGGTAGTCGAGTCGGGTCAGGCGTTACGTTCCGTCAAAATGGGTGCAGAGTCTTGACAACAGTCTCAAACGGCAATGAATGAATTATCCTGTCTGAAAATACAAGTTCTAAGCGCATTTCCCGCCGACTGGACATAAACGTTATATTTATAAATTTACGTGCATTCTATAAATACCATGGTAACCCCAGCGGGCAAGGTGATCGAGTCACGGGCGGTGCGGCAGGGCAGTGCAGTCATTACAGTAACACTGCCATCCGCCGGTGCAATGTCGAGGTCGGAGGATATCATAATTGCAAGCACTATTGCACTGTAGGAAATACCTACAAACTATTAAATACTATAGACCATTCAGTGATTTACCCCAGATAAATGCGGTATGCTTTATGAAGTGTTATAACTATTTACTATAATGAAGACGGTGAGGAAAACGCATCTAATGACGTCATCAGTGCAAAGATCAAGACTTCTGTGCTAGTTTTTGCTCCTTTTAAAATTCTTCGAATGCGCCAATGCAGTTTAAGGTCTTATGATGATGTGCCTTTGGTGTATAATTTAACTTGCAATTAGCATGTGTTTTTAATAAAATAGGAAACTAGTTTTTTCCACAGTATGCAGACCGACAAATTAGTAAATCATATCTAAAATTGCATATTATGTAAATAATTTGTATACCCAGCCACCCGTAAAGATCGACCGATTTAATACGCTTTAATTACGTACCAAACTAGTTTCAAGTAAATTGTAAGGAGCTCAATGAAATAAAAGCGTTTAATCATAATTGTACAATGTTGAGGTCATCAAACATAATGATTGCAATGTTTGCAATCTTCACGACTGCATTTATTTGTGTCCATTCACAGACTTCTATTAATATTCTATGTTGCTGTTTTTCTCATTATAGTTCACATACTTTAACGACACGAAGCATAAAAGGAGCTACTTTTAGTGACTTCTTTGTTTAGCGAGCCACGGATATTATTCTTCCTGTCCATATAAGTAAACCATAATTTAAATTTAGTTCCACATATCCTATTTACTTAGCCATAAAAGGTAGAACAGTGCTTTCAATTGCTTTCTGCTAGTGACAAGTCACAAAATACAGGTGTATACTTCCTTTTCGGGAATGAACATAAACTTTCTGTCGTCTGACCCGTTTGTCTAGTCGCCGCAACCCCGAGCACGTAGATATTCGTTAGGTCTAGAGTTGACCTTTGTAAAGTGGTATAACTAGTACTAAGACTTGCACGTCGTGTGATGCGTTATGACCCACATTATGTAATTACAGCTAAAGTCGTTACAACGTCTCATAAATTGTTTGTTACGTAGGTATCCTTATAGATTTAGGTACAATATTAGGATTACTAGTTCGTATTTTAGTAAAAACATACCTAATTGTCATTTCATGACCAGGGGCCTATAATGCATAACAATTTACAACTCATATTAACCAGCAGTAGTCCCCATCCAATTCCTTTTAGGTATAAGAAAGACAGTGCCACTTGTAATACAAATTATTATTCAATAGGCCCCAGATATCCAAAGAATTAATGATAACATTGATAACTAATAGTTAGAATGCCTACTTAAAATGTCCACCGTAATTTTTAAGTTTTGAGGAATGACTAGAAACAAAGATTCATTAAGAGCTTAAGTTACCATGCCTATAACACGAGAATTATTACAATTTACGATGTATTCTTTCTTCCAGGTGACCCAATTTCCTGCATCACGGAAGGCTCGATACCGCAGCACGTGATAAACAACTTCTGCTGGATCACCTATACTTTCACGCTCCCCTACAGCCCAGCGGTCGAGCACGCTCACCCCGGCGTCAACAATCTTGGCAACGAACACACACACGGAGTTGAGGACAAACGCATTCATGCTTACTACCAATGGGTGCCGTTCATGCTTTTCTTCCAGGTAAGAAAATAACAATGTTTTTATCAATAGTCCCATTTACTTGGGGTCGGCGCGGCGCGGCGTTGCATTTATTTCCATACTTATTTCTGTATCGGACGTAATCTCATCATTCATCTCATATCAATTCTCACAACCACCTATATTACCTACTAGAAGACATTTATCAGTATGTTGACTGTACTTGGTGCAAACGGCCCTAATAGTGAGACAATGTCAAGCATTACCACATTTATTTATAAGTAAACCAGCTCAATAGTATATTATATAACGGTAACGTTATGAAGGCTATAAAAGTTGAGTACCGCGGTTAGGCCACGAAGGCTTGCCGAGTGGCCTAAGTAAGGTATACTATACTTTTTCTACGACAGCCACATACATACCTATTCGAGAATAATAAAATGGGTTAGTTACTTACTTCATGTAATGAATGGGAATATTTGTGTGGATCGTCGTAGCATTGAGTATTCTGTCCACAATGTTGATGGCGAGAACTTGTTGCACAATTCTTCAAAATATGCCAACAACGCCGTTTCAGAGAAAGTTGAAACATTTTTTTGCAATTTCCATGCCAAAACAATCATAAAATTTTTGGTACGCTTTATCTGACTTTTCATGTAAGAAATTGTCAGTCACTTTGAGCGCCCATAGCCTTGATTTCTTCGGAAGTGCATTTTTCACCAGAATCACTCATAATTACTTATGTTTTTGCACAATAACGTCGAATTAAAACAAACTACACACCACCGAAATAGTTCAAATAGTTTCGTGATAAGTTTACAAATGTCAAACATACCATAGACAAGAGACATAGAAAATAAGCCGGTTTTCAATTACGAAAAATGTGGTTGCGTTCAAGAATATTTAAATGTCGAATGTAAAATTATTCGATAAACTTATGATTTTTACCTTTGTTTTGCAATATCTAATATGTAAAACGCATTTAAGTTTATTTTTTCATCTTGATTTAAATTATGAACCTAAATATTATATTATTTATTAAAAGTTACTTATTACTGTAAATGAAAACATACCTGATAAATGGAAGTTGTGCTTTTAAAAAAAAATTAACAGAACTCCTATATTCATATGATTACTGCTAGCAGTAATCCTATGAACCTATAGACAAATAGACTTTCTCATCGTTACTCAAATGAACTTAATTTGGATACCGCTGACAATAATCTAATTGACAGATTTAAGTGCTGGAGTAGAAAAATTATATTATTTATTAAAAGTTACTTATTACTGTAAATGAAAACATACCTGATAAATGGAAGTTGTGCTTTTAAAAAAAAATTAACAGAACTCCTATATTCATATGATTACTGCTAGCAGTAATCCTATGAACCTATAGACAAATAGACTTTCTCATCGTTACTCAAATGAACTTAATTTGGATACCGCTGACAATAATCTAATTGACAGATTTAAGTGCTGGAGTAGAAAAAATACCTAATTTCAAGCATGGCCTCAAAATAACTGTTTACTTACATAGTTTAACCTTTGATCGCAAACTGCCAATAAAGCTAAGTAGTTAAATATTTTTAGAAGTCCCGAAAATCCATAATACCTATGCTTATATATGTTATTCTGGTTGTAACACTGTAATAAAGAGTATATAAATTGTTTATGAACTGTATTACACATTGTAATGTACAAATTTTTGTTGACCTGTAAATTTGGTTATAAATTTACCAATAAAGAAATCTAAATCTAAATCTAAATCAGAAGGTTTACCTACATTACGTATACACGAGAATTATGCATTGTTACGCTACATTATCTCAAGTATAAAAATATACATTGTGTATTGCTTTTTCATTTGAAATTTAATAACTATAAAAGTGTATACCTAATACATTATTAAGTACCTACCCACTGTGTATGGGTCAAATATGAGATGACGTGTTTTCGAAAATGATCATAGATATAGGTACAGTCAACCAATTGGAACCCTAGGCCACTCTAAAACCGTGTCAAAATGACAAGCAGTAAGAGATTTCTTACAATCAGATTTATAAGTTTTATAACGTCACTATGACATAGTTCCACAGTGGCCTAGGGTTCCAATTGGTTGACTGTACATCTCACATACTTTACAACAAATATGAAAATATTGAATAAACATAAACCACGGAGTCAAAGGTTCATTGACAAATGTCACAAAAAGATAAAACTTAGTTTCAGTAAACTTACCCCAAAACCATACAGAAAAAGTTCTAGATGTCTGAATATTCAGCTGTATTCAAAAAGATAATGGCCTATGCACTGTGATTACACATTTTACTTTGACAGTCATTCTCTATAATACTCGATCCTCTTTGGTTCATGTCTGAATATTCATGTATTCAAGATAACCGGCATGTACCTAATGGCCAACTCGTGTCAATATGTGCATAACAAGTTTAGTCATCTGCTATCGAATGACTAATGAATATTTTCATATCATGCATTTTGCCCATGAAGGGTTTGAATCCCATTAAGCCCTTAATTGTTATTGGAGTGATGACAAGACCTTTGCGTTATGGCTTTTCTGTGTAGGCAGGTATTTGATTACCTACCCATATAGAAATTACGAAGACTGACCAGATAAGTATGACTATTGTCAGGAGGGCACCTTTATTCTGATGTAGGGAATCACAATTCAGTTTAGTAAGAAGAAAATAGTTCTAATTAACACAAGTTAAATTATAATCTATTGAAAATATTTCAACTTGTGCTATCTTAAAGTAGTCACACCACTATATACTCGTATATAAATTAAAACCACCAGAGGCACCAGAGGCCTTGGTCATTTTTTCTTACATATGTGTAATTTATTTCGGTTTTAATAAAATATAGTTCTAATGAAATTCCGCGTAGTCATATATATTATTTCTGGCAGGCAAGTATGGCCGCGCGATAAATGATAAAAACATCTGGCCATCCCTATCGCACTATTTGTAAGTACGATAGGGACGGCCATTTATCGCGCGACCATACTTGCCTGCCTAGTCAGGCTTCATATCGTGGTTCACGACACAACCGTACTGTAGGAAAGTAATAACCTAATCCTAGTCCTAATAATATAATGTCCTAATTATATTAATTTGTTTGTCAGGGTCTCCTGTTTTACATCCCTCACTGGATCTGGAAGAACTGGGAGGAGGGCAAAGTTCGCATGATCTCCGATGGCATCCGTGGCACGGTAGCCAACATCTCCGATGATAGGAACAAACGACAGGTATTTACCTTAGTAATATTATAAATGGGAAAGTGTGTGTGTCTGTTATTGTTACTGTTGCTGTTGTTAATTTTGGAGACAATATTATAGTCTTCTGACCGCATCATTTATATCATTTATAATAGGTATACCTACTTCTGATGCCTCATTAGTAGATCCGTAATGAATAGAAACATAAAATTAAACTGCATCAAATTCCCAAAATTGATATGAACCCTTTGTATTATCTATTGCTCTGACATTATAACCGTTTATCTAAATGACGAACTTTCAATAAAAACAAAACAAACGAACACGATTTAGATTTGGCTTTGTTATTTAACCCACGTGTTTAGTAAAACACAAATTCGTTATTGTTTTAGCGATTGTGTTTCGCCTTGGCCCGTATTTTAAACACTATTGTTATCACGACTAAACAAATATGAAATAATGTTAAACAAATAATTATCTACTTTCAGAACCGACTCGTCGAATACCTTTTAGACACGTTGAACATGCACAACACCTATTCCTTTGGGTATTTCTTCTGTGAAGCCTTGAACTTTATCAATGTTGTAAGTATGGACCATTCATTTATCTAGTACTTATTGTAGTAGTACCGTAACTAAAATTACTGGACAGTTTACTGCTTTGTAACACCGACATTCAGATGGTTACATATGTCGTTAAATTACTCGTAACATTTAACTTCGTTTTTCGTTGCAATATTTTGTATTGAGCCTCTTTCCTTTTCAAATTAAACGCGGTGAATTGACACAATAAAGTGAATAAGTAATTATATTAAACCCCGTACTATATTCTGTCAAACAAGTTTGTGAGTTCTAAACCTAAGAAAACTATAGGTAACCTTTTCTCTAGCACATTTCAAACAAAAAAAGGATGCATATAGTTTTCTTTGTTCTTATTTACTGACAGACTTGGTTGACAGAGTAAATCTAAATTGATAACGAACTAAAAGTACTAACATATTTTTATGTACTTTAATTTCAGGTTGGCAACATCTTCTTCCTAGACAAATTCCTCAACGGCGCCTTCTTGACATACGGAACTGATGTAGTGAGGTTTTCGAACATGAACCAAGAGCACAGGACAGACCCTATGGTAACATTTAAAAACTACTATCCCTATAGAACCCATAGACCAATGATATTATGCATGATTGTGTTATGCTTCAACTACAACTTCTAACTTCTAAATAAGTGATCAATACCGACATGGTTCGCGAGTTTTCATTCAAAAGGAAAACCGATTAGACAGGCTAATTCGTTTTTACCTACAATTGACAATCTTTTAGTGAATTTTTATGGAGTACTTACAACATGTAACTTTTTAATGAGTATTAAATAACCTAGCTGACAGTGATTCTAGATAACTAATCTTGTAAAGTGAATTCTCGATTATATTTTACAATGTTAACATTGGTGTTGATGTTAATTTCAGATCGAGGTCTTCCCCAGATTGACAAAGTGCACATTCCACAAATATGGTGCCTCCGGTTCGATTCAGAAACACGACTCGCTATGCGTTCTTGCCCTGAACATCCTGAACGAGAAGATATTCATCTTCCTCTGGTTTTGGTGAGTATATTTCTTAACCCTTTTATCAACGAAGACGTCAACTATCAAACGCGGCTACTGCCGAATAGCCTGTAACCTTATTGTATTCCGACAAGGCTAAAAATGAGACGCGGAAAGAAGCATGGCGGTCCTTATGTCAGATCCACTTCAGGCAGGCTAGCACAGGCGTGTGATGAACGATATAACGTCAGGCCGTCCTTTTCGAGTGGTTCGTATACCTAAGTGCGATAGGGAGGGACGCACCAATGCGATAAAGTGTGTGGTACTGGTGTGCTACGCCCGCCCGCGCGACAGTAGTGAGTTAGTAGTACGAGTATAAAGACCTAATGTCACTAAATGTCTCCTTTGACATGTTTCAGGTTCATCATCCTATCGGTAGTCACGGGTCTGGCGCTAGTGTACTCTGCGGCTGTGATCCTCCTGCCCAGCACTCGTGAGCAGATCCTGAAACGTCGCTTCCGCTTTGGAACGCCGAAGGGAGTCGAGAATCTCGTCAGAAAGACGCAGGTATTTACATCGAGTCTTTATATATATTTAAAGGAGTTTCTTGTCTAGCCGCTCATCCATTTCATCAATGCAATGTTACTGCAATGTTTTGCCGCAGGCCAAGCATTAGAACAGAACGTAATAACTTATCTTATACCATAGACAATTTTCTCAGGTTATTTGTAAGGAATATAACGTAATGACATTGAAGCATAAATGGGCTTATTGTTTGTGGTTACAAAGTCATTTCACTAGCATCACCTGACTTATATTAATAAAATATAGAAAAAAACATCCTCTGTTTTGCCTTATGCATGCAATACTGTACTTTTTACATGCAGTTTTTTAGGTTTTTTGATTGTTCTATTGATCACGCAAACACGTTTACTAATAGTCTGGCAAATACTGCATTTTGTTAGTCAGTAAGCACTAAGAAAATCAGTCTCGACCCTTCATTGTGGATGGTAAATAGGACAAAAGACAGCATATTATCTCCATCTGTGTTTCAAATGAGACATATCCGGGGCCAAACTACGTAAAAACATTGATTGTAAACTTTTGTCACACCTCGGACAATGGCGATCAAATATATGAAAGACGCGCGTTCCTACGCACACAGTCTATGCTCGTGTAGGTGAACGCGTACAATGCTTGTATGAGTGAGATATGGCAGGTCGACTGTGAGGTAACCGAGTGCGGGTGGGCGGCACTTTCAGCGGGGAGCGGGAGTACGGTATAGTACTCTTTATTATACTGTGCTTTTGTTTTATACAGGTGGGTGACTTCCTGCTTCTGCACTTGCTCGGACAAAACATGTCTATGCGGGTATTCGGCGAGGTCCTGGACGAGCTGTCCCGACGGCTCCACATGGGCTCCAACCCCCCCTCCGCGCCCTCCACCATCGAGATGGCCCCCATATACCCCAATATAGACAAGTTCTCCAAGGAAACGGAGACGTAAGCGACCATTGCTTTAAAGTAGTACACAATTTTGTCCAGACCTACTGGCATGAGTTGCGTGAATACTATATTGCCGAACTTCAAGTATGCGTGAACGTAACTCATGCCAGAAGGTCAGTAGTCATTTGATAATTGGCATAGTGCCTCTATTAGACTATCAAAAGGGCAGGGAAAGATATTCTTATCTAAATCTTGGTAAAGAGGCATTCGAAGGAAATGTGTATTACTTTACAATGTAACTGGGTTTATTAATTTAAACCCCTAGATATTCCAGGTAACGAAAATAGACGGTTCATGACATTCCTTTTTATTAGAATAGAGAAGACGAAAACGTTGACTACGCATTGATAAGAACTAAGCCTCGGTTTGCCTTTTTTCTAAGCTTAAGCTTTAACTTTGGGTCTCAATGAAATAAATTAGTGTAAAATATTTTTTCAAAATTGTACGTTGATATTTTGTGAATAAAATAGCTAGTAAATCGAATTTTATAGTGTGAACGGATAGTTGTAAGGAGTGATCTAATTGTTACGATATTTTAATTAGTGTGAGACTGTCGCGTAAAGGTCGTTGATGATATATGTGAACTAACACAATGAAATTATCGAATTCTAGTAGTTAGAAATTGTCGTTACAAAACAAAACTGTTTGTTAAATTTGTGTCTAAGAAAAAACTCAAGAATGATGACTTTGATAACATAAACGGAAACTCACAGGGACGACCTCTTACAGGGGGGTTAGACGAAACACGTGAGATATATTATTCTAGTTCAAAAAATAAAATAACTCCTTTTTAGTTTTAAAATAAGCATATGAAGACTTGTTCTTAGATGCAATTAGTGGTATAACTAATGCTTTTATCTCAATACTTTTACACTTTAAGCTAACGATGAATTCCGTATTTTAACATTTTACACCTAACTGACGATATTATAGACTTAAATTTACACAAAAAGACGAATACACATATCACCAGCATGAAATGATAGAATATTACTTTTTACTAGTAATAGGTACAAATTAATTACTTAAGTGGTAGGATTTCGGTGCAAATTATAAGGTACTAAACGCGTAGAGAATATTTTTGTACTCAAGTAAGTTACTCGAAATATTGTGCCATTGTAACAAACCTTGTTATGCCTTTTTGGATGAAATTGGACACCAGATTTGCATTTTCTGACTTCCTACGATACTTTGTACAATTTTCCTTTTTATTGTCTCGAATGTTTTATGCAAATGATATACTTAGTTATAGTTTATAAATTACTTTCAGTCATTTTAGCCATATTCTTAAGAGTAAGTTATCAATCATTTCGATAGAAACTTCCTACATCTCCACTTGAATTTTCCATATTGGATAAAGAATAGAATAAGTAGTAAGACGTTACTATTTCAGTTTTAGCAGTATGCCTGTGACATTAACTATATTATTTTACTTTACTACTTAGACAAGATTTTGTTTTTATTCCTAAAATATGGTAAATGCCGTAGCCGATCATTGCGTACAATTATGTAAGAAAGACTGCTACTGTGAATCTGTTTGCACATTTTCACGTAGTTTCTATGTAATTTGGTTATATTTTCTTTCAAATAAACGAATTAAAAGTTTTCATGTTATTTATTTCCTTGTTTTTCCCAATACACCACCACCGATTATTAATAGTGAACCATGGTGTTTACTTAAGATTGTCTTTTAGCAAGCGGTAGTAAGTGGTAGTTAACAATCTAGATTCCATCGTTCTCTCATATATTGAATTGTATAAAGAAGCGAACAGAATATAAGGGACATAAAGAATACAAAACACTTGAAGTAACTAAAAAAATGAACGCGAAAAATGAATATCGAAAAAATATTCAAGGTGACACCCTAGTCTTGAAGCAAAAAATCACTTACCGATTCCCCCAGTCGAGTTTAGCGACGAGCTTCAACCGCAGAAGTCTGGTCCTGTGTTAAAGTCCCAGCCATCCCGGCGGCCGCTGAGCAGTTCTCTCATCACTTTTGCAACAGTGCTGAGCCATTTAGAATCTCCCTTGGTAAGGGTCTACCTTGTAAAGAAGCCTCTAGTGACTATGCTATAAAAGTGAGAACCTGTTTCAGCTGCCAGGAACCGTAAAGTAATGTAGAATCTCCCTTGAAGGGTCACAGAATAAAGAGAGAAAGAGGCCTCTAGTGACTCCTTAGTCCTAAAGCAAAGCATCACTTACCGATTCCCCGTTCCTGTTAAAACCAAATTCCCATTTTAACCTATGGTATTTAAATTTAGCAGGTATCCAGCAAATGAAATAAAGTTTTGTAAGTATGTATACCTCTAAATAAGCACAACAACTACGGCCGGTTGTCGAAAAAACTCTTTCGAATATTGTCTATCTATGGCATTTGCATCTTTTGAAAACTCTCATGTGGTGTCCCAACAACGTTTGATTTTATGCCTGCATTTGGACTGAATAAAGTTTATGGCGCCATCTAGATCATTGCAAGGAAACTACTATGACATAGTTTCCGCTCTATAGTGCTCTGCAGATCTACATTTCTGCTCAGTGACAAATTATGACTCATACAAGAACAAAGCAACAGAATAAGTTAAAATGACTAAGTAAGTAATTATAAAAAAAAACACATCTAAAAAGGAATGTTTCATCCGGTGAGGCTTTCGCAATATTGCCTCAGAGTAGCAAAAAGACGACACTTTTACGAAGTTTTTTCTGCCATTAGAAACAACTCACGCCTGACCGGTTCTTACTATTTCTTTTTAATGGGTTATTTTTCTTTGTTACTTTACAGTAGATTACTTAAATAGGTTTATTAAATTGCACCCACTAGAAATCGTTAGTATAAAAGTTATGTTCATCATATTTTATTGATTTTGAGAACACATAGGTAACATAACATAATACGTTTAAGGTAATTTTTAGGTGTAGGTAGGTATCTTTCGGTTTGTTTAGGTTTATTCGGTGTACTCGTTTTTCTTTTCAACATTATTGGAAAGCTTTTTTCGTTTTTCGTTTTTTTTTTTAAATAGCCCCACTGCTGGGCAAAGGCCTCCCCTGTTTTCTGCCACTCGTCACGGCTCCGTGCATGCTCTCGCCAGCCGCCACAAAATGAGTTCAGGTCTTTCCGCCATCTCATCTTTGGTCTACCTCGGCCTCTGGTAGTTTTTCGTTATATAACATTGAAATTCGGATTAACCCCTCGAATGCCTTGTTCGTATCCGTCACTGACATTTTGGACTTTAATTAACAAATTAAAGGTCATTAATTCAGTAGCAAATTTTTGGCATCGGCGTTCCAGGAAAGATACATTAAAGGAGCGTTTAGTTTTTTTTTTAAATTTGAGTTGTCATTCAAAATGTAAATAACCTAAGCTACATTGTTATCTAATGAGCATGTTTCAGATAAACAAATACTAATAGAATATGCAAATAGATCTAGCAAGTCATGTCTTTTGTTCATTTTTGTCGTGCATAATCACATGCTAAGGTCATGAATAAATTATGTGTTCAAAGAGGCTTAGTTGGCGATTTCGGGTTTGACTTGAATTTGTAGGTTTAGTTGTCGGTAGAAATATCGTTCTACAATTACATGATGATTAGTAGGTAATTGCAATCACCTGTTATTATTCTTCAAAGGCCACACCTTTATAGCACAGGGTCAGACATACACCACATAGAGGTATGGTATGAATTTTCTGAGATGAACTTTTAGCTTTAGCCGTAACCTGTTAAACAAAGGCCTTTGTGTCTGTTGTTCACGGCGGCTAGCTCCCGTTTAAACGGCACGTGCTATAGTCTCAGTGTAGTTAAAAAGCAACTATCATGATAGTAATAAGGTTCAAATCCATAAAAAGCCCTTTCGGAGATAACACGTTTTGTCATCTTCAAAAAAAGTTAACTGCATACTGCAAACTGTTTAATAAATTTGAACCTTATTGCTATCATGATAGTTGCTTTTTAACTACACTGAAACTTTAGCACGTGCTGTGGAACGGGAGCTAGCCGCCGTCAATAATAGAAACAAAGGCCTTTGTTTAACAGATTACAGCAAAAGCGAAACGTTCATCTCAGAAAATTCATACTATAAAAAATCCCCATCTTTAAATGACTGAAAGCATACTCACCACATATAGTTTCTTCCATAATCTCGCCCATTCTCTCAGCACAACAGCAATCTCTCGAACTAGAGGGTCGTCCTTTAGTTCGGCTATGGCCGTGGGCCCGGAACCCTTTACGGTGCAGGGCCGGACTGACACCACACAGAGGGGAAATATGCCCCATGCCGATCTGTCCTTCGTGCTGAAGCCGCGGCACCATCCTGGAAATAAGTAACATAGATGTCATTACATGTGATATTACGATACAGAGGAATCTAACAGAAGGACACGCTGCGCTGACCCCAAATAAATATAATAAATATTGGGCGACATTTTACACAGATGGTTGATCTAGACTAGACTCAAACTAAGTTTCATGTAGCTTGTACAATACTATGGCAGCAATTCCCGTCAACTTTGTACAATGCCACGTCAGCAAATTTTAATTGATCCTATTTTGTTACCAACATTTAGTAATATAATTCGACTTTCGTAAGATATATACAGGATAATTGTTATAATTAAGAAAATATAGATACTAGAGAACCTTAATGACGAAATAAAACGTAATAAAATCTCAATTCATCAACAAAATCTTGGTAACAAAATAGGAATTAATAAAAACAAATTTAACTTTTCCCTTAATTTTTGTACAAAGTTGACGGGAATTGCTGATGGACGAAATGAAAATCGAATATGTACCTAAATTCGATTTTCAAAACCAATGTGATTGCTGAAGGTTAACAAGTTCTTTGTTTCAAGTTATTATGTTTAAAATACACATATATTTAATTTAAAATGGGCATTTTTAGAATTTGGGACTTTGGGGAATTAGCATAAGTTGTTAACAAAAATTAACTCGCTGTCAGTTTTGTGACAACAATTAAGCATTAAATCTGTCTAAAAATTTACTTTTTTCACATTCTGAATGTAGATTATTGCTTAAAGTTTAAACACAAAAACAATATTTTTATAGAAATTTCATGCTTAATTATTCTCACAAAACTGACAGTGAGTTAATTTTTGTTAACAACTTACGCTACTTGCCCCCCAAATTCTGAAAATGCCCAAATACAAATCAGCGTTTTAATTTTAATCCCTTTTATAATTTATAAGTCGAAAACTGATACAGATGAAACTGCTGAAGTGTATAGAATAATTTGGAGGACCTAGATCTCAACTGAACAAAGCAAGCTTGTACAATGAGTACTTGTTGACAACATAATACTTATGGAAAACATTCATACACAAATAACCAGAAACCAGAACACTATGTTTGATTGGTCAATATAAGGTCTTTATTCAAATTGTGAGCTTTATAGTGAATTATTTACCTGAGTGCTCCTCTAGTATTTGCACAGTTTCTCCTATTTCCAATGGCAACCCGGACCGAACATCTCCCTTCCAGTTGTAAACAGCTGTAAAAAGGGTTTATTTTACTTTAATAAATACAACAAGCAGTTAATAAACCAATTTTTGTACACAATGAAAGTAATTAAAAATGTTTTCTAAAACTAAGCAAAATTCAAACATAGATTGTTAATTCTCATAAAGGTCATAAATTTTGTTGGAAACTTTGTGTTTCTCGTTTTATACTTAAGTGAAGCCTTCAGCCTACAAGTTGAGTAAGGATACAATAAAAAAAAATTATAGGACATTCTTACACAGATTGACCGAGTCCCAAGCTAAGCTCAAGAAGGCTTGTGCTGTGGGCACTCAGACAACGATGTATATAATATACAAATACTTATATACATAGAAAACGTCCATGACTCTGGAACAAATATCTGTACTCATCACACAAATAAATGCCCTTACCGGGATTCGAACCCGGGACCGCGGCTTAGCAGGCACAATCCGATAATATTTATAATTTACCAACAGATGTTAGGTCATTTAATTAGGTAAAACTTATGACTGCTAAAACAGTATCTTGCTTCTAACTTCTAAGATAAATTATCTGCTTTTCTAACTGTAGGGGGTTAGGGTAATCAATTATCAATTTTGTACTTGAAATTAGTCATTCGTCTTGAAACCATGGCTACAATGAATCGGCTGATTCATTAGTTTCTATGATTTATTATTTAGAATTGCAAGTATTATAAAGGTTCATATAATTGTGGATCCTATTAATGAAAATAAAATGGTAAGAAGTGTTACAACTTGTAATATATTTTGTGATCCAATATAAAAACCTATCATAGGGATTTAATATTGGATGTGACTCAGAAAATGAGGTACAAGTATTAAGCATATATTGCAACTATCACAAGTTATATAACTTAAAAACAAGTTATTAATTTCACTGAAAACTTTTACTATAGGTACCAATATTTCTTTGTCAGGACTTTGACATCTAAAGTTCAGTAACCTGATTTAAAAATAAATCTTGATACATCATTATTCAGAATGCATGATTTAATATTGCCAAGTAATTTCTTTAATTGTTATAATTGATATTACTACTAAAAAAAAAATCCGGTAAATAATAGAGATAAACGTAAACAATATATGTATGACCATATCTCATGTATCTCGTCGTATAAACAAGAATAATTCACACATATTTTTTACGTTTCCGCTGCAATTCCGGACAGGATGTATTATATTGCCGACGGAATACATAAAAGGTTTGTCTTACCGACTGCTAATTTAGGAGACTTAGTCGGCACCCACATCCTGTGCCGCCAGAATATTAAACTTGTTCAGTTTTAAAATTTCACAGAAACATCGTAAATAGATTATTGTTTAATCAAGAATAATAAATCCCAAATATATTATTTGTCTCGGGAAAGGACAATCGAATCGACTAATAGATTTGACAAGTATATTCTGCGTGTTGCTACCATTAAAAAAGTGTATGGCTTCAATAATATACACATAAGAAAATAGATTGATTAGCAGTGCCTTAAATAGTTTGCACCACAGATAAAAACCACAACCCTAGCAGGAGAAGCACCTAACGCACGTAAGTAATGTTTAATAACTATGTAATACTGTAGTACCAATACAATAGCAAAAATATCAATTGAACTCCGATACTACACAAATAAATGCGTTATCGGGATTAAAACCAAGAACAGAGGCTTAGCAGGCAGGGTCTTCAAAATCAATCGCAAGTTTTTTTAATCAAATACCATGAAACCTTCACACCCCTATTTTCAATAAATTTTAAGTGTTATGGCTCGTGGATGATTCTACTAACGTCAAGGCTTAGGAAGCCACGCGTTTCATGAAGATAATTGGCCGGTGAACCCTACATTTTTCAAAGTTGTGCCTTTTTTACTGCCAATTTTGTTTAGTTCGGTTGGCTATATCACACCTTCCAAACTCAATGAAAATTTTTTTGTCCGTTGTAGCTGTGTTGGACTGCTGTCAACTCAGTTGTCAATTCGATCTGTCAGACTGTCATTGTCAAGCGAAGTGTCAGTAAAGCGTAGTGTTCAATTTTTATGTTTGGCTTGGTAAAACAATTTGCTTCTATTATTTCCACATTTTAAACAAATTTTTACTATAATCATGTCCGACGATTTTATACCTTTTAACCAGAGCACGCCTTTGCAAGGGAAATGGCAAGACAGGAAACAAAACCAAAGTCAACCAAGATATCAAAATAACCGATTTCAGAACGGGAATAGAAGAGGAAACAATCATAATAACAGATGGGGCAATAATTCCCAAAGGAATAGTAGTTTCGGGGTATGTAGCAGCTTTATCTATATCTTGTACCAGCTAGTACAAGAGATACAGTTGTGGGCGAAGTATGGCCCGTGGGCCACGTCCGGCCCGCAAAAGGACTTTATCCGGCCCTCTATAGGTCCTTAAAAATAGTGTGTGATATGGCCAGCACAATAGTAAAATACATTTTTGGTGTAAATCCTTCAAACTTCTCTAAAATTCCTTCAAACTTTGGCCCCAATTGAAAGATGTTTGCCCACCATTAACCTTGCTCATCCTCCTGAGCTGTGGCATCCTATATGAACTACATGGGCCCTAATTAACTCCATCTGCTTTTAGCCCTTTTTACATTAGCAAATTTTGCAACCAGTTTTTAAGTATTATAATCCTAAGATGACCGGTTGGGCCTAGTTGGTAGTGACTGTGCATGCTAAGCTGATGACCTGGGATCAAATTCTGGTAACACAGATTTGTTCCTGAGTCCTGCAAGGTGCGTTCGGGTAATTCCGAATGACATAAATGCTTGGGTAATTTCAAAAGGGGAATCTTGATATGATGGAAATAATGGTGATTTTTATGTGACTATCGGGTTTATGCCTCAATCTCATTGTGGAAAACGCACCGCAAAGCCGGTTTTGGGTTTTATCCCTAATGAGGACACCCTTCTGGCGATATTAATGCCCTTGTGGCGAAAAGTTGAAAGGCTCACCCTAATGCACCTTATGTATTTATCTATTTAACTATGTATATTGTGACTTAGCACTCATAGTACAAGCTTTGCTTAGTTTGGGGCTAAGTTGATCTGTGTAAGATGTCCCCAATATTTATTTATTTATATAAGTATGTATTTATCTATACAAGTATGTATATTGTCACCTAGCATGCATATACAAGTTTTGTTTAGTTTGGGGCTAAGTTGACCTCCAAGTTCTCTCCTGTAAGTTTGTCCTCCAATATTTTTTTTATTGTTTCAGAGTGACAGTAACAGCAGTTTTGGCAGAGATAAAAGCAATATTGATGCATATTTGCACCCTGCAATGCTAAAAGACCCTTGGGAGCACCTTCGGCAAGCTAGTCAATAAGTTTTATTTAATGTATGTTAATACTGTACCTACCTAACTTTTATTAATTAGACATAAATTATGCTTTGTAATAAAAATCTTAATAATGTATTATATTTGCATTACCACATTTTTTACCATTCTATAGATTTAGTCACCTTTGCAAAAGGAAGCCCAGAGTTACTTAGGCAGATTATCTCTAGTTGTTCTCATTTTGCTAATCATGATTATGTGCACAGACTAGGCCAAATCTCATAGCGTCGCTGCGCGTGCAAATTTCGCTATGTGTTTTTAACCTACTTTACAGGAGACACAAAAAACTGTTTATTTCGGCAATTATTGAACATAAATAAATCAATATTTTTATGGAATAAGTATTTTCACTTTTGCATACATTAAGAAATTACTTGAAATTATATTTTAGTTATTATAAGGTTAAAAAAATATTTTTTCAAAAATATGTTACATAGCGATTATAATTTGAGTCGTAAATAACCGGTATGTGTATTATACTGTGACAGTACACTTGAGTATAGGGTTTTTCCGAAATAAAGAATATTGACAAATAGATAAACGGATTGACAAGAAAGTACATAATTGTATAAGGGTTCCATTTTTCCCTTTTGATTCGAAAAAGATTTCGAAATGATTTATTTTTAACAAATATTAAAAAATAACTATTCGGTCAGAGTGAGTACTTTCAGACATAGTCTCAATAAAAAGGGAAACTAGACTCTCTGTCTCATTTATAGAGGTTATACTTGACGACAAACCCACCTACCATACACCATTTAAACAAGTTTTAAGAGAGTAGGCTAGATTTTTATAAGAAAAGCCTGCTATGTGACGCAAAACACACGATCTGGAAACATTCACGATTTCTACAAATAGTACAAAATTATCGCTATGTATGAGATTGTAAAAATCGGGCACAAACATCTAACACATCTTTTTATACAATATTTCCAAAAATATAGCTATGTGTCATAATTCACATAGCAGGCGCAATTTCAAAACTGCTGTTATAAGAAGATAATGTAGTTATGTGATTTATTGCAGTTAGCGATTATAAGAAGAACATTCAATGTATGGGCATCACATACCTACTTTTGATAAAACCTGTAATACTGAAATGAGCTCGACGCTGTTTTTGGAGCATATGTATTTAGAAATAAGGTTTAAAATGGCATTGAAAACGAAAAATCGTTAAAAATCACATAGCGAATTTTGCACGCGCAGCGACGATAGGCAGAATTATTTATAACTAGTATTGTGGACTGCAAAGAGCTTTCAGTATTTTAGTTTACTATTTTGTAGTAGCTTATAGCTATAGCTAATTATATTACCTCTATGTATTCATGGTATATCTGTAGAGGATACCACATGCTTTAGTATGAAGTTGAAGTGTCATTGCACATGTTTAAGCGACATGTTTAGTTCAGGCCACAAGATGGCACATCCTCTAATATGTACAGTCAACCAATTGGAACCCTAGGCCACTCTACAACCATGTCAAAATGACAAGCAGTAAGAGATTTCTAACAATCTGATTTATAACGTCACTATGACATAGTTCTACAGTGGCCTAGGGTTCCAATTGGTTGACTGTACGACCCCTAAAAGTGTTCCCAAAAAGTTTGTACATTTGGATCACGTCTCCGATTTTGGTAGGCTGGCATAAAAATTGGTAGGCTGATAGAGTCCATGATGCTGAGCAAGATCCACTATGTTTCCCAAAATGTCCTAGATTGTATGAAACCTTCCTTTTTTGTTACCAGATTTCTATACATTTTCGGTAACAAAAAAGGAAAATTTCATACAAACAACCTAGGATATTTTGGGAAACTTAGTGGATCTTGCTCAGCATCATGGACGACTCTATCAGTCTACCAATTTTTATCAAAATCGGAGACGTGATCCAAATGTACAGTCAACCAATTGGAAGCCTAGGCCACTGTAGAACTATGTCATAGTGACGTTATAAATCAGATTGTAAGAAATCTCTTACTGCTTGTCACTTTGACATGGTTGTAGAGTGGCCTAGGGTTCCAATTGGTTGACTGTACTAACTTTTCGGGAATTGCTGATTTATGGAACCCTTCACTTACTATCACTTCATTACCAAATATTACAAGACTTGATTACTTGCAAAAACAACATTTTTACCTTCAGAATAAATTCCAAGATAAAACAGATATAATAAATACCCTTCTAAGACTCAGTGCACAATACAATATTATAGGTAAATCCAAATAAAGTTGTTTTTACTATAAAGGACAAAGGAGGTAAACGAGCAACGGAACGGACCGCCTGATAGTAAGCGATTACCGCCGCCCAAGGAGACACGCATCACCAGAGGAGTTACAAGGTGCGTCGCAGTACGTTATTTTATTGAAGGTTTGAAAGTCATTTAGAACTTTTCATGAATATCTTGTCTTTATTTGTTTGTATGATAAACTCAAAAACTAAAACGTGCGGTTTTGACGTGTGAAGAGAGGGTTCGTATGAAGGATTAGTGTACGTAAGTACGTATAAATTTGTAAAAATTTGTATGATTATTTGAAAATTTGCTAATCATGGAGAAAATCACGCTGTCTAAAAGCGTTACTCGAAAACACTGCCCAATTAAGAGATACAATGGCTATAGAAGATTTTTTTATACTTTAAGTCCCGTGCAAAGCCGAGACAGGTCGCAAGCACAAATTTAAAATTTTGAAAAACCCTCTGACCGACGCTACGTAGCGTAGCCATGTTTCATGAAAATCGGTCCACCATGTCGCGGTCGCGGAGTGTTCTTACATTCCCGACTTTCTTTAAAAAAAAAAACTAAATCTAAATCGGTTCATCCGTTCGGGGTTCCGGAGCTACGATTCCAAAGACAGACACACACACAAACAGACAGACAGACACGTCAAACTTATAACTCCCCGTCGTTTTTGCGTTGGGGTTTAAAAATAAGAAAAAAAAGAAAGATGCGCATTAGGATCATACCAATGTCACTTGTTTTGCGTAGTGGGCCAAATCACATCTGTCACCTTGAACTACACATAAGTAGGTGTTAATTTTATTATGGTTATGACGCGCTTTTATGTGGGTACTGGTACTAAGCATACCATAATAGGTATGGTACGGACTTCCCAAGTTCCCACTGATGTTATCAGTGAGAATTTGCCAGCCGTCTTACTCATTGTCTTCTTCAACTATTTGTCATAATTCATTTAGAGTTTTTACTGACTTCAGATACAGGTGGCTGAAAAATACGTTGAATATTTTTCAGAATTTTTCCAAGATGGTGGAAGATCCTACTTAACGTACATTTGTATAATAGAGATAGATGTTAACATATTTAATTTAAAAAAGTAAAGTTTGTGCGACACGAGACCAAAGCTACATTTCGTGACTTTTGTGTACCTCACTACGCTCAAGATTATATAGAATCTTTCGCGTCCTCGGGATTCAAATTTGTCTCTCAATGGGAATATATCAACTTTGCGCTCTTGTTGCACAAATAACTATTATAATAACATTTTTAGACTCCCTAAAACCCGTGACAATAAAAAGTTTGACGTCCAACTTAACGGAACTATACATTTGGTATCTAATATATTTTATCAACGGGTATTTGGGTCAATGTCACATAAAAAAATATCCAGACCTTGTGATACACAAACAGACTCTGCCATTAAACTGAATAGATAAACCACACTGCTTGTATTATGCTCCAATCCAGATAAATCGCAAGTTTGATAACCTCTTCTGCAAATAGCGTCATACTGATTACTCATTTTACGCTTATTATAATAATCATGTGAAGAAGCATATGTTTCCCAAACTAGACTTTGTGACGCTGATCTTAAGATCCGTGGAAATCGCATCATCTTAAAACTACACAGTTATAATTAATGCTTACCTACTAAAAATACTTCACGCAACCAGTACAAGTATGATCTTCATTTCCGAAGAGTTTATATAAATGTGGAGGTCAAGTAATACTAGTCGATTAGCATCTAGACGAGATATTTTTTTATGAATTCGTTACAGTACTAATAAGATCCGTACTTATTGAATAGGATGTGGAAAACATCGTCATTCATTTGTTAGTAACGCTTGTACGTCTCACAACATAAGGTGGTTCCATTAAAAATAAAGATGAAGACCTGTGTTTTGGTGTTTGTGGTTTGTGCCAACTTGTGTGCAAGTATGGCAGCGCCAGCAGCTGAATCAAATCTTATAGCAGGTACGTAATTAATGTATTTTACCTATAAAACTAACATTTAATTAATACTAGTAATAATAATAAGACTAATTAGTTTTGTCGTCTTGACATATATATAGGTAATGAGGTAGGTAACTGAGCAGATTCAAATTATTTACCTATTTAATAATATATCTATATCTAGGTAGGTACTAGTACTTTGTAGGTACATGATTTATGGGATAGGTATTCTAGAGGGTATCGTCAATATCGTCATTTGTTTTCATTATGTATACCAATATTTAGTACATTAGTGTCCCGTGTATTGACAGATTAAAAATTTCGCCACCCCTTTTCCTCCCGTGGGTGTCGTAGAAGTCGACTGTGGGTTTCATAACATAACTCACAATTCACAATCATTGTGGTGTGGGCTATGGGCTTGCAAACTGTCACTGCAATATTATAAGTATATGGCACTAAAACATGGGCAATTTGGGCAGTTTCATGTGTTCTGTCTACCTCTTTTGGGGATACTTATAGTCGTGAGTTTATGTTGGCTACGTTTAGCATGTTATTAAATTATTGCTGGCTGTATTTGTCGCTTGCAGGAGATGTCTATTCTGCTTACGGTTAATAGTTTAGGCACAGTATAATAAAGAGTACTATCGTACAGTATGGCCACTCCTGCTCCCCGCTGGAAGTGCCGCCCACCCCCTCTCGGCTACCTCACAGTTACCGCCTGTGAAAAACGCGAACAGTCGGCCTGTCATATCTCACTCATACAAGCATAGTACGCGTTCACCTACACGAGCTTAGACCGTGTGCTAGAACGCGCCTCTTTCATATATTTGATCGCCAGTGTCCGAGATGTGGTTTAGGTTTAGATTCAGGAGGGCGATTTTTAAATCTCGCATACGGGATTTTGTCACTAAAATACCGGTTGAAAACTGTGACTTGCTTATTATTTTCAGTGACAGTTTTCTGAATTCGAACGCGTGAGACTCAAAAATCGGCCCGCAGGTATAAAAAATTCACGCCTTTTCGCACAATTAATGAACCCAATTAATATTATTGTGTTACGTGTAATTTGTTATAGTAGAGTGACTTTGTTGCTTATTTTTTCTCCAATTAGGTAAACCGGCTATATAATACAATAGTCACGAATTGGTTAGATCATAGCCGACATAGTCAACCACGTAGTTAGCTACAGGAAGTATTAGGATTTCCCTAACAAGTATGGAAACACTAGCGTTCATCTTTCTCAGGGTAAACGCAAGGTGCACTTGTCCTACGTCCGTATTCGAACAATGTTTTTTTAGATCTGAATGAGATATCGCTGCGATATGACACCGTTATGCCTGGGGTGCGCTTTGCGGGTGCGGTGCGAGCCGGGGTTCGAACCCGCGACCTCCGGAACGAAAGTCGCACGTACTTACCGCTAGGCAGCGCTTCTTATCAAGTTACCCACGTTTTATACAAAAACGTTCAATGAATCAATATAAAATAAATAAATAAATAAATATTGGGGGACACCTTACACAGATCAACTTAGCCCCAAACTAAGCAAAGCTTGTACTATGAGTGCTAAGCGACGATAAATACATACTTATATACATAGAAAACTTCCATGACTCAGGAACAAATATCTGTGCTCATCACACAAATAAATGACCTTACCGGGATTCGAACCCAGGACCGCGGCTCAGCAGGCAGGGTCACTACCGACTGAGCCAGACCGGTCGTCAAATCTAGATCGTATCGTATCTAGATCTAATATTTGACTAGATATGCAACATTTCGAATCGGGCCGCTCTAGTCGCGTTCATTAGCTACAATATTTAATAACACGAGTAGAGACGTACATTGTTTATCTTGAAGTGTGGGTAGACATGTTACGAGTCTCGCATGCAAGAGGAAATTTAAAACAAACAAGGTTAAAATACCTATTATTATCTGGGTATAACTGAAAGTCAAGATGTTTGTATTGTCATTATTAACGAATGAAGATCTCTTACTAAGTTGTTATATTTTATATTGGGTACCTAATACCTATAATTCTCATCAGAGTTTTATAACAAAATGAAATGAATATTATTTTCAGGCAACTATTGAAATAATCTTCCAAATTAAAATAGATATACATAGATATACATTCACAATTTGGATTTCTTTCAACCCCTTTTTGCCAAGAGTGGCACTGAAACTTGAGTAGTTAATGTGCTCTGCCTAGGTGCCTACCCCTTTTTATGGGATACAGGCGTGATTATAAGTATGTATGTATATGTAGATATACATTGTAATATGTGATTGTCCGTCATTTACTTCAACATCAAGAAATCCTTTTAGTCTAACAAGTAAGCGGGAAGCGACTTGCATTGATAACTATGTAAATTCCGAACGTAAATTCCAGATAACCCAGAACCCGTGCAGTGCCCACCAGGTGAGTATCACCCTGGGGGCCCGGGCTGCGGTCTCGAGCCCTCCTGTCCGCCTCGGGGCTTCCACACGGCCACGTGGCACGCAAGCACCTGAGTGCCGATGCTGGTGCAAGCCTGGACTTCTCAGGGATTGGGACACGAAGCTGTGTATACCGAAATGTGATTAAACCAAACCGCCTACAATCTTCTCTGCTTTGCCTGGTAGAGAATGCCTCATGGCATTAAGTTCGACTTTTGTACATTAAGTTGTTCTTTTATGCAATAAAGTTTAAATAAATAAATAAAACTTATTAGTAGGAACATGGATGAGATTGTCAGCCGAAGGACATGCACCTATTCCTATGCATCGTGGTAGGGGCGAAAGACCTGAGTGTGAATACTGAAGCAACTTCATCCTTCTGAAAAGAACATGCAAAGTGTAAATAGGTAGCTAATAAGTAGACTTCATATATTATTAGTGTTGTGTCTGTGTGTGTTACTTTTTCCACATAAGAAACAGTTTTTAACAAGTTTTTTTTTATACATAAGCATTTTGCTTAAAAGAGCTTAATGTCTGCGCAGAATTCATTGGGTGCCGAGTAAGTGCGTTTTCACATTATCCGACCCGATATCGGATCTCGGACCGATATCCCATACATTACAGGCGCCATCTTGGGTTTTTTCCATTGAAATCCTTCCGACATCCCATATCGGATCGGATAATGTGAAAACGCTTTAAGGCCTATTAAACAGTCGTTAGTCTAATTATACTTACCTATGTAGTGTAGTAACTTAGTTCCGTTTTAACAGGATGTGTTGTCATCATAATATTTTTATAGTCGTTTGCGCAATGCGTTAAGTAATTATATATGATTCTCAGTTTTCTTATGCCTATTATGATCGCGTAAAGAGTCTACTACTCCGAATTCTCAGAAATTGTAGCTTTGAAATAAGATAAAAATTTTTTTTTTCACTACGTCGTTGGCAAACAAGCATACGGTCCGCCTGGCCGCCGAGTGTCTCATGCGCGTTGCCAACCCATTGGTATCTTGTACACTCCTTTTTGCTGTGTTAAGTACACAGCAAAAAGGAGTAGGTACACAAGCTCTAAGGAGGGTTCGGGATGCCTACGACTCAAAACAATTAGTTCCGTAGATCCTTCCGTCACCAGCACACCGCACCCTCGTTGAGCTCTGGCTGCCTTACTCACCGGTAGGAACACAACACTATGAGTAGGGTCTAGTGTCATTTGGCTGCGGTCTTCTGTACTTCCTCAGTTGGACTTTGCTCTAGATTCGAGCGAGATGATATATATCCGCTGTTCTGTGCCCTACCACACAAAGCGGAATATCATTCGCTATGCCCTACCTTCATCTGATCTACTAGTTTAGAGCTATAAATAACGCTTACCATAAGGACAGAATATGCTTATTAATTGTATCTTTATACAAATTATATGTTAGTTCGTTCTTATACATTATCGACAATGTATCTTTTGCTTGAAAACTGCACAAATGCCGCTCTAAAGTGTTTACCGCACTTTAAATTAGTGTCTCTTAGTGCAGGTGCACAGGCAAAGACGTTTAGTTCGAGATTGGTTTTACTCTAATAAATAGGAACCTACTCTACTACATTTAACAGTAATTATGTAATATGTATAGTCCTTAAATATCTGTGAAGTTTGTTTACGCGGACATAGGTACTGTCCACCCGCTGTTGAATTTTTAGATAAAAAAAAACCATATTGTAGTTTAGTGAAACGTCCCGCTTTGTCTCTACTATAGTTATTTGTTATACAAGGGGGCAAAGTTGTATTTTAACACACGAGAAGTAAAATACATTTACACCCGAGTGTAACACAAAACTTTTCCCCTCACTATAGCGAGGAAACTATAACGCAAAAAATGCGTTTATCACTGCTTTCAGTAGTTCCACAGGAGGTAAATCATCTTTATTACTAAATTCACCTACTTTTATCAATTTTAAAGCAGTTAATTTGACTTTATTCAAGGTCAAATTACTTTACCCACTAGTGGATAAAATGCGTTTTTATCCGCTGGTTTTAAAGGACAAAACACGTGTTTCCGAGCTAGTGAGGGGAAAATAATATTATAGGCGAGATTTGTTTGTAACTTTATACGAGTAACCGGTCAAAACGTCCTTATGGTAAGCGACAAAGTGGGCCGATTTGATGAAAAAACCGGCCAAGAGCGTGTCGGGCCACGCTCAGTGTAGGGTTCCGTAGTTTTCCGTATTTTTCTCAAAAACTACTAAACCTATCAAGTTCAAAATAATTTTCCTAGAAAGTCTTTATAAAGTTCTACTTTTGTGATTTTTTTCATATTTTTTAAACATATGGTTCAAAAGTTAGGGGGGGGACGCACTTTTTTTTCCTTTAGGAGCGATTATTTCCGAAAATATTAATATTATCAAAAAACGATCTTAGTAAACCCTTATTCATTTTTAAATACCTATCCAACAATATATCACACGTTGGGGTTGAAATGAAAAAAAATATCAGCCCCCACTTTACATGTAGGGGGGGTACCCTAATAAAACATTTTTTTCCATTTTTTATTTTTGCACTTTGTTGGCGTGATTGATATACATATTGGTACCAAATTTTAGCTTTCTAGTGCTAACGGTTACAGAGATTATCCGCGGACGGACGGACGGACGGACGGACGGACGGACGGACAGACAGACGTGGCGAAAATATAAGGGTTCCTAGTTGACTACGGAACCCTAAAAATGACACACGAGTAATATACGTAACAGGCTACATTTCCGAGCTCATATAACCCTAACCCGGCAACCTTCAAATCAAGAGTGAACAGGCATCTTCTGGGCGAGCTCACTCCATCGTAGGCCACGTCTTTGCTTTCGGCTAGTCTGTGGCCAAGAGTAAGCCCATTTATAATTTAAAAAAAATGCGATGCTGATTGCATGTGACATCATTTTGTAGATATTTAGATAATAATCTACTATATGTAAGAATAAGTTAGTTAAGTTTTGTTTAATTAATAAATTATTATAATTTTATTGTTAGTTTGTATTGTTAATTTCTTTAAGTAATAAAATGCCTAGATTTTAATATGAACTCACCTTTAAATATTTGTCATAGTCATAGGCATTTATTCATATAACAGCATTGCGTTTGAATGTCACCCATTATCAGCATACTTATACAATCACAATAGAAATAATATCACAATTAAATAATTACAATCACAATAGAAACAATAACACAATTACAATTATTATATGTCTACAAATTTTACAAATTGTTCAGTTTATAGCTCATCTTAAACGTAATAAAATAACTAAAGTACAGCGGGGCAAATCTCGACTGGGGGGGCAAATGTAACTGGCCAATTTTTCCATGTTTAACAGTGTTTGCATTATTAAATAGAGTGTCCACCGGTTATATTATATGGTAGGCGTGTTCAGTGGATACATGTAGAACTCAATACCATAGTGTAATAATGGAAAAATGGACTACTTACAATTGTGTCGCTTAACTTCAAACTTGGGTAAATCCATTCTGCTTTAAGGTTGAATATATAAAAAAATTAACATGATCTGAAAGATAATCAATCTTATAGCAGAATGGATTTAACCAAGTTTGAAGTTAAGCGAAACAATTGCCCACCAGTCGAGATTTGCCCCGCTGTACCTTAATGAAATTTAATTCGATGGCAGTTTCTCTGTTCAATAGATTTTCATACATAATAATATGTCAGAAAGAAGAAAAAACTGAGAGTTTTGAATGATTCACGATTATTTCCATAAGACTTATATTTATCGGGATATTCTGTTCAATAAAGAAAAAACTATACATATCTGTTTATACTATTTTGTAGGTACTTAAAAACTCATTCCACTGATTAAAAACACTTCTCAAACTGATACGATTTTAAACAAATATAAAGTACCTAGTGACTGACTTCAACTCTTATGGAAATCTATTGAACAGAGGAACTGCCTGTGTGCGTAGCCATATGCACAAACGCTCACGATATCTCTTTCGTAGCGATCTATCTCTACCGCTCTTACGTATTGGCGCGACAGAGCTAGACTGCATTTCTGCCGGCGTCTGGCGTCGCAGAAATGCCATTCAGCCAGGCCAGGTAAGCTGAAGAGTGGTTATAATTTTGTGTTAGTCCTTCCTTCTTGTTTCCAGTCGCTTTTTTTCTTTATTCAAATGGTTTGACGCATTTGTCGTTTTGTACTTGATAAGGTCACTAAGAACAAGAATATAGAAACTGGTACTGTTAGGATTTTAAACTTAATGAAATAAGGTTTACATGATGTCATCTGGGGTAAGTATTCTGGCTATAGTTCTGGCACAGTATAATAAAGAGTATTCTCATACAGTATGGCCACTCCCGTCTCCGCTGAAATTGCCGCCCACCCCCTCTCGGTTACCTCACAGTTACCGCGTGTCAAAAATGCGAACAGTCGACCTGTCATATCTCACTCAAACAAGCATAGTACGCGTTCACCTACACGAGCTTAGACTGTGTGCTATAGGAACGCGCCTGTTTCATATCAATTACAGGCCAATAGCTGTTCTTCCTACGCTGGCCAAATTGTTTGAGTCCATACTCCATAAAACTCTGTCAGTACAGACTAGACCTTTTCTGTGTGATGCGCAGCACGGTTTTAGGCCGAATCGCTCTGTAAACACGAATCTTCTGATTTTAGTCGATAGCATTTCGGAACACCTTGATAGAGGTATACAGGTTGATGTGCTGTATCTTGATTTTAGAAAGGCTTTCGATCGCGTAGATAATGATGTATTGCTGGAAAAGTTAAGCCGCATTGGTTTTTCTACTGGATTGCTAAAATTATTTGCAAGTTATCTACGTGATCGACAGCAATTTATCCGACATGGTTGCTTTGTATCGGCTCCATACCATACGCGATCGGGCGTCAGCCAGGGCTCCATACTGGGACCATTCCTGTTCGGAATCATGATTAATGATCTCCAGTCAGTTCTGAAGTCATCTCAAAGTCTCCTTTACGCCGACGATTTAAAGTTAGTTTACGGGGTGGAGCAAGGAACTGACTGTGAATCGTTGCAAGCGGACATCAACCTGGTGTATCAGTGGAGTATGGAAAACAGGCTTCTTTTCAATTCTGCCAAATGTTGTGTCTGTACTTTCAGCCGCTCACAGGCTCCAATACTTGCGCAGTACTTTCTGGGATCAGAGACTATAAATAGAGTATTTTCAGTTAAAGATCTAGGCGTGGTCTTCGATACGCGTCTCACGTTCCACGAGCACATAGTGTCTCTTGTGGCCGACTGCTATCGAAGACTAGGGTTTGTAGTCCGTAACATGCGGGAGTTTAACGATCCACTGGCCATCAAGCTCGTGTATAACGCTTTGGTTAGAAGCAAATTAGAGGCTTCGTCGATTGTATGGCTACCGTATGAATCCACATACTCGTTAATGCTCGAGAAAGTGCAAAAAGCTTTCCTAAGGTTTTTGTACAAAAAAATGTATGGGTACTACCCGCTTTTGTATCCAACCAAGTACCTCTTGGGAACCCTTGGATACAATTCATTGGAAGTCAGAATGACCTTTAGTTTATTAGGTACAGCCGCCTCGTATATTTGATCGCCAGTGTCCGAGGTGTGGTTCTGGTATAGTTAGTAGACGGAACTTTATTTAATTATAATATATGGTATCTCTGAATTTCGCCGTTATATGCGAGATGCTCACTAAGTCCTCCAAGGCACAGTGTTCAACGTTACCAAAACTCCGATAGACTGACAGCGAAGTTTGACGATACGGGTCCTAAGCAAACTGAAGTTCTGTAGAATTTGTCAACTTGCTGTGTGTCTAACACTCCCGGCGCATAAGTAAGGCCGTTTATATACATATAAGTACTTATAGCACCTTATACTGAAGTATAACTGTATCAGAGTTTGGAGGTTTTGAAAATCGTCCCAGTACGGAAAATGGAGTAGCTATAGGGATCGTGAGTTGACATTAACGCTAGAGACTAACCCCCTTATTCATAAACGTTCACTAAAGTTATCAAGCCGATAAAATTCGTTTGTCCCTTTACGACCTATTAGTGTGATAGAAAAAGACAAACGAACTTTATGGGCTTGATAACTTTAGAGTACGTTTATGAATAAGGGGGTAAGTACCTGCTGTATCAGGATGTTTGTATTTTTATAACCTATCATTGCCTCTCTTTTTCGCACTCAAATACTTAAGCATAAGGTACAGCGGAGCAAATCTCGACTCAGCGGGGCAATAGTAACTAATCCATTTTTTCCATTATTACACTATGATGTTGAGTTCGACATGTATCCACTGAACACGCCTACCTACCATATTATATAACCGGTGGACACTCTATTTCATAATGCAAACATTGTAAAATATGGAAAAAATGGACGTGTTTACATTTGCCCCCCAGTCGAGATTTATTTTGTCCCGCTGTACTTTATATTAGCTGCGTCAAGTACCTATGTTTGTTTTTAGGTAAGTACCAGGTAGATAAATGTTATTTTGTAGCATTTTCATTGGTATCTCGTAGGTACTACACCTACTTAGTCGATGCTTATCTTTGGAAAATGCATAAATTGAATCCACAAATTATTTACAGCAAAGAAATATACTTGTATTCAATAACAATAGCTGCTCGTACCTATGCCTAACAACAAGCCTAATAAAAGATCAACGATAAATCACTATGTAAAACCATCAACCACTGTAGGTACATACATGGTACATTCCTACCTACATCGAGCTATCAAGGCTACTTACTCTTTCATACCAAGTCAGTGCCGAGTCCATGGACTTTCAATAGGGACTGAGCTCACACTTGTTTTGCCATACTAAATTGAACTGTATCACCGGCGCAGAAAGGCGTTCTTATTAGACTAGTAAAAGTGTGTCCACATGAGAGGGTCAAAGTTGGGGCTGGTGTAAGCGTGTTAAATCTTGAATGTCCTCTCGCACGTGTGACCAGTGTTAAAGAGATTACTATAGTAGTAGTATAAAGCCAACTGATACGCAATGAGTCAATTTTATACACCATAAATACAAGTATTTTACCTGTATGATAACTAAGTTTATAAACTTCTTAAATTACTTTTGTATTATATCGAGGCAAGGATATTAATACCTTGTAACGAATTGGTAAGTCATTATTATGAAGCCATAAAACCAAAGATTTGCGCAATTAAAAAAAACCTTTAATTCGGTATTAGTAGATTTGGTAGTAAATTTGAATATTGACTGGTATCCCCAAATAATGACAGTGATGACGTCATTGAAATGATTTTGACAGTGGCAATAAGTGCGACAGGGACACCAGCCCCAACTTTACCCTCTCATGTGGACACACTATTTGGCCTAACAACTCAATCTAGCTTAATAATATAAAAATATAATCTATGGCCGAGTCTCGTACTAATTATAGAACTACCCACCCCTTCGAGACACCAACCATTAATGAAACACCTCATTCGATCGATTCCAAATAAAGGTCTCATTTGAGTTACGTGCGTTTAACTGCCAAAACATTATACTTAACAGCGTTGTTATTAGACTTATATTGACCGGGATATATACCGTGATTACCTTTTTTTATTTTTGTCGAGCTCCCGATATTTCGACGCAGTTGCATGCATCATGATCACGGAAAACTGACGAAGGCGGGTGGATGCCAAAGTTGCGTAGACGACGCAGTTGCGATCATGATCACGGAAAACTGACCTCCTTCGCGCGCGTCGGCTGCGTTCACTTTCAGCGTTACCACTGGTCGCAACCACACTCGATGGATGGAATGAAAATGACCGTGAATCATTCAAAACTCTCAGCGTTGTTATTATACTTACTAATCAGAAACACGTGGAACATTTTCTGTTTAGTTAGAGACAATTAGTGGTTGTTGGACCAAGCTAAGTTGGCATGCAGCGATTGGGGTAGCTATGTGATATTTTGGATACCTACCTAAGTATTCACTTATAGATAACTTGGCCTAACTATAGTTAATACATAGCTTGGCTTAACTATAAGTAACAATAACAATATATTTATTTCAAAAATAAAAATCAAGAAGAAAAATTCGATGGCCACAGCCACAGCCTGTATCGTGGGAACCTGAACCTCAGGAGAGTAACTATATAGTAGTTAGATAATTATCTAGTTCTATTTTAGGTAGTGCCTAGTGCTAATAAGAAACATTTTTACACAAATCTGTAGGTATTTAAAAATATTTTAAGCGTTACTCACGTGTTAAGTCGATATAACGTTTGACATGTTTCGATCCATTTCCGAGGATCTTTCTCAAGAGACGCATACTCTAAATACATATTTAAAAATATTTTTCTCTCACGGGAGTTTTATATATAAAAAATCTGTATAGATAAGTCTGTACTTAATCTAATTTTCGATACTTTGTTATGTTCAGTACCTATTCACTTTGCGCGGTTTAACTCTTTCAAAATTACCTGAACAAGTCCTGGCAAAGCGGCGAAGAAAACATTTACGTATTTAATGGCATGTCTCGGCGCTAAGCGGATCACGAGTGGCGGTTGACATGGTTTCTGAGGCTGGCCATTCACAAATACCAAGGATATGTGAGTGTGTTTAGTAAAACGTCTCACTTTGTCGGTTACCATTAAGGCGAGATTTACTTGTATCTTTATATGAATAAACAAAGTGGCTTTATAGCAATCGGCAAAGTGGGGCGATTTCCCGTGCACCGCACACTCAAATATATTAAGTATGAAAAACTGAAGCAAACAGTAAATAGTACAGCGGGTTGATTAAATAATTCACGCTAGATTTCGTGTCTTTCGGTCAATATTATCTTCTATAATGACTATTTTAATTCTACTAAAACAATTAAAAACGAGTGGCCAGGTGCCGTAGCCAAATGGCATTTCTGCGACGCGAAACGAAAACGAAACGCCGCGAAAAGTTAGTCTGGCTCTGTCGCGCCAAAAAGCAAGAGCGATAGATGTCTACGAGCGTTTCGTTTCGTGAGCGTTTGTGCCATTTCATGTGCTTGAAGTGTTAATAGTGCACATTCAGTCGTTCATGTTTCCAATTCAGGTCACGAGATATGTAGGTATATAAGGCCCTCGAACACATAAGGTCCCAAGGTCATATTCCCAATCTCTGGCGCTTGTCGTATTTCAAAAATACCATTTCGCCGGTTCCAATAATGTTTGAGTGACAAAATCGTGAGCTCCAAATTCAAAGTTTTCAAAAGTAGGACTTTAGAGATCATGCGAAAAAATTGTGCCGATTTTATTTTCAATGACACTTTTTTTTAACTCGAACGTAAGAAACTTAAAAATCGCTACCTTGGTCTCTGAAATGACTGAAATCACACAGATCTAGAGGCAAACATATACTAGAGGTGAAGCTTTCGTGGTGAAATGGTTTGTGAATGTAGTAGGCAGACGCCTTGCGTTCTTAGACTTGTAAACGTTGCTCTCGTGACACAGGTAAAATCACGTAATATGCGACTCTTGTGCAATTAATTAAGACTAACAGGAATGAAGAATGAGACTATAATGGTCAATGGTCACATACCTACTGAAAGATGTACTTAATGTATAAAGGTCCACACTATCCAATATCGGATGTAAGACCGATACCCTAAGTATACCTAGGTATATTCAAGGTGCCTATAAATGCTTCCTACAAAGGTACATCCGATATCGGATTGGGTAATGTGAAAACGCTCTAATGTAGTAACACAAAATATGATTTATTTTAGTTTATTTAGAAAACAAACAATCACTTACAAATAAGTTTTACAAAAAGATATATATAATTTTCAGGCCTAAAGTTTCCTACATTACTGACAAATTAATTTCCAGTAAGTAGGTACTTAAAGTATAACCTAACCACAAAATTTAAATTTTGAAAAAACCCTGACACAGTGGACCGATTTTCATGAAACATGGCTAAGAACACTCCCGACTAACTCAGCTTTCAAAAAATAAAAATTTTAACGCCGAGTGTGGAATTGAAAAACGAGCAAGTGAAAGGATTCTATAGTTGAACCACGAGCGAAGCGAGTGGTTCGAGAATAGAATCCTGAACTTGCGAGTTTTTTAACACACGAGAAGTAAAATACATTTGCACCCGAGTGTAACACAAAACTTTTCCCCTCACTATAGCGAGGAAACTACAACGCAAAAAAATGCGTTTATCACTGCTTCCAGTAGTTCCACAGGTGGTAAATCATCTTTATTACTAGATTCACCTACTTTTATCAATTTTAAAGCAGTTAATTTGACTTTATTCAAGGTCAAATTACTTTACCCACTAGTGGATAAAATGCGTTTTTGCCCGCTGGTATTAAAGGACAAAACACGTGTTTCCGAGCTAGTGAGGGGAAAATAATATTTGTTATACAAGGGGGCAAAGTTGTATTTTAACGCCGAGTGTGGAATTGAAAAACGAGCAAGTGAAAGGATTCTATAGTTGAATCACGAGCGAAGCGAGTGGTTCAAGAATAGAATCCTGAACTTGCGAGTTTTTTAACACACGAGAAGTAAAATACATTTGCACCCGAGTGTAACACAAAACTTTTCCCCTCACTATAGCGAGGAAACTACAACGCAAAAAAATGCGTTTATCACTGCTTCTAGTAGTTCCACAGGTGGTAAATCATCTTAATTACTAGATTCACCCACTTTTATCAATTTTAAAGCAGTTAATTTTACTTTATTCAAGGTCAAATTACTTTACTCACTAGTGGATAAAATGCGTTTTTACCCGCTGGTATTAAAGGACAAAACGTGTGTTTCCGAGCTAGTGATGGGAAAAATAAAATTACGCAGTAGGTAGTTGAGTACATACGCAAGAATGCTTCTTATCTACTAAATGAAAAATTAATACAGTTAACCAGAAAACAGTAATTGCCCGCACCTTCTTCTTGAAACTGGACAAATTATGAGCAGAAATATCAATATTATTACGCGAATTGTTAATGTGCATAGTGGGAACCTGGCACAGTGTGGGATCAGACCTCATTTTTGACTATGGTCTTTTTATTGTAAAAACCGGTAGCCTAGACTAAACAAATGCTACGACTAAAACTCCCGAATGTCAAATATGACTAGTTTACGAGAAATTATTTTTTGAAATTTAGGGCAAATGCACCCGAAAATTGACTAAAACTCAAAATATCCTGAGGACGGTATCGATTATCAAAAAACACTTTTAAGAGAACTTATAGAACTAGCAATATACTTACTATCGTATGGAATAATCAGCACGGTCCTAACATCATTCATATCGGTATTAGAACCAAATTAGTCATTTTCGATTTTGATTTTTTTTCTCGGAAGTTCCTGTATATTAGCATTTCTTTTATTTTTTTACTGAAAGGTGATTAGCTTCCCTATATGCCATAATTATTGCTTTAAGCAATTCCATAGGATCTAGAAATAATGGTGTGCTTAATTACTCTATGGGGATTTTATATGGGACGTTTAAACTAGTCATATTTGACATTCTGGAATTTTAGTCGTAGCGTTGTTTTGGTCTAGGCTACCGGTTTTTACAAAAAAAAAGACCATGGTCAAAAATGAGGTCTGTAGCCTTACCATGACTTTTTTGAGTTAAAAAATACGTTACGTTTTCAGTGAGAGTTACGGAAAATGTATGGAAAAACTGAACAGCGCTCCAAGCGGAAACGCTCACGTACTAAAATTTTCATCGGTACCATAAGTTATCAACGTGTTTACTCCGAGTTTTCAATACGTTCCTAACTTTACAGCTAAGGCGCTCTCTTTCTGATTGTATGAAGTCAATAGAACCAGAACTATTTGACAGTCTCTAGTGAAAACTCAATACTTTACGTGAGTAATCATTGACAGTCACTAGCGTAAAAGTAAACCACCAATTCACTGTGATGTGTCATTATTACTGTCAAATTATATAACAATCCCACAACATTTTCTCGTTTATATTTGCAATTTTAAATACAAGTATGACTAATATGTATTAATTTATAATATTACGTGAAATTCAAGAACAGCTTAAATGTACCAGTTAGTCAGTAGTTCGATAAAAAGATAAACCAGTGATGAAACCAGAGTTTGATACTTTTACAAAGGTAATGAGTTATATTTATTCATTATTTTGTACTGTTTAGCTACAGTTGAGATGATTATATTGCTTGCTTTCAGAAAAAGAAGATATTATTGAAAACAATATTTCCATGCCAGCCGTATGGTAATCAGCAAACCCAACGTAGAAGATTGTTCAAATTGATAATGATTGAGGCAGTTAAGAATCAACTGATTACCTACAGCAGCAGGCAGTACCAATTCATGGGCATGTTAGTTCCTCAATGCACAATACTTGTACCTGTAGTCACCATAACACCATATCTCGTGGGTATAATTATATTAGAAGTGAACCAAAGGAAAAAACTTCAAAAAAATTATCCTAAGTATTACTGAAATAAAGTATCTCATTCTGTGACTTTGTTTATTTTGTAATATTCTTGAGTAACAGGCTAAGTATTTAATAAATTGATGTGAAACGAAAACTAAAAACCTAAAATTCAGCGTTTTCGTACATATCAAACATCAATTACAACGACATCGACATAGGTAACGACAGTCTAAAGGTAAGGTATAGAACTTTTGAAGGCGATAAGCCATTATGGGGTGTATATGAAGATTATAATTTGATACAAAAGTGAGTAGAAAAAGCATTTTGAAACAAGTAAAAATTGTATCTAATTTTTTGGCAGGGCACGTAGCCAAATGCACAAACGATTATGATTAACATCGTTATCGTAGCTTAGCTATCTCTATCACTTTTCCGTATTGACATGACAGAGCTAGACTGAATTTCGATCGGCGTTTAGCGCATAGATTTAAAGTCCATGGTTCAGCGTCAACGATTGACATTTCAGCTAAGTCCTAGTGTCAAAGTTGACAAAGCTATTTTTTTTTAATTTATTGGGAGCATTGGCAACTTAGCAATCAGCACAAACATACAATATTTAATACAACATACAGCAAAAGAAACAATTACAGGAATAACAATTACTTTGTTAATCATAAAAGTAATATTGCACATATTGAAATGCTAAACTTATGACTATTTAGTAACTACACAATACAATGTTTTATGAATGAAAAGAAGTATTTTTGAACAATTACAAATTATTTACAAAGCGCCAATAGTGTGCATAATAAATTCATAAATTATAGGGTTTATGCCTATAGCCTTCAAGTTCATTTCCCGGTTCTTTGCTTGGCGGAAAATCCCAACAAACCCTAATAGGGATAGGGGTAAGGTTAGGGATAGGGATAGGGGTAATCGGTCGGCAATCGGTAATTGTAAGCGATAATGCGAGAAAGTACTTTTTACCCACCGACAATAGTGCCCAGATACGGAGCTATGTGAGTTCTGTTGTATAGTTCGTCCGGCTGTGTAAGAGCCAAAAGCCATAAAGATAAGCTAGTTAGTCATCTATTGTTAACCATTGTATGCCATTGTAAAAAGTTTTATGGCATTTAGCTCTTAAACCGTCGGACAGACTATACAATATGTAATTTCCTCAGTGTATATAGAATACATACCTACTCGTACCTACTACCTACGCTGTGGTTGCTGTGTAACATTTGTGCAACCACTGCAAGCATTTCTTTTTTTAAAACAATAGTAATATGAGTAATTGAAAAAAACGCAGACAAACGTCTGCATAGAAACCTACGGATCCAAATGAAAATTTTATTATTTGTATATGTTTGAATAAGAATTCTTTTAGTACGCGAGCGAAACCGCGGGCAAAAGCTAATTCTATATAAGATGCTATGTACCCTTTTTCTGTAAAAAATATTTCTATTTCTTTACTACTCAAGAACATCACAAATAAACAAAGTCAATTAATGAAATACTTTATTTTAGTAACAGAATTATTTTTAGGAGTTGAGGTTTTTCCTTTATTGGAGCACTTCTATACATATACCTGTGATGATCATGGCCAATAATACCATTAAGTGCATCGCGGAACAAAAACACTTATAAATTGGTACTGCTCCCCTCTGTTGCCCTAAGGTTTTGAGTAGCGTAACTGCCAGAGTGCCACAGTATTAATATCAATTGAACCATCTTCCATGTTGACTGAATACCATACGGGTTTGTTCGGAAATATTGATTTCAATCATAGCTTCCGTCATCTTTCTGAAACCAAAAACTGCTTTGAGCATTATAATCATCTCAATTGTAAATAGTACAATATGATGGCCAAAAATAACTCATTACCTTATTTGATTTGTTCACTGGTTTATCTTTTTATTCAATTTTAGCTAATCTTGAATTTCACGTAATATTATAAATTAATGCAATAATGTTAGTCATAATTTTATTTAAAACTGCAAATATAATTGTGAAAATTCCGTGTGATTTTTGTATAACTTGACAGAAATGTCACGTCAAAATGGTTTGAGGCCTACTACCGAATACCGAAGTTATCGCATGTGGACATGAGTCTCTTTTACTCTTATCAGTATAAAGTGAAAGAGGAAGAATCCCTCAGTGCGTATGTTTCGAAATTTGCAGTAGACCCTATATTGACAGATTTCGATAGGTAAATTACATTTACTTATGATTTTAGTTCCATCGCGTAAACACCAGAGGCGTAGCATTCGCCTATAGTTCTTTCTCCGTTTATTGATAAACTTAGAAAGGGATAGAAGCAGCTTCTTTGGCGTGAAGTTAGGCACAATATATTGTAAACAATCGTAAACTCACTTACTTTCTGAGTAAAGTAATACGGTTCTCACTTGGGCAGCCCATGGTAACGGTACTGATCCCACACTGTGCCTGGGAACGAATAAATAACTCGAAAGTTTTGGAAAGTGTATCTTTGATTACAGTTATAGGGTTTTCTGAATTGGTTTAATTTTATGACGCTTTTTGGGAAACTGAGAATACACTGTACGATGCTCTGCCACTGGGATAGAAATTTTAAAATGAAGCTCGCAAACTGAAATAGATACCATACACTAAAGAAAAAGCGATCATGCCCACTGGTGGCGAAGCCGGGAATCGAATCCGGGTCTCCAGCTAACGCGGCTGACGTGATAAACCGCTACACCACCCCGACCGCCGAGGTACCCATCGAAATTTCTTTAGTGTATAGGCTTGTGCCGTTTCGTTCGTTGATCGGAGCGCTCCGATCTCGTTCAATCGCTCCCACGAACTAGTTCGCTCTTTTAGGTCTTTTGCTCATTTAGTTCAGCCAGACCAGCGACCACTGCGGTCGGAAAGATCAGAACGAATGGGACCGAATAGTGTCAGAATGATACGAATAGTCCACAGATAGTAAAATTCCGGGCCGAAAGGTTGTAAGTAACCAAAGTTTATTATGAAAACTTGCCTTTTTTTGTTGCTCTGCTAAGTAGCTCTCGCTCTCGGTCGGCGCAGTCACACATTCGTTCTCGATCCAAACCGCTCACGCTCGTCGATCCTTATACTGAACTAAATGAGCAAAGACCGATTCTCAGAGCACGGAAAGATTCAGTTCATTTCGGTCATTGATGGGATTTTATTCCTAACAGTTCATAGTTCGTGAACGACACAAGCCTATTAGTGTATGTTATCTCTGAAGGCTAGGCGCCTTTGACCAACTCTAAGGGCGAGCAATTTGTGCTTGCACCTCCTATATGAATCCTTTTGCAGGATTACGATATAGCGAGAGAGATGGTGCTGCCATCTATCGAAGTAGGGAACAAATCAAGTTATTTTATAAAATATTATTTTGATTTGTTTTTCTTTTACATCCCTACATCGATGAAGCTCGCAAATTCATTCTGTAGGCATATGAAGTTGAAAAATGGTCTAGGAGGCTAAAATATTCCCGTAGGTACAATGAAAAGAAAATAAGTACTTGCTAAGTAAAGAGCTTAATATTGAGAAGGATGATGGTAACCAATTATTATGTTTATATTCATAAATTTAAAAACTCCTTAGTACCAAATCACTTGATTACTTCAGGTCAGATTCCATTACGCAAAATAGCCACAAGCTAAATTGAAATTTCCCCACCAAGGAGCGTTGTCAACATTGTATAGCCTTAATATTCCGGAATCAAGCAAATCGCCCTCTTGCCTGACAACTACGATTATACGGAGTTGGTATACTTACACATTTGGTCTAACAACATCACGGACAAAGTTTAAGAATAACACATAATAACAAGTTTTGTTATTTCTGAAGTCATAAATCTGAAATTATGTCGCTCAACTTTGTAGGTCAGGTACACGTACAGTCATATTTTATGAACGTAATGAAGTATCTTCGTACGCTTAATAGAAATAGAACATTACGATACAAGTGCTGAAAAAGGAAGCTCTACGAATTTCCTTTTCGCACGTGTATCGTACGACGTTTTCCAATACCTACAGATGGCCCTCCGAAGTTTCGACCTGACATAAAATGAACCACTTCTCGCACCAGTGAGTAATAAAAAGCACCATCTGTACTGAAGTAGTACATTACAGTACGATACAAGTGTGGAAGGAAGGAAGTTCGAAACAAGTGGCGAAAAATTAAAACACGACCGAAAAGAGTGTCTTAAATCGACACGAGTTACGAATTTCCTTTTCGGACGTGTGTCGTACGACGTTTTTCAGTACAGGTGGCCCTCCGAGGTTTCGACCTGACCCGTACGAAACACGTTCGAAAAGGAAATCCGTAACTCACTTGTATCGTAATATACTATCTTATTTAAGTGTGTATAAATCTGTCTTCTTTCGTCTAATAACGTAGTTCTTTATCGGCATATTAGTAACAAAACAATTGACTAGTCAATCCGTCAACCTTGTAATCTAGATAACGAATGGGCTCATGCTTAAATTGTTCAATATAAGAGGAGTTGGTTTATTTTTAATTTTCCCTTTTCTATGTTTCTGTTACTTTAAACATGGTTTTCTTTATGTCTGGTAAAAATCCTTTCAATTACCTAAGGACTATTTATCTTTCAGAATTGAATCAAGAGATAACCATGATACGAGAAGATTTTAATAATTGTAATTTGCAAATGTATATGTAATATAGGTAGTAGCGACCCACCCTGGCTTCGCACGGGTAATTGTATTTATACCTATCCATATATAGAGTGGGGCCTGTAACAAAGGCGAAGAATTGAACTGTAGGCTATTCTCCTTATACTGATCAACATTTGTTCAGTGACTTTTAAAAATTATGAAGTCTTTAAATTTTTAATTTTTCATACAAAATAAATATTAGCTCCAATGTACTCCATTATTGTTGTCATTGATGTTGTCTGTCACACTTTAGACTTAACAGAATTCGCCTTACATTACCTCTTAGAAAAAACTTTCAAGGGTGATAAAAATCAAAATACTAGTTATTTGTTATACAAGGGGGCAAAGTTGTATTTTAACGCCGAGTGTGGAATTGAAAAACGAGCAAGTGAAAGGATTCTATAGTTGAACCACGAGCGAAGCGAGTGGTTCGAGAATAGAATCCTGAACTTGCGAGTTTTTTAACACACGAGAAGTAAAATACATTTGCACCCGAGTGTAACACAAAACTTTTCCCCTCACTGTAGCGAGGAAACTTCAACGCAAAAAATGCGTTTATCACTGCTTCCAACAGTTCCACAGGTGGTAAATCATCTTTATATTACTAGATTCACCTACTTTTAGTAATTTTAAACCAGTGAATTTGACTTTATTCAAGGTCAAATAACTTTACCCACTAGTGGATAAAATGCGTTTTTACCTGCTGATATTGAAGGACAAAACACGTGTTTCCGAGCTAGTGAGGGGAAAAAGTTATTTTCCCCTCACTAGCTCGGAAACACGTGTTTTGTCCTTTAATACCAGCGGGTAAAAACGCATTTTATCCACTAGTGAGTAAAGTAATTTGACCTTGAATAAAATCAAATTGACTGCTTTAAAATTGATAAAAGTAGGTGAATCTAGTAATAAAGATGATTTACCACCTGTGGAAATACTGGAAGCAGTGATAAACGCATTTTTTGCGTTGTAGTTTCCTCGCTATAGTAAGGGGAAAAGTTTTGTGTTACACTCGGGTGCAAATGTATTTTACTTCTCGTGTGTTAAAAAACTCGCAAGTTCAGGATTCTATTCTCGAACCACTCGCTTCGCTCGTGGTTCAACTATAGAATCCTTTCACTTGCTCGTTTTTCAATTCCACACTCGACGTTAAAATACAACTTTGCCCCCTTGTATAACAAATAACTATTTCAAAAGTCGCCGAACAAATGTTGATCAGTATAAGGAGAATAGCCTAGAGTTCAATTCTTCGCCTTTGTTACAGGCCCCACTCTGTATATCCAAACTAATATTATAAATGGGAATGTGTGTGTGTCTGTTTGTTTGTCCGTCTTTCACGGTAAAACGGAGCGACGAATTGATGTGATTTTTTAAGTTGAGATAGTTGAAGGTATGGAGAGTGACAAAGGCTACTTTTTGTCTCTTTCTAACGCGAGCGAAGCCGCGGGCAAAAGCTAGTATAATATTATAAATGGTAAAATGTGTGTGTCTGTTTGTTTGTCCCTCTTTCACGGCAAAACGGAGAGACGAATTGACGTGATTTTTTAAGGGGAGATAGTTGAAGGGTTGGAGAATGACATAGATTACTTTTTGTCTCTTTCTAACCCCACTTTCCCTAAAATGGGGGTTGGAACTTTGTATAGACCATTCCGCAATTTTCGAATTTAATGCGAGCGAAGCTGCGGGCAAAAGATAGTTAGGTACAAACCTTTCTACTTTAACGCTCTATTAAATAAAAAAACCGGCCAAGTGCGAGTCGGGCTCGCGCACAAAGGGTTCCGTAGCAGCAAATATAATAAACTTATTATGTCAATTTATACACCTGCCAAAATTACAGTTAAATCAACCTATCTCAAAAACTATAAGAGATACTTTGATCAAACCAAAAATCGTTGAAAGAGTTAATTAGCATGCATCACCTAAAAACATCAAAATCCGTTTCTTAGTTTTAAAGATCAGATTAGAAACATACATATTTATGGACAGACAGACAGACGGCAAGAAGCGACTTTGTTTTATACTATGTAGTGATGTTCAGAGTATTTTGAATGAAAAGCAAAATATCTTAATAATAAAAGTCAAATCAAGTGATAAATAAAATTGATAAAAGCAAATCAAATATTCGCGAATCCATGTTAAATAAGTAAAAATCGCAAAGCAAATACTGATACGAAAAGTTACTAAAATGTTTTAATGATCTTCTATAATAAATTGAGATTTGGAATTAGAATAATTTCACCCTTGGAGCCAAGTCAGCCAAGTAACCTATGAAATTGAATATTTTAACTCATTATCATATAGGTAATGATTACATATACGCCGTTTTTTATTGAATTCCGTTAACTTCGGCATATAGTTAGGTCCATTATAGGAAACAGAATGGCGTGGTTAGTTTTCTTAATTAATTTTTTTTTTCTAAAAAAAAAACCCTTCAACACCTGCGATAGATGTTACTTTAATTTCTGTTGAGAAACGGGCTTTAGAATTAACTCACACGAAGTAAAACTATGACATGTCAATCGCATATTGAACATTCAAAGCCCGTTTCTTAACAGCAATTGATGTAACATCTATCGCAGGTGTATGGTATTTTTACGGTAGAAGTTACGAATTAGAAAAAACTAACTATGCTATTCTGTTTCCTATAATGGACCTAACTATATGCCGAAGTTAACGGAATTCAATAAAAACGCGGTGTATGTAGATAGCAACATGTAATTGATATTTGTGAGTGTGTTTAGTAAAACGTTCCACTTTGTTGGTTACCATTAAGGCGAGATTTACTTGTATCTTTATATGCCTAAACTGACAAAGTGGGACGTTTTACCGTGCACACTATACATTTAATACGAAGCAAGAAAATATTATATAACAGAGAAATATAGGTATAATTATATCATCGGTCATTAAAAATTCAAATTCATGTACTCATTTACAGAGTACATGGGGTTATCTAACAAAAGGTTTCTCAATTTGCGCTTAAATGCTTCGTCACATGGCTCATTTCTCAGATCGGCAGGTAAGTGCTCATAGTAAGTAGGGCCGATGACTCGAGGGTTCTTTCTTGAAAGTGCCATGCGACGGGGGACTGTTCTCAGACGGCCTGTAGATCGAAGCTGTTTGCCCGGAAAGTCTATGCGTGCAAATTGGGATATATTATGTCTAACATACAGCAGTACGTCGAACAGATATTGTGAGTAGTGCGTCATTATACGTTGAGAACCGAAGAGCTCTCTACAAGGGTACCTGTCTTTTACACCGGCAAGTGTACGTATTGCGCGTTTCTGCATTATAAGGACTCTTTTTGCATCAGTAGAATTGCCCCAGAGCAGTGAGCCGTATGCCATGATAGAATGGAAATGCGCAAAGTACACCTGCTTTAAGGCTTCTGCCGAAATAAGAGGCCTCAGTTTTCTCAACGCAAACGACGCACCACCCAACCACAATATTAATGTCTATTGTGTTTTCATTCTACGAGTTTATCACTGTAATACTTCAAAACCACAAATATATTTTGAACCGAATATATTTTTATTATTATCTTTATTCACTTTAACTCTTAGGCTAGGCTATTTTATAATATGATTATAAAAGTAAAATACAAAACCACTCACAAAACAATACAAAATATACAAACACATTATAAAAAAGCTAACCTAGGGTGCCGCCAGCAGCGGGGTGGGGCCCAAGCTGCCGGTGGTTAGGGCTGCAGAGAGAGGAACCGTCGGACTATACGCGCCGTGTCCAAGATCACCGCCTTCTGCATATGACCCTTGATCCAGCCACCTAGCGAGAGTCTCTTAAGATGTTGGTCGAGACTCTTCGCTATGAGACTGTTCACTGAAACGACTATCGGGACAATGATCGTCGAATCAACATCCCACATGGCGGTTATCTCATAAGCCAAGTTTATTAGGTACTTACTGGACGTCCTTCTGGGGGATGGTGATGTCGGTTGCGATCAATCTATTATGACAATGTCAGGCTTATTGGCTACAATAGTCCTGTCAGCTAGTGATTTTATTATTATTATAAATGGGCTTACTCTTGGCCACAGACTAACCAAAGACAAAAACGTGGCCTACGATGGAGTGAGCTCGCCCAGAAGATGCACCTGTTCACCCTAGATTTGACAATTACCTTTTATAACGAAAGTAGTCGTTCTAGAATTAATCTTTGGGCTTACTTGCAACAATTTTGTAAATTTTAGCAAATTATTTTGCTGAAACAGTAGAAATATTCGTAAATATACTTCCGAGAATTGCTACAATCAATCCGGTCAACACACGGCCACGCTATCTTCAAATTAAGGGCTCTGTTGTATTGGTTGGATTCTTCGTGTCATTTGTTTATATTATTATTTATTTTCTTTATTTCATGATTTTAAAAAAATACACTACTACTTACATGTCAAAAGTATGTTTATCTTCTCATCATGATCGTCAGAAAATATATTATAAATTCTAAATATTAAAAATCTTTTGTGTCTAAAAACTTTGAAATCCAAAGCGTCAGCAACAATTGGCGGTTTTTTTGACGTGATACCATTTCGGCTTACGTAACTATGGGACCATATTCTTCATAGAAAAAGTTACGCCATTTAGGCCCACTTGCACCAACCACTTAACTCAGGGTTAGTGGGCTGTCAACTGTCAAATCCATACTAATATTATAAATGGGAAAGTGTGTGTGTTTGTTTATTTGTCCGTCTTTGACGGTAAAACGGAGTGACGAATTGACGTGATTTTTAAGCGGAAATAGGTGAAGGGATGGAGAGTGACATAGGCTACTTTATGTCTCTTTCTAACGCGAGCGAAGCCGCGGGCAAAAGCTAGTTCCATATAAAATGGTGAGTTAACCCTCGGGTGAACCCTCCATATAAAATGGTGGGTTGGGTTAACCCTCGTTAAGTGGTTGGTACAAGTGGACCTTATATAGGTATTTAGCCTTTAAAGTCCTTAAATAGAATAGAATATAGAATAGAAAAAACTTTATTCAGGACGCTTAAACGAATATAAATTACAAAAAGATGTCACAAAAATTGAAATAAAACGTCACTGAAAAGGTTTCCACTCAGCTTGGTGTCAAGGTACCTTTTGGATACTTTGACGCTGGTCTTCCGTGGCAACCCTTCCATTACATACAAACGGAACAAATATGTATAATTTACAGGATATAATAACATAAAATAATAACCATAATATAACGACAAGTTATACTGTACTAAGTAAACTAAACATTATAATGAGCCACGACACTTAATCAAGAGAAACAGGTTTTTATTTTTACTTATTACTATTATTTTATACTTTGACACAAAAACAGAGATGTTATATAATCGGCACTTAATTTAGACACAATTTTTGAGAATTCAGAATGTGCTTTTTATACTTAATTTTAAAGGATTGAACAGACGCTGAGTTGCGGATGGGTGGCGGTATATTGTTCCAGCACTTCGTGGCAGAGTACCTGAAACTGCCACGAAATGCAGATGTATTGTGCCGAGGACAAGCAAGGCGACTAGCACCCCTTATGTGACGTTGGGAAAATTCCAGCTTAGCTGCTAGATAATGGGGTGTTAAAGTTTTCACAATGCCAAAAAGCATACAAGCGAAATGCAGTGCTCGTCGTGACTCCATGTTCATTAACCCACTATTATTAAGGAAAGGTGTAACATGAGTCCTTGGTGGTATGTGGAAACAGAAACGAGCACAAGCATTTTGTACTCGCTGTATTAGTTTTTTGGTTTGACCCAACAGACAACCACCTATGACTGAATCTGCATAGTTAAGTTTAGAGAGGATTAAAGACTCACAGAGATAGATTCGAACATCGGTAGATAAATATTTACGGACACGGTACAGTATTTTGAGTCGGTAAAAACAATTTCTGGAAGTTTCTAAAACATGATTGTGAAATCTTAATTTGCCATCCATGAGAACACCCAAGTTTCGAGCTTCATCTACTTGTTCAATAGAGTCAAAACCCATCTTAATAATCGGATTACAGTTTTTAATTTGACGCCGTTGCTTTTCCGTACCTAATATTAGAAATTTAGATTTTAAGGGGTTTAAAAATAAACTGTTTCTATTGGACCATTGAACTATTCGAGACAAGTCAGTGTTAATGCTATTTACTGCAGAAGAAATTTGATTTAGCTTAATTGGGAGATATACTTGGAGATCATCGGCATAGATGTGATATCGGCAGTTCTGGATGGAGTTTACTATATCTGCGCTATATAGAATATATAAAATTGGACCCAGTATAGAACCCTGTGGAACGCCACGAGAGACGGGTGAATCTTCAGAAATCTTACTGGTACCATTCTCATTGCTTAATTTTGTTCTCTGAAGCCGGCCACTCAAATAGCTAGAAAACCATTTGAGTGCTAGCATATCGAAACCGTAGTAGGCAAGTTTAGAGATTAACAGGTTTTGGTCTATTGTGTCAAAAGCACGAGAAAAGTCTAGTAGTACCATAACCGTCCCATTTCCAGAATCAATTTCAGTCAAGACGTCATCAACAACATCCAACAAGGCCGTTGCGGTACTACGTCCAGACCTAAAACCTGATTGTTTTGGCGGCAAAATGCAATTAGTTTCAAGATACTCAGTTATTTGTAGGCATACAGCTTTTTCCAGAACTTTCGACAAAAAAGGCAAGATACTAATAGGTCGCAGATCTTTAAATTCACTTGGGTTACTTTTCTTGGGAATAGGTTTTATTAGGGCTGTTTTCCAGGCTTAAATGGATTCCCATTACATTTTTTTGTAATACCCATTCAAACTAATTACTTTAAGTGGCAATTCCATAAAAACTGACCACTCAGGATCCGCTTAGTTCCCGTTATTGGGTGATGGATGCAGTCTAAAAGTTTCAGGCTAACGATTTTATTTTTTTACTGCGCACAGAGAGGTCGTTGAAATTCCATTAATCTGAGTAGAAAAGTGACGGGACGGTCTCAAAGCGGCCCTGGGTACGTAGTCGAATGCACAAACGCTTACGACAATATTATTATCGTTATAGCTATCTCTATCGCTCTTCCATGTTGGCGCGACAGAGCCAGACTTCGTTTCGTTCCGTGTCTAGCGTCAACGATTGTAATTTTGGCTAGGCCAGCTGAATTGGTGAACGTCAGAGTGGCAGGACTATATTAATTTCAGGATTTTTTGAAATCTTACATGTACCTTATAAAAATGGTAAATGTCTTATTTATTTAAACTTAATGGAGCAAAAAAAACCTTATAGTGTACAGAAGGCGAACTTAATGGCAAATTTTATTTTCTGCCAATGCTACCATATATTTTTGTAAGTGCTATTAGACTAACCTCACATTATCGGCCAAGTTTGTATGCCAGGAATCGGATTTCTCGGTTTCAAAAGCACAGATATGCTATTGATGAATAACCCAAGTGAGAAACTTACAACTCTTAAGCTAATTCACAATTCTTAGTCTGGAATATTACTTACAGTGACACAGTGCTCTGAAAGTTCCTAAGACCTAGTTATATTCTACAATGCGGCGTGAATTATTTCTTTTAGTTTTATCAAAAAAAAGACACATGTTTTGTGTGGAGCTTAATTATAAACGCACCCCAAGCCTCAATTAGCAATCAAATATTGTTTATTCTAATTTGTAGTTTTGTCCGAAATAGTTAAAACATAAACGAAGTAAGTAACTAACTTGTCAAGTTATAAGGGGAATATGTATCTACCTCTAAAATGTCTAACTACAAGTTCATTCGAACTTATTTCGAACATTCATATTCCTATATGGTGCTGCCAACATGATGCTCACAACGTTCGGTTCCTTGTGCGGTTGCTCCCGGTCTGCGGGTCGTCCTTTAAAATGTAGTTTACTCGTATTATGGACACTATCCATCACACGATCTGAAAGATAATTAAGGCTAATTACATTTGCTAGAATATTATGTGTAAGGTTGAGTGAGGAGTTCATTCTAATTACCACTTAAATTAATACAATCTGATTATAAAAATAATAAACTAAGATAACAAATAGGTATTTGTAAATGTTCTCTAGGTAAATGGTGGTCTAACAACCAATGTGTATTATACGAGGCCTATACCTAAGCATTTTTAATTAGTCGTAACTGTATCTAAATAAATAAACCAGCAGATCCATGTTGCCAATTCACTGATAGCACGTTTTACTCATGTCTAATCTGAGATAGCAGTTTATAGTAATCCATGCGTTTATCCCTACATTAGCGGCACGGCGCTATCGCCGGACGTCGGCAATTAAAAGGTCGTCTGCCTTCGTCTCGGCTGCACCGCGACGGTCTAGCGACCGGAAGCGGCTCGCACCAAATAGCGGCATCGATCGCCAAAAAACTAACCCACATACGCACTGGCAGCGTAGCCGGAATTATTAATCGCAAAGGGAGTAGGAGGGTGGTGTGAGGGCGGGCGGCGGCGCGCATGCGCGGGCGGCCGGCGGGCACTCCGCGAGGAAGGCTCGCGCGCTCCGCCCGCGTCCCGGCCGCGATGCGCGAGTCCCCGGGCCCGCGGCCGCGCCGGCACGCGCCGCGCTAACAGCACCCATGCAGTGGCGAAAACTTACCAGGTTGAAGTCTTCGCCGGGCGGACAGTCGCGCGCTCGGAGGATGCTCTGCTGCGGCCGCAGGAAGGTATGCGATCCGATCGATAGCGCGCGCCGAAACCGTCGCCCCTCCCGGCCCGGACGCCGCCGCTTTCTCTACCCGTTCGACGACCCCAGCGATATCGCTTCTAACTCGTGGATCCTCCCGTCCCGCTGGTCTGCCGTTCTTGCACCAGGTTCTGTGGTGTAGCGAAACGTCAACTCTGAAACTGTCATATAATTCAAGTTTTCGACGCCTACGGGCGAACGGATCCCAAAGATAGAATGGTGGTAGCACCGACGGATGGGTCACGTGAAGTGGTGCATGGTAGTAAATCGATCAACTTCCAAGCGTCTGCGGGACACTAATGTGCTTCACGTTAGATTTATTTTTGTATTGAAAAATTCGAATAAACATATGCATGCATATAAACTGAAAAAAAATATTAAAAACACTTTAAATAGATTAGAAACCTACATTATCATACTCGGTGAAACATTTGAGTATGAGTTTAAGTCATCGTTTATCGAAAAAGCTAACTTAAAATCAGTTAGTGTTAATTAGAATGGGTTGCGAGTAAGTAGGTTATTCCGGGACTTGCAGCATCTTTCGCCATCTTGTCTCAAGACTAACGTTAGCTATAGCTCTTCTATTAACTTTGTTCGTGAGTGAGTATACTTTACTCAAAGTATCTGTTGTATAGAAAATTCACTTTAAAATACATGACATGAACATTGATCAGAAACTAAATTCTCTTTTCTCGAGTTTAAAATTGAATGTGTAAAGTTTAGTATTTATTTGAAATGAAACTAGGGCAAATTAAAAAACAAGTAAAAACAATTAGAAGTAAAATAGTTTCTCAATTCTTTTTACACATTTAGGATGCGACATTATAATATTAATCATTCGCAAATTTCGATTTTATCAGGATAATTCGAATGCCAAAGTAAATTTATTTTGAATGGCCAAAACTGGTCAGATCATGTTCTTGTACATTTGGAAATGGATTGAATTTCCCGCTCAAGGCGTGGTTATACTTTTGACAGATGATGCGTTTGCGCAGATCCGCGTTGAAGTCTACTCCGTATGCGAACTCGTTAATGCTTTGAATTTGAATGCTAAATATTAGCCGGGTCCACACAGAACGAGGCACTTCGCGAGGCAATTTCCTCGTAAACGTGCTATGTAGACGTACCTCGTCCGAGGCAGTGCAATTTATAAACGATACATAAATATTGATATTTGATAATTTATCGAAGGCTAGATAGTGTATTTCAAATGAATCGGATTTAAGATATTTCTTTAAAAGGCTGGGTTCTAGTATTCTATCACTAGATAGCTATGTCGTAAATATCCGGGATTGAGTTTTTCCTGATTTAAAATCGTAGAACTTCTTCAGGCCTTCAATTTTTTTACACTTTTATTAGGTAATTCAATTTCATAACATACACATTTAATATCATTTTCTACATTCACGCATTTATTTACTACTAAACAGAATATTTCATGCTTTTGAGGCACATTTGCATTACAATAGCCGTGAAATTAGGTTACACGATAAAAATATCATTAGTGCACAGTGGCCGGTAAAGGAAAGGGTATATTATCTTTTCACTGACAGTCGGCCCGATTCGAACGTTAAATTGGATATGTCGGTATAAAAATTAAAGGGGTTTTCTGAAGAAGACTGTTTTTAAACTGAAATATACGATTCATATCGTATCTAGATCTTATAATATTTGACGACATTGTCTTTATCCATACTAATCCATACTTTTATACTTTTAATATTATAAATGGGAAAGTGTGTGTCTCTGTTTGTTTGTCCGTCTTTCACGGCAAAACGGAGCGACCAATTGACGCGATTTATTAACTAGAGATAGTTAAAGGGATGGAGAGTGGCATAGGCTACTTTTTGTCTTTTGTAACCCTCCAATTCCCTAACAAGGCAGATGGAAGTTTGTATAGAATTTTCCGCGAAGTTGTTGGCAAAAGCTAGTATAAAATATATGTATATGACCTACGTACCTATATAATTTTAATATATAAAATATGTGAACACTGTCAATATCAGTGTAAAATTTTCTAACGCACATTGTATCGTATATCTCCGCAAACTTCCTCGATAGGTAATATAGGTATTTAAATTTCAAAGGGCATGTAACAGTACCTCCCTTGTTCAGCAACCTATAACGGAAATTACAATATTCTCGTATAAACTACGAGCGGTTTTGGTGGTACATAGTTGAGAGTAATTTGGGCCTTGTGTAGACATAACTAGCCAAGAACTACAACAGTAAATTGATATGACTAGAGTTGTAGCCGCAGAAAGCATGGTCGCCTTAATGTTACATAATAAAGTCATCGATTGTGGATTTTCACCCAATGTTAATTGGTTACGAACTCGATTGTTATTACTTATACACCGTTGTTTTGTTTTCCGCTAAATTTGACACGACGTTAGGTTGAGTAATAAGAACCACCTGGTAGTGGTATATCCCTTTTTGTCAACTTCTAAAAAAAATATATAGGTATTTTAGTTTTCATACATAACTAGCTTTTGCCCGCGGCTTCGCTCGCGTTAAATTCGAAAATTGCGGAATGCTCCATACAGATTTCCACTCTCCATTATAGGAAGTGGGGGTTAGAAAGAGACAAAAAGTAGCCTCTGTCACTTTCTAATCCTTCAACTATCTCCACTTAAAAAAATCACGACACTTCGTCGCTCCGTTTTGCCGTGAAAGACGGACAAATAAACAGACACACACACTTTCCCATCTATAATATTACTAGCTTTTGCCCGCGGCTTCGCTCGCGTTAGAAAGAGACAAAATGTAGCCTATGTCACTCTCCATCCCTTCAACTATCTCCACTTAAAAAATCACGACACTTCGTCGCTCCGTTTTGCCGTGAAGGACGGACAAACAAACAGACACACATTTCCCATTTAGTATGGATGCAAGTATTAAGTATGGATGAATGAAGTGTGAGCGGAATAGAATAACGCAAAAGTTAGTGTCAAGTATCTGACGGAACATGTCAAAACAAATAACATTAGACAGGGGTTACCTAAGATTGTCACACACGTGTTCACTAATCCAATTTAGTTTTTTAATAACTTGATAATGTATAGAGTTCGATTCAGCGAACTATACAAGGCTTTTGTAATGACAAAGTGTGGCAAAGTGGTGTGACATCATTTAGAGTCAGTCCAAGATAAATTGACAACGATTTTGTCAGCATCTCCGGTCCAAACAAAATGTTATTTTAAACGTCAAATTATGAAGTTTATTAACCCTTGTAGAGGCGGCTATTAAAATCGTTGTCACTTGTCTTGGCCTAACCCTGGTCCACGACCCATTCACCGCTGAGCTACGTTCGTAACCCTGCGTTGTAGGGTTTTAGCTGTTGTAGCCGACATGGCTTTCTCGGTTTGTACGTATAGTATTCCTTATCTAGGCTAAACAAGTGTCAAAAATGGCGTCTCTTTAAACAAAAACGTCACTTTTGACACTGACAGATTGGATACATATTGTATTCGGAAGTTATTTTTATGTACGGTCGAGGAAATTATTCTTTAGCAATTTGCTGTTCAAGTGCAGTCCAATTAGAATCCTAGACCACTCTAGAACCCTGTCGTATTGACACCGTGCTTTATTTGCTAAAGAAGTCTGTTTGACTTTTACTGTTAAAGGGTTCTAGAGTGGCCTAGGTTTCAAATTGGTTGACTGTACATTTGGTTGTACATACTTATGCTAAGGGCCAGTTGCATCAACCACATTTGACAGACACATCATCGTCACGCAGCATACGTCAATGGAACTTCCCTACCGAATAAAATTTAACGAACGCTTTAACGGTGACAGATATTGGTGCAACTGACCCTAAGAGCTGTCAAATGTAAAGTGAACTGTTAACTGCTAAAGAATCAGTCTTCTTGACTGTATGCGAATGAAATTAAAACGTGCCGTAAGTTACGGCCGTAACAGTTTTAGTACATTTTACAAATAACCGTACTACAACTACGAGAGAATACCTACATACATTATACAAATATACTTAGATATATTTGTATAATGTACTTTCTGTCTTTTATACTCTGCTCGCAACCACAATCTCATTAGACGGCTATTATTGTGCACATTTACCACAGACGCCTGAATGCCACGTATTTTTAGCGACATTTTATTCAGGTTGCTTTTAATGTGCCACATTAAAGTTGGTACAGCTTTTTTAGAGCCTTAACGCGTGTAAGCATTTTAATATACTGAGTGTCAATGCGTTATACGGGAAGAGATAGTCGTACCAACTTTAGTTGGCAGCGAGTTTGACAACCCCACTAGTGCAAATTATGTTAAATGTCATAGTTCTATGAAATTATGACGTTTACTTAAACCTTGCACACTTGCACAGGCAGGGCTACCAAAATCGTTGCGGACGCAGCTTCGTTTAACTCGACGAACCTAGCCTATAACACGTTAAAACCTGTGTATAACGAAAAGTGGCTACGAAGTGAACGCTTCAGCAGATACCCGGTGCCGTAGCCGAATGCATTTCTCCGACGCGAAACGAAAACGAAACGCCGCGAAAGGTCTGGGCTCTGTCGTGCCAATACGCAAGAGCGATAGAGATAGATAGAGTGTGGCTAATGAAATATTGCCCCAACTTTTGGCGGGAAATTCAAAAAATCTAGGGCTGGTCACACTTGGTATAGTAGGAGATATAGTTTTGATACTAGAAAATATTTTTGTTTTCTGTGCACACTTATATTGAAAATCAATAGAAATTGCTAATATACATATGTACAGAAATTTGACAAAATCTGTTAGCATTTGACGTATTAACCTAAAAGTTTTACGATGGTTATTGGCATTTAAATATTAATAATTAACGTGTATTACAAGAAGTAATGGGGAACGCCCGACTTTCAATCCGGAGGTCGCGGGTTCAAATCCTGGCTCGTACCAATGAGTTTTTCGGAACTTACGTACGAAATATCATTTAATATGTACCACTAGCTTTACGGTGAAGGAAAACATCGTGAGGAAACCTGCATACATCAGCGAAGAAATTCAAAGATTTATGTGAAGTCTCCAACCCGCATTGGGCTAGCGTGGAGACTATATAGCCTGAGCCCTCTCAGACATGAGAGGAGGCCTGTGCCCAGCAGTGGAACGTATATAGGCTAAATTATATTATTTATTTTATTTTTTATATCAAATTACTACTGACCAGTCACTTCACTGATTTCTTCTAAATATTGGTTTTTCGTAAGTAAGTCGTTACGTTCCAATATTTTTATTTTATTAATGCTTCCCAGAGCTTCGAGTTTCTCCTTGTCTTTACACTCTTTTCCTGTTTATGAGATTTAAGTTTTATTATATTCACATACTTAATCAAAGTTATAGGCAAATGTTAGAACTAGTACTTAAAGTATCAAAATATTAATAGATCACCAACCTACTATATTGTTTACGACTTGTAAACATTGCAGTTTTTCATTATATGCCGCTTCACGTCGACTTCGCTCTTGGTTGTAATTATTTATTAGCTTAAACAGCAAATAGCGGACCTCGCTTGGTATCGTCATTGTTATAATATTTAAGATTTACCCTTTAACCCGCGAACAATTTGAACAAGTGACATAAATTGACAGCAGACTTTTAGCCTTTTTTTTAAACCATAGACAATTGGTGATACCACAAGGAAATATCTGTCAACAATATTTGGCTAGCCAGACTCTATCTATGAGCGTGTCGTTTCGTGAGCGTTTCGTGAGTGTTTGTGGCATTCGGTTATGCACCCTGGCATTAAATGTGTTAAACCTTTTTAATTTATTGTATTTCGTTCTTGTAATACTTGCATCAGGCCAGGCAATGTCATTGGTAGTGATTTTGATAGCCTCGACTGTGCAAGGGTTAAATTAACGTTATCATGTCACAGACATTTGACGTGTATACACAATACCACTGCTCAAAACGATTGAAAACTTATTTAGGTACATAAATATCACCAAATATTTTTGAAATGCGGTTTGCGTATTGTTAGAGACAATGTCCTAGACTGTTTTTTTTTACTACAAACATTATTACAAAAGCACAAAGTTATTTTTATCACGTCCTAATAAAGGAAGTGGCATTTTATGATAGTGTGCGTCCGATAACGTTGTGCACTTTTGTAATGACGTCATGCTGCCTTTACGTTCAGCGCTAATCGTGTTATCGTCAAATTCTATTTTAACATTTTCGCTTATAACAGGGGAATTTTGACTGCCCATTTTACGTTATGAACGCAAAGAATTCCAATATTTCGTATACCTATGTGTACAGTCCCCGTTAAGCAAGCAGAACTTGCGGTAACATTGCTCAATGCTACATCAGGCCCCGTAGCCGAATGGCATTTCTCCGACGCCAAACGAAAACGAAACATAGTCCGGCTCTGTCGCGCCAATACGCAAGAGCGATAGGGATAGATATCTACTATCGTTTCGTTTCGTGAGCGTTTCGTGAGCGTTTGTGCCATTCGGCTAGGCACCCTGGGAGCTTAAAACTTACAATTGCAAGGTTATAACGTTTGAGCAAGGTGCAGATCTGCATCAAAAGTAGCGGATCAAATAAAGTTTCAGAAGGTTCTGTCACCGCTTAACAAAAAAATATGTGTGCATGAAGAAAATATCTTGACATACTTAAATGTTGTTTTAGGTCTGGAAGTTTCGTGGTTTTCGAGACTGTCAAACCTTTCTGTATTCTTAAGGAAGTTAAGTAAAAGCTCCGAAACAGTACCATAAATTAACTGCTAATGTAATGATCAAAACTAATCATCATCATCATCATCATATCAGCCGTCCACTGCTGGACATAGTCCTCCCCCAAAGATTGCCACAATGACCTGTCCTGTGCCACCCGTTCGAAATCACAAACGTGCCACTTGTGTTTTACCGATTTCTTTCTAGTCTAAAAAACAAAACAAGAACGTGAAAAGTTGAAAACTCTTTCATTTCAGGTACAAAATGAAAGGTTTCTTAAAGCAAAACAAATTACAAGACAAATTCTTTTGTTTCGCATTTCGACAAAGGCTGTAAAAAGCTGATGTTTCACTTTTCTTTGTGGTGTTTTTCGAACAATAAGGCCCATTTAAATAACTTGCGGGAGATTATTGCTTACGAATAAACTGAGTAGGCAGAGAGAATAATTATATAACGTTGTTTTTTAGAGTAAATACATTAAATGGTCTATAGGTATATAATATACAGCGTGTGTATTCCATACGGGCGCATTTCTTATAACGATTAGTATCGGACCTAAGGAGCCTAACTACATGGTTTTTTTAATAGAGTAGATTTTTCATACATAATAATTCAGCACCTAATCGTCATCACGATATAACGTCGTTTCAAACTAAGTTGGACGGCGTACATTGCTGCTTGGTCAGATTGAAAAAAAAAAATTAGGTACTCACTTTTTAATAAAATGATTATCCTATACAATTCGTATGATCAGATACTATAACTCGATACATTATACGCGCGTATGGAATCCACACGCTGTATACCCGAGCTTAATAAATACGTAGGTGTCTCGGTGTATGTGTGGGTTTTGTATTGTAGATGGTTCACAATTAGATGTAATTTGAAATAATGTTTCCATTGGGACACCATTATCTTGAGGCATTTGATGAGTACCTATTTTTGTATTGCTAAAAATATTTCAAATAGGTTTTGATTTAATTATTCGAAGAACTTTCCCCAAATTGGCCTTATATTATTTTTTCATGTTTTAATTAGGGTCTACCCTTGCTAATTTAGTAGGGATTCTCTGTATTTCTGATTAACAGTTTAAAAATTCAATATAAAACCAAAATTTTGTGTTAGTCTCCTCTTGATGCATAGCATACAGCGTTATGAAACTTATGAAATCATATATATCGGAACCGTCCAGGCACCCACAAATATCTAAACAAGCCTCTATTTTCAAGGCGATAATGCGCGTTTAGTTATTTTTGCACGTCCCGGTCAGACATATCTAATGGCAAATGTACAAAGCCATACCACTTCAGACGTTTTCCCATCAGCTTTCCGGTTATTGGGGCTACCTTGAAACTGGCTCGTAGGCCACGTCTTTGCCTTTGGCTAGTCTGTGGTCAAGAGTAAGCCCATTTATAAAAAAAAAAAAAGTTCCCCAAATACAGGTTTAAATAAAAAGGACCGTTCAAATTTTGAATAGTGACTTTTGAGGTCATAATGAACAACTTTTATTATGGGACCAATGCTGAAATCGCGAAAAAAAATTTGGCTGTTCCATAGAAATGAGCGGCATTATGACGGTCGAAGCGTATGATTAAACGTATTTTTTCAAAGTTGTCCATCCCACTTTTTTTGTAACATGGGTATTTTTTACGCGATTCATACTCGGAATCGCAAGGTCTTTCGATCCTGACAGGAGAAAAAAAATGTTACAAGATTTACATACATTTATTCGAACCTTCCATTCCGTTACCGCCATACAAAATGTATGAAAAAATGGTAGCGGAATGGGAAAAAAACCTTGGGACACTTTTTTTCTCCTATTAGAATTGAAAGAGCTCGCGATTCTGAGTGGAAACCATATAAAAAAATTAAAATCCAAAAAAAAGTGGGGTGGACAATTTTGAAAAAGATGGCCCATGAAACGGCCAAATGTTTTTATGCGATTTCAGTATTGGCCCCATAATAAAAGTTGTTCACTATGACCTCAAAAGTCATTCAAAGTTGGAACGGTCCATTTTATGTCACCGTGTATATGTCGCAGTAAGATAGATAAAGCCGTTATATAGTAATAACCCTAGGAATATAATTATACGTCGTAACATAGTTAAACGAAAGCGATTAATTGCTATCTTACTAGGAATACAACTATAATACTAAACTAGTTTAGTCATATAGTTATATGACTGGATTCAGTTTAGTGAAATGATTGTAGGCAGGAGTGCGGCGGTGCGGCGGAGGTATAGTTATAACCCTAGGGATATAATTATATGCCGTAACATAGCTAAACGAAAGCGATTCCTTACCATCTTACCAGGAATATAATTATAATACGTTACTAGTTTAGTTATATAATTATATCACTGGATTAAACTTAGTCTAGGGATATAATTATAATACGTCTCTAGTTAAGTAATATAGTTATATAACTGGATTAAGTTCAGTAGTATAATTGTAGCAGTGTAGTGCGGGGGTGCAGTGGAGACGGGGGCGGGGGCTTACCCGCTACCACAAGGCAGTCGTTCGGCATCAGTTGTCGTTCATGTGAAGGTTGCGTTTTCGTGCACAATTATTTATTGAATTTTCGAACTATTTTTATAGTTCTAAGTATACCAAAAAAATTCAAAAACACCCTTATGTCGCGACTCTGTCCGTCCGTCTATGTGTTTTGAGAGAATAAGCACATTGAATTGGAAATAATTAACAAATTCTTGCCCTAAACAATTCTTCACTGTGGTTTGTTTACGTTAGATAAGGAAATACAATAGTACCATGGTTTCAAGCAATGTTGCAAATTACACTATTTGCGATAAATATCATGTTTATCTTGTCAGATTAAATTAAAACTGCCATCGCACAAATCCAAATGCAGATACAATTCAAAAAATGAATAAATCGGATATTTTGAAAAGAACCGGGAGCACCGGTTCCTAAATTTTTGTCCCGGTTCTTTCGCCACCATAAAATTACCGGGATTTCCCGGGAAATACCGGGAGCATGCAAGCATGCGGGAACTGTTACGTTTTAACTAATATAGCTTGGATTCGTTTGTTTAGTAACCAAACCTTATGTACTATGTTCGATACAAAATAAACTTTGTTCTAACGTCAGTGACGGTGTTGTTATTCCAAATCGTCCCGCTATACGTATTATAAAACACTGATTTAAACTTTCACGATTTTGACACATATTTAAAATTGCAAACGGGACTTAATACATAGTAATACGCGATTAAGTCCCGTTTGCAATTTTAAATACCGTATTATAATTATATTCCTAGTAAGATGGTTCTGAATCGCTCCCTTATATCCCTAGGGTTATAACTATACCTCCGCCGCACCGCTGCACTCCTGCCTACAATCATTTCACTAAACTGAATCCAGTCATATAACTATATGACTAAACTAGTTTAGTATTATAGTTATATTCCTAGTAAGATAGCAATTAATCGCTTTCGTTTAACTATGTTACGACGTATAATTATATTCCTAGGGTTATAACTATATAACGGCTTTATCTATCTTACTGCGACATATACACATTTAATTTTATCCATATTAAAGTTAGTGTTTTTATCGATTACCTTTCTTATTATACATAAAACAAGACCTTAATTACTAATATAATAGTGTTAAGAATTACATAATAACAATTGATGATCACAGTAGTAGATTATCAAAGGACTGGGGCCCACAAATCGACTTATAATTGCCGAGAACTCCCATGTCTGGGTAAAAGAGTTTTTGATCCAACTGATGATAACGAAATGGGTAATTGATTTTCAACCACTACACAGTTTTTTTATTTGTTTATGTAGGACGATTTAGATACATTGACAAGTAATGAATGCAATTGACGTACCTTATAAATGTTAAAAAATATAATTATATTCATTGATCATCATTATTGGCTTACGATTACCTTTATCCTATTCATTTAGGGTTGACGCAGCATGTCTTCCTATTCCATACTATATTTAACTAGCTTTTTCCCGCAGCTTCGCCCCCCCCCCTATTTCACAAAATGGTGAATTTGGAAAAATCCTTTCTTAGTGCTTCTCACCTTATGAACCTACATGCCTAATTGGGAATCTCTAGAATCAGTGGTTTCGGCTGTACGTTGATATGTCAGTCAGTCAGTTTCTTCTTTTATACAAGGTGCTCGCGAGGAACCCGCATAACTTGAACCACGCGTTTCTGAGGCAAAAAGAAAGAAAAAATGTTATATGAATTTTAACATTTTTCGCCAAAAGAAAAAAAAAAATTTTTTTTTTTTTTTACTTTTTTGGACGTATTTTCACATAAAAAATTTTTTTATCTATACAGTTGGCAATTAAAATGAGTTTTTTCATTTATTTTTCTAAAAACCAAATTATTTGGAAGTTTTTCTATCTCATCAATGACATCTATCAATGACTACTGTGAGACTATGCTCCACAATCGCAAGGCGCATCAGCGCCGTTAAGAAACCTTTTCTACTGAGTAACAATACGGAAATGTTTTTTTTTAAATTGGCAATAACTCTGAAACTAGACGAAATCTAGAAAAGTTTATATGACATTTTAGTCTTAAAATGTGACCAAGAATATGCCGTTAAAGTTATATGGGTTCCTCGCGAGCACCTTGTATATTTAGATCAATGTTATTAAATAATAGTAACTTAGTTTGTTTAGTTTTAAACCGTAGCGCTTCGCTACGCGTGCTACGCGTGTACAAAAGCTACGAAGATACGAGTAAAATGACGCAATTCAATTCAATTAAAAAAAAATATTTCAGGTAAATGATCCATACTAAAAGAATACATTACAATAAAAGCACAGAATTTAAACATTAAAAAATCGTCAATAAAAATTAAAAAATATTAAAAATAAATATAAAATTCAGACTTTAAATAACATAATATAAGTCAAAAAACATAAAAATTAAAAATTAAAATTAAAATTATTAAATCTATTCCGATGCAATGCGTTAGTTATGTTTTATATTTTATTTGTTCCCTAATTTATACTAATAACAGTAATAACAATTATTGTAGTAACGCAACAAACTAGTAACGCTAATTATAAAAACGATATTGTTTTTTTCATCTTCAGACGGTTAAGAATTTCAACACCCCCTTTTCTTCCTTTAATGTCGTAGAAGTCCACCTTGGGATGTGGTTCCCATGGTGCGGGCGATGGTCTGGCAACCTGCCACTTCAATATCACAATTTCTTAGTTTAATCTATTAGTTAACATATTCACTACTAAATAAATGAAAATTATTGCCTTTTTTTGTACCCGCGCTACTCGTCCCCGCACTAAATGTTTAGGTATGAATACAATGCCTATCTTAAAATCATCTTATGACAATAATCGTATATTATAAATATTATAATCAATTTTCCATATAAGGTTATACGTCGCTGAACAAATGTTGGTCAATATAAGGAGTGTAAGCCTAGTTTTAATTTTTTGCTTCTGTTATAGGGCCCACCCGATATAACATGTAATTAAACAAAATAAAAATAAATATTGGGGGACACCTTACACAGATCAACCTAGACCCAAACTAAGCAAAGCTTGTACTATGGGTGCTCGGCGACGATATACATACTTATATAGATAAATACATACTTATATACATAGAAAACGTCCATGACTCAGGAACAAATATCTGTGTTCATCACACAAATAAATGCCCTTACCGGGATTCGAACCCGGGACCGCGGCTTAGCAGGCAGGGTCACTAACCAACTACGCCAGACCGGTCGCCACTTTTAGGATCATAGCAAATGTTGATCTCAACTCTAACATATTCTTACTTTGACTTCCACAGCGTTTAAAAGACTTTTGATGTTTCATCTTCCGATATCCCACGCAATTGAAAAATCGGGTTACAAGCGACATAAAAGAGGTTCTTAAAAATAGAATCGTAAAAATTCTATCAATACCGCCATTTGGCACTGAGCGACTAGATCGACAATCTTATTTGTTGTCTCTGTCATTTCTTTCGCCATCAGATAAGGTTTGAATTCGTTTGATTTTAATGCGACTGTCGCAAGCCCCAGTTCCGAGTACAGTCGGAGCTCTCCACGTTCTAGAGTGCTTGAGAGTTCGAGTTGGCGCCAAATTTTAGATCCCGGCGCTTCTCATTAGGCTCTGTTGAAAGGAGACAAACGTTGAACGCAGATGGGAGGCCTCCCTCCGCCCAGTATTGGAGTACAGAGCTGTCGACCAAGCCTTAAGGCGCTGCTGCGACTAGCTGTTATTAAGATACTTAATGCTGATTCAATGAGTAGATGGTATCTTAGTTTGAAATTTTGCATTTGCTTGACTTAATTTGAGTTGAGGAAGAAACAAGTGACTGAAGTGGCGATGTTAATAATCATGACATCAAGCACTACTTTAGTCTTTAAACATGGTGACGCACGCGAGAACACAAGTTGTGCTAAACCGTCAGTTTTCACAACCACAGAAGTCGGAAACATGATTACCGACTAGAGTCGCCTTCGCGCAAAATCTCATTTAACTTGTCATAAATATTGACGATTATGCTGATAAAGAATTATGTTAAAGCTACGAGCGGCACTGTCGCTATACTTATCACCGATTCAGCTGAAATCATTTGTAAATATGTACAAAGCCTAAAGATAATATAAATACATTTTACGTAAATTTTAAGTTAAATTGCGCCCCAGTATGCCCCGCACTCGTCACGCGTTAGAGCGTATACTCTGAGACGAAGCGTTTTGTTTCTCGGCTCTTTGTCTACACTACGTCGCGAGTGACGCATGGGGTGTGTCACTTAGTGATATTAGCAGCGTGGATGGTGAATTACGAAGCAATACAACCTTTTACGGCTTCCATATTGTTTACACCTCGCAATTCCGTACTTAATGTGAAAAAAGTTGCTGAAGGTACATACGCTAATGCAGATGTGTCTGTTTTTATAATGCACTTTATGTTACATTGCCGCCATTTATAAATTCGTTGTCCCTTGTTAGTAAATTCGAATAATATCCATCAATATTATATGTATTTCATTGTATGTATTATATGTAATATTTAAAATATTTATTATAAATATCTATTTATGAGCCGTGGCAAATGCCAGGATAACGCAAGGAGGATGATTGTTTTCTCTCTGCACCATTTGTATTGAATCTCTGTTTGGCCCTATGGTTGACTGGTAGAGAATGCCTTTTGGCATTAAGTCCGCCATTTGTACATTTTTGTATATTTTGTGCAATAAAGTTTAAATAAATAAATAAATTAAGTATTAATTTTGTTTATTCCGAAATACGCGACACCGACTCTAACTTGAAAGTAAGAAAACCAAATGAAGTTCATATTTGGTTTTGTTACCTACTTCCAACACATTTGGTCAACAATTGAAAATAACTGTGATTGTAATTTAATCTTTCCCATTCAGGATGGATATAATTAGATTTTTTATTCCATATTTTTCTGCCGTCCTGCATATCATAATCCATATTTTGCTTTCTTGTCATAATCATATCTCACACAATCCACCTACCTATTCCTTGATTTACCTTACCTTCATTATACACCCCTTCGCGTTCATTGACATAAGAATAATTTCAGCGTAAACTAAAAAAATAATATAAAATTCCTGGTACATACTTACTGCAGTCACGTTTCAAGAAGTTTAGAAAATATAGCACGGTCGGGAAAGCTATAATAAGTTTCACAAGAAACCTACTAGCTTAGGTTCTTAAACAGAAACTTAATTAGTTCAGTTCAGTAGAAGGTGGTCAACAACTATCCAGTTACATACCAAAGAAACGAACGCTTATGAATGAGCCCTAGCATTAATTGCAGTCTAAATTGGACTATGCTTTATTTATTTATTTAAACTTTATTGCACAATAGTAAAAAGTACAAATGGCGGGATTAATGACAAAGCATTATCTACCCAGTCAACTCAGTCATAGATTATAATGAGTGACGAAATTCAGTAGAGTTTTTATGAAATTTTAGTCTTGACATACAATCAAGAATTCACCTTTAACATTATTCAGTTTCTCAAGTTACACGGTGTATATTGATACCCAGTGTAATCAACGATAAAACCCAGTGATTTTCACATCGTTAAATTTATCCGCCGACGGCGTGTAGGGCAAAAGTAGGCGTGAGAAGTCTGGCTCGGGCGGGGGCGTTCTTAATGAACTGTGACGTCATTAAGAGCCCCACGACGTGATCTTTATTGCAAAGGCTTGAACACTGTTTCACGTTGACGATGAAGCCTCTAACAACCATAGACAGGCTTTTAGAAGTTTAAAATTTTCATCAGTCGTGGGTGGTTAAGCTATTTCGTGCAAAAAGTTAATGGTGTTATGCGAGAGGGAATATTAATGTCGTCAAATTCAGGTTGGGGTTAAATAAAATATGCCAAATAAATCATGAAAGGACTTCACTTTGTGCACACAACCTACCAAAGTATCATATAAAGTTAAGTAGAAGTGTAAAAAAAATAATGAAGAGCTGTATAATGTATTTACTACTCACTGGGTTTTAACTGATCGCTTTGATCTGAACCCATTTGGCGAATCACACAGGAAGGGTTTAAGGAGAGAAATCAATTTCTACTCGACACATTCAAAGAGCTTTGCTAGAGAGGACAGTATTTGGATGGTTGCTATCTGTGGAATAGGGGTAGCTCGAATTAACGATAGAGGTTCCGAGTTTCCGAGTGAAATTTTGTGGCCTAAGATAAGCTGTACAAGACTCACACCGCTCAGATGTAAGAGGGTTTAAGATCCTAAGATTTCGTATTGTTGCGGAAACGTACGAACGTGTCATGCTATTTCAGTCAGTCTCAGTACAAGATGTACTGACATTGACTGAACTAGCATGACAAATACGAACGTTTCTGGAAAAATACGAAGGAAACTCTTTTCGCACTACATCTGCACCCTTTTTCACAGGTCTATTTAAACCTACACTGATATAATTCCTTAACATAATTCCACAATTCCACGATCTCAAGATTTAGGGCCAGTTGCATGAACCACATTTGACAGACACATCATCTTCACGCAGCAGATGTCTATAGAACTTCCCACACAATAAAATTTAACGAACGCTTTAACGATGACAGACGGTTTGATGCAACCGGCATCTTCTGGGCGAGCTCACTCCATCGTAGGCCACGTCTTTGCCTTTGGCTAGTCTGTGGCCAAGAGTAAGCCCATTTATAATTTAAAAAAAAAAAACCGGCCCTTAGAATGATGAAAGGAATACTGTAATGGGAAATGGCAATAAAACCTGGTTTATCTTAACTTCTTCACAATCAGTATGATCCCTGTGAGAAACCGAACGTAAAACTGCATGGCAATTTCATGCATGAATTCATGAATGTGTTCATGGAATTTTTGCAACTCTCAGTAAGTACTATTTTTTTCCATTTAACATTAATTTACTTTAAAATTGTAACCAACCGACAAGCGTGGAGGAATGGAGAGGAGGCCTATGTCCGAAGACGGGCGCTTTAAAGGCTGTTATAGATAGATAGAAAATGGTAACATTGACGCATCCAAGGTTGAGGAATAACTAGTACTAGCCTAACAGTCCAAACACATCATAATATTCAGAATATACTAATTCAATATACGGTGTTGTTTTACATTACTGTAACAGACAACAAAGTTTCATAATGCATACCGTCACGTGATTTGAAAAACTCATTACAAACAACATCAGGTATTTCTGTGACTCCTCCGTTCCCTGTGGACTCTAGCGCTGCAAGTAATAATCTCCTTGATTACAGAAATGTCTACATAATAAATAATAGTATTTTTTTCTTTTTCTACTTTTGGACTTTTACCTCTGCAATTTTTTGTACACGTACCTACTTACAAAAGCGCATACGAATATTATCTTCTTCTTCTTCAACATAGCGTTTTCCCGGCCTAGCGCCAGGGTCCGCTTTCCTGCTCAGTCTTCTCCACTTCGGGCGGTCTTCGGCAACCTTAGGCGTGAGACTGTTCTCTTGCATGTCCGCTCTCACGACGTCCAACCAGCGCTTCTCAGGCCTACCGGGGCCACGTGACTTAGGGCCATGGCCAGTGAGATTAAGACATCTGTTTCCGACGTAGTCCACCGGTCTGCGGCGCATATGGCTATGAAAATGAAAATGAAAATGAAATATTTATTTTTCAAGTAGGCATATTACAATGCGCATATGAACGTCAAATAAAGCTATACCATCAGAGGCGGCTTTCCTGCAGCTTATCCGCTACGTCACAGATTTCGAGGCTGCCACGGATGTGTTCGTTACGTATGCGATCTAGTCGCGTAACGCCATACATCCATCGCAACATCTTCATCTCTGTGACGTGTAGCTGCTGGGCATATTATATGCCCTCCGAGAGCAGGCCAGGTCTCGCTACCATATAGTAGGACTGGTCGGATGATACTCTTGTATACAAGGCCCTTTAGCTTCACCGATATCCTGGGGTCGCAGAAGACACCCATATTACGAATGAATTAAATTGACAGCGTTTCTTGTCCAGATACACATGTCCATACAAGTATAAATCATAAATCATTTGATCTCTCTTTTTTGCACCTAATTAGTTAAAGTTATGAATACCTTGTTTCCACTACACGAAGTTTGCTTGGAAGAGATCGCTCTTTAGTGATAAGGCCGCCTGTTGTTTACCTCTGTAATCAAATTTATTGTAATGTATGTGTTCCTATGTACATTTCTGAGGTTGTACAATAAAGTGGATTTGTATTGTATTGTATTGTATCTCTTCTTCTTCACGTTATTTGGGGTCAGTAAAACTCGTCTTCCTCTTCCATTTCTCTCTCCATCTTTCGTCATCTCAGCACTCACTTCTACTTCACTTCACTCTTTCACACGATTCATCCATCGTTGTCCTGCTCCATCCCTCATTATTTATCTCTAACATTCACATTACTATTTGATACACTTTATTCACATGAAAACCACCGCACTTAAAATTGACGATCTGTACTAAATGTTGCACGATACTTGAACCCAGTACGCTCCGATTGCTAACCTAAATTGGCCATAACCTATAAAATAAAGTATACAAGATCAGAGCAAACCCTTTTTAACGCCAGAGGCGTTTGGAATTTCCCGCAAAAGATGTAAGTCTCCTTGAAACTTTGTAATGGCATCGACGTGGAACGTAAGTGAAGTAGCCTTAATGGCAACATTTTGAATATTTAAGATATTTAGTTTAAGCAGAGAGGATCGAGTTTATAGAGTTGCTGTCAAAGTAAAATGTGTAGTCACAGTACTTATAGCTTTCTTGTACACTTAATATGACTCATTGTGGACAAAAAGAAAGGCGATGATTCATTCTTATCTTGTCAATGATTTATTTATTTTTGAATTAATCCTGTGTCGAGAGATGAGAAAATGAAAATTTCAAATGTTACCAATAAATTTTCATTTTCATAGACTGCCATCTCTCGACACAGGATTAATTCAAAAATAAATAAATCATTGACAAGATAAGAATGAATCATCGCCTTTCTTATTGTCCACAATGAGTCATATTAAGTGTACAAGAAAGCCATAAGGTGCCATATAAATAGCTCACAAAATGTTAGGGGTGAGAGTTAGATTAAAAAAAATATGTTTGTAACGACTGCGACGATCGACAGTTAAACATAAACATGTTCGTTACTGTTCGTTATCTTATACCTTTAAACGAGCAATTCTTGTATATTTATTTATATTATGGGACATTCTTACACAGATTGACTGAGGCCCACGGTAAGCTCAAGAAGGCTTGTGTTGTGGGTACTCAGACAACGATATATATAATATATAAATAATTGTATACATAGAAAACATCCATGACTCAGGAACAAATATCTGTGCTCATCACACAAATAAATGCCCTTACCGGGATTCGAACCCGGGACCGCGGCGTAGCAGGCAGGGTCACTACCGACTGCGCCAGACCGGTCGTCAAATATTATATATTATGTTAATTTATATTTATTTATATACCGACGATCTCGGAATCCGCTCGAACGATTTCGCTGAAATTTGTTATGCAGGTTTTCGGGGGTGAAAAATCGATTCAGCTTAGCCTTAGTTCCCGGAAAATGCAAATTTTCGAGTTTTCATGCGTTTTTCTTTCGCGTTAGTAATCGCAAAATATGGTCGTTAATTTCGCCGACCGCGCATTGGCTGGGCGTAGCTTAGTCGTTAGAGGTCGGTCTAATGTTTGCAAGCACATCGCAGGAATCCCGGCCAGAAATTACAACAACAACATCAGCAACATACAATCACGCCTGTATCCCATAAATGGGTAGGCAGAACACATGAAACTACTAAAGCTTCAGTGCCACTCTTGGCAAATAAGGGGTTGAAAGAAAACGAAACTGTGACATTGCAGTGACAGGTTGCCAGCCTCTCGCCTACGCCACAATTTAACCCATGTCCCATAGTCGTCTTCTACGACACCCACGGGAAGAAAGGGGGTGGTGAAATTCTTAACCCGTCACCACACAGAAATTAAGTTTTTGTATTTTTTTGTATTAATATAATAATAAGATTTTATTTTATCTAAAGATGTGATGTAATAAAATAGAACCGAGCGAAACGTAACGAATTACGTACTTTTATTTTCATTGAGATCGAGACTGTATTCTTATACGATACGATACGATACGATACGATCATTTATTGATAAAATATATTTTACATGTCATTCTCTTAATTATAAGTACTTATGCTAACAAATCTGTTACATAGTATCAGTCGTTTGGTTAACCAACCAGTTGATTTTTTTTACATAGATAACGTTTTATTAATGGACGTATTGTGGCTTAATTATATAGCTCAGTCTGGCACTTGAAAATAGTCGTCTAAGGAGTAGTAAGCTTCAGATACTAGTTTATTTTTAAGTTTATTTTTAAACAAGTAATAAGATGTAGCATTTTTGATATCATGCGGTAATGCGTTATATATCTTGGGTCCTACCGTGTGCATACACTTTCTCGACACCACAAGCCTTGTTCGGGGAGGTCGCAGTTCGTCACACCTCCTGCTGTTCGCCCCCCGTGTGTCGCCCCGTGTAGGAAAGTGCGAGAGATTACGTCTCACATACTTTGCGATTTCGAGGATGTATACACATGGTAAGGTAAGTACCTTTATTTTTTTAAATAGTTCTTGAGCAGGGTGGTCCCAAGAGACTCCTGCCATGCAACGGATCGCGCGTTTCTGCATAAGGAATGGTTTCATGCGTTCGGTCGCATCCCCCCACAGGTCAACTCCATATGAAAGCAGGGAATGGGCGTAGCCAAAATAGGCTTTTCTGACATTAGCCGGGTCTAGGCTAGGTCGTAGTCTACTTAACGCAAAGCAGGCAGATGCCAAGCGATCGCATAACCAGTCTATGTGTGGCCGCCATGACAGTTTGCTATCTATAATAAGACCGAGATATTTTACCTCATCGACCTGTGGGACGAGTTGTCCGTTGCAATTAATAAGCAATGGTTGGTCCTTTTTTCCACGCAGACAGAAGTAAACTATATTTGTTTTGTCTATATTGAGTATCATGCCGTTGACCGAAAACCAGGATGCGACTTTATAAGCATTTATTTATCTGCCTTTAAAACAATAGGATTATTCGAGATAAACAAAGTATGGCAACAATCTGTCTGAAGCTCTCGTTATATGCAAATAAGGATACGCTCAGAATAAATTAAGTAGCTTTGAGACAAAGAGCTAGACTTTTTTCAAGGAAGTCTAATATTACGAACTCTTTTCATCGCTATAATACTGCAAAACGTCCAACGCAATATTGTAATACCGGGTTGATAAATTTCATTTGCCACAATGAAATACCGCAAAATGATGTCTTTCAACCTAATTCCAACTTTATGATACTTATGTAAAACTAGCTTTTGCCCACGGCTGCATTCGCGTTGAACTCGAAAATGGCGGAATGCTCCATACAAACTTCCACCCCCCCCCCCATTTTAGGGGGGGGGGGGGGGGGGTGGACGTTTGTCACTCTTTTTCCCTTCAACTATCTCCACTTAATATGTATACTTATACAAAGAATCACGTCAATTTGTCGTTCCGTGAAAGACGGGCAAACAAACAGACACACACACGCAACTTGCATCTGAATGTCACCTTCGTGCGTGTTATTTTACAAATAATATTCATAAAGATCGGGTATCAATAAAATATGTTCAGACGTCTGTCACGATCAACCTTTCCATGATGAAGTATTATCGATTATTCTTGATTAAGGGCGTTTCGACATTACCCGATCCTATTTTGGGCATCAGATAAAAATATATCAGCAGATGAATCATTAAATTGATTATAAAAAAAATAAAGAACTTAAAAAAATAAGGTTCCAACTAACCGATTTATTTTCATGTTATACAACTTTTACATTATTAAGAGGATACAGTAGCGAAAATGGTAAAATGGAAAGGAGTCCCCCTTTCTACTTGGGAATTTTAGTTAAATATACAAGTGTTATTAACTAGATTTATCGAAAAAAAATTGTCCATTAAGAACAACTCAGTCAAAAATATTTCAAAAAAATCTTTAATATCGAGGTTCCGCTCTCGACTCTTTCCTCTTTCAAAACTTAATCAATCGGAACGAAATTTGAGAATCTGAATAACAATGAAATAATCTATGTCGGACCGTTTAGCTTTTTTAGTTAATTGTTACCAATCTTGAGTATCACACCTTTTTTTGCGCCACAATGAAAAAGGCCGTTTTTGGAAATTTTTGATTGGCTCTAGAGTCTTTAAAAAGCAGAATATCATAAAAATCAAAACGGTCCGACACAGAGAAAAATAATAACAATTTGTGTTAAAAAAATCATTGCTCTATCTTCAAAAACCAGGGAGGAAATAGTCGAGAGCGTTTGTATGGAGAATTGACCCCTACCGTATCGTTTTAAATACAGTCTCCACTGCAGGGTTAGCACATGATTGCCGCGAGAGTATGTCGCCGCGAGATAGACTACCCGTCCTTATGTCATTAATACAGTTAGAAGAAGACGGGTCATCTATCTCGCGGCGACATACTCCCGCGGCAATCATGTGCTAGGCCTACTGGGTGGCTAGCCGAATGGCACAATCGCTCACGAAACGCTCACGAAACGAAGCGCTAGTAGATATCTATCTCTATCGCGCTTGCGTATTGGCGCGACAGAGCCAGCGGCGTATCGCTTTCGTTTGGCGTCGGAGAAATGCCATTCGGCTACGGGGCCTGGTCACATACATAATTATACGCGCGCCTGTTCAGTGGACACATTCTACTCAGATTATAGTTATTGTAAAAAAAAAAAAAAAAAATTAAAAATATTTTATTAACCAAGAGAATTAGTTTAAAATACAATTTGCAATTAATCGACGACTCCCACACTAGGCTAAAACGTGGAAAATTATTTCGATTAGTTGAAACTACCCATCAGTCGAAATTACCCCCTGTACCTTATTCTTCTTTAATAAAAAAATGCGATAAAATAATGCAATAAATACGGCCTTGACATCATATAGCACTTTCATGCAGCTCAATTTCTCATCCATCAAGAGCGCTTCTGACAATTTCCACTTCCCCCGTCAGGCGTCGGACCAATAATATTTGTTTGTGTGCGTATGTATGCACAAGTAGATGGGTCGTGGGTAAATACCCAATCTACCCACCCAGGTATTTACCCGGTAAATACCTATCTACCCGGTATTTACCCGTATCTACCCAAATTGACGGGTAGATTCATTTCATGTTGCACATGCTGATTTGTGTTAAAATGGAGATAAATACTAAGTTAGTGGTTGTAATTATTATACAAAATTTAAAACGAAACTGTTCAGTCGAATATACAATAAAGTTTACAGAAGTTTTAATGTATATTTTTAAAAATAATTAAAAAAATATGTTTTATGCGTGCTTTTTAGATTGTATTAATTAGTCGTATTTATACGATAAAGATAAACTTCCTAGTACTGGTTGGAGGGGGTTATGGTGGGGTTAGGGGGGGTAAAATGTATTTTTTTCATATTTCATGGAAACTATCATTAATATCGAAAAGTATTGAATGTACGAACTAAAGTAGACACAATTTCCTACAAAAAAGTTTATATGCATTTTTGTCATAAAACATACTATGTATGAGTTATAAGCTTGAAAAAGATTTTTTTTTAATATTTTTATTCACATATTTTTATTTACAGTTTTAATTTATCAAACTTATAATTTATACTAAAAGCATTTGAAATTATTTCCGTATGTCAGAGAATGATATTACACGATTTTTATAGTTGGAGTGATACACTAAAATCACATTTTATCTCATAGCTACCTATTCGTTCCCAATTTGAATAAACATTATGTAATACCCACCGTCGGGTATTTACCTGGGTAGTTACCCATCTCTATGCACAACGTTTGTTGTGGTGTGCTTAAACGTTAAAAATGGCGATCCCGCGGGCGCGGGCGCTATGGCTCGAGTCAAACTCATGCATCAAAGCTATAGATACTGTAGCGTTCAGTTCAGATGTAAGTGAACGCTGTATATATTATTTTAAGCATAAGAGAGATCAGATATTTTCGGTGCCGTAGCCGAATGGCATTTTTGTGACGGAAACGAAAACGAAACGCCGCGAAAGGTAGTCTGGCTCTGTCGTGCCAATACGCAAGAGCGATAGAGATAGATATCGACCGTTTGTGCCATTCGGCTACGTAACCTGTTCTTGTAAGTGTGTAGATATATATGTCCCGGATAAGTCAGTGACAAAAATGTTTTTTTTTTTAACAATCGTCACTTTTGCCACTCACTGATCTGTATCATATCGCAGAGGAATCTTACTCACATATTTGAACCATTGTTCGAATTCTATAGTCCGATCGGGCCATGTGAAAACCCTCTTACTCGTGTTTAAATCATTATTTGATCGGGGTTGAGCCGGGATAAATTAGACTAAACAAACAATCTCTTAATTAGTCTTTGGGCGTGTCTGTTTTAAGCCCTAAGAAAGTTCCAAGTAATTGAGCCTCGAGAGTTTTCCAATAACCAATTACCAATATTCATTACCTAATTTTATATGACCCTTTTTTGTTTATTCTTGTAATCTAAAGTTTATTTAATTATACAAGTATAGGTACTACAAAAAAAAAGTTTTTAAATGGTCTTTCAATGTTGCATAGTTTCGTAATCGTTTCAGATGATTTAAGACAACAATTTTCACATTTTCATTTTCGAAATCGACCCTTTATTTTTAATCGACTTCTTTACCCAGAAGGAGAAAAGTTCTGTATTCGGCTATTTGCTTTTATATATTTTTTACGCATGTTGACTACTACAAGACCCGTGGTTCGATTTGAATAATTTTAACACACATTTAGCACTAAATTGTACATAAAAAGCATTGTCAAAAAAAATCTGCCATGACTTTAGAATCAAAAAAGAATCATAAACCATTGCACAAAATCAATGTCGGACAAACAGTGTAGCGTAGCCTAAATAACGACGTCACAAGAACCACATATTTGCAGAATACCAGTGCACCGCAAATATCAATAAGCCGACGTCATCCCGTGAATGACAAGTTAATAACGGCCGCCTGTCGCCCGCGCCGTCTAGACGTCAGCCTTGGCGGCCATCTTGAAATTACGCGGCTGACTGTACCGTATTACAATAATCCTATTCTTAGTTCTTTCGAGACGGGGGTTGCATTTTAAATTAGTTGAGGTATTAAGGATTATATTGACGGGCTTATTGTGGTTTTAATGACGGGTTATGAATAGGTACTTAAAAAATATTGCAAACAGGACTTAATCGTGTAGGTACATTTTTATCATTTTACTATTAACACTTTCGAAACCGGGCTCTACGCGGCGCTACGACATTTTCGCTACATACGGGGAAACCCATGTAATCGGCTACGCTTCTACGAGCGGTGTGCCCGACAGTCGGGTTCTTGGTAGCGAAAGTGTTAATAGACTATATAGTGTCCCACTGCTGGGCAATGGATGTTTTTTAACTAATAAGCAGGGAGCGTACTTTTCATGCCGATGACATTAATCTGACGTCACGCTCCGTATAGGGTGATCCCAAATAGTTTTATTGTAAATTATTAATCATTAGTCGTCAATCATTTTAATCGTATACAAATTACTTCAAATACAGTAGTCCATTTACATGTGGCATAAATAATACCTACTTGAAATGTGAAACGTGAATAAAATTATTTGATTAAATTTGTTTTTATAAATAAATTTAATTAAACAGTATCGTTAACAACACATTACAATAAATACGTAGAAAAGAGAATTTCTCTCTAACGTAAAGCGCACCATCCTTCTTGCATTAAATTACCATGCAAAGAAATTCATAGCTTAAAATGATTGATGACTAATGATTAATAATTAACAATAAAACAATTTGTGATCACCTATATGGAGCGTGACGTCAAATTGATGTCATCGGCACGAAAAGTACGCTCCCTGCTAATAAGCCACGGAAACGATCTGTAGATGACATTTCTTCGATAAGAAATGTCAGTCTTGACACTAGTAGGTAGTCTCAATAGGCGCGCTCTCTGTTTGTAGTCTTTAAAATTCGGATTTAGGTCAGTATACGAATTCAAATTTAGTTATGTGCCACAATTCGTGTAGCGCGATTTGGCGCTAAGCCGTAATTTATAACAGAAATATTATAAGAAGTAAAATAAAAGCAGTCGTAGACCCGTGACGAAAGAGTGTGTCCTCCTGGCCGTAATTGTAAAATTTGGAAAAGTGATATTTCTTCAACCAAGTGTGTGAAGTGAATGTGTTAACACAATCAGTGCCAGCGCGTGCTACGCGCTACGAGCGTAGCCGATAAGAAAGAAAATGGGTATCATGTAGCGAAAGGCACCCAGTGGCTACGGGGCCTGTCAATAATAGCACGCTACGAGTAAGTGCGTTTTTGCGTTTCCGGATGTCGGACCGATATCCCATACATTACAGGCGCCATCTTGGATATTTTCTATTGAAATCCTTCCGACATCCGATATCGGATCGGATAATGTAAAAACGGCCTAAGTTGGCAGTGATTTTGACAGCCCTACCGGTACAAATGTTATTTTATTTGTCAAAATTCTATGAAAATCATGACGTTTATTTAATCGTCGCGCAGGTGGAGTTATTTTTTTATTATAAACGTACTCTTGGCCACAGCCAAAGGCAGAGACGTTTTACAATCGATGCTGACTTAGCTTGGATAGATTCTACGAACAGAGAACCTCAAATCGGTTCAACGGCCCTGAATGTGTTATAGTTATTTGTTATACAAGGGGGCAAAGTTGTATTTTAACGCCGAGTGTGGAATTGAAAAACGAGCAAGAGAAAGGATTCTATAGTTGAACCACGAGCGAAGCGAGTGGTTCGAAAATATAATCCTGAACTTGCGAGTTTTTTAACACACGAGAAGTAAAATACATTTGCACCCGAGTGTAACACAAAACTTTTCCCCTCACTATAGCGAGGAAACTACAACTCAAAAAATGCGCTTATCACTGCTTCCAGTAGTTCCACAGGTGGTAAATCGTCTTTATTACTAAATTCACCTACTTTTATCAATTTTAAAGCAGTTAATTTGACTTTATTGAAGGTCAAATTACTTTACCCACTAGTGGATAAAATGCATTTTTACCCGCTGGTATTAAAGGACAAAACACGTGTTTCCGAGCTAGTGAAGGGAAAAATATTGAAATAGCTTAGTAACAGTGTACGTTTAAAAATAAATCATCATGTCGTCAGTCAAAGGTTACCTTGTTCATTGATTTGTGCTTCGGTTGTAAATGTTAAATAAGGTCTGTACCGCCCATTTAATTAAAGGTTTTAGGTCATGTTACTTGGAGGTCGTTTGTGTTAATCACTGTGATTCAGACTTAATAGATACTTATTAAAATCCGAGCCGACAGGGTAATACGAGGGGTGATCCAAAAGTAATGATAATCAGTATGAAAGACACATAAAATGTTTAATAAAATAATTTATTTTTCTACGTAATCTCCTTCCAAGTCTACACACTTGGACCATCGTTTCTCCAGACTACGAATTCCTTTAAAAAAAAAATCTTTTTCTTGACCCTCCAAAAATGCCTCCACAGCGGCCATTACCTCGCCATCATTCAAAAATTTGTTGCCTCTAAGATCTTCCTTCAGCCGTGGAAAGAGATAAAAGTCGCTGGGGGCTAGGTCTGGCGAATATGGGGGTGTTCCAGCAATTCGAACCCTGAATCACGGATGGCAGCCATCGCAACACCGGCCTTGTGGGGCGGTGCGTTGTCCTGGTGAAACAGGATGCCAGCTCGAAGTTTACCCCGCCGCTTTTCTTTGATTGCCTCTCTCAATCTGCGTATTTGGTCAGCGTAGTAGGAGCCCGTAATAGTGGTTCCCTTTTCCAGGTATTCGATCATTATGACTCCCTCAGCATCCCAAAACACTGAAGCCATGACCTTACCAGCGGAGCTTGCTACCTTGAATTTCTTCGGTGTAGGGGACGACGCTCGCTTCCAGGTCATGGATTGCTGTTTGGTCTCAGGATCGAAATGATGGATCCAAGACTCGTCCATGGTTACAAACCGACGCAAAAATGTTTCGGGATCAGTTTGAAATTTTTCAAGATTAGACTTCGAAATCTCACAACGTATTTTCTTTTGTTCAGCCGTTAACATTCTAGGCACCCAACGAGCGGAGACTTTTTTTCATATGTAATTCATCAGTTAAGATTCTTTGAATGCTGCCATACGAGATGCCTGTGAGCTCAACTAGATGCCTGATAGTCATCCTTCTATCTGTTAAAACGAGATCATTAATTTTTTTACGTTTTCTCCAGTAAGGGCGACAGATGGACGGCCTTCGCGGTGTTCATCTTGAGTGGATGTTCTTCCCAAGTTAAACTCCTTTGACCAGCGTGCCACTGTAGAATACGGCGGAGCGGACTCCCCCAGTGTTCCCACTAATTCAGCGTATATATCTTTAGTACACATTTTTTTCAAACAGAAGTATTTAATAACCGCTCTCACCTCAGTTTTCTCCATTTTTGCGATATTGTTCCGACTGCTCGTGAAAAAACAAATGCAACTCTCTGACAGATACATATTTTTTATTTTTATTTTTTTTTTATTTACTAAGGAGTCTTTGTGGACAGTAACGGCATACCTATTTATTTTAATCCGATGCAAAAAGTATTCAGTTATCATTACTTTTGGATCACCCCTCGTAATTAATATACGAGTAACGTCTATCTATAATGTACAAAAATAACCATGGGTTTATGACGTGTTATAATACGTTTCGTTTTCTTTCGAACCCTTATTTGCCGAGAGTGGCACTGAAGCTTTAGTAGTTTCATGTGCTCTGCCTATCCCTGAATGGGATACAGGCGTGATTGTATGTATGTATGTATGTATAATACGTTACTTGATAGTGTAAACGTCATAGAAAATTACATTCATAGTCCTTAAGTAGAGAGTGAAAAGCGCCCCTAAAGAGTTACTTACTAGAACCAAAAAATGGGTAAGTGTGCCATAAGGGACTAACCCCCTTATTCATAAACGTACGCTAAAGTTATCAAGCCGATAAAGTTCGTTTGTCCTTTTCTATCGCACTAACACGTCGGAAAGGGACAAACGAACTTTATCGGCTTGATAACTTTAGAGTATTTTATGAATAAGGGGGTAGGTGTGTCTGGCCCTTTTAGTCATTGTTATAGGTGTTTTAACGAATTTCATACTTTTGCTACTATCTACTCATATCACGAATCTCACGATTAGTGGTTAACGTCACTCTCAATATACTTATACAACTGATCATTCTATTGTCTTCGGTTATCGCGATAGTTACTCATGAAATAAAACTATGGAAACGGATTATATCGCGTATAATGAATTTACAAAGTTCCGAACACTTTACAGCATTCGTGGTCAGAATGAATTGTAAATTCATTATACGCGATATAATCCATTTCCATAGTTTTATTTCAACTGATCATTGTTAAAACAGGCCAAATGTGACGGCCAGACACACAGTCCGTATGACCACTTATCCGTATTGACCTAATTTCCCGTGAAGTTACGGGAAATTCTCGTGACGTTTACCCTAACATATTCTAAAACATAACACTTTAAGTTCTCGCGCTTTGTGCACATATTTAAAGTCACATACAGGTCGAACGCGATTAATTAGCACAACTTTGGCGAGCTCACTCCATTGTAGGCCACATCTTTGCCTTTGGCTAGTCTGTGGCCAAGAGTAAGCCCATTTATAATAATAAATAAAAAGAACTTTACCTTTTTCCAACGTTTCGGCCAGGTTGCACTGGCCGTGGTCGCGGAAGACTGACGTCCCAGCAAAGTGTTACCGGAGATGTAAACAACGCAAAACTACCCGATATTAGTTTAATATAAATGTTCAAACTTTTTCCACCGGGAGCCAAAATTTAAAGGATTTTTTTGGGAAGGGCCAGATTTACACCAAACAGTCATTATTACTACAGTACCGAACATATCACGCACTATTTTGTAGGCCCGGTGCAGGGTTCACCCACCATTTTATATGGAATTTGACAGTTGACAGCCTACTAACCCTGAGTTAAGTGGTTGGTGCAAGTGGGCCTAAGTCAAAGTGGTCTTAGGCCAATAGTCCACTATCATATGTTTATCATAGAAATATGATCATAGCCAACATGCCATCCTTTTTCTTCACGTTGGTTGGAGAAAAAGGGAGGGATACATACCTATGATAAACATATGATAGTGGACTTTCGGCCTTATGTAATAACGTCACAGAGGGATTAAATTTCTAAAATGAAATAAATGCAGAGAACAAACGGGCCTCCCGCTCGTTTTTGCCCAGAACGTGCAAGTTGTGGAATGAGCTTCCTTCTGAGGTGTTTCCTTTGCGCTATGACATGGGGTTCTTCAAGAAGCAGGTATTTAGGGTTCTCAAAGGTCGGCAACGCATAAGTGGCTCCCATGATGTTGCTTATGTCCATGGGCGGTGATGACTGCTTACCATCAGGCGGCTCGTCTGCTCGTTTGCTGCCTATTTCATAAAAAAAAAAAAAAAAATGCGAACTATGTCGGTTCGGGTCTAAAAAGGGTTTAATCGGGTTAATCGAATGATGGATTACTCGGAGGTTTAATTAAATTATGGAATTTCAACAGATTCCCTTTTTACAAATGAACGTTTTTAAGACAAAACCATACTGAAACCTATGTATGTAACCTATGTGTATACTTGTATGTATGTAAATTATGTTTTTCTTATAACCAGTTGTCTAGTTATTTTTTTGTTTCTCACTGCACGCACCTTGACGCATTTCTGTTTCGCCTCATGGTTGACTGGTTGAGAATGCCTAAAGGCATGAATTCCGCCAATTGTACTTTTTTATGGGCAAGAAAGTTTAAAATAAATAATAAATAAACATGGTTTTCGTACAAAAGTATTCATTCCATTTTTTAACCCCCGACGCAAAAACGACGGGGTGTTATAAGTTTGACGTGTCTGTCTGTCTGTCTGTCTGTCTGTTTGTCTGTCTGTGTGTGTGTCTGTCTGTGGCATCGTAGCTCCCGAACGGATGAACCGATTTCGATTTAGTTTTTTTTATTTGAAATCTGTGTTAGTCGGGAGTGTTCTTAGCCATGTTTCATGAAAATCGTCTTTCAAAATTTTAATTTTGTGGTTAGGTTATTAAAAGCTAACAGTTAGGTAACTAAACTAATTAAGTGATTATTAAGCCTTGATATTGACATTATAGGAAATGTATTTTTTATCATAACTACTTATCCCCCAACAATTTTTTTTTCCAATCTTAGTTTATTATAATTATTATAAACATTACGATCGAAAAAAAATTATAATGAAATTTTTTAATACTACTGAAAGGATTGTCGGCAAAGGATTAGAAATTGGATAACAAAATAGTAGAAATAAGGGAGAAATGAAAATGAGGACAATTATTTCTACAAATTCGATAGTCTATCCTCTTAAATTTTGCCTAGTAACAAATTTAATGTCGGCCGTCGGTATCATTTCAACTTTTCCCATTACAACGGTAATGATAATATCAATAACGAATAACTTTTTGCAGTACTTTTCTTTATTAATAGAGTTATAACTGTTATAAGAGATATTTCTTTTAAGTTAGGTACGGTTAACCAATTTGACTCCTAGGCCGCTCTAGAACCCTGTTTAATTTAAACCGTGTTCTATTTGCCATAAGAAGTCACATTGACGTTTACTGTGCAAAGGTTCTACAGTGGCCTAATGATTCAAATTGGTTGGTTGGTTGACTGTAAAGTCAACCAATTGGAACCCGAGGCCACTGTAGAACTATGTCATAGTGACGTTATAAATCAGATTGTAAGAAATCTCTTACTGCTTGTCATTTTGACATGGTTGTAGAGATGCCACTGTAGAACTGTCATAGTGACGTTATAAATCAGATTGTAAGAAATCTCTTACTGCTTGTCATTTTGACATGGTATTAGAGTGGCCTAGGGTTCCATTTGGTTGACTGTACTTACTCGTACACTATATTACGTTATATTCTATTAAACACACATAAATTCACGTCTGTATTCCCAAACGGCAGAGCATATTAAACAGTTCAAGTTTCAGTACCACTCTTGGCAATTAAGGAGTTGAAAGGAAACGAAATTGTGATAAATAGGTATTACAGTGACAGGTTTGCAGTTCATCGCCCACACCACAATGAAAACCATACCCTACAGACGACTTCTACTATACTATACCCTTGGGAAGAAAGGGGACGGTGAATTTAAACTAATTATTTAAAGTAAGGATATTGTTGTTGTTGATTTGTCGCTTTTCCATTGCAAACTGTAACTTTTTAAAAACTTAATTTTCAAGCGTAAATACGAACGGTTACTGCCTGAAATTACCTAGCAATCTAGCAAGTTCTAAGTGGCCTGATTTTTATGCATTTTTGCTGGATTGGATCATAATCTGGGCAGCTGGCAATTTTATAGATATTAGACACCATAAAATTTGATATATTAAAGCAGCCGAGCTGGGCCGGCGTTTCCTTGCTTATTTAGTAGCGTTTTGCAAAATGCCCGCAGAAACTTGGCCAGCGGCCTCCTTGTCCTTAATTCAGATTTTAATATTCTTTTTGTCTACCGAATATTACTTGAATTTTATAAGTAAATTTTCATTAAATATCCATTAAGTTTAATTATTTAAGCAAAATATTAGAATTAAAAAAAATACCATTTGATAACCATTCGTCTTATACGACTCAAATCCAACTTTCGATTCGATTTGGATCGGATATGTCAGAATCAAAAGCGTTGTTTTAAATCTCCGTTACCTTGTTTCAAAATACACTGAAACAAAAATAATACATAAGATACCTGTCTGTCTCACAATTAATTTTTTAAGCCCATAAAATATATCTTATTCTAGAAAGTCTAGTGAAAATGCAAACAATAAGCTTTTTTATCCAAGTAAAACGTTTCATAAAACAATACCCATCTGTTCATTATAACCGCCCAATACGCTAATGAAGATCATTATCGTTTTTCTACACTACTATGCACCCTTGAGTGCAGCGAAGGTTGCTGCAGTGCATTGACTCCGAACAACCGGCCAAATCCAGTATCCCCCGTTAAAAGCCCTAGTAAAACTGGCGGGAGTCTTTTAGATTTAGTTAGGTTATAAGTGGGTGGTAGTACTAAGCAACAGGTGTTGGTGTTGCGCGTTACGTAAGGCCACCGGCGCGCGCATTCCATTGAGGCGGTAGTACGTGGATATCGATTAGGAGTACGGACCGTGCCCATCGACCCGGCAGCCGGTGTATGCCGCCCTAAAGCGTCTTGCTCAGTCTTGGACCAACTTGTTCAAAGTCGATTTCAAATGTTAACTCTTTTATAGTTAAATTAGTTTTTAAATAATGTTATGACATGATATCTCCGTACATTTATTGTGACTGTGTAAGTTTAAAATGCCCTCTATAGTTGCACACGAGCTGCCCTAGCACTGTATTTTTAGTTAGTACCTAAGCTTGGCGCTTCTGACAGCCGACCGCATGGGACGCACGAGGCGCGGGGGCGAGACATCCGTTACGATACATTGAGTTCAATATTGTTACGGTGACTTCTAGTTTTAGAAAAACTTTTAATAGCGTGTTTTCAACGCATTCACTGTCATTGCGAGCTCAGCACTAAGCACAGTTTTTTTCGCTTTGAAGGGAAAATTGCCAACAGAGCCTAACAGCTCTCAAGCAGTCAAATGTGAAGAAATATTTTCATTAAATTCAATTATAAATATGAATATGTTAGTTTTAATGCCAATGTTTACATTCACAGAGTTAGCATACTGATCCAAGAAAATGCTACAAAGAACACGATTTATTTTTTCTTTGCATACTTTGACAAGCTCGAACAAAAGTTAATTATGATTTTTTCACGACCAATTGTAAGGATGCTTGCTTGTAAAACCTCCTTTGTGTAAAGTTCCTCAAGAGGCTATTGAAGTCTTCCGCAGGAAGATGTACTCATAATTTAGTTGTTATATAAATATTTTTGTTATTTTTGAGGTATATTTCACTCTTCGAAGTACGTTAGCTTTGAATGTCGTTGCAATATTTTCAATTCAAGAATACCTAAAAGTTCACATTTTTCGACTCTGGTAACCACTTAAAAATGCAGTTTCATGTGCTTTGCTTACACTGTTTGACAAATTAGTTTATGTATAAAATGTACTCGCACCTTCATAATATACACACGTGTCAAAATACCACGTGCTATCCTTTCACTACATTTAGTATCGACCTCTTACCAATAAACATTTATCTATATACTTGTTTGTAAACAAAACTGAAACATTCCGTGAATTCGACGTTGGCGTATGTGTTATATCTATTAAATACCTAGGATAATGTTGACCAATATTGTAGCTAGCGTAAATAGTATTTGAGCGAAACGGTTCAAAAATGCTCCGTAATGTTTGTAAACTGGTGGTGATGTTTTCTTTTAAAATTCTCGTCGACTAAAACACGAGAGTTCTAGTTATCGAGTTTAAATACCTACCCTAATTTACACCAGAGGAGCATGTTATATTCAATTTTAATGTCATGACTCTGTGACGAAAAGCCTTTGAACGTAATTGTATTCCGAATATAGACTCCATTTGGGTGAAATGTAATTTTCACGTAGGATGAGTATACGAAGTATACACCGTGCACCGTGCAAAATGTTAAATTAAAAAGTCAATAAGAGTAAGTGTTAAGACACTAGTTCTCTAAGAAACTATTGTCTTAACACTTACTCTTATTGACTTTTTAATTTAACATTTTAATATAATGACTAAAGAAGTGTCAATCACCACCTTTATGACATCCTAATATTATTTATTTTAAAATGAGTCGTTAGACACTTGACACTAACTTTTATGTTAAATTTAAGGTTGCGAGCGATCACGCTAATTAGTTGAATTATTTGGTATAAAACGGAAAAAAATATGTCGGATTTAACAAATAGCTAGACGGTAGCTTCTATTAATGACTTGTCGAATTTAACGGAAAAAAAATACCGGAGTGTATAGCCGGATCATTTTGTCACATAAAATGATGCGGACAATTTATTAAAGAGAGAGAGTTATGGAAAACAAAATTGCATAACATTAAATGTATAGAATTTATCGGCGAGGTAAATTCGGCAAAAACGCCTAAGTTGATTCGCAATGAAAAATATTTCGTCTAAATAATGCCGTCATGTGTAGTGAGGTACTGTAGTTGATTCTAGCCGTCGACATTCCTGACGATCAAACTGGTCGGTATTTAGGTGAATATATAAAATAGTCTATCAGTCATAATATCTATTATTCCTTCGATCTGAAGGAGGGTTGAGATGTTGGTAATACTGAACGGAAAACCATTTCGTGGGTTATAATTGTACCTATGGTTTCTTACTCGTTGCCTTCTTTTTGTAAGTATTTTGCCACAGACTGTATTGATGCTAAATTATTGTATGCCATTGATAGTTAATAATCATGAGCGCTTTAAATAAATTTAATTTTATTTCTTGAAGTATCGTTAGTTCGTTAAATTTGTAGACGTCGCCTTTTACTGTCATAAACTAATAGGTGGGTGCTTTGATTGTCGTTTTTCACTACATCTACAAACCATTCTATGACTTATATTGACCAGGATATAGACCGTGATTACCTTTTTGATTTTTGTCGAGCTCCCGATATTTCGACGCACGACGGAGGGTAGATCGCGCGCTGTCAATGCAACTTTAACATCCACCCGCCTTCGTCAGTTTTCCGTGATCATGATGCATTCAACTGCGTCGAAATATCGGGAGCTCGACAAAAATCAAAAAGGTAATCACAGTCTATATCCCGGTCAATATAAGTCTAATGAAAATAACCGTGAATCATTCAAAACTCCTAACCATTCTATGTTCATACATGTATTATTAATATTATTATCAATAGTTCATTATAAATATTAATCGTAGGCTACGATCGCAGCTCGTAGCATGCGCTGGCACAGAATATGTCAAAAATTCTCATCAATTTCCATATTGTGATATCGTGTAGGTACTTTTTTGAGTAGCAATTAAAACGAAATGGAATGTCTGGCTATGTTACCAATTCATATCCGAAACCGTACGATACAGGAAGACAATTTACCATTTCCGACTGCATTTTCTGATTGCAATCTGCTACTGAGATAGCGTGACGAATAGTGCCTACATTGTATTTCAATTGCTGTGACGTCCTGGTAACAATAAAGCTGGATTTTAATCAGAGAGCTTCGCTTATTTGAACATGTGTACTGTAGTTACACTATAGTAAGTCTTAATTTAGAATGAGCGGGGGCCGGTTGTTCCGCTGTTACTGAACGCATACATGTGGTTGTTCGTTACATGGGGTCACGTAATTGCTTTGTAAACAGAAAAGGTTGAAAAAGTCCAGTACAGTACAAGTCGCTCGGATTTTTCCAGTTGTTTGTCTGTTGTCGTTTCGTGCACGGTTAGGGCGGTTTGGAATGAAACAAACGAATCAGTTGGCGTGTCAATTAACTTAATGATTTGATAACCGCTTTTATATATAGTAAATAGCTAAGTATGCTCAAAATAACCTTTTAATGATGTATTGTTAAAATACAGAACGTGAAAGACGAAGAATTTCCCTATAATATTTAGTATTCTTCCATTTATGTCCCACATAAACACGCCATATATGAGGCTGGAACAATTTGGGACAGACAGGGAATCTTCCGTATGAATGCACCTATTCTCATTTTCCTGACAGAGACACCCAACTTTTCTTGACACCCGGCGGGTATAAATGGGATACCTACACACTTAACCAATTCTCCCACAATGGCGATAGTAAAATCGGTTCACGATCCACGTTTTCGGCTAGTCCAGTCACCTCCGCGTTGCTCAGCTTGCAACTGCAGTACAGTGACCTCGTGTGTACGACCGGGGCGGGTCAAACTAGGTCAGGGCCCCTCCCCCTCACCCCCGCACTCGATCGACCGCCAAATTCCAAACGCATTCGCGGAGAAACAAAATACTCTCGAGTCGAAGGAACGGATTATGGGCCATAAAATCCGGGACGTAAAAAAGGAAGGCTGTGTTGAATTATTTAAAATAAAGGATACATTTTTAAACGTGTCACGATTGGGTACTCTGGTTTCGTTCGTGGGAGTTTTCGCCCACACTATCAAGCCATTTTTATTCTCTAGGTTACCTGCGGAAAGAATTATGACTTTTATTGTAGTTAAACGACCGTATTCGTACAAAATGCGTCATAGTCATAGAGATTCGATACCTAAGTGTGTGAAAAATTAAAATTTATTTTATTTATATGGCCGTAAATTTTCAGTCTGATCCTTTTTTCTTTACTATAACATATTTTATACGAATGCTAATTTACAGGAACAAGATTGTTCGGTACAGGATAATCTCATTTGAACATCTTGATCTATAATATTTATTTTCTTTTGAAAAATTGGTACATAAAAGTTAAAATACGATAATTGTGTTACTGAATTAATGTTAAGTATTCCATAACCTACAAGGAAAAAACTACAAAGAATCCTTAAAAAGTTTCATGCACCCCGCCTGTGAAGGTGGCACGGACTTCCGTAAGCCAAGTTAATCTTACTAATTAGGACTTTTTCGCTTTGACACGACATTATTAAGTAGGAAAGTTCAGCTTTTGGTTTATACATTTCTTTGTGTTTTTAAGAGACACTAAGATCGAGTGATACTTGGACGCTGAAAGCAAACGTTAAAGTTTTTACGTATATAGTATGATTTACGTTATCATTATAGTATATAACAGCATTTTATATAAGTAGGTATGTAGTTTAATAATCCTTGTTACCATTCTAGCACCTAACACTCCTAAAAGCATGAAGAAAATCAAATGTAACTGCAGTATTTAAACAATCCTTCGAAGAAATGTGTATGGAACTGGTGCCACCGCGAGCTAGTAAGCTATAAGCTATCGCTATGAAAACGAACAAAAGATAAGCACCCCCGTGCAAATAGAAGAGACACGGCGATTTTGATAGCTCACCGCTGGGCGAGTAACTATAAACATCGCCGTATCTGTTTTATTTACACGGGAGTGATTATCTTTTGTTCGTTTTTATAGCCGATAGCTCATAGCTTACTAGTTCGCGGTGGGACCAGTGCCTAAGATGTCACTGCGCTAGGATATCGATCGAAAAGTGACAAAGTGACATTAATTTAAACAAATACATACTAATTTAGTAACTAAACTAAAACTTATTGACATACTGAGCCATGTTGTATCTTGATCAAATATTAATAGACATATATTAAAGTTCATTTGTTTAAGATAGGTAATTTGTTTAAAATTTCTAGAAAAACTCTTGCTCTATAGTAATAACGTTTGCTTCAATGTGTCCCTGTCTTTAAAAGTGCCTTTACAAATGTGGCTACTATTTCTAAATATGTATGGTATAACAGATACGTACCAAGTACTTATCTGTTATCGATAAATCTTTGCAATCTCAGACTCGTGCCAAGTGAACTCGCAAGGCATTCAATTGCAAGGCATGTGGTTGTGATCACATTGCCAAATAGGTCATCATGTACAAGCTTTCTGCCTATCCCCTATTTTTCTTGTCTCCTCTTCATACAAATATAAATCTTGGGAAAATGAGGCTCGTGAACAAACGTGTGTTTATGATGATTAATGTTAAACAAGTCAAAACCAAAGTGCACCCATTATCAAATTCTACATGTTTCTTCTAATTTAAATTACCTAAAATACTTTGCTTTGGTTTGGTCGTCATATTTGTGGATTGCTCACGTCTGATTTTGATATCCGATTGTATTTTTTCCATAACTTGCGATTTTATCCACATTAAAGGTGAATCAGTACGAAACGTTAGTTTTTTCAAGTCGAATAAACCTCAAGGACATTCCTATTATCTACATGATAGGCGCATTCAGCTTCTGACGGGGATACAATATATTGCATATCACTGTTTTTAAGATATCTTCTCTCTTCACTAATTATTAATTTACCTAATGTCTCTGTTGTATAGACATTCGCTCTCTTTGCCAGAATAAATTGTACTTGTCTTCTCACCAGAACTTTTTTTTGTCAACAGGAGAACGGCCGCGCGGCGCCGGACCTGACGGCGTCGCCGGGTCGCGCACCGCCCGGTCCGCCGCAGCCGCCGCGCGCCAACCACGCACCACCCTGCGTGCTGCAGCCCGACTTTAGAAAGGTAACCCCCTCTCCTAAACCGTCTTATATTGTGTAACCCTCTCTGCTCAACAGTCTCATGTCGTCAGGAGACCGCCCGGCCCGCCGCAGCCGCCGTGCGCCAACCTCGCAACACCCTGCGTGCTGCAGCCCGACTTTAGAAAGGTAACCCTCTCTCCTAAACCGTCTTATATTGTGTAACCCTCTCTGCTCAACAGTCTCATGTCGTCAGGAGACCGCCCGGCCCGCCGCAGCCGCCGTGCGCCAACCACGCACCACCCTGCGTGCTGCAGCCCGACTTTAGAAAGGTATAAACTCACTCTCCTCAACAGTCTCATGTCATCAGGAGACCGCCCGGCCCGCCGCAGCCGCCGTGCGCCAATCACTCTTTCTCCTCAACAGTCTCATAATTGTGCACAGGAGAACGGCGTAAAAGAGATTTTAGAAAGGTAAGGTAAGGTAAGGTTTCTTCTTCTTATGCTGTATCCAGACATATAGGCTATTCGGCGAGATGACATCACGAGTTCAGAAGTGTTCGCAAATAATCAAAAATGACAGTTACAAATACAGCTTTAAAGCTTGTGTTTAGACATTGTCTTAATAATGAAAATCTTTGTTAGCTTCAGGGTTCGCTTGGAAATTAATCCAAGAATCGGCATTGGCATTAGTTTGTATCAAAGTTAATTTAATATTTTAAACACGTTTTCTTTTGTTCATCTACATAAAATGGCATAATATAGTACCCCAGTGTCTAATACAGCGCTAAAAAGAAGTAACTGTACATAAAATCTAGTTTGTACCGCCTGGAATGAAGCTAGTGTATTGCGCCATTTAGTAATGTGCTTTAAGGCCATAATTCTATGGTGCAAATTACTGTGAAGATTTATGTTGCGCCGCGATGCACCTGAGCGTGTAGCTTTTCCTGAAAATGTTAGAACATTTTCAGAATTACAAGCCTTATAGCTTGTAGGTAATATAATTATTGAATGTGTAGGTAATGTGTATAGCTATGCGCAACATGCAGCTAATAGATATAATTAACTAAGTTTGTAAGGTCTGTTATAACCATAAAAAAACTTGATGCACGTTGAAAATATCGAGGTTGACTGGTAGAGAATGCTTTAAAGCATTAAGTCCGCCTTTTTGTACTGCAAGGTTTTTCTTTCGTGCAATAAAGATTAAATAAATAAATAAATAACATATAGAAACAAAAAAATATGAACAATAATAATAAGGGCCACTTGCACCATCCGATTAACTCAAGGTTGCTGGGCTGTCAACTGTCAAACTCCATATAAAATGCAGGGTTAACGCGAGGTTACACGGGAGCGACTGTCTTTTGTTACATACTCGCTGTCCCAAGTACACAAGTCCCATTACATCGACCAATGAAATAACGCAATGATATGAAACTCGCATGCGAGTTCTCGCACCATGTAAATGAGCCCTTAAGCTCTTAACAGTTTTTAGAACTTAAAACTATTAAATATTGCTGACGTCCTGCTACGCCACTGCTACGGCGTAGCACCCTCTACACATCTACGACTTCGGGTTATAATGCGATTACAAAGTTTGACGACCGGTCTGGGCTAGCGCGCAGTATTCCTGCCTGCTAAGCCGCGGTCTTCGGTTCAAATCCCGGCAAGGCTATTGATAAGCACAGATATTTGTTCCTGAGCCATTAATGTTTCTTTATACTACGTCGGTGGCAAACAAGCTTACAGCCCGCCTGATGGAAAGCGGTCACCTTAACCTATGGACGCCTGCAACTCAGAGTGTCACATGCGCGTTGCCACCCCATTAGAAACTTGTAGATTCCCTTTTGCTGTGTTAAATACACAGCAAAAAGAAAGGAGTGCACAAGTTCTAAGGAGGTTCGGGTTGCCGACGACTCAAAGGACAATAGATAGAACAAATCAGTTCCATAAGTCGTCCCGTCATCAGCACACCGCACCCTCGTTGAGCTCTGGCAGCCTTACTCATCGGCAGGAACACAACACTATGAGTAGGGTCTAGTGCTATTTGGCTGCGGTCTTCTGTAAGGCGGAGGTACTTCCCCAGTTGGGCTCTGCTCTAGATTCGAGCAGAGCCCTGCTCGAATTTCTTTTTTTTTGCTTTTCTTTGTGTATAATTATTTGTATATTTTTTTATTTATTATTTAAAATCTGTTTCACGTTCCAGGTCTCGGGGGTTAGCAATGAGATATTCAGGCAGATTGAGATGGTTGAGAATGACCACGACGCGACCACGGCCGCGGCGCTCGAGGTTGGTATTTTTTCATATCATTACTATCATTAGTTAAGGCATGGGGTCTCATCCGGAACAGTGCAAAATTATTTCCAAATAGAAATCATAGATGGCGCTAAGTGTCACGATTGACGATTATTATTTTTTTATCAAATAGATTTAAAGGTATTTGAAGCGTCATAAATTAAGTACATTATAAATTAAATACAAACATCGATGACAACACAAATTTAATGCATTATTTTAGAAATTTTCAAAGAAATAATATCACGTAATATATTGCTACTGACTATGACGCAACAACGTGAACAACCTGCGCGCGACAGTATCGAGCTACCTAAATTTTATTGCATATTGTCACTAGATGGAGCTGTCACTATCTACAGTATACTGCCAACGAAACGGTGCGATTGTGTGCGTTCCGTTCATTGAGATATATGTATATACTACGTACTATAGGCGACGTTGCCAGACGGAAACTCTGCACAAGCTGACAAATGCGCGGAGTGCGCGAAGCGGTAATTTACGCGTAGAGTAGTAAGTCCACCATCAGATGTGACACATTATTATATTCCGCCTGTCAAAATTATTTATTTATTTATTTACAACTTAAAAAATACAAAGTAAGCGATCACTGCCGCCCATGGACACCCGAAACACCAGGGGTGTTGGAGGTGCGTTGCCGGCCTTTAAGATGGATGTACGCTCTTTTCTTGAAGATTTATCTTCTTCTTTAAAATACAAATATATACTTATATATAATAATATATATATAGTGCGGTCAGTTTTTTTGGACAAAGCGTAGGTATCCATTGTTCTCTTTTTTCATGACCAGGCCAAAGAAAACAGCAAAAAGTGAGCGTGCTAAAAATACAATTTTACTCAATAACTGTTAACAATCAATAAACAAATTAACTTTTTTTTTATATTATAGTAACATAATTCATAAAGTAGTAAGTAGTTACCTAATAATTTTCCAAATTGAAATAAATATATTTCGCAAATCTATTAGAGGTGAAACACATTAGTAGGAACAATGAAAATGGCACATCTGCGCGGTTAACTTTTTAGTCTATGATTGCGTCACCAAAATCGCGCAGCCTCGCTCCCGCTCGCGTGTTCGTAGAATATTCAGCTGTCAGCCGATAATATTTGTTTGTGTACGTTAATAATGTAGGTATACGTTTGTAGTAGTGTGCGTGACAAAGATGTCGTCTATTACAGCTGCCAATGATCGAAATTCAAATTAGTTGAACAATTTCCATTGAAAACAAAAAGTTTGTAATGCATCGGTCCGAATTGTGGATACTAGTTTTATCATCTTTTAGTAGATACAATTGAATGTAAAATTATTTATTTTGCCTGACACTCTTGAGTATTTTTTATGCCGTTATTTTAATTTTACAATATAATATTTGGAATATAGTGCTTATAATTATTAAATATAAAACATTTTTTAAATACTTTTTGATACAAAATCATACTTCATTGATTTGGAACAATGCTTTTTATCGGACCTACAGTCAACCAATTGGAACCCTAGGCCACTGTAGAACTATGTCATAGTAACGTTATAAATCAGATTGTAAGAAACCTCTTACTGCTTGTCATTTTGACATGGTTGTAGAGTGGCCTAGGGTTCCAATTGGTTGACTGTACATCCGACACTATCGGAAGCGTTTATCGGATGTAGGATGTCGATCTGACACCCGATATCGGATCGGATAATGTGAAAACGGCCTAAGCATTAACCGTTAGTGCGTTTTCACATTATCCGATCCGATATCGGATGTAGGACCGATATCCCATACATTGAAGCCGCCATCTTTGATTTTTGCCTTTGAAATCCTTCCGACATTTGCTACATGCACGACCGATGCGATGCATGCAAAATCAAACCTTATCGATATGGAAGTATGAGACGCGACGATTGCCGACTGGCTAGGATTTCCGAACGCACACGAATGCGCGCTCGGTCGCCGATTTGCGGCGGAGTGGGCCTAGACCTCGACGCGACGCCGCACTTGCGTCGCGCGAAGCGCAACAGCATTTTAAAACATTATTATTGTACAAATATAATTATTTATTAACCACATCAGCCAAAAAACACACTACATTTTTGCATTTTTCCCCTCGCTAGGTCGGAAACACGCGTTTTGTCCTTCAATACCAGCAGGTAAAAACCCACTAGTGGATAAAGTAATTTGACCTTGAATATAGTCATATAGTGAATCTAGTGATGACGATATGTCTTACCACCTGTGGAACTCCTGGAAGCAGTGATAAACGCGTTTTTTGCGTTGTACTTTCCTCGCTATAGTGAGGGAAAATGTTGTTGTGTATCGTGGTTCAACTATAGAATACTTTCGCTTGCTCGTTTTTCAATTCCACACTCGCCGTTAAAATACAACTTTGCACTCTTGTATAACAAATAACTATGTATTTTATATTTTTGAATATATTTTTTCAGACTGGCACTTAAAAAGAGTTTAAACGTTTTTTTTTTCTAAAAACCTAAATTTTTCAACAAAGGTTTTACTTTTCACTTTTCGACATCTATCAATGAGAAAGGACCTTTTGTAGTAAGAAACAATACGATTTTTTTATGTAAAAACGATAATGTAAAAACGGCCTAAGGGTTACCAAGGCTCGATCGGCGCGCCTAGTGGACGCCAGGCTTAAATTGTCTGGTCTTGGTGTTTTAATAATTTTATGTGTTTATAGTCGTAATTTATTTGCGAAGTATTAATTTTATATCTGTATTTTTAAATTACACTATGTTGTGGTACCGGGAAGCATATTTTAACTTAAAAGGACGTAATGACAACATTTCATACCATGTTTCGGAAAATAAATAGTTTCGGAGTTTAAATTAAGTTTGCAGTGTTTGCACAATTTTATGAATAAAAATATTACTCTCGAAAATGTTTTATCAAATACGTACTTTACATTTTGTTCATTATGTTTACTACATGTACATTCTTAGCTATTATACTTATGTATTTCTTACATAATAATATTCATCACATTCACCGCGGATCTCGTTCATTCAATTCCGCTTGCATGTGTTGCGGACAGAGCGAGTATATTATACGTACGCGGCGAGCACACATACAAGCCGCACGGCAACGCCATCTAGTAATGTTCGACTTTAAACGTCCATGTGACGTTATAGGTTTAGTGCGTGAAAGCTAAAACAGATGTCGCAAGATGTTGCAGTTTGATGACTATTTCGACGTAGGATACTGATAAGAGTTTTGTTGGCCACGCGTGGCTACTGGCGCCATCTAGCTCTTTGAGTGTGGATTAAATTTAGCCTACAGGTCTAGAATACTTAGGACGGCGCCCATTTTTAGTATGGGATTAGGTATCTGTACTAGTATTATTTGATCTGTGGTTAAGGTATCTAAAATAATAATTATACATAATATTGTCTTCTGTTACCGCGATAATTATACACTTATCCGTTAATATACCTATTCAATACCAACGTGTTAGTATTGTGTTTCTACAAAAAAAAATAAAAATGTCATAAATAAACTTTTAAAAAAGTGTTTCAAAGTTAAAATGCAGTAAGTCTATATGAACAACAAAGTTAAATACAAGTTTTTTTAAAAGAACTACATAGCTGCCGAACATTTGAATTTTGAACAATAAAAGTTAAAAGAAACCGGACGATCGGTTTGAATTTAGACTTTGCAAATCGGTGGTTCTGATTAGTAGCTTGATTAAATATATTTAAAATCGCACAAAGGAAATCCCTTTAAGGTGAATAAGAATTGTTGATTTAGATTTATTTATATGGGGATAATTTGATTTGAATAACATTTTCCAAACTCCGTTTCAGGCGGTGGAGCGCGCGGTGAAATGATCGTTCGAATACTGGAAATACGACAAGTTGGCCGGAACAATATTGAAGCCGCCAAGAAATTCTTCGCGTTACAGGTAAACTTTAATTAATATCATTTTCAACAGACTTTTTTCCCAGGCAGGCAAGCACGGTCACGTGATGAACGATATAACGTAAGGCCGTCCTTTTCGCTCTATTAGTAAGTACGATAGGGACGCACCGATGAGATAAAGTTTATCACACTATAGTGTTATACTCTACGCAGAGGCTGTTAAACGTATGGTATGAGACTTTTTATTACAACGTGTGTATAAATTTATTATCTTCGATGGACCGGAGGAGGGAACTTCGTTTTACAATTGACACCCTCAATGTATGGATGCATGATGGTGTGCCCAACTGTCCATTTAAATATTCAATATAAATCGTTATCAATAATCTTCCTAAGCTTGTTCAAAGCGAGTTTTTCCATACACGTTAGTTCAGCCAGAGATTAACCTTAAAACGTCACCCTCCATTGACCCGATTACTCGACTCGTAACCTAGCATAGAACCCCGTGAAAGAACGGTACTCCAGTGATCCGTATTGTTCCCGGCGGTGCCCTAGATAACGGGAATGCCTCGCACTGCGAACGCAATCTAGACCGCCCAGGTTGTTCACAAAGGATTTTGTGGCACCGTCTCTCCAGAGCAACTAGAACTTTCATTTATCATGCAAGTCCCAGACCGCGACAGCTGTATGTATATCTGTCTTTGATAGCCATACATTCTAAAACCACTGAACGGATCATGTAATTTTTAACCACAAATAGAATGGCTTTTTGTGGAAGACTTAGATATTAACTCGTTTGTTTAATCAAACTTGGATTAAATGTGACGATATTTGCTAATAAAGTCGAAAATAAGACATGCTGGAAATAGATTTGATCGAAAACGCTGCCTAATCTGTTGCCTAATATAACAATACAATGATGAAATTATCTCTCTGATTGGCTTACGTAAAAGTTCTGCGATTGCTTTGTCTTATTGCTAAACCTATTTTTATGGTTTACTCTCCGTGTGAAGTCTTTGGATTGCATTAGTGATTGCAGCCACCTGCAATAATATGTAAGACAACAAAATGCCACAAAAATATCTGGCAGTATATTATGTTATGTGAATGCTTAGGACTTTTTATGGCATACCGTGGTTCTAAAATCCGTGGAGTCGACAAATGAAAAATTTTCGAAGTCAAAGTCAAAGTGCAACAGTATGATGTCATATTAAATATAAGTATTTATACATACTGTCACAACATTACATAGTTAATTTTAATCGAACGTAGTTAATATTAACTAATAATGTTATTTATTAGTAAATTTTATCATAATCCTGTCTACATACATACATACATACATACAATCACGCCTGTATTCCATAAAGGGGTAGGCAGGCTAAAGCTCAGTGCCACTCTTGGCAAATAAGGGGTTGAAAGAAAACGGTGACATTGCAGTGACAACTTCGGATTATTCATCCCAAGGCCAAAACAGCGTAAACAAGTTCGATTGCAAAAAATCAGAACTATCCGACTTTGATTTGACTTTGAAAATTTTTCATACGACCCCGGATACTTTCAAACGACAAAGTTACTGTATTACAAAGAGTTCAAAGAGTAATCTAATATTGCCGGTGATACAGAGTCCTTTTTGAGGATTACACTGGTTAACATCACGCGTACCCGGTGAATATGCTTTCTGAACAACCCTGCATTGTCGGGAGGTACTCGCGTTTGCGGCGGAGCCCGCGGCTTGATTGTACGCCTATTTGAATGCGGGAGATAGATTGGGACTCGATTGGACAGATCTATTCGATAAATAGCTTCACTCTGAATTGAGTTTACGTTTCCGTGAATAAGATTTGGTGAATTTATTTTGTAGCTTGACTTCACTTTGTTAAGCTTTAGGGTTTTAGGGCTAGATTTGAGCGGTATTTTAAATATTTGCTTTCGATTAGGTAATTTTCATTAAATATTAACTTTTCTTAAAATTTTAAGGTTACTAGTAGTTATAAGTATGTCCTTATTTATTTATTAAAAATTACACAAGGTTAACTTGTGTAATTTTCTTCATAAGTCTTTTACACCAAAACACTTAATGTGGTAATTATAGCTAACTTTTTGGAGATAAAAACAAACACTGAGTAAACATTAAAAATATTAATAACAATGAGATCTGAGACATATTTTATATCACATCTATACACCTTATTAGTTTCCTGTAAAATACACCGGCACTATCAGCAAATATATCTACATCATCTTTATCTTGGGGTGATAGGTTAAAAAATGTACCACCTCCTTTCCTCCAGTGGGTGTCGTAGAAGTTGACTGTTGAATATTGGTTCAATTGTGGTCTGGGAAATGAGCTCACGATTTAGTATTCTTTTAACCACCTAAGAGTGGTACTTAGTGATGTGCAAGTTGCGGAAAGTTTCCAAAACAATCTTAAATTTCTTGAAAAATTCACGAAACTTTCACGAAAAATAAAAGGAATTTAAATTCATGAAATGGAAAGTTTCCATCCATATAATTGTCCATACAAAGTATGGAAAGTTTCCGAAGTTTTCCTATGTGAAAATTTCAGAATTTTGGAAACTTTCCGTCGGCACATCAGTAGTGGCACTGAAACTTGAGTACTTTAATATGCCCTGCCTACCTCTTTCAGTAATACAGGCATGAATTCATGTATGTTTGTGTGTGAAAACTATGATACCTACGTATTTTATTGTTTTCAAAAATTGTAGGTCACTCACCACTATTTTATTGTCTAATCCAGGATGCCCGCCACATAGTCCAACTAGTGGAAATCGTGAAGCGACCAGGCCAAACGCTGGGCCTATACATTCGGGAGGGCGACGGCGGCACGCGTACTGACGGCGTGTTCATCTCACGGATAGCTCTGGAGTCTGCCGTGTACAACAGCGGCTGCCTCAAGGTTGGAGACGAGATCCTGGCGGTGAATCTCGTCGATGTGCGGCGGATGTCGCTCGATGACGTGGTTATTATCATGTCGATACCGAGGCGGTTGCTGCTCTGTACGAGGCAGAGGAAAGGTAAAAATAATACCAATACCTACCAATAGCGAACTTGACTGTAGTTAAAATAAAATATTGGACACCATACACGAAATAAAGCATCAGATAATTATAAGAAAAACATGGACAGAAGTTATTTTTAAATCTAATTTCTATTTAATAAGTCAGGTAGTAGAAATATAGAAAGTAACTGAGTTGACCGTGACGTCACTCAATTCGATTTCATATAAATTCCATATTAGCAAGTCGTTCAAATTCGTTTTGACAGTTCTTAAAAAGAAGCTGATTCGACTAGGAGGCAAGAAGCCTATTATACCGGGTGTTACTGTTTGGCATATGACCTGTCATTTTTTTTGGGGATTTGTGGCGTCATTTCCTTACTTTTCGTCTTTGGAACCTAGGTCCTAGGAGCTACGGTTCTGGAGATACGTTTTTTTATTTTTTTCCCCATACATAACCTGATATTCGAATCCCAAAAATGCCAAACAACATGTAAACTAAAAATATCAAATGGAAAATTATTATAGAGTTTTCAAATGTAATCATAATCAGATAATAACATAAGCGAATATTGTCATTAGGTAAATCAGGGCCAGGCTCACCGTCCCTTCCTCGTTCGGAACACAAGCCACCGCCAGTGGTCGTGCTCAAGCGGGACTGCCGGGACGATGACGACAGAGACCGGGACCGAGATCGGGATCGAGTCGACGGACTTTATTCACAGTAAGTGATGTATTCGAGTACATCTCAGACTTGTTGCTACCTCGTTCGGAGTAAAACACAAGCGGGGCTGCAACGACGACTATAGGGATTCGGACCAAAATTCGGATCAAGTTGACGGACTTTACTCGCAGTACAGTGATAATGTTCTGGTAAACCGGGAACAGACCTGTCACTTTGTTCGGAGTACAAGCCCAAGATCGAGATTGTAGGGACGACGACGATAGAGAGGTACGTAGCCGAATGGCACAAACGCTCACGAAACGAAACGCTCGTAGATATCTATCTCTATCGATATTGCATATTGGCGCGACAGAGCCAGATTACCTTTAGCGGCGTTTCGTTTTCATTCCGCGGCACAGAAATGCCATTCAGCTACGGCACCAGGGTCGTGTCGACGGACTTTACTCGTTTATCTTCTGTTTGAAGAACTACGAAATGTTCGTACTATTTAGTCTTGTCGCCAATTAGGAATTTGTATTATGTTACCTTAAACCATATATCTTCTTCTTCAACCTAGTGTTTGTGTCTGTGCTTTCCTGCTCAATCTTCTCCACTTTGCCCGGTCTCTGGCATCCTGAATTGTAAGATTGTTCTCTTGCACGTCCGCTGTCACGACATCCAGCCAGCGCTTCAACAATATATTAAATGTAATTTTTTTTACAGGTCTTACAGTCACGGTACACTGCGCTCAGCAGTGGGTCCGGGCGGTGGCGTGAGGCCCGTAGGCGACGGCCGAGAGGAACGCAGTAGACTGCAACTGGGCGCGCTCTCGCCCGACTCAAACGCATTGGATTTGTACTACAACTCACGACCGCCTTCTGACCACTCGACATGGAGGTAACTCACAGACAAATCTTATACCGTTAAACGAGCAATGTTTGCATGACATTACAGTAAAACCAATGCGTCACGAAACTTAGATAACAAAAAACACAGAAAATAATGAAAACAAAATTTATTTATATATATATATATATCTAACGGTTTCGCTGAAATTTGTTTTGTAGGGGTTTTCGGGGGTGGAAAATCGATCTAGCTTAGCGTTAGATCCCGGAAAACGCGAATTTTCGCGATTTCATGCGTTTTTCTTTCGCGTTAGTAAACGCCAAATATGGTCGTTAATTTCGCCGACCGCGCAACGGCTGGGTGTAGCTCAGTCGTAAGAGGTCGGTCTAATGTTCGCAAACACATCGCAGGTGCCAGGGTTTCGAATCCCGGGCCAGTTTTTTTTGTATTTATAAGTTTTTTAGGGTTCCGTACCTCAAAGAGGAAAAACGGAACCCTTATAGGATCACTCGTGTGTCTGTCTGTCCCTCTGTTACAGCCGATTTCTCCGAAACTACTGGACCGATTTACTTGAAATTTGGTACACATATGTAAACCTGTGGCCCAAAGACGGACATGTAATTTAATTAAATTAAATTTAATCATAGGGGTCACTTTTGGGGGGTAAACTTGAAAATTAAAAATCAAAGTTATTAAAACTATATTGTGTTATATATCAAATGAAAGAGCATTTTATGAGCATTTGAAATATATTTTTTTTTAATTTTTAATTTTGGTACTTTAGAAGTAATTTAAGAAAATAGACAAAAAATGACCATTCCCCCCCCCCTTATCTCCGAAACTACTTAGCGTAAAATTTTCAAAAAAATACACGAGATAGCCCTCTACCTGTAGATTACAGGAAAACCTATTAGAAATCTACAGTCAAGCGTAAGTCGGACTTACGAGAAAAAACTCAAATTAAGATTTTCACTCACTGACGCTGCAAGCAGTTACTAAACGTCTTAAAATTTTGTAAGCGTGATGGACAGGTAGAAAGAAATTCATTTCTGTCTTTTTTTTTTTTTAGAAATTGTTCAATTTTTTTTTCATTTGCCAAAATGACTTAAGTTCCTACTAAAAAGGAGGCGCTTAAGACCGTTTGTAAGTGGACTGAGCAAAATTTTGTTCAAATCGGTCCAAAAAAGGTCTCTGTTGACGAAAACATAGAATTTGTGCCAACGACAGCCCAAATCTGAAGTCCATTTTGCTCTATCTCTTATCGTTTCCGAGATATATACGTAAAGTCTTGAAAGTGCGAAAAGTTAACTTTGCCATCACAGTCGTTCAGGCGCTCATGAGTTCTTTGTATGGAAAAGTCGAAAACCGACTCGCACTTGACCAATGTTCATAGAACGTGTTGTGGTTTTTTACGCGGGTCCGCGACTGACGACGTTCGAATGTTTTGTTCGGAAATGTTTGAGGGTGGTTTCTTTGAAACGTCGTCGGCGGCGGGTGGTTCGACGGGCGAAGGTCACACGCCGCACGCGACGGTGTGTATTCGTTTTGTACAATAGCAACGGACGGCGGGTGGCGTCTTGATATGGAAAATGACTGACTTCACTAAAGATAATGATGAACTCATTGAGGTAATACTAGAGAGGACACTGCGAGCAAAACGTTTGCGCTACAAACATAAGTCCATTGGACTTATGTTTCTGCCTGCACACAAATATGTAAAAATGCCTTCCTGCGCAACAAGATGCTGTTTAAGCCATACGGGAAAATCGAATAAAACTGACGTGTCACATTTCATCGGTTAGTATACACGCTATGTTAATCGATCTTTATTTAAGTAATTATTTCAATGAAGGGACGCGCTCCTCAAACGCGAAGCTATCGCTGCCATTTTGTTAAACGAAATCATAGATTAATCGCATCATAATCGCACAGACTTGACATGTAGGTAATGAAGTATAGTAATTGTGATTATATTCTGTTTGTAATATATAAAAGAGAAATGTTAAATTTATTTCACGTTATACTTATGAATACTACACAGTTCTAACACGAGTTGTAATCGATATTTTCATACAATAATAACCTATGATTTTTTTCAAGGGCAATTAAAGTAGGTATATGAAAAAAATCAATAATGTATTTTTGTTTCACTTAGTAGAACTTAAACATAGCACAATGTATGATAGTGCTAAAATTAAACTACTTACCCCCTTATTCATAAACGTTCACTAAAGTTATCAAGCCGATAAAGTTCGTTTGTCCCTTTCTTACCTTTCTATCACACCAATACGCCGAAAAGGGACAAACGAACTTTTCCCCTCACTAGCTCGGAAACACGTGTTTTGTCCTTTAATACCAGCGGGTAAAAACGCATTTTATCCACTAGTGGGTAAAGTAATTTGACCTTGAATAAATTCAAATTAACTGCTTTAAAATTGATAAATGTAGGTGAATATAGTAACAAAGATGATTTACTACCTGTGGAACTACTGGAAGCAGTGATAAACGCATTTTTTGCGTTGTTGTTTCCTCGCTATAGTGAGGGGAAAAATTTTGTGTTACACTCGGGTGCAAATGTATTTTACTTCTCGTGTGTTAAAAAACTCGCAAGTTCAGGATTCTATTCTCAACCCACTCGCTTCGCTCGTGGTTCAACTATAGAATCCTTTCACTTGCTCGTTTTTCAATTCCACACTCGGCGTTAAAATACAACTTTGCCCCCTTGTATAACAAATAACTATTATCGGCTTGATAACTTTAGTGTGCGTTTATGAATAAGGGGGTTAGTATTTTACAAAAAGTATAAAAAAAGTCTACACTAAGAGTGTCGCGTCTAGGTGGTTATTGGTCAAGTCTTACTCTATGACACGGTACCTCCCCACGCATGCGCCGCGCGCTACCGGCCGGAGCACAGACTTTGTTTGGGGTGTAATTTCTAGTATGTTAGTACATAGTAATTCAATGGATGAATTGTACTTCTGTGAACTGTTTTCGATATACTTAATCGAATATATGATGTAAATTTTACTTTACTTACAATGCAAGTGTTTGAGTACCAAGTTAAAAATTTCACTTTCTTTTTGCCGGTGTCATACAAAAATATCGTTTGACTGTCTCTTTTTTTGGGTAATATCAATATTTATATGGATAATCTTCTTCCTCTAAGAATTACAATGTAAGTATTTTTGCATTCATTTTGATCAGAGCACAACACAACAGTTCAAAAATCAGTCTACCAGAGCTTCTGAGTTCCATCGCCGACGACGGGTGACCAAGGGTCAGAAAACCCACGCACCCGCGACCGACAGCGTGTGGCACAGCGGCACATGCGGCTCACATCCAAACGCCGCCGGGCGCGTGTGACGGGCCAGAGAAACCAGGGCCTTAGGGCTAGGTGATTATCGCCGCGCTGCAAAGGACGCGCTGAGGGGGGGGGGCGGTGCCTACAGCAGTTGTAGTTGTATGCATACCTAGCTCACGCACACAGACGCATTCGCCGCGCTACAAGTATATCCTGGCGGCCGCGAGCAGTGGCCGCGAGTTCGCGGCCTACTCAGGGGTGGCGCACATTCTCACGGAATGCACGTTCGCACTTTCTAATTTAGTTTTTTAAGCGATGTCCGCGGGTGGAATGGCTAATACCTAATACTTAATTAAATAGACATATTGAATAAAATAAATACCAAAAGATATTCTTATACAGATCTACTACTGATTAAGTCCCACGGAAAAGTTCAATAAGGCTTGTGATGGTGGAACCTTGAACAAAAATATATAAATACAGCGTATATACCTAGAAAGTACTCAAGACTTGAATATAATAATATAACATTTAATGTGAGTATTAATTCGTTTGGATCCATTGGTAACCCTATCACCGGACGCCGCGCACGTGCGGCTCGTTTCTTTGTAAGAATGTTGTAGGTATTTAAAAAGGCGGCATTTCGGAAACATCAAAGCAGTGGGCCTTCTTTACTTGTGCTATTATATATTCTGTGGCGCCGCGCCGGTGTCCACGTGCGCTCTCTGCAGTGTGCGCTGCCGCTGCCACGAAACGTTTACCTACTCCGTGTAATACTGATAAAAGAAAGTATTGACATGAATTCACACGTTTCGGAAATGACTGTAGGTATTTTAAATATTTTGGCACAATATGTTTTTTGCCTCTTATTGCCTATTATACAATATATACATACCTACTATGGCAACTCTATCACAGCGCAGAATATGCAGAAGCCACATGGTGGTCTGCGACAGTTTCGTTTTCTTTCAACCCCTTATTTGCCAAGAGTGGCACTGAAGCTTTAGTAGTTTCATGTGTTCTGCCTACCCCTTTATGGGATACAGGCGTGATTGTATGTATGTATGTATACATACCTACTATAGCAACTCTATCACAGCGCAGAATATGCAGAAGCCACATGGTGGTCTGCGACAGAAACTCAATAGACATTTTTAGAGTTTTTAAAATAAGTACCTAAGTAGGTACGTGAAGTAACATGGTAAATTAAAAAAATATCATTAGATACTTATTGCGAAGGTGTAAACAATTTCCTTCGTTTTGCCACATATCAATAATTACCTATCTATATTAAATTCATTAATCCGTATACATTACATTTTTACAGTAGATACGGTAATACTCACCCCGTTATTCATAAACGTACACTAAGTTATCAAGCCGATAAAGTTCGGTTGTCCCTTTCCGACGTATTGGTGTGATAGAAAGGGACAAACGAACTTTATCGGCTGGATAACTTTAGTGTACGTTTATGAATAAAGGTGTTAAAATTTATAGCTACGAAATTTTACATAAAACACCTACTTTAAAATAAAATAAAAAATGTTGAATTTGGTTAACATTATAAAAGACCTCACGCAAGCTGTGCTAATTAGTTCGCGAATTCGTCGAGAGGTGGCGCTAAACACAATTATGCTCATTAGAGAACCTATACTTCTAGCCTAGCCCAGTCTTTAGACTTATCTGAGTAATGTAAAAGTACCTAATAGTTTTGTAGGTACGGAACCCTCGGTGGGCGAGTCCGACTCGCACTTGGCCGGTTTTTTTTTATCTAAAGACGTGATATAATAAAATAGAACGAGCGAAGCTCGGTCTCCCAGATATTGATACTTAATCTATGAAAGTTAGGGTTAGCCGTGGCATGAGACCGCTAGGGTCTCTCCAGACATATCGACGTGGAATCGACTTTCGTCGACCAAAAATCGCTCGTTGGTATGCACATGCGTACGGATGCGTTAAGCGACGACGACGCGTAATATACTTCACACTAACGAGCGATTTTTGGTCGGCTAGAGTCGATTCCGAGTCGATAAGTTTGGGGAAACCCTTATGGCTCAGCAACGACAGCGGTGAGCGGCGGCCATACATTGGAGCGAGACACAGCGATGGCACTTTTCATTCGCACGTATGGCTGCCGCTCACCGCTGTCGCGCTTAGACCAATGTCTTGGCTGGGCCGGGCGTAACGTAGTTGGCTGAAACTAGATACGTCCCCCCTGAATTCCAACGCATTCTTAGTAGCTTTGAGTTTCATGTTTTATTCAGATTAGCATTTTAAATAATTATTAGCAAAATATTTGTTTGTTTCCAGCTATCGCCCACCACCACCGGTAATCACGGAACAGCCTAAGTCAGCAGCAACTCATTTTGTGCCGTACGAGCGATCATATCCAAATACATTAGAAAGTCTTGCTGAGAAGGTGCATTCGTTCTATCCGTCTGATAGTGGAAGGTAATATTAACACACGCCACCTTAAGGCGTTTAAAAATTGAGGGAAAGGATAAATTCCCTAGGATTCCCTAGGATTACATAAATTCGCTCAGATTCAGCAGGCATCCATGGCTCATAAAAGTTCGACACCAGCCTTTACTTCTTTATTGTAAAAAGTATCCTAAGTCCTTTTTCGGGATTCGATCAAACTGTTTTGATCAATCGCAGCGTAAAGAGTAATTTGAAAAAAAGGCGAGATCAAATTATAAGTAATTTTATATTTATAATATTTAGGTGAGAGCGATGGCTGCGGCAAAGCCATAGGTCGCAGGTTCAAGAATCCTGCCGGAGGTGTGATTTTTCCATTTTTCCTTTAATTTAAAAATATTAACACAATCATCATCATACCAGCTTGTCATTCCTTTAATTATGAAGACTGACATGTTTAATTGTTTTCAGTTCGCGATTTAATCCACGAGTTCCACGATCTGGTTCAGAACAGCAGTTACCAAGAGCTGAAACTCACTCTGATTTTGGTCGGCATTCCTTGCTAAGGTCTAGCTTAAAGGCTTCTGCCGCTACTGGTGGTAAGTTCCAATTCAATTGATATAAATAAGGAGCTTTGATGTAGATTGTTACCAAGAAATTGCACTTAAATTTGTTCGTTATTTTCAGCTTCAAGTTTATCAAGATATAATCAAAGATATGGAGTCGGAATGGGAGCATCAGGATTACCAGGCAGTGGCATGACCGGTAGTGGTTTAACTAGCTCCGGTTTCGGAGGCCCTGGGCTTCCGTCTGGTCTATCCACCACTGGTCTTAGTGGGTTAACCGGTTCAAGCCTAGTAGGATCTGGCCTGACGAGTTCAGGTCTTGGAGGAGGCTTGACAGGATCTGGTCTCGGTACCCTTGGAGGTACTTACGGGACGACTGGTTTAGGACTACCGTCGTATAGTACGAAGTTCGGAACGAGCAGGAGGAACAGAAGTTTAGACTATTCGTCGGACACGGAGGCTACCGCGCCCACTAGAACGCCATATTACTCTGGATTGAGTGGGTATAGAAGCAGCACGCTGGGAAGGGATATTAGTTCGAAGTTTAACTCATTACCAAGGGACGTCAGGAATACGGGCCAGCGGTAAGATTAATTGCTTGTTATATTGTTTTATATCTCGATAATTAATAAAAACAAGACTCGCCACTAATTCTATTTTTTTTTATCAGGTTAGGGCTATCGAGGCGTGCAGGAAGTATTCTACAAGATGAACCGGAACCATTGTCTTCACGTTTAGATCTACGTTCTTCCAGAGGTAATTAATGAAACTTAATACTTACCTACATTATCGTTCCAAAGACTTCTGAAAAATAATGTAGAAAAATCTGTTATTGTTTTAATAATAAATTAATAAATAATTAATGCTCATGCTTAATTAATTGCACGACTCTCATTATCCATGTAACAATTTTAATCTCAAAGAGACACTTCTATGAGAATATTACTGCATAACTTTTAAATTAAGTTAGTGTTAATAGTCTGTTGAGTCTATACGATTCACTAAAAAAATTAAGCAAACCTAGCAGTAGAGTTAAGTACGTACAGTATTGTACTGGAGCCTCACCACAGGTTTACCATCTTCGCCGTCAGTGTTCACGTCGGACGAGTACCGCGCGTGGCTGTCTCGCGCGCCCTCCACCAGCGCGTTGTACGAGACGCTGCGCCCGCGCCTGCCCACGCACTACTCCGCGGAGAACATTCACGACGCACTCAAGAATGTGAGTATTCAAAAACTGCTGGTTTCAGTGCCACGCGTGCCGACCGCGTGGAGCGATCTGCACCGCAAAAATGTGTATTAAGTTCAGAGGGCGTAGCCGAATGGCATTTCTGCGACGCGAAACGAAATCGAAACGCCGCAGAAATGTAGTCTGGCTCTGTCGCGCCAACACGCAAGAGCGATGGAGATAGATAGCGAACAATAGTCATTTTTGTCATTTTTGAGATAGATAGATAGATAACGAAAGAGATATTATCGTGAGCGTTTGCGCATTCGGCTACGCACACAGGGTGCGTTTTAGAGTAAAGCGGACGGATCCGCGCGGACGGTAACATCACAACTTTATACTAATTGGCCGTGTCGATCGCTCAGCGCGGTTGGTCCGCATCACCCTAAAACCAGCCTTACGAGTAAGGGCCGTTGTCAACCAATAGGGTATTGTCGGGCACCTGACACCCGGGTTAAGTAAATGTAAGAAGAAAAGACACGCAGTCGGTAACTGTATTGACAACAATAAACCTTAAATTTAATACATACTTATTGAGTGGCAATGTGGTATCTTTTACTTGAAAATTTCCCCTGTTTTGGAATAAAGATCTTGAAGAGACCTTTGCAAAGCAATGATATTGAGTATTCTTCTAACTCAACAAACCTTACCACTCTCAGATGGAAAGCGGCAGCCGTTTCGGGTCTTCCCTCGGTTTAGCGAATCGGCGCGTAGAGCGGCCGCGGCACCTGCCTGCTCGCTCGCTGTCTTCTCAGCAGCTCGGACCGACGGCCGGCGGGTCTCCATCGGCGCGACGCGTGAGGCAGTTACTGGAACTGGGCTCGAGGTTCAACTGCCCGAACCCCAGCCCAGTGCCGACGCCTGGTTCAAGACATCACCGCCATCTAGATATAAATCCCAATGGTGAGTATTTATTGGTTAATGTTTGGGGTCTAACCCATATATGCTCATTGGATCGTTTTCTGCCCACTGCAGAAAACTCGCTTCTTACTCATTAAATATAGTAGAGAATTGTGCCTGGCACCACAAGGGGTGGAATTACAAAACAAGTTATGTGCATATATGGACTAAGGCAGTTGCAATAATCCAGTCGAGTTTAGAAATCCGTTTTAAGTCATTGTTGTTTTATGGACTAATGCAGTTGCAATAATCCAGCCGAGTTAAGAAATCCGTTTTAAGTCACTGTTGTTTTAAGGTAGGTACGTAATACCATGGACCCACACTGCTAGATACATCTACTAGATGTAATTGATATCTGATATCAAATCAATATGTGTGAGAAAACCGGACGACATACGATGTAGCTACTTTTGAATGACCGAATCAGCAACCTTATATGGCTCAAATTTATATAATGTTGACAAACTTAGCTAGAAATCAACTTGAGAGAATGGGTCAAATTAAAATAATGTTGACATATATTTTGATTGTTCTTTAATTTAAGAGTTATCATCTTGTCGGTGAAGTATTACCCATTTCTAAAAAGTACAAATACAAAAAAAGTCTAAAATTACTTTATAGGTGCAAATGACCTCTCGATAAAATTTATACTTAAAACCAGATGCACCAATTTGACGCATTATAAAACCCAACATTCTCTATTCCAGAGTTCCTAAAATACAAAGTGGAGAAGCCAGGTTCAGGCGGGCTGTCGGCCTCCATGACCGGCCTGTCCCGCCTGTCGGGCGGCGTGTCGGGCATGCTGTGGGTGCACCTGCTGGCTGGCCGGAACCTGCGGCCGGCGCCCACGGGCTCTCGCCCGGCTCGCCGCCGTCGGGCCGCTGGCGCCCGCGCAGCCGCCGTGGCGCCCAGGGACCTGTATTGCGTGCTTGAGTGTGATCGAGTTCATAAAGCGAGGACTGTGGTGAGTTATTTTTACTTCTTTCTTCACTGTAGATTGTGGCCGTTCTTATTTATCATATTTTTGTCGATGAACCAGAATCCATTTTGATGACATGGTTGGCACCTTTTGGTATTTGGCCCACCAGAAACTGCCATCCTCCATGTGAAGAATCAGGAAGACACATTATTACTTCACATTCTCTGCTAATTCTCTTCTTCTGTACTTGAGCAACTTTCAAGAAAACTTTCAGAAGCATGTTCAATTTTACCAAATATGGGTTACCATATGGGGACCGTTAAGTCCCAAATTCAATATTCTTTATCTCTTTCTCATTTTCTTTTTTCTCATCTGTAAATATAAATATTTTTCATCAGGTCCGTACAGGCGAGCTTCAGTTTGACTGGGACGAGTCCTTCGAGCTAGAGCTAGTGGACAACAGACAGTTGGACGTGCTGGTGTACTCGTGGGACCCGCAGCATCGGCACAAGCTATGCTACCGCGGTGCTGTCACTCTGCCTGATTTGTTGGCTAGGTCGCCTAATCATCAGCTGGCTATTAAGGTACGCGTATGTGGAGACAGCTTCAGTTCAACTGGAACGAATCTTTCGAGCTGGAGTTAGAGCTACCTACATACAGCTGAACGTACTGGGTGTGCTCATGTTACCGCGGAGCTGTCCGACTTGTTGGCGAGATTGCCTAATCACCAATTGGCTAAGATACAGGAAGTTATAGACGTGAAACTTTCGTGAGACATAATTCAAATATTTAATCAATATACGGTTGTACTCACGTTATTATATTGCGACTGTTGCGACATGTTTCAGGTCATTTGGAAGACCCATCCTCAGGCATATAGGAGTGCTCGCCGCGGCTAGACTCCGTGCACTGCCCGCATGTGGATTTTTACTCAGCTGTCTTCTGTTACAGATGGAGCCCCGCGGTACGCTATACGTGCGCGTCCGTCACACGGAGCCGCACGAGCTGTTCCGAAGACGGCCGGCCGCGCCACGCCTCTCGCCGCCACCGTTGTTCGGGGCTGAGCTCGACGCGGTGGTGGCACGGGAAGTGCGACCTGCGCATGCGCCGCCAGTGCCTCTTATCGTGAGACGTTGCGTTGAGGAGATTGAGCGGAGAGGATTGGATATTATAGGTGAATTTATTTCCCTAACCTAACCTAATGCGGACAAGAATATTCACAGTTATTACACGTTCACACAATTTTACGACGAAATTTTTGCCGAGCCTCCCGTTTTCTACCGGATGGCCCTAAAAGCAACCAACGCCAAAACAAAAAGGGGTGATAGGACACCTCATCAACTTATCACACATTATCACATTAGGCGAATTTGATCTTAATAAAAATGACATGGTTTTTGAGATATTAGCTGTTTAATTTACAAAACATAAAGAAAATAAGTAAAAAAACCGGCCAAGAGCCGTGTCGGGCCACGCTCAGTATAGGGTTCCGTAGTTTTCCGCATTTTTCTCGAAAATTACTGAACCTATCAAGTTCAAAACAATTTTCCTAGAAAGTGTTTCTAAAGATCTACTTTTGTGATTTTTTTCATATTTTTTAAACATATGGTTCAAAAATTTTTGGGGGGGGGACACTTTTTTTTCTTTAGGAGCGATTATTTCCGAAAATATGAATATTTTCAAAAAACGATTTTAGTAAACCCTTATTGGGGGGTACCTCAACATATTGGTATCAAATTTCAGTTTTCTAGTGTAGTAGTCACTGAGATATCTAGAAAACTATGTCATTTCATTAAGGTCAAATTCGCAAAATGTGGTAGCTAATGAGATGTCTTATCACCCTTTTTCATTTTGGCATTTGTTTTAGGGAGACCCGGTATAACGGATTGTCATGATCGTGAAACGAAGTGTAAAACGCTTTGGCTCGGAGTTTTTAATATGAGATGGTTCCCTAGTACAGTAGGGGGTAACTGTTTAGTGTTTACTAGGGGGCTCTTCTCAACTGCCTTTTTTGTATTGAAATCCTAACAATAACAATTTTGCAGGCCTATATCGATTATGCGGGTCAGCGAACAAGAAGCGCATTCTCCGTGAGTCGTTCGAGAGGAACGCGCGCGGAGTAGAGTTGGCACCAGACTCGGTGCCCGACATCAACGTCATCACGGGCTTGCTCAAGGACTACCTTCGGGAGCTGCCGCAGCCGCTGTTCAGTCGGTGTTTGTACCAGATGACGCTTGATGCACTGGGTTGGTATTCTGTGCAGTTCTTGCTGAACTACACTAGTTACATATATGGTTCACCCAAGAATTGCACTTTTCGTAAGTCGTTCGAGAGGAACGCGCGCGGAGTAGAGTTGGCACCTGACTCGGTGCTCGACATCAACGTCATCACAAGCTTGCTCAAGGACTACCTTCGGGAGCTGCCGCAGCCGCTGTTCAGTCGGTGTTTGTACCAGATGACGCTAGATGCGCTGGGTTGGTATTCCGTACTCCTGTAGAAGTGTATGCGTGTGTAAGAGCGGTAGTAGAATTGAAGGAAACGGCTGACTGGCTAGCATGAGTTGTGTTCTCGCGTTCGTGAGTTCATATTTGAGATGTTATTGTGAAGTAGCCAGAGAGGATGCATCCTATGCTAGTAGGTATGGTTTGTGATTGTGTCTTGCAATAAAATAAGTTCTACAACATTCTGTTCATTTACTAGTATTATTATTTTCATACAGGAGTATGTCTTCCGGATGACCGAGAAGGCAACGCCCGTCTCATGGCTTCGATAGTAGAATGCCTGCCCCGCGCCGCGCGCGCCACCCTGGTCTTCCTACTAGACCACTTGGCGCTGGTTGTGGCTGCTCAAGACCGCAACAAGATGTCGCCACAACATTTAGCGGTGGCCTTAGCGCCCCCGCTAATGCTCCACTCTCAACCGCCTACGGACCTCGACTATCAAAGACCGATCCATGTGCTTCAGTGTCTACTCCAGATATGGCCGGCGCCTAAACGTTCAGGTAATGTCATTTCGCATATTACTTGTTTCCTTTATACATCAAACCATTAGATTTGACCGCACTGTAGACAAAATATGAACACTACTAACATGATGCAAATCATTCTAAAATTGAACATACAACTTGCATGCACAAATCATCACTAGTAATGATTATTATTTCTGGGAAAATCCCAGACTGAAATCTGGAGCTACTTTCAATGCGCTTTAGTTTACTCAAATTAAGTTCAGAAATCGATGAAAAAGTCACCGTAACCAAAAGTATTATATATTATTTCTCACATGCAACTGGCGGGATACCCCCATTTGCCAGAATTTCATTTGCCATAATTTTATTTGCCATCCTATTCAACAATCATAATATTGTTTCTCATAACAACTTATGCCATAATCATTGTTTACTATATTAATCTAGTGCCAGAAACTTTGTTTCCCATAAAGTCAGTTTCCATAATGTCATTTGTCAGAATCATCGAAATCCGTAATTACCACATTCCATACCATCATTTGTCATACAAATTAGCGTCCAGAAAAGTCAATTTCCATAATGTGCTTTGGCAGAATCGAAAACTACTATAATAGGTAAGGTAACTGTCCCATATTACGGGAACTTAAGACGTTTCCTACTTTGAGTGAGGATTGTAAAAAATATGTGAAGTTTCTAGTCGTGTTAATTATTTTATTTTAAGGATAAGTCTTCTACGATGGATTTAAGACACTATTTTGCATCGTAACTTCTAATTTATAGAAATTACCGTTGTTTTACTTAACCCTTAGTTTGCCCATAATTCCGGGATACAATTTTGGTATGGCTTCAATTCCGGGAGTCGTTGTACGTAATTACGGGATACCTTTAAAGTCCACGTTGTTGAAGCATAATGTAAAAAAACGAATTAAAAATATTGTTTACATAAATATATAAATGCACATATCGTTTTGATAGATGCTTATACAGAGTGTATTTTTTATAATTGGCAATGTTTTGATGGGTTGGGGTGGGATGGGAAATATGATATTTTACGGTATAACTATTGTATGATATAATGACAGAGTGTTATAAGTTTTACTGTCTGTCTAAGGCATCGCTTTCGAATGGATGAACCAATTTAGATTAGTTTTTTTCGTTTGAAAGCTGAATTAGTCGAGAGTGTTCTTAGCCATGTTTGATGAAAAACGCTTTACGATGTCGGGGTTTTTTTTTTTCAAAATTTAATTTCAATCCAGAAGCTATTGCCGGTTATAAAAATTGCACGGTACTCGTGAAAATTTCTGTTTTTTGGTACTGGTGATCACTGAGCTACACCGTATAGATATATGGTGGTGATACGTTATTCAAGTATGTATATATAAATAAATAGTACTCAATAAATAAATATTATAGGCCGTTCTTACACAGATTGACTGTATGACTAATTTGTACTATTTTATATTTATATATGTCTATCCTATTAGTTATTATCCTCATGTAAATTTTAGCTTTCTAGTAGTAATAATGATTGAGCTAAATCGTAGACGGACAGACTGACTCAAACCAATATGCGATATAAAGATTTTTAGCTAACTAAGGAAGTTTAAAAACATAATAGTCGGGTCTCTATACCTTATTTTGTGTTTTTATATTTTAATATACTTTATATAGGCATACCGGAATAAGATACACTCATATAAAGTCGTGTACTTTTAATTACGGCAGTCAAAACGAAGGCTATATTAAAAGACAAACAAATTTTTTTTCTTAGTACATTGGAAGATTATATAACAATTATACTCAAAACATCGAAATAAGTAACCTTTGTGCTTTAATTTTGTGAAATAAAACAAATTTAATGTCGATGCCACACTCCAATATTTCGCACGTATTACTCAACGAGTATACATTTCGTACTCAATTATGAGACTAAAATCTAAAAAATATATGTACCGTAATTATGTCACTATAATCTGTAATTTTTACTCAATAAATTTACATCAAATATATAAATATACTTCACCGCAAATAGTAATAAAACATAAAAACATTGCGGACTGTGTTTCCGTTATTCCGGGATACTCCCGCAATTATGTACACCGCGTCAAAATGGTGTACATTATTCCGGGAGCGGGTATTTTAATTAAAATATGCTTGAAATTAATTTGAAAAGATGATATAAATGTCTTTTAATAACTATAAGACAATTATTAAACTTACCCGCATCACAGTAAACCCTTAAGAAGTTCCGCTGCCGCGTTAAGCTCACCGTCAAACACGCCCATAGAAACCACTGCGTGGTTGCGACTGACGCGTTTGGAGGTACCTCACGGCTTCAAAAGATATGATAGATATTCGAAAATCGACTTTTTTGGTTCTATTTGATCTATAGTTAATAAAATACTGCCTTAAATTAAGATTTTACTGATAGTTTCCTTATTTTGCGACAAAAACCAAAGTATCCCAGAATAATGTACCACATTTTACTATCCCGGAATAGTGTACAGTTACCTTACTAGAAGGACTAGAGAATGAAACTGCTATCAGAAAGTAGGTTAGGTTAGGTTAGAACTGTGACCCCCTAGAAAATGAAACTGCTATCAGAAAGTAGGTTAGGTTAGGTTAGAACTGTGAACCTCTGGAAAAGGAAACTGCTTGAAAAGTAGGTTAGGTTAGGTTAGAACTGCGACCCCCTGGAAAATGAAACTGCTATCAGAAAGTAGGTTAGGTTAGGTTAGAACTGTGACCCCCTGGAGAATGAAACTGCTGGAAAAGTAGGTTAGGTTAGGTTAGAACTATGACCCCTGGAAAATGAAACTGCTATCAGAAAGTAGGTTAGGTTAGGTAATAATATGGGCAACAATTAATATGGCAATAATTGCTTATGGCGTTTGAATATTCTATGAAACCATATTATTGCACTTAATAATATGGCTAACAAATAGTATGGCATTGTATGATTATGGAAGGTAATATTCGGATAAACAACGAGTATGTCATATGATTTTTATGGTATGTTTACCATCAATCATTCGGGCAAATGAAATTCAGGCAAGTTAGATTCGGGCAAATGAATATTATGTTAAATGACTGTCGGGCAAACAATAGACAACCGCAACTGGCTACACTAAATATGTGTGGGCTCAATCTATAGTCTATTGGATAATTAAATATGATATACGTAAAATTCAAAATATTGCTTCTAAAAATCCTACTTTTGGCTTGTGAGAGCTGTGTTTTAGTTTCTTAATGTTAGAAAATAACCTACTCTGGTGTTTCAAGTAACTTTGTACACATAACAAGAAAGTTCATAGTTTTGCATTATTATGTACTAATAAACTTTCTGATTAGGAAAAAATGTTATTAAATTTAAAATTAGATTAGGAAGATAAGCAAATTTTTCACTAATTTGAACTTATCGACTAGACAACTGACCCCGTAGCCAAATGGCATTTGGCCACCGAAACGCCGCAGAAATGTAGTCTGGCTCAGTCGCGCCAATACGCAAGAGCGATAGAGATAGATAGCTACAAAAGAGATATTATCGTGAGTGTTTCGTGAGCGTTTGTGCATTCGGCTACGCACACTGATTTCTTCGATTTCTGAAACGTAGCATACACTACACAACAGCAGCGGCTGGTCCATACAAGCCGATTCCCACCGGCTTGCCTAAAATTAATTGCTAGTAAAGTACCTTAATGTTAAGGTAGGTTTCTTTTTGCTCAGTGTTGCCTAGCAGAAATTTTCACCAGCCGCCACTGCTACACAATCAAGTGAACACATCATGTGCCGGGCTAAGCAGTACCTTAACGCATGTATGTTTGTAGACAGTTCGGCGCGGCGAGCCAGCAACCGGGCTGCGTGGAAACAGAGTCAGTGCGTCGCAAGCGGCCTCACTCATCCTCCCCCAAGGTAACTCACCAATACGACTATAACCATAGAGGAATAAGTAAGGGAAGAGTTGTAACTCCATACATCAGTAAATGCGAGTTATTTGTAGTGACATCTATCGTCATTCACTCGTCAATCACGCGCCAACTAGCGTAAATTATCAGTACTGCTACTTGTCAATAGACGTCACGACGAACAAAAAGTCTATTGCTCAACAATTTTTAGCTAATATTACAATAGTATTAATCAGTACTTTGCTTTCAATTACTTCAGCTTATAATATAAGGTGTAAACTGTTTTAATATTACATTTTTGGCAGACGCAATACTGTCGGCACCTAGTGTCGAGTAGCAGTACTGATATTTTACGCTAGTTGGCGCGTGATTGACGAGTGAATGACGATAGATGTCACTACAAATAACTCGCATTTACTGATGTATGGAGTTACAACTCTTCCCTTACTTATTCCTCTATGCTATAACCTAACCACAAAATTAAAATTTAGAAAAAACCCCCGACCGCGACATAGTAGACCGATTTTCATGAAACATGGCTAAGAACACTCCCGATTAACTCAGCTTTCAGACAAAAAAACCTAAATCTAAATCAGTTCATCCGTTCGGGAGCTACGATGCCACAGACAGACACACACACAGACAGACAGACAAACAGACAGACAGACACACACACTGACAGACACGTCAAACTTATAACACCCCGTTGTTTTTGCGTCAGGGGTTAAAAATGAATCATTTTATCAGTATTTATAGGTATTTACTGCACTATCGGCGTCATACTACAGCACTTAGCAATTATTTTGTAAATGCATAACTATATGGCACGTTCATCAACAATACATTTAATAACCCATAACAACTTCCGCTTTTTTTTAAACCAACAATTTTACCTGCGATTAAATTATGGAGAATGGATATAGCAATGAATCGTACGATCGTAATTTTAAAAAGTGGCAATTCTAATTCAACTTCAGCTAGTTTCAATTTAATAAGCTTAGAGCCATTGAGTGAAATTTAAATTTTATGCACACAGAAATAATTCAGTTTATAATTAAAATAATAAAATATTAATCATTAGGTACTTAATTTAATACTTTACAAAATAGATTAAGTCTTTCAAGTTCATCTATCGATGACGGCTGCAAAAGTAGTTATAGTGGAACATAGACCCATTCTCTGTGTAGTGGAATTAAAGAAATATGATTCTAGATAGTCTAGATACATATTTCAGCAGATTTTGTAAATAGATATAATCATCGGTTGACAACCAAAACTCAAGCTACATTAAATTATGATTATGATAACACATTCAAAGGACCCGTCTGGCGGGCACTCTTGTCGTTGATAATTTTTTACTTACGACAATGTTATCGCTTATCGGGTACGCATCCAGTGGCCTATTTCACCAAAGTGACATTGCACTTGACAGTAACATTGCTGTATCTATTATTTGATTGATAAAGTAACAGTACTGATTTAAACTTTCACGATTTTTACACACATATTTAAAATTGCAAACGGGACTTAATCGCGTATACGAGTAAGTATGTTTTTAACCCTCCTCCTTTCTTGAAACGCTGGAGGTGTTAAGACATAGTTAGTTATATATGAGAAATTAAGTCCCGTTTGCAATAAACGGGGAAGGGTTACTCTCGGACGACAATTGTCACTGTCGGGTGAAAAAATTCACTGTGGCACAGAACATCACACAGATCACAGAATATCACAGAGCTTAATATGCGCTGGCACTGAATGCGTTACAAAATACGATAAAATGGTGGTCTCATATTTAAGAATATGTTGTCGAAATTAAAGACCCGTACATACATACCGGGTGAAAAAAAAGGACCGTTCAAACTTTGCAACGTGACTTTTGAGGTCATAATGAACAACTTTTGTTATGGACCAATGCTGAAATCGCGAAAAAAAAAATTTGGCTGGGTTCCATGGAAATTAGAAGCATCATGACAGTCGAAATGTATGAAACAGCCAATTTTTTTTGCAATTTCAGCATTGGTCTCATAATAAATATTGTTTTATAATCAACAAAAGTCACTATGCAAAGTTTGCCCGGTCCGTTTTATTTCACCGTGTATGTGATACTAGTTTTGAAGTATTGGTTGTGAGCCTTGGAATCATACTTGTTCGGCAGGCCGAGTTCCGCCCTCAGTCAGTCCATATCGGCCTCAAGTGGCAGCATCAGCAGCATCTCCGCCGCCAGCTCTCTCGGCTCGGCCCGCGCCCGACCGCTCGCCGCCCGCACATGTTCGTATACACTACACGAGAGTCAATATCTCAAAAACTATAAAAAGTAATTCAAAAATTGAGAATACAACTTAAAGAGAATTTCAACAGCTTTCATTTGATATAGTGATTATTTCGGTAACACACGTATAGTTTTTGAGATACTTATAAGCGAAACACCGAAACGTATTCAATACGTTCAATCCCTCCTCTGTCCCCGGCTTATTGACTGTCTTTTGATATGTTCACATTCACCTCTAAAGAAAAAAGTTCCGAAGTAAAATATTATGTTCCAAGCATTTCTTTCTGTGACTTTTCATTCCCTAGCCTATACAAGATTAATTTAGTGTGCTAATGTTTATAAAACCAGATAAGTAAAATATACAAAGTAAGGTGCAAAATCATATGTCAATGCTTATTCTGCTTTATGCTTCTTGCAAGCACTCATTTAGTCAATCCATCCTCATGGGCACAGAATAATAATTTTAGTCACTTCTGTTTTCTAAAGCATTGGGACCATATAAACTCTACTTATAGCGACGAATTTCATAAATTAATGAGTTGTGTTTTGGTGTAGGTTCTCTCATCAGTCAGGGCCGGCCAATATCGTCCGCAGTCGCCTCTCCGCGGGCCTCTGCCCGCTCCGCCTCGCTCCCGTCAGGTGACAGTCTCCTCTCCCGGTTCGCCCAGCAGTAGCTCCGGCAGCCACAGCCCGGCGGACACAATCAAACACGGGGGCTCCGTGTCCTCGATCCTACGGCAGCCCGACCGAGCCGCCTCTCCGAGAGCCTCCCCGAGGAACTCGCCTCGAGCCTCTCCGCGGGACTCCCCTCGGACGAGCACGCCCAGAGATGGCACTCCTAGAGACAGTACTCCGCGGGACCTGACGCCTGGGCGCGAGGCGGGCTCGCGGGACTCGCCGCGGTTCGCCATCCCGGGCACGTCGGCGGGGCTGGCCGTGACGCTGAACTCGGGCGCGGGCGGCGGCGCGCTGAGCCCGCGCTACTGCAGCGCCACCAACCCGTTCCTGCAGCAGTACGACGCGGAGGAGGAGGCGGAGGCGTGGCGCGCCACCGACATCTTCTCCCCTCCCTCATCCACGCACACATAGTGCTCATAGCGAATTGAGATTTTCTAGTCAATTTTTTTATCGAATCGAAAGAGTGCTACGATTCTGCTGTATATTATGTTGTTTATCGAGCGTGGTGCGCGTTCGTAATGTTTGTTATATATAGAGCGAGTTACGATGTATATTATTGTGAGAATGTACACTGACGCGCGAGGCACCCGCCTCGCCGGCCGCCGACGCTCCGCCCCGTAGCCTCTATAGTGTTTATCGTATTGTAATGTACATTGTATATAATTATATACGTATATGCAGGTACGCTCCAGTTTTGTACCCTTCGGTCGGATCTGCGGCGGGCGGCCCGAGGCGCTACACACATCATCCCACATATCAGACGCTTGTGCGCGCTTTCGGCGCAGGCTCTAAACATTCCTGATGAACTTAGGTTCAAACTACATTAATAATAATACTGTCCGAGGCGTCGACAGAACGCACAAGCCAGTAGCTCGAGTAGGGAGAGAGTATCATAGATCAGACGTACGGACTGTCTTGAGACTGAGACCATATCAGAGTAGTTAGGGGCTGCGAGCCACACGCGGGGTCCCCTCGGAGAATGAGCGATCCACTTATACTATAAACTTTGAAATTTTGCTATATTCAGTTACCCGATGCAGAGTTTAATCATAATAAAGCCAAACATTAAAATTAATAATTATCAACTAAAATATTGACAAGTAACAATAACATTTTTAATATAAATAGGGTTAAGAAACATTTAAACAAATCGCCTTTTCTGCGAGGGAATGGTATACATTAGGTCGAGTTCCGGTCGCAATCTCAAGATCAGAGGAGCTATGTTCAAATTCCGAAGTCAGATTCATAATCTTGAAAATAATTAGGTCAATCTAGAATAATCTAGAAACGGTTTCCAGTTATTATCAAATCGGTGTTTCGGTATTTGAAAATAGAGTCTCAGTTCAATTATATTACTGGAGCGTCTGCTAGACATATAAGAGTGGGAGAAATCGACCAATGACTGCATTGATTCAGTAATCATCACTGCCATGATTGGTCCATTTTTGATAGAAAACATAATATTGTATACACTTGTTTATATGTCTGTCGGAAGCTATATGGTTACCAGACACTTTTGAGCAACACTTCAAGACAAAATTTTGTTGTTGATAACTGTTTTATAAACCATTTGCACAAATAACACGACTGATATGGGACACAAAAAAGTTTTGATACTTGATTTTTTACCTGCCCCTCGTTTTTAATGATACGTTACTTTGGAACCTCGCTTATAATAATAATGTAGCTCTTACATATTCGTCCACGAATTTCAATCACTAAGGATGGGGTTTCATAATAAACTATATAAGAATACAGTGAATAGCTTTTTATACAGAACGCCTATCTATATGTGGGATTAATTATTCTTAGAGCCTTATTATATTGAACTGAGTCAATCGATATCAATTATAGTTATACCAAGTTAATTGCCAGTGATTTTAATAGCCCCGTCAGTGCAGGGGTTAAGTAAACGTTATATTTTCAAAGAAAATTGTCCTTTAAACTAACACTTGCACCGGCAGGGCTATCGAAAACATTGTCAACTTAGCTTAGTGTAACTCTAGTTTGGAATAACAGAAAATCAATTCATATTAATTATTATCATTGATTGATGTTTTAATTAACCTACTCATAATGAGTATTTAATGTACCATCGTACCTCATCCTTAAAATTCTGACGTGAATAATCAGGGTTTCTTGGTGATAGTTTTCGAGAAAGATTGTAGAACTAGCATCCAATGCTTAAGGGAAACGATTCAATTGATTTGCATTTAAATCACTGCCTACTAGCAGTGCCTAGTCGCTTACAGACTATATAATCGGCCAATAATATTTATAAGGGGATGTCCGAGGTTATGTATGCAGAGGTGATCGTTTGTAGATGATGTTTATCAGTGGCGGCTGGTGAAAATTTCTGCTAGGCAACACTGAGTAAAAAGAAACCTACTTTTACATTAGGTACTTTACTAGTAATCAATTTTAGGCAAGCCTGTGGGAATCGGCTTGTATGGATCAGCCGCTGCTGATGTCTATATACCTTGTTTTGAAAGAGAAGGAGGAATATCTTTATGTACTTATAAGAAGTGCACATAATTATAAAACTATAAATAGGTGGCGCTGCCAACCCCTCGTGGGCAAATTTCAAATCGCTGACAGCGTACTTCACTCCGTCAATTTCATGTCAATCACTTGGTGGTCCCGTAACGCCATCGGAGAGATTACTAGGTAACTATAATTGAGAACCGATTACTGGACACTTTTTAGACAGTTCTACTGTGACAGGTTTTCCACCTTCTTTTTCTACACTCCATAGTTTTGAATAAAAAAAAATCAAACTATCTGTCATTGTCCTGTCATAGCTTTCACCTGTTTATACATAACCTCAAAGATAATGAAGTCAGACAGTATTTAAAGTTCCTGGGGCTTCGTTATGAAAGGTTAATATGAGATTCGTGCACGGAATAAACTACTACAATAATATTTAATATGGTACGAGTAATATACCAATGTTTATCTATCTCTGTATACTGTAGACATGATTGTAAATAACCTTTATGCCGTCATATATACTCTTTGTACGTCGGTACATTTTGTTGGATATTGGACGTGTTATTGCATTGTATATGATATGACAGACATTAAGTATATTTCTGAAACAGTATAAATGTTTAATAAGTCAAAAGCTTTCGGTACGTCGAGGTGAATCGGATCTAACGGACAATCTTCTGTTCTTTAGAAGGCTCTGATGAGCCGTGGCAAAAGGCCGTGATAACTCTAGGAAGAAGAAGCAAATTCTTATGCCAAAAGTAACACAAGTCTCTTTGTATACGGTGAAATTCCCGATTCTCCATTTGATCCGATTCACCTCTGTATAGCCTAACTAATATTTTCTTGATATCTCGGTCGGTAACACCGTTTCTAACTCACCATCATCCTCCTTGCGTTATCCCGGCTTTTGCCACGGCTCATGGGAGCCTGGGGTCCGCTTTGACAAGTAATCTCAAGATTTGGCAGAGACACTAGTTTTACTAAAGCGACTGCCATCTGACCTTCCAGCCTGAAGGGTAACTAAGCCTTTTTGGAATTAATTCGGTTTCCTCACGATGTTTTCCTTCACCGAAAAGCGACTGGCAAATATCAAAAGACATTTCGCACATAAGTTCAGACAAACTCATTGGTACGAGCCGGGTTCGAACCCGCGACCTCCGGATCGAAAGTCGCACGCTCTTTCCGCTAGGCCACCAGCGCTTCTCATTCATCGTTTCTGACTCCTCATTTCTTTGTATAATAACTTGACAATTTCCCCTTGTCAAAATCATACATTAACGTACCTAATCTAAAATGTGCTTATAACAAACATTTGTGCAAACACATGTCCAACGTCCAACGCACTGACGAGTAACTAATACGATAACGTAGCTTTAACATTTGTGATTGGCTTGAAGTGTCGCTCGACAGCCCGTAGCCGGCCGCGGCAGCAGTAGTGTGTAGACTGCGGCGCACAGCTTCTGTTGGCTTCAGAGCGGCGGTCGCTATGAGAGGAAATAACAGATAACTTTACTTGTTCTAGTTCAAAAGGTTACTTGAAAAAAAAAACATTAATCGGTGGTTTAAAAACGGTTACTTGAAGTAACCATAAACGTGTCATTTCCAACCAAAGAAACCTCTCTTTGACGCTTATGATAACAATGATTTGACAAAGATATTACAACTCACGTGCTAATGGTAAGCGACAAAGTGAAAGATTTCGATACAAATAATCTTCCCTTAAAATTTACGTTATAGTTTTAAAAGCACCCCTGTGGTGTCAGACGTTCTAACAATGTAAGAAATCAATATGCCCATACTGATAAGTTATAAAATACAAACATATTGACGTCATTTTGTCATGTAGGGTAAAAGAAATACAGTCTAGGAACCCAAACTTCAATTTCACTGTTCAGTTTTTTAAATTTTTTTTTATTGGTATGATTATTTTTATTACAGTTGTATAAAATTGACCTTTTGAACTATAATTCATGTTTAACTATATATTAGAATAATTCTTAAAGTGACATTCTTATGCTATCATACTTTATCACCTGAACGTAAAGGAGTTGATGTCAATTTGTATAGAGTTGGTAAAGCAATATTTTTAAATGAACTACATACTCGAATAGCCTAGCTCGATGTTAATTTTATTGTTTGGGAATATATAATGGCAGAACAAATTATTAAAAAAAAAAAGTGACAGAAAGCCTTAAACACTGATTTAATTATCGATTTTACCGTAGAATATACATAATTAAATACCAATTTTAATACGTTATTGGTCTGCCCAGATGTAGTTCAAACGAAATAAAATTAGTAGGTATAATATAATTTGGGACCGTTGTTATAAAAATAACGAGCGTATAGAAATGTAACTATACTCTGTTCACCGTAACTTTGAATTATCTGATGAATATAGAAGGCTACTTTTTGACAAAAAGTACCGATTTGTTGGTAGGTCAATTAGGTGAGTTAAAAATTGCCGTCAAAATATTGACAACTAACAAAGCGGTGTCATGAACAGGAAATAATAATGGAACTTACAAGATGCTCATAAATATCTAAACAAGACTCAATAGTAAATATATTAAGTAGAGTTGAGATATTTTTGGACAAATATGTTCTATAACGGCTGTAGTTTATACTATAAATAGCCAAAAGGTCTCATTTTTACGCTTTGACAAAAAAGAGTAAAAATTAAAACGTGGCAACATCGTAGTGTCGTCTCATTTTCTCACACATACTCGTATTGATTTGAAAGTGACGACACCACAATATTTAAATATAGTCTATTTGCCAGACTACGAATATTGTGCTTATGGTAAGCGACAAAGTGTGACCTTGACTAGACTTGACACAAATAATCATGATACTTTGAACGGACTATAGGCGTCGGATTAAGTATGGGTGATGAAAGTAAACGTTAACTCATTAAATCTTTCAATAATATTTATAGAAAGAATTATTAAGTCGTTTTTAAATAGTGAAATTTTATTTGTAATATAATAAAATATTTATATCAAATGCATTGTAGATAATCAGTGATTATAAATTGTCTCTCTTAGCGACGACCGCTGTACGTTTGTGTTGCGGGCCCCGTCCCGATGATATCAGTATTTCGACATTGGTAAAGTAGCGTTACTACGTGTACTTAAGGTAACGAAACGCCGCTCGTATCTGTACTGGGCGGCTGGAACACAGACGAAATAAATAATACGACGTTAAATGCCTTTTATTTCCCTCGTTTATGCCACTCCTGTAGGTCTGGCTCCATATACCTACTTGGTGTTTGTAACAAACACCAAACTACACCCAACATAAACATTACACCCACCACCTTGATGAACATGCCAGTTTGACGAACACTCCTTTGGTTAAAGTAAGAACCGAACACCGATCACTAACAAACACAAAACAAATTTGTATCTATCCCCAAGTTTCGTGCCAAGTAGTTGTTTGTCGTTGTTTTACAGATAAATCGTCTATGAATTTAATCAAAAATGAAGGCATCTACCTTTTTTACTTTATTTTAGGCATAATTAGAGGAAAAATGCCGGATTATTTGCAAACTTCTGTGTTGGCTCAGCTTGTAGTAGTTTTTTTTTCTCTACAAAATGAGAAAACGCTAGAAATCGATTACGCGTGTAGCACTACGAAAAAGTTGATAGTGATTATGATAAACTACGAGTAGCAAATATTATCGTCACTCGGTCGAAATAAGGTACTTACATATTTAGTAATCATTTCTAAATATGACGTAAGTAAGTAAGTAAGAAAGGTAAGGTGGGTGAAGTTTGAAGGGTTTTTTTTGCGGGGTATGATAAAAATCCGCCTATAGTGCTTCGTTATACGGAACATATTATTTCATGTTATCCTTCCAGAAAAACCCTTCAATCTTCCCCCACCTTATCTTAAACTCTTTTTTCTACTCCGAACTGTTATTCGTCATTTACAGGGTCGTGCATAGATCTTTAAAACCCTACATAAAAGTCTATTCCCCAAAGCCAGCGTCCGACGGCTGTCCGCGCATGCGCGCAGTATCGAAAAAACTGAAAACGCATTGTTTGGCTCTGTACCCATGGCAACGCATTGATATAGCGATACTGCGCGCGTGCTTGGGAAGGCTTTGGGCAGCTGAGCTGACAGAGCAAACCTTTGCGTCAAAATACAGGAAACAGTGTAAATTTCACGAAAGTTATTCAAGAAAACTATTAAAAACTAAGTGCATGGTCGTAGAAAAACTATTATATGCAACGGTGTTTAACTGAGTCAAAAAATACTCGTGGGGTCTTAATAACAATTTTCGGCTTCGCCTCAAATTGTTACCCATGCCGCTCGTCTTTTTTGACCTCCTTTAAACGCCTGTTGCATAAATAGGTACTATATTGTACCACCAGCACCAACAAACAATATACAAGACATCAAATATAAAAGAAAAAAGAAGGAGGAAGTACAAAGGCGAACTTATCCCTGATAGGGGTCTCTTCCAGTTAACCTAATGAAGATAAGTAATGAAAATATTAGATTTAAATAGTAACAATCCTATTTATCTAATCCTATTATCTAAATATACCTACATATGACGTTAGCGTGCATGTGACGTTATTGCATAGGACATAGAAAATGAGATATTTTAGTACTACCAACAAATGGACCTTCAAAACCTTTTGCTAGAGCAAGACTCATTCATTTAAAGATTAAATAAAATACGATATTAATATGTATATTCTGTCAAACAAGTCTGTCAGTAAATAAGAAGTAAGAAAACTATAGGTATCCTTTTCTCTAGCACCCTAAAGAAAAGGATGCATATAGTTTTCTTTGTTCTCATTTACTGACAGACTTGGTTGACAGAGTATACCTATTTCATTTATGAGGGAATCTATTTAATCTTATACTTTTAAACGAGCAATTCTTGTATATTTATTTATTTATTTATTTATTTATTTATATATATATTTATTTACACTGACGATCTCGGAAACCGCTCTAACGATTTCGCAGAAATTTGTTATGTGGGGGTTTTTGGGGTGAAAAATCGGTCTAACTTATCCTTAGGTCCCGGAAAACGCGAATTTTCGAGTTTTCATGCGTTTTTCTTCGCGCGCCATCTCGTGTGCAGTAGTTGTACTGTTAAGACAGAATTCTTTCGGTCGATGTAAGTACTATTTATTGCAAACACTAGATGGCGACACAGGTCAACGCTAAAACGAATAGAAAATACACTATTTGAGTTTTTGTGGCGAAATGCGCGCCATCTCGTGTGGAGTAGTTGTGTTGTTAAGGCTGAGAATTCTTTCGCTCGATTCATTTTTGAACTAGATGGCGACACATGTCAAGGATACGAAACAGAACCGAGCGAAGCTCGGTTGCCCAGATATTTTATGATAATACTGACATCTATACATGGCATGTCAAACATTAATGGCTGCGGAGTTAATTGGAACTAATTTAACGCCATAAGATTAAAGACAGAGAAGCCTACAAAATGAGGGCAACACCGATCGTGCTTCTAACGAGTAAGCATCGTTCACTTTAGTGCGTCCTTATAGTACTAGTAAAACACGATTGATGGCGCTACTAGTAACATAGGAGTATTCCAGTCACATGAAAAAGTGTGTAGACATACATCGCACTGTAAGAAGAGATGCACTACAACACGGTTGTTTCGCCGCAACATATAAACTATTGCCTACTCCTTATGTCTTATGTCATCAATACAATTAGAAAATGAATTGTGATGTGCTAGCCCTGTTGTGCCCAACAGCCATATATGTACTATAAAATAAGACGTGATAAAAATTGGAACTCTAATGATATTCACCACTCGTATTTAATATTTTAAGAAGAATTTAGGGAATGGACCCACACAGTCATGCACTCGAAATGAGAAATTCGGCCCGTCAAAGTTATTTATGAATTAATTTTCGAGTAGGTTTCTATTCATATTAGGTAGGCGGCGTGTGTAAGTTTATTCATTAATCATTCGATTCGCTCAGCTCTCTCAAAATTGACAGACTAATAGGTATTGAGATGGCAACCCGTATTCCACATACGTGAATACGTGCTTTACTAAGTAGTTATAAATAGGTGATTAAAATTGCCATCGGTTAAAAGTAATAAATTTAAAATGGCTAGCCGAAAAAAAAAGGGCGGCAATAAAAATAGAAAGCAGGCAGTTTCCCATTCTCGGATTACCCAATATTTTAGTTAAAAGATATTCTGTAGAATTTTAAAAGCAAAACCCATTATAAGATTTATTTATGAGTTTACTGGAACAACAGAAAAACCGCTATCGCACAATGCACCGTACGCCAAACCTATAACGTAATCATACTCTAATATGGTATATTATTCCATACAAAGTCTACTCTCCTTGTTAAACTGTTTCCAGGACATCTGGAGCCCATGTGTCAAGGCATTTGACCATGACCGTACCAGTCGTTGCAAAAGGGACAGCGGGGGTTCCCTCTGATGCCCTGACCACGCCGAGAGAGACAACGTGCACCGCTGCAGTAAGAGAGAGCGAGACAGCGCACCAACCAGAGCCTTGGAAGGGATAAGGTCCCATAGAAGAAGCGTTTGCGCAATCCTTATATTATTGTTAATAAAGTTGATATTATCGTAACTATAAGTAAGTTGGTTTAGTAGGGATTTCAGTCAACACGGGGGATGAGAGTAGCAGGACGCAGGACACTCTGATTTTAGACTCCAAGAAAGACTCAAGTCTTTCCAGCTTTGGTTCAATTTGTTCCCTGATCATATATAATTGTAATAATTGTTAAATATTAATTTAGTAGTTATAGTAGAAAATAAAGCCAGTGGTTCCGGATCCGGCGATAAACGAGCTAAGTACCTCTTTTTATCCAAACAGCGGCAGCGTCTCAAGTTGTATTTTAAGTAACACAACATATTTTAAAATATAAATTGGTATAAATTGGGTTAAATTGTGGCGTAGGCGAGAGGCTGGCAACCTGTCACTGCAATGTCACAGTTTCGTTTTCTTTCAACCCCTTATTTGCCAAGAGTGGCACTGAAGCTTTGGTAGTTTCATGTGTTCTGCCTACCCCTTTATGGGATACAGGCGTGATTGTATGTATGTATGTATGTACAACATATTTTAAGTATCTTTGTTCAAGTGCAAGGCAAGTTCAATTCTTGCGTTATAATCTGGATTTATTGTTGGGACAAATTCTATAACCTTGTGACGGTTAATTAGTATTTTAAAGTAACTGTATAATGTTTCTTCAGTTTCTTTCAGCTTTGTGTTACATATCTTGTATGACATTTTATTGATAAATATTAGTGCGAGTTCGAGCCTCGCCACTATGTTAAATATATTCCATATATATTTGTTGAAACCAGGATTCGAGTTCCTGAGATATCTAATGTACCTAAATACATTTCGTAAAGGATTGAAACGAGACGACCGATATTATATTGTTATATCCTACAGATTAAACATCATGTGCATTTATTATAACTCAAACTGTGTTTAGAGTAAACTGTCTTGGAAATTATGGAAATTCTGTTATTACGATTCCTGACGAATTATTGTATTGTTGTATTAAATAGAGCATATAGATGTTATGTAGACATTGTATGTAGACGTTACATTAATAAGGCGAAGTAAGGGTTTTAGCGGGTTTTCCTTTACTTCATGAGCCATTGATTTAATATATTATATTGTCCCCGCAAAGGTATGGGCTATAGGTTGACTTGTATTGTATACACTTTTGTCTTATAATTTATATAAATATTTCAAGTGATAAAGGCCTAAATTGTTTTCCTCAAGTACGTATTTCTGTAGTGTATTCAAGTTTGCATTCATAGATTATTGATTTCATTTTATATAACGAATGCCTTATAGATTTCTTTGATAGGAACGCCCTATACCTTAATAAATTTGCGATAATATATTTCAATTTTATAAATCGCCATGTGCCTTTCCTTACAACTACCCCATATAGTAGCTCAGACTCCTTAGATTCATCTACATCCTAATCAATCTAATTTATTTAATTCTCTAAAGCCTTCAGCATGGTATTTTAGGTCCCCCAATACCATTACAGTATTTTCACATCTAGACAGATATAGCAAATGACAAATGTTCAGTCATTAGTCAGCATACAATACTTGGGCCATTTTTTTCAAAGTTGTCCACTCCACTTTTTTGGATTCGGAACTCTTAATATTGTCCGCTTAGAATCGCGAGCTCTTTGTAAAGTAAAGTGTCCCAAGGTTTTGTATGGCGGTAACGGAATGGAAGGATTGAAAAATCTATGGAAATCTTGGGACATTTTTTTTCTCCTATCAGGATCGAAAGACCTCGCGATTCTGAGTATGAATCGCGTTAAAAATATCCATGTTGCAAAAAAATTGGGGTGGACAACTTTAAAAAAATGGCCCACCTAAACCAAATAAATTAGGCACAGATTTAGTGCGAAAAGGGTTTCCTTCGGAAGCGTTCGTATTTGTCATGCTAGTTCAGTCAATGTTAGTACATCTTGTACTGACACTGATTGAAATAGCATGACACGTTCGTACGTTTCCGTAACAATTCGAATGCAAATCTTTTCGCACTACATCTGTACCTTTTATTTTTTCTGTGTTAGTACACTTTACTTTGAACTCCTGCATTGGAATGCTTCGATTTTTGCAAATTGATAAGTTAAACAAGTGAAAGCGTTATACCCGTTCTCACAGATCAATGGAGCGCCGGCATGCCGCTCGCAACGGAATGAAAATACCCTCTATTTAATTTATCTTCGATGTAGACCTACAAATAGTATTACAAAAAGTCGTTTTAGTCTTAAGTCTTTGTATAAAAAACTTACGGTGCTGATTAGTGAAAACCTGGTTTTATCCTTTTGCCCTCACTAGCTCGGAAACACGTGTTTTGTCTTTTAATACCAGCGGGTAAAACGCATTTTATCCACTAGTGGGTAAAGTAATTTGACCTAGAATAAAGTCAAATTAAATGCTTTAAAATTGATAAAAGTAGGTGAATCTAGTAATAAAGATGATTTACCACCTGTGGAACTACTGGAAGCAGTGATAAACGCATTTTTTGCGTTGTAGTTTCGTCGCTATAGTGAGGGGAAAAGTTTTGTGTTACACTCGGGTGCAAATGTATTTTACTTCTCGTGTGTTAAAAAACTCGCAAGTTCAGGATTCTATTCTCGAACCACTCGCTTCGCTCGTGGTTCAACTATAGAATCCATTCACTTACTCGTTTTTCAATTCCACACTCGGCGTTAAAATACAACTTTGCCCCCTTGTATTACAAATAACTATTTCTCTCAAATACATTTAGTCAATATGACAAATGATGACGTAACTGATTTTTAGATTATTTTGAATAATTCCACCCCAATGGGGTGAGAAATAGGATGAATGTTTGTATGGTGATCATATGTCATATTGAGGAAATTGAAACTTAGTGAAAAAGTAATCAAAATGGACTCAAATTAAAATTGGCGAAAAATTAATTCAACATTTTCAATTTTCGTCCTGTACGGGGGTTAAAAGGAGATGATTGTTTGTATGGTGATCAAATTTTGTTTTTAATTATACGTCTTTGCCTTTGGCTAGTCTGTATCCAAGAGTATAGGTAAGCCCATTTAGATATAATAAAAAACCGGCCAAGAGCGTGTCGGGCCACGCTCAGTGTTGGGTTCCGTAGTTTTCCGTATTTTTCTCAAAAACTACTGAACCTATCAAGTTCAAAACAATTTTCCTAGAAAGTCTTTATAAAGTTCTACTTTTGTGATTTTTTTCATATTTTTTAAACTTGTGGTTCAAAAGTTAGAGGGGGGGACGCACTTTTTTTTCCTTTAGGAGCGATTATTTCCGAAAATATTAATATTATCAAAAAATGATCTTAGTAAACCCTTATTCATTTTTAATTACCTATCCAACAATATATCACACGTTGGGGTTGGAATGAAAAAAAATATCAGCCCCCACTTTACGTGTAGGGGGGGTACCCTAATAAAACATTTTTTTCCATTTTTTATTTTTGCACTTTATTGGCGTGATTGATATACATATTGGTACCAAATTTCAGCTGTCTAGTGCTAACGGTTACTGAGATTATCCGCGGACGGACGGACGTGGGTGTCGTATTGAAGGCGACCGCGGACGGACGGACGGACGGACGGACAGACAGACATGGCGAAACTATAAGGGTTCTACTAGTTGACTACGGAACCCTAAAAAGGTAGGTATAAGTAACTATTCATTTTGGGAAATAAATCCACGAGAACGTAGTCGTAGGCAACGGTACCTACCGTATATATATAGTATAGTATAGTAGGAACCTATTAATAATTTCTTCCCGTGGGTGTCGTAGAAGGCGACTATGGGATATGGGTTAAATTGTGGCGTAGGCGAGAGGCTGGCAACCTGTCACTGCAATGTTACAGTTGCGTTTTCTTTCAACCCCTTATTTGCCAAAAGTGGCACTGAAGCTTTATTAGTTTCATGTGTTCTGCCTACCCCTTTATGGGATACAGGCGTGATTGTATGTATGTATTAATAAATAAAATAGGTTTAATTCGAACCCGTTTCTGAATCCCCGGGCTACGTACTCGTGTAAACGCGGCTTTTAAGCCAAATAACGATAGCGTAGAACCGCGATTTAGATAAAAAGAATAAAATGAAAAAGAATTCTACATTTCGGCAGGAAGCTTATCTGGCTTATAAATTATTGACTACGTTTTATGGAATTTCATGTATTGCGTTTGAAGGAAAATTAGAAAAAGACATTTTTGCTCTCTTTACCTTTTGAGTTGTATTTTATAATAATCTTACAATGGTACACTTAGTTGAAAAATATCTACCAAAAAGTTGAATTACTGACTTAAATCTAAAATCAGTACCTATCTGAAATTGTAAATTTGAAGTATATCATTTTTGATGCTTGATGAAACTTTTTGATACCTACTTATCGATAATACCACTATTTTCAAGTTTTTGATATACATTTTACTCTAATTATAATGAGAATGCTGAAACAATAACAATATGAAACTTGTAAAATACTTAGAAATAACTATATTACAACTAAATATAACTAACTACTAACATTTCAGTTTATTAATATAACTACTTAAAAATAAACCAAATTATAAAAAGAAAATTCCATCTAAAAGTTCCGCCTGCGGCATGGTGCCCATTATGCTGGCGGTATTTCCTCTCTGTATCGCCAGGGCGATACGTTGAGAGAAATATGCGCCAGCTCTGATGGGGTCTCCCGTGGAGTCAAAGAGCCGTGATGACGGAGATCCCACAAAGTCTCACCCAGTGTCTCCGTGTTTTACTCATTTAGGGAAACATTTTTATAGAGGTAAGTGAATTTCCCCCATTTTTTGAATCCCATGTGGTGACGGGTTAGGAATTTCAACACCCCCTTTCTTCCCGTGGGCGTCGTAGAAGTCGACTGTGGGATATGGGTTAAATTGTGGCGTAGGCGAGAGGCTGGCAACCTGTCACTGCGATGACACATTTTCATTTTCTTTCAACCCCTTAATTGCCAAGACTGGAAATGAAAGTTGAGTAGTTTCATATGTTCTGCCTACCGCTTTATAGGATATAAGCCTGATTGTATGTATGTATGTATGTAAGTGAATTTTGATTCTACAAAAAAATAGTGAGCGCTAGGATCCCGTGGATCTGGAGTTTCAAGTTCAACGTATCGTAAGTGGTTGTCATTAGAAAAACATACTCTAAGTAGGCACAGCCATTGGCGAATGGCTTATACAAGGTGCTCGCGAGGAACCCGCATAACTTGAACCACGCGTTTCTGAGGCAAAAAGAAAGAAAAAATGTTATATGAATTTTAAAATTTTTCGCCTTGAATAAAAAAAAATTTTTTGCTTTTTTTTTTTTACTTTTTTGGACGTATTTTACATAAAAAAATTTTTATCCATAAAGTTGGCAATTAAAATGAGTTCCTTCATTTATTTTTCTAAAAACCTAATTATTTGGAAGTTTTTCTTGTCACATTTTGACATCTATCAATGAGTACTGTGAGACTATGCTCCACAATTGCGCATTAGCGCCGTTAAGAAACCTTTTCTACTGAGTAAGAATACGGAAATGTTTTTTTTAAATTGGCAATAACTCTGAAACTAGACGAAATCTAGAAAAGTTTATATGACATTTTAGTCTTAAAATGTGACCAAGAATATGCCGTTGAAGTTCCTCGCGAGCACCTTGTATGTATTTAATAGTTATGAAATTGTACGACACTAACTATTAGCCATTTGGCTGCACTTCTAAACCGCCACCAAGTTGCAAGTGCAGGTTTTAGTTGAAGATAGAAAGATACCTAATCCGCTCCTCTCCGGTCTCTGTTGAACAAGTTTCGAGTCAGATTTCGATACTTCAACTTGTGTAAGACCTACGGTCCTATCTCGACTCAGCATAGTATTTCGCCCGAGACACTACCCGTTCCACTCTAATACATATAGTTAGAAGAAGACGGGCGTATCTGACGAGTGAGGTACTGTCGCGTATATCGTGTACTTGTCTCGATGTTCTTCATCGCTTTCAGTGCCAGCACGTGCTATGAGTGTAGCTGATAATAAATTGAAAGCGAAAGAAAAAAGCGAAAGCGAAATTCCGTATATAAAAAAAAAGAAAGTGACTATTAGTTCACTGGCACTCAATTAATTTGTACTCACACAACAAAATTTAAACGAAATTTAATAATTATTCTTCCTCGGGACTCAAAGTATTTTTTATACCAAAATTTAATTTAAGTAGGTACCTAGTTAAAGCTGCTTTAGCCCTTTAAGCGAGAAGAGGATATAAAATAGTACATTACGATACAAGTGCGTAAAAAAGGAAGTTCGAAACGAGTGGCGATAAATTAAAACACGACCGACTTTTAAATCGACACGAGTTACGAATTTCCTTTTCGCACGTGTATCGTACGACGTTTTTCAGTACAGATGAGCCTCCGAAGTTTCGACCTGGCATATAATGAACCACTTCTCGAACTAGTGCGTAAAAAAACGACCATCTGTACTGAAAAAGTTATTTTCATAACTTTCACATATTTTTACTTCAGAATGGTAGCAATATTATACAAGAACTGAATTTATCATCTTCGAGTTATACAAAAAACCATAGGTGAGCAGTTCTCAAAAAGTTTGTACATAGCCACGTCAGCAAATTTTAATTGATCCTATTTTGTTATGTTACCAACATTTAGTAATACAGAGTGGGACCTTTCATCTCAGAATCGGTACTGGAAGAAAAAGAAAACTCCACTTTTAATGACTGTCTACAATGATGTTAAAGATGAAAGAATAGCTAAGTCGAATCCTCTAAAGATGTTTTGTTTAGATACCTGGGTGTCAAATATAAATATTAAAGACTCAATTGTTACAGAATTAGGTATAGTAAAGCATCCTAAAAAGACATACCACCCATGTGACCTTAGGAATAACGCCTTATGTGAATTGAATGAAAAATACAAGGGTTGGCACACAATATATACAGATGGGTCCAAAAGCGAAAGCAATTTAGGAGCTGCCTACCATGACCCGTTATGTAAAGTAAACAACTCTTACAAAATAATGTCAGAAATATGTATTATGTCAGCTGAACTATTTGCCATCTCAGAAGCCATATCATATGCAGTTAGTTCAAATAGTGCGAAAGTGGTAATATTGACAGATAGCAAAAGTGCCCTGCAGCACGTAGCTCGCTGCGCCTCTGGTACCAGAGGCACAGCGTTAGCGTACACAGTGCTGCAGAAATTAAGAAAAATTCCTGCCGATATGGTGCTGAGACTGCAGTGGATCCCCTCACATGTAGGAATAAGAGGAAATGAGGAGGTTGACAACTTAGCCAAAGCTGCCTGCACGAGTGGGGCGGAGGTATATGTTACTCCAGAGTTTACAGAAAAACTACATATATACCGTAGAAAAACGCGATGCACCTGGAAGGAACACTTTGACGAACGTTGCAAGGAAAAAGGTGTGTGGTACAAGACCATGCAATGTGAACCTCCTCATATACCTTGGTTCACAAAAGCAAATTTAGGCAGGAAACTAATTAAGATAGCATTAAGGTTACGTTCTGGGCACATTCCGCTTAACAAGTTCGCGTACATGATGAAAAAAGCACCATCACCAAATTGTGAGACTTGTAATAAAATAGAGGACGTTCAACATGTTTTGGCGGAGTGTGTACGGAACGAAGGCGATAGACTAGGTCTGTTTTGTTCACTCGGTCTGAATAGGTTAGATATGGGTGGATTCCAGTGTATTTTAGCTGAGCCTACGTCAGTTGGGGCTAAACAAATTTATTTATTTGTGCTAGAATATTTAAGTAGATATAAGACTATTCCATAAAATAAGTTGTAATATTGATTAAGGTACAATGGGGCTGATATAATCATTAAGGATTTTAAGTCCCTAGTTAAATAAATAAATTAAAAAAAAAAAAAAAAAAAGGCGAAGAATTGAACTGTAGGCTATTCTCCTTATACTTTTTATTAAGTGACTTTTAAAAATTATGAAGTCTTTAAATTTTTAATTTTACATACAAAATAAATATTAGCTTCAATGTACGCCATTATTGTTGTCATTGACGTTGTCTGTCACACTTTAGACTTAACAGAATTCGCAATACATTACCTCTTAGAAAAAACTTTCAAGGGTGATAAAATCAAAATACAAGTTATTTTTAAAAGTCGCCGAACAAATGTTGATCAGTATAAGGAGAATAGCCTAGAGTTCAATTCTTCGCCTTTGTTACAGGCCCCACTCTGTATAAGTTGACTTTCGTGAGATATAGGTATATAGGATAATTGTTATCATTAAGAAAATATAGGTACTAGAGAACCTCAATGACGAAATAAAACTAATAAATAAACTAAAAAATAGGGATAATAAAAACAAGTTTAACTTTTTCCTTAATTTTTGTACAAATTTTTTGAGAACTGCTGACGTACCTACCAAACTTGTCCGAGTAATAAAGACATCATGAAAAGTTGGGAGTCAGTCCCCCTCAAAATTTACATCAAAATTTTTGTTAGCTGTTGCCGTCCATCCTTGGGTCCCAAGGACCAATCCTGCCAAGGGAAATCTTTTGTTCATGTCACGCACCATTTCTAGATTCACACAACCTACTTAGAGGTACTTACTTACATTGTGTTTATTTATTTATTCCTTGAAACAACTCTGCTCCTTAAAATACAATACAATACAATACAAATCCACTTTATTGCAAAACCTCAGAAATGTACTTAGATTGAAAATATTTCTGAGTAAAACCAAATAACTTTTACATTTCTTGCGTTTTCAAGGCTTCAGTTTTGAAACTGGCATCGAAGGAATTTAATTTAAAGCTCATTTTCACGTGGGGTTATTTAGTTTCTCTTTTAATGAAAATGAAATTTTGCTCCAAGTACTGCGTGTTTTTCATTAATTTTAAAATCGAAATTTAATGCCTCCCGAAAATCAAGAATCATAAAGAAATGAAGTGTTAAAAAGTAAGTGGTTTTTTTTTTAAATTATTTTGAGAAAAAAATGTGTCTATTGTGTGATTAATAATAGATGATCTGATCATCTGACGGTTTCATTTGCTTCTGTTAGGGCCGGTTGCATCAAACCGTCTGTCACCGTTAAAGCGTTCGTTAAATTTTTTTGTATGGGAATTCCCATAGTCGTCTGCTGCGTGACGATGCTGTCTGTCAATTAATGTGGTTGATGCAACTGGTCCTTAAACGTGTAAATATTTCAGGTAGGTAGGTACTAGTTTTTTACAAACACTGCCCATAGTGGCCACACAATGTAGGTAGTCAGTATTGAAAAAAAATTTTTTTTTCGTGAACTCCAGAGCAGTAAAAACGGATAACTTTTTTACAGAAAACAATATAAAAATTTCCCATTTTCACTGAATTTACGTACTTATAATCTGGAACTATTATCCATCACACAAAGCTCTCATTCGTCTTCTTCTAATTGTGCACCCGCCTGCGTTTAATTGGTAAAATAAAAGCAATATCGAGTAATTGAAGATGACGCGCCAATTTGTCTAATACGAATCAAAGGACACGCCTTCACGAATGGCAGTTTCTATATTGGCAAATGGATTAATTGGCGGAAAGGTACAATTTGCCTTAATGGGTTGCCTATTACAGGAACCATAGATTGTAGAAACCCCTAGATTATTATTATTTATGTATCAACACAAGATGAATATACAGTTTTGCCTTACATTTTCCCACCAGGATCCCATTATACAGGCTATACAGGCTCAGCCTAGTTTGGGTTCCGCTAGACATGTCAATTATGTATAAGTATTAGTGTGTTTTTCAAAATAATTACACTATTTTGTAATTTTTGTTTTGTTTGTAACATAGGAACAGTGTCCCACAAAACAGTTTACACGATTTGACTGTGAATATTACCTATACCTTCATGCTACCACTTTTTCATTAGGAACATATATGACTGATTGTTGACTGCCAGTTGCTCACCCAAAACTCATATAATTTTCATAAAGTTTTCAAGATCACAGTATTTATTGAAGATTGAGTAGAGTAGCTGGGCATTTAAAAAATTTGGGACACCCCAATTAGCGAAAGTTGTTAACAACTGTCACTGTCAGTTTTGTGACGATAATTAAGCATGAAATTTCTATAAAAATATTGTTTTTGTGTTAATAACATAAACTTTAAGCGATAATTTACATTCAGAATGTGAAAAAAGTAAATGTTTAGACAGATTTTATGCTTAATTGTCGTCATAAAACTAACAGTGAGTTAATTTTTGTTAATAACTTTCGCTAATTGGGGTGTCCCAAATTCTGAAAATGCCCAGCGGAGCATTTTTTTTTTGCCACTTTTATGAAGTGTGATATTTTTGAAAAAAGAATATGCTATTTCTACTCAGAATTACTAGCCTTTTCAATCCTAGTAGTTAAAAAAATTGTCCCATACAATTTTTTCTTATTTTGTTATCATTTTCCGTACATGTTGTATGGGGTAACAAAAGAGGAAAGTAAAAAAAAATATATGGAAATTCTGGGACACTTTTTGTCTCCCAGTGAGATTGAAGTACTCGTGATTCTGAGTACAATTGACCTAAAATTCCCTAAAACAATAAAAAAAAATATATTGGCAAAAAAAAAAGAAATGCTCAGCTACGCTTATCTCTTTCCGCAAATGGTATGCTTCATAAGATTGTACAGGTGATACAAAGTTATTAATATCCTTCTTAAAAACTTCCGTCTACAATATATTTCTATGTCTATAACAAGAATATAATTCAATGGAATCACGATGCGTCAAATTTTAATTTAGTCTGTGACAATTGAGATGGGGTTGAAAGACGTCTAAATTATGAGCACTTTGCTTTGACTATCCTTATTATACTAGACACCTATTGTCTTGTATATTGCGTCTTGTCTAAGATTATTTTTTACGTACCTAATCCGGGAGAGGTGGTGCTTCCTGCCGTCATACAGTTTTTACTAGTACGGAGGAATTGTTTCCTACCCTATTTTTATGTACAACATACCCACTGTAAAGTTATAATTATTTACTAAGGAAATAAATAAATTGAAAATTGAAAAATTGAAAATTATTAAACAATTTGATAACAATGCCTGTTTCAGAGTAAGTTCTATGATTTGGCTTATTTTTTTTTTCATTGCCAATAAGGTAAGTTTTTTAGTTTAATAAAATTAATATTTAAAAATTTAACAAACATAGTTTATTCTTATTTAAAAGTAGAAATAGCTGAAAATATTTATTTACATGGCATGCCATATTATGCCATGGCATAATATGCAAACTAAGCATACAATATCTCTACGCACAGAGGCGGGCAGGCACGGTCGTTGATAAATCGTATCACGCCATTTCGTCCCTTTCGCACTATTTTTAAGTGCGATTACTTGTACTATTATATATTCTGTGATGCGATAGGGATGCACCCACACGATAGGGTTTATCGCACTAGGGTGCTACGCCCGCAGCTCAGGCCCCGTAGCCGAATGGCATTTCTCCGACGCCAAACGAAAACGAAACGTAGTCCGGCTCTGTCGCGCCAATACGCAAGAGTGACAGGGATAGATATCTACTAGCGTTTCGTTTCGTGAGCGTTTCGTGAGCGTTAGTGCCAATCGGCTACGCACCCTAGCCCGAAAACGAAACGCCGCGACAGGTAGTAGTAGTAATAATACACTTTATTGTACAAAAATAAGAACACATAATAACAGGAATGAAAAAGAACACACACATCATTTGTACAAAGGCGAACTTATCCCATTAAGGGATTTCTTCCATAGCAATATAGACGTTATATCATATAAATAACTACGTTATACATATAATACAGTTTTATGACTACCCTACATACATACACAACCTACCTAACCGCAAACATCTTTTAGATTAAGTAGTCTGGCTCTGTCGCGCCAATACGCACGAGCAATATAGATAGGTATATACGAGCATTTTGTTTCGTGAGCGTTTGTGCATTTGGCTACGCACGCAGGTCCCGTAGCCGAATGGCATTTCTGCCACGCGAAATGAAACCGAAACGCCGCGAAAGGTAGTCTGGCTCTGTCACGCCAATACGCAAGAGCGATAGAGATAGATAGCTACGAAAGAGATATTATCGTGAGCGTTTCGTGAGCGTTTGTGCATTTGGCTACGCATAAAGGTATTAGGTACGTATTCCGCACCATGCCTCGTTAATCATTTCGCTAGATTACTCTAGTTTATAATTAATTATATTACTTTGATCGAATTACTGTAAATACTCGTAATCTTAGTTCACTACTCCCGCAAGGTAGAATAAACGGCTTACGTACAACTACGTTAATAGATTACTTACATCCCTCAGAATGTAATAATTTAATATTAACTTGAATAATCCATACTAATATTTTAAATGGGAAAGTGTGTGTGGCTGTTTGTCCGTGTTTCACGGCAAAACGGAGCGACGAATTGAAGTGATTTTTTGAGTGGATATCATTGAAGGGATGGAGAGTGACATAGGCTATTTTTTTCTCTTTCTAACCCCCCCATTTCCCTAAAATGAGGGGAAGGGGGGGAAGATTGTATGGAGCATTTCGCAATTTTCGAATTTAACGCGAGCGAAGCCGCGGGCAAAAGCTAGTATTATCTTAAAGTCTAATAAACTCTAAAGGAAAATTCTCTCCACCTCCACAGTATTGTAACTCTTATCGAACAAATCTTAAAATGCAGAGTATACAAAAGAATGCCTATCGCTCATTTTTCGCAACCCCGCTTTTTTAAAGGTAAAAAATCTGAAAGTAATTTCTTTGAGTCCCCCAGTCTCATTCGAATTCCCTTTATTCGAGGCAACTTTTTATTTAAATCCACGTCTCGATTTAGGTCGGAACGTTCATTTCGCCATTTTGGACGTTGAATTTTAATCGGCTCTGCTGGGTAGAATTATTGGGGAATCGTGGCACTTGACGGTACACTAATCCCTGAGAACCCTGTTCGTACAGCCCTGTTCAGTTACACCTACCTACACTGTTAAAAGAATAAAAATATGTAAGCGCCTTATATTATGAACCGAGCCCCTAACTTTCATGCCGATGACATAAATTTGACGTCACGCTGCATATGATGGGCTTGATTATGAACATAAAAACGTGTTGCCGAAATAACATTCGAAGTTTAAGCATAATGTTTATGCTCGGTATAGTCTCTCTGTAGATATTCACAATGGTGATACGTTGTGCGAGGAAGCCTGCTTTTCAATTACCAAATTTTATTGCTTATTTTTTAATAAATAAAACTAAAACACCCGCTTAACCCATTAAAACTCAAAGTAAAATAAAATATTGATAAAAACTTCACAGTCGACCAGCGTTTGACGTCGGAAAACTAGCCTGACATCCGTAAGTTAAACTTTAAAATGAGTTCACGAGACACGATAGCGGGTTGCTAAATTGAAAAACTTTCTCAAAATACCATGAAACAAGACGCAATTTCTCGGTGGCTTTGAGAAAAACAATTGAAGTAGATAAGAAACATAGATTGAAGTTTATAATGAGTTAGGTTAAAGAGTAGCGTGTTTCGTCCAAATTGTAGGAATATTATGTTGCCCAAGTTGTTGCAAGACTACGACTGATATGTAACACGCAAAAACGGCATGATATATGTAAATGAAATACAAGTAACTTACCTATAGAAATTTAGGTAAAAAAGTCTGTAAAATTAGCCTACAATACAAAGGTATAAATTTTCTGTGAAGGTTTGTATATTTTGTTTCTTTATTATACACATACTACAATTTTGTTTCATAATACTGTATTACCACAACCACCGTGACACGCTTAATCATAAAACATGTTTTTAAATATTGACAAACTAACAGACGAATTGAGTGATCGTAAGGGTAATTCCATGTAACAGAGTAATGTAAGTGACCAATTATTTGCATGTTTTTTTATTCATGGTGCTAATTTAAATATCAATATATCTAAGAATTAAAAGTAGGCTTATCTAGAGATAAATTAAGACTTCAATTTGCATCATAAATAAAAAACCTGCAATGAAGTGGTCACTTACATTACAGTTACGTGGAATTGCCCGTAAGCGATTATATATCTACCGCCGTCTATGCGTTGTGCATAGCCGAATGCAGAAACGCTCACGGAGCGCTCACGATAATATCTCTTTCGTAGCTATCTATCTCTATCGCTCTTGGCGTATTGGTGCGACAGAGCCAGACTACATTTCTGCGGCCTTTCGGTGGCGTTTCGTGTCGCAGAAATTCCATTCGGCTACGGGGTCTGCGTGAATGCGGGAATGCGTGATAGAATGTAGGTGTGCCGATCTGAATAATGATTAATCAATTAATCATCCTTGGTGTTCTCATTAATTCATTAGCATAAGATTAGCATATTGTCAGCGAACTAAAGCTAATATCTTCCCAGAATAGGTTGATATACATATGTATGTATTTATCTTTATAAGTATGTCTAACAGCAGCGGCTGGTCCATACAAGCCGATTCTCATCGGCTTGCCTAAAAATGACTACTTAGTAGTAAAGTGTTGCCTAGCAGAAATTTTCACCAGCCGGCACTGATGATGTCTAATAATCAGAGGGCGGAATTACTCATGGCAAAAATCAAACGTCAATAGAGTTGGAACGTAAAATTTTATCGACTATCGATTAAACTGAAATTATCAGTATATTGTTGAGTTGTTTTCGACGTAAGTAAGACAAGGATACTTCTTTATCCATTTGGTGGCTGTTTTTCGTCTTGGATTAACCATTTTTTTCAAACGTGAATTAGTTGCAAAAGGACTAGTGACAGAAATGGTAATTAAATGTCATTCAATTTACTTTTAATCTAATCAAAGAGGTCAAAATCAAATGGTCGACTAGCTAATCAAAGAGGTTAATGTTAAAGTCAGAAATGTAAAAGGTGACTGAATTTATCGATAGCTGAATATGACGTTTGATTTTTGCCATGAGCAATTCCGCCCTCTGCTAATAATGTATATCGTCGCGTAGCATCCATAGTACATAACTATAAGCTTTGCTAGTTTGGGGCTGGGATGATCAGTCAGGGTAAGTGTAACTACTCCTATATTTGTTTATTTAATTACTAGCTTTTGCCCGCGGATTCGCTTCCTTTAGAAAGAGATAAAAAGTAGCCTATGTCACTCTCCATCCCTTCAACTATCTCCACTTAAAAAATCACGACAATTCGTCGCTCCGTTTTGCCGTGAAGGACGGACAAACAGACACACACACTTTCCCATTTATAATATTAGTATGTATACTAGGTGAAATCAAATTGGTAATACAAAATAATATTTTCTGGATATATTCATGATTACGATCAACTTTTACTATGGGACTTATATCGAATTCGGCAGAAAAAATGTGTGAATTCTGGTATCGAGTCATTAATATGTATGCTAATTTGCAAGGGATCAGTATGGAGAAATGATACATATTAATGAATCATGATTTGTATGGAGATGTAAGATTTTGATGTGATGTTTTCGAAGATGATCCCATAGTAAAAGTTGGCTGTGATTAGGGATTGCAATCCGGTCTGATTCCCAATCCGGCCGGATCCAGCCGGATTTCGACCCCAATCCGGCGGATCCGGCCGGATCCGGCCGGATTGGCCTTGAGGACTAAAAGTACCCAAATAGTGCCTTTTTTGCATGTTTTCACCATAATATGACAAGTATGATGGTATTTTGCTTCACGATTAATAAACCAACAGTCAAAAGGCTTAGAAATCAACTTGTTTACCAGTTAACAAGTAAATTTTACTATAATAATCAGTCGCAAATCAAATTATTTCGTTCTTTTGAAACTTTGATAAGATAACAATTATTAGTGTAACGTTTTACAGTAATTTAAGATACGATAAACAGCGGACATTATAACATACCTACAAACATACATGCGTTATGAGATCAGTATTTTTAAAAAACCTGTATTGTGTTATTTTACAGTTAACTTTACTCACATGAAAAGAAGAACAAAAAAAGTATTACAATCATATTAAGTAAGCATAACTATTAAAAGTCAGCGTTAACCTTTTCTCAGTCTGTATAAAAATATCCAGTATCGGTTAAGAAAAACTTCAGTAACTAAATTAAAGCCAGCAAGAGTAATTGACCTTAGTAAGTATTATTTGCTATTGCTGAATCAACAATATTACTGGTCACCTTTTAAAAATGTTCATTTTTATGCTTTGAATTTTATTATTCTCGTAGCAATATGCTCTCATACTTCTCGTATTATGCTGAAAACATGTTGTTGATCTTGAAGTCCTACGTCACCACAGAGGTGCAAAGGGCCTTCACGAGCTCGCGCCACGCTTTCCCATCTTCAGCTACCCTCGTGGTCTCGCTCCAGCTCGACCCGGTCCATGCGCGGATCCAGGGGGGGGTCATGGGGGTCATGACCCCCCCCTGGAGCCTAGGTTGGCCATACAAATAGACCACGTGACCCCCCCTCTGGGGCCTGGGCCTTTACCACGTGACCCCCCCCTGGGCACGAAGCTGGATCCGCGTTTGACCCGGTCGCTCGTAGTCCATCCTCAACGGACCGTTTCCATGAGTTTCCAGGGCGCTCGGAGCCACGACTTGCATTTTGCGGTTTTTAGCCGAAAGCAATGGTTGCGTTATTTCGTCCCCTCTTTGAATAGTGTGCCATCCATGTTCCTTTTTGTGTCGCGGTTAGCTGCTATATACTCCATAGGTCTCGATTTCGGATAGTGTCTGGCCAGAAAACGCGAAGGATCGACCTCAGACCATGGTTATTTGTCACTCTCCACCACTCCAATTATGCATCCCAACAAACAATCCCACAGATTTAACTACGGATTCCAAAACGGAAAGTGTAACACGTTGCTTGAGCACATTATTTGACTTCCAAACGGCCTTCTAATGCAAAGAACATACGTACTAAAATATTTTTGATTGGAAATCAGACCGGATTGCAATCACCTGTTGAGCGACGTTCAAATGTTGCCGTAAAATTATCTTTTTTGCACTATTTTAACATATCGTGTTACATTACCGGATCCGGTACCGGATCCGGCGAATTTCACCGGATCCGGTGGCAAAAAAAGCACCGGATCCGGCCGGATTACCGGATCCGCCGGACCGGATTGCAATCCCTAGCTGTGATGAATAGATCCAAGAAATATTATTTTGTATTACCAATTTGTTTTTTTTATACCACGTCAGTGGCAAACAGGTATAGTATACGGTCAGCCAGATGGAAAGCGGTCACCGTAACCTATGGACGCCTGCAACTCAAGGGGTGTCACATGTGCGTTGCCGACCCATTAGATACTTGTAGTTCGTTGGATTTCACCTTGTATATTGTAATACTTGATAGCCATAAAATTGTAGCAAAATTTGTCTATCTCGGATTTATAACTGTTATCAGTCAAGGCCTCGAAGTAGAATCCGTTTCTATTCGTATTATCAGCCCTTTAACAATAACCATTGATAGATACCCAAAGAAATATCCAAAGGCGGTTTATAAAATTGGGACAATCCACCGCTCCGTAACTTCATCCGTGAGACCCTGCGGCCGCTCAATTATTTTCTCTCTAGTGTGCTATTACCACCACTTCCCAACCAGTGGCGGGGCAAGACCTAAATTTGATGCGGGCAAGATACAGTTGGCGAGGCCCCCTGATACTAGTGCCAGTTACTTGCTAGCTGTTTTTCTATTATTTGCTAGATGATTTATTATATTATATGTAGATATATTTCAGGTGTTTAGGTCTAGGGCTTTCGAGGCGCGAGGCCCCTTGAATCGCGAGGCCGTGGCCACGACGCCCACGCCATACGCCGCCTCTGAATCCCAACGTTTAGAATAATCAGCGTCACTGTGAGCTTGAGGTACGTAATAAGTATGGACACTGATTAAGTGCCTAATAGTACATTACGATACAAGTGCGAAAAAAGGAAGTTCGAAAAGAGTGGCGATAAATTAAAATACGACCCGAAGGAGTGTTTTAAATCGACACGAGTTACGAATTTCCTTTTGGCACGTGTATCGTACGACGTTTTTCAGTACAGGTGGTCCTCCGATGTTTGATCTGACAAGAAATAAACCGCTTCTCGCACTAGTGCATAAAAAACACCATCTGTACTGAAAACTGTGTTTAAACGTCTTTATTCCTACACGACCAGCACGGGAAGCATGGTCGCGCGATAGACGATATAATATCAGGCCGTCCCTATCGCACTTACAAATAGTGCCTGCTATTTTATCACTTATCGCGCGACCATAATTGCCTGCCAGGTTGTAGTGTAGCTATATGCATATATTTTGTACCCTGTCCGTGTCCATATTAATCATCTTGAACGTACTTAGAGAGCAAAACTACCATCACTAGTTGAACCATCAGATAGCCTGTATCATTGTAGCAAATAGAATTATTTTACAAAAGCCCTTTGTGCTCCGCTGTCTCGCAGAAATGTTTTTTTATCTTCCCCGTATTATTTTGCCACTGAACCCTTTATCAATTTAGCTTTGCTAAGTGGCGTTTCGGAAAATGAGGATTTTCTCGTGGTTGATGAAATTCTAATTGGATTTGGGCTGCGTTAAGTGACCATGTAATTAGTTTGATAATACTTGGGAATATTTGAGGGTCCGGCCCTTAAGAGATGTTAATGAGCTAACTAAGATGTTATTTTTGTAAAGCGTTATTTGGTCTTGTCTCTCAAAAGGTAAGTATAATTATATGTATCCATCAGCGTCATCATTTCAGCCGTTAATCGCACTGCTGAGCATACGCCCCCTTCGTGTACGCCACTTATCCTGGTCCTGGGTTAATCTCATCCAGAAGTGCCCCACAGTTTTCCGAAAGTCGTCCACCCAACGAGCCAACGAGCGCTACTTACATCCGATAGCTGGGCCACGGTCAACATTTTGGTCCTCCTGCCATCACTCTGGTAGGTACGTGTATTATATGTATTATGGTAGTTGATGATATTTTTGTCTGGTTATAAATAATTAAAACTAGCAGATACAAAAACATGCCCGAATTACAAACACTGACCACCCTCATTAACATAACCCTGACGTCTGTATTCCTGGGTACACTGAGAGAAATTTGCATTCTGAATTTAACAAGTTCGACTTGTTGCGGGTTTATCCGTTTGAAACAAAAGTATTTTAGTAAACGGAATAAAACCCAATATTATTGATGATACAGGACGAATTTGTTCGAACAATCAGGTCAATTTTGTTAAAAGATATTTGATTGAATCAGCAGAAGTGATATACCTTGACGGCTTGCCACCTATACCACAATGGATACCATTCCCACAGTCGATTTCTACGACACCCATGAGAGCTCAGGTGGTGAGAATAACTCATCATTTCACGTCTGAATTGGAGGCAGTCAGTATTAATTAGATTATCCACGAGATGCAACAATTAGTTCTGCACTATCAGAAACGGCTGTGCAGGAAACCATCTAGTCGCTTGAGAATAGTGTAGCAAGTTATCGCAACGTTAGTTAAATAGAATTTGTGTTGATCGGTAATCGGGTCAACAAGTTTGGGGAGGACCGGTCGAGTGATTCCCAATTAGTTAACAACTAACTGTTCAGCCGGTGTGTTCTAATGTGTTCAATTGTTGTGGGTGCGATAGGCTGGCAACCTATCACTGTAATATTACAAATAGTAATATTTACAATTCTATTCCTTACTTGCTAAGAGTAGCACTGAAACTTGAGCAGTGTCATGTGCTTTGCAAACCCTTTAAGTAAATACATATATAAAAAAAAATGTATGTAAATACCTCTAATACCTCTATTGTAAGTGGGATATTCCGATCTGAACGTGTCTAAGGCGACAAATATTAAGTAGCCACCTTTTTCTGACAGTTTACGCTGAATAATCGCAATTCCATTGTGTCGACCTTTGTCCTGACCTGTCTCGTATGAGTTACGTTCTCGTGCGCGAGTTTTTAGTTGAAGTCACGAAAGTTATATTTCAATAAATAAGTAGCGAACTTTTTAGAAGAAAGGTAATGCTCAACAGTGGACTATAAGGGCCATTTTTTTCAAACTTGTCCACCCCACTTTTTTTTTGGATTTGGAAATTTTTATGTGTATTCCACTCAGAATCGCGAGCTATTTCAATCCTAATAGGAGAAAAAAGTGTCCCAAGGTTTTTTTCCCATTCCGTTAACATTTTTTCATACATTTTGTATGGCAGTCTCATTTTGTATGGTTTTGTATGGGTTCAAGAGAAGAGCGTACACCCATCTTAAAGGCCGGCAACGCACCTCCAACACCTCTGGTGTTTCTGGTGTCCATGGGCGGCAGTGATCGCTTACCATCAGGCGACCTTGTCTGCTCGTTTGCCTCCTATCCCATAAAAAAAAATTGAAGGTTCGAAAAAATGTATGGAAATCTTGGGACATTTTTTTTCTCCTATCAGGATCGAAAGAGCTCTCGATTCTGAGTATGAATCACGTAAAAAATACCCATGTTACAAAAAAAGTGGGGTGGACAACTTTAAAAAATGGCTCATAAAAGGCTGATATAATAATGAAGATGTATTTCGATCGCCGGAACGCAAATTAGGTATACCAATGTAAAATTGCTTCGAAAACATTATAAGTTCTCGTTTTGAACGTTTTTTTAGATAAGCCGTGTTTCCAAAACTTTCTACTAGGCGCGCTGTTAAAAATTCCGCACAAAGTGAGGCTTATTTAGAATGCAATTTTTACTAGAGGTTAATTAAGTAAGCTTCTATCTATTTTCATTTCATTTCATTTCATTTATTCACTGTAAAGTCATGTACATACATTAAAATGCAGGTGTAATGCAGTAGGTAGGTCAGTCCACGACGCCCTGTGAGGGCATACAACAAGCTTATCTTAACTAATCTAGGTTAAAAATAAAAAATATACAATGTTTTTTTCTAAATCTAGTGCAATAAATTGGTCAATAATAGTAAATTTCATTTTATAAAAGTTAAAAAATAAATCATAGTCAGAATCAATAAATTATTAAGATTAATTAAAAAGAAAGAATTAAAATTTCACAATTAAGATATTAATAATTATTTAAAAAAATATAGTTTAAAAGAATAAAATAATAATCATAGGTTATCATCAAAGAAATCTTTAACTGAGTAATAACATTTATCTAATAACAAATTTTGCAGTTTAGTCTTAAATATCGCATATTGAGGTATTTGTTTAATTGAGTCTGGAATTTTATTGGTTATTAATATACATTTGTAGTGAGGGCTATTTTTATACATTTGTAAGTTCGTTTTGGGTAGTTGCAGTTTGTTTCTGTACTGTGCTCTAGTTGTTGGCTTATCCTGTTTTTGTTCGAATAAATGAGGATTTTCGCGAACAAAGAGAGCGGCTTGTAGTATATAGATACAGGGCAGCGTTAATAGTTTGTACCTAACGAAGTGTGGGCGACAGCTGGCTGGTATACGCACATTTGCCAAAATTCGAACGCACTTTTTTTGCATTATAAAAAGCTGCTCGGCCTCAACACTGTCTCCCCAAAGGATTACAGCGTACCTAAGCCACGCGTAGGCATATGAATAATATGCTGATAATGCACATTCAAGGTCTGTGTTAGTCTTGAGTATTCCTAGGGCATATACAAATTTCGCCATTTTTGTTTTAATATTTTGTATGTGGGCCTTCCAATTCATGCTAGAATCTATAGTTATACCTAACAAGTTGAATTCCTCGACTTCTTCTATAATATTTGTATTAGTATCCAAACTTAGCTCTAGGGGTTTTTTTTGAGAAGGTTTAAATTGAATAATGTTTGTCTTTTTAATGTTAATTTCTAAATTATGTTCCCCGAGCCATCCCTGTACGGAATTAAAAATGTTGCAAAGTTGTGTGTTACATTCTTCGGTGTTATTGGAACTAAATAAAAGAGAAATGTCGTCAGCAAACATAACGCAGGTTGTGTCAGTGTTGAGTATTTTTGGTAAATCATTTATATATGCCAGGAATAGTAGGCATCCACAAACACTTCCCTGGGGTATTGAGCACGTAGTGTCGCGCATATTTGACGTCACGATATTTAACTCCTCGCGGTCCTTATCAAAATAGTTTATTTGCACGCATTGTTTACGGTTCTGGAGGTACGATTTGAACCAATTATATGCAATACCGCGTATTCCCATCCCGTACAATTTACTGAGTAGAATTGGATGTGATACTTTTTCATACGCTTTCGTCATATCTAGTAAAAGTCCTATACTATAAGTTCTGTTGTTTATGTGGCTTAAAATGTTTAGCACATATTGATAAACAGCTAATGTTGTTGAGCGGTGTTTCCTAAACCCGTATTGGTTCTTATCCAAGATGTTGAACTTTTCGAAAAAATTATATACACGGTTGGTCATACATTTTTCGAATATTTTCGACACGGTTGGTAAAAGTGCTATAGGTCGATATTGGTTTGGATTTGTTACGTCCCCGTTTTTAAATATGGGTTTAATAATAGATATTTTTAGCGAGTCCGGGAATGTGCCTTGATTAAATGACTGGTTAATCAGTTGCGTTAGTGGCTTCGCTAACTCAGCTGCACAGCGTTTTATAAGAACGGGCGGCATTTCGTCGATACCGAAACTATTTTTATTTTTAAGTTGTTTAATAATTTTTATAGTTTCGGTTTCGGAGACTGGTTGGATAAATATTGAGTTCGTAGCGGGGGTATGCACTCGGCTCGCGCGCGTTATCGCGCCGCCGGCCGCGGGGCCCGTCTCGCCTACCGACGCGAAGTGTTCATTAAAAATGTTTGCTACTTGTTCCGGGGCCGTTACGGTTGTATCGGCTAATTTTAATGACATATTCTTATGCGCGCGATCCTTTTGCCTGTTTGTGATATTATTTATGAGGGTCCACATTGTTTTCATTTTGTTCTTAGACATTTTCATCTTTTTTGCATAACCTATTTTCCGACAAGACACTTTGATACATTTTTTAAGGATTTTGTCATATTTTCTGTAATGGTTTCGAATTACTTCATTGTTAGTTTTATTAAGTATGACTTTTAGTTGCCTTTTATGCCGACACGACAAGCGTAGACCTTTTGTAAGCCAAGATTTTACGCGGTTTGATATTATTAATTTTAATCGTTGTTTAGGTATGTATTTATTTAACAATTGTTGTAATGTGGTACTAAATAAATTAAAATTGGTATTTGTATCGTTTTTATCAGAAAGTATGTTATTCCAATTTATGTTGAGCAATGCATGCTTAAAGATATCCATATTTTTTTCACTAAATATTCTTTTTGTTGTGAAGCATATTGTTTTTTTATTTTGTTTTTTTCGCGCGGTTTGAGTCTGAACCTTATACAGGATGCCGTTATGGTCCGATATGCCGTGGTTCGCCACTTCAATAGTATAATCTTTAGAGTTCGTAAACACAAGATCGATACATGATTGTGTGTTATTTGATTCTCGGGTGGGCTTGTTGACTATTTGCAATAAATTGTAGCTTAACATTAAATCAGAAAGTCTTTTTGCAATTAAAGAATTTGAGGACATATTAATATTGAAATCGCCAACAATGAGTACATTACTTTTTTGTTCTTTTTGCTTAACTTTAGAGAGTATCTGGTTTATACAGTCAAAAAATGCGTTAATATCTCTATCTGGTCTGTATATATTTATAATTATCATATTTTGCTCAGGAATTTCTATACCGCAGCACTCTACTTTACATTCATATGACAAGTCAGCGATATCAGGTAGTTCTACAAAATTTATATGTTGTTGTGTTAATATAGCTACTCCGCCTCCTTGGTGGTGTTGTCGGTGATAAGCGGCTGCAAAGTTGTATCCGTCCACTGTAATCAAGTCTTTTTGGTTGTCTGAGATCCAAGTCTCTGATAGGCAGGCTACTTGGATATTGTTTTCTTGTAAGAACGATTCCATAATATAGGTTTTATTTTTTAGGCTCTGTGTGTTCTGGATGAATATTTGTACGAAAGGAATGATTGTTGTCCATCATGTTTGCTGTAGTTGTTATGTTGTGTTTTAAATTTGTTGTGATTTTTTCTTCAATGTTTTTTGTTTCAATCGAGTCCGTTGTAGTGTAGGTGCACTGGTTGAGCGAGTGGTTTAGTTGGTTGGTCGATTTAATGCCCTCTTCGTTCGGTGTCGATTCTTTCCCGTTTATGAACAGTCTATTGTTTCTTATTATGGCATAGTTTCCTGCACGGCGTGCCTTTATGAGCTCATTTTTTAGGATTTTCCTTTTCTCTAGAGATTTACTGTCCATAATCTATAGGTGAGGTTTGAGGAATATTTGGTTCTAATGAGTAACAATTTACGGACGCTGTTTACTTCCATTCAATGATTGTTAATTTCCGTGACTATGCTATCGAGTTAAAAACTCTTGGTAGACGAGACGCTCAGCGGGCGTAGCACACTAGTGAATAGTTAGTTATTTGTTATACAAGGGTGCAAAACTGTATTTTAACGTGGAATTGAAAAACGAGCAAGTGAAAGGATTCTATAGTTGAACCACGAGCGAAGCGAGATCCTAGACTTGGCGAGTTTTTCAACACACGAGAAGTAAAATACATTTGCACCCATGTGTCACACAAAACTTTTCCCCTCACTGTAGCGAGGAAAGTACAACGCAAAAACCGAGTATCACTGCTTCCAGTAGTTCGACAGATGGTAAATATCATCTTCAGCACTAGATTCACCCAGTTTTATCAATTTAAAGCAAGTACTATATTCAAAGTCAAATTACTTTATCCACTAATGCGTTTTTACCCGCTAGAATTAAAGGATAAAACACGTGTTTCCGTGCTAGTAAGGGAAATAATAAATATCGCATCGGTGCGTCCCTATCGCGCTCACGAAATGTGAGAAAAGGACGCGCGGCCAGCCGGCGTATCATGCTTCTAATTTTATCACTTATCCACGTGGATAAGACGTCTGTCTCGCTTTAGCAAGTATGTCAGTGTGAGAGTGACAGATGTCTTATCCACGTGGATTAGTGATAAAATTGGAAGCATGGTAGGCCGGCTGCTGTGAGAAGGTTTATCATTATCACGCTGGTGTGCTAGACCCGCAGGTCTGGCCCCGTAGCCGAATGGCAGTTCTCCGACGCGAAACGAAAACGAAACGCCGCGAAAGGTAGTCTGGCTCGTCGCGCCAATACGCAAGAGCGATAGAGACAGATATCTACGAGCGTTTCGTTTTGTGAGCGTTTGTGCCATTCGGCTACGTACCCTGGTTTGCTAGACGTATTGATTGAGCAGCCCTTGCTCGGTAAGCTCTGCTGTTGTGACAATACCCCAGGGCGCAGCCTGATTGGAGTGCAATCGGATCGCATTTGGCTCCTAGTCTACTACAAATTGATCGATACAATTACTGCTCTTTAGTTACAGAATCTCACTGTGAGAGAATACGATATAGCTCTCGTTTGTATCTTAGGGTGGTTACAGACTAGTAACTATAAATATGTTTTTTTTTATATATTTTCTTTTATTTATTTTCCTTCTTAAGTTAGGCTATTTTATAATATGATTATAAAAGTAAAATACAAATCCACTTAGAAAACAATACAAAATATATAAACACATTATAACCAATCTAACCTAGGGTGCCGCCAGCAGTGGGACAGGGCCCAAGCAGCCGGTGGTTAGAGCTGCAGAGAGAGGAACCGTCGGACTATACGCGCCGTGTCCAAGATCACCGCCTTCTGCACCTGGCTCTTGATCCAGCCATCTAGCGAGAGTCTCTTAAGATGTTGGTCGAGACTCTTCGCTATGAGACCGTTCGCTGAAACGACTATCGGAACAATGATCGTCGAATCAACATCCCACATGGCGGTTATCTCGTAAGCCAAGTCTAGTTATATATTTTTATTATTACAATGCAAAATCCACTACTGTCTTATTCATGTAAAGACTCTTTCAGAAAAAGTCAGGTAGATCAGATTCCTATACGACTTTCTAAAAGTAACCAGACTGATCGACACTTATCACTTTTCAACAAAAAAATGTCACATGATTCCTCCAACATTTTGTCATCAAAATACCTATCTGCTTTATTCGTTAGACTTATGCCTAGGTATTATTTATATGATCTGTTTGGTAAAGCCTACCATGTTTGTGGTTCAATTGGTTGTAAATCTACTGGTTCTAAAGTCAGCTCATGCGAATATAGTAGGTATATGACAACAGCTTGGTTCACTATTGTCTTGCAGAAACTTTTTTCGTGTATATTTGGTTCGTATAATAGTTCTTGGCAGAAGTCACGTTTGGCAGAAACACCTTACGCAGCAGAATATGCTTTGGCATAAATCATTTCGCAGATTTTTGTAATACCGAATCGTCTGTTGTCATAAAGTTGATGAGCATAATAGTCTTCTAGTCGAACAGTACTTTCGCAGATTATTATTTGTGCATAATATTTAGGCAGCATAAAGTTGCAATTTGCTTTTTGATAGTGAGTCGGATGAGTTGGGGATGCAAGATACCTAACACTCCTCCTCGCTTCGCTCGTCGTCATACCTAACGGTGACTCTGGGACAGTATCTCTTTGATAGCGTGTAATCATTCTGCTCTTGTAATAGTATGCTATACGATTAATATGCTACATAAAATTATGCTAAATCAAATTCGACCAAAGTAATATTCGGTAAAACAATATTCTGCTAAATGTGTGCTATGCGTGCAAGTAATAATGCCATTCCCTAAAGTTATAATATACCCTGGGATCAGGATTATCATATCAGGGATGATGCAAAGTGAAAACATTTGTCTTCTACGCATTGAAATGTCTCGGTCAAAACGCATTCGGTTTTTATTCTTATAAAATGGGAAAATATTTTTCTCAAAGTGTATGTTGCAAAAGAACCCAAAAGTACAAAACTGTATGGCTCATAATCGGGTGCGATAGTACTGAACAGATAGCCTTACCCTCAAACGTTTACATTATACAGACTCAGCCTCTTTAATGCGAAAGGGTGTATCCGTACTAATGCTGAATATCTATGGGCATGTCAACCATTTTAGTAGATGCAGAGATGCGTGAATAATACGGGCTACCGTTGGCAAAGGCATTTCTGCGACGCGAAACGTAAACGAAACGCCGCGAAAGGAAGTCTGGCTTTGTCGCACTAATACGCAAGAGCGATAGAGATGGATATCTACGAGCGTTTCGTAAGCGTTTGTGCCTTTCGGCTACGTACCCTGTTATCATATTATAGTCCTGAGGCTACTGACGGATGATCAAAGACGATCTGAGGGATGCGAAAGCGTAAGATAAAATAGTATGAGAAACATAATTTTAAATAAACTAATTAATGTTATTTGAAGTAGTAATACGGAAAAATAAATGTTATGAAAATTAACAGATAAAATCTACCTATGCCGACCGACGACCGGTCTGGCTCAGTCGGTAGTGACCCTGCCTGCTAAGCCGCGGTCTTGGGTTCGAATCCCGGTAAGGGCATTTATTTGTGTGATGAGCACAGATATTTGCATATAAGTATGTATTTATCTATTTAAGTATGTATATCGTCGCCTAGCACCCATAGTACAAGCTTTGCTTAGTTTGGGGCTAAGTTGATCTGTGTAAGGTGTCCCCAATATTTATTTATTTATGCTGCCGTAACTCGGGTGGCCGATGGCCCTAGGCACCTGCCGCGATAGCAGAGCACCATGCACGGGGTAAGTCAAATCCAATAAGTTGAGTTTTGGTTTCGAAATTCGAAACATGTGCAATTTTTACAACGTTCCTATTTCAATGAAAAATAATTTCGATTTATCGGGTTTGACGATTCACCGTTGATGGTTTGTTTCCAGCCCAATGCCTTGGCCGTTTTTTCTTTCCGACTTACCATTAATTTTATTTTGTAACCTATGCGGAAAGAGAAGAGGCGTAAATGTATCGAGTCCCTGGTCCCTTACATTCCATATTCTATTCTCTTTCTGCAACAACTTGAACCACAAACACCGTAGATTTTATGACACAACTCTCTATAATTTTCTCGTCTGTGCTAGATGGTAATATCAGATGAAGCCGCCGGATGGCGCTGGCGTGCCGGCGATATTACCGGCCGGAAATTGAAATTGGGCGGCCGAGCGCCGTCAAAATATGTTTAGCAAAAGTATGTTCAATATGGATTAGATCGGTGAAAGGATTATGCGATAATATTGACCCATCCAACTTGAACGGCATCACAAAATTTCGTTAAACTATATGAGGTTCTGCTATTATAAATTTAGTTTTTGTGTTTGTTGTTTAAGTCCAATCATGGATAAAGTAAATTTTTGATTCTGTACTTTTTTCAGACCATTTATTACAGACTGAAGTGCCTTTTTAAGTGCCTTGAATTATCTACAAACATAAAATAAATACGTATTAACCTTAGAACATAGATATAATGATTCTATATCTTTTTTTCTATATCTGTGGTTAAGCACATTTACATTGGGTAGGTATACTCGTAGGTAGGGCAAATAAATAACATAAAAATGTAACAGACGAGATACATGTCATAAAATAATAATTAAGAGCTAAATAATATATAAACATTAAAGAATACTTTACTCTTGAGTTAAGATTGCCTCAGAAGAGGAACTCCTGAACTCCTCCAAAGTTTTACTTGAATTCGCCCGGCTCTCGACTCAGTATACCTACTTTACGAGTATAAAGCAACCAACCTACCAATTTACATAAATATGATTGCTGAATACAGTCACCGGCATAAATAAGTGATGATTTCTGTACCTTGTCATATTAACGTCTTGTTTGAAATGTTACTTCATTCATCATCACTTCTCTATGCCGGTGACTATACTCAGGTTTGTTACAAATAGCATTTTCTATGTTTGGTAACATGTTGCGCTTGTTTCCTAGGATAGTGAAACATTTATGAATAAGAATAGAAAAAGAATAAGATATATTTGTACCTCTATAACACAGAGGTAAACAGAGAGCCTCTGTGTTTTGCCTATGGGCGTGATCATCATCAGTTTTTCCGTGATCATGATGCATGTAACGGCCTATCCACGACAATGGTCTTAACTGCGTCGAAATATCGGGAACTCGACAAAAATCAAAAAGGTTTTCACGGTCTATTCCCGGTCAATATAAGTCTAAATTCTAGAAACCAATCTATATGCCACCCTTGGCAGCAGTTTCATTTTTGCGGCGTTTGGTGTGGAAACACCGGGGCCATGGGGGCCAAGCGCGCGTCAGCTATACAAAGAGCTAGCGGCGCGCCTAATTGACGTCACAGGTGACCAGAGGGCTGGTCAATATTTTGCTCAACGTATATGTATAAGCATTGCCATCCAACGTGGCAATGCGGCCAGCCTTCTGGGCACACTGCCCGGTGGCAGCGACTTGGGTTTGTTTTTCATTCAAAAAAATAATTTTATAATTTGAAAAAAAAATTTATTTAAACTTTATTGCACAAATAAAACAAAAATGTACAAATGGCGGACTTTTACTAATGGCATTCTCTACCAATCAACCATCGGGCTAAACAGAGACATGTAAAAATGGTGCAAGGAGAAGGAAAAATTACAATGGTAGAATAATCGAAAACAACAAATATATCTAAATATATTAAGTATTTATATGTAGGTACCTAATGTTCTACCCGGGGCGTACCAATTGTCTTTAAAAACCACCTACAACAAGCAAGTGCATTTAAAACGGATAAATAATTGAAAGTCATTTCGGAAAATTGAAAGCAGACCCTCGATAACAAAAAAACAGTTTTATTTCAATTCAATTGCCCACAGCCACGTCCACCCACTCAATGAAACTAATATTTCTCTTTGATTGTCCAATAAGTTGAGCGTCACTTTACCTAGCCCTTAAAAATGAGCAGCTTTAGTTTCAATCTTCCATACAATTGGGCCCAACTTTATACTTTAGAAGGTTCTTGACAAATAAGTTTTTTACACTGAGGTCGAAAGATGTAAAACAGTTATCGTGCATCTCGCCAGCGCTAATACAGCTTCGGGCAAGCACAAGCGGATAGCAAGATCTGTGTGACATCTTCAGATAACCCTAATGTAGTGTCCGGCCGAAACATGTTTTCTGGCCGAAATCGAAAACGAACTCTAGTGTCGGCCGAAACCGAAACTTTAGAAGATTTGTTAAAATCGCCAAAAAAAATGTATAAAACCGTTTTTATGCTCATCTTAACTAGACCCTACTCATAGTTTTGTAAGTATTTTGTATTTTTTATTTTTTGAGTTCACTATTTGTCATTTGTTATTTTTTGAATTCTTATCACCTTATCAGGAACTTTTAAAATCCTGGAACAAAGATCCCATCCCAACTGTACAATTGTGTGAGTTTCGCTTTAAGTTCTCGCGCTTTGTACACATATTTAAAGTCACATACGGGTCGAACGCGATTAATTAACATTATTTTTACCTTTTTTCCCAACGTTTCGGCCAGGTTGCACTGGCCGTGGTCGCGGAAGACTTCTGCGGAAGACTTCTGCGGAAGGAAGACTTCTACGTTGGGAAAAAAGGAAGTCTTCCGTAAGTTTCGGCCTGGCCGAAAGATTCAGCCGTTTTTTGGACGAAACCGAAACTACGGCTGAAACATGATTTTTTGGCCGAAACTGGCCGAAACCGAACCTTTGGTCGGTCACTACCCTAATGATATCACTGTAAGTAAGACTTACTTACCAATGTACAAGTTGCAGAACATTCTCAAAATTTCTTACAATTACCTACCTACCTACTGGAAATATTCAGGAGAAAATTCTCATGCAAGCTGCCATTGAGAACGTTCTCTTTAATAATATTAGGATGTACTGCGCGATATTCTCAACAGTTGACGATCGCTCCAACTGAGTATATGTATACATTGCTAGGCCTATTAGGCTCATCTCCGAAATTGACATAAATGAGATTGTAGCAAAATCCACTTCAGCTACTTTAAGTAACGCAAGTACATGCTAGTCCGTTTACAATATAAATTAGGTTAAGAGGATGGGCGGGTGGGACCGTTTTAGTAAATTAACGTAATTTTGTAGGGGACGCTGCGAGTTTCGCCATTCAAAACCCATTCAGTGCGCTGGAAGCATTTTTTAGAATAATTTGTTTGTTCACGTTTCAACGTCGGGATTTATTTGTTTTATAACGCTGCATAGCTTTTATTTAATTAAAATAATTATATGAATTTACAGGTCTAAGAGGTTATCCAGGGGAGAGGCCTTTGCCCAGCAGTGGGACACTCCAATAGGCTAAGAAAAAAAAAAAAAAAGAGGTTATCCAACTACTTAATAGTATATTACGACGTACGTACGACGTTTTGAGTACAGATGAGCTTCCGAAGTTTCGACCTGGCATATAATGAATCACTTCTCGCACTAGTGCGTAAAAAAAACACCATCTGTACTGAAATAGTACATTACGATACAAGTGCGAAAAAAAGGAAGTTCGAAACGAGTGGCGATAAATTAAAACACGACCGAAGGGAGTGTTTTAAATCGACACGAGTTACGAATATCCTTTTCGCACGTGTATCGTACGACGTTTTTCAGTACAGATGAGCCTCCGAAGTTTCGACCTAGCATATAATGAACCACTTCTCGCACTAGTGCGTAAAAAAAACACCATCTGTACTGAAAAATATATTTTTCAAATATGTACGTGCATACATCTAAAACTGTACCAAATCACCTTACGTATTATCATCAAAATCAAAGCAAACGATTACATATAAGTAGATACAGGTATTTTATTTTTATATAATATGGCGCTGACTTTGGCAAAATAACATCACGTCAATTTGAAAGCATTTTATTTGTTTAGTCAATAACCTTTGAACTGTCGTGTAACTTGAAAACCCAGTTAAATGGAATGGCGTTTTAACAAACAAGCCAAAACAATGCTGCAAAATAATTACAATTACATACGTCAGCGGTTTCGCAGTATGGAAACGGAAGGGAAACCCGTTATTTGATTCAATTTATTATTTACCCGCACACACAGGCGTAAAACGCGCGATTTTTTATGTATTTACTCAGCGTTGAACGCTTGCGATTAAATGTAAAGACAATAGGCTAGTTTCCTATACTTGAAATAAAATATTTTATGCAGTGCACGAAATAAAGCACCACATAATTAGAAGAAAAATATGGACAGTAGTTAGTTTTAAACATAATTTCTATTTAATAAGTCAAAGAGAAAGATATAAAGTAAATGAATTGACCGTGACGTCACTCCTCAGTAGTTATTTCATAGTAATTCCATATTAGCAAATCGTTTTGACAGTTCATAAGAAGAAGCTGATTTGACTAGTAGGAAACTAGCATATTATATTATAGTGCACTATTTTACATCAATAACCTAACCACAAAATTAAAATTCTAAACATGGCTAAGAACACTTCCGAACGCTTTCAAACAAAAAAAAACTAAATCAAAATCGGTTCATCCATCCGGAAGCTACGATGCCACAGACAGACACACACACAGACTAGACCAGCATGTCAAACTTATAAAAATACGGCGTGCCGTAAACAAAAGATTTCCTTTATTTAACAGGATTGGTCTTGGTCTTTAGAACTCAACCACAGAATAAATATTAAAAAGACAGACCACACATCTAAAAACCCGTTTAAAGAAATAACGACTCATGCTACTATACTTTGCGTCAAATTCCGACTGCGCAACGCTAAATGCCTACAATTTTATCAAAGTAGAAGTGCGTCTCTTTCATCGCGTAACTCGTACCTTTTCTGAAATATATGGCCCTTGCCAGTCATTTAACAGGAGCGCGTAGGTACTCGCCGCGCAACCTTGAGCGAGTGACGGGGGCCTGACTCAACTTATATATTTAAATCGGAACTAACCTAACCACAAAATTATAATTTTGAAAAGACCCCCGACCGCGATATAGTGGACCGATTTTCATGAAACCGATTTTCCCGACTAACTTAGCTTTCAAACAAAAAAAATCTAAATCGGTTCATCCGTTTGGGAGCTACGATGCCACAGACAGACGCACACACAGACAGACAAACAGACATACAGACACGTCAAACTTATAACACCCCGTCGTTTTTCGGGGTCAGGAAGAATTTCTGTCAAAGAAAGCTTATGTTCATTGAACCCCGTTATTGACCTTTTTTGAGCTGCGGTAAGCACATTATTATTTTTCATGACGTTCCATGATTATATGCATTGCGTGAGCTGTATTGCCTAAGAGGGTGTGCCCACGGTCGACTTTTTCGGAGCGACTTTTTTGTCGCGACCATGGGCTAGTATGAAAGTGCGCAACTTTTCATATAAATACGTAAGTCGTCGAGCGATTTTGTCGCCCGTGGGCGCGCACCCTAACAGCACCAAAATCGCCTAACTGTTTTTAGGGTAGCCTGTCAATTTTTCGCGCTGTTTCCATTTGTGTTATATATACCTATCGTTGTCTGAGTACCTGCAACACAAGCTTACCGTGGGACTCAGTCAATCAGTATTAAGAATGTCAAAAAAAAAAGCTAGTACTCTGTACGCCTCTTTACTTTTGCACTTTTGACGATAAATATGCGACCTTTATAGTATCGAGTTCTTTAACTATAAGACAGATGGTGTCACAAATTTTAGATTACATTAAAGTTTAATTAAAAATGCTAACGCCGTGTCTTGCGTGGGCGACGGTCGCCGTCGCGTCTTATCGCATCGTCTACTTTCATATCGATAAGGTTTTGATTTCGTATGCGTTCGCATCGCCGTCGCGCGACCATCGCGCGACCGTCGCCCACGCAAGCCACGACGTAATTAATTTCAATTTTGAGATGTGTTCCAAAATAAATTTAATTTTATTACTTATCTAAATTTTGCTAACTAATGTAAAAGGTTAATGGGCATTTTCATAATTTGGGTCCCCCCAATTAGCAAAACTTGTTAACAAAAATTAACTCATTGTCAGTTTTGTGACGACAATTAAGCATAAAATTTGTCTAAAAATTTACTTTTTTTACATTCTGAATGTAGATTATCGCTTAAAGTTTATGTAATTAACACAAAAACAATATTTTCTTTGAAATTTCATGTTTAATTATCGTCACAAAACTGACAGAGAGTTAATTTTTGTTAACATCTTTCGCTAATTGGGGGGTCCAAATTCTGAAAATGCCCTAATGAACACATCTAATGAAACTATTATAGTCAAATCAAGCTACAATTAAATTTTAATTAAGCTTCGATACAACGGCGTGTTTACTTATCTATCCCTATACACTCTAATGATCATGATGTAGGAATGCTGTGTACGCGTTATTGGATGTAAGACGTACCTATTGCGTATAGTATATTGTACAATATATCGATACCTTTGGGTTCAATTGGCGTAAAGGACAAAATGCAGGTTTTCAGGAGAAGCAAAAAACAACTTTTTTTTTAGAAAAATGTTTATATCTTTTTTGTTTTTTGACCTATATTTGTGACGTATATAGAAAAATATGTAGATTTTTAGTATCCTTCACCTAGTGTAGCAACCGTAGTGATAAACTAAACGGTTTAGAAGTTAGATGGTTGTAAAGGACATGTCAAAATGCTATGGACGTCCTTTACACCCACGATTTTTTTGAACAATTAGAGTCGATAGGGTCGTAAATGACGGTCTTAGATGATTTTTATACAAATTCGGGGCGTAAATGTAACCAGAATGGTACAAATGGCAACTGTTTTTAGCTTAGTTTACAATTGAGAAACTTGAAAAATGTATCAAAACGTAATTAATATGGCGTAGAATAGCCACATTAGTGTTACAGTGTATATTTATCTAAATATTTAGCAAAGACAAAGAACAAGACTATTTTATATCCAGTTATGCAATAAAGAAACAACATTTGCTTAAAAACTAAGTATCTCATATTTTGGAAAGTTATTATTTTAGTACTCGCCGCTGTCTCAATAAGTTACGCATTCAGTATTTAATTCTAGCAGGGAAACGCTTTCGTAGTTTAAGTAAATATAAAAACACTAATGGTAATCACGTAAATCTTTAATCAGCAACTGTGAATATATTAATACGACAGTAATTTTAAGTCTAAAGTAGAAAGAAGTTCTAAGAATAACTAAGAGTTAAGTACTTATTTATAAACGCAAGTTAGGACGCGTATACAAACTGTAGTCAAAACTACCTACTATGTTGATTCATATTTTTGATAATTTAAAACAGAAGATTGTTATTTAGTCTTAAACCTGTTAAATAAGAATAATCTTAATTATGAGTTCAATCCTAGAAATATTACAGTCAATGCTTTAAGTACCTGAGTACATAGCCAAGTCACCAAACGCTAACGCTCATTCGCTAGCGAAACGCACCTGTTATTGTCGCACTAAATGTTAGTATAGTCTACTGTTAAAGTTTACTGCCGGCGTAGCTGAATGGCAATCGTCGACGCCAGACGCCGACAAAAATGCAGTCTGGTGCAATACGCAAGAGCGATAAAGACAAGCGCTCACGATAATATCTATTTCGTAGCTAAGTATATATACTGAGATGAGCTAAGTACCTATATATGCGAGATGTAGGTAATTAAAAAAAACATTATGGTTATCAGGGTACGTGCCCAAATGCACAAACGCTCACGATAATATCTATTTCGTAGCTAAGTATATATACTTAGCTCACGATAATATCTATTTCGTAGCTAAGTATATATACTTAGCTACGAAATAGATATTATCGTGAGCGTTTGTGCATTTGGGCACGTACCCTGATAACCATAATGTTTTTTTTAATTACCTACATCTCGCCGCAGTATAATAATACTACGAAAGCGTTTCCCTGCTAGAATTAAAGACTGAATGCGTAACCTACTAACTATTCAGACAGCGGCGAATACTAAAAAAATAACTTTGAATTTGTTGCCAAAGTATTAGATAGTTTTTAAGCAAATATTGTTTCTTTGTTACAAAACTGGATATAAAATAGTCTTGTTCTTTTTTGTTGCTAAGATAGCATAGATAAATAATACACTGCATTATACTAATGTAGCTATTCTATGCCATATTAAGTACGTTTTGATACATTTTTCCAGTTTTTAATTGTAAACTTAGCACAACATTTGTACCATTTCGGTTACAATTACGCCCCGACTTTGTATAAAAATCATCTAAGACCGTCATTTACGACCCTATCAAGTCATGGGTGTAAAGGACGTTATAACATTTGGACGTGTCCTTTACAACCATCTATCTTCTAAATCGTTTAGTTTATCACTACGGTTGCTACACTAGGTTAAAGATACTCGTAATCTGCATATTTTTCTTATACACGTCACAAATACAGGTCAAAAAAACAAAAAAAGTGGTTTATCTTTGTCTTGGAAACCTGCATTATATGTCCTTTACGACAATTGAACCCAAAGATATCGATTACAGTTGCGGATAAAATATTTTTAGTGCTGGGCGTAAAGGACGAAGAAAAAAAAACTTGTCCTTTACGCCCAACTTTATCACACTACTATAGAAAGTGATCCTTAGAAAGTAAGGGCTTAAAGGGCAACAATATATATAAAGGTGACTTACGACTATATTTTTATTTGTAGATTTCCTTTACGACACAAATAATAATTTATAATTAATGACTTGATATTTACGCCCCTTCAGAAAAGCTATTTTTGCAAGTCCATAGTAGAAAATCTTGGTCGTAAAGGCAACTTTTTAAGAGATATCGAAATTTTAACTACACAGATCGATAGCGCTTGAAATTCTGAACAAAACTGTATATATAACTCATTTTGGCCAAAATGTCCTTTACGCCAATTGAACCCAGAGGTATCGATATAGTATAATTTGTAGAACATGTAGTTGTAGTAGGTATATTGTTGTGTAGACGACGACAAAAGAGAAGACTACCTTTCGCGGCGTTTCGTTTTCGTTTCACATCGTAGAAATCGTCACTACTTTTAAAAAAAGTTGTATTTTCGTCTGTCAATGAAAATAAAATTGTAGTAAGTATGTATGGGAACTTACTGCGTTTTAACTTTGAGAAACAGCGTGAGATACGAGATTTTTTAAAAGTAGTGACGAAATGCCATTTGTCTACGGGACCTGCACTGTCACTAAAATACCGGTGACATGCCATTATTTTCAGCTGAACGCCGGTCAAAAATGACGCATTTGTAATCAAAGCTGGCCGGTCAAATGACGCATTGTAATCAAACTCACATCTAAGATCTCGTAAATCGCATTGGAAACTAAAGCAGCCCTAAGTGCGTTTTCACATTATCCGATCCGATATCGGATGTAGGACCGATATCCCATACATTACAGGCGCCATCTTGCATTTTTAACCCCAATTTTTAACCCCCGACGCAAAAACGACGGGGTGTTATAAGTTTGACGTGTCTGTGTGTATGTCTGTCTGTCTGTCTGTTTGTCTGTCTGTCTGTCTGTGTGTGTCTGTCTGTGGCATCGTAGCTCTCGAACGGATGAACCGATTTTGATTTAGTTTTTTTTGTCTGAAAGCTGAGTAGTTAGTCGGGAGTGTTCTTAGCCATGTTTCATGAAAATCGGTCCACTATGTCGCGGTCGGGGGTTTTTTCAAAATTTTAATTTTGTGGTTAGGTTATTTCCATTGAAATCCTTCCGACATCCGATATCGGATCGGATAATGTGAAAATGAACTAAAGTTTCGATTTGACGAATCTACCGGAGTATCATGTTGCCAATTTTATCACTTATCCACGTGGATAAGACATCTGTCACTCTCACACTAACATACTTGCTGAAGCGTGACGGATGCTTTATCCACGTGGATAAGTGATAAAATTGGCAGCATGATACGCCGGCTGGGCGTCATCGTTTTAAACTTCTGTGTCATTGAAATTTTGCATTCATGCTTTGATGTTCTGATTTGAGTACGTCAAGTAGGTGCATACAACTCGGCTCACCACTTGTCTGTGATCCGATGAATAATGCATGTGAAGTCAGGTGCAGGTGATCATGCAGCGTCACGACAGATGCTTCACACTGAACTTGAGGTAGGTAGCTAGTGAAAACCTTGTCTCCGTGACTTAGAATTCGAAGTACCATAAACTTGTTTACCTAACGTTATTAATCGGAACCTTTTCTTAAATGGATAAGAAAAACACCGGCCAAGAGCATGTCGGGCCACGCTCAGTGTAGGTACTTTTGTGATTTTTTTCATATTTTTTAAACTTATGGTTCAAAAGTTAGAGAGGGGAGGGACACATTTTTTTAAACTTTTAAGCGATTATTTCCGAAAATATGAACATATCAAAAAATCACTTTTGGAAACCCCTATTCATCTTTAAATACCTATCCAACAATATATTACACGTTAGGATTGGAAGGAAAAAAAAATCACCATTATTTTTATAAAAAAAAAAACTTTTTATTTTACCTACCACTTTGTCGGCGTGATTGATTCATACATATTGGTACCAAATTTCTTCTTTCTAGTGCTAAGGTCACTGAGATTATGCGCGGACGGACGGACGGACAGACAGACATGGCGAAACTATAAGGGTTCCTAGTTGACTACGGAACCCTAAAAAGCAAAGTAACTGTACGAAAAAATACAATAAATGTGAGAGTGAGAGTAATAGATACCGTACGTTATTTTGAGTTAGGTAGCCAAGAGTTGGTAAATCTTTAAAAAGATTGGTTTTTGTCTGTCTAGACATAGAATTTGTGAACGCTATTTCTACTTTTGTTTACATTTTATAACTATCTAAATTTGTAGGTGTCCCTAATTTGTACTTAAAATTATTTTCGAATTATCCCTCTACAACAGCGGTTCTCAAACTTATTTTCCCATGAAACCCTTTTAGAAAGTAAAACATCTGACGGAACCCTTAATTTTTTTATTTTTATTGCAATCTTTATTTTAATAAGCAATCATCAAATCTAAACTAATCCTAATGAGGTATTACATGGAACTGTTTTTTATTTTTTAACAATTGGTGAATATTTGGTTTTATGGATTTGAAGTTGCATATCAGGTACCCAAAATTCACACGGAGCCCTCAGAGAGGCTTTGCGGAGCCCTAGGGGTCCGCGGAGCATACTTTGAGAATGGCTGCTCTACAAGATGTAGATTTACTATAGGTAACATATAGTGTAAATATACAGTGCTCCACAAAACTACGGTAAGTTTGACTTTGGAGTCATAATTAGTACCTAGTTATGTTATGTTGTTAAAACTAAGCATAATTCAATCAAATGTTATATTGTTACATAAATAATATTAGAGGGACAGAAACTCCAATAACAAGTATACACAATTTACCAGTATACCTATTAAGCTATTATACAAGCAAGCATCAGAAGAAATTCCTTTTGCGACATACTCTGGTTGTCGAATGAGTTTCTGAGATCTCTCGGGGGATCACCGTAAGGGATTATTTAAGAAACGAATCGAATGTTAACCAGGTTTTAAAGAATCGAAGCATAGGTACCTACATAAAAACCATAGCAAATACAAATCTATTCGTTTATAAATAATTAAAATAATTTGAATGCGACATCACCTACCTGATTGAACCATTATAAATAATATTTAATAAATTGCCTTTTATAATAACGCATACTTAAAATATTCTGTGGAACAAATGTACAAATGCGTATAATTTGCATTTTAATGTCTAAATAAATCCCGCTGGTATACTAATTTCGCTTGTTGATTTAAATATGAAAGCGTACATATCCATTATCCATCCCTGCACGGCTGTTATTAACGTGTTAATTTTTCGTGAGTAAGTATCATTACTTAGGTGTTGTCATACATAAAAAAAAATTTGTATTATATTTTGTATTACTTTGACGACCGGTCTGGCGCAGTCGGTAGTGACCCTGCCTGCTACGCCGCGGTCCCGGGTTCGAATCCCGGTAAGGGCATAATTTGTGTGATGAGCACACAGATATTTGTTCCTGAGTCATGGATGTTTTCTGTGTATATAAATATTTGTATATTATAATATATCGTTGTCTGAGTACCTGCAACACAAGCCATCTTGAGCTTACCGTCGGACTCAGTTAATCTGTGTAAGAATGTCCTAATAATATTTATTTAATAATAATATTACTGTTTAAAATGTGAAGGCGCGATGTTACTGCCCGGTTCTGTAATTTCAAATTTAGTATAATGTAATACCTATTCCTTGAATGATAACTTCCTAACAAGAAAATTTAAATAATCACACATTTTACGCTACAGCATTCTAAATTCAGAAATGAAAATTCATTCGAGGCGTCAATTGAGATGCAACATTATCTATCGGTAACATGTGAAACTAACATGTTAATAAAAACATACTTTTTATCATGGTTAGAAAGTGTAAACTCGCTTGGTTTAATGTTAAGGTGATCAGCCGGCGTAGCCGAATGGCAATCGTCGACGCCAGACGCCGACAGAAATGCAGTCTGGCTCTGTCGCGCCAATACGCAAGAGCAATAGAGATAGTTATCTATAAAACAGGCATTATCGTGAGCGTTTGCGCATTTGGCTACGTACCCAGGGTATCTAGCCATCGTCACAATCGCTAACGCTTCGTGCCAATTGCTCTTCTGTAGTTGCTCGAAAGAGTCAAACTGCGTTTCGATTTCCACGTAGCGTCAACTATTATCACTTCGGCTCGGCCAGCTGTCGATGATCACGGGAACTGGCGTATTCTCTCGCAGGAATAGAACGCTGTAAGTGTGTGTGGGAGACAGTGACGCATACGACAGTATTCCTCAATGGTAGTAATACATTATTCATGATCAGTTGGCTTCTGTACCGAACTTCTGCACCCACTCGCTTATTTACTTACTTACTTGACTAAACATTCTTACAACTAACCATCCTTTAAAAATACCCCGTAGATTTGGCCTTGTGATCGTCTAATGGTAGTAGAAGGACCCCTCGATATGAACCATAGCAACCCAAACTCTTTAATGCGAAGTAGATACGACTATTGGACTCATATGATTAATTATAACTTAACCCACTAATTAAAACTCAGCATAATTTTGTGAAAATTACGTTAACTTGGACGAATAGGCAAAAGACGTGGAGATTATGTTAACGCTAAATAACGCCTGTGAAAGATGTGCGAGCAAAGTAACATACGAACTTGAACAGGAAAAAACCTATAGGCGCCAGACATTTTATTCATAATTTTGGTTTATAAATGGTAAATAATATAAAAAATATTTTAGTAATCATCCACTACGCCCTATTAGTAGTTTCAATTGGGCTCGAAGCTTGCGTTGTGGTTTGAAACTCCTCATCTCAACCAAACTGCTCTGTTGAGAATCCTATGCCAAACCAGAAGGGCTATCTATCTATGAACTAACCCCCTTTTATTTTGTTTCATTTTCCCTAGCTAAACCCCCCTTTTCCCCAATACTGCTAATAGACCATAACTTCTCGACCCTTTCACTGTTTCAACGATACATCGAGTAAGAAGCTTCCAATTGAAAACCCAAGAAAAGTAAGCTTAATCACTCCTCGGAGCTTTCGGCTTCCCATCAGTGGACGGCGCCCGCATGCCACTGGTCCCTAAACAAACCCCAGCTAACACTCAATGATCGCTGTCACATGAAGAATCAGAAATTGCTACCACAATTACAAATTACACTTAGATGAATTAACCAGTAATAATTCAAAGCTTTTTCACACTTTGATAATAAATATGATATTGAAATTTCATTATACCAAGAATAAACACACGATATTATTTATAAAATACCTTCTAACACCCAGTAATTTTGTTCACAGTAATTTTAGATCTTGAATTTAATTTACTTTTACATAATTTATTTTTAGTTATTAGATAAGATAGGTTTTTATACAGAACTTTATTTATTTCCCTACCTATCGATGTGTGTGATTCTACCCTACTAGACTGAAAGTTCCCTACTCTAAACGATAAAAACTCTGTTCGTACTCACCATGGACCCAGAGTTTTAGGACATACGCGGTGTATACCTAAACTGACTACGCTAGAGTTCAGCAGACTAGACTGAAGAAAGCAAACCCTATAAGTCTGTGTATTTATCCCCCCCGATGCAGGCGTCCGTGGACAGGGAGGCAATCGGGTAGGATAGTTCCCTATTGTGTATATGATATATACTTATGACAATAAATATACAAGGTCTTCAAATACTGCCGCTTTGAACAAGCATGGATTACTCCAAATGACACATATAATGTCCTCGCTCTAGGCTAACAGCTGGGCATTGAAGAACCAGGGAGGGAGAGATATTTTCATTTTTCTATGTTGGTAAAGAGAAAAATGCCAATTTAACCCTCTGTATTGGTAAAACTACGGACCTCCTTGCATCAATAGTTTAACAGCCGCTAGGTTAATCGATGCAAGGCTAAACAAACTGTCTGTCTGGGCAGCGATCTGGCTTTATAATTAAATATTCTTCACTTAATTTGAACTGATTAGGTATTATTTACTTTAACCATTAAATTTGATTATCACAATAACATTGAAACTGACAAGAAGAACCGAATCGTTAGCGGCTCACTTCACTCACATAAACTCCAACTCAATAGCACAAGACAATAAACCTGCACCACCGAATCGGAATCTACCATCCAAAATCAAGCTCTGAAAAGAACATATGTTCCCCACAAAACCAAACAATAGACGGCATGAATAAAATAAACACTCACTAACTTTCAATACTTCTAATAAAACATAACTTAAACTTAGCAGAAATCACTACCCATTAGTACCAGAGTTAAACAACTCTAAGCACTTATCCCAAATGCTGACTTTACGAGAATAAAACATAGATTTTATTCACAATAAAATCAAACACTTAGAAATTTGGGCAGAGGTTTCCCGCTATTTAAAACAATTTACACTTTAGGCCAGAGTCGACTGTCGGTCCCTGATGCTCGAAAAATAATCCCTCAAATAACGCTCCCGGAGCTATTTAAAGGGTCCAGCCAGTGCAGCTGCGGCATCACCTGTGGCGGTCACAGATGTCATACACATCATAGATCACGCAAACGCATCCACCCAGCGCGCCAAATGAACTCAGCGAAATCCACCGTGCCGTCCATCCCCACTCGCAGATTGCAGCCTTCGGGCGTCAACCCTTGTAAGTTAAAGTCAACCAAAACATAAAAAATGCCCCGTTACGTGACATTCAAGAGCCTGAGACACATTTAAAATTACAGGCAAGAATCAACCCCAGTACAAAATCCGACACGCCCGGCCCCCACAAATATATGAACTTGCCTCCTCTATCCAAACCAAGCTCTGTGGTGGCGGCTTTGTTTGTCGTCTCTTCCTGGTAATGGGCACGCACCTGACAGGTGCAGAATCTTTGTTTATACCTAAATTACATAGCGAATCGTTCGGTTATGAATCGTAATAAAACCACTTTAAAGTTTACATTTTGTAGTAACTGAGAAACAGTCGGATACAATTTTCTTCCTGGAAGTGGACAAGCCTCGAAGACGCACCTGCAGGCGCTTTTGTTTGATGTATCGGCTCCAAAGAGAAAGATCATAAGTGCTTTGTTTACACCCATACGCTCTACGAATTAAAGTTCACGTTTTCTCAGCAAAAGATGCCTTCCCCTCACACGTGTTTCCACATCTGATTTAGAGAGAGACAGATATATCATTGTTTATACCTAACTAAATTGCGCAATAGTTGAAATACACCGTGTACCACTTAACACTAAAAATATGAAAACCGCCTATTCAGAATCGAGAGTAGAATCGATTGAGCTATATCTTGACGGGAGTAATATTTCTATTCAAATCAACATGATTAATTATCTTTTTACAAGCCTATTCCACTGTACTTGCAACACAACAATGTACATATCGCATCGCTAGAGGTTGTTTACCTTTTTCAATATTTAAGGGTATTAATACTTGCTGGCCACTTGGGCGAATATTCTCTTCCCGCTACGAGCTTGATGTTGTTTGTCATTTTAATTTCAATGTTTATCATAAGTCACTACAAACTAAACTCGCATCTAATCACAACCTTTGTCACTCTTAATATTGGCTCAAACCCGCCTACTACAATTGCGAAATCCACCGTGACAAAACCTCAAAGTGCTTCACAACGATATCCTAGCTGTCTATTGGCAATCCCCATGCCGCCGCAGCAACGCACACAAATAAACAGTTTTATAGTTTATGATGGTAATTAGCAATCATTTTACTAAGTGTAGTGTGAGGTTTTGAGTATTAGCAGATACACGTTGTATAAGGTGTTTTGTTGAACAAGCGCCATCTAACGGAGTTGTTTTACAATCGCTCGCCCGTTCAATAACTTCGCTCGCTATTCGCTATTCATGTACGTCTCTCAGTAGTTCTTAATGTTTAGTATTTGCTGAAAGATGGCGCTAATTTCAATAGACGATAACACGCTGATTATTTTTGTGTAACCATTTAATTCATTCGAATTCTGACATACTTTTATATGAATAAATAGATACAAAGTTACATTTAATCATCAATTTAAACCATTTGTTACTTGTAATGTTTCTTATTTATAGCTAGATGAAGTTGTTCAGTTACAGTTTCACCCCCGATTCAGTTAATTTAATGGATCACAAGCGTCATCCATGAAATAAACTTAATCTATTCTATAAATCAGCTTCTTGTATACAAAAACCTAATACTATGAATGTAATTGAAAAAAAAAAATATATAACTATCTCTAGTTTGGTCGAAAATGTTCCCCCCATTTCTAAACATGTAGTGTGTTTTCCAATACTACGCGACTGCCAATGACTCAGTTTTAAAATCAGTCTATCAGAATCCCGACAATGAACCCTGAGAACCATGATCCCAGCCACTTCTCTCTGCCAGAGATAACAGGTTGTGAATCTGTTAGGTCCTATTAACCCGTTTTTGCTAGCTCATCCCCTGGTCGCGGCGAATTTTCCTTCCATCCACACTGTTGGACCAGAATTATTACCCTCCTGCTAGTAATTTCAATGAGAATCACAAAAACTTCCCATGCAGATACGAAGAAACCTTTTGATCCTTCCTTGTAAGACCAAAGCCTTCAATTTCCATTGTCGAAACTCAAACCAACTTCTCTACTTAACCACTCCCAGTCACATGTCTTGGCGCATGTCTCATACTTGAATAAGATAAATCGACTTAAGGCTTGTTCGAGTGTGTTTTTTTTTTTTTATATATAAACAAACCTTAAATGACAAACACGTACCTCAATATGGTACAATAACACTTTTGCCGAAGCTATAGAATTATTGGAACAAATGACAAAATTATTTGATGATACTAAACTTCACATCTTTGAACTCATAACAGATAAACAATTAGTAATAAGAGCCTCGTTCTCACCAGACGATTATGGCTCTTATATATGTCAGATGTCAAATGCATCCCATTCAAGATGAGGTGTGTGGATTTCGTTCGAGTTGTCATACCTTGTGAAGTAGTAACCACAAAATACTACCCTTTGAAATGGGTCGAATCCATTGGATTTTAACCTAACCAATAAGAATTTTATGGCTAATGTGTTCCCAGATTTCCCCCCGTTGTATTTTCCCCTGCAAGTTCCGACCAACCTAGTTTTGATCACTTTCCAGCCCTGTCTGTCTCTATCAATCCACTCATACCATAAAAATAAATTGGAGACATCCTTCTTATCCAACATCCATCAAATCTAGCCATTCACAAACACTCATACACCTGTAAACATTCATCATCTCTAACTTGTACACATACACACAATCAATCCTCCTCATTCACGCTTTCACACGACTTCTAAAGACAGCCAGAACTTTTAAAAGTAATCAAAATAAATAATAAGATGGAAATAAATTACTACATAATATTTTTAAAAGTTTACCTATCCCATCCTACCCCATTCTACCCTGTCATAAAATAGGAATAATCTAACTTTATGTGGTCTTCTATTCATTTTTTTTTTATAATTACTAAACGCAAGTTATCCAATTATAAATTCCGAATTCCCCGCTGCTGTTATTTCATTAAAACGTTGAAGTACTTTCCGCAATGTGGGACGAAAATCAAATATCGCCAACTGGTTTAAGTCAAATCGCGACGTTCCGCCAAAGAAATCAAAATACTCCAGCCCGCAAATCTCTCACGATCAGAGCTACACACATATATAAACACACAAACATATAAAAATAAATGTAAAAGATAGAAGTAAAATATGTCACCAAAAACTCTGTTAATTCCCAGGCAGGACGATTCCTCCACATCTTCCCCTATGCCCGTGCGCAACTGTACCTACATGTACTGTGGAAATACGATGAAAACTACATAGTTAATTTAATATGCAGGAAAGTTAATGAAAAATGTAATCATTATCTTACCAAGGTGAAAGTATAGTCCCAAAGGAAAAGTATGAAATATATGAAGGTCCAATTTGGTTAACTACAAAAACACTAATTGCAAAATATCAAATAAATAAAAGTATTCCAATACACAAAGATAATAACATAGTTCTCTACCTACTAATATCTAGACTGTTGTCTCTATTTTCCCCTTTCTTTTAAGGCATACAAATGAATATCTAAACAATAATTTAATTTAATGAAGTTGATGTTTAATATCATCATCATTATGATCTTGATTTTACGTGTTTAACATATTGCCAAAGATAAGCAATATGCCTAACTAAATTGTCTCTTATTCGTTAACAAATATCACAAGTCAATACTCGGTCAAATAATATTTAATACACCAAAAGACTGAATTAACATGCATACATACTTAATTATATATTTTTTTTTATAATGTGGAAAAGATTCGAAATATGACATGAAACTGTAAACATGACATGAAACTTTAAGTAAAGATAAGCGGTATGATTCGAAATTTAAGATACGTGAAATATTTGCTATAAATATATTGTGAAGAGGATAAATTTAGGTCAACATACATACATACAATCACACCCGCACGTCACAAAAGGGGGTAGGCTGAGCACACGAAACCAGCCCAGTCCCAGTAGGTATCACTCCCAGCAAACAATGGACCGAATGAAAAAGAAACTAAAAATGGCAGAGATAGGTTATAAAAAACAACAGATTAATTACATATATATATTCATATCCCGTTGGTGGCAAATAGGCAAACGGTCCGCCCGAGGTCGTATGCGCGTTGCCCACCCGTTAGGATCAATATTATTCTATTATTTATTAGCATAGGAGAACAATACAACTACCTAACATAAGTACATAAGTACCTACTTATAAATTTCTTCAGATGATATCCATAGTCCAAGAAATTGTGTAGTCCTTTTCGAATGTATGCTGTAGATTTAAATGTTACAACAAGTATGTAAATCCAGTCATTTATCTTGAATAGGTACAGCAAGCAGCTTGGAGACCAGCCAAATTATCTTCTTTCGCATTTTTTTTTCCTTCTTACATTCTTGAGTAGATAGTTATGATGATGATGATTAGATCCTGTTAGTCTTCATTAGAGGCATACGGCTCTTAGAAAGAATTTCTAGTGCTCCTGGTTCCAGATAAGTAGGTATTTCAACTTTTTCCTATCTATTTTCTTCTCAGTCGATGTCATAACTCAGGAAAACATGAAGTCTCTTCTTGAAGACATGCTGCAAACTTGACCACAATTAAGACAACCGCAGAAGATCCAGTCATTTACTCCTGAACACAGCAAGCAACTTCAAACCAATCAATATTTTCTTCATCTCCAAAGTTGACTAGTCCTTATTTATCCAATCAATGGCAAGTTTTTGAGCAATACCTACTTCCAGTTTTCCAAAAATATATCTCACTTGAATTGTAACTAATGAAATACCACATTAGTAACATTAATCACTTACTAATCTTCTATGAAAAACACCTTCCTTCAATTTTAAAATGATTTACAAGAAAAAAAGACATTAATTTTTTTTTTTAAATAATAAACAAAGAAAAGTCGTAAATATAAAAACAAAATAAAACGGGATTTCAAAATAAAATTACAAAAAGTGAAGCAAAAGTAAGATTCGAACACCCACCCTTGCATGAACCGTCCCATACATTAGTCCACCCCTATACTACCTGAGCTACGAACGAATTAAGAAACCGGTTGAATTTAGCAATCAAATAACTAACGGACGAAGATATTTTATAAATTCCCAATTATTTTATGTAAAGTTTAAGTTTACTTGAAACATTTTGTTTTACTTAATTCACGAACTTGAAATTATATGTAATGAATACTCTATTAAAACTTTTCTAAGATACAAAACACATTTGAAATCTAAAATAATCAATATTGTTGAAATTTGAAATGTTTTCAGCGCACTATTTCCGTAAAATTTTACGTAATAAGAAAGAATAATATGTAATAAAATGTCATATACAATCAGATTGCAAAAATCATACACAATCAATCACTGTTTCGACTAAATACTAGGTAATATTTGTTTGTATTTGTACTCACTTGCTTTGTTCACTTTTCTTGCAGAATTTTAAACACTGAACACCACCATTCACCATTACACTTCACTGATGCTAAATAATAATTATTTTAAACACTTCCTTTTCACACACAATCTGCATTTTTCTTTTTGAACAATTGTAATCACAATTTTTGATTGTAAGAGTACGTCGTCACTTTACACACACTTTTGCCTCTCGCGACAGGGAAATAACGCTACCAACCATTTGTACAGATAAAATAAACACATATTCACTGAATTTGAACTAAATTACATTACTTTCTTTCACAAAACCGTAATTTATCCAAACTAACCTCAAATTAGCCGGCTTTTGTTTGTTTTGAAAACGTCAAACTACACGAACTTATCGACATTTTTCGTGACTACTAACGACATTTATATTTTACGATCAAAAAAGTCGAAGTAAAGAATCCTTGTTGCACGCCATCTATGTCAGAAACTCGTAGTTAAAAGGTAGTTTCGATTGCGGAAGTTAAAGATTTCAATCGAAAAAGGTAAAATAAGCAAATACTTCTCGAAATTAGGTACTTCTCGTTACGGTATGTCGATTTTAATAAGATTATGACAAAATATGATTTCTAATTTCTACAATGAATAAATATTTCATTTTTCGCCCGATTAATGGGACACAATTTGACTTGTGGCAATATCAGATCGGTACTAACTTCCGTTGACTTCAATGTGTCTTAATATTATTTTCTTGGAACGACAATGCTTTTGTTTTTCTTTAAACTCATCATTAATCGCGTGATCTTCAATTAGAATTACTTAAATAACCGCGTCATTTTTAAATCTGCTTAAACAAATGACAAATCGAAACAGCGCAGACGCCGATCATCCGCCATTCACACATCGTATACGCCATCTTGTTTTGCAAGAAAATACAAGATGAAATAAAAAAATGCAAGGAAATCATTGCCCTAGACACTCGTTGCTCTCAAATGATGCTGACGACAAAGTGATTCTGTTTTATCAAACTGAAAATCCGAATTATAATGTAAATTGTGATCTTCGAAATTGAGGTTATGAAATTGACATAACTCTATTTATAAACAATATGAACGACCGCGTTGGAGGATATGAATGCATTGGAACCTTGACATGTGTTTTACTGTGTTTCTCATCACGATAATAGAAAATCTAGTGCTCAAATTCACAATCTAATGAACATACAGCCATACAAAAGATGTCTTAAAGAGGTATGCCTCCACTGACAAAGTGAATTAAGTTGCCTACTCGAAAAGCAACTTTGCAAGGAAGGTAAGATCCCAGACCTACTTGAAACTTATAGTAATAGACTGTTATTTACACTATTTTCACCTAAGACCGATTATCAATAAAACCTGTCACTTAAACTTACTCTTTATGCTTCTAAAATAATGGATACTAAGTGAACCTACTTTGTTCAGTTTCAATGAATGATATTTACAAGTTTGTTTGGTTTTCAGCAAGTTTACTACCCACTGAAATGTTCCCTTGGTACTTGATGGGATTATGGAATGAAACTGGCAATATTACAATGTGATAAAGATATTCCTGATGGCGATGAGTGATGACTAACTTTCAAAGTAAGTACCTACTTTTATACTGCTAAACTTGTGCCTAGACCTGACCTTAATATATCACAAATCCTTATTTTAACTGTATATATCTATGTATGTTTTACTCTTGTTTGCCACTCAAGACAGACGGATATCTTCCTAAGAGTAATAATTCCAGCATTAAATATAGTATTCTAATCCTGTCAGCTAACACTATTCTACTCTAAACTAGTTAAACTAAATCTAGATAACTTATTTATGACCTAATTAAACACACAGGTATATTTTAGAAATCAAAGTTACTCAGACAGACTCGGTGAAAAGTTTGGTACATATGGCTTACTCGTATTCCATGAAATTTAATACTTCCTGTGTATTTCTATAAATGTATAGTTGAAATAGTGTTGAAAATGGTGCTAAGATATTCCTTTGAGTGGATACCCAAAACCCAAGTCAAGATGTCACATTGACTGATCATCAATAGTTCCTCGGAAACTTCATACTAAAAAATTGAAATTCTTAAAAATCTTATAACTATCTAGCCTATTCTTTCTATAATCTAATATCCTACTCTGTTTTGCTTTACAGACTACAAGATGAACCCCTTCCACTTCTAGAATGTGAAGAATGCTGCCATATTACCGGCCCATATGATCATCATGACAACTGTCTACCGTTGTCTACCCCGATACAAGGAAAATTACAAATATGTTGCTAAGCTTAATATTAGGTACTTAAATACTTCCTTAGACTAAAACTACTCTTACTTTAGCTTATTCTAGCTGTAGATAAGTACATGTATAGCCTACTGTTAGAGAAATGACATAAAAATTGTTTGAAAAAGCCCTAAGTCGTAGTATGGCTTACTGTACATGTGTGTATGTACACATCCTATCTTTCTTGTTTGAGCAAAGGTAGAAATGAAGTATTATTGTGAATACTACTTAATAACTGGAACAGGACAAGTTGAAATTATGGAATATTGTCACTTCCTCATTAAATTTCCAAAATAATCTGTCGAATGATTATGGAGATGTTCACCCCCATTCAATTGTTTCCTAACTATGATAGATATGACATTAAGTATTTAAATATGAAAAATAATGCCACTAGGACAATACAGCTGTTAATAAGGTAGACTCTCACCCCCATATCTTTAGACCACTAGACATATCTTGTTTACCGCTGATCTACTTGTAGCCATTTCCTACTTTGGCAAATTGTACTAATGTTTTGAAATGCCTCACCCCCTGCTATTTAAAATAAGGAACTCATGTATGTACATGACTCATTTTTAGGTATATGGCATCCTACAGATATTGCTAACCTATAGTTGTACTATTGTAAATATTCTGTGCCTATAGCTACTTATATCTATGCCTACTTAGATAAAACCACTTATATTGAAATGTAAAAGGTACCTACAACCAACTAATGCATATTTATCTCTATTTTCAGATGACTAGAAGCAGTTAGAAGAATAAAGAACGGTTCCTGAGTTTTACAATGACCGACTAACTTTTGATGACCGATGAAGAAGACTATGCCAGCAAAAGACAGACAACAGATGTACTTCGAATAGCAATATGACCAAAGCACTACCTTACATTATTAAGACTAGAATATTGAATATATAATAAAAGTTTAAGTTGTAAAATAATAATGCGGATTTCATATATAATTATGTTTATTTTTAATTAAAGGTATGCAAGTGTTTGCTTTTCACTCAACCCTCAACTGCATGAATTAGATGATATTTGTCAGAGTTTGCACTTCAAGGCATGTCAATATTTTGTGATTGACTATCTGACAAGTATTTAATAAAGAATTTGAGTCCAATAGTCAAAGTCACTCGCACTCCGCTTCACGATCAACAAAATGTGAGTGTCCTCAGAAAAGCGTCCCACCTAACGACAACGTGAGACGCCCCACCAAACACACTCACAATTATAACTAAAAAAGCTACTGTTTAGTATTGTAATGTATATGAAATATACCTCATGTAATTAAAAGAAAACCCTATGGTAATACCTCACATCCTGGTTACGGCCTATCCAAAATTGTACCGAACTTCTGCACCCACTCGCTTATTTACTTACTTACTTGACTAAACATTCTTACAACTAACCATCCTTTAAAAATACCCCGTAGATTTGGCCTTGTGATCGTCTAATGGTAGTAGAAGGACCCCTCGATATGAACCATAGCAACCCAAACTCTTTAATGCGAAGTAGATACGACTATTGGACTCGTATGATTAATTATAACTTAACCCACTAATTAAAACTCAGCATAATTTTGTGAAAGATACGTTAACTTGGACGAATAGGCAAAAGACGTGGAGATTATGTTAACGCTAAATAACGCCTGTGAAAGATGTGCGAGCAAAGTAACATACGAACTTGAACAGGAAAAAACCTATAGGCGCCAGACATTTTATTCATAATTTTGGTTTATAAATGGTAAATAATATAAAAAATATTTTAGTAATCATCCACTACGCCCTATTAGTAGTTTCAATTGGGCTCGAAGCTTGCGTTGTGGTTTGAAACTCCTCATCTCAACCAAACTGCTCTGTTGAGAATCCTATGCCAAACCAGAAGGGCTATCTATCTATGAACTAACCCCCCTTTTATTTTGTTTCATTTTCCCTAGCTAAACCCCCCTTTTCCCCAATACTGCTAATAGACCATAACTTCTCGACCCTTTCACTGTTTCAACGATACACCGAGCAAGAAGCTTCCAATTGAAAACCCAAGAAAAGTAAGCTTAATCACTCCTCGGAGTTTTCGGCTTTCCATCAGTGGACGGCGCCCGCATGCCACTGGTCCCTAAACAAACCCCAGCTAACACTCAATGATCGCTGTCACATGAAGAATCAGAAATTGCTACCACAATTACAAATTACACTTAGATGAATTAACCAGTAATAATTCAAAGCTTTTTCACACTTCGATAATAAATATAATATTGAAGTTTCATTATACCACACGATATTATTTATAAAATACCTTCCAACACCCAGTAATTTGGTTCACAGTAATTTTAGATCTTGAATTTAATTTACTTTTACATAATTTATTTTTAGTTATTAGATAAGATAGGTTTTTATACAGAACTTTATTTATTTCCCTACCTATCGATGTGTGTGATTCTACCCTACTAGATAGAAAGTTCCCTACTCTAAAACGATAAAAACTCTGTTCGTACTCACCATGGACCCAGAGTTTTAGGACATACGCGGTGTATACCTATACTGACTACGCTAGAGTTCAGCAGACTAGACTGAAGAAAGCAAACCCTATAAGTCTGTGTATTTATCCCCCCCCGATGCAGGCGTCCGTGGACAGGGAGGCAATCGGGTAGGATAGTTCCCTATTGTGTATATGATATATACTTATGACAATAAATATACAAGGCTTTCAAATACTGCCGCTTTGAACAAGCATGGATTACTCCAAATGACACATATAATGTCCTTGCTCTCGGCTAACAGCTGGGCATTGAAGAACCAGGGAGGGAGAGATATTTTCATTTTTCTATGTTGGTAAAGAGAAAAATGCCAATTTAACCCTCTGTATTGGTAAAACTACGGACCTCCTTGCATCAATAGTTTAACAGCCGCTAGGTTAATCGATGCAAGGCTAAACAAACTGTCTGTCTGGGCAGCGATCTGGCTTTATAATTAAATATTCTTCACTTAATTTGAATTGATTAGGTATTATTTACTTTAACCATTAAATTTGATTATCACAATAACATTGAAACTGACAAGAAGAACCGAATCGTTAGCGGCTCACTTCACTCATATAAACTCCAACTCAATAGCACAAGACAATAAACCTGCACCACCGAATCGGAATCTACCATCCAAAATCAAGCTCTGAAAAGAACATATGTTCCCCACAAAACCAAACAATAGACGGCATGAATAAAATAAACACTCACTAACTTTCAATACTTCTAGTAAAACATAACTTAAACTTAGCAGAAATCACTACCCATTAGTACCAGAGTTAAACAACTTTAAGCACTTATCCCAAATGCTGATTCCACGAAAATAAAACATATGTTTTATTCACAATAAAATCAAACACTTAGAAATTTGGGCAGAGGTTTCCCACTATTTAAAACAATTTACACTTTAAACCAGAGTCGACTGTCGGTCCCTGATGCTCGAAAAATAATCCTCAAATAACGCTCCCGGAGCTATTTAAAGGGTCCAGCCAGTGCAGCTGCGGCATCACCTGTGGCGGTCACAGATGTCATACACATCATAGATCACGCAAACGCATCCACCCAGCGCGCCAAATGAACTCAGCGAAATCCACCGTGCCGTCCATCCCCACTCGCAGATTGCAGCCTTCGGGCGTCAACCCTTGTAAGTTAAAGTCAACCAAAACATAAAAAATGCCCCGTTACGTGACATTCAAGAGCCTGAGACACATTTAAAATTACAGGCAAGAATCAACCCCAGTACAAAATCCGACACGCCCGGCCCCCACAAATATATGAACTTGCCTCCTCTATCCAAACCAAGCTCTGTGGTGGCGGCTTTGTTTGTCGTCTCTTCCTGGTAATGGGCACGCACCTGACAGGTGCAGAATCTTTGTTTATACCTAAATTACATAGCGAATCGTTCGGTTATGAATCGTAATAAAACCACTTTAAAGTTTACATTTTGTAGTAACTGAGAAACAGTCGGATACAATTTTCTTCCTGGAAGTGGACAAGCCTCGAAGACGCACCTGCAGGCGCTTTTGTTTGATGTATCGGCTCCAAAGAGAAAGATCATAAGTGCTTTGTTTACACCCATACGCTCTACGAATTAAAGTTCACGTTTTCTCAGCAAAAGATGCCTTCCCCTCACACGTGTTTCCACATCTGATTTAGAGAGAGACAGATATATCATTGTTTATACCTAACTAAATTGCGCAATAGTTGAAATACACCGTGTACCACTTAACACTAAAAATATGAAAACCGCCTATTCAGAATCGAGAGTAGAATCGATTGAGCTATATCTTGACGGGAGTAATATTTCTATTCAAATCAACATGATTAATTATCTTTTTACAAGCCTATTCCACTGTACTTGCAACACAACAATGTACATATCGCATCGCTAGAGGTTGTTTACCTTTTTCAATATTTAAGGGTATTAATACTTGCTGGCCACTTGGGCGAATATTCTCTTCCCGCTACGAGCTTGATGTTGTTTGTCATTTTAATTTCAATGTTTATCATAAGTCACTACAAACTAAACTCGCATCTAATCACAACCTTTGTCACTCTTAATATTGGCTCAAACCCGCCTACTACAATTGCGAAATCCACCGTGACAAATCCTCAAAGTGCCTTACAATGACATCCTAGCCGTCCATTGGCAATCCCCATGTCGCCGCAGCAACGCACACAAATAAATAGCCTTATAGTTTATGATGGCAATCAGCAATTATTTTATTAAATGTAGTGTGAGGTTTTGAGTAATGGCAAAAACACGTTGTATAAGATGTTTTGTTGAACAAGCGCCATCTAACGGAGTTGTTTTACAATCGCTCGCCCGCTCAATAACTTCGTTCGCTATTCACCACCCGTGTACGTCTCTCAGTAGTTTTTAATGTTTAGTATTTGCTGAAAGATGGCGCTAATTTCAATAGACGATAATACGCTGATTATAAAGCTTAATTATTTTTGTGTAATCATTTAATTCATTCTAATTCTGACATAGTTTTATATGAATAAATAGATACAAAGTTACATTTAATCATCAATTTAAACCATTTGTTACTTGTAATGTTTCTTATTTATAGCTAGATGAAGTTGTTCAGTTACACTTCGACGCGCAATCAGCTCATGCGATAATACATTTTCGCGGAGGACAATTTTAGATACTACGCGCTGCTTATGAATAAGAGTTAACGACACAAATGAAATTGTCAAAATGTGTGTTTCTGTCATGATGAGACGCGGTTGCCTTTGATTTTTACTATCAAAGGGTTATCAAACTTGGGAACATGATCTGTCAGCTCAGGAAATTACTACCTGAATACTTGAATAGACTCAGTTTTTCTAACCGCCGCCCTTAAATCTCAAGGAAGGTGGTTCTCAATTCGTCTGTATTTTTTTAAATGTTTGTTCCACGATATCTCCGCCGTTACTGGACCTATTTTGAATTATTTTTTTTGATTAAATGTATATGCATACAGATTGGTCCCATTTTTATCAAAACCCTGTTCTGATGATACAATTCTGGAGAAATCGAGGGAACTCCTCAAATCTGAAAGGTATACATATAATGATTTTTGTGTTTTTAAAAGAACAGCATGCATTTACGTCCGGAACAGTGACATTTGGTGCAGTGGAACTGCTGATGATGGTCAGAACGGAACTCCTAAAATCTGAACGGCACACTTATAGTGACTTTGGTATTTTTATAAGAACAGCATGCACTTACGTCCAGAACAGTGACATTTGGTGCAGTGGAACTGCTGATGAAGATCAGAACGGAACTCCTTAAATCTGAACGGCACGCTTATAATGACTTTGGTATTTTTATAAGAACAGCTTGCGTTTACGTTCAAAACAGTGATATTTGGTGCAGTGGAATTTCTGATGATGATCAGAACGGAACTCCTAAAATCTGAACGGCACACTTATAGTGACTTTCGTATTTTTATAGTGGAACAGCATGCATTTAAGTTCAGAACAGTCACATTTATTTGTTCTCTTTGTTATTATGCTTACATATTGAGTTTTCAAATTTCGTCAAGCTCGATTTTTATAATCGGATATCGGATTCACGAGGAATTGAGAAAACTCTTCAAACCTTAACGGTATACGTATATTCATTTGTGTTTCCATCAAATAATCAAAGATTTACATAAAAAGCAGTTTTAAAAAATACCTACACATTTCTACATAATCAACAACATTCGCAAGTATCTTTCACCAGAACCCCAAAAGCGGCGGTTTTTTTTTCTTAAAAATTATTTGCTCTAAATGTAACTTCATTGTGTGTTTGAAATGAAAGAGTATATCAATTGGACATTCATGTGACATAGGTAAAAAGGAAAAAATAGGTACATTAAGAGCTAAAACTATGCATTGTTTGTGTTATTATTATAGAATACACTATATAGTATGTATTAAATTGCAGAATTAGAAACTACGTATTGTTGCGAAATCAGCCTCCGTTTTATAATTATAAAAGATAGATAAATAACTATGTTATTATATATATATATTACACCTTTTAAACAAAGTACGGTGGGTGGGTAGGTATGTTCACGATAAACTCAAAAACTACATGTTATTGATTTTTAACTGAAATACTTGAAGAAGGTTTAAATTTATATATAATTATAGGCTTTCAGTAAATCTTTACGATAGGTTATTAATAAATAAATAAAGCATCAGTTTCTCTATGTACTTTGATAAAGTAGATATCTACTTAGTCTACTTATTTATTCTAGCCACGACATCTGCCATCAGCGCCAGTTGTAAACAATTCGCTCGCTACAAGTTTGTTGCGAATCTCATTGCCGCTACTTCAACTATGTTCGACTTTCAACAGATAAGAAATTATTAATGGGCTTTCAGGAGGCATTAGGGATTGCAATCCGGATTGCTTTTATTATAGTCATAATCCGGTCGGATCCGGCCGGCCCAGATCCAGTTTTATATTGGGATATCAAAGGTAATTAAGTTTAGTCTTAGTTTCTTATATAATTATGTAAATATGTTCATGTAAATAAAGAGATTTCAGCACTTAGGTACTTACTACATACCTAAAAAAAAAAAAATTAAATTTGACAATAAATAAAACTTTGCAGCTAAAAGTTACAACAAATTGTAAAAATGACATTTGAAATCTTAAAAGATAATTTAAAAAAAAAACCTAAATCTAAAACGTTTTCATTCGCCATTAGATGCTGTGTTTGTGTGTATAAGTGAGTATATCCCTTCAAAAGTGCTGGAAACGGCCGCATCACCTGTGTGCGTAGCCGAATGCACAAAAGCTCACGAAACGAAACGCTCGTAGATATCTATCTCTATCGCTCTTGCGTATTGGCGCGATACTCGCGACAGAGCCAGACTATCTTCCGCGGCTTTTCGTTTTCGTTTCGCGTCGTAGTAATGCCATTCAGCTACGGGGCCTGATTCGTAGGACCGGATTGCAATCCCTAGTTAGGCCTAAAGGTATATACATATCCCGGTCAGCCACGAGGTAGATTAACCGTCTCTCTCTCTATCGCTCTTTCTCTCTCTGTAATGAAAATAGGTATAATAGTAAAAAAAAGACGGATGATCCACCTGGCTTGTAAGCTACGTTAAAACCCGCGTTGTTTATCCTGTGGCAGGCCTACAAGATAAATAAAGAACAAAGTTTTGTGGAAGCCGCGTGTCCGTGTTGATAGCTGAAATTTCGTGCTGAGATAAATGATACTTTAATAAATAAACAAGTAAAGTTAAAGAGACTTAGAAACTTGGTGGGTCTCCGTGTAATCTATCTTTGCGTCCGCTTGGACAATACTAAGTAGTATTGTGGAATCATATTTTAATATTTTATACCTCAGCAATTCCCGTCAAAAAATCAGCAAATTTTAATTATCCTACAACATTTAGTAATATAATTCGACTTTCGTAAGATATATACAGGATAATTGTTATAATTAAGAAAATATAGATACTAGAACTAGAACCTTAATGACGAAATAAAACTTAATAAAATCTCAATTCATCAACAAAATCTTGGTAACAAAATAGGAATTAATAAAAACAAATTTAACTTTTCCCTTAATTTTTGTACAAACTTTTCGAGAACTGCTGACCTATGCACCCTTATATAATTTTTTTAAATATACTTGTAATTTCTAATGTAACATGCACAGAGTACTATGAAGTCCATGAAATAAAGAATAAGGTGGGTCCGACCATAAATTAACAATTGACAAACTTAAATATGGTTGTTTTGTCATGGAGCAAATTTAGTCAATCGGACCTCTAAAGCCTATCCTGCCTTAAGCTGCAGTAAAGGTGACGTCATAATTTTTTTTTTTATTTCAATTCTGACAAATGAAGGCTACGAGTATAAGAATGTAATGGCATCCGATCGGCATCGTTCCAATTCAAATGTGGGAAAACAATAAGGCGACGTTTCGCAGGGACGTAGGTCGTTTGCTATAAGTATAATGACATACCCTTTTGGTGTACGCACACCGCAAACCAGCAATTTTTTTGGTAGCCTTTACCACAGTATAATAAAGACCTTTGTCTTAAAATTCGTGAGAGCTTAGATTTTACTCATACAAGCTTATTACGCGTTCACCTACGCGAGCTTAGACTGTGTGCTAGGAAAGCGCCTCCATAATATATTTGGCCGCCAGTGTCCGAGGTGTGTTTTTACCTACGATATTACTATGACACCGTATTGGCACGACAGAGTCAGACTGCGTTTCAATCGGCGTCTGGCGTCAACGATTGTCATTTGGCTAGGTCGGCAGTTAGTCACGGATACCGATACTACAACTGCGTTACTCGCGACACAAGTTACGGACTCGAACACGCTCGTACCGGCTTAAAGTATTCCGGCGAACCGTTCCGCTACAAACACTCCAGCAACGTACGACCCATTTGTAACTTGTAAGTAAAGGGGACTTTGACCCTTTCAAGTCTTCCTACCCCTTCTCATAACCATTACATTTGAAATACATTTTTGAAACCTGAATAGGTTATATTTTACTTTCAATAGACTGCAATATATGTTGTTCCACGTTTTCCTGTGGGGTGATGAGTTTTTACCACACCCTGTCTTCCCATGGGTGCCGTAGAAGCCGACTTTGGGGTATGGGTATAATAGGTTCAATTGTGGTGTTGGCGATAGACTATACCTGTGACTGCAATATCTCAATTTTATTTTCTTTCAACCCCAGTTGCTATATGGCGCGATTAATTAGTCGATAGGGCCCGCATGCAGGGTACGAGAGATTTCTGGAACGCTTGCCACTGGGCCCGCATTCGGGGAAACTTTTACATTAGTCGATATTAGGGTCCGCATTCGGGGTACGAGAGATTACTGGAACGCGTGCCACAGGGCCCGCATTCGGGAAAACGTTTTCATTAGTCGATAGGGTCCGCATTCGGGGTGCGAGAGATTTCTGGAACGCGTGCCACAGGGCCCGCATTCGGGGAAACGTTTTCATTAGTCGATAGCCCGCATTCGGGGTGCAAGAGATTTCTGGAACGCGTGCCACAGGGCCCGCATTCGGGGAAATTAAACTTTCATTGGTTGTTACTTATTTCGCCAGCGGGGAGTCCACGTATGCTGCATACTGAACGAGTTAACGACCAATTAATTTGCACCTGCCTGCTGGTTGCCTGTGTGGTGACGGGTTAAGAATTTCACCACCCCCTTTCTTCCCGTGGGTGTCGTAGAAGGCGACTATGGAATTTGGGTTAAATTGTGGCGTAGGCGAGAGGCTGGCAACCTGTCACTGCAATGTCACAATTTCGTTTTCTTTCAACCCCTTATTTGCCAAGAGTGGCCCTGAAGCTTCAGTAGTTTCATGTGCTCTGCCTACCTCTTTATGGGATACAGGCGTGATTGTATGTATGTATGTATGTATTTAAACTGCACCACTTTCATTGGTTGTTATCTCGCCTTTGGGGACTCCCCGTATGCTGTATACCAAACGAGTTATCGGCTATTGAAATTGTGTCATAAGAGTGGCACTGAAACTTAAGCAGTTTTATATGATCTGCCTTTTCGGAATACAGGCATAAGTTTATGTATATAATATATGTGTATATATAGTAAGCAAGAAAATTATTTGGATGAACGACGCAAAGAAGACAAAGTGATTGCAATAAAATATGTACAAGACGAATGTTCCGATCGTAAAGGCTTTCAGTTTGATGAGATGCGCTGAAACAAAGTTTATTTGGATGCTGTAAAAGTTGTGAGCACTAAAATTTGAAACAATTTAATCAATATTTGTACCTTTTCTATTAGGTTATATTAATCTTGAGCAAATTAAATCTTACCTCTTCTACAGACCTGGCATCAGTGTTGTTCCTGACAAAATAATTAATTTGCCCTGGGGATAAAGACGTCTACATAATTATTTTAAATATTTCTAATACCAATGCCAACATTCATTGCTGCTTTTCTACGAATTATGAAAGTTAGGTACTTAATGGTTTACGTTACGTACGTCAATACCGAAGGGCCACAGGCCCCGTAGCCGAATGGCATTTCTCCGACGCCAAACGAAAGCGATACGCCGCTGGCTCTGTCGCGCCAATACGCAAGCGCGATAGAGATAGATATCTACTAGCGCTTCGTTTCGTGAGCGTTTCGTGAGCGATTGTGCCATTCGGCTAGCCACCCTGAGATAGCTAGGATTACGATATTATCGAAAGCATTTGTGCATTTGTCTACGTACCCTGTGCCAACAAACCGCTGGTCTATATTGTCCGGCGAACTATATAGTTTTGGTCCTAGTAAGTAACCATTTGAGGGCGCGTTAACTTTCTCCATATCTACAACAAATAATTATCATTTTCTGTATCGAGTAACATGTTAAAAGCTCATGATACTTGTGGTATAGGCTTTTTTGTGATCTGTGCCCGTAGCCGAATAGCATTTCTACGACGCGAAACGAAAACGAAACGCCGCGAAAGGTAATCTGGCTCTGTCGCGCCAATACGCAAAAGCGATAGAGATAGATATCTACGAGCGTTTCGTTTCGTGAGCGTTTGTGCATTCGGCTACGCAGAGGTTAGTAGCTGTTTGCCTGGTTGCTGAACGGAAGCGATATAAACGCGGATGCGTCCTTTCAGGGCACCTCGGCTGTGTAGGCAACTTTCGCATCCGTAAACACAACTTTAATAAACACTTATGACTGTTAACCAGTGTTTCTTTAGTAATTTGTTCGTTGTGCTTATTTCTGATGATAATGTAACTCTACGAAGTTCGAGAATAAGGTAATGATTGGGTAATCATGGACAGTTTAAGAAAAAATTTCGCCTGTTTTTGATATTTCACTGATAAATGTAAAAATTCTACCGCTAAGCGTGTTTTATCTTGAATGTCCTATCCTTCTTTTACATTTCAAGCCTATTACAGAATAAATACTCCTATTGGTTTCTTCATAGTTAACAAATTAAAACGGTGTTTTTTCTCCAATCATGGACGGCAGTTCTCCAGTATTGGATCCCCCATTATGGAAAGTGAAATAAATTTAAATTTTTACTTTTAAAGCCAACTGATACTCAATGAGTCAATTTTATATGCCATAAATAAAATTAGTTTTGGTTATACATAGGATTGTTTCTTGTAAATTTTGGTTTTGTAAATTGTTCCTTGTCCATCATAGGAGGTACGCAGTTTTCCGGTTCCAGTAATGGACACTCGCAAAATAACGCTATTTTTTTAAATAAATCTTTTAAAGCCAACTGATACTCAATGAGCAATTTTATACAAACTAGGAGTAAAATAAATTGTTCCTTGTCCATCATATAGTTTTCCGGAATCTTCCTGTGAAGTTTCGAATAAAATAGGCAAACTAATCTTGTTTCCCCATACAAACTTTGAACCCCCATTTGACCCCCTTTGAATTTTGAAAATTCCTTTCTTAGTGCTCCTTTACCCCTTATCTCATGCTTAATGCAGTAAGTAAAACTCATTCAAGTTTACACAGAGTATTTTTTTTTACATGAACTCAACTCTCTTAGCAACATTACTAAGAATTCGTCTTGATATTTTTTTCAGTAAACTGGTGAATTTTACCTTGCCGCCAAATCCTTCAGAAATAACCGAATTAATTGAAAGTTCGAAATTAAACAGTTCTACAACTCTAGTTTATGGTACATTGCCGTCAGTTTTTAGAAACTAATTTTAGATACTTATTTTTAAGGATTTGTGTTTTTTGTCCATAATGGCATCACCGTCCATTATAGGGTATTTTACATTAGTTGTTTGCCGCTCGTGGTAAAAATTACAAAATTTTAATGGTAGGTAGTGTTACAACGAAATGTAGAATTTTGAGGTTTTCGAGGTTTCGGAGGTTTTTTGCGAGGATTAAACAGATTTTGCCACATAGTAAAATACAAAAAAAAATTACCACTCCAATGCAAGGACTAAATTAATATATTTAAAATATCAAACACTAGCTTTTGCCCGCGGCTTCGCTCGCGTTAGAAAGAGACAAAAAGTAGCCTATGTCACTCTCCATCTCTACTATCTCTCCTTAAATCCTCTCTAAAATCTCCTATCTCCACTTAAAAAATCACGTCATCTCGTCGCTCCGTTTTGCCGTGAAAGACGGACAAACAAACAGACACACACACTTTCCCATTTATAATATTAGGATGGATAATCATATCCCAATGTATCTATGTAGCTATCGATAATTTAAACTCAATGTCCAATCTATAATTTGCATCATACAACAACTTTCTGCTTGAATGCATGCAGGAAAGTTTCACGAATGAGCATGACGTAGTACCATTGTACTTACTTATAAATTCATATACCTACATACGAGTAATTATCATACGTCCAATATTCGATAAGAATGTATGAAGGAACATGTATATTTCACAAGGACACGTACTGTACTGAGCTGCACGGAAGCCAGTGCATCCGTGCAATTGCAATATATGTGGTAAACAGGCATTAAAATTTATACGACTAGTTATAACCCGCCGAGATTGCAATGTCTGGCCCGATCGAACGAAATTCGCCCGTCAGCGTCTCTTCTGAGATATATTGCGTCGCATTGTATTTCAAATAAAATAAATATTTATAAATCACTCGTTTCATGTAGTTCTAAAACACGATATGAATTTTGTAAATTTTTATAATGTTTATATTTACCTACTTGTTGTACCTACATATGTATATTTTGGCTCGTTGGGTGGACGACATTCGAAAAACTGAGGGGCACTTCTGGAGGAGACTTGCCCACGTACACGAAGGGAGGCCTATACTAAGCAGTGGGCGATTAATGGCTGAAATGATGATGATGATGATGATGTATATTTTTGTGTTGGTGAGTCACTTAGTTGTTTTTCGAGTTACCTGTCATGGTTGTTATATCATAAAAGTCAATAATTTACTTTTTGGGAACTGGGAAAGTGAGATGACAAGAATGCTGGCAGGGCTGCAGGGGTTTCCAAAACGTGGTAATGCGTCAAGTGTGAGGGAAACCTTTGCACCAATTGTATCACCAGCAGGTCCTTAGAACAATCATTTTATTATTCCTGGCAATGAGTACACCACCATCACCAATTTGGTCCACAGTGACCAAATGGTCGAGCAGTTTTAGGCCCCACCTCTGGACACTTGAGATTTTGGTAAATTTGCTGTGTAATTTTTTCTTTGTGTAATTTTTTCTTTGTGTAATTTTTTCTTTGTGTAATTTTTTCTTTGTGTATTTTTTTCTTTGTGTAATTTTTTCTTTGTAATTTTTTTATTTCATTTTTACGATTTGACAAACCAATTATTTAACTAAAATAAAAATATTTCTAAGAATATTTTAATAACAAGGAAATAATCATGCACATTTCCCGCAGCTACGAAGGCTCCTAAGAATGTAAAGTTGAAGAGCACTTGGTGTCGTCTTTGTTTGCGCTAGCAATACCGGAATGACTCGGTTTGCTGAGCGTTCTTAGCTGGGTCTCTGTTTACGTAACTCTTCTTATGAATTTATTAGATAGAATGGAATTTAAAGAGGATTGCCTACAGTTATTTAAATATAATTTGATACAGAACAAAATTGACTGGTAAATATGTTTTCGGTGTTAGAAAACATCATGAAGAAACCTTCATAATATTCACAATGTTTAAACGTGTAGGTACCTATAAGTATGTGAAATTTCCAACTCGCTTTGGACTTGAATGGGGAAATAGGCTACTTTCCTACTAGTCAAATCAGCTCCTTTTTAAGTACTGTCAAAACGATTTGCTAATATGGAATTACTATGAAATGCTGAGGAGTGACGTCACGGTCAATTCATTTACTTTATATCTTTCTCTTTCACTTATTAAATAGAAATTATGATTAAAAATAACTACTGTCCATATTTTTCTTCTAATTATGTGGTGCTTTATTTGGTGCACTGCATAAAATATTTTATGTTAAGTATAGTCTATTAGCCCTCTCGCATTAAGAGGAAGTATATATGTGTCTGAAATCCGTTCACTATTCATAATTTTACAAATTGCATTTAAGTAAATGTAGGTAAGGATTTAGGTATTATTATTAATTTATTACTTTACATTTCAGCATTTTGAGATTCAGTTGACCGTCTAAACCAATGTGTTATATGGTTGAGCAGAGCACATTTATTTCGCGTCGTATTGCGTTTAAGTAAATGTAGGTAAGGATTTAGGTATTATTATTAATTTAACTTTATACAGTTTCTAAATCAATGTGTTATATGGTTGAGCACACATTCGCTACACATTCATAAATTTTGTAGCAATTTATCACTGATCTTCCGCAAGATAGCTTACAATAATATCAGTTAGCAAAATAAGGTAACGATGGAACGGGCCCGTTTCTCCAATATAATACATTTAGTTGTGCGGCAGTACTACAATACGGCCCACCGATTGGATATTAAATAATTCAGGATACCTTTCGTTGTGTCCTAAGTGCAGAGCGCGCAGCGATTACAGTGGGGTATAATTTATTTAATTTTGTTCTTAGTAGTTTGTATGTGCGTATGCAATTCTCACCTACGGTGCACAAACTTGGTCTTTGACGGCGAGTTAGAGGTCCAAACTCGGGGCTTGTCAGTGAGCTATGGAGCACAGCATATTAGGTATGAAGTTAATGGATCGTATCCGGAGCGCTCCAGAACAAAAATAGTCGACGTACTTCGGAAAGCGGCCAAGCTGAAGTGGGACTGGGCAGGTCATGTCTGCCGAATGCCGAACGAGCTATGGGCCAAGATTACCACAGAGTGGCAGCCCAGGCCAAAACGGGGACCCGGCAGACCATGTATGCGGTGGCGGAACGAGTAGGACTCCTTTTTGAAAGAATGGCTGAGGACTGCTCAAAACCGGGAGAGAAAAAGCGGGGGAGGCCTTTGCCCAGCAGTGGGACATCGCAGGCTCTCAATAATAATAAAAAAATAGTTTGTACGCAATATGGGCTGATATAAAAATCGTACAGTCACCGGCATAAATAAGTGATGGTACCTTGTCACTTTAACGTTGTGTTTGAAATGTCATACGAAATCGTCAAACGATTAAAAACTACAAGGTAAAAAATCATCACTTATTTATGCCGGTGACTGTACCTATAAAATATAAAAGATAATAAATGATTATGGAAATTTAAATTTCATTTGCAATTTTGCAACTATTAGAAGAGTGTGGAGTCAGGTTAGGTACGAAACGACATAAACTAGTAGAATGAAAGTATACATGTGAATATTCCGAAGAAATTGGAAGCCCTAATTTATTTTCTATATTTTATGTTGCACTATGTACAAAAGGCAACACTGCAGTAATGGAACGAGTTGATTTTTAATGTATTTATGTTATCATTCAGCACGGTTTGAGCAAGTTTTAAATAAAGCTCAAATTTTTTCTGACCATTTTAATGCCGTTGTTAATCATTGATGGTTTGCTTTTTTCGTGCTGTTAGTACCTAACAACAAATACTTTGATTACAAGATTCAATTTCTGCAAAGATGATAAGTATCTAAACAAAAATCTCACTTAACTTTTTTTTCGCTAGCTTGGACCATACAAAAGGCATTGAGCTGAATCATATGCGTATACCAAGTAGTCCAAACTGTAATTTGATGCGAGATTGTAGGCGTTTTATTAGCTACTTGCTTTCGAAAGCAATATCAATATATTATTTTGTTTTAGTTTGTCTTTGTATGATTCGTTTTACAGTATTGGTTATTGTTCTTACAGCCTTGTGTATACTCACAAGTGGACTGAACAAATGCCTTTGTTTCAGATTCATATCATATTTACCTAATAATATCATTTTCTCAAATAGTAAATTCCGAAGAATCAAAATTCCCTCAAAATTAATAAATATAGGTAACTAGCTTTTGTCCGCGTTTCGCTCGCGTTAGAAAGAGACAAAAGTAGCCTATGTCACTGTCCATCCCTTCAACTATCTCCACTTAAAAAATCACGTCAATTCGTCGCTCCGCTTTGCCGTGAAAGACGGACAAACAAACAGACACACACACTTTCCCATTTATAATATTAGTATGGATTGTATAGGCTTTATAGACGCAGCGTCACATAATTACAGTACGATTCGTTTAACATCAGTTAACGATTCGGGTTTTATATCCATCTTGCTTGCACTTATGCGATCCCGATAAGAGCCGAAGCCGAAGGGTAAAAGCCGAATCGTTAACTGACTTTAATCGCACTGTATGAGTATTGAACTGACAAATGTGATATGAAACGATTGCCGTTTCGATGCGTCGCGTAACTTCCAGATCTTTTTTGTAATTTTTCCAGAAATAAATACGAATAAAAAATAGTTTATTTACAATATTCATATTTTTTTTAATATTATAGACGTAACCCGGATTCATCAGCTTCATGACTTGCTGTCGTACTCGTATTTCGTCACTACTTTTAAAAAATCTCGTATCTCACGCTGTTCCTCAAAGTTAAAACGCAGTAAGTCTATATGCATTCCATACATACCTACTTACTACAATTTTCTTTTCATTGACAGACGGAGATACAAGTTTTTAGGGTTCCGTAGTCAACTAGGAACCCTTATAGTTTCGCCATGTCTGTCTGTCCGTCCGTCCGTCCGTCCGTCCGTCCGTCCGCGGATAATCTCAGTAACCGTTAGCACTAGAAAGCTGAAATTTGGTATCAACATGTATATCAATCACGCCGACAAAGTGCAAAAATAAGAAATGAAAAAAAATGTTTTATTAGGGTACCCCCCCTACATGTAAAGTGAGGGCTGATATTTTTTTTCATTCCCCAACGTGTGATATATTGTTGGATAGGTATTTAAAAATGAATAGGGGTTTACTAAGATCGTTTTTTGATAATATTAATATTTTCGGAAATAATCGCTCCTAAAGGAAAAAAAAGTGCGTCCCCCCCTCTAACTTTTGAACCATTATGTTTAAAAAATATGAAAAAAATCACAAAACTAGAACTTTATAAAAACTTTCTAGGAAAATTATTTTGAACTTGATAGGTTCAGTAGTTTTTGAGAAAAATACTGAAAACTACGGAACCCTACACTGAGCGTGACCCGACACGCTCTTGGCCGGTTTTTTAAAAGTAGTGACGACGATTTGCCGCTGAGTCTACGCTGCGTTGTCGCCATCTGACACAGTATAGTATAGTTTGTAATAGACTCCAAAGTCTATGATAATGATGAAGCGTACTAAATGGAGTAAAATATTCTCCACGCGGTGAGCCCGTAATGGCTGAAATTTATCCAATTTGTCGCCTATCGCACGTCTATACGGGGAATAATCGAGTTGCTTTGAGAGCTTTCGCACTCAACTAAGTGCTTAGTGCAAAATTAGATCATACCACATGCTTCTGAGCACTTTGGCGAAATTAAGGGCTGACCTACAATTTCATATTGCAGAGGCTGACCGGCAACATCTTTATTAAGGCACTGCTAAATTTGACTTATTGAACTTTATTAATACTTTAATTTAATACACACTTCACTTTTTTTTTCAAATTGTACTCATTATTTATATTTACTTTGGAATATACATTTTTGTTTTAAATTATAAATGGTTTACCTAATAGAGGTAGGTACACAATAATGAGCTCGTAGTTCAGGAGAAAGACTAACTAAATTAATTAAGTTCTACGAGATTATTGATCGTTAATTTTCATTACCGTTACCTATTATGTATTTTGTTTTTCAAGCGACGAGTAAAAATATTTCATATATTTCATATTCATTTATTCATAAAATTTACAATTTTACATGTCAGAGTTAAAGTTAAATTATCATAATTAGGGTACAATACAATATTACATTTTAAAAATAGAAGAAAGTACTCTCAAATAAATTCAGTAATTAATTAAAAAAAAAAAGAAATAGATGTCAAACAATAATTACAAAAAATAATAACAATAGTATGTAATCGTGTTGAACATTAAATTGCATCATTATTATAATATTCGGAAATGTCATAAAAAGCATTAATAGTCAGCCATTTCCTTAATTTACTATAGAATGTGGCTTCATTTTTAATATTTTTTATATTGTCGGGTAGTTTATTATATACCTGGTCCCGCAATGAGAACCGTTTTATTCGATTTCGCGAGTCGACAACATGCTGAGTGTAAGATGTTTTGATGTTTTTGTGTGATACGTGAACTTTTAAATGTCTTTATTGGAAATAGTTCAATGTAATAAGCTTACAATAATCTAATATAAGCTTACAATAATCTAATATAAGCTATACTTACAGGGAAGACACAAACTAGTGTAACATAAAGAAAGTTTATACTACAGTCACAGTATAATAAAGAGTACTATCGTACAGTATGGCCACTCCCGCTCCCCGCTGAAAGTCGCCGCCCACCAGGGGGTTACCTCACAGTTACCGCCTGTCAAAAACGCGAACAGTCGACCTATCATATCTCACTCATACAAGCATGGTACGCGTTCACCTACACGAGCTTAGAATGTGTGCTAGGAACGCGTCTCTTTCATATATTTGATGGCCAGTGTCCGAGATGTGCTACAGTTAAAAAAAAATACAAATTTGTCTTAGCTCACTTCGCCTTAAATATAGTGGACTACTATCGATGTAGTTAAGTGCTGCATCTAAATGGAATGGTCTATGAATAATGTATACAGGTCATCGTAACTATAGTTTTATAGGATTCCTTTGTTAACCTTCCATTAATAGGTAACCAGAGTAAAAGTGCACCGACAAGAAATAAAACTTGTTTCAAGCTTCTCATTAGATGTACTGACGGCATTTATAATCCATACTTAATAATATGATAAATGGGAAAGTCTGTATGTTTGTCTGTCTTTCACGCCAAAACCGAGCGACGAATTGAGTTGATTTTTTAAGTGGAGTTAAGTGAAAGGATGGAGGGTGACATAGGCTACTTTTTGTCTCTTTCTAGCCCTCCACTTCCCTAAAATAGGGGTTGAGAGTTTGTATGGAGCATTGCGAAATTTTCGAACTTACGCGAGTGAAGCCGCGAGCAAAAGTTACCTAGGTAGTAAATAATATATCTTTTTCTAGGGCGCACCACAACCTTCAAAATTTTATAAATACAGTCATATATTAGAATTAATCCAGCTTTGATAATTGTACTTTACAAGTCATTTATTTCCGAAAAAACAATCTAATTTGAATTTGAACCTTAAATCAGAATGCTCAAGTTAAACCTCTATAGGCGTAAGCCTTAAAACCTTCCTACACTAATCCTTTAGGAGCTCAGGGTATTACGTAGCCAAATATACAAAAGGTTACGATAACATCGTTTTAGTAGCTCGGTCTTCCGTATTGGCGCGACAGAGCCAAACTGTATTTTTTTTTAATTTATTTATCTAAAAACACTAAACTTATATACTATTTTTTTACATTTGAACAGCGAGCGAAAACCGGTAACGGTTTATCTGCCGCCGTTGTCCATCGGCGCGGCGTCTATCGGCAACAATAATTGTCATATTGGCTAGACTGGTAGAGGTCTATAAATAGACCTTTGTTTAGACGAATTTAAGTAGCGTTTAAATTACAGCACAATTTGATGTCAGATTTTTAACCCTTCCTCGTCGTCACATGAAACTTGGCCATTAGAACCACACACTGAGCTGACGGTTAATTAAGACGACAGATAGCCTCAGTCATAAAGCCAATACATCAGCTCTGTTGTCGCTTCGTTAGCGAGACAGAGTTCGTAGCCAAATGCACAAACGCTTATGATAATATCGTTATCGTTGCTAGCTGTCTCTATCGCTGTTCCGTATAGCGATAAAGCTAGGCTGCGTTTCGGTCGGCGTCTAGCGCGTCGATTGTTATTTCGGCTAGGCCGGCTGACATGTTTAGTCATTGGATAAAGGAATTAGGTACTGGATAGGTTTGAATATTTCTTTTAACCCTTCTACTTCTATGTCGTCTCATGACACATTGACGTTAGAACCATACACCGAGCTGAAGGTTCATTAAGACGACAGATAGATAGCCGTCTTCATAAAGCCAATTCATCAGGGGGGTTACCATGACGTGCTAAAGTCGTTCAGTTTAGGTTGAGAGAGAGGGACGGAGCTATGTAACTGCTATAGCTGTGTCCCTTTCTATCAACCTAAACTGAACGTCTTTAGTACGTCATGGTAACCCCCCAGGTCTCTTGTCGCTTCGTTAGCGAAACTGCCATGTTTAGTTACTGAATACGAGTATAGGAGTTACGAGATAGTGCTAGATACGTTCAAACGTCTGGGATTGTGATACTCAAATTCGTATAGTTAACTGAATTCGTACCTATGTCTTAACCTGGTTCACAGATCAGTTTGCTCACTAAAGCGATTGCTATATAAATTTGGATTGAGCCACGCAATATCTATTAGTTGATGTTTCTTTTAACCATTTGACGTTGTCACATTAAATACATATAGCCACAACAGATGGAGCTGAAAATTAATTAAGACAACAGATAGCCTTCGTTATGAGCCAATTCGTCAGGTCTCTTGTCGCTTTGTTAGCGAGACGGCCATGTTTAGTTGTTTAGTCACGAATAAATAAGTCACTAGATACGTTCGAATGTTTCTCATGAGCCTTGATTGGCGTTAGAACTACACATCGACCTGAAGATTTTTAAGACAACACATAGCCTCTGTTATAACTTATAAAGCCAATTAATCAGCTCTGTTGTCACTTCGTTAGCCAGGCAGCCACGGTTAGTCACTAAATGAGCAGTTTTTAAGCAAAAGGTAACTATACGTCGCTTAAGCATAGGTAAGGGCGCTAAAAGGTAATTTGTATAAAGATTCGATCATGTTTAAAATCATCATAAAACTAGAAGTTACGGAGACACACATATTTATTTTAACCCTTTTTTACGTCGCAAATGAACCTTAGTCATTAAAACTATACATTCCACTACCAGAAAGTTTATTTAAACTCCATAATAAAGCTAATCCATCAGTGTTGTCACTTTGTTGGCAACACCGTGCACCGCCAAATACAAACGTTACAATCGCTATCGTAATTCGTCGATAGGTTTTTATTATGGCCCATTTAGACGGCACGAGAACTCGCATACGAGTTTTATTGCATTGCGGTATTTGATGGTTGTGCAAAATTGTATGTAACCTCAACAGCCCGCTGTGTAACTAAAATCGCATGCGAGTTCGCACGCCGTCTAAATCAGGCCTTAAGCATATCATGTTTTCTTTTAAATCTGTTAATATTTAAATTTAAATTATTTATGCATATTCATAAATAATTTAAATATTTCGCGAAAATACTCTGTCGTCCTTTACGAATCGTTCCTCACTTACGATTAGGGGGTTATTCGTAAGTGGGGACCGGAGCGTACGTTACGCATGAATGTGAAAAGTAAACATTTCACACTTGGAATAGATCTCGCTGAGGGAACTGTTGACAGTCAGTGAGCCTGAAATATTGTTGTAATCTAGGCGTTTTTACAGAACGTTGATTGATACCTGATTCTTACAAATTCTAGTGAGCTTTGGTTCGCTCCTCAGAACCACTCAGATTCAATCTCGATGATAAAAAAAAAAATGGTTCAATAAGTTCACACACATATAAGTGAAAAGGCTGGAAATATACCTTAGATGATTACAAGACTTTATACTAAACATTAGGTGCTTGAATTATGTTACGAATAAGGTACAGCGGGGTAAATCTCGACTAGGGGACAAAAGTAACTGGTCCATTCTTTCCATGTTATACAATGTTTGCATTATTAAATAGAGTGTCCACCGGTTATATATGGTCAAGGCGCCATTATTGTTTCATTGATGACGTGGATACATGACTTAGAACTCAACATTATAGTGTAATAATGGAACAAATGTTTCAGTATAAGGAGAATTAGACAATTGTACAGGCCCCAGTCGTATATGGTTGTCAGTGGATACATGTAGAACTCAACATCATAGTGTACATGGAAAAACATGACATACATATAATCACGCCTGTATCCTTATGTAAAAATAGTTTTAAATTGGTTCATGGGTAGTACAGAGCACCATGAACCTCTTAACGGTGGTGAGTATAGGACGTTAAAATCAATTAGATAACCACTCTTGAAATATTTTTATTATCCATAAAAGGGGTTCGGCCAGCAACGTAAAAGAAACTCCAAACGCTTGTTGACATTGCATTGTGACAGGTTGCCAGCCTCTGAGATTTTTTCAAAAATTCATTATGGGGTGAAAACAATTCAAAAAACCCTTAATTAATATAACAACAGTCGCCTGGTTTCATTTACGACACGTTTACGCGGAAGAATGGGGTGGTGAAATCAACAAACGGGGTACAGTGTAACCCGTCAAACTCACGAAACGGGGTAATATCCTTCGTAGCTATCTATCTGTATAGCTTTTAATTAATTGGTTCATGGAATGTCAAATATTCAAGTTGGCGAATCTAAGTACAGATATGTCAGAGAGGACTATTTAGAAATGGCCGATAGAAAACGCTAATAGGCAATACACGCGTGGTTTTCGTGACATTTATATAACCAAGACATTTTTCCTTATTGTTTGGCGTTTGTTGATATTCGTGTAAGCTTCCAGATCTATTCTGACAGGCACTTAATGTATATGTGTCGCTTACCAGCAAAAATACCGACTTTGTCGTTATTCGTATAAAGGCGCAACAAAATTGTTCTTACAAAGTAGAACTTGTTACTAGAATTTTAGATATTTTAGGTAGGTACTTAGAGAATTTATATAAATTTGTACTAACACTTATTTTAGAGTAATCTATAGTAATATTATAAATGGGAAAGTATGTGTCTGTTAATTTGTTTGTCCGTCTTTCACGGAAAAACGGAGCGACTAATTGACATGATTTTTTAAATGGAGATAGTTGAAGGGATGGAAAGTGACATAGGCTACTTTTTGTCTCTTCTAACGCAAGCGAAGCTGCGGACAAAACAATAAATAATTATAGAATAAATTTTGAATGATTCACGGTTAATTTCATTAAACTATTTATTACTCAGACGATGATTATTGATTATGCTCCCATTGCTACCGATATTTCGACGCAGATTACGGAAAACTCGATGCATGATGTTTTCATGTGTAAAAATCAAACATGTAGTTACAATGTTATCCCAGTCAATAGCGATTACTTAGTGTTACAAAGAATAGTTGTTTAATAAAACAATATTTAACTAGTTTCCTATACTTAAAATAAAATATTTTATCCAGTGTAGAAGAAAAATATGGACAGTAGTTATGTATAAATATAATTTCTATTTAATAAGTCAAAGTGAAAGATATAAAGTAAATGAATTGACCGTGACGTCACTACTCAGTATTTCATAGTAATTCCATATTAGCAAATCGTTTTGACAGTTCTTAAAAAGAAGCCGATTTGACTAGGAAACTAGCCTATTACAATATAATTTTAGAACAAAACGGGATTTAATCGCGTAAACACTTACATTTATATTTGTGACAACCCTAGCGCAAAAGTGAATAATCAAGAACAAGTGCGGGTAGGTAGTTCGAGAAACTCGCGCGGCTAGAAGATGTTGATGCAATTCCACGCCAGTCTACCCGTGACCACGAACATAATGTGATCTTTGAAACGTCGCGTCGGGCCAAAAATAAATGTAAGTGTTTACGCGATTAAGTCCCGTTTTGTTCTAAAATTATGAGTGCAAATCGTGTTAGCCTATTTTTCCTACTTCACTACTAATATTTGACATTAAAAGCCACAAATTATTCAAATGATTATTACTTTGCTACTATAATTTGTATTGTCTAAGGTTCCTAATTAAGGAGTGAGTCAAGGAAACAAAGGCCACCGAGTGTAATAAAGAATAATGATTTCGCCCGAAGCGGGAAAATAACAATTTGTCATTGTTCTGCTACATCCAGTCTGGGCGAAACATTCTTATTCATTTTAGGTGAAATAGCCCATAATGGACGGTGATGCCATTATGGACAAAAAAACACAAATCCTTAAAAATAAGTATCTAAAATTAGTTTCTAAAAACTGACGGCTATGTACCATAAACTAGAGTTGTAGAGCTGTTTCATTTTGAAGTTTCAATTAATTCGGTTATTTCTGAAGGATTTGGCGACAAGATAAAATTCATCAGTTTACTGAAAAAAATATCAAGACGAATTCTTAGTAATGTTGCTAAGAGAGTTGAGTTCATGTATAAAATAATAAAAAAATAATACTCGGTGTAAACTTGAATGCGTTTTACTTACTGCATTAAGCATGAGATAAGGTATAAAACATACTAGTTTGTTGCTCCAAAGATATAAAGAAATGGCGTTATTTTGCGAGTGTCCATTACTGGAACCGAAAAACTGCCTACCTCCTATGATGGACAAGGAACAATTTACAAAACCAAAATTTACAAGAAACAATCCTATGTTAAAATAACTCAAACTAATTGTATTTATGGTATATAAAATTGACTCATTGAGTATCAGTTGGCTTTAAAAGTAAAATTTTAAACTTATTTCACTGTCCATAATGGGGGATCCATTACTGGAGAACTGCCGTCCATAATTGGAGAAAAAACACCTAGTTTTAATTTGTTAAGTATGAAGAAACTATTAGGAGTATCCATTCTGCAATACGCTTGAAATGTAAAAGAAGGATAGGACATTCAAGATTTAACACGCTTAGCGGTAGAATTTTTACATTTATGAGTGAAATATCAAAAACAGGCGAAAATTTTCCTTAAACTGTCCATGATTGGGTCCGTTACCTTATATACCAACTGATACGTAATGAGTCAATTTTATACACCATAAATACAATTAGTTTGAGTTATTTTAACATAGGATTGTTTCTTGTAAATTTTGGTTTTGTAAATTGTTCCTTGTCCATCATAGGAGGTACGTAGTTTTTCGGGTCCAGTAATGGACACTCGCAAAATAACGTCATTTCTTTATTTCTTTGGAGCAACAAACTAGTATGTTTTATACCTTATCTCATGCTCAATGCAGTAAGTAAAACGCATTCAAGATTACACCGTGCGTTATTTTTTTATTATTTTATACATGAACTCAACTCTCTTAGCAACATTACTAAGAATTCGTCTTGATATTTTTTTCAGTAAACTGGTGAATTTTATCTTGTCGCCAAATCCTTCAGAAATAACCGAATTAATTGAAACTTCAAAATGAAACAGGTCTATAACTCTAGTTTATGGTACATTATAGCCGTCAGTTTTTAGAAACTTATTTTAGATACTTATTTTTAAGGATTTGTGTTTTTTTGTCCATAATGGCATCACCGTCCATTATGGGGTATTTTACCTTAGAATAATACTGTGTAACCTTTTTTGAGTAAATAAAAAAAAAAAAGACCACTGTGTTCATACTTTTACCACCTAACGCGAGTAACAAGTAGGAAATTTAATGTAAAATGAACGCGCAAAAACACCTGTCTCAATGACTAATAGAAAGTTTATGATAGGACAATCGATGTGACTGAAATGGCTTTGGACCAGGGGCCCGTTTCTCGAAAGGTACAAGCCTTGTATTACAAGTGCGCGGACTGTCAAATCGTAAGGGTTGTCATGGAAACACACTTGTAATACAAGACTTGTACCTTTCGAGAAACGGGTCACAGGAATCATTGCGGTCTTTGATGTAGGAGGTCAAGATCCACTTTGCGTACAAGTGTATAACAATGAGTAAGTACGAACTATAGAGGAATATGTAAGGGAAGAGTTGTACCATACATCAGTAAACGTGAGTTATTTGTATATACATAGTTATAGTGACATCTAGCGAAAATCACGCGTCAAATACCTTAAATTATCAGTACCACTACTCGATACTAAGTGTCAACAGTGTCTCGTCTGCCAAAAATGTAATATTAGAACAGTTTACAACTTATATTACAAGCAGAAGGAATTGAAAACAGAATACTGATTAATACTTGTAATATTAGCTAAAAATTGGTGAGCATTAGACTTTGTTAGTTACGACATCTGTGGACAAGTAGCAGTACTGATAATTTACGCTATTTGACGCGTGATCGTCGCTAGATGTCACTACAAATAATCCGCATTTACTGATGTATGGAGTTACCCTTACTTATTCCTCTATGGTAAGAACCTACTTTTTGTTCAAACACGAAAATTACTATACAACATCGTAGTCAGGTATTCTGTACATTTAAGATATCCCCTCACCCTAACGTCACAATTGCTTGAGCGTTTCGTAGCTGCTCTTCATCGCTCTTCTGTAGACGCACTTCGGTTAGGCCGGCCCGGCGGCTGCACCCCCAAATGGCTTGTCATGTGAAAACTTACATACATTTACTCGATTGAGTGACGTATTCGACATGGTACAGGCTCTACCGGTCTTGGTGAATTAAGAAGTGTACAGAATACCTTACATTTAAGATATCCTCTCACACCAACTTTTCGTAATGCGCCCCTATTTCACAATTTCTTAAAGTAAATATAAATAAAAAGGTCTTATTGTCACAGGCCTGTTGCGTACAATGCGATGAAAAATGATGATTTATTATAAAGTCCGCGGAACCCAGGGGGCTAATGGCGGTGCGCGCGTTATTAATGGTTGTTGTACTACGTGACGTAGATCTTTCACTACTATAATAAAGACTAAACCTTACGGCGCAATTTCATTAGTCGATAACTGGTTCGGTATACAGCATACGGGGAGTCCCCGCAGGCGATATAACAACCAATGAAAGTGGTGCAATTTAATTGGTCGTTAACTCGTTCGGTTAGCAACATACGGGGAGTCGCCGCAGGCGAGATAACAACCAATGAAAGTGGTGCAAATTGATTGGTCGTTATGCAGCATACGGGGACTCCCCGCAGGCGAGATAACGACCAATGAAAAATACTATTACTATATAATTTCCCCGAATGCGGGCCCTGTGGCACGCGTTCCAGAAATCTCACGCACCCCGTATGCGGACCCGATCGACTAATGAAAACGTTTCCCCGAATTCGGGCCCTGTGGCATGCGTTACAGAAATCTCTCGTACCCCGAATGCGGAGCCTATCGACTAATGGAAACGTTTCCCCGAATGCGGGCCCTGTAGCACGCGTTCCAGAAATCTCTCGTACCCCGCATGCGGGCCCTATCGACTAACGAAATTGCGCCATTATCCTCTACCGTGTGTTTACGTTACTTGCTGTACACGTCACGGAAAACGACATTCGTGAAGAAAATGATAAGGGGTGCCCCAATGTCACAATCGCTTAAGCCCCCCACTGTACGATATACCTGTACGATCCGTCGCAAGAGATTAATCGAAACGACCGATCGACAATGTATGTCAATATCGTTAACGATTTACTTGATCGCATCCGACATCGCCGATCGCAACAAGATCCCGTGCAATCATAAATATCGCAACGATGGATCGAAAGTGTGTGGCCCCTTGCGACTAACGATTCTATTATTTATCTCATAGTTATACCTACTGAGTCAGTAGGTAAGTATGAGATAAAAATAGAATCGTTACTGACTTTATTATTCCGTTTCATTCAAGTAGATTGCTTACGATCGATCGTTTGCGATCGATTGTAAATGATCAATCGCTTCGTCTATTACTGGCACTTTCGATGCGATCGATCGCCACGATATCTGTCCGATCGATCGAAACGATGAATCGATGAATGGGGCTTTAGGCTTCGTAAGCATTGCGTAGCTCTATATTGCTCTTCGGTAGTGCACGAATCGCCAACGATTGCCACTTTTTTATGCGATAGAAGACAAACTAGCAGACAGCTCGCACGATGTTTAGCGATCACTTCGGCTAGACTGGCCGGCAGTCCAATCGGCTACTCACTAGAGTGAAAATTTACATACATTTTCCGTTCGACATTTACGCGATCAAGTTACGTATTCTACGTGGTAGGGGCTCTGCAGGCCTAGATAAAGTGACATTCGTCTATGTTATGTGGCGATTGAAATGCTGTGCTCGAGCGACAATGAAGCTACGATACGTTTACGAAGCGTAAGTGGTTGTGACGTTGGCTAGGTACCTTGCTCCATTTGTTTTGTTATGAGACTTTTGAGCGCGTGGAAATTAAATTGACTTTACAAAGGAGATGTTTTAATAAAACATCATAATTGGATATAAACGATTCAATTGTATTATTAAGCCTTAGTTCATAAGAAGTATGGGGAGGGTACTGTTGGTTCTCTTCCTGTAATATTTGACTAAAACGTTTTAGTACCTATAAATTTAGCTTTTCATCAGTGAATGCGGTAATTTGAGAGTAGTCTAGTTGAATTCCAGGAAAGTATTTAGTATTTATAAATTTAATCCTAAGGAGGCTGGGTACGTTTAAAACGAAAATATTCGTAAGGAAAAAAAATTTCGTTGGCGATAGAATTAAACTATGAATAGAAAAAAAAATATACTTATGAAATAAAACTATGCAAACGGATTATATCGCGTATAATGAATTTACAATTCATCTCGACGTTTCGAACAGCATTCGTGGTCAACGGGTGACTGAGGAAAAATTACAATGTACAAAAGCTACCCACATACAAGAAATATTAACGACCCATGACCATAATATAATAATAAATAACCCATGACCATAATTAATATTTCTTGTATGTGGGTAGTTTTTGCACATTGTAATTTTTCCTCAGTCACCCGTTGACCCCTAACGCTGTAAAGTGTTCGAAACGTCGGGATGAATTGTGAATTCATTATACGCGATATAATCCGTTTGCATAGTTTTATTTTATGAGTAACTATCGCGGTAACCGAAGACAATATTAAATATACTTATTGCTTACCATGATAAAATTTGTATTTCTATAAAAATAAAATTTTACAGCGTCTTATGTACCAGCGTGGTACTTTTTGATCGAGAACGACTCATATGTTTGCTTCTATTTCATTTCACTCGTACGAATCTACACGAGCGAGCGAAATTTACTACAAGTCATGTTAAATGATGTGCACACAGTTCAAATAGTTTAAAGTTCAAATGAGCCTCATAGAGATGGCACGTACAACATACACTACACATAGTATATTGTATATTATACATACGCTTAAATACGTTTACCGTTAAATTAATCAATACGATGAATTCCGGAATGATTCAAAGACACCTGAACGACCCTTTTCATTTATACCAACACAATAGTACCTTACGATACAAGTGCAGAAAAGAGGAAACGAATTTCCTCTACGCACGTGTATCGGACTACGTTTTTCAGTAAACTATCTACTACTTTGCGAACAAGTGCGGAAAAAACACCGTAGGTATAAGTGCCATATCTATCTACTGAAAATTAGGTATTATATTTATTCTCGGCCAATTTACCTATTCTAATCTTTATTTGCATTAATTATATCTAATTTGAAAATATTTGATGTGAAGCGGCCCTCAAAATCTGAATATAATGGCGAAAGCGATGATTGATGAGTCCGTTTTATTGTTGTTCGGAACAAAAACACATTTTTCATAAATAAGTGAATGACCTAATAAACATCAGTGTAACTAGCCAACGCCACAATCGCTAACGCATCGTAAGTGTTTCGTAGCTAGCTATCCCGATCGTTCTTCTGGCTGGGTACGTAGGGGCATTTTCAGATTTTGGGACCCAAAGTAAAGTCACAGTACTCATAGTAAAGTTGTTAACAAAAAAACACGATATTAGTTTTGTGATGGCAATTAAGAATAAAATTTGTCTAAAAACCAATTTTTTTTCATGTTCTAAATGTACATTATTGCTTATTGTTTACGTATTTAACACAAAAGCAATATTTTTATAAAATGTTATGCTTAATGTAGTTACAGAACTGACATCGAGTTAATTTAACAACTTATAACAACTTTCACTAATTTTGGGTCCCAATTTTTGAAAACGCCCGTAAGCCAAATGGACAAACGCTTACGATTATATCATTATCTATCTTTATAGCTCTTCTGTATTGGCACGATAAAGCCAGACTATATTTCGATCGGCGTCTAGCGTCAACGACTGTCGTTTCAGAAAGGCCAATGTAGTGGCGCGATAGTCAGACTGCGTTTCGATGGCTACGTAGCGTCAATGATTGTCACTTTGGCTAATACTGGCTGTTCGCATTAGCTATATCTAGCAGGCTTTTATTAGCCACGCCTGCCTATAATAAGGGCGGGGAATCTATTTTTATTTAGTCATAGTTTTCGGTGTCTTTGTTTATATTTGGTAGAAAATAGTCATCAAATATTTTCTCAGTTGCACCGTAAAGGAGCTCAATATTCTCTTCGCACTTAATGCCAAGAACCAATATGAGACGCGAGATTCGAACTTTTGATTTAAACGCAGCTCTGAGGAACTTTAAATAAACCAGCTCAATTTTCAACTTAAACTACTGATCCAGTTTTGATAAATTGTAGGTAAAGTAGGTAGGTATATCATATCAATCGATTGATTCCTCTTTTTAAAATCCGAGTGACACAGGGTAAGTTTTTGTGTTTGGGAACAACACAGGTGTGATTTTAGGTACCAATACCATGACTGTTACGTATCTTATCTCACATAAAACCTTTTCATTACCTACGCTTGTTGACTACCTAACCATCGCGAAAAAAATACTTAATAATTATATTTAACCATATATCCTGTTTTCAATATCTGCGAGTTTTTCTCCGAGTCAAGGGCCCTTCACACGAGCTGTGAGGGGCCGTGGAGGGCGCGTACGATTTTCCTATGCCGCGTTACTGGTGTTGTAGCTGTATGAATATGATAGGTAGGTACCTACATTTTGTACACATGTCGATGATTATATCCGTTGATATAAATACTATCCCCCGTATACAGAGTGTAACAAAAATGGTGGTGATCCGTTTAAGGGCGTATTCAGTATCGTATTCTGATCAGGAAAAAGTAGAAGAAAAATTTTTTTTCGCGAAAAAAATTTTCATTTTTGTATGGGCCGTGCCGCGAGAATCCGCCGAACCGCCATACAAAGGTAAAAATTTTTTTCGCGAAAAAAAAAATTTCTTCTACTTTTTCCTGATGAGAATACGATAGAACTTATGTTTAAGAAATTTGGGACGGTGGATCTATGCATAAATACTTATAATGTTATAACTTTTGTTAGTTTAGAGTCTGAACGACATTTACAGAGCTTGTTTAGAATAATTTAGTAAATAGCATATGATAACCGAACTAGGCATTGTCCTGATATGTTAAATAGATTTTAGTCAAAATTTTAGTTTTTGATAAGTATTATAACCAATTCAAACAAAATTACTTATGTTGCGATGTTTTCACAGAATTGACATAGAATTGATTTTAACATACATAATTTAGCCTATACAAACGTCCCGCTGCCGGGCACTGGCCTCCTTTCACGAGATGGTTCGGGCTGAAGTCCTCTCGTCACCCCAATACGGAGACACAAACATCTTTGAATTTCTTCGCAGATTTTATTATGCATGAAAATTTTCATTTTTATCAGAAACCAGAATGAGGGTAGATTTGGACTCGGGATTTGGTAATAGACAGACAAACGGTGGAACTAAAGAAAAGCTTGTAATAAAAGGTCCATTTTCATGATGTTGAGGGGACCTTAAAGAACCCCCGTCATCTTAAAAGTACTTATTGAAGGTTTGTTGTTCAAAAGGTTTCGACCGTTGACCTAGTTGTATTGTTCTTGAAGCCAAGTTTCGGATGTGTTAGCCTTACCAACTAGTTAGAAACTGAGTGTTTACCGCAGCAAAGGATATTTAATGTGAGCAAAATACGTCGGCAGAGATTGGACACTGCCCTAGTCGGGCGATTTTGGCTCCATTCGGCTCGCATTGCTTTGTAGTCATTAGGGTTTCTTTGCATGCGCTACCACTGACGAGATAATTATTTGATTTTTGACCACCTTCATTAGTAGAAAGAATAGTGCCATGCGTTAGATATGGACAATATGATTGGACCTTGAACTGCAGTCAAATTTCGGATTTGTTGGGTAGTGACTTTTCTGTACGCTAGTTTTTATTTATTAACGCACAAATAAACAGTTTACATTAGAACAGTTTTAACGGTTTGACTGTGGGATCGAGCAGTCTCTACTCTCTTACATTATCACTGTTATCAGGGTTATCATGTATATATAATCAACATATAACTATATTAATTATCTATAATACTAATTATTATATGCAGTTTTTAAGGTAACTACGTAGCTTTTTCGCAAACTTCACTTTACAAATGTTTCCTGTCTGATGTCAGGCTGTTGAGTATATAGGGAAGGCGTTTCTGAATACACCTATCGCCGTAGTAATTAGTGACCCTCGGCACGACAAGCAAACCTGGTACCATAAACTTCGTTATGGTGTAACTGGGTATACTCTTGACTGCCATGATTAATAGTAGTAGGTAGTACCTACTATTAATATAATTCTGTGACATCAGCATCAAATTCATGGTAAGGATACTGTTTGTGTTATTCTACTGTTACAGAGTACCTGTGTTTACTGAACAAACTCCGAATATTGCGACAGAAATAAGTAAGGAGCAGTTTTCTGAGGCTTACTTTTTATATGAATACGTGAGGTTATGTTTTTCGTGTTGAATATAAAAGGGTCGGCCGTTTATCTAAAAGAGCTGTAGGTAAAGTGTTAAGATAGGTATTATTTTTGGGAGCCGTAATAAATAACAAGTTCATTGTTACTGATGAATTTAGTTTTTATTGGACTATAAAACATGCCTATTTTAGGTTTTTGTCCAGTCTATCGTTAGACCATTTTTAACCGCCGCCTCAAATCTCTCAAGGAAGGTGGTTTTTTTAATTCGTCTGTATTTTTTTTTTAAATATTTGTTCCACAATGTCTCCGTCGTTACTGGATCGATTTTGAAATTTTTTTTTGATTGAATGTTTTGATACAGATTGGTCCCATTTTTCTCAGAACCCAGTTCTGATGATGGGATCCTGGAGAAGTCGAGGGAACTTTTCAAATCTGAAAGGCACTCATATGGTGATTTTTGTGTTTTTTAAGGAACAGCACGCATTTATGTACAGAATAGTAACATTTGGTGCAGCGGAACTGCTGATGATGGTTAGAACGGAACTCCTCAAATCTGAACGGCACGCTTATAGTGATATTTTTATAAGAATAGACACATATTTTTAATCCTGTAAATTTTATTACAATTATTATTATAGCCTACTAAGTACCTTTTTATGAATTGACATAATATCTATTATATGCTAAGAGCCGTGGCAAATAACGGGATAACGCAAGGAGGATAACTATATATCACTATGGATACACTTACCCCCTTATTCATTTTTTTTTATACTACGTCGGTGGCAAACAAGCATACGGTCCGCCTGATGGAAAGCGGTCACCGTAACCTATGAACGCATGCAACGCAAACAGTGTCACATGCGCGTTGCCACCCCATTAGAAACTCACTCATACTCATAAACGTACTCTAAAGTTATCAAGCCGATAAAGTTCGTTTGTCCATTTCCGACGTATTAGTGTGATAGAAAGGGACAAACGAACTTTATCGGCTTGAAAACTGTGTACAGTTATGAATAAGGAGGTTAATATGCAACGGGTAGTTCGGAACTGAAATACCTGTTGAAAAGAATGTCAGAAATGTAGGGCGGTATCATTAGGCCTCGAGTTCGCGCCTCATTCGTTCGGACAACATTCCGTGATAGTACCTTGTTGAGGCTTCTCAAGCGCTTTTCAGCCCTGGGGGCCGATTTTTGAATGTCGACTATTCCATGACGTGAATTTCGTTCAATAATATCTCCACTACTATCGATTTAAATTCTACTAATAGGATCTAAAACGAGTAGTCTTTACGACTAGATTTAACCTTCCTAGCCGTCCTTTTTCAAAAATAGCATTACGTCGTTTTCCATAGACATTCGAACGGCGAATTCATGCGTTCGAGATTTTAAAATCGGCCCCCAGGGCTTTCGACGTCATATTAATTACAAATCTGATGGATTAAGTACCCAATCATGAATGTTGAGCAAAATTTTAATTATTTTTAGATTTGGCAGGTATGACGTAGGGATTAATAAATCTGTTTTATAAATAAGTAACACAGCTATAGGTACTTATTGAGGCTTTTCAAGCGCCTTTCAACCCCGGGTTTTCGACGTCACATATTATTCATTACAAATCTGATGGATTGAGCACCCAATCATGAATGTTGAGCAAAAATTTTAATTATTTTTAGAGCTGAGCAAAGTAGCTGTTTAATAAATCTATGTTTTATGACTAAGAGAGCCACAATTTAGACACTTTTATTTTGAGAGTGAGTAGTCAAACTAGATAAGTTTGCATTTCTCATCGTTTTTATACAATGAAAAATAATCTCGATTTAATGGGGTTTTATCTCTAACCCCTCCCATTGTCGCGTTTCAAGAAATAATTACTTAAATTGATACAAACAAAAAAGGGATCGCACCGATGAGTTTTTCGGAATTTATGTGCGAAATGTCATTTGATATTTGCCAGTCGCTTTTCGGTGAAGGGAAACATCGTGAGGAAACCGAACTAATAAGGTCTAGTTTACCCTTCGGGTTGGAAAGTCAGATGGCAGTCGCTTTCGTAAAAACTAGTGCCTACGTAAATCTTGGGATTAGTTGTCAAAGCGGATCCCAGGCTCCCATGAGCCGTGGTGAATGCCGGGATAACGCAAGGAGGAGGACCGTTAACTATACCGCAAATATTAAATCAAGGCTTTAGTCTTATATACAATTATACTATGTAAATAAGCTTTAGTAGGGGACAATAATAAAGATACTATAATTTTGTGGGTCCTACGATACTCAATCAATTAATCATTTTGAAAGTCTGGAAAATACTTCCTTTCATTGTGCTCCTGAGAAAACACTCTAAATTTTCACATTTAAAAGAAAGAATGAAAAGAAAACCCAGGATGAATGTAAAGGGCTCGCTCACAAATTGACCGTATACAAAAGGATTTTCAGGATTATAAATGATTTTATCAGCTATGTGATAAAATCAATACATTGTAATGTTTTATTTTATGTGCCAGTTTTACAAATATATTTATACAGTTTTACAAAATATATTTATACATATACAGTTTTACAAAATAAATAATATTAACAACTAGGGAACAAATCAAATTATTTTATTGAATATTTTTAATTTGTTATTTTTTCAAGTAGTCACACTACTATATATAAATTATAAATTGAAATAGATATCATACACGAAAGAAAAAACGGCAAGGCCCACTGGTGGCGGGCGTGTGGTCTAGTGGTAAAGACGTTAGCCGCGTAAGCTGAAGACCCGGGTTCGCTTTCCGGCTCGGTCACCAGTGGGCCTTGCCATTTTTTCTTTCGTATATGATATCTATTTAAATTTATAAATAATATTTACTTTATGAAAATACAAAAAAAGGTACAGAAATTTTTTTTTCATTTTTTTTAGCGAAATTTGCTTTAAGACGTCATATTATCCCAAATCAATAGTTTAGTTGTAAACTTTTATTGTTTGTTTTTATTGCATGTTCTTATTTACTGTTTTTTTTTTTAATTTAAGTTTCATGACGCATTGGATTTATTTGTAATGTCATTGAAATATTTTTCAAATAAATAAATAATCATTTTATTTTTATTGTGCCCTCAGAAATGCGTAGTTAGAATCTTTCGGTTTCCTCATGTTGCACCGTGTATAATTATGCCTCCTTACATGTTTAAAATACCTGTAGCTACTGTTTACAATGGGATCCCTTTTTTCCCATAAACTTATTATTCAGAATTTCGTTAGTTAGAAGTTGTTATTCATATATTTTGTGGTCATAATCATCACTAGTCATAATTTTTGTTACGAATAACGCTTAATGGTTCTAACATTAACAACCCATCATATTGGATGCCATAACCTTAAAAGTCATAAAGTTAAGTGTATAATTTTTTAAAGCATATCAATAATTATTCAGAAATATTATAAGGCATATATGTAGTTTAACGCCCTAAGGCACTGGTCCCATCGCGAGCTAGTAAGCTATGAGCTATGGCTATAAAAACGATCTTTTATAAGCACTCCCGTGCAAATAAAAGAGACACGGCGATTTTGATAGCTCACCGCTGGGCGAGTAACTATAAACATCGCCGTGTCTCTTTTATTTGCTCGGGAGCGACTATCTTTTGTTCGTTTTTATAGCCGATAGCTCATAGCTTACTAGCTCGCGGTGGGACCAGTCTAATGATTTTTCTGCATATAGATTTAATGTCTAAAATTCCTAAAGTATATTATCTTTCAGACATACATATAATTATACAGAAAAAATTTAGACATAAAATACTATTTATGACTTCCAAACAAAAAGTAACCCTATTCCTCAGGTAGGTTAGTTAGTTTCCTTTGATTCCTTAGAGCGGAAATAGGAGCCCCGAGTAGCCGGGCTCCGTCAACTTATTGGTGGAACAAAATTGTTTTTAAAAATAACCCTTTTCCTTGTGTATGTTCGTTAGTTTCCTCTTGCCCTTAGAGCGGAAATAGGAGGCCCGCGTAGCGGGGCTCCGTCGACTTATTGGCGGAACAAAATTGTTTCAAAAAGTAACCCTTTGCCTCGTGTAGGTTCGTTAGTTTCCTTTTGTCCTTAAGAGCGGATATAGAAGTCGTCGACGTCGGCTCCTTGGTGAGACCAATTGGTTTAATAGGTGCCATGAAAATTTAATAAATACTGGGGAAGTTAGTAAGCCAAATTACAACTTACGAAAATGCAGACGAAAAAAACATTACAACATTTATTTAGTGTCAGAGCCTGAGTCTGGAGCGTGGCTACACGCACTTCCATCACCACACTTGGGCACACTACTAGCGACTGGGATAGCGACTCGACGCGGATTGCGGTGGCTCTTCGCCTCGGCTGTGCGGTGTGTGAACCTCACATATGCATCTGCGGCACTATGGTGGAGAGCAACGGTCATCACGCGTTGAGTTGTTGTCGGTGTGCGGGGAGATTCCCGCGGCACCACGCGCTTAGCGATATCGTGCGGAGGGCGTTGGTGTCTGCGAATGTCCCTTGCGTGCTGGAGCCTCCTGGTCTCTGTCGCTCTGACGGGAAGAGACCGGATGGGTTAACGTTGGTTCCTTGGGAGAGGGGAAGGTGTTTAGTTTGGGACGCAACGTGTGTCAGCACTTTCGCCGCTTCGCATATTGGCCGTACCGCGAGAGTGGCACGGGCGGCGGCTGAGTTAGCTGCAGCTCGCAAGCGGGAGATGTACGCGATCCTTGCGAACTATTTGTTTATCCCGCTTGCAGTGGAAACTACCGGTTGCTGGTGTGCGGAGGCCAAAGTGTTTTTCGGGGAGGTGGGAAGACGCTTGAGGATTAGATCTAGTTTTTAAGTGCTTGCATGTATTTGCTGATTTTGAATTGTTTTAGCTTTTGGTTTATATAAATAAGTTCTTGCCTATTTAACTTCTAACACTGATTTAGTATTAAAATCGATCTTTTACATTTATTTATAGGAAACAATAGAGATCAATAGGGAAACATTATGACTCGTGATAAAGTCCTTAGAACAATTATTCCGAATAAGTTTATTTCCCTCAACATTATGGATTTGTATAACTATGGACTTTGATTATTATGGCTAATACATTTTATGACTTTCAAAAATCGGAACTTCAATTTCGAACGTTTAATTGTATGACTAGTGATAATATGACTAAGAAAATTTCTGACGGAAATCGTTACGGATGGTAAAAATCGGACTTCAAAAAATATGGGAACCAATAGAGACCCGTTTACAATTTATATTCATTATAATAAGTAGATTCCATATTGATGCAATTGCTAGACACAAAATGCCTGCTAGTTTGATAAATTTATCACAGCATTAAGTATTACATTTTTATTCATATCAATACATATAGGTATTTAGGTATAGAAGTATATACCTATACTAAGAGAAAAGCGGAAACATGGCAGACCGATGGAAAGATGGGCCACCGAGATAGTAAGAACACAGGGAAAAATATGTGTACAATCACGAAAAAAACATTAATAATAGAAACGGCGAATGAATGCTAAATTTAGAATAGAATAGAATAAACGTTTATTCGTGAACACAGGTAAGACAAAATACACATAATAACAACAAGACAGAAAGGAATGAAGTGCCACGAAATGGCCTCATCTCAGCGTGTTGCTGGTGACTTCCAGCGCTGATCTTCCGAATTTAAACATTTTTATCAGATTTTTTTAATTAAATCGTACTTTTCATAGTTTCTTCTTATGGGCTGAGGGATTAAATAAACACTTTTTCGTGATTTTGTTTACGAAGAGCTCAATTTAGCCTGTACCTAGCTCAATTGAGGTGGTTGGTCATGATAAGTATGCATGGTGCATAGGCATTTTGTAATTAAGAATATTGAAATATAAAATGAAAAAACCGGCCAAGAGCGTGTCGGGCCACGCTCAGTGTCTAGTTCCGTAGTTTTCCGTATTTTTCTCAAAAACTACTGAACCTATCAAGTTCAAAATAATTTTCCTAGAAAGTATTTATAAAGTTCTACTTTTGTGATTTTTTTCAGATTTTTTAAATATATGGTTCAAAAGTTAGAGGGGGGGGGGACGCACTTTTTTTTCCTTGAGGAGCGATTATTTCCGAAAATATTAATATTATCAAAAAACAATCTTAACAAACCCTTATTAATTTTTCAATACCTATCCAACAATATATCACACGTTGGGGTTGGAATGAAAAAAAAATCAGCCCCCACTTTACATGTAGGGGGGGGGGTACCCTAATAAAACATTTTATTCCATTATTTTTTTTGCACTTTGTTGGCGTGATTGATATACATATTGGTACCAAATTTCAGCTTTCTAGTGCTAACGGTTACTGAGATTATCCGCGGACAGACGGACGGACGGACGGACGGACGGACGGACGGACGGACGGACGGACGGACGGACGGACGGACGGACGGACGGACAGACAGACATGGCAAAACTATAAGGGTTCCTAGTTGACTACGGAACCCTAAAAAGCTTCTAGAGCTATAAATCAGAGGGCGTTTCTATCCAGGAATATTCAATGAGCTCTTACTACGTGAAGATAAGCATTTATGGGCTTTTATAAATGCGCAGAAGCGCAGTGAACAAGGAGAAGGTAATGAAATCTGTAAGATAAATAAAATAGGACAGCATTCATTCAAAATATGATTTATTTCCAATCTATACTATACTAATATTACAAATGGAAAACTGTGTATGTATCTCCGTCTTTCACGGCAAAATGGAGCGACGAATTGACAAGAGTAACATAGGCTATTATTTGTCTTTTTTAACCTCCCATTTCCCTAAAATGGGGGGTTGGAAGTTTGTATGGTGCGTTCGAATATTATTGGTCAGAAGCTATAATTATTATTGGTCGACACTGGTTTAGGCTCTAACGATTTTGATACATTTTGTTTTCATAACATGGGACTGAAACGCGTAAATTAAGTTTTGAACGATGTTTATTTAGAGTTCAAGTAATCCTTACTGCCGGCGTATCATGCTGCCAATTTTATCACTTATCCACGTGGATAAGACATCTGTCACTTTCACACTGACATCGTGACGGATGCTTTATCCACGTGGATAAGTGATAAAATTGGCAGCATGATACGCCGGCTGTTTCCTGTTGAAAGAACTATAAAGTGATGAAATGTTGGTACCAACAAGACCGAGAGATCTCTGTGCATCAGTTAATAAATTTATTAAACGACACGCATCCTAGTTATTAATTGTTAATCGAACAACTTTTAACCAATATTTAAAGCAGAAAGTTCATGTATTTTCATACGCTCACTCGTTTGCAAACAAGTGTGCCCGAGCAAGCAAATGTAGCGAGTAACAAAATTTACCAAACCTTTGATGTCAAATGCCGTCAATAAATGTGTCTGGAGAAATTTGCAAGTGGCTCCAAACGTGAAATGGGACCAAATGAGCTACATAAAGTTACACATTTCACGTTTGAGCTGATGATTTTTTTATATGAAATGGTTTTCTCGCGGCTGTTCGTGTACTTACCGTTCATACGTCATTGGTTTCGCGATAAATCTTTTCAGCGAACATTTCTAGCCTGAAAATGTATTAATCTGCAAAGAAATTGGAATGTAGCACGCAAGTTCTGTAACATATTTGTAAACCTTATATTTTATACTCTTATGTTTGGTAGCGAACACACCCTTGGTCTAATGGGTAATTCCATGTAACAGAGTAATGACCAATTATTTGCATGTTTTTTTATTCATGGTGCTAATTTAAATATCAATATATCTAAGGATTAAAAGTAGTCTGCTGATGAAGTCTTAATTTATCTCTAGATAAATTAAGACTTCAATTTGCATCATAAATAAAAAAACATGCAATGAAGTGGTCACTTACATTACAGTTACGTGGAATTGCCCTAATTCGTATCAAGATAAACAAAACCGAACCAAGGGTGTGTACTGGTTTACATATTGGTGATTCGACGAAAATTTGTGATGGCATCTATTCTCCCTATCCAAGAGAAATGAAAGAGAAAAAAATACAAAAAGATAGTCATACAGGGTGGTCTTTTTTGAGACCAGTGCCCTATAAAGGGTTAGGTACTTAATTACTTATGTATGAAACATTTCGTTATTTTAAAGAAGACGCCGATTATTTGTACCTACGCTAAATAGTAAATCTGAGCACGTACGGCTGCCGTTCGGGGAAAGCGGTGTGGTTGCTGTAAAGTAACAAACAATGATGTAAACTCTAAGAATGGAATTTCCCTGGAAGCGTTAATCCATACTAATACATATTATAAATGGGAAAGTGTGTGTGTCTGTTTATTTGTCCGTCCTTCACGGCAAAACGGAGCGACGAATTGACGTGATTTTTTAAAGTGGAGATAGTTGAAGGGATGGAGAGCGACATAGGCTATTTTTTGTCCCTTTCTGATGCCCCGCCTTCAACCCCAGCCATCCCTAAAATAGGAGGCGGAAGTTTGTATGGGGCATCCTAATCCCCTACTTCCCTATAATGGGGGGGGGTGGAAGTTTGTATGGAGTACCTATTCCGCAATTTCCGAATTTAACGTGAACGAAGTCACGGGCAAAAGCTAGTACAGCATATTCTCAAATAATGCACAAAGTGCTACATCAGGCTGTAACTTAAATAGCTTTGTAAGATTTTGACATATAAGAATATTAATAATGGCGAACCATTTCAAGGATGATAAAACCATAAATATCAATGAAGTTCCTCACTCTACGTGAAGCTTAGTGATGTTTCCTTTTAGGTATGTACAAGATTTTTGTCGTGGCTATTTTTCCTTTTTTTTTCAGTTATATTTTCTTTTTGTAAAATTAAATCTAAGTGTCATGACTCCCTCGAGACAGCTAATCAGTAAATGCTGAGTGAGTGCGCAGTACCACATCCATCAAAGCTGTAATCTTCAGCTCGACTCGACTATGCGATTATTGTCACAAAGGCGATCTCGCGTGGCCATTATTGTTGTCCAATAGCCTTCCGTACGTGCTCTGCCTGAGAAACTAGACTCGGAAATAATATAAAACTTTACAACTAAAAGAGGAAAGGTGTGAGATCAATAAGTATATAAAATTACCAGCTTTTGAAATGAAATGAAATGAAATATTTATTTTCCAAGTAGGCATGTCACAATGCGCATATGAACGTCAAATAAAGATACGCCGGCTCTAACCCTACGCCTCAGCCTCGAGAAGATTTCAGTCCCCCCTCAGTTGGAGGGGGGGTATCCACTATGGGACCGGCAAGAAACTCGGCGGGCCACTTCTTTTGCCCGCGGCTTCGCCGTCGCTTTAAATTCGAAAATTGCGGAATGTTCCATACAAACTACCCCTCCCCCCTTATAGGGAAGTGGGGGTTAGAAAGAGACAAAAAGTAGCCTATGTCACTCTCCATCCCTTCAACTATCTCCACTTAAAAAACTCACGGCAATACGTCGCTCCGTTTTGTCATGAAAGACGGACAAATAAACAGACACACACACTTTCCCATTTATAATATTAGTATGGAGTATGGATATTTCAGGGTTCTGTACCTCGGTCCAGTCTGAGATTTTGTGTTTTGTTTTGTAGCATAAATTTACTATTTAAATATATTTATTTTAGTATACTTAGTATACGAAAAGCTATTATAAATAACAATAAGAGTGCGTATAATAAAACTAAAGTTCTGTCAATCGGTAAACAATCTGCCATCGCGAGGAGTACATTCCATTCAAGATTGGGTGACCAATGTGTTATCAAGGTCTGATCACGGGTTCCACTGCTTAAAAACCTACTTATATATAGTAGAAGAGTAATCACATAGTTAAATATAGGCCTATATAGGCCTATACCCGGAAGGGAAAACCTGGAGAAACGCATTATGGTTGGCATGGTGGATGGAGGACGGCGAAGTGGCCATCCACCGACCCGCTGGGTGGACAGCGTTAAGAAGGCCTGCCAGGGATTAACACAGGCGCCTATTATGAGGACTGCAGAAGACCGTGCGGAGTGGAGAGCTTTGGTGCGAAAAATAACGACCTCATGTGGTCGCGACCCTCAGCCATGAGGAACCGAGGAAGAAGAAGACTCGGAACGGGTCCTAACAACTTATATTTAACACATATCGTCACTACTTTTAAAAAATCTCGTATCTCATGCTTCTCCTCAAAGTTACAACGCAGTAAGTCTATATTGCATTCCATATATACTTACTACAATTTTCTTTTCATTGACAGACGAAGATACAAGTTTTTTTAAAAGTAGTGACGATATACTTATATTTAAATTTAGTTAATAAGGAAAAATTTGTAAAGTGCTTATGGAATAAAAAGGCTTTTTATTTATTTAGAAGTATTATGTGATTACTTCTAACTGTTGTGTGTGTCTTCAACCAGGCGGTCATATCGCTGAAGAGCTCTTCCAGGAAACCTTTGGGTAGTGGAGGCAAACGATTATTTTACGGTATTCTGTGAGAGCTAAGCTGTTATTTTTACGTGACTGTAGCGATATCAACGATTGTACAACAAATTTCCCCCTGGCCTCATAACTCCGCTGACCAAGCATTACAATCTCACGAAACTCACGAAGCTCATAGATGTAACTAACGTGAGTTACGACCAACGAGTACAGAATACTAAAGTATTAGAGGTGAGTCCTGGACAGTGGACACTGTAATGAAAATGAAATAAAAGTGGTATGTAGGTATAATAGTACATTGAGAGTTTTGAATGATTCACGGTTATTCTCATTAGACTTATATTGACCGGGATATAGACCGTGATTACCTTTTTGATTTTTGTCGAGCTCCCGATATTTCGACGCAGTTGCATGCATCATGATCACGGAAACCTGACGAAGGCGGGTGGATGTTAAAGTTGCATAGACAGCGCGCGATCTACCCTCCTTCGCGCGCGTCGGCTGCGTTCACTTTCAGCGTTACCACTGGTCGCATTCACACTCGATGGTCTGTCCAAACGCACTACACTCACAGTGTCACTACGTTTGTTCAATTCTGACTTCACCGGTTTTTTACACAAACAAATCACTGGATTCCATACATTAGATAGTTTGAAACCATCCTCACGATTGAAATTTTTATATTTGTGAATCTCAATGGCTTCTCTTACCAATCTCGGTATGTAGTGGCGTTCCGTCGAAATTACCTTAGGACTATGCAACTCGATCCAATGATTTGCACCCGACACTTTAACATCCACCCGCCTTCGTCAGTTTTCCGTGATCATGATGCATGCAACTGCGTCGAAATATCGGGAGCTCGACAAAAATCAAAAAGGTAATCACGGTCTATATCCCGGTCAATATAAGTCTAATAGTACATTGTGCAACAAGGGAGGTAAGGAGGACATTAATAACGTGTGTTATTATCCGCAGGCTGGAGTGGATTATAGACACAAGTTATTAATGTCCTTACCTCCGGAGTTACACACAATATTTTTCATCACATTTGAGAGAAAAATACATATATTTAGATAAGATGTGTCAAAAGGGATGTTTCTTTAAAGAAAAACATGACTTTTGTCACAGACATATCCAACCCATATCGCATATACCTATAGCAGAATTTTGACGTAGAGTAAAACTCGAACCGGGCCAACAGTTTCCTGTTGACGCTCACTGCATATTCCACTGCTTCTCATTGCAATTTGCATATCGATCAATCTGGCGCACGTATTGGAAGTGGCATACATTAAGCATCTCACATCATCTGCCTAGCCAGGGGTCGACCACATTATGATAGTAGGTAATAAAATAAAAGGATACTGAAAAGTAATACACTAAAAAACCCACAGATTAGTTTGATAGTAGGCAATAAAAAAAGGGAAGATGAAAGTGAAATTTAAATTATATTTCCTCGCTTCATTGTTCGATATAATTATTAAGTTTACATTATTGTAGTTTATTTAATCTACTGGCAACATATTGCACGCTTATTTTAGAGATTTATAAAAAATAAGTATTTCAATTGGCTCTAAACCTTCCCCCCCACCCTCAGGTCGGTGTCAACCGGCGGTGGGATCCTCATTATTTTTTCGTGCACGGCAACAGACGCACGCGTCCACTGCACTATCTTTTGATACTAAGTTTATCTTGGTTGTTGGCAATGCCAAAGCGTAAAACGCACTAACCAAGAAAAACAGTGGACTAGTATTTTTATCATCATCTACGGATGATCACACAACGCGTACTTTTAACAAGACGCGAGCCTGGGGGTTGACCGTGAGTCAACACGAAGGCAGCCGGGGGGTTGACCGTGAGTCAACACGAAGGCATAACTCATGTAAGACATGGTGATTCTATTACGAACACATGTTGATATGAACATTAGTTACTGAATGTTATCCGCGAGATAACACTAAGTAAGACGCGCATTCGCGCATATGGGTGAAATCTACACTGAGAGAAATTTGCATTGTGAATTTAACAAGTTCGACTTGTTGCGGTTTATCCGTTTGAATCAGCCAAACGTATGTTTAAAACAATATGTGTCAGGTTGTTTTTATAAAATCGACTTGTTGATTCAAATGACAAGTAGCTTGTTGTTTGAACCAAAAAGCACGTAGGTGCTATTTTAACCAAAAAATTTGTTGAACGAACATGAAACTGGTTGTATTTTCTCTCAGTGTACCCACAATTTTGGTACTATTTTTATTTTAGTTTTTATAAAACTAAATTATGGCTTGGTTTTTTGTTCTGTTCAGAAAGCATCGTTGCTTTCTCGAACAAGAAGTCACGGAGACCGAAATGGTACATTCCGGACAACCAACTCGATTACCAGGACTCGAATTCTCCATACATCGAGAATGTTCCGGAGATCTTACCTGAAGACGCAACACCTTGCGGGTACGGCGCCAGGCTCAACTCCTGAAAATTCAGCTCCAAAAGTACCTGATTTGGACCCAGACCTGGTTACCGTGTTTAGGTGAGGCTATATACCGAACATACACCCATACTTGGGGAAAAATTCACGGTAACTTAGCCTCCCTTTGGCTATCATTAGTCCGCAAGGGTTTACCAAATATTTGAAGGATAAGATATTAAAAGAATACCTTATCTCCGAAAATTGTACGCATTTAGATGCTTCATGCAGAAATTTCTGCGGCCATTACAGCCATGCTGTTTGTGGCAGCTGCCAGTTGGGTGTAGGCATTACAGCCATAAACCGAGCTATTACTGTTCTATTGACGTCTGATGATATATAAGATCACTGCTATCAAGCTGTTAAGCGACAGTTGTCGCATCTTATCAGACTTGCATTATTGCAAAACCCAAGCACGTACAAGGCTTGTCACACCCAGGTTATAAAAACCCTTCTTGACCATAATTCAAGATGCGGGCGATTTACTCTATGGAAGTAAACTCCCGGAAAACATAAAAGCCTCAAAAGTAATTGAGAAACAATGGCTACAGATAAAAAGTCTGTATATTTGGGAAAGAGCAACACGGCTCCATCAACTTCGACAACAACGTCGGCGCGCAACCAATACCAGTTTCAGGGAAACGGGTCAGGCCTTCCTCGTTACCAGTCGAAAGGCGGGGGGGCCCAGAGAAAGGACAGCAGTCAACCAACCCCGAACCCTCCAGCTAGACCAGCGGGCCAGGGCAAGCCCCGTGCCACTCCTCAACAATGAGTCAGTTACCTCACGCTGGTAAAATAAAATATTTTTTATGATTGCTGGTCAAAAATAACATCAAATGAAGTTATTTTAGATTCGCTTAAAAACGGTTGCTCTGTAACTTTTGAACGTCCGGTTTTTTCAAGACGTTGTACCCCAAAAATAAATTGGAGTAGTGGAAAAGCCGTTATGGAGGTACGTCCAAAATTTAATTCAGCTGGATGCAGTTGTCCCTTGCATCCCACAGCATGACCAGTTTATTTCGAGAACGTTTTTGTCACAAAAATCTATGACACCAAACGTTTTATTCCAAATCTCGAAAAGCTGAACAAATTTATTCCTAGAGAACATTTCAAAATGGAAAACTACAGACCAACTGTTAAGCTTATACTTACCAACAGGTAGCTTCATGGCTACAGTTGATTTGAAGGAAGCTTACCCACTGATTCTTATTGCGAGATATTGCCGCAAATATCTGAGCGTCCATTTTGAAGATGAAAACCCTAGTTTATTAACTTAAATGAATTTACGGCTTTGTCTTATGGTCTTTTTTAGCGCGGTATTTTATGTGTCGGTACTCTTATGTAGAGTGTTTACGAAACGTAAACGTTAACCTACTAGAATGCTTGTGCTTTGTCATAAACTATACTAATAGGACATTAAAACCACGACAGGTTTGTCGAGACTTAGGTTTTATGTTCAAACTCAGTCGATTTTTTTACCTACGGGAAAAACGAAAGAAAATCAACGTGATGGTTAGAAAATCTCTGTCACTACACTCTTGTTCCGTTAGAGAATTATCTCAACTGATCGGAGTACTTATTAACGCATGCCCTGCAGCTAAATTTGGGTGGCTATATACTAAAATTCTAGAACGCCAAAAATTTCTAGCCTTGCAACGCGACCCAAACTATAGTAAGAAAATTAAATTACCGAAACTAATATTAAATGATCCGAACTGGGGGATGAATATTATATTCTCTTGCACACGGAGCGTCGAGATCCGAGGAAAAAGCTTTCCACATAAACCATTTGGAAATGTTAGCAGTATGTTTACCTCTTAATATTTCTCAAATGACCGTCGTTGTGACTGTTTTATATTAATTCGTATAGACAATACGAAAGCTATAACTGATATAAGCGATGAAAATCGCATGGGCAGCGTTCAATTTCGAAATTTGAACGACCCTTTCAGACGGATTTGGCAGTGGTGCGAAGAAGCGAAACCTTTGGTTTTTTTTGCATCGTATATAAATATTAAATATACGAAAGACAATATAGAAGTAGACCGGGTATCACGAAATGTGAATCTCGATACTGAATGGTAACTATCTCATGAAGCGTTTATACTGCTACGCATAATGTATACTGCTGGTGAGCTTGATATTGATCTTTTCTCTTCTCGCTCCAATGCCAAATGTACACTTACTTATCATGGTGGAAATACCCAGATGCATCAGCTGTAGATGCTTTTACACTAGACTTTTATAGTTTCCCTCCATTGCCGATCATTTTAAAATCTTTAAAAAAGATAATTTATGACAAAGTAACAGGAAGTTTAGCTTCCCCGTCTGGCAATCCCAAGCGTAGTTTCCTTTGTTAATGTCACTAGTAAAATCCGATATTATTTACATGAGCCCCGAAGAACATAAGGTCTGTTCTGATCACAGCACCAGGAATCCGTTCCACGAGCGCCTTTTCCTGGGTGCAGCGGTGCTCTCCGGTAAAGGTTATCTGAGGAAACTTCATGTGATCGCATCTATTTCTAAAAATACCATTCAGCAATATAACGTTTCGTTTAAACGTGATTTAAACTATGGTGGACATTTTGATCACAGCAGGATCGTCATATTATGGATCCATAAACAATCATAAGGTCAGCATTATCCCTGTTTCGCAGGACAAAAAAAAAAAAAAAAAAAACAGAACATGTTAAACGTTTGTTAAAACGCAGATTTAAAATGAGACCTAATTTTCCAAAATATACTTACTCACTCTTGGGATCCAAAAATAGTATTGGATTACATTGATGAATGGTATCCAAATACGACTATATCTTTAGAGCAGATTACCTAGGTACTAAAAAGCTTGTCGTATTATTGGCATTATGCACTGCCCATCGCGTGCCAACATTCTTACTGATTAAATGAGTGAATATACACTACCCAAATGGGGTAAAAATTATCGTGTCAGATATAACCATCTGCCCCGACATACTTATACTGTTCCTTTCGTACCTTAAAGAAACGTGTCGCGCGAGTATCTCACTCTAACAAGCGATAAAAGGCCTCCGAACTCAGAACACCTCTTATTAACTGCGAAGCGCCCTCACAGGGACGCGATGGCACAGTCAATAAGCAGGTGGATAAAACAAGTACTAGCGGAGATCGGGATGGACGTGGCAACATTTAGTGCACACAGGCACTCGCCATACTACCACGTCTACTGCCGTTTCGGCATGGGTCAATGTTTGACATTATCAGAAAAACTGCGGGTTGGACCTCAACCTCGCAAATATTTCCTAAATTCTGCCATCGTCAAATAGTTGACGAAGACCTATTTGCAAGATCAGTTTGCTATAATTAATTATGAACTGTGTTACTGAATAAGACTGATCTTGTGTATAAATTACATAATTATGTAATTGCTAGTTGTTTAGTAATAATTATGTAACAAAATTTAATGATAAATATTTAATTTTGTTTTCACAATTGGCATCCGCAAAACTTTGTCTCTAAACAACTACAATAATGTAAACTTAATAATTATATCGAACAATGAAGCGAGGAAATATAATATATGATCAAACGAGAACTGAGTCAAAGCCTATCAAATGCGTTCGAATTTTTTCGTGCCTTCCTCGATGCTTATACTTCTTAGGGAGGTATCGAGCGACAACCTGTAATATTTTATTTATCTTAAAAGGCACCAGTTTCCCAGCCATTTTGCTTGACAAAAAAAAGTAAGAAAATATTTATTCAATGCAGTGCCTTCTGCGTTAAGATTTATAAGCCTCATTATTATTTTAATGTCATTTAAGCGTACAGACGATTATACAACCCTTTTGTTAGCGCCCTTTGTTAAGATTTATTTGCCTTCTCAGTAATTATTATTTTAATCGGAAGACAGGGCTTGCTTTTTGTTTTATGATTCCAATTAATTCTACAAAAATTAAAACAAATGTTTTATTGTGTACTATAAATGTTTTTTTTTTCACATTTGTACGAATAGAAGGTATGAAAATGAAATACGTAGCTATTACAGAAACACATGCAGATACTTCAAGCATTCTTGAATCTTAATTGTCCTAAAAAAATGTAAACCTATTTTGCTTAATAAAGAGACTTTCATCCAAAAGAATTATAGCCAAGTATTTTATTAGTAGGTACCTATATGAAACGTGTTTTTTTATTGAATCTATGTTGCTTTTCCTCACGAATCTAAATTATTCATAGTTAATATTTTTGTTATTAAACTATAGGCATATTTTATTATGAATTTATGAAACTATGCGGTAATACGATACTGATTTGATTAATATTAAGTATTCAGACCAAAGGTTGCTAACCCATACCGATTCTGATCGGCAGAACGCCCGAGTACAATATCGGGTGTCGCTTGCATATCACAACGTCACTTGGGTAGACATCTACAAACGCACACATAAAAGGGGCTTTTATACAACAGCTACGTTACACTCGGTTCTGCCAGTTATAGACGTCAATCGCACAAATTGACGTCTGTTTTATTTCATTACACAATTTCAGGGAATGACCTGAAGGTATATATAAAATTGTATATGTATTTTCTTCTATGTGACATGCGTGGTGGCGTTTTTGGATTTCCGACATCAAAGTTAAACTACTTCATTACCATACAAGGGCGGAAAAGAGGAAATCGAAACGAGTGGCGATGAATTAAAATACGACCGAGAGGAGTGTTTTAAATTGACACGAGTTACGAATTCCCCTTTTGTACGTAAGTACGACGTCAGTACATACATCGACCTAAGTTATGTTATGTACTACTTTGCGAACTAGTGCAGGAAAAAAAACACAATAAAATATGTACTGAAAAAACAGCTTAGGTGCAGGTATTGGATTACCTACACCTACAAAAACATGTTTTAGGCCACCTCTTATATTTCGGGTACAAATCAAGTTATGTATTCATACACGCTTTTTAAACCAGAATTAGCTAAAATTAGTTTGTCATTGTCTGTCATGTGTCATGTTGAACGAGTATTTGTGAGAAAGGTACAAAACACTAACTAATCAGTTCAGTTACTTTTTATAAGGGTGTAAGGCGCTATTATTGAGCTCGAGTACATAACCACAGTATAATAAAGAGTACTATCATACAGTATGGCCACTCCCGCTCCCCGCTGAAAGTGCTGCCCACCCCCTCTCGGTTACCTCGCAGTTACCGCCTGTCAAAAACGCGAACAGTCGACCTGTCATATTTCACTCATACAAGCATAGTACTCGTTCACCTACACGAGCTTAGAATGTATATATTTGATCGCCAGTGTCCGAGGTGTGACATAACTATGGATACGTAAATAACTGGACTATCAGCCAATTGGTTTGTTATTTGTATAGAGTGGTCCGAATATATGCGGGCCAATTGTATCGAAATGACAGGCGACACCGCAAACATGCTGGCAGCGCTGCGGTTAACCGCATCTATAAAGCCGATCTACGTGTGTGGTTATTGTTAATATCCTAGTTTAAATTGAAATTTAAGCTTATTCAAATGTGGAATACGGATAATTAATTCTGTCTGAAAATTAATTAAGTCTGAAAATCAGCGCTAGATAGCTTTAACTGTCTAACTAGCACATGCTGAGACTGGTACCCATTGCCTAGTTTTTTAAGAGAATGTACTTTCGTTTATTTTTTCTGTAAATGTATACTTAGTATTAAGTTGTACAGTCTTCTTAGTTGGGGCAATAAATATTATTATATTTATTTTTATTTTTTTTTATTTTTTTATTTGCGGACTGTAAACGCTAAATATTATGTATTGAGCACGTTTCTGCTATTATTAGGGTTTGGATTTTTTATTGCATACCGTGATTCTAAAATCCGTGGAGTCGCCATATGAAAAATTTTCGAAGTTAAAGTCCAACAGTATGATGTCATATTAAATATGTGAGTGTGTTTAGTAAAACGTCCCACTTTGTCGGTTACTCTTTATAGTACCTAATCGACAAAGTGGGACGTTTGCCCGTACACTGTCACATATTTGTACATACTATCACACCGTTACTGAGTTAATTTTAATTAAACGTAGTTAATTATAACTAATATGTTATTATTAGTAAATGTCATAATTTGCTGGAAAAGTTACAACGCCTGAACATAAAGCAGAGCACGAATCAAGCACTAAAAGTTACATAGTTTCCATACCCTGTAATTGATTAACGCCCTGGGGCCTATTGCATAACAATTTACAACTCATATTACAAGCGGTAGTCTCCAATTCATTTTATAAGAAAGAGTTCCACTTGTAATACAAGTTGTAAATTGTTATGCAATAGGCCCCAGGGCTTAAATTATAAAATTGTCATTAGATACCTACTACTAATTAAAAAATAACATTGCAATAAAATGTGATCAATTTTAAATATTCGTACTAATCAGCACCCATGAAAAAAAACGCAACGTGGATAATAATTTTAAAAGCAATTTCAACTTCAACGTGCCAATTTATGATCGATATCCCAAGCGGTTCCGTTTGGCGGGAAATTTAATTTCCGTGTAAAACAATCTACCTACCCATCGCGTGCGTCATCGTTACACAAAAACATTTTTACTGACGCACTTGGGAAGTACGCGAGAAATTATTATCGGCTACATGGACTCACAGGTGAGCATTTGCAGAATTTGGGACCCCCCAATTAGCGTAAGTAGTTAAAAAAAGTTAACTCACTGTCAGTTTTGTGACGATAATTAAGCACGAAATTTCTATAAAATATTGTTTTTGTGTTATCTAATTACATAAACTTTAAGCAATAATCTATATTCCGAATGTGAAAAAAGTAAATTTTTAGACAGATTTTATGCTTAATTGTCGTCACAAAACTGACAGCGAGTTAATTTTTGTTAATTACTTACGCTAATTGGGGTGTCCCAAATTCTGAAAATGCCTAGGTACTGCATTTAATTTATTAATTTGTATTACGTTTATTACTTACAGAATTTAATATTCATCTCGAATTACGGTCGGTTTTAATGAACTGTATGGTCTGTATGAGAACGTTAAACTCAGGTATCCTTCGCGTTTTGTACTTACTTCGCACTAGTCTTCTTCTTTAGTCGTTCCCTCAATGCTGAGGATCGTGACGTCATGTCATTCTGTCGTGTCGTACTAGCACCAAGTTTGTAGACGGCCTCCTATATGACATAACAGCATCGCCACAGTATAATAAAGAGTAATATCGTATAGTATGGCCAAGCCCGCTCCCCACTGAAAGTGCCGCCCTCCCCTCTCGATTACCTCACAGTTACCGCCTGTCGAAAACGCGAACAGTCGACCTGTCATATTTCACTCATACAAGCATAGCATGCGTTCTCCTACACGAGCTTAGACTGTGTGCTAGGAACGCGCCTCTTTCATATATATGATCGCCAGTGTCCGAGGTGTGGCATTGCTATCATAGGGAACTAAGAGAACCAGCGTGCGTAGCCGAATGGCCGAGCGCTCTTGCGTATTGGCGCGACAGAGCCAGACTACCTTTCGCGGCGTTTCGTTTTCGTTTCGCGTCGTAGAAATGCCAGGGCCAGAACTTTAAAGATTAGTCCAGTATGGCAAGTGACGGCGATCATATTGATCTGCAAGGTTTAGTTCGTGGAGCACTTAAAAACCAAAACAATATTACATCAACCAATTGGAACCCTAGACCACTGTAGAACTATGTCATAGTGACGTTACAAATCAGATTGTAAGAAATCTCTCACTGCTTATCATTTTGACATGATTGTAGAGTGGCCTAGGGTTCCAATTGGTTGACTGTACCTACTTACCTAAATAATGTTTTTAAGTGTTCTTTTGGTGTTATAATCCGGTTATGCTATGCCATTTTATTAAATATCAGTACCTTAATCAAAAGTTTCGGACATTAACCTAATTCGCAAATTTCGCAATAAAATTATTGAATAGGTATAGTAATCTGTCTTTCAGAGAGAAACCTACTCCCACAAAATAATACCTTAATAACTTTTTCAAGTATTACACAAAAAAGATTCCGAAAAGTATTAGGCTACTCACAAAGAAATTTCTTTAGCATTAAAATAAATATTAGTCGGTAAAATGTGACGGGAGTAAAGGACTTTTTAGGTTAAGGGTCACGTATATTTCCAATCACGCTTCCAACTAGACCTTTCTAATACATTTCTAATATTTCCATGGACCTTTTTCAATAAACGCCCGCTCGAACGAGAAACCGGTCAGATGTGAAATTATCTCATAAGGCGGCCGTGTGGAGCTTAGTGTAGTTCCTGAGTCTGGAGCACGAAATTGACGTTTTAAAATACGTTACTCGGTAGCGTTAACAACACGGATAACCATAAAATTTAAGTTTTGAAAATACCCCGACATAGTGGACCGATTTCCATCAAACATGGCTAAGAACGCTCCCGACTAATTCAGCTTTCAAACAAAAAAAATCTAAATCTGTTCATCCGTTCGGGAGCTACCATGCCACAGACAGACAGACACGTCAAACTTATAACACCCCGTAGTTTTTGCGTATTGTATGGAAAAAGTGAACAGTGGCCTCAAACTTTTTGGTTCTTACTGGAACCAAAAATTACATGGGTAAATTTTCCGTTACGTATACGATATCGAGAAAATTACTTATTCTAAAACGTCAAATGCTCATGGTAGAGGTTCTGATATTAGTCGGGTCCCTTTGCCTTTACAGAACATCGATATAAAGAAGGGCTACCTTTCGGAATACAAGCGCTTTCCTTTCGTTAGAAATGGGCTGCATTTCTGTGTAATCTCTTTGGGGTCGAGATCGAGGGTAGCTTCTCTATGCGAAAAGAGATGAATTTGTCTTCGATTAAATCATGTGACTACCACGGCCTTCTGAACTGGGTCTTAAAAAATCATAAGTATTTTTTCGGAACAATTTGCCAATCCAATAGAAGTAGGATTACAAAAAAGAACTGTCCAATATCAAAAGTGAGACCAAAACTGGAAAACTTTCAAGTGTCATTGGGAGTAATAAATTCAAGCATTTTATTAAAATTAATGAATTACACATGTACATGAATAATTTGCATTTCTAACTGTTTTATCGAAACGGAAATCATCCACTGTAATAATAATTATACAACTTTTTGTACTGAAAATCCGATTAATCCGGCCGCTGTCTGTCGCAAAATGGTCACGTTTTTTTTCATTTAGTAGTCTGCCTCTTTTGCACTCATAGGATGATCATATACGTGATAGATCTTTGCACACTACAGCAGCTTTTAAACGTAAGCGAAATGATAGGTCTGTGGTTTTTCTATTTACTTACATATGCTTACAATGTTTTGACAGGGAGCCCTGTCATTTATGGAGCACCGAAAATGCACAATTGACACGTTTTATGTCTCTATTAGAGCCCTGTCCCGTGAGGTGCAGGCTAACGAGGCTTGAAGCCGTCAAGCCGTCACACCGAGCGAATGAGAAAAGCTACAGACATTTCGGTGACATTTTCTGAAATTGACAATAATGTGAATACAATGTAGTGATTGTAGTGTGAATTTCATATACTAATATTTATGTTGGTAGGGTATTTGTTCGTAAAATTCTTTAATTAATACTCCGAGGGCAAACTGTTCAGAAACTTCAACTCAGGAGACGAAGGATTTTTTTTTATTTTTCACGGTACGATTTGGAATGACATAATCTAGCGGTTATAATAATCGGCCGCGAACGGGTACAAACTTTATATGTTGGTAGGGTATTTGTTCGTAAAATGCGCTTTAATTAATACTCCGAGGGCAAACTGTTCAGAAACTTCAATTCAGGAGACGAAGGAATTTTTTTTATTTTTCACGGTACGATTTGGAATGACATAATCTAGCGGTTATAGGTATCATATCAGCCAACGATCCGAGTTGCGGCCAAGCATAAATTTAACAATTTGAAACCAGTATCAGATCTATAGGTACAATACGCATAGGAAAAACCTTAAGTGCTCACAGTTGCAAATGAAAGGATCTATGCATATATCGAGAAAGTATTACTTATTTAGAGATAGAGATTATCACTAGAACATGCATCGTGAATAAATGGAGCATGCCATAAAATCGTGACTCATGTTACTCTTGCCGCGGATTGACTGAGGAATTAAATAAGTACAAACGTAGATATCATATTAGGCAACGATTCGAGTTGCGGCCAACAAGCATAAATGTATCAATAAATTTATCAAAACGAGTACCTACAATACGCATAGGAATAAACCTATAAGTGCTCTTAGTCCGGCATTACGTAAGTACAAACGATAGATATACCAGCCAGCGATCCGAATTTAGGCCCCTGTCACCCGCATCCTGACGTGGGAGTTGACCGATGCAGGTGAGTGCTTTGCTTCAGGTAAGGTGGGCGTCCACATTTTCATATTGTAAGCATTGCACAGCGTCCACTGAATTGCGGACAATGTGGTACGTGGTGTGGATCTGTTGTCATTTTATATACAGTTCTAAATGCGATGCCTTTGGTATGGGTCTGTAGACCCTTACCTTTAGAGCATTGCTCGGTACGATTCTGTGTAGTCGCGTCTCACTTTATTGTTTCTGTCTAAATTGAGCTGTTATAACAGGAAACGAGGTAGAATTAGTTAGCTGACGATGACGTAGTTCTTTGTGTGTATAGTAACATATACACGTAAGTACTAGCTTTTTCCCCTAGCTTCGCCCGCGTACTAATCTAATCTTGATTTCCCATACAAACTTTGGACCCCCATTTCACCCCACCGGGAGGTGAATTTTGAAAAATTCTTTCATAGTGCTCCCTTACACCTAATAAGGAATCTACGTGACAAATTTGGAATCTCTAGGATCAGCAGTTTTGGCTGAGCGTTGATGCGTCAGTCAGCCAGTCAATCAGTTTCTTCTTTTATATAATTTAGATTTAACGATCCCTCATTATTCTTATTAAGCACTTTTACGTAAATCTGGGCATGCAATAACTGAGTCGAGCATGAAAAAGCCGTTAAAAAGTAAAAATAATTACTTTTTTTCTGGCTTAATGCAACACGTAACTTAATAATACAGGTAGCGCTAAATTGCATATTTTTAAAACTCTGTGAGCTTCATAAATTTAATAAAAGCAGTCTGAAACATGCATCACGTCCTAATTGGATTGGCGCTGCCAACTTTGAGGGAAATTCGAGTGAGTTTTGACGTGATAAGGGATACTATTGTTACCGGAGAATGTTTGGCGATAAATAAACTAATTTGGCAAACTAGCCCTCTAATGTATGTAGTGCGCCTCATTCCTGATGTTACAAATTTAGTGCGGTCAGGAAGTTAATAGTAAACGTGGTGCTACTTTATCGCACTGTGCGTGCGATAATACACTTTATGTAACTGTGCCGAAAATTGAAAGGGTCATAATCATAATATACTTATGTGTACAATAAGTACGTATGAGAACAGATAATTTGCATTTCTCAACGTAACGTTTTGCTATAAGTGCGAATAATGGTCACACTGTTATGTATGAAGCAAAATACGAAGTAAGTATTGTGCTACAACTACGACAGGCGTGTTTGGATTTTTTTTATGTGATATTTAGAGGGACTTCATTGCGTATTACAAGTTTTTATACCAATCTGACGTTTTAAAATGGCGTTCTATCTGTGATTTCGGAGCAGACACTAAGTCCCTTTTGCAAATTATGTGTAAAATAGTGAGATATTAAATCAGTGAATATCGTAAGTCGTTAATATAACCCGATTAATAGGGATGACGATGTAATATTCCTACCCTATAAATACCTAACTAACAATAATTACCTATTTAGTTAACCTACATAACCATACAAAAATTGAAACTCTAAAATTTATTAAATAAAATTAATTACCATGAAACGAAATCAAACAATTAAGTTAATATCTTGAATTGGATCAGTATTTTGACCTAGTGATCGTTTAGTGTCTATGTAGAACCCAATGTTGTAGCCGCAAATAGTAACCAGTCCTTTTCGCATATTATGAAACAGTAATGTCCTATTACTCCTAATAACCCTAAAAAGTCAATAGCCAAAATAGATGGATTAAGTCCACAACAAAAATCAGAGTGAATAATAAGTTGTAATTAAAAGATGGAGTTTAATCAAATATAATCAGATTGTTTTAGTTAAATAAAACAAATAAACAAATGAGCATAATTATGTCAAAATTAAAATAACTAATGTTTGTCAGTAAATAATCTAAAATGTCACCATTATAATATAGAAAGTCAATAGTAAATATAATGTATTTTAAAATATTTTATTTTTGGGGTTATAGATGTCGCTCCGCCTCCGCGACAGTCCATGGCCATCATCCAGTTACGGGTCAGACCCCTGCCCCAGTTCTGAAGGAACTATTTTGTGGTCCTGAAGGGACATCTTTTCATAATGACAGGACTACTTTCATTTGCCCGAGCCATTATGTTGTGACACTTTCATCACCATAGAGAGGATTTTCAAAGAGACACTTTAAAATATCAAATACTGATAGTAGAGCAGTGTATCTGACCACTCCAATTCTCCAGAATTCTGTAATTTTGTACATCATTGTTTTTGTAGGTATTTATCAAAATAATATTATCCAAACTGTTAATGTAGTCATTTTGTATCACCTTTCGGACCAAAATAAACCACGATCTTGCAACTTTCTGCCTCGATTCAGTCTAGACAAATCATTTATGATAGGTATTTGGAATAATATGACTTTATATTTGAAAGCCATTATGTATGTAAAAATCACAGGTTCATAGATAACAGAATAGACAGACAAACTGCTGAGGGACAAGCTAATTAAAAATAATCATTTTTATTTTAAAACAAAATGAATTTACAATCTTACATTATATTGTGAGTTATTTATTTTAATTTTCTCACAATATATTTATTTACTACCAGTAGGTATACAAGGGATCAAAAATATATATAAAGTCATAAATGTATATGTCGAGTTTGTCATTTGTCATAAATAAACATAGTTAATATAAATTCCTATAAGTCTTACTAATCCCAAATCAATAATTGAATATCATTAAACGCAAGCCTTCCTGAGCCTACCGTGGGATTCACTTAATCTATGTACAACATTTATTTATTTAATTTTAATTTATAAATTCACTCACACAGTTAAAGTCTAACATATTAAGTAACCAAATCCCGTGTTAAAAATGTATAATTGAATTTTCTAGAAAATGAATAAAGACTTGAAAAGGAGAAAACAATTTTAATTCTAATATTTCCTATACCAAACAAAATCCTAGCCCTAACAGCTAAACTAACCATCTACTCTACCGACATATTAGCAAACTAGCGATCCGGATCGCACATTTAATTTACTCGCGTGATTTTCCGAAAGTGCAATGGAAAATCTGTAGCTAAAGCTAACTAAGACGGGTGAAGAATAACCCTTAGACCTGACATCCTATTTCTTCACGTGGGCTGGTTCTCACACTAGGGATTGGGACAGCAAGAAGTCAGCCAGACGGGTAATGTTAAATAGGAAAGTTGGACAAGAACCTGGCAAATTTAAGAAGTTTAGATAACAACTCAAATCGTCCAGATTCCAGGAGCAAAATCCTGTCTTAATAAACGCAGGAAACTGCCAAGAGCTCACTTGGACTCTACTAAAATAACCCAAGAAATGTCCCTTGGTTGACTAGGGCTGTAGTTGAACACCGTTAGGTTACCCGCCCTATCCCTCCAAAAGACAGCAAAATATCAGACCAGTTCATCCTACTAAAATCATCTACCCCAATATTTATTTACAAAAGTTATTAATTAACTAACAGAACTAAGTAATATATGAAATCCTTCAACAAAGATTATTCTAGCGTAAAATAACACTAAAGCAATCCAAGCTAAAACATTTCACACATTAAAACACAATTAACTCTTTAACTAATAAGAATCACTCACAAATGTAACCAAACTTTAAAACTTTAGCAACACTATTGTTCTACAACTCTAAACTCTACTAGTACACTTTATAATACTAGCAGTGATCGAGCTCCAAAACAATAACAATTAAGACACTTAAATTTACACCAATTAAACACTGAAATATACGCTTATTAACAAAATACTCTATATTATCCTCCAACCCAAACCATACCAGTATCATGAAATACTAGCAAAATCAAGGCTAGGACATAATATAGGTAATCTAGATTTACCCAAATAAACCTAAATAGAACCAGTCTGACGGTCGAGCGGAAGGCTCTCTAATCCCCGAATGCTAATGAATGAATCCTATGCAATGCCTTGCATCCCATTTCAAACATCCCTTCCAAGACTCTGAAATCCCCACTAGCTCTCACTTCCTCACTCCTGATTGGTATTTCTTAACCAACGCTGAAATTCATAATTTCATACAATATTTAAATAAAACATGTTTTATTTCCTGATCAGAATAAGGTCCAATTTGATCTACTCATAGGGCGTGGCCGAACTAAGTTTTTTTCCACATGTTTGGACACAGGATTGGCTCACTAGACTTTTTTCCATTTGCACATGCTTTAAAAATTGTCTCAATCAACGCCCTTTGTAATATGGTTCAATATGGCTCAAATTTGTTTTTATTGGCTAGTATCATTTAATTGTACAGTTTGAAATTTGACACATCTTCTTGTTGATTTGAATTTGACCAGGCAGCATTTCTTAAAATCCCTACTGCAAAACCTTTATGACTTTGAAACAAGACTCAAATTGGGCTACAAATAAGCATCTAAATATTTTGGTTCACTATAAATCTCCAAGCTCTCCATCTCGTATTTCTAAAATACGATCTACTTGAGACAAACAAATTTTTAATTATCGTGAGACCGAAACAGGAATTTAATCAAATAAACAAAAAATATAATTATTATGCTTGCATATGATGAAACATGGAAGCAAGTTTCTGACATGTTACAACGACCACATAAAAAAATGGCATTCTGTTTAGTCCGTTAGTTAGATCGTCCAAAAATACTGAACACATATTTTTCGCTTTTTCTAATTAATAAAAAAATACAAAGATATAGAGCATCAAAGTTCCGGAGTGGGGGCTTGTGACATCACTCCCAGGTAAAAATTGTACCTAGGCGTGATGTCACGCGAAACTTCAACGCACTGTACCGTCGTCATTTTTCGTTTACGAGAAAAAAGAAAATATACGTGTCTAAAATTATTTGATAATCTGACGGACTAATTAGTTTTTTTAGTCGTCTCGCCTATTATGCACACTACTTCCCGATTTCCTGACTCCTGTGGCCTATCTTGCATACTTCATGTAAATAGCCAAAATAGTTACCCTCCCTTAGGCCAAATTCCAACGTACACTGATATCAACCTATTTAACCCGTGTCATTGCTGAGCGAAATTATCTTCACCACACGCACTGGTAGGCTCTCTTGATACTTTTTAAAACTAATGATAAACTTGCAATGTATCCACAAGAAGGCAAAATAATTTCAAACAAATTTTAAATTGTATAAAATGACAATTTTGAATAATAATTGTTAAAAATATTATGAATTTGATTTAATTTGAAGTTTTACAGTTAATATTTTCCTTGATACTAACAAGGAAAAAATGTTTGTTTCATTCGGTGACAAAATTTCCTACGCTGCTCGCATTTCAATATTGGAATCTTTCGCTTACTCGGGTGTCAATATTGACACGCGCGGTAAAACAACAACTTTGCCCCTTGTAAAACAATAGATTTTATATAGACATAGTCCGCATTAATTTCTATGAATATTAAAATTATTAAAATTACCTATTGTGACGCATTTTGTTACATTTCAACCACAGCTAAGCGGACATGTATTTTTTAGTTATTGTATTTTTTTTAATGACATGTATTTTTTAGTTATTGTTTTTTTTAGTTACAATTGTATTTTTTGCTCATACTTACTCCTTATAATAATGGAAAAATGTCAAACGTCGCGTCGCAGCATATTCTATGGTTAATTTACATCAAATTATTATGTATTTAAAAATATTTAGGTAACTATGTTAAATATGAGGTAGAAAATTAAGATTAGAATTTGTAATGAAAATTCTCCTCGTTGAGCTAAACGTTTCGACTATTTGTATGTGAATAACTCGTTTTTACTTAAATAATACTAGCAGCCCGCCCCGAACACGCACGGGAATTAAAGCATAAAATGTCAGATGACAGTGAGTCGCGGCTTGGCGGGCGTGTGGTCTAGTGGTAAAAACGTTAGCCGCGTAAGCTGAAGACCCGGGTTCGATTCCCGGCTCGGCCACCAGTGGGCCTTGAGTTTTTTCTTTCATGTATGATATCTATTTCAATTTATAACTTACGCTAATTGGGGGGTCCCAAATTCTGAAAATGCTCTAATATCTCTATCGGTATGGGCAGTGTATTTTATAATAAAGCCCTTGAAGAGCGCCATTTTTATCGACTGGATTAACAAATATCGTCATGTTTAAATCAATTGAAAAGAAAACCTTAACAAATTAAATGGCATATGTCTATGCTTAGGAGCGATAAGTCGCACATTAAAATTTGTTGCGATATTTCGGTATATTTAGCGACCTTTAGTATAATTATATTACCTTCATTATAATTAGTCACAAAATATTCTGTGAAAGTGAAATCTTAAAGAAATACTATAAATTCTCAGTGAAAACATATTTAGAAGAAATTTTGACACCTCTATCATTTGACATTCCTATAGAAAATTTGTGACATATTTACCAACATTTTAGTGTTTTGATATTATTTACCTAAATCAAATGATATTTCACGTTTTTATACCATGTCTATACAATTCGGACTGTCTGGGAGTTCTACACATTGACGCCGAACAATGAATATCAACAATCCGACTAGTCAGTACGCTCTACTTCCCATCATAAACAAACTTAAAGATCAGCAAGGAACCACACAAACCTGGTACGCCGATGACTCTTCAGCCCAAGGTGATCTGGGAAGTCTACGCACCTGTCGGGACAAACTTAACAGCATAGGACCATCCTTTGGATACTTTCCGCAAGCTAAAAAAACTATACTCATAGTTTCCGAAACCGACAAACAATCAGCCCACCAAATCTTCAGAGACACTAACCTAAGTATTGTTACTGGATCACGTTTCTTGGGAAGCTACATAGGCGAAGGGAAAGAGGACTTCATACAAAATAATGTGAACAGATTCGTTTCTACCATAGAAAAAATTACAGAAATTTGTAAAAACTCTCCGCAAGCTGCTTATACTGCCCTTACCAAAGCGATTCAGTTTCAATGGTCATTTATACTAAGAGTCCTGAAAAATTCCCACAAACTATTTGTAACACTGTTTCTGCCAACTCTCTTTGGAAGCAATGTCACCCCGACAGAAGCTAATCTATTTTCTTTACCAGTAAATAAAGGCGGATTAGCAATTTCTGACCCATTTAACGCCACCAACCTAAATTATGAAATTTCCAACAAAGGATGTAAGGTTCTCACAGCCGCCTTAATAGACAAACAACAGATTGTTTTATCTGACCACGTTACTGCCCTAAATGATGCTCGCAAAGAGGGCCGCAAAGAAAAAGAAGCCCTTGATGATAAACTTCTAGAAAGTACATTAAATAACTTTAGTACCACTAAGAAAAGAGCAATCGGAAGATCTATTGCTTCTAAAATGAAAACAAAATCCTCAAATTGGCTTTCAGTTATTCCCACAAAGAAGGATCATTTCGACCTATCCCCATTGGAGTTCAGAGATGCACTTTCAATACGTTACCATAGATCACCAAACGCTATGCCACAGACTTGCGACGGTTGTGGTAACAACCATTTCAACATCGATCATGCACTCTGTTGTAAAACCGGCGGCCTTATCACACGGCGTCATAACGAGATAAGGGATCTATTCTGCGAACTCTGCCAATACGCTTGGGGCAATGTAACAAAAGAACCAATAATAGCTGAAAACGACTGCGGCATACGTGCAGACCTTTCTTGCCGTGGGGTATGGGATGCTCAGAGGGAGGCGTTATTTGACATCCGTGTTGTTGACACCGACGCTCCTTCTTATATCTCAAGACCCGTATCTTCCATCCTTAAATCAGCCGAAGATGAAAAACATAGAAAATATAATAATGCCTGTGAATTACGACATGCAACTTTCACCCCACTCGTAACATCGGTCGACGGTGTCTTTGCTCCGCAAATGTCTTCCTTCATTAAACATCTGGCAGAAACCATATCTGAACGCTGGAATTGCTCCTTGAGTACCATCCTAGGCTGGCTTCGAGCGAGAATTAATGTCGCAGTAATACGCGCTACAAGTATGTGCATTCGAGGCACTCGCCACCGCTTCAAGCCCGCTGCCAGATGGCTTGGTTTCGACGATGGTGCTGCCCTCCCCCACGTTGGCTAACACTTTTTCCGGAACTTTTTTCTAATTTCAAATTATTTAATGTATCGTAATGTACTATTGTATATTTCAGCATTAGTCCCATAATAAATGTAATATATTATTATCAATTAAATATAACCTACATACGCAGCTACTGAAAAAGTGGCCGTTCCCATTTCCTCCTAAAATATCGTTCATTTCGCTAGCAATTCAAATATTCAAAAGTCAGCGTACGTTCAAATTATCCTCAAAGCCGGTTAAAACGTGGCATACGCCTAAGGCGAAACCTCTGTTTCACGAAGGCGAGCCCGGAGATCGATGGGCATCGGGGGACGTTCCATCATCGTTTGTTTGCGCATTCATCGTCCCCAAACGTCAAAACTTGAGGGCGGGCCGCTATTTGATGATATTTACCTGCTACAACAATGTATTGTTACTTTGACGTATTTTGCTCGCAATCCTCGTGTAGGAAAAGGAAATTTCATATAATTTGAATAAATATATGAGCTTTTTTCAATATTTACTTTGTAACCTTTTTCAACGACTATTTGAATTTGAGTTGCTCGTGACCATTATACAATATACATGTAACTGCTTCGTAATATCGGGAGCTCGACAAAATAAATACAAAAAGGAATTCACGGCCTATATCCAGGACCCAGGTCAACATTACTTACTAAGTATATTATTACCATTATGATTTCTTTTTTCAATACTTACCTATATTGAAAATATTGACGCGGCATCACGACTGTTAGACTGTCACTGATTACTTAGGTCCACTTGCACCAACCACTTAACTCAGGGTTAATGGGCTGTCAACTTTCAAATTCCATATAAATTGGGGGGTTAACCCTCGGGTTAGTAGGCATATCATAATGCGCATACGAACGTCAAATAAAGCTACGCCGGCTTTAACCCTACGCCTCAGCCTCGAGAAGATTTCAGTCCCCCCTCAGTTGGAGGGTGGTATCCACTATGGGACCGGCAAGAAACTCGGCGGGCCACTTCTTTTTAAAACATTACATCTTATAATTAACATGCATTAAAAAACAAGATACAATATGAAAAGCAAAAGTATTCATCAAAAAAATATTAACAGACTAGGTACCTACTCTATGGACATTAATATCAATAAATTATACAAAGTACAAAGCTACTATGATTAATAAGAGATGTTAGAGATGTATATTAGAGTCTCTAAGTGTCAAAGTGCATCTAAAAAAAAGAAAAATTATACAAATGAGATGAGTGGCCCTTATAAATATGTAAGTACGTAGGTACAACCGGTGAATAAACAAAGCTGCAACAAATTATTGTGTTGGGTATTTTTATTTAAATATATAACTCTACAATATTTTAGGCGAAAAAGTAGTGTGATACTGATAATGTCTCCGAGAAGTATTTGTTTACATTGCAAAGGCAAGTTATTAAAGATATTTACCACTTACCAAATGTATGTTATACAGTCAGCAGCAGAAGTTCCGTCTCGGGAAAGGTGTTCAAAATGAACTTGACACGATCTTATTTTTAAGACAATAACGCCGTGTCTTGCGTGGGCGACGGTCGCGCGACCGTCGCCGTCGCGTCTCATACTTCCATATCGATAAGGTTTGATTTCGTATGCGTCGCATCGCCGTCGCGCGACCATCGCGCGACCATCGCCCACGCAAGCCACGGCGTAAGAGCGTGTTAGGATCATTGTGAACACCTTGCCCGTTACGGAACTTCGGTTGCTGACTGTACCTACCAGTGGCGGCTGCTGAAAATTTTTGCTAGGCAACACTGAGCAGAAAGAAACCAACCGTAACATTTGGTACTTAACTAGTAATCAATTTTAGGCAATCGGCGTGTATGGACCAGCCGCAGCAGCTGTACCTACCTTACTTTACCTTTACTATACCTACTACTTTAATAGGGGCTTATACTGCTTTTAATTCAGTTTAAGTGCCCTGTTTATGTGCATAGTAAATAATATGTTTCTGTTTTTATGACGGTGTTCTATTTAAAACAAAACGATTGCAGGAGGTTGTTTATTGCTTTCAGTGCTAGTATTTCGCCCACTAGAAAAAAAAAACCTACACTACACATTACGCATAGTCACACATTCCTCTTATCAACTGTGTGTGTGTGTGTGTGTATCTCAAATATGTATTACCCAAATTATTATTCATTATGTATAATATTGTATTTTAGTGATACAATATTCATATTTCCATCGAATCACCACAAGAGTGAACACTTGAACAGGCATCTTCTGGGCGAGCTCACTCCATCGTAGGCCACGTCTTTGCCTTTGGCTAGTCTGTGGTCAAGAGTAAGCCCATTTATAATTAAAAAAAATGTACCAATTACTTTTCGGAACAGGGCACGTAGCCAAATGCACAGAAGCTTACGATAATATCGTTATCTCTATAGCTCTTCCGTATTGGCGCGATAGAGTAGACTTCGTTTCGTTCAGCGTCTAGCATCATTTCGGCTGGGCCGGCAGAAATTATAAAAATAAGGAAATACAGTACAGTCGCCATCAGATATATAAGAGCGCCCGAGGTACTCAAAAATATCTGAACACGCCTCTATTGCCTAGGCGTTAGAGGCGTGTTCAGATATTTTTGAGTACCTCGGGCGCTCTTATATATCTGATGGCGACTGTACAGAGGCTGATTCCTTGAAATACATAATGTTAGTTATCATGGCAACCCATATCACGAAACAGTTTGTGGACTATTAGCGTGTATTATAGTCTAATTGTCCGAGAAATGAGCCACTGTAGTTATAATATGCATTAAATAAAGACAGTTTTGACATAAAACACGAGGCAGAAGGTCAACAATCAATTTGACATCAACAACGACAGTAACGCTCGATGTCAGGTATCATTATTGTCACTGTCTGTTACAATTCGCTTTTGTGTTCGTTCACAATTGTACAGAAAAGATAAAGAAGTATTTTCATGATCTTCTAATGTTTAATATTACTTGGGATAACAATGGAAATACAAAAATGGATGTTGAGACAATTTCTGATTTGAATCAAAATAAAATTGGTTTTAGTTAAATACATATTGATGTGTTACTATTACTTTTTCTTTATACCAAGTCAGCGACAAAGAACGATGGAAAGCAGTTACCGCAGTCAGTATACGCGTCCAGTTCCATGCACATGTGAAGACGATACAGGAGGGGTCAATTCTCCATACAAATGCTCTCGACTATTTCCTCCCTGGTTTTTGAAGATAGAGCAATGATTTTTTCAACACAGATTGTTGTTATTTTTATCTGTGTCGGACCGTTTTGATTTTTCTGACATTCTTATTTTTCTGATATTTTTATTTCATTGTTATTCAGATTCTCAATTTTGAAGGAGGAAACAATCGAGAGCGGAACCTCGATTTTAAAGATTTTTTTGCAATATCTTTTAACTGAGTTGTTCTGAACGGATAACTTTTTTTTTCCATAAATCTAGTTAATAACACTAATATACAGAGTGGGGCCTGTAACAAAGGCGAAGAATTGAACTCTAGGCTATTCTCCTTATACTGATCAACATTTGTTCGGCGACTTTTAAAAATAACTTGTATTTTGATTTTTATCACCCTTGAAAGTTTTTTCTAAGAGGTAATGTATTGCGAATTCTGTTAAGTCTAAAGTGTGACAGACAACGTCAATGACAACAATAATGGCGTACATTGAAGCTAATATTTATTTTGTATGAAAAATTAAAAATTTAAATACTTCACAATTTTTAAAAGTCACTGAACAAATGTTGATCAGTATAAGGAGAATAGCCTAGTTCAATTCTTCGCCTTTGTTACAGGCCCCACTCTGTATATTAAACTAAAATTCCCAAATTGAAAGGGGGGCTGTTTTCAATTTTAGCATTTTCGCTCCTGTACCGTCTTAAATGCACGTTAAATGTCGACCTTTTTCATAATGGTTTTTGTTATGTTGATTGACCGGTGCCAGTGAAGTGTTCCCACCAGATACTTAGTTGTGTATAATTCGTTAGTGTTTGCTTATTTCTAGTCACACATTTGTATTAAAAAGTAATTTATTAGCGGATGAGTGTTTTATATCTTTCAGCAATAGAGCTAACACTTTTGCTGCGGAGTTGTTTATGAAGTAGGACGCCATATAAAACTTTCCCCTATAAACTTGGGTTGTAAACTAAGAAGGGCTCTCTCAGCCCAATTTACTTCTTAACCTGTTGAGGCAGCTAAGGATTGCTATACCAGGAAAGCTTGTAAAAGGGATTACAAGAATAAAGGGAATGGGCTAAAGTTAAAGGATTAAAGTTAGGAAATTAGCGTGGATTTCACCCTTGAGCCCATCGCGAATGGATCATCGACCAAAGATCTCAGCGGGCAAATACATATACAACGCTATTGCCGGTGAAATGTGAAGATATGTGTCGTTTAAAGTCAAAGTTAAACTGAGTTAAAGCTAATTGCAGGCCTTATTTTTGTTAGATTTATTAGTATTGCAATGTGATAGTAGGTTGCTTAGTATTGCAATGTGATAGTGTAAACCACCTAATAACTCCCAGTATGTTACTATTGGTGGGAACCTGTAATTGGCTTTTAATAATCTAATTAAGTTAACCTTTCTGTATTAATAGCTGTTGGTTCTCCGAACAATAATAAATAAATAAATAAATTTCAAAATGGAATAACTGTGCAAACAAATACTTGGAACTGTCACCTATAAGAGCACTTTCAGAATTTGGGACCCCCCAATTAGCGTAAGTTGTTAACAATAAATAACTCACTGTCAGTTTTATGACGATAATTAAGCATGAAATTTCTATAAAAATACTAAAAATACATTCCGAATGTGAAAAAAAGTAAATTTTTAGACAGATTTTATGCTTAATTGTCGTCACAAACCTGACAGCGAGTAAATTTTTGTTAACAACTTACGCTAATTGGGGTGTTCCAAATTCTGAAAATGCCCATAAGAAACTGCTGCACGCTTGGGGTGGGGCTCGTAAGAGATGGTCTGACTGTGTGAAGAAGTCGACTGGCAGCGGCCTATACCGTGCAGTCCACATGGCTTATGACCGCGTTCAATGGAGACACGCTACTAAACTTTGTCGTCTCGATCCTCAGCATTGAGGGAACGAGGAAGAAGAAATAGAAGAAGAAACTGCTACCTAATAAAAATCTGAACTGGACGATTTTTTGAACGAAGAACAAGTTGCTGTCGCTAAAAAAAAAGAATAAACCCTTTTACAGACTCCAGACAGCTAGGGGCCTAGCTGTTTTACTTACACGCTTTTTAAACAGACCTTAGTGCGTTTTCACATTATCCGATCCGATATCGGATGTCGGACCGATATTTCATACATTACAGGCGCCATCTTGGATTTTTTCTATGGAAATCCTTCCGACATCCGATATCGGATCGGATAATGTGAAAACGGACTTACGATCATTCTTTTCTTTATTCGGTCCTCTGAAAAATCACCGTAGCGTGATATTGTTTTCCAATACAATCCAAATAAGGAAAACGATCGCAATAAAGAGATATGGCACTTGTCTTTGTTCCTTGTAGTGTTTCCGAGATCTCTTTACGGCGCGGTGTAATCTTTTGAATCTCGGGTATGCTATTGAAGCTCTCAAACTCGTTACTATATCGATTTATGGAATAATAAGATATTTATTATCATTAATAGGAAAAAAATGCAAACTATGTAATGTATTAATGTGTCAGTGGACTAAAAGGTAGGTACAAAATGGGACACTAAGGGCGTGTATCTTTATAAGTAAAAAAAGGAGTACAAAAAATAATATATAGTACCTATTACTAATATTGCGAAGAGGTCAACAAGCATTAGGTAGGTACGCTTTAATTTTATTAAAATGTGTGCAAATTCAATAAGTATATGTATTTCACGACTTGTCTCTTCACCACATTGTGTTTGCAAATTATAAATTTTTCATGTTTTGTTAAATAAATAATTTTGTTTCGTCTTTTATATTTTTTTTATTACAGATGTATAGTTGTATACAAGCATCTATCTCTATCTAAGGACACCACATTTTTTTTCATTTTGAGTTTGTAATTAATTAATTTACTAATTTGACTCATTTCCTTAACATTTGTATTAATAAGATACTCGCGATGTTCCTCTCAGTCTTGATATTTGATCGCACTGCGGTTTCCGCCAAAATAACAAGATATTGTTATTACGATACAATTACTGGTTTAATGAATACACTTCGCGACGGGCATGTTCCTACCTAATACATTGGAATAGTCTGTTCAGAAAGAAATATAACCGAGCTCATATAACCCGGCAACCTTCAAATCAAGAGAGAAGGCATCTTCTGGGCGAGCTCACTCCATCGTAGACCACGTCTTTGCCTTTGGCTAGTGCTTACATGTGTAATACCCGCGGCGGCGGCTAGTCTTCGTGTACTGCACGCCGTGCGTTACATGAACGTAAGTACATCCGTATATTTGATAGGCTTCTAGACTCATATCGAATTTGGCAGATTACATGTCATGATATCGAATACGACTCATATCGAATTTGGCCACCGAAAACACTGTCAGCAATGTAAGGTAACGGACCCAATCATGGACAGTTTAAGAAAAATTTTCGCCTCTTTTTGATATTTCACTCATAAATGTAAAAATTCTACCGCTAAGCGTGTTAAATTTTGAATGTCCAATCCTTCTTTTACATTTCAAGCGTATTGCAGTATGGATACTCCTATTGGTTTCTTCATAGTTAACAAATTAAAAATAGGCGTTTTTTCTCCAATTATGGACGGCAGTTCTCCAGTAATGGATCCCCCATTATGGACAGTGAAAAAAGTTTAAAATTTTACTTTTAAAGCCAACTGATACTCAATGAGTCAATATTATATACCATAAATGCAATTAGTTTGAGTTATTTTAACATAGGATTGTTTCTTGTAAATTTTGGTTTTGTAAATTGTTCCTTGTCCATCATAGGAGGTAGGCAGTTTTTCGGTTCCAGTAATGGACACTCGCAAAATAACGCCATTTCTTTATATCTTTGGAGCAACAAACTAGTATGTTTTATGCCTTATCTCAGGCCTAATCCAGTAAGTAAAACGCATTCAAGTTTACACCGAGTATTATTTTTTTATTATTTTTTACATGAACTCAACTCTCTTAGCAACATTACTAAGAATTCGTCTTGATATTTTTTTCAGTAAACTGATGAATTTTATCTTGTCGCCAAATACTTCAGAAATAACCGAATTAATTGAAACTTCAAAATGGAACAGCTCTACAACTCTAGTTTATGGTACATAGCCGTCAGTTTTTAGAAACTAATTTTAGATACTTATTTTTAAGGATTTGTGTTTTTTTGTCCATAATGGCATCACCGTCCATTATGGGGTATTTCACCTTAGTGACGTCATCGAATTCGAACTTACTTCATGTCAAAACAATCACTGACATAATGAACTTTATGCCTTATAATCAAAAGTCAGAAAATGTTGTTTTCGAATAGAATGACCTGATGCACAGATAATCTATAGATTAACATGACTGTGTTGTTTTCACCTGATTACGTAAAAGTATACTTTAACCCTTAAATTTCCACTCTATGACCGCGCAGGATTTTTATAATGAAACTTGGTGTTTTGGGTTCAGTTAGGGTAGAGTAAGGAGAAAATGTGTGAAAAAAAAAACATAAAAAAATTGGAAATGGTTTTTTTTAAGCGTCACTTATAAATGACATTGCCAACTACTGCTTAACATAAAGACGTCACTTTGGACGGACATTGCCAACTACACATGCACATTGCTAACATAGAAAAATAAAATGTAAACTTAATAAGTTACACTCAACATTGTCCGAAACTTCACGTGCTACCTCTTTATGTCCGGCGCAATATCTACCTATAACGTAACCTACGTTATGAAAAATGCTCAAAACTATGTTGACTGTCCGGATCTGCTGTCAAGCTTGAAGTTCCCACTTCGCAGTCCCCTCACGCCTTGCGTATCGCACTAAACGAATGTTTCATATCCTCGCCACTAATACTAACTTCAGAAAAAAACTCCTTTATTACCTATAAGAGCCACTAAATATTTCAATCAAATTTGACTTGATCATGACCCCATCGATCTGATCTCTGACAGTTTTACATCAGTACGCAAACTATTGACCCAAGACTTCACCCACTGTTAACTCTCAAATAACACTATAAACAGGTTACTGTTTTTTTCTTTCTTTTACTGTTTGCTCTCAATCATTGTTTGAACTCATATATAGATGTATTACATAATCTTTAAATAAATTACACAATTTTCAGTAATTTTGCACGCATGTACTTTGCCCAGTTTCTATCTGTGGAAACTTGTTATTGGCTCGTTGTTTCTATGTTATAAGCCTAATAGTAAGTTTATCTGTGAGTTTTCCTAATAAATAAAATAAAAATATAGTCCAGGCAAAAATAAACAGGTACCTACACTTTTAGGAGAAGAAGATTTACTGCTGCAGTCGTCTCTAAAAAAACTCTAGCTAAGATTCTCATTTTTTCTTCTTTCTTAGTCTTTAGAAGCTGGAGGTGGAAGAAGAGCTATTATCCTCTTTGACCTCAAACGTTGCCCGGCCATATTATTGTAAAAATGCAAGTAATGTTAACAATACACAAAAAAATATTTGTTTAGAAAAGTTGGCAATGTCCGTTACAAGTGACCAATAGAAAAAACACAATATTTAGTACTAACTGGCAGTGTCAGTTTAAAGTGACATATATTATAATTTCAAAAATAATTATGAAATGTTTGTCATTTACTCACAATAATGACACTAAATAGTAACTTAAATACTATTTCAATAAAATTCAGTGAAAAATACGCATAAACTACTAAAATACTTACATAATAACGACATTTGTCACAAGCGCAAAAAGACCTCACGTTTGTAATTTTTAAACTGAATATTTTTTTCAAACATTGGTAAGAGAAAGCGATGCGAAAGTGCGTAAAAATAAAAGGGATAGAAGCTAGACCGTGTGGATCACGCCACCTGCGCCAGAGTGCCTAGGAATCTGAGTTAGCCTAGACTTTATAGGACGTCATTTAAAACGGACAAAAACAATTTAAGGGTTAAAACTATTTTTTGCCGTTTTTAGGTCATAATAAAATACGGTAATATTTTATTTCGGTTAATTGTACAGTACTTAATTAGGGATTGTAATCCGGATTATCCGGAGTCCGAAAATCCGGATAATCCGCTGATTTTGCGATCCGTTTCTAAATCCGGATTTTTAAACCGAAATCCGGATTTTCGGATTTTTACTTTGACATCGCAATTTCAACCGAAATAAAGGACACAAGTGTTTATTTTTAACTTCTGACTAGCAGAAACGTCTGCAATCGATGCCACTAAGCTTAGAATAAATTAAAAGTGGAAAATGTGAGTTCAAGTCTCACCCAAGGCAGACATTTTCCACTTTTAAATTTATTCTAAGACAAGTTTAGTGTTTATGTACGTGGAATCCAATGTATAAGCAACTGTAAATAAAAAAAACATCCGTTTACACGTCATCAGATGTCACGAGAGTGCAGGCAAATTTAAGTTTAAATAGTATACGAAAAATGTCCATACATACAGGGTGTAATGTGATTCCTGGTATCTATACTTATGTGAACCACTTTGTATACCATGGTTTGCAATAAATGCTTATATTATGACGACCCACATTCTCCGGTCTACCTCAAATCCTTTTTCCAATATTATGGAGTTTCTCGCGACCGTCAACATCGCTCCACTGGCAACATGTCTCTGTCCATCCCTCCTCACCGTACTGGGTTCATGTCACATTCGTTCACCGTGCAAGCGGCTCGCCTCTGGAACGTACTTCCGTATAAAATTAAAAGCGCCCCAACTAAGTTCGCTTTCAAAAAATCCTTACGAGCTCTCTTTGCTAGCAGAATGAAAAACTCTTAGTTTCACATGTTTCGTATGATATATATGTATATATATATATGTGTGTGTATGTGTATACGTGTATATATATATATATATATATATATATATATATATATGTGTGTGTGTGTGTGTGTGTGTGTGTGTGTGTGTGTGTGTGTGTGTGTATAGTTATATGTATGTATATGTATTTGTAGATTATATGTGTACTTTATAGTTTATTTAGTATGCTTTCTTTTATTTCCTTTTACTGTTGACATTGTAGCACCGCTCACAGTCTCTCTGCTTAGCCTCGAGGTTGACTGGTAGAGAATGCCTTAAAGCATTAAGTCCGCCTTTTTGTACTGTAAGATTTTTCTTTTGTGCAATAAAGATTAAATAAATAAATAAATTATTAGTAGACGAACCAAAAATCCTATTGTTAATGAATTATATTAAGTAGAATTACAATCATAACACATAACAACATTGTCATCTAAGTTGGTTATGTTAGAACTGATGCACTTATTTTTTTTTATTATAAAATTACATCCACATCATTACATAACAAACATTCAAACAGGCATTAAGTACTGATATACATGACAATTACGGAGTACATAACATTCTCTCATATAATGCAGCGAGCTCCAACTTGCTGCTGCACTTCAATACATACTACAATTATGCTGTCAAAGTCGATTAGGCTAAGTTTGAACTGCGACCTCAACAAAAGTTGTCCAACGTTAATGTAGAAATTTGACTAAATTGTCATGTTTATAAGATAAATGAATACTAAATTGCTTGCTGCCTTCATATTTGGAAACACTATCACTGTCGTAAAACATATTTTATAATATGCTTTTCATCACACTCTCTCGAAAACGGTGTTATTACATACTGATACTTAATGAACTATTTTACCGCCCTTGGGGCGGTAAAGTGAATACCAGAGTGGGACCTTCCACGACCTGTCAAAAATTACAAGATGGCGGACGAATGTTCAAATTGTCAGCGTAGATATTTCAATACAATAGTTTAAAATTTGGTTATTACTTCGCGAGTGTGATGAAAAACGTTGTGTATATCACGGGCGGCTGAAGGCTTCACTTTCCGCCCTCAATCGTAATACACAATGTACGATTATTCAATGCGTATTGTTAATTACGGCAATATAGATAGATTGTGCAAAAATGACGTCTCAATAGTAAAATAACGGCAAAATACGAGAAATTGTCACGTTGGAAACGACGGGCTAAATATACACGATGTGTTAGTGTTACTCGATTAAGTCCTGATTTAGTTTAAAACTGAGTGAAAGTCGTAATTAACAGAGGACGGAATTGCTCATGGCAAAAATCAAACGTCAATAGAGTTGGAATGTTAAATTTTATCGACATATTCAGCTATCGATAAATTCAGTCACCTTTTACATTTCTGACTTTAACATTAACCTCTTTGATTAGCTAGTCGACCATTTGATTTTGACCTCTTTGATTAGATTAAAAGTAAATTGAATGATATTTAATTACCATTTCTGTCACTAGTCCTTTTGCAACTAATTCACGTTTGAAAAAAATGGTTAATACAAGACGAAAAACAGCCACCAAATGGATAAAGAAGTATCCTTGTCTTACTTACGTCGAAAACAACTCAACAATATACTGATAATTTCAGTTTAATCGATAGTCGATAAGATTTTACGTTCCAACTCTATTGACGTTTGATTTTTGCCATGAGTAATTCCGCCCTCTGGTAATTAAATTTCGCACTCTTAACCACTTAAATCAATATTTTCCTGGTTCTGTTGGAATGCTGTGCCTAAGAACGTAAAATTTACTCTACACTTGACGCGCTAATATTTTTATGATTTCGTTGTTTACTGGATGTATATAATCCTGAATGTAAAAAAAAAACTTTACCTCGTTAAAATAATGATTAACTGCCCACGTACGTAGCTTATAATCAGTAAAAAAAGAGGAACGTGTTTTGTTTGATTGAAAATAATGAGAGTTATGATTCACACTTAGTTTCACTAGACTTAAGTATAATATATGGACCGAGGAACTGTTCAGAAGCTCCACAAAAAAATAGAAAGGTAACCACCTAACCACGTCACGGTCTATCTATACCCAGTCAATATAAGTTTAATGAAATAATTCATTTTTTGTTTGAAATTTGCGTAGCAAAACACGCATATACGTACTGTTGTGTGTTTACTAATGTTTAAAAATACTGTTTACTTATTAAACTCTTGAATTTTGCTTTATTTTTGGTGGTAACTAAAAAACCTTAAAAATCCGGATTTAATCCGGAGCTTAATCATATACGAGAGATCGAAATAACATATATTAAAGAATAAATGACGGAAAAAATGACTCCTAGGCTACCTCGTCACAAACGACGGGGTGGTCTAGAGGTTCATGGCGTTAGCCCGGATTGCTAAAGACGCCGGTTCGAATCCGGCCTTCGCCACTGGTGGTGTCCGTCATTTTTTCTTTAATATATGACAACCTATTTCGATTTTTAATTTATATTATAGTGGTGTGGCTACTTAAAAACACAAATCAAAAAATATTTGTTAAAATAATTTGATTTGTTCCCATAGTTTCGCATATAAGACAAATTTAAAAATATGTCTCACCTCACGAAAGTAACGTTGAGCTAAATGTTCACCTTTGTAAGGATCGTACATCGCAAAAGTTACAAAGTATCCCAGAAATCAATTTGTTGACTGTAACCACACACATATTTTGCGTATGTAGATGTAGGCAACGACTTCGAACGATCAAAAGTCGTTTCCCAGAAGCGGCGTTTTGCAGAACTTGCTAACTTTTTGATGGATTGATTAATCTGGGTAAGTGATAAATGACGGTATGTGGGCGTACATATGTAAGTACAAATTTTGTGAGGAATTGGAAGTCTATGTACTTTCCTTTACACATATACACTTGTGTATGTTTATATTTGTTAATCTAATGAAGGTTTTTTGGGACTATAGGTACGCTTGCTTTCAAATATTGCACTTGCTACTTATGATTTTAACATTAAAATTTTCCTAGAGATTTTATAATAATCCTTATTTCAAGTTTTTTAATAGCCATAAACTTTGCAAAATACAACCTAGTGCAGGATAAATTATGTTTTTATTATATTTATTATTATTAAAATAAAATAAAATTTGCGTTAATTTTTCTTTACACTGACAGCAAATATTACGTAGTTCATTAAAAACCACATTTTTAGATGAAAACCTTATTTCCCAAAAACGTTTATCCGTGGACCTTTCAAATAAAGTTAAGCCTAAACAAGTTCAACCGTTAGATTTGTATTTAGGCCCGAATTTTAAAGTAGTATCAGGCCCCGTAGCCGAATGGCATTTCTCCGACGCCAAACGAAAGCGATACGCCGCTGGCTCTGTCGCGCCAATACGCAAGCGCGATAGAGATAGATATCTACTAGCGCTTCGTTTCGTGAGCGTTTCGTGAGCGATTGTGCCATTCGGCTAGCCACCCAGTTGTTGGCCTACCACACCCCACGTTACACCAACTTTATAGCGAACTACAAAACAGCAAGATCGTAAAACGTAGCCACAATAGGTGGGCAGGCCGGTGGCAGTAGGTCGAGCATTTCACGGAAACGCTTAGCCACAAAGGCTTTCAGGGGGTTTCGGAGCAACAAAAGAAACTTGCGGTCGGGTGTTGCGCCGGTGACCAAACTGCAGTTTTATAGTGGATAATCTCGTGTACATTGTGAAAATTACATGCGGAGTAAAGTAGGTATGAGACGAAACACGAATTTACTTAGCCAAAAATATGTAGGCACAATGTTCAGGTAAGGTTAAGGTAGGTGTAATGATTTGAATATAGATAATTATATATTTTTTCCAATTCGTAGGTGTATATAAGATTAACTAACGTTAAAAAAACCCATACACAATTATGTACATGTTTTCTGAATTGTGCAAAAAAGTGCATTTGATTTAAACTATCCACTTTTACCACACATTTTAAGAACTAAAACGTGACTTAATCTCGTAAAACTTACGTTTATATTTTGGCCCGACGTTTCTAATGTCTCGTTACGTTCCTTTTCACGGCTAGACCCTGAAATGAATTTGTATTTTATGTTTTAATCCATCTGTAATTGTGTCGCTTATCTTCAAAATTGGGTAAATCCATTCTGCTATAAGGTTGATTTCAGATGATATGACATTTTTTTATATATTCAACCTTAAAGCAGAAAGGAGTTACCCAAGTTTGAAGATAAGCGACACAATTAAGGTTCATGGTCAGTTTTACATTAAGATATTTTATCAGAATTATTTACAACGTTATCATTTATTACGTATTACTATAGTATATGCCTGCAGTTTACCTTTGTAGAAGATGACTAAAAACGGTTAAAAATTAAAAATATCCTAAACACCGCATTTTATCAAAACCGATTTAGCTGTACAAGCGACAGCAGCCACCAAAACTTTTTTTATTTTATATACCTATTACGACGGTGGCAAATAACAATTTAGTTGGTACTTGGGATAAGGATCGTAATCCTGATAAAAAAACGATTATTAAAATAATTCGTAATCCTAAATTATGGGCACCCTAGCAGTGCAGAATAATGGTTTTAGATTTTTACGTTACAGAAAGGTAAAAAGGTTTTGAGAAGTAAGGTGCGGTGTTAAGAGGAAATAAGAGGGTTTTATTCATGAAATATTGTAGGAAGAAGAAATAAACCAGCAAAAGAGGATCCTCTACAATTAAGCTTAGAATAAAAATAAACGGTGAATAAAATTTGCGACAAAAAAAGTTACCTTTTATTTAACATGCTCCTGAAATATTGCAAATAACTTTCTGAATTATAAATGATTTACCAGTGATTTTTAATACGAGGTGAGGTTTTAAAAGTAGGTATTAAGTAAAAGGATGAATCTGAAAGTGCTCTTTATCCAAAGGTGTTACTAGGGCCATTTTTTCCAAAGTTGTCCACCCCACTTTTTTTTTTGGATTCGGAAATTTTTATGTGATTTCCACTCAGAATCGCGAGCTCTTTCAATAGGAGAAAAAAGTGTCCCAAGGTTTTTTCCCATTCCGTTACCATCCATACTAATATTATAAATGGGAAAGTGTGTTTGTCTGTTTGTTTGTCCGTCTTTCACGGCAAAACGGAGCGACGAATTGACGTGATTTTTTAAGTGGAGATAGTTGAAGGGATATAGAGTGACATAGGTTACTTTTTGTCTCTTTCTAACACGAGCGAAGCTGCGAGCAAAAGCTAGTTATTTCATACATTTTGTATGGCGGTAACGGAATGGAAGGTATGAAAAATGTATAGAAATCTTGGGACATTTTTTTTTCCTACCAGGATCGAAAGACCTCGTGATTCTGAGTATGAATCGCGTGAAAAATATCCATGTTACAAAAAAAGTGGGGTGGACAACATTGAAAAATAAAAGGCCCATTATTCAAATCAAGAACATGATTTTGATCTACGAGTATAATGGACTAGTGTAAAAATATAGTATCTTACTTATCAGTTTCACAACCTTTTGATAATTTTAATTCTTTTTATGTTTTAATTTAATATTTTGGAAAGGATATTATGGCTAATGTAGTTATAAAGCTAGAGAGAGAAAAAAATACTATGAAGAATTTAATTTTATCACGCGAAGTAATTAAGTATGCAAATTGACAAAAAATAAGCTTGTTAATACACTCAAATTCAGTCCTTTTAACACAAACCCAACAATTGAAGATTGTTAAAATAGGAGTAATTAGTAGGCTGGCCGAGTACGCCGCCCACTCGTGGCAGCTAACAAGCCTTCTCATTTTTGCTTTTGGCAACAAGATTCGTTAAACTGGATTGAATTATGTCTGAAGGCTTTGTGATATTCGTTGTCATTGTCAAGGTTTTTTCCTTTCATAATCAAAGGAAATGTTCCGTAATGAGGCACATGTGTTAATTCTATTGGCCACGTGCGTGAAGGAGTGGCGCCACATTGTCAAAAATTTACGTAAAATAAAAAAGTGCTCGACACGCTAATCCTTACAATAATATTATAAATGGGAAAGTATGTGTGTGTTTGTTTGTTTTTCCGCCTTTCACTGCAAAACGAAACGACGAATTGTCCTTATTTTTTAAGAGGAGATAGTTGAAGGGATGGAGAGTGACATAGGCTACTTTTTGACTCTTTCTAACGCGAGCGAAGCCGCAGGCAAGAGCTAACTAGCCTTATAAGTGACACTCTGTCACAGTTATTGACAATGACTTAATAAAAGTGACATCTTCTGGTACCTACACTGTCGTCTTTTTACTAAAATAAATATTTCATTTTCATTTTACTTTAATTTTACTTACATAGCCTTTTGAGTAGGATGTTGGATGTAAGTAATAAAACTCCATGGATTTACATAGAAAAAGCCCACAAAATTAGAATATCACTCATGCAGCCATGCAGCTAACGAATATATGACGCATAATTATAATAATATTGATTGTTGTTTTAATCACGTTTTGCACCGCCTACAACTTTTCTGCTTTGCCCAATGGTTGACTGGTAGAGAATGCCTTACGGCATTAAGTTCGCCTTTTGTACGCTGTTTTATTTTGTGCAATAAAGATTAAATAAATAAATAAAATAAATAAATTGTATATAGGTTAGGTATCCCGTGTGGTGACGGGTTAAGAATTTCACCACCCCCTTTCTTCCCGTGGGTGTCGTAGAAGGCGACTGTGGGATATGAGTTAAAGTGTGGCGTAAGCTCTCGCTTACGCCACACTTTAACTCATATCCCACAGTCGCCTGGGCGGCTGGCAACCTGTCACTGCAATGTCACACTTTCGTTTTCTATCGACCCCTTATTTGCCAAGAGTGGCACTGAAACTTGAGTAGTTTCATGTGCTCTGCCTACCCCTTCATGGGATACAGGCGTGATTGTATGTATGTATGTATATAGGTTAGGTACTAATAAATGTATAACTTATTATTCTTTTTATGTATAACTTATTAGCATTGCGATTCATGGAGGAAATGCTGCCAGCATCTTGGGCACTATGCCTCAGGGGCCATCTTTAGATTTAGATATTATATTTTTAATGGCCTAAGACTTATATTGACCGGGATATAGACCGTGATTACCTTTTTGATTTTTGTCGAGCTCCCGATATTTCGACGCTGTTGCATGCATCATGATCACGGAAAACTGACGAAGGCGGGTGGATGTTAAAGTTGCATAGACAGCGCGCGATCTACCCTCCTTCGCGCGCGTCGGCTGCGTTCAAAAATCAAAAAGGTAATCACGGTCTATATCCCGGTCAATATAAGTCTAATGAAAATAACCGTGAATCATTCAAAACTCTTATTTTAATTGCCTAGTTTATAATATTTATTGTATTTTTTTTATATGTCTTGGTAAATATTTATCAATGAATTATTATTTTTACTTGAACTTGTTACAATTTCGTGCTCAATATTACATTCTGTTAGAAGACTTTTTATTAAATTACCTGTACAATTGTACAGTGTATCGCCGCAAACACGATTCGTTTCGACACCAGCCATGTGGGACGTGCCATTTTATAAGTAATCTAACTCGACGTGACAGAACCACCCGACTGGCTTGGTTAAATTCTATTGAATCATTTTTCTCTTTATTCAATTTATTACGAAACGAACCCGTGAAAGAATTTCCTAAAAATACATTTTTTTTTAATGAGCCCGTTATACTGCTGGGCAAAGGCCTCTCCCCTTGATTTCCACAACTCCCTCTGATGTGGTTTTTCCGGTCAGTCACTCATAAAAGTGTCCAAGTCGTTCCGCCATCTTCGCCTAGGCCTGCCACGTCCCCGCCCTTTCGGCCGCGTACGCAACCGGAGCTTCGTAACCAGTTGCGATCGAAGATTAACCAGTTGCGATCAAAGCCTAATTTCTTCTTATTCGTAACCAGTTGTGATCGAACAGTTTTCTTCCTTGTACGTAACCTCTCGACCGCAAACATAGGTGCTCGCGATAGGACCATGCATCCACTTGGTGGTTATATAAGCCCACCTATAAGATAATAAGTAGTATTTTTAATGGAATGTTTACTTAGGTTTTAGCTGTTGTTAGCATTCAAACAACTGTATTTTCATGCTATCAAAAGATGCTATGTACTTTAAACGATTTATTAAAATTTTAAAGTCCCATGAGAACTGCGCTCGGAATAAGTGTTTACTCGTACATACTGAATGTTTATGGTATTTACAAAGAGAATTGTCAACACCCCTTTTTAGGGTTTCGCATACAAGGATAATATAGCGTTCCTTATAGAATCCTTATAGAATCAAGTTATACGACTTACACGCCTCTATGATGAGTTTTGACATATAAGAATAAGGTACTGCGGGGCAAATCTCGACTGGGGGGCAAATGTAACTGGTCCAGTTTTTGAAGGTTGGTGATGCGACTTAGAAAAGATTTATATATTATTTAATAGCTTTTGCTCGCGGCTTCGCTCGCGTTAAATTCGAAAATTTCGGAATGCTCCATACAAACCCCCCACCCCCATTTTAGGGAACTGGGGGGCTAGAAGAGGCAAAAAATGACCTATGTCACCCTCCATCCCTTCACTTATCTAAACTCAAAAAAATCCCGTCAAATCGTCGCACACACTTTCCCATTTATAAGGTATAGCGGGGCAAATCTCGACTGGGGGACAAATGTAACTGGTCCATTTGTTCCATGTTTTACAATGTTTGCATTATTAAATAGAGTATCCACCGGTTATATATGGTAGGCGTGTTCAGTGGATACATGTAGAACTCAACATCATAGTGTAATAAAATATAAAATGGAAATGGAAAAAAATGGATCAGTTACAATTGCCCTCCAGTCGAAAATTGACCCACTGTACCTTACATTATTAAATAGCGTTAACGTCATGAAATATGCACGTAATGTTTGGTTCTCATAATAAATTTTCCAAAATTTCGAAATTTTCAACATGGTAAAATTCTGAAACTTTCCTCATTTTTTGATGGAAATTGAAACTCCATTTTATAAATTTAGATTCCTATATTTCTTGTGAAACTTTCATAAAATTTCCAAGAACGTTTCAATTTTTTTGGAAGTTTTAGCAACATGCACAATGCACATTCTTTAAACAATGAATGTAATGTTCCGTGATCGTAAAAGTGCCGAGAAGCGTATTCCAAGACATCAAACACCTAGAGGGTCTGTTCGTCTATCTTTCTGTCCATCTCGGGTAGAACGCAAGATGAAAATAATTTGCGTTTTTCTTGGAAAATGTGGAGCGCACAAAAGATGATGATTATTCGTCCTCGGCGGATGAAGCCTCTTGGAACACAATGCGCGTCTCCTGATTGATGGAGGCTTTGTGGGCCACCGGGTTTATCCCTGCGTAAGGAAGTAGCTTTTTTAATTCTGAATTAACGTTGACTATCACTTAACATAATATTGATGTGTAAGGTACAGCGGGGCAAATGTAACTGGTAAATGTTTTCCATGTTTTACAATGTTTTCATTATTAAAGACACTCTCCACCGGTTATATATGGTAGGCGTGTTCAGTGGATACATGTTGAACTCAACATCATGGTGTAATAATAGAAAAAATTGAATTGGTTATATACAATGAGGAGGCACACTGACATTTTATCCCGGCAGGCGGCGCCTGTGCAAGTGTCTAGGCATGTTACTGTCATTCATATGTGAGAGAGAGAGAAAACATATCATCTTCTCGCTCTCACGTATGGACTAATAGGGTGGCGCCATCTGTCATAACCTTTGAGTGTGCCTCCTCATTGTCCCCCAGTCGAGCTTTGCCCCGCTGTACCTTACCTAATACCTACCTGACTGATTGAAGTGTTATGTAAATTTTGTTGACACGTAAACCAATTAGTGTGGACACAGGTAGGAGGAGTAGAAAACATGGTCCCACTGCTGGGCAAAGATCCCTCCCCTGGCTCTCCTTGACACCCGATTCTCCTTGAAATTAAAGAGATTGTAAGTATGTGGACTCATCATATGTTGTACATTTATGTAGGTACTAGCTTTCGCCCGCGACTTCGCTCGCGTTAGAAAGAGACAAAAAGTAGCCTATGTCACTCTCCAAGTCTCCATCCCTTCAACTATCTCCACCTAAAAAAATACGTCAATTCGTCGCTCTATTTTGCCGTGAAAGACGGACAAACAAACAAACACACACACTTTCCCATTTATAATATTAGTATGGATACTAACTACACAAGTAGTAAACTGTTGAAGCTCTTCCCAGTGGGACGTAAAGTGCCTATGCACATTTTTACCATAGTTATTAACACGTTCACTTTCCTGTGCCACATAATTATGAGCGGCGGTAAGTTCTATTACAGAGCTGTAAGATCCGCAATTCAGAGCCGGACGGTAAACATGTTACCCAATGTTTAATATTTTAACTCACACAGTTACTTTTTTTTTATTCACAGAATAACAACATATTCTGAAAGTATGAAATATATTAAAAGTGAAACTACTTTTTATTATACTTATACGTTAAGGAAATGGCTGACTGTTAATGCTTTTTATGACATCTCGGAATATTATAAATAATAATAATTCATTTTATTTTATAATATTATAGCGTTTTTTATTAATGTTCAATATAATAAGCCTTCTTGAGCTTACCGTGGGGCTCAGTCAATCTGTGTAAAAGAATGCCCTATAATATTTATCTATTTTTTTATTATTATTAATTACTGAATTTGGTTGGGAGTATTTTATATTTTTTAAAGGTACTGTATTGTACCCTTTATGATAATTTAACTTTAATTGACATAAAATACCATTTATATCTTTGACATTATGTATAAAAGGAAATGAATATGAATATGTTTTACAATCAGAAAATATTCGGTTGAAACCGTCTCCCCATAGATCTTCGGACAATTACTGTTTTGCTTGAAAACTCTTTTGCCCCTTTTTGCAAGAAAACTAATATATCATAAAGGTTTGACGAGCCCCGGCATTATTCAATTTGCTTCTTATATTGGAGAAAAAGTATTTTGACGAAAGGTTTCGAGAAACAGTTCATTGCTAGCAGAAACTAAATTGAAATAATCTATTTTTCTACAATTTGTCCTTAAAAGTTATACATGTATACACATTATTTTTTAGTTTATATTTAAAAAAAAAATATTTTTGTTGTTCCATCAGCGACCAATTGTTTTAGCAGAAAATAAATGCATTAATATTAATTTTAGTCAAATTTCCACGAATGTGCTTGGTAAAGCATACTGTTGTCATTTGTAAAATTGTCAGCTCACGTGAATATAGTAAGTAAGTACCTGTATGAGACGATCACGATACATATATTATCATGGTAGGTGATAATTTTATTTACATGCTAATATCCCACGACACGTGTAGACAGGAGTTATAAGAAAATAGATATACACACAAAAATCTATTCCTATTCTGAATGACTTTCGGTAAGTATATGAAAATACACAGTGTACAGTGATACCTGATACCCATTTATGTAGGACATAATTACACTGGATACGCAAAAACGTTCCAATCTACATACATAATATGAAATTGTCATTCAGTTCCACGATTAAGCCACTTTTCGGCTCGCCCTTCCGGTGGATAACTAACATCAGAGTTAATTTATACTTTAAATCGGAAGCAATACAGAAGTTCATTCCATTTTTAGTCTAACAAATATCTCAATTAAAGTACCGCACATTCTAGTCAATCTTTACTATTTCCACCGAAGATGCGCTGGGTGAGAATTGAAAATTTGCCATACAAATTTCAATTCCCTCCCCGCTCTGCCCATTCACGCCCTGTCGGTGGAAAACCACCTTTAGACCTTGTATGAAAAACAAAAGTCTTTAATTCCAATGAAATTTAAGATGGATTGGAACGTTTCTGCATAACTACGTCCGTACAAGCGTAGAGCGTACTTACTATTTTATTACGAGAAATGTTATGAAAGGAAAACAATGATCGAAAAGAATCGGTTATGAAACTCTTTGTACCAATTATACCATTGTCCGTACTGACATATTTTAGGTATCTAATTATATACGCAAAATAACACAAAAATATATTATTTACCTTTGTTAAGTCAACTCAAGTAGGTGGCTACTAATATATGGACTTATTTAACATTTACAATAACATTTTATTCAATGCAAATTATCGATTGTAACACAACAAATATTACTTAAATACGCTATGAATATTCTTCGCAAACAATGCACTTTTGATGACCGTTCTAGCTCAGTCGGTAGCCTGCTAAGCCGCGGTCCTGGGTTCGAATCCCGGTAAGGGCATTTATTTGTGTGATGAGCACAGATATTTGTTCCTGAGTCATGGATGTTTTCTATGTATATAAGTATATATTTATCTATTTAAGTATGCATATCGTCGCTTAAATTAGCACCCATAGTACAAGCTTTGCTTAGTTTGGGGCTAAGTTGATCTGTGTAAGGGGTTCCCAATACTTATTTATTATTATTTATTTACTTCTAAGCAAATTTAATAACATTAGAAATAAAACAAATAGTGCTGCCATTTCATCCATCACAATAATTTACGCAAGCCGCCCAGAACCCGTTTTATCCAAAGGTTAGGGCGCGTTTCATCCCACCTGTAACTCGAATTGCATCCGAACGAGCGTCGAGCGTGGAGTACTCGAACGTCGCATAACAACCTGGTGCGGTTTACTAATTGCGTCAGCCCACGAGCTGAATTGCACTCAAATAGTCCGATGTGTGGTCGCGGCATAATGCCTTGGGCGGGCGGCGGGCGAGTTTGTTGAGCCCCGCACCTTTCCCCCCACTCGCAGGGCAAGGGGGGACTCAGTCTACCTCCGGACGCCGGGCCAGCCGATCCTCCCTTGCCGGTCCGCGCCGCGCTGCCGCGAAAACTGTTATACTAAAACATGAATTAAAACAAACATCAAGAGCTGAAATACTAGTTTCAGTGAGTGCCGTTCGCGTTAGTGCTGTGTTGGAAATTTTTGTTTCATTTTTATTTTTATTCATATTGGTTTGTGAATGGTTTTGTTCTGTGACAATTCGGACTGATGCAATTTAGGATTTTCTTTTTGTTAAATTAAGGTAAGTAAAACAAAAAAAATAATATAATACAAAAATATTACTGTAATTTTAATAAACTAAATGATTTTGTAGTATCTATACATTAATTTAAAGTAACACAAAATTAACTCATAATTTGCAAAACTGAGTCGAGACGGGACTTTATGGTTTATTATTTGACCGTACATTTCTAACGTAGGTTTACGTCCGTGATCACAGTATGCCTAGGTAATACTAGGTATCCCGAGTGAGTGGAATAAAATATGGCACTGTAATTATTACTTGTTTATTCATGCCCTAATATTATCAATTTGAATGTTAATAACCCCGTTTTGTACTGTTCATTTCATACTCGTGTGTGGAATCAATTATAACCCAGAATCTGGCGTGACCTAAATCAAACCAAACGAACGTTTGGCTAGAGTACACTTATCTCATGTTTACAAGAATTATTCGCTGTCTTGCAAAAGTGTATCATGACCGTATTATCGGGACCCATGTGTACGATCCATGGTAAAGTAGGGCATTCCAGATATGAAACACGTCCAAAATTTCGACAGCGGGTACTGGCAGTAACAATAAACATGTACATGAGGATAGTTCCACAAAAATGTAACGTAAGTTACCGTTCCTTTGCGTGTTTATTTATTTATGAATCTGAATATTTGTATTATTAGTTTATCTGTAGATATTTTTACATTTAAATTGTTATGACTAATTAGTAAAAGGCGAATAATTAGTAGGTAACTTTCTTTACACTTTTCCGTGGAATGACCCATGTAGTCGATGCGATAAGCCAAATGTAACAACTGAAATAAACCCGTTATTTGTTATCAAACATTTTATCTAGGTGTAATCATATATACGAGTAATTATTATACGTTTACGGTAATAATCGAGGCAGACATCGCAATTTGTCATTTGCGAAATAACAAAATTGATTTTTCATTAGCGAAGTGTCAAGTGTTCGCATGACGAAGGTAAATTCTTATGAATAAAATATTCGAATATTCTACTTTGATTTCTGACTTCTGTTTTGACCCGTTTTACTCTTACAATATTATACCTATAATCATCATATTACAGAATATATATTTTTCCTTCCTGAAAATAAATAACTGGCCCAAAAAATACTAAAACTAAATAAACTTAATCTAAGTCATATTATTTTAAATTATGAAATAATTTGTCAACGTTCCAAAGAAAACATCAAATTATATCCTAGCTCTCGTTATTTTCGTCATTAGTCTAAACAAATCTTCATTTCAACCGATTGAATTTCTCATTACGAACGTGGGTCTGAAAATTATTTTTGACATTTTGTATTGTATGCCTTTTTAAACTTTAGGAAGAGGAGACGAGTACCCCAAGAAACTGTAGTTAGTTGAAACAACGTCAATTTTACGGTAATTTCGCTATTTCGAGACAATGATGCATGTTGAAGGAGAGGTGGACGTTTAATTTTTTTTTAGCTCGTTAACATGACTTTTAAGGATCTTAAAATTGAGTTGTTTGAATTTACCTCCGTTTCAATTCACCTTAGTCTCCTCTACATCGGGATATTGTATTTTTAGTGTTGAATATTTATCGACATTTCTAAAACGCATGGACTTTTGAATATATTTGATAATTGGTACCTACTGGTGAAAGAGTGAGTTAAAAATATCTCACGTTCGGAGAGAAATCATTAACAGTGAATTATGATATCTTGGTATTATTTTTTGTTTCACTTATGATCTGTGGAATACTGTATGTATTTTTGCTTTATTTCATTAATAAAATTCATGTTGAAGTAAATAATAGACTACTCGTAGACAAATCTCCCTCCCAATGAGTGTTTCGATAATTTAGAAAACGGAGTCACAAGTAAAATAAGAAATACCTATCCAATAAACTAAAAGTATTGTAAATGCTGTTTACGCTACATAACTCTTGCAAGATAATAAATGTTGTCAAGAATGAAATGCTACTGGTTTAGAACACATTAAGTGATTAAAATTACATTTTATTCTAATTTATACTAATGCACCTAACAATAGTTTAAAAAAATGTCTGTATCCAAAGTACAATATTTTTTACACCTCACTAGCTCGGAAACACGTGTTTTGTCCTTTAATACCAGCGGGTAAAAACGCATTTTATCCACTAGTGGGTAAAGTAACTTGACCTTGAATAAAGTCAAATTAACTGCTTTAAAATTGATAAAAGTGGGTGAATCTAGTAATAAATAAAGATGATTTACCACCTGTGGAACTACTGGAAGCAGTGGTAAACGCATTTTTTGCGTTGTAGTTTCCTCGCTATAGTGAGGGGAAAAGTTTTGTGTTACATGCACTCGGGTGCACATGTATTTTACATCCCGTGTGTTAAAAAACGAGCAAGTTCAGGATTCTATTCTCGAACCACTCGCTTCGCTCGTGGTTCAACTGTAGAATCATTTCACTTGCTCGTTTTTCAATTCCACATTCGGCGTTAAAATACAACTTTGCCCCCTTGTATTACAAATAACTATTTTACCCTACTCAGCGTCTCAAAACGAGGCTAGCAATCCATCGTGCCAGAACCAGCGTAATAAGATAGCTGAGATAAATGTGCCGTTCTCAATCAAAAGGGTACTACTTATTGTCGGTTGTCAATATGGCGATATAAACGCTCAACCAAATCTTGGTACTAAAAAAGGCGCGAAATACAAATGTTCAATGAGAATTAAACCTACATTTTCAATCAATCTTTAAGTGTTATGGCTCGTTAATGATTCAACCAACGTCAAGGTTTAGAAAGGCATATGCTTTAGGAAGACCATTGGCAAAGGAGCCTTACATAATTAAAATTTGCCGCTATTATTTAGTGCTAATATTTGGTTGACCGTCTATATTTATCGCATAAGGTAAGTCCCGACGTACCTACTTGTATTCGAGTAAATATTGATATTCGAGTTTTGAACTCTTATACCTATGTAGATATTGTAGATATAAAAGAAAGTTCTAAATTCAAAATCTCAGGCGGACAAAGCTTCAACTTGAAATAAACCTTATCGACAACCGACAATGTGGTTTCTTTTAGATGAAAATGTCACAAATGATGATTAAAATAAAGAGACATCGTGCAGTGGAGTAAAACGTACGTATTATTTTACCTCACCTTCAAACACTCGACAGCTAACAATGTGGAAATGTACTGAAGCGTGAATGAAAAGTACTTATAACACTTATAAGTAGGTAAAGTACTTACTTATAATGTTGGCCAGTGACAATAAGGAAACAGATACAAAGCCGTAACGTTGAAAAACCGGTCAAGTGCGTGTTGTGAGTTGTTTGTATATTAAAATTATTTTGCAAATTTTTTTATGAATTTGAGAACAATGCCGAAATTTTTCTTCATGTTAACGTGACGAGACAGCAACGGACTTGAAAGCAGTCGCCGGAGGCCGTATCGGCCGTGGAGTTATTATTATTATGTATTATATTTTTTTATTTCACAGTTTTAAGGGACTGCTTCTAGGCATTCCGGTGATAAAGGGTTCCATTTTTTGAGGTAGACACTGAATCAAAGAATATAAAACCACTGAATCCTAAGCTGTATTGGAATCCCTAGCAACGATTTCCATCGGGCCGGGAAAGTCGATTTATGTCAAACCAGTATTTCAAAAATTACAGAGTCTATAATAATATTTCCTATTTTTGAGGAAAATACTGAATCCTAAGCTATACGGGGTGAAAATTAAATCGTGAACCGAAACATGTTTTTCTTTCTTTATCAACATTGAATGTCACGTGTGTCACTAAAAACAGACGAGTTTTATTCTTTTTTTAACCGTTTTTTTATGTGGTTAATTTTTTATTTCTTTGTAGTTTTAAGATATTTTAACAAATTTTGAAGGTAATCAGAACAATAATCTTTTAAGTTGTTAGATTATCCTAAAACCACAACGAAATAAAAAAAAACCGGCCAAGAGCGTGTCGGGCCACGCTCAGTGTAGGGTTCCGTAGTTTTCCGTGTTTTTCTCAAAAACTACTGAACCTATCAAGTTCAAAACAATTTTCCTAGAAAGTCTTTATAAAGTTCTACTTTTGTGATTTTTTTCATATTTTTTAAACCTATGGTTCAAAAGTTAGAGGGGGGGGACGCACTTTTTTTTCCTTTAGGAGCGATTATTTCCGAAAATATAAATATTATCAAAAAACGATCTCAGCAAACCCTTATTAATTTTTAAAAACCTATCCAACAATATATCACACGTTGGGGTTGGAATGAAAAAAAATATCAGCCCCCACTTTACATGTAGGGGGGGGGGGGTACCCTAATAAAACATTTTTTTCCATTTTTTATTTTTGCACTTTGTTGGCGTAATTGATATACATATTGGTACCAAATTTCAGCTTTCTAGTGCAAACGGTTATTGAGATTATCCGCGGACGGACGGACGGACGGACGGACGGACGGACGGACAGACAGACATGGCGAAACTATAAGGGTTCCTAGTTGACTACGGAACCCTAATTAACCACAAAAAAAACCGTAAAAAAATACTTGTTTGTTTTAAGCGACACTACTCGGGACATTCAATAGGTAGTCAATTGTTGATAGAGAAAGAAAAACATGTTTCGATTCTCAATTTAATTTTCACCCTGTATTTGAATCCCTAGCAACGATGTCCCACGGGCCAGGAAAGTCGATTCATGTCAAACCAGGATTTCAAAAATCCGTGCTCACCGCGTCGAGGCGCAAAATGAAACCACAATCCTAAACCAACAAGCGGATCACTACGGGCCGTTTTATCAACATTAATCCATCATGAATGCCGGAATCTGCTGAAAGAATTTGCCGAAATTAGCGATAAATATTGTGAATACAGATTAACTTCAGCTTCAGGCCAGATCGCTGTCAATTTTTTATTTATATTTGTGTTCGGGTAACTTTGTGCCGATTTTTAACAGATCAAAGTCAAGGAGTGTTAATAAACACGTTACTTTCAATAACGATGATTATTTATTACCCACTTTTGGGCTTCGCAAGTGCCTCGTTTGAATCGATTTTAAGATTTGGATGCCATAACAAATTTATTTATTGAATCATAAGACGTACGTACTCAGGTAAATATTTGAGTATGTCGTCAAAGTCCCAAGTGCCCCAACCCACTTGACAAGGTTGAGTCAGGTGTTAATTTAAACAGGCTTTCCGGGAAGCCTGGAAAAGGTAACAGAAATAGCACAGTACAAGTCAAACACAATTTTATAGGTAAGTCTATGAATATCACAATAACTATGTATAATTGTATAAATTGTTTATTTTAGTTCAGTTTAGACACTCGAAATTGTTACCACTGAGAACCTGAGACAAAGCTCCGACAGCGGGTTTAGCTTTGATATCTGATATAGTGTGATGCACGTACGAGCTGTATAGAAATGCGATCTTAACGACGCTACTAAAGCTCAAAGCAGCGATGTGCTCGAATGGATAATCCACGATGGTGATACTTCATACTGATAAAATCGTATTAAAGACATAACCGTGTATCCAATATCGCATCGGATGATGGAAATGGGATTTTTAACAGCCCCATTAAATACAGATGCGTTTTAAATTTTACGTCACTAATGAATTATCAATACTTTGTCCATCACGGAACAATGGTTTTCCGGAGTTTTAGATGCGTGTGTGGAGTCGAAAGCAACACGGACACCCTTTTGACACGTTAATGAGATGTAAGGGGCACACTGAACGGATAAAGCCCTAGCTCATGTCATGGGCGATACATGGAGGCAGCACCCACTAGAGAATCGAGTAAGGACTATTTATAAATTGTCTAAAATTAACTTTGTTACCGTGACGATGGACTAAACTCGATTATGGAGTAAAAAACAGAAAGCGTGCCTAATACGACGAACGGAATGGACACCACTAAAAGCGATATCTAATATTACTCAAACTTAGGAGGCACCGTTATGTAGGATGAGCATAGAGATTACCTGAAGATTAAACATCCAAGTCACCCCAAACATTTTTATACATTTTACGGCTGGTTTAGGCATTCCAGAACTAAAAATACCTGTACCATCCACCCCCCTTTTGTGTGACAGAGATTGGTTACACCAGGAGTATCCAGGTGCGAGGGGTAGCTAACTGCTCAACAGCGCGTCACAAGCTGCCCCGTGCTGACTTGACGCACTGGTAGGTATAAATGATGAGATCGTCACATCACTACGCCTTACCAATTTCGTATTACAATAACTTTGAGTGCGATTGCGGGTAATTAATACAGTAGAATTGTATTATTTTCAAACGGGCCCTAAACTGCTTAACCCAGTTAAGAGTTTCTATTTCAACGAGACATAATAGCAATGTAAACTTTGTCTAAGATAAAATCGGTTAACAAAGGCCTTGTTAATACTTACGCACTCAATTCTAAGCAAGAAGGAATAATCTAAGGGCCGAAGTTCAGTCGACTTTCAATGGAATCCGATTATCTTGCTGAATACAATTTGCATCTGAATCATTGAATGTGTTTTCAGATAGCCGATTCTCAGGGTTTGAACGCTAACTTATATCTGAAGTTAGCTAATCTTATCTCGCAAATGTAATTTCCTAGGCAACCAGCTTACTGCATAAATGATAACGCTCGACTATGTAGGTGTACCTAGAGCTAGAGCTAGATGAATTTACTTGGAACAACTTGAATTGAGTGCAAACGTTATATCATTATTTAGAAGTTACCAGTTAAGTACTTTAGTTAAGTTAGTTAGGTAAGTACTGTGAAATATATCTAATCCAAGAAAATTAAACCTACGCACGAAGGGCATGAAGTCCAGGAAAATTATATTTACCTACTTAATATACTTATAACCAGTTACTTCGTATATCGCTCAATTTCAGGGTAAGACGGACCAATATTGCTAATCCTAAACCTTCCCTAAAATTAATGACTATAAATCGGCAGTAGCATGTAATTTGAAACTAGGACAGCTCGGCAGATTCGAACACTTTTTGTGGTGATTTGGTGAGTATTTATAACCTCTAACTGTTTAGTGTAATAAAACACAGGTCAAATGGAAGTCACTCATGAGTCTCATGACTCCACTGGGGTCTAACAGTTTCTTTGGAGGTACGTCGCTCGTGAATCTGACGACCAACCGACGAAATAATGAATAAATGCGAAGAATTTCCACCCAGAGGTACAGTCAACCAATCTGAATCCTAGGCCACTGTAGAACCCTTTCACAGTAAAAGTCAAACTGACTGCTATAGGAAATAAAGCACGGTGTCAATACGACAGGGTTCTAGAGTGGCCTAGGATTCTAATTGGTTGATGTACTAAGAAAAGAAAATCGTCGTCGCAATACTCAGTGAACAAGTTAAAGCTATACACCCTGTTTTTATTGAATTCCGTTAATTTCAAGGGAAGGTTCTTTAGATCAAATACAATTAACTTTTCTAAGAAACAAGCGTCTTAACTTTTACAGTTATCGAGTTATTAAAAACATTAAAATTGTGAAATGTGTGGTTAAATTGTGGCGTAGGCGAGAGGCTGGCAACCTGTCACTGCAATGTAACAGTTTCGTTTTCTTTCAACCCCTTATTTGCCAAGAGTGGCACTGAAGCTTTAGCCTACTCCTTTATGGGATACAGGCGTGATTGTATGTATGTATGTATGTATGTATGTAAAAACATTAAGCTAATTACTGAACACGTGTGTGACAGCCTTTACCAATTCCTAATGTTATTTGTTTTGACATGTGCCGTCAATCACTTGACACTAACTTGTACGTAATTCTTAAGGGTCTCTCACACTAATAAATTCATGTGTTATGTATGGAAACGATGAAAAATTTTTTTTGGCGAATTTAACTAAAACTGATATACAGGATGGTTCCTGATAATGAACCTAACGACATGTCGAATTTAACGGAAAACAAAAACAAAACACGGTGTATAGGGCACTGGCTACAAACCCAGTAACTGCTGACTGCTGAAGTGTTAACAATGGAATTTGCATCGAAAATCAATCAGGAACCCCTCCAATTAACATGACAATAGCACAAAGCCGTTTTCTCTATTCAAACTTATCAGACTCTGAAAATCTACGAATGAACTCACTAAACGGAATATTTGATCAATCAGTGAATAAGATTGGTCAGCAGTTATTTAGGAAGAGGAAACGATAATCATTTATGGGGTTATGAAAATTATACGTTCTTTTCTTAGAACCAATAAACTGATATATTTTATGGCAGATTTTGCTTTTGTGATTACTTTAAGGGAACTATTTTATGAGATTGTTTAATCAGTGGACGAGTATGAATGTGTGGTTTGATATAATTAATATAATAGAAAGAGAAATAATTTAATCATGGCATAATTATTAATTGGCAAAAAAGAATAACAGAAAATTATTTACAAATTATTACAAAAATTAGATAGGTAATAAAAAAATGTATTCCCACTCAGCATGGTGTTAGCACAGTATAATAAAGAGTACTATCGTACAGTATGGCCACTCCCGCTCCCCGCTGAAAGTGCCACCCACCCCCTCTCGGTTACCTCACAGTTACCGCCTGTCAAAAATGCGAACAATCGACCTGTCATATTTCACTCATACAAGCATAGTACGCGTTCACCTACACTAGCTTAGACTGTGTGCTAGGAACGCACCTCTTTCATATATTTGTTGGCCAGTGTCCGAGGTGTGGTGTTAGCCTGGGAAATATAATTGATTATTTTTTTACTTTTTTGCAACTAGTGAAAGAAAGAAGTAACGTTTACGCTATTGAATAAAGTATTCTAAAACGTCTATAACTCATGGCAGAGGGTCACTAAAGGCCTAGCAAAAATGACAATCGTTGACGCTAGACGCCGATCGAAACGCAGTCTGGCTCTGTCGCGCCAATATGGAAGAGTGATAGAGATAGATATCTACGAAAACAATATTACCGTAAGCGTTTGTGCATTTGGCTTCGTACCCTGTAGGCACAGTATAAGAAATAGTACTATCGTACAGTATGGCCACTCCCGCTCCCCGCTGATAGCGCCGCCCACCCCCTCTCGGTTACCTCACAGTTACCGCCTGTCAAACACGCGAACCGTCAACCTGTCATATCTCACTCATACAAGCATGGTACGCGTTCACCTACACGAGCTTAGAATGTGTGCTAGGAACGCGCCTCTTTCATATATTTGATCGCCAGTGTCCGAGATGTGCTGTAGGCTTATGTAGGTACAGAGACAGAGAGCGTAGTTGAGAACAAACTCGAGCAAGTTTTTGTTTTTGTTATTAATGTTCTTGTTAACAACTTCGGTAAGTACACTTGAGTTCTGATTTATAGCTATTCTGTATTAAATTGTAGTATTTCGTAAGATAAAGGATAAGTTTTTATGCTTGTTGTTAGGCTTGATAATTTTATTCCAAACGAAAATTTTAAATGGAACAAAATTGAACGATTCACCCATTAAACTAAAACATTATTAATAACTAGCTTTTGCCCGCGGCTTCGCTCGCGTTAGAAAGAGCCAAAAAGTAGCCTATGTCACTCTCCATCCCTTCAACCATCTCCACTTAAAAAAACTCGTCATCCGTCGCTCCGTTTTGCCGTGAAAGACGGACAAACAAACAGACACACACACTTTCCCATTTATAATATTACTATGGACTAGCTTTTGCCCGCGGCTTCGCTTGCGTTAGAAAGAGACAAAAAGTAGTGTATGTCACTCTCCATCCCTTCAACTATCACCACTTAAAATATCACGTCAATTTGTCGCTCCGTTTTGCCGTGAAAGACGGACAAACAAACAGACACACACACTTTCCCATTTATAATATTAGTATGGATATTGATTTAAATCGATATATACGAAAATGGAAAACAGATTATATATACACGGTGAAATGAATGAAATTGAACGGTCCTTTTTATTACACTGTACATGAGACGGCGCGGCGTCCAATAAAAAGTTCCTGTATGTATACAATTAACTTTAAAAACGAAACCACCGAAATAGGGTAGCACACGTTTAAATAAATAATTTTCGTAGTGGGCCGGCGCAGTTCATTAATAATATATGCAAAGGCTCGATAGAAATGTCAACTATTTTCGGCGGATGGCAGCGACGAATATTTTGGGCAGATATTGAATTCACAACCGTTTCGGAAGAACATTTCTCAACTCGAATTTTCAATTGATCAAATATCACCTCTAAATACGATATAGATTGGATATGTCAGTGTAAAATTGTCCATACAAACGCTCTCGACTATTTCCTCCCTGGTTTTTGAAGATAGAGCAATGATTCTTTCAACACAGTCAAAAACGGCTTTATTGATTATGGCGCAAAAAAGGTGTGGTACTTATTCAAAATTGGTAACAATTAGCCAAAAAACTAAACGGTCCGACACAGATTATTTCATTATTATTCAGATTCTCAAATTTCGTTACGATCGACGATCGATTAAGTTTTGAAGGAGGAAACAGTCGAGAGCGGAACCTCGATTTTAAAGATTTTTTCGCAATATCTTTTAACTGAGTTGTTCTGAATGAACAATTTTTTTTTAGATATATATGTAACCAGGATCTCTTTAGCATAATAACATCGTCTAGGTATGTATTTATATGTATACCCACGTCTTTATAGGTTTATTTTATTAAATTTATGTTAAAAAATATTTTTTTCGATAAATCTAGTTAATAACCCTATTATATTCAACTTAAATTCCCAAATTGAAAGGGGGGCTCCTTTCCATTTTAGTATTTTCGCTCCTGTAGCGTCTTAATCGTAGTTAGTCAATGCAATGTCACAATTTCGTTTTCTTTCAACCCCTTATTGCCAAGAGTGGCACTGAAACTTGAGTAGTTTCATATGCTCTGTCTACCCCTTTATGGAATATTAGCTTTTGCCCGCGGCTTCGCTCGCGTTAAATTCGAAAATTACGGAATGCTTCATACAAACTTCAACCCCCATTTTAGGGAAGTGAGGGGTTCGAAAGAGACAAAAAGTGTCCTATGTCACTCTCCATATCTTCAAATATCTCCACTTAAAAAATCACGTCGATTCGTTGCTCCGTTTTGCCGTGAAAGACGGACAAACAAACAACACACACACTTTCCAGTGCTTAGGCGTACATAGGCGTGATTGTATGAATGTATGTTTGTAAGTATGTCAGCGTGAAAAGTGTATATTTTTGAAGAAACGTCATTTCTAACACTGACAGATCAAACTATCTATGAATGATCATCAACTTCTAATAAAAATGGTTTTATCAGATCAATCCGATCCATAATGTAGTTAGAGCTATTATAATATAATATGTTGGACATATCTAAAAGTTAGATTTGGGCCAATTATAAATAACTTATATTAGATGCATCACGGAATGTAATTTTAGTCTAGCGAGTGTATTTATTGTACCTACCTGTTAGCAACAATGTTGAATTATTGGATTCTGGTATCGAATCTCAAATAGATCAAAGGTCAAATTATCTAGTTCTGCCTATTTTTAGAAAGGGTTTTATAACCGTCTAAATCTGCCTCGATAAATTGCCGTTTTTTGCCATTTGTCCTGTAGATTCATAAAAACGATTGTAAATTTCGTTTCGTAATTTTGGTAATACGTCAAACTCCAGTTGCATAACAACATTAGGCCCCGTAGCCGAATGGCATTTCTACGACGCGAAACGAAAACGAAACGCCGCGAAAGGTAGTCTAGCTCTGTCGCGCCAATACGCAAGAGCGATAGAGATAGATATCTACGAGCGTTTCGTTTCGTGAGCGTTTGTGCATTCGGATACGCACGCAAGCCCCGTAGACGAATGGCATTTCTGCGATGCCAAACGCCGCAGAAATGCAATATATCTCTATCGCTCTTGCGTATTGGCGCGACAGAGCCAGACTACATTTACTGCAGCGTTTGGGGTCGCAGAAATGCCATTCGGCTACGGGGCCAGTGTGCGTAGCCGAATGCACAAACGCTTACGAAACGCTCACGATAATATCTCTTTCGTAGCTATCTATCTCTATCGCTCTTGCGTATTAGCGCGACAGAGCCAGACTACCTTTCTGCGGCGTTTCGATTTCGTTTCGCGTCGCAGAAATGCCATTCGGCTACGGGGCCAGGTGGTTTAGCTCAATTTTCACTACGAGTATGGCGCGCGATTCCATACTTCACGTCATGCTAGACGTTTGGACTCGCGCACAAGAACGCAGGCAATGCTATTTAGACCGCCTGACTTGTGTCAAATTGCTCTCAATACACTTCAAGAGTTGAATCAATTTAATTTAGACACATGATCATGTTGACGCTGCTATGCACGGAGTCCCAGAGTTAAATCCAGAAAAAACACAATTTTGAGAGAAAATAAATTTAACTTAGGTACTCAAGCGGGCGTCTGAGAGCTACATATGAATCAGTCGTCGTCAAACAAACGGGTAAAAAGAACTGAAAATAACTGTGACTTTTGTTAATCCAGGCCATCAAGAAAGATTGACTGGAAATAGTAAAGTCCAATAAAATAATTATATACCCGTCTTTATTTTTATTGTAAGGCACTGGTCCCACCGCGAGCTAGTAAACTATGAGTCTATAAAAACGAACAGAAGATATAATAACTAGTAACTTTTGTATTTTCAATACTTATTGTATTATGTAACCTTAGCTTTACCTTAGCATAGCTTTGGAAGTGTTATGTATTTTTACTGTTCTAAATTTTATGAACCTCCAGGTCTTTTTTAGAGTAAATTTGCATGCGTATATTTATATGCACCCTTTTCATATGTATAAATGACTGTATGTGTTCTAAATAAATAAAAATAAAATAATAAAATAATAATCACTCCCGCGTAAATAAAAGAGACACGGCGATGTTTATAGTTACTCGCCCAGCGGTAAGCTATCAATATCGCCGTGTCTCTTTTATTTGCACGGGAAGGCTTATCTTTTGTTCGTTTTTATAGCCGATAGCTCATAGCTTACTAGCTCGCGGTGGGACCAGTGTCTAATGGTCCACGCCATTACAGGGTGTTAGGGTCGACAAGGCCCATGTAACATCACTGGCGTTGCCCGCGACCATTGGCTACAGTGGTTGCTTATGCATGGGTGTGACAGGGGCAGCGCGATGGTGCGATAGCGCGCTGTCCCTGTCACATCATGTTATATGACATGTATAACAGCCCAGTGTGAGAGCACCATTACCATCAGAAGGGCCATATGCATTCATATTAATATGCTTCAAAATAAAATATGTCATTATTCTTGTAAACACGAATTCACGAGATTATCTCTAGTTCGTAATCCGTGGATTGTAAGCTGCTTTATCGGTCCTCTTTCGACACTAATCCCCCAATATTTGTATCACCGCACAGACTAATCTGAAAGCCAATGTGTGCTTAGGCAAGAACAAGGCGTTGTCTGATTATTGCTATGGGAACCATTCGTGGGATTTGTAACTATAATTTTAAATCGTTATTCGATGTAGGGTACAATAGTATATTTCCTTTCTTTCCGTGTCGCCATCTGTCAATCACTTTTGCTGCGACCCCGACGTAAAGAGTTTTTGACTGATCTGGTTACGGGAGAAGAATCATGGATTTATTATGAGAACGATACACGACGTGCTTTTTGGCTGCCTCGAGAAGAAACGCCACCAACTCATCCGAAGCTGAGTCAAAAGAACCGCTTAAAAGTTTTGCTTTGTTGTTTCTGGGACTCGCAAGGCATGCTGTTTCATGAACTATTACACAATTAAACTGTAAACGCTAACAAATATTCAACACAGCTCACCGAACTATCTTCTGCTATCAAGAAAAAACGACGAAGACGAGCCACTGTAATTTTACTACATGATAACGCTCGACCTCATGTCGCATCTACCGTTCGCCAACAGCTGCAGAACTTGGGCTGGGAGACGATACCCCACCCACCTTATTCTCCAGACCTCGCACCATCAGACTTTCATTTGTTTAGAGCCCTGAAACGACATTTGCGGGATAAACAATTCAATTATTTGTTTTACAAGGGGGCAAAGTTGTTGTTTAACCTCATGTGCCAATATTGATACCCGAGCAAGGGAAAGATTCCATTATTCAAAAAGTGGAATCTTGAGCGTTGCGAGGGTTTCAAGGCACGAAGGTTAAACAAAACTTTGCCATCGAGTGAAACACAAAATTTTTCACCACACCAACACGAACAAAATACTGACTATAAAACATCAAATTAAATCAAATTCATCTATTTATTCAATATTTATGATTCAAAATCATCATTTATAAGTAATTTCTACCAGCCAGCTTAAGACATCAAGTTAAAATTTGTATGAAACAACTCTTGTGGATAAAATGCAATTTTGCTATCTGTTTTCGAATAGCAAAGTAAGCCTTTACCAGTTGGTGTGGTGAAAATCAAATTATTTTATTAAATAATTTTCCATCTCTCTCGCTATATCGTAATCCTGCAAAAGGATTCATATAGGAGGTGTAAGCACAAATTGCTCGCCCTTAGAGTTGGTCAAAGGCGCCTAGCCTTCAGAGATAACATGCACTAGAGAAATTTCCACGGGTACCTCGGCGGTCGAGGTGGTGTAGCAGTTTATCACGTCAGCCGCTGGTGCCGCGTAGCTGGAGACCCGGGTTCAATTCCCGGCTTCGCCACCAGTGGGCATGATCGCTTTTTCTTTAGTGTATGGTATATATTTCAGTTTATACTTTACATTATTCCTTGCGTATCTTTCCCAGCCATACAACTCAGCAACCTTCAAATCAAGGGTGAACATGGCCCTACTGGACGAGCTCGCTTCATCGTAGGCCTGCCTTTGCCATGAGAAATTATAATAAGTAATCATTTTGTATTAAATCCCGAAAAGCTATATCTAAAGCTATAATATGGGCGGCAGTGATCGCTTACCATCAGGTGACCTGTCTGCTCCTTTTCCTCTCATAAAAAAATCTAGAGGAAAGCCCGCAATAGTGGGTTCGGAAAATATTTTTTGTAATGGTAACCCAACAAAAAAAAATCTTGTTACAAATTTTGATTGAACTGACAAACATACAGGCTATTTTTACAAACTTTATGTAAATGAATCTGCAAAGCCATACAAAATCTCACTGATTTAGACATCAAACCTTGCTCAAGTTCCGGAATCTCCGAAAAACCAGCCCATTGTATTCACAATAAGGAAACTCTTGCCAATTTTTCCGGCTTCCTCATTTTTGTAACTGAAAACTTGAACGACGCCAACAAAGTCACTCCTGGTGGCGAAATTAAAATGAAATCAAGCCTTCATTTTGGCAGAAGTTGGGTCATGGGTAGGTATAACAATGTCGCATAACAAAAATGTCAACGGCAGGTGGCAAAATCGGACAGTTCGTAAAGTTTCGAAAGGTAGTAACGTTAGTAGTTTGACGACCGGTTTGGCCTAGTCGGTACCCTGCCTGCTGCCGCGGTCCCGGGTTCGAATCCCGGTAAGGGCATTTATTTGTGTGATGAGCGCAGATATTTGTTCCTGAGTCATGGATGTTGTCTATGTATATAAGTATTTGTAACTTTATATATTGTTGTCTGAGTACCCATAACACAAGCCTTCTTGAGCTTACCGTAGGACTCAGTCAATCTATGTAAGAATGTCCTGTAATATATTTTATTAAAATGTAGATATGCAGAACTGTTTGTCAGCTTGTTACAGATGCCCAAAACTCTAAACTCGTATCAGTAATCAGTAATGCATTGTAGTATCAGGGAACGACAAAATTATTTTCACTTTCCACAATATACCTATATAATCCCTAGGATTCACGGTCTGCACGTATACTACGATTGCACACCGACTGTCGCCTACATAATAATGTTTTTTTTTTAATTATTATGAATGGGCTTACTCTTGGCCACCTAATAGCTAAAGGCAAAGACGTGGCCTACGATGGAGTGAGCTCGCCCAGAAGATGCCTGTTCACTCTTGATTTGAAGGTTGCCGGGTTAATGTTGTAAGTAGCTCTCACATAACTTTGGTCTGTGACAATAGTAAGTAATTCTACTCATACCCTTCATTCTTAAATTCAAAAATACATACATACTTAGAATTGTGTAATACGAAGGACCATATCATACCGAGTAAGGCAAAGCCCATACAAAAAATCGTACCCCTGAAATTTATGGGCCTTTTAGGCTTAAAACTAGATGACGCTGCTTCGCAGCCTGGAAGTGGCCAAAATCATATTTTCCCCAAATATTTTTGCGTGTTTTTATTTTTTATAATAACAAATGACATGCTTCTTTATTTTAATATCACGATATCAAGTCAATACACATTAAAAAAAATGTAAGCATAATCAGTGTAGTTTTGATAGTATTTAATAGATGGCGCTATAAAATGTAGGTACGATTCTTAGTATGAAGATTGTAAATCCTAATATATAGATCATCCTTGGTAATAATAATAAATAATTACTCTCCTACATATAGTAATGTTACATAGGTACTTTGGGAGTACAATGTTTTGCACAAAAAATAATCCAAGAATAAATTATTTTTCGATACTTAAACTCTTTGTCCTTTGACTTATTTTTTTTAACTACGTAAATTCAATTTAAATATAAAGCTAACGAAATTCAGCTCCAGGTCCTTGCATCAGGCAACCAGGTCAATAGCCGAAAATGAGCTGTGAGAGTCATTGTCTGTCAACTTTTAGCTTGCTGCGTTATTTTATGGGGGTTTATATTAGGCGTGTTTTACGACTTTGTATATATACGTGTCACATCATGTTATAGAAGGATTTAGTTATACAGTTCGATAAAGAATTGTCAAAAGCATCGAATATGTCCAAGAAATATTTTACTCCCTGAGATACAAAAAGTATGTGTAGGATTGAGGCAAATATGTTTTCCTTAGTACTTAACAAATGTATACATATCATTTACTTAGATACAAAAAAAGTTTACTACGTACGTGTAGACAAATAGGTGTAAAGATACTGTATAATTTTAACTTTTCAGGGTAGAAATCAATACTGAATGAACGACGAATCATTTATTATGGACTTCCAAAACTCGTTACATATATTGTTTGACACAGATACAATGCCTCAAAGTACAGTTCATTTTATTTCGCAATAAATAAAGCTTTTGATTTATAGCCTTCCCCTCGTAGATTAATAAAATAGCGCAAGCAATAAAGCCCAAGGGATTACCTTTACAGAACATTCTCGTCCTTTGATAGAAGTCTTTTGCAATGAAAAGATTTCCTTTCCGAATACTAACTTCAAGACAATGTTAATCTCAACTTCGTCTTTAAGCTCTTATAATTACTTGGAGTTGCCAATTCTTAAGTGGTTTTTGTAGAAGTTTAGGGAGGAATTCCTTGGACCCGTTTTCGGTTGATTGATTATCAAGGGTTTCAAGGGTCAGATAATGTGCGGTGCGGAACACTACGCCGTCAAAGTTGGAAGACGGGAAGCCCGGCTAAGCAGATTGCAAAAACACAAGTTCGCAACTCGTGAACACCTTTCTCTCTCACTCTTAAAACGCAACAGGAGGGGTAGTTTTTGAATACAAACGCTCTTGACTGTTAGTGCTTGATTTTTTTAAAGGCGCTAAAGCCAATCATGGCCAAAATTATCCTTCTTAATTTACGCGATTTTGAAAATGGATATCAATTAGCCAAAAAAGCCAAAACGGTTCGACACAGATTTATTCATCACAGATAAGTTCTATAAGAGAACAGTTGTGAACGAAATTGTTTTTCGGCTAAAAAGATTTTGTAAAAATATTTTTGGGCTTTTTCAAACATATTGTCAGCACGGCGGTTATATTTGGCTTAATTTTACAAATCATAATACGTGCTCCTTTCGATTTAGAAACTGTACCTCCTGTCGCGTTTTTAAGCGTTGGAGTAAGAGAGAAAGACATCCGATATTCACAATTCGGTGTGCGTAGTCGGCCCTCAGGGCTTAGTTGTGACCCTTGTTTTCTATAGTTTTTACACGACGTGTAGGCTTAGGGCGTTATCATTTATTTGCTGTGTTGTTATACAGGCTGACGTTAATGGCCGGTTTCAGACGAAGGTCCTTGTAATTTACAACCCTGAAAAACTGGGCGGTACGAACATGGAAAAACTAAATATAAAAGTAGCCCGTTAGTAACAAGTGCGCCTTTACTAATACTGTAAAAATATCTCGAATACAAACCAGAATATCTATTTATTCGTTTTATGTAAGTAAAGTGACCCTTTTATGGGCAAAACTCAAAAACATCGTGGATTCAAGCCTGATCACCTCCTGTTATCTAATGTTTAAAAAAAATTGTGCAAGAAAAAATGGTGTTATAATTATAAGCAATTATGATCGTTCAAATATATTTGTGTTTTTAAGTTTAAGTATCTAGAGCATCACGCGTCGTATATGATAAGGATAATATTTCAGTTTATTTGAACTCTAGCTAAATATTTTAGACTAAAATTGTGCTTTTGACCTGTTCTGGAATACCTTTTTTTTTCCTACAAAATATTTTAAATGACGGTTTCATGAATACAAATTGGCATCCACTCCGATACGGTCTGCTACATATGCCAGGTATGCGGCAGGTTGGTCACAATAAATTGCTGAAACAAGGGAAAATATTATGCCCATTTTTCAAGCCAGTTACTTGTTCATTGCCCTGATGTTTTGCGAAGCAATAAAATATAACTGGAAATGTATCTTACCAAATATATTAGCCTTATGTTTACATAACGAAATACATATCAAAAACAGCTTAAGCATAGAATAGAACTTTGAGCATTTAGTATTTCGTCACCGTATCGCAAAGTCGCCATGTCTTCAGTCACCAGTTACGACAAACAGACTGTTCGTGATTTCAGCGATAAATTTATGCTCGCTAAGAACCATTGGGACTAGACTAGTGTTAACTTAACCCTAACTATGGCCGATTTTTCTAGGAAAATTTGATGAAATAAGGCACGCAAATCATTATGACATTTATGCTTTAGAAGGTAACCATTGAAATTATCATTGATACTTACAATGGTTACCTAAAAATAATTACAGTACACTACGACGTTGTGAACATTTCAATTGAGTTGAAAAAAGGTATCGCATTTTTCGCTACTAAAGATATCGCATTTTCGCAGGAATTCGCGAGAGAAAATTCCTCTGTAACGCCACTGTACATACGCGGGAGTTTGTAGTATGATATAGAATGTCTTCACGAAAACGCCTTGGTTTGTATTGTCATGCCATTAAAGGATAGTATTTCGAATTCGCGAGTCATCGTGGATGGCATGATCTATACAAGGATGAATACGCAACAGACGATGAACTATTGTTATGTTATTTAATAATATTATCTGGGTAAATGTCAAAGTTTCATGAAAAAATAATAATCATTCTGCTTTAAAAATGAATAATTATTTATAACTTATAACAGATTTATTTATGAAATAAATAAAGGAAAAACAATAAGGACAAAAACCGTAAAAAATAAGTTTTTTTTGTATAAATTTATAAACGTTGACGGATGATATATTATTTTGGCTTTGGCGCTTTCACAGCTCGTAGCGGTTTCAATTACTACATCACAAGACCTACTGCAAACCACATTCTAACTGTTTTTCCCTGTCACACTTACATACGAATTCATAAGTGCGAAGAACGTACCTAGTTCACGGTAGGCTTTTTGTATCCCAGATAACGCCAGCTCGCCGTTTCGATGTCTTCAAATATTGGAATAGGCGTGTTTGGTTTGAGAGAGCAGAATTAGCTTTAACGAAACTGAACAATTTTATCTATTGCTTTTATAAAACGTTGAGTATGTACAAGTTTTATCTTGCTTAGGATTTTTTATATAATTTTATGTATATGTACCTACTATGATAGGACAGATAATCTGTCCTATTGTATTGAAAAAAATGTTCAGATGTTATGTAATATATATGCAAGTTCTTGTTAGCCTACGCCTCTCGTAGAAAACAAATTACAAGTATAAATAACTAACTACTGTACCTACGATCTACGGTATCTCATTCCGACTTCTATGATAGTTCAAAAAATAAACTATAATTTGCTTGTAAATTACACGAAAGAACTCCTTGCATGTGGGAATACGCAATGAAATACTTTTACTCTTGTAACCAATGTTTCGTTGAAAATACCATTAAAAGTTTTTGAAAGTTAAGCAATAACCATTTGTCGCGGACGATCGTCTCATAGTCGCAGAAAATGTTTTATTAAACTCAATTTTACGCTGAAAATTTTAAACAAGAATATAAATTTGCTAATCTGAGAAGTAATGCCTAGTTCTATTTAGTATTTATATAAGTAACAATAATAATTCAATAAGTATTTTAGAAAACAATTTCCTATTTTCTATGTATAATTGAGATGATGACTTGCTTTTGTAATTTAAAATTGATTTCCCAGGCACTTATAGAACTATTCTAATTGAGCACAAAGTTAGGAGGCCTACGTCAATCTAAGCCCATGATTGGGACAATAATACTCAGTTTCCGGGCACTTTACTCAAAGGTATTCTTATCTCACTGTGCCCACACTTATCTCGCATTATATCTGCGGAAATAATGACACTTCTTTGTTCCTTTTCCACTAGTCTTCGCGGCTAAGTCGTCTAATGATGTATAAGGAAGAGGAATAACCTCCTCTCGTACGAGTGATTCTATTTAGCTTCTTGGCTTGTGTTCAGTTGATCGTTATATTGTTGCTAATGCTGCTCGAAGTATAAGGGCATTTTCAGAATTTGGGTCCCCCCAATTAGCGTAAGTCGTTAACAAAAATTAAGTCGCTGTCAGTTTTGTGACGATAATTAAGCATAAAATATGTTTAAAAATTTACTTTTTTCACATCCTGAATGTAGATTATCGCTTAAAGTTTATGTACGAGTAACTAACACAAAAACAATAATATTATTGTAATTTTATGCTTAATTTTATTATCGTCACAAAACTGACAGTGAGTTAATTTTTGTTAACAACTTACGCTAATTCGGGTGTCCCAAATTCTGAAAATGCCCATAAGCCAGAGTAAGTATAGATAATTATGCTGGCTTACGATTAGTATGTAGAGAAAATTATTAAGCTTTGCAAAAATATATCAAAACATGAATATTATGTCAAAAAAGAAAGTCTTGTTCATTTAAATGACAAAATGTCGCCTGAAAAAAATTCATTGAAGTAAATGCGAACTTTCAATACTTCTAAAAGGTTTAAATATAACATTCTAAAACGATTGTAAACCACTTCAAAGTAAGGTTAACGAACTTTGAATTTAAGCGGGTTTATAATATACAAGCTTTTGCCCGAGACTTCGCTCGCGTTAGAAAGAGACAAAAAGTAGCCTATGTAACTTTCCATCCCTTCAACTATCTCCACCTAAAAAATCACGTCAATTCGACGCTCCGTTTTGCCGTGAAAGACGGACAAACAAACAGACATACACACTTTCCCATATATAATATTAGTAAGGATTGGGTGTAAAATCATGTTGTTGTTCAAAGATATCTTTTAAAGACGCATTTACACTAAGTGACACATTTACCTCAATTGACATTAACAGCCACATCTTCTGATAAAATTGCATGAATTTATATTTCCAGCAGACGTTGAATCGCCCCCACAAAAAGGGACATCTAGATAACACCACAGAATATATAATAGTACAAATAACATCTATGTGAGGACTGACGACCGAAAGAATAATGATTGCTACCTATATAAGTATTTTACTAGTAATTAAGAAATGTTGTTAGACAGCTTGTAGTAACTTTAATTTTGAATTTAGGATTTTATTACACTAATTAGGGCACCTGAGATAAGTCATTCAGATCTTGTACGTTTCACTCGTGCTTGCACTTAGCTGTATTTGCGCGGACGCGATGCACGATGACGGATTGACATCTTTCGAATATCATTTTAATGTTGGTAGCCATCTGAACTGGCATATTAATTTAATCATTTACAGTGTCATAAACGTTTTCTGCAAAAGCAATTTGGTAAATATTAATAGTAATATGCGATTCGTCTTTGGAATGATCTCCCTCTTGACATAAGGCAAAGTCAGACCAAGTCTCTGTTTAAGATCAAGTTGCGCAGACATCTTTTAGAAAAGTCTCATAACTAAGAGTCGTAATAATTATAAGGCAGATATATATATTTATTTATGTATATATAATGTTACGTATGTATATTTATGTGTATTTGTAAGTAGGTATCTATATTATTTTAAGTATGTATATTTTTTTAATATATATAATAGTAAGCTGTATGATATATATAATCATTTATGGTTATTTAGTAGGTATTCCATTTCTCGTCATTGCGACATTTCCTGCACCTATTAAGCTCTTATAGATCTCTGTTTGGCCCAAAGGTTAGCTGGTAGAGAATGCCTTCTGGCATTAAGTTCGCCTTTTGTACATTTTTTTTACTGTGTAATAAAGTTTAAATAAATAAATAAATAAATATGTTTTCCAAATAAAAATCACAAAATTCTCTTCACATGTACAAGGGAGGTACACCGAAGCTTATTAGGTTAAGTACTCCAACCAGTGGCACGTAGCCGGCGGCAAATGGCAATGTTTCAATGAGTTCATTGAATCGAAGCCTCCAATGCTATGCCTCTAGGGTTACGATCCATTTGGTTAATTACATTAGAAGCTACAGCTGAACATTAGTGAATAGTTATGGCAGGCATTCAAAACCAATATCAGTACCTAATCCATACAAATGGGAAAGTGTACCGTGTGTGTGTCTGTTTGTTTGTCCCTCTTTCACCGCAAAATGGAGCGACGAATCGACGTGATTTTTTAGGTGAAGATAGTTGAAAGGATGGAAAGTTACATAGGTTACTTTTTGTCTCTTTCTAACGCGAGCGAAGCCGCGGGCAAAAGCTAGTATGAAAATATAATTTAATATTGTCTTCGGTTACCGCGATAGTTACTAATGAAATAAAACTATGCAAACGGTTTATTAATAGAGCGGCGAGAGGGTCTCGGAAAAAGTTGATGTGACTGGAGAGTATACTGCTGACAAGTGGTATCGTTGTGATCGGTAGACTTTACTGAGTACGAAATAATGACTTGTCGCATTCTCAGACTGTGGGGGGGTTAACTATGACGTCACAAAGATCGCGGTCCCGGGTTTCATTTTTTTGCCAATTTGTCTAGAACCCCTTATCCAATTTTGAAAAATGAGGTGTCAATTGAAAGCGCATGCTGATTAAGATTTCTTATATGTGAAAAGTATAGTTTTGTTAGTTATTTTTTAATTAACAATAATGCAAAAAATACTTTTTTTTTACTCTCTTTTTTGATTTTTGTGACTCAAAAAGGCAATGAAAACGGCCACTTAGCTAAAAAATATGTTATATAAATCATTTAACTACATTATTAAGCTATCTGTTGCTTTTTAAATTTCTACGATCGGATAATAAATAAGCAAACTACAACCACATACCTGTAGGCGGGGAGTACCGCTTGACACGCGTTCCCATACATTCGGCGTCTATCAAATTACACCTCGCGCAAAATTCGTTTCAATCAGATATACCTCTAATCTTATTCATCGTAACCTATCAATATTGGTATCATTTGAAAGGATAATTAAAGTACTTTAAGAAACAATGTCAATCATTTTCTCAAAATCAATAATCGCCAGTCTGCGGTGGTTACAAAGGAAAAAAGTGGGTATGCAATTTGACTGGTTTCCTAGGTTTGATACCCTAGACGAGTTTAAATTAAAAGGGGAGGTAAAGGTGACATATGGGTTGTTCTCTGGCCTAAAAGCTACACAGAGGGTCAGGGGAGAAAAAAACTAGGGTTTAAGTTTAGTTTTAAGTTATTTTTTCCTTTATTTGTTGATTTTATTGTGTTTAATTTTTTTTTTTTAATTTTATCAAGGATACACGTTGGTTTCTTTTGTTAAAAGTTCCCTTTTTTATGAGAAATGTTATGAATTTTATGGCATTTTCCGATAGAGACTAAAATTAACTTTCAAATAAGGCCAAATAGTCATACTTTTACTTATATAATATTAAGGGTATGGCTATGTATCAGTAGGCCACATAGTCATACTTTTACTTATATAATATTAAGGGTATGACTATGTATCAGTATGACTATGTGGCCTTATTTGAAAGTTAATTTTAGTCTCTATCGGAAAATGCCATGAAATTTATAACATTTCTCATAAAAAAGGGAATTTTCAGCAAAAGAAACCAACGTGTATCCTTGAGAAAATTACAAAAAAATTTAACACAATAAAATCAACAAATAAAAGAAAAAATAACTTAAAACTAAACTTAAGCCCTAGTTTTTTTCTCCCCTGACCCTCTGTATAGCTTTTAGGCCAGAGAACAACCCACATGTCACCTTTACCTCCCCTTTTAAACTCGTCTAGGGTATCAAACCTAGGAAACCAGTCAAATTGCATACCCACTTTTTTCCTTTGTAACCACCGCAGACTGGCGATTATTGATTTTAAGAAAATGATTGAGATTGTTCCTTAAAGTACTTTAATTGTACTTTCAAATGATACCAATATTGATAGGTTACGATGAATAAGATTAGAGGTATATCTGCTTGAAACGAATTTTGCGCGAGGTGTAATTTGATAGACGCCGAATGTATGGGAACGCGTGTCAAGCGGTACTCCCCGCCTACAGGTATGTGGTTGTAGTTTGCTAATTTATTATCCGATCGTAGAAATTTAAAAAGCAACAGATAGCTTAATAATGTAGTTAAATGATTTATATAACATATTTTGTAGCTAAGTGGCCGTTTTCATTGCCTTTTTGAGTCACAAAAATCAAAAAAGAGAGTAAAAAAAAAGTATTTTTTGCATTATTGTTAATTAAAAAATAACTAACAAAACTATACTTTTCACATATAAGAAATCTTAATCAGCATGTTATACGCTTTCAATCGACACCTCATTTTTCAAAATTGGATAAGGGGTTCTAGACAAATTGGCAAAAAATTGAAACCCGGGACCGCGATCTTTGTGACGTCATAGTGGGGGGGCCCACAGTCTGAGAATGCGACAAGTCATTATTTCGTACTCAGTAAAGTCTACCGATCACAACGATACCACTTGTCGGCAGTATACTCTCCAGTCACATCAACTTCAAAACTAGACGACTTTTTTCAATTCCGCCGCCTTACTATATATCGCGTATAATGAATGAATTGGGATGAAATGAAATGAAATGAAATGAAATGAAATATTTATTTTCCAAGTAGGCATATTACAATGCGCTTATGAACGTCAAATAAAACTACGCCGGCTCTAACCCTACGCCTCAGCCTCGAGAAGATTTCAGTCCCCCTCAGTTGGAGGAGGGTATCCACTATGGGACCGGCAAGAAACTCGGCGGGCCACTTCTTTTCAAAACATTACATCTTATATTTAACATGCATTAAAAAAAAAAAAACAAGATACAATTTAATAAGCAAAAGTATTCATAAAAAAAAAATATTAACACAAGAAATTATACAAAGTACAAAGCTATTATGATTATGAATAAGAGATGTTAGAGATGTATAGAGTCTCTAAGTGTCAAAGTACATCTAAAAAAATTATACATGAAGAAAAAAACCGAATAACTAAAATAACTTTAGAGTTGTAAAAGACTCTTGTTGTCTTAAGCAAAGGAAAAAAAAAAATATATGTATACTTAATCTACTTTTTTCCTTGGAGATGTATATGGTCTCCAAGAGTCAGAAAGAAAAATAAACAAACAAGGACCGAACAGAGTGCCTCAACGTAATCTCATTCAAAATTAATGTTACATAGAATAGCATAGCCCCTATTAGCTGAAACAGACCGGTCTTCACAAACAGCACCCGTTCACGAATATGGCGCGCATCTCAGCCGATGAATTGTAAATTCATTATAAGCGATATAATCCGTTTGCATAGTTTTATTTAATACAATTTAAATTAATATGCCTGTGTGGTGACGGGTTAAGAATTTCACCACCCCCTTTCTTCCCGTGGGTGTCGTAAAAGGCGACTATGGGATATGGGTTAAATTGTGGCGTAGGCGAGAGGCTGGCAACCTGTCACTGCAATTTTACAGTTTCGTTTTCTTTCACCCCTTATTTGCCAAGAAAGTGGCACTGAAGCTTTAGTAGTTTCATGTGTTCTGCCTACCCCTTTATAGGATACATGGCGTGATTGTATGTATGTATGTTGTAAATTAATATAATATCTGAGGACCTAGCCTAAAAGTAGCTAATGGTGCGGCAATGTATCTCTATCACTTATTAATGCGACAGAGTGACAATAATTGCGTTTTATTTGTTACGAGGCCTTTGCCATTTAGGCTAAAAAAAAATTGTTACGACGCAAAGGAATGGCGTCTCGGTGATGCTCCTGGTACTTAGTTAAGTACGTATTGTAAATTAATTATCTTAAAGTACAGTCAATAATACACATTAGCAAACATACTATCTACTATTAACACTTTCGAAACCGGGCTCTACGCGGCGCTACGACATTTTCGCTACATACGGGGAAACCCATGTAATCGGCTACGCTTCTACGAGCGGTGTGCCCGACAGTCGGGTTCTTGGTAGCGAAAGTGTTAAGTGTGAGGGAGTGGCTTTTTTTCCTCTGCAGCTAACTCTGATAGTCCTTACTCCTTACCTAACCAGAAGTCTGTTGTATTAGACCCCATACCACAGATAATTAATAAGTTACTGACGTAACAGATCATTCACTTGTCCGCAAAACGATAAATACCTACGCTTTATTTAACTAATACTACGTAAAACTCAGAAGATTAGTGCGTGCAGCGCGACCACACAGGCCACTTCTTCATTCAAATGAACAGCTAGCGTGTAGGTAGGCTTGTGTCGTTCACGAACTATGAACTGTTAGGAATAAAATCCCATCAATGACCGAAATGAACTGAATCTTTCCGTGCTCTGAGAATCGGTCTTTGCTCATTTAGTTCATTATAGGATCGGCGAGCGCGAGCGGTTTGGATCGAGAACGAGTGTGTGAGAGAGCATCAAAAAAAGTCAAGTTTTCATATTAAACTTCGGTTACTTACAACCTTTGGGCCCGGAATGTTACTATCTGTGGACTATTCGTATCATTTTGACACTATTCGGTCCCATTCGTTCTGATCTTTCGGACCGCAGTGGTCGCTGGTAACTAGGCTAAATGAGCAAAAGACCTAAAAGAGCGAACTAGTTCGTGGGAGCGATTGAACGAGATCGGAGCGATCCGATCAACGAACGAAACGGCACAAGCCTACGTGTAGGTAATTAACGCGCGACCGCGAGCGAGTGACGTAGGCCGCCCATACATTTCACGACTCTTCTCTTTCCGAACAGACTAACAGAATTGTACGCCTAAGCACGGAACATAGGCAATATAACCTAACCTAACCACAAAATTAAAATTTAATTTGAAAAAACCTCCGGACGCGACATAATGGACCGATATTTTCATGAAACATGGCTTCGAACACTCCCGACTTAAACTTAGCTTTCAGACAAAGAAAAACTAAATCCAAATCGGTTCATCCGGTCGGGAGCTACGATGCCAGAGACAGACACACACAAACAGACAGACACGTCAAACTTATAACACCCCGTCGTTTTTGCGTCGGGGATTAAAAACTAACGCCGTGTCTTGCGTGGGCGACGGTCGCGCGACCGTCGCGCGACCGTCGCCATCACGTCTCATACTTCCATATCGATAAGGTTTGATTTCGTATGCGTCGCATCGCCGTCGCGCGACCATCGCGCGACCGTCGCCCACGCAAGCCACGGCGTAAGGAACACGTAGTACGTAGTAGGTATACGACGTCCGACAAAACAAATAAGCGCTCAGAAAATCGAATGCCCTGTTTTCGTTTACAAAACAAACTTTCCTTTTATGTTGGGTAACCTAACCCGCGTATTTGTTCTCCTCTCACCTTTTACAAGAAAGAAGGACTAGTCGAATGCCAAACTTGAAACTAGAATACAAGACAGACTCACATCATATACGCGTTAACTATTAATGGTGTTATTCCTTAACGCTTGATAAACCTGAATTAGATTAGGTAATTGACAGTTCAGGCCCCGTAGCCGGGTGGCATTTCTACGACGCGAAACGAAATCGAAATGCCGCAGAAAGGTAGTCTGGCTCTGTCGCGCCAATACGCAAGAGCGATAGAGATAGATAGCTACGAAAGAGATATTATCGTGAGCGTTTCGTCAGGGTTTGTGAATTCGGCTACGCACACTGTTACTTACACTGAGAGAAATTTGCATTGTGAATTTAACAAGTTTGACTTGTTGCGGGTTTATCCGTTTGAAACAAAAGTATAAACGGAATAAATCACAATATTGATGATACAAGTCGAATTTGTTCGAACAACAAGGTCAAACTTGTTACAAGATATTTGATTGAATCAGCCAAACAATTAAAACAATATGTGCCGTGTCGCTTTTATAAAATCGACTTGTTGATTCAAATATATTGTAGATTCAAATGACGAGTAACTTGTAGAATGTACTAGTTACACTTTTTTTTTATTCTATATTAAAAATCTTACATTTGTTCATACACCAGAGTGCCATGAAACCCTATCAGGTTTGTGTACTTACTTAACTTGTGTACTTAACAAAATTTAACTTGTTTTTTGAACCAAAGAGCACGTACCTAGGCGCTATTTTAACTAAAAAACTTGTTGAACGAACATAACTGGTTGTTTTTTCTCTCAGTGTATTTATGAAAGAAAAGGGCTAAGAGTCAAAAAAGTGTAGACTCAGCTTATGTAATTGGCTCGCCTTGGCTCCTGATTTTGGTCAGCTGATCGCATATACTCTTTTAAAGGACATATAAGACTACTTTCAAGCACTAGTGTGATAGTTTTCACATTATTAAAAATACTGTGAATGCTTTAATGGTACCTAATGCAAGCGAAATGACCCTGAAAACCAATTCTGATGTGAAATGTGAAGTTATATGAACAAAAAATTACTCTCATTTTATTAAAATTTATGACGACAACATTAGTAGGTACATAACATAGTCAGTATAGTCACAGTCGTGAATTATGAATTCGCGGTCAAAAAAGTCAGACATCTTTCTCGGGCTGGTTTAAAATCGAATTACTAACGCTTGCTTAAGCGGGTAACTCGCCTTTGTCAAGTCCGCGTTGCGCAGTGGGCTGTGGTGGAGAACGATGTAATTTTTAAAATAACACATATTGTTGTTAAACTTTTTAATTTAAATTAAGACTAGTTAGGGTAAAAATACTTATACTTACTACTGGGTCTGTGAGCCACGTATTCAAAAATTATAAATAAAACAACATTGTTATAAATCACAGTAATCTCACATTGGTCTTTAAGCGTCTTTATGTCAACTTCCGAATTTTGTAAAATATCGACAAAAAAAAAGACTTATACTTAATAACTTTCAAAATTTCGCAAGAATTTGTTAAATATGCTATGAATAGAATATTCAGATATAGGTACGCTAACGCATTGGTCCAAAGTACAAGAGTATTTATTACAATTTTCAAACGAAATTATTCCAAGATAAAACAAAACAAGTATTTTCGACAGCATATTTTTTATTATAGTAATAGACTAAATTCAAGGGCGTACCTATATAAAATTGCTGTAAGGTATTCCGTAACAAGCATTACTCTGTTGTCTGAAACTTTTATCTATTTTTAAAGAGAATAAACAGACTGCCGCCTAAACTACCGGTTTAGAATTACAAAGACGATGACTTGTAAAGGTTACAAGCATTTTCATTTGCTTTCAGTGTTTAATGGTTGTGCTTTGTAATTATTTGATAACCAAATTATGTACGTTCAGCTCGTTTGCCTCCTATCGCTAAAGATAAAATACAAAAAAGTAATGTCAAAAAAAGTTGACCAATTACAACAAAATAAATAAATATTTTTCCCCTCACTAGCTCGGAAACACGTGTTTTGTCCTTTAATACCAGCGGGTAAAAACGCATTTTATCCACTAGTGGGTAAAGTAATTTGACCTTGAAGAAAGTCAAAATAACTGCTTTAAAATTGATAGAAGTTGGTGAATCTAGTAATAAAGATGACTTTCCACCTGTGGAACTACTGGAAGCAGTGATAAACGCATTTTTTGCGTTGTAGTTTCCTCGCTATAATGAGGGGAAAAGTTTTGTGTTACACTCGGGTGCAAATGTATTTTACTTCTCGTGTGTTAAAAAACTCGCAAGTTCAGGATTCTATTCTTGAACCAACTTCAACTATAGAATCCTTTCACTTGCTCGTTTTTCAATTCCACACTCGGGCGTATAACAAATAAATACAACCCACGCGAATAAATAAATTAATGCCCGAGTTGTATAACAAATAACTATAGCACAATACTTACCTATTGTGTACCCACGCGAATAAATTAATTAATGCGGGCTGGCGAGTAATGTCAACTACTAATATTTTTCATTTTTTTTACGAAAAACACGCGCTGCTTTCGGGTCTGTGCGATATATGGCACGCGTGTTCAGTGGACACAACGGTAGTGCGCTCTAGTTCATGGTGGAAAACATGAAAAATATTTCGATTTGTTAAAATTACCCGTCAGTCGAAATTGTCCCCTATAACCTTAATAATTATTTACAGTTAACATAATGTATATTTAGTTATTTACTAGAACTTGTGTTACCTTACATATCTACCTATCTTTATTTAATTAAGATTGCCTATTCAACTGCGCAATGTAAACACAAGATATATATTATAGTTCATCAGTCAAGAAAATGATAATTAAATAGATACCACTTAATGTTCAATTAATTATTTCCGATCTTCCAAAAGGGGAAGCCGTTCATCTGTACACGAATGTATTGGTTAGATTAGAGCAGACATTAAATTTGATAGGCATGGTTGATACTGAATTAATTAACAGACAGTACGGTATATAACTAACGTGCCTAATATACGAATATACACTGATATCATTGGGATGCCACAAATAGAGCGCGGACGCGGCAGGCCCAGAAGGCGATGGAGGGACAAACTAAACACTTTCCCCACTAACTGGCCGGAAGAGGCACTAAAGGGAGTCATGGAGGTTAAGAGGAGAAGCCTTTGCCCAGCAGTGGGACACCATTATAGGCTAGCTAAAAAAAGCATATTGGGATATTTGAAGTATGCCATTCGGATGTCATTCATTTCGCTTGTGCCAGGGGCGGTTCACTCCGCGATTCTTTCGCTGAGCTACAAGTACATGCTAGCGGCCACGCATTCGCAGCCAATTCGGCGTTGACGACCTTTGCGCGACGCAATAGAACTCAATGTCGGCTGCTCGCGTGACGTGCGGTCCGTTTGTCAATGTCGGTAAGAATTATGAAAGGTGGCATAGGTACCTAACCTACATATTCTGTGCTAGCAAATTGCGAGGGTGAGAAGCACTTTGGCTGAATGATATCTCCGGATATCGTTCTGATGTCGGTATATGTCCGAATTGGCTTATAAGACGGGATGTGGTTGTAGTGATATTGAATTGGGAATTTCAGATATTGATGCGAACAATTTACTGTAAATACGAAGCAGCAAAGCGTTTATATGAATATTTTCGTTTTACCTACTTTTTTTATCGATAGAAATAAATTCATGAGTGTCGTCTACTTTAGTGCGTTTTCACATTATCCGATCCGTTATCGGATTTCGGAAGGATTTCAAAGGCAAAAATCAAAGATGGCGGCTCAAATGAACGGGTAATCGGTCCTACATCCGATATCGGATCGGATAATGTGAAAACGCACTTAGACTCACACGAAAACATACTTTTAGGTACAAATATAAACCCTTAAAATGTGTTGTGTTTTCAAGATATGAAAATTACTAAATTAATTCACCAAATTATACTACCTAAGATTGTTTCAAAATCCCCTATTTTTAAATCACCTAATATATCGTTAATTGGCTGATTAAGCGATACTCACTAAATATTACATAGTGATAACATAAAACATTGATTAAATATTTTTTTATTAATATTATACGGGATGGCGGGACGACCTTGATATCTTCACGACGAATTGGCCAGAAATGGCTCACCAACGGGATTTGTGGAAATCACGGGGAGAGGCCTTTGCCCAGCAGTGGGACACATAAACGGGCTATTAAAAAAAATATACCTACCTATATGTATAACAGTAACACATACTACATACAGCACAAAATAACAAAAATTCAACGCGAAACAATTACGTCGTAAGCTATAACTGCGCTTCGTAGCTATTTTGGAGTTTATGGCCGCTACATTTGTTCAGCTTTGTTTTGATAAAGAGCGTTTTTCGCGGCGGACTGACCGGAATTACTGGAAAATGCATGGTCACATCCATACTAATATTATAAATGGGAAATTGTGTGTGTCTGTTTGTTTGTCCGTCTTTCACGGCAAAACGGAGCAACGAATTGATGTGATTTTTTTTTAGTGGAGATAATTGACGAGATGGAGAGTGACATAGGCTACTTTTTGTCTCTTTCTAACCCCTTTCTTCCCTAAAATGGGGGGTGGATGTTTGTATGGAGCATACCGCAATTTTCGACTATAACGCGAGCGGAGCCGCGGACAAAAGCTAGTTATTGCATAAATTAAAAGCTAGTTAGATGGCCATTTTCATGTTTTTCCTACTCAGAATCACGAGCCCTTTCGATCTAGGACAAAAAAACAAGAGACAAAAAAATGGTCCCAAAATTTTCTATTAATTTGCATATTTTTCACTTTGAAACCCCTGTACAAAGTGTTTGAAAAGGGGTAACAAAGTGGAAAAATTGAATTTGGGACGCTTTTTTCCGTCTAGTAGGATGGAAAGGTCTCGTGATTCTGAGTAGGAAAAACATTAAATTTACCCATTTTGGAAAAAAAACTTTTTGAATCTTTTTTCGCTAAAATGCGATAGCACATTAAAATACAAGCTACTATTTGCGATTTCACGTACAAAGTAAGTAATAATACCTATTTCATTATGCGATCCGGCCCATTCTGTGTCACTGAGGGGGATTATTATACAATTACTAGATTTATACAAAAAAGCTGTTTTTAGGGTTCCGTAGTAAACTAGGAACCCTTATAGTTTCGCCATGTCTGTCTGTCCGTCCGTCCGTCCGTCCGTCCGTCCGTCCGTCCGTCCGTCCGCCGATAATCTCAGTAACCGTTAGCACTAGAAAGCTGAAATTTGGTACCAATATGTATATCAATCACGCCAACAAAGTGCAAAAATAAAAAATGGAAAAAAATGTTTTATTAGGGTACCCCCCTACATGTAAAGTGGGGGCTGATTTTTTTTTTTCATTCCAACCCCAACGTGTGATATATTGTTGGATAGGTATTTAAAAATGAATAAGGGTTTACTAAGATCGTTTTTTGATAATATTAATATTTTCGGAAATAATCGCTCCTAAAGGAAAAAAAAGTGCGTCCCCCCCCCTCTAACTTTTGAACCATATGCTTAAAAAATATGAAAAAAATCACAAAATTAGAAATTTATAAAGACTTTCTGGGAAAATTGTTTTGAACTTGATAGGTTCAGTAGTTTTTGAGAAAAATGCGGAAAACTACGGAACCCTACACTGAGCGTGGCCCGACACGCTCTTGGCCGGTTTTTTATGACCTAGTGCGAGAACTGGTTCATTTCTTGTCAGGGGGCCGATTTTCGAGTCTCACGCGTTCGAATTCAGAAAATTGTCACTGAAAATAAATAAGCAAGTCACCGTTTTCAACCGGTATTTTAGTGACAAAATCCCGTATGCGAGATTCAAAAATCGCCCCCCAGGTCGAAACTTCGGAAGGCCATCTGTACTGAAAAACGTCGTACGATACTCGTGCGAAAAGGAAATTTCGACCTTACTTTTTCCGCATCGTAATGTACTATTTACATGTTTTGTATTTAGGTCACCACCCCCTTTCTTCCCGTGGAGCCTGTGTGGTGACGGGTTAAGAATTTCACCACCCCCTTTCTTCCCGTGGGTGTCGTAGAAGGCGACTATGGGATATGGGTTAAATTGTGGCGTAGGCGAGAAGAGGCTGGCAACCTGTCACTGCAATGTCACAGTTTCGTTTTCTTTCAACCCCTTATTTGCCAAGAGTGGCACTGAAGCTTTAGTAGTTTCATGTGTTCTGCCTACCCCTTTATGGGATACAGGCGTGATTGTATGTGTATTTAGGTAACTATAGTAATTTAATATGTAGGTAATCATTATCTACATTCTACAAAAACGGAACTTTGTGTCATTACGCCTTGTCGTGTCAAAGAGAACTTATTTAAATTTAAATGAAATGAAAAACAGTACAACTCTGCGGGCGGTTTGTAAATTCGTTCCTTAATGTAATTAAACACTCGTATGCGAAACGTGGTTTTCGGAAAATTAAATATTATTTGAGACATTTTGTACGCGTGAGTATACAGGATGGAGTGGAGTCTAAGTATAAATAACAAGAACAAATATTTAAACGGGTGACTCCCCAGACTATCCCCCTATACCCCCTGGGATGGTCCTATTGTTTTAAATTTCTCTAATGCGGTGAAATGGCTTTGTATGAAATGGCAGTAATTTAGATTTGTGTTTGCCTTAGAGAACTTACTGTTATTTTATTTTGGAATAATTTTATTTACTACAGACGAAAGATGAATGAAGAATGAATGAATTGAAGACAATACCAAACTCTTTAAGGCCCACTTGCACCAACCACTTAACTCAGAGTTAATGGGCTGTCATCTGTCAAATTTCATATAAAATGGTGGGTTAACCCTCGGGTTAACCCTCCATTTTCGTTGGTGCAAGTGGCCCTTAGTGGTTGTACTTTTTTAAATACACCGTGTTTCACTTAACACTAAAAACCTGAAAACTGTTTGTTCAGAATCGAGAGTAGAATCGATTGAGCTATATCTTGATGGGGGTAATATTTTTTGTTTTAATTTGTATTATTGGTTATTGTTTACGTGCCCATTCTACAAATTTGTAATACAACATTGTGCATATCATATTGTTAGAGGTTGTATACCTTTTTCAGTATTTAAGGGTATTAATACTGGCTGGTTACTTGGACGATTATTTTTTGCGCTACGAGATAGACGTTGTGCGTCAGTTTAATTTTAAAGTTTATCATAAGTCATAACAAATTGAACTCGTACCTAATTACAACCTTGTCATTTTGAATTTTAGGTTTAAATTTGCTTACTGAGTCACCTGTCCAATTTGAAGTTTACTGTGACACAGGTTAAAGTGCTTTACATTGACATAGCTGTCTATTGGTAAACCTTATGTCGTTGCAGTAACGTACACAATTAAACAGTTTGAAGGTTTATGATGGTAGCTAGCAATTATTTTATTGAGTGTAGAGTTAAAAGCCGAGTAGAGCTGCACAGAAAATTTAAAACTCAATTTAAAAAAATAATAATCATCAGATTAAAAAATGAACATTATAGATACGTTTAAAAAAATAAAAATCAGTTGGGGTGTCTGAGCTTTTGAGTGATACCGGAAACACCGTGTATATTTATCATTCACCGTTAATTTACTTCTACTCATTTCTTCAAAGGTTGACTGGAAGAGATCCCATAAAGGGATAAGTCCGCCTACATTGTATATTACTGACTCTGTAACTGTGTCTCTTTTGTTTCCTTGTACAGTAAAGCTTATACATACATACATATACCAATCTAAGGGCATTTATAGTTTATACCGGCCTGGCCTAGCGCGTAGTGACCCTGCCTGCTACGCCGCGGTCCCGGGTTCGAATCCCGGTAAGGTCATTTATTTGTTTGACGGGTTCAGATATTTCTTCCTGAGTCATGGACGATTTCTATGTATACACCGTGTTTTTTTTTTGATTTCCGTTAAATTCGACACGTCGTTAGGTTCATTATCAGGAACCATCCTGTATATCACTTTTAGTCAAATTCGCAAAAAAAACTTTTTCGCCGTTTTGATACATAATAAATGAATTTATTAGTGTGAGAGACCCCTAAGAATTACATTTAAGATAGTGTCAAGTGATTGACGGCACATGTCAAAATAAATAACATTAGGAATTGGTAAAGGCTGTCACAGACGTGTTCAGTAATTATCTTAATTTTTTTAATAACTCGATAACCGTAAAAGTTAAGACACTTGTTTCTTAGAGAAATTAATTGTACCTATTTGATCTAAAGAACCTTCCCTTAAAGTTAACGGAATTCAATAAAAACAGGGTGTATAAGTAATTATAGATTATATTAGGTATATATTATATACAATAGTTGTCTGAGTACCTGCAACACAAGCCATCTTGAGCTTACCGTGGGACTCAGTAAATCTGTGTAGGAATGTCCTATAGGTAATATTTATTTCTAATCAGGTAATTACAATATATATAAGTTAGGAAAGTTCCCCAAAATCCGAAAAGTTCTTAGAGTGTTCAAGAATGTTTCACAGGAAATTGGCACAGAAAACTTTCTTTCGGGAAATAGAAAATGTCGATACCATACGAAAATAAAAGAAGTTTATGTGTATGGACTTTGGTCTGAAATAAAGATATTTTATTTTATTTTTTTTTTTTTTTTATGTATGGAACAAAGGGGAGCTTATATTATTGTATGAATTTTAAATCTAAATTAGATTAATTAGTAATCGTGTAGTTTACCTAATCTTAATATACTTTTTTTTTTTCCCCTAGCCTATAATTGTGTCCCACTGCTGGGCAAAGGCCTCCCCTTTCTTTCGCCACTCGTCACGATTTGCCGCCTGCTCTGGCCAGTCGCTGCAAAATGCGTCGAGGTCATCCCGCCATCTTTTCTTTGGCCTACCTCTGCCCCGGCTAATCTGTGGTGTCCAGTCGGTAGCCAATTTGGCCCACCGATCTGGATGCATTCGGCAGACATGTCCTGCCCAATCCCACTTGAGCCTTGCAGACTTAACACCCACATCTACAATACCAGTTTTGGAGCGCAGTTCGGTGTTCCTAACCCGATCGGTTCTGCGGACTCCGAGTATGCTGCGCTCCATTGCTCGCTGGCAAATCTTGAGTCGGGACTTTTGGGCTTCCGTCAATGACCAAGTTTGGGCGCCGTATGTTAGGATAGGCAGGATACACATGTCGACGAGTTTGCGCTTTAGTGTCAGTGGAAGGTTGTCCTTCATTAGCGTCTTCATGGACCAGAAGCTCTTCCAGGCGTTCTCGATGCGTCGATCGATTTCTTTGCACTGCCTGTTTTCGAAGGATGCTGCGACATATTGGATATCCTGTCCATCAACCGTGACCGTATCTTTCCCCCTGTTGGTCATCAACTTGGTTTTGGCCATGTTCATTGTGAGTCCGACTTCAAGACTTGCCGTGCTAAGGTCTTGTAGCATTTGTTGTAGATGGGGTGCAGTGTGGGAGAACAAAACGATGTCGTCTGCAAATCGCAAGTTAGTTAATTTCTTGTTGCCGATATCAATGCCCATTTTTTCCCACTTAGTCGCAAACTTTTGGAAAATATGCTGTAGGCTTGAGGTGAATAATTTTGGGGACAGCGGGTCGCCTTGCTTGACTCCCTTTTCTATGCGAAATTTTGCAATTTAACACTTTCGCTACCAAGAACCCGACTGTCGGGGCCAGCCGATTACATGGGATCGTGCGAAAATTTAATGCTTGCGGTGCTTTGCTGATAAATGTTTCCAACGAGTTCAATATAAGCATTTTCTATATTTTGCTCACGCATTGCGGAGAATACAGCAGAATGTTTGACACTGTCTGAATATACTTTTATATTCTGAAAAAAAATAAGTATATTTACGATACTTCGTAACTCGTGTCGATTTAAAGCACTCGTCCTTTTTTCCGCACTTGTATCGTAATGTAGGTACTATTAAGTTGGGATATTTCATAACGCACTCGTACGTAGTTGCTTCTTTTACATTTTCATCAGGTAACTTTACTCTACATGCGGATAAATGCAATTTTCTCCGTAGATTGATCAGGTTCTGTGCAATAGAGCCACCTGATGTAGTCACATATCGTCACTACTTTGAAAAAATCTCGTATCTCACTCTGCTGCTCAAAGTTAAAACGCAGTAAGTCTATATGCATTCCATACATACTTACTACAATTTTCTTTTCATTGACAGACGAAGATACAAGTTTTTTTAAAAGTAGTGATGATATACTATTTGCTTCCAGTAACTAGAGCTACGAGCTTGCTCACCTCTAAGTTGGTTACATAGCAAAGTACTTATTGTAATGAAATGAAATGAAATGAAATGAAATGAAATGAAATTTATTTGATAACAGATCGTTACATGTCAGTACTAAATAATATATTATGTTATTATTGTGTATTAAACTCAAATATATTTATTTCATTTGGTATAAACAATATCTATGTTAAACTATATTATAATTATAGTATACAGTTATAATTATTTATATTTATTATGTAGGTAATGTTTGATTAAGACGCTACAGGAGCGAAAATTCTAAAATGGAAAGGAGCCCCCCTTTCAATTTGGGAATCTTAGTTAAATACACTAGTGTTTTAACTAGATTTATCCAAAAAAGAATTGTCCATTCAGAAGAACTCAGTCAAAAGATATAGCGAAAAAATCTTTAAAATCGAGGTTCCGCTCTCGTCTGTTTCCTCCTTCAAAACTTAATCAATCGTAACGGAATTTGAGAATTATCTGTGTCGGACCGTTTAGTTTTTTTGGCTAATTGTTACCAAGTTTGAATATTGATTATTCAATATAAATAAATGGGTGTGTAAATATATATTTTTGAATACGTCAGGCAATGAAGCAACGTAACGTAGGTGTTTCAACTGACGGAAGGAGACGAGACGGTCGCTCAGCGCTGTGAGGCGTGCATGCTTCCGCTTGGTCCAAATAAGCTTTGAAGTGTAAAGGGGTAGAACAAAATCAATAACTTATCAGTATAACAAATAATAACTGCCGTGCGAGCAATGCCCCGTGTGGTGACAGGGTAAGAATTTCACTACCCCTTTCCTCCCGTGGGTGTCGCTAGAATTCGACTATGGGTTATGAGATCAATTGGGATATTTTTTTTTCTTTCAACCCGTTAGTGCGTTTTCACATTATCCGATCCGATATCGGATGTCGGACCGATATCCCATACATTACAGGCGCCATCTTGGATTTTTTCTATTGAAATCCTTCCGACATCCGATATCGGATCGGATAATGTGAAAACGCACTTATTTGCTAAGAATGGCATTGAAATTTAAGACGTTTTATGTGATCTGCCTACATTTTTTTGGAAATACACAATACAGGCTTGGGTTAGGTATGTGAAAAATGTCTTATATGACATGTAGCTATGTGAGATCGAGCTACGATATGGAACGGACTGTCGTGCACTAAATACTTAAGTATTAGTTTTTTATCGCAAGCAAGTCTAACATAAAAGTTCATTACATGACCAATCGCGTTAGCGTAGCGGAGGGAAATTCCTTTGAAACCGCACGGCCACCGTTTAGTTTCCAGAAAGATGAACGTCTAACCAGTAAATGGTGCGGTTCAAGCCCCGTAGCAAACATTCAAATCATTTGATGACCAGTCTGGCTCAGTCGGTAGTGACCCTGCCTGCTAAGCCGCGGTCCTGGGTTCGAATCCCGGTAAGGGCATTTATTTATGTGATGAGCACTGATATTTGTTCCTGAGTCATGGATGTTTTCTATGTATATAAGTATGTATTTATCTATTTAAGTATGTATATCGTCGCTTAGCACCCATAGTACAAGCTTTGCTTAGTTTGGGGCTAAGTTGATCTGTGTAAGGTGTCCCCAATATTACAAAAAAAAAATCTTTTTTTATATAAATAGGCTTAAAAAATAGGCTTATAAATAGACATGGCTATAGACTGAAGGCGAAGACGTGGCCTACAATGAAGTGGATTCGTCCAGAAAGAGCCTATTCAGGTTCATACTTCATTTGAAAATCGCTTGGTTAACGCTTTGTAGTGTACGAAACGTAACGTCACTGTGGCGACTAAGTCGTTTGGACACATCCCTCTATCTACCCAAGGGACAAACCACACATGCGACAGGCGTTCCATGAATGTTCAGATTGTCACTTAAGCTACGTAATTACAGTGTTTTGCTAAAAGATGCGTACAAAATATGTAAATCCAAATTTGCATATGCCAGCCAATCTCCCGTCATATGCAGTTATTATGCAGCATAACTACGTGTTAACGCGGTAGTTATGTACACCGACAAAGCGTGTGTGTCTAGTGTCAATTAGGGGCGGAATTGGGTCATCTGCGGCTTACTCTCTAAATACTGTCTGGTTCCATAAGCTCGCGTGAATAAATTGTAGCTGGAAAGGTCACGTCCGAAGTTAGTACGAGTACATATAAAATGTAGGTCTCTGTAGCTTATGCAGGTGAAAATATATTTCGGGGTTAGCGGATATCGGGCCTTGCATTTTTAACAGAATTTCCAGCCGCTCAGTACTGAAATAGATTTGATGTATTTGTCGCAATTTAAAATATGGCTGGGTACATGTAATGCTGCATTTTACTTGGTTGGTTAAATAATGATGTTGCAATATAACGAAAAAAAAAAACGAAATTTACGGATGAGTTTGTGATTACACTGATTACTACGACTCGATAAGTTTATACTTACACTGCTACGACATTGTACAAGATATTTTTTATCTAACAAAGTTTTGCGACTTGTTTCATGTAAGCACGTAGTAACTTATTTAGCTAGATATAATACTCGTTATCGACCAACTCCAGGAAAACAACTTATCAGCAAATAATAACCTAACCACAAAATTAAAATTTTGAAAAAAACCCCCGACTGCGACATTGTTGACCGATTTTCATGAAACATGGCTAAGAACACTCCCGACTAACTCAGCTTTCAGACAAAAACAAACTAAATCTAAATCGGTTCATCCGTTCGGGAGCTACGATGCCACAGACAGACACACACACAGACAAACAGACAGACAGACAGACAGACAGACAGACAGACGGACGGACAGACAGACAGACACGTCAAATTTATAACACCCCTTCGTTTTTGCGTCGGGGGTTAAAAACTATTGAATGAGACGTTTATGATTCAACGATTCCCAAGCTAGCAACATTCGGAGATTATTGCAGTTACTGTTGTTTAAGTCGTAATCTAATATTAAGTTATTATTCTCAGTATTTATTTTCTTTCTTAGGCTAGGTATTTTACAATATGTATATAGTAAAAATAAAATATAAAAACATTTACAAAACAATATAAAAACATATAAACATATTATAAAAAACCTAACCTAGGGTGCCGCCAGCAGCGGGGCAGGGCCCAAGCTGCCGGTGGTTAGGGCTGCAGAGAGAGGAACCGTCGGACTATCCGTGCCGTGTCCAAGATCACCGCCTTCTGCATCTGGCCCTTGATCCAGCCACCTAGCGAGAGTCAGAACGTTCGCTGAAACGACTATCGGACCAATGATCGTTGATCCAAAATCCCACATGGCGGTTATCTCATGAGCCAAGTCTAGGTTAAGTTATTTATTATTATGCAGGACAAAATGCGCTTAAAAATTAAGGAGCTGTCCAGCTACTAATCATATAGGTCTACTAGTCATATACCAGTGGCGGGGCGTGAAAATTTTCGTTGGTCGTCGGAGGGGTTTTTGGAATCTGTTTTGTATGGACTTCTACAGATACTAGAGAATTTTAGGGAACCCGTTGGGAATCGAGTTGTATCGACGCTCCGCCACTGATAGGTACATACCTACAGTAATGTTATAGGTGCTCATCTCAAAGAGTTCCGGCGGACGAACACTTAAGCTGAAAACTTGGAATTTAATATTAGGTCTCTCAATGCAGATAAATGCGAATCTTATTGCAGCCTATTGCAGCCAAGACGAACTCAAGTATGAACGAACCTTAATTTTAATTTTGACTCGGCATTTGGGAAGTTTGCGAACATATTTTAGAAGAAAAATCGCGTTTTCAATTTAATATAGCGTCTGCAAAATGGAGCGGTTGACTGCCATAATGTTGTTTTCGTAGTTTGTTTTGTCAAAATTATTTATTAGTAAATTATATTTGAGAACAATGTGCTATGTGCGCAGACATGAAATACATACCTACATACAAATCACGCCAGTATTCCAAAATAAAAGGTAGTTAACTACTTAGGTTCTATTTATATCAATTAAGGGGTAAATAAAAGGTAACGATATTGTCATATTTCAGTCACAGGCTGCTAGTACATCACCTACAACGAGACTCACGGGAGGAAAAGGGGTGGTGAAATTCTTAACCCGATACCGGAGAGGATTGTTTTTGAACTAAACCTAGGTACCTAGTTAACTTTACTTTACGTCTTTCAATAACTTGCAACGACATCTAAACCTACTACCGAGTTTTCAACCAGTTTGTACTTAAAATAATAGCTTCTTATCTACCTTCTCAATATAAAGATAGATATAATTAGTAACGCCGCAATAGGAACAGAAAACGGCCCTGCTTATCTATAGAATTAGGATAAGAGTTTGTGAAAATGACGAGCGGTAAGTTCATTAGCGAAATCTCGGCTCAGGGGAGCAGACACGAAGCGTAGGTCTGTTATTCTTATCTTTGTACCCATACAACCATTTCAGTCGCAAAATCTTCAAATCAGTAACTAACTGTCAAATGTGACATAACGCGTGGTAACGTCGTGCAAACAATGCGACCGTATTGATACAATAACAAAATGTAGTCGTCGTGTGCACTCGTTACGGTAACAAAATGTGTACGAATTTGTGGCTGTCAATGTCACTGTCAGAATTACTTTTAACGACACTTTATTAGTCGACGTTTGCACACATAACGGTAACAACATGTGGACGAATTTGTGGCTGTCATTGTCACTGTCAGAACGGTTTCTGACAGTGACATTGACAGAATTTGTACACACATGTGTAGGTCTGATTACCGAACTGCTCCTAAACCACTGTATCCGCAAATGACAATCTGAAATACGAAGGTTTCTCAAACTGTCTTGTGAAGTTGTGGACTGGTTGCTTTGAATCATTTAAATATGAGCGAATTAAATAATAATAAACGACGACGACCATTTAAGCACTCTTCGACATTTTATAGAAATGTGGGAAAGTTAATAAAAGTGCAGAATGATAATACAAATAGATAAGCACTTTATATATACTTAATGTATTAAATATATAATTTTTAATTCTTATTGATAAAAATGAAGTGTAGTGTTGCTTTACACAATAAAAGTAGGAATCAAATGAAATAGAGTATTTACTGTGATATTAATAGAATTTCTGTTGCGCAATGATAGTTTTTTCAGTACAGATGCTGCTTTTTTAACGCAGTAGTGCGAGCAAATCAAGCAATGATTCTTTTCTTGTCTGGTCGAAACTCTTAGCTTAGATTTAGGTACTGAAAATCGTCGTACGATACACGTGCGAAAAGGACATTCACAACTCGTGTCGATTTAAAACACTCCCTTCGTTCGTGTATTAATTTATCGCTACTCTTATCGATTTTCCTCTTTTCCGCACTCGTATCTACAAGTATTTTGTTTGGGTTACAAAAAAAACACATTATTTACTCTACTACGTTTTATTTATGTCTCTTTAACATTACAAATTTGTAGACACTTATCTATACAAAAATCTTGACAAAAGAAGTACAGATCGCTGAAATTAATGTTGATAGTAATATTAATGACGACTACTTCAACAAGTGTCAATTGTGAAATGCCGCAAAATACTAGTTGCTCTATAGAAGACCATAATAATATGATCCCCGATCCTTTACAACCCAGCAGCTCGGTACGCACGTTACAATTTTTTTTAATCTTCTTTAGTGAGGGCAACTGAGTACGACGGCATATTTAATTGTTTATAAAGTTTGAGGATACCTGGAAAAAATTAATACAAGAAGCCATTTTGAAAATATAATAAATATTCACTGCTTTCGGTCACGCGTGTACGCTGCGACCATTTTGCGACCGTTTGTCGACCGTTTGGTGACCGTTTGGCGACTGTTTTTTACATGGAATATTACCGTCTTAATCCATATTTTAACAACTTTATTGGTTTTCTAGGCATTATTTTTATTATTTCAGTATAGTATATGCACCGGAGCACTAAAACTTCACCAATCAATATACATAACACGCAAACACCGAGTAGTCAATAATATTATTACTGGTTAAACTGAGGTAAATTGATGGCGCGTTGATAAATTTAGACTTATTTTATGAAATCACTCGAGCAATTTAATTGGCCATGGTAATTAGCCCACATTATATTACAAATGCAAACAATATTTTATCTTTAATAAATTCTTACGCCATTACATTTTAATGTCATGATTTTATTTCTTTTTTACTTTGACGTCTCTGACAGTCGCCATTTGAAAAGAATGAAATGAACGAATGATTTTGGGAAAGTAGTCGCCAAACGGTAACAATGTGTGCACGCGTAGTGCACACTTCTGTCACTTCTGTGACCATTTGTGCCTGTTACCAATCGTCCCCATTTGGGTCGCCGCGACTAAACGTCGACCGTACTGCGACTAAGCATTGAGACCCGAAGACCTGTGTGTACACAAAATAGGAGGATTTGCGTAGGAACGGCGACCGATTATGGTTATATGGGTATTTTATACGTTTTGTTTTTATTTCGAAATAAGGTAATTGTAATGGTAAAAGTACCTAACAAAATATACTTTGTGATACATTGTCACTATTTATTCAGGTAAAATACCTTATAATGGACGGTGATGCCATTATGGAAAAAAAATACAAATCCCTAAAACTAATTTCCCAAAATTAGTTTCTAAAAACTGACGGCATTGTACCACAAACAAGAGTAATAAAGCTGCTTAATTTTGAAGTTTCATTTAATTCAGTTATTTCTGAAGGATTTGGCGGCAAGACAAAAGTCATCAGTTTACTGAAAAAAATATCAGCACGAATTCTTAGCAATATCGTTAAGAGAGTTGAGTTGATGTAAAAAAATAATAAATAAATAATACTCGGTGTAAACTTGAATGAGTTTTACTTACTGAATTAACCATGAGATAAGGTATAACTAGCTTTGTTATTGTCACTCCATACATATCAAGAAATAGTGTTATTTTGCGAGTGTCCATAACTGGAACCGGAAAACTGCATACCTCCTATGATGGATAAGGAACAATTTACGAAACCAAAATTTACAAGAAACAATCCTATGTTAAAATAACGCAAACAATTTTTTTGGGGTATATAAAATTGACTCATTGATTATCAGTTGGCTTGTAAAATTTAAACACTATCCATAATGGGGGATCCATTACTGAAGATCTGGTGTCCATGACTGAAAAAAAAACACCTAGTTTTAATTTGTTAACTATGAGGAAACCAATAGCAGTATATATTCTGTAATACGCCTGAAATGTAAAAGAAGGATAGGACATTCAAGTTTTAACACACTTAGCGGTAGAAATTTTACACGAATCAGTGAAATATCAAAAATAGGCAAAATTTTATCTTAAAGTGTCCATAATTGGGTCCGTTACCTTACGAGTAATATATATTATTATTATTATTCCATGAACGATTTGGCGTCCTGCTTTATTCGTTATTCTTAAAACGAGAAAAAAAATCAAGAGTGTGAGAGAGATTATCTATGTATCTAATACCGGGTTTTCGGGGGTGAAAAATCGGTCCAGTTTAGTTTTAGGTCCCGGGAAACGCCAATTTTCGAGTTTTCATACGTTTTTCTCTCGCAATTTTAAACTAAAAAAAATACGGTATATTATATAGTCTGGTATGTCTAAAAACACGATATAATAAAATAGATCTCCGAGCGAAGCTCGGTTGCGCAGGCACTATATTATCATATGTAGAATTGTAGATGTACAGTCAGCTGCAAAAGTGCATGGTGAATTTATCAATGAATTCATTCATAATTTCTCCATGCAATTTTGCAGCTCACTGTACGTATTGATATTTTAATAACATACGTAAACGGTAAGAAACCATTTCTATAGGTACTTTACTGCTCTAGCTTTAGTTACAGTGGTGTTTAGCACCAATATAAGAAGATGTCTGTTTACGCAGTAAGAAGAGTATCCAGTTAGCTCCCGACCTCGCGTAAAGGACACTTTTGCGCCTGTGTTTATATTTCATGTCTGACGGAGCTTCATAAAATTCACAAATGTTTGTTTCATAATAATATGTACTCTTACCTACGTACATATATACACAGTGTAACATGAATAATCCCAAAGATTTTAACCACGCATTCTTGATGGAAAAACAAGAGGGTAAAACTCTCATATACATTTGTGTAAGTATATTTTTCGTTAAACTTAGCTTTTGGAAAATTTTACACAATCATGTGTCTATTTTTGATTATCTATGCCGCAATAGAAATTTTTTTATTTTTATAAAAAATTCTGTAAAAAAAAGAGTAGAAATCAAAAACGAGAAAGTGGCAATATTGTATCGACGTCCTGATTTCTTTCATAATTATGTATCAAACCTCAAACCCCTTCACCATCGTCATCATACAACTCTTTATTTTTTTACTCCTTTTTGCTTGGCTTTAAATGAGTTTTTAGTTTTTAAATGTTAAAATATTTCTAGTTATTCAATTTCTTTATGTTACACTGTGTATATTTATAATAGCGACATAAAAGGAAAGCCCGGTAAAGCTTCAAAGCAACGATAGTCTCGGGGCCCCGGTTCAGAAGCATGTCGTGCTCAAACAATAACGCCGGTATATTGTCAAGCATGTTACGTCTCTCAGGTAAATCTTATCAATATTGCCTGAGGCATATCAAGCTGAAATGTCGCTTTGAACTATAAAGATAAATATATTAATTTTGTTTATCTACCTTAGGTATTTAATATACAGTAGCGAAAAAAAATCTATCATATTTTTTCGTACACACTTGCATCAGGTACTTATTTCATATTTTTTTAAGAACGGCTATTGCGATGTCGATGAAATTTACAATATACCTAGGTGCGTATGAAAAAGACAATTTGGGGTTGCCCAAATTGTCTTTTTCATACGTTTACACTTCAAGGTTCATTTTTAAAACAACTTGTGTGCCCGAGTTTTACAGGGTAGCCCTGTGGGCCTTAAATAGTAAATTAATGATGAGGTGTAATTTACCACGGGCCACGTGTAATGGGTCCTAATTAAGACTCGTAAGTATTCAAATATATTTTTTTAATGGTGATACAATTGTTGTTTACTTGATATTAAAGTCTAATTTTAAGAATTTTCGACTTATTGTTTTCGATATTGGCCAGTATGATCCATTTTTTTTCCGCTACTGTACAGCCTGGCAAAAAAGAGTCATCATTATCATCATTCGCCTGCCCTTATCCCATTCATTTGGGGTCGGCGCAGCATGTCTTCCGCTTCCATACCTCCCTATCATCCGTCATTTCATCATTCACTTGCTTTCGCTTCATATCATCTCTCACGCAATCCATCCACCTTTTCCTCGGTTTTCCTCTCCCGTTACTTTCTTCCTAGCAATAATTTTTAAGAAAAAAAAACCGTCGCCTTTCGGGTTCTGGTGAAAGCTACTTGCGAATGTTGGATTATGTAGAAATGTGTAAGTATTTTTTTAAACTGCTTTTAATGCTTTAATTATTAGATGGCAACACAAATGAATATACGTATAACGTTAAGGTTTGAGGAGTTTCCTCAATTCCTCATGAATCCTATTATATTATAAGAAATCGAAGCTTGACAAACTTTGACTTCAAAACTTATGCTTAACAAACATAACTAAATAAAGTGTCACTGTTCTGAACTTAAATGCATGCTTTTCTTACAAAAATACCAAAGTCACTATGAGTGTGCCGTTCAGGTTTGAGGAGTTTGGTTCTGCCATCATCAGCAGTTCCACTGCACCAAATGTCACTGTTCTGGACGAAAGTGCATGCTGTTCTTATAAAAATACCACAGTCACTATAAGCGTGCCGTTCAGATTTGAGGAGTTCGGTTCTGACCATCATCAGAAATTCCACTGCACCAAATGTCACTGTTCTGGACGAAAGTGCATGCTGTTCTTATAAAAATGGCAAAGTCACTATAAGCGTGCCGTTCAGATTTGAGGAGTTTGGTTCTGGCCATCATCAGCAGTTCCACTGCACCAAATGTCACTGTTCTGGATGAAAGTGCATGCTGTTCTTATAAAAATACCAAAGTCACTATAAGCGTGCCGTTCAGATTTGAGGAGTTCGGTTCTGACCATCATCAGAAATTCCACTGCACCAAATGTCACTGTTCTGGACGAAAGTGCATGCTGTTCGTATAAAAATACCAAAGTCACTATAAGCGTGCCGTTCAGATTTGAAGAGTTCCGTTCTGGCCATCATCAGCAGTTCCACTGCACCAAATGTCACTGTTCCGTACCTAAATGCATGCTGTTCCTTTAAAAACACAAAAATAACCATATGTATGCCTTTCAGATTTGAGGAGTTCCCTCGATTTCTCCAGGATCCCATCATCAGAACTGGGTTCTGAGAAAAATGGGACCAATCTGTATGCATATACATTCAATCAAAAAAAAAAAATTTCAAAATCGGTCCAGTAACGACGGAGATATCGAGGAACAAACATAAAAAATAAAAAAAAAATAAAAAATAAAAAACATACAGACGACTTGATAACCGTCCTTCTTGAGATATGAGGCTCCCGTTAAAAAAGAGTACTTAGAAAATAATGGGGGCGCCATCGTCTAATAACCGCTGTGCATGTGGAAGCTATTTTGACACTTCTGTATGAGAAAAGTAAGTGTATCTACGATTTAAAACAAATAAATCCGTTTCTACTCTTTTTTGCCAACCTGTAAAAGTGTGCGATTTCAAACCGGAGGTCGCAGGTTCAAACCTCGGCTCGTACCACTGTTTTTCAGAGCGTGTGTCGTATGTTCGAAATCGCATTTGATATTTTCTTGTCGCTGTAAACGAAAACATCGCGAGGAAATGGGACTAATCCCAATACGACCATTCACCCTCTGCGTTGGAAAGTCAAATTGCAGTTACCTTCGTAGAAACGACTGCTGTGTACGCCAAAATCCAGAGATTTGTTGCCGAAGCGGACCCGAGACTCTCAAGAGCCATGGTTGCCGAGATAACTCTAGGAAGAAGAATCTTAGAAATACCTACTGTTATGTTTTAGGAGTTGACTTAGCTATTCATTTACATTCTATTTTCTATTCAAGCCCGAAAAATCCTATGCAATCCTTAAAGCCATAAAGATGTCGGCTTACTGATCAAGGAAAAACATTTATTTATTCCGCTCATATTATCGAAATTAATGGGCACAATAACTTCTAATGACAAACAATAAATAGTGGTGATACTCGTTTACTCATTGTGAAGAATAGCGTCAATGGCTTTTGTAATAGATCGGGCCGCGGATGATGAAAATTATACAGGAAAGGGCTCTATATACAGTTTATTTATACAGGCACAGGTTAGGCACATTACACAATTATCTACACGGATATATACAAAAGAAAAGGCTATTTACACATAGTAATTACAATTTGAAGTGCAAAACTATACATATGAGCCTTGTTGACATTTCGTAACACACTGAAAAAATCTGTACATAAACAAAAGACGCGCGCTGGCATGCCGCCCGTAGCCTAATGTCATTTCTACGACGCGAAACGAAAACGAAACTCCGCAAACGGTAGTCTGGCTCTGTCGGGCCAATACGTAAGAGCGATAGGGATACATATCTACGAGCGTTTCGTTTCGTGAGCGTTTGTGCATTCGGCTACGCACGCTGGTCAACTTCACAGTCGCTTACGCTTCGTAACCGTTTCATAGCTCTCTCTATCGCTTTTCTGCAGTAGCGCAACGCAGCGAGACTGCGTTTCGACTGCCTCGTAGCGTCAAGGATTGACACTTCGATTAGATTGGCTTTAATGTGTGTATGGAAGGTTAGTGTACGTGAGATTTGATTTTGATTATCAAAATTGTGTGATGTTACATCACAATAGTCGTCATAAAGAGTTTTGAGCCCAAGTACTTTAAATTATCGAAGGTATTCCCGAAAAAAAATGTTTTGTTATTATATAGAAAGCATCATATAAATGACATACCTACTTAAACATAATCTTCTGCATTAAGGAAATCGTTTCCGTTGCTGCGTACATTAGTTACCCGCTCTATGCATGCAAACATCTTGCTCGAGGCGAGGAAAATAGCAACCGCGAAGTACAAAACTACTTTTATTGTTGCGGTGGAGATTATTTCTGTTAAGTAAAACCTTAACACTAGAGCCTTTATTTTTATTTGGTTCTATAGACACTGCTTTAGTTTTGGTTCTATAGACACTGAGACACGAATTAGGTTTCCATAATTAATCGCCTCCCGGGCTAATTAAAACTCAATAATGGACGTCAGCTCTCACTCTGTTGGTTGGTTGGAAAATGACAGCCACGGGAAAAAAATCACGTTTGCTTCGACTCCCGTTTCATGCTTTGTCTGGTGAGAGTTAAAAGCTTTATAAACTAATAAAATCGTCAACCGGTTGTATCGCGAAAAATCATGATTTTTGGTCTAGCTGGTCTAGGGTTGCAAAAAAACGGTTTTTTTTCTGGCTTGAAAAAAAACATGAAAAAAAACCGTGAAAAAAAACAGTTTTTTTTCTGGAGTATGTTTTTTTTCTAAAGTACGAAATCTCAAAATTTGCAAAGTAGTTAACCATGGTGCTCAGCTGGTCTGATGAATACCTAAGCTGAAAATACTAAAAAATACACGCTCCTCTTTTATCGTACATAGATAGTACCTATGTTCCCTGTTCATCTCGATATAACTAGATATATAATTACTTCTGCTGTTTTTTTTTAATTAGATTATTCTGCGTTTATCGTCCACGATGAACTAGGTATTCGTCGTTACGAGTCAAATCACATGTCTTCGTAAACGGCACGACCGATTCGCCATAATCCAGGGCAGATGTTCCCTGTTCATCTAGACTTAACTAGAATCAATTTATTAAAATATTAATTACATTAACATATTACACAATAAAAATTACACGTCAAAAAAAAAAACTAAACCTAACTTAACCTAGATATGACATAAAGTACACAAACTATTTTATGCAACCAATCTATTCTTAACTTACTTAACTAACTATCAGTCAACCCCCCCCCCCCCGCGTCATCCCCGGTGCAAAGGTGCCCAACACGCTCGCAGCATTGCCACGCTGAATCGCGATGGACAACCTCTGCACCAGGAATGACCCGGAGCGGGGATCTAGGCCCCTATCCCTCAAACGGTTCCCAACCTCTTTAAAAAACTCAATTGCCTCTGCACACCAACAGCCTGTCGTTTCCACCGCCAGAGGCACAAACAAGTAACCCTCCAACCCCGCTTAACTAGATATGTAAAATTTAATTATAGGTGAAAAACTTTAGAAAGTCACCTGTTGTATGATGTGTGAGTGACGTGTTCGAATAGAGAACACATATTTAAAATTTGTAACACAAACAAAACAAACGCCTATTCGAACACGTTACTCACACATATAACAGGTGACTTTCTTAAGTTTTTCACCTATATATACTTCGCTGATTTTTCAAATTAGATTATTCTGCGTTTATAGTCCACAATGAACTAATTATAGGTATTCGTCGTTACGAGTCAAAACACACGTCTTCGTGAACGGCACGACTGCGTCGCCATAACCACGGCAGAGTTCGGTCGATACTAACGTGCCGGCAACAGGTGCTCGCGATACGCCCAATACGGACCGCGTTCCGCAGCCTTTATCTGATGTCGGATTACGAACTACTTATACGCCAGTTGTAAAACGATTTTGTTACTACCTTTATGTTTTGTAAATAGTATTTTTGTGTAACTTTTTCTAAAATAAGTAAGTATCATAAATATCAAGGTGTTTTCGGTTAAATATAAAGTACCAGTCGTATTGTGATCGAAGTTTATTTTGGCATGTGCACATGTATAGATTGTATAGTTGTAAAAGTCCCTAAACAATGTTAGTCATTTTGAGGAGTAGGTACCTACAGTCTACATTTTAGTTTTTGGACCTCATACTGAAAACACCTGGGAATGGGTACTTATAACGATTTTTGAGGGACTGTTAAAATGACGACTACTTATCTACAATTTTTCTAGACATTACGGTACCTAGACAAAATAATTAAAGTGATTCCCACGTCAAGCTCAAGGAAGCTTGTGATATGTATATTTAATGAACATAAAATAAATAAATAAATAAATAAATAAATATTGGGGGACACCTTACACAGATCAACTTAGCCCCAAACTAAGCAAAGCTTGTACTATGGATGCTAAGCGACGATATACTTACTTAAATAGATAAATACATACTTATATACATAGAAAACATCCATGACTCAGGAACAAAATATCTGTGCTCATCACACAAATAAATGCCCTTACCGGGATTCGAACCTGGGACCGCGGCTCAGCAGGCAGGGTCACTACCGACTGAGCCCGGTCATAAAAAAACATCTATGATTCAACGACAAATATTTGTACTTATAACACAAATAAACGCTCTTACCGGGATTCGAACCGCGGCTTACCAGGAAGGGTCATTACGCGCTAGGCCAGACCAGTTGTCCAATGACAATGATTGTGCGAGTACGTTTGACTAGAGGGCCTGTAATGTAATATGTGGTAATCCATACTTCCATACTAATATTATAAACGGGAAAGTGTGTGTGTGTCTGTTTGTTTGTCTGTCTTTCACGGCAAAACGAAGCGACGAATTGACGTGATTTTTTAAGTGAAGATAGTTGAAGGGATGGAGAGTGACATAGGCTACTTTTTGTCTTTCTAACGCGAGCGAAGCCGCGGGCAAAAGCTAGTATTATATAAATGGGGTATATTATATATTATAATATATCCCAACGGTAAGTGAGCAAATCCGAATTAATTACAGTATATTGTGTGGTCTGTAATGCGTATTTGTGGTATTTAATGTGATTATGTTAAGAGGCTGACGGCTCCCGATTAACTTGAATTAATCTTCTTTAAGCATTTCTGTTCGGTAATTATATTTACCCAATAAGAAAGTACCTAATCACGGTCTATATCCCGGTCAATATAAGTCTAATGAAAATAACCGTGAATCATTCAAAACTCTTACAATAAGAAAGTGTTAAAACACAGATTATGTTAGCTTGTTTGTTGGTAATAAAAACGTTTGAAAATGTAACGGTTATTATTTATATTACGAATAAATATTAACCATTAAACGTGCGAAACTAAACGGACTATGTAATTTAATCTAATCTTTAACAATTTTTAATCGGGTAAAGAACCTCTTTATGGTTTAAATATCCAATTTTATTACTTGTGTTATAATTGAGACTAACCCAACTAGATGTTTGTCCTATAATATTTATTATTTATTATTATTTATTACTTTTATTTAATGACCATTATATAACAAACCTGTACATACTCAAGTCTATAAACAGCAGGTTGATATATCTTATCAATCCATATCAGTAAGGTAATTGCTATAAACCAATATTAACCATGTAAACATTGTAAACGTGAGTGTCGCTGTTGATACAACACTCAAGTAGTAGTTGATATGCTAAATACAGTTCAAATATAAATACTCTGAAGAATATTCCATTACGTCTTTTTATCGCATTTGCTCACTGCCTTACATTTTTGATTTGTGATAAAAATAAACATTGACACGCTTGGAAGAGGCCATTACGTGGTACTTTATTCTTTCTATGTTTTTGTTGTAGTGTGTAATAGCTTGTGTTTACAAATAAAAAATATCATATTCTCTTGCGAGTCAAAACAAAAGAAAAGACTTAAGTAATTTGTAAAACCTCAATAAGACGATTTGTGGTTTCCGGCACAGAAGAGTCCTCATGTTTCGAGTGCGATAAGGACGTTTTCATCTGTATTTTCAACAGATATTCACCTTTGTCACACTAGAAGGGAAAGGACCCTTTTACGTATTTTTTTTTTCAGGAATGACTCTGATTGTGGCAAAGTTCCAGAGGAATACCCGATAATCAAGTTTCGTTGAATGCCTCTTAAAATAGATTGTAGATTAATTAAGAACTTGGTGGATCCACTCTTAACGCCTGATAGGCGCCTATACGCCTAAGCCTATTGTTCAGTCCTATTGTCCATCAATGTGTTCATTTCAAACTAGGTATCTATTATTGTTCATCCTATTGTCCATCAATGTGTTCATTTCAAACTAGGTATCTATTATTGTTCATCCTATTGTCCATCAATGTGTTCATTTCAAACTAGGTATCTATTATTAATGACCAGGCACCTAATAATTTATACGAATTTTGTAACGTTCGTTAGATAGGTAAATCGATACCAATTGTAATGCGTATATATTTTTTTGTGTAAAATGTATCGACGGAATCGGTGAAACGAAATCCTGCCGGCGTAGCTGAAATGAATCGTTGACGTTGACGCTAAGGCACTGGTCCCACCGCGAGCTAGTAAACTATGAGCTATCGGCTTTAAAAACGAACAAAAGATAAGCACACCCGAGCAAATAAAAGAGATACGGCGATATTGATAGCTCACCGCTGGGCGAGTAACTATATAAACATCGCCGTGTCTCTTTTATTTACACGGCAGTGATAATCTTTTGTTCGTTTTTATAGCCGATAGTTCATAGTTTACTAGCTCGAGGTGACCAGTGCCTAACGCCTATCGAAACGCAGTCTGGCTCTGCCGCCAATACAACATTTTCTAAAAAAAGATTTACCTATTGTCATTAAGTAGCTTAGCTAGTCTTCGTATCCTTTTAGGCAATGACATATAGTGAAAACCTACATATGCGTTTTACTTTTAATTTCTCTGAAAATTGATATTTCAAGCATAATAATTAAAGAACTCCCATTTTCACGGTTAAACGCCCTAGTCCACACGAATTATTATGTCATCGGGTCACGCAAGCCAACGTGTGTACGTACAAATTACGGTGCCATATAAATTATACATTTCCTTCACTCGCGCTAGTTTCGATAAGGTAGATTACTGAACGACCGAATTGGTATTTCACCCAATTATGTTTATTATAGTGTTGAAGCTGATTATGCACGATTTAATAAAGAGGGAAATTTAATAACGATGTTTAAAGGACAGGAAGTGGTTATAAAAATGGCATTATATTTATTGAGCCTAAGTAAGTTATTTTTCCTGCCGGAGGTGTGCATTTTTCCTTTAATATAAAAATATGTAATATCGCTCGCAGATGTGTCTGCATGATAAAAACAAATTAAGTTATTTTTCAGTACAGATGTTTTTTTTACGCACTAGTGCGAGAAGTGGTTTAGTTCATGTCGGGTTTTGAAACTTCGGAGGGCCATCTGTACTGAAAAACCTCGTGCGAAAAGGAAATTCGAAACTCGTGTCGATTTAAAACACTTCCTTCGGTCATGTTTTCATTTATCGCCACTCGTTTCGAACTTCCTTTTTTACGCACTTGTGTCGTAATGTACTATTATTTCTTTATTTAAACATTATTGCACAATCAAAAATTACAAACTGTGGATTTTAAGTGAGAGAACAGGACCTTAAAAAAGCGGCAGAGAAAAGAACGGAATGGTGCTTACTCCACAGACAAGAGCCTGGCTCTTAAATAATATGTTGATGATGGATGATTGACTACCTACTAGAAAACAATTTAGGCATTTATTTTAAATGAAACCTAGACAATTACTAATAAAAATTGGTGCGACTTCAAATAGGATTATAAAGAATGGTTTAAAACTATTTAAAAATGTCTGCAAATTTAACAAGCAGGGATACCAAGTAGTTACTACCAACGGAGATAGAAGTTTCATGCAAAATTTACATAAAGATTTTACGTGTGCGCATTCCCGCATTCAAACCGTATGAGGAATAGACTCAGTTTAAGACGATACAGGAGGGGTCAATTGTCCATACAAACGCTCTCGACTATTTCCTCCCTGGTTTTTGAAGATTGAGAAATTAGTTTTTCAACACAGATTATTATTATTTTTATGTGTGTCGGACCGTTTTGATTTTTTTATATTCTTATTTTTAAAGACTAGAACCCATTAAAAATTTCCAAAATCGGCCTTATTGATTATGGCGTAAAAAAGGTATGGTATTCAAAATTGTTAACAATTATCCAAAAAAACTAAACGGTCCGACACAGATTATTTTATTGTTATTCAGATTTCAAATTTCGTTACGATTGATTAAGTTTTGAAGGAGAAAACAGTCGAGAGCGGAACCTCCATTTCCCAATGGCAAACGGAAGCGGGCCTCATTTGCATTTTAGCATTTTCGCTCCTGTAGCGTCTTAAGGTTCGTACGATTTTTAAATTAGGTACCAACAATTTAAAGGAAATGTATGTGCCAGTCTAGTAACTAAATGAAAACTAAATAGGCTAGTTTCCTGAACTTAAAATAAAATATTTCATGCAGTACACGAAATAAAGCACCACGTAATTAGAAGAAAAATATGGACATTACATATTTTCTATTTAATAAGTGAAAAAGAAAGATATAAAAGATATAAAGTAAACGAATCGACGGGTGTGGGCGGCGGTGATCGTCACTCCTCATAAAAAAAAAAAATATATATATATAAAGTAAATGAATCGAGTATTTCATACCTAGTAATTCCATATCAGCAAATCGTTTTGACAGTTCTTAAAAAGAAGCTGATTTGACTAGTAGGAAATTACATTCAAATAATATATATGTACCCACTAGCGCAAATTTACATTCAGTTCCAACGTACATAATCCTTTTTGCCAACGCCGCCATTTTGCTATCTCATTGGATTATGTGAATAAAGACGTCTCACTGTGACAATCTGAATCCGCCTGAATTAGACCTAGATTACACAGCCTTGCCGCTAAAACTTTCGTCATGCATAAAATATTCGCCCAAATTTAGGTCGAAAACTTTTGGTTGTTGGAGGTATAAATTGCATAAATATTTTATACGGGCCCATGTTCAATGAATGTTCCAAGAATATCTACTTACATACATTCTTTCTTGACTGTTTTGTGTTTTTGGAAGTTTTGCTTATTTATTGTTTAATTAAACAAGTTATAATTTATTAAAAAAAAATCTAAGCGGATTTCATGTTGTCGATTTCTTTATATATAGAGGTACTTATATAGTATATTTTACTTTCTTAAATTCGGATATTTGCCTACCTACTTTACTATTTACAACACTATATTATCTGCGATGCCTAAAACTAGTCGAAATATTTTCTACATTTTATATTATTAACTAGAGTGCCACATGTGTCCAGCCATATATTATTAACTGTCTAAAACATGGAAAATAATTCGATCCGGTCCATTCTAAATTGGCCCGGTGTTCTTACTTAAGACGATACAGGAGGGATCAATTTTCCATACAAATGTTCTCGACTGTTTCCTCCTAGTTTTTGAAGCTAGAGCAATGATTTTTTCAACACAGATCATTATTTTTTTTGTGTGTAGGACCTTTTTTTTTAAATTTTATTTTTAGAGACGCTGCTCATGAAAAATGTCCAAAAACGGCCTTTTTCATTGTGGCGCAAAAAAATGTCTGATATGCAAAATTGGTAACAATATCTTTTAACTGTGTTGTTCTAAATGGACATTTTTTTTTCGATAAATCTAGTCAATAACACATCTACTTAACTAAAATACCCAAATTTAAATGGGTGCTACTTTCCATTTTTGCATTTTCGCTCCTGTAGCATCTTAAAACAGTTTTTAAAATATCGAAACAACTAAGTAGCACTAAGCGCCCTCAAACAATTAAAGTCACCATAATGTTACTTTAATAGCTCAGCAACTAAGTCGAAAAGTCTATTGTTGACGTTGCCATAAACTACCACATTGTAATGACAGAGCCACAACCTATACTTACATTACTTACCGGCTCGCTGATACGGTAAAACGCCCGTGACTCAGTAACTTTGAGCACGCGATCTTAAAATGATCCCAATTACAACACTAAAGGTAGATTTATAGCTACGTGAGATCGGGCAATGGTTCCACAGTATTAATCGACAGATAAAATGTCACTTTGAGGCACATTTTTAGGGTTCCGTAGTCAACTAGGAACCCTTATAGTTTCGCCATGTCTGTATGTCCGTCCGTCCGTCCGTCCGTCCGTCCGTCCGTCCGTCCGTCCGTCCGTCCGCGGATAATCTCAGTAACCTTTAGCACTAGAAAGCTGAAATTTGGTACCAATATGTATATCAATCACGCCAACAAAGTGAAAAAATAAAAAAACCGGCCAAGAGCGTGTCGGGCCACGCTCAGTGTGGGGTTCCGTAGTTTTCCGTATTTTTCTCAAAAACTACTGAACCTATCAAATTCAAAATAATTTTCCTAGAAAGTCCTTATAAAGTTCTACTTTCGTGATTTTTTTCATATTTTTTAAACATATGGTTCAAAAGTTAGGGGGGACGCACTTTTTTTTTTCCTTTAGGAGCGATTATTTCCGAAAATATTAATATTATCAACAAACGATCTGAGTAAACCCTTATTTATTTTTAAATACCTATCCAACAATATATCACACGTTGGGGTTGGAATAAAAAAAAATATCAGCCCCCACTTTACATGTAAGGGGGGTACCCTAATAAAACATTTTTTTCCCTTTTTTATTTTTGCACTTTGTTGGCGTGATTGATATACATATTGGTACCAAATTTTAGCTTTCTAGTGCTAACGGTTACTGAGATTATCCGCGGACGGACGGACGGACGGACGGACGGACGGACGGACGGACGGACGGACGGACGGACGGACGGACGGACGGACGGACGGACAGACAGACAGACATGGCGAAACTATAAGGGTTCCTAGTTGACTACGGAACCCTAAAAATGGAAAAAAATGTTTTATTAGGGTACCCCCATACATGTAAAGTGGGGGCTGATATTTTTTTTCATTCCAACCCCAACGTGTGATATATTGTTGGATAGGTATTTAAAAATGAATAAGGGTTTACTAAGATCGTTTTTTGATAATATTAATATTTTCGGAAATAATCGCTCCTAAAGGAAAAAAAGTGCGTCCCCCCCTTCTAACTTTTGAATCTATACAATACAATACAATACTCTTTATTGCACACCTTGATAAAATACAACAATACAAAACAAGGAAGAAACACGAACAAAGGTAAACAACAGGCGGTCTTATCGCTAAAGAGCGATTTCTTCCAGACAACCTTAAGGTAGCGGAAATTGATAAATTTATATAATTTATCTATGTTTAAAAAATATGAAAAAAATCACAAAAGTAGAACTTTATAAAGACTTTCTAGGAAAATTGTTTTGAACTTGATAGGTTCAGTAGTTTTTGAGAAAAATACGGAAAACTACGGAACCCTACACTGAGCGTGGCCCGACACGCTCTTGGCCGGTTTTTTTTAGTCACGTTTGTGGCAAACGAGCATACAATAATCATCTTGGTCTATGACGCCTGCAACTCTGGAGAAGATACATGTGCGCTGCTAAGATTTTTAAATACCTGCACACTCCATCATACGAGATGTATTGTCTAAATGTTGACCTCTTGACGCTTTTAGAGAAGTATTCTTTTTGACTGATTTTATTGCATTAAACTTGTTATTTGCTTATTTTCATGCCATACGATTAAATAAATCATACGAGATGAAGGAAAGGCCAAAGAGGTTCTTCTATACCGCAGGAGCGATCGGGGGAGAAATTTTCTCATAAAGCGCACTAGACGAGATGACATAGAAAACTCTGTTTTCCATCTGTTTAATATTTTACTGCTCTCATCTAAACAAATGATCTTCACTATACTTTATTGAAAAAAATAAATGCAATTTGTTTGTAATAAATCGAAATTTAAAGTTAATTCAATCTCATCGTGAACTCTCTGGCAAGCACTAATTGAATTCACAAAATATAAATTATTGCGATTTGCCTGAACTTTGCGCGCCGCGCTTTTTTAGATTTTTTCAAGTGGCTATCCGCTGGATGTTTTCAAATTGGTCCAACAGTTTCTCTTAAATTACTTTCATAGCACAGTCGGAGTTGTCAAATAAAATTCTATCAAACGCAAAGCAATCTCCATTTGTGTACTAAATAAATACTTCTTATTTATACGTACTGTAACTGGCATTGTTACTAATTGAGAATTTTCTATTTTTCGCACTTATACACGGTGTTTTTTTGTTTTCCGTTAAATTCGACTCGTAGCTAGGTTCATTATCAGGAACCACTCTGTATATCACTTTTAGCTAAATTCGGAAAAAAAATGTTAGATCATTTTCATACATTCAAGTTAGTGTTCAGTAATTATCTTCACGTGTTCAGTAATTATCTTCACGTGTTCAGTAATTATCTTTATTTTTTTAATAACTCGATAACCGTAAGAGTTAAAACGCTAGTTTCTTAGAGAAATTAATTGTATTTGATCTAAAGACCCCTCCCTTAAAGTTAAAGGAATTCAATAAAAACAGGTTGTATAATAATAATATGCCTACTATTTCCATTATGATATCTATTTTCCTCAAAAACATTGGTATTCGTTAAATAGTTCAGTCGATGTCAATACTTCATGTAGAATGAGATGAGAATGAATGCAATACTCACTGGCACGTTCGTGCATTTCCATCAAAAACGGAAGGAAAATGTATGCACTGAGCGTGAGCACGGACAAATAATGCTCAATTAACGCTTGCGATAAAAATTGCAAGAGGCTGATCAATGTACGAAAATTCCTCATCCCAAGTCAACACATAGATAGGTGGAAAGACATCTTACCTTGTTTCGACTGTAATCAAAAAATTCGCTCTCTTTTTTCTTGTATGCTAAGCATCCTTTGAGAACTCTTCGAAATTTGTAAAGATTTTTACAATTTATTTATAAGAATGTAGCTTTGAACTTCTGCAAAGAAAAATATTTCTTTATTAAAGGAGCCCATTAGAATGGAATATTTTTATTTTCAGTAAAATTCGTGATTAGAGGATTATTGAATAAAATAATCAACATTTTTTGTTAAGTTACTTAAAATATACAGTTTTAGGTGTTAACTTTGAAACCATCATGAATCTTATTTTTGTCTACATTTTTGAAATAATATAAAGGTATATAGTTTGATTATTTTAGTTCCTTTAGTGTCACTTTAAAGACGAAGAAGCCTCAACCATAGCAACATTTATTAAAAGTAAAGTGCCTATAAAATACGTCTGTCAGAGGATCTTCCTCCATGTTTCCTCCGACCTTCTCGTCAGATTTATTCCGTTTACTTCAGGATAACTAATGTTAGGGCAGTACGTTTTATTTCAACTTCAGAATTTACTACTACTTAACTACATAGATGTGTTAAAAACGGTTTCGGAGCAATCGTCCTCTTTTGTATTAATTTACAAGCTTTCTATTATTGCCGGAAGACTTAATATGCCTTACAGATAAGCACGAGGCAAGAATTTCAAATAATTTCAATTTTAATGAACATCCAAATAAAAGGGTCATACTTATTAGGCACCCACACTGAACTGCGTTGAGTTCTCTAAAGTGTACATTCACAAATCGTCCCCTAGGGAGGGATAATGACGGGTTCGGCTTATGTGGTTACGGTGGGACACGCAGGTCAGCATTTTTAAGCCGTGGCACTTCATGCATGAACGAGGAAAAGTGTCGCCGCCGGTTGTACGGTTGTATACATAACGTGAGTATTTAGAAACAGCCCCTTAACCTGGTTCGTGCGGGTGACTACACATAACGCGTTTAGCAGATATGCGGTCACTCGGAATTGTGTCGTCGACAAGATTAGGTACCCGGAACGGGGATAATGTGTGCACATTAAACGGATGGATAGTAGACCAAACACGATGCTTTTCAGATATTTTGGGTAGGCGTGACTCACCTTCACTTAAATTGAGTATTTTTCTCTACACAAATTCATGATTCACTAGATTAAATCACTGCACTTCGCTTTTAAAGTCTGTCTTTGAACGTTAGATCTCACTGTCAATTTAACAAGTTTATTAAAAATAAATTCATAGCTGATGCTACGTGAATTAAAAATTATACATATCATTTACAACAATACTGGGATTTTTTAAATCAATAAAATTTAACAAAATATAATTGCCCTTATTCAAACAAAATTTTACACATAGACAATGCATAGACCATAGGCATAGACGCATAGGCATAGATCTGACCATGAAAAACCTTATGTTTCTACTTTTCTTTTACTCGAAAATAGTTTTAACACTATGTACTTGTTACAATGACAAAAACCCAAAAAATATGTTTATTAAAAAAGAAATGTAATTTCATTTCACGTGGCATCATTCAGATTGCTCAGAACTCCAAATCTTTTCTTTAGTCACTTTTCTAACTCTTTATTTCGGACTTTTTTACTTGTCATATCAATGTCAGTGCGTGAATCTGACAACTCTAACAAAATGTTTATAAAATCCATACTTAGTGAAAAAACAATGTTACTTATTCTTTGGACATCATTCGTTGATTCGTGGTTTAAGCCAGGGGTCTGCAATCGCGGCCCGCGAGCCGCATATGGCTCTTTGGGGGTACAATTAAGGCTAGACTCAAGGCCGCCAGTGGGTAAGCTTAGCCGCTCCAACTATAATCCAGTAAGTACGACTTGGACTAATCACCGTACTTCATGCATTAGCTCATATTAATTATGCCCGTACACTGACGCCTGTATTGCCATAAGGGGTAGGCAGAACACATGAAACTACTGGAGTGCAATTCTTTGCAATTCAAGGGGTTGAATAAAAACGAATCGAAAACGAAATTATATTTTGCTAGGCTCTCGGTTACGCCACAGGTTGAACATACATCCCACAGTCGTCTTTTACTACCCACGGGAGAAAAGGGGGTGGTGAAATTCTTAACTTGTCACTACACGGTGTATTTACTCATGTTATTGTACAGTGTTTTGCCTGTCATATATCGTCACTACTTTGAAAAGAATCTTGTATCTCACGCTGCTCCTCAAAGTTAAAACGCAGTAAGTCTATATGTATTCCATACATACTTACTACAATTTTCTTTTCATTGACAGACGAAGATACAAGTTTTTTTTAAAGTAGTGACGATATACTCTTGCTAAATCTTGTTTGCAAAATCCCGCGAGGCTGCCTGCCACTTTAACCGTTAAATAAATAACAATGTTACCTTATGTCACTGGGAGAAAAATAATACAGAGTGACGGCAACGTAACTAAATTGATATTAAACTGTTATGTGCCCGTAGTGCGCAATCTCGTAATGGCGCAGCTCGCAGGTGCGTCTCGTCACGTATCAAGCGTCCCCTACGCGTGCCCTCCCTTGCCCTTAGTCAAGCAAAGCTCTAAAGATAAAACAGCGGTACGATACCGACCTACCAGTTTAGCCGAAGTGACAATCGTGACGCTTCATGGCGACCTACCGTAGCCGAATGGCATTTCTGCGACGCGAAACGAAAACGAAACGCCGCGAAAGTTAGTCTGGCTCTATCGCGCCAATACGCACGAGCGATAGAGATATATATCTACGAGCGTTTCGTTTCGTGAGCGTTTCTTGAGCGTTTGTGCCATTCGGCTACGTACCCTGTAGGTAGAGTTACGAGTGAGCGCGTGTTAATTGAAACGCAGTCTGGCTGTGTCGCGGGCGTAGCACATTAGTTCGATAAACTTTATCGCATCGGTGCGTCCTTATCGCACTTACAAATAGTGAGAAAAGGACGGCTAGACGGTTACTGACAGTCGAGTTCATAAATATGTGTACATTTCTTTACCGTAACGTTGCAATAAGGTGAAAAAGTGCAAAAATTTATGAACTCGACTGTACGTATATATCGTTTATCACGCGACCACGCTTGCCTGCCTGAAAAGCGATAGGGAGAGCTATTACTTAGCTACGATACGCTCATATACGCTTACGAAGCATAAGTGATTGTGACGTTGACTAGGTTCCCTGTTCCTGTGTTTGTAACCGAATGCACAAACGCTCACAAAACGCTCACGATAATATATCTTTCGTAGCTATCTATCTCTATCGCTCTTGCGTATTGGTGTGACAGAGTCAGACTACCTTTCTGTGACGTTCCGGTTTCGCAGAAATGCCATTCGGCGACTGGGCCTGTATCGGTAGCTATCTCTCTTTGCCGTCCTTCTGTATTGGCTCCACACAGGAAGTTGCGCATCATTCGCCATGGAGTGTCATCGATTGTACGTTCAGCGACAGGTCCTTTTAGTATCATTCTTCTTCTTAAGTCGTTCCCTCAATGCTGAGGGTCGTGGCATCATGTCATTCTGTTGAAGACTAGATTCCTCGCTAAGCGTATGGCCTCGTGCAGTTTTAATCGCATGGGTGCAGTAATTTGAGCACACCATCTAGTAGGGGGGGTGCCTGAGGTCTCGTGCCTTCAACTTTGCCCGTCACTGGCGGGCGACGTGAAATGTGACCGAAATAACCAAGAGTAATGGTCCTGGCATATTGTTGACAGCTGGCGTTTTATGCGTAGCTCCTCAAGTAGTTATCACATTATAGTATCATTAAACTGACATTTAATTTTCTACATCAAACAAGTCACTACCTTGCAAAGATCGGTATCGTTTCGCTGTAAACTCTTTGAAGCGTGATTCGGATCGGACCCTTGCTCCGCTCTAAGCTAAAAAAGTTCGCTGAGTGTCCTTTGGGTTATTTCAGTTCTTTATTCTTCAACTCATTATAAGTTCAAATTGTGTTTTTTGTTGGTCATCCCGTTTTGCATGTGCCTGGATATTATTTAAGGTACGAGTACGAATGGATTTATAGAATCGTTAGGTGCTGTCATCACATCGTCAGTATGTGATGTTATCTGGTAAAAGGGTCTCATTGTCGATGGCGCTTACGTCCCGCAGCGTCGTATTTGTTTTTTTATTTATTTTATAAATGGGCTTACTCTTGGCCACAGACTAGCCGAAGACAAAGACGTGGCCTACGATGGAGTGAGCTCGCCCTGAAGATGCCTGTTCACTCTTGATTTGAAGGTTGCCGGGTTGTATGGGTTGTACACGCTCAATTCTCATAACAGTCATAACGCCGTAAGCGCCATCGACAATAAAGGTCCCTTTACCCAGATAATGTCACATATTTATAGTTCCACTAGCTTTTTCGCGTTTAATTCGAAAATTGCGGCATGATCCATACAAACTTAATTCCACCCCCATTTTGAACAAGAGAGGGAGTAGAGAGTGAAAAAAGTAGCCTACTTATCGTCACTACTTTTAAAAAATCTCGTATCTCCCGCTGTTCCTCAAAGTAAAAACGCAGTAAGTCTATATGCATTCCATGCATTCTTTTCATTGACAGACGAAGATACAAGTTTTTTTAAAAGTAGTGACGTTATGTCACTATCCATCCCTGCAACTATCTCCATTTAAAAAATCACGTCAATTCGTCGCCCCGTTTTGCCGTGAAAGACGGACAAACAAACAGACACACACACTTTCCCATTTATAATATTAGTATTGATTCCTTAAGTTTACATCAGTATTTGTCGGCCTACGGTTGAATATTTCTAAAAGCACACACATACAAAATTCCCGCTTATTCATACAAAAGCAATAATTTCAATAGTTTATTAATTATTCATAATGAAAATGCATGTTTGTACTGCAAAAGCTTTCGCAAATAGCGTTGCGAAATGAAATGAAAGCTTTCATGCGTACATAATAACTATTAATAAGTAGGTAGGGTGCATTGAGGGAATTTCGAAAGTCGTCTAATTTCGAAATTCACATAAAAATCACCATTATGTCAAATTAAGATTCTACTTTCGAAATTACCCGAGCATTTCTGTACTTTCAAATTACCCCACTGCACCTTATTTATAAAATATTATGTACGTACGTGTAGGTACAGTCAGCCAAGAAAGTGGTTTACCACTTTTGGACTCTATTTTAAACACATTAGGTCGAAAAGTGGTAGGTGAACCACTTTTTTGGCTTACTGTACGTGAATTATTGACAAATTTGAGAATGTTCACAAAAAGGCTAACAATTATAAGGCTTAGGTGTAGTTTTCTTCTCCTTTCTCTATTATACATTAGATGCCCAACAGGCAGCAGTATTAACAGATGTATTAGAACATTATACTCTGTACGGAAAGAGTGGAGTCGTGAAATATGTGTGTGGTAATACATTCTACGATAAGTTTAGTGTGGAGTGGATGTAGATGTGGTGACAACGATTGAGATGGGTATGTTATGGTGGTTTGGGCATGTAGAAAGGATGAATGAGAGGAGATTAACGAAGAAAATATATGCAAAAAGAGTGGAAGGGTCAGTTGGAAGTGGAAGACCTAGGCGAACTTTTCTCGACCAAATCGGGGAAATATTGCAAAAAGGCCAGGGTGGCTAGCCGAATGGCACAATCGCTCACGAAACGCTCACGAAACGAAGCGCTAGTAGATATCTATCTCTATCGCGCTTGCGTATTGGCGCGACAGAGCCAGCGGCGTATCGCTTTCGTTTGGCGTCGGAGAAATGCCATTCGGCTACGGGGCCAGGTCAGAAGTACTCGAAACCGACGATCGTGTATGACAAACGTTATGAAAGTGTGTGAAGCGAAAGTGATTTGTCAGGATCGTAGTAAATGGAAATCCGTGATCTCTGCCTACCCCTCTGGGAAACAGGCATGATTTTATGTATGTATGTAAATTCTACGATTTCTCTTTTCGGACAGACTGTAATGCTGAAAATTGTTACATGTCGTGTGCGTGCGATAATTTCGTGCTTTATCACCGAAATAACTACCGCATTTATTGGCGTAGCTATACATTAAGGTAATAATGAGTTTAACTTAAAAGCACTGAAAATGTGTGCTAGTCGTAAAAGCTCCTCCGTGACGCCATTAAAGCCAACTTAAGTATATTGTATGGCTTATAAATCTCACCGCCTGAATGGTCTCTCCAGGCGGTATAATGGACACTGGCGTGTCGCCTTTGATTAGACGCCTTTGTGTAAGAGCAGCGTGGAACGCTTATCATTTTAGCACTGGCAGACGAGTATGGTCGCGCGATAAATGATAAAACATCTCTAACCGGCCCTATCGCACTTACCAATAGAGCGATAGGGACGGCCTGATGTTTTATTTTATCATTTACTAGGATCGCGCGACCCCATGCTTGCCTGCCTAGAATGCGATTACGATTGTCTGAGGTGGACTTTTGTTCAGGACGTTAAAATCTATATTAAGTATATCAAAATCTCAGAATATTTAACTGAAGTCACATTTTCCATATTTTTGGTACGGGCCGGGTTCTTTATGTATTATGATACTTATGTATGACTCTTAGTAGGAAAGAAAATGTATTAATTTTATTTACAGTCGAAAGGATAACAAAAGTATTATTCTGGTTTTAATAGAAGATATATTATTAAAATCTTTTTTTTTTTTAATATTTTCAAAAATTAGTTTATTATTTAACCAATGTAAACTTACTTTTTCATTGGTTTTGGTTTACTAATGCTGTAGGTACATATTTGTTGATTTTAATATTTTTAACAGATATTTTTTAAATCACTTCTATTTTAGGTATTTTATTCCAAATGTTTGTTGGTTGTTGTGTGAGCGTGTTTAGTAAAACGTCCCACTTTGTCGCTTACCATAAAGACGAGATATGCTTCTATTGTCTTTATAGAAATAAAATGACAAATCGGCTTTATAGTAATCGACAAAGTGGGACGTTTTACTAAACATACTCACATAAATATAGTGCCTAGTCATACCAAGCTAAGTTAGCAGCGATTTTATGTAATGTTATATTAAACTTCAGTTTTATATGAAATTAAGACGACTTCGGTACAGGTTATCAAAATTGTGGCCAACTTGACCATTCAACAAAAATATGTTGATTTCGCAGCATGAGCCAACGATTATCCTATTGTTTTTTTCCCAAACAGTAGGTACAAATCAATTCACCGTACTTTGGCAACGAATTGCAAATGTTTCGCCACAATCAGTGCAGCCCGGACCCGCATGCCATTTACATAAACGAGCATGATTTCTAGTTTCGTCGTGGAGTTAGAACCGGGCGGCGACGGCTGCCGGACCCTTTCCTGAAAGTGAATTCGATCTGTTTTCATTTATGCATTTATGTTTTGTTTCGCAAAGTTTAGGCGGCTCAAATAACTTCGACTCGTAGTATATAAAAGTGTGTGTCTAGTGTATAAGGGAAAATTTGTAGATCATTTGTAGATAGTTTTTGCTTTTAAATATGTAAGTATGTCAATATAAATAAAAATGTAGCGATGGGTTACGAATTTACCTAGTTCACTGCACTGAAGCTTGAGAAGTTTTATGGCTTGTTTTTGCTCAACAAGCCATATCTATAATTCGAAATTTTAGCTTCATGGTTGTGAAGAATCACTTGACATTGCCATTGACATCAACTAACATTCGCTAAGGCACAACTGGCTCAAAAATGATACACTTAGTTACCTGTTGAAAAACAGGCCACAATGTTACATTAGAACGCGAAGAATTAGAAATTAAAGGCAGTGGCTGACAGACCCTTTCCTCCATTTGTGAGTGAATCTGATGATTTGATTTTTCTTTTTTGCATTTATGCCTTCATTTGGAAAATTTAAGCCGTTGAATAAAACTTTTGGGTGTATGGTGAATATATGGTTGATTTACAGATTATTCGTAGATATTTTTAATATTCATATTCATATTCTTTATTTGTATTAATCATACATTGTCATGGTTTCATACATTCATAGTACTTAGGTATTAAATAGACAATAATAAGTAGTATATTTAAGTAGGTATGTCAGAGATTTATACAGTAAAAATAAAAAATAAAATTAGGCATTTTAAAGCATTTAACATTTTTTATAGTAGCTATACGTATACGTCAGGTTAGTGTAAAATAATAATAGGAACTACCCTTCCATGAATTCTTTAACCGAATAAAACCTTTCAAGACTTCTAAACTTTATAATATTTTTTACAAGCCAAAACATTAATTTTCCCTCCTAATGTATATTGTAAACATCTGACTTTCTACACTCTAAAAAAAATTTGGTTGCTCCTATCAATATTTTGATAGTCGTAGTCAAGCATCTTGATTCCATACGAGCCTGATAAGATCTTAGACAAATCAAATAAGGTAATTTTGATTGCTCTTACTTTTGTAACGTAACTGAGCCGATTAAGATCTTGTTCAATAATTCCATGAAAAATAATTATGCGAACTAAATTACCTTAGTAAGTTCAACTAAGGATTGAATCAACCTATGTTACATAGTTATGCCTAACAAGTTAATAATTGATTCAAGGCGTACAATGGTTAGGAATAACAAAACACCTAAGTTATTAGTTCAATCATACATTTCCTTGTTGTTTTTAGTAATCAGCTTTATTTGAATTATATAAGATCGTAATTGTAGTGATTAACTTTACGTCAACTAAGAGAAACCTGCTCTTAGTTGGTCTTCATTTTTTAGAGTGTAAAGCTTAATAGAAAGTACCTACAGTAGAAAATTCTAAATAGATATTCTCCTTGGATAAACTACGATACTTACCGTTACCATAAAGAAAAACTTTGTCCTATCTATTTCAACAAAAAATGTGATGTTGGTACATTTATTATGCATTGAATGAAACTTTCAACTACTAACTACTAAATGTAATAAATAAGTTACGAAGTTCTGAAAGTTTGAAAACTAAATTGAATTCAAATGAGTTCTTTCAGACTTCGTTCGGAACTAATGCATCAAACCAAAGTTATTACGTTGTTCGAAAAGTAAAAGCGCCTGATTTATTCGCGAACGATGGTAATGTGAAAGGTTTTCGACACAACAGTTGTCGCTTTAGAGATTACGAGACATCGATGTGTTCAAGTTGTATATTTACTCGTATTTAGAGCTTAAGAGAACGGAAATGTCGATTTTTGCACGACATGCCTATTTTCGCCATATTTGTGTGTAATTTTTATCCCCCGACGCAAAAACGACGGGGTGTTCTAAGTTTGACGTGTCTGTTTGTCTGTTTGTCTGTCTGTGTGTGTGTCTGTCTGTGGCATCGTAGCTCCCGAACGGATGAACCGATTTATATTTAGTTTTTTTGTCTGAAAGCCGAGTTAGTCAGGAACGTTCTTAGCCATGTTTCATGAAAATCGGTCTACTATGTCGCGGTCGGGAGTTTTTTCAAAATTTAAATTTTGTGGATTAGTTATCTATTTTATTGTAAGAATGTTTAAATATTGAGTTTTAATTGTAATTTATATGTCGCTTAAAATACGAAACGACCGAAAATCCTTGAATTAAATTGTCTGACGAACTTTTAAAATTAATGCCGGAATAATGAGCAATTAAACAGAAAATTGTCATTAATATACATATTATACGTTTTATAAGTTCAAAGTACTCCCAATTTATATTATACCTAATTAATTCCATTTATGATTCACAAAGGCTAAGGATGTTTGGACAACAATGGACTGAACTATTAGCAATGGCAAATGGCTTTGTCCCGGTCTTAGGCTCCGTTTTAGCATATTAGATACTATTATTACATTTTAATATGTACGGGTCCACTCGTACATATCTATTAATGGTATAACCTAACCACAAAATTAAAATTTTGAATAAATCCCCGACCGCGACATAGTGGATAGATTTTTATGAAACATGGCTAAGAACACTCCCGACTAACTCAGCTTTCAAACAAAAAAAAAACTAAAATCTAAATCGGTTCATCCGTTCGGAAGCTACGATGCCACAGACAGACACACACAGACAGAAAGACAGACAGACAGACACGTCAAACTTATGACACCCCGTCAATTTTGCGTCGGGGATTAAAAATTGAGGTTTAATAACGGGAAAAAATATTTATTATAGGTTTGGCAACAACCATTCCTGTATTTTTAAAAGTGTAGGTACTAGCTATTTACGGATAACTATGATATACTCTGTCAAACAAGTCTGTCAGTAAATAAGAACTAAGAAAAGTAGAGGTATCCTTTTCTCTAGCATCCTAAAGAATAGGATGCATATAGTTTTCTTTGTTCTTATTTACTGACAGACTTGTTTGACAGTGTATAAGTATCAAAGCAATAAGTGCATTAAAATTTCTTTAATTAGCATATTGAATCCATTCGTATAGACGTATTGTTTTTAGAGAATATTTTCCCTTACTCAAGATTCTATTTGCTACAAAAACAGGCCTCTGGCAATCTCCTCGTAATAAGTTACGATTTCATTCCTAATAAAGAGGGAAAAAAATATATGTATATTTAGAGCTGTCCTTTTCGTTTTGTTCGTACAATCGTCTTCTATTATTAACTTGTCTTCTATTATTAATTAATTTGGGTTACTTATTAATGAAAAATAGACTACATTTCGAATGTTCTTGTTCTAAAATATGCGCAGGCTAACAAAAGTTGCCAAAGTTGCAACACCTTGCTTGAGTTACAGGCGTCCATAGGTTACGGTGACCGCTTTCCATCAGGCGGGCCGTATACCTGTTTGCCACCGACGTGGTATTAAAAAAAACCTCTTGGCTGTCCTAAAATTGGACATGTGATATTGTTATGGTAACATTGAGATAGCCTGATCAGTCAGAATTTTGAGTATAAGGTTTGATTTCATATGCGTCGCATCGCCGTCGCGCGACCATCGCGCGACCGTCGCCCACGCAAGCCACGGCGTTAGAGTTTAGGAAACATGACAGTTCTAGACTGTATATAAATCACTGATATTGATATTCTGGATTGTATAAAACGATATTTAAATGATGTGTCGCTTTGTCCACAGAATGCGGTGGGTCGTCTCCAGCGGCGGTTAGAGCGTCGCGATGAGCGCGCCGGAGCCGGGCGTGCTGCAGGCGCTGCAGGGCCACACGCAGAACTGCGACAAGTGGCCCGGCCCGCGCGCCTGCAAGATATACGTCGCCTCTGTCTACAATGGTACACTACACTGTAGTACAGTACACACTAGCGGCGGTTAGAGCGTCGCGATGAGCGCGCCGGAGCCGGGCGTGCTGCTGGCGCTGCAGGGCCACACGCAGAACTGCGACAAGTGGCCCGGCCCGCGCGCCTGCAAGATATACGTCGCCTCTGTCTACAATGGTACACTACACTATAGTACAGTACACACTAGCGGCGGTTAGAGCGTCGCGATGAGCGCGCCGGAGCCGGTCGTGCTGCTGGCGCTGCAGGGCCACACGCAGAACTGCGACAAGTGGCCCGGCCCGCGCGCCTGCAAGATATACGTCGCCTCTGTCTACAATGGTACACTACACTATAGTACAGTACACACTAGCGGCGGTTAGAGCGTCGCGATGAGCGCGCCGGAGCCGGGCGTGCTGCAGGCGCTGCAGGGCCACACGCAGAACTGCGATAAGTGGCCCGGCCCGCGCGCCTGCAAGATATACGTCGCCTCTGTCTACAATGGTACACTACACTGTAGTACAGTACACTCCAGTGGCGGTATATGGCTGTGAGGCCACACGCATAATTGCGACAAGACGCGCGGCCTGTGCACCTGCTAAATATATGTCGCCTCTGTCTACACTCTTTTGTATGTGTCTGTAGATGTTTATTGTGTGGCGCTAGGGACTCCAGGTACCCACAGACAGCTTCGAGCTTTTTGGCTTCGAGCTGTTGAAAGTGTACAGTATGGTATTTATTATACTTTACACTTTCAACAGCTCGAAGCCACAGATCCAGAGGTGTTATTACTAGAAATTCTCGTATTTAAATTTACAGTAATTAAGAACACTAGTAACACTACACATTCAAGCTACTGCGAGTTGGCAGTAGTTGCTCGAAAATACCGATAAACTTGTTGGGAGGATACAAGAATATCATTCCTGTACATTCAATATACTTACTCGTAAGTGGTGATATTGCTGACATTTTGTTTCATTTACAGACTTTCGCGAAGAGAGACGTCAGATCCTGGAGATGGTGGGCCCGGAACTGCAAGCAACATACGACGATCGGTACATCGAGGTACGATTTTTTTTTGTTCGCAGGCATTTTTTTTTTTTTTTTTTATAAACTGACCAGTGATTGCTCTTAGTCACACCTGATGGAAAGTGACGACAAGGCCGAGGTTGTAGCTCACTGGTTCAGAAATAGCCTATTCACTCTTGACTTGAATTCACCCAGATTGTATTCGCCCGGGAATACAGATGAGGGGAGCATGTTCCATTCCTTAGCAATTCGCATTAGGAAAGAAGGGGCAAACCTATTATAAATACTTAGGTCATCACTATTATCTTATCAGCCCTTAATGGTCTACTGTTATGCATAGGCCTCTTTTCTAATACGCCACATGTCAAGGCAGGCAAGCATGGTCGCGCGGTAAATCATAAAACTGGCCATCCCTATCGCACTATTTGGAAGTGCGATAAGGACGGCCAGATGTTTTACCATTTATCGCGCGACCATACTTGCCTGTCTTGTGCTAGCCTTATCCAGACGTGACCTACAAGTAAAACGTGACCTACATCCATAGTTATAAGTAAGTATGTAGGTATAATTTTAAAATTAAAAAAGTTAAATGCAACAAAATGCAAATTTTACTTTGAGATTGAAAAAATATTCATACTATATTTGTATCTTATTTTACGTTTCTGAACATGTCCCTTTAAGTCCCATCCTTTATTGGATTTAGTCAAAACTTAAAACTAACATTATGAGTACATGTCTAAAGTTTTCGGATCGTGTTAAGCATGGAAAGTCGGTCAGTAAAAGGTTGGACAAAAACAGAAGCGTTATACATATAAATTTACTTGCGACCCGCCCTAGCTTTGTTGCATGGGGAGCATAAAAATGGGCATAGTAGCTTAAAAGATAGACTATGTCATTTTTTAGAGCCATGAAAGACAAACAAATTCACCACACATTGTTTTGTCTCAAAGGAAGTGACAGGAGCGAGCAGCCAGCGTGACTTTTTTTTCGACTTGATTAGCAATCGTCATATTTCGACTAATTTACATCTCTGATTTGTTAATCAGAATCTAAATCTTTCTCAAATATCACTCTATTTTTATGCGAGCTTATTGCTAAAAAACAGATTTACCTTATAAAACCTTACATTTTAGCCAACTTTTGAGTTTGTATTATAGTGTTTATTTAGACATCAACTACACCCGTATAAATTGCGTCGTGACCTTCAGAAGGTCTACTTACAAAGAACTTTGCTGCGGGTGCCTCCTCAAACTTATACGGCACAGGGCACAGGCCGCACAAGTACCTGTACCTGTACACTAGGGATTGTTATTAATGTAATTATAATGTAAAAGTAAGTTTGAGAGTTCTTACAAATTATAATAAACAAACTTGTGATGAACGTGGTCACGTATTTAAATACGGTTGTAAAACATTTTATTTATATATAACGTTTTACTATAAAAGAGTCCAGAGAGCTAAAGTTTGACGCATTATTGATATATGTTTATTACAAAATATATGTGTTATTAAAACCATTATTAATAGTTATTTGTTTTACAAGGGGGCAAAGTTGTTGTTTAACCGCACGTGCCAATACTGATACCCGAGCAAGCGAAAGGTTCCAATATTGAACCGCGAGCGTAGCGAGTCAAACAAAGTCATAATTTATAGGTAAATTCTACCAGTCAGCTTAAGACATCAAGTTAAAATTTGTATGAAATTACTTTGCACTTGTGGATAAAATGCAATTTTGCTATCTGTTTTCGAATAGCAAAGTAGGTATGCCTTTACCAGTTGGTGTGGTGAAAATATTTTAATTATCATGTTCCTTTTATAATACGCCTATAATTTCTTCAGTAAGTACAGGTGGAGTCTTAATTTTATTCGACATAAACCGTTGTTCACATCACGTCGATTGTATTATACCGACGACCTTGTAGCCTAACCTAACCCATTTTCATACATTGGCCTTTCATAAAAAGTATAAAAACATATTAGGTAGGTACCTAACCTCCCTATAATCACCGCAATTATATCCACGTCGAACGAAAAGAAAAATCCATTTGTCTTGTATTGTTTCGACACATGCCCACTGATAATCAAATGTGTTTGATCTATGTTTGTAAAAGTACGACAATGGCAGAAAAAAGCCTTTGTTGCGTGTCACTACGCAGATTAGAGATCACGAGATCTCCGAAAATGCCCGCATCGCGTGCGAGTTGTATTCGGGACCCAGGGACTTCGCTTTGTTCGGCCTAACATTATCTAGTCACGGGATTTCGGTATACAGCTTGGTGAAAAAAGAGGAAATTAAAAAGTGTCAACACTGAACTGTCGTCCCTTGCAATTCTATTTGAGGACAAGTGAAAGAGCGGGACGAAAATTGTTGCCACCTTTTAATTTCTTGTCTTCTTTACCTGACTGTGACTCTTTGATCATTCAGACGGGAGACAGCGTCTGTCATTTTCTGTACTAAAAAATCTGCCGGTTTTTGTACGGCTCGAATTTCTGAGGAAAGCCATGTCTAATAAAGTCCGTCCATGTAATAAGAAAGGCCATTCATCGTAGTTTTTTTAGTAGAAAGGTAAGCTTTTAAAGGCGACTCCCATAGGTAGGTACTGTTGTAGGTACTGTCAGACAGTAGGTATTTATACTACTATTGTGTGTAAGTAAATATTCTTTATTGCACCACAAAGATAACAGATTTACAAATAGCAGAATTACATTAAATATATAGGGTCAGGCGGTCTTATTGCTGTAAGCGATCTCTACCAGACAACCTTAGGGTAGCAGGAAATAAAGAATAGAAAATTTGAAAATGGTAGTGCAAGAAATAATTAAAGGAATAGGAATATTACACATACACTAAGCAGTACTATCTGTTACAGTACATTTACAATTTAAATAATTATATACATATGTGTGTGTGTGTGTGTGTGTGTGTTTGCGAATAAATTAATTTCTATTGTATTTTATTTACTTGTTAGTAGTACGTTTGAATCAGTCTAAAAATAAGGTTGTTTTGTTCATGATTGTACCAGCTTTTTTCTATATTTATATGCTTGCAAACACAGCAACCTGTCATTTAATTAGTTCTTCTGCACACGGTTTATTTTTTATAAGTCTTTTATTGAATATAAAATATTACAAGGTCTTCTTACGTTATTAGAATAACTTAAAAATTAGATTATCAAAACAGGTCTACTGTAATTGGCTGCCTTAATTATTGTTCTGAACAATACATTGACCATCGACTGGATATTAAAAGCTCAAAAAAAGAAAACTAGAAGTAGATACGAAATTAGATGCCGATGTTAATAAAAGGTATAATTTGTTAAACAATACGTACAACTTGGCAAAAGTTTAGTCTCGTGTTACGTGAAATTAAACATTCTCAGAGTATCTCGCAAACTTGGAAACTGCATTAAATAAACTAAGCCCCAAACACATAAATACTTCAACGAGGCTTCACTGGAACACGTCCCAACAACTCCGAACAAAAGTTGTGAAGCATGTGTGATTCGAGCCTTATTTGACAAGGGCCTACCGCGAACAACGTTCAACATTTTTAACCTCTGATTAGCAAGAAACGTCTGCAATCGATGCCACTAGGCTTAGAATAAATTTAAAAGTGGAAAATGTCTGCTTTGGGTGAGACTTGAACTCACGGCCAGAGATCGATACTCCAGCGCTCTGCCAACTGAGCCACCAAGACTTCAACCAAGCCAGCGAAATATTCCACTACTAAGGTCAATGGGACCCGTAGCGACATCTACCGTAAGAGTGTTAAACTTCTTAAATGGCAACCGGAGTTCCAAGTCATATTGGAAATTCACCAGTTACGATGCGCTAACCACATGCTAAAATTAAAAATTTAAAAATTTAGCATGGTTAGCGCATCGTAACTGGTGAATTTCCAATATGACTTGGAACTCCGGTTTAAATTTATTCTAAACGTTCAACATGTTGCCTCCCTATCAAATTTAGGTACTGATGATGATGATGATGATGATGATGATGATGTCATTCTGTTATCCCTCACTAGGGACATAGGGCTCTTAGAGGAATCTTCCACTTTTACGACTACTTCCAAATCCTTCCAGCCTAGTCCACTTGCGCCAGTCTCCTTCTCCACTTACCGCCTCCGCGGTCCTCCAAATTTAGGTACTACGAGTAGTTTATTATTATTGGTAAAATTGGTCCTACTTTGAGTGTCACAGCAGTGATCTATTGTGATGGCCTTATAAGATAAAAGTTTGCTAAATGTCCAGTGATTAAAGGAAGATCTAATTTTTTGGGCTGTAATTTGTTGAACCGAACCGAATAGTTGAAAGTCGGAACTTACTCATTTTGAGACATTATATAGTGGTCGCCAACAAATGAGAATGTGTATTGCTATCTCTTCTGTCACCTGGCACAACCAACGACGGGCAAATTCGAACGTAGGTACATCGATTTCAGAACGTTGTTCGAAAAATGTCATTTAGCCATAGTAGGTACCTACATGTCTCCCGCGTCAATACAGCCACGGCCAAGCACGAGCGAAATACACTTTTTCCGAAAAATAACCTCCAGGAACTTTAATGATATTAGTGAAGTTTTTTTTTATACTACTTCGGTGGCAAATTTCTTTTTGCCGTATTAAGTACACATGCAGCAAGAACGAGTGTCTTGTATTACACTCCTTCTTCTAAGGAGGGTTCGGGTTGTACGGGTACGCAGGTCCTTCCGTCATCAACACACCGCACCCTCGTTGAGTTCTGGCAGCCTTACTGACCGGCAAAAACACAGCACTATGAGTATTAGGGTCTAGTGCTATTTGGCTGCGGTCTTTTGTAAGAGTATTTCGCGGTAGGCCCTATTTGCCAACGAAATTCGGGGCACAGTCACAGGCAACAGCGGCTGTCGACCGAATTCTGCCAAACTCCACTCTCGTAAACGGATTGACGCGGTGCGCGTACTGCAGTGAATTGCATTCAGTGGCGTCATTCGAGTGGTGTGGATAGCAAATAAAATAAAATAATCTAGCGCTTTAGCACAACTCACGCTCTCGCGCGCGAGTTCATACGAGTCGCGCTAGATGTATGGACTCGCGCGCGACAACGCAAGCTATGCTTGCCCGCAAAATGTGACTATACTACAGTTACTTTTGGTGCGTTGTTTTTGTTTCATCCGCTACAATGGATGCTGACTGTACACTTAGCGCCAATAACGGTGAATGAACAACACCATAAAAATATCCAAACCTATCACACTGGATAACTTTTAATAAATAGCTAAAGATTTTACAAATCATACGACAAGTAATAAATAACAGGGTGCGTAGCCGAATGGCACAAACGCTCACGAAACGAAACGCTAGTAGATATCTATCTCTATCGCTCGTGCGTATTGGCGAGACAGAGCCAGACTAACTGGCGCGGCGTTTCGTTTTCGTTTGGCGTCGTAGAAATGCCATTCGGCTACGCACGCAGGGCCCGTAGCCGAATGGCATTTCTACGACGCCAAAGGAAAACGAAAGGTAGTCTGGCTCTGCCGCGCCAATATACTGTAGATATCTACGAGCGTTTCGTTTCGTGAGCGTTTGTGCATTCGGCTACGCACGCTGTTCAGTTTATCAATCTGGTGACAGATGTCTTATCCACGTGGATAAGTGATAAAATTAGAAGCATGATACGCCGGCAGATTGATAAACTGAACAGCGTGCGTAGCCGAATGCACAAACGCTCACGAAACGAAACGCTCGTAGATATCTACAGTATATTGGCGCGGCAGAGCCAGACTACCTTTCGTTTTCGTTTGGCGTCGTAGAAATGCCATTCGGCTACGGGCCCTGTTATTTATTACTTGTCGTATGATTTGTAAAATCTTTAGCTATTTATTAAAAGTAATCCAGTGTGATAGGTTTGGATATTTTTATGGTGTTGTTCATTCACCGTTATTGGCGCCAAGTGTACAGTCAGCATCCATTGTAGCGGATGAAACAAAAACAACGCACCAAAAGTAACTGTAGTATAGTCACATTTTGCGGGCAAGCATAGCTTGCGTTGTCGCGCGCGAGTCCATACATCTAGCGCGACTCGTATGAACTCGCGCGCGAGAGCGTGAGTTATGCTAAAGCGCTAGATTATTTTATTTGATTTGCTATCCACACCACTTGAATGAAGCCACTGAATGCAATTCTCTGCAGTACGCGCACCGCGTCAATCCGTTTACGAGAGTGGAGTTTGGCAGAATTCGGTCGACAGCCGCTGTTGCCTGTGACTGTGCCCCGAATTTCGTTGGCAAATAGGGCCTACCGCGAAATACCCTTACAAAAGACCGCAGCCAAATAGCACTAGACCCTAATACTCATAGTGCTGTGTTTTTGTCGGTCAGTAAGGCTGCCAGAACTCAACGAGGGTGCGGTGTGTTGATGACGGAAGGACCTGCGTACCCGTACAACCCGAACCCTCCTTAGAAGAAGGAGTGTACAAGACACTCGTTCTTGCTGCATGTGTACTTAATACGGCAGAAAGGAATTTGCCACCGAAGTAGTATAAAAAAAAACTTCACTAATATCATTAAAGTTCCTGGAGGTTATTTTTCGGAAAAAGTGTATTTCGCTCGTGCTTGGCCGTGGCTGTATTGACGCGGGAGACATGTAGGTACTATGGCTAAATGACATTTTTCGAACAACGTTCTGAAATCGATGTACCTACGTTCGAATTTGCCCGTCGTTGGTTGTGCCAGGTGACAGAAGAGATAGCAATACACATTCTCATTTGTTGGCGACCACTATACGAGTATAATGTCTCAAAATGAGTAAGTTCCGACTTGCAACTATTCGGTTCGTTCAACAAATTACAACCCAAAAAATTAGATCTTCCTTTAATCACTGGACATTTAGCAAACTTTTATCTTATAAGGCCATCACAATAGATCACTGCTGTGACACTCAAAGTAGGACCAATTTTACCAATAATAATAAACTACTCGTAGTACCTAAATTTGTAGGACCGCGGAGGCGGTAAGTGGAGAAGGAGACTGGCGCAAGTGGACTAGGCTGGAAGGATTTGGAAGTAGTCGTAAAAGTGGAAGATTCCTCTAAGAGCCCTATGTCCCTATAGTGAGGGATAACAGAATGACATCATCATCATCATCATCATCAGTACCTAAATTTGATAGGGAGGCAACATGTTGAACGTTTAGAATAAATTTAAACCGGAGTTCCAAGTCATATTGGAAATTCACCAGTTACGATGCGCTAATCACATGCTAAATTTAAAAATTTAAATCATGTGGTTAGCGCATCGTAACTGGTGAATTTCCAATATGACTTGGAACTCCGGTTGCCGTTTAAGAAGTTTAACACTCTTACGGTAGATGTCGCTACGGGTCCCATTGACCTTAGTAGTGGAATATTTCGCTGGCTTGGTTGAAGTCTTGGTGGCTCAGTTGGCAGAGCGCTGGAGTATCGATCTCTGGCCGTGAGTTCAAGTCTCACCCAAAGCAGACATTTTCCACTTTTAAATTTATTCTAAGCCTAGTGGCATCGATTCGAAAACGAAAACGAAAACGAAAGGTAGTCTGGCTCTGCCGCGCCAATATACTGTAGATATCTACGAGCGTTTCGTTTCGTGAGCGTTTGTGCATTCGGCTACGCACGCTGTTCAGTTTATCAATCTGCCGGCGTATCATGCTTCTAATTTTATCACTTATCCACGTGGATAAGACTTCTGTCACGCTTTGGCAAGTATGTCAGTGTGAGAGTGACAGATGTCTTATCCACGTGGATAAGTGATAAAATTGGAAGCATGGTACGCCGGCTGATGTCTTATACAGTCATCAGTCACGCGTCAACTTGACATTTCGCAAACTACTTAATAGTGATACTTGCATGAAGCTAACTCTAAAAGTTCCCCTATCTCCTGGTAGAACTTACAAAACTCAACTTGTTTCTCACTCATATACCTAGATTTGTGTTTTAAATACATACTATTTCATTACAAATTAAAAACGTCGACCATGTTCCGCGGTAGGCCTTACTTGCCAACGAGATTCGGGGCACAGTCACAGGCAACAGCGGCTGTCGACCGAATTCTGCCAAACACTCTCGTAAACGGATTGACGCGGCGTACTGCAGTGAATTGCATTCAGTGGCTTCATTCGAGTGGGGAGGACGTTTATAGGTTAGCGCCGGTAACAGTGAACGAAACAATACTCTATAAGTAATAAATAATGTTTAATGTTTAATGTTTATTAGGGCACAAACGGTACAATTTATCTTATAAAATAATGTTATCAGTTAATACAAGAACCAATGAAGATGCCACAAGTTGCTAATGCATTTACGTGTACAAAATCGGAACGTAATAACAACTACAATTATCCATACTAATATTATAAATGGGAAAGTGTGTGTTGTTTGTCTTTCACGGCAAAAAGGACGACGACCGGTATGGCCTAGCGCGTAGTGACCCTGCCTGCTAAGCCGCGGTCCTGGGTTCGAATCCCGGTACGGGCATTTATTTGTGTGATGAGCACAGATATTTGTTCCTGAGTTATGGATGTTTTCTATGTATATAAGTATTTGTATATTATATATATCGTTGTCTGAGTACCCACAACACAAGCCTTCTTGAGCTTACCGTGGGACTCGGTCAATTTGTGTAAGAATGTCCTATAATATTTATTTATTTATTTATTATTTATTTAAAAAGGAGCTGCGAATTGACGTGATTTTTAAGTGGAGATAGTTGAAGGGACGAGGTGTGACATAGACTACTATTTCTCTTTCTAACCACCACTTCCCTAAAATGGGGGGGGGGGGTGGAAGTTTGTATGGAGCATTCTGCAATTTTCGAATTTAACGCGAGCGAAGCCGCGGGGAAAGCTATCTATATATTTGTCACACTGGATTTCTTTACTAAATAAATAGCTATGCATATGCGTGAGACTCACGACAACTACTTTCTTACTTTGTCACTTAGGCTAGGCTAGCTAGGACTCATAATTTAATAATTAATCAATGGCTATGATGGGATATAGGTTGAGCAAGTAACTGTTCATTATGAACCTTTGAATATAAATGAATTTATTTTGAATCGATTAATACTGACTCCACATTGATGCTCGAAAAGCTTTTATTAATAATGAAAATACCTCGAAAAAGGAATTTATGTTTTAATCGCATAAGTTCAACAGAGGGATTATGACAGAGTTGAATGTTAAATAAAGCTGGTCAATATTTCTGGGATAAGTACTTGCTGGGAGTTCATATCTTTTTTGATAATAGCTGATAATTATCTGATGGGGAATACTTTACAAACGTGCCAGTTGTGGGATGCAAGCTACCTTCTGACTTCTCATTATCATCATCATCATCGTCATCATTTCAGCCATGAATCGCCCACTCATCAGCACATGATTTCGCCGCGAGATAGATGACACGTCTTTGTCTAATTGTATTAATGACATAAGGACAGGTAGTCTATCTCGCGGCGACATACTCCCGCGGCCATCATGTGCTAGGCCTGCTGAGCATATTAGGCCTCCCTTCGTGTACGCCACTTATCTCGGTCCTGGGCTAATCTCATCCAGAAGTGCCCCGCAGTTTTTCGAATGTCGTCCACCCAACGAGCCAACGGATGCCAGGCGCTTCTTACATCCGATAGCGGCCACCATTCGGTCAACATTTTGGTCCACCTGCCTTCTACCCTGGCGCTATAACATGGGTTTCTTCAAGAAGCAGGTATTTAGTGTTCTTAAAGGTCGGCAACGCATAAATGGATCCGTTCATGTTGCGTATATTGCTTCCCATCAGGCGGCTCGTCTGCTCGTTTGCCTATATTTATCATAAAAAACGTCCGTTTTGTTCCAGATCGAGTTCCTGGACATGCACTATGGCACGGACGGCGGCGATGAGTCGAGTCCCGCGCTGCTGCGGCATTTACTCGACGAGATCCGGTGTTGCAACGACACCTCCAAGGCTGGCTACTTCCTCGTAAGTTCACAGTTTTCATCTAAAATCTTCCTATTGCAGTAGGTAGATCCTGGGCGTTTTCAGAAAAAAAATATTAAAAAACACAAATACACCGTCCGTTGAACAAAAACACAAACGTTTACGATAATATCGTTATCGTAACTAGCTATCTCTATCGCTCTTCCGTATTGTCGAGACAGAGCCAGACTGCGTTTCGCTCGGCGCCGGCTGGCATTTGGGTTCAGTCTACTGAGAATTATAATAGCTAATCTCTTCTCTCTCCACATCAGACCCTTTACCACAACTTGCCTTGTCGCGCGCGAGTCCATACATCAAGCACGACTTCAAGTATGGACTCGCGCGCGACAAGGCAAGTTGTGCTAGAGAAGTAGGAAATAAGTAAAATCCAATAAGTCCGTTCAATACTCTAACGTTAAAACGTGACTGAAGTAAGAAAACATTTTTCACTTCTTCGCGTGACGTAGTGGAAACTATAATTTCAATTCAATACCATTTATTCATTGCTGTATTAAACAATGAGATAAGATCACAGATGTCATATATACCATAGATCAAGCAAACGTATCTACTTAGCGTGTCAAATGAACTCAGTGAAATCCACTGAGCTGTCCGTCTTTAATCGCAGCTTGCAGCTTTCGGGCGTCAATTTTTGTAAGTTGAAGTCAATCAAAACATAAAAAATGTCTCGTTACGTGATATTCAATTGCAACAACACAAAAATTATGAACAATCAAGAGCCTGAGATATATTTAAAATTACAGGCAAGAAACAAATTCAGTACAAAATTTGACACGCTCGGCCCCTATACAAATAGATGAACTTGATTCTTCTATCTAAATATAGTTCTGTGGATAAGATGTTTCATTTTCGAGTAGAACAGAACCATTTAATCAAACAGGCTCAAGTCCAACTTTAGATGAAGCGTGTATCGGGAATGAGTTTGACGAGTGCCACGAGTACGAGGATGTTTCAAACGCAGTACAGTCAGCATAAAAAGGAGCGGATTATTTATTTATTTAAACTTTATTGCACAACCAAAGAAACATGTACAAATGGCGGACTTATAATGCCAAAAGGCATTCTCTAACAGTCAACCATTGGGTTAAACAGAGACATATATGTTTGGTGCAGGAGAAATAATAGCTAACAGAGACAAATATAATCGTGACATCAAACATAACAAAGGGTGAATACTAATACTTATATAAATTACGCTTAAACAACGCTTAAAAACGCGAATTAAATAACGCTTTAGAAGTAACTACCATTCTGTAACCTTTAAAGAAGAGATGTGTGCCTAATGTCTATACACAAACAATATAATTAATCATTGACAATTCTTACTGCGAACTGTACAGATTTATCTACGCGGTGAAATAAAAACCGGCCAAGAGCGTGTCGGGCCACGCTCAGTGTAGGGTTCCGTAGTTTTCCGTATTTTTCTCAAAAACTACTGAACTATGAAGTTCAAAACAATTTTCCTAGAAAGTCTTTATAAAGTTCTACTTTTGTGATTTTTTTCATATTTTTTAAACATATGGTTCAAAAGTTAGAGGGGGGGGACGCACTTTTTTTTCCTTTAGGAGCGATTATTTCCGAAAATATTAGTATTATCATAAAGCTATCTTAGTAAACCCTTATTCATTTTTAAATACCTATCCAACAATATATCACACGTTAGGGTTGGAATGAAAAAAAAAATCAGCCCCCACTTTACATGTAGGGGGGCTACCCTAATAAAACATTTTTTTCCATTTTTTATTTTTGGACTTTGTTGGCGTGATTGATATACATATTGGTACCAAATTTCAGCTTTCTAGTGCTTACAGTTACTGAGGACGGACGGACGGACAGACAGACATGGCAAAACTATAAAGAGCGATTATTTCCGAAAATATTAATATTATCTTAAAACGATCTTCGTAAACCCTTATTCATTTTTAAATACCTATCCAACAATATATCACACGTTGGGGTTGGAATGAAAAAAAAATATCAGCCCCCACTTTACATGTAGGGGGGGGGTACCCTAATAAATAATTGTTTTCCATTTTTTATTTTTGCACTTTGTTGGCGTGATTGATATACATATTGGTACCAAATTTCAGCTTTCTAGTGCTTACGGTTACTGAGATTATCCGCGGACGGACGGACAGACAGACATGGCGAAACTATAAGGGTTCCTAGTTGACTACGGAACCCTAAAAAGTACCGTTCAAACTTCGCATAATGACTTTTGAGGTCATAATGAACAACTTTTACTGTGGAACTAATGTTGTAATCGCAAAAAAATTTTGCTGTTTCATACATTTCGACCGTCATGACGCCGCTCATTTCTATGGAACAGCCAATTGTTTTTTTCGCGATTTCATAATAAAAGTTTTTCATTATGACCTCAAAAGTCACTATGCAAAGTTTGAACGGTCTTTTTATTTCATCCTGTATACTTTAAGTAAGTTATTCATTATATCAGATACTTTTGGTGCGTTGTTTCATCCGCTACTATTGATGCTGACTGTACCTACTATTTGATGCGTTACCATATGTACTCGACTCGTATGTGTACTCGTAGGCGTGCCTTTTGTTTGATTTTCCCTTTGAACAGCTGCGCTACTTCACTGGGATCTGGTGATTGCTCCACCTAACGACCTACTTGTCCATGCATTACGATCGATTCCCTGCTCAATTTATATAGGTTATTTGCCTATTTACCTGTTATTTTAATTTTGTACAAAAATTAACGAAACTAATATCGAGGCCTGGTGGTGGACCACCAGCTCCAGCACAGCTTGCGCTCTCACGCGCGAGTGTGCTTGTGCAGGTTTTCCATAACATTTGGTTGGTAGGTTTAAAGATACATACAAATTCTAGTTACTATTCATTTTGCTATTAATTATAAAGTGTCAAAGTGTGCGTGTGCTATCAATTATTTTCTATGTATATTTCCCCTCTCATTACTCCCTCCTTCAAAAGCTAGGTTATGATTTATATTTATATAATCGTTTACTTACAGCCCTTCTTAGGCACTGCAGGCCTAGCACATGATGGCCGCGAGAGTATGTCGCCGCGAGATAGACTACCTGTCCTTTTGTCATTAATACAATTAGACAAAGACGTGTTATCTATCTCGCGGCGACATACTCCCGCGGCCATCATGTGCTAGGTCTTACCGCGAGCTAGTAAGCTATGAGCTATCGGCTATAAAAACGATCAAAAGATAAGCACCACTCCCGTGCAAATAAAGGAGACACACGGCGATATTGATAGCTCACCGCTGGGCGAGTAACTATAAACATCGCCGTGTCTCTTTTAATTACGTGGGAGTGATTATCTTTTGTTCGTTTTGATAGCTCATAGTTTACTAGCTCGCGGTGGGACCAGTGCCTTATTCCAAAGTTATTATCCATACTAATATTATAAATGGGAAAGTGTGTGTGTCTGTTTGTTTGTCCGTTTTTCACGGCAAAACGGAGCCACGAATTGACGTGATTTTTTAAGTGGAGGTAGTTGAAGGGATGGAGAGTGACATAGGCTACTTTTTTTCTCTTTATAATGCGAGTGAAGCCGCGGGCAAAAGCTAGTTATAGATATTTTTCCCCTCACTAGCTCGGAAACACGTGTTTTGTCCTTTAATACCAGCGGGTAAAAACGCATTTTATCCACTAGTGGGTAAAGTAATGTGACCTTGTATAAAGTCAAATTAACTGCTTTAAAATTGATAAAAGTAGGTGAATCTAGTAATAAAGATGATTTACCACCTGTGCAACTACTGAAAGCAGTGATAAAACGCATTTTTAGGGTTCCGTACCAAAAAGGTACAACAGGAACCCTTATGGTGCGACTCTGTCCGTCTGTCTGTCCGTCTGTCACATTGTTAAATATCTCGAGAACTACTTATACTATCGATATGAAATTTGGAATAGTTATAAACATTGTGAACCTCTACAAGTTGAAAGTATTTTTTTTTTTAATTAATTAATATAAATGATAGAAAATGGCCAAAATGAAAGGGGGCAAACTGAAAATTTCAAGTAACTAGGTCAAGTGGGGTATCGTTAGAAAGAGCTCAAATTGTACATATCAAAACTATTTTTTATAATTTTTTGGTTGTGGAAAAAAAAAGCTTTTTGAAGGAAAATGTAAAAAAAAATACCGTTCCCCCCCCTTATCTCCGAAGTTTACCAACATAAATGTATGAAATTTTCACCAAACATGGGTATTATAATGAATATTACAGGAAAAATAAAATCGTACACGTATCTTGAAAACTTTTTTATTTATTTATAAAAAACCTTTCAGATTTACATTTTCAATTTCAACACCCTTGCGGGTGTTTATTGTACCTGTATTTTTTAACAAAATAACAATGAAATTACCTGCTTTCAAATAGAGACAAAATGGTTAAAATCGGTTCACGCAATAAACAATTATTCCATAAAAATCATCTTCCATACTAGCTCGCGCGCATTAGTTTACTCAATTTGCCGATAGATGTCGCTGTACGTTGAACGCTCATTTCCTACATCGCATTTTTCCTGATATAATGAGGTCGGTTCAGGAGCGTCGTTGCGACATTTAAGTAAGATAAGTCGTAAACTATTGAAGCCGAATAGTCTTGATTTTATTTGGACGTTGTCTACCAATAAAATTGTATATTAAAATATTGCTTGTTATGTGGGAAATTGAGTCTTGAGGGATTTAGTAAAATCTGTAGAGTTCTATGAATAACATTTTGATGATTCAACTATTGAAAGTTTGTACGGAACCCTCGGTGAGCGAGTCCGACTCGCACTTGACCGGTTTTTTTTGCATTGTAGTTTCCTCGCTATAGTGAGGGGAAAAGTTTTGTGTTAAATACACTCGGGTGCAAATGTATTTTACTTCTCGTGTGTTAAAAAACTCGCAGGTTCAGGATTCTATTCTCGAACCTTCAACTATAGAATCCTTTCACTTGCTCGTTTTTCAATTCCACACCCGGCGTTAAAATACAACTTTGCCCCCTTGTTAACAAATAACTATTTCATTCAACAAATTAAAAAATAAAAATAAATGTACAGTATGTGTAAATAAACATGTAATCACCCGATCCGTTCAATTGTATGTTCATCATCCATTTTCATTCAGTACGATTTATTGAAAACGCGTTATATTTTATTGCTTTTTCCAATTTAAATACAACGCATAGCAAATTTAGATATCAAATTTATATCGCTCTATTCTGAAATAAATGTAAAATGTAAAACAGTTAGCCCCAACTGACCCTAAACCCTAATGCAATAAAAACGGGCCTAATAAATTGAGTTGTCACAATCTCATTGTACAAAAAGTCAGCAGAATAAAAATAAATAACACTTTGTACTCTTCCCTACTTTAGCCTCATAATAAAATGAAGTCCTCTTTGTTATCCGAGCCGCGGCGGAACGAAGACACGATTAATTTAAATGAGCTAGACTAAGCCGAGTGACACCATTTTTTCTGTTTTTTTGTGGAATTAAAGAATAACAGAAGGCTGTCTCAATATTTATTTGAAAAAATGTAAAACGGATAATTTAATTGTAATATAGTCTGGGTAGTCTGTATCCAAATAAAGCTAAAGTAAATTTAATTAGTTTGGTTGCTATCTTAGGTATACCCTCTATTGAATTATTTATTTTCGAAGATCTACTAAGTCTAATTGAATAACTAATAGAAGATAGACTGCTCTTTTAAATTGTTTAAACTCTGCCCGTGGTAGTAGTTTGACATGACATAGGATAGGTATATCGTCAAAAAGTAGTTATTAAAACCATGCTTCTGTTGCAAAATTACTAAAGTATCAGCTTGTATTTGATTATGCATAACATAAATTCAATAGGCGTCATGTGTGCTTCCTGAAATAATAACATTTATTTTGTATTTACCTGTAACCATTTTTCCCAGTGTCTCATCGGTGGCGACGCATCATCCTACCAGCCAGTGCTCCCGTTCACGATCAAAGAGGACACGTTCGAGACGCTAGTGAAACCTGGGTCTCCCCAGGCGGCCCTAGTGCAGGCGTGCTACAGACTCCACTCCGACGGACTTTATCATCTAGAAGGAGATGACAAATGGTAAGTAAGCTAAAGCAACGAAAGCTCTGGTGGCATCACTGTATGAGCGTGTGATGGAGGTCGCAGGTTGAAGCCTGATCAAAGAGGACAGGATCGAGTAGCTAGTGAAACCTGGGTCTCCCCAGGCGGCGCTAGTGCAGGCTTGCTACAGACTCCATGCAGACGGACTTTATCATCTAGACGGAGATGATAAATGGTGAGTAAGCTAAAGCAACGAAAGCGCTGGTGGCATCACTGTATGAGCGTGTGACGGAGGTCGCACCGCACGTTAAAGACTAATCAAAGAGGACACGTTTTAGTAACTAGTGTAACCTGGGTCTTCCCAGGCGGCACTAGTGCAGGCGTGCTACAGAGTCCACTCTGACGGACTTTATCATCTAGAAGATGACAAATGGTAAGTAAGCTAAAGCAACGAAAGCGCTGGTGGCATCACTGTATGAGCGTGTGACGGAGGTCGCACCGCACGTTAAAGACTGATCAAAGAGGACACGTTTTAGTAACTAGTGTAACCTGGGTCTCCCCAGGCGGCACTAGTGCAGGCGTGCTACAGAGTCCACTCCGACGGACTTTATCATCTAGAAGATGACAAATGGTAAGTAAGCGAAAGCAACGAAAGCGCTGGTGACATAACTGTATGAGCGTGTGACGGAGGATGCAGGTTGAATCCTAATCAAAGAGGACACGTTCGAGACGCTAGTGAAACCTGGGTCTCCCCAGGCGGCGCTAGTGCAGGCGTGCTACAGACTCCATGCAGACGGACTTTATCATCTAGAAGGAGATGACAAATGGTAAGTAAGCTCAAGCAACGAAAGCGCTGGTGGCATAACTGTATGAGCTTGTGACTGGTAGGAGATCGCTGGTTGAAGCCTGCCGGCGTATCATGCTGCCAATTTTATCACTTATCCACCTGGATAAGACATCTGTCACTCTCACACTGAAATACTTGCTAAAGCGTGACGGATGCTTTATCCACGTGGATAAGTGATGAAATTGGCAGCATGATACGCCGGCTGATCAAAGACGCCACGTTCGACTAGTTATTGTAGCCCATCGGTTTTAGTACGGGCGTGCGATTGGCTTTATCATTTCTCAGGAAACTACAAATGGTGATTATAGTACCTACACTCTGATAACAAAAGCGGCCGGCCTTGTAGATATTACGATCTATCAGTTTGATAGATTCAGGTGGATGTATTACTGTACTAATATGTATTCTGTGGTAATACGATAGAATACGCCTGTGAGTCGTAATAAAAATAAAAGGTTTAAGCACCTCTACCCTTTTGGTAAGGAATTTTGCCTTGATATTCCGAGGCTACGAGTAACTAATGAAGGTGACTTGGTCTATTTACATTATTACAATTCCCTATTGAACTCTAATTGGGTGGATTAAAGGCAGCTGTCAAAACTTTTCGCTTCTAAATATTTCCCAAGAGTACTTCCACGTGAACATGTAGGTACAAATTACGAATCAAATGGTAGATATTCGCGCCTCATACATTATTTTAATTTTTATGAAATCTTTTAACACAAAAAATCTATTATGTTACATCATTCATGCCAAAAACTTGAAATTATTGAAAATTATTCTTACCGCATTATTCTCCCTGAGGCCTACATCGAAATTCATTTTGAATAATGTGAAAGTCGGCTGTTAAACTATTCATAATTTAAAATTTGAGGCAAGAAAGCATAATAGGAGCTATTCGCTTGGGGGTGGTTAGAAACCTATTGTACTCAAACTATTCAGAACTTTGGCAGCGAGCGGTGACACCGAGAGTAACTCTGGTAGCAAACTCCTTCTAGCCTCTAGGGGGTAATATACAGAAAATGTCGCTCATTTTCAATCGTGAATTTATATGAAGTTTTGTAGAACATTATGCCTGGAGGGAGGCATTTTCAAAATGAGAATATCTCGGTCGTACTTGTTGCTGAGATTAATAACACGTTTCGGGGTATGAAATATAATTTGGAACGGTCGGATCGTTTTCAATTCAAAGCGTCACGTGATTACCGACCCGTCATCACGGTCATACATCATCATACATCATCATACCTTGAAATCGTAATATTTGTTGCCTTAGTCCGGAGCCGGGCCATTTTGCGTGAGACCCGGAAAAATAGAATCGCTTTTAGTCGTTGCCTCGTTATCGATTGGATACCTGACAAAGTGTAAAGGTTTACAAGGTGTTAGGGACCGCGACCCGTGCGGATCCCATGCGAGCCCAACTGGCCCTCAATGTTAATAATTTATTAGGATTAATTGAAACCCTTATATTTGATGACCGTGCGAGAGGTCACCGCCCCTCGAGTGGATCTTCACTCTTTATGAACTGTTTTAGTATTGTTGTCCATTTGAGTTGAAATCACGCACACAACAATTTTAGTTATTTGTATTTATTTACAATACATTTTGAAACGAGTGGCGATAATTATATTAAATTTATTCATGGCACAAGCAAGCATTCAACATAAGCACGGAAAATGTTCTTTCATCGACATGCAAGTTCCTACTGCAACAACATGATAATAACGATAGCCAGATTCTGAAATTGCTAAATATTTTTCTTTCCTACTGATAGGAAGTCGAAATAACTAAACGTTTCTGTTTAAGTATTACAAAATATTTTAATACATTATAGTTCGAATCATTCCGTTAGATATTGCACTCAGCGTAGTTACGTTACCCAACTGGGTGAATCAACTTATTCTTGTCTGTTAATGCCATGGTTACGGTCCCCTGAGTCACGCTTAGTGATGTGCAAGTTGCGGTAACTTTCCAAAAAAAATCTTGAAAAATTCACGAAACTTTCACGAAAAATAAAGGGAATTTAAATTTATTAAATGGAAAGTTTCCATCCATACAATAAAATTGTCCATAGAAAGTATGGAAAGTTTCCGAAGTTTTCCTATGTGAAAATTTCAGAATTTTGGAAACTTTCCGTCGGCGCATCAGTCGTCACGCTGGTTTTATGAAAAATTATGTTACTGAAATTATGCAAGCATGCATGTAGTCCATGTTTGTAGGTGGCAAATTAAGGAAAGGGATTGTTAACACCAGAAAAATGCATGTTTGCATAGTTTAAGTAGCATATTTTTGCATAAAACCAGCGTGTCCCAGGAGACCGTAACCATGGCAATAACAGACAAGAAAAAGTTGATTCATCCAACTGTGGAATCATTCAACTCAACCCTTCTGATGGTACCTATAGCTAGATGCACCAACGTTCCCAACATAATCAACAAGTTCCAACGCCAATAAAATACCGTTTCTCAACTCGAAGGGATATATCCCTCGAGTGCTTAAGGAAAACCTTTATACTTCTCTATCTAGGCTATGACAATTTATGGCTGTTTCCTTGAAACGGGATCCGGACACTCAGTAGGATCGTAAAATAAATAATTTAGAAGATGGAAAGAGGGTACCTTGCACATAAATATTGCTTCACCTGAAAGGACCAGGGTTATCATTTGCGAGAGCGGCCGCTGGAATTGATGAAATGAGTATATCGATTCAATCTATTTTCATTATTGTAAACGTTATTACAGCGTTTTCTGGCGGATTTGTAAGAATTTCGAACACCTGTTACACGTTTTTCTATAGGCCTTTTGTTACCTGCGAATAGGACTTTAAGAATTATTTGGTTGAATGACATGATTCTACATTTATTTCATACTAGCTTTTGACCGCGGCTTCGCTAGCGTTAGAAAGAGACAAAAAGTAACTTATGTCACTCTCCATCCCTTCAACTATCTCCACTTAAGAAATCACGTCAATTCGTCACTCCGTTTTGCCGTGAAAGACGGACAAACAAACAGACACACACACTTTCCCATTTATAATATTAGTATGGATGTATTTTAATTCCAAGACTGTTGCTCTAAATACTGTTTTCTTTTAAATTAAATGTATTTCTGTAAATCTGTACTTTAGAAATGGTTTTATTTTTAAATGAAGCATGTATAATGTACCTACATATATAAAGGTGACAGTTTCTAATAGACTGTTACTTCTTTTTACAGGGATTTATTTTGTTGTATGAACGTACAAATAATACTTTTCATAGTACAAGACTCCCTTCGCCAATATAGGTAGTTAATTATTGAAATCTGCAATATCTTGTCGCAAAGTAAATTAAATTGAATTGTTTCGTACGCTAAAGTAACCTTATTAAATTGTTTGCGCTACCGGGAACTTTTTAACCGATTAAAATCTTAATTGGATGGCGAATGAAGGGCACTTAATTACCTATGTGAACTTGGCGCCCGACCTTGACGAATTTTTTTATATTTTTTTTTTCTGATAGAGGTTCGTTTGTAGTTGATTGTAGTTCAAAAGATTTCATTTGTAGTTGAACCCAAAAAAAGTTAGGGGGGTAAGAAAAATCGCAGCACCCCACTTTTGAAATCTTATATTTTTATTGTTGATTGTTGTTAATTATCGTTTGTAGTTGATTGTAGTTCTCGTTTTTTCATTTGTAGTGGCCATTAAACTCGGAAAAATCCAAAATGAAATACGAATAATAACCTTCAGATCCCGTTGATGTCTTTTATATGGAGTGAATTGTGACCGATAAAAAAAGATGTAAAATTTGACCAATTTGTTACTTTTACGATTGATTCGTGTGCAGAATGGCTTGGAGGGGTTTGTAGTTCTTTTCGTTTCGTTTGTAGTTGCCAAATAAGGCCAAAAATTTTCATTTCACCAAAAACTCAATGACACTTCAATATTAAGGAATGTATAGGGGAAATTCGTAACTTTTCTTATTGATTCTTGTTCGGACCGGTCTCTAGAGGTTTGTAGTTCTTTTCATTTCATTTGTAGTTGGAAAATAAGCCCTTAATATTTTTTAGAAAACTGCATTTCACAACGATCGGCCGTTGTAGTCTTTTACATGGAGGAGACCAAATAAAAAAAAGTTCTAAATTACTTCGTTTTCTTGATTGATTCTGGTGCAGAATCGTTTGTAGTTGTTTGTAGTTCTTTTCATTTCTTTCGTAGCCGCCAAATAACCCGGAAAATTTCGTTTTGAAGTTTCGATGAGAGCTTTTTTTTTTGAAAGTTCAATAAAAGGTTGAAAATTTGATCAAGTTGTTACTTTTACGATTGATTCGTGTGCAGAATGGCTTGGAAAGGTTTGTAGTTCTTTTCGTTTCGTTTGTAGTTGCCAAATAAGACCAAAAATTTTCATTTCACCAAAAACTCAATGACACTCCAATATTAAGGAATGTATAGGGGAAATTCGTAACTTTTGTTATTGATTCTTGTTCGGACCGGTCTCTAGAGGTTTGTAGTTCTTTTCATTTCATTTTTAGTTGGAAAACAAGCCCTTAATTTTTTTTAGAAAAATGCATTTCACAACGATCGGCCGTTGTAGTCTTTTACATGGAGGAGACCAAATACAAAAAAAGCTCTAAATTTCTTCGTTTTCTTGATTGATTCTGGTGCAGAATCGTTTGTAGTTGTTTGTAGTTCTTTTCATTTCTTTCGTAGCCGCCAAATAACCCTGAAAATTTCGTTTCGAAGTTTCGATGAGAGCTTTTTTTTGAAAGTTCAATAAAAGGTTGAAAATTTGATCAAGTTGTTACTTTTACGATTGCTTCGTGTGAAGAATGGCTTGGAAAGGTTTGTAGTTCTTTTCGTTTCGTTTGTAGTTGCCAAATAAGACCAAAAATTTTCATTTCACCCAAAACTCAATGACACTTCAATATTAAGGAATGTATAGGGGAAATTCGTAACTTTTCTTATTGATTCTTGTTCGGACCGGTCTCTAGAGGTTTGTAATTCTTTTCATTTCATTTGTAGTTGGAAAACAAGCCCTTAATTTTTTTTAGAAAACTGCATTTCACAACGATCGGCCGTTGTAATCTTTTATATGGAGGAGACCAAATAAAAAAAAGTTCTAAATTTCTTCGTTTTCTTGATTGATTCTGGTGCAGAATCGTTTGTAGTTGTTTGTAGTTCTTTTCATTTCTTTCGTAGCCACCAAATAACCCGGAAAATTTCGTTTTGAAGTTTCAATGAGAGCTTTTTTGAAAGTTAAATAAAAGGTTGAAAATTTGACCAAATTGTTACTTTTATGATTGATTCGTGTGCAGAATGGCTTGGAGGGGTTTGTAGTTCTTTTCGTTTCGTTTGTAGTTGCCAAATAAGACCAAAAATTTTCATTTCACCAAAAACTCAATGACACTTCAATATTAAGGAATGAATAGGGGAAATTCGTAACTTTTGTTATTGATTCTTGTTCGGACCGGTCTCTAGAGGTTTGTAGTTCTTTTCATTTCATTTGTAGTTGGAAAACAAGCCCTTAATATTTTTTAGAAAACTGCATTTCACAACGATCGGCCGTTGTAGTATTTTACATGGAGGAGACCAAATAAAAAAAAAGTTTTAAATTTCTTGGTTTTCTTGATTGATTCTGGTGCAGAATCGTTTGTAGTTGTTTGTAGTTCTTTTCATTTCTTTCGTTGCCGCCAAATAACCCGGAAAATTTCGTTTTGAAGTTTCGATGAGAGCTTTTTTTTGAAAGTTCAATAAAAGGTTGAAAATTTGATCAAGTTGTTACTTTTACGATTGATTCGTGTGCAGAATGGCTCGGAAAGGTTTGTAGTTCTTTTCGTTTCGTTTGTAGTTGCAAAATACGATCAAAAATTTTCATTTCACCAAAAACTCAATGACACTTCAATATTAATGAATGTATAGGGGAAATTCGTAACTTTTGTTATTGTTTCTTGTTCGGACCGGTCTCTAGAGGTTTGTAGTTCTTTTCATTTCATTTGTAGTTGGAAAACAAGCCCTTAATTTTTTTAGAAAACTGCTTTTCACAACTATCGGCCGTTGTAGTCTTTTACATGGAGGAGACCAAATAAAAAAAAAGTTCTAAATTTCTTCGTTTTCTTGATTGATTCTGGTGCAGAATCGTTTGTAGTTGTTTGTAGTTCTTTTCATTTCTTTCGTAGCCGCCAAATAACCCTGAAAATTTCGTTTTGAAGTTTCGATGAGAGCTTTTTTTGAAAGTTCAATAAAAGGTTGAAAATTTGATCAAGTTGTTACTTTTACGATTGATACGTGTGCACAATGGCTCGGAGAGGTTTGTAGTTCTTTTCTCTTCGTTTGTAGTTGCCAAATAAGACCAAAAATTTTCATTTCACCAAAAACTCAATGACACTCCAATATTAAGGAATGTATAGGGGAAATTCGTAACTTTTGTTATTGATTCTTGTTCGGACCGGTCTCTAGAGGTTTGTAGTTCTTTTCATTTCATTTGTAGTTGGAAAACAAGCCCTTAATTTTTTTTAGAAAACTGCATTTCACAACAATCGGCCGTTGTAGTCTTTTACATGGAGGAGACCAAATAAAAAAAAAGTTCTAAATTTCTTCGCTTTCTTGATTGATTCTGGTGCAGAATCGTTTGTAGTTGTATGTAGTTCTTTTCATTTCTTTCGTAGCCGCCAAATAACCCGGAAAATTTCGTTTTGAAGTTTCGATGAGAGCTTTTTTTTGAAAGTTCAATTAAAGGTTGAAAATTTGATCAAGTTGTTACTTTTACGATTGATTCGTGTGCAGAATGGCTTGGAAAGGTTTGTAGTTCTTTTCGTTTCGTTTGTAGTTACCAAATAAGACCAAAAATTTTCATTTCACCAAAAACTCAATGACACTCCAATATTAAGGAATGTATAGGGGAAATTCGTAACTTTTGTTATTGATTCTTGTTCGGACCGGTCTCTAGAGGTTTGTAGTTCTTTTCATTTCATTTGTAGTTGGAAAACAAGCCCTTAATTTTTTTTAGAAAACTGCATTTCACAACGATCGGCCGTTGTAATCTTTTATATGGAGGAGACCAAATAAAAAAAAAGTTCTAAATTTCTTCGTTTTCTTGATTGATTCTGGTGCAGAATCGTTTGTAGTTGTTTGTAGTTCTTTTCATTTCATTCGTAGCCACCAAATAACCCGGAAAATTTCGTTTTGAAGTTTCGATGAGAGCTTTTTTTTGAAAGTTCAATAAAAGGTTGAAAATTTGATCAAGTTGTTACTTTTACGATTGATACGTGTGCAGAATGGCTCGGAGAGGTTTGTAGTTCTTTTCTTTTCGTTTGTAGTTGCCAAATAAGACCAAAAATTTTCATTTCACCAAAAACTCAATGACACTCCAATATTAAGGAATGTATAGGGGAAATTCGTAACTTTTGTTATTGATTCTTGTTCGGACCGGTCTCTAGAGGTTTGTAGTTCTTTTCATTTCATTTGTAGTTGGAAAACAAGCCCTTAATTTTTTTTAGAAAACTGCATTTCACAACGATCGGCCGTTGTAGTCTTTTACATGGAGGAGACCAAATAAAAAAAAAGTTCTAAATTTCTTCGCTTTCTTGATTGATTCTGGTGCAGAATCGTTTGTAGTTGTTTGTAGTTCTTTTCATTTCTTTCATAGCCGCCAAATAACCCGGAAAATTTCGTTTTGAAGTTTCGATGAGAGCTTTTTTTTGAAAGTTCAATAAAAGGTTGAAAATTTGATCAAGTTGTTACTTTTACGATTGATTCGTGTGCAGAATGGCTTGGAAAGGTTTGTAGTTATTTTCGTTTCGTTTGTAGTTACCAAATAAGACCAAGAATTTTCATTTCACCAAAAACTCAATGACACTCCAATATTAAGGAATGTATAGGGGAAATTCGTAACTTTTGTTATTGATTCTTGTTCGGACCGGTCTCTAGAGGTTTGTAGTTCTTTTCATTTCATTTGTAGTTGGAAAACAAGCCCTTAATTTTTTTTAGAAAACTGCATTTCACAACGATCGGCCGTTGTAATCTTTTATATGGAGGAGACCAAATAAAAAAAAAGTTCTAAATTTCTTCGTTTTCTTGATTGATTCTGGTGCAGAATCGTTTGTAGTTGTTTGTAGTTCTTTTCATTTCTTTCGTAGCCACCAAATAACCCGGAAAATTTCGTTTTGAAGTTTCAATGAGAGCTTTTTTTTGAAAGTTAAATAAAAGGATGAAAATTTGACCAAATTGTTACTTTTATGATTGATTCGTGTGCAGAATGGCTTGGAGGGGTTTGTAGTTCTTTTCGTTTCGTTTGTAGTTGCCAAATAAGACCAAAAATTTTCATTTCACCAAAAACTCAATGACACTTCAATATTAAGGAATGAATAGGGGAAATTCGTAACTTTTGTTATTGATTCTTGTTCGGACCGGTCTCTAGAGGTTTGTAGTTCTTATCATTTCATTTGTAGTTGGAAAACAAGCCCTTAATATTTTTTAGAAAACTGCATTTCACAACGATCGGCCGTTGTAGTATTTTACATGGAGGAGACCAAATAAAAAAAGAGTTCTAAATTTCTTCGTTTTCTTGATTGATTCTGGTGCAGAATCGTTTGTAGTTGTTTGTAGTTCTTTTCATTTCTTTCGTAGCCACCAAATAACCCGGAAAATTTCGTTTTGAAGTTTCAATGAGAGCTATTTTTTGAAAGTTAAATTAAAGGTTGAAAATTTGACCAAATTGTTACTTTTATGATTGATTCGTGTGCAGAATGGCTTGGAAAGGTTTGTAGTTATTTTCGTTTCGTTTGTAGTTACCAAATAAGACCAAGAATTTTCATTTCACCAAAAACTCAATGACACTCCAATATTAAGGAATGTATAGGGGAAATTCGTAACTTTTGTTATTGATTCTTGTTCGGACCGGTCTCTAGAGGTTTGTAGTTCTTTTCATTTCATTTGTAGTTGGAAAACAAGCCCTTAATTTTTTTTAGAAAACTGCATTTCACAACGATCGGCCGTTGTAGTCTTTTACATGGAGGAGACCAAAAAAAAAAAAGTTCTAAATTTCTTCGTTTTCTTGATTGATTCTGGTGCAGAATCGTTTGTAGTTGTTTGTAGTTCTTTTCATTTCTTTCGTAGCCGCCAAATAACCCGGAAAATTTCGTTTTGAAGTTTCGATGAGAGCTTTTTTTTGAAAGTTCAATAAAAGGTTGAAAATTTGATCAAGTTGTTACTTTTACGATTGATTCGTGTGCAGAATGGCTTGGAAAGGTTTGTAGTTCTTTTCGTTTCGTTTGTAGTTACCAAATAAGACCAAAAATTTTCATTTCACCAAAAACTCAATGACACTCCAATATTAAGGAATGTATAGGGGAAATTCGTAACTTTTGTTATTGATTCTTGTTCGGACCGGTCTCTAGAGGTTTGTAGTTCTTTTCATTACATTTGTAGTTGGAAAACAAGCCCTTAATTTTTTTTAGAAAACTGCATTTCACAACGATCGGCCGTTGTAATCTTTTATATGGAGGAGACCAAATAAAAAAAAAGTTCTAAATTTCTTCGTTTTCTTGATTGATTCTGGTGCAGAATCGTTTGTAGTTGTTTGTAGTTCTTTTCATTTCTTTCGTAGCCGCCAAATAACCCGGAAAATTTCGTTTTGAAGTTTCGATGAGAGCTTTTTTTTGAAAGTTCAATAAAAGGTTGAAAATTTGATCAAGTTGTTACTTTTACGATTGATACGTGTGCAGAATGGCTCGGAGAGGTTTGTAGTTCTTTTCTTTTCGTTTGTAGTTGCCAAATAAGACCAAAAATTTTCATTTCACCAAAAACTCAATGACACTCCAATATTAAGGAATGTATAGGGGAAATTCGTAACTTTTGTTATTGATTCTTGTTCGGACCGGTCTCTAGAGGTTTGTAGTTCTTTTCATTTCATTTGTAGTTGGAAAACAAGCCCTTAATTTTTTTTAGAAAACTGCATTTCACAACGATCGGCCGTTGTAATCTTTTATATGGAGGAGACCAAATAAAAAAAAAGTTCTAAATTTCTTCGTTTTCTTGATTGATTCTGGTGCAGAATCGTTTGTAGTTGTTTGTAGTTCTTTTCATTTCTTTCGTAGCCGCCAAATAACCCGGAAAATTTCGTTTTGAAGTTTCGATGAGAGCTTTTTTTTGAAAGTTCAATAAAAGGTTGAAAATTTGATCAAGTTGTTACTTTTACGATTGATTCGTGTGCAGAATGGCTTGGAAAGGTTTGTAGTTCTTTTCGTTTCGTTTGTAGTTACCAAATAAGACCAAAAATTTTCATTTCACCAAAAACTCAATGACACTTCAATATTAAGGAACGTATAGGGGAAATTCGTAACTTTTGTTATTGATTCTTGTTCGGACCGGTCTCTAGAGGTTTGTAGTTCTTTTCATTTCATTTGTAGTTGGAAAACAAGCCCTTAATTTTTTTTAGAAAACTGCATTTCACAACGATCGGCCGTTGTAGTCTTTTACATGGAGGAGACCAAATAAAAAAAAAAGTTCTAAATTTCTTCGCTTTCTTGATTGATTCTGGTGCAGAATCGTATGTAGTTGTTTGTAGTTCTTTTCATTTCTTTCGTAGCCGCCAAATAACCCGGAAAATTTCGTTTTGAAGTTTCGATGAGAGCTTTTTTTTGAAAGTTCAATAAAAGGTTGAAAATTTGATCAAGTTGTTACTTTTACGATTGATACGTGTGCAGAATGGCTCGGAGAGGTTTGTAGTTCTTTTCTTTTCGTTTGTAGTTGCCAAATAAGACCAAAAATTTTCATTTCACCAAAAACTCAATGACACTCCAATATTAAGGAATGTATAGGGGAAATTCGTAACTTTTGTTATTGATTCTTGTTCGGACCGGTCTCTAGAGGTTTGTAGTTCTTTTCATTTCATTTGTAGTTGGAAAACAAGCCCTTAATTTTTTTAGAAAACTGCATTTCACAACGATCGGCCGTTGTAGTCTTTTACATGGAGGAGACCAAATAAAAAAAAAGTTCTAAATTTCTTCGCTTTCTTGATTGATTCTGGTGCAGAATCGTTTGTAGTTGTTTGTAGTTCTTTTCATTTCTTTCATAGCCGCCAAATAACCCGGAAAATTTCGTTTTGAAGTTTCGATGAGAGCTTTTTTTTGAAAGTTCAATAAAAGGTTGAAAATTTGATCAAGTTGTTACTTTTACGATTGATTCGTGTGCAGAATGGCTTGGAAAGGTTTGTAGTTATTTTCGTTTCGTTTGTAGTTACCAAATAAGACCAAGAATTTTCATTTCACCAAAAACTCAATGACACTCCAATATTAAGGAATGTATAGGGGAAATTCGTAACTTTTGTTATTGATTCTTGTTCGGACCGGTCTCTAGAGGTTTGTAGTTCTTTTCATTTCATTTGTAGTTGGAAAACAAGCCCTTAATTTTTTTTAGAAAACTGCATTTCACAACGATCGGCCGTTGTAATCTTTTATTATGGAGGAGACCAAATAAAAAAAAAGTTCTAAATTTCTTCGTTTTCTTGATTGATTCTGGTGCAGAATCGTTTGTAGTTGTTTGTAGTTCTTTTCATTTCTTTCGTAGCCACCAAATAACCCGGAAAATTTCGTTTTGAAGTTTCAATGAGAGCTTTTTTTGAAAGTTAAATAAAAGGATGAAAATTTGACCAAATTTTTACTTTTATGATTGATTCGTGTGCAGAATGGCTTGGAGGGGTTTGTAGTTCTTTTCGTTTCGTTTGTAGTTGCCAAATAAGACCAAAAATTTTCATTTCACCAAAAACTCAATGACACTTCAATATTAAGGAATGAATAGGGGAAATTCGTAACTTTTGTTATTGATTCTTGTTCGGACCGGTCTCTAGAGGTTTGTAGTTCTTATCATTTCATTTGTAGTTGGAAAACAAGCCCTTAATATTTTTTAGAAAACTGCATTTCACAACGATCGGCCGTTGTAGTATTTTACATGGAGGAGACCAAATAAAAAAAGAGTTCTAAATTTCTTCGTTTTCTTGATTGATTCTGGTGCAGAATCGTTTGTAGTTGTTTGTAGTTCTTTTCATTTCTTTCGTAGCCACCAAATAACCCGGAAAATTTCGTTTTGAAGTTTCAATGAGAGCTATTTTTTGAAAGTTAAATTAAAGGTTGAAAATTTGACCAAATTGTTACTTTTATGATTGATTCGTGTGCAGAATGGCTTGGAGGGGTTTGTAGTTCTTTTCGTTTCGTTTGTAGTTGCCAAATAAGACCAAAAATTTTCATTTCACCAAAAACTCAATGACACTTCAATATTAAGGAATGAATAGGGGAAATTCGTAACTTTTGTTATTGATTCTTGTTCGGACCGGTCTCTAGAGGTTTGTAGTTCTTTTCATTTCATTTGTAGTTGGAAACCAAGCCCTTAATTTTTTTTAGAAAACTGCATTTGACAACGATCGGCCGTTGTAGTCTTTTACATGGAGGAGACCAAATAAAAAAAAAGTTCTAAATTTCTTCGTATTCTTGATTGATTCTGGTGCAGAATCGTTTGTAGTTGTTTGTAGTTCTTTTCATTTCTTTCGTAGCCGCCAAATAACCCGGAAAATTTCGTTTTGAAGTTTCGATGAGAGCTTTTTTTTGAAAGTTCAATAAAAGGTTGAAAATTTGATCAAGTTGTTACTTTTACGATTGATTCGTGTGCAGAATGGCTTGGAAAGGTTTGTAGTTATTTTCGTTTCGTTTGTAGTTACCAAATAAGGCCAAGAATTTTCATTTCACCAAAAACTCAATGACACTCCAATATTAAGGAATGTATAGGGGAAATTCGTAACTTTTGTTATTGATTCTTGTTCGGACCGGTCTCTAGAGGTTTGTAGTTCTTTTCATTTCATTTGTATTTGGAAAACAAGCCCTTAATTTTTTTTAGAAAACTGCATTTCACAACGATCGGCCGTTGTAGTCTTTTACATGGAGGAGACCAAATAAAAAAAAGTTCTAAATTTCTTCGCTTTCTTGATTGATTCTGGTGCAGAATCGTTTGTAGTTGTTTGTAGTTCTTTTCATTTCTTTCGTAGCCGCCAAATAACCCGGAAAATTTCGTTTTGAAGTTTCGATGAGAGCTTTTTTTGAAAGTTCAATAAAAGGTTGAAAATTTGATCAAGTTGTTACTTTTACGATTGATTCGTGTGCAGAATGGCTTGGAAAGGTTTGTAGTTCTTTTCGTTTCGTTTGTAGTTACCAAATAAGACCAAAAATTTTCATTTCACCAAAAACTCAATGACACTCCAATATTAAGGAATGTATAGGGGAAATTCGTAACTTTTGTTATTGATTCTTGTTCGGACCGGTCTCTAGAGGTTTGTAGTTCTTTTCATTACATTTGTAGTTGGAAAACAAGCCCTTAATTTTTTTTAGAAAACTGCATTTCACAACGATCGGCCGTTGTAATCTTTTATATGGAGGAGACCAAATAAAAAAAAAGTTCTAAATTTCTTCGTTTTCTTGATTGATTCTGGTGCAGAATCGTTTGTAGTTGTTTGTAGTTCTTTTCATTTCTTTCGTAGCCGCCAAATAACCCGGAAAATTTCGTTTTGAAGTTTCGATGAGAGCTTTTTTTGAAAGTTCAATAAAAGGTTGAAAATTTGATCAAGTTGTTACTTTTACGATTGATACGTGTGCAGAATGGCTCGGAGAGGTTTGTAGTTCTTTTCTTTTCGTTTGTAGTTGCCAAATAAGACCAAAAATTTTCATTTCACCAAAAACTCAATGACACTCCAATATTAAGGAATGTATAGGGGAAATTCGTAACTTTTGTTATTGATTCTTGTTCGGACCGGTCTCTAGAGGTTTGTAGTTCTTTTCATTTCATTTGTAGTTGGAAAACAAGCCCTTAATTTTTTTTAGAAAACTGCATTTCACAACGATCGGCCGTTGTAATCTTTTATATGGAGGAGACCAAATAAAAAAAAAGTTCTAAATTTCTTCGTTTTCTTGATTGATTCTGGTGCAGAATCGTTTGTAGTTGTTTGTAGTTCTTTTCATTTCTTTCGTAGCCGCCAAATAACCCGGAAAATTTCGTTTTGAAGTTTCGATGAGAGCTTTTTTTGAAAGGTCAATAAAAGGTTGAAAATTTGATCAAGTTGTTACTTTTACGATTGATTCGTGTGCAGAATGGCTTGGAAAGGTTTGTAGTTCTTTTCGTTTCGTTTGTAGTTACCAAATAAGACCAAAAATTTTCATTTCACCAAAAACTCAATGACACTTCAATATTAAGGAACGTATAGGGGAAATTCGTAACTTTTGTTATTGATTCTTGTTCGGACCGGTCTCTAGAGGTTTGTAGTTCTTTTCATTTCATTTGTAGTTGGAAAACAAGCCCTTAATTTTTTTTAGAAAACTGCATTTCACAACGATCGGCCGTTGTAGTCTTTTACATGGAGGAGACCAAATAAAAAAAAGTTCTAAATTTCTTCGTTTTCTTGATTGATTCTGGTGCAGAATCGTTTGTAGTTGTTTGTAGTTCTTTTCATTTCTTTCGTAGCCGCCAAATAACCCGGAAAATTTCGTTTTGAAGTTTCGATGAGAGCTTTTTTTTGAAAGTTCAATAAAAGGTTGAAAATTTGATCAAGTTGTTACTTTTACGATTGATACGTGTGCAGAATGGCTCGGAGAGGTTTGTAGTTCTTTTCTTTTCGTTTGTAGTTGCCAAATAAGACCAAAAATTTTCATTTCACCAAAAACTCAATGACACTCCAATATTAAGGAATGTATAGGGAAATTCGTAACTTTTGTTATTGATTCTTGTTCGGACCGGTCTCTAGAGGTTTGTAGTTCTTTTCATTTCATTTGTAGTTGGAAAACAAGCCCTTAATTTTTTTTAGAAAACTGCATTTCACAACGATCGGCCGTTGTAATCTTTTTATGGAGGAGACCAAATAAAAAAAAAGTTCTAAATTTCTTCGTTTTCTTGATTGATTCTGGTGCAGAATCGTTTGTAGTTGTTTGTAGTTCTTTTCATTTCTTTCGTAGCCGCCAAATAACCCTGAAAATTTCGTTTTGAAGTTTCGATGAGAGCTTTTTTTGAAAGTTCAATAAAAGGTTGAAAATTTGATCAAGTTGTTACTTTTACGATTGATACGTGTGCAGAATGGCTCGGAGAGGTTTGTAGTTCTTTTCGTTTCGTTTGTAGTTGCCAAATAAGACCAAAAATTTTCATTTCACCAAAAACTCAATGACACTCCAATATTAAGGAATGTATAGGGGAAATTCGTAACTTTTGTTATTGATTCTTGTTCGGACCGGTCTCTAGAGGTTTGTAGTTCTTTTCATTTCATTTGTAGTTGGAAAACAAGCCCTTAATTTTTTTTAGAAAACTGCATTTCACAACAGTCGCCCGTTGTCTTTCGCACGGAGGAGACCAAATAAAAAAAAAGTTCTAAATTTCTTCGTTTTCTTGATTGATTCTGGTGCAGAATCGTTTGTAGTTGTTTGTAGTTCTTTTCATTTCTTTCGTAGCCGCCAAATAACCCGGAAAATTTCGTTTTGAAGTTTCGATGAGAGCTTTTTTTTGAAAGTTCAATTAAAGGTTGAAAATTTGATCAAGTTGTTACTTTTACGATTGATTCGTGTGCAGAATGGCTTGGAAAGGTTTGTAGTTCTTTTCGTTTCGTTTGTAGTTACCAAATAAGACCAAAAATTTTCATTTCACCAAAAACTCAATGACACTCCAATATTAAGGAATGTATAGGGGAAATTCGTAACTTTTGTTATTGATTCTTGTTCGGACCGGTCTCTAGAGGTTTGTAGTTCTTTTCATTTCATTTGTAGTTGGAAAACAAGCCCTTAATTTTTTTTAGAAAACTGCATTTCACAACGATCGGCCGTTGTAATCTTTTATATGGAGGAGACCAAAAAAAAAAGTTCTAAATTTCTTCGTTTTCTTGATTGATTCTGGTGCAGAATCGTTTGTAGTTGTTTGTAGTTCTTTTCATTTCTTTCGTAGCCACCAAATAACCCGGAAAATTTCGTTTTGAAGTTTCGATGAGAGCTTTTTTTTGAAAGTTCAATAAAAGGTTGAAAATTTGATCAAGTTGTTACTTTTACGATTGATACGTGTGCAGAATGGCTCGGAGAGGTTTGTAGTTCTTTTCTTTTCGTTTGTAGTTGCCAAATAAGACCAAAAATTTTCATTTCACCAAAAACTCAATGACACTCCAATATTAAGGAATGTATAGGGGAAATTCGTAACTTTTGTTATTGATTCTTGTTCGGACCGGTCTCTAGAGGTTTGTAGTTCTTTTCATTTCATTTGTAGTTGGAAAACAAGCCCTTAATTTTTTTAGAAAACTGCATTTCACAACGATCGGCCGTTGTAGTCTTTTACATGGAGGAGACCAAATAAAAAAAAAGTTCTAAATTTCTTCGTTTTCTTGATTGATTCTGGTGCAGAATCGTTTGTAGTTGTTTGTAGTTCTTTTCATTTCTTTCGTAGCCGCCAAATAACCCGGAAAATTTCGTTTTGAAGTTTCGATGAGAGCTTTTTTTGAAAGTTCAATAAAAGGTTGAAAATTTGATCAAGTTGTTACTTTTACGATTGATTCGTGTGCAGAATGGCTTGGAAAGGTTTGTAGTTATTTTCGTTTCGTTTGTAGTTACCAAATAAGACCAAAATTTTCATTTCACCAAAAACTCAATGACACTCCAATATTAAGGAATGTATAGGGGAAATTCGTAACTTTTGTTATTGATTCTTGTTCGGACCGGTCTCTAGAGGTTTGTAGTTCTTTTCATTTCATTTGTAGTTGGAAAACAAGCCCTTAATTTTTTTTAGAAAACTGCATTTCACAACGATCGGCCGTTGTAATCTTTTATATGGAGGAGACCAAATAAAAAAAAAGTTCTAAATTTCTTCGTTTTCTTGATTGATTCTGGTGCAGAATCGTTTGTAGTTGTTTGTAGTTCTTTTCATTTCTTTCGTAGCCACCAAATAACCCGGAAAATTTCGTTTTGAAGTTTCAATGAGAGCTTTTTTTTGAAAGTTAAATAAAAGGTTGAAAATTTGACCAAATTGTTACTTTTATGATTGATTCGTGTGCAGAATGGCTTGGAGGGGTTTGTAGTTCTTTTCGTTTCGTTTGTAGTTGCCAAATAAGACCAAAAATTTTCATTTCACCAAAAACTCAATGACACTTCAATATTAAGGAATGTATAGGGGAAATTCGTAACTTTTGTTATTGATTCTTGTTCGGACCGGTCTCTAGAGGTTTGTAGTTCTTTCATTTCATTTGTAGTTGGAAAACAAGCCCTTAATATTTTTTAGAAAACTGCATTTCACAACGATCGGCCGTTGTAGTATTTTACATGGAGGAGACCAAATAAAAAAAAAGTTCTAAATTTCTTCGTTTTCTTGATTGATTCTGGTGCAGAATCGTTTGTAGTTGTTTGTAGTTCTTTTCATTTCTTTCGTAGCCACCAAATAACCCGGAAAATTTCGTTTTGAAGTTTCGATGAGAGCTTTTTTTGAAAGTTAAATAAAAGGTTGAAAATTTGATCAAATTGTTACTTTTATGATTGATTCGTGTGCAGAATGGCTTGGAAAGGTTTGTAGTTCTTTTCGTTTCGTTTGTAGTTGCCAAATAAGACCAAAATTTTCATTTCACCAAAAACTCAATGACACTCCAATATTAAGGAATGTATAGGGGAAATTCGTAACTTTTGTTATTGATTCTTGTTCGGACCGGTCTCTAGAGGTTTGTAGTTCTTTTCATTTCATTTGTAGTTGGAAAACAAGCCCTTAATTTTTTTTAGAAAACTGCATTTCACAACGATCGGCCGTTGTAGTCTTTTACATGGAGGAGACCAAATAAAAAAAAAGTTCTAAATTTCTTCGTTTTCTTGATTGATTCTGGTGCAGAATCGTTTGTAGTTGTTTGTAGTTCTTTTCATTTCTTTCGTAGCCGCCAAATAACCCGGAAAATTTCGTTTTGAAGTTTCGATGAGAGCTTTTTTTGAAAGTTCAATAAAAGGTTGAAAATTTGATCAAGTTGTTACTTTTACGATTGATTCGTGTGCAGAATGGCTTGGAAAGGTTTGTAGTTCTTTTCGTTTCGTTTGTAGTTGCCAAATAAGACCAAAAATTTTCATTTCACCAAAAACTCAATGACACTTCAATATTAAGGAATGTATAGGGGAAATTCGTAACTTTTGTTATTGATTCTTGTTCGGACCGGTCTCTAGAGGTTTGTAGTTCTTTTCATTTCATTTGTAGTTGGAAAACAAGCCCTTAATTTTTTTTAGAAAACTGCATTTCACAACGATCGGCCGTTGTAATCTTTTATATGGAGGAGACCAAATAAAAAAAAAGTTCTAAATTTCTTCGTTTTCTTGATTGATTCTGGTGCAGAATCGTTTGTAGTTGTTTGTAGTTCTTTTCATTTCTTTCGTAGCCGCCAAATAACCCTGAAAATTTCGTTTTGAAGTTTCGATGAGAGCTTTTTTTGAAAGTTCAATAAAAGGTTGAAAATTTGATCAAGTTGTTACTTTTACGATTGATACGTGTGCAGAATGGCTCGGAGAGGTTTGTAGTTCTTTTCTTTTCGTTTGTAGTTGCCAAATAAGACCAAAAATTTTCATTTCACCAAAAACTCAATGACACTCAATATTAAGGAATGTATAGGGGAAATTCGTAACTTTTGTTATTGATTCTTGTTCGGACCGGTCTCTAGAGGTTTGTAGTTCTTTTCATTTCATTTGTAGTTGGAAAACAAGCCCTTAATTTTTTTAGAAAACTGCATTTCACAACGATCGGCCGTTGTAGTCTTTTACATGGAGGAGACCAAATAAAAAAAAAGTTCTAAATTTCTTCGTTTTCTTGATTGATTCTGGTGCAGAATCGTTTGTAGTTGTTTGTAGTTCTTTTCATTTCTTTCGTAGCCGCCAAATAACCCGGAAAATTTCGTTTTGAAGTTTCGATGAGAGCTTTTTTTGAAAGTTCAATAAAAGGTTGAAAATTTGATCAAGTTGTTACTTTTACGATTGATTCGTGTGCAGAATGGCTTGGAAAGGTTTGTAGTTCTTTTCGTTTCGTTTGTAGTTACCAAATAAGACCAAAAATTTTCATTTCACCAAAAACTCAATGACACTTCAATATTAATGAATGTATAGGGGAAATTCGTAACTTTTGTTATTGATTCTTGTTCGGACCGGTCTCTAGAGGTTTGTAGTTCTTTTCATTTCATTTGTAGTTGGAAAACAAGCCCTTAATTTTTTTTAGAAAACTGCATTTCACAACGATCGGCCGTTGTAGTCTTTTACATGGAGGAGACCAAATAAAAAAAAAGTTCTAAATTTCTTCGTTTTCTTGATTGATTCTGGTGCAGAATCGTTTGTAGTTGTTTGTAGTTCTTTTCATTTCTTTCGTAGCCGCCAAATAACCCGGAAAATTTCGTTTTGAAGTTTCGATGAGAGCTTTTTTTGAAAGTTCAATAAAAGGTTGAAAATTTGATCAAGTTGTTACTTTTACGATTGATACGTGTGCAGAATGGCTCGGAGAGGTTTGTAGTTCTTTTCTTTTCGTTTGTAGTTGCCAAATAAGACCAAAAATTTTCATTTCACCAAAAACTCAATGACACTCCAATATTAAGGAATGTATAGGGGAAATTCGTAACTTTTGTTATTGATTCTTGTTCGGACCGGTCTCTAGAGGTTTGTAGTTCTTTTCATTTCATTTGTAGTTGGAAAACAAGCCCTTAATTTTTTTAGAAAACTGCATTTCACAACGATCGGCCGTTGTAGTCTTTTACATGGAGGAGACCAAATAAAAAAAAAGTTCTAAATTTCTTCGTTTTCTTGATTGATTCTGGTGCAGAATCGTTTGTAGTTGTTTGTAGTTCTTTTCATTTCTTTCGTAGCCGCCAAATAACCCGGAAAATTTCGTTTTGAAGTTTCGATGAGAGCTTTTTTTGAAAGTTCAATAAAAGGTTGAAAATTTGATCAAGTTGTTACTTTTACGATTGATTCGTGTGCAGAATGGCTTGGAAAGGTTTGTAGTTCTTTTCGTTTCGTTTGTAGTTGCCAAATAAGACCAAAATTTTCATTTCACCAAAAACTCAATGACACTTCAATATTAAGGAATGTATAGGGGAAATTCGTAACTTTTGTTATTGATTCTTGTTCGGACCGGTCTCTAGAGGTTTGTAGTTCTTTTCATTTCATTTGTAGTTGGAAAACAAGCCCTTAATTTTTTTTAGAAAACTGCATTTCACAACGATCGGCCGTTGTAATCTTTTATTATGGAGGAGACCAAATAAAAAAAAAGTTCTAAATTTCTTCGTTTTCTTGATTGATTCTGGTGCAGAATCGTTTGTAGTTGTTTGTAGTTCTTTTCATTTCTTTCGTAGCCACCAAATAACCCGGAAAATTTCGTTTTGAAGTTTCAATGAGAGCTTTTTTTTGAAAGTTAAATAAAAGGTTGAAAATTTGACCAAATTGTTACTTTTACGATTGATTCGTGTGCAGAATGGCTCGGAGAGGTTTGTAGTTCTTTTCTTTTCGTTTGTAGTTGCCAAATAAGACCAAAAATTTTCATTTCACCAAAAACTCAATGACACTTCAATATTAAGGAATGTATAGGGGAAATTCGTAACTTTTGTTATTGATTCTTGTTCGGACCGGTCTCTAGAGGTTTGTAGTTCTTTTCATTTCATTTGTAGTTGGAAAACAAGCCCTTAATATTTTTTAGAAAACTGCATTTCACAACGATCGGCCGTTGTAGTCTTTTACATGGAGGAGACCAAATAAAAAAAAGTTCTAAATTTCTTCGTTTTCTTGATTGATTCTGGTGCAGAATCGTTTGTAGTTGTTTGTAGTTCTTTTCATTTCTTTCGTAGCCGCCAAATAACCCGGAAAATTTCGTTTTGAAGTTTCGATGAGAGCTTTTTTTGAAAGTTCAATAAAAGGTTGAAAATTTGATCAAGTTGTTACTTTTACGATTGATTCGTGTGCAGAATGGCTTGGAAAGGTTTGTAGTTCTTTTCGTTTCGTTTGTAGTTGCCAAATAAGACCAAAAATTTTCATTTCACCAAAAACTCAATGACACTTCAATATTAAGGAATGTATAGGGGAAATTCGTAACTTTTGTTATTGATTCTTGTTCGGACCGGTCTCTAGAGGTTTGTAGTTCTTTTCATTTCATTTGTAGTTGGAAAACAAGCCCTTAATTTTTTTTAGAAAACTGCATTTCACAACGATCGGCCGTTGTAGTCTTTTACATGGAGGAGACCAAATAAAAAAAAAGTTCTAAATTTCTTCGTTTTCTTGATTGATTCTGGTGCAGAATCGTTTGTAGTTGTTTGTAGTTTTTTTCATTTCTTTCGTAGCCGCCAAATAACCCGGAAAATTTCGTTTTGAAGTTTCGATGAGAGCTTTTTTTGAAAGTTCAATAAATAGTTGATAATTTGATCAAGTTGTTACTTTTACGATTGATTCGTGTGCATAATGGCTTGGAAAGGTTTGTAGTTCTTTTCGTTTCGTTTGTAGTTGCCAAATAAGACCAAAAATTTTCATTTCACCAAAAACTCAATGACACTCCAATATTAAGGAATGTATAGGGGAAATTCGTAACTTTTGTTATTGATTCTTGTTCGGACCGGTCTCTAGAGGTTTGTAGTTCTTTTCATTTCATTTGTAGTTGGAAAACAAGCCCTTAATTTTTTTTAGAAAACTGCATTTCACAACGATCGGCCGTTGTAGTCTTTTACATGGAGGAGACCAAATAAAAAAAAAGTTCTAAATTTCTTCGTTTTCTTGATTGATTCTGGTGCAGAATCGTTTGTAGTTGTTTGTAGTTCTTTTCATTTCTTTCGTAGCCGCCAAATAACCCGGAAAATTTCGTTTTGAAGTTTCGATGAGAGCTTTTTTTTGAAAGTTCAATAAAAGGTTGAAAATTTGATCAAGTTGTTACTTTTACGATTGATTCGTGTGCAGAATGGCTTGGAAAGGTTTGTAGTTCTTTTCGTTTCGTTTGTAGTTGCCAAATAAGACCAAAAATTTTCATTTCACCAAAAACTCAATGACACTCCAATATTAAGGAATGTATAGGGGAAATTCGTAACTTTTGTTATTGATTCTTGTTCGGACCGGTCTCTAGAGGTTTGTAGTTCTTTTCATTTCATTTGTAGTTGGAAAACAAGCCCTTAATTTTTTTTAGAAAACTGCATTTCACAACGATCGGCCGTTGTAGTCTTTTACATGGAGGAGACCAAATAAAAAAAAAAGTTCTAAATTTCTTCGTTTTCTTGATTGATTCTGGTGCAGAATCGTTTGTAGTTGTTTGTAGTTCTTTTCATTTCTTTCGTAGCCGCCAAATAACCCGGAAAATTTCGTTTTGAAGTTTCGATGAGAGCTTTTTTTGAAAGTTCAATAAAAGGTTGAAAATTTGATCAAGTTGTTACTTTTACGATTGATTCGTGTGCAGAATGGCTCGGAGAGGTTTGTAGTTCTTTTCTTTTCGTTTGTAGTTGCCAAATAAGACCAAAAATTTTCATTTCACCAAAAACTCAATGACACTTCAATATTAAGGAATGTATAGGGGAAATTCGTAACTTTTGTTATTGATTCTTGTTCGGACCGGTCTCTAGAGGTTTGTAGTTCTTTTCATTTCATTTGTAGTTGGAAAACAAGCCCTTAATTTTTTTTAGAAAACTGCATTTCACAACGATCGGCCGTTGTAGTCTTTTACATGGAGGAGACCAAATAAAAAAAAAGTTCTAAATTTCTTCGTTTTCTTGATTGATTCTGGTGCAGAATCGTTTGTAGTTGTTTGTAGTTCTTTTCATTTCTTTCGTAGCCGCCAAATAACCCGGAAAATTTCGTTTTGAAGTTTCGATGAGAGCTTTTTTTTGAAAGTTCAATAAAAGGTTGAAAATTTGATCAAGTTGTTACTTTTACGATTGATTCGTGTGCAGAATGGCTTGGAAAGGTTTGTAGTTCTTTTCGTTTCGTTTGTAGTTGCCAAATAAGACCAAAAATTTTCATTTCACCAAAAACTCAATGACACTTCAATATTAAGGAATGTATAGGGGAAATTCGTAACTTTTGTTATTGATTCTTGTTCGGACCGGTCTCTAGAGGTTTGTAGTTCTTTTCATTTCATTTGTAGTTGGAAAACAAGCCCTTAATTTTTTTTAGAAAACTGCATTTCACAACGATCGGCCGTTGTAGTCTTTTACATGGAGGAGACCAAATAAAAAAAAAGTTCTAAATTTCTTCGTATTCTTGATTGATTCTGGTGCAGAATCGTTTGTAGTTGTTTGTAGTTCTTTTCATTTCTTTCGTAGCCGCCAAATAACCCGGAAAATTTCGTTTTGAAGTTTCGATGAGAGCTTTTTTTTGAAAGTACAATAAAAGGTTGAAAATTTGATCAAGTTGTTACTTTTACGATTGATTCGTGTGCAGAATGGCTCGGAGAGGTTTGTAGTTCTTTTCTTTTCGTTTGTAGTTGCCAAATAAGACCAAAAATTTTCATTTCACCAAAAACTCAATGACACTTCAATATTAAGGAATGTATAGGGGAAATTCGTAACTTTTGTTATTGATTCTTGTTCGGACCGGTCTCTAGAGGTTTGTAGTTCTTTTCATTTCATTTGTAGTTGGAAAACAAGCCCTTAATTTTTTTTAGAAAACTGCATTTCACAACGATCGGCCGTTGTAGTCTTTTACATGGAGGAGACCAAATAAAAAAAAAGTTCTAAATTTCTTCGTTTTCTTGATTGATTCTGGTGCAGAATCGTTTGTAGTTGTTTGTAGTTCTTTTCATTTCTTTCGTAGCCGCCAAATAACCCGGAAAATTTCGTTTTGAAGTTTCGATGAGAGCTTTTTTTGAAAGTTCAATAAAAGGTTGAAAATTTGATCAAGTTGTTACTTTTACGATTGATTCGTGTGCAGAATGGCTTGGAAAGGTTTGTAGTTCTTTTCGTTTCGTTTGTAGTTGCCAAATAAGACCAAAAATTTTCATTTCACCAAAAACTCAATGACACTTCAATATTAAGGAATGTATAGGGGAAATTCGTAACTTTTGTTATTGATTCTTGTTCGGACCGGTCTCTAGAGGTTTGTAGTTCTTTTCATTTCATTTGTAGTTGGAAAACAAGCCCTTAATTTGTTTTAGAAAACTGCATTTCACAACGATCGGCCGTTGTAGTCTTTCACATGGAGGAGACCAAATAAAAAAAAAGTTCTAAATTTCTTCGTTTTCTTGATTGATTCTGGTGCAGAATCGTTTGTAGTTGTTTGTAGTTTTTTTTCATTTCTTTCGTAGCCGCCAAATAACCCGGAAAATTTCGTTTTGAAGTTTCGATGAGAGCTTTTTTTTGAAAGTTCAATAAAAGGTTGAAAATTTGATCAAGTTGTTACTTTTACGATTGATTCGTGTGCAGAATGGCTTGAAAAGGTTTGTAGTTCTTTTCGTTTCGTTTGTAGTTGCCAAATAAGACCAAAAATTTTCATTTCACCCAAAACTCAATGACACTTCAATATTAAGGAATGTATAGGGGAAATTCGTAACTTTTGTTATTGATTCTTGTTCGGACCGGTCTCTAGAGGTTTGTAGTTCTTTTCATTTCATTTGTAGTTGGAAAACAAGCCCTTAATTTTTTTTAGAAAACTGCATTTCACAACGATCGGCCGTTGTAGTCTTTTACATGGAGGAGACCAAATAAAAAAAAAAAGTTCTAAATTACTTCGTTTTCTTGATTGATTCTGGTGCAGAATCGTTTGTAGTTGTTTGTAGTTCTTTTCATTTCTTTCGTAGCCGCCAAATAACCCGGAAAATTTCGTTTTGAAGTTTCGATGAGAGCTTTTTTTTGAAAGTTCAATAAAAGGTTGAAAATTTGATCAAGTTGTTACTTTTACGATTGATTCGTGTGCAGAATGGCTTGGAAAGGTTTGTAGTTCTTTTCGTTTCGTTTGTAGTTGCCAAATAAGACCAAAAATTTTCATTTCACCAAAAACTCAATGACACTTCAATATTAAGGAATGTATAGGGGAAATTCGTAACTTTTGTTATTGATTCTTGTTCGGACCGGTCTCTAGAGGTTTGTAGTTCTTTTCATTTCATTTGTAGTTGGAAAACAAGCCCTTAATTTTTTTTAGAAAACTGCATTTCACAACGATCGGCCGTTGTAGTCTTTTACATGGAGGAGACCAAATAAAAAAAAAGTTCTAAATTTCTTCGTTTTCTTGATTGATTCTGGTGCAGAATCGTTTGTAGTTGTTTGTAGTTCTTTTCATTTCTTTCGTAGCCGCCAAATAACCCGGAAAATTTCGTTTTGAAGTTTCGATGAGAGCTTTTTTTGAAAGTACAATAAAAGGTTGAAAATTTGATCAAGTTGTTACTTTTACGATTGATTCGTGTGCAGAATGGCTCGGAGAGGTTTGTAGTTCTTTTCTTTTCGTTTGTAGTTGCCAAATAAGACCAAAAATTTTCATTTCACCAAAAACTCAATGACACTTCAATATTAAGGAATGTATAGGGGAAATTCGTAACTTTTGTTATTGATTCTTGTTCGGACCGGTCTCTAGAGGTTTGTAGTTCTTTTCATTTCATTTGTAGTTGGAAAACAAGCCCTTAATTTTTTTTAGAAAACTGCATTTCACAACGATCGGCCGTTGTAGTCTTTTACATGGAGGAGACCAAATAAAAAAAAAGTTCTAAATTTCTTCGTTTTCTTGATTGATTCTGGTGCAGAATCGTTTGTAGTTGTTTGTAGTTCTTTTCATTTCTTTCGTAGCCGCCAAATAACCCGGAAAATTTCGTTTTGAAGTTTCGATGAGAGCTTTTTTTGAAAGTTCAATAAAAGGTTGAAAATTTGATCAAGTTGTTACTTTTACGATTGATTCGTGTGCAGAATGGCTTGGAAAGGTTTGTAGTTCTTTTCGTTTCGTTTGTAGTTGCCAAATAAGACCAAAAATTTTCATTTCACCAAAAACTCAATGACACTTCAATATTAAGGAATGTATAGGGGAAATTCGTAACTTTTGTTATTGATTCTTGTTCGGACCGGTCTCTAGAGGTTTGTAGTTCTTTTCATTTCATTTGTAGTTGGAAAACAAGCCCTTAATTTTTTTTAGAAAACTGCATTTCACAACGATCGGCCGTTGTAGTCTTTTACATGGAGGAGACCAAATAAAAAAAAAGTTCTAAATTTCTTCGTTTTCTTGATTGATTCTGGTGCAGAATCGTTTGTAGTTGTTTGTAGTTCTTTTCATTTCTTTCGTAGCCGCCAAATAACCCGGAAAATTTCGTTTTGAAGTTTCGATGAGAGCTTTTTTTGAAAGTTCAATAAAAGGTTGAAAATTTGATCAAGTTGTTACTTTTACGATTGATTCGTGTGCAGAATGGCTTGGAAAGGTTTGTAGTTCTTTTCGTTTCGTTTGTAGTTGCCAAATAAGACCAAAAATTTTCATTTCACCAAAAACTCAATGACACTTCAATATTAAGGAATGTATAGGGGAAATTCGTAACTTTTGTTATTGATTCTTGTTCGGACCGGTCTCTAGAGGTTTGTAGTTCTTTTCATTTCATTTGTAGTTGGAAAACAAGCCCTTAATTTTTTTTAGAAAACTGCATTTCACAACGATCGGCCGTTGTAGTCTTTTACATGGAGGAGACCAAAAAAAAAAAAAGTTCTAAATTTCTTCGTTTTCTTGATTGATTCTGGTGCAGAATCGTTTGTAGTTGTTTGTAGTTCTTTTCATTTCTTTCGTAGCCACCAAATAACCCGGAAAATTTCGTTTTGAAGTTTCGATGAGAGCTTTTTTTTTGAAAGTTCAATAAAAGGTTGAAAATTTGATCAAGTTGTTACTTTTACGATTGATTCGTGTGCAGAATGGCTCGGAGAGGTTTGTAGTTCTTTTCTTTTCGTTTGTAGTTGCCAAATAAGACCAAAAATTTTCATTTCACCAAAAACTCAATGACACTCCAATATTAAGGAATGTATAGGGGAAATTCGTAACTTTTGTTATTGATTCTTGTTCGGACCGGTCTCTAGAGGTTTGTAGTTCTTTTCATTTCATTTGTAGTTGGAAAACAAGCCCTTAATTTTTTTTAGAAAACTGCATTTCACAACGATCGGCCGTTGTAGTCTTTTACATGGAGGAGACCAAATAAAAAAAAAGTTCTAAATTTCTTCGTTTTCTTGATTGATTCTGGTGCAGAATCGTTTGTAGTTGTTTGTAGTTCTTTTCATTTCTTTCGTAGCCGCCAAATAACCCGGAAAATTTCGTTTTGAAGTTTCGATGAGAGCTTTTTTTGAAAGTTCAATAAAAGGTTGAAAATTTGATCAAGTTGTTACTTTTACGATTGATTCGTGTGCAGAATGGCTTGGAAAGGTTTGTAGTTCTTTTCGTTTCGTTTGTAGTTGCCAAATAAGACCAAAAATTTTCATTTCACCAAAAACTCAATGACACTTCAATATTAAGGAATGTATAGGGGAAATTCGTAACTTTTGTTATTGATTCTTGTTCGGACCGGTCTCTAGAGGTTTGTAGTTCTTTTCATTTCATTTGTAGTTGGAAAACAAGCCCTTAATTTTTTTTAGAAAACTGCATTTCACAACGATCGGCCGTTGTAGTCTTTTACATGGAGGAGACCAAATAAAAAAAAAGTTCTAAATTTCTTCGTTTTCTTGATTGATTCTGGTGCAGAATCGTTTGTAGTTGTTTGTAGTTCTTTTCATTTCTTTCGTAGCCGCCAAATAACCCGGAAAATTTCGTTTTGAAGTTTCGATGAGAGCTTTTTTTTTGAAAGTTTAATAAAAGGTTGAAAATTTGATCAAGTTGTTACTTTTACGATTGATTCGTGTGCAGAATGGCTTGGAAAGGTTTGTAGTTCTTTTCGTTTCGTTTGTAGTTGCCAAATAAGACCAAAAATTTTCATTTCACCAAAAACTCAATGACACTCCAATATTAAGGAATGTATAGGGGAAATTCGTAACTTTTGTTATTGATTCTTGTTCGGACCGGTCTCTAGAGGTTTGTAGTTCTTTTCATTTCATTTGTAGTTGGAAAACAAGCCCTTAATTTTTTTTAGAAAACTGCATTTCACAACGATCGGCCGTTGTAGTCTTTTACATGGAGGAGACCAAATAAAAAAAAAGTTCTAAATTTCTTCGTTTTCTTGATTGATTCTGGTGCAGAATCGTTTGTAGTTGTTTGTAGTTCTTTTCATTTCTTTCGTAGCCGCCAAATAACCCGGAAAATTTCGTTTTGAAGTTTCGATGAGAGCTTTTTTTGAAAGTTCAATAAAAGGTTGAAAATTTGATCAAGTTGTTACTTTTACGATTGATTCGTGTGCAGAATGGCTCGGAAAGGTTTGTAGTTCTTTTCGTTTCGTTTGTTGTCGCCAAATAAGACCAAAAATTTTCATTTCACCAAAAACTCAATGACACTTCAATATTAAGGAATGTATAGGGGAAATTCGTAACTTTTGTTATTGATTCTTGTTCGGACCGGTCTCTAGAGGTTTGTAGTTCTTTTCATTTCATTTGTAGTTGGAAAACAAGCCCTTAATTTTTTTAGAAAACTGCATTTCACAACGATCGGCCGTTGTAGTCTTTTACATGGAGGAGACCAAATAAAAAAAAAGTTCTAAATTTCTTCGTTTTCTTGATTGATTCTGGTGCAGAATCGTTTGTAGTTGTTTGTAGTTCTTTTCATTTCTTTCGTAGCCGCCAAATAACCCGGAAAATTTCGTTTTGAAGTTTCGATGAGAGCTTTTTTTTGAAAGTTCAATAAAAGGTTGAAAATTTGATCAAGTTGTTACTTTTACGATTGATTCGTGTGCAGAATGGCTCGAAAAGGTTTGTAGTTCTTTTCGTTTCGTTTGTAGTTGCCAAATAAGACCAAAAATTTTCATTTCACCAAAAACTCAATGACACTTCAATATTAAGGAATGTATAGGGGAAATTCGTAACTTTTGTTATTGATTCTTGTTCGGACCGGTCTCTAGAGGTTTGTAGTTCTTTTCATTTCATTTGTAGTTGGAAAACAAGCCCTTAATTTTTTTTAGAAAACTGCATTTCACAACGATCGGCCGTTGTAGTCTTTTACATGGAGGAGACCAAATAAAAAAAAAGTTCTAAATTTCTTCGTTTTCTTGATTGATTCTGGTGCAGAATCGTTTGTAGTTGTTTGTAGTTCTTTTCATTTCTTTCGTAGCTGCCAAATAACCCGGAAAATTTCGTTTTGAAGTTTCGATGAGAGCTTTTTTTTGAAAGTTAAATAAAAGGTTGAAAATTTGACCAAATTGTTACTTTTACGATTGATTCGTGTGCAGAATGGCTTGGAGGGGTTTGTAGTTCTTTTCGTTTCGTTTGTAGTTGCCAAATAAGACCAAAAATTTTCATTTCACCAAAAACTCAATGACACTTCAATATTAAGGAATGTATAGGGGAAATTCGTAACTTTTGTTATTGATTCTTGTTCGGACCGGTCTCTAGAGGTTTGTAGTTCTTTTCATTTCATTTGTAGTTGGAAAACAAGCCCTTAATTTTTTTAGAAAACTGCATTTCACAACGATCGGCCGTTGTAGTCTTTTACATGGAGGAGACCAAATAAAAAAAAAAGTTCTAAATTACTTCGTTTTCTTGATTGATTCTGGTGCAGAATCGTTTGTAGTTGTTTGTAGTTCTTTTCATTTCTTTCGTAGCCGCCAAATAACCCGGAAAATTTCGTTTTGAAGTTTCGATGAGAGCTTTTTTTTTGAAAGTTCAATAAAAGGTTGAAAATTTGATCAAGTTGTTACTTTTACGATTGATTCGTGTGCAGAATGGCTTGGAAAGGTTTGTAGTTCTTTTCGTTTCGTTTGTAGTTGCCAAATAAGACCAAAAATTTTCATTTCACCAAAAACTCAATGACACTTCAATATTAAGGAATGTATAGGGGAAATTCGTAACTTTTGTTATTGATTCTTGTTCGGACCGGTCTCTAGAGGTTTGTAGTTCTTTTCATTTCATTTGTAGTTGGAAAACAAGCCCTTAATTTTTTTTAGAAAACTGCATTTCACAACGATCGGCCGTTGTAGTCTTTTACATGGAGGAGACCAAATAAAAAAAAAGTTCTAAATTTCTTCGTTTTCTTGATTGATTCTGGTGCAGAATCGTTTGTAGTTGTTTGTAGTTCTTTTCATTTCTTTCGTAGCCGCCAAATAACCCGGAAAATTTCGTTTTGAAGTTTCGATGAGAGCTTTTTTTGAAAGTTCAATAAAAGGTTGAAAATTTGATCAAGTTGTTACTTTTACGATTGATTCGTGTGCAGAATGGCTTGGAAAGGTTTGTAGTTCTTTTCGTTTCGTTTGTAGTTGCCAAATAAGACCAAAAATTTTCATTTCACCAAAAACTCAATGACACTTCAATATTAAGGAATGTATAGGGGAAATTCGTAACTTTTGTTATTGATTCTTGTTCGGACCGGTCTCTAGAGGTTTGTAGTTCTTTTCATTTCATTTGTAGTTGGAAAACAAGCCCTTAATTTTTTTTAGAAAACTGCATTTCACAACGATCGGCCGTTGTAGTCTTTTACATGGAGGAGACCAAATAAAAAAAAAAAGTTCTAAATTTCTTCGTTTTCTTGATTGATTCTGGTGCAGAATCGTTTGTAGTTGTTTGTAGTTCTTTTCATTTCTTTCGTAGCCGCCAAATAACCCGGAAAATTTCGTTTTGAAGTTTCGATGAGAGCTTTTTTTGAAAGTTCAATAAAAGGTTGAAAATTTGATCAAGTTGTTACTTTTACGATTGATTCGTGTGCAGAATGGCTCGGAGAGGTTTGTAGTTCTTTTCTTTTCGTTTGTAGTTGCCAAATAAGACCAAAAATTTTCATTTCACCAAAAACTCAATGACACTTCAATATTAAGGAATGTATAGGGGAAATTCGTAACTTTTGTTATTGATTCTTGTTCGGACCGGTCTCTAGAGGTTTGTAGTTCTTTTCATTTCATTTGTAGTTGGAAAACAAGCCCTTAATTTTTTTTAGAAAACTGCATTTCACAACGATCGGCCGTTGTAGTCTTTTACATGGAGGAGACCAAATAAAAAAAAAGTTCTAAATTTCTTCGTTTTCTTGATTGATTCTGGTGCAGAATCGTTTGTAGTTGTTTGTAGTTCTTTTCATTTCTTTCGTAGCCGCCAAATAACCCGGAAAATTTCGTTTTGAAGTTTCGATGAGAGCTTTTTTTTGAAAGTTCAATAAAAGGTTGAAAATTTGATCAAGTTGTTACTTTTACGATTGATTCGTGTGCAGAATGGCTCGGAAAGGTTTGTAGTTCTTTTCGTTTCGTTTGTAGTTTCAAATACGATCAAAAATTTTCATTTCACCAAAAACTCAATGACACTTCAATATTAAGGAATGTATAGGGGAAATTCGTAACTTTTGTTATTGATTCTTGTTCGGACCGGTCTCTAGAGGTTTGTAGTTCTTTTCATTTCATTTGTAGTTGGAAAATAAGCCCTTAATTTTTTTTAGAAAACTGCAATTCACAACGATCGTTTAAAACAATTTTCAATTTTAATAAGTTTCATACAAATTGTATGAGTAAAGTTTTTCTCGATTTGTGGATTTTCTAGTCGGACTATTTTTTGGTTCGATACAAACTATTGACACCTGATAGGAATGGGATCGTTTGGCATCAAAAAAAGTTTGTGAAAAATAATCTTTTCAGTACAGATGGTGTTTATTTTACGCACTAGTGCGAGGTGTGGTCCATTATATGCCAAGTCGAAACTTCGGATGGCCATCTGTACTGAAAAAACGTCGTACGATACTCGTGCGCAAAGGAAATTCGTTACTCGTGTCGATTTAAAACACTCCCTTCGGTCGTGTTTTAATTTAGCGCCACTCGTTTCGAACTTCCTTTTTTACGCACTTGTATCGTAATGTACTATTTTCTCGCACCTCTATGTTTCTCTTAAACGCTAATCTTCATTAATTTTTAAATAGATGGAATGTCTCCTAATAATGTTTTCACGTAACAACATGGGATCTGATACTGACCCGCTATCCAAATACATGTTGGAACGGCCGATCGTTGTGAAATGCAGTTTTCTAAAAAAAATTAAGGGCTTGTTTTCCAACTACAAATGAAATGAAAAGAAATACAAACCTCTAGAGACCGGTCCGAGCAAGAATCAATAACAAAAGTTACGAATTTCCCCTATACATTCCTTAATATTGAAGCGTCATTAAATTTTTGGTGAAATGAAAATTTTTGATCGTATTTTGCAACTACAAACGAAACGAAAAGAACTACAAACCTTTCCAAGCCATTCTGCACACGAATCAATCGTAAAAGTAACAACTTGATCAAATTTTCAACCTTTTATTGAACTTTAAAAAAAAAGCTTTCATCGAAACTTCAAAACGAAATTTTCCGGGTTATTTGGCGGCTACGAAAGAAATGAAAAGAACTACAAACAACTACAAACGATTCTGCACCAGAATCAATCAAGAAAACGAAGAAATTTAGAACTTTTTTTTTATTTGGTCTCCTCCATGTAAAAGACTACAACGGCCGATCGTTGTGAAATGCAGTTTTCTAAAAAAAATTAAGGGCTTGTTTTCCAACTACAAATGAAATGAAAAGAACTACAAACCTCTAGAGACCGGTCCGAACAAGAATCAATAACAAAAGTTACGAATTTCCCCTATACATTCCTTAATATTGAAGTGTCATTGAGTTTTTGGTGAAATGAAAATTTTTGGTCTTATTTGGCAACTACAAACGAAACGAAAAGAACTACAAACCCCTCCAAGCCATTCTGCACACGAATCAATCGTAAAAGTAACAATTTGGTCAAATTTTCAACCTTTTATTGAACTTTTAAGAAAAAGCTCTCATCGAAACTTCAAAACGAAATTTTCCGGGTTATTTGGCGGCTACGAAAGAAATGAAAAGAACTACAAACAACTACAAACGATTCTGCACCAGAATCAATCAAGAAAACGAAGAAATTTAGAACTTTTTTTTTATTTGGTCTCCTCCATGTAAAAGACTACAACGGCCGATCGTTGTGAAATGCAGTTTTCTAAAAAAAATTAAGGGCTTGTTTTCCAACTACAAATGAAATGAAAAGAACTACAAACCTCTAGAGACCGGTCCGAACAAGAATCAATAACAAAAGTTACGAATTTCCCCTATACATTCCTTAATATTGGAGTGTCATTGAGTTTTTGGTGAAATGAAAATTTTTGGTCTTATTTGGCAACTACAAACGAAACGAAAAGAACTACAAACCTTTCCAAGCCATTCTGCACACGAATCAATCGTAAAAGTAACAACTTGATCAAATTTTCAACCTTTTATTGAACTTTCAAAAAAAAGCTCTCATCGAAACTTCAAAACGAAATTTTCAGGGTTATTTGGCGGCTACGAAAGAAATGAAAAGAACTACAAACAACTACAAACGATTCTGCACCAGAATCAATCAAGAAAACGAAGAAATTTAGAACTTTTTTTTTATTTGGTCTCCTCCATGTAAAAGACTACAACGGCCGATCGTTGTTAAAATGTAGTTTTCTAAAAAAAATTAAGGGCTTGTTTTCCAACTACAAATGAAATGAAAAGAACTACAAACCTCTAGAGACCGGTCCGAACAAGAATCAATAACAAAAGTTACGAATTTCCCCTATACATTCCTTAATATTGGAGTGTCATTGAGTTTTTGGTGAAATGAAAATTTTTGGTCTTATTTGGCAACTACAAACGAAACGAAAAGAACTACAAACCTTTCCAAGCCATTCTGCACACGAAGCAATCGTAAAAGTAACAACTTGATCAAATTTTCAACCTTTTATTGAACTTTCAAAAAAAAAGCTCTCATCGAAACTTCAAAACGAAATTTTCCGGGTTATTTGGCGGCTACGAAAGAAATGAAAAGAACTACAAACAACTACAAACGATTCTGCACCAGAATCAATCAAGAAAACGAAGTAATTTAGAACTTTTTTTTTATTTGGTCTCCTCCATGTAAAAGACTACAACGGCCGATCGTTGTGAAATGCAGTTTTCTAAAAAATATTAAGGGCTTATTTTCCAACTACAAATGAAATGAAAAGAACTACAAACCTCTAGAGACCGGTCCGAACAAGAATCAATAAGAAAAGTTACGAATTTCCCCTATACATTCCTTAATATTGAAGTGTCATTGAGTTTTTGGTGAAATGAAAATTTTTGGCCTTATTTGGCAACTACAAACGAAACGAAAAGAACTACAAACCCCTCCAAGCCATTCTGCACACGAATCAATCGTAAAAGTAACAATTGGTCAAATTTTACATCTTTTTTTATCGGTCACAATTCACTCCATATAAAAGACATCAACGGGATCTGAAGGTTATTATTCGTATTTCATTTTGGATTTTTCCGAGTTTAATGGCCACTACAAATGAAAAAACGAGAACTACAATCAACTACAAACGATAATTAACAACAATCAACAATAAAAATATAAGATTTCAAAAGTGGGGTGCTGCGATTTTTCTTACCCCCCTAACTTTTTTTGGGTTCAACTACAAATGAAATCTTTTGAACTACAATCAACTACAAACGAATCTCTATCAGAAAAAAAAATATAAAAAAATTCGTCAATGTCGGGCGCCAAGTTCACATAGGTCACTTAATTACGCCAATTTCATATAAGGTTGTATCCAAATTATCCAATTGACATTGTTAAATGGTTTGACACTCATACATACAATCACACCTGTATCCCATAGAGGGGTAGGCAGAGCACATGAAACTACTGAAGCTAAATACTCGTAAATGGTTTTGCGATTATAATAAAACAGATTTTGCCCGCGGCTTCGCTCGCGTTAGAAAGAGACAAAAAGTCTTAAGCCTGATTTAGACGGCATGCGAGCTCGCATGCGATTTTAGCTACATTGCGGGCTGTTGAGATTGCATACAATTTTGCACAGCCATCAAATACTGCAATGTAATAAAACTCGTATGCGAGTTCTCGTACCGTCTAAATGGGCCCTTATGTCACTCTCCATCCTTTCAACTAATCTCCACTTAAAAAATCGCGACAATTCGTCGCTCCGTTTTGCCGTGACGGACGGACAAACAAACAGACACACACACTTTCCCATTTATAATATTAGTATGGATAAGTATAACATAGAGTAAATAGAACATGTCTCTGAGGCAAGCAATTCGAATTTGGCACATTAATAAATATAAATAAATACACAAGTAGACATCATAATCTAACAAAGGTGAGCAAGTCTAGGTACAGCTGTAGTGCGAAAAGCATTTCCTTCGTATTCTTACGGAAAGAACGAACGTGTCATGCAATTTCAGTCAGTCTCAGTAGGTACAAGACGTACTAACGCTATCTGAACTAGCATGACAAATGTGTGGTGTCCTTTAATTTGCGACCACTATATCAAACATTATGTATTTACATGTTGTGTTTATGTTTATGTACTCTAGTACAAGCGGAATATAAAAGTACCTTGAGTTGTAAATTGGTCGTAATAAATGTATTTTCTCAAACATGCAATGAAATATTGTCTTTACGTTCCTTAAAATGGGCTGGGAAGTATCGCTTTTTGGGCGCAACAACTCGAGAGGACTGTAAAGGGATTTCATATTATTTTTTAGGCCTAGGCCTGCCAAGTAACTTTTTTTTATAAAATATTGTCCTTTAGAGCATTTTTTTTATTTCATTGTATGTTTGAGAAAAGCACTATACATGCCTCGGCGTGAAAACGGATTCCCGGCCTCGTATCCCTATCCGGTATATACCCACTTGGCCGGAAATCCTCATTTTCCCGGCCTCTGATGTAATGTACTATTTCTTTCTTTCTAAATGCGAACGGTTCGGGAAAGATATGAAGGAAAAGCCTTTCGCACTACATTTGTAGGTACCTATGGTCCAAGCGATTGTCATGCAAAATAATCTGGAATGTAGTCATATTTTTAAACCGCGACGCAAAAACGACGGGGTGTTATAAGTTTGACGTGTCTGTCTGTCTGTTTGTCTGTCTATCTGTGGTTGTCTGTCTGTGGCATCGTAGCTTCCGAACGGATGAACCGATTAATATTTAGTTTTTTTTGTTTGAAAACTGAGTTAGTCGGGAGTGTTTTTAGCCATGTTTCATGAAAATCTAAATTTTAATTTTGTGATTAGGTTATACAGCGTGTGTATTCCATACGGGCGAATATCTTAATGACGATTAGTATCGGATCTAAGGAACCCAACCACATGATTTTTTTTTTAATAGATGAGATATATTTTTTCATACATAATAATTCAGTACGCAGTGTATTATGTCCACATCAATTAGCGTACCTACCTAAACGACATTACGACATGACGTTCATGTCATGTCAAATTAATTTGATGGTGTACATTGGTGCTTGGCCAGATTTCCAAAATTAATTACTCTTTATTAATAACACTTTTAAACAAAATGATTATCCTATACGATTCGTACCAACAGATACTATAACTGGGTACATTATTCGCCCATATGGAATCCACACGCTGTATAGTTGGTTCTTAAATGATCCTTAAGTGCCAATCTAATTGGATCACTAAATTGTTTAGGTATTTTCACGGCTCATATTCTAATCTTATTGTTCTATGAACCAGGTACAGCAACTTAGTGGATCGAGAAGAGCAGCGTGGCCGCCTGGCGGAGGTACAGAAAGCGTTCAACTCGCTAGCGCTCGAGGCGCACACTGGCGGCGCTGACGTCACGGACCTTCTGCGGAGTCCTGTCGAGATACAATGCGAATTAGCTTTAGGTGAGTAATGACTGTCACAAGACTAAAATATTAAAATTGGAAAACAGCTGAGTCTTTCGAACACCGCTGTTATTTCAACCGCCGTAGCGTATCGTAGTTTTATCTCTCATTGTCACGGAAAACGATAGCAATAGGAGTATTATATACGACACCTTTTTATACAAGCTTTTATTCAACTTGCCTTGTATGTTAGTTTGGGTCAAAACGTAGAAGCTAAATTTGACCCACTTCCCGGTTTCCGATTGAGCTGAAATATTGCACACATATGTAAATAACGTGACAATAATCGTGGTAATCGTGATTTCGACGACCGGTCTGGCGCAGTCGGTAGTGAACCTGCCTGCTACGCCGCGGTCCCGGGTTCGAATCCCGGTAAGGGCATTTATTTGTGTGATGAGCAAATATTTGCTGAGTCATGGACTATGTATATAAGTATTTATATATTATATATATCGTTGTCTGAGTACCCACAACACAAGCCGTCTTGAGGTTACCGTGGGCCTCAGTCAATCTGTGTAAAAATGTCCTATAATATTTATTTATTTATTATTTTTATTTATTTATTATGGTATCATGGACCTGATCTGATGATGAAGCAGAAAGATGGTCATAGGAACCCTGTTATGAAACGTCGTATCCCCATCGAGTAAGGGATTTTTATAATTGTCTCGGAGAGCAGTAGATGACTGTTAAAAGAAAGGTACAGTCGGCGATAAAAGATTATATTACAGTTATGACAGTTTTAATTATTTTCTCATCTGTAATAAGTAGTCTTTTTTTAAATCAGTCGTAATTGAAAGTCTGTATTTTTCAATCTCATTCTATAAACTAAAGAGAGTAAAGAGCACGAACGTATTTTAATGCCATTGCTCACGCTGCGTATCTAAAGTTGCTTTTGTTTTATTGCGACAAGGACAGTATTTGCTTTTCGTTTACGACGGAGTCTTATGGCGTCTTGTTTATGCAGCCTACTCTTTTTATATTAGCGAATATTTTTACGGATCTAAACATTTATTTATCCAATAAAAAATAGTTCTATCATACAATTGTGAAAACATTGTATAATTTACATTTGCTTCCCAATAACAAAACATTATATTATCGCTATTATGAACAGTAAGCAAAGAAAAATAACTTCTTTGTACTACGTACTCACCTATTCTCATATTCACGGTGCCAAAGTATTCTCCGAAATTATGAGCTATTAATTCAATACGAGTACGAGCTCCTCCTTCAGTTTTATGGCGTAATAGTAAAACTTTAGTGAAACGGGAAATTACACCTTTTATTATCTTCTAGCGTAGAAGAATATAACGATCAATAAAAGTGTCGCTTGTTAGCATAAGGTAGTTACCATAACTTTGACCCATTAAAACTTTTCCACCGTTTTTTCTTCGCGTCATTGGCGTGATTCTCCTCCGATCCAAGTGTACCTTTTTGTCACACGATTTCCTCTCGGAAACTTTGTAATTATCCTTTTTGGTGAGTTGCAAATTATTCTGGAGATATTAAAAGGTAGATAAAAATGCGAGATCTTGTTTGTTGTTACGGCTCAAACTCAAACTCAAAAATTTCTTTATTCATGTAGGCCTAATTACAATTAATTTAGAAGTGAATTTATTAAAGCTATAATTATTTATTGATTTTTAATTCATAATACCGTTTGCCTATAATTGGCTCTCTCTGTTACTTAACATACAAACATAAAGTAAATCACTTTTGATATATTTAAATATTTGAACAAGTATAATATAAAGTAAATAACTATTTGGCCTCTATTATTCGTTCAGAGTTTACATGTATAAAAGTACAAGTATTGCATACTAGCTTTTCCCGCGGCTTCGCTCGCGTTAGAAAGAGACAAAAAGTAGCCTATGTCACTCTCCATCCATTAAACTATCTCCACTTAAAAAATCACGTCAATTCGTCGCTCCGTTTTGCCGTGAAAGACGGACAAACAAACAGACACACACACTTTCCCATTTATAATATTAGTATGAATTCTTTTAAAATTATACGAGTATTTCATGTTATTTATGAAAACGCAGAAACGCGTTGTGCATTTTCAGTCAGTGCCAGAACAAAAAGTACTGAAGTTTACTGAAAACGAATAATCTAGGAACGTTTCAGAGAAAATACGATTGCAAAATATTATGTACCTATTGCATACTTACATTTATACCCAACATAAGTATTTATCTACATCAGGCAGGCACGTATGGTCGCGCGATATATGATAAAACATCTAGCCGTCCCTATCGCACTATTTGTACGGCCCGGCAGGCAATTATGGTCGCGCAATAAATGATAAAACACCAGGCCCCGTAGCCGAATGGCATTTCTCCGACGCCAAACGAAAGCGATACGCCGCTGGCTCTGTCGCGCCAATACGCAAGCGCGATAGAGATAGATAACTAGCGCTTCGTTTCGTGAGCGTTTCGTGAGCGTTTGTGCCATTCGGCTAGCCACCCAGGCCGATGTTTTATCATTTATCGCGCGACCATGATTGCCCTGCTGATGTTTTATCATTTATCGCGCGACCATGCTTGCCTGCCTGATAGTTATATATTTAGATAGAGAAGAATGGAAGAGGATGATATGTTGTACCGACCTCACATAACGTGGGATAAGGGTAGGAAGAAGAAGACTTACATTTATATTACTTGCACTAGCTTTTGCCCGCGGATTCGCTCGCGTTAGAATGAGACAAAAAGTAGCCTATGTCACTCTCCATCCCTTTAACTACCTTCACTTAAAAAATCACGTCAATTCGTCGCTCCGTTTTGCCGTGAAAGACGGACAAACAAACAGACACACACACTTTCCCATTTATAATATTACTATGGATTAGTATGGATATAAATAAATCGCTGTTTGAGGTTAGTCACCAGTTAATCAATTAGAAATTAAAATAATAAAATTTTATATTAAATATATGAAGTTTCAAAATATTAACCAAACAAATATGCGTCTTTAATCCCGACGTGCAAAAAAATTGCATGTTCTATATTCACGATCCATGTAAGAATTAAAGAACGTTATAAAACGAGGTTAGATTCTAGCCTACATTATAGCTATATTATGTGATAGACGAGGAAGCTTCACCGCCGTACTTATTTTTAATGAAGGGGAAAATAATGAAATGTCCGTCGGGTCAGAGGTAATAAAACGCCTATTAAATCGCGCGAGCTACGAGTTAATGGAATTTTAGATAATATAATAACTAAGATATTATGCGATTTACCAAACAATAAGTAGAATTAAAAGAAGGGGCAGTAATCATATTTTACAGTACGTATGGCGCCATATTACTGCACTAGTGTGATAATTGTTACATAACTCAAAAGAAAATTGATTCATATTTCAGATGATTCGCACTTGTATCGTAATGTGGCCAATCGTTCACAGCGTATCGTAGGTTATTTTGTTTTTTGTCATTGAAAACTGACATTTGTCAAATTACGTTGTCATTTGTAAGATTAAATTGAAAACTCAGTCGTAGTCTGACAAAAGAGAACAGAAACGAAAAAGTGGACACACTGTAATGTGGCACCTACCTTTAAAATCAATTTATGTCCCAAAACAATCACAATGTTGTCTTGTTGCCACTACATAAATTTTACTTTTTTTTTACTAGTTTTACAAGGCTATAAATATTGCGATGCATTATTAAGGGACTTCAAGTTCACATATTGCATGTAAAAGCTTGCGGCGCCAATGTCTGCGGTTGCGGTGCGGAGTTTGAGCAAAATGTCACATGCAGGCGGTGCTAGTTTCGGGACCGCGTGCAGCGTTAATGTATTGCGAGTTTTAAGGGGTAATTCAAATGTACTGGAATTACATCTAAGAGAGTGCCTAACCAAAATCTTACTTGTTTACGAATCACAGCGAATGAGGAGTACTGTTTCTGTCGCTCTATTTACTTAATATGAAAAAAATGTATTTACAGACTAATTCGACGATATTTGCTACACATTTTTGAGTAACTTTTTTAAACTCTTATTAAAAATTTCTTGACTTGATTTCACGTATTTATTCGATTTTTCAATCCTCTTGTACTAGATACGTGTAGATAAGTAAGTACATATCTTCCAAGTAGCGTAATGCTTAATATTAGAATGACATGTGATTGATTTCATTCGGTGCATTTCTGTCCCATACTTTAAAAACGTCCTAAGGAAGGTTTTTCATAAACTAGTCCCTTAGTGCGTTTTCACATTATCCGATCCGATATCGGATGTAGGACCGATATCCCATACATAACAGGCGCCATCTTGGATTTTTTCCATTGAAATCCTTCCGACATCCGATATCGGATCGGATAATGTGAAAACGGACTTAGGGTTATAATCGCCAACATTTGAAAAAGAAACGATTTTTTCGCGTTTTATTTTTTTATTTTTGACAAAGTTGCGTTCGGCGCTCGAGGTTGTGACTTGAAACTTGGATTATTCATTAGGCCAACATCATAAAGAAGTCTGCAAAAAATCAGAACTAACGGATTTGACGCATACGGCTCCATACTTTCAGGCGACAAAGTTACTGTACATCTTCTTCTTCTTCTTCTTCAACCTAGCGTTTTCCCGGCCTAGCGCCAGGGTCCGCTTTCCTGCTCAGCCTTCTCCACAAAGTTACTGTACATACATTACTTAAATTAGTGTAGGTAATACCTACCTTCTATTTTTACTGGTCTCATAACTTTACAGGTTTCGGTACTTCTAGATTATTAAAATCAATATTGTTCGCAGATCTGCTATCAACCGGCAAGCATCCTAAAGGCGTCATAGCTGTCTTCAGAGACTGCCAGGCGCTCGAGGCAGATGACTCGAAGATCGCAGTCCTGGCGCACTCTAGGTTAAAATCACTGAAGAGAAAATTAGAAGACACTTTACCTGAAAATCATATCATTAGGCTTGAGTAAGTGACTTTATAAGATATTATTACTTACGTTCGTATAATTGGAATACTTTTCCGAATTATTATTTTGTACTTTATTTGCGATAGATGGCAGCACCATCTCTCTCGCTATATCGTAATCCTGCAAAAGGATTCATATAGGAGGTGCAAGCACACATTGCTCGCTTAGTGAGCACACATTGCTCGCTCCTTAGGAAAGACGTAAGAGCTTGGCGGCGCGCCTTACGTCCTTCCTATACAAAATGTACTGGTCAAAGGCGCCTAGCCTTCAGAGATAACATACACTAGAGAAATTTCGACGGGTACCTCGGCGGTCGGGGTGGTGTAGCGGTTTATCACGTCAGCCGCGTTAGCTGGAGACCCGGGTTCGATTCCCGGCTTCGCCACCAGTGGGCTTGATCGCTTTTTCTTTAGTGTATGGTATCTATTTTCAATTTATAATTTTTAAAGATGTAATCATCACTTTAGACAGGGACAGATCCGACCCATATCTAAAGCGTTTTGACATATCTTATTTAACATTATCCTGATGATCGAATCGAGCCAACTGTCTTGTAGAATTAAAGTCGCTTTAGAAGAAAATTAGAAGACACTTTACCTGAAAATCATATCATTAGGCTTGAGTAAGTGACTTTATAAGATATTATTACTTACGTTCGTATAATCAGAATACTTTTCCAAATTATTATTTCGTACTTTATTTGCGTTATACTTTTACATAAGTACATTGATATAGGTACGTAATAGTATCTAAGTATTTCTTGTTCCATGTTCAATCTTGCACAGTTTGCAGTCTGTTGAGATTAGTAGTAGTAGTAGTAATACACTTTATTGTACAAAAATAAGAACATATATAACAGGAAAAAAAGAACACACACATCATTTATACAAAGGCGAACTAAACTGTACTAGGCGAAGGAGATTAGATACATTTCAGAACACCCAGGGCCGGATTTAGGATACAGCGAGTGGAGCGGCCGCTCTAGGCGTTAAGTGGTAATAAAAGGGGTGCCAAAAAGCAATCATCATCATCATCCTTGCGTTATCCCGGTATTTGCCACAGCTCATGGGAGCCTGGGGTCCGCTTTCACAACTATGGCCGCTAAAAAACAATGTGGTTAAAAAAACAGATGGTACTCTTTCAGTGATTTTTTTAAAGAGTGTCGGGCTGGTACTGAGCATACCAATCAAATACCAAAACGTATTGAAAGTATGTACAAGTTCTCGCGCCGTGTAAAGTAAAATGACCCTTTATGGGAATACGCGGCCGTTATTACTAAGGGCTGATTTACACGACACGATATCTCGCATGCGAGTATAATTACATACATACATACATACATACAATCACGCCTGTATCCCATAAAGGGGTAGGCAGAGCACATGAAACTACTAAAGCTTCAGGGCCTGCCTGAGTCTGTGTTCCCACATGGCAATCCAGGTCTCTTTAAGAGTAAATAGGTTCATAAAGAAAACGAAACTGTGGCATTGCAGTGAAAGGTTGCCAGCCTCTCGCCTACGCCACAATTTAACCCATATCCCATAGTCGCCTTCTATGACACCCACGGGAAGAAAGGGGGTGGTGAGTATAATTATAAAGCGGAATATAACCTCAGTAGTTCACAAGTTATCTGAAATCGCAAGTGCGTCCGCACGCCATCTAAATGAGCCTTGCGGATAAACAGGTAAAAAAGTATACATGTTGATACAGATAATATTACAGGTCGTCATCAGCTGAGTCGTCCCGGACGGACGCTGCGTCCGAAAACGAGGAGAGACTGGCGCCGTTCCGGGAGGCGGTGCAAGCGTGCGTCAGCGCACTGCTCGACGACAGCCTGAGCACTGAACCCGATCAGGGCAAGGGAAGGAAAAAGACTGTCCAGGTAACACTCCCAATTGTTTCTTCGCGGCATTATCTTACAACTCATGAGAGCCTGTGCTCCTTTAGTGACTGATCCTATGAACGGTGTAGACGTTAGTTTTGCTAAAGACAGTTCGACAACGAGGATAGACTGGCACTGTTTCGGGAGGCAGTGCAAGCCTGCGTCAGTGTACTGCTCCACAATAGCCTGAGCCCTAAACCTGATTAGGGCAAGGGAAGGAAAAAGACTGTCCAGGTACAAAACTCCCAACCACTTCCATAAGTTGCCACATCTCATGCTGGAGCCCACTTTTGCAACTGCCTTGGCGTGTGCACCAGTTTTACGAAAGAGTGACCGACAACGAAGAAACACTAACACCGAGCCTAACCAGGGTAAGGGAAGCAAAACGACTATCCAGGTACTACACTTCCAATAGTTCCAATCTCTTCCTTGCATTATGTCACGGACGTCCCACCCTGGGGTCAACTTTGGCAACTGATTCCAGGATATTGACGTCGATACTAGTTTTACGAAAGCAAAGTTTTTGAAGAATGCTTTACGCTATCCAAATATTGATAAAAACAGAAATTATTTTGTCAAAGTATCTAAGCTAAGCTAATTTACAACTTTCCTAAATTGATTGATGGATTATTTATTTTGCAATAGGACTGATTAGTATCACTTAAAGGAGCTAAATTTAATTCCCCGAAAAATATTATTAATTACTGTCTTTGCCGCCAGGCGTATTAAGTTTATCGGAATTCCCGACCCAACTCGGTTAACCCCTGTTGAACAAAGAATTTATTACCACCAAACGTAAACAAATTGATAAAGTTTGGCTTAAACTCAATCAAGTCAATTTGAAGTTCTCTGAAAAGCCGCCGATATAACTTATCAATAAATTCACTACGTCCCGTCTATTTTGTTTCAGGAAGTTTTCTTGGAGCACATCACTCATCTTAGAATATGTATAGAACATAGGCGTCAGTATAAGGTAAATGTTAAGCAAATCGAGGATGCAGCGAAGAGTATACTAAGCAACGCAAAAGAAAACTACGAAAACCGGACGCGACACCCTCCCGTCTTAATTTATGGACCGGACGCTTCTGGAAAAAGTACTTTATTGACACATTTGTATTACAAATGTGAGGAAGTTTTCCCCAAGCCTGTTCTAAGGATAATAAGGTTTTCGGCTTCCACCCCGAGATCGGCCTACAATTTGGAACTTTTGCGAGTTATGTGCCAACAAATATCTATCATCTTGAACATTCCGGAAGGCTACTTGCCAAAAGACGCCAGTTTCGATCCTTTGTATATTAATAATTGGTTTCAAAGTTTATTGAGGAGATGCGAGGACATGGAGAATGAGATTTTGCTTATATTTATCGATAACGTGCATAGAGTGAATCCGCTGGAGTGCGACATAGTGACAGGGTTGTCATGGTTACCGATGTCTTTGCCTCGGAACGTGTTCCTGGTGTGCACGAGCGCAGTTCCACTCGAGCAGCTGCAGCTGACTCCTGCGCAGAAGGAGAAGTTCAAGGTGCAGCAATGCTACCATCTCCTCGACGCTATAGCTGAGACATCAGAGAATAACAGCTACGGAGATTACATAGACAGTGCCTTTGATAAATTAGAAGCCGTCTTCGGATCTAAAGCCTTTAGTAAATTAGCAGGTAAATAATCTAATCTACACTGTACACATACTATACATGCTCGTGTTCCTAATTTATTTAGATGCAATTAATTCTGGTCTTGATTTTAGGTTATATAACTTGTTCGGAGTTCGGCCTCACGGAGCTCGAGTTGCTGGAACTTCTCATGCCTACGAGCAACAGCGACGCGGTCATAACTCTGAAGGATGCCAACTTTAACTTTTCTACTTTATGTGTCGCCAAATATATGATGAGTAAGTGACAATCTGACGTTAACTTTTCTAAGAAGCTTTGAAGCCTGTATCTTGTGACATTAAAAGTTTTGGATTCTGTGTCAGTTTATGAAATATTTAACAAGGACACTTTACGTAAAGATATTAAATAATTTAACGGTGTATTTGCCTATAATTTCACAGCTTTAGCATGATTTTGAATGTTAGTAGTAGTTAAGCATAAATTTGCAAGCGACATCTGTTCCAATTAGTGGATTTAGGTATTCCGCGACGCACGCGTTGCCGCGATATTCGTACTGATAAATTAATTTAGGGGGTAGGAAATTTCACTAACAGGTTTCATAGCTCACACACAGCTTGCTTTGAACTTTAATATACTTGAAATATAAGATCAAAGCACGATAAGACATTGCCAAAAATGACTTTTTGTTTAAAGAAACATTAATGCCAGAAATATGCTGAGATGAGGCCATTTGTCGTGTTATGTATTTTATGTTAGTCTTTTGAACATTAATTGATTATTTGCGTATTGTGTGTGTGATTAAAAATCATATTCTCTCTCTATATTTTAGCCTCGCAGCTATTTTTATAAAGCAACAATTGCATGACAATGCATGGAAATCGCTAATAACACTGCTGATACAATTTTACACAAGGACCCTCGCCCGACCGTCGCTGCACGATCGGGCTTCTTACGATTTATTTTCGATACCATTGGCCGTAAATTAAAAAAAAAACCTGAGTAGGACAAAGTACATACATACAATCACGACTATTTCCCAGAGGGGAAGGCAGAGCTCACGGATTTTTAAGAAAAAAAGTAATGTCACTTCATAAATAACCTCGTTTCATTCTCAGAACCTCTAATAGCAGAGAACGTAGTGTCGGGCCGAAGCACGTGGCGCTGGCGGGCCGCGGCGGCCGGGGCGCGCGCGCGCAGGCGTTACGTGCGCGTGCAAAGCGCGCTCAGAGATGCACACTCTGATCTGGCTGCACTACACTTTGCCAACTTCCTGCAGGACCCTGATGATACGGATACTTCGGAAACACAGGAGCCTGGTAAGCTGCTAATAGTTTACCCCTCGTGCGGTAGATCTTCTTTTCTCGAGACGCTTTAAGCTAACCACGCAGCGCCCACTGTTTTTAAATTATGAAAAGCAGTCGCGAGGTCAAAATATAAGGTAAACGTCCCAATGAATGACACTATTAGGAGGGATTTGAGACATTTTCTATGAAAACTACTTATTATGTCACCCATACAGATTACTGGTGTATGCAAATTTATGAACCAATCCTTCCTTTATGTCAGTGAAACATTACATTGTATAATAGTAATAACATTTCTCTATAATTTCAGTTTCCCTTGAGACCTGAAATTGTACCAATGGATAACACGCGAAAACTCGTATGTCCCAATATATGACTATGGAAAAAAAAAATTGGCTGTCCTAATGTATGACAGTGTGATACGGTAATTCCGTAATTATTAGCTGCTGTAGCAACAGCTATCCCTCTCGATACTTCGTCTAATGCCTTTAATACGTCATATAAACTATATTTTTAGAGTTTGGAGGCATTTTTACTTTTATTTATCTATATCTGTAACCAGTGTATGACACTATACTTTAGACCTAATGAATGACATGTAAATACGTACCTGTCATTCACTCTATATCCATAGTAAAACAGTGTATGACACCCATGTCAGACACTACTCACGTGATAGATAGAACATTTATTTTTACAGGGTATATTATACGTATGTTATACTTCCTTAATTTATTGTCAAAATAAAAACTTGTGAAATTACATTTTGTGCCAATGAATGACGCGGGTGTCATACACTAGTAAAATCTAAAAATTTGTTCCAGTGAATAACATGTCTTTAAAATACTAAAGTAAGGAAAATAAGCTACTTTCAATTTACTAAATCAATTGTTTAATTACTGGGGACGCTATTGCTATGTCTTGTATGGGAACCCTGCATTTTATGATTAAGCACTGAGACTTGGCACAGTTGTTCATTGGGTGGCCCTGAGTAGATAAAGATCGGGAGGCATCGAGAGCCCCCCTTAATTTAGGAGGGAGGAGGGGGGGAAGGCTGGCGCCTCCGCGCTTCCTTTGAAACCATATTTCTCTAAAACTATACAAAATAGGGCATGCAATATATCATTTTCGGATAAATGAAGGACGAGGAATTTATTTTTGGAACAAAAAAAATGTATTTTAGAACAAAAATACAAAATAAAATGGGAAAATCTGAAAACGAGATTTTTTTTTATACATATTATTGCACATTTTATGAAAACTGTAATGGTTTTTTCTAAATAAAAAATATTATTTCATAGCTACATTTATCTAGTTTTAGAAAATGTATAATTTGTTCTAGAAATATATTATAGGACGAGTGATAAAAAATAATTTACATCGCCCGATAGGGTGATTTGAATGCTCATTTCAATAAGTTTTGTCAATGATTTCAGGTATAATCACTATTTTTAACACACGAAAGCCGTAATCATTGTAGTTTATGGCTATTTTAGTGATTAATGTACTTAAAATAAAAAAAAATACAAAATTTTTAAAAAATATTAAAAATGTGATAATTTTTTTTAACATTATCCTATTTTGTTCTTTCTACACAATATATATCTAAAAGCAATAAATATCAATAAAAAGCCACATTTATACAGTTTATAAAAATATATAGTTTGTTATATAAATATATTACGCGAGATAAAAAATAATGAAAGTGACGTGGCAGGGCGATCTTGATGTACGGTACGGGTCAGCTTGTATGATTCGATGAGGTGAGGTAAAGGTACTCAAAGCTCTCAAAAAGTGTAGTTATTTAGAGTACTTCAAATTAAACAACATACTCCTATATAGTCTGAATTTAACTATTTATATTACATGAAATGATCGATTGATATGATAGGTCAGATATATACATTGCCCTTGGTCTGTGCTAATAACAGACCATTAACCCGGCCCCAGGGATGATAGGGACACCTCCCCTATTATCCACTGGGGTAACTCCTGACCGGCGCGTCCTTGCCGTGGGGGTGGGCACCTCACATTCTAGTAGGCCGGAATGTGCAGGTGGCGGAGTTCGGTCAGGGACCCAGTCCCGTGGGGTATAGCACGGAACCCTTGCCTAGGGTCACAGGTGAAGTCCTCAACGGCTGCAAAGGCGAAGATGGAGTCCATTTACAACGGCGGAGCAGGTGGAAGGGGCAAATCCTAGTAGCAAGCTAACTCCAAATGATGGAGTAACAGGTTGTGCTAGAGCTACGGCATCAGGCGGGGTGACGTAGTAGGGTTGGCGGCGGATGAGAATCTTCCAACGGCGGCACCCAAACTCTCCAAGAGGGTTACCGTCTTGGCGTCAGGCGGCAGCCGGCCGTAAAAACATACAGCCAATCTTCATTTCCCTGTTCAAACATGAAAGCACAAAGAAAGAGAGAGAGCACTAATACTAGGGCGTCCCCCTTAAGCGACGGTCGGAGCAATACATGCGATTCACTGCGATTAGCAACGTGGAACCTCGGTTCTATGACTGGAAGGAGTACTGAACTCAGCGAAGTCCTAAAAAGACGACGCATCGACGCATGTTGTGTACAAGAGACCAAGTGGAAGGGGTCCAAATCTAGACTCATCGGTAATGGCTACAAATTGATCTATCACGGAACCACCAGCGGCAAAAACGGCGTAGGGATAGCTTTATCGGAGAAACTGACCCAAAGACTAGTCGGAGTGGAAAGGGTTACAGACCGGCTTATGGCAGTTAAGCTGGCGTTAGAAAAACAACCCGTCATGAATATTATCTGCGCTTATGCACCGCAAACAAATAGTAAAGCGGACGATAAAGACGCTTTCTGGGACGATCTGTATCTTCTAAGTAATAACATTCCCAAGGATGAAAATATTCACCTAGGCGCAGACCTGAACGGCCACGTCGGCAGACTAAGCACGAATGCAAAAAGTTGTCACGGTGGTTATGGATATGGCGCCCGAAACCTTGATGGGGATCGGATTATTCAATTTGCAACGAGTTGTAACTTAGCAATTGTAAACACCTACTTTAAAAAGAAGGACGCTCATCTTATTACGTATAGCAGTGGAGGGCATTCAACGCAGGTGGATTATGTACTGGCCAGAAAAAGACAGCTTGGAAGCTATAGAGACAGTAAGGTCATACCCGGCGAAGCATTAACAACCCAACATAGAATTCTAGTAACTAAGTATAAGCTACCCAAACCTATAAGAATCAATAATAAATTAACCTCGAAAATTAAATGGAGATTGCTAAAAGATGAGGCTGGTCAACAATTTATTCATGACATGGTAGAACATCTTAAGCCCATAAATAACAGCAGAACAACGGATGAGGTGTGGAATGATTTCGAGACTACCTGTAGAGACACCGCCGAAAAATACCTAGGCAGGACCAGAAATAGGAAAGGCCCCTTTAAAGAAACGGAGTGGTGGCAAATAGAGGTAAAAGATGCCATTAACGCCAAAAAGAATGCGTTCAAAAAATGGCAATCTACAGGAGAGTGCTCAGATCTCGATGAGTATAAAAAAGCCAAACATGAAGCCAAGCGTCAAGTAGCTAAATCCCGAGCAAAATCCAATGCAAAATTTTACGAAAGTCTGGAGTCGGCCAAAACTGATATCGATATATTCAGAATAGCAAGATCGCGAAACAACAACAGCAAGGATATCAGCAACGTGAAATATATAAAAGGAAAAGATAACCAACTTTTAACTAAAGACAGCGATATAAATGATAGGTGGGTCGAATACTATGAAAAGCTTTTAAACAAATCTAACCCCAGAACTAGCAACCACACGAAACCACCACATGTATCTGGTCCAATCCCGGAAGTTACAACGGACGAAATCATCAAAGCTCTAAAGCTAATGAAAAATAATAAAGCTCCCGGACCAGACGAAATACCCGTCGAGGTCTGGAAAAGTATGGGTAATGATGGGATTTCGTGGTTGCAAGATTTATACAATAGGCTGATTCTAGAACAGTCTATACCAGATTCATGGCGCAAAAGTCATCTTATACCCTTTTACAAAGGGAAAGGTGACGTACGAGAGTGCGAAAACTACAGAGCTATCAAACTGATGTCTCACAGTCTGAAGATCTGGGAGAGGATTCTTAACAACAGATTGAACAATATAATAGAGCTCACGCCTAATCAGTGTGGTTTCGTAGCTGGCAAAAGTACATCTGATGCTATACAGGCCATTAGGATTCTAATCGAGAAAGCAAAGAGAAATAAGACAAATTTGCACATGGTTTTCATCGATTTGGAAAAAGCCTTTGACCATATCCCCCGAGATCTAATATGGGAAGCGCTTAGATCACAGCTTGTTCCGGAACCCTACATTGACTTAATCAGGGACATGTATAGAGATGTTTCAACTCAAATAGTCTGTCCTGCAGGAGTTACCAAAAGCTTCGCATTGAGAACTGGGGTGCATCAAGGGTCCACTCTTAGCCCACTATTGTTTAACGTAACCATGGATTACCTTACGAGGAAGCATCAGCAGCCGGTACCGTGGAATATTTTGTATGCGGATGATGTTGCCCTGATATCGGAATCAGCCGAAGAACTGCAAAACGTATTCAATCTCTGGGCCGATGCTCTAGAAACAAATGGCCTTAAAATTAACCGAAAAAAGACAGAGCATATGTCCTGCATATTTGATGATTCTACAAATCCAAATGATGTCAAGATAACCATCGATAATACCATTCTGCCCACTGTAGAACAATTTAAATATCTTGGGTCTGTTATAAGCAACGATGGGAGGATTGACGCTGATCTCACACAGAGGACTAACACTGGATGGCTTAAATGGCGTGAACTTACTGGCGTAATGTGTGATAAACGCATGCCCATAAGAGTGAAGGGTAACATCTACAAAGCAGCCATAAGACCGGCAGTACTTTATGGGTCAGAATGCTGGGCCACAAACAAATGTCACCTAAACAAACTTCACACCACGGAGATGCGTATGTTGCGTTGGTCTGCAGGCGTCACTCTGTTAGATAGGATTCGAAACCAGTATATCAGGGGCAGTTTCAAGGTTGCACCGATAACAGACAAGCTTGTCGAGAAGCGCCTACGGTGGTACGGGCATGTTCAAAGACGACCTCCTGATCATATTGTCAATGTAGCCTTAGCGATGCCTACGACGACGCGAGGAAGCGGGAGACCACCTACCACTTGGTTGACGACGGTGGGGAAAAACCTGAGAGAGCAAGGGATAGACGACGCAAACCTGCCACTAAACCGTGCACTATGGAAGAAGAGAACAGGGAAGGCCGACCCCAAGTAAATGGGACAAGGTCTGGGAAGAAGAAGAAGAAGGTCAGATATATACATCTGATCCTAATACATACATCTTGTGAAATAGTAGTTATCTATATGATTTGCATAATTTATGGATAATTCTTACTTGACATATTTATTATTCCAGATCTGCGTCCTGTACTTTGGTTAACGAGTGCCGAAAATAGTTATTAACCAAAAAAGACCGCCAAATTAACAGCATTTCACCGACAAAAGCTGCCTTGCACCATTTTTGTAAGGGTTATAGGTATATCAAGGTGTCCATGTATGGGGTCAACTAAACCCAATTCAAAATTTGCCATTATTTTTTACTTGTGGCTGGACGAAAGTCTGTAACAATTGGGATTTGGGAGCCTACTTGCCCGCAACGTTGCCTGTTGCTGCAGAAACATGCCTCGAAATTGTCGGATGCAGGTGTAATAAAAAACAGTGCCGCGTAAGGTGCAACCGTAAAAAAATACTTTTTAAATTAAATGTTCGGAGCTGATGTGCTTATGCAGTGGATGTTGTGATATATACATAATTAAATTCAGACTATTCATGTTGTTTTATTTGAATAACTCAAAATAGCTACACTTTTTGAGAGCCTTGAGTACTAGCCCCGATACACATGTTTTCGTCTAGTCAGACCATTTTTTGAGGTTCTCCTTTGTACAAAAGCAATGTCTTAGTTCAAAAATCATTAATGTTTAATGCTAATACGAATCTAGTTTATTTTTTATGGCACTATTGCGCAATAACTAACTATCATTGATACTGAAAGGAAGAATATGACGATTTTTATTTTATCTTTTATGGATGGGTAAAACCGATTTAAGGGGGCCCAAAGGAACTAAATTCTGCTAGTAAACTAAAAAATCTTCAAGCCTATGCATGCAGAACTGCTTTAGGAGAGGAGAACGTGATTGAGACATTTTTTTTGCAATATAAGTCACATGCAATTTTATTTTACAATCAAAATAAACTATATTATAGGACTTTTACAATTTTCTGTACTGGGTCGTGATATACCTACATGTGTAAACGTTATTAGAATAAGTATATTTCTGTATTACTAGACGAACTCAGTGGAGTTAATGCTCAGAAGTTAATGCAGTGGCATAGCGGGTAGTACCTTTACCTCACCTCATCGAATAATGCAACGTAAGATGTACATTAAAATTTTCATTTTCATTATTATTTATCTCGCGTTTCGTAATATATTTATATAACAAACTATATATTTTTATAAACTGTATAAATGTGGCTTTTTATTGATATTTATTGCTTTTAGATATATATTGTGTAGAAAGAACAAAATAGGATAATGTTAAAAAAAAATATCACATTTTTAATATTTTTAAAAAATTTTGTATTTTTTTTTATTTTAAGTACATTAATCACTAAAATAGCCATAAACTACAATGATTACGGCTTTTGTGTGTTAAAAATAGTGATTATACCTGAAATCATTGACAAAACTTATTGAAATGAGCATTCAAATCACCCTATCGGGCGATGTAAATTATTTTTTATCACTCGTCCTATAATATATTTCTAGAACAAATTATACATTTTCTAAAACTAGATAAATGTAGCTATTAAATAATATTTTTTATTTAGAAAAAACCATTACAGTTTTCATAAAATGTGCAATAATATGTATAAAAAAAAATCTCGTTTTCAGATTTTCCCATTTTATTTTGTATTTTTGTTCTAAAATAAATTTTTTTTGTTCCAAAAATAAATTCCTCGTCCTTCATTTATCCGAAAATGATATATCGCATGCCCTATTTTGTATAGTTTTAGAGAAATATGGTTTCAAAGGAAGCGCGGCGGCGCCAGCCTTCCCCCCCTCTTCCCTCCTAAATTAAGGGGGGCTCTCAATGCCTCCCGATCTTTATCGACTCAGGGCCACCCAAGGAACAACCTGTGGCAAGTCTCAGTGCTTAATCATAAAATGCAGGGTGTTGTGCAATAGCGTCCCCAGTAAATGTATCATCTAACAGTTTATAATGATGTTTTACCAGTAACTTCAAAATCCTGGTTTTTATTTCCACTTTTCAAAAGCAGTTTCTTAACAGATTTAGTAAAAATTACGACGCACAACCAGCTAGATGCACCTCCTTGCAAAAACTACCCCACAAAATAAAAATTACTAAACTTATCATTCACAAATTCTAAACAAAATTCATAGATAACGCTGACGATCGATTAAGTCCTGTATCTTGTTCATACTGTTAACCGATTTCTTATTTTTTTAAATAAACTGTGAAATAGTCATACATTGGGTCAGTGTCATCTATTGGGACGTTTACCTTAGTGTTGTCCAGCCCGCAGCGTTAACCTATTCGTAGTTTGACGCGTCGTATGGACAAACTAAGCATAAAATAAAACTAATAAACAAGCCAAATTTATTCAATGATAATCACAAACCCTGGAATCATGCAATGGCTGTTGCATGCTACGGTGGTCATTGCCGTCAGGAACTATGTCTCTCTAATAATGCTTTAATGAGAAAGATGCCCGCATTTGCTTATATATAGTTTTCTTATCAATATTTTGCGTTATGAGTCAAGTTACACTCATTATACTCTGTCGCGTCTATAGCTATTAGATCGTTACTAATTATTCCCTTCCATAATTAAAAAGGTACGCTAAGCTGTTAATCTCGGCGGTAAGCAGCCCACCCAATTAAAAATGGATTACTGCTGGTTGGGAAATTAAAAGTTTCGTTATAACAAGTTATAATTTAAATTTTTTAATCGTTTAGGTTCAGCCCGGAATTTAAAAACATTGATTAAAGCGTTCTTAAATCAGTAAAAACGCCTGCGAAGGACGTTACTAAGCTATTTTAGAATAAATCTAAATGTGGATACAACAATTTAAGTTCTCGCGCTTTGTACACTTTTTTAAAATACACCATTTTTTAAGAGTTGGCTAAAAGGTAATAATATTGTTTTATCGCGTTCGATCCATGTGTGTCTTTAATAAATGTGGATGTGGACAGATATATCATTGTACCTATGATTAATACATTTTAAATTAAATAATATACAGCAAAATAAATCACCCACATTATTAATTAACACAAGTCAAATTATATTCTATTGAAAATATTTCAACTTGTCTATAAATATACATTAAAACCGAAATAAATTACACATATGAAAGCAAAAGTGACCAAGGCCTCCAGTGCCTGAGGCTGGAATCGAACCAGTCAGAATGAATATATAATGTATACTTAGAATGGTCAGAGGGTGCTACGAGTCCTTGTATAGATTACTTACTCATATGAGAGATAATTTCGACCTCAGCAGCTGTGACCTGGGTAGCCGAACGGAAACAGGCATCTGCCGCGATTGTAGAGTACGCCGGTTCGATTCCAGCCTCAGGCACTGGAGGCCTTGGTCACTTTTTGTTTCATATGTGTAATTTATTTCCCTTTTAATTCACCACATTACATTCAATTTACCTGCGCTCTTTTACTCCTGTAAAAAGTAGTCACGTATATTTTCATTTAAAATGTCGTTTGAACATCTTTAACTAAGCTCCTTTGACTCGCATGATACTCGAGCCCGACTGCCAGCAGAGAAAATCCGATATCAGTAAATTGTTCTTCATTTTTGCAACGCGATTGCAAATTGAATTAGCTGCTTCAGATAGCGTTCCAGCGTGGAGCTCAACTTTCGCAACTACCTAAATATTACATGTCTCGATGAATTATGCAGCAACATGTGCTTTAGAGGGTGAAATGTTTCACGTAAAGTTGGGTGATTTAATGTTTCATGGAAGTTTATTAATTTTGAAATTACTCTTGTAGACTCAGTTCATTTTTTTTTCGATAAAGAATTTGGCAATAAGTTCAGTTTTTTGTTATTCATAAATAATGTTGTAATGTCCTATACTAAGATTATATATAGATAGCTACGAAAGATTGAGCTGCTTGAGATTGTGCTTTTTAAACCAGGTTGCGCAGACGACGACGACGCACTACTAGACTCGACGCCATTTCACTCGGGCAGTCGGACAGCGGCGGCGTTCACACAGCGCCATGTCGAGGAATCTTGGCTACACCTACTTCTTGCCGGCGATTTCTCAAAGCTGAAGGACCTCACTGTCTGCAACTTCGACTTTTTGCTGGCAGCGGTAAGTGACTGAAACTATTCAACGTCATGTGGTTTTGTCTTGCTGAACTCGAGAGTCTCGAGACTACTCTACTCGGGCAGTCGTACAGTGGTTACTTGCTGGCAACTTCTCGAAGCTTAAGAACCTCACTGTCCGCAAGTTCTACTTTTTGTTGGCTGTGGGTTCAGGAAGTGTCTGAAGAAGAAATCACTATTAATGATGTAAATGATGTATTCCTTGCAACCACTACTACTGTAGGTAGTTTAATTACACATCCATTTGTAGCCGATTTCATTATAAAATTTACAAATATTGTAGTGTTTACTAGGGGTTCTTATTTACTATGTCCCAGATTTGTAAGTTCACATTTTTGACACATTTGTTTTGAAGTATGTTGCGATGTGGCTAAGACGTATCGTTTGCCAAATCTAACGATTAATTTCGAATTGGTTGAATCGATTAGGCCCTATGTACATGTACAAGGAGGTGCTTAAACAAATATACGATTTCTATCAACTTAGTGAAATGTCATTTGAATCGAAATGACAACTCTGCCACAGCACTAGTTTAAAAATAAAAAATGAATAATAAATGACGTAATAAGTAAATCCTGGGTGTTAAATTAATATCGTAAAATACTCACTAACGAAGATCCGCAAAAATGTAACATGTGTTAGATTATGTTTAAAGTAAGCGAAATATTGTTTTTAAGTACTTGATTTTTTTAAATATTATTACAGGATTTTATTTAAAATTTCATTAGGTTGCGCGAGTTTACGTATTGTGGACGCTGTCATGTGTCAAAAAGAGGTTCTTACAAATCTGGGACAATAGCCGGTGCACGAACCGCCAATTATCTACTACAATTTGTTTAGGTATACTTATAAATACTCATATATTTATAGGAAAACGTAACGTATAATGAGTATTTTATGAGAAACGTTATGAAAGTGTGTGAAGAGAAAGTGGTTTGTCAGGATCGTAGTAAATGGAAATCCGTGATCTCTGCCTACCCTTCTGGGAAACAGGCGTGATTGTATGTATGTATATTTACGTAAACAGCTGCCAGAGAAATAGACGGACAGAAAGACTGCGTTTGAGTGTTCCGATTGTCACCTTTTGGTACCTAATACTAAAAGGCAAGAATAAACGTTTATTTATCTGCTTTAGCTTTGTCTAAGCATCAATTAGGCTCAAACAAAGAGCTCAGTACGGCTAGACCCTCTAGAGGCAAGGAGAACGTCACATCTTTGAAGTAAATTTCATTGTGCTATGCAAAGCTAAGTTTTTCTACGCCGCTGCTTGTCTGCTCGTAAATTGCTAACGTTGACCCCCAAGAGACTCAGCGCACTCAATATTTTAAAGGAAGAATAAGAAAAATAACATCGCCTTACAAGTTAACCTGTTAAATCAAACAAATGCTAAAAATAAACGTAAATTGCGTCACAAAGGAGCAATATATAAGGGAGCCACATAATTGGGGCTTGGGCGATTGAATCCTAGAATTCCAGGTAACCCAGGCTTGAAATATGTATGCTATTGTGTGTCAGAAACTGTTTTACGTGGCCTTTTACCAAATAAATACCTTTTAAAATCATTCAAGCAAAAAAATGTTCTGTGATAGTAACAATAAGATGTCCTGACAAATGTTTTACTTTGATGCCTCTAAGAAAAGTGCCACTTCGATTCTTAGTAACATCGAAATTAGTTTATTTAATACAGGTTGTTGTAATTCATGGATAACCTTTTCTCCACCAATAAAGCACACTCTTCGCAATAATAACACTATTTATTTAAGTAATTTTACTACAGATTCACTCCTTATTCATAAAAGTTCACTAAAGTTCACAAGCCGTTAAAAATCGTTTCCCCCTTTCTATCACACCAATACTTCGGAAAGGGACCAACGATTATTATCGGCTTGAACTTTAGTGAACGTTTTAACTCATTTCTCAGGTACAAACGGTGACGGTGTCCTATCTCCGATGCATTCTGGAACACGTCCGCTGCTACATCCTTGACCGTGACGTGGAACTTGTCTACGGCGCGGTCAAGAAGTCGAGCGATATCCTTACTCGCGACCCCATGCAGTTAGGAGCCCAGGTAAACCCTCGTCTAACCTCTATAAATCGATGCATTCTTGAACACGTCCGCTGCTCTATCCTTGACCGTGAGACCGTGACGTGGAACTTGTCTACGGCCGGACAAGAAGTCGAGCGACATCCTTACTCGCGACCCCATGCAGTTAGGAGCCCGGGTAAACCCTCGCCTAACCTCTATAAACGGTGACGGTGTGCTATCTCTGATTCATCCTGGAACACGTTCGCTGCAGCTGTATAGCAGCAGCTATATGTATACGAATACTTGACCGTGATGTGGAACTTTTCTACGGCGCGGTCAAGAAGTCGAGCGACATCCTTACTCGCGACATCCACTCGCGACCCCATGCAGTTAGGAGCCCAGGTAAACCCTCGCCTAACATCTAAGTATAAACGGTAACGGCAAACGGAACTTCATGGCGTATATCGAGTAAACTAACCTCCGACGTTTCGAGGACGGCGTTGTCCCCTTAGTTTTCGGAAAAGTCCCCAGAGACAACGCCTTCCTTTAATGAAATATTTGTTGTTCCAATCTTTTCAACAAGTTATCTCCGTAAACTTTGTTACAATTATTTTTTCGTCCTAAATAAAGGTCCCTTGGGGCGGGATGATATGTAACTAGCCTTAGCCATTTAAAAAGTAAGAATTAAAAAAAAAACTGCCTCATTTTTATTACCGTGTCTCTGGCTATCTGTGTTCGAAATTTGAATTTGTTGGCGCGGATATTTTATTATTTTTCTATTATTTGAAAATTTATTGTGTCGCTTGTTTTCAACATGGACAAAAATGAACAAAGAGTTGTGATAAAGTTTCTTTATATGAAGGGTATGAAGGGGATGGATATACATGAAGAGTTAAAGAATGTTTTGGGTGAATGTGCACTTTCTTACGCCACCGTAAAAAACTGGGTGGCTGAATTTAAACGCGGTCGTACAAGTGTCGAAGACGAAGCCCGCCCTGGACGGCCGAAAACCGTTACGAGTCCGGAAATGGTCTCCAAAGTACATGACTTGGTTTTGGCCGATCGGCGATTAAAGCTATCTGAAATAGCTGACACTACAGGTATGTCAAAAGAACGGGTACATCATATCCTGAGTGAAAAATTAAACATGAAAAAGTTATCCGCCCGTTGGGTGCCGCGATTGCTTACACACGATCAAAAAAGAATTCGGGTGCAAAATTCGAAGGAATGTTTGAGTCGTTTTCAAGGGAATAAAGCAGATTTTTTGCGTCGATTTGTTACAACCGATGAAACGTGGGTTCACCACTACACGCCAGAATCAAAAATCCAATCAAAACAGTGGACAGAATCTGGGTGTTCAGCTCCTAAAAAGGCTATGTCTGTAAAGTCAGCTGGAAAAGTGATGGCTTCCGTCTTTTGGGATGCAAATGGAATTTTAATGATAGATTACCTTCCCAAAGGTCAAACTATAAATGGAGAATACTACGCAAATCTTTTAGATAAGCTTCATGAAAGTATTCAGCAAAAACGACCAGGCTTATCCAAGAAAAAATAATTTTTCATCAAGACAACGCCAGGGTTCACACATGTGTTAAAGCTATGGCAAAAATCAACGAACTCAAGTACGATTTGTTGCCCCATCCGCCTTATTCGCCTGATCTCGCACCGTCAGACTTTCACCTATTCCCTAAGCTCAAAACTTTTTTGGGTGGACAGAAGTTTGCCTCCAATGATGACGTCATAGCCGCTGTAGAGGAGTATTTTGCAGGCCTCGAAAGAAGTCATTTTAAGGAGGGCATTGCAGCTTTAGAACGAAGATGGAATAAGTGCATTGAGCTACAAGGAGACTACGTCGAAAAATAAAATATTTTTTTTTACACTTTTATACCCTTTTATTTATTAGGCTAGTTATTTATCATCCCGCCCTCGTATTTCAAGTTAAAATAATTGAACAACATTTTTGTGACTTCCCCTTACAATTTATTATTATTTTAATGGTTATACTTTCGCCGTTTCTTCCAAGTTTCTATCCGACGCGACCGTGAAAATATTCCTATTTACTTATAATTTCTTCGGTAATTCTCCATCCTGTCTTTTATAAAGGACTAGCGACCACATCAAAATTGGTTGCGTAGTTTTAAAGATACTTACTAGCGACTTTGTTTTATACTATTTAGGTAGGTCACCTGTATATAGAACAACATAACTTTGTTCTCACCCCGAGCTCCTTTCCATGCAAATCTAATTTGCCGAGAAATAAACTCTTAATTAACTTCCATACAAACTCAAATATCAATCAAAATAGAAAGGATTGACGTTAACAAAGACATTAATTCCATCAACGGGCTTGCTGAAAGGAAAACTTTTGGAGCTGTCAAAATTAGGTTGTAGGAAAGCCGCCGGCTATAACAAAATATCAGTAATAGCTTTATGGAGTTAATTTAAAATCTTAAATTGCTAAAAGTCAGGATTTATTTACCTAAAGTAAAAATTACTTAACAAAAACAAATTAAGTCGCATTGCGTGAAAATATCAAGTCACAATTTTAATTATTCTTGAGGTATCTGAAGGAAGTATGCAGAATTAAATCAGGCTGAGATAACTTGTCTGCGCTCTAATGGCCAGTGTTATGTTGTTGAACATACAACCATAATTATAGCATACTCTGCGTCATAAAAATGCTGTAGATTTAGCTTTAGCCGGATTTTATAATCCTCCAATTTGAAAAGAAGAAACGATTCAGTGTATTGAAATCAGTTGTGTTATAAACAGTTGTATGTAAACGGTTTACGCATAAGTAGGTACACTAAGTACACAGCTAACACAAAATTTGATTGAATTTCCAAAGTAAGTTGAGTTGCAATCCTTCAACCCAAAGTTTTTTTATGTTTACAGCTTTCAAGATATAACTGTTTTAAATGTATACTTTTATTTCGTCACGTAAAAGGTAAATAAAGAAACTTAATTTATGTGCACATTGTATACGCTCGCGCTCAGGTATAACACGCTACTTTATTTCACTCGAGGAAAACAAACATCTCTTCTAAAGCTCGGTGGAGTGTAAAAGAACTTTCTTTACACTTTTTTCATACCGAGCTGTATATCATTTCCAATTTCGCGTGAAAGGGAGGAATATACGCAGTAAGGTCAGTGTGGGGAAGACCGTCTACCCAGAAAGACCGTCTACTGAATATAACTTTTGTATTTATATATCTATCACTTCTTACACCTCCGAAGGTATACCAGTTTTCATCCTTAATCCATTGATCTTCAATAGATATCCCTAGGACGAACACTAGTTAACAAAAAACTTGATTCTTGTTTCGAACTCGACCATCGAGTTCAACAAAAAATTAAAATAAAATAGAAGCAGTCGGAATATTTGTGCATTATGTATGTAACGTGTTAATTTAATAATTGTTTTTCCTGTCTAGTACAATTAATGCTCTTAAAACGCTTTCAATTTATTGTTTTATGTCCTGAAATATGTAACTTCGAAATTGTGCCTAGTCGGAAAGACCGGCATATAAGAGTAAGGCACCTTTTCTAGGCTTTATGGGAAATAAGTCGAGTTTAAACGGGTGTTGTACGTTAATTTTAATTATAAGTTTCGGCTTTGTTTTTGTCTGTACCTAAAAAAAGCAGGCTATCAACCTCATTTACGGGACATATGACGGTCTTGCCTTATAAATTATATATAATATAATTAGTGGGTAATTGAAAACTTAAATTTTTGCATTCTTGTTTTTTTTTTAAATAATATGTAAGTACTTAGTAGTCGTCTTGTGTCACCGCCTCAACCTCAACCCGGGCAGGCTGAAAATCAGCGCTGAAACCACGCCGGAAGGTGAGGCTCCAGCACGTAGCTGAGACTGTCCACTTGTCACGAATACCTAGATTGTAAGTTAAGTTTCCTTGTATTGTATAGGTTACATATAATTTTAAGATATATCATAAGGATACATTGTAACGACCATGTTGTGACAATAAATCATTTATCTATCTATCTATCTTATCATAAATAGAAAAATGCTGATATGTTGAAAATATCAACGTTATTTGTTTAATATCTATCACATTACTCCCTTTTATTACAGAGTATAACAATGAACATGATTTTGATACTTATTTCCATATGAAATTACGCGACAACGAGCACTAGACGGTCTTTCTGTACTCAGCGCGTGGGGACGGCCAACCCGCCGAGTCTTAATAAAAGTGATTTTTATCACATAAGTTTACTTCAATTCACCAAAGTATTATAAAAGCTGTGTAGAATATAAAATTTGCTAGCCCATAGGACTATTCGGATCACTCCAGACTAATTTAATAGTCTAGTTGTATCCACTCAAACTTTGTTTCAAATAAAGTATGCCGGTCTTGCCCGCACTAACCTTATATTCTTTATATTATTGCTTTAGAATACGATTTATATATGTTATGTATGTTGTTACCAGATATTAACCTAACCTTATCATCCAATTCAAAAAGGTTATAAAAACAAGTTAAGAATAAGGCCGGCAGCGGCAACAGACAGTCTTAAAATTCATAATCTGAAAAATCATAATCTTATAAAAATCAGATCGAGTGCACAGATTTCCATACAATTTAACAACTGTCCACACACTCTTGTTTTTTAAGATTATGAATTTTAAGACTGTCTCTTGCCGGCCTAAATATTGCACGTGAATTAGAATTATCTTGAAGAATATATTCAGTATGTATTTTGATATCTAAAAGCAGGAAGAGGAAAAAGTAGAACATAAATAAAACACCATATACGAAACGACATAGTAAATTATCTGTTAGACAATCGGAAAGGACGGGGCGCTGATTAATTAGTTTAGGACTGACTAATCTTATTCGACAAGCAGATAAAGTAACGTGGCTACAAAATTGATTAAAAAGAAAGACGTAAAAACTAAATTAAAACGTACAGTAATTCTGTAGAGCGGTTACCATGGCGACGATACATGCATAGCCTAATAGACCAAGCAGCTAGTTATGAAATTACTTTTTTTTTAAACGATTTTGTTTAACCATCTAAAACCTAGACAAATGTTTGCAGTGATTTTGGAAGTTAATCACAGTTTAGATCAGTACCTATTTAATTTTATTTAGTTCCTCATAAAAACTGTCAAGTCATAGTCTTAAAAAAACGATAAATTTAAAAATTGTAGTCACGAATGTTTATAGGGCCATAAAAAATTGAATTTTGCTCATTTTATAGTCACTTTTTTGACTCTGGATTTAGGAAACTAAACCTTTAAGGGCCCCATCTGGCGTTTCGCGAGCGTAGCGTCGGGCCAACTGTGTTGGCAAAGCCCGACGCTGCGTCGGCGCGACTAACCTAACTGACATGTATTTTGTTTGTACAGATCATAGCATGGCTCCGACCGGCGGTGGCGCGGCGCGGCGTGCTAGCGACACTCGTCACGGCTGCGATGGCGTGGTGCGACGGCTATGACAAGCCGCTACTTGTCCCACTCAACGGATGGTAAGGACATTTATTTAGGCTTGTGCCGTTTCGTTCGTTGATATATCAATCGCTCCCACGAACTAGTTCGCTCTTTTAGGTCTTTTGCTCATTTAGTTCAGTATGGTATAACCAACATAAAACAAACCGATACTTTTTATCGAAGTAAACGTTGGTTATAAATATATACACCTAATATTTTTGAATGTATATTTTATGATTAAGTATTTTAACAGTAAGAAAAAGAAAATACGTACAAGAGATCATATCTGTGTTAGTTGAAGTTTATACGTAAACGTAACATAGGTACGTATGTACGTAAATAATTCAAAGCATTCGCGAACGCAGCGATGCATGATAATTGTGTAAGTGGGTAAAAGAAAGCGTATTAATATTTGGGAAGAAAAAATCGCTTCAGCCGCTCAATAAAAAGACTGATCTGATTTTTTTTGTTTCTCGATGGTAACTTTTTAGTGTATCGACGAACAGGGTATAATAGGGTATCGTTTTCATATTTACTTTTATATATTTGTCATCACAAAAGGCAAGCGTAAGCCCATCTATAATATAAAAAAAATCACAATAAAATTTAACGTTGTTATAGATTAGGTTCTTATGCCCAATCACACAAGTATGGCGTTGCTAAGCCAATTAGTTTTGTTATCGTATCACCTTTTCTTTAGTGATATTGAGAAAAATATTGGGTTGGTAAGAAAGTAATGAGCGAATCATAACCAATATTGTAATTTTTATTTAATTTATTATTTTAATCATTTATCAAAAATATAACGGCCTTCGTTATCTACTACTTGTCTCCATCGTTCTGGTAAAGAATGAATAGCATCGGCGAAGAAGTTCTTAGGTTTAGATTTAAAAAACTCAGCTATGTACTGTCGTAGATGGGCTTGATTATCGAACTTTTATTCATTCAAGGCAGTGCTTAGCGATCTGAACAATGCGTAATCCGTAGGTGCCAAGTCTGGAGAGTACGGTGGATGAGGTATCACTTTCCAACCTAGCTTCAATAGCTTTAGCCGAGTCACTTTTGCAATGTGTGGGCGAACATTGTCGTGTAAGAAAAAAACTTTAGCATGCTGTGGACGATTCTGACAGATTTTTTGGTTTAAATTTTCAAGCTGATTACAGTATACTGATGCGGTAACAGTCATTCCACTTGGTAGTAGTTCCCAGTGAATAATACCATGAATATCCCACCAAACGGACAGCATAACTTTTTTCGGGTGAGGCTCTGTTTTTGGTGCCTCTATTCCTTTTTCGTTTGGAGCTAGCCACTGACGTTTGCGTGTGCGATTTATATATAAGACCCATTTTTCATCTCCAGTGATAAGATGGTCCAACCAGTTGAATGTGCGGCGAAAAGACAGAAGTTGTATGCAGATATCGGCACGGCGGTTTAGTTGATGTCTATCAAGTTCGTGCGGTATCCAAACACTGTATTTGTAGTTTTTTCCCAACTCGTGTAAATGTGTTTCTATGGTGACATGAGAGCAGCCTAACTCGGTAGCAAGAGTACGACTCGTTAGCCTCGGATCTCCTTCAATTAAGGTTTTTAATTTGGCTACATCAATCTTCACCGGTCGACCAGACTTAGGTTGATCTGATAATGAAAAGTCGCCACTACGAAACCGCTGGAACCATCGTTTCGCCGTGGCCTCAGACACAACTTCAGGAGCAACACGCTGACATATATTACGCACTGCTTCGGCGGCTGAATGGCCAGACTGAAATTCATATAGTAAGCAATGCCTTACATGCACTTTTAATTCGCCCATTTTCTTCCTTATATTAGCTCGGCGACAGCTAGTGAATGACTGACGAGAAACTGTGCGACTCGCCCTTTATATACTTTCGACCATAGAAGATTCTAGAACTCTCTCAAAAATTGTATGTGGAATTCAATCGATCGCTCATTACTTTCTTACCAACCCAATACTTACATTGAATTGATTAGGTACTTTTAAAGAAAAACCTAATAGGCCGCTACTTTTTCCAACTCAGACAAATTTTCTTCTCACTTAGGGTAGGTACAGTTTTTCCTAACCTTGGACAGTTTAACAAACTTCGTTTTGTGAGTTTAGTCATTAAAGTTGTATTGCAATTTTGTTCAAAAATACTGGCGCTATTATTAAACTTGCGCCAGACATCTGTCTGTCCTAGTTTTAGAAAGCTCTTTACTGTATCTACCTTAATATGTAATCATAGATTTCGTAACATGCTCGAAACTACTACCTAACGGAATACAAAAACAAAATGGCTGTCTGCTCATAAACATTTTTCACCTTAGAGCCTACTTTTGTGTTTCGAAAATTTAAAGTACCTCTAAGTTTCTCTCGTTTGATGTTTTGACGAAGAAATTGTTATAAGCGGAATACCGCGCGTAAAGGTTAAATATCTACCTCAGGTACCTCAGGTAGGTACCTCAGTCTAATTCATAAAATGTTTTATGAAATATAAGAACAAAATTTCTGGCTGCTCATGAATAAACATTTTTCACCTTTAGACTCTACGTGTTGTGTTTCGAAATCTAAGATCAATCAATCATCTTAGAGAACTTTAAGTTTCACTCGTTCGATGTTTTGACAACGAAATTGTTATAAACGGATTACCACACCGGTACAAGGGTACCTCAGTCTAATTCCCCGTACCATTTTATTCAATTAGCTGCCAGAAGCACGCCGCCCCAAGGCCCGATACACAACACACCTTAATCGAGTTACCTTGTATTATGTGCCTAGGAAATGCAATCACAGCTTCGCGGATGTGTTTTATGTTCGTTTGGGTAGAATCGGTTCTGGAATTGGTTTTGCGTTACGACTCGGTTACGGTAAATTCACGACTTAACCGATTTCTGGCTTGTAATCGATTTCTGGCTTTATGAGTTAATGCTGATAAAAAGATGCACTTTATAATTGATGGCAAATGTTTTAAGTTGTTATACAAGGGGGCAAAGTTGTATTTTAACGCCGAGTGTGGAATTGAAAAACGAGCAAGTGAAAGGATTCTATAGTTGAACCACGAGCGAAGCGAGTGGTTCGAGAATAGAATCCTGAACTTGCGAGTTTTTTAACACACGAGAAGTAAAATATATTTGCACCCGAGTGTAACACAAAACTTTTCCCCTCACTATAGCGAGGAAACTACAACGCAAAAAATGCGTTTATCACTGCTTCCAGTAGTTCCACGGGTGGTAAATCATCTTTATTACTAGATTCACCTACTTTTATCAATTTCAAAGCAGTTAATTTGACTTTATTCAAGGTCAAATTACTTTACCCACTAGTGGATAAAATGCGTTTTTACCCGCTGGTATTAAAGGACAAAACACGTGTTTCCGAGCTAGTGAGGGGAAAACAATAATATCCTAATTATAGATAGTTAAGTAAACACTTTATTGCACAGAACAAATTACAAGTACAGTGAATAATTATAGTGGTTATGTACAAAGGCGAGCTTATCCCTTTAAGGGATCTCTTCCAGCTATGTCTTCCTACTTAAAGTTAGGTATACATATATTAGTGTTAGCGATTTTACAAAACATCAACAATTTCTAGTAAAGTCACACAATCTAAGTTCGCAGCGAATTAGTTCCGGCCGGTGCAGCTGCTATTTTAACCCTTGTTATATTAACGTTTACTTAACCCTTGTATAGGTGTGAGACTATCTAAATTGATGCTAATTTAGGTTAGCAGGTATCATTGTAAATAGAAATTCACATATTAGAAAGATCATTCATTGAATACTTATACTGTCGCTTATTCGTAAACGTCATTTTCATACATTGGTTTGAATTTTAATAGTTTCCTACACTCGCGTAAAGTCCCGTTTTGTTCGATATATACTGACATTTGGCATTTATTTCCTTATACAGTACTAAGCTCGCAAATCCCGCATAATGCCCATAAATTTATCCCTACCATTACCCAACACACAAAAAGCAAGAAAAAGGATAACAATCACAGAAAACGGGCGAGATTGCGTACACAGAATTTAGTGTTCATTAGCCGGCCGTATCCCCGTTTACTGATCGTTGTGTTTATCTACCCCATTAACTTCCCTGCGATATATTATTGCGAACTTTCGAGATCCTGTCTAGCCAAACTGACAATCATTGACGATACGTGGCGATCGAAAGTTTGGCTCTGTCGCGGCACTACAGCCGGCCTAGCCGAAATGACAATCGCTGACGCTATACGCCGATTGTAACGGTGTCTGGCTCTGTCGCGCCAATACGAAAGAGCGATAGAGATTATAGTTAGCTACGTAGCTACTTTAACGGTATTATAAGCGTTTTTACAAGCTTTTATTCAACTTGCCTTGTTAGTGTGTTAGTGTACGTCAAAACGTAGAAGCTAAATTTGACCCACTTCCCGGTTTCCGATTGCGCTGAAATTTTGCACACATATGTAAATCACGTGACAATGCAATATTATGGTATCATGGAGCTGATCTGATGATGGAACAGAAAGGTGGTCATAGGAACTCTGTCATGAAACGTCGTATCCCATCGAGTAAGGGTTTTTTGGAAACGTCTCGGAAAGCAGTAGATGACTGTTAAAAGAAAGGTACAGTCGGCGATAAAAGCTTGTGCCAAAAATGAAATTTTTGCAAAAAACTTATTGTATTTGTCTACGTACCTAGAAGAGCAATAGGGAGAGCTACGAAGCGTAAGCGTTTGTGACGTTGGCTAGGAACGTCGGTACCTTGCACCGTTGGGACACTTGGGACCCGACAAATGTTATCTATAATGAGGAATTCCGAGAAATGTGCCAACTAATTTGGCTTTCGTATCTTTTCACTTCATCCCTTGTGACGGTAACCTGTGAAGAGTGATTAGTAAATAGTAAGACAAATGAGAATTTAACATCTGTAATTGATGTACTTATACTTACTTCTATTTGTGCGGCCACTGATCTGTAACAACTTGTTATCGATATATAAAGACCTAAGTAAGAGCATTTTCTTCTAGTTTGAGTCGGCCTCTAAAATGACTACCATTACTCAGTGCGCAAGAAAAACACTGCTACGAAAATAATCGCAGCACTCATCTCATCTCTGTGTAGAACATAAAATTATAGGAATTTTTCAACGGCGCCCGTGAGGTTCAATGCGCAACCAAATGTCAAATAACAATATATTTTAATCAGCAATAGACATTATATTATCACATCTTATACTTTTAAACGAGCAATTCTTGTATATTTATTTATTTATTTATTTATTTATATATACCGACGATCTCGGAAACCGCTCTAACGATTTCGCCGAAATTTGTTATGTGGGGGTTTTCGGGGGTGAAAAATCGATCTAGCGTAGCCTTAGATCCCGGAAAACGCGAATTTTCGAGTTTTCATGAGTTTTTCTTTCGCGGTAGTAAACGTAAAATATGGTCGTTAATTTCGCCGCGCGCGCATCGATTCCGCTTAGCTCAGTCGTACGAGGTCGGTCTAATGTACGCAGATAGATCGTAGGTTTCGAATCCCGGCCAGAAATTAAATTTTTGTTTTTTGTCTTTTTTTTTTGTTTTTGTATTTATAAGAGTTTTTTTATCTAAAGACGTGATATATTAAAATAGAACCGAGCGAAGCTCGGTCGCCCAGATATTAATAATTATAATGTATATTGCTGATTATACAAAAGGTAGAGGTATGAAGCCAAAAAGCAAGAATCATGCATAGTGTAGGTAAAATGGCAAAGTTTACGCTCAATCTGACCATTGATTTTTCTTTTAAAAAACCTCTTAGGAGTATATCAATACAAGCATTATTCCTTTTTTTTTAAATTTAAAATAAAATATGAATAATAATTTTCCAAACCAACACACATCTGACAACCATATTACTGCAACCACTGTAAATATTGTATATTTCTCGTTCCGCCCAGGCTCCAACCGCCGATTGCGTCAACGGTGCGGGTGGTATCCGTGGGGGCGACTAGCCCCGGCACGGGGGCCCGTCTGCTGCAACTGGCACCGTCGGGGCAGCATCTGGTGCTGGCGCCCGCCGCCGGTGACCCGCAGCTCTGGCATGTCATGTCCAACTCGAAAGTGCACACTTTTAAAGGTTAGTTCTGATTGGAGCGTTTCTGTAGGTAAGTGAGCGAATTTGGTGCTGAAATGTAACTGCGCAATTGTGTTGTTGGATTCGTTAGGAAATTTTCAGCCCCTTAATTCAGTAATGGCTTATGTATATGTATAATTTGTAATGTATTGTATAAGATTTGAATTTACTTTTTTGCTTGATAAAATCAAATTACTAAGCATTGTATTTAGTTACCTATATTTTAGGGCCTTCTGCGCGTTTTAGGATTTTCCAGGGTTACGGTACGGTTAAGATGACTGACGCTTCAAAAAAAAGGGACGGAACGAGATGTCGTTCTATAGAAGGAATTATGTGATAGCCCAAATTTCAATGGGTACTTTTTATAATTGATACATTTGCCCGTCTGGCCCTGTTTTAGCGTATCATTTCGACTTAGTTAAACATAGTAGTAGTAAGTATAACAATAACAACATCATTAAATACCATCTCCATGCATAGGTATGCATTTCCATTATAACTAGTACCTACCCATCTAAACCCGAACAATGTGGAGTGTTTTCAATCATGATAGTCAACACTGCATGCGGTGAGCGTTTTAGATCCGCCGAATTTCATCGGCGTTTGTTTTCACAGACTTAAAGTATGTTTAAGTTTATTTGATTTATGTTAGATTCTAATAAGGAGTTCATTGCCTTTGTTTATTTTTAGCGCTCATCAATTATAGTTTCCTAAGGTACATGGAGTCCGTCGGTAGAACAATGCTTAACAAGTAATATCGAATTTTCAATCTGAGACAAACTTGGTCAAACTTATGAGTCTTATGACGGAAACCTATTAGGAAGATATTTTAGTGTCGTAACTAGTGTCAAAATTATTTCTTGTATATTTTATTTCTTATCTGAACACGCCTTATCGCCTTGAAAATAGAGGTTTATTTTTGACACCTTGACTGCTGCGATATATCTGATGGTGACTAAACGTGTACAAACTACTTTTCCAGCGTTGTAAAATAATATTTTATTTATTTAAAATAACGACATTATTACGTGGCGGTCCATGTTAAAGGGTCCTCTTTATGACCTTATTGCACCTGAAGAATAAGGACCTTGTAGACAAGGATAATCTCATATTTTCCCATCTTTTATCTATTTACAATAGAAAAGGTTACGTTAGCAATCACCTGCACGCGTGGATAGATCGATAGCCGTTTTATGGGTGAGCTCGATTGGCGTTTAACGTCCGTGCCCTTATATTCCGCAATCTCTTATTTACTAACCCGGAGATATAAAACTGATTCTTTATTAAGGGTTTATATTTTTCTTATCTGTTGATTATGTTCGTGTGGCCGAGTAAGGCTTAATTAAAGAAATGAGCTTATATAATTAATTAAACTCGTGCAATGATTAGTAGAATTCCCTATTCTATGATGGTGTAGGGTGTGCCTATTCTATATTAACGAAACGCAAGGTATGTTAACAAAAGGATCTAATACAATTTTACAATAAATTAAAACCTTCTTCATTAGAAGTTTAATTCCATGATAACTCCAGAGACATTCAAAGAAACGCGAGAGACACTCGAACTGTCGGTTGATTTGCCCAAATACTAATAACTAATTTAAAATAAAATGTATTTCCATCATATTCATTAAAATTGTACATAAAAAATCAAATTTATAAAAAATACGGGATACAAACATGATTATCCAATTTATTTTTCATAAAAGGGTATTGTGCTACTCTTTTAATAACTTCCAGCTGATTGATGACAGGAGCGTGCTCTGAATCCCCAGGCCACGTTTTTGATTGCCCCGCTGAAGCGTTTTTTTATTTATAAGTACCATAATAGCTTCTCGATCAACAATGGTTCCTCGTGAAATTAAACAATATCCCGACTGACAACAATAATCGCTCATGTTTTAATGAAAGTCCTGAAAAGGAGACGCGAAATTTTCGTTGCTTACAATTTCGGCACTATTTTGTTACGACAAAAGATCAACAGTCGCCTGGAGGGAAAGTAGCGACAGAGCGATTTGGGGTTGTGGATTATGTTTAAAAACATTTGGTACTTAGCTACCAATTAAAAAAATGTTTCATTCATTACATTTATAACGATACTTTCAATTCAACGTCAACTATAACGAGTAGGTAAGTTGTGGTACCGACCTCTTTTAGTACTCTTTTTATGTGTAGTTAAGATATTAATGTTATAATGCCGTTTATAATTCGCTTTTTTCCCGAAAAATAACTAAACATTTTTTAAGTATTAATTTTATAAAAGTTTCGGTATATATAGCCGCCTAAAAGTAGGTAGGTATTGATTTCTGCAGCAAAAATATAGGTACTTTGCCACAAAATATACTTGGAATCAGTGATTATAATGACAAATTTCAACAAGACAAACAAGATAAGGTTAATATTGGTAAGTGTGTCATAAGGGGTGTATCTGGCTTTCGCATTAAATTTGACCTTTTTACTCATTGTCACAGGTGTTTTTGCCAGTTCATACTTTTGCTACTTACTACTCACGTATGAACTTCCAATAAACACTAATCATTGGTTTAAACAGTAAACACGTCAAATGTGAAGGCATGACAGACTTACCCTTACAAGCTTACGACACACTTATCCGTATTGACCGTGAAGGCCGGACACACTTACCCTTACGATACACTTACCCGTCTTGCTTGACCATAGCTATTTTAGTTACTTTTACACCTATTTATTCTCAAGATTGAACAAATTATTACAAGTAGTTTCTATTATTACAAGTAGTATTTATGTTTAGTTAATGTATTTTTTTTATTTTAAATTTCTCTATTTCTTATAGTATTTTATCATTTTATGTTGTTATTTTTTAAACCATCGTATGTGGCAGACACGGATCCGTGCGTAAAATTGGTCATTTTTTGCATTTTTTTTTTTGGAACGATTTTTTTTTCCCTATCTACATGGCATAGCCGAAATTGGAACCCACAATTTTTTGACGCATCCGCACACGAGGGGTTAATTGTATTATCTGAGTAAAAATTATGCAGTAGTTTCTAGTTACCGGGAATTCACACTAACATTAAGATTCAGTAGCTCCAATGCGCATGATTAATGTTTCCATCGCGATCCTCTGATGTTGATTAATGGCTTGCCTGCATTCAGGCTGGATTAGTTTTAGCTTGATTGCCAAATTTCATTAAATATCAGGAAATTATATGGATTTAGGACGTATATCTTTATTCATTATTTGTTCTTGAAAATAAATAAGTGATCGTAGATTTCTTTTAGATCATATTTTTCTATGAGTAAAATTCCACAGAATCAGACGTTTATGACAAGATTTATTTCTAAAATTGTAAACACACACTGAGAGAAATTTGCATTGTGAATTTAACAAATTCGACTTGTTGCGGTTTATTCGTTTGAATCAGCCAAACGTATGTTTAAAACAATATGTGTCAGGTTGTTTTTATAAAATCGACTTGTTGATTCAAATATATTGCCGATTCAAATGACAAGTAGCTTGTTGTTTGAACCAAAGAGCACGTAGGCGCTATTTTAACCAAAAAACTTGTTGAACGAACATGAAAACTGGTTGTATTTTCTCTCAGTGCAGATTCAAGACAGCCCAAGTATTAGCTAAGCTACAATAATGTCACCACAAGTTTCGTTGTCAACTGAAAAAACTGTCTTAACAAGGAAAAGACGATCAAGATCTCTAATAGTGGACAGATCTGGACTTACTGCTGTGCCGACGGAAAGTTTCCAAAATTCTGAAATTTTTATATAGGAAAACTTTGGAAACTTTCCATACTTTGCATGGAAACTTTCCATTTCATAAATTTAAATTATCTTTATTTTCCGTGAAAGTTTCGTGAATTTTTCATGAAATTTAAGACTTTTTTGTAAAGTTTCCGCAACTTGCACATCACTAGCCGAACTGAATAAGCGCCAGTTCGCTAGCATGTTCGACCAGATAATAAACACTCTCATATAAAAAACAACAGTAGGGTATTTCATCTCTGAAAATAAATACCTATTAAATTCGAACATCCCCGTAGTTTCAAACACAAAGGATTTCCGCTTTTTGCCGTCTAATTAATATTAATGCAGATCAAACCAGGGGTCGAGTAAACTTCTTCATATTCAACGAAAGGAGAACACAAAAGAAAACGCAAATTGTGGGAATCTCTAAGAGGATAAAGGATGAATTTCCTACTTTCGTCCCGATTCGAAATTTAAAATACGGCAAATATTAGCTCTGAATACGATATACATCAAACGCAATCAAAAATTGTCGGACCATATCTTCTACCATGAGTTTTTGACGTTTTCGAATACCTCTCGGTAGCGTGAACATCACGGAAAATGTATATCGTGTAATGTGTAATATATTATGTGTAACGTATTTTTAGGGTTTTTATTCTAGTAAGTAACAGATTGGAAGCGCTATCCACTTCGTTCATACAGTGAATTCATTGTTTCATGTAACTTTGCATGACGTTTACGTTATCTAGTAAAGTATTTTAAAACGTCAAAAACACAAGGAGACCATTTCTCAGAGCTGAACATTGCAAGCTAAAAAAATAATAGCTTAGCATCTTTTCTACTTGTCATATTACATATTACACAGCACCTACTGTAATTTGTAATTTGTAACTGTAATGCGTCTATGGTCTTTGGCTGTAAAACTAGCCGAAGTGACTATCATTGACGCTACTTTGACGACCGGTCTGGCGCAGTCGGTAGTGACCCTGCCTGCTGCGCCGCGGTCCCGGGTTCGAATACCGGTAAGGGCATTTATTTGTGTGATGAGCACAGATATTTATTTCTGAGTCATGGATGATTTCTATGTATATAAGTATTTACATATTATATATATCGTTGTCTGAGTACCCGCAACACAAGCCTTCTTTCCCACCTTATTTTTGCAGGGTCAACTCGGATATGACTCTCTGCAACTACGAAGGTCGCTCTCTTTAGCTAAATTCGTTTTACAAATATTTATAAACAAGATTGATAGCATAAAGCTTGTTGAAGTCTGTGTGCGCTTGTTTGTACCTAATCAGTACACCCGCGCGCGAGGGCACCCGCTGCTGGCGTGGGGCGCGGCGCGCACGCAGGCGCACGCGCAGGCGCCGGTCGCGCGCGCGCTCACGCTGCTCAACTCCGTGCACAGCCCCAGTGCGATCTCTTTGATAGTGCGATGGGGCAAGTTATAACAGAATACAAGAAGATGTTAGAAAGAGAGATGCCTGAGAGTACCATCCCATAGTCATTTTTTACCTCTAAGTTTTGTTGGTTTTTATCAGTGTATTGTTTTATAAATTATAATGTTAATGTTGTAATGTATTCCAATTTGTGCCGCTTTGGCTTTAGCTGTAAGGTGCAATTTGTTATTTGAATAAATAAATTATTATTATAAATCCTTGAGCTTACCGTAGGACTCAGTCAATCTGTGTAAGAATGTCCTATAATATTTATTTATTTTATTTACTTACATGGCGATATGAGAGAGAGCTAGCTAGGACACGCTACGCGATTGCGAGCGTAACGCCGTGGCTTGCGTGGGCGACGGTCGCGCGATGGTCGCGCGACGGCGATGCGACGCATACGAAATCAAACCTTATCGATATGGAAGTATGAGACGCGACGGCGATGGTCGCGCGATCATCGCGCGATCGTCGCCCACGCAAGCCACGGCGTAAGCAATTGTGACCTTGGCGAAGTACCCTGCCGGCCTAGCCGAATGACAATCGTTGACGCTAGATGCCGATAGAAACGCAGTTGCGCTCTGTCGCGCCAATACGAAGAGCGACAGAGATAGATATTACGAAATAGTAGATTACGATACTAGTGCGAAAAAAGGAAGTTCGAAACGAGTGGTGATATATTAAAACACGACCGACACGAGTTACGAATGTCCTTTTCGCACGTGTATCGTACGACGTTTTTCAGTACAGATGACCCTCCGAAGTTTCGACCTATCATATAAGGAACCACTTCTCGCACTAGTGCGTAAAAAAAACACCATCTGTACTGAAATAGTACATTACGATACAAGTGCGTAAAAAAGGAAGTTCGAAACGAGTGGCGATAAATTAAATCTCTTGTGGTGCCGTCGGTTTCCGCCCGGATATATCCGTATATTTTTCACATTTATCGACACGAATTACGAATTTCCTTTTCGCACGTGTATCGTACGACATTTTTCAGCCTCCGAAGTTTCGACCTGGCATATAATGAACCACTTCTCGCACTAGTGCGTAAAAAGAACACCATCTGTACTGAAAACGATACTATCGTAAGCGTTTGTCCATTTGGCTACGTACCCTGTTTGTTCGTAAAGACCCAGTATTTTTTTAATACCACGTCGGTGGCAAACATGTATACGGTCCGCCTGATGGAAAGCGGTCACCGTAACCTATGGACGTCTGCAACTCAAGGGGTGTCACATGCGCGTTGCCGACCCATTAGAAACTTGTACACTCCTTTTTTGAAGAACCCCATACTGTAGTTCATCGGAAATACCTCTGCAGGGAGCTCATACCTCACAGCCGGAGCGTCCGCGGGAGGAAATTCCTCTGAAAGCGCACGGGGCGCGACCATTTAGATCGCAAGGTGTGCGGATGAGCGCCATGTCGCCTGTGCCTGTCGTGTGTGTATACCGGAATAGTGTTAACATTATCTTAAATTTCGAATCCGGTTTGTTTGCAGCTGTATTGTGCGATTTGTGCGAAACTTTGATCAGTTCCTGTTAAACTGCGAACGATTTGCGCTGCGGTGGCGCAATTAATTCAGAGATGAACTTTTGTTTTAAATTGTCTTCGGTGCCGGATGTTCCGGGACAGTTCTAAGAAAGGGGATACCTTTTCTGGTTAATTAATAGAGTTGGTAAATAATCCGTGTTAATATCTTTCGGTTTTGCGGCTTAGAACTCGACTGTAGGTAATTTGAAATATTTATGTAGCATTCCTTTAGACAAGGGAATCTCTGTTGAAATTTCTTATTGAAGGAAGCATAAGAAATCTTATGTGATAAAAATAAACACATGTAGGTCCAATAATATCTCTGGAAGTACTTACTCGTATAGGTATTTTTTTCGGCAGACTGCTAGAGATGCGTAACGCACTGTGCGTTTCTTTTTTAATATTACATACATATAATCACGCCTGTATCCCATAAAGGGGTAGGCAGAGCACATGAACTACTATGTTTCAGTGCTACTCTTGGCAAAAAGGGGTTGAAAGAAATACAAAATTGTGACATTGCAGTGACATGTTGCCAGCTTCTCGCCTACGCCACAATTTAACCCATATCCCACAGTCGACTTCTACGACACCCACGGGAAGAAAGGGGGTGGTGAAATTCTTAACCCGTCACCACACAGGGCAAATCGTCACTTATTCATAAGTTTATTAATATTACTTATTCATAAGTGATATGTTTCTAAACATCCATACTAATATTACAAATGGGAAAGTGTGTGTGTCTGTTTATTTGTCCGTCCTTCACAGCAAAACGGAGCGACGAATTGTCGTGATTTTTTTAGTGGAGATAGTTGAAGGGATGGAGAGTGACATAGGCTACTTTTTGTCTCTCACTAACGCGAGCGAAGCCGCTGGCAAAAGCTAGTTAAAAATGTAATGTTATAAATATTTGTTAGTGTTCCTACTTATTTAAGCTTATCGTGACTACTTTAAAAAAAATGAAATGAAAAGAAAATTGTAGTAAGTATGTATGGAATGCATATAGACTTACTGCGTTTTAACTTTGAGGAGCAGCGTGAGATACGAGATTTTTTCAAAGTAGTGACGATTTGGCCTGTTGAAGTATTTATTGAGAGTTCGTATGTTTACCACGAATCGTGAGCAGCAAGTAGCAAATTCACGAGCTCGCAAAAACACTGACACAGGTAATTCTTTTTGTTTGTGAGTATAGGTCAGACATATTTACCCTTGTATGACACACTTATCCATATGTTACCTTATTTAAAACTAGTTTTTGCCCGCGGCTTCGCTCGCGTTAAATTCTAATTTAAAAAAAATAAAATTCCTAAAATGGGGGTTGCAAGTTTGTATGGAGTATTCCGCAAATTTTCTAAAATTTGCGGAATACTCCATACAAACTTGCAACCCCCATTTTAGGAAAGTGAGGGGTTAGAAAGAGACAAAAAGTAGCCAATGTCACTCTCAAGCCCTTCAATTATCTCCGTATTCGTCGCTCCGTTTTGCCGTGAAAGACGGACAAACAAACAGACACATACTCTTTCCTATTTATAATATTTATTTATTTATTTATTTATTTATTTATTATTCAAATAAGTTACACAGCATAACAGTAAAACCAAAGCACTGTGAAACTAAGAAATAAAAACAATAGGTATAAATATAGCACAACAGTAAAAATCAGACAAAAAAAAAAAACAATATTCTATTTAGGCGACGACGTAACAGCGTGGCTCCGTTGCGTCGTCTGACACGGCGTAGGGTTCGGCAGGTTGCCCAGAAACCGCCGAAACACCACGCCCTTCGGCCAGAAGTCTGCACTCGCGATGGTGTCCTGCAGCGGCCGCGGCACTCGCAACACAAACGAACTGAAGTGCACGTAGTGGCGCGACTGTAGCTGGAACACTCTCAGCGTGTAGCCAGTCTTCTGGCGAACGTACTCCACCACCTCATCAGCCCCGGCGGAGTAGTGCAAGCGCGACACGTAGAGCGCCCTACTCGGCGTAGCAATCCGTAGACCTGAATTCACTGGTTCCGCATTGCCACACATAGTCTTACGAGGCGCCCTGCGCGCCTTGCTCTTCTTTTGCACCAATGTGAATCCCTCCTCATCCACATATATTATACTATGGACTATGGATTATAAGTATTATAACCGTTAAAGACCAATAAAGCGTTAATTAAATAAAGGTTTTGTCATTGACGTACCCTCGATATCGCTATCGTGGAGCCTCTGTGACATCATTGAGGCGTTGTTCGAACTGGGCCGAAAGTAGTGATTGCTGCAATTAAATGGAATCGAATTCGTATTGCTAATTGGATTTGCTCGTATTCTCTGGTTATTGTTTTCCGATAAAATACTCCTGTTGAAGTTTACTTGTTTGTTAAAACCAATGTAAGGTATAGCGGGATAATTACGACTGGGAGGGAGGGGCAATTTTCAATGGCTTTATTTTTTCCATGTTTTACATGTTTTGCAGTATTAAATAGAGCGTCCACTGGTCATATATGGCACGAGTTTTCAGTGGATACATATGGAGCTCAAGTTAATAGTGTAAAACATGGAAACAATTCGATCTGTTGAAAATTGCCCCCGGTCATAATTGCTCGGCTGTGCCATACCTATTTGTTTATTCTTTTGTTCAATAGTTTTGCTTGCTTGAAATTTTCTATCAAATTATAGTATAAATTGAATGTTTGTATCTAGTTGTAAAATATTTCTGTCTCTATTTCTAATGTCTCACAGAATCATTAAAGTAAGAGACAAATTCATCCACCGCAGTTACTAAGAAATTTCAACGAAGAAAATTAATTTTAGCATTAAATATGAAAATCCAACAAAATAATGGAACACTGGAATAGCAAGCAGTTCACGTGGACTGAGCCGAATTATTTTTATTTAATGGATTAGAAACTCAAATACTTAGAATATCTATTCTAAAAATATTTTAAGCGGGGTTACTCAGTACTCACGTATTAAGTCGATTGACGCGTAAAGGCTGGGTCGCTACTCTCGAAAAAGATCCTCGGAAACGGATCGAAATATTTCGAGCGTTATATCCACTTTATACGTGAGTAACCCGCTTAAAATATTTTTAAATATGTCTGAGTCTCACGGGAGTCATATAGTTTTAATATCTATTTTGGTAACAGTATAGCTATATTTTTTTTAATATTTTTTTTTATTAACTGGCTATAAATACGTGAATAGATGTGATGTAATTTCTTAGTAAAGGTTCTAAATATTAACAACTCACAATGTGTACACATGAATGAAAAATGACCTAATTCGAATTTTATTTAATGTCTAATGTAGATTTAGATACAATATGGATAAGAATAGGAATATTAGCTTGATAAAACGTGATCTTTGACACTGACAAATTGCTATCATATCACAGTAATATCTTAGTGCGTTTTCACATTATCCGACGATATGACAAATTACAGCCGCCATCTTGGATTTTTTCTAATGAAATCCCTCCGACATCCGATATCGGATCGGATAATGTGAAAACGTACTTACTCCCATCTAAGAAGCTTTTCGTGAAACCGCCAAAGGTGTCAACGTTACCTTCTAAGGTAACATTAGCATATGTTACTAATGAATATAGCTCAAGGAATATAAGCAGTCTTTTGTGTGTCGTAACGTAATGTTATGCTTATGAACGCTTAAGACTTTATTGAGACCATGATTACCTTTTTCATTTTTGTGCTCGATATTTAATGCATCATGATCGGAAAAACATGAAAATGTGAATAGATAGCTGCTTAATACTGATTTTGGTAAATGTTCGTAATTTATGGCAAAGGCCAATGATGATGATAACAAAGTTATCTCAGCAACTGGGCTAAGATGGACTGCAGGGGACCGATTTTTGAGTCTCACGCGTTCGAATTCAGAAAATTGTCACTGAAAATAATAGGCAATTCACCGTTTTCAACCGCTATTTTAGTGACAGTGAGACTCAAAAATCGGCCCCCTGTTTATCATATTTTGTCACCATGTCTGTCACGTTCTAATCCCCATGTAAAGTGCGAAAGTGGCACATGATATGACAACCGACAAAAACACGACCATAATAGGCTACTTTCCTCCTAGTCAAGTCAGCTTCTTTTTAAGAACTGTCAAAACGATTTTGAACGACTTGCTAATATGGAATTAATATGAAATCGAATTGAGTGACGTCACGGTCAACTGTAAATTAAATTTATATATTTCTATCTGATTTATAGAATATAAATGAGAGTTAAAAATAACTTCTGTCCCTGTTTTTCTTATAATCTGATACTTTATTTCGTGCATGGTATTATATTTTTTATTTTAAGTACAGTCAAGTTGCCTATACTGCCATTGGTAAAGTTCCCACCTTTGACGATACGGCAGAAAGAAATTAATATTTCCACGCACACATACGAAATGCGTTATTACACAATCCATCATGGCGTCGTTTCATTAGACGTTAGGTGAAAATGAATATGTATGAGGGCAATTTTACAGGTCACTCGGGCCGGATCCTTTGCATGTGTGTCACGAGGGAGTCGCAATACCTGCTGACGGGGTCTGAAGATACCAGCGTTATCGTGTGGGATCTTCACACGTTGGCGGTCAAGGCTAAGATGACGTGAGTATTGCATTTTAATTATTTAGAAATTAAAGAACTGGAGTAGATATATAATGCTGTCTTTCACTGTTTAATCAAGTTCAATAGGCAATTTCTTGTGACCTCGTTATATGGTACATTTTTATCGTTTTTTTTTTAATGAGGTATGAGGCAAACGAACAGACAGGTCGCCAGCGATCACTGCCGCCCATGGACACCCGAAACACCAAAAGCGTTGGAGGTGCGTTGCCGGCCTTTAAGATGGGTGTTACGCTCTTTTCTTGAAGGTTTGAAGGTCGGATCGGTCCGGAAATACCGCAGGCGACAATTCATTCCTCAGTTTACCTGTGCGGGGCAGGAAGTTTCTGGAGAAACGTACAGTAGTGGACTGTCAGCCATCTAAATGATGGAGATGGAACTGTTCTCGCGTAGGGCGATGGAGGAAAGAAGCGGCAGGGATTAATCCGATCCGTGATTCAGGACATATCCGTATGAGCGGTACAGATACATAATAGTACCAGTGCTCGACAATATACCAGTAAATGTCACTTACAATCTTAAGTCATTGCCAATAAATGTGACAGAAGGACCTATTGGACATTAGCTTGTCGAGAACTACTTAATACAAAATACAATCCTTGCCTACTTCAATCTGCTTTTGAAGAGACTTAATTCAAAACTTATTCGTGAAATATATCCATAAAGTATGTTTAATACTTAAAAAATAAAATAAAATCCGGTAACATATCAATTTATTTCATTGAAACTGTTGGAATATCAGCAAGTCTGTTAGTGACATGTTTCCGTCGAGTAGACATTTCTCATTTTATAATTAGTATAATTAGTCTGGCGTAATGCGCATGGTCCTATGGGATAGCAAATATTATATTTTACAAAGCTTTTACAGTATTTTGGTGAAATAAGGTACTTTTAAGTGATAAAAATCACATTTTTTAAGGCTCGGCGGGTTGACCGTTCTCCCGCGATGAGCACGGAAAGACCGTCTAGTGCTTGTTGTCGCGTAATTTCATATGAGACTAGGTTGCAAAATCATGATCATTGTTATTTTACGTAATAACGAGGCAGAATGCGCTAGATAATTATTAAAATAACGTTGAAATTTTGAACATATAAGCATTTTTCTATTTATAAGGCAAGACATATGTCCCGTAGATGGGGTTAATAACCTTTTCTTTTCAGGTCCAGATATTGCATAATACTGTTTTTCCAACGAACACCTGCGAATACAATTTAGTCACGATATTACAGGCTCATATAAATCCAACTACTTATCTGTTTTTGAAACTATGTTATTAAGAAAACCTAATAGGATATTAAGATACGTGAATTAGTTTGGTAACATTTCTTAGCAATGCTTGGTTTTGCTATAGTCACTACAGTATGAATGAATGCGTTATTTTTTTCATCATACTCGCACACTAAATGTGATTTTGCACGCAGGCGGAGCGTGAGTTATAGAAAAATCGTTCTCCCAAGGGAGTTATGAAATTTCTAGTACCGTATTAATTTTTTTTTTATCTTTTTACATATTTTTATATTGCAAGTGTGATGAAAAACATTGTGTGTAACTCGGGGTTGGGGAGTATGAATATTACAAACTCGAGTCTTTAAATCGCTCTGGCATGCCGTCGCGATTTAACTTACTCTCGTTAGTAATATTCAAGTTCCTTCCCTTGATGCACAATGTACTATTAAAAGCTAAATAAAAAAATACTACCCACTATTTATCCATTACAGCCTTTGTTAAAATACGTCAAATTGGCATTGTTAATACCAAGTTATTTTTTTTACAAGGGCGTTTTAAAGTCGTTATTTAATCGCAAGTAGGCTTAGTTCTGTTCACCACTTATAATTCTTCACAACTATGTCATTTTTATTTAATACTTTCGAATGATATTAGTAACACCATACGAATCATTACCAAAACTGTATTTCGAAGTTAAAATCAAAAACGGTACAATTATCATAAGCCAAAAACGTACTTATATATTGATATTGTTTACACTCGACTTATTTCCAATAAAGCCTAAAAAAGGTTGGCAACTCCTTGTTTATCGTATGCCGGTCTTGCCTTTCTCTTTTATGCCGGACTTTCTGAGTGGGCACAATTTCTAAGTTACATATTTCAGAACATAAAACAAGAAATTGAACGCGTTTTGAGTAGATTAATAGTACTAGTCAGAAAGAACGGTTATTAAATGACTACGTTACATATATGATATACAAATATTCCGACTGCTTCTATTTTATTTTAATTTTTTGCGGAACCATGTTGAACTCGATGCTCGAGTTCGAAACACGAATCAAGTTTATTGTTAACTAGTGTTCGTCCTAGGGATATGTATTGAAGACCAATGGCTTAAGGATGAAAAACTGATATACCTTCGGAGGTGTGAGAGGCGTAGATATATAAACACAAAAGTTATAGTCAATAGACGGTCTTTCCGGGTAGACGGTCTTCCCCACACTGACCTTACATTCATTTAATGCTACCAAGTATTCGAAGCATTTTGCTAGGAAACGGAACATTAATCTTTCTGGTTTAGCCCATTGGTTGACTGGTAGAGAATGCCTTGAGGCATTAAGTCCGCCATTTGTACCTTATTTTGTTGTGCAATAAAATTAAATAAATAAATAAATAACATGTGAAAGGTGTGGTTTTTCGGCGGTTCCGGGGCAACCTGCCAAATCCCACACCGGGGCAAACGACGCAACGGAGCCACGCTGTGACGTCATCGCCCAAATCAATTGTTTAATTTTATTTTTAATTTTATTTTCTTTATTTTCTGTGTTTTTTGTTATCTAAGTTTCGTGACGCATTGGTTTTACTGTAATGTCATGCAAACATGTTTTTACTAAATAAAACATTTATACGTATTATATGGAAATATTTTAGTATTGCAATGTCGCAGTTTCGTTTTCTTTCAACCCCTTATTTGCCAAGAGTGGCACTGAAGCTTTAGTAGTTTCATGTGTTCTGCCTACGCCTTTATGGGATACAGGCGTGATTGTATGTTGTTGTTGTTGTTATTTTAGTATTTCATTTATGGGATACCTACAGGCGTGATTTGCCCAGTCCGTGCATACTTGTAATAAGAAGGGATAAAAAATGTCATAATAACTCTAATAAACTAACTCAATTCACTTGCTCTTCATTTATTGTGAAGACTTTTGAATAACTTTTACTTAAGTACTTACATAATTACTGAAACTTAGTAGTTAATGTGCTCTGCCTACCCCTTTATGGGATACAGGCGTGATTATATGTATGTATGTATGTATGTACTTACATAATTACGAACATATCCAGTCAATACACAAGTCAATAAAACTGGCAACAAGTGTTTCGGTTATAAAAATAAAACGAGCCGTTCTAACGCGAGTAACGCGTTTAAGTATACACACTCACAATCCATTTTCACGATCAAACATTATCATTCTGCTAATCTCATTCGATTATCAAGACCTACTCCTCGTAGTTAAAATAAACACACAATATCAAAATGGTAATGATCTAATGATTAACAGTCATGTTTATCTACCAGGTATAATTATGACATTTAAAGCATTGCACTGACGTTAAAATGATATCCAAAAGTACAAAAAAATTTTTAACTATCGTGCATATTTTCGCTCATTGTACCCAGTTGTTGGGGCGAGGAAATCTGATACCCATTCTAATGAGCCTGGGATGGGAGTGTACGAAAGTGTAATATGTAGGGACTAGCTTTTGCCCGCGGCTTCGCTCGCGTTAGAAAGAGACAAAAAGTAGCCTATGTCACTGTCCATCCCTTCAACTATCTCCACTTAAAAAATCACGTCAATTCGTCGCTCCGTTTTGCCGTGAAAGATAGACAAACAAACAGACACACACTTTCCCATTTATAATATTAGTATGGATTTACTGACAAACAGGTACAAAGTAAGAGCATATTTATTTTCCACAAAACCGGGTCCAGAAGTTCTCGCTATTACTTACAGAGCGTCACTGTGAGCACTTAAGCTCAAATGTAGCAAACTGCTAATTGTTCACAACTGTTCAACATTATTCGGTTTACGGCAGCTGTAACAAGCCAAACTTGTCGAAATCTGGTCCGATTAAAAGATTCTCTCAAGTCTACTTTTGGTTGTAAACGTTTTATGTATGTCAGTCTATTTTAGGAGGCAGTAAAGTGAAGCTATTTGGACGTGATTGTTTGCTTGGATTAAACTATAACTCCGTATATGATGTAAAATATATCTATGAAAAAAATTGCGTAACCAAAAAAGTAAATATACTCATTAGGCCCGGATATAGACCGTGATTACCTTTTTGGTTTTTGTCGAGCTCTCGATATTTCGACGCATCACGATCACGGAAAACTTTCAAAAATCAGAAAGGTAAATAAAGTTTAACCCCCCCCCCCCCCGTGTGGTGACGGGTTAAGAATTTCACCACCCCCTTTCTTTCCGTGGGTGTCGTAGAAGGCGACTATGGGATATGGGTTAAATTGTGGCGTAGGCGAGAGGCTGGCAACCTGTCACTGCAATGTCACACTTTCGTTTTCTTTCAACCCCTTATTTGCCAAGAGTGGCACTGAAGCTTTAGTAGTTTCATGTGCTCTGCCTACCCCTTTATGGGATACAGGCGTGATTGTATGTATGTGTAAATAAAGTTTAACGAAACTAACCGAGAATTATTTAAAACTCTTATAAAATATGCTCGTTTAGATGGCATTCCCTTTATTGATACTCGACTAGATGTCAGTTAATGGTCGAATTGTCAAAACGGAGGTTCTAATAGTTTTGATCCCATGACGAAAAATTGCAGTAACACTGTGTCTACAAGTTTTACATAGGTGCATACATACAAACAAGCATGTATGAGGAACATTATGAAAGTGCATGAAGCGAGAGTGGTTGTGAGGATCGTAGCAAAAGCAACTCTGTGATCTCTGCCTACCCCTATGGGAAACAGGCGTGATTGTATTTATGTATTACAGGTTTTACTTTAACAATAATCTTCTATGTCCATTCTTCTATGTCATTTGACGACCGGTCTGGCTCAGTTGGTAGTGACCCTGCCTGCTAAGCCGCGGTCCTGGGTTCGAATCCCGGTAAGGGCATTTATGTGTGTGATGAACACAGATGTTTGTTCCTGAGTCATGGATGTTTTCTATGTATATAAGTATGTATTTATCTATTTAAGTATATCCCTTTTCTTTTTCCCTTATGGCCCTTTGTCCATTATGTGGATAAGATAGAGGTTTCTCTAAATTCCCAAAACTCTGATAAAAAAAAAAATATCGTCGCTTAGCACCCATAGTACAAGCTTTGCTTAGTTTGGGGCTAAGTTGATCTGTGTAAGGTGTCTCCAATATTTAATATTTATTTAATTCTCTTGGACACAGGGAACATATCGCACCTGTACTGTGCGTGGCGGCTGTCGTGAATCGCTCGCTGGTAATCAGCGGAGGGGAGGACTCGGCTGTCATCGTTGCTTCGCTGGTTGATGGCTCACTCGTACGTAACTGTCCTTTATTACTTACTAATCATTGTAAATCAAGTGACAACATTATTTATTTTATTATTCATTCAAATTAATAATAGGTACTTACGTGTTGCATGTTCATTTTTGAACTACGTTGTATTTATTATACTACTACGCTGTTTTTATAACTACCTACTATTTGTATTACTTTCAGTTTCTGTAGGTACACTATGTACTACACCTATGTATGATGTATATTACGACTGTTTGTGTTCTAAATAAAAAAAAATAAAAATAATAACAAAAAATAAAACCGCCTTCAAAAATAAGCGCGTTACAAAACACGGAGAAACTAAAAAGTAAAAAATAATAAACCTTTGTATTCAGATTTCTTATCGTATTGCAATAATCTAAACATCCAAATTATAAACAAATCAATTATTTCTGTAGTCGGTACCAGACCTGTTCGTCGCCTTGCTTTTTGCCTGTTTGCCCCACCCAACCATAGACAGGCTGGTACCGACTCCAAAAATAATTGATTTGTTTATAATTTGGATGTTTAGATTATTGCAATACGATAAGAAATCTGAATACAAAGGTTTATTATTTTTTACTTTTTAGTTTCTCCGTGTTTTGTAACGCGCTTATTTTTGAAGGCGGTTTTATTTTTTGTTAAAAAGTTTATTTATTTGTTGATTTTTAGTGGTTCCTATTGATATTATATGTATCAGTCCGAATATATGCACACTAGTGAAAGAATTATCCTTTAACTCCTAACCATTGAAGAGTTGACCTTCCATCATCAGCTCAGCCACATAAAATTATTACCATCAGGCGTAAATACTGGTGTACCTTTGAAAACTACACTAAGAACATTACATGTGCCTTTAACATTTGAAGAGTTCCCTCGATTTCTCCAGGATCCCATCATCAGACCCCGACTTGGTGCCAATGGGACCATCTCGGGGTTATACCCGTACGATCAAAAAAAAAATTTTGAAAATCGGTCCACAATTCTCGGAGATATCGAGTAACATACATACAAAAAAAAAAAAAACATTCAGTCGAATTGAGAACCTCCTCCTTTTTTGAAGTCGGTTAAAAAGGATTGGCATTCGCGGAGCAATCTCTTTATTTTCATTGTGCCGTTACGAAAGTAAATAACAATAAAATTTTACCTGTCAAAAGGATTTGTTAGCTGTACGTCCAATACGCGGTTCGTCCAAATCGTGTTTAATCCGTTCGCCTACTACGCAGTTCGTCCATCATGTGATGAGTTCATTTCGCGATTTGTCAATACACAATTCGTCAATTAAGTGATTTGTCCGACAGCATTTCGCCGACTTCGCGATTCGTTAATACGCAATTATTCGTCAGTTAAGCGATTTGTCCGACTGCATTTCGCCGACTTCGAGATTTGTTAATACGCAATTCGTCCATTTCGTGATTTATCATATCTGAGGTCCCTTCCCTTATTTCATTATCATCATCATCATATCAGCCCTTTATCGCCCACTGCTGGTTGATCGTAGACATTGTACCTACCCACAATATATGAACGTTAGCAGGTTATTGAAATAAGTCTGGATTTTAAGTTTAAAACTTCTTAGAATACTTTGTATCTATTGGCGCCTTCTCTGTAACCGAAAATGTACAGAAAGCTGGTACTTAACAAAAACGGAAATATTTCATACAAAGACAAATTTTCTGAGACATTTTGGGAAATCTGGTCGATCCTGCTCAGCATCATGCACATTTCTGATTAAACTATAATTTTTATTCTGTTCTGTTTACCTTTTTAGGGTTCCGTAGTCAACTAGGAACCCTTATAGTTTCGCCATGTCTGTCTGTCCGTCCGTCCGTCCGTCCGTCCGCGGATAATCTCAGTAACCGTTAGCACTAGAAAGCTGAAATTTGGTACCAATATGTATTTCAATCACACCGACAAAGTGCAAAAATAAAAAATGGAAAAAAATGTTTTATTAGGGTATCCCCCCTACATGTAAAGTGGGGGCTGATATTTTTTTTTCATTCCAACCCCAACGTGTGATACATTGTTGGATAGGTATTTAAAAATGAATAAGGGTTTACTAAGATGGTTTTTTGATAATATTAGTATTTTTGGAAATAATCGCTCCTAAAGGAAAAAAAAGTGCGTCCCCCCCCCTCTAACTTTTGAACCGTATGTTTAAAAAATATGAAAAAAATCACAAAAGTAGAACTTTATAAAGACTTTCTAGGAAAATTGTTTTCAACTTGATACGTTTAGTAGTTTTTGAGAAAAATACGGAAAACTACGGAACCCTACACTGAGCGTGGCCCGACACGCTCTTGGCCGGTTTTTTGTTGTTGTGCGACTTGTGCGCTAATAAACAATCTATTTATTTATTTATGTAGGTTATTATTACAGGCTTTTATTTAACTTGCCTTATTAGTATGTTAGTTTGAGCCAAAACGTAGAAGCTAAATTTGACCCACTTCCCGGTTTCTGATTGATCTGAAATTTTGCACATACATATATGTAAATCACGTGACAATGCAATATTATGGTATCATGGAGCTTTCTGATGATGAAGCAGAAAGGTGGTCATAGGGACTCTGTTATGAAACGCCGTATCCCCATCGAGTAAGGAGTTTTGAAATGCCTAGGAAAGCAGCAGATGACTGTTGAAAGAAAGGTACAGTCAGCGATAAAAGCTTGTTCCAAAAATGCCTCTTTTTGCAAAAAACTTGTTATCAATATAGAAGACATGATCGAAATGTACGAACTTATTGAAAATTGCTCACCTACCTTAACTTTTCTTCGTAGTTTGGCGAATTATTTAGAACAGCGCATGACACTTGCCTGTTTGCACAGTTAGATATATCATTTCACGTTCACTTCTAGTTATATTAAGTAACGGGTAAGCGACGGGTCCAGATTTTTGATTAGTTTTCATGTTTCCGTTAGGTCAAAACGGATTGAGCATTGACACTAACTGACAGTTTATGTGTTTATCTGTCATTGTTTTTTTTTACTTTTTTGGATGTTTAAACTTTAGAACTGAGATTAGTGGTTAAAGTAGTTTTTTACAATAATGTGAGTGTGCACGGGAGAACGTCCCACTTTGTCGCTTTGTCAGTTTATTCATATACAAGTAAATCTCGCCTTAATGGTAACCGACAAAGTGGGACGCTTTACTAAACACACTCACATATAATAAGTGTTTCTTAGCATAGTTACAACTACTTTGGCAATAAACACTTACCAAAAACCAACTTCTTCCTCTATTTAAATAGAAAAAATATACAATTGATCTTGAAGTAGGTATCAATTCAATTAGTGTAAATTATATATAACCTATTTTATAATATCTGTAATAAGCTGCAACATGTCATCGAGACAGCTATCTGCCAATCAAAGCTGTCAAAATATAAATAACTTATTTGCAGCCCGGAACTTATTAACAAAGCAATGACTTCTTTTAATTCAATAAAGATTCCTCGATACAACTGGTTGAAAGACGCAAAGATTTACAACAAAAACTACGCTTTGATACAGCCGGAGTGGATCAAAGCCAACGCAGATATAGTCGTTGTCTTTTTCAACACAATAAATGTAGACAGAGAGGGAATCGTCGAGAAATTTAACAATATCTACGAAAGTGTCAAACACGCGAATGTGCCCTTAGAAGTTATTCACGTGCCACTGGACGCGAACAAATCACAAATGAGACAGAGCTTCGAGCAGCAAGCGAACTGGTTTACTCTTCTACATGATGATCCCCTGGTACTTATCCTTAGTTATTTATACGAAGTATCATACATTCCGTATTTTATTGTTATAAGACCCGATGGGAAAATCATTTCGAACTCTGCGAATCGGGATTTGGAGCAATATGGTAAAAATGCGGTGATAGCTTGGTTGTCTCCTTTAGCTTGTGTGAAGCATAGTAGGAAGCTGGCGGACGAAGCGGCTATGTATGGAGCTAAGTGGAGGTATTTGATAAAGGAGGAAGATGAGGAGAAGAAGGAGTATCCGAGGAGGTTTTCGACAGATGTGCCGAAGAATGGTGAGCGGGTCGGCTTGATGCCGTTGAAAAAGGAAAGTGCAGGAGCTCAAACTGAGCCTCTGGAGGAATCTGCCATACCGTGATACCACAGTATAATAAAGAGTACTATCGTACAGTATGACCACTCCTGCTCCCCGTTGAAAACGCGAACAGTCAACCTGTCATATCTCACTCATACAAGTATGGTACGAGCCTACACGAGCTTAGAATGTGTGCTAGGAACGCGCCTCTTTCATATATTTGATCGCCAGTGTCCGAGGTGTGGTGATACTGTGCAAGTTTTATTTTAATAAATCCTGAACCAATCCAATCTATAAATATTTACTTGTTTTTAGGTGGAGTACCTACGTAGTGTATGATATTTCATATAATAAATAGTTTTTATTATAAGCTTTTATTCAACTTGCCTTGTTAGTATGTTAGTTTGGATCAAAACGTAGAAGCTAAATTTGACCAACTTCCCCGTTTCCGATTGAGCTGAAATTTTGCACACATATGTAAATCACGTGACAATGCAATACTATGGTATCATGGAGCTGATCTCATGATGGAGCAGAAAAGTGGTCATAGGAACTGTGTTATGAAACGTCGTATCCCCATCGAGTAAGGAGTTTTTAGATATCTCGGAGAGCAGTAGATGACTCTTGAAAGAAACGTAAAATATTTTTTTCGCAAAAAACATTTTCTTAGTTTAATTCAATTTTCAATGTAGTATCTATTCTAAATAGGGCTCTGGATATTCGTTACTACCCGCCGATCCGTGCGCCCGGCCCCTTAGCCCCGGCGGTGCTAAGCGTCCGAACTACCCGAACCCGCCGAAGTCCGTTCCCGTGTAGTGCCGTTCGCGCGTGTAGTGCCGAATCGGCGTTCGGGGCCGGACGGCCGGACGCACGAACTTCGGCACCGTTCGGGTATTGAACACACGAGGCGGCCGGCGGACCGATCGACTTATTGCCGTGCCGGTTTGTATTTAATAAACTTTTTAACAAAAAATAAAACCGCCTTCAAAAATAAGCGCGTTACAAAACACGGAGAAACTAAAAAGCCAAAAATAATAAACCTTTCAATTCAGATTTCTTATCGTATTGCAATAAGCTAAACATCCAAATTATAAACAAATCAATTATTTTTGTAGTCGGTACCAGACCTGTTCGTCGCCTTGCTATTGCCTGTTTGCCCCACCCAACCATACACAGGCTGGTACCGACTCCAAAAATAATTGATTTGTTTATAATTTGGATGTTTAGCTTATTGCAATACGATAAGAAATCTGAATTGAAAGGTTTATTATTTTTGGCTTTTTAGTTTCTCCGTGTTTTGTAACGCGCTTATTTTTGAAGGCGGTTTTATTTTTTGTTAAAAAGTTTATTTATTTGTTGATTTTTAGTGGTTCCTAGTGATATTATATGTATCAGTCCGAATACATGTACAGTAGTGAAAGAATTATCCTTTAACTCCTAACCATTGAGGAGTTGACCTTCCATCATCAGCTCAGTTGATTTTTAGTGGTTCCTAGTGATATTATATGTATCAGTTCGAATACATGTACAGTAGTGAAAGAATTATCCTTAAACTCCTAACCATTGAGGAGTTGACCTTCCATCATCAGCTCAGCCACATAAAATTATTACCATCAGACGTAAATACTGGTGTACCTTTGAAAAATAGACTAAAAACATTACATAAGCCTATAACATTTGAAGAGTTCCCTCGATTTCTCCAGGATCCCATCATCAGACCCTGACTTGGTGCCAATGGGACCATCTCGGGGTTATACCGGTTCGATCAAAAAAAAAATTTTGAAAATCGGTCCACGATTCTCGGAGATATCGAGTAACATACATACAAAAAAAAAAAAAAAAAACATTCAGTCGAATTGAGAACCTCCTCCTTTTTTGAAGTCGGTTAAAAAATAGTTACACAGCATTACAGTTAACTAAGACACTACAAACTACAAAACAAAATAGAAATACATAAGATAAATACACAAAAAAAAAAAATACATTTAAGAACTTGATTTGGGCCACGACGAAATAGCGTTGCTCCGTCGCGTCGGCTATCCCGTTGGCGTCGGTTACTTATACACCGTGTTTCCGGTAACACTCAAAACCTCAGACACCCCAACTGATTTTTATTTTTTTAAACTCATCTAGAGTATTCATATTTTAATCTGATGGTTACTTTTTTTTAATTGAATTTTAAATTTTTTGTACAGCTCTACTTGACTTTTAGCTCTACACTCAATAAAATAGTTGCTAACTTCCACCATAAACCACAAAACTATTTATTTGTGTACGTTACTGCAACGACATAAGGTTTACCAATAGACAGCTAAGATGTCACTGTAAAACACTTTAAAGCTTTGTCACAGTAAACTTCAAATTGGACAGGTAATCAAATTTAAACCCAATGTTTAAAATGACAAGGTTGTAATTAGGTACGAGTTCAATTTGTTATGACTTATGATAAACATTAAGATTAAACTGACAAACAACGTCAAACTCGTAGCGAAAAAATAATCGTCCAAGTAACCAGCCAGTATTAATACCCCTAAATACTGAAAAAGGTAAACAACCTCTAGCAATGCGATATACACAATGTTGTCTTACGAGTACAATAGAATAGGCACGTAAAAAATAACTAATAATACAAATTTAAATAAAAATATTACCCCCATCAAGATATAGCTGAATCGATTCTACTCTCGATTCTGAACAAACTGTTTTCAGGTTTTTAGTGTTAAGTGAAACACGGTGTAGATAGACTATATCCGGAAAATTGCGGGTCACAACTCGACTAGCTCAGGACCAGGACAAATGGCGTAATAGAAGAGAGGTCTATTCTCAGTAGTCGGCGATGAAGGACTGATATGACGATGATGAAGATGGTAGCTAAGGTAAGAGGCGACGACTTTTAACTCGGTTGAGTGCTATATATGATACCGGAAATTGATATGAAAGTCAATGAAGTCCCTAAACTGCTTCAACTAGCTTTGAAACTACTTGTGTTAGATATTCCTTACCTCAAATAATGACCTAGACGTAAAAATCTTTCAAGTTTTGAAAATCAAACCTGTACTTGTGTGAGTTACGAAAAACTTCTCAGGGAAAAATGAAAGCTAAGTAAGTCTATTCAATGAAAACACGGCATTATACCGCTCTGACAACGCAAAGCCCATTTTTGCTGACCCGAGTCTCTGTGGACTGGTTTCAATTTACTACGTTTTACGCTCTCACAAAATCTACTGAAATTTTTGGGTACTGTCAGCATGAAAAGTAACGGAGGTGTCAAAAGTCACTACTTTAGGCTACTTGACCCTTTTTAAAGTCTGTCTTATATGATTAAGTATTGTCCAATTAACCGAAATAAAATATTGCGATATTTTATTATGACCTAAAACAGCAAAAATATTTTTAAAGTATACTTTTACGTAATCAGGCGAAAACAACACAGTCATGTTAATCTATATCTTTTTTGTGCATCAGGTCATTCTATTCGAAAACAGCTTTTTCTGACTTTTTAAATATGAAGGCATAAAGTTCAATATGTCAGTGATTGTTTTGACTGCATGCAGTAAGGTTCGAATTCGATGACGTCACTACATCGCTGCCAGCGTTTTCGGTGGCCAAAATAGATGAAAAATTACAACACATTTTTAATCGAAAATACGCAGTCATCATACATTTTTAATACCCAAAATCTATAAATATCGGTTTATTATGTCAAATATAAATAAAATAAATAAATATTGGGGGACACCTTACACAGATCAACTTAGCCCCAAACTAAGCAAAGCTTGTACTATGGGTGCTAAGCGACGATATACATACTTAAATAGATAAATACATACTTATATACATAGAAAACATCCATGACTCAGGAACAAATATCTGTGCTCATCACACAAATAAAATGCCCTTACCGGGATTCGAACCTGGGACCGCGGCTCAGCAGGCAGGGTCACTACCGACTGAGCCAGACCGGTCGTCGTCTACTAATACTACAGAAGACAATCATTTATTGTGCCAAATTCGATATGAGTCTAGTAGCCTATTATGTCACATGTTAGTAAAAAGCTATGCACCTATATAAAAAAAAGACAGATAAACAATTAAGACTGTAAGATATTCTTGAATGAATGTACAAAATATCAACATTTTGGACAAGTATTCTGCGATGGTAGACACTCGTGGCGGATTGTTTCATCCGACACTATTGGTGCCGACTGTACCTACTGGTTAAAATTTAAGGAGACTTTTGTGTTTTACTTTGTATTCGTGTAATAATTGTTAATTTGTTCTTTGTTGAGAGGTTTAACTTCAAAGAACTTTTTGATTATGCAAATAAAACCCGCATTTGAAAGTACAGGAAAATCGCATTAAACGAAGAGTTATTTTTTGCATTGGTACAGTTCTTGTGTTTTTATTTTTATGAAAGTTTAAAATGAACGTATGCACTGCAAACCAAACGGTGGACTTGATTAAAGTTATGTTTACTTTCTATTAGCTGCATAAACCGTTAGTATACGTACAGTCGATATTGAGAAATTACCTACTGAGTGTTTTATTCAGATTTATCATATCTGATATAAATTTGTGTTTAAAATTAATCTGTCAAAAATATTTTTAAATATCTAAAGTGGCCTTTGCCCAACTATGGCGACACATAACTAGTTAAGAAAAAAAACTAAATTATTTTCTTTATTCAGGTAACAAAACTGGACCACCACCGGGGCTCCGTGACCGGCGTGAAAGTCCTCCAAGACGGTGAGATCGTGGTCACGTGCTCCCAAGATGGGACAGTCTGCACGTGGAACGTGGATAACTTCACGCTGCTCAGCACAGTGACGGCTGGCATGCCAGTTCACGGGATGGAGATCACTGATGACAACGTGTTCCTGGTTACTCTGCAGGGAGAGAACGAGCTACATGTTCGAACATTCATCACTGGGACGTACCTGCATATGCTAAAGAGGCCTAAGACTAAGGTTAGTATAGTAGTGACCTGCTCTTAAGACGGGATAGTTTGCACGTGGAACGTGGATAACTTCACGCTGCTCAGCACAGTGACGGCCAACATGCCGGTACATAGGATGGAGATCACATGATGACTACGTGTTCCTGGGTACTCTGCAGGGACAGAACGAGCTGCATGTTCGCACGTTCATACCTGCATCTGCGTTCGTACAGTCAAGTGCAAAAATACGTAACGAAATAATCGTCTCATAAATATGGTACTACGCTCTTATTACACCGGACTAAGATGCTATAGGACATATTTTTGAGTAAGATGTGTACACCCATATTTTTACACTTGACTGTACCTGCATATGCTGAAGAGGCCTAAAACTAACGTTAGTTTCGTAATTACCTGCTCTTAAGACGAGACAGTCTACACGTGGAATCGAAATGTGGACAACTTCATGTTAGTCAGAACTCTCACGGTCAGTATGCTCGAGTATAGACAGGAGATTATTGAAGGCTAGTTTTGCAATTGAAATTATATAAGACATATTAGGTGTTTGTTAACAATTATAATTATTCTAAACTTTTGTGAGCTTTCAAACGCAAAAAAATGGACCAGTTACATTTGCCCCCCAGTCGAGATTTGCCCCGCTGTACCTTACCTATATTGTTTTACAAAACATTCTATATATGTACACAAAGCAATTTACCTAAAGGTTAGATAATCCTCTCAGGAAGGAAAAGTAGAAAAAGCTCAGCACATTTATAATTTCTGTTCCGCAGTGTAATCGCTGCACGGGCGGTAAAATAATTGTTTTATCCAGCGCACCGCGGCTTATTTGATTAAATTGCAAACCTGCTTTTGTGAGCCCAAAACGCTTTGTTTGAAATTTTCGCTCGGATCATGAATTCTGTTTATACCGTGCTAATTAATTAGTGAATTGAAAAGCATAACAGTCGTTCTGATTTATGTAATAAGATTGTTTTTGTAGATATTAATAAGGTTTGAGTTCTTTTAGATACTTATAAGCAGAATTCTTTTAGATTTCTTTCTATTTTTGTTATACATAATTATATTTATGTGTAAGGTACAGTCACCGGCATTCATATCGCATAATCGCACAAAAAATATCGAACACAATCGTTTTTCTAGAGCCATAATTGCGTGTCAGTTATTTATGCAGCATTATTTTTAACCCCCGACGCAAAAACGACGGGGTGTTATAAGTTTGACTGTGGCGTCGTAGCTCCCGAACGGATGAACCGATTTAGATTTAGTTTCTTTTTGTTTGAAAGCTGAGTTAGTCGAGTGTGTTCCTAGCCATGTTTCATGAAAATCGGTCCACTATGTCGGGGCTTTTTCAAAATTTTAATTTTGTGGTTAGGTTATTGTTACTGGTGACTGTTGGCGATCTTGACTTTTATTAAAAAAATCTTTCCCAAATAAAGCACAGCAAATATAAATATTACTTATCTTTTTTCGTTTAGTGCATCAACATCTACACATATGAGCCCAAGTATTTCTTGAAAAAAATACAAAAACTGAAAAACTTACGTTTTCCCATTAAGGCCGATATTTTAATTGTCATTTTTATTTATTTTTAAATTGGAAAAATCTGTTTTTTTATGTAATTCACACCTCCGTAATCAGGATTCGAAAAGCGATTATGCTTAGCCATTACCAACTGCGCCACGGATGTGGATTAAAGTGCGAATTTATCCATGCCTATCTACAATCTACAAAATGACGATAGGGTCAAGCCTAGGGTGGCGTTATAGCAAACATCTACCCGTATAGATCTTAACAAATATGCAGTCTTCAAAACATTGAGAATCGCCAGAACAATGTGCGGTTAACCCATACTAAATTTGTTTTGCCATGCAGAACGTCATAAGCGATATTAATATTAAATTAAAAAAATTGAAAAATTCACACATCCAGCAGGCCATAATTATTAAACGCGATTAACATTTGAACAAAGGTCGCATTTTGCCGATGAAGTTCAGTAAATCAACGTTGTGTCGTATCAGGAAGTCAAAAGGAGGCACATAAAACGGCACTCATGGAAGTTCACTACGCTCACCGACAAGAGTCCAACTCTTAAATGATTGATGATGATTACCCACCGAATAGCGATGATTTCTTGATATTTATCCGGCCAAACAATCTATTGTAAGAATATCCGTCCTATAATAAAATCCGGCCGTCCGTGCGCTTAAGTCCACGTCCACGGCTTACGAGTACGTCCGATAGTTTTGCACAATTTAGTGTATTATCTATAGATCGCGGCAGAGGACGCGCGTCCGCGGACTCGTTCCATAATTTGTTCCTAGCTTAATTAACTCAGGGCAACACTGCCCAACAATTACCCCTAAACTTGCCACGGCTCGTTACTCCACAGTCTCCATACTGAACGACTAACTTTAGCATTAAATGCATCACAAAAGGTATTAATTCACTGTTTGCGGTTACCAGATAGCACGTCGCGACAATTTTCAACTAAAATGTTGCTTATTCGGGTTAACAACCGGAATAAGTATCTTTTGAATTTACAACAATGTTTAGCTTTATATAAGGTGTTAATTTAATAGTTACAGATTTTAAATAGAATTTAGAGAAACATGGAAAAAATGGACCAGTTACATTTGCCCCCCATTCGAGATTTGCCCCATTGCCATTACAACTCATTATTTGAATTTTCAAGACATGATTTCCATTACACTTTAATTGCACTATTTTACTAGACGGCGATTTTATTACACTAGTCAAAAATATCATTTTATTTGAATACCTACTACCTATTACTAAATGTAAATAAAATTGTATTCCATATTACTCGTATTAGACAGGTGTTAAGCCTTTTCCGAAGTATGTGTCAAGTATATCTCTTACATAGACATTCAAAGCTTATTTCTATCTTATACTTTTAAACGAGTATTCTTGTATATTTATTTATACCGACGATCTCGGAAACAGCTCTAACGATTTCGCTGAAATTTGTTATGTGGGGGTTTTCGGGGGTGAAAAATCGATCTAGCGTAGCCTTAGATCCCGGAAATCGCGAATTTTCGAGTTTTCATGGGTTTTTCTTTCGCGTTAGTAAACGTAACGTAAACGTTGTTTATACTTGCTATGTTGTTTCGTGTATTGAGGTGTGCAATAAAGAGTATTTGTATTGTATTGTAAAATATGTTCGTTAATTTCGCCGCGCGCGCATCGATTCCGCTTAGCTCAGTCGTACGAGGTCGGTCTAATGTACGCAGATAGATCGTAGGTGTCAGGGTTTCGAATCCCGGCCAGAAATTAAGTTTTTGTTTTTTGTCCTTTTTTTTGTTTTTGTATTTATAAGAGTTTTTTTTTTATCTAAAGACGTGATATATTAAAATAGAACCGAGCTAAGCTCGGTCGCCCAGATATTACTGATTGATCTAACGATTTAATCAAATGGGTATATCAATTCCAACCCTTCCACTCTTCAATGTGGTTAAAGGGGCTAACAATCAACCGCTATAGCGCCGTATCGCGTATCTTCCAACTTCTCCGGACGAGGTAATTGAGGGTCTCTAAATTGCTTTAGCCCTTAGTTATTCCCCAGTAGTGGAAATAAAATACAGCTGATTTATTGTAAGTGGCTCTCGAGCTCTGCCTTATTGCATTACTCGCTACGTAGTGCTAACTGCCCACGTTTACACAGCTATCCATCTATTCGGTACGTGTGAATGTGAAGTCTCGTGAAGGTTTTTTGTTTTATGGTATATGTTTGCCTGAATAATTCGTATAAAAGTGAATATCGTGTAGGTCACACAATATACTGAAAGAAGTTACCTAGTGAAAAGGGGCGGTGTAAACGTTTAAGGAGGTGGAAAGTCCCATTTTTAGGGTTCCGTAGTCAACTAGGAACCCTTATAGTTTCGCCATGTCCGTCCGTCCGTCCGCGGATAATCTCAGTGACCGCACTGAGAGAAATTTGCATTGTGAATTTAACAAGTTCGACTTGTTGCGGTTTATCCGTTTGAATCAGCCAAACGTATGTTTAAAACAATATGTGTCATGTGGTTTATAAAATCGACTTGTTGATTCAAATATATTGCCGATTCAAATGACAAGTAGCTTGTTGTTTGAACCAAAGAGCACGTAAGCGCTATTTTAACCAAAAAACTTGTTGAACGAACATGAAAACTGGTTGTATTTTCTCTCAGTGCGTTAGCACTAGAAAACTGAAATTTAGTGCCAATATGTATATCAATCACTCCGACAACGTGTGATAAATTGTTGGATAGGTATTGAAAAATGAATAGGTGTTTACGAAAATCATATTTTGATAAATTGATAAGTTAAAAAAATGCGCCCTTCAAAATAAGATCCTTCAGCAGGCGGCCCGGTCTTATAAAATTACACAACACGGTCCGCATTAAAGTGGTCAGCGGTCCGCCACTTGGTAACCCCAAAACTATCCGTCGCGCGTCTCCCAAATTATTTATGCAGTTAAAAGAGAAAAGTAATTTAACCCTCGCTTGAGATACTATCGCGATAGACGGGTGCTAAACTTACTGTGATGTTGTGTAGGATCCATACTTATGGAAAAGAGTGTGTCTGTTTATTTGTTCGTCTTTCAAGGCAAAACGGAGCGACGACATGACGTGATTTTTAAGTGGAGATAGTCGAAGGGATGGAGAGTGACATAGGCTAGGTACTTTTTGTTTCTACGAGTATCTAACCCCCCACTTTCCTAAAATGGGGGGTGGAAGTTTGTATGGAGCATTTCATAATTTTCGAATTTAACGCAAGCGAATCCGCAAGCAAAAGCTACCTACCTATAATTGTACCTATGTATTTATTGTTTGTTTTCCCAAACAGTTAAAATGTTTCTGCGTGGCCCACGACTCGTCGCGCGCCGCAGTGGGATGCTCGGACCAACGCATATACGTGTACAGTTTACACACGGCGCAGCTCCTGCGCACCATCGCCGTGGCCCACGATCTGTCGGCGCTGGCCGTGGCGGACAGAGACCACTTCTTATTGGCTGCCGGTGAGTATTATACTTAAATTATAGTTTATTATAAAGTGTTTCTGCGTGGCCCACGACTGATTGCGCGCTGCGGTGGGCTGCTTAGACCAGCGTATTTACGTGTACAGTTTACACACGGCGCAGCTCCTGCGCACTCACGATCTGTCAGCGCTGGCCGTGGCGGACAGAGACCACTTCTTATTGGCTGCCGGTGAGTATTATACTTAAATTATAGTTTATTATAAAGTGTTTCTGCGTGGCCCACGACTGATTGCGCGCTGCGGTGGGCTGCTTAGACCAGCGTAGTTACGTGTACAGTTTACACACGGCGCAGCTCCTGCGCACCATCGCCGTGGCCCACGATCTGTCAGCGCTGGCCGTGGCGGACAGGGACCACTTTTTATTGGCTGCTGGTGAGTAATATGATAATAACTGATAATTTTATCTTAGAGAAAATGCTTAGGTTGGACAGAAGTCTCACTCTGAGCATCTTATCTATTTAGCGTTGAGTAGTGGCAGCAGTATTGTTACTTGACAATAGATGTCGCGGTAAATGATAAAATACTGAACAATAACGCTAAGCTAACATCGAACCGCTATTTTCAACTAATTCTACATGATTGTAATATCGTGCCCACGTATAATTGTTGTCAATTGTGTCGCTTAACTTAACTTCAAGATTATGTCTAAAAATATATACAGAGTGGGGCCTGTAACAAAGGCGAAGAATTGAACTGTAGGCTATTCTCCTTATACTGATCAAACTGACTTTTAAAAATTATGAAGTCCGGTAAATCTATTCTGCTTTATGGTTGATTATGTCTAAAATATATATAATCTGAAAAGGAATCAACCTTATAGCAGAATGGTTTTACCCGAGTTTGAAGTTAAGCGACACAATTGTAAAGCGATACATTTTTATCAGTAGCAACTTTTATGAAATCTAGTGTCAAGTACTAATGATATCGCTACTCGATGTTAGAAGTTGAGCTATGAAGATAATAATGATTTGGTACAAAAAACTGTTGTAGTATGTAGTAAGCACTCTACCCTTATTTTTCAGTGGTATAGTAAACGTAAAATCCAACTGACCAATAGAAAAGGCGGTCGGTTGGTAAGCTTACCTTAATGATATTAAAGGAATACAGGATCCATTGAAGTTCAGTCACACAATACGCTTACAGGAAACGACCATCCAATAAACTTGAATGTCAGGCTTTGCATACTACGAGGAGTATCTTCGTTTCAATAAAAAAAAGAGCCTTATTACTGCGTTCTGCTTACAAACGAGTTTTAATTACTCCGTCTTTATGTAATGACAGTGTACTCTTGCAATTCAAATCTTGGAAAGTGTGAGTCTCTGTTTGTTTGTCTGTCTTTCACGGCAAAATGGAGCGACGATTTGACGTGATTTTTTATGTGGAGATGGTTGAAGGGATGGAAAGTGACGTGGGCTACTTTTTGTCTATTTCTGATCCCCCACTTACCTAAAATGTGGATGGACGTTTGTATAGACCATTCCACAATTTTCGCGAATTTAACGCGAGCGAAGCCGGGGGCAAAAACTAGTAATTTTATATTAGTTTTATATTCTGAACATCTTTATGCCTTATTTTTTTTTATTTGCAGGAGGGAACAGAGTGACGATATACTCGTTTCATACAGAAGATAATTTAACAAATTTCCGCCCGACGAAACAGCTAAAAAGACGACAGACGAAGTCAAAAACCAACATCAGCTTATTACAAGTAAGTTTTATATTGCACTTTGTACAAACAAATATTATGACTGAACAAATTTGTTTGTGCAACTCGTTTTAACTACATGTAAGTACTACTAGAGTCAAATTATTTTATATTAGGTACTGAAGAACGATACATACGCTAGTTTAGCAATGTTCATTTTCTAGAGCATAGCCTCTACCAGAGACATATGTAACTCCGTATAGACGGATAAAGTCTAAGAAAAAACAAACGTACCTCAAAGCCCTAGAGAAAAAGGTACGGTGGCCTAGACGGCGTTACACCTTTGGGGAACGCTCGGCTAGATGGCGCTAATATAAATATTTGACATTTTAACACATATCAAGCTAACAATATGGGCCAAATTGTCAAAACTGAGGTTCAAATGTTTTAAGCTTGTGTCGAGAGATGGCAGTCTATGCACTGTGATTACACATTTTACTTCGACAGTAACTCTCTATAATACTCGATCCTATTGCCTCTACCCATAACCTCGTAAGGCCCACCACCATAGTTAGTTTTCCCGTTTTGATTTTGAACCTTGTTCTATAAGTAAATTGGCAAGCATTTCGTTTGTTTCAAAAATCAATGTAACAAAGGAAAATCTACTTTATTTGGTACTTAAAATATTCAAATTAGATTGCAACAACAACTATGTACATTGTAATGTACATTGGGCCTTACGAGGTTAATGTTGGAAGAAAACGTAGGTACCTAACTATGTAATTTTTGGTTCTAGTTAGTTACCCTTTGGAGCTTTGGTTACTTTTTCCATAATATGAATATCATGTCCCGTGCCGTTTACTCTATAGAGTAACTAACATATTATAAAACAAGCGTTTTAAATGATTCACAGTTTTATTAGACTTACACACACACACTGTCACAGTTTCGTTTTCTTTCAACCCTTATTTGCCAAGAGTGGCACTGAAGCTTTAGTAGTTTCATGTGTTCTGCCTACCCCTTTATGGGATACAGGCGTGATTGTATTTATGTATGTGTCGCAGTAAGATAGATAAAGCCGTTATATAGTTATAACCCTAGGAATATAATTATACGTCGTAACATAGTTAAACGAAAGCGATTAATTGCTATCTTACTAGGAATATAACTATAATACGTTACTAGTTTAGTCATATAGATATATGACTGGATTCAGTTTAGTGAAATGATTGTAGGCAGGAGTGCGGCGGTGCGGCGGAGGTATAGTTATAACCTTAGGGATATAATTATATGCCGTAACATAGCTAAAAAAAAGCGATTACCATCTTACTAGGAACATAATTATAATACGGTATTTAAAATTGCGAACGGGACTTAATCGCGTGTTACTATGTATTAAGTCCCGTTTGCAATTTTAAATATATGTAAAAATCGTGAAAGTTTAAATCAGTGTTGTTTTATAAGCGGGACGATTTGGAATAACAACACCGTCACTGACGTAATGACGTTAGAACAAAGTTTATTTTGTATCGAACATAGTACACAAGGTTTGGTTACTAAACAAACGAATCCAAGCTATATTAGTTAAAACGTAACAGTTAGGGCATGCTCCCGGTATTTCCCGGTTCTTGATTTCCCGGGAAATCCCGGTAATTTTATGTTGGCGAAATAACCGGGACAAACATTTAGTAACCGGATTTGGATTTGTGCGATGGCAGTTTTAATTTAATCTGACAAGATAAACATGATATTTATCGCAAATAGTGCAATTTGCAGCACTACACTGCTACAATTATACTACTGAACTTAATCCTATAATAATAAAATAAAAAAGCCTTTTATTTCGAGTCCAAGTTAAGCTATTACATATCATTGAATGTCGTCACAATTTATATTTATATTCTAATTACCTAATTATGTCAATGTTAATTTAATTTAATTTATAATTTAATCATAATTTAATATTTAATAAAATTGTGGTATTTATTTATGGCGGACAAGAACCCCTCATCGGGTGAAGGCCTATAATATAACTATATTACTTAACTAGAGACGTATTATAATTATATCCCTAAACTAAGTTTAATCCAGTGATATAATTATATAACTAAACTAGTAACGTATTATAATTACTAATATAAGGAAGAAAATGGACGAATAAAAAGTGCATGTAAGGCATTGCTTACTATATGAATTTCAGTCTGGCCATTCAGCCGCCGAAGCAGTGCGTAATATATGTCAGCGTGTTGCTCCTGAAGTTGTGTCTTAGGCCACGGCGAAACGATGGTTCCAGCGGTTTCGTAGTGGCGACTTTTCATTATCAGATCAACCTAAGTCTGGTCGACCGGTGAAGATTGATGTAGCCAAATTAAAAACCTTAATTGAAGGAGATCCGAGGCTAACGAGTCGTACTCTTGCTACCGAGTTAGGCTGCTCTCATGTCACCATAGAAACACATTTACACGAGTTGGGAAAAAACTACAAATACAGTGTTTGGATACCGCACGAACTTGATAGAGATCAAATAAACCGCCGTGCCGATATCTGCATACAACTTCTGTCTTTTCGCCGCACATTCAACTGGTTGGACCATCTTATCACTGGAGATGAAAAATGGGTCTTATATATAAATTTATATTCCTAGTAAGATGGTAAGGAATCGCTTTCGTTTAGCTATGTTACGGCATATAATTATATCCCTAGGGTTATAACTATACCTCCGCCGCACCGCCGCACTCCTGCCTACAATCATTTCACTAAACTGAATCCAGTCATATAACTATTTGACTAAACTAGTAACGTATTATAGTTATATTCCTAGTAAGATAGCAATTAATCGCTTTCGTTTAACTATGTTACGACATATAATTATATCCCTAGGGTTATAACTATATAACGGCTTTATCTATCTTACTGCGACATATGCATTAGACTTACGCCTTGTCTTACGTGGGCCGTCGCGTCTCATACTTCCATATCGATAAGGTTTGATTTCGTATGCGTCGCATCGCCGTCGCGCGACCATCGCGCGACCGTCGCCCACGCAAGCCACGGCGTTATATTGACCGGGATTATAGATCGTGATTACTTTTTTGATTTTTGTCGAGCTCCCGATGTTTTGACGCAGTTGCATGCATCATGATCACGGAAAATTGTTTCTTTGGAAAATCAAAAAGGATATAAGCCTATAATGTATTCTAAAACATCAAAAACTGGATCTCAAAGGTTAAGTTGATTCAAAGTTTAAATGTGATTATAACAGACATGCTACGACGTCAGCTGCTTTCAATCCTTTTAGGTAACTCCGTTTTATGTCTAAAGAACCAAATTAACTGTCAGCAAAATTTCCGCCATACCTAGCACGCCTTTGCGGACCGAGTAACTTGATCTTATTTTTGCAATTTACTTTTTTCAATAATTATTACGTCAAGTTTAGAACGAATAACTTTAATGTAATAAGTGTTTGAAACATTTTATGCCAGTTCAAAGCGACGGAGGACGTTTTAATTAACAAGTCACCAATACAAGTCACAAGTCACAAATTGTATTCATGAAAGAAAATTATATTCTAATATTTTGTGATACCCGCGTACTCGTACTCATATCCGTGCTCACTCTGCCTAAATTACACACACCGTCTTCAATAAACTGGATTTGATAGCAACGATCGCTTTATACTGTTAATTTTATTTAACTTATCTTATTTCGCAGAAATTTTCAATTAAACTGTAGGTAATCGTGAAGATCATATGTCAGGAGACCTCTTGTATATGAGGTCTAACCTAGAATTTAGACAACTAAGATTGCATTGAATAATCTCTTCTTTTTTCCTTTCCTTTATTCTTTACCAGGCCGAGCAAAGCGAGTTGATCCCAATCAGCTGCCTCGAAGTCTCCCGAGACGGTCAGCTGGCAGCCAGCGGGTGCGCACGGGGACTTGTGCGGGTCTGGCAGCTGTCCACTCATCGGCTGCAGGCCACGCTCAACGGCCATATGGGCCACGTGACATGTGTCACGTTCTCGCCTAACAACCTGCTGGTGTTGAGTGGGTCCGAAGACAGAACGGTCGTCGTTTGGCAGTTGGCTGATAACTCCCCCACGCTAACGTATAAGGTAAGATTTTTTCTCTCCTGGCAGCGTTCACTCACCGGCGGTCAGGCCACGCTCAACAGCCACATGGGCCATGTGACCTGCATCACGTTCTCACCAAACAACGTGCTGATGTTGAGCGGGTCTGATAACAGGATTGTCGTGCCTGGCACTTGGCGAATACTTTCCTACGCTTATAAAGACTTATACTAGTACGTAATACGAATCGATGTTTCGATCCCTTTACAGCGTTCGTAGTCAACAGGTGACTCATCATGTCACTACATTATAACATTTAAAAAAAAATTATGAATACGGGATCTATACAAGTTTTCCAAAATATATTGTATTGAAAATGTATTATCACAAGAACTCATAAAATATTTTTCATAGGGTCACTCAGCCGCCCTGCAATCATTACTGATGATGTCTGACAACCGTCGCGCGATGTCGGGCGACCGGGCGCGAAACGTGCACGTCTGGCTAGTAGACTCCGGCATTGTGCTACATTCCACCACCGGCCCGTCAGCTAGTCTTGAAGTCACTCTTAACATGAAGTTTGCTGTGAGTATTGGTTACTTGTTCTAAACGGTATGTTTCATGTTTGGGTTGCTCAGCTGCACTGTCATTAAATATACATTTTACCATGCCTCGCAAAAACGGCATTTGTCCGGATGTTTTCGTCTACATGTCGCAATTCTCAACCGAGTTTAGTGAAATTTTGTGATCAGATTCAATATTAATTTATAGATGCTTTGTCTTGAAAGATTGAGCTTGAAAGAGTATATAAATATTATCTATGGCATATACTCACCACAGACCTCAAAGACAATACTGACATTGAACGTGAACGTAGGGCCTTGTCTATAAGGGCTAACATGATTGCCCGCAGGTTTGCACGTTGCTCTAGGGACAGCAAAATAACTCTTTTCAGGGCTTTTTGTACCAACTTTTACACGTGCAGCCTGTGGAGCAAATTTACAATAAAGTCTTACAAGGCCCTTCAAGTTCAATACAATAATGCGTTCCGGGTTTTGATGGGGCTACTGCGCATTGTAGTGCGTCACAAGTCACAAATGTTCGCTGATGCAGGAGTAACGTGCTTTAAAGCGGCCATGCGCCTGCGAGCCACCTCGCTCGTACGACGCGTGCGCGCCAGCCCCAACACCATCCTGGCCAAGTGGCCATGATTGCGGACAGACTTGACTGTCCGTACATAGTGCACTGTTGTGAACTTCACAAGCCCAGTAACGGTGTACCATTTAGTTAAGTTATTTATTGTATCACTAACATAGTTTTTAAGTATTATTGTACATAACTAACATCTTATGAGCCATGAGTTTGAAATAAATGAAATGTAATTTAATTTAATTTGTCTGTTTTAATTTTAGAAACTACTGTGAGGTCTTATCACACGGGGCCACTGACTATTTGGTTACAAAAACAGTCAATAAATACATTTGGCCACCTGACATAATGATTTTATAACAACAAGCAGTATAAGTACTGTATTTTTCTGTTCATTTTCATATTTTTTTAATGTAATAATTTATCTGCTCTATAATATTTTCTAAAATAATTTAACTATAACCCTCATGAATCATTCCACTGTCATCAAAGTACGGTACGGAATTAACCCCTATAAGGATTAGAAAGTAATAACACCGATTAGTCGACCCATAAGTGGGAAACTAAATCAAAACTTTCATTGGCAAACACGTAATACCACTTAAGTAAGCGAAACATTGCCCAGAAGTTTTGTCATTGGATCCAACTTGGCTTTTAAAACTTTTGACTTGTCTTTTTGTGACTGATGCCAAACATGAGGGACACAAACAGGTATTTTATTGGTCTTCGAGATAACGAAAGTAATTGTAAAAGTTACTTAATTAGTTAGCAAAAGGTGTTGACTGGCAAACTCTTGAACGTTACTGTAAACATCTGAGACACGTACCTCCATTCTCTTTATACTTACTTAGTCTTAAAAACTTTTAAGTAATGTGATGGTTTCCAAGGTTAAAAAGTCACTTTAACCCCTAAAGTGACATAATTAAGACCGCGCCTGATAATTGACTAAAGCATTTTACTCTAATGGAAATATAATTGCAGTTAATTATTTATCAGGCGCTATCTAATTTACTAATTCCACATGCAAGCGAAATGATAAATTAAAATAAATATTTCGTCTTAATATTATACATACATACAATCACGCCTGTGTCCCATGAAGGGGTAGGCAGAGAACATCAAACTACTCAGGTTTCAGTGCCACTCTTGGCAAATAAGGGGTTGAAAGAAAACGAAACTGTGACATTGCAGTGACAGGTTGCCAGCCTGTCGCCTACGCCACAATTTAACCCATATCCCACAGTCGCCTTCTACGACACCCACGGGAAGAAAGGGGGTGGTGAAGTTACCACCACACGGGCTTAATATTATACTTATTTTAAATTGAATTTTCTACAAAATAATAGTTATATTTATATTAGAAATAAACGAATAACTTATCTCGTCCAGGTGCTGTCAGATGGCGATAACTCAGTCCGCATCTGGGCGCTGACGGGAGGCGACGGCGGCGAAGAGCATCGCACGGTCTCGCACGCTGAGCGCGTAACCTGTTTCGCTGTTACTGCCGACTTGCAGCACGTCGTCACCGGTTCGATGGATATGTCGCTGAAAGTGTGGAAGCTGGATGGTGGGAAACTGTCACAGGTTGGTTATATTCTGGATTGACAGTAGCATGGGGCATTGGACTACAACTCGGTCAGCATCTGGACGGTGTGAAACTGTCCAGCCAATTTTATCTTTCTTTGATCTTAGGGTTAAATGGGAGGACCGCTTCTCCGTATAAATATCTTTTCCATGCGCGGATCCAGGGGGGGGTCATGGGGGTCATGACCCCCCCCTGGAGCCTAGGTTGGCCATACAAATAGACCACGTGACCCCCCCTGGGGCCTGTGTCTTTATACCACGTGACCCCCCCCTGGGCACGAAGCTGGATCCGCGCTTGATCTCTTCTTCATTTTCCTCTCACAACTTCTTAGTATGGAAATGAGGAATACGTCTGCATGAAAATACGATTTTGCGCAAGACCTCTAATCGTATATGTTTCTCTGGTTTAGGTCCTAGTTGGTCACTCGGACATCGTAACCTGCGTAGCAGTCGCCATCACGAACAAGACGCAAGTCGTGTCCGGCTCGTGGGACTGCAATCTCATCGTGTGGGACATGAACACGGGCGCCGACCTGCATCTGCTGTCCGGACATTTGGGCAAGGTCACGTCTGTCAAGGTCACAGGGGATGGCTCCATTGCTGTGTCAAGTTAGTATTATTTTTCTTCTTGCTTCTGTAGTTTAGTTAATTTTGTTTAGATCTGAATAGTTCACGGAGAATTTAACCTTATCGTGTTGGATGTAAACACGGCCGCCGACCTGCATCTGCTGTCCGGACATTTGAGCAAGGTCACGTCTGTCAAGGTTACAGGGGATGGCTCCATTGCTGTATCAAATGAGTCTTGTCTTTCTCTTTATATTTGCGATTTAGTTTGATCTCCGAACAAGATGCAAGTCGTGTCCTGCTCCTGCCGTCATCTGTTAGTTATCGGATTCTGTTATTTTAGACAGCGGCATCTATGGTATTTTGGTAGAACTAAATGGAATAATAGCCAGGTTGTACGAAGTCGTAAAACCTTTGTTTGCTCTATTTGTCAAATATAGCGTGATAAAACTGTCTTAAACTACATTTTGCTCGCTCTCATATATATTTTGTTTTTGTAAGGTGCTGAAGACAAAACGTTGATAATCTGGGAGACAAAGCGCGGGCTGGCTCTGACGTCCCTCGCCCTGCACGTACCCGTTCTTGGACTGCAGATCACAAGCGACTGCTCACGCATCGTCATACACCTTCTGGACAGAGGTAAGACTCACTTCGGCATCTACTTACCTATATGTAGTTACTTTGGGCGCACTCATTTTCAGACCGCTTTTGTACTTAGAAGACATATATTATTACTTATTAGACAGTTGATTGTTGCTTTTATTTGTACAGTCACGGACTTTAACTGTTGATCCACTTCTAGCTCATTTTATACTGGAACGTCATAGCTTAACTATGCTTAACTCTGAAATGTCCAGTATAAAATGAGCTAGGAGTGGATCAACAATTAAAGTCCGTGACCGTACCTATTCATTTTAAAATCCAGTGGACTTGAATACTTTTTCTTTGGTGGACGCTTGGCGTAGAATCTAGTATTTCTCATATATAATTTGATATCAACAGGTTGTCTCCCAATTATTTGTCTACACAACACACCGGCAACATACGTGAAGATCCCAACCTATGCAGCCCCGACGAAGAATGCTGATGGTATGAAAAATAAACAATTTAATACCTATTTTTATCTCTGCAATGTCAAAGGCATTATTTGGTACATCATGCATAAAAATAATCATATAATTATCCATTAAAATCGCTTTGATCGAGTATAATATATTTTTATAATTTAAGTTTTAGATAACTAGTTTTATTTCTTCAAAGCACTTAGTATTTTTTTTATTATTCAGTTAAGGCTTTCAGTCTAATCAGGAGCTTATTGTTAAGTGTACGATTCACAAGAGCTGACATTAATTGAATAAATAAGGCGTGTATTTATCAAGACTCAGTGTACAAACACACACATACGAGTATGTAAATAGACAGGTATCATTCATATAATAAAGATTCGTTCATTCTATTCGTGCCAGCTTTGGTGAGTCAACCATGGTGCATATACAACGTCACAAACGCTTACGCTCCATATAGTGATTGACTCCTTACTGTCAGTATCGTACTGAGTAATAATATGGAAGCGTAATAGACGCTTAAAATCTCGTTGTCAAAGCCATTGTGACCATATATAGGCCTGTACTGAGTGTTTCTGCTAATATAATTTTTCTACGCCCTTTTTGTCTGAACAGAGTTAAGGCCATTGGCTCCGAAGCGGCCGATGAGAAGACTGCTCAAGAAAGAGGTGTCCTTAGACACGTACACTTGGCAGAAGAAGTACGGCCACCTCACGTCGGCAGCCATGATGGCGCAGGTCGACGAGCGACTCAAACGAAGGTGAGATAAAATAAATCCATAACTAATATTATAAATGGGAAACTGTGTCTGTCTGTTTCTTCATGTCTGTATGGACCATTCCGCAACTTTGTATTTATAAATAAATAAATTCGTAGGGCCTTAAATCAGTTTTATTTCTACTAACTTAATTAACCTTGCGTCTAAGATACAACACTAAATATAATACAAATTTAACATTATAATTCATAATTTTTGTTTTAAATCAAGTTTTAATTAGTTTTGTTGAAACAGAATTCGTTTTCTTATACCGAATGATAAGTGAAAAGTTGGTAAATGCAAAAGATTGTAAATATTTTAATAGTTGAGTAAAATCTCAACAGTTTACTATTTAATTAACTTTATCTATATTTAAAGATGTATTTGTTTTTACATGCTTATAATGAACATTCAGTATAATTAATAATTACATAATACATACCCATATATTTAGTTTAATTTTAGTTTTTAGTTTTATTTAGTATAATCTACAGTACTTTTATATTGATTAACTATCATGTGTTTAATTATATGGATATAGATTTAATTTTTGATTCAAATAAATCACGTGAAAGCCTCAATTGGATACTGTTAGAATGTACCAATTTACTTAAAGCTACCAGGAATCAATTTTGAATAACTTTCTCATTTTTAGGTTTTCCGTATCCGCTTCCATGGAGGAAATCTCAAAAATACAAGAAGCGAAAAACAAAGACTTGGGCTCACAGGTAAACATTTCATAAAATATGTATTTAACGTGCTTATTACATTTCTTGTAAACAGCGCTATTCGTCTTAATAACTTATTTTTCACAATGAAAAAATATTTACTTTTAATTTACCTTGCGATACTTAATTATAAAGTTATATTCGTTTACATAAAATCTCAAAAATTTTAGATCCGTCATTTAGAAAATATCGACGCATAATTGCTATAGGTAGTTTCAACTCAGTTGAGGCCACGCACACTATAACACTGTCATGTAAAGACAACGATATTTTGAAATTAGTGTTCTTACCGTGTACCGACTGCAGATTCAACAGTGAATTGCAAGAAAGACCAAAAAGTTTCTATTTACTATTTTGTTAAGAATTACGGCTATAGAACAATTTTCAAACAAAACAGAAAATAAAATATCTCGTATGTGATTTATTAATTGTCAGATTATGATTGTAATATTAATCGTAGAAATCGAAGATATTTTAAAAGATTGCCTTATTTTATCATGGTAGCTGTTAAAATGGTGTTTACCTATTTTTTCATTACTTATTAGCAAACATAGAAGTCGCGGTAGCAATAACGTCAATTAACATAGGGAGATCCTTCCGATATAAAATATATCGATAGCTGAATACTTATTTGGAAGTGAAATTTCATATGAGCTATAAAGTTCACAGGATAATACCATTACTGCTTTTAATACCATTAATGATAAGTATATCAATAAATAATAATGTTTTTCAAAAATATATTAATCGTTTTTTTACATTCACTCACCATTTCATTCATTCATTTTTTTTGCAATCAGTACTAATCTTCATTTAGCTGTGTGTGTTATCATTCACTTCAACCTCCGTGGAATTACCTATACATAGATTAATAAATTTGAAAATGCATCTGTTTTTGGACTTGCATTTAATATAACATCTACTTATATTATAAATGGGAAAGTGTGTGTGTCTGTTTGTTTGTCCGTCTTTCACGGCAAAACGGAGCGACGAATTGACGTGATTTTTTAGGTGGAGATAGTTGAAGGGATGGAGAGTGACATAGGCTACTTTTTGTCTCTTTCTAACGCGAGCGAAGCCGCGGGAAAAAGCTAGTATTTATATAAAACAATATTTTGATAAAATTCTGATAAACAAATGATTTGAAAGAGCTAACATTCCGTTCTAATAAAACACATTTTTTTATTATAAATGGGTTCATCGCGGCCAAAGACTAGCCAAGGTGAAGACAAATGGTCTACAATGGGGCTCTCGCCCAGTAGGTTTTGTTTTCAGGGATCCGTACCAAAAAGGTACAAAAGGAATCCTCATGGCCCGTCTGTCTGTCAATTTAGTTATACTTAATTTTGTATTTTAATAGGTGAGCCTGGGGCCTGAGGAAGCGGCGATTGCACAGTCGCAGCACTTCGATCAACTCGAGGCACTGTGGAACAAGGTCTCGCCCCCGCGACGACGCTCGAACAAGGTAACTGTTCGAACGAGAATATTACTGTCATGTACCTTAATTTGTATAACATTTTTAATATTAAAGGAAAACAATTAAAAATTTACTCTTCCGGCGAGACTTGAACCTGCGTCTTCTGCAATGCAATCCGTGCATCATAGCCTTTAACTAATTGAGCTACAGAAGCCACGCCAAACCTAATGAAATTGTTCAAGTTTATCATAGGTAAAAGACGACCAGGCAGGCAAGCATGGTCGTGCGATAAATGATAAAACATCGGGCCGTCCCTATCGCACTATTTGTAAGTGCGATAGGGACGGCCCGATATTTTATCGTTTATCACGCGACCATGCTATCGGTGCTGAAGATGTATCTTTTAAGGTCATGCCGAAATATACAGAAATAGTTAAATCAATCTATTATGTGAAAGTTTAGCATAAAGAGAACATGATGGCTGATGTGATGTGTGTTAGAATCTCTTCGGAAAGAGAAGAATCATTTAATGTATTATAGGGCTTTAGATACGTGCCATGACACTGTTCTTATTTTTATATCAACACACTATATATCACAAGTAAATTCATAGAAACAACATTACTAATCAAGTTTAAACCAGTAAACATCAATAAAGCATCGAATGTATAAAAATTAGAACTACGCAATAGGCTAGTTTCCTAGAAGTCAAACCATGAAAGGGTGTCAGACACAATTTCGCTTTCCTAGCGTGTTCAGAAGTATTAGAAGAATTGCATGTCGTAAGCGACATTCTCGTGGAATGCCCCTTTGTAAAGGCCCTATGCAAGTCGACACCAATTTCATTCTATGATTGATTGTTGCAGTCACTATCAAAACAGAGCTCTCTGATAGAGAGGTTAGACTCTTCCGACGAAGAACACACGCCTGTCGAAGAACAAGGTTAGTTGTAATTACTCATAAGACATATATTTCGTGATTTTTGCTTTTCTACCATAGTAAAACTTGTTTTGCAAATATTTAGCAGCCAAAAGGGCCCATTTACACTGTGCAGCTGTGCGAGTACTCGCATACGAGTTTCATTAAGGTACAGCCGGGCAAATCTAGGGCAAGTGTAACTAATCCATTTTTTCCATTATTACACTATGATGTTGAGTTCTACATGTCCACTGAACACGCCTACCATATATGACCGCTGGACACTCTATTTAATAATGCAAACATTGTAAAACATGGAAAAAATGAACCAGTTACATTTGCCCTCCAGTCGAGATTTGTCCGCTGTACCTTACATTGCGAAGTATGATTGGTGTGATGAAATGTATCCAACCTCAAGTATAGAAGCGCATGCGACTTCGAGTGCCATTTAAATGGGCCTATAGGCTATTAATTTAAAGTAAACAATATACTTAAATGTGAAATGTTCATTTGTGATATTGTTATTTTTTGTTACACAAACAACACATAAGTATCCTAATTTTATTTTATTTTATTTGTTCATGTAGTTAGTTTCCGGAAAGCCACAAACTAACCAGAGCCTATTCCCACAGAGCACATGGTGGAATGAAGAAGATGCACAGATTTATACCTTCTAGTCAACTTTAGCACAAGTCACTTTACGTTACCATTCATGTTAATTTTAGAGGTCGATTTATGAGAGCTGGCGTGAACGGAATGAACAAAGCTTTGATATAGCCGTATCATGGTCGTGTTTTTGTCACTTGTTATATCATGCGTCACTTTCGCACTTACATACCTACTAGTTAGAACGTGACAGACATGGTGACAATTGATAGCCAACCGGCCAGGTATACAATCGTAACAGTCAAGTGCTACCGTTTTATTAGTGTTTCTACTCACGAATAAATATTTAAAACCCTACATAAAAGTTTATTCCCCAAAGCCAGCCCCCGCCGGCTTCCCGCGCATGCGCGAAGTAATGAAAAAATTGAAAACGCATTGTTTGGCTCTGTAACCATGGCAACGTATTGTTATAACGTTACTGCGCGCGTGCGCTCCCGCCGGCGTAGGATGGCTTTGGGCAGCTGGCTCGAACTCTGGCAGTGCAAACCTTCGCGTAGTGTGAATTTCATGATTTTTTTTCTAGAAAACTATTAAAAACTAAGTGCATCGTCGTAGAAAAAGTATTGTATGTCGGTTATTATTTGAGTCAAAAAAATACTCATGGCGTCTTTATTAACAATTTTCATCTTCGCCTCAAATTGTTACCCACGCCACTCACCTTTTTTGACCTCTGTTAAACGCCAGTTGCATAAAATACTATAATCTGTCACAAACATGCATATTTTCATTCACTCGTTCGTTCCATTTGTGCCACCTGTCGTGAATCGACCTCTACCAATCGGCTAAGGTGGTTCGCTTTTCAATTTTCATGATACTACGTACCTATTATTAAGTCATTTGTGGCATTACACGCCATTACTAGGTACAAAATTATGTTCACGTCTACCTATTTTCGAGTATTTTATTTGAAGAAAATTAATAAAGATACTTTTTATATACAAAAATCATGCAGAGCAGTTTTTTTTATAACACAATAACTACAAAAGGTTTTTATTTTATTTTTGCATAGTAATTGTAAAGTGTTTTTATTAATTTAACTCAAACCAATTAGAAAGTAAATAGTCGCACATAGTTGTTTTCTTTTTTTATGAAAGTGTACCACCTTAAAATCATTTTAGTTGCTTATTTAATAGAGCTGGTCTCTTATTACAAAAAATATTGTGTGTTAGGTACATACTTTAAGAAAATCATTGTTTTTACATCATGTGGTGAGTTAATTGTAAGTTTATTTATTAGACTCATAGTCTGTACCTACTCTTAGGTATTTAAAAGAACGTAATCAAATAATTTGTAAATTTTCGGGTAGTTACAAAAAGGCCAGGTCAGAAGTACCTACTCGAAACCGACGAGCGTGTATGAGAAACATTATGAAAGTGTGTGAAGTGAAAGTGGTTTTTCAGGATCGTAGTAAATGGAAATCCGTGATCTCTGCCTACCCCTCTGGGAAACAGGCCTGATTGTATGTATGTATTACAACATTTTTCGCTTCACCAACCAAATATAAAAACCAAGCTGATAGTCACTGAGTGACCTGTCTTTAACTTTCTTATTTGGTCGTTTAATGCTGTAAATTTACCTTCAACCTTTTGCCTTTCAACCTTCCAACCAACCTTTAGAGCATTTTGTGGGTAGATTTTGTTTACATTTTTTTCGAATGCCTAAAAATACAGACTATAACTATTTAGGATCCTTTTTGAAATGATTTATTAAACATAGCTAAGTACCTATTTAGTACGTAGAACTCCTGCCTCTTGCAATGTGATCTTCTAGATGTAGCTTCTATTATTTCTGGACCAGTTTCTATTGTACATCGAATTTTAACATACGTATGTAATTTTACTGCTACGTCTATCTTATATAACACTAATACCAAAGAGAGTGAGAAGAGCATATGATCATTAAGTATTTGTTTATGAATATCATACCAATTGGAACCCCAGGCCACTGTAGAACTATGTCATAGTGACGTTATAAATCAGATTGTAAGAAATTTCTTACTGCTTGTGTTTTTGACATGGTTGTAGAGTGGCTTAGGGTTCCAATTGGTTGACTGTACATTACGATACAAATGCAGAAAAGAGGAAATTCGAACTCAGTTTGAATAAAGTAAAACGTGACTGAAGGAAGTGTTTTAAATCGACACGCATTACGAATTCCCTTTTTGTATGTATATCGTATGACGTTTTAGAGTGCATATTACGGCTTTTCGATGTTTAGACATAAAGCACATAAAGCACTAGTGCGATATATTAGAACCATAATATGCACTTTAATGATTTGAAAAAATGCTACGATTATATTATCAGATGAACATTGCGGAAATCATACCAATTTTCAACATTCAGTTTTATTTTCCTAGGATGATAAACAACGTGTTACACCAACCACTGAAAACCTCAGACACCCCAACAGATTTTTATTATTTAGAGTTAGTCTAGAATATTTATTCTTAAATCGGCCTATTATTTCCAAAGATATTGCTGTTTCTTTTATTTTCGTAAGTCTAGTTGATTAGTAACTCTACGTTCGTTGATTACGTATGCGTGCCGTGTTAGTGTATCATCGTGGTCCAAACAGATTACTGGCAATTCGTAATCCTTATTGCAAAGGCATAAGGCTTTAGGTATCTTATCAATTGTCAGTCATACAAACTGGGTTTAGAACAAAAGTCGATAAGGCGATAGTTTGTTACAAATTGTAAGAAAAACAGCCCTTATTGCCTGAAATACGGTAGTGACATTGGCAACTGACATTCGCTTTGTAGTAACAGGGACTGACCTGTCGTATTTTCGCCATGATAAATTGAACCTTATCACTGAGCCTGAAGAGCGAAATTTTAAAAATTCAATCTTTAATAAAAAGAACAGCCAGTATTAAAACATTACCAAGTATGCAATCCTCTATCAGAGATACTGTAGTAACTTTTGCTTTTGTAACTTTTAGACCTGGCACGCAAAAAATGAAAACTAAATACAAAAAATAACCTGCATTAAAATATAGCGTAATCGATTCTACTCTTGATTCTGAACAAACTGTTTTCTGGTTTTCAGTGCATGGTGTAACACGTTGTATACTATAGTAACTCTCACTATGAGAATTAAGCGAAAATCCCAATATTTAGGTACGAGTAAATTTCCATTGTTTTGTTAAGATAATACTTATAAAATCCAAACCTTGATTAGAAACTGGTCCTCATTAAGATAAACGTAACTTAAAATTAATATAATTAAATAAATTAAAATCGAGCGCAGTGTGTTGCGCTTCGTGTCTTGTAAGAGTAGAATTCATTTCACGTTGTGATATTTTTTGTTGTTAATGTAAAACGTAAATAATATATCAATTTAGTCGTGTAGAAATAACTTATTTAACGTTTAGAAAAAACTGTAATACCTACCAGTTCTTTTCACGTTTTAAAAGCAATTGATTTAGTTAACAAAAAATTTAAGACCTATTAAGATAGCATTGTTGGTTACTGATTCCTTTTACACTAAACCTACACAGTACACATACATACTCAAAGTCATAATTTTAAGACTTATTATTGTTGTAATTAAAAAGTAGCTTGTTAGAATAAAAATTGTACCCTTCAATTAAACGATCCTTGATCGAAGGAAATTATAGCAATATAAATCTGTGAATAATTGATTACATTTTATATAATTGTCAATTCCATCTAAAAAAAAACACAAAATGTATGCAGGTTAAATTATTTGGCAAGCCCCAATCGTCACTGCCATAATTTCCTTGGTCAAAGTAGAACTAGTGTTTTCCAAGCTGTGATCCCTTATAAAGACTTCTACATAAGTACACATTATATTCAACATACAATAGATATATTTAAAGTGTATGAAATTAAATGTAAGAAAATAATCACTTATCTGAAGCGCTGAAAGCTAGTCTGGTTTACTCGTTCCTCAGAATTTTTAACACGCGATTGCAGCTATAGTGTCTGTGTGACTACACCTTTTGGAAATAGCAAGTAGTACACTAAATAGAAACACCGGCAAGTAAACCTAGGGTTTGAGATGTTAGTGCTAGAAATTCAAGGGAAATTTATATTTCCGTCATCACTACTTACTTACTCAGTGACATAAGGCGCAAACGAAAAAAATAAACTTAAGACTTACATACTTATTTAAAAAAAAAATGTTTTCCTTTACGTCAAAGATAAAAGGAAACTAGGATGAACTTGGTCAAAATATTTTTATGACGCCTTATATACTACATTATGCGAGGTAACTTGTTCTAGGTCGCTCTATAAACTTAGACCAGATTAAGGCCAGAATGCATAAAAATTCAACGCAGGGATTTTACAACGGGCGCTCATAACTTTCAGATCATTTAATTTGCTTGCGACAACACTGAGCTGGCTGAATTTTAAATATATCTAGCAAATGGTCTGAACATTGTAATCTGTGACTGTCGTACCTATTCGAACAACGCTTTCAAGATGTGAGTAAGATACGATATGCGATATGATATCTATCGATCAGTGTCAAAAGTGACGATTCTTCAAATAATGAAAACATCTACACTAATAATACATATCCGATCCATATCGTATCTAATCCAATATTCAGAGTATATTAAAATTCGAATCGGGCCGCATGTCAGACGAACGTTGAGTACCTACCGATAGTTTGTTAGAGTACAGATTTGTGTCAGCTCCTAGTGCTTTATTTCTGCAATTTCAAAAACCTGGCTGGAAATAAACAAAGCTTGGCACCAGGATATTCTAATATAATAATTATTGATACTGTCAACAAATATAAATGAAAATGACTATGTAGTTGTTTATTCAGTAATAATCAGGCCCAACCTAAACTTGTAACTAATGTACCTACTACTATAACTTGTGACAAATCTTTTGCAGTGAATCTTTACATTAGAATAAATTAATAATAAACTTAGTTGCATTTACATAAATGTGTAGTGGTTGATAGTATTTCTACATTTAATTAGAAAATGCAATAATATCTTATAAGTAGTTGCACTTATTTGTAGGAACAAAAATTTGACTTTCTACTTTAAGAACTGAATTCTTCATAAATGTGAGTGTGCGCGGGAAAACGTCCCACTTTGTCGATTGCTATAAAGCCGCTTTGTCAGTTTATTCATATAAAGATACAAGCAAATCTCGCCTTAATGGTAACCGACAAAGTGGGACGTTTTACTAAATATACTCACAAATGTGCAAATAAATAGGAAATAAAATTGCTGATGCACGATAATTTTGTTTAATTGAAATAAATATCGAAAACCTGATGTATCTACCATATTTGTGCATTTACCTACATAGAATGGTAATGTAATAAATAATTATATTATGTTTTTTATCCAATCAAGTAAACCATACCAATGTGAAAATCGACGGCAAAGTGGCAGCGGTAACTTTTAGCAAGATGTTTTTATCTGCAACAATAATCTCTTATGTGCCCTACTCAGTAATATAATAAATATAAAGATCGTTGGGCACTGTCACCTTGTTGACTATTTGTATGTAAAATTTTATATATTTATTGTTTCGTATTCCTCCTATATAAACTTTATTTTTGACCTGTCGTGGTGTTATATCTGAAAATATATTCTCTGTGTTTCTAAAATGCATTTTTATTTACTAGTATAACACCTACATACATCAATATATGTGTTGCTTACCTTCAAACTTGGGTAAATCCATTCTGCTATAAGGTTGGTTGTCTAATGTCTATCAGATCAATATTATATTTTTTATAAAATCAACCTTAAAGCAAACATTTGAGGGGCAGTAGTAAGGGTTTGACAAGAAAACCACGAACGAGAGATCACGGGTTCGATCGCCAGTCTCGCTCTAAAGATTTTATTGTATAACTCATCCAATATTTACTAATCGCACTTCGGTGAAAAAACAATATTGTGGAAAGCCCATCAACTTATCCCAATTAGGTCTAGAGAGAGTATTAAGTGTTGAAAATCAGATAGCAATATTTTAGACAAAAACTAGTGACAATTATTAGAATTTGATAGTCAAAAGCAGAGCCTATGATATATAATATGCAACGGGAAAACGCAAAAAGAAGAAGCAAAATAATTACGTCTAGTCTATATCTAATTAAGATAATTGATAAACACTTGTACTGGACTACCAAAAATATTATGAACCTATACCCCTCCTAATGAAATAGCTAATCTTATCACTACATGATAAATTATGCCGCTATCAACCAATTGCTTTTCATATCAAATTATGGCGATAAACATCAAAAACACATCAGTTCATAAATTGTGTTGTTACTGTTCGGTAACACAAACAATATTTATTCAATTGTTATAATGGACAAATATAATTACATAGTTAGCGTGATAAGTGAACAATTTATGAATATAAAAACTTAAGGTTGCCAGAAGCTTCATAAAAAGATCTGTCCCACGGCAGTGTCCAGGAAAAATTTGAAGTGGCGTTACTGAGTGAGCGGAACAATGCAGACGTATTTTTGGGAACTTGAGTATAACGTGGGATATAGACCAAGGGCAGGTCATTTATGCTCCAAACAATAAAACTACAGTTGGCACCGTCATTACACTCGTCACCAGCAGTTTGGGGATTGGACTATCCGCCACTGCTCTAGTCCTTCTGTTCCTGACCGCCATCCTCTTCCCAGAATGGAGACAGATATACAAGAACCAAGTCCTGCTTCACTTCATTATGGCTCGATTTCTTTACGTCCTTTTGAGGTATTTCAACAATGTGCGGAACATTTTCGGACTCATAGAGATATACGACGAAAATTTTCATATCCGTCGTCAGATGTCTATGTCGTATATACTGATATACACAGAAATGGCATTCATCATCTGGATGACTATTTTTAGTAAGCAGATATATGAAAGCTTAGTGAAAGTTTTTCAAACTCAGAAGAACAGCGTTTGGAAGACTGTTATGTTTGGCTGGGGAGTCCCAATTATATCGGCGTTTATATTCAATACAGGAGTGTATGTCTTCAGGAATTCTTACCTGGAAGTGCACTTAGTATATTACGTTTTTATGAAGTGGCCTATTTTGTGTGCTAATGGTATTCTTCTCTCTATGAGTTTACGGTCGGTTTTAAAGACAAACGTAAGAAATCGAAATAATCGAAGAATAATTTTTGTAATGGTTTGGTTGATATTCGTGTTCTCTTTTCAATTATTGTTCATGGATATATACAGGATGATTCACATAATACTTATTAACAAGCAGGTGACGGCCCCGATCTTCGTACAAGGCATATACGTGACATCTAATATTCTCTCTCTTTACCAGTTCGCGTTTTCTGCGACGTTTTGGGTATTTGGAAATGCCAAGACGAGGCAACTTTGGAAGTTCGCTCCGAAGAATGAAAGGGTCATTAGTCAAATAAGTGGTCGTGTTAATAGTAGAATGTCAACAAAACTATAAATTAGAGAAATAAAATTATTATGCATAGATTGACGTATTAATTCAATAAAATATTACGCATAGTTATTGATGTCCGTTTTTATCTATTATCTGCCCTATAATTTAATGAAAACACCAGAATACGGAATATTTAAGGTAACATATGTTTAAGTTAAACTGACAATTTACATACTTACTAATGGTTAACTGCAGCCTGAATAAATAACCATAAATCACCGTCCTCAAGTCACCTACAAAATAGATAATATAATTACGTCGAGTCTAAATCAGTCTTATGAATAGATATTCATAGAATTCACTATGATTAAATTGAGTGAACATATATACATACATTGAGTGTAGGTACATTACGATATGAGTGCGAAAAAGAGGCTCTTCGCACATGAATCGAACGACGTGTTTTAGTACATATGGCCCTTTGAAGTTTGGACCTTACAAGAAATATACGCCCTATATACGGACGAAAGTACGTAGCCAAACGCTCACGATAATATCTGTTTCGTAGATATTTATCTCTATCACTCTTGCGTATTGGCGCGACAGAGAGTATAAGCATGGTCGCACTATTTGTAAGTGACGATTGCCATTCGGCTGCGCCGGAAGGTCATATATCAAAATTAGCTTATAAACATTACCAAAATAGTAGATCCGAATTAGGGATGTTACGAATATTTGCATTCGCATTCGCACATTCGCATTCTGAATATTCGCATTCGCATTCGCGAATGTGACACATGCGACATTCGTGACATCCCTAATCCGAATCGGCTGCTATCAGTATTATCCCAGCACTCCGAAAGCTGCTGCGGCTCGTCACGTCTGATTGCTCAAAGGCTCATTAAACGACTTCATCCAATACTTAAACATTTACTCTTCACTTTTACCTTTGACCTTGCAAGTAATATTGAAGGATTTTAAGGGTTTTGTTATACAGGATTATTCTGTATTAGCCAAACATGGCATAGTGACTTTTTGATTTCATAATGAATTACTTTTATTGTGGCACTAACGCTGAAATCGGGGAAAAAAATAGGCTGTTCATATAGAAATGAGCGGCATCCCGGCAGTCAAAATGTATGAAAGAGCAAATTTTTTTTTGGGATTTCAGATTGTTGTCTATTACTTTCAAAATCACCTGTATTTATTATTCAGCTGTTTCAATTTTAGTTTGGCAATAATGAAAATGTGTATGATTGCTCATTTAAATTATTGCATAATTATTATGTAATACTTTCTGGCAAACATATATCTGAGAAATTTAAGTATATATTTTTTAAATGACTTTTATAACATGGGCCATTTTTTTTTTTCAAAATTGTCCACCCCACTTTTTTGTAACATGTGTATTTTTTACGCGATTCATAGTCAGAATCGTGAGGTCTTTCGATCATGATAGAGAAAAAAAATGTCCCAAGATTTCCATACATTTTTCAAACCTTCAATTCTGTTACCGCCATACAAAATATATGAAAAAATGATAACGGAATGGGAAAAAAACCTTGAGACACTTTTTTCTCCTATTAGGATGGAAAGACATCCCGATTCTGAGTGGAAACCACATAAAAAATTACAAATCTAAAAAAGTGGGGTGGACAACTTTTAAAATAAAAAAAATAGCTCACATTCCAATTGCACGAAAAACAAAAAATAAAAATAAAATATGTATTGCACACACCATTGACAAAATGTAAAACAAAGTGGCTGGAAAAGAAACGAAATGATAATGACAACATTACGAAAAAAGAACCCCATTGACTTATCAACGGTACGTAATAAAACCATGCTCATCGTAAAAATCTCCATGGGAAGGCAGAAAAGGTAAAACAGCGTCTTGTTCAAATGTTTTTATAGCAAATTTACTTCATTTAATATTCTTCATAGAACAGTAAAGAGAGTAAATGGTACCGATGAGCGCCATGAATACTTTTATAGGCCTATGGTTGGAGTTCTCTTAATGAAACATCAATGGATTATGGCCCGTAAATATAATGATAGGGCATAAAAAGCGTACGATAAAAATGGGTTACAGATTTCTTCATTGGTCGTAGATTTTGTGACTAGGGATAAGCATCTACGATTATTGTTTTAAACGGATAAAAAACCAAGGATTAATTATGTGCCTGAGTATGAGCAGAATATAATAGTACATTACGATACAAGTGCGTAAAAAAGGGAGTGTTTTAAATCGACACGAGTTACGAATTTCCTTTTTGCACGTGTATCGTACGACGTTTTTCAGTACAGATGAGCCTCCGAAGTTTCGACCTGGCATATAATGAACCACTTCTCGCACTAGTGCGTAAAAAAACACCATCTGTACTGAAAAAAGCTTTTTGAGCTAATATTTACTGTAGTTTAAATACTGATAAAAAAATTATAACGATTTAACACTAAAAAAATAAGTATGTTTTACGAAGATTTTACATTTGCAGGTTTTAATTCACCTTGTATGGAAAAGGCACGCCGACGCAGACCGATTGCAGTTCCGATATAACAAGTTGCAGTTGGTTTGAAGCCCACCTTTGAACCCTCAAATAATAAATGAGCCTTCCAATATAAAAGCTATGTAATTAACATGTTTTTTGACATTTTCAATGTCAATCTAAAAATCGGTAAAAAATTCGAATCGACGCGACGTTCGATTTTGTACCTAATTCTGACTTTTGGTCTTGTGGCTTCACTCGTGTCAAGCTGACGCGTGGAGGAAAATGAGCTAAATCTGATGGAATATAGGTACAATACATTTTATTTGACAAACAAATTCCCACTCAAAAGTCCTCCACTTTTTGCCAATCTTTTAAAAACATCCCAATCGACGTTTGACTTTGTGATTTCGCTCGTGGCGCCACTCGTGTCAAGCTGACGCACTGAGGATGACGTTGATGGCAGATTACGAGCCTGGCCAGAGGATTACCGAGATTTAATTGGTTTTCGACATCGTTAAGAGCAATCGATCGAGTTTCCATCCATATTTACAACCATAGCCCTCATTCCTCCCTGGTTTTCGTATTTTCTTTTTACATAAATTCATTCAGTGTCACACAAAATATCTTAGGCGCTCTTACCAGGATTCAAAGTCAGGATCGTTGGCATAACAGGTAGGGTTACTAAATTACCAAATGGGCCATACCGGTCGTCAACATTTTTTGTTGAAGAAAGTAGGTATATATTGGGTTGGCACAAAAGTAATGACACACTCTACAAAACTCTATACATTTCCTTTCTTAAGTTAATTGTTTTCGATAATATTCTAGTATGTTGTAGAACATTCTAGGTACTTCTAATGTGAGGGTATATAAAGCCGCCTTCGTGATTGGTTTAGTTAGATTGAAATAAAATGGACGAGCGACAAGTTCGAACACTTTACTTATACGAGTACTTGTTAGGCCACAGTGCACGGGCTGCGGCTGACAATATCAACACTGCATTGGGCGCTGGAAGTACAAGCCATGCCACGGTGTCCAGATAGTTTGACCGTTTTAAATCAGGAGACAGGAACCTTGAAAGTCAGTCACGCTCAGGGCGACCACCTGCATTCAATGATGACGATTTACGCCGCGAACTACTGTCGAATCCTGATGCTACTACTCGTAAATTAGCGGAAGCACTTAACTGCAGTCACCACGCTGTGGAATACCATCTGCATGAGCTTGGGTATCAAAAAGTTTTGGCTCGATGGGTACCGCACATCCTTACCGACGCCAGTCGTGCAGTCCGTGTCGCCATCTGTCAATCACTTTTGCTGCGACCCCGACGTAAAGAGTTTTTGACTGATCTGGTTACGGGAGATGAATCATGGATTTATTATGAGAGCGATACACGTCGTGCTTTTTGGCTGCCTCGAGAAGAAACGCCACCAACTCAACCGAAGCTGAGTCAAAAGAACCGCTTAAAAGTTTTGCTTTGTTGTTTCTGGGACTCGCAAGGCATGCTGTTTCATGAACTATTACACAATGAAACTGTAAACGCTAACAAATATTCAACACAGCTCACCGAACTATCTTCTGCTATCAAGAAAAAACGACGAAGACGAGCCACTGTAATTTTACTACATGATAACGCTCGACCTCATGTCACATCTACTGTTCGCCAACAGCTGCAGAACTTGGGCTGGGAGACGATACCCCACCCACCTTATTCTCCAGACTTCGCACCATCAGACTTTCATTTGTTTAGAGCCCTGAAACGACATTTGCGGGGTAAACAATTCAATGATTTCCATCATGATGTACAGGTGGAGATGAACAACTTTTTCGAGGCACAGCCATCAGAGTTCTGGGCGAAAGGCATCCAAACTTTGCCGAATCGTTGGCAAGAAGTCATAGATGCTAATGGTGATTACATCATCGACTAAGCTTTTTGTATTGTAATAACAATAAAAAATATAAAACGTAAACCAAGTGTCTTATTACTTTTGTGCCAACCCAATACTATTAGATTAGTAGTAGTTAGTTAAGTAACTTGTAAATAGTTAAATATGCATGCGCACAACATGCTTACAAAACTAGCAACTGTCATTATTTCCACTCAAACTTCTAGATTGTGTTTAAACTTCTTAATAGGTTTGCCATCATGCTGAGATTAACAATTAGTGTCTACCGCGAAGTTAGTAAGATCAGCATCATACTATTAGTATAGATACATATTATGTTATGAACCAAGTGATAAATCGGGCACTAATTGACACTATACATAATGCTCAGGCATTATGAATAATGCCCATTGTGAGTGGGCAGTTTCATAATAACTATTCAAATAATTAAATTGGCCGGGCATTATACATAATGCCCATTCTCTGTTGGGCAAGGTAATAAATAATATTAACACAGTTTCTAAACAAGTATAATATTCCTACACTACTCGTACCTACATATATCGTGCATAATATGCATGGAAAAAACAAATGTGAGTGTGCACCGACGTCCCACTTTGTCGATTACTATAGAACCGCTCTGTCACTTTATTCATATAAAGATACAAGTAAATCTCGCCTTAATGGTAACCGACAAAGTGGGACGTTTTACTAAACAAACTCACAAATATTATTCGTTTTCTATCGAAATTTTTCGGAAATTTATTTCACACTACATCAGTAACAGTTTTATAGTATATTTTCAGTTACTTTTTGGTAATAAGTACCTACATTTGTAAATGTACCTATGTCTACTTATTACGTAGGTAAAATTATTTTCGTGGAGAACATTAAAATAAAAAATGTGGTTAGTTAGCTTAACAAATATTAATAAGGTTCATAAGATCGGAGGCTTAAGTAATAATATGATGATGATATTGATGACATAATGTACTAAATTAAAATTAAAATTCATTTATAAATAATTTATTAAGAAATTGAACAATTGAAATGTTATAATAATGCATGCATTATCCACAAACTTTGTATCTATTTTTACATTGATATTAAGGAATAAATGGCTTTTTTATTTTTTATTATTATAAGATCGGAGGCTCATCTAATTGCAATAACGGCAGTCAAACGCCAAGACCCAGGGAGTAAGGGAACTGCAATTTTGACAGCCTTCACAGCGTTGTCATTTGTTCTTATAAAAAATAAAAAAAAATTTTTGGGGAAAATATGATTTTGGCTACTTCCATTCTGCAAAATAGCGCCCATCTAGTTTTAAGCCTAAAAGGCCCGGCCCATACATTTCAGGGGTACGCTTTTTTGTATGGGCCTTGTCAGTCACGGTATTATATGGCCCTTGCTATACACTAATGTGTTTACATAAATGCTTTAAAAGGCCTTGGCCTTTAAATATTATGCGTGACCTACTTTGTGACCTGCCTAAATAAAAGGTAGCTTGGGTTTCACGACTCCCGTGGGATACATGAAATAATTTCATACTCGAAAAAAGCACGAACTTTGTGTGACGCAAAGCGTTATATAAGAGTCCCATTGATATTTCAACAAAAGCAATATGGCTTGCTCCCGGGAGAGCTGTATGAAAGTATATATCCAGCGTACTCCTGCCATTCATGGCTTAATACATACATACATACAATCACGCCTGTATCCCATAAAGGGGTAAGCAGAGCACATGAAACTACTAAAGCTTCAGGGCCACTCTTGGCAAATAAGGGGTTAAAAGAAAACGAAACTGTGGCATTGCAGTGACAGGTTGCCAGCCTCTCGCCTACACCACAATTTAACCCATATCCCATAGTCGCCTTCTACGACACCCACGGGAAGAAAGGGGGTGGTGAAATTCTTAACCCGTCACCACACAGGCACGCACAGGCAGGTGGCTTAATATATATAACTTATTAGCTGCAGATATTTTTACATGGGGTTGATATGCGTGCTAATGGTCTCACTAAAAGGGATGCAGAAGACCGTGCGAAGTGGAGGAGAAAAAGCCGGAAAGCGGACCCCGGGCTCCGAAGCGCCCGAGCTGAGGATGCAACCGGGAAACCGTTAAGATGAGAGAGAGAGCTGCAGATATTTTTACAGCTTATACTACAAGTTCCTACTTACTAATGGTTCCTACTACTAGGGACGTAGTGCTAAAAGATACGGCTGAGTGCAAAGTGTCCGAAGACGACGTCACAGACAGGGCGAAGTGAAAGTGGAAAGCTGACCCCACCACCATGTGGGATTCATAGCTTGGAAGAGAGAGAGGGAGAGAGAGAGAGAGTATAGGTTCCGACTTTTAGTTATTTCTTTTAGAAGGGGGCAAAGTTGTTGTTTAACCGCACGTGCCAATATTCATACCCGAATGAGCGAAAGATTCCAATATTGAACAGCGAGCATAGCGAGTGGTTCAAAGATTGGATTCTTGAGCGTTGCGAGGGTTTCAAGGCACGAAGGTACAGGGAGGCACTTCTAATGGCGGGAAATTGCAAGTTCCATATTTTATATTATTTAGATAGCTTTATACTTAAACTATTTGGTATGAATATTAAACAAGAATATTCTCAAAATGAGGGCGCCACTGGACGATCGATGGTCTCTTAATTAAAAGCCGACAACTCACTGACGATCCCCAGTGTCCATGGGAGATGGTAATTGCTAACCGTTAGGCGATCTGCTGATTCATTCCGTGACTTGACAATTTTTTATTTATTTTCAATTCCCGTCTAGGGGAAGGTTGCTATCATTGGACCACTTAACTCATAGATTTTATGTCAAAAAATAAAACTAGTTTGAGAAGTTTTAATTCTTGACATCTACATATTTAGTAATTACCTTATTCACAATAAAAACGTATAATGGACCATGGGCAACTTAGTATGGAGCTTGGACCCAGAACCAACAGAGCTGAGAGTTAGGTCATTAAATAGGTCTATAAATATACTTCACTTCGTTCTATAGGCACCAAGTTGTATTACATTGCAGAACCGAGATATTCATATTTTAGTCAGTGGTTATAAGATCTACAAAAAAACCGGCCAAGAGCGTGTCGGGCCACGCTCAGTGTAGGGTTCCGTAGTTTTCCTTATTTTTCTCAAAAACTACTAAACCTATCAAGTTCAAAACAATTTTCCTATAAAGTCTTTATAGAGTTCTACTTTTGTGATTTTTTTCATAATTTTTAAATATATGGTTCAAAAGTTAGAGGGGGGGGACGCACTTTTTTTCCTTTAGGAGCGATTATTTCCGAAACTATTAATATTATCAAAAAACCGGCCAAGAGCGTGTCGGGCCACGCTCAGTGTAGGGTTCCGTAGTTTTCCGTATTTTTCTGAAAAACTACTGAACCTATCAAGTTCAAAACAATTTTCCTAGAAAGTCTTTATAAAGTTCTACTTTTGTGATTTTTTTCATTTTTTTTAAACATATGGTTCAAAAGTTAGAGGGGGGGGGACGCACTTTTTTTTCCTTTAGGAGCGATTATTTCCGAAAATATGAATATTATCTAAAAACGATCTTAGTAAACCCTTAATAATTTTTAAATACCTATCCAACAATATCTCACACGTTGGGGTTGGAATGAAAAAAAATATCAGCCCCCACTTTACATGTAGGGGGGGTATCCTAATAAAACATTTTTTCCATTTTTTTATTTTTGCACTTTGTTGGCGTGATTGATATACATATTGGTACCAAATTTCAGCTTCCTAGTGCTAACGGTTACTGAGATTATCCGCGGACGGACGGACGGACGGACGGACAGACAGACATGGCGAAACTATAAGGGTTCCTAGTTGACTACGGAACCCTAAAAACGGGTTTCTCTTAGTGATTGATTGGATAATAATATAAAAGCGATACAAAACAATAAGTACTTAAACTAGAGAAAGATAACAGGCGGTCTTATCGCTAAAAAGCGATCTCTTTCAGACAACCTTTAGGTACGTAGCGAAAAAAAAAGTTAAAATGACATGACAGAACCGAGCGTTTGAGAGATACAGAAATGTGTAAAAAAAATATTTGTCCGGGTAATTATTTTATTTATTAATATATTCAGTATTTACAGCAATTTAATGTTATCTTATTATTCATCAATGACCAAGTCGTTCAAATGACCTGCAGGATGATTAAATGGCATATGCCTGCCTAACCCCAAGTACCATATAATGGAAATGGTGTGAGCACAAGAGCCTATTGTGCGTCTTCCAGTTAAACAAGAACAGTAATAATGAGGGATGGCATCAAGATATTAAAAACAGATGACTAGGACACCGCACAAATGTAGTTCACGCCATATTCGGTGGCAATACCTTCATTATTACCATATTGTATGTTACCTACCCTCCAAAATATTAAATACCCTAGCTACAGATTCTTCATAGTTCGTATTCACTCTGAATTAAAATATGAATATCTCGGTTCTGCAATGGAATTCGACTTTATGCCCATATAATTAAATGAAGTAGATTAAAAGATCTGTTTAATAGCCGAACTCTCATGTCTGTTGGTTCTGGGTCCATTTTGACGCATGGTCCTTTAGAGAAAAATCGTGAAAAGGTTTTCCTTAAAAGGCCTTCAAAGGCCTTCTTTGGACCAAGGTCGCCTTCATTGGACATCAATGGACTTAGGAAATTTAGACCAATGGTCCAATCAAGGAAACTTATGGAAATCAACAAAAAATAAATTTTTAATGAAATATTTTTTAAACATATTTTATAATTAAAAATATATATATATTCTTTTCATATGTACTACTTTTTTCTTACACATTGTCTATTCGCACACGGGTGAATTATTCTAAAAAAAAAGTTGCCATGATTGGACCGGTCCGATGATAGAACCCACAGGTGATCCATTGATAGCAACTAGGTATCACATCACAAATAAAAATATTAAAAATATAGAAAACAAGCTATCTTCCTCGCAGCGCGCCGACATTATGGGATTCGTAGCGTTTGGACATTGGATGGCACCATTTTCATTAAAGTATCCAATAACAAGACCCTTCGGGTTGTGACTGCAGAACAACTTCAAAGGCTCATCAGTGAGCATCCATCGCCGACCCCTGCCTCGACCCCGGGGCAACCAGCGGAGGCACCGGCGTTGAAGGTTGAGACGGCGGGGACCAGGGCGGAGCGGCCGAATGCAGCTCAATCGATGTAGTCGTCGTCACGATACCCGAAGAGGACGAAATAAGACTGTTCTGTGCTATATCTTTCGATTTCCAAGTTTCTGTTGTTTAATGTGTGTACCCGTATTTGATTGCAACATTTCTCCGATCTACCGACACCTCTACTCAAATATTTCGTGTTTATTTTGGTTCATTCTGCATTTCGATCTTACTTTGACGTAATGACAGTACTGAAAGTTGTCAAAGTTGGTATCGCGCACATGTCAAAAGTTTTTTTTTCTGTTTGCGTTTCGTTACTCGTAATTATTTTTGTCACTTGTCTAATTATTGTAGTCAATTTGTTAATAATTCCGGTGATGTAAAATTGCTATAGATAGAGATCTTGTTTAACTGTCGTTGGGTACACTGTTAATCAACTCAGCGTCGAGTGTAGGTACTACGTTTGGTCGACCGGCGGGCTAAACAGGCCCGTGGTAGAAATTAGTTTTGTTTTATATTACTGTATACATTATTAGTTTTATATTATATTTATATAAGTATATATATTTATTTATGTCTATTGATGGATCGAATGACTCTTTTTATTCTGCTTGTGACTTATCCACTTCTTTCCATTCTACCGGTGAGCCGATACTTGACGAGTCAATTACTCTTGGTTCTTTAATAAAGAGCGAATTCCAGGGGCAACCCAACTTTTTCAACGTTTGTCATATTAACGCACAAAGCATCTGTAGCCATTATACCGACTTTTTAGATACGTTTTCCTCATGTGATGTTCATGCTATTCTTGTCAGCGAAAGTTGGCTTAAACCTGAAATCTCTTCTACTTCTTGCAGCCTCCCCGGTTTTATCCTTTTGCGTAATGACCGCTTAGGAAGGCGTGGTGGAGGTGTCGCAATTTTTCTTCGTTCTGACATTCCCTATACAATTCTAAAATGTTCCCCCTCTGTTTACACTGGCTCTATAGAGTTTCTGGTTATTGAGGTTAAATTACGCGGAGTCCGAATTATTCTTGGTGTGATTTACTGTCCACCTACAATCGAGTACTTCTCAAACTTTGATGACCTACTGTCGGATGTGGGCTCAGAGTGCACACATCACATCATTATGGGCGATCTCAACACGGACTTACTGCGGGATAATTCAAGAACACGACAATTAAGATCCATTGTCGAATCTGCTGATTTCTCAATAGTGCCTTTGCAGGCGACTCATCACAATACTGACTCCCCGGACTCGTGGCTTGACGTGATCCTGACGTCTTCTCCGGATAATGTCGTCAAGGCAGGCCAATTTCTTGCTCCTGGTTTCTCGCGTCACGACCTCATTTATTTGACGTATAAGGTTAAACCGCCCAAGCAAAAGCCAGTCGTCCTAAACTTGCGCAGTTTTGCCCGACTGGATCCGGATTCACTTAGGCGTGATGCTGCTTCAGCTGACTGGGCTGCCATTTATGGTGCGTCGACGGTAGACGAAAAAGTATCTATTTTAAATTCTGTCCTCTTAAAACTTTTTGATAGTCATGCCCCGGTTCGTGCAGTTAGGCTGAAGCGGCCGCCTGCTCCGTGGATTACGAAAGATGTTCGAGCTGCTATGTCAAGACGTGATAAAGCTTTTCGTTCCTACAAGCGGAATCGGTGTGATGGCAATTGGGATCTGTTCAAGGCTGCGCGAAATCGGTGTAACCAAATGGTAAGAGCTGCCAAACGCCGATACATACATCAAAACGTTACATCCTCTTCTCTTGCTGACACATGGAAGTTTCTCAGGTCACTTGGCATAGGTAAAGCTAAAGGTGATGTTGACTCTAGCTCTTTCTCTCTCGATCAATTAAACTGTCACTTCGCCAAAACTACTTCCATCAACTCACTTGTTAAATTTAAAACTTTATGCCATATTGCCTCCCTCTCTTCTCCCGATATCGACCCTTTTACCTTTAGTCCAGTTTCTCCTGAGGAGATTCGCAAAATTATAATTTCAATCAAATCAAAGGCGGTAGGTCACGACATGGTGAGCCGAGTCATGGTCACTCATATTCTAGATGATATAGTACCGGTAATTTCGCACATTATCAACACATCCTTATTTACTGGGGTATTTCCATCTTGCTGGCGAAAGGCCTTTGTCATTCCTCTTCCTAAAGTAAACAACCCCAGTTCTCTCAATCATTTTCGACCGATCTCTATTCTTCCATTTCTATCCAAGATTCTCGAGGCAGCGGTCCATAAACAAATTTCAAGTTTTATTCACCGGAACAATCTTCTGTCCCCATTTCAGTCTGGCTTCCGATCAGGTCACAGTACCACCACCGCTCTTCTTAAAGTTACCGAAGATATTCGGCTGGGGATGGAAGCATCAAAGATCACGGTTCTGGTGCTTATCGATTTCTCGAACGCCTTCAATGTGGTTGACCACGACTTGCTCCTAGCTACTCTGGCACACCTTCAGGTTTCGGCCGATGCAACAAAATGGTTCTCCTCCTATTTGTCGGATCGTGTCCAGGCGGTGCGTGCTAGCTGCTCCCTTTCTGATTGGTGTGAAGTAAGTACTGGAGTTCCTCAAGGCGGCATTCTTTCGCCTTTTTTGTTTTCAGTTTTTATTGATTTAATCACCACCAACATTCGCAGCTCTTACCATTTGTATGCTGACGACCTCCAGTTGTATGTTCAAGTTGATGTTGATGATATTACCACTGCAATTTCCTTACTTAACGCTGATCTTGACCACATAGCTGAATGGTCTAGCTGTTTCGGAATCAGTGTGAATCCAACGAAGTGTCAAGCTGTAATTCTGGGCAGCCAGCGTCAGATCTGCAAGCTGAATACAGTTGCCATCCCACCGATTCTGTTTGATGAGTCTGTCATTCCCATATGCACTAAGGCTAAGAATTTAGGACTAATGCTGGACTCTACCCTTTCCTGGAACGTCCAGTTTGCTGATGTTAGTCGGAAGGTCACTGGCACTCTAAGAATGTTATACAAATTTCAAAATTTTCTCCCAGTGAGCACAAAAAAGATGTTAGTACAGACGTTGATTTTGCCAATGCTTGATTATGGTGATGTGTGTACAACGAATGCCACCCAAGAGTCCCTTAATAAACTGGAACGGCTTCTCAACAACGGCATACGATTTATTTTTGGCTTACGTAAATTCGACCATATCTCGTTTTACCGTCGCCAGCTCAACTGGCTCTCCATCCGCCGTCGTAGGTCCCTTCGAATACTCTGCACCCTATTCTCAATCCTGTTTGAGCCTTCTGCTCCTATCTATCTAAAAAACAAGTTCCTGTTTGACACCCCTCGTCCAGGCGGTGAGCTGCGTACATCTCGTATTCTTAAGCTTTCTATTCCAGCTCACCGCACTGGGTTTATGACTAACTCTTTTGCTGTCCAGGCGAGCCGTCTCTGGAATTCGCTCCCTCTCAATATCAGACAAGCCCCAAGCAAGTTAGCTTTCAAGCGGTTGGTACATCAGTATCTGCTGAAACAAGAGTTCGAGTAGCATCCATCAATATTAGTATATATATAATATTTGTATGTATTAATTATATAATAAGTTTATTAAGTATATATGTATAATATTTTTATTTATGTATTTTATCACTATTTTGTATTGTACTTCAGCTGTTTTCGATTAATTCTAATCTGTTATTTTTCATTCTCTTTGCACCATTTTTACTTGTCTCTGTTTGGCCCGATGGTTGACTGGTAGAGAATGCCATTAGGCATTAAGTCCGCCATTTGTACATTTTTTTTTTATTTATGTGCAATAAATTTTAAATAAATAAATAAATAAAAACAAATGCCTGGAAACTGTTCTTTTAAATTTGCTCATTAATAAATGTTAAGCATTATACGTCAACACACAAATTCAATTGCCAATGTATTTATACTTTCGTGATTTTAATCCTTCGCGTAATTTAACTTCAACAGCGTTCGAAACACACTTGGACGCGTCACTCTTTTCCGGGAAGCGAGACGCGACACGCGACTGAGGTTACGGGGTGACCCAAGGTGAGGCCTAAGGTCACCTTGTATCTTACTGATTCCATCTAGCACGATTAGATTTTGAAATATTTAAGTGGTCCAATCGAAGCGCTGGTCCAATGATCGCAACCTTCCCCTAAATATATGCCAAACGGTCAGTATGTCGGAACTTATTGGGATAAGCTTTATCAACTTGACAGCGAGAAGTTTGAAGTCAGTAAAAGGATTAATAAACCACTAGACCACGACGTAACTTCTGAAGTTAAGCACACCAGATTATGACTGAAGACTTTAGTCTCTGCAGCGATATGCTATAGCACTTTCAAGACTGCCGATGCTTAGCGCCGGAAAGGGACAGATTGACAGTGACATAGATTGTAAGAAGTCCCTGATTGATGAATGATAGCAATAAAATTACCAATATGCAGTAAAATTAAAAATAAATAAAAATAAATAAAATAAATAAATATTATAGGACATTCTTACACATATTGACAATTGAAAATTATGAGTTATTATTATGAATTAAATATATGAACAAACCAAGAACAAACATTCATGAGAACAGAACTAATTTTCATAAAAATGTTGTTTTTTTTTATCAGCATAATATATTGTTAAATGAATGAATTAGGATTAAGGTGAAAGTTACTATATTTATTATCGAAAATGTTACCAACTATCGAAAGTGTTATTCGAAAAGCAGGTGGCTGGTTATCTAATCAATTGATATTTTTATTATGCATCATATTACTAATCGATATTTTTGCGAGTGTTTATACTGCTAAGCGCCATCATTAACAATATGTTATAGATAAGCAAGTAATTATTTAATCGGGTCTTCAGATTAGTTAATATGTGTTTCTATGAAATGTTTTCTTCCATTTCTTTCGATGATGATGATGATTATGATGATTCCATAGGTAAGAGTTTATTTCCTGTAACTAAATTGAAAATGTGAGCGTTTTCCTCAAAGTGACCAACATTTGTTAGGTTACCTACTTTAAAAACAACTTTTTTGATTTTTACTTCATTATAAAGTTTATTCTAGGATGCAATGTAATGCAAATATTTAAAATGTAACAAGGAAAGACACTGTAATAGTCAAAGTCACTGATTTATAATGAAGTATAATTTCTATGAAAAGAACTTAAGAAAAATGCTAAGATTTAGAAGTCATTGTAATATTATTTTTCTCAACATTTGTTATTATATTGTTTATTTAAGTTTAGATACATTTAGGTTTACTTATTTAGTTTATTTTAATATACCTAATAGTAATTGTATTTTTTCCTGTAATAAAAAAATTATACCTCAGATTTAGAAGTACGTATAACAAAAGTACGTATCAAGTTTTTAGGAGTTGCTCTTGGTACAAGAAATACCTACCGATTACTGGATGTTTGCTGCTACATGAGTTCAATGTGCAAGTTTCCTCCTTGAAACTTCATATGCGTTACTGAGCGATGTAATATTAACGCATTAATGCATCTTTATCAACATACTATACCTGCGTCCTTACATGATGCTCAGGACCTATAGCCAAGGGTTCAGTCGTTCAGACTCCTTAACGTATCGTCTATTTCTCGTTCACTCTTCCACGTCGGTGCGACAAAGCCAGCTGCGAATTTTTCGCCACGGAGCGGCTGTTTGTAATCTTTGCTGCTGGCCCTGCGCGATTAACAGTTTGGAGGAGCGCAATACTCAAAGAAGTTAGTTGGTATAAAACTATGTAATGTTAATTATATTGCAAGGTTATGAGAAGAGATATGTTCCTAGAAAATTTGCTTGAGGGTTGTGAGATAAGAAAATATTCAAACTTCAATAGAGAAAGTGGGTTTCACACAAACCTATATAAAACTATATAAGTAGGAGCAAGCAAGACGTCAGACGTGTGGTATGGGAGGTATAGATAGACCACTGTATGTCGGTCAATATCGGTTTCTGTAGGTATATCGATTTTAATAATTTGATGCTTAAACCCAATGTCATTGATAACGATGTTTTTGTATTTAAATATTTATCAGTTGTCAAAATAAGTAGTGGGTAATCGTTTGCATTCTGTATTTTCCAGCACAAATATTACAAAACAACACTTACCGTCGTAACCACACAGACAAATATACAGTTACATTCTGTTATCAAAAACATCGTCACTACTTTTAAAAAATCTCGTATCTCACGCTGTTCCTCAAAGTTATAACGCAGTAAGTCTATATGCATTCCATACATACTTACTACAATTTTCTTTTCATTGACAGACGAAGATACAGGTTTTTTAAAAGAAGTGACGATATTATTATGTTATCATTCGCGCGTGTGTTTCCTAGTATTCGCGTAAGCAACATGACTCTCACGAATAATAGTTATTTGTTATACAAGGGGGCAAAGTTGTATTTTAACGCCGAGTGTGGAATTGAAAAACGAGCAAGTGAAAGGATTCTATAGTTGAACCACGAGCAAAGCGAGTGGTTTGAGAATAGAATCCTGAACTTGCGAGTTTTTTAACACACGAGAAGTAAAATACATTTGCACCCGAGTGTAACACAAAACTTTTCCCCTCACTATAGCTCGGAAACTACAACGCAAAAAATGCGTTTATCACTGCTTCCAGTAGTTCCACAGGTGGTAAATCATCTTTATTACTAGATTCACCTACTTTTATCAATTTTAAAGCAGTTAATTTGACTTTATTCAAGGTCAAATTACTTTACCCACTAGTGGATAAAATGCGTTTTTACCCACTGGTATTAAAGGACAAAACACGTGTTTCCGAGCTAGTGAGGGGAAAAGGATTTAAAACATGACATCATCATTTTATATCAAAACGCAGGTGTTAAGTTGGAATTGCGTTTACATTGTATTATTACTGTAATGTAGTACACACAACATGTACATATAAAGGACAAAAGTAAAAATTAGATTACAGAGACAGACTCGAGGAAATATTTTTGTAGAAACTTTTCGGAGCACGCGATATTTTTTGACAGCACGTAAGATAACGGTTATATCGTAACATGAAAGAAATTGTTTGTTCCTGTGCTATCGGGCTTGACTTAGGTCAAGGTTGTTTTATGTAAGTAAAACTTTATTTCAGTTCTAACAAATAAAAAAACCCTGATGATGTAAAAAACATAACCGTAAATTACGAAATGGGTATTTCTAAAACCTACCTTCTAGGGCTTGGGGTCTGTCCCGTGCCCAACAAATATTTTTTCCCTACTCCTTCAGATGACAATCTCATTTTCCTACATATTTTAATGAGTAGTAGGTAACGAGTTTTCAACACTGGATCGAAAACGACCTAATGGGCATATATCGTCACTACTTTAAAAAAAACTTATATCTTCGTCTGTCAACGAAAAGAAAATTGTAGTAAGTATGTATGGAATGCATAATAGACTTACTGCGTTTTAACTTTGAGGAACAGCGTGAGATACGAGATTTTTTTAAAGTAGTGACGATATATATTATATGGGTGCAAGGTGCCCATCACGCTGGTAGTGTTCCCGCGTTATTTTCTGGAATTATTAGTAATATTTATTTATTTATTTCTAGAGGATTTCAAGGCGCTTAGACAAAGATCTAATGAAGTCGGTTAAAAACAACAGAGTATCATTTCCATATCTAAGTAAACTTTCTAATTTTAGCAAATCCTTTTCATAGAATTCAATCTCACAGATAAATGAAATACCCTTCTTAAATATCAATGAAAGTTAATTAAAGTATACGTAATCTTCGTTCCCATTGAAATTCGTAGTTAAAAGTTGACTTTTAGCGTGCACATTAGTCTAAATTACTGCGACTTGACACTTAGCTGTAAAGTGCTCTAATTAGACTTGGAAAAGGCATTAAAGATGGAACGTGTCTGGATGTTACGGGACTGACGGCCAATTTTAGGTTTATAGATCTTTATTTTCTCAAAGAAATTATACATTTCACTTTAGAGAAATATAACTAAAACATAAATAAAATGTTAGGTAGTAAGTATAACGAGTGCACACTCGCTTTAAAAAAATAACTTAACTAAAACTTAAATTAAATATATTATAGTACAACGCGTCTTTTTGTAATTCAACAATTACAATTGTGTACAAGCAATGCCAGCTTTATTTACTTTTTACGTTTTTAGCTAGCTAATAACGTTTAAGTAGGTACATGTGCTTTCATAAATTTTGCGTCATTTTTTGCTAGGTATAAAACAATTTTAGTTAACTTAGCCATTAAGTACAATTACATAAATAACTAATTCAAAAAAAACAAAACAGAACAAAACCAGTGACCAGCGGCGGGTAGGGAATTATATGCAATATGACTACAAAATACGCTAGTTATTCTATATTGTATCCTTAGGATTTTGTCAATAAGATTCACAATAGTACGCGCGACGATGTTGTTTATCACTTGACGACAGACCTTTGAGCCGTCTGACTAATTTAAAGTTCTAATTTTCTTTTAAACGTGGTAATGTTTTTACATTCTTTAATTTCTGTTGGTATTTTATTGTAAAACTGTGCTCCTTCATATCCAATGTTTCTTTGTCCAAATTTAGTACGCGTGGGTTGGAGGCTTAGACTATTAGAGTTACGTAAAGGTCGTAAACCTAATTCAGTTTTGGTTTTAAAAGTTAGTTGGGATTTAATTTTCTTATCTATTATTTTTTTTTTTTTTTTTTTTTTTTTTTTAATCTTTATTTATTTAGGAGCTTTTGTCTTTTTGACATGGCAGCTCCATCGTTTCAAAAACAGTTGTTAATCATCAGATTTTAGACATACACATATTTTATATTTAGAAGCCCCTATACTTGTGTATCTACTGGCGGCACTCCACTAAATTACACAAGTACAAGGTTGCGTCAGATGTAGGGTTGTTCAGAATACTCTGAACATACCCTACATCCAGTCTATTTAAACAAAATTTTTGCAAAAATGCTTCTCTTTGCTGCCGATTTCGATCACATTCCATCAGAATGTGGAGTAAATCATCAATTTGTGCACACACGTCGCAATTTGGTGAATTAGCTTTTTTCATAAGAAATGCAAACTTCCCGCAGCCTCTTCATGGTCTGTGATTAAATATATCTCTATCGTCTACCGAAAGTGGAATTATATTGTAGCTCAAAGCATACTAAATTTATAAATCGGGGTTTAATAAAACGAACGCGTCGATAGATTGAATGATAGGTTGTGAGTGACCACTATGTCGTATATAAAAATCCATTCAATAGCTGCCTTTATTTCACTGCAGGATTGTGTGTTGGACGATGCTTGCACATGAATAGATTGTTTGAATCAAGTTTGAATGATTACACGTCCAAATTGAATGGTGTTTGAACAAGTAACCGCTTTATACAAACTCCCTTACAATATAACATGCACGGATTATAAATTGACAGCTGTGACACATGTCAAAGTTTGATTTGACAGATGTCAATGTCATATCAAACATACACAAAGGAAATTTAAAACAAAACGATGCCACCGAAAATGTCGAAAATGTAAGTTGCGGAAAACAATAATTTATTTGTATAGTTTTTTAGAAACAAGTATAGTTTTTTGTTTTTCTTTTGATCTTCAATTGTGTAATGAATATATATATATATATTTTTAGACGGTCAACGAATAAACAACTACGGGTTTTGGCGGAATACATGTCGCAGAACTCCCGCTTCGCAAATCGGGAGTACGACGGTCCACTAGGAAACCAGCGGTACGAGGCGCAGTGGGAGAGCCTCGCCGCCTTATTAAGAGAGCACGGGCCGGACAAACCTGTGAAGGCTTGGAAAGTGGTAAGTAAAATGTGAGGGTGATAATGTCGTCCTGTAAAATAATTTGTAGTTTACAAATATTTCTTAAACATTCATTAAGTTACAGTGCAGTGTGTTCAAGTGTACAGTGTCACGATTAGCAGAAGTTTATCACATGGAAGTAGTAAAGATTGCATCAAAGATATAATAAATAAAAAATCATGTAAGATAAATAAAATTGTCTTACAAAAAAATACCTCGAAGACATCATTTTCATCTATATATAGATCACATCGCTGATGGTATTCAGTTAGACAATGACAGTGATAATTTAATAATTTTAACACATAGTAAAGAATATGACTATAATATTCCATTCATTTTACTTGCACAATATATATGTTTAGGTGGCCAATATATCGCAACAGTACATATAACACATACATATTTAATTAATTAATTCATCTTATTTCCCCCGCATCTTATAAACCAGTACCAACTTCCAAAATATTATCTAAATTTTCTTGCAAAGAGTTCTGTAATATTGCTTATATTATTTGGGTAAGCTATGTTTCATGTTGTATTGTTTTGGAGTAAATACATTGTAATATTGCAAGTGTATTTTTATTATCAGACATGGCGTGACATGTGTCGCAAAGCAAGGCGAAGCAACGCTGCTGTCAATCGGGCAAGAAACGTAACGGGTAATGTTATGAACATCCCTGACATTACCGAGGAAGAGGCGCTCGTTCTGGACGCTATTGGAAAGGACACCTCAGAAGGAGTGGGTCCCGAGGAGTCCACAATTGGTGATGTATGTTCTGACACTTATATTTTCTAAAATTTTTTAACAGCATACATCAGAAGGACCATGGTACTTTAAAATAGTGCAAACGCAAATGAAAAGCAAATATACCTGAAATATTATTAAAGGTAGTCCTTTGCAGTGTAGTAAAACTCCAAATGGCCCAGTCGTTCCGGTGTAAGCTTATCAGATATCGAAGCACACTAAGGTTACTAGAAAAGTTAACTTTTTCTGTTATATTAAAGTTTTTATAAGTAATTGCGAGACCGATTTTACGTATCCTTGCCGGGGCCATGCATGCATGGCCAGGCCCGGCAAGGCCAAAGGTCGCAGGTTCGAGTCCTGCCGGAGGTGTGAATTATATGGATTATATAGAGTTTCGTAAATTTAAATTATATGAAATATTTCTCATTTTTTGTGTGGCTGACGCTGAAGCCTTGTGAGTAGTAATCCTGCTTATGAAGTTGATGGTCCTGTCGTCCTGAGTATGGTGTGTGATGTTTGATTACAACAGATATATTATTTGTTCCTGATACATAGATGTCCTCTTAAATGTATTCCAGTTTTTGTATAGAATAGTAATTTGTATAATAATTAATAAGAGGGCACAGATGTTGTCTACTGTTTCTTTTTAACCAAATTACTTATTTTTTTTTTATTTTGGTTAGATTTACTTTTATCTGACTATGGGGATTGGAAGAAGAGTCTGAATTCTCAGTCACCCGTCACCCGTTGACCACGAACGCTGTAAAGAGTTCGAAACGTCGGGATGTATTTTTAAATTCATTATACGCGATTTAATCCGTTTCCAAAGTTTTATTTCATGAGTAACTATCGCGGTAACCGAAGACAATATTATTGGATTTTGTTGAATGGGTTTATTGGTTAATTTTTGATGCCAGGTTACATTTTTAACTGGCTTTGGAAAAGGTAGAGCAACTCTTATTGTAAAAAAACATAGTCATGTAAAATTTTTCAAATACTTTTCCAGTTTTCTTTTGCATAACAAATCGGTATCGGGTATCGCACTCTACGCCATCTGAACAAGCAGCATTCGCCAATTTGTCAGCCTCCTCGTTACCCCATATGCCAATATGCGACGGCACCCATTGCAATCTCACATTTATGTTCTGAGTAACTATCTTCAGTATCTGGCGAAGTACAACGAAAGCTATCGGTACACCTCTGTTGCCAGAGGCGCATCGAGCCAAATGTTGTATTGCACTTTTACTATCGGAACAAATGACAATTTTGTCCCAATTATGACTTTCGGCATATGTTAGTGCTTTAGAGATAGCGATAAGTTCCAAAGTCATAATACACACTTTGTTATTAACTTTGTACATGCCATGTTCATTAAGAGAAGGGTCAAAAAATGCAGAGCCTTGCCTATCTTTACTTTTAGATCCATCTGTAAACACTATATGCCAGTCCCGATATTTTGCTTGCAGCTCTTCAATTACATTCCACTTTAATGTATCGCTTGTGTAAAAACATTTAGAGCTTTTAAGACAATTTAATTCACTTATCGCAATATTTTTAATGTCTATCCTAGAAAGCCATATATCAGCTGCGAACAAATCCAGAACTGGAGAAGAGTATATCTCGATGACCTCTGTTTTATTGAAAGCGTCAACTAAAAGTGGTATCTTTTTGTGTAGCCAGTATCTTGTTAAACATAGTATACTAAGTTCTTTAAGCAACTCTATTGTTATATTATTCGTCCACGAACGCGCTTTTAAGATATATTTATATCCGAGATATAATCTTCGTACAAACAGTGGCGGAATACATAGTTCGGCTTCCATTACATGTATTGGAGAACTCCTGATAAAACCACCTATAATCCGTAATGCCTGATTTTGTATTTTGTCCAGTTTAGAGATATGACATTTGGCGCTGTTACCAAATAAAGTGCAGCCGTGGTCCATCCTACTACGTATGAGTGATATGTAAAGCCGCCGAATGTGTTTTGTATGCACACCCCAAGAAGGTCCAGATAAAACTTTAAGGAGGTTAAGAAATTTGGTACAATTGTGTGCTGTCTCATTGATGTGTTTGCACCATGTGAGGTTGCTGTCTAGCCATATACCAAGATACTTTACAGAGGGTAAACAAGTAAGCGAAACATCACCAACATTTATGCTAGGTAGGATTCTTCTCTTGCCTCGACTAAAAATACAAAGTTGGGTTTTATTGCTGGACAATTGTAAACCTAATTTATCCAATTCATGTACAATATACTCCAATGCAGCTTGTATATGTGCTTCACATAATTTAATATCTTTGTCTCTCACATAAATTACAAAATCGTCAGCATATTGGGCTACTGACACGTTTTGTGTCAAAAACCGACACACTCTGTATGTGGCTACATTAAAAAGAAAGGGTGAGATTGGATCTCCCTGCGCTAAACCTCTATCAGTTCGTCTCGTAACTGTTTGCTCCCCATCTTCGGAGCGTATTTTTAGGTATCTTTCAGTAAGGAATGACCATAGGTATTTACAATATTTACTTCCCACTTGTAATTCATCTAAAATACATAAAACACTTTCTACAGATACGTTATTATAGGCGTTTTCTATGTCCAAGAAGCAAGCCAGTGTTGGTTCGTTATGTGTAAAACCTATTTGGATATATGTCACGAAGCGACTTAGGCAATCCAGACATGACTGAGATTTTCTAAAACCGACTGTGTGAGGGGAAAATACGTTGTTCGTTTCTACAAACCATTCTAATCTTTTTAGCAACATGGCATGGAAAATTTTACATACACATGACATTAGAGAAATAGGTCTAAGCTTTCGGTCAACAGTACTAGAGTCAGAAGTTTTGGGTATAGGTAATAAGAGTACACAACGCCATTGCTCTGGGACTTTACCAGATTGAAAAATTAAGTTGAATAACTTTAGCAGATATTTTTTTGCATCATCTGGTAGCTTCGTTATCATACTATATGTAACTTCATCATCTCCCGGTGCAGTATCCTTCTTTTTTAAACAACTTTCGAGTCTGCCATTTCAAAATCCTCTTCCATCAATACATTTACGGATTTAAAATTGGGTGACTTATTGGTTGCTGTTTCGGGCGTGAGTGAAGTTAAAAGTTTTTCCTGCTTATCTATTGGAACAAACTGACGATGTTTATTAACGCCTTTCATCCAACGCATGCGTCTCCACATATCCGCTGCTGATGTATTTTCATCAAATGAGTTACAAAATTTCTGCCAGTGTAATGATTTAGCGTTTTGGATCAGTTTATAAGCTTCTTGGGTTTTTGACTCCAGAGTAGATAAATTTGCGGGTGTTGGATTACGTCTAAATGATCTGAGAGCTAACCTCCTTTGAGCTATTGCCATTGAAATAGTTTGGTTCCAGTAACCCTTGGGTCTAAATTTAGATTCTGGATCAGTACAGATTTTAATCAATGGAATACTGAGATCTGAAGCTATTTTGAGTTGAGATGAAAAATAATCGTACATTTCCTGCACACGGGACGCGTCGAGTATCTCTATATTACCTACTTTTTCTGCAGTAAATGCATCTGCCATACTGCTACAAAATTTTGACCAGTCAATTTTCTTAAAGTTTCTCTTACGCAGATTATTGGTTCTTTTAGGGATATTAGTGTATAATTTAATGATCATGTGATCACTACCAAGATTCTCATTCATGACATGCCATTCAAAATACACAGCAATGTCATTGGACAGAAATGAAATATCTGGTGAAGATTGTTGCAGCACTCCATTCACTAATTTTATCCTAGTAGGTGTCCCGTCATTAAGATAGGTATATCCATTTTCTAAGGCCGAATCAGAAAGCTGCCCCCCTCTTGCGTCTGATCGAGCAGACCATTGTAGATGATGACCATTAAAATCCCCCAAAATTATTGTTTTATTGTGAAACAGAGTGAATAAGTCATCCCAATCTGATGTTTGTGTCCTAACAGGCGATGTACAATAAATTGAAACAATATTTTGTATATGGTGACAATTATACAGTTTAACAATTATTACTTCAATATCAGGATGTCGCAATTGGATGGGTATTAACTCACTTCGAATAGAGTTGTGTACTATTATCGCTACGCCTCCATACGAATCTGACCTATCTTTCCTATAAATGTTATAACCAGATATTCTTACCCTGTCCTCGGAGTCCAGCCAAGTCTCACTTAACGCAGCCACATGAACTTTTTCTTTTATCAGAAGCTCTCCAAAACTTATTAATTTAGGCTTTAGGCTTTGTGCGTTCCATTGCAAGATATTTAAGCGTATATTATTAAGGTTCGTACTATCCATTATTATTGGTACCGAAAATATCCAAAATAGTCTCAAAGATTTTTCGACCAGATACTACACTACTCACAAACAATTTTATTTCTTCAAATATCACCATCACTATAGCACTTATTTTCTCTTCTACAGTTTCCTTCGACTTCCAAATATTGTAAGCTTTAGCCAACAATTTCCGTAACTCAAATTTTCTATTGTTCACCTCTTCATTATTTGTCATACCTTTGAACTCCTCTTCTGTTTCCTCACACTCCATTGTATTTCCAGCAAGGAACCCATCGTCATTTCCCCTTGCCTTCTTCTTTTTCTTTTTTTTTGCAGATGTTTTCATTTCCTTTGTATTTCTTTCTGGACTACCTTCTCTATGGAATTCAGCTCTTGTAATAACTTGACTGTACATCGGACGGTCAGTGACTTGGCTTACTTGTGTTGGAACTTCTACTATTTCTGAGAGCTGAGTTCTGGTACTTATCTGAGTTCCGGCCATCACTGAATTATTGTTTGAATAATTTCGTGTCACTATCTGGAGAGCCTGTCTGTCTGTAGTCTGTCTCTTTGCTCATAATATTCCTTATTTCTTTTTCTTTTTGATACATGGGACAAGATCTGTCTAGTACGAAATGGAGACCTTTACAGTTGAGGCATTTGTATGTCTTTAATTCGCAGTTAGCATGGTCTTCACTTCCACATTTTGGGCATAGTATTTTCTTTGTCGGGCATACTTTAATAATGTGGCCAAACTTCCAGCATCCCGAACACTGAGTCACTGGAAATATATATTTTTCCACGTTAAATTTTGTCTCATACGCTGACACATCGATTGGTATTGTTTTTCCCTCAAAACATAATCTTATTGCTTCACTATCTACCCATTTACCATTAAAATCCAGTCGTTTTAGTCTTTTAACTGCTAAAATCTTAATTTCACTCTTTAAAATAGCTGAAATATCTTCTTCAGAAAATTCTAGATCTACTCCTCTTATCAATCCATACGTCATAGTTGTTTCTAAAGTTTTTCGGCAAATATAGTCTAACTCTTTAAATTTTTTACTCTCCAATAGCTTCATCGCGTCGGCATCAGTCTCAAAGCAAATCAAAACTTTAAAAGGCGATTTGTACTTTATTTTGTTTATATTGCAAATATTCTCTTCTCTCAATAATCTAGCCAAAGCCATTTGTTTCGGCAATTCCTTGCTAGACGTGACGCTAATCTCAAACTTATTAATCTCTTCAGACGGCGAAACATTGTTCTCACCTTCTTGCTGTTTTGTAGACGTACTTCTTAAAAGACGCTTCGGTTTTCTTTTTACTCGTACTTCTATAAACTCTTCTTCATGATTTATATCATCTTCACGCTCCTTCCTTTTTTCTAATCTACTGTCAAAGTTCTGAGGCGATAAATCCATGTATTCCTTCTCAGCTTCCGAAATCGGACACACTTGACTTTCCATTATCTGGTTTAACTCTCTTTCACTTTCCTTTATGATCTCCGTATCACTTTTATCACTTTCATCTCCGGAGTTTTCCTCATCCATATTGAGGGTAGATCGAAAACTATCAGTACTTAAATAATAACACGAGCGCGGTTGACGGACCACAACGTATGCGTGCGCACCTCCCGACGCCTGACGCGCAACTGATCTATTATTTTCTTTATAAGTATACATATGTTGTTAAAATAAAGCTGATTAAGATTCATTATTTTGGTTTCCGAATAAATTTTGGCGCTTGGTGTAAGAAAGTCGTATCGAAAAAGTGTTTTTATAATTTTATTTTGCGCTATCTGTAAACTTTTTAGCGTGGTCTTATTCGCAGTTCCCCATATCTCTATTAGGTAATTTAGGTGAGACTTCACCAGAGAGTTGTATATAGTGTATACTACCTGCCGCGGAAAACAATACACCGTGTTAAAGAGACACCCTCGTAGTGATGATAGTTTATTTTTTAATTTATTAATGTGAGGCTTCCACGTCAATTCACTATCAATTATAAGACCCAAATACTTCTCTTCTTCAGATTTTTTTATTTTTATGTTATTTATTGTTAACGGTATATCATCGTTGACCTTTTTATTTTTAGCTTTAAAAATCATGTAGCTGGTATTTTCTACATTAATGGTGAGTAAGTTATTTTGGTACCAGTTGTATAGTTTATTTAGATCAACTTGTGCCATAGTTTTTATTTCATCTATAGATTGCCCAAAATAAAACACACATGTGTCATCTGCGTAAAGACTAAGTTCTCCTCTCAATGGTATTTCGCTAATGCTATTTTAACTTATACTGATCAAAAAGACATCTCAAGGATAGTCATACGTAAGTAAATAAATATTGTAAAACAAATCCTTTATAAATGGAAAATCCTGCTAAATGGAAAGAGAAATCTAACCTATATATTATTAGCACTACTAGGTTTTTCCCTAAATGCCTATTATGACCATTATAGAGCATTAATTCCAGGCATTGCCGTACCTATTGTTGTTCTATATATAGGTGTAAACCATTTACAGTTCACGCCGCTCAGCTTCCAATAGAGAGCGGAAATAGGTGTACGCCTATACAATACCAGCTTCATAATCAATGCTTAAACTTATTATTGACGGTATGTACAGGTACATGTATGAAACTGAAATACTAACTGAATTATTCGGCTCATATAGCCCAGGAACCTTCAAATTAAGATTAATTCAAGTTACATACCCTGATAGAAATCAATTTCTCGTTTATGATACCCTTGTGTCTATGATTAGCGTCATGAAGTTTCAATGTGGTAGCATGTAGCTTCAATGTGTCTATGCTCTCTGATTGATATGTCACCTACTAAGTTTAATATCGGACGTGACGTGACGTGACGGGCCGTATGGTGGCGGGTTAAGAATTTCACCACACCTTTTCTTCCCGTGGGTGTCGTAGGAGTCGACTGTGGGATATGGGTTATAAATTGTGGCGTAGGCGAGAGGTTGGCAACCTGTCACTGCAATGTCACAATTTGGATTTCTTTTAACCCCTTTTTGCCAAGAGTGGCACTGAAACTTAGTAGTTCATGTGCTCTGCCTACCCCTTTATGGGATACAGGCGTGATTATATGTATGTATGTAAAATTTTAAATTGTTTTCTTAAGTCAATGAAAATTACCACCCGTCACCAGCAACAACCACCACATATTTTTGTTAAATGTAAAATTATCCTTACCCCCCAAACATCGCACAGATATTTTGCTAACGTCTGCGTAAGCGTAACTTACTTACTAGACGAGTAATATATGTGCGCAAAATATTACCAAATAGTCAAACTCGTGGTACAGATAGAAAATAAAAGTTTGACATGGCTTTGTGGATATTTTCATTTGTTTCCCGGATTTTTTTTTAGGTATGTTACTAAACAAGAAAAGGCATTTTAATTTTCCTAGCACCGTTTGTAACAGTGCGCAATCCGTTGACTCGTTTTGGTCTTGTTGCACGGGCCGGGTATTCGCGTTGATATCAGTACCATAGGCGAGTCGCGGTCTGGAGGCACGGGAAAATTGGTTCCTGTGGTATTTCGCTATTTTATGTACACATAACCCAATTAATATACTTAACTTAAAACCGTACGAAACTGACTTTAAGCAAACCAAATCTTTGCAAATGAAAAAGGGGTAACTAGACGAGAGATGATACGTTACGGAGCCTGAACGATTAAGTCACTTGTCTTCACGCCCTAGCAATAGCTGGAGCTCCACACACAGCGAGCTGCTTCACGTGTCACGTCATCAATTCATCATTTTCTCGCACGGCAAAGGGCCAATATTTAATGACTTGTCTCGGCCGAGGCAGCCTTCTCTGCCGCGTTTTTCTGTAGATACAACGTAAACATTGACCGTTTGCCCGCGGAGTAATTGCCTTGCGGCGCTGTTCTCTCTCTGTATGGTCCCGGTTATTGAATGATTTTTTTTGCCTACATATAGCGTTCTTACTCGTACTACGACCAGCAAGCGATTGGAACAACTCGCCCACACATGGTTGATGGCTGGACGTTTCCCCGACAGCGGCCATTTTGTGCAGATTGCATCGCCGTCAAATGGCGGACAAAAGCTGCTCGGTGTTGCTCGTTTATAAATAGTTGAGAGACTCATTGTTGTCTGTGCCTAAAAATAATAATTTAAACCCGGGTCATAACTCAAAATATTCTTAACATAATACAAATCAAAATAAAATGCATTTTCAGTACACGTGGTGCTACTTATCGGACTCGTGCGATAAGTGGTAGGTAATTTTTTGCCGGAAACTTCAAATCAAAGGGCCAAATGTACTGATTAACGTTGTATAATACTTGTTTCCCTACCTAATCGTTTTCGAACTTACTCTTATCTGCACCTGTATCATAATGTACCATTTGGCGTTGAAGTTATCTTGGCTAGTGAAATCAAGGCAAGGTTCGTTCATTTCTTTTTTCGTCATTAGCATACTTTACGCCTCAATCCTCAGTCTGTAAACTTATTTTAAAACTCGATAAAAATGCTAACAAGAGATAAAACCTTTGTATAATGAATGTTGCTTTCAAAGGATTCTTTTATGAAGTTTATTAATTTGTTGAGCTCGAGATAATCAGAGTGCAGTGCTGAGGGAAATGAGAAAAGTTCTTAATAACCGTGTAACCCACGGTGGTCGTCCAAGTTTTAATTGATCAGGTCCTTATTAACGGAATCGTGGTAGAAAAGCACACAGCATCAAGCCGCCTAATGAGACTATACTGTTCGCGACTGAGTACATAATGCCGTCTCTGTCACTTTTAGTTTTTCGTAGTTTGTGTAAAGGAGATAGCATTGTATAATAAGTCACCTCTTGATATAGTGGTAAGTAAAGCATATTCTCAAACTTACCCACACCTTCGTAATTTTATCGTAATGATAAATGATAACGAAGTAGATCGTGAAAGGGTGTTTAGGCATTTATCACGTAATAGTAAGGTCCGACCGAGATCTCGGTCTCGGCATTCTCGGCCGAAAATCGGGCCGAGATCTCGGTCTCGGTTCTCGGCCAAAATGGGCCGAGATTCTCGGCAAAACCGAGACTGCGATTTTGAATTTATCGCGCACTCGCGTCCGGTTTTTAGCTTTCAGTTTGTTACATCGCCCGTTTGGTATCCCGATTTTAGTGATTTTGGTAGGGTCTTTATCGATATTTTAAGCCAAAAACAAACAAATACCTAGGTATAATTCATAAAAGAGTGTAAAATATTTACAACTTGATGTGTTTGGAAGACAACGACGACGCGAAAAATCAAAGCAGCAGGGTAGAATAATACCTGCCTTACATGATAGAAATGGCGAATTACGGAATATCGGACGAAATTTTGAGCTTTGTGGATGCTGTTTTGAGTTTTTTAGTAAGTATGGGTTTTTTATAGTCATGTTTTTGATATACATACAACCTGTTTTGCTATTGAATAGGTAATGCATAATGTTTGCTTCAACGTCAACAATCAACCAATTGGGTTTATTTCATTAATCATTAGGTATGTACGGCAAATTGAAACATTAAGGCCCACTTCCACCAACCATTTAACTCAGGGTTAGTGAGCTGTCAACTGTCAAATTCCATATAAAATGAAGGGTTAACCCACTATTTTATATGGAATTTGACAGTTGACAGCTCACTAACCTTGAGTGAAGCGGGTGGTGCAAGTGGCGCTAATAAAAATAGTGATAACGTAAATGGTGGGCTAACCCGGGGGTTAACCTACCATTTTATATGGAATTTGACAGATGACAGCCCGCTAACTCTGAGTAAGTGGTTAGTGCAAGTGGGCCTTACCAAATCAAATAAGTTAGGCTTTCACTGATCTCCATACTTTTTCTTTACATACCTTCCGGAATAGGTAGTCATATCGGTGTAAGGCTGTATGATGAAAGTAATTTATTTACATTCTTGTCCTGCCATGTCCCACTGCCCAGAGAGTATAGATAAATCGGGTTCTGGGACACACCAGTGTAACTATAAACTTGAGATTTATTGAGCTCCACATGTATAGATGTATTGCGAAAAGGGTTTCCTTCGTATTTTCCAGGAAACGTTCGTATTTGTCAGGCTAATTCAGTCAATGTCAGTACGTCTTGTACTGAGACTGACTGAAATAGCATGACACGATCGTACGTTTTCCGTAACAATACGAAGGCAAATCTGTTCGCACTATATCTGTAATCTGTTACAGCCCGATTCGAATCGTACTCTAGATATGATCATCATAATTATGATGGATCAGGATCAGATAGGTCAGTGTCAAAACTAATAAAATACTAAATAAATAAATAAATATATTATAAGATATTCTTACACAGATTGACTGAGTCCCACGGTAAGCTCAAGAAGGCTTGTGTTGCAGGTACTCAGACAACGACAAATACTTATATACATAGAAAACATCCATATATGACTCAGGAACAAATATTTGTGCTCATCACACAAATAAATGACCTTACTTACCGACATTTTTGTTTGAATAAGTATAACGTTTGAGAACGATTCACATTTTAGAAGTTTTTATTTATTTATTGCATTTGGCCCATGTCTCGGCAAAGGCCTCCCGTCGCTTTTGGCGTTTTTCTACAATTTCGGGTAGAATTATGTGTACATACAAGTCATCGCGCCATCTATCGCTGCCTGTCATTTTTGGTCTCATATAGTTCATCTTAGCAGTAGCTACTAGCTAGGTATTGTTCCGTTACTGTGTATGCGGAAGATAGTCAATTTACATTGGTTTCCTTGACCGGGCCACTACCCTGTATTCTCAAGCTATAATAACATCTTCGGTAAGGGGAACGAACCGTTTTCCTTTATGAATGTTCCTTTGTTAGATAATGCAAGTCAGTATCTATTCAGAGGCCGGACCCAATGAAGGGAGCGGTTCCGAAATGATATCACAAAAATATACCATTATTTTTGCTAGAATTATTTATTACCTATGGCTACATACTATTCAATTAATATACGTGTAAGGACTATAAGGAAATATGGCGATGTATGAAAATGTCTACTTGAATAATTTCGTCTCTATATAATTTTGAGAAAGTATAAAAATGTCCACATGTAAATTAGACGAAATATAAAGATGTAGCATCAATGGACGTTATGGAATTATGACGATGTATACTTTATACTTTATGTGGTTCCGGGGCAACCTGCCGAACCCTACGCCGTGTCAGACGACGCAACGGAGACTGTTAGGTCGTCGCCGATTGTTTTTTTTTTGTCTGATTTTTACTGTTTTATGTGCTATACCTATTGTTTTTGTTTTTAGTTTCACAGTGCTTTGGTTTTACTGTTATGCTGTGTAACTTATTTGAATAATAAATAATAAATAAATAAATACTAATTAGGGATGTACCGACTAGTCGCCGACTAGTCGGGAAAGCCGACTATCCGGCCGCATTTATAGTCGGCGATTAGTCGGCGACTAGTCGGCAAAAAGGGCCGATTAGTCGGCACTTCATTAGTGATAGAAAAACAGTACAAAATTAAATTACCAGCTAAAAATTATGTTTGTATTATGTTGCTATTAGTAATTCCTTTTTTTGTCAAAACAACAAATATCTGTTATCACCACAGAAATAAATTTCCTACCTAGGATTATCGACTTCATAGGCAGGATCACTACCCACTAAGCCAAGCCGGTTGTTAAAAATGGAAAATGTATATAAATATTGTCATGAACCTTTGAACATCTGTAAAAAATCATGAAAAGCACGAACGAAGGACCAATAATGACATTCAAAATGTGAATTTATCGAAAATTATGTTCTGGCCGACTAATCGGCCACCCAAGCGCCGACTAGTCGGTAGTCGGCCTAGTCGGCCAAATCAATAGTCGGTACATCCCTAATACTAATGTCCACTTGAATAATATTGTCACAGTGTATCTATGACAGAATATAAAAATGTCCACATTGTATTTCATACATCTGGCTTTAGTCATTTATTTTTTTGTTTTTCAGAGAATATTTAATTTTAGTGGATTTTATTAACCTCTAGCGGCCCACCATACAAAAAATTTGCCAAATTTGAATCAAATCAAATCAAATTTGAACAATGTGGTCAATATTGTTATAAAGCATAGTTAAGTATAGTATTGGCACGCGTTTAGCGACGAATAAAAAAAATATATTTAAAAATTAAAAAAAACTGATAGTCACATCTTAATTTTAATACGTTGATAACTCTATATTAGAAATTTGGTTGATCTAACTTTTTGCGTTTGTAAGTTATTGATGATGGACGTTGACCGGCGAAAATGCACTGTGAACAAATACGTGAAAAATCCCCTTGGTCTGGGTCAATGATTGCTAAATTGTTGAATTTCCAGAAAACTACTAGGCAATAATTATTGCCCAAATCATTATTTCATTAAAGGACAATTAAATAATAGTGGCAAAATAATTCAAAATATCCACTCCTTGCGGTCCACACGGAATCAACAGACAAAAAAGATGGATGAAAATCTTGTTCAGAGGATGATGAATACTATTTTCAGAAAAGTCCGTAATTTTGTGCATAAACATACTGAATGATTGAAATATATGTGACACGCTATAAATTAATAAACGATCTTTTATATTCTGCAATAAAAAATATTGTTTACTTTTTTCTTTTCATTTAAAAATTAAATTCCTCCCATCGCGTACCAATTCTAAATTAACTATGCTTTATGCACTAAATATATCATATTTGTATAACAGGAGCCTTTTAAGGGGTTAATTTTATTTATAGATAAGTAACTATATTATGAACGGCTTAAGTAAAGAAAGTAGACATTTTTATACCTAGTCATTTTTAGGGTTCCGTAGTCAACTATTTATATAAGACATTTACATACTGTGAATGTAGACATTTTTATACTTTGATAGTAGTCATGTTTATATTCAGACTAGACAATATTGAAACGTTTTGATTTGAAGTATTGACTTTCTAATACTCGGACAAATTTATGTTTTTAAAGTAGACATTTTTAAACCGCCATATTTCCTTATAGTCCTTATACGCATAAACCATAAAGCGAGCTTATACTTTATTCGTTTATAACAAACATAATAACAACCAATTTACAATAAATAGCTCAAAACTTCTTCACTACAACTCGTCTGTACTCGAACTGGCCACTGTCACTGCATTTCCGCCATTTTTATAACAATCCAAGGTGGCGGGAACCAGTGACTAGTATGAGTCAATTGATATTCTTTAATACTTTCATCATAAATAATAGTAAGATAAATCGTAATAAGGCATTAATAAATAATTACTCTTACAATAGGTATCCGACCGACACTTTTTATTTACCTAGTTTTTGAACCTGGATAGATTTGTAATATAAATTTACCCTTTTACCCAGCAAACCCTATCTAATAGTACCTAGGTAAGTATTTCCATCTAAATGCACTAAGTGCTCTTTGCTGCAGTTAAATTGCTCAAGCGGCCCGACACGTGAAGCCTTTTACCTCAACGCCACAGTAAATGTTATGCTCCTGTAGTTAAAAAAAATGTTTGAAATTTCCTATAATATTAATAAATGGAGGAAAGAGCTTGAATTGTTTTATGTACCGAAGAAGGAAGGATACCATTAAGGTTATTTTTTTTAATGTTTTCCGTAAGAAATCCGATTTATTATTTTTTATTTATTATTTATTGTTATTAAAATACAGTGACAAACTTATATCTAACATAATAGTCCCACAAAACTCTGGGACAGAACGAGTTTGTCTGTGGGGTCAACAGTCTCTCAATTACATAAACTTAATTAAATTAACTTAAAGAAAAGTCCGACTAGGGAACAAATCAAATTATTTTGTTGAATATTTTTTTTTTTTTGATTTGTTTTTTTTTCCACTACTATATATAAATTATAAATTCAAATAGATATCATACACGAAAGAAAAAGAACAAGGCCCACTGGTTTGTCTGTACGCGGCTAACGTCTTCACCACTAGACTTGGCGGGCGGGTGGTCTAGTGGTGAAGACGTTACGTAAGCTGAAGACGGGTTCGATTCCCGGCTCGGCCACCAATATGATATCTATTTGAATTTTAAAGAAAAGTCGTTGAACTTCTTAAATAATAGATAATATAAATTATTGTAATATATTTAGGTAATGTGTGATGGAGCTTACAACTCGAGTAAGTGGGTTAGTATATTCTTAGTGCGTTTTCAAATTTCCGATCCGATATCGGATGTAGGACAGCAATTCCCGTCAACTTTGTACAATGCCACGTCAGCAAATTTTAATTGATCCTATTTTGTTACCAACATTTAGTAATATAATTCGACTTTCGTAAGATATATACAGGATAATTGTTATAATTAAGAAAATATAGATACTAAAGAACCTTAATGACGAAATAAAACTTAATAAAATCTCAATTAATCAACAAAATCTTGGTAACAAAATAGGAATTAATAAAAACAAATTTAACTTTTCCCTTAATTTTTGTACAAAGTTGACGGGAATTGCTGAGGAAGGATTTCATAGGCAAAAATCAAAGATGGCGAGTTAACCATGTGGGATATCGGTCCTACATTCGATATCGGATAATGTGAAAACGCACTTAGCTCCGTATATGTTGACCCCTCTATTTTTTTATTAAATCAGAACCGTCATTAAGAAGCCTTGAACACAGCAACTTGACTTTTTTGTGCTAAGTTACCATTCCCCTACGAGCAGCGTCATAACCATCAGAGGTGTAAAGAACCGACGTCAAAGTGTTTTTCTTGCTCAGTGACATATTTGTGAATCTTGCACTTTCTGCTACGTATACGTAGGTATAATCTACACGGCATTAGAAAACCGTAAGACTCTTAAAAGCTTTTATCCCGTCGCGCTGGAGCGACACAGTGCTTGGTTTCTGTTTGCTGCAGCTTAATTTACTGCTAGATTTTCACCAGGGACTTAACTTAAACAACTGAACTTAATCTAACACACAACATACCTATTTACATGAAAAGTATTTACAAATAGAAGCCAGCTCGGCGCCGGATGGTAGGGTGCCCAGTAGGCTGGTAGGATTGCCGCGCTGGATTTCGATGCTAACCCGCAGAGCAAGAAAGGAGCCAACCTCTATCTTCAAAATGTACTAAACAATCATAAATTACCGTTACTGATAGAGCGTTGAAAATTGTATGCGTATAAGTATTGTCCAGATGTTATATTTTTGAGGACAGAGTGCAGGTTTTTAAAGAGCCGAAAAGGCAAAATCTCAATCATCATTATTACTTTTTGGACTTTTTCTCTGTTGATACTATAATTTAACGTGCGAATCACTCAGGAACGCTTCTTATGTCTATTATTTTCATCTTAATAAATATCTATTAAAACGATGGTCTCCTAGTCCACGGGAATAATGTTATCTACCTCAGGAAAGAAGTACATCCCTACGTAAATATACCTACTTAGTTGCATTTCAAGCAACAGGTTACAATAATATCTACTCAAATGAATACCCGTGCAATATAATATTTTATTCTAAGTAATTTTATTCTAAATAATTAATTAATTAATTATTTCTCGCAACGTATCGCACTGGCGATACAGCGAGGAAATGCCGCCAGCATAATGGGCACCATGCCGCAGGCGGATTTGTTAGATGGTTTTTTCTTTTTATAATTGGGTTCTTTTATTTTTATTATTATTTTCTAATTATTTCTTTAGTATTATTTATTATAAGCTTATTTTTAAGTAGTGATTTAGTTATAATTTAGTTTTATTTTATTTGTAAGATTTTAATTTAAGTGTTTTTATAAGTATGTTTTAATGGTTATTAATTGATTAAAACATGACTATATGGGCAGTATTTATAAAATTGTGCCAGGAAGCGTGTGAAGTTTATAAGCGTAAACTTTTAATAAAACCCAATAAGTAATTAAAAATATAGGTACATTCAAGTAGATACTTGAAGCTGTTTAATTATAAAAGGAAGGGAATTAGCATCTAAATTGGGTGTCACGAGCAAGTCAAGTCAGAACAATCCTGTTTTAAACATCAAGCCCCATTCAACAATCTTTGCTTCCGATCCGAGTAAATTAGAAACTTGGCTCGTAACGGCAAATAACAAACTCGAAGTGAAATCATTCGGATGGGAGTTTCGAATGATCACTTGAAGTACTCAGTCGCTTAGTAGTTGGAAGCAAACGGCCTCGTCAGAACTTTGCTGTAGCTATGCAATTATACCTACGTACAAGGTACCGTACCGTAAATCTAGATTTAATTAGGAAAAAAGCGTTTTCACTTTTTTTAAAATATTTTCCTAATGAGCAGAGGTGCCTGTGCAAAAAGTTTTAACTACCTACAGATGGAATTCTATCTGCCTGACCTTCATAATATTTAGTCCTGCTGCTGATAAACTGGTTCCTTAAATCAGTATTCACCTCGAATGAAAACGTCTCCACCCCATTTTTAGGGTTCCGTAGTCAACTAGGAACCCTTATAGTTTCGCCATGTCTGTCTGTCCATCCGTCCGTCCGTCCGTTCGCAGATAATCTCAGTATATAAGGGTTTACTAAAATCATGTTTTGATAATATTAATATTTTCGGAAATAATCGCAAAAAAAAGTGTGCCGCCCCTCTCTAACTTTTGTACCATATGTTTAAAAAATATGAAAAAAATCACAAAAGTAGAACTTTATAAAGACTTTCTAGGAACATTGTTTTGAACTTGATAGGTTCAGTAGTTTTTTGAGAAAAATACGGAAAACTACGGAACCCTAACACTGAGCGTGGCCCGATACGCTCTCGGCCGGTTTTTCGTCTACCTGCGAAGACAGGGCCAGTCTGATTGGGACCCGTAATTAGTATAATAAATTACTTGAATTTGCAATCAGTGTCGACTCGGCAACGATTCTCACTGATTAAGGTACCATTGGCTTCGCGTTTGCTAAAATGCAGGGGTGGTTAACACGTTCCGAGCAATTTCGAGCGTTAATTGCGTGTAATTTGGCCCGTAAATTACTATTGTTACTTTATTTTATTGCTAGGGAGTTACAAATGTTACAATCGATCCACGATCGCTATCGCTTCGAAGACGAAGCGCTTTTTGTCTCTCTACCACTCGTAGGATGTTAGCGAAATGACAGGTCTGTGCTATCAATCACTCTACCATCATTATTAGTGCGTGGCGCGACAGTTGCGTTTCGACCACCACATAGCGAATCTAATTTACAGAAATTCCCGTGAAATTGCCCACATGGCGAGTTGCGTTAAAATTTCACATTTCGTGTACTTAATCACCACTACGATATTCCATATTTTGTCGTATACTGGTTAACACCGTGTGGATCTAGCCTGACTCGCTTTCGTGTTCTCGCACTGTTTAAATGGACCCTTAGTCCTGCACAAGCTGAAAAAATTGTGTCCCATGATTTGAAACAAAATAACGCCCAAGTTGCCAGGTTTATTACCTACTGCAGGTCGCTGTCTCCCCAATATGTCCACGGCCAACGACGTGCTGTAACACGATATGACATGAAGTAGGTGCTCTTACACTGGCGCCAGGCGGTCTCACATAAAAAAGAAATAAGTATTTAATTTTCTAGCTGAAGTCTAAAATAGACTGTTGAGGCAATTCAACAAGGATGATGTCGACATATCCTCGGTGCATCGCTGTAATACGTTATGCGAGGAAGTGCCTGTTATTAATACTTACAAGATACTTGCTGTAATAACAAGTTGTAAGTCGTTTAAAAATTGAGGGAAGGCATGGAAAAATTCACACTCATCTTCAGTTGGCCACGGATATGTCTTAAGTACCAAACGCAAAATGATAATACATACATCCGTATGTTTAGTTATGAACCTACATATTTTTCCTTTTTGATAGTGGAACGTACCACATTACAACTCATAAATGCAGATGTCAATGGCAATAAAAAAACCGGCCAAGAGCGTGTCGGGCCACGCTCAGTGTAGGGTTCCGTAGTTTTCCGTATTTTTTTCAAAAACTACTGAACCTATCACGTTCAAAATAATTTTCCTAGAAAGTCTTTATAAAGTTCTACTTTTGTGATTTTTTTCATATTTTTTGAACATATGGTTCAAAAGTTAGAGGGGGGGGGGACGCACTTTTTTAGGGTTCCGTAGCCAACTAGGAACCCTTATAGTTTCGCCATGTCTGTCTGTCCGTCCGTCCGTCCGTCCGTCCGTCCGTCCGTCCGTCCGTCCGTCCGTCCGCGGATAATCTCAGTAACCGTAAGCACTAGAAAGCTGAAATTTGGTACCAATATGTATATCAATCACGCCAACAAAGTGCAAAAATAAAAAATGGAAAAAAATGTTTTATTAGGGTACCCCCCCTACATGTAAAGGGGGGGCTGATTTTTTTTTCATTTCAACCCCAACGTGTGATATATTGTTGGATAGGTATTTAAAAATGAATAAGGGTTTACTAAGATCGTTTTTTGATAATATTAATATCTTCGGAAATAATCGCTCCTAAAGGAAAAAAAAGTGCGTCCCCCCCCTCTAACTTTTGAACCATATGTTTAAAAACCGGCCAAGAGCGTGTCGGGCCACGCTCAGTGTAGGGTTCCGTAGTTTTTCGTATTTTTCTCAAAAACTACTGAAGATATCAAGTTCAAAACAATTTTCCTAGAAAGTCTTTATAAAGTTCTACTTTTGTGATTTTTTTCATATTTTTGAAACATATGGTTCAAAAGTTAGAGGGGGGGACGCACTTTTTTTTAGTAGGACTTTATAAAGACTTTCTAGGAAAATTGTTTTGAACTTGATAGGTTCAGTAGTTTTTGAGAAAAATACGAAAAACTATGGAACCCTACACTGAGCGTGGCCCGACACGCTCTTGGCCGGTTTTTTTTTCCTTTAGGAGCGATTATTTCCGAAAATATTAATATTATCAAAAAACGATTTTAGTAAACCCTTATTCATTTTACTACGGAACCCTAAAAAAACCGTTAATCTGAAGATTTGGGTTGGAGTCCCATTATGTTAGCGAGAGTTGATCACTGTTAATTGTTTCATTGCGATTGATATCTGCATTTGTAATTTGCGAATAAAGGCAAAATTTGAAGATGCAACGCAACCGTACCTCTCTCGCCGGCGTTACCCGGCAAATGGGGCAATACGTCATCTGCGGGGTTAATTAAATCTGGAGGTACTGCGAGCGCGCCAAATTCAGGGAGCCAAGCAATCGGTGTGTATAAACATGACACGGGTGAGGTATAAGTTATACTCGAACACGCAAATTAAAAGTAATTAGAATTTTATAAGGGCTTATAAAGGCCTAAGCGGAGCATACACGGTGAAAGAAAATTATTTTCAATCATTATATCAAACAAAGGGATCCGCCTGTCACCACACGGGACAAAATTAAGTAAGTAATAGTTATTTGTTTTACAAGGGGGCAAAGTTGTTGTTTAACCGCACGTGCCAATATTGATAGCCGAGCAAGCGAAAGATTCCAAAATTGAACCGCGAGCGTAGCTAGTGGTTCAAAAAGTGGAATCTTGAGCGTTGCGAGGGTTTCAAGGCACGAAAGTTAACCAAACTTTGCCACCGAGTGAAACACAATATTTTTTACCACACCAACACGAACAAAATACTGACTATAAAACATCAAATTCATCAATTTAATTCAATATTTATGATTCAAAATCATCATTTATAATAAGTAAAATACATGTACCAGTTAGCTTAAGACATCAAGTTAAAATTTGTATGCAATTACTTTGCACTCTTGTGGATAAAATGCAATTTTGCTATCTGTTTTCGAATAGCAAAGAGAGCCTTTACCAGTTGGTGTGGTGAAAATACTTACCTATTTATATTTCACGTGATAACTGCATCATTCCCAAAGTATACACTACAGTAGACCTTTAAACCAAAGTGTAGGATAAGTAAAGTCAGGGCTTGGTGTCTTGCTTTCGCTGATCGTAGTAACTGTAACTCAGTGACCCATAGAAAGTTGTGATGTATAAATTGATTATGTGATCCGCTACCATCTGCTAACTCCGTGGAAGTATGTCACGTCATTTTATAAGTTTGTTACTGTCAGAGCGGCTTATCTGTTGATTGCCCAGCCAGATGAGACTTCTATGTAAAGTTGATGTTTACTTTTTTTCACCTAAGTAGGTACTAGAATATTTTCTGCAATTTTATAACTTTCACAAGGCTTTGTTTAATAAATGCGTACTGGTTTTACTTAAGACCAGCCAGAACCCATCAAGAAGAATATTGTACAACCAATTTCTTTTCTGATCAAATCGGTTGATTTGATCGTCAAATCTGGACTAGAATTTACTGAAGCATTATTAACACTCAATTTGATTTTGTTACGCAAAATAAAAATATTGCAAATGAACAAATTAACTTTTGTTCTCATTTTTTCACATTTCAATTTAATTACACGGTAGGCTGGTATAATATGAAAATTATATCAAACATCACACGCCGTGTTTTCGTGAAATATTAAATTCGACCTGTCCCGTTTTCCGGGACGACGGAATAAGCAAAATGCCAAAACCGCTTTGAATCGCTGCGAGCGTGTTTATATTTGTTTGGGACACAATAGAAAATGATTTCGGCAAAAAGCTATGTGCCTGTGTAAACTCCTTTGAAGAATAAGTACTGTACTTTTGTACTTTTATTAATTTTGAAAACATACTTGGGTTTATTTGACTTTTGTTTTCTTATTAACTGATATATTGTAATTATTTCAATTTATTTTTATATTAAAACCTTAAGCAAATGCTTTTTTATGATAAAATAAACTTTATACAATTGTATTATACAATTTGTATAGCAGTTCCAGTCACCATTTTTCCCACAGTAACAAAAGATTAATTCGGTATAGGTACAAAACTAATTCAATAAAGTATCTGACGTATTTACCGTAAGATATTTTATTGAATTAGTTTGAACCAATTTGTATTAGGTGAAATATTAGGCTAACTAACGGTAGCCAGAAAATTGGAAGATAAATCTCAATGACTGCGCTGCAAAAGCAACTTTTGTCTCACAACACTTTTATATTTAGTATTTAACTGGTCAATTTACTTGTTCACACGTGCGATCTCAGCTCTTTTCGAGTCCACTTTATTAAGCCATCAAAGACAAGCCGTCACTCTTATAAGGACTGACTATCAGATCGCGGGACGATATCGGCTTGTAGGTTAAAAAAAACAACACGACATAACTGACAAGCCTTTACCTATTGTCCACGGAACTGTTATAATTATACAGGGTGTCCCACGGCGATGCCACATGGAGGGAAAGTAGTTTTTCTCGCACCCTGTATGTTTTTTCCAAAATCTGTAAATGCCATTTTTCATCAATTTGAAATTGATGGACGGTCCCCTTAGACTATTTTCATGTAGGACTACGGGATCTCATAGCTGCCCTTACTGACCCGCTATCAAAATACACCCTGTATAAGTCCTCATAGTAAAAATTAAAAAAAAATTAATGCACTTTTACTAAGTTTTGAAAATAAAATGAAGTCTTCTTTCAGAAAAATATGCTATCTATGATATTTAAGGTACTTTCCCTCCATGTGGCATCGCCGTGGTACACCCTGTATTTTTGAACTGAGATGATTTTGACAAAAAATATTACCTATGTAAATTATTTATTCTTTCAAAATATTTTGCGAATACGTATGCGTAATTCGAATTTTTTTCAAGTAGTCACAGAATTCATCCCGTTAAAAAATATACAGTCAGTGCGCGCCCCTTTAATGTTCGTAGCTGTAAGTAGTTCGTAGTCAAAAGGGCAGAACCCTTAGTAATGAGGTTAGGTGGAACACACTGTTAGGCTTCCGTTATTACCATAGGAGTGGCCGTTACCTGGGAAATGGCTATTCCCGTCGAGTTAACACCTGTTTCAGTGACACTTGACTTAATGACATGCCCTAGAGTAATCGCCTCGAGTGCCGCTTGTAAAGCCTTGAACTTAGGCTGATCGTAGTTAAATATCGCAAACATAATAATATATGTATACATTCATTACTATGCGGAGATGTATTCAAAAGACTTTGGGGTAACGATACATCTGCGAGTGCTAGGGCTAATCGCCGTGCCGATAAGTTTTTCATCAAAAACACAAATTTTGCAAATTAAATTTACAAAATTCTTATCGATTACCGATGATACATGAAAATAGACTAATAACTTAATAATTTATGTTGTCGTCGAGCTGCTCCAATGATCGAGGCAAGAGATTGTCATCAGGATAATAACTCTGATATGTTATAATTTATAATTGTATCGATGAGTATAAACCTATGAAAAAAGTACAAAAGATCTTGTATGTACCAACATATTTTTTTTTATACAATTACGTAACTAGCCCTCTGTTAGTATGTTTATAACTTATAATTATTACCATTCTAATAGTTGAACATGAATTTCACGTTTTTTCGCTAATTAAAATAATTAAAGTGGTGCGAGGTACAACAAAGGCAAGGAGGTAAACTGATAAAATCTGCTCTGAAGATGTCGTGTCAGTTTAAGGCTAAGTTCAGATGAACGCGCGGTGACGCACGGTCCCGCGCGGTTCAGGCTGTTCAGATGACGGCGGCGTACACGCGGCAGTCTAGCGTGAACATTCAGTGATAATGAACGTGGAGGAGGCATTTTGCTTTTGGTTCTATACCTCAAACTGCGACGTTGTCGTCGAAAGCAAAGGCGATACTAGGTGCACCCTGTGTTAAATCAGATACTTTCTTTAAGCCTGTTTGTGACTTTATATCCCATACTAAGACTACACGTTGATTGATTTTTCAACTACTTTAGGATGTCCATTGCACCCTTTGATTTTGGTATGATTGCGTAGAAATGGATTAGCAACCTACAGATGGTGCTATAAGATATTGCATGTCACTAAAAGATATTTCGTCCTCCATTTTTCGTGGCTCCGTGTGTCTGTCCGCCTCAAACCGCGCGAGTCAACTGAACAGGTCGATACTTGATTGTAGATCTTGAGCCGCGCGGCACCGCGCGGTACAAGATTTTGCGCGCGGTGCACGGCGGCCCGCGCGGTCACGCGCGGCAACGCGCGGTCATGTAAACAACGCCATTGATTTTGTTACAATCTTAAAGCGCGCGGTGAGAAAACCGCGCGTCACCGCGCGTTTATCTGAACTTAGCCTAAGTTGCGAAAAACCCTTACAACTATAAGTAGTAACATGACTGAGAGTCCGAGAAACATAAAAATAATACTTATTCAGTAATGTGCGCCAGTTACAAAGAAGTCTGTGTAATTTCGACGAATAAACAACTTTGACGTTTTCGTTAACGAGCAAAATATTAGGTACGTACTCTTTTTTTCTGAAGAATGATATCATTTCAACCCAATGTATTTTCATGCACCTAGGTATTATGAAATTCTTAGAATCGAAAAATTACGTGTAAATGTTTACATACAGAAGTTATGTTCACTGATAAGCGATAATTAACTACTTTTTTTAAGCATTAACCTACCCCTACTATATAAACAAATACACATGAGAAACAAATTAAACAACAGTTCCACGTATTCAATGGATGTCTTGTATTTTATCAGCAAAAAGTTACGTTGTCTTGTTTTTTCTAGAAATCGTCACTACTTTTAAAAAAACTTGTATCTTCGTCTGTCAATGAAAAGAAAATTGTAGTAAGTATGTATGAAATGCATATAGACTTACTGCGTTTTAACTTTGAGGAACACCGTGAGATACGAGATTTTTTTAAAGTAGTGACGAAATGTACTTAATACTTATCTAATTGTTTAGTACTTAAAAATACCCAACCTTTGACATTATTGGCTATACTTACCTATATACCATTTCGTGTATTTGAATCGTACCTAGATTGATATTTCAACATTTTACGCATTTTTATTAGGGCTCGGAAAGTCGAACGCACGGGTCGAACGCATGCGCACGCATATTCATACTCTAACTAACGACAGATTTTTGGTCGGCGACAGCCCATTCTGCGTCGATAGATTTGGGGAAAACCATACTTCCATAATAGGCTAGTTTACTAATCAACAGGCCTCGGATTATTTTTCGCATGGTAAGATGAAAGAAAACTATGGAGTCGATATTAAAACTAAACTTTAATTCATATTCATACTCATACTCACTAATTTTCTTAGTCCCGTAATACTTTTGTCCCTTGTGCAGGTTGACAGATCGAAAATGTTAATCGAAAATTAATCTTACTGAATGTAATTAAAATTATTTATGTGGTGTGATTTGGGAAGCCTTTTGCTTGGTAAAGGGTTACATTTACCTTGTAACTATATCAAATTAGTTACTATTTTGTTTGGTTCAGACTACTTTGTTGCGATAAACGTAATGCTAAGTACTAGCTGATTTATCAAAAATCATTTGCATGTCAATGTCATGTCAATCATTCACGACGCGATGTGTCACTTAATTATTTATTGCAATCGGCGCGTGCAATAATTACGTAAACAATTATGTCTGATCCGCAAGTTTCTGCAATTTTATACAGAATAGAACCTTACAAAGATCTAAAATACGATCATGAGAAATGTGTTACTAGTACTTACCATTACGTTTACCGCAACAAAGTAGTCTGAACCAAACAAAATAGTAACTAATTTGATATAGTTACAGGGTAAATGTAGCCCTTTACCAAGCAAAAGGCTTCCCAAATCACACCACATAAATAATTTTAATTACATTCAGTAAGATTAATTTTCGATTAACATTTTCTATCCGTCAACCTGCACAAGGGACAAAAGTATTACGGGACTAAGAAAATTAGTGAGTATGAGTATGAATGAATATGAATTAAAGTTTAGTTTTAATATCGACTCCATAGTTTTCTTTCATCTTACCATGCGAAAAATAATCCGAGGCCTGCTAATCAAGTTTAAACCAGTAAACATCAACAAAGCAAATGTATACAAATTAGAACTACGACTAATCAAGTTTAAACCAGTAAACATCAACAAAGCAACGAAGTATTTCAAATTAGAAGTACACATAATAAGTTTAAACCAGTAAACATCAACAAAGCAACGAATGTATACAAATTAGAACTACACAATAGGCTAGTTTCCTAGAAGTCAAATCAGCTTATTTTTATGAACTGTCAAAACGATTTGCTAATATGGAATTACTATGAAGTACTGAGGAGTGACGTCACGGTCAATTCATTTACTTTAATAAAGTAAAGATATAATATATCTTTCTCTTTGACTTATTAAATAGAAAATATGTTTAAAAATAACTGCTGTCCATATTTTTCTTCTAATTATGTGGTGCTTTATTTCGTGCACTGCATAAAATATTTTATTTGAAGTATTAGGAAACTATATTTAAATGCGTGAGAATTTAACGTAAACGCATAGCTGGTTATAATACTACTTAGTTACAAACCTGCATATTTAAAAACCACCAGCAGAGTCAGCAAATGATTGGCGCGAGAGTATGTCGCCGCGAGATATACTATCCGTCCTTATGTCATTAACACAATTAGAACACATGCATGCCTGTGCTTACTTTTTAGCAAATAAATATTTCGATTTGATTTGATTTGAACAAGACGTGTGATCTATCTCGCGGCGACACACTTTCGCGCCAATCATGTGCTAACCCTGCAGTAATGAGACTCAAAGGGATAGTGTTCACGGTTGAAAAGGGATATTCATCAAGTTTTAAACTTGTAAAAGATTTACCACCACTTGCCACTTGGTAACTACAAGTGGAAATGCAGCGATGTTACCTAAACTTTGAGGGAGCGTTGTCTCTGAAGTATCCTTGCCTTTGAGACTTGCCTTTAAAGGGGGTCAGAAACTGAGGAGCTATACAGTCTGATTATAATTATTGATTTATAATAAAATTAGATTCTAACCGATATGATTCCCTACTAATGCGATATCGAACAGCCAGTTAAAAGTGAACAACAACAGATAGCGGGCAGCCAAGATGAACTTTATTAATTTGGTAAACATTTGTGAGCGTGTTTAGTAAAACGTCCCACTTTGTCGGTGACCACCAAGGCGAGATTCACTTGTAACTATCTTTATATGAATAAACTGACAAAGTGGCTTTAGATTATAGCAATCGACAAAGTGGGACGTTTCCGGAATCACCTATTCGAGAGAGAATCCGACCCTGCCAAAATTGAGGTTTTTCTTGAAAATATTTGAATATGATCCATATTGATATCCCCTGTATTGTTCGAATGCAGCTTTAGGTACTTAGATAAACCATATCGCGGCACTTGAACCTCAGGTCAAATTACATCTACCTAAGTCATCTATATAAGCTGTTAACAGGCGAAACTGTTTCAGTTATCGCTTATTACTAGTGTGTAAATATACTCTTTTAATATTATTTACCTATTTTTGAGTGTCGACATGTTGGTGAAACTCGTCCTCGCCGCCGTAATGGCAGTTGGTAAGTTCAATCAATCAAATTCATTTGAATAAAGCCTTAACACAAACAAAGCTGGTTATGTTTGTTCTATATTCTGCGCTCATTTTCAATTTCCTCCAGACAATATATTATAATTTAAAGGCTTTCTAAAATTAAAGAGCACGGGACATATTTACCACAAAAGCATAATAACTGTCTTGGCAATAGGTGACGGAACCAATTATGATTGAATATTTTTTGTCGATCCAATTTTTTTTCTAAATGCGGAAGTTGCAATGTAGGACCTAAATAGGGTATAAGTCCATTAGCACTTAAGACCGTTGTGAATTGACTGTAAATGACTTGAAACTACTTAAATATTTACACTTTAGCATATCGCTAAGGTCTACACGGAGCGAATAGTATATTTCATATCTTTTCTCTTTTATAAAATTTCTTTGATAAAATAATATGTTTTTGGAATATATGTGATTACTTGTATTTTACAGGAGTTCTGGGGGGCACAATACCCGAGGAGGAGAGGTGGCTTAATTCGCTCATCACAGCAGACTTTTGTGAAAGTGGCAAGTTTCAACAAGTGCTGGTAAGCAGTGCCCATGTAATAAGCTCTGCAGTTTAAAATGGAGATACGGAGTGATGAAAATGTCACATTTCTTCTACTGAAAATATATTTTCACAATTAAGACAGTATCCAAATAAATACCCAACAGCTAAAAAGATTGCATTAAAAATACCTGTTCCAAAAACAGATAGCGGGCAGTCAAGATGAACCCCTCTAGTGTGGATGTAGTTCTGACAGTACACCTATTCGGCAAACCACAATATTAATTATTCGTATCAACGGCGAATCAACATGACATGTCAATTTGACTGAGTTGATTCCCCACCCCCCTGTTTAATATAGTCAGACCTAAGCCCGGATTTAGAGACGTTTGTATGGCTCTTGGACTTCCATCAGGGACCAGCCCTAAACACATAATATACTTATTGAAATTTAGTAAGTCATTTTCTTAATTTCGGAGATAATTAAAGTACCTCAATTTTGTTTTCCAGACATCTATGTCAACATTTAAGCAATGCGTGACAGAGGTATATTCTGACCCGAATTTTAGGGCTGAAGTTAGGATGGCAAAGTATTTGGACGACCAGCCCAGAATCGTTAAGGCGTAAGTATTATTTTATTATCGAGGTATGATACTATAATCTAGACAGTACAAAAAAATCAATATGTCTACACCACCCTGCATAATGTGTAAATGTGTATAGGTACCTAATATAAAATTCCGGAAAATCATACCAGGTAAATCGGGTTCAAACCAAATTTTCGGTTTTAAAAAACAGGAGTAGTAAAAAGGTAGTCAATTTCTAAACATATTTATTATTATTTTATTTATTTATTTATACTAATGTCTCAAAATTGTGTATAAAATAAATAATCCCGATTTTCCGTGATCATGATGCATGCAGCTGCGTCGAAATATCGGGCGCTCGACAAAAATCAAAAAGGTAATCACTGTCTATATCCCGGTCAAAGTTTAATGAAAATAACCGTGAATAATTCAAAACTCTTACTTATTGTGTATAAATAAGTTACAAATCTAGTGCGAAAAGCTTTTCCTTCGTATTATATTTTTACGGAAACGTTCGTATTTGTCATGCTAGTTCAGACTATACTGTCAGTAAACCTTATACTGAGACTGACGGAAACAGCATTTGACATGTTCGTACAAAAGCTTCATTTTCCACAGGTTCTGCGATAAATCAGCCCAGGTGAAGACCTGCATCCGACCACTGGTTACAAGTATGTCCCCATGTTTCACGGCCAGCGGACTGCGAACCACGCAGAAAGTTTTTGACAAAGCACTGGACTTCTTCTGCGCTAGAGATGGAGAGAACACAATTAGTAAGTATGAATTTACGACAAAATACCTAGGTATAATTAAGCCAAGATATTAATGCTGTACAAAAGAAAAAGGAAAATGCTTGAAACACAATTTTTGACTTCGTAACTTTGTTTAAACTAGCTAGAAGGTAAGATATCAAAATTCTCCGACTGTACTCCTTCAGCCGCGGGTTTGAACTAGTTTTAAGGTACAACTCAACCTACTCATTTTCTAACAACTCAGTTCTAAAAAAACACATTAAGTAGCGTTGTTTTATCACAGAGCTTATATTCCTATCTTCTGTCTCCATGCAGAAATATTTTTCATTCAATTTACACGTATGAACAGGGTACGCAGCCGAATGGCACAAATGCTCACGAAATGCTCACGACACAAAACGCTCGTATATCTATCTCTATCGCTCTTGCGTATTGGCGCGACAGAGCCAGACTACCTTTCGCGGCGTTTCGTTTTCGTTTCGCGTCGCAGAAATGCCATTCGGCTACGGCACCTGATATACATATTTACACTCATGTACCTATTTAATTGCTTGTGATTTTCCAACAAGCATGCATTTCGTGGCAAGCAAACCCTTTATTTGAAACCTTTTTTCTGTTACAGCGTTCATAAGGGAAGGTGGATCAGATTGCCTGGAACGGAAGCAGCAAGATCTGCAAACCTGTAAAGATAGCAAGAAGCCCGAAATCACTCGCCTCATTGGTGTATATGGAAGTGGGACGGCCATTCCGGAAAAGGTCAGTATGCTTTTGAAACAGACTTTGAAATCAAAAAACGAAGACATTTTGCACGGAACCTTCAAGGTACCAATTTTGAAAACGACACCAATTTGGATCATACCAACGACATGTATTTCGTAATAGAGAGTAAAAATATAGAGTAGTAGATTTCTCAATGAACGTCTTACTGTATTCAAACTATGCATCAAAGATTGAGCAAGATGTCCTGTCATATGACATCTGTCAGTGTTAAGAGTGACATTTATTCAAACAAAAACGTTATTTTTGACAAAGAACCATATTGTATCGACGTGTAGATCTAATATTGAACATTAATTAAACTTCGAACCGGGCCCTTTATTTTAAATATTCACAAAATTAAAACTAACTGATGGTATCATTGATGATAAAGTTTTTCTACTCCCGAACTGTTATTCGTCATTTACAGGGCGGTGCATAGATCTTTAAACCCCTACATTAAAAGTCTATTCCCCAAAGCCAGCGTCCGCCGGCTTTCCGCGCATGCGCGCAGTATCGAAAAAACTGAAAACGCATTGTTTGGCTATGTAACCATGGCAACGTATTGTTACGATACTGCGCGCGTGCGCGGGAAGGCTTTGGGCAGTTGAGCTGACAGTGCAAACCTTTGCGTCAAAATACAGGAAACAGTGTGAATTTCACGAAAGTTATTCAAGAAAACTATTGGAAACTAAGTGCATGGTCGTAGAAAAACTATTATATGCAACGGTGTTTAACTGAGTCAAAAAATACTCGTGGCGTCTTAATAACAATTTTCGGCTTCGCCTCAAATTGTTACCCACGCCACTCGTCTTTTTTAACCTCCTTTAAACGCCTGTTGCATAAAATACTATTTATTGTCCATCTCTTTCAATGAAACTTAATATCGTTTCTCATTTACAGGAGAGATGCAAACTAGACAAACAAGAAAACGACTGCGGAATAGTCGCAGTAAAAGCCTGCGGGAAACCCAATCTCGATAAACTTTTGAAGCAATTGATTGATTCTGTCGATATGAACTGCGAGGAATGTAAGTAAAAGTGTGAATTTTCAAAAAAACACGTACTTATAAGGGCCACTTGCACCAACGAAAATGGAGGGTTAACCCGAAGGTTAACCCATCATTTTATATGGAATTTGACAGATGACAGCCCACTAACAATGAGTTAAGTGGTTGGTGCAAGTGGACCTAAGGGAAACACACACATTTTGGACATCTTGCACAGATCACCCGAGCCCCAAACTATTTTGTACTATGGGTACTAGGTATGTAATTCATCACTAAAATGCCCTTATTGGAACACAGGACTATTGGTTTCCCAGGGGGGTGGCTGCCCTCCAGGCTGAAATGAATGATTACTGATAAATTTGAAACACACAACAAAAATATTCGAAAGAAATCCTATAATCCCATTCTAGAATAAGAAAGAAATTCTATAATTCATTCGTTTAGATCTGCATTCGCATTTCCCTATGATTTCATTCCTACTAATAGTACCGTAACGTAAGTCAACATATTATAACGTACATGAAATTGGAAACAAAAAAAAATCATTATGCTGATATAATTTAATAGGATCCATTTTTTTGCAGAAATCAAGGACCAGAAACCGGCTTGAAGCAGGAAAACCGTCCAGTAGAATAAGGGCCAGTTGCATCAACCACATTTGACAGACACATCATCGTTACGCAGCAGACGTCTATGGAACTTCCCACACAAAAAAAAATTACGAACGAACGCTTTAACGATGACAGACGGTTTGATGCAACCGGCCCTTAGTAATTAAACTTCATTTAACCGAACATTACCGTACCTAAATATTATGATCCATATGAAACGTCAAAATTTGAATATACATACATAGTGTATAAATATAATGTAATAAAGATAACCATTGCACATTTAATTTGTTTTTCTTTTTAATCCAATTTAATTGATTTTCGACTAGATGGCGCTAATAATTATTAATATTTGACAATTTTAACACATATCAAATTAAGAATATGGATCAAATTGTAAAAACTGAGGCACAGATTAATAATAAGTTACTAAACTGAGGTTTAAAAGTTTTAATCCTGTGTCGAGACACGGCATAGAGTACATAGAGTGATAGACAGACATGTACTGTGACTACAAATGTTACTTTGCCAGTAAACTTTAAACAATAACAGAATTGATTTGTAAGGTGCCTAGGACAGTAACTAGAATCTGACCAGCGAGTCGCTGCACAAGCATTTTTTCAGAATTCTATATATGGCAACAATTTTACGTGTAAAACTGACTGTCAACCTCTGTTCGTACATAACCTCAACCTTTGTCTCAGTGCATTTATTACGGATGTTATAATCGCTAAACCGATCAGGAGCAGTGTGAAAAGCATGCTATTTTAGATAATCTGTAACTGGAATCAGGTTTGAAATGATGAAAATGAACGAATACTGAAAAAAAAAACGAATATTCGCATTATGCTTCGGGTTACCAGTTAAAGATTTTTTTGAATTTGCCGTTTTTTTTTGTGCAGCGATTCGATGATGGTTAGACTCTATATGAAAACTCTTCAAAAATATATAATTCAATTGTTTAGGCAAGGATTATTTATATAGGATTTTCATACTTCATACTAAGAATCGTACCTCGATTTTTTAGCGCCACCTATTAAATACTATCATAACTACACTGATGATGCCTACAATTTTTTTTTAACGTGTATTGACATGATATCATGATTTTAAAATAAATAAATATGTCATTTGTTCTTATAAAAAATAAAAAAACCGGCCAAGAGCGTGTCGGGCCACGCTCAGTGTAGGGTTCCGTAGTTTTCCGTATTTTTCTCAAAAACTACTGAACCTATCAAGTTCAAAACAATTTTCCTAGAAAGGCTTTATAAAGTTCTACTTTTGTGATTTTTTTCATATTTTTTAAACATATGGTTCAAAAGTTAGAGGGGGGGGACGCACTTTTTTTTCCTTTAGGAGCGATTATTTCCGAAAATATTAATATTATCAAAAAACGATCTTAGTAAACCCTTATTCATTTTTAAATACCTATCCAACAATATATCACATGTTGGGGTTGGAATGAAAAAAAATATCAGCCCCCACTTTACACGTAGGGGGGGTACCCTAATAAAACATTTTTTTCCATTTTTTATTTTTGCACTTTGTTGGCGTGATTGATATACATATTGGTACCAAATTTCAGCTTTCTAGTGCTAACGGTTACTGAGATTATCCGCGGACGGACGGACGGACGGACGGACAGACAGACATGGCGAAACTATAAGGGTTCCTAGTTGACTACGGAACCCTAAAAACAAAAATATTTGGGGAAAATATGATTGTGGCCACTTCCAGGCTGCTAACAGCGCCATCCAGTTTTAAGCCTAAGACCGTTTTCACATTATCCGATCCGATATCGGATGTAGGAAGGATGTAAAATGTAAGATTTATGCGCATTCAGGTCTCCATTTATGTATTTAATAGATCATTATTACTAAAAAACGATATAAAACGCAAAGATTGCGGATTTAATGCCGATGGCACTCTCCTAGAACAGTTTTTGTCCGGGGCACCATCGAACTGGACCACCCGACCGACCATTCCGACCATTCCGACCATTTTTGGCATGCCGGACCCCCCGCCAGTTGTCGGCCGATAATATTTGTTAGTGTGCGTATATAATGTAGGTATACGTTTGTAGTAGTGTGCGTGACAAAAATGGCGTCTATTAAACAGCTGTTAATGATCGAAATTCAAATTAGTTGACAATTTCCATTGAAAAAAAAAGGTTGTAATGAATGCATCGGTCCGAATTGCGAATACTAGTTTTTTCATCTTTTAGTACTTAGATATAGTTGAATGTAAAATTATTTATTTTGCCTGACACTCTGAGTATTTTTTATGCTCGTTATTTTAATTTTACAATATAATATTTGGAATATAGTGCTTATAATTATTAAATATCAAACATTTTTTAAATATTTTTTGATACAAAATCATACTTCATTGATTTGGAACAATGCGTTTTATCGGACCTACATCCGACACTATCGGAAGCTTTTATCGGATGTAGGATGTCGGTCCGACACCCGATATCGGATCGGATCGGATCACATTATCCGATGAAAACGGCCTTGAAATCCTTCCGACATCCGATAAGATTGAAAAGTCTTAGGGGAAAGTTAAGTACTTAATTAATAAATAGGATTTCAGCTATATAACTATTTAGCAAAATTACTAAAGAGAGGTGCACTTGTCGTGTTTATTCAGTCAGCCTAGTTAGTTCCTATAATGAAAATACTAAAGCGTTGCTATAGTGACAATTTTCTTACTTAATTACCTAATAAATATTTTAATATAATACAATTTTTAACCCCCGACGCAAAAAAGGCGGGGACGTGTCTGTCTGTCTGTATGTTTGTCTGTGTCTACCTGTATGTATGTATGTCTGTCTGTCTGTGGCATCGTAGCTCCCGAACGGATGAACCGATTTAGATTTAGTTTTTTTTTTGTTTGAAAGCTGAGTTAGTCGGGAGTGTTCTTAGCCATGTTTCATCAAAATCGGTCCAATACGAGTATGTCGGGAGCTTATTCAAAATTTTAATTTTGTGGTTAGATTTCTTACTTGACTTACAGGGTACGTAGCCAAATGCACAAACGCTCACAATAATATCTGTTTCGTAGCTATCTACCTCTATCGCACTTGCGTATTGGCGCGACAGAGCCAGATTGCATTTCTGTCGGCGTCTGGCGTTGACGGTTACCATTAGGCTACGACTACGACAGCAGATATTGAAAACGCGTGCACTTGGCATGGGTGCTTACTTCACTGGCTCATTGACCCGAAGAGGGTCTTGGCCCCTGACACCAGAGACCACTCCGCCCTCTTCAAAGCCACTTCACGCCAGTTGCGTATTCTGTGGGTGGACAGATCTTTTTGGGCAGTGCCTAGTCGTATATATTTAACGTTTTCGACGTAAACGAAAAGAGCTACGAAGAGCTTACAGCATTTTTTGACGAAAATAATAATTGACTCAACAATTAAAACTAAGTATACCTAACATTAAAATTAAACCTACAAATTAAAGTAACACAACGTATAAAAATACTTTTTCCCCCCACTAGCTCGGAAACACGTGTTTTGTCCTTTAATACCAGCTGGTAAAAACGCATTTTATCCACTAGTGGGTAAAGTAATTTGACCTTGAATAAAGTCAAATTAACAGCTTTAAAGTTGATAAAAGTAGGTGAATCTAGTAATAAAGATGATTTACCACCTGTGGAACTACTGGAAGCAGTGATAAACGCATTTTTTGCGTTGTAGTTTCCTCGCTACAGTGAGGGGAAAAGTTTTGTGTTACACTCGGGTGCAAATGTATTTAACTTCTCGTGTGTTAAAAAACTCGCAAGTTCAGGATTCTATTCTCGAACCACTCGCTTCGCTCGTGGTTCAACTATAGAATCCTTTCACTTGCTCGTTTTTCAATTCCACACTCTGCGTTAAAATACAACTTTGCCCCCTTGTATAACAAATAACTATTTTGACATCATCCTCTTTGCGTTATCCCGGCATTTACCACGGCTCATGGGGGGGCTCATGGGGAGCCTGGGGTCCGCTTTGACAACTAATCCCGAAATTTGGCATAGTACTAGTTTCAGGAAAGCGACTGCCATCTGACCTTCCTACCCGAAGGGTAACTAGGCCTTATTTGAATTAGTCCGGTCTCCTCACGATGTTTTCCTTCACCGAAAATCGACTGACAAATATCAAATGACATTTTGCATACTTAAGTTCCGAAAAACTCATGGTACGACCCGGGGTTCGAACTCGCAACCTCCGGATTGAAAGTCGCACGCTCTTACCGAAGTATCGACAATATTTTAATATTCGACCTAGTGTTGTGGTGGTGTGATGATAAATAAGACCATAAACTACATGGGTCGAGTCTTATTGTCACTTATGTCAGCCTAGTATCTTTTATTTTGCTTCAGCTGGAGTAACACAGATAACAGAAAGTTAGGTAACAATAACGACGAATAATTTTGTCTTTTATCAATAACTTATATACCCGAAACTTATTAACCGACTTCAAGATTTATAAAAAAACATGATATTGATATAGGGTTGGTCGACATGGACGACCTGCCCCATGAATAGAAATGCATTATAATAATTTGTCTTCTACTTTTTTTCCTAATCAGACCATTACACCCTGTAGGGTACTGGGTGTGTGATTACACAAAAATGGGTCCGCTATTTATGTACTGTACACATAAATAGCGGACACACAATGATTTTGTTATCGGAGATATTCTCAGATATGTTAAATGAAGAATCGCCTTTGTCATTCGTTCGATTGCTCATAAAATAAATTAATTCATATATTTTTCTTTATTGAATTCAATACTAGTGACAAGGATGATTTATATACGATTTACAATCTTTATACTAAGAATCGAACTTAATTTTTTAGCGCCACCTATTAAATACTATCATAACTACACTGATGATGCCTACAAGTTTTTTTTTTTAAATGTGTATTGACGTGATATCGTGATATTAATAGTTATTTGTTATACAAGGGGGCAAAGTTGTATTTTAACGCCGAGTGTGGAATTGAAAAACGAACAAGTGAAAGGATTCTATAGTTGAACCACGAGCGAAGCGAGTGGTTCGAGAATAGAAACCTGAACTTGCGAGTTTTTTAACACACGAGAAGTAAAATACATTTGCACCCGAGTGTAACACAAAACTTTTCCTCTCACTATAGTGAGGAAACTACAACGCAACAAATGCGTTTATCACTGCTTCCAGTAGTTCCACAGGTGGTAAATCATCTTTTTTACTAGATTCACCTACTTATATCAATTTTACAGCAGTTAATTTGACTTTATTCAAGGTCACTTTACCCACTAGTGGATAAAATGCGTTTTTACCCGTTGGTATTAAAGGACAAAACACGTGTTTCCGAGCTAGTGAGGGGAAAAATAAAGAAGCATGTCACCTGTTCTATAAAAAATAAAAACTCGCAAAAATATTTGGGGAAAATATGATTTTAGCCACTTCCAGGACTGGAAGTCTTCCAGGCTGCGAAACAGCGCCATCTAGTTTTATGCCTAAAAGGCCCATACATTTCAGGGATACGTTTTTTTGTACCTATAGGCTTTGTCTGTCCGTATTACATCGTCCTTGATTATACGTATAAAAAAATATTTAAACAAAATCTCAACAAATTACAAATTGGAATATTTATCGCTCAATTCCGACCAAGCGTTTCGCGTATCGTGCGATCCCATGGAGTTTACGCGAAAACTATAGCCATCAAATTAAATGACTCGTATTATTCTCGAAACAAATTCGCAATACAGCTGTGAGCTGAAACTTCAGTCGGCTGAACTGAAGCCCAACCGCATTCAACTTTTGAGAAACCAAACAGAAGCAAACTTTTAACGAGAGTTAAAAAACGAATATCAAACAAAGCTTCCTGCGTATAATGGACAAAACTGTTGCCTTGGCAATAAAGTAGGTATAAAGTTTCACTGGTTGGAATTTTGTATCACTAATGTTTAAGGAAATAAAATGAAATGTTTTTGTCGTTTATTGCCCTCGAATTTCTTGTCATTACTTTCTTTGTTTTTCACAGAGATTCCCCAAAACTTCTGCTTGATACAACATTTACCGACCGCCGTGGTTTTACCAAATCAATGTCGGTAAAAGCCCGAAGTAAACAACAAATATTTCTGACTTCGGGCACACCTCGGACACTAGCGATCAAATATATGAAAGAGGCGCGTTCCTAGCACACATTCTAAGGTCGTGTAGGTGAACGCGTACCATGCTTGTATGAGTGAGATATGACAGGTCGACTGTTCGCGATTTTGACAGGCAGTAACTGTGAGGTAACCGAGCGGGGGTGAGCGGGACTTTCAGCGGGAGCGGGAGTGACCATACTCTACGATAGTACTCTTTATTATACTGAGCTTCGGGCCTTTGCAAATCGGCATTGGTAAAACTTACTCGTACAAACTTCGGGGGTTTTTACAGTAACATAGGTATAGGTACAGTCAATCAATTCCAACCCTAGGCCACTCTACAACCATGTCAAAATGACAAGCAATAAGAGATTTCTTACAATCTAATTTATAACGTTACTTTAGCATAGTGGCCTAGGGTTGCAATTGGTTGACTGTCCTACTTATGGCAAAAATGCTTTTTATATACTAAGGTAGGAATACTTATATTTTAATGGAACATCATAACTTTACTGTGAGCTTAACGTAACTTTACTGGTACGTAAAATTTCTACATAATTCTTGTTTGCCTGTATTTATAAATTTTTCCCAAGCAATAGGTCTGCAAAAGCCGTTTTTCCTCGGCCCTCGTTACCTGGGCTTCGTTAAAAATTCAATATACACCGGCAAGGACCTTCGCTGGTTGGATATTATGAAACCATCTAGACCCTAGGATTAACAACACTAAAACATTACTCATCGTAAATTTAAAGCGGTGGCGAATAAACTGTGTTTTTTTTTTGTTTTGCATTAAATTATACTCGCAGTTGGGTTCATTAAATATCGCTTTTTGATAATTAAAAAAAAAACTTTTTTCGTTTTCACACTTGTGTGAGAGGACCTCAACAATAACATAAAAATAAGTGTCAAGTGTCTGACGGCACATGACAAAACAAATAACATTAGAAAGTCATAAAATGGTTGTCACACACGTGTTCAGTAATTTTTTTTTCCGATATCGGATGTCGGAAGGATTTAAACAGAAAAATCCAAGATGGCGCCTGTAGGTAATGTATGGGATATCGGGGCCATCGGGGGATATCGGATGTCGGACCGACCGACGCTAATTTCGTAGATAAACGCTACTTTAATTCATAGCATTGTTATAAGAAACAAAAGTCTGCTACAAGTAGACAGGCGTCCTCCCTGAAATAAATAACGACCTCCAGTTAATTAAGTAATTAATGTCGGGCGAATTTATTCTTTTTGCTAAACAATTGTCTCTTATCGCTAGGCTCGTTGAGCACGGCTCGCGAGGGGCGAGTCTTGTGTTAGCGAGACGCGATGCTGCCTACTTGGAAACCGTTGAAGTGGGTTCTATAGATATCCTTAATAAAAGGTGCCCTCTGACTACTTCATATTCCTTATTGGCTTTCTAATATTTTTAGCGCAATGTCATCTGAGGCACCCTTAAAAAAAGCTACTTTACCTATTTATCAATTGATCTGTTCGGTTTTGTCGCGCATCACGCTCCCCTCTCATTCTCGATTGTATCTTGTTTTATTGTTCTGTTCTAAGATTAAGTATAAAACTCAGTGTATGAACCTAATGTTCGTGTGAATAAACAATCTGTTTGTGTTAATCTTAGTTTCTTTTAAACTACAAACCCTGAGGACAACCCTCTCTCATAAGTTTAAAAAAATCGCTTTCTCTAGGTACCCTTTAAACTTTTTTTGTGTAACTGCCTATAACTGTTTATTGGGTCAGGTCAGTACTAACCTACTTACTAGGCTTTTATAGGTCAAACAGTCCCTGTAACTTCTGCATACAATTTGATAGACAAAGGCTCTGAAACTATCGACTACCTACGTACTATGGAAGTTTTTACACATACCTATTTATTGATCAGTAGGTACACTGAATCATTTTATTGTCATTACTGCCTAGGAATAAAATGTACCTTCACTAAATTGAGTAAATTGTCCAAAATTATGTTATTAAAATAAAATTAAAATAATAAATAAATATTGGGGGACACCTTACACAGATCAACCTAGCCCCAAACTAAACAAAGCTTGTACTATGGGTGCGTGAACGTATAAAAACCGGCCAAGTGCGAGTCGAACTCGCCCACCGAGGGTTCCGTACAAACTTTCTCTACGTAGTTACAATAATCTCATCTATTCATATAACTCTAATGACTTGACTAGAAGACAAAAGTATAGGTACTAATGAGCATTATTGTGTAAAGCGCCATCTCTCGGTGTATTCGCTAACTAATTTGCGCGACCTGTATAGTATGTTGAGGTTTTCAGGGATATTTCTTTATAATGTTAACCGATTTAAACAATATTTACTTTATTGGAAAGAAGATAGTTCACGTAACATCTTGTATTAATTTGAAGTACTATATACATCCGCAAGGGTGGGTAAATTGAAAGTAAAAAATTGAAAAGTTTTTAGTGAATTAAAAAAAAAGTTTTTAAAATACAAACACAATTATATTTTTCCTATAATATTTGGCATAAAACCAATGTTTTTTAAAATTTTCATAATTTTTCGTTGGTAAACTTCGGAGATACGGGGGAACGGTATTTTTTTTTACATTTTCCTTCAAAATTCTTTTTTTTTTTTCACAACAAATAATTTAAAAATATAAAAAATAATTTATTTACGTTCAATTGGCGCTCTTTCTAACGATACCCCACTTGACCTAGTACCTTGAAATTTACAGTTTGCCCCCCTTTCGTTTTGGCCATTTTCTACAATTAAAATTAATATATTTAAAAAAATCTACGTTCTATTTGTAGAGGTTTACAATGTTCATAACTATTCCAAATTTCAAGTTGATAGCGTTAGTAGTTCTCGAGATATTTAGGAATGTGACAGACGGACAGACAGACGGACAGAGTCGCACCATAAGGGTTCCTGTTGTACCTTTTTGGTACGGAACCCTAATTAAAGACTCGAGTTTGCAACTTTCTTACGCCTCGAGTTACACACAAGGTTTTCATCACACTCCCCATATAGACAATTAGACATACGTGAAAAAGAAAAAAAAAGTTAAGTACCTAAATAATTTCATAACTCCCTAGGGAAAATGATTTGTCTATAACTCTCGCGCTGCCCGCGTGCGATTGAACATTTACTGCGGGACTGTGATGAAAGTACATATATCGCCGTGTGCCTGCTATACGGCCACAACTCAAAATTTTTAATTTTCTGGATTATTGCAGATTCGTATTCAAAATCGTTCAATTTACGACCTTATTTCGAGAGCCATAGCAAAACCGGTCCTTAAGAGCCTTTTTCTCACAAGTGGCCGTATGGAATTGACCATAAATTGTCAGAAGATTCCCTGCAATACGGCCACTTGCCAGTTTGTTCGCATGTAAACCGACGGCCGTTTTGAGTTGTGGCTGTATAGCATAATTGTTTGTTGTGGCTTGAGTGATAATTGCGATAAATCCCTTTAAATATTGTGTCAAAAAGTCAGTATCACACTTATTATTACAAAATTACTAGCCCGACGCCGAAACTACTACAGAAAATGATTAAACAAATCTCAACTTTGTTTTCTTACAAGTGCAGTTCAATATATCTCATTACTAAGGTCATAATTATTTTTACCAGTCAGTACACGTTGTTCTCTACTTAAATTATTAAAAAACTAGACTTAAGATATTCAACGGCATTTGTCGAAAGTGTCTTAATTGTCAAAGCGGACCCCAGGCTCCCATGAGCCGTGGCAAATGCCGGGATAACGCAAGGAGGATGATGATTTGTCGAAAGTGTCTTAAAATCTGCCCTTTTTCCGCTAAACTTGGTTATGGGGCACTCGAAGGCTATATGGTGCACCGTCGGATCTGGGTGGCCACACTGTTACTCCACAGACTCGCACCATCTCCATCTGCACCACAAAGATGAGCAGTTTCCGATGCCTGCCCTGATACGGTTCAGCCGACACCAAACCTGTCGAGGCTCCTTAAATCACACCGGTCGGGCCCCAGTATCGAACTCGTACAGCTCTATAGGAAGAGCTCTGGCTATCCAGTCCATTATCTATGCCTCTAAGGGGCTTACTTGTAACCCACTTTAGTGGAATTCAATTTGGGGGGGGTAGTCGAGACTTCAGTCTGAGAGCCTTTAGCGCGTCGAGGTCTCGGTGGATGGGTAAACTTGTGTCTGCTCGAATCTTGGCGATTTCACGAAATAGGCACTTTTCTCGGCGGAAGTTTAGAGGTAAAATATGAGTCAGCACCGGCAACCAGTGTGTGGGAGTTGGTTTTAGGCAGCCTCTGATGACTTGCATAGTTTGGTTCAGCTGGGCGTTACCGCGGTCCTATGGGTGCTGTTTAGCCAGTTTAGTCACACCGCTGAGCAGTATTCAGCAGAGGAGTAGACTAGGGATGGCGCATAGTTCCAGTAAGTTTGTGAATGATGCTGTTCCGGGTCTTGAGCTTCGCAGAGAGGCTGGTCAGGTGTTCCTTGAAATTCAGGCTTCTATCCAGGGTGACACCAAGATACGTAAGCTACAAAGTTTTATTTGTTTCAATTTTAAATAATTAATATTATTTGGTAATGACGTAATATAATGTTGATGATTATAAGCTAGTTACACATAATTATTGCTGTCGTTACTGTCAAAGTTCGTAAATAAAATTATTTTAACTATTTGGTGTTTTTTCATATATATTTGCATGATACCTTTATCGAATAATATCGTTTAATTTTGGACGCATCTCAAAATCATAAGAAAATGTTTCTGCAATACAGCCATAACTCTAAATACCTGTCTTTTAGGCATTGTATCTTAAAAAACAGATTTTTTTTGCGAAAAGTGGCGTGATTTTATGGAGGGTAATATCATTCAGAGTAAAAATAGCTAAATTTCAAATTCATAGACCTAAAACTCAAGAAGTAAGATCCTATTTAACAGCCTCAACTATACTCTCAAAACTTTAAGACGCGATTTCTCGAAAAAATGGTTTTTTGAATTGTGGCCGTATAGCAGGCACACGGCGATATATATATATATATATATATTTTTTTTTAATTATAAATGGGCTTACTCTTGGCCACAGACTAGCCAAAGGCAAAGACGTTATCTCTAGAAAGCCTGACAGTAGTCCACAGTAGTAAGCATTGTGTACCTAGTATAATGGTGGAGTACGTTGTCGAGCAACGAAGCTCTAAAAGTGCTATAAACCTGCCTCATCCCCGCTTTTAGTATTTAACGACCCTACTCTAAATAAGCATAATATACCGACTTAAGAGTTGTGTTAGGTAGTGCCTGCTTTTACAAGTATTTCATTTCACTCACATCCTCGATTTTATATGTTTAAATAACTAGCTTAACTACTAATAATAGTGACTGTTTTTTTACGCACTAGTGCGAAAAGTGATTCATTTCTTATCAGGTCGAAATTTCGGAGGGCCATTTGTACTGAAAAACATCGTACGATACACGTGCGATAAGGAAATTTGCAACTCGTGTCGACTTAAAACACTCCCTTCGGTCGTGTTTTAATTTATCGCCACTCGTTTCGATCTCCCTTTTTTACGCACTTGTATCCTATAATTATTATGTAAGGCCTAATTTTATAACCCACGGCGAGGAAAGGTTTTCCCTCGTTTCTTCCACTCGACACTGTCATTAGCTTTAGATTATTCGTAGGTATCGTTGTCGGTTGTCTATTGTTTGCCCGACAGTCATTTAACATAATATTCATTTGCCCGAATCTAACTTGCCTGAATTTCATTTGCCCGAATGATTTGTTTACCATAAAAATCATATGACATACTCGTTGTTTATCCGAATATTACCTTCCATAATCATACAATGCCATACTATTTGTTAGCCATATTATTAAGTGCAATAATATGGTTTCATAGAATATTCAAACGCCATAAGCAATTATTGCCATATTAATTGTTGCCCATATTATTACCTAACCTAACCTACTTTCTGATAGCAGTTTCATTTTCCAGGGGTCACAGTTCTAACCTAACCTACTTTTCCAGCAGTTTCATTCTCCAGGGGGTCACAGTTCTAACCTAACCTAACCTACTTTCTGATAGCAGTTTCATTTTCCAGGGGGTCGCAGTTCTAACCTAACCTAACCTACTGTCTGATAGTATTTTCATTTTCCGGGGGTCACAGTTCTAACCTAACCTAACCTACTTTTCAAGCAGTTTCCTTTTCCAGAGGTTCACAGTTCTAACCTAACCTAACCTACTTTCTGATAGCAGTTTCATTTTCCAGGGGGTCACAGTTCTAACCTAACCTAACCTACTTTCTGATATCAGTTTCATTCTCTAGTCCTTCTAGTACCTATTACAGTAGTTTTCGATTCTGCCAAAGCACATTATGGAAATTGACTTTTCTGGACGCTAATTTGTATGACAAATGATGGTATGGAATGTGGTAATTACGGATTTCGATGATTCTGACGAATGACATTATGGAAACTGACTTTATGGGAAACAAAGTTTCTGGCACTAGATTAATATAGTAAACAATGATTATGGCATAAGATGTTATGAGAAACAATATTATGATTGTTGAATAGGATGGCAAATAAAATTATGGCAAATGAAATTCTGGCAAATGGGGGTATCCCATCGTTGTCAATTCGTTACACCATCTCCACTATAATATTGCTTGCATCCACATTCTATGTTATTTCGTCATACATGTCTTACTTTGGTCTTGTCCTATTTAGTAAAAAAAAAAATCAGGTTGAAATAGATATCATACACGAAAGAATAGGACAAGGCCCACTGGTGGCCGAGCCGGGAATCGAACCCGGGTCTTCAGCTTACGCGGCTAAAGTCATTACCACTAGACCACCCGCCCAAAAAAAAGCTGCTTAAAATAGGTATTGCGACTGTTGCGGGGTCCAGGAATTCTTCTCACATGACACACAATCTACATAACAATAAACCTGACCAAATCACATAGATTTGATACAAAGTACATTGTCAGTGTTATAATAGTATTTTATACAATCGTGATATAATACAAAGCTTTTCAGTCGAGTACCATGTTTAGGCCACGAAGCTTGCTGAGTGGCCTAATAGTACGGTACGAGAGTGAAAAGCTTAATTATATCTAATTAAATCTTCATCATCAATGGACGAAAAATATCATCATTCAAGTTAAAATTAATGTTAATAGCGTCGTTCACCGTTGTATCAACATCGAATTACCTAGCAACCAATTGTTTGTAATAACCGTCTCTGATTGGTCAATAACGCGATAGATAAAAAAATGTGTTTCAGATGCACGAAAATTTGCCAGGTATCGCAAATTAGTATAGAACTTGTATGAAGTTCTGTTTTTGAAATTATTACAGTTAACCAAAAGTGAACTGTAATGAAATATTACAGTTGACTAAGTGTCAAAGACTATCTAACACTGAAAAGTCAGCACTTATAGTTTAGTCTGTGGTGTCCTAATTGACAGATTAAAGTCGACGAGTACAAAAACGTGTTTTTAATTTGATCGCACTCGCATGGCGTATGTTCTGACTCGCTCTCAGAGCCGGACAGGCGGTGTAACCTTTACTCTCCGTAATTAGCTGTCAGAGACAGTCCATTAGTGGGATTAAGCCGCGTTACGCCCTCTTGCCGAATAAATAATGCACAGAAATATTACTTACCTACGCTACGTGTTGTACTTACATAATCTTCACGAGCTAAAAGGGTAGATTTGTCTCAGCGATTTATAAAATCTATTGTTTTTTTACCACTTGCCTTGCCGCGCGCGAGTCCATACATCAAGCGCGACTTCGAGTATGGAATCTCGCGCGACAAGGCAAGTTGTGCTAGAGGGTCAGATATCTGTGAAGAATGACCACAATGGGGCCCACGGTGTCCCCCCCATGAACAGTCAAGTTGTATGCCTGAGTGGTTTAGTGGGTATTCTCCTCCCGCGCTCCTCACTCGGAGGAGCAGCAGGTTGATGGAGCGAGTCCCACATATCCCCCGTAAGACCTTGGCCCCTTTGAAGGCTGGGGAATGCGTTTACGCATTCCACTTTGATAAAAAAAGAGGGTCAGATATGCCAGTAAAGTGAGAAAAATTTCTCGGATCACATGTAATTGTCGGCCAAGGCGGAGCCGAGGTCAACAAACATGCGATCTGAGGCTTTCTTAATTACTGCCCAAGGCGTACTATATTTTCTGGTCGACGGAGACGGGAAGCGGCAACTTCGTTTAGCGCAGTGGTCTGAAATTTTACACTCTCCGGTACACATCAAATAGCAAATTAATGACAGACTTTTAAAAACAATCTACATTTAAATTTGATGTTTAGTGCATGGGTTCCTTTACAGGTATTAAAAAAATCAATGACCATGAGAAAAATAATTTATTAAGGTATAAAAATAGAATTACATTTTTAATACAAAGATGACCTTAGAACATGATGGATTTTGGTTTACTTGAAAAATAAAGTCAGGAATAGCAAAGTAAATAAAGTAAATATAAATATCAAAAACACTTGCAATTTTATACATTTTTCGTCGCAAACTTTATAAAACAGAAGCACTTTTATTTTATTAAACTGAAGTATCAAAACTCTTTAAAGTTGTGTTTGTTTCTGTGCTGTTTACTTTTGTGGATTATTAATGTCTTATTTAGATATGAGAAAAATTAAAAACTAACTTTTATCACATACAAAAGCTCCACAGAATACAAGAAACTAAACCTAAAAAAATACGATTATCTTGCATTCCTGACTTTACTCTTCGTCTTGTTTTGTAAAAATAACATTGGCTATAAAAAAAAACTTGACTATGCCTGACTTGACACGATACATGTGTCAAAAGTTTGATCCTTAACATTAAAATGTTTAACATTTTAAAATATAATTTCATATAAAAGCTGATATCTCAAATTATTTTTAGACTAGGCATTTTAAAAATGCTAATAAATAGTTTCCTATATGAAGCTTAGCTACACATTTTAAATACAATTATACATAATATAATTTTCATGATTACTGTACACATAGTTTCTATGGAATAATTTCGTAAAAAATGTCAGTGGTTACAATAATGTTACCCCTTTATTTTTGACAGAAATATAACTGTGATGCTAGTTGTGATGTATAGATAATAAAGAGTTATAGTTCGGATCATCCACAATGACGCGTAAATTTGTCAAATCTAATCTTTAATAACAAGGCATTACGAGTCAAGGCGCGCGTTTTTGTGAATAACACGATCTATTATAATTGACTAATGATCTAGAAACTGTTTTAATTATTGCATTATTTGGATTGCTAACCTTTTCTATCCCTTATAACAGTTATTTTTTACAGGCCCTCCATTATTTAATTAGTATAAAATATATCTGATTTATATACAAAAATAACTTTAATAATCACAGATCCCATACACCGCATTCACCTCGGTTAATATTTCTTATTTCACAAGTTGATAAAACAGTCTTAATATTTATTCCAACATACCTTTTCTAACGTTTAACTTAGACAGTCTATGGGAATCTAAATAATCTTAATTTTAACGATGAGCGTTTTCAGAGTGCGTCTCGTTTGTCTTAGGGCCGGTTGCATCAAACAGTCTGTCACCGTTAAAGCGTTCCATAAATTTTATTGTATGGGAAGTTCCATAGACGTCTGCTGCGGGACGATGATGTGTCTGTCAAATGTGGTTGATACAACTGGCCCTTAGTCTACGCTCATATCGGGCGATCAGCGGGGCGGGGCGTGCAAATAAGTCGAGCTCATCTGTATGACACCGAGCATTCGAGTCATCTGTATGAGCTCATCTGTCGACTCAGGACAGGTGTCCTGAGTCGACACTGCATCGGGTGTACAAGGGCGGGCCCGCCCCGCCGAACGCTCAAAACGTCCACTCAAACCTTACACTTGTTTCGTAAGTAGTAAGTAAAACAACAAAACTAAGGGTCGGTTGCACCAAACCGGCTGTCACCGGTAAAGCGTTCGTTAAATTTTATTGTATAGGAAGTTCCATAAACGTCAGCTGCGTGACGATGTGTCTGTCAAATGTGGTTGATGCAACTGGCCCTAAATCTCCCACCAACTGTCTGAGTCAAGCGATAGGGCTATACTCATTCTAATATCCTACAAAAAAATCAAATATGAATTTTTCAGTACAGATGGTCGTTTTTTTACGCACCGCACTAGTTCGAGAAGTGGTTCATTATATGCCAGGTCGAAACTTCGGAGGCTCATCTGTACTGAAAAACGTCGTACGATACACGTGCGAAAAGGAAATTCGTAACTCGTGTCGATTTAAAACACTTCCTTCGGTCGTGTTTTAATTTATCGCCACTCGTTTCGAATTTCCTTTTTTACGCACTTGTATCGTAATGTACTATTACGATCGCAGGAAGTCATCTCAAAGACTGCTCACTACCAGAACGTTTAGTCATGTTATATATTTAATTTTCAAAGGTTTTACATAAGCAGTTTTTAGCAGTGAGACTTCTTTATAATGAAGTTTAACACTAAATATTTAGGCAGCCTTGTAGCATACTTGAACATTTTTGATATTAATTTAATGACAAGATAGTATTTATACATCCAGCCAAATCAATCTCGTTACAACATTATATAACCGTCCACAGGGCATTCCATGTTGCTGTGCCTTGCAAAGGCACATAATTAAAAATACTGAGTCTATGGCTATTAAAATCAGTATTTTTCACATCCACTGTGTAAGAAATAACTAGCAAGCCAGCAATTTTTCTGATAATTCGTACAAGATAATGGTAGACTTTTTCGTGAATCGCTCTGAAGAGGATCAGGCAGGTTTTTGCAGACGACATTTTCGATCACCAGTCACAGATAATTGAGCTATTGTAACTAGCCACGTTCTGATTCCGCTTGCTAGCTGTATGCGGCAATATAGCGTACGGCATTGGCGAGCAGGTCGATTCTTAGCAACTATTTCAATCAGATACATTCTTATTTCCCTTACTACCTGTAACTGATGCCGTATCTAGCGGCGACTTGTGGCGTGTGCGTGGTGGCGATGGCTAGCAGCAGTGGCACGTCGTTTACGTCGATGTTGAGTGCTTTGGTTAGCGTCGCGATGTCGCAGAAGTCAGTCGACATCAAGCATGTCGGCGAGCGTTTTGGATAGGACACAGAACTCGCGGAGCTTGCCTTCGAGGTATAATAGGCACTGAAACAAATACAAATAATTTGTACTGTGGTATTTGACGATCGGTCTGGCCTAGCGCATAGTGACCCTGCCTGCTAAGCCGCGGTCCTGGGTTCCTGAGGTTCATGAGCATAGATATTTGTTCCTGGGTAATGGATGTTTTACTATGTATATTATATATGTCGTTGTCTGGGTTCCCACAACATAAGCCTTGAGCTTTGGTACCGTGGGACTCTGTCAATCAGTCAATCTGTGTAAGAATGTTCTAATAATATTGATTTATTAATTTATAATTGTTATCAGAGAAAAATAGTTGATCGTAAAGATTATAATTGTTATCAGACAAAAGTATTTTACAAAATGAAATTTGTTTCATAATAACTGTAACATGTATATTGGAAAAGTTCAATGCAACTATTTAATAAAAAAAATACGTAACTGAATTGTTTCTGATTTCGTATTAATTTGTTTAGCATATTGGTTACATTGAAATATAGCACAATGATCGATTGGACCACGGAATGCGCTCGACATCCGCGCAAACTATGTTACATTTCTGCAGGTAACAAGCAAAAGTGACTAATTGTAATTACTTTAAAATAATTCCCACCCTCAAGGAGGGTGTGGCGTTTCAACGTCCTTGCTGCGGCAACTTTTTGGGACGGGAATACTGTTTGGCTTTGGTAGGTCACCGGTGCGTCGAGTGTGTACCAGCACTACCCCAACCCATGGGCTGAATGAATGCATCATGATACAGCCCGCCTGTTTCCGGCCAGGCGTCCCTACACTACATCTACCCCAACCCAGTGATACCGTTTGAGCTATCGAGTTTCAAGGTCAGTGGCAGTGGAATAGTGTGTAGGCTCACCTGGTACGCGGGCACGCGTGCGCGACACATAGCGGGCAGCGCGTCGAGCATGGCGCCCACCAGCGCAGACATGCCCCCTCCCCCGCCAGCCTCACGCCCCACTACCCGCACCTCCCTGCAAACGATACACTCATTATTGATCTATGGCTTACTGCAACGATCCCAATCATCACCTAATACAGGGATTGAATACAATAGATTACGAGAATTAGACACAACTGGGGAATTACAATAAAACGCGCAGAACGACGGGCGATGCTCTTCTGTCAAATACACTCGATTACGAAATCGTTTTCGTACTACCTAAGAGGATAGACTATTATAGAGAGTTACTTTCAAAGTAAAATGTGTAATCACAGGGCATAGACTGCCATCTCTCGACACAGGCTTAAAACTTTTGAACCTCAGTTTTGACAATTTGGCCTATATTCTTAGCTTGATATGTGTTAGAATGCCAAATACTAATATTAGCGCCATCTAGCCGAGCGTCCCTCACAGGTGTAACGCCATCTAGGACAACGTACCTTTTTCTGTATGATTCTGAGGTACGTTTTTTCCTTGGACTTTATTTGTCTTTACGGAGTTACATATGTCTTTGGTACTACCAACAAGAGTCCGGGAAATTGAGAACTACTTCATATACCAAGACAAGGCATTTCTCAAGTTATTCGTCGCTTCTATCAGTTCTATCAAAAGATTATGAATAAAATGACAGTTACCAAGCGTCTGTATCACCGACGATAGCCACAGGCATGGCGCCCGCGTCGCTCGCCTTATTGAGGTAGGACGCCAAATCCAGGTCACGCCGGAGATCCATCTCCCACGTCTGAGGTTTTGATATTGTTCCTGAAAAAAAAATTAAAAGATAAACATACATACTATTTATTCACAAAATGTAAAATAATTACAAGTGGCGGATTTAATGCCTAAAGGCATTCTCTAATGGTTGACTCATAAGACGCTACGCCAAAGACTACGGAAGCGCGCAGTTACAGCCACATACATATCAACTTTAATATAGACCGACAACATTCATGATTACGTGCGGCGCACGAATTGCGTAGCGTTTAAAAGTATAATGGAATTAGGATTATATTTTTCTCAGTCGATATTAAAATGAAAATATGTCGGGTGTCAGTTGTGACTCATGACATCCCTCTTAGTCCGTTGCTTCTGGAAAGTTATGTATTCAATGAAAATGTTGGCATAATTAATGGAAGATTTTTTTTGATTGGGATATGTACATCCGCGGATTGGATGCGCATCGCGGGATTGGGATGTGGCCGAAGTTATTTTTTATCAACCCTCCCCATCCCTCCCCCCTCTGCGTCACCCCTCGTCCCCCCCCCCCCTTAAATAGCCGAAAATGCGGTTTTTCGCGATTTCTGACAAAACCGTTGTAGATACAAAAAAAGCGTGTAGGAAAAAAATAATCCTTGATAAATTTACTACAAATCGTTCATTGACACTTTGGTTCTAGCACTTATAGGTTTCGCGTGATCCATCACGAAAGTTGGTCCTTTGCTGCAATTTTCTTTAGTGAATGTTAAGTTTTCTCCCAAATTGCTTACGAAATCTGTTTGATATTACTAAAATATTATAAACTGAAAATAAATTTCAGGGGGAAAAATCACTACCATGGGTGGGTTTTGAACTCACGGCTACTGGATTGATACTCCAGAGCTCTACCAACAGCTACCAAAAGCTCATCCCCAGTCATAGATATACTATATAGATCAATGGTACTCCTAGCGACTACTACCGTGAAAATATGACGTCTTAAATAGTTACTGGAATTCCAAGACATATTGGAAATTCCACCCATGGTAGTGGTTTTTCCCCCTTAATTTTATTTAAGTCATGAGTTACAATATTTTAGTTATATCAAACAAATTTCGACGATTTCGTATGCATTTTGGGCAAAAACTTAACATTCACTAAAGAAAATTGCAGCAAAGGACCAACTTTCGTGACGGATCACGCGAAAACTATAAGTGCTAGAACCAAAGTGTTAATGAATGATTTGTAGTAAATTTATTAAGGATTACTTCGTTGCTACGCGCTTTTTCTGTATCTTCAACAGTTTTGTCAGAAATCGAGAAAAACCGCATTTTCGGCACTTTAAGGGAGGGTAGAGGGGTGACGCAGAGGAGGGAGGAGTGGGGAGGGTTGATGAAAAATAACTTCGGTCTATAACGTACATATTTCAATTAAAAAAAACCTTCCATTAATTATGCCGTAATTTTAGCTAATTTCCCCCTACTATCTACTAACCTTGTAAAACTAAATCAGGTACATAATGGTCGGTGAGGCCGCCGAGCAGCGCGCCGTCGAGCCCGGCGGCGGGCTGCGGGCGGCGCGCCACGCGCGGCACCGAGAACTCGATGACCTGCCGCACCGCGCCCCTGTCGCCGTCCTGCTCGCACGCACGTGCCCCCGAGAACTCGATGACCTGCCGCACCGCGCCCCTGTCGCCGTCCTGCTCGCACGCACGTGCCCCCGAGAACTCGATGACCTGCCGCACCGCGCCCCTGTCGCCGTCCTGCTCGCACGCCGTGCCCCGCTCACTTCCACACTCACACTAGGCTTAACGTTCACGTTCACCACTAGGGTCGCCTCTTTTTTCTCCGCACGAAAGTCTTCGGGGACACCTGAACGCTGTCGCTCACTATGGACTCCTTCGCGTACTGCGGGTCCGACTGCCGCGGTCCGTCGTTCATGTACTCCAACTCGGAGGCGTTCGTCGGGGTTTGCAGCATCGACTCCATCATCTGGCACTTGTAGCACGCCTCGCACCGCTCCTCCTGGATCGGCGGGACGACGGTCGGGTCGAACTGGAAGTTGTCCAGCTTCAGATTCCCCGGTTTCCCGATGTAGTGCCTGTCTAATATTTCTAAGTTCTTGCTTTTCATATAATTAGTGACTATCTGGGGGTACTTATCGAACTCGAACTTAAAGCCGGAATGTTTTATCGGTTTGGAATGTTGAAGTGTTTGCGCGCAGCACTTGGAGGGGCTGTCGGTGCTTCGGGCGCATCTCTGCTCGCAAGGCGGCCGGCCGTCGCCGTTCTCTTCCTCGTCGCCGGCTTTCTGGACCGCGTCCAGATTTACCGGCTCGTGTTGTATTCTGGAGGACCTCTTGACGCTTTTCCCGCCGTTAGACTTGTTCTTCAACCCGACTAGTTTCTCGTCGTCGCCGAGGACGAACACGACCTTCCGTTCGACCTCCTCCTCGGATGCGGTCGAGTCGAGACTGGAGTCGGAGGAGGACTTGGTCGCGAGCATCATCGTGGGGTTCCGCCTCAGGCCGCTCGCGCTCTTCTCGCTCGACGCGCAGCGTTCCTCGAAATCTACACTAGTAGAGAGCTGCCGATTGATATTGGCGAGCGTCGTCGACCGTCCGAAGCCGCGGCTCGGGGCGGGCGTCGCATCGCCCTCGCCACTGTCGCTCTTGGCGGGGGCCGTCCGTTTGAGCGTCACCGTTTCGCTTTCCCTGAGAACACTGTCGTCGAAGTGGAAGTCGTTGCGGACGACGTCGCCGCAGCGCACGAAGTAGGTGAGCACGGCGAGGAGCTTGTTGACGAGGACGGCCTCGGCGCCGCTGACGATGGTGCGCGCGGGACGGGCGGGAAGCCGACGGCGCCGTGCAGGTCGGCGAGCTGCGCCCACAGCGCGTTGTGCGGACGGCGCGAGCCTGCGCCCGGCGCGGGCACGGGCGCGCTCTCGTCGTACGGGCTCACCGTGCTCACCCAGCCCAGGTGGTACGTCAGCACGTGCGTCAGCAGCGTGCTCATGAAACTGGAATTATTAAACAACTATTACCCCCTTATTCATAAACGTACTCTAAGTTATCAAGCCGATAAAGTTCGTTTGACCCTTTACGACGTATTGGTGTGATAGAAAAGGACAAACGAACTTTATCGGCTTGATAACTTTAGAGTACGTTTATGAATAAGGGGGTTAGTATTTCAGTAATTACTTTGGAAATTATGGGCGTGTCGGGCGATAGACGACTTACCTACGCAATTACGCATTAAAATAATGTGTAAATAATAAAACCTGTCATACGACCTGTCAAATATGGCATACAAACGATGAAATGTTTTAAGTAACAAAAAATTGGCTAGTATTGAAAATAGAGTTCAAAGAGGTATTTTCTTTTTTCAAGCTGATTGTGGTATGAATAAATCGATAAATCTCAGAGTATTCAAATTTAGCACCAAACGCGTCATTTCGATTATTATAGATTTATTAACATGTTTTATAACAGTTATAGAAGAACGGCAAACAGAATCTTTATAAGGGCATGAATGGCATGATACGAGTGAAAATGAGTAGTGTAAACATTTCTACGTTATTTCTGTACTAATAATTCCTTGTTTAGAATATCTAATTTTAAAAGCACCCCCACGCTAAACTCTAAACATGTAAGTCATTAGTTGCACAACCTCTCCGCTTTGTAAACATCGCACGAAAATAACACAATCACGTGAAATAACTACGAAAATAAATATTGTTCGCGAATAGAGTGAACGACTCTCACCTACAATACCTACACGACTTTCTCGTGACTAAAAATATAGATGTGTTAGGTATTTTCTTGACATTTGCGTTGTTCCATACGCATCGTAGTTGCAAGAATAACGTCACCTAAAATCGTAGCGTAGCATAAGTAGCATTTGGAGCCCCAACCGAATAAGACAAGTTAAGATTGTTTTTCCCACAGCCACACTTCGCATCGGGTCACATCACACCTATGTCATTTTTGTTACAATGCGTCCTGTTTATAACATACTAGAATACTAGTAATTATTTACCCCACATCGGCGCTCGTGAACTTTGCTCAGATGCCGGACAACCTGCTAGGCGAGTGGTTGCTCGGGTCGAGATCGGGTTTCGGAGTAGTGCGCCGTTTTTAGGGTTCCGTACCAAAAAGGTATTTGTCTATAGATGTGAATATGCTAAGAGATCTAACGTCCCAAGTCTCAAGAACAGGAAAGTAACATTTTTGCACCACAACGAATTTTCATAAACAACATAACCTAAAAGTCCTAACAGTCTTGTCACAAAAGGCCACCCACGATAGCAGAAGACAGCCCGTCACTCACACGTCCCAGGTAATTACCGGTCAACCGCTAACGAGCCAAAACGTGTATTTGCCTAGCAGATCGTTTACCTGCATCATTTCCAGAATTAGTTCACTTACGTTTGCGCTGCTGTCATTTATTATGGTAAAAACATTTTTATATAAAATATTAATATATAAAAATTGTAATGTGGCTGCAAAAATATGGCATATTGCGACTGGACCCCTGACTACAGTTCGAATATATTTGTCATTATTTTACGTCATTATAAATTAGTTTTTCTTTCAATATTTTCCGAATATAGTATGCGTAATTCGAATTATTTAAGTATCACAGAAATCATCCCAGGAGAAAAATACTATAAAAAGAAGCTATTTTGACTAAAATGAAAGTAGCCCATTGTCAAGTATATAGCATGCAAAGGAGTGGTGAATTCGGTAGCATAATTTGCTTTAATTAAGGTAGCCGTAATTGCCGTAAACATCATACGTAGAATCCATGATTTAAGTCATCAACCGTTCCATGGAACTTGGATCAATTCCAGGTGACGGTCTATTTGCAAAGCTCTCGATATATTATCAAGGAATTAACGGACTACACTTTTATACTCGCTAGATAAGATAAATGTCTGGTCGACGACATACAGATCCGAAAAGTTCTTGAAAAATCATGTGATTATAATCATTGGCAAATTAAATAACTGGGGGCAAACCCCATTTCAAAAGATAAGACTTTCGTTGTGGTGATAGAGTAGGTATTGGAACGGCAAGATTTTTGGGCAGTATTTCGAGTACAGCTATAAATTTAATTTTAACTGCGACGACGCATTAGCACGTCACGGGCCACATTAACGGCTAAAAATTATAAGTCTGGGTGGCGTAGGCGAGAGGCTGGCAACCTGTCACTGCAATGTCACAGTTTCGTTTTCTTTCAACCCCTTATTTGCCAAGAGTGGCACTGAAACCTGAGTAGTTACATGTGCTCTGCCTACCCCTTCATGGAACACAGGCGTGATTGTATGTATGTATGTATGTAATTATAAGTCTGGTAAATTATTGTTGGGACGAAATGTAGGAAACATGAATAGTAAAACAATAACGGATTTTATAACTTAATTCCCTTTTAAAACTGTCATAAATTACAAGTTATATAAACAGGTATTTATAATTTAGTGATTCTTTTATAATGGCTTCGCTCGGGTTAAATTCAAAAATTGCGGAATGCTCCATACAAACATCCCCCCCCCCCCCCCCCCCCCCCCCATTGTAGGGAAGTGAGAGGTTAGAAAGAGACAATAAGTAGCCTATGTCACTCGCCATCCCTGCAACTATCTTCGTTTAAAAAAACCACGTCAGTTCGTCGCCCCGTTTTGTCGTGAAAGACGGACAAACAAACAGTCACACATTTTCCCATTTATAATTTTAGTATGGATTCGAGTCTAGACCATTAGTCAAACAGCAATAAACATCTCAATGACGCCATTTTAACAAATTAGTGACAAGTACTGATGTGCCGACGGAAAGTTTCCAAATTTCTGAAATGTTCACATAGGAAAACTTCGGAAACTTTCCATTCTTTGTATGGACAATTGTATGGATGGAAACTTTCCATTTCATAAATTTAAATTCCCTTTATTTTTCGTGAAACTTTCGTGAATTTTTCATGAAATTTAAGATTTTTTTGGAAAGCTTCTGCAACTTGCACATCACTATGACAAGAAAGTATAATAGCCCTCATCAAAAGATTATACTGTATCTAAAGGCAAACAAGTAACAGTATCACGTGATTCACGTGACTATAGATAAAACCATGACCTACGCTCACCGAAATACTGATGTGTAGTAAATCGTGAAATATATTACATGTTTGGATGATCGAGGTGACATGTCTACTCTATTATGTAATTTATATTGGCGTTGCTTCAAATGAACTAATAAATAATGAAAATATTTAGATAAATTAGTGTCCAGGAAGGAAAAAATGGTCGCGTGATGCAACGTCAGATGTAATTTCAGTCCTTTTTGCACTATTTGTAAGTGTGATAGTGACGCACCACGCACCTATGCGATAAAGTTTATCGAACTAGTGTGCTACACGCCCGCAGCAAGACAATATTATATAAAAATTTTACCTTCCAATAAAATTGTTATTATTTTGCCTGGTATATCCGAGGTCTTATATAGAGAGAGAGTACGTCGTAGACGTCGCATCGGACCGATAGATGGCGCCATCGTTCGTTGTAAGTCGCTCCGGCGTCACACCGCCGCGATGTTGGTAGTCCCGTTTTCCCCACCTGCAACATAAGGCTCCTACGCGCCCCGGCCCGCCACCAGCCACCCTCATTGTTGAGGAGAAGTGCCGACGGTATATTAAGCCTACCAGGAAGGCATCACTCAGACCTCGGATATACCAGGCAAAATAATAACAATTTTATTGGAAGGTAAAATTTTTATATTATTTGTGCCGTTTGTATATCCGAGGTCTTATATAGAGACCTGTTTATTATCTCCTGGTGGCGAGTCAGCTGGCGCGCAAGCCTTTGGTAGCCCTATTGGCATAGCATAGAAGAATAAGTGAATCGGTTGTTGAACCGATTTGACAGATGTATCAGTCGAAATCGCCTTCGATCCGCGAATATCTCGGTGCCAGAAACGCCTAAAGAGATTTTCGTGATGACGTTTAGCTTTAGTCAGCGAATAGTTAGAGAAATGACATTATTATACATTGTAGGCGAGGCTGACTTGAACAAGATACAAAAACCTTAGATACACTTTTATTATTAACAGACACGTTATTTTATCAGGTTATTATAAACCCAATTTCAGACACAAAGTGTGGAAATTAACTGTAAAAGTAGTGTAACTATCTGTACTGTAGCAGGGTAACGTAATTGATACTGCTTTTGTCAACCCTTCGTAAAAATTATCTAAATCAATATTAGCTTTGATATGACTATTTAAAGTCCAACGTCTTACGTCCATATCAAACACAGAAAAAGGTCATCACTCATGCGCCCGAGGGCTATTTGTTACGATACTGGTATTTTCGATCAGACTATTTCGCGTCAAGCGAGCGCGGTTACAAGCGAGACTCCTGAACTCTGAACTCTTTTTAGTGAGGGCATTTGAGGATACTGATCGCTCGGTAAAACTAGCCTAGAAGATGAAAAGTACGAGCGCTGTCGATTGCTACTACACTGGACGGAGGTATCAGTCGATTTCTTCAAGTCAGTCATTGACTCTTAGGGTAATCCATTACCTAATCCAAAACCCGATGCGACGGATTTCTACTTCGTGCAATGAAGGTCGACAGTGTAGACTGAGAGGTGACGTCCGTGTCGCATCGCTGGTGGTTGCTGAACACGTCGTGGTAGCAGGTCAAGGGGTGAATTAAAACACCGCCACACATGCGCGCTTTGAGAGCGTAGGCGGAGCGCAATAATGGCGGTGCACCGCACAAACGCTGGCGTTGCGCCCAGTGGGCACTAGCGGGAACTAACGAGCGCGGATTGCGAGCGCAACGCGCGCGGGACGCGAGCGGAATGCGCGCGCATTCAGCGCGCTGATAGCGTAGCGTTAGCGAAGCGGAATGCGCTTTATGTGTGGCGGAGGCTTAATACGTACCGTTGTACGGCGTAATGCAGGGCTCTCGCAGACGAAGAGGTACGATGACGGGCGAAGCAGAAGAAGGCGAGGTCACCGAAGGTCACTTACTTGGCTCCCAGGGGGTGCATACTGACCTCGTACGACAGTCTGTTGGAGTCAGCAGTTACTGTCGTAGTTACTCGTAACCGAAGAGATGTAGTCCTGCCATCGTACAGCATAACATAACATACAACCGAACTGTGCATAGCATATAGTGCTATGCGAACCTTAATCCGGCTGCATGTCACTTCAGTCGCCAGCGCCACCGCCTGTTGAAGATTATTTTCCATCGGAAGAGCTTTACTTTGTACAATATTCCGATTATTTAAGGTCTTATCGGGCTGCAAATGCAAGCAAAACAGGAGCGATTGGCCTACAGCTATCGGCAGCTGTACGAGGTAATGCTGGAAACCAACCTCCCTCTGTAGACTACGAAAGTTGTGAAATTGATGAAATCAGGTTCTACGATCGAATCAAGCTCTATATTAATTCAGTATAGTCGAGCCAGATGATAACTACTGAAGTCCTCCTGAGTTCCTGGCCCCTTTCGCTTTGAGCTGGAATCTCAAGTTCACTAAGGCGAAGCGGGTTTATTTTTCCCAATTTGTTTATTAGAGGCTCGGCGAATAAGTTAATCTCTCGAATGGACAGGGGGCGCCACAAGCCTCCGGGAAATCGTCGTGTACTTGGAACCCCCGCGGCCAGATTACCGATCGGTTTTGGTGTCCGCCCGGTAAACAGACGCACGCTCAGGATGCAGCACGCTGGCTCGAATTCAGATCTGGACATTCTGAAAGAGTTTTTTTTTTTTTTTAATTCCGCAAACCTTTACGATGTCTTTGACCTACACAATGAGCGACGTACAGGAATCACAGGGTCGTCTCGCGAGGCGCCTCTCCGATTAGATAGCTCGCGAACATCGTCAGGACACCCTCGCAGCAGTGCGGCTCCTCGTCCGGTTATTGACGTCTTACCTCGTTCAACTATGGGTGGCCAAGCCACGTTAGGACGTAGCATCTTTAGAATTTATCTGTTCTCACTTCGGCGACGGAGGAGTCATTGGTCAAAATAGAGTGTAAATACTGTCGAAGTACTTCACGGGAACTGGAAAGAGAAGAGTGGATACCATAGTGTACGGGATGTCAGCTGATAGCGGCGCCCGGCGTCACATTGGAGGGCAGTATCAGCCTGGTCAGCAACAGAGTCTGCAACGATACCGTAGCAGGCGGAGCCCGGATATGGTCGTGGCACCATTGTAGGGGAAGACAGTGCTCGCGGTGAGCGTGACATCTTAGGCGCGACGGGCGTTATCAGCGTGGCGGCTAGCAGTACCAAGGGACCACATCAGCAATCTTACCAGCTTGTCACTGCAGCAGACGATGTTACGTTCGGCGGTGAGATTGAGACGGCCGTCGTCAGCTCGAAAGGCGTCTTCGATGCCCCTGTCGCGTCACGCAGTATCGTGCTCGGTGGCCCTCTCGAGGTCGCCGCCGTCAGCGCGGGAGGCACCGGCGCCAGCATGACAGTCAGCTACATCGGTGAACAGCATCAACAGAGTTCGCGGCGTCGTCACGGCAGACGCGGCAGGAAAATTAGCGACGCCTTCGCGGCAGCCGCAGTATTGCGCTCGGTGGCGCGATGAAGGTCGCCGCGTCTGCAATCTTACCTCGTGCGATCGAGGCGACATCAAGGCGCCAGCATCAGCGTGTCGGCCGACGACACCGGTGGAAAACTTCAAGTAGCTTGCGGCGATGTCACGGCAGACGCAGCAGAAGGATTGCGACGCCTGTGCAGCGGTTAACAGTATTACGCTCCACATCACCACTGAGGCTTGTCACCATCGAGGCGCCAGCATAAGCGTGGCGGCCAGCGATACTGGTGGACAGCTTCAGCAGGGTCGCGGCGTTTTCACGGCAGATGAGCGCGCTGCATCACCATCGAGGCGCCAGCATAAGCGTGGCGGCCAGCGATACTGGTGGACAGCTTCAGCAGGATCGCGGCGTTGTCACGGCAGATGAGCTCGCTGCATCACCATCGAGGCGCCAGCATAAGCGTGGCGGCCAGCGATACTGGTGGACAGCTACAGCAGGATCGCGGCGTTGTCAGGGCTGACGCACGCTCTGCATTACCATCGAGGCGCCAGCATAACCGTGGCGGCCAGCGATACTGGTGGACAGTCAGCAGGATCGCGGCGTTGTCACGGCAGACGAACGCTCTGCATCACCATCGAGGCGCCAGCATAAGCGTGGCGGCCAGCGATATTGGTGGACAGCTTCAGCAGGCTCGCGGCGTTGTCAAGGCAGACGCACGCTCTGCATCACCATCGAGGCGCCAGCATAAGCGTGGCGGCCAGCGATACTGGTGGACAGCTTCAGCAGGATCGCGGCGTTGTCACGGCAGACGAACGCTCTGCATCACCATCGAGGCGCCAGCATAAGCGTGGCGGCCAGCGATATTGGTGGACAGCTTCAGCAGGCTCGCGGCGTTGTCAAGGCAGACGCACGCTCTGCATCACCATCGAGGCGCCAGCATAAGCGTGGCGGCCAGCGATACTGGTGGACAGCTTCAGCAGGATCGCGGCGTTGTCACGGCAGACGAACGCTCTGCATCACCATCGAGGCGCCAGCATAAGCGTGGCGGCCAGCGATATTGGTGGACAGCTTCAGCAGGCTCGCGGCGTTGTAGGCGGGGGCAGAAGGTGGCCGCGCTGGTAGCCTGCATATTGACGACAGATCACTAACGGCGCGGCGCTCGCGTCGGGGCAGCAGCAGACATACTTACAGCGTCGCACGCGACGCCTATGTGGCGGCCACAACGTTGTTCGGCGGCACCGCAGAGATGGCCATCGTTAACGAGGAGGCAACTTCTACGCAACTTCGGCGGCGCCGACGCGGCGGACAACACTGCCGCGGTCAGTGGCGCTATCGCAGCGCTACAGTAAGTTCCGGCGCCGACACGTGGTTTGGGGCCTCCGCACCGAATCGGAAACCGAACATGTTCTTTCTAAAATAATATGAATCTGCTCACCCATTCGTCGGAGAAATTCAAACCTCCTTGGAGCGCGGTATTCCTCCACCGCGCCCTCCGCCGCCGCCGCCGCCGCAGCCCGCAGGTCGCGCAGCACGCGGTCGCGAAGCACGTGGTCCCCGGAGCACGTGGTCCCCGGCGGAGCAACTTACCTACGTTACCGCTTATATTCTCGCGCGAAACTTTTAATACGCGGATAACACTTCCTACTTTAGTCTCGGAAATGCGAATAGTTTAAAAAGAAAACTGATTAACGGTAACGATTTTTGCAGCATGGAACTTTCTTACAAAAAAGTGGGTAGAATCATAAAGCACCGCTCGTTCATTTCTATCGTGAGAACCCCGAAAGACGAATAATGATCGCTAGCGAGGCATAATATATCTCATTATTCAAGAAGAACGAGCGTAAATTAAAAGGGAAGAAAGAATTGACGGTGAAAATTGAAATTGAAAAATTTCATAATTCCGAAACGTTATAAGCCACTTTTTAAATAAAAACACGAATAACTCTGGTTTGACCAGGAGTAACAAGGAAATAGAAACTAAAAGATTAATTTCGAGACACCATGCTGTAAAAATGTTCGAACGGAATACGCGACAACCGGTCACTTCGGCGTTCGACGAAACAATGAGGGTGGCTGGTGGCGGGCCGGGGCGCGTAGGAGCCTTATGTTGCAGGTGGGGAAAACGGGACTACCAACATCGCGGCGGTGTGACGCCGGAGCGACTTACAACGAACGATGGCGCCATCTATCGGTCCGATGCGACGTCTACGACGTACTCTCTCTCTATATAAGACCTCGGATATACAAACGGCACAAATAATATACGATACATGCCAAGGAAGTTCAGTAAATATAACTAAAATCCTGACCACAATCATACGCACTAAATTGTAAAACATATTAAAGGTTTATATTTTGCGGTGAAATAATTATCAATTTAATGACCGAATGTTGGCCTCAATTCAACTATGGAAGATGCCAATGATGTTTCCTTTATTCGTGTTCATCTTTTGAGAAACATTCGTAGAGATTTTGTCATAAATCTATCGTGTAAGGGCCAAGGTAAGTTCCGCGTTACTAAATTTAACTAGCTGAAAAAAACTCACGTGACGGCACGATGCGGTAACTGTTATACGGAACATGCATCTTAAGTAAATATCTCCAATTTTAAATGAGGTTTCGCAGAACAGGTGGGACGGGACAACTATTCCAGTTATATAGCTCCGTCCCTCTTTCTCAACTTAAACCGGCAGGCAAGCATGGTCGCGCGGTAAATGATATAACGTCAGGCCGTCCTTTTCGCACTATTTGTAAGTGCGATAGGGACGCACCGATGCGATAAACTTTCTCGAACTACGGCATTAATACTTGATGTTAACCCCCCAATACCTTAGGTGGATATTACTTACAAGTTGGTATCCTTAGTGTCGGCTCGAGTCAGCACGGCGCACAAGTCCGCCAGCAGTGAGTCGGCGAGCTTGTGCGAGCGCGGAGGCTCGCTGGCCACTAGGCGGAGCCACGCTGGCTGCAATCGCGGCCCGGACAGCAGTGCAGATAGCCTGCAAAAGTCATTAGTCTGTATACGTGAATATGGATGGCTATCCCCAGTCGTCAGATGACGATCAAAACTCAATGATTACTCTCGGTCGACGCACGTCTACATTGGCCGTCTGGCGTGTGACCACTTTGCCTCGCCTTACCAGTTTAATTTTCAACAAGCAAAGAAATATATTCAAGAGGGCTCTGTAAGAATATTTGTAATCGTAGTTACCATCCAGCCGCGTCATGTGCGGCCTTATGTAGTGTAGCGACGAACTTGCCGCCAGCGCCGGCCGTCATAGTGGCGAGACGCAGCCGACACACCATGCTCTGCAGTTGGGGGGACATCTCTACGCAGCGCCGGATGAAGTCTCTGAAAGAGGGCGCTGAGGTTAGGATTATGGTAGGAGCCTTGTGCAGCTATTCGTTTCTATTATTAAGGTATCTAGCCACCGTCACAATCGCTCACGCTGCGTGGCATATCTAGTAGTATATCTCTCTCATTCACTCTTTCGTATTGGTCCGACAGACCCAGTTACGTTTCGATAGCCACGTAGCGTTGTCATCACTTTTGTTCCTTGATATTAATAAATAATTGATAGTAGGTAATTGGGTATATGAAAATACCAATAAGTAACTGAATTAATAAAGCTTTGAAACTAGGTCATCAAGAGTATTTTTGAGTAGTTTTTGAGCGAGTTAAGTTCAGTAGTCTTGACTCGAAAGTCAATCGCAAATTACCATTGTTTTATGCTGAAATCAACGCTTTATGAAACTACTTACTATTTTAATTGATTTTACCCCTAATATAGAAATGATCGATCAATAAACAACAAGACTGTTTAAAAAACCATGAACCTAAGCTATGTACTCATAAGCTTGATTTTAATACTCACTTCTCCGCGGCTTCTGGCACACTGATAACCAGTGCCAACCCTAGTTTGTTTTTCTTCAACGCCGTGCAACTGCTAGCCAGGCTGTCGCTTGTCCCGCTGGTCGAGCTACTGCTGTACACCTGTAACAACAAGCTTCGATACAGACAATTCCGAGAAGCCATTGAAAACTACAAAGCATACCGCGCTGCGCAGTCAGAATTGATAAAAGTTGAAAATGCATAGTAAAAACTACAGGCCCCGTAACCGAATGGCATTTCTGCGACGCGAAACGCCACCGAAACGCCGCAGAAATTTTGTCTGGCTCTGTCGCGCCAATACGCAAGAGCGATAGAGATAGATAGCTACGAAAGATATACATATTATCGTCGGCGTTTGTGCATTCGGCTACGCACACAGGCCAGCTGGATTATAGTGGCATATTTGGCAACTGTTTTTATTTTTTATTATTATAAATGGGCTTACTCTTGGCCACAGACTAGCCAAAGGCAAAGACGTGGCCTACGATGGAGTGAGCTCGCCCAGATGTAGCCGTAGGTCGTACATGTTATTTGACGTGGACTGAAAGACAAGATGAGCAATTGCGCAGTCGTTACTCATTTGTTTGATGACGATGTCTTTGGCTCTTCCAATTCCAGTTGCGGAAAAAATGGATCTTTACATGTGACGTGTAGCTATAAACATTGGCATAGCGTAATAGTATTTTATACAATCGTGGTATAATACAAAGCTTTTCAGTCGAGTACCATGTTTATGATAGTTTATGCCTGATATTTATTTATTTAAACTTTATTGTAGTAAGACTTAAGTGAAAAGCTTAATTATATCACTATTGTATACAATACTTTTTCTATGAGTCATCATGTTCATTATCAATAGACGAAAAATAACATCATTCAAGTTAAAATTAATGTTAATGGCGTCGTTCACCGTTGTATCAACATCGAATTACTTGGCAACCAATTGTTTGTAATAACCGTCTGTGATTGGTCGATAACGCGATAGATAAAAAAAAATGTGTTTCAGATGCAGAAAAATTTGCCAGGTATCGCGAATTAGTATAGAACTTGTATAAAGTTCTATTTTTGAAATTTTTTCAGTTAACTAAAGTGAAGTGTAATGAAATATTATAGTTAAGTAAGTGTCAAAGACTATCCAACACTGAAAAGTTGGCACATATAGTTTAATATGTGGTGTCCTAATTGACAGATTAAAGTCGACGAGTAGAAAAACAAATTTATTAGTGATCGGAGAAGCACCTGCGTGGCCCTTTCCTTTCAATGAGTATTCTGAAGGTGAAAAGTTTGTCCAACGGGGCCGAACGCCAGGCTGTGAGAACACAGGTCGTTTTACCCTTGTCTAGTTACTTTATTGGCTATAAACACCTTTCCCAAACAAATTTATCTATGTCGACCTTTGGGTTAGGGTTAGATAATAATAATGTAATACTAAGAGGGGGTAGAGCAGGGAGAATTTTCAGAATCTGTCAAATTACCCCATTACACACACAAACACCCTTCACTCACACTACCTCAATTTACTGTGAAAGGTCAGTGACCCTTAATTTTTTTCAAGAGTGTTATTTTGAGTTTGTAGTCAACTACTGACCTCTTTTGAGAAATTAAAACTGTAAAAAAGGTAGCATACAAGAAGACAGAGAAAAAATACGCGTCATCTAGCTTTCCTTCTCTGTCCATGTCTCATGTGACTTTAATTTACCTAAATATGTAGATAACGTTCCTTACTCAGTTGATTGTTTACCTAGGTGTATTTCAAATTACTTTGCACTTCATTTTGCGTTACTTTTCTATACTTAGATTAAAAATCGTCAGCCTGCCTATCCCCGCAAACATTTTTCAAAGACGTGTGTGAAGGCCGATACCTCCAGGCAAACAATTATGGTCGCGTGCTAAATGATAAAACATCAGCCCTATCGCTTTATTTGTAAGTGCGATAGGGACTGCCCGATGTTTTATCATTTATCGCGCGACCATGATTGCCCTGCAGGTCTTCAGAGGCCTGAGCTGTGCATTACGTATATGAGGGTTGTATTAAAGACTATGAGATATTTTCTTTATTCTTTTTGGTCGTTAGGTTTTTTTATCATTTAGTTTATACAAAAATAAAGCATGTGTATAAAATAAAAACCTAATGAATAGAGTACAGCTAGCAGCAGTCAAGTCAGAGACCCAAAGGAAGACAGGGAATATCTTATCATATCCAATACCGCCATCGCTATCTGCATCAGACTCTTGATCTTACCCAATTTCCTAGTCTCTTCTCTTAATTTCAGTTTCTTGAGTTGAAAATGTTGAAACTCATACTTAGCATTAAATAAAACACAAATACATATAAAATCACAATATAATTTTAAATTATGGCTTAGGCCCTGTACCAGTTGCAGTCGCCACGTCTGTAAAGCCACTTGTAGTTTCTTTTAAATGGCTAAATAGAAATACCTAGATGTTATGTCATAAACATCTGTGACGTGACTGAAAATTAAAAAACATCGCTCAGAGATAAGGTTCAAATTAGGATGGCAAAAAATACAACAGTGCAGTCAAAATACCATCAAAATACGAAAAAGCAAATATCAATGTCGCCGTATTTCAGGCAATAAGGGCTGTTTTCTCAAATATGAAAAAATCTCAAAAGCAGAACTTTATTAAGACTTTCTAGGAAAATTATTTTGAACTTGATAGGTAGAACAATTTATAAAAGTTTTACAGAAAAAAATTCTGAACTAAGTTTGTAACTATATGAAAAGCATTTTTTTATCTCAGATTGCATATTTTAGTATCGTAACGATTTTTCCTTCAAATAAAAAGATAATTATTAGAAAAGGTTCACGGTGTCTGCCGTAAACTGGGGTTACATTGACCAATTTGGGAATTTAAACTTCTCTAGCTTCTACATTTAATGGGTATTTTTACCCATTAAATGTAGAAGTTAGAGAAGTATAAATTCCATAATTGGTCAATGTAACGTAACAAAGAAAGAAAAAAATGGGACCATCAACTTTTTTAGTCTTTTCCTGCTAAAAATATAGAAAGGTAACAAAATAATGTACGCAAAAAAAAACGATGTTATCAAACTTAAACTGACATTGGGGTTACTTTGATACCCTATGTATTTTTTTAATGGTAATCGAATGTAATCCCTTACAAAAGTATTTCATCTCAAGAAAAGATAAAAAACGGTTCGCAGAGTCAAATATTACAACTCTTTAACGCTATTTTGGGGTTACTTTGATTAAAAATAAAAATTACCATCTTCGAAAAACCAACTTTATTTGCAATTGTTTCAATATTTATCACAAGAAATCAAATTATCAGTCTCAACAAGTACCGTGACATAATCAGACAATAATCAACTATGTGTCATTATGGTCAATGTTACCCCATGCAAGTGATCAAAGACACCCCACATAGTAAATAATTAGTAATAAATGCCTAGTTTGACTTTATGATACAACACTCAATACAATGGTATAGCTAAACACATGTCTGGCAAGCTAATATTCACTGTGAACCTTTTACTTTAATACCCACTACGTTAGTTTAGAAGTTATTTAACACTTTCGCTACCAAGAACCCGACTGTCGGGCACACCGCTCGTAGAAGCGTAGCCGATTACATGGGTTTCCCCGTATGTAGCGAAAATGTCGTAGCGCCGCGTAGAGCCCGGTTTCGAAAGTGTTAAACATGAAAAATAGCAACAAACTATGCTTATATTTTGACACGTTATCCGCACTGCCCACGACCATACTTACTTGTTCACTGCGTCAGAGCACCATATAACTATAAAGGTTGGTTTAGGGTTATCATATGTCTAGATTTCGATAAATTTATTTTATTAATACATTACCGACTACTCATAACATATTAGTTCCTTATTTTTTTATAAAATAAATATAATATGCTCGTGACAGGTCAGGTTTTGTTCGTAATCCAAAAAAGTCAACCCTAGCACTTTTCCCTATTCACCCTCTACCCCCTTCCCGACCCTATTCACCCCAACGTTAGGGTGAGCGAAAATTACTAAATAAAACGACATATTTTCAAAGACAACCCGAAGTTCACACCGCTGGAAGATTTTTTGTGTAAAAAAGTCGGTTTTGGCCCTATTCACCACAAATTAAGTTAGTTCATACCCGTTCCGACCCCATGAACCCAAAATCTTCAGAAAACGATGTACTAAGTAGCCCAAAGTACAGCGCCATCTCTAGGTAAATTGGGTTACTAATTTGTGCAAACTACTTAATAGGGTGGAGCGAAAAAACACTTTTCTGGAATTAGCAAACCTAATAGTTATCAATCAATGCCCCTTAGTTTATGAAGCCTTTGTGCAAATTTTCAGCTTTTTAAATCAACATCTTCTGCCTCCGCATTAGGTTTGAAATTTTGAAAATCTCATACAAACCTGAAAATTCAACTTTTAGATAAAAAATGTTTTTCGGCAGTATTATGTTCAGTATACATTATTGATACATATTATTACAAGAAACTACCAAAAATTGCGAAAATAGCGTAAAAAATCGCCAATTTTCAGTATTTTAGCGGCTATTTTGGCGAATGTACTGAAAATAGACAAACTTTGGCGATTCTTGACGCTATTTTCGCAACTTTTTGTAGTTTCTCATAATGATATGTATCAATAACATATACTAAACATAATACTGCCGAAATTTTTTTTTTATCTGAAAGTTGAATTTTTAGGTTTGTATGAGATTTTCAAAATTTCAAACCTAATGCGGAGGCAGAAGATGTTGATTTAAAAAGCTGAAAATTTGCACAAAGGCTTCATAGACTAAGGGGCACTGATTGATAACTATTAGGTTTGATAATTCCAGAAAAGTGTTTTTTCGCTCCACCCTACTACTTAAGTCGCAATAGATGTCATTTCATTTAGTATTTTGGAGGTAACTAGTAAAGATAATTTAGTTTTACAATTGTGCGAAAATAGATTCTCATTTGGCCGGATTTTTTAACCGAATTCCAAAATTCAAAAGGTTATAAATGATAGTTTTTTTTTAAATATCACTCCTGGTCCAATTTAATATCCCACAAATATTAACGGCAAACTGATAATGACTTAAGTATTTTTGAAATAAATTTGTGACAAATGTGGGTAGTTTAGTAATTAGGCGCCGACTGATTGTGGGTAGGTTATATTTTCGCTCTCTGCTAATAAATCTTGTATGTATGGAACGGACGTGTTTTCTTTGGTGCCTCTTCATCAGCGCTGATCTTCGGCTGGGAGCATACCTTACAAAATTGAATGCCGAAAAAAAAGTTTATCAGCAAAAATTACTTACTTGAAAATAAAGTCATAACCGTTTTCATACTTATGCATTGAAATAGATATCACGCACGAAAGTAAGAACGACAAGGCCTCCTGGTGGCTGAGCCGGGAATCGAACCCGCCATCTCTCTCGCTATACCCTAAATCCTCTAAGTGCCACTTGCACCAACGAATATGGAGGGTTAACCTGAGGGTTAACCCACCATTTTACATGGAATTTGACAGTTGACAGCCCACTAACCCTGAGTTAAGTGGTTGGTGCAAATGGGCCTTAAAGATTCATATACGAGGTGGTCAAAATGTGCCTATCAGAGATAACATACACTAGAGAAATTTCGTCGGGTACCACACGGCGGGCGGGTGGCCTAGTGGTAATGACGTTAGCTGCGTAAGCTGAAGACCCGGGTTCGATTCCCAGCTCGGCCACTAGTGGGCCTTATCGTTTTTTCTTTCGTGTATGATATCTATTTCAATTTATGTATGAATGTATGTGAACACTTTATTGTACATAAGACAAGTTAGGACATAAAAATACAGTATAGTTATGGTGTACAAAGGCGAACTTATACCTATAAGGGATCTCTTCCAACCTTTGAGCGAATTGAGAATTTATTATTTATATAAACTTGAAAATAACAATTCAAAAATTATTCAATAAAATAATTTTATTTCTTCCCTAGATGTATATGTATAGTTTCATACTTATGATTTTTATTTTAAAGTAATCCGTTTATATTATAGCAACCATGGGTGTTTTTTGTGGACTTAAGTAGAAACGTTGACTTGTGGTTGACAGAAGTGTGATTAACATTTCTAAATGTTAATTTATTGTATCTAGTCTAACTACGAAGCAATACATTGACGTATAAATTGCGTCCATATACAGAGAGGTCATTCATAAAAACATCACTTTAGGTAAGTTATATATCTTTTATACAATTTGACAACCATTGACTACACATCCCAATTCACCCCTCTTCCGACCCTAATCACCCCCTTCGTAAACCTATTCACCCCCTTTGCGACCCGTTTCCCCCATTATTGATCCTATTCACCCCTCAGTCCGCGGATATTTGTTCATCACGTAAAAGTTCCCCAACACAGTTGCATCGCTTTCTTCATGAAAACCATTATAAAAATGAAAATATGTCTTATGATTTTCTGTTAAACATAAACTTTAGAAGTGTAGGTATACACTACATTCAAAAGGATAATGAACAAATTCTTAGCAAAATTTCACACAAAAATGAAGTTAAAATGAGTAAAAAATCCAATAAATTTGAATGCCTACTTTGACAGACATTTTCATGTCTGTAAATATATTATTTACATAAATCATAAAATATATTATTTAAATATAATAGCATTATATACCCCGGGAACCCTATTCACCCCAAATTACAATATTTATTAAATTGTCAATATGTAAAATGTCGGAAAGTACGGAACGGAACCCTACACTGACCGTGGTCCGATGCGCTCTTGGCCGGTTTTTCTTCTTAATGATATGTAGAGATAATATAAAAATTCACCTCCCAATTTATAATAAGTTTTTTTGCAAAAAACACAGAACTTAATTTAGATAGAAGAAACAAATTCATATATTTGTATAGGGGCCGAGCGTGTCAAATTTTGTACTGAAGTTGATTCTTGCCTGTAATTTTAAATATGTCTCAGGCTCTTGATTGTTCATAATTTTTGTGTTGTTGCAATTGAATATCACGTAACGAGGCATTTTTTATGTTTTGGTTGACTTCAACTTACAAAAATTGACGCCCGAAAGCTGCAAGCTGCTAGTAAAGACGGACAACTCAGTGGATTTCACTGAGTTCATTTGACACGCTAAGTAGATACGTTTGCTTGATCTATGGTATATATGACATCTGTGCAAAAAAATCATTTTTGGCACAGGCTTTACCTTAGCCGACTGTACCTTTCTTTCAACAATCATCTATTGCTCTCCGAGATGTTTCTAAATACTCCTCACTCGATGGGGATACGACATTTCATAACAGAGTTCCTCTGACCACCTTTCTGCTCCATCATCAGATCACCTCCATGATACCAGAATATTGCATTGTCACGTGATTTACATAAGTGTGCAAAATTTCAGCTCAATCGCAAATCGGAAAGCGGGTCAAATTTAGCTTCTACGTTTTGGCCCAAACTAAGATATACTAACAAGGCAAGTTGAATAAAAGCTTGTAAAAAGGCTTCTGATATCAGATTTGTAATAAGTTTACTTGTCATAGTTGATCAACAGATGAGACAGACATATGCACTGACAATACTTCACGTGTTTCGTGAGATGTCAAATCACCTCATACAATTTACCGCTCTAAGGCAACTAAGGTAGGGTTTGTTATTGCACTTTAATTACATATTAATGATTTCTAGCCCGTAAGATACATATTTGCTTTAACAATGGATAGATATTTATGCGAGTGAGAGTGTAATTTAGATTTTTATTTATAAGGAATCAAATATTTTTAAGCTACCCGATCAGATATTTCTGCGGATAAGGACACTCCCCACATCTGCCGTCTAGCAATCGTAGCGTCGGGCCAACTGTATGGCTAAGCCGCGCCGACGCGGCGTCTTTTTCCATACAGTTGGCCCGACGCTACGCTCGCGAGACGCTAGAAAGAGAGACGATGTTTTTGCCGGTCACGGAGCATCACAAATTTTTGCCAGGAATATGTCGTCATATACTTATGGTCCCCTATAGAAAATTAGATATTTTTGCACGGCGGCCGTTCATAGTCATATATGCTGGTGATTGTTCCATGAATATTTGGTCTAGTCTAGTTGAGTGGAGAAGTACCATTCAAAACGAGCGTTAACTTTCTAAACAACAATATATTTAGGTACTTTATAATTATTATTGTTTTCAACTTACGGTTACGTATTCGTGGTATGCACAGAGTAAATCTTTAATGAAATTGAGACATTTTTTTATATATACAATTAAATTTGAACTAGAAGCACTAAACCTATACCCGCTCGCATTCCCCTTTTTTCTATTCTAAGTAAGAATCAATTAATAAGTATCTGAATATATGTATGAATAAATTACATACAACCTGTGAAGTTTGGTTGACAAAATTTGACGTAGGTGCTGTCATATATATTTTTAAAATGACGTACTGTTAATACCAGCGTAATGAAAATGTATTCCGATGAGTAAAAGAAAACATGAAACTTTTTTCAATTTAACCGAACTAGAATGAAATCATTTATACTCATTCGGTTGTGTTCGTTATTTTCTTTAATAATGTGATATATTTTTATTTATTTTTTATGCACAAGCCATGCACCTTTACACTTTAAATGAGATTGGATCTCCACCTGACATTATTGATTTACCCTATTTATTTTGAGCACAGTTTTACACTGGTATGGTTTTTCGTGTACGTACACTATTTTCTGTCAAAATATTTGTCAAATTTAAACGTCAACGCGGAGCGACCGGCGACACGTCTGCCTCCGATGAGCCGCTCAGGGCGTCTAATCGAAAGGAGAATTCTGACAGCAATGGCGAATGTATGGAAATTTTACGATAGTTTAAATTTAAGGTAAAATTTCTTTGTTGCCTTTGAGAGGAAAAATATAAAAAACCTCAAAACCTGTAGTCCATTTATCTGGCTTTTAGAATCACTTAATGTTATAACTAAAGTATTGAATTTTTTTAACAAAGTTTACTAAACGGCGACATACGTTTTTCTCATTTTAGGTCAACTTTGTGTGGGTTTAGTTATTACACCGTTAATAATTGGAGATTGTGAATAGTCAAAAGTTGTAGACACACTCTTTAAGATAATAACTACATTTATTTTATTTCATTTAATTTAGAAATGTGAGCAGCATTTGTTAAACGCCGAATGCACTATACGCATCTATCGTCTATAATAGCACAATTATCTGACTTCAGCCCTGACACACAATGATTGATATGTTTGTTTATTTGACATTATTACATAAATAAATATCGTGTAGATATAATTAAATTAATTATACATTCTTTGCATCAGTAATATTCCAAAGAACATTATGTACAAATTAGCTTTGAACGAGTAAATGAGAACAAGACCGGTATTCATTCTTAACAGTTAAACAAAACCAAGTTTTCTGCTCGATTGTACAGTGCTGCAAAAGTGCATAGCGAATTCATCAATGGATTCATTCATAATTTCTTCATGCAATTTGACAGCTCACTGTACACGGGTATTGTTATTTCATAACATGTAAAATAGTCATTTAGCAACACAAAAGGATATGTTTAAAGGCCATTCGCATTGATACAGCGAAACATTACATTATCATCTATTCTTTCAAACAACCGGCAATTTAGGCTACAAACTAACGGTACTCAATCCCCATAGCGTGACCTGCACTCATGGGGCATTCCTGGAGGATTTTACGAAATGTGAGTCTTCGAATACTTCTGAAAACGCTAAAAAAGTGATTTTGTGCCAGTTCATAACTTTATTAACAAATTGGCAGTATATTCAGGAGCTTTACGGATTTGATTCAAGTGGCTGATATACAAGACAAAAACATTTCGTAAAGGACATTCTCTTCGAATGCACTCATATACCGGGCTTGGAGAAGACCACCAACTCACACCAGATGCGTCAGTGCGTTTTCACATTATCCGATTCGATATCGGATGTCGGACCGATATACCATACACTACAGGCGCCATCTTGGATTTTTTCCATTGGAATCCTTCCGAAATCCGATATCGGATCGCATAATGTGTAAACGGCCTCAGAGTGGTTCAATTGTTTAAATGTTGACCTGTAACTATTTTTAGATTTGTATTATTTTTGACTTGTTTTATTATTTCGCGAACCGGGACGTTCATATTTATGCTGTTTGCCTATTTTTGTGCAATACGATTAAATAAATAAATAGGGTGACCTACCGATCTATCACAAGACAATGACTCATAACAAACCCGTGTCATAATAAGTCACTTATCAAGTAACTTGAGAATTTATGTTAATAGTCGTTATTTGTCATCGATAACAAGTCATATGACTGAACTATAGCCGCGGTCACTCATCATGTGACGGATCACGCGTTTGTCGATAACTTTTGTACAAACAGTGCATGAACTGATTTCTGCGGCTTCTGGCTTTCACCGACTCTTACTGAGATAACGGGGCGCCGGCCGAATCCCCCGCTTCGTGCGAATATTATCGAATTTTATTTAGATACGTGCACCTTAGCTGGGACGCTATTGCACAACACCCTGCATTTTATGATTAAGCACTGAGACTTGGCACAGGTTGTTCTTTGGGTGGCCCTGAGTAAATAAAGATCGGGAGGCATCGAGAGTCCCCCTTAATTTAGGAGGGAAGGGGGGGAGGAAGGCTGGCGCCGCCGCGCTTCCTTTGAAACCATATTTCTCTAAAACTATACAAAATAGGGCATGCGATATATCTTTTCCGGATAAATGAAGGACGAGGAATTCATTTTTGGAACAAAAAAAAATGTATTTTAGACCAAAAATACAAAAAAAATACGGGAAAATCTTAAAACGAGATTTTTTTTATACATATTATTGCACTTTTTATGAAAACCGTAATAGTTATTTTAAAATAAAAAATATTATTTAATAGCTACATTTATCTAGTTTTAGAAAATGTATAATTTGTTATAGAAATATATTATAGGACGCTCAATCTTCAGTCGATTTAATCTATTAATACTGAAATAATTAATACATACTTGATACGTGAAAAGTTAAGTAAATTATTTGTTTATTTTTTATATACACATATTATGAAATAGTTTTGTTACCATTATTTCAATAAATTATGAAAACAAAATAAATTGTTTCCTATACGTATGAATAGCTTACCTTTGAATTCATTTGGACATGATTAAATTGATTAATGATTAATTATTACCATAAAAGTATTTGAATCAGCCTATATGCAACGTGACGTCAAATTTATTTACTATGAAAGTTACGGGCCCTGGTTATCACTGAAATGGTGAGCTCCATCTTAACACTGTCTTCACTTTCCATCAGGTGTGACTAGGGTCAATCGCCGATCAGTACACAATACAAATACGGAACCCTAAAAGGGTAAGTAAAAAGATACATTTTTAACGGATCACTCACGTTACGTCAAATGTATTTTGGCTTGTTTGCCGTAATGTCTGCAATAGGTCCATCTAATCGTTTAAATGATTGTATACTTTGTCAGACACCTTCATACTTATTGTTTACATATATTATGTGTACCAATAGATATACCCATGGTAAGGTCACATGACTTATACGTCTCTAGACGGCACACAACGAGGCTTATCTGAGAGATAAAGCGAGCGTTGACACGTAAACAAAACTATTGGGGAAACCAAAAAAACATGATATCTAACCGAACTCCTTTAGCGAATCCATACTAATCCATACTAATATTATAAATGGGAAAGTGTGTGTGTCTGTTTGTTTGTCTGTCTTTCACGGCAAAACGGAGCGACGAATTGGCGTGATTTTTTTAAGTGGAGATAGTTGAAGGGATGGAGAGTGACATAGGCTACTTTTTGTCTCTTTCGAACGCGAGCGAAGCTGCGGCCTGCGCTAGTGGGAATTAGTGATGTGCAAGTTGCGAAAACTTTCCAAAAAATCTTAAATTTCTTGAAAAATTCACGAAACTTTCACTAAAAATAAAGGGAATTTAAATTTATGAAATGGAAAGTTCCCATCCATACAATTGTCCATACAAAGTATGGAAAGTTTCCGAAGTTTTCCTATGTGAAAATTTCAGAATTTTGGAAACTTTCCGTCGGCACATTAGTAGTGGGAATATAAAGGGCACGCATTTAATCAAGGTTGGTAGAAAAACGCTCGCAAATTGCAGACTTTTTTTTTCGTAATTCTTATACATAAGTACCTAGAATGGATAGCCTATTCGTGAGAACTACTAGTTTCTTGAAATATGCACATTGAACAATTAGCGCTCATTTGAACGTGTCTTAGGCAAACAGGTTCTATTCATCCTAACCAGCTTTTCCTTGAAGTTATGGTGCGAAAGTGCAACAAAAACAATGCAACCTTCAACAAGCTAAACCTTATTTCGTTTTATTAAGATAACTTTTACCATGACTGTACAAGGTTCATTATAAAATAATCAAATTCTCATCACATGACTAGATTGGCTACTGTGAACAACACAATAAAATTGCGTATAATCAAGAGCCATTTTATTCTTAAGATCATCACCTAGAGGTCAACCAGTACGTCAGTGGACGAATGCATGTATGTACTTGACTTTTAGACGGAAAATACTGAATGCATCGTTGGGTCAAAGGCGCACTGACCTTACAAGTTGAAGTTTGCATCATGTTTTAACCCTGAAATAACATAGTAAATATTAAAAGGTAAACACTAAATAATTGTAATGTGTAGGAGCACCATATCTTTATTTGAGTAAAATGTCTTAGCTTTTAGATTTTTGGGTACTGCTTGTGTTGTGAGTCGGTACTAGAGCCGACGGCAATCGCCAAAAGTTCCGGCTGGCCAAAATAAAACCTCATCTCAGAGTTTCTGAACATACGCCGTTAACAGCTCGCTCTTGCCATATGATACTCTAACCAAAATATAATAAAGAGTACTATCGTACAGTATGGCCACTCCTGGCTTCCAGCTGAAAGTACCGCCCACCCACTCTCGATTACCTCACAGTTACTGCCTGTCAAGAACGCGACCAGTCGACCTGTCATATATTATCTCACTTATACAAGCATGGTACGCATCTACCTACTCGTGCTTAGACTGAGTGCGTAGTAACGCGCCTCCTTCATATATTTGATCGCCACTGTCCGAGGTATGCTCGAACTATACTCTGTCAAACAAGTCTGTCAGTAAATAAGAACAAAGAAAACTATAGGTACTTATGCTTTTCTCTAACACCCTAAAGAAAAGGATGCATAGTTTTCTTTGTTCTTATTTACTTGTTTGACAGAGTTTATATTACCTAAATTATGTATTTAAAATTTAGTAATGTTACCTGAGAATCGGTGGTAGTGGAGCCACTAGGCACGGCCAGTAGGTTCGAGCTGTTGCCAAGTTCGAAGCGCGTTGCCAGATTTCGGAACGTGCGCCGCTGCCAGCTGCCATTACTTGATGTGCTTAGCTTGCGGCCCGATGGAGCTGGATTAAAAAACAAAAGTTAGGCCCGGTAGGAGTTACAATTGCTTATAGGTTGTTCTGTCTATGTGCTGGACTAAATGTAAATGACTAATAATAAGTATGCTATCTTAGAACGATCAGAAGCCTGTTCTACCACAGTGACATTGACACTCGACACTGAACGTGTTGTGCCCATTTGTAGATGGCTAAATATGGATCGTCAGCGTGAATACTCGACAGTGTCCCAGTAGATGTCACTTTCAATCTTAAGTCATTGTCAATAAATGTGAAAGATGGGTGTTATCTACTGGCATTAATGTGTCGAACACTGGCACTTTAACTTTCTCGGGCCACAATTGTCACCATGGTAAAACAGGTCACTAAAAACTTATTTGGATTAAAGGTTCATCAGGCTATAAAAACACAAATGGAAATAAATATGTAAACTTACTGTGAAAAGAGAACATGTCGTCCTGAGTATTGCTTCCGTCCCAAACGTCAAACATAGAGAAATAATCGTAGGTGGACCCGAAGCTGCTGTGCGGCGTTTGGTCCCCGTAAAAACCTGTAGAAAAAACATTATGTGTAATAAAAGCATCGTAGACATGCCCTATTGTATTATTTCCTTAATTATTTAACAAATATTAAAGAGAGAGAGGGGAAAAGTAATATACATCGTATGTATATTTCTAGCACTCATTAATATTTGTCAGAATTCTACTTAGCGACGAATACCTATCTAAAATCTAAAAATATCTTACCTACTTGTGTCTTATCTCTGTTAGTCGCTAACGTTTGATTATGCAAAAGTGACAGAAGCAACTAGAAGAAAATAAGTTTTTCGAAGTTCGTAGTTCATAATTACTTACAAAGATGAGATTTATGAACATGGTGCCATTCATTCCAACTTGCCAAGTGCGAAATACATAAAAATAAGGTATTTTTTAGGACAAAACAAAAAATAGGTACCTAATAACAAAAATGGCTGTGCAATGATTACATCCGTTGGCGTCTTAAGATAATTATGTTACAAAGATAACGTGTCAAGTGTTTTAAGACACCTACATTGCGTGGGGCGAATTTGCATGCACACCACGCAACCTAACCAAGATGACAATCGTTAGCAAAATAAAACTAAACGAAACAATATATATATCTACCGAACTAATTTGTAAAAGATAGATAAACAGGTGGCTCGTCTTTTCGTTTGCTGCCTATATACTTATCATGAAAAAAAACAATAGCGTTGCATAGCGTTATCTGCATACAACCTTCATCTTGGCTAGGCCCCAACTTCTACGGTAGGTAAAGTAAGCCACTCACGTGACCGACAAGTTTCGCAATGCGAGTCGCACCGTAAACGGAACCTCGTCTGGTGGGTTTACGTCACGTGGCTTCGTTTGTTTACATTCAATAGCAACACGTATCCGTAAACAACTGAACTAATATACCTATAGGTACGTCAGGATTAAGTAGATGGGCCAATTTTTTCAAAGTTGTCCACCCCACTTTTTTTGTAACATGGGTATTTTTTACACGATTAATACTCAGAATCGCGAGCTCTTTCGATCCTGATAGGAGAAAAAAAATATCCCAAGATTTCCATACATTTTTTCGAACCTTCCATTCCGTTACCACCATACAAAATGTATGAAAAAATGGTAACGGAATGGGAAAAAACCTTGGGACACTTTTTCTCCCTATTATAATTGAAAGAGCTCACGATTCTGACTGGAAACCACATAAAAAATTACAAATCCAAAAAAAAAGTGGGGTGAACAACTTTGAAAAAAATGGCCCAGATACCAGTGGCGGCTGGTGAAAATTTCTGCTAGGCAACACTGAGCAAAAAGACACCTACCTTAACATTAGGTACTTTACTAGTAATCAATTTTAGGCAAGCCGGTGGGAATCGGCTTGTATGGACCAGCTTGTATAGACAGATGTACACTGAGAGAAATTTGCATTGTGAATTTAACAAGTTCGACTTGTTGCGGTTTATCCGTTTGAATCAGCCAAACGTATGTTTAAAACAATATGTGTCAGGTTGTTTTTATAAAATCGACTTGTTGATTCAAATATATTGCCGATTCAAATGACAAGTAGCTTGTTGTTTGAACCAAAGAGCACGTAGGCGCTATTTTAACCAAAAAACTTGTTGAACGAACATGAAAACTGGTTGTATTTTCTCTCAGTGTAGTGCGAAAAGAATTTCCTTCGTAATTTTATGGAAACGTACGTATTTTTCATGCTAGTTCAGACAGTGTCACGTCTTGTACCTACTGAGACACTGAAATTGCATGACACGTTCGTACGTTTCCGTAAAACTATGAAGGAAAATCTGTTCGCACTACAGCGGTAGTCATCATATAGGAAGGAATTAGGGATGTACCGACTCGGCGATTAGTCGGCGACTAGTCGGCAAAAAAGGCCGATTAGTCGGCACTTGATAAAGTACTAGGAAAACAGCACAAAAATAAATTAGCGGATGATTTATGGTTATATTATGTACGTATTCGTTATGCCTTTGTTTGTCAAAAGAACAAATATCTGTAATTATAACAGAAATAAATGTCCTACCTAAGACTATCGGTTTCATAGGCAGGATCACTATTTATATAAAGCTAAAACATGGAAAATGTGTATAAATATTCTCATAAACCTTTGAACCTGAAAAGAACATTAAAAGCGCGAAAGAACCAAAATTGTCATTCAAACATTCTGGTGAATTTAGTCGAAAATTATGTTATGGCCGACTAGCCGAAAATTATGTTATGGCCGACTAGTCGGCCGACTAATCGGCCACCCAGGCGCCGACTAGTCGGTAGTCGGCCTAGTCGGCCAAATCACTAGTCGGTACATCCCTAGAAGGAATGCATGTAGTTTATAAAGGATATTAAGGAAGCATGAATCGAAATGTTACAGATTCAAATGTTACGCTGGGCGTTCAATATAAGAGTCGCTGGTTTGGTGTCATATTATTGTACCTAACTTAACAACCTAATGACATTTTTTTTTATAAATCGTTGACAATCAAGTACGATGACTACGATGTGGCAATGCGTGTTAGGACTCGTTAAATTTATTTGAAAATACAATCGTGCCAAGTAGGACGCAAATTTTTATTTTTTATTTTATTTATTTAGGTAATTACAAACATAAATCTCTAATTAATTTACATAGTATCGTTAAACCAATAAGGTTTGTCTCGATACCTATAAATGCTACTATGTAAGTAGTTACAGATGAACGCTGCGCACTTGTTTTTAAAACTTATCTTGATAGACCTTTCACCGTCCTTGCACAATTTAATCGAACTCGCGGCGGCGCTTTAGTTCAATGTCATAAGTTGTTATGAGCATTGGTGTTATTCACTTCAATCAGTAGGTATCAATACATCGATACCCCTAATAGACATATCCTGTGATAACAGAGATGATAAGTCGCATATAGGGTTGTAAAAAAACGGTTTTTTTTCTGGCTTGAAAAAAAAAACATGAAAAAAAACCGTGAAAAAAAACAGTTTTTTTTCTGGAGTATGTTTTTTTTCTAAACTACGAAATCTCAAAATTTGCAAAGTAGTTAATACTTTTATACGGTTTTTTAGACTTAATGTTAACTATTAAACGAATTTAATCAAATAACTTTAATTTCTGGTCTTATAAATGTAACATTTACGAAATCTGTAGTTTGTAGTTATCACTATTTACTGTTGGCAACACCACCGCCTCTCCACGCTACACGCCGCATCGGGGATTCCCCAATAAACGTTTGTATACTGAATTAAAATGTACGTTATTGTTATTGAAACACGTTACAACTCACGAAAAACCGTTATTGTCGTATTATTTTTTCATCTGAAAAAAAACCATATTTAGAAAAAAAACCAAGGTGCTCGGTTTTTTTTCATGTTTTTTTTTCATAATTCTGAAAAAAACATTTGGTTTTTATTCTATTTACAACCCTAGTCGCATAACAACAATATAGGGGGGATATAATATGAGTAATAATTTGAACTCTATTGAAATTGCATAAGACTGAAATGCATCGGTTCGGTTGTGCAATATTAGTATAGACGTGTCTAGTATCGTGCTGGTTGCGCTCTATTTGTCCAGTATGTATCTTACGTAATTAGGACATTTACTAGATGGAAGGCAAAGTAAGATCCATGTTTGCACAATTGCATTCAAGTTCTTTAAACACTTTGAACAGTTGCTTATCCCACAAAACTTTTTACAAATACATTTTTACAAGTGTCAAGCTACAGTTCTGTAATAATACAAGGGTGCGTAATACCACAAAGTAATACAAGTCACGTAGTATAGAGAATACACTGTGCCATATCCCACAAAAGCAAAACTGTAAAACACAATGCTCGCAAGTCTCGCAACTAACAACAGTAATAACACACTTAAGCGGCAATTACACTGAGTCGTTCGCCGCACGAAAACCACCGCCTGGCAGCCTCATACTTTCCATTAGGCGCGGTCAGCATTAGGTGAACGACTTGCTGTAGTTGTAGCTTAAGCCACAGATTATTAATAAGTTAAAAACTTAACAGATCCTTCACTTGCCCACAAAACGACAAATACCTACGCTTTATTTAACTAATACTAAAAAGTTACTACGTAAAACAGAAGAATAGTAGGTACGTGCCACGCAACTACCCAGGCGGGCGCGTGGTGCCCCTGGCCTCGGCGACTTGTTCATTCGAATGAACGGCTAGCGTGTAGGTACTTAACGAGCGACCGCCAGCAAGTGACGTAGGCCTGCTTAAGCTATGTTATGCACACAAATGGAAACTGTGTCATTCTCTTTTGCGATATTAATTAAAAACAAAACACGAACGTTTCGGTAAACTTGAAACGTAACTGTCTAAACAAAACATCAACACAGACATTAAAAGCGCTAATTATCATATTCTAACAATCAAGAAAAGTTATGACTTTGGGCAGTCGTTAACCACTCCCACGGTACACAGGCTAAAAATAGTTGAACAATAAAATGACTTTCCTACGCGGAAAGCATTTCTGTTTAGACTTCTGTAATAAGTACGAAATTTCACATTGCTATGACCTAATTAGCGATTTCAACGCTAAGTATACTTTCGTGTACTGACTTGTAGTGATTGCACCTACAGCACTCAATTCATATCGACGGAAAAGATCAGCAAAATTTCTTTCTGCAGCAGCACGTTGAGCCGTTGGTTTCGAACACTGCCTGAGCTCAACGGAGCTTCAATCATCTTTGCGCTCAACCCTATTTATGCACTGCGACATTTGCAGGCAAAAAAAAACACTTTAAATAAAATTGACCCATGTATAATTATGATACGAACCCGAGTCTCCCCTGTCGATGGAAAAGCTCAGCGAAACCTCTTCTTTTTGCAGCGGCACGTTGAGGGGTTTCGAACGCTCCGTGAGCTCAACAGAGCTCGGCTCAGTTTTGCGCTCAACTCTGCTTACGCGCCGCGATGTCGGCACGCAGAACACTTTGGTGCACATTAACCTAGACAAATAAAAACACTAATGTTCAGATTTAAAAAAAGTAAACATTGGTATCACTTCGTATTTATAGAATGCTATTAGAATTTGACTCAGGGACATAATAGGCTACTTGCCTCCTAGTCAAATCAGCTTCTTTTTAAGAACTGTCAAAACGAATTTGATTATTGACTATTGACTATCGGCTTGCTAATATGGAATTAACATGAAATCGAATTGAGTGACGTCACGGTCAATTCAATTACTTTATATATTTCTACCTGACTTATTAAATAGAAATTGGATTTAAAAATAACTTCTGTCCATGTTTTTCTTATAATTATCTGATGCTTTATTTCTTGCATGGTACAAAATATTTTATTTTAAGAACAGTCAAGTTCTCTATTATTTAAATATTCTTAGATACCTATACGTTTTTAGCATAGCCCCGCAAGCTTCTACAAAGTATTTATGATGTATACCTATGTATATGGTATTTCCCGCTCCGCGTCACGTCAACAACAAGATCGTTCTAGAACCCAAGTTCATAAGGTCGCGGCGATATCTGCGCAACATCAACCTATGTATACCCAATTCCTTAAAATAGATACGACATGACGGACTTACGAATTACATAAGCAAGACTAAAATTTGTATGAGAACTCCGCGTCGACTGCACGCTAACGGCCCAGCCACGACATTGGTCTAAGCGCGACAGCGGTGAGCGGCAGCCATACGTGCGAATGGAAAGGCCCATCGCTGTGACTCGCTCCAATGTATGGCCGCCGCTCACCGCTGTCGCGCTTAGACCAATGTCGTGGCTGGGCCGTAAGTGTAAGGCCGTTTTTACATTATCCGATCCGATATCGGGTGTCGGACCGACATCCTACACCCGATAAACGCTTCCGATAATGTCGGATGTCGTCCGATAAAACGCATTGTTCCAAATCAATGAAGTATGATTTTGTATCAAAAAAAATTTTTAAAAGTTTTATATTTAATAATTATAAGCACTATATTTCAAATATTTTATTGTAAAATTAAAATAACGAGCATAAAAATACTCAAGTGTGTGCAGGTAAAATAAATAATTTTACATTTAAATATATCTACTAAAACATGAAAAAATTAGTATCCGCAATTCGGACCGATGAATTACAATCTTTTTTTTTTTCAACAAAAATTCATCATTAACAGCCACTTAACAGCTGTTTAATAGACGCCATTTTTGTCACGCACACTACTACAAACGTATACCTACATTATATACGCACACATACAAATATTATCGGCCGACAGCTGGCGGGGGCTCCGGCATGCCAAAAATGGAGGAAGCGTCCTGCCGATATCGGCAGTTCGATGGTGCCTCGGACAAAAACTGTTGTAGGAAAGTGCCATCTGCATTAAATCCGCAATTTTTGCGTTTTATATCGTTTTTTAGTAATAATGATCTATCAAATACATAATAAAGACCTGGAAGCGCATAAATCTTACATTTTACATCCTTCCTACATCCGATACCGGATCGGATAATGTGAAAACGGCCTTAGGCGTGAGTGCACACTCATATTGGACGTGCACCGGGGCAGGGCGTGCGGCGTGCATGTCAAACAATGGAAGGTCATACAAGTGTCCTGAGTCGACGCTGCATAGGGTACACGCACGCTCGCCCGCCCCGCCGAACCGAACGCTCTCACGGCTCAGCCACGACATCGGTCTAAGCGCGACAGCGGTAAGCGGCGGCCATACATCGGAGCGAGACACAGCGATGGGACTTTTCATTCGCACGTATGGCTGCCGTTCACCGCTGTCGTGCTTAGACCAATGTCGTGGCTGGGCCGTCAAGCCCTATACTTATTCTGAGGTCGACTTGCAATTCCCATACAAGTTGCAGTAGGGCATAAATTAAATATAACAAGATCATACCATCCCATACATTAAAATGCGACCGCCTACGAACGCGCTTACACTCCACCACACATAGATGGCGCCACAAAAAATGCCTTGTTGCCACCGATTATTTGTAGATTGGCATTAAGTGTCAATTCCGAGCCATAAATCTATGTCAAAAGTGACACTTAACGCCATCTACAAGTATAATCGAAAGCTACAAGACATTTTTTTTGTGGCGCCATCTATGTGTGGTGGAGTGTAAGCGCGGTCTTAGACGGTCGCATTTTAATGCATGGGATGGTATGATCTTGTTATATTTAATTTATGAGTTACACCGGTCAAATCTTACATGAAAATTGGCTAAAAAAACAAAGTGTGATGTAAAGCTGGATTTTTGGTATGTTATTTGGAGTCCTTGGGGGAATGTAAGACTACATTTTGCAAGCAAAAAAAAAGTGTGCTAACTTCGTAATTTAAAAAAAAAAAGTAAAAAAATCGGACTTTTTTTGGTTTTAATTTTTTTATTAAAAAACTATGCGTTTTTGGTCAAAAGTTGCTGTGTAATGTTGAAAGCGCATTAAATTTTAAACAGTTTGACATCTTTTTTATCAATGTCCGTCAAATAGTTTTCGAGATATGAAGCATCAAAAAAGGTTAATTTTTGACGCATTTATAAAATGTAGCGTTTTGCCAATATTTTTAGACAAATATCTGCAAAATACTTCATGATATGATATATATTGCAATATAACATTGTATAACATTTATTTTGCTTTAGTTTTAGTGCAAATAAAGGTCAGTAAGACGAATAGTTACTTTGGTAAACAAAAAAAATCTATAAATAGAGAAGCCAAGAGTCTGGTAGATTGATATCCGTTTATCTGAAAAAAATGTCTAAGCTAACTTTGCATCGATTTGATTATTACTAATGAAGAAATAAAATACAGTAAAATTTTGAAGTTTAGTAAATCACTTCACTACAAAACTACGCAACGGATTTTGATGCGGTTTTTTTTAATAGATAGAGTGATTATAGAGGAAGGTTTACATGTAGGTATAGTACCCGTGCGAAGCCGGGGCGGGTCGCTAGTTAGAAAAATAAAACAAAATTTGTTACATTTTACTTTTTCCTTTTTGAGGGTCCTGGTTCTGCATCTTGATGGCACAACTCCTGTAGTGATAGAAAGTCCACTTGAGTTGTATTTTACCACCAATTGCTGTGGAATAAACTACGGGAAGGGACAGCGCCCACGCCAATTATTAAGATACTGGAGAAGTGGTATTCCCAGCAGAAGAACGTAGTAAGATGGAAGTCAACTCTGTCCACAGCCAGCGGGCTAAACTGTGGCGTGAGACAAGGAGGCAGTATGTCTCCAGCTCTCTTCAGCGTGTACATGGATGGGCTGTCGCAGGCTTTGACCAGTACCGAGGTTGGCTGCTCCATCAATGGGCAAATGATAAATCACATCGCATATGCAGACGATATGGTCCTACTAGCACCATCGGTGGGAGCTATGCGTAAGTTACTTGCAGAATGCGAGAGATACGCCAGCCAGCATAACATGAGATACAATCCGGACAAGTCTGAATTTATGCTCATGGAGGCAGCACATATGCCCACACATGTACCACCTCTTTTGCTTGATGGAGTTCAATTGCGGAGAGTACACGAAGTCAAATATCTTGGCCACATCTTGTTGTTCAGTTTAAAAGACCAGGAGGACATGGAAAGGCAGAGGCGAGCCATCGCAGTAAGGGCAAACATGTTGGCTAGAAGATTCGCCAAATTTAGTGACAGCGTAAAAAGACAGCTGTTCCTCAGTTTTTGTACAAGCGTGTATACTGTCGAGTTATGGTCCGACTACACCTGCGCGGCGGTGAGAGACCTGCGCGTGCAATACAACACATACTATGTACTGATACTTATTTCGTTAAACGGAGAATACTATGATTCGGGCACGTCCACGACAACGCTCGTGAGATTGCATCGATGTTATTGACCCTCAGTGATATGCTTTAAAAACCAGTCCGTACAAGAACAATTTCGGAACAATATGATTCAATTAATTTTAGGGTTTTCTACTCGTAAATATTTTTTTCCGCCAAGCGGCGATCCTGAGCTCTTTCTGACCGTAAACTTAACTTACTAAATAAATGTTGATTTGATATACGCAAATATGTGTCTGAGTCATACTTGAATAGCCCCCAAATAATAATAATTCGTTCTCCGCTACGCCTCCTGTAAATATATGTAAACTATCCCATTTAGCCATTACCATCCACCGATTATTTCTGATCCAGTTATACTAGACTTATGATATAATCCTATTTTTTTAAATAACTGGCACTCTTTTGGTCTTAAATGAAAGCTAGTGAAATTTTATTTTACAATTTATGTAATAGCCTGAGTTGTTTTGCTGATATCAGTCTCAAAATATGAGCAAAACGAATATTTTCATAGAAAGGGGAAAAATGCTCTTTTTTTGACGCTTCATATCTCAAAAAATATTTGACAGACATTGATAAAAAAGATGTCAAACTGTTTGGAATTTAATGCGCTTTCAACATTACACAGCAATTTTTGATCAAAAATGCATAGTTTTTTAATAAAACGGCAAAAACCAAAAAAAGTCTGATTTTTTTACTTTTTTTTTTAAATTACGAAGTTAGCACACCATTTTTTTGCTTGCAAAATATAGTCCTACATTCCCCCAAGGACTCCAAATAACATACCAAAAATGCAGCTTTACATCACACTTTGTTTTTTTATTTCTCTTTTTGACCAGTGTAAGTAGGGTTAGCACTACTTTGTATGTATACCTACCAGCAGCGGCTGGTCCATACAAGCCGATTCTCACCGGCTTGCCTAAAATTGATTACTAGTAAAGTACCTAATGTTAAGGTAGGTTTCTTTTTGCTCAGTGTTGCCTAGCAGAATTTTTCACCAGCCGCCACTGATTACCTACATCAAATATATCAATCAAAATTTTTCGTTTCGTGGACCACTCGAACACCCAAAACAATTGATTAGTGAAAACTGGTGAAAAATGATGCATAATTTTTCAAGTAGGTAATTCACAGACCAACCCCTATAGACATCCATTACAAGACGACTCGCGGTCGCCAGCCTTCCTAGTATTTGCACTGATATAAGCGCGGGCGCTCGCCGTGCCCGATCAGTATCGACCAAGTAACAGACCCGAAAGCAGCGCGTTTTTCGCACAAAAAAATTGGAAAAGGGTATTTTGATGCCTTAAAGATGTCCACCTGTAGTGTGAAATGGTGTGGAAAGGTAACAAGAAGCTCAAATTTAAAAACAGACGGCATTACATTCCACAAATAAGTCATATTTATAATTTATTCAGAGCCAGCATAGGTCAACTTACATTGGCCACTTACGCGTCAGTAGAGGGACAGTCATACTTCTGTCCCTTTTCATCTGGCGCGACTGCCCGCCGTCCTTGAAACGGCCAATCACAGCGCGCTTAACACATTCCCCGCCCGCTCCTCGCACCCCAAACACTGGTGACTCGTATCGCGAACAAAATATACAAGATTTCTACTCTATAGGAGGTTCTCTGTGAGGTAATTGTAATGAAAGTAAATATGTATTTACCTTTTAGGTTCATCCATAATGTGAATCTTCAATGAGACGCCCTTGCAGTTCATTGCAACGGCGCCGAATATCATCTCACCGAGTACGCTCGCATCTGCCGCTGGACCTTTATACTGGACAATACAAACACGGCTTTGAGTACACAAGCAAAATTTTTGTACATATTTTAATAATATTATATTTAAAATTTGTATAATATAGTACATTACCATACAAGTGCGAAATGAATGGCGATAAATTAAAACACGACCGAAGGGAGGGTTTTAAATCGACGTGAGTTACGAATTTCCTTTTCGCACGTGTATCGTACGACGTTTTTCAGTATAGATGGCCCTCGGTAGTTTCGACCTGACATATAATGAACCAAAAAAAAGGCGCTGGTAGCCTAGCGGTAAGTACGTGCGACTTTCGTTCCGGAGGTCGCGGGTTCGAACCCCGGCTCGCACCAATGAGTTTTTTGGAATTTATGTGCGAAATGTCATTTGATACTTGCCAGTCGCTTTTCGGTGAAGGAAAACATCGTGAGGAAACCGGACTAATTCCAATAAGGTCTAGCTTACCCTTCGGGTTGGAAGGTCAGATGGCCTATTTCACAAAATTGACAATTGTCGCCCGACAGTGACACTTCGCCGTTCATAGCTTGTTCAACAAGGAAATATTGACGCTGAGTAACAATGTTACTTATCCACCCAGAACTAGGCACAGAATTGTCAGTGTCAAGGGGCAATGTCACACGGTCAAATAGCCCACAGCATATTGGTAATCTTTAAGCGCCTCTGGGTTTTTTGGCACTGGTCCCACCACGAGCTAGTAAGCTATGAGCTATCGGCTATAAAAACGAACAAAAGATAAGCACTCCCGTGCAAAAAAAAGAGACACTGCGATGTTTATAGTTACTCGCCCAGTGAGCTATTAAAATCGCCGTGTCTCTTTTATTTACACGGGAGTACTTATCTTTTGTTCGTTTTCATAGCCGATAGCTCATAGCTTACTAGCTCGCGGTGGGACCAGTGCCTTTATGGTATGTATGGTCAACCCGGCTATTGAGTACTTGAGCTGTCTATTTAAAGGTTAGTAATTTAATTGACAAAGGAGCTTTTAGTTTCTATGAATATAAAAGCATATCCAGATCGGGTAGTTTTTCTTAAACTTTTTTGATTTTTAACCCCCGACGCAAAAACGACGGGGTGTTATAAGTTTGACGTGTCTGTCTGTGTGTATGTATGTCTGTCTGTCTGTCTGTGTGTGTGTCTGTCTGTGGCATCGTAGCTCCCGAACGGATGAACCGATTTAGATTTAGTTTTTTTTGTCTGAAAGCTGAGTCAGTCGGGAATGTTCTTAGCCATGTCTCATGAAAATTTGATTTTTTGCCTTTAATAAATACCCTTGGAAAAACAAATTTACTGCTTCCAAAAGTACTGGTGACTAACTTCTGATTGTGTTGTGATTTAGGTATGTATATCGGCCTAAAGGCCGATGTATTAATTTCAAACTTGGCACAAAAAGATTGCATAAGGGGGGTAGGGTAGGTACCTACTATTGATCATCCGTATTAGAATTAGTAGATAATCAATTAGGATTAACTATTCAATGACATACTAATTGAGAATTAATGAAAGACGATCGCTTGTTCGTCTTGATTAGCAGACTTCATAAATTTTAGGCTACGCTAGCTACAGTATTTAGCTACACATATCGAATTTTATACATACATACATACATACAATCACGCCTGTATCCCATAAAGGGGTAGGCAGAGCACATGAAACTACTAAAGCTTCAGGGCCATCGAATTTCATTTATTTATTAATGACATACCTAAGTATCGAGTAATAAATACGTAATAACTAATAGGAATAACAGACGACACGGTAAAATTATCATATGTAATGATCATACCCCGGCCGGCGAGAGCAAAAATGCGTCTGCTCCTAGTGCTTAATTAAATATCGACTATTCTATCGACATATGGATGTCGATAGAATAGTCGACTTTTAATTAAGCACAATTTTTTTTTTTTTTTTTTTTAAACTGAGCCATTAGTATTTGTTATTTATTATTTCGTTTTGCTCCGATTACTACAGTAGATTTAGAACGGTCCTTTAGTTGGATGAAATGGATTTTATCGGCAAGGCGAAGGAGTTTACAATCAGAAAATTTAGAAAAAATGCTAATTGTATATTACGAAAATTACATAAAAAACTGAATAAATACAAACACTTGGTTTCAATTTTGTTTACAACAATAATGAATACTTCTGCATATCATAACGGTGGTCCAGTACATCGTGTTGTTTTTATCGACATCGACCAAAGTGTGTGTCCTCGTACTATTAAGCTGTCAACGCATTTTTGCTCTCGCCGGCCGGGGTATGGTAATGATAGATATACCTAATGAATCTAATGAACCTACTGAAATTTTATAGAAATTTTATTTTAGACAATTTAATGGTCACCTAAATTTACATAATAAATAAATGTACAATAATTATAGAACCGCCATGCTACACATTTACAACAGAAACTAAAATTACATTGTTAATTCACGACCATGAGATGTCATAATCATTTTCCTACACAAAGGAGCCAAATTCTGTCTAGAAAACGTAAAGAACACGCTACCTTTTCCGCAAAAACATTTGAATACAAATGATAGGTTGAAAGAAATAAAGTCAAGTAACTGTTGACAACAATAAATTCTTCGATTGAGATGTCCAAAGACTTAAAGCTCGGCCACACATGCGCGTTTTGATAACGTAGGCGGAGCGGTAGCGGAGCGTCAGCGGAGCGCAACGATAGCGGTGCGCCGGACGAACGCTGGCGTTGCGCCCAGCGGACGCCGGCGGGAACTAACGAGCGCGGATTGCGAGCGGAATGCGCGGGATTGCGAGCGGAACGCTAGCGTTCCGTCGGCGCACCGCTATCATTGCGCTCCGCTAACGCTACGCTATCAAAACGCTTTATGTGTGGCGGAGGCTTTAATGCGTGCGGCGCGGCATGTTAAATAATTGAAGCTCATAGTGACGCTGCATAGAGTGGACACACGCTCGCCCGGCCCGCTGCACGCCCCGCCGAACGCTCCGCTTTGAGCGTTGACTCAGGTCTTACACTAAGTGTCTAAATTTACTGCTGAAATTTGTATGGTAGCTTGATTAAACCTTCAAAAGCTACGACTAGATCATGTGCGGCGCGGCATCATGAACTTTATGTACCTATAGTTTTTAAATAGCTGGAATTTTGATTACACATATCTTTTTTTTTATTGTTTTGACGTAATCGGCTGGAATCCGACAACTTACCACTCCTGTTGGTGCTGCAATCTCATGCGTCTGTCGAAGTTATCAGCGAACGAAGAGCTAACGTCAAAATTGTATAATTCAAAATGTTAGCTGTCGAAGTTTTCGGCAATCAAAGAACGCTAATGTCTTCATTTTATTATGAAAATTATTAACTACTATATTGGACTTGGTTGGATGCGTTTTTTTCAGATTTCCTCAGTAGATCGTTTTTGTCTTAGCATCAGAATATAACTTTTTGCTACACAATTATTTGGAAAATAAATGTTAACAATGGCATAACGACTATTTTTAGCTTTTTCGTGTCTCGTGTGATAATCAATTATGTATAAAAGTCCATAAAAAATATGTTTTCACAGAAATTTACAAAGAACTTAAGTTAATATTTGACTACTGTTTCAGTATGTTGACATGACATTAACAAAAATAAATCCGAGCATTGGTAAGCAATCAAGAAAATTATACAACTCTAAGCTAAATACGCGTTTAAGGAAAAAACTTCGGCGTAGTATTACGCATGAAGGTGAACTAAAAAGGCGTGCCCAAAAGATATACCTACATAGTTACTTAGCTAGTATAAGACGTGACATTGAAATACGAAAAACATGCGTAATGCGTAGAATTTTAGTTGGCTGTTTTTCTCGCTGGTTTCAATAAACACTGTTACTTAACTGGAAGAGTGTGCTTTTGCGTTTCACTTTCACAACGAAAGCCTTTCCTTATTTACATTAAAACGTCAATAAGATAAAGAAATAACAGTATACAAAGCTTGCTCAAAACAAATATACTTAAAAGTGGCGCAGTGCATGCATTAGTATTCGTAAAACATAGTACAGACAAAGAGCTCACGTGGTCTGCGTTCTGTGATGCGAGACGGGCTCTATTAGGAAAACAAACCAGTTCCTCGTGCAGCTGACATTATCAAGGAATTACTTACACATTATCAAGGATTAACTCAGTAATAAAAGTCATGGGTGTGTCGTTTGAATAAGATAAACATCACAAATATCAACATCCCGTGACGGTAGCAACAATATTTGCACGTGCTATAACAATATATTTGTCTATAGACTTGGATGCTTTATGAAATTTGCTGTTCATATGTAATGTAACTATCTTAATCAGAGTAAGAATGATACGCAAAGAAGTAGGGTCTCAACTTCTCACCCAGTTCAGTAAAATTACCAATGATGATTAAGTTCTCCGCACAGATAAAAAGTATAACTACTTATAACCGTATTAAGAGAAGGAAAAGTAAGTAACTAAAAATGATTTATTTACAGTGACTGAAGCGCCAGCAGCGTACCTAAATTATATACTCGTAACATTTGAAGTAAATATAGACCCACATAATTGATCCATCGCGAACATGTGATGTTCATAATAATTGCAATCAGTCTAAAATTACAGTATCCCACGATAGTTCGTTAGTCCCACTTAGGACAGCGGCTTTAATCAAAAAGGCTAACAACTGAGTCGGTCTATAAATAGACGGCGTAAGTGAGAATAAACCCACTAATTGAGGTCTCGTGACGCCATATCGACCAATTGTAATGTTATTTTTATATTGGCGTAAGCCATTCATGCAAAGTCGCATGCTCTATTTCGGATAGAGTATGGTCCATTCGGTCAGATATCGCACGTGTGGCAAGCGAACGCATATCGACGGCATAACGCGGGCTAAGTACGTAGATGCTACGCAAAGACGCATAACTTGAGGCGTGAGCCTACGTCATGCAATTTTTAGTACGATTGGCATACCCAAGCGGATGCCGAGAGACTTCCTTAGGGTACCTATGACACAAGGTTACGATAAAAATGCGAAGTTACATATCGTCTGGGCAGTGCAAGATCGCACGTACCGATGGATAAATGTAACTTGCCATCAAAATCTTTATCTCTTCAACGCTTACGAGTACTTATCCAGAAATGTAAGCAATGTCAGTAGGAACTGACGATGAAGCGCCCTTGCACTGCATATACTAGTTAACCCTAAATGTCCTGTTACCGGCTTGGCAGTACTCAACTACTCATCCGTATAATGTGTTATGCAAATAGACCATCTTGAAACAACCACGTGACAGTAGTATTTGAGAGAATTAGCATAATTCAGTTACAGTTGCGGCTTATTATGTAACGGTTCAGCCTACGAGTCGTGAATTATTGATTTCCTGCGGCAAACATTTCTACGTAAATAGATACAGTTCGTGTCATTCCCGGTGGCGCTCAGATTTGACAAATCTGTCCCTCAATTACACGAGAACACGATTCACGGCGCGCGTCTTCGTGGACGACACGATGTTTATAGTACCAATAGTACCGGTAAAACAGTAGGTTGTATAAAGAGAACATAAAACAATCCATTTAATCCGAGGCAATTTTCAGATATGCGCTGTTAGACGAATTCATACAAGTTAAGGATTTTACGAGGCAGCCTTCACTCATCCATAAAGACAAACTTTACGACCATGAAAACGTAAAAAATAGGAAGGGACCTAATACATATAATAAGAAAAGCGTTTGAGTTGACTGTCGTTAAAATGACGATGTAAGTAGTTAAAAATGTACTTGATTTTGAGGGGCTGAATTTACTTTAGAAGCCACTACCTATAGTGATTGAAACGCGCTTATATATTTTAATATTTTGCAACGCCGTAAGTAGTAGGGCAATTATTTGGTTAATTTGTCGCAAGGGTGAGAAATTGAGAATATATGTTGGATACTTTTTGTACCTATTTCAACACGACAAAGCAACATAAACTACCGAAGATTTACCTAAACCGCAAACAATAAATCTTGCAAAAACCTGCACTTAATGCGGTAGGCGGATGACGACAATAATATTGCACAATGCTTGAAGCAAGTCATGTGATGTAGACAGCCTATTAACTAGTAAAACAAAAGAGAAAACGAATCTCCAATGAGACCGTTATATTCGTCAGAACAGAAACAAATTATCAATACCTACTAAGTATCACCTCTTTTTGTATTGATAATCTAAACTCTTAGGGCCACTTGCACCAACGAAAATGGAGGGTTAACCCACCATTTTCGTTGGTGCAAGTGGCCCTTAGAGGTGTAGTAGATGAACTGTCCTTTTTATATCGCCCATTTCAAACCATGTTTTTTCTAGTACGACTACGACATAAGAGTCATTCTTCGGAGCAGCTCAGTCTACCTACCCCTGTCTCGCTTGAATTTATCTTCCAATCTATAATGTTATTTATAAAATTATACCTATCAGCAGTGAGTATAGGAACCTAGTTCCCACCAGTTTGTTTAGTAAGTATAACATTCCAGCGCATCATGTTAATGTTATAGATAAGAAGATTTTCCGCTGAACATTCGTGAAGGTCTCATAGTAGGACCGATCTTTATGTTGTCTGTTATTAACCTCAGATTGATCGAAACTGAACGCGACATCCTCTTACAGTCCAATAAAAATATGTAGCGATAAGAGCGTGCGATTATCAATTCGGAGGTCGTGAATTCAAACCCGGCTCGCACTCATGAGTTTTTTCATATTTGCCAGTCACTATTCAGTGAACGAAAATTTAGATACCGGAACCGATAAACTGGGCTGCAAGGCTAGATGGCAGTGGCTTTCGTAAAATTTGTGCCTACTCCAATTCTTAGGATAAGTTGACAGTTATCTAGCAGGTTCCAGGTTCCCATTAGCCGTGGCTGCTAATTGTTATTGCTACATTATGGATTTACCAACACTTAGCGTCTTCCAAGCGTCGGTGTCTAAAGAATTGTATAGCTGCTGAAGGGTAAGCACATGATGGGAATGACAGTACCTACCTATCTCGCGGGCGAGATACTGTCACTCCCATCATGTGCTTGCCCTACTGTTCGCAGCAACTTTCTCGCAACTGCGCAGCGACACCAATTTCATAGCACTCGCTAGATGCAGACGGTCAGAAGATCACAGTATAAGGGAGGTATAAAGTCATGAAGCTCTAACTTACCACATAAGCGAATCCTTCTGCAACCTCCACAACGCACGGAAACGTATTGGTCTGCTTCGTGTCGGCATCTTTGCCAGCCGAAACTTTCTCTATAGTCGATGAATCAAACAGGAGCTTCCTGCCTCGCCAGTCGCACTCCTTGAATAGAAGCAAACGCACTTGCTTCGGCGTTATCTGGCAAGACCTGTTGACAATTTAAAGATATAAAAATAAAAACTGAAACATACTAAAACATAAGTCTTAGACGCTCACGAACTGAAACTGATCAGATTCATGATAATTCAATAGCTATAGGAGAATAATATCATAGAGTTCAAAAGAGTTTAGTCACCGGCAATATTACCGCACAAAAAGAAGGCCGCAAAAATATTTGACACAATCTTATTTCTCTAATATCTATATTTGTACGATATTATTGCCAGCGACTGTTCAAGAAATAGACTCATACCCCCTTATTCATAAACGTATTCTAAAGTTATCAAGCCGATAAAGTTCGTTTGTCCTTTTCTATCACACCAATACGTCGGAAAGGGACAAACGAACTTTATCGGCTTGATAACTTTAGAATACGTTTATGAATAAGGGGGCTAGTCTGCAAAAGTGGCATGAACTATAAAAACCAGCTCTAGACTCCTGGAGTCAGAATTCAAAAATTAACAGCTAGCTTTTAACCCTGAATTTTTCTGCGTAAAATGATTATTTATATTTTCCCCTCACTAGCTCGGAAACACGTGTTTTGTCCTTTAATACCAGCGGGTAAAAACGCATTTTATCCACTAGTGGGTAAAGTAATTTTACCTTGAATAAAGTCAAATTAACTGCTTTAAAATTGATAAAATCAGGTGAATCTAGTAATAAAGATGATTTACCACCTGTGGAACTACTTGGAAGCAGTGATAAACGCATTTTTTGCGTTGTAGTTTCCTCGCTATAGTGAGGGGAAAAGTTTTGTGTTACACTCGGGTGCAAATGTATTTTACTTCTCGTGTGTTAAAAAACTCGCAAGTTCAGGATTCTATTCTCGAACCACTCGCTTCGCTCGTGGTTCAACTATAGAATCCTTTCACTTGCTCGTTTTTCAATTCCACACTCGGCGTTAAAATACAACTTTGCCCCCTTGTATAACAAATAACTATTTTTCATTGCAAAATACAAATAGGTGACATTACCGTCGCATATGTTTTTAACATTCAGGACAACATGGTATAGGGGCTGCTTTGGTAATTGTAGCTATAGGTACGGTCAACCAATTTGGATTCTAGGCCGCTCTAGAACCCTGTCTTATTCACGCCGTGTTCTATTTGCCATAGAAGTCACGTTGACGTTTACTGCATAGGTTCTACAATGTCCTAGGATTCTAGGGCACTTGAGCAGCTTTAAGTACGTTTAAATATGTTTTAATTATCTTTGACGACGTGAATATAACATGACATTCAGATAGTGAAGTGCGTACCATTCAAGCCATAAAGTAAACCTTGATATACTGACTTTAAATTCAATTAAAATAAGCGCTTCGCAGTTATCATTATCATTTCGTATCTTATCAAGTTCATTCAAATTATCTCATTAACTTCCTCACTTCTTTAACCTCTTTATATTTCAAATTCTATATTTTAAAGTCAAGGTAGTTTATTGCAAAGGTACCTATTCATATATAAACCCACTAGCTTTTGCCCGCGGCTTCGCACGCGTTAGAAAGAGACAAAAAGTAGCCTATGTCACTCTCCACCCCTTCAACTATTACCACTTAAAACGACGGACAAACAGACACAACACACTTTCCTATTTATAATATTAGTATGGACATATCAAATATAAGAATCCATGAATCAAGACAAAAGAAATTCGTGACATTATCAACCAAAAGGTTGCGCATTCTCGAATATACGAGTACGTATGGGGTTCTTCAAAAAAGGAGTGTACAGTCAACCAATTGGAACCCTAGGCCACTGTAGAACTATGTCGTAGTGACGTTATAAATCAGATTGTAAGAAATCTCTTACTGCTTGTCATTTTGACATGGTTGTAGAGTGGCCTAGGGTTCCCAATTGGTTGACTGTACAAGTGTCTAATGGGTCAGCAACGCGCATGTAACACCCCTTGAGTTGCAGGCGTCCAGAGGTTACGGTGACTGCATTCCTTCAGGCGGACCATATGCCTGTTTGCCACCGACGTGGTATAAAAAAACGTAAGCGACATTGTGGTACCCTTTGATTGTGAAAAAATAAACCTCTTAGCCACAGACTATTATTCATTACTGATTAACAGAAAAGCAAGTAAAATGACTGCAACTACAATATTCTGTACTTTTAGGTACTCAAAAAAAACCGGCCAAGAGCGTGTCGGGCCACGCTGTGTAGGGTTCCGTAGTTTTCCGTATTTTTCTCAAAAACTACTGAACCTATCAAGTTCAAAACAATTTTCCTAGAAAATCTTTATAAAGTTCTACTTTTGTGATTTTTTTCATATTTTTTAAACATGTGGTTCAAAAGTTAGAGGGGGGGGACGCACTTTTTTTTCCTTTAGGAGCGATTATTTCCGAATATATTAATATTATCAAAAAACAATCTTAGTAAACCCTTATTCATTTTTAAATACCTATCCAACAATATATCACACGTTGGGGTTCGAATAAAAAAAAATATCAGTCCCCACTTTACATGTATGGGGGGTTCCCTAATAAAACATTTTTTTCCATTTTTTATTTTTGCACTTTGTCAGCGTAATTGATATACATATTGGTACCAAATTTCAGCTTTCTAGTGCTAACGGTTGCTGAGATTATCCGCGGACGGACGGACGGACGGACGGACGGACGGACGGACGGACGGACGGACGGACGGACGGACGGACGGACGGACGGACGGACGGACAGACAGACATGGCGAAACTATAAGGGTTCCTAGTTGACTACGGAACCCTAAAAACGTAAACAAATAATTACCTACACTTTCGGGTAGTTTACAACATTTCTTGATTAACCAACCAAATACAAAACCAAGTGGATCTGTCATTGAGCAACCTGTTTTTTAACCCCCAACGTAAAAACGACGGTGTGTTTTAAGTTTGACGTGTCTGTCTGTCTGTCTGTGTGTCTGTCTGTCTGTATGTGGCATCGTAGCTCCCGAACGGATGAACCTTTAGTCTTTTTTTAAAGCTGTGTTGTAACCTTCTTATTTAGTCGTCTAATATTTTTATCTACCCTCAAGTGGCTTAACTTAAGGAGTCCCTTAACTATTGAGGGTATATTTTGTTTAGATTTATTTAGTTTAATTTTTATTTTAAGTTTAATTTAAGAATAATTGTAGATTTATTAACTTTCAATTTTATTTTATGTTCAATAAATCAATACAGATAACCTAACCTAGTAAAAACCTACCAACCTAAACCTGTGTGTGTGTAGTAAACCAGGTGGCGGGGTGGCGTAGGGGTTCAAGGCGTTAGCCCGGATTGCTAAAGACGTTCGAATCCGGCATTCGCCACTGGTGGTGTCCGTTATTTTATCTTTAATATATTTTCATGTGACTACTTAAAAACACGAAATCAAAATATTTGTTAAAATAATTTGATTTGTTCCCATAGTTGCCTATTATGTATAGTCTGCTATAATAAGTTGCTACTAGGTAACCAACATTTCTAGATCATGTTTGAGAAAAAAGGTCAGGTCAAATATCTTTCTCCTTTGTTATTTGTACCGTTATCTGGGTAAAGGGAACTTATTGTCGGTGGCGCTTACGTCCCGCGGCGTCGTATTTGTATATGAACATCGTTCATAACGCCGTAGGCGACATCGACAATAAGGTACCTTTACCCAGATAACGTCACATTTGTTTTGACTTGACATTAGTAAATTATACCGGTTCGATCAAAAAAAAAATTTTGAAAATCGGTCCACGATTCTCGGAGATATCGAGTAACATACATACAAAAAAAAAATAAAAAAAATGAAAAAAAACATTCAGTCGAATTGAGAACCTCCTCCTTTTTTGAAGTCGGTTAACAAATGCAGTTTGTGAATAATGCAGAACGTATATGGCGTCAAATAGTGTCATCTGCTTTTGCTGTCAATGTGTGAGTGTTTTATACTACCAAAGACATATGTAACTCTGTATAGTACCTATAGACGGATAAAGTCTAGGAAAAAAAAAACCGGCCAAGTGCGAGTCGGACTCGCGCACCGAGGGTTCCGTACAAAATTAAAAATTTATGGTTTTCGTAATTTTTCCTTTATCTATGCTATAAGACGTTGCTTCGTACCAAATTTCAAGATTCTGAGTTCACGGGAAGCACCCTGTAGGTTTTGATTCCCTTGCAAGTGTCGAAAATTTGCGGCATAAACGGCTGTATCTTTTGATTGCGTTGGCTTAGAAGTTTGATTTTTTCACAGCTTCAAGGGACAGTAGACCTGAGTAATTGATATAAATTTCAGCTTCATACCTCCACGCGTTCCTGAGAAAAAGGGTCTTGACAGACGGACGGACGGACGGACAGACGGACAACAAAGTGATCCTATAAGGGTTCCGTTTTTTCCTTTTGAGGTACGGAACCCTAAAAAACGTACCTCAAATCCCTAGAGAAAAAGGTACGGTGGCCTAGATGGCGTTTACACCTTTGGGGAACGCTCGGCTAGATGACGCTATATTAATATTTGCCAAATTGGGCCAAATTGTCAAAACTGAGGTTCAAAAGTTTTAAGCTTATGTCGAGAGATGGCAGTCTATGCACTGTGATTACACATTTTACTTTGACAGCAACTCTCTATAATACTCGATCCTCTTTGATACTACTTTACATGTCTTAAGTAGTATTCTTTATAGTCGTATGTATAGTAAATCCCATAAATAAGCATAGATAATACTGTTTTGTTTTTATCATGTGGTTTACATTTTTATATACTTTAAATTAATAATTGAAAGATAACCTAAGATAATTATCACTTTAAGTTGCTAAATGCTGATAATGGTAACCTCTACTAATATTATAAATTTATTTTTTGTTTTTCACTTTTTATGCTATACTGTTGAACCTATTAAGGCGAATCTGGTTATAAGATAGTACAGTAAGACAGTGATAAAGTGTATAGAAATGTTTACAGCAGAGGGTTTCTTCTTTCTGCGGCTGACTGTAGTTTTTCTTAATAAATAATCTCTTCGCAACTATGGGAATAAATCAAATTATTTTTAACAAATATTTTGATTTGTGTTTTTTTTATTATCCACTGGTGATGCTCGTCATTTTTTCTTTAATATATGACATCTTATTTCGATTTTTAAATAATCTCTTACCATATGAAAATGAAATAAAAAGTGATTTAGTTAAAAAAGAAAAAGGATAAAAACCCTCAAAACCCAAATCCTGAAAATCCGAAAACCCCTCTATCGTCTGCCTTATTGACCCTGCCTGGAAAGCAGATTGTCTAGGTTCAAATGAAAACAAGTATGCTTTTTATTGGCTAGTTACCATAGCAACAGCTTAACTTAGACTATGGCAATCTATGTTAAGTGACCCCCAATTTTTTTTTACTTTGTATTTATCATTACCTATTAACTGTGTTCCTCATACATGCATCCTTTTTTGTAAGGTGAGCAATTAACAGTATTCAATATTTAAAACATATGTGCCTGCTGCAAAATCTAATTAGAATTGTATAAGGATTTCCACCACTACATACTTTTAAAATTTTTACTGTATGAGTTCCTAATTTATTGAGACTTTAGTTTTGATTACAGTATTTGTTTTTTTTGACCATTGAAATTAAATATCCAGTTTAAGACCTCACCTGATTGTATCAATCTTCTATATGAATATTAATGATATGAATTGCATATCTCAACAAAAATACAAGAAACTTTCCCCTAGAACTTCTTTAAAAGCATTTGTATCATTGTTTTGTCACATTTAATCAAATCAAATTTTAAGCCATATATGTTTAAGCATACTACTATTCCTCTGCATTAAAGACCTAAATATTAGCATACATTTTTATCATTTACTTACTAAACAGGACAACTGCTTACTCACAAAATGCCTTGAACTAGTTTTAACCTACCTAATACTAACCAGGAATTAACGACACACCATATTAGAAAACAACTTCTTTTGCAACTCTTTACCCAGATGCCATTAAAAGCAAGCTCACACTGCCTCAGACTACTCCAGCACTGCGGCAAGACTAACATGAATCCTCTCATTCCAGACCTAACCAGATTGGCAGCCTGTTAGCAACTAATCAAAACAACACAAACAATCAAATTACCTAATTTTCATTTTATTTCATAGTCGCTTGTTATATGAGCTCACTTCTGTACAATTAACAACTGTAATCACTCAAACAATGTATCACATTCACTGAAAGAAATGCAATTTTGGCATAGATTTCACTTTAAATGCAGGTCGTAACGTAAATGACGAGAGACGATCGACCGCGCCGAATGGAATGTGATGGTGTACTAGTCGTCATGTAAACAATGATCGAGTGTCGGCGATGCCCCTCCCGGCGGTGACGCGGCCGCCGCCGCGCGCCCCTCGCAGTCGGCGGTGTCACATGCTCGCTGATGCCACTCTGCCAGCTTCGCGTGCGTCAGCCGAGCCTCCGGCGCTACGCGAAGGTCCACGAAGTGCCCTCCGCGCGACCGGCCGCGGTCCGCGCTTCGTGCGTCAACATACCCGCATGCTACGATATTCAGAAATAGATTTACATGAATGAAAAGCATTCACTCTGACGTACCTGCCCCAGTCTCGTGATTCACGGTGGCCGTCGAGTTTTCTCTTTGTGGAAAAGAGTTTTTTGAACAATGCCATTGCGTTACATGCAACTGTTATACATCACGGTGTCATCGTGACTCGATGCACCTGACATCTTGCATAAATAACTTGTTTTACGGAAACATAATGGATTAATTTTATCTTTTTTGTAACACTTTCGCAAAGTAAATAGAATAATCTGACAGATCACGTGCGAAAGTCATATGATTCGCCATAGACAAACTAGTTTCATTTAGCAAAAAGGTCAAGGCCATAATGAAAAGTGGTTCCACCAGAAGTTCATTATTTCTTATCACATGTATTGATTGAGAGAATCCCATTACTTAATGATTGTTACGTTTTAATGCGTATTCGTTTCATCAAAATGAATCCCATTGAACCATAGGCTATAAAATGTAGCAACAGAATCCTCATTTTTGAGTAGTTTTCCACTGATCACGAACAGCTCCGAAGACATAATGTCACTGTCAAAGTGACACTGACAGTTTTAACAAAATAAACAGCACAGCAGGAGTATGGTTTTTACCAAGTTTCATGTGTTTTTATCAAAATATAAACATTAAACTACATGTTTTGTAAAATATTCTGCAGTCGACTGAGACTACAATGGAACCGTTAAATAATATTCTACAAAAACTCGATGAGTTCAAGGTAAATATATCAATATCTGAGATTCAAGAGCTAAGTTTAGCTTGTAGGGCAACATTGAAAGATTTACTGAATGACACTAAGGCGATAGCAAAGTCAGATGTGATACAAATTCAAGCAATACTCGACTACATGCATGAGCAAATAAATATTGGGAATTGGAAAGACGTAAAACCATTCCTACGAAAAACAATAACTATAGCTTCTTATTTAAAGCTCCTCGCTCATATCAAGTTCTCGGATGAACTTACAGAAAATATACTTAGAGAATCGTTGAAAATAATAGATCATGGTATAATTTTTGGATGTCCATTGGAAAAAGATCCGAGGCTACTTCATAACTGTGCATCTTTCCTAAATGAAATCTATGGACAATCACATACTGTCAAACCTATTCAACTACCAAGTAGTCCAAAGACCTCTGTAAAAGAATACAATGCTACTCCATTAGAAATATTAGACTGCCCAAGTATGGAACACTTTTTTAAAAACTATATATTAGCAGAGAAGCCTGTTATACTAGACAACTGCATAAATCATTGGCCCGCTTTGAAAAAATGGCAAGATCAAACATATTTGATTAAGCTAGCTGGATTGAGAACAGTTGCAATAGAAATCGGTAGAGAGTACACAGAATCTGATTGGACCCAGAAACTCATGACAGTTGAAGAATTTATAAACAATCACATATATAATTCAGATGGGAGTACAGGGTACTTGGCACAATATCAGCTGTTTGATCAAGTTCCAGAGCTAAAGAATGATATAAGCGAACCAGAATATTGTTGTTTTTCCGATAGCAATGATCCCGTGGACATCATGGCTTGGTACGGCCCGAAAGGAACTGTGTCTCCTCTTCACCATGACCCTAAAAGAAACCTGTTGGCCCAAGTGGTGGGTGAAAAGCAGATTTTCTTATTTTCACCTGAAGATTCAGAGTTTTTATACCCGCATGAACATGAATTACTCAGTAATACAGCGAGAGTGGATCCTAGACAACCTAATATGGAAAGTTATCCTAAGTACAAGGATGCGAAGCCCTATTTTTGCATATTGCGGCCTGGGCAGTTATTGTATATTCCCCCTAAGTGGTGGCATTTTGTGGAGTCACTGTCCGTTAGTTTTTCAGTTAGCTTTTGGTGGACATAACATTATCAATATAAAAACTTGGCTGAAGCTGCACTTGCCAGCATCTTAACAGTTGTAAGACCTACAATTTGAATAAGTAAGTCATAATTTTCTTTGTAAGTGTTTTTAATTGTGTACATAAATAGCTGAGACAGATGTGTATTTATGTACATATTGTTATTCTAGTGTTTTTAAATGAAATACACAAAGTTAAAACTCAACATTTAATATAAAATTTATTATTATCAACACAGTTCATTTATATTCATTGTTCAAGGCACGTCCAATCAACATTCTTCTGACTTCCGATGTCCCAGCACCAATTTCGTAAAGCTTGGCATCCCTTAGAATTCTTCCAGTAGGGTAGTCGTTAATGTACCCATTGCCACCTGCACATCAAAAGGATTTCATGTAGTTAATTAAAATATCTTTTTTTAGTAATGTTTGTTGCTATTTGATAGAAAAGTCTCACTTTAGGTTGACAATGTTCGTAAAAAAAGTAAATAAGTCTTTTGCTATGTTATGGCGTCTTTAATGTCCAGTTGTCCTCTAGAATCTGCGTCCATAGCACAATAATTTTAATTTGACCTTGCATAGATTTCTCCATGCTTTAGAGGGTAAGGCACTGGTCCCACCGCGAGCTAGTAAGCTATGAACTATCGGCTATAAAAACGAACAAAAGATAATCACTCCCGTGTAAATAAAAGAGACACGACGATGTTTATAGTTACTCGCCCAGCGGTGAGCTATCAACATCGCCGTGTCTCTTTTATTTGCACGGGAGTGTTTATCTTTTGTTCGTTTTTGTAGCCGATAGCTCATAGCTTACTAGCTCGCGATGGGACCAGTCAAGCGCGGATCCAGCTTCGTGCCCAGGGGGGGGTCACGTGGTAAAGGCCCGGGGCTCCAGAGGGGGTCACGTGGTCTATTTGTATGGCCAACTTAGGCTCCAGGGGGGGGTCATGACCCCCATGACCCCCCCCCTGGATCCGCGCATGGGACCAGTGCCTTACTCCAGTGCAGCTCTTGTTATTTATGTAGCCCTCCTTGCAGGACAATTTGTATAGTGAGATAAGGCCTTACATTTTTACGCCAGCTTGATACTGGATATTTGAACCTATATCCAGTATCAATAAGCTGGCGTTTAGCGCAACTTGCGTGGCTTTCTCCGCGACGTAAAGAATGACCCCGGCGCCATCTTTGCTGTTCAGCGCAGGCCCGAGCTACATTGAGCAGGTAGGTAGTAGGTCTAATATTGTTTTATTTAGGATGAAACTTTCCCAGTATCTGGATAGCGTCCAGTGCAACTTGCGTAGATTTCTCCGCGCAGTAAAATATTACCCCGGCACAATCTTTGCTGTTCACGTGACCTGCATCGCAGGTCCGGGCCTCATTGCACAGTTAGATACATAGTAGATATTATTTTGTTTTATTAAAGAGGAAACTTACCTAGTATCTGGATGGCGTCTAGTGCAACTTGCGTAGCCTTCTCCGCGCAGTAAAGGATGACCCCGGCACAATCTTTGCTGTTCACGTGACCTTCGTCGCAGGCTCGGGCCACGCTGTATAAATAACTGCGGCACGCGCTTAGTGTCGTGTACATGTCGGCCATTTTGCCCTGTAACATTTGTAAAATACGGCGCTCTGTAAAAAAATTTACTTATCGAGCTTGAGATCGCACAGGATCAAGATAACTCACGCATAATCGTTTCGGAGGCTAATATTGATCTGGGTTAGTGCATCATTAACTACTTCTTATGTGCAATATCAGGTCTACTCTAGTTAATTCCTGCCACATTGTAGTTCATCCTTAACTACCCATACCCATTAATCCATAAATATACGTATCTTAAAAATATCTTGGTTACCTTTATCTTTTGAACGTGATGTTTTCTTACCTACCTCTTAATTTACTAAGGACTAAGCGCCCCAGGTCTGTTCAGCTCGCCTAGAATGTTCTAAGCAGAGCTTTCCTAGCCGGAATGACCGATAAGACAACGGAAGTCGGAAGAGTGCTTATACTTATCTCACCTGCATCAATTGAAACTCGCCAATATTCCTCCCAAATTGTTTCCTAGTGTGTGCATATTCGAATGCCGCGTCAACGGCGGCTTGCATGAGACCCACAGGCCCAGCGGCTAGCACTAAGCGCTCCAGGTCTAATCCGGACATGAGTACGTATACGCCTTTGTTCAGCTCGCCTAGGATGTTCGAAGCTGGGACCTGTAAGCAAAGAGTCACTCAGTTGTCACCAAGTGGGCAGCGAATTGCGGGTATTATTTATATTATTTATCGAGCCTTTTTCCTGAAGCCTAGCGGTAAGTACGTGCGACTTTCGTTCCGGAGGTCGCGGGTTCGAACCCCGGCTCGCACCAATTAGTTTTTCGGAATTTACCATTCGATTTTGCCAGTCGCTTTTCGGTGAAGGAAAACATCGCGAGGAAACCGGACTAATACCAATAAGGTCTAGTTTACCCTTCGAGTTGGAAGGTCAGATGACAGACGCTTTGTAAAAACTAGTGCCTACGCTAAATCTTGGGATTAGTTGTCAAAGCGGACCCCAGGCTCCCATGAGCCGTGGCAAATGCCGGGATAACGCAAGGAGGATGATGATCAAGCCTATTTCCTGTTCCTGTGCTGTGCCCGGTTTGGAAAGATAGGCTTGACTTTATCCATTCTTAATATTATAAATGGGAAAGTGTATGTCTGTTTGTTTGTTCGTCTTTCACCGCAAAACGGAGCGACGACTTGACGTCATTTTATGTGGAGATCGTTGAAAGATGTAAAGTGACATAGGCTACTTTTGGCATTCGGAGACCAAATCTGTAGCAGTAATTAACCAACTGTATCAATCAATGCCTATCATCAAGCAATATGTAGGTATGTATCTTGATACATTTATGCTGCTCAATCGCAGGGCAACCCTTATTCAGTCGCTTACATATTACATATGCCGTCGCTCAGTAGATACTGCATGCGTCTTATTTACACAGCTGTAGGTATAGAATTTGCCTTTAAATTCTCACCTTACAGTCTTCGAACACCAGTTCACATGTGTTAGAGCCACGCATTCCTAATTTGTCCAGTTTTTGGGCAGTGGTGAACCCAGGGAGACCCTTTTCTATTAAAAATGCAGTTATGCCGTGCTGTGGCTTGGCCGTAGTTGTGTCGGTTTTAGCATATACCTGGAAAAAAGGAAGTTTGTAAATAAACTCACACGCAACAAAGAATTTCCAAAAATAATTAAAGAGCAAGAGACTGAAGAGACGTTCGCTTCTTTCTAATAGGCAAGGACATATTGGGTCTAATATTCCGTCTGTGCAGCATTTTGATGGCAGCTAATCTGATAATAAAATCAATCTGATCCTGACTCCGGAGATTCCTACCCATTAGCATAGATATTAAGAGCTAAATATGTATCTACTATTTCTTCCACGTCCTTCATGACTATTTGTTATAAGGTACAGCGGGGCAAATCTCGACTGGGGGGGCCATTGTAACTGATCCATTTTTTCCATTATTACACTATGATGTTGAGTTCTATATGTATCCACTGAATACGCCTACCATATATAACCGGTGGACACTCTATTTAATAATGCAAACATTGTAAACCATGGAAAAAATGGACCAGTTACATTTGTCCCCCAGTCGAGATTTGTCCCACTGTAGGACCTTAGTTATGATTTGTGCAAGTAGGTGTTGTAATGAAGTACATAATAAACCACATGTTACCACTAAAACATCAGCGTCCGGTCCATTCGTGATCCAGAACTTGTTTCCATTGAGCACGTAGTAGTCGCCCTTTTTGTCGGCACGTAGCTTCATGGAAACGACGTCGCTGCCGGCTCCGGGCTCCGACAGACATAGCTGTATGTCCGCCTCATAACTGACAAAAGTGATGTGCTAGAGTATAATAAACCAACATGTTACCACTAAAACATCAGCGTCCGGTCCATTCGTGATCCAGAACTTGTTTCCATTGAGCACGTAGTAGTCGCCCTTCTTGTCGGCTCGTAGCTTCATGGAAACGACGTCGCTGCCGGCTCCGGGCTCCGACAGACATAGCTGTATGTCCGCCTCATAACTGACAAAACTGATGTGCTAGAGTATAATAAACCACATGTTACCACTAGAACGTCAGCGTCCGGTCCATTTGTGATCCAGAACTTGTTTCCATTGAGCACGTAGTAGTCGCCCTTTTTGTCGGCACGTAGCTTCATGGAAACGACGTCGCTGCCGGCTCCGGGCTCAGACAGACATAGCTGTATGTCCGCCTCATAACTGACAAAAGTGATGTGCTAGAGTATAATAAACCAACATGTTACCACTAAAACATCAGCGTCCGGTCCATTCGTGATCCAGAACTTGTTTCCATTGAGCACGTAGTAGTCGCCCTTTTTGTCGGCTCGTAGCTTCATGGAAACGACGTCGCTGCCGGCTCCGGGCTCCGACATCGCTAGCGCGCCTATGTGTTCTCCTGAGCATAGCTGGAAATATGTGAAGAAAAGATAAAGTACCTAAAAGGATAGGTAGAGGCAAAGAGGATCGAGTATTATACTTAGAGAGTTACTGTCGAAGTAAAATGTGTAATCACAGTGCATAGGCTGCCATCTCTTGACACAGGCTTAGAACTTTAGTATTTCTTAAACTTTATCTGTCTATACGGAGTTATACACTCACTCCCACTGCCCCACTCTGTATATGTCTTTGGTAAAGGTAAGATTTAAAGTACACCATCTAATATGCAATAGAGATCTCGGGTCTTAGTAATATGCACTGCAATACTGACACTAGTGACTGGCATCAGCAGGAGCGTTGATGCTTAGCTACATAGTCCCGAGTAGCTCATAGCTACGGAAATATGCATTCATTAAAAAAAATCTGCTTCAGATCACAGTTGCTGTGGCCGAAATCGGTCAGGAGAACATCAACAATATCATGATCAACATATGTGTCGTTGCGTATACTCACTTTGGGCAAATATTTGCTTTTCTGCTCATGTGTACCATTTCTGTTGATTTGGTTGACGCACAGGTTGGAATGGGCTCCATACGACAGCGCGATGCCACCTGCAGCTCTGTAATTTACCAATACACATATTTATTTATAAGTAGGTGTAATATCAACACATGTACCTATAGGTACATATCGTCACTACTTTGAAAAAATCTCGTATCTCACGCTGCTCCTCAAAGTTAAAACGCAGTAAGTCTATGTGCATTCCATACATACTCGTACTACAATTTTCTTTTCATTGACAGACGAAGATACAAGTTTTTTTAAAAGTAGTGACGATATTATAGAAGGTGGGTGTGTAATGATTAGTATAACTTTTTTTGGTATAGTAACATTTGATATAACAACATTTGGTATAACAACAAAATATCTACTTTTATTTTGTATAATCAATATTTCGTATAACACTTATTTATAATAATCGTTATATGGTATAACTATCTATTGATATACGACTAGTATAATATAACCAGCAAACAATATAAAACATTCCATGAATTAAGTTTATTCTTTTTTGAAGGGATTACAGTTCTAACCTAACCTAACCTACTTTTCTGATTGTAGTATATATGTTTAAGGGTCACAGTTCTAACCTAACCTAACCTATTTTTCTGGTAGCAGCGCCTTGTGTGTAGTGGTCACAGTTCTAACCTAACCTAATTTTCTGGTAAATGATGGATCTAATTAATTGTGCAATTTTTTTAAATTCTATCTGTGCTTTAGAAAGAATTTGTGTTATACAATTTATTTATTATTGGAAATAAGCATTATACTCAAAGTATATTATAATAAATGTTATTCGAAAAAATGATCGTTATATGAAATAAGAATTATACAATTTGTTAGTATATTATTTTTTGTTATATTATTCAATAATTATATCAAATGATCGTTATAATGACTAAAAATATATCAAAAAAAGTTATATCGATCGATACGCACCCATAGAAGGTAGGTACAAAGACGTAGATAGGATCTACGTAATCAAATGTGATGATTTTACCTGGAAAGCTCTTCCATAATAACACAGTGGTCTGAGTATTTCCCGCCGGTGCCGCCATAATCGGGACTGGCCGTTATTCCTAAAAGAGATGAATCAGTCATATTTTGGTCTCGGAGTTTTGTTATACATAGCTTCTGATTTAGATCACTATGGTCACAATTACATAGTTGGTATGACCAAAGACATATATAACTCCGTATAGACAGATAAAGTCTAAGAAAAAAACGTACCTTAGTACTACCATACAGAAAAAGATACGGTGGTAAAGATGGCGTTACACCTTTGCTCAGCTCAGCTAGATGGCGCTAACATTAATATTTGACATTTTAACACATATCAAGCTAAGAATATGGGCCAAATTGTCAAAACTGAGGTTCAAAAGTTTTAACTTTTGTCGAGAGATGGCAGTGTATATGCACTGTGATTACACATTTTACTTCGACAGTAACTCTCTATAATACTCGATCCTCTTTGGTATGACTAAGATTTCTATAAAGACTTTTAAGGTAGTCGATAAACAGACTTCTTGTCTTAAAAAATAAAAGTAGACTTACCTAAAACTCCTAAATTGCCTAGTTTCTTCCAAAATTCCCTTAGTTCCGAGAATGAGTTATTCTTGTCGATTTCAGCTGCCTTTGGTGCTAATTCCTTTTTTGCGAAATCGAAGACCGCTTGGCGCAACTGCAACAACAATTTGAAGTAGATTTATACATATTATTTTATTTATTTATCTTTTCTCTTAAGCTAGGTTTATACATATAATATTATTATGTCAATTACATACCTATACATACCTATAGATTATAATTATAATGTCTGAGACTTAAAGGTACCCACGATTCAGGCTTTAATGTGGAATCAATTATTCCTACTTTGATGGAAGAGAAAAAATAATATTTTATTTTGACACACTCTCATCATGAAAACATACATATAATAAAGACTGTAATTGTGTAGGTACATTTGTATAGAGGTGTGTTTTGTTTTACTAGATGCCGCCAAATAGCGCAACAAACAGATGAATAAAATTTTTAATAGAAAAGTGTTTAATATATTACCTCTAGTTTATAATAATCTACGTAAGTATCTAATCTCATTTGGTTAATGTGATACGCCTAAGCATTTATGATTTATGACGCACACTAATATGTTTACTTCGCAAAAAATATGTTTTGCTATTCGTCTTCAAGTAGGAACGTATTCGTTTGAAAATATGAACGCACTCCACCAAAGACTACTTAATAAGTATGTAAAGTATAGTTTAAGGCTATGTTAAATTATTTACATATCTACTGTGTATGTCGTCTATAGGTATGTATTTAGAAGTTGAATTAATAGTGTTTGTAGCACAAATACATGCTTTGCCTACCGGCTGCTTACAAAGTTATCAACTTAATTTACTACGAACAACATATTTTAATGAATATAATGTTTACATTGCTCTTTAAATACCTGCTGTTGCTCACTAGACAATCCAAACACATGTTCATCAATAGGATAATGCGACATGCATCGTAAACCAGTTTTTCCAGCACATGTACTCAAAACGCGTTTTACACACACCAACGCAGCCATGGCTACGTCCGTACCTTATCAAGAGCAGGCCCGCACTGGATTGAACCCGAGGTACTTGACCTTGGTATTGGTAAACAACTGTCTTATCTATTGTGCTGTAAGTTTGATAATGGCGTGGCAATGAGGTGATGATATTATGGTAATTATTTCGTTCGTACATAGACGAGTTAGCAATAACGACTATTTACGTAGTAATCTTCAGCAAAAAATGAAGAACTGGCTGAAAGAGTTTTGGTGGATGGGGTGAGTATTGTAAATAGGAGTAGTCTGTTTTTAATTTAACTTTATGGTACATCTAATAATAATCCATTGAAAATACTGAAATGATATTATAAAGAGGTGTCTGTGCCTTGCATCAAATGACGTTGTCTGTGAAATGTTGTCTACTTAATGGTGTGTATAGTGACCTTTTCAGTAATAAGAGTTATTTATTGAAAAAAATAAGTACTGAAAATTTAATGGATTTTCAAGAATATAATAATGACCCCATGGGATTTCAAGGTGGAAAACATAGATGTCGCATTAGTATTTCATCAATAGTTCACGTTTATTTATTTAAATTAGTTCCTGAAATTATAATACAGTGTTATAAAGCGACACTGGTTGAATCAAGGAGTTTTAAACATACTTCGGTAAGTATATGAACCCCAGAATGCTATTAAATCGTTTATGAAAAAGATAACCATATTTTGGTTGAGATTACCAGTCGTTATTGTTACAGGGATCTCTGACGGTAGTCAATAGAGTTCAGCAAATAGTGTTATCGGCTTATCACTTTTGTTGTTGACCAAAATGGGCTGTGTTCAATGAATTTTAATCGTCGCAGATTTTATAACGATACTACGAACCACTATACCTGCAATGAGTTTTCAGTAGATATGTTCCGAAGGGGGCGATCGAACGAAGCATGTGATTGTGGCGTAGATTGGTATACTAAAACCCATATACAAAATGAAAATACATTTCTGTTAGGTTCATTATGAGATTTTGTGATATTAAGTTATGATTAAGGGTGCAAAAAAAAAATACACATTATATCATATATTTATTAAGTTTTAAAGCACCATATTAAATTACATTATTTAAACATCTTAATAATTTAACATCAACGTTTCGTCAAACAATAAAAATAACTATTCTTAAATAATCTTAATATAAAATTTAATAAAATACTCAAAATAATTTGATTTACTTTTAAATAAAATTGAACAAAAATAAATAGTACTTTATGAGTACTGTATAGATACAAGTATTGTAATAAAAATATGGCAGGAAGAAAACTGTACGACAATTTCACTCCGATATGAACATAAGAGAATACGGAATGTAAAGAGTAAAAAATACATTTTGAATACATCGGAATGCACAGCATTTTTATAATCAAACAACAAAAAATACAATATTTATAATACTTAAGTACAAAAATAAAATACGTAGCTCGATTTAATCGGAAGAATAGAACTGGAATTAATAACTATACCTAATGGCTCAAAATCTATTCTAGTTTACATTATGCTTCGTTAAATAAAGAAATCGATTATAACACCACCAAAGTAAAATTTAAATTTTTACCCCCTTATTCATAAACGTGCTCTAAAGTTATGAAGCCGATAAAGTGCGTTTGTCCATTTTCGACGTATTGGTGTGATAGAAAAAGACAAACGAACTTTATCGGCTTGATAACTTCAGAGTACGTTTATGAATAAGGGGGTTAGTATTTCCAACAAGGCGGTCGCTTGTTACAGCCTATCGCATCGCTGCGTCCTTTTGCACGTTCGTTCTATGAGTGTTCTGCGAGACTAGGGCCCGTTTCTCGAAAGGTACAAGCCTTGTATTACAAGTGTGTTTCCATGACAACCCATACGATTTGACAGTTCGCGCACTTGTAATACAAGGCTTGTACCTTTCGAGAAACGGGCCATAGGACGCACCGACGAGATATGTCATATCACGTCAATAGATTTTTAAACTTGTATATGCAAGACTGATACTTAAATAAGGTAGTAGTAGTCCCATTACGATATATAGATGTACTCCTTTCTACTTACGTAACTAAACATTACACTAGGTTTTCCATTACTGAAATGTCTATGTTTCATGGGGAGTACGTACCTTATTAGTTATTATCTGAATTCCTATTGGAATTTTAAATAAAAAGGGCCTTTAATGGAACGACTCTTTTTAATCCCGATCTTCTGCCTATTTTTTAAATCAGGCAGTTTAACGTTATCTGATAACGTACGCTAGATGGCAGTATTAGTAAGTCCATTTTACGATATAAATCATTTTCTATCGTTTTAAATCTAAGCGCCAGAATTGGTATATGTATGGGTCAAAGCTATTAATATTATTATGCAATGTCATTAAATTAGTAATAACCGCATTAATCAAAATAAAACATTGTGCATAGGCTTCTTGAATGATAGGTAGTTATCGGTAACAACGTTTTAATTTCAAGACAGCGTTGTTGAGTAACAGAATCTGTAAATTCCATTTGAAATTATCAGTATATTTTATTTATCAGTATTATGTCAACCTTAACATACAACCTGACCCTCTAGCACAACTTGCGAAGTCGCGCTTGATGTATGGACTCGCGCGCGACAAGGCAAGTTGTGCTAGAGGGACTGATCCAGCATTTTCATGCTCTTTAACGCGACCACGCTGCCATGAATTTAAAACGTTGTTTTCAATGACTAATCATAAATGATCTAATCATTCGTTGCATTATACTTAGATTACTTAGCCAATAAGTAATCGTTAGCTAATTTGATGAGCTTAGGCTCATTGTTTGGTCAAAATTTCGTAATATTTATGAGTGTTTATGACTCATATATAGGGCGGAAGAAACTTAGTTTGTGTCCATTTTAGCTTTGAGTGACTGATAATATTCGGCAAGAACTCTCCATGCGGATGGCGCCATGAAGCCTTTAGGCGGCTCCTTTCCAGTTTTAGCCAGACCTGTGTGAAAAATAATACATATATAAATAAAAGTTTAAGTATAGGTATATAACTTTGACCGACCGGTCTGGCGCAGTCGGTAGTGACCCTGCCTGCTACGCCGCGGTCCTGGGTTCGAATCCCGGTAAGGGCATTTATTTGTGTGATGAGCACAGATATTTGTTCCCGAGTCATGGATGTTTTCTATGTATATAAGTATTTATATATTATATATATCGTTGCCTGAGTACCCACAACACAAGCCTTCTTGAGCTTACCGTGGGCCTCGGTCAATCTGTGTAAGAATGTCCTATAATATTTATTTATTTTATTTATTTATTTATAACTAAGGCACGCTTTGTCAGTAGAAAAACTCACGCCTACATTTTTTTATCGCTCTCTATTCCTACTTTGACGTAGATTTGTCAAAGTAGGAATCTTAAGTAACAAAAAAAAACCGTGCGGCTCTACTACATAGTTTTTATCACCTATCGCGTCATACGTCACTTTCCGACTTAGATACTTGTACGCCACCCTAAGTTACAGCCCCTTCGCGCCTGAGGGAAGACATGGAAAAAATCACACACATTCGGAAGGCCTCCGTGGCTCAGTTGATGTGAACGGCTGGACCGGCAATCGAGTAAGTCGCAGGTTCGAGTCCTGACACTACGTCGATAGCCGAACTACTGCCGCAGAAAGGACATACCCGTATATGTATTTTCAGTGACAGTAAGTCGAGAGGCAGAGCACTGTCAGCGAAAGAGTTAATTTAAATATATGCAGTATCGCTGAAAATAAGAATGATATATTGGTTTATTAATTATTTGACTATAATTACCTCGCATGCGAGTTCCAGAGATGAAGTCGAAGTCCTCCTTCCGCGTGGGATCGAAGAACGCCATCTTTCCCACGGACGTGTCGTAGGCTGCCACGCGGAACGGGATAATCTGCGGAAACAATATGTTATTAGCAGGGTCGCCATGAGACAGTCACACCTGCGGCATAGCACACTAGTGTGGTAAACTTTATCGCATCGGTGTCTATCGCACTTACAAATAGTGCGAAAAAGACGGTTTCACGTTACATCGTTTATCACGAGACCGTGCTTGCCTGCCTGGATATGATGTGGATATGGTCTTAAATTAAAAGAGAGGAATGGGTGAATATCATCTCGTTTTACGTTCATAGAGATTCCATTCAAGATTAAAAGCAGCAGATTGGAAGTATCTTACAGAAAATCTAAACCGTACATAAAATAATAGGTAAATGACACTGAGTAAGGCCCGGAAGGACTGTAGCAAACATGGGAAACGGCAGAATTCAACAAAGGCACGGTGATGTATAAGGGTCATGTAACACTCTCAGGAGTTCGTGTGTACGATGAGTGTCATCACAGTATAATAAAGAGTATTATCATACAGTATGGCCACTCACGCTCCCCGTTGAAAGTGCCGCCCACCCCCTCTCGGTTACCTCACAGTTACCGTCTGTCAAAAACGCGAACAGTCGACCTGTCATATATGTCACTCATACAAGCATAGTACGCGTTCACCAACACGAGCTTACACTGTGTGCTAGGTACGCGCCTCTTTCATATATTTAATCGCCAGTGTCCGAGGTGTGGTGTCATATAGGCAAAAGAATGTTGGAGATGAATGTTGATGGATGGAGAGGGAGGGATAAACCCAAACAACGATGGATGGATTGTGTGAAAGAGGACATGAGAAAGAAAGATGTGAGTGTTGAGATGACGAAAGATAGGGGAGAATGGAAGAGGAAGACATGTTGTACCGACCCCACATAACGTGGGATAAGGGTAAGAGGAAGAAGACTTTATTTGGGACGTTCCACCTAAGTGCGTTTTCACATTATCCGATCCGATATCGGATGTCGGACCGATATCCCATACATTACAGGCGCCATCTTGGATTTTTTCCATTGAAATCCTTCCGACATCCGATATCGGATCGGATAATGTGAAAACGGCCTAAAGGTCGGTCGGTGAGAGGCCCGCCGGGTCTCGCCCGACTAACTATGTAGTGGTCCGCGTTCATGCGACACTAGTGTGTAGTGTTACCTCGAGATCGTTGAGGCCGGGCGCCATCTTGAGCACCATAGCCCCGTAGCGCGGGTCGTACAAGTCACCGCCGCCGGCCGGGTGCGGGAGGCCCGCCGGGTCGCGCCCGACTATGTAGTGCGCGACACTAGTGTGTAGTGTGTTACCTCGAGATCGTTGAGGCCGGGCGCCATCTTGAGCACCATGGCCCCGTAGCGCGGGTCGTACAGGTCGCCGCCGCCGGCCGGGTGTGGAGGCCCGCCGGGTCCCGCCCGACTATGTAGTGGTCCGCGTTCATGCGACACTAGTGTGTAGTGTTACCTCGAGATCGTTGAGGCCGGGCGCCATCTTGAGCACCATGGCCCCGTAGCGCGGGTCGTACAGGTCACCGCCGCCGGCCGGGTGCGGGAGGCCCGCCGGGTCTCGCCCGACTACGTAATGTAGTGCGCGACACTTGTGTGTAGTGTGTTACCTCGAGATCGTTGAGGCCGGGCGCCATCTTGAGCACCATGGCCCCGTAGCGCGGGTCGTACAGGTCACCGCCGCCGGCCGGGTGCGGGAGGCCCGCCGGGTCTCGCCCGACTACGTAATGTAGTGCGCGACACTTGTGTGTAGTGTGTTACCTCGAGATCGTTGAGGCCGGGCGCCATCTTGAGCACCATGGCCCCGTAGCGCGGGTCGTACAGGTCACCGCCGCCGGCCGGGTGCGGGAGGCCCGCCGAGTCCCGCCCGACTATGTAGTGCGCGACACTAGTGTGAAGTGTGTTACCTCGAGATCGTTGAGGCCGGGCGCCATCTTGAGCACCATGGCCCCGTAGCGCGGGTCGTACAGGTCGCCGCCGCCGGCCGGGTGCGGGAGGCCCGCCGGGTCCCGCCCGACTATGTAGTGGTTGGCACCCGCGTTCATGCGACATTTGGCGTGCCATTGCACCTGTAAGATACAATGTGAAATTTTTAGGTTATGTGGGTCTAGTCAGTATGCCTTCTTTTGTGTATACTAGCGTTGAATGAATGTATGTTCTTTCTTTCTAGCCACGGAAATGTTCTAGTACAACTGAGTAACATCTACAAAATAGCAAAATAATTAACATTAATTTCTTCAGCCATGATACAAAAAAATACATACATACATACAATCACGCCTGTATCCCATAAAGGGGTAGGCAGAACACATGAAACTACTAAAGCTTCAGTGCCACTCTTGGCAAATAAGGGGTTGAAAGAAAACGAATCTGTGACATTGCAGTGACAGGTTGCCAGCCTCTCGCCTACGCCACAATTTAACCCATATCCCATAGTCGCCTTCTATGACACCCACGGGAAGAATGGGGGTGGTGAAATTCTTAACCCGTCACCATACAGGCAAAAAAATATACTTATTTATATTTCTTTTGTGACAAAATAACATTTAAATGTTCTGAAACCCAGGCAGGATCCCACTTTGACTTTTTGCTTGGAAACAACGCATTATGCATAAATTTGTTTCCGATACACTTTTTAAGGAATGACCCTTTTACGCTATTTTAAAATAAATAAGAAAGAAGCGTATTTTTGTATAAGTGAAATTTTCTCTTAAAGCATTCTTGAAAAAACATAACAGAAATGGATTATACCTCAGTAGGTCCAGCGTACATCATAGGCGACGGGAAGATAGCCAGTATGGTTGACTGCGGGTCCAAAACGCCTTCGCTAAGCACGGCCTTGTGCTGGTTGATACGGGTCTCTAGCGGCACATCGTCATCTTTCGTCCATCCACCTAGTAAAATTAAAAATATATTAATATCTTTTATTATTTATTTATATTTAATAAATACCTAATTACCAGCTTTTGTCCGCGGCTTCGCTCGCGTTAGAAAGAGACTAAAAAGTAGCCTATGTCACTCTTCATCCCTTTAACTATCTCCACTTAAAAAATCACGTCAATTCGTCGCTTCGATTTGCCGTGAAAGACGGATAAAGAAACACACACACTTTCCCATCTATAATATTAGTATGGATATGTGCCTATAATGTCCCACTGCTGGGCAAAGACCTCCCTCATCCTTTTCCACGTATCCCGGACTTGACCTGTTGGGGCCACTGCGTGGGGGGACCAAAGGCGAAAAGGTCATTCCGCCAACGCCGTCGAGGTTTGCCGCGACCCCGGGTCAATATATTTTAACATAATATTATTATTTCTTTCTAACGCTGAACTACAATATCACGTCTGAAAATATCACTAGGTACGTATACGTACCTACAAAATGACAAAAGTATGTAGGTATTAACTGCCTTAATGCATGGGCAATAAAGTCTTGTAGGCAATTTGTTCGTATGAATAGTTTGTAAGTCGTAATCACTGATCAAACACAAGACAAAATCTGGGCCGAGATAAGCTTTACAGATTTCATTGATAATTACCGCAACTTAAGTTACATTGCAGCATTTTATCGATCGATGAATTCGTTCCATCTACCCTGTCCGCAAACGCATGGAATTTTTATGTTGGTTCCGTAAACGGTATGGTACATGTACTTTATACTGTCGTCCTTTTCACACCATGTCATTACGAAAGGATGAAATAATATGTAGGTATGTTTCGGCCAGCCATCTAAAATCGCATGCAATTTGTTGTAAGACATGTGGAACCCTTAACCGGACGCCAAACGCGAACCATAAACAACTTCACGTTTTTTTTTTCACTGACATTATTAGTGATGAAATTTTCATCTACCCCCAAGACTCATTTTATCGTTCGCCAACTAGATAGTCACAAAATTTAGATTTTCGAAGCAACTTCGTTTTTAGGTGTTTATCAGATAATTATAGTCAATTCCCTGGACAGTTATTTTAAGAGTGTCTATTTTGTTGCAGTGCGTGGATGAAATCAAACCGTGAGTGTGTAAGAAGAGTTGATAAAACTAAGTTGTTTATTACTTGCGATTAATTTCTTAAAGCATATTTTAGATAAGTACCTAATTGTTCTATATTGACAAACAGATAACAATGTTGCTCTTATTTTAAAATCCGTTTAGGAAACTAGGCAATAGGCATACGTAGAAAACTAAATTAACCCAATTAAAAAGCGTAAAGACCTTTTCATCACACCCGCACTTTAAATGTGCTATTGCACGCAGGCGGAGCGTGAGTTATAGAAAAATCGTTCTCCCAAGGGAATAATGAAATTTCTTGTACCGTACTTAACTTTTTTACATCTATTTACATATTTTTTACATTGCGAGTGTGATGAAAAACATTGTGTGTAACTCGGGGAGTATGAATATTACTAACGAGAGTAAGTTAAATCGCTCCGGCAAGCCGTCGCGATTTAACTTACTCTCGTTTCTCAACTTTCTCCCCTTGTTGCACAATGTACTATTTTATACCAGTTATCGTTTTAAGAATATTAAAGAACAAGGGCACATACATGTATTAGTTGCAGTTGAAATGCAGTCTGCCTATATCGACCATAAGTAAAGTGTACCTATTTACGTTTAATACGTTTTTTGTTTTCAGACCATAGATGTCTATAGTAAAGTTACTTGATGCAGAAATGGGTGATATGCGACCATCTCTATTCATACAATATTTGAAATCAATCGCTCCACACGGTACGCCAGATAGAGAAATCAAGTACTTCGGTCTCAGAAAATTGCCGATACAAGCACAGCTTTATTTAGTGGCAATGAGTGACGATAGGAGTTTAGAAGAAGTGGGTAAAGCTGCAGATAGAATAATGCTACTTATGGAGAAGGATAAAGAAAAGGAGTCGCTTCAGATACAAATTAATAAGTTGAGCGCTGAGGTGAAAACGTTGAAAGGAATCGTGGACAGGTTGTCTCGGGGACATGACAATAATAATTGTGGTCGGTCTAGAAGTCGTTCAAACGCTAAGAGATGCAGATCTTCTAGTACTTCTTTGTCTCAGTCGTCTGGGAGTAGTGACATGAAATGGTGCTGGTACCATAATAATTTTGGAGAAAACGCGAATCACTGCGTTTCTCCGTGTGATTTTGGTTTGAATTAGTTACTGTGAGTAGTACATACATTGATGTTATTTCTTTAATTTTTCAGTAAAAATTGTCGTGATCATTGAGTTAATTACGTCAATCAATTAACTAAGTAGTTATGTTATTTGTTATATAAGCCAAATCGTGGTTGTTTTCTTTTTTGTTTTAGAATACATGTAAAATTACTATGATTACTTGTTTTATGTAGTTTTCATTTACCATAACTTACAAACTGAAGAACACATGTCTGAAAAAAATTATTCCTCATTCATTCCTAATTTGTCATTGTGTACTACTTATCAATCAAATCGTGTCACTAAAATTAATAAGGTGACTTTTTGAAAAATGTAGGCCTCACCGGCCAGTTGCCTTCATAAAGCGCGTGCCTTCCAAAACCTTGACGTTGGCGAACATATCACTTATAAAAGAATTGGAAAATGTAGGGGCGAAGGTATATCGCCCTATAGAGAATTAGTTTTTCGCGCCTCTTTAGTGACAAGATATGCTTGACCGTCTATTTTTTTAATTCACTTCAAGGCCACAATACATATAAAATACACCTAATTCACAAGCCACAGATGAAAGGATATAGGGGCATTTTCAGAATTTGGGACACCCCAATTAGCGTAAGTTGTTAACAAAAATTAAGAGCCCGTCACGATGGGTAAAAATTCAGTATCTGTCAAATTACCCCATTTACACACACTAACGCACGTCACACTCACCAACATACTTTTCGCACACTACCGCAATTTACTGGAAGAGGTCAGTGACCTAAGTGAGAGACAGGTCTATAGTTTCACTGAAGATCAGTTGTAACGTTAAAATCCCATCAAAACCAAAAAAGGGAAATATGAGCCAAGTTCAATATTATTATTGAAATATGAGCCTTGGTTGTTGGCGTCAACGACAAAAGCAGTGAGATCTAAACGGGTGCCAAGTTCAATGGCAGTCCTTAAAATGTTTTATGACAATTGATGACATAAAATATCATTTCTTATAACTTTTATAATAGAATAGAATAGAATATAATTAATTTATTCGTTAACACACACACAAAATAAACGTTACAAATAATAAGACATAAACAAGAAGGAGATCCAACGAAATGGTCTAATCTTCCGATCAGACCATCCGGTGAAACAATCACGACAGGCACATAATATGTATGTCACAAATAATAAGAGCCAAATTTAAGACGTTTATGTGAAATAGTTTTTGTTGTGAGGACGCCCATAGAGGCTCCAAATAGTTCGTGTAATATTACACACGATGTTGTCTGCCAGTTCGGTTACTTGAACTTGGCTTGACACGCTGCCGCGTGTTTAGATTGCGGACAGTGTCAATTTAGTGTTACCATCTCACACGAATTGACTCCGATTATTTTTCAAAATAAATTTGTGCAAACACCATATAAAATCAAAACAACTCTAGTGTAAAAAACAGTGCTTCGTTTAATATTCTAATTATAAATGGTTAAACCCTTTTCCGAATGAATTAAAATAATTCACTGTTCCTGATCGGTTTAGCCATTATAACATCCGTTATAAATGCACTGAGACAAAGGTTGAGGTTATGTATGAACAGAGGTTGACAGTCAGTTTACATGTAAAATTGTTGCCATATATAGAATTCTTCATTAAAATAATAATTTTCAAAATTTAGTTAAAGTTGTCTGAATCTAAGGTTAAAGCCCCGTGTGCAAACACCATTTAAAAATTATATTGAACGTAAGAAGGTAAGTCATACAAAACAATTTTGTGATAAGATAATATATTATTACAATTAATAATTTCGCCATTTACGTAAATAATCGTTTATAGAATATAATTATAATGATTAGTTCTGTTAGTTTTTTCATACGCCACACTGAATGTCTCTTCGCGATAGAGAATGTTACACACACTGACACACTAAATAATGTGACCAGTATAATGAAAATAAAGTCCAACGAGTTAAAATTAATTTTAAAACTCTTTCATTTTAATAAAGTTTAGAAGACAAAAAATACCTATATTTCTTATCATTGTATTAAAGTTACATATATTTTTTTATTTCTCAACAATAATAAGTAGTAAACAACACAAAAAAAAAACGATTTTAAACTGAGACTCTTTTAGACGTGACGATATTTATTTACCTTATTACTTTTGAATACATTCATAGCACTGGCAATCTTTTTGTATCCGTATATGATTTCCAGTGTCAAAAACAAATGTCATTGGAGCAAATTTGGCGACACGTCCGCTCCGAACGAGCCCGATCGGGCGTCTGACTAAATAGAATCTGTTCGCAGTTTTGACGTTTGTATGGAAAATTTACGAAAGTTTATATTCAACATTGATTTTATTCGTTCTCTTTGTAAGGAAAAATATGAAAAGGTAATAATTCTGTAGTCCAGTTATCTAGCTTATAAAATAACATTATTTTAAAACTAAAACACGGTCGTACATATTCAAATTTATGAAGATGCCGACAGGGGCCGACCGCATTTTAGTTACAACTTTAAGTAAGTATGTATCTAAAATTGGAAGTGTTTCCTGATTTGTATTACACACAATTTTGCATACACATACTTAAAGTTTATAATTATCAAGAAAGCCTTTTGTTTGCCTAAAAGGTTTTCGAAGTAATTGCCATTTGATTTGAAGTATGTTAAGACGGTCCCCCGTTTGAATGCCCTTGCTCGATCGCGCTACTTCCCCTCCCCGCACCCCTGTTATACGATACGTCGATCGAGATTCAAGACCACCATACATAACAAGTCGCCATCTAGGAGGAGTTGCTTGTACTAGATCGCAATACTATAAGCTACTAGCGCCAGGAGTTGCCTGTACGAATGTATGGGTACTAATACACTTTAATGCTATAAATATGCAAATTTTTTTAACGAGAAAAACTACTAAACATATTATAAACGGAAATAAATGCAGTAAACTAAAGAAAAGTGACCAAGGCCTTCAGTTACCCGCGGCTGGAATGCTGTCGTATTATGGAAGATTTTTTTGTCAATAATCAATATGAATGTTGTTGTATTGACGTATCATAAAATTTTAAACTCGAACCAGAGGGCCCTGTGGCATCATCAATGGCCGTATCGATAACCGGAACAAAATGTATCTAAATTATCATTAGATAATTCCTGTTTTAGTACTAAAACAAATTGTTTATTTCACAATGTACAATGTGAAAAGTACTAGCGCATTTTGGCCAGTAGTCATAAGCAGAGTTTGGCACTGTGGTTTGTAACGCCGCTTACTGACTGAGTGTAGTACTAGTATGGTCTGGGTTCGATTCTGGCCTGAGGAATATTTTTTTGGTTTTTTTTTTTTCAAAACCGATAAGTTTCTACATTATAAAGGTTTATATCTCCCGTTTACAATATTTATGGCAAGATTCATTGTTTTGTATGTTTTTCCTGATGTAAATTAATTGTAGGTTCACATAAAAAGTATCTTTTTTTTGCAATAAAACAGAACGCGTAGCAATAAATATAGGTACCTATTATAAATATTCACTTAAGCTAATGCATGTGCCTTGTGTTTGGGGTTGCGTTGCGACTTGCGAGTTGCGAGGTAGGTAGTCCGCAGCGCCGAGCCGGCGAAAGACTGCATACAGGCAGACTGCATATTTAGCACGCACAGTACAACTCAAGTACCTATAAGTTACATTTTGAATAACGAGACATTTTAAAATTATATGATAATTATTACGATCAAAGATTCGACCTACCATAGAAACGTTGAATTTTGTTACAAATATCATACAGGGAACCAAACTATACAGGCAGTAATTTTTATAACAAGCAATATTTTCTGCACATGGGCTGCCGGCTGGCTGTGTGAAAAAAAGAATAGAACATCAAAATTCATCATCAATTTTGTTTATTACTTATGTACATTTTAAATCTTCGATTCTGTCTTCAAAACACTCTTCTCTCTCTAACGCTCCTCTATCACGAGGCTATTCAAATGAATCGCCACTGACGGGTCTCTATTGGTTCCCATAATTTTTTAAGTCCGATTTTTACTATCCATAACGTTTTCCGTCATAATTTTTCTTAGTCATATTATCACTAGTCATAAAATTAAACGTCAGAAATTGTAGTTCTGATTTTTGAAAGTCATAAGTATTGTTAGTCATAAAATTTATTAGCCCTAATAATCAAAGTCCATAGATGTACAAATCCATAATGTTGAAGGAAATAAACTTATTCGGAATAATTGATCTAAGGATTTATCACAAGTCATAACGATTAATAACCGGGTTACCCTCATCTGGTAGAATAATTTTAGTCCGAAACACACTTCGCATAACATGTTTCGCAGAAACACTTTCAGTCGAATGGTAATTTTGCAGAAAATTTAGTTGGCATTATTACTACCATGCATAAGACACATTTGGCAGAATATTGTTTTACAGAACATTACTTTGGTCGACTTTGATTTAGCATAATTGTATGTACCATAATAATCTTATAGCATAATATTACATTAGCAGAATTATTACACGCTATCATAAGAGAAAAACTGCCCCAGAGTCACCGTTAGGTACGACGACGAGCGAAGCGAGGAGGAGTGTTAGGTATCTTGCATCCCCAACACATCCAACTCGCTATCAAATAGCAAATTGCAACTTTGTGCCACCTAAATATTATGCACAAATATTATCTGCAAAAGCAAATGTTCGACTAGAAGACTATTATGGTCATCAACATTATGACAACAGATGATTCGGTATTACAAAAATCTGCGAAATGATTTATGCCAAAGCATATTCTGCGTAAGGTGTTTCTGCCAAACATGACTTCTGCCAAGAACTATTATACGAATCAAATATATGCGTAAAAAGTTTCTGCCAGATAATAGTGAACCTTAATAACCATGTGTTTCTTCACTAATAGCATTAAATGGTTCTCTATTGTTTCCCATAAAAAATGTTGCAATGTTTTTTTCGTCTGCATTTTCGAAACTTGTAATTTGGCTTACTAACTTCCTCAGTGTTTATTAAATTTTCATGGCACTTATTAAACCATTTGGTCTCGCCAAGGAGCCGACGTTGACAATTTCTATATCCGCTTTTAAGGACAAAATATAACTAGCAAAAGCTAACTACACGAGGTAAAGGGTTACTTTTTGAAACAATTTTGTTCCGCCAATAAACCGACGGAGCCCCGCTACGCGGGCCTCCTATTTCCGCTCTAAGGTAACTAACGAACCTACACGAGGAAAAGGGTTATTTTTAAAACAATTTAGTTCCACCAATGAGTAGACGGAGCCCCGCTACTCGGGGCTCCTATTTCCGCTCTAAGGAATTAAAGGAAACTAACAACCTACCCGAGGAATAGGGTTACTATATCAAAATGGGTAATTATTCGCAGTATCCAATGCCTGGAAAAGGGGTGACACCACCTCCGAACCGAATCAATGTACAATATATTTAATCATGGGATAACGGTAAGCAAAAAAATAACATAGTGCAATACATATTAGGTTTCTTTGAGTTTGAAAGTATTTTTTTTTTAAATCAATAATACATACTAAAACTATATTACATTTACTGTAATTTTGTTCTTTATACTCACTCCCTCGGCAATAGTTCCGGAGATATGACCTTTGAAAAAAAAAACGAACCACTGTCGACCACTTCACCCTACACACACAGCGCGCACAGGCGAGGCGGACGAAGCACAAAGTTCAGTCGCGTACCATCTGAATAGTCTCGTGAGAGAAGAGTGTTTTGGATACAGAATGGAAGGATTAAAGTGTATAAACAAACACGATGTAAAAATTGTTCTTGAATAAATAAACTGAAACTGAAACTATATAAAATTTAACGAAATATAATATTACATTTTCAGGTTCCATTATTTTTTAACATATTACTTGTTATAAAAATTACAGCCTGTACAATTTGGCACAATATTTTTAACTAAAAATGAATAATATTTGTGATAAAATTCTATGCTAGGTACCGTATCTTTGATCGTAATAATTATATAATTTTAAAATATTTCGTTATTCTAACGGAAACTACGAACACCTATCTACAAATTTAGATTTTTGTTAGTTGCGGCATACGGTACGTATTATGGTCACGTTATAATATAAAGAATAGTTCAAATTTATTTATATATCACCTTTCCTTGTTACCTATATCATTTCGTGCTATGTGCGCGAAGCCGCGAACTAAAACCTACCTGCAGGGGTTGCAAGGTCAACGACCCCACCCGAGCGCGCGCGCCGGCTCGCAGTAGGTACTGTGGGTACCTAACCAAATCTAACCATGCCTGCGCGCTCGTTTACAAGGCACATGCATTTTAGCTTGTGTGTATTTTATGTATATAAAATAATTATGTATTCATTTTCATATTTATTTATTGCTTTTTTTTACACAGCCAGCACATGTAAACTATACAGGCTTCCTGTATAATATTTGTGATAAAATTCAACGTTTGTATAAACTTTTACATATATATGAAGCTTCAAATAATTTTCATCAGCGAGAAAATACGAAACAATGAATTTTGCCATAAATATTGTAACCGGGAGATATTAAAACCTTTATAATGTAGAAACTAATCGTTTTTGAAAAAAAAAACACAAAAAGATATCCCACTGCCCGGGCTCGAAACCAGGACCGCATTGATCAGTGAGAGCCGTAAGCGGTGATGAAACCCACACGGCCAAATTCTACTTGCGACTGACGGGCAAAATTCGCCAATACATGTCACATAGTACATTGTGAAATAATTTGTTTTTGTCCTAAAACAGGAATTATGTAATGTACACTCGTAATAATGAAATGATAATTTAATTTCATTTTGTTTCGCTTCTCTATTCTAAGAAAAAAAATGGCTCGGCGCAGCGAGCGGCACAGCCCCTCCGTCCGAGAGCCGTCAGGCAACTGGCGCACGGTGCGTGGCGCGTTCAAAGGTAGCCCCTTAACAATGCACAGTCGACTAGATGTCGCAACACCCTTAGTTGAAAATGTGACATGCCTGAAACGCGAACACAATTTGCTCCGTAACTCGTTTGGCGTGATACGTTATGCGTCTAGTCCGTCGTGCCAGCGATTTTGCTCATTTTTCCATGTTAACCCTAAAACCTAGTCATTTACCGGATCCTTTACCTAATTATTATTATTAGTCTTGTCACATACCTGGAACGCGAACACGGCGTCGGCTCCTAGTTCCCGGAACTTGCTCCGTAACTCGTTTGGCGTGAGACGGTACGAGTCAAGTCCGTCGTGCCAGCGGATTCACTCACACATCAATGTTACCCCTACAACCTAGTCATTTACCGGATCTTTTACCTAATAATATTGATCTTGTCACATACCTGGAACGCGAACACGGCGTCGGCTCCTAGTTCCCGGAACTTGCTCCGTAACTCGTTTGGCGTGAGACGGTACGAGTCAAGTCCGTCGTGCCAGCGGATTCGCTCACACATCAATGTTACCCCTAAAACCTAGTCATTTGTTACTTCATTATTTTTAAAATCGGGACTTAATCGCGTATAACTACATATTAAACTGACCTCCAACGTTTCAAGGACGGCGTTGTCCCCGTGGTCTCGGAGAAGACTGGCTTGAAATGACATCAACACCTTCTGACAGCCGCGCGAGTTTTTCGAACTACCCGCACTTGGTTTTGATTATCAACTTGAACTGTTTGCGCACTAGGGATGTTACTCTGTCGACATACAACACTGACGATATTTGATTTAACGACTGTCGATATTATTTTCGGCTTACACTTATTAATGACAGGATTCCATGTGGATGAGATCCTAAAACCTTCGTCCCGATTGAAATTGCGATGTTTTTTGATTTCAATGGCTTCACGCACTTTTCTACTGTAGAAATGGCGTTCCGTGGAAAGGACTTTAGGGTCATGTAGTTCGATCCAGTGGTTTGGCCCTGACTCTAACAAATGTTCAGCCACGGCAGACTTGTTGACCTGACGATTTTTCACAGCCGCGATGTGCTCCTTTACCCTTTCTTCTATGGTGCGCTTAGTTTCTCCAATGTAGGAGCTACCACAACTGCAATCAATTTTATAAACGCCAGGTGATTGAAACGGTATAACGTCCTTAGGTGATCTTAGGCTTCCTGCAACTTTGGATAATGGCGTGTACACCGTCTTTATAGAGTACTTTCCAAGTACTGTACCAACCTTATCCGTCACACCTTTAACATACGGCAGAAATGCCGGTTGTCTGGACACCTCAGGACGTTTCCCCCTTGCCTTCCGTCTAGGTTGCCACTTTTTATTCTTGTACCCGTTCCTTCTAAGCACCTCCTGAATATGTGACAACTCATCCTTCAAATATTCAGGGTCACACAGATCATACGCTCTATTCACCAGCGATGAGACAACTGACTGCAGGTGGCGCGGGTGGTGGTGAGAAAGGGCATTCAAATACCTGTCAGTGTGCGTAGGCTTTCTGTAAACAGTGTGAGTTAGGGTTCCGTCCATTCGACCAATCACTTTCACGTCTAAGAATGGCAAACTGCGCTGTGATTCTAATTCGTACGTAAACTTAGTCCTTGGATGAATAGAATTAAGATATTGGAGAAGTTGCTCCACCTCCTGCTTACCACCCTTCATAATACAGAAAACATCATCCACATATCGCTTCCACAACTTCACTGCCCAAGGCTGCAGATCTACACTGGCCTCGATATGCTCCATCCAGATGTTTGCCAGAACCGGTGCCACAGGACTACCCATGGCAACCCCATCAATCTGGAGGTAATGTTTTCCGCGATACAAAAAGTAGCTCCCTTCCAAGCAGTTCCTCAGCAGCACCATTATTGTCTCCGACATGCCACTATCGCTCAGTTTCCTTCTGACAACTTCTAGACATTCTTTAACGGGAACATTGGTGAAAAGTGACTCCACATCAAAACTCACCATTATCTCATCTGGTTCCAGCGTTACTTCTTTGAGGATGTCTATAAAGTGACGAGAGTCCTTCACGAAAGAATATTGGTCTTGTCACATACCTGGAACGCGAACACGGCGTCGGCTCCTAGTTCCCGGAACTTGCTCCGTAACTCGTTTGGCGTGAGACGGTACGAGTCAAGTCCGTCGTGCCAGCGGATTCGCTCGAACACCTCGATGTTACCGCCGACCAGCCAGTCACCGGACTCTTCGATCATCTGTTTGAATGAAATGGTATAATAATAAATGATGGATAATTTTTAAGAAAAAAAAACCGCCTTCCTTTGGGGTTCTGGTGATAAATACTTTCAAATGTTGGATTATGTTATCAATTCGTCTGTATATTTTTTAATGTTTGTTATTCGATATCTCCGTCATTTCTGAACCAATTTTGAAATTTGGATGATTCTGAAGTACTTACAGATGAGAATGATTATCAAAACGGAACTCTAACCAGGGGCGTTTTTCAAAATCGGTCCAGTAACGAGATATCGAGGAACAAACATTAAAAAAAAATAAAAAAAAAAAAAAAAACAGACGAATTGAGAACCCCTTACCTTGAGATTTGGAAGGCGGTTAAAAAGAAATGTGAGTGAGTCTTCTGGGCGAGCTCACTCCATCGTAGGCCACGTCTTTGCCTTTGGCTAGTCTGTGGCCAAGAGTAAGCCCGTTTATAATGTATTATTAAAAAAAGAAGAATTTCTTTCGTAATACTACAGGTCAATTCACAAGAACTGGCACGAATGGAACGAATGAGTGAATGAAAATATGAATGTGTGACATCTTAAGCAATAAAATGATAGCTCTTGACAGTTACGACGCCTGAATATCGATACAGTAACATACAATCAAATTTTTGGCTAACACCACTTGTGAATTTGCCGAAGTAAATCTTTTAGCAAACGTACGCCGCGTGATATGTATATATGCGCGCTGTGTTCGTACGCAACACGTATAAGCGGATGAGAATGAACGAGAATGAATCTTTCTCATCCACACACACGTGTTGCGTACGAACACGGAGCGCAAACAGTTTGTTAGCGTACGTTTGTTAGAAGAGTTATTAGTATTACTGTTTTTATACTGTGCTGACACTAAAGGCACGAGGCTTAAGACATCTCTATGAAAATAAAATGTACCTTAATATAAGGATGCCCATTGTGCTGAATGGTGAATTGCTTTCCACACCTATACTCTTTCCTGTGAGGGTAGAACTCAGGAGCGCGCAGTATGGCGACCGGCTTGCCGCCATAGACAAGAGCGAACGCTTCAGAGCCGGACAGATTGTCTTTGATTTCGGTGGTCACTGGTAGGACTACGGGCACTGATTGGTTGACTACGGAACCGTCGGCGAGGGTGAGGCAGTTGAAGTTTAAGGCCTGTAATAGACAAAAGTTTATTAAAAAAAGTGCAGTCCGAGAGTCTTTTAAGAAATTTATAATCTTTCATCTGTGTTCTTAAGTTGTGTACTTGATGAAGTAAAAATATAAGTTAAAAATTGCGAAATGAAAGACATCCGATTCGGTCTCTCCACAGACAAAAGGATAACCCCTAACACTATCCTAACACAATTCAAATTCATGTATATGTCTAAAATTTATTAGATGCATTTTAGAAATATGATTAGTCATATGATATTTTTTCTGTATGTACTTACCTGAAGATATTCACTTTCTCTCATGAATCCTTTGAGAGGATACGCCCATCCTTCTGAGAGTACCTAAAATAGGAATGTTTAATTGGTACTAATATTTTTGTCAGATATTTTGCTATATTATAAGATTTATAAGCCTACTTAATTGTTATAAAAGTTTATGTATGATACACACATTGAAAATAAGTACATAATGAATTCAATTCAGAATTTAAAAAAAAAATACCCATTTATTCAAAGTAACAAATTATAGATTTATTTTACTACTTACTAAGCAAAAGGTAACAATTAATAATAATCTTGATGTGTATTTTTACTAAAAGAGAGTAACTACACATTACTATTGAAATCAAAAAGTACAGTAATGGCTGCTATAGGTGATATTGATATTGCGTAATAAACACTCAAACAAACATTTAGTAAATACACAATACTTTACAAATACTCTTTATTGCACACCTCAATGGAGCAAACAATACGTATAGTAAGTATACAAAGCAACTTAACATTTTCACCGCCAGGCCAAAATCTAAGTACACTGCAGATTGCCGGCGTAAATACCAACATCTATATAAGGCTCCCCTGTAGAGTCCAAACGCGCACTCGACGAATACACAACGCTGCACGCCAAGAACTCCGAGTTCATTTATTTCTATGCCGTATGCCGTCAACTCCTCTAGGGAGTTCAGGGCTGTCACAAAGGCCAAAACTGCCAACGCAACACATTTTCAGTTTGCAAATTGAACATATAAATTATATATTTTAAACTTTAAAGAGGTATGTCTGCATACTGACCTATTGTAAACGTTTATAGTTAGCTAATAAAATAATATTTCGTTCGTTCTTATCCTAAAAAAATCGGCCAAGAGCGTGTCGGGCCACGCTCAGTGTAGGGTTCCGTAGTTTTCCGTATTTTTCTCAAAAACTACTGAACCTGTCAAGTTCAAAACAATTTTCCTAGAAAGTCTTTATAAAGTTCTACTTTTGTGATTTTTTTCATATTTTTCAAACATATGGTTCAAAAGTTAGAGGGGGGGGGACGCACTTTTTTTTCCTTTAGGAGCGATTATTTACGAAAATATTAATATTATCAAAAAACGGTCTTAGTAAACCCTTATTCATTTTTTAATACCTATCCAACAATATATCACACGTTGGGGTTGGAATGAAAAAAAATATCAGCCCCCACTTTACATGTAGGGGGGGTACCCTAATAAAACATTTCTTTCCATTTTTTATTTTTGCACTTTGTTGGCGTGATTAATATACATATTGGTACCAAATTTCAGCTTTGTAGTGCTAACGGTTACTGAGATTATCCGCGGACGGACGGACGGACGGACGGACGGACGGACGGACGGACGGACGGACGGACAGACAGACATGGCGAAACTATAAGGGTTCCTAGTTGACTACGGAACCCTAAAAATGAGGTATAGTGACAACCCTAAAAAAATTCGTATGAACTCCGTAGTGTAGTCGGATGGCATGGCCTTTAGTAATCTATAATTGTATAGTACGAACTCCGCTCGGGAGTCGCGTGGCATGTGAACAAAGTTATTGAGAACTCCCTAGTGGCGTTATTGGCAGTGAAAGTGTTAAAAGAGGTAAAACATACATACATACATATAATCACGCCTTTATCCCATAAAGGGGTAGGCAGAGCACATGAATTTCTATGTTGAATGAAATCCAAATTGTGACATTACAGTGACAGGTAAAACAACAGGCTAAAAAACTCTTCCAGGCAACCTTAGCTGAAATTAATAAATACCTTGTCCTTATGTGTACTTTCAAGATCAATAAATTGTATGCCTAGATGCCTACCTGCACCCACATAAGGTCCAATGTGGTTATTTCGACTGACGGCAACCTGGCCGCCTCTTCGATGGCACTGGTCAACCTGTTGCCGTATATGAACAGCTCTTCAACGCCCAGCTGGTTGCCTTCGAAGCTTGGAATTATGCCCTGGGAAAAAAACACACGTTAGCATAATTAAAAGTGATACACATCTACATCTAAATATATAAAAAGAAACTGACTGATTGACATATCCGAGAGATTCCAAATTTGGCACGTAGATTATTTGTAAGGTGAAGAGGAGCACTAAGAAAGGATTTTTCAAAATTCACCTCTTAAGGGGGTGAAATGGGGTCCAAACTTCAACGTTTGAATAAGATTACTGTAGTGTTTAGTACCCGTGCGAAGCCGCGGGAAAATGCTAGTCTAAAATATAACACTAAATAAATTATCTGCTGTTCTCAGTTTATCGGCCGACGTTCATTTAAAATTACATGGATATAGAAGGCAATTTACGCGCTGGCTGGTAGTGGTAAGTGACTTTCGATCCGGAGGTCGCGGGTTCGGACCCCGGCTCGTACCAATGAGTTTTTCGGAACATATGTGCGAAATGTCATATGATATTTGCCATGTATATAAATATACATATATTAATGTCGCGTTAATGTTTGAAAAGAGACGATGGCAGTTGGAGAATCCGAAAAACTGCCGAAATTGAACATCTAATAGCCGAACCTAATATAATAGGTGAGACCAAGGCACATCGTCTCCGCTGGCTTGGCCATCTTATAAGGATGGGTGAGGATCGGGCAGTCAAGAGAGCCTATCTGGGTTGTCCAACTGGACGCCTTCCCGCTGGCCATCCTAAATATTGTTGGGCAGATAGTGTGGAGGCAGATCTCTGTGAACTCGGCGTCAACGAGGGCTGGCGAGAGGTCGCTCTGGACCGCGTAAAGTGGCGTGCTCTTGTGTTGGAGGCCAAGACTCACTTTGGGTCGTCGCGCCAACAAAGTAAGTAAGCAAGTAATCTCGCGTTAAAATAATAAATAGGATTAACAACCATGGTTGCGATGTTATCATTGCTTTATTTGCGTGTGGATATGAGTATGACGTAACTTCAATATTTTACAGTCCTATAAATTAATCCACGATTGTGATCCACGATCCACAGCGATGTGATAATGATAAGCATGATAACAATAATTGTTATTTGTTACTGTAACTATATTTTGTAAACAAGTGTATTTATCGGGGCAAATTTAATTTAGATCAGATTATGGATAATACAATTCACGATGGCGCGCAGATTTGTCAAACCTAAATTTGAATAGCATGACAACATGATCAAACGTCACACTTCTTACTAAATAAACCTATGTAGGTATTAATTAATACAATATACCTGGGCGACTGAAAATTTACGTAATTTCAATACGGACAAATTCTACTTCACTGTAAAGAAGAGAAAATATGCGTCTCATGGGGATGGCTACTGTCGAAGGTTCATATAGATGTCGCCAGCATCTCAGCCTGTTTCTGTTAAGCTTTGATTTTGGGGTCATCTGTAGCACAACTTAAAAGGGGGCTACTCTCAGGTCCTATACTTTTGCGTGTTACCAGTAAAACTTTAGTGTAAGTCCATTTTCACATTATCAGATCCGATATCGGATGTCGGAAGGATTTCAATAGAAAAAATCCAAGATGGCGCCTATAATGTATGGGATATCGGTCCAACATCCGATATCGGATCGGATAATGTGAAAACGCACTAAGGCCTGAGTGCACGCTTATATGTGTGGCGTGAGTGTCAAACAATTGAAGCTCATACAAGTGAGCCCACTCACGCCTTACACTTGCTCCACCGTGCACCGGTGGCCATTTTTAAAGTGTCTACACCGAATAAAATTCTACATATAAGTATAACGATGGTATTTACATTAGCCTCCAACAGCCGGACGACTTGCATGGTAGACTCCTCGATGGACTTGTCCACCGTCTGCACCACCAGCTCGGGCGCCTCTGGCCGCTCATACTCTTGCGTGATGCCGGTGAAACCCTAAAACAACAAAAAGAAGTTAGTGTTTATACACTTGTGTTTTTGATGTCCCTATTTGCTTCTCACAGTAGGCCTAGCACATGATTTCCGCGGGAGTATGTCGCCACGAGATAGTTCACACGTCTTCTTCTAACTGTATTAATGACATAAGGACGGGTAGTCTATCTATTGTAATTTTCTTTATGATATAAATAAAAAAAAAAAAGTCTCGCGGCGACATACTCTCGCGGCAATCATGTGCTAACCCTGCTGATGTAAGAAGCGCTTGGCATCCGTCAGCTCGTTGGGTGGACGATATCCGGAAAATTGCAGGTCACAACTGGATGAGACTAGCTCAGGACTGGGACAAGTGGCGTACTAGAAGAGAGGCCTATGCTCAGCAGTGGGCGATAAAGGCCTGATATGATGAGGATGATGATGATTAGCTTCTTGCTTCTCAATTCTGAGCGTCAATACCTTTTCTGTGGACCTCATGACTCCGGATGACAAATTTTCAGGCCTTTCGATCCCGACTTCTGTACCGGATCTTGACAGAAAGCGAATTGCTAACTTGGTCCGACCGACTCGTTAGGCTGCAGCCCTTTCCTCTATTTCCTTCCACCCGACCATACAGTTTTCCAGGTTGAAGTGTATACATTGGAAGTACTTAAGTATACACTATCTACAATGTATATTTTGACACACTTTTGCTTCCACACATAGCGCGGTGTGGCAGTTAATAGGTACAGTTGCTAGTAGCCATTAAATATGATGAAGTAGCCAAGGCACATACAAAATATATGAACACATGCACATCTCTATCGTCAAAGTATTAGAGTGCATACATATATTTCCTCAGATACAACTAAGGGCTGTACGCTAGGCTAGACTTAAATAAAACAATATTTTTAAATAAGTTTGAAAGAATGTAAATTTTACCTTAATCTGTCCATCTCTGGCCTTCTTATACAGTCCCTTGGTGTCCCTCTGTTCGCAAACTTCCAACGGGGTGTCGATGAAAACTTCGAAGAACGGGAAACCAGAGTCTGTGTGAGTACGGCGCGCTACTTCGCGGTCCTGGATGGAAGGGATATGAAATTACATTACATATTATAAAACTCCGCGTCGTGCCTACCAGTTAATTATATAAAGAACATAGTAGTTCCTTTGCTTCACGTTTTAAGTTCAAAAAACATTTTTCACGATAATCTTAGCCCCACGGGCTTTTTATTAATTATTTGCAATACCCACAAAATTAAAATTTTGAAAAAACCCCCGACCGCGACATAGTGGACCGATTTTCATGAAACATGGCTAAGAACACTCCCGACTAAGTCAGCTTTCAAACAAAAAAAACTAAACACGTCTACCTATTCATACTAAAAAAAAAATCTAAATCGGTTCATCCGTTCGGGGGCTACGATGCCACTGACAGACACACACGCAGACAGACAGACAGACAGATAGACATACAGACAAACAGACAGACACGTCAAACGTATAACACCCCGTCGTTTTTGCTTCGGGGGTTAAAAAAGCGAATATGTTCAAATCACACTGCAGCAAAAATATTCAAGGATTCATAAATCTGTCACATTTGTTAGTTACACGTAATATACATTGGGCACCGGCGATACATCAGCAGGTACTAAGTACATCCAACGGCAATAATATCGTACAAGAAGAAGGTTGCCAGCTTTCGTGAAATGAACTATAGTTCGCGCGTGTGTGTGGTGTGTAGTTCTTACCTCAGCAAACGGCGATACAAAACTGCAAAGGCACACGTGACCGCTGTCTGCAAACAGTTTGGCGACCTCCGCAACTCGCCTGATGTTCTCTTCGCGATCCTGCTTCGAGAAGCCGAGGTTCTTATTCAGGCCTGTGCGGATGTTGTCGCCGTCTAACGCGTATGTTGGGATACCTGTAAGTAAATGTAAGTATTGAACTATTTGGATTTATAGAAAAGACAGAACGAGGGAAGCCAGTTCTGTCGAGCTGGTGTAATATGACAGACGTTCAGATGTACTCTATGAGACAGTGAAATCTACACAATGTCAAATTGAGAGCGAAGTGATGAGGTAACCAAGGGTAGTAGGAATAGTACTTAGCTAAACCGAGTATTTGGCAACCTTTATACACCAAGTAGGCTTCTAATGCGAACGCGATAGTGGTCTTGGCACCTCAGAAAGCCCTTCGCCTTTGATACTGTGTGCTATTCTTTCATTATCACAGGAAACCTATAGTATTGCCAAACTGAGTAGTTGCCAACCTTTAGACACCAAGTAGGCCTCTAGCGCGAACGCGATAGTGGTCTTGCCAGCTCCGCTGAGCCCGGTCAGCCAGACAGTGCTGCCGCGGAACGCTCGGCTGCCAAGGGCGCGACTCCTCTTCGCTCTTGACACCGTATGCTTTTGCTCCACAACATTTGTAGCCACTTGAGCGCACTGAAACAAGACGTAAATACACGTATTACAAATATTCGTTAAGTATACGAATTTATATATTTACTAAAACGTTTACAACTGCACGGGTATTTGTAAACAAACTTGGCTATGCGACTCACATGTGAGCGCACCAACGAAATTGAAATGAAAGCAGTTGTCGTGATGGTCGAAATCGGCCGGGAGAGACTATCTATGTATGAGTAATTGAGTATATATGTATAACTACATAATTATTTGCTATACAGAGTGTAACAAAAATGGTGGTGATCCGTTTAAGGGCGTATTCAGTATCGTATTCTGATCAGGAAAAAGTAGAAGAAAATTTTTTTTCGCGAAAAAAAAATTGTATGGGCCGGGCCGCGAGAATCGGCCGAACCGCCATACAAAGGTAAAAATTTTTTTCGCGAAAAAAAAATTTTCTTCTACTTTTTCCTGATGAGAATACGATACTGAATACGCCCTTAAAGGGATCACCACTATTTTTGTTACACCCTGTATGTACAGACACCAGCAAAAACATGTTACATAAAAAAAAATGCCGCAAAAATATCTGACAAAATCTTATTTGTAGAGCTGTATGAGGGTGTCACATATTTTTGCGGGCTTTGAAGAGTGTATATTATTATGCAGGTGACTGTACAACTGGTGTTTGAATAAAATTAATATAGGTAGGTATTTTCTTTCTAATAAATATTTGTTTTGAAAACTTCATTCAGACAGCTTGCAAATAACGTAAGGAGAGAAGAATTATTTTAATGAGTCATAAGTAAGTCAATTTACATCAAATCAAATGAATGATTTATATTATAATCACGGAATCTTTATGAACACTAAAAATTGTGTAGGTACACCAACCATTAGTAACTAATCATAAATAATTGTGCTTACAATAATTTGCTGAAAACAAAATTAAACTACATACAAATTAAATTAATAAAACGGAAGAATTTGCAGCTTAAATACGTCATTTATTGATTACCTTATTATTACCTATAAAGTAGTTACAAAAGTAATGATACGTTATCATATTTTTGTTTACTAGTCACTATGGCTTAGTATCTTAAATAAAACTTGCCAACAAATCGTGACAATGCATTTTATTAAAAAAAGTACCTACTTACACTGTACTTATAAATCATATCTATATCTCTTCTTACTATCATGTTTTTATGGAAGATTAGGTAAAACTAAATAGTCAATAAGTCGTATTGTTTGCTTTTCTAAATCGATTACAATTGGATCTATTATTGAAGACAACGCATCAGCGTAATTTAATATTGAATAACCCCCAACGAAGGAAAACAGAATTCGCGGGCCATTTTGTAGTAAAAGTTCGTGTTCAATGGAAACATAAGGCACTCAAGTTAATAATGTAAAATATGAAAAAAAAAACGATTAGTTGAAACTCCTGCACAGAGACACAGTCACAATATTAGTAAGCTAAAATAAATTCGGAATTTATTGTGTCCTTGACAAGCAAGAGACATTAAGACCCTATAACAACATATAATATTGCAGTTGCCCATACCCTATGCTTAGTAGATAGATGAAAACAAGTATACAATCTATTAAATATTTATGATGTTATGATGAAATAGATGCAAAAGTTACATCTAGTTGTATTGACCCATTTGCACAGGAGCCAATAGTACAATTGTTCACGTTCTGTAGCGTATTGTAGTTATCTCTCTTTATTGTTCTTCTGTATTGATGTAACAGCACAAGTTTCGTATCGTTTGTCACGGAGCGCCAACGATTCTACTCTTGGCTACAGGCCCAGTGTGATAGCTGTACTCATTTATTCTGCACTATAATTAATATACCTAATGTCGTTTAATTTAATACCCCGCAATCTAAGCCAAGTCAATTATAAAATGTATATAAGTTAACCTTAGAATATATTTAAAACTAGAAAAAATATGGGTGAGTCTAGAACAAGGCCTCTGGGTCAGTTCTCCAACTAAGCCATCAAGACCTCATACACCAGCGAAACTTTCCACCATAATCATGGATCGATGGGACCCCTAGCGACATCTACCGCAAGAACATTACAAGCCTTATATGACAACCGGAGTCCCTAAACATGTGTGAAAATTATTATTGTGTAATGTGTATCATATAACTTATAAGTCACGGTAAAATGGCGCAATTTATTAATGAAAATGAATAATTCTTATCCAAGCCTGATTTTTCCTAAAATATTTTGTAAAGCTATAACTTTTCCCCACAGTTAAATTAATTATAAATATTATAAGTGTAAAAATTATACACCATTAAAGTGACCTTAGTTGGAGGTTAAAGCTGCACTCAAAAAACAACAATACAATAATAGGTAGCAAAAAAAGTTAATAAAAACTTGAAAGGTTAAATTAATATTTTCTTAATGCTTACGTACAGTTGTTTTCTTCCGCTTCATTGGTAAAAACAAAAACGAATTTAAATATTTACAATCGCATCATACTGTAAAATATTGATTAAGATGGTATTTACAAATGCATAATTATATATGTATCTGAGAAAACGCAAAGTATAAAATTACGGCAGTCAAGTCATCATGATATCGAGCGCCATGTATTACCTATACAGACTCGACTTTCAAGGAAGGGTAAAGCACCTTGCACAAAAACGAACGATATGAACTGTGTTTTTTTTTCGATCAATATCAATTCACGTTGGCTAGGCTAGGTAGTAAGAAGTCTAAAAAGTAACTTAAATCCTAAGTACCAAACTCCAATGATCAAATAGTTTCATGTACGAAATGAAATAACCTAATTATCCCAAATAAATATAACAAGATGATAGAAACAGATGCGTAGTGAAGGGTTACCTGTTGAACCTTGAGAGCGTTACCATATACAGAGAATGCTCTTAGTTTTCAAATAATTACAGTAACACCCGCTAGAACCGAACGAGTTACAAACATCGAACTGCCCCAAACCTGGTATAATAAACGTGGGTGTTAAGGCAGTCAAGTTCAAAAAGAATTGGGCGGGACATCTGCCGAATGGACCCGGATCAGTGGGCCAAAGTAGCAACTGAATGGTTACCCGAGTTCAGCCGGGGTAGTTGTAGAACAAAAAGGAGATGGCGGGACAACCTCCATGACCCAAACTATTGTAGAGAAACGAGGGCTTGCCCAGGAGGGATATTATTAGGCTACTAATACTAAGGCTGGTTTTAGTGTCACGCGGACCGATGCTAACCGGACTAATGTGTCTTAAGTTTTAGAGTAGCGGATGACAACGGTCCGCGTGACACTAAAACCAGTCTAAATACACCCGCTAACACTCTAAAGACTCACGAACAAAATTTGGGTGTGGGTTTGCAGGAATCATTGTACTTACATAAAATAACGTAGCACACTCGCAATCAAATACATCGGAGCGATCGAGGTGCAGAAAAATATCTGAACTAACGTCTTGACGTGTCGATAGAAATGTGATCATATTTGTAAGCACCTTACATGTACATATATACATATAATTTTATACTACTAAATAGCGACCAGTCTGGCCTATTAGCCTAGTGGGTTGACCCGGCCTGCGAAGCCGTGGTCCTTGGTTCAAATCCTAGTAAGTTTACATGAGTCAGTCACAAGGTTAGGTTGGATTCTAGGGCGATCTGCCTAATGTATGTATTACAATAAAAGTGCGAAAAAGAGGAAGATCTAAGGGAGTGCTTTAAATCGACACGATCACCCCTTAGTCACACACTTTTGCCTCGCAAAGGTATTTAGAACTTACAATTGTTCCTGAAAATCATGAAAACAAAAATATAGGCCCCGGATTCACCTTTTCATATAAACATAGTCCTCATTTTCTCTAGATTAACATATGAAAATATTATGCTAATATACATAGCTATATGCTCTTACGTTTTAATGTTGCCGCCGACTTAAAGAAATAAAATGTGCAGAGCTGTTTAAATAAAATAATATTTGTTCAATTTCATGACATGAATTAAATCAATTTAAATAATTCCTGTTTAAATGCAAATAATAGCAATAAATGTCGAGTATTGTTTGATTTCTGTTACTATACTATGTGTCATTAAGAGCTCAAGAGAAGCCTTCTTAGGTATTTAAATGAGGCTCCAAGAGGATATTCGTTTGCAAAAATAGCGCACCTCATTCTGACTTCTGATATATATTGTATAGGTCCCAGACATCATATAAACAGATGTTGCCAAGCAGTTTTGTGGTCCCCGTCCCCCCACCCCGCCAATTAAAAATTGCATATACAAACAAGAAAAATTTTTTGTCAATCATGGTGTAGGGTATCAAAAGAAAGGGCTTATTGAGTAGTTTACGAATATATAGCATACTATAACATTTCTTACACTTTCTCTCAGTTTCTTACACTTTCTCTCAGAGTAAAAATATACTCATTAGTTCTTAACCTACAGTTGTTTAAAGTGAACTCCAAAATGAAGCATTTTCGTAAATTTTCTAAAAAATTCTTAGAGAAAGTGTAAGAAATGTTATAGTATGCTATATATTCGTAAACTACTCAATAATCCCTTTCTTTTGATACCCTACACGGCATGATTTATTGAAAAAATTTTTTTTGTTTGTATGCAATTTTTAATTGGCGGGGTGGGGGGACGGGGACCACAAAACTGCTTGGCAACATCTGTTTATATGATGTCTGGGACCTATACAATATATATCAGGAGTCAGAATGAGGTGCGCTATTTTTGCAAACGAACATCCTCTTCGAGCCTGCCTGCTCTAATTATTCACATGATCACATGAACAAATAGAATGTATTTTGATCACAGTAAAAACTTTAGTCAAGCTGAATATAATGCCATCTCTCGACACAGAGTTAAAACCATTTGAAAACTCAGTTTTAACAATTTTCTATTTTATTTCGAACCTGTCTTTTGACAAATCAAAATTGAATTATTTTCGCAAAGTTTTAATGATGTATGAAAAGCTAGAGTAAATGAATACGAAGAGATAATTATATTTTTCATTTCAGTAGACACGTAAGGTAAGTAAACTTAAATTGATAGGAAAGTTTAAACTAAGATTAAAGATAAAAGGCCAATCACTCAGCATGCTCCATTTCAATTTCTAATTAGATGTTTAAGAGGCAACAGAAGCGAAAACGCTAAAATGGAAAGGAGCTGCTTTTCAATTTGGGTATTTTAGTTAAATATCTCTACTGCTTCCTCCTCCAAACATAGCCAATCGGAGCGAAATTTCGGAGTGTTTCGTTTTTTGGCTTAAAGTGATAAATTTTGAATATCACACCTTTTTGCGGCATAATCAATTAGGCCGTTTTAGATTTTTTTTTAAAGGGCATTAAAATAAAAATATCAAGAAAGCAAAACGGTCCCACACAGATAAAAAATATAATAATCTGTGTTAAAAATATCATTGATCTATCTTTAAAAACCAGAGAGCGTCTGTATAGAGAATTTACCCCTTCTGTTGCGTCTTAAAGTTACACTCAACTCCGTAGGTATTCGCGTGTTTAGGTACTTATAGTATACATCCTTGATACAATTTTTATACGGTATGGTACTTATTATTATGCAGATTACACCAAGAACATCAGAGTACTAGGTGCGCAACGTTCTAAATATGCAACGAACCTAATCAAGTATTTATTAAGTAAGTATAAGTTGCCTTCGGTCATGAACTACTCATGACCGAAGGCAACTTATACTTGTTACGCAACTAGCCCTTGATCCTATATCGATATGTACAATATTTACACCTTACCTTAGTAGGTTAAATGACATAATGTGATTATTGCATGTTGTTCGTACTTCGTACGGCACAGGGGGTCAATTTAGAATGGTGGATAATTTCAAATAATCGAAATATTCTTCATGTTTCACACACACTCTAAAGTGCCACGTGTGTCCAATGAACTCGTGTGCCAGATATGACCAGTGGGTATTATATTTACTAATGTAAAAAATCGATTATAAACTGCATATTCATGCATGTACCTGTGCTTACTTTTTAGCAAATAAATATTATGATTTGATTTGATTAGTTGAAATTACCCGCCAGTCCAAATAGTCCCCCTGTACCTTAGGCATAGGTACCTACGTACTTTTATTTTGTAAGAACTTTTGTTTTTTAGAGTTTGGAGACGACCGGAGGGACCGTAAAGCTGGAAGCTTCTTCGCACAGCAGCTTAGTATTTTTGCGATCCAGCGGGGTAATACTGCCAGCTTCTACGGCTCCGGCACCCACGGGGTATTTGACATTTTTTGTCCGGTTATACCTAAGTATTGGAAATATAACAGTATTTTGTGTAATTTCGGTTGTAAACAAAATTAAACTTAAACACTTTATGCACTGTGTTTTATTTGAATTCCGTTAACTTCGGCATACAGTTAGGTCCATTATAGGAAACAGAATAGCATAGTTAGTTTTTTTTAATTCGTAACTTTTTCTGAAAAACACCATACATCTGCGATAGATGTTACATCAATAGCTGTTAAGAAACGGGCTTTGTGTATTCGATATGCGACTGACATGTCATAGTCTTGACACTTACTTAGTGTGAGTTTATTGTAAAGCCCGTTTTTCAACAGCAATTGAAGTTAAAATCTATCGCAGGAGTGGTTTTTTTTAGAAAAAAAATACGAATTTATGAAAACTAACTATGCCATTCTGTTTCCTATAATGGACCTAACTATATGCCGAAGTTAACGGAAATCAATTAAAACACGGTGTATAGTGTTTAAGTTTAATTTTGTTTAATTACCTACTTCAATATATATTATTTGTAATTGTATACCTATACCTACATATAAATATAAAAAAATAAGAATACTTTATTTAAAGACAATATTTTGTTATCACTGGTAGCCAACTGGTAGCAGTGCTTCAGATTAAAAATTTACATATATTGTAAGTATTTTATTTATTATTTATTACATAACAAAAGTATAACATAATTACTTATTACTGATAATAAAATATATTTAAGTATAATTAAGATAATAATGTTAAGAAGATTAAAGATGCAAATATGTGTGAAGGTAACGATAAGAGTATTAACAATGATTAAACATGTACGTATGCGTGTGTTAATTTTTTTTAACACAATGTCAATGCCTTTTTTCAATTCATATTTCCCGCATGAACACAATATAGATAGGCCTCCGTACACCGGCATGAAATAATACCATTTCCCCTCACTAGCTCGGAAACACGTGTTTGTCCTTTAATACCAGCGGGTAAAAACACTAATATGGATAAAGTAATTTGACCTTGAATATAGGCAAATTTTCTGCTTTAAAATTGATAATAGTGAGTGATGAAGATGTTTTAGCACCTGTGGAACACTGGAAGCAGTGATAAAACGCGTTTTTAGGGTTCCGTAGTCAACTAGGAACCCTTATAGTGAGGGGAAAAGTGTCCGTCCGTCCGTCCGTCCGTCCGCGGATAATCTCAGTAACCGTTAGCAAAAGACTAGAAAGCTGAAATTTGGTACCAATATGTATATCAATCACGCCAACAAAGTGCAAAAATAAAAAATGGAAAAAAATGTTTTATTAGGGTACCCCCCTACATGTAAAGTGGGGGCTGATATTTTTTTTTTCATTCTAACCAACGTGTGATATATTGTTGGATAGGTATTGAAATATGAGTAAGGGTTTCCTAAGATCGTTTTTTCAATATTAATATTTTCGGAAATAATCGCTCCTAAAGGAAAAAAAAAGTGCGTCCCCCCCTCTAACTTTTGAACCATATGCGAAAAAATATGAAAAAAATCACAAATGTAGAACTTTATAAAGACTTTCTAGGAAAATTGTTTTGAACTTGATAGGTTCAGTAGTTTTTGAGAAAAATACGGAAAACTTTGAACTATATACACTGAGCGTGGCCCGACACGCTCTTGGCTGGTTTTTTTCCGTTGTAATTTCCTGGCTATAGTGAGGGGAAAAGTTTTGTGTTACACACGGGTACAAATGTATTTTAGATACTTCTAGTGTGTTGAAAATTCGCCAAGGTCAGGATTCTATTATCGAACCACTCGCTTCGTTCGTGGTTCAACTATTGAATCCTTTCACTTGCTCGTTTTTCAATTCCACATTCGTCGTTAAAATACAACTTTGCGCCCTTGTATAACAAATAACTATTTTCGTGATCTACACAGGACCGGGCAAGCATGGTTGGCGCGACTGTATCTCTTCAGTCATGGCGACATATTTATAAATATGTTATAATATTGCACTAATCATGTGCTAGCCCTGCTGTGTCATGAAAAGGTATACTTACTTCGATCCTCGCGAACTCGTCCGTGACTCTTCGCATAGGAAACGGAGAAAGTACTTTACGTAAAACCGGCCGTACTCATAACGAGTGAGATAATACTGTTATTATGCATTTAATAGTGGCTATTACTGCGGCAAGGATGGACGTCACTCGCTCATTTTACGGCTACCACGAAGTTTTACACTACGAGACAGTGACAAATAAAAAAAACGCAAAAATATTATCTAAAGACGAATGAAAAACAACTAAATAGTTTGCGTAGTAGATATACGTAGCAGTATCGTACGATCGTATCGCTATGAAATCATGAGTATGTTCGAATCCGTCCGATAATCACACGAGTAAATCGGCATGGAAATAGAATGAAGCGGATGTGTCTCGTTAACTCCAATTCCGCATGGTGGACTGCACTTAATATCATAGTTATAACTTGGTAGCTAAATATAGGTACATACATAATTATTCAGTCTATATATATATATGGGGAATATGCAAAACTTTGTTCAGATACCGCCACGTCCACATTAACCCTTTAACCGCCGTGGTCTGATATATACGATTGCAACAAACAATATCCAGTTCATTTCGCCGAGGTCTGATAAAAGACAAATCTTCGTATAACTTCGTATACTACCGTCGGCGACACTACACAAAATTTAAAGCGGTTAAAAGGTTAAAGAGGGGCGACCGCGAACTTTGTTCGATATGTTGCCCCTTTGTTGTAGTTGTAAACTCGCACATTTGTTTTGTGAGACAGGGAAGCAGCACGTCAAACGTGGCTCATAGGCCATCTCCAATAAAATCGATTGAATTCATAGTGTTAGTAGGTATATAAAATACTCATAAAACTTTATTGGAAAATGAGAGCATTGTTGTTAATTAGCCTTTGATAACGAATCATGTTATTCTAATTACTTTTTACTTTATTACTGTTACAAATGTGCGCGAAGTAGTAACGTATTCTAAAACGTCAACAATTGATGGTAGAACTCTGTTCTGTTAAGTAGAAGATTTACTAAAGTTGGTTCCAAAATTAGATGAACTAAGTTGACAGGTTATTATGCACATTTCGGCCAGTGCTGTTCATATCGACAGTTTCAAAAAAGGTTGAATTAAGGAACATTTAATAAGTCAAACTCTTGTCAATTTAGTTCGTTTGAATCCGAACGCGACTTTTAGGCCGTCCACACACAGTCTTAAGCTAGGAACATACTACGCGGACGTCCGTCGTAAAACGACCGCGACCGCGACCGATCAGTGTGCACGGAACAAAACATCCGGCGAGCCAGATTTCGATCGGACGTCCACGCGCTCAAGGCCACGTCCACGTCCGTCGACCGATAGTTTGCACGGTTACGTGTATTTCCATTGTCCAGATTCCCGTCCGCGGTCGATTTACGACGGACGTCCGCGTAGTGTGTTCCTAGCTTTAAAATTCATAATCTGAAAAAAAAAAGAGTTGTATGCAATCTGTCAGAACAATCTGAAAATTCAAATTCTTAAAAATAAGAGTGTGTGTGCACAGTTGTGATATTGTATAGAAGTGCACTCGATCTGATTTTTATAAGATTATGATTTTTTCAGATTATTAATTTTAAAACTGTGTGTGGTCCACCTTATTGAGTATCATAATTTGCTCTGATTTCAGGTCATTTACCAGAGATTATCAAATAAAGTTGTATAGTGGTCGAACTAGACTATTTGGGTGATAATTTGATAAATGTGATAATTGGTAACAGTGAACTTTAACTCACATAAAATAATTTATATCGGGTTCGTTTGATGTTTAAGAGGAAAGGCAAAGGTCGCTTCTCCATATGAAGTCCCCTCTCTGAATATTAAACAACATGAAAAGTATATTTATAACCTACTAATTAACCATAGCTGACAATTTTTTAACCTCCTGAGTCCCCGCGTACTTGTACAAGTACAAATTAAATTCGAGTTTTGAACTCTTAAACAAATAAAAGAAAGTTCCAAATTCAAAATCGGAAAAATTGGCCCAGGACTCAGGAGGTCAAAAACGAATGTCATAGAAATTATAAATTATAATTTCAATATTGTCGTGCGGGTCTTCAACTTTCGTGAGGAATATATTTATATTTAAGTAGTAAAATTGTTCTGAATAAGTTTAATCTTCATTTGATTGATTGGAGGTTTATGCCTCCGAAGTTCATCGAGTATTGAGGTTAATGTCCTTACCAAGTCCTTACTGATAATGACATTCTTGACATGCAATATTTTTTCTTGCACATCAGCTCTGTGTTATACGCACCCAAGTGATTGAAATTCGTGCTAAAATAAATGAATATTGGGGGACACCTTAAACAGAGTGACCTAGCACCTAACTAAGCAATCTTACCTACATAATTATAGTACATGCCACGATTAACATAGGTACTTTTATACACAGAAAACAACCATGACTCGGGAACAAATATCGGTGTTCATTACACAATATACCTAGATACCTAGATATTTTTCTAGCACGGACGAAGTGACACTAGTGACTTCATTCCGATATTTAGTTCATCGACACTTAAATTGTGATATGTCATTAATTATTATAATTAAATATGTCATTAATTATTGCCGTGGCCCTGAATCTTGAGTAGTTTCATGTGCTCTGCCTACCCCTTTTAGGGAATATAGGCTTGAATTTATGTGTATATAACACAAATATTTTATACAAAAGTCATATGCTTGAAAATAAATGGTCAATAACAATAAAACGAAGCGTATTTTAATAGTTTACATTATGTAAACTATTAAAATACGTAAAATATTAAAATACATGGTTATTCCAGATTTTGGAAATTATTATTAAGGCTATTTATCGATAAAAGGATTGTCGATGTTTTTATTTTGTCAATCACTAACAACTTGACGTTCGTGCCAGAAAAACATCTAGGTATAAATAAAGCAATATACTTTACACAAACCAAGCTGCAGTCCCCATATTTCAAGGTAATTAACTTAATTATATTACTTTACATTTATTCAGGTGGTACACGTACAGGTAAAATAAATAGGTCGGCAACCTTAATATCTAATTTAACATTACGTTGTCATATCTATATCCGGATCAATTTTCAATACCTACGTACATAAAAAAGTATGCGTACTTTGTAGCGTTACGTATTGTTGCTTGTAGCGTTCGGTATAGTGTATCCCAGGCCCCATAGCCGCAGGAATATAGTCTGGCTCTGTCGCGCCAATACTCAAGACTCGCAAGAGCGATAGAGATAGCGTGAGCGTTTGTGCATTCGGCTACGCACACAGGTTTCACTAGTTACGTAGCCTAATACCGAGTTAGGATTAGGACCATATAGCACATTTTTAGGGTTCCGTAGTCAACTAGGAACCCTTATAGTTTCGCCATGTCTGTCTGTCCGTCCGTCCGTCCGCGGATAATCTCAGTGACCGTTAGCACTAGAAAGCTGAAATTTGGTACCAATATGTATATCAATCACGCCAACAAAGTGCAAAAATAAAAAGTGGAAAAAAATGTTTTATTAGGGTACCCCCCCTACATGTAAAGTGGGGGCTGATATTTTTTTTCATTCCAACCCCAACGTGTGATATATTGTTGGATAGGTATTTAAAAATGAATAAGGGTTTACTTAGATTGTTTTTTGATAATATTAATATTTTCGGAAATAATCGCTCCTAAAGGAAAAAAACTCTAACTTTTGAACCATAAGTTTAAAAAATGTGAAAAAATCACAAAAGTAGAATTTTATAAAGACTTTCTAGGAAAATCGTTTTGAACTTGATAGGTTCAGTAGTTTTTGAGAAAAATACGGAAAACTACGGAACCCTACACTGAGCGTGGCCCGACACGCTCTTGGCCAGTTTTTGATTATTTTAATAGTTATTTGTTATACAAGGGGGCAAAGTTGTATTTTAACGCCGAGTGTGGAATTGAAAAACGAGCAAGTGAAAGGATTCTATAGTTGAACCACGAGCGAAGCGAGTGGTTCGAGAATAGAATCCTGAACTTGCGAGTTTTTTAACACACGAGAAGTAAAATACATTTGCACCCGAGTGTAACACAAAACTTTTCCCCTCACTATATCCTGGCGGAAACTACAACGCAAAAAAATGCGTTTATCACTGATTCCAGTAGTTCCACAGGTGGTAAAACATCTTTATTACTAGATTCACCTACTTTTATCAATATTAAATCAGTTAATTTGACTTTATTCAAGGTCAAATTACTTTACCCACTAGTGGATAAAATGCGTTTTTACCCGCTGGTATTAAAGGACAAAACACGTGTTTCCGAGCTAGTGAGGGGAAAAGTATATTTATTAATTTCTGTTCTGTGATTTTTTTTCGTTTTGTTTAGTGTTAAGATAGTATTATCTACCATATTAACGGTGCGTATCAGATAAATACCTAGATATTTTCTATGATTATAACTAATAAGGTGGGGTGTGGTAAGATAACACTGTGGCAAGACAGACACTAGTAGCAATAGTAGCCCTACCCTACCACCCCTTTTATGTATTAAACTCTAAATTATGTACCTACTTAAGTTAATATTACCTCACTTGACTTTGTAGCTTTTTAATTTTATATTTAAACTTAAGTGTAAGTACCTACTGATTTATTTATTAAGATATATTCTATAGCGAAGATAATTAATTCCAGCCAAACGAAAATGTTGCATTTAAAGCCGCAAAAATATCTGACAATAAATATCTCATTTGTAGAGCCATAAGAGCGTGTCATATCATATATTATAGCAGCTTTCGAAAAGTAACATGATGTTTATAAAAACTTAGGTATATTCGCATCAAAAATCAAACTAACTAAATTGACATAAGTTTGACAGATAAAATGTTATAGTAAAGAAAACATAGTCATGAACTAGTATATGTCGATTAAATGATATCGATAAGTAATATGATGCAATTACGATCCATGTGATAATTATTAAAAGAGGTTTTAAACAATGTAGACTTATAATAATTACAAAAGTTATTTTTCTACAATAAAATACTCCAATATCTTAGTCTCTATTGCTTTATAATATCATAACTTACGAAATACGAAGGAATTTGTAAAATTGCATTTAAACACTAATTATATTTATTTTACATACTTGAACTAACCGCGCAAAAACAGTAGCGTCACTCGCCTCGCGGCTAATTTGTCGATATTCCCTATTTCAACCTTTTATGAAACTGTCGATATTAAACAGCACTGACTTAACACTGGCAACATTTGTGCATAATGTGACCTGTCAATTTAGTTCGCCTAATTTTGGACCCAACTTTAAGTGCGAGATTTTTTGGTAAAAATAAAAATTCCAGATTGTATGAACTTATTACGTAAGTATTACTTATTCGGCTTGTTATGCTCATCGCTGTTATCAAACTAAACGAGTATCTAATTAAGTTTATTTACATCAGAAAAGAAAGTTATACAATTTTATACAGGAAACGCAGTGAAAGTGATGGTTCCGTAGGTACAACTGCCTTAAATACCAAACAGTAGCACGAGTTTAAACCAACTTCATAAATGTTATTTAACATAACTAATTAATTACCGGTTCCAACAATCTAACGTGCATTAAAAATGATTTGAAATAAGACCCGCGAAGTTTTCATTATTACAGTTTTCCATTAGTTTATTAATTAATGACACTAACCGTTCTCGTTCCCCATTCGGAAATTTTATACTTCTCAAAGGTTTCGGCAACCTTTCTATCTCTTGCCTCGCGATTCATTTTGCTAATTGGATAATTTGCGATCACTTTCCCGCGTACGATGAACTGGCTACACTGTCGCGCGTCGAAACGTCAGCGCTCGCGCCGCTTTATGAACGACTGGTGAGTTAGCGCATTGATCGTGTATTTTATTTTACTCGCGCGCGGCAATTGTTTCGAATTCGAAAAAGATAAAAAATTGCATGTCAGATTAAGGATTATAGAGGGTTCCGTCCGTAACTTCATAGTTCATACAATACAAAAATACAGCACCTCCATATTATACCCTCCATACAGTTAAACTCTCAAACGATCATATTAACATGACATTTAAATTTTAATATACTTCACTGTATTTTTTTTACTTGGCTTTTTTAAAGATTTCAGCCATTTCAGCGTTAGTTTAAAGGCCTGTATAATATGTATAATTATGTGCCACACGTTGACTTCATGTTCCTGATTAAAATTAAACTAAAATGTATAAAGGGACTGTATAAAAATAGCAAAAACGGAACTCTAAAAGAATAACGTTCACCCATACTTGTATTCCAGTTAACTAGCTTTAGAGTCTGTAGTTTTAGCTTCAAGGAGGTTTACATTTCTTGAGTGGAATACATTTTTTCTTTATTTTATTTTTATGCTAAGGCACATTGTTTCAAGTAAATGAGACTTTAGTATATGCAGGTTGTAGAGAAGTAGGTAAGAAAATTGAAGCGTTCAAGCTGTTTTGGTCACCCACTTGAGTTGTTAAAAAAGTTGCTCTGCTCTGTACAGTCAACCCCAGGCCACTGTAGAACTATATCATAGTGACCTTATAAATCAGATTGTAAGAAATCTATTAATGCTTGTCATTCTGACATGGTTGCAGAGTGCAGAGTGGGATAGGGTTCCAATTGGCTGACAGTACTTGCTTAGTACTATAAACCTGCACTAATAATATTATCAAGCGCTGGTAGCCTAGCGGTAAGTACGTGCGACTTACGTTCCGGAGGTCGCGGGTCCGAACCCCGGCTCGCACCAATGAGTTTTTCGGAATTTATGTGCGAAATGTCATTTGATATTTGCCAGTCGCTTTTCGGTGAAGGAAAACATCGTGAGGAAACCGGACTAATTCCAATAAGGTCTAGTTTACCCTCGGGTTGGAAGGTCAGATGGCAGTCGCTTTCGTAAAAACTAGTGCCTACGCCAAATCTTGGGATTAGTTGTCAAAGCGGACCCCAGGCTCCCATGAGCCGTGGCAAAAGCCGGGATAACGCAAGGAGGATGATGATGATACTGTACATACCTCTAAATACCGACAACTTTTGAGCATATCAATGTTTTACAGATTGCTACAAAACAATTAAAAACAAAATACGTCAATTAAGGCAACTTAGGTTAACCCAGGAAGTTATATTTTAAATAAAAGCTTTTAACTTTAGAGGTAAACTACTTTGACTTAAGAAGTACAAAAAAGAGTACAAAATAATAGGGGCGCCACTGTCTATCTAAACCGTTTTGCATGTCGCTGTGATAAAAAAAAAGTTTCATATCTACTCTTTTATTGCCAAGTATAGGTATTTCATTTATGTTGGTATTCTTAGTCAACTTTTCATAAGAAAATGAAACAAACAAAGAAGCTATTTAGATAAATCGATTGATTTTCCAAGCACAGGATTTTATACAAACTTTTAAAACTTGCAATGTATGTAAAATAAAGCACCCTATCAGTGTTTGGGATTTTTAAATGTATGTGGATATTTGGTTTTATTAATGAGATAAAATGAAATAATATTTTAGGTTTGTGTCAGTTGGCTATGGAAAGAAAAGTACAGCCTGCAAAAAAACTTGTAACAAATGTATTTTTTGTCAAATACTTATTTCATTGTGTTATCAAAGATTTTATATATTTATCTTCATGTGTGAACAACTGTGCAACTCATAATGAAAACCTTATTCAAAAACTATTATATATAAATAGATTAATAGACATTGGGGTACATCTTTCATAGATCAACCTAGCCCCAAATTAAGCAAAGCTTGTACTATCAAACCAATTGATTCATGACCCACTTGGCAGATAATTTGTTTGAATCTTTCAAACCTGTAAATCTTTGTTTTAAATTATAACTAAATGATGTCACTACACACTAGGGTTTGCTCCCGGGAAATACCGGTACCGAAAGTACCGGGAATTCCCGGCATTTTTGGCCAAGCAAAGAACCGGGAAATCAACTTGTAAAATCCCGGTACTTTCGGGACTTTCGGGAAATACTTTTTAGTGACATTTTTTGCTACAAAATGTATTTATTTAAATTTATATTATTTAAATAGTTAAAAACTAGGCATAGGTACAGTAATACGCGCTTAATCACTATTTAATAGCGGGTGGCAGTGGCAGCCTGGCAGCCGTGGCCACCGCGATACCCTAGCTAGCCCCACTAGCCAGTTCAGCAGTCGAGTTCTGTATTTTTGGTGATGGTTTGTTATATTAATTTGTGTATTTGTTTTTTCTCTCTCAATCTCATTTCTCATTTGACTCATTTTTCAGCATGTTATAAAACTGTGTTCGCGAATTTTGCGATAGACTCAAAAACTACTAAAAGGATATTTATTATTTATGCGTTTTTCACCTATGTATGAATAGAGTGATTCTTGAGGATTGTTTGAGGTTTTGTTATTATAAATTGATTATTAAAACATGACTATATGTGCTAAAAGTCGGTAAAAATCACGCAGCTTAACAGCTTTAATCGAAAACCCTGCCAATACGTACCGATCGACTTATAACAAAATAATGTATGGTGGAATTGTCGCTCTTATACATAAATTTAGGCCTAGAAAAAAAGTCGGCAATGGCTTATGTCTAACTTATAAGGATAACTGCTATAAACATGCTTAACTTTTAATTTTTTTTACATATAATGTGGTATTACGGTATTCCACAGAAATTTCCAGAAAATGACAAATTTTCTCGAGAACCTTCCCTCAGACTAGCAAACAAATAGTGCACCATCACAAATGTTTTGTTCCTTTTAGTTTACATTCTTTGCTTCAAATTACATATTTGGGGAATTTTGTGAGGTTTTACTGCCGGTCTATAATCAATTATTATTTCATTTCATTTCATTTATTAACCATAATGTAATATGATCATTACATGGTAAGTCAGCATTTTACAATATTTTATAACATTTTACTATGTAAGTAAGTAAGCTTAGTATTAATCATAATAAATAATAATCTATTTACAAATTTCGTCAATTACATTATTATTCAATGATAAGTATTCATTTATCGAATAGAAGGCATGGTTTTGGAAAAATTTTTTTACTGTGTTTTTAAATAAATTAAAAGGTAAATCTGTGACATTTGTGGGCAATTTATTAAAAAGCTTTATTTTTATGAAAATTCCCTGTTTTTGGCATTTTTTCAATTTAAGAAAGGGAAGTATTAGCTTGCTATTGTTCCTCGTATTATAATTGTGACAATCCGAACGCTTAAGTAAGGTATTTGATTTGTTATGAATTTCTAACACAGAGTTGTATATGTACAGTGATACGACCGTCATTATTTTAAGCTTCAAAAAGTAAGACCTCGCCGATATGCGCCAATTTACCCCACATATTATTCTGATTGAGCGTTTTTGTAGGATCAGTACCCGATTTATATCTACAGCATTTCCCCATATTGTAATTGCATAAGCAAGTAGACTTTGTACATGAGCATAGTAAACAGTTTTTAAGGTTCTTAAGTTAACTAGGGGCTTTAGTTTCAACAATGCGTAATTGGCTGATGCTAGTTTATTACAGACTTTATCAATATGTATGCTATGTGTTAGTTTGCTGTCAATTTCATATCCTAAGAAACATGTATTGTGAGTATACTCAAAAGTGGTTGTTATATTCGTATTTCTTGAAATCGTTTTGTAGTTTACAAATGTGCTTTTATTTTCATTTAGTACAATGCCATTACATTCAAACCATTTGTGTAAAATGTCGGTAATGCATCGTAGGTGTCTTTCCATTGATGATTGGTCTTTGTGTATTATATTTCTTTTATAGTATTTGTCTTGTCTTATTTCTCTTACTAAGCGATTAAACATCTCCCAGTAATGGCAGATAGCTTAATCGAAGCAATGTATTGTAACGGTAACCATTGATGCCTATGGTTGCCAAATAGTCGGGTTTAAGCGGAATTCTTCACGATTTTTTGCTTGTTCTCCCGACTCCCGATTCATTATAATGAAAAAAGACATATAAAATAATACGCCGAGCGAAGGCGGTGCGGTTCAGTTATGGTAATATAATAATAAAAGATGTAAAATGCCAAAAATATGTTGTTTTATTTGAAAAAGCGAAAAAAATTTACCAGTCCCGAAAGTACCGAAAATCCCGGGAAATCCCGGTTCTATAATGCTTCGGTACCGAAAATCCCGGTTCTTTAAAACAGTACCGGTACTGCAATCCCTACTACACACATGTCAGTGTCTAATAAAATTATCTAATAAAAGGAAACCCTATAAGAGAATAAGAATAGTTTATTATTAATAAGAAATTATTACAATGGTACATTATTTGTCCTGTGGCCCCACACTAGGCTAAGCCTGTCACGTGGCAGCCAAAATTGCAAGCTAATTTCGATCTATTGGGTTGGCACAAAAGTAATGACACACTCTACAAAACTCTATACATTTCCTTTCTTAAGTTAATTGTTTTCGATAATATTCTAGTATGTTGTAGAACATTCTAGGTACTTCTAATGTGAGGGTATATAAAGCCGCCCTCGTGATTGGTTTAGTTAGATTGAAATAAAATGGACGAGCGACAAGTTCGAACACTTTACTTATACGAGTACTTGTTAGGCCACAGTGCGCGGGCTGCGGCTGACAATATCAACACTGCATTGGGCGCTGGAAGTACAAGCCATGCCACGGTGTCCAGATGGTTTGACCGTTTTAAATCAGGAGACAGGAGCCTTGAAAGTCAGTCACGCTCAGGGCGACCACCTGCATTCAATGATGACGATTTACGCCGCGAACTACAGTCGAATCCTGATGCTACTACTCGTGAATTAGCGGAAGCACTTAACTGCAGTCACCACGCTGTGGAATACCATCTGTATGAGCTCCTAATACAAGTTTTAAACTTAAAAGAAGGATTCGGCCCCTATGCATGTAAACTTTGCTGAAAATAAATTATTTAGAATTTAGAATTTTTTTATTTTTTATTTCTTGACTAAGACAAAGTGGCACCGCCACTGGTTATCTATATGTGCATAATATTTCATCATCTTTTATCTAAATAGGGCTTAATATCTGTGGATTTAGATAGTTTAATCTAATTAAGTTATCAATTGTCCTGAAAATGCCTTGGTTTGACATTTCAGTCAACAACTATAGAAAGTCGACATAGTTATGCATAGTTACACATGAAAGAGTTAATGGTCCTGGGTTTGAATCCAGGTACGGGTATTAATTGGTTTGAAGAGCACAGAAATTTGTTCCTGGGTCATGGATGTTTTCTATGTATTTCAGTATTTGTTTGATAAAAAAAATTTATTGGTAAGAAATATTTATACATGTCAAAAAAAACCTTAACTAAAAATAACTACAAACAGTAATTGAGTAATTCCCGAAAAGTTTGTACATTTGGATCACGTCTCCGATTTTGATAAAAATTGGTAGGCTGATAGAGTCCATGATTCTGAGCAAGATCCAATTTCCCAAAATCCCAGGTAGTTTGTAAGAAACCTTCCTTTTTTGTTACCAGATTTCTATACATTTTGTAACAAAAAAGGAAAGTTTCATACAAACTGCTTGGGACATTTTCTAGTGGATAAGCATCATGGACTCTATCATCCTACCAATTTTTATCAAAATCAGAGACGTGACAAAACAAACTTTTCGGGAAATTAGTCAATACCGCTCCGCACCGCCTCCGGTGCAAAAGATAAAATAATATATATCATTATATTATTTTAGCATAGATATCACTGTCTGAGTACCCATAACACAAGCCTTCTTGAAGAAGTTAATTAATGTTATAAATCATTTATTTAATTGGCCTATTTCTGGGTCAATAATACGAGTAAATCCCATCTTGTAACCTTCTACATCTGAAAATAGACATCCAGATGAAGAAAATGATAAATATTAAGGTAGTATCATTTCATAATGCCCTTACAGTTCTGAATGAAATAGAGTATACAAAACACAGAATTGTGTATCCTAAACAGGTACTTTAATACACTTTCAAGGCTATGTTGTGTTTGGTAAAACCAGTTTCTGATTGTTTTATTGGGTCTAACACTTTTTAATAAGTTACATTCTTTTTTTGTTTTACGAAATATCTGACGTAAGTAAAGATTTTAACTTTTTTAAATACGAATAATGTAGAAATTGGATACGTGGCTGTAACTGCTATGTTTGGGCCACTTAATTAAAGTATGAAATATACTAGTACTACTCAAAGAATACTTTAGTCAAAATGGAAATAATTCATCATGAAATCATAATAGTATAAAATTTAAATGCGATACAAATAAAATGTGTAGTAGTTATTCTTACCGTTTTCAGTTTCTTCTTTGCTCCCGAAGGCTCCTCCATTTCTATAATTATTGAACCACGCCTAACGGTAAAAATTAAAGGGAAGATAAATATAGGTTTATATTATGATAAGGAATATATTACGTGTATATTTTAATGATTTTATGTTATCATTTTACTTTAACATATCATTAATTTGATATCACTATCACTGCCTATAATTCTGGGAACGAGAGGGGTGAGGTGAAGGAGGGGAAAACTTTTGACAGCTGTCAATGATACTTTTCGTTTAGAAATTGGAAACCATTATCTTATGTACTGTGTGCAGAATTGGTGCAGAAGCAATGCACACGGGAAGCATGGTCGCGCGATAGACGATAAAATATCAGGCCGTCCCTATGGCACTTACAAATAGTGCGATAGGGACGGCCTGCTATTTTATCACTTATCGCGCGACCATAATTGCCTGCCAGGAGGACTAAAATATTTAAGCTCTTTGGCTGTTTTATGTCAACTATTTGTAAATGAACTAACTGAATTTTAATTTGTACAACAAAATGTAGTTCTACAGAGCTACCATGAAAGTATAGGAATATCTGTCCGATAGTGCAAACACCACCACAAGAACTTTCTAGTCTATGGTTCCAAGTTTGTAGTCATGGTTTTGTATCTGTGCCAAATTAAAAAGTTTCAATAGCAAAATTGACGACTGCAATTGAAAAAAAAAACTGCAGCTACTGCAGTTGCGCAAGTAAAGAAGTTTCGATTTTTTTTATTCTTACTTACCATATCTTTATTTTATATTTTGTTTACTTTTGCGTGAACAGCTTCAGTGAAATTTATATGTTCATTATATTTTCTCTTGATCAGTGGAAGCTACAAGCAGTACAAACACTGTAACCAAAATGCCTGCAGTAACATCCACGACTACTGAAGAACAGAATAATGATCCGGACCAACGAATGTGGAATGCTCTCAAGTGGTATATCACTCGTGAACGACAAAGGAAAAAGCAAGGTACTTATTATGTTAATTTGAGGAAATATTCTGTGATGTTTGTTTATGTTGATTATGTGAATATGATAAGCGATCTTTGTTGATATTCATCTCGTTTGAATGCTTTAGTAGAATATAACAGTATTTCAGACGGCGCCAGAGTTCTTTCTCAATAAAACAATGCTCTAAATGTATGATGGTTGTGAAAAAGAGACTTACACCAACGTCATAAATTATTCTTTGTCATTTACTTAGAGTATTTCACTTACATTTGCGACCTAAATGTCTTATGACGTGCTTATGACAGGTAGTTGCTATTTTCGACGTTTGGTAAGCTTGCATTTATTGTTACTCATATATGGTCATCAGAATAACAGCATACAGATATCACTAACAAGCATGTGGAGCAAGGTGTCTGCACTGTTTTAGTTTGACAAACATTACCATGGGATGTCATGTTTGTGTTTGGGGGTGTTTGGTGTCTACATGGCTAACACCAATCATGTGAAGCCGCTATTAAATTGAATGTATTCTACAAACAGGAAATTGTGTACACTGCACTAACTTTTGTACAAAAACCTAAAATAGCCAGTGTGCTACTAAAAAGTGTGGGCTATTCCCAAACTGAAACAGACACCACTTACACACATCTTTTATGGCAACAGCAAATATTTGGTCGTACAATATGCCTAAATATTTAAATAAAAATTTAGAATTTTGATACTAATATAAACATTTATTCTGTTAGTAAGCGACATGGGCTCTTTTACATCACACAAAAAATACATAGGTTTACATTTTACATGAAAAACACCTTATGATTTAAGACATATAGGTTTAGATACTCTTTGCCCTTTGAGCCTTTAGGATAGCTGAGTTCTTGCTGTATTAAGTACTATTAACACATTCTTTGTTTGTTACATGTTTAAATTACTGTGTTTCAGAATATGAAGCTGAAGTAGAAGAGGAGAGATTGAGAAAAGAGCGGGAGGCAAGAGAAAGACAAGATGTAATGACATTGGGTAAGGCAGCCAGATAAAGTTTAATTATAATAGAATGTTATCCACTTTCATCATCCTTCTTGCGTTTTCCCATGGCTCCAGTAATAATAACTAGAATATGATACTGCAGCATCATACATAAAAAAATATCACCAATTTTATTTGATGCTAATTGGCAATGGTTATTTTTTTTTTTTATTGAGGCCTTTATCTCATAAAGGCTTATAGTGTGACATTATATAATAGTTAAGGTATATCATCATCATCATCATCATCATTCGCTTGCCCTTATCTTATTCATTTGGGGTCGGCACAGCATGTCTTCCGCTTCCATACCTCCCTATCATCTGTCATCTCATCATTCACTTGCTTTCGCTTCATATCATCTCTCACACAATCCATCCACCTTTTCCTCTTCCGTATATATTTTTTCCAATTTCTGTAATATTTGTACTGTCTTACTTTGAATAAAAGGCTTTTTTATTTTTATTTTATTGTAGTTGTTAGTACTGTAGACCTTAGAAAGTTAACCCTTTAATTTAAACATGACTGGAAATTTGGGAACAAAATGCACTAAGTTTGTTTTTTTGGCATTAGCATTCAAAAGTTAATAATAAGCATATTTCAGAGGAAACTAAGGAACAGATAGAAGGACTGGAACAGAAACTGAAACAGTTAGAGAAGGAAAAGCAACAGCTGTTCATGCAGTTAAAGAAGGTGCTTAACGAAGATGAAATCAGAAAGAGACAGCAACAGAAGGAGTCCAAGTGAGTATGGAATCGTTTTTATTGTAATTTGAAATGAAAAAAAAATGAAATGAAATATTTATTTAACATAAAGATTTACAGACAATTAGTTCTATGGTCCCACACTAGACAAGACTTAGATACATACAATACATACAATCACGCCTGTATCCCATAAAGAGGTAGGCAGAGCACATGAAACTACTGAAGCTTCAGGGCCACTCTTGGCAAATAAGGGGTTGAAAGAAAACGAAATTGTGACATTGCAGTGACAGGTTGCCAGCCTCTCGCCTACGCCACAATTTAACCCAAATTCCATAGTCGCCTTCTACGACACCCACGGGAAGAAAGGGGGTGGTGAAAGACTTAGATATGAACAATTTATTTTGTTAATAACATAGAACTAATATCAGCTACCAATGGTAGTGGAAATATGCTTACTTTGAATCACTCTAATTCGTAAATTGCAAGCTCCTAGCGTCAGGGTGTAGCAAACTATGCTAGCACAACTGCGGAGTGATGCCATTTTCCAGATTGCAGATGGCTGACTAGGTATTAATACTAAAAAGACTAGTATGAAGATCACTCCTCGATATACCATCACAATTGTTTTTCAAAATAAATGTTTGATAAATCAGCAACTCCATTTCATGCTGCCACTTTAACATAATTTGTTTAATCAACAGTGAAAACCAACCGATGAAAATGCCAATGGGCAACATACAGATTCCGATGTTCCCGATGTCAACATCTACAGGGCAAGGTGAACAAATACAATCCAGGGCAGGCCACCACCTCTCAGTTCCCACATGCTGAACAAGGTAATATTTTGATTTTATTTCTTATAATGTTTAGTGGAATTTGTTGTAAAGTGTTGTCCACTTCTGCTTACGAGTATAAATAGTGAAGGCAGGAATCATACAGACATGCCGTAAGCGTACCGTTTTATCGCTTACTCTTGAAGAAATAAAAACGGCTGCTTAGAAAACACTTATGGTGCTGAACATCTATGACCCAGATCACACAGTAGTAGTAGTAACTCTTTAGGCCCACTTGCACCAACCACTTAACTCAGGGTTAGTGGGCTGTCATCTGTCATATTCCATATAAAATGGTGGGTTAACCCTCCATTTTCGTTGGTGCAAGTGGCCCTTATTACACATTAAAAATAACATACATTGAGATATGAAGTACAAAGGCGAACTTATCCCTTTGAGGGATTTCTCCCAGTTAACCTTTTTTTTCAGTGTGTAGTTCATATCCATGCCGTTTTCGGTTTTTGAGCAAAAGCCTCAACTGTTAGGCATTTTGTAACCTGACTCCCAACTACAAAACAACAGAGTAGTTACAATAAGGTGGAATGTTGTTGGCGTCAGAGAGATGTTTGATTATCTTTATAACAAATTCAATCAACACTAACAAATTGTCTAAGTTAGTTTTAGCTATCTGTAAAGCATTTAAGATACATCACTAACATTACCAATGAATCATCAAATCTTACAAGTTTACTTTCTCCAACAGCAGACCATAGTCCGCGGGCCCATCCAAGCCGGGGCGAAGCGAGCTCGCAGCCCCTCCCCCACATACGCGCTGTATTCCCAGCGCCTCCACCAACCGCCCATGAAACATCAGCCGGTTTACTCCGACCACAGTAAGTATCATTACATACCTTGTGAAGTAATAAGAGCTAATAGCGATGATATAAGATGCTGTAACAACCTTGTTTGAGTCTAGTTTCTTATAAGTACTATTTTGAGCAACTGACTGAGTGCCCCCATCTTGCCGAGCATGTTTTCTCAGGCGAGGCAAACGTGCGCGCATAAGTACGGCCTCTTAACGCGCGAAGCTGCTCAGTTAGTGTGGACCCGGCTATTATACCGATAGTCCACTCTCATATGTTTATCATAGAAATATGATCCTGATGATGCCTCCCTTTTTCTCCAACATGAAGAAAAAGGACGGCATGTTGCCTATGGTCATATTTCTATGACAAACATAATGATAGTGGACTCGGCCTTAGAGAAACTATTAGAAGAATGAGTATGAAGTCAAACTTTACTGCAAAAAGAAAAGGTCCAATCTATGTTTTTGGTCAAAAACTGTCAGAAATAAAATTTCACTGACATAGACTTGAAAGACAGGCCAAGATAGGAGACGTTAAAACAAAACGATTAATTGAATTTATAATACGCTGATTCCTTAGTGTTTACGCATGACACGCACACACTTATAACTTGATTCTGTGCGCCGAACGGCTTAAAATCTGTTATTGACATTATGTGCGTGCGAAATCAGCTCATTATGAAATCACAATTTGTCTTTAGCGACGTACCAACTCTTTGATTCTCATATTTTTCACTGGATCATTAATAGTTTTCAATACAAATACAATAATGTACGCCAATATTCGTGTGATAATCTTTTGCAGAAGTAGAAGACGGCCGCATGGGCCGGCAAATGCGGGCCGTACTTTGGAACAGTGAGTGTACCAGTAGTCGCCATCGCTTGCTCCGTTTCATTTTATTTCCTTCCATTTTCATTTTATTTTTCCATTTTGTAACCCTTTACCATTTTAACTGGTTATGGCGTCTTCATTTTGACATCTCTTCATTGAGACATTCATTTTGATCTACTTACACATTTTTTTGTTCTTTTCTCATTCGAGTAGTAACTTGTAATTTTATTCTTACATCTCTTGAAATATGCTGGCTATCGGATCTTTTTAGCGTCATTTACTTTTAAATCTCGTAACTCACTTTGCTATTTTGATTGCGCAAGTATAACTACATCTCTTCTCTTTTGTTTACTAGAAAAGAGATTCTACATAAATGCTGACGCAAATATAGCTCAGTGAGGTACGACCTAGTAATAGAACCATTAAGTCACATTAGATATTTCAATATCATGCCACTAATAGCATGTGTCCTCTAATCGTCTTTTAAATTATCCTTTTTTTTTCAACCTTTTTATTTTTCACTGTTGTGTTGTCTTGTGCTGTACTAGCTTATTGATGTGATGTGAATGTTAAAAAAATGATATGTAAGTAGTATTTCTTTATTAAAAAAATATATTCTCTTCAAAATTTCTGTCCAAATTTACTCGAATTTCTTGCGCTTCATATGACAAAAATAACAGACTAACCATTAAATTAAGTCATGCTCCAATGCTCAGCATTAATATTTTCTCTTTGACATTAATCTTTTTCAATTTCTATACTGTACTGTTATTAAGTCTTCATTGCAATATTTTTTTCGCGTAATTAGTACGATTGTGAACTAGAGTATCGATTTATATTTTTTCTTCAGTCATCCGTTGACTACGAACGCAACTGCAAAGGATTCGAAACGACGAAATGTGCTCTTAATTAATTATAAGCCATAAATGCAATATGTTTTAATATTTTTTATTTATTTAAGTATTACGGAAGTTCGCATATTCGCGTCGCGTTCGTCAGATTTCTACAGCACTTTATGGTCAAATGTCTAAGTACAATCAGTGTAATATTGTTGCGCTTACACAACATTTCATTACAGAGCCGTCCCAGTACGGGGGCAATTCCGGGTCCGTGACATCAGGGGCGTATTACGCCATGCCGACATCCGGGGTGGTAGTGGGCGAGCGGCCGCCACCGCTGTTGTACGCGCACCACGCGCACACGCCACACACGCCGCACACGCCACACACACATCATGCGGGGCTAATGTACGCCGCGCCGCAACCGCAGCTGTACCTGGACATGCTCAACAATAGAGAGCAGCATGCCGAGCCCAAGAAGGACAAGCAGGTGAGTTGGACACCTATTCTGTAGTACTACTGTACGCACACACGCACCGCACGGGGCTGATGTACGCCGCGCCGCAGCCGCAGCTGTACCTCTACATGCTCCATAACAGGGAGCAGCATCTCGAGCCCAAGAAGGATAAGCAGGTAATATAAACTGGCCAACTTTTGAGAAGAGCTAACCGCAATGGAAATCACTAGTTGAAAAGAGCAAAATATAAAATGAATACCTACTAGTTGGAAATTTAAAATCGTTAGGCAACACACGCATTTCATCCGTTGCGACTCTTCTGACAAGTGAAGTAGTTGCCGACTACGAAAACAACCGTATTTTGGTTGTACAGGTCAAGCATATGAATCGGCTTGGCCTATGTATTGTATTTACTATGGTGTTGAAAGTGTTGGTTATCAGGACAAGGGAGTGGTAAAATGTGCAAAAACGTTGCACATGTTGGTGGATATCAGAGGTCGGAAAAGAGGTCTAATAATATGACATAAGACATTCAGTCAAATTGTAAAAAATAGGTCATCCTTTCCGATTTCTGAGGGTATACCGCGAATATCAAATTTCTCAAATCAATTAAGGCGTAAGTGGAATTATAAAGAAAGATATCTGAAAGTTTACTTTGTTATTTGCCTCTGCTGATTATACCATGATGGTTGTTGTTGACTGAATTGTTTGTTACCAGGGCCAGCAAGTGGTGATCGGGCTGAGCGAGGCAGTGCACCCGTCAGTGAGCACCGCCGTGGTGTACGCGCCCGCCGGCCGGCATCTAGTGCACCAGCCCAGCCACATGCAGGTGCAGGTCAGTGCATAAACCTCACTTATTTTGAACACGTATGTATGTGCCTCACATTAATTACGACATTGATGATCTTAACCCTTTTCTAAGCATATTATTGATTTACCATACAAGTATCCTGGCAAGGTCGCCATGTAATGTGCGGCGTTAGCGGTAGTAAATGAATGAAATAGAGTAGAATGGTTTATACAATAAATGATTTTTATCTTATCTTTTATCTTAAATGATACTATTGATTCCAGTTGAGTAATGAATGAAGAATGAAATCTTTATTAGTAGTTGCTACGTTTTATATAGTAGCTGTGTACGTGCGTGACATTTAGGTTGACCTTTAACTATTGGTTTAATACAGATATTAATTATGGCTAATTTAGGTCGGGCCTTGACAATGATAAACAAGCTATGTCCCGCATACACTACAGGGTACGTAGCCGAATGGCACAAACGGTCACGAAACGAAACGCTCGTAGATATCTATCTCTATCGCTCTTGCGTATTGGTGCGACAGAGCCAGACTATCTTTCGCGGCGTTTCGTTTTTGTTTCGCGTCGCAGAAAGAAACAGTACTTCACCTGTACTGTCCACGCTTTGTGAGTTTTTTTGTGTAAAATCTTATTGAATCAAATTACTTCCAACGGCCGTCGCTAACATTAATTCGTGTCCATAAGATTAAATAGGTGTATTTGTAATAATCAGCGCCACTCTTTCACGCACGTCGTCAATAGTTCCGATTTAACCTCGTAAGGCCCAATGTACATTACAATGTACATAGTGTTGCAATCTAATTTGAACCTTGAACTGATAAAGTAGAATTTCCATTGTTACATTGATTTTTGTAACAAACGAAAATCTTACCAATTTATTTATAGAATAAGGGACAAATTCAAAATGGGAAAACTAACTACGGTGGGCCTTACGAGGTTAAGGTTCAAAGCAAATAAAACTACTTATGAAATGTGAAATATTGTCAAATGAATCACTAAAACATAATTTCTCTGGAGTCTGGAAAGGAGACAAGAGATAGACACCAACATTTTTGAACTTGACGCTGTACTTATGACCAAACCGACCCTTTAGCACAACTTGCCTTGTCGCGCGCGAGTCCATACATCAAGCGCGACAAGGCAAGTTATGCTAGAGGGGCTGATCCAGAGATGTCATATATACCATAGATCAAGCAAACGTATCTACTTAGCGTGTCAAATGAACTCAGTGAAATCCACTGAGTTGTCCGTCTTTACTCGCAGCTTGCAGCTTTCGGGCGTCAATTTTTGTAAGTTGAAGTCAACCAAAACATAAAAAATGTCTCGTTACGTGATATTCAATTGCAACAACACAAAAATTATGAACAATCAAGAGCCTGAGACATATTTAAAATTACAGGCAAGAATCAACTTCAGTACAAAATTTGACACGCTCGGCCCCTATACAAATATATGAATTTGTTTCTTCTATCTAAATTAAGTTCTGTGGGCTGATCTATCTATTCCCTCCCGCAGACATCGAAACCCGGCAGCATAACGCAAGGCTACCCCGTGCAGTCGAGCGCCAGCGTGCAGAACGCCACCATGTACCCGAGCCGCCACCGCTACTAGCTAGTGCTGTACCGGCCTGCCCCGCAGTGTGGGGCTGCCGGGAAGTGAGCTACTGACTCAGCCCGATACTCCACTATCATATGTTTATCATAGAAATATGCGCATAGGCAACATGCCGTCCTTTTTCTTCACGCTGTAGAAAAAAAGAGGCATACAGACCTATGATCATATTTCTATGATAAACATATGATAGTGGACTATCGGCCTCAGTGGTGGGCAAGGCCCGCGGAAGGATTTTATCAGGCCGCGAAAGGATTTTTAAATAGGGTATGATATATCCAGCACTGCACTAAAATAGTACATTACGATACAAGTGCGAAAAACAGGAGCTTCGAAACGAGTGGCGATAAATTAAAACACGTCCGAAGGGAGGAATGGTACATTACGATACAAGTGCGAAAAAAAGGAAGTTCGCAACGACTGGCGATAAATTAAAACACGACCGAAGAGAGTGTTTTAAATAGCCACGAGTTACGTATTTCCTTTTCGCACGAATATCGTACGTCATTTTTTAAATGTTTTTTTCAGTACCTACAGATGGTGTTTTTTTACGCACTAGTGCGAGAAGTGGTTAATTTATTGTCAGGTCGAAGCATCGGAGCGCCATCTGTACTAAAAAAATTCGTAACTCATGTCGCTTTAAAACACTCCCTTCAGTTGCGTTTTAATTTATCGCCACGCGTTTTGTGCTTAATCTCTTCCGTACTTGTATCGAAATCTGGTCCGCCTCTAAAATTCCTTCAAATTTTGCCCCGCAATGAAAAAAGTTGCCCACCACTGTACAAACTAGTGCCGTACCGGCCCCGCCGCCTGCCTTGCAGTCAACATTTACAGTCTGCGACATTCAAAAAAGTTTAACCCTTTTTACAAACATGGGGATGTGCCGTGCTCATCAATAGAACTGTCGAATTGAACAATATAAGTGCTAATAGACATTGTAAGTGTACACATTAAAAACGGACAATGATTGTTCTTACTTTGAAAATACAATTCATACTTACATATATTACAAATAGTATTTTAGATTATGTGAAAATGATATTTATTTATAATAGAACTTTATAATCGTCGCTATTGCAGTGCGAAACGGTTACTCGTTATTTGTACGTACAGGATGTAATGAAAGTTGTGTGATCGATATTTATGAACATATTCAGTATCGTGTTCCATTAGGAAAAAGTAGAAGAAAAAAACAACTGTAAAAAGAAATCTATGGGATTGTTCATAAACACAACAAAAATCATAATTTCGCGTCGTTTTTTCTTTTACTTTTTCCTTATCATTATACGATATCTAACCCCACAATTTTTCTACAATATGTAGATGATTTTTATTTTATGTTTTAGTTTTTATACGTAAGAATGAGTAGACGCATCGTACTGCAGCGGCGTGAGTTTAGATCCATTTTATTTCAAAGAGGTATTTGACTAAAAATAACCCACGTAACGTAGTTATTACGTTTTGAACAACAATTTCCATTGTTACACAGAAAATATTTACTAACATTGATACTGTTAGAATATTGATTATATCATTTTTGTTTACTTTTAGTCAAATACCTAACCAAGTAAAACAAATCGACCTCAGGTTGACGGTTAAGTCAAGGTCCTTTAAATATGGTATAACAAAATAATGTAGATTTGCTATTTTGGAAGCAACCATGCATACCTTAATGACTTTTCAACTCCAAGTTGTGACGCGACGGTTAAAAATGTAATTTAACTTTTTATTTCTAAAATGTGAGTCGGGCTTAGCACATTATTGTCTCGAGACTATGTCGCCGCGACATAGGCTACCCGTCATAATGTCAATAATACAATTAGAAAATCGTGTTACCTGTGTCGCTAAGAGATACTGTCGCGAAAATCATGTGCTAGCTCTTCAGAATTACATCTAGGTATAGCGGCCTCGTTCCATAACTGTCAATCTTTCGTTGTAAATATTTTAATAAACTTTAATACAAAATTGTATAATCAATATAATCATAAAATAATGGACACTGTATTAGATGCTCTTCACAATCATGTAAAAAGACAATAGTTACATGTTCTGCTTGTGGTGGTACATAAAAATGAAAATCACAAACTATGTGTTTTATTTTAGTAGGTATTTAGTTCGTTATCCTATCTCTCAAATTGTAATTTTTAAACGGAGGTGGTTGGTTTTTAATATAGGTAGTCTGAGTTTTGTGAAATGATCGTTTCCCAACTTGCTAAACAAAGAGTATTGTTTCTTTTGTGCAGTTAGCAGTCTAAAAACGCCTTTACAAGTAACCGGGAGCAACTCTTCTAAAATCCAACTGTAGCAACCTAATAATATGGTTCAAATTCATAAAAAGTTCATTCGGAGATAACACGTTTCGTCATCAAAAAAAATACCTGTACTAATTGCCCACACGCATTGCTCTTTTTTTACAAATTACCTGTCGGCCGGACTTTCAATATCGTTATCAACTTAGCTTTTTACGACTACGTACTAATCTAAAGGTTAACTGGAAGAAATCCCTCAAAGGGATAAGTTCGCCTACTGATGTGTCGACGGAAAGTTTCCAAAATTCTGAAATTTTCACATAGGAAAACTTCGGAAACTTTTCATACCTACTTTGTATGGACAATTGTATGGATAGAAACTTTCCATTTCATAAATTTAAATTCCCTTTATTTTTCGTGAAAGTTTCGTGAATTTTTCAAGAAATTTAAGATTTTTTTGGAAAGTTTCCGCAACTTGCACATCACTAAGTTCGCCTTTGTACTGTTCTTTACTGCAATTACTGTTTTTTGTTATTAATTGTACAATAAAGAGTTTACTACTACTACTACTAATATGCTACAACTGATCAAATGCACGTAACAATTTTTTATTTTCTTTGTCAAATCTTGATCTCGATAGTCCGACGGTCGCGAGATCCTAAAACACTCAAATCTCTATTGTGCGAAATTTGGTTGATAAATCCTCTAAACCAATTTGAGTCCACCAAATTTGTAAGTGATGTATAGTATGAATTTTCTGAGATGAACTTTTCGCTTTTGCCCTAATCTGTTAAACAAAGGCCTTTGTTTCTATTATTCGCGGCGGTTAGCTCCCGTTTAAACGGCACGTGCTATAGTCTCAGTGTAGTTAAAAAGCAACTATCATGATAGTAATAAGGTTCAAATCCATAAAAAGCCCTTTCGGAGATAACACGTTTTGTCATCTTCAAAAAAAGTTACCTGCACACTGCAAACTGTTTAATAAATTTGAACCTTATTGCTATCATGATAGTTGCTTTTTAACTACACTGAGACTTCAGCACGTGCTGTGGAAACGGGAGCTAACCGCCGCGAATAATAGAAACAAAGGCCTTTGTTTAACAGATTAGGGCAAAACCGAAAAGTTCATCTCAGAAAATTCATACTATAACCTATAACCGAATCATTACGGGGTGAAGGCGAGTTCAGGTCGCAGCGCTGTTGCCGCCTCTGGCGAGCATTCGACTCGGCGAAGCCATATAAGTAGAATCTCAGTTACTACTCCATAAAAAGAATACTCAAGAGTATATGTAGGTATCCATATACCCTACTCTCTTCTAAAGAGGGGTCCACTTTAATGGACCGGGGATGAAGCCGTTTTAAACCAATTTGAATGAACCAGAGTCCGTGAGTGATGTAACCGACTCATTACGGGGTGAAGGCGAGTTCAGGTCGCAGCGCTGTTGCCGCCGCTAGCGAGCAATTGACTCTGCGAAGCCATATCAGTGCCTCAGTGGAGTCTTGAATCTCAATTTCTACTCAATGGTTATAAAAAAATAGGCTTAGGTATGGATCTTACTTAAGATAAGGTGAGAATGTTATGTAGCTCTATAACAAAGTTTGTTTACCTCTAATTTCTTAACCCGTGTGATAATTATATGAAATTTTGATAATGGACTAAGAGTCACGCCGCCAGACCTTCCTCATAGTTTAGTTTAGTTTATTTATTTCATAATGGTAAATTACAGTATAAATTATTCTACGTTAACCTATATGAATTTACATTATGAAACTAATGATGAAACTTTCGGATAATGTAGAGTTCGTATCGACGTTTAATGTCTGCATATTTTCTAGTTCGGCTCGACGGCCATTTTTTTACTATCAAGTGCTGAAGATGAAAAAAAGTGCTAAATTGTCAAGGCTGATTTTATGTAGTATGTTGAACAAAAGTGATGGAACAACTTACCTACTTACAAAATGAGATAACCTCTATTCTCCATGAGTCACTGAAATAGGAAACCTATATATAGGTCTATGCATCAACAAGTTGACTAGGTGTCCGTGGCGATGTCAAAGCAAAATATGTACGCGAATGGAAACAAGAATTGATAAAGGGACTCATTTTCCATACGCAAGGATCTAAGTTGCAATTGTATTTATTGAAGACGCAGGAAGATAAAGTCAGTCAAGATGGGTTGTATTGTATCAAAGATTTACGAGTATGTACGTACACTGGTTACCTATCACAGTTCAGTTTGACTCCATCGAAACGCAGCCTCTATCCTTTGTTGTTTTGGAGCTCAAGGTTGGAACACTCGAAACTATACGCCGGAGAGAATTGTAAGGTAAGCAAATGGAACCTGGGGCCCCGGTGACCTGCAAGTAGGTCGCTGCAGCAATCGATCGCATCTTGCAACGCTCGCGTTTAATACAAACAGCGAAATGTTACGGGTTCCATTGGGAGAAGCAACTGTGATATAAACGGTCAACCAAATCTTAGCACTAATAAAAGGGCAATTTTTAAAAATGTAGGGCTCACCTCACCGTTCAATTCTCTTCATAAACCTTGACGTTCGCGGAATTATCGACGAGCCATACCTATAACAACTTAAAAAGGTATTGAAAATGTAGGGGCGAAGGTTTTCCTACAGATAATTTGAATTTCGCGCCATTTTTAGTGCCAGGATTTGGTCGTCCGTCTATAGCCGTTATGGAGATATCTACTCTTAATATCTTCTTTCAAGAGATCAACAACAAAGTCATGCAATTACAGCGAGATTCTAAAAATACGGTTTTTTGTCGCGCCGATGACCACCTTGTGTCCACCTTGGACATGCCTACTGTAACTGAAAGATGGATCAAGTAACAATTTCTGGTCCTATAGTGGTCGAGAGCACCAAATTAAATCACATTAAATAGTCCTATAAATAGTCTATATTGGTACTGTAGAGCCGATTTGGCGCAATTATGCAGCCATTTAGTGATATAATAGGGCTATAGCAGTATCATCCGTGACGTTTAAGGTCTACAATGGTGATGTGATGATGACTATTGTGCTAATTTGTTGACATAGAGGACACAGTAACGCTATTATAGTATCAATTTATGCTATAGTAGCATTTGAGATTCCGTTATACAGGTTTTTTGTTCTGTAATAGCAGTTGCCGTCCCTTTTAATGCGAATAAATGATATTTCTAAAATAATTTAATGTGTGTAATATTTAACAAAAACTGTTCTAAACGAGGAACTTTATGAAAAGTGGCGTGTGAACTTGTGAAGTTTAGTGTCAATCAAAATAATTTGGATTTCGTATAATTCCATCATTACTGCAAAAAGGTATGCGATGGAAATTTTACCGTTAAAAGAATATTAGTTTAATGGAGTATTTTAAGTGCGCCCTCGATTTATACCTGTTTTGAATAAAATAAATAAATATAATTTAATACAATAAAATTATTGGCACCATAGTTTCTACTATGGATCCAAGAAGTAAAACATACGCTTTTATAGTTCGACTATGTCACTTATCATACGCATTCACTGCCATAAGCCCGCCATTGTGGATTCAATTAGGGTTGCATGAGACTTTAACTATGATCCAGTTTAACTTATAAGTTCTTTATATAGAAAACAATACTTGTTTTCAATGTTTTACTATAGAAAGATCTTCTAAACAGTTTTTTTTTTATAAAACATATAGTAAACTCAGCTATAACGCTATTGTGTTTTAAAAGAGATACCGAAACCATTATTCCACAGTTCTGTGATATAAAAGAGTAATTGTGACGTATACGGCTATGAGATATAAAAGGCATTAGAAAACGACTATTAACGCTTTTCAAAGCTATATAAACGTATCCTGAAAACTTCATTATACAGCAAAATAGCTCTATAATGGTATTCATATCACTACTACAGTGTTAAATACTGTAGCAGTGTTTTCCAAAGCCACTATATCCCAAAATAGTGGTATAGTTAGGTTTTAATTTCTGTTAAAATACGACTACTAAAAATACTATAAGCGGCTTGTTGGGAACCTTAATAGCGCAAATTGATAGCATAACAGTGATTCCTAACACTATTATACAATAATATTGTTCTTTAGTAGGTTATTTGATCCTGTTATAGACCAGGCCTATAGCGGCTGTATAAAATGGTGATATAAACGTTTACATCACTTCCTAATAGCACCTTTTAGCTGTATAACACAACAACTATAGCGGCTTGTCGGGAACCTTAATAGCGTAAATTGATTGCATAACAGTCATTTCTAACACCATTATATAATAATATTGTTCTATAGTAGTCATATTTGATCCTGTTATACACCAGGCCTATAGCGGCTCTATAAAATGGTGATATAAACGTTTACATCACTTCCTAATAACACCTTTTAGCTGTATAACGCAACAACTATAGCGGCTTGTCGGGAACCTTAATAGCGCAAATTGATTGCATAACAGTGATTTATAACACTATTATATAATAATATTGTTCTATAGTAGTCATATTTGATCCTGTTATAGACCAGGCCTATAGCGGCTCTATAAAATGGTGATATGAACGTTTACATCACTTCCTAATAACACCTTTTAGCTGTATAACGCAACAACTATAGCGGCTTGTCGGGAACCTTAATAGCGCAAATTGATTGCATAGCAGTGATTCCTAACACTATTATACAATAATATAGATCTATAGTAGTCATATTTGATCCTGTTATAGACCAGGCCTATAGCGGCTCTATAAAATGGTGATATAAACGTTTACATCACTTCCTAATAACACCTTTTAGCGGTATAAGCTTATAGAGCTAAAAGGTGTTACTGGAGGCTTTTATACGACAAGCGGTCACGCCGAAAACCTTTATACGACATCTATAGTAGCTTTTGGCGTCGAAAACCAAAATTATAGCACTAAAATGTTACTTGGGATATAAGAAGACTGCTCTAAAATCAATGACATAGTTGCATTTTATCCACATACTTATAGAGCAAAGTGACGATCTAATGCAAATTTTGAGTTGTTTTCTTATACAGAGTGGGACCTGTAACAAAGGCGAAGAATTGAACTGTAGGCTATTCTCCTTATACTGATCAACATTTGTTCAGTGACTTTTAAAAATTATGAAGTCTTTAAATTTTTTATTTTTCATACAAAATAAATATTAGCTTCAATGTACGCCATTATTGTTGTCATTGACGTTGTCTGTCACACTTTAGACTTAACAGAATTAGCAATACATTACCTCTTAGAAAAGACTTTCAAGGGTAATAAAAATCAAAATACAAGTTATTTTTAAAAGTCGCCGAACAAATGTTGATCAGTATAAGGAGAATAGCCTATAGTTCAATTCTTCGCCTTTGTTACAGGCCCCACTCTGTATATACCTATCTTAGCTAATAGAATAAACTTTTATTTATTATTCTTATATCTAATTATTTAATAACAATAATTTCGATTTACTTATTTCAAATAATATCTTACAGTTTTAATTTTCGTCGGGTAATTATGTGTGGTGAAAAGTTTTGTTTCAATTTTTACTTTGTATACCTACTTACCACTAGGTACTTTGTTCCTAACTATGGTTGCAGTATTATTTTTGTGAAACCTTACCAGTAGGCGTAAAGTTGAAGTAAAGAGAGGTAGTTAGGTGGTAAGTAGGTAAATTTATAGACAGTTAGTGAAAGTTTGTTTGGTTGCTGAACCCAACAAAGTTTCCATTCCAGTGTTCATTTCATTGTAAAAGTTCGTGGCGAACTCGTGATATCCATACAAAAGAAACTGATTGATTACATAAGGCCGGGTTAAATAGGAAATAAACCATTTAGGAATAATAAAAAGAATTATAATATTAGAAGATGAAGAGCGACGTCCATATTTCATTAGTAGGTAGGTAGGTAATAGGTACCCAATTCGAGTTTTAAAATTCGTCAAATATTTTGCTCCAGATCACTCAGATCAGATAAGAGATATGGATCGAATTCGTCAGTGACGTTTTTATTTGAGGAAATGAAATGACAATTTTAATATCCGTTATCGTATTTAGAGCTCATTTTTGACGTATCTTAAAGGTCGGACCATACTCAAAAAACTCAAACTCAAAAATATCTTTATTCATGTAGGCCTAATTACAAGCTCTTATGAATAGTTCATTACATATATATTATACGCCAAAAAGGTTGGTTTGGTACCTATCACTAAATACATTTTGGACAAACTTACTTTGCGTTATCTTACACATACCTACATTCATTAATTGCATTCTGTTTTTTTATATTACGTATTACCTAATAAGTAATAACTTAATACATACGAAAAGGTTGGGAGGATGAAACGGAGGCATTTTCCAAAACATCTTTATTTGCATTTGATAGGTAGAGGTACTATGAATAATAGTTATTACAGTAATGTAAAACTTCATTAATTAGTAAACAAATTATAGTAGGTAAATAACATGCTTTATAATATTTACATAATTACTGATAAAAGTTGCAACTACAAGTACATTGAAGATCGAGTAAGAGGTTGCCAAACTTGAACTAGGGTCTGATCAGAAGCTTAAGGAGTTTACTAATTTCAATATCCCGTTTCTAGAATCCGATTCATCAACTCCTTTGTGTTATCTACACTCACTCACAACGAACACTCCAAAATATAACCCCTTTTCATTGTATTAAAGTTTGAAATACATTGGTCGTGAAATACTACGTAGAATGATAGACAGACAAGGCGCATGCGTGATCGTATCGACTGCCCCCCACTCCCCTGAAACCTGAACCTAGTGCTTGCAGGCTCTAAAGGACATATTGTTTTAGTGATATAATGCATAACTTATTTATTTTAGATGTTAGTTGAATTTAGTTAATTCATCATGCAATTCAGTGGCGTAGCGTCGATACAACTCGATTCCCCACGGGTTCCCTAAAATTGTCCAGTTTCTTTAGAAGTCTATACAAAACAGTTCCCGAAAACCCCTCCGGCTTTACACACGAAATATTTCACGCCACGCCACTGTCATGTATTATATATAACTAGAGCGGTCTCGCCCAGTCGGGTATGACATTGCCTAGGTCAAGGGTTCGAATTCGAATCCCGGTAAGGGCAATTTACCTACGAGTACGTTTCCGAATCTTGAGTGTAGGTATTCTATTATCATTACTCATACTACAAGCTTTGGTTAGTTTGGGGCTACTATTAGGAAACTATTTATTTGATTTATAAGGGGGAAAAGTTGTTGTTTATTGCTTATCTTAATGTGGATAAAATAAAACGTTCTCATTACGACACACTAACGAGCAGTGTGGTGAAAATGTAATTTTTAATTTGTCAAAAAATATTCTTAAGGGAAAATCTTTCTCCAGACCTTTGGACGGCCAAAAGGCAGAAATTGCCTCAAGGCAAGGCTATATTATGCATTAAAGTTTGAATAAATAAATGTCTTGGTCATAATTAACATAACTTTGGACGTTCGTAAAGTCAACTGAGCCATAAACAGTCCGTTCATCTCTGCGTTGTTTTATTCATACCTACCTACTTGAAAACTGCTCCCTAAAGTAGACTGATCGAAAAGTCGATAAACCTTTAATTAAGTACTTAGAAATCTCGCATTTTTAAGGGCATTCCCTTCAGGACCCAGTCCAAATGTCAAAGTTGAATTTGGAACCTTCTTTTATTCCACTGTAGTTCAAAATTAGTTTTTTATTTATGCAACTCAAGACATGATATCAGTGACTGCTTACTGTCAGACGGGCCGTATGCTTGTTTGCCTCCGACGTGGTATAAAAAATGTAATTATGATTGAGCTAACCTTTACCTTCGCCTACTCAGGCTATATATCTAAGTTAGTATTAGCTATATTCGTGACTTCTGCATGTGTATTGTGTAAGTGCGTATACAGTACAGGCATGATCCCTAGAAAAAGCATAAGGAAAGGCATGGAAAGATTTGCGATGTCCGGCGTGGCTTCCGTAGCTCAATTGGTTAAGAGCATTGCACGGATTGCAAAAAAGGATGCGGGTTCAAGTCCCGCCGGAAGCGTAAATTTTTCCAATTTTTCCTTTAATATAAAAATGATCCCTAGAACTAGGTAAAGCGTGGGTGGACTCGTGATTGCCAGGGCTTCGCTAACAGCACAGTGTTATTACTATGCCGTAAACAAACACGATGAATGGAATGTGTTGGCCTTGTTTATTTACGGCAGTTGCCAGGAAATATGTATGAGTTTGGGGAGGATACCTATGCGATAATAATTAATTCCTGATAATGATAATGGATGTTGCAGTAAAAACACTGTATTTTGATGCAAATGGCAGCAATTAGAGTGCATTTTCCTCTCTAACAGTGTTTTCATCGACTCTTTCTCTATTTTTCTTTTCTCTATTTTAACACAGTGACAAATGTCACCTGTAGGCCTAGCACGTGATTGCCGCGAGAGTATGTCGCCGCGAGATAGATCACATGTCTTCTTCTAACTGTATCAATGACATAAGGACGGATAGTCTATCTCGCGGCGACATACTCTCACGGCAATCCTGTGCTAACCCTGCTGACCCTTCAGCTCAACTAGCTCAACAGCTTTGCCTTGTCGCGCGCGAGTCCATATATCAACTGCGACTTCAAGCATGGACTCGCGCGCGACAAGGCAAGTTGTGCTAAAGGGTCTGATGTGGGTGACGGCGTGACATGGTAAGACCTACCTAGTACCTGTTTGAGCTAAAGCACCGAGAGAAAATGGTCAGTGTTGGGTGTCAACGTGGTGAAATGGGTCCCAGGAGGTCAATTGTAATGCGTAGATTTGTGAGGGGTTTGAAATGGTTTTGACACGACCTGAACGATGGTTTTGTTGAGTTCGCATCTCACAGGCGACTTTCATTCTCTAAGATCGTACTTGAATATATACATCTATACTAATATTACTATATTATGTATTATAAATGGGAAAGTGTGTGTGTCTGTTTGTTTGTCCGTCTTTCACGGCAAAACAGAACAATGAATTGACGTGATTTTTTAAGTGGAGATATTTCAAGGAATGGAGAGTGACATAGGCGGCTTTTTGTCTCTTTCTAACCCTTTTTTCCCTAAAATGGGGGAAGGAAGTTGTATGGAGCGTTCCGCAATTTTCGAATATAACGCGAGCGAAGCCGCGGGCAAGAGCTAGTATAATAGTTATTTGTTATACAAGGGGGCAAAGTTGTATTTTAACGCCGAGTGTGGAATTGAAAAACGAGCAAGTGAAAGGATTCTATAGTTGAACCACGAGCGAATCGAGTGGTTCGAAAATATAATCCTGAACTTGCGAGTTTTTTAACACACGAGAAGTAAAATACATTTGCACCCGAGTGTAACACAAAACTTTTCCCCTCACTATAGCGAGGAAACTACAACGCTAAATCATCTTTATTACTAGATTCACCTATTTTTATCAATTTTAAAGCAGTTAATTTGACTTTATTCAAGGACAAATTACTTTACCCACTAGTGGATAAAATGCGTTTTTACCCGCTGGTATTAAAGGACAAAACACGTGTTTCCGAGCTAGTGAGGGGAAAAATAAGTATACCTTTCATGAAATTTGTATGCATAATGTGAAGCGTGAACATCGTTGTCTCACATTTATAGTTATATTTTCGTAACATTTATGTATTGATCCATTGAAATCGTACATTCAGCCTTGCATCAAATGAGGTAGTTCTAATTTTTTATACATATTGTTAACGATGACATAGTGATGTCAAATCCGAGTTTTCCACCTCGAAAGCCCACCGGGTCATTATTAAATACTTGAAAAACCATGACTTTTTTTGGTTCTTCTCATATTTCACCATCAAAAACTTTCTTAAGGGCTAAAGTCATTATGAACAATTTTAAGAATAATAAATTACCAACAAAATAATATAAAAAGTATCTTTGTGGCCCCAGTAGTTTCTGAGATACGCTTAGTTAAAGTTTTCACAATTTCATAAAAACACAGTGTATAGTCATATACTGAGGGTGAGTTAATGTTATTGTTCTTAAACTACTTAATAGGACACGGGCATGTCCTTAAACTACGACAACCAATGTTAGTAGGTCCCGCAAGGGGCCATTTGGTCTGCTACCACCCTCCCGCCGAAATCCAGGCACCGAATAGCCTTGCTGCGTTTCATCTATGTACAGTGCCAGTGCCTTTGGATGATGATTGGGTATCAGGTATGTTGCTTACAGCTAGTCATTTTGGATCCTAAAGTTTACCGGACCCAGTAGCTCACGCTGGAAGGTAGCGAGATCCGAGGCACGGTCTTGTCGGTCGCCGACCGCAGGAAGTTGGGGGCTAAAGCAGTAAGTGTAAACACCAGCGGCACTTCCTCTTATTGAAAGTGCACCTCACCAACGTGCATATAGTGCGATCTGTTTCTCCACCATCTTGAAATCGAAAAGCTTATCAAAACATCATCCTCCTGGCTCTGCAATGTATCCAAAGCGGTGAGTTGGTATTTAGCTGAGCCGTCCCGCAGGTGGCTGCAATACTACGTATATGATCGGAGTTGAGCTTTGTAGAGCATGGAGAGTGGATCGACATGGATTTCACCAGACAGTGGCCGGATCCCAGTGGAGCTGAGACCGAAACCGAGTGCCTTTTTGGATCAGTTGTTAGCAGAAGGTCACTTTCCTGGTTTCCGCTGTACGTCGGTAGACACAGGTATACGATCGCTTTCTCAGAGCCCAAGTAAATAATTATCCACAAAGCGGACCTCTCACCACCCCGGACCCGGTCACCTCAAAGAATCAGAGGCATTGTAGAAAATGCCGTCGCGGATGTACACACAGACCCCAGCATCTGCTCTGAACTTGTCCTCCAGTGAGTAGCCTGGGTAGTTGATGTACGCCGCGTCCGCTGGGTTTTTAATTTGCGTATTCGCCAAAAAGAATATGTGCGGCTTTTCGATTTCAGGATGGTGGAGAACCGCATCGATATAGTGCACGTTGGTGAGGTTCACTTTCAATGAGAGGAAGTGCCGTTGGTGTTTACACTTACTCGTATTCTTTTTTCTTTTTCGTTTCATGTTGTTGAAGGGTACGGGGTGGGTGAAAACTGGTTGTCAAGGTGTTGCGTTTACTGCTTGGATCACTTGAACTAATCAGGACAATGAGGAGCTCACTTAGAGATTGCCTCCTCCTCCCATCCAGTCGCCATATCTGGCACGGTGGAGCTATTCGCGGATTTTTCACTAGGTGGCGGGGCAGCCTTTTGCATGTGGCTGCCGTACAACTGGACCTCAACTTCCTGCGGTCGGCCACCGAAAAGACCGTGCCTCGGATCTCACTACCTTCCAGCGTGAGCTACGAGGTCCGGAAAACTTTAGGATCCAAAATGACTAGCTGTAAGCAACATAACTGATACCCAATCATCGTCCAAAGGCACTGGCAGTCTGGCACTGTACATAGATGAAACGCAGCAAGGCTGTTTGGTGCCTGGATTTCGGCGGGAGGGTGGTAGCAGACCAGATGGCCCCTTGCGGGACCTACTAACATTGGTTGTCGTAGTTTAAGGACATGCCCATGTCCTATTAAGTAGTTTAAGGACATAACATTAACTCACCCTCCAGTATATGACTATACATTGTGTTTTTATCAAATTGTGAAAACTTTAACTAAGCGTATCTCAGAAACTACTGGAGCCACAAAGATCCTTTTTATATTATTTTATTGGTAATTTATTATTCTTAAAATTGTTCATAATGACTTTAGCCCTTAAGAAAGTTTTTGATGGTGAAATATGAGAAAAACCAAAAAAAGTCATGGTTTTTCAAGTATTTAATAATGACCCGGTGGGCTTTCGAGGTGGAAAACTCGGATTTGACATCACTATTTCATCCTTAACAATATGTATAAAAAATTAGAACTACCTCATTTGATGCAAACCAACCCCCCCTGAAACATACGATTTCAATGGATCATATAATTTGTGCGCAATATTGCGTAACAAGAACGCAGCCCATCCGTTAGAATAGTTTGCACAAGGACGTTTGAACGAGCAGATCTATTTTAGTTTACAACCTATAGACTAGAACGGGTTAACCCGGATATTGATTGAATTTGATTGCCTTAATTTATTTACAGCGAGGAAATGTCACCAGCGGGACTTCCGGCCGAGCGTCAATCGCGGTCTGACGTGCTATTAGCGGTTAAAATCTGAAAATTAGTTTATTTTCCTAATTTACTGCTCAGATCTGGGTAGTGTGTTATTGTGGTGTTGGGTGAAGGTGGTAAGTGGTGTTTTGTGTTGTCCTGTTTGTAGATTTACTGTAATTTTGTAGTAAATTTTTTCACACTTTGTGCGGGTAGGACCCGCCATGGGCGATGAGAGCCCCGGCGATCCGGGGGGGTCGAACGAAAATTTTCTTTCGGCTCCCCCATCGCCGGCAGCTTTTATTACGGTAAAAAGTAATGCTGTGGATACGGAAATGAGGGAAAGTAGGAAAGGGAGACGGAAAAATCGTAAACAGAAAACAAAGAAATCTAACAATGACTCGTACTCTCGATCTAGATCGCGCTCATCCCCGTCTGAGTCAGACCGGGAAATAGGACTTAAAAATACGTTTTCGGCTTTACCAATGTCCGATTCCCAAGACTCGGTGCTTGATCTTGGACAAAAAAGTAGAGAATCACAAATTATAACCCCGACGAATACAACCCCGCCCACCCCCCTACAGACGTCTCCCCCGGTATCACAAACTGAAAGTCTACCCCCGACTCCTTCGTTGGTGGTCACGGACAGGAAAATGTACACAAAGAATGATCCTGGTCCATTCACCGTACACGTGCAATATAACAGTGAATCCCCAGGCGCTACGCTGCACCCTGTGACCTTCGGACAATTTTTACATAGCCATCATAGGGAATTTCCAAACGTGGTTGACGGATCCGTCAAAGGTTTAGGACGAAACAGGGTGTCCGTCAGTTTTCACACGGCGGAAGATGCAAATAACTTCTTATTATCGAACACCGTCGCAAATAAAAAGTATAAAGTGTTTATCCCGGCATTTAATGTAACCAGAGTAGGAATCGTCAGAGGAATACCAACTGAATGGACACCAGAGGATATTCAAAATTTCATTAAGGTCCCTGCCGGGTGTGGCCCAATAATCAAATCTAGGCGCCTTAATTTCAAAAAAAACAACTATCAGGACGGTACGTTCAAGTGGTTCCCATCGGAAACGGTGGTGTTAACCTTTGACGGTCAGGTCTTGCCCAAAAGGATATTCGCTTGTTTCAACTCTTTCCAGGTGGAGGTATACACGTTTCCCACAACACAATGCCACAATTGTTGTAGATACGGACACACAAAAATGACGTGCCGATCAGCCCCTCGCTGTTTCCGCTGCGGTGGTAATCATACGGGTGACAAATGCGAAGAAGATAGCGGTATTACAAAATGTGTGAACTGTAGGGGTGAATCCGGCCATCCTGCGACTAGTAAGGCTTGTCCCGAATACACTAGACAGTGTAATATTAAAAAAACTATGTCAGAGAGTAATATTTCCTATTCAGAAGCAAACAAAATCCATCCTACATTAGGTAAGTCATATGCAAACGTGGTAACATCTTCGGCAACGAACACAACTTCACATAAAAAAACTGTATTCTTGAAACCTCGTTCTCCACCTCCTACCCGCAAAGGCTACGATAAAGCTGCCCATATGGCCCTCATTAATGAAGAAGCAGATTCCTTGCCCAATGGATCAGCGTTAAACAATCCATATGCCTCATCACCTTCGGAAATTATTATTGCCCTACTCACACAAATCGTATCTACCATTTCGAAATCGAAATGGTCCCCATCGAACAATTTGATGTCCCACGTTGCCTCTTTCCTTCCTTTACTTTCCTCTTTTATTTCAACTTTCAATAATGGATCAGTTGATCCTACAGTGGAACATTCGGAGCATCCTCAGTAAAAAACACGATTTAACTTTTTTAATTAACAAATATAAACCTAAGATCCTTGCACTGTCAGAAATATGGCTCAAGCCGGAGACAAACTTCCGAATCCCAGGATTCGTCAACATCCGTGACGATAGACAAGATGGTTACGCCGGCTGTGCTATATTAATTAAAGATAATATTACATTTAAAGTAATTTCAGTCCCCCCAGTTGAAGGTTTACATATTGTCGTTATACAAATTAAAAAATATACTCTTGTATCTCTCTACATACCAGACCCTTCGAAATTTATTTTGGATGAACTATTATTAATTTTACAATCCCTACCTCCCCCATTACTAGTACTGGGGGATTTTAACTGTCATAATCAGGTATGGGGCAGTGGTAAGACTGAACCTGAAGGCATTCGGCTACTTAAAATAATTGACGAATGCAACCTGTGCATTCTGAACTCCGGTTCTGCCACTAGACGCACACGCCCCAGCGAAGTTAAAAGCGCGGTAGATGTTTCATTGTGTTCACCCGATTTAGCTTCCCTATTGACATGGGAAGTTCTAGATTCATCTTTTGGAAGTGATCATTTCCCCATTTTAATAGATTTTCCACCTTTGGATCTTAAAAATAAAAGCCCAATGGTTCCTCTTCTCAAATTTAATATAATCACTGACAGATGGAAGGAGTTTAAAGATAATCAAGCTGATTTTGGTTCATTACTGATTCCTATTTCTCCTGATAGAATTGAGGACTGTGCCATGTCTTTTACGAAAGCTCTTAATAAATGTGCGGAAACCGTTTTTCCGTTTAAAAATGCAGCATCTGATAAAATTCCGTCCCCCCATGGTGGGACCAGCAGTGCACCAATAAAGTTAAAGAAAGGAAAAATGCTGAAAAACAATATCGGTTAAATCTCACCCAAAATAACTACCAATTGCTTAACAAAATATCAGCTGAAACTAAGTTATTTCTGCGGTCTAAGAAGAAGGAAGGATGGAAATCATTTTGTGCATCTATTTCCCCTACCACTCCATCGGGCATAGTGTGGAAAAACATCCGAAAATACAGAGGCTCTAAAAACCTGACTTCTTATACCCACCCAACCTCCCCTGAATGGGCTGATGATTTCATGGATATGCTGGCTCCTCAATATGCTCCGAATGAACTGGAGACTAATTTTGGGTACTGCCTAAATTCTCCTGAACCTCTTGATTCTCCATTTACGATCGTAGAATTAAAAAACGTCTTAAGTTCTGTGAGTGATTCCACTCCTGGGCTGGATGGTATTCCCTATTCCTTCCTATGTAATTCCAATGATCAATTTTTGCAGTATTACTTAGATCTGGTTAATACTATTTTCATTTCTGGTTACATACCCGAATCGTGGCGACCTCAATTAGTTATGCCTATTCATAAGACCAACAAAGATCCATCAGACCCACGTTCATACCGTCCTATAGCTCTGTCATCAGTTATGTTAAAGATTATGGAACACCTAGTTAAGAATCGATTGGAGTGGTTTGTGGAGGGGAATGATTTATTGGCCAGGTCACAGTACGGTTTCAGGAAGGGAAGAAGTACCTCCGATAGCCTTGGTATATTTACAACCGATATTCGATTGGCCTTTTCTCGTAATAAATCAGTGGTCGCGGCATTCCTTGATATAACAGCTGCATATGATAATGTTCAGCTTCCCTCTCTCAGGAAGAAACTTCATGAGCTGAGAGTTCCGGCGAGACTGAGCAGTTTCATTATGTTAATGCTGTGCGATCGACACATTACATTTCGTGGCAATTGTAATACAATATCGCCATCTAGAAATGTCTGGAAGGGCCTACCCCAAGGGTCAGTGCTTAGCCCCCTTTTATTTAATATTTATACTTCTGATTTGGAACGACATGTTGGACAATCGAATATCCTCCAATATGCTGACGACATTCTTCTTTTCTTCAGCGACTCTAATATAGAAAGAGCGGCTGAAGCAGTCTCAACGTCATTAGAGTCTCTTAATGTGTGGTTGGAAGAACACGGTCTTGATTTGTCCACAGAAAAAAGTAATATTGTCATCTTCTCTAGGAAACGTAGGATTCCGGATGTTTCAATAACAGTTAAAAATAACCCAATCCCAATAAAATCCCAAATTAAGTTTTTAGGACTGATATTAGACTCAAAACTTACAGGATTACCCCACTGCGAATATGTAGCTACAAGATGTGAACGGAATATTAACATTCTTAGATGCTTATCCGGAGTATGGTGGGGAGCACATCCGTTTTCCCTGAAGCTTTTATATAATGCAATTATCAGAAGTGTGTTAGACTATGGGACATACTTATTGGAGCCAGCTAGTAAGGTGGGTATAGGCTATCTAGATCGCGTCCAAGCTAAGGCACTCCGGGTAATACTAGGGGCTATGAGATCAAGTCCAATTAATGCTATGCAGGTGGAGTGTTTGGACCCTCCCCTTGATCTTCGCCGACAGTATTTGTCTGACCGATATTTGTTTCGAGTTTTACAATACACGACCCATCCCATGTACTATAAAATTAAATTACTAGAGGAATATGCTCGTAGAAACAAATATTGGGTAAACAAACGCCCTCCATGTTTGGTCAATAGCTTCCGAAAATTCAATAACATCCGGGATCCTGTACACCACTCTCTGAAACTTCCAGTATTTGAACACCCATATGAAACGGTTATACTTCGCCCTCGGGTACTACTAGATTTTAAAATCCCAAAAAATGATCCTCTGGCAAATGTTCGTTCCAGATCTATCCTAGGGGAAGAGTGGGCGGAGTGGCACACACTGTACTCTGATGCCTCTAAACTATCACCTCAGGGCTGCGTTGGGGTTGGAACTTATCACACCCAATATGAAATCGTCCAAAAGACAAAATGTCCACCAGAGTCTTCGGTGTTTACTGGGGAATGTCTAGGCATTCTTAAGTGTCTGGAATATATTCTCCTGGGAAGGCTTAGCCGTTCTATTATCTTTTCTGATTCCCGTAGTGCCTTAGAAGCACTATTGACAAATCCTTTCTCCTCTAAGTTACACAGCCCACTCACTTTCCTAATTAAAGAAGCATTAATACTCTGTAACAAAAGAAAGCTGGAAGTGGTGTTGGCTTGGATTCCAGGTCACGCTGGTATAGTGGGCAATGAAAGGGCGGACCAAATAGCTAAAGAGGCAGTAGTGCATGGCGATAAGTTCCCGTTTAAAAATTATTGTTACGATCTTTTATCCTTACCAAAAGTTTATTTATATAACTCCTGGAAATCGCGTTGGAGATCGGGTACTAGAACAAAAGCACGCCACTATTATAAAATACAACCAGACATCCCTCACAAGCCATGGTTCTCTAAATTAACTTTAAAAAAATCATCAACTTCCTCAATCATCCGTATGAGACTTGGCCATTGCGGTTCTGCAGTATTTCTTAAAAAACTTAGAATACATGACACGTCTGTATGTGAGTGCGGTCTAGAAGAGGGTACATTAAATCACATTCTATTATCTTGTCCTCGCCTAGATCATAAACAATTATATCGTGGTTTGATAAAACAAAAAATTCCGTTACCCACACACGTATACTCCCTTCTGTCGTTTAACCCACGAGTATTTAGATTTATAGCAATATTTTTAGAGACTAATAAACTCAAAATCTAACAAATAAGGTAACGGACCCAATCATGGACAGTTTAAGAAAAAATTTCGCCTGTTTTTGATATTTCACTCATAAATGTAAAAATTCTACCGCTAAGCGTGTTAAATCTTGAATGTCCTATCCTTCTTTTACATTTCAAGCGTATTGCAGAATGGATACTCCTATTAGTTTCTTCACACTTAACAGATTAAAACTAGGTGTTTTTTCTCCAATTATGGACGGCAGTTCTCCAGTAATGGATCCCCCATTATGGACAGTGAAATAAGTTTAAAATTTTACTTTTAAAGCCAACTGATACTCAATGAGTCAATTTTATATACAAAAAATACAATTAGTTTGAGTTATTATAACATAGGATTGTTTCTTGTAAATTTTGGTTTTGTTAATTGTTCCTTGTCCATCATAGGAGGTAGGCAGTTTTTCGGTTCCAGTAATGGACACTCGCAAAATAACTTCATTTCTTTATATCTTTGGAGCAACAAACTAGTATGTTTTATACCTTATCTCATACTTAATGCAACAAGTAAAACTCATTCAAGTTTACACCGAGTATTATTTTTTTATTATTTTATACATGAACTCAACTCTCTTAGCAACATTACTAAGAATTCGTCTTGATATTTTTTTCAGTAAACTGGTGAATTTTATCTTGTCGCCAAATCCTTCAGAAATAACCGAATTAATTGAAACTTCAAAATTAAACAGCTCTACAACTCTAGTTTATGGTACATAGCCGTCAGTTTTTAAAAACTAATATTAGATACTTATTTTTAAGGATTTGTGTTTTTTTGTCCATAATGGCATCACCGTCCATTATGGGGTATTTCACCTTAACATGATGTTTTAACCCTTTAAAGTAAGTATTTGTTTTAATTGGTAACTCACACACTAATATCCGTAGTCGGTAGGTATTATGAATTGTACTAACCCTTTATAAATTCTATCATCTAACAATTATTTTTTCAGCCCAGTTCTGAGTCTGCCAATAATCATTGAATTTCTTCTTCGTAATCTTTTCCTTTATTATATTGACGTGAAGCTGGCAAAAATGTCTTAAGACGATTGCCATAACATAAAAAAAAAAAAAAAAAAAAAAAAAAAAAAAAATGTCACCAGCATCCTTGGCACAATGTCTGAAGGGCCTATTTTGTATATAAGCTAGCTTTTGAGTTATTAGCCTTAGTTTCTATATTATTTAAATTAAGTAGTTCAGGTAAATAAATACTTAATTGTGTAATTAAAGCAAATATGGTTGCCTAATATACTTGCAACATTAATAAATATGTACACGATATTTATTTTATTCTGAGCATATTTACTGCACTGGCTAAACTGTCGGTGTATACTTACATATATTATAAGTACTTAACGTAAGTTATTTCATATAAATATAATTTAATTTGACTTGTCTTTTGCTTGACATACAAGTTGTTCTAGAGGAGATCGGCTTACTTTAGATTTTGTCAACCATATTATACAAATTGTACATCTCAAAAGAAAACTACCTACTACAGAATTAAAATAGCTATAAACCTAAAGATACGAGAAAAACAACACGAATTGGTAAGAACGTAAGTATGTTCGTTAATACGTAGGTTTTTGTGATGCTCTCGCGAGTTCTTATAATGTCAATGTTAACAAGGTGAATCAAAGTCAAGCATGACTTATATGTGAAGCCCTAGGAAAGTACACATCACAGAGTATATTTGAACTTACAAACGTAACATGCTGACGTATTCGGTAAGCCCTTGTATCAGATTTTTCAATCCACTTATGTTACAGATTCTACGCAGTTTATGAAAAGCCTTCCCCTAATGGGTCCCCAGATATATACATACCTTTTAGGTATAGTTAATGCCCAAGCCACTGCCAAGGTCACATCGATCGAAAACGACAGAGACGGAGCTATATAGGGTTATTTTTATCCCTGTCTAAAAGGGAACTGCGGTGGGAAGATTTCGAGCCTCGTCTGGCAGTCTGTTGGTAAACAAGGAGGCTTGGTGTCGTATTATGGAATTGTTTATATACTTAACGGGATCTTACCGCGTCGCTACACTCTCTACGAGTATGCTACAGTGCCTGTCTTTTTTATCGACGGCGAATGCTGTACCTGCACGGGTAGCATGGTCGCGCGATAGACGATAAAATATCAGGCCGTCCCTATCGCACTATTAAATTAATAAGTGCGATAGGGACGGCCAGATGTTTTATCATTTATCGCGCGACCATAATTGACTGCCTGGGCATTTTCAGAATTTAGGACCCCCAATTAGCGTAAGTTGTTAACAAAAATTTATGTTAACAACTTAGTGCGTTTTCACATTACCGCATCCGATATCGGATGTAGGACCGTTATCCCACACATTGAAGCCGCCATTTTTGATTTTTGTCTTTGAAATCCTTCCGACATCCGATATCGGATCGGATAATGTGAAAACGCACTTACGCTAATCACTGTCAGTTTTGTGACGATAATTAAATAAGCATGAAATTTCAATAAAAACATTCAGAATGTGAAAAAAAACCGGCCAAGAGCGTGTCGGGGCCACGCTCAGTGTAGGGTTCCGTAGTTTTCCGTATTTTTCTCAAAAACTGCTGAACCTATCAAGTTCAAAACAATTTTCCTAGAAAGTCTTTATAAAGTTCTACTTTTGTGATTTTTTTCATATTTTTTAAACATATGGTTCAAAAGTTAGAGGGGGGGGGACGCACTTTTTTTTCCTTTAGGAGCGATTATTTCCGAAAATATTAATATTATAAAAAAACGGTATTAGTAAACCCTTATTCATTTTTAAATACCTATCCAACAATATATCACACGTTGGGGTTGGAATGAAAAAAAATATCAGCCCCCACTTTACATGTAGGGGGTACCCTAATAAAACATTTTTTTCCATTTTTTATTTTTGCACTTTGTTGGCGTGATTGATATACATATTGGTACCAAATTTCAGCTTTCTAGTGCTAACGGTTATTGAGATTATCCGCGGACGGACGGACGGACGGACGGACGGACAGACAGACATGGCGAAACTATAAGGGTTCCTAGTTGACTACGGAACCCTAAAAAGCAAATTTTTAGACAGATTTTATGCATAATCGTCGTCACAAAACTGACAGCGAGTTAATTTTTGTTAACAACTTTTGCTAATTGGGGGGACCAAAATTCTGAAAACGCCTACCTACATAAGGTTAATTTGTCTTTCCATTTCTATCTGTTTTCTTAGTGGAAAAGATCTAAGTCGGTTTTACGAAGTTTTTGTGTAGGTACCTACATTTTCTATTTAATAAATAGTACACTCAGTCATATATCTGACAGGGTAATTCATTCATCAAAATAAACCATGACCTTAAAATCAAATAAACGTAAGGTAAAGCGGGGCAAATCTCGACTGGGGGCAATTGTAACTGATCCATTTTTCCATGATGATGTTGAGTTCTACATGTATCCACTAAACACGCCTACCATATATAACCGGTGGACACTATTTAATAATGAAAACGTTGTAAAACATGGAAAAAATGGATCAGTTACCTACATTTGGGCCACCTGTACCTTAACCCTTAAATGCATGATTTTTTTCTTTTAACTAGAAATTAATAATGTGATAGACAATGGTTTTCTGACTCTAGGAAAAATAATAAAAAAATATTTAACATCGATTTTAATACTAAATCAGTGTTAGAAGTAAAATAGGCTAAATCTTACTTATATAAATATATAATTACTAGTAAAATTTATAAGAAAACTTTTACTACTATTAAAAAGGTACACTATTTGAGAAACCCCTATGATAAAATGATTAAACATAAAATAGTTACTAACTCTGAAAAAATCTGCCTGAATCATGTACTAAAAATCACCATCATCCAGTTTTTTCACATTTTTCCGCCATTTTTTCTTAAATGGTTGGAAATAATGTTTTTATTTAGTAATTGAGATGTAGGATCTAAGAAAAATAAATAAAAAAGTCCAGCTTATATTTTGGCTATAAACTAGCCAAAATATACATACATACATACAAAATATACAAAATATACATACATTGTAGCCAAATGGCAACAATATGCATTTAAGGGTTAATGAAAATTATTTATATTGTATTAAGAAAAATACCTACAATGCTTCTGGAGATAACATGAAAGCAGTAATTAAAACTTTTCCTTTCCTACCCCCAAGGTACACCTATTCAACTCAACTCTGCCGGTAAGAAATCCTACACAAAGAAAGTTATGATTAAATGGATCCCCAGACACTATTACAAACGGTACGGCTCATGATTCTCGTGAATTGCTGTTTCAAAACTAATAACACTAACAACGCGTGACATCGTCGTAATGAGGTATAATTATACTTATACAGGCACACCTTTATTAAGTACTAGCTTATGCCCGCAGCTTCGCTCGCGTTAGAAAGAGACAAAAAGTAGCCTATGTCACTCTCCATCCCTTCAACTATCTCCACTTAAAAAATCACGTCAATTCGTCGCTCTGTTTTGCCGTGAAAGACGGACAAACAAACAGACACACACACTTTCCCATTCATAATATTAGTATGGATTCGTGCAATACCAATGTCAAACGTACATGTAATGCACAAAAAGCTCGCGTTCCTGATTTCTTTGCCGTAATTCGGCATCCTTTTGGAACAGGCTATGCAGTTCTGAAAACTGTATCCTTGCCACGTGCAGTGAGGATTTACACAGTACAATCAGTAGGTTTTGGCTCACTTTGCACTTTGAGATGCGAACCGGAAGTAGGCAATTTTAATTTATTAAACATTAAGGTATACCTATCTGTGCTTTTTAATTTTTAATGATTGTTTGTTTTTACATTATTACACTCTATTGTTACTTTAACTTTTTAATTGATGTGTTTCTTGTCATAGTTATGGTTTTTTTGCCTGAATTAAAATTGATATATATTTATTTTATTTTAAAGATCATTTATTTAAACTTTATTGCACAGTAAAAATATACAGTTACAAAAGGCGTACTTAATGCTACATGGCATTCTCTACCAGTCAACCTTTAGGCCAAACAGAGAAGACCAAAAAAGGTGCGGGATATGTAAAGAACACTAAAGACTTGATTTTATTGGACTACGTTATAGAAAAAATAGGGACTTATATAAATATATTTACCTATTTAAGATACTAATAACTATAATAAATACATATATTATTAATAAATACAAATAAATTACATATTATAGATTTACATAAATATAATATATATACATATATATATACCTGCTCTAAATATACTTGAGACTTCTCAAAAAGATGTTTTCGCAGCTTGCGCTTGAATGTGGACTTAGATCATCATCATCAGTAAAGTACCTATAATAAAGAATAAATAGTAGTATTATTAATATTGTACACGCATGTTACACATCATTCTCATTACTTATTCCGGGTATCAGAGTACCCTATACAAGTACGAATACTACTATTAAATTGTTGTTGAACCAGAGCCTACATAATTGACAGGACAAAAAACACGTACACGTGTAAAATATACAAGACTAGCTTTTGCCCGCAGCTTCGCTCGCGTTAGAACGACACAAAAAGTAGCCTATGTCACTCTCCATCCCTTCAACTATCTCCACTTAAAAAATCACGTCAATTCGTCGCTCCGTTTTGCCGTGAAAGACGGAGAAAAACAGACACACACACTTTCCCATTTATAATATTAGTATGGATTAGGTATAAGCACGTAATGTCTGGACGACCCTCTTCCCGCTCCCACGCAGCGGCACGATTGACCTCAATATACATAATTGTCCAGTCTGTAATACATTAAGTAAATGAAATATGAATTGGATGTTTCTTGTTCACAGTTATGGTTATTTACAAATATTAATCTAATTGTCCCCCGTGTGGTGACGGGTTAAGAATTTCACCACCCCCTTTCTTCCCGTGGGTGTCGAAAAAGTCGACTGTGGGATATGGGTTAAATTGTGGTGTAGGCGAGAGGCTGGCAACTTGTCACTGCAATGGCACAATTTCGATTTCTATCAACCCCTTTTTGTCAAGAGTGGCACTGAAACTTTAGTACTTAATTCATGTGCTTATGCCTACCCCTTTATGGGATACAGGCGTGATTGTATGTATGTATTAATTTACATACATACATACAATACATACAATCACGCCTGTATCCCATAAAGGGGTAGGCAGAACACATGAAACTACTGAAGCTTCAGTGCCACTCTTGGCAAATAAGGGTTTGAAAGAAAACGAAACTGTGACATTGCAGTGACAGGTTGCCAGCCTCTCGCATACGCCACAATTTAACCCAATTAATTTAATTATTAATTATTATTATTTTTTTTTTTTTTTTATGAAATAGGCAGCAAACGAGCAGACGAGCCGCCTGATGGGAAGTAATTGTAAAAAAACTACTTTATGGGGTTAAAATGTTTTGTAGGTAGGAAGTTTATTTCAAGTGCCACGTTACTTGTAGTGTCGGTTAACTATGTAGGATTAGTTGGGCCGTCAATGGTAAATAAAACACTGAAAATTTTACCTATCCAGTTTGTAACACAGCCTTGTGTACACATATGGAAATAGCACAGAGTGTTTAAAAATGATTGCTATTTACACATGATATTTGCAAAGATGCCCGAAATAAACATTTTCCCCTCACTAGCTCGGAAACACGTGTTTTGTCCTTTAATACCAGCGGGTAAAAACGCATTTTATCCACTAGTGGGTAAAGTAATTTGACCTTGAATAAAGTTGAATTAACTGCTTTAAAATTGATAAAAGTAGGTGAATCTAGTAATAAAGATGATTTACCACCTGTGGAACTACTGGAAGCAGTGATAAACGCATTTTTTGCGTTGTAGTTTCCTCGTTATAGTGAGGGGAAAAGTTTTGTGTTACACACGGGTGCAAATGTATTTTACTTCTCGTGCACACTCCACACTCGGCGTTAAAATACAACTTTGCCCCCTTGTATAACAAATAACTATTGTCATCCATTGACTTGACACGCAAAAAATCTATACATACTCGTAATTACGGAGTTACTCGTAATGACATCTAATATCCATACTCGTAATGAACAAAAGACGCGCACTGCCAGCGGTATCCATTTCGGCTAGGCTGTCAGCAAGCGCGCATCACAAAGGTTGATAGTTCTGTCACCTACATACTCGTATATAAAAAAAAAATGAAAAAACTCATAACATAATGGACCGATTTTCAACACTCCCGACTAACTCAGCTTTCAAACAAAAATAATTAAATCTAAATCTGTTCATCTGTTCGGGAGCTACGGTGCAACAGACAGATACACACACACACAGACATACAGACACGTTAAACTTATAACACCCCGTCGTTTTTGGGTCGGGGGTAAAAAAAAAATATTGGGGACATCTTACACAGATCAACTTAGCCCCAAACTAAGCAAAGCTTGTACTATGGGTGCTAAGCGACGATATACATACTTAAATAGATAAATACATTCTTATATACATAGAAAACGTCCATGACTCAGGAACAAATATCTGTGCTCACCACACAAATAAATGCCCTTACCGGGATTCGAACCCAGGATCGCCGCTCAGCAGGCAGGGTCACTATCGACAGCCAGACCGGTCGTCAAAAAAACTACTTACCAACATTTATTTGTGAAAGCCTGTAGGTAAGTTACTGGAGTCGATAAGTCAGAAATTTTGAACTTGGATTCTATCTGAATGACGTTCCATCAAACAAAAACCACTTCGGAACGGACCGATAACCTCTTAAATAAGTCCTTACAAAAAGCGTTTCCTCATTCCTGCTAAAAGGAACCGATCTAAAATAAAACTTCTATAATCGGCCGACCTATATTGAGTGGAGGTCCAAGGGGAGCGTTGGACGCGTAGCTCGTAGCTGGTTCTACGACGTAGGCCCGCTTAGAGGCACTATGGGAAAAATCTAGCAAACGAGTATTTTAGTTCAATAACAATGCTTTTCTGATGTGAGTAGAGCACATAGACGTGAGAGTGAGAAAATAGATGCTTCTTCCAACAAAACTGTTTATTTGATTCTAGATTAGTAATAAACTTCGAACCGAGCTATATAAGATAACCACTGCCAAGCTTATTTTGTAACTACGATGTAGCGCCTGGCATGTATTATCCGTTTAGAGACAAAAATATTCCATTCCGCGGAGACTTGTGAGGGTGAATCCACTTAAAAGTAACGTAAGTCACGACTTCATTGAGTGTTTATTTAAACTACAGCTGCAAATGAAAGGATCTATGCATATATCGGGAAAGTAACACTAATTTAGAGATGGATTATCATTTGAACTTGCATCGTGAACAAAAGGAACATGTCATAAAACCGTGACTCATGTTACTCTTGCCGCTGATTGACCCGTGACAGTCCTGGATCTTGTCTCTAAACTAAACTCTTTATATATGTACATAGGTAAAAAGGAATTCTTAAAATCTTTTAGAAGCTAAAAATTCCTTAAGTACATTGTTTAAACAACTTCAGGAGAAGTCGCAGGCGGAGGCTAGTATTTATATATTCAGTATGACGGAATGTTTTGTGCTCGGCAAAACTCGGTGGTCTGTAGGCACGGCTCGAGCTTCGCCGGCCGGCGAGCAAGCGCCTCTATATGTTTACATACTAGTGGTGGACGATTGGCTTATCGATAACAATGTCTTTAAACTAAACTTATAACTATCGATATTGTCAGTGACATTTTATCCCGCCAGGCGGCGCCTAGTGCCTAGGCATGTCACTGTCATTCATATGTGAGAGAGAGAAAACACATATTATTCTCTCGCTCTCACGTATGAAATTCTTTATCTGTGCAATGGACTAATATGGTGGCGCCATCTATCATAACCTTTGAGTGTGCCTCCTCATTTTTAGGGTTCCGTAGTCAACTAGGAACCCTTATAGTTTCGCCATGTCTGTCTGTCCGTCCGTCCGTCCGTCCGTCCGCGGATAATCTCAGTAACCGTAAGCACTAGAAAGCTGAAATTTGGTACCAATACGTATATCAATCACGCCAACAAAGTGCAAAAATAAAAAATGGAAAAAAATGTTTTATTAGGGTACCTCCCCTACATGTAAAGTGGGGGCTGATATTTTTTTTCATTCCAACCCCAACGTGTGATATATTGTTGGATAGGTATTTAAAAATGAATAAGGGTTTACTAAGACCGTTTTTTGATAATATTAATATTTTCGGAAATAATCGCTCCTAAAGGAAAAAAAGTGCGTCCCCCCTCTAACTTTTGAACCATATGTTTAAAAAATATGAAAAAAATCACAAAAGTAGAACTTTATAAATACTTTCTAGGAAAATTGTTTTGAACTTGATAGATTCAGTAGTTTTTGAGAAAAATACGAAAAACTACGGAACCCTACACTGAGCGTGGCCCGACACGCTCTTGGCCGGTTTTTAACACTGATCTATTCGATGCATATCGTATCTATGTAGATCAAATGTTTTTCGGACGTAGGTATCTTAACATAATTTCATAGCTTCCGAATCACGCCTTTGGCGAGTGGTTGTCGGTATACAATGAAATAAAATGAAATGAAATGAAATATTTATTTTTCCAAGTAGGCATATCACAATGCACATATGAACGTCGCTAATAAAGCTACGCCGGCTCTAACCCTACGCCTCAGTTTCGAGAAGATTTCATTCCCCCCTCAGTTGGAGGGGGGGGGGGTTCACTATGGGACCGACAAGAAACTCGGCGGGCCACTTCTTTTCAAAACATTACATCTTCTTATTAACATGCATTAAAAAAAACACAAGATACAATTTAAAAAGCAAAAGTATTCAGGAGTATTTTGATAGCGGGTCAGTGATTGCAGCTACCAGATCTCGTGCTGCTATACCAAAATGGTCTTAGGAGACCTTCTCTTGATTTCAATTATTAAAGATTGGCGTTTATAGATTTATTAAAAATCATACAGGTTTCGAGACACACTAAATCACACAGGGTTTGACAAACTTTTTTACTATGTCATCCGCTGCCATTCCTATCCAGGATAAAAAAACATGGGGTCTAAACTCTAATTAAACTATGATAGTAAATCATATGAATATCCCCGGTAGGAATAAATACGAATTCATAGTTTCATTCGGTGGAGATACTGGGAACACACCATTGCATTTATAAAATCATCCGCTAGTAAATTATCCGCGAATAGTTCGTACCTAGATAATAGTGTAAAACCTAGATACCTACTCGTACGGTTGCGTTGTTTTATCGCAGAGTTCCTGTGTCAAATTGTCCACCTTCTTCGTCCATAATCAAAAAAGCTCATTTATACCGAAAAATGCATTGTCATTCGATTTACACATTCATTGTTATATTCAATTCTACATTGGTGTTTATTTTACCCGGGATAGATTTTTAGACAAGTAAGATCATCTCAAAAAGTTACAGACAAGACCATGGAATATCGCTACTGTAATCCATAAAATAATTTCCCTATCGATGTAAATATGTATCCACATCACTACGCCCGCTGAGCCCAGCCCCTCAGTCGGTGAAGCCGGGAGTTCGCGCGCGGACGTCCGCCATTTTGTTTCCCGCCGCCGTAAAAAAAAACGTACAATCAGACATCAATATTTACCCACGGATTGAACCACTAACGAAGGTAAGACAGTTTTAGGAACAATTTTGTTTGTTAAGTTTTACCTTGAGAGTCAAGGACGTTTTTGTGCGCGACACTTCCGGAGTTTAGTCTGCGCGATTTGATATTGTTTTTTATCACGAGAAAATTTGGAAACACAATAAGTGTGTTTATTTCATATATTGTTGAGCAGATATACAAATTATACATATACGGAACTGTTAAAAAATTATTCAAATAAAATGTGAAATGTTTTTCATCGCAAAAAAATAATGCTTTGTTTTCGTATAGTATATTTATAAAGACAATAGTGTTATTGATATAGATATAAACGATCGATCTAAGCAGACATAAGCTAAGTGTTATGTTATGAGCTTGAACAATGATAAGAGACACGCCCCGACGAAACCGGGTCAAGCCAGCCAGTGCCGGTTCATTGAATCAGAACCTGGCTGAAAACTAAACTAACAGTGTAAGATATAATACAACTTGTATAATAAAGTGCACGGAAGTGTAAAATTAGAGACCAGCAGACGGAATATGGTTTTTGCGTAGTTAAATGTTTTCAAATTAATTACATTTCCATTTCTTAAACCTAATAATATTTTTCGAGGGGCTTATTTTTAAATTATGACAACGATAAATGCGCATACACGTCTTTTTATAACATGTATTATTTTATTAAATATGTATTTTAATATTAATATTTAATATTTAATAAGAATAATAGTTTCCAGTTAATTAAAACAAATTTACAAATATAATATAACTGTAATCAAGAGTTGTAAGATGACTATCAGTTAATAACCCAATCACAAAATTAAAATTTAAAAAAAAACCGACATAAATAGTGGACCGGTTTTGACACACACACAGACAGACAGACAGACAGACAGGTCAAACTTATAACATCCCGTCGTTTTTGTGTCGGGGGTTAATAATTAGGTTTGATATTTTAAAAATGTGTTTTATTTGTATCAGGACTACACACATAGATACCTAATGTTTTTTTGTCAAGTAACTGTGATGTACCTATGATAGATTAGAACGCATATAATAGTGTTGATAAAATGCATCATAAATAATAACTTATTAATATTATAAACAACAGGTATCTTCATGCACATCGAAATCAGTTCATTTCATTATAAAGAAATATAAAATGATTGATTGATAAAGATATAAGACGTCATTCAGATGGATTCGTATCGTATCTAGAGCTAATATTTGACATATCTTATCATTATTTTAAAATATGGATCACGCCGTTAGAGAGCTAAAAATAGTGAAGTAGTTACCATAGCTAAAACCAGCCGGGCGGTATATTTCCGGTGCACCTGCGCAGAAAGATGGAATTAGATTGCTCACGATTTATGCAGTTTACGTCTTTAGTTTCTCAAACGTAAGAGAATTTCTCTAATGAATAGAATACAATGGGATGTCTTCATTTGCCAGAATTTATAATGACAACAGGATATTTTATGCTGCAGGCGTTTAAAGGAGGTCAAAAAAGACAAGTGGCGTGGATAACAATTTGAGGCGAAGCCGAATTGTTATTAAGTAAGACGCCACGAGTATTTTTTGACTCGGTTAAACACCGTTGTATACAATACTTTTTCTACGACCACGCACTTAGTTTTTAATAGTTTTCTTGAATAAATTGACACTGTTTGCTGTATGTTGACGCAAAGGTCTGCACTGTCAGCTCAGCTACCCAAAACCTTCCCGCTCACGCGCGCAGTATCGTTATAACAGTGCGTTGCCATGGTTACAGAGCCAAACAATGCGTTTTCAGTCTTTTTCGATACTGCGCGCATGCGCGGAAGGATTTGGGGAATAGACTTTTATGTAGGGTTTTAAAGATCTATGCACGACCCTGTAAATGACGAATTACAGTTCAGGAGTAGAAAAAGACTTAATCAGTATTCAATTGAAGACACGACATGCTAATAATACACACCTTTAAATAGCAGAGGCCTCTGCCGCCGCAACCGTCGCTGCATCAGGTAAGCCCACTAGCTCCATATGCGGTAGTACAGCATTACTTTTTACTTCATATTTAGTACAGTCCATTGCCCATCTTTAAATATCTGCTGGCTTTAAGCCACAACATAAAATATTGTTTACATATAAATGTTGCAGTGAATAAATAATAATTGCAGCACTACTTTTCGTTCGTTTAAAATTGGAACTGCGGTGAAAAGTCAAGTCAGAATCGTGTTCAAACAATGTTCCTAAGATGTTAGTTAGACGTCACTAAATAAATATTGACGTTTCCTTAAACTTTGTTTTTGCCACTAACATGGACGGTTTATATCGTATTTAGTATTTGACCCGTGGTAATTTGAATTGGACAACCTCTACAAAATTTAAAATAAATCTGAGTACCTACACTACCTACACTTATACAGTGTGTGTACAGTGTACATATTCAAAAGACTCAGCTCTGCAATGGTACGTTTAGTCGATCGAACATGATTTTGATCAGAGGCTTAAAAGGTATCAAATTGGAGCCATGCGTAATTACGCAAAGACGCGAGACACTGAATATCGACATAAGCGGTAAACGAATCGATATACGCATACATATCGACGGTGAAGTAACATGAACTCCCAACTACATAGGTTTTCATACTTAGTTAGGAGTTCATGGCACTTCGCCATCGATATGTATAATGCTGATGAACAGCGTTGTTCAAATGTATGTGGTTCGAGGAACGGTTATTAGGTTACCTTACATTATTAACCCCCTTTTTCTAAATCTGCCAAGCCGCTATTATGAATAAGGGGTTATTATAGGTAATCAGTAAACTGTGTACGGTCAGCCAAGAAAGTGGTTTACCACTTTTTGACCTTATGTGTTTCAAATAGAGAGTAAACCACATTTTTGTCTGACTGTACCTATTATATTAATAGTCATTTTATGCACTATACTTGAGGATTAAGAGGTACACCATCATAATTATCACTACGTGAGATACCAACGACGGAGAGACGGCTGGATTAAATAGGGACAAAATTTGATTTCTAATAAAAATTAAGTACTTATATCGTCACTACTTTTAAAAAACTTGTATCTTCGTCTGTCAATGAAAAAAAAATTGTAGTATGTAAAGTATGTATGGAATGCATATAGACTTACTGCGTTTTAACTTTGAGGAGAAGCATGAGATACGAGATTTTTTAAAAGTAGTGACGATATTCCATTTTGACCTCTTCTACGAGTATATATATTCTGCACGATTGATAGAACTGATCCAAGTACTAGCTAAATTGGCTGTTATTTGCATTTTAATCCACTTTGTATGCGATCGCGATAAGCAAGATAACCTCTGAAGTAACGAAGGTTATATTATCTCTCAGAAAACATTTCTTCGAGAAGTGTATAACGGGATATTTGGATTTGTGGCTGTATTGCAGGAAAAAAGTTGACGATTTTTGTGGCTGGAGAAGTGGCCATATGCATCTTCCAAAAAGGCTTTAAGGGAGATTTTTTGCCTTGTTAGTGTGTCAAAACGTAGAAGCTAAATTTGATTCATTTCCCGGTTTCCGATTGAGCTGAAATTTTGCACACATATGTAAATCACGTGACAATGAAATATTATGGTATCATGAAGCTGATCTGATGATGGAGCAGAAAGGTGATCATAGGAACTTTGTTATGAAACGTCGTATCCCCACCGAGTAAGGGGTTTTTATAAACGTCTCGGAGAACAGTAGATGACTGTTGAAAGAAAGGTACAGTCGGCGACAAAAGCTTGTGCCAAAAACGAATTTTTTGCAAAAAAAAACTTATTTCTGAATTAAGGTCGTAATTTGAATGATTCTGAAATTTTGAAATTTGAGCGTTTGGCGTTTAGCGTTTAGGCAAGGGACGACACCATGTTTGAAAAAGAAGCTTGCTGTTTCATTATTCAGTGTCGGTATTAATAAATAATGCCTATCCGTAAAGTAAGTACAGAGAACCTTGGCCATGGCGTTTACGCGAGGTCAAAGGTGGTTGAAGACGGAGGGCGTTAACATGGATTTACAATCGATAGCTATTACACTCATTAGTGACTGACAATAACTGCTATACAAGTAGGTATTCATTCATATAAGCATTCTATCAGAAAAAGCCTTGAAGTAAAACATTTGTGTTTCTTAACCGCCGCCTCAAATCTCTCAAGGACGGAAGGTTCTCAATTCGTCTGTATGTTTTTTTTTTATGTTTGTTCCACGATATCTTCGACGTTACTGGACCGATTTTGAAATTTTTTTTTTATTGAATGTATATGCATACAGATTGGTCCCATTTTTCTCAGACCCCAGTTCTGATGATGGGATCCTGGAGAAATCGAGGGACCTCCTCAAATCTGAAAGGCACACGTATAGTGATTTTTGTGTTTTTTAAGGAACAGCATGCATTTACGTACGGAACAGTGACATTTGGTGCAGTGGAACTGATGATGATGGTCAGAACGGAACTCCTAAATCTGAACGGCACACTATAAAGTGACTTTGGTATTTTTAACCGTCGCCTCATATCTCTCAAGAAGGACGGTTATCAAGTCGTCTGTATGTTTTTTTTTTTTTGTTTTTTTTTTTAATGTTTGTTCCTCGATATCTCCGTCGTTACTGGACCGATTTTGAAATTTTTTTTTTTGATTGAATGTATACGCATACAGATTGGTCCCATTTTTCTCAGAACCCAGTTCTGATGATGGGATCCTGGAGAAATCGAGGGAACTCCTCGAATCTGAAAGGCATACATATGGTGATTTTTGTGTTTTTAAAGGAACAGCATGCATTTAGGTACGGAACAGTGACATTTGGTGCAGTGGAACTGCTGATGATGGCCAGAACGGAACTCTTCAAATCTGAACGGCACGCTTATAGTGACTTTGCCATTTTTATAAGAACAGCATGTACTTTCGTCCAGAACAGTGACATTTGGTGCAGTGGAATTGCTGATGATGGTCAGAACCGAACTCCTCAAATCTGAACGGCACGCTTATAGTGACTTTGGTATTTTTATAAGAACAGCATGCACTTTCGTCCAGAACAGTGACATTTGGTGCAGTGGAACTGCTGATGATGGTCAGAACCAAACTCCTCAAATCTGAACGGCACGCTTATAGTGACTTTGCCATTTTTATAAGAACAGCATGTACTTACGTCCAGAACAGTGACATTTGGTGCAGTGGAACTGCTGATGATAGTCAGAACCGAACTCCTCAAATCTGAACGGCACACTCATAGTGACTTTGGTATTTTTGCAAGAAAAGCATGCATTTAAGTTCAGAACAGTGACATTTATTTAGTTATGTTTGTTAAGCATATTGAGTTTTCAAGTTTCAAGTCAAAGTTTGTCAAGCTTCGATTTCTTATAATATAATCGGATTCATGAGGAATTGAGGAAACTCGGTTTTTTTTTCTTAAAAATTATTATAAGAATAGCATGCATTTAAGTTCAGAACAGTGACATTTATTTAGTTATGTTTGTTAAGAATATTGAGTTTTCAAGTCAAATTTTGTCAAGCTTCGATTTCTTATAATCGGATTCATGAGGGATTGAGGAAACTCCTCAAACCTTAACGGTATACGTATATTTATTTGTGTTGCCATCAAATAATTAAAGCATTAAAAGCAGTTTAAAAAAATACCTACACATTTCTACATAATCCAATATTCGCAAGTAGCTTTCACCAGAACCCCAAAGGCGGCGGTTTTTTAACCGCCTTCCAAATCTCAAAGGAAGGGGTTCTCAATTCGTCTGTATTTTTTATTTTTTTTTTAATGTTTGTTCCTCGATATCTCTGTCGTTACTGGACCGATTTTGAAAAATTTTTTTTTGATTGAATGTATATGCATACAGATTGGTCCCATTTTTCTCAGAACCCGGTCGGATCTGAGTGGTCAGAAGAACCCAGAAGATCAGCACTGTGAGAAATCGAGGAACTCGGCCTCACAAATCTGAAAGGCATAACTTATTAAATAATAATAATAATAACTCCTCAAATCTGAAAGGCATACATATGGTGATTTTTGTGTTTTTAAAGGAACAGTATGCATTTACGTACGGAACAGTGACATTTGGTCCAGTGGAACTCCTGATGATGGTCAGAATGGAACTCCTCAAATCTGAACGGCACACTTATAGTGACTTTGGTATTTTTATAAGAACAGCATGCACTTACGTCCAGAACAGTGACATTTGGTGCAGTGGAACTGCTAATGATGGTCAGAACGGAACTCCTCAAATCTGAACGGCACACTTATAGTGCGACTTTGGTATTTTTATAAGAACAGCATGCACTTACGTCCAGAACAGTGACATTTGGTGCAGTGGAACTGCTGATGAAGAGTGAGCCGCCCCTGGTTAGAGTTCCGTTCTGATAATCATTCTCATCTGTAAGTACTTCAGAATCATCCAAATTTCAAAATTGGTTCAGAAATGACGGAGATATCGAATAACTAACATTATAAAATATACAGACGAATTGATAACATAATCCAACATTTGAAAGTATTTATCACCAGAACCCCAAAGGAAGGCTGTTTTTTTTTCTTAAAAATTATTTTTCTTAAAAATTATAAGTAAATCAACATTTTACCAAACTTCTAAAATTCGTGTTAAAATTGTATCTGTAGGGTAGTAGTATCTGTAGGTACATATTAGGTACCATCATTTTAATGTCTGTAACGTTTTATGCAGGGTGTAAACCTAATAAGGGCGAATCTCTGTGGTGAGTACAGGATACAAGAAATGTAATTAGATAAATTTTACTTAAAATTAAAATAATTTTTATATGCTTACAAAATAATTCGACTCGCAATGTAATGCAAACAAACACGCGTTGAACGCTCGTTGACAATTGTCAGGACTGTCATCGCAACCACGTTTGCAGTAACATTTCTGATGGACATTTTTAAAAAATTCATTATGGGGTGAAAATTAAATTAAGGGTAACTCAAAAACACCTCTCAATTAATGGCAACACTAATGAATTATATGCCTGGTTTTATTTATCGCCAATAAATATTCTAGAACATTCTTTGACGACCGGTCTGGCTCAGTCGGTAGTGACGCTGCCTTTTAAGCCACCCTGGGTTCGAATCCCGGTAAGGCCATTTATTTGTGTGATGAGCACAGATTGTTCCTGAGTCATGGATGTTTTCTGTGTATATAATTATGTATTTATCTATTTAAGTATGTATATCGTCGCTTAGCACCCATAGTACAAGCTTTGCTTAATTTGGGGCTAAGTTGATCTGTGTAAGGTGTCCCCAATATTTATTTATTTATTTAAGGTGTCCCCAATGAGCAGTTCCCGAATACTCCATTAAAAAAATCACATCATAGCGTGAAAGACGACAAACAGACAAATTTTAATTGATAACATTTTGGATTTACCAACATTTAGTAATATAAGCCGACTTTACTAGAGAAACTTAATAACGAAATCAAACTTACTAAAATCAATCTCAATTCATCAAAAAAATCTTGGTAACAAAATAGGAATAGTAAAAACAAATTTAACTTTTTTCTTGATTTTTATACAAACTTTTCGAGAACTGCTGCAATATTTATTTATTTATTTATTCTTACACAGGTTGACTACATCGGACACACAATCCACCAAGTTTATTACGGATTGTAACGTATCATCATCATGTTTTAAAGCCCGGAATACGCCCCGTCTCAATTTCCTCTCCGGTGCTATGTGATTCGTAGCACGTCCCCGCTACGTCCCGCCGCTACGCAAAAGGCTACTACGCAGTTGCTACGGTTATGTAAGCGAGCGTCTAGTCTTTTGTTTTCAGACAACGGCGCAACGAATATGGCTTGTTAGTAAATAATTCCCCTTATTCATAAAAAAATACTGAATTAGTTAAAAAAGCGTTTTGTCCCTGTCTGTCACGTTGAGGTATGTACCTATTTGTGAGAAAGGGAGAAAACACTTTTAACTAATGATGTTCAGTAACTTTTGTTATTAATAAGTGGGTTAGAATCTGCAATGTTTAGAAACTTGTAAGATGTATATCGCCCACAAAGATAGGTAGATTGGTTTTAACCCTTCTGAATGCCGCACCTTGAACCTTGTCGATTGTATGTACAAAAATTGATATTGAGCTGTACTTGCATGCTTCATTCACGTATTTGGCGGTCAAAAAGATAAATTTAGCAAAAAAAAATTATTATGAGATCACTTCAATCCAATATTTCTAATCCTAACTGAACAAATAAATACCGCTCAATCTTCTTTTCAAATATTGTCAAAAAAACTTGGTTTACTTAAGTTATTTAGTTACAAAAATATAAGAATCATTTATATCATGTTTCGTAATGTTTGTATTAAATTGTAGATTAAAAAATAAATTATTTATATGCGTATTAAATTTTCACACTGTATATTCCCATACTCTAGATCTAAACCAAGTTGAAACACAGAACGCGTAGAAAACAAGGCAATTTCATTAGCTTACGAGGGCCATTTTTTCAAAGTTGTCCACCCCACTTTTTTTTTGGATTTGGAAATTTTTATGTGGTTTCCACTCAGAATCGCGAGCTCTTTCAATTCTAATAGGAGAAAAAAAGTGTCCCAAGGTTTTTTCCCATTCCGTTACCATTTTTCCATACATTTTGTATGGCGGTAACGGAATGGAAGGTTCGAAAAAAAGTATGGAAATCTTGGGACATTTTTTTTCTCCTATTAGGATCGAAAGAGCTCGCGATTCTGAGTATTAATCGCGTAAAAAATACCCATGTTACAAAAAAGTGGGGTGGACAACTTTAAAAAAAATGGCCCACGTATTGATTTGGCTCTAGTTTTAGCCTTGAACAGACTCCAAATATCCAAGCCAGCTTAATGCTTTCGTAACCTAAGCTTGTATCTCATGGTACCTAGCCAACGTCACAATCGCTTACGCTCTTAAGCGTGTCGTAGGTGGCTCCCCCTATCGCTCTTCTGTAGTCACGCGACAGAGTCAGACCACCAGTATGAATGGCCACTCCGTGTTTGGTTACAGCGAGGATGATTTATTTATTTAATCAAAAAGTAACACAGCATTACAGTTTCCACCAAGGCACTGTGAAACTACAAAATACAAAACATGACTCACAAAAAAAAATACAAAATGCATACAAAAAATAAACAAATTAAACATTAGATTTGGGCGACGACGTAACAGCGTGGCTCCGTTGCGTCGTCTGACTCGGCGTAGGATTCGGCAGGTTGACCCGGAACCGCCGAAATACCACACCCTTCGGCTTTATATAGGACCAGCTTTTGCCCGCGGCTTCGCTCGCATTAGAAAGAGACAAAAAGTAGCCTATATCACTCTCCATCCCTTCAACTATCTCCACTTAAAAAATCACGACAATTCGTCGCTCCGTTTTGCCGTGAAGAACGGACAAACAGACACACACACTTTCCCATTTATAATATTAGTATGGATTAGTATGGATTTACAATCCTCATTCTAGGAATCGTAGTACCTCATTTTTTTAGCGCCACCTATTAAATACTATCATAACTACACTGATGATACCTACAAATTTATTTATTTTCAAAATGTGTGTTGACGTGATATCATGATATTAAAATAAATAAATATGTCATTTTGTTCTTATAAAAAATAAAAACACGCAAAAATATTTGGGGAAAATATGATTCGGCCACTTCCAGGCTGCGAACAGCGCCATCCAGTTTTAAGCCTCAAAGGCCCATACATTTCAAGGGTACGCCGACGCAAAAACGAAGGGGTGTTATAAGTTTGACGTGTCTGTCTGTCTGTCTGTCTGTCTGTCTGTCTGTCTGTCTGTCTGTCTGTCTGTCTGTTTGTCTGTCTGTCTGTGTGTGTGTCTGTCTGTGGCATCGTAGCTCCCGAACGGATGATTCGATTTAGATTTTGATTTTTTTGTCTGAAAGCTGAATTAGTCGGGAGTGTTCTTAGCCATGTTTCATGAAAATCGGTCGGTATGTCGGGGTATGGGGTTTTTTTCAAAAAAAAATTTTTTTTTTAGTTTATTCAGAAACCAAACAGTCACATAAATACATTATATATTGGCAATACAAAAATGTACTGCAAGAAAGGAAAGTAGCTACAAAAGACCTGGAGGTTCATAATTGTACATACTAAATAATGTTCACTTAATAAAAATATTATTATAAATTTTAATTTTGTGGTTATTTGTATGGGCTTTGTCAGTCCTGTATTATATCGTTCTTGTTGTTACTTTGGCTACGTCGGGCTTTCTAGGTCACAATGGATCTTTGTTCCGTCTTCTGTTCATTTATGAAACCATAAAGTAAAAAAGTTTTTAGATTTTATTTAGCGCTTGTAAGACTTTATATTATACAAAAGGATATTTTTGTGTTGAATAGGTCAAACTTAAACTTGGGGGAGGCTTGTACAGTTGACTACAAAGAGATGTATCCACTCTTTCACCTTATTGCATTGTAATAAGGTGAAAAATTTTGAAAAAAACCCCATACCCCGACATACCTACCGACCGATTTTCATGAAACATGGCTAAGAACACTCCCGACTAACTCAGCTTTCAGACAAAAAAATCAAAATCTAAATCGAATCATCCGTTCGGGAGCTACGATGCCACAGACAGACACACACACAGACAGACAGACAAACAGACAGACAGACAGACAGACGGACAGACAGACAGACACGTCAAACTTATAACACCCCTTCGTTTTTGCGTCGGGGGTTAAAAAGCGTACCCTTGAAATGTATGGGCCTTTGAGGCTTAAAACTGGATGGCGCTGTTCGCAGCCTGGAAGTGGCCACAATCATATTTTCCCCAAATATTTTTGCGTGTTTTTATTTTTTATAAGAACAAAATGACATATTTATTTATTTTAATATCATGATATCACGTCAACACACATTTTGAAAATAAATAAATTTGTAGGTATCATCAGTGTAGTTATGATAGTATTTAATAGGTGGCGCTAAAAAAATGAGGTACTACGATTCCTAGAATGAGGATTGTAAATCCATACTAATCCATACTAATATTATAAATGGGAAAGTGTGTGTGTCTGTTTGTCCGTTCTTCACGGCAAAACGGAGCGACGAATTGTCGTGATTTTTTAAGTGGAGATAGTTGAAGGGATGGAGAGTGACATAGGCTACTTTTTGTCTCTTTCTAATGCGAGCGAAGCCGCGGGCAAAAGCTGGTCCTATATAAATCATCCTTGCTGTAACCAAACACGGAGTGGCCATTCATACTGGTGGTCTGACTCTGTCGCGTGACTACAGAAGAGCGATAGGGGGAGCCACCTACGGCACGCTTAAGAGCGTAAGCGATTGTGACGTTGGCTAGGTACCATGAGATACAAGCTTAGGTTACGAAAGCATTAAGCTGGCTTGGATATTTGGAGTCTGTTCAAGGCTAAAACTAGAGCCAAATCAATACAGTAAGCTAATGACATTGCCTTGTTTTCTACGCGTTCTGTGTTTCAACTTGGTTTAGATCTAGAGTATGGGAATATACAGTGTGGAAATTTAATACGCGAATAAAAATAATTTATTTTTTGATCTGCAATTTAAAACAAACATTACGAAACATGATATAAATGATTCTTATATTTTTGTAACTAAATAACTTAAGTGAAACCAAGTTTTTTTGACAATATTTGAAAATAAGAATAAGCGGTATTTATTTGTTCAGTTAGGATTAGAAATATTGGATTGAAGTGATCTCATAATATTTTTTTTTTGCTAAAGGACCATGGGCAGAAATGTCCCCACCCACCAACAGAAATGAAACATGTCTCATTTAATAGATCTTAGCAACTTGATGATTTTTAGGGTTCCGTACCAAAAAGGTACAACAGGAACCCTTATGGTGCGACTCTGTCCGTCTGTCTGTCCGTCTGTCACATTCCTAAATATCTCGAGAACTACTAATGCTATCAACTTGAAATTTGGAATAGTTGTGAACATTGTAAACCTCTACAAATAGAAAGTATAATTTTTTTAAATATATTAATTTTAATTGTATAAAATGGCCAAAATGAAAGGGGGGCAAACTGTAAATTTCAAGTTACTAGGTCAAGTGGGGTATCGTTGGAAAGAGCTCAAATTGAACGTAAATAAACTATTTTTTATAATTTTTTTGTTGTGTAAAAAAAAAGAATTTTGAAGGAAAATGTAAAAAAAAAATACCGTTTCCCCCCCCTTATCTCCGAAGTTTACCAACGAAAAATTATGAAAATTTTAGTAAACATTGGTTTTATGCTATATATTACAGGAAAAATATAATCGTGTTTGTATTTTGAATACTTTTTTTTTAATTCACAAAAAACTTTTCAGATTTTCACCTTCAATTTACCCACCCTTGCGGATGTATATCGTACCTAAAATTAATACGAGATGTTACGTAAACCATCTTCTGTCCAATTAAGTAAAAACTGTTTAAATCGGTTAACATTATAAAGAATTATCCCTGAAAAACCAGGTCGCGCAAATTAGTTAGCAAATTGACCGGGAGATGGCGCTATACACAATAATACTCATTAGTGCCTATACTTTTGTCTTCTAGTCAAGTCATTAGAGTTATATGAAAATATGAGATTATTTTTACTAGGTAGTTTGAAAGAAAGTTTGTACGGAACCCTCGGTGGGCGAGTCCGACTCGCACCTGGCCGGTTTTTAGGGTTCCGTAGTCAACTAGGAACCCTTATAGTTTCGCCATGTCTGTCTGTCCGTCCGTCCGTCCGTCCGTCCGTCCGTCCGTCCGTCCGCGGATAATCTCAGTAACCGTTAGCACTAGAAAGCTGAAATTTGGTACCAATATGTACATTAATCACGCCAACAAAGTGCAAAAATAAAAAATGGAAAAAAATGTTTTATTAGGGTACCCCCCCTACATGTAAAGTGGGGGCATTCCAACCCCAACGTGTGATATATTGTTGGGTAGGTATTTAAAAATGAATAAGGGTTTACTAAGATCGTTTTTTGATAATATTAATATTTTCGGAAATAATCGCTCCTAAAGGAAAAAAAAGTGCGTCCCCCCCCCTCTAACTTTTGAACCATATGTTTAAAAAATATGAAAAAAATCACAAAAGTAGAACTTTATAAATACTTTCTAGGAAAATTGTTTTGAACTTGATAGGTTCAGTAGTTTTTGAGAAAAATACGGAAAACTACGGAACCCTACACTGAGCGTGGCCCGACACGCTCTTGGCCGGTTTTTTTACTATGACGAGGATCGCCATATGTATGGGGTTGGAAAACCGTGTTTTGTTTTTACATATTTTTTGCTCATTTCATTGAAAGTTTTTGTTTTTTTATTATACTAGTTGATTGATAAACAAGCATGCGGGGCTGCGTGATGTAAACAGTCACCGCAGCCTATAGACGGATGTAACAACTCATGGTTATCACGTACGCGTTACCGACCATGTGACGTAAAGATCTTATGCCACAATACCCAATAATTGCACTGCCATGTCTCACCCTTCAAACCGGAACACCGCCGCAATATGTAAAAACAAAACACGCTTTTCCAAGAAAACCCCATACATAGGGCGATTCTCGTCATACTAAAAAATCATCAGTTTGCCAAGATCTATTAAATGAGACATGTTTCATTTCTGTTGGTGGGTGGGGACAGTGCCCATACAAATTTGCCCATGGTCCTTTATCTTTTTGACCGCCAAATACGTGAGTTAGTCGGGAGTGTTCTTAGCCATGTTTCATGAAAATCGGTCGGTATGTCGGGGTATGGGGTATTTTTCAAAAAAAATTTTTTTTTTTAGTTTATTCAGAAACCAAACAGTCACATAAATACATTATATATTGGCAATACAAAAATGTACTGCAAGAAAGGAAAGTAGCTACAAAAGACCTGGAGGTTCATAATTGTACATACTAAATAATGTTCACTTAATAAAAATATTATTATAAATTTTAATTTTGTGGTTATTTGTATGGGCTTTGTCAGTCCTGTATTATATCGTTCTTGTTGTTACTTTGGCTAGGTCGGGCTTTCTAGGTCACAATGGATTTTTGTTCCGTCTTCTGTTCATTTATGAAACCATAAAGTAAAAAAGTTTTTAGATTTTATTTAGCGCTTGTAAGACTTTATATTCAATAGGATATTTTTGTGTTGAATAGGTCAAACTTAAAGTTGGGGGAGGCTTGTACACTGAGAGAAATTTGCATTGTGAATTTAACAAGTTCGACTTGTTGCGATTTATCCGTTTGAATCAGCCAAACGTATGTTTAAAACAATATGTGTCAGGTTGTTTTTATAAAATCGACTTGTTGATTCAAATATAGGTATATTGCCGATTCAAATGACAAGTAGCTTGTTGTTTGAACCAAAGAGCACGTAGGCGCTATTTTAACCAAAAAACTTGTTGAATGAACATGAAAACTGGTTGTATTTTCTCTTAGTGTACAGTCGACTACAAAGAGATGTATCCACTCTTTCACCTTATTGCATTATTGTAATAAGGTGAAAAAATGGATACATCTCTTTGTAGTCGACTGTACATACAGGATGGTTCAGGAGACGTGATCAGATTTACCAGATTCAAATCGTATTGTTTTGTTGCCTTACCTAAGTACAAGTAGCTGACCTTACTGAAGACGTCATTTTATACCTATTGATTTTGTTAAACATAAATTGGATTATAATAAATTTTTCACCACACCAACTGGCAAAGGCTTACTTTGCTATTCGAAAACAGATAGCAAAATTGCATTTTATCCACAAGAGTTTCATACAAATTTTAACTTGATGTCTTAAACTGGCTGGTAGAATTTACCTATAAATGATGATTTTAAATCATAAATATTGAATAAATTGATGGATCTGATTTAGTTTCATGTTTTATAGTCAGTATTTTGTTCGTGTTGGTGTGGTGAAAAATTTTGTGTTTCACTCAGCGGCAAAGTTTGTTTAAGCTTCGTGCCTTGGAACTCTCGCAACTCTTAAGATTCCACTTTTTGAACCACTCGCTACGCTCGCGGTTCAATATTGGAATCTTTCGCTTGCTCGGGTATCAATATTGGCACGTGCGGTTAAACAACAACTTTGCCCCTTGTAAAACAAATAACTATTGTATAGTGCCGTGAGTAGGTACGCATATTTTGTTATCATTATCTGTGTATGTGTATGTTCATGTGCTCCCCTACCCCTTTATGGGATACAGGCGTGATTGTATGTATGTATGTATTATCTGTGAGCAAGGGCGACGTATTGAAATTGGATTGGAATTGAATTACACCAAAATTGCTAGATCGATAAATGTCGATAGATACAGCCATAGAGTAGACCAAGCTATCACTGCATTCTATTTGCTATGACAAAAGGAGGTAATAGTTATTTGTTTCTACAAGGTGGCAAAGTGGTTCAAAAAGTGGAATCTTGAGCGTTGCGAGGGTTTCAAGACACGAAGGTTAAACAAACATTGCCACCGAGTGAAACACAAATTTTTCACCACACCAACACGAACAAAAAACTGACTATAAAACATAATACTAAATCAAATCTATCAATATAATCAATGTTTTTGATTCAAAATCATTATTTATAGGTAAATTCTACCAGCCAGCTTAAGACATCAAGTTAAAATTTGTATGAAATTACTTTGCTCTCTTGTGGATAAAATGCAATTTTGCTATCCGTTTTCGAATAGCAAAGTAAGCCTTTATCAATTGGTGAGGTGAAAAGTCATTTATTTATTTATCGTATGGCATTTAAGACAAGTCATCGTTTACAAAACAAGATGTATATGAAAAAACCTTTTAATATGACGTGTTAATAATAAAATTATTATATGATAGTTACATAATTCCCACTTAAACCTGTTCAAGTCTGTGCAAAGTAAACTTACTTAATAATATCAATAACGATTTACTTAAGTATTTTATACGCAGTTTAAATTCCTAAATTCACACAAGTAAAGGTACGCAAAAGCTATTATGTGTGATAGGACAAAGTTCACAATCATTAAACATGATTGATGACTTCCGCCTATGCGTACATTAGTTCGTAGATTCTTGAACTATTATGTGCCTATACCACGAGCTCTGCTTTTGACAATAGTACGTTACTCAAATGCGTTATCGTCACAGAAAATAACATTTTCCCCTCACTAGCTCGGAAACACGTGTTTTATCCTTTAATGCCAGCGGGTAAAAACGCATTATATCCACTAGTGGGTAAAATAATTTGACCTTGAATATCAGTCAAATTAACTGCTTTAAAATTGATAAAAGTAGGCGAATCTAGTAATGAAGATGATTTACCACCTGTGGAACTACTGGAAGCAGTGATAAACGCATTTGTTGCGTTGTATGTAGTTTTCTCGCTATAGTGAGGGGAAAAGTTTTGTGGTACACACGGGTGCAAATGTATTTTACTTCTCGCGTGTATTCAAAAACTCGCTAAGTTCGGATTCTATTCTCGAAGCACTCGCTTGGCTCGTGGTTCAACTTTGCAACTTTCACTTGCTCGTTTTTCAATTCCACACTCGCCGTTAAAATACAACTTTGCCCCCTTGTATAACAAATAACTATTATTGTATGAACAAACGAAGGGCGCAACAAATGCAAACGGTTACTTTACAGGAAGTTAAAATTACATACATTTTCCGAGAAGTTTTTGCTATCGCGTAACGTATTCTTAAACGTCATAACTCAATTAAGAGGTTCAGTTTATCGCCCTCATCTACCTAATTTCGCCAAACACTCAACATTAACGTCACAAATCGCGTTTTTGCATGTTATAGACGCGATTGCCCAGCCGTCGCCGTCGCGGGCCGTCGCTTACGCAAGACGCTCCCATATGAAGACAGCGGTTTGATCGCATCGCGTCGCATCGCGTCGCTTAAAATTCGCATGTTCATCGCTAGTTCGTCGCGTCGCATCGCCGTCGCGTTCCGTCGCCCACCTAAGACACGTCCATAGAGAGCGAAGGTTTGATTTCGTCGCATCGCATCGCATCGCGTCGCCGTCGCGAGTTCATCGCGAGTTCGTCGCTCACGCAAGACACTACGTCACCGAACAGTCAATCGTTGACGCTACGTGAGGTTCGAAACGCAGTCTGTCTCTGCCGCGTCACTACAGAAAAGCGGGAGAGCTAGCTACGACACGCTTACGAAGCATTAAGCGATGTGACGTTAGCTAGGTGCCCTGAAATATTGATCGCGTGCTGGTAATAAGTTACCGCGTTGAATGACACCTTTTAATGACTTAATGGCGTTTTCGGAAGGAAAAGTTCAACAATTTTATATTTACACGACTTCTTTTTATGGCGACGGAATATTACGTACTAATAGCTAACACGTTCATAAAACTATTTTTAATAAAAATGCTAAATAATCAAACGATTACTCACTCGTTAACATTTGTGAGTGTTCACGAGAAAACGTCCCACTTTGTCGATTGTTATAAAGCCGCTTTGTCAGTTTATTCATATAAAGATACAAGTAAATCACGCCTTAATGGTAACCGACAAAAAAATGGGATGTTTTACTAAACACACTCACATTTGTGTTTCGGTTTAGTAAAGTAAGCCGAATGCCACTCTGATATCAAATTTTTCCTTATAAGAAATGTTGTTTTGTGAATTATTGTTAAATGCTGGAACTTTCTTAATTAGTTAGATAACGCTTTTAATAGCGGCGTTAGTTGCCTTAAATTTTAGGGTTTCGTACCAAAAAGGTACAAAAGGAACCCGTGTGGTGCGACTCTGTCCATCTCTCTGTCAAATTTTTAAATATCTCGAGAACTTCTTTTGCCTATCGATTCGAAATTTTGGAATAATTATGAACATTGTTAACCTGTACAAAATGAAAGTGTTATTTTTAATAAGCTATTGATTAATAGATCCGAACTGTATCTACATAGTATGGATTTTCCGGTCTATTTCAAGTGATCAATGTTATCGATAAGTGCGCGAGTGGCTATCCATCAATACATCAAGCTAAACCAAACTGTCAGGCGAGATGTATAGCGCACTAATGGATTCTCTAGTAATGTGTACACACTTACCGAATACTCACTACAACGTAGGTACTAAGCTAAATACAATTAAATTAAAAACGAATAAAATTTCAAGTCTGCTACCTTAAGTTGACCCCCATGAAACTTTTTGTACTCCTCCAGCATAAAAAAGTATATGTTAAAAATGTTAGTTTTTATTTTCATAGAACGTGCATGGAAAACGTTAAATTTACCTCGGTTTGCGGCTTTTATAGGCGGAGTTTTTGGACCCATACAAGCTTTTGAAATGGAATCGATTGTTAAAATATCAAAAATATAAACTTTGTCAAAATTAGCAGTATTCTTGTTGTATTCTATATAATTATGTACCTATATGAATCTGCGCTTGGTATCTCGAAAGAAAATCCACCTATATAATTTGTTTTATAGGTACATATTTACATAATAAATAAGTTGGTTTATGTATAATTCTAAAAAAAAACTATTTTTGTTTCAGACTTTGCCAGCAACTCGGAAGAAAAAGTTATCAAAATTCTGCCTCTTCCGATATTACTCTTTTCTCATCAGTGTCAGTGTCAGAATCACAATAACATCAAAGATGATAGACGATAATTGAGCAAAATCAGCCGCGTAACCTTTTCATTTTCGTAACAACTGTGAAAGTGCCACGCTCGTAACCATGGAGAGGATTCATTAGCGTTGTGAGCTAGCAAGCTCCCCCACCCCGCTCAACCCATCAATGCTAAACTACAGACTAGTTTCAACACATTTCTTGAAGCAGCCGTAAATCGTATAAACCAAATAAAACATTGACTGTTTGTGCCGTACCAATATGTGCCGTGACCGAGACATGTCGGTGCAAAGGAGTGACATCATCAAATAGACTCCACCTTCTAGACTAGTAGTAAATTAAGTGTCGAGTTTCCGTCAAAACGGCGCGGGTTTCCGCCATACCGTTTCGTTTTGTTTTTTTCTGTTTATTTTATATCAAAGGATAAGCAATAGCCCGGTGGTTGAGTTTGGTTTTGAATTACTGGACGGGGTTCAGCCCGAAGGGGCCCCAAGCGACCTGGCCAGCCGCAGTCGGGACAACATTTCCAGGATATTGGACTCCATAGTTGGTGCCGCTAGATACTGCATTGTAAGTAAACCTAAACAGTTTTTATTTTTATGTGACAGTAATTTTGGTGCGTCAAGTTTGAGACATGAAGCTATCTCATAAACATAATTCGTAATGGTTTTGAGCGCGCTTTTCATAAATTTAGAGCTATTTTAAATGCCCCAGAAGTTTACTGTGAGTAAGAATATTTGAGCTAGATTTCGTGCTTTATCGTTCGCGCTAGTCGAATGATTCCCGAAGACTAAATGTTACCGTGCAGGTATTGTAGGTACCTACTGTTCGCGACAAGCCGATTTGGCATTCGAGACGCCAGACGACTGACTGGGTGTAAGTTATATAACTTTATTTCCAGCATGCCGTTCTGGTTGGCTTATAAAGATAACAAAACTTTTTCCCGTACGAAATATACCCACCAAAGTCATGGTCTATATTTGTACCTTTTCGTTTGACATAAAAGTTAAATAGATTATTAGATGACCTCGATCATAGGAAGGTAGAATATAAGGTAGAATAAGGTAGAATTTTTAAATTGAAATAGGATCTTTCTCGGCAGTTGCGACACAACGAGTTTAAATTCACACAGTTTTCGCTTGTGGTGTGATTCGTGCAAAATAAATGGTTCCTACTATGTAGGGCTCATCCATTAGTTACGTCACACCAATTTCATGATTTTTTGACCCCTCCGTCCCCCCTTATTACACGTCGTCTCACTAAACTACACGTGACGTCACATTCAGATTCTTAGTTTAGGAAGCTAAAAATCACAAAACACTTTGAAAGTAACTTTTCATTTGGATTGTTTAAAGTTATTTATTAAGTCAACAAACATTCACTATTCTTCCTCACGCACTCTTTCATATGTTGTTTTTTTTTTTAACGTTTTGCAAATATTTTGTGTGTGACTCACAAACAAGTCACATTTTGTGGACCCCCTCCCCTGTCTAGGTGTGATGTAATTAGTGGATGAGCCTCTACTGTATTCTTTTTGTAGTTTTATTTTAAGATAGTTACCTACATACAGTTCCGCTCCATTATTACTGTGTGTAGGATATTGACTATAATATAAAACGACACACGACGATGTATTCATTACCCATTAGTGTGTGTGTCGACATTTGCCTTGAAGGATCATACAGTAGTTTATTTAGACTGGTTTATTTCAATTTAATTCAGCACTTGCTACAAATGGCAGTGGCATATTAATATATTATTAGTAAAAGCATGACAGTAGCGTAGTGGGTTTCCATTTTAATAAATACGTTGCATCGATGTTTAATTTGATTAAGTGAAGAAGAGATAGCAAATAAATTAAATGGATAATTTTAATATTTCAACGAGGACCTGATTGAAATGGAACTGCCAGTTGGGTATTCATTAATTTTCATCACACCCGCACTTTAAATGTGCTATTGCACGCAGGCGGAGCATGAGTTATAGAAAAATTGTTCTCCCAAGGGAATAATGAAATTTCTTGTACCGTACTTAACTTTTTTACATCTATTTACATATTTTTAACATTGCGAGTGTGATGAAAAACATTGTGTGTAACTCGGGGAGTATGAATATTACTAACTTGAGTCTTTAAATCGCTTCGGCAAGCCGTCACGATATATATACTCTCGTTAGTAATGTTCAACTTCCTCCCCTTCTTGCACAATGTACTATAATCTCTACTCGGGATCGTTCTTTAAATACACCCCGAAGTATAATAAGAATCAAGTCTCTTTTTGATATTTAACAAATTTTTGCCTGGCTTCTAAAAGGCACATTGATAAAGTCCTTTATAGAAGATATTCACTTTTTGAATTTCATGCATTGTTCTAGTTACAGCATGCAAAGTTCAGACTACATTGTACCGCGGTTAACAATATCAATATAATTTTACGGCAAGCCAGTTCGAGTTGTCGCAAACAGTACCTGCGTTATGTACGAGTAGGTATATAGAGAAAATATATATGTTGCACTAGATCCATACATGGTTTAATTTCAGAATCCTCACATAACGGCCTTTGGAAATTGGGGATTTTATTTCGAGTAAAGTTTTAAGTCAGAAGCGAACATGGTACAATTGGAAATACTGCAGGTACTTTTAAATTCATAGGTGATGGGGCTTCACATTGTGATATCATTATGTAGAACGTAGTGAACCTATTCTATTTACCAATGATAGCTTTATATTCGCTTCTATTTTATCATAATTGGTATGGGAAAAGTTTCTAAAAAAATTGCCAGTAAAGTAGATTAAATATGTTGGATATATGATTTTATTTAGTGCGATACTTTTCCTGTAACCATTTCTTTCCAACGGAAACCTTTATGCGTAGGTACGTAACAGAGCCGTTATTTGATGAAAATGCTTTTTAATCAGATTAACTGTAGTTTTTAACGTTGCTTTAACACGTTACGTATGCATCTAAGTAAGTTATATTAGACATATACCTACTTACGTATAATTATGTATATTACCTTTATAGTGATATTAACACCATATCCCAAGCATATAACACCTGTTCATTCACGAATCTGAATCCCATTTAAAGCCGCAAATACAATATATCAGCTTATCCCACCTCGAGTTTCACATTTGGGCACATTACACCAATACATTGTAACAACTGGTAGGGTTACGGGCACGAAAGCGAGTGCTCGAGCGAGCGGCCCGTTGTTATAACTGGGCCCGGGTGGCGTGCGCAGTGCTGCGAGCGGGAGCGTGAGCGGGAGCGAGCGCGGACCGCGGACGAGATGGCAGCGCCCGAGTGCGAGCGGGAGGCGCGCAAGCGGCGCGAGCGACGCGACTCTGGCTGCGCGCACGAGCGGAAAGAGCGGCGGCCGCACAGCGAGGAGCGAGCGCCGCCACCGCCGCCTCCTCCACCACTACACGACCATAACCGTCTTGAGGTTAGTTTTAATAATACTTACCTAAGTAGTATTATAAGGTACTCGCGCCTAAGATCCGTTTCTTAAGTTTGCTTTATATATAGATACATTAGGGTCTACATAGAATCGAATTAACTTATTGGGTCGACGTTCGATACTACTATCTATAATATGTAATTATAGATAGTACTATAAACAAGTCAGTAAGATTATGTTCATGTTAAAAAATATCGATAGATCATTTGAGGCGCAGTAACTTATTCTTTATTTTACAATTAACATTGAGGAAACCAATTCCTTCCATCTTAAAGATTTGTGATCCAGCTGTGAGCTTATTTAAAACATTATGATATGAAAACACAATGAAACCCCATACCACCATTAACGTCTCGTAATACATACTGCATATTCATTGGCGCTAAAAAAGCCACTAAACAACAGTCGTGCATCGACACACGTAAGACGCTAGTGTTGTTTAGTAGCGTAGTTTGACTCTATTCCATTTATTAACTATAAGCACTCGTGTATAGTCGGAGCGTCGAGCGGAGCGGTTATCGCGCGCCCGCCGCCCGCAGTTCGGCGGCAAGCGGCGGCGCGCGCCGGCCCGCCAGCACAAGCAACCCAAGGAGAACGAGCTCGATGACGTGCGGACAGCCACCCCGCCGCACTTGGACTACACCCTGCTGCAGAAACCACAACGTATGTAATAGCACATGTATAAACCAAGTACTCGAGTGTAGGAGCGTCGAGCGGAGCGGTTATCACGCGCCCGCCGCCCGCTGTTCGGCGGCAAGCGGCGGCACGCGCCCGCCCGCTGGCACAAGCAACCCAAGGAGAACGGGCTCGATGACGTGCGGACCGCCACTCCGCCGCACTTGGATTACACCCTGCTGCAGAAACCACAACGTATGTCAATGTTTCCGTCTAACGGCTCAGCCACGACATTGGTCTAAGCGCGACAGCGGTGAGCGGCAACCATACTTTGGAGCGAGACACAGCGATGGGACTTTTCATTCGCACGTATGGCTGCCGCTCACCGCTGTCGCGCTTAGACCAATGTCGTGGCTGAGCCGTAAATAGTCCGAAAAAATTAAGTTTAATGAAAGATTTTTAAGAATCTGTTACATTCAGTTCTCAATCTGTAACTTCGCCTGTCGATTTCTAACCATAAGCAATGGATGATCATCATTATCTTTCTCGCGTTTTGTCGGCTTTTTACCATGGCTCATGAGAGCTTGGGGTTCTCATCCCTACAAATTTAGTGCGTTGTGTGACCACACTAATATAGCTTTAGAAAACAATTGTCATGTGACCCTGACCTTCTAAATCGAAGGAGAAAACATACTTACCCACTTCCAACCGAAAACATTATTCTTTTTTGTGCATTCAATGCACACTATTTTTTTTTAATAGCTACTGCTGGACAAGGCACCTAAAGGCCCCTAGATTTCCAATTAATTTCCTCTAAGAAAATGTACACCTACCTATATATACCTACTCGTACTAATGAATAGTTGGAATGTTCTAGTATGCGAGGAACCAGAGACCTTAGACGCCAGTGCCTTCGGTGCGTCGGCGGCAGAGGACGCGGCGGCAGCCGAGCGGATGCGTCGGGATGAGCGCATCGTGGCGCCACACTCGCGCCGCGATCAGCCAGCGCCTGACCGCCGCCTTGACAAGATCACCAAGAAGGTATGGTGGCCGAGGTGGCTAATAGACGGCAGCCAGAGACCCCTGATAATTAAAGATGAAGGTTTATTTCCAAGTTGAAAATCAATTAAAGGTACCTAATAATTAATGCAACAACAGTAAAAGCGACGAAGTTCGCTGGAGGGCGTCGTTAATTTTAATAGTTAGACGTTTATAAAAAGGTACCTATTGTCTAACCGCTGCTGGCAAAATATAATGGCGACAGAGGAGCTGACCTTAGTTAATTTTATCGTTTTTGAATAATTATGAACAGTTCTATTATTAAAGAGACTGAAATTTTTTGAGGCGAGAGTTGAGGGAATGGTGTTAACCCATGGTTATAGATTTTCAAACCTTTAGGTGGAACAAGTCACTTCCCTGGGGACTGGGGACTTCCCTGGGGACTTTTCTCCTCAAAAAGTGCAGGTCCATAATTTGTACTAGAAAACCAAAATAATCACTCACGTTGCACCTTAAATTTCAGATCAGCGTGCTCAAAAAGAACATCACGAAGCACGAGATAGAGTACGAAGCGAAGCACGGCTTCGCCATCACGCCGGGCGAGCGCATCACCGACGTGCAACTCACGCGCATGTACGAGACCCTGCGGCGGCTTCAGGTGACGCATCGCTACTTCTTTATAGCCTATGTGTGTGTCCCTGTTAGATGATGTGATATTATGTTTTGTTATCTTGTCCACGTGGCGAAACCAGGTGAGGTCGAGCAGCTTTGCTTACCTGCAGGGTTAGCACATAATTGCCGCGAGAGGAGGTATGTCGCCGTGAGATAGACTACCCGTCCTTATGTCATTGATACAGTTAGAAGAAGACGTGTGATCTATCTCGTGGCGACATATTCTCGCGGTAATCCTGTGCTAAACCTACTGGGGTAACCAACTGAGGGAAGTCTGGCTGGAAGGCCTAATACCAAATTACAGACGGATCGACGAGGCCCAGATAGAGCTACGCGATCTTCAAGCGGCTAAATAGCGTCGGATCGGGCATGACGTGGGAAAATCTAGTGTCGTGGCGTGTGTCAAGAGATGGCAGTCTTGCACTGTGACTACACATTTTATTTTGACAGTAATTCATTAATTCTCTTTATGCTTGATCCTCCTGGATAATACTAAGTATCTACTCCATTATTTTTGCTTCAGGCGGAGAAGCGGTGCATCAAAGCCGACCCGGTGGAGTACGCCCTCAAACTACAGGCCGCGAAACAGCAGAAAGAGAGAGACGACAAGCTAGACGCAGCACTGAAGAGTGAGAAAGCTATGACTGAGGTTGTGAAGGATATTGAGGAGGTGATCTATTTGACAGCTTTGAAATATGTCTTTGATATGCAATACATTACTAGGTTTAGTATTGATTGAAGAAGGAAGAAGAATTTGATGTGAATTTGACGAGATGAATATCAATATAGGTAATTATATTACGATCATAAATGGATCCACCATCAGTATGAAAAATGCAGCTATATAAGCTACAAATCCATCTCACTTATTTATATTTGAGGACTCTGATTAGAGTACGCACAAACGGGAGTGTGGTAGGGAAAGCGGATAAGCGGATGTCATTCCAGATCCAAAGTAGAACCCAAGTCGTGAAGTTCTTCCACCTTATATGAAAAACCGTAGCCAAACACTAATGACATCGAATTCTTATGACTCTTGTGATTTTCATATGTATGTAAACAAAATATCCTTTTTACAGTGGTTAGAAGGATGCCGCCAAGCAGCCGGACGGCTCACCAGCGTCGAGAATACCTGGACGAGCGCGCAGTTAGCGGCCGAGAAGTCCTGCGTGCAGCGAGCACTGCTGCGACTCGAGGCGGCACGCGGCCGGCCGCCAGCGCATTCCGCGGAACGCGGCGCCGCTAGGCATCTTTACGAGAGATATAGGGCTGTCAAGAGGGCGCTGGCGTCTTCTAGACCTGACGCGGTAAGTAACTAGTCTTATTTTCTGGGAACCTATTATATTGACCTAATTTCTGGTCAAATAAAAATACATCAGAATTCATGGATAAGAGCCTAGATAGCGGCCGAGGCAATATAGGGCTGCCAAGAGGGCGCCGGTTCTTCGAGACCTGATGCGGGAAGTGATTAGTCCCATTTTAGCAACAATTCTCTCTTTTCGGCCTTTTATTTCTAGTAGGTCCAAGTCATTTTTTTTCTCATAATAATGGCAACCGCGTGTTGTTTCCCAGGTCGGTGGGACGAATGGGGAGTTGGCGACAATACACGAGCACGAGGCGATGCTGTTCAACACCAGCGTGGACAGCTCCAGCGACAGTCAAGAGAAACCTTCCGACTCTTCACAGGTATTAGGGCTTTATATAATGGCTTGAGGAGTAGGTACCTCGGTGTTCCTGGGGCCCTCCCATTATAGCTAGGAGACGGCGAGGGGGGTTTAAGTGGGCAAATCAAGGGTCTCATCAACCAAAGGACTCCCACATAACCCTCACAGGCCCGTCCTAGCAACTGGGTGGAGTGAGTGGTGTGCTTATTGCGTTTCCCCTAAAAAAGGTAGTGTCTGCACCCACCCGGAGCAAGCGCGTGGTGTCATGTCAAAACCCGACTGATTCCACCAAATTGCTACTTACAGGAGACAACAGAGACGCCTCTCCAGTCGCCCCCCACTCGCGATGTTGAAGAGCCCCCCTCCTCCACATCATCAGCCAAATCTGGCACCACCAGCGAGGAGGCCACGCCCTGCAACGAGGGCCTGCACTGTCTCGGCCTCGAAGACCTGGCCAGGGCTCTTGGAGAGGCGAAACTGCAGAAATGTGTAAGTTATAATAAGTATTAGATTTAATAGTATTTTATGCAACTGGTGGTTAAAAGAGGTCAAAAAAGGCGAGTGGCGTGGGTAACAATTTGAGGCGAAGCCGAAAATTGTTAATAAAGACGCCACGAACATTTTTTGACTCAGTTAAACACCGTTGCATACAATACTTTTTCTACGACCAAGCACTTTGAAAGAAAATTATAAATTCAACAAATACCTACCTTCAGTCATCTTATAGCTATCTAGTGGACCACACCACCTACCATTTTGAATATGCAGTTTGAGTGCAAACATGAAAATAAAACTGTCTATGGTATGGTTCTCTGAATACTGGCCACTAAGACGAATTGAGCCGCATCGAATCGAGTTCTCATACATTTGAATTCGATTTCATACAATATTTTAATTTTCTACGATGAAGTGAGTGGTTTGTTAAGTTGGTAGCAATGTTTTATAGAACTTTAACAGCTATTTCGTGCTACTGCTACTAAATGTTTTCCGGGTATAGACTAGATAGACTTGTCCTGACATCTTTTATGTAGGGTTTTAAAGATCTATGCACGACCTTGTAACTCACGAATAACAGTACGGGAGTAGAAAAAATATGTTAAGCGCGTTACTCACGTATTAAATTCCATATAACGCTCGACATGTTTCGATCGAGTAGCGAATAGCAACCCCGCCTTTACTGGTAGAATGCGCGGCGCAAACATATTTTAAATATTAGGGGGGAGTTTTATAGTTAAAAGTATTCAGATTCGAAAATATTCAGTTTACATATTTCATGATGGGAGAGTATTTGAATATTATTTAAATGTGACGTTTTCAATCAATCCATTATCAGTTAGAGCTGTTATTGCCAAAAAGTTTAGGTTCTTTTTGTTTCTTTTCAGGATTTAATAATTAATTTGAACCGATAACCACATTTGATTTTATGTGAACGGTGTGAACGGTAACATTCTTAATGACATGATTGACGATCTGCCTGACTTAGTTTGAAACCGACAGCCCCGGGTCGAAATCCTGGTATAAGGGCATTTATTTGTGTGACGAGCACGAATATTTGTTCCTGAGTCAAGGGTGTCTGCTATGTATTTAAATATTAATATACCTGTTATCTCGCAATCATTCATATATTTATATGAAACGCAGGTACAGTAAACGGCCATAAAGAATGCACAGTATCGGTTTTTCGTCTTCGTAGAGCGTTGTCTCTAGAGATGCAACGAATAGTTGTTTGGCCGGATACCGGATACCGAATATTCGGCCCAACCATCGGCCGATTATTCGGTATCCGGCCGCCGAATATTCGGACAGCAGAATTTTACCTACAATACCTACAATTTAAGCGGGGAGCGGGCGCGTCGTGCAGGTTTTGACTTGTTTCGTAGTGAACTTCGCGCGGAGTTCGTTTTTGTTTAAATGTTTTTTTTTAATAATAAAGGGCTAAAATTATAAGTATTATGACCGTAACTGTTTTTTTTTACATTTAATTTGTTTACCCCAAAATCAGTCAATCAAAAATAGCACATCCGGTATCCGGCCGGATAGTACGTCACTATCCGGTATCCGGCCGAATAGGCCGGATACCGAATAGTAACCGAATATTCGGTGCATCTCTAGTTGTCTCTTTCTTGCTTATGTGACGTTAATTGTCTCTTTCCAAAGACCGACGTGCATTCTTTATGGCCGTTTACTATGTTATACTTTTATATTTGTAGCCACAATGCAAGTGTTACTGGGCTTTCTGAAGGACGTTAATATTTATCTATTTAATTTTCCTTCATATTTATTTTTCATTTGCAAACATTGGTATAAAACTTTAATATTTTATCTTTCAGGTACTACGCAGAAGCATAAAAGAGTACGAAATAAGCTTCGAACTCCAAAACAGTAGGAAGGTTCAGCGGGATGACAAGAAAGGCCGCGAAGAAGAATATCTCCGATATAAAGCAGTGAAGGCAAGAATCAAACTGCTTAATGCCCTCATTAATAAACAAAAGACTTTGAACTTTTAGCTGAAATGGGAATGCTATAAGTGAAATGCTTTGTATTGCAAAGAAGATTGCAAAAGAGTTTACGACTCAACAACGGTTGGCCGCTCTAAGGGTATGCGGGGAACAGTAGGATTCCTACTCGAAGAGAACGTAAAAGAAGAGAGTATTTTCATGAAGGATAACCTGAAGTGAATTATTATGATGGATATCCTGGAGAGAGTTGTTATGACGAGCAATGTTGAAGGTGCCAGAACTCATGGCTCTCCCGACACTTAGTGAGATGGCACATGTACGTAATGAAATGTTGGGCTCAAACCTTTGCGCCTAAAAATGCAGAAAAGAAAACTGTGGAGGAACCTGGTATTCAACTCATGGAAATGATATAATTGGCAAGCTACTCTTGAAAACTTAGTAACGGATAGTAACTTATCTTATAAGGAACGAAAATATTTGTTCTATCAGCCAGATTAATTTCTTTCAGAACAAGGGACTGTGAATATGTATCATCAACAACCAGGCAAATGTCCCAATTTTGTTATAATTCTATTTATAATAAACCTTACTTATTTAAAACTAAAAACTCTCTAAATTACTTTTTCCGTGGAGAGACCCCAATGGGGCATCTCTTGTTGTGCTATTCGAAAGTTTTTTTAACCTCAAAGGGAACTTTTCTTACAAGCCAAGGAGGAGAATTTATTGGCCATAACAACATACCTAAGTAATTTGGAATGTGACTTTGAAACACGTCGTTTTATACCTACTAAAGTGCACGCTAATATGACTACAAAATTTGCTTATTCATTTGATACCTTAGAGTACAATAATTGTTAGCAAATTTTGCGATATCTTTTTTGATACTTTGTAGAAATGTCATTATTAGGACAAGTACCTATAATAAATAAAGTGGATCAAGGAATTGTGTAGTCCAAAGGGCGAATAAGTATTGTGTAAAGTGCTTCCCTTGATCGATGAAATCTGATGCAAAAATATTTGTAGAACGTACGAAAATTAAGTACCTTGAAGTTATTGTACATCAAATAATTGGAGACACAAATCTTAATAAAGGTCAATCTTAATTCATAGGTAAGTTGGTTTGAATTCTTTGAGTGCCGTTACCTGCTTAGGTGCGTTCTCTATTCGTGGTCACTTTCCTCTTAAAAAAGGAAATGTTTATAATAGGGTAACGCTACGAACGAACTAAAGGTCTCAGTCTTTTACTCTAAGGGCCACTTGCACCAACGAAAATGGAGGGGTAACCCGAGGGTTAACCCACCATTTTATATGGAATTTGACAGTTGACAGCCCACTAACCACAGAACTTAATTTAGATAGAAGAAACAAATTCATATATTTGTATAGGGGCCGAGCGTGTCAAATTTTGTACTGAAGTTGATTCTTGCCTGTAATTTTAAATATGTCTCAGGCTCTTGATTGTTCATAATTTTTGTGTTGTTGCAATTGAATATCACGTAACGAGGCATTTTTTATGTTTTGGTTGACTTCAACTTACAAAAATTGACGCCCGAAAGCTGCAAGCTGCGAGTAAAGACGGACAACTCAGTGGATTTCACTGAGTTCATTTGACACGCTAAGTAGATACGTTTGCTTGATCTATGGTATATATGACATCTGTGCCACTAACCCTGAGTTAAGTGGTTGGTGCAAGTGGGTCTAAGGGGGATATATTTCCCATATACGGCATTTCAAACGCAACTCAAGTTCTATTTTCAATGACTCACCATGACATTTGACTGTCATCTTTGAACTATTTTTAGGTCTATGACCAGAATGTTGAACTATGCGTTACAATCATCCATTAATGTACTCGTACTACCTACATAACCTGATAATATATCACCGAGCGTCGAGTAAAATTTTTATAACATTTCGACAAATGTATTCTTTGTAAAATACTTATAAATGCTGTTGTTATTAGAAATTATATGAAGTGTAAATAATAGATATATAGGTAACTTACGTTTACGAATCGCATGTAATACAAGATTGCTCTGTGTTCTACAATGATTACGAAACGCATCCGTGAGTTTTCTTTGAACTAGTACAACTTGTGCTGAACTGAATGGTTGAAAGCTGTCGGTTTACGACCAGTGGCCTATTTCACAATAGTGACTGTCGCCCGACAGTGACACTTCGCCGTTCATTGCTTGTTCAATAAGGAAATATTGAATACTGAGTAACAATGTTGCTAATCAACCCAGAAATGGGCACAGAATTGTCAATGTCACTGTGTAGTGAAATAGCCCAAGTTACATATGTATCATAATGTGGGCTATCAGAAGAAACTTTTGATATACTTATCTATTTGTTCGTCTAGAATAATGGACAAACCTTTAGCTGTGACATCAGAGTAAAGGTAAAACGGGTTCTGAATTTTTGAATTGGGTAAATAAATAATGCTAGTCCTAGTACTAAGTATATATTTAAAAATCCCTGTCTATATATTTACATAAGGGAAGTTCGGTTGCCATGATTTAGGCTGCTAGTTTGTTTTGAATCTTCTTTTAAAGAGGAACTTACATAGATTCGCTAATAATTAAATTATTGAAAGTAATAAAGATATTGTCTAGTGATAAGCTACTTACCTGTGATTTTTATTATTATGTAATGTTCTTGTAAGACAAGAATGTCTTTGATTAGATGTTTTTATTTTATTGTTATTATACGTCCGATGATTTCATTTAATGTCGTTTTGACCTGTTTGTGTTGTATTTATAAATATTGTCGATTTTTATGTGTCAAAAGTGACCTGAATGATATGTGTTAGAGGTGTTAAACTAGTGCACCTTCTTTGTGTTGTTTCAAAAAATCTTATAGTCAGGTCAGAAATTAAAAAAAGGATTTTATACAGGAAAACTCACTTTTTATGGTAAAAATAACATTAACATGTATCCGGACTGCAATTTTATACATTTAAAGATATTATTATAAAATGATGTGTAGCTTGTGGTAGATACCTTCAAGGTATCGAGGTACCAGTAAAATTTGTACATAAATACATATCTTTATAAAAATGACGGTAAAACATCACATTTTTCTGTAAGTCGTTTAATGGGAAACGAAATATGTTAAGTTTATTGTATACTACAAACATGTCCTTCCAGATATTTAGAAACATAGCTCTGGTACCTACCTAGCTTGAGAGAAAACTTGTATGGTTGAACGCTGATGTACCTTGCCTGATGTTAAAGAATAATCAGTCAGTAATTAGGTAGATTTCTGTAAATTGCCATGATTATCCATATACGAATATGTTTAAAAATAAAATACTGATCTATCCGACTGCGTATTATTTATTGACTTACTGCATTCCTTCATTATAGTATACCTAAGAAGAGGTAAGCAGAGATGTTAAAAAATAGATAGTGCAATGTATTTAAATACAAAATGCAAATACTTTGGTTTTTTACCTATTTCAAATGAAAATACAAAATAGTTTTACAAAAAGGTATTTGAAATAGGTATTTTCAAAATACCTTTATTCAAATAAAATACTTTTTTGACTGTCTCCGAGTCTTTTACCTAATATTATAAAAATCGAATGAAAGAGTTATATTGCACTATGAAAAAAAATCCTAAAATAATAGTAATATTAATTAAGCATACATTACAGCTGTACTAAATATAAATAATATTTTTTTTTTTTATAGAAATGCCTACAGTCATTACGTCATTAGGTATAGGTATACGAATTGATATGGATTTTCACCGATTTTTCGATGTTCACGGTCAGGGTGCTTTGGGATCTTGTAACAAATCGCTTACTTTTTTTGAACCTTAATTATGCGCTTCCGAACGTGTTGGACCGGTTAGTACATAACTTAGTCAGACAAAGAAAAAATAGAATACGCGCTCGGTACCATCTTGGTACTATCTATCTTGCATCAAAAAGTGACAAAAAGCATTTTGTATTTTGAAGTGGTAGAAAATGCAAAATACTTGTACTAAAAAGTATTTCAAATAAAATACAAAATAGTTTTCGATAAAAGTATTTAAAATACCAAATACAAAATAGGTATTTTGTATTTCTATTTGAAATGCTTTTATTTCAAATAGTTAACATTTCTGGAGCTAAGGACTAGGAATCAGTTAGGTAAATATTATTTACTTTTTTTGTAGGAACCAAGAGATGATTTATAATGATATGTGCGAAGCAAAGTTCTTACACTGATTTAAACTTTCACGATTTTTACACATGTTTAAAATTGCAAACGGGACTTAGGTAAGGACTCCGAGACCACGGAAACAATGCCGTCCTTGAAACATCGGAGGTTAGTGCTTTAAACATAGCAATACGCGATTAAGACCCGTTTGCAATTTTAAATAAAGTTCTTAAATTCGACTTCACACAGCTGGATATTATGGGGCACTTTGTGTAAATTATACCCCCCAAGTACACGGAAACCTGGTAATATAGATAGAATATGTTCACAATGTTTTTCATCACCATGAAAAAGTACCTTTGCGGGAAAATAGTTTTAAATACTTATCAAAGTATACTTTGTCAAACAAGTCTGTCAGTAAATAAGAACAAAGAAACTATATGCATCCTTTTCTTTAGGGTGCTAATAGAAAAGGATACCTATAGTTTTCTTTGTTTTTATTTACTGACAGACTTGTTAGACAGAGTATAAGTACTAACTCTTACGTATTTCCAAGAGATAACCTCTGTGCCTGTGTGCCTGATATCGGACCGTTCTTGAAATCGTTTAGGTAACATTTAAGAGACAGTGGTTCTTGTTAATCGTAGCACCCAGGCAGTTAAGTACCTAAACAATGAATATTATGTCCACAAACCTACTCTTAAATATCTAATACCTAAACTAACTATTTTGGCTCCGTGATCCAAAGGGAATCTTGGCCTCCGAAATGAGGGATCGCCACCTGTCCCGATCCTGCGCAGCCTCTTGCCAGTCACTGACTTGAAACTGACGCAGATCCGCCACCACACTGTCCTGGGTGCCCTCTATTTCGCCTATCATTAATTCGCATAATTTGAATTCGCATAACAGATTTGGCATAACATTATTGTTCATAACATTGAATAAGCATAATATTAAAAATGCATAATTCTTATTTCGCATAACAATGAATCTGCATAATTGAAATTTGCATACTATTATTTCGTATAACTTTAATTATCCTAAAATGAATTGCCATACTTACTAAATGTATGGAGCAAGCGATTGGATCAATCAGGGGCTGATTTTCCAATTTCGAGCGCTCGATTTTGAGTGTTTAATTTTATACTGTCTCACTTATTAGGCATGAAAAAAATAGGGATAAGTAAGGTACATCGGGGCAAATCCCGAGTGGGGGGCAAATGTAACTGGTCAATTTCTTCCATGTTTTACAATGTTTGCATTATTAAAAAAAAAAAAAACTGTTTATTTTTAAGAAACATACCTACATGCATTTATGAACTCAACTGCTAATCTTAAATTAAAAAGATTATTTGAGTTAAGGAGTCTTTATTTTATTTATACATTACTTATTAAGTTTTTTCGTTTTTCATAAGTGTTTTTCAGAAAATAGAGTGTCTACTAGTTATGTAGTAGGCGTGTTCAGTGGATACATGTAATAATGGAATAATGGAAATAGTGTAATAATGGAAAAAATGGATTAGATACAATTGCCTTTTAGTCTAGATTTGCCCCGCTGTACCTTACTAAAGAAATTGAAAATCTATCATTTACCAGAAAAGTAGATTAGGTTAGAACTGTGACCCCTACACACAATGCGCTGTGTAACTAAACCTCCGCTCACCTTACTTATTTACTTACTTGACTAACCAACAGTATGGCTAACCCCCCTTTAAATATACCCCATAAATTTGGCCTTCGTCATCGTCTAGTGCGAGTATGTAGAACCCTTCGATGTGAACCGCGATAACCCAGATCCTTTAATGAGTAACAACTATATTTTGAACTCTAGTTAAATTTTAGTTTATAAATATAGATAACCAATTATTAGAATATACTATAAATTGAAACGTTACAGAAAATAGGGAGTTATAATAAGAATAATGATGTAATGTAAATATTTTGGGTTTTTGAACTAATTTATTGCAGCATTTGTGATATGAATATTTAAAATATTTTTGTAATCATCCGCTACGCCTTATTAGTGGTCCCGGCTTGGGCAAGGGCTTGCGATACGGTATGGGACCCCTGACCTGATCAAACCACTTTATCAGGATCCTAAGCAAGTAAGCCTGAAGAGCTATCTATCTACGAACTAACCCCCTTTTGTTTTGTTTCTTTTTCCCTAGCTAATCCCCCCTTTCCCCTATACTGCTAATAGACCATAACTTCTCGATCTTTCTAATGTTTCAACGAAACACCGAGTAGTCGCTAACTTTTATGAGAACTAAGTAAGTCTACTAACTTTTTTTAAGCTTTTGACTTTCCATCAGTGGACGGCGCTCGCATGCCACTGGACCCTATAACAAACAAATCCTTTTATTCCAAAGACAGTTTGTTTCCCTAGCCAATTAGATAGAATTTACCTTGAATAAGCAGTTAGCAACACTTAGCGTTCCGCAGCTACACCGAGAGATCAGAAATTGCTACCACAATTATTAATTACACTCAGATAAATTAAGTATTAAGAGATTTTATGATTTACCAGTTTTACCACATATTTTAAGATAGTAAACACCACATCTAAAGTCCATTTAATCCATAGAAATACACGCCTATCAATTATACTTCAAGACCAATCGTAAAACAACCCTAATTCATAGAAATAGTGTGTGACTCTACCCTACTCCTATCGTTTATCCTACTCTAGCATATCTGAACCACAGATCATCACTTACCATAGATCTTGAGTTCAGAATATGCACAAGTGTATCCCTACTAGAACTGTACAGTTCAGCCAGCGAAGCTGAGATAGGCAACCTATAGGCTTGAGTTCTGATCCCCCCCTCTGCGTCCGCAGACTAGGTAGCAGAGAGTAGACCGCCCTATCCGTGCATATATCCAGTATTCTAGGACACTCCAACACCAGTCACCTGAGGAGACCCAGCTGCGATCAAAACTTTGTCGTTTAGGTATGGATCAATCACAACTGAAATCCCCCAGCAACCAGCACCATCGTGACCCAGAGCACCGAGTAAATAAATATATATAATACAAGACCTAGCCTCAATTACTGCTGACTTCAGTGAGCAAGGATTACTCCTAATGTCTTTCTTCAATCGCGAAAGTCCTCACTTCCATCTAGCAGCTGGACCTTGAGACCAGGGAGGAATGTTCGCCTTTTGTAAGTATAAAAAAAGACGCCAAGCCTCCTCAGACTTGGAACAAAAGACTCCTAATCGCTCCTTTTTGGCACCGTTAGGTAAGAAGCGCTTAGTCGGGCAAACTGTCTGCCCAAGCAATGACCTGGCTTAGTAAAATAGCAAAACAACCCCATAGAAAACTAAGTTCAATTTTACTAACACAACTCTTTGTAAAATCAAATAAATAAACCGACAAGTGAAATTTCCTTTAATTACTATGATCTGGGCTTAACTTTACAAGAATCACTTCCTATAAAATCAAACACAGATGCTTTCCCAAATCTCAGCCATACATCGACCCAGTCTTTGTATTGCTTAATGACACTTAGGAAATCACAGCGTAGAAACTTCACTATACACGTTAAACTACAAATAACTCGGCACTTAATTAAAATGTAACACTACACTATAAATAGAACACTAAAATAACCCCCAACTGACAGTAAAGTAACTCCACTACAAGCCTAAGTTCAACTGTACAAAGATATTGTCTTCGCACAACCAAACAGAGACACAATTTCAAAGTTTACAATCACTTAGAATAATTTCCAAGTAAGTACAAACAGAGAAACAATAGCAGAGTAACTTCACTCACCAGTATAATACACGATAGCCAGGGACACTGTTAGTCTCGTTGATATTTGAAGAATGACCTGCGACGGCCTGCCCCGGCCCTTTTATAGTATCTATTAGAGACATAGCAGCGACTGGGGACATAATGGAGACTGGAGACATACCAGAGACATAACAGAGACCTAACAGAGACATATTGGATACATATTGGATACATAATGGGGACTAGAGACATACTGGAGACTAGAGACATACCAGAGACATAACAGAGACATATTGGATACATATTGGATACATAATGGGGACTAGAGACATATTGGAGACTAGAGACATACCAGAGACATAACAGAGACCTAACAGAGACATATTGGATACATATTGGATACATAATGGGGACTAGAGACATATTGGAGACTAGAGACATACCAGAGACCTAACGGAGACGTGGGACAATGGATAACAACTAAATTACGCGCATAAGAAAAAGATCATAACTGCTTTGTTTACTAAGCCGTATGCCTTAGGTATTAATGTCCAAGACAATTTGGCATATAGGTTTTTGCTTCTCAACAGTAACACCTGCATGATTGCACGTGTTCTAGAGCGAGGTGGAGATATCTTTTATTGATTTCTAGTACATAAGGAAACATTTTATATTGTGGTAAATATAAATATACAAATATTACTTTATCAAAGGTTTTAATCCAGTTTTGTACATCAAATCCGTGGTAAAATATCAAATTTCTTTCTAAAAGTTACATCAAATATTGCATTCTAAATATATTTCCCAGGAAGTATGTTCAAAATTAACCTTTACCAATTTTCCTAACATGTATTTGAAACCAAGATGTAATATTGGAACGCTACTCAGACGACAGCTGTCAGTGTCAGTATTCCGTACACGTGAACGTAGCTTGTTGATAAATAAGCTTTTCCAGCCTGTTTTGCATCAAATGGTAGTGAAATTTTATGTGAGATAATATGATGAAACATGCGACCAAGTACCACAGTGAATTAATTAAAATATCCAGTGAAATAACGTTGGATGAATGCTTTCCAAGGGTCGAGCAAAGAAGTCTCCAGTTGCCTTTGACAATGTAAGTCTTATTTAAGAAAGAAGCAAGAACAAGACCACGAACAAATGCTTGTTCTGTCACAGCTGCTACCAGAAAAATTGGTTAGGGTAGGTTAGAACTAGGGTGTGCAAACCGGTTAACCGGTTAACCGAAAAACCGGTTAACCGAGACTTTTTGGCCTCTGTTAAAAACCGGTTTTTATAGTCTCTAACCGGTTAATAACCGAAACTGTATTTATTTCTCAAAATTTGGAAAATTAGGCATTAAAAGGTTCAAAAATACGTAATCATTTAATGTTTTGTAATAATAAAGATTTATTCATTACTTTTCATTGACAATATTATTATCTGTAATGATTTTATTTTAAAAATTAGTCCCGAGTCTACTCAATTATAAATTTTATACAATACAGTAGAGTCCGGTAAGTATATTACGACTCCGCATAGACCTAAAGTCCAACCTCTTACAACGACATAAGCACAGGTATTTATTTGGTTTATTACAACTCCGATTTTAACGACCTGCCGCTTTTTACGACACATTTTACACAGAATCCGTCCGTCAAGTCCGGTTGCAACGACGAGCGACAACGTTTTTAGTTTTACTAGTAAATTGAGGAAACAAAGCTACTTCCACCCGAGCACGGCCCCCTGTCTTGCCTACAACAAGTAGCAAGATTACATTGTGGCCATGTAACTTTTTGAAGTATTGCTTTTAAAATTTTAACAATTTGTTCGCCTCGGGTCTAATCTTATAAGCTAAATAGAACCCAATTTGTATTTTTCGATTGCGTATAAACTAGCTTTACTTACAAAAGTTACAAATGATGAGCAAGCACGCATACTAAAAAGGACTTTTCTAACTAAACAAGTCACAAATGTCACAATAAAATAAGGTATTAATACTATGATAATAATACCCTGTAAATAAACATATTGATTGAAATGTTTTAGTAATAGAGATGTAGATATTATTTTTAATTAAAAGAAATTAAATTCGTTTTGTACGACATCCGGTTAGTACGACGTAATATCAGCGGTCCCTTGAGCGTCGTTGTAACCGGAGTCTACCGTATATTTCAATTTATATTTTTTAAAAGAAAGGTAAAATAAAATGGAGATCTTGGTTTTCTTACATCAATTGCTTGTATTACTAGGGGCTCTGGGAGCTGTAGACCTTCGCGACATGCCTAAAAAACGCAAAACTGACGAATCACATTCAAACCACACAAGCCTTTTTTAGCAATTTACGCATTTACCAAATTTCCAAAAACTGGATAAAAATTATCTTCATAGTGCAAGTAATACCTCCTACGATATCATCAACATCAGAATTCTTAAAGGTAATGGTAATTATTGCGTAGTACGGCCATTTACTAAAAATCCTCAAAACCGGTTAATAACCGGTTAACCGGTTTTGAAGGAAAAGTCTCGGTTATTAACCGGTTTTTTTAATTAACCGGTTTTTGCATACCCTAGTTAGAACTGTGACCCTTAAACATATGTACTGCTATCAGAAAAGTAGGTTAGGTTAGGTTAGAACTGTGATCCCTTCAAAAAAAGGATAAAATTAATTCATGAAATGTTTTATACTGTTTGCTTGTTATATCACTGTCCTCCCAGCGATACCTGGGTCGACCCGCCGGACGGAATAGGTACCTATACCTCTGAAAGTTTGTGAAATACAGTCAAGGTATTAAATATATATGCAGAAGCCAAAAATATGTATCCACAACCCTAAGGCAGCGTCCCCACTTAGGCGTCGCGTGTCTCGCGGCGCGCAACGAACGTCTCCGCCACGCCGCCTGAATGTAATTCAAAAAACGTCTCCTCAGTACATTTTGTATAGGAAGGACGTAAGACGCGCCCCAGGCGGCGTGGCGGCGGCGTGGCGAGACATGCGTCTTATGAATGTGGATGGTCCCTAACGTGTAAGCAATACATACCTATTTTTGGCTTTTTACCTGTGTCCATCCATACATATTTGCCATACAGTCGTAGATACATATTTTTGGCATTTTTCCTGTATCCATATTTATCATTTTAACTACTATGACTACTATGAGTAACTTAGAATAACCTAATACAATGTTACAAACGTGAACATGTGGAGTATCCATGTTTGTAAATATTTCTCAGAAACCAATAAGTAAGTAAGTATTTATAATCATCCCCAATGAGGTTAAATGCGGTGTTATCTAAGAGACAAACATTTAATTTGATATCGTATGTTTACTGGGAGAACCGTTTTTTTATTGCTGTCCTAAATAAACATTGTATACCTACTTATTATAACAATGGTTTCTAATGAGCGCACACTTGAGTTGCAGGCGTCCATAGGAAACGGTGACCGCTTTCCATCAGGCGGACCGTATGCTCGTTTGACATAGACGTAGTAAAAAAAAAAACAATTTTTCCGGTCCAGAGACAAATTTTCAATTTTTAATTTCTATCAAATAAAAGAAAGTTCTAGTATCGCTATCAGGTTGAGAGAGAGGGACGGAGCTATGTAACTGCTATAGCTGTGTCCCTTTCTCTCAACCTAAACTGAACGTCTTTAGTACGTCATGGTAACCAGATCTATCACATCCATGTTTGTTGTCTGAGACATTTTCTGAGACAATTTCATGTGGTCTGAGACATTTCTTACTTTACTGGCCGTAGTCTATTATTTCTGGAATGTCTTTAGTGCAGGAGAGTAATATTTTTCCAAATGTACAAAGAACTATATTGTCCCAGATTTGTAAGTTCACATTTTTGACACATTTGTTTTGAAGTATGTTGCGATGTGGCTAAGACGTATCGTTTGCCAAATCTAACGATTAAATTCGAATTGGTTGAATCGATTAGGCCCTATGTACAAGGAGGTGCTTAAACAAATATACGAATTCTATCAACTTAGTGAAATGTAATTTGAATCGAAATGACAGACTCTGCCACAGCACTAGTTTAAAAATAAAAATGAATGATAAATGACATAATAAGTAAATCCTGCCGGTGTATCATGCTTCCAATTTTATCACTTATCCACGTGGATAAGACATCTGTCGCTCTCACACTGACATACTTGCCAAAGCGTGACGGCTACTTTATCCACGTGGATAAGTGATAAAATTGGAAGCATAATACGCCAGCAGGGGTGATAAATTAATATCGTAAAATACTCACTAACGAAGATCCGCAAAAATGTAACATGTGTTAGATTATGTTTAAAGTAAGCGAAATATTGTTTTTAAGTACTTGATTTTTTTAAATATTATTACAGGATTTTAATTAAAATTTCATTAGGTTGCGCGAGTTTACGTTTTGTGGACGCTGTCATGTGTCAAAAAGAGGTTCTTACGTGGTTCTTACAAATCTGGGACATACATTGTAGAGTATTTTTTTTTATGGGATAGGAGGCAAACGAGCAGACAGGTCGCCTGATGGTAAGCGATCACCGCCGCCCATGGACACCCGAAACACCAGAGGTGTTGGAGGTGCGTTGCCGGCCTTTAAGATGGGTGTACGCTCATTTCTTGAAGATTTGAAGGATTTTATTTGCCACAGAAAAGAAATCCATACTACGAGTAATATTATAAATGGGAAAGTGTGTGTGTCTGTTTGTTTGTCCGTCTTTCACGGCAAAACGGAGCGACGAATTGACGTGATTTTTTAAGTGGAGATATTTGAAGGGGTGGAGAGTGCCATAGGCTACTTTTTGTCTTTTTTCCAACTCGAGCGAAGTCGCGGGCAAAAGCTAGTACTACATAAGAAGAGAATGGAATACTTCTCACGTGTGTCATTACTTTTGCCATTGACTGTACTTACCTACCTATATTATAAGTATGGTTAGCAATATAAATAATACACCTTATTTACTCGAACCCGATAAAATGACTGACAAACAAGTAAAATCCATATTGATTTACTCATTTGTTATTTGTTGCTTGCTATTTTGCAATGAGGAAAACACAGTCATATTGAATTTAGAATATTCAGATAATGTAAGTAATTTATTGGTACCCAGGACATTTTATGCAATAAATAAGTTACAAATGCTACTTGGTCTAGTACACTACTATTTACTTAGATTAAGTACTGAAATATTGACAACACAGGGGGTGGGGGGGGGCAAACCTTGACGTCAATTACAACGGCAATGATTAAAAATTTGAAGACATTTCTGAGTTTTTTTGACCAACTTATAACTCCGATAAATCATGACCATTATGAGTAGCACTTTTTTTGCTTAAGGCTCAAGGACTGGCGCAGGTTTTAAAATTACCAAAAATCATTGCGATAGATTATGTTTTTTTATTGGAGTAAAAATGTAAGTTCGATAAGTTTTGAATGTAAAACTTTGAAGTTGGCATTTTTTTAACCCCCGACGCAAAAAAAACGGGGTGTTATAAGTTTGACACGTCTGTCTGTCTGTCCATCTGTCTGTCTGTCTGTCTGTCTGCCTGTCTGTCTATCGGCCTGTCTGTTTGTCTGTCTGTGTGTGTGTCTGTCTGTGGCATCGTAGCTCCCGAACGGATAAACCGATTTAGATTTAGTTTTTTTGTCTGAAAGCTGAGTTAGTCGGAAGTGTTCTTAACCATGTTTCATGAAAATCGGTTTCCTATGTCGCAGTCGGGGTTTTTTTTAATTTTAATTTTTGTATCCGACTTGTATAAAATGAGGATGCAATTTTTTCAGTAAAATAAATGCGCCATTTGTAGTGGTCATTTTACAACATGAAAACTCGTCAATTTTTTAAATTAATTATTTTCTATATAATCACTCAACAATTTCTCAACGAAAAAAAAATCTAAAATTCGTAACTCGAAAACTATCAAAAATCGGCCAATATACATGGGGTATATTCTGATATTTATATTGGTAATTTCTATATTTTTTTGTTATGTTATACTTACATATTATCAAAACCAAACAGAATTATATGACTGATTGAGACATGCAATCGATTCTAGCTTATTTAGAGAGGAGAGGGAGATTTGCCTCAATGCCTAGGTAATATTTTATTATAACTTCTGAAATAATTGAGTCTCTTAAAACGTACCTATAATGTGTATAACAGAAACATTTCATAATATTTACCAATGTTGTATTGCACACAGTAAGCTCACATAATACTTTATCACTATTAATAATATCGAGCAAGAACATTATAGGTATATAAGTGTGAACACATGAGAGGTAATTGTTTTGTTAGACCTTATCACATAAATTGGGGATCAGTCAATTTTCAAAGTTACTATCAAATCTAAAACATACATACCTACTGTCATGTATGTATGTATAAACGTGCGAGAGGGACACCAGCCCAAACAATTTATTGTACTGAAAACACTAATAAAAACACAAATATGACACAGGATAGACAGTACAAAGGCGAACTTATCCCTTTATCATTTACGTGTTATTGATATTCTGTACGTATATAAGGTGCCCCTGGGATCAAATACTTCAGTATTGCTGCCACTGCGCGAGCGCATTTGATACATACTCGAATATTACAGACTCTAAAATGTTGTGGAGACTTATCTGCGTCGCTACGCTAGCTGTAGGTAAGTACTGAACGACAGCATAATTACATATTATTTTTTAATATTAACATAATAGTTTTTGCCCGCGGCTTCGCTCGCGTTAGAAAGAGACAAAACGTAGCCTATGTCACTCTCCATCCCTTCAACTATCTCCACTTAAAAAATCACGACAATTCGTTCTCCGTTTTGCCGTGAAGGACGGACAAACAAACAGACACACACACTTTCCCATTTATAATATTAGTATGGATTGGCTGTCCACCAGACTACACCTAAAGTGTTGCTCCCCCATAAAAAAATTCATAGTTCCATCGCTGACCGGTGATGCTCACGAATTTATTGAGACTAATAAAAAGATAATGAACTTAATCATCCCATCGGTGATGCTCAAAGGCCAAAAGGCGAAGCTTGAAAACATTAATGATTTTATCAGCTAAGTGGTTCATAATTATAATTGTTAAAATAATTATGACAATTAAGTTCTAAAACCTTTCGAGGACGGCGTTTCCATATTCTCAGAAAAGACTGGATAAAGTTGAATTCACTATCTTCTAACCGCACGAGATTTTCGATTTAAAGTTTAATCCATAGGTACCTACCCACTTAATACTTATTATATTTAAATGGGAAAGTGTGTGTGTCTGTTTGTTTGTCCGTCTTTCACGACAAAACGGAGCGACGAATTGACGTGATTTTTTAGGTGGAGATAGTTGAAGGGGTGGAGTGTGATTAGGCTACTTTTTGTCTCTTTCTAACGCGAGCGAAGCCGCGGGCAAAAGCTAGTAATGTATAAAAATCGCCCCGCCGAACGCCCCGCTCCGAGCGTCTACTCAGGGTACGTCGCCGAATGGCACAAACGCTTACGAAACGAAACGGCCGTAGAACTCGTATACTCAGTTCAGCCTTACTTGTCCAATCATGTAAACAAACATTGCTGGAAAACATTATGTCAATTTTCTCTGGAATTACACATTAACCATCACTTAAAATGTTATTATACACTTAAATAAACTCACAAAGTACTTATTGAAATCAATCAAAACACCACTGAATAATATCATTTCTAAAACGATTTTCATCAATAATTGTAATTACGAACGGATGACATCAAAAACTCCTGACATTACGAAGTCTAGATTGTCTATGAGTCGTAATGTTGGGATGACAACTTATCGTTATAAACGATCGATATTAACGTTTTGAGTTTGTATAGCTTGGAAAAAATGCGTTGATATTAACTACAATAATTTATCAGATTTTTAACCGACTTCTTTACGTAGAGGAGGAGGTTCTGTATTCAGTTTCGTATTTATGTTTTTTATGTACTTATGTTCACCGATGACTACGAGCCATGATCCGATTTTAATCATGTTTCTGAAGAAAGCGAAAGTGAGACAAGCCTTTTTCACAGGATTATTGCAAATGTGACGAAAAAGAATTAAATTATGGTTTTAACATAGATATTGTGTGACGTAAAATTGAAAATCCTCTGATGACGTCAGCAGCGAAATTATCGTTAATACATCATTTTATCGACACTTCCATTCACTAGTAATTGTCTTTGACCATATTTGACGTTTCGTTTGTTTACTATATTGGACAAGTAAGGTTGAACTGATTTTAGATATCTCTTTATCGCTCTTGCGTATTGGCGCGACAGGGCCAGACTGCCTTTCGCCAAATGCCATGCATTCGGCTAAGGCACCACCAAGGCCTTACACTTAACATATAACTACGGTTTGTTTTACAGGTGTATTTGGTCGCACCACGTTCACTGACTACGACCCCTATGAAGAGTACAGTACACTACTCGCCACAGAATATTGTAAGGCCAGTCATGCTGAGCAGCATATTCCAGAAGTTAAGGTAATTATGCAGATTATGTTAAAAACGCGGCTACTTCTAATTCATTTCGTTTCTATTTAATTCATCTAAGTATTATATCACGATTGTATAAAATACTAATTATGCCGCAATAAAGATTTTATACGCATTTTTAACCGCCGCACCCAAATCTCAAGGAAGGTGGTTCTCAATTCGTCTGTATTTTTTAACCGTCGCCTCATATCTCTCAAGAAGGACGGTTATCAAGTCGTCTGTATGTTTTTTTTTTTATTTTTTTTATTTTTTTTAATGTTTGTTCCTCGATATCTCCGTCGTTACTGGACCGATTTTGAAAATTTTTTTTTGATTGAATGTATATGCATACAGATTGGTCCCATTTTTCTCAGAACCCAGTTCTGATGATGGGATCTTGGAGAAATCGAGGGAACTCCTCAAATCTGAAAGGCATACATATGGTGATTTTTGTATTTTTAAAGGAACAGCATGCATTTACGTACGGAACAGTGACATTTGGTGCAGTGGAAGTGCTGATGACGGTCAGAACGGAACTCCTCAAATCTGAATGGCACGCTTATAGTGTCTTTGGTATTTTTATAAGAACAGCATGCCCTTACGTCCAGAACAGTGACATTTGGTGCAGTGGAACTCCTGATGATGGTCAGAACGGAACTCCTCAAATCTGAACGGCACGCTTATAGTGACTTTGGTATTTTTATAAGAACAGCATGCACTTACGTCCAGAACAGCGACATTTGGTGCAGTGGAAGTGCTGATGATGGTCAGAACCGAACTCCTCAAATCTGAACGGCACGTTTATAGTGACTTTGGTATTTTTATAAGAACAGCATGCACTTACGTCCAGAATAGTAACATTTGGTGCAGTGGAACTGTTGGTGATGGTCAGAACCTAGCTTTCACCAGAACCCCAAAGGCGGCGGTTTTTTTTTCTTAAAAATTATTTTAACGTTTGTTCCACGATATCTCCGTCGTTAGTGGACCGATTTTGAATTTTTTTTTTGATCGAATGTGTATGCATACATATTAGTCCCATTTTTATCAGAACCCAGTTCTAATGATGGGATCCTGGAGAAATCGAGGGAACTCTTCAAATCTGAAAGGCATACATATGGTGATTTTTGTGTTTTTATAAGAACAGCATGCATTTACGTACGGAACAGTGACATTTAGTGCAGTGGAACTGCTGATGATGGTCAGAATGGAACTCCTCAAATCTGAACGGCATACTTATAGTGACTTTGGTATTTTTACATAATCAGAACAGTGACATTCTTTGTTATGTTTGCTAAGCATATTATTGAGTTTTAGTCAAATTTTTTCACCAGAATTGAGGAAACCCTCAAAAACGGCGTATATTCATTTTTTTCTTAAAAATGATTCATACATTCATATCTATATATCTAGTGAGTTTAAAATCTAACAAATATTTTTCTACATAAACACTCACTACATACATACCTTTTGTTCATGTAAATAATGGTTTTATTTGTTATTTTTCAGTCGACCATAACAAAGTTCGGGCTCTGCTTGATCGGCCTGGTTGATACTGAGACAGTTGGCGCAGAGTTCGAGGCGGCCAAGACGAGTGGATCTTATGACACCATCATCAAGAAGTAAGTTGTTAACCGTTTCTGTGCGGGTGACACAGGAGGCGTATCATCAAGGTTTTTTCTACTCCCGAACTGTTATTCGTCATTTACAGTTTATGTAGCCCGGGGCTTAATAGTTATTTGTTATACAAGGGGGCAAAGTTGTATTTTAACGCCGAGTGTGGAATTGAAAAACGAGCAAGTAATAATTGCCTAAGTTTAAATGTTTATTTCTATCATTTTGTCTTGTGTTATGTTATAGTGCAGCTAGACCTGCTTTAAATTTGCATGCTACTCCAAGCAGGATATGGTTGAACTATATTTTATTGTACTTACATCTTTGTAAACCCATATTTCAGCAAATAAAGAAATACAAATACAAATACAAGTGAAAGGATTCTATAGTTGAACCACGAGCGAAGCGAGTGGTTCGAGAATAGAATCCTGAACTTGCGAGTTTTTTAACACACGAGAAGTAAAATACATTTGCACCCGAGTGTAACACAAAACTTTTCCTCTCACTATAGCGAGGAAACTACAACGCAAAAAATGCGTTTATCACTGCTTCCAGTAGTTCCACAGGTGGTAAATCATCTTTATTACTACCTTCACCTACTCTTATCAATTTCAAAGCAGTTAATTTTACTTTATTCAAGATCAAATTACTTTACCCACTAGTGGATAAAATGCGTTTTTACCCGCTGGTATTAAAGGACAAAACACGTGTTTCCGAGCTAGTGAGGGGAAAAGATCTATGCACGACCCTGGTGCATAGATCTTTAAGCCCCGGGCTACATAAAAGTCTATTCCCCAAAGCGACCCCCGCCGGCATCCCGCGCACGCGCGCAGTAACGAAAAAATTGTAAACGCATTGTTTGGCTCTGTAACCATGGCAAATTGGCAACGCATTGTTATAAAGTTACTGCGCGCGTGCGCGGGAAGCCGGCGAAGATAGCTTTGGGCAGCTGGCTCGAGCGTTGGTAGTGCAAACAGTGTGAAATTTCACAAAAGTTATTACTAGGTTAGTAGAAAACTATTAAAAACTAAGTGCATGGTCGTAGAATAAGTATTGTATGCTAAATTAGACGGGAATATTCTTAAACCATGTTTGATAAAAAACGGTCGACAAATGTCGGGGGTTTTTCAAAATTTAAATTTTGTATTGTGGTTATTCTAGGTACTGTGCTAAAGCGCCGCAGCTGAAGGAATGTACTCACGCCCTGGTGGAGGGCATGACGCCGTGCTTGCCGGCCGAGACTCCCGCCACGGCGATGAGGAGCTCCATCGCCATGATTGACTTCATTTGCGAGAACGATGGCGCGAGGGTTACCAGTACGTATACCAACATCAACTTTTTCATGCAAGAATGGAACAAACATTTATTTTAAACCATGGTCCAAAATTGATACAGTAATACTCCATTCATATACAGTAATGACATTTTTTTTTTTTCAGAATAATATTTAAAGTTAAACATGTGAACATTCTTATTTGTAAAATCTATCATATCATATTAAAAACAAAATGATATTTGAATCACAATTAATATAATTATCTAGTTAGTTATCGTGGATTTCCTTCCTATTCAGCTCGGGTGAAACGCGTGACTGATAACTACCTAATTCATACGATTTAAATCCTAAAATCAAAGTACATTGACGTTGATGAAGAAAAGTAACATATATTTTATTTAGGGATTCTTACGTTCTTATAAAGAAAATGTTTTGAAAATATTTAAGCCAAATATTAATGTAATGTAGTTGGCAATGTTGAATTATTTAGGCTTCAATGGATGGAACCAAAACACATTCTAGTGCCAGTTCTTTAAAATCAAATTTATTTTCAAACTTTAAGATAGTTACTTTTTTTTTTTTTTTTTTTTTTTTTATATATTATAGGACATTCTTACACAGATTGACTGAGTCCCACGGTAAGCTCAAGAAGGCTTGTGTTGCAGGTACTCAGACAACGATATATATAATATATAAATACTTATATACATAGAAAACATCCATGACTCAGGAACAAATATCTGTGCTCATCACACAAATAAATGCCCTTACCGGGATTCGAACCCGGAACCGCGGCGTAGCAGGCAGGGTCACTACCGACTGCGCCAGACCGGTCGTACTTAAAACCGGCAAAGAGCGTGTCGGGCCACGCTCATTGTAGTTTCCTGTATTTTTTTCAAAAAGTGTTCAACCTATCAAGTTCAAAATAATTTTCCTAGAAAGTCTTTATAAAGTTCTACTTTAGTGATTTTTTTTATATTTTTTAAACTGATGGTTTAAACGTTAGACGCTGGGGGGACGCATTTTTTTAACTTTGGGAGCGATTATTTCCGAAAATGTTAATAATATCAAAAAATGATTTTCGTAAACGCCTATTCATTTTTCAATACCTATCCAACAATATATCACACGTTAGGGTTGAAATGAAAAAAAAAACACTCCCCACTTTCTGTGTGTGTGTGGGGGGCTAAAAAGTGCCAAATGGAAATTTACTGTTATACCATTCCATTTTATTATCACAACTGCTAAACCATGCTTGTTTAAATTTCAGCGTTCGTTAAAGAAGGAGGTGCTCAGTGTGTTAAAGAGAAACAACTCGGCATGGCATTCTGCCAGGAAGCCATGAAGACCAACGTCACTAAACTTACGGAAATATATGGAGGTGGAGTCGCTGGCTCTCTGGCGATCTCTGACAAGGTAAGGTCTCGTTGCCTCTCACTCTTATTGTTAAAGAATAACCATGCAATAGCTAAGTCGTTGATCGGTTGATAAAAACTCCCATCTGGTTATTTACCCCGGCATTTATTAAAAAAAGTTCCTCAAAACTTACGTTTGTATAGAATCTCATTGATACTCCAGTACCTATTTGAAGACATCCAAAAGAAAATAAACTAAGAATGAGAAGACTAACCCCCTTATTCATAAACGTACTCTAAAGTTATCAAGCCGATAAAGTTCGTTTGTCCTTTTCTATCACACCAGTACGTCGAAAAGGGACAAACGAAATTTATCGGCTTGATAAATTTAAGAGTAGATACGTTTATGAATAAGGGGGTTATTGTTTAGTGACCCCCATTTGTTGAAAACTGTTAAGTGACCATTTGCAATCTGTGATCAAGCAGTCTCTCTAGGGCTACCCCCCCTTAAGTGCTACATATGTATTCTATACAAAATTTTGTAGGACATTATCTGTTGGTTGAATAGTACTTCGTAGACTTTTTCTGTGACACATTTTATGGAGTCAAATTAGTTTCAACGCCTGTTAGCATTTATGTTTGACACTCCATGAGATTGCGTATACCTGGGTCATACAGACATTTAGGCGGAGGCTACCCAATTCGTAATAGGTTTATTAGTTATTACTGACGTTTCCAGTTTCTTATTTAGTCAGATTCTGGGTAGACCGTTTTTTGGCAATAATGTTTCTATTTGTGGCAATCAGAGCCACTTCATCAGCATCACGTTACCAATATTTGTATGTAACATTCGACTAACATTATCTTCACAGGAAAAGTGTACAGTCACGGACCAGGGTCTGACATGCCTGGTGGACGTGTTGAAGGGCTGCTCAAACCCCGTTCCCGGACGACTGGGTCAGGAGTTCCATGATGTCTACTTAGAGAGCATGTCTTGCTCCAAGGTAGGATATTCAGAATGTTCACCTAATTTAATTTGAAACTAAATTAATCATTTCGGTGAACAAGAGAAAATAAGTTATGTTTTAAAGACGGCATCGTCTTTCAAGTGGCGCCCTCATTAGATTTTTTTTCTTTTTGAAGAACCTTTTAAATGAATTAGGAGAATCAGCATAACAATAGTATTTTGCTATTTTTTATACAGGATTTAATTGCTTTATTAGGAAACATACTTCATCGAACGAGAGCACGACTGGACGGTCGGAAGGCCTCTTAAGAAGTAAAACTAATCCTTGACAAAAGAATATTTAGAGAAAAATCAATCAGCTCACATTTTCATTGAAAAATGAAATATTTGATTGTTTTACAGATAGCCCAAGAACATGAAGTAGTGAAAGTAGATACAGTTCAGACAGCTTCGGCCCCAGTTTTGAGTGACACCCTGGAACAACTGCAGAAAAAGAAGCTGGAACTAGAAGTACGGATCGCTGAACTAGAGATGTGGAACATGGAGAACAAACTGAACGTGCAGCATACTGTACTCACTTCGGACATAAAAAAGAATTAAACCCTTAAGTAGTTTAAATACAGTCTTTAGATGGTTTTAGTGTCGCGCTGCGCTGTGGCGATCCGCATCACGGACATTTTTTATGAAGTTCATACCTATTGTCGTCCGCGCGGATCCAACCTTAATTTTAACGCCGAGTGTGGATTTGAAAAACGAGCAAGTGAAAGGATTCTATAGTTGAACCACGAGCGAAGCGAGTGGTTCGAGAATAGAATCCTGAACTTGCGAGTTTTTTAACACACGAGAAGTAAAATACATTTGCACCCGAGTGTAACACAAAACTTTTCCCCTCACTATAGCGAGGAAACTACAACGCAAAAAATGCGTTTATCACTGCTTCCAGTGTGCTTCCAGTAGTTCCACAGGTGGTAGATTCTACTTTTATCAATTTTAAAGCAGGTGGTAAATCATCTGGTATTTATTACTAGTGAGGGGAAAAATAGAATACCTATATTGTATTGACTGACAATAAAGCGCTTGAGAGCGAGCGTTAATTCCTTGTAATTAGGGCTGCCATCCGTCCGGGTTTCCCCGGATTTGTCCTAGTTTGGAGGCCGTCCGGGGGCCGTCCGGGCGGGGTATCAAGAAATGTCCGGGGAAAACCCGGACACTTTTTATGTAAGGAAGCACCTCATTGGATTATGACTGATTAACCAATATCTGTTTACAATTTTAAAGCAGTTAATTTGACTTTATTCAAGGTCAAATTACTTTACCCACTAGTGGATAAAATGCGTTTTTACCCGCTGGTATTAAAGGACAAAACACGTGTTTCCGAGCTAGTGAGGGGAAAAATAGAATACCTATATTGTATTGAATTATTTTTTATTTCCTATCCTACTGACAATAAAGCGCTGCACTGGTGATCTAGAGGTGAGAGCGAGCGTTAATTCCTTGTAATAGTTGTAATGAAGAAAATGTACCAAATATGTAGTGCTTATCAAGCATAAAGTGTGCCAATATTCGACCAAGTCACGCCTCATGGAAGGTGAAGAGAGTCTAAGGTGAAATTCACCGGTTAAGTGATCGTTTTTTCACTTTTATAATAAAATAAATCTTTATTTCCAAGAATGTTAATTAATTAATCAGAATCACGAAATCACAAAAATAAACAACAAAATTTATGTGTGTTTTTTTTTTAATTTCTATTCCCGTTTCATTTAAACCAAATTTTAAATTCTTATTATTAACTTGTCTCTGGTCGTACGAAGTACAAACTGGTTTAAGAATCTGGGCTTTTAACGTTTTATCCTGTAACGGTAACCTGTGGGTAACGGTAACAATAGGCATTTATATGTAGACAACATTGAAATTAATTTAATTAACGATCAAATACTTAACAATTGTAAAACAAATACATAGTACAGCAAAAGGGAGTGTACAAGTTTCTAATGGGGTGGCAACGCGCATGTGACACTGTTTGAGTTGCAGGAGTCCATAGGTTACGGTGACCGCTTTACATCAGGCGGGCCATATGCTTGTTTGCCACCGACGTAGTATTAAAAAAAATAGTAGGTAATAGGTGCTCGTAAGTACTTACTTACTTCTTTTCTCAAACACCAAAGTATTTTTTTATGTCGAATAAAGTACAATAGCCACCAAATCAAAGTTTTGAAAAAACCCCCGACATAGTGCCTAGACAGACTTTCATGAACCATGGCTAAGAACACTCCCAACTAATTCAGCTTTCAAACAAAAAAAACTAAATATAAATCGGTTCAGTCGTTCGGGAGCTACGACACCGACACACACAGACAGACACACACAGACAAACAGAAATACAGACACGTCAAACTTATAACACCCCGTCGTTTTTGCGTCGGGGGTTAAAAATGAACAAGTAAAAGAGGCGACATATCTTTGAAATTATTTTAATATGTATTAACTTGTCTCTGGCTGAACTGGTCTGAGAATTTTGGTTTGACGTTTTTTATCAGGTCATCGCTTCATATATGTGTGAACCATGCAAAATGAGACAGAAGCATGTGTATGAGTGTTTGTGTATGTATGTGTGTGAATGTAAAAACATATTTTGGGTTTGTAGCAGAACTGTGATTATAAGGTCAGTGCAAAGGTAGAGACGCAGTTGCAACGACACATTTGGCACTGAAATTATTAGATATGTTGTGGAATTTTGTGGTTCTTGCTGCTCTAGTCGTGGGTGAGTATTGAATAAACAACACAAAACTTTAGTAACACTTATGTAAGTTCATGAAGGGTTATTTTTAATTAAAATTTTAGAATTAGTATCATCAAATCAATTGTAATTTCATTTCAACTTTAAATGTTTTGTATATATGGCGTGTAAAAGTGCCCCTGTGGCCAGGTTGCTGAATAAATGATTTGTAATTTTTAAAAAATAAGTCTACCTACTTAGTGGCCTTAAAAAAATTATTTGTGTTAAAAAGACAGACCCAGCAGTTTGAAGTACTTACAATAATTTATAATTATTATGTCGCTGCCAAATTATTTTCCTAGTTATTCAAACGTACAAAATTCGAACTATTTTTTTACTTGCACATTATACTTACCTATGTTTCTGATCATAAACCTGAATTAAGACCTCAAAGTTGCTATAAGCTAAGTAGGTATTTAAGTTCAGAAAAAGCACTATAACTTTTAGGAACGCTGTTTTCTGAACCTACTGCACCTATTTACTAATACCTACCTACTAAAAAAGTTATTCTCACCACACCATCTGGTAAGGGTCCCCCCACATCTAGCGTCTCGCGAGCGTCGCGTCGGGCCAACTGTATGGAAAAAGACGTCGCGTCGATGCGACGTCGACGCGGCGTCAGGCTTTGCCCAAACAGTTGGCCCGACGCGACGCTCGCGAGACGCTAGATGTGGGGGGACCCTAAAGGTTTACTTTGCTATTCGAAAACAGATAGCAAAAATGCATTTTATCCACAAGACTGCAAAGAAATTTCATACAAATTTTAACTTGATGTCTTAAGCTGGCTGATAGAATTTACGTATAGATAAATGATGATTTTGAAATATAAATATGTACCTATTGAATAAATTGATGGCTTTGATTTAGTTTCACGTTTTAGAGTCAGTATTTTGTTCGTGTTGGTGTGGTGAAAAATTTTGTGTTTCACTCGGTGGCAAAATTTGTTTAACCTTCGTGCCTTGATAAACTCGCAACGCTCAAGATTCCACTTTTTGAACGACTCGCACCCTCGCGATTCAATATTGGAATCTTTCGCTTGCTCGGGTACCAACATTGGCACGTGCGGTTAAACAACAACTTTGCCCCCTTGTAAAACAAATAACTGAAATAACTATTATGCAAAAAGAGTACAAAGTTGATAGGTATTTGCATTGTGTGACAAAATCCCCAGAATGCGAAAGTCGAGGGAGCGAGGAAAGGGACTTAAAAAATACGAAATACATACATAATAAGAATAACTTTGTTTTCGTGTCGCACATATAACTTTCACCTCAGCAGGGGCAACCTAGTAGAAGTAAAAATATACCTTGAAAGTGAAATCCTTCTTCACCACTTATTTATTAATACTTAATTATAAGGTTCTACATAATGATAAAATTTAAAGTGCGCAGTAAAACACAAATACCTACAAAACGCAGAAAACTTAACAAAAGTAATTTTCAAATCCAACGTGAATCCAACATCCATTGACATCTTGAAACAAAACTTTTTTCGTATTTTTTGGAAAAAAAAAATTCGAAAAAGATACGGTCCGAATTGCGTAAACAAATTCTGTCAACAATATTGGATGTAAAAAAAATAATACAAATATATTTGTAGTATATTGTTTTAGTTTTAAAATAAATACTTTAAATATAGTGTTGTTATACCTTCATACCTTATTAACTAATTATTTATTAGGAATTTCATACTTCATTATTCACATACGCGTTTTGGAACGATGCGTTACGTCAGGATGTCTGATCTGATCCAGGGAGAATAGAGGTAAGGAGAAACATCAGTCGAAGTAGAACAGTCTCAAAAATGACCGGCTGAGGCCTTGAAATTGCAGTTACAAATTTTTCCGCTTGGAGCGCATGTCTCGCTCAATGATCAACGACGTAACATGACATTAGACGTTCTTTTCTCTAGGCTGATTTCGTCGGACTGAGCAGGTCAAGACGTAGTCCCGTGGTAGTGCGCTGGCTTCGTATGCAGATGATCTCAGGATCGATCCTGACAGCGGTCTTTTTGTTTTTTGATTTTTTTATATTTTAATTTTTCTTTTGTGTATTTTATTGTGTTTAGTTATTGTTTTATTTATACAAAAGTCAACTTAAACCCTTTTACATTGTTTGCCCCATCTTAGGATATGGGATGGGGATATTCTTAGGTAATGTTATAACTCTTGCGAATGAAATTTCGAAAAGTTGTAACAAAACAAAATATTTTTGAATATTAAAAAAATGTTAGTAAAAAAAACTCTCATCAGGATTTGAACCCGGGACCTCTTGCTCCGTAGGCGGGGTCACTACCGAGAAGGCTATAAGAGATTGTCAAACCCTAATGTACCTGCTATTGCAGCGCCTATCTATCACCTATCTTTTCTTTTATATGTGCACTTCTGATACTTAAAGCTATCGCTCCTTACCTCTAATCTCCATAATCTAATCTATGAAGAAATGCCAAAGTATGAATTATCGCTGTTTATTGTAAAATTATTAGAACAGAATAGAATAACATTTATTCGTGAACACAGACAAGACAAAATACACATAATAACAACAAGACAGAAAGGAATGAAGTTCCACGAAATGGCCTCACCTCAGCGTGTTGCTGGTGGCTTCCAGCGCTGATCTACCTTTACGCACTTAATCGACATAATTCTTTATTTAACTGAAGTATGTAGGTGGGTTTTGGTGAAAAAAAATCTTATAAGTGTCGTGTTATGTGACACTGGGTCATTATTTCATTTGGATTTATAATTAGATAGACCCTAAGTGCGTTTTTACATAATCCGATCCGATATCGAATGTAGGACCGGTATCCCATACATTACAGGCGCCATCTTGGATTTTCCATAAAAATCCTTCCGACATCCGATATTGGATCGGATAATACGAAAACGGACCAATGATGATGAAATCTGTAGGCATGTTGCTATGCTAAATTCAGTGTTTATTTATACAGTGCTAAGCAATTATCACTAAACTTGTTTCCTGCGGTCTGAATTTTGTGATAAACATTTAAATCAAATTTTTATGTAACATTTAATAAACAATTTGTTTTGATGCCGGCCGCATGTAGGTACCTACATAAGTAATCGTTTATCTTCTAGCAAAAACAAACGGCTAATAATGCACACATGTTATTAAATAATTACTGCGAAAAACTTGTAATGATCCCTAAGATTGCGTCATGTATTTTTAGGGTTCCGTAGTCAACTAGGAACCCTTATAGTTTCGCCATGTCTGTCTGTCCGTCCGTCCGTCCGTCCGTCCGTCCGTCCGTCCGCGGATAATCTCAGTAACCGTAAGCACTAGAAAGCTGAAATTTGGTACAAATATGTATATCAATCACGCCAACAAAGTGCAAAAATAAAAAATGGAAAAAAATGTTCTTTCAGGGTACCCCCCCTACATGTAAAGTGGGGGCTGATTTTTTTTTTTCATTCCAACCCCAACGTGTGATATATTGTTGGATAGGTATTTAAAAATGAATAAGGGTTTACAAAGATCGTTTTTTGATAATATTAATATTTTCGGAAATAATCGATCCTAAAGAAAAAAAAAGTGCGTCCCCCCCCCTCTAACTTTTGAACCATATGTTTAAAAAATATGAAAAAAATCACAAAAGTAGAACTTTAAAAAAACTTTCTAGGAAAATTATTTTGAACTTGATAGGTTCAGTAGTTTTTGAGAAAAATACGGAAAACTACGGAACCCTACACTGAGCGTGGCCCGACACGCTCTTGGCCGGTTTTTTATTTACCCGCCCGCCTAGTGACGGGCTAAGGATATCACCACCACCCTTCCTCCCGCGGGTGTAGTAGAAATCGACTGCGGGACATGGGTTTCAATTGTGATGTGGGGGACTGCGATATTTTCCTTTTCTTTCCACCTTATAATTGCTAAGAGTAGCACTGAAACTTGAGCAATTTCATGTGCTCTGCCTGCCCCTTCGGGGAATGCAGGTGTGAGTTACGAATGTATTTTTTATTTTGCAGGATCATTTGCGTTCGATTTTCCTGACGAACGTTATGATGAATATGCTCAAAAAGTGGCTACAGATTATTGCAAAGCCAATCATGCCGAAGAGAAGATTCCAGAAGTCAAGGTATGTTTAAAATTATAATATAAAGTCGCCGTCAATAGAATTTGTGAACAATGTAAACAAACCTTGTCAAACCAAGTCAAAATGTCTTTAATCTCCATTCTAACTCATCAGATACTGGGTAAATCCATGTGTTATTTAACCAATTCATCTCACATTATGATCCCCATCTTTAAAATAATAAAATTGTGCTAAAATATTGATATTTTATATAATAGTTTGTTTACATTGTTGACAATTTCTATTGTAGTCATACTTGTTATGGAGAATTTTTGGCCAAAAGCTGCACTTTTGGATGGAAGGAAGCCGCATTGCATGGTGATAGTAGACATCATAGTAAACGATTTTTTCCGAGGATATCGAAATTTCATCCCTTAGGAAGCCGAGCGTAGCGAGGTGTTTTATGAAAATTAAAAAAATTCTATCTATTTATTGTATCGTCCGATTTTGACAAAACGTATCTCAAATGAAAGGTATTGATTTGTGTAATTTAAAAAAAATACAAAGAAAAAAAATTTGAAAGAAAAGTAAGAAAAAAATAAAAAAAGTAAATTTACGTCTCGCACTGAATAACTTCAAAGAATGACAGACAAAATGTACAATGTCGATATACGAGTTTTTTTTAATCGAAGACAGATAAATTTTTAGTTGAAAACTGAAGACCGCATCGAAATCAGATTAGCATTTCTTAAGATACAAGTTGCCAAAGTTGGGAAAGATCGTTTTATATGGCCACTTTGAAATTCCTTTGCCAGAAAGTCAGAAATAATATGTTTTTCTGACACAGAAAAATACATAGTAACAGTACACATCAAAATAAAATTAAAAATTCCGAGGATATTATAATTTCATCCCTTAGAACGACGAGCGTAGCGAGGTCGGTTACGAAAACCGAAAAAAAAATCTCATTTTTTTGTACGTCGTCCGATTTTGACAAAACATGTTTCATTTGAAAGGTATTGCTTTATGTAACTTAAAAAAAATATTGAAAAAAATTGGAAAAAAATGTAAGATTTTTAAAAAAAAACCTTAATTTTCGTATCACACTGAATAACCGCAAAAAACGGTAGACACGGTGTATAATTTCGATATATGATTTTTTTAAATTAAAGACAAATAAATGCATGATTATAAACTAAAAACCGAATCGAAATCGATACAGTAGTTTTTAAGATGCAAGTTGTCAAAGTTGGCTTAGTTTGTTTATATGGTCGCTTATAAATTCCTTAGGCAGAAAGTCAGAAACATTATATTTTTAACCGCCTTCCAAATCTCAAAGGAAGGGGTTATCAAGTCGTCTGTAACTCTGTATGTCTGTCTATATTTTTTTTTTTTTTTTAATGTTTGTTCCTCGATATCTCCGTCGTTACTAGACCGATTTTGAAAATTTTTTTTTTGATTGAATGTATATGCATACAGATTGGTCCCATTTTTCTCAGAACCCAGTTCTGATGATGGGATCCTGGAGAAATCGAGGGAACTCCTCAAATCTGAAAGGCATACATATGGTGATTTTTGTGTTTTTAAAGGAACAGCATGCATTTAGGTACGGAACAGTGACATTTGGTGCAGTGGAACTGCTGATGATGGCAAGAACGGAACTCTTCAAATCTGAACGGCACGCTTATAGTGACTTTGGTATTTTTATACGAACAGCATGCACTTTCGTCCAGAACAGTGACATTTGGTGCAGTGGAATTTCTGATGATGGTCAGAACCGAACTCCTCAAATCTGAATGGCACGCTTATAGTGACTTTGGTATTTTTATACGAACAGCATGCACTTTCGTCCAGAACAGTGACATTTGGTGCAGTGGAATTTCTGATGATGGTCAGAACCGAACTCCTCAAATCTGAACGGCACGCTTATAGTGACTTTGGTATTTTTATAAGAACAGCATGCACTTACGTCCAGAACAGTGATATTTGGTGCAGTGGAATTGCTGATGATGGTCAGAACGGAACTCCTCAAATCTGAACGGCACACTTATAGTGACTTTGGTATTTTTATAAGAACAGCATGCACTTACGTCCAGAACAGTGACATTTGGTGCAGTGGAACTGCTGATGAAGAGTGAGCCGCCCCTGGTTAGAGTTCCGTTCTGATAATCATTCTCATCTGTAAGTACTTCAGAATCATCCAGATTTCAAAATTGGTTCAGAAATGACGGAGATATCGAATAACAAACATTAAAAAATATACAGACGAATTGATAACATAATCCAACATTTGAAAGTATAAGTATTTATCACCAGAACCCCAAAGGAAGGCGGTTTTTTTTTCTTAAAAATTATTCTTACAGTTAAAAGTATGCATAGGTAATAGACATCATTATAAACATTTTTTTACAAGGATATAAAAATTTCATTCCTTAGAAACCCTTAGAAAGACGATCCAATAAAAAAAAACTGCCTTTTTTTTGTTTTTCGTAACAGACATCGCTACGCTCGGCTTTCCAAGGGATGAATTTTTTATATCCTCGTAAAAAATTGTTTATTATGATGGCTATTACCTATGCATACTTTTAACTGTAAGAAAAATATAATGTTTCTGACTTTCTGCCTAAGGAATTTATAAGCGACCATATAAACAAACTAAGCCAACTTTGACAACTTTCATCTTAAAAACTACTGATTCGATTTCGATTCGGTTTTTAGTTTATATTCATGAATTTATTTGTCTTTAATTTTAAAAAATCATATATCGAAATTATACACCGTGTCTACCGTTTTTTGCGGTTATTCAGTGTGATACGAAAATTAAGGTTTTTTTTTAAAAAATCTTACATTTTTTTTCAATATTTTTTTCAATATTTTTTTTTAAGTTACATAAAGCAATACCTTTCAAATGAAACATGTTTTGTCAAAATCGGACGACGTACAAAAAAATGAGATTTTTTTTCGGTTTTCGTAACCGACCTCGCTACGCTCGTCGTTCTAAGGGATGAAATTATAATATCCTCGGAATTTTTAATTTTATTTTGATGTGTACTGTTACTATGTATTTTTCTGTGTCAGAAAAACATATTATTTCTGACTTTCTGGCAAAGGAATTTCAAAGTGGCCATATAAAGCGATCTTTCCCAATTTTGGCAACTTGTATCTTAAAAAATGCTAATCCGATTTCAATGCGGTCTTCAGTTTTCAACTACAAATTTATCTGTCTTCGATTAAAAAAAACTCGTATATCGACATTGTACATTTTGTCTGTCATTATTTGAAGTTATTCAGTGCGAGACGTAAATTTACTTTTTTTCATTTTTTTCTTACTTTTCTTGCAAATTTTTTTTCTTTGTATTTTTTTTTCAATTACACAAATTAATACTTTTCATTTGAGATACGTTTTGTCAAAATCGGACTACACAATAAAAAGATAGAATTTTTTTAATTTTCATAAAACACCTCGCTACGCTCGGCTTCCTAAGGGATGAAATTTCGATATCCTCGGAAAAAATCGTTTACTATGATGTCTACTATCACCATGCAAAGCGGCTTGCTTCCATCCAAAAGTGCAGCTTTTTTTTCATAACTAGTATGACTATTGACGGCGACTTTACACTAGTTAACGTTTAAAATAATACTTTTTGGGAATGATTGCTATTACGACTACAGTGTATGTAAGACCGTTTTCACATTATCCGATCCGATATCGGATGTCGGAAGGATTTCGATCGAGAAAAAATCCAAGATGGCGCCTGTAATGTATGGGATATCGGTCCGACATCCGATATCAGATCGGATAATGTGAAAACGCACTTACGGATCAGCCACGACATTGGTCTAAGCGAGACAGCGGTGAGCGGCGGCCATGGCCATACATTGGTACGAGACACAGCGATGGGACTTTTCATTCGCACGTATGGCTGCCGCTCACCGCTGTCGCACTTACACCAATGTCGTGGCTGGGCCGTTAAAGGTAGCTAAGACAATATACATAATTAGATACATTGGGCTTAAAAACTTCTTTCACTATCAGTGACCCTGATCCTCGAACACCGAATATTCCTTTACTCCTCCATTGTGTTGTGCGTGGTCCACACGGACTTGGTTGCGTTTTTAAGAAGTGACCATATGTATTTGTATTTCAGACTGCAATAATACAATTTTCAAAGTGTTTGAACGACACGATGAATATTGATACATTATCGAAAGAAATGAATAAAGCTGTGGAGAGCGGAGTATATGACGAAATAATCCAAATGTAAGTAGGTACTAGTATTTGTTTAAATATTGGAAAATAAAATATTAATTAAATCCCTCACGGGGTCTATTTTCACCTGAAATCATGGAGAATATCGTTGGATGCCAATATTACCCAAAAATTACGCAATGTCGCTAGACTCTTGAACAGGATACCTATACAGGGTGTAATTTTTATAACAGGTAATATTTATGGACACGACGGGCTGGCTATGTAAAAAAATAAAAATAATAAAACATATTTTTAAATTTCGCATTCATGATGTCTCAAAATCACTCTTAAGCCGCCTAGGATCGTCGAGTCGAACCTCATTAATTCGTCATCTGCATTTCTTATGAAACTGTGTCCATTAGCGACGCGTCGAATCGCGTTCAAATAACTTCCAATGTAAGGTGCATTAGGGTAATTCTGAATGACAAAAATGCTCTTGTAATTCCGAAAGGGGAATGGAAATAATGGTGATTTTTGTGCGACTTTCGAAATTAAACGACTATCGGAATAACCGTAATGCACCTTATAAGGAACCGCAATCGAGTCCTCCGCGTCTGCACACGCTGCCGCACAGAGGTAGCGTCACGCGCGGGGCAAGTCAATCGGCTAATTTGTGCGATTTTTTACCTTAATATGCTCTAATGCATCGCCGATGTTTTATTTATCCTGTGAAATCCTGTCCATATTTTATGGAAATTTATAAAAAAATTGAGTAATTTTAAGGTACACTTTTTATATTTTGGGTTCTGTATGTATAATCAATAAATTAATCACCTCCTTACATATTTTCTATTATAAAAATTACACTGTATACGTAGGTACTACCTAATATTATACTATGTTCTAGGTTCTGTGCTAAAGCTCCGCAACTAAAGGCTTGTGCCAACGAACGGTTCCAAGGAATGAGGGCGTGCATGCCGGCCGGAATAGAGCGCTCCGCGATGAAGAGCACCGAAGCCCTGATTGACTTCGTTTGCGACAACAACGGAGCCAGGGCTACCGGTAAGTATAGACGCGGCTAAACAAAACTTAGCACTAGAAAAATGCGGCAAATAGAAGCCATTACACACAATGTATAATTATGTTTTTATGCCAAAGTAAATTAAGGTGATGAGTAGATGATGCGTCAAACGACATGACTAACATTTGTATTTTTTAATCCACAAATGCGTGTACAAATATTGACACGCATTTTTCAATATTTACACGCATTTCTGAAGCCAGAAGAAGGACATGAGAAAGTAAATTTCATCAAAAAAATCTGGTATTTTTTACTTTGGTTTTCACCCAACAAGTAAATGTTATTTGTAAGTTTTAATAAATAATAGTTCTTTGTTTTTTTTAAAGTTAATAACTCTGAAATCAGGCGAAATATTAAAAATAGGTTTCCTCATGTTACACCGTGTATGAAACTAAATACGTGCCTTAAATTTATTATTTTTCATCACACTCGCACAATAAATGTGCTATTGCACGCAGGCGGAGCGTGAGTTATAGAAAAATTGTTCTCCCTAGGGAGTTAAGAGATTTCTAGTACTGTATTGAAATATTTTTTACCTTTTTTATAATGCAAGTTTGATGAAAAGCATTGTGTGTAACTCGGGAAGTATGAATATTACTAACTCGAGTCTTTAAATCGCTCCGGCAAGCCATCGCGATTTAATTTACTCTCGTTAGTAATATTCAACTATAATTATTCATGAGCAGTCTCCTAAAACTGACATATTTTATTCCATTACAGCATTCGTTAAAGCGGAAGGACCACAGTGCATCACAACTCGGTACTCGATTATGGACATATTTTCCTGCCCAAATGCCATAAAATATAATTACACGAAGTTTGAAAATATATACGGCGACGAACTAGCTACTGCAATATTATCAATGCCTGAAAAGGTAAGTACTCGAAAAATCAAACTAAACGCTTGTTACATGGTTAGGCTAAAGTAAACAAAATCGTGTTCATGATATTTATACAATGATTTTCTCACCAGACCAACTGGTAAAGGCACTCTTGTTTCTTCGAAAACGGATAGCAAAATTGCATTTATCTACAAGAGTGCAAAGTTATTTCATACAAATTTTAACTTGATGTCCAAAGCTTGCTGGCAGAATTGAAGTTTAAACGATGATTTTGTAAATGTAAAAAAATTTACGTGATTTAGTTTGATATTTTACAGTTAATATTTTCCTCATACGGGTGTGGTGAAATTTTTTCTGTTTCACTCTTTGGCATTTTTTTTATCCTACGTGCCTTGAAACACTCGCAACGCTCAAGACATTCTTATGAATATAGGAGCCTTTCGCTTGCTCTGGTGTCAATACAATTGGCACGTGCGGTTTCCACAACTTTGCCCTCTTGTAAAGCAAATAACTACTTATTTTACTACTCATACAGGACCGGTGTATCTTAGTGGACCAGACTTTGGAATGTGTGCTGAATAAGACAAAAACTTGTCCGAACCCAGCTATCTGGCAACTGGGACAAGAGTTCCAACAAGTCTACATAGAAAGCCTGTCTTGCACTAAGGTTAGTACCTAATTTCAGTCATCACGCCGATTCGGCCGATTCCAAGAGTTTCTTACAAGTTTTTAATTCCTTTAGAAATATATGTCAATTTTAAATATTTTCATAGGTACTTCAACATGCATATGCCGAAATGGACACAGGATTAGAAGGAACAGTAGAGAATGTAACTGCAACTACAGCAACTACGGGTAAATATATCGATCAACTAATAGAAATAAAATTAATTAGAATTCGAGGATTATAACAAAGGAAACTAAGATAGATCAAAGTGTGGCGAAAAGGAAGAGACCGTCAGACATCTAATGTGTGAATGTCACGCCCTCGCCAGACAAAGAATGAAGTACTTTGGAGCAGGCTACCTGATACCAAAGGACTTCAGAGAGCTACCGTATACGTGGAGATGGTCAAGAAGCTCCTGAATAGCTGAAGGATCTTAGGATCGTAGGGGGTAATTACACAAAAGATCCCGTTGGGTCGAAGTGTATCCGTGAGGGCCCCCGAAGATTTAAGATAAGATAAGATAGATCAAAGACGTGTCAGTCGATTAGAGTGAACTATTTTGTCTTCTTGCATCCAATGTATGAAAAGTTGCGTCGCTAGGTAAGTGTGCGCACTTTCATACTAGCCCATAGGTTGATAGTGTGTGAGACAAAATAGTTGCCGTGACTAGGGATTGCAATCCGGTCTGATATCCAATCCGGCCGGATGCGGCCGGATTTTGGTCCCAATCCGGCGGATCCGGCCGGATTGGCCTTGAGGATTAAAAGTACCCAAATAGTAACTTTTTTTGTATGTTTTCAGCATAATATTTTTACCAGGTAACAAGTAAATTTTACTAAAATAATCAGTCGCAAATAAAATTCTTTCGTTCTTTTTAAACGTTCAATCAAGGATAACAAAATTATTTTTAGTGTATTGTTTTACAGTAATACCTATAGAGCTTTTAAGATACAATTAAGAACGGACATTATAACATTACCTACATGCATTATGAGATAACTATTTAAAAAAAGATAATTATGTTTTGTGTTATTTTACAGTTAACTTTTCTCACACGCAAAGAACTAAAAAAAACTACAGTAGCTAAATTAAAGTCATCAAGAGTAATTGACCTTACTATTATATTGCTGAAACCACAATCTTACTGGATACCTTTTAAAAATGTTCATATTTAAGCTTTGAATTGTTTTTTATGATTCTTGTAGCAATGTGCCCTCATACTTTTTATATCATGCTGAAAATGTTGTTGTTCTTGTAGTCCTACGTCACCACAGAGATGCAAAGGGCCTTCTCAAGCTCGCGCCATGCCTTCCTATCTTCAGCTACCCTCGTGGCCTCGCTCCAGCTCGATCCGGTCGCTCGTAGTTCATCCTCAACGGACCGCTTCCATGAGTTTACAGGGCGCCCGGAGAAGACAAGGCTCCTTCCAGCGGCAGGCGATTTCCAGCCGAAAGAAATGGTTGCGTTATTTCGTTAGAGGGAACTCTTGGAATTGTGTGCTACCATGTTAACGAAAAGTTTTGTCGTATGGCCCTTTGTCACTCCAGTCTCCACTATTCCACATTTTGCATCCAAGCGAACAATTGCACAGATTTCACTAACAGATTCAAAAACGGAAAGTTTGACGCGTTACTTGAGCACATTATTTTACTTCCAAACGGCCTAGTAATGCAAAAAAAGTACGTATTAAATTATTTTTTTATTGGAAATCAGACCGGATTGCAATCCCCTGTTAAGCTACGTTCAAATGTTAGCGTAAATGTTTTTTTTTTGCACTATTCTAACATATTAAATTACATTACCGGATCCTGCGAATTTCACCGGATCCGGCGAATTTCACCGGATCCGGTAGCATGAAAAAAGCACCGGATCCGGCCGGATTACCGGATCCGCCGGACCGGATTGCAATCCCTAGCCGTGACAAAGTTGCCCGTGGGTGCCCGGTTTTAGATAGCGCTAACATTAATATTATATCAAGTGTTCGAAAAAAACCGGCAAAGTTCGAGTCGGACTCACCCACCGAGGGTTCCGTACAAACTTGTTTCAAACTACCTAGTTAAAACTTAAAAAAAAACCGCCTTCAAAAAATAAACGCGTTAGAAAACACGGAGAAACTAAAAAACAATATGATGATTACATGATTAGATTTCCTACCTAAACTTAAATGTACTCATGTTTCTCAAACAATCTCATGTTTCACATATAACTCTAATATAGTTACTAATGATCATTATTGTGTATAGCGCCATCTCTCGGTGAATTCGCTAACTAATTTGGGCGACTTGTATAGTATGTTGGTTTTTCAGGAATAGTTCTTTATAATAGGTACCTACCCTACGCCGTGTCAGACGACGCAACGACGGAGCCACGCTGTTACGTCGTCGCCTAAATAGAATATTGTTTTTTTTTCTCGTCTGTTTTTAATCTGTTTTTTACTATTTATGTGCTACACTACACCCATTGTTTTTATTTTTTAGTTTCACAGTGCCTTGGTTTTACTGTTATGCTGTGTAACTTATTTAAATAATAAAAAATAAAAAAATGTTAACCGATTTCGACAGTTTTAACTTTCTTTGAAAGAGAATATTTTACGTAAAATCTCGTATTAATTTGAAGTACGATACACATCCGCAAAAGTGGTTAAGTTGAAAGTTAAAATCTGAAAAGTTTTTTGTCGATTAAAAAAAGTTTTCAAGATACAGACACGATTTTATTTTTCCTGTAATATTTAAGATAAAACCAATGTATCGTAAACTTTTCATAACTGTTTGTTGGTAAACTTTGGAGATTAGGGGGGGTTTTTTTTTACATTCACAACAAAAGAATTATAAAAAAATATTTTGATATGTTCATTTTGAGCTCTTTCTAAAGATACCCCACTTGACCTAGTAGCTTGACATTTACAGTTTGCCCCCTATCATTTTGGCCATTTTCTATAATTAATATTAATAAATAAATAAAAATAATACTTCCCATTTGTAGAGGTTAAACATTAGTTCATAACTATTCCTAATTTCAAACCGATAGCATAAGTAGTTCTCGAGATATTTAGGAATGTGACAGACGGACAGAGCGGCACCATAAGGGTTCCTTTTGTACCTTTTTGGTACGGAACCCTAAAAAGAGACATTAAAGGTATGGATCATAAACAATCCGTGACTCCTCAATTGTCAAAACTGAGATTCAAATTCAAATGATGTATGATCAATCGAGAGATGGCAGTCTATAGACTCAGTGACTAATACATTTTATTTTGGTAATGCTGTAGGTCATTTATATTAACTAGTAGGTGAGATTCCTATAGCTGCATTACTTAATATATGTGAGTGTGTTTAGTAAAACGTCCCACTTTGTCGGTTACCATTAAGGCGAGATTTACTTGTATAATATCTTTATATGAATAAACCGACAAAGCGGCTTTATAGCAATCGACAAAGTGGGACGTTTTCCCGTGCACACTCACATATTATGTTTTTCAGTAACAGGAGCGGCAGGCGGTTCCACGTTAGATGTTTCTGATAATTCGCCTTATGCATACAGCAAACTGGTAGCTACAGAAATTTGCAACGCAACTCATGCCGAAGAAAAGACGCCAGAAGTACAGGTACTTAGTCAACATTAATTTTAAGTGACAGTTTTACGAATAACGTTTACTTTACACTTTGGATTTCCATTTCAGTCGGCATTAATAACATTTCCAAAGTGTTTGGACAACGCAGCAAATTTTGAAGTTTTTGCGAAAGAAATGGAGGAAGCGGAGAGCAGTAGATGGAGTGGAGTGGACAAAGCCATCAAAAAGTAAGTATTATTTTCACGCAAAAATGTGTAATTTTAAGAAACTAACCACATTACGAACTACGGTTTGAAAGTGTGTCGTAAATTTATATGATAAACAGAATGTAATTTTTGTAATGGGCTATTTTCTGGATATGATGTGGGTTGGCTGAGAAAATTTCAGCCTGTACTCTTATTTTCCTCAATTGAGCTGTAGGCCTAGCACATGATTGCTGCGAGAGTATGTCGCCGCGAGATAGATGACACGTCTTCTTCTAACTGTATTTATGACATAAGGACGGGTACACGGGTAGTCTATCTCGCGGCGACATACTTTCGCGGCAATCATGCGCTAACCCTGCTGGGGCTTATATTTAACGGCATAACCTGCAAATTATAAACTCTGCTTTCTAGATACTGCGTTAAAGCTCCGCAGGTAAAGGATTGTACCAGCGATCTAGTCAAAGGAATGGACCCATGCCTGCCGACCGGATTGGGGCACACTTTGATGAAAACTACCAACGCCTTGATCGACTTCGTTTGCGAAAAGGACGCAGCCAGGGTGACGAGTAAGTGCCTGTAGACCTAGCACTCGGTACGTAAGGTAACGGATCCAATCATGGACAGTTTAAGAAAAAATTTCGCCTGTTTTTTGCTATTTGACTGATAAATGTAAAAATTCTACCGCTAAGCGTGTTAAATCTTGAATGTCATATCCTTCTTTTACATTTCAAGCGTATTGCAAAATAGATAATCCTATTGGTTTCTTCATAGTTAACAAATTAAAACTAGATGTTTTTTCTCCAGTCATGGACGGCAGTTCTCCATCCCCCATTATGGACAGTGAAATAAGTTTAAAATTTTACTTTTAAAGCCAACTGATACTCAATGAGTTAATTTTACATACCACAAACAAAATTAGTTTGGGTTATTTTAACATAGGATTGTTTCTTGTAAATTTTGGTTTTGTAAATTGTTCCTTGTCCATCATAGGAGGTACGCAGTTTTCCGGTTCCAGTAATGGACACTCGCAAAATAACGCTATTTCTTTATATCTTTGGAGCAACAAACTAGTATGTTTTATACCTTATCTCATGCTTAATGCAGTAATTAAGACTCATTCAAGTTTACACCAAGTATTATTTTGTTGTGTTTTTTTGTCCATAATGGCATCACCGTCCATAAGGTATGTTACATTAGCTAAATTCACTACAAACGCTTACGCTATAGGCTACTTGACCCTTTTTTAAAGTCTGTCTTATATGTATGATTAAGTAATGTCCAATTAACCGAAATAAAATATAGCCATATTTTATTTTGACTCAAAAACAGCAAAAAAAATTTTTTATGTATACTTTTATGTAATCAGGCGAAAACAATACAGTCATGTTAATCTATACTACACTATACCTCTAGATTATCTGTGCAAATTTTCTGACTTTTTCAAGTATGAAGGCATAAAGTTCAATATGTCAGTGATTGTATTGACATGCACTAAGGTTCGAATTCGATGTCACTACACTACATCGCTGACAGCGTTTTCGGTGGCCAAAATAAATAAAAAATTACATACATTTTTAATCGAAAATACGTAGTCATCATACACTTTTAATACCCAATATCTATAAATATTGTTTTTTTTTTTATGCCAAATACAGAAGACAATTCAATTTATTGAAACTAAATTAAAAAGATAAGAGGTTATAATTGAACAAACTGTATGTAGTAAACCATTGATTTAATTTGTTAATGGTTTTTTGCAGCATTTATCAAAGAGGATGGTCCACGGTGCATTAGAGACTCGCTGTTCTACATCGCGTATTGCCAACAAGCCGTACAGTCCAACCTAACGAACTTGTTGAATGCCACTAGCGAGAATGATTATGGACTGGGTTCGCTGTTCAGTCTGTCACACCAGGTAAGGACAACTTCAGAAACCGATATGTTTAACACGAAGGGCGTTGAACAGAGGTCGCTTTGAAACTTCATTTGCAAAAGGAGTATCTTACCTAGCTGTCACACACTTAGTGCGTTTTCACATTATCCGATTCGATATCGGATGTAGGACCGATATCGCACACACAGGCGCCATCTTAGATTTTTTCCATTGAAATCCTTCCGACATCCGATATCGGATCGGATAATGTGAAAACGGACTTAAAATGTTTTCAAATCTAAAATTTTAGGACAGAATAAAAGTATTGTATTCGTAATTTCGTAGGTACTACTTATGTACAGTCGAGTTCATAAATATGTGTACATTTCTTCACCTTATTGCATCAAGTTAAGGCACAGAGAACCTTAGGTGAAGAAATGTACATATATTTATGAACTCGACTGTATGTAGCTACAAATAAAACACTTGTAGTTGCAAACATACCTAAAATATACAATTATACAAAACAGAAAGAAAAACAATGAAGAGAAAGTGCGTATAAAAATACTGTATGTTGTTTATTTAGTCATCTGAAATAATTAATATAGGACATTCTGAGAAACCTAGCACACCGTAGGAGAACTCTCATACGAGTTTCGTACCAAAAGGTACAAAAGGAATCCTTAGTGCGTTTTCACACTATCCGATCCGATATCGGATGTCGGAAGGATTTCAAAGGCAAAAATCAAAGATGGCATCTTAAATGTATGGGCTATCAGTCCTACATCCGATATCGGATCGGATAGTGTGAAAACGCACTTATGGTGACTATCTGCCCGTATCGTCTGTCCGAAACTCTGCCACATTATTAAATATCTGAACAACTATACTTTAGCTATCTTTTTTTTAAACAACAGGACAAATGCAACTTGGTGGACCAGAGCTTGGAGTGTTTGCAGAACTCGATAATGAGTTGCCAGAAACCCACTCTCAAACTGCTAGGCCAGGAGTTGCAACACGTCTTCGTAGAAAGCCTGTCATGCTCTGAGGTCAGTGGCGCTGTTAGGATTTATAATTAAAACTCTGATGAGTTTTATTTAATTTAGCAAAATTGAGTAGGTACAGTCAGCCAAGAAAGTAGTCTACCACTTTTCAACTCTATTTAAAAACCACTTTTTAGCTGACTGTACTTCTAGTATCTACTAAGAACGCGGTTTACACTTTACGGTTTTCATATAAAGTATAGCAACTAAAGGTATCCGTTTACCAATAAAATCCTGGCAACGATTTTTTTAATGTTTCCTTTATGACATCAATATTACTTTCCGCTGCGAAGACTGTGTTAAGCGAGACATGTCAGCATTCAAAATCGATCATCAAGGCTGGGAAACTTTAGCTGACGATCGTGATGAATGGCGAAAGCATGTTGTGGAGGGAGTAGGCTATTGCGACCAAGCCTGGTTTAATGCTTTAGATACACTGAGAGAAATTTGCATTGTGAATTTAAAAAGTTCGACTTGTTGCGGTTTATCCGTTTGCATCAGCCAAACGTATGTTTAAAACAATATGTGTCAGGTTGTTTTTATAAAATCGACTTGTTGATTCAAATATATTGCCGATTCAAATGACAAGTAGCTTGTTGTTTGAACCAAAGAGCACGTAGGCGCTATTTTAACCAAAAAACTTGTTGAACGAACATTAAAACTGGTTGTATTTTCTCTCAGTGTAGAGTAGTAAGGTGTCGCAGAAAGTAAACCGAGACTGGAACCTCAGGTGGCATGAGTTTTCTCTGCCAAAAATGTGGCAGGTCGTGCCGCTCGCGAATCGGCCTCCACAGTCATCAAACCCGTTGCCTAAACAGCAATGCGTAAATCGTCTGCAATAGACGCAAAGGCCTGTGATGATGATTTTAGTTTGATATTTTTGTAGGTAGCAATTTCTTACGTTTTTAATTTTCTAAGACCTACCTCTTATTTTCCAGGTAATTGAACCTGCAAATGCGGAAACAACAACTGAAGGAACAGAAGACACAGCTGGAAGCTTATATGCGGGTAAAGATATCGACGAACTCAAGAAGATAAAACTCGAATTAGAAGTCCGAGCTGCGGAGCTGGATATTTGGAACAGAGAGAATGAAATGAGCGTGTTGCATACCGTGCTCACTTCGGACATCAAGAAGAAGGGTCATTAGGACTTCATCTCCAAATTCTCCAGCAGGGCTAGGACATGACGCGACAGTATCTCCAGTGCCGGCCCTAGCACTCGATCAGTAGGCCTAGCACATGATTGCCGCGAGAGTATGTCGCCGCGAGATAGATGATACGTCTTCTTCTGTATTAATGACATAAGGACGGGTAATCTATCTCGCGGCGACATACTCTCGCGACAATTATGTGCTAACCCTGCAGAGTAGATCGCCACTGTTAAAAAAAATCACTGTTTTTATCTGTTTTTGTTTTCTTTCGCGCTTCTACCATTTGGTGCCTAAAGTGGCCGCTCTACCGGCCTTGAGTATTTCGACGCGACGTAGATCACACATAATGATTTAACATATGGACGAGTAGACTATGTCGCGGCGATATATTGTCGCGTCAATCATGTGCTAGCCCGGTAGATTCTTTCTTCAAATATGGTATATCTGTAATATATCGCCAAAGAGTAAATAATATATATTGGATGCATTTAAATGGTATTTTTACTTGGATGAGCACCCCTGAATCAAAATGTAGCAGTTTGTATTTTAGAAACTTAATACACGGTGTTCGTGAATCACTTGAAAGATTCAAAATCTGTTAATCATAACATAACATTCATAACGCTTAACGACTATATCAGCCGATTAATTTTAAAATCTAATCCGAAGACGAAGTGCTCTTTAAAGCCAGAGTTTTTACCCGAATACGACAACGCATCAGTAGGGTTATCATTTTGCAGGGTAGTATGTACCTATGTGTGTGCATTTTCGTTTGTTCCCTGATAACTTCTATTGAACTTATTACAATTTGACAAACTACTTATATGTCATGTCATTCGAACCGTAGTAATCGTCCGCGGCACAAATATGAATTATATAATTTATATCTGCGCTTATTCACTTATTCAAATGTTATTCTGTCTACCTGTCATGTGTCACATCACGTCCAATTGATGTCTCAATCGTTTCGACGAACGTGAGGGGATAGCCGCTTCTCCACACGAAAATGGTCCCCATTTTTCTCTCGTGATATCTATCTATTCTTGTATATTTCTTTATTTTCTTTCTTTATGTATATACTGGCGATCTCGGAAACAGCTCTCTAATGATTTCGCTAAAATTGGTTTTGTAGGGTTTTCGGGGGTGCAAATGTTTTTTTTTATTTGTGTAAAACATTTAAAATTTTGTAGGTAACAATATGTTTCATATTTTTATTAAAGCCTTAACTTGATCTTACAACAATGCGAAGCAAAGCCGTGGTTGATATATAATTTATATAAGATATATATTAAAATATTTTAAGTTATCTTAATGTTCCGTATCTTTAAAGTTGACACCCCACTTTTGTTGGATTTGGAAAATGTTATGCGGTTTCCACTCAGAATCGCGAGCTTTTTAAAACCTAATACGAGAAAAGTGTCCCAATGTTTTTTCCCATTCCGTTACCATTTTTTCATAGATTTTGTATGGCGGTAACGAAAAGGAAGATTTGAAAAATATTGTATATGGAAATCTTTTTTCTACTATCAGGATTTTCTGAGTAGCAATCACGTAAAAAATACCCATATTACAATACATAAAAAAATGACCCTAATATCCAGAGAGCATGAGAACTACATTAGTAATTTGTATGATGTCGCTTGGCTGTCCACTTCATATAAATGAGCGGTCATCAGTTCGTCACCGGGTTAATCCTATTTTATGTAGCAGTAGTATCGTACTATCAGCAGATTTGGATACCTACTGCTTGACATTTTATCATATTGTATATACTTCTCTGGATTCTCTTCTAAATATCCAGAAAATTATGAATTATTGAGAAGTCACTTCTTAAGGGTCGAACGCGATTAATAAACATTATTTACCTTTACCGACGTTTCGTCTAGGTCGCACTGGCCGTGTCGAAAAGTCGAGGAAAAGGTAATATGATGTGGTTGTTAGTTAATCGTAAGTGACTTTAAATCTAAATGGAGTAATGTTATTCTGGTCAAAATGACCCGAATAACACTACTCCGACATAATTATTGAACATAATTATTGAAAGTCATAATGTATTGTAGTTCGTCTATTAACTTTTCAGGGTTGTCGTTAAGGTTGTCTATAGTTATAGGTTATAAGATATATTAGGTTACATTCGTTTCTTTTATTCCACCATGAAAAGTTACGCATTTCTAAGAACCTAATTAACAGTATTACCTTTCCAAAATGCGGACATACATTAGGACTTAATACTTTTTTGGAAACAATACATACACGTGTACCTACTCGTATACCTATAAGTTGCAATAGGTAATTCCGAAAGTCACATAAAAATCACTATTATTTCCATCATATCAAGATTCCCCTTTCGGAATTACTAGAGCATTTCCGTCATTCGGAATCGTTAGATTTTAAATGCGTACCTATTAGTGTACTTACCTTGTGCATGTTTTTGATAGTTTTAATGAAAAATATTTATGAATCTCAATATATTGAGAATTAAATCTGAATCTGAACTATATTGGCATAGGCCGATGAACTGAAACATGCATTGGGCTCCTCGCAAAATGTCTGTAAAGAGAACGCTAAAGCAACACAGGTACATAAGCGAACAGGGACTCGCAATAGGACAACTCAGTCGTCCTCTGTCTGCAGAAGCGAACCAAAGTGTGCTCGGATCTGCTTCACAATGATTTGGATAATTTCTCTGCTTGTAGCAATAGCTCCTATTTTAACTATTGGTAAGTTTCATGTTTTTTATTAAAAATATTTTTGTATTTCTGTATTTATTGTAAAATTTAATAAAATGTTCTTAAGAATAAGTACGAAATCGAAGCAATCGGTCTTGTGACGAACAGTTTAGTACCAATTTAGTTATTGAATGATTGCCTGTCGCCCTAGTTTGTTATTTGGAAACTGCTTACAGACGCGTGGGGGTACAATGCCGTTGACCGGAGGGAGGTAACGGAGTATGTGACCAAACTGTGTATGAAAGGTGGCGCAGAAGATAAAGTTCCTCAAGTTCTGGTGAGACCTTCATTTTCAGGGTACAGCTTGCTGAGCATTGAGTGGGTAGCTATTTTATTTTTAAAATACTACTTAGGTACCTGTTTACTTTGTTGGCGCGACCCAAACTGAATTTTGCTTTCCAATACAAGAGCACGCCAGCACTTCACGTGGTCCAGAGCGACATCCCGCCAGCCCTCGACGCCGAGTTCACGGAGATTTGCCTCCACTCTATCCGCCCAACGATATTTAGGATGGCCAGCAGGACGGCGTTCAGACTTTCCTTTCTTTTAAAATAACAATAAATTCGGTTATAAACTAAAATAGATTTAAATAACTTTCACAAATACACGCTCCGAAAGTGAATCTGGATTATAGCAGGCTGAATGAATTTGTGCCGAGTATATTATATAGCCATTCGACTGCCTGTTAGTTTTTCAGCGTTATCACTTTTTACTTTTCTCTATACCGTCCGGCGGACTTATCATCAGTGGTCCCTTTAACTGGAACTTCACTATTTTTGTTACACATTGTACTTATACTTTGCAACAATTGCAGGACGCAATCGAAAACTTTGAGAAATGTTCCGTGAGCCTCTTCAAGGACGAAGCGCTGTTGGAGGAGGTTGCTACTTCCATCCGAAACAATGACCTCAGAGAAGTCTTCAAGAAGTTAGTGCACATTTTATGTAATGTACCTACTCATGCTCGAATAACATGTGACATCCCACGGGAGTACAGTCAGCATCACAAATAGCGGATCTATTAACGCTTTAGAAATAACTACCATTCTATGTCATCCATTCCAATCACCATCGGAATAAAAAGATATGTGGGTCTATAAATTGGGAAACTTTGACATTTCTAACTACCTGTACAGATTTTACCCCCCCCCCCCCCCGCCACCCTTCTCCTCTTTTCTCTCTCTCTCTCTCTCTTCTCTTTCTCTCTCTATTTACATGGGAACGACAACCCTGTATATTCTTTATATCGTCGGTAGCCAATCACCCGCTCGATTTAGGTGGAACGAGTGCTACAAAGTGATTTTCCGTTTGGTCGCAGGTACTGCGCACGCAAAGACCGCCTGGCCGCCTGCTCATACACCCTGATTGATAACTTGGGCTTGTGCATAGTCGGCGCGAACTTGCCCATCGCACACAAGTTCGTCGACCAGGTGCTTGGTTTCGTCTGCGACAACGAAGGATCGAGGATCGGAAGTAAGTGTTGTCTATACTCTGTACTGATATACTCAACCAAAGCCCTTACTTATTCCTCAACCATAGGGGAATAAGTAAGGGAAGAGTTGTAACCAGGGCCGGATTAAGGGTAGAGTGAGTGGAGCGGCCGCTCTAGGCGCCACATGGTAAAGGGGCGCCAAAATCGAGAATGTGGAAAAATCTATACAAAAATATTATACGTTGCGTGGGCGCGCACTAATCACAAAATGGCGAGAGGAGTCGGGAATGAATCCACTATTGAAAATCTAAATTTGTAATTCAGAATATTCAGATTAAGCGGAAAGTTGCACCACATCGCCAACATATACCAACATTCATAAGGGCGCTGTTGCTAGGGCGCCGTAAAAGGAGGATTCGAGCCCTTGACGAACCACATTGTTGTGCGGCGAACGACAAAGTTACGTCGCTATCCGCGGAGTTCCTCATAAAACCAAAGGCGCAAAACGTTTCAGAGAGGCGCAATTTTGTGAGTCACAGCAGATGGTAGAGCGAACTTCAATCAAAGCACTGAGACCACTTGGCAAAATAACGAAATGGGCATCTCGACGGTGACGATCGAGTCCGCAGTTAATCTCTTAATATTATAAAGATAATAATAAAATAATTTCGTTTTCGTTTGGCGTCAGAGAAATGCCATTCGGCTACGCACGCTGATAAGACCGAACGCGCGAAGAGATCCGCACCGGACTATTAAGCATTTTAGAGTAGAGTATATTACAGTCATCACAGTGCAAATACCATGTTCAGTTGATTGTCTTGTTTTAGTGTTCATCAAGGAAGGCGGTCCGCAATGCTTCCAGCAGCACTCGAGCTCCCTCAAGGAATGCGCTGAGAGAGTGCTGGGCGACATTGATGGCGTGCAAACGAATAAAGTAAGAAATAATACCTTACCTAAGTATAACTCTAAGCTTTTAATAAAAACCTGTCAGGAGCGTGTCTGGTCACGCTCAGCGTAGGGTTCCGGCCATCCGTCACAATAACTGTCCCTCACTTAAGGCAGTAATAGCGCCATCTCTCGGGTAATTTCGGATTGCTCGAACCGCTTTTTTATTTGAAAGAAATAATTAAATAAGAATACCTAATCAGAAATGATTTTGTACGTCATTTCAAGAACTGTTCAATGCATCACGTTCACATTTTTTTTTCCTTTTAACGTAATGTTAAAAGTTAGAGACGGAGGGGCACATTTCTTTTTAACTTTTGGAGCGATTATTTCCGAAAATATTTTTTGAAAATATTTTAGTAAGTACACCCCTAATTTTTAAGTGCTTAATCCGATAACATATCACAAGTCAGGGTTGAAATAATAAAAAAAAACACTCCCCATTTTACCACTTTGTCGATATGATTGATAAACATAAGGGTTCCTTTCAGCTTTCTACTAATGCTAGTGGTCTCTGAGATTATCCGCGGACGGACGAATGGACAGACGGACATGGTGAAATTATAAGGGTTCCCACGAGGCCCTAAAAAGGTTTCTTTACCATCAAAATACTGGTGCCCCTACCATTAGTGGTGGCGTTATAAATTTATAACAACCAGTGCCTCTGACCGTACTGGAAGGCGCAGCGTAGGTACCCCCCCCCCCCTCCCCAAACAAGGGGGACTGATGACCTGATGAAGGTCGCAGGAGTCTGCTGGATGCGGGTCGCGCAAGACAGGTCATTATGGCAATCTTTGGGGAAGCTTATTTCCAGCAGTGGACGTCTTTCGGCTGATATGATGATGATGATGAACAGCCAATGTAGGAACACCATAAATTACCATTACCCATTCCAGCTTTAAGAATATAATATAATAGGGAACTTGACTGTTCTGCATGGTATAATCATGCACGAAATGGAGCATTAGATAAGTTTTAGAAAAACACTGTCAGAAGTTATTTTTAAATCGAATTTCTATTTAATAAGTCAGGTAGAAATATATACGGTAACTGAATTGACCGTGACGTCACTCAATTCGATTTCATATTAATTCCATATTAGCAAGTCGCTTGACAGTTCTTAAAAAGAAGCTGATTTGACAAGGAGGCAAGTAGTCTATTGGGCCACTGACTAACTTCACTTGTTTTCCCCAGCAACGCTGCTCAAAGTTCGACGAGATATCCATATGCCTGTCGGAGACGATGACCGGCTGCACGGTGACTACTCCAGGGGACATGACACGGGCGTTCCTGGCGAACGTGCGCATGCCCACTCCCTGCCCCCCCACCGACTCGTACATGAGCTACATGCGGTGGCTGCAAAACCGCGACCTCCAGCGCATGCGCAACAGGAACAACACGGAAGAACAGTGATAAAAATAGTGAGATTTTTCCTCCACCAATTTGCAAGACCGCGAACACCTCAAAGACCCTAAAACCAGTTTTTCATACAATAGGACAACCCCGGACCCCCCAACTATTCGGATATGAACATCACTTGTTTTCCCCAGCAACGCTGCCCCCCACCCCACCGGCTACATGAACTACATGCGGTGGCTGCAAGACCGCGATCTCCAACTCATGCGCAACGGTCTTAAAATAAAAATAGTGGTATTTTTTCAGAGAAACTGAGACCTTCCGCATCTATACTATGGTTGCAACACCGCGAACATGAAGAATCAAAACCAGTTTTTCATGCAATAGGACTACCCTCAATTGTCTTCTTGGATATGAACGTTACTGAAAATATTTTGAAGTAATTTAAGTAATATAAAGCTAGAGAGACTACCACCCGAATCACCCAGAGCTTTACATACGAACACTTCATCTTTTGCTCCCCTAACATTATTGATAATCTTTTTAAACAGTTTCTTGTAATTTAATAAAGGTAACAAACAATTTTGAAATAAGTAAATAAAATTATTTAACCACATATACGTATTAGTTTTTTTTTAGTAAAAAATGTTGCCCGTTAAAAAAGTTACACATTACGTGAAGGTATGTTATCCGGAAAGGATGTACTTTGCCCACTGTCTAATCTAAGTAAGGTAAGTAGGTATCCGCCCGCGTCGGTACAAAGTCGATGACGCCCCTTTTCCGCTCATTATCTTAGGGCACGGTAGTTCTAGATAGCCGATATCCAAGACGAACCACATAAAGTACTTATGCCTTGGTCGTTCTGACCCGTGGCGGATTACGTTCAGCCGCCCGTCGTCCGTGGCGCGAATATGCTATCAAAAATCTCTCGTTTAGTATGAACATGCGTGCGGTACGGCTGCGTTCAGTTTTCAGACGTGTAAACTTCCACTTTTTTTACCAGTTGGGGTGGTGAAAAAATCGTTCACGCTCCGTGACGAACGTTATATAACTATTTGTGTCGCATCGATATGGAAGTGCGATAATTAGAGAGAGATATCTATCTACGTTGCGCTGCGGAACGTGAACGATTGTACCTACGGGCCATGTTTACTATCAATTAAACTATCGATAGTCGATAAGAAGGTTTGGCCAAACTTCACACAGTGGTTTGATTATTAATTTATGAATTTATTTACTTACGTAATTCCTTTTTATAAATTTTCCTCCATAACGCTGCAGGGACAGTAAAAGTAGGTAAACAAAATAAAATTTTGTTGGCTAAGTGGCTTTTTAATTTTTAATTTATAAATTTTACAGTTCAATAAATACTACGCTATAAAAGAAAACTAGGTATCTTCCTTAAGCGACAAATCAGTGATACACATTTAACGCACGACTGTGCCGGGGTCAGGAGGTTATCATCAAACAGTATGAAAACCATTCAACTCGTTCGTGAGACACCGATAAGTAGATTTATTTCTTAACCAATAATATTTTTGAAATAAAACTATGAAAACAAATTATACTTGACTGGTCAACGGTTGACCACGAACGCTCTAAAGAGGTCGAAACGTCGGGATATAATAATATGTATTATATAAATTCACCTACGCGATATAATCCGTTTTCATAGTTTAATTTCATGAGTAACTATCGCGCTAACCGAAGACAATATCAATATTATTTTATTAATACCATATCATTACATACATCACAAAATATAATAAAGATTTTTTTCAGTACATGATTCATTTTTTGTCAGTAATTACAAAACTTCAGGGCGCCATCAGTACTGAAAAACGTCGTACTATACACGTGCGAAAAGGAAATTCGTAACGATTTAAAACGCTTCCTTCCGCGTGTTTTAATTTATCGTCGCTCATTACGAGGTTCCTCCTTTTCGCACTTGTATCTTAATATACTAGGTATAATCTATAAACATTAAATAAATGTCATATAGTTAGAAAACGTGACCAAGGCCTCCAAGTGTAGTGCGGTTAACGGAGTACGCCGGTTCGATTCCAGCTCGGAACACTTGGAGGGCTTGGTCACTTTTTCTTTGTATATGACATTTATTTAATGTTTATAGTATAATAGTAGTGTTACTACTTAAAAATACAAATTAAAATATTTCCAAATGAGAATAATTTAATTTGTTCTAAGATAGGTATAATCTAATTTCCGATCTGTTTAAAAATTAAAAACGACGTGCCGCCTTTCCGCATATTTTTTGATTCTGAACACTGGCGTGGGAGGTGTAGTTCTTCCGTGCTTCGTTATCAGGGTTTCCGACGGCAGCATTCTTAGGACAAATCTCTCTTCTACGGGTTTCTCGGGGTAAATACCCATAAACGTATTTAAAGGCGTTGTCTTTTCATATGGCACGCTACCTGGCTCGTCTGGCAACGCGTCTGTGTCCTCGAATCCCGTGGGGGCGCCAGCTGCTTTATCTCCCAGCACGAACACAGCTAAAATATATATCACAGCCAATTTAGTTACACACTGTCTAAAAGACCTCATTTTCTATTATTTATTTAACGATGACACAATTTACTCTGCCGCTTGGTTGAGACACGAGATCTCAGACAGTCCGTTAATATATATATGCGTAGTGTCAGACGGATTTACTAATAATATGTAAGTAAATTATTGCGTTCGTATTTGTTATTAATTAGCTCTTATCATTCGTCGAAGCCGTGACAAGCGTATATAAACTGAGTCGTAGTAAGTGCGATTGGCAAAACAGAACATTTCTTGGAAAATGAGAATATGCATGGGGATAAACAAATGATGAAACTTTTTCAAAGTATGTCCATTATCATTATTAAGTAGGTAAGCTAAAAAGACCAGCTTTTTATTGGTTATCTTGAATGAAACATAATGCCATACAGTTTTTCCAACTCCTTATTAGCTTTGGCCCTTCGTTCCTGCCCGTCGCCCGATGCGTCTCTATGCTTGAAAGTCTTGAAACATTTCGGGAGTGGTCGTTCTCACCCGCGATACGACAGCGGGCGAGAACAAATCTCGAATTCGATTCGAACAACACTCTCGAATACTCCATACGTCGCTGACTTCGCTGGACGTCGACAACGACGGTTCAGAACACTCAGAACGACCTTCTTGTTTGCAGGAGTATTAGGTACCTACACCTTACGCGTCGAATGATGATCCCCGTTTCTACTAATTTCTTCATTTCTACATTATATTTTGAACAAATAGAAAACATACCTACACTTGGAAATTGGAACCTGGCCAATAAGCATTGTCGCGCGATAAATGATAAAACATCTGGGGGTAATTCTCAAAATAGTGGCATCGTACCCTGCCATCACGTTTTTGAATAGAAAGTATGCGAAATATATAATTTTCACATATAATTAAAATTTTCATAAGTAGGCATTAACGTGACACATCGAGGCCAACACATATTTTTTCTATAAATATAATACTTTTGTAAAAAAAAAATAAAGAAGACCGTTTTCTACTGTACCCTGCCTTGTCACAACGCGACACTGCTCAAGTTTTCGCTCTATAGATTATTAAATTGCAGTTTTATGATAATAAAATATCGTTTTTTGTAGAGAATAGACTACTATATTCTTAAATATACGTTGCACGGGATGTTTCGATTACTTTTGAACACTAATTTTCACCTTCAAAGTTTGTCCAGCGATATTTTCTCCATATCCTGTGCGTCCGCGGTATTGCACCTCACTCACACACAGAAAGTCTTATTGAGGCCCTAATATACGTAAAACACGTAGCCAGTATGGTTCTAGCCGCCGGTGTAAAGGTTTGTGTGTGAGGTGCTGCGGTCTTGTGGTTAGAAGTTTTCAAAGTGTGACGTTCGGAGTTTGTAACAGGTATGTCCACTTTATTCTGGCATGATTATTTTAAAATATTAATACGGCAGTTTTTTTACCAATAACATTTTAATGTTGTATTGAAGTATAACTATGTATATTAAAATTATGACAGTTGTATTATCAACAGTTTCGGAGATAATATCTAGTTAATCGGATTTTCACTACACCCTGTGTAACTTTATCCTGCCATCACTCTGCAGGGTAAAGTGACTGTTGACAGGATAAAGAAATACAAGTAAAAAAAAAGCTATTTTGACATGGTTTTTACTAACTTGCAATGTATGTATGTATGTATGTTTGTATGTATGTTGAGGTCAAATCTTGCAACCCAATTTGAAGCAGAAATATTCAACCGACTGAGCTGAAATTTTGTATACACGCTGCGGATGACGTTCGCATATAAGCGCCGATATGGGGCATTGGGTCCTTCGATATTGGGCAATAGTCTGCTCAGCGCCGAAGCAGTCCCGACGAGGCTAGGAACCAATTTGATAAAATGTTCCTCGGAGTACCAATTTTGGTTTGAATTTAAGCCCAAGTACTTAATTTGGGGCGTAAGAGGGACCGCCTCACCGCCAATAGGCAAGGCAACATCCCTATCGCTCTTGCATATAGGCATTACAGAACCAGATTGCATTTCGATCGGCGTATAGCGTCAACGATTATCATTTTGGCTAGGTCGGCAGCAATCACTTTCTTCGGGCAGAAGCCAACCTTTCCTTCGAAAACCACGTCATCGGTCGTGGCAAGTAACACCGCAAGCCCAAACAAATTAATGCGCCTAACTGTGAGCTCAGTTGCCACTGTGGCTCTCCTTATTATCCTGGTACTTTCTTCCCCTCACGGCTACTATTGTGTCATCGGCATAACAAATGGTGATCATGCGGAGAAGTTGGACTACTCTGATAGCCATGTCAAAGCCAATGCTCCAGAGCAGGCGCCCAGTACCGACCCCTGTGGAAAACTGTGGGTAGGTTATGATTATTATGAATATGCATGTGGGTAAGAAGAAGAATAAAGAAGTCAGTCTTGATTTGAGCACGTAGTCTCATTGACCTGTCCCTATACGTTTATATGGCGCAGCCGGTAGGAACACCACACTCCATTCGTCTTTCTAGGCATCTTCCTCCTGATTCATTGAGCAGTACTCTATCTGCAAGGTAATGCCCTATGGTGAATGATGATCTTCAAATAGAAAGGCGCATCGTGGAAGCAATGCGCCTATTTTATTACCACATAAGGAAGAAAGCCGAAGTAATTGGCAATGTCAAGAGATACTGCGATAGCTCCCTGCCTTTTCTCTGCTACCAGACCGCTGTATTTATGCAGCGCATCAATTGCATCTATCGCTCCTCCCAGAACCCGATCTCTGATGTTTGGGCACGTGTCTTTCAAAATGCGTGCACAGCAGTAGATGAGACTTACGATGATGCGCTCAACATCGTGCCAGTTTCATCTGGGAGGGCAATGGGACGGTATCCTAAGGGACAGTCAGCTGGACTACCCTTTTTTCGAAAGGCACAGTCTGCCCACCTTCCAACGAGAATTTATACCTACCCTCTCGGAGGCAGTCGTCAATGTGGCCACGTAATCTACTTCCAAGATGTTTAAAGAGCCAAGGCACACCGTCCGGCCCTAGAGTGGCCCTCATTTTAAATACTGACCTCATTATCTCGACATAATATGTTACCAAGAAGACATCAAGGAGACGAACCAACTCTTCCACTGGGGCAGCCATTGCAGGCATTACATGCACAAGTACAACTCACATTGTGAATCATGATATGTGCTTTGTTGTTTTACAAGACTGTGATTGTAGGTACTTATTTATTTATTCTTTATTGCACATAAAAAAGTACAAAATGGTGTACATAATGCCTTAAGGCATTCTCTACCAGTCAAACACTGCAGGTATCGTGACTGAAAATAATAATCAGATATCACTTACTGTACTTCAACTGTTTTGAATAAAAAATAATGGATATTGTTTAAAAAAATACTTTTTTTTGCTTTTGTTTCTACTTAAAGAAAAAAAATTGAATCCTAACGAAATCATAATAGTCGATATACGTTGAATTATTAGTGGTAAACTTGTTTTTTTATTCAAACACTCTTTATCCTGCCACGTTTTCCCTGCTACCCTGTCTATTCACTTTCTCCTGTATGTCTAAAATTTCAACTCGCTATAAGTTCTACGTTTTTACGACTATTTCGTTCCCTCCTGCAAATTCCGTACCATTGATGCACTCAAAAACATATTTAAATCCAAAAAGGTACAAAAAACCATTTTCATTTTTTTTCATTCACTTTACCCTGACGGTGCCACTTTTTTGAGAACGAACCCTGGCCGTCACTATCGCACTTAAGTACTATTAGTGCGATAGGAACGGTCTGATGTTTTATCATCATTTATCGCGCGACCATGATTGCCTGCCTGAAGCCTAAGTTGATATGTTATTTACCAATACCAATCAGTTTTTGGAATTTATGTGCGAAATGTCATTTGATATTTGGCGAAATGTCAGTCGCTTTTCGGTGAAGGAAAACATCGTTAGGAAACCGGACTCGGGTCGGAAGGTCAGATGGCAATGACAGTCACTTTCATAAAACGAGTGCCTACGCCAAATAATGCAATGCGATCAACTAATTCCTATATTTGGCGTAGACACGCGCGATGACGCACGCGAAAGCCCTCGAGCTTTCAACGCCGGCATTCAAAGTGAAGCAAGTGATACAGTTTAAAAGTAAACAGATGATTAAGTAACATTTAGTATTAAAATATGTACTGTACTTATAGCATGTAAGGTTACTTTTAAGTTTTTTTTTTCTTTGAGGCAATAAATAAATTTTATTCTTTATGATGTTAGGACCAATAAGTTGTTTTCTGTATGGTCAGCGAATCACCGTATCGCGACCGTAACTAAATTTCTCAAAGACATATCCCCTCCGCCCCTCCGTAAGTACAACATGCACCAAATCTATTTGGAGGTAATCAATTAACTTTTATCTTATAAAGGCCCGGTCCCTTTACATAAGTAACAGTATTGATTAGTGTTTACTATGTGTATGTATTTGCTATTAAACACAAGTAGGGTAATTGTGTTAATTTTCGGTAGGTACTAGGTACTTATATTACATTTAAAAAATGTTATTTGTGAAAATTATTTTTATGTAGGTAAAAAAAAAAAGTAAAATAAAATTATTTTGCAATAAGTACGGCAAAGAAGGTTTACCTATTATGATTTAATTGGCAGATGGACAAAAAAGAGTAGATATCAATAAAAAAAATTGAGATCTTTTTTCAATATAATCGAAAAAATACTGTACTAATTAGTTTTATATTTATACATACATACGAATACTTATTTCCAAACGGATTAGGCAGAGCACATGAAACTGCTCAAGTTACTGTGCCACTCTTCTTCAGTCACTTTATTTTTTTAGTGTTTTCTAAAATGTACATAATTAAATCCATATTAATATTATAAATGGGAAAGTGTGTGTGTCTGTATGTTTTTCCGCCTTTCACGGTAAAACGGAGCGACGAATTGAAGTGATTTATTAAATGGAGACAGTTGAAGAGATGGAGAGTGACATAGGCTACATTTTGTCTCTGAGCGAAGTCACTGGCAAAAGTTCGTAAGAAATATTTTCGGTTCACAGTAAGTATTTTCGTAAAAACAGTAGGAACATACGATGTCGGAGATATTCCATGCGCTATCAGAAAGCGAGCAGGTCACCGTCGGCGCACGATACTCACAATACAATCGTTATGTGCCGTTTGGGGGAGTATTCTAAACTCCTCTCACATCACAGCTCAATGCGCTCCTGACATCGACACCTGAGGGCGACTTGTTTGCGTGGCGATGGACGGCAATATGTAGTGAATTTTGTCAGGCGACAGATGCTAGGTGTTCAACTGTTTCTAACTAAATAAACTGTAAACGTAGTTGCTATGACCGATACGAGCTTTAATAATAACTGTCAACAAGCGTTTAACTCAAATAATGTGTTTGCATCACATCAGGCGTCGAATTATGTTGTATGGATAAAACTTTAATTTTAATTAATATATAAAAGTTATCTAATTACATTCCTTATGTCCTATATGTACTAACCACCGTGAAGAGATTCAGCCGTATTAGAATTACACATAAAATACTAACGAGCAATAGTTATTTGTTATACAAGGGGGCAAAGTTGTATTTTAACGCCGAGTGTGGAATTGAAAATTTTTTAACACACGAGAAGTAAAATACATTTGCACCCGAGTGTAACACAAAACTTTTCCCCTCAATATAGCGAGGAAACTACAACGCAAAAAATTGCGTTTATCACTGCTTTCAGTAGTTCCACATGTGGTAAATCCTCTTTATTACTAGATTCACCTACTTTTATCAATTTTAAAGCAGTTAATTTGACTTTATTCAAGGTCAAATTACTTAACCCACTAGTGGATAAAATGCGTTTTTACCCGCTGGTATTAAAGGACAAAACACGTGTTTCCGAGCTAGTGAGGGGAAAAAACTTTTTTTTATGGGGCTGTACCTATAATACCTATATTACCTATAACCAATAATGTATATCGCTGTCGTATTCAAATCAGCCCCTCTAGCACAGCTTACCTTGTCGCGCGCGAGTCCATACTTGAAGTCGCGCTTCATGTATGGACTCGCGCGCGACAAGGCAAGTTGTGCTAAAGGGTCAGAACACAATACCGAATACACCGTTAAATGGATTCCAACTTAAAAAAAAACAACACAAATGATGAGTAAACATCATGCCATCATCAACTAATTGATTGACAACTACCTACCTAATTACTATATTTTTACAAACCCATTTATAGAAAATCCGATATCGGATCGGATAATGCGAAAACGCACTTAGGCAGCCGTTAATATCTAGTTCTGAATGTACATTTAAGGCCATTCCTCGCGCCAATGACCTTCGATTTCAATCCATTGATATTATGATAATTTCTAAAGCCTATCACATTCACAACATTGTCTCTAAGTAAGCAAAATATTGTCGTCTAATTACTTCACAGCTCAGTCTGTGATATTTGGTATCAAAGTTGAACAATTTTAGGCCAAAAAAGTGTTTTTTAGGTCATATCTTTTATTTTAATTAGTTTACAATTGAAATCTCTCTTTCATTTTTAACCATGCTGATTTTATGTACCTATGTACCCTTCACTAAAATAAAATTTCGAAAAAAGTGTTTTAGGCCATGTTTAAAAAAATCATAAAAAATAAGTATTCAATTTTTTTTTCAAAATATGGCCCTTACGAATAGAGATAAAAGATTGAAGAACCGATGGCCGTTTGTCTTATGGTTTTATCTGATGTACTTATAGTGCAAATTTAGGAGTTTCAACTCAAAACTTGTCAAAAAAATATGAAAACCGTGTGGAGCCCCTCAACTATGTCACACTAATATCGCCAATATTGTACGTACCTAGCTTGTAAACACATAGCTGAGTAATTCTTGACTAATGGTAATGAATGAAGTATCTATTATGATGTATTTATTTTGCAACTATGTGGATTGACAACTATTCTCGCATTTTATCGTTCATAAAATGAAATACATACTTAAATGTAGGCTTTATTTTATTTCTTGCACATTTTTTAACAATAAAAAAAAATATGGTAGGCTTTAAACCGGTCTGGCGCAGTCGGTAGTGACCCTGCCTGCTGCGCCGCGGTCCCGGGTTCGAATCCCGATAAGAGCATTTATTTGTGTGATGAGCACAGATATTTGTCCCTGAGTCATGGATGTTTTCTATATATATGTATAAGTATTTATATATTATATATATCGTTGTCTGAGTATATGTAGTACAACACAAGCCTTCTTGAGCTTACCGTGGGACTCAGTCAATCTGTGTAAGAATGTCCTATAATATTATTTATTTATTATTATTATTTATTTATATACTCAACTACTTCATTACTTTTTTTATCTTAACTTCTCATCATGATCTCATCTTTGTTTTTCACGGACCCTTTCTTTCTTTTCCTGGACTTTGATCATGTAACGTACTATCAGCTGCAAAAGTGCAAAGCGAATTTATCAATGAATTCATTCATAATTTCTCCATGCAATTTTGCAGTTCACTGTACCTACATTATTATACAGAAATTGAAAAGGAGCCAGTTTAACATCTTGGACATGGACGGAATCGCGGGTAAAAACTAGCATGTATATAAATTGCTAGTTTATATTATACCTACGTGCTAGTTTTTGCTAGTATTTACTTTATACTTTGTTGACTATACAATATACAGGTTGTATTTTGATTGTAGGTCAGTGGCAGCTACCAGATACACGAAAACGGTCTGAGAAGACCCTCGATTTAAAATTAATAAAGATTTTACTAATAAAGACGAAACAAATTGCGACAAAAAGATAATATTTGACAAACTTTGTTTATAGAAACCGGTTTAAATGATTCCTGCCTAGAATTAAAGCTTTTTTATTTATGACCAAAGTTTCCAGTAAAATTGCAAAACAAACTTATCACATAAAATTTGAATGAAAACTTTTATTTTCCAATTATTATTTTAAGTAGCATCAGGAAATCCAGTAGCTGCCTTCACTGACCCACTAAGTATCAAAATACACCCTGTATAACTAAACACAGGAAATAACAAATACGGACAAACATTTCTGCATACTCAAACATCATTAAGTCGAACACGGTTATTATCAATTATCCTTTTAAGATTCAAATTGTTTATTTATACAAGATCTCACAACGCCTTATCGCGTTAGAATAGTCACCCTCGTGAATCAACGCGCGTATATAAAGTGACCTTAGAGATGATGAGCTTCAGTTGACACTATTCTTGTTCGACATACACGTGACAATCCAGCAATGTTGAGATACGTTTTCGTTGTTGTTCTGGCCGTAGGTAAGTTTACATGGGATAATTATCTAATAAATTATGTCGGTTCATATTTTGCGTGTGCGTAAAAAAAACTGAGCCGCTAGAGTTAAGTGCACGCGAAAATTTTACCTTTTAAATTCGAATGTTTTGAAATGGACTCCTTTATTTTGTCTTGTGTTTATTTGAATTTATACACTTATAACTCTAACTGTTATAATTATTGCGATTATATATGTAACGTCAAACCTTAACATAGCCATATTTGTCACAGGTAGGTACCTTAACATAACGGCTTTGTTTTTTTATTTAACTTTCGAATCAAGCACCTTTTTAAACTGTGAGTTTTATTTACTTTATTTTTGTAAATTATAAATTTTATAATAAGTGTGGCAAAATAAATATTTTTTTCCCCTCACTAGCTCGGAAACACGTGTTTTGTCCTTTAATACCAGCGGGTAAAAACGCATTTTATCCACTAGTGGGTAAAGTAATTTGACCTTGAATATAGTCAAATTAACTACTTTAAAATTGATAAAAGTAGGTGAATCTAGTAAGAAAGATGATTTACCACCTATGGAACTACTGGAAACAGTGATAAACGCATTTTTTTCGTTGTAGTTTCCTCGCTATAGTGAGGGTAAAAGTTTTGTGTTACACTCGGGTGCAAATGTATTTTACTTCTCGTGTGTTAAAATACAACTTTGCCCCCTTGTATAACAAATAACTATTGTCTAATATTTAGATTTAAGTACCTAGTCACTTTACTATGCATATACTAAAATAGACTGATAGCTAAAGACACAAAGACGTCGGTTCAAATGAGTAGGTACATCATCACATGGCTCCGTTACTTTTTCCTTAGCATCTCATATTCATATTATACCTACATACATCTATATCAGTATTTAAAAAAAATGTTTATAAAATTCAGTTTAAGATTTACTTTATATACTTAATACAGTTTCAAGTGAGGGTTATGATTTTGACCGGTATGTATGTGGGTATGTATGTATGTATGTATGTATGTATGTATCAGTGGCGGAGCGTCGATACAACTCGATTCCCAACGGGTTCCCTAAAATTTTCTAGTATCTGTAGAAGTCCATACAAAACAGATTCCAAAAACCCCTCCGGCTTTACCAACGAAAATTTTCACGCCCCGCCACTGGTATGTATGTATGTTCATCTGTTCCCTCATAACTTCTAAAGTACTCATTAGAATTTGACAAACGATATGTCATTCGAATCGTCGTAATTAATTATGTAACAAACAAATTACCTGTGTTAAAGGGCTCCGCTCTTAATTAAATAGTAATGTGAACAAAAACAATATTATTTAAATTAAAATTAAATTTTCTAAGTAGACATTTTATAAATAAACTTTAACGTGCATAATGTAGTTGCATCCATCTAAAGCCGCTCAAGGCGGCCCCTCTTCCTGTCGCCAACCCATTTACCAATTTACCTCGTCAAGCCGCTTGGCGACCGCCATAACTGTTTTTGGTCCCATTTCTATCAGGCCTTATAAACCAACAGGCATATTATAAAGGCTACGTACTTGTTTTGGTAATAATTAGATATACATGTAGTAACATTATAACACATCAAATTCTAGCATTTTGTACACATATTAATGTTATTTTATCATGGTCGACCCGTGAGTAACTTTAAATATGTATAATGACATTGCTAACGATGAACTTGCGACCACAATCGTAAATAATTGTAAACACCCGATGAGTACATTATTTTCCTTTTAACTTCTTAATTGGTAGGCATACTCGAGTCGTACTTAAGTATGATGGTTTCGAAAATGTGACTTTTCGAACTAGTGTTTCATCTCTTCCGTCTCGTCTCCAAGATTGGTTACAATCTTTAGGCAGAAAATACTCCTCGCTTCTAGACCTTTTCTCATCATGTGATCGCTTTCGTAAATTAATGATACCGCTCTGGTATACTCTTCAGTCATTATACCCGCTGCAATCAACCTCTTCGCGACACGGCATTTTGAATTGACGCTGCAACTGATTCATCTACAGATGACAGCCAATGATGATGATGACTTGTCCTATGCAGTCTCATATCAGCTGGTCAAATTAGTGTACCAAATGCGCACAAAATCATTACTTTTTTACAAAAAGATAGTTACAAATAGACAATTACACAGGTATCACGCAACAAGACAGACTATTTAACAAGGACTAAATATGTCAGGTAGAGGAAGGACTGGGTAGGGCTGCGCCGCCGTCGCTTAGGCCGTGTACCAAATACTTGCATCGAAAATAAAAACATGTCACACATGTCAGGTTGACGACATCCGGTTGCCACGTTCCACTAAATAGGGGTTGCGAGGTCAGGAGATATCGCTTAGGTTAGCGGGGATTGTTGTGACAGTAAACAATGTGATAACTTGATAAGGGCGTAGTTAGTAACAAAATATGTGCATTAACAAGCCAAATTAGAGTTTATGATAAGAGTGGCGTGATAGTGATTTGAAATGGAGATTTAAATATATAATATAAAGTTTCTGTTACTTATTATGAAACCATACGATGAGTACATAATATATTTACTCGTATGTCATTTTTGAAATAATTCGTAGAGTGACATGGTCAACGGTAGAGTTTGCAGATTAATAAAAATACTTTGACTGTTTAAACGCCTTAATTATTAAAATTACAAAATGTAGGTTTCATTATTTAAATAAATTGTAGACAATTTACCGGCACCGATTGATTGCACTATAATTTTATGCAGAAATTTTGGGAATTTCTATTGAATCCTCGAAGTGTATTTTACATTTTCGAATGTTATGATTGTTTATTTCTAAATCCGATCGAGAAACTCAATCCACCGAGCAGCCGAACAAAATTGCGTAGATACGAAAATCATAATTATTTGCCTAAGTTTACTTAAGTTAACTTCGGTCGCTCGGTCAATTAATGACTGAGATTATATTATATTTTGAATAAATTGTTCACTATCCTTTTAAAATGCCGTAGTAAACGGACATTGTATACTACACGAACGTAGTGAACACCGTGTTCAATGAAAGAAAAGGCTTACCAAAGCTGAGTCCCACACCCACACAGGGATAATTTCCTCTCGTGGCAAATGCCAATGCAGACATACCTCGCCTAAGACAGCGCGCGCCTTTCCTTATGACGAACCTCTAAGCGAAACTGTATTCAATAATTACAGGAGTGCTCGGGGAGTACCAAGTCACGGAAGAACATAAGCAGCAGGTCAAAAATGCCATCGAGGAGGTCTGCAAGAAGGCTAATGCTGAAGACAAGGCGACAGAAGTCCAGGTAAATATCTGACTCATCACAGCTTCTTGTAAAACGTTGCTAATACGAGATAATGTGGCTCGCTATCAATAAATATTCGCTATCAAATAGATGTCATATCCTGTAGAACCCAAAAATAACAAACTCTATTGGAACATCGGTCAAATCGCTCTGACCAACTGAGTCCTGCCGGAGGTATGAATTTAAAAAAAATTTTTTTTTTTTTTTTGAAAAAAAAAATATCTGACTCATCACAGCTTCTTGTACCATGTTTATACAATAAAATATTTTTGATTTTGATTGATTTTGTAAAACGTTGCTAATACGAGATAATGTGGCTCGCTATCAATAAATATTCGCTATCAAATAGATGTCATATCCTGTAGAACCCAAAAATAACAAACTCTATTGGAACATCGGTCAAATCGCTCTGACCAACTGAGTCCTGCCGGAGGTATGAATTTTTCCGTCGATTTATGAAGCTTTTGAAGAACTATTGTACAGACAAAAAGTAATAAATATATGTAGGTACCTACACCCATATGACGTAAACATATTTTTTTGAAGAATTAAGATAGTTCCACATTGGTTTCCCATTGTTGAACAAAAGCTTCCCCTCCATGAATATCCAATAGAAATTTATTAAAGTTTTAAAAATACATTTAATGTTGTTTCAGAATGCCATTAATGCGTTCTCCGATTGTCTGAAGGGTCTCTTCAACGTTGACCAAATCAAAGCCGAGATCGAGGAAGCCAAGCCAAATGGTGCCCTAGACGAGGTCTTCAAGAAGTAAGACCTTCCCCTTTTTAATCTTTAGCATGAGGAAAATGTGCTCTCTGCCTTGGTCGAAGCACGTTTACACCGGTAGTTTGCTGCGAGAGGAAATTGCCTCGCGGGGCGACGACTGCGCGAAAGCGAAATAGTAAAGCCCAAATAAGCCCGTAACGTAACGCCGAAACGAATTATTAATTATTTATTCAAATATTTACAAGCTTACAGTTTACACCAAAGCGCTTACAAACAAGTTACTCCTAACGGATATAATAACATTGAGGATATACTTACAAACCAAAAAACATACAATTAAGGTAACATACAATTATCACAAAAAATTATTATCATTAATAAATCCAATACAACAGTCATTAAATAAATTAAATCATCATTTGTATGTCTTTCCCATCACGGAACAATGGTATTCCGGACCTTTGGGAGGCGTGCGCGGGACCGAAGCCAACGCGTAGAGGCCCTTTCGACACTTAAATGAAATGTAAGGGGTACAAATCATCATTATTATTATACATTAATTACTCATTATATTCAGAATTCAAATATTAGGTGTTACTACTAGTATGTTTGGTCAAATAATGGATATTAAGGAACAGCAAGAGCTTTCTGCCAAAACCAAAATATAGATATAAGTATGTACCTACTTAAATAGATGCCCACGAGCGTTAAAATACACTATAGTCGTTAGGCATTCTTAAGAATTGTCGTCGGGATAAGCATTAGTTGCCTGTGAAATCAAAGTACCGAAAACCGAGCGTAAAAACTTGTATAAGTATTTTACATGGGTAGTTTTTTGCCAATTACTTGGGCCTTTTTTTTTTCAAAGTTGTCCACCCCACTTTTTTTGTAACATAGGTATTTTTTACGCGATTCATACTCAGAATCGCGAGGTCTTTCGATCCTAGTAGAAGAGAGAAAAAAATGTCCCAAGATTTCCATACATTTTTCAGACCTTCCATTCCGTTACCGCCATACAAACTGTATGAAAACATGGTAACGGAATGGGAAAAAACCTTGGGACACTTTTTTTCCTATTAGGATTGAAAGAGCTCGCGATTATGAGTCGAACCCACATAAAAAATCCAAATAAAAAAAACTGAGGTGGACAACTTTAAAAAATGTTGCCCACTTATTTCAATAAAAACATAACTAAATTGTCTTTTCTATAGGTACTGCGCGAAATCATCTCAGCTGAAGACGTGCATCAACACCGCCATCACCGGCGTGACTCCGTGCGTGCCGACCGAGTACCGCGTGCATCTGCCAGCAGCGACCAACACCACCGACCAGCTCATCGACTTCGTGTGCTACAAGGACGGCGACCGGATCGCGTGTGAGCATAGTTACTAAATAATATATAGTCTTATGGTTAGAAATGTCAACTGGCGTGACACCGTGCCTGCCGACCGAGCACCGCGTGCATCTGCCAGCAGCGACCAACACCACCGACCAGCTCATCGACTTTGCTACAAGAACGGCGACCGGATCGCTTGTGAGTATAGTTTACTGAGCTCATCAAAAGAACCGAATTCATATAATACACATAAAGTAAACAATGTAATTAAAAGCATTACCAATTGGAACGACTACGGTGATAGTCGTTATTCGCTCCATAGCGAACGATCTGATCAGCTCCTCTATCACTCTTGGATATTACCATTTAGTTCGCTATGGCGTGTGAACAACTGATATATTGGTTTATTATCACTTAAATTTGCAATGTTTGGTTTTTTTCGATGTTAAGCAAGAGAAATTTAATAATTACCTGCAACACAACCCAAATATAATTATTCTAGAAGCACCTTTATCGTGTTCGCTCCGCCACGTAAATATAAGCCATCTCAATAATTTTATAGTAGGTATGTAGGTACTCTGTTCTGTTTGTATGCCCAAGTAGGTACCTAATCTATTTTTTTTAACTTTTAATGAAAACCGCATAAATGTTAATTTATAAAATAAGGGCCTGACGCTATTGTAATCTTGAATTTTGCAGTGTTCATCGCTGAGAAGGGCCCCGAGTGTTTCACAGAAAAATTGAATGACATGAAGGCTTGTGCTGAGACCCTCAAGGATAGCGTCGGCTCCGTCGAAGCAGCCAAGGCACTTTCAACTGAAGTAAGTACCTTTGGTTAGGTACGGTACCTAGTACCTGTAGGCCCGTGGACCCACACAGAGCAAGCATCTTTGCGAGGCAAATCCTTATTCGCGCGGCAAATGGTTATCGTAGACATGCCTCGGCCGAGACTAATAAATAGTTATGATTACCGGTTTAGGGTGCCTTTCCACCAACCATGTTCATTGTTCTACATAGCATAGCGCTGGTGGGATCGGGTTCGACAAAGGTATTTGGTGGACACATCTACGTATCGCAACTCTGGTGGAAAAGCACCCGTTCCGTAGAGCCACTCCTTTTGAGCGTTGGAGTCTATAATCAGCACTATGGAATACGTCAACGCGTACCTATTTTAGTTGCTTCGAGCAGATACCTAAAGTTGATTAGACAGACGCTAATGTGGGGTAGTCTTTACTGTGCTAAATTCGCAGGAGAGGACGCACCTCGCGTGAGAGCACTAGGTAATGCAACCGAAATAATTTCATAGGAACCACATAGGCCTCGCTGGATTTTTACCAATAGAAATAACTACCTAGTTATGTATTAACTGTTTTGTGTGCAGGAAAAATGCAAAAAGCTGGATGCGCTGTCAGCGTGCGTGGTAACTAAACTGGAGGCCTGCGAAAACCCTACGCCCGCGAACATGGTAGAGTCGCTGTACAAATTCATCAAGAAGGCGTCGCCTTGCAACACGGTTAGTACTTACCTATACTATATTTTCTTTCATTGCTTGTAGAAAGTGTTAAATGTATGTCATGGGGTCCGTAAATTATAAATTTCGATCTTTTCTGAAGCCCATTCTTATGTTATGAGACCCCTCCACGTCCATGATTTATTGTGTGTTTAGTATAACTTTGTCGATTGCTATAAAGCCGCTTTGTCAGTTTATTCATATAAAGATACAAGGTAATCTCGTCTCTATGGTAAGCGAAAATGTGGGATGTTTTACTAAACAGTGTAACAACTATACGACTAGCGTGACAATAGTCAATGCATTAAATTATTTATTTTCTGTATTTTTTTTTTACAGAAATAAGGAGAAGAAGCCAACGAGACAGGCTGTGATATTCAAGAATGCAAAAATGTGCCATGAGATAAATAATCAAAATTTAATAAGAACTTCTAATTTTTATATTTTGTTTTCTTTGATGACAACATATAGTTCACCCAGATACCGGCTCACGAAAAAAATGATGATAAATACGTCGATTTTTTTTAAATATAGATTAGTTTTTGAGAGAATAAAGTCAGATCAAGTTTGCAACCATTTCATTCCCTCATCGCCTGTGTAAACGGCATAATTTCAGTTAGATATTCGTCCCGGCACTTTTTTTTTATGGGATAGGAGGCAAACGAGCAGACAGGTCGCCTGATGGTAAGAGATCACTGCCGCCCATGGACACCAGAAACACCAGAGGTGTTGGAAGTGCGTTGCCGGCCTTTAAGATGGGTGTACGCTCTTTTCTTGAAGATTTGAAGGTCGTATCGGTCCGGAAATACCGCAGGCGACAATTCATTCCTGTCTTACTAAAAGCTTACATTATGCCGGTAGAAATCATTAAATTCTCATTCCTATGCCACTGGCATAGGGTTGCAAAAAAACGGTTTTTTTTCTGGCTTGAAAAAAAACATGAAAAAAAACCGTGAAAAAAAACAGTTTTTTTTCTGGAGTATGTTTTTTTTCTAAAGTACGAAATCTCAAAATTTGAAAGTAGTTAATACTTTTATACGGTTTTTTAGACTTAATGTTAACTATTAAACGAATTTAATCAAATAACTTTAATTTCTGGTCTTATAAAAGTAACATTTACGAAATCTGTAGTTGGTAGTTATCACTTTTTACTGTTGGCAACACCACCGCCTCCCCACGCTACACGCAGCATCGGGGATTCCCCAATAAACGTTTGTATACTGAATGTTAATTGAATTAAAATTTACGTTATTGTTATTGAAACACGTTACAACTCACGAAAAACCGTTATTGTCGTATTATTAGTTCATCTGAAAAAAAACCATTTTTAGAAAAAAAACCAAGGTGCTCGGTTTTTTTTCATGTTTTTTTTCACAATTCTGAAAAAAAACATTTGGTTTTTTTTTCTATTTACAACCCTACACTGGCATAAGTCAACTTCTTACTCCTATGCCAGCAGTATAGAAACAATGAACGTTTAGAATACAACTGTTGTGTCGTCGGCATAGGCCGGTAAACTTGTTGAACCATGTTGAACACACACACGTGTCACTGACATAAATAAGTGTATTTAGATCACAAACCTTGTGTCGCCGGCACCGAGCGTGTTAAAATAACATTCTCCCCTCACTAGCTCGGAAACACGTGTTTTGTCCTTTAATACCAGCGGGTAAAAACGCATTTTATCCACTAGTGGGTAAAGTAATTTGACCTTGAATAAAGTCAAATTAACTGCTTTAAAATTGATAAAAGTAGGTAAATCTAGTAATAAAGATTTACCACCTGTGGAACTACCTGGAAGCAGTGATAAACGCATTTTTTGCGTTGTAGTTTCCTCGCTATAGTGAGGGGAAAAGTTTTGTGTTACACTCGGGTGCAAATGTGTTTTACTTCTCGTGTGTTAAAAAACTCGCAAGTTCAGGATTCTATTTTTGAATCACTCGCTTCGCTCGTGGTTCAACTATAGAATCCTTTCACTTGCTCGTTTTTCAATTCCACACTCGGCGTTAAAATACAACTTCGCCCCCTTGTATAACAAATAACTATTGTACAGCGGGACTGTCAAAATCGCTGGCAACAAAGCTTGTTATAGGTATCTCTTCGTTATCTGTTCAGGGTACGTAGCCGAATGGCACAAACGCTCACGAAACAAAACGCTCGTAGATATCTATCTCTATCGCTCTTGCTTATTGGCGCGACAGAGCCAGACTACCTTTCGCGGCGTTTCGTTTTCGTTTCGCGTCGCAGAAATGCCATTCGGCTACGCCACCTGTTCAAAGCGGGAAAAACTGTTACGAGCGTAACGATTGAGTACCTATATACCTTACCTATGATATTTTTTCTACTCGTCGACTGTAATCTGTCAATTAGGACACCACAAACTAAACTATAAGTGCTAACTTTTCAGTGTTGGATACTCTATGGCAGTTCCGACTCAACTATAATAATATATGTACTCAGCAAAGCTTCGTGGCCTAAACATGGTACTCGACTGAAAAGCTTTGTATTATATCGCGATTGTATAAAATACTATTATAAATATGGCAAAAGAGACAATGATAAAAGTAAAACACAAACTTGATTGTAACCATCCCATTTATTTTATTCAGAATTTTCACTCGCCTACATACAGGTATCACATACAACTACTTTATCACAAGTACACCCAGAAACTAAATTAACAGCCAAAGAAACATTTCTTACAAATAAATATGGCCGATATTTAACCATTAGGTACAAATTAGGCATGTACTGATTGTATTATTTACGAAGGCGCTTGCAAGTGCGGAAATGAGGGAATTCGAAATGAGTGGCGATAAATTAAAACACGACCGAGGGAGTGTTTTAAATCGACAAGAGTTAAAGAGTTCCTTCTACGCATATGTCTCATACGACGTTTTACAGTACTTATGGCCAATTAAATTTTTGACATAGTTGCGCAATGAGCTCATTACTTAACTAGTGCAGTAATATAGCGCCATATATGTATTATGTACTGTAAAGATTATATTTGACAAATCTGCTCGCCATATTGAATAAGACCATCTCTAGAGCAAGCCCAAGCATAATTTTTTTTTTCGAAATGTCATGATTTCATAGACATTTACAACAACGCTTCCACGCTATTATGCTATTATACCAGCAATAAAGTTAATTAACACCGACTGTCATGTCAAGTGATAATTTTATTTAAATGACTTAGGTTTTATGGATAAAATAAGACGTCATGGTTAAGCAATTTAAGTATAAATCGGACACCTTGTTTTTAATTGTCAGTCTTCATTTTTAAATATTTTCGTCTTTCAACTCCAACCATTTTGAAAATCTATCACAAACCTTAAAGTCGCGTGGACTCTCGTAGCCTATCTGATAATAGTGATAATACTTAGTGATACATAATGTAATTGATAACATACTATTTATACAGCGTGTGGATTCCATACGGGCGAATAATATATCCAGTTATAGTATCTGACCATACGAATCGTATAGGATAATCATTTTGTTAAAAAGTGTTATTAATTAAGAGTAATTATTTTTTTTAATCTGACCAAGCAGCAATGTACGCCGTCCAACTTAATTTGATATGACATAAACGTCATGTCGTAATGACGTTTAGGTAGGTACGCTAATTGATGTGGACGTAATACATTGCGTGCTGAATTATTATGTATGAAAAAAATATCTCTCTTATTCGAAATAAAAACCATGTAGTTAAACTCCTTAGGTCCGATACTAATCGTTGTTAAGATATTCGCCCGTACGGAATACACACGCTGTATGTATATGCCAATCTGTATTAAGCCAAGGTTTTATTTTTAAGAAAATAATAAGTACAAAATAAACCAATCATTTGGGAAAGTTATTTGTAATGACTGACAAACGATTAATTAATATGTCATTGTAATAAAATCACCAAAGGTTTAAATTAATTTCTTAGAGCAACTAATTGAGCAAAATGCTTAAAATAACAATAAAAATTATGTATATTGTAACAAATTGACGCAACATTGAATGTAAAAAAAGGAATGTAAATAATTCAAAAAATAAACATATCCCTTAACGACTATTTTCAACAATTAAATATAAAAATAAATATTTTTATATTAAAGGAAAAAATGGAAAAATTTACGCTTCCGGCGGGACTTAAACCCGCATCCTTTTTTGCAATCCGTGCAATGCTCTTAACCAATTTAATTTTTTTCTTTAATATAAAAATGTTTAGAATCGTTAGCAGACGTTTCTGCTTGTTAAAAATAAAAAAAATTATAACAATAAATATTTAAAATCGAGCCACGTGTGCCGTTTTTTCAGTACGGACATTTAAGTATACATTGTATAACATTAATAGACATGTAATATATTATTGATTGGACGTTTATATTGGACATAAAAGACATTTTATTTGTTGTTGACATTTTGTCAAAGTTGCCACAAACCAAAAAAAAATAAGACAAAAAATGGAATGTACACATTTTTGTCACAACACTCACAACCGAAGTAGTCTTAACTTCATTTTTGGCATTTATATAAGAAATCATTCGATGTAATCATGAATTTGGTTTGTACAGTCGAGTTCATAAATATGTGTACATTTTTTCACCTTATTACTACGAGTTAAGGTGAAGAAATGTACAGATATTAATGGACTCGACTGTACCAGCGGTACTCAACCTGCTCGGCAACGAACTATAACTCGCTCGCGCTATCCGTCTCTTTTATACACACGGGAGCGACAATATTTTGTTCGTTTCTATCGCCGATAGCTCATTGCTCACTCGCTTTTGATGGGACCTGTGCCATATGAAATTAATCTTTGGCACCGGATCTACAGAGCCTTGTAGCCCTTATAGAAAAAGGTTGAATACCACTGATCTGTACAAAATGTTCTCAGGACACTCAGGTCCTTTCTACAACATCTATTTTAAAAACAGTAGCTGTCACTTAAGCTTTAGACTACTGCGTACAAACTATACTTTAAGCTCGGTTTAACCCCTAAATTATAGCTATCGGTACATTACTTCCAAAACTATTGCAACAATTGAGGCAAAAAGCTCTCTATACGTTTCACGTATGCTCTAGTTCTAAATGTAGGAATTCAATTGGCTGCCAGCGCGAAGATTTGTATTCTTCATTTGCACTTACTAAACTATATTTGTGGCTTTATATGTCTAAAGAGTCCTAAAAAGGGACTTTTCTTTTCATCAAAAAATCCAGTAATTGTTTTTTATAAGGACCCTTTAGATACAGAATGCCACACTTCACCAATGCAGCACTTTAAAAGTAGTCAACACTATATCGGTGATCGGTGCAGGGGTCTGCAATTGGCACAGTTGCTAAATTTTATAACGATATGTATTTCGTTGTTCTATAAGCAATGGAAGCTCAATGTGTACCCACATTTCACGGCTATTTCTGACTAATTTTCTTGTAACACGAATCGTGAGAATGCGGTCCGTTTAAGTTAGGGTTGCCATAAGTATATACACGTCAATCGGGATAAGATTTTGGACAATTCTCTTTCTGATCGACCTTGAGGATGTATGGCAACCCTAGTTTAAGCGCGCCTTTAACACCTACTTGTTTTCTTCTTTCCCACAAGCCTAGTATACTAAAATATTGAGGGATCCCAGTAGTCGTTTAGACAAGAATAGTAGCTGCTGCCATTACAAGACTGAGTGACGTCACAGCGAGCCCGCTGGCCGAACCAGGTTTGTTTTTCTCAGCAGCAGCATCCTGAAATATTATTATAGTTAGTAGTATAATAGATAGTAGTATAGATGCTATACTCTGTACTTTTAGGTATTTAAAAGACCGTAAACAAATCATTTGTATGTTTTCGGGTAGTTACAAATAGTCATGTGCAAGTTGCGGAAACTTACCAAAAAAATCTTAAATTTCTTGAAAAATTCACAAAACTTTCACGAAAATTAGAGGGAATTTAAAGTTATGAAATGGAAAGTTTCTATCCATACAATTACCCATACATAGTATGGAAAGTTTCCGAAGTTTTCCTATGTGAAAATTTCAGAATTTTGGAAAGTTTCGGTCAGCGCATCAGTGGTTACAACAATTTTCGATTAACCAACCAAATACAAAAACCAGGCGGATCTGTCACTGAGCGACCTGTCTTTAACCTTCTGATTTGGTCGTGTAACGTTGCCATTTACCCTCAACTGGGATAAGCAGACTTTTGAAGTATATTTTGTTCACATTTATTTAAATACCTATTAAGACTATGAGACATTTACACATGTGAGCGCTGAATGAATCTAACAAAGAAAAAGATCTACAATACACAATAGTGACAATGGTATTATACGAACATGCCAACATAAATAAAACATATCTGACCGAAACAAAAGCAACATAAACAATTGCACAGCTTTACCAATCTGAACTATGTAAATAAGTTCATAATAAGTGTACCGACATTTGCTCATCTTGACCCATTCCAAAAAAATGTACATTTATGAATTCGATTGTACAAGTACTTGTCATCAATAAATCAATATACATAACCAAAATTCTTGGAACGGGTCCCTTTGTTTGACATAATGATTGAAAGTCATAATGTAATGATTGCCAGATTATCATTATTGACGACCGGTCTGGCGCAGTCAGTAGTGACCCTGCCTGTTGCGCCGCGGTCCCGGGTTCGAATCCCGGTAAGGGCATTTATTTGTGTGATGAGCACAGATATTTGTTCCTGAGTCATGGATGTTTTCTATGTATATAAGTATTTATATATTATATATATCGTTGTCTGAGTACCTACAACACAAGCCTTCTTGAACTTACCGTGGGCCTCAGTCAATCAATCTGTGTAAGAATGTCCTATAATATTTATTTATTTATTTATTTATTTATTTATTTATTTATTTATTTATTTATTTATTTATTTATTTATTTATTTATTTATTGATTTATTTATTTATTTATTAGTCATAATCATAATCAAACAGATAATCAGACAGATAAAGTCTAAGAAAAAAACGTACCTCAAAATCATACAGAAAAGGTACGGTGACCTAGATGGCGATACACCTTTGGGGGACGCTCGGCTAGATGGCGCTAATATTAATATTAGACATTTTAACACATATCAAGCTAAGAATATGGGCCAAATTGTCAAAACTGAGGTTCAAAAGTTTTAAGCTTGTGTGGAGAGATGGCTATGCACTGTAATACACATTTTACTTTGACAGTAACTTTCTATAATACTTGATCCTCTTTGGTCGTAATCCGAAAACGGGTTACTTTTCAGGGTTTTCTTTAAGGACATCTATAATAGATAGCTTATGTTAGGTTTGTTCTATGGTAATCTTGAAAAGTCACGCGTTTCTGAAAAAACAAATTATGACTAAAGAAAATGTGGACAAACGATATTATGACTTAAAACTTCATAGGAACCAAGAGACCCTTCCTGGAAGTTTGGCGAACATAAACCAAAACCACAACACAGATTACTTACAACGGTACCACTGCTTGCTTTTGGGGTTGCTTGTTGGTCCTGGATAAAGAGTTCGGAGGTTAGTAGTGTTAGTGACATTTTACTAGGTAGTATATTGCAGGACAGCCAATATACATTAATTAAATATATTTCTATTCAACAACACTGTCAGTCTGTCACAACATAACATGCACTTTTATTTCATCGGTTAGATGGCGCTGATCGTCACCGCAAAGTGCAAAGTTGACGTGTTCAGATTCATTATTAACCCTTAAATATATGCATCATGCATTTTTGACTCTATTGATAGCATGTCAAAATTCAAATTTGAATCAATCTTTGTCAAGGTTATTTAAGGGTTAAGTCCGTATTACGTAAACGTCAAAAATGAGAATTTGATAGATAGATAGAAGAGATCAGATTTGTTTGTTTCAAAAACTACTTCGTAGAAATGTTAGCTTAGCATAGAATAAGATTATGATTATGGGGTACAAATAAATCTTATTCTATACTATTCTATAAGTCGTCGACTCCCGACCGATTACGTTAATCAAATTTGAAATTAGATTAATTGGAATAAAATCAAAATTCCACCTACTCCAAAATTGGTATGACACTCGTATAGTTAACTCTTTGAATCGTACAGATTTTTTTAGAAAGCATTTGCGGGTATTTGGGTTTCATAAAGACGATTTCTACCATTAGCTCTTTCATTGTGAAAAATTTGGCAGTCATGGGTTAGAGATGTTAGTTTCTTATGGTAAAATACCTTCAATGGTGCAGAATGCTCACGGCGAAGTCCTTTCTTTACAAAGCGTGGCCTTGCGAATGAACTTGACCACCGACTCCACATTGGTATGCAGCTTCTATACTACGCACTTAAGCAGTACTATAGGTGTTTACACTCAAGAGACAGATATATAAAATGATAGAAGACTCACAGTAAAGTCCTTGCAAGGCGTGGCTTTGCGGATGAACTTGAACAGCGACTCGACGATGTTGGCCGTGGTTGGTTGCTCGCATGTCTCCAGTTTTTGTACTACGCAGTGCTGCAGCTCGGTTAGTTGGCCGCATTCCTTGTTCTGGAAAGTATGTGAATAATTTTTAAGAAAAAAAACCGCCGCCTTTGGGGTTCTGGTGAAAGCTACTTGCGAATGTTGGATTATGTAGAACTGTGTACACTCAGTTCAGGCTTACTTGTCCAATCATGTAAACAAACACTGCTGGAAAACATTATCTCAATTTTCTCTGGAATTACACATTAACCATCACTTAAAATGTTATTATACACTTAAATAAACTCACAAAGTATTGAAATCAATCAAAAAACCACTGAATAATATCATTTCTAGAACGATTTTCATCAATAATTGTAATTACGAACGGATGACATAAAAAACTCCTGACATTACGAAGTCTAGATTGTCTATGAGTCGCAATGTTGGGATGACAACTTATCGTTATGAACGATCGATATTAACGTTAGAGTTTGTATAGCTTGGAAAAAATGCGTTGATATTAACTACAATAATTTATCAGATTTTTACCCGACTTCTTTGCGTAGAAGGAGGAGGTTCTGTATTCAGTTTCGTATTTATGTACTTATGTTCACCGATGACTCCGAGAGCCATCATGATCCGACTTTAATCATGTTTCTGAAGAAAGCGAAAGTGAGACAAGCCTTTTTCACAGGATTATTGCAAATGTGACGAAAAAGAATTAAATTTTGGTTTTAACATAGATATTGTGTGACGTAAAATTGAAAATCCTCTGATGACGTCAGCAGTCAAATTATCGTTAATACATCATTTTATCGACACTTCCAATCCCTAGTAATTGTCTTTGACCATATTTGACGTTTCGTTTGTTACTATATTGGACAAGTAAGGCTGAACTGACTATAGGTATTTTTTTAAACTGCTTTTAATGCTTTAATTATTTGATGGCAACAAAAATCAATATACGTATACCGTTAAGGTTTGAGGAGTTTCCTCAATTCCTCATGAATCCGATTATAAGAAATCGAAGCTTGACAAAATTTGACTTGAAAAGTCAATATGCTTAACAAATATAACTAAATAAATGTTACTGTTCTGAACTTAAATGCATGCTGTTCTTATAAAAATACCAGTCACTATAAGTGTGCCGTTCAGATTTGAGGAGTTTGGTTCTGACCATCATCTGCAGTTCCACTGCGCCAAATGTCACTATTTTGGACGTAAGTGCATGCTGATCTTATAAAAATACCAAAGTCACTATAAGCGTGCCGTTCATATTTGAGGAGTTCCATTCTGACCATCATCAGCAGTTCCACTGCACCAAATGTCACTGTTCCGTACGTAAATGCATGCTGTTCCTTAAAAAACACAAAAATCACCATATGTGTGCCTTTCAGATTTGAGGAGTTCCCTCGATTTCTCCAGGATCCCATCATCAGAACTGGGTTCTGAGAAAAATGGGACCAATCTGTATGCATATACATTCAATAAAAAAAAAAAGTTTTAAAATCGGTCCAGTAACGACGGATATCGAGGAACAAACATAAAAAAAAATACAGACGAATAGAGAACCACCTTCTTTTGAGAGATTTGAGGCGGCGGTTAAAAAGGGTTAAACTCTTTAATCAAAAAATCTTACATCGGCCCAACTAAGGATAGAGCTAAGCATAGCAGTCTTGGGTGTCGGAGTTACAGAGTTGGTTTGTTTCTTACAGTAAATTTGGTTTCAGGTATGCTATCTGCGGATATGAGCTGCACGTTGATGCCAAATGATTCGTTGGTGATAAACAAGCTCAGGTCTCTTCGATTCAGGTTCCCTCTATTTGGCATAACTTTAATTGTCCGAAACGATTTTCGCATAACAGACTTCGCATAATCGATTTTCGCCGAATGTTAATTTGGCAGAAAACTTATTTGTCATAATCGAAAATAATACGAATAACACATTGTCCGAAAATAAGTTCGCATAATTCTGTTTACGCCGATTGTTTTTATGAATAAAATTAATTCGCATAATTGTATTTGGCATATTTCTTAAAATCAGAATATCCACCCATACTAAATGCTGTTAAGAGAGTCGGTTTGGTTAGGTTAGAACTGCGACCTCAACAAATAAAACATTTTGTCAAGAATTTCGGTTAGGTTAGGTTAGAACTGCAACATTAATATAGTAGTATTACCTATGATAAAATTTCTGCGTAGTAAATTTCCACTAAACCATGTTATGCAGAAATAATTTATGCATAAAAACCATTCGGCGAATAACCTTTATGCATGAAATATATTCGGACAAACAAAAATATGCCTAGACAAATTATGCGTAACTATACTATGCCATAACAGATTATGCGAAAGGTGAATTATGCCAATATAGATAATGCCAAAAAGAATTCTCGATTGTAAAATTATGCCAAAACAAGGGGAACCCTTAGCAAGTTGGCATGTTCCGCGTACGCGTACACCTGCTTTGAATTTAGATTCACAAATTAGGCTAACCTAAGAGGCGTCAGGACTGTCAACAATTCTGCTTTCTATGCGCTGTTTAGGGGAATCTCGACAGAAGAGAAGAAGACACTAGTATATTAGATACATTCGCAGTTCTTACAGTGAATTTGATCTCAGGGATGGAATCAGCAGAGATGTTGGCGTTGAGCTGCACGTTTGAGCCGAGTGTCTCTGTGGTGCAGTTCTGAAGAGCCTCCTGCTGTGCTTGCATGCAATCGATGCCGCCCTCCGCGATGAACACTGATAAAGAAATAAGGGAAATTGAAATTATTACAGAAGTACACTCAGCACCGTAAGCTCAAGGTTTGCAGTGTCTACAAATATGTACATCAATATTTAAACAGTAAAAACACCCACGACTCAGGAAATCAGTGTTGAGCACATTAACAGATTTGAACCCATGTGCAACAAGCCAGACTGGTCATGTGTCAAAAGATGTGACATCTTATCCATTCTCCTTAGTAAGTAGTCGAAACAGCGAATTCAGAGAAAACATTGATATGCAAACCATGAAACCGATCTCATTACGAGTACAAACACTGAAGTTGGTTAAAAAAAGGTACTCACGCGCAATTCTATCGCCGTCCTTAAAGCAGACAAACTCTGCCAGCTGTTCGGTGACGTTGTACACTATCTTCAGGTTCTTTTGCTCGTCGGCAGAGAAACACGGCCTGGCCGCCTCCACCGCCTCTTTGAAGCAGTTCTTGAACTGGGGCTTTTTGGCACAATATCTGAAATAAAACATTATTAAGTTAATTAAAGCGTTCTAACAACAGGACCACGACACTAACGGCCCGGCCACGACATTGGTCTAAGCGCGACAGCGGTGAGCGGCGGCCATGCATTGGAGCGAGACACAGCGATGGGACTTTTTATTCGCACGTATGGCTGCCGCTCACCGCTGTCGCGCTTAGACCAATGTCGTGGCCGGGCCGTAAGGGTCGGTTGCACGTTGCACCTAACCGTCTGTTACCGAATTTAGCCGTCGTTAATTTTTTTGTATGGGAATTTCCATAGACTTCTGCTGCGTGAAGTTAATGAGTCTATTAACACTTTCGAAACCGGGCTCTACGCGGCGCTACGACATTTTCGCTACATACGGGGAAACCCATGTAATCGGCTACGCTTCTACGAGCGGTGTACACGACAGTCGGGTTCTTGGTAGCGAAAGTGTTAACTGTGGTAGATGCAAAAGTATTAAGTACATAATTTTATGACAATGTGGTGATGGGGAAGGATTTCTCAGTAGCTCAATAATAAACAAAGATTTTCATCATTCACTCTCGCATCCTTAACTACTCTGGTCATGTTACGCGCAGGAAATATGACGCCATAGTAATACTCGTTGTTCAGAGCTAGTGGATGGTACAATACCGTCAGCAGCAGAAGTTGCTAAGAGGGCGAGGTGATCAAGATCACGCGTAAAAAATACTTGTCAACTGCTAATTGTGCTGCTGCCAGATCCGGGTTGAGATAGGCCAATTAAGCGAGGGTTCTCATCGCGTCACCATTATATGTATAAATTTATGAGCGCGATATGCAATAAATAGAGAAGCAAGCAACTACTACAATGAACAAGACCATTCTGATACATAGAGTATAACTAGGAAGAAGAAATACTTACTTCTTAAACACCTCGTCCATTTTTCCGTTGGGTTTAGCAGCCTCTATTTCCTTTTCCAGCTCGCTGGTCACCACGAGACCCTCCATGCATGATTTGAAGTTTATGAACGCTTTCTGAAATAATAGACGAACGGGGTTGGGTATTCTTTTTAGTAAGGCAACTTTTAGACAACGATTTGTCCACGACATTTAAACTATTATTAAATATTTCGCTTCTGAATAACACATTTCTTTTAAAGTAGTTTTTGTTAAATTCGAAAATTGCGGAATGCTCCATATGAAATTCCACCCCCCATTTTAGGGGGGTTAGAAAACGACAAAAAGTAGCCTGTGTCACTCTCCATCCCTTCTTGTGTTATCCCGGCATTTGCCATGGCTCATGGGAGCCTGGGTCCACTGTGACAACTACTATCTTCAACAGACGCACACACTTTTCCATTTATAATATTAAAATATATAGTATATGACCGAGTATAGTATGAATTACATTATCTATGGCATGGGTATGTTAAACAAGCGATTAAGAAAATATTAAATTTAAAACGTAAATGTGATATCTTAGTAACACCAGGGACATTTTTGGTAACGCCAGAGACGGAGAAAACGGGACTATTTTTACGACTTTTTAAACGTATTGTGGATTTGGCGCTCGCTGAATAATCATCACTAATTTATTTGAAATATGCCCCAATTCCCCCAATGCAAAATCATATAAGTCTAGGTTCAGTGACAGAGAATTAAACAAACAATTATTAAGTACCCAATAGGTGCAGCATTATACGCTAACAAAACCTTATCTCTCTTTTTATTATTATGTATATGTTTGATGTTATAGATATTTTTTCTACTACTGGTATCATTCCTAACAAGTAAATATAAAGCTATTATTTAAATTACCTAGGTAGGTAAAATAAACTTTCCCCACGCCCTTATCACTAAGGTGATTAGATAAATTGGCTAGGTCATTTTAATAATTGATTTTGCCTGTGAAAGAAACGTTATAAATATTCTGACTAATTACGTCTCATTAACAGATTTCTCTCGGGATTCTCAGGAAAAAATGTCCGGAATGAACCTCATTATCATTAAATAATAAAAATAAGACATCTTCATTAGTTACTACCACTAATGAACGTTTTGTTGATATTGTGTGGACCTATAGTGAGTGGGCCGAGACCTGCACGCACGGGTAGCATGGTCGCGCGATAGACGATAAAATATCAGGCCGTCCCTATCGCACTACTAGTAAGTGCGATAGGGACGGCCAGATGTTTTATCATTTATCGCACGACCATAATTGCCTGCCTGGACATCGTATGCCAAGCACGAACGTCGTCTTAACGCCTTCCACATGCGCTGCATCCGGAACATTTTGGGCATACACTGGAAGGAAGGTCACGAACGAGAGAGTGCTTGAGATTGCTCAGCTGATGCCCAGCCTCTTTGCGCTGCTAAAGCAGAGACGCTTACGCTGGCTGGGGCATGTGCATCGAATGCAACCTAGTCGTTTGCCGGCGTGTCATGCTTGGTGCCATAGCTGATGCCAAAAGAAGCGTTGGTCGGCCAATGCTACGACACAAAGATTGTGCCAAGCGTGACATGCAAGCCTTCAACATCCCGGTCCACAAATGGGAAGAGCTTGCCGAAGACAGAGACAAGTGGCGCAAACTGGTGTTCGACGGACGTACAATCCACGACAATGCTTGGTTTGCGGCACTCGCAAGTAAGCGCGTCAAGCGTCATCAGCGCGATACCTGTTCGCCACGGGTACACTACACATGCCAGAGTTGTGGTCGTGTTTGTCGCTCCCGTATTGGCTTACACAGCCATGAACCATGAAAAACGTTGTCGCCCCAGGTGACACTGCTTGTATAGTCTGTTATAGACTCGAAGGCCAATGATGATAGTGAGGTGACCCAATTTATGTAATAAAAAGAAATACTTTTTATATCTCTTTTTTTCGTCAATTGAACGTCGTGATCAAAAAAGATCAGAATATGTAAAAAAACATACTTATTTTCTGGATCGATCCACAAAACAGAATTATAAATAAAATTGTATGTATTACACTTTGTAAAGTCCTACCAAGCAACGTTCGTCGGTCGCCTTTCCGAAAGTATAACGCTAATCGGAACGTCTAGAAATCGGTGCCTAATTACTCATACATAAATATCGATTTAGTTAACTGGGTTAACGTGATTCATGGTCACGGTAATTGTTACAATACAAATAGTTTAACCTAACAAAATTGGTACAAATATATTTAGGTGTATCATAAATACCCATATGTATACTTGTCACTCGGTGCCATGGTAACGTTTTCGTGGGTGACTCTTAAAAATTCTGATGTCATTCGTTCTTAGATTAACAAAACCAACAAAACATGTTTTTCTGTATCTTACAATACGAAATTTACTAAGCACTTAAATAGAACGTGGTACGTCGTGTGTCTTCAAGTAAACTGTCTCCACTTATCTAGGAACTAAATTAAACCATACACCTACTGTACTGTTAATTTACCGGAATAAACAAAAACAATATACACAACAACATATTGACCTAAAAGTGTTATCTAAAACTCATTGTAAAATCAACGGTGACCGTTTTCCTTGAATATGCCGTTGCTTAGGCAATAATGAGTGTTTAATTATCAGTGACTGAGATAGCATGCCTTACTACATCATTGGCGTAGCCATCGTCTACTAAAATATGGAATAGTTACATTGATTTGATGAGGAATTGAGGAAACGTTCTTTGGTTCGTAATGTCTTACTATTGAAGGCTAAATTTGACAACACTGCGCGTCAATGTGAATGAAAACCTATATAAGCATCACTAACACCTCGGACACTGGCGTTCAAATATATGAAAGAGACGTGTTCCTAGCACACAGTCTAAGCTCGTGTAGGTTAACGCGTATTATGCTTATATGAGTGACATATGACAGGTTGACTGTTCGCGTTTTTGACATGAGGTAACTGTGAGGTAACCGAGAGGGGGTGGGCGGCACTTTCAGCGGGGAGCGGGAGTGGCCATACTGTGCGATAATACTCTTTATTTATACTATGACTAGACGATAGACGATTAACCTCGCCATTGTCTGCCACTACTGCCATTAGCGTATCTTTGGAAACCGTAGGAAACTAGATGTTAAATGACGACAGACATTTGTAACTAAATATAATTAGTAGTAACAGAAAACTTACGCAGTGGGTTCTGAATAGGTTATTATTTATTATACAGTGTGAGTCTTTTTAATGTGCACATCGGACAATCCGAGAAACTACTTACGACAAATTGTATCAACGAAAAAAAAAGTAAAAAAAAAATATGGTTACAATTTTTTTATGATTTTTTTAAAGTTTTTTTGCAACTGCATACTACATGTAAATAAAACGTAACTGCTCTTAACTACATATTCAATTTTGTTGTAGTAACGAAAGGTCCGTGTCGTCTTATAATGGACGCTGCCCTCCCATCCGGTGTCAAAGTTCATGTCAGTCCATATCGATAGCAACAACTGGGTCTAAGTCCGATTGTGTTCGCCACAATTAGAACATATAGTATGTAGATGTTTATCATATCGTTTACTCCTTGGGCAAATCATTACTTGTTGAGTGCAGATTTATGTATGACTCTCAGCATGAATTTATTTGAATTGACTGTCGTCAACAAACATCTGATCTGAGACATTTCGTAGTTTACTGGCTGGGTATGTAATCTAGTGGCAAACTAGCGGGCAAGCAGGGTCACGTGATACGTCACACTTATCGCCTCGCACTTATAGAAAGTGTGAAAAGGACGCGATGCGATAGCTTACCCGCTGCTGGTATGCTCAGCAGTGGGCGATAAAGGGCTGATTTGATGATGATGATGATTTTTGTAGATGTGTGATTGATGCCATATTTATTAGCGTTTTTTTTTGCTGAAATTGCATGTAAAAACACAAGTACTTGGTAAGTTGAAACAGGTACCTGGGTAAGTTGACACATAAATATAAATTAAGGTTTTAAGATACATAATAAAGACAATTTTGAGCATAACCATATTATACCTACGCAACAAACTTAACTAAAATAACTACGAGATTAAATATTAAAAATAAACTAGCAAAAATATGTTTTGTCTTATAACAATAAAAAGGCATATTAATTGTACAACTGGGTACACATTTTGATTTTTCTTACCAATATTATAATCAGTGAGGTCCAAAATACTTGAATAAGTTTGAGACTTTAAGCACATTTAAGTTCTCCATAATCAAATCAACGATAAGACAATAAAAGAGATCCATTAAAAATTAAAATTGCAAGTGTTCTCCTTTTAGGAATAAAAAAATATTACTCATGATTCCAACAAAAATAATCCAACTTAACTTGTTATGGTAATTGGTAGGTAGTTTTTCCACCACAAAACAGAGAACATTAATATATCTAACTAGAGATAAAAAAATGCGACATAATAAGAAATATTCAACAAATAGATTTAATTCATCAGACCAACAGTTTTGGCACATGTAGTCCAGTTCACCATTTGTGCATTCTGCAATAATTCTGCATATGCCCAGCCCTTGCAACCTAATCACTGAACCCATTCTTCGTCGCCTCTATTTGTCTTGCGTATGTAGGTGATTATTAGGCATTCTGAAAAAGCAAATTTATTTAGACTGTAAATTTATATCGAGAAGAGTTGCAACAAACGAGGTTAGTTGACACAAGCTGTTTCAACTTACCTTCCCTTTAAAATTAACGGCTTTTTTCATATCTCGACGATTATTACCTACAAGCGGTTTTTGTTAAAAAATTGATACTAAATATATAAAAATGTACTTAAATATACGTCACAAATGATGTATGCAAGGGACATAATTGTTAATATAACATGTAAATAAACGGTGTTGAAAAAATGGTAAAAAACTTAGTTTTCGCACAATTTTGGAACAACACCCTATAACTTACTTATACTTATCATTTATGGTAAGAATAATGTAACTTACTCAAAGTGAACTTTAGACCGCTATACCTACCAATCCTTCCACGGAAAATTTACCTGAGTCACGACTGTTCAAAGGAAAATGAATTTAAAATATTCTGAGCTGAAGTGAGAAGTCCCTCGCAAGCACATCGCGTGCAACACGAGTTTACGTTGGTCTTGTTTGTTTCTTTATTATTTCTTAACAGTTACCGTACGGAACATTGCTAAACTGTTTTGCATTGAATGAAGTACTGTGCAATAAATATTAAAATAGTCATACCAAGCTAAGTTTGCAGCGTCTACAGCCCCGAACGTGCGAATATTATTTTAAACGTCAAACTTCTAAGATGTTTACTTAGCCCTTGCGCAGGCGGCGGGACTATCAAAATCGTTGCGAACTTAACTTAGACTCTCTAATTTCTGGTTTGCTGGTATACTTATCATCAGCCGAGCGCTATGCTTTTAGCATGCATCTCATTTTGAGAATTAATTTATAGTAAAACGATACCTGATCCATGTTTGCGCAAGTGGTGTCCATACATTTTGGCAGTCTTTGAAGATACATTTTTCCATAGATTGCGAAATAACTCTATGTAGAAGGACTTCAATAACAATTGCATGGATTAGGTACATGTATGCGCACCTGCTGGGGCCCATTTCTCAAAACTGAAAGTTACAAGCGGAAGTCTCTTTTCCAACTTGTCATATTAGACATTGTCTACCGATTGTAAATTGTAACTTGTAGCTTCGAAAAATGAGCCCCTGTAGGCCTAGCACATGATTGCCGCGAGAGTATGTCGCCGCGAGATAGATGACACGTCTTCTTCTAACTGTATTTATGACATAAGGACGGGTAGTCTATCTACGGCGACATACTCTCGCGGCAATCATGTGCTAACCCTGCTGGTATTATAAAAACGCGAATTACATTTGGACCAAGCTGGCTGGAAGATAATTTTTCGAAAGAATCTTAATTGATTGGCCTGTATAGGTAGTAATGTTCCGAATACATACGCAATGGTTTAGCATAATTATGAACGTACGTACCTACCTACCTTGTATGTACATTGCCTATGCCTTATGTAGCGAAATTTGACCTAAAACATTGGAATGTAATTAGATTACCTACATTAAGCCAATTTCCACAGCGCATTACAAAATTAAGTACCTACTTATACCTTAATTTATTATCTATCATAAAGATTAGTTGATTACGAATGACTAATTGCCAAGGTGTTAAGTCCAAAACTATCAAAGGACATACCTATATCCGCTTATGAGATATAGAGCAAAATGCTGATTTCTGATAATAGCGATAATTGTAAGTGATGCAACTGAGGCAATAAATAATCTGAAGGTTGTCCTGAAATTGGGTGAATATTATCTACTACTGTAAATAGTTAAAGTTTAGGTATGTCATCAGGCTGCATGCGATTCAATTCGCACATAATTTTTCAGTTTGAGCGAGATAACGCTATGTGCGTAATATAGTGACGTCCCACTCATACTTCGGAACTAAGTGAGAATGGGATGCAGTGTGCCTTTCGCCATACTGCACATACGTAGGGATACAAATGTGACACACCGTTCGGAAAAGTTTTAGTCAATAAGGTCATTGCCTTCTGCGGAAAATTCCGTATGATATGAGCAAAAACATTTATTTTTTTCAACTGTCACAGAGCACCATCATGATTTAAAAATAAAATTCAAGATAAGGTACAGTGGGACAAATCTCGGCTGGGGGGCAAATGTAACTGCTCCATTTTTTCCATGTTTGCATTCAGAGATAACATACACTAGAGAAATTTCGACGGGTACCTCGGCGGTCGAGGTGGTGTAACGGTTTAGCACGTCAGCCGCGTTAACTGGAGACCCGGGTTCGATTCCCGGCTTCGCCACCAGTGGGCTTGATCGCTTTTTCTTTGGTGTATGGTATCTATTTCAGTTTATAATGTTTGCATTATTAAATAGAGTGTCCACCAGTTATATATGGTAGGCGTGTTCAGTGGCTGCATGTAGAACTCAACATCATAGTGCAATAATGGAAGAAATGGATTAGTTACAATTGTCCCCCAGTCGAAATTTGCCCTACTGTACCTTATTTTAATATATCTACTGTATAATTGTATATTTAGCTAACAGCCAATCTTGCTGAACTCCGTACCATTAATATGAGCCTCATTTAGACAAATCACAAACTTCCATACATTTACTAACTACAGAGTACAACAAAATCAGACAAATTACCAATTGAAGCATAATGTAAAGCACTTGCAAGTTCTTAAACTAAGAAACTGGATGAGTGGTTTTGAGCTACAACTTATTTTCAGTATTAATTTATAGCTACAAAAAATATATAAGTTCATACATATTTACATATATCTATTTTAAATAATGACGTGAAAGTACACAGAAGGTATGATTAAACAATTTGAAACTGATAGTAATAACTTGATAGTGATAACTTGAGTTAAATAATTAAAATAATTTGGTAAGTAGTATTAAGTAACTGACTCTGTGTGTAACTTGTACTAACACTTTAGCACCTAAGTTTAAGAAACAACAGTAATGTAATGAAAGGGAGCTTGTTCCTGCCAACAAACTGTTCTACAGTTTGGCGGAAAGTGTAATGAAACTAAACTGTTTTATTATTATCTTGAATAAATAAAGAGTGGAAGGGTCAGTTGGAAGTGGAAGACCTAGGCGAACTTTTCTCAACCAAATCGAGGAAATATTGCAAAAAGCCCAAGTCAGAAGTACTCGAAACTTACGAGTGTCTATGAGAAACGTTATGAAAGTGTGAGAAGCGAAAATGGTTTGTCAGGATCATAGTAAATGGAAATCCGTGATCTCTGCCTACCCCTCTGGGAAACCGGCGTGATTGTATGTATTTGTATTAATAAATAATTTTAATTTTCTATTATCTTAATCAAGTAAGTAGGTATGTTAACTACTATAAGAATTCGATTGTCTGATATCAATAGGTCCTCAAGTGCCTAACTATGTCAAATATTGAGTTTTCAAAAAGTTTTAACAATTTAACTTTATTTCACCTACATATATAGGTAAATATTTTTTTTTCATACTTACCTTGTTATTAATTTTGTAAGAAACATCTGATAATAAACCCACCAAAAACAATAACAAGACTGGAGCTGTTTACACAAAATGCCCTGACTATAATAAATGTGGATGGAATGAATGGTTTATCAATGAATGTTGGCCACTCACCTCAGCATTTCCAAAAGCATCAGGTCCTCCATTCTTAGCACACTTGTCCTTAAAGGCTGCTGCAGACTTATTCTTGATCTCTTCAATTTGTGTCTTGTCTACCTTGCCCTGGAGTTCGGGAGGCAGATTTTCTAAGGCGGTGTTCACTGCTTGTTCTTGGTCTGCATCCAACTGAGCATAGGCCGCCCCTTGACATAGGAATACAGAGATATGATAAAATCTTAGTTCTAGACCCTTAGGGATTGCAATTTTACTCAATGTGCACACTGCTAATGTTGCATCTATAGCTATAGTTTAACATATAAACTAGGTATGAATGTTTGTCAAAACTTTAGTTTCTTCTAAAAACTGTATTGTATCTATAGTACCTAAGCAGCAGAAACATATAAATGTGAGACAAATATGAATAATGTTAGAAATACTGTGCAAAGTTTTTTTGATAAACTTCTATGAAAACTAAATCTTTTATGAAAACAATGTATTGTCTATCTCCATCTAAAATGTCAGCTGGTTTCAATAACCTTACGGCATTCAAGTCTAAGCCGGATCTCACATTTAATTAATTTACCTAGTAAGCGACCTATAGGTCAAAAAAAGAGACTTAGCTATTTTCCGTGATCATAAATAAATTCAAGGGTAAGCTGTACATAATATAAACAAGAAATTACTTACCTAATAAGAATACCGCTACAATAACACTCTTGGCAAACATCTTGATTGAAGATAATTAAAGTTATAAATAATATCACTTCACTTAAAATAAAGCAATACTAATAAATATGTTTAAATAAAAAACGTGTTAACTGTGTGTCGATTAAATCGATTAATCGCACATCATACTACCGGGCAAGACAGACGAAGACTGTTCTGTTTTTTTAATGACTTGACAGACGAGGAGCCGGGACAGTTAAGGCCAGTCCAGACGTAAACAATATTTTATCAATCAATTTTATTATGTGATTAAATTGAAATCATGGTGTGAACGCGACCAATGCGGACTAATAATTAATTTTATTGTGACTTAGAGACATAATTTGATAGTTAAATTTGAGATTGATGCAAAGATTGACGACATGCAATTTCTATTCAGATGATAATGATGAAATCGACCGATTTAATTTAATCATTCCGTCTGGTCTGGTGGCTAGCCGAATGGCACAATCGCTCACGAAACGAAGCGCTAGTAGATATCTATCTCTATCGCGCTTGCGTATTGGCGCGACAGAGCCAGCGGCAATATCGCTTTAATTTTGGCGTCGGAGAAATGCCATTGCTACGGGGCCGGGGTGGCTAGCCGAATGGCACAATCGCTCACGAAACGCTCACGAAACGAAGCGCTAGTAGATATCTATCTCTATCGCGCTTGCGTATTGGCGCGACAGAGCCAGCGGCGTATCGCTTTCGTTTGGCGTCGGAGAAATGCCATTCGGCTACGGGGCCTGGTCTAGACATTTGGGGTGGTAGGTAGCAATTAAGAGGAGGCGAGAAACAAAAGAATACAATACATGATAATTTAAAATTAGAATTATAATAATTATAAGTCCGTTCCATACAGTATTTTTTCACGACATTAAGTTTTCTTTGTCATGTTATTTATATTTAAAAACCTAAATCATTAGTTTTAAATCAAAACTTTTAATTAGAATTAAATATTAGTAAACCAAAATTATGTTCTCTTTTTTCTTCACATATTGTTATGAAATGAATGAAAGTGTAAATTTAACCACCATTATTGTAGTGCCCATAATCAAATAGTTCGAAGGTAAATACTTCATGCCACTGCCTCTTTGACCACGACCCTAAAACAACACACACATAATAATATATGAGTGTGCACGGGAAAACGTCCCACTTTATCGATTGCTATAAAGCCGCTTTGTCAGTTTATTCATATAAATATACAAGTAAATCTCGCCTTAATGGTAACCGACAAAGTGGGACGTTTTACTAAACACACTCACATATCATTTTATTAAACTCTAAATACTCAATGCTTCCAAATCTATAATAGTTATTTGTTTTACGAGAAGGTATACTCAGCTGTCGTTCAGAGCCTGGCAAAAGAGTAGGTAAGTCTAAGTAGTATATTAAAAAATAGTACCTAACATCATTCATCAATCATCATCATCGTCGTCATCATCATCCTTAGTGCCGTCCCGCTTTCTTGTTACACATATTGATTGGAATGAGACAACACTACAATCTTGCTAATTTTTAATTTCTTCTCTTTTTGACTGTAATTTTTTCCTATTTCTCAACATTTATATTCAACCAAGCGAAACGTTCGCTATGCTCGTTGTTCTCTTTACACAAATTTGATCTTGACGTGCTGAGTGCTGACCGGACCACGGTTGATTGCGGTCCGGTACCTACACACGTTACCGGTCTGACACATGTCTTAATCTAGCTCTCTGTCAATCCATTTAAATCGAATTCTGTTAATCGAAAAAAATAATTTTTGAATTTTGAAGTCGCCACCTCTTATTTAAATGGTAAATTAAATACTTACTTGTGCCTTTTTTTTGCATATATTTGCAGTTATATTAAATCCACGAAGTATGGCCTTCTTACATCCTAACATCTCAGATGCCACTCGCTTTTCTGAAAATATTTTTTCCACGCATTCTCGTACTTTTACGGCATTTACGCATTCTTGATCCTGAAATAAAATAAGATTGCTTTGTTTAAGACTACAGATACAGGAGGGGTCAATTCTCCATACAAATCTCGACTATTTCCTCCCTGGATTTTGAAAATAGAGCAATATTTTTTTCATCAGGCATTTTTATTAAAAATCGAAATAAGATGTCATATATTAAAGAAAAAAAATTACGAGCACCACCAGTGGTGACGGCCGGATTCGAACGCCGGCGTCTTTAGCAATCCGGGCTAACGCCATGATCTCAGAGCCTTAGAGTTGGTCAAAGACGCCTAGTCTTACAAAGATGACATATAGAAGAGAAATTTCGACGGCTTCCGCTGTGGTGAGGTGGGTGGCCTAGGGATTCGAATCCGGCCTTCACCACTGGCGGTGCTCGTCATTTTTTCTTTAATATAATTATGACATCTTATTTCGATTTTTAATTTATATATAGTAGTGTGACTACTTAAAAAACACAAATCAAAATATTTCTTAAAAATAATTTGATTTGTTCCCATAGTTGCGTAGGCATTTCTATTATTTTTATCTGTGTCGGACCGTTTAGATTTTTTTGATATTCTTATTTTTAAAGACGCCTCAGCCCAAATTTCCAAAAACGGCCTTATTAATTATGACGCAAAAAAAGGTGTGGTATTCTAAATTGGTAACAATTAGCAAAAAAACGGTCGGACCGTTATTTTATTGTTATTCAGATTCTCAAATTTCGTTACGATTGATTAAGTTTTGAAGGAGGAAACAGTCGAGAGCGGAACCTCGATTTTAAAGACTTTTTCGCAATTATCTTTTAACAGAGTTGTTCGGAATGGATAATTTTTTTTCGATAAATCTAGTTAATAACACTAGTATATTCAACTAAAATTCCCAAATTGAAAGACTTTCCATTTTAGCGTTTTCGCTCCTGTAGCGTCTTAACTGACTCGCTTTGATGCAGTCTAATGGCCCATAACGGGCTATCTATTAGTGAGAGCAAGAAGGAGATATATATTTTTTCACTGCTGCTGCTGCTTATGGGACGGCCTTGCCACGCCCTGTTTAAGATGTTAAGGTAGTGGGTTGTAATAGTTGTAACAGACTCTCGCACCGCTCTACGATATCGCATCGCGGTGCAGTACGATAGTCTCTAGACACTTTTAATAGGCTACTTGCCTCCCAGTCAAATCAGCTTCTTTTTAAGAACTGTCAAAACGAATTTGAACGAATTGCTAATATGGAATTTATATGAAATTGAATCGAGTGACGTCACAGTCAACTCAGTTACTTTTTATATTAAATTTCTACCTGACTTATAACTTAAATAGAAATTGGATTTAAGAATAAGTTCTGTTTATGTTTTTCTTATAATAATCTGATCCTTTATTTCGTGCATGGTATAAAATATTTTATTTTAACTGGAGTCAATTTCCCTCTATCCAACATACCTCGAATCGCAAGGCGCGTGTACCATTGCGTCCAAAATGGGATTTTGCTCCTTCTGCTGTCAGCTCTGGATCAAATCCAAGTTCTTTGTTGACACATTTAATCAACTTTTGATCCATTTTATACGTAAAGGAGCCTAAAATGAATTAAGTACTTTAATAAAATATATAATTAATTTTAATTTAGTCTGTACTATCAGCTGCAAAAGTGCGTGGCGAATTTATCAATGAATTCATTCATAATTTCTCCATGCACTTTTGCAGCTGATAGTATACATACCTACTTGCCTATAAGTTTCACTGATGAAACTTCTCAAATGTAATTAAATACCTATAATAGGACTTAACAGAACAGCAGTAGTTACGCGAATAGGATGCATAATATACCTACATAAAATATTAGTATTAGGTATCACCATATCTTATTGAGTTAGAAATCAAAACCTGAGGACGTGGGGTTGTTTTCAGCAAATGCGAGTTCTCAATTGATGAAGAAACTCAGAGTCAAAGTAACAATGTCACAATCGCTAGAATCGCAGCGTTTCATTCGCATCCTAGCTCTCTCTCTCCATAGCTCTTCCGTAATGGCGTGATAGAGAGAGCTCTAGTCACATCTCGGACACTGGCGATCAAATATATGAAAGAGGCGCGTTCCTTTCCAGCACGTGTAGGTGAACGCGTACCATGCTTGTATGAGTGAAATATGTCAGGTCGACTGTTCGCGTTTTTGACAGGCGGTAACTGTGAGGTAACTGTGAGGAGGTGGGCGGCACTTTCAGCGGGGAGCGGGAGTGGTCATACTTTACGATAGTACTCTTTATTATACTGTGTGCTCTAGTGGAATAGTAGCTACGCGACGAGAGCGTACCAGTTCTTGCACGCGGTCTTTACTTACATTGTTCTCCCTTTATTTCATTATACACTTTCAGCAGCACAGATGTCCCTTGTGTAGTCGAGTTCGCGTCTTTGGGTTCTTCGTTACATAATTCTAAAATATTCACGAAACCAGGAGAATCTTGACTGTAGATTTCTGTAAAACTGTTGAGTTTTTGGCATGATCTGAAATCATACAGTATGTGATGCAATATACCTACTACTTAATAGTTATTTGTTATACAAGGGGGCAAAGTTGTATTTTAAGGTGGCTCGCTTAGGTTACCCGAAGCTCAGGCTGCGTTAGATGGCGTTAATCTTCAAATTACCAGTCTTATTTTTTTTGTGGAGTCGTACAGGCATTTATATACTTTCAATTATGCTTCGCGAACATTTAATATTAAAATTGACTTATTACAACAAACATTCAACTTCTCATTGTAACGTTAATCCCCTTAATGTAGATAAATTTACTATTTTACACTATTTCTAAGTACCACTCACACATACAAACAGTGTTTTTGTATTCCTTCTAGTCGATAATTTCACGCGGCGACAGCTTGTTTAAATAGCCTTGCGGTAAATACGTGCCATCGCATGATTTGCATGGAAGTACTGGGTTCGAATCCAGGACTTTTTCTCTTTTTTTTTAATACTACGTCGGTGGCAAATAAGCATACGGTCCGCCTAATGGAAAGCGGTCACCGTAACCTATGGACGCCTGCAACTCAAAGAGTGTCGCATGCGCGTTGCCGCCCCATTAGAAACTTGTACACTCCCCTTTGCTGCGTGTGCACAGCAAAAAGGAGTGTACAAGTTCAAAGGAGGGTTTGGGTTGCCGACGACTCAAAGGACAATAGACGGAACAAATTAGTTCCGTAAGTCCTCCCGTCGTCAGCACCCCACAACCTCGTTGAGCTCTGGCAGCCTTACTCACCGGCAGGAACACAACACTATGAGACACTATTTTTTGTTTTATTATTATACATAAATGTATATGTACTCGTACAGTAGTTACTGAGCGTTTTCCACAAAAAAGATTAAAAACCTATTCTCTTACATGGTAATAATTTTTATTATAGGTTCGTCGAACTCAGAATTTCTAACATAATTATCCTAATCTGATATTTTTAAAAATTCCAAAAAAGTATAGATAAAAATTAGTTTCTAAACTACGATTTGAATAATTTTTTTTTATAATTGTTTATTTTCGATGGAGCAAGGGTATTCAAATCGCTTTTGAAATCTTAAATTAGTAAATGAAAATGCAATAGTTAACTGAGTAACGTAATGCTTTAAAAACTCAAGTGGACTTTTTTTATCTAAGGAGTAATTTCGATAAAATATTATATTTAGCGAGGGTATTAAAAGTTGTGTTTTATATCTCAACTTAATAAATAGAAAATCAAAATGACAATAAAAATATCAATAGGTTCTCTAAGATAAAATTGATACCTTCGGCTCTCCATTCTTGCTCGGTCAATAAAAAATACGAAATTTATATCCAAAAAAATACAAAAAGTTAATAGAATCCTGGGAATCGAACGCACCTTCACGGCGTGACAGACGACTGTACACCAACGACGCCATTACATAACACGCTGTTCCCGACGAAATTGGGCTATACATAATATAATTAATTAAATATAAATAATAATGTCAAATCCATACTAATATTACAAATGGGAAAGGGTGTGTGTCTGTTTGTTTGTCCGTCTTTCACGGCAAAACCGGAGCGACGAATTGACGTGATTATTTAAGGAGATTTAGTTGAAGGGATGGAGAGTGACATAGGCTACTTTTTGTCTCTTTCTTACGTGAGCGAAGCCGCGGTCAAAAGCTAGTTTATTATAAATGGGAAAAGCTGGTTACTCTATAATCTGAAGTGGAAGAATTCGTTGTTTCACCAAAGATAATGTGTGTTTGTTTGTTTGTCCGTCTTTCACGGCCAAACGGAGCGACGGATTGACATGTTTTTTAAGTGGAGATAGTTGAAGGGATGGAGAGTGACATATGCTACTTTTGTCTCTTTCTAACGCAAGCGAAGCCGCGGGCAAAAGCTAGTACAGCACGGGTAGCATGGTCGCGCGATAGACGATAAAATATCAGGCCGTCCCTGTCGCACTATTAGTAAGTGCGATTATAGGGACGGCCAGATGTTTTATCATTTATCGCGCGACCATAATTGCCTGCCTGGACCAGATTATATTGATGATAATTATTATTTGTAACCATTTAGTTAATATTGTCTTCAGTTACCGCGATAGTTACTCATGAAATAAAAACTATGAAAATGGATTAAATCGCGTATAATGAGTTTAAAATTCATCCCGATGTTTCAAACACTTTACAGCGTTCGTGGTCAACGGGTGACTGAGGAAAAATTACAATGTGCAAAAGCTACCCATATTCTTGTATATACCTAACCATTTAGTTGTTGAAGAAAAACATTCACACAACAATAACATAGGTCAACCAGCTCAGTAAATGCAATACTTTACTAATACTATGCCCACACTATGACCTATGTATAATGTATTATACCAGACGTGTAATATTTTATTTTATCAACAAAGGCATAATAAAGGATTGTATTGTATTTTTGTATGAAAATAAAAAATAGGAAAGCAATATAGTAATAGTCAAATATTCCATTAAAAAAATAAAAAATACTTAATAAATCCATAAAAGTTCAAATGATTAAAAAAAACTTCGGATTCGAACCCACGATCTTCTGCATCATAGTCAGTCGTTTGACCGAGACGCCATTTCGATTTACATTAGCAGTGTCGAAATACACGATATGTATCTTTGTTGACAAAATGCGTCATTATTTCTGAGTCTGCTTGAGTTAACTAAACCAATATCTTTAAATAATTACTTGTCAAGAGCCAAATGTCACTGATGACAATGTCAACTAAAAATGCGCGAAATATGACGGCTCTGTGTCTGTACACAAAATTTGGCACGCACATTTACGTAAAATTAATAAAAAATTCACAAGGATTTGTCCATGATTTCTGTATGAAACAATGTATTTCATTCACTACCGCGACGACGGAAAATGTATAGTAGATGTATGCGCATATTTTTATTTAGTTGTAGTGTGCGGTGACTAAATAAATGGTAGATGTTTTTTGTATGGAAAGCGAGCCACCTTAACGCCGAGTGTGGAATTAAAAAACGAGCAAGTGAAAGGATTCTATAGTTGAACCACGAGCGAAGCGAGTGGTTCGAGAATAGAATCCTGAACTTGCGAGTTTTTTAACACACGAGAAGTAAAATACATTTGCACCCGAGTGTAACACGAAACTTTTCCCCTCACTATAGCGAGGAAACTAAAACGCAAAAAATGCGTTTATCACTGCTTCCAGTAGTTCCACAGGTGGTAAATCGTCTTTATTACTAGATTCATCTACTTTTATCAATTTTAAAGCAGTTAATTTGACTTTATTCAAGGTCAAATTACTTTACCCACTAGTGGATAAAATGCGTTTTTACCCGCTGGTATTGAAGGACAAAACACGTGTTTCCGAGCTAGTGAGGGGAAAATAATATTATATATGCAATTTTGTAACATTACTGATGTAGACTAGAACATAACTCTTCAGCCACGCAAATTTCAGCTATTAATAAGTATGCCCAGAATATCCAGACCAGAGTAATCTAGACCAGTGGTGGGCAAACTTTTTTCATTGGGGGCCAAAATTTGAAGGAATTTTAGAGGAGGGCCAGATTTACAACATAAAATGCATTTGTTTCTGCAGTTATGCAGCGCTGGCCATCTGGCCATATTTACCATGCAAGTGTCTTGGTTTTAACTTAATATAATGTGTGTAATAAACGAAATTGAAAAATTAAATTGAAATCACTCATTATTTTGAGGGACTGGTAGCGGGCCGTACTTTGCCTACCACTGATCAAGACCTTGATTAGACCATTTATTTATTTAATCCTCAGTTTCGACAATTTGACCCATATTGTTAATTGGCAAATATGAATATTAGCGCCATCTATCAAAGAATCTACCAAAGGTGTGGCGCCATCTGAGCGAGACAAAATTTTTCTTTATGATTCCGAGGAACGTTTTTTCTTTGTGCAAGGTCTGAGGACAGTGAGTGTTCGGTTCGTGACAGTATGTCTCTTGTCAGGATTTCACATCCTAATTCATCAGTTTCAGTTCCAGCCCTTTTCATATCATGAATAGTACCTACCTATTGCCCTATGTATATTATGTGCTGCAGTTATTATTTTAATATCCACTGATTCCACTGTAAATAACTGAGGACATCGATATTTTTCCTTCCTCGTAAGTAGATACATTTTACAAGCAACTAGCCATTTAACTTCTTTCCTTGTCATAAATGTCATTAATTAGGTAATAATCTAATAATATATTAATTTTATTTATGTCTTATCTTTTATATGTATATTTTATCTTAAGGTATTAACAATAAATTTATTAGATCTAAGACCTAAATATTTATTAACGAGTTCCAGTCAATGGTTTTCGTTAGTTTACATACAGTATTAGCCTATTAGGTACCTATTTATAAGATAATAAGTCATGTGATACTTACGAAAGAGGTGTTGGTGCTACTATAGGTGGAAGAGTAGTTATGGGTGTTGTACTAGAATCAGCCAATGCTGTAGAGAACAAAAACTTTAAAATGTTAATGAAATTTATCAACTTAAGTCACTAATTATTTTTGAATATCAGCATCCCCCGTCACATATATTATGAATTCCTATAGTGTATCTATAGAAATATGTAATTCATATAAATATGTGCCTACTTATGAGTAAATTTTCTATATCGCGACTGCCAGAAAATAAAATATTAGACTATATTTTTATAATTTGAAACAAAAGAGAAATACTAAAACAGACCCTGTAAATTACTACTGATTTCTGATATTAGTTAGACCTAAGCTGTACCTAATTGAATACCATCAATCATTTGCTTAACAGTCATCTAGATTCTAGATTGTAATACCTGAAAACTGACTGTTTTCGAATTTTTATAGGCCTCCTAATATATTGCCTCATAGTCAAATCAGCTTCTCTTTAAGAACTGTCAAAACGAATTTTGAACGACTTGCTAACATGGAATTAATATGAAATCGAATTGAGTGACGTCACGGTCAATTCAGTTACTTTATATATTTCTACCGGACTTATTAAATAAAAATTCGATTTAAAAATAACTTCTGTCCATGTTTTTCTAATAATTATCTGATGCTTTATTCCGTGCATGGTATAAAATATCTTATTTTAAAAACAGTCTTCAAGTTCCCTATTTTATTAAAAACGGTGGAAAGTCATCATCCTCCTTGCGTTATCCCTGCATTTGTCACGGCTCATTGGAGCCTGGGGTCCGCTTTGACAACAAAAGGTGGAATGTGTTATAAATATAAAAAAAACTACTTACCAAATGTGGCTTGGCAAACTATGCTGAGAACAGCGAAACAAAGTGCCCGTTCAAACATCCTGACTCGAACAAGCCAACGCACTAACTGGCCAGCTTATCCTGAACATTTATTTTACACTTATCCACAATATTTTATTCTGTATTGTTTCCGCAAGTTATGCGTATGCGTGCTTTATTCCATATATGGTAGTATGAGGGTACCACCAAGGGGGAAAACATCTTCATTACACTCGGGATAGAACCCAAACGGGTGCGGTTGTTTAGCGACGTATTAATTAACACGTCCAGTGTCACCCTCTGAATTGTAAACCTTACACTGGACAGTGAACGCCTAAAATTCAGAAAATAAATTTTATTAAGACTTCTCATAAAACACAAAATTAAACTTTTGAAAAAAAAACCCCGACCGCGACATAGTGGACCGATTTGCGTTGTCTGCAAGTTCAATGTTTTCGAAAACAGAAGCTTTTACTAGACCTATACCACACCTCGGACACTGGCGATCAAATATATGAAAGAGGCGCGTTCCTAGCACACAGTCTAAGCTCGTGTAGGTGAACGCTTACTATGCTTGTATGAGTGAAATATGACAGGTCGACTGTTCGCGTTTTTGACAGGCGGTAACTGTCAGGTAACCGAGAGGGGGTGGGCGACACTTTCAGCGGGGAGCGGGAGTGGCCATACTGTACGATAGTACTCTTTATTATACTGTGCCTATACCCATTTTTATGGATCTCCTTAAGATAGTTTTGTCCAATAGCCACTTATAAAAATACTAGCTTCTATCCGCGGCTTCACCCGCGTTAAATTCTAACGCCGTGTCTTGCGTGGGCGACGGTCGCGCGATCGTCGCGCGACCGTCGCCGTCGCGTCTCATACTTCCATATCGATAAGGTTTGATTTCGTATACGTCGCATCGCCGTCGCGCGACCGTCGCCCACGCAAGCCACGGCGTAAGAGAGCGCGCACAAGGGCAACTGTTGTCGGCGACTTTTTTGTCGCGACCATGGCCTAGTATGAAAGTGCGCACACGAGGCGACGCAACTTTTCATACAAATACGAAAGTCGCCGACGCCGAGCAACTGTTGCCCCCGTGGGCGCGCACCCTAAAATGCGGAATTCTCCATACAAACTTCCACCCCTGGGAAGTGTGGGGTTATAAAGAGACAAAAAGTAGTACTACGTCACTCTATCCCTTCAACTATCCCCACTTAAAAAATCACGTCAATTCGTCGCTCCGTTTTGCCTTGAAAGACGGACAAACAAACAGACACACACAGTTTCCCATTTATTAAATTAGTGTGGATATTATAATCTGAAAGAATCAAGTTTGAAGTTAAGCGACAAATTTCATTATTGAGCAACATTATAATAACCACAGTGAATCGGTAAAATTGACTTTTTTTGGTATTTTGATTTTCGCTCCTGAAGATGTTAACTGAGTACGTTTGTATGGAGAACTGTTAGTCCCATTCCCTCTATGTTTTGCCAAATTCGAACCCTACTAGGTGTCCACGAATTACTTAACGAAATAAATACTACAGCCTGCAATGAATAATATCCTGTATTATTCGAAATTAAACATGTAATATCATCATGATATATTTTGTTAAACCAGATAGTATATAACAGAAGTTAAAGCCTTGATCGTACGAGCAGCGCGATATAAACCTGTCGTCAAATTCCTTGTAGTGGTATCAGAGCGATATGAGAACTTTCTTAATTCCATATTACTGCGGCTGAGTCTCGTTGTCAAGGTAGGAGTTGGGTGGTAAATCTCTGTCGTAGTTTCAGTTTCGGTTTCGGCCTCGTAGTCTCGTAACATATTCTCATTGTCAAGGAACATCACACCAGTGCCGGAATCCGGATCTTCCGAGTCGGGTCCCAGGCTCGCGCCTAGCAATTCTGGCTCCTCGCCAAAACCATGCGCCCTACCCTTAACACCAGCGATCTTAGCGTAACCGATATTGTAGAATATCTTGTCCAGGAATCCGGTCCATCGGAATATGTAGAAGAGAAGTGCGAAAGCTAATGCCGTCATGATACAGTCTCCTGAACCTCTGTTCACAGGACATATGCCCCCTCCTGTACCGCACAATAAGCATTTCAACTTCGACGTCAACATGAACACTAAGCATACCGGCACGAGTGACAGCATTTGAAGGAGAAATGATATGAAATTGTACACCGTTTGCAGGACCATCTTTATAAGATTTTCTGCCATTAGCAAAATAGTCATGAATATACGAATAAATACCTGGAGCAGGCATATTATGCTCTGGATCAAGGCATTCAGTGCTCGACACATCTTGATTGATTTTGGGTCGTCGGTAAATCAAAAACAAAAGGTATAATGTAATGATGAATAGAATTAACGAAGCGTAAAATTTATGATTATAAACAGGACACAGGAATATTCTAAAAGTCAGATATGTCACATACTTTCAGTAGTTTCTGTCAGCAAACGGCCATAAATTAAATATCAAGTTTGATACTATCATATGGAACTGCATGAAGTCTATTTCTGCTAGCACATCACATTTGGCTTTGGCAGATGTTTTTTTTATATCATTCATTTCATATTATGTATGAAGTTATTTTTCTTCGGCGCCAATAAACAAGCGCGTATCTACACCAACGGAGTGATTCAATGCTCTTTCACCAACCCATGATATCTGTATACTGCCTATTTGGCAACTGCAAAATTAGGGTTTTAATACCGTTTGGTAGCCGAAAATTTCGTAACCGGCTACGAACCGGGAATCTTGATTCCCATTTTGTAGCCGGTTTACGTATGGGGCCAGCGTAGTACCGTTTGGTAACTAAGTTTTGTAACTGGCTACAAATTGGGAATCAAGATTCCCGGTTCGTAGCCAGTTACGTATTGGACCAGCGTGGGATGTTGTCGCCGAGAGATGGCAGCACTGGTTGACGTCGGCTGACGTCACATCCGAGCAAGCAGAGCTGGGCCGACGGGTTCTCACGCCACCGAGTTGACGTGGAAGGGAGAACACCGGCGCGCCTCACTTTGTACTGGACTTCGAGCGAGAACGGGTCTTAGTTATTACTTGTACATTTCTGAATAGAAAGTGATTATATATTATTTACCAATTGATATTCGTGCCTTTTATTAATATCAGAAGTGCTCGACCTGCGCCATGGCGCCAAAAAGGAAAAGTAGGGAAATAAGTCGTAAAAGTAGAAGTAAAAATAAAAGTTCTCATAGAAAACGTAAACGTAAAGACAGTTCGAGCTCGGAGTCAAGCACGTCTCGAAGCAGTTCGTCGTCAAGTAGTAGTAGCAGCAGCTCTGGAGACAACAGGCGACATCGGCGGAAAACCAAGCGAAGTCGTAAGCGCTCCGAAACCGTGAGTCAGAATGCATTATTATCGTCGGTCATTCCAGAATTTGATCCCTTGATTGACGATATATCTATGTGGCTAAATGTTGTTGATGCTAATGCTCGGGCTTTCGGTTGGTCAGATAAAGTAATTAAATATCAGGCGTTACAAAAGCTTCGAAATACTGCAAAAACTTGGTACGATTCGTTACAAAAAAACCGTACGTGTTGGACTTCTTGGGACTGGAAAGATTGGCGCAATGAAATGTTAGATACGTTCCAAATAAATAGAAATATGTTCACATTGTTATCGGATTTAATGAGTGCTAAACCCACGGAGTATGAGTATGAGTTCTACTTCCAGCAAAAAAGTAAGATTGATCGGCTGCGACTTGCGTTTAAAGAGAAGGATGTGGTTTCGATTATAGTAGGGACAATAGGCGATAAAAATATTTGTACAGCGGCAGAGGCGGGCAATTTCCAATATTGTGAGGAATTAGCTTCATTTTTACATGGAAAAACATATTCGACGGTAGAAGCGAAATTGTTAAATAAAAATAATACAATGAATGTGACACATAAACAGCAAACTTCTCGGTCTAACAATGGTGGGTCGGTTTTTAGAAAAATAGAACAAACCAATAATCAGGGCTCTGTTAGTATCGACCATTCGCAGACAAGAATTACTTGTTTTTCTTGCGGTGAAGTGGGGCACAAAAAGATTGATTGTAATTAAAAAGACTCCATTAAATGTAACTTTTGTCAAAAACCGGGACATTTAGAGGCGGTGTGTAGATCCAAACCGAAAACAAAGACCGAGAAGTCGGCTGAAGTGAAGTTTATTAGTACGTCTAATACGAAAGAAAAATTTTATAAAGATGTGTATCTAAATGATTGTAAACATCAAGCTTTTATTGATATGGGCAGCGCGTGCTCATTAATGGAATCGGATCTGGTTGCAAAGTTGAAGTTAGTACCGCGAAAGTTAGACGTGCCGGTTACGCTCACGGGATACAAAAAAGAGATATGTAGTGAGGTTACGGAAGTAGTATCAGTGACGCTCAAATTGGATAAAGTTCATTTAGAGGTGGATTTTTATGTCATAAACGAGTTATCTGGATGTGACACTTTAATAGGTAGAAATTTTACCGAAAATGAAAATATTATGTATACCAGAGTGGGCAACACATTGATGTTTCAACCAATTACAAAAGAACAGATTTGTTTGATTGAAACATCAATGTTCAATGCCGATAATGCAGAACATGTACAAATTCTAAATAAACTTTTTACAAAATATCCGAAATGCGTAGCAAATGACTTATCCAATTTGGGGGAAACATCATGCGTGGAGCTCGACATTGAAGTTACTACGAACAAGCCTGTATGTCAGCGACCATATCGTATGTCGGAATCGGAAAAGAAAGTTACACGCGAAATAGTTGACGATTTATTGAAAAACAATATAATACGTGAGAGTAACTCACCGTACGCGAGCCCGGTGTTATTAGTTGACAAACCCAATGGCCAGAAGCGATTGTGTGTCGACTATAGACAATTAAATAAAATAACTGTAAAGGAAAAATACCCGATGCCGATTGTTGAAGATTTGATAGATAGAATGCGCGGATGTAAATATTTTACATCATTAGATCTAAAGTCTCTGGATATTATCAAATTAAAATTAAAGATGAGGCTATCCCCAAATTTGCGTTCATTACATGTGATTCAAAGTATGAATTTTTACGGATGCCGTTCGGAAATTGTAACGGACCGGCGGTTTTTCAGAGATTGATGGACACGGTACTGGGTAAACTTAGATTTGGACGAGTTATATGTTTCATGGACGATTTATTAATAGCGACAGAGACACTAGATGAAAACATACAATGTCTAGAGTCAGTTTTGAGTCTTTTACAAGAAAATGGTCTAACAATTAATTTAGAAAAATGCAATTTTTTTCAAAACAAAATTAACTTTCTCGGATATGATATATCGGGCGAGGGCGTCCGACCGGGCACGAAAAAACTGTCAGCAATCAAAGATTACCCAATACCTGAAAATGTCCATCAAGTTAGGCAATTTCTTGGTCTAGTAAATTTTTTTCGAAAATTTGTCAAAAACTGTGCAGTTTTGTGTAGTCCTTTGACAAAACTGTTAAAAAAAGGCGTAGCCTGGGAATGGGGTGAAGAGCAAAATAAAGCTGTAAACGCATTAAAACATGAGTTATTAACAAACGCGCTGCTTACTATATTTGACCCCAAATTACCGATAATTTTATACACTGACGCGTCTCGTGATGGAATCGGGTGTATAGTGGTACAAGTTACAAAAGATGGTGAAAAACCGATTTATTTCTATAGTCGACAGACAACAGTCGAAGAAAAAAAATACCATTCGTTTGAACTCGAGTTTTTGGCCATTGTCGTGAGTTTGAAGAAGTTTAGGCATTATTTGTTGGGAAACGAATTTAAAATCGTAACTGATTGCAATGCGGTGCGGTATACTATTATGAAGCAAGAAATTAATTCGCGAATAGGTAGGTGGGTACTACAAACACAAGAGTTCAATTTTGAAATTATACATAGACCTGGAACGCAAATGCAACACGTGGACGCGCTAAGCAGAAATCCAGTTGGTAATTCCGCGGCCCCTGTTAATGAAAGTGTGATGGCCATAAATGTTTTAGAGTCTGATTGGCTATTGTCAGTACAATTGCAAGATCCGTGTATATGCTCAATTAAGGATATCTTAGCGTCAGGCGAGGCCGAGTCGCATAAACAAATTTTTAACAACTACGAATTGCTGGGAAATAAAGTTTACCGTAGAACTGAATATGGTAGGAGATGGTTAGTACCTAAACAATGCATATGGCAGGTGATAAGGGCTAACCACGACGATATAGGGCATTTTGCTGTAGACAAGACGATTGAACGCATAAAAAGTAAATATTGGTTTTCTCACATGAAAAAGATTGTAACAAAGTATGTAAATAACTGTGTTAACTGCATTTACAGTAAAAATGTTCATGGAAGAAAAGCTGGTAAATTGTTTCCTATACCTAAATATGCTAGGCCGTTCCACACCTTACATATAGACCACTTGGGACCCTTCGTGAAAACCACAAAAAGGAATACCTACTTGTTAGTCATTGTTGATTCATTTACAAAGTTCGTTTTTATAGCCCCGGTGCAAAACACTAAAAGTAAATGCGTGATAAATGAATTAAATAAGATCTTTAAAGTATTCGGAAACCCCAAGAGGATTATATGTGATGCGGGAAGTGCGTTTACATCTAAAATGTTTCGTGATTTTTGTATTGAGGGAAAGATTAGGCAACATGTTATAGCTACAGCAATGCCGCGTTCGAACGGCCAGGTTGAACGGTACAATCTTACAATTTTGGAAGCGTTGCGTACTAAAGGAGCCGATACCGATAACAATAAATGGGACACCTATGTCACCAATATACAGCAAGGCATCAATTCCACAATTAATAAAGCCACCACTGCTGTCCCCAGCGAAGTATTTTTTGGCTATCGATTGCAAACTGATTCCGATAACCTTGTTGACGAGATTGAGCAAGCAGTAGATGTAACAGCCTTAAGAAAGAAAGTTGATGAAAACATTAAGAAAGCTGCAGAGAAACAAAAACAATTATTTGACGCCAAAAGAAAGGAAGCCCGAGTATACGCTATAGGAGAGCTAGTTGTTATTAAGATACCAAGTCAAAGCAATGATGGCCAGAGCACAAAATTACTGCCTATTTACAAGGGACCGTTCCAAGTTGTAGAGGTACTAGGTCATGACCGGTACAAAGTAGCAGACATGCGAGGCGCTGAGAGGACCACAAGACGATACGAGGGTGTCACGTGTGCAGAGAATATGAAGCCCTGGGTTCGTGTCACAGACGCACAGGCCGACTAAGTATTCCCGGATGTGTAAACCGGATGTTGTCAGGTATGCAATGTATGAATCATTAATAAAGTCTTCATAAATAAATAAAAAGATGAATCTAATTTTGCAAATCCATTTATTCGATAAAATATAGTTTACAACATTTAGAAATTGATAAAGTAAATATTCCATTGATCAGTTAACTGTCATATTGTATGTTGTGTCTAATGCATAATGCTACGAATAAGTATATGTTACAGTGAAGTGAAGATTAGCATGAGATTGGCCGCTGATGGAACAATAAAGCTAATAAAAATGAAAAACTGTGCATATACTTTCGTACATGATGTTTTTATGATACAAGTTACTTATAATGTGAGAACTTGAGTTTATTGGCCGATGATGGAATAATAGACTCTAGAGAACACATTGAGTGAGCGTATCGGTGTCAAAAGCTAGCCGCTGATGGAATAGCCGGGACACGGCGATACGCCACTCGTTGAAATTGATAATACCTATCGGTCGCGTATGATGTGATAAACACTAAAGGTATACTTTGTTCGCAGCATATGCATTAGACGTCAACGCATTCGGGGACGTAATGCGTACGCAGGAGGGCCGGATGTTGTCGCCGAGAGATGGCAGCACTGGTTGACGTCGGCTGACGTCACATCCGAGCAAGCAGAGCTGGGCCGACGGGTTCTCACGCCACCGAGTTGACGTGGAAGGGAGAACACCGGCGCGCCTCACTTTGTACTGGACTTCGAGCGAGAACGGGTCTTAGTTATTACTTGTACATTTCTGAATAGAAAGTGATTATATATTATTTACCAATTGATATTCGTGCCTTTTATTAATAAGTACCGTTTGATAACTAAGTTTTGTAACTGGCTACATAACGGGAATACGAAATTCCCTGTTTGTAGCTGGTTACGTATTGGGCCCGAGTTATTGATCGGAGTTTCTACCAAATCGAAGCTCGGAGTTTATACGGACGGTGTATATACGGACAGATGGACAGAGCCAAACTATAAGGGTTCCTAGTTAACTTAGTTGACTACGGAACCCTAAAATATTACTCAATGTCGGCATTATTCGAATAAATCATGTGTTCATGACGGCAAAAAAAATCCCATTTTGTAACCAGTTACAATACTGGATATTTTTTCCCGTTTGGAAGCTGGTTACCAACCATGGCTACGAATCGGTAATGATTTAGTCTCATTTTGCAACCAGTTTCAACACGGGATTATTTTTCCCGTTTCGAAGCCGCTTACGAAACGTGGTTACAAATCGGTAATGGGAAAGTCCCAATTGGAAGCCAGTTACGAATTGGGATTTTTTTCCCGTGCCGAAGCTGGTTACCAATTTTTAGTTACGAAACGGTACTAAAGAAAAATAAGCCACACGCCAAATGGCACCGCGGATGTGTGTGGGATGGTATGGGAGTGCCCATACCATCCCACACACATCCGCGGTGCCAGTTATGACGAAGAGCATTATAATAGGTTTTTTCACCACACCAAGTGGTATTTCTTTGCTATTCGAAAACAGATAGCAAAAATGCATTTTATCCACAAGGGGGCAAAGTAATTTCATACAAATTTTAACTCGATGTCTTAATCTGGCTGCTAGATTTTACCAGTAAATAATGATTTTGAATCAAACATTGAATAAATTGATGGATTTGATTTATTTTGATGTTTTATAGTCAGTATTTTGTTCGTTTTGGTGTGGTGAAAAAGTTTGTGTTTCACTCGGTGGCAAAGTTTGTTTAACCTTTGATGTTTGTTTGTTCAATATTGGAATGTTTCGCTTGCTCATGTATCAATATTGGCACGTGCGGTTAAACAACTTCTTTGCCCCCTTGTAAAACAAATAACTATTGTTATACAAGGGGGCAAAGTTGTATTTTAACGCAGAGTGTGGAATTGAAAAACGAGCAAGTGAAAGGATTCTATAGTTGAACCACGAGCGAAGCTCGAAGCGAGTGGTTCGAGAATAGAATCCTGAACTTGCGAGTTTTTAACACACGAGAAGTAAAATACATTTGCACCCGAGTGTAACACAAAACTTTTCCCCTCACTATAGCTGCTTCCAGTAGTTCCACAGGTGGTAAATCATCTTTATTACTAGATTCACCTACTGTTATCATTTTTAAAGCAGTTAATTTGACTTTATTCAAGGTCAAATTACTTTACCCACTAGTGGATAAAGTGCGTTTTTACCCGCTGGTATTAAAGGACAAAACACGTGTTTCCGAGTTAGTGAGGGGAAAAAATAATTACATGTATCTAAATGTAGTTCACTCGTAGTCATAGTTAATTAAAACATTGCATATTTTACTTAAAATATTTAATTAATAGGAAACACCGCATGTTTCAAACATAGATAATTTGTTAAATAAATAAATCTTTACCATTAATAATATTGAATAAATCATAGTGACCGAGTGCTCGACATCCATCGTTTCGACAAAAGCCTTAAAGTGTGTGTGAATTGTGCTGAGCTATGTTTGTCCAAATTGTATGGACATTTGGCGAAGACTTCTGGCCATGGACGAAAAATGTACACCACGTCGTTATCTAAAGCGGAACAGTCATGACATCGAGGAACGCTGATTTCTCACGCACACATGCCAACCGGCAAGCGGGCCCTGGCACTAGACTGGGATACCCCAAGGTAAGTAATTAAGAAGAACACTCTTGCTTGTCGTAATATGGAGGCAACGACCGCTAATCCCAAATTTGTGTGCGAGAACGCGTTAATCGAAAAATCGGCGTGCCAAGAAGTCAGTTCTTTCTAGCGACGTAGTATATTAGGTCCATGCTTCTGGCCTGATCTTTAGAGCTTGTAGGCCTGCCGCATCATGAGATCGAAGTAGCAGTCGTTGTCGATAGACACGCTAATGCCGCTGTAGTAGTTCATGAACTCCTCGAGCGTTACCTGGTGATAGGAAATAAAAATCATTGGGAGTTGGGTAAACATAGTACCTCTGCTACACTATGCTCCTACGCTGCCGCGATGTTTCCCTCTCCGGCCTCTACCCAACTATCGACTAGGTTGTTGCCGGCCCTTTGACTCGCGCCAAAAAAGTCAAAAAAACCGACAAAATAGGGAGCGATGGGGGATACCCCCATTTGCCAGAATTTCATTTGCCATAATTTTATTTGCCATCCTATTCAACAATCATAATATTGTTTCTCATAACATCTTATGCCATAATCATTGTTTACTATATTAATCTAGTGCCAGAAACTTTGTTTCCCATAAAGTCAGTTTCCATAATGTCATTTGTCAGAATCATCGAAATCCGTAATTACCACATTCCATACCATCATTTGTCATACAAATTAGCGTCCAGAAAAGTCAATTTCCATAATGTGCTTTGGCAGAATCGAAAACTACTATAATAGGTACTAGAAGGACTAGAGAATGAAACTGCTATCAGAAAGTAGGTTAGGTTAGGTTAGAACTGTGACCCCCTGGAAAATGAAACTGCTATCAGAAAGTAGGTTAGGTTAGGTTAGAACTGTGAACCTCTGGAAAAGGAAACTGCTTGAAAAGTAGGTTAGGTTAGGTTAGAACTGTGACCCCCCGGAAAATGAAAATACTATCAGACAGTAGGTTAGGTTAGGTTAGAACTGCGACCCCCTGGAAAATGAAACTGCTATCAGAAAGTAGGTTAGGTTAGGTTAGGTTAGAACTGTGACCCCCTGGAGAATGAAACTGCTGGAAAAGTAGGTTAGGTTAGAACTGTGACCCCTGGAAAATGAAACTGCTATCAGAAAGTAGGTTAGGTTAGGTAATAATATGGGCAACAATTAATATGGCAATAATTGCTTATGGCGTTTGAATATTCTATGAAACCATATTATTGCACTTAATAATATGGCTAACAAATAGTATGGCATTGTATGATTATGGAAGGTAATATTCGGATAAACAACGAGTATGTCATATGATTTTTATGGTAAACAAATCATTCGGGAAAATGAAATTCAGGTAAGTTAGATTCGGGAAAATGTATATTATGTTAAATGACTGTCGGGCAAACAATAGACAACCGGAGCGATGGGTATGACGAGCGGCATGACGTAGCGCGGCCACACTATGCCTCTGCCTACTTCCCTCGCTACTTCCCACGCCGCTCGACAAGTGTGTGGCAGAGGTACAATGGATCATATTATCAAAAGTCCTACGTTACACAAAAATATTAGATCTCATTTACATAAACGACTTCGAAAACATCAAAATACCTTCACGTGATATTTTTATTGTGAAATGTTAATATGGTAAAATGGACCATACTTAACGTGGTTCAAGGCCATAAACGTGGATGTAACTTTTTTTTTTAGTTTATAGGTACCTAGACGTTTGACCACGATCTGAAATAAATCTAAGACACGCCACACGGCCACAGACTGTCTGTGGCGTGCCTTAGTTTAAGTAAGTTACTTTGACAGAAGGTATATACCTAGCGTGATGTGGTACCTATGGATGGAAGCTGTGAATGATGTCAACTACTGCCTGTCAATCGTGAGCACTGATGATACTGATCGTGAATTGAAATAATTCACACCAGCTCTTATATGCCATACACGGATATCAATGTGATGTGATGTGATAAGACTTTCAATTTACCACATTATTTTGTTTGTCTGTACCCACCTTGCCATCGACGGTGCCCTCGCTCTCAAAGTTAGCTAAGAATTTGTTCATAATCAGTTCTTCGGTCTCTTCACCGCTCTTGTACCTGAAATGAAACGTGTTGTCATTAGATACCCAATCTCATTCTCTATCTTATAACTTACTAGCTTTTGCCCGCGGCTTCGCTCGCGTTAAATTCGAAAATTGCGGAATGTTCCATACAAACTTCCACCCCCCATGTTAGGGAAGTGGGGGGTTACAAAGAGACACAAAGTACCCTATGTCATTCTCCATCTCTTCAGCTATCTCCACTTCAAAAGTCACGACAGTTCGTCGCTCCGTTTTGCCGTGACATTAGTATCTCGTAGTCTCAAATTCTCGATGCAATTTAATCCAAGACCCCGGTCGCTTTTACTCATCGCTTTCGGTGAGCAGCGTGTGCCCGCTGTAGGTGAAACCGACTACTTCCAAATTTCTAAACATAGCATTACAGACGCCGCCTCTGTGCGGTGGCGGGTTGGAACGACCAAGGCATAAGTAATCTGCCTCTTTGTATAAAGTCTTTTTAAATTAGTACCTCGGGTTTGCAGAGACCGAGTAAACGCCGCGGAGATCCTCTGTGGCGATGACTCCGTCACCAGTTTTATCCAGCTTCTTGAACGCCTGTTCGACTATAGCACGGCGGCCATCGGACATCGGAGGCTGTAAATTGAAACACAGACTTTAACCAGTTAGTTGATTCCCACAAAGACGAAAATTATTTTAGTAAATTTTCACATTTGGCACATTGGTAACTCCTACACTAGGGCCAAAACTGCGAAAATGGAAGTTCTCAAATTGCGGGCATCTTTCTATGTCACTCTAAATACCTACGCTTTAAAGAGAGTAGAAGAGAACGCTGCACACAAATTTGATTAGTGCTAAAATCCGGAAGCGGTACCTAGTTAATTACTTACTACCTAGTAATTAACTTACTAAGTAAATGTAAGCGATGTAGGTAAGCGCTCTTCTAAGTAGGTAAGTAATAAGGTAAGCTTATGAATTTACAAAGAATTCATACGTACACGAAGCTGTTTGATGAATTCGTCGACACTAATAGAACCGCTGTTATCTGTGTCGAACTGAGTGAACAATTTCTCTGTATCCTGAAAAATAATAAGCATAAAGAATACAAATCATAATAAGATAGATAACATAATATGGATAGAAAAGTTGGGACAAAAAGAACAGTTATGAATTGGCGAAAAGCACAGTCCATTGTTGATAAGTACAACTTATGAAGTCATGAATGAAAAAGCTTCGTTAAGGCGGATTACCTCGTTGCTAATTTCAAGTCCAGTGTCCTTGATGCCCGAGAAAAACTCTTCCTTGTTAAGTTGTTTGCTTCCATCGTCATCCATTCTTCGGAAGATCCTGTGAATTTTCATTTTCTATTTAATAATCATAGAAAGTAAATCATTTTTCTAACTTAAAACAAATTTCTGAAGAGCGAAAATGGACGGGTGACCATTAGTGTTTAAACATTTTACCACTCCGTTTCCTCTCGTGGCTTTCGTAGAAGTCGACTGTGGGATAGGGGTGCAATTTTAGTGTGGGCCATGGGCTAGCAACCTGTCATGTCACTGCAATATCATAATTTCGTTTTCTTTTAATCCCTTAATTGCTAAGAGTGGCACTGACACTTGACTTCATGTGCTCACCACCCTTTTTGGGAATATAGGCATGAGTTAATGTGTGTATATTACATGGGAGACAATTTCAGATGTGAAGAGCATTCTCATCAAACCATCTTTGCCGACGACGTATATTAGGTATATGGTCGGTTTAAAAGTGAACAGACTTTATTTATACAACACAGAAGACGTCACAAATAGCGCACAATGTCATGCTGCTTAAAACCAGTACTTAAGTTTATATATTACTCACCAGCCCAGCCATTTTACGAACAGTGTAACTATAGAACCAGTTTACTTTAGTTTATGTACTCGCCTGCCGAGGCCCATGAGGCATGATTCCCGAAACACCACGCGAGAGACACAGCAGACACAGTTTCCAGAGGATCCGTGGTGTTTTTGACAGCTCGTGCGATCTTCTGCATCAACTCTTCCTCGACGCAGGACGTTGCAGTTTACGAAAGGTATATTGCTACTATTAGAACCAGTTTACTTAGTTTATGTACTCGCCTGGCCAGCCCCATGATACCCGAAGCACCCCGTGAAAGACACAGCAGACGCAGTTTCTCCAGAGGATCCGTGGTGTTGTTAAGAGCTCGTGCGCTCTTCTGCATCAACTCTTCCTCGACGCGAGACGTCGAGGATTGCGGACGGTGCCATGCTACTGTAGAACCAAGAAATTACAATGAAAATCTTAATCTTCTTTTCATCGTCCTACAGTTTATAAATATGTCTATAATTGATAGAAACTAATGATATAAGTTTAAAAAGATTTAGGTGGTTATTTGCGTCACTGTAAAAGCGGACTTGCATCAAACCTGAACCGATAAGGTGCAGTGAAACGGCACGGGATCGGAAAAAGTGACATGCTCTCGTTAAGGAAACAGGAATTAACAATTGCACCATCCATCTCAAGCATAGCACCTATAAATATTAACGTATATAAAGTAGGTATGCACAGATAGACCTAATCTAACTCTAGTCGTTTAGGCTACCCCGTGAACCCCGTCCAGAATTCAATACTTTACAAACTCCTATAGGTACTAATAATAGTATAGGATGTGTGTAAGTAAACAGATATAAGTACGAGTAAGTATATATTTTCATACATTTACTTTTTTTATGTTTATTACTTCGTAAATCTTTGCCTACATAATACATATATCTGGGCGACCGAGCTTCGCTCGGTTCTATTTTAATATATCACGTCTTTAGATAAAAAAAAAACTCTTATAAATACAAAAACAAAAAAAAAGACAAAAAACAAAAACTTAATTTCTGGCCGGGTTTCGAAATCCTGACACCTACGATCTATCTGCGTACATAAGACCGACCTCGTACGACTGAGCTAAGCGGAATCGATGCGCGCGCGGCGAAATTAACGACCATATTTTACGTTTACTAACGCGAAAGAAAAACTCATGAAAACTCGAAAATTCGCGTTTTCCGAGATCTAAGACTACGCCCACATAACAAAGGGTCTAGCAGGCTAACCTAAGTGCGTTTTCACATTATCCGATCCGATATCAGATGTCGGAAGGATTTCAAAGGCAAAAATCAAAGATGGCGGCTTAAATGTATGGGATATCGGTCCTACATCCGATATCGGATCGCATAATGTGAAAACGCACTAAGAAGATTGGCCCCCGCAGGGGATTTGGTTGCAATTTGAGGTGCAGTAGTGGCAAGCCCTAAGAACACTATATGCGTAATATCAGCCCTCGAACTTCTTTTGTTTTAGACTTATTTACGAAAATGTCAAAAAATCGTGGTAATTTTTAACCGACTTCAAAAAAGGAGGAGGTTCTCAATTCGACTGAATTTTTTTTTTTTTTTTTTTTATTTTTTTTTTGTATGTATGTTACTCGATATCTCCGAGAATCGTGGACCGATTTTCAAAATTTTTTTTTTGATCGAACGGGTATAACCCCGAGATGGTCCCATTGGCACCAAGTCGGGGTCTGATGATGGGATCTTGGAGAAATCGAGGGAACTCTTCAAATGTTATAGGCACATGTAATGTTTTTAATGTATTTTTCAAAGGTACACCAGTATTTACACCTGATGGTAATAATTTTATGTGGCTGAGCTGATGATGGAAGGTCAACTCCTCAATGGTTAGGAGTTAAAGGATAATTCTTTCACTACTGTACATATATTCGGATTGATACATATAATATCAATAGGAACCACTAAAAATCAACAAATAAATTAACTTTTTAACAAAAAATAAAACCGCCTTCAAAAAAAAGCGCGTTACAAAACACGTAGAAACTAAAAAGCAAAAAATAATAAACCTTTGAATTCAGATTTCTTATCGTATTGCAATAATCTAAACATCCAAATTATAAACAAATCAATTATTTTTGGAGTCGGGGCCAGCCTGAGTATGGTTGGGTGGGGCCAAACAGGCAATATAGCAAGGCGACGAACAGGTCTGGCACCGACTACAAAAATAATTGATTTGTTTATAATTTGGATGTTTAGATTATTGCAATACGATAAGAAATCTGAATTCAAAGGTTTATTATTTTTTGCTTTTTAGTTTCTACGTGTTTTGTAACGCGCTTTTTTTTGAAGGCGGTTTTATTTTTTGTTATTAAACTGTGCCATTAGCTAAACCAAGTAAGCGAGAGTAACCAAATAAATTCAGAATTAAAGAGCATGAAATGGGATTCATATTGCATATTTTTAAAGACATTCATATCTTTGAACTTGGATGAAAAAAAAATAGGTTTTTTTTTCGCTTATGTTTTTTGCCACTTCTCGCGGAGGCACAACTACCAAAAAAATTACTTAATAAGCCACATCAATGGAGTAATTCCCGAAAAGTTTGTACATTTGGATCACGTCTCCGATTTTGATAAAAATTGGTAGGCTGATAGAGTCCATGATTCTGAGCAAGATCCACTAGGTTTCCCAAAATGTCCCAGGTAGTTTGTATGAAAGGTTTCATACAAACTACCTTTTTTGTTACCAGATTTCTATACATTTTCGGTAACAAAAAAGGAAAGTTTCATACAAACTGCTTGGGACATTTTGGGAAACCTAGTGGATCATGTTCAGCATCATGGACTCTATCATCCTACCAATTTTTATCAAAATCAGAGACGTGATCCAAATGTACAAACTTTTCGGGAATTGCTGCACAACTGGCAACTACGTATACATTTAAAAAGATTTTGAAAAATCAGGGTGCGTCATGTCAAAAAAAAAACATTTACGAACGTATATTTAATTACTATAACATTATCATATCAATAGAGTAGTAGCGGCAAATGAGTCTTTAGTAGGTTTATCCTCTTTCGTTCATTATGAAATAATTAAATTCGGATGAAAATATTGCCCCTAAAAAAAATGTGAATATTGTGGAATCGAATATAGTCATACTTGGGACGATGAAGTGTATGATTCTGTAAATATGGAAGATTTGTATTGTTATGTTTGCTCTACTGAGTTATTTGTTGAAATGTAATGGTAATACATACATACAACATACATACAATCACGCCTGTATCCCATAAAGGGGTAGGCAGAACACATGAAACTACTAAAGCTTCAGTGCCACTCTTGGCAAATAAGGGGTTGAAAGAAAACGAAACTGTGACATTGCAGTGACAGGTTGCCAGCCTCTCGCCTACGCCACAATTTAACCCATATCCCATAGTCGCCTTCTACGACACCCACGGGAAGAAAGGGGGTGGTGAAATTCTTAACCCGTCACCACACAGGCCAATGGTAATGGCACAGGGTAATGGTAATAAAAAAATATTTATCAATGATTGTCGTGTTCTTTTATACAGATAGTGCGAATAGATAGAGGTTGACGTATACAGAAAGCTAAGTCTGTATACGTCAACATCTATCTAATGTAATGTGTCCATCAACCCTCTTACCGTGGTGTGCCAACTACAGACTTACCTTTAGAAGGCCTCTACTCATTTGTCACTACCATATAGTAAACATACGTTCGTAAATGTTTTTTCCCCTCACTAGCTCGGAAACACGTGTTTTGTCCTTTAATACCAGCGGGTAAAAACGCATTTTATCCACTAGTGGGTAAAGTAATTTGACCTTGAATAAAGTCAAATTAACTGCTTTAAAATTGATAAAAGTAGGTGAATCTAGTAATAAAGATGATTTACCACCTGTGGAACTACTGGAAGCAGTGATAAACGCATTTTTTGGATTATAGTTTCCTCGCTGTAGTGAGGGGAAAAGTTTTGTGTTACACACGGGTGCAAATGTATTTTACTTCTCGTGTGTTAAAAAACTCGCAAGTTCAGGATTCTATTCTCGAACCACTCGCTTCGCTCGTGGTTCAACTATAGAATCCTTGCACTTGCTCGTTTTTCAATTCCACACTCGGCGTTAAAATACAACTTTGCCCCCTTGTATAACAAATAACTATTTTTTGACATGACGCACCATGATTTTTAACCGCCTTCCAAATCTCAAAGGAAGGGGTTATCAAGTCGTCTGTATGTTTTTTATTTATTTTTTTTTTTTTTTAATGTTTGTTCCTCGATATCTCCGTCGTTACTAGACCGATTTTGAAAATTTTTTTTTTTATTGAATGTATATGCATACAGATTGGTCCCATTTTTCTCAGAACCCAGTTCTGATGATGGGATCCTGGAGAAATCGAGGGAACTCCTCAAATCTGAAAGGCATACATATGGTGATTTTTGTGTTTTTAAAGGAACAGCATGCATTTACGTACGGAACAGTGACATTTGGTGCAGTGGAACTCCTGATGATGGTCAGAATGGAACTCCTCAAATCTGAACGGCACACTTATAGTGACTTTGGTATTTTTATAAGAACAGCATGCACTTACGTCCAGAACAGTGATATTTGGTGCAGTGGAATTGCTGATGATGGTCAGAACGGAACTCCTCAAATCTGAACGGCACACTTATAGTGACTTTGGTATTTTTATAAGAACAGCATGCACTTACGTCCAGAACAGTGACATTTGGTGCAGTGGAACTGCTGATGAAGAGTGAGCCGCCCCTGGTTAGAGTTCCGTTCTGATAATCATTCTCATCTGTAATTAGGTACTTCAGAATCATCCAGATTTCAAAATAAGTTCAGAAATTACGGAGATATCGAATAACAAACATTAAAAAATATACAGACGAATTGATAACATAATCCAACATTTGAAAGTATTTATCACCTGAACCCCAAAGGAAGGCGGTTTTTTTTTTCTTAAAAATTATTCAAAATCTTTTTTAATGTATACGTAGTTGCCAGTTGTGGCTTATTAAGTAATTTTTTTAGTAGTTGTGCCTCCGCGAGAAGTGGCAAAAAACATAAGCGAAAAACCGACCAAGAGCGTGTCGGGCCACGCTCAGTGTAGGGTTCCGTAGTTTTCCATATTTTTCTCAAAAACTACTGAACCTATCAAGTTCAAAACAATTTTCCTAGAAAGTCCTTATAAAGTTCTACTTTTGTGATTTTTTTCATATTTTTTAAACATATGGTTCAAAAGTTAGAGGGGGGGGACGCACTTTTTTTTCCTTTAGGAGCGATTATTTCCGAAACTGTTAATATTATCAAAAAACGATCTTAGTAAACCCTTATTCATTTTTAAATACCTATCCAACAATATATCACACGTTGGGGTTAGAATAAAAAAAAATATCAGCCCCCACTTTACATGTAGAGGGGGTACCCTAATAAAAAAAAATCCCATTTTTTATTTTTGCACTTTGTTAGCGTGATTGATATACATATTGGTACCAAATTTCAGCTTTCTAGAGCTAACGGTTGCTGAGATTATCCGCGGACGGACGGACGGACGGACGGACAGACAGACAGACATGGCGAAACTATAAGGGTTCCTAGTTGACTACGGAACCCTAAAAAAGAACTATTTTTTTTTTCATCCAAGTTCAAAGATATGAATGTCTTTAAAAATATGCATTATGAATCCCATTTCATGCTCTTTAATTCTGAATTTATTTGGTTACTCTCGCTTACTTGGTTTAGCTAATATCACAGTTTAAAAATTACCATGATTTTTTGACATTTTCGTAAATAAGTCTAAAATAAAAGAAGTTCGAGGGTTGATATTACGCATATAGTGTTCTTAGGGCTTGCCACTACTGCACCTCAAATTACAACCAAATCCCCTGCGGGGGCCAATTTTCTTAGGTTAGCCAGCGAAATCGTTAGAGCGGTTTCCGAGATCGTCGGTATAAATAAATAAATAAATATACAAGAATTGCTCGTTTAAAAGTATAAGATAAGATACATAGAGCGTCTGACCTCATCGCCGTGTCTTGCGTACTGCGACACACTAACTCAAGGCCAAATCTTTTCGGTGCTAAACATCCATGTTCCAGCCCGGTATAATTTTCTCGTGTGTTCAGTAGCCGTGGCAGTTTCAAGTATATATTATAAACAAACATAATGTGATTATAATAATGACAATACCTTTCGAGATTCACTGAATAATAACTTTATGAAATGATAATAACCGCCATCTACGGCAGCTGAGTTAACCTAAAAACATGAGCTAATCGATATTCACACGAACGGGGTGTAAGCTCAGTTCTAAAGTCGATTAAACTAACAATAAACGTAGTTTAACATCCCCACCATGACGGAAATTAAGTACAATTATCTACACGCAACAATAAACTCTTAATATTATAAAAGCAATTCATTAATCTTCCCAAAACAAAATACGTAGCAAACGATTTTATAACCTTCAAAACTTAGAATACAAAGTAACTTACTGTTTGAATTTGTCTTGGATTTACCGGTATACATGTTACCATTATATGTAAACATGTTCATTTAATATACCACTAAGATTCCTCCACTTTTATATCAAAACGTAAACATTTTCTTATTCTTAATCCGGACAGTACGTCTTTTAGACTTCGAATCCTTTGGCCGACTGATCGACCGAATGAAAAGCTTAGCGGTGACGCCGGTGACTACAGATCGCCTGACTGGGTACAGTCAGCGAAACACCCCTGGGGCCTATTGCATAACAATTTACAACTTGTATTACAAGCGGAACTCTCTTTCTTATAAAATGAATTGGAGGGGGACTACCGCTTGTAATATGAGTTGTAAATTGTTATGCAATAGGCCCCTGGGCTATTTATTACATTACTAGCAGACTAGGGTTAGACCCTGAGATACAGCGGCTGCCAAATTTCTTACATAAGTACTCACTAAAAGTAGACCATCGTTGTCAATGTCTCGGCGAGGCGGTAAAGAGAACCTAAATCGGAATAATTGGATGAATTTGTTTGTTGTATTTGCGCTAATATGGCTATTAAAAGTCAGATAAAGACATGACTGTCGCCCATTGCAGTAAAATGTGAAAAGATGCCTCATCAACATTCGGGAAAAGGTAATAATTATGTAAAAACCGGCCAAGAGCGTGTCGGGCCACGCTCAGTGTAGGGTTCCGTAGTTTTCCGTATTTTTCTCAAAAACTACTGAACCTATCAAGTTCAAAACAATTTTCCTAGAAAGTCTTTATAAAGTTCTACTTTTGTGATTTTGTTCAAAAGTTAATAGTTGGGGTCCATAATGAAAAATACGGTCCCATTCGGAAGAAAGCATGAAACTTGGCATGAATGTAGCTTTCATATATGTGCTTCAATGTCGATATGGAAGCACGCTGAAGAGTCAACATCCCCCCCCCCTTACCCCCCATTTTATCTCCCTTATTCTAGTTTTCTGGATTTTATTCAAAACGGTAGGACTGACGAGTTTACTCTTTAAGAACCAAATCATCGTCGATAAATTACCTATAAAACGATACCAAATACATAGTGATAAGATTAATATTTAAAAAGAAAACAGCCATCAACTTATTATGAAATTGTAAAAAGAGGCACATTTTTTCTTTTTTGTGTTATTTATAGAAAAAGTACAAGAGTTGTTCAAAAATAGGCTAAAGAGGTTAAATGCCTTATTCATTGAGCTACAATATGATACTATTATAATTGTGGTAGAGTAATAACTTTCAGAGTTACAGCTCACCCCGTCTGACTCCATGAAACAAGCACCTAAGTTTTCTGCCTTTTCACAATAGGTACGCTGGAATTTATTTTCTTCCAATTCGAGGTCCAAATAGAAATAAAGTATAGTTCATGTATTGATACAGTTTATAATCTGTATATAAAATTTTATCTAAATCCGCCTAGCCGCTTTCTCGTGATTGAGTAACAAACCAAACTACAAATTTGTATGTGACAAACCGTCTTAGCGTGCCTTCCAAAACAAAGAAGCTGGCAGAGAAGAAGCATATAAATACTGATTATTATACAGAGTTTGATAGAAACATGAAATAATAATTTTGTAAGTGATTCAGTGTATAATATGTAACAACTTTTTCAAAGAAACTAGCTGAATCCCTCGGATAATTCCAATGTCATGATTCTGTCACACCTTGTATTATCTGTGGATTTAACGTATATGGGATGTGAAAAGAAACCAGGTGCTTATTTATTTTTAATATATTTTAAATTTAATGTTCTGTGGATTACGGTTCATTACAACCAAACTTTATAATACCATATTCCTAAAACGTCGCAATATCAAAACAGATAAGTCTCATAATGTCTAAAATTCGAAATGACGTAAACCTCCGAAACTCCGTGAATTTTGATATTCTTCTGGCTATTCTTCGTAATTATAACCTATCTCCTTTAACTCCTTCTTGGTTTCGTGACTATCTACTTGGAAGACGCCAACGGGTCATGGTCGACGACACAGTCTCCTCCTGGTGCGATCTGCCTGCGGGGGTGCCGCAGGGCGCTGTACTATCTCCTTTACTTTTTTCGTTGTTTATCGATGGGATCACGAAGTCTCTTGCTTCGTCTTATCATCTCTATGCAGATGACCTGCAAATCTACTCAGCGGCAAGCATAGACAATTTAGATTTTTTAATAAGCCGAATCAACCGGGATCTCCACTCTATTTGTTCTTGGGCAGCTTCTTTTGGCTTATGGTTAATGCGAAGAAGTCGCAAGCGATTTTGATTGGGAGTCCTCATTTCATCTCCAAGTTGTCTGAAGTGACAGTGCCTGAAATCTTCTTCGATGGAACACTCATTCCTTTCTCTTCGACCGTCAGGAACTTAGGCATTGTCATTGATCAGACTCTGTCTTGGGCACCCCATGTGACTGAAATTAGCAGGCGACTCTTTGCCTCTCTTCACTCGCTTCGGCGTCTCCAAAGCTTCCTTCCGTTCCGTACAAAGGTTGTCCTTGCGCAGTCGCTTTTGATTCCACTTCTGGATTATGCGGATATCGCATTTTTGGACCTTACCGAGGAGCTACTTGACAAGCTCGAACGTTTGCAGAATGTGTGCATCAGATACATTTTTAATTTAAGAAAATTTGACCACATCTCTCATTTCCGCGCCCAGCTCGAGTGGCTGCCCATCCATCGCCGTAGAGACATGCACGTGGTTTCTCTCCTGTATAATGTTTTATTTTCTCCTACTTCCCCTCCCTATCTTTCAGAACGATTTAAATACTTGGCTGACGGTAGCGGGCACCGGCTCCGTTCCAGTGTGAATCTCACTTTGAGTATCCCGCCCCACAAACATAGGTCCTATAAATAAATCGTTTACAATCTACGCAGTTAAATGGAACTCCTTGCCTTTATCTCTTCGACAGTGTCAGTCGGTCGCGTCGCTGAAGGCTAATCTAAAAAAGCTTTGGCTCTCTGATGAAAACTAAGGTATTGGATGTATGCGGTTTTGTAGTTGTCGTTTTTATTATGTAAATATATATTATATATGTATATATTTATGTTATTTGCTATTTGTATAGTTGTATATTATGTATTTATTAGTATATATTGCATTTTAGTGTAAGTTATAATTTATTATTACCTAGAATCCGTTTCCTGCGCCGTTTGTACTGTATGCCTACCATCTCCAATTCCCCTCAATTGCTCAAAGGTTAACTGGAAGAGATCCCTTAAAGGGATAAGTTCGCCTTTGTACTTATAATAAGCTCTTTTTCCTGTGTGTTGTATTATTTTCTGGTACAATAAAGTGTTTTACTTACTTACTTTACTTACTTAAACCTACTTCTCAAATTACCGTATTCTCAAAATGTCTAAAAGTCAAATTAACTTAAAACTAAAACTTCACTTTCTCAAAATGCCTAAAATGAAAACTGAACACTGTGCACTGTACTCCATGAAAACTGTACCTACACTGTTTACAGTTTTTCATAAATAAAACACAGTGCAAGGCATATAATGCACACTGTAAATAAAATTTAGGTATTCTGACAAAGTGTTATTTTGAATTTTGGCTATTATGAAACTAATACATTTCGGTTATTAGATATAATCGACCAACGTCATTTTGGCATTTTGATGTACTGAAAATTGGTATTTTTGTATTTTTAGACATTTTACTACTAATCCGTTTTAACATTGCGACATTCTAAGAACATGGTGTTATAAAATGTGGTTGTAACGAACCGTAATCTGATGCAGCTGCATGTGACACGAACACTTCGTCAATTCCTTCAAGGATGCGGAAGTTTCTTTGATGGTACTCCATAATGGAGTCCAGTCACCGCCTTCTTTTTTCCATCCCTACTTTTCAAAGTTTGGGTTTATTTTGGGTTTGCTATCAAACTCTGACTTCAGATCAATCCTGCTTGCAAATGCTCGTTTTGTATACTGTTCAAGAGCACCGAGTGTTGGTGGCAACCTTTCCATGGCCCGTCCTTTGACGAATAACGCTTTTCTAGCTTTGTTAATGTCTTCTATGTCGCTAGTTTTGTCGTAAGTCAGTATGACATATCTTGCCAAAACATTTAATTGATGGGTTTCAATCTCGTTTTCAGGTCATGACAATATTTCGAACACTTTGGTCACTTTTGGCATTGAATTCCACGTTCTTGAACAGCATACTAAACGAGCATATAATTGCAAGCAGGATTGATCTGGGGTCAGAGTTTGATAGCAAACCCAGAATATCCAAACTTTGAAAAGTGCGGATGTGATGGGCGATGTGTGACAGCATTATGACATCAGAATTATCCGAGGGATTCAGCTAGTTTCTTTGGAAAAGTTGTTACATATTATACACTGAATCACTTACAAAATTATTATTTCATGTTTCTGGTAAACCCTGTATAATAAATCAGTATATAAATGCTCCTTCTCTGTCAGCCTCATTGCTTTGGAAGGCACGCTAAGCCGGTCACATACAAATTTATAGTTTGGTTTGTTACTCAATCACGAGAAAGTAGCTGGGTGGATTTAGATAAAATTTTATGTACAGATAGATTAGAAACTGGATCAATACATGAACTCTACTTTATTTCTATTTGGACCTCGAATTGGAAGCAAATAAAGTTGCAGCGTATTGTGAAAAGGCAGAAAACTTAGGTGCTTGTTTCATGGAGTCAGACGGGGTGAGCTGTAACTCTGGAAGTTATTACTCTACCACAATTATAATAGTATCATATGGTAGCTCAATGAATAAGGCATTTAACCTCTTTAGCCTATTTTTGAACAACTCTTGTACTTTTTCTATAAATGGCACAAAAAAGAAAAAATGTGCCTCTTTTTACAATTTCATAATAAGTTGATGGCTGTTTTCTTTTTAAATATTAATCTTATCACTATGTATTTGGTATCGTTTTATAGGTAATTTATCGACGATGATTTGGTTCTTAAAGAGTAAACTCGTCAGTCCTACCGTTTTGGAATAAAATCCAGAAAACTATAATGAGGGAGATAAAATGGGGGGAAGGGGGGGAAATATTGACTCTTCAGCGTGCTTCCATATCGACATTGAAGCACATATATGAAAGCGACATTCATGCCAAGTTTCATGCTTTCTTCCGGATGGGACCGATAAATTTTTTTTGGTTAGGAGGTGGACCCGTACTATTAGAGGGGTGGGGGGGGTTTGGACGCCGCACTTTTTTTTCCTTTAGGAGCGATTATTTCCGAAAACATTAATATTATCAAAAAATGATCTTAGTAAACCCTTATTCATTTTTAAATATCTATCCAACAATATATCACACGTTGGGGTTAGAATGAAAAAAAATATCAACCCCCATTTTACAGGTAGGGGGGGGGGGTACCCTAATAAAACATTTTTTTCCATTTTTTATTTTTGCACTTTGTTGGCGTGATTGATATACATATTGGTACCAAATTTCAGCTTTCTAGTGCTTACGGTTACTGAGATTATCCGCGAACGGACGGACGGACAAACAGACAGAAACTATAAGGGTTCCTAGTTGACTACGGAACCCTAAAAAACACACATTAAAGGGAAAACGCCTTTTCTGATTAGGAGTCTTTTAACTTAATAATTGGAAGGCCTTGCAGGTTGTAACTAAAGGTGTAGAGGGCGTGACCTGGCTCGCCGTCATTGTATTGTATTAAGTGGCTCAGTTAACAATACGAATAGAATTAAGGGTTTAAATAAGTCGGGTGTTTTTTAAGGCAATGTTGATGGAATCTATGGTAGTGATTTTTCCCCTTTAATCTTATTTTAGTCATGAGTTACAATATTTTAGTCATATCAAACAAATTTCGACGATTTCGTAAGCATTTTGGGCGAAAACTTAACATTCATTAAAGAAAATTGCAGCAAAGGACCAACTTTCGTGACGGATCACGCGAAAACTATAAATGCTAGAACCAAAGTGTCAATGAAGGATTTGTAGTAAATTTATTAAGGATTACTTCGTTCCTACGCGCTTTTTCTGTATCTTCAACAGTTTTGTCAGACATCGAGAAAAACCGCATTTTCGGCACTTTAAGGGGGTAGAGGGGTGACGCAGAGGGGGGAGGAGTGGGGAGGATTGATGAAAAATAACTTCGGTCTATAACGTACATATTTCAATTAAAAAAACCCTTCCATTAATTATGCCGTAATTTTAGCTAATTTCCCCGTACTATAAGGTTTATTCACCAGTTCACCACTATACCTCATTTTTTTAGCATTAGAGAGAACGTAAAAGCACGAAGCACGAGGTCTTTTATATGAGATATTTTTGCCACAACTGTCATTCATCAACGTGTCAGTATCATAAACAGACATTTCAATAGAATACTCCATTAGTGCGGGGCGTAAACGGAGAATTAGTATCATAGATTAAATAAAATAAAGGAAGATATGTAACTCAGTACTCAGTACATCGCTACACGGCCTATTTCACACGAGTTATCGTCGCTGGTACCTCTTAGTTTTCGAGTTATTTACAGATGGCGCTATTATCAATGTTTAAAAGTGCCGTCTAGTGAGATAATAATTAATTACATTGCCGAGTAACCATATCTGAATATGATTCAATATTTTGAGCCGGGCGGCTCCTTGTTTTTTGGTTTAGGGGTTAGTGTATTTGACTTGCACGTCTGTGATCTTGAGTTCGAGACCCAGCTCCGGATTTTTTTTTATGTGTTTGAAAAACACTAATATGTTGTTGTTTTTTACTTTTTTTATATATAATTGAATATTAGAAAAATAAGTATGATTTGAAGTTGAATCATAGAAAAGTAAGTATTGTTCGCGCCTACTTCTTGTCATAGTGTTTAAAACATAGTAAATACGCGATTAAGTCCCGTTTGCAATTTTAAATACTTGTTGTCTGTTTATAAAACCCATAGGTATAGGTCCTATACCTACTCGACTCTCTAATCACTTGCCGCCGAGGTCAAGAGGACGGATTAAAATAATAGGTCATATTAATTATTTAAATCATGAGTTGTATAGTAGGAACATTAAATTATAGGTATGTAACCTCAACAGCCCGCAATGTAAAGCGCCCTTATCGCGGCGCGATAAGCGCCTCAGTGTAGGCCGCTTAACTAAAATCACAAGCGAGCGGGCAGGGTGTCCAAGAAAACCTATACTCTTCAATCGTTACAAAAATGTTGTCATTTGTCAGGGGGGAGGCTCCCGAAGGCTCCCGATCTTAATCGGCTTATTTTGATATAAGGAACAACTGTGCCAAGTTTCGTGCTTTGGTCAAGAAAAAAAAGGTTTGGCCTCTTTTTGTCAATAAACGCTTATACTATTGAACATAGTTTGAACGGTGAGCGAGCGAACGTTGGGGATTGGGGAAGGCGAGAAGCGAACTAAAGGACTGAAGTGCTTTTTTTGCAATAATTATGGCCATATGAGCAGTGAATGTCCTTTGAAGATTGCTTTGAGAGAAGGCGGCGCGGCTCCTTCGGTAAAGCAGTTTTGCACCTACGTCGCGGAAGAAAGATGGAATCGGTTGGCCGGCAAGCGCAAGCGCCAACTGCCAACTTACGGCCAAGTAGCCCTCTACACACATGGCCAAGGGGGTTGGTGGAACTGTTGGCCATGTGTGTACAGCGGCCAAAAGGATCTTGGCGCCAATGGCCAACTGCGTTTACACGTTGGCGCTTCATTCAGTTGGTCGTCAGCCGTCAGAGAGGACGGTAGTGAAATATTTACGAAAATAATAAGTTTATCTATGTCAATAATAGTGTAGATTTTAGGAAATAAAATAACCTTGCAAATGTTTAATGTATTTCCTAAAAAAGATAAATGTTCTTATCATAATATTCAAAAAATTGTTAATATTTCAAATAATTTAATTTTACTACGGGGTTATTATTTTTTAATCAAAGTTTTCTGTCAACGTCTATGATCTAGAATTTCCTAGACTTTTCCGTTCCACGTCCATCTTTCATGAAGAGCCAATGCCAAGTGATTGGTTCGCCAATGTGTAAACAGCGGCTCTTATCTTGGCCAAGGGGTTTCACAAAGGGTTGGTGGAACCGTTGGCCATATGTGTACAGCGGCCAAAAGGCGAATCAACAAGCGGCTCCGTCGGTAAAGCAGTCCGCGGCGACAGATATTCGTCGACAAGCGGTCATGCTTGGTATTTTGGGCAATGACGAGACAGCTGGTCAACATGACCGAAACATAGATTTAGAATTATTAAACTAGATTGTGTAGTTATAGGTCAAAAAGTGTGTCCACATGAGAGGTCATTGTTTGGGCTGGTGTCCCTCTCGCACTTACTGACAATGTCAACATTATTCAGTGACGTTATCACTGTCATACATTGGGGATACCAGTCAATTTTCAAAGTTACTACCAAATCTACTAATACTCATTTGAACGTATTTTTTAATGGGTGGTATTTAAACGCAAATCAAAAAAATAACTTTTTTTACGCAAAAATAGTCCAAATTCATATCAAAAATACTAATTGCACAGCAAAATTTGCTACTCAAAATATTACTAAATACACTACAATATATATTCGTGGCGTACATCTATTTTTAACCGTCGCCTCATATCTCTCAAGAAGGACGGTTATCAAGTCGTCTGTATGTTTTTTTTTTTTTTTTTTTTTTTTAATGTTTGTTCCTCGATATCTCCGTCGTTACTGGACCGATTTTGAAAATTTTTTTTTGATTGAATGTATATGCATACAGATTGGTCCCATTTTTCTCAGAACCCAGTTCTGATGATGGGATCCTGGAGAAATCGAGGGAACTCCTCGAATCTGAAAGGCATACATATGGTGATTTTTGTGTTTTTAAAGGAACAGCATGCATTTAGGTACGGAACAGTGACATTTGGTGCAGTGGAACTGCTGATGATGGCCAGAACGGAACTCTTCAAATCTGAACGGCACGCTTATAGTGACTTTGCTATTTTTATAAGAACAGCGTGCACTTTCGTCCAGAACAGTGACATTTGGTGCAGTGGAATTGCTGATGATGGTCAGAACCGAACTCCTCAAATCTGAACGGCACGCTTATAGTGACTTCAGTATTTTTATAAGAACAGCATGTACTTACGTCCAGAACAGTGACATTTGGTGCAGTGGAACTACTGATGATGGCCAGAACCAAACTCCTCAAATCTGAACGGCACGCTTATAGTGACTTTGCCATTTTTATAAGAACAGCATGCGCTTACGTCTAGAACAGTGACATTTGGTATAGTGGAACTGCTGATGATGGTCAGAACCGAACTCCTCAAATCTGAACGGCACGCTTATAGTGACTTCGGTATTTTTATAAGAACAGCATGCACTTACGTCCAGAACAGTGACATTTGGTGCAGTGGAACTGCTGATGATAGTCAGAACCGAACTCCTCAAATCTGAACGGCACACTCATAGTGACTTTGGTATTTTTGTAAGAAAAGCATGCATTTAAGTTCAGAACAGTGACATTTAGTTAGTTATGTTTGTTAAGCATATTGAGTTTTCAAGTCAAAGTTTGTCAAGCTTCGATTTCTTATAATATAATCGGATTCACGAGGAATTGAGGAAACTCCTCAAACCTTAACGTTATACGTATATTCATTTGTGTTGTCATCTAATAATTAAAGCATTAAAAGCAGTTTTAAAAAATACTTACACATTTCTACATAACCCAACATTCGCAAGTAGCTTTCACCAGAACCCGAAAGGCGACGGTTTTTTTTTCTTAAAAATTATATCTTTTAGTAAAGCTTTTTCATTAATGCATCGCTAATAATTACTAACGCACATTATACCTAGCAACGCTGTTTTTTTTTAATGTAGCTTCTATTTTTACATAATATACAGCAGTATATTATTAATTACATCATAAAGTGATCAGCAAAAAAACAAAATTTAAAGCGCATTCGGTTCTGTGTTTAATGCACAGAGAAGAAGAACGGCTTTTTTGACTGCATTGAACAGCTTTGACGGTTCAACGAGTGATAGTCCATCCCTACGCAAGACGACGCGATTGGCGAATCGAGCAAGATGGCGAACTACTGTTTGACAGATGTCATGGCAGTCGTATGGACATATGGAAGGCCTAGATGGCAGGGCTGCGACACCTCTATCGCTACATCAGCAGCAACTCACACCTGTCCAAAATGTGCGCGTGTCTGTCAGTCCCGTATTGGATTATACAGCCACCTCAGAAAGTGTCCCTTAAAATTCTTAACATCTAATATTTGTCCTAAGAAGATAGGTTGACGACGACTGCTTCTTTGTTTACCAAAATTCTAATTCTAAAAAAAACGAGGTATTAAAAAATTTCTAATTGAGGCTTCCAAAAAAACGTCACTAATTTATTTCGGGTATTGTCCACTAATCTCGACATTGTAACTGTCATTTTGTCTCTATAGGCATTACACAGCACTTTCGCTACATGCCGGGAAATCAATGTTATCGGCTACGACGGCGACGTAGCGCTAGCTACGACAATAAGTCGCACCAATATGAACATATCTATTTTCCTCTCTCAGTTATTCTAAGGTTAGCTGGAAGAGATCCCTTAAAGGGATAAGCTCGCCTTTGTAGATAACTTATAATTATTCTCTGTACATGTAATTGGTTCTGTACAATAAAGTGTTTACTACTACTACTACTACATAGTCGATCTCGTGCGCATATCCTTATTATGTATTAGTATAAGTTTAGAATGGACCTGTGAGAAAACATATTGAGCGACGACGGGAACTTTTCTTTCAACCCCTTTACTGCTAAGAGTGCCGCTGATATTTCAGCAGTTTCAGCCGAACCTTATGACAATACAGGCGTCGCTTAACTTCAACTCGAGTTAATCAATTCTGCTTTATAAGGTTGACTATTAAAATATTAAAAAAATATATAATCTGAGGGATCATCAACCTTAAAAGCAGAATTGATTCACTCGAGTTTGAAGCAACACATATGTATGTATAGTGTAAAGATTCTCTAGCTAATTCCAGACATTAAATTAATGTTATATCATTGTAAACGGAAAAAGACGTCAATGTACATTCGATTTTAGTCGCGACAATAGGACATAATAATGTAGGTATTAGATTCTGATCAGTTAGTCATTGTCTTGGTGAAATAGACCGTGAAACTAGAATTTAGTTCAGATCGCTCCCAGACAATATCCATAAATGAACAACCTATTTCATTGTTTTTAGATATCTAACTTGACATACTTCATGCAACGATCAATATGCTTACATTTTATATGAATCACCTTTTTGATACTCGTACTTAATCTGATTATCTGATACTACTAGTAATAGCTAGCAAATAAACATGAAGCGTATTATGGATGTTAGCACCTGAGGACACATGTGCGTTGTCAATAATTTATTTATAAACAAGGTAGGTAGGAAGGTATATGTAATATGTAATATGCTAATATGTACTAGGTATAGCAATACCAATACGATGATAAAAATACCCGTTAGAAGGAGAAAGTATGCGGGCCTGAATATTTGAATATCAAATTGGCTTTAAGTCACCTGCACCTGCACTGAATGCTAATTAAAAATATCGACCGAGCGTTAACAAAGTTCTCGTTTCAGCTTAGGCTAATGTACGCAGATAGATCGTTTCGAATCCCGGCCCGAAATTAAGTTTTTGTTTTTTGTCTTTTTTTTGTTTTTGTATTTATAATAGTTTTTTATTATCTAAAAACGTGATATATTAAAATAGAACCGAGCGAAGCTCGGTCGCCCAGATATTATAACTAAAGAAAGGAAGTAAATAAATATTAATTATTAATTTCGAATATAATAATTGAGACTACGATTATACATATAAATACATCGAACTGCTGGGCTTAGGCTTCCTCTCCTGCACTAAACGAGAAGAAGATAGTTATTTGTTTTACAAGGGGGCAAAGTTGTTGTTTAACCACACGTGCCAATATTGATACCCCGCACGTGCCAATATGATATTTGATAATATTGAACCGCGAGCGTAGCGAGCATATAATATGCAATTTTGCTATTTGTTTTCGAATAGCAAAGTAAGCCTTTACCAGTTGGTGTGGTGAAAAAGTACTTTTTTTTTAAATATAGTCTAAAGCTAAAGCTCTAGCTCTCTAGTTCTAGCTTCGTACAAAATAATAAATTGGGACATATTCTAAAATGTATTTATTACGATACGGATCATTTGGTAACATTTAATTATAATTAGTTCGTGGATAAAGTTGGCGTGTGGAAGGCTTTTAATAAACATGCGACATGTAATGTCCCTGGGGTGAAACTACTAACCGTGAAAGCCTTGGTGACCTCATGTTTGGTAGGTTTCACGTGAAAGAAGGAAGGTATAATTTGATTATTAACAGAAATTCGTCCGAGTAAGTATATACTTACAAAAACGCTAATAAATAAACCACAAAAATAATTGATATCCCATATAAATTAAACGATTGAAGAAACCCTAACTACGATTTTTTTAACACAACTTTTTTTGAAAGTTTGTGATTTGGCTATATCACAAGTCGTGAGAGAAAATGGTCAATGGCTGTAGCCATGAAGAGTCGTTGAACGACACCCTTTGGGCGAACTCGCGGCTAATCTGTGACCATGAGTAGGTAAACCCATTTATAGATAGTTAAAAGAAAAATAACCCAAATTGGATCATCTACCTATTGGCAAAGTGCGCAGAAGAGGCGCGCTGTCTCAAATACAAATTACCTAGACCTACTTAAATTTATAGAATTTGAAACTTTAAAGCTAAGCCGATAAAATGAGCACCAGTCTGCACCTAGCCTAGCCAATACCAACAAAGACCTTGTGCATAGATTAGGTAGCTATTACGTACATATTTAGATCCCTAGTAGACTAGTAGAGAATGTGAGAAGAGCATAACCCGGGTGGAAAACGTCCGCGTGGGCGTCCCAGATATCGCTAGTGCCAGGAAACCCTGAAAGACCTGTCCGCACTCGGTGTACCGAACTGGCGTGATGTGGCGCAGGACCTATCCTGAGGCAGAGTGGCGATATCTTGTGTCGGAGCCCAAGATCCTTTTTAGGTCGCTGAGCCAGTGCAGTAAGTAAGTAAGTAGACTAGTATAGACGAGTTCATAAATATCAGTACCTACATTTTTTCACCTTAGTGCAACGAGTTAAGGTGAAGAAATGTTTACATATTTACGAACTCGACTGTAGATACCCGCTCTATAAAATAGGATGGATCAATAGGTTGTATATAATTATGAGACTTACGTCCACTATCCATGTTGCTGTCTTTCAACTTCTTCTCAGCCTTGGCCTTGTCGTCGTAGTTGAAGCAGGCTGCAACAAAACATAGTGTTTAACATCTTTCTTCTATGTAGGTATTTAAACATCTTTGTCAAGGAATTAGGTATAGCGCGTGAGTTACAAAAGGGCCTTCGCCCAGTGGATTTAAGTGTTATACGTTAAGTTACGCGTTAATAAGCGTTGTACAGGAATAAGACAAACGTTCCGCGGGTTCAAGCCCCGGCTCGTACTCACTAGATAAGTACTTAATACAATACCTAGTGAATATTACCTAGAATAGTACCTAGTGTAGTGAACCACCGCTTCAACACAGAAACAAGTCTTAATTTTCCCCTGTTGACAAATACTTAAAAAGGCACTATCAAACTATCAACCACACCTACTTATACCCGCTTCGTTGAACTTTTGTCTCTTTAATAGGTAAAATAAAATTATAATGATGATGTTCGCGATCCTTTGCTTGTGGGTCACCCAATTTATTTTTAATTATACACTGAACAAAAGGTAATGGATACGATATTGATGTGGAGTGGGAGTACCTATGATTCATTTCAATGTTTAGGGAACTGGGTAATTAAATAGGTTAAAGTAGATCAGCAGGGTGGGTCTGGGTACCATGCGTTCAGAAAACGTAACTCTATAGAGAAAACGTCACAGAAAATGTATGTGTTTTAGGTTTAGTATGTATACTTACTGTAACTAAACCGTTTGGGGGAAAACAAGTACCTACTCTGTTTCAGTGTTTTGACTTGATACACCTCTAACTCTGAATTGAACCCATTATTTTCCTTGAAAACAAATAAGACAAATTTAAATAGCCGGGCGGGCGGGTGGTCTAGTGGTGAAGACGTTAGCCGCGTAAGCTGAAGACCCGGGTTCGATTCCCGGCTCGGCCACCAGTGGGCCTTGTCGTTTTTTCTTTCGTGTATGATATCTATTTAAATTTATAATTTATATATAGTAGTGTGACTCAAATAAAAAAAAAAAATTCAATAAAATAATTTGATTTGTTCCCTAGTTGTACAAATAAGACAAGTTGAGTAGCATGTTTGGACAGCTACCTTTATACTTCTGGCTGTGTGTACAAGAAATGCATTCTTTCGGTCCCCGCATAAAATAGGCTCGATATCGCAGTTGCATTTCCCGACCCGTAAGCTACGCTTTCCTGACTGGGTCAAGGTATGTCCACTGTTTCCGCCATTCTTCTGGCAGCCGGCCTTCGCGTGATTTCCACGAATGTATTATCTTTTTACATTTATGTAAATATGTAATAGGACACCCCTATCTATGACACATAAAAATTCTAAACTAAATGGCGCATGCAATAGCGGTAAATTGACTATTTACAAGTTGGTTAAATAACTGAGGTTGAGGTTATTGTTAACTTACTAGTTATGTTCTTTGATCATAGGGCGGTGTTCTTATATCGTTTCGTATAAGGGGAGGATTCAGGGGGGTTAAAACCCTTCCCCCCTCCCTTCAGGTATTAATCGAGTCATCAAACCCTATTCGATTCGAGCTCGCGACCTTTCATTTTTATTTTGTATAGGGCCATTGACTCGAACACCTGTTGGGGTGAGGGTTATAACACCCTCCTTGGTCTAGGCTGGGCATACAAAATATACAATTAGACCATTTCAACCTCCCCTCTCCCCTTAGGTCTTAATCAAGTCATCAAACCCTATTCGATTCGAGCTCGCGAACTTGCATTTTTAGGGTTCCGTAGTCAACTAGGAACCCACGACATTGGTCTAAGCGCGACAGCGGCGAGCGGCGGCCATACATTATGGGTTTCGCCATGTCTGTCGTGGCTGGGCCGTCCATGTCCGTCCGTCCGTCCGTCCGCGGATAATCTCAGTAACCGTTAGCACTAGAAAGCTGAAATTTAGTACCAATATGTATATCAATCACGCCAACAAAGTGCAAAAATAAAAAATGGAAAAAAATGTTTTATTAGGGTACTCCCCCTACATGTAAAGTGAGGGCTGATTTTTTTTTTCATTCCAAACCCAACGTGTGATATATTGTTGGATAGGTATTTAAAAATTAATACGGGTTTACTAAGATCGTTTTTTGATAATATTAATATTTTTGGAAATAATCACTCCTAAAGGAAAAAAAGTGCGTCCCCCCCCCCTCTATCTTTTGAACCATATGTTTAAAAAATATGCAAAAAATCACAAAAGTAGAACTTTATAAAGACTTTCTAGGAAAATTGTTTTGAACTTGATAGGTTCAGTAGTTTTTGTGATTTTTTTTTTTTAATGAGGAACAGGTAAACCATTTGACCGCAATCTCACCTGATGGAAAGTGCCGATGCAGTCTAGGATGAAGCATGTTTACCCAAAAAATGTCTATTCACTCTTGATTTAAAAAGATCCAAATTATAGTGGGTTGGAAATAGACATGCAGGAAGTGACCCTTAGCCGTTCGCATGATAAAGCTAGATGCAAATCGTTTAGTGCGAATCATTGGCAAGGAAACGACGTAAGGGTGAAACGCAAGTCCGCGCCTAGTCCCGCGTTGACAGAAAGTAAACACTTTATTGAGACAGCACATAATATTTAAAATAAAAAGTTTCAGTACAAAGGCGAACTTATCCCTAGATTAGATTATGTAAGTCCATCGCACACTCCCTAAAATGTATCCTGTAGAAAACCGATAAGCATGCCACCTTCCTACGATGTTCAAGGCTCTGCAGAATACGGAAAACTACGGAACTGTAGTGTGTGTACTACACCTCACCCACACACGTGTATTCGTCTACTATATAAGCTGTCACTTAGGTTATTTGAGGAAATATAACTCTATACTCCGAGATAGTTGTTTGATTCAACGTCCCACATCACATGGCGATCCTGCCAGTGCGGCCTTGTGCTGCCCGACACGCTCTTGGCCGGTTTTATTTTGTAGGGCCATTGACTCGAACACCTGTTGGGGTGAGGGTTATGACACCCGCCTGGGTCTAGGCTGCGCATACAAAAAATACAATTATTTAGACCATTTCAAAAAACAAATATTTAAGCTTGATCCGTCCTTTTTGCTTACCTACAACTTTCAGCTAGAATGAGTTTGGAAAATGTACGAAAAAAGTGGAAACTCAAACGGTTACTTAATTACTCTTAGGTACTAAGTACCTACAAACAAAAATTACATACGAGTAAAGTATTCTCAACTTAGGTAGCTGCACTGTTGATTAAATTATCTGAGTAAATTCGTACAGTTTGGTTGTTCCATATATCTTCTTTATTTAGGTTATCCCTATAACCAGGGGTTTTCAAGAGGAAACACTCATTTTATTGAAGCTGAAAATCCTACAATAAACAGCGTGTTCATTTATGATCATGAAATGAAATGAAATAGTTTATTAATAATAAAGTTACACGTCAGGTTGGTATTATGTATAAGATTTGTATACATTTTAAAAGTTATCAGGATTCTTATAGAGTAATTGAGTAAAAATTACAATTTCATTATAATATTATGTAAGGATAGGTAGGTTCAAAAACTCTTCAAGAGTATAAAACAAGTGGGTCAATAGCCACAACTTTAATTTTTTTTGAACGCCGCGGTGGTAGCTGCAGTTCTAATAGTGTCGGGCAACCGATTATATATACAAGGTCCCAAAATCTGTGTCAATTTTGCTGATTTGGCGAGTCGGTGTGTTTCGACTACCAACCTATTTTTATGTTTGTTACTGCGGAGGTTATACTTTTCGTTAACACCTTTACATTTGTACCTGGCAATATTTTCTCGCGTGAATGAATAGTGCTATTTGTTGTATAAACAGACAAGGTAAGGGGAGGATCTTCATATCCCGAAAGAGATCACGAGCCGGGGTATCCGCTGCCTTGCTTGTCATAGCTCGAATTGCTCTTTTTTGCATGGAGAACACACGTTTCCAGTCAGCTGCACGGCCCCACAGTTCTACGCCGTATGTAAGGAGTGAGTGCACTGTGGCAAAGTAGCACTCTCTTACCGCGGACTTTCCCGCGGTGTGCGTAAGCCTGCGCAGCGCGAAACACGCTCGTCCAAGCTTGCCGCACAGCTCGTCAACGTGTGCTTCCCATGTTAAAGCACTGTCCAGCTGGAACCCGAGGAGGCGTGTGCAGGTCACCTGCTGTATAGTATAGGGGCACCGCCCGCACACACTCTCAGGGGTGAGCTGGCATGGCCGTTCAGTTTGATGGTCATGAAGGACGTTTTTTAAGGGCCAAACCGTTGGTTTGGAACCATACGTACAGCTAATTCATTACACCATTTAGTGCTCTCTCCAACTCCTGCTCGGAGGTCGTGCTTACTATCGCCGATACGTCGTCGGCGTACATAAAAATTTGAGCGCCTTTTACCGTTTGTATGTACCTACAGCCACATACTTAAAGTGCCTTACATAAGTACCTTAGGCACTTATCAGGGCTATGAGTACCCGAGTTTTTCTTTCTTATGTAACTTCAGAAACAAAAATAATAATTAAATTCAAATTTTTTTTTCATCTCGAAAAAGTAAAAAGTACGTGTGATGGGCGAAACTTATAATATACCTAGTACTAGTACTACATATCTTATACTTTTAAACGAGCAATTCTTGTATATTTATTTATTTATTTATTTATATATACCGACGATCTCGGAAACCGCTCTAACGATTTCGCCGAAATTTGTTATGTGGGGGTTTTCGGGGTGAAAAATCGATCTAGCGTAGTCTTAAATCCCGGAAAACGCGAATTTTCGAGTTTTCATGAGTTTTTCTTTCGCGGTAGTAAACGTAAAATATGGTCGTTAATTTCGCCGCGCGCGCATCGATTCCGCTTAGCTCAGTCGTACGAGGTCGGTCTAATGTACGCAGATAGATCGTAGGTGTCAGGGTTTCGAATCCCGGCCAGAAATAAAATTTTTGTTTTTTGTCTTTTTTTTTTGTTTTTGTATTTATAAGAGTTTTTTTTTATCTAAAGACGTGACATATTAAAATAGAACCGAGCGAAGCTCGGTCGCCCAGATATTGTTTATTTTGTAAGTACAGGATAATTATAATAAATTCAAATTGACAAAACAAACTTAGTCACATATTAGACTGTATAACTTGCCATAACAATACAATTGAACATGATTAAGGTAAAACATGTTTTTATTGTAAACTAGCTTTTACCCGCGGCTTCGCCCGCGTAATAAAAGTATTCATTAAGATTTTCATTTGGATCCTTAGGTTTCTCTGGTATATTTATCTGCGATTATTTCGATTGCACATAATACTTTTGCTTGCAATGATTGTAGAAATATTACACATCGACCACAGCGTAGGTAATTCTATATACGCTGGGGAAACCTTTATAAACATCCCACATAGCCCGTATTTCGACACTATATGATCGGTGGGTAAAAAGTACTTTTTTCTATTATCCCTTACAATTTTTTACATTTTGCTTATACTTATCGCAAACGTAATCTTCAAGCAAGCAAACAACGATCGTCTTAGAGCACTTTGATTGTAAGAGACCGCCGACCGATTATCCGTATCCCTCTAACGATACCCATATTATCCGTATCCGTATCCGTATCCGTAACCGTATCCGTTTCCGTATCCGTATCCCTATCTCTATCCCTATCGCTATCGCTATCGCTAACGCTATGGCTATCGCTATCCCTATCGCTATCCCTATCGCTATCCCTATCCCTTATCAAGATAATACTAAGTTCTCGCGCTTTGTACACATATTTAAAGTCACATACAGGTCGAAAGCGATTAATTAACATTATTTTTACCTTTTTTCCCAACGTTTCGGCCAGGTTGCACTGGCCGTGGTCGCGGAAGACTGACGTCCCAGCAAAATGTCACCGGAGATGTAAACAACACAAAACTACCCGATATTAATTTATATAAATGTTCGGGGTAGACAAATAAATATAATCTACCCGCATGTAATTATTTACGACATCACATTAGAAACCTCAAAAATAACAGTACTTCTCCACTATTTAATGGATGTTATTATACATATAAACCTTCCTCTTGAATCACTCTATCTATTAAAAAAAAACCGCATCAAAATCCGTTGCGTAGTTTCAAAGATTTAAGCATACAAAGGGACATAGGGACATAGAAAGCGACTTTGTTTTATACTATGTAGTGATATCGCTATCCCTATCGCTATCCCTATCCCTTATCAAGATAACACTAAGTTCTCGCGCTTTGTACACATATTTAAAGTCACATACAGGTCGAATGCGATTAATTAACATTATTTTTACCTTTTTTCCCAACGTTTCGGCCAGGTTGCACTGGCCGTGGTCGCGAAGACTGACGTCCCAGCGAAATGTCACCGGAGATGTAAACAACACAAAACTACCCGATATTAATTTATATAAATGTTCGGGGTAGACAAATAAATATAATCTACCCGCATGTAATTATTTACGACATCACATTAGAAACCTCAAAAATAACAGTACTTCTCCACTATTTAATGGATGTTATTATACATATAAACCTTTCTCTTGAATCACTCTATCTATTAAAAAAAACCGCATCAAAATCCGTTGCGTAGTTTCAAAGATTTAAGCATACAAAGGGACATAGGGACATAGGGACAGAAAAAGTGACTTTGTTTTATACTATGTAGTGATATTCTTGCATACGAAACATATGCAATATGCATACTTAATTACACATAAATGGTAACGCGAACTGTAGTTGCCTGTAAAATTGCACATAAGGTACAGCGGGGCAAATCTCGACTGGGGGGCAAATGTAACTGGTCCATTTTTAACCCCCGACGCAAAAGTTGGGGTGTTATAAGTTTGACGTGTCTGTCTGTGTGTGTGTCTGTCTGTCTGTTTGTCTGTCTGTCTGTGTGTGTGTCTGTCTGTAGCATCGTCGGGGGTTAAAAATGGGATAAAATAAACTTTACCTAAAACGTCCTTCTATAGGAACTACCGTTAAGTACAGTCTACAACAGCGGCAATAATAGTACATTACTACAGAGGCGGGCGGGACAAAGGGGGTTTCCCGCCGAGGTATGTATAGTGCTTTTCTCAAAGATGTTATGAAATAAATAAAGTCTCTAACTTTGGATGGCTGTATCTCCTAAACGGTGCGTCGTAGCGCAAAAATAATCGATACCCCTTTGATACTCCGTATACGCTTATAAAAAAACAAAAAGTTAAAAAAAAAATTCAAAAAAAAACGGAAAAAATTTTTTTTGTATGAAAACGCACCCAAAATCAAATATTGTCTAGGGCCCGTACCAGTTGCAGTCGGCACGTCTATAAAGCCCCTTATAGTTTTTTTTTTAATTGACTAAATACCTGGATGTTATGTCACAATTATCTGTGTTTGGAAATTAAAAAAGAGGACTTTGCCGGCCTTGGCCTGCAAGGTTTGTATGAAATTCCATTATCTATCAATCGTCCTAGCCGCACCTGCAACGTCATACTTCGCTGCCAATTATAAGGCACATAACATCAATATTTCATACCATGTTTGAGAAAAATATTTACCTGTCAAGCAATTTGTAATTCAGTCATTATTCATTATGAATAGGTACTTACAGTGAATCCGTTACGGACGACTACCACCGATCGGCACAAAGACAACAGTGTCGACAGGCAGCACCTGTCACACGGTTGTAGAAAATCGATGAACTATAAAACACTTCGTTAATAATATATGCCTAGTCTAGGACGTCTGGGACACATAACTACTTAGCTAATCTAAAGACTGTATCGTTAAGTTGTATAAACATAACTTTGAGTAGCCGTATTTATTTTCTATTATATTTCCTCGCTTCATTGTTCGATATAATTATTAAGTTTACATTATTGTAGTTTATTTAATCTACTGGCAACATATTGCACGCTTATTTTAGAGATTTATAAAAAATAAGTATTTCAATTGCCTCTAAACCCCACCCTCAGGTCGGTGGCAACCTCATTATTTTTTCGTGCACGGCAACAGACGCACGCGTCCACTGCACTATCTTTTGATACTAAGTTTATCTTGGTCGTTGGCAATGCCAAAGCGTAAAACGCACTGACCAAGAAAAACAGTGGACTAGTATTTTTATCATCATCTACGGATGATCACACAACGCGTACTTTTAACAAGACGCGAGCCTGGGGGTTGACCGTGAGTCAACACGAAGGCATAACTCATGTAAGACATGGTGATTCTATTACGAACACATGTTGATATGAACATTAGTTCTGTTACTGAATGTTATCCGCGAGATAACACTAAGTAAGACGCGCATTCGCGCATATGGGTGAAATCTACACCGAGAGAAATTTGCATTGTGAATTCAACAAGTTCGACTTGTTGCGGTTTATCCGTTTGAATCAGCCAAACGTATGTTTAAAACAATATGTGTCAAGTTGTTTTTATAAAATCGACTTGTTGATTCAAATATATTGCCGATTCAAATGACAAGTAGCTTGTTGTCTGAACCAAAGAGCACGTAGGTGCTATTTTAACCAAAAAATTTGTTGAACGAACATGAAACTGGTTGTATTTTCTCTCAGTGTACCCACAATTTTGGTACTATTTTTATTTTAGTTTTTATAAAACTAAATTATGGCTTGGTTTTTGTTCTGTTCAGAAAGCACCGTTGCTTTCTCGAACAAGAAGTCACGGAGACCGAAATGGTACATTCCGGACAACCAACTCGATTACCAGGACTCGAATTCTCCATACATCGAGAATGTTCCGGAGATCTTACCTGAAGACGCAACACCCTGCGGGTACGGCGCCAGGCTCAACTCCTGAAAATTCAGCTCCAAAAGTACCTGATTTGGACCCAGACCTGGTTACCGCGTTTAGGTGAGGCTATATACCGACCATACACCCATATTTGGGGAAAAATTCACGGTAACTTAGCCTCCCCTTGGTTATCATTAGTCCGCAAGGGTTTACCAAAGATTTGAAGGATAAGATATTAAAAGAATACCTTATCTCCGAAAATTGTACGTTTTTTTAAGCATTTAGATGCTTCATGCAGAAATTTCTGCGGCCATTACAGCCATGCTGTTTGTGGCAGCTGCCAGTTGGGTGTAGGCATTACAGCCATAAACCGAGCTATTGCTGTTCTATTGACGTCTGATGATATATAAGATCACTGCTACCAAGCTGTTAAGCGACAGTTGTCGCATCTTATCAGACTTGCATTATTGCAAAACCCAAGCACGTACAAGGCTTGTCACACCCAGGTTATAAAAACCCTTCTTGACCATAATTCAAGATGCGGGCGATTTACTCTATGGAAGTATACTCCCGGAAAAAATAAAAGCCTCAAAAGTAATTGAGAAACAATGGCTACAGATAAAAAAGTCTGTATATTCGGGAAAGAGCAACACGGCTCCATCAACTTCGACAACAACGTCGGCGCGCAACCAATACCAGTTTCAGGGAAACGGGTCAGGCCTTCCTCGTTACCAGTCGAAAACGGCGGGGGGGAGCCCAGAGAAGGACAGCAGTCAACCAACCCCGAACCCTCCAGCCAGACCAGCAGGCCAGGGCAAGCCCCGTGCCACTCCTCAACAATGAGTCAGTTACCTCACGCTGGTAAAATAAAATATTTTTTATGATTGCTGGTCAAAAATAACATCAAATGAAGTTATTTTAGATTCGCTTAAAAACGGTTGCTCGGTAACTTTTGAACGTCCGGTTTTTCAAGACGTTGTACCTCAAATAAATTGGGCAAGTAGTGAAAAAGCCGTTATGGAGGTACGTCCAAAATTTAATTCAGCTGGATGCAGTTGTCCCTTGCATCCCACAGCATGACCAGTTTATTTCGAGAACGTTTTTGTCACAAAAATGTAATGACACCAAACGTTTTATTCCAAATCTCGAAAAGCTGAACAAATTTATTCCTTAGAGAACATTTCAAAATGGAAAACCACAGACCAACTGTTAAGCTTATACTTACTAACAGGTAGCTTCATGGCTACAGTTGATTTGAAGGAAGCTTACCCACTGATTCTTATTGCGAGACAGTGCCGCAAATATCTGAGCGTCCATTTTGAAGATGAAAACCCTAGTTTATTAACTTAAATGAATTTACGGCTTTGTCTTATGGTCTTTTTTAGCGCGGTATTTTATGTGTCGGGTACTCTTATGTAGAGTGTTTACGAAACGTAAACGTTAACCTACTAGAATGCTTGTGCTTTGTCATAAACTATACTAATAGGACATTAAAACCGCGACAGGTTTGTCGAGACTTAGGTTTTATGTTCAACTCAGTCGATTTTTTTACCTACGGGAAAAATGAGAGAAAAATCGACGTGATGGTTAGAAAATCTCTGTCACTACACTCTTGTTCCGTTAGAGAATTATCTCAACTGATCGGAGTACTTATTGACGCATGCCCTGCAGCTAAATTTGGGTGGCTATATACTAAAATTCTAGAACGCCAAAAATTTCTAGCCTTGCAACGCGACCCAAACTATAGTAAGAAAATTAAATATTAAATGATCCGAACTGGGGGATGAATATTATATTCTCTTGCACACGGAGCGTCGAGATCCGAGGAAAAAGCTTTCCACATAAACCAATTGGAAATGTTAGCAGTATGTTTACCTCTTAATATTTCTTTAATGACCGTCGTTGTGACTGTTTTATATTAATTCGTATAGACAATACGAAAGCTATAACTGATATAAGCGATGAAAATCGCATGGGCAACGTTCAATTTCGAAATTTGACCGACCCTTTCAGACGGATTTGGCAGTGGTGCGAAGAAGCTAAACCTTTGGTTTTTTTGCATCGTATATAAATATTAAATATACGAAAAACAATATAGAAGTAGACCGGGTATCACGAAATGTGAATCTCGATACTGAATGGGAACTATCTCATGAAGCGTTTATACTGCTACGCATAATGTATACTGCTGGTGAGCCTGATATTGATCTTTTCTCTTCTCGCTCCAATGCCAAATGTACACTTACTTATCATGGTGGAAAGACCCAGATGCATCAGCTGTAGATGCTTTTACACTAGACTTTTACAGTTTTCCTCCATTGCCGATCATTTTAAAATCTTTAAAAAAAAAGATAATTTATGACAAAGTAACAGGAAGTTTAGCTTCCCCGTCTGGCAATCCCAAGCGTAGTTTCCTTTGTTAATGTCACTAGTAAAATCCGATATTATTTACATGAGCCCCGAAGAACATAAGGTCTGTTCTGATCACAGCACCAGGAATCCGTTCCACAAGCGCCTTCTCCTGGGTGCAGCGGTGCTCTCCGGTAAAGGTTATCTGAGGAAACTTCATGTGATCGCATCTATTTCTAAAAATACCATTCAGCAATATAACGTTTCGTTTAAACGTGGTTTAAACTATGGTGGACATTTTGATCACAACTCGATCAAAACCTTTTTAGTAGTTCGATTAAGTTGATTCTAAGATTTTTAACGGACCAGTTTAACGCAGGATCGTCATATTATGGATCCATAAACAATCATAAGGTCAGCATTATCCCTGTTTCTCAGGACAAAAAAAAAAAAAAAAAAAGAACATGTTAAACGTTTGTTAAAACGCACATTTAAAATGAGACCTATTTTTCCAAAATATAATTACTCTTGGGATCCAAAAATAGTATTGGATTACATTGATGAATGGTATCCAAATACGACTATAGAGCAGATTACCTAGGTACTAAAAAGCTTGTCGTATTATTGGCATTATGCACTGCCCATCGCGTGCCAACATTCTTACTGATTAAATGAGTGAATATACACTACCCAAATGGAGTAAAAATTATCGTGTCAGATATAACCATCTGCCCCGACATACTTATACTGTTCCTTTCGTACCTTAAAGAAACGTGTCACGCGACTTCGGTCCTTCGCGAGTATCTTACTCTAACAAGCGATAAAAGGGCCTCCGAACTCAGAACACCTCTTATTAACTGCGAAGCACCCTCACAGGGACGCGATGGCACAGTCAATAAGCAGGTGGATAAAACAAGTACTAGCGGAGATCGGGATGGACGTGGCAACATTTAGTGCACACAGGCACTCGCCATGCTACCACGTCTACTGCCGTTTCGGCAGGGGTCAATGTTTGACATTATCAAAAAAACTGCGGGTTGGACCTCAACCTCGCAAATATTTCCTAAATTCTGCCATCGTCAAATAGTTGACCTATTTGCAAGATCAGTTTGCTATAATTAATTATGAACTGTGTTACTGAATAAGACTGATCTTGTGTATAAATTACATAACTATGTAATTGCTAGTTGTTTAGTAATAATTATGCAACAAAATTGAATGATAAATATTTAATTTTGTTTTCACAATTGCCAAACGCAAAACTTTGTCTCTAAACAACTACAATAATGTAAACTTAATAATTATATCGAACAATGAAGCGAGGAAATATAATATATGATCAAACGAGCTTCGCAAGCGAAGTTCGATCGATATTATATGACTCGCTTCATTGGAAGATATAATTACCCTCCCTCCCGATACACCCAGATTCCAAAGTTTTGCTTGGAATAATCTCTGAAAATAATGAGGTTGCCACCGCCGGTTGACACCGACCTGAGGGTGGGGTTTAGAGGCAATTGAAATACTTATTTTTTATAAATCTCTAAAATAAGCGTGCAATATGTTGCCAGTAGATTAAATAAACTACAATAATGTAAACTTAATAATTATATCGAACAATGAAGCGAGTCATATAATATCGATCGAACTTCGCTTGCGAAGCTCGTTTGATCATATATTATATTTTTATCTTATAACAAGACACGAGCTTAATAAGTCACATAATAAAGTGCGCATTTTGTCCTAGAAACTCGACGTGAAGCATGTGGTTTAGACAGTATTGACTTAATCTTCCCGAGTACCAATTACGATTTCGGACAAATGCTACTAGAAAATTCACAAACTGCGTACAAGACGATACGATTGCGAAAAAAAATTGTACGGTGCGAACCTCAACTACACATGATCCACAAAGCAGAATATCTGGACATAGTCTAGCCACTGTTATTAAAAAAAAATAAAGTTTCGGATCTGTGTATGGCGGCCATTTAGAGAATGTGGCATGGCGCTTACGCTAACATCGACTTTGATGTCGAATTTATATATCATACAGTGTTTGTTTAGGTGTGATACTATACAGCACGACCACGGATGATTTTATTAATTCTGATGCGGTACAAATTCACGAAAAAAAATGTACTTTTTTGTACTGACGTTTAAAAAAAATGTACCCTTATGATTTTGGAGTTTCGACATAGGGCCCGTGGTCGTGCTAGGTAAGTACTCCCTGGCACGACCACACTATATTTAATGAGATTTTAAATTTCTGTTGCAGTACAAATTCACGAAAAAAAAATGTACTTTTTTGTACTTACCTTTAAAAAAAAATACCCTCATGGTTTCGGAGTTTTGACATGAGGTGTGGTCGTGCTAGATAGGTGGTACTTCCTGGCACGACCACACTATATTTAATGATTTTTTAAATTTCTGTAGTGGTACAAATTCACGAAAAAAAATGTACTTTTCTGTACTTACCTTTTTATAAAAAGTACCCTCATGGTTTCGGAGTTTCGACATGGGTTGTGGTCGTGCTAGATAGGTACTCCCTGGCACGACCGCACTAAGTTTTTGAAGTAATTTACATAGTACAATATCAAAACACTTGTTTAGTATTCATTTGACCATCAAATTAAACATAAATATAGTGTGGTCGGGCCAGGAAGTACCACCTATCTAGCACGACCATCTCATTAAAATATGTTTTGGCAGCATATTAACCTATTTGTTTGTTGAAATCGTACTAATGAGTCATTGGAATATTCTCTGTATATTTAAGAATGCTGTATATTAAAATAAGCAGATATTAACCTTTGTTTGTTGGGTTGTCCCAAATGTATTTGCTAGACCTTAATGAAAGTACCATAAACTCCCTAAAATAAAATCAATATCAGACCTTCTTATATCAAATAGTGCTTACCAATACCTTCAGATCATACTCTCGGAACATAATAATACAAAATTATGCACATGTCAACATTTAGACCAGGTTTTTTTTGTCCTTATACTTAACGATACAGTCTTTATTTTAGATTATTTTTAGCGTAAGATGAGTCAGTTTGGCGAGATAACGTAGACTGACCTTGAGACTGCAGTTACTCATACAACCTTGATCCTTATTCGTGGGAGTATGTTGAGTTTAGTCACTTCTGCAGTTTGTGTTGTTGTTTTCCCCGCGTTCAATGTGTGATATATTTCCTTCAATCTATATCTGGATTTAGGTATATCATAATAATAATAACCAACCAGATACAAAAATTAAAATTTAAAAAACCCCCGACCGCGACATAGTATACCGATTTTCATGAAACATGGCTAAGAACACTCCCGACTAACTCGGCTTTCAGACAAAAAAAACTAAATCTAAATCGGTTCATCCGTTCGGGAGCTACGATGCCTCAGACAGACACACACACAGACAGACAAACAGACAGACAAACAGACAAACAGACAAACAGACAAACAAACAGACAGACAGACGGACGGACAGACAGACAGACAGACAGACAGACAGACAGACGGACAGACGGACAGACGGACGGACGGACGGACGGACGGACGGACGGACGGACGGACGGACGGACGGACGGACGGACGGACGGACGGACGGACGACAGACAGACAGACAGACAGACAGACAGAATGTTCTAAAAATTTCTGAAATGATCTAGAAAAGTCCAGGATGTGTGTAAATGTCTTAAACGATATGGAATGTTCTAGAAATATGTAAAACTGATTAAGTTTAACACATTTTGGAACGTTCTAGAACATTATAGAAAATATTAGAACTTTTCAGAACATTCTATATCAACTACATTAAGTTTAACACATTTTGGAACGTTCTAGAACATTTCAAATCAACTACATTCAGTTTTACACATTTTGGAACGTTCTAGATCATTCTACAAAATTTCAGAACATTCTATATCAACTACATTCAGTTTTGCACATTTTGGAACGTTCTAGATCATTCTAGAAAATATTAGAACTTTTCGGAACATTCTATATCAACTACATTCAGTTTTACACATTTTGGAACGTTCTAGAACATTATATATAAAAAACATTCAGTTTTACACATTTTGGAACGTTTTAGATCATTCTAGAAAATATCAGAACTTTCCAGAACATGAAGTTTCTAGAACTTTCTAGAACATTCCAGATCGATTGAAACATTTACACAAATTCTGGACTTTTCTAGATCAATCCAGAAATTTTTAGAACTTTCCAGATGTACAGATGTATAAGTACAGATGCACTTACCCACATTTTTTATATTGCGTGACACATTTAAAATTATATTGCGTGATACAGAAGTACAGATGTGCAGTACAGAAGAAGGACAGATATATATTTTTTTAACATTTTCGCCACCCACTTCCACCCACCGCGACCAAACTCTTACTTTCATCTAGAGACCAAGGGGTATTTACCACCCGAACGGGGGGTTGATTGGAATTGATGGTGATAGAGAAAACCCCGGACATACGTACATTAGCGTTAGCATTTTATATATATATATATATATATATATATATATATATATATATATATACATATGATATAGATTATGTGACGCCATAACAGCCACAACCATAGGAAGAACGGTATTACCATATTTAGTTTAGAGTTAGCTCATTACTCGTTAAATACTCGTATTACTAGGTAATCTAAAATAAAAAAAAACAAGAATACATTATGGTGCAAACGGTGCGTACGGAGTATACATTCAATTCATCTTTTTAACCGTCGCCACATATAACTAGGGACATACTACGCGGACGTCCGTCGTAAATCGACCGCGACCGCGACCGATCAGTGTGCACGGCACAAAACATCCAGCGAGCCAGATTTCGATCGGACGTCCATGCGCTCAAGGCCACGTCCACGTCCGTCGACCGATAGTTTGCACGGTTATATGTAATTTCATTGTCCAGATTCCCGTCCGCGGTCGATTTACGACGGACGTCCGCGTAGTATGTTCCTAGCTTATCTCTCAAGAAGGACGGTTATCAAGTCGTCTGTATGTTTTTTTTTTTTATGTTTGTTCCTCGATATCTCCGTCGTTACTGGACCGATTTTGAAATTTTATTTTTTTTGATTGAATGTATATGCATACAGATTGGTCCCATTTTTCTCAGAACCCAGTTCTGATGATGGGATCCTGGAGAAATCGAGGGAACTCCTCGAATCTGAAAGGCATACATATGGTGATTTTTGTGCTTTTAAAGGAACAGCATGCATTTAGGTACGGAACAGTGACATTTGGTGCAGTGGAACTGCTGATGATGGCCAGAACGGAACTCTTCAAATCTGAACGGCACGCTTATAGTGACTTTGGTATTTTTATAAGAACAGCATGCACTTTCGTCCAGAACAGTGACATTTGGTGCAGTGGAACTGCTGATGATGGCCAGAACCAAACTCCTCAAATCTGAACGGCACGCTTATAGTGACTTTGCCATTTTTATAAGAACAGCATGCGCTTACGTCTAGAACAGTGACATTTGGTACAGTGGAACTGCTGATGATGGTCAGAACCGAACTCCTCAAATCTGAACGGCACGCTTATAGTGACTTTGGTATTTTTATAAGAACAGCATGCACTGACGTCCAGAACAGTGACATTTGGTGCAGTGGAACTGCTGATGATAGTCAGAACCGAACTCCTCAAATCTGAACGGCACACTCATAGTGACTTTGGTATTTTTGTAAGAAAAGCATGCATTTAAGTTCAGAACAGTGACATTTATTTAGTTATGTTTGTTAAACATATTGAGTTTTCAAGTCAAAGTTTGTCAAGCTTCGATTTCTTATAATATAATCGGATTTCAGATTCAGATTCAGATCTTTATTCATAAAACACAATATTTTACATGTCAATAATATACATAGCAATTTATAAATTAACTTAGTATTATGTAAGCAAGCGACATACAGTTTGGTATAATGTTATTAATTACATATTATTTTTATTTAGGTATTATTATACAATACATGGCTTTATTATTTCGTGCACTCGTCACTTTTACATTTAATCTAATTTAAAGTGTTAGGTTTAGGTACCTACACGAGTCGACAAACTCTTCGATTGTATAACAAGCGAGGTTTAATAATAAAGTTAAAAACAATGTCGCTTTCTATTTGTTTTATCTCCACGGGTAGTGAGTTATACAATCTTGCACCCACGATAGCGAGTGACTTCCGGGTCTTTGCGTATCTGCAACGTGGAACTACTAATAGATCACTTCTACGAGTACTGGAATGAGTGGTGTATGTGCTCAAGTTTGCTCTCACATATTTACAGGCGTTTAGGATATATACACTCGGGAGTGTTATAATTTTAGAATCCTTAAAAAGTTCTTTAGCTGGATAGTCGTATGTCTTTTTCATTAGGAATTGAGGAAACTCCTCATGAGGAATTGAGGAAACTCCTCAAACCTTAACGTTATACGTGTATTCATTTGTGTTGCCATCTAATAATTAAAGCATTAAAAGCAGTTTTAAAAAATACTTACACATTTCTACATAATCCAACATTCGCAAGTAGCTTTCACCAGAACCCGAAAGGCGACGGTTTTTTTTTCTTAAAAATTATTTGGGCACGTCGGCAACATCATCCATAGAACGTCAGATCGTCTGGATACGTAGCCGAATGGCACAAACGCTCACGAAACCAAACGCTCGTAGATATATATCTCTATCGCTCTTGCGTATTGGCGCGACAGAGCCAGACTAACTAAGACTACTTTCGCGGCGTTTCGTTTTCGTTTCGCGTCGCAGAAATGCCATTCGGCTATGGCACCTGGTGGTACAAGGAAGACTGAGAGGTGACCCGGCTAGAGGATGACTGCTACTGAAAAGACCGACCGACCGATAATCGAAGCTGTACTGCGTAATGATCAAGGAAAGTAGTTCTGCGGGAGGAATTGCGACTAAGCTCAAAGATTCCCATAATTAATGGCGAAGGCTATCTACTCTATAAAGAGTGTAATAAATAAGAAGCCTTATAACTTGGCGACGGCCTTGGATGTGGACGTAGATAAGTATTTTTTCTACTCCCGAACTGTTATTCGTCATTTACAGGGTCGTGCATAGATCTTTAAAACCCTACATAAAAGTCTATTCCCCAAAGCCAGCGTCCGCCGACTTTCCACGCACGCAGTATGAAAAAACGCGCGACTATTGGTTTATCTAGGGATGTCACGAAAAACATTCGCGAAAATGCGAATATTCAGAATGCGAATGAATGCGAACCGAATGCGAATATCGCTGAATTTCATAAAAAACCAAGCAATTAAAAATGCTTACTATTGGTCAAAATGCCGAGTACGAACTTCACGCCGTACGAATTTGAGCTATCTGCGCATGCGCGAGTCGACCGTAGGCAATTGGAGCGGCCGGCGCGGGCGAGGAACCGACATTCGCAAAACATTCGCATCGTTTGAAGCGAATGCGAATGTCAATGCAAATGTTTAGAATCATTCGCATATGCGAATGCGAATGCAAATATTCGCTTTGGCCGACTAGGCCGACTACCGACTAGTCGGCGCTTGGGTTGCCAAAACATAATTTTCGACTAAATTCACATTTTGAATGTCATTTTTGGTCCTTGGAACGCGCTTTTCATGATTTTTTACAAGCTCAAAGGTTCATGACAATATTTATGTACATTTTCCATTTTTGACAACCGGCTTGGCTTAGTGGGTAGTGATCCTGCCTATGAAGTTGATAATCCTAGGTAGGATATTTATTTCTGTGATAAATACAGATATTTGTTATTTTGACAAAAAAAAAAGGAATTACGAATACATAGTTACATAATACAACCATAATTTTCAGATGGTAATTTAATTTTGTACTGTTTTTCGATCACTAATGAAGTGCCGACTAATCGGCCCTTTTTGCCGACTAGTCGCCGACTAATCGCCGACTACAAATGTGGACGGATAGTCGGCTTTCCCGACTAGTCGGCGACTAGTCGGTACATCCCTACTGAAAACGCATTGTTTGGCTCTGTAACCATGGCAACGCATTGTTATAACGATACTGCGCGCGGAAGGCTTTGGGCAGCTGAGCTGACAGTGCAAACCCTTGCGTCAAAATACAGGAAACAGTGTGAATTTCACGAAAGCTATTCAAGAAAACTGAAAAACTAAGTGCATGATCGTAGAATAAGTATTGTATGCAACGGTGTTTAACTGAGTCAAAAAAAACTCGTGGTGTCTTAATAACAATTTTCGGCTTCGCCTCAAATTGTTACCCATACCACTCGTCTTTTTTGACCTCCTTTAAACGCCTGTTGCATAAAATACTATATAAGTAGCTAAAAGTGCAGAAGAATCAGAAGAAGCAATCATGTTATGCGGAGAGACTGAGATGTGAACATTGATTCTTATTTCTTCCTCTGGCACGATTGTAGGGAAGTCCAGAACAATGCCAAAGGAACATGGCTGATCATCTATATAGACTAGTCAAACGTGTAATCGTTGACGCTCCGTGGCGAACGATACACGATTGGCTCTGTCGCGCCATGTTAGTTTCCGATACGATAGTTCACCCTATCTAAGTTGCCGACCCACCCATTATTCGACCCATTTTTCTCCTTCCTTCCTTCCGACATCTCGATCTCTAAAAAATCAGGATTGGAAAGGGTCAAAACTGTGTCACGTCCGAAACGTCGGGCCAAATATAAACGTATAGGTAAGTATTACAACACCTCTAAACTACCCCGTTTTAATTTACCAATAATAGACTTATTTCAACACCTGTCTGAAACTACACATCGTACCTTTTCAAAGTATTACCAATCAAATTAAAAGGAAAGTTATTTATCAACTAAATGCCCGTCAGCTGCCCAAAATCCCACCAAACGGATTATTTATGAACGTTAAATTGTCCATCAACGCTATCATTCATCAAATCAACCAGACGATATTCCACCGTAGAAATGGCTTTGACTTTATCGTATCAGGGTACGTAGCCAAATGCACAAACGTTCACGATAATATCTGTTTCGTAGCTATCTATCTCTATCGCTTTTGCGTAGGTATTGGCGCGACAGAGCCAGACCGTATTTCTGTCGGCGTCTGGCATCGACGATTGCCATTCGCCTACGCCGGCTGGTTACCTATAACACTTTCAATCGTAAATAGGTACTATGAAATATTATTACAAAAGCAACTTTCCGTGACGCAAAGAAAATTGAAATTCAGAGAAATATGACGCGATACAAGTTTATAGGGTTAACCTACAAAAAGACCGACTGAGTCACAATCGAACAATATCCGTTGATAATATGTTTTAACGTATTGTTTGCTGAACCTAAAGTTCCTATCTGATGTGCCTATAAATAATAAAAGACACAGATGTCACAGATACTGTATGACACAACATGGTAGCTGATTCGTAATGGTACCTATCACTAATGGACTGTAGGTACATTAGTGCTGTGATAGGTAAATAAGGTACCAGTACTATATGTATTATATATTAGAATAGAATAGAATTCATATATTCAGCCATACATCACTACAAACATCAGAAATAGCAAATACAAAGTAGAAATAGAAATGAGAGGCCGAAATGGTCTCCACTCAGCAATGCAGCTGACACGACAGGCGTGTCAACGGCGCTGGTTTTCTGCGGAACCAGCGAGGTGTGCGGGACAGCATACTGACCCTTTAGCACAACTTGCCTTGTCGCGCGCGAGTCCAATACATCAAACGCGACTTTTAGACGATACGGTAGAGGTCAATTCTCCATACAAACGCTCTCGACTATTTCCTCATTGGTTTTTGAAGATAGAGCAATGATTTTTTCAACACAGATTGTTATTATTTTTATCTGTGTCGGACCGTTTTGATTTTTTTGATATTCTGCTTTTTAAAGATTCTAGAGCCAATCAAAACCTATACCTACCTATATGTTCCACTCCATCCAATGCTTGTAATGTGATACGCAATAAATAATTCTAATTCTAATTCTAAAAATTTCCAAAAACGGCCTTTTTCATTGTGGCGCAAAAAAAAGGTGTGATATATACTCAAGATTGGTAACTAACTTACGAACATACGAAAGTTGGGTACCATAAGTAGGAATATACTAAGTACAATATAAGATTAGCATAGCAGGCAGGCACCATGACGACATGGGTCTATCGATTATACCCATTGTTAAACCCAAACAATAAGTAGGTAGCTACCTAATCGAATTATTTTTTCCTGCTAACTATAGGTACGGTCAACATCATAATAGAATAAAGTACCAAAAGTCATTGTTAGGCGTGTTAGAACGTGAGTAACGTGAGGGATAACGTTTATGACTAAACAGTCCAATACGCATGGGCCAAGTCCGCAGCGTGATCTACAGGATTAGGTATACCCACAGAGAACCTCCTATAGAGTGGCAATTTTGTATATTTTGTTCGCGATACGAGTCACCAGTGCCAGGGGTGCGAGGAGCGAGCGGGGAATGTGTTAAGCGCGCTGTGATTGGCCGTTTCAAGGACGGCGGGCAGTCGCGCCAGATGAAAAGGGACAGAAGTATGACTGTCCCTCTACTGACGCGAAAGTGGCCAATGTAAGTTGACCTATGCCGGCTCTGAATAAATTATAAATATGACTTATTTGTGGAATGTAATGCCGTCTGTTTTTAAATTTGAGCTTCTTGTTACCTTTCCACACCATTTCACACTACAGGTGGATATCTTTAAGGCATCAAAATACCCTTTTCCAATTTTTTAGTGCGAAAAACACGCGCTGCTTTCGGGTCTGTTACTTGGTCGATACTGATCGGGCACGGCGAGCGCCCGCGCTTATATCAGTGCAAATACTAGGAAGGCTGGCGACCGCGAGTCGTCTTGTAATGGATGTCTATAGGGGTTGGTCTGTGGGTATACCTCATTTCGCATTTTCTGACTCAATTAATCCTTAAACCAGGTGTTATCGTGAATTTTTGCGATGGTACCCTTTCACCCACCTACTGCGATCTGACTCAAGCAGTACCTACCATGGAATAATTTTCTAAGTACATTACAGATTACAGAGATAAGTATTTATTATATTATTTAGTATCTCTACAGTGGTCGTTCCGAAATAACTCTCATCATCATCCTCCTTGCGTTATCCCGGTATTTGCCACGGCTCATGGGCATAGCTGAATAGTTAACTTCGATAATCGTTAATCCGTTACTTAAAAAGTTAACTTCGTTAATCGTTAAAGCGATACATTTCGGTAGATTTAACGGAAGTTAAAGTTAATCGATAATCCGTTAACACGTCATAATAACCTAACCTAACCACAAAATTAAAATTTTGAAAAACCCCCGACCGCGACCTAGTGGACCGATTTTCATGAAACATGGCTAAGAACACTCCCGACTAACACAGCTTTCAAATAAAAAAAACTAAATCGAAATCGGTTCATCCGTTCGGGAGCTACGATGCCACAGACAGACACACACACAGACAAACAGACAGACAGACAGACAGACAGACAGACAGACAGACAGACAGACAGACACGTCAAACTTATAACACCCCGTCGTTTTTGCGTCGGGGGTGTTCGTTAGTGATCGATCTAGCACGCCTAATAAGATTTAGAAGATCTCGAATAAGTGATCCAAAGTCGCCAATTGGTCTTTAGACTGTTTATAACCGACGGATCTGCTTTTACCGATAAAACCTAGATTTTGCCGTACTACGGGCTTTTACAGTAGCAGTAAGAACGTGGTTTTCGCGGCGCAGCGAGCCGCTTGGGGTGCTGCTGCTGAATTAACGATTAACGGACTCTATGAAATTTAACGGAAGTTAACGAATCCGTTAACATTTTTTAAAGTTAACTTAAAAGTTAATCCGTTAATCGAAATGTTAACTTCGTTAATTAACGATTAACGGATTAACGAGTTAATGCCCAGCTATGCTCATGGGAGTATTAGGCACTAGTTTTTACGGAATAACTGTGACAGTCTTTAAGACTAAATAATTTTAAGTTCAATAGTCTGCCTGCAATGAGGAACTATTCCGGGCACCGATTGCGCTTTTTACGATCGTTCGAAATTAACGACCTTTGATCCGCTTCGATGCTGACTGTACTCCAATCTACTGCCACATAATAACTTTGGCTTTAAATTGGATAATACTGTAGCTGCCCACTCATGCTTGGCTCCGTTGTAGTCTTCATCGTGCACTAAAATTATATCATTTACTCCACACAAACAAGTACAGCTAGTGCGACTACGATGTGCTCGCATGTGCCACATTGCCACATCCGTGATATGAGCCTGGCGAGAGACCATTAGTAGGACAGTGTGTACTTTGGTCAGGATAGTAATAGTAATATAAATAATACTACTAATCCACTATCTTAGGATCGCCGGTATACCGGCGGCCATCCTCATGACTATAGTCAGCTATCCCTTCCTGTTCCAACTACGTTGGTAAAGTTGCCTGTAAGTAATATACAATAATTTTAAATTACCTGCCATGGAGGCGCTGCTCATCCTTCCTCGTGTAAAATCAATTTTGAATGATTATCAGCTAACTTTAAAAATACAAATTCAATCACCTCTGTAAAAACAATATCTAAAGATGTTAATACTTTGACAGTGACAAATTTATTTGCTCGCTTGCTTATAAAGTTTTTTGGGTAACTTTGGCAACGTGCCTGCTAAATAAACAAATAAATATGAATAGAAAATACTCTAGTCTAGACCAGATATATTTTATTTATTTAAAATGTTATTAAATGTGAGAATTTCGAAAGTAACGAGTAAAATGAATAATACACTTTTTTATTTACAAGTGCCTACTTGAATATTACGAACGCAGCCATTCATCTACAATGACATCATGACATATGACAGCACACGTGACAGTGACATTGACAGCTAACATCTCATGTTGAAATTGTCGAATGCAGTGAGGTTAAATAAAACTTTGTTTTGTTGTATTTATTATAAGCATATTAGGTTTACATCTTGAACGAACACATTACTGTGCTATTAGAGGTGAATGCAATAAACATCACTAACTGGTAATGTTTAAGTTATTAAATGTAGCAGCATACACAAATGTTTTTCCAAGTATTGACAGTGTTTATTTACAAAGAGAAAAATAGTTACTTTACCATTGCATTGTTTTATAAATATGCTGCATTTAATTCACGACAGTGAATTTAAACATGCCTATAACATGTTATTTTATTTCAGCACCATGGCGCCCGGAAAGAACCAGAACAAAAATCGCAGTAAACGGTCCAACCAACATACGGAAAGAGACTATGCAGAGAGACTAAATGAGCTCACTGTAGCGTCGTCAGAAGATAGCAGCGATGGCAGCAGCTCTGACGGAGAAGGAACTGAGGCATCCTTTACAGTAGCCATGTGGGATTTAAATCACTGTGATCCAAAGAAATGCTCCGGAAGAAAACTTCTCCGACACAATATAATAAAAAACTTAAAACTAGGGCAGCGGTTTCCAGGACTAGTGCTATCTCCAGTTGGTACCCAATGTGTCAGTCCTAATGACAAGGATATTATTGAAAAATCTGGACTCGCAGTTATTGACTGTTCATGGGCTAAAATTGACGAAACACCTTTTGGTAGGATGAAATCACCTCACCCCCGGTTGTTGCCATTTTTAGTCGCAGCTAATCCTATAAATTATGGTAAACCATACCAACTGAGTTGTGTGGAGGCATTGGCAGCTGCTATGTATATAACAGGACACAAAAAGGAGGCACAGTTTTACCTTTCTAAGTTTTCATGGGGTCATTCATTTTAGAACTTAATAATGAAGCATTAGATCTGTATGCTGCTTGTACAGACAGTAAAAGTGTTCTGGAAGCGCAGGCAAAATATCTGGAGTCTGCTCAAAAGGAAAAAGACACAAGACCTATGTGGCCTCCCAGCGATAGTGAAACAGAGTCAGAGGAGGACAGCTAGGACTAAAATATTAATCTCGAAAGATTGTTAATTAATTATACCTATTGTAACAATTTCTTATCTTTTTTATTTCATGACTTTCCTTTGATAATATGATTGAATTCATATTGAAGCTATGATGGAAATAGTGCCTGGCCTTCACCTTGAGTATAACAGATAGAACGAAAAAAAAAGCTACTTTTGAGTAAGCTCTATTATTTGAGTATGAACTTTTAAAACAAGATTATGGATAGAATATCAATAATTACCAATACAATGTATATTTCTAAGAACTTCTAGTCGCACACAATTTCATAACACAACGCCATCTACAAGATTACGACTAAACTAAACTCTATGCAAACGTGAGGTCCCCGGTTCCAATTCCAAGAATGACATATCGTTTTGCATTTTTTCTTGTTTTACTCTGTTACTTTTTTATTATAATATTTATAATTAAGAAAAGTAACAAATTTTCTTTATTATAATATTTATAATAAAGAAATCTTTGCTTAAATGAACATGAGGTATACAGAAAAAGAAAGGCACTTTGCTAAAAATAAAATTATTTATTTACTTAAACATAAATTTTCGTAACGTTTATTAATAAACTTCAAAATAATAACACGAGCTTTTTTATAGTCATACTTGTTATGGAGAATTTCTGGCCAAAAGCTGCACTTTTGGATGGAAGCAAGCCGCTTTGCATGGTGATAGCTAGTAGACATCATAGTAAACGATTTTTTCCGAAGATATTGAAATTTCATCCCTTAGGAAACCGAGCGTAGCGAGGTGTTTTATGAAAATGAAAAAATTCTATCTTTTTGTTGTATCGTCCGATTTTGACAAAACGTATCTCAAATGAAAGGTATTGCTTTATGTAATTAAAAAAAATTTTAAACAAAAATTATTATAAAAATAAGATTTTTTTTCGCTACGCTCGTCGTCCTAAGGGATGAAATTATGATATCCTCGGAATTTTTTATTTTATATAGCAATACCTTTCATTTGAGATACGTTTTGTCAAAATTGGACGATACAATAAAAAGATAGAATTTTTTTCATTTTCATAAAACACCTCACTACTAGGGAATACAGAACCGGTACCAGTCCCAGAACCGTGACTGAGATTTCCGGTACTGGGAAAGAACCGGTAAATCCCGGTTCTTCCGTACTTTTTGGTACTGAGGGTTTACTAGTACATTTGTTGAGGTTACATACCTACAATTTAATGTTCCTACTATACAACTCATGATTTAAATAATTCATATGACCTATTATTTTATTCCGTCCTCTTGACTTCGGCGGCAAGTGATTAGAGAGTCGAGTAGGTATAGGACCTATACCTATGGTTTTTATAAACAGACAACAAGTCGGCGCGAACAATACTTACTTTTCTATGATTCAACTTCAAATCATACTTATTTTTCTAATATTCAATTATATATAAAAAAAAGTAAAAAACAACAATATAACTGTTTTTCAAACATATTAAAAAAAATCCGGACCTGGGTCTCGAACTCGGGATCATAGACGTGCAAGTCAAATACACTAACCCCTAAGCCAAAAAACAAGGAGCCGCCCGGCTCAAAATATTGAATCATATTCAGATATGGTTACTCGGCAATGTAATTAATTATTATCTCACTAGACGGCACTTTTAAACATTGAAAATAGCGCCATCTGTAAATAACTCGAAAACTAAGAGGTACCAGCGACGATAACTCGCGTTAAGTAGGCCGTGTAGCGATGTACTGAGTTACATCATCATCATATTATTTAAGAGCCAGGCTCTTGTCTGTGGAGTAATCGCCATTCCGTTCTTTTCTCTGCCGCTTTTTTGAGGTCCTGATACCTCACTACGTTGGTCTTCTCTTTAAGTTGGTCTAAAAACGCACGCCTCGGTCTTCCCCTGCCTCTCCTCTTTTCTATTCGCCCTTCGATTATTGATTTTATGTAAGTATCGTGCCGTATCAGGTGCCCCAACATGTTTCCCCTTCTAGTACTGAGTTCACAGAGAACCTCCTATAGAGTGGCAATTTTGTATATTTTGTTCGCGATACGAGTCACCAGTGCCAGGGGTGCGAGGAGCGAGCGGGGAATGTGTTAAGCGCGCTGTGATTGGCCGTTTCAAGGACGGCGGGCAGTCGCGCCAGATGAAAAGGGACAGAAGTATGACTGTCCCTCTACTGACGCGAAAGTGGCCAATGTAAGTTGACCTATGCCGGCTCTGAATAAATTATAAATATGACTTATTTGTGGAATGTAATGCCGTCTGTTTTTAAATTTGAGCTTCTTGTTACCTTTCCACACCATTTCACACTACAGGTGGATATCTTTAAGGCATCAAAATACCCTTTTAAACTCTATTGATGTCTAAAAGCGCCATCTACCTCGTTATCTACAAGTTACGTACTATGATTTCTAACGCAGCCGGCCCGCACGGTATGTACGCTCACGGTTACTAAGTAAAGTAGTCTACAATGCATAGATGGCGCTGTAGGAAATAAAGTTGTAAATCAAGTTTATGGGGTTCGTGGACCGGTAGAGTAGAGTCAGAGCTACTGTTCGTTAGTTTGCGATTGCGTTCGAATGCGTGAGCTGGTTTTGTAGCGCTCGAATTCTACGTCGGAAACTCGCGGAGAAACTTGTTTGGAACTTTCTTTGAGTGGTGAAAATAAGTGTGAGTGATTATTGTGTGTGTTATTATTTGAAGTGACGAAATACTTGCAACTTTGGAGTTAAGGTGGGCAATTAGTTCCAGGACTTTAAAGGTAAGTTTAAGTTGAGTGCAACCTGTCGCGCAGGTGTCTCAAGTCACTAACCTCTTTGATGAATAAGGTCTACTTACAACTTTTGATCGTGATTGGTTATTTTATTATTTCATTCATGCCGATGTTTCTGTTATCGGTTGAAAAAGGTAAAGTAGAATTTTTAAAGTTTCTTTAGCGGTATCTTATTTGAGGTAGTTAGTATAGTTACGTAGGTAACGTAGGCTAGGCATCTCTTACGTTATTTTTTGAATTTTGGATTTCATTTAGAGGAGTTCGAATGCAGATATGATTATCTTACCACTTTATAATTACTAGGTATATAAGGAGGTTAAAACACTAGTTTCATTGCAACCAAACGGCTGTAAAGGCTCTCTTTATTGTTCGAAAAACATGCCATGAAACCCTCGCAACGCTCAAGATTCTACTTTCTGAACCACTCGCTCCGCTCGCAGTTCAATATTGGAATCCACGTTAATGGGCGCCATTAGGTACCTTAAGTAGATAAATGATAATAATAAGTAGTTAAACTATTGATGTTATTTTCACCAAAATGATATATTTGAAAAATTTGTAAAATTTATCGTTATTACTAGTAATGCAAGATGTTTGTAAACAATGTTTTGCTACACCCGGAAGGGTGTAGCAAAACAAAACAACACAGGGTCCATTATGTATACGCCCATATCGTCACTACTGTTAAAAAAACTTGTATCTTCGTCTGTCAATGAAAAGAAAATTGTAGTAAGTATGTATGGAATGCATATAGACTTACTACGTTTTAACTTTGAGGAGCAGCGTGAGATACGAGATTTTTTCAAAGTAGTGACGATATGTAACATATTGAAATGCAAATAAATAAAGATCTATCTTTCGCTTGCTTCGGATATCAATATTATTGCAACTTTGCCCCCATGTAATGTACAAATAATTTCTGTTACGACTTATGAGGAAATTATTAGGTAAATTCTTTCTATTATGACTTTTGAGGAAATTATTAAATTTATTTCAACAGGTTCCATGTTATCAAGACGTTTGGGCAGGTCATGATAATACGCCTCCAATATAAAAACTATATGTACCTATTCTATAAATTGGTTGACTTTACTCTACGTAAGTTAATGGTAGACCAACGTTTAAGGTCCAATACTGCTGTCTGAACTGGTCTCGAAAACAAGCGTTTATTTGTACTGTCAAATCGTATATATTCAAATAAATAAAATAAATAAATATTCTGTGTCTGAACCAAAGAATATAATACTCACTAAAAGGTCTGAACTTAAAAAGCGTTCTTTACCTACCTACTTGCTAAACGCAGATTTAAGATAATTTCAGATCATTTACATTAAAAAAAGTACTAGTACTAACGTCAAACTTCTGTCAACCACGTCGAAACATTTACGAGTATATAGGTAAATAATTAAATATTTATATATACCTAATGGATAAAAAAGTGTTTGTACCTATGGGACAGCCCATGAAGTGCTAGTTTGCCAGGTCAAGAAAAGTGGTTCCCATGGTTTTGCTCAATTTCAATTCAAGATGTAGGGTAAGTATTAAAACTGTCTAGCTTTTAGTTTAAGCATCAAGTACCTACTTTTGTTCTAGAGCCCTTTAATCACCGGCGAATTTTATGCAGAAGTCTATGTTGGTACGTAGTCCGATTGTGGTCTGCTCAACAAATGTCAAACCAATGTACCTACTGAAGGAACAATAAGGTAATGTGATCTTTCTATACTAAATTTTGGCCACCCTCAACTTTGCACAGTTTAAATCTGAACCAAAATATACACTCAATGATATGTCTCGATTGTCTCGAACCTTCCTCAAGAATCACTCTTGACTCTTTAGGAAGGTTTAGGTGAAAACCGCATGTATTCCTTCAGTAGTTTTTATCGCTAACAAAATTCATTGCAGACTTGACTTTAATAAAAAGCAGTGATATGTCAATACCAAGAAACAGGAAACTTATGCAGACATTTCAGGGTTAAGGTTTTTCTGACTGTACCGTTTACTTGATCATAATAAATAGCCAATGACCCCTGAAAACCGGTGTCTCAGTGCTGCGTCTATAAGACACAGCTGACGCTGAGTGGCATCCTATTTGGTGTACTAGTTATTAATTACTTGATGTTTTTATCACGTATCTGCCAAATAAATATTTTCTATTCTATTCTAAGACATGCCAAGCTAACTTGGCAGCGATTTTGACAGCTCTGCCTGTAGAAATGTTGCTTTATTTTAAGCGTCTAAGGCCCACTTGCACCAACCACTTAACTCAGGGTTAGTGGGCTGTCATCTGTCAAAAAATTCCGTATAAAATGGTGGGTTAATCCTCGGGTTAACTAACTATGTTATATTTATAACACAGCCCAGTGTGAGAACACGATAACTACTTACTATGAAATTGTGACTCCTTAACCCTTGCGCAGGCGTTATCAAAATGGTTGCCAACGAAGCTTGGCCTGACTCTAAAGGATGAGGTCAAAACTCGCATAGTCCGTAAAACCCAAATCGATAGCAACGCAGAGTGCACGCGGTACTGAGGGCACAGTAATATACCTACGAGCAAGGGTCCTCCCCTCTGACTCATAAAGAGGGTGGCAGGATCTCCCCCTCACTTTTGAGGGTTTGGTCGATATTGCTCTCTTTTGTTTTCGCACTTAGAACTCACTACTAAGTCGATTTAGTGCAATGGTTAGGTTAGTTCCAAAATAGACTAATGAGGTATATTTATATCGGGTGCCAGGAAATTCTAAAGAATCTGAATTTTGTAGAGGAAGCCAGCGGGACCTTAGCAAATAAACCCACGTCATTAGTTCTTACATATTTTACTTTTGACGTATATTACTGTCACGCAGTAACTTTTTAACTATTATTTAAAGCTGTTTTAGTTATCTAATGAATTACGCCAGATAATTGAATTAAAAGTACAGTTCGCCCCAAAACTTTAGGGGTTTCGCGGTCGTTGACCTTTGGGGTACAAAATGCAAGGGGCGGTGCATTATCACTCGATCGATTAGAATAGATACTCATTTTGTCAGTCAAATTATCCCATTTATTGTTGCAATGATCTTTATGGCACACATTTGTTGATTTTTCCGCTACAACTACGATCGAATTATAAGGCGACAGGTACTTACAGTTAGCATCGAATACTGTGCAAATGTCTATAGGCCAGCAAGCGCCAAATATGTATATCCCTAACATCTAAGTAACATACCTTTGTCATGAAAGAAAAGTATGGAAACGGATTATATCGCGTGTAATGAATTAACAATTCATCCCGACGTTGAATTGACCACGAACGCTGTAAAGTGTTTGAAACGTCGGGATGAATTTTAAATTCATTATACGCGATATAATCCGTTTCCATAGTTTTATTTCATGAGTAACTATCGCGGTAACCGGCGAAGACAATATATTATACCTTTGTCATCTTAATGATAATTATGTGTTCCCCAGTATATTTGACGCTTTGGCTGGCATAGTACCTATATCTATGCTGACTGCACGTGTTTATAACTAATTTAAGATAAAAAAAACTCTGCCATAATATTAACGCAAATAATTTTATTTACAGTGAAACAGTGCGTTAGTGTTCGTTTTGATAAGTGAGACTTTCTGCACTTCCTGCGATAGCAAGTTTTTAATTAGGTACATAGTACCATAGCTGGGCACCGTTAATCAAATAGTTAACTTCGATAATCGTTAATCCGTTACTTAAAAAGTTAACTTCGTTAATCGTTAAAGCGATACATTTCGGTAGATTTAACGGAAGTTAAAGTTAATCGATAATCCGTTAACACGTCATAAAAATAGGACTCCACTGTAGGTATTATGTATTTATATTTAATAAGTATCCACCAAAAAGCATTAAAACATGTGACGCCAATTGGTAAAAAACCGAAATGTAATAATTACGGTCTCTTCGGGCTTTTACCGCCGTTGGTTGGCTAAATCCTAGGTTTTACTTCGGATTGGTAATTATTGGGTCATTCATGCGGTCGCGATCGTGGTGCGTTGGTTCTTCAGATTGAGATTTGAGATGACAACTCGATGTTGTGGGCCACGATAACACGGTAGAGTAATATAAGGCCCGCGCCGGACTCTCGATGTGTCGGTTGCGCGATTTGTCTGTCATGCCTGATGATTGCACTATTTATTTGCACACTATTCCCAGGTTAGTGATCGATCTAGCACGCCTAATAAGATTTAGAAGATCTCGAATAAGTGATCCAAAGTCGCCAATTGGTCTTTAGACTGTTTTATAACCGACGGATCTGCTTTTACCGATAAAACCTAGGTTTTGCCGTACTATGAGCTTTTACAGTAGCAGTAAGAACGTGGTTTTCGCGGCGCAGCGAGCCGCTTGGGGTGCTTGATTAACGATTAACGGACTCTATGAAATTTAACGGAAGTGAACGAATCCGTTAACATTTTTTAAAGTTAACTTAAAAGTTAATCCGTTAATCAAAATGTTAACTTCGTTAATTAACGATTAACGGATTAACGAGTTAATGCCCAGCTATGCATAGTACCTACATATGTGGAGTACGTAGTAATTTATAAATCATATTTTTTACTGCTTTTCTAAGACATACTTGTAGTTTTCGCAAATCGGTAAAAATCGTACTGAAGGAAAGAGCGCTTCAATGTCGGGTGTCGGGTATAATAAAATTAAAGGTACTTATTGTTTTTTTAATCGCTGAGAGTTAGCTGGTCACACAATATAGCAATTAGGTCCCAAAGTATTATGCCTCCAACTATAGTGCATTTGTTGACAAAAGTAAGTACATTATGTTTAATGATCAAGATAAACGATTCGATCGATTCAACTTTAACAACATGAAGAAGATGATGAACTAAATAAGAGATGAATCCTTAGTTCCTTAGCTTCTTTACCTTTTTATCAGGAAAACGGTAAAGCATTAAATTATTACTGAAATTTAAATCGGATCTTGTCAATCGCCGTTTGAGAAAACGTGAATATCAAACAAAAAAACGAAAATAATCTCAGTATCTTCCAATTCAAAGCATAAAAATAGGCATAATTTAAGTCTCGGAGGAAATAAAAGCATTTCTTTGTCAAGATGTTATCACTTCTCGACAATTTAGGTATTTTATTATTGAAATCGATAAAAAATTGATCGAGACGGTAATTCTGAACAAGCTACTTGATTTTCTTCCGTTTGTTTTCCATTCGTATTTTATTTACTGAATGATAACGAGGTCTTAGAATATATCAGAAAATTTCATTGTATTCTATGCAGCATATGCAGGTGTTTTTACTAAACAAACATCTTGTTGTTAGATGGTTTTACTATAGGTATTTACTGAAGGTTGTCAGTTTGGTTATTCTTGTTCAGATTTAAAAAGCTTTTCGATTAGTGTGTAGGGTCTTATCGAGCTTGACCGGTCACGGGTCCCGATTTGGTATTCTTTTCTAAGAAACCGATTTTCAGTCTTTTCCTTCAGCTACCGTAACAGCGATTGTTAATTGACCTACCATGTCACAGCTTGAGATGGCTGTATCCTGTAACATTAGCTATATAACTTGCGTCTATGCATAATTTGATAAAAATCGTGACTATTTTTAACCGCCTTCCAAATTTCAAGGGAAGGGGTTCTCAATTCGTCTGTATTTTTTTTAATGTTTGTTCCTCGATATCTCCGTCGTTACTGGACCGATTTTGAAATTTTTTTTTGATTGAATGTATAAGTATACAGATTGGTCCCATTTTTCTCAGAACGCAGTTCTGATGATGGGATCATGGAGAAATCGAGGGAACTCCTCAAATCTGAAAGGCATACATATGGTGATTATTGTGTTTTTAAAAGAACAGCATGCATTTACGTACGGAACAGTGACATTTGGTGCAGTGGAACTCCTGATGATGGTCAGAATGGAACTCCTCAAATCTGAACGGCACACTTATAGTGACTTTGGTATTTTTATAAGAACAGCATGAACTTACGTCCAGAACAGTGACATTTGGTGCAGTGGAACTGCTGATGATGGTCAGAACGGAACTCCTCAAATCTGAACGGCACACTTATAGTGACTTTGGTATTTTTATAAGAACAGCATGAACTTACGTCCAGAACAGTGACATTTGGTGCAGTGGAACTGCTGATGAAGAGTGAGCCGCCCCTGGTTAGAGTTCCGTTCTGATAATCATTCTCATCTGTAAGTACTTCAGAATCATCCAAATTTCAAAATTGGTTCACAGGTTGATATATACAGACGAATTGATAACATAATCCAACATTTGAAAGTATTTATCACCAGAACCCCAAAGGAAGGCGGTTTTTTTTTCTTAAAAATTATTTATACACAAGTTAATTGTTTTTATAAAGAATTGAAGAAATGGTTAGTCAAAAATGCATTCTACGATGTAAAAGATTTTTGTGACATTTAAACATTTATGTAATGTAATCCAATTATTATTCTAATTATTTAACTGTTGACGTGTAATGTATCTGTGCATTTACGAAATAAATGAATATGAATATGAATATCACCATGATAGATTAAACTGATAAAACTTTATAGTTTTCTGACTCTCTTTACGTCTTGTTAATAAGCTCTTTATCGATATGAATCAAGATGTCGTTAGATAAAACTAGCGTCTAAACCAGTTTTCGTGGTCAAGTTATGTAATTGAATTTTATGACCGCCTTGAAACGCGTTAAGCATAAATAATTGCTATTATGCTCTAAATTTTGGTAAATTGTCGTAAATAATCAACAAAATCAGTTTACAGATCTTTTCATTGGTTGAGTTTGAATGGTTCCATTTTCCATTGTAAAATCTAGTAGATCTATACTACAGGTTGAACGCGATTACTTCAATATAATTATTTTACCTGTACAAAACGCGCGAACTTAAAGTTTTAGGTATAATCAATACAAATTAAAATTTAAAATCTTCAATAAACTCGCCGTCATAATCTTTTTATCCCGGGCTGTGTTTTATTACAACTGCACCGCATATTTAAATAACCAGTAATTAAGTCTGTTCGAAGAAAAGCTTATACTATACATAATATGAATATTATCATATTGCTGAAAAAAGTAGAATAATAACCAAAATAACATCTACAGAGCCATTGCTGCGAGTTCTTGACTTTCAGAATTACTTTACGCAATAGCGAAGCAAATGTCACAGATAATGACATTCATTGCATGGATGAACTGAACAGCGCCCCCATACGGCGTTCTAAGGTACTAACCAAAAATTACATACATTTCCCGTGACTTTTACGGTGCTTTTACGCTATTCTTTAAAGTCAAAAACTTATACCATAGGCTACGATAGCTTATCTAAAGTATCTAAACACGTATTTCACCAACATAAAAGTTAAGTAGGTACGCCGCAACGCCGCACGCTTCTACCCCGCGCGGTTATGATTTCAAAGATTCCCCTCCTGAAAAGTTCTCAACTTCCTAGCATGACTATTCGAAATAACCGTGACGGCACGGCACCTTGTTAAGGCTGGGGTGTAAATTACTTTGCGTTTTGCTTTAGTGCGCTCTGGTGGCCTTTTAAGAAGTCTATTGCGAATCATTAAGGCAGTCGACGGCACAGACAGACGGATTTTATGTAAGTGAACTTACTAAAATAACGGCATAATTATGTACCTATTTACCTACATTTGATAGCAAATGAACCAAAAAATGAATACTCTTGAAACTGAAGGAACGATTTTTATCAATGAAGGTGTTTCAAGTAAAAACCGGTATCGAAATAGGACGACTGAGTGCTATCATGTCACAGAGCACACAGTCATTGACGCCAAAATCAAATTAGACAAATTCGCTTTATTCGGCATTATTTTTATTTACTAGTTTTGCCCATGGCTTCGCTCGCGTTAAATTCGGAAATTGCGAAATGCTCCATAAAATTACAAACTTCCACCCCCAACCCCCAATTTTAGCGAAGTAAGGAGGTTAGAAAGAGGCAAAAAGTAGCCTATGTCACTCTCCATCCCTTCAACTATCTCCACTTAAAAAATCACGTCAATTCGTCGCTCCGTTTTGCCGTGAAAGACGACAAACAAACAGACACACACTTTCCTATTTATAATATTAGTATAGTACCTATGGAAGTTTATTTCCTACATAGACTAGACACTTTTCACAAGTTTCCGGCCATATTTTACTCTACAAAACAATTCTTATTCCGTTTTAATGCTGATTTGGAGTTAGTTTCGGAAAGTTGTGACTTGTTTTATTGTCTTATGAATGCCCCAAGTTGGAATTTAATTCTAACTCTAAGCTAAGAGCGGAGTTTGAAACAGTTGTCTTGTGAGTCGGAATGAGCAATGACGTGGACCTAAAGTATAACAATTCATTATATTTTGGACATTCTTGGCGGGTACGTAGGTATGTCTTTAAGTTATGACAAAAATATCTGTAAAGTCTTGAATGCCTAGTAGGTATAAGTGCGTTTTCACACTATCCGATCCGATATCGGAAGTCTTGAATCCCATACATTAGGCGCCATCTTGGATAGAAATCCTTACGATATCGGATCGGATGTGAAAAAAATCGAGGTAGTAAGTACTATGCATGGAGAAATTATGAATGAATTCATTGATAAATTCGCCATGCACTTTTGCAGCTAATAATAGTACCTTATATTTTTTTAGGTGTAGGTAATACCTGGTCTACGCCTGGCCTGACGCTGTTTATTTTTTACAGTAAAACGAATTTAATTTGTCCTCAGCCTCGCTTAGACGGTAATGACTAGTGAGAAGTGCTCGTAATTTATTGAAAAAGCAAGTTCAGACAATTTTATTGACTAGTAAACAATTTCTGTCAAAATTCATCCTTTTCACTAGATTACCTCCAATCGATTTCGTATTGTGAAGGAAAATGTAACTTTTTATAATACCGATACCCGTGTTGAATGGTAAATAACTGAATATCGGCGCTACCCCAGTGCATAAATTTCGATTTTTAAAACCTTTTACCCAAGCCTCGAGCCTCGAATCTTCTTCGTTTTTCTGTTTGTCTATGTCCGCGGCCGATCGTAATATGATCGTCAAATTAATAGGCATAATTATCGAGAAACGTGAACTTGGTTATCTTTTTTTACTGCGTCCTCGAGGCTCTTTTATTTATATACAGTTTGGCTTTCAGTATCTGAAACAACCAAACCTAACCTATTCAATATTTATTGGTTTAATAATTGTCTACTATCGAAACATTAGCATTACAAAGGATCTTGATTGAACGATCGGCCGCCGACATTCATGATAATCATGATATAGGTAGACCTAGGTACTCTACAAGCTGTGTTTGCTCAGTAGTAGGGTCATAAGTGAGTCTATATTCATCAAAACTATATCCTCCTGTCCACTAGGATAATGTATGCGTGGAAACATATTAAAATGCCGCCGCCGCGCCGACACGTATAAAAACATCTCACCCCTGTGTCGTTAGCGCTAACACCTCATTTGAATATTTTTGTGATGCTTCATGCATTAATCATAAATCAAAAACTAAGTGTGTGTAATTAAAAATTAACTTTTTAACAAAAAATAAAACCGCCTTCAAAAATAAGCGCGTTACAAAACACGGAGAAACTAAAAAGCAAAAAATAATAAACCTTTGAATTCAGATTTCTTATCGTATTGCAATAATCTAAACAATTAAACATAAACATCCAAATTATAAACAAATCAATTATTTTTGTGGTCGGTACCAGACCTGTTCGTCGCCTTGCTATTGCCTGTTTGCCCCACCCAACCATACACAGGCTGGTACCGACTCCAAAAATAATTGATTTGTTTATAATTTGGATGTTTAGATTATTGCAATACGATAAGAAATCTGAATTCAAAGGTTTATTATTTTTTGCTTTTTAGTTTCTCCGTGTTTTGTAACGCGCTTATTTTTGAAGGCGGTTTTATTTTTTGTTAAAAAGTTAATTTATTTGTTGATTTTTAGTGGTTCCTAGTGATATTATATGTATCAGTCCGAATATATGTACAGTAGTGAAAGAATTATCCTTTAACTCCTAACCATTGAGGAGTTGACCTTCCATCATCAGCTCAGCCACATAAAATTACTACCGTCAGGCGTAAATACTGGTGTACCTTTGAAAAATACACTAAAAACATTACATGTGCCTATAACATTTGAAGAGTTCCCTCGATTTCTCCAAGATCCCATCATCAGACCCTGACTTGGTGCCAATGGGACCATCTCGGGGTTATACCCGTTCGATCAAAAAAAAATTTTGAAAATCGGTCCACGATTCTCGGAGATATCGAGTAACATACATACAAAAAAAAAAAAAAAAAAAAAAAAAAACATTCAGTCGAATTGAGAACCTCCTCCTTTTTTGAAGTCGGTTAAAAATGGAATTATGGCTTAATAACTTTGCGCGGAGAAAAAACTGCCAACTTTCGCTGGGGGTTGTAAATTTGCCTACATTCGATTTCTTTAGTTCATTGTTTTTCAGTTGAGTTTTAATGTTGATATACTGGAAAATGTACAAGAAAAACATTATAGTTTTGTCGCCAATATGGTTTTGGTGCTACTCTGTTTGTCCGTCTGTCTTATTGTTTCAAAACATTTAAAACTGACCAGTTGACCATATACGAGTATGTACATTAATATTTTATTATCACTAAACTACGACAGTGTTTTTAAAAAGCTTTAAAACTTAAGTACTGAGGCTTTTACAGCGTAACTTTTTATGAACGTCAGTTTGTTTCACTTCGCGAGTCGATTACGCCGTTAATCGCAAACAATGTAAGTGTAATTCCAATGTTGCCTACGACGATTAGATAACAAAGTTTCCCTATCAGCGTCTGCATTGCTCGTTTTGGAATGAGGCGCAGTAAAAATAATAGCAGTATTTTAATTGCAAAGAAATATCGATACATAGAAATATCGTGATTTTATACATAATTGCGAAATGTGAGGATCACCTTAATTATAAACATCGGAGGCGCGTAACTTCAAACTCTGATGCCATAGAAAAATCCTACTCGTTGAATAAAACTGGAATCAGAGTTTTCGGCGTTGATGCCGCCGGTGTTACCTACTGAACAAGTGTGATTACACCTACATCACAAATATCACAATCATGACAGCAATATCGCGGCAAAAATCTCATTGAATCAAGAAAATCCATTGACAGATACTGCATGCAGCGACACAAAATCTGCAGCAGTAAAATAAATAAATAAATATTGAGGACACCTTACACAGATCAACTTAGCCCCAAACTAAGCAAAGCTTGTACTATGAGTGCTAAGCGACGATATACATACTTAAATAGATACATACATACTTATATACATAGAAAACATCCATGACTCAGGAACAAATATCTGTGCTTATCACACAAATAAATGCCCTTACCGGGATTCGAACCCAGGACCGCGGTTTAGCAGGCAGGGTCACTACCGACTGAGCCAGACCAGTCGTCAACAGTAATATCGCAACAGTCTTATTGCAGCTTACATATGTACGATATACCGTCTATACCGTTTGGTATTTTCTTTTTAAGAGTTATATACCGTATACTGCTTATAATAGTTAAACGGGAAGTACGGGAACCTGGCAGTTAATAGCAACCACAATATAAGTAGTTTTGGAATGGCTTAGGTATGTGCAATTTATAACGGGTATAAGTATTATGATGTTTTCAGGTGTTATGTACTGTGTTATCTTAATTATATCTGTTGGATAGTAAACTTAATTTGAAATCGTAGAATCAGGCGTGAGTTGAAATGTTTATTACGGTTAACGGTCCCAATGCCGCTAAATGTAATTATAATTCGTAATTTGTAATCAAACGACCTGCGCGTTTCGTGTGATAACATTTATGTTGGATAAAGATTGGTTCGGTTAACATAAATTAACAATTTGCGCGACTAGAAAACGTGGATACTGAATGTGCCGTCGGAAAGTTCCAAAAATCTCAATATTTCTAGTTGATAACATTTTTGGACCTCATGTTTTTGTCGGTAGCTAGGAAAAATCGATTCACCCTCCGATGCAGACTCATTACATTCAAATTCAACTAATCTTAGAGCCAAAACAAGATCAATTTCAAACCAAAATCCTGGAACGCCTGTCAACTCCAATTATATCCAAAACTTATCTCATGCAGCCCTAACTGTAACTCAACACTCATATTGTGATGCTGCATCCACACATGTATGGTATTCGGGGAATATTCCTGACGGTGTCTCTTTCATTTCCCTCGGTTAGCGAGAGATGGCATCACGAACATTCGCCGAATCACTTTTGATTCAGTTTAATACGAAGCAAAATCCACTCGCGCCAGAGCGCACCCTGTTGTTATACAAAGGAAAACAAACACCGGGGTTTCCCGCCAAAACACGCGCCATGTTCCAAAATGGCGGCCGACTCTTTACGACTCCCGTGAAAATTATGGCCTTGTTCGTATGTTCAACTTTTATATCCGCCGTGTTTACTACACCGCCGTTATGATATTACGGCCAAAATGCACGAACTCAAACTTATGGATTACCTGTAGACGGTTATGATGCTTTGAAAATTTCCTTCTGAAAGTGTGCTTGCTGCAAAGAGCTCAACTTGACAGGTGTAGGTAGATAGATAGACTAGGAATTGACAGTCCATAAGGTCATATTTCATTAGAATTTTGGAAATGTATAGTTTACCTACCCTCTGCTTATTATCAACATGTCTATACGTTTATACTTATATCGTGTCATCCTCAAAGATGCGACCCTCGTTCGTGTCATACCATTTAAGATTAGATTGGATAAACTCGCCGTGAAAAACACGATCTATATGAAGTTGGATACTAAATACCTACTTTGGTAATATTTCGGCATCATATTTTAACATCAAAGTATGAGGGCAATAAGTTATCGTAAATCAACAGGAGTTGTAAAATGAAATAGTATGGCGATAACACCCATAAAACTATATTACATCTTACATCGTTAGTAACTTATTCGCAGGAATCGCAGGTAACTACGGGTATAGCAGCTATCTCATTAAAGGAGTACTATGGTAACTATCATCTTCGACTGCTAAAGCTCTGTTAACAAGTATGTTACAACAACTTGCGTCTAGAACCCTCCGTACACTTAAAACGTCGTATGTCCCTACATTTATACGATGTTTCAGTCGTTTATAAACTGAGGAGAGTGGAAGTCTATACAGCATCGATCTGATTCATCTGAGCTCCCGAACTTTGTGAGTCATACTGTGATGTATTGTTGGTGTTTGCTTTGTTTACCCGTGGAAGCAAACTTTAGATTAAAATGTATATTGCTATATTTGGCAAGTATTCCTGAATACAACAGTTTTGTGGAAATCTGCCGATTAAGTGCGTTTTCACATTATCCGATCCGATATCGGATAAGGAGTTCAATAGATAAAATCGCAGATGGCGCCTGTAATGTATGGGATATCGGGTTACACCCGATATCGGATCAGATAATGTGAAAACGCACTAAGCGTCCTCAGATTATTCCTAAATTCTTCGTTGTCTTTTTTGGGTCCTATTCGTTTGTTTTCTTTTGTCGGTAATGTCGATTTCACAACTGCATAGTTGCATACCATCCTGCATCGATAGACGGATAGGGTGAATCCACTTAAAAGTAACGTGAGTCATGACTTCATTGGGTGTTTATTTGAACTACAGCTGCAAATGAAAAGAATTATGCATTTATCGGGAAAGTAACACTTATTTAGGGTTAGATTATCACTCGAACTTGCATCGTGAATAAATTAAACATGCCATAAAATCGTGACTCATGTTACTCTTGAGTCTTGACCCATCATCTATAAGCTCGGTGCCAGTGAAAGCTAGTAAAATACTGCGCAGGACTGGGTAAAATGTGCTCTTTCGTTGAAGACCCCAAGCCACGAACAGTTTTCATGACCAATCGCCTCTCAGCGATACTTCGTATAGTGGTTAACGGCGTTGGTTATAAACTCTCGTGGACGTCAGCTGCCGGTTTGTTGGTGGATGGACTTAGTGGCTCACAAAATTTTTGCCTGGTCCGCGTCTAATAGGTCATTTTGAGTAATCGTGCCAACCAAGTCATTAAATTGTCGGAGTGTATTGTATTAAGTTTCTTGTATTTTCAACTTATCTGTTCTTGTGCATTGATCATACTCGTGGCTTTCAGTTCTATTCCCTAACCTCGACTTCTTGTCATAGTGCTAACACTGCTAACATTACTCAATAGCTGTCAGTTTTACTGGCTCACTTCCGGCAATAATCCGTAATGGCGGAAGTTCGCCAAATAATTATGCTCAAACGGTCCGAGAGTCTGCATCCACTGGAATGGCTTTGAATTGGGAAGAAATGGCGTGTGTTTAATTTCCTTGGGGTTTTCGTTTGTAAATAAGTTATGAGTAACAGTTTGTTTTCAAGAAAAATATGTTTTGGTAACGTCAACCTATGGCAACCAGTGATGAATTTAATATTTCTGGGTGAGCCATTTTTAAGTTTTCTTCGGTTATACATATGCACAAGCGAATCACGCAACATCGTAGGCTGTGATGATATATACCAGGCTTTATTTAGCTATTTGATAAGCTTACTTACAAGCTTAAGCTTTGATTACTTAGTTTAATGAATGTTTAATGTTTCTGTCGTGTAATGTATATGTACAATATCAATAAATATGAATATGAATAAGTACACTCAGTAGTCCCACGGTCCCACCCCACATTACCGCTAAAACGCGTTTTTATAACCTTATTTTGGATAACATCTCAGAGATAGCTCGCTCTTATTTTGGTTAAATATCTCAGAGAAATGTCCTCCTGGCATAAATTTACTAAACTAGACACTATATTTCCCTAACTTAAATAAGTAAAAAAGTTAGAATTTAAGTTGTTGGAGAAACGCACACTTTACATTGATATTGTTACTACACAAATTAAGAATATTGTTATGTTCTTCTTATTCATCTACCTGATTTTGATCCTGCAGAAGACCCGCTTTAGAGAGCTTTGGTGTACAAAATAAGGACCTCATGTGGTCGCGACCCTCAGCCATGAGGAACCGAGGAAGAAGAAGAAAACATTTGATCCTCTTATAAACAAAGAGCGGAATTCTTCATAGCAAAAATCAAACTGTCAAAGGGATTGACCTAACTGTTTTATCGACATCGATAAATATTTGTCACTTAACGAAACAAAGTTAAAGTAATGAAATCAAATATATTTTTGGAAAACTTTCATAAACTGTAGATTGTTAATCTTTTTCCATGGAATGTTGCACGAAACTAAAAATATGATTAAATCTATATATAATGTGTCTGGACTCGTACTTTTTGAGTATTGTGACGAATGATGTTTTACTTACTAAGTGACTTTCAACACAATGTTCTTTAGCTGATGTAAATGAACATCACATTTAGAGCAATATATTGTGGAAGAATCTTATTTGGAACTAAGAGAAGAATCTTTCTGTATCCATTTTTTTATTGTTTTTCTTTTAGGATTATTTTAGGATTATCATGAAAACTCAAGTGACATAAACGACATATGTAACGCTGACATGATTTACTTTAATATGGAGATGCAAGTTGCTTATCAAAAAGGTAAAATGTTACAGAATAATCTTTTAAGTTGATTATGGATACCTAATGCGATATTATACCGTAATATCGATAAGTCGATAAAACAGTTAGGTCAATCACTTTGACAGTTTGATTTTTGCTATGAAGAATTCCGCTCTTTGCTTATAAATATTCAACCTGCCACGGCAGTCAGTATTGCATCTTCAGCTAAAACGCCTAAGACTCAAATTAAACCCCTATTCAACGCTCCTATAATTTAGGTAAATCAAACTGTAATGTAACAAGGGTTGCAAATTGTATCACGCAACATAATCGTTACGATAAATCGTGGCAATGTTGCCATTAATCAGAAATATTGTCTCTTTCATACGAGGGGTCGCTTTCGCTTTCAGCGCTGAAAAAACAACCTGAAAACGTAATTAACGGTCATTCCAGTCACGTGCCTATGCCCGTCTGAAATTAAACCCAGAATGTATGACCGGCTACATAAATATTACCTAAAATCAGTCTCGTATCTGAACATAATTTTATATGTAAAATTTTGTTTAGATACGGGACTATGGATATGTATTTATTAAATTAAACTTTATTGCACAAACATATAAAATTACTATTATGAAAAATCAAATGGAGGACTTTTGATTAGGACTATGAGCTTATAAAAGGTCAGGTTCAGGTTAGAAAATTACAACTAAGGTACAGCGGGGCAAATCTCCAGTCGAGATTTGCCCTGCTGTACCTTACATATAAACAGAAACGCTTTGTTTAATTATTTCAAATAATTTATTTGTCACATCGGCCTTACCATTTTAATTGTAATAATTTTTGAATAAAGTGATGTAACTAACAACCCCTAAATAATTCATTCCACTTTTTCAAGTCATGTGTCGCGGGGAATATAAATTATTCCTTTATAAGCCTGTGATTCGAAGCTTTTACACAACTTTTTCATAAAAGTTGCCTTGAACTAGGGTGCAAATCAAATTAGTTATTTAACGAAATATATTTTGATTTCCTAATGGACAAGTCGCCTGTTTTTTAATGTGCGATATATAAATATTGCGGTTTTATAAAAGTTGTGTAATTCATGAAATTTCGTCCGTGTGTAAATTTTACCTACACTTATAGCCTAAAAACTCTTTGGCAGCAATAAACACGAGAGAGTTCGTTAAAACTACCAGTAGTTAGAAAAATAAAAGTGTTTGCGTAAAATCATCCCCGTTTTATGGGCAACAGACAGGGTAAAGCTTGGACTAACATACTCAATTTACTCGCTCGCTTTATTTAGTTGTTCCTAGATATCTTTGTTTTGTTTAACTATTTATTTTAATAGTTGGTAGTCCATTGACGTGCAATTTATCATCCAAAACTGCTTATTAGAACCTTACAATTGAGTGAAACGTGTACACTAACTCATTTCCCATGAGAGTGAAGTTTTTTATTTCTTTCCTGTTAATTTTATAATGGAATATTTCTTTTCAGATTATAAAGGCGATTGTATACTCATATTTATTTACTATGAATTTTTAATAGAGCCGGTAATCTGGAATGATGGAATCACAAAAAAATGTTGTTCTCTATACATAGGTACTATTAAGAGTTTTGAATGATTCACGGTTATACGGGAGTGTGAACGCGACCAGTGGTAACGCTGAAAGTGAACGCAGCCGACGCGCGCGAAGGAGGGTAGATCGCGCGCTGTCTATACAACTTTAACATCCACCCGCCTTCGTCAGTTTTCCGTGATCATGATGCATGCAACTGCGTCGAAATATCGGGAGCTCGACAAAAATCAAAAAGGTAATCACGGTCTATATCCCGGTCAATATAAGTCTAATAGGTACTATTGTCGAATCGAACTAATTGTGCAGTAATTATATATTCATTTCTGATTCCTATGCTGGGGGCCGATTTTTGAATCTCGAACGCATTACGTCGTTTTCCACAGACTTTCGAACGGCGAATTCATGCGGTCGAGATTCAAATATCGGTCCCCTGATATATTCAACATTTTCTCACCATAATGAGTAGGTACATTTACGTAGGTATATATCTTCTCTCCATAAGGGCCCATTTAGACGGTACGAGAACTCGCATACGAGTTTTATTACATGGCGGTATTTGATAGCTGTGCAAAATTGTAAGTGACCTCAACAGCCCGCAATGTAAATAAAATCGCATGCGAGTTCGCACGCCGTGTAAATCAGGCCTTATTCTTCTGAACCAGAGCCTATGTAAACAATTCTTCGAACCGTATAAATCCACCAACTAAAATATTCATCAGGATGTTTTACAGTGGGGGAGCTCTCGCGGGCCCGCCATTTGTAAATGGATTTTAAATTAATAACATTCACCTAAGGGATTGTCTAAAGCATTCGACTAGATGGTGGAACTATCGCCTGATATTGGATTACTTTTAGACGTGAGCAGAAAAACAAGCCGGATCGTAAAATTAAATTGATTTCGAGCACGGAATAGTCGGTAGTGCGTATTTTCAGTGTCGAATTTACATATCGAGGGTTGCTGAAGTTTGGAATGTAAATATGCTAGTCGGTAAGCTATTTATGACAATAATTTTAGCGTTTTTAACTAACGTCCATAAAACCCTACATTGGTTAGTTCCAGTACTTTTAGTATCTTTAACGACTCCTAGGTTCACTTTTATGAAATTTACAAGTTTGATACAGAAGACATGGTATTGTGTTGACACTGTTGACCAAGTTATTCATTTATCTTATGACAATTATTGTGAATACATACCATACCTACCTAGTACTGGCGTTGACAAGCAATACGAAATATCAAAATAGGAATTTAATTTCTAGAATTTAGGTACGAGTGATAAATGTAATTTAAAATGAAATACTTAACCCTAAAAGCCCGTGCGTGACGGTTCTAATAAAAGCCTCGGTTGTATACAATTTTGACGAAATAATTACTTCTAACTGATTTTAATGCTTTAACGTGATCTTTTGCGAGACCAGGCAGGCAATTATGGTCGCGCGATAAATGATAAAACATCTGGCCGTCCCTATCGCACTTACTAGTAGTGCGATATAGGGACGGCCTGATATTTTATCGTCTATCGCGCGACCATGTAAGGGACCGGCCACATCAGAGCGTTGCGTGTCTCGGGGCGCGCAACGGACGTCCGCGCCACGCCACCTGAGTGTAAGTGACCGGCCACACCAGAGCGTCGCGTGTCTCGGGGCGCGCAACGGGCGTCCGCGCCACGCCGCTTCAGTGTAATTCAAAAAACGCCTCCTCAGTACATTTTGTATAGGAAAGACGTAAGACGCGCCCCAGGTGGCGTGGCGGCGGCGGGGCGCGCGCCGCGCCGCTTGGCGGCGCGCCTTACGTCCTTCCTATACAAAATGTACTGAGGAGACGCTTTTTGAATTACACTCAGGTGGCGTGGCGCGGACGCCCTTTGCGCGCCCCGAGACACGCGACGCATAAGTGGGAACGCTGCCTAATTCAAAAAACGTCTCCTCAGTACGTAAGACGCGCCCCAGGTGGCGTGGCGGCGGCGTGGCGCGCGCCCCGCCGCTTGGCGGCGCGTCTTACGTCCTTCCTATACAAAATGTACTGAGGAGACGTTTTTTGAATTACACTCAGGTGGCGTGGCGCGGACGTCCGTTGCGCGCCCCGAGACACGCGACGCTTAAGTGGGAACGCTGGCTAACCCGTGCTGGTTGCCGTTTTTCAAAGTTTTCGTGTTTTCTACTTGGTTTTTACTTAGGTGCTAGTTTAAAAACCCTTCAAATCAAGGGGGAACAGGCATCTTCTGGACGAGCTCACTCCATCGTGGGCCAGTCTGTGGCCAAGAGTGAGCCCATTTATAATAAAAAAAAAAAAAAACACCGGTGCTAAGATTTGACTAGGAAACCGTTATTCATCATGACATGTACAAAGTCTTATCATTAATCCTAAAAAAATAAGATGCTTATCGCCATATGTTTGTATTATTAGACACACAAATTGCTAAATAGCCACCTCATGTTTAGAGCGCGAACATTTCGAAGCAACCCCTAATAAACTGCTTTACTCAATAGCTAAGTATGTCCACTGACCACTGTATCACGGCAACATTGTAAAATAAATCCTATTTAGCTCGTTTTACGCCAATACCGAGATTCAGTGCCCAATTTTGGCGTGACAGCGGTATTCACAACGCCTTACAAATCAGGACAGCCTAGCAAATAACATAACCAACAAATAAAACTATGGAAACGGATTATGTCGCGTATAATGAATTTAAAGTTCATTCCGACGTTTCGAACATTTTACAGCCTTCGTGGTCAACGTCGAGATGAACTGTAAATTCATTATACGAATCCGTTTCCATAGTTTTATTTCATAACTATGGTAACCGAAGACAATTTTATGTAACCAACAAAATTAATTAACGTTTTGAAAACAAAAACCCCTGACATAGTGGTCCGATTTTCATCAAACATGGGCTAAGAACTCCTGACTACTTCAGCATTCAAACAAAAAAAAAAGAAATCTAAATCGGTTCATCCGTTCGAAAGCTACGATAGATACCACAGACAGACACGTCAAAACTTAAAAAGGACTGAAGCAAGTTAAAAAGTGTAGAAATTAATAGGGGCGCCACCGTCTATGTAAATAGTTTTGCATGTAGCAACTATTGAGTCATGTTGCTATAATAAACAATACAGAATCCATTTCTACTAATTTTTACCAGGCGGTAGATAAGATCTCACTTTACGAATTATTTGAACGAGCTTTGAGATCATGATATGCTTGACACTAGGTGAAAATACTAAAAATGTTTGGTGAATTTTCGTTATGTGGCTCGACACGTCTAAATTAGCGACAACAGGCCGATCGGTGTGTGCAAATGCAAAGCCAGGTAATTAGCGAGCAATGGCGTATAAAAAGTACAGTAACGTGAACAGTGGCATGCATTCGACATAAACTGACTGGATCTTTTGTTATTATTGTGGATGTTTAATAATTTAACCGATTTCGGACAACTTTCCAAACGCCATTCCGACTTCCGATGGCTCTTCCAAAAACAAGTACTGGAGCAAGTAACTCGATCACAATACAATGCGAAATGTGGCATAAGTGTACAATTTCGCTAGTCCGAGTTTAATATCAACTTAACTGCACACAGTGTACCTAGGTTGTAGTGTACAATGGTTGACTGGTAGAGAATGCCTTTTGGCATTAAGCCCGCCATTTGTACATGTTTCATTGGTTGTGCAATAAAGTTTAAATAAATACCTAGGCGAAAATGTAGAAACTCGTAAAAACGATACAAATCGACGAGTAGGTATAATAAAATGTTGTGTTTAATCTCTGGAACATTTGGGCCATTTTTTTCAAAGTTGTCCACCCCACTTTTTTCGTAACATGGGTATTTTTTACGCGATTCATACTCAGAATCGAGAGCTCTTTCGATCCTGATAGGAGAAAAAAATGTCCCAAGATTTCCATAATTTTTTTCGAACCTTTCGTTCCGTTACCGTCATACAAAATGTATGAAATAATAGTAATGGAATGGGAAAAAAACTTTGGGACACTCTTTTTCTCCTATTAGGATTGAAAGAACTCGCGATTCTGAGTGGAAAACACATAAAAATTTTCAAATCCAAAAAAAAGGTGGGGTGGACAACTTTGAAAAAATGGGCCATTTATGTTAGTTATAATCTTCGTCATATTAAGCGTGTCAAAGCAGAGCATGTTAATGAAAATTTTTAGGGTTCCGTAGCCAAAATGGCAAAAACGGAACCCTTATAGTTTCGTCATGTCCGTCTGTCCGTCTGTCCGTCTGTCCGTCTGTCCGTCTGTCACAGCCGATTTACTCGGAAACTATAAGTACTACAGTGATGAAATTTGATGGGAATATGTGTTGTATGAACCGCTACAAAATTATGACACTAAATAGTAAAAAAAAAGAATTGGGGTGGGGCCCCCATACATGTAACTGAGGGATGAAAATTTTTTTTCGATGTACATACCCGTGTGGGGTATCAATGGAAAGGTCTTTTAAAATGATATAAAGTTTTCTAAAAAACATTTTTCTTAAAGTGAACGGTTTTTGAGATATCAGCTCTCAAAGTCGTAAAAAGTATGTCCCCCCCCCTCTATTTTTATAACTACGGGGTATAAAATTCTAAAAAAAATAGAGGTGATGCATGCTAATTAACTCTTTCAACGATTTTTGGTTTGATCAAAGTATCTCTTATAGTTTTTGAGATAATTGACATAATAAGTTTATTATATTTGCTGCTACGGAACCCTTTGTGCGCGAGCCCGACTCGCACTTGGCCGGTTTTAATTAAGGAATACATGAATCATGTGACACTGAAAGGAGTTTCACACAAAGCCGATTCCAATAAATATGATGGTTAATATACTTAATACCTACTCGTACCTATTTCATATTTTAATAATATTTTAAAAGTCTGGAATTTCTTGAAATACAACGACTAACTTTATATACAGCTAAAGCCAAGTTTGGAGAGCGGTAAAGCTGAAGTGAAAGAACTTTAGAACGGAGGCTTTAAACTTCTTCAAGAGTTTGCATGTCCGAATGAAAATAGAACCCAACTGCTCGTGAAGTGAATAAAACAGTGTTTTATCGTCTACCACTAACAAAAAAAATCTTCATCTTTGTATATATCTACATCTAAGGTCAGTGTGGGGAAGACCGTCTACCCGGAAAGACCGTCTATTGACTATAACTTTTGTGTTTATATATCTACGCCTCTCACACCTCCGGAGGTATAGCAGTTTTTCATCCTTAATCCATTGGTCTTCCATACATATCCCTAGGACGAACACTAGTTAACAATAAACTTGATTCGTGTTTCGAACTCGAACATCGAGTTCAACATGGTTCCGCAAAAAATTAAAATAAAATAGAAGTAGTCGGAATATTTGTATATCATGTATGTAACGTAGTCATTTAATAACCGTTCTTTCTGACTAGTACTATTAATCTACTGAAAACGCGCTCAATTTCTAGTATTATGTTCTGAAATATGTAACTTAGAAATTGTGCCTACTCAGAAAGTCCGGCATAAAAGAGAAAGGCAAGACCGGCATATGATAAACAAGGAGTTGCCAACCTTTTTTAGGTTTCATTGGAAATAAGTCGAGTGTAAACAATATCAATATATAAGTACGTTTTTGGCTTGTGATAGTTGTACCGTTTTTGATTTTAACTTCGAAATACAGTTTTCATAATGATTCGTATGGTGTTACTAAAATCATTCGAAAGCATTAAGTAAAAAAAAAAATTGTACAACATGCGACGACAAATATTTCCAAAAAGAGTAGGGTTTCAAATTGGTCATTATTTTTATAATCAGCATTACCCAACAGGGACCGTATGGGTACCCTTTAAAACGGTTTTGACCGACTATTTTACGGCTACCCGACCGTTAATTGACATTGCTGACTGTCACTTTGACATAAAAGTGGCCATGGGTGTGGTCAAATAGGTTCTCGGGGGTGCTGATTCTAAAATTAATAACCAATCTGGAATCTGATATTGATGACTGTCACTTGACACCACAGATGTCATATATACCATAGATCAAGCAAACGTATCTACTTAGCGTGTCAAATGAACTCAGTGAAATCCACCGAGTTGTCCGTCTTTACTCGCAGCTTGCAGCTTTCGGGCGTCAATTTTTGTAAGTTGAAGTCAACCAAAATATAAAAAATGCCTCGTTACGTGATATTCAATTGCAACAACACAAAAATTATAACCATCAAGAGCCTGAGACATATTTAAAATTACAGGCAAGAATCAACTTCAGTACAAAATTTGACACGCTCGGCCCCTATACAAATATATGAATTTGTTTCTTCTATCTAAATTAAGTTCTGTGCTTGACACAAAAGTCGTCATGGGTGTCGTCAAATAGGTTTTTGGGGGTGCTGACTTCAAAATTAATGACCAATTTGAAATCTGACATTGCAGACTGTCACTTTGACATAAAAGTTGTCATGGGTCAACGGATTATGGGTCAGTGTGTCATGGGTCAATTATCGTGACTAAATTGGATTCGCATGTGTTCGTTGGAAAAACAGTATTATGCAATATCTGGACTTGAAAAGAAAAGGTTATGAACCCCATCTACGGGACATATGCCGGTCTTGCCTTTATCTAGCACATTCTGCCCTGTTATTACGTAAAATAACAATGATCATGATTTTGGAACCTAGTCTCATATGAAATTACGCGACAACAAGCACTAGACGGTCTTTCCGTACTCATCGCGGGAGGACGGTCAACCCGCCGAGCCTTAAAAAATGTGATTTTTATCACTTAAAAGTGCCTTAAGTCACCAAAAATGTTGTAAAAGCTTTGTAAAATATAATATTTGCTATCCCATAGCACCATGCGCATTACGCCAGACTACATTAATTATAGAGTTTTATCCACTCAAACTTTATTTCAAATAAACTATGCCGGTCTTGCCCGCACTGACCTTACCTGTGTAGGTACTGCAAACACTCTTTTTATTATTGATAGTGTTGTAAATATTTATCTAAATTGGTAAATGGTAAAATAGCTAGTGAGTGCCAGCCAACAATCACTTTTGTCTGCTGAATTTCCCTAATAAATCTTCCAGATATGCCAAAACTAGAATTGAAGTTCCTCGCATCAAGATTGTTAGCTACCAAGTTCATAAACAACATGTGTTCAAAGCAAACTTGTTAAACTAACACCAATAAATCCTCGTATCGTTGTCAGATTTAAATTAATTTCTGCGTACACAGACACACCGCGGCTCACAGACACACACCGTGGCTCACAGACACAGTATAAAGACGACTCAGTAGTTACTCTCCGGCAACGGCGCGCGAAAGGTACATAGCTACTGTGTTCGAAAGCACGTGGTTGAACAAAATTACTATAAATGTTACTCGACTTATCTAATACTATTAACTATAAGCATTAGTATAACAATACCACATCATCTCAGTCAGAAAACACAAAAAAAGTACATATTATTCTCACCAGCATTCATCCAAATCCGCTTGCATGTGTTGTGTGCGTACACGATGCGCTTGTGTGTACACCGCGCGGCGTACATTTGTTAGAAGAGTTGTTACTGGTTTATACTGTGTCACAGATACAGCCTAACGTATTGACAGAACGAGCAAACACAATTACATGTTCAGTGGCTCGCGCTCGCAATTCAACCGTTTCAACCTCGAATATGCCGTCATATGCCATGCCACATAGCTTTGGTATACAGCCACAGGCTGGGGATCTGTTTAACGGTATAATAAAATGGTATCGCGTTTTTATTCAGATTAGAAAACAGTGGAAAAAACATGTAATTGGACCTAATAAGTACGCGTTTAAAAAAACGTCTTCTCTTTCCTAATCATTGAATCTCACACCTCAGGCTGCCGAAGACCGGGCAAAGTGGAGAACACAGCAGGAAATCGGACCCTGGCGCTAGGCCGGGAAGAAGGCTAGGTGCGAGTTCTCGCACGGTTTGAAGTTCCTTTAGAAACTTATAGAAATTAATAGAATATATGTGACATGTTACATGGCATGCTAAGCTTAGCTAAGCTCCGGCCAGCGAAAATCTCCAAAACAGCCCTTTCAGGGTCTAATCCTAAACCTATTCGGTCGGACCCAACAAAAGGCACGGGCGCGATAAAGGGATTAAATTTTGTAAAATTTATAGCTGTAGGTGGTATTAAAATTGTTGGCGTGTGAAGATATTTGATTCTAAGCGGATAGTCGACCCTTTCCAGCAGTTTGAATTGTTTGAGGTTCGGGAATTTTTGGTCGTTTTAAGTGTGTCTGATACTTTTGTTTGAAGTCGTTGAAGTGCCAATGTATGTTACTAACTTTGTTCCGCTTTCATAATTGTTTCATATTTTAACTTTCAACAAATATGAAGTTTGATAATGGGTTTGGGTATGATTAATGTTTAAGAAACAAAATTAAATACATAGTAATTCCAATAACATAATTGTCAGTAACTGAAATTTGCCCAACATGAGACATTGTCTCCCTCTTCAGTATACTAATCACCAATTTCACCATGTACAAGATGAACAATTTCACCCTAAAATTAACTCAATAAATCAAAATGTCAACTGCTCAGCGTTGTTCTAAGCCGCAATACTCAATTATTCTACCCCGCCCAAGGCTGGCCCTAACTTAATGCCCTTAATTTGTGAAGTATCCGTACAAGGCCTACATTCTCTGAATCCCGTCGGCCGACTCCTATTTAACAAATTGGTATTGTGTTTTGATATGACCTTGACCGTGAGTACGCAGTTGGTACAGTCAGCTGCAGAGAAAAGGATATCCCGGCCCTTACATACAAATTTATATATAGAGGGTTATACTTTTCTCAGCAGCTGACTGTACCTAAGTGTGTGACCCATTTCGGTGGCACTTAGAGCCAGTGGCAATGGCATCAAAAACAGTCAACAGATACATCAACGTCACGCAGCAGAAGGAAATTCTCATCCAAAAAATTTTGCAAATTTTAAATTCGGTGACAGACAGTTTGCGCAACCGATGCTTATTGATGCGGATAAGATGTTTTATAATACAAAACGACTCAAGTCGTATCATCGTCGGATCATCAAATTGTGTTACACTGAATCAGCTTGACCCTCTCAGAGAACCGCAGCAGCTCCCGTCTGATCTCTCGTGAAATCTGACCTAAATTAGACCCGTTCTAACTTAGACTTACAGTTTTAAGCTTTAATTTGACGGGTCAGTGATGTGAACACTGAATATGTTTGATACTAAAATTAGTTTAATTTGGAACTATTTTGTTAATAGAGTCCAGTCAATTTTAGGTCAAAATAAGTGCTTAGTTTAATTCAGATAGACTTTATATAAAATAGGATTTACAGCCAAATGTTAGTATGTACTCATTTAAGTTAGATAGACGTTTAATGTGGGTTTCCATGTCATAACCCTTATACTCTTTATGCTTCATAATAAGGTGCTTCTCATCCGAATTTCGTTGCAATTCGAATAAAGTTGTTCTTATTCTACAAATGACCCTTCAGACTTGGAACGCCACATATAAATTAGGAGCTAGACCATAATTTATTCAGCCTAGGTTTACCAACAGATTCAGTTATCTCAGAATGACACTAAATAGACCTGAATCCGAATTAAGGGTCCCTTAATGAAAGCTGATTGTAATTATATGGTCCCTCTGTGCGTATTTACTCTGAGAAATGAAAGGTCATACTTAAATGGATACGCTTGTGGAATATCAATGAGGAGACCGTATTGGGATATTGGTTATCAAGATTTTGGTTGAGATTGCAATACTCTGTCATTTAGTTAACAAATAGGCGTAGATTTGCATAAACAAATCCCTAGTTTAGTTTACGTAATATATTGACGGTGGCTTGTTTTCCATACTTTAATAATAGTGGTTTATTAGCTGTAATTGTATGGAAAGCAAAACCATTTAACGAAAAGTTCAGCACGATATTGATTGATTACTAATTTTGAAATTGTTTTTTGTTTTTCAGGTAATGTGGAATTTGTCAGCCTCGTACTTTTTGACTCTGCACCACAGTAGGTAAGTAAGAATCTGGCACTTAGGGCTAGTTGCATCAACCACATCTGACAGACATCATCGTCACGCAGCAGACGTCTATGGAACTTCCTATGCAATAAAATTTAACGAAAACGCTTTAACGGTGACAGACGGTTTGATGCAACCGGCCCTAAATATTAGATGTTTAATACAAGACTTTCTAATTATTACAGTGCGTGAGCTTTCAGAAAGGCCTTTCAGACTACAGGTAAATCTGTAAGATATGATATGTCAGGTCCATTTCACGATAACGTACCGGATTACGCGCGGATTCACCCGAAAACCGAAGCCATTTTAAAATTTCACGGGCTGTAAGCATGTATTTCAGTACCTATAAGCACTAAGCACTGAGTAACCCCCTGACACACCTAACTAATGGCGTACTTCAGCTAATCTCCCGAAACCAGGCTCCCAAGCGGTTAATCCGAGTTAAAGTACTAAAGAGGTCTAGTCTTAGAGCATACAACAACTGGAGAAGCCTTTTGTGACTTGTGACGTATGTTAGTACTTCGTGCAAAAAAGTCTCCAGAATACGAGTATTGGGTGATAAAGATTAAGTAACTCTTAGAAAAGATTAAACACACTATCGAAAACAGATTAGTCGCACAACTGTAGGACTGTAGCACACTCATCACATTTGAATAAAAATATATTCTCCTTTTGACGCACACATATGCGCATAGCACCAAGCGCCCACTGACTCGGACGGCTATTGCCTGACAGTTAGCGCGTTTTCACATTATCCGATCCGATATCGGATTTCGGAAGGATTTCAAAGGGATAAATCAAAGATGGCATCCTTAATGTATAGGATATCGGTCCTACATCCGATATCGGATCGGATAATCTGAAAACGCATTTAGAAGTAAAAAATACCTGATAGCGCCAAAGAACTGACAGCCGTTGCGGTACTTGCAGTCCGGCGAACTGATAGTCAGTGGATACCTTTATGATTTTTTGCACAGTGTCATTGTGTTTTTGACAGATGAGTATGTTAGGTCCTAACTTGTCCTAAAGCTCCTCCATTACCTACTGTACGCTCTAAGCCTAGCAGTAATTAGTCTCGGCGAGTGTCAGTCAAAGTCGGCAGGCACCTTTATGAATATAGATGAGGTTGAAACCAATGTGTCTAACTAGTTAGCTAGTTTCAAATTGTTCAGAGTTAGAGGTCCTCGAATGAGACAGTTTATTTCTGACTTTAGTCGTTAAATGGGTTTGTTCATTAGTTTAAGGTTTAATTTGGATACGGTTAAGCGAAATGCTCGAAATCTGTACACAATTATAACCATACAATCTAGCATTAATTATAGACAGTGATTGTATGTACCTAGTTATGTCCAAGTAAGTATTAGCTTATCTAATCTTGAATTTGATTATCCTTTAACCTTAAGATTGATAACGTTGTTTTGGATTTTTAGGTTTCGGATCGATTAGTTCTGTCTTCTTTTTCCATCTGGTGTGACTAGGGTCAATCGCCGATCAGTCCGTAATAATAATTAGAAAAAGATTATGGAAAACAAAAATACTTAAAAATTAAAACGAAATGAAATATTATTTAGCTAACATAAATCAACTATAACCCCGCTTTAGAACGATAACCGTAATTTGTTTTTTCTGTTTATCGGCGAACTCATCTAGCTCGTAGCAATTATTTTTTTATGAAATGGTCCCCGAGAGCAGGTAAAATGTTTTAGGCGAACGTTTTAAACAACGCCTCGACCCTTCTCACACTTAATTAGTATCCCTACTGCTGATGTCTGACGCCTAACTGATGCGATGTGGTCATATTCACTATTTTTATATTTTTTATAGAGCAAAGAAACCTTACCAAGACCGATACATAAAGTGAAAATCTCACATAATTTTAGAACTAAACTGGACTTAATCGCGTAAACACTCACATTTATATTTGGCCCGAAGTTTCGAACATCACATTATGTTCGTGGTCACGGGTAGACTGGCGAGAATTGCATCAACATCTTCTAACCGCGCGAGTTTTTCGAACTACCCGCACATGCTCTTGATTATTCTCTTTTGCGCTAGGGTTGTCACTTTGCCTACACACAACACTTACGATATCAGTGGGTGAGTTCTTATTCCACGAAGAAGAAATTCCATGCCCCTCATCCCCGTTTATTTCTAATATTATGAGTGCAATTCGTTAAATCAATATAAAAACTCACATAATTCAAAGGCGGCATACTCACTCAGGTCAATGATAATAAAATTGCTCTTGTAGTTGTAAATATCTATAATTTAGAACAGATATCTATGCACGTTTTCGTTACACCGTTGTAACCTGATTTACATTGAAGTCTTGCTTTGAAAAGCTTCATTGATTTGAGCGCGTGAGCATTAAGTAGGTGCCAAAAGTAAGGTCAGATGTCAGTGCAATGAAAACAAAATGTAACTGAACTCATTCCATTCTGCAGTACTTTCTCCGCCTCAGATAACACCGGCTCCTCAAAGCCAAATACTCTGCTATTACACGAGGTACAAATTACCTTTTATTCCAAACCAATAATTACAAGAGAATGCGCGACCGGACGCGCCAGGGCTCCATTTAAAAGACGACTTTACATTTTAAGTGGCACGGCAAAAAACGAATCGACATCAGTGGAACCAATTATATGACCATCAGGAGCGTGGCTCACCTAAACTGGTTCCTCCTGTGCACTGTGGACAGACCAGCGCGTATTTCTCAACGTCTCTCCTTTCGCTTTTTACTGCTGCTTTTATGCCAGTTTGTTTGGGTTTGTTTTAAATGAATTCGAGGGTTGGGGGTACGACGCCGGTATTTCTTGATGTTTAACAACATTTCGCATTACGGCGAGGTTTTGCCTAGTAAAACTTGCTGGGTCCACGGCGAGGCAATTTATTTCGCGTTATGCCCGCACGGGGCGTTGGGGTTTTTTCAAGTTCCCCGGTCGCCCCGGGCGAGAACAACCCTTTTCGCTGTGTGAGCTGTACGCGGAAGAACTGTCGGTTTACGAGTTAAAAATAAAGCTTTACTGCCTGAAAAAATAGATGCTCTAGTTACACTACGAGGAAAAAGAATTTAGAGAAAAACAACTTTCGTACCATTCAGATAGGGTATGTGTCATTCTATCTGTAGAGTAGGAAGCTAGCAGGTACGAAAAAAGCGCTATTATGGCCCAGTTGCTCACTGCGTCGGTACAACAACATTTTATTATTGTATGCAACGTGTACCATGCCCATGTGCAACGCGAATCGTGCCTCTGTGAAACCCGAACTACTTATTTCTGCCAGAACCAGATATATGGCTTCAAATAACGAGACATTTTAGGACAATATTGTCAGTGTAAAATTTTTGTAAATGGTTGACGTCACACATTAGATATTAAAATAATGCATCCCGCGAGTTTAAGGAAAGACTGCCATAATTATATATAGCCTCGTTGGTGGGAAAAAGTTGCCTGTAGGTAATCAAAGAACACTGAACATTAGGCACCATACCATTCATCGCCAGTCATTTGATGTACGAATTAGTCTGAGCGAGGATTGCTGAGTCCTAGTTACATTACGCGGTGTCCGCCGCCGGCGCCGTATAATTAGTACATTACGAACTATCAAGTCCAGAATCTATAAAATAATGCAGAAGATAAATTGATTCCGATGCCTTCTTTGTGATCGGTGATCACTTTAATTTAAATAGGTAAATGATGTCCGTACTTGCGCAGAGGTTTACTTGAAGCGTTGTTAGTTAGCCATTAATTTTGTAGCCTCGTATTTTAATATCTAAAATCACGTAATAACGTGGTATCATATGTAATTTAACGTCAACAAAATATTTCTGCCATCCATTATATATAAATAGCCGGACCGTCATTTCTGCAGACCACAAATGCGGGCTCAACGCTTGTAAATAAAATTGGATGACAAAATATTGCCACCCGTGATTGTCTGCTCCGAAATAGAAGGCGAATGTTTTTCCATCTCTGCTGAAAACTTGACACGAAATTGGAACAAAGTTTCTGGAAAACTCGTCTGTTTCACGTGGAAATTCCCGGGTTTATTTATTGCCTCTGCGGCGTTTGAGCATCGATCTAAGCAAGTACTTTGACCTGATCGTAAGAAGTTTTGAGTTGGGATCGCGATGGGCTTATTGGGCTGATTGATTCATTGTCGAGTTGGTGTTCTTAACTTGAATAAAAGTTAAGTGGGAATAGAATTCAAAATCAGCCTAAATATACATCCTTACACACTGTACTTAGGTGTAAGTTGTAGAATCATTATTGTGGTATATCTCGGTTGAATTAGATAGCGGCAAGAAAATGGTCGGATTCCTTTGGGACCACCCAGACTTACCTTAACATTAGATGCTTAGTATTGGTAAATTGGTATCGAGTAGATACCTATTCATTTAATCCTGGGTATATTGAATTACGCTCAAAATAGACTGGCACATGATCTTTGACGCAATCCTTTACATTAGGTACGTAGGTGATGGCTATAAAAACAGGTTGAGAATCAAATGGGATAATTTTCTTGACCGCAAGTGGGATCTGTGACAGAAGACACCCGTCTTTGTAAAACATAAGATATGTTGGACATATGTTTAACGTATATGATATGCCTAATTTTGTACTAAGTAATAAATAAGCTAATAACATGAGTACACTCACGATCGCTCGGCGCCATCGAAGCTGCCTCACACCACGCCGCCACCACCACCACCAACAACACTAGTTTCAGAACAGCCATGTTTGACACTGCATCTCTGTTTACCTCTGACAACTTTATATAGAGGTCGGGGACACAGACGATATTAAAGTAGACCACACATCATTACTATAACCATCAGGGGCGGCTCACTCCGCGATTCTATCGCCGCGCTACAAGTACATGCCAGCGGCTGCGAGTTCGCGGCCCATTCAGTGGTGACGAGTGACGACCTTCGTGCGGCGCAATAGAATTCAATGTCGGCTGCTCGAGTGCGAGCCGTTTGTTACTGTAGGTAAGAATTTAGAATAGCGGCATTTTGTACACATCAAAGGAGTGCGCCTTCTGTACTTGTACTATTATATATTCTGTGCTATAACACCCTCTTCTGCCTACTGTGCCTATATTTACAGTGTTGTCCGCTCACACCTCCGACAAAAATGTAGTGTAGTCTACACTACTTTCTGTACCACCGCCCGTTTCTCAGAACATAATTAATCTCTTGTAAAATAGCGGTAGGTAAATTAAATTCTACAGGTGAACTGAAAATCTACTGATCATAAACAGCCAGCTCTCTTTCGAAACTTTTAGACCAAACTATCGGAAATAGCTCAATTTTCTAAATAGATACGTCTTTGGACCTTATTTTAACGGCTTCAATTAATCGATCAAACAAAAATCGATTCGACATAAAATAGAAACCACTAACCGTATTTAGTGTCTGCATTTTCCTATTATTCACCAGCACCTTAATATTTACTATTGGCATGCGAGTTTTCCCCCAAGAACCCTTATTTTTCATATTTTTCATAAAACTGTTGACACATGTGGCGTCTATATGGTTGAATGTCCGTCATAGCCGCCTACACCGCATTATCCACGACCTTGCAATTGGACAATCAGCTCATCTCCGGACCTGCGTAATCTGTATTGTTCCGATTGTTGTTGTTACGTACCTTTGACCCTTTGTCTCAAACGTACTTTAATTTACAATGACAGGTGACTCGTGCCAACAATAGCATAAAGTGCACCGCGACAGTATCTATTTTAGGAGATACAGTACTCGTTTTCATATCTTTAGGTCATTTGTATTAATCAAGAAGGGATAGCGAAGTAATCGCGGCGAGAATCGGGAGAAACAGTATCTCGCTTCGCATTTGAAATACTCGTACCTACTCGTAAAACTATGTTGATTGTTTATATCGTACCTCTGTCGTTATGTTGCTTTCAAATACAATAACTACAAATTCTAATTTAAAACCTTTGTCGTTATGTTGCTTTCAAATACATTAACTACAAATTCTAATTTCAACATTTGATTTCAATGGCCAAGTGGCCACGGTATGTACTGTACTGTAAGTACCTACGCTACCTACACTTATGAGTGTCGTTTGAGTGTGGTTTCAATAGTTATCACTTTTAAGTCTGAGTTTGATCAATCTGGATGTAACAATGATCACGTAATATTTTATACACATAAAGTGACAGTTTATATGTAGTGTTTCATATTATTACGGTTCCTTAAACTGTCTTCTTGCATCTGGTGTGAATCCAACGTTCATATCACCATAAGTATATTGTACTGCGTATAGTATATTGTATTGCGTGGGTTTTTAAAAGGGTTTTTCCATTTTACGATTAAATGAGTCCGATTCATCCGAAAACCAGGCCCTTTTGAAAGCTCATTGACTACTACGGTACTGTAGTGTGTAGTGCAAACATTGTAACCTAATAATACGCCTGTGTTAATTATATTTTTAAACATTAAAGTATAAGGTTATCTCAAGCGGTCTCCTCTGAATAATTATCTTAATTTAGTTTGACAGTTTGATGGCCCAAAGCGAAGACTGCCTCGCGATTGATGTTATTTTGTTCCTTGATAAATGTTCGGTAGATTTCCTCCATAATGGAAACTGATGAATCATAGAACTTAAATAAAGGCGCGGCGGGCTTAGTGATGTGCCGTTCTCGGTAATTGGGGAAAGTTGAAAAAAAAAAACCCTATGAGGGAAATTTTCCTTCCATGGGGCAGATTCCCTTCAGAAGGAACATTCCTTCTATTATTCCGTTCACAGTGAAAAGTCCCGGGAACCGCACATAAGGCTGCAATTGAGTGGCGTAGCGTGCTATCATTCCGAAGTAGATATTTTGCAGAATACTCTCCCTGTACCTACTTAATTTGCCTGTTTCTTAAAGACTGAAAAAGGTTTAGGATCTGAAGTTGGAGACCTATAAAACTTGTGACTAGTTACTAGTTCGTTTTGTCTGCTTAAAAAGTTGAAGTTACGATTGGTCTTCAAACTTTTAAAGTGTTAAGTCTTTTGGTCGTTTACTGCAATGATAAGATTAAAACTGTTGGACCGAAGACGGTTTTAAAAACTTGGGTCAATTCGAATGCAGTTAAAACTTCATATTATAGCGTTAATCGATATGTACACTGATTCACACTGTAACTTGTCATTTTGACTGCTTTGCTTAAGTATGATATTTTCTATGTATAAAGAACTCACAATAAAGGGAAGACCTATTCATGAATATTCTTGCCAAATATTGTAATAATTTTTGAACGCGTTCCATCAATTTTTATAAATGTTTTTTAAAATTTCGTTATTGACATGAACATATTTACATAATTATATAAGAAACTATAAAGATTAAGGAATATTATTTATTATATATCCAATTATCCATCAAATTACTAGCAAATTGCAGTTTACGAACAAGTGGAACTTCGTATAAGTATTTTATTTTTTTTAATTAGTCCAATAGTACATTGTGCAACAAGGGGAGGAAGTTGAGTATTACTATCGAGAGTAAGTTAAATCGCGACGGCTTGCCGGAGCGATTTAAAGACTCGATAGTAATTTTTTTTTATTCATACTCCCGACTCCCGAGTTATCCATAATGTTTTCATCACACTCGCAATGTAAAAAATATGTAAGTAAATAGATGTAAAAATTCCCTTGGGAGAACGATTTTTCTATAACTCACGCTCCGCCTGCGTGCAATAGCACATTTAAACTGCGGGTGTGATGAAAAAGTTATTTTTGTCAGATCCATTCACTTGTAATAGCAGGATCCTCAATAAAACTGTTTTTAACTCCAACACTTATCACTTGAGCAATATTTGTACGGTAGTCAATCAAATATATCGGACCTGTCAGTCAACGCTCTCACAAATATCCGAACACGCCTTTAATGTCAAGATCAAGACGTTACAGTGCATGTTCTGATATTTGTGAGTGCTCTGGTAGCTTCGATATATCCGATGAATGTACTATTGCGTCACAAATGTCACAATCGGAAATACACACGTGCCAAACTCAAATGGGTAATAACACGAAGGGTGACAACTGGTTTGACTTATGACGTTTTGATACCATGAGATTTTAAATGTAGGGGTTCTTCGCCTTCGTGGACTATTATTATTGTGTCCTCGTCTAGGTCAAGTATAGTCACATAAAAAAACTATGTACCTTTAGAACAGCGGGAGTACAATAAATATATAAGTTGTTTTTGAGAGTTACTCAAGAGGTCAAAGGTCTAATATATTTCGTTCTACAGTTCAACTATCTTAAAAATCTATATCGTTTTATTAGATATTGTCAATAGTTATTTTTTTTAAGCTGGTCGTTTATTAGATTGGTCATTTTATTTTATTAGAGTGTAGGCACCTGTTGCAATAGATTTATTTATTTAGGACAACAACAGCCGTAAATTTATTATCTCGACGATGCGTATAGGCAGTGTAGGCACCTGTGATGCAATAGTTATTTCAAATTAAAATATATATTTCTTTTTTTGCGTAACGGCTACATTTGTTAAAGGATAATGGTTTGCCATCCTCTGTGCATTGTAAAGGTTAAACCCGGCTTAGTGCACGCAATCGATACAAACGCGTGCCATCTTTTGTTAGGGGTTGACAGCCCCTTCGGCCCCCACTGCGCTGTAATTAACAGCGCTTGCAGCGACCTCAAGCGATTTGTGCTGAACTGTAAATAATAATAAGATGCTTTGTAGTTTTCTGCAATGTACGGTGTCAGCTATTCATCTTAGGTTGTGTTTTCACTTTCCATATGACTAGGGTCAATCAGATATCAGTTTCGAAATAGATATATTTTGTTAGGGGTTGACAGCTCTTTCGAACCCACTGCGCTGTAATTAACAGCGCTTGCAGCAACCTCAAGCGATTTGTGCTGAACTGTTAATGACAGAAATAGACAAGTATTAGGTAGTAAGATTTGCTTAGCCGGTCAATCAAGTTTGTCCTTAGAAAAAGGCACAGAGTTAAAATCTTCTATAGGAAGGTAAACATTCGCGCCTACATTTTTAAAATTGCTGTTTGATGGTTGACATATTTTCTAGTTTCTGCGTAAACTATCAATGTATTTGCCTCGTACTAACAATGATGCAAGCGAGATGCACTGCCTTCGAGTTGGCGCAGTCGCTAGGATATTAGGCCGCATAAATCTTAAATGATGAATTCAAAAGTGATAAATGTGATAATTGATAATGAAGGTACTAGACCGAATCTCTTTGAACTGATATAATAGTGTGAATTAATTCATCGAATTAAAATATAGATTCGTTTGTTTTTAAATAAATTACTATGCATTTTCCAAAAAGATATCACAATTAAGTATAGTAAGAAGACATCTAAAAATCCCTACATATTCAAACAAATCGATATATTTTTTGTCCTTCTATACACGTAGTATATTTATATTTTAACTTTAAACTCTCAACATGTTTTACCCTTCATTTTGTTTCGTCACAGTCGATTAGGCATTTCCATGTGCGTTCACGAATTTAAATGCGTTACTACAAATGGCCGACTTGTGTATTGCCATTTGATTTCCAGTCTATTATAAATAGGGAGTTAGGGAGGGTGTTTTTTGGACTCACTTTTTGAGATCTTACTTGTTTTATTTGATTTGAATATATGAACTCCGCGTGTTTTTTTAAATAAATATTTACTCTTGTGGAAAAAACGCTTCGTAATTCTACGTTTAAAGAGATATATGTAATTTTATATAAAAGGTATGGAAGCTCGAATTTTAGAGCTGTTAACTGCATATTTGTCAATTACCATAGTTTGGCGACAAAAATGTTGTATATTATTTTTTAGTGCAACGCTTTCCTACTAAAACGCATGCGCCTATTATCGACATGGCTTAAATTTATTGCCGAGGAATCCTCAAGCATGCCATTAAGGCATTCAGAAATATACTGAGGATGTTCGTGCATATCGGTATTGTCGGTGTAATATGCCGAAGGAACCCTTGCCGTACCGGGTCATGCCGACAGTGTGCACTGGACAACACATTCTATACTTACCCTGACGTCAGACTCCATTAAAGTTGATGAAATTTCAACGTGTCATCATTTACAACTTACAACTGACCAACTCTTTAACTTTGAGTTCAATTAATCCACTATGCATTTAGACACATCACTGCACAGGGTTTAAATGTAATGTTGTATTGCAAGCGCATCCCAATGTTTCTCGTGTGCAAGGTTTGTTTACAAAGTTGGCTAATAACGTACGCTATTTCTGAAGGCGAGTTAATTTGAATTTGCCTGTGAAAACTTTATGATTTGTATGCGTTTGGAGGTCTGTCTGGGAGGGATGTTTGCCAATTTTAGGCTAGACTTTGAGTTGTTAACAAGTGGTGGTGACTTGGGTTTGGTAATGACATTGGAATCTTCCAAAAATGTGGTACATTGTAAGTAGGTAAAATACCATCAATTCAGTAAATCTGCTGTTTGTGTTCGCTCCGCCGCCGTGCCTTGAGCCTTTCCGATTGATTTTTTTACGAAACCGAGTTATGGCCTTATCATCGGAAGACCAGCGCGCGCAAGTTCGCCAGTTACCAACAGTGCTGACTTCGCCGCGAGCGCGCAACGACCATAGATTCTGTACCTTCGCACAAAATTTTTGTCTGTTAGCCTTTAATCCTATCATTTGTAGTGTATGGTTACTTGAACAATCAAACACTTTGTGTCGTTAATTTTTTTTTCGTTGTATATGCAGTATATTGATTATCGTCGTTGTTAAGTGCTTACGAAGCAATAAAAAAATATTCTATTCTATTCTATTCTATTCAGATATTCAGCGAAAACTAAAACGAATTCGCGACAACCTGCGAATTTTTGTACGAAATCGCTGCGCGCTTTCGAGTTATCGTTAGTAGACGCCTATATTAAGAATGATTTTGGTTGAGTATGAGCATACATAGATGAAGAATGCATTAACGAAAACCATGTTTTAATTACCTATAGTAAAATTAATCTGGAGAAACAATGTTAATGAGAAGACAGCAAAACTCAAAAACTTATAGTCCAAATAACTTTTGTACAGTTAACAGTAGGTACCAGCGGAGTAAAAAGTGATTTATTTACTACATTAACAAAGTTAACACTGAATCACAAACAGACGCCATGTTGTTGGCTTCTCAAACGCACGTTTTTCGTAAGGAGATTTTACTGAGAACGATACTGTGCGGCATTGTAGCATGCCTCAATGCTGAGATACTTACACATTTTAATTTTCACTAAAACGTAGTCTTCCGTCTTAAGAATCTCGTTGATATCTCTGAGTAAATTAGCCCGACCGCAGAAGGACTATGCTTTTGATTGTAACTATCAACCAGATAAAACTTTCGACGGGATAGACCTGGAGAAACGATTATCGTTATAGTTTGGACCATTAAGAAAAAGTCTAGTCAGTCAGTGGATATGTTTTGTTTGGCTCTTTTGGCAGACAGGGTTATGATATGATAGTGAGATCAAAATTGTATTGTTATACTGGTTTCTGGACTGTCATGTTTTTTGAAACCAGAGTTCACATACATACAAGTGACAGGATAATAATATTATATTTTGATAAAAAATCCTAACTGTTCTACAGACGCTGTGTGACGTGTGCTGGTGTGAGCCTCTGTTATTACATGAAAAAATTGGACAACCTAATATTCGAGCGGGAAAAGCCGTAAACGAACAAATACATCATATGGTGTCCTAAATCGATCGGCAAGCGTTTCTATATTTATAAAATCGCACACAACAAAACTTATTGTACTGCAGGAATCCTTTCCTGTCCTATCATCCTTGATATTAAAAAAACATTTACGCTATTTTACGGCACAGTTGTCTGCTAAAAAGACCCACAATTTATACTTAGAACACTGTGAGTCAATGTGTCTCCCCGGAACGCAGTCTCGTTGGCATTTTAGTTCGCAACTGTAATACAATGTCGCATTGCCGCACAGTGTAATCCCGATATAAAACACCGCCCGTCCACGTCTCGCGCCGAACTTGCCTCATAATTCTGTCGCCGGAAAGAGTTTACAAGTTCGTAGATGTTTTTTAAAACTCCGCCAACTTTGGGACATTTATCCGATACAGCGCACAGTGACTCACGTTTCGTATACTTAAAACGAGATTATTTCAGAGTTTGGGGCCGTAATGGAATGCAGGGGTTGCTGAATTAAACTTTAAGACGCTAGGCGTGGTTTTTAGGTAAAAGGGTCATTTTTGTCTGTACACAATTCGCCATAAATTGCCAATTTAAGGTAGGGGAGAGGGACCGCGTTGCAGCTTAGTAACCAGAGGTCGTGGGCTAGTAACCAGAGCGCCTTTAGGAGCGTTAGGAGCGTTTTTAGGAATCTTACAATGCATAATATTTTTAGTCTGTAGCGATTACGCGTGAATACAGAATTTCCCTATTATTGGCCACATATGTTTAGGATTTGCCATTAACTAGCTTACAGTTCGTCGACCTATAATAGGTCAAACTAAGCACACAATGCAACTTGATCTGCATTAATAATTGGGACTCCGGGCTATTGTTCAAGATGGCACCCCAGGCACTTTCCCCATTGCTCTCGAGTAGCCACGAGCATTTACCGTATGCGAAGCCGAGTATGTGACCTCTGCTAGTTCCAAGTATGTGTGTTTAGAGACCGTGTTTAAACTGGTCGTCTAAAGCGACTATTGTGTGTGGTATAACACCCCAGCCGCTAATCCTTCCCAGTGCGAGAATATCGCAGCTCAGCTCATTAGCAGAATAGACCCCTTCGTCGCGACACGCTTGGAATGGTTCGAATGACACGTTGTTATGGAATACACCCCCTTAGTTGCGTTCCGCTGCTAGTTGAGATAACCGACGATGTGACGATAGTTTGTGTACATCAAACATTTCATTATTCAAAGACTCCTTTCAAAATGTACGAGATCTTTTACCTAAATGTCTGATGCATTTTAAAAAGTGGGCGCTGCGAGCGGTTTTTGTCCTTCCCTATTTCTTTTATGATCTGGATTTAGATTTTTCTGTCACCTTTTTATTTCATCGGTGTAAGTTTTCTACTATAATAATTTTATATTAAAAGTCTATTAAATATTCATGATTAAAAGTAAAAACATATTTTTAAATAAAAGGAAAAATTCACATCCTCCGGCAGGACTCGAACCTGCGACCTCTGGCTTTGCCGGCGCCAGCCTCTCTCCCAACTGCGCCACGGAGGCCTGCTGGGTGTGTCCGAATTTATCCATACCTTCCCTCTGAACTTTAAAATAATGATGAAGCTTTATCAATTTTAATTAGATTTTTGAAGTCTCATGCCAACTATGTTTCTGATAGTACAGGACAAGTTATTTGCTTTTATTGTATAAAAGTATTTCTTTCGAAATGAATAGAATAACAAAGCTATTTACCATCAAGAACACCAGTAACAGAATGCTGTTATCGTTTAGATCCAGCAACGAGATACAACAACAATAGAAACTTAGTGGCATATTCATCGGTTCGCGAAACAACTTGTTCTGAAGTCATACTACTATCTGGCACTATTATTTCACTGCACTATTATCTGGCACTATTGGTTCACTATTATCTGGCAGAAACTTTTTTCGCATATACTCGTATTTGATTTGCATAATAGTTCTTGGCAGAAGTCACGTTTGGCAGAAATACCTTACGCAGAATATGCTTTGGCATAAATCATTTTGCAGATTTTTATAATACCGAATCGTACGTTGGCATAATGATGAGCATTCTTCTAGTCGAATAGTAGGTACCTTCGCAGATAATATTTGTGCATAATATTTAGGCGGCATTAAAGTTGCAATTTGCTTTTTGATAGTGAGTCAGATGTGTTGGGGATGCAAGATACCTAACACTCCTCCTCGCTTCGCTCGTCGTCGTACCTAACAGGGGGGGGGGCTCTGAGACAGTATTTCCTTTTCGATAGCGTGTCATAATTCTGCTCTTCTAATAGTATGCTAAATCAAAGTCGACCAAAGTAATGTGCTGTGAAACAATATTCTGCTAAATGTGTCGTTTGCGTAGTTAATGATGCCAACTAAGTTTTCTGCAAAATTACCATTCGACCGTATGTTTTTCTGCGAAACATGTTATGCGAAGTGTTTTTCTGGCCAAAATTATTCTGCCAGATGAGGGTAACCCTACATAAGTACATATTTATGCCTTGTGGCAATATGCAACTTAACTTACATTGAGTATTTTTATAGGTAGTTTTACATTTTTCTACGTTTTAACCCCCGACGCAAAAACGACTGGGTGTTGTTTAACGTATCTGTGTCCGTCTGTGTGTGTGTGTGTGTGTGTGTCTGTCTATGGCATCTTAGCTCCCGAACGGACCAATTTAGGTTTAGTTTTTTTTTTGTTTGAAAGCTGAGTTAGTCGGGGATTTCAAAAAAAATGTTTTTTTCTAGTGACGGAAATAGCTTGACAGACTTTAGTGAGGCGGTATAACGTGTGGTTTTCTAAAAAATAAAATAGACTTTATACCTCAACATTAACTCATTTATTTCTTTTAGCCTCTTTCACACAATTATATCATATTCTCAAAATATTTTTTTTTGTAAATTGATGAATATTTATATTGTTTCAGATTTCGAGGCCCTGTGAAAACTAATCGTATCCCAGGATAATAAGGTATGTGTTTATGTGACAGAATAACTAAACATCAGTTTACATTCAGACCCCAAAGTCATTTATTTATTTGGAGCGAGCTTAATCGTGTAAAAGTATTGCAATTGTAGTCTCACTAGTTTTGAGCTTAAGTTAATTAAATAATTACTCTACTAATAATATCTTGTAAATATATATCTTGATTGCACCAATAATAAATAAAAAGTTCCATAATAATAGAAAAAATTGCTGAGAACCGTTTCTCCAAAACAACCTTTTCGAAACAACTTATTTTAAAATCGTGATTTATACATTTTTGATCTAAACTAAATGTGGCAAAGATTCACCCCACACTCAGTGTTCGGTGAGTCATTGGTGGGAGGGGGGAGAGGGGGAGGCACGGGTCAGTTGGTGCGATTACGACCCCCGAATTAAAATTAAAATTCCTACTCACGCCCTTCGAAATATGGCACGCCTGTAATGATCAGATATTGGGTGGTGTCCTGTCGAACATATTCTAATCGAATAGCGTTATGAATTTTATTGTTAGATATTCTTTAGTTAATTAATTGCCTTTTATTATTAAGCGACTGTTCTATGCGTTTTGGAAAGAAATAGGAATTACATTTTATAAAACCGCAAATAAAACAACTCTCAAGTCTCTCAACCAAACGTCGAAGGTAGCCGCTCACTAAGTCTAATGTTTAATGTAATCTGTAATCCCATCAAAAACATTAAATGTGAAATGAGAGCCAAGTTCAATAATATGATACCTAAATGCCTTTGGTTGTTGACTTCAACGAAAAAAGAAGTGAGATCTAAATGGGTGCCAAGTTCAATGGTCCGTCCTGAAATTTATTTATAACAACATAAAATATAATTTCTTATTACTTAGGGTAATATATTGTAGCCTGAGGTCTGACTTGGTTAGTTTTCATATACAAATTACTATAGGTATATGATAAAAATGTCGATTTTTGGACGTTATTATCTAAATAACTGTTTGAAATGTGTTTATGAAATTTGAAGCACATATGTATCTCGCAAATCTCAATATATGAGCCAAATTTGACACGTTTATGTCAAATAGTTTTTGAGTTATGAGGGGGTCAAAAGTGGCTCCAAATGGTTCGTGTAATATAACACACGGTGCTGCTCGCCAGTTCTGTTACTTGAACTTGGCTTGACACGCTACTGCGTGTCTAGATCTGTCACCTCATTAAACCAAAAGACCATCCTACCTGTAGGATCCTTCAGAAGCCCTAAGGGAGACTGTCCAGATGTAGTCAACTAAGACTCAGGTTACAAGACAATAGTTTTGAAAACCGTTTATTGTTTCCCCATCAACTGAAATAAGGTTGATATCGATTAGTTAGATTAGGGGCTTTGACAGAGAATATTAGTTTAACCGGAGTTAACAGAATTGGAATACGCCTGAGTGCACCGCCTTTGATATTCGATATGTATAGTAGATACAAGATACAAATTAGTTGAAGTGCTAACTACACATACAATGTACAATACAATACTAAGCGCTGGCTAAACATGTAGAATTGTAGATGCGAGTCGGACTTAGTAATCCCTCATAATGAGCGTTTTGCCGGCGCCAGTAAAAGCCGGAGCGTTTTAATTTCCATACCGCTTATAATCAATCACGCTGCTAGTTCTGAATCGCGTCAATTAGTCGCCATATCGCTGCAGTGTACACAAAGTCACAGTAGGTACAGTATTATTAATCAAAAATAAATTATACTTTATAAAGAGAAAACAAATATTTATTTACTAAATTCGCAGTTTGAATGTAAGAGAGAGTGAAGGATGTTTTTCAATATGAAAATAAATAGAATTTTCCTAATATGAAATACCTAGTATCGATGTTAAAGGCGCATACGTAATTAAAATTACTTAAGTACTTAGTTTACTTATGTATTTAGAAATCAGTAAGTATATAATGCATGTATTTCATTTCAAACATGCCTTTTGCACTTTTATCAGGTATTTTCAGTCTAATTTTAAATTCTCCCCATATAAGGTACAGCGGGGCAAATCTCGACTGGGGGGCAATTATAACTAATCCATTTTTTCCATTATTACACTATGATGTTGAGTTCTACATGTATCCACTTAACACGCCTACCATATAGACCAGATGGACACTCTATTTAATAATGCAAACATTGTAAAACATGGAAAAAATGGACCAGTTATATTTGCCCCCCCCAGTCGAGATTTGCCCCGCTGTACCTTACGGTTTCTATTTGATAGAACAAAACAATTTCCATTAAAGCAACGGGTTCACTGGTTCAAGACGATAATGAATCAATATGACATACAAGATAAAAATGGCTGCCTGAGAACGTTTTTAATTATTGTGATCTAAGATTAATTAATTTCTTAGAAATTTATTACGGTTAGCACATGAGCCTTTCAGATATAAGATAAGAAACATTTATATGTTATTCGATGCGGTAGATAGGTATTGTGCAATATTAATCGATCGAGTGAAGTCAGCAGATTTTCTCGGATATTTGTACACGGTCCCTAACCAAGATGCAAAAACATACATAATATGTAAATACATTGTACAGTCCATCATACGAGTATAGGCTACTTGCCTCCTAGTCAAAACAGCTTCTTTTTAAGAACTGTCAAAACGAATTTGAACGACTTATTAATTTGGAATTTATATGAAATCGAATTGAGTGACGTCACGGTCAACTTAGTTACTATATATATTTCTTCCTGACTTATTAAATAGAAATTGGATTTAAAAATAACTTCTGTCTACGTTTTTCTTATAATTATCTGATGCTTTATTTTGTGTGGTATAAAATATTTATTTTATTTTAACTACATTCAAGTTCCCTATTAGAACATTGAGAACGTTTTTCGACATTGTGTTATTTTGTCATTTAATAAGTTTAGGACACTGCCCATAGAACAATGCCCTATTCATCGGCCATACCTGTTCTATAACATAACTGACAAGACCCTAACGAACTTCATATTCGGAAGCCGCCGGTCCATGTAGTACAAGTACAGACAGCAGCACAAATAGCTAACTTGGCTGCAGCAATTTAGCGCTTCACATTGTCTATAGATTATCGAGTATAAATATAATATGTATGGCTTTTGCCGTCTATTACCAACGTGTCAACCAGACATTTCACCCAGTTGGACGGTTAATAGTTTTTTTTCCCAAGCCTTAATCTGGTTTGTCGGTTAGTAGTAGGCTTTCCTGACCCACACCCTGGTTGTAACGTTGGTACTTTTTTTTCTTAACTAACAACCTGGCTGGCAACTAGGTGGTCAGTTAGTATTTTTTCCTAATTTTCCAATTGATTTGCCAACCAGGTGGTCAGTTAGTACATTATTCCCAGCAGACCAACCAGACATGCCGACCAGGTGGTCAGTTAGTACATTATTCCCAGCAGGCCAACCAGACAAGCCGACCAGGTGGTCAATTAGTACATTATTCCCAGCAGGCCAACCAGACAAGCCGACCAGGTGGTCAGTTAGTACATTATTCCCATTATATCAATTCGACGTAAACAATGTAAATGCAAGCTACGTGCCATCAATTAAAGTTCATTTTTTTTTAGTCCTTTGCTACAAAAAGACTTTGGCGTGGGAAACACGACTTACGAACTCTGACGTGGTGGTAATAGGTTAAAATTAAACGAATAACCAATTATCATTTTTCAACATTTAATAGATCGCATGGGTAAGGAAAAACATAACTTTACATTCTTATTAAAATAAAATATACTTTTTTTCAAGTTTGTCGTAGAGCGCTCAAATTTTGGTCGTAGATCTCCAGGGGGACTTGATTTGAATGAAATTTAAAAAAATTGAAAAATGCTACAAATGTGGCCCCTTTTGTTATGTATGGCAACTTTTAAACCGTAAAGATAGCCAGAGGGTGCTCGACCAAATGTCATACAGGTCTCCGAGTAGAAAATAGTTGCATTAAAAAAAAATCAAAATGGCCGGCATTTTTTTTTTATTTCAAAATGGTCCGAGCGCGCTGAGATTTGGCACACGAGTTAACGGCCGCTCCAAGATTAGTATTCAAAAAGAAACATACACACATTCATACATATAATCACGCCTGTATCCCATAAAGGGGTAGGCAGAGCACATGAACTACTCAAGTTTCAGTGCCACTCTTGGCAAAAAGGGGTTGAAAGAAATCAAAATTGTGACATTGCAGTGACAGGTTGCCAGCCTCTCGCCTACGCCACAATTTAACCCATATCCCACAGTCGACTTCTACGACACCCACGGGAAGAAAGGGGGTGGTGAGATTCTTAACCCGTCACCACACGGAAAAGAAAATTTTTAAAATTTCAAAATGGCGGCTTTTGAGGGCCAATTGAAATTTGTATGGTATAAATATAAGAGTTTTTTTTTAATTGCCATAGCTTCGTAACGGTACAAAGGAAGTCAAAAGTGGTTGGATGAATGTTGTACAGTCATCTAATTGACCACCTGGTCGGCTTGTCTGGTTGGTCTGTTGGGAATAATCTACTAACTGACCACCTGGTCGGCTTGTCTGGTTGGTCTGTTGGGAATAATCTACTAACTGACCACCTGGTCGGCTTGTCTGGTCAGCCTGCTGGGAATAATGTACTAACTGACCACCTGGTCAACCGGTCTGCTTGGCCTGCTGGGAATAATGTACTAACTGACCACCTGGTCGGCTTTTCTGGTTGGCCTGCTGGGAATAATGTACTAACTGACCACCTGGTCGGCTTGTCTGGTTGGCCTGCTGGGAATAATGTACTAATTGACCACCTGGTCGGCTTGTCTGGTTGGCCTGCTGGGAATAATGTACTAACTGACCACCTGGTCGGCATGTCTGGTTGGTTTGCTGGGAATAATGTACTAACTGACCACCTGGTTGGCAAATCAATTGGAAAATTAGGAAAAAATACTAACTGACCACCTGTTTGGCAAATAAATTAGCTACTTAGGAAAAAAATACTAACTGACCACCTAGTTGCCAGCCAGGTTGTTAGTTAAGAAAAAAAGTACCAACGTTACAACCAGGGTGTGGGTCAGGAAAGCCTACTACTAACCGACAAACCAGATTAAGGCTTGGGAAAAAAAACTATTAACCGTCCAACTGGGTGAAATGTCTGGTTGACACGTTGGTAATAGACGGCTTTTGCTAACCGTAGACGTGGTGAGACTATTTATAACTCTTTCGATGAATAGGTGCTCTAAACTCGTACCTGTAAAGAAATAAGAACTCGCATTCTTATATTATTTATTACACGAAGGCATTTTTTTTCCATTTCAGTTTCACATTAAGAAAGACAGCAAGATTTTTGTAATAACTGGTCGCTTTATGTTCATGTCTGTTCATGGTGTTTACAATAATTCTATGAAGCTCCTCCTGCCGACTGTAGGTAAGTACTACACACGGCGAACAATGCACGCTCCATGCTCCCGTGTCCGCATACTCACATACTCGCATATTCGTAGATCCGCATATGCGTGCCTCGCATGCTAATGTCCGTGCCCTTGGCGAATGTTCGTTACATTTGAATCTGCGATACGCGGACGGAATATTTGTATCCAATGTTAGGGGACAATTTCACTCTCTGTTGTATAAATTGGGGCTGGCAACTATTAACAAATTGAAATATTGTTTTAGGTTTGTAATAAAAAAAATAGGTGTTTCAATGAACGTTTAATAAAATTTTGCTAATTTTCTAACAAAATAAATAAATTCAATAGGGAACTTGACTGTAGTTACAATACAATATTTTATGCCATGCACGAAGTAAGCAGATAATTATAAGACAAACATGGACAGATGTTATTTTTAAATCCAATTTCTATTTAATTAGTCAGGTAGAAATATATAAAGTAACTGAGTTGACCGTGACGTCACTCAATTCGATTTCATATAAATTCCATATTAGCAAGTCGTTCAAATTCGTTTTGACAGTTCTTAAAAAGAAGCTGATTTGACTAGGAGGCAAGTAGCCTATTCTTGAAGTGTGGTCACTCATTGTGACGTCATGGCATGAAGTCAGTTGTAGGTGTCTTATCAGTTAAGTATCAAGGTGTTGATTATTGTGACAGGTACCATGTCAGAATGCATTTTATTCATAAAATGTCAGTCTAGATAAACAAAAAGGTGAGTTTATACTACAAAACTACTTTCGAACTATTTTCTCTTAACAACCTGGGTAGGGTGCCCATGTTGTGATCAAAACAACAGGATTTAGGAAAACAATGATATTAATGATTATTAACTAAGTAGTTTAACAACACGCGACCTAACATAGTGTTTTAGCAATAGGAACACGAGTTTGAAAAACATGTTTTGTATTACGTTCATTGAAACACCCTGTATAGGTTCTTGCCTCTTTATTCATGAATCAGACAATACTTGTTTTTGAGATATTGGACTTGTAGACAGTTTGTTATGTTAAGAACTTAAGACCAAGCTCATTTGGCTGCGATTTTGAGATGAGCGTTAAATAAACGTCATAATTTCGTATAGAAATTGAACGTTTAAAGTAAAACTTGTACTTTTAGTTTGTATCAAAATCGCTGAACTGACTGGACTGACTTTATGGTTCGAAACGGAGAACGTATCTGATGCTTGAATTATGTTATTTGTATATTAAATGCGTGTTCTAGTTGTATTTTGTATCCCATAAAGCCTTAAATCATTTCAGTAAAACGATAAATTGAAATCGGATTCCAATTTATTTTATCTTGAAATTAATTTAACGTATCGCCGTATATCAATTATCAATATAAATGTGTATTATTTAATTGTGATCTAGTGCCGATGACATCAATTTTGTCATCCATATAGGGTGAGCACAAATTGTTTTATTGTAAATTATTAATCATTAGTCATCAATCATTTTAAGTTATGAATTTCTTTGCGTGGTAATGAATGCAAGAAATGGTGTGCTTTCGGAATTCTCTTTTCTACGCATTTATTGTTTGTATTGTTAACAATACTATTTAATGAAATTTTTTTATAAAAACAAATCAAATAATTTAACGTTTCACATTTCAAGCCGTATTATTTATCAATAAATGGACTCTGTATTTGAAGTAATACACGATAAAAATTGACGACTAATGTATTTATTTGAAATGTGATAACTAAGAACAAAGTCAAAGTATGTATAGTATACATATATCATATACATCTAAAATTGAGGTAGTTAACAATATAATTAATTATATTCCCCCTAACGAGGGCGGCACTGGAATGTCGATGTCCCTTTAATATAAAAAGTGTGCAATAAAAACTATGCTAAAAAGCTCTCCTAGTCCGGAAACACATAAAACTCGTAAAAAAGCAAATAGCAAAACTAGTTCCTATAAATCTCGTAGATCATCAGAAAATAGCTGATCGAGATACCGGATGAATCATAACGCCACTCGAATCAACTAACTTCTATTCTTACGACCATAAAGAGCACTTCTCTGTACCCACGCCCCCGCCTACCTATTCACTAACACATAACTTTATCCATATAGACGTAAAGGCTATTTTAGTTGGCTATAAAAGGAGAGTTTTGCTACACGCGATGGTTTTTCTGGGGTGTTATTCTGCTTCGCGAACGTGGGTTTAGTCGAACCCGGCGAACCGATTTTAATGTGCAATTGATTTCCTTGTCAAATGTCTAATCAGAGGGCCTACTGAGAATGCCGAAGTTCTCGACATGTGGAAAGCTCTCTCTGTCACTCTTATTACTTTTTAGATCTCCGCAATTTACGACCTTTGACGTCGTTCGCGGTAGGCCCTCGAACTTGATGGGTACCGAGGAGAGGAGACTACCTAGGTATGGTACCTATAAAATTATTCCGGTGATATTAGGCGATGGGAATACAACATTGAACGTGATCGTAACTGTGTTGCGACGGCGCGGGGTGACGTTATCGGATGACATCTCTTTATAAAACTAGTTTATGAAGCTTCTGTGGGAATATTACTAGAAATTCTTGAGTGCTAGATGTTAGTGCTTAAAGTTTTGTTGTATAATTAGTTTCATAATTTGCCTTTTTTTCTGTCATTCACGTATTACAAATAGCAGTCCCGTGTAAAAAATAAAAGAGACACGGCGATGTTTATAGTTGTTCGCCCAGCGGTGAACTTTTATAGCTAGAATAAAGAACTTGCCTGTCCTTAAAATTATTTTTTTTTTTACCATGCGCGAAAATTCGAAATATATCATCAGATACGAGAGAAGAACATGGACAGTAGCTATTATGAAACTTACTTACATTTGATAAGTCTGATAGAAAAATGTAAATGCGTTAACCGTGACGTCACCGTCAGCATCACTCAACACAATTTCATATTATTACCATATTAGCAAATCGTTCAAATTCGTTTTGACAGTTCTAAAAACAAGTTGATTTGACTAAAACGAAAGTAACCTATACAAGACACAATTCACACATTGCAGTGTGCAAACTGCAAACAAAACAATCCAAAGCAACCAGATTAGAGTGTTGATAAATCTTTGAAGGGTGTCCCCTTGTCCAGGCACCTTCTGGGAAGCTCGGTGCATCGTAGGGCATGTCTTGTCCTCGGTTAGTCTGTACTCTGTAGCTATGAATTGAATAATCAGATATCAAAAACCCCTACTATAATAAACTTGAATTAACTCATCTAAGTCCTTTTTTGGATATCTTAAATAGCCGCAATTGCAGGTTGAAAGGGCCGTTTCTCGACCTCAGGCCTACGTTTCTGAATGTAGAATCTTTTTAATTAGAATCTTCCTCATGCCGATGCCGTTAGTAAGAACATGGCTCGCTTGTTAGCCCGATATGGCATGGAGGGAGTATGTTGTTGCTCCCTGAGTAAGTCCTGGGAACTATTTATTGATTGAGATGCCTGTTCAAAAAAATCAATAGGTAGTTAATTGGTCTGTACGCTGGTAGTAATTTTTCAAGACATCTGACAGCAGTCGGTATTAAAATGCAAATAAAAATCTAGGTACTTAATTTTTATTATAAGACACTTTAGAAAGAAAACACGACGTCTATAAAGAAAGATCTTAACAATTATAGTATTTTTCTATTAAAAGTATGATTTTTAACCACGTTGATAGACCGCAACCGCAAATAAAGTTTCAAAAGTATTATTCGCTAGGAGAGCCGCAAAGAAATAAATAAACAAAGTGAAATCACAGAGCGGTTGTCTACTAATGATAGTATCACTGTTGTCAGTGGGAGTTTCTCTCGTTTTGAAAAACATAACATTTTGTAAAATATTCTTTGCTTTGTTTGCTATTTGCCTTGTCTGTTGGAGGCATCGACAATTCGACACGTTGGTAACAATGGTAACTCAGTTCGCGAAACTCAATTTTACATTTAGTTTTTACCGCCTGAATTGTATAATGTTGAAATGACAACACTGATCGTCAAAGTTCCAGAATTTTAAAGGTCCTTTAAAAACATTAGTAATTACTCAATTAACGTTTCCTCCTCAGAAGGGAGCGTGGCCACTACCCATGACCTGTTAAAGATAGTTCAGATGCCGCGAAGCCTTGGGTGGAATCGCGGGATTCTCACGCAGTGAACCGCGACGGGCGTCGTCTGTAGGTACGACCTTTGTATGAATATGTATGAACGTGTAGGGACGCGTGTAATTAATTAGTTTAAGGTCAATGCAACTGTACCGACAGCTGCAGGAGTCGCAACACGACGCAGCTTTTTCCGATATTGATTGGGTTGACCCCCTTATCCCCTCATCATGTAAAGTAGTAGGTAGTAGCAATAACAAACTGCTATTTAAAAAAAACTGCCATATTTTAAAAGGTTATTCTTGGTTTATATCTACAACTCATTGATATGTGTAGGTATCATTATTTCAAATAGTCGATATTGTAACATAGATTTCGAGTATTTCGACAGAATCCGAGTCCATTTTCGTTAAAAGTTTGGTTTTCCGTCATGACATAATGTGAAAACATTTGTCACACAAAAATATTCAGAAATAATTTCACGCCGTAGTCGCCGTATATACCTACACATATCAATTCATACGATTCTCTTAAGTAGATAATTCGTTAAATATGCAAAGCTGTCACTTGCCGACTTGGATGCATTCGAGCTGTCGCGTCTAGCTACTCATATGTTATTAATGAATGCATATGTGAAGTACGGGGAAGACAGTGTTAGTTCGGTGTTGAATATTAATCTCCAAGTTCTATAATGTTTTGTTCCCGACTCCCGTTTAGCTGGCTTAGGGAAATTATCTTCCATTTGAATTCCGTAATAGAAAATTATGTGTCATTAGCAGAGATCGGCAGGGGTGAGCATTTTCCTAAACTAACGTCAGACATGTCAATGAGTCTGGTCATTACAATGATTAGAATCCTGAAAGTAACCTAGTTATGTATAGAATTTTTTGACAAAAATGAGATTATTTAAGGGTTGGTTGCTCCAAAAATGTTGTCACCATTAAAGCGTTCGGATTTTTTTAATAGTATTTCATGTTCATAGACCGCTACTGCATGTAGTTGATGTGTCTGTTATCTATGGTTGATGCAACGGCCTTAAGAGATAATGATAGAAAATTTAAAACATTCCAATCCGTTCAAAAGATACTAAAGCCGAATACCTCTTGTCAGAACATCAGATGTTACTTAACTTATTATAATATTAGGTATACGAGATTATGATAAAACTAGTTTAGTCTACGAGTTTGACTGCGTGGGACGAAGGTTTGATTAAAAATATCCCATTCCGTTCCTCTGGCCTCAAACTGTCTCCATACAAAATCGTATTTAAGTCCTGGAGTTTGATGTCTAGGAGTAAGTGCGTTTTCACATTATCTGATCCGATATTGGATGTAGGACCGATATACCATACATTTAAGCCGCCATCTTTGATTTTTACCTTTGAAATCCTTCCGACATCCGACATCGAACACATGTCAGACCGACATTTTTTTAACAAAGATGGTTCTAAAATATTTTTGGACATTTAAAGCCATACGAAAAAGAAAAACTCTGAAGATCCCCAACGGTTATGATCATTTGAGAAACAAAACTTGGAATGCTTACGATGTTACGATAGCATAATAGTATGTCGTATACAGAATTCATCGTATTGCTGACAACGAAACCATCAACTTTATTTGACTGACAAATGTTGTTTCGACACAACAAACACTTTGAAACAGTATTGACGAAAGCGACTAATAGAACAGTTACCGTCTCCATTGAAACCTAATGGCTATATGGCTGCATTGTCGTTCCAACAGCGTTATATTTCCCATGGGCTGGTTTGGGCTGAGCAATTAACACCTTCGTATACCGGCTTAATGAAAGACAGGACGTTCACCTTTGAATTTTGTATGAGGAATGTCCGATCATAATTACCAGTATAATTTTATTTGCAGAAAAAGATTTAGATTTTTTATTTTTTCTAATATAATTTCATAACGGTGAATAAAAACCATACCGCATACTAGAGACCAGATGAATAATTAAGTAGTTACATTATGCGCATACTTAATACGGCTTCAAAAGAGTGCTACGTAAAAAGCAACTATAGCTATGAATTTGGTAACCACCGTTCATGGGATTCAGTTATGCAAAATATTACATTTATTCCAAAGTGTCACTCACGTAGGTATTACTCTCGATAAACAAAGGTAAGCAACTTGTTTTTTTTTATGAGCCTAAATGGTGTCCCACTGCTGGGCAAAGGCCTCCCCTTCCTTTCTCTAGTCCTCACGGTTTGATGCCCGCTCTTGTCAGTCACTGCAAAATACGTCGAGATCGTCCCGCCATCTCTCCTTTGGTCGTCCTCGTGTTTTGAAAACTACTTTTACAGTGCAGTTAAGTATAGCCTCAGGTCTGTTGCTCTAGAGAATATAGCGGTAGAACGTTCCTCTCACAATGGAACATTGACAAATTGCCAACATTAATTATTTTTAAAATCGGGACTTAATCGCGTATAACTACATATTAAACTGACCTCCAACGTTTCAAGGACGGCGTTGTCCCCGTGGTCTCGGAGAAGACTGGCTTGAAATGACATCAACACCTTCTGACAGCCGCGCGAGTTTTTCGAACTACCCGCACTTGGTTTTGATTATCAACTTGAACTGTTTGCGCACTAGGGATGTTACTCTGTCGACATACAACACTGACGATATTTGATTTAACGACTGTCGATATTATTTTCGGCTTACACTTATTAATGACAGGATTCCATGTGGATGAGATCCTAAAACCTTCGTCCCGATTGAAATTGCGATGTTTTTTGATTTCAATGGCTTCACGCACTTTTCTACTGTAGAAATGGCGTTCCGTGGAAAGGACTTTAGGGTCATGTAGTTCGATCCAGTGGTTTGGCCCTGACTCTAACAAATGTTCAGCCACGGCAGACTTGTTGACCTGACGATTTTTCACAGCCGCGATGTGCTCCTTTACCCTTTCTTCTATGGTGCGCTTAGTTTCTCCAATGTAGTCCCGATTTTAAAAATAATGATGTGTAATAATCGTGAAAGTTTAAATCAGTGTTTTGCCAACATTAATCTGGCAACACTGCTTATCAGATGAAAGTTTCATTCAGAATATGCCATTTACTAATTTTATATTGAAAATAATAAATATATCTCAAGAAAATATAAATCAAAAATTAGACATACAATAAATATTAATATAATTCTGACAACTTTTATTTATAACTTTACTGTGTCATAGGCGTCATAGCACAGATCAGCACGGGTAGCATGGTCGCGCGATAGACGATAAAATATCAGGTCGTCCCTATCGCACTATTAGTAAGTGCGATAGGAACGGCCAGATGTTGCATCATTTATCTTTATCGCGCGACCATAATTGCCTGCCAGATGTGTCAATGTGTCTATCAAGCTTGACAAAAAATACTAAAAATTAAAACGCGCTGACCTCGTAGTGTCGTCCTGTTTACTTTTATTGATTAGAATGGGATAAGACTACAATGTTGCCACTTTTTAATTTGTATTCTTTTTTGCCAGACTAAATACAGTCAAGTCGTGCTCGTGACTAGTGTAGCGGTAAAAAGTGCCACTAAAATCTAAATGTTTCCGATACATGAATGCATAGAAGATGCACGAATATGTTAACGCATGTAACTATTAATACACCGTGTTTTTTTTTAATTCCGTTAACTTTAAGGGAAGGTTCTTTATAGGTCGTAGGTAGGTTTTAGGGTAGGTTTAAAAAAAAAACTGAACACGTGTGAGGCATCACTTACCATTTCCCAATGTTTTTTGTTTTGACATGTGCTGTCAGACACTTCACATTGACTTAAATGTTATGATGACTTCCGGTTGGGACGCCATCATAGCGGTTTCGTGTCGTGAATAATTTATTTTTCTTTTACTCATTAATGTTGTTTAAAGTGTAATATTGATAGCGTATTATGCAGTAAACTAATGGTGTAGTGAGAAGCTGATGAAGAATTGTTCTCGAAACGCGTTTAGCCTCTTTTTTGTCGTAAACGGCCGGTAGTCCACGTCACAGTATAAGGAATATTCAGTAGTTAATCTCCGGCAGGTAGATGCGGGCGGTCTCTACTGCGCAAGGTCACGCAGGGTTGAACAAAATTACTATAAAGTTAATCAATCAACTTCGTACAAAGTAAGTTGTTGTTATCTAATAGGTACTATTAGGTAACTGTAAGTATTAGTATAACAATACCACACCAGTTAATATTGAATACACAAAAAATATTATTCATATATTAGTCTCATAAGCGCAATACTAGATTGTGTAACGATCCCGAGCAAAATGAGATATTCACGGGGACGGTTTTTCACATCACGTATGTGGTAATTTATATGTTATACTTAGATATTATTTAAAACAAAAACGCACTTTCTACTACGTACCATTCAAGTAGGTACGTGTTTTTTTCTTAAATACTGACGAAATAGTATTTACATAAAATGTCTGAATAGATGATTCCACAATATTTAAGTAGGTACCAAACTTTCGAGATAAGATAGATCGCATCATCTACCTAAATAAAAAACAAGTATTTGGTTGCAAAGTAATTAATGTCGTTACAGGTAAATCCTTATTGATTTTAATGCATCACTATATCTCACTTTTACCTAACGCTGCAAAAATATAAGTATAAAAACCACTTACTTTTCTGGAAGTCTAGGAATTGTGAAGAATGTTATATCCGGATTTTTAGAACTGTTCTCCATACATCCATAAACACTACAGTAACGAAATGACCTCGGCACTGACGTCATTTTCACACACACATCAAAACAGCGCGCAAACGCGGCCCCGACTGTCCAGCCCAATAATTACCAGTTTCGCATGTTTTCGCTGCATGCGAGGGGAGGGAGGGGGACACACCGCGCGGCGTGAAGTTTGTAAGAAGAGTTATTACTGGTTTATACTGTGTCCACGTGCTCTTGTAAAATCTAGCTATCAATTTACAAGTGCTAAGTCACCGTACAATGTCGTACTTACCGTACAAAAATTACTAATATTGACATATCACCTTGACACTGGCGAAATAGTCCCAATGGACTGAAGCCATTTAATTTTAAAAACTGAACTGAACTGAAATGTTATGATTAAGGTCCTCTCACACTAATTAATTCGTTTATTATATATGGAAACCAAAAAAATAGTTATTTTTCGAATTTAACAAAAAGCGATATACAGGATGGTTCCTGATGATGAACCTAACTGCGTGTCGAATTTGACGGCAAACAAAAAAAACACGGTGTATAAATAGGAAACTTCTCGGTACCATACATGAAAGAAACATTAAACGTCCTTACAGTCGTTACTGACTCCAGGAACGTCGTTTTCCGGCCGCATTTACATACAGAAGTGCTCTTGTGTTGTTATGATGGGAATTCCGGGACGAACCAATAACGCTTAGAGAAGCTGCTTAAAAGTTTTGAATAGGAATGTAACATAATGTCTTAACACGCTGCCCCGTAGCCGAATGGCATTTCTCCGACGCGAAACGAAAACGAAACGCCGCGAACGGTAGTCTGGCTCTGTCGCGCCAATACGCAAGAGCCATAGAGATAGATATCTACTAGCGTTTCGTTTCGTGAGCGTTTCGTGAGCACTTGTGCCATTCGGCTACGCACCCAGTGCTGCGAGGATGCGATATTTCGATTACGGTATTGTTGGTAGCAGGTAGTTATAGGATACACACTTGCAGACACGGTAAGTTTGGCACTAAACGTAGAATGTAGAAGTTGCAATTGAATTAAACCGGTGACATATTTCGTTTCAGTACGGTCGGAAGACTTTAGGAGTAAATAATTGAAAGCAGTATGCACAATTGCACATTTCTTTAACATATTTTTGATATCAAAGTTTTTGCATTTGCTTTGATTATTTAGAATCACAAGACTTTTGTCTTTTGAAAAGTTTGATCAAACATTTAGTTATATCATTACATTCGTTTAGGTATATCTAGTTATGAAATCTTAAACTTATTCATGTAATGTACCTACATCGAACTCTCAGTTGTCTTAATAATAGCTAATATATAAGTATATAGTATACAAAACAGCTTTATTCAAAAGACTTCGGTACATGACACAACTCGGTACAACTTAAAAACATTCAGTCGAATTGAGAACCTCCTCCTTTTTTGAAGTCGGTTAAAAAATACTATTTCACTTAATACTACTCTATTAAAACTAACATACTCTATAAAACCAAACCCTATTAACAAAACTCGTTCCGGGCCCTCTCAGATGCAAAGGTGCCCATCACACTCGATGCGTTCCCACACTGAATTGCGATAGACAGCCTTTGAATATATTGATAATATATATTGATTATGCGTTTAAACACATACCTACAGTGTTTATTGTTAAACAGCCTGTCTACCACAGATAGCCTGCCATCGTCGCGCAAAGCACGCGTCGAATATAAATGTGTTACCAACACCGCGTCATAAAAAGATCTTATTATTGGGTGCTTTAGTATTATCAGTGGCACACCTTGGGAGCTATGTAGAAGATCTTAATTCGAAGATTGTCAAATCCACCTAAATCTATTGCTATTTTATTATTGAAGTAAAATTTTACATTTAGGTAAAATATGTAAGTACGTAAAGATTCAACCTCAAAACAAGCTTGTAGGATTTTTGGAATGAGTTTAAATCGTGGCAGACATGCTGAACTAAATAATCGTTAATGAGCGTAATAGTGTAAAGGAAGGGATTAAAGGGTCAGTAAGGTCAGTTGCACCACTTTGTCTGACACCGTTCACTAATATAATAGTAGCTAATTGCTGATTACTCTGTCAATTGTGGTTGAATGTTCAGTTGACGCTTCTTTATCTGTATCTATCGCCACAGGTACCTACTACAACTAATAATCTGCAATATACTTGCAAAGAAGAAAAAAGGTACAGGCGGGCATAGAATACGGTGGATATATTAGATTTCTATACATTTTCGGTAACAAAAAAGGAAAGTTTCATACAATCAACCTAGGACATTTTGGGAAACCTAGTGGATCTTGCTCAGCATCATGGACTCTATCACCCTACCAATTTTTATCAAAATCGGAAACGTGATCCAAATGTACAAACTTAACGGGAATTGCTCACGTATGCTATTTTTTGTAATCTGTTTCGGAATGCTGAAATCCCCATAAACACCGATAAGCCTGAACCCCAGCATCGTTCGGGGCCGAGATACATGATAATGAGTTCTTGTGTGGGTCAGTGGCGAAGATTTGATTGGATCGAGCAAAGCGGAGACGTAAAGCCAATACACGTGAAAGGCACAATTCGAAACATATGTGGAAAAATGTTAATGGAGAAAGGTTTTTGAACGTGAGTTCTAATTTTTGTATGAAATATACATACATACATACATACAATCACGCCTGTATCCCATAAAGGGGTAGGCAGAGCACATGAAACTACTAAAGCTTCAGGGCCACTCTTAGCAAATAAGGGGTTAAAAGAAAACGAAACTGTGGCATTGCAGTGACAGGTTGCCAGCCTCTCGCCTACACCACAATTTAACCCATTTGTATGAAACTTGTAACGTGGTTTAAAGTTTATTTAAGTATTTTAAACACATTTATATTGTAGCCTAATCCAATAACTGCTTTTTAAATGAACATACGGAGAGTATACCTACTTACAGTATTTATCTTGCCAATCTTTTCAAATATTGCCAATCTTGCCATGCCACTCGTCTAGTGTTTCACCTAAGTGAAATGAAGAGCGATGAATGTTATATAGGCAAAAGAAAGTTAATGATTAATGTTTAGGTATGGAGAGCAAAGTGTAGACTCAGTCAATGTTGGATGGATTGTGTGAATGGATAGGAGTGAGTGGTGAGGTGATGAAAGGTAGACTGGAAGAGAAATCCATGTTGTGCTGGCGCCACATAACGTGAAATAAGAGCAGGATGAAAAAAAAGAGATCCACTTCATCAGTATATCCATCTATAAAGCTAGCAGTTAGATATAGTGAACAGTGAAAATAGGACTTAATTGCATAGTCCCAGTGTCCTAATATTTAGTTTGCATTTGCCGAACTAAAGCAAACTCATCCAGTTAGCTATTCTAATTGTCCTAGAACTAACTTGACCAGTTACGAAATTTATGCAACTATTCTAAAACAATTCAGCACTGAGTGTACTGTCGCCGTCAGAAATATCGGAGCAGGCAGGGTGCTCACAAATATCTGAACACGCCTATATTGTTAGGGCTTCAGAGTCCGTGTTCAGGCCCCGTAGCCGAATGGCATTTCTGCTACGCGAAACGCCACCGAAATGCCGCAAAAATGTAGTCTGACTCTGTCTCGCCAATGCGCAAGAGCGATAGAAATAGATAGCTACGACAGAGATATTATCGTGAGCGTTTGTGTATTCGGCTACGCACACTGATGGCGACTGTGTCCAGACATCGTAGAATTCAATGTGTATGACATTGCATCTTATGTCTTTCATTATAAGGCATGAAATGTTTATTATCTGTGCCCTATTTCGTGAGCATCTCGGCAGTAGTTTCAAGTTGTCCAAGGAACTTTTTGAAGCAACATTAAGCGTTCGGGAAGTGCATTTAGTTTGTTTGTAAGATCGAAGTGGTTGTGCTAATGGAGTCTGTCCGATCGCCGATCGGACACAATAGCGCTAGAGCACAGTATAATAAAGAGTACTATCGTATAGTATGGCCACTCCCGCTCCCCGCTGAAAGTGCCGCCCACCCGCTGTCGGTTACCTCACAGTTACCGTCTGTCAAAAACGCGAACAGTCGACCTGTCATATTTCACTCATACAAGCATGGTACGCGTTCACCTACACGACTTTAGGGCCTTATCACACTTGCGATTTACAAGCGAGGCGAGAGCGAAGCGAGCGCGCAGCGAGTTCGTCGCGAGCCCGTAACTAATTCGCAGCGAGTGCGTCGCGAATTCGCCGCGAGCGCGTAACGAATACGCTGCGTATTCGCTGAAAGTGATCTGCGTCTTAGACAGTCGCTTACATAATGGATTCCGACGACGAAACACTTCTGTTAGCTTTATTGCTTCGAAGAAGTAAGAAACGAAAACTAAAGCAGAAACGGCGTGTTTGGGAGGATCCATTTTTAAGTAATCGACTGTAAGAGAGCGACTATTATGTGCTGTTTTGTGAACGAATCAAAAATAATCCCAAAATATTTCGTTCCTATATGCGCCCATAGAACGGGACGATTTTGAATTTCGATTATAAATGCCTCGATATCGATTCCAACAGTGTTTGATTGTTCCGCCATTGTTACTGTCCGCTCACACTCGTAGATAATAAACTACTACAAATGATAGGATTAAACTAAAGTGGGTAGAAATGAATTTTGCTGACGAAGGTACAGCATATCTAGACGCGGCGAACTCGCTACGAAATCGTTGCGCGCTCGCGGCGAAGTCGCGACGCACTCGCTGCGAATTGGTAACGGGCTCGCGACGAACTCGCTGCGCGCTCGCTTCGCTTTCGCCTCGCTTGTAAATCGCAAGTGTGATAAGGCCCTTAGAATTTGTGCTAGGAACGCGCTTTCACGCGAGCACCCTCTTTCATACATTTATTTTGATCGTCACTATCGCCAACTTGTCCGAGGTGTGACTAAAGTGACACGAAGATTTCCTATTTTATTGTGATTATTTTGAATAACCTATCCACAAAATTAAAATTTTGATAAAACCCCCGAAATAGTAGACCGATTTTCATGAAACATGGCTAAGAACACTCCCGACTAACTCAGCTTTCATATAAAAAAAAAACTAAATCTGAATCGGTTCATCCGTTCGGGAGCTACGATGCCACAGACAGGCACACACACAGACAGACAGACAGACAGACAGACAGACAAACGTACAGACAGACAGACACGTGAAACTTATAACACGCCGTCCTTTTTGCGTCTCAATCGAGACGAAGGTTTTAGGATCTCATCCACATGGAATCCTGTCATTAATAAGTGTAGGCGGAAAATAATATCGACAGTCATTAAATCGAATATCGTCAGTGTTGTATGTCGAGTATTGTCGACAGAGTAACATCCCTAGTGCGCAAACAGTTCAAGTTGATAATCAAAACCAAGTGCGGGTAGTTCGAAAAACTCGCGCGGCTGTCAGAAGGTGTTGATGTCATTTCAAGCCAGTCTTCTCCGAGACCACGGGGACAACGCCGTGTTTGAAACGTTGGAGGTCAGTTTAATATGTAGTTATACGCGATTAAGTCCCGATTTTAAAAATAATTATGTGTAATAATCGTGAAAGTTTAAATCAGTGAATTACCTATCATTTCATAAATTTTATTTAACATCCAAACTCAAACTAAAGATAGACCCTTTCATTTCTCCATCCAATTTATTACTTAAAAAAGTTCTACTAGACCGAAAATTCTAACATCCATCCAATAAAGCTATGTAACCAGTATCAATTGATGAGAAAACTTGAAACCCTAATGATGCGTGCCGGCTAGGTACAGTTCGAGAGCAACATAAGTAAGAATACGTTATACGTTACACTCTCGAGCAAAGGAATGGAATTACTTTACTTATAGTTAACATTAAACCAGTTGTTCTTAGTTTCCAAATTTAATACAAATAACAATGTGGTAATTTTCGTAGTTTTGGGCGGAGAAAATGGAACCTGAGTAGTGATTCAATTTCTTCACTGTGAGTGTTGAAGAAAGACTAGCCTTGGTATTCATAACATAACCCACGAATAAAAATAAACTTTAAAGGCCCACTTGCACCAACCACTTAACTCCCCTTTACTGGGCTGTCATCTGTCAAAGTCCATATAAAATTGGTTAACCCATGGGTTAACCGACCATTTTCGTTGGTGCAAGTAAGTGGCCCTAACAATATTAAACCCCAGAATCCCACTCATACTTAGAGAAAGTAGAACAATATCCATTAGCGGATCTCGATAATATTGATTATAATTATTTTAATTCAAATTCTTTTTATAAGGGCTTATTTAGGTACAGGGTGTGAGAACTCGCATACAAGTTTCATTAATTACATTGAGGTACCTATTTGATTGATGTGCTGAATTGTATTATGTAACCTCAACAGCCAATATAACTAAAATCGCATGCAAGTTCAGGCGCCGTCTAAATGAGTATTTAAGGCTATTATGCGTTGCCTGTCAGTATCTAAGAAACAAAGCTCTTTTGTATATTAGATTTATTGTAAAAGTTTGAAAATATTCTTAAATACACCAACAAGCACAATGTATTTCTATAGTCGACCCCGGAGATTAGGGAGAAACTACGAAAGTTGAGAGCGACAACTTGTCGGAAAAGTAGTACTTTAAACTTCTGTATTGTTAAGTTGCTTAGTGATTTATGTGTAGACTTATGGCATTTATGTTGATATATTGTGCACTAAGGCACGAAGTTTAACGACTACCTAGATAGAGAGACTTTAGTAACATGTAAATATTTTAATGACCGAGCATAATCGAAGCTAATTGATTCTTACAAACAAAATGTATGTCGATTGTTAGGAAAATAAATCAAAAATGGAAATATATATATAGCAAGACGAGGAATAAAATAGAAAATAAATTCAACACTATTTTAAATACACTCACTATGTATAGGTATTGCGTTATTAGGTACCATAGAGACAATCATATATATTATTTCAGTAAAGTTTTTTAGTTGGACTATACTTAAATCAAAACACTCAAAATCATAATAGGATAATCGTCATGCTGAGCTAAAGCTGTTATAAAAAGTGTGAGATTGCCCAAATAATAGAAACTTCCAACAATAATACAGCCATTGTTCCTAATACCGCTAAGCTGGCAGTACCTAAGAACGGACTTGTCCCTTATACCCATTAAACGAAGATGCCTTCTTTAATCTGATAGCCTTTCTACAAAAACTGACGGTACTTTGCCTTTATTTTCATCGTTTGAGTTCATAAATGTAACGATATTTTTCTTCAACTCGCTTCTTGATCTCACGTGTTCTCTGTAGAGAACACGTGATTTGTAAATCAACCTTTATGACTTGCACCTTTGCGTTGTTTTTAGAAATGAATAGTTAAAGAACTTACGAGCTTCTCTAAATAATTAAGCGGGAACCCGTGGAAGTCGAAAAGTCTACAAAGTCGATCATCGTCCTCACGGTTGGCCGGCCTTGGTGGGACCCTTGTCACACCTGCCACTTTTTGTTAACAAACACGATTTTCGATAGAGTGAATGGAATCTTGCACAAGAGATCAATATTAAATATTTGTAGGGCTCGAATTCGTGACGAGGTAATAACAGAATACGAGTTACCGTTAGCAGGGTTACAAAATTTTGGTTCTTAGTCTTTATTTAAAGATGAGCTACTTAACTAAAAGCAGAAGATGATATTTAAAGAATGTTTGAGGTGCTTTGGATTTTTTTGTTTAAGTATAAAGTTTTGCGATTTTTTAAATACTTAATATGGGTATAAATCTACGAAACTAAACTACTTGATGTTAATTTTGTTCGTTGAAAGAAAGAAAACAACTTGTATCAAAAATGACAGTACGAACAAAGAAACTTATTTAATCTTTGAAGCCGAGTTCATTCCGTAGCCAAGTCAAGTGGTGGAAACTCCAAACACTGGCAAGCCGCTTATGCTGCCGAATTCGCACTGACTTGAAAATTTAATGAAAGAGTCGGCGCCGTTGTGTATAGTGGACCTAAAGGTACAGTCAGTGAGTGTATTTATTTTTCACATTATTCCAGATATCCATATCCATACTTCCATACTAATACTATATAATATTATAAATGGGAAAGTGCGTGTGTCTGTTTGTTTGTCCTTCTTTCACGGCAAAACGGAGCGACGAATTGACGTGTGATTTTTTAGGTGAAGATAGTTAAGGGATGGATAGTGACACAGGCTACTTTTTGTCTCTTTCTAACGCGAGCGAAGCAGCGGGCAAAAGTTAGCCTTTTCATATATTGTGTGGTCAGTTATATGATATGCAACTTATATTACAAGTTCAGAAAATAGGCCAGCGATTTCGAGAGTGTTTTAATGTCACAGGAAAACTGAGTATCTAAAAATTTTTGTAGGTATAAAAATAAACCAAATTAAGTTGACAGAATAATTTCTAGTGTATGATTTTTCCAAAAGCCACGAACAAATTGAAACTCAATAAATTCAGATAGGTATTTTTAAAATTCAGCGAATTAAAGCATTTCAGGAATTCGCTATTTATGGAGTGGGAGAAACGAAAATTATTTTTATAACTTTGTCGAATTAATTTTTTTTTTCTTTCCCTCTTATATCTCTGCAGACTTGGATAAGATGCGGTATTACGGTCAGTGTCAGAAGAGTATGATACTTAGGTCTTATATTATTGAGCGATACACTTATTTCATTGTTTGTTTTGTGTCTGCCCGTGACCATGAACGTGACTTGACGTTCGAAACGTAGGGCTTAATAATATATAGTACATTACGATACAAGTGCATAAAAAAGGAAGTTCGAAACGAGTGGCGATAAATTAAAACACGACCGAAGGGAGTGTTTTAAATGACGAGTTACGAATTTCCTTTTCGACGTGTATCGTCGACGTTTTTCAACGATGAGCCTCCGAAGTTTCGGCCTAGCATATAATGAACCACTTCTCGCACTAGTGCGTTTAAAAAACGCCATCTGTGCTGAAAAACATGTTATGCTATTAAGTCCTGTTTTAGTTTAAAAAAAAGTGGCAACTGGCAATCAATCTAGGTGTTGCATAGAAACCATGGGGCACCCTAGAATCTATATCAAAGGCATTCGCATTTTACCCGAGTGGGTGAGTGCGTATCAAATCAATACAACAGCTCAAGGTGTCTTCCCAGCAGTGGGCACTAAATTAGGCTAAAAACATCACTGTGCATTATAAAAAATAAATAAATAAATATTGGGGACACCTTACACAGATCAACTTAGCCCCAAACTAAGCATAGCTTGTACTAAATAAGGGTGCGAAGCGACGATATACATACTTAATAGATAAATACATACTTATTATATACATAGAAAACATCCATAACTCAGGAACAAATCGTCACTACTTTTAAAAAAACTTGTATCTTCGTCTGTCAATGAAAAGAAAATTGTGGTAAGTATGTATGGAATGCATACAGACTTACTGCGTTTTAACTTTGAGGAACAGCGTGAGATACGAGATTTTTTAAAAGTAGTGACGAAATATCTGTGCTCATCACACAAATAAATGCCCTTACCGGGATTCGAACCCAGGACCGCGGCTTAGCAGGCAGGGTCACTACCGACTGAGCCAGACCGGTCGGCATTATATCGATTGCAACGGACTGTACAATTCTAATCGTGCGGTTTGCGTGTCCTTTTTAGGTTCACGCAACATTGTGTGCATTGCTCTATCTTGCTTAGCCCTTATACGTATTTCGTTGGAACTTAATGAAAGGGAATTTAGAAAATTGTGTGCTGGATTAGAAAAGAGTTCACATTGCGATCAGTAATTAAAGGTATTAAGATATTTAAACAAGGCTATACCTATAATGGCCAGTTAAATTTATTATAAGATGATTTACCTACACTTAAAAATACCTAACCTATTTTTATGAAATTACATAGCTCACACCTGCATTCCCAAGAGGGGTAGGTAGAGCACATGAAACTGCTCAAGTTAAAAAACGTGATAAAATAGTCGTAACCAAACCCAACAAACAAAACACGAACAGTTAGTTACTGTAGAATCTCTTATTATTTTATAGGTTTATTCTGTCTGATGTAATATAAAATACGATACATGCAAGCAATTGTCATAGTAACGGTGAGAAAAGTTATCTTCACGCGACGGCAAGAAAGCGTGCAAAGTAAGCCTGGTTCAAGGGCCTGACAGCGGTCGATGCCAAGGCCACCGTAGTGTGCGCTCGGCCTTTTGTTGTGAATGGAAGTTCACACACGCCGCACGGTAGCTGCTTACTGCTTTGCTTGCTTTAAGAAAGTATTTTTATTTTCTTTCAAACAGCTTCTGTATGCCGTAAAAACTTATTTTTACTCCTTATATTCTGATAAAATGCCCAAAAATGTGTTTATTACAACTTTATATGCCACATTGTGTGTCCATCGACGGCATCGCCGCAGTCTGCATCGTGCAATTATGAGTATTATGACCACTGGAGTTGCAGCCATCGGTGATAACTTTGATAATTGTATTATGACCACGACAGGTCATCTCGCGGCGACATACTCCCGCGGGTCCGTTTCTCGAAAGGTAAGCCTTGTATTATTACAAGTGCGCGAACTGTCAAATCGTATGGGTTGTCATGGAAACATACTTGTAATACAAGGCTTGTACCTTTCGAGAAACGGGCCACAGGACTCAGGAGGTTAAAATTACAACACTAAATTACAATCTGTAGAACTCTCTTATGTTGAATAGGTATGGAATGACCGCAACACAAGACCATGAACTCAGTTGACCGTGACATTAGAAATTTCATGCGAATTGGACATACACGAACACTAGGAAATTGTACGAACAATATGGCTGCCATAAAAAAATCTTTATTACCTTCATTAATAATGGTTATATAACTTCAAGCTTATTAATTGTTGTAGGTACTTAATTGACACGATGTCCTGTGTACGTAGCCGAATTGCACAAACATTCACGAAACGCTCACTAATCGTTACGCTGGTAGATATTTATCTCTATCGCTCTTGCTTATTGGCGCGAGCCTGACTACCTTTCGCGGCGTTTCGTTTTCGTTTCGCGGTTATATATAGGATATATAATTTCATATATAAAGTCAGAGATACACTTACAATTTTATACCTCTATGTCTTCGTGCATTATTCTATTGAATTCAAGTTCCTTATCTTGTAAAGTACACAGGTCCAGTCTCTCGGTATCAAATCCTCAGAACCGCCACACACTAAAATTGAAAAGATAAATTCAAGTAATATCCGCTTCGAGCTAAGCTGGGGTATTCCATAAAAGTCTGTACAATAGATTTAGAAATGTTACTCAGCTTACCAGTATCATACCACATTGGATCGATTCGCGCTTCCTTCCAAAGTTTAAGCAAGACAAAACACATGCAATTTCTGATTTATCAGGAAAGTGTCATGGAGAAGCCGTATGTGAATATAAATAATGCTCTTGCCCCCAACTTCTAGTATTTTCCAAGTAAACCCAGTATAAATCGTAATCTCATTTTCCCAGTAGAACCAGTATCGAGATTGTATTTAAGCATCCGTTCAGGCAAGTCACAGAGAACCTCCTATAGAGTAGCAATCTTGTATATTTTGTTCGCGATACGAGTCACCAGTGTTTGGGGTGCGAGGAGCGGGCGGGGAATGTGTTAAGCGCGCTGTGATTGGCCGTTTCAAGGACGGCGGGCAGTCGCGCCAGATGAAAAGGGACAGAAGTATGACTGTCCCTCTACTGACGCGTAAGTGGCCAATGTAAGTTGACCTATGCTGGCTCTGAATAAATTATAAATATGACTTATTTGTGGAATGTAATGCCGTCTGTTTTTAAATTTGAGCTTCTTTGTTACCTTTCCACACTATTTCACATTACAGGTGGACATCTTTAAGGCATCAAAATACCCTTTTCCAATTTTTTAGTGCGAAAAACACGCGCTGCTTTCGGGTCTGTTACTTGGTCGACACTGATCGGGCACGGCGAGCGCCCGTGCTTATATCAGTGCAAATACTAGGAAGGCTGGCGACCGCGAGTCGTCTTGTAATGGATGTCTATAGGGGTTGGTCTGTGAGGCATGTCCTCTGGCATGGTCCTACTTCGCTAGGCGAATCCTTACAAGATGGAATAGCCCAGGCTCCGTAGCCGAATGGCATTTCTGCGACGCGAAACGCCGCCGAAACGACTCAGAAAAGTAATCTGACTCTGTCGCGCCAATATGCAAGAGGGATAGAGATAGATAGCTACGAAAGAGATATTATCGTGAGCGTTTGTGCATTCGGCTACGCACACTGAACCTAATACTATCTAACAGTTTATCGCTCGCCCCTTGAAATTTGAAACAAAAAAATATAGAGTCTGGCTAATGAAAGTTGAGCCCGAAAAAACGTGGCAATTTCAAAAATATTGGAGCTGGCAACACATTGATAACATGGTTTCTTTTTTATTAATTCTAATTAATTTACAGCACTTACTTTACTAATTTTTATGGTGTTATTCATTATTATTTATAGATTTCGCTGTTAACTTTTACCGAAATTCGTTAAAGTGACAGTCACACTGACAGATGACAATCGACGGTATGACATCCAGAGTTGCTGTTTTAAAAAAATACTGGGTTCAACTTTCATTAGCCAGACTCTACGAAGATACTACTGGCAACCAGTGTAATCTATAAACTCAATGTAAAATGATACAGTTACTGTGTCATTCTGACAAAGTTTCTACAAATTGCAAAATCGCTTTCTCACTTGATTTTTGTAACAGCATTTGGCGATGATGGTTCCTATATTTTTTTGTAGTGGCGGCGTGCACGGGTCTCTTGAGCAAGGGCCACGCGAAGGATAAAAGCGAGCCTTCCTTATATAAGGTGTTTCCAAATTAGTCATGGATATTTTTACGGCTGATAGTACTCCGCTTACTGGAGTATATTTATGTATGAAACATAATAGGTTTTGTTATAGTCGCCCTAAAGCATTTAAATGTCCAATTAACACGAAGATCAAAGGGCAAGCAGGACAATTGAAATGTTTTCACTTGCTAGTTGCTTTCTGCTCGAACATTGTTTAAATGCCAATAAATGGTACAATTAACGGTCGTGAAGTTTTATCCACTTCTCATTTGAAACCAGAATGTTTTTTTATTGACTTTAAATGTCGCGATTTTTACGAGCGTCGTATTCTTATTCGATTTTTAATATGAACTCCTCTATTTATTATAGAATTTTGCATCCTCAGCCCTTCGTGAAATACGTTTCTCAAATATTTTTAATAAGCGTCACAAATTATACCATGTACCATAATAACTACGACGATACAACACAGAGCGGCAAACTTTCCTAACAACTACTTTATCATTTCATTACAATATTTCATGCAGGAAACATTTTCTAGAGCGCAAACTAATTTTCATCTCGAAAAGTGCTCTCCGTACCTGGTCAGGAAATTAATTTCAGCACAATAGCACTCTGAAACTGGCAGAGACATTTTATTTCTGTCGTGGAATTAAATCTGACTGTCAAGAATCTGTTGTAACACTTCCCACGCATTTGTTTTCGAACGTTTAAGCAATTAAACAATTATTAATGGACTTTTAGAGATATAGTTACGGAATTTACCTGCTTAGGACTTTTTCCAATTGACAACAAAACAATAGTCATGCATTGACAATAGAAAAGTGTCTTTTGAAATCGGCTTATACTATATATCGCCGTGATTTGCGTGGGCGACGGTCGCGCGACCGTCGCCGTCGCGTCTCATACTTCCATATCGATAAGGTTTGATTTCGTATGCGTCGCATCGCCGTCGCGCGACCATCGCGCGACCGGTGCCCACGCAAGTAAGTAAAGTAAGTATTAGTTTAAATCTCAAATAATACCACATACTAGTACTGAACCCTCTTCGCGGTTTTGATGAATCCTAATCAGGAAGAAATTCCCTTTATTTTTTTTTGTCAAAAGACCGATCTCACCCTATAAAGCTCCGAGTTGGCAAAAAGTGCATTTGGCCGTATTACAAATAAAATATAAAAGAATATTTCCGAAACCAAATAACTGAAGAATTTGTGAAAACGAAGCCTTTCATTCGATTTGAGGGTAGACATGATAAATTATGATGAACGAGTCTTTTCATAACGTGTCGTGGCCGTGACAGCGCGCGCTTTGATTTCCGCCGATCGACGGCTTTATTCGGTTCTGCCAGTTTTTCCTCCGAAATTGCGGAAAACGCTTTACCTTCCCTATTTGTTATTCACACTTTCGTGGCACCAATGGCAACGAATTTTGAGAGTATAACAAATTGTTATTCTTACATATTATGGCATATTCATTCATTGGGTGTAACAGGGTTTGTTGCTTATTTTAAGGGCATTTTCAGAATTTGGGAACCCCCAATTAGCGTTAGTTGTTAACAAAAAATAACTCGCTGTCAGTTTTGGGACAACAATCAAGCATTCTACAAATTTACTTTTTTACATTCTGAATGTAGATTATCGCTTAAAGTTTAACGGCCTTATTCATAAAAAGTTACAACCTATTTAAAACGTTGTTGATGTGCGGATGTCAAAAAACCTTATTCATAAACGCACATTAGCGCTAAACAGTACATCATCTGTTGTGTAAATCCTCGAAATTTTAAAATGAGCCCGACCCCAGTTTAACGGGATTTTAGCGCTATAATACAAGATGGCCGCCTCACATCAGCTGGCTTTTGACAGCAACTCATGAACCCTCTGAGACGAGTGTTTGTTGCCTGTTCTTACATTTTCTCAGAAAAATGTATTATGTGTAATTAAATTGACAAGCTAAAATTATTATGAAGTGGCGCAAAACCAAAATAATATGTGTTGTGTGAAATGCGAGCTACTTATATACCTAAACTGAAGGAGGTAACAGACTTTTGATCGTGTCGAAGAAAAAGTGCATTATATAGGGAACGAGTTCAGAGGCGAGGTGGCAGAAATAGGTATGTAAACCCTTTAGTTTTCATTACTTATCTACTTGCCGACGTCTCTTATCAGGCGTGCCAGTCCTTTCCATATGTACTTCAAACTTCAAATCGTACTAGATATAGGAAAGGACTCGCGCGTGAGAACGCACGGTTGTGCTAGACCACTTAAATTTAAGTTATTTCTACAACAAACAGGTTAAATATAAGATACCTTAGCTTAGTAAGGTGGTATCAAAAGCATAATAATATGGTCTCCATCTGGAGATGAATAACAATCCTATTGTATTTGCATTACAGTCACCCTCATGTTATTACCTGTAGATATACTGCAATGTTTGTTTGATTACCATGCTGCAAAATTATAATGTTGAAATATATAATATGTCATGTTTTGCAGCCTGATGTTAATTAAAAATAACAATTTACTTTCAATATAGGGACAAATCAAATTATTTTATTATAATTATATTTTTATCAGTTTATAATTTACTTTCAGGTAAAAATGTTGTCTGGCAGTAATGAAACTTTCAATGAAGCGATGCAACCTATGCTGGCATGTTACTGGAAAAGTTGTGTCCAATTTGGCCATCAAGTGAAAAAAAGTCATCACAGGTAAAATGTTTGTATTATTTACCTAGGTACCAATTTTTTCCCATATCTCATCGCCAGAGGTTAGCTATTTTCCTACTAATTTATCATATTAGTATGAAAGTAGCTCACCCCGCCGACCATCACAAATAACATAACAACATAGGTAAGTACAATTGTATTTTTTACTGCCACTCAACTGTCCTTTATATTACTCCGGTAAGCATTTTATTCTACAATATAATATGCAAAGGAACCTAGCACAAAAATGTATGGTTTAGGTACATTTTACACTCATGGATGTACCTATTTGTATATAATTTTATATTTTACCTGAGCTTCCTTTAGTATTAACACTTTCGCTACCAAGAACCCGACTGTCGGGTACACCGCTCGTAGAAGCGTAATGTAGCGAAAATGTCGTAGCGCCGCGTAGAGCCCGGTTTCGAAAGTGTTAATTTTCATTTAGCCCGTCCCTGTCACATTTGACTTGCTGCCATGCATCGGGCAAGGACAAAATGGAATGGAATGTAAGTAAAAATAGAATTGCTATGTCCTATTAAATTTGCAATAATAGATAAATGATTACTGCCTACTCACTTCACTAACCAACTGGAGTGAGTTCAAATGACATTTTTACATAAATTTTTCATATAAAAAATGTATGTAATGTAATGTACATTTCAACTGGGCAAATAAAACAAATCATAATGTTTATTTAGGAAAATTAAACTAGACTTTCCTCTTATTAAAAATATTTATTTACATTTGCTCAAAATCATGGTAGTTTATAGTTTTCATTTGTTACAGTTTGCTGCCTCCCTCTGCTGGCTCGGCCCCAAGCTGAAGATGGAATTGTCAGAATCTGAAAAAGACACATCAGACATAAATAAAATATTTTTAATGAACATGTTTTTCTTTCATTTCTTTCATTTCTGAAAGTAGCGCCAGTGACAGAGAAATTGAGAGGAAGTAGATTAGCATGGTATGGGCATGTAATGCGGAGGGATGAAAGCAATGTTATAAAACGAGTGGTAAATATGAAAGTGGATGGATACAATGGTAGTGGAAGGCCTAAGAAAAGATGGATGGAATGTGTGAACAGCGATATGAGAGTGAAAGGTATTAGTATGGAAATGACGGCTGATAGAGAGAAATGGAGGAAGATGATCTGCTGCGCCGACCCCAAATAATGGGAAAAGGGCAAGGGAATGATGATGATGATGATGATGTTTTTCTTTCATTTCTTGCTATTTATGTGATAGTCCTAATTTTAATTATAGATTGTACTAGTAAGTAAATTTATTTAAGAAGAAACACAAGTTTTATATATTACACGGGCAATGTCCGGTGGACAAGTGCCCAAACTAGGCTAGGAGTGTTTACTCCACAGTACAGAAGACAATCTTATTAACTCTCTTTATATAGCATGATTTATAATAACATAGATAACCTAAAAATTACATTTTAGTTTTGTTCATGAGTAAACTACATCAAGACACGTATGTACCTACTAGCTTTTGCCCGCGGCTTCGCTTAGAAAGTGGAAAAAAGTTGCCTATGTCACTCTCCATCCCTTCACCTATCTCCACTTAAAAAATCACGTCAATTTGTCTCCGTTTTGCCGTGAAAGACGGACAAACAACACTTTCCCATTTATAATATTAGTAAGAACAAAATAACCACAAGCAGGTTTGATTTATTACTATTAGAGTAGGTCTAGGTATCGTTATCGTTCAACTCAAGTTCATACAAACATGACTGACAAGGGACACTACTCGTACCATTACAACAGTGTATATTAAGAAATAAATATACAAGTGTAAGCTTACCTGGTTTGTCTTCATGGATCATAGATGCGGATTATATTATTGTCAATGTTGGAAAGTTAAGAAAGGCTCACAACGCGCGGATTGTATCAATTGTATGGTGGTCGCCGGTCGCCGGTCGCCGAGGTTAAAATAAAATCGCCCGTCACACGATCTTTATTTATGAATGTGCCACAGACGCTATTCCTATTCAAATATTAATATGAATTCAGATCACAGGTTAAATAAAACAATAAAACCATCCATCTAGTTCCTAAATTTACGATTTCCCTTCTAGAGCGGCTGTCAAATGGCTGTCAAACTTTTTTTTAATGTAGTGTTCAGCCACGTTTTTGTCTATGATTTGTCAATAATGCCAACATAATAAGCCTAAACAGTTCATCAAGTGCAAATTAGTTAAACCACCGCTAAAATGGGTTTATGAATACAACCTCATAACAACCGTGCAATAAGCCTAAACAGTTGTTTAACTAAAACGTACATCATCAACGATTTAAGGATTTTTTATGAATAAGGCCGTATGTAACTAACACAAAAAAAAAATTTCTTGCTTCATAATTATATTGTCACAAAACTGACAGTGAGTTAATATTTGTTAACAACTTATGCTAATTGAGGGGTTCCAAATTCTGAAAATGCCCTAAAAGTAAAATAAAAGTTAAAAGTAACCTTTCTCATTATTCGTCAAGTACTTTTGAAATTAAATGAATTGAAATTTTATCATACTTATTGGTTTCCAATTTTTCGTTGCATGTGTCTAATAGATTTCCGTTCTATACTTCGGAGATATACGTAAACGTTTTCTAGGTTCATAAGAACGCAATTGCAATTAAGATTCGATTCTATCTGACCATCTAAGGCTTCGCTACCAAAGGCTTCTCTTTAATTAAGTGATACTTAACACTTTTTAACTTCTACCCTAAGACATGTTTTTTGTTCCTATCCAACCCAATATGCTTTGTAATGTGTTGGCAATAAGGTACAAAGCGGTAGGACGTTTCGTATTCGATTTGCATCCAGCCAAACCGGTTTTACGGCCCTCGTATATCTCACATTACGAGTTTCCATTTTACAGCGCCATTTTATATGTAATTTTAGAACGTAATTTTAGCGGACTCGCTAAGTTGATGCCTCTTCGAAACTGTACTTTTAGTGGGTACTGGATGTTAGGAACCACTTTATATGGCAAAACACTTTACGATTCTTTGCAACATCTTGTTTGCGCTTCCTGAAAAATGTTCGTGTGGAGAAACAACAATTTTGTTTTTAAGTTTCCTTTTTGATAGTCGGTGACTATACTTTTCATCCAATAAATACAATATTTGTCGTAATTTATATTGTTCTAACAAACTCATTACTTTAGGTCACTGTAGTCTGTATATTATGAAGTTTCTATGGCACTATCAGACCAGTTTGATGATACCGTAATTAAATAATCAATGACCAATACAATACTACGGGAACAGAACATACATAACACACATTGCAAGTTAAATAAAAGCTAGTAAAAACTTTATTATCATTGGTAAATAGAAGACTGACATATTTTTGATACTTATCACATAAACTGATTCAGTAGACAAATTAATCTATTAGTAGACAGTTCAACTTTAAAATTCAATTAAAATGACTAAATACGAAAAGGGCTCGCAAAACGTGCCCTTCGAATAACAATGCCCCATGCGTATTATTCGAAAACTTCAGAATAATTAAATGGAATCCCAATTCGCTACGAAAACTTTGTTGGGAATCTACTGTTGCTTCCGGAGAGGCCTTTCAGCTGTCTTCCAACTTTATAGACTCATAGATCAATGGATACGGCCCTTGCTTTTGTACGCTTTGTGCTGTCGGCTGGTGTGTCCTGGTCTTGTATTTTTATTGCTAAACTGCACCGCTCTAGACTAGAGAATCGATAGCGTATGTCCCAGTGCTGGACACTGTCCGACGCAAGTAGTAAACACATTTACTTTAAAGCTGTGTCGAGATACTCCACACATTAGCTATGAGGAATCCGCTAAATGGGCAAATGCCTTTTTATTGATAACCATTGCTGATATGTCTTACTTGGAAAGCAGTACGAATAAAAAATAAAGATGGTTCTATTCGTATAACAGCAAATCTTTACCTAACAAGTGGTATATTTTTATCGTATCTGTACTAATAATAATTTACTGCCTATTTGCCAGTTATCTGTCTCAACGTGTCATAAGTAGGTATATGTTATAACACTTATCATCTCGAATGCATCTCTGAACCAGTGTGAAAATGATTCGCTATAACTATAATTGGTTAAGTGGTTAGTTGTACAAGATTAAGGATATTATGATGTACGATAAAGATTAATAAGTTAATACATAATAAATCGGTACAAAATGATTTTTTTTAATGTCAAAAATAGCCGAATTTCTGTTATCTCGTTACTATAGCTAGTTTACGGGTCCAATGAACGCAACTCAATTGCCTTGAACGGGCTTGCTAAAGACAAAACGGGCAGGTCTTGTTTTTTGTGATGTGACAATTACTGTTGCCGTTACTGGACACTGGACATAGTGGACATTGTAGTCGTTTGAGGAGTCGTCGAGCTTTCAGGCTTTATAACTTTGTGTTATTTTGTTACAACAACTAAGGACCAGTTGCATCAACCACAGTTAATAGATACAACGTCATGTAGCAGACGTCTATGGGAATTCCCATAGGTACATAAAATTTTGCGAAAGCTAAATTCGGTAACTGATGGTTTCGGACGATTTTCAGCACACATTACAGATGATTTAAAATGTCATACAACTTAACCGATACTTTTTCAGGGTTCCGTAGTCAACTAGGAACTCTTATAGTTTCGCCATGTGCCATGTCTGTCCGTCCGTTCGTCCGTGGATAATCTCAAGTTACCGTTAGCACTAGAAAGCTGAAGTTTGGTACCAATATGTATATCAATCACGACGACAAAGTGGTAAAATAAAAAGTGGGTGTTTTTCTTGAAACCTTAACGGGTGACATATTGTTGGATAAGTAGAAATAATCGCTCCAAAAGTAAAAAAAATGTGTACCTACACAACTCCCCCTAACCTTTGAACTATAAGTTTTAAAAATATGAAAAAAATCGGAAAGTAGAACTTTATAAATCTAGGAAAATTATTTTGAACGTGATAGATTGAACAGTTTTTAAATAAAATACGGGAAACTGCGGAACCTGAGACGCTCTTGGCCAGTTTTTTCGTAACGTTTTCTATATAGACTAAGCTCGCATCGCAATCGCAAATTGATGTGAAGTTGACACTTTTATCCGTTGTTAACGTACTAAAACTGTCACTTTAATGGGACTTCAAATGGTCACCATTTAATGTTCATTTCTTCTCCTGGCTTTCACCTAAGTATGATCTTCCGTATAAGGAAATCAAGGCTCATTAAGTCTTTAAAGGTACTGTTGTCGCACACATTGTCATATCTCGGTTTTCTAGAACACATTTCCATTCCTTTTACAGAATATTCTTGTTTACTTCTGTGGCCTATTTCAAAGACAATTGTCGCCTGACAGTTACACTTCGCCGTTCATTTCGTGTTCAACAAGGAAATATTGACGCTGAATAACAATTTTACTTATCATTTTTATCAACCCAGAAATAGGCACAGAATTGTCAGTGTCAATGTCACTGTGGTGAAATAGCCCACTGATTGTACGAAGCTAATACACAGTTTAAAAATTCAAAAGTTATAGTTAAATATACCTAATTTGCCTAAAATGTACGAGTATGGGTAACTGATAAAGGGTGTAGTTAATGTAGTTTTTAGATTATAAAGTGTTATATACGAGTCTTATCTAATAGGGCCCATTTACACGGTGCTAGAACTCTCATGCGATGCGAATTTCATTATATTGCAATATTTTTTGATGTTTGCTCACTTGTATTGTATGTCAACATTGTCAACCTCAACAGTCCGCAATGCAATTAAATTCGCGCGTCTTGTAAATGGGCCCATATAGAGTGAACACTGATTACTTATTATATGCTCATGTAGATAAATAGTATATTACCTACTAGGTGTAAAACAGGCTGCGCTGACTCCCAGCCGGTCTGCGCCTTGTAATGGGGTCTATTTGCGGGCTCAAATTACTCCAGTCCCCGTTACGGACAACCTGGAGCAGGCTTTGCTCGGAACTCGTTTTGTACTTGACTTGCTGGCTGGATCTAGAAGCTTCTGGTTAAAATGTAAATTCTTTAATTTAATAACATGATTAGCCAAAGTAAAATAGTCATCACTGCTATCGTCTGTAGCAGACAATTTGTGGTATAGTGTAGGTAACACTGGTAACAGTCATGAATCTTTTTTGATGGCTTAACAAGCCGATGTTAGAAGACTTAGAAGTAAGTAAAACAATAACAACAGGATTTTAGTGCAAGTAGGCTGTGCCCTAATTAGCTAATTGAGCAAATCCTCATGAAATAAATATAGTACCTGATTGTATACCTATTCATTTTTATCTAATCAGATTTTGTGTTGTTTCAGGTAAGTCACAGCTAGTCGACGAAATCCGTATGTTACCCACCTACGAGAAATGACGGGAAAGGTAAACAATCTTTGACTATTGACAATGCAGGAGGACATCATAGAGTAGGTATACCATTATTCTTGCTTCTAAATCATACTGACGAAATCAAATCTCTTATTTCTACGAAAAGTTTTAATTACAGTAAACCTCGCTTTACAGGTTTCCGGAGGAACCCTACAATAACCGCGTCTAAGGCACTGGTCCCACCAAAAAAGCGAGCAAGAACTTAAATGAAAATGAAATATTTATTTTTCAAGTAGGCATATTACAATGCGCATATGAACGTCAAATAAAGCTACGCCGGCTCTAACCCTACGCCTCAGCCTCGAGAAGATTTCAGTCCCCCCTCAGCTCCCTCCCTCCCTCCCTCCCTCTTATGGGCTATTGGCTATAAAAACGAATAAAAGATAGCCGCTCCCGTGTAAATAAAAGAGACGCGATGATAGCGCGGGCGAGTTAGTTCGTAGTTCGAGCTATGAACTACAAATCGCTCGCTCTCTCTTTTAGTTACAATGGGAGCGACTATCTTGTGTTCGTTTTTATAGCCGATAACTCATACCTTACTCGCTTCTGGTGGGACCAGTGCCTAACCTAAAGGATGACAGTGTATAGGTATTAAGTGTAATAACACTAGTAACCTCAGAGATACTTCAGCTTCAGACTTGCAATCTAGACCTCCCTTGCTAATAATGACAACCCTTCCGGAGCTTCGCTCATCAACATATCACACAGCCGATATCAATTATACAGAAGACAAGCTTGATATTATGTCAGCGGCCGATTGTAATATCCGCTATATTATGAAATTAACAGGCATATCGTGTAACGTAAAATCCGACCATTTAGCACAATTTGCCTTGTCGCGCTCGAGTTCATTCTTGAAGTCGTGCTTGATGTATGGATGGACTCGCGCGCGACAAGGCAAGTTGTGCTAAAGGGGCAGAAGTCTCTTTCCCATATTCGTCGGAGCTCCGCGACGCGGGCTGTAACTTCACTCCTTGCGCTGCTGGTCGGTGGATTGGTATTTCTGTTCAGTTTGTCCTTCGGGCATCTGAAACCCTACCCATCTATTGGTATGTAACTACCTTCACAACATTACACTGAATACAGGAACTATCGAATCAGTCTGATTTTCCGATTGGTCGCCGACATTTACATTAATTACCCGAGGTCTCCAAACGTCCTTCACGCCAGACGTCTGATGCATCGAGCCATCGAGAGTGAACCGACGCGGTCTGTCGCCCAAGCGGGCCATACCGCACACACACTGTGTTACGTAAACAAACATAACGGATTGGATAGACTTTACTTTCGTTTTGTAGTGGTTCCACTGCGTTAGGCTATCAAAAGAAATAGGTTTGATGGAAAAGTCAAATCCTTTTTTCATCCGAGGCCGGAGTAGGTAAACCTACTTTTATATAGTAACTAGATTCTGCCCGCGGCTTCGCTCGCGTTAAATTCTAAAATTGCGGAATTCTCCACACAAACTTCCACCCCCCATTTTAGGGAAGTAGGGGATTAGAAAGAGACGAAATGTAGCCTATGTCACTCTCCATCCTTTCAACTATCTCCACTCAAAAAATCACGTCAATTCGTCTCTCTGTTTTGCCGTGAAAGACGAACAAACAAACAGAGACACACACTTTCCCATTTATAATATTAGTATGGATTTAATATTTACAAAGCTTTTTGTACATACCTCTGAGCAATTTATTGATATAATATTATACTTCATTAAAACATATTGAATATTAACGTTGGATGGCAATTGCAACTGAAATTATGTTTTTCAAGGAATTCCTGCAATGCACAAAATTAACTGTTTTAATTAGTAATTACGTATCCAATACTGGGAAAGTCTGTTAATATAAGTTATTAATGTTATTATAATAAATTAGTCTTAATTACCTTTTATGAATATTGACCTCAATAATGGCTTGTTTTTCGTACAATAACAAATCGCAGTGTGAATAGCAATGTAACCGAGACTAAATATGTAGAATTAGGGCCATCATGCATCAACCACATCTGACAGACACATCATCGTCACGCAGCAGACGTCTATGGAACTTCCCATACAATAACATTTAACGAAATCTTTAACGGTGACAGACGGTTTGATGCACCCGGCCCTTAGAATGCAAAGAGTAAGTAACCGATGGTCAACAAGTAACCTTTAGAATTAGATAAACTTACCATTCTAGGCTACAAGTTACAATACTTACAATCGATTAAGAATTTGATTCTTAAATTTTAATTTCCATATCAAATTTTATGGGATATCAATTTGGTACAGTACCTATTTCTATTACCTTTTGAACTTATGTGCGAAATATCATTTGATATTAGTCAGTCGCTTTTCGGTGAAGGAAAACATCGTGAGGAAACCGGACTAATTCCAATAAGGCCTAGTTACCCTTCGGGTTGGAAGGTCAGGTGGCAGTCGCTTTCGTAAAACTAGTGCCTATGCCAAATCTTGGGATTAGTTGTCAATGCGGACCCCAGGCTCCCATGAGACCTATGATCGATGACCCCCTGATGATCTATTTCTATTACCAAGTTCCTATATCGAAATTGGCGTCGTGGACCAAAAAACTTTGAATAGGGAAGCAAAGCAATTGTCTTTGGTGTTGTTCAGAGGACATTGCGATTTCGGGTCGTCACAGAAGTTCCTATTGGTTTCTATCACGACGCTCCTCAATCAACCACCAAAGTTGAACTTCCCGGGGCTTTGTCATTAAGAGTTCTCCAAGCAACAGCATTATAGGTTTTCGAGAGGAAATAACTGACACAATATGAACCCACCTCATAGATTAATTTGCCATTAAGGCGAGATATATGAACCGTAGAAAATCATTCGACAATCTATCCTAGCAACCTAGCACCCGTGGGAAAAGCACGATAGATGTTCCTCGCCAAACCGCGTGTAACACTAAAACCATCATAAATCCAAAGCAATTTATGTCGAAGTTTTCCTTCGACGGAGTGCGGTGAAGCGAGCCGTTTAATTCAAAGGCATAATCGTCACGTGCCTACTAAACGGCCACATCTCAAAAAAAAATTTTTTCGAGAAATCGCATATCAAAGTTTTGACACAGTTATGTTTGTGCGTCAGTAATTTAGCTCTAATTGGGTTAATAATGTTATAAATTTGGGCTTGGTTTTTTCCTCAAATTTAATGAAACTGACAGTTCAAGTTCATAATAGAAATGTTTCTATAGGATAATTGTAATACATAAGTATGTCACATTTTCCTATATGTATATAATATGAGGACAAAACTCAAAAACTTTCTCGAAACTTTATATGTTGATATTTGGATTTGTGGCTGTATTATCGGCTACTAAGTTATAATCAAATTTATAGGTTTTATTTAAAATTGAATTGAATGTTTCTAAAATTCAGAAAAAGTGTTTTTAATAATATGAACAGTTTTGGAATAAAACGATAATTAAGGCCGAAATAATGTTTATACCTTTATAACTTTCAAATTCGTTGTTGGAAAAATATCCAGAAACCGTCAAATTATTGCCCATATAATACAAAACACAAAACTAGTACTTTAAACGTCATCAGCTGAGCCATTTTTGAGTTTTCTTTAGAAAACCCTTAATAAAAGGTCGTAAGTGCCACATTAACAATCACTTCCGAACGTCATGCCGTTATCTAGAACATCAATTTAATTTAGGTCTCATACTTTTACTGAAAATACCTGCTTTTTTAAAACAAAACTGCTAACTAAACATTATCACTATTTTTTTCTCACAATGATTACCTCTTTTTCGACAAACTAAGACTCCCATAAGCTTCTAATAATATAAATCTCATTTAAACATGTCCACACAGTTAAAATAAATACGACTAAGTACTTAAAACTCATTTTTTAAATTATTTTTAGGTAACAGTTTCTACTCACCCAAATGAGTAAATACGAGTATTTACTCGGTGCTTTGAGTAAATTACGGGTAAATACTCAGTATTTACTCACCCCTACCCATCTCTAGCTGTATTGCAGGAAAATAGTTGTCAATTTTTGTGAAGATGTTGCCATAATCTGTATGCATCTCCCAAAAAGGCTATAAAAGAGACATTTTATTTTTTCCGAATTCAGGTCGTAATTTGAATGATTCTGAAACCGAGTCTACAAAAATCTTAAAAATAAACATTTTTGAGATGTGGCCGTTTAGCAGGCTGGGACGATATTCCCACAAATTGGTACCCTGGGCAATTAGTGAATTAGAACCGAGCGGATTCCCTTCGAGATTTATTCGTAGCGATTCGGTTTGTAAAAAGGTCGCATTTCGGTTTTAATTAATTCTTGGAGTAAGTGGGAACTGTCGGAAGTAGGGAAATCATAAATAGGTGATTAAAAGATTAATTTCACATTGTTTAAATTAGTAGGCATCGCAACATCTACATCATTAATTAACGGTTACAAACCTATTCGCACACGAAACACGAGAAGGAGAAATGGAGTTCTGAGTAATAATTGTAATAAAACGAATTGTAATAAGTTGTACACGAAATTTTGTGAATATTCATAGTTAGTTAGTTTGATGACCGGTCTGGCCTAGCGCGTAGTGATCCTGCCTGCTAAGCCGCGGTCCCGGGTTCGAATCCCGGTAAGGGCATTTATTTGTGTCATGAACAAAGATATTTGTTCCTGAGTCATTATGGATGTTTTCTATGTATATAAGTATGTATTTATCTATATAAGTAAGTATATCGTCGCCTAGCACCCATATTACAAGCTTTGCTTAGTTTGGGGCTAGGTTGATCTTGTACCCTTGTACGGAACGAAAAGGTGTCCCCCAATATTTATTTATTTATTTATTTATTTAATCTCTAGTTCCTACTGTTGTCGGAGTTGACCAAACGTTAGCGTGTTCTATTTTTTCCACTATTAGCGGTACTGGAACTAATCATCCATAGTAGTTGTTTGTATTGCGGTGATTTAATGTCTCCGTTGTCGGAGAAAATCGCAATACCGTGGTGTCAGAGAAAATCAAAATATCAATAAGTGGAAAATAAAATGATTTGAAAATTATAAAGCAACCTTAGTACCCTTAGGTACTTACGGAACGTAAATATGTAGTTATACAATATTATACATAACAGACGTAGGTACATAAGAACATAGCAAGCTAAATGAAAATATAGAATAAATATTATGTTTATTTTAACCTGTTTTCTGTTCAATAGATCCTGTTTTCATACTTATCGTTTTGTTAGTAGCCTCCTTCAACAGTCTCGAGTGGATAAACGGTAATTAATACCTCTTTCATAATATTTTCTTTGAGCCGGCATCGGCACTTGTGTTCTTGTGTAACTGAATACCATGATCCTCTAATAAAAATAAAGATTAATTAAATATTGTCTACGTCGGCTTGGCTCCTTAAAAAATTCGTTGGTCATTTTTAAATGACTAAGTTAAGTTTAGACGTATTTTTTTTGTGTCTGAGTTGGCAGCAAAATGTTTCGGTATGCAAGTTATGATTTTAAGTCGTCTAGATATATTGAAGTGTCTACGAGCGACATGACTGATTCGCAGTGTGTAAGTTTCCAGTTTCAAACACTGGGAGTTATAAATATTATAGGTACAAGTAAGTACATAAAAATCGAGTATCACAATAAACAATCGAGTCAAACTCGCTTGTACAGGTACAACATCGTTTTAGAACAGCGTCGGACGCGGAGTAGCTTAAACCCCTTAAAACCTATAATTAACTTAATTACCAGGATTCCCGGTAATCTTCCGATCGATCGGCCCGGCATTTTCCGCGCCATCGCCCCATTGCTTTCAGTAAGAAAATCAACACGTCTTCAATTAGACACTTAGGCTTACGTGAAAGCCGATCCTTGTAACTGATATGTGATTAATCAGCTCCACCGGACCGGCTGAACGTCCGGGGTTCGAAATGTTGCTCTAACGTTCGAGAGTCAGGTTCTATAAACTCCAATTTGTCGTGACCTAGAGAGGCTAGAGATCCGATTTGTGTACGAAATCTTGGTTTGAGGATATCGGAATTCGGGGGTGCCTTTGTCGGCCATTATTAGTAGAGTTTAATTGACTTTAAGTTGTAAAGACACTGAGGAACCAATGAATAAACAAAAGAACCAATCTAATCGTGAACTTGTATGAAATATTGTTTTAGGACATAGATCAAGACTATCGCATCGGGAGTCCACTTGCTGGATATTTACTTAGTGACTACAGGCGAGTTGACTTCTTGAGTTATAATAACACTAAGTTCTCGCGTTTTGTACACATTTTTTAAAGACACACACGAGTACATCTCCATTGACATTTCGCTGGGACGTCAGTCTTCCGCGACCACGGCTAGTGCAACCTGGCCGAAACGTTTGGTAAAAGGTAATATTTAATGTTAGTTTATCGCCTTCGACCCGTAGTGTGTCTTTAAAAAATTGTAAAAACACCAAAGGAACGAACCAAGGATACAAGTTTTTCTTTAGACGTGGCATCTAATCTAGTCGATCTACTTACGCTGGGGCCTGCTTATACTGGTCTCTTGATGCTTCGTATCTCCTGCACGTGATGCGGTGTGCAATAAACTCCACGGCTGCAGATAATCCGTATAGAGACGGCGCTAATGTGATGGGACTCAGTATATCGGATTGCTTTGTTTGACTTGTAAGCTGTGCAAGGAGCTTCTAATAGCTAGTTTAATTAACATTACAGACTAGCGTTGGGTAGATAATAGCTACGCGGAAGGTTTGATAAACATCAGGTATTTTACAACTATTAGGGAACAAATCAAATTATTTTATTGAATATTTTTCGATTTGTTCCTTTTTCAAGTAGTCACACTACTATATATAAATTATAAATTTAAATAGATATCATACACGAAAGAAAAAACGACAGGGCCCACTGGTGGCCGAGCCGGGAATCGAACCCGGGGCTTTAGCCGCGTAAGCTGAAGACCCGGGTTCGATTCCCGGCTCGGCCATCAGTGGGCCCTGTCGTTTTTTCTTTCGTGTATGATATCTATTTAAATTTATAATCAGGTATTTTATTTAAACCAATAGAATATTACAAATAAAGTCACTAAAAACTCAAAAAAGGATGGATTTTTAAACCCTATTAGTAACATACCTATGCAATTATACATTGTTTTGTATACATATACAATTGTCACAATAAAAGGCTTTTCCATTAATTGCCTGTTGCATGCACTTCTCTGCATAACCAAACACGTGCTTAAAGTACTTAGCGTTCTAATGTTCATGTGAAAATTAAAAGTCGTTCGACTAATAGGCTCTAAGTAGTTCTTGAATGACGCTCTATCTACACTTCTAGAGAATGATGCCTCAGTCCTAACTCAAACGCTTAGGCAGCCACACAATACCATGATTATAACTTAGGTACCTGCATGACTCGTCCATGATTACTACCTGATTTATGCTCCACAAATCTTACTCCTGCGGTTTATCTTTCGAGTTACTAGACAATGCGAGTATCGGGCTGTATTCTAACTGCAGAGGTTGAATGACCACGACCAAGGCTGTTGCCACGAGGCACGCCGCACTATCCTTGCCTTTATCGTTACGATCAAGCTGCGCTGATCATTTGCATAAATCCTTTTTTGATTTCAACCGCTTTTTGTATTATATCGAAAAACTACAACAGCTTCCGCTGGTGTTGTAACCCAAAACTAAACTCTATTTTTATCTGTAACACGACTGTATTTAAATTCACGTGTTTGTGATTTTTAAGTGATCGTAAAAGAGAATCTTGGCGTCGGCACAGAACGAAGCGATACCGTTGAGAACAGGTTCCAGAGCTGAATTTAATAAAGTCTTCGCATTTTTACGATTCCAACCGTAAAAATATTGTGACTGATGAAATGCGTTGAATCCAAATGAAATGCGTTGCATGTTATAAAGCCATTCGCGGAGGTAAAAATGAGGTATGCGAACTTGTTTTGGATGAAGATATTTGGATAAACATAAAGAAGAAAGCCGGACGTTAATTCGTTATGTATATTTATCAGCCTCAGATTTTTTGTTTGCATCCCTATCTTTAGTACAAAGCTAAAGCAACAACATGAATGTAAAGTTAACTCACTAAGGCCCACTTGCACCAACCACTTAACTCAGGGTTAGTGGGCTGTCATCTGCCAAATTCTATATAAAATGGTGGGTGGTTGGTGCAAGTGGGCCTACACTACCTACACATTGGAAAAGTAAAACTGGTTTAGGGACATGTTTTGCAATTGTTATGTCAACTTATGTCATGATATGAAGTCGATATAAGTACTTTATTTTGAATTTGCTACTCACATCAGAAATACCAATTTCATTAAAAGGTCATATTATTGTAGGCACTATAATATTATAAGTATTACTTATCAGTTTTATATCAATTGCCGTGTATTTTATTGCACAACATTCGATTTCACTGCAACAGCTAAATAATTCACGCGAAACTCCACTCATCGAAACCGAAACTGAAATGTATCCAATACCGTGTTCCTGTGGGGGGCGTAAAGTTGAATTTTATATATTGGGGCGGCCGTCTGGCCCGGTCGGTGTGGCCACGCGGGAACATGACACGTGCGTCAAAATTATTCGGATGTGGCAAATGTTATAACAAAGTTATCTTAGGAAGGATCTATGTTTGCGGTTGTAAAACTAATAGTACGCATGCTTGAAATATATAAAGTCCGAAATAAGAATGGTGTAAAGGGGTGCAATTGATGATTCGACGCGACAACGATATATACATATGCTAGGCGAATATCAAATGTTTTACTTTATAAATGGATTCATGGAAGATAGATGTATCAAAAATTTCTGGTCAGCTATTATTGCTTCATCTGCATATGATATATTATGTATTCACGATTAATTACTTGACTTCTTCCCGCTTCCAAATAATATCATTTGTCATCATCATCCTCCTAGCGTTATCCCGGCATTTGTCGCGGCTCATGGGAGCCTGGGGTCCGCTTTGACACCTAATTCCAAGATTTGGCTTAAGCACTAGTATACCATTCATTTGGTATAAAAATCTTTGAATCTTTTCAAAGATTTTTATACCATTACCATTAATATTAATAATACGTTACATTTGTATTATATTTAATCTACATTCTCAAAGTAACGGCATGAAGCATAAAGCCAAACTCGAGAAATCGCACGTACATCCTTCGAATGTCTCACAATATTTCATAAATGTAATAATAAAATGTACCGAATGTGCCGCGTCGGAAGCGAAACGTTTCAATATTCCAAAATGTTGGAGACACTCGTTCGAATGCGTGTCCTGTGTCACTCTAATGGAATTTAGATTATACAATTTCGGTACATAAATTACATTGTGCCGATACGTGATTGTTGTAAATTTGAATTGAAATAGGACCTGTTTATTCATTATAATTTAATTTAAGAACTGTTTTTTTTTTCACTTTTTTCATTAGAACTGTTTTTTTTTATTTCATTTTATTACCTTTTTTCAAACTTTTATATGTAATTAATTGCACGTCTGCTACGTAGGTAACATATTTATTTAATTGAAATAAACAGTTTTAATTTAAAATTTAATTTTGTAATGCAATTCATAATTTCATACATCTGCGTGAACAGTGACTTACTGAACAACCATTTTCATTGGACCATGCAGAAATTGAAAAGTGGTTACGTTGGTATAAAATATAAATTCAGTATACTCTTACGTAGAATATGGCTTTTGGTTAAAAACAAACCTGTCTATTAGAAAAAAGTTTAGAATACTAGAAAATAAACTTTTTCCTTTGCTTTATCGATTTCGACACATACAATTGCATGGGGACTAATTTGCTAATAAGTTAAATAATGGATGAAACTAACTTCCAGTCACCGAGCAAATAAGTTTCGTGACTCCAACTTTCTGACCAGTGAATTAAGTAATTTCCTATTTTCCCTCCGGCTTTTCAAATACCATCGTCCACACTGTAGACTGACCATTTGTAAACCGTATCTTAAAGACGTAAAACCTATATTTAACTAGTTAATGGTATTACTTTTAGTGCCGTAGTAAAAACACCCCCCGCGGGTTGACGTTCACTTAGGGAACACATCGAATTTGTTTATATCACTTTTATTTTATAACGCTATTAAATTATTTTAAGTATGTATTAGGGTCCGTTTATGGACATTGATCGCTCAACATGTGCCGATACAACGAAATACGATGAAGAAAGTTCATAACAAAAAAATAGGAAGTATTTTTATAATAATGAAAAAGTTTCTCTAAAAAAAGTAGACAATATTTATGTAACTCGATTTTCTTTTTCTCGAGATCAAAGAAAAAGTGGAAAACTAATTGGAGTAGATTCAACAGATAAATAAAATTTAGACATGATTTCTGCCCCTTTAGCACAGCTTGCCCTGTCGCGCGCGACTAGGCGAGTTGTGCTAAAGGGGCAGATGATAACGCTACAAAATACCACAATAAACAACTCTTCTCTTTCAATATCTCTCATTTCTCTTCGTTGTAACTAAACCGAGCAACACATTTTATAGAGCTCTAGAAGTTGGTCTCCGTTGAAGAGGTGTAGTGTAGTTGAGTCGCGAAAAATAAATCCGTCATGCAAGCCATGAATAATTCAGTGGCGGGTGTTGATGAGCAGCAGGGATGACATAACCTAAGCCCGCCGAACTATCGCCTCGGCGACCAACAGTAGGGACACAGTCTCGAGGGCCTACCCTAGACAGTGGACACCATTGTTTTTCTTTACTCTAGTTATGATGTAACTACAGTCATTTACAAAATTTGGTGTTTTCGATAAGCCCACTGGGTGGATGGTGTGCTGTACACTGCACCTGTGATTCGAGGACACGGACGGCGTCCTAGCCTGGTCAGAATAGAGAGACCTTACCTGCCACATCAGTAGTCTTGCTGAGAATCATAGTAAGCACATGTGCTTTAGTGCTGTAAAAAACGAATAAATCCATTTGCCTAAAACTTATGTCTCCTTTAAAACGTTTTTCAAGTTTCATCAACTATGCAACTGCTCGATTCTCTAGACTCAGAAATTGATTTTGCTTTGTTGGTCTTATCTGGCAACGAATTTGTAACAACCCAGAAACAACTTTGTGTAACCAAAAGTATAATATATCATACTACCGAGACGAATCGTCTCCCCGGACGGAGAATAACTATCCAAATGTGGTTATCAGGGGCGCACCGCGCAACCCTTCTGCCGGGGCTTTTTTTTGCTCTAATCGACATCAAAATGTGTAAGTTATGCCTATTAATTATGTAAAAGTACGTATTTCAGCATCAATACTGTTCGTGTTAAATACATACCTACTACTACACCGCATAGTTGTTAATGAGGTTCAGAAAAGGGGACGGACTGAAAATCAGCGTTGCGCCGTCAATTTGTAACACAATGGCTGCGCAGCATAACATGCTGAGCCCGTTCCTTTTGACATGCATGCTAGCTGTCTATTTTATTTTTTAATATTTTTGTGTAAATGTTCAATTTTTATTTGTGTGTCAATAAATGTTTTCTTATTCTTAAGTTCGTTTGTAATTGCTTCAAGCCGTCTGACCTGCATCTAGCTTTGAAGTGTTTGCGGAATATTAATAATTCTTTCGTATTGTCACCTTTTAGGTACTAATATAATTTCCGGTTTATTTTATTTACACTAGGTCTTCAACGTTTATTTTTTCGTTACGGTTAGATATTATTATTTAACTTATTTAAGAAATTCTGTTGTAATTTCGTATGATGAAATAAGAACTCTTTAAGCATAGAAAATCACATAATAGTAAATAGTTAAGCCCGGACAATAAATGTTCACACTGTTCATAGTTATGTTTTTGAAATTGAATTGAAACCCTTTGGAAATCCTATTAGGATAAGGGTATGCTTGGGGCACTAACTTATACGACTTATTTCTAAGCAGTGTGTCCAAGATTCACTCGTAGAATATACAACAGAAAGTTGTACTACTGCTGAACAATAGTGGCAATAGTAAAATGGCACATTTGACTCATATGTACAGTCAAGTGCAAAAATACGTATCGAAATAATCGTCTCATAAATATGGTACTACGCTCTTATTACACCGGACTAAGATGCTATAGGACATATTTTTGAGTAAGATGTTGAGGACCCATATTTTTACACTTGACTGTACCCACTTTCAAAGCAAATTAATTCAGGAACTTATCCAAGGGTCTGACATATGTCATGTAAGAAAGTAGCTCTTTCCCAACAGTATCTAAAAATATACTTACTTAAATATTCATGCCCTGCTTTCTGTCAGCATGACATGGGTTATGTTATGTAAATTATGAATTCGCGCTCCTTTCATTCCCTTTATATTAACATCTTACGCCAACATACCTATTGAAGTAAACATCCCTTCCTTACAAAAGGGGATACACATCTATAATTATGCAGTTTTGCACATGTACGTATATCAATCCCGAGGACATGCGATCCCTCGGACACCTCAGAAGCCGTGAGTAGTATCTTTAGTGGAGGATGCGTAGCACATCCGACCAATGGGTCGTAGGGCCCTGATTCTGATTAACGACTAGTCGGACCCTTTTCTGCGAAGACAGGCTGTCCTGGCGTATAACATGCCCCTTTATGCTACAGTTATCGAGGCGACAGTGTTCGATTGAGTCTTGTAATGTGAAATTTATTCACGCTGGGTAAAACTAGTTTTATAGGTTTTACCTGTTTGGAACCCACGTTATATTTTGGAGCACCAAGTTGGAGAATGGTTGTGCTGTGCTTAACGTGCGCAGAACCGTAAAACGTTAGGTGTCATGTAATCCGTTCATATTATAAACAACTATTTAACTCTTTTATACTCCAGTCCTAAAAACAGGGCTGTCACTAGATTTACCCTGACACTAGATTTTTGGCACAACCAACACACTCATTTTGTCTAAGTAGGCATTCAACGCTTTTCCTGCCAGTTATGAAACTTTTTATTAAGGTCGGCCACTAGTAGGCTTCGCCTTTTACTCTCGAAAAAGGTCTTTTTCATAAGCTCTTACTTATTTACATGATATTGTTGCCTTAGAGGAGACTTTGTTACTTGACTGTTATTACTTTTCTCATAAATGTCACCAGACTTGACTTGATAAGTATTTACTTTATCCGTTTTTATTTTTCTTGCTAAAGTAATATCTGAGTAGGCAATTACCTAAAAGTAGAATTACCTAAGGTATATGTACATAAATAATGATCCTTACGAACTTTGGACTTTAACTAATTTTTATTATTCCTGTGAGAAGATTTGTAACTGCTGATTGTTAATTACCAATCTGTCATGTTTGGATATCATGTCAACGTCGATCAATAGTTTCTACGAATATGAGTCGATTGTTCGCCATCGACCGCATCATGTCGATTCTTCGACGTTGACCGTAACATGTCGAAGTTGATCGATGCCATCGAACGGTTTTGGTTTAAATAGTAACAGCCTAACAGCAACCTAAAGATAGTTTGGAGTGTATCGTAATCCTTCCCTGCGTAAATGTAGCGTTAGTTACAGTAACCGGTCCCTGCGATGCGAACGGTTATTCTCAATGCTGGTCCGTAGTGTTCAATCAGGCGTACCAGACAAATACCAAGTTGAACTCCACAGCGACTGGTTTCCACTAATCAATGTGTTCAGTTTTCAGTGGGGGTTACACAGCCGCGAAAAATATTGCCTTCCTAAATGACATTGTTTGATTAGTCTGTAATATTACAGTCTAAGGCCAATGATCTGATGGGTCTAGCCAAAACTCACTTAATTTTACGTGGTGAAAAGAAAAAAATAAAAAGAGGCAGTCACTCCTTCTTGGCAAAAATGGTGTAATATTTGTTTATATTGACGGGTTGACTTTTTGAAGAAAAAGTAATTAAATATGTAATGTATTTAAGCACTGTTGCAATAGCTAAATTTGTATAGCAAGGGAAAAATTCTAGGTCTTAGTTTTACTGGTGTCTGTCGAATAAATCTAAATTGATTCCACTAAAGCTGTAAATCTGCAAGTGATGATAATAGCAGACTCGCCTGCGCAAGATTGCTGTCTTTAGCAAATAATACCGCCACGTTTAAACCATTCCAATTGCCGATGTTTATTGCTATGATTATCTGCTGTTAGTTGTTCCAGTTGCATTAGATTATGAGTATGCCTTTCCACGTCTCTCTGTGCTTATAAATGAGATAACTTAATACTAACTACAGCAATTATTTTGTGTATTTTTGCGCTTTTCATTGATTATGCCTTGTGTATTTCCTTTGTGCGCAGAGCTCATCATCCTCCTTGCGCTAACCCGACATTCGCCACGACTCATGGGAGCATGGGGGTCCACTTTGACAACTAATCCCAAGATTTGGCTTAGGCAGTAGGCACCAGTTTTATGAAAGCGATTGCCATCTGACCTTCCAACCGGAGGGTAACTAGGCCTTATTCGGATTAGTGTTCAGTATCCTGCCTGGCTATGTTGCCTGTCACATCTAAATAAATAGTTTCAATAACACTCTTACGCTGAGTATGGTTATACGGCGACATCCTTTCAATCTTCACTTTGCATTCAGATATTGGAAAGAAAATCTATCTATGAAAACATTTATTGAATTGAACCAGCGATGCTAAGAGTAAGATATGCTCAGATGAAAGTGATCTTTGCAAGCATTTGAAAAGTTTAACTCATCTTAAAATTAACCGTCCGGTTCTGTTGATATATTTAGGTCATATGTGGGTATATATATGTATATATAAACGTGTCAAAAATTAAACCCTTTTTTGGTTAACACTGACAGAGCAAAAAATGCCCTTGAAAAACAAAATTATATCGTATATATCTAGTCTTACACGTACTACATATCGTCACTACTTTAAAAAAAACTTGTATCTTCGTCTGTCAATGAAAAGAAAATTGTAGTAAGTATGTATGGAATGCACACAGACTTACTGCGTTTTAACTTTGAGGAGTAGCGTGAGATACGAGATTTTTTCAAAGTAGTGACGATATGTGAACTTGGATTCTTCGAACCCTCCATGTAATTTGAATCCGGAATGCAATGTATAGTAATACACTTTCAGAAACAGCAAGCCCTAACACTAATAAGGTCAAAATAAATAAATGTAGTTACACTTTCTAGCCCAGTAAGGACGCGTACAGAAATCCTACCTATACGAAAATATACCTGAAACTAAAAACAATCCCGTAAAAATAGAGCAATCTCCATATCTCAGGAACAGCAATAACGGCGCCATTGTCCGGGGACCGACGATGTTAGATACTGTACCTTTTCGGCCCAATCCATTCCTACACGGATAACTTACTGCCACGTACCAATTGGATTACTATTACTATTGCTATTTTATTCCAATATCTTGCGACTTGCGAGTGCCGAGTTGCCATGCCAACCCTAGTTATATAATCCATACTAATATTGTAACTGGGAAAGTGTGTGTGTGTCTGTTTGTTTGTCCGTGTTTCACGGCAAAACGGAGCGATGAATTGACGTAATTTTTTTGTCTTTTTCTAAGCCCCCACTCCCCTAAAATGGGGGGTGGAAGTTTGTACAGACAATTTCGCAATTTTCAAATTTAACGCGAGCGCAGCATAAAGCTATTGCATTTTCACCACACCAACTGGTAAAGGCACTCTTTGCTATTCGAAAACGGATAGCAAAATTACATTTTAACAAGAGTGCAATAGCCACCAGTGCGAGAGTAATTTCATACAAATTTTAACTTGATGTCCACAGCTGGCTGTAGGATTTCACATATAAATGATGATTTTGAATCATAAATGTTAAATAGATTGATGGATTTGATTTAGTTTGATTTTACAGTTAATATTTTCGCTGGCAAATTTTGTTTAACCTAGGTGCCTTGAAACCCTCGCAACGCTCATAATTCCACATTTTGAACCACTCGCTACGCTCGCGGTTCAATATTGGAATCTTGCTCGTGTATCAATTTTAGCACGTGCGGTTAAACAACAACTTTGCCTCCTTGTAAAACAAATAACTATTGACTCGAGTATACTATGTTTATGGGACATTACTTTCGGTTTCGAAAACCGATTATAATTGAACTGTGTGCTGAAATATTTCTATATTGTTATCGAAATCTATGTTGAAATCGTAAAAACTACTAACACTGATCAAAGATAAATACTTAAATAGCTTCGGGACTAGACTATTAGGTGGCATAATGAGAAAGTTAGAATACTATGCATAATCATCTAATGCGAAAGAATAAGGTGCAAAAACAATTTTCCCGTCGACCCCATGAACTTAAGGAAAGAAATTTAAATCCAGGAAATTATCTCGGTCGTAAAGCCTAAACCAATTTGCATTGACTTTGGAGTTATGACTTATTTAAATTCATCGTCTTATTTGTTGTTGTTGTGATAAGTCAAATAAGATTTTAATTAAATTTAAAGAAGATTAATTTAGTCATTTACGATAATCTAATTCTATTTTTGCCCAACTACGTCTATCCAAATCAACAGCTTACGGATATAGAAGTTTCTTTCAATTAAATGAATACTAAATAAGGAATTATTTCATGAGTAGGCATAAATATACAATAGATACCTTTAAACGAGCAATTCTTACATATTTATTTACTATATACCGACGATCTCGGAAACCGCTCTAACGATTTCGCTGAAATTTGTTATGTGAGGGTTTTCGGAGGTGAAAAATCGATCCAGCTTAGCCTTAGGTCCCGGAAAACGCGAATTTTCGAATTTTCATGCGTTTTTCTTTCGCGTTAGTAAACGCAAAATATGGTCGCTAATTTCGTCATCCGTGCATCAGCGGCGCGTAGGCACATCGTAGGTGCAATCCAGGCCAGATTTTTTATTTATTTATTTATTTATAAGAGTTTTTTTTATCTAAAGGTATAATAAAATAGATCCGAGGGAAGCTCGGTCGCGCAGGTACTACTTAGTAATAAAACAAGAAGAGCAAGGACGAAATCTCAGTTCAGCAAGTTGCTGGCGGCTGCCAGCACTGGTCTTCCGATGAAACTAACCATCTGAGACTCTGCCTTCACTTTCCATCAGATCTGACTATGGTCAATCATCGATCAGTATAAATAATAAATAAAAAAAAAACAAAAAAAAACAATTAAGACATTTTTCGTTTGGCTTGTCTGTCGGTTCAACTTGCCATTTACATTTTAGAATATACTAGAACCTCCCAGTTTAATATCCAGCTGCAAAAGGTCGTTGCTGACACCGCATTTAGCCGTCTGGATTCCAAAACGATGAACGGCCGTTTATATGTAAAGCCGGTGCTAACACGGTGCGCTTTATGCCTATTCACAACCAGGTTGCAGCAAATGTCATCTATCCCAGTTTGATCTAAGAATTAACGTATAGTCGCAACTGGTGTAAAAAGCATGATATCCATATCCAGGTATAAAGGCTCGATAGGTATAACTGCACAGAAGATATTGGAAAAAATAAGTATTGTGGATTTTTTGCGTTTTGACCAGTTGCTACTAACCCATAATTTAAATTCAAGATACTAGTAAAAATTAAGTACGTCAACAGCAAATAGCTGGCAACTTAGCTACAGTATGCTAAATGGGTTTCAGTGAGAGTGAGAGTAAGAAATCGCTCTTGAAGTTTCCTTCTTTTTACAAAAACCATCTAAAATTATAAGAATGAACATGATTTTGGAAACTACTACCTACTACTACCTTGGAAAGGAAGTTCTAGGGAATAAGAAAGGGTCTACAGCTGCATGGATCAAGTGAAGAAGAAAATTCTCATCGTGTCTGTTGTACTTATATCATAATGACCAGAATTACTCTGGTTTGCTTGTTGCGTTGCGCAGGATAGTTTGTTGAATAGCTCCTGTGAGCTGCGATATGTTCGAACCACAATACGCGTTAGTCGGCCGGGCGGGCGGCCAAAATGTCTTCGTCTGGCCAGACGACATTACTTGCACTTACTGGATTCTAAAATAGTAATAAAGTTCATAGTGCACCACGGGACTGACACCTTAAGTAGTAAGAAATGATAGAATATAAGGGTATTGAAAATATATACCTAACGGCCAAACATCAATTTTGTGCCTAAACGTGTAATAAATAAATGCTGATATTAAAATAAAAAGACACTTTAAGAGACAATTAGGTACATTGTTCAATAACAGTTTTGCAGACATCCCGTTGACATGGAATTGTATTTCTAAGAAACATTTCAATAATAATTTGCTTGTCTGATCTCTCAAAAAATCTTCTGTGAAGAAGTCGACTTACTATGACATAAAATCAAATTTAATGAAGTATTTTCCTATGTCAAATTAAATTAGTCGCTCATTTTGTTTTCACGGCATTAATAAATAGCACAATATTCAATAAAGTTGAGTCTAAAAGGTACCGTTATTCAATATCACAGTCAATAAGTTAACTTTAATGAAAGTATTACTAAAAAGATTTATCACCAGTGTACCTATAATAAATCTGCAAAGTTCCTGCACGATAAATTACCAAGTTTTAGCAACACATGCATAAAGCGTTTAGGTTAATGAGTTGCGAGAACGCGATGGCAAAGTTACAACTTTCAAGCTACCTGGGCTGTTATTCATGAAGATCGTTACGTCCATCCCTTGGACAGACCAGTGCATGTGTGACTGTCTTTACGTACAGTTGTTGAGACTTTCATTCTGCTTTCTTCGATCGTCCCACAAAAAATTATCGAATCGTCACACTGCGGAAATATCTTCGTATCGTATCGTGATCATGTCTCTGAGATATCTATCTAGATTTTCCAGTTCCGAATCGAATTTAAAATTATGAGGAAATTGTACATTTGATATTTCCACAAGCTAGAAGTGCGAGAACGCAACCCAGCAGATCGAAAATCTGTTGCCCTCAGTGATACCAACGACTATACATTTTTCGCAACTTCCTTCAACTCGAAGTATGGAAATTGTGTCTACGGTATCGTGGGCATAAACTGTTTCTTGGTCTTATAACAGTGGCGACTATAAGGGTCAAATAATTATTAGAGATGCCAGCGATGCTTTTAGTATAGTTTTGTGAGTAGGGTAAACTAAGTTGTCGAGTTACTTTCGTTTCGTTCCCAAGTTACCTTCTATACAAACTCCACAACTCTGTATCTCACGTTAGTTTTCGCACTTTTAATTGACGGATTTAGTTCGGCTGAAGAAGTTTAATTAACACATCCACGGGTAGAACACCTAGTTCGTGTATCTGTAGAGTGAAGATAAGCTTACTAACTTAGTTAAGATAAAGACGAGAGGAGAGTGGGTAATATTGTACTAGTTGGGAGTTGCCACCCTATTCAACAATCATAATTATGTTTCTCAGAACATCTTATGCCATAATCATTGTTTACTATATTAATCAAGTGCCAGAAACTTTGTTTCCCATAAAGTCAGTTTCCATAATGCCATTTGTCAGAATCATCGAAATCAGTAATTACCACATTCCATAACATCATTTGTCATCCAAATTAGCGACCAGAAAAGTCAATTTCCATAATGTGATTTGGCAGAATCATCGAAATGCGTAATTATCACAGAGACGACACTACTAGAAGTACTAGAGAATGAAACTGCTATCAGAAAGTAGGTTAGGTTAGAACTGTGACCCCCTGGAAAATAAAACTGCTATCAGAAAGTAGGTTAGGTTAGAACTGTGACCCCCTGGAAAATGAAACTGCTATCAGAAAGTAGGTTAGGTTAGGTTAGAACTGTGACCCCCTGGAAAATGAAACTGCTTGAAAAGTAGGTTAGGTTAGGTTAGAACTGTGACCCCCTGAAAAATGAAACTACTATCAGAAAGTAGGTTAGGTAATAATATGAGCAACAATTAATATGGCAATAATTGCTTATGGCGTTTGAATATTATTGCACTTAATAATATGGCTAACAAATAGTATGGCATTGTATGATTATGGAAGGTAATGTTCGGATAAACAACCAGTATGTCATACAATTTTTATGGTAAACAAATCATTCGGGTAAATGAAATTCAGGCAAATTAGATTCGGGCATATGAATATTATGTTAAATGACTGTCGGACAAACAATAGACAACCGTACTAGTTTATACTAAAAACCTTTATATTGGGTTTACGTAAGTGTAAAGTAATGTGTCCCCACTGCTGGGCAAAGGCCTCCCCCTTCTTTTTCCACTCGTCCCTGTTTGGAGCATCTGGCCAATCTTTCAAAAAGGAGTCCAAGTTATCCCGCCATCGCAGACGCTTCTGCCGGATCCGCGGTTTGAAAGTAATAATAGTTGCAAAAAAATCTAAACTATTAGTCATTCATAAACGACTCCTTAGTTTTCGGGTTGTTAAATGTTTATTATGTTGTGTTGTAAAAATCGATATTGTCTAGACGTTTAATTCAACGGTTAAAGTTAAAGCCAGCAACTAACTAGAGCCAGTTCGTAAACTATATTCCATCCAATACCTGGAAAATGTCGATCAATATCTTGACTGAATATAGTCCACACGATACAAAACCATTATTTGGAGTTTCATCAACTCTGTCATTGAAATTGTTAACTATTTGTGTTGTGACCACAATCCAGTAAAGGTTAAATAATTAGAGATATTTGAATGATAAATTTGTTTCGCTAGGGTTCTTTGGTCTGCCTAACATATTTAATGCAATGTTTTCTAGCATCTTATATAATAATCTAGAGCGTTTTACTCGGTATCGTATTAGATCTTTTGTTTATCGATTTTAATTTCTTATAATTTCTTATGGTGTTGACAATATCAGTAATACAGCGCGTAAACCTAATAAGGGCGATAAATGAAACCAGGCATATAATTCAATATTGTTATCATTAATTAAGAGGTGTTTTTGAGTTGCTTTTAATTTTCACCCCATAATGATTTTTTGAAAAATTTCCCAGCATCAATGTACTGTAAACGTGGTTGCGATGACAATCAATGACAACTGTCAACGAGCGGTTAACGCGAGAGTGTTTGCATTACGTTGCGGGCCGAATTATTTTGTATGGATAAAAAAATATTTCAATTTTAAGTAAAAGTTATCTAATTCCATTTTTTATGTCCTATACTCACCATCGTTAAGAGGTTCGCCCGTATTAGGTTTACACCCTGTATAATTACCTATGTATTTAGGACTAAGATTACATTCTGTATGTACGAGTATGTTAAATATTAGGCTACCCTATTCTGCTAACTAAATCATTAAACTCCTTCATTACAAGTTCACATGCAATAAAAGTAAAGCCCTACTACCAATTTAATTCGGTCCAATTTCATTCCTGTTTTACGGACGAAGGCAAGATTACAGTCGTAAAGTCGGCAAAAAAAGGCAAATGCACTTTGCAATAAAATTTGTATTCACACTGCATGTCCCTTGGATGGATCGATAGCTGGGGCGATAAATGGACTAATCTGACTTAATGTTACGTTTATTGGGCTAATGAAAGGACCTTTCTTGGGACTATTTGGTCATATAGTTTCTCGAAGTCAACGAGATACATTCTCGGACAAATGATACGAGGGAAGTTTGGACCTCAGAGATACTCAAAATTTAAGTTTACTTCTTTATTTATGTAACATTTGCCTCAGTTTAGGTGGAGATCCTAGATACATTTAGCACTTGACGCAAATGATGACAATTAGATAAAGCAAACAACAGGCTGTCTTATCGGCTATGGGCGATCTCTTCCAGCCTTTGGTTACAGGGACAGAAATTAAGGGAATACATATATACTTACCTAGGTTATATTGTATCTATCACTGTACGAAAATAGAATCCAAAAGCGGTGTTGAGAGTAATTAACATGAGGTCTGAGATAATACTTTGTTTATGGAGTTAATTACGGTAACGAAGCAAACTGGAGCCGTCTGAGTATACTGTTTCCTAGGGCTTGTCGGATTAGTTTAGCTACTTCAACGGACATGGCGAATTACTTTAGAAGTTCGGGCATTTAAGTTTATCCCTTTGGCTACATGGACTGTAATTTTCGTGCTATAAATAAATATTGAACCGCGGGATGGCGAAGGGCGGAGAGAAGAGAAAAAGAGATTAGGTACGAAATTTTACTTTATACAACTCGGTTATAAGTATGAGATTGCTTATTGAACCTACACGACCCAGCAGAGGAGGATGCGTGTGTCGGCAGCCAGATTTACCTAGCTCGAAGACACTTAAATGCTTAGGCAAAGGATACGGCATGAAGCGTGCAGTAAGCTAGTCCATATTGTGAGTTCCTTAGCAATAGAACACAAACAGTAGTTGTTAACAAAACTCGCTCTAGCGGGACTGTAGTCCAATTAGGAGTGCCACAAGGCTCAATTTTAGGTCCATTCCTGTTTTTGGTTTATATAAATGATTTGCCATGTATAGTGAAAAACTTTTGTGAAATAGTACTTTTTGCTGATGATACATCACTGCTTTTTAATGTTGACCGAAAATCTACGGATTACAATGTAATTAATAGCACGTTAGCTGATGTACTGCAGTGGTTTACTGTCAACAATTTACTTCTTAATTCTAAGAAAACCAAATGTATTCGATTTTCTCTGCCGAATGTTAAACCAATCGATACAAAAATACTTTTGAATGATGAATGCTTAGAGATGGTAGATACAACACTGTTTCTTGGTTTAACATTGGACAAAAATCTACAATGGAGTCCTCATATAAAGAAACTAGCAAGCAAATTAAGTTCAGCCGCATACGCCGTTAGGAGAATCAGGCAACTGACTAATGTTGAGACAGCTCGCCTAGTGTATCATAGTTATTTTCACAGTGTAATGTCATACGGTATTCTGGTTTGGGGCAAAGCAGCTGACATACAGACTATCTTTGTATTACAAAAGAGAGCCATTCGTTCTATTTACAACTTAGGAACACGTGAATCAGTAAGTGAACTCTTCAAAGAAATTAATATCTTAACTGTAGCTTCCCAATACATTTATGATAGTATAATTTATGTTGTTAAGAATTTAGACTGTTTCACTAAGAATTCTGATATCCATAATTATAACACTAGAAACAAAAATAAGCTTGCCATAAAGAAGTTTCGTGTCCGTAAAGTACAGAAGTCATTTGTTGGGCAATGCATTCATTTTTATAATAAGTTACCTGACACTGCTTTGAGATTACCCTCCCAGCTCTTAAGAACTACTTAAAAAAATCATTGATGTTAAAGGCTTATTACAGAGTCGAGGACTATTTGACAGACAAACATGCATGGCCCGAACCAGAAACTACAAAAAACGAATAGCAATTAAAATAATTGTATTATGTATAGAGGACACAGTTCAGATAAGAAAGCACATCAAATATTTTATATTTTATGTTGTGTAGGTAAATTACATATTTAATGATATTGAGATTCATATTATCTTTTTCTTCTATGACAATTTGATATGTTTTCTCTGAAGAAGAACGACGTATTATTAAGCAATAATATAATTTATTGAAATTGATTTCCATAGAGTACCTAGTCTGTTCATATTCTTTGATGAATACTTTTGCATGTTAAATTGTATGTTGTTATTTAATGCATGTTAATTATAAGATGTAATGTTTTGAAAAGAAGTTGCCCGCCGAGTTTCTTGCCGGTCCCATAGTGGATACCCCCCTCCCAACTGAGGGGGGACTGAAATCTTCTCGAGGCTGAGGCGTAGGGTTAGAGCCGGCGTAGCTTTATTTGACGTTCATATGCGCATTGTAATATGCCTACTTGAAAAATAAATATTTCATTTTCATTTTCATTTTCCCATGGTTCAACAATCATCAGTCGAATTTACTATGCAAAGTTTGGCTGGTTCTTTTTATTTCTCCCTGTATAGGAGCTTTCAGGCTTTGGAACATAATCGTTGTAGTGATAAATAAGGCTGAATAGTCTAATTTCCTTACCTTAAAGGCGCACGTGCCCATAAGCTGTGGAAGTAGAACCTTCATTAGGGTACATTCGAGGATGAAATATCGTTCGGGGGACACGGTATCTGCTCGGGTTTGATAACAACGATACACACGGCTCTAAGGAATATTGAAATTTCCCAAGTTTTGTTGATCTCAATATTTAATGGTATGATGAATCCGCTCCGAACTTCTGTTCCGTGTATTCGCCTGATGTTGAGTTGATAATAAGTGAGTTATAGGTAATAACCCTGATGTCAGACCAACTTTGTCAAATGTTATGATCCTTTTGGGTCAGTGTCCACTGAGCCACTGAGTAAGGTTCTGTCTAAGTAGTATAAATGTTGGGCAAGCTGCAATTACCTATTCTAATTTTACCGATTTTCCCTTCATTACTAATTCCCGCTTGATTCGATTCTCTCAACTATTACCTCTTATAGGTGCAGATCTGCGGTCAGGTTATACCGAGTCACGTGGCGTCTCCAGCCAGTTACAACAGCCTGTCACCTCTTGCCTAGCTTATCAACTCTTGATAATAGTCAATAATCAAATTTCAGCTAAATTTTATTCAAATCTCAAAGTAAGTTTATAGATTTTCCTTTGATTATGGTTATGTACCACATTGTCTCTTACTATAAGAACGAAATTTTGTCGTATTTTTATACATACCTTTTGCTTGACGGCACATATATTATTTATCGCTTAAGTGCAGTCCAGTCCTGCGGTCAGGCTATACCGAGTCACGTAGCGTCTCCAGTCAGTTCTACGTCCCCGTGCGGTTACCTTACCACTACACTACGCCCCTAGGTATCGTGCCACAAAATGTACACGATTTAAAACTGATCGGATTTCTCCAATAACCTGATGTTTAATAGTTTTATCATGCTAGCGTTTGCCCGCGGCTTCACTCGCGATAAATTCGAAAATTACAGAATGCCTCATACAAATTTCTACCACCCATTTTTGGGAAGTGGGGGTTAAAGAAAGAGACAAAAAGTAGCCTGTGTCACTCTCCTTCCCTTCAATTATCTGCACTTAAAAATCACGTCAATGCGGCACTCCGTTTTGCCGTGAAAGATGGACAAACAAACAGACACGACACACTTTCCCATTTATAATATTAGCTAGTACTAGTATGGATGTACGATGGGTTGTACTGATCACTCTTCCCTGTGCTGTCCAACATACTGTCGATCGACTATAAAAAAGAGACTTGCTATGAGAAACAAACCACTTACTTATATAACACTGATAGATTAAAAAGGCCTGCGATACACATGCCCACAGCACATGCCTATACTAGCTGTCTTGCCACATGGCTGGCTTGCCAGTTGTGCAAGCTACAGAAATGTGTATCGCCGGCCCATATCTTGAAACGAAAGCGATATCCCCTGGTGTTACAAACCCATTTTATTTTGATACTGTAGCACTAACATAATAAAAATTTAAATATAATAATGTTCCCGGCTCATTAGCGACGTCAGTGTGTCCCCTGTACACTTACAAACGACGCGACGGTGATTATGGCCCGAAATACTAGATAAAGTCATTAAAATATGCAAGTTACTGGATCCCGTCCCTGGCTACTCGAGTCTCGAGCAAGTACCTATTTACAGGCAAATTCAGACGCGACATTTCTGCTTATTAATTAATAGTACTTGTGCCAGCCGGTGCACGGTGTTTAGTTGGTTAATTTTACTATTATATATTCTGTGATTTTACTCTAGTGATGACAGTATTAAAGAAAACATACAACATGCTGCGCCACCAAATGGTTACTGGCGCAAGATATACATATATTTCCCGTGATGTTTTTGATGTCGAGTAACGTATTCTAAAACTTGAAAAACTCACAGAACAGGCTTTATCGTGTTAACATGCGCGTTACCGATTCTTTTGAAAATCCAGTGAATCCAGTGAATTTTGCGAATCCAGTGAATCTTCTTAAAAAAAGTATCCGCAAAGGCATCCTTTTCTGACGTTGGTATGATACATTTCGGCGTGTGATTCTGTATTTCAATAATGATATGTACAAAACTAACTACAAAAGTGTATGGCGGATGTATCAATGAATTCATTCATATTTTCTATATGCAATTTTGCAGCTCACTATACATAAGTTTAATTACCTACCTATTTTAATTTTTAACTTTGTCGTAAGTTATTAACCGACTTCAAAAAAAGTAGGAGGTTCTCAATTCGACTGAATGTTTATTTTTTATTTTATTATTTTTTGTATGTATGTTACCTGATATCTCCGAGAATCGTGAACCGATTTTCAATTTTTTTTTTAATCGAGCGGGTATAACCCCGAGATGGTCCCATTGGCACCAAGTCAGGGTCTGATGATGGGATCTTGGAGAAATCGAGGGAACTCTTCAAATGTTATAGGCACTTGTAATGTTTACACCAGTATTTACGCCTGATGGTAATAATTTTATGTAGCTGAGCTGATGATGGAAGGTCAACTCCTCAATGGTTAGGAGTTAAAGGATAATTCTTTCACTACTGTACGCGTATTCGGACTGATGCTTATAATATCAATAGGAACCACTAAAAATCAAGAAATAAATAAACTTTAAAAAAAATAAACCGCCTTCAAAAATAAGCGCATTACAAAACACGGAGAAACTAAAAAGCAAAAAATAATAAACCTTTGAATTCAGATTTCTTATCGGATTGCAATAATCTAAACATCCAAATTATAAACAAATCAATTATTTTTGGAGTCGGGGCCAGCTTGCTTATGGTTGGGTGGGGCAAACAGGCAATAGCAAGACGAGGAACAGGGCTGGTACCGACTACAAAAATAATTGATTTGGTTATAATTTGGATGTTTAGATTATTGCAATCCGATAAGAAATCTGAATTCAAAGGTTTATTATTTTTTGCTTTTTAGTTTCTCCGTGTTTTGTAATGCGCTTATTTTTGAAGGCGGTTTTATTATTTTATTCCAACGTGGTATTATAGATATATTTATTTATGTAGGTACATGTGTATGCTGAATTTTCTTTGAACTAGCTATTTTTTTAATCTTTTTTGAATACTAGAAAATATTTTAAAACAGCGAAATGCGGACAGGAAACGCGGACAGAGACAAAGCACCATAAAAGGGGAAACGTGTCTGTGGAAGTAACAAAATTTTTACGAGACAAATAGGCGAGTTGTGCGCAATATTTCACGGAACCGTTCCGTGTACGTAAAGATGTCGTTCCGTTATACAATGTAATGTGGTAAACGACTGGGTCGTCGGCGTTATTAATGATATCTATATTTTAAAGGAGGTTGTAGTTTAAAAATATTTTAAGCGGGTTACTCACGTGTTAAGTCGATATAACGTTCGACATAATATCGACTTAACACATGAGTAACCCGTTTAAAATATTGTTAAATAGAGTCTCACGGGAGTTTTATAGTTAAAATTGCAAATCTATACGAGGTTGTAGCTCCTAGTTCAGTTAGTTTCGTGTCATCTATTTTGCGATGTACCCTAGAATTTATTCGGAGCGTAGGACATATAATAACTAAATATGTTTTTTTATATATATTACATTTCATAAAAATATACCCTTAACACTTCTTGTTCGTCAGTGCTTCTCTTTCACTGCTTAAAATATTGTTAAATAGTCAAATGCAATAGTAAGATCGTTACCTAGACCAGTGGTCACTTTGAGCTTACCTACTATGATAAATTAAAGTATGTGAAAAAAAAATGCATTTTATTCATTTTAGACATTATGTTTTCTTAGAGATATTTATGAAAAAGAGAGTCTCACGGGAGTTTTATAGTTAAAATTGCAAATCTATACGAGGTTGTAGCTCCTAGTTCAGTTAGTTTCGTGTCATCTATTTTGCGATGTACCCTAGAATTTATTCGGAGCGTAGGACATATAATAACTATGTTTTTTTATATATATTACATTTCATAAAAATATACCCTTAACACTTCTTGTTCGTCAGTGCTTCTCTTTCACTGTTTTTTTTTTCATATATATACCATATATTTATGTAGAAGTATAATATGAACACGTCAAATCGTCAATGAAGTCTTCAATGCGTGCGAAGTATATTATTTTTATAAATTTAAATAGATATCAGACACGAAAGAAAAAACGACAAGGCCCACTGGTGGGCGAGCCGGGAATCGAACCATGGTCTTCAGCTTACACGGCTAACGTCATAATTTGTTCCTGGTTGTATATTATTTTTACCTAAATAAAGTCATCCATCCCGTTCAAATCACTGAAAATTAAACAAGAATCAATCAGTAAATGACAATCTTTGTTCAGCAATCACTAATGGAGTAATGTCGTGCGACAGTGACAAACGACGTAGCCCCATCTGCACAGATGCTCCACTAATTGCTCTACTGAATGCATTTAAATTTATAATAAGTAATAAGCGACTCGCACTTTACTGATTGGGGCGTGAGTTGTGAAACTTGTGAACGTGCCCTTTAGGGCCCGTTTACACATTGAGATAGTCCGCAAAACAAAATCGCATGTGAGTTCGCGCGCCGTTTAAATGCATGCCAAGGCTGCAAATTAGAGTTACTTAAAACCTAAAATCGTATGCCATTTCATCACATGCACAACAAAACTTAATTATAATCACCACCACGAGTTCATGTGAACCGTACACATTATAAATAAAATGTTTTTCATGAAATAAAACTATGGAAACGGATTAAATCGCGTATAATGAATTTACAATTCATCCCGACGTTTCGAACACTTTACAGCGTTCGTGGAAAATGTTTTTTTTTTCAAATGTTTACCTGTAACACTTGATGTAATGTATGTGACATGTATAATATGAACTATTATGAATCTATACGGCAAAGTCCTGAGTGACTGACTGACTGACTGACTTAAATCAACGCACATCCCAAACCGCTGGTCCTAGAGATTTCAAATTTGGCACGTAGATTCCTTATATAGTGTAGAGGAGCACTAAGAAAGGATTTTCCAAAATTCACCTCCTAAGGGGGTCAAATGGGGGTTCAAAGTTTGTATGGGGAAACAAAATTAGTTTGACTATTTTATTCGAAACTTCACAGGAAGATTCCTTAAGACATATGACTGACTACGTGTTTCAGGTTTTTTGAAAATTTTACCCCTAAAAGGGTGAAAAGGGGGCGATAAAGTAAAAAAATCAATATGGGTATCGTTTTTATGGTTTATCGGGTCACTGATCACGATAAATACAACGTTTTTAAAATCTAACGAGGCGGAAGTGAAATACCTTCTCCCCTGTTGTGGTGCAATGGGGTTTAAATATATAAAAGAAGATATTGACTGACTGATTGACATATCAACACACAGCCGAAACCGCTGGTCCTAGAGATTTCAAATTTGGCACATAGGTTCCTTATATGGCGCAGAGGAGCACTAAGAAAGGATTTTTCAAAATTCTCCTCTTAAAAGGGTGAAATTGGGGTTCAAAGTTGGTATGGGGAAACAATATTAGTTTGTCTATTTTATTCGAAACTTCACAGGAGGATTCCTAAAAGGCATATAACTAATACATGTTTTAGGTTTTTTGAAAATTTGACCCCTAAAGGGGTGCAAAGGGGGTAAATCAAAAACACAATATGGGTATCGTTTTTATGGTTTATCGGGTCGCTGATCACGATAAATACAACGATTTTATAATCTAATGAGGTGGAAAAGAAACGTTCCCCCCTGTTGTTCTGCAATGGGGTTAAAATATCCAAAATAGCCATAAGTATAGCTTTAGTTTTTATCTTTACTTCTGATTCAAGAGATTTCAAATTGACACGGAAGTTCCTTAGAGGAGCACTAAGAAAGGATTTTTCAAAGTTCACCTCCTAGCATGATAATTTGACAGGGGCAAGGACAGGGACAGGGCCAGGGATAGGGACAGGGACAGGGACAGGGACAGGAACGGGATAGGGTTAGGGTTAGGGTTAGGGATAGGGATAGGGATAGGGATCGGGATAGGGATAGGGATAGGGATAGGGATAGGGATCGGGATCGGGATCGGGATAGGGATAGGGATAGGGATAGGGATAGAAATAGGGGACGGGGACGGAATAGGGATAGGGGCGGAGATGGGGACAAAGATAGAGATAGGGATAAGATAGGGATTGGGGTCGGAATAATCGGTCGGCAATCGATATCTAGGCAGTGTAAAATGCAGGTGGCTCAGTGGGAAGGGATTAGTATGTAGGCATCGGCGAGTATCCTGCATCCGTAATAACTATTACAATGTGCTGTAAGAAGATCGTTGTTTTGCTTGCCTATTATATGTTTACGTTTGTAATAAGTATAAGCAAAATGGAAAAAAAATGTAAGGGATAATGCAAGGAAGTACTTTTTACCCTACCGACCATAGCGTCGAGATACTGGCTATGTGGGTTGTATGAAGTTTCCCCAGTATAAATATTTATATAGGTAAAATACATACATATTCGTACCTACTACCTACGTTGTGGTCGCTGTGTAACAATTCTATAATCATTGCGAAAATTTCTTTAAAAACAATAGTAATATGTGTAAGGTACAGTCAGCCAAAACCGGATCGTACAGCAAATAGATCAGTTACAATGGCCCCCCAGTCGAGAATTGCCCCGCTTTACCTTAATCGAAATAATCGCGGACAGATGTACCTACAAAGAAACCTACGGATCCAAATGAAAATCTTATTTTTTGTAAACGTTTCAATAAGAATACTTTTATTACGCGGGCGAAGCCGCGGGTAAAAGCTAGTAAATATATGAATATGAATATGTGGTTAAGCTAAGATTCTTTTTTTTTTGATCTACCTACATCTTTGGTAGTATTTTTGTTGTTGTTTTGATCTAGTTTTATTAATAGCCTAGTAAAAAGAGCATCTCGTTTTTAAGATATTTTAGAAAATATTTTTGACAATAGACTCTGTATAAAGTTGCCTAAAGCTCCGAAATGTATTATTTTCATGTCTAAGCAATCCAGCTGTCTGCCGTCTCGCGTGTCTTATTCATTTTTTCTTCATTATTAAAAGCCTTTCTTTACATCAGAACAGTGTATTGCATTTAAAATTTAAAAACAGAATTTTTAACCGACTTAAAAAAAACCGGCCAAGAGCGTGTCTGGCCACGCTCAGTGTAGGGTTCCGTAGTTTTTCGTATTTTTCTCAAAAACTACTGAACCTATCAAGTTCAAAACAATTTTCCTAGAAAGTCTTTATAAAGTTCTACTTTTGTGATTTTTTTCATATTTTTTAAACATATGGTTCAAAAGTTAGAGGGGGGGGGGATGCTCTTTTTTTCCTTTAGGAGCGATTATTTCCGAAAGTATTAATATTATCAAAAAACGATCTTAGTAAACCCTTAGTCATTTTTAAATACCTATCTAACAATATATCACAAGTTGGGGTTGGAATAAAAAAAAATATCAGCCTCCACTTTACATGTAGGGGGGGTACCCTAATAAAACATTTTTTTCCATTTTTTGTTTTTGCACTTTGTTGGCGTGATTGATATACATATTGGTACTAAATTTCAGCTTTCTAGTGCTTACGGTTACTGAGATTATCCGCGGACGGACGGACGGACGGACGGACGGACGGACGGACGGACGGACGGACGGACAGACAGACATGGCGAAACTATAAGGGTTCCTAGTTGACTACGGAACCCTAAAAAGAGAAGGTTGAATGTTTTTTTTTTGAGCCATTTAATTCAGCTCCTGTCCATGAAACCTCCAGTTTTGTTGAACCCAGACGTTAATTAAGGAATTAACCTTTTACATTATGTTCAAGACATGGCCAGGGGTGAATGTAAATTTGAATATTATTTCAATATAATACTTCCATACTTTAATAAAGGTTGAAATAATTTGTAGGTCTACAGGGTGCCCGGTAATTAATGGACAACCTTTTAACCATCAAGAGGGCACCTTATACTGGTCCAGAAAACCGACTTTAAGGTTTAGTAAAAGTCGCCTGGTTTTCGAGATTTTCACACTTTTTATAATTTTAGGTAGTATTAAAATTTTAAAAAGTGAAAATCTCGAAAACCAGGCGACTTTTATTAAACCTTAAAGTCGATTTTCTGGACCAGTATAAGGTGCCCTCTTGATGGTTAAAAGGTTGTCCATTAATTACCGGGCACCCGGTATATTTTGTATCTACACAGTTCGCAAAAGACGTCTAGGTAGTTTTTTGAATTTAAGCTTCTTAGGAATTATTAGGTAAACGTTAAATGTAACGTATTTATTATAGAAATCCAAGCCCGAAATCAAAGAATCAATGAATATTTTACTAACTTGGTCGCCCTCACTGGAACATAATCAGCAATAATTATATTGGTCTTTTCTTTTACTGCTATAATTACTGCCGCGTTTTATCGTCGGTGTCGCTCGATTTATCATTTAAAGAAAGGTTTGTCGGTAAAGAATATCATACACCCAAACCAGCGTTTTCAGTTAACGCGGCTAGCAGCGTACCGATATGAGACTTGAATGGCATCACCGCAACACGATAGTACTGCTGAGGTGACTGGCTTGTGAATCTAAAGCAGAAAAGAATTCGTCGTGCGCTATCACTCCCTGCGGACTCACGTTTTGTGTGTGATCGTTGTGGCAAGAAGTGCCGCGCTGCTATAGGACTGTATAGTCATCAACAGAGATGCAGAACCCCGTAAACTCACAAGCGCTGCAACAAACATCTACAACAGATGCTGTGGCCAATGATGATGCCTAGCAGGACGCGGTATACCTACTTTGTCAAACACACACAAGTCAAATATTAATTACATTAGTTAGAAAAACTATATATTTAAGGTCGTACACTGTAAGCCGTGCAATTAACTTATACCTACACAGATTACAAAGCAATTGTTTATTTAGGATCTGTTCAATAGGCACACATTACAAGTATGTAGGTATGAGCCGTGTAATATTTAATTTGTAATCCCGGTAGGCCACGGCCCTTTAATGAATCCTTAATTCCGTACCCTGGTGGATTTAACAATCCTTTTTACTGTTCTTGTACGTTGTTTCTGATTATATTTCTTCTTGTTGCAGATTTTGACGAGCAGTGGCGTACATTTCTGAATAAGGTATGATTTAATATTGATTTAACAAAATAGTATTTTATGCAACTGGTGGTTAAAAGAGGTCAAAAAAGGTGAGTGGCGTGGGTAACAATTTGAGGCGAAGCCGAAAATTGTTAATAAAGACGCCACGAGCATTTTTTGACTCAGTTAAACACCGTTGCATACAATACTTTTTCTACGACCAAGCACTTATTTTGAAAGAAAATTATACTTAAATCAACAAATACCTACTTTCAGTCATCTTAGTTATCTAGTGGACCGCCTACCATTTTGAATATGCAGTTTGAGTGCAAACATGAAAATAAAACTGTCTATGGTATGGTTCTTTGAAGCCTGGCCACTAAGACGAATCGAGCCGAGTTGAATCGAGTTCTCATACATTTGAATGCGATTCGACGCGTCGCCAATGAACGCAGCAGAAAACGAAGGAGTCTCGACTCTGCGAATTGGTTTGTTAAGTTGGTAGCAATGTATTTACTGAACTGTAACAGCTATATCGTGCTACTGCTACTAAATGTTTTCAGGGTATAGACTAGATAGACTTGTCCTGACATCTTTTATGTAGGGTTTTAAAGTTCTATGCACGACCTTGTAACTCACGAATAACAGTACGGGAGTAGAAAAACAATATTAATGTGAAAAATACATGCCATGCATCACACATTTTTCTTGTCAGCGTGCGTAGCCGAATGGCATTTCTCCGACGCCAAACGAAAACGAAACGCCGCGCCAGTTAGTCTGGCTCTGTCGCGCCAATACACACGAACGATAGAGATAGATATCTGTGAGTGTTTCGTTTCGTGAGCGTTTCGTAAGCGTTTGTGCCATTCGGCTATATACGCACCCAGGTGTGTTGATGGTCCGCTGCTTTAAGGGCCTATACAGAACTGAACTATCATCATCATCATTTCAGCCATTAATCGCCCACTGCTGGGCATAGGCCTCCCTTCGTGTACGCCACTTATCCCGGTCCTGGGCTAATCTCATCCAGAACTGAACTATACCATACCGAAACTTTTAGGAACTGCACACCGGCGTTGCAGTTTTATGGACAAGTTGTACATCTATTCCTGTTAGTTACCTATCTACAGTGAGCTGCAAAAGTGCATGGCGAATTTATCAATTAATTAATTCATGATTTCTCCATGTAATTTTGCAGTTCACTGTACAAGTAAACCTGCGATTACTATCACTACTACAGCAGTCGGGTTACAGTCCTTCAGTATCTGCCCTAAAGTACAAAATGCTACGAGTAAATGGCCTCAAGTCAACTGTTGCCCCTTAAAACAGTCAGAAGAAAAACACTTCCATCGCTCCCAGAATAAGAAAGCATATCGTCGGAACTTTCTTAGGTATTTCTACAGGCAGTATCACGGCACAGTTCTGACTCGCCCCTACATTATTCATGATGCCGGACGGCTGCTACCTATAGTTTTTAATACAATATAGCTCCTCTGTTACTACTATTATAACTCGATCTCGATTGTTATATGAATGATACGTAAACAGAGATCTTCCTTATGTTAGCTGGTGAGGCGGTTCCTGTAAGTTTCGAATAACAAACGCTTGTCGAGACGGCACTCGACGTGTGAAAAAACAATAGCTTTCATAAAGTCGACAAATGGTAATGTGCTGTCTTTTGCATTTATTAATTATTCATTTGTGAGCGACAAATTAAACTCCTGTCGCAGATAATACTTGTAAAATACATGGATAATTTGGTCGCGCAATTAAAGAATGAGAGGTGAATAAATTGCTGACTTTTGATGCTGACGACATAATGTTTTTGTTGTAGTTTTATGTCTAGTGCCTATAATACTATGGCCCATTTGTCTATAGTAAAGTTCCCGTTATAAAGCCTTTCAGATAAGGAACTCTAATTACAGTAATCATAGAACGATCACGGTGGTCTAATGCCCATGGACTACATAAAAAGCTTCAAGAACGTATAATGGCAGTTAGTAAAAACTCTTTCTTATTATATGAATAGGGACTTCATTACGTAATCTCATTGAGGAAAACCTCCTTAAACAGCTCTCGAATGCAAAGTGGAGGAAACAAGAAGAGTTGAGCTAGAATCCAGACTGCTCTGAAACCCTTATAAGATTTCAACGCTCGTCAAAGAACGTACGCTCTGCGGGAAAATGAATTCGTTCTTCATTAGGAAAAGGATTTTTTTGAGTTTTATTTTTGTAAAATATAATCCAGTTCAGGCGCTCATTTGAGTGAACTTTCATTTTATTCCTTTAACATGGTATGGTTCAAATGATTGGGTCATGCAGGAGTTGGTAGTCGAGAAGTGAAATACAAGAGACAAGTTTTCTTATTAATAGTTGTTGTGATGTTTTTGTTCACTAGTCCAGTGTCAATTCTTAACTTTTTTTTTATACCACGTCGGTGGCAAACAGGTATACGGCCCGCCTGATGGAAAGCGGTCACCGTAACCTATGGACGCCCGCAACTCAAGGGGTGTCACGTGCGCGTTGCCGACCCATTAGAAACTTGTACACTCCTTTTTTGAAGAACCCCATACTGTAGTTCATCGGGAATACCTCGACAGGGAGTTCATTCCACAGCCGGAGCGTTCGTGGGAGGAAATTCCTCTAAAACCGCACGGTGCGCGACCATTTAGGTTGCAAGGTGTGTGGATGAGCGCCCTGTCGATGGCGAGCGGTGCGATGATGAAAAGTGGCCGTTGGCATCATGTCAAACAGTTCTTCAGAACACAACCCATTGTACAGGCGATAGAACACACATAAGGAGGCGAAGTCCCTCCTTAGACTTAAGGGTTCAATACCGCCTGTGAGTTTGGGATCGTCGACAATTCGTACAGCGCGTCTCTGGATCGAGTCAAAGGGTCCAAGCTGGTATTCAGGTGCTCCTGCCCAAAGGTGACAGCAGTACTCCATGTAGGGTCTAACTTGCGACTTGTACAAGAGCAGTCTTTGCCCCGGAGTAAAGTATCCCCTCGCTCTGTTGAGCACACCGAGCTTTTTGGATGCCAACGCAGCTTTCCCTTCCAAATGACAACGGAATTGGACGCTACTCGAAATGTCGACTCCAAGGATCCCAATACTTCCTGACAAGGTAAGGGCTGTGCCTTGAAACTGTGGAACCACAGTAAATGGGGTTTTCTTAGCGGTGAACGCACACACCTGTGTCTTAGTGGGATTGAAACAGACTAGGTTGTCCCGACCCCACACCGAGACTCCGGACAGAATCCTCTCGATGTCCGACACAAGCTTTTCACGACTTTCTAGCACCACTGAACGAGGGATATTAGCACGGCCCGTTTACTATTTTAGATTCTTCGTGTTATCAGTTAATGTTCGTAAGTCGCACTGTTATTTTATTAGATATTAGCATTTGCCCGCGGCTTCGCTCGCGTTAAATTCGAAAACTGAGGAATGCTCCATACAAACTTCCACCTCTAATTTTAGTGAAGTGGGGGGGTTAGAAAGAGACAAAAAGTAGCCTATGTCACTCTCCATCCCTTCAACTATCTCCACTTTAAAAAATCACGTCAATTCATCGCTCCGTTTTGCCGTGAAAGACGGACAAACAAACAGACACACACACTTTCCCATGTATAATATTAGTATGGATGTAAATGAAATAAAACTGTGAGTATGCGCCACGAGACACGTACGCACCGCACTTGAAGCTTTCATCAACGCATTTCAAACATAAAGCGCTAAATTGATATTTGTTTTGAACCCCTCTTCTATACATAGTACACGCAATATCCTTAAGTTAATTTCATGTTTCCTCAAAACATCTCGAGCTGGAGGGCGCACTCAATTCCTCGACTCGCCAAAATTACGACAGTTTAAGGAGCGCCGAACAAAATGAATTTAGCCAAACTGGAATAAATGCCACCGCTTCCCAATTACATGCAAATTAGACCCCATCAGAACTTGGCCGGGTACTACATATCGAGCGCTTATTTCTTCATCATCTTAACTTGTTGAAGATTATTAAATTTTTTATGTTATTTCTCAAAACCGTAAGCAACTAAAATAATTAGATACTTAACACTGAATGCAATGCATGCTACAAAGTCTACAAACTGTTGATGTTAATGCAGAGTACAAATGCCAAAATAGTCAAAAATCGTCTATTATTTATGGAGGAAACGGACAAGAAAGACCGCCCTCAAGTAAAAATGAAAAAGGTGAAGAAGAATAAGAAATTCAATTCAATTTAAAACCTTTAATTTCAGAAACAACACATTAGAAACTTTAATAGAGAAGATGGCTCTACTTTACCACCGTTGAATAGGAAAATGTAAACACAAATGCAAATAAAAATAGTTGACCGATACGTACGGGCACATTGATAAGAGTTTATTGCGAGATCAATAACTAAAATCGCACTATAATCAATGTGTAAGTGTAAATATGCTCTTGTCGATAGATTCCACTTTTGTTCCACGATTTACATAAACGAATTTAAAAAAAGATAGTTACCCGACGCTTGCATAAACCCCCAGTAATGGGTCTGCGCGGGTTCCGGTTTATTTTTTCGATATTCGCGTTCGAATCAGGCGATCGGGCTCGTTTATTTTCCTCCCGTTTGCGGTCAATTCACTTTACATATTAGCCGCTTTTGTGTGGGAAGTGCCTTCATAGTTTAGTTTGAGTGGATAGCCCGTAGATACCTTTTAGGGCCGATACAGAGAGACAGCAACCTAAGTGCGTTTTCACATTATCCAATCCGATATCGGATGTAGGACCGATATCCCATACATACAGGCACCATCTTTTTTCCATTGAAATCCTTCCGACATCCGATATCGGATTGGCTATTGTGAAAACGGACTAACGATCACGTCGACGTGCAGGTCTAATTCTAGTTACAGGCAGTCTATAGCGGTCCCTAAACTTTACTGCAAAAGAAATATTACAACTTACCATTTCCCTGCTCCTCTTAGCAGGAAATAATCACTACTAATATGTAGTATTCATTGAAATAATCTCTGTAGAATAATGAAGAGATCCTTATTATGTATACGAAAACAAGTGGCCATCGTCGACAAACTTTAGCTAATATTAGCTGCGGGTACTAGAGTGCCGGATATGCTAATAATTGGCTAAACACTCTGAAATTGGCCAACTAGTTACAATCTCGGGTTTCAAGCACTGGTCCAATTCATCAAGCATGTCAGTCTGAATGATCCGTTAAATGAGACAGTTGTCTTAGATAAAACGCACGAATTAATTTAATGACTGTGGAAAATGTCTCCAGCAATTGCAACTAAGTACACAGTATTAAGATTAATGGAATGTCTAGTAGTAAATCAAATACTTTTAGGTACTTTAGACTTCGAGTATAGTATGAATAGGTACAACGTATTTGGGTGTTCCGATATGTCTAAATTGTCAATGACCAATTTCTGAAATCAAACTTGGAATAAGTAATTTAATAATTCCATTTAAGTATAGTTAATTATATGTAGAAATGTATAGTCTAATTTTACTTCTTTTTTGTAAGTTTCTCATTTTACTCTTCATCTGTTTCGTATGAGATACGAACTTATTCGAATAGCGAGGGTATATTTATAAGTATTCTCTTATGCTTATCCAGGGGACCGAGTAGCGCGTTAGGGGTCGCGTAAGGACAATAAATCAATCTTGCCTTGTATACGATGCATGCACTGTATTATTCACACTTACCTTATTTATATGTCCCATATCTACCCCACTAGACACAGTTGCGTTGCATTCCTGTCCCTCGCTAGATGAAAAGTAGCCAGGAATTCTTAGCCTGGATTTCTGGACGTTTTTATTATCTTCTCAGTCTTATGTGGGTCTTATCTCCAGTCCTTTGTCAACAGAAATTAAATTTACCGTCACCGTTATATTACAGCAATTTATCAAGCTACGCTTACCTATTTTCAGGAGCGCTTTCGTTTCGTGTGGTATTCTGTACCTAACCTACGTATATAGCGTGTAAATAGATATAGTAATATCGTCACTACTTTTATAAAACTTGTATCTTCGTCTGTCAATGAAAAGAAAATTGTAGTAAGTATGTATGGAATGCATATAGACTTACTGCGTTTTAACTTTGAGGAACAGCGTGAGATACGAGATTTTTTAAAAGTAGTGGCGCTATGCTCTGCACGAATTTACGTAGGGTTTTTAAGTTGAGGGAGCGGTTCGGTTGTTTAAACTTTAACCACAGAATATATAATAGCTTTAACTACTGATATCGATATTTATCACCGTAATATCGGTACTCTTTCTTAGTTTGTTTCTAATAACACAATGTTTTCAAACATTTGTAACAGAAAAAGTAACATGCTTAAATGTCTGCGAACGATAGTAGAAATTTGTATGGAACAAAAAATTTTTCAGTCCATTACTTCAAAAAGATCTCAATTTAAAAAGGGAAGACTGTTAGATTAACTAATCAAATGATCGGAAAATGAATCCATCTAATCTAATTTTGACGGCCCTAATCTTAAATCGAATCTCTGGAATAGACCTTAATCATCTTCCCCATTTAATCAATTGAACCAGATATTAATTAAAAGTTTACTCTGTTCTTGTCAAATAAAATAAAAAAATACAAATAGAGGAACCCTTCGGCCGCGTAAGTAACCTAGTTCTCGAGATAGGTACATAATAATGTGACAAACGGACGGACGGCACCATAAGGGTTCCTGTTTGTACCTTTTTGGTACGGAACCCTAAAAAGGAGCCCTGTACAGCGAGGCTCCGTCAAAATAGTCATATTTCGAAATATATGATCGCAAGGTTTCGTACAAAGAATAAATAAAATCTTCGATCGCAACTAGTTACGAACTGGCAGTTACGTACGCGGCGCGAGAGGTTTCAGATTAGGTACTTACTTACTCCAATAAAATAGTTAACGATACTTTTCCCGCTTATACAAAGTCAAAATACACGCGAAGCTTTAGATTTACACCACCATCTCCATGTACCAGTAAGTCGTGAGTACGGGTCTGGTAGCGTATTGTAATTTAGCTACGACAAGCCTGCGTCGGCAAGAATATTCTCAGTAAATCCTGGTAGCGAGGGATGCACTCAACTGTCAGCTACGGGGACGTTATTTATATTTTACATATAAATAAACTGCGTATTGGCATTTTAGGGTTACCGCTTTTTATTTAGTATGCGCAATAAATGATAAAGAGATTTCCAAAACGGTAACGGTTGTTTTGCTCTTGGAGCAAAGCAGCAAAGGTCACCTACTGATTTAAAACGATTCAACAATCAACAATTATAATTAATGATTATATATTTTTCAGATTAGATAAACCATTTCATCAGTTTTCCAATTTATCAGTTTTCATATTTTATTATTTACTAGCCTTCAATTATACAATCTCAATGTTTAACTAATACTTATATACTTCTAGTGATTCGAAACTTTGTTATAACTTCAAGGTATTTATTCCGACCGTTACTTGCTAACCCTATAAGTCGTAGATTCCAAGATCGCCAATACCTGTATCGAACTAGTGCTGCAAATATTTCGATGGACTATTCTATCTCTGTCGCTAGTCGCTACCAAGAGCTATGAAATCCGAAATTAAAAATTCCGCCAAGCTTCCGATAGAATCTCACCTGCTTTGTTGATGCGATGCTCTGCAGAAAACGTATATTGCGAAATAAAACTAATAGTGATTTGATCGTTATCCCTTGTCTATACAATTATTTATAGTACTTAAGTACATTGTGCAACGTGGGCGGAAGGGCGGAAGACAATCAAACAACACACAAATTTTTCATAACTCTCGAGGGAGAACGATTTTTCTATAACACCCGCATCCGTGCACATTTAACTGTGGGAATGTGATGATGAAAAATACATAAAGGTTGTAACTGAATTAATTTTGTTATTTTTAATGCTTAGAAAAAACCCCAAGTCAGGAGGGAGGAGGGAGGTATAGATTCGGCAAAAACAATTCTCTTCTTTTAAATGTATTCTAACCTCAAGAATCTGAATCAAAATTATGGTACGCTAAGATGCCTCTGTATCTATGTGTGTTTAAGGTGGCTCGCTTTCCATACAAAAAACATCTACCATTTATTTAGTCACCGCACACTACAACTAAATAAAAATATGCGCATACATCTACTATACATTATCCGTCGTCGCGGTAGTGAATGAAATACATTGTTTCATACAGAAATCATGGACAAATCCATGTGAATTTTTTATTAATTTTACGTAAATGTGCGTGCCAAATTTTGTGTACAGACACAGAGCCGTCATATTTCGCGCATTTTTAGTTGACATTGTCATCAGTGACATTTGGCTCTTGACAAGTAATTATTTAAAGATATTGGTTTAGTTAACTCAAGCAGACTCAGAAATAATGACGCATTTTGTCAACAAAGATACATATCGTGTATTTCGACACTGCTAATGTAAATCGAAATGGCGTCTCGGTCAAACGACCGACTATGATGCAGAAGATCGTGGGTTCGAGTCCGTTTTTCGTCCGAAGTTTTTTTTAATCATTTGAACTTTTATGGATTTATTAAGTATTTTTTATTTTTTTAATGGAATATTTGACTATTACTATATTGCTTTCCTATTTTTTATTTTCATACAAAAATACAATACAATCCTTTATTATGCCTTTGTTGATAAAATAAAATATTACACGTCTGGTATAATACATTATGTACATAGGTCATAGTGTGGGCATAGTATTAGTAAAGTATTGCATTTACTGAGCTGGTTGACCTATGTTATTGTTGTGTGAATGTTTTTCTTCAACAACTAAATGGTTATAATACAAGAATATGGGTAGCTTTTGCACATTGTAATTTTTCCTCAGTCACCCGTTGACCACGAACGCTGTAAAGTGTTTGAAACATCGGGATGAATTTTAAACTCATACTCATTATACGCGATTTAATCCGTTTTCATAGTTTTTATTTCATGAGTAACTATCGCGGTAACTGAAGACAATATTAACTAAATGGTTACAAATAATAATTATCATCAATATAATCTGGTCCAGGCAGGCAATTATGGTCGCGTGATAAATGATAAAACATCTGGCCGTCCCTATAATCGCACTTACTAATAGTGCGACAGGGACGGCCTGATATTTTATCGTCTATCGCGCGACCATGCTACCCGTGCTGTACTAGCTTTTGCCCGCGGCTTCGCTTGCGTTAGAAAGAGACAAAAGTAGCATATGTCACTCTCCATCCCTTCAACTATCTCCACTTAAAAAACATGTCAATCCGTCGCTCCGTTTGGCCGTGAAAGACGGACAAACAAACAAACACACATTATCTTTGGTGAAACAACGAATTCTTCCACTTCAGATTATAGAGTAACCAGCTTTTCCCATTTATAATAAACTAGCTTTTGACCGCGGCTTCGCTCGCGTAAGAAAGAGACAAAAAGTAGCCTATGTCACTCTCCATCCCTTCAACTAAATCCCCTTAAATAATCACGTCAATTCGTCGCTCCGGTTTTTCCGTGAAAGACGGACAAACAAACAGACACACACCCTGTCCCATTTGTAAGTTTAGTATGGATTTGACATTATTATTTATATTTAAATAATTATATATGTATAGCCCAATTTCGTCGGTAACAGCGTGTTATGTAATGGCGTCGTTGGAGAACAGTCGTCTGTCACGCCGTGAAGGTGCGTTCGATTCCCAGGATTCTATAAACTTTTTGTATTTTTTTGGATATAAATTTCGTATTTTTTACTGACCGAGCAAGAATGGAGAGCCGAAGGTATCAATTTTATCTCAGAGAACATATTGATTTTTTTATTGTCATTTTGATTTTCTATTTATTAAGTTGAGATATAAAACACAACTTTTAATACCCTCGCTAAATATAATATTTTATCGAAATTACTCCTTAGATAAAAAAAGTCCACTTGAGTTTTTAAAGCATTACGTTACTCAGTTAACTATTGCATTTTCATTTACTAATTTAAGATTTCAAAAGCGATTTGAATACCCTTGCTCCATCGAAAATAAACAATTAGAAAAAAAAATCATTCGAATCGTAGTTTAGAAACTAAAATTTATCTATACTTTTTGGAATTTTTTAAAATATCAGATTAGGATAATTATGTTAGAAATTCTGAGTTCGACGAACCCAAAAATTATTACCATGTAAGAGAATAGGTTTTTAATCTTTTTTGTGGAAAACGCTCAGTAACTACTGTACGAGTACATATACATTTATGTATAATAATAAAACAAAAAATAGTGTCTCATAGTGTTGTGTTCCTGCCAGTGAGTAAGGCTGCCAGAGCTCAACGAGGGTGTGGGGTGCTGACGACGGGAGGACTTACCGAACTAATTTGTTCCGTCTATTGTCCTTTGAGTCGTCGGCAACCCAAACCCTCCTTTGAACTTGTACACTCCTTTTTGCTGTGCACACGCAGCAAAGGGGAGTGTACAAGTTTCTATTGGGGCGGCAACGCGCATGCGACACTCTTTGAGTTACAGGCGTCCATAGGTTACGGTGACCGCTTTCCATCAGGCGGACCGTATGCTTGTTTGCCACCGACGTAGTATTAAAAAAAAAGAGAAAAAGTCCTGGACTCGAACCCAGTACTTTCATGCAAATCATGTGATGATGATGGCACGTATTTACCGCAAGGCTATTTAAACAAGCTGTCGCCGCGTGAAATTATCGACTAGAAGGAATACAAAAACACTGTTTGTATGTGTGAGTGGTACTTAAAAATAGTGCAAAATAGTAAATTTATCTACATTAAGGGGATTAACTTTACAATGAGAAGTTGAATGTTTGTTGTAATACGTCAATTTTAATATTAAATGTTCGCGAAGCATAATTGAAAGTATATAAATGCCTGTACGACTCCACAAAAAAAATAAGACTGGTAATTTGCAGATTAACGCCATCTAACGCAGCCTGAGCTTCGGGTAACCTAAGCGAGCCACCTTAATACATTTCAAAACGTTGCTCATATTTCAATGGCTAAAATAAGATACTCGTATAACATTCCATTTATCTACGACATCAAAATACTAATGTACCTCATATATTTTCGTAGCTTCTTACCAAAATGCGATAGTTTGTCACCCGACTACTGTCCACTAAATCACGATAAAGCGTTTTTACGAAGCGCCCTCTACCGTCAAATGTTTTGTGGTTAGACAGCATAGTTTATCTACTATCCTACTACTTTAGATAAAATCGAACTACCACAACACCTATGGAAAGCAAGCTCGTATCTTAGCCACTTTAACTTGTATGCTAAGGAATCCAATCCGTAACCTTAAGTGATATAGTTTAAATTCGATCATGTGTTGGTCGCATGGGGCGATATCTTTTATTTTCTTCACGACACTTGCACCTTTTCGCGCTACAAATAAGTTTATTTTTTGTTACTTACATTTTCTAGTTCAATGTTCACTTTGTGCATTCTGTTCGGTTTTTGCTGACTGTACATGTCGTGTGTAGAGGCCGTTAGCGAGGGCCAGTGATAGTGACAGGGTCCATATGTAACGCGTTGACAGGAGAATAGGTAGCGTGGAAAGGAATGCAGTCTTTATCTAAATTCTCTGTAATATATGCTTATTTAAATATTGTTCAAATTTGAAATTCAAATATGTGATGTCCACTTGGGCAATTTTTCGTGCACAACTATTGGCGATTCATACTTCCAGTTCCAGACGAGAAAAAAAGATGCGAAAGAATATTACGCTCCTGATTTTAGCAGACCAACATATTAATATAAGAAGTACATACTTGGTTTGGACCAAGCTGTAACTCTTAACAGACTTTATTGTGAACGAGTGGTAATGCCATCATTGATCAGCATATTCCACTCATTGTCACGTCACCTGATGGTAAGCCATCAACCCTAATGCCTTCAACTCCAGATTTCATGTGCGTTGACCCTAACACACTGCATACTAGTTAAACTCTATGGGCATTAGCTCACTGACAGTAAGTCAACACTATAAGTAGAATGCGAGTCTATGATTGACCAAACAGTATTTAAGTCCAATACAACACCCATGGCTCCCGTGGCACGGCACTGTAATTGAAACTTGCGCGTATACACTGGCGAGTACTATCGGTGCCATCAAACACAAAATGGCGCCATTAGGAAGTGAACTGGCGATTTACTACGAGTGCTCACACTCACGGGGATGAGCGAAGTTTCTGCTCGTGAGTAACGGTGTGCTTTGCTGCTCACCAAGCTTAACTTCCAAGCGGGAACAGGGAAAATTTCACGAAAAAATAGACATTGTAAGTAACACCATCAAAATCATTTTTGAGAATAGACTTTTAAAATTTCTGCAAAATTTGGCACCGATTTGGGAAACGACAGAGTAACTAAAAACCTACGAATTGAGGTGAATAAAATCTTACCTGCGAATCCGCACATACAACTTTCCTTGCAAGGTAAAAAACAGAACTTCAGAAATCTCAGCATTCTCGGCAAAGTAACTAAATAAGTAGGGAAAATACCCTTTACCCTCATTCTTATCTTGATCCCTTTCTGTATACACAAGCATAATTGAATATAAATCCCACATATGCGTAAAGCCAAGGATCAACGCCAGTGTTAACACGCCTAGGCGCATGCTCGCATGCCGTGCCGGCAGGCTAGCATTCCCACTCCGTGAAAAAAAAAAAAAAAAAAAAACGGGCTAAGCGAGATCTTAAATGCGAGTTTCAATACATTGCGTATCATTAGGTAATAGTTTTTCTTTATATATAGTATATTCTTGGAAACTTTCGTATTTAACATGCTACTTCAGTCAACTTCTTGTGCTGAGACTGGCTGAAATAGCATGAGCACGTTCGTGCGTTCCCGTGAAATACGATGGAGAACTGTATTTTAATGGTGTGCTGAATTGTAACCTAAACAGCCGCAATGTAGCTAAAATCGCTTGCAGATTCGCACGCCGTCTAAATAAGCCCTAGATTAGATATACGCTCGTATAAACTCAGTGACAAGCTTTAACCGACGTCAACTGTGGTGACAAAGGCGCTTCATATCATAGCACAGCATGCAGTATATGCCGTGTTATTAACTCATTTCTAGGTAAAGCTTGTGTGGAATTAGCTAAATATAACACTCGTGGGCGGAGTCGTCACTCCTGAAAAAGCTCCTCGGAAATGGAGCGAAACATGTCGAGCGTTATATCGACTTAATACGTGAGTAACCCGCTTAAAACTTGACGACCGGTCTGGCTCAGTCGGTAGTGACCCTGCCTGCTGAGCCGCGGTCCCAGGTTCGAATCCCGGTAAGGGCATTTATTTGTGTGATGAGCACAGATATTTGTTCCTGAGTCATGGATGTTTTCTATGTATATAAGTATGTATTTATCTATTTAAGTATGTATATCGTCGCTTAGCACCCATAGTACAAGCTTTGCTTAGTTTGGGGCTAAGTTGATCTGTGTAAGGTGTCCCCCAATATTTATTTATTTATTTTATTAATTTATAAAATATTTATAAATATGTCTGAGTCTCACGGGAGTTTTATAGTTAAAATTTAACACTGACTTACAAGAAACTACTGTACCCATGTAGGTTATTATGTATTTAATCACACAAATATACATAATAGGCGCCTACTATAAATTCTTATAGGTTCTCAAATCATTTTTTCAAGATAAAACTTTTGGAAACCTGCAGAAATCCATGTCAGACAATTCTTATTGTAATCATGTTAGCGAAAAGAACATTGATCATTATGTGTTTTGATAGTTACTAAAACGAATAAAGTCAGTTTCATATAAGTACCATTAATTATTTTTTCTACTCCCGTACTGTTATTCGTGAGTTACAAGGTCGTGCATAGAACTTTAAAACCCTACATAAAAGATGTCAGGACAAGTCTATCTAGTCTATACCCTGAAAACATTTAGTAGCAGTAGCACGATATAGCTGTTACAGTTCAGTAAATACATTGCTACCAACTTAACAAACCAATTCGCAGAGTCGAGACTCCTTCGTTTTCTGCTGCGTTCATTGGCGACGCGTCGAATCGCATTCAAATGTATGAGAACTCGATTCAACTCGGCTCGATTCGTCTTAGTGGCCAGGCTTCAAAGAACCATACCATAGACAGTTTTATTTTCATGTTTGCACTCAAACTGCATATTCAAAAGGGTAGGCGGTCCACTAGATAACTAAGATGACTGAAAGTAGGTATTTGTTGATTTATAATTTTCTTTCAAAATAAGTGCTTGGTCGTAGAAAAAGTATTGTATGCAACGGTGTTTAACTGAGTCAAAAAATGCTCGTGGCGTCTTTATTAACAATTTTCGGCTTCGCCTCAAATTGTTACCCACGCCACTCACCTTTTTTGACCTCTTTTAACCACCAGTTGCATAAAATACTATTACTTATAAGTGATAATCTAGCATTTATATTTGAACATTGAACTATGTTAAGAAACTAATAGAGGTACATTATTCCAACTTTTAAGCTTACACGATTCAGAACACAGTCTGCACGATACAGAAGTCTGCTTCCATTACATACAGTATGTAAACTAACGAAAACCATTTACTGTAACCCGTAAATGTCCAGGTGATACTGAGAAACTTTTACTATGGGATCAACCCCGAAATCACGAAAATATCTTCTGACAGTTTCATAGGTAGTTTTATTTTATAGTAAGTATTTCCTATGGGAGAGTAAATTTTTATTTCGCGTTTTGGGTGTTGGTCCCATAGCAAAAGTTGCTCTGTGTAACTTAAATATTAACAGGCTTCAGTAAATGGTTTTCGTTGGTTTACATACTGTATAGGTAAGTTGCGTTGCGTTAGGTAATGCATCTTTCAGAAAGCAGCTTAAACAATACTAAATGTTTCAAGCTGAACTTAGAGCTGCAAACTAATGAGATTTGCTTCATCTCGCTAGTATAGTTTAACTAGCAGATACATTTTACCTTCGCTAGTAAGAAAATATTGTTGAAGAAAAAAATGAGTCTAAATACGAAAAAGGCAAACAACTCATAGAGGACAAATACTACTGACTAAAGAAAAAGGTGGTGACGAAAGATCAAAAAGCAAATGGGACGATCCAAAACGTTACCAAATCTGTGGACCCGTATAGTATTGTAATATAAACTATTCTAAGATTAAGATATTATGGAGTCCTCAAACATAAAATAAAAGTGTCTTGACCTGCGGAACCGGCTTTATCGTACCGAATTGATTTCATCGGCAGATTCAATAAAATAAATATCGAATCATTGATATTCAGACTCGATAAAATTAAGGCAACTAACGTAATTTAAATGCTAATACCATTTCGTGCGGTCCAGGAGCTTTTTAAATAAGTACTAAGTCGTGCACTTCGGTTCATTGCTATATAAATGGGTCATTCTCCTTTATCGTACATCGCTTTCCGATGTCAGCCTCGTAAGAAAATTCATACTTACCTAATACGTGTAATTTTATACAATTGTTTATGCCTACATGCCCAATAAAGTAAATTAAACAGACAGGCTAGCCGCACTGTACAATTTCGATAAACCCGGCAAACATCCCACTCAGAACTAGTCGGTGCAATCACACGCATCGCCGCCTGCGTGCAAAGCCTTTCAGACGATGCAACGCCGAATACCGCCCAAATTATTTACAATACAAACCGAATAGATAAAACGTAGTAGGTACACTAGGTACAGTCGCCATCAAATATATCGGACCCGCACAGGTGTTTACTAATATCTAAACACTTCAAGGCGTTATATTTAGATTAACACGCCTCAATTTGGCGTTAAAGAAATTTCAATTTCAATTTCAATTATTTGAACACCTCGCCAGTTTAGATATATCTGATGCCTGTGCATTCTTCATAGGTGTTTAGTACCTTTTAGTACTAGCCTGACTAGTTGTCTACCTTCTCCTAGACGCATTTAGCCAATAAACTGACATGACGCACGGTTAAAACGATTTCACGCTTCGGCTCAAGACGACGTTTTAATTATTTGATGGCTTTGAGCCGAACAGGATCTTGCTGGATAGTAAATTATATGATTACTTTAAACATTTTGTAAGCTTTTAATTGTTTGTCTTTATCTCTTATTAGTGAACAGGCAGGCAAGCATGATCGCGCGATAAATGATAAAACATCAGGCCGCCCCTTAATCGAACTTACAAATAGTGCGATAGGGACGGCCTGATATTTTATCATTTATCGCGCGACCATGCTTGCCTGCCAGGTAAACAATTTTAACGTGTAGTAAAGTTTACACATTTATTTGCTGTGACTTATTTTCATAAATGTTATTCAAGTTACAGACACGTCACATCAAGATGTTCTCTAATAATTAGGATTGTAAAGTTAATATTTAGGATTGCAAAGTTGTCTTCATTGACAAAACTTATTCCATGGAATGACTGAGATTGACAGTTTTAATTAAAATGGGAAACATTATTTAATTGGAACTCAAATGAATTAAGTTAAATCTTAGCAACGCTAACAAGTGGGAACAGAACACTTACCAATGTCGTGTCGGCTCGTTCGTCGCAATTAGTCTACAAAGCCTACGTTGAGCCCATGTTTGCTTTGCAACGCTACTTAATTATAGAGGCAATTTGCGGATGAAGCTCTCAGACCAATTCCGACATATCTGCCCACCACGCCATGTCACCAGCGTAACCTGATCTCCCCACAAACCAAGTTATGATCGAACGTCGGAACCGGTGTAGAGAAATTGCTATGATATAGGGGTCTTACCGCTGGTCGCACAACCTTTTAGTGTTTTAGCGATTCTTGGAGTGTTTAGTATTGCAGCATGAACGAGAGCTGTCTGAACAGTAAAGTGTGTTGTTTATTCAGCTGTTTGGACGGGCGGGATTTCGACCGATACATTCTCCAGTCGAACTCTGACGTGGATAGCTGCTCCTTTCCAGAATATCAATGCCTCATCAGTAACTACTATTTCCAAATGTTCCAAGGCAACAATCGTTACCTAACGTTTTACTCCCTGGAAACGTCCCTCATTGTTATTGCTAAAAAGTATTTCTCGTACGAAATGTTCGACATTTCTATTCGACTATTCAATTTTCGAAGAGATCCTATTTTAACATGCTCAGCAGTATTAACAGGCATCAAGCTTGAGGCACACCTCGGACACTGGCGATCAAATATATGAAAGAGGTGCGTCCTTAGCACACAGTCTAAGCTCGTGTAGGTGAACGCGTACTATATTAATTTTTATTAAGCAGAAACGTCTGCTAACGATTCTAAACATTTTTTTATTAAAGGACACCCCAAGACGTGTGTACAAAAGGAAAGGCATGGAAAGATTTGCGAAGTCCGGCGTGGCTTCCGTAGCTCAATTGGTAAGAGCATTGCACGGATTGCAAAAATGGTGCGGGTTCAAGTCCCGCCGGAAGCGTAAATTTTTCCATTTTTTCCTTTAATAAAAAAACGCGTACTATGCTTGTATGAGTGAAATATGACAGGTTCCGACTGTTCGCGTTTTTGACATGCGGTAACTGTGAGGTCACCGAGAGGGGGTGGGCGGCACTTTCAGCGGGGAGCGGGGGTGGCCATATAGTACTCTTTATTATACTGTGCTTGAGGTTAAAAAACTTCCAATATTTTAAGCACAGCCGGCAGCAGATACTAAATAGCTACCATGTCATATAACTAAAGCTAAGTTTGTCAAGTTTTATGTGCCACTTACGAAGCTGAATAAATTTAACCTTTAAGGAATTTAATATTGCGAATAAACAGCATACCTATTAGTTGCAGCCGTATACGTACACACCGTGTAACTGTGCAGTTTATACCCGTCGACCTTTGACTGGGAGCCATGTTTTATACCCGCCATACATAATATGTTACGTCTAATGTACTGGAAACCTGCTACATTTACTATTTTCTTTATCGTCCTCTGAACTTAGGAAAATGTGCATTGGAAAAACAGCTTTGCTCTCTATGTTGTAACATTTGTAGCTGGAATGATTGCATCATATGGAACGAGGTTCTGGAAGTAAGCGAACAATTTTGAATTCTTTACTAACAAAATATGTTTCATGCAGTATATCCTTCCTATATTAGGTACGGAAACATGGAATGCCTTTTGTTTGGCATGGTGCACAGGACTCTAAAATGTCTAAATTATTGCTCGGCCGTATTTAGGCTATTTAGCCCGTATGGACCGCGCGCAAAATTGCTGTGGTTCTCGTTTAGTAGACGCAGGCTGTGTGAAATTAATTCCTAATTATTATCTCACCGGAGAGCACAAAACACAAAGCGTTATGTTGTTGATATTATCGCTTTTGAACAGCTTCATTACCTAGTTATTAACAATGAGAAGGCACACTCAAAGATTATGACAGATGGCGCCACCTCATTAGTCCATTGCACAGATAAAGAATTTCATACGTGAGAGCGAGAAAAATATATTTTTTCTCTCTCTCACATATGAATGACAGTGACATGCCTAGACACTTGCACAGGCGCCGCCTGGCAGGATAAAATGTCAGTGTGCTTTTTTGACAGCAAACAAACTTTTATGCTCATACTATTTGAGCCGTGTTCTGATACTGTTGTAAGTACATTGATGTAACTGAACACGACTGTACAATTGTAGGTACATGCTTGAAAAAAAAAAATCAACTGGTTGGTTAACCAAACGACTGATACTATGTAACAGATTTGTTAGCATAAGTACTTAGAATTAAGAGAATGACATGTAAAATATATTTTATCAATAAATGATCGTATCGTATCGTATCGATACGATATTAATATTAGCTTCCGATACCCGAACGTATTATTTATATTGAACATTTGCCCGATTCCAATAAGAGAGTACCTAAAGAAATTCTCGTGTGCTTTGCGAGAAAAGTAATACTATTCCGAACAAAGAAATTTTATATAGGTACCTACTTAATACGAATAAAACATACCATTTTGTTTAATTAAAAACTGAAATACAGTTAAATTATTGTATGAAATATTTGCCGGCCATGTGGTTTAATGGTAAAGACGTTAAGTAGCCGCGGAAGCTCGGCCACCAGTAGATTTGGTCGCTTTTTCTTTGGTTTTATAGAATGTGATGTTGAAACTGATAGGTTAACATTTTTATCCAGAATTGCTAATCTACTCCAGCGTATAAAACTTTTGGAACTTATACAAACAATAACATTCAATTACAGTAATTATAAGCTTCCAGATTTGTATAGCAAAGGCTTATAATCACACATGATTGGACTTAATTTGTAGGTAGAGTTTGGGATAGCCAATCCAATGGAAGCTTTGGCGCCTTTAATTAAATGGGTTAGTTTAGTTAATCGTGATTAATCCGTAAAATGTGTTTGGTAAACAACGTTTCTGTTCGCAAAGAGAAGAGTCGTGAAATGTATGGGGCCCTATACATTCTGCTTACGCTACTGTTATAAAATGCGCATGTATGCGGATATCAGAACATTATGGTAAATTAAAAAGAACACATGTTATGATAAAATAATTATAGCATTGAAAGGGTCTCATTTAATATCACGATCAAACTCGACAGTGAGAAATTTACAAAAGGAACCACAAGGAACCACTCAAAATTTTCATGGCATTACTTTGCCACTAGTTTGGGTTATAGAATATAATACCTAGTAACGAAAAATATAGACACTTCCCGTTTCTGTATTGTATGATAATATAATTACCTACTAAGGGAAAGAAAAACATAGCTTCCACGACGACCAGTCTGGCGCAGTCGGTAGTGACCCTGCCTGCTACGCCGCGGTCCCGGATTCGAATCCCGGTAAGGGCATTTATTTGTGTGATGAGCACAGATATTTGTTCCTGAGTCATGGATGTTTTCTATGTATATAAGTATTTATATATTATATTTATATCGTTGTCTGAGTACCCACAACACAAGCCTTCTTGAGCTTACCGTGGGCCTCAGTCAATCTGTGTAAGAATGTCCTATATAATATTTATTTATTTATTTATTTATTTAGCTTTGTCTATACTCCAGGCAGGCAAGTATGGTCGAACGATAAATGATAAAACACTAGGGCGTCCCTATCGCACTGTTTATATGTGCGATGTTTTATCATTTATCGCGCGACCATGCTTAATAAGCAGTAACCTTTAGACAAACCTAACATTCCAGAGCATGACACCTGCCGGCCAGTGCCTACAGTCGGACACAAATCACAATAAAACAAAGGCTCAATACTAATATAATTTATCAATCGACGTCCCGCGGCAGGACGCAGGCAGACTGGCGCATTTCCGGCCCGACCCGCCCATAATGTGGTTATAGCAGTACGTTTGATTAAGCCGGGACGCTTGTGCTAATGACTACCATACTCACGGTCTACTTGTGGTATTTTAAATGGGACATTGCGTCTAAGAAGTTTTCTTCGTCACAAGATATCAACAAAATAGAAACAGCTTCCTCCAAGGATTTTAAACAGTGAAGTACTGCGACTTGTAGATTAGAATCTTCTAAGCTGTTTGCGTATTGATTGAAGTCTTCTTCCGCCTGTTTTCTAATTAAATTTAAAATACAGTCTTCGTTCAAAAGTTTCTTTACTCAAATAGATATCCATAACTCAAAACTCAAAGTCAAGTCATTACGTTTCGTTCTACGGTACCTTATAATATTATCAAATAACCTAATATTACAGGTCACTTATCATTCGTTACAATGTTTCACGGCACTTAGTCGATAAAGCAATCCAATTTCCAGAGAGTAACGTCAACAGTCAACAAAGCATTTACAGTTCACCCACTACCACAAAAACTACTTACCGGACGTCAGTTTACATGCCGTCAGTTGTTCAATTTTGGTGCCACTGCCACGGTATTCAATGTTAGAGATTGAATTTCACAAAACTACTTACTAAAATTACAAAGATAACCAGGGTTAATTTGCGATGCTGTAATTTTAAAGTAACGTCTTTTAATTGGGCAAAATAAGATCCCAGGCTGTGGATTTCACCATTTTTTTACGGGCACCCCTGCCTACGTGCTGTGGTTTCATGACAAATGAGCTTCCATCATATTTGTTTTTTGAGTAAAATCAATATAACGTATGAAATTTTGGTACCTTTCATCGTGTCAGTAACTCGCGCACAAAAAATCTTGACTTACTCAGACTTTCTTTAAGGATCCTCTTCATCTCAGCATTCTTAGCCAAAACAAAAAACTAGTAAAAAGTATAGGTGCGTGCAGGTAAACGCGGGCGCAACCGGTCCCTCCGCCTTACATTAAGGCAGATTGCTCACCAAATTACCCCTTTTTACCCTTGCCACGCAAACACGGACTTTAACTGAGACGAAAAAAATAATATTTTGTCCCAAGACTATTGTATTCTCGAATATAATTTAATAGAGTTTAGCGTGCACCTTACAAAGTGGTCTAATATAATCCTCAGGGAACCCTTTATCGTTTGAGTATTTTAAAAATTTTCAGTATAAATTTGCCTGCTGCGTTTGTACGCAATATTTCATAACTAGCGACGTATATAATTCTTCCAGCTTCACTGTAAGTAGCAATAAATTATAGGATACAGTTTATTTCCTTATTTATAGAACCCCTTTTTCATACTATTATTTTGTGTACTCTTATTTTTCATTGGCGATTATGTCTAAATCATAAATGATATACAGTTGAGCAGCAAGGAAGCCTAGCCTGCTACTGGAAACAAATCAAGAAAATCAAGAGTGAACGTACCTTCTGGGCGAGGTCGGTCCGTCGTAGGCTATGTTTTCGCCTCGGCTAGTTTGTGACCATGAGTACCTAAGCCCATTTATGAGTAAAAAATATATATAGCTGAAACACTAGTAAGTACCTACATTAAAGTACAAGTTAAACGGCAACTTATAATACCTGCGGTCGTTTAGAACGCACGAGAATATTGTTTAGTATTGCGTTTAACACTACAACAAAGCTGCGTAAACGCTTCTTACGAAAGCGGAACGAAGATATCCCGTTGACGTTATTAGGGCGAGTTATCTGAATTTCCTGAAGGGTTCAGTTAATTTCCTGCATCCCCCGTCAGTGGGCCACTGGTCCATGATACAAGCGGATACGACATGCAATATTTACACGTTATTTATGAACGTTCTCGTCGAGAGATTTTTTGTGGAAAATATTTTTCATACTCTTTGATGGCTATGAACAGTTTATGGTTATACTTGACATTTCCTATATTATTGTATCAACTTCTTAACTACCTATAACCAAAACTATTGTGTAAGTAGCGTTTGTAAATTGAAAATGAATAGCGTTTGGTCAAAGTTTTAACAAGTTTGAAACAGAAATTCGACGATCTGTAATAACTAATTAACTCATAATTTTATTACATGAAATATTTATCTCCAAAACGACTAAGTATGAAATCTCACACAAGCTTATTCCCCTAATTTTTTGACTTCATGAGACAATACCTCATTATTAATTCAGCTCAGAATGAATTAGGTCCAGTCTCGCAGTCCTCCGTGGCCTATTTTGCATTATAAAGAGCCTGTCAGACCAGTTAGCAGTCTAAACTCGTATGCTCCTATTCCAGCCCCTCATTGTGTTTGACACAGTACGTTCCGGACTCCGGGTTTTGTACTTTGGCAATGTTAGCTCAGTAATGTTGGCTTTCGCAAAATGTAATAAGAATCTTTTGTTTCATCGCAAATGTGGCATTTGAATTTGTTTTTAGTGCGATTAATGCAGTTATTGTTTTAAGCAATGCCTTTTCGCTGAAAAGAGTGCCCCAAACATATCGGTTCAAGACTTAGATATAATCAAGAGGAAAAATGTGATAAGTACATAAGTAAACATTTTAATTTTGGGCGTCAAATCTTTATAGTCATCATCCTCCTTGCGTTATCCCGGCATTTGCCACGGCTCATGGGAGCCTGGGATCTTTGACAAACGAATCCCAAGATTTGGCGTCAAATCTTTAGTATAATGTCAAAAAGTTTGGACAATAAACCTGTAGTTGTCTGCATTTTAGAAGTCTGTTTAACGTCGTTAGTAAACAAACCCGTTTAACTTCTTCACAAAGCCACCGATGCCATTCATGTGCCAGCAATTAAAAAATCACGCATGCGTGGACACAATGTCGGCGCTTCAGCAGTTCAGCACTGAAAACGTAAGGACTTTCTCTCGCTGTTTTATTACTGAATTTGAAAAGAGAGCAAACCTGGCATGAATTAAAATTATTCAAAATACTTATAAGGGGCGTGTGAATATATCCCATTCTTTGTTTTACAAAAGCGGATTCGAGTTAAAACGCCTTTGAAATTTGTGAAATTTAATTGAAATATGTACGGTTTTGTAATATGAAGCACTATTATTTAATATTAATGTGAAAATGAAGAAAATATAGACGTTTATATATTTGCATGTCAATCGTAGCGAATGAAGTGCCAGTGACGAACGAATATGGAAGATTGTTATGAGTTATGAGAGAGACTACACTATCGTATAGTTCCCTACGGAGGAAACGATTTTCATCTTGGCTAAGCTACCCATTGTTCCATGTAAATATGATGTCATATCAATGAAAAGCTACAATCCGATTTAACTCTATTTGCCGAACATTGAATTAAGAGGGGGTAGAGCAGGGAGAATTTTCAGAATCTGTCAAATTACCCCATTACACACACAAACACCCTTCACTCACACTACCTCAATTTACTGTGAAAGGTCAGTGACCCTTAATTTTTTTCAAGAGTGTTATTTTGAGTTGGTAGTCAACTACTTACCTCCTTTGAGAAATTAAACTGTAAAAAAGGTAGCATACAAGAAGACAGAGAAAAAATTCGCATCATCTAGCTTTCCTTCTCTGTTCATGTCTCATGTGACTTAAATTTACCTAAATATGTAGATAACGTTCCTTACTCAGTTGATTGTTTATCTAGGTGTATTTCAAATTACTTTGCACTTCATTTTGCGTTACTTTTCTATACTTACTTAGATTAAAAATCGTCAGCCTGCCTATCCCCGCAAACATTATTCAAAGTCGTATGTGAAGGCCGATACCTCCAGGCAGACAATTATGGTCGCGTAATAAATGATAAAACATTCAGCCCTATCGCACTATTTGTAAGTGCAATAGGGACGGTCCGATGTTTTATCATTTATCGCGCGACTATGATTGCCCTGCAGGTCTTCAGAGCCCTGTGCTGTTCATTACGTATATGCGGGTTGTATTAAAGACTATCAGATATTTTCTTTATTCTTTTTGGTCGTTAGGTTTTTTTATCATTTAGTTTGATACAAAATAAAGTATGTGTATAAAATAAAAACCTAATGAATAGAGTACAGCTAGCAGCAGTCAAGTCAGAGACACAAAGAAAGACAGGGAATATCGACGCATATCTTATCTTATCCCAATACCGCCATCGCCATCTGCATCAGACTCTTTATCTTACCCAATTTCCGAGTCTCTTCTCTAAATTTCAGTTTCTTGAGTTGAAAATGTTGAAACTCATACTTAGTAATAAATAAAACACAAAAAAACATATAAAAATCACAATATAATTTTAAATTATAGCTTAGACCCTGTACCAGTTGCAGTCGCCACGTCTGTAAAGTCCCTTGAAGTTTCTTTTAAATGGCTAAATACCTAGATGTTATGTCATAAACATCTGTGACGTGACTGAAAATTAAAAAAACATCGCTCAGAGATAAGGTTCAAATTAGCATGGCAAAAAATACAACAGTGCAGTCAAAATACGAAAAAGCAAATGTCAATGTCAATATCACTGCCGTATTTCAGGCAATAAGGGCTGTTTTCTCAAATATGAAAAAATCTCAAAAGCAGGACTTTATACAGACTTTCTAGGAAAATTATTTTTAACTTGATAGGTAGACCAATTTATAAAAGTTGTACGAAAAATTCTGAACTAAGTTTGTAACTATATATGAAAAATGCTTTTAAAGCATTTTTATCTTAGATTGCATATTTTAGTATCGTAACGATTTTTCTTTCAAATAAAAAAAGAATTATTAGAATAGATTCACGGTGTCTACCGTAAACTGGGGTATTGACCAATTTGGGAATTTAAACTTCTCTAGCTTCTACATGTAATGGGTAGCTATAGCTAGCTTCTACATTTAATGGGTATTTTTATCCATTAAATGTAAAGAAAGAAAAAAAATGGGGCCATCAACTTTTTTAGTCTTTTCCTGCTAAAAATGTAGAAAAGTAACAAAATAATGTACGCAGAAAAAAAAACTATGAGATCAAACTTAAACTGACATTGGGGTTACTTTGATACCCTATGTTTTTTTTAAAAGGTAATCGAATGTAACCCCTTGCAAAAGTATTTTATCTCAAGAAAAGATAAAAAAAACGGTTCGCACAGTCAAATATTAGAACTCTTTAACGCTATTTTGGGGTTACTTTGATCAAAAATAAAAATTACCTACCATCTTCGAAAAACCAACTTTATTTGTAATTGTTTCAATATTTATCACACGAAGAGATCAAATTATCTGCCTCAACTCAACAAGTACCGTGACATAATCAGACAATAATCAACTAAGTATGTGTCATTATTGTCAATGTTACCCCATGCAAGTGATCAAAGGCACCCCACAGAGTAAATCATTAGTAATAAATGCCTAGTTTGACTTTATGATACAAAACTCAATACTTACAATGGTAGGTATAGCTAAGCAGAAACACGTTTCTGGCAAGCTACTTAATATTCACTGTGAACCTTTTACTTGAATACCACTACGTTAGTTTAGAAGTTATTTAAACATGAAAAATAGCAACAAACTATGCTTATATTTTAACACGTTATCCGCACTGCCCACAACCATACTTATTTGTTCACTGCGTCAGAGCACCATTTATAAAGGTTGGTTTAAGGTTATCATATGTGTAGATTTCGATAAATTTATTTTATTAATACATAACCGACTACTCATAACATATTAGTTAGTCAGGTTTTGTTCGTAGTCCAAAAGGGTCAACCCTAGCACTTTTCCCTATTCACCCCAACGTTAGGGTGAGCGAAAATTACTAAATAAAACGACATATTTTCAAAGACAAACCGAAGTTCACACCGCTGGAAGATTTTTTGTGTAAAAAATTAGCATGGAACATATAAAAAAAGTGCTATCGACGTTCAAAAGTCGGTTTTGGTCTTATTCAGCACAAATTACGGTAGTGAGGTAGTTCATACCCGTTCCGACCCCATGTACCCAAAATCTTTAGAAAACGATGTACTAAGTAGCCCAAATTGCAGCGCCGTCTCTAGATGAATTGGGTTACTAATTTATGCAAACTACTTAAGTCGCAATAGATGTCATTTCATTTAGTATTTTAGAGGTAACTAGTAAAGATAATTTAGTTTTACAATTGTGCGAAAAAAGATTCTAATTTGGCCAGATTTTTTAACCGACTTCCAAAATTCAAAAGGTTATAAATGTATAGTTTTTTTTAATATCACTTCTGGTCCAATTTCAAACCCCACAAATATTAACGGCAAACTGATAATGACATTAAGTTTTTTTGAAATAAATTTGTGACATATGTGGGTAGTTTAGTAATTATAGGCACCGACTGATTGTGGATAGGTTTATATTTTCGCTCTCTGCTAATAAATCTTGTATGGAACGGACGTGTTTTCTTTGGTGCCTCTTCATCAGTGCTGATCTTCGGCTGGGAGCATACCTTACAAAATTAAATGCCAAAAAAAAAGTTTATCAGTAAAAATTACTTATTTGAAAATATTTCAATAGTTTTCATGCTTATACATTGAAATAGATATCACGCACGAAAGTAAGAACGACAAGGCCCCCTGGTGGCTGAGCCGGGAATCGAACCCGCCATGTCTCTCGCTATACCGTAATCCTCTAAGTGCCACTTGCACCAACGAAGATGGAGGATTAACCTGAGGGTTAACCCACTATTTTACATGGAATTTGACAGTTGACAGCCCACTAACCCTGAGTTAAGTGGTTGGTGCAAATGGACCTTATAATATTCATATACGAGGTGGTCAAAATGTGCCTATCAGAGATAATATACACTAGAGAAATTTCGTTGGGTACCACACGGCGGGCGGGTGGCCTAGTGGTAATGACGTAAGCTAATGACTTACGCAGCTACGTAAGCTGAAGACCCGGGTTCGATTCCCGGCTCGGCCATCAGTAGGCCTTGTCGTTTTTTCTTTCGTGTATGATATCTATTTCAATTTATGTATGTATGTATGTGAACACTTTATTGTACATAAGACAAGTTAGGACATATAAATACAGTATAGTTATGGTGTACAAAGGCGAACTTATCCCTATAAGGTGTCTCTTTCAACCTTTGAGCGAATTGAGAATTTATATAAACTTGAAAAATAACAAATCAAAAATTATTCAATAAAATAATTTTATTTCTTCCATAGTTGTATAGTTTCATACTTATGATTTTTATTTTAAAGTAATCCATTTATATTATAGCAATCATGGGTGAAACGTGGAGGTTGACAGAAGTGTAATTAACATTTCTAAATGTTGATTTCTTGTATCTAGTCTAACTACGAAGCAATACATTGACTTATAAATTGCATCCATATACAGAGAGGTCATTCATAAAAACATCACTTTAGGTAAGTTATATATCTTTTATACAATTTGACAACCATTGACCACACATCCCAATTCACCCCTCTTCCGACCCTAATCACCCCCTTCGTACACCTATTCACCCCCTTTGCGACCCGATTCCCCCCATTCCTGATCCTATTCACCCTCAGGCCGCGGATATTTATCCATCAAATTGAAATTGAAATCGTCTGTCAATGAAAAGAAAATTGTAGTAAGTATGTATGGAACATAAACTTTAGAAGTGTAGGTATACACTACATTCAATGCTCTACAAAGGTATATACAATTCTGAGCAAAATTTTACACAAAAATAAAGTTAAAATGAGTAAATAATACAATAAATTTAAATGCCAACTTTGACAGACATTTTCATGCCCCTAACTAAATATATTATTTTCCCTGGAACTACGGAACCCTACACTGACCGTGACCCGACGCGCTCTTGGCCGGTTTTTCTTCTCAATGAAATGCAGAGATAATAAAAAATTACACCTCCCAATTTATAATATTTTTTTTTGCAAAAAATTCATTTTTTGCACAAGCTTTACCTTAGCCGACTGTACCTTTCTTTCAACAATCATCTTTTGCTCTCCGAGATGTTTCTAAAAACCCCTTACTCAATGGGGATACGACGTTTCATAACAGAGTTCCTCTGACCACCTTTCTGCTCCATCATCAGATCACCTCCATGATACCATAATATTGCATTGTCACGTGATTTACATATGTGTGCAAAATTTCAGCTCAATCGGAAACCGGAAAGTGGGTCAAATTTAACTTCTACGTTTTGACCCAAACTAACAAGGCAAGTTGAATAAAAGCTTGTAAAAAAGGCTTCTGATATCAGATTTGTAATAAGTTTAGTTGTCATAGTTTAAGAACAGATGAGACAGACATATGCAATGACAATATAATACTGCACGTGTTTCGTGAGATGTCAAATCACCTCATACAATTTACCGCTCTAAGGCAACTAAGGTAGGGTTTGTTATTGCACTTTAATTACATATTAATGATTTTTAGCCCGTAAGATATATATTTGCTTTAACAATGGATAGATAATTATGCGAGTGAGAGTGTAATTTAGATTTTTATAAGGAAACAAATATTTTTAAGCGACCCGATCAGATATTTATACGAATAAGGACCCTCCCACATCTACCGTCTCGCGATCGTAGCGTCGGGCCAACTGTATGGCTAAGCCGCGCCAACGCGACGCGGCGTCTTTTTCCATACAGTTGGCCCGACGCTACGCTCGCGAGACGCTAGAAAGAGAGACTATGTTTTTGCCGGTCACGAAGCATCACAATTTTTTGCCGGGAATATGTCGTCATATACTTATGGCCTCTATAGAGAATCGGATATATTGTCACGGCCGTTCATAGTCATATACGTATGCTGGTGACTGTTCCATGAACATCTGGACTAGTTGAATGGAGAAGTGCCATTCAAGACGAGCGTTACTTTCTAAACAACGATGAACGTAACGGTTACTTACGTGTTCGTGGTATGCACAGGGTAATCTCTAATGAAATGAAAACTTTTTTATATAAAAATTTGAACCAGAAGCACACCATACGGAATATTGTATTTAATAAATAGGTACTTATATACCCGCCCGCATTTCCCTTTCTTCTATTCTAAGTAAGAATCGATTAAGAAGTATCTAAATATGTAAAAATAAATTAAATTATAATTGTTTACATACAACCTGGTTGACAGAATTTGACGTAGGTGCTGTCATATATATTTTTAAAATGACGTACTGTTAATACCAGCGTAATGAAAATTTATTCCAATGAGTAAAAGAAAACATGAAACTCTTTTCAATTTAACCGAACTAGAATGAAATCATTTATACTCATTCGGTTGTGTTCGTTATTTTCTTTAATAATGTGATATATTTTTATTTATTTTTGATGCACAAGCCATGCACCTTTACACTTTAAATGAGATTGTATCTCCACCTGACATTATCGACTTACCCTATTTATTTTGAGCACAGTTTTACACTGGTATGGTTTTTCGTGTACGTACACGATTTTCTGTCAAAATATTTGTCAAATTTAATTGTCAACGCGGAGCGACCGGCGACACGTCTGCCTCCGATGAGCCGCTCACGGCATCTAATCGAAAGGAGAATTCTGACAGCAATGGCGAATGTATGGAAATTTTACGATAGTTTAAATTTAAGGTAAAATTTCTTTGTTGCCTTTGAGAGGAAAAATATAAAAAACCTCAAAACTTGTAGTCCATTTATCTGGCTTTCAGAATCACATAATGTTATAACTAGAGTATTGAATTTTTTTAACTAAGTTTACTAAACGGCGACATACGTTTTTCTCATTTTAGGTCAACTTTGTGTGGGTTTAGTTATTACACCGTTAATAATTGGAGATTGTGAATAGTCAAAATTTGTAGACACACTCTTTAAGATAATAACTACATTTATTTTATTTCATTTAATTTAGAAATGTGAGCAGCATTTGTTAAACGCCGAATGCACTTTTCGAGGATTTCGTACGACCCCCTCTTAAATGACAGAGGGGGTAATATCAAAGTAATTTGTGTACATGTATGTCTAATTTATATTTTCACGATCGTCGAACGCTGGTTTGTTTGACAACTATCGTGCTGTGAGAATAGTTTTCCATCCACATATCGAAATAATCTCCGTGAATGTAAGTCTGCCAGATCCCCAACCCGCGCGATATAATTCCGCGGCCGAACTTGTATCTAATAGAGCTGGGATAATCCCTACTCCAATTTGTCAAGCTTCCGTGGAAACGCGGATGCTGCCAAAGTAATATGTAAGTATGTGACCAATTAGAATTTGACAGGAAAAGGGTTATGATGAAAAATGTCTTTGAAATATTGGAAACGGTTTTACAGGGTATCAGTCCTGTGATCAATAAGGTATTGCATAAATTGCGTGGGTAGTTCAACTAATGCACACAAATTTAGACACATTAATCTTCCCTTATAAGAATCTAGACTAGGAAATACGTACGTTCTGTCGTGGTTTTTGTAAGTTTATCGCAAACATATACAGACACAGCGGGGGAATTGTCTTAGGGCCACTTGCACCAACGGGCCTTATGTATTTAACCAGTGACAGGATAAGTTTTACTGGCACAAGATATATTTACTGAAAAACAAAAATACACTTAATCTATAATGCTTTAAAGAACCTAACTATTTCGTATTTAATAGGTACAATCACTGAGGAAAAGGAGAGGCTCCTGCGACTAAGGTACATAAGCAAACCGCTAGTTAAAGCACTCGATAAACAAACCACAATTTACCTACTACATCGTCTCCACGTGTCGTGTCAAAGTAAATATTTTGATAGGAGCCACCTATGTAGGTAAGCCGCTTGTTCTCACATTACGTGACCATAAGAAGCCTTTCCGGAACACCATAATGCTTCGCTAAGGCGGATTTGGACAAAAACCTCTTGACCGACTTCCTGTTCACGTATTAAATATACAGTAACCTTCCCTTTTGTTATTCCAAAGTTTAGAGTTTAGCCTCCTACAGGTGTCTAATTTTTTGTTTTAGTTTCAACCGCTCGATTTCGTGTTTTTCCTTCAATGCTATCTCCACCTCCACTTCTATATTGTCTATAGTGGCGCTACAATTAGATTTCCAAATTCGTCTTTGCCTTTGGCTAGTCTGTGGCCAAGAGTAAGCCCATTTATAATAATAAAAAAAAAGAATCCAAATTATATCGCTTGTAATATCAAAATGGTATTTCGCCGTTCTTCAAAGATTTTCGAGTGACGAAATCGAACGCTAGAAATGTATCTGTGGGCTGCACAGCAATATTGCCAGATTTAATTCGCCAATATCTTCAAATGAAGCGGCAATACCTTACAGCGTGTAACAACATTACATCACGTGTGACCTGACTCGGTATGAACCCGCTCTTGACTGCTCGAGGGCCCTCGCAGCGAATTTACCCTCGGAAGAATACCTCCTTGAGTCAAGAGTGTCTTGGATGTTTTGCCGATCCTTACTTTTTATGGTGTATTTTGCAAATCGCGTTTCTTTTGTTAACAAAGATTTATTTGACTGAGGAAATAATCTTAGATAAATAATGTGCAAGGCAAGGGAATGTGATGTGACCATGGCACGCATGTTCAGTGGACACATGGCACTGAAATTAATAATGTCATACATGTAAGACATTTCGATTTGATGAAATTAACCTCTATTCGGAATCCTTGTACCTACGTAAGTATGTACATATACATAACACTTAAATTCTCGCGTTTTGTCCACATTTGTAGTCACTCACGGGTCGAACGCGATAAAATAACATTATTTTACCTTTTTACCAACGTCAGTGACTTTAAAAATCCTTGTACCTTTCTACATAGGTATGTGAAGTTTTCTTTAGCCAGTTAAGTAACAGAAAACAATTTGGTACAGAAAACCTAAGAGGAACTCAGTAACCAACCGCTTTCGATGCGGAATCTTCCAAGCGTGACGTAATGTCTATTTAATTTTGTACTGCTAAACGTTTGGAACAATCATGTACCGAAATTCTTAAATTAATTCAAGCAGCTTCCCTTGCCTTCATTCCGCAAACATATTTTATCTGTTCTTAAGATCAAAATTTAGTTACGAGATACAAACGCAAACATTCCAGTATTTGAGAGTTTTGTTTGTTTGCAGTAACGAATATTTAAAGCTTGCCAATTTTCTTAATACATAAATTGATACTTGATGATTTAAGGGGCTGGCTTGAGCACACATTATTGTTTGCAGTAGCTTTAATAAGTCCCGTGAATAAACGTTATATCAACGTTAACAATTTAATTTATTGAAAGATCGGGCGCTTCTGCCGATCGTAAACATCTCTTGTATTTACAATTATTTAGCATTGTTCATATATTTAATTAAAGTTCATCAAGTAGTTGTAGCGAGTGAGAAAATACCATCTCATAGATTTATATAATCTCAAAGGCATGGTAAAGGTATGTTATATGTTAAATATGTATTAATTTATATCAAAAGGCAATAAAATCAAAGCATTTCATAACAAATGAAGCCGTATTTCATAAGAAGCCTCGATCAAATCGCATAATAACAATAAACGTCAGACGGTAGGGCATGGGCGGAGCAAAGGTATCCTTAATAATTTCCAATCAACAAATGGGCCCATAAAATCACTGTAACTCTATAACCGAGATATATCCACGGCACGTTGTGTAATAACCGCAATGCAAAGAAAGAAAACGTAATTTGCAGTAAAGATTCTCCAATATAAATCTTCACACCTCTATATCCTCGATCATTGAGCAAATTACACGTTCATAATACTGACCAGTCTTTCTTGACCTACTGGCGATGCCAGCGACCTCTCATCTTGTCCAAATGGCACTGGATAAAGAGGGGCGAGGTAGGTCAGGTTAACTGGAGGGGGTATTGCATGCTTCTATTTTAGCAGACAATACATTGAATGGAAGTCCTCGCACAATGGCCCGAGCTGGGATCCGTTTAAAGCCTTGATTGGGTCTACTCTGAAAGTTTTTTTGGGCTTGAGAGGCTGTGACTCAATAAAATGGTCGATTGATCTTGTATATCAGTAAAGAAATTGGCTTCAATTAAATTATTCACATTAATGTGTTACATATATCCGTTGCCCGAGTAATATCTTACTATCGAAACCCAACAATAAAACTATACCACGATGCTAATTTAAAACGCTGAATCACTTTGAGTTTGCAAGTTACTGAATGAACAAATTCTAAACCCTCCAAGATGAAAGGCATCAGACTATAATCCTACTGGTAAATCAATATTATTGAACGTCGGCATAAATAAAGCTCCTCTATTGAATTCCCTCCCTCCTTTGCGGTTTTGGGCTATGAAAAGTAACTAAGGTGTATGTATGGGATCACCAATCCCTCATTCTATTGAAAGCATCCCCTTTTACGTGAGTTTCTCGCAAAATGGCTTAACACAAAAGGAGTAGGTATAGATACATGATAACGGTTGTTAATATATATTTGGAGAACACATTGAACACAACACACACACACACATACACAACACGACTGCCTGCTACAAAACAATACACTATTTATATAATCGCACTATAGAAATATTTTAAATTAAAACATGCAGACACTCTTATTAGTGTAAAAGATCCCATACTACCAATTAATCTAGAAACAAAGATAAATCAGTAACTATAAAGAAAGAATGTAACAAGCGTCGCTAGTCTATTGTTCAGAATGTTCAACGCTCATCATAGTTCGCTGCGGAAACAGAAAAGCAGCATGACAGGTGCCACTGAGCTAAAAATCCAACTGTTTTAAAACCCTTCGCAATTTTCCAGGTGGAATTACAAAAGCTATCCTTGAACAATAACCGGCTCTCAAAATAACCAGTGCAGGATACCTAGGCATTGTGCGACGCCGGCGCTTCAGACCACTCAAAGTTCCTCTTAATTAAGGGGGGGCAATCCTCAAATGCTTCTCGCCCTCGCCGAATGGCCCCATTCAGACGTGTGCCGTCTGCGATGAGATAACGAAGCTCTCTCGGTTATTACACTTCTGTTTCTTTCCGTACACGACAATTTCTGTGCGATTCCGCCGTGTACGATGACAAATTCGCTTGATTAAATTATTCGAGAGAGCTTGCACCATTGCCTCCGCGGAATGAGTATGAAAAAAGATGATTGCGCTGGGATAATGGAGACGTTTTTCCTTGGATAACGGTTGCCGGAGCGAGGCTTCTTTTATCTCACATACCTACACGATGCAATTATATTGTCTGGATTGAAGAGCGGAACTTGAACTTGAATTTACCTACCATTAATGTGCCTAATTAATTCAACATTGTATTCGTTTTACTAAACATCATGTAATATAATACTAGAACTGTGTACAACTTTGCTGTTAAACACAATAGTAAAGTTCTAAAACTGTACACTTGCATCTAGCAGCTATCTTAATGCCTTTACGCCTAAGGTCCGATGGACGAAGTACCGTTACATCGCCTTGCCATAGTCGCCATGCCAAGACTTACCAGACGAGATCTTAGTACTAGCAAATCTAGTAATACGCATGAATGCTGTCAATCGATCTACTCCTTTAATGTTTCTGCATGTTTTGTAATGGTGGTAAATAGTTAAAGTTTTTGTGTTCTCCGAGCGAAAAGTATTAACTTTTCGCCGTTTTTCGACTCTGTTGAATTCCATGTATCTGATATGAGAGAAATTTCTTAATTTGAATACTGGCATTTCTTTGCCGTTCTAATAACCATAGCGTCATCGATAGGCAAGAAATTAGGCATGAGTAATTATATTTCAAGTGTAACGAAAGCTATGAAATACCTACCCTCGGAAATTCAGAAACAAAAGTTCTCTATATCAAAATATAAAGAGAGTAAATATCAAGATACAGCAGTACGTTATTGAAGCACAGAATAAACACAAACAGACTTTATTTTGTTTGATCGTGGTAAGAGAACTCTCTCACAATACTAAACAACAATTATTTTTCTTGATCTCAGAATTTAATTAAACCAATTACTTTTCTACATATAATATTTGTTTCGTGTTTTAATTTTATGATCGTACATAAGTATGTCGTACAATGTTACTTTTGGTACATATTTCATGAGTGTCAAGTTAAAATTAAATTATATTTTGTACAAATATGATATTAAACAGTATAAAATTATTTAGACAAATACTTAATTTATTTCCCTATTAGAACTCTGCAGTATAAAATTATTTGACAAATACTTAATTTATTTCCTATTCTAACATATTGACAGTTTAATATCATATTTGTACAAAATATAATTTAATTTTAACTTGACACTCATGAAAAAAAAAACTCTGCTTTGCACATATTGACATTAGGCGTTACTAATTAAAACGTCATCAAATTGTGGATTTGGGCATAACACTTTGAATAATTTTGTGCCATATTCATTATTTACTATTAGATGAATTAAATAGAGCAGAGTATTTAGTGGGTATGGGTAGTTGTACTACTTGTACTGACCTTGCCTGTTCAGCCGGTTGTCCCTGTGTGAAGAGCACAAAAATTTGTTCTTCACACAGGGACAACCGGTGTTATATTGAGTCACAGGTTTTTTTTTTCTATGTATTTAATTATTTGTCTGTTACAAATATCAGCATCAGAGTTAACCAACAATATAAGTCTTCTGCAACTTACTCAGGTCTCGCTACCGGCTTATATGTGCTTATATATCGCTCAAAATAATATGTACGCGAAAGCTGTGATATTTGTTACTTTTGTTACCCATATTTTCTTTTTGATTATGGCTAGACAAAAAATCTACCGAGCTAAAAGTTATCAACGACTGCCTCGTTTGGTGCAAGGGTTAAGTAAAGATCATAATTTCTGTCAAGTTTTGACATTTAAATTAAAATTTCAGCGGCCATCAAAATGCTGCTAACTTACCTTGGTACTACTCTGCGTACATATTTGTAATAATTTGTACCGAGCTTTAAGCTTTTTTACTGCAGAGTCGGCGGCCATTCTTTGACTGTCGGTCGTTGGCCTGCGCGCGCGCCTTATTTACCTTGATCTTAAGTGACGCAAGGCTTCTAACGGTATGATGATAGATTTATTGAGATCTTTTATGCTAGGTATATTTACTACAGCACGTGTTTGTATTGAGAGTTTATGAATGAATGTGTAGTTGTGTACTCGCATGTTTGAGTTTTTTAGAAGTAGCTTTATGATGTTTACTCCTAGTCGGTCTACCAAGATGAGAATATATTTTACAGAAATAATTACGAATTCTCTATCACTCTTCAGGTGACATTATTAAGTTTTCTTTTTTTTTTTGAACCGCTAGTTCCACTAAGTGCTTTTTTTGCTTTTAATAGCTCGATCATTGTTGTTAATTTTCGTGTAATGTAATTGTCAAAGATTTGCGGCAGTGCCGCGGGTTAAAATTCGAAGAGAGGTACCTATTAGTCAGTCTGGATAAAAGGATAATGCACATTATTTAATCTATACGTGTTTTTATGTCCATAACTTTTTGTGCACTCAGACCCTGAAAACAGAATTAAAATCGTCTTAAAAACTTTCTCTCCAAATGTTTCAACAATTTTGAATTATCTCCATGTTAAATTAGGCTTTTGGAGCCATAAGTAAAATGAATAGCAAGTTTCATAAGAAACTTGGCAAGTCGGGCAGCCTGCAGGCATTTAACGTATTCTAATGGGGTAAATTTAAAATTCTTGCTACTGCTGACTTAGCTAGTGCGTCATACTGCAATCATAGGGCACCGACCTCGGTCGATAATGCTTTACTTATATATATTTTGCATCGACCAGTCGCTTTACATTTAGTTTAGAATGTTTATTTAGAACGGATAGCTGGGAAACTAGATGCACGTCTTTTTATAATATGTATCCTTTGAGTTGGAGTTTGTTGAAATGTCGATGTCGATTGAAACAAGTCCATAGTCCAATGGAGATTGATTTCCAACCTTTGAAAACAAAGGCCATTGGCAACTGTGCCAAAAAGATATTGCATTGTTTCTTTCGTATATTATCAAAACAATTTGTAAATAATAGTGTAAGAAGATTACATTTCTGTTCCGAAACATTAGAATTTTGATGAAACAACTATATTACTATTGCAGCTTTTAATTTAGGTGCCTGTAAGTTACACTGCCAATTTTATCTCTAGTAGCGAGAAACATCGTCTTTCTTCCCATAAAAAGGCTCAAAAACAAACGACAAAAGATGTGACAAGAGACAAGTCAGTTTGCGGCATGACTCAGCAATTATCTTCCAATCAGATCGAGATCGAGCACACGAGAGCAACAGCCAAACCTCTGAATACACATAATTGTATCGCGTACGTGCTTCGAAGAGATTCCAAGATCTCTCAATTTTTCTACGTCTGGATACTTCGTCTTCCGGGCGGAGGAAAACAATTTGGAGCTCCACATTTTTAAACAATACGAGTACAATTTCTTGGTATTCTTTTGCCAGTTCGTTTATGGAGGAACTATATTCGTAATTAGGTATATAAGTGAGTAGTAATTTTGATGATGTCTGCCAATATCAGTAAAATAGTATGTATATTTAAATCTAATACTAATTCTAGGGGAATATCTATCAGTTATACAATAAGTAGATTCTACCAAACGTTTGTTAGCCTTTCGTTCGTCACCAGTAAAGTTAAACTGTAGCCGACGTGATGGTTGTTTCTTAATTTTGATTACAAATATGATTGCTTAAAAACTTGTAAAGCATTATGCATATAAATGCGTAAACAGAAAACAGGGCTCCTCATAAGTTTTATGAAGTATTTAATATTTCTGCAATGAGTTTCGTTTCAATAAACCGTTTACTACCAGTCACTTGAGTAGAGCAATATTACGTTTGCACTCCTTCAGCAGAATACTGTGGGCTATAAAAGGCCCGCCTCCGAACAAATTAAGACGTAACCCCCAACGACCTGTTGTGGATTATCGAGGTTTTACTCTTGGCTCGGATACGTTTTTAATCTGACCCCTACCATGAGATTGTAACGGTTTAGAATACGTTAGTACTCTTAGTACCTACTCAACAGAGTCACGCACAATGACTTATTGTATGGAGAAAACAGCGTCCCCAAACGGCTATTTTCCGGAACCAACATTTTTTTAGATATTTGATTTACAAGAAGGCAAAGTTGTTTAACCGCTCGTGCTAATATTGATACTCGGGAGTAGGTAAGCGAAAGATTTAATTTGGTTCGAAAGGTGGATTTTGAGCGTTCCGAAGGTGCCTTGAAGGCACGAAGATTAAACAAAACTTGCCACTGAGTGAAACACAATGTTTCATACCAACACCAAGAAAATATTAACTATAAAATATCAAATCTAACAATGTAACATTTATGATCTAAAATCATTATTTAAAACTTAATTCTACCAGCCAAATTTGTATGCAATTATTTTGCACTCATTTATCTGATTTTGAAGAATCGAGAGAGCCTTTTACCAGTTAGTATGGTGAAAATATATTTTTTCATGTTGGTGGTGAAAAATATTGAAAATGAAAATGAAATGAAAATGAAAATGAAATATTTATTTTTCAAGTAGGCATATTACAATGCGCATATGAACGTCAAATAAAGCTACGCCGGCTCTAACCCTACGCCTCAGCCTCGAGAAGATTTCAGTCCCCCCTCAGTTGGGAGGGGGGTATCCACTATGGGACCGGCAAGAAACTCGGCGGGCAACTTCTTTTCAAAACATTACATCTTATAACTAACATGCATTAAATAACAAGATACAATTTAACCTGCAAAAGTATTCATCAAAGAATATGAACAGACTAGGTACTCTATGGAAATTATTTTCAATAAATTATATTATTGCTTAATAATACGTCGTTCTTCTTCAGAGAAAACATATCAAATTGTCACAGAAGAAAAAGATAATATGAATCTCAATGTCATTAAATATGTAATTTACCTACACAACATAAAATATAAAATATTTGATGTGCTTTCTTATCTGAACTGTGTCCTCTATACATAATACAATTATTTTAATTGCTATTCGTTTTTTGTAGTTTCTGGTTCGGGCCATGCATGTTTGTCTGTCAAATAGTCCTCGACTCTGTAATAAGCCTTTAACATCAATGATTTTTTTAAGTAGTTCTTAAGAGCTTGGAGGGGTAATCTCAAAGCAGTGTCAGGTAACTTATTATAAAAATGAATGCATTGCCCAACAAATGACTTCTGTACTTTACGGACACGAAACTTCTTTATGGCAAGCTTATTTTTGTTTCTAGTGTTATAATTATGGATATCAGAATTCTTAGTGAAACAGTCTAAATTCTTAACAACATAAATTATACTATCATAAATGTATTGGGAAGCTACAGTTAAGATATTAATTTCTTTGAAGAGTTCTCTTACTGATTCACGTGTTCCTAAGTTGTAAATAGAACGAATGGCTCTCTTTTGTAATACAAAGATAGTCTGTATGTCAGCTGCTTTGCCCCAAACCAGAATACCGTATGACATTACACTGTGAAAATAACTATGATACACTAGGCGAGCTGTCTCAACATTAGTCAGTTGCCTGATTCTCCTAACGGCGTATGCGGCTGAACTTAATTTGCTTGCTAGTTTCCTTATATGAGGACTCCATTGTAGATTTTTGTCCAATGTTAAGCCAAGGAACAGTGTTGTATCTACCATCTCTAAGCATTCATCATTCAAAAGTATTTTTGTATCGATTGGTTTAACATTCGGCAGAGAGAATCGAATACATTTGGTTTTCTTAGAATTAAGAAGTAAATTGTTGACAGTAAACCACTGCAGTACATCAGCTAACGTGCTATTAATTACATTGTAATCCGTAGATTTTCGGTCAACATTAAAAAGCAGTGATGTATCATCAGCAAAAAGTACTATTTCACAAAAGTTTTTTACTATACATGGCAAATCATTTATATAAACCAAAAACAGGAATGGACCTAAAATTGAGCCTTGTGGCACTCCTAATTGGACAACAGTCCCGCTAGAGCGAGTTTTGTTAACAACTACTGTTTGTGTTCTATTGCTAAGGTAAGAAGACATAAAGTTTAGGGCATTTATAGACAAACCATAGTGTTCTAATTTCAAAATGAGCGTTCCATGATCCACACAATCAAAGGCTTTTGAAAGATCACAAAATATGCCAATTGCATCACAAGAATTTTCCCAAATATTATATATATGTTTAATGAGTACCGAAGCAGCATCGGTCGTGGAACGGCCCCTTGTGAAACCGAACTGTTTGCTTGTAAGTAATCTATGTCTGTTGAAGTGTCCCAGTAGATCATTTAACATTAGCTTCTCAAAGACTTTACTTAGAACAGGAAGTATTGATATGGGACGGAAATTGGTTATATCACTCGAATCACCCGATTTAAAAAGCGGTATGACTTTGCTACATTTCATAAGATCTGGAAAGGTGCCTTGTGAAATTGAAATATTATATATTACGGCCAAGTAAGGTGCTATTATATCTATGACATGACTAATTACTTTAACTGATGTTCCCCATAAGTCTTCCGTTTTCTTTAAATTGAGTGACTTGAATGTTTTAACAATATTTACAGAGTCTACTTGACTAAATTCAAATGAATTATTACATTTCTTAACATTAGCACAAAGTAATGAATGGGCTTGAGCCGCAGAAGAATGTAAACATTTTGTGGTGTTAACGGCTATGTTTGAGAAATAATCTTCGAATGCCGAGGCAACATCGCTGTTCGACACTATTTGTTGATTATCTGATACAATGTTGACTTGACAATCGCGTGATTTACATTTACCAGCTTCTTTATTTATAATACTCCAAGTTGTTTTCACTTTGTTGTCCGACACTTTCAATTTAGAACTAATAAAGTTTTTCTTGGCAGTTAAACACACTTTCTTGAAGATTCTTGAGTAGTTTCTTACATAGTCCAGGAATTCTGAATTCTTGTTCAGCTCTCTCTCACCATAAAGTTCATAAAGTCTTTTTCTACTTTTGTGAATACCTACAGTAGCCCATTCACTAAACTTTGTTTTAACTTTTGACCCACTAATAGATTTCACTTTGAAATTGTTATTAAATTGATTCAGAATTACATTGAAAACTTCTTGATACAAATGATTACAGTCATAATGCGAAAATGGTATTATAGACAAACTATGTTGAATTTCATTTTTGAATGATTCCAAGCGAGATCCAGTAATGGGTCTATATGTTATTGTTTGTGGAGTATCATGAATAACGTTTAAGAAAGCTGCCCTTTGGCCGCTGTGATCGGAATGAAAACAGTTAAATAATTTCTTATCTATACATTCACAGTCACAAAAAATATTATCTAGGCATGTTGCACTAGTCACACCTACCCGGGTAGGTTCAAGAAATAAATTAAATAAATTAAATGATTTAAACAAACAGAGCATTTTAACAGTATTACTAGATGACTCGAGCAAGTTAACATTAAAATCTCCACATACAATAACATGTTTTTGGCCCTTGCACACTAACTTCAAAACATTTTCCATTGTAGATTCAAATATGCTGAAGTCAGCTGATGGTGGTCTATAAACACATACAATAATATATCTGTCTAATTCAACACATGAAATTTCTATAGTTCTTTCGTGAAATGAAATTTCGTGAAATTTCTATTGTGTTTCACTCTGCGGCAAAGTTTGTTTAACCTTCGTGCCTTGAAACCCTCGGAACGCTCAAGATTCCACTTTTTAAACCACTCGCTATTGCACTCACTAATATTGGAATTTGGAATATTTTGCTTGCTCGGGTATCAATATTGGCACGTGCGGTTAAATAACTTTGCCCCTTGTAAAACAAATAACTATTTCCGTGACACGTGACGTGAACTAACGAATAATGTACATATTAGGTGTTCTAAATCGTTAGGGACTCGTGGTAGGGGTTCTGATACTTCTGATACGTTTTTAATCTGACTTAGTCGGCGGCTGTGATTAAAAGTCGGTACATATAATTACAGTTCCTTTCCTATCGAGTTTCGTTTTGTGGCAGTAATGCCATCAATATTTGTCAATACATGTGAATTTGAGACGACTGTTAGGAATAAGGAATAATGCATATCTGTCTCGTAACCTTTTATATTACGTTTTTTAGGTCATACCTACAATGTTTAGCGTTTTGGGTAGTAATGCAGTATGGAAGAATACAGTACATATTATATAGATCGATGTTAAAAGTATTTACGTAAATAGATAGGCAATGATACATAGAGTTTGGTGACGTAGCCGAATGGCATTTCTGCGACGCGAAACGAAAACGAAACGCCGCGAAAGGTAGTCTGGCTCTGTCGCGCCAGTACGCAAGAGCGATAGAGATAGATATCTACGAGCGTTACGTTTCGTGAGCGTTTTGTGAGTTTGTGCCATTCGGCTACGTACCCTTTTCGGAAAGATAAGGGTCGTATAGAATGTATTGGACTCCATACATTTCACAACTCTTCTCTTTCCGAACAGACTCTAGACGTACGGTGTTTTAGCAAAAAGGTGTGGACCAAGTAGGACAGTCCAGCATTCTAATAATAAAATAATTCTCAATTCCAAGGAGCGACGTAAATAAAAAATAAGTAGCTTCCGGACATGTATTATCTTAATGGTGTTTTATTCTGGACTAGCTTTTGCCCGCGGCTTCGCTCGCGTTAAATTCGAAAATTACGGAATGCTACATACAAACTTCAACCCCCCATTTTAGGGAAGTGGAGGGTTAGAAAGTGACAAAAAGTAGCCTATCGCATCCCCTCAACTATCTCCATTTAAAAAATCACGTCAATTCGTCGCTCCGTTTTTCCGTGAAAGATGAACAAACAAACAGACACACACTTTCCCATTTATAATATTAGTATGGATGTACTCACTACTCAGTACATCCCACATTCCACTTCAAGGTAACACAGGATTTGTGATGTGGTGTTCCCGGGAAAATTCCCTATAGGTAAAGGCAATTTCTTTACCATAGGGAATTTTCCCTGCTTGAAGATTTTTTTGGAACGGCACCTGTCACGCAGGAAATCGGGATGTAACAAAATAGAGTACTTTATTTAACTGATGCTTTGTCAATAAAAGTACGGAAAATTAGTTTTCCTTTCGGCTGTTTATCTTTCATCTGGTATTCATTTGGTATATTTTTCTTAAAGTTTAATTGAGCGGCGTGTTTACTGTTTGTGTGAAGTTAATTCATTTCCTGTATTGCATCGAAACTTCGATTTTAGAGTGGGTTGTTTAAAGCAATGCAATGTCAACGTTATCGGATCATTTATGGCTGCTGTACATTTTAACTGCTTGAGAATTTACTTTAATAAACACATTTTTAAAAAGGTCGTTTTAATTGCTACTTTCGAATCGGATTGAAGTTCAATAATGTAATTAATTTAAAATGTTTTTACAATTATTATTACAATCGGAGTTTTATATACATAAAGTATTGCCAATTCCCTATTAAAGAGATACTTAGGAATGGTGTCGCATGTTGTATATTGCGTATCAACGTAAAGCAACAGAATTGTGAAGAGAAGACATCAACGTAAATTATTATCGTTCCACCAAGCCATGATTTCTGTCAATGAGGATTGAGGAAAGTAGATCGACTCGGAGACAAACGAGTGGGTTCCGCCGCAGCCTCCTATTCGTCAGGCCTAAGCCACGCGTCACACGCGTGAGCTGATTTACAACTAAATCGTAAAATCGGGACTTTTGGGGTTACGTGAAGTTTTAGTACCTATTAAAATAGCGAATAAAATAGGTGCGGCTGAGCTGCATGCTGAAGTGAGATTTTGGACTATTTTTTATGGATTCCTAATGGTTTGGCCATTTATACACGGTGTAACATGAGGGAACCGAAAGATTTTAACTACGCATTTCGGAGGGCAAAATAAAGATACAATGTTATATGACGTCAAGCAAATTTTGGCAATTATTTTTTTTGTAATTTTTTTAGTTTTTTTGGATGTATTTTTACATAAAAAGTGACACATAAATAAAAGTGTGACTATAAATATACCTACAAAAGTGTTTTGTTTTTGTCACATTTTGAAAAACATTTGATATTAGTTTTGAAGAAAGATTTTTTTTACTGGGAACCCTCACAATTTGTACAGAACCTGATCAAAATGGGCAGGCAGCTGCGCCCAAAAGAAATCCACTAGCAAATGAAATCGTTTATCTTCAAACGGAATAACGCATGATGCCTGCCATTCGGCATGCAGATTACTCTTTTTCGGGGAATTTACCTCCTCTGCGGGGAAATGAAGTCGTATCGGTGGTAGTTAGAGACATCGACAGTATCACATTGGTGTATAGTCGCTGATTAAATGGGATTATTTAATGTCTCGTTTGCAATATGTTAAAAGTAGCTAGGTACCTATAGTTTTAAATATGTACTTAGTTATTTCACTTTTCAAACCAAACTTTCCATATTACGCTATATGGAGCGAAAGATGAAAGCAATTGTCGCCAAAATAATTATTCTAAACGTACTTACGTTTGCGATATTTTTACTACATTTCTTATTAAGTTTTTGATACGGTCTGCATTATAGATTTTGATATTCATTTAGGATGCCAGAATGATGGATGAAGTTGAAAATGGATCGCAAGTTTACAAAGATAAATGCTTCAGTCACCAGTTCTATCTATAAAACTTGTGAATACAGAATAATGTTAGCCCACTTACAAGCAAAAATAACTGGGTGCACCAGGCTCACATAACAAGTCTGGTATCATTTCCTAGCGGTGTAGAACAGCCCTCGAGGCTCTCAAAGCGAGTGGCACTCGTGCCGCGGACACGGACACCCCGGGCTCCTAACCGGTCACGCCCTAAAGCCTTGTCGACCGGTCTCCGCGTTCCTTGTATCCTAGTACATTGCATGCAAATTCATTAAGTTCAACAGAATATTTAAACCGGTTTTCAAGACTTTGTGTAATTTGCCTAATTAAATGAACAGTCTTTAAACATTCAGTGAATATTGTGTAGACAAAGCAGCCATTAATCTACATTCATACTCGTATGCGCCAGCACACCCCGCCGCCGCGCCGGGATGGGCTCATTTGTCAAAATCACTGGCTTTTTGTCCGTTTCGCGCTCATTTTCCACCTCATTAACTCTTAAAATGAAACAGTTAACTACAGGTCTATGGATTTGTCAGTAAAATATTTATGTTTTGTTGCAGATGACGATAAAATGAAGTGAAGTCTTCCCGCGTCAGTGTCGTAAAAGGTAAGGTGATAAAACCGAAGAGATATCAAACTGTCGCTGACTATCTTTCCTGCTACGCTCTCACGCCTTTAACCATATTTTATATCGATTCTGCTTGAGAATAGTATCCAATAGTATCAAGGTTAACTGGAAGAAATCCCTTAATGGGATAATTTCGCCTTTGTACAAATGATGTGTGTGTTCTTTTTTCTTTACTGTGTGTGTTCTTATCTTTTGTACAATAAAGTGTATTATTACTACTAAATACTACTACAAATTTTAGAAACCAGTAGCTTATTAGTTAGTTTATTTAATGCTACAGTTTGGAGATTGAATAACTGACTTGGTATCGTTTAATGTTGTCAGGGATCGTAAACTGGAAAATTATTGGTGATACCGTGTTATAATTCCCGTTTTATTGCGCGGGTACGACGTAAGTTGAAATGTCTTTGAATTAATGATATTATTCAGTTAAATACAACATCAGTTACCTTTAAACTTTAATTACAACTGGTTGGAATAAAATTGTCGATTGAATATCGATGCATTAAAGTAATCCATTATGAAACTCAGCTTCTTTTCTGATGGGATTGCCATGTACGCTAAATATTATTATATATATTTAAAATGAATAATCTAACATAGGTTTGATGAAGAAAAGAGGGTTCATGTGGTTCATATTCAATATAATTGTTCATACTTTTCGTTTTCTTCGTGCAAAATAAGTTAACGTAATTATGTAGAATATGATTTAATTTTCCGGCTAAGTGAAATAACTATGCATAGATTTTCCAATAGCAAATACCACATATTTTCATAAGGATTCCACATTTAAGGCAGCATTTTCACACTCGGTCGCGTATTAGTTATTACCAATTTGAAGCGAAGTGAAACCTCACAATTTACTCGATAGCTTGGCTCCACGATTTTAATGAACGCATATATTCTTGTCAAGATTAAATCCATTTCATGACAGTTTTTATTAATATTTTATCATGTTAATTAATGTTATTTCATAAGCCTACGCCTAAAGTTGTAAAACATATCTGAGAGCAACTGAGTATCGGGTTATCTAGTCGTAAAGACTCGTATGTTTCCATAATCACTCTTCTACCTAAACCTACGTCTACTAATCTGTTATCTTCAACACCGTTTAAGCTTTTAAAAGATTAGTCTAAGTGGTCAGAGGTGTTTGGCTTTTTACACCCTTTTAAAGGTTTCACGCCAAGGGTGTTATAACTAGAACCATTACCTAAGGCTCCGTGAACCGTCCGCCTGCCTGTCAGACAGCGGCTTCTTGGTCCGTACGCAAGTTATGGACATTTTCCGAGAACAATATTTCCAAGAATTGTTAAAATGGCAAATAAAATTGTAAGTAGTGTTTGGTTGGGCGTATTGTTTATTTATCATTCCATTAACGTAGCAGCAAGTGGGTAAACGAGGCTTCATAAAACACCTCTTAACAACTTAAATGGGCACCTTTCTTGATTAATATTACATTTCGTTATTAGTGCGAGAAGTATGTCATTACACCACGAGTCACGAAACATTTTGCCACGAGCGGCACGCGAGTGGCAAAACTCGAGACTAGTGAAGAATGACATTCTCGTACGTGTGACGAACGACGTCTTTTAATACAGTTACGTAAAAACACTACTACAACGAAATAAAACGATAAACAATCCGAACTCCCAATTTTCGCATTGACATTGTAATTTTTTTGGCAATTCAAAAGCGTACCTATCTTTGAAGCTTTTAAACTTTTGTTCATATTTTCGAATTTACTATCCATCCAACACAATTTATTTATTTCATTGTGTGCCATAAAAACATAAACATTTACGATTTGGGACGATTGTTTAATATATACCTACATTTTAATTCAATCGACTGATTTATGCCTCGAAGTATTGCAAATAACATAAAATAATTATGACAAATCGCGTAACATATGAAGGTTTTTGAACGTGCTTGCATTAAGTTGGTAAGACGCATGTAAGACGCCACTACTTTAAATGACAGACGACGCGTTTCGTTCCATTTCACGTTCTGTTTGAAACACTATGAGGCACTCATTATGAGCCACTTTTTCAAAGTATAAACCATTTTATAAATTATGACTAAAAGTAAACAATTACATATGAAATATCAATGTTTTAAACATTAATCACTTAATAGTATGTTTATAGTCTTAGTAAAATAGACTAATATTAAAAAAGCTCGGTATGTGTGTAGTCGTAAAATGGAACGCATACTTTTTACGCACTAGTGCGTAAAATACAACTTCTCGCACGCTTAACAGCCAAAAAACGGGCACTTTTTGAGCAACTGTATTAAAATGTACTATTTTAGTACAGGTGGTTTTTTCTTTTACGCATCACTAGTGCGAGAAGTCGAGAAGTGGTTCATTATATGTCAGGTCGAAACTTCGGAGGGCCATCTGTACTGAAAAACGTCTAATAACGTCTACGTTATTAGCTCATCGATTGTAATGAAAGGGATGCATACTGGATTATATTATTCGCACTTTATAAAGACAATTTAAGTAAATCATTTACAAGTGCCACAACACACACACTTACGTAATCTTGTGTTTATGATAATTACAATAAAACTAGAAAATATTGTTTGACGTCAACAACTAGAATTTAGTTTCCCACATTAATCTCTATTCATTAGGAAGAATTAAAAGACAAAGGTACTATTGAAAACGAGCTGAAGCGCTCACCTCTCCTAACTAGCCTAATAGGCTTAAAAGCCAAAACTGCAGCGAGCATGAATACCGATCGACTTCGCAAATATTTCAAACTTTTATACATATTTGATCGTTCTGTAAGTAACGGGTCAACAATGTCAACATGACTCTCATATTTAATGATATATTACATTTTATTTTTAGCTGTTTTTAAGGTGAGAATGGTGAGATATACTTGGTCAGATCAGTACTTTTGAGGAAAATGAATAGGAAAAACTCAAAATTTTACTGGAGAATGGGTAAACTGTAGGATCATTATCATTAATCACAAAAAGTTATTGCACAAGTTTGACTAGGTACTGCTGGCGGAGAAAGAGAGATAATCATTTTAGATTTTGCTCTATTTGTGTTATTATGGTCTAGTTTCGTACGTAATGTGATGTGACCAAAAGCTTGCCGCTATATGTTGCCAGTCATTGGATTCGGTTAATTTATGCGAGCGCGGAATGCACAAATATTTCATAGTAGGTAGTAAACTTTAATATTTGTATCCAAATTCAGTAAATGTACGTTAGTTACCTATAATATTATACGATTTTCCTTACTAACGCATATGTTCCACCAGCAGACTAAATGGTCTGGCACAATAGTACATTACGATACAAGTGCGTAAAAAAGGAAGTTCGAAACGAGTGGCGATAAATTAAAACACGACCGAAGGGAGTGTTTTAAATCGACACGAGTTAGGAATTTCCTTTTGCACGTGTATCGTACGACGTCTTTCAGTACAGATGAGCCTCCGAAGTTTCGACCTGGCATATAATGAACCACTTCTCGCACTAGTGCGTAAAAAAACACCATCTGTACTGAAAAATTTATCAGCCATACAGCCTTTTAGGACCGTGCACACCTCCAATAGGAGCAAGATTCAAAAACAAATAAATTGAAAACGGGTACCTAGTAAATTTATGGCCGGTATAAATGGCGAATAGTAGACGGAATGTAATGACCGGGAGGGATCGGACCGATTCCTGGATTTAATTGATAGCGCCATTAACGTGGTGTCTGTGCTTTGAGACCTGTTTTATTGGTGTTGCTCCGTGCTGTTTGTTTGTACCGGAGAGGAGGTGGTTATCAGATAACCGCAACGGTGACAGTCACTGTTGGCTTCGATTTATTAGAAGCATCGTAGCAAGAGTTGATATAACCCTTTGTTCTTTGAGAGCTGTTTTATTGGTGTTGCTCGGTGGAGTTTGTTTGAACCGGAGAGGAGGTGGTTATCAGATCACCGCAACAGTGACATTCACTGGTTGGCTTCGATTTATTAGAAGCATCGTAGCAAGAGTTGACATAACCCTTTGTTCTTTGACAGCTGTTTTATTGGTGTTGCTTGGTACTGTTTGTTTGTACCGGAGAGGACGTGGTTTTCACATCACTGCAACAATGACATTCACTGTTGTCTTTGCGTATTGGCGCGACAGAGCCAGGTGCCGTAGCCGAATGGCATTTCTGCGACGCGAAACGAAAACGAAACGCCGCGAAAGGTAGTCTGGCTCTGCCGCGCCAATACGCACGAGCGATAGAGATAGATGTCTACGAGCGTTTCGTTTTGTGAGCGTTTGTGCCATTCGGCTACGCCCCCAAACTACCTTTCGCTGCTTTTATTTTTCGTTTCGTGTCGTAGAAATGCCATTCGGCTACGGGGCCTGTTTTCCTTTTATATTTTTTTAAGGTGACATCATTTTTATAAGGTGAAACCTAAATATTTGGATACAAAGGAAAATGTGACACGGGAGTTATAAATCTTAGTCAAGAGTAAAAATGAGGTGGCTACAATATTGCGGACGGTCTAATTCTCGGTTATAAAGGTAAGCCCCTGAAGGAAAAGCCCTTATTAAGCATTATAAGTTATTTATGTCTAGAAGGAGCAACGGCTATTTTTCATAAATAATGCTTAGTACTTACCTACTGAATGACTAAAACATTTTGAACCTTCTCACATCTTGCAACGGAGGCGATTGTGATCATTAATTTTATGAAATTATGTTTCTTCTTGAAATTTAAAAAGTTTTTCCAACGATCGCCTTTTATTTTGTGTGAGTAGCAATTGGGCAGACTAGCCGCCTGATGGAATGCTGACATCGATACCAATGGACATAAAGAACAACATAGGAGCCACTTAACCGTTGCCGACTCTTGAGAGCATAAATAACTAAATACCAGCTTCATTTTGTTATGTACTCGAGATAAAACATTCTTAGGGCCACTTGCACCAACGAAAATGTAGGGTTAACCCGAGGGTTAACCCACCATTTTATATGGAATTTGACAGATGACAGCCCACTAACCCTGATTTAAGTGGTTGGTGCAAGTGGGCCTTATAAATTTACTGAAAATGAACTACTTAATACAAAAACGAACCCTTTTGACGAAGCCTGCGCTGTGGATGTATTTTGTAAAGTGCTGATGTAACATGTTTTGTGATTTATTTTATAAATCTTGTTAACATTCTATTGTCAATATACAGACAGGGTGGTTTGCGTAAGGGCCATTTTTGTAGATGATTAAATGTTGTTTGATACAAAAACTAAATCACATATTTTTGAAACCCCATTAAATTGTCCTATAATCCAACAGCATTTAATCAGAGTGATAATTAATTATGCACTGTCAACATTGTTTAAATCGGCAGGTGTGAAGCGGACCTCGCCCCGGGACACCGGAATACCGGAAAACCAAGGGAAAAGGGAAATTGGAAAACCGTTATCAGTACCGGGAAATTTGAGCGTGCCATAACACCAAGCCCCGTAGCTGAATGGTATTTCTGCGACTCGAAACGCCGCAGAAATGTAGTCTGGCTCTATCGCGCCAATACGCAAGAGCGATAAAGATAGATGGCTACGAAAGAGATATTATCGTGAGCGTTTCGTGAGCGTTTTTGCATTCGGCTACGCACACAGCTGTAAATTTCCCGAGATCACTTGTTTTAACAAATTTTATTAACAATCGGAATAATCCCAATTTTGGTAGTGCAGTTCAGTTTTAGTTCAACTACCTGTTTGGGTACGAGCTTTGAGATTTTTATTATACGTACCATCATCATCTCCAAATTGACTTGTGTGTACAATTTGAAATGAAATAAGCTTTTCCGTAATTCCACTGACTTTTTTACTGAGCAAAATTTTTCTTTTTCAGCAAATATATTTGCAAGTGAACTTAATGCTAATGCAATTACAGTTTCATGAGCTTGTGTGATACATAGATGAACGCAGGTTCTATTTTTATATACTTAACTTACGTGAATAGGCACAAAATATTTCACATACCTATGTTACTCGTAGCTCTTATAGCTGAGTTTTCAAATCATATTACACGACATGAAGCTCTAATTTCCCTCGCTAAATTTCATTAAATCCCCGTTTATTATCTTTGTATAATTATAAATGAACAGTATTTGATCATTTCGCTGCATACCGGCGTCGAAATTGGGTTCAAACGGTAAATCCAGCTTAAGTTTGCTTGTTTAGGATCCTCGGTTATTAGAAGGATCTCGTGTTATGTTTCGCTGTTGTGTTTGCTATACGTTTATGGAACAATTTCGTAAAGCCAAATGGCCGTAAAAGTTTATGCTTGTTTGATAACATCAATATTATCTGTTTTGCTTAATCCTATATGGTTTCAATGTATAATTTACAATGTTATGAGTTTTTGTATATGTTCTTGTTCCTGTTCCCTTAAACCTACCTACCCCTAGGCTCCAGGCGGAATTTTTCCCGAATCTGATTTTTTCATAAGAATTCTAGTTTTTACTTTATTTTATACCAACCACTTATGAAACTTTTAGGATATAATATTACTTATTCTATATTTATCAAAATGGGGTAAAATCGATACTGAACCGATGGCACGAACCCTTAAGTCTGCATCATAAATTCCGCAGACTGCATGGACGAAATAATTACCCGCTCCGAAGTGCGCCACCTGATCTCAACGGCCGAAAACAAAAACAAAAGTTGAGCCAACTCAGACACAGCCGTTACGATATTTCTAAGCGATTTAGCTGACGCCTTCGACGTCTGCTTCTGGCTATGAATTCTTGTTGTATATGTAAGGTTTGGCGATTTAAGTCCTCACACAAGAACCAGTATAAACGGGAGCAATGTCTTCAACATTTCTGAGCAATCGGCGGGCGATCTTATACTGGTCCCACCCGAGCGATCAGCTCTTCTCTTTTCAGAAAGCGATATGAACAGCGCTCTGTATTAGCATCTCAGCAAAGACCGAGGAAGTCCAGTGTAGCAAAGGCCTCGACTCGTGTAATAGCAATCTGTAAGCGGAGGTCATGCTTACTTGGATACAGACTACTACTCGCTTTTGATCAGGAGCTATCCGCAACAACCCTACTTATTGTGCACCATAACTTGCGCCCCCCGGCGTTGTTTCGAATACTGTGCTATTACATTGTTTGCCTATTTACCGACCATTTGTAGACGCGTTCTAGTCTATAATTTTTGTTAGAAAACGCTACTTTGTCAGGAAAGACGAATATAATTTAATAAATGGAATGGATTTCATGTTGAACTACATAAAAAATAGTAAATATTTACATGCATAGCTTATTTAATTACAGTGCTCCTAATGGTTATATACAATTATGTAACTTGTAACAATTTCAACGATTTAGATCTGATCATTGATGACTGATTATCTTCATATTCTTCATGTCGACTTGTCGAGTCATAGTTCGATCGGACACTACAATAGAAAAAATTTGGCACCAAAAGTCTCACCAGTAAATAGAACCTTCAACTGAAACATGATTTTTATGCCGAATCTGAAACTTTGGACGTTATAAATGCACGCTTCTCGTGTTCCCTTTGCCGGTAAAACACTTACTCTTTTGAAAACTTTACTATAGGAATAGGATGCGCTGGCTGTACATTGTCACAAAACGCTCTTTATGGAGTCCATTACATGACAAGATATGGCATTAATGTTTTTGCTCCTCCACTGATATGAGAAGTAGTAAATTAACGTTATGACTGTCGACTATTATGTTGAATATGAAGTGGAACTGTTTTATTGCTCCATGAAACAGTAATAACGTCAGCGTTCGCATTGTCATGAATTTAGAAGTGCCTTGAATATGCGCATTTCGTAGGTACTAAACATGAATAGTGAATACCTACCGTAGGTATTTACAATATTAGTATTACTTCAGTGTTACATTGGTAGATTTAGTATGAATGTTATTATTATATACTAGCTTTTGCCCGCGGCTTCGCACGCGTTAGAAAGAAACAAAAGTAGCCTATGTCACTCCATCCCTCCAACTATCTCCACTTAAAAAATCACGTCAATTCGTCGCTCCGTTTTGCCGTGAAAGACGGACAAACAAACAGACACACACACTTTCTCATTTATAATATTAGTATGGATATAGGATTGCTCGAACAAATATATTTCTAGAAACAAGTCGAAGACCAAGGGCTGCTACTTTGTTATTTTTACTACTTACAAGAGAAAGCTTTAGAGATAAGAAATTATCGGATGTGATGATGAGTTTTCTAAATGCACGTGTTGTATTGTTTCAGGATGGGGAGCGAGAGCGGTAGCTGTGTGAGGCGGCGGGGCTGCAGGTGAGCGGAGCCGCGATGGGCAGCTGGCGCACGCTGGTCGCGCTGGGCGCGCTGCTGGCGGCCGCGCGCGCCTACCTCGTGCTCGTGCCCGACTCCGCGCCCGCCGGCCACGTCGTGCTCGACGCCGCCGTCTACAAGCTCGGCTCCGAGCGCGTCTACACCATCGACGTGCACCGCACCGCCAACTTCGTGCACCACGTGCTCCGCGTCAACCGCACAACCGGCCTCGTCACGCTCCGCAAGAGGCTGCGGTGCGATGGCGTCCTCTACCCTAACCTCTTCACTTTTTACGTCGACTCCACTTCCGAAAGAATCCGTGACATCGACTACTACAGTTTGCCTGTCAGAATCCTAGTCACAGGTGAAGATTGTAGTCGAAGGCATGCTGAGCTGTACGACATCGATTTCGATCGAGTCTACGATCAGAGTGACTCCGCTTTACAGTACGAAGATGAAACGGTCACGAGAGACAAAAGAGCAGTGGCTTATCCAGAAGATATAGACTGGAGGTTACTAGAGGGAGAGGAGCTGATATCTAGTCAATACAATGTTTTATCTACGGCCTACCCGTGGTCGAACGTTATGTTCGAGGACTTTGCTAGTAGAAATAAAAGTAGAAAGAAAAGATCTCATTTCGCTGTACCATTCGACATGGCCATAGATGTAAAAATAGCTGAAGCCAAGCAGTGGATATCTGAAACGTACGCCAGCTTCGCTATACCGACTACAGATCGGTGGCAAGGTATATGCCTGAAGAAGTCTCAGTTCGTGAATTCACTGACAGCATTCTTGCCACGGACAGTGCAGAAAATGTGTAACGTTCAGTTCTTGGACGCTAGTGACCCTCGGTTCGTGATCGAGAATAGCCAGGGTGACCTGGTGGCGCGTAACGACGAGTGCATAATGGAGCCTATGTGGAAAGTGTCTGTGCTGTTTACGTTTAACTGTAACCGGACTAACATTGTGGATTCGGACCATAGGCTGAAGATAGTTTACCACCACCAGGAGTTGAATGACACTGATATCGCGAGGAGAGTGAAGCGAGAGCTACGGAACCAGTCGCCGTACTTCGAGCAGGCTCTGTACGTGGCCTCGGTGGCCGAGGAGCAACCGACTGGCGTCGTCGTCACCACTGTGAGAGCAAGGTGAGTCCATCATTCCATCGATTTTCCTACACTCCATTTTCGACAAGAAATAGTTCTACTAGTATGGTGAATAGTAGGTTCGAATGCTGAATTCTTTTTTGATTTTTTGTGTTCCCCCTATTTTTTTAACTGTCTCCACTAGTCCACTATTCAAAGCATATTCATCAAATAAAGTCTCAACTAAAGTGCACCACATTAAAATTGTGACTCATAAAATAATGAAGGAAAATAAGCTCGAAAATAAAACCATGTCAACGCTCGGACGCTCGACGGTGTTCCATGTTTTACAACAATACATTTTTACACGATATTTCACTCTTTATAATACACTAGACTAGTTTAATAATCCCGCCAAGTGAGTCACTCTTATAGCGACCCACATACTAGCGGTGAGTGGCTACGTTCTGACTTTTGTTACTAAATTCACAGAGCATTTTTAAGCCTAACGAAGCCAAGAGCGCTGAAAGCCATTTAGGAAATTTGAACTAAAAATTTATCCCAACTGAACAATTTTCAAAGCCAGAATTGCTCCCTCAGTAACGGTTTCTGTGGCTTACCGTTTCGAAAAGTTTCATTAAACAAAATGAAAGGAACCTATTTAACTCCTGAAGGTACACGCAGGTCGTAACGTAAGGTGTGGTTGCTTAGTAACCACATCTGAGATAGCGTTTGCTCGTGAATGAAGATCCCTAATGAAGCAAAACACGAACCCGTTACGGTAGCAACACTAACACAAATCTTGCTAACATTTTTTTTTCAAACTTATTTTTTGTAATTGTAAATTAGCCGAATGGCATTTCTGCGACGCGAAACGAAAACGAAACGCCGCGAAAGGTAGTCCGGCTCTGACGCGCCAATATGCAAGAGCGATAGAGATATATATCTACAAGTGTTTCGTTTCGTGAGCGTTTCTAGAGCGTTTGTCCCATTCGGCTACGCACACTGTATCGTCTGTAAATCGTTAACTTTCGTTTTCCAGTAGGTAAATCATTAGGATCAGATTCCAATTATCATATTTTTACCTAAGTTTCAGATGTACCAAACGATATAACCATAAGATGAAAAGCTCGTTATCGTAATTTGCTCGAAATGAAAATAAAAATAAATATTTTCTGTCGAACGAAAACATTATGCAGAGACAAAATAAGGGTCAATGCGTTTGTGCTATATTTTTGAAAATCAACTCCTCAGCAACGCAGAAGTTAGCATTGGCACTAGTTGCTTTTCGCTGTATTTCGAATACGTTTATATGAGCGGCAAGTGTTTGAATATTCAGTGTTTTGCGCTAAGTGAGACAGTTTACATAAGACTACGTTCCAGATATGCAGATTATTAACAAATCAAACGACTTAGAGATTTATATTGAAGTTGTAATATTACACTATTATATATTTCTGTTTAAGAGTCTGTTCTGTTCTTCAGAATAATTGTGTAGCTTAACTTCAAACTTGGGTAAATCCATTCTGCTTAAAACTATATTATGATCTGAAAGAACCTTGAACCTTGTAACAGAATGGATTTACCCATCAAGTTTGAAGTTAAGCGACACAATTTATTCTTTTTAACTGTTTGACCACTTTTCTTGTATGTGTTTTGCATTTCTTTTGTCTGTTACCCTCCGTGAATCTTTCTCACTTGATGGTCTCATCGGAAGATCAGTGCTGGAAGTCACCAGCAACACGCCGAGATGAGGCCATTTCGTGGCACTTCATTATTTTCTGTCTTATTGTTATTATGTGTATTTTTGTCTTGCCTGTGTTCACGAATAAATGTTATTCTATTCTATTTTGAGCTATAATTTTGCTACTCGATAACGTTCCAAGTTCCAACTCACATGCATAGTTTCAACCTTTTATCAAAACAAATGTCGTTAATTTCAATCACATTTTCACGTGGAAAGTTTTTCCGTAACTACGACCATAAGATAGTGTAGACTCATTTCTTATCACTTATTCTTCCTATATCACTATACACTCTATACAGTCACCAGAAATAACATATTAGGTACTCTTCGAAGGAAAAATGGGCATTTTCTCGAGAAGAATCACCAAAAATATTTTTTCTGAGGTAGGTTGAATTGATGTTTTTCCTACTCAGAATCACGAGCACTTTCGATTTAGGACAAAAACAAGAGACAAAAAATGGTCCCAAAATGTTTTATTATTTTGCATGCTTTCCACTTTGTAACCGCTGTACAAAGTGTTTGAAAAATGGTAACAAAGTGGAAAAAATAAATTTGGAACGCTTTTTTCCGGCTCTTGATTTACCCATTTTACAATTAATTTACACGCTCTTAAGGCTCTTCCAAAAATATGGTGTCAGATATTTTGCAGCATTTGTTGTGTAACATGTTTTTGGTGGTTATGACTGTACATTAGTTAGACACAAAAATACCTAAACTACCCACTGAAACCTGCTACATAAATAAAATTCACATTATTAATGTAACCTGTTAATCAGAGGGCTCGTAAATAAAAGGGTCCGTAATAAACCATCTGTCTTAATTGTGGGGGTTCATTGAGCTTTTATGAACTCGTCTGTTTTACGTCCTAGCCAGCCGGGACGGCAGACAATGCCTCATCCACAGACATATATGGCTAATATCTGGATGATATAAAAAGCGAATCGACTTTTTTACTGACAGTTTTGAGAGTCTATTCCGGTACTTAATGTGTTTGGTTGAGACCAACAATCCCTTAATTAATTTATTTATTTGAACAGTGGTAGCTTAGATTTTTATAATAAACTAAAACATGGAATAGGCATTATTTAAAGGTGAAGTGTAGTCAATGACTTACTAGTCGGACAGAAGTACTAAATATTAACATAAAAACAAAACTTCATCTCAGCCTAAAGAACTCTGCTTATGACCATGGTTGTCGCAGGTAAATAAAACACAACAAAATTAGCCGGGTCCACACAGAGTGAGGCACGTCGCGAGGCAATGTGCTCGCGCGGCAAACGTCCAATGTAGACGGCCGAGCAAAACACGAGCACTGCTTCAGCCAACGTACGTCTACATAGCACGTTTGCCGTGCGAGGAAATTGCCTCGCGACGTGCTTTGCTCTGTTTGGATACCCGGGGGTATTGAATAACCAATGCACGGAATATCTACAGACTTGCAATTTGACCGTGGACTTCTTGGTTGTGTATTGTGTATGATCTGCTTAGTATATGTCCGTGGCACCACGGACTACGGTAAAGTAATTTATACAGATGACTACGTGGTTTTTGTCCGTGTTACGTCGTATAATGATAGCTGTTAGCCTGTGGGACGCATTCTTTGCGTTAACAACTTTCTGATATTGTGCGGAGATATAATGTGAACATTATCATATCGACTGCATTGTTATACTTATGAGAAAATCATGCATGTCGATCAGTAACCGGAAAAAATCGTAATAACCGGAAGTATTAGAAACCTGAAAGGTAACAAAGTAGACTTTTGGTTTAAGAATAAGTATCGGCCGAAAGGCTCAGCTACCATTGAATCGACGAGGTCTAGAAAAGTTGTAGAAACTCCATGGATCCGCTTCCGATACAATACAAAACAATAACACACAAGAAACATACGTTTCCCTACTCCCGTCCCCACTGAAAATCTCCTCAATTTATCTCCAAACTGCATTAGTTTAAATTGGATCGGAACACCAACATATCGAACTAAACGAAACGTCGCATGTAAGTTACTGATCCTCGATTTGTAATGCAGCCCTCTGAGATAGATGCCTTTCACGTCAATTGACTCTGTCACTGTCACATGCCCTTCTCATCTGAGGTGCTATTTACATTGCGTTTCGAACGGTGGCGCGTGTTCGTCTCAAAATAACCATCAAAACTTGAGCCCAAAGGGAAGTTTAAGATGTATTTAACCAGTCATAAGTTATCGACTTTAACGAGTATTTGTGATTTTCCATGCCTAAAAAGGGTCCTGCTTCTAGTGCAGTACCTAAGCTACCTACTATCCGAAATTAAAATACAATTTCTTGAAAAATATCCTCATTAGTTATCGTACATAAAGCAATGGGCTTTGAATTCCACATTTTCCCTATGTGAAGTGACTCTTAAATTACACTTGTAGATTGGCTTGTAAACTCTATTGCTCAAAGGTTAACTGGAAGAGATCCCTTAAAGGGATAAGTTCGCCTTTGTACTAGTGATAAGCTCTTTTTCTTGTGTGTTGTATTAATTTCTGGTACAATAAATTGTTTTACTACTACTATATACTATTTCTACTGGCTATAAAGACGGAATCATTTAAATAAGCATCTAAATTTTACTCAAGTAGGTAGGTACCAATATCGGTCAATGCTGAATCCGTTCCCTACAAAATTGCGGGCTGGTCATTGGGTTCACCAAAATCCTTTCAAATAAAAAACCACTAAAAATCTCCACTAAAAAAAAAATTTAAAAAAATCAGAAAATAAAGATCTAAACTCTTACACAACCGCTATAATGGTTATCCTATGCCACTTTGGAATGCCACGCCAGATTCCTTCGCTCCCCATGCGCGGAAATACACTACAATCACATAAATTATTCGCACACCATAATCTTTATAAGTGACGTTATTGCTCTGGAGTGAGTAAAGGGGGATGCCACAACTATTATGGGGGGCGGGGCGGTAATGAAGACGCACTACATTTTATGTACACGTCATTGCTATCTAATAGTTTAGTGATTCGAATAGGGCTACACATTTCGATTTTCGAGGAATGAATAGGCGAAAACAAAATCGTTGTAGGTACTAGATGACATTTTTATGGAGATGTTGCTAGACGCTAAAGTGAACGAATGTTTGTTTTATAGGTAAGCAGTGATGCTGTTTTGTTTAGTAACGTACTTTGTTCGATAGCGTATTTAAAGTCGAAATTTTTGGTCACATTTTACTATTCATTTAACGACCGGTCTGGCTCAGTCGGTAGTGACCCTACCTGCTAAGCCGCGGTCCTGGGTTCGAATCCCGGTAAGGGCATTTATTTGTGTGATGAGCACAGATGTTTGTTCCTGAGTCATGGATGTTGTATATAAGTATGTATCTATTTACGTATGTATATCGTCGCTTAGCACCCATAAAACAAGCTTTGCTTAGTTTGGGGCTAAGTTGATCTGTGTAAGGTGTCCCCAATATTTATTTATTTATTTATTCATTTTCTCAAAAGTATGCAATAAAATCAGGTTAAAAGGTTGCAAATCTAAATCTTTTTTCTCATAATAATGAAAAAATGCGAATTCCATTAAGCGAATTCCGTTTACGCAGATAGGTGCTACATATTAATACCTAAGCTTTTAGAATAAATTTAGGTCTTATGAACTCAGCTGCAAAAGTGCATGGCGAATTTATCGATGAATTCATTCACAATTTCTCCATGGAATTTTGCAGCTCTTGTGTCTGCTCAGAGTAAGCTGAATAACATTGACAAACATTATTAGGTACTTATGTCTAAATCCGTGACACATGATTTAGCTCTTCATCCACATACTCATAGATAGTAAATACAATATGTGGATATTCGTCTTCCAAACAAATAGCCATGGCTAATCTTATATCGTGATATCTCATAACTACGGACGCCACAATAAATGAGCCGGCGTGAATATTTATTTTGACGATTTGTCACGAGCGGAGCTAAGTTGGTTAAACTCCTATATATGATTTAATCTATTTATGTAATCATTATAAAAGGCTTCTGTACATATTCTTTTAAGATACTTCTCAAGCTTCACTTTTTATCTGATCATTGATCAATGATACCTTGATAGACTTACTTATATATGTATTTGTATGTTTATGTATTGTATTTTATTTTTATGTGTGTAGTATATTGTTTTGCGTAGTATAGTTTGTGCTAGATTTCCTCTAAGTCTACATTTAGTACACCTACTAACAAGGTTAAATTTATAATTCTCCACTACCTAGGTTGTCTGGAAGAGATCGCACTTTAGCGATAAGACCGTCTCTTGTTTTACCTCTTAAGTTGTTGTTTATACGTGCTATGTTGTTTCGTGTATTGAGGTGTGCAATAAAGAGTATTTGTATTGTATTGTATATTAGCCATGATGATGTTCTTTTGCACTACGACAAAGAGCTTTTTATGTCATTATGGATAAAGTTTTGTTGTGTTTTATGCTATCATTTTGATGACGCCCCGATGTCGCTCTATGGGGAACTTAATTGACTGTAGTAAAAATAAAATATTTTTCACTACACCAACTAGTAAAGGCTTACTTTGTTATTCGAAAACAGATAGCAAAATTGCATTTTATCCACAAGAGTGCAAAGTAATTTTGTAAAAACGCATTTTATCCACTAGTGGGTAAAGTAATTTGACCTTGAATAAAGTCAAATCAACTGCTTTAAAATTGATAAAAGTAGGTGAATCTAGTAATAAAGATAATTTACCACCTCTGAAACTACTGGAAGCAGTGTTAAACGCATTTTTTGCGTTGTACTTTCCTCGCTATAGTGAGCGGAAAAGTTTTGTGTTACACTCGGGTGCAAATATATTTTACTTCTCGTGTGTTAAAAAACTCGCAAGTTCAGGATTCTATTCTCGAACCACTCGCTTCGCTCGTGGTTCAACTATAGAATCCTTTCACTTGCTCGTTTTTCAATTCCACACTCGGCGTTAAAATACAACTTTGCCCCCTTGTATAACAAATAACTATTATACAAATTTTAACTTGATGTAACGTGTTAAGCTTGCTGGTAGAATTTACCTATAAATGTTGATTTTGAATCATAAATATTGGATAGATTGATGGATTTGATTTAGTTTGATATTTTATAGTCAGTATTTTGTTCGTGTTGTTGTGGTGAAAAATGTTGTGTTTCACTCGGTAGCATAGTTTGTTTAACCTTCGTGCCTTGAAACCCTCGCAACGCTCAAGATTCCACAAATAACTATTATACCATGCACGAAATAGCATCAGATAATTATAAGAAAAACGTGGACAGAAGTTATTTTTAAATCCAATTTCTATTTAATAAGTCAGGTAGGAATATATAAAGTAACTGAGTTGACCGTGACGTCACTCAATTCGATTTCATATAAATTCCATACTAACAAGTCGTTCAAATTCGTTTTGACAGTTCTTAAAAAGAAGCTGTTTTGACTACGAGGCAAGTAGCCTATTGTTTTGACCACATTCACACACACATAACACTCGTATTAACATATGATGAATACATGCTCCTATAAAGAGTATAAAGCGATTATGGGATGTTCAGACAAGCTACATTTATCATGTTGAAGTGTAAATATTGTAATTTAAACATGAAAAGATATAGAGCGTGTGAAACTCGCGAACCGATCGTTTACAACCGTATTTATTTGGGCGTAAATATTAACAACTACTATTTGTCCGTACAATATTCTTCTTGGAACTCGGTAATGAGTAAGAATTTCTATATACATTTAACACATGTTTCTCTCTAAGAAAAATGCATAATTATGTTCTGATACTTCAAATTCCTATTTTATATCAAAAATTATTTAGCTATGAGCACCGGAAAATATACCTACTTTAAATTATATATTTTTTATTAAAAACTCTTTTAACAATTAAGTTAAAATACTTAATGTAAATAACGTGAAATCACGACAATATTATAGGTACCCATGTTAAACCGAACAAGAATTATAATATTAAGAACCAGACAAATATTAGGTGTTTAATTAATTGTCACAGGCGTGCGGAATTCCGTTTAAGTGACTACTTAGATAATTAACAGTAGGATTAGCTAAGGAATAATTCCATAGTCATTAATATTGATAATTGTAATCTTTCAAGTGTTTCTGCTGGTGAAAAATTTTAATAGTTGCCGTGAAAAGTGGATAGGTAGTCCTTAAGTACAAAAGTATTACACTGTGCTGATCTACGTATACTTAAAGTCTTAAACCATAAAAAGGCTAAAATCTTTTCTTAATAAAAACCACGCTTCAAACCATGAGCTTTTTACTACAAGGATTGTATAAGGAAGTCGGATACAAAATAGGTAGATTCTCATAATTATATTGGTGCACTTTAGAGAAAAATACCCATCGTCAATGATCAATTAAGATTTTCAGATGTTCATTTGTCTTTTTATTTCACCAGGGACCCAGAAAACAGTCCAGTGACGTACTCCATGTCCAGCCTGCTGGACTCCCGATCGGCTGGCATGTTCACGGTCGATGCACGGTCAGGGGTCATCACTACTCAAGCAAAATTGGACAGGGAGCGGCTAGATGTGCACTACTTCAGAGTTGTGGCACAAGATGATACGTTCCCGCCAAGGAGTGGCACTACAACGCTTCAGGTAACTTTTTAAGCAGCATACTTGTCTTGGTAGCATATTCACTATGGACTCACTCAGGGGTCGTCACTACACAGGCCAAGCAGGACAGGGAGCGACATGGATGTGCACTACTTCAGACTTGTGGCGCAGGTTGATACGTTCCCGCCATGGAGTGGGACAACAACGCTTTGTCTGGTAACTATAAATCGACCCTACTGAACCCCTTATGTTCTTCCACGGTGGATGCGCGGTCAGGGTGATCACTACACAGGCCAAGTTGGGCAGAAAGATCACTACACAGGCCAAGTTGCTACGACGCTACACTTTTTGTTGGTACGTTTATTGTATTTTCTGTTATTAATTTTGATACTGAATATTTTAATAATTAGTAGTTCCTTCTGAACTACAAACCTTTTTCGGATCATGTATGAATGAATGCAGTGATAACTATGAGGCTTATACTTAGTGAGTAATATTTCCGTTGGTCACCCTTCGTTTAGAGTACTTTAAAAATCCTAAAAAGGAAGTTATCCGGTTTATGGGTGGAAAAATTAACTACAATGTTGCTTCCTGCCAGGACCATACGTCTGGGCACTCAAAGTTACGAGCTTCGGTAATAAGTTATGTCCTGTAATTAGTGGTTACATGGTACCCGTAAAGAAATGTCATGTGTATCCAAAATAAAGCGCATTTAGTAGCTTACTAATTTACACTGTGAAGGAAATAACCAAACCTAACTAATAACATTTAAAGGTTAACAATCCAGCGTCTTTTAGACATTATTGCAATGGTGTTATTGAATAAGAAGATGGTTTTTCGTAATCGAAGACTCCTTCCGTGAATTTTATAGGTATTAGGACGCTACAGGAGCGAAAATGCTAAAATGGAAACGAGCCCCCCTTTCAATTTGGGAATTTTAATTAAACATACTAGTGTTATTGTTATTAACAAGATTTATCGAAAAAAATTGTCCATTCACAACTCAGTTAAAAGATATTTCAAAAAAATCTTTAAAATCGAGGTTCTAACTCTCGATTGTTTCCTCCTTTTTTGCGCCGTAATCAATAAGGCCGTTTTTGGAAATTTTCGAGGGCTCTAGCGTTTTTAAAAATAATAAGAATATCAAAAAAATCAAAACGGTCCGACACAGATAAAAATAATAATAATCTGTGTTGAAAAAATCAGTGTTCTAATATCTCCAAAAACCAGGGAGGAAATAGTCGAGAACGTTTATATGGCGAATTGACCCCTCCTGTATCGTCTTAAATGTACACTCCTGGTGACATATAATTATGCTGCCATGTATTCGCATTCAGGTACAGACATAAAACATTTACGATATTCTCTCTAAATCATTTAAACACTGGTGTACCTAACTATGATTCGCGTTTACTTCGTAAATGTTATGAGGTGGGAGGAGGCTTGTATTCTAGGCTTTATACATATAAGTAGGTATATCAATGCTTAATTTTACAAGCATTATTACATCTAGCAAAAAAACAGCTTATTTTTAAAACACTCCCAATTTTAATTTTAAAAGATAATTTCTCGAAGCCAGTTCTCTGGGCTTCTAACAAATAAAAGAGTTGTCTAACAAAGAACTTAAAATTAGTAATTAATTACAAGCAATTTTTAAGCGTTGCTCGTCCCGTCCATTTCACTATCCGCTTTATTTTTGCTTGGTTATTTTTCTCACTTAATTACCTACCTTTTAACTTATTACGTCTTCTTATCACACAAATAAATGCACATACTGGGATGTCTGGGATACGACCCAACGGCTTAGGATAGTCATCATTCATCACTCCTACTCCTACCAACTAAACCAAGCAAGTCAAGCCAAGCCAGTGATCGAAAATTTGCCGGCTTTTATAGCAGGTATGGAGTTTTCTATGGAGCTTCTTGAAAAATATTTAAATATAAATTGTTTTCATTCCGGGATTGTATGAATCGTCAGGAAAATAGTTATAATATAATACTAATAAAAAGTATATTGTACTAAAGTGCCACGTTCTTTCTAGATCAACGTTCTGGACTGCAATGACCACGCGCCGGTATTCGAGATGCAGCAGTACGAGGCCTCGGTCAGAGAGGGCGCCAGTCCCGGCACAACAGTTCTGACGCTGAAGGCGGCTGATCAGGATATCGGGAAAAATGCCGAGGTAATATAGAATATTATAAATATGAAATATTAAAAATTAAAACCTGCGTGACGAAGTGCTCTCTCTCTCTCTATATTTCTATACTTATAACTTATGTGTGTGTAAGGATACAGAAAAACATTTGTGTTAAGCACCAACGAGGTTTGATAGCAGTACCGGGCAGTCGCGTGCTGGCCGAAAATCAAGGACGCCTCAGCGGCCAGCGCAAAGCGCGCGTCTTTTGTTTTAATAGTTGCAAAAATATTTTGGCATAGCCAAGTTCTTATTATTTTTCAATTATTACTTATCTGTGTAGTTAATAATCATTATTCATTAGTGTGTTATTGTGTAACTAATGTATTATAAATAAACTGTCCATTCACTAGCAATTATTTATGTTACTTTTCGAAAGCCGCCATAATATCTTATTTGCCACATTTTTCACACACGAGTTTTTTATGAGTCACATAGTATTGCGACCTTGAAGAGTAACATGCTATTTTTAGTAGTTTTGATCTTCTACCATAGTAAATTATTATTAATCTGTGCTTTTACACTATCATTTACTTAAAATCTCACAAAATGTTTTGTTTTAGGTGGAATACTCGATAGAGTCCGTGACAGCCGACCAATCAGACGACTCGAACGACTCCATTGACACAGAGCGTTCGGAAGAGGTCTTCAGAGTAGACGGCCGAAGTGGGGCCCTTCTTACACGATCCCCGCTGGATCGAGAGAAAGTGTCGAGATACACGGTCATAGTGAAGGCCACAGATCAAGCCAGCCCTGTGTCTGATAGATTGTCTAGCACGTAAGTACTCTCGGAAGCTTTCTTAGCCTATAACAAGTCTTTGATAAGTTTGAACTATAGAAAGCAAGGCGTTAGGGAGAGGTCTCTAAAGTTGACGCTCGAATCGGGGCTCTTCTTACACGATCCCCGTATACGAATAGATTACAAGACGTTCTCAAGAAGTCTGTAGTGAACGGCTGAAGCGCGGCACTTCTGTTTTTCTGTATATAGGGGAAAATAGGGTCATAGATTAGGCCAGTCTTGTGTCTCATAGGCTGTCTAGCCCGTAAATACTATCTAAAGGGCTTAGTATTATCTGTAACAGCAATTGAAAGTTACGGTTTGTAATTAATCAAAGTAAAATATGGGGAACTCAGTTCTATCATTAAAATAAAGCTAAAACAAACATGCGAACCTCTATAACTTCCGAAACCATACCATGACAACCTACAGCATCCACGCCATATGGCAATTAGTGGAAAAAAATATTTTTTAAGTGTCGGTATTGGATTTCATGCGTCTTCCTTCTCAGTGCAACCAATTCGCGCATCTTTTGCACAATCAAAATGGATCCTTACGTTTGAACGTCCAGGGTTTTAGTCATATATTGTGTTTTCATATTAGGTACACGCTCATGCTTCCGATGGGACTCAAGACCAGCGTTTGCCCATTCAGTCTAGTACCATGCTAAGTCTCGACTATTTCGTGGACCTATGTTATATTCTGTCGTTTTTTTTTCTTTTTTCTACTCCCGTAGGTACTGTTATTCGTGACTTACAAGGTCGTGCATAGTACTTTAAAACCCTACATAAAAGATGTCAGGACAAGTCTATCTAGTCTATACCCTGAAAACATTTAGTAGCAGTAGCACGATATAGCTGTTACAGTTCAGTAAATACATTGCTACCAACTTAACAAACCAATCACTTCATCGTAGAAAATTAAAATATTGTATGAAATAGGTACATTGTTGCCAACCTTAGAATGTCAGATAAAGCCTGGCATTCGCAGAGTCGAGACTCTTTCGTTTTCTGCTGCGATCATTGGCGACGCGTCGAATCGCATTCAAATGTATGAGAACTCGATTCAACTCGACTCGATTCGTCTTAGTGGCCAGGCTTCAAAGAACCATGTACCATAGACAGTTTTATTTTCATGTTTGTACTCAAACTGCATATTCGAAATGGTAGGTGGTCCACTAGATAACTAAGATGACTGAAAGTAGGTATTTATTGAATTTATAATTTTCTTTCAAAGTAAGTGCTTGGTCGTAGAAAAAGTATTGTATGCAACGGTGTTTAACTGAGTCAAAAAATGCTCGTGGCGTCTTTATTAACAATTTTCGGCTCCGCCTCAAATTGTTACCCACGCCACTCGCCTTTTTTGACCTCTTTTAACCACCAGTTGCATAAAATACTATTATTTTGCCATAGATGCACCGTTTTTATTTTTCTTTCCAGTGCGACAGTGCACGTGAACGTGCTGGACGATAACGACAACTACCCGCAGTTCAGTGAGAAGACTTACACTGTCACCGTGGATGAGGACATCAATGTCAGCGACAACCCGGTTATCGCGAGGATCAAGTGAGTTCAACTTTATTTTGTAGTCGGAAAAAGAAAAAAGTAGTTAAACAGACGTAAGTAATGTAATATAAGGTTCCCTTACATTATAAACCTCTCCATCCGCACAGACTCTAAGATTGTTGATTAGTTTCAAAAATACCGAGGTTGTTTGACTCGCTAAAAGCTTTCATCATTCACACGAGCTGTATAAGATTAACTAGGTATTTATGTCGAAACAAGAAACATGGTATACCTACGCATTATACGCAGTGATGTCTTATGCTATAGATATGTTTTTACTAAATGTCTTCTTGCATGAACAGTTTATCTAACGTATTTTGAGCGGCGTGCTTTAATACCTTCTAGTACCGCCATCACGGTTCGTCAACGTACCTTGAGAGAGAGATTATGTTAATTTGTCAGTGAGAGAACTCTCCCACATCTTCCTATAGAGACGCGTGGAGAGAGGCCTTGGTAAAATGACACTTGTCAAGAACTTACAAATCATTTTGGAAGGAAATGAATGACAAAATGTAACACATACGAGTACTTTTATAATGAACATCCTAGATTACGCTACGCAATCCAAAATATCCACGTGGCTCTCGTTTACCTTCGTTTAACACATACTTATTAACCAATACCGCTTATTAAACTATATAAAATTAATAAACCTAATTTTATTTTATTGACCCATAAAATTTAAAATTTCAAAATGAATATACACCTCAATGATTTAATATAATCCAGGCTTTTAAGTAGCTTACTTTAGCTGACGAGGCAGGATACTAAAATACATGAATCATGATCATACTCGTGGCCCTCATAAAGTCGTAATAAAATTACCGGTTTATGAGGTACCTCTCGTAAAGAGCTCAATTGAACTGAAGTTTATTACGTTGATCCCTTATCGAGGTTATTTAATTACATTAACTACGAAACAAATCAGAAATCAAAAAACTAGTACTTTCGGCCTAGCCGAAATGGCATTCGTCGACGTTAGACACCGATCGAAATGCAATCTGGCTCTGTCGCGCCAATACGGAAGAGCGATAAAGATAGCTAGCTACAATAACGATATTATCGCAAGCGTTTGTGCATTTGGCTACGTACCCTGGCTACTAGGTACCTACCTAAAAGTTTTACCTGCCCGTGGCACGCAGAGCAATTTCGAGTTTCGTGCTTTTAAATGGAAAACCATTTGTAATTTCAGAACAGCTTAGGTATAAACGATTATAAGTTCACAATATATTTTATTATAACGCTTTTGTTCCACTACGTAGTTAGACCGCCCGTCGAGGCTCCCGCAATTTAGTTTCGTGCCTGTAAATTGTTATTTACTCATACGTGGGTTTTGTTTTATTTGCGGCGCCCATTATCCCTGTATGATTAGAATCTACGAGAGCCGCATTTGATGTATATTTATGCTGTAAATAAAGCTTATACTCATAAATATATAATTCTCGAATGTGACTTTTCAGTTGAATTCAGATTTTTTATACAAGTAAATGATTTAAGTGTACATGAACTTAAAAAGAGACAAGAGAAAACGCTATCCAAAATCAGTCTGCTAGTTTTCAACCAAAAGTATTAAAACCTTACCCCTTATTCATAAGCGTTCACTAAAGTTATCACGCCGATAAAGTTTGTTTGTCCCTTTCCGACGTATTGGTATGATAGAAAGGGACAAACGAACTTTATCGGGTTGATAACTTTATTGAACGATTATGAATAAGGGGGCTAGTGTTTACCTGTAGTTATAAGAAATACGGAGTAGGTACACATGCGACTAGATTTCCTATAAATAGATAGATACCTATTACTTCAGTGCACGGAATGTTTCTTAAACATTCTGCGTATTTTCAGAGCAACTGACGCGGACGCGGGTTCAAACGCAGCGATTCGCTACGCCATCATCGGAGGCAACACACAAATGCAGTTCTCCATAGACAGTCTGAGCGGAGATGTGTCACTTGTCAAGCCTCTGGACTATGAGCAGTTGAGGAACTACCGTCTGGTCATCAGGGCTCAAGGTATGACCATACAAAACCCTAGACTAGTCTTGTAACGCAGGGAGTCGCTACATCATCGGAGGCATGGAGGTAACACACAGATGCAGTTCTCCATCGACAGTCTGAGTGGAATCGTGTCGCTAGTCAAGCCCCTGGACTATGAACAGTTGAGGAACTACCGTCTGGTCATCAGGGCATAAGGTTCTTGGCTTTTTAAATTTCATTTGTCCAACAAACAGCTTCAATACTTATCTATAGGAGTCTGCATAGAGCTCTAAAATTGCACTCTAATGTCGAATACGCCGCTATACTATAGCATTAATCTATTTACTTACAGTATTTTGCTGCCTTCGCCAATGATTAAAGCATAGATTTAAATAAAGTATTACATTTCAGATGGCGGTAGCCCTTCCCGATCAAACACGACGCAGCTGCTCGTGAACGTCAAAGATGTGAACGACAACTCGCCTCGATTCTACACCTCGCTCTTTCAAGAGTCTGTCAGCGAGAACGTTCCATCCGGCTACAGCATCGTTAGGGTACGTCCAACCGCTGTAACTTTAACGCTGATTGCCAAAGAAGTCAACTGGCGTTAGCGGCTACAGCCAAATATCAATCTTCCTTAATTATAAATAGGTATAAGATGGCGATAATTTAAAAATATACGGTTTGAATAATATTTCGAGGACGTTCCTTCCGGCTACAGCATCGCACGTTCCGCCTACAGCATCGCACTTTCCGCCAAAGACGTCAACAGACGTACCCGGCTACAGCCAAATATCATTTTTTCTTAAATTATGTCGAATAAGTTTAAGGTGACGACAATTTTATAAATCGTAAGTAATTAAGTATTGAATTCTGTTGAAAAATATCTGTTTCTCTTATGATAACGAAAATATATCAAACATGTTACACGTGGAAATGATTACTTTAAAAAGGTTGCAATTATCGTATTTTCCTCAATTACAATTATTGTGTAATTTAGGTTAATGCTGTGTAAATAAGGAAAATACTTTTATTTTTGTGGCAAAAAACTAAAGTAAGTTAATTAAGCCCGAACCTCTTTGGCAACCAATTTAAACGTTAAAACTGGCCAACGCGATTAATGGGTGCCATTTGCAACGCCGATTTCATTAAAAAAGTATAATACAAAAAGCACTGGAATCAAATGGCGGGAAATTAATGTTCCAATTTCAATGGAATTTTATTTAAGTATTTGTGTGATACGATAAATAACATAATCATGTTTCAAGTAAAGATATGTTACATTCCTTTTTTAAGGTTCCGTAGTCAACTAGGAACCCTTATAGTTTCGCCATGTCTGTCTGTCCGTCCGTCCGTCCGTCCGTTTTCCGTCCGTCCGTCCGTCCGTCCGTCCGCGGATAATCTCAGTAACCGTAAGCACTAGAAAGCTGAAATTTGGTACCAATATGTATATCAATCACGCCAACAAAGTGCATTGAAAATAAAAAATGGTTTCAAAAAAATGTTTTATTAGGGTGCCCCCTGGAGAATAAGGTGGGTGGGGTATCGTCTCCCAGCCCACGGTACAGTTATGGCGTAGTAAAATGTAAAGTGGGGGATGATATTTTTTTCATTTCAACCCCAACGTGTGATATATGTTGTTGGATAGGTATTTAAAAATGAATAAGGGTTTACAAAGATCGTTTTTTGATAATATTAATGGCGTTTTTCTCGAGGCAGCCAAAAAGCCCCTTCTAACTTTTGAACCATATTGTTAAAAAATATGCGGTACCCAAAAAATCATGGTATTCCACAGCGTGGTGAAAGTACGAGTAACATTTATAAATATGCAGGTGGTCGCCCTGAGCGTACTTTCAAGGCTCCTGGAAATTATCTTTTGAACTTGATCAGCCGCAGGTGGCCTAACAAGTACTCGTATAAATAAAGTGTTCGAACTTGTCGCTAGTCCATTTTTGAGAAAAATACGGAAAACTACGGAACCCCACACTGAGCGTGGCCCGACACGCTCTTAGCCGGTTTTTTTTTCGAACATTTGCGCCTTATAACATAACAATTATAAGGTTCGGTCTAAATATAGTTTCAATTATTTCACGTTAGTCATTATTCTATTAGTGATCTATTAGAACTTTAAGAATAAGAAATTGAAAATTATTTGTAGTTTGTTGCTAAATTAATCGAACTTTTTAGTTATCTGGAGTAATTCGTACCTATTAGTATTCAAATTTGTAGGTACTATTTGTAGTAAGTGGAAATCTTTAATAATAAATATTAATTGCAGGTTCAAGCGTACGACGCAGACGAAGGCGTTAATTCGGAACTGACGTACACTTTGATCGACAAAGAGTTCGGCCGCGCTGAGATACCTATCACCATAGACCCTCGCTCTGGCTGGGTGTACACCAACGGCTTGTTAGACAGGGAGGTGCAATCCAAGTACCAGCTGCAAGTAAGTAACACTCGCACCCCGTTGTTCAACCATAATATAACGGTGTGAACTCAAAAAGTTACGTAGAACACACTGATCGACAAGAAATTTGGCCGCGCTGAGATACCTATCACCATAGACCCGCGGTCTGGCTGGGTGTACACCATTGGCTTGTTAGACAGGGAGGTGCAATCCAAGTACCAGCTGCAAGTAAGTAACACTACAGTCTAGTTCCCTATAATGGTTGAACAACGGGCAACCATAATAGGGAACTAGACTGTAGTTAAAATAAAATATTTTATACCAAGCACGAAATAAAGCATCAGATAAGTATAAGAAAACCATGGACAGAAGTTATTTTCAAATCCAATTTCTATATATATAAAGTAGTGAGTTGACCATGACGTCACTCAATTCGATTTCATATAAATTCCATATTAGCAAATCGTTCATAATCGTTTTGACAGTTCTTAAAAAGAAGCTGATTTGACTAGGAGGCAAGTAGCCTATACATATAATGAACTCAAAAAGTTACGTATAACACACTGATCGACAAGAAATTTGGCCGCGCTGAAATACCTATCACAATATTCGCCGTAGACTCGCGGTCTGGCTGGGTATACGCCAACAGCTTGTTAGACAATGAGGTGCAATCCAAGTACCAGTTGCAAGTAAGTAACTTGTTGTTCAATAAAGGTGTTATTGACGTACTTACTAATAGAAGAAGAATTCGGACCCGCCTGCTGGTTTGGTAAACGTACTACAAGTAACACTTTTACCTACCGCTGTTCAAGTGGACGCTACGTCTGAATAGGCCAACAATTCGGCCGTGCCGAGATACCCATCACCATCCACCTACGTTCTGGCTGTGATTACACCAATGGACATAGGAAAGTGCGAAAAAATACACCACACACTACACTACAGATGGTTAGGCTTATATAGTTGATGCCTACGTGCGTGACATTTAGGCTGACCTTTAAGTATTGTTTTAACATAGATATTAATTATGGTTCATTTAGGTCAAGCCTTTACAATGATAAACAAGCTACGTCACGACTACACTACATAAGGAAAAGAATTGTCCGAAAACGTACAAATTACAGACACCAACTTTATTCATTCATTTTATTTATTCAGTAACAAAATACATTGTATTTGCATGCACATTGTTATAAATTACCACCTAGTCAATCTCCATGAAAGCCTTTATTCCATTACACACATTTGTATAAAAATATTCGATTGTTTTAGGTAACAGCGACTGACGGCGGCACTCCACCACGCTCCGCTACTGCGTCAGTTGTCGTAGTTGTCCAAGATGTTAACGACAACGACCCAGTGTTCTCACCAGCCCAGTATGACGTGCAGTTAGCGGAAGACGAACCACCAGGAACGCCACGCTAGTAGTTACTGTTACTGCTACGGACGCTGATGAAGACAATAGGTAAAGTAAAGTTGGTCTAACTTGAAAGGTTTGCGACATCTTTCTGGTTCCACGACATGTCAATGTCCACTTGTCCAGTGATTGCCGCACAGTATCTAGTATTTTACTTGCAATTTCAAATGTATCTTTAAATGTAATAACAGTCGACTTCTTCGCTGTATCAAGCAATATACAATATTATTCTACATCATAATTTTATTTACAGGCTGCACTACGAAATCACCGGCGGCAACACTCGCGGCCGCTTCGCCATAACCTCTCAAAACGGACGCGGCCTCATCACCGTAGCTCAACCGTTAGACTTCAAACAAGAACGAAGATACGTCCTTACAGTTACTGCTACGGACAATGGCGGCAGATCAGACACTGCCATGGTCCATATCAATATCACTGATGCGAATAACTACGCGCCTGTGTTTGAGAATGCACCGTACACCGCCTCGGTAAGGATATTGTTTTGTTTAGTTTTTCTCCTATAGCTTTTAGAACGGTCGACGGTCGCAACGCACCGAAGATAATAAAGTCTTAACCGTCATCTATCGGAAGCAGAGATGGTCCATATCAACATCACTGATGCTAATAATTGTGGCAGTTTTTCAGAATGCACTTTATATTGGTAGGTTTTTCTCCTACAGCTATCAAAATGTAGCCCAAAATAGTTAGAATTCAAGATTTAGTTCAATGTAGTGTTCAAGATCGAATGTCAAAAAACTCAAAATGGTTTCTAATATCACATTATTTTTCCGCAGGTATTCGAAGACGCCCCGATCGGCACCACAGTGCTAGTCGTATCTGCGACGGACAGTGACGTGGGCGTCAACGCGCAGGTGTCGTACAGCCTGAGCTCCGAGATCTCCAACGAGGCCGTGGCGCACCACGACCAGGAGTTCGTCATCAACTCGCAAACCGGAGCCATCACCACCAACAACTTGTTGGACAGAGAAACTATGAGCGGTTAGTGTGAAGATACGCAAGAGGGACAGGGATGCCACTATTGATACACGCTCTTATTGTCTTAAAAATAGTTCGTGTCAAGTTCGTTTTGCCCGAGACTTCTGCTGCTGCACGTACATTAAAGTGTGACAGACTTCGCACTATGTGTTGGGATATTTTGCTACCAGTATATGCGCGAGCGTATACATTACGATTGATAGACATGCACTTGCACTATGTGTTACCGTTTAGATTAACAATTAGGTGATGATGCGAGGTGATGCGATAAAGTTTATGTAACTATTGTGCTACGCTCACAGTAATAGTTTTAAATTTCGGGAGTGTTAAATAGGTAGAGACAAAGATTTAAAATATACAAGTATCGATTATATGTTTTTGGGCAATTACGTAACTTTTTTATTTTATTTCAGGATACCTTCTCACAGTAACAGCGCGTGACGGAGGCGTGCCGTCCCTGTCGGACACAACGGACATAGAGATATCCGTCGTGGATGTCAACGATAATGAACCGATATTCAAGCAACAACTTTACACTGCCAGCATCATGGAAGACGCCTTAGTTGGTACGTACAAAATTAAAAACAGTTTTAACTTAAACATGAAATTAATGTCATATACAAAGAAAAAGTGACCAAGGCCTGCAAGTGTTCCAAGCTGGAATCGAACCAGCGTCCTCCGTTAACTTATGAAAAACTGTTGTACAACTTCGACCGCGTTTCTTGAGAATCCTCCAAACGACCAATCTTTCCTGAAATTTGACCAAGATCATATGGCTTTCAAGTTAGAAACTTCATCCTCCTGTTTTGATGTTTTTTAACCATTTTAAACTTGTAGACAACTTATTATTAAGTTGTCTACAAGTTTGCCGCTAAGGTTAAACATTGAAACTTATGGTATACTTAGAAACACCTTCTAATTTTTTTTACATTGTGTTCGTTGTATGCCCCATGACTTTACGGAACATGAAACACAGTTCACATCATAAATGTCAAGGAATCAATTCATTCGCTCTCTTAGTTTAGTTGGTATAAGGAATTCTTAATACATTAGACACTTATTCCAGGCACTTCAGTAACCCAGGTAGCAGCAACAGACGCGGACGTCGGTTTGAACGGGCGCGTGCATTACGAACTGGACCCTAAGGACAGGGAGGAAGGCTCGTTCGTGGTCGACCCCGCCTCGGGGGTCATTCGAACGAATAAGGCTTTGGATAGAGAGTCGGTGGCTACTTACGATCTCAAGGCGCTGGCGATAGATGGCGGCACACCGCCGCAAAGCTCTACGGTATGTATCGATCGTAACACTTTGCTTACAATAGTTGTACTTTAGTAACCCAATTAGCAGCAAAAGACGATATGCGAACGTTACGTTAGCGTTAGCAATACACTGCAGATACAATAATTATCTCATTGTAATATTATGCGCAACAGTACTAAACTAATGCGATACTACGTACGCAGAGCCAGATCCGAATGCTCGTTTGAAAAAGACATCTTCTGTAAACATGAAATAAATGTCATATGCAAAGAAATAGTGATTCCAGCTCGGGACACTTGGAGGCCAGGCCTTGGTCACTATTTCTTTGTATATGCATTTATTTCATGTTTATGTAGTACTAGCTTTTGCCTGCGGCTTCGCTCGCGTTAGAAAGAGACGAAAAGTAGCCTATGTCCGCTTAAAAAAATCACGTCAATTCGTCACTCCGTTTTGCCGTGAAAGACGGACAAACAAACAGACACACACACTTTCCCATTTATAATATGTATATAGTATTGATAATAGTAGTATGACTACTTAAAATACAAATTAAAATATTTTCTATAAAAATGATTTAATTTGTTCTTAGAGGGACATTTTCTGTATTTAGTAGAACCCAAAGGAACCCATGCTACACCTTTCAGCACTTTTAAGAACTTGTTCCTGGGATTATTGTAGTACCTATTTGTTTTTTTCTGTTTTTTTGTGTGAGTTTTTAAGAAATCGAAACCATGTTTTCCTTTCCTTGCAGGTTATTGTCCACATAAAGGTTGAAGATATTAACGACTCACCGCCCGTCTTTGAGAGCGACTGCCTGACGTTCTATGTGCCAGAGAATAGTCCTATTGGGACTACGGTGGGCGAGATCTATGCGCGCGACCCTGATGAAGGACCTAATGCTGTCGTGCATTATTCTATTAAAGGTAACAGGACGCCACTATTTATTATTAGTGTGTGTGTGGATTGAGTGAGCACCTTCCGAAAATAAAATAAAATATGCTGATCATTTAGTAAAAGTTCTAAAACAATTGTAAAACGAATCTCTGAATTTGTAAAAAGATAAATCAAAAGATACAGCCATTAACATGTGCTCACTCAGTTCTCACAAACTACCAACGAAAACAGTGAATATATTCATTTAACATATAATATTTATATACTAACATTTAGTAAAAAATAGGCCAACCTACCTCTATAAATATTAGATCACCTAGTGACGTATTAAATTTTTTACAAATAGTTTCTTATGCTCACTCAATCCACACACTTTTGAAAAGCCGAATTTTGATGAAAAACATAAGATTTAGACCGCTATTATATGTGTATAGTTTAGTAAAAGTGAAATGGGAATTTGTAAAATACAAAACGAACCACTAACGTGTCAGGTTTTTTTATAATAAATTTTTGTAAGTGCTCACTCAGTCCACACGTTTTGAGAAAGTTAAAAATGTAAATATCTTACGATTTGTAGCACCTAAGACACTCGAAAGTACTTCAACATTTAGTAAAAATTTTTACTAAATATCCACCATCTAATATTTTATATTCGTTGTCTGGTTTTAAAGATATTCAGACATAACTTTTCTCATACAAATGTATCAAGTAGGGTGTCCACACTATGTCGGCTCCTGATTTTCCCCACCTTCCCATTGTCATATTGAGATTGGGGAGTTTCGTTCAATTTTGATAATAGTTTACCGGATTTGTAAGTGGGAGTGAGAAAAGAATAACTATTTCTCGCTCCCACTTACAAATCCGGTACGCTCATCTGTTAGCGCGATTAGATTACCAGGTTCTGGTTTCTTACTAGTGAAGTATTATATTCTTTGTTTCTTACCAATTATCATTCATGTCCTTTTTAATGCATGCATGTCGATATGGTTATTATCCTGACGTCGATAAAAATTACACAATACACATCATCACTAGGCCAAGAACATAACCTAAAAACAGTTTGCAGATGGATAATTAATATGGTATTAGTTTAATATTATCAAAATTGAACGAACGAAACTCCCCAATCTCAATATGACAATGGGAAGGTGGGGAAAATCAGGAGCCGACATAGTGTGGTCACCCTACTTGATACATTTGTATGAGAAAAGTTATGTCTGAATATCTTTAAAACCAGACAACGAATATAAAATATTAGATGGTGGATATTTAGTAAAAATTTTTACTAAATGTTGAAGTACTTTCGAGTGTCTTAGGTGCTACAAATCGTAAGATATTTACATTTCTAACTTTCTCAAAACGTGTGGACTGAGTGAGCACTTACAAAAATTTATTATAAAAAAACCTGACACGTTAGTGGTTCGTTTTGTATTTTACAAATTCCCATTTCACTTTTACTAAACTATACACATATAATAGCGGTCTAAATCTTATGTTTTTCATCAAAATTCGGCTTTTCAAAAGTGTGTGGATTGAGTGAGCATAAGAAACTATTTGTAAAAAATTTAATACGTCACTAGGTGATCTAATATTTATAGAGGTAGGTTGGCCTATTTTTTACTAAATGTTAGTATATAAATATTATATGTTAAATGAATATATTCACTGTTTTCGTTGGTAGTTTGTGAGAACTGAGTGAGCACATGTTAATGGCTGTATCTTTTGATTTATCTTTTTACAAATTCAGAGATTCGTTTTACAATTGTTTTAGAACTTTTACTAAATGATCAGCATATTTTTTTTTTTTTTCGGAAGGTGCTCACTCAATCCACACACACACTATTATTATACTATTCATTTTGTATGTTCCCTGCTTCATTTGATTTGACCCTATTACCCAAGTACCTACTATCGCTTCCGACGATTTAATCTGCCAACCTCAACCAGACAATATTGTTTTCGGTTGTAGAAATGACCGAAATTACAGTCGAACAAATCGATATTCAGCAATTCACGGTTCACTTTATATTGAACAGCTTTTATGATTTTTTGTACAACCAAAGTCGCCCAGCAGGAATAAACTTAAACTCTGAGCGGCAACCCACACTCAGGGCGCGTCGCTTGAGGCGAGTCTTACGTCCTTCCTGTATAAAATGTACTGAAGAGACGTTTTAAATTACACTCGGCGGCGCGACACTGACGTCCGTTCCGCGTCTTACGACGTGCGTCGCCTGAGTGTAGGTTGCCGCTGAGAAGTCAAAACTTACTATGAAATTTGCTTTGATAACGCGATGGCTCAACTGAGAGTTGTGAGGTTAAAGAGTTTTCAACAACGGATATTTCCAGGTGGCGACGACTCCAGCAGTTTCTCCCTCGAAACCCGTCAAGGCTCTGACAAAGCGGAACTAGTCACAATGGTGGATTTGACTACGAGAGTCCGCGCAAGAAGTACGAGCTCATCATCCGAGCGGCCAGCCCGCCGCTGTGGAATGACGTCAGAGTGGAGATACTGGTCACGGATGTGAACGACAACGCGCCAATGATGAAGGACTTCCAGATTATATTCAATAACTATAAGGACTGCTTCCCTGTGGGGCCGTTTGGAAGAGTGCCGGCGTATGACGCTGACGTCACAGATAAGGTAGGTCAAAAATTCTGTATCTAAGGTACTTATAAGAGTTCAGCAGTAGTTCGCCGCTGTGGAATGACGTCAGAGTAGAGATAGGTACTGGTTACGGATGTGAACGATAACGCGCCTATGATGAAGGGGACCGTTCGGAAGAGAAATTGCCGGCGTACGATGCTGATGTTACGGACAAGGTTTGAGACTACGGATTTCTGTTTTGCAAGTTAGTTTAGCAGGGTGTCGACTTTATTTGTATGAAATTTACCAAAGGGTTTATATTTCACTACAAGAGGCATATTTAGAATCAAATGCCCGCACAAATAAAATAACCTAACGCTACCTAAGTAACCTAAGCGTAACCTAACTAACAAAAGTTTTTTTTGTTACAGCTCCAATACCGTATACTATCTGGGAACAACGCAAACCTGGTACTGTTAAATGAAACCACTGGCTCCATGACGCTGTCGCCTCAACTCAACACCAACGTGCCAAAACTGGCAACTATGGAGATATCTGTAACGGGTACGTTTCTCTTTTAGCCTTGATGTAAGAAACCAATATTTTTTTTATCATGCAGAAACGTCTGCGAACGATAATATCAATATATTAATATTAAATGGAAAGGAGCCCCCCTTTCAATTTGGTAATTCTAGTTTAATATACTAGTGTTATTAACTAGATTTATCGAGAAAAATTATGAAAAAATCTTTAAAATCTAGGTTCCGCTCTCGACTGTTTCCTCCTTCAAAACTTAATCAATCTGAACGAAATTTGAGAATCTGAATAACAATGAAATAATCTGTGTCGGACCGTTTAGTTTTTATGGCTAATTGTTACCAATCTTGAGTATCACTCCTTTTTTGCGCCATAATGAAAAATGCCGTTTTTGGAAATGTTTGAAATGTTTAATTGGCTCTAGCGTCTTTCAAAATAAAAATATCAAAAAAAAAAATCGAAACGGTCCGATACAGATAAAAATAAGAATAATTCGGTCTCATCGGAAGATCAGCGCCGGAAGTCACCAGCAACACGCTGAGATGAGGCCAGTTGCATCAACCACCTTTGACAGACACATCATCGTCACGTATCAGACGTCGTGGAACTTCATCACGATTTGACGGTGACAGACGGTTTGATGCAACCGGCTCTTAATCGATGGAATCAGGCGTTACTTTGCGGAAATCCATGTTAATCGTAAACTAGAACTTTCCTTTGCTAATCCGCGAATAGATAACGTGCAAGTCAATCAGTGCTAACCTGTTATAATTACTTGCGTATTTTTTACATGCAATTAATTTTCCCACCCTCCCACCGCAAAAATAAAAATAAATACGCAAATAAATATAACAACCCACCACCAAAAATACAAAACTCGACACGTGTTTCGCCTCTCTACGAGGCATCCTCAGGAGCTGATGTTGACGGTCCGAAGTCCCGCAACTGACAGTCAGTCAGTCAGTCAGCAAAGGAAAGTCAAGACTTTCTGTCTTGTTGATATGTATTTTGTTTGCCTGGCGAATAAATGTTTTGCATCAAACCGTCTGTCATTCGTTAAAAGCGTTCGTTCAACATTATTGTAGTGGGAAGTTCCATCTTTCCGGAAAGACATCAGTCAAACTGTACATCTTGTGACGATGAGTTGCTGTCTGTAATCAAATGTGGTTGATAAAACAACTGGACCCATATTCTTAGCTTGATATGTTTTAGAATGTCAAATATTAATACCTATTTGTGCCATCTAGCCGAGCGTCCCCCAAAGGTGTAACGCCATCTAGGCCACCGTACCTATTTTTATATGGTTCTGAGGTACGTTTTTTCCTTAGACTGTAGCTGTCTATACGGAGTTACATATGTCTTTGATTGAAATAGCATGACACGTTCGTACGTTTCCGCAATAATACGAAGGCAAATCTTGTCGCACTACATCTGTACAAACCAGTGGCGGAGTGTCGATACAACTCGATTCCCAACGGGTTCCCTCAAATTCTCTAGAATCTGTAGAAGCCCATACAAAACAGATTCCAAAAACCCCTCCGGCTTTACCAACGAAAATTTTCACGCCCCGCCACTGGTACAAACATGCCGCGAAATACAGTGGACATTAACTTATTTCTTAGATGGCGTCAACGAAATAAAAGCAATGATGCAACTCTCCGTCCGGCTAGTCACCGAAGAGATGCTATTCAACTCGATCACAATCCGTCTCAACGACATGACGGCCGAACGATTCCTGTCGCCATTGTTGGGCTTCTTCATAGACGGCCTGGCTGCTATCATACCTTGCCCTAAGGAGAACATCTATATCTTCAGTATACAGGTAAGATATTGTAAACATAAGCTTCTTTTTATTCTTTAATAAAACATAAAGTGCATACATGGAGCTACATACCTCTAAAGGCGTACCCCCTTATTCATAAAAAGTTACTGAACTGATTAGTTAAAAAGTGTTTGTCCCTTTTCGTCATGTTGACTTATGTATTTGTGAGAAAGAGACGACACACATTTTAACTAATCAATTCAGAAATTGTCATAACAATTTAGTATTTCGTTTATTAAAAAAAAAAAATATTTTGAAGCTTACACGCTTCACACTCACGAAAGAAACCAACGCAGTGCGTTATCTGGGTGTTGAGTGAAAAACGCTTCAAACTAATCCTTAACACATTCAATGCGGTAGGGGGACCTAAAGACCTATTACGAATAGGCGAGACGACTAAAAAAAAATTTTAGTCCGTCAGTTAGATCATCAAAAAATTTTGGACACATATTTTTTCTTTTTTCTCGTAAACGAAAAATGACGACGGTACATTGCGTTGTATTTTCGCGTGACGTCACGCCTAGGTACATTTTTTACATAGAAGTGGCGTCATAAGCGGACTCCGGAACTTTGATGCTCTATATCTTTGTATTTTTACTATTTTTTCATTAATTAAAAAAAACTAAAAATATGTGTTCAGTATTTTTGAACGATCTAACTAACGGACTAAACAGAATGCCATTTTTCTAATGTAGTCGTCATCCCTGTTATGGTTTACAAGATATGTTAATTGCCGCAGCGAAGGTGTTATCTCTTTATTTCCATTCCTCAGGACGACACGGACGTGCACGGCAACATCCTGAACGTGTCGTTCTCAGCGCGGCGGCCGCAAGCCGAGCTCGGTATAGACGGGCACAGCGCGCACTACTCGCCCACACACCTGCGCGAGCGCGTCTACCTGCACCGAGCCACGCTCGCCAGGCTCGCCACTGTACAAGTAAGTTTCCCTTTGAAACACACCTCGGACTGTGGCGATCAAATATATGAAAACGGTGCGTTCCTACGCACACAGTCTAAGCTCGTGTAGGTGAACGCGTACCATGCTTGTATGAGTGAGATATGATATGGTCGCGTTTTTGACAGGCGGTGACGACTGTGAGGCAACCGAGAGCGGGTGGGCGGCATTTTCAGCGGGGAGCGGGAGTGGCCATACTTTACGATAGTACTCTTTATTATCGTTTTATAGTTATTCGATTATCTCTCTTTATAGTCCTCAGAGAGAAACGAGAGTCCTACCACTTTGTTACGTTACAGTTATAAATATTCTGCCACGAAGTGCTGGAACATTGTTCCTCCACCTATACGGGACTCACCAAGCGTTTTTGTGGCGCTTCATAAAGTCTGTTCTCCTTTCGTGTTATGTTAGTCATATTTATGCATTTATGAATATATTTTTTTTAATTATCTTTAAGAATTCTATGTATTTTTTTTTATTCAGGTTCTGCCATTCGACGACAACGTATGCGTCCACGAGCCGTGCCTGAACTACGAAGAGTGCCTGACGGTGCTCAAGTTTGGCAACGCGTCTGGGTTCATCGCAAGCGACTCGGTGCTGTTCCGGCCCATCTACCCCGTCACCACGTTCACGTGCCAGTGCCCGCAGGGGTTCACAGGTGAGTCTCAAGTGCCACATTTATATTAAAAGCAAGTCAGGTCACACCGGTTCCATGTAACCATCAATGTGCGTTCGTTCAAGGAAGAGTAAGTTGTGCAAGTGCCACCTCTCACCGATTCTAGAATAACCCGGCTTATTTTTAACCCCCGACGCAAAAACGACGGACTGTTATAAGTTTGATGGGCCTGTCTGTCTGTGACATCGTAGCTCCCGAACGGATGAACCGATTTTGATTTTTTTTTGGTTAGAAGCTGAATTAGTCGGGATTTTTCTTAGCCATGTTTGACGGAAATCGGTCCACAGTAAGGGTTTTTTTTTTCAAAATTTATTTCTTTATTCCTGGTGAACATTTACATAGTTTAAAATATCAGTTGAAAGTGCCAACCATTTAGAACCCTCATTATTTACAGGGTCCCGGGAACATTACATGTGCGACACGGAGGTGGACTTGTGCTACTCGTCGCCGTGTACCAACAACGGAACATGCATTCGTCGCGAGGGTGGATACACTTGTGTCTGCGCTCCTGGTTTTACTGGTAAGTTTCCATTAATTGTTATTTATGAATCTTAACTTTCTGGTAGAAGGCTTTCAACTAATATTTTTCATAGCACCACCTGGGCCCCGCAGACGCGATACTGATCTAGCAAAACATTTTTTTCTACGTTGGTGGCAAACAAGCATACGGCTCGCCTGATGGAAAGCTGTCATCGTAACCTGGATGCCTGGAACTCAAAGAGTGTCACATGCGCGTCGCCACCCCATTAGAAACTTGTACATTCCCTTTTGCTGTGTTAAGCACACAGCAAAAAGGAGTGTACAAGTTCTAAGGAGGGTTCGGGTTGCCGACGACTCAAAGGACAATAGATGGAACAAATTAGTTCCATAAGTCCTCCCGTCATCAGCATACCGCACCCTCGTTGAGCTCTGGCAGCATTACTCACCGGCAGGAACACAACACTATGAGTAGGGTCTAGTGCTATTTGGCTGCGGTCTTCTGTAAGGCGGAGGTGCTCCCCCAGTTGGGCTCTGCTCTAGATTCGAGCGAGATGATATCCGCTGTGCTGTGCCCTACCACACAAAGCGGAATATCATTCGCTATGCCCTACCTCCTACACCTCCTACTCATTTACCTCTAACTCCTCAGAATACAATATCAAACTAAAGAAATATAAATCTTGAAGGTCCCAGAAACTTCTTTATAAAATGTGGTCTAATTGAGAACGGCAAAGATTATGATGAGAGCTAAGTCACAAACTAAGATACAGATGTAGTGCGAAGAGATTTGCCTTCGTCTTGTTACGGAAACGTAAGAACGTGTCATGCTATTTCAGTCAGTCTCAGTACAAGACGTACTGACATTGGCTGAACTAGCATGACAAATACGAAAGATTCCGGAAAAATACGAACCATGGTCGTAAAAAAATGTTAAAAAACACTTAAATATTGTACAGGTGTGAACTGCGAGACGATCCTAACCAAAGCCTCCTGCGACCTAAACGGTGACGGCACCGTCTGCCGCGGCGGCTCGCAATGTGTGCCCAAGCGGGAAGGCGGAATCCTCTGCCAGGGCTGCACTATCGACGCAGCTTACACGACTGCCATGTGCGAACTGAGGGCTCGGAGCTTCCCGCAATCTTCGTTCTTGACGTTCCCTGGGCTGAAGAGGCGGCATCGAGTGCATTTGAAACTGAAGTAAGTGATACGAGTAGGACAGGACACTTAGTCTGATTGTCTTTATTTCTTGAATGGCTAAGAGAGACGGCTGTTTATAAATAAGTAAATGTTAAATAGACATTCTTACACAGATTGACTGAGCCCCACGGTAAGCCCAAGAAGGCTTTTATTGGGGGTACTCGGACAACGGAATAATATACAAATACTTATATACATAGAAAACGTTAATGACTGGAACAAATATCTGTGCTCGTCACACAAATAAATGCCCTTACCGGGATTCGAACCCAGGACCGCGGCTTAGCAGGCAGGGTCACTACCGACTGAGCCAGACCGGTCGTCGGTATCATTTGTCACCATATGTGAGTGTGCACGGGAAAACGTCCCACTTTGTCGATTGCTATAAAGCCGCTTTGTCAGTTTATTCATATAAAGATACAAGTAAATCTCGCCTTAATGGTTATTATATGTCTGTCACGTTCTAATAAGTCTCAAAGTGGAAAGTGACGCATGATATGACTAATAACGAAAACACGACCATGAATCATGATACGGCCACGGCCACTAGACTCTTATGATTAATTTTGAGTATATCTTAGACAAACATTAACCGCTCATCTCTTCCAGATTCGCAACGCAAGGCACATCTGGCTTACTTCTTTACAACGGTCGATACAACGAGCGACACGACTTCGTCGCCCTCGAGCTTATCAATAGCGGCGCGGGTCGCGCTGGCGGGGCGGGTGTACGCTTCACGTTCGCTCTCGGCGGAGGGAAGACAGAGGTGACCGTGGCCGGAGAGGTGGCCGATGGCATGTGGCACACTGTCGAGGTAGACTACTTCAATAGGGTGAGTACAGTGAGCGACATTACGACTGTGGCGGTGGAGGTCGCGCTGGCGGGGCGGGTGTACGCTTCACGTTCGCTCTCGGCGGAGGGAAGACAGCACAGAGGTGACCGTGGCCGGAGAGGTGGCCGATGGCATGTGGCACACTGTCGAGGTAGACTACTTCAATAGGGTGAGTACAGTGAGCGACATTACGACTGTGGCGGTGGAGGTCGCGCTGGCGGGGTGGGTGTACGCTTCACGTTCGCTCTCGGCGGAGGGAAGACAGAAGTGACCGTGGCCGGAGAGGTGGCCGATGGCATGTGGCACACTGTCGAGGTGGACTACTTCAATAGGGTGAGTACAGTGAGCGACATTACGACTGTGGCGGTGGAGGTCGCGCTGGCGGGGCGGGTGTACGCTTCACGTTCGCTCTCGGCGGAGGGAAGACAGAAGTGACCGTGGCCGGAGAGGTGGCCGATGGCATGTGGCACACTGTCGAGGTGGACTACTTCAATAGGGTGAGTACAGTGAGCGACATTACGACTGTGGCGGTGGAGGTCGCGCTGGCGGGGCGGGTGTACGCTTCACGTTCGCTCTCGGCGGAGGGAAGACAGAGGTGACCGTGGCCGGAGAGGTGGCCGATGGCATGTGGCACACTGTCGAGGTGGACTACTTCAATAGGGTGAGTACAGTGAGCGACATTACGACTGTGGCGGTGGAGGTCGCGCTGGCGAGGGCGGGTGTACGCTTACACGTTCGCTCTCGGCGGAGGGAAGACAGAGGTGACCGTGGCCGGAGAGGTTGCCGATGGCATGTGGCACACTGTCGAGGTGGACTACTTCAATAGGGTGAGTACAGTGAGCGACATTACGACTGTGGCGGTGGAGGTCGCGCTGGCGGGGCGGGTGTACGCTTCACGTTCGCTCTCGGCGGAGGGAAGACAGAGGTGACCGTGGCCGGAGAGGTTGCCGATGGCATGTGGCACACTGTCGAGGTGGACTACTTCAATAGGGTGAGTACAGTGAGCGACATTACGACTGTGGCGGTGGAGGTCGCGCTGGCGGGGCGGGTGTACGCTTCACGTTCGCTCTCGGCGGAGGGAAGACAGAGGTGACCGTGGCCGGAGAGGTTGCCGATGGCATGTGGCACACTGTCGAGGTGGACTACTTCAATAGGGTGAGTACAGTGAGCGACATTACGACTGTGGCGGTGGAGGTCGCGCTGGCGGGGCGGGTGTACGCTTCACGTTCGCTCTCGGCGGAGGGAAGACAGAAGTGACCGTGGCCGGAGAGGTTGCCGATGGCATGTGGCACACTGTCGAGGTGGACTACTTCAATAGGGTGAGTACAGTGAGCGACATTACGACTGTGGCGGTGGAGGTCGCGCTGGCGGGGCGGGTGTACGCTTCACGTTCGCTCTCGGCGGAGGGAAGACAGAGGTGACCGTGGCCGGAGAGGTGGCCGATGGCATGTGGCACACTGTCGAGGTGGACTACTTCAATAGGGTGAGTACAGTGAGCGACATTACGACTGTGGCGGGGGAGGTCGCGCTGGCGGGGTGGGTGTACGCTTCACGTTCGCTCTCGGCTGATGTGACCGTGACTGAGGATGTGGGATTCAACGGGGTGAGTACAGTTAGCGACATTGTGGCTGTAGCATTTTGCTTTGTCAAATTAATGCATTCAAAGCGGACATATGAACCGTGGCAAGTGCCGGGATAAAGCGAGGAGGATGATGATGAAACCGCAAACAGACACTAAATTATTTCTAAAATAGTATAAATATAAATTGCATTATTAATAAGTCTGAATAGGGCACACGAAAGTCGCTGCGCAAGGCAAGCGAGCGTACCCCGGCGACTGACAATTAGATTAATTCGATTGTATTTCAACCAGCACTGAAACTTGAGTAGTTCATGTGCTCTGCCTACCCCTGGGATACAGGCGTGATCGTTATGTATGTATGTATGTATGTATTTACAACCAGACCAGGCCCGTAGCCGAATGGCAATTTCTACGACGCGAAACGAAAACGAAGCGCCGCGAAAGGTAGTCCGGCTCTGTCGCGCCAATACGCAAGAGCGATAGAGATAGATATCTGCGACCGTTTCGTTTCGTGAGCGTTTGGGCTTTTTTGGGCGATTCGGCTACGCACGCAGCTGGCACTTAAAAATACCAGTGGGCTGCAAGTTGAGTAACAATAACAACTACCTATGGCTGCTTAAGACAAATACAAATACATATAATCACTTATTAATTTCTATTTTCAACAGACGGCAACTCTAATACTGGACGACTGCGATAAGGACTTGTCCCTGGCTGGTGCCGCAGACTTCGACATCAAATACGCGTGCGCCAACCAGACCACCAAAATACTACCTCCTCGCTGTGACATTCCTACGGAAACGTGCCATAGGTATGATTACGAACATCTGCCATCTCATCCTAAGGCCGCTAGTCCACTATCATATGTTTATCAATAGAAATATGATCATAGGCAACATGCCTTCCTTTTTCGTCACGTTGGAGTAAAAGGAAGGCATAAGACCTATGATCATATTTCTATGATAAATAGTGTAGGTACTTTCGGCCTAAGCCGTCGGTATGGGCTGTACACATTAAAATATAAAAACCCTGTATATGTAAATTAAATGACTTCGTACTGTGTTATTATCGGATCACCAATCATGGTGGTCTTGTCTTAAGTCTCGTACACATCTGAACATTTTCCAAAATTATATCAAATTTCCGAACCTGCTGAAATTTAGATAAAATGGGCCTTCTATTCTCGAAATATGCTTGGAACAATATACCACAACCACACCTCGGACACTGGCGATCAAATATATGAAAGAGGCGCGTTCCTAGCACACAGTCTAAGCTCGTGTAGGTGAACGCGTACATACTATGCTTGTATGAGTGAAATTAGGCAGGTAGACTGTTTGCGTTTTTGACAGGAGTGTAATACTCATGTTATACTCATGTCAATATTTTGTTCTTATAGATTCCTGGATTTAACTGGGCCGCTCAAGTTGGCGGGCTGCCGAACATTCCCAGCAGTTTCCAAGTGAAGAACAAGGACTTCGTCGGATGCATCTCTGATTTCCACATTGATCATCGATTTATCGACCTCAACAGGTAAAGAGATTACGGATTTGCACTGATTAAAGGTTAGAGCTGTCAGCATCTTAACTTCCGTCAAGCATATTAAAAGTGGAGTATCTCAAACTTACAGAAATGTACTCGTAACAGTCGTGGAAATGAAATTTATTCAAAGTAAAAAACTTCTTTACTTTTACCTAAGTATTTGTTTGATTTTGAATATTTTGCCAATGTTACAGTTTCGTATCAGACAACGGCACCATCGCCGGTTGTTCACAAAAACGGTCCCACTGCGACAACGGGCCCTGCCACAACGACGGTGTATGCCGAGATCTCTGGGACACGTATCTCTGCGAGTGCACCGAGGGACACACCGGCAAGGACTGCTCTGAAAGTAAGTATAAAGCAATCTACCTCTACATAGGTTTTCGGAATTCTTTTGATACTTAGATGACCCATGAGGTCGTTTACCTTTCTGTTGAGAAGGGTGTTAAAAGACGCCAATGTAATCTATGGCATTGTAGCTCTCGACCGAGACGATTTAGATGCCACTTCTTTTACGCTTACGCAAAGGGAGCTTTATTTCGGTGGTTTGAGCTATGTTTTACAGAAATCGATCTAGTAGTTTAAAGAGTCATAGTTTTAATATAAAAATAATCTGCAACGCTTACTCAAACAGATTTTATGCAAAAGTTTTCTATTAATTGCAATTTAATATTTTTGACGATTTTTTAAAAATGCCTCCTTATTACCGGTTACGCGCGCTTGCGATGTCAGTACCGCGGCAGAGCTTGTAGAGGCAGGACGTATGTTAGTCCGCTCCGCACGCGGCTCGACGATCGCGAAGTTATTTTGTCATTGTGTGCGGCACCCGCCGTGTCCAAAACCGCACTTGTGTGCGTGTTTGGCTGTACTGTTGCATGTATACTGCGACCGAAAACTTTGATCCTTGGGTTGACGACTTTGGTAACTAACTAATTAACTTGACTAATATTTTTAGTAAGTATTATTTATTATTGAATATAATTTTAGGTTACTGACTCGTCTCAACAAAATCTTTGACAATAGATGGTACTCAGGATCTGATGATGAAGTCAGATGGTAGTCATGAGTTCTCATCAACCAGGTCTTGAAACCATTTCGTGTTTGGGCTCGTTTGATTTGCCTCAACAAGATCTTTGACAAGAGGTGATGGTACCCAGGATCTGATGATGAAGCCGGAAGGTAGCCATGAGTTCTCATCAACCAGGTCTTGAAACCATTTCGTGTTTGGGCTCGTTTGATTTGCCTCAACAAGATCTTTGACAAGAGGTGATGGTACCCAGGATCTGATGATGAAGCCGGAAGGTAGTCAACAGAATTCATCAACCAGGTCTTGAAACCACTCCGTGTTTGGGCTCGTTTGGTTCGTCTCAACAAGATCTTTGACAAGAGATGGTACCCAGGATCTGATGATGAAGCTGGAAGGTAGTCAAGAGAATTCATCAACCAGGTCTTGAAACCACTCCGTGTTTGGGCTCGTTTGGTTCGTCTCAACAAGATCTTTGACAAGAGATGATACCCAGGATCTGATGGTGAAGCCGGAAGGTAGTCAAGAGTATTCAACAACCAGGTCTTGAAACTCTTCTGTGTTTGGGCTCGTTTCTTCGTCTCAACAAGATCTTTGACAAGAAATGGTACCCAGGATCTAATGATGAAGCTGGAAGGTAGTCAAGAGTATTCCACGACCAGGTTTTGAAACCACTTCGTGTTTGGGTTGGTTTGATTCGTCTCAACAAGATCTTTGACAAAAGATGGTAATCACTCTTTTATACTCTGGCGCATCCACTGTCTCAGTGTGTCAACAGTCAACTAAAGCGAGTAGGTGTAGCGTAGAGTTGTATTTCCTTACAAAAACTAATACATAGATGTGGACCTTCCTGTGCTCCATGCAATTAAAACAACATAATATTTAAAAACCGGCCGAGAGCGTGTCGGGCCACGCTCTCGGCCGGTAGATAGCCGCTCGGCTCTTCCGTAGTTTTCCATATTTTTCAGAAACTACAGAACCTATCAGACGGAACGGACGGACGGACGGAGGGACAGACAGACAGACATGGCGAAACTATAAGGGTTCCTAGTTGACTACGAAACCCTAAAAACACATTTTAAATTTAAAAATACTACTTAAAATTAAAGAAAACCGATCTTACTTCCATTATATATATGTACCTAGAAAACATCATTATCTTCCTTGCGTTATCCCGGCATTTGCCACGGCTCATGGGAGCCTGCGGTCCGCTTTGACAACTAATCCCAAGATTTGGCGTAGGCACTAGTTTTTACGAAAGCGACTGCCATCTGACCTTTCAACCCAAAGGGTAAACTAGACCTTATTGGAATTAGTCCGGTTTCCTCACGATGTTTTCCTTCACCAAAGAAAACCTAGAAAACATATCATATACAAAATGAAATAAAACTAAGAAAACGGATTATATTCATTATACGCGATATAATCTCATTCCATAAATTTATTTCATGAGTAACTATCGCGGTGACAGAAGACAATATTATATACACAATTTATTATATTATAAAAGGTTTTTTAATTTATTTTTTCCAAGGCTACACACGTTTTAATAGAAAAAACCGGCCAAGAGCGTGTCGGGCCACGCTCAGTGTAGGGTTCCGTAGTTTTCCGTATTTTTCTCAAAAACTACTGAACCTATCAAGTTCAAAACAATTTTCCTAGAAAGTCTTTATAAAGTTCTTCTTTAGTGATTTTTTCCATATTTTTTAAACATATGGTTCAAAAGTTAGAGGGGCGGGGCGCACTTTTTTTTTCCTTTAGAAGCGATTATTTCCGAAAATATTAATATTATCAAAAAACGATCTTAGTAAACCCTTATTCATTTTTTAATACCTATCCAACAATATATCATACGTTGGGGTTGGAATGAAAAAAAATATCAGCCCCCACTTTACATGTAGGGGGGGTACCCTAATAAAACATTTTTTTCCAATTTTTTATTTTTGCACTTTGTTGGCGTGATTGATATACATATTGGTACCAAATTTCAGCTTTCTAGTGCTTACGGTTACTGAGATTATCCGCGGACGGACGGACGGACGGACGGACAGACAGACATGGCGAAACTATAAGGGTTCCTAGTTGACTACGGAACCCTAAAAACTGTGATAAGTTTAATAATTAAACTAAAAGGTCAAGTATTTATGCACAAAATCATGTATGCAAATATGTAATATATATGGTGGTGTTTTTACGCAAGTATCAATAATGATTAGTCCGCAACGCTACTGACGGCGTGGCGGTACCGACCATGAATGCTATCCCTTTCGCTCTAGCCGCACGTAAGGTTGGTTCGAAGAGGATCGCACGCTATGTCTGTACCGCAGGCTACAATCGTTATGCTTCTGGTTATAGTGTGCGTCTGCACACAGGCGCACGCCAGCGCCGCCGGCGTCGAAATTCGAGCAAGCAGATTTTTTGAAAGCGCTCTTAAAAGAGTGTCAGCTCATTTTCAAAATAAATGCGGCATTATTATTAGAAGCATAAGTTTAACATTTATTTTCTTTATAGCAACGGCACCGCCATGGCGGTTCAGCGGTGATGGCATGTTGTCGTTCAACCCGCTGCTTGCGGCCTATACAGCTGCCGTGGCTCAACGCGTTATCACTGCGAACAAGGCAACAGGACGCGTTTCTCATGTCCATACAAGTGGGACAGAACAGCTCCGTGTTCCTTAGTGTGAGTATTCGTCCTCTGCCCCTTTTGTAGTGTGACAGGCCAGACTCACACTATAAACCCTAACCATACTATATAATCCATACTATTTTTTCCATCGCTGGCGTGCCGCGCCGCCAGTGCAGCGCGAGTCCACACTGACAGGGTCGCCATGTGTATCGAATATAGGTTTATTCCGCCTATGATTACAGTTTGCGACAACTTAAATATAGTATGGTTAGGAGTTGTAGTGTGAATGTGGCCTGTCACACTACACTATTATTGATCTCTCACAGACGAGATTCATGTTCAAAGTTAACAACAAATGTGTATCCACAGTTGAAATCTGGCCTCCTCCACTACTCATACAACGGGGAAACAATGTTCCTCCCAACAACGACCTTGGCTGACGGCAACTGGCACCGCGTCGAGATCACGTGGCTAGGAACCGATATCTCCGTCACCATAGACTATGGCCTCAGGACTGCGCTGCTGCCGATGTTAGCTAATAAAGTCCAGGGACAGTATATCGGGAAGATCCTGATTGGTGGGCCGGATAGCACGGCTGGCTTGTTGGCTTCGGATGTTGGATACTTTGAAGGTTGCATACAGGTTAGTTGAAGGAGTTGTCATTGCCTTTATCTCTAAAAGACATTTTGGAAACATCTTTCTAATATTTTACGCAAAACTTTTTAGTTACGTAGTCCAAAATGGCTTTATGACTTAAACTTGCATTTTAAGGATTTTACTTGTTCAATTGTTTTGTTCTTGATTGTCATGTAGTAGGTAGGTATAGTGTTGATGACTAGGGTTTCATTTCAGGATGTGAGAGTGGGGACCAATCAAAACCTACTCAACCGACCCACTACGATAGAGAACGTGAAGGATGGATGTCAGTCTAGAGCTGATTGTATGCTGTCTATCTGTCCTCCTTATGTAAGTACATTTATTCACTGTTTTTTCTTGTTTACAGCCACGAATTAACGAAATATATTTGTCAATAGTTAAAACTATTAATATAACAAAAAAAATATGAAAGTGTTATACTACGTTTTTGTTACTTGTTTAGAGCAAATGCGAGTCATCCTGGGACGCGACAACTTGCACATGCTCCCGCGGGCGCTACGGACCTCAATGTATCGCCGCGTGCGACCTCCATCCCTGTGGGGATCACGCGCGCTGCGAGTCTGCGGACACTGAGAAAGGCTACCAATGCGTCTGCGACGAGGGATATATCCTCACAAGTGAGTTTGTTAATAAGCTACGGACCTCAATGTATCGCCGCGTGCGACCTCCATCCCTGTGGGGATTACGCGCGCTGCGAATCTGAGGACACAGAGAAAGGCGACAAGTGAGTTTTTAAGAAGATATTAACTAGTTAGTATGACATAAGGGTAAGTATGATATGGGCGCTATGAATCCCCGCGGCGACCGTGCTCATTGCGTAACTGCGGACATTGAGGGTCCCCCCACATCTAGCGTCTCGCGAGCGTCGCGTTGGGCCAACTGTATGGAAAAAGACGCCGCGTCGACGCGACGTCGACGCAGCGTCAGGCTTTGCCCATACAGTTGGCCCGACTCGACGCTCGCGAGACGCTAGATGTGGGGGGACCCTAAGAAGGGGCTACTAATGTGACTCCTCAGTAATGAGTTTGATAATGAACTAGTATGGCACTAGAGTAAGATAATTCACAGGCAACCACAAGGACGTATCAGTGTGCAGTGTGTAATCTGTCAATTAGGGCACCACAGACTAAACTATAAGTGCTAACTTTTCAGTGTTGGATACTCTATGGCAGTTCTGACTCAATTATAATAAGCTCATTATAGTTGACTTTAGTTAACTGTAATAATTTCAAAAATAGAACTTCATACAATTTCTATACTAATTTGCGATACCTGGCAAATTTTCCTGCATCTGAAACACATTTTTTTTTATCTGTCGCGTTATCGGCCAATCAGAGACGGTTATTACAAACAATTGGTTGCTAGGTAATTCGATGTCGATACAACGGTGAACGACTCTATTAACATTAATTTTAACTTGCATGAATGATGATATTTCCGTCCATTGATGATGAAGATGATGACTCGTAGAAAAAGTATTGTATACAATAGTGATATAATTAAGCTTTTCACTCTCGTACCGTACTATTAGGCCACTCAGCAAGCTTTGTGGCCTAAACATGGTACTTGACTGAAAAGCTTTGTATTATATCACGATTGTATAAAATACTATTAATGGTGAGTTGAAAAGCTATGTTTCGCCCCAAGCGAGATCATTCTTTCTGCTTGCAGCAAGCTTCTTTGATTTCGCTTTGAACTCTGTTAAATTCTATCGCTATAAGGCTCGGTTGCACCAAAACCACCTGTCACCGATTTAGCGTTCGTTATTATTATAAAAATTTTACCTTCCAATAAAATTGTTATTATTTTGCCTGGTATATCCGAGGTCTTATATAGAGAGAGCACGTCGTAGACGTCGCATCGGACCGATAGATGGCGCCATCGTTCGTTGCAAGTCGCTCCGGCGTCACACCGCCGCGATGTTGGTAGTCCCGTTTTCCCCACCTGCAACATAAGGCTCCTACGCGCCCCCACCCGCCACCAGCCACCCTCATTGTTGAGGAGAAGTGCCGACGGTATATTAAGCCTACCAGGAAGGCATCACTCAGACCTCGGATATACCAGGCAAAATAATAACAATTTTATTGGAAGGTAAAATTTTTATATTATTTGTGCCGTTTGTATATCCGAGGTCTTATATAGAGACCTGTTTATTATCTCCTGGTGGCGAGTCAGCTGGCGCGCAAGCCTTTGGTAGCCCTATTGGCATAGCATAGAAGAATAAGTGAATCGGTTGTTGAACCGATTTGACAGATGTATCAGTCGAAATCGCCTTCGATCCGCGAATATCTCGGTGCCAGAAACGCCTAAAGAGATTTTCGTGATGACGTTTAGCTTTAGTCAGCGAATAGTTAGAGAAATGACATTATTATACATTGTAGGCGAGGCTGACTTGAACAAGATACAAAAACCTTAGATACACTTTTATTATTAACAGACACGTTATTTTATCAGGTTATTATAAACCCAATTTCAGACACAAAGTGTGGAAATTAACTGTAAAAGTAGTGTAACTATCTGTACTGTAGCAGGGTAACGTAATTGATACTGCTTTTGTCAACCCTTTGTAAAAATTATCTAAATCAATATTAGCTTTGATATGACTATTTAAAGTCCAACGTCTTACGTCCATATCAAACACAGAAAAAGGTCATCACTGACGCGCCCGAGGGCTATTTGTTACGATACTGGTATTTTCGATCAGACTATTTCGCGTCAAGCGAGCGCGGTTACAAGCGAGACTCCTGAACTCTGAACTCTTTTTAGTGAGGGCATTTGAGGATACTGATCGCTCGGTAAAACTAGCCTAGAAGATGAAAAGTACGAGCGCTGTCGATTGCTACTACACTGGACGGAGGTATCAGTCGATTTCTTCAAGTCAGTCATTGACTCTTAGGGTAATCCATTACCTAATCCAAAACCCGATGCGACGTATTTCTACTTCGTGCAATGAAGGTCGACAGTGTAGACTGAGAGGTGACGTCCGTGTCGCATCGCTGGTGGTTGCTGAACACGTCGTGGTAGCAGGTCAAGGAGTGAATTAAAACACCGCCACACATGCGCGCTTTGAGAGCGTAGGCGGAGCGCAATAATGGCGGTGCACCGCACAAACGCTGGCGTTGCGCCCAGTGGGCACTAGCGGGAACTAACGAGCGCGGATTGCGAGCGCAACGCGCGCGGGACGCGAGCGGAATGCGCGCGCATTCAGCGCGCTGATAGCGTAGCGTTAGCGAAGCGGAATGCGCTTTATGTGTGGCGGAGGCTTAATACGTACCGTTGTACGGCGTAATGCAGGGCTCTCGCAGACGAAGAGGTACGATGACGGGCGAAGCAGAAGAAGGCGAGGTCACCGAAGGTCACTTACTTGGCTCCCAGGGGGTGCATACTGACCTCGTACGACAGTCTGTTGGAGTCAGCAGTTACTGTCGTAGTTACTCGTAACAGAAGAGATGTAGTCCTGCCATCGTACAGCATAACATAACATACAACCGAACTGTGCATAGCATATAGTGCTATGCGAACCTTAATCCGGCTGCATGTCACTTCAGTCGCCAGCGCCACCGCCTGTTGAAGATTATTTTCCATCGGAAGAGCTTTACTTTGTACAATATTCCGATTATTGAAGGTCTTATCGGGCTGCAAATGCAAGCAAAACAGGAGCGATTGGCCTACAGCTATCGGCAGCTGTACGAGGTAATGCTGGAAACTGCAGCGGTGCAACCTTCCTCTGTAGACTACGAAAGTTGTGAAATTGATGAAATCAGGTTCTACGATCGAATCAAGCACTATATTAATTCAGTATAGTCGAGCCAGATGATAACTACTGAAGTCCTCCTGAGTTCCTGGCCCCTTTCGCTTTGAGCTGGAATCTCAAGTTCACTAAGGCGAAGCGGGTTTATTTTTCCCAATTTGTTTATTAGAGGCTCGGCGAATAAGTTAATCTCTCGAATGGACAGGAAGCGCCACAAGCCTCCGGGAAATCGTCGTGTACTTGGAACCCCGCGGCCAGATTACCGATCGGTTTTGGTGTCCGCCCGGTAAACAGACGCACGCTCAGGATGCAGCACGCTGGCTCGAATTCAGATCTGGACATTCTGAAAGAGTTTTTTTTTTTTTTTTTTAAATTCCGCAAACCTTTACGATGTCTTTGACCTACACAATGAGCGACGTACAGGAATCACAGGGTCGTCTCGCGAGGCGCCTCTCCGATTAGATAGCTCGCGAACATCTTCAGGACACCCTCGCAGCAGTGCGGCTCCTCGTCCGGTTATTGACGTCTTACCTCGTTCAACTATGGGTGGCCAAGCCACGTTAGGACGTAGCATCTTTAGAATTTATCTGTTCTCACTTCGGCGACGGAGGAGTCATTGGTCAAAATAGAGTGTAAATACTGTCGAAGTACTTCACGGGAACTGGAAAGAGAAGAGTGGATACCATAGTGTACGGGATGTCAGCTGATAGCGGCGCCCGGCGTCACATTGGAGGGCAGTATCAGCCTGGTTAGCAACAGAGTCTGCAACGATACCGTAGCAGACGGAGCCCGGATATGGTCGTGGCACCATTGTAGGGGAAGACAGTGCTCGCGGTGAGCGTGACATCTTAGGCGCGACGGACGTTATCAGCGTGGCGGCTAGCAGTACCAAGGGACCACATCAGCAATCTTACCAGCTTGTCACTGCAGCAGACGATGTTACGTTCGGCGGTGAGATTGAGACGGCCGTCGTCAGCTCGAAAGGCGTCTTCGATGCCCCTGTCGCGTCACGCAGTATCGTGTTCGGTGGCCCTCTCGAGGTCGCCGCCGTCAGCGCGGGAGGCACCGGCGCCAGCATGACAGTCAGCTACATCGGTGAACAGCATCAACAGAGTTCGCGGCGTCGTCACGGCAGACGCGGCAGGAAAATTAGCGACGCCTTCGCGGCAGCCGCAGTATTGCGCTCGGTGGCGCGATGAAGGTCGCCGCGTCTGCAATCTTACCTCGTGCGATCGAGGCGACATCAAGGCACCAGCATCAGCGTGTCGGCCGACGACACCGGTGGAAAACTTCAAGTAGCTTGCGGCGATGTCACGGCAGACGCAGCAGAAGGATTGCGACGCCTGTGCAGCGGTTAACAGTATTACGCTGCGCATCACCACTGAGGCTTGTCACGGCAGACGAACGCTCTGCATCACCATCGAGGCGCCAGCATAAGCGTGGCGGCCAGCGATACTGGTGGACAGCTTCAGCAGGGTCGCGGCGTTTTCACGGCAGATGAGCGCGCTGCATCACCATCGAGGCGCCAGCATAAGTGTGGCGGCCAGCGATACTGGTGGACAGCTTCAACAGGATCGCGGCGTTGTCACGGCAGATGAGCTCGCTGCATCACCATCGAGGCGCCAGCATAAGCGTGGCGGCCAGCGATACTGGTGGGCAGCAGCAGGATCGCGGCGTTGTCAGGGCTGACGAACGCTCTGCATCACCATCGAGGCGCCAGCATAAGCGTGGCGGCCAGCGATATTGGTGGACAGCTTCAGCAGGCTCGCGGCGTTGTCAAGGCAGACGCACGCTCTGCATCACCATCGAGGCGCCAGCATAAGCGTGGCGGCCAGCGATACTGGTGGACAGCTTCAGCAGGATCGCGGCGTTGTCATGGCAGACGAACGCTCTGCATCACCATCGAGGCGCCAGCATAAGCGTGGCGGCCAGCGATATTGGTGGACAGCTTCAGCAGGCTCTCGGCGTTGTCAAGGCAGACGCACGCTCTGCATCACCATCGAGGCGCCAGCATAAGCGTGGCGGCCAGCGATACTGGTGGACAGCTTCAGCAGGATCGCGGCGTTGTCACGGCAGACGAACGCTCTGCATCACCATCGAGGCGCCAGCATAAGCGTGGCGGCCAGCGATATTGGTGGACAGCTTCAACAGGATCGCGGCGTTGTCACGGCAGACGAACGCTCTGCATCACCATCGAGGCGCCAGCATAAGCGTGGCGGCCAGCGATATTGGTGGACAGCTTCAGCAGGCTCGCCGCGTTGTGGCGGGGGCAGGTGGCCGCGCTGGTAGCCTGCATATTGACGACAGATCACTAACGGCGCGGCGCTCGCGTCGGGGCAGCAGCAGACATACTTACAGCGTCGCACGCGACGCCTATGTGGCGGCCACAACGTTGTTCGGCGGCACCGCAGAGATGGCCATCGTTAACGAGGAGGCAACTTCTACGCAACTTCGGCGGCGCCGACGCGGCGGACAACACTGCCGCGGTCAGTGGCGCTATCGCAGCGCTACAGTAAGTTTCGGCGCCGACACGTGTCCGCCGTCCTCCGCACCGAATCGGAAACCGAACATGTTCTTTCTAAAATAATATGAAGCTGCTCACCCATTCGTCGGAGAAATTCAAACCTCCTTGGAGCGCGGTATTCCTCCACCGCGCCCTCCGCCGCCGCCGCCGCAGCCCGCAGGTCGCGCAGCCCGCGGTCGCGAAGCACGTGGTCCCCGGAGCACGTGGTCCCCGGCGGAGCAACTTACCTACGTTACCGCTTATATTCTCGCGCGAAACTTTTAATACGCGGATAACACTTCCTACTTTAGTCTCGGAAATGCGAATTTTAAAAAGAAAACTGATTAACGGTAACGATTTTTGCAGCATGGAACTTTCTTACAAAAAAAGTGGGTAGAATCATAAAGCACCGCTCGTTCATTTCTATCGTGAGAACCCCGAAAGACGAATAATGATCGCTAGCGAGGCATAATATATCTCATTATTCAAGACGAACGAGCGTAAATTAAAAGGGAAGAAAGAATTGACGGATGAAATTGAAAAATTTCATAATTCCGAAATGTTATAAGCCACTTTTTAAATAAAAACACGAATAACTCTGGTTTGACCAGAAGTAACAAGGAAATAGAAACTAAAAGATTAATTTCGAGACACCATGCTGTAAAAATGTTCGAACGGAATACGCGACAACCGGTCACTTCGGCGTTCGACGAAACAATGAGGGTGGCTGGTGGCGGGTGGGGGCGCGTAGGAGCCTTATGTTGCAGGTGGGGAAAACGGGACTACCAACATCGCGGCGGTGTGACGCCGGAGCGACTTGCAACGAACGATGGCGCCATCTATCGGTCCGATGCGACGTCTACGACGTGCTCTCTCTATATAAGACCTCGGATATACAAACGGCACAAATAATATTATTTTCCATAGACTTCTGCTACTCGTACGTGACGTTGATGATAACTGTGGTTGATGCAACTAACCCTAAAGCTGAGTTTAGACCAGCAAGTTATTGCTGCAAGTTTTGAGACGCGAATACAGGTAAATTAACCAGTGGTATTTCCAGGTTCCGGCTGCATCGAGGAGGGGGTGGGCGAGTGTCCGGGCGGGTGGTGGGGCGCGGCGGCGTGCGGGCCGTGCGCCTGCGCCGTGGCGGCCGGCTACCACCCGCACTGCGACCGCGACTCCGGACACTGCCACTGCAAGGTCAGTCTCACTACACTATAAATATACCTGGATATATACCAGGCTTCTTCGTCCAGATTCTGGCTGTATCGAGGGGAGTAGTGTTCCGGCGGATGGTGAGGCGCGGCACTCGGAAGGGTCATAAAATTAATCAATGACATTTTTTTTTCTCCTGAAGAATTGACTGGTGCTTATACTGGTGTTTAACAGATGTTAAACTTTCTTGAGACATATTCAAATATTTAAAGAAAAACGGTTTTATCTGCTCACGTTATTTTATCCTGGCCCATTTAGGAGGCCAGTCTTCGGCCCATAATATAGAGTGCTTCAGTATTCAGTGCACATCACATACGGAGTGTAGCCGCGGTGGCTACACTCTGTGCACATCACATCACATCACGAAGTGTAGCGGTACGAGAAGCACTACGAGTTTTATTACAATGCGGTGTTTGATGGCTGTGCGAATTTGTATACCTGACGACGGGGCCGCCGTCTAAATCAGGCCCGTGAGAAACATGTGGTTTACCACAGTCGCGATATAAGTGGTAACGTGGCTGCCTGTACAACCGTTTTTCATTGGATGCTTATAACCCTTGTAATTTCTTGTGCAGGAAAACCACTACAAACTCCCTGGCTCCAACGAATGCCTCCCATGCCAGTGTTACGCAGCCGGCTCCGTCAACAGTTCTTGTGAAGCCGAGAGCGGCCAGTGCTACTGCCGCGGCGGGGTCATAGGCCGCGCGTGTGATTCCTGTGCCAACCTCTACGCTGAGGTGAAGCCAAACGCTGGCTGCGAAGGTAACTAACACTAATACGCTACGTCGATAGTTCTAGCGAGGCCGAAATTGAAGTGAAATTTTGGACCTCTTTGTAACACTCTGACACGTAATTTCCGGAAACTACGGTCAATACGGATAAGTGTGTCATAAGGAAAACTGTCTGGCATTCACATTTGGCCTTTTTACTCATTGTTGCAGGTGGTTTTGCGAGTTCATACTTTTGGTAGTCAAGATAGTGGTAAACGAATTGAACTCTCAATAAACACTGATAATCGTTTAAACAGGCCAAATGTGAAGGCAAGGCACACTTCTCCTTATAACACACTTACCCGTATTGACCTTACATCAAGAGTTTTGAATGATTCACGGTTATTTTCATTAGACTTATATTGACCGGGATATAGACCGTGATTACCTTTTTGATTTTTGTCGAGCTCCCGATATTTCGACGGAGTTGCATGCATCATGATCACGGAAAACTGACGAAGGCAGGTGGAAGGTGGGTACATACCGAGATTGGTAAGAGAAGCCATTGAGATTCACAAATATAAAAATTTCAATCGTGAGGATGGCTTCAAACTATCTAATGTATGGAATCCAGTGATTTGTTTGTGTAAAAAACCGGTGAAGTCAGAATTGAACAAACGTAGTGACACTGTGAGTGTAGTGTGTTTGGACAGACCATCGAGTGTGAATGCGTCCAGTGGTAACGCTGAAAGTGAACGCAGCCGACGCGCGCGGAGGAGGGTAGATCGCGCGCTGTCTATGCAACTTTAACATCCACCCGCCTTCGTCAGTTTTCCGTGATCGATACGATACGATACGATACGATCATTTATTGATAAAATATATTTTACATGTCATTCTCTTAATTCTAAGTACTTATGCTAACAAATCTGTTACATAGTATCAGTCGTTTGGTTAACCAACCAGTTGTTTTTTTTTTTACATAGATAACGTTTTATTAATGGACGTATTGTGGCTTAATTATATAGCTCAGTCTGGCACTTGAAAATAGTCGTCTAAGGAGTAGTAAGCTTCAGATACTAGTTTATTTTTAAGTTTATTTTTAAACAAGTAATAAGATGTAGCATTTTTGATATCATGCGGTAATGCGTTATATATCTTGGGTCCTACCGTGTGCATACACTTCCTCGACGCCACAAGCCTTGTTCGGGGAGGTCGCAGTTCGTCACACCTCCTGCTGTTCGCCCCCCGTGTGTCGCCCCGTGTAGGAAAGTGCGAGAGATTACGTCTCACATACTTTGCGATTTCGAGGATGTATATGTCGCAGTAAGATAGATAAAGCCGTTATATAGTTATAACCCTAGGAATATAATTATACGTCGTAACATAGTTAAACGAAAGCGATTAATTGCTATCTTACTAGGAATGTAACTATAATACTAAACTAGTTTAGTCATATAGTTATATGACTGGATCCAGTTTAGTGAAATGATTGTAGGCAGGAGTGCGGCGGTGCGGCGGAGGTATAGTTATAACCCTAGGGATATAATTATATGCCGTAACATAGCTAAACGAAAGCGATTCCTTACCATCTTACTAGGAATATAATTATAATACGTTACTAGTTTAGTTATATAATTATATCACTGGATTAAACTTAGTCTAGGGATATAATGGCTCTTGAGACACAGGGAGACCTACTTTGAGAGCCAGGGACCAATTTTGTATATACACGTAACCTTATAGTTGCAATAAAGAATATTTTATTTTATTTTATTTTTATAATACGTCTCTAGTTAAGTAATATAGTTATACACCGTGTTTCACTTAACACTAAAAACCTGAAATCAGTTTGTTCAGAATCGAGAGTAGAATCGATTGAGCTATATCTTGAAGGGGATAATATTTTTTGTTTAATTTGTATTATTAGTTATTTTTTACGTGCCCATTCTATTGTATTCGTAATGCGACATTGTGTATATCGCATTGCTAGAGGTTGCTTACCTTTTTCAGTATTTAGGGGTATTAATACTGGCTGGTTACTTGGACGATACTTTTTCCGTTACGAGTTTGACGTTGTTTGTCAGTTTAATCTTAATGTTTATCATAAGTCATAACAAATTGAACTCGTACCTAATTACAACCTTGTCATTTTGAATGTTGGGTTTAAATTTGCTTACCGCGATTAAATTACCGGGATTTCCCGGGAAATCAAGAACCGGGAAATACCGGGAGCATGCCCTAACTGTTACGTTTTAACTAATATAGCTTGGATTCGTTTGGTTAGTAACCAAACCTTGTGTACTATGTTCGGATCGATACAAAATAAACTTTGTTCTAACGTCAGTGACGGTGTTGTTATTCCAAATCGTCCCGCTATACGTATTATAAAACACTGATTTAAACTTTCACGATTTTTACACATATTTAAAATTGCAAACGGGACTTAATACATAGTACCTAATACGCGATTAAGTCCCGTTTGCAATTTTAAATACCGTATTATAATTATATTCCTAGTAAGATGGTTCTGAATCGCTCCCTTATATCCCTAGGGTTATAACTATACCTCCGCCGCACCGCTGCACTCCTGCCTACAATCATTTCACTAAACTGAATCCAGTCATATAACTATATGACTAAACTAGTTTAGTATTATAGTTATATTCCTAGTAAGATAGCAATTAATCGCTTTCGTTTAACTATGTTACGACGTATAATTATATTCCTAGGGTTATAACTATATAACGGCTTTATCTATCTTACTGCGACATATACACATGGTAAGGTAAGTACCTTTATTTTTTTAAATAGTTCTTGAGCAGGGTGGTCCCAAGAGACTCCTGCCATGCAACGGATCGCGCGTTTTTGCATAAGGAATGGTTTCATGCGGTCGGTCGCATCCCCCCACAGGTCAACTCCATATGAAAGCAGGGAATGGGCGTAGCCAAAATAGGCTTTTCTGACATTAGCCGGGTCTAGGCTAGGTCGTAGTCTACTTAACGCAAAGCAGGCAGACGCCAAGCGATCGCATAACCAGTCTATGTGTGGCCGCCATGACAGTTTGCTATCTATAATAAGACCGAGATATTTTACCTCATCGACCTGTGGGACGAGTTGTCCGTTGCAATTAATAAGCAATGGTTGGTCCTTTTTACCACGCAGACAGAAGTAAACTATATTTGTTTTGTCTATATTGAGTATCATGCCGTTGACCGAAAACCAGGATGCGACTTGATTCATTACTTTCGTTAGTTTAGTTCTAAGCAGGTCCTGGTTTTCGGCCGCAACGATCACACAACCGTCGTCGGCAAACATTACGATTTCGGCATCGTCCGTAGCGCTTGTGAAATCGTTCATCAGTATCGAAAATAGATTATTACCAATTACAGAACCCTGTGGCACCGCTATGTCTCCCAACTCGAGAAGGTCGGACTTTGCACCGCGTACCGACGTCAGCTGTTTACGGCCCCTTAAGAAGGAGGCAACTACATTTAGGTAGCCGTCTGTGACACCATAGTGTTCTAGCTTGGCTAATATGAGTGGATGGCTGACCAGCTCGAAGGCGCGCGACAAGTCGCAGAATATGGCTGCGACCTGTCGCCCGCCATCGAGGTGGTCCGACACCCTGGTGACCACGTCTCGCGCAGCGTCAATTGTCGACCTTCCGCGCTGATATGCATATTGCTGCTTGTTTAGGATATTGTTTACATTGAAATGTGACATAATTTTACTGCTTAAAAGGTGTTCAAAGATCTTCGAAAAAAGTGGGATTAGAGATATGGGTCTAAAGTTCTTAAATGAATTCATGTCGCCCTTACCTTTGTAAATAGGCTGGACTTTGATGTTTTTTAAACTATCAGGATAGGTACCACTTATTAGGCATCGATTAATTAGGTCACATAATATGTCAAATAAAAAATAAGGTAATATGTCAAGTAGCCGAGAAGACATGTCATTTATGTCCCTCGAATCTTTACGTTTAATACGTTGGATGTGTTTTTTAACACATTCAATTGAAAATGGTTCAAGTTTCATTAAGAATTCATGTTTTTTTATATACTTACTAAGGAAAGGATCATGATGCATGCAACTGCGTCGAAATATCGGGAGCTCGACAAAAATCAAAAAGGTAATCACGGTCTATATCCCGGTCAATATAAGTCTGACCTTACATCGTTTATAAGTCAGAGATTATTTTTCCACCCCCTATTGTTTCTGTGAACGATGGCAATTGCTGGATTGATTAATGAGTTCGTTTGCCTACTGCGCTATTAAAACAAAATTTTGATTGAAATGTCAAAACGGTTACGTTTTTTTTTTTTTAATTAAACATGTGTAATATTACTTATAATAATAGCACTTATTATATTTCAGTGGTATACGACGGGTGCCCACGCTCGTTCTCTCACGGCGTCTGGTGGCCTCGGACCAAGTTCGGCATAGAAGCTTACGCGGACTGCCCGCCGGGTACCAGTGGAAAAGCAACGCGCATGTGCGACGAGACGCAAGTCGTGCCGTGGCAGGAGCCAGATATGTTCAACTGTACCACTTCCACATTTTATCAACTTCGGAAACAGGTAGATTTTGATCACACTAACTATTTCATTCGATTATAAATACTGTAAGGAAAGGTTCTTTATGGAACAGGGACCTTTCATCAAATTTCTGTTGAAATTTCAAATGGAATGAACCTTATACCACTTGAATTGTAAGGACTCTTCTCTCAGGGAAAGCCAAGTTGGTGCCATTTGAGTAAGAGTGTAAACTATTATATTTCATAAATATAAATTCAATGTAGACCCACACAATTTTTAAGTGCATGATACTTGGTAAATATGATTATGTGTCATGAAATGGTGAGTAGGTACATAAAACTTTATTTTCCAGCTAAGCAAGATCGAATCAGGCGAACTTCTGGTAAACACATTCGTTGGCGTTCGTCTCGCGGATGACTTGGCGTCCGCCTGCTCCAACACGCCCGTTCTGTACGGAGCTGATGTGCTGGTTGCCGAGGGCATTTTACTGGAGTTGCTGCGCTATGAACTGCGGCAAGCGGGGTTGAATCTTACGCATAGTCAAGATAAGGACTATGTGCGAGTAAGTACCTGTGCTATTTACCTATTTATTCAATTTTTATTGCATAAATGGACTTAATGATTTAGGGCATTCACTACACTACCAGTCAATCTCGATGCTAAGCTATGATTATGTTTTTCATCCATATTTAATTTGTGACTTAACCGTAAAACGACGATGTGTAAATTTGCTATTGGATCTGATTTGAAATTGTCTGTGACGGATACAGGACCAGACGTTCGAGAGACATCAATCTCATTTCCTTCCCTTTTCACCCGAATTTCTATTTGTGGCTAAAACCATTTTATACTTTCAGAACATAATGAAATCCGCGAACACGATACTGAACTTGAAGTACTCCTCGAATGGCGCCGCATCCGGCAGCTGACGGGACGCGGCGCGGAGCGGCTGCTGCAGACGTTAGACAAGTACATCAGCGTACTTGCCGAGAGCCAGCACGACACCTACACCAGCCCCTTCGAGATCGTCACCAGCAACCTCGGTAAATTATACAAATATGTACTAGTTTTCGCTCGCGTTAAATTCGAAAATTGCGGAACGCTCTTAACAAACTTCCATCACCCATTTTAGGGAAGTCACTCTGCATCCCTTCAACTATCCCCACTTAAAAAACCACGCCAATTCGTCGCTCCGATTTTTCGTAAAAACGGACAAACAAACAGACACACACACTAATATTACTGGCATTTGCCCGCGGCTAGGCTCGTGTTTAATTCTAAAACTGCGGACAAACTTCCTTCCTCCGTTTTAGGTAAGTAAGGGGTTAGAAACAGACAAAAAGTAACCTGTCACTCTACATCCCTTGAACTACTTCACCCAATATGAGCTGACTAAAAAAATAATGGAACTAAATAATCGACGGGACGGGACGTTAATTCCGCCCGGACCATATTGTAGGACCTCGCGACGACTCAAAAAATAGACTTGACACAAATCTGTAATTTTAAAACTATTTTCAAGAAGCTCTTTGATATATAATGAACTCTTAAATTCTAATAAAATCTTAATTCAACAGTGATCGGCGTGGACATCGTAACCTCTGAGTCCATCTACGGCTTCGAGCCCACGCAGCTGACACGCTTCACCTCCGAGGCCTACACCACCGAGAGAGTCGTGCTCCCCGACACATCTGCTTTCATACATTCCCCCCTCACCGGGTACGGGAGGAAGGGGAAGAAACCCTCGAGCCCCACTGTCTCGTTCCCGAAGTACAACAACTATGTGAAGACGAGATCAAAGTTCGATAAGTTTACGAGGATACTGCTGCCGCTTGATTTGTTGGGGATTACTAATAGCAATGGACAAGGTGAGATCCTTTTACAGCACGATTAAGATAAGATAAATCGTTTGTGTGCAAGAATACTTATTTCTAGAATACACAGGTGTTATTATTGTAGGATGGTGTACAGTATTCAGTCGCAAAACACAAGTTAACATCAGTTAACGATTCGGGTTTTATATATATCTTGCTCGCACTTATGCGATCCCGGTAAGAACTGAAGCCGAAGAGTAAAAGCCGAATCGTTAACTGATATTAATCGCACTGTAACGAATATAAGTGTGAAACATAGATTCGACAACAAATTAAAATCCAGGCATAAAACTGCCACTTCTGTTTAAATTCAATTCTTATTCTTATGCTGTAGTCATTCTCACTGTTTATCTGCTAATGGAGTCAAATTAGTTGACGTTTAAAAAAGTACTTTTTTTTGGGCCAAGTCTATTAAAACGGTTACAAATTGTTCCTTACACGTGATATTATCATACTGTAGTGCCAAAAAACTAATTTTCATATTTTTTCCAGACAACCCAGAACCCGAATCTCGAGCCGTGTTCTCCTACTTCCAATACTCACGGAACACCTCTCAACTCATGCCTTTACGGACTGACGATTCGGTCGGTCGTCGCTGGGGAGTGAACATAACTATAGGGTCGCCTATACTGCAAGTCGCGCTGTTTGTACCTGAGTATGTGTGGTACAGGGAGTCTAAGGATGGAGACAATGTGGTCGATGTCAATGTGGAGGAAGAAGGTGAGTTATTTCTTGTGTAAGCCTCTTATGGCGCTATGAATAAGAATTGGTCGGTTGTGGGACTTGTGGGCAGTGAACATAACTATAGGGTCGCCTATACTGCAAGTCGCGCTGTTTGTACCTGAGTATGTGTGGTACAGAGAGTCTAAGGATGTGGTCGATGTCAATGTGGAGGAAGAAGGTGAGTTATTTCTTATGTAATTCTCTTATGGCGCTATGAATAAGAATTGGTCGGTTGTGGGCAGTGAACGTAACTATAGGCTCACCTATACTGCAAGTGGCGCTGTTTGTGCCTGAGTATGTGTGGTACCAGAGAGTCGAAGGATGGAGACGATGTGGTTGATGTCAATGTGGAGGAAGAAGGTCAGTTATATTATATCTTATACCTCAGCCACACTATGCTCCTCGCGCTGCCGCAATGTTCTCCGGCAACATACTGCCCGATTAATCGCACTGGGTTGTGTCCTGCCCGACGACTCGCATCAAAATACCGACAAAATAGGGAGCGGTGCCTACTTCTCTCGCTACTTCACACGCCGCTCGTCGAATATGTGGCAGAGGTAAGTAAGCCTCTCAAGACGCTACGGATAATAAAAATAGGTCGGTTGTGGGCAGCTGGGCAGTTAACATAACTTTAAGGTCGCCTATACTGCAAGTCGCGCTGTTTGTGCCTGAGTATGTGTGGTACAGAGAGTCCAAGGATGGAGACGATGTGGTCGATGTCAATGTGGAGGAGGAAGGCGAGTTATTTCTGTAATGCTTAATTAGGGTCTGTTGCACCAAACCATCCGTCACCGAATTGGCGTTTTCGTATGGGAATATCGATAGACTTCTGCTGCGTGACGTTGATGTGTATGTTCACTGTGACTGATGCAACTGGCCCTTAGGCCGTTTTCACATTATACGATCCGATATCGGTTGTCGGAAGGATTTCAAATGCAAAAATCAAAATTGGCGCCTTAAATGTATGGGATATCGGTCCTACATCCGATATCGGATCGGATAATGTGAAACGCACTTAGTGTATCTATTCATTTGATACCGAAACAGACTGTCGAGTCAAGCAGACAGTTGAGAACGTACATTGCAGATAAGTTGTATGTAAGATAAGAGCTAGAAATTTAACCCTTCGTCTGTGTTTGATAAGGATCCTAACATAAGGCGTTGGACTTTAAAAATTTATATCAAAGCTAATTATTTTATGACAATTTTTTGACAGACACAAACGACGGGTTAAATGTAAAATAAAAATATAGGTAAAAAGTTCGTACCGCGCGCAAGAAGCGTAAAGTGATGATTAGTTGATCATAATTGTGTTCTTCTTTGTAGGCATAACATACACCAACAAGGGCCACCACCACGTGTCGCAACCCCACAGCGACCCCAAATGGCACTCCAACGAGCCCGAGATCCAACACGAGGCCCACGGGCCCGTCCTCATCCAGCCAGCCATGAAAAAAGAAAAACAATACGCTGACAACTTACAAGACAACGAGTCTACTTACGTCGCTGAGAATCAAGATGGGCCGAAAGTCTTAGCATTGACCATGGACCCTGAGTTCAAAGATGAGAATGTTACTAGATTGGGAAAGAAGTTGATATACAAGAGTATGGGCGGAATTCGGCTGAAGAAACCGATTCGGCTGCAGATGTGGTTGGACATTAATAGGGAGACGTTTGGCTCGAGGACTAACCCGCAGTGTGTGCATTGGTCTACATTAAGAGGGTAAGTTTGTTCAGAATAAATGAATCAAATGATTGTTCCGTCTAAATAAAGTGAAATTGCCAGTCAATTACAGTCCGCTGTCCTGTATCAGCAGTAGTGGTATTATTATTATTGTTTGTTATAGTGGGCCTTTGTGTGTCACGTCGACCAAGAGAGATCTATTGTGACGGCCCTTTGTGGTTATATATCCTTACTTATGCCCGTTGAATCCAGGAAATTCCAGATTCTTTGGGCTGTAAGGTCTTGTACCTCATAGGGTTGCAGTACCTGCCGCCCTAAGTAGATACTTCTCTTTGACATTAGTGGACCGCAGGAACAAAGGATGTGCATTGCAGTCTCCTCCGTTTCCTGGCAGAACCTGCATGTCGCCTCTTGTTTCAACCCCAATTGGAACATGTGTTTGTTCAGCTTGCAGTGTCCAGTCAATATTCTGGATACCGCGCAGATTTTGTGTCTTTTGAGCCCTATGAGCTCTTTAGCATATCTGCTGTTGAACGGTTTTATTAGGGCTTTCGAGTGTTCTTGTCCTCTCACGAACTTCCACCCATCGATTGCCCTTCTTTTTTCCAGGTTATTTAGCAGAGAATATGCTTCTCGTTTTGTGATTCCACAAAACGGTTCGGGGCCGATCAGGGGTGTGTCTGCGCCCTTTCTAGCAAGTTCGTCTGCTTCGTCGTTTCCGGTAATGTCGGAGTGCCCTGGTACCCATCTAAGTGTGACTTTGTTGGAGTTGGCCAGTGCGTTTAGGTTTGTTTTACAGTTCTGGACTAGCTTTGAGTTGGACTCTAGAGAATCTAGTGCCAGCAGAGCAGCTTGGCTGTCTGAGTTGATGTAGATATGTTGGTGTCTTAGGTTTCTATCCAGGTTAATCTCCACGCATCTGTTAATGGCGAAGACTTCTGCCTGGAAGATTGAGGCCTGTCTGCCCATGCTGACGCTGGCCCTGAGCTTGGGTCTCTCACCATAGATCCCACATCCTACATCATTTCCTTTTTGGAACCATCCGTGTACCATATGTGGCTTCCCTCTTCGACGTACATTTGGTCGTTAGTCCATTTGTCTCGAGGAGGTATTTCCACCGTGTACAGTTTGGTAAAGTTGCACTCTGTGTATGTGTCATCGGTGGGCATGCTAAGTGTTTTATTTGCAAATACCCAGGCCTTGAGTTTGGCTAGTGCTTGGGAGCGCCATTTTGGCCTATTTAGAGTGCATATCCTGTAGACACACTGCTTGGACTCCTTTTGCACTTGCAGGGGAGTGGTAAAATGTCAAGCAGTGCATCGAGGGCCGCCCCGGTGTCGAGGAGAAGGCACCTGTTGCTGTAATGCAAGCAGTGCGTTGCAGGCTGTTTAAAGCTTGTATTGCTGTCGTTTGGTTGGTTTTGTCCCACCATACTGCGGAGGCGTAGGTGATTATGGGCCTCACTACCGCTGTATATAACCACATAGCAATGTTGGGTCTTAAGCCCCATCTTGCTCCTGCCATTCGACAGCATGACCACAGGGCCATCTTTGCTTTTTGAGTGATGTTTCTCAGGTGAGGGTTCCAAGTCAGCTTTTGGTCGAAAGTGACCCCTAGATACTTGACCTCGACCGAGAATGGTATTATTTGTCCATTCAGTTTTGGTTCTTTTAGTTTTCCGAGGTCCCGTTTCCTTGTAAATGGAACGATTACTGTCTTGCTCGGATTAATGGACAAATCATTTTCTTTACACCATTTGATTATTGTGTTAAGAGCTCCTTGCATTAGATTTGATAATGTAGATAGACAGGGGCCTTTTATAATTATCACAAGGTCGTCGGCGTATCCTTGTGTGTCATAATGTTGGCCTGACAGTATTGCAAGAAGTTGGTCCACTGCTAGGGTCCATAGTAACGGAGACAAGACGCCTCCTTGCGGGCACCCTTTAGTGGTATGAAACTCATGCTCTACCGGGTTTAACGTCAGAGTTGCTACCCTGTTTGAGAGCATGCTGTGAACCCATCTGGTGGTGGTTTCGTCTACACCCTTTGATTTCATACCATTAAGTATGGTTTCTGTGGGCGTGTTGTCGAAAGCACCTTCTACATCAAGGAACGCACATAGAGCGGTTTGCTTGTCCTCTAGGGTTGACTGCACCTTGTCTACCAGGTCGAGTAGGGCAGTCTCCGTGGATTTTCCCTTTTGGTAAGCATGTTGGTTAACACTCAGCGGTCTATCCGCCAGGTATGCCGTCCTAATGTGCTGATCAATGATTCTTTCCATCGTTTTAAGTAGGAACGATGTTAGACTGATCGGTCTGAAGGATTTGGGCTGTGAGTAGTCCTTTTTCCCTGCTTTTGGTATAAAAAGTACCTTGACCTTAGTCCATTGATCTGGTATTATTCCCATTGCAAAACTTGCTCTGAATATTCTGGCCAGATGCGGGAGGAGGAGTTCTTGTCCGTGCTGCAGTAGCGCTGGGAACACTCCATCCATTCCTGCTGACTTAAATGGCTGGAACTTTCTAAGTGCCCATTTAATTTTGTTTGGTCTAAAAATGTTAGTTGCCAAATTCCAGTCTATATTTCGTGCCCTGTGTATTTGAATATTCCTTTGGGCGCATAATAGCTTGTTACTGGTTGTATACGAACCGGGGAAGTGTGTGGTTCTTAGTACTTCTAAGGTTTCCTCCTTTGTGTTCGTAAATGTGCCATCTGGTTTCCTAAGAAGACCGAGATAGTTTGTTGGTGCCTTGGAGAGTATCTTGTGGATTCTCGCTCCTTTATGAGTTTGGGCGATCTCCTCACAGAATTTCCTCCAGGACTTCCTTTTTGCTTTCCTGATTTGTTTGTTATATTCAGTCAGAGCTTTACCATACCTTTTCCATTCCTCTGGCGTGGTCGAGTGATTGAATATGCGACGTGTAGATCTACGGAGGTTTTCTAGTTTTTTGTTCCACCACGTCGTTTTCCTGTTGCAGGTTGACTCCTTCACCGGGCAGTTTAGTTCGTAGGCCCTAATCATGCCTTTTGAGATTTGGTTGACCGCCATGTTGAGAGAGTCTGGTGTTTTGACATATTTTGGGACATCCTTTAGACTTGTTTCAAGGTCTGCCTTGTAGGCTTCCCATGAAGTGTCTTTTGGATTTCTTCGCATAAGTGGTACCGTGTCTATTGATCCTTTAACGCTGAACAAAATATGTCTGTGATCCGACATTGAGTTTTCGCTGCTGACGCGCCAATCGGCTAGGCAGTTTGCTGCCTTTTCAGTAGCGAAGGTAATATCTAATACTTCTTGTCTGGCCCTAGTTACAAAGGTTGGCGTGTTGCCATTATTTAACAAGTGCAGACAATTAGTAAAAATAAATTGGGATAGTAACTCACCTCTTTTGTTGATTCCTGTGCTCCCCCAGATGGTGTGGTGGGCGTTGGCATCACATCCCACAATGAGTTCCGCCTTTTGTGCCTGAGCGTACTCGAGCACTTTAGTCAGTTCTTCTGTGGGATCTTGCTTCTCTCCGGGAAGGTAGGCGGAGCAGACTATTACCTTGAGTGCTCCTCTCCCTTTGAGATCGACATACGCGACTGATATGTCTTCATTGCATAGTTCTGTAACAGGCAAGAAGTTAATGTTTTTGTTAAATACGATGCAGGCTCTTGGTCGAACACCTTTTTCGTAGATTAGTACCTTTCCTGCTCTGTTGAGACCTGATGCCATGTGTTTGGTGTTGATCCATGGTTCTTGTATGAGGGCGATGTCCAGGCCATTTTCGCCAAATACTTTTTCAACGACCGCTGTGGCCGCTACGGCGTGGTGGAGGTTGGCCTGGAGGAATTTCACCCCCTACCCCTGCTGGCGTCGTCTTGCCTACTTGCCGCGGCGGTGGGCACCGCTGTGCCCCTGGTGGCCGCCTCTGCTCCCCCTACCCCTTGGGCGGTTGTTGCCCCTGTTGCCTCCCCTGGTGGTGAGAAACCGCTGTAGCCCCGAAGGTCCCGGTGTTGGGTTGGCGGTGGTGGAGGTGGACGGAGCCGACCGTTTTGGGCCCGGAGGCACCTTTCGGGCGGGTGTTTGTGGGATGGGTGTTGCAGGGATTTCAGGCTGCGGTGGTGGGGTTTGGGTGTTTTGAGTTTCGGACTGTTGGGCCTGGGAGTGGCCCTTTAGCCGAAACTGGACCTCGCGGAAACCTAGGTTAGCCTTTAGGTCCTTTTTTTGAAGGTTCTCCACAGATTCGTCGTCTAGAGAGAGTGTGACCATGACACCACTCTTGTCGACCTTGGTGTGGAGAATCTTCCACAACTCCGTGTGCAGACCCTGGTTCTGCGCATAGAGTAGAGAAAGGGACTGCTTGACATCTTGCGTCCCAGGAATGAACACCATCCCAATTTTTGGCTTGGGAAGCTCATTTTCGGGGATGACCCTGAGGTTGGCTTCCGGCCAAGGTTTTAGGGAGGGTGTTACTTCCTCAAGCCAGGTTTTGGATCTTTGATCGCTGCAAGTGATGAGCAACCAGCCTGGCTTGTAAGCGTATCCCTTAAACTTCGGTCCTGCGTCCATTTCCAAAGTCGCAATCTTTTGCAAGATGGTATTGCATAGGGACTCCTGTTGCGCGATACTCATCGGCTTGGAGTCCTTGATTCCGACTCGGACTTGGCTCAGGACCTCGTTGTAGGGTTGTGAAGGTTGGGGTTGGGTTGGGGGGGTCTCACTCACCCTTGGGTTCTTGTTGGAGTTACCCTGCGGTGAGGTCTCCTCCGAGCGTGGCCGTTTGGCCGATTTTGGCTCAGGTTTGGATTGTGAGGTCCCGAACTTATACCCCATCCTTTTAAGTTCCGCGAAGCTCTTCGTGGATAGTCGTAACGCTTCATCATGCGGTACGCCTAATCCTTTAAGAGCTTTGAAGCGGCCCTTCGCAGATCCCCCCAGTTGTTTGACGGATCTGGGTACATCAGGGTTGGAGGTCTCCGTTTGGTTGTTTGGGCAATGAGAATCGCTCCTTTCAACCGTTTCGGTACTCTCCACTCCCTCCATGGCATGCTCTGATGTTTGGGCAGAGTTATCCGCACCTTCCATCAGTGGCAAAAGTTCCTGGCATAGGTCTTCCAGGGTACCTTCATTATTTTTATTTTTGTCAACTTCCATACGAATCCCACGAGAAGCTAGGGAAAATACGTCCATTCCGACAGAGCCCCGCTTGCCAGAATAAGGCAATTACACCCTCGAGGTTGCCCGGTATCGAGGGGCACCGTTCGCGACTGAGCTCCCCCTCAGCCACGCATCTATCGGCACGGTGTGGACCATATATTAGATTGGGGTTTTTTAAAGAGGTTGACTCCTCTTGGAATGGAAGAGGGAGAAAGGGAAGATGAGACAGGAGAAAGAGATAGGAGGTGAGTTGAAGGATCAAGGGAGTTTGTTTGAAGGAAATTAAAGGGTAAGGGAAAGGAACACCTGGCGGGTGGGGATGCCACGCTGTTAAGCGTGGCCCACACCAGGCGAGGCCCTCATACTTGGCTACTAGTGGTCCGGGGTATGTTGGTAAATATAGCGACGCCCGTACCGACCACTAGCATTGCCCAGGGGAGACGACCCACCCACCAATGGAGCCCTGGGTGGGCTCGAACCCGGTCCGCGGCGGCAGACCTAGGAACGACGGGGACGTGTATGATGGACTTGAGGTGCAGGCCAATAGCTTAACGTCGCATACCTAAGCGTACCTACTTCCTCCTCCCCCCCAGCAGTAGTGGTAACTACTAGTAGTAGTAGTAAAACACTTTGTTGCAAAAAACAAATTATTACCGGCATAAAGTACAGAGAATATAATGACTGAAGAAAGTGTGTACAAAGGTGAACTTATCCCTTTAAGGGATCCCTTCCAGTGTGTATTGATATGGGTCATGTTTTTGCATTCCACAGAGCGGGTGAATGGTCACGCGTCGGATGCCATACAGAGATCGATTACGACTGGTCGCCATACTCGAATGAGCCCCTTCTCATCAACTGCACATGCAACCATCTTTCCACCTTCGCTGTGCTAGTCGACGAAGTTGACATCGAGGTAAGGAGTAAAACTCAGCAGATAAACAACTCTAATACAGTAGCCTAGTAGAAAAAAAAACTGAAATGTAACCTATAATTTTTCTTCCAGTTCATACCCGAACCTTCACTCCTGGAGTCCGTGACGTCATACACAGCGTTCAGTATCTCCCTCCCGCTTTTACTCGCGACGTGGGCTGCTCTCTGTCTCATGCGCGGTGGCGCAGCTACCGTCTCCAACTCTATACATAAACACCTCATATTTAGTGTGTTTATGGCTGAGCTGCTGTATCTCATTGCGTTGAAGGCTAGAAGCTCTTTGGTTCAGAATGAGGTAAGGAAATTGGAACTGTTTTCATTTATTTGGGGTCGATTCAGCTTTTTTGTAGTCGTCACTAATTGTAGGCGTCACAAATTTAAAATTAGCAGCTTGAAGGTCAGATTATTTACATTCCAAATCTTTTTAAACCGCGTCTTCATTGACATTTTGCAAATCGTAACTCGTCTCTTTTTCAGTTTGCCTGCAAAATAATCGCCATGTCACTGCACTACTGGTGGGTAGCAGCACTAGCGTGGACCGCGTGCGACGCGTGGCAGCTACGACGGTTACTCAGAGAGCTGCGGGATGTGAATCATGGAGGATTGGCAGCACATCTGGCTGCCGCGTATGCTGCACCGGCGGTTATCCTGGCGCTTTCCGCCTCTCATCACCAACAGCAATACGGCCACGCGCTTTTGTGAGTGTTCAGACCATTGTTCTAATGGGTTACTATTAGCGGCGTACGATGACTACGAGAGCTACGGGATGTGAATCATGGAGGATTGGCAGCACATCTAGCTGCCGCGTATGCCGCGGTTATATTAGCGCTGTCTGCCTCATCACCAACAGCAATACGGCCACGCACTTTTGTGAGTGTTCAGACCATTGTTCTAATGGGTTACTAGCGGCGTACGATGACTACGAGAGCTACGGGATGTGAATCATGGAGGATTGGCAGCACATCTAGTTGCCGCGTATGCCGCACCAGCAGTAATCCTGGCACTGTCTGTCTCTCATCGCCAACAGCAGTACGGCCACGCACTTTTGCGAGTATTCAGACCATTGGTCAATATTGATGGGGCGACTTATTGCTGTATTTAAAAAAATGGTGGCTAAAAATTTATCCTATATTGTCAAGCGCGCAAGATTACACGGAACTGGCGAACGGATTAACAAAAAATAACTTGAACTGTCATCGACAGTGCAATGGATTTTTCCTATAACTACCTACCTACCCTTGCGCGTGCGCCATCCCTTGTCAGCATTGAGATGTTTAACGTTGTATCATGTTCCCACAGCTGCTGGGTGAGCTGCCACGAGCCAGTGGTGTGGTGGGTGGTGGTGCCGGCCGCCGTGTACGCCGGCGCCGCCGTGGCCAGCCTGGCCGGCGCCACGCGCGCCGCCTTCACCGTGCGAGACCACGTCACCGGCTTCGGCAACCTGAGGTACGCTACCATACCATAGTTGTCACCGTAGGGTGAGCTGTGACTAGCTCACTTTTGAGCTGACACGAAAAACAAGCGTGCGAACATATCAACGAAGTTTGCAACGTGAGATCTGTAGCTTCTGTACCATTATAAGTAATTTAGAATGATTTGTACGAGTAAATAAGGCGAACAAGATTTTTCTCTGGTAACTTCTCGTTTTAATCTGTTTTTCGTACTTATATAGAGGTATTGCCTGAACTACCAAATATTTATAGTGGTTTATTTTATAGAATACTAGCTTTTCCCCGCGGCTTCGCTCGCGTTAAATTCGGAAAGCTCAACAAAAACTGCATCCCCTATTTTAGGGGGTGGGGGTTAGAAAGAGACAAATAGTAGCCTATGTCACTCACCATCTCTTTTACTATCTTCACTTAATTCGTCGCTCCATTTTGCCGTGAGAGACGGACAAACAAACAGACACACTTTCCCATTTATAATATGGATACTGTCATTATTCTACAGATTTTTTATTGTTTGCTTTCTATTAGTATTTTACTAACTCCTTGTTACTCAGGATGCTGCTAGCCGTCAGCGTGGTATGCCTGCCACTGCTCTGCATGGCGTGGGCAAGTGGCCTGATCCTCGGCAGCGAGGCGGGCTCCCGTCGCAACTTGCTGAGCTCCGTACTAGCCGGCTGTGTCGTGCTTCACGCCGCCGCCGCGTCGCTTGGCTATATTGCTTTCAACGTTCGCGTGCGCGACAACCTCAGAAGGTGAGTCATCATCACATCTTATAGAAGATAGAAGCTTTAAAAAGAGTCATTCAAATTGTCAACGTACATAAGTACCACAATACTGCCGGTGTTAGGCGTAAACGTCGTACGCCATTGTCTACGGCCTCGCGGCTCGTCAAAAATACATGACTAAAGTAACACAAAAAAATATAACATTTCATTTCAGAACAATGCTACGATGCATGGGCAAGAAAGTACCTTTGGCTGACACTTCAGTTATAGTCAGCAGCAGTGCTCAGAATTTGTCAACTAACAGGTTAGTCCTTAAGTTCTTACAAATGTGATTTAAAATTATACTCACGACAAGCTATTTGATTACCTGACTGTTTTAATATCAGGTCCGCATTGGCGTATCACAGTGGGACAGAACCAGGACGCCAGTTGAGAAACATCGGAATATCTGCTTCTTCAACAACATCCAGGTCGACAACGAAAACTAGCTCCAGTCCTTACAGGTAGATAAACCACCTGGCCCACGTTGGGCGCCAAACGTGAATTAAATTGGCGACGAGGATTCATACCGATTAAATATTTTTATAATCCTGTTTCAACTTTTGAATAATCTTATTCGTGTATGTTATTTATAGCCGAAGTGACGGTCAACTTCGTCATACAAGCACTTCGACGTCCAACTACAACACAAGTGCAAGTGACATGCCTGCGTACCTTAGAGGATTTGATTCATCCCTACATACGCGCAGAGGTGGTAAGACTTCATACACTATCTTATCAAAAAACATTTATCTTTTTAACTTCACTAATTGTACAATATTATTTTGACACAGTTTGGTACATTTTACTAGAAAACACTTTTTAATATGAAGTTAAATCTATATTAATGAATGATACAACCGGAGAACAGGGCCTAACATAAGTGTACTTAAATATAGATGAGAGTCGCCGTCGGCGTCGAGCGCCCACAGGTGCAGAAGGCGAAGGTTCGGACAGCGATAGCGACGGCAGCGCGCGAAGCCTGGACCTCGCCTCCAGCCACTCCTCTGATGACGACGAGACCAGCACGCGTCGCTCCGAGCAACCTTCTAACCCTAGTTAGTGTCACTCACTCTCATGTCACACTCTGTTAATTAGGATCGGTTACACCCTTACACCAAACCGTCTGTCACCGAATTTAGCGTTGATAATTCTTTGTATGCAAATTTCCGTACACTTCTGCAGCGTGACGTTGGTGTGTCTGTTAACTGTGGTAGATGCAACTGGTCCTTAGTTGTAATACCTCAATATAATATAGTCAACCTATTAGTCGACGTAAAATTACACGCGTTGCATCGCGTGCACTCTGCTCGTTCGGTTTCTCGATTTACGTACTACTTCGAATTCGAATAGCAGGGGACCATTTCTCGAAGCTACAAGTTACAATTTACAAGTGGTAGCCAATATCGAATATGACTAGTTGGAAAGAGACTTCCGCTTGTAACTTGTAACTTTCAGTTGAGAAATGGGCCCCAGATATTAAAAAAGACGCTTTAACACTAGCCACGTAACTTTTTAGTAGAACTACTAACTACTTCTTACTAAGTGTTTGATAACTGTTTTTTGTAGATAAATAATATTCATGCTGACGTTATGCGCTCAATTCCTATTCGATACGTAAAAGAACAAAGTAAAATTAAAACATGTTTTTTAGGAGACTGCGCTCCGAGCACTAACGGCGGGAGCTACTTACCGAATATCACTGAAGGTGCACCTTTAGGCATCTCGCCCAGATGGCCTTCACACATACGCGAAGGTAAGTACCTTTTAACTAGCAAGTAGGTAATGGAAATGCGGTCGATTTTTAAACACACCCGTTGTAATATTCAACTCTATTAACAGCTAATAAAATGTCTCTTCTCGTATAGAGACATCAATACGCATGATATATCTGTCACCCCGTCACGATACATTCACACTTTTCTATTTGCGTTATTCGTTACTTACCTACTTGTGTGAAAAGACAACAGTTCAAGACTAGATCAACTTTCGTTTCCTACAGAACCAAACCGTCCCGATATCCGATGGTCTGGCGAACCTGGCTCAGACACGGAGGGCCCGCTAGCCTCCCCCTCGCCGAACCCGCTCCCCGTGCCCGACCTCACCTCGGACGTGTACCAGCTGAGTCGGCGGCGGGTCAAGCCTTCCATACTCGAGAACGTGCACGACACATATGTGGCCAGTGTCGACGCCTCCAGACTGCCTCTCGACAACAGGTGAGTTACTACACACACTTACATACCTCAAGCGTGTACCTGAGAGTACGGTTGTCCACTGTTCTAGCTCTGAATGCTCAGATTTCTAACCGCCTGTTTTAGAATTAATTTAAATATTCTTTAAAATAGCATTAGCAATTTTATTTAATAATTATTTTTTAATAAACGTGTATCCCTTCTAGATATGGAGTCATGGAAGACGAGCTTATGTACGGCATGATGTCAACCGACACTGAAAAACAAGTTCCCTACGACCCGAACTACCCGATATCGCCCACCATGTACCGACTACCCGGTAACCCGTACGGCTCCAAAACCTACCTCTCGTCCCGCACTTCTGACTACGGCTACAGCCCTACCAAATATCTAAACACTGACAATGTCTACGGATCCAGAGACTTGGTGACCACTAGAGAACACGACGGCTACCCGCCTAGGGACTTCAGAGACTCTGGCATAGCCACTATGCTCAAGAATGATTATCAGAGGAAAATGGAGTATGGAGAGTATAACGACAGGATGTCTGAAGGATCAGATAAACATCACCCGCACGACAAATACTTGTTCCCTTTCACAGGTACGTCTGATTAGATTAGATAGTGTGTTGTTGTGATTTAAGATTTTATGTACCTAATGTGTGGAGTTTTCAATGGCATTGACTCTCGTAAAATAAATTATCAAGATCTCTGTTAACTTTCTATGATGTAAATATTTACATGTCAAATTACATTACAATTATAGCTAGAAATGAGACTATAATTTAATTAACGAACGTGTGGAAATTGTGGTATATTTCGTGCCAACGAAATCGCTTCAATTTTGCCTTTGAGGGTATATTTTTCATTTAAATATTTTTCACACGACTGCATTTCTAAAAGAATATAAAAGTAAGACACACACAACACAGACACAGACACAGTTTCGTTTTCTTTCAACCCCTTATTTGCCAAGAGTGGCACTGAAACCTGAGTAGTTTCATGTGCTCTGCCTACCCCTTCATGGGACACAGGCGTGATTGTATGTATGTATGTATGTATAAAAGTAAGATTTCTACAAGAAAGGAATGAAAACAACTTAATTAAGTACTTATTAAAAAACTCTCCTTATAGGTATTTGAAATAAAATTGCAGGGTTTCATGGTACCTACGTAATTACCTTCTTAGAAATGCTGTTTAACCCCCTTTTCACATTTTTTTTATTACTTTTTTTTTCAACTTGCTTGACCAATATATACCAGCAGCCGCACGCTTGCGTTGCAATATAGTGTGACAAACCAATTTTGTCAGCAGAAAACATCAACAACTTAAAATAAAACAACTAAAAATCTAGACGCGGAGAATCGATCTCCTAAATTTTAAATTTTCCCAGGTTAATAGTTGCTGACAAATTGTTTTGCCAGACATATAATGCCTGACCGGAAATATATGACAACGCGCCATGTTACGGAATTTCATTGGAATTATTTTCTTCATACTATACTGAACAATCACCGCATACATCAGCGCCCTCTTGACAATAGTCATATATTTCTAGTCGGACTTTACCTAGCTTTTGACCCATTGTTTTGCTTTAGCGGAGGAAGACCACACTAGCTTGCGCGGAGTGGCGCCACCGTCGGGCCGTAGTAGCGATGCACACCCAGGTAAACCTAGCCGCAATGCAACTTTTTTTTGCCGTATTTAACTATTTTGGTTGCCGTGTTTTTAATTATTGGTCAGCACATTCAATTTACCATACTTATACTTTAATGGAGGGGAAAGAAGCAAACACCACTTTGTGTGCACTCGGTTATAAAAACCCATAACAAACTGGCAACGCAGACAGAAAATTCTTTGTATGAACAAATCTTTACGTTTTTTTTTATACTACGTCGGTGGCAAACAAGCATACGGCCCGCCTGATGTAAAGCTGCCACCGCAACCCATGGACGCCTGCAACTCAATCAATGTCACATGCGCGTTGCCACCCCATTAGAAACTTGTACATTCCCTTTTGCCGTGTTAAGTACACAGCAAAAAGGAGTGTACAAGTTCTAAGGAGGGTTCGGGTTGCCGACGACTCAAAGAACAATAGACGGAACAAGTTAGTTCCGTAAGTCCTCCCCCGTCATCAGCACACCGCACCCTCGTTGAGCTCTGGCAGCCTTACTCACCGGCAGGAACACAACACTATGAGTAGGGTCTAGTGCTATTTGGCTGCGGTCTTCTGTAAGGCGGAGGTACTACCCCAGTTGGGCTCTGCTCTAGATACGAGCGAGACGATATCCGCTGTGCTGTGCCCTACCACAAAATACCTGTGCGTGTACTCCTTTTGTGTTGTGTATCTAGTCTTGTGGTTGATGTGTGTGTGTGTGTGTGTGTGTGTGTTTAATGTAATGTTTACATGTATGTAATACATGGTTTACACTTGATCATCGATTTTAATTTTCAATGTGTACCTACATCGTCTAGGCGTTACGTTCGGGGGGACAATTTGTATCGTCGCGTCGTTGTCATCTCCCTGACATACATAATTGTATACACCGCAGTTGGATCTAATTCAAATTCATGAAAAACATAAAACTATATACTAGGCAATAAGTATTTAAAAAATACTATTTAGCAAAAATGTCAGGATATTTATATAAATTAACGTTTTGATGTCTTATCCAGGAGAAGGCCAGCAGACAATAGGAGCGCCTTTAGCGAGCATGGGAGAAACAAGCGAGTGAGTTACAAATGCCATACTTTTTCGAAAGCATGAAACTAATTCAAATTTGCATGTGTCCATACTTAAATTATTTTCTCTATGTTATTATAACTTCAAAATTACATTTGAATTAAAACACCCTCACTTCTTTAAAAACCTTTCACTTAAATTCCAACATATATTGTTAGTTTATTAGACAAATCAAGTTATTTTATTTTGTATTTTTTATACCTTTTAGAATATAATAACGAAGGAGTATTAGGACAGTTTTTTAAACAATTAATTTATTTAAGTCTTCTGTTTTAAAACCTAAATTTGAAATAAATATTTACCTGATTTTTAATCATTTTACTAACGAATTTCCTTTTACATATCATTGAAGCACTACTAAGAGATTAAAACGTGGAGAAGTAAAGGTGTTTAGAATACTAAGCTCGCATCTTTTTCAATATTGACGGTGTACGTACGCCGTACAGACGAAACACTTGATATTGTACACATTTCCAAACTGACCCTAAAAATATCTGAACGCGACCTTTTGATTTTAAGCATAATATCGTGTTTACATATGTTTGTTCGCACAAGTGTGTACATGTTAACGAACTTGACTGTACCGCCTGATTTTTTGAAGTGAAACTTTTGTGTCAAATCGGCATTAGAAATATTTGGAACCAAATCAGAGATGGCGCTGTCAAAAGAGTTTCCATACACTGCTTCAAGAGGGCTTCTCTTTGCCTATTAAAAATACCTGTTAAAATACATATAGGTAATTACGTAATTACTTACAGTTACATTTTACATTACAGAGTTAATAAACTATATTTAGATTTTAACACTATGATTGAAAAAGATGCGTCGTTGAATCCGCTGTTAAGTCATAACGCAACTAAATTGTTACTAGATGGTGGCGGTTGTATGAGAAACACTCATTGTAAATCATCTTTTGCTTTACTAACGGTGGCGTTGCCGCGCGCGCGATCATCCATCGTAGGGAGGAGGTAAACACTTTTTATAGTATGCATGTATTAGGAGTTTCCAACCATTGAGGTACGCCCCTTTGGTACATAAAAATACAAGAAATGTAGGGAGAGATTTGTACATGTTAAATTACCTTTTACGGTAATATTTTACGGTTTGTTTAGAAAGAAGAGGGCTTATTACAAAAAATGTTGGAAACCCCTAACCTACATTTATAAATGTGCTCTGTCCTTTGAATGAAACGGTAACGTACGAGGTGCAATAAGGTAAATGTCCCAATGCTCGCCTTCTGGCACCTCTATTGCTAATGACGTAAGAAAATTACATGTAGATTAGATACTAGGACACTCGGACGTTTATTAAGTACTACCTTGAAATCGTTAAATGTTGTCTTTTTGCTTTGTGACAGTAAGGTTGATAAGTACATAAACGACTACCCTATCACTTCATAAAGGGACAGTTTGCTTCAATAACATATTTCCTATTCTCGTTGGCTCAATGTGGTTAGTTACGTTACGCCATGACGACTTTTCAGCGCGCGTTTTTAACTTTTTTCAACGACAACGACCTAATTGCTTTTGATTGCTGAATAAAAGGGTTTTACCCTTTGTCACTGCGACATGTGTTTGTAACTCTGATAAATAAAAACTTTCGTCGACGGGAATGGGCCATAATGCCAAAAGATATAATATACTTATGTAATAACAATTTCTATTATTTATTATCATCCTAACTTTATGATAGAGATTGGCTATTCTGTAGTGCAATTCATATTATGGCATGATTTAAAATTATCCACTGTTCAAGTAAACCTTATTGGCCTGCACACTTTACCGTGCGCGTAGATCATCGAGGTAATAAAGAGTTTCTCTGATGATGATCTTTATGGTCAAATATACCTATAGTTAATTGTGCACTACAAAAGGAACTTACACAAATACTTACAGTGCACTTCGTTTTGCCTTCACTGAATTACTGCTGATACGTATATGTTTTGTAATTACGTAATAAAGATATAGAATGTTATAATAAAAGGGCAATTTAGTCGTTCTAGGCCACATAACAAAAAAATGACAATGAGTAACGTTTTCATTGTTTAATTTTTCAGGAAATCTACTACTGAAGATGACGCAGAAACAAGAGTTTAAAGACAACACTATAGTACAAGATTTCCAATGAATCTCAATTAGTTTATAATTTTTAACGTGGTACTGTTTTACGTACGCTGTTAGTTATAATTTTAATAAGACTGTCGTAAACAATCTAAACATAATTTTAGACGCCACTGCCATAGTGTAGACTAACGGCTATTTATTTTAATTAACAATTCACTTAGACTAATTTAAGTAAGTTTAATCACAAATACTCCGATCGTTTTTGTAAAATACTCAGTTAAGCGCTCGCCTGCATTTTGTATGTATGAAGGTGAAGGTGTCTGAAAGACAATTATTAGAGAAATATTGAAAACCTGGTTCTCTGACAGACCTGTTCCTAAATGGACTTGGGACATATGTTTTAATGGTAGAATATGTATATTCTGTCTGTCTGTCTGTCGATATTGCATAAATGCGCCCAAGAAACCACATTTTTTATAATCATATTTTCAATATTTTTGTCTGAAAATGCTGAGGGATTGTGGGGCTGACGGGATTTGTGCAAAATGTAAGTTTTTAACTCACTAGGATCTCGTTTACAGTGTGTAAGCTAGTGGGGTACTTTAGATGAAGAATATTTTGAATAATTTGATGAAATCCACAGGTTTTTACATTATTGAACAGTAGTGACATCTCTATTTTAGTCTTGTAAATAAAATAAGTGTTATGGTAAAATTATGCAAGTTGTATTGAAAATATTGCAATCTTAATGTAAACAATGAACAAACTACGACATTTTCATTTGAATTTAAAATCAAGCGAATGGCGTTGCTGTGACTTCACGAGTCACCAGTGTGGTTTTTATATATAAGTAAATAAAATACATATTACTCTAGATTGCAAGGACAGAGGCGCCCTCTGAGTAGTGAAGTTATTAAACTATCACGGGTTTTTAAAATATCTAGAGTTATAGTTTAGGAATAGTTATGAAATAATAATGTATTTTTATATAAGAAACCAAATCTATTATAAATTAGGTTATAGTTATGATAATTTCAATGCAGTAAAATAAATTAGGCAACAACTTGTGTACCTACCTATGTAGATGGCAAATTAATTACAGTAGGTATGTTTTAATAACCTAGTGTGATAGTGAATGAATACTTGGATTTGATGTAAATATTGGTTTGTGTGAATTTGGAACGTTTTACGAAGAGTCCACCTATTTTGTAAATAATAAATAGATTTTTACACTTTGTAGCATTTTATTAGTAATAGTTAAATGTTGAAAAAAGCTTTATTTAGGTATTTTCTAATGTATAATTGCCATAAATGTAACTTATAAGTTTGTAGTGCACAGTGTTTCATGTAGTCCGGCAATGACTTGTAGAATGTTTGATATGTAAGAATTTTTCCTGTCTTTGTATCAAGTAACAAGTATGTCCACTTGAATGTCCTTTTGCATAGTTTAAGTAGCGTATTTTCGCATAAAACCAGCGTGACTCAGGAGACTGTAACCATGGCAATAACAGACAAGAAAAAGTTGATTCACCCTTATAGTTATAACTCTTGTTATCACCTTTGATCACTATGGTCAGTGAAAGGTGATACGTATAACAAGAGTTATATATGTATGTTACCTACAGGTTGTTTGGCATTTGGGAACAGGCATTATGACATTTATGACGTAAAAATCCGAAGATGGGTACCTATTATAGATACCTCTTTTTAGTATAAACATCCTGTTTGCGGTATTATTTTTATAATGGTACCTAAACGTTTCCTTGTGTACAAAATCACAATAATCACCAGAAGAAAATGGTGAGTATTGGATACCTAAAAATGGACAACGTTCTAATATTACCTACCTAAGTACCTACTAATAAAATTTTAAAAATAATGTCATTTTACGCTTGGCTAAAAAAAGAGTAGAAATTAAAAATCGTCGTGTCGTCCCTTTCGAATCAATATGTGTGATTAAACAGGACGGCACTATGATGTGACTTATAATTTTTTTTTTGCCCGTTTGTAGTAGGTACAGTCAACCAATTGGAACCCTAGGCAACTGTAGGACTATGTCATAGTAACGCTATAAATCAGATTGTAAGAAATCTCTACTGCTTGTCATTTTGACATGGTTGTAGAGTGGTCTAGGGCTCCAATTGGTTTACTGTACCTAATTATGTATCAACCTGCTCAAATATACGCGGAAAGGTACATCGTTAGACTTAGTGTTCAATACATTACAAGTGGATTGCTTGTTTCACATGTTTCCCTCGTGACAATTTATTTATATGCTTTATGTGGTAGACGATAAGCTCCAAAATTAATTTTGATATCTTTTTTATATCACATAACTTTACAATTTTTAGCTCATTTAGAATTTACACATTCCAGTTTTGTGATATCTATTTCGCACTTAATTTATTATAACACATACAAGTATTTTATAAAAAGGTACAAACATCGCATCCGAATAAAATTGTTTTATATGAAAATAAAATATTTTATTGCTAAAGCAATGTTCGCTTATTTTTATCACCCTGAGCATCCTGCATAAGACCATCCATGAAGTAAAATCTCGTAGGTAAGGCAAGGTATTCAAGTTATTTCGTCACGTGAAGAGTCAGAATAAGCTAAGTTGTAAGTAACTTTAATAGCACAGGCCGAGCGTGTTATTTCAAACATCAAACCAAAGAGGATCGAGTATTATAGAGAGTTACTGTCAAGAGTAAGATGTTATTTTATTTATTATTATAGGACATTGTTACACAGATTGACTGAGGCCCACGGTAAGCTCAAGAAGGCTTGTGTTGTGGGTACTCAGACAACGATATATATAATATATAAATACTTATATACATAGAAAACATCCATGACTCAGGAACAAATATCTGTGCTCATCACACAAATAAATGCCCTTACCAGGTTTCGAACCCGGGACCGCGGCGCAGCAGGCAGGGTCACTACTGACTGCGCCAGACCGGTCGTCCGGTCCGTCCGGCCTAGATGGCATTACGCCTTTGGGGTACGCTCAGCTAGATGGCGCTAATATTAATATTTGACATTTTAAAACATATCAAGCTAAGAATATGGGCCAAATTGTCAAAACTGCGGTTCAAAAGTTTTAAGGCTGTGTCAAGAGATGGCAGTCTATGCACCGTGATTACACATTTTACTTCGACAGTAACTCTCTATAATATTCGATCCTCTTTGCATATGCCTATCATACTCAACACCATCAAAATGTCTGCCAACTTGGCTTGGTCTGGTTCCATTTTAGTTACAGCTTGGCAAAAAAAAGAGTAGAAATGGAACAATTTTTTTTGTATAGCAACACTAATTCTTCTCATAGAAGTGTCAGAATAGTTGGCACGTGGTTGGCACCGTTGGCACATGCAAAACGGTTTACATAGACGGTGGCGCTCTTATTATTTTCTGTTCTTTTTTGCCAAGCTGTAGAATCGGAAGCAAATTAGAGATGGCGCTCTCAAATGAGTTTCCATAAAATGCTTCAAGAGGACGCTATCTACCAACAACCTATTAGTCTGTGCAGAAAGAGGAGAGGAGGACAGTTTTAATATGAATTGGTTCCGCGACTTTGAAACCTCGCCCTTCATACGAATGCTGCCTGTGAAATTAGATCATTGAAAGCGGCCATGACAAAAGATAGATTAACTTTTTCACGCAGCGAAGGGATTCAGACATACAGCCTGGCAAAATACTCAAAATAGAGTAATGGCACAGAATATATAATAGTACAAGTACAGAAGGCTCACTACTTTCACATTCTAAATTCTTACCTACATTACAAAACGTAGGTACTGCACGCGAGCAGCCGACATTCACCACTGAATGGGCCGCCAACTCGCGGCCCCCGGCATGTACTTGTAGCGCTGCGATAATCGCGGAGTGAGCCGCCCCTGGTAATGGATCTAGACTTATCTGATTATAACACTTACTTTCCCATACAAAAATGACTCAATAGTTGCCATTACAAAACGGTTTAGGTACATAGACGGTGGCGCCTCTATTAATTTCTATTCTTTTTTTTGCTGGGCTGTACGTACAACATAAACACATGATTGTATTCCCATAAGGAGTAGGTAGAGCCCATGAAATTGTACATGTTCAAGTTTAGCTATTAAGGAGTCGAAAGTAGCCAAAAGTTAGAGCCTGCTAAAGCAGGCTCTAACTTTTGGCTCTGTCTAAAGACAGATGTCGCTACTGCGACCGCCGTTTGTACAGCATGACAGCATGACTGTAATGACTGTGTTAAATATCAAGCCAGCCGGCGTATTATGCTTCCTATCTTATCACTTAACTATGTGGATAAAGCATCCGTCACATTTTGGCATGTACGTCAGTGCGAGAGTGACAGATATCTTATCCACGTGCATAAGTGATAAAATTTGAAGCATAATACGTCGGCTGGAAGAAATATTCTAAAAAAATTATGTATGTGATTTGACAGTGGCAGTAGACGCATTTCTTCCTAAAATCCTGACTTCGGCATGCTAGGCGACGATATGTGAGTGTGTTGTTTAGTAAAGCTGAGTTTACACGCGTGGTACTACACCAGCAAGTTAAGCTAGGAACACACTACGCGGACGTCCGTCGTAAATCGACCGCGGACGGGAATCTGGACAATGGAAATACACATAACCGTGCAAACTATCGGTCGACGGACGCGGACGTGGCCTTGAGCGCACGGACGTCCGATCGAAATCTGGCTCTCTGGATGTTTTGTTCCGTGCACACTGATAGGTCGCGGTCGCGGTCGTTTTACGACGGACGTCCGCGTAGTATGTTCCTAGCTTTATTGCTGCAAGTTTTGAGACGCAACTATGGGCAAATATCTGCATCTCTTTCTTGTATATACCTGTTTCAAAACTTGGTGTAAACTCAGTTTAAAATTTAACTCAGTTTTAGATTTACTTGTATCTTTATATGAATAAACTGACAAAGCGGCTTTATAGCAATCGACAAAGTGGGACGTTTTCCCGTGCACACTCACGTAAAATTATATAGATAAACACAAAGAACATAACCCAGGAACAAATATCTGAATCATCACACAAATGCCCTTACCGGGATTCGAACCCGGGACCGCGGCTCAGCAGGCAGTCAGTAGTCATACATTACAACTTCAAGTTTAAAAGGAATTTGACTTCATTTTGAGTCATATTCTAGAGAATCTAGAGGACTTAACTACAATTTCCAGTAAAAACTAAAAACAACAACTTTTATCTATTTATTCATCAACATACATAATATCTACATTTGCACAAATAAAATATTAACTTAGAATCATATCAGTAGTTTACTTAGGACTGACATAATACTTTCGATTTTTTAAATTCCAAAACTGTGTATACACGACATTGTGCCTTAGAAGTTATCAATAAAAATTGAATTTCAATACTCATACACAATCTATGGCATTAACTTCAACACCTATAGTTAAGTTTAAAGGGATACAAATTTACAAGTAGATATAATAAATTAGTGTGTTCACAAGAAATAGGAAAGCAAACATATTTACAATTGAAGTATTATTTTGATTGCATAAATTATAAAATAATATTGAACTGCATTGAAACAACTAGTTCTTGCATTAAGGTTCTTTTCCACTTTGTGACTGGTAACAAACTAAAGTTTAAAGAAGCCAAAACAAAAATACACCAAAAAAGTACATTTTAATGACAACAGGTATATGAAACTTCTCTAACACCTTCTGATAAATCTAGTGATAATCTCATACAATACAATATATTATATTGAAAATACATTTATTATATCTTAACAAAGTGTTTGGAAAACAACCTTAATTTTAATGTGATATATACTCCAATTAGTTATGTACAGTACACATATGGGAGGCTGCTGGGAGGCCAATAAATACTTATTCAAGTTGCACGAGGTTCATGGAATGTTAAGCTTTAACAAAGTGACTAGATACCACATTGAATGAATCATCAAACCCATGATCGATGCAGGTTCATAAGGTGTAGTTAGAGTTATACATCTGTTTGATATCATTTTTGATATGACACATTTCTATTTCAATGTGAATCCAGTCACTATAACCCCTAAGAGTCAGCTTAGTTACTCAAAAGTTTACTGTTAAATTGTCAAAAAACACTCCAACTAAATACTGATTCTATCCACAAACAAAATGGTCTGGCAGATACCTGATTCCTTGGCACTAAATGCAACAACTTAAGTAAGATGAGGTTTTATATTAAAATTGTATCTTGTAAAAGTGCCAATGTCAGGTATCTTTTACAAATATGAAGTTATCTATTTAACAAGTTTAAACATCACATAACACATCAAAGTTAGGTAGTAGTAATATAAGTAACACTGCGGTAGTATTGAATTCAAGCTATACTGAATAATTTACCATTGATTGGATACTTTTCTCAGCACTCTTTGTCTCAAGCTTGGTTTTACAGGCCATCCAGTGCTGTTGCATACTGAAAACAAAACCACAGTCAAAATTGTGTATCATACTAATCAGTATCTAGTATGTTATTGCACACTACGAGAGCTTACATTTGTATATCTAATTGTGCTTCAAACTAGTATCCAGTATCACACTATGGTAATAATAGCCAATAGTTAGGATTACAAAAGTTACAAGTATATTAGTACTCACACTTAATTTTAAGCTCTGTCTTCTTAAGCAGCACCCATTTTGACTTTTGATGTCATGTAAATACCAACAATGAGCCCAAATAGACCAATGGCTGATCCAAAGATTTCAACAATGAGGATTTTCACGAATAGCGCTGCATTGGCTGCATCAGACAGGGCCGCTCCAGATCCAACAATGCCCACAGCAATACCACAGAATAAGTTTACAAGCCCAACGGCCAATCCAGCTCCAAACATTACATAGCCAGCCATGAAGTTTTGACTCTTGATACTCAAGTCTGTCAGGGGTTCAGGGTACTTTTCCAGCATACCGGATAAGACGATGGCAGTAATTAGTCCATAGATAGCCACGGCCTCGCAGAAGATAACGGAGATCAAGTTCTTGGTCTTAATTCTGGGCGCCTTAACACCTCCACCGACTATGCTCACGCCAACGGTGTGGATACCCGCCGCTGCGCCGACCACGGACAGTGACACGGCAAAGGCTATGCCCAACGTCGCCCACATGTAGGGCGACGTATTCTCCAGGAACCATCCAAAGCTGATTTGCTCACCCTTTCCGTTCAATAAATAGTACATGGAGAAAATGGGAACCACAAGGACTATTATGAGCCCAGCCAAATAAGTTAAGAAGTACCTCATCTTGATGTTGTGTTGCACTAAATTGGAGCTATTTTACACACGAATCCCTGCAGGGACGGGTTTTTCTCGCCCAATTTTTGCCTTGACAGAAAACTAGAGGATAGTAGTCTTGTGATCACAAGATGTCAGAGACAACAAGAGTGTTGCTAGATGCTAATTAAATTCTTGTGATTCAAAGGGTTGCAATCACAGTAACACAAGTAAGTTGGTCCGTTCGTGCAAAAACCACTTTAGAAAAGAAACAGACATTTTGTATTGTATGCTCTATGGCAGCTTTGCTTGTGTGCCAATTATTCCGCGAATTTATGTTTGTGTTCACGTTGTGTTGGATTTGTAGATTGTGTTGGTGATTGATTGTGATTCCTGTGATGTGATTGTTGAGACACTTCTTCCAACCTCAGTTAAATATTTGTTTGGATTTCCTTAATCAAGATGTGACGATAATTATTGTATAAAGTGTCCGTCGACGTTAGTTTATTGGTCATGAGTTGCACTAACGTTAGGAAATGGAGTAGAATAAAAACTATGAAGCCTGAAAAGTCATCGCGATGTGGTCCGCTTACGCCCGGTCTATTGTTCGCCACTCCTACCTGTTTCTATTTTTAAGTAGTGTGATTTCTACTATCCTTACGGTAATCCCGTTGGTATGCCACAAATTACCATCATTCTCCGACCCTCTCACAGGGTTCGAGACTCGCGGAACCACGTTAGCCCACCGTTTCATCGCGTGGGAAAACCTTAATGACGAGACACGACCGTCCCGGCGGCTTGCTGTTGACCCTCAAGAAATTGAAGATCAAATTCGCTTAAATTTTACCTACTATAACAGAACAACCCAAAGTAAATACAAAACAAAGAGAGTCCCCTCGAAAAAGAAACTCCGGAAAAGAAAGGAATTATCCAATAGCACGCAACACAGCACGGCTACAAAAATCAGGTATAATTCACCTGAATCAAATTTTTCTACCTCTGATCATGTACACTGGGGTTATGGAAATGTTACTTTTGAAGGTGAAAATGATATTTTCTTGAGGGAGCATGTACGGAAACAATGGGTTTCACTCAAGAACATGCAACGTGAGCCAGATACACCAATCCACAGAAACTATGCTTATGGAAGCTGTGGAGCACCTTTATCAAATTATGCACATTTTGTAATAGAAAGCACTGACAATTCATCTTTACTTACATTTGAAAATGTTAAAAAAATGTGTAATTGGCAAATAGATCTTCTTGAACTGGGAGCCATGGAATATTTCAATTTGTGTCAAAGACCCTTCAACGCTGAAGATATTTGCTGTCCAGTATGGAGTGTTCCCAACTATATAGCTTTAATCTCTGGCAAACAATCATGTGAGAATTTAACTAAAGAAGATGTTGACAAAACTTCTGTGATTTTAGAAAAATGTGCAGTCTACTTTCATAACTTTTCATTGATGGCTTCATGTGAGTTTGACAGATGTAAGGTACCAAAATATTGTTCCCAGTATGATGCAATATACAACATGTTGTTCTACCTAATAGATTCAAATGCATTTGCTCCGCCTGACCTGTCTCAAAGCTATGTTAGAAATGTAATGGTCTTCTTACCACTGCCAAGTAGTAGCACAGTATTGCCATATTATAAAAAATTACAAAGTTCAAATATGTCTTATGATAATCTTTTTATACCTGCAATGGATTTTGGGCTCAAGAATACACTATTTGACATTTGGGTTATTGAAGATACTTGGCTAGTTGGCTTAGGAGCTGTGTTTGTGTTTTTATGTGTTTGGATTTACACAAAGTCCGTTATATTGACACTTATGTTATTTACAGCCATAACATATTCTCTTGGAGTATCATATTTCTTGTATGTATATGTGTTCAATTTAGAATTTTTCCCATTTATGAATTTATTAGTAATAGTTGTTGTGATAGGGATTGGAGCCGATGATGCATTTCTTTATGTTAAAGTGTGGAAAATGGTCAGTAAACAACTTATCAGAGATAATGTAGCTAGTCGGGACAGCGGCTTGGGGGATATGGGGGATATAAAGAATGTCTCAAGTGCAGGTGAGACCATACTTGTGCAAATACTTGAGGAAACTCTCAAACATTCCGTTGTGACAATGTTCATAACAACCTTGACGACTGCTGTAGCATTTTACGCATCTTACGTAAGTTACATACCTGCTATTAACTGCTTCAGCATATTTGCTGGAACAGCTGTTCTAGTCAACTTTTTACTAATGATAACCTGGTTACCTGTATCAGTATTTATATTGGATGTAAAGATGTGCCAAAAAAATATAAAATTTGTAGAGGTGCTGAAAAACTCTGTTAATGAGATTTGGGATGATACTAGAATAGTTATGAATAGATTTATTATCACATGTGTAACAAAGTTTCATATAGTTTTCGTATTGGGATTAGGTGGTTTAGGGATTTACAGCATTGTTGTAGTGTTTTACACTCCAGGTCTTCAACTTCCTGATTCTAAGCAGTTCCAACTATTTCAAACTTCACATCCGTTTGAACAGTATGATATGAGATACAGAGACAAGTTCCTTTTTGAAAGACTCGGTAAGGATATAGGGACAGGTAGCAACATGCCTCTCAGATGGATATGGGGTGTAAAAGCTATTGACAATGGGAACCACATGGATCCCAATTCTAGAGGCAATTTAATTTTTGATGATACTTTTTCGATATCAGAGCCCAAGTCGCAAATTTGGTTACTAGAGTTTTGTACAAGAATCAAAGCCCAACCATTTTATCAACATACGCCAGGCTTTCTACTTCCAAACTGTTTTATAGAAAATTTTAAGAACATATTTATGAATAGACGATGTTATGATAGCACAGAAAAAATTGATAGAAAGCCTTGTTGTGAAGTTTCCCGGTTCCCTTACAAAAAGAAAGTATTTGAACGTTGCATCATACTAGCCACGGAGTCATTATACCAGACCTCTCGAGAATGGTTCATGCCTGGCGTGGCCGGTCCAAAATTTCTCCGCAGTGCCAGACCCCCGAAAATAGCGTCTATCGTCGTTGATTTCGAAAGTGTGGTGCCATATTCTATGTCGTATTTAGCAATGAACAAATTCTTTTCGCATGTTGAGAACTGGACGGAACATGAGTTGAAATCAGCACCTCGGGGCATGAAGGGTGGTTGGTTTATATCCGATTTGCAATTTTTTGATCTCCAACGCACTTTAGCCAGCGGTACAGTATTGGCTCTGTTGATATCGGCTGGGTTAGGTTTTGTGGTACTGATTCCAGCAACTTTGAGTTTCCTTGTGAGCGTGTGTGCACTAGCAGCAATGGTATTTTCGTCTACGGTTACGATAGCGATCTTAGTACTCAGCGGGTGGAAATTAAATATTTTGGAAAGTGTTGCGATATCGACCTCGGCAGGACTCGCTGTTGACTTCAGTCTTCATTATGCCCTCAGTTACACTAACGCTAACGGCATCAAAACTTCAAGGGTTAAGACAGCATTGTCAACATCAGCCGGACCAACAGCAGCCGCTGCGCTCACTACGGGGTTTGCGGGTATATTTTTGCTGAGATCTAATTTGCTACCTTACTCTCAAATCGGATGTTTCTTAGCTTTGATTATGTCTGTTAGTTGGACATATGCAACGTTCTTTCTGTGTTCTTTGTTCTGTATAGTCGGTCGCAATTCGTCTAAGGAATTCCCATCAGAAGATAGGAAAACAGTTTCCCGAGTAAGTTCTATATGTTCGGGAATTCCTAATTTAGAAAGCCACGAACTGGAGCATTTGGCGGATAGTAATCGTACAAATCTCACACATTCACACAGTCCTTCCAGTTGGAGTGCTACCACTGTCGTGTTACACGACGACTGTGACAACGCTCATAGTAAAGTTGACAAAAAAATTAGTATTACGCCTAATTTAGCTTGTGACAATGACTGAATGTACTTAAATATACATTAACTAAGTACTTAACTTACTGGCCACTCTTGAGAGTATTTTTTTACAATTATAGTATTTATAGTATTAATACATGTTGATCTAATTATGAGTAGGTAAATTTGTATTTGAATAAGATTCCATATTGAAATGTATGAAATTTAAAAAAGTTTCTGTGGCTTGGCGTTAACTAAACTGGCGGAATTTCCTGGTTGTATCGGAGATTGGAAGTGTTTGTCTGGTTTTTGATAGCGTCAATCAATGGGTATCGATAGAGGGGAGGAATTCATGTTTGAGTCTACGCTGAAAGATAAGTCCTAGATGTATTAGTTCCCATGTTCCACTGGACATGTGGACAGACGGCAGACCGACAGACAGCACGGGAAGCATGGTCGCGCGATAGACGATAAATTATCAGGCCGTCCCTATCGCACTTACAAATAGTGCGATAGGGACGGCCTGCTATTTTATCGTCTATCGCGCGACCATGCTTCCCGTGCAGGACGGCATACAGGTCGTGGCGGAACTATAAGTCCGTTTTCACATTATCCGATCCGATATCGGATGTCGGAAGGATTTCAATGGAAAACAAGATGGCGCCTGTAATGTATAGGATATCGGTCATACATTTGATATCGGATCGGATAATGTGAAAACGCACTAAAGTCGACATTTCGACAATAAAACCCTAAAAATGCAACTTTTTTATAGCATAATTCCTGTTATTTTAATAAATCATAATTATAACTTGGAAGAAGAATAGGTTCATATTCTCGTATTTACTATTCTGATAATCCGATATAACAAGGGAATACGCTTAAGTTAATAGATACTTAGACACCCAATGCCACTTTGCAATTATAATTGATACTTCTTAGGCCGTTATATTTCGGTTTATTTCTAAAATAATTCTAATACCTATTGTTTGTTTTTGTAATTTATAAATACAAATTCGTATGCTTTTCTGGTACGGTCAGCCAAGAAAGTGGTTTACCACTTTTCGACTCTACGTTAAACACATACGGTTGAAAAGTGGTAAACCACTTTTTTGGCTTAACTGTACAGAAACAAATACTTTTCAGGAATAAGCCGAATAAGTATTTAGTTACACTAATTCTCTGTTTTGTTTTTGCATACATCTAAATCAGTTAAGTATATCCCAGGATTTTTATTGATTCTTAGTCTTGAAAATGTTAATGTAATACATGCTAGGTATGTAAATATTGTACACTATCGAAATGCAAGACGTACGAATGATTATTGTGACAATAATTATCACATAAATAATTCATATACGACAATATAAATTGAAATGAGCTTAGCTTGAACGTTACAATGTGTTGCTTAGTAAAATTGTTTTAGTTACGTTAAGTTAATGACGACTGTATAACTACAATATATGTTTTTATCAAACTTTTAGATGTTTAGGATTAAAATATTCAATAAAGACAGATTGATCATAGGAATAAAAAATATTCCTAAGTATTTAACTCGCTCGATCAAAAAGCTACAAAGTACACGTAAATATTTATTCCAATGCATTTCTTATTCGTGTTTTAATACTGTTTTTATTTTACCCACGGACTGAATGTTAACTGCTGGTATTAATTTGTTAGCCATAAGTTTGCTTACTTAATTTTTAGGGTTCCGTGTTATCTTTACGCACAGACTCGCGCATATGATTATATTTTCAGTAGATACTAATCCGCCTGTGTTGAATCACAAATACTTTAATTGTAATACGTGTCAATTGGTATTAACAAGAAATTATAACCCATCGAAATTTCTCATATTTGTCAGAACGATATTTTATAAATTTACAGTTTTCTTAGAAAATTGGTGTTAGAGCTATGTAAAATGATGTTAAGTATATCAAAACCACTAAGATATCACGTGGAAAAAATAAATAAATGTATTTGTATTATATTTATAGATGGATATTAGGTACGTATAGGACGTACCTATACATATGTATAATGTTTTTTAAGTGATTAAAAAATATGTTTCCTTCCAAATGTGCACAAAATGCATTTATAGTTAGATATAGTATAGTTAAAAAGAAGCTTGCTTTCGTAAAAAATAATAATGATACTGATGATAGTCCTGATTATTGTAGTAGATAAATGAATCTCATTTCCTTCTAAAAAATTACGAATATGTATAATTTATATACTTCCTTATTTATTTCAGATATAAAATTAAATTAAAAGCCGTCATTACTGTTTGAATACTTATTGTGACGACTCGATAACGGTTTATAGCTTTTGGCTTGTATACCTGAAATATAAATTTGACTTCCTAGTTGAATTGTTATAATAACAATTATCAATTCATTTATTTTATGCAATTGTTTAACAAAAATGATCTATAGTCGGTCAAGCAAATTTGGTCACTAAAAAAGGCGCCTTTAAATTTTTCAAATTTCCCGCCTTTTTTTAGTGTCAAACACATTTGCTTATCGTTTCTCTTTATCGCTATTGTTGACTGTTGTATTCGAGTCAGTCCAAGATATGATATGTTGGCAAAGATTTTGATAGCTTTTCCTGTGCAAATGTTATTTTTAACCAACTTCAAAAAAAGGAGGTTCTCAATTTGTCGGGATGACATTTACTTAACCCTTGCAGAGGCGGGGCAAAATAGTTGTAACTTATCATGGCCTGACTCTATTACGAAACTATGTAGTTTAACCACAGCCTAACCTGACTCCAACAATAGGATTTAATAGTGTTTTATATATAAAAAATATTTTTCCCCTCACTAGCTCGGAAACACATGTTTTGTCCTTTAATACCAGCGGGTAAAAACGCATTTTATCCACTAGTGGGTAAAGTAATTTAACCTTGAATAAAGTCAAATTAACTGCTTTAAAATTGATAAAAGTAGGTGAATCTAGTAATAAAGATGATTTACCACCTGTGGAACCACTGGAAGCAGTGATAAACGCATTTTTTGCGTTATAGTTTCCTCGCTATAGTGAGGGGAAAAGTTTTGTGTTACACTCGGGTGCAAATGTATTTTACTTCTCGTGTGTTAAAAAACTCGCATGTTCAGGATTCTATTTTCGAACCACTCGCTTCGCTCGTGGTTCAAGTATAGAATCCTTTCACTTGCTCGTTTTTCAATTCCACACTCGGCGTTAAAATACAACTTTGCCCCCTTGTATAACAAATAACTATTACAACTTGTGTTAAAAAAGGTTCTCATTTTCAGGATGACATTCTCGAACCACTCGTTTCGCTCGTGGTTCAAAGTAGTTGAAAACTTTCATGGCCTGACTCTTTTCAAGTTTAACCACAGCCTAACCTGGCTCCAAAATACAACTTTGTTTTTGTATAACAAATAACTATTATGGATTATATGAAAAAAAAAACCATTAAACGATGCAGCGCCATCTACGACGTTAAAGGTTGCTTGTTTACCCTTATTGTTTTAAATCCATCCTTACACCAGCATACAATATGATGTGATAATATTGATAAACAACAGTATTTAAAAACATTTGATATTAGGTATTTACGTAATGTTACTAATGTTTTATCAATTCTGGTTGTTTACAAGTAATTGTTTATTTTTGGCAGTGTTAGGTTTTAATATATGTACTTGTTTAATATAAGATTGTAGTTTACAATACTATGTGTATAGTTTGATAAGAAATGAATGTAAAACATTGAATAAAATGTTGATTTTTATAAGAATTTATTCTTTTTTTTTTTATAGAATTAATTTCCATGCAACACAAAGCCTAGACTAGTCTGTCAAATAAATATTATCATTCAAAAATTAAAATTTTGAAAAAACCCCCGACCGCGACATTGTGGACCAATTTTCATGAAACATGGCTAAGAACACTCCCGACTAACTCAGCTTTCAAACAAAAAAAACTAAATCGAAATCGGTTCACCCGTTCGGGAGCTACGGTGCCACAGACAGACACACACACAGACAAACAGACAGACAGACACGTCAAACTTATAACACCCCGTCGTTTTTGCGTCGGGGGTTAAAAATCGCGAAAATTAAAAATTTTATCCACGTAGATAAGTGATAAAATTGTAAGCATTACCACAGTATAAGGAATATTCAGTAGTTAATCTCCGGCAGGTAGATGCGGGCGGTCTCTACTGGTACTATTAGGTAACTGTAAGTATTAGTATAACAATACCACACCAGTCAATATTGAATACACAAAAAAATATTATTCATATATTAGTCTCATAAGCGCAATACTAGATTGTGTAACGATCCCGAGCAAAATGAGATATTCACGGGGACGGTTTTTCACATCACGTATGTGGTAATTTATATGTTATACTTAGATATTATTTAAAACAAAAACCGGCCAAGAGCGTGTCGGACCACGCTCAGTGTAGGGTTCCGTAGTTTTCCGTATTTTTCTCAAAAACTACTGAACCTATCAAGTTCAAAACAATTTTCATAGAAAGTCTTTATAAAGTTCTACTTTTGTGATTTTTTTCATAATTTTTAAACATATGGTTTAAAAGTTAGAGGGGGGGGACGCACTTTTTTTTCCTTTAGGAGCGATTATTTCCGAAAATATTAATATTATCAAAAAACGATCTTAGTAAACCCTTATTCATTTTTAAATACCTATCCAACAATATATCACACGTTGGGGTTGGAATGAAAAAAAAAAATCAGCCCCCACTTTACATGTAGGGGGGGTACCCTAATAAAACATTTTTTTCCATTTTTTATTTTTGCACTTTGTTGGCGTGATTGATATACATATTGGTACCAAATTTCAGCTTTCTAGTGCTAACGGTTACTGAGATTATCCGCGGACGGACGGACGGACGGACGGACGGACGGACGGACGGACAGACAGACATGGCGAAACTATAAGGGTTCCTAGTTGACTACGGAACCCTAAAAACAAAAACGCACTTTCTACTACGTACCATTCAAGTAGGTACGTGTTTTTTTCTTAAATACTGACGAAATAGTATTTACATAAAATGTCTGAATAGATGATTCCACAATATTTAAGTAGGTACCAAACTTTCGAGATAAGATAGATCGCATCATCTACCTAAATAAAAAACAAGTATTTGGTTGCAAAGTAATTAATGTCGTTACAGGTAAATCCTTATTGATTTTAATGCATCACTGGTTTATACTGTGGCATTACAGTCCTGCTAATTAGATATCAAATTTAATTATCCTGTGAATGCAAAATTCGGAATAAACAAGAATAATTACCATGTTTATTAAAGTCCTCTGAGATAATTTATCAATTATGATATTCCTCAGCTAAAGGACAGCCTCATTGTGCTTTGTAGTGACAGGAAAATTCTTCAAAATACTGCTAGCTCTGTGTGAACACAGCTACTCATATTATAAATGTACCTTTTGGAATACACCTGATGCCAACAGCCAGGAGGTACATTTTTTATATATTTTCATGGGTAGTAAAATAATATGCCAAACATAACAAAACTTATTTTATTATATTAGTAATTTTTGTAATCAAATACAAAATAAACAGATGTATATTTATGCTTAAATATCTGTTCTTATTTTCAATATCATAAATAAATATTGAAATGCAACTTTATCCTTTTATGTAATTGTAGCTGCTGATTATAAAATTTACAGACTACACTATTTTTTTCTCCTAGTTCTCACTACAGTCCAGCCCGGGTCAACATCTTCATCCATTGGTTCCGGTTCAGGTTGTTGTTGCCTATCAACTAACTGTGGTACAGTGCCATTTGTAGGTGCATCATTACCTTCATCTTCACTACTGCTGTCTGAATCCTCACCAGGATTCATTGGTTGTCTAACATTTTGGCTCAAACCTTTTTGGCACACAGGCATTGCAGCAATTCTTGCTTGTAATTCATCTCGTTTACCCTCTCTGAGAAGTGTGAAGTATTGCAGCAGTACTATTGCCACTTCCTTAGGAGAATTATCCTCGCACATAGTATCGAATTCCTCATCCATCAAATCTTCCAACACTTCAGTCAGGTTATCAACGTCTCCTCCCAAGTTTTCAACACAGTACCGGGTTATGTAGTCTGATACGAGTTGACCTGTTTTCGGTCCGCTGGATCCCATTCCATGATCTATAGCTAATTGTAAAGCAGTCCAATTGTTTAGGACCAGATCCACTAGTGGTTTAAAATCGTCGTAAAACATAGCCATTTTTGACCATAGGTGGAAAGTGATCTTCCAGAATATTTACAAATTATGTTAGCTGGTAACAGCATTTAGCATTTCGAGTTGATGTATGTATCTTAGTCCGAATAACATCGGCTTTTTCTACTATTTCTAACACGTGTTGTCCTTTGAATTAAAAAGCAAATTTTGACACTTGTGATTGTGACAGTGACACTGACAACTTCGTTTGTATTCAGTCATAGACATTTTTGTTATTTTAAAGTAGCTAATACACGACCGCACCGCATTGCAACTTTGAAACATTTCACCTAGAAGTGAGAGCGAGAAAGAGTAACTTTTTCGATCTCTTACTTGCAGGTGGTTCGGGATGACTCTTGTCCGTTGCGATCATGTATTAGAAATCTTTGGCACACTTTATTCCACGATTAAATCAGTGCCTTAAACAGCATATTGATTTTGACATGTTTACGTCATGTCACCGTTGTTGAAATTGACAGCTGATCTGAATTGTGATTCATCTTTCACAAACAACTATTTGTGTTACTTACTCATCCTTGTATAAAATAATACTAGTTTGCTTTTGATACAGGCCAAGAGATCTAAAACAAACATGTTTTCCACAAATCCCAATTACACTAAACTAAAAACTCACCTGAGGCTTTCCATAAATCGTCTGAAATTGTTGGAAAAGAAGAAAACCGAGTTGGCGCAGAAGGCTCGCAGGGAAATAGCTGAATATATTGCTGCGGGAAAGAGTGAACGAGCCAAGATCCGGGTGGAGCATATTATAAGGTAACACATAACGTGTATTAAGTTGGCATTGATAGCTGAGATATTAGTATGGCCTTGACGAACTAAATATCAATGGTACTTTGACGATTCACCTAAGTTCATAGTACACAGAAATTAGTGCAATATTATATATATATCAGCTATGAGATCCCGTGGTCCTACGCGAAAATGGTCTAAGGTTTCTAATTGATGAAAAATGGCATTTACAGATTTTGGAAAAAACATACAGGATGCGAGAAAAAGTGCATTTTTGACAAACTTTTTTTTGACGCCCTTCGATCCCATTCCTATCCAGGATCAAAACCTTGTATGGGACCAAAAAAAAATTTCCCGCTAGAAAAGTCACAAATCGCGAAAATTTTTTCCCATATAATTTGTATGAAAAAATATTTTTTTTCATATATGGTGAATTTCTGATGCCAATCGATTCCATTCCTGTGTAATTATTTACAGAGAAGATTACATGGTAGAAGCCATGGAGATAGTAGAGATGTACTGTGACCTGATCCTGGCCCGCTTCGGGCTGGTGACGCAGATGAAGGAGCTAGACGAGGGCCTGGCCGAGGCCATCTCCAGCCTCATTTGGGTTGCGCCACGGATGCACACTGATGTCCAGGTTTGTTATACAGTAATAATAAAAGAAGTCATACAACCAAAATCAAAATCAAAATAATTTATTCAGCAAATGGCACTTTTTACATGTACATAGGTATTTAAAAAAATATTTAAAATTGAGTTGAAATTACAATTGAACTATTATATACTAACTAAGTTCTAACTAAACAATTAATTAGAGAAAGGTCCTAAATTCTTAAGCTTAGTTCTAACTTCAGACTGTCTAAACTTAAAAAAACCTTTCAGATTATTTCATACTAATGATGATCTTTTTCTGAGTGTTTTAAAATACTGTAAAATAAAAAAAATATATTGAATTTCCATAAAAATCATTTTTTATTAGGCAGTTACAGTTAAAATAATCTAAAATGACCAAAAAAGGTCTTTAAGAAATTTTACAAAATTCACAAACATTTCTAACTGCATAGCAGTGTGGACAGAGAAACTCTGTACATTCATAATTATGTAACAAAAATGTAAATAGCATTGTTTACCCAAAAGTGTGATTGAAATATAATTTGTTAATTGTTCTAGGAGCTCAAAATAATATCTGACTTGTTGACCGCCAAATATGGCAAAATATATGCAGATGCATGCAGAAATGAAAGTGTACACACAATAAGCGAGAAGTTGAAACACAAGCTGTCAGTTCAGAGCCCTCCGAAGATACTTGTGGAGCGGTACCTTATAGAGATTGCTAAGAATTACAATGTGGAGTACACTCCGGATGAGCAAGTGATGAGGGAAGAAGAAGGTATGGTATATTTTACATGAATTACTTGATTTTTTTATGTGAATGACGTTGTAATGAAAGGAAATGATAGTTTCCATTTGGTGCTGACTTTTGCATATAGACCCAGATTAAAAATCACCAATTTATAGTCAAACAATTATCAGTCTTTTTCAAAGAGTGACGAGGAACAGAAAAAAACTGTCAGAAGTTGTGGTTTAGGTCCAAGTGTCAACTAACTGAAAAATAAATTAGACAAGCATACCTACCAATTGTTAATGATAACTATTGATATAAGCTTATTTTCAAATTTAAAAATTCACACCTCTGATAGGATGCAAACCTGTGACCTGGATTCTGTCGATGATTAACTGTGTCACAGAGCCCTGCTGAATATAGGCAAATTTTTCAATGCTTCCCTCAATAGGCTAGTTTCCTACTAGTCACATCAGCTTCTTTTTAAGAACTGTCAAAACGATTTGCTAATATGGAATTACTATGAAATACTGAGGAGTGATGTCACAGTCAATTCATTTACTTTACATCTTTCTCTTTGACTTATTAAATAGAAATTATGATTAAACAAAACTACTCTCCATATATTTGTTATAATTATGTGGTGCTTTATTTCTTGCACTGCATAAAATATTTTATTATATGTATAGGAAATATGTTTCTGCATGATAAAAATAAGTTCAATATTAGCTGTCATAAATGCCTCCTTAATAAATCATAGAAAAAATTGTATTGAAAGGCCACCACCATGGTATATATTTGTTGTATTATTCTTGACTACACTACATGTGTCAGTAGGACGAGACGCGATGCTGATCGACATCAACGGGCCGCCGATGCCGCCCGGGTTCATCGGCTTCCCGCAGCCGCCCGCCCTGCCGCAGCTGCCCAACCTGCCCCCGCCCACTGTCACTCCGTTCAGCTATCCTTCCGTGAGTACACTCGTAGTTAGCCTAAATTGAAATATTTTATACTCATCATTTTTAGTCCTTGCTTCTGAGTTTCTTAAGTAGGTATTTAATTACTTTTGAGGTTCGTAATCATTCACATAGAACAAGCCGCCGCATGAAGTGACTGGTATAGCCTGGCAAAAAAAGAGTAAAAAAGCCTCCGTCTATGTAAACCGTTTTACATGTGGCAACTATTCTGACACTTTTCTATGATAAGTGTTGCTACGATAAAAAATAACCATTCCATTTCTACTCTTTTTTGCCAAACTGTATGTGTAGACGTATCTCGGGTGAAGTAATCCCGCTGGCTACCACGTTTCCATAGACAGACGTGCTTCTCGTGCCATTTATGGCGCCTGTTGATGTTTTAAAATAACACCTTGGGCTATCAAAATGATTGATTGTAATATGTTATGTACCAGGGTCCGTCCGGCGGCAAGGCGGGCGGCTTCATCGCGCCGCCCGGCCCGAGCGGGCCCGCGGGGTACGCGCTGCCCCCCGGCGTCGACTCTAAGGACCTCAGCAACAGCTTCTTACAGGTACAGTAATATGTGCAACCTCACACTGGGACTAAAACAAACAGATACTCGATAGTTTGCTTTTCTTTCATTAACATTGTTTGCTTTGTGTTTTCCTTCATCGTCATCACGCTAGAAGTCTAGATTGTAAAGTCTTGTTTGGCCAGTTCAGCCTGACATAGTTATTAACTAACATATCTACACACAAGCTTATTGGAAACTTAGAATGTAAATAATAGGTTGCTTTCTATGATTAATTTTGTTTGCTTTGTGTAGTTTGTGTTTTAGTTCAACACTCTAGATTCTAAGTCTAGTTTGAATGCTTTGTCACACATAAATACCTAATTAACCACTAAATGCAACATTCTTCGTTATTAGTCTTTTTGAATAATTGTATCTTTCTTTCTGTCTCCTGTATGTTCTAAACTTGACGCTCTATGCGTCAATTTTGTTCTGGCTGTTACTTTAATTCACCATTCCTACCATCATATAAGTGGGTCTGTTCATAATTACAATCAAATGGTCACTAAATCTAAATACATACTTTGTTAATGAGCTCCATTTACAATACAGGTTACAATTATTTATGCACATCTTACTGTGATCCATGGTTTACTGAAACCTTTTTGTGATGAGCCTACCTTTCCCAATCTTTTAATTTAGTGTTGTAATATTTTTCGAGTATGCTACTCTTACCTTTTCTTGCAGGAAGAGATGCACAACCTGCCTCCTGCTTACGACAGCATTAATCATGATTTGGTAATATTTTAATTTTATTTTTTTAATTGCATGTGTGTTTGCATGTAGTTATGTTATGGCTACACATAAAGTAACTGTATCGGTTAATTTTTTTGTCTGTACGAAAGTATTTATAAAAATAAGTAGACATAAAATGTGCTCTAAAAAGTATGAAACAAGATGAATTGTTTTTGAAATTATGCCGAGTGTATTCTTTTCAATACATAAACTCAATGTTATAATAAGTTTGATTAGAGATCCGAAGCATGGTTTCTCGGAAAGAAAGAGATTATTAGAGAAATGTGTCTCGCTTTGCTATTATAACTTCTACAAGCTGCTGTTTACAGATGCTAGTTATAGATGCAATTCTGTAGTCTGCCGTCTCAGTCGGTCGCCCTTCGTTGTTGGCAGCTTTTATTCTATAACTGTTTTATAACACAGCTTACTGGACTATTCTCATAAATTAAATACGGGCCAATTCACAAGAGCTGGGGACCGATCTTTGAATTTCGAACGCACGAATTCGCCGTTCGAAAATCTCTGGATAATGACGAAACGCTGTTTTTGAAAGACGGACTGCCATTTTAAATCTAGTGGTAGTGACTACTCGATTTCGATTATGTTAGTAGAATTTAAATCGCTAGTAGTGGAGATATTTTTAAACGAAGTTCATGAAAAATGATCGACATTCAAAAATAGGCCCCCTGGCACGAATGGAACGAATGAGGTGGAATAAGTGAATCAAAATATCTATGTATGACAGCTTATCCAATAAAATAGTGGCTCTCGACATGTATATATGAAGTAGATTTGTATCGAGTAGCTATACAGGTGTCATTTATACAATCAAAGTTTATTGTTTCCATTTGTGCCAGCTTTCGTGAAATGACCAGCGTGCGTAGTCAAATGGCACTCGTAGATATCTATCTCTATCGCTCTTGCTTATTGGCGTGACAGAGCCAGACCTTTCGCGGCGTTTCGTTTTCGTTTCGCGTCGTAGAAACGCCATTCGGCTACGGCACTACTAATTTACGTTAAAATTTTCAGCCCAGTCACGTACCGAACCCAATGCCGCCAACAGCGCCAACGCCACAGCCGCGCGCGCGCATGCCCCCCTCCCACAGCTTCCCGGAGCTGCCGGAGCTGCCCTCCGTGCCGTCCGACACGCTGCCCGCCACGCCCCGCGCGCCGCACGCCGCCGCCCCGGCCCCCGACGAGATCGACTTCGAGGACTTGAACCGGCGCTTCGAGGAGTTGAAGAAGAAGAAGTAGTCAGGAGAGTTAGGTAGGGCTGAACAAATTGAGATCCGCTTCGTCATAATAATTCACGTTGATTATAGTTGGTACCGTTTCAATACGACGCGCGACAACCGGCCCCTCTATCACAACTTGCCTTGTCGCGCGCGAGTCCATACTTGAAGTCGCGCTTGATGTATGGACTGGGCTAGCACATGATTGCCGCGGAGTATGTCGCGGCGAGATAGACTACCCGTCCTTATGTTATTAATAAAATTAGACAAAGACGCGTCATCTATCTCGCGGCGATATACTCTCGCGATAATCATGTGCTAGCCCTACTGGAGTACCAAGTCCGTCGAAAGTTTTTTAGCAAATTATACAAGACATACAGTAAGGCTCTAAAAAAAATTGAGTACCGCTGCGCTAAAGGGTCATATACATAAGCAAGTTAATTTAATGTAACTGTGAACAGACTATAGTCGAAGGGTTACCTTCGACAAAAAATGTAATTACATATATAAAGCGAAATTCTTCCATCATTACGTATAGCCCTCTCTGTGATATCTATGTGACACAATTCCATAGAGGAATCTCAAAATCCTCAAACATAATTAACAGTAATCTCATTGGTTGCACTTAAACGGCTATTTATAATTATAACTGTGAGAGTTAACTTGGAGGTAATATCAAAATCAAAATATAGCTTTCTTATGCTTTTGTATTTTTGTTATAGATAACATAACTGTCTGTTGAAATGAATAATTATAAGAAATTATTCATTTTGCGCAATTCATATGCATTGCAGTATTGCTGTATTTTCCCTGATGATACGCCACACGCGTTAAATCCATGTCACAAGTATTTATTCTTAAATATTCAAAATATTTTTTTTAATGAATTTTATGTTTTTTATAAGACACTTCATACATTATGTTTGTCGCATATTTCATCGTTATCCATTACATTCGAATTATGCAATCACAGTTGACTGTCTGACAAGTTGTTTTTGCCAGACTATATGTGACGTTTTTATGAAAAAGTACCAAAATGTCGCTTAAGCATAAGGACTGTAACAGGTAATTCGTATAGATACAACTAAACTTCATCCTTATGGCACAGAATATATAATAGTACAAGTACAGAAGGCCCACTGCTTTGATGTTTACGAAATGCCGCCTTTTTAAATACCTACAAAATTCTTACAAAGAAACGAGCCGCACGTGCGCGGCGTCCGGCGATAGGGTTACCTATGGATTAAAACGAATTAATACTCACATAAAATGTTATACTATTATATTCAAGTCTTGGGTACTTTCTAGGTATATATACTGTTTTTATATATTTTTGTTCAAGTTCCAACATTACAAGCCTTATTGAACTTTTTCGTGGGACATAATTAGTAGTAGATCTGTGTAAGAATGCCCGATGGTATTTATTTTATTCATGATGTCTATTTAACTAAGTATTATTAGCCATTCGACACGCGGACATCGCATATGAACCTTAAAAAATCTCGCGACATAAAGTAACAATAGAAAGTGCGAACGTGCATTCCGTGAGAACGCGCGCCACCCCTGAGTAGGCCGCGAACTCGCGGCCGCCAGGATGTACTTGTAGCGCGGCGATAGAATCGCGGAGTGAGCCGCCCCTGCTTATGGTAACTTGGTAAGCGACAATGCGGTACCTCTTATTTGAGAATGTCACCTGCGATTGTGCATTCGAAGTTCTCATTAGTGTTCTCCATTTTAGTTGTAATAAAATGATAATATTGATAATGTAATCTATATGAATATACTTTAAATGCTAAGGGCCCATTTAGACGGTACGAGAACTCGCATACGAGTTTTATTACATTGTGGTATTTGATGGCTGTGCAAAATTGTATGTAGTTCAACAGCCCGCAATGTAACTAAAATCGTATGCGATTTCGCACGCCGTCTAAATCAGGCCGAAAGGTACATTCGAGTGTTGTAAAATAAAATTATTTTTTTATATTAAAATTATTTAATCTTTACTATTGAACATAAACACCGCTGTTATCGATACGTAGCAACTGTAAATTATGTATTATAATAACTTTATTACATATTAAAATAAGATTATTAAATAGTGTTTATATAAGTTTGTGTTTCTCTTGAAACTGGGCACGTGACCGGTATATGTACGACAATTATTGCTTTAAAAGGCGAATAGTTTGTGACCCACATATAGATAGATAAATAATAATATAAGTATTTAACCGATTCAATTGTAAATTATGTACTATAATAACTTTATTACATATTAAAATAAGATTATTAAATAGTGTTTATATAAAGTTTGTGTTTCTCTTGGAACTGGGCACGTGACCGATATATATACGACAATTATTGCTTTAAAAGGCGAATAGTTTGTGACCCACATATAGATAGACAAATATAATTGTTTAACCGATTCGTAGCGTGGTCCATTTTCGGAAACTTTCGTAAAAAAAACTCGATGACACGCCTCTCGTGTCATCCGCACAGAAACGGTTAATTGCTTTTGACAAGACGTCAACACACAACACTAAGGGCCAGTTGCATCAACCACATTTGACAGACACACACATCGTCACTTAGCAGACTTCTATGTAGGCTTGTGCCGTTTCGTTCGTTGATCGGATCGCTCCGATCTCGTCCAATCGCTCCCACGAACTAGTTCGCTCTTTTAGGTCTTTTGCTCATTTAGTTCAGCAGACCAGCGACCACTGCGGTCGGAAAGATCAGAACGAATGGGACCGAATAGTGTCAAAATGATACGAATAGTCCACAGATAGTAACATTCCGGGCCCAAAGGTTGTAAGTAACCGAAGTTTAATATGAAAACTTGACTTTTTTTGATGCTCTGCTAAGTAGCTCTCGCTCTCGGTCGGCGCAGTCACACACTCGTTCTCGATCCAAACCGCTCGCGCTCGCCGATCCTATAATGAACTAAATGAGCAAAGACCGATTCTCAGAGCACGGAAAGATTCAGTTCATTTCGGTCATTGATGGGATTTTATTCCTAACAGTTCATAGTTCGTGAACGACACAAGCATACTTCTATGAAATTTATCATACAATAAAATTTAATGAACGCTTTAACGGTACCAGACGGTTTGGTGCAACCGGCCCTAAGTAAGAATAAGCGAAAATGATTCGCTAATTAACAGCCTTATGGAGAGTATCTTACAGCGAAAAGAGTAATATAAGCGTAATAATTGTACGTTTTGAGGTAATGAACATTGTAACTGTTTCATAAAAGATATCACAATCTGGCAGTACATAGTTAAATAAAGTAAATAACACACAAATTAATACATATTACTCTCTTCGTTGTCTTTATAAAAATCTTTTCTCGTGCGAGCCATTATAAAAGGCTGATTACACTTGTACGGCGATCTACTGGCGTCGCCAGTCCTTGAGACGGATTTGCACGGCGGTGATACACGTATTATAGCGATCCGAGCCTCGCAAGATATAAACTACTCAAATTATACCAATGCATCAGGCCCTTTTATTGTGAAGAAATTCTGTCATGCTTTCCGATCGCATTTCTCGCTCTATAACATAAACTGAAAATCGGATTTTTGAGAAAATAATGTAGAAACATCGTAGATCCCAACTTATATAGTATTATTTTGCTTGTATTTCCTAATGCGAGTCGTTTTAAAGGCCAGGGACTTGCCTTGAGAACACGGTGACTGTTTTTCTCGTTAACAAATTGTGCGAATCGGATTTTAGTGAAAACCGATGATGTAGAAACTTCTTCATATGCTAATGCAAGTCGTTATTATAAAAGGCTGAGTATCTGGCGGGAGCAGACTGCGATCTTGTTGGCGTCGCCACTGTCCTTCTGGAGTCGGTTGTGCACGGCGGGGTTAGAGACAATCTTGGTTTGGATCACGAGGCGGTTGGGCGCTTCGGCGAGCAGCGTGCCGAGACCGACTAGGCCCCTGTAAACAAAACTTGTATGAGGACGGCGCGTAGACTCTTTGTCACGTGCAAAAGTGCAACAGTTTAAGGGCCAGTTGCATCAACCACATTTGACAGACACATCATCGTCACGCAGCAGACGACTGTGGAAGTTCCCATACAATAAAATTTAACGAACGCTTTAACGGCGACAGACGGTTTGATGCAACCGGCCCTTAATGTCATTTTACAAACAAATCTTGTCGGCGGGGGTGAGCTATTCTCCTTTTAACATGACATATATTTAAAGTCACATACAGGTCGAACGCGATTAATTAACATTATTTTACCTTTTTTCCCAACGTATGTGACTTTAAATATGTGTACAAAGCGCGAGAACTTTAGTGTTATATAACATGACATAATTTGACATGTCTGGGTACGTATAGCCGAATGGCACAAACGCTCACGAAACGAAACGCTCGTAGACATCTATCTCTATCACTCTTGTGTATTGGCGCGACACAGCCAGACTACCTTTTGCGGCGTTTCGTTTTCGTTTCGCGTCGCAGAAATGCCATTCGGCTACAGCACCAGACGTTATATTAATATGGGACTAGCTCACCCCGCCGACCAAGCTAATTACAAACAAATAAATAGACTTTATTTCAGAACTAATCGCTGCTATTTGTTACTGATAAAGCAACATTGTGTATTTACCTGAAATAAGCTTCATTGTCTGTAATCTTGCTAAGCAGGTTCAGAATGCCTTCTGCGAGGTCGGCCGAGTCGCTCTGTTGCGCGAGGGCCACTGACAAGTTCAATAAGAGAGACGCCGCTGCTATCTGTTAGTAATAAAAAGAATTTAGAATTACGATTAATTTTACCAAATTGTTCGCATTGTATGGTTCCAATATCGGACGTCGGAAGGATTTCAAAGGCAAAAATCAAAGATGGCGGCTTAAATGTTATGGGATAACGGTCCTACATCCGATGTCGGATAATGCGAAAACGCACTAAGCGTAAAGCCAGGTTTAGACGAGCAAGTTCTTGCTGCAATAAATTGAGCAATAACTTGCGTTTTTGTTTACACTACATGCAATTTTTGTAGCACAAGTTACATCTGCAAGCTGACAAGCAAGTTCTTGCTGGAAGATTTTGCAGGACTGTTTATATTAGCAATAACTTGTGGCAACTTTTGTTGCATCAAATCGTTGGTCTGTTTAGACTACCTGCAATTTTTCTGTCGCAAGTCTCTTTTAGAAGTTATTAGCAAGATCTTCCTGGCAAGTTCTTGCATACGTGTTTAAATGGGACAAGTGTGTTGGCGATTATACCACAAGTATTTACAAATTTAAAATGCCCGCTCATAGTAAAATGCGTGCATCTGCGGCGATAATAATAGTAGTGGGTAAGAAAACACGGAAGAATCGGAAGTTGGTAAAAGATTGGATTTTAAGACGAGATGTTATAGGAATACAACGCAATTTATTAATCGAACTACGATAAAAAGAAGAACTTTCACGGTATAAAAAATTGTATAAATGAGTGAAGAAAACTTTCATTTTTGCTTGAAACTTTTAAACCATGTATTGAAAAACAAATTACCAATATGGGTAATAATAAATGTGTTAATATAATCAATAAATTTAATTAAATAAGTACCCATATGAAGTGAATTAAGTCGTTTTTTTAAAGTAGCTTCTAAACTTGACAATTCAATTAAAATGCATATGAACCCTCATTGTAAGTTACCATGGAGTTTTCAGCCGCAGCATGTGTATTGTGTATGTTGCCCAGTAGTATTATTTTTATTCCCATTTGCTTGTGTACACTTCATTTGACCCTTGACCGCTTTTACGTTGTTCCTCTTTTTTTTTAATTCTTGACCAAATTGGGTTTTCAAATTTGAAAAACTTTTTGTTTATTTCAATATTCGTAGTATGGAATTCTACGGCTAGATTAGCCAAAGCTGTTTTTTTCCTAATTTTGTTTCGATAATCTTTACACTTTGTGTCCCATAATTCTCCATGTTGCTCATAGTGCGATATCAATTTGATGACTTTGTCACGGGTCTAAACTTTTCTATCCGACATGCCAGCAAGAAAACTTTATTCCGTCGATAAAATAAACACAGAAGTTATTGCAGGGATATCTAAAATGTGTTTACACGTTGTACTTGCGGCAAGTGTTGCAAGTTATAAAACTTGCAAGAAGTCAACTTGCGGCGACTGTTTACACATGTACATTACATTGCAAAAGTATTGTTCTACAAGTTTTATTGCTCGTCTAAACGTGCAAGTTGTACAACCTACGATAATTGCAGAAGTTACTTGCCGAGTCTATTTTTTGATGTTTACACGCAGAGCTTGCAGCAAGCTAGCGGAAGTTGAAAAAATACAGAAGTTAGCTGTTTACACGACGCAAGTCACTCGTGGAAGTCAACTTCTGCAAATTTAATTGCTCGTCTAAACCTGGCTTAAGCCAGGTTTAGACGAGCAAGTTCTTGCTGCAATAAATTGAGCAATAACTTGCGTTTTTGTTTACACTATATGCAATTTTTGTAGCACAAGTTACATCTGCAAGCTGACAAGCAAGTTCTTGCTGGAAGAGTTTGCAGGACTGTTTATATTAGCAATAACTTGTGGCAACTTTTGTTGCATCAAATCGTTGGTCTGTTTAGACTACCTGCAATTTTTCTGTCGCAAGTCTCTTTTAGAAGTTAATAGCAAGATCTTCCTGGCAAGTTCTTGCATCCGTGTTTAAATGGGAGAATTATGTTGGCGATTATACCACAAGTATTTACAAATTAAAAATACCCGCTCATAGTAAAATGCGTACATCTGCGCCGATAATAATAGTACCTAGTGGGGAAAACACGGAAGAATCGGAAGGGGGTAAAATATTGGATTTTAAGACGAGATTTTATAGGAATACAACGCAATTTCTTAATCGAAGAACCTTCACGGTATAAAAAAATTGTAAGAATGAGTGAAGAAAACTTTAATTTTTTTCTTGAAACTTTTAAACCAAGTATTGAAAAACAAAATACCAATATGCGGGCTGCTTTTCCATCTAGGGTGCGACTTTACATCACACTTCGATATCTAGCGACAGGTAGGTAAATGACGAATGTGTGTATGTTGCCCAGTAGTATTTTTTTTATTCCCATTTGCTTGTGTACACTTCATTTGATCCTTGACCGCTTTTACGTTGTTCCTCTTTTTTTTTAATTCTTGACCAAATTGGGTTTTCAAATTTGAAAAACTTTTTGTTTATTTCAATATTCGTAGTATGGAATTCTACGGCTAGATTAGCCAAAGCTGTTTTTTTCCTAATTTTGTTTCGATAATCTTTACACTTTGTGTCCCATAATTCTCCATGTTGCTCATAGTGCGATATCAATTTGATGACTTTGTCACGGGTCTAAAATTTCCTATCCGACATACCAGCAAGAAAACTTTATTCCGTCGACAAAATAAACACAGAACTTATTGCAGGGATATCTAAAATGTGTTTACACGTTGTACTTGCGGCAAGTGTTGCAAGTTATAAAACTTGCAAGAAGTCAACTTGCGGCGACTGTTTACATGTGGACATTACATTGCAAAAGTGTTGTTCTGCAAGTTTTATTGCTCGTCTAAACGTGCAAGTTGTACAACCTACGATAATTGCAGAAGTTACTTGCCAAGTCTATTTTTTGATGTTTACACGCAGAGCTTGCAGCAAGCTAGCGGAAGTTGAAAAAATACAGAAGTTAGCTGTTTACACGACGCAAGTCACTCGTGGAAGTCAACTTCTGCAAATTTAATTGCTCGTCTAAACCTGGCTTTAAGAGACATGTCTGCGTAAGTAATACGCGGCGCGTCGAATAAGATCGCTACGAGCTCATACAAATTCAAACAAGTACGCTCTGTGGTGAGTGGCTGAGTTTGCTTTGTTGTATGGCAACACGGTTAAAACAACGTCAACATATCAATTTCAAATAAACTTCTTCGTAGATTGATAGGAGCTACGATCTCTTGTGAATCACTACGGTCGCTTGTAAATCAAAATGTTTATATTATATTCTTGTCCTTGTCTAACATGCGCGTTGGCACTGAGCTGTGTGAGACAGATAATGCAGTGAACGAGCGACTCTCGGGCTGCTAGGACTAAGATCTCGCCAGTCAGGTGCTGTCACTAATATATCTGTCTCTACCTTGCCTGTACGTTGACGCTGAGCTGCCAGAGACAGAAGATGCTGAACATTCTCTACTATATCTGTCTCTATTTTACCTGAGCGTTGGCGCTGAGCTACGTGAGACAGATGATGCAGTGAACTAATGACTCGCGCGCGGTTAGGACCAACATTTCGCCAGTCAGACGCTGTCACTAGTGTATTTGTCTTTCTCTATCTTGCCTGCACGTTGGTGCTGAGCTACTATATCTGTCTCTATCTTACCTGAGCGTTGGCGCTGAGCTGCGTGAGACAGATGATGCAGTGAACTAATGACTCGCGCGCGGCTAGCACGAGCATCTCGCCGGGCAGGTCGCTGAACGCGTTCACTAGCACGCGCATCGCTAGCATTTGGTTCGCTGGGATATTGCCTGAAAATAAACATTTAAATCAAGTCCAAGATTAAGGTGATCTGAAACTATAAAAGTCTTGAAGTCCCTTATTTCAACTACACCATTAAAATTATGTAGCCCAACAAATTAGGGCATAAGGAAATTGAGAGAAAAGACAAAGTGCTAATATTTGTGGCCAAAACGAGCGATTTAAGATTAAATAATTGAGAACTTTAGCGGAAAATTTTAAGAAATGGACATTCTTCTCAAGACAATTTTGGCACTATTTGCAGACTGGTAGAAACATGCTGTTATATGCAAAATAGTACAAATAGGTATCCATACTAATATTTTAAATGGGAAAGTGTGTGTGTCTGTTTGTTTGTCGGTCTTTCATGGCAAACCGGATAGTTGAAGGGATGGAGAGTGACATATGTAGGATACTTTTTGTTAGTTCTAATCCCCCACTTCCCTAAATTGGGGGGGGGTGTAATGATTGGTATAACTTTTTTTGGTATAGTAACATTTGATATAACAACATTTGGTATACACCGTGTTTCCGGTAACACTCAAAACCTCCGACACCCCAACTGATTTTTATTTTTTTAAACTCATCTAGAGTATTCATCTTTTAATCTGATGGTTACTTTTTTTTTAATTGAATTTTTAATTTTTTGTACAGCTCTACTTGACTTTTAGCTCTACACTCAATAAAATAATTGCTAACTTCCACCATAAACCACAAAACTATTTATTTGTGTACGTTACTGCAACGACATAAGGTTTACCAATAGACAGCTAAGATGTCACTGTAAAACACTTTAAAGCTTTGTCACAGTAAACTTCAAATTGGACAGGTAATCGCAGTAAGCAAATTTAAACCCAATGTTTAAAATGACAAGGTTGTAATTAGGTACGAGTTCAATTTGTTATGACTTATGATAAACATTAAGATTAAACTGACAAACAACGTCAAACTCGTAGCGAAAAAATAATCGTCCAAGTAACCAGCCAGTATTTATACCCCTAAATACTGAAAAAGGTAAACAACCTCTAGCAATGCGATATACACAATGTTGTCTTACGAGTACAATAGAATAGGCACGTAAAAAATAACTAATAATACAAATTTAAATAAAAATATTACCCCCATCAAGATATAGCTCAATCGATTCTACTCTCGATTCTGAACAAACTGTTTTCAGGTTTTTAGTGTTAAGTGAAACACGGTGTATATTTAAAGGATATAATTACTCATTTGACATAATTAACATTTGGTATAACCACAAAATATCTATTTTTATTTTGTATAATCATTATTTCGTATAACACTTATTTATAATAACCGTTATATGGTATAACTATCTATTGATATACGACTAGTATAATATAACTAGCAAACAGTATAAAATATTTCATGAATTAATTTTATTCTTTTTTGAAGGGATCACAGTTCTAACCTAACCTAACCTACTTTTCTGATAGCAGTACCTATGTTTAAGGGTCACAGTTCTAACCTAACCTATTTTTCTGGTAGCAGCGCGTTCTGTATAGGGGTCACAGTTCTAACCTAATTTACTTTTCTGGTAAGTGATGGATTTAATTTATTGTACATTTTTTGTTATTCTAACTGTGCTTTAGAAAGAATTTGTGTTATACAATTTGTTTATTATCGGAAATAAGCATTATACTCAAAGTATGTTATAATAAATGTTATTCGAAAAAATGGTCATTATATTAAATAAGAATTATACAATTTGTTAGTATATTATTTGTTGTTATATGATTCAATAATTATATCAAATGATCGTTATAACGACTAAAAATATATCAGAAAAAGTTATATCGATCGATACGCACCCATTGGGGGGGGGGTTGGAGGTTTGTATGCAGCATTACGCAATTTTAGAATTTAACGCGCACGAAGCCGCGGGCAAAAGCTAGTATGTTTATATTTTAAGACACACCTGGAGCTAATAAAGTCATTAAGTATTTGACGAAGTCGGGCCCATAGGTCGTGTCGAATATTTGACCGTTCACTTCTTTGTTCCTAACCGCTAACCTCGTCACGTCCAATACTGGGAAGAGGATTTCTGAAAGTGTAAAGAAATAACTTTAAATGGATGTTATTGAGGCTCTGGTGTAAAAGGGTACAAGTCTCGCGGAGCGCAGGTGAAAAACGGCGTATGTCCCATATATGAGTTATGCCGTTTTTCACCTGCGCTCCGCGAGACTTGTACCCTTTTACACGAGCCACATTATTGTTCTCTGCACAGTTGCATAATGAAATTATTTAAAACATTCGAAGCGTTTATAGGTTTTATACAGAGTGCATTTTGATAGAGGGGTCACTTAGAGCAGCACCAGCCCCCGTGTCAAAATACCTATCAAAATACACCATTTTATATGAAGCATTAATTGAAAAAAAAAAAATGAATGGATAGAAAAGTGGTATTACCTTTTGGCCATTCTAAAGTTTTCTTTAATAATGCTATCGTTTCTGGATTGTAAGTGCTATTCTGAAACAAAAAAAAAACTTTGTCAAATAGTGTATACTTATAAGATAAATGCGTTTTTATCTTACAAAATTAGGGTTCAAATCAAATATTTAATTGCGTTGTTTTTTTTTTGTAGTCAATGTCCATACTACCATACGTAAGTAAATTATAAATCGAAATAGATATCGTACATCAAAGAAAAGGCGATCAAGTCCACTGGTGGCGAAGCCGAGAATCGAACCTGGGTCTGGGACATACACGACTAACGTGGTGGTGGATTTAAAGGCTTAGTTTTGTAGTTTTTATAGAAAGCTCTTTTGAAAACCTCAAATAAGGATCGGTACATCTTACTTACCAGTTCGCCTAATTTGACAATATCAGCTAATTGTTGTTCAGTCAGAGCGCTCAGCCCATCGCCAACTTTGCTGTTGAATTCTTTCAGCTTGTCATGGATCGCTGTCAGGTTCGCTTGGTCAAATCTGGAATGTATTAAAGGAAATTAATTCGCTTACCCAATAAGTACCTTATAAAAGTAAACAAAGTCTCCGGCCTCGTCTGCCTGTGTGTCTGTATGTATGTTCGCGATAAATTAAAAAACTACGGAACGGATTTTTATGCGGTTTCCATTTACGAAGGGAGGAATTCTTGAGGATGGTTTAGATGTGTACTTTGTTAAGATTTTGTGTAAATTGGTCGGAAAATTGCGATATTTACTCATCAAGTCGGAAAAATTCACGACGGCTGACGCTTGTACTTACAATGTATGGTGAAGAAGTTCTTCCACTGTCACTCACTAAGACTTCCCGATGGTCTGGATCCGTTAGATCATTACCCCCCCACTTTTTATGACTGATTCGACTCTTCACTCATGACTGATGATGATCCGAGTTAAACGATAATCATACTTTAGATAGTTCCGTGTTTGTGAATCAGAAACAGCCCACTACTGTTGGGATGTGAACTGTTACGGCCCAGCCACGACATTGGTCTAAGCGCGACAGCGGTGAGCGGCAATTATACGTGCGAATGAAAAGTTCCATCGCTGTGTCTCGCTCCAATGTATGGCCGCCGCTCACCGCTGTCGCGCTTAGACCAATTATTACCTGATGTAGGCGTCGTGCGGTATGAGCGGCTTCTCATCAGACTGCGGGGCGGGCTGCGTGGCGGCGGTGGAGTAGGCGCCGGCGCCCGTGAACGGGTCCGCGGCGGAGGGCGCGGGCAACCCCGCGGCGCGGGACTCCGTGCCCGGCACGTAGCGGGACTCCCCGGTGAAAGGGTCGAAGTATCTGCGATACGATTAAATTCAATACGGATAAGTGTGCCATAAGAAGAAGTGTGTCTGGCCTTTATATTTGACCTTTTTACTCATTGTCACAGGTGTTTTTGCGAGTTTATATTTTGCTAAGTGCTACTCGTGATCAGTAATAAACGTATACACTTTGACATAGGTAAGCGTGCTCCACCGTAGACCGCATCATCACTTACCATCAGGTGTGATCGTGGTCAAACGTCTACCTATTCATACAAAAAAAAAACTTTCAATAAACATTGATCATCGGTTTATACAGGCCAAATCTGAAGATCCGACACACTTCTCATTATGACACAATTACCCATATTGATCTTATTGTTGTAGATTTGTGCTCAAGCCGAGACTTCTAATGTGTAAATATATATTGGTTTTACATACATACACATAATCACGCCTGTTTCCCATAAAGGGGTAGGCAGAGCACATGAACTACTAAGTTTCAGTGCCACTTGGCAAAAAGGGGTTGAAAGAAATCCAAATCGTGACATTGCAGTGATAGGTTGCCAGCCTCTCACCTACGCCAGAATTTAACCCAGATCCTACAGTCGACTTCTACGACACCCACGGGAACAAAGGAGGTGGTGAAAGTCTTAAACCGTCACCACACGGGGCATATTGGTTTTATAGTCTGAAAGTCACTTCGTCAAAAAAAAGTAAGCGCAAGAGTTGGCTTTCCCAAATTTGAATATCTTTTTTTCGAAAAAAATTAAAAAGTAGTAGAAACTTTCAGATTAACATTTGTATGTTAGACTAGTGTCTTCAATGCACTCTAACTCTTTGGCGCTCGAAGTAGTTAAAACTTACCCATTACTTGAAGCGGGCAGCGAATCCAACTTAGCATTTGTGATGATGAAGTTTGCAACTTGTTCTAAATACACTTGAGGCAAATCATGTCTGAAACAATGAAAAAAATTAAATTACAGCTTGGCAAAAAAGAGAGTAGAAATTGACATCGTCATGTCATCCCTTTCTTACCAATATGTGTGAAAAAACGTGACCACACTACTTTATTTATTTTTTATTTATTTAACCTTTATTGCACAACATAAAGTACAAATGGCGAACTTAATGCCTTAAGGCATTCTCTACCAGTCAACCATTGGACCAAACAGAAACTTACAATTGGTGCGGAAAATAAAACAGAAATTTAAATAGATATAAGTCACTATCTAAATACTATATGCATCATCAATATACATACATAAATAAGTACAATCATATACATACATAAACTAACTAAAATATATAATATACATATATATACATATATATAGTACCCATTTAACCATTACTGTCTAACAACGGTGTACCTGCGAGAAGTGTTTACGTAATTGACGTTTGAAGGAAAACTTGCTCTGTGCTTGTCGTATTGCGAGAGGGAGATCGTTCCAAAGACGAATTGCCTGCATAGCGAAGGAGTTGGACATGAACCCGGTGCGATAGAGGGGGATAGCGAGCTTAAGGCTCCGAGACTTACGAAGATCGCAATCGGGACGAGGAGTTATAAATTGAAATTTAGATCGAAGGTAATCTGGTGCAGCTGGATCAAACAGGATAGTATAGAGCATGCAAAGTATTCTAGACGACCTACGCTCGCGGATCGGGAGCCAGTTTAGTTTTCGGCGGAAGATGGAAATATGGTCGTACTTTCTGAGCCCGTAGATGAATCGGATGCAGTTATTAAGCAAACGATCCAATTTATTTAGTAATTCCTGCGTAATGTTTGAATAACATACGTCACCATAATCTATTACAGGCAATACTAACGCCTGAATAAGGAGCATTTTCGTGCTAACCGGCAAAAAGTGTTTAAGCCTGTAAAAAGACCGCAGCATATTCGTTACCCGGCGACAAACATCCGAGACTTGCGGAGCCCAAGACAGACCACTATCCATTAATAGACCCAAGTTTCTCACTTCCGGCGCGTAAGGAACCACACTGCCCGCGTAAAGGATCGGAGCCAACTGATCGACATTTACTAAAGAAAGCAAGCGAGGACTTCCGAATATGATGGCTTGACATTTGTCCGGATTAACATTGATGCCGAAATTACGAGACCAGGTAGAGATATTGGCCAAATCATTATTAATTTTCGTCACTGCTTGTTTTAAACGAGGTAAATCAGTTTGCGTATATATTTGTAGGTCGTCAGCGTATAAATGATGAGAGCAGAGGATCCTAGAAGTGATTAGATTTATGAAGACAGAAAAAAGGAGAGGAGACAGAATGCCGCCCTGAGGAACGCCAGAAGTCAGTTCACGCCAATCGGAGATAGCATCATCCGCCCTGACCGCCTGATGACGATCCTGAAGATAGGAAGAAAACCACTCGGTCACTGTTGATGAGATGTTTAGGTGTCTTAATGTAGCAAGTAACAAGTCATGATTAACTGCATTGAAAGCATTGGAAAAGTCGATCAAGACTAGCACTGTTAACTGAGATGTCTCCATGCCTGATCTAACATCCTCAACAACTTTCAGCAATGCGGTAGTCGTGCTGTGACCAGAGCGAAAACCTGACTGATAAGGAGATAGGAGCTGGTTGTTGAAGATGTGAGCAGACAATTTCTTATGGACAATGGCTTCTAAAACTTTGGACAAGAAAGGTAGTATAGAGATAGGCCGAAAGTCTTTCATTTCACTAGGATTAGCCTTCTTAGGTAATGGAATTACGTACGCTTTCCGCCACAAAGAAGGAAAAGTGCCAGTAGACATCGATAGATTGACAATATAAGTGAGAGCAGGTAGAATACTTTCAGAAATATGAACAATCATTAGTCGGCTTATATCGTCAAGACCAGTAGCATTCGATCTAATAGATGAAATAACGTTACTTATCTCATCAGCAGTGACAGGGGTGAAAGTAAATTGAGTTATGGAATTAAGAGGCAGGGCATTTATTTCTGAAACACTTCGATCTATTGTAAAGGGATCTAAATTGGAAGATTTAGCAAAATGCGAATTAATATCATTAATAGAGAAAGAAGAAAAAGACGAGGAATTAGTCTGGTTTACAGGCTTTCCAATGCCTAGAGTTTTCAAAAATTTCCAGGTATTTGCTGTGGAGGAAGAAGCAATATTGTCGTGAACATTTATTTGCGCTTTGCTGATCTCACCATCTGATTGCACTTGTTCCTAGCCTTTTTGAAAGTCACCCAGTTCTCTTCACAACGTTCGCGTTTGAACTTACGGAACGCACGATCCCGCCTTGTCATTGCCATCCGTACAGCCTCTGTAATCCACGGAACAGGTGGACGCTTCAGCTTGACACTACGATGAGGTGCGTGCAAATCATACAAATTTAAAACTAGCTTGCTGAACGAAACAGTCGCATCGTTTACTGAGGAAGCAGTTAAAACGGTAGACCAGTCAAGAGCTCCCGCGTCACGTCTTAATGCATCGATAATTAATTTCGCAAAGCTACGGAGTTTTACTGTCTTAGGTTTCAGTTTGGGAGGCCTAACACGATAGCTGACGAAAATTAGATCGTGGTGTGAGAAACCGGGTGCCGGGCACTGACCAACCTGATCCACATGATCCACAGAAGCAGTAAGAATGAGATCTAGCCAAGTATCGGTTGTGTCAGTATTATGATGCGTAGATTGGAGTGGAAGAATTGACATATCGGCAGACTCTGCAGCTACCCTCAACTTACGCGATCTAGAATTGCTTTTCAAAAGGTCGGTATTAAAGTCGCCCATAATTAAAATATGTTCATACTCAGTGCTGACTGTGTGAAGTAGTGTCTCGAAGTCTGAAAAATAGTCTAAAGTAGGAGGACAGTACACAACACCAAGGACGGCATTCGCTCCTTGCATGGTAACCTCAATCAACAAGTGTTCCAAAGAATTAGAGAATTGTGTAGGGGACGAGGAGAGAATTCTATAGGACAGTTCGCTACGCAAGTAGATGGCAACACCTCCCCCGCCTTTGCCCACTCGATCGTTTCGCAGTAACACATAGCCGGGTAGACAGTACAGAGTAGAAGCTAAACTAGGCTTGAGCCAAGATTCAGATATTAAAATTACATGTACCTTTGAACCAGAGAAAGTTTCGAGTAGGTCTTGGTAATGACAAGGAATGCTTTGGGCATTAAGGTGACAGACATTCAAGTGTTTATGAGCATTTTGGAAAGTGCGTGTTACGAAGTCACCAAGGGTGTCAGGCGTGGATATTGAGCAATCAAGAGAGTGAAAAGAAGAAGACAAATCACAGGCTGAATGGTATGTTTCGTCATCTGACATAACAGTTTATAGAAATAGGTACACAAAAATATACTATATAGCTATAAATAAATATATATAAACATTAACTAATATAATAAAGCATGCAAATTACGCAATGAAGCACGCAAAACTTATTTCGGTTTGACCCGCCAGTTGACCGTTTACACAATGAATAATTCAAGTATGTAACAATAAAAACTAAGATACATGACACAGGAAATAAACGTAGACATATATAATCTAAGAGTAGGCATAGAAAGAACAAAAAAAAATGATAAAATGATAAAAAAACAAGAAATTAAAATTAACAGAGATCGCACTATGCAGTAACAGAACGCAATGAATGACAGACAGCTACAGCTGTCAATGTCAGTTTTGATTTGCGATCTTAGTAGTTGGTGTTTGCGATTGCGCATTTATGTGACGTATTTACGGTAGATCATTGAATTAATTATTTAAAGGAACAAAAGAGTAGATCTGTGGGTAGATCTAACCTGAAGATCAAATTATCAGTGCGCTCTGCAAAAAGGAAACATATGCCCAACAAGATTAACAACAATATAACGCTACGGATACAAATCACTTTCGTCTCGCACTTCTCATAGCCTTAGGCGGCTCGGCGGCTGCCTGTGGCGCTGACAGAGTGTTTGTTGTAGGCGCCGGAGTAGTAATTACCGCCGGCGCAGGCGCAGAAGCTCCATCAGTCGCAGCAGCATCGGCCGTGGGGGTCGGCGCGGACGTGGTCCTAACTGACTCATACTTAGACGACAGGTCCTCGAGCTGCTCTGCTGTGGTTATACGTTCTCTCTTACCACCAGGCAGCTTAATATATATATTGCCGTCAAGACTCCACACATTGCGCATCCCAAAGTGGTTTCTTGCTGAGATGAACACTGCTCGCCGCCGCTTGGTCATGAACTCAGAAATGACAGTAGTGGAGCCCTTCAGTGATGTCTTTTTATGCCACACAGTATTCCTCATATGCTGGTCTGTGAACCTAACAAGAACAGATCTGGGGCGGCCGTCAGCTCTAACTCCAAGACGATGACAGACGGTGATGGAGTCTCTAGTTACCTCCGGTAACTGGAGGTTTTGTTGGCATATTTTGACTACAGAATCTGTGATGTTCTCATTGGCCTCCTCAAGCATACCGTCAAAGAGCAGAAACTTCCTGCGATGCCTCATCTCAAGAGTATCCACAGCATTGGTCACACTGAGGATCTGCTGGCTGAGCAATTCAAGCATAGCTGACACCTGCTCCTTAAATGATGTCACCTCCGCGCTGAGGCTGGCGATGGTGGTATGAGTAGGTGACGCTGTCTTCAGTGCCATGTCCAATTCCCTGAACCGTTTGGCGACGGTGATCTCCAGTTTCTTCTGTCCATCCAGGATTTTATCCATAGCGTCCATGTCAACAGTGTTTATGTGAAGAAAGTGTTTGAGTGTCAAGTGATAGTAATGGGTGCAAAGGTCAACTGGTAGGTAGACTGTATTTAATCACTCAAATGGCATGAAATATCTGTGCCCACACTGGTACTAATTAGTTGTTTAATAAAGTTAAAATTTTGACTAAAATTTTGTGTTTAATTTAATTATATAACGTTGTTAAATGTAAGTGTTATGTGTAAATATAAATAATATAACGTTGTCAAAGTTGATTGTCAGGGTGAAACTGTGCTCGTGTTATTTAGCATATGTCGGCCTTAAAACTGTGTAATTTCAAGTGAATACTATACCAAAGTGGTTGTGACTATTCGCGGAACTTCTGATAGTGTTATTTTTCCTTAAAACTAAGTACTTTTTACAAAAAACAGTGCAAAACATTACCACTTGACACAAATCTGAACTAAATTTATCAACCTACCCACAACATTTTTTATCAATAGTGTTGCCAGTGGAAAAGTTAAAAAAACCCACAAAAATGGCTGGAAAAAGTACAGAAAAATGCACTAACTGCAAGAAAATACCAAATGAGAAGAAAACATCAGTCCTTTGTGATTCTTGCAAAAACTTGTTTTGTGGAGATTGTCATGGGCTATCACCAACTGAGGTCCGGGTGATTGAATTGAAAACTGTTTCTCGGGTTATGAACTTCTTCTGCCCCGAGTGTAGGTCTGTAATAGCTCAGTTACCAACGATTATGAAAAAGCTGGACATGCTTACTGATGAGGTTCATAAGCTTCGCATGCGGCAGAGCATGCTTGCAACAGAATCAGCAGTACGAGAAATAACGGAAAGGAATGAGAGGGCAAACAATGTCATTATATTTGATATCCCCGAGTCGATGAGTGAGCAAGCTGATGAAAGGAAAGAACATGACATGCAAGAGACTGTTAGTATAATAAGCAGTGTTTCCAGCAAAGTAAGTTGTACTGGCATGAGAGTGTTTCGCCTAGGCGCTAAATCCAGTGGCCGTGCGGCGCCGCGTCCGTTGAAGGTAGTCTTACGCAGTAAGAGTGACGCGCTGGAGGTGCTTCGCAACAAAAAGAAATTGTCAAAACCCTCATCTGTCAAAGCTGACCTTACACCCCTTCAAAGGGAATATCTTCAACATTTGAGAGAAGAGCTTAATAAGCGCATCAGCGAGGGCGAAACAGGCATCACCATAAAATATGTTCGTGGCCACCCAACCATAGTGGAGGCTACACCGACAAAAAACCATTAGATCTAACAAACAACTGCCTTACAAGTGTTCAAGCCGCGGCCCTGAAAAATGACATTGGTGTCGCCGTTGGAAGACCATCTCTGCCAGCAATATTTACAGTCACCATACTTTACACAAACATCCAATCTGTTTCTCCTAAGATAGATCTCCTCACTGCAAAAGTTAATGTCCTCAAACCAACTATAATTGTGATCACAGAAACCTGGCTCAAACCAAACATACCTGATTCCTTGATTAAGATTCCTGGCTACGACCTATATAGAGATGATCGAGTGGAAAAACGAAGTGGTGGAGTGGCTATATATGTTACTAAAACTGAACATGTCACGGCAAAATTAAACAGCAATTATAACACGAAACATACCTCATCTGAATGCCTCTTTTTGGATGTGGAAATTGGCAGTTGCAAATTCATATTATGTGGTGTGTACAGAGGTCACGACTCGTCGCTAGATCAAGACAACATATTGCTCGACAAAATGAGTGAGGCTTCAGAAATGAATTCAGTCATTATTATGGGAGACTTCAACTATGGTGGAGTGAAATGGCCTCTCGAAAACTCTGGTTATGTAACGCCAAAGGAAGATAACTTTATACAGTGGTACAAAAATGGTAACCTCTATCAACTAATAGACAAACCTACTAGATTTCGTCAAGGGAATCAGCCATCATACTTGGATCTTGTTCTGACAAGTGACGAGCTTTTAATAGCTAGCATTGATCATCAGGCACCAATTGGCAAAAGCGATCACGTCTGTTTGGAAGCTACCATTCAACTACAATTTAAAAAGCCTTGCATGAAAAGAGAACTTAGATACAACTATAAGAAAGCCGACTATGACAAAATTAATGAGCATTTAAAATTAACTCTACTTCAAAAGATTACTGGTGTGGTAAGCATCGAAGAACAATATAACATGTTCCTTACCGCGATGAATGAAGCTGTTTCCCAGTTTGTACCTCGAATAAAACCTAAACCAATTACTAATGATAAGCCATGGATTACCAAACAGATAAAGGACTTAATAAAACAAAAAGCAGCGCTTTGGGACAAGTATCAGTTAACTGGGTTGGAAAATTCTTACAAAGAATACCGGAAAATAAATAACAGAATAACAAATTGTATTAGAGCAGCCCGTATGAGTTATGAAACTAATTTACTAGCAACTGGGCCGAAAAAGTTTTATTCTTATATACGTCAGCAATTAAGTTCAAAGGTCAGTATACCCACGGTTCTAAACAATGGACAAGGAAACGCGGTAACCAGCCCGCCTGAAATAGCCGAAGCTTTCGCTGACCAGTTTGCGAGTATCTACCAAGTAGAGCCACAGGGTCAATTGCCATGCCTAGAACAAACCTGTAGAATTAACGACTGTATTTCGGACATAACATTCTCGGCAGATAAAATTCAACGAGCAATCAAAGAAATGAAACACGACTCATCACCAGGCCCAGACGGCGTCCCTGTCATACTTTTGCAGAAATGTGACGCAGTTTCTAGTCCATTATCAATAATGATGCAGCTATCGTATGACACTGGTATCTTGCCGGAGCAATGGAAAACCGCTAACGTGACCCCGATTTTCAAGAAAGGAAGCAAGTTGGAGCCAGCAAATTATCGACCAATAAGCCTAACCAGTGTAGTTTGCAAGGTCATGGAAAAATTAATAGTGAAACACATTAGAGGATTCCTTACCCAGCACACTATTATAGGTGACCAACAACATGGCTTCTGCCCCCACCGCTCGACTGTGTCCAATTTACTATCCTGCCTTTCCTCATGGACAAATAGTTTCAATGTAAGGGAGCCTACCGACGTAATCTACTTAGATTATGAAAAAGCTTTCGATAAAGTCCCCACAACAAGACTTCTTTTTAAGCTGGAGCACCTGGGCATTAGAGGGAAGCTATTAAAGTGGATTGAGGCGTTTCTGCGTCATAGAACACTCAAAGTGAGAGTGGGTGATTCGATGTCATTGCAACGAGATATTCACAGCGGAGTTCCACAAGGTTCAGTGTTGGGCCCTGTTCTGTACATTATATACACTTTTGACTTGCCTCACTGCTTAAACTGCAGCATCAGTACTTTTGCAGATGACACTAAACTATTCGCCAACCCATTGCTTGACTTTGATTTGCTACAAGACGACCTGAACAAAGTATGGAACTGGTCAAAAAGATGGCTCATAAACCTTAACATTTCAAAATGTACTGTTCTGCACATAGGCAAAAATAACCCTCGTTATGTTTATAATTTAGACAATGCTCCCCTAAAAGCTGTCAAGACACAAACCGATCTGGGCGTCAAAATCACAGAGGATCTAAAATGGGAAGAACACATAACATCGATCGTTAAGAGAGCAAAGAGTCTCATCTACCTCATAAGAAAAGCTTTCGGGAATCTGACGCCAGATATGATGCTCAAAATTCACAAAACCTATGTTAGGCCTATATTAGAATACGCGTTTCAAGTGTGGAGCCCTTATTTTATCAAGGACATCGATTTGTTGGAGAAGGTTCAACGCAGCTTCACCAAAATACCGAAGAAACTTAAAAAAATGTCCTATGAGGAAAGATTGGAGTTCCTAAAGCTTACAAGCCTGAAGGAGCGTAGAGAGCGTGGAGACCTGATCGAGACATACAAAATACTAACCCAACATTATGACCTCAAAGATTTTCATAAAATGCTAGAACGTAATAACAACACCCGTCTGAGAGGTCATCAGTATAAACTGGTCTCTCGCAGGTCATACAACAATCCTCATAGACATTTCTTTAGTAATAGAGTGGTAAAAGCTTGGAATCAGCTCCCGGAGGATGTAATATCGGCCCAAAGTGTAAACGAATTCAAGAATAAGTTAGACAAGCACAGTGCTAATTCCACATAACACCTGAAACCTCTACCGACAACTGGATACAGGCTTTATCAGTTACTACAACTGCCTGCCTGCTTTACAAATAATAATAAAAAAAAAAAAAAAAAAATTATTTTAAATAATTTACATAAAGTAAATAAAGATGACTTGTAAACTTTTGTTCTTGTAAAATAAAGATGACTTGTAAACTTGTTACTTTGTTGCCACTTTTTGATTTCTACTCTTTTTAGGGTTCCGTACCTCAAAGAGGAAAAACGGAACCCTTATAGGATCACTCGTGTGTCTGTCTGTCCCTCTGTCACAGCCGATTTCTCCGAAACTACTGGACCGATTTATTTGAAATTTGGTACACATATGTAAACCTGTGACCCAAAGACGGACATGTAATTTAATTAATTTTTGCCAGACAGTACATCCACGTTAGTCAACCAAATACTGCAATGTACAATGAAACAAGCTTAAGACCCGGTTCACACTTGTCGGGTGTCGAGTTTAGTTTATTTTAATTGGACGTTCTGGCGATTTCGTGTCGGAGCCGACAAGAAATGTCGAACGTTTTGCCAGCCGACATGTCCGGATGAAAATCGTGTTGGATCTCACTCGCATAGGAGAAGATTTCTCGCGTTAAACATGCCCGTAACTGAGGGTAGTAAGTAAGAATAATTAGTTCAGGAACTAACTTGTGTATGAAGGCTTGTGCGGCGACCCAGGGGTCCTCAGTCTTGTTGAACGGCAGCTTCAGTGGCGGGGCACCGTCCTTGATGTCCACGCTGAACACGAAGTCATACTCCTGCAAATACATCAATATTATTACACAGGTTTCTCACAATACTGTGTGAACATTGTAAAGCACAAAAAATTCAAACTGATGCCATACAACTCAATAAAATAAACAATACTAGTATGCATTAGACAGAGCAATAGATCATGGACACAATGGACATAATAGTAAATGGATGTCTAAGGAAGAGGCTCGCAGTCTGGCAGTAAGTTATTTTGCCTTATTTAATGTTTATAAGAAAGACTTTATTTACTCCCAAAATTGAAGATCTTTAATACCATACTAGTCAGTGCCTCATTTAGTCTTGCCCTCAGTGGGTGAGTTGCTCCCATGATACAAGTAACATTTGAGATTGGTGCCACGACCAACCACTTAAGTCTGACAGTCTATAACCTAGAGTAGTTTAGCTGACTCACTTTCCCTTGGAACATGGTCTTGCCCTCAGTGGGTGGGTTAGCTCCCATGACGTCTCCGACCTCGTCCCAACTGCAAGCGGCCGCGTTCCACGAGTAACATTTCACGTTTGTCCCACGACGGATTAGTTTGGTCTGCCCGTCTGTTTTGCCAGGCTCTAGAAGGACTTCTGGGCCAGGCAATCTGGAAATTAATAGAAACATGATTATGAAAGATTTCTGCTTCAATTACTCATACAAGTGCAATTGGATTTGATATGTTTGCAAGATTGTATTTTGCAGTAGTAATATGTACGATATAAACACCTTTTTTACATTCTGATATTGAAAATAAATGTGTCTCTTAACTTCCAACTTAGGTAAATCCATTCTGCTATAAGGTTGATTATCTTTCAGATCAATATATATATTTTTATATATTCAACCTTAAAGCAGAATGGCTTTACCCAAGTTTGAAGTTAAGCGACGCAAATAATAACTCCATCCATTAATAAGGGATTTGCTGATTATGTATCATTTTTTATTTCTTTTAAATTATTTTTTATAACTAAAAAATATTAAACTACACCAAACAAACTACAAACAAACTGCAAGCAAACTACACCATCACGACATAAGATTACAGGCTACAGGCTACTTACTCAGAGAGCTTGAATCCTCCGATCTCCTGCTGTGAGGCAGCTGCCAGCTTCTCAACATCTTCTTCGAACTGCTTGAGCGTCGCTTCGTCAGCGTAGCGAGCCGGGTCTTTGGTGAAAACACGTACTAGGCCGTCGCTGGAACCTAGCCATTAAAAATACATTTGAATGATAAACATGATATATATAAAGCCTGTTTTTATGTCTTCTTAGCATGTAATAAAACTCTAAGAACAAATTAAGAACTGTTTATATGTTTTTATATTGTTTTGTAAATGTTTTTATATTTTATTTTTATATACATATTGTAAAATACCTAGCCTAAGAATGAAAATAAATACTGAGAATAATAATAAAGACGTTTATTCAAAAGTTTGAACACAGGTACATAATAAAAGTACACAGGTATGCTTACAAACTAATTGAAGAGGTAAGTGGCTCAGCTAATGTCTGTGCCAGAGGGCTTCGAGGCGCAACGGCCACAAGGACTGCCAGCAACGGACGCTGTTATTCTGCCACCACCAGATTTATAGCTAGCTAACTAATAACTAACAGTAAAAACATTAACGCCATTTCGGACAGGATAGCATAAACTGAACAAATGCAAGGTGTGTGGAATTAGGTACTATCTAAAAATATTTTTCTTAAGATGATAAAAAGAGAGATGATGTCGTAGAGTGATATTTTTGAATGTAAAGAGCGCGAAAGAGAAAAGTCTCAACCAAAAGTGTATGTTATCCTTCTGGAGGTCCAGTAAATAAGCCTTACAACGTTTTTTGAAAACCGCCAGGGACTTACAGTTAACTATGGGTGGCGGCAAATTGTTCCAGCATTTAGATGCAGCATAACGAAAACTAATGATGAGATGATGTCGTAGATATTTCTTAGTAGTCACTTCCAAAGCCTCTGGACTTGGAGGCCTTGGACTTGTTTTCTTTGTATATGACATTTATTTCAGTTCATGTAATAAAAGATGCGAAATAACAGAAAACTAATTTGCGCTGTTAGTCAATAAATTGTAACCTAATGTTGGTAGTTTAACTACTTTTGGGTAAAAATAAAAATTTTAGTAGGAGGTAGGGCATAGCGAATGATATTCCGCTTTGTGTGGTAGGACACAGCACAGCAGATATCATCTTGATCGAATCTACAGCAGAACCCAACTGGGGAAGTACCTCCGCCTTACAGAATACCGCAGCCATATAGCACTAGACCCTACTCATAGTGTTGTGTTCCTGCCGGTGAGTAAGGCTGCCAGAGCTCAACGAGGGTGCGGTGTGCTGGTGACGGAAGTCTACGGAACTAATTTGTTCCGTCTATTGTCCTTTGAGTCGTCAGCAACCCGAACCCTCCTTGAAACTTGTACACTCATTTTTGCTGTGTACTTAACACAGCAAAAGGGAGTGTACAAGCTTCTAATGGGAAGGCAACGCGCATGTGACACTCCTTGAGTTGCAGGCGTTCATAGGTTACGGTGACCGCTTTCCATCAGGCGGACCGTATGCTTGTTTGCCACCGAGTCAGGCACCGACATAGTATGAAAAAAAATGAAGGTTTACCAGTAACAATGTCCCCGTTGTCCATGCAAATGACGCTCCAGACAGAATGCACGGGCAGGCGGATCTCTCGCACGCAGTCGCCGGCGGACCAGAGGCGCACAGAGCCGTCCTCTCCGCAAGTTGCAAAGCCGTTCAGGCCTTGGTGAATGCTTATACTGGTAACAGAAGTGAAATATGATTAAGTGACATCAAGAACAGCCGCGATAAACTTAGGCAGCGTTCCCACTTATACGTCGCGTGTCTCGGGGCGCGCAACGGGCGTCCGCGCCACGCCGCTTCAGTGTAATTCAAAAAACGTCTCCTCAGTACATTTTGTATAGAAAAGACGTAAGACGCGCCCCAGGTGGCGTGGCGGCGGCGGGGCGCGCGCCGCGCCGCTTGGCGGCGCGCCTTACGTCCTTCCTATACAAAATGTACTGAGGAGACGCTTTTTGAATTACACTCAGGTGGCGTGGCGCGGACGCCCTTTGCGCGCCCCGAGACACGCGACGTATAAGTGGGAACGCTGCCTTACAGAATAGGCTAGTTTCCTACTAGTCAAATCAGCTTCTTTTTAAGAACTGTCAAAATGATTTGCTAATAATAAATGAAATACTGAGGAGTGACATGGTCAAGTCATTTAGAAATTATGTTTAAACATAACTACTGTATATATTTTTCTTCTAATTATGTGATGCTTTATTTCGTGCACTGCATAAAAAAGTAGATTATTCCTAAGTAAACTAGCCTATTTAAGCTCTCTGGGACCTTGAACATTTAAAGAACTCCTTAATTTTGGCATGATTTAAAATTGAGTGTTAATTTTTGTCCTACAGGTCTTGGTCTCTAGGTTGAAAGGTTAAAGATACAAATAAGTTCTTGGAGTAAAGCTTCTTACCTATAAATATAATTAGAATGTCCATAGTAAGTGTTAAGGCACTCTCCTTTGTTAGCCCACAGTCTGATGGAGGCGTCATTAGAGCAGCTCAGGAACGAGTCTGGGCCAGCCACAGCCAGTCCTCGCACACAGTCAGTGTGACCTGGTAAACAAAGCTATTTTAAGGGACATTGCTCAGAGTATCCTAGACTCAACAGATAGTTTAATAAGTTTTGGTTTGTGAGTTATCAAAAAAACATTTTTTTATCGTTGAATTATAAAATTTTCTTGGTTTGTGATATGAAAGAAAAAGCAACCAAGTTGTATATATAGTGCCTGCTACTGGAGATTGTTTTAGTTTTCATATATGTGATTTTCTTCAGTTTTAATTTATATAGATAGTATTGTGACTACTTTAAAATAACAAAAGTTAAAATATTTTCATTTGAAGATAATCTCACTCTAAAAGTTGTAACTAAATTAAATGTAAGTGGTTGACTAAATTAACATCCTATATTTTCCAAATATTATCAGTCAATAAATAAATATTGTTTTGTTGGGCCTGGTTAGCTTCAAACCATATTTTATCTAATAAGATTACCTGTCAGTGTAGTTATAAGAGATCCATCCTTTTTCCACAGTTTAATAGTTTTATCAGCAGAGGCTGTGGCATAAGTTCCGTTACCCAGCTCCACAACTGCCCACACTGCTGCTTGGTGACCTTTCAGAGTTAATGGAGTGGCATGGGGATTGTTCACATTCCATACTTTAGCTGTGCTGTCCCAACTTGAACTGTAACGTTAAATATTATATCAAAATTAACCCCACCATCATGACCTTACTCATGAAACTGATGAATAATATACCTCAACAAAATTCCCGGATCAGAACCTGGTGTAACACTACACACGGCATTTTCGTGATCTTCCAGGGTCAACACGACGCTGCCATCTTGTAAGTTATAGCCTAGAATTGTATTGTCGTTGCTGCCGGTCACTACGATGCCCTCCGGAAAAGCTTCGCAAGGCGGCAACCAACAAATACATGAAACGAAGTTTTTGTGCCCTTTGTAAGTGACTGCGTTGACGAAATCCTTAACCCTGATCAGAATGAACAGAAAACATCCCAATTAATCCACAAAATTTCAATTTCATACAGAATTTGCACTTAAGTCATAAGATGATTGTACAAAAACACTAACCCTTCAGGGTGCCATAATTTAGCGGTTCGGTCGCGAGAGGCAGATAATATACAACATTCTTTGGTCTTCGCCACACATCGCACGTCTAAGGAATGACCATATAAAACTGCACTAAGTTTATAATCCGGTACAGCCATTGCTGCAAATAAATATATCTTCAACGGTATCGTACGTGACAATCGAATCGAAACAATCGCGGTGAGAGAAGTTGTCATGTCATGTCAATTTTGAAGTCCTAAACTATTTGAGGCATACTGAAAAATGCAGAGATTTAAGCTAGGAACATACTACGCGGACGTCCGTCGTAAAACGACCGCGACCGCGACCTATCAGTGTGCACGGAACAAAACATCCAGAGAGCCAGATTTCGATCGGACGTCCGTGCGCTCAAGGCCACGTCCGCGTCCGTCGACCGATAGTTTATTTATTATTATTTATTTATTTATTTAATTATTATAATAAAAGGTAACAATGGTATAAAATATACAGTGCTCCACAAAACTAGGTTATAAGTTTGACTGTGGAGTCAAGAAATCAAATAATTCTAAGGTTAACAATCAGATATCATCAAAATTCACATTTGAGAAACATTAAAATAACATAAACATAAATGCAGGAAGACGATCCCTTATAGAGTTTCTAAGAGATACTTTTTTAGCCGATAGTTTGCACGGTTATGTGTAATGCATAGATTTAGAATTATTAAACTAGATTGTGGAATCACATTTTTTGCCATACTAAATTGAACCTTATCACTGAGACAGAAAGGTGATCGTATCAGACTAGCGAAAACGGTCCACATGAGAGGGCATTGTTTGGGCTGGTGTCCCTCTCGCACGTGTTGCCAGTGATAATGAGGTTACCATAGTAGTAGTATTTTTATCTGTATATTACCTGACTTTATAACTTCTTATATTATTTTAGGCTCCCCACAGACAGTCTTAAAAATTCATAATCTTAAAAAAAACTTGTATGCAATCTGACAGTTCAAACTGACACTGACAAGACACTGACAGATCTGAACTGTCAGATTGCATACAAGTTTTTTTTAAGATTATGAATTTTTAAGACTGTCTGTGGGGAGCCTTAGGGTTATATTCAAACTAGGGTTTCGATATATTTCAAAGAATTGGAAAATAATTATAATGTAATTATTTTGATGCCAATAAATCAAAGATTTGTATAATTAAAAAATATGTTCAAATGGGTATTAGTAGATTTGGTAGTAACTTTGAAAATTGACTGGTATCCCCAATGTATGACAGTGATGACGTCACTGAATAATGTTGACATTGTCAGTAAGTGCGAGAGGGACACCAGCCCAAACAATGACTTCTCATGTGGACACACTTTTTGACCTAACTACTCATTCTGGTTTAACTGTAATTCTGTGGTGTAATGTCATTGTCCAGATTCCCGTCCGCGGTCGATTCACGACGGACGTCCGCGTAGTGTGTTCCTAGCTTCACGACGGACGTCCGCGTAGTGTGTTCCTAGCTTAAATCTCTGCATTTTTCAGTATGCCTCAAATAGTTTAGGACATCAAAATTGACATGACATGACAACTTCTCTCACCGCGATTGTTTCGATTCGATTGTCACGTACGATACCGTTGAAGATATATTTATTTGCAGCAATGGCTGTAGTGTGTTCCTAGCTTTAAGCTAGGAACATACTACGCGGACGTCCGTCGAGTCGTACAATAACACAGTGCATTTGGTTTGTTCGTGCAAATAAAGCTTTACAATTAGTAAAATACAAAAAGTCTATGGTTTACAAATCATACAGTGAACGCAGCGAGAATGCAGCTGTCAGAATACCACCCAGATGGAACTTGGCGGGTTTTACGAATTCAATCTGTCAATGAAGTAAAATAGAGAAGATTGATTGATAAAAATAAGAAGATACGCTCAATGCTGTATCATAAATTATATTTTAATGAGTTTAGAATTTAATTATACTTAATTAAAGCATCTTCATAACAGTGATTCATTTGAATTGTGTACTAAAGTCTTCCTAAAACTAGAACAGTTTCAAAGGATATTCATGGGATGTTCTGAAAATGTTCTTAGTAGAATAAATAAAACATTGTATACATATTATTTCATTGCCCAAGCCAAACAAAACAATTAATTATTACAGGTAAAAATTTAAATTCATATCACCGTTGTTTTGTGGCGCCTACAATTCGGTGCGAGCCATTACACATATTTAGTACTTATACATACGTAGTGCAAAGATGGCGTCGACGGTGTGTGTTTCGAGGTGCCGACTTTTAGCAAAATTAGAATTAAATCGTGGTTTGTGTGTGTCGCCGATATTTAGGGATTTTTCAAATAACAGGGTGAGTTCCTATCATCAGAATGCTGTTTTCAAAATTTACGAATTTGCTATACATACAGTTTCCCAAAGTATTCCTTTGAAAGATTGTTCCATTATGCACGTGTAGTAAATTTAGATATACTTATATAGGGTATATGTTTGGATTCAAAAGCAGCTGTGAAACGTCACCGAAGCGGTTTAATTTTTTACCATTTTAACTTTATAACTTTCTACTAAATAATTTTGTTTGATTATTTATTGTTATTCGCTTAGATTGTTTATTCTTATTGGATTTCCTGTCCAATTTTCATAGGAGACCATCAATAATAATATTTACTTACACAAAATGATTTAACTAATAAATGACATTATGCACTTAAGGTGCTCAAACAAAAACATGGAATGTATTATACTTAATTTAAACTTTCCTTAAAGAAACGATTGATTTCGCTGTTTTTTGAAAATGACGGTAAAACTAGTACCTTTTTAGTTAGTAAATAAACTCGAGAAATTAGGTACCTAATAAGTAACGAACTACCTAAGAATAAAATAATCTACCGACCTATCTTATTGCTATTAAATACATTTTTTAAACTTTTATTAACTAGTATGTAGGTACTGTTTGTATTTTTAAAATTGTCTGTTTTGATAAAATCTTAATAAGTTTTGCAATTAATGTAAAGATTGAGTAAGTCATTAATTAGTGTGCAATTAAAAATGGTTCTGCCACACAAATCATTCTATGGACAGCCAAGATAAGAAGTACATTGATCCCAAGCGTGATCCTCAATCATGTTATGGCTAATTTATATCAGTTAAAATGCCTAAAGATTTAGATTAATACTAAATAACAACGGGTATTTAACTTTTATTTTAATAACCATGTGAAACAAAAGTACTATTTCCTTTTACAATGGTATATTTTTAATATTTTTTTCACAAGTTTATGCTAATAGTTTTATATATAATTACTAGTAAAACTGTAAGTTCATAAAGTAATGGTCATGTAAGTTAATAAAATAAGAGATCAGTTGTTGTTGATACTAATATTAGGACTGGAATGCTAGAGTAAGCCCCTTCCTTCCCGTGGCCCCCGTGTGGTGACGGGTTTAAGAAATTCATCAACCCCTATCTTCCCGTGGGTGTCGTAGAAGTTGACTGTGGGATATGGGTTAAATTGTGGCGACAGGCTGGCAACCTGTCACTGCAATGTCACAATTTGGATTTTTTTCAACCCCTTTTTGCCAAGAGTGGCACTGAAACTTTGTAATTCATGTGCTCTGCCTACCCCTTTATGGGATACAGGCGTGATTATATGTATGTATGTATGCTAGAGTAAGGCCACTTTTATACATTTTTTTGACCCAACATTTGATGTAGTTAGCCATCTACAATAGTAATATTGTAATATTGAAAACTGTACATTGTGTAACGTGAGGCAACTGAATAATTTAAACAGCATATTCCTGGTCATATTTCAAGGCTCAGATAGAAGTCGTCAAATTGAATCGAAAAAAAAAATTAAAATTTTGAAAAAACCTCCGACCGCGACCTAGTGGACCGATTTTCATGAAACATGGCTAAGAACACTCCCGACTAACTCAGCTTTCAGACAAAAAAAACTAAATCAAAATCGGTTCATCTGTTCGAGAGCTACGATGCCACAGACAGACACACACACAGACAGACAGACAGACAAACAGACAGACAGACAGATAGACAGACAGACATACACACAGACAGACACGTCAAACTTATAACACCCCTTCTTTTTGTGTCGGGGGTTAAAAAGAGACAAGTTCAAGTAGCATTGCAAAAAGTAAGTTTAAGAAAGATAAACTAAATTCATATGAAGAGCTTGTTTTACGAATGATATTTTATTTGTAGTATACATAATTAAAATCCAAAAATTTTTTTCAATTTTACTTAAGCTCACATACTTACTATTTTTTCCCTGTTTTGACCTCAGAAATGCATGGATAAAATATTCTGGTTTTCTCATGTTACTCCAAGTATGTACTCTGACAGCCTAAAGCATATGTTTAAGTTATCAAACACATTATGAGATCACTCTCACTGAAATACATAATATTTATCTACATGTTGGCTTGTTTACCTGTCTGTCACTTTATTTTGCTAGTTAGAATGTAAACATACAATACAATGTTGTCTACATGATTAAGGCTTGTATGCTTTTATTGGGTACTCAGAGTTCCTAAAACTTTATTGCCTCAGGCTCATTTTGCTCCTCAGAAATTTGTCTGTTTTTAGAAATTTAAAATTTGTTGTTTTCAATTGTACACGCATTTTCATGGTTATTCCATACTTTTTAAAGTTTTATTTTTTATATTAGAAAACAATCGAAAAGTTAGATCTCACTTTTCTTTTATTTCTAAGCTTTGTGGTATATGTAGTTAGTAGGCACAAAATAAATTCAAATTACTTATAAAATGTTGTCATGATTCATACAATGCAAAACAATTTAGAGTTCATTGACTCCTTTAATGGCTCCAAACCGACCTTAACGTAAGGTGGGCGCATCATATAAATTATTATTATTAGGGACCTACCTATATTACTTATGGAAATCTCAAATCAACTACATGTTAAGATGTACCTTTATAATTCAATTTCATTTGACATCAAATAATTGGTACTTTTATTTAGATTTGGACTTTTCTTAGACGAGAATTTCCTATTGGAAAGTGACTGCCACTTATTAAGAGGTATAAGATAAGATCCCATTTAGGTAGGTATACTTACTTACTTACTGCGATGGCTCAGCGACCCGAAGTGGATCTTGGCCTCCGACACTAGATTCCGCCATTCGCTCCTATCCTGTGCAATCTGATGCCACTCAGTCAGGTAGGTATAGGTACATTATATTTATACATTAAACTATCTTTAACAACATAATCTTTAAATAGTAGGGGTTCTTAGGCTACGTATTCCTATTTATTTTATCAAAAGGTCTGTAAAATTGTGTGAGGAATTAACGCAACTGTAGGGTACGGTAAGTATATAAAGTAATTAGAGACAGTAATGGTTTGGTTAACTAAATACCTCCATAAATTAAGTAACCCAATTTAATCAATGGTTTTTAGGCACAGTTGTTACCAACAACGTGTATGTTTGCTTTATCAGTACATGAACTCAATGTACAAAACATAACATACCTAATTAGGTGACCTCTAAGTAACTACATAAATACTTATCAATGAATTTACAGACCATTCTTTACACCCGTGGGTGTCGTAGAAGTCGGCTGTGGGGTATGGATTCAAATGTAGTGTAGGCATTAGACTAGCAATCTGTCACAACAATGTCACAATTTCGTTTTCTTTTAACCGCTTAAATGCTAAGGGACTATCCACACTCAGGCGACGCACGTCGTAAGACGCGGAACGGATGCCAGCGCCGCGCCGCCCTGCCCCTCCCGAGTGTAATTTAAATAAAAAACGTCTCCTCAGTACATTTTGTATAGGAAAGACGTAAGACGCGCCCCAAGCGACGCGGCGCGCGCCTCAAGCACACCTAACACAAATAAAGCTACAAAGACAAAAGTTGGGCTTTAAGCATTTCAGTCTTATATTTTATTGCTTGGCCTACTTGGAACACTTCAAAACCAAATTAAAATGATTGGCCGGTCTTTAAACTAGCTCAATTTGTTGTTTGTAGTGTATATATAATGAGTATGTATATTAGGCCAATGCAAACGTAGGTACACTGACATACAAATTATATTTAAATCAACGTTATTTACTTATCGTGCGTCCCGTCCCGCGCGCGCCAAACATGCGGATAGCTAGGAGTGAAATACACAACAGTTAAATAACATGATTTAAATATTATTCAGATATCAGGCCTTTGGCTTGGCCCTCAACTGGCCCAAGTACACTACAGTGCAGCCCTGAAGGGCCCTGATATATAGCATTTTTCACTTAGTTACACACTATGACGGTACTTCTCGCATTTCATTAGAGTCATTACCTAATGCCTACCTAATGCTAAGTTTCAGCTGTACCTACGTATACTTCACAGGTACCTTAATTTGACGGGTACTTGCCTTATTTTTCTGAAGAGTGTATTTTTGTGCAGGAGTCATGGTGCCGGCGGTGGCGACCGGCTCGGAGGTCGTTTTTCACAAGTGTATGCGCTCACGGATCAAAAACTCCTTCAAAAGTTGATCACGAGAAATCTGACGGTAAGGTTTCCTGTAGCGAAATAGAATCTGGACAAGAAAACACATTGAAACTACTCAAAGTTTTATTTTAATACAAAGAAACCATCACCAAGAACTACGGTATTCTTCAATTCGAAATGTTATATTAGACGCATTTACATAATAGGGGACATAAACTAAATTAAATACACAATAAGCTAGATATTATTTATAACAATGTACTAAATTTACAAGCAATAATTTAATAGCATTAATCGAAAACAGATCACAATGTATGTAAGCAAAATCTTAGGCAAAAGTTAATCATTTTAATGATTTATTGCTATTTAAACTATCGTAACAGGATTCTAAAACTTCGAACTCTTCGAATACCATTTCACCGAATTTCCCTGGTGTAATTTTGCTCTGTTCTAAATTCTCATTGACGTAATAATACTTCTTTTCAAAACTGTGCGGATCTGCGGGCTTTGAGTCGAGAGTTGTTACATTTTTGTTATCTAAAATCTCAGGTTCTTGCTCCTTTTTGGGCGGGACCGCTTGCATAACTTGTTGTGGATGTACAATGTTGTGCTTTACGATAGTCTCATTCAATTTACTATTTATTGAAGGAGCGTGCTTAATTTTTTTGTCTTCGTTGTCTTTTTTTTCGAATGGAGTTTTGACGATACCCTTATTATAGCTCTCGAGACGACATATTTTATTCTTTACCGAGTTTTCGTCGTCATTCATAAGTGGAGGGTCATCAGCCTTTCTTTGTTTGCTTGGTGATCTGTATTTCATACGATTGTTTTTATTATCGTCGGTACCAGTCAGTTCAAGTCTACTGCTGCAACTGTTCGATTTTACTAGTTTGAATTTAAAGCCAGGGAAATTTTCTGACCGCTTCTTGTCATGATCGGGGTTTCCAGAGTCCGATGACGCATTGGAGCTTTGCTTGTCTGAAACTGCTGGTCTATGTTTATCAGCCGTTAAGCAAGAACATTTGTCTCCCCTGCATTTTGTTTGGCAGGAATAACAGTCTCGGCTGCAATTCTTCTGTAATCCTTTTATTTCTTCCATTATGGCTTTAGTCATTGGACTAACTGTTGAACCAGGTTTTGAGTTTAATACCTTTCCTCCGTAATACGTGACAGACGTACCACACTCTCGTATCTTTTTCATAATGTCCGGGCTTACGTATTGGCTTTCACAACAGAAATCGTGACTGACAGAATCACAAAGATATTCATCACTGGAACTATATACGTTGTCCTTTAAATTTTTGTTTGAGTAAGGGCTTAATCCTTCGTTTTCGTAGTCGTTGTTTGAACTTAGATCCCCGCTAGAAACTCCACTCGAAAGACTGGCGTTATCCCATTTTTTGTTACCGAAGTTTGTCTCAATTGTAAGTTGTCGTATAACTTTCTTTCTGCCTCCGATTTTGCTGTTTTTCGATTCTTCATTAAGGTTTCTGTAAGAGGTTGCTCGTCTTGTTAAACCCACAGTCTCGTCAACTAAAGGTGGATCTTGTGTCATAGTCATTGGACTCTTCATTTTAAGAGTATCCTCAAATAAGTTCCGTACTTTTTTTACTGTATCTGGATTTGGTAATTCTTCCTCAATGATTTCTTTGTTGACACGTATGGGGTGATAGAAGAAATGTCGACGAATTGCATTTTTAGAACGGTCGACATGACTGCAAGAGTTGTCGTTTTTCTTCAGTAACGTTGGCGGTATTTTACGAGTATCTGAGTTGCTTTGATTTCTTGGTACTGGTTCAATTTTAGTTCTGACAGGTTCAATAATAACAATATTGTTGTTCACCAATAATTCTTGAAAGCTGTAATCTTGCAAGTATTGCAGTAAGCCGTCAAATTGAGCCTCTTTTCGGTAATTAGCGATCATGCTATTTTTAAATAGTTCAGATTTCATTACTTTATATCGCACATGATCGAAATCATCACACTCTTTATCAAACCCTTTTGCTTTTATAAGCGTTGCTTGAGTCTTTTGGTTTTGGTTGTCATCGCAACTCAACTCCACGATTTCGATCTCAGGAGTGTCTCGACACAAATCTAGTTCAGATTTTTTATTTTTAACTATTGGTTTCTCATAAACATTATTTTCACAATCCTTAACAATCTTCTTTACAGCTGTTTCTTCAATTTCAGAGTCACTTTTGACTTTTTCCGATTCATCTTTCCATAGTTGTATTTTTGTTTGACTCAATTTGCGAATGCTGTCCACAATTTTGACGCTTTCCAAAGACTTTATGATGTTTCCGACTGAAATTTCAGTTGAACAATCAGGCTCTTCTAGAGTAGCTTTCTCACTTTCAACTGCAGTTTCCACTTCAACATTTTCGTTGGTCTTAAGCTTGCATTCGGTTCTACCGTTGTCTTTAGTTTCCGGTGATTTATCAATAAGCTTTGACCAATAATTTTTGACTGAATGAAGTTTTTCCTGGTATTCAATGTCGGTCTAATAGCATTATTTAGTTTTTCTTTTGCTGTATTGTCGCATTTTATTTCCCTTATTTCTTCTTTATAGTCACTTCTAATTTCTCCATTTGGTGTATGCCCCACTTCTAAATTTTCTGGCATTACTTTTTTCTTACTTTCTAGTTTTGTTGAGTCACCTTGCTTTTTGTTTTTCGAATCTGTCACTTGTAAAATTTGTGGTCGGGTCATGTTAGGGATTTCCTTATTAAAGTGTACGTTTTCCTTGCCTTTTGATTGTTTACTGTCTTTAATTATTAATCTGGGAGGTGGTTTTTCAAACTTATATTGCACGCTGGAAATTTTTTCACAGTTATCTTTTTTTAGTTTCGGTATGGTTGTCTTCACTACTTTATTTAATTTGATTGTTATGAAAGGATCTTTAGGAATCCAGTAGCTAGAATTATCTACTAATCCGTTTCTGGATTTTCCTTCTTTGTTTTTATCGTTTAGATTTTCTTGGGGCAGTTTAATAGACTCCTTTCTTGACAGTTTTTCTGTATTGGCTGTTATTTGAGTTGTTTTCGCTTCTAACTTCGGGATTGGTTTTACAGTGCTGTCTTTCAAATCCTGAGTGAGAGGCGGATCGATCACAATAGTTTGGTGACCACTCAATGGCACGATAGCTATGTTTGATTCAGCAGATGTTTTGAAAGACTGGACGCGAGATAATAATGGAGTGCTGTTACCTGCTCCAACACTAGTTACGCTTTTCACAGTTGAATCACAGGGTCTGATTACACGCCGTTCAACGGTACTTGGGCTTGGTAGACGATGAATGTCATCGTCGGTAGGTTCACGTTGTCGTAATGAATAATGTTTGCGTATCCCTTGTCGTCCTTTTTTTTCGTGAGCAGATTTGTTGATATTATCGTGTGAAAATGATTTTGCTATATTAATTTCTGGTCTATATATTGAGTTCGATGTCAGTTTTAGACTTTCTGACTTTGTGATAAGTTTGTTATTTCGAATTGTACCTTCGATTTCATTTATTTCCCTTTCGTTTTGATGAGAATCTGATCTAAAGAAATTCGGGTCTTTATCATCTGCGTTTGAACTGTCTACAGTAATTATAGACTTCAAGTCGTCTTCGAGTTTAGTAAAACTTTGAATTATCTGTGGCTCTCTATAATCTGGTAGGTAAATACTTGTTTTATTTGAGAGATTGGGATTATTAATTACATTCGTTTTGTTCAACTGACCGTAATTGTCATTACCTTTAGTAGACAAAATTTCCCGGAAATGCGTTTGGGCAATTTCGTACGTGTTTTCACAAGGTATATCTTCTTGATCTTCTTTCCGCAGTTGAGCATCAATTCTTTCTGATTTTCTCAAACATTTGCCTATATTAATATCAGGCAACGAATAATATTGGTTTTCTATTAATGTTGTTACGAATGGTTCAGTAGTTATATTTTTGGATGAAGTGCAGTTGCTTTTAGTAGAATAGCTATCGCTCTCTATGTATGTGTTAGTTACAAATACTTCGTTGTTGCTTTTCTTCGGGATCTCGTTAAATATGTTACTTCTGTTGCTCAAGAATGAGTCTCGCCGGATATCAGCAAATGTTTTCTTTTTATTAACTTGGGTGTATATAGGATCACTCTCAGTATTATTGTTTTCTGAATTTATAGTATGTGAAGCGACAGATGCGTTTTCTTTAAATTGTGACTCGCAGTATTCGTCGATCTTTTCTGCTAGCGAGTTAGCTAAGTATTCTAGTTTATGCGATTTATCAGTAGACGACGCTATCGAAATTGATATGTACGAAGTGATGCTGTCTGGCGGACTTGATATTGTGCCGTCGTTTTCTGATACAACGGATTGCGTTTCTGCTTCTTTTCTTTGCGTGTCTTTGATTTGGAAGTTTATATCTTCAGATTCAGGGTTTTTAGGGGCTTCACTCCTCTTACTTTTAATGGAAATCTCGTCGTAAGAGTCTGGGTTATTTACATGATCAAGCTCGGCTAATTCCTTTTTATCTTTATCACTATGCGTGACCGACAAGCTGTCGTTGGTAAATGATTTAGGAGTATTATTTTTAGATCGATCTCTGTCTTCTTGGTCTGTTTCGTGATCAGTTATGTAAAGAGGCTTGTTGTGATCTGGTGTGACAACCGACCGCTCAGAATCTGGAGAACTGTCTTTGTAATTTTTAAGATGTGCTTCAAAGTTGTAATGCTTTCTTACATAATTTGAATCCAAGCTATCTATCTCACTAGGATTACGAGAGTGGCCAATACTATCTTCAGAAAGATTGGTTGGCTTCAAGTCGTCGTTCAAATTGGGCCAGCTACCACTAATTGACCTTGAATGATGACTTTCGTTTCTTGATACGGTGTCTTCTTTTTCAGATTTTCGAACTGTGTTTTCAACTTTACTATCGCTCTCTCGTTGACCGTTTATAGCTCCAAAACAAGAGGCTGTGCTATCTATGTAAATGCCTTCCAATACTTCTTCTTTGGTTTGGTATTTAGCACGTCCTGGCAACCTGAAAAGAAAAAAAGTTTAAATTATATCATATTTTTGTCTTGAAAGAACGTAATAAGATGAATTCCTCTTTAAAATCTGCTGCTGCTATGTATAAATTTTAAATTCATAATCTATGTCGAGCAAAAAGAGGCACGGCCGTACCATCCTTTTCTCGAAGCATTTCAGACCATTTTCAACCCCCTGTTACTCCATTCTGGATAATTCATAATTTCTTTATTGCATTCATGGTTACATATAGGTGTTACATATTTACATTGGTTTCACATGGACCCGACAGGGTACAGCAAGTCTTAAATCTAAATTATGCTAGGTATTGAATCTATTACAATATTGAAATTAAACGGTTATATTATCGGTAATAAATCGATTAATTTCTTATTCTTATTTAGATGTGAAAATATGTCGCGCTTACTACTAAGCAGAACTAAATTGATTTTGTATAAGCTCTGCAAATTGGTGTTTAGGCAATTTAATACGCATTTAACCTGATACCGTGATCGCAAATGTTAACTTGGTTTGTAAACTTTATTATTGCACACGTATGAATTCTGTAGACGACCAATTTAGTTAATAGAACGATAGAAAATATGCGAACTATGCAGGTTTATATTTTCGACGACGAATTCCCACCTCGCACTCGTCGCTTCGAGTATCATACGACGTTTTGCACATATGACCTTTTGAAGTTACAACAAAGGCACATAAAGTTCTATTAGTGCGAGAAAGTAAAACTATATTTATATACTGTAAAATGATTATAATAGAAGAAAGATTAAATAATAATTATGGGAGTAGAAGATTTATGAAATGAATATTTTCTTGCAATTAGTATTTCGTGTCCGTCACACACACAAATCTCACATTTTTATTAGTGCAGACAATTTGACTACGTATGTGAAATTTGTAAAATAATGTTATTGATTATGATAAGTACAAGTGTAATAAATTAATAATGAATTTTACCTGTCTTTAAAGCAAGGTTTGTCGAATAATCGAGCTCGAGGTATGAGTTGTGACCGCTTGCTCTTGGCGTGGTTTTGAATCTGTAAATCAGTGAAGGTTTCTTCTCGGATAACTGCTAAACTTCGGCTACGGCGTAAATTGGAGCCTTCTGGTTCTTTGTGTTTACACAATCTACCGTAACTCCCGTTGAATTCGGTATCCGAGTTCGAAAATCGTTTCTGAAGCAGTTCCTCTGCGGCCTTCGATCTTGTCAGATGCTGGTAAAATTCGTCTTGTGGCAACTGCACAGGAAGTTTATAATATTCAGCTAATTTACTTTGGTATTTCTCGTGTTTTTTGTTCTTATTCTCGCAAGTTTCCTTATCCTTTTCCTTGGATTTAGTAAGCTTCCGTTTCTTGGGGCGTTCTTCTTGGCTTTTTTTGGACTCGAGTGAATTTCTCCGTTTATCGAACTCTAAAGTTTCCGTAGGATTTTCAAAATATTGGATGTCGCCGACGGTGTTTGCTGCGCTTTTGTGCTCTTCCTGGTTCGATTTCCTTTCGACAAGTTCTCGAAGGCGGCTTCTTGTGGAGCTGGTGTTGGACGTGACACTTTCGGGTCTTTTGTGAGGGTACTCCAAGTTGGATGAAGAGCGCCTGAAGAGGCTTGTCTTAATCGATCCGAAGTCGCCTTCGTCTTGACAAGAAGCCGCTGAGAAGTTCTGTGTCCTTATGCGGTCAACGTGATTCTGACTAGAATACGACGCGACCGAGTCCACTGAATGCCTGAAACGCAAAACACAAATAGATTAGATTATGATCCTCTCCTCCGTGTGAAGCTAAGATAACCGTGTTTGCTTAAGATATACGCTTTTGGTGTGGTTTTTTTGAGTCATAGTACCTACTCATATCTAGATGACGTCAAAGCCAATGTTGAGTTAGGATACGCTTTTGTATGCAGAATTATTTTTCGTGACATGAGCTTATGAGGTATTAATTATTAGCTCAGGATTATTCTGAAGTGACTCCCGGTAACGGCATTATTATAGCCGTAGGTCGTTGGCAATCTGCCAGGGCCGTACAGCGGTATTATGACAACAAGTCTTGTCAAATACAGATATCGTATTTCCCTCGATTATTGAAGCAGAATAGATAACGAAGAAAGTAATAGGTATATACTTCTTAAACGGCCTAAGGTACAGCGGGGCAAATCTCGACTAGGGGTCAATTGTAACTGATCCATTTTTTCCATTATTACACTATGATGTTGAGTTATACATATATCCACTGAACACGCCTACCATATGTAACCGGTGGACACTCTATTTAATAATGCAAACATTGTAAAACAGAGAAAAAATTAACCAGTTACATTTGCCCCCTAGTGGAGAATTGTCCCGTTGTACCTTACTAATATTTTTACTTAAATACACTGATTAAGTTATTGTATACAAAACTGAGCTATTATTTGCACTGACAAGCTATTATTTTTTGCTACATATTATAATTTATTTTATATTGGTACTAGCTTTTACCCGCGGCTTCGCCCGCGTAATAAAAGTATTCATTAAGATTTTCATTTGGATCCTTAGGTTTCTCTGTAGGTATATTTATCTGCGATTATTTCGATTGCACATAATGGGCAATTCCACGTAACTGTAATGTAAGTGACCACTTCATTGCATGTTTTTTTATTTATGATGCAAATTGAAGTCTTAATTTATCTCTAGATAAGCCTACTTTTAATCCTTAGATATATTGATATTTAAATTAGCACCAAAAATAAAAAAACATTCAAATAATTGGTCACTTACATTACTCTGTTACATGGAATTACCCTAATACTTTTGCTTGCAATGATTGTAGAAATATTACACATCGACCACAGCGTAGGTAATTCTATATACGCTGGGGAAACCTTTATAAACATCCCACATAGCCCGTATTTCGACACTATGATCGGTGGGTAAAAAGTACTTTTTTCTATTATCCCTTACAATTTTTTACATTTTGCTTATACTTATCGCAAACGTAATCTTCAAGCAAGCAAACAACGATCGTCTTAGAGCACATTGATTGTAAGAGACCGCCGACCGATTATCCGTATCCCTCTAACGATACCCATATTATCCGTATCCGTATCCGTATCCGTATCCGTATCCGTATCCGTATCCCTATCTCTATCCCTATCGCTATCGGTATCGCTATCGCTATCGCTATCCGCATCCGTATCCCTATCCCTATCCCTATCGCTATCGGTATCGCTATCGCTAACGCTATCGCTAACGCTATCGCTATCGCTATCCCTATCGCTATCCCTATCGCTATCCCTGTCCCTATCGCTATCGCTATCCCTATCCCTATCCCTATCCCTATCCCTATCCCTTATTAAGATAACACTTTAAGTTCTCGCGCTTTGTACACATATTTAAAGTCACATACAGGTCGAACGCGATTAATTAACATTATTTATACCTTTTTTCCCAACGTTTCGTCCAGGTTGCACTGGCCGTGGTCGCGGAAGACTGACGTCCCAGCAAAATGTCACCGGAGATGTAATCAACACAAAACTACCCGATATTAATTTATATAAATGTTCGGGGTAGACAAATAAATATAATCTACCCGCTTTTAGTTAATGTTTATTTCCCACCGCACGACACACAAAAAAAAAAAGAAAAAAGGTAAAAATAATGTTAATTAATCGCGTTCGACCTTATCAAGATGTTTAATGATTTCTTATCAAGTGCTAAAATATAAAGTTTCATGGTTTTATCTTTTAAAATTAAGAAATCCCATACAAACTTTCAACCTCTTTTTCAACCCCTTCATCCCTTTTTTTCGAAATAAAAAGTAGCCTATGTTCTGTCTCAGGGTCTAAAGATTGTCTGTTCCAAATTTCATCAAAATCGGTTGCGTGGTTTAAGCGGGAAAGCGTAACAGACAGACAGACAGACAGACAGAGTTACTTTCGCATTTATAATATTAGTATGGATTAGTATGGATTATATGTAATACGATTGGATTTAAATTGACCCTTTTATAATGTTATAGTTTCAGTATAGGTAACGTAATATTAAAAGTTAATAGACTCTACATTTTATACAATTTTTAGCCAGATTGCCAGGTTGTAATTAGGGTTTAATGAATTCCTCATCTCTTCACTGCTCCGCATTATTTGAATTATACTTTAACCGATCGGTTAAGTAATTATTTTTTAGATTTTCTTAATCATAAGTTAAGCGCCTAGGATAATAACATTTACAGAAACTATTTGAAGTCATGCCAAAACAGCCGCGTCTTTAGTCCCGGCGCCTATTATTCTGGAACGGAATTTAATGAGATGGCATTTGGCTGCACCATCATAGTTTTTGCCCGCAAAAAACTGCATACGGTCGTCGTTGGTATACGGGTTTAAAATAAAACGAACGTCATGCGCAGACGTAACAAAGTTTGTTCGTTGAGCCGTTTAAGAAAAATAATTTATAGAAATTGTTTTCTTGTTTTGGTATAATTTGTCGACGATTCATGTCGACGAAGTTTGGAGGAACCTCTTGATTTATTTTTAAAGATAAAAGTGAAAAACTGTATTTTTAGGAAATGTTTGTTTCCTTATTAAATATAAAACACTTTGTAGTGACTACCTCTAAAACCCCTTTACCGTATAATCTTATAATTCTTCTATAAAAGGTATGGAATATTACACTTTTTCTCTAATACTAAATATTCAAATATACCACGATTCCATTGTAGAAAATTAACTCAAGATGTATCAAGAAACTACAGCAATAGAGCATGCTTACGTCGTCGTACCAAGATCTCTTATTTTCTACAGAAAACAAATAGTTTTTTTACCTCCTACCAAGTTCCCTAAAAATTATCACTTTCAGTATCGTCTACTAAGAGCGTCGTCTATAAATATTCACGCTCCAGAGACGACGCGGGACATGTGTCGACCTTTTTGGGCAAGCCGTGAATTTCACCTCTCGGGAGTGTCCAGAACTTTAGTTATGTTTACACCTTAGCGCTGACAGTAATATACGACTGTCCGAAGTTTTTTAAATCTTGAACGAGCTTCTTTAGGAGTATTGCAACCGAGTAAAACAATAAAATGTAGTTATGTGACTTAGTTTTGTTCTCACCATCATGGTGAATTTAGTTATCCAATCTTTGATGCAGGTTTCTCCCACTCCTGTCTATCTAGAGATCGACTCATATTTGTTTTCATAATATAAAATGCGCATTGTTTGTGATTAAACGCTTTGTTAATTGATTAAAGTACCTATCTGAAATGATCAATAATTGCAATTGAAGAGGATGTGCCCTCACTAAATGTGTATGAGCATTTGGCTGTATACCAAACAGTTGTCTGTCAGCAATAAAAATCGATTCGACTGTTCTCTCTTAATATTAATATGTTGCTTTTAATCATCAAGATAAATCGTGATCATGTCTCTTGGCTCTTATAATTAGGTTGTTGCTTGTTGAATAGTTCAGTTTAGTAGATAATGGGTTACACAGACCTTCCTGTGTTGGCCTCTTGTCCCTTTTTCACATAATTAAAAATTAGTATGATAATAAGATTAATAAGTTTATCAGGAAAGCAAACTGGTTTGATGCATCAATGTCATAATCAAAACCTCTCAAAATAATGTGCTTAAATTTCGTAAGTTTGACATTTGTCCCTAAGGGAGAGCCCTTATGTTTTTTTTGGATATCTAATGCCTACCTAAGCAACTGTATCGATCTTTTAAAAGTTCATACGTAAAACAAAAACAAGAGCAAGTTCGGGTTGTAGGAATTTAATATCCCTCCTATTACCAACGTCTGTTAAGAAAACTACGGCGGTGAGAATTAGTTCAAAGAGGCGTAAGTTTCTTGTTCGGTCTAATTTAAACTGAGAAGGCCGGGTTACTAGTGCACTGTCGAGGCATCTGACAACAATTAGTGGACACAGGACGATCCCAATTTCTTGGCGCATCCGGCGTGTGTATAAAACAATGGTATATTTAAAACGGAGGATGTGTCGTTTTCCGCACTGTGTGCTTGTTTATTGTTTCCGGTATGCATATTATTGTAAATAAGCCTTGGTCGTGGCGTAGTAGCAATGGGGACATTTATTATTGCAGAAGCTGGCTAGCGCTATGCCGCGCGCCGCGCTACATTTATACAAGTCAGACCAGGCAGGCAATTATGGTCCCGCGATAAATGATAAAACATCTGGCCGTCCCTATCGCACTTACTAATAATGCGATAGGGACGGCCTGATATTTTATCGTCTATCACGCGACCATGCTACCCCGATGCTGCAGATCTTCTTAGCCTGACCAATTTCTAAAAATATCAAGCGTTTTTTTATCTTTGTAGATTAGGATCCGTTTAAAGCTGATTTATTCATTGTTAATCCCATACATACGTTAGTTACATAAGTACATTAGTTTAACAATTAAAACTAGGAAATAAATTATTTACATGAACATTATTAATATTACTTCTTAATCTTCTTATTAAATACGTTTGTAGACATAAATTATTGGATATTCATATCACACATTCATTTCAAAAACGGTCGGTCTGTTCTTTATTGCGCATTGTTACGAGTATGATCAATGAAATGTTAAATCATCATATAAATAAATAATATGTTCCTAATACTAGTAAAAGCCATAATTTATGAAACTTTTGTAGTTAAAGCTATATACTTTGTTAACCATAAAATTAGCTACTTTGAATATGGGAAATATTACGTAATTTGGAGAACGTAAGAGGTATTGTATTGAATGACAGATAAAAGACAAAGATTTACTCAGCCTCTTCGCGGTCAAGTGAATCTGATTGTTTTGGTTGGATGAATACGAGATAAATAAAAAGACAACATTGTCGTGAACCAACGCAGATTTTTCGACAGCGCGACGCAAATGATGGCAATGGTGTTACCAGTTCTTATGGCCGCGGGAGTATATCGCGAGATAGATGAGGTCTAATTGTATTAATGTAAGGACAGGTAGTCTATCTCGCGGCGAATTTTGATGCTAGGCCTGCTGTTCTTATTATATCTAGAGGCCTAAAAGTAAACCAATTTTGATGATCCTATTCCTTAATTTTACAAGTGACATATGAACGACAACCAGCATGACAACCTGGTGGCAAAGGTGTAAACCAAAAAAAGTGCATGTGGATAAACTTAGGCGCCTATTCGGTTTTGTGTCTTGAGGACTAGGATGAAGAAGAAGAAACAGTTGTTGGACGCAAAACTGTCTAGATTTTTGATTGCAATAAAGTTGGTAATGAGTAGTGATTAGTGAACTACAAGTGTCTTAAATATCTAATAGCGGATGAAACACTTAGCTGAGACAAAAAAAAATACATCAAAAACATTGCATCAATTGCCTACCGGTGTAGGCAAAAATTTCGTATTTGCACATTATCAGCACAACATGACGTGTTTATGTTATACTGCGCTTTTCAAAATACATTTTCATTTCACTATGTGTTAAGGCTGCTTTCAAGAAAAACGTCAAAATAATGTAAAATTGATAGTTTTAGTCGGTGAAATACTACACTTTCCGTTATCTAACAGATATATTTAATTCAAGTTTCAATTAGATAATCTTATTATGTTGATTCTTATAAGACTGGATTTTTGAAAACTGACTCACTAAATTAATTATGAACTATGGGATTTTATCTGATGCACGTTTAGTGGAAAGCGTATAGAGTTCTGCCTAATTAGTGATTGATCTTATTTGTCACTAAAAATTTGGACAATTTTGAATACTGACATTTGGACAATTTTAAATACTGAATTACGTATATCCTGTACAACAAACTTTTCAGACTACATTTTTATTATAAGGTTTTGAAAAAGAGTACCTAAACGGGGCCTTAGCCTAAAGGTCTTAACGAATTAACTTTTTTTCAGAAATCACCTAAAATCAAGTGACAATTTCTTTGAAAATCTACATTACATAGAAGTTATTTTCGTACTAAATTAATCTGCAACGTTTACTAAAATTGCTCTTATGCCTTAGTGACTATAAATTTCTATTATACATTTTTGACAATTTTTTGAAAACAAGCCTTCACCGTCACAATTATTACCACTTCTGAACATTTTCTCATATTTTGTTAGACCAAGTAGAAAAAGTCCTAATATATGTTATATATTTGTAAACTACTCAAAAAGCCCTTTAATTTGATACCTTACACAGTATGATTATGATTGCACGGAGAAAAAAGTCTCGTCCATGATACCTGAATAGTGTAATCTGAACGAGAAAATCTAGTAAATTCTGGGACAATTGTTCACATAGTATAAATAACTAAACTAGTCTGTTTAAATGCGTTGAGCTTAGTGAACTAGTTATCTTGTAATTGCTACACATTAAAATAGCGTGTATTACTAGAATATTTAGTAATCATAACACGTGGACCGTACAAATAAATAATATTTTCTTGCAAAGCTTAATAAATGAAATGTGACCTTGACAATATATTCTTGTAAAGGTAATATATACATTACGTATCATAAAATAAAAATATTGTAAGGGTCACACAGTCAAATTGTGTGTATTACTAGATTATTCAGTATTTATAACAAATGGAGTGTCTAAATAAACAAAATAATGTAAACTCCACAAGAAATTCTTGTAAAGGTTATAAAACTTTAGTTAGGCCATTAATAGGTATCGTTAAGAATACAAGTCATCTGATATATATTACATTCTCTTCATTTATGTAAACTTCATTAAATGGTTGATAGAACAAGAAAGTTAGTTACAGCAACTGCATTTATGGTACTCTCTAATAAATATACAATTGCGTTAACGTGTTATATTTTTATCGGTACCTATGAATTTGTCTGTGCACTGTATAGACAACTAACATTTCTTGTAAATGTAAAAAAAGGTTTGTTGTCTATACAAGGTGGTTCAGTAGGATTAAAGGCCGAGCCACGCCAGATACGTGTACGTAGACGTGTGCGTGGCGTGCGCGCTGTAAAGTACGAATTTTCAAAAGAGATGATACACCGTTAGACACACACGGGAAACACGTCACACAAGCGGTGTAATCTCTAATGAGGATTCGTCATTTACACCGCGTACGCTATGCGCACGTCTACGTACACGTATCTGGCGTGGCTCAGCCTTTAATGCTACTGTACCACCTTGTATAGACAACAAACCTTTTCTTACATTTACTAGAAATGTTAGTTGTCTATACAGTGGACAGACAAATTCATAGGTACCTACCGATAAAAATGCAGGTTGCTAGGACCAGTTCCAAGAGACAGAAGCCTAGAGTTGAAACTGGGATCCGGAAACCTGGGTCACCCATGAGCGGTGAAAATTGGTGAATCTGAAAGTAAATAAAATAATTATATAATTTGTTAAAAAATATATTTCAACGATCCTTAGTGCAAGACTTTATTCATATATTCGTCAGTGTTAATAGAACCGTCCTTCATTTCGTCCAAAATTTATATTTTGCAGAATTTTTCCACTTTTGTTCCACAGTATGGCATGGGTCACAGGAAACTTGCAACCATTGTAAATCATCTGAAAAAGACATTAAAATTTCTATGAATAAATTTTACAATAAGTAATATTCTACGTCCACTTCAGATATATATAAAGACTGTCCACGATAAAAAGTGGTCATATATAACATGGTAAATCTTTTGATACAATGAGAATTTATAAGCAGCATGTTTGTCAAATAATTTGTAGATATCAAACTACATTATAAAAATACAAACAAATTATAAACTTTAGGTGGCCTATGAATTTTAGCAGTATGTATCTCATGATAACAATATTTTTTTGTACAGTGTCTTCTTGCAGTCTTTAAGTACAACAGTTTTAATGACAAAAATATTTTTTTAATGTTTAATTATAATAGCCAAAATATACCCTATTACATACTGATTTTACGATAGTAATCATTTTTCTGATTGTAATCAGATTAAGAAAGTACTGAGATTTTCTAACTTTGCTGAATTCGACTTTTTGACACTTTTTGGCTCTCCATACAAAAACAACTGTCAGTGCTTGGAGTAGAAAGTCTTCCTGACTCCCAAAAGTCGAAATGAGTTTCAAAAAGTATTTTTTTGTCTGCTAAGATGTCATTCTAATGTGTGTAAAACAGCTTATAAAAATATAAGTATTTATAAAATTGTGCCAGGAAGCGTGTGAAGTTTGTTAAAAAACACTGTACAAGAAATGAAATGCTTGATGGTATACATTCGGCGAAACCTCAGACACACTAAAGCATTATAAGGAATAGCTTTAATTATTATATAGTTTTATGTATACAGATTTATCAAAATATAATATTGCTTCAAAATGTGCATTCAGGAAGAAAAATTTATCATGTTATGTATGACCACTTTTTATCGTGGATAGTCCTTATTAGTTCAGTATTTAGATTTTGCCCACGTAATGTCGTATAAATTTGTATGCAATGTAAAATGAATACAACATTAAATGCCTTTTTGTTCTAATTATCTACTAAGTTCTACATGTACGGTACATGACTCACCTGCTTTTGCCAACTCTGCTTCCTCCCATCCTTGCAAGAGTTTTTGCACCTCTTCATCCATTTCCTAAAATGGAAACTACCAAACGAATGGATAATACGTAGTGAGTACGTTTAACGATAAATAATATAGGTAACCTATTGCGATCCGCGTCCACGCGTGATCTCTCATGACACGTAAATGGCCGCCGACCACGCCGCGAGTGCTTTGACATTGCGTTTCGTTACACAAGCAAAACATTTATTTATGCGGACAATATTTTTGTTATAACAATTATTTTTCGGTGTATATTACGAGAATATCATTGTTATTTTTTTACAAGAGGCGCAAAGTAAAATCAACTATACTGCTATAGCATTCACTAAGATATACAATGGTACTTAAACATGGCGTTTCGTTACAAAAACGAAACACAATATTAATACTAACTAAATAATTTTTCAACAGAACTATTTGTTCACCAGTATACATTACGAGAATATTATTGTCATTATTTACAAGAGCTGCAAAGTAATACCAACTTATAAAACAGTCATATCAACTATACTGCGATGGCATTCGCTACGATGCAAATAATAGAGTTGACAGCGATGCGTACATATTTATACAAACTTAATATTTTTAAATATAACTCTTCGTTGAGTTTACATTACAAGAATATTCTTTTTATTTCTTTACGAGAACTACAAAGTAATGGCAACGTATAAAAAAGTTACAGGAAGTATACTGTGATAGTAACCGCTAAGATTAAGATTGTAAAGATAATTTTTATTTTTTTGGCATTACAAGAAGCTTCTTGTTAATAGAATTATCGTAACCTTTATTCTATTAGTTGTAAATAAAACTAGAGTTCTCGTATATGTAATTCAAACAGAACTGTTTAGTGCATATTAATGTTTGCTTAGTTCTATTGAATTCAAGATATAGTAAACGTAACAATACAGTTGTTTTTATTACGAGATTGTAGTATCAGCTACGATAAATCTATTTTACTAAACGTTCTGGTAGTATTGTTAAAATATTTTTTTTCCGTGTGAGCGCTCGGTTGCGATTTCACTATATTTCACATGAAAGCCATATTAATGTAACGTCTCTCTAAATCGTATCGATAAATTTTAGTTTAGTCCGTTGACATGCCTTGTCGTGTGTTGATGTATTTTGATTCATCTTTCCATTGTAATTATTATTCTGTAATTTCGGTAGATGCTGTCTCAGATAATTCATCATAATTTTCCTTAACTCGTGATATTTTTGCAAGGTTTAGGATATGTCTTATTCGTTGTCCGTAATATTTATTAAAAAGGTCGTTGTTTCAAGGACCAGTTAATACAAATAACCTCTCTACTTAATCTTAATCCACTTGCGGGGAAACCTGCACATCTGTATCTCGGCAAGAAATTTAAAAGAAGTCTCTAATTTGATCTGCATTGGAGTTATCATAGAGACTATGGCCCAAATCGCCATGCTTACAGTGAGATGATGTACACAGGCAGGCGATGCTAACAATAGAATTGTTTCATGTAGTTTTGTTTAATCACATCTTCATCTAAAATGTTCATGACGCCTACTCTTGAAAGCATCGTTAAAATGTTTCTTTTATTTTTGCATTCGTAGCTAACCGCACCGCATTTTTACGGAAAATTTGAAATAGAACAGTGTCTGTGATTCAGTGTCAGATATTTTTAGGTCACCATGTTGAGAGGGGCGTAAATGTCTCATATAAACATTTCACTATAATTTCGCCAGCGTCTGAATGTAAATAAAAACTGGTTTTCATTATCGAGGTTGATATTCGACATTGACCCGTAATGATACGTTTGTAATTTGCGATAGTGCGTGTATTGTTGGTATGTGGGGAACATAGTGCGAGTTGGCACATAATTAACTTTTTATCCACATCCGCGGTAGCCGCTTTCTTCCGTCCGTCCGTGACACCCCAGTTGCGATCTGTGTTTATGCCAACATGTGTTATAGTTTTATAGATGGTGTAACAATGATACTTAAATTAAATAACTATTTATATGCACAAGCATTAGTGTTTAAATAAAATTGTTATCGTTTAATTTGTATAATGTACTATTCAGATTAACAAAAGGAGCAACAGAAAAGAGCATAAAAATAATTGTAACAAAAGGTCCTTGTTAAAATGGGTTCTACCGTAAAGGTCATAAAGGATTGCAAATTGAGGCTGCGGCAGCCGCTTCCATTATAAAATGCAACCCTCTCTTGCTTCTATTTTCCATAATTATATTTTTGTGTCCCAAAAGTTAAATTAAAGCTGTATTTCGGTCTAGTTCTCGTTTTACTTTATTTCTAATAAGGATTTTTTGTTCAAGTTGTATTCTTTTAGGTAAACAATTGTTTAAGTTTTTGCACTACCTAACATGAATGATTAAGAAAATGTAGCTATTGGAAGTTTAATATCAATATCAACTGTCGTGACTCTACTTCTGTAGAGTTTCCTGATCTAAATGAAGCTCTTATGCTGTAGAGATAGAGGACCGTCCGTCATTATGGAAACTTCCGACCCGGATTAGTTTGTGAAGTTGCGAACCACTTCGATTCGCTTGAATTATCTTATTGAACACTTTGTGCATGTTGACAATGGGTAAGAAGTTTACCCTGACTACGCTGTTTTTGTATAAATTCGTATAATTACACCGACGCTAAAAAAATCGGCGAACATATAATAGAAGCCAAAATCACGACCCGGCCGTTAGGCCAGTAATAAAATCCACTAGGTAAATTTTCATGTTTAATTTGACATTTAGTTTAGTTAACACAAAACTATGCCACGCCTATTTCATGTTACTAACGAGGTTTGACACAATAAAGCGTGAAATATAAACCGAAACACCAAATAATTGAATCAGTTGAAATTAAAATAGTGCCGAGTAAATAAATAGTTACGACAGTGCCCGCAACTATTATTGGCATCCGTTCAATATTTGTATAAATAAAAGTAAACATTGAAATGAAATGAAATGAAATTGTTTATTTCGAGTAACTAATGACTCATACAATTTGTTAGTAAGCTTACGTTTAAAATGTTAGTACTTAAACGAATAATAATCTAGGCTATTCTACTTATATGATATATTCACTACTGGAAACATTTTGCATTTTTTCACAGCAGTGTCGCATATACGGACAGTCCAATCTATCCGACTACGTCATACAACAGGATATGGGTTGCTAATACATTGTTGTATGAAAATTATTTGTAAAGTATAATTTAAAAAGTAATACAAATGTTGATCAGTATATGAATAGCCTACTTCGATCTTCGATTTTAGAGGCTCGTATAGTCTTTATATATCCCGTAACTAAAGTTAACATAACATTCTGCAATACGCCGGTAATATACTATATCTACCGAGTAAGAACTGTATTATGCATTTATTGTGTCAAAATAATTACAGTGATATCAATACACTGTACGCGAATGAAATGATATCCATTACGTAATTACATTACGCGTATGTCGTTCTTTGCAACATGTATTAGAACAGCCATTACATGTATTTTGCGCAATACTGGACCTGTCTATATTTCTTAGTTAAAGTAATGTACTTACACTACTTACCTAAGATGTAATCAGATGAAATACTTAGTTCTGCATAGTCATTTTATTTTATTAGGTACTATGCTGTAGACACCAATTAAGAGGATACGGTAGCGAAAATGCTAAAATGGAAAGGAGCCCCCCTTTCAACTTGGGAATTTAGTTAAATATACAAGTGTTATTAACTAGATTTATCGAAAAAAATTGTCCATTACGAACAACTCAGTCAAAAGATATTTCAAAAAAATCTTTAAAATCGAGGTTCCGCTCTCGACTCTTTCCTCCTTCAAAACTTAATCAATCGGAACGAAATTTGAGAATCTGAATAACAATGAAATAATCTATGTCGGACCGTTTAGCTTTTTTGGTTAATTGTTACCAATCTTGAGTATCATACCTTTTTTGCGCCACAATGAAAAAGGTCGTTTTTGGAAATTTTTGATTGGCTCTAGAGTCTTTAAAAAGCAGAATATCAAAAAAATCAAAACGGTCCGACACAGATAAAAATAATAACAATCTGTGTTGAAAAAATCATTGCTCTATTTTCAAAAACCAGGGAGGAAATAGTCGAGAGCGTTTGTATGGAGAATTGACCCCTACCGTATCGTCTTAAGACGCTGACAACACCCAATGACCTTGACGCTAGCGGACACTGTCTATTCGTATGGGAGAAAGTGAGAGCGCGATGTCACTAAAAGAGGGTTAGGTACGAAAATACGGAAAAATATTAAAATAAAATAGAAAGATGCATTATTTGTGCAATATGTTTCGTTAGTGTTTTAAATATTTATATTTTTGTTATTGTAATTAATTAAAGAACCCATTCTTTGCATTTTTTTCTATCGACCTGATTTCATTAAATCGTGTATCGAGTACGGCTATGTTCATTGAAATATAATGAATAATAACATATAATTTACTTGCCTTACTAAAACTAATAGTTTGTCTTAAAAAACTGCGCAAGTAACATCAATTTGCGCAATTGGGTGTTGTCAGCCCCTTAAGTCAAATATCTAGGGCGGTGGTACTAAGCACATGCCTACATTACATATTAAATGACGCGATTCAAAAAGGATCGCTTAATTTTCGTGACCATAAAACGTAGGTAATACTTAAAAATTGTAATTAATAGTAACCTTCACGGTAAGAACCAGTCTACAGATTAAAGTGCACTTGTGACAAATGTCATTTCTCAGTGACTTTCCGTGAACTATATTAAACTAATTTAATATTAAACTGTTTCTTAACTCGACATGTAGGTTAACTTGTATGTCAACTGTTACAAGATAATCTAGTTAATCGGTTGCTACATACATGTTTTAACTAAACGCGAGCTTAAGTACGTCGTGTCATATATAAGTTTATCTAGGTTCTACCAAAATCAATATTGTATTAGGTTCAGGGCTATATAAAATCCATATAGTTAGGTACTTGTCCTTCCTGTTACGTCAACGACGTGATTAAGAACGCTGACATAGTATAATCTAAATATATAAAAGAAGAAGCTGACTGACTGACTGACTGACTGACATATCAACGCACAGCCGAAACCGCTGGTCCTAGAGATTTCAAATTTGGCACGTAGGTTCCTTATGTAGTGTAGAGGAGCACTAAGAAAGGATTTTCCAAAATTCACATCCTAAGGGGGTCAAATGGGGGTTCAAAGTTTGTATGGGGAAACAAGATTAGTTTGACTATTTTATTCGAAACTTCACAGGAAGATTCCTTAAGACATATGACTGAATACGTGTTTCAGGTTTTTTGAAAATTTAACCCCTAAAAGGGTGAAAAGGGGGTGATAAAGTAAAAAAATCAATATGGATATCGTTTTTATGGTTTATCGGGTCGCTGATCACGATAAATACAACGTTTTTAAAATCTAACGAGGCGGAAGTGAAATACCTTCTCCCCTGTTGTGGTGCAATGGGGTTTAAATATCAAAAATATATATAAAAGAAGATATTGACTGACTGACTGACATATCAACGCACAGCCGAAACCGCTGGTCCTAGAGATGTCAAATTAGGCACGTAGGTTCCTTATATATTGTAGAGGAGCACTATGAAAGGATTTTTTAAAATTCGCCTCCTAAGGGGCTCAAATGGGGGTTCAAAGTTTGTATGGGGAAACAAGATTAGTTTGACTATTTTATACTAAACTTCACAGGAGGATTCCTAAAGACATATGACTAAATACATGTTTCAGGTTTTTTGAAAATTTGACCCCTAAAGGGGTGCAAAGGGGGTAAAGCCAAAAACACAATATGGGTATCGTTTTTATGGTTTATCGGGTCGCTGAGCACGATAAATACAACGATTTTAAAATCTAATGAGGTAGAAAAGAAATTTTACTCCCTTTTGTAGTGCAATAGGGTTAAAATATCCAACATAGCCATAAGAGGAGCACTAAGAAAGGATTTTTCAAAGTTCACCTCCTAGCATGATCATTTGACAGGGACAGGGACAGGGACAGGGACAGGGACAACTTCACAGGAGGATTCCTAAAGACATATGACTAAATACATGTTTCAGGTTTTTTGAAAATTTGACCCCTAAAGGAGGTAAAGTCAAAAACACAATATGGGTATCGTTTTCATGGTTTATCGGGTCGCTGATCACGATAAATACAACGATTTTAAAATCTAATGAGGTGGAAAAGATATTTTCTCCCCTGTTGTTGTGCAATGGGGTTAAAATATCCAAAATAGCCATAAGTGTAGGTTTAGTTTTTATCTATACTTCTGGTTCAAGATTTCAAATTGACACGGAAGTTCCTTATAGGAAGGATTTTTCAAAGTTCACCTCCTAGCATGATAATTTGACAGGGACAGGGACAGGGACAACTTCACAGGAGGATTCCTAAAGACATATGACTAAATACATGTTTCAGGTTTTTTGAAAATTTGACCCCTAAAGGAGGTAAAGTCAAAAACACAATATGGGTATCGTTTTTATGGTTTATCGGGTCGCTGATCACGATAAATACAACGATTTTAAAATCTAATGAGGTGGAAAAGATATTTTCTCCCCTGTTGTTGTGCAATGGGGTTAAAATATCCAAAATAGCCATAAGTGTAGGTTTAGTTTTTATCTATACTTCTGGTTCAAGATTTCAAATTAACACGGAAGTTCCTTATAGGAAGGATTTTTCAAAGTTCACCTCCTAGCATGATAATTTGACAGAGGCAAGGACAGGGACAGGGACAGGGACGGGGACGGGGACGGGGACGGGGACGGGGACGGGGACGGGAACGGGATAGGGTTAGGGTTAGGGATAGAGATAGGGATAGGGATAGGGATAGGGATAGGGGTAGGGGTAGGGGTAGGGGTAGGGGTAGGGGTAGGGGTAGGGGTAGGGATAGGGATAGGGATAAAAATAGGGGACGGGGACGGGGATAGGGATAGGGGAGGGACGGGGACAGGGACGGGACGGGGATGGGGACGGGGACAAGGATAGAGATAGGGACGGGGATAAGAATAGGGATTGGGGTCGGAAATTATTCCGGTCGGCAATCGCTATCTAGGCAGTGTAAAATGCAGGTGGCTCAGCGAGAAGGGATTAGTAAGTAGGCATTGGCGAGTATCCTGCATCCGTGATAACTATTATATTCAATGTGCTGTAAGAAGATCGTTGTTTGCTTGCCTTTCATATGTTTACATTTGCAATAAGTATAAGCAAAATGGAAAAAATTGTAAGCAATAATGCAAGGAAGTACTTTTTACCCTACCGACCATAGCGTCGAGATACTGGCTATGTGGGTTGTATGAAGTTTCCCCAGTATAAATATTTATATAGGTAAAATACATATTCGTACCTACTACCTACGCTGTGGTCGCTGTGTAACAATTCTACAATCATTGCAAGAATTTCTTTTAAAACAATAGTAATATGTGTAAGGTACAGTCAGCCAAAAAGCAGTGTAAGGTTCTTGGCTGACCGTACAGCAAATAGATCAGTTACAATGGCCCCCCAGTCGAAAATTGCCCCGCTTTACCTTAATCGAAATAATCGCGGACAGATGTACCTACAAAGAAACCTACGGATCCAAATGAAAATCTATTTTTTTTGTAAACGTTTCAATAAGAATACTTTTATTACGCGGGCGAAGCCGCGGGTAAAAGCTAGTTACTTATATTTTAGGCTCTACAAATGACGTTATAGTTTACGATGTGGATAATGAGCCCGACGTTGTTACGTTAACCTTTAAAAGAGATAACATAGTAATTAAGAAGTAACCTATAATGAATAAATTTTAGCCAGTCGATTAAATTGGCATTTATATCGCTGCAGTTTCTGATAAGTTGATAACTGTCTGACTTTGCTTGTATCAATAAATAGTTTAAAATATGATTGCATCGTGTGCCAAGATCATAAACCTATTCAGTTTGATTAACCACACCTGACTGTCACTAATTCAGTATAATACTGTCAATTTAATCGTAATGCGATGTAATTTAAACGTCAACGTCATTGTACAGCAATCCATGAAATGATCTTAATGCTTTCAGCGAATTCGATTGCCCGCATCAGTGGTTTGAACGTTGTCGCAGCCAGCATCGGTGTTAAGGTCAACTTTACTTGCGCAAGGTTTATTTACGTTTTTTGTTCATTGAATTTAATATCCTGATGATTCCGTTCAGATTCACAGACGAAGTCATACTTCCACTTCACTCCGATAAGAATTGACAACTAATAACAAATTGCGCCGAAAACCTTGGCATATTTAAATTTTTATATACTTTAGTCATTCAAATAAATGCACTGAAATCTATATTTGAAACATGTCGTGAATTTGCTTAACGTTTAGCGAAAGCGTGATTTTACAAGGCTGTTAATATGTTCGTAGTCACGCGAAATAATATGTATTAATACATATGTCGTAGTCAAGTAAATATCGAGTAGGTATAAGTTAGCCAAATATTGGGAGTTTCAACGTTCACGCTGTTTTTGATTTAACATACTTACTGACGTGTTGATATCAGGCAATAAAATATAAGTTGTCTATTACGTAACTTAAGTAACGAAGAATTTATATCTACTTGAAATTCCCGGATATTTATAGGTCAAGCCTTCTAAATCCAGTATTCGGCGCTTCGCTGAGTTGAAACGCATTTATTCCGTGAAGGAATCAATAGGGAATATCCCAGAAGAATGCCAAGAAAGCCTTTAACTTCAATAGCTTAGGTAAGTTAACGGTCCCGCAAGTCAAGCGCAGGAAATAGATTCGATATTGGCTTTCTTATTACCCGTTCTACCTATCCTTTTTATGGCGCACGCTACAAAAAAGGAACAAAAATTATTTTGATTAGTCTTGTATTTAAACGGAATAGCAATTGAAATAGCTGCGGAATCCCATCCAATAAAAAAAAAACGAAATAGGTAATTTCAATTAGAGCACATTCAATATATGTTTACTATGATAGGTAAGGTATACAGGCTGATTTTGTAGGTATTTTAAGTACACGTAGTGAACAACATTCATTATGGGACAAATGCTGAAATCGCGAAGAAAAATTTGGCTTGTCTTCGGTTGGCACGATAGTTACTCATGAAATAAAACCATGGAAACGGATTAAATCGCGTACAATTTATCCCGACGTTTCGAACACTTTACAGAATTCGTGGTCAACGGGTGACTGAGGAAAATTTAGTTTAACTCAGAGCTCAGGCATTTATTTCGATGCCCGATTTCGCTAAAGGGGTTAGAAATGAATAAAGATAGAAAGCTTATCTCAGATGCTATTTATTTATTTAATCGTATGGCATACACAAAAAAACAGGCAGGCAGTTATATGAATGTCAGAGAATACACATTAAAATACAATTACAATTTAAACTAAATGTCAACATTCAGTGAGCTCAGCCACGCAATTGCGTCGGGTGTTAGGCGCAGCAGGCCCCGTAGCCGAATGGCATTTCTCCGACGCCAAACGAAAGCGATACGCCGCTGGCTCTGTCGCGCCAATACGCAAGCGCGATAAAGATAGATATCTACTAGCGCTTCGTTTCGTGAGCGTTTCGTGAGCGATTGTGCCATCCGGCTAGCCACCCAGGTCTTCTGGTGGTCCCGAGTATGAGTTCAGAGGGCATCGCTGAAATATATGCTCCATAGTTTGGACTTCTTCGCCACACTCGCACATTGCAGAGTCTTTCCATTCCATTCTATAACATGATATATCACGTCGCGCCCACATCGTTCTATGTACATTACGATCGTGATAAGGTCTAGTCTAAGGATTGTTTACAACATTGTTTCATTGAATTGAGTCACGATAACGGTGAAAGTGATATCGTGTTGTCATATTGCCCATTGTAAAATTTATTGGGGTCTATTTTGATATGACGGTTATTTTAAACAGTGTTATGATTTATATTGTTTTTAACCCCCGACGCAAAAACGACGGGGTGTTATAAGTTTGACGTGTCTGTTTGTGTGTGTGTCTGTCTGTCTGTTTGTCTGTCTGTCTGTGTGTGTGTCTGTCTGTGGCATCGTAGCTCCCGAACGGATGGACCGATTTGGATTTAGTTTTTTTGTCTGAAAGCTGAGTAAGTCAGAAGTGTTCTTAGCCATGTTTCATGAAAATCGGTCTACTATGTCGCGGTCGGGGGTATTTCAAAATTTTTATTACAAGATTGATTGAAGGTGTGAAGGCGAGAAGATTTTGAATTCACATAGCTCTATCTATACCTACCTACCAGTGGCGGCTGGTGAAAATTTCTTCTAGGCAACACTGAGCAAAAAGAAACCTACTGCCCAAGACCGGAGTAAATGGAGAAATATGATTCGAGCCCTACACCCACAGGGTCACAGGATGTAAAGAAGAAGAAGAAGACTTTACTAGTAATCAATTTTAAGCAAGCCGGTGGGAATCGGCTTGTATGGACCAGCCGCTGCTGCTACCTACCTAAGTCTTTTAAAGCTAATACCGATATTGATAAGTACAGTTTTCGCGCTCGTGTAAATGGCCCCTACGGAAAAACATTCCATTGTTATATTTTTTGCTTACGAACAGTTTAAAAGAACAATCCGTGCTTAACTTTACGTTAAGGTCTACACTTTCGCTGGAACTTACCTAATGAAAGCGCTACTAGTTTTTTGCATGGAAGTGTAAGAGATTAATGCTAACAAAACAGGCGCCAAAATAGCAGTCTTCTAAAAAAGTTGACTTTCAATTGCCTGTCCGTGCGCTGCCAATCCTAAAAGCTCACTGATACACGGCTCTCAAGCGACCAAGTATTCTAGAATAAATGTGAGTTTCGAATGCTTTTGCACATTTCTCATTGCCTCTGTCCCCAAGTGCCGACTAAGTGCTTCCTAGTTATTTGTTACCTCTTTAAAATTTATCTTCGTGTTGCTGTTGAGTAGGATGAACCATTAAATTCTTGTATGCTCTTTTCGTTAATTGTAAGTTGAGTCAGGGGTCGACCATTCTCCCGATCGGGTTGCTTGCATTGCTTGCTACGTAGCAATAATTTTGATTGACATCCAACATGATGGTTAACGTCCCTTTGCGTGCACTATGTGACAACCCTAAATAGTCGAAAGGGGCCATGCATAAGAAAGGCACAACACAATTCGACCTTAAACTGCTTTCAAAGTTCGGTTTTGTAGGAAGTCTACATTCAAATGTACAGATTAACTAAATTTTATCGAAATAAATGTCTTGTCACCTTGTTTTGAGCTAAACAATAGACATTTAATTATGGTTAACCAGGATAAGTCCTACTTTACCGCTGCAAGAACGCTTCAATCATTAAATATCTCTGTTTCCCCGTAATGTTTTGTAATTCTAATTTCATCATAGAAGACGGTAGAACGTTATTCTCGTTCATGTAATGATGCGAGACGGACTGGTAACGCTCGGTATAACAACATTTGATCTATATATCTAAAGTCTGTGACATCGAAGGTTGATTTCCTGATTAGTTCCCGATTTGTCAGATTCTTGTTTATGTCGAATTCTCCTTTAGTCGGATAGGGAGTTATTAAAGAAAAAATGGCGAAATAAGAATCAGGCAAAAGCAGAATCGATCGACTAATCGATTTCTTAGTCGACTTGTATAATTCGTAGAATTCATCAGTTGTTTTTTTTTTTAATTTATCGATGTATAAATATTTGTCACATATATACATACGTATATCATACTTTGCTCACAATACCTCATTGAGCTTACTTGGTTTGTTAATGTGAAATTGCTCATATAATATGCGTTTATTACCATCGTTGAATTAAATATGTAACATAGCTTTCGTTTTTTTACCGATTCTCTTTATACGATACTGAGTAGATCGGTATCTTTTGTATTGCCTATGGGAACCTCTGTGGTACTCGAGAATGCACGACTCTAAGTAAGCAATGCGATATGACATCGATCTGGGCGAACTATCAAACAAATACTTAATTTTTGACACTGACATATCTATTATGTGATTGAATTTAGTTCGAATCAAGTCAACAGGCGTGATTACCTATGTGTACAGTTACCGTCATAAAGAAGTGATGATTTCTGTACCTTGTCGCTTTTAATCGTTTGACAATTTCGTAAGACATTTCAAACACGACGTTAAAGTGACTAGGTACAGAAATCATCACTTATTTATGCCGGTTGACTTTTCTTCGATCATAAATTCATAATACATTTGGCATAAATTTAATTAGAAATATTCAGGCCTTTCTCAGGGGACTTCAGCTATTATAATCCTGAGGTTTGAGTTTCGCGATAGAAAAATACCACAAAGTGCTCTTAAAAAAACTACTAACCTGTACATAAAGTATACTTGTTGCTATTTTTGGACGCAAAAAACAAATCAAAATTTTGATAACATTCAGCACGCATAACCATCTCGCTCACGTTTACGATCTGTGAGACGGGAAGAACATGAGCAAGTTTAAATAAAATTAACCTGTAGTTGTACCTATTAAAAATGTAAACGAACGATGAAAGCTGGATGCATGTTCCAAGGAGTATTTGCAAATTGTGCATCTCAACGAAACAATTAGTCTTCTAACACACAGCATATGCTGCAATAATGCACATTGCACAGGTGTTGGTCCACTTTCGTGCTTAGCTTCGGTCTGTCAAAGAGTTAACGATTCGTAGTACAGAAGGTAATAATGCTAATAAATATGATAAACGATCTTCATGCATTTTGAACAAATAGTTTCAATAACGGAACATTTGCATGTAAATTGTATTAATATATAATGATTATAAACTATAATACAGCTATGTATTTTAAAGCAAGTTAATTTCATCCACATTTCACATCCAATAAGTAGGTAATAATAATGGTAATATGTGTGATGCTATTAATGAATTCATCAGTTCAGTAGTGCAAAGCCGCTTACTTAATTGGACTGATAAGCACATGACGTCCAAATACCTGGACGAAATTATTAACATAAATAATTGCTAACGAATGGCACCCTTTAGCGCAAGGGAATATAAACCCTTTCATTTATTCAAGAGAGTTGAATATTCTCACAAAGACTCTACCATTATCCCCCCGCTTGCAAAGCGTAGTTCCTGCCACATTGTTTCTGACAAAACCCCGTGTGTTCGATTATGTGTTATGATAACGGTTGTTTTGGTGTCGAAATTATATCACGTTGATCTTTCGCCGGACTGCTTTTGTTTTGGCGGAAAAATTTGCACATTTTAGGATTTTCTATCAACGTTATTTGTTTTTCGATCAGAAAATGTAGATTTGAGACCTTCAGAAAGATTCCGCCTGTAGTTGTCAGGAACAGTCATGCTGTTGTTACGTTTTTATGCTTTGTTCTTTACACTAGACCAAAAACGTACTATAATCTCAATTGAAATATCACATTAATATTCTCAATCTCCGATAGACGCCCTTTATATTGTTGTGTTCCGTTTCTAGGGCATCTTTCGTATGTATGTCGTAAATAATAACATGAAGTTTATTGTTATGTATTCAGACAATACCTCTATTCATTACTCGGGACGTAATTTGTCCCGAGCGTGACCAATTGTGACGATCCGTTATTTGTAATAACTCTTCATATATTGGTATAGCAATCTTGAAGAAAAACACTTTGGTCACGTTCTGCAAGACTGACTAAAGATGGCTGATTGATCTTGATGTTATTGTGGTCTTCTCAAGTAAATATTAGTCGTTCAGAACCTTGTCAATTCTAAAGACAATATTGCGCTTGACTAGTTATATTTTACCTAAATACTGCAGTTTAAATACTGACAAAACGAGTTGAAAGGAATGTACATTTGGATTGCCAATAGATTAAGATACGTTATATAAAAAATATATTGAATCATCACAAAAAGGTAGTTGCAAAAACTTCAAGGCCTTAACCCTTAAATGCATGGTGATGTATATATGCATCATATATTTGATGGCCCGTGGCTCGATATGCCGAAATCACATTTATTGTTTAATTATTATTCATTATTTATTATTATTTAATATACAATGAAATAAATTAAATAATATAATATTTATTATTTAAGGATTAGATGAAATGGCGGAAAAGTGTGAAAAAACAGGACGCTGGCGATTTTTAGTATGTGATTTAGGCTGATTTTTTCGGAGTTAGTAATTAGTTTATGTTTAAACATTTTATCATAAAGGTTTCACAAATAGTGTACTTACAATTACGATATATTTATATACAATACAATACAATACAATACAAATATTTTTAATAGTTAGTAATTACATCACATTTTAATTAACTATGGTATAAAACTTATCGCAATTACGATATATTTATATAAATAAGTTTTGGCCTATTTAACTTTTAACACTGATTTAGTATAAAAATCGATCTTAAATATTTTTGTTATTATTTTTCCCAGAGTCGGAAAGCCATTTTTTATCACATAATATTAATATCTGTTTAAAAGAAAAATTCATGCATTTAAGGGTTAAAGCGGCTACATAATTAGATAAAATTAGGATTCAAGTAACAAAAAGCCACCGTAATCTGTTAGATTTTCTAAAGGTTCTGTTGTACTATATATGAACCTCACGTACTACTAATTACACAACTTAGTATGTAAAAGGGCATTAAATGCCCAAGTACACGAAGGTTCACATACGAAATGGGCTTGCAGGTAATTGTGAACCAAAACACGTCACTTAGCTCCATATTACGACTTCCTCAGGGGAAGTAGAACGTGCAAGTGACAAAATATCAAGTCCTTGATATTATCCTTGAGACAAGTAAGAAAATGCTCTTTGAATACGGTTTTCTTGAAATATTAGCGATATTATGCGACTTTGCTAAGTTAATTATCAGTGGAGAACCTATCAATCACGGCCGTCGATATATTGAAACATCATAATTTTGGTAGGTTATTTTATACCAAATTTCGGTATTCTTTATTTACTCATAAATCTCGTAATGCATTATGTTTCTTTCATAGTTGTTCTCATAGTTCTATGCTAATCATAAACGACGAGAATATCTGCTTCCCGCGGCGATAGTAGATACATCTAAATATTATCACTATTATCAGTCAAAGATAACTAAGACCGATATGAAACTGTCCGCAGTTACTTTACACCTTTAAAATTAACTCGACTGTCTTGGCTATTGCGTAGGTCTTTAGTTTACTAATCGTCGCTATGATTGATTGTTCTTATTGCTAAAAATATCAAGACGGATAGCATGCTTTAAGGTAACTTGCTTGCTATTTCTGGTGTAGAGTTTGTAATTCAAGATTGCAGAGATTCCTTCCTACAAACAATGATCCGTTCCCTATTGTTATAAGTTACCACACGAACACGGTAATCAATTACAGAATAATACATGTGCCGCAGATACCTAACACATTGTTGAAGAATACTTGCCGGTAATTTGTTAGCTATATTGTTTAGAATTACGTCATTTAACAATTAAACAAACTTCAATTTATTCTAATAACCTTAAATTACCTGTAATTTAACGTACGTATTTACTTAAGTTAAAGTTTACCACATATTTCAAGATAAATATTTCCATTTTAATTCAGGCCGGGCCTGTATCTATGTAAATAAAACTGAGAGTGAAAGACGTTAAAAATAGAAATAAAATCCTGTAAATGTCATGTTTTGATATTAAGTCGTCACCAAGTAACTCAATTGTGTTAAATTATTTAATTTTAAGGATGATTCTCAAATTATTTTATGATACCATGTCTGTCACGCAACTATTCCCAGTTTTATTTGTAAACATCGTTACAACTGATACCTAACTAGATTACTCTAAGTATTGTTTACACAACCTACCTTGAGGAACATCGCGATTCACAGAAACTCCGACACAAAAAATATTAAAATTATACCATTCACTTTTTGTCACTCGCGTTAAGTACTGATAAGTGTGGAGGCAACGTCAGTTATGCGGGAGGCTGTCGCGCGGCGGCGGCGCGTCTGTTTGGTTGCGTGCGCGCATACATCACGTGCATCCGTGACGGTGGCGCCGCAACGCCGGCTAGCTGTGGCAAAGTGTGGAACTAACGGGGCTTTCCACGGTCTAATGGTTATCTATAGTGTTGAATGACTTGAATGGTTGCAATCTGACGAAATCATTATGATAACTTGTAGATTGGCGCCGAAGCGCTTTTAAGAGCGTCAGAATGGAGTTGAAGAAAGGAAGTAGGTGACTAGGTAGCTCTACTTTTATCAAGTTACGGTAACTTTTGAATAGAATATGGAATAACACGTACACTAAAAATGAAGTCTGTTCGTTGGCCTACATTTACCGATAACCAACTGAAGTTGAATTCAATCTGATGATAGTTGTGTTATTCGTTGTTTTGTTATTCTCGTCCATATTTTGCAGTTGAATATGTACCCTACGTGTCACTTTATAAAATTTCATAAAGTTAAATCTGATTTACTCCGTAAACACAAATAGAACACTTTGTTACACGCTATACTACCCGAAAGGTTTCAGGCAGAAACGGTGATTAAAGAGAGGCAAACAAAATCCCTAGTCAAACAAAACTACTCCATGTACTTTCAGTCAGACTGTGTCAATAGCAGGGAGCAAACACGGGCTAGCTGGCTCCTGTTTCGCTGTAACGAGTGAACATTTGCCCTGTGAATTCATGGTCCTGTTTGAAACCGGAACTTTTTGCGACATGGATTTGGTTACTACATAAAATATTTGCATTGGTAAACTGTTTCGTGTGATGCATGTCAACAAAGTTTGGTAGTTCATGTCCTGTATCTAAGAATAATAAATAAAGTTGGTGCCGCTAACTTCATGTTGGGCTAGATACATGATCTTTTAACATTTTTGCAGCAAATAACCTCTGAACATGGGTATGTTCCATCAATTATTAGCAATGTAGACATATGTCAATACAGACCAATGTAACTGTTATGATTCATTGATCATCAGGAGAAACGATTTTACCTATGAACTATTAAATATCAGTACGTAGTGTACCTACCTCTGCCGGATAGTGTCACGTTTTCCGTATATTTGCCAAAGTCACGTTCCAGGAGTAAACTTAGGAAATAGCAATATTCCTGAGACAACTTGACACAATGAGTTTGTATTATTACCGGCTAGACCATTACGGTAGATTACCATCATACTAGTTAAATGCTCGAATCTTTGTGCGTTACATTTAAACTGCCCATTTAAACTTAAAGAACACATTATCGTTACCTTATTTTCTTGTTTACAAACTTTAAATTACGTCATACTCTAAGTTTTGTCTAAGCCTTGTCGGCGTTGGAGCGTTCGATAGAAGAGTGTCCAACAGTTCAGATCAAGTAATATCATCAAGTAAATCATATATTTGGAATTATACAATTGTTTTCCACCGCTTACAAAATGGCGGTGATCTCACCGGCAATCTGTCAAATTTAACTTACTTATTATAATAATGACTATTCACAAGAAGCTTGCTCAATTACACTTTGCGTTGGCAAGGTGTTCATCCTTTATTTGCATTATGTTTTTCTTCATTTTAATTACATGTATTTTTGTTATATTTGAAAGCAGATATATGTACCTACCTAAGTCGTGTATATTTGTATAATACCGGCAGCAAAGAGGATTATTCCGAATTCGTTAACAACCGAAAAGTAATCCATGTTCACTGACTGATTCCCGACGAACTTTATTGGATTTATCCACTCCCTCTTTTCCTTATTCGGGCTTATATGCTCTTAATACCATCCATTCAACTTTAGCATTAGTACTTAAGTACCTTACTTATGTAATAGAACAAGTCGCTAACTATCGCACTGAATGGGGACACAATTTGATGCGATATAATCGTGGAGCTAGAAGGTTGTTGGAAAACATTATCCGATAACGTAAACCTAGGGTTTAGCTTTTAATAAGTATTCACGGGGCAGTCAGGGACGGTCAATGACCTAGCTTAGTAAGTAATGCCTAGGCAAGGCATGTAGTTTCGTTTTACTAAACAATAGGTTAGGTAAAGGTGTACTTTAGTGAAATCTTGGTCTTCTTTGTTAGCGCTTTTGTAAATTATAAATATTTAGACGGGTCAGATGTCAGCTTACATGGAACTCTCTTTTATTCAAAAGTCTAAAAAAAGTAAATTGAACAGTGAGCATTTACCGAAAATAATATCAGGGTTTTCCGACTCTGGAGAAGTAATTTGGATTCAGATTATGTTTTTAAATTTGTCGTGTGCAAATAGATACGCAAGGAGATTAATTTAGCACTTCAGGCGGTCTAGCACAACTGGCACTCTTGCCCGCAAGTCCATACTTGGAAGTCGCGCTTGATGTATGGACTCGCGCGCGACTATGCAAGTTATACTAAAGTACTAAACTCTCTGGTGTTGTACTTCCGCTCTATTAAAGAATAGAGTGGAACTACCGAACTATTATAAAATATTTTATACAGTTTTCTAACATCAAGTTCGCCATGTATGGTGAACTTGATATTATAAATCGGACAGGCTATGCTACCGCTCGTTTTATATTGTATATCAACAAGAGCAGTGATATGAACACTAATCTTAAATCGAGTGTGTTGTGTTGGTTATATCATCAATGCATAGTTAGCAACCGTTCAGTAAACAAAACAGCAGTAGTTAACAATTCATCACTGTTTGTTTGTGAGCAGAATGTAACAATGAATGATTGCAATCATAGCTGGAGCATATTTTCTTGGATTAGAATGATAAATTGGTAACAAACGAATATTTACTAACTGTCAATTTCTCGCGTCTTCGTCTGGATTAAGTTTTCTGTCTCTCACCGTTAACTCATGCCTTTTTATCTAGATTGCGATAAGGGTGGTGCCCATACTCTCTCCTTTTGGTCGTGTTTTAATTCTCTTGCTCTTTTCCACACTTGTATCGTAATTTAACATTTTCTTCGTATTTGCAGTCTTTGTTGTATCACCTTCTTTATTCAATTTATGCACAGAGAAGTGAATAGGTACATTAGGTACTATGATGGTTGTACAAGTACATGTTTTAATAATATATGTAGCTGTTATAGTGTATACTTAAATATCCTACAATTTCTCAAATTTTTGCTATCGTTAAATATCAGTTTCACACAACGTGTAAAAAATATAGGAAGAGCCGATCACGTAGTGATTATATTCTCTTTGGAGCCGATTGTCTTGCCAAGAGATTGTGAGCAATTACTATTCATTCAAGGCTGTAATCGATGAGAAATAAAAACCAAAACAATGAGTAATAAATTACAAGGGATACTTTTGAATAACTAATAAAAGTATAAATAGGTATACCTGACACTGTTAAGATATTGTCTTATTTGCCATTCGATTAAAATGTAAAAAAAACATTACACTGGTTTTAAATTTCACGATTTTACACAGTCAAATTATAACTAACTACACGGTACTTAATTACGTATAGTTCATTTCTGAACTTTACCTTCGACTTTTTGAGGACAGCGGCGTCTCCGTGGTCTCGGAGAAGACTACCTTAGGTATCCGTATAAGTATAGTTGACATCAAAATATTTGGAGAAATCTTTTATACGTATTATGACAATATATAACATGATCGGTGATGTTAACATCTGCTGCGATATCGACGAAAGTATACTGCTAAAAATTATAAATGGAGGCCAAAATTCCGAAGGTACACTGTCTGGGATCTCTAAGTGGGATCCCAAATGTCCGTTTCTCACGCAGTTCAATTTTCTTGATAGATTTGCCTACGGATCGTAATTCAACGAATCCTAAATAAAACCCAAAGAATTTTGTAGGGCTTCGATATGACTAATCTAAATTGTTCTTCTGGTGGATTTGCTTCCAGACGTAATTCAACGAATCCTAACTAAAACCCAACGAATTTTGGAGGGCTTCGATATGAGTATAATCTAAATTGTTCTTCATTCAATGATCATAATTTCCCCAAAGACTCTAGAGATTATATTCAAATTTGTTTTATTTTAATTCATGTTGTGTAAATTGATTTGTTTACCTACATGCGAGTACTTTGCGTGTCGGTTCATGCGTGTTGAGTCAAATCGTAGTAAATCATGCGTGCGTAAGTATTGCGTGTCTGTACAGGGAGTTTTATTATATTACTCTAAGCAGTCATTAACTTTCGGTGACTTATTTAAATACTTAACGAGGATATAACTCTTAAGTATATGTTAAGTTTTTGTCAGTGACTCACTCATTATATTAATCAATCAGATTTTTTGATTTCGAAAGATCATTTTGTGCTTATACATTTATAATTTCAGCCGCTAGGGTTTTTTAAAGATTTTTAATCAGAACTAACTCGCAATGTTAGAAGTTGATTGCACAAGTAAAATTTATAATTTATAAGCTAAATTCCAAATTTTCAAAGTTTTTCCAGTATTTTATAAGTTTATTAATTAAGTTTTCAAATTAACTTGATTGAAACATTGAGTCAATGTTAATTAGTTTTTACTCGATAAACAAAGTACTCGACAAGTGGGACAAATGTGTGCATTACGGCGAGCCCGGTCCAAATGAGATCTGTCCAATTTAAGCGGCCATTTCGACCTATTACTGCTGGCTTGATTTGTTCTAGCTACAGCTTGAATGGTTTGTTTAGTCGAAAATTAAATTAGCTGTAATTATTCAACTTTTGTTAGCATAACATAGTAAAATGTCTAATTCATGAATTGTTATAATAATAACACAAATGTTCACAATAATCTTACAATAATTACTGCCTTTTGGTACAACCGCTCAAACAAGTTAGTCACTAGAAAGAGGCGCAATATGTAATGATAAATATTTGCGCCTGCTATTTTTCTATTTGCCGCTTTATCTAGTGACGGAAACTGATTGACAGACAACATTGCTATTATCGTAACATTATTAATTTGTTTATCTGTATAGTTACTTGTTTTGTACGTATACAATTATCGCCACTGTCTTGAAATAAAGTTAAACGTTTGTATCCCAAGAAACTCTTGATAATTTTACTTGCTAACTTCTAAATTGTGTTTTCTTTTTTTTTGCAGGTAAATACGCTAACGATACGGCAAACGGCCTGATTATTCTGGTAATATTTAATTTTAAGTACAGCACGAAACGAAGGTTTGATACAAATTTATTTCTTACTGATTTCATAAAATGATGATAAAGCAGTTAAGTCATTTAAGGTAAATTCGCAAACGCGCTAGTCGTTCAGACTTTAGTCTTTAAAAAACAGAAACGCGAAAAAGAAAAGTTTAATCCTGCTTAGAGCTATAATAGACAGTCCTTGTCACGTCTTTCTTTTACGATAATATCGTCTGGGATATCTCCTGCCAGGTCAGATAAGGTCAGTGTGGGATTAATACGGTTAACATTGTAATGAGGTTCTCATTATGGTATTTATACAGTAGTAAAATGGTTGATGATCTATTCGTGTGCGCTTAAAAAAATCGATGAAAATATTACACTGGAAAAGTGTCCTTGCTGCTTGGCAAAGGACGTCTGTTTCCTGTCTCTTATCCAATGCACACTCCCGGCACTCTTCACAATAGGTATATGTCGAGAAAAAAAAGGTTTTTTATGCCTCGTAAACCACAGAGCACTACACGTCAAATTAGACTCAAGTTCTTGACACAACCCGTCGAATTCGTGTTCGGGAAATTGTCTATTCATAAATTGGAGTTACAGCCGGGGCTCGCGTTTTCAATATTGTCTTTGGATGCTATTGGTTTCCTAGCCTCCACATCGCGGGTTTTACAGTTCAAACATGGGAAGGCACGGCTATAAAAGACTGAACGGGAACTTGCAAACGTAATCACGAACACAGCAATTTAAGGGACGCAAATTCTCTTCAGTGTCTTCTTATATACTTTTGGGAAATTTATTTGGCTTCAGGGATGAAATAAAACCGATAAAGAACCGCTTGCTCCTTTAATCTATAGGCATTTAAAGACGACTTAACCCACTTAAGCTGGAAGTTACTACTCCACTTTAACCCTTTAAACTTCTTATCTCTCTACCTTTTCTGTCTCTACATACTAATATTATAAATGGGAAAGTGTTGTGTCTGTTTATTTGGTTTTTCACGGCAAAAAGCGACGAATTGACGTAATTTTTTAAGTGGAGATAGTTTGAGTGACATAGGCTACATAATTCAGTCTCGGATTACTATTATTTGTTGGTATAATTTACGCTTTAAAGTCATTTGTGATTAAAATGGGTCTAACACGATATAAATAATTAAATTATGGGGATGACAAGTTCTATTAATCGCTATTTATTAACCTTTTACAACAATGAAAAGTCCGAATGCGGCTGTACGCTGATAAATACATTAAATAATAGTGTACTCAAATCGCATGAATAATGGATAATTGGCTAGTCGAAGCATAAACTTAGTTATCATATATTTATGTACTGGTTAACTTCGAAAATGGCGGAATGCTCCATCAAATGCATAAACAAAAAGTTATGTTCCACCCCTTCAACTATCTTTTATGTAGGTACTGTTTTGCCTAGCGATGTATAATATTATTATGGATCTAAGTTTCTATTCTAAGTTAACGAGTATTTAAAAGTCTTCGTCCGCTTAGTTACTCGATGGTTCTGTTTTGAACTGCACCTCAGAAATAGTTACACGAAATTTCCGCGGAAATTCTTGAAAGCTGTTAAGGGTTCGTTAACCCTTCACTAACAAACACCTGTTAAACTTTATTAAGAAATCATCTCGAGGATTACCCCAAGCGCCAGGAGGCTTGGAATAATTATGCGATGCACTTCTCGAGCGAATTACTACTTTAGTTCCTTACGGCTAAGTGTGTTTTGACTTAAAGCGTTTTTTTTAATTGTATTTATTATAGAGGCATAACTAGGCGCTGGAATAGTTATTTGTTATACAAGGGGGCAAAGTTGTATTTTAACGCCGAGTGTGGAATTGAAAAACGAGCAAGTGAAAGGATTCTATAGTTGAACCACGAGCGAAGCGAGTGGTTCGGGAATAGAATCCTGAACTTGCGAGTTTTTTAACACACGAGAAGTAAAATACATTTGCACCCGAGTGCAACACAAAACTTTTCCCCTCACTATAGCAAGGAAACTACAACGCAAAAAATGCGTTTATCACTGCTTCCAGTAGTTCCACAGGTGGTAAATCATCTTTATTACTAGATTCACCTACTTTTATCAATTTTAAAGCAGTTAATTTGACTTTATTCAAGGTCAAATTACTTTACCCACTAGTGGATAAAATGCGTTTTTACCCGCTGGTATTAAAGGACAAAACACGTGTTTCCGAGCTGGTGAGGGGAAAATGAAATTACTTCCTTTATAACATATTCAAAGAAATTAGCTAGACAAAATACATGCGTACCGTGAGTAAATACGCCCCATGAAAAATAATGCGTTGCAAGTGGCTAAAAGGTTTTGATTACCGGTCAGTGAGTGAGTGCCAAAATTTGCTATTTTCACAGGGTCAAGGGTCATTTTTCAGGATCTACTGAAGCTTTATCTATGAAATTTGGCATACTGCTTTAGTACTAGTATATGATTAGGTAGGTATACTCGCCACGGGAATTCGAGGCCAAAAAAAACTACGACAGATAAATCAACGTCATAGCTGTTGGAACTAAACGCAAAGTTTCAACCATCACTACGGCGACGGGAGCGACCTCTGCCTTAAAATATGCGCTCTAATTTGCGCATTGGCCATCTTCGTGACTTTCGTTTTTGAACTCGTATTCGAGCAACCGATATCCTATTTTTACTATTTTGTATTTTGTGGCAGAATAGAGGATTTTTATATTTTTCAACATTTTTTTATTCTGCCTGGTCCTTCTCCAATCCACAACAATGGTCTTCGATGCCAGATAATTTGGAATCAGCGAGCTACGAGCTATTAAGGACCAAGGGCCTCCATTACGGCTGAGACAAAGGAGAAACGCATCGTGTGGAATATTTCCTGCCCATCCAACATACCGGCTTTCCAGTGAGGAGTGCAGCTAGAAGTATCCCGAGGCGGCTATATCTTCATCCAGCTACGAAGTGCTCAACTGTTCTACCTATATTCCGGATACGACGACCCATATAATTATTCCGTATTCGACGACGTCCATAAGGAGTGAACAGGTTAAGAAGAGCTAAAAGTGAGTCCGTTCCTTAATTACCATCCTAAATTCTACAAATACCTATTTTCTAAAACATTCTTCTATTTGACACAGCGTATTAAGATAATCAATTAATCACCTATCCTTTAAAACCCAATACATACCTATTTTTACATCCATAACCGTTACCTATTTACGATTTCTATACAAATAAATCATACTCAAAACTCAAATAAATCTGCAATTTTAAAATTGCATAGGTAAATCGGCCGAGCGCTGATAACGTTTTTTGCTATATCTAACGGGACGCCCGGCCGCCATAGGTATTTATCGCCATAACTCAGCCGGCTTGCATTAAGTAAACAACATTGGAATAATTAGGATTAAATTCATAAGAAAGTGGTTAAGTTTACGTTCCTGGTTTATTGTGCTGGTGTTTATGGTGAAATAAAGTGTTTAAGTGCTAAGAAGGTAAATATTAAGTACAATTAAAGATGTCAGAAGCCGTGATGAAAGAGTTAATTAAAAAAAGGGGTCATATTAAGTCGCGATTAACTAAATTTTCAGGTTATATACGCGAGTTAGCCGAAAAAGTGTTGTGTGCGGCTCAGGTGACGGAACTTCAACTTCGGATTGCTAAATTGGAATGTGTTTACAACACGTATGATGAAATTCAAACCAAGTTGGAGTACATGGCAGAGGATGACGAGGCCCAGTTAGACGAGAGGTCTGAGTTCGAGGATTTATACTACTCGTCAGTCGCGGCGGCTAAGGAATTGGTAACCATGCATTCCAAGGTCGCGCCTAGCGATGGGGGTTCCGACAACAATACGCGGCGCCATCCACATGTAAAATGTAAGTTACCTACCATTTCTTTACCGAAGTTTGGAGGCTCGTATGATACATGGCTTGAGTTTCGTGACACATTCGATAGTTTAATTAATAATGACGACTCCATTGATGATGTAAATAAGTTTCATTATCTGCGGGCTTCATTAGTAGGAAGCGCCGCGATAATTGTACAATCCTTAGCCTTATCTAGTAGTAACTATAAAATAGCCTGGCAGTTATTATGCGATAGGTACAATAACAAGCGATTATTGGTGAATAATCATATTAAGGCCATATTTAATTTAACCCCAATTACCAAGGAGTCGCCGACAGCTATTAGGCATCTTATAGATACGATATGTAAAAATATACGTGCGTTAGCGACCCTTGATGAACCAACCACCCATTGGGATACATTATTAGTTTATATAATATGTCAAAAACTTGACAATGTTACTAGACGAGAGTGGGAGGAGTTTGTGCCTAGTTGCGAAACAATTACTTTCGATGCTATCATACATTTCCTCAGCGACCGTGCGGATCTGTTGGAAACCATGGCGATGGACGGGCCCGGGCGCCGCGCGTCCTGGCCGCTCGCCGCTGGCGCCGGCGCTGCCTCCGCTGCGCACGCGCGCTCCGCTGTGCGACAAGTTAAGGAAAAGTGTTTCGTAGGACTAGATGAACGTCAAACTAATACTGTGAGTAGCCCACTTTTTTCATATGAATGTCCGTTGTGTAAGCGTGGTCATTGGCTATTTGAGTGCCCCGACTTTCTCGCGTTATCGAATAAAGAACGCGCAGATAAGGTTAAAGGGATGAAAGTATGTCTCAATTGCTTGAAACCCGGTCATATAGCAAAGTATTGTAGGCGTGGTCCGTGCAAAGAATGCTCATTACGTCACAACTCGCTTCTACATATAGATATGTTGCCGACGACGGCTCCCGTAGCAATGCCAGTCATAGAAGTGAGTCCTAGCGACAGTAGCGACCCTAGTGAGCATGACGATGATGAACCTGGGCCCAGTCGCAGTGCTAGTAGCGGCGTGTTGTTGCCGGCCCTTCCGGCTGTCGAGTCAGGCGAAGGGCAAGTCATACTGTCTACCGCTCTAGTACAAGTATATGATCGTGATGGTAAACCACATACGGCACGCGCATTCTTAGACAACGGAGCTTCACCTAATTTTATTAGAGCTGACTTTTGTAAAAAACTTAACTTACCTATTAGGGATATAGCTGCGTCTTTAACTGGCATTAAAGATATAAAGTCAGACGTAGGTAAAATATGTAATGCTAAGTTCTCATCTTTATTGGACAAAAGTTTTACCATGAAAAGGTCATTTTATGTAGTACAAAAAGTAACATGCGACTTACCTATGTATAAGGTAAATGAATCAATGTTGGACATACCTAAACATTTAGTCTTGGCGGATCCTAAGTTCCACACGCCGGCCCCTATCGATATTCTTCTAGGTGCCGAAGTCTTTTGGGAATTAGTAGGTAGGGACAAGATTAAATTGGGACGAAACAAGCCCGTGGTTTACGAGACCAAGTTAGGTTGGGTAGTGTCTGGTCCTAGTATGGATAATTATTATTCAAAAAATATTTGTTGCAACTTTGTTCAAATAAATAATCAAGACGACGAATTGACGCGTTTTTGGAAGTTAGATGAAGCCACAATAAAACCCGCGACGGCTTATTATTCCAACGATGAACGGGCTTGCGAGGAACATTTTGTTAAAAACACCTCTCGGTTACCGGACGGTAGGTTTATGGTTAGGTACCCTTTAAAGCAGCCTTCATCTTTGTTGGGCGATTCTTACGAGCGGGCTAGGCAATGTTTTCTGTCGTTAGAGCGCAGACTAGAACGGCAGCCGCAATTGAAGTCTATGTACATGGAGTTTATGAATGAATACGAGACTTTGGGAGACATGTCCAAGGTTACTTCCGATAAAAACGTAGGAAACTTTCTACCTCAACACTGCGTGTTACGGCTATCTAGCCTCACGACAAAGTGTCGTGTCGTGTTCAACGCTAGTGCGCGTACGTCAACCGGAGTAACGCTGAACGATATTCAGCACGTGGGACCCACGATTCAGGATGATCTCATAGCTATCTTGTTGCGTTTTAGACAATATCGCTTCGTGTACACGGCTGACGTAGAGAAAATGTATAGAAGGATAGTCGTGCATCCTGACGACAGGCATTTGCAGCAAATCCTTTTTCGCAAGGATCCATCTGATCCTTTGTGCACATATCAATTAAATACGGTCACTTACGGTACGGCTAGTGCTCCGTTCTTAGCTGTTAGGTGTCTTAAACAGTTAGCACTGGAATGCTCAGAGCCTCAGCTAGCTGAAATCATTGCCCATGATTTTTACATGGATGATTTTTTGTCAGGGTCTGATACTGAGCTACAGGCTGCCAGTATTATAGCTCAGGTTAGCGCAGTACTTAAGAGTGCCGGTATGCATTTACGCAAATGGCGTTCAAATCAACCTAGACTCATAAATGAGCATAGTGATGACTCTACAAACCTTAATCTGGGTAACTTGGATGAGAGTAAGACGTTAGGGCTAGGTTGGACAAGTGGAACTGACGATTTGTACTTTACCATCGATTTAGGGAAATCCCCAGATAAGTTAACAAAGCGGTACATCCTTTCCACGATAGCAAAGATATTCGACCCTCTAGGTCTTCTATCACCAGTTGTAATACAGGGCAAAATCCTGCTTCAGCTTTTATGGCTTTCAAAGCTCTCTTGGGATGATGAAGTGCCTCAAGAGATTTATAACAAGTGGCATAATATTACCACGTCTCTACCAGAGTTAAACCACTTACGCATTCCGCGTAGGGTCATAGGAATTCACGCATCGCGGGTGGAATTCCACATTTTTACGGATGCGTCTCAATCAGCGTACGGGGCTTGTTTGTACGTACGCACAATCACTAGTTCAGGAGTAGTTACTCGGTTACTCATGTCAAAAAGTAGAGTAGCGCCACTCCGGCCGATAACTATTCCCCGTGCGGAATTGTGCGGAGCTTTGATCGGAGCGCAGCTTTACCAGAAAGCGCTAACATCACTTCGCATGAAAGCAGACAGCTGCACATTTTGGACCGACTCCATGATCGTCTTAGGATGGCTTAGGATGCTACCAAACCAACTTAAGGTATTCGTACGAAATCGCGTAGCTGATATACTCGAAATCACCGGTGGTTGGCCTTGGCGACACGTACCTACTAACGACAATCCAGCCGATCTGGTCTCACGCGGACTTGACGCGGGGTCTATTGCTGCTGCCGATATTTGGTGGAATGGTCCAGCATTCCTATGTAATGACGAAGAGGACTGGCCCAAAAATCACCACGCGAGCAATGATAGTGATGAGGTTAAGGCTGAGGTAATCACGGCTCATGTAGCGGTCGATGTCACACTATCACCTTTATCAGAATTGAAACTTACGAAGTTTTCTAATTTTACTAAACTTAAACGTGTCACAGCTTACGTTTTACGGTTCGTTAACAACGCGCGACCAGGTAGTGTTAAACGTTCAGGGTTCCTTAGCACTACAGAGCTACAGACGGCTATGAACACATTAGTAAAATTAGCACAAATAGAATCATTTCACTCATATGACGATGTTAAAAATAAGACTATGCTCAAAGCCAAAGACCCGCTTACAAAACTGGATCCCTTCGTGGATTCTGAAGGACTTATGCGTGTAGGCGGTAGACTTAGAAATGGGCCTTTTAACTTTGACAAAAAGCACCCAGCTATCTTGCCAAAAGGGCATTTTATAACGGTGACATATTTTAACTCGGTTCATATAATTTTGTTACACGCGGGACCTCAAGCCATGCTAGTATATATCAAATCTACGTATTGGCCAATCGGTGGTCGTATCCAAGCTAGGTCAACGTATTACAAATGCGTCCTATGCACTCGCATGCGCGGTGCGACTATAGCGCCACTCATGGGCAACTTGCCTCCCCCGCGAGTAACACCAGGCTTTCCGTTCGAGGTTGTAGGTGTAGATTATGCCGGTCCAATACTGGCCGCGTCTCGTAAAGGTCGTGGTAGTCAAACAATGAAAGTCTACATTGTGATTTTCGTGTGTTTTAAAACTAAATGCGTGCACCTCGAATTATGCAGCGACTTAACTGCAGAAGGTTATATGGCGTCGTTGAAGCGATTTGTTAGCCGCCGCGGACTGCCTTCTGACATCTACTCCGACAATGGAACCCAATTTGTCGGGGCATATAACGATTTAAAAAGATTCCTTAGCACGAATGCAAAGACGTTATCTGAGTCTGCAGCAAATGACGGTATTAGGTTTCACTTTATTCCACCATATTCAGCGCACTTCGGTGGGTTGTGGGAAGCGGGGGTGAAATCCTGCAAACACCATTTAGTTAGAGTTCTAGGTAACTGTCACTTAACATACCAAGAGATATATACGACACTGTGTCAAATAGAGGCAATATTAAATTCTAGGCCTCTTACCCCTTTAACCAGCGATCCTTCTGACCTGTTACCACTCACTCCAGGTCACTTTTTGATCGGACGACCACTTACAGCTCTTCCGACTCCCTGTCTAACAGAGATTCCTCCTTTGAGGCTAACACGGTACCAGAGGATTGAGCAATTAAGACAACACTACTGGGTCCGCTGGTACAAGGAATACGTTTCTGAACTTCAGGAGCGCACCAAATGGAGGCAAGCCAAGGGTCAACTTGCAGTCGACACCATGGTCGTTATTAAGGACGACAACCTGCCTCCATTGAAATGGAAGCTCGGCAGAATCGTCAACGTCATTCCTGGATCCGATGGCATCAGTCGCGTGGCCGACATCAGGACGTCATCCGGGATCATCCCATAGCTGTCAATTTCACTTATGTCACTGTCAAAATACTATTCAGGATTCGTCAACCTTTTAAATAAATACATTGTTTTTAGAATTATGATTAAATTCGCGACTGGTGATGCGTGGTTGATGTTTTTTTCCCCTGTTGTGTGTGTGTTTTTTTTTGTTTTAAATCTTATCAGTATAATTAGTGGCAACGTCCGCCACAAATTACTTTATCTATGAAATTTGGCATACTGCTTTAGTACTAGTATATGATTACGTAGGTATACTCGCCACGGGAATTCGAGTCCAAAAAAACTACGACAGATAAGTCAATGTCATAGCTGTCAATTTCACTTATGTCACCGTCAAAATACTATTCAGGATTCGTCAACCTTTTAAATAAATACATTCTTTTTAGAATTATGATTAAATTCGCGACTAGTGATGCGTGGTTGATGTTTTTTTCCCCTGTTGTGTGTGTGTGTTTTTTTTTGTTTTAAATCTTATCAGTATAATTAGTGGCAACGTCCGCCACAAATTATGAATCTTGGACATTGGTATTTAGATTAGGGGTATTTGTGACAATGCCTAACTCCTTCATGCACGTTTCCAATAATTAACTTACTTACACCTAAGATAATGAATAAATAAATCACAAATTTATGCACTAAAGATGGCATTTGTCAGCCCGGTGCAATTTCTGCACATGTGTATTAAATTAGTCACACGATATCTCAACAGGAAACAAAAATTTAACAAAAAACAAAAACTCAACAAGGCAGAAATCACCCCGGAGCACAATAAAATATTCAAAAATGAATGAAAGTTGATGAAAGTGACAAACCATGGTATCATGGCCGCCTCCGAAAAAAATAGCGGCCATGACAACCATAAAACGCGATGTACACAATTTCATTGATAAGTCAAGTTAAGTACAGTACAGTATAATTATTAAAAAAATATATCACAATGTCAGAGGTTTTCTTTACCGTAAAATAATGTACCAAACGTTATTAACACCTGAAGTGATACATGCGCAAAACCAACTTTGCAACCAAAAATCATGGAAAATATTTTTTTTATTCGGCCGTCCTAGTATTTATGCAAATAAGTAAATGCTATTAATTATTTAAATCAGAGGATTGAAATTATCAATAAATAAATTATCTTTGAGTGTGCTTTTATAAAAAAAGATTATACTATTCTACAAACATTATCTCTGTACTTGCAATAGGCACTGAGCTGCAGTGCACAGTGGGGTCAAAAGTGAGTCAAAACAGTTCGTGTATTTAAATAGTGCACGGCATGCGCGAGGCCTGTTGCTGGAACTTGGCCTGCGCACTACCGTGCGCTTAGATTTCATAATAGGTATTTAAAAATTGTTGTTCATTTATGTTTTTCATTAGGGTATGTTTTTATCGATCTGGACAGCAAAGGAAATTCCTGCTTGATTAAGTTTATTTTATATATCAAATACCGTGTATATGATTCAATAAACTAAGCTAATCTATAGGGACTAGGATTTAATTAACTGTTTGATCCAATATACTGTCCGTTTCATAAATATTAATTTCAGTACAAGCGCCGCTGGGGATCCTTTATTCTCGTCGACTAGCGTATTACAAGATATCATTAGACTTGCCTAGAACGTTCACGGTTCATGTCATTCTGTAACTAACTGGGTAAATAGGTAGATGTTTTCCGGTCACGAACCGTCTCTCATAAGGTGATGCTTATTAATAGTTGGTAATAGGGATATATTACTCGGTTACCGAGGCTACCTCAATCTTAAAACAACATGTATGCTTACAGTGTGTAAAAACACGACCTCATAAGCTGTAAGCACGACTTACGGATTTTTTTGTGAAATACACCGTGCATCATTAATTTTAATGGCCGGTATGTAGCGTTGTAATGTACTTTTCTGGTATATCACAGTGACATAACACATCAAATGAGGATAAATTATTTTTAGTGAGAATAAATACCCTTTCGTCCCTTGTACGGTAATGGCTAAACGGCTGAAATAAAAAGTAATATTCCATTATCATGGTACATTTTAGGTACACGTTGTAGCAATCTAAAATGAACTTAGCAGGGACCGTCTTTCGGTTTCTTTAAGATTTTCGAAACTAGTGATACCTTATCGTTAACATTTATACTGCGGCCTACAAGCTGAATAAACTGGTTTAACTGACCGTTTTCTTTTTATTATTTTAGCCGCGAGGGAAGCTCTATTATTAGCAAATTCGTAGCAATTAGCCTCAATTATTCTACATTTTTAGAAAAGAAACGCGTTAACATCTTTAATTGTTATACTTGCTTTTTTTGTAAATATTCGAAGATTTACCAAAAGTTTTTGGCTGAGTTTAAAGATTGTCTATCATGTCATACAAAAGTCCCATCGTGCTCATGTCAACGGTAGGTAAAGTAAAGGTACAAATTCGAACCCGACCGCAGACGACAGCAGCATTTAAATAGTTTTCGAGTTATATCGCACTTACCGTTTTAAACCGGATTGCTAAGTTGGATGCAAAAGAGTGACACTACTGTTTATACGTAACACTTATAACTTCATAGAAATAACAGTGTCGCAGACGAACTATCACATGATTGGCGCTGCAGTATCTCACCGCGAAATACATTATTCATCTTTTTCTCAATGTATAAATGACAGGAGGACGTGTAAGAGTTTTGAATGATTCACGGTTATTTTCATTAGACTTATATTGACCGGGATATAGACCGTGATTACCTTTTTGATTTTTGTCGAGCTCCCGATATTTCGACGCGGTTGCATGCATCATGATCATGATTCCGTGATCATGATGCATGCAACTGCGTCGAAATATCGGGAGCTCGACAAAAATCAAAAAGGTAATCACGGTCTATATCCCGGTCAATATAAGTCTAAGGAGGACTACACGTCTATCTCGCGCCAATCATGGCGAGCCCTGCTGATCTTAGCAAGACGTCGTCTGCTGTCGGATTCCAAATTGTACCTTACAATCATCTCACTGGTTGTACACTTGACCCCGGACATTCGGCTACTCATTACGTTCTGCAGTTCGGTGCAAGTGAAGGTCAAGGTTTACGAGACCATTACCTGGAACAAATAATAAATTTCGTCATTCATTAAAATCCTCATTGTCATCGTCGATGTGATGTTTGTGAATTCTCATGGTCGTGTGTTCATTCAAGCCTCTTCGCTATAAAAAAAATTTTATTTGTTTTATAGACTATTGTCTATGCTAGAACGTGGAATTAGGTAATAATAACCAAGCAGACTATAAGACTTCACTTCTGTTAGTGGGGATGCAACCGGAAAAAACCTTGAAGTGATGGATGATAGAATGAAAGATCACAATCGGGAACTATTTATGCAAAATTAAATTTTGCAACTGTGGAGTTGATAAGGAAAATAAATACTGTCATTTCATAGTGCATGGCATTGTGGTTTGTGATGCAATTTGCTAGTCAGGTACTCAGGTAGTATATAAAATTATTGATAAATAGGACAATCTTTACTGTTCTTATAATTACTATTCCGTAACAGGTCGTATACCTATAAGGTATCGAGTTTGAGGTGAATAGGTACACATACAGATGAATTTACAGTAGCATATTATGTATTGTACCTAGTATTTTGTAGAGTTTTATTAATTTTACTACAGAAACGTGTTTCATTAATCATTACGCGACCTAAATTTTATGAATAGAATGTTATATTTTACCAGTTCCGAGCCATTATTAACCCCAGCGGTTAATAAAAACGAAACTGATTATTTGACGATTGCTTCAGACTTCAACAGCCGTCGACCAAAATAAATTCAACTAATCAATTTGCATTGTACAAGTTGAAGTTTTTCTAATGGGCAATGGTATATATATATATGAAATAGGTACTCGTACAGTCATACCAAGTTGGTATCGATTTGAATAGCTCCGTTGGTAAATGGTAACATTATGACATATACTCATAGGCGCCTATCAAAATCGTTGTTTACTTAGCTTAGTCTATCTTATATATTTTGTACTAGTTTTCAATCGTCGTTAAATACAGAAGCAGAACTCTAGAGGGATCATGAGATATGTTATTATTTAGCACCGCAAACGTACATTTCGTGTATATTCAATTCTCACATGAAATTACTCCGGTGTATGAAACGCGTCTAATGCCACATAAAGTACTTCAATCTTGATTGTTTCCAAGCAGATGTAAAGAGGCATTTGCAGGAAATCCCTCTAGATTGTTTCGTGTAGTCGGCAGTGTTACAAGTTACAACGGGTAGGTATTATTCGGGACCACAAAGCTAGTCTGACTGAAGGTCTAGTACGAGTAGGTTGTTCTCCTCTCCCTCTTACTGAGGGTAAGCGTCAGCGGGTTGCGTGATCGTTATTTTAAGGTCCATGCATAAGTTGTTACATGTTTTTAAAGTACGTTTTATTTTAGACCTATGTTCGACATAATCAAATACTGAGGAGTCCAATAGCTGGAGTCCTTAGAGAAAGGCTTCAAGATGGCTAATACATTTTTTGTAATCATTTTGTGCCATCATCTAAAAAAGCGAAAAGCGGTAATACTTTTCAACAATTTTACAAAGCCTCCTGCGCCTTCAATATAAACAATAAATGCCTGGACGCTTTAATCTTCAAAATTGGCCGCGATGAAACATTTCGCGTCTTATTAAATTGTACTTAATTGGCTGTATTGTTATGTTCAAAAGCTCTGGTTCAAGAAACAGAACGCCCATTTTAACACTTTGTTCATCCTAAATGATCCTTTAGACCGCTCGGAAAGGAAATCTTTAGAATTAACGCAGGTAATTTTTTATTTGACTTTCTAAAGAGGCGTCATTTTATTTTGTAGGAATGGGTTTAGATTTTAGATTATTCATGATGTTTTCTAGCACAGTAGTAAAATGAACAACTATAGCGATGACTTAGCTGACGTCACTGTATTGTATTTACATTCAACATGTGAAATAAATGGGAAACTCATTTCCATTTTGAATGCCTAAAAAAATGTTGACATCAAATCAAACTGCGGCGCTGTTTGGGCGTTGTTTCAATATTTACACTTCAACCTGGCTCGAGTGTAACATAAATGTAAATCACTTTTTCGTGCATGCTGAATTAACTGATGGTTTTCCCAATTTTTAATAATTTGAATATTATGCGTGTAAAATTGTAAAGATAACATTCAGTAGGCTTGGCCAATCGGGCCTGAAGCTCTGACGCATGACTATTATAAAATTGTCGTTACTCCTATTGTATTTTATAACAAATGAGCGAAGATGAGGCATTCTTCTAACAAACCGCGCGGGGTACTAAAAGTGACGTCTCATGAATATTTATGATATATTCAAGCAAGCGACATTGTCAGCGTGCTCGTGATTGTGTTTTTACATAAAATGTGTTTTAGTGATACTGGCAAATAAGGTTTTTGAGACTTGTTGACAAATAACTTGAGCCTCTACTATAAGGTTTTGACAGTTTAGAACATGTTACTCGTCAGTGTAAATGTCGGAAAATTACATTTGTTTTTCTACTAATAGACAAGAGCGCCCTCAGACGGTTACCTATTTTAGCCATAACCTAACCTAACCACAAAATTTTAATTTTGAAAAAAAAAAAACCCCGACATAGTGAAACGATTTTCATGAAACGTGGCTATAAACACTCCCGACAAATTCAGCTTTCAAAGAAAAAAATCGAAAAATAAATCGCTTCATCTGTGCGGGAGCTACCATGCCACAGACAGACAAACAAACAGACAGACACGTCAAACTTATAACACCCCGTCGTTTTTGAGTCGGGGGTTAAAAAATAAAATTAATTGTCCGTAAAAAAAATCACGATAGAGGCTGTTTTTTTTTTTTTCGAGAAAAAGTATTTAAAGTGAAGGTCTTGATTCATTTTATTCAACATCAAGGCATCTACATTAACATTCCGATGCCCAATTCCGAGAAGAGTTATTTTGTGACGAAAATTGCCTTTGGGAATACCCGATGCGAATAAACTAGGTGAATCTATTGAGATACCTGTCATTTATCTGGATAAGTACCTACCTACTCAACAATGTGTCTGCTTACCACTGAACGCCTAATTATGTTATGTCCAGTTATTGTTATTATCAGAGATCGGAAAGGGTGAGCTATTTGTCCTTTTAATACGACGTCAGATAAGTATGTCAAATTAGGAGAAAAAAAATAGCAAACCCTAGCCCACATCTGGTTAACTTCCAAGCATTATCTGAATCTGGCGTGTAAGTACTGAATTTAGTAATATAAAAGGTAATTGAAAACATTCCTTAGTCTTTATTCTTCTAAAATGAAATAAAGTGTCAGTCACGTGCTGCGTTTGGTACGTGCATTGCTTCAGATATTATCTGGCTAATCAAGCCTTAAGCTGGATCTAACATAGAATTTATTATAAGCGATAGAAATAACCACCTGTCATGAATTTCATTTGTCGCTTATGATGACTTTAATTGAGATAAAACTATACGTTTCTAATATAAGTACAGTATACTACGGGGGACAAAAGAGCTAGCAGCTTCCTCGTTTAACGTATAAGTATTGCGAATGCGATTCAGCGAGGAAATGCTGCCAGCATCTTGGGCGCTATGCGTCAGGGGCCCGCCCTCTTTAGACTTAGATTTTTAGTTTTTTTTTTTTGATTGCCTAGATTATAATATTTATTGTATCAAATTTTTATTTAAGTGTTAAAAGTACAGTATCAGTAAGTAATTTCGCCGTTGACATAAATTATCGAAAAATTGCTTATGTAAAAAAAGTCATAATTTTCGTTGTCAGTATTTTGACAACAAAAAGGTAATCTACACATTTTTATTACGAAATATATTTCGTTTATGAAAGTTAATGAAATTAAATAGATTTTAAAGGTACTTGTACATTAGGTATACGTGTGTGAGTCGAAAAACTGTGCCATGTCTAAAATAAAATGTACTAATGTGACATGCATTTCATTTCTACACTCATGCTAGCTACTTTAAATTCTACGTAGGAAATTCGCTCTTTTGCCGGTAGAATTACGATTAGGAGATAAGTCGGTAGTCGGTAAAGCGTTCTTGGCAGAACTCCCGGCGAGTATTTTTATTTCTCGCTAACGAGACGAAGCGCCTGCTGAGAGGGCCGGGCGTCGCCGCACCTCGCGTGTGATTCTTTGCGTGTTCTAAAACAACAGGTGCCGCTTACGTACGGACGGTGAAAAAAAAAACGAGTTTTTAACAGAAAATCTTGGATTTGGGTCGAGTTTAGTGCACGGTTTCGTTTCTAGTTAGTTTCATGGAATAAACATAATGTTTCATCAGAAACATGAATAATATATCTACATTCTACAGATTTGTATTGGTTTTTAGAAATTAATTTGCTATTAGTGCTAATAATAACCACAGAGGATCGAGTATTATAGAGAGTTACTGTCAAAGTAAAATGTGTTATCACAGTGCATAGATTGCCATCTCTCGACACAAGTTTAAAACTTTTGAACCTCAGTTTTGACAATTTGGCCCATATTGTTAGCTTGATATGAGTTAAAATGTCAAATATTAATATTAGCGCCATCTAGCTGAGCGTTCCCCAAAGGTGTAACGCCATCTAGGCCACCGTACCTCTTTCTCTAGGGCTTTGAGGTACGTTTTTTTCTTAGACTTTATCCGTCTATAGGAATGAACATACTCTCTATACCATGTGTTTCTTCTAACTTTTAAAAAATACGGCGCAAGGATACGTCGAAAACATTATAAAATAAATCTACCTAATCGTTTCTCACTCCAAGCCACAGAACACCCCACTAGAAGCCAAATGCAAGCGATATTGTTCGAGACGCAAATCACCAATCCTTGCGGGGTGAGGCGGGCGCACACGGTGCTGCCATTGGTGGTTTCAAATAATGGCGCGCCTTTATGATTAGCAGTAGGGATGGGAATGGGACATGTCTATTATAGACAATGGTACCGGTACCAGTACTGTGGTGAATTTGTTTTGCAACAAATTATAATATTATAATTAAATTATAATAAGGCCTAGTTACCCTTCGGGTTGGAAGGTCAGATGGCAGTCGCTTTCATAAAACTAGTGCCTACGCCAAATCTTGGTAGTAGTTTCCAAAGCGGACCCCAGGCTCCCATGAGCCGTGGCGAATGCCGATGCCGGGATAACGCAAGGAGGATGATAATTGTGATAGCATCTCAATAAAAATCATTCTAGTAACTAATAACTAAACTGTGCATTTTTACTTACGTTTACTAAGTTAAATAACCAACTAAATATTCTAAACTAATCAATGAACTAAATACCACTACAGACTCTACAGATTCTAGATAATTATTCACTATTACAAATCTGCTTTCTTTTATATTTCATAAAATGGTAGCACATGGTACGAACGGCAGTACGAAGTTCCCGCAACAGACATAAACTAACATGGCCCCATGCCTAGTCGTTTACGTGAAAGGGATAGCATATCACATTGTTAACTCGGTAAAGAGGGATGGACGCGCCTCGGCGCCGCTCAGCACAACCATATTGACCAGTATAAATGAACTCCGCGGACAATAAACAATATTCAACAAAATAATTAATTTGACTTAACTGTGGAATGTTGTTCCATCTTTTTTACATGTAGAAGTGTTAGAAGACTTGCCACACCACTTTATGCTGTAAGAGACCATTGTTTGCAACCAAAATTGATTATTTAAGATTTTTTCCCGAGCGGACACGGACACTGTTAGCGGGTCGTATACTTGGGCGCTACTGATCGGTGTCGCACGCGTTCAAACTTTTATAAACCTGATTTGTCGTATGCTTGGTGACCGCGAGTCGCCCTGTAAGGGCCATCTTGTTGTATTGATCTGTGCTCCAAGCACACTGTTTTAAAGAACAGGCTGGGAAGTAAACAGGAATAAATATTTTCCCCCCACCCGGCCCTGAAAATAAGTTGTCACCGTTTCACTCGTGCCCGCTTCGTGAATACCAATTACTAAGGATAGTACGCTAGTAACACGAGCAATGTTCGATTCACTGGGACTGTATTTTTTCTCATCTCGGACATTAGATGGAAGGTCTTCGCCTTTTTGTACGTGACTGGGCCCTAGAGGATATAAACACATTAAACTATATGGGGGTCACTTGCACCACCGAAAATGGAGGGTTAACCAGAGGTTAACCCACCATTGTATATGGAATTTGACAGTTGACAGCCCACTAACCTTGAGTTAAGCGGGTGGTGCAAGTGGCCCTTGAGGATATTAGAAAGTTACATGCAAAGTGTATGGGCTAACTAGAAAGTTAACGATAGGCTTGTGTTGAACTGTATACTATTAGATATTGAGTATTTGGCATTAGAATTAAATTTATTAGAGACGATCACGACATTATTCTATATACTTATGTCACACCAGAATATATGAAATTTCGCATCGATCTTTTAGACCCCAACTTTACGTATAATACACAACATAGAACTCGCTATATTACAAAAACTTACATTGAAAAACGTACGTAAGTACCTCCACTTCTACCCAACAGTCTGTAGTTTCAACAGTTTCCTCTTTTCGCTCGCTAATTGCATTGAAACTTGTTTGAAAATGTACTTCCACGAGTTTTTAACAACGCCTCTTGGACTGCAAATACGTCGCTCCCTCTCCAACAATGGCTAAGGATAGAAGTATAAAAGAGATGACACCATTATGTGAAATGCAATTTGTTCAATCCACCCGGGTTGTTTTCATTTGTGTTTGTGTCATAAAATAATCGAGCTGCACGATCGTGAAAATAACACAATCCAATTATTATTCGTGTCATTGCATGTACATGAAAAACGTAGTGCTTTTAAGACGCTACGGGAGCGAAAACTAAAATGGAAAGGAGTCCCCTTTCAATTTAGTTATTAATTAGATTTATCGAAAAAAAATGTCCATTAAGAACAACTCAGTTAAAAGATATTGCGAAAAAATCTTTAAAATCGAGGTTCCGCTCTCGACTGTTTCCTCCAAACTTACTTAAACGGAACGAAATTTGAGAATCTGAATAACAATGAAATAATCTGTGTTGAACCGTTTAGATTTTTTGGCTAATTGTTACCGATCTTGAGTATCACACCTTTATTTGAGCCATATGGAAAAAAGGCCGTTTTTAGGAATTTTCGATTGGCTCTAGCGTCTTTTAAAATAAAAATAGCAAAAAAATCATTGCTCTATCATCTTCAAAAACCAGGGAGGAAATAGTCGAGAGATATTGTATGGAGAATGGACCTGTATCGTATCGTCTTAAATATGCGTATTTGATTGTTTTGTTTGGCTTCAAGTTATTTACATTAAATAGAATGCTTCACTTTGAGTATTTCCATTAAACACGTCCCACTGAAACCGAAATTCAGAAACCGTTTTAAGGACAAACGGACCCTATTTATGAGGACAAATGATGGACCCTATGTGTCCTTATGTCATTAATACTGTTGACTGGAGATCTATCTCGGCCATTTTCAATTTTATGGAGTTGAATTAGTTCCAAAAGATGCCGCCTAGCATAAATGTTGTACTTTCCATTTCCAATTTTCCATGTATCAGGGGTACCAATTTTTGTTAATCAGAGCTACTCCGTACGTTGCCAATACCTTTTCTGTACTAATTTTCATCCTTAACCGAAGGGGGATAAACTAAAATCGATGGGGCAGTTTAGTAATCTCGAGAGTAACGTTTAGACATGTCTCCACTTTATCAACTTTACGACAAGCCGTGGTTTGAATATTAAGCGATTTCGGTAGTCTCAACTCTCAAATCTACGAGCTAATGTAAAATCGCTTACCTACCTGCATGTTACAATCGATTATACAACCCGGTAAGTGAGCATTCGATTGCTAATGTTGTTTGTATCGTAAACAATTAGGTGTAAACTAACCATGGATATCTGAATTGTTGATACTAGTAATTATGCAATATGGATGCGGTATAAAGCCGAAACACAAACACTACACACATGGTATGAGTAGTAGTGTGTACACATTAACGTATGCGGAATGAAATCTGGACAAAGTTTTGATATCGTACAGGGTAAGTAAATAAATAAACTAAAATAATGTATAAATGCCAGATTAAAGTTTACATATCTGTCATTTAAACTGGTAAGTTTCATGAGTATTGGATTCCTTTTCTCGAAATTATGGTCAATCGAGAAGAACGACCTAGCGAAACTGTTTGTAATTTCTACATACCAATTTTCTGTGGCCGAATGCAAAGCCCGAGGAAAGTTTTGTAGGAAGGGTTAGAAGCTAATAGTCAATTTATAATATTTTTGCGTCCTTTTTCTTTACAAAAACTACTGCAACAAAGCGTGGTTCAAGAAAACATTACAGCATTGGCAAGTTTTCCGGGAGAGATTTGATTAAAAGAAATGTCGGCCTCCTAAGGCACAAAATCTTACAGAGAGCTCGAGACAGCATTCGAATGGGGCAGCGAAAGCGATAAAAAATATCTTGAAGACATGAGTATCGATACACATTAAAAAAAGGTTAGGCCTATAGTCTTCAAAAATAAAATAAAAAACTTTGAAAATGCTGCTACGCCGTTAAGTCAAAAAATGTAAAAAACAGCTGTTTTTGCATTTTTGGGTTTATGAATGACTGTCGTGAATGATATGTCGAGTAAATGGAATTTCACGACAAGAAAACTATTATTTTGAGAACACTAATGATCCTACGGACAAGAATGTGAAAAATGTCGAGCATACGAAGCTTCTTTAAAAAGTTATCATATGGAAGATAAATTTGGACCTTAAAAATGCTAACATTGGTTTTATCGACACCGATGGACATAAAGTATCACAAGTTCTGTTAGAAGCCTTATATTGGAGAAAACTAAGTCTTTTATTTATCGATATTCAATACATAATTAAAATCACGAAAGATATCAAAAATAAACTATGTTATATTAATTTTATAAAACATTGAATTTTGTCCAGATTTCATTCCGCATACGTTAGTATCAATGATTCTACAAACCACAGACGCTATGCAAATTTTTGTGTGTGTGTGGATTGAGTGAGCACCTTCTGAAAATGAAAAAAAATATGCTGATCATTTAGTAAAAGTTCTAAAACAATTGTAAAACGAATCTCTGAATTTGTAAAAAGATAAATCAAAAGATACAGCCATTAACATGTGCTCACTCAGTTCTCACAAACTACCAACGAAAACAGTGAATATATTCATTTAACATATAATATTTATATACTAACATTTAGTAAAAAATAGGCCAACCTACCTCTATAAATATTAGATCACCTAGTGACGTATTAAATTTTTTACAAATAGTTTCTTATGCTCACTCAATCCACACACTTTTGAAAAGCCGAATTTTGATGAAAAACATAAGATTTAGACCGCTATTATATGTGTATAGTTTAGTAAAAGTGAAATGGGAATTTGTAAAATACAAAACGAACCACTAACGTGTCAGGTTTTTTTATAATAAATTTTTGTAAGTGCTCACTCAGTCCACACGTTTTGAGAAAGTTAAAAATGTAAATATCTTACGATTTGTAGCACCTAAGACACTCGAAAGTACTTCAACATTTAGTAAAAATTTTTACTAAATATCCACCATCTAATATTTTATATTCGTTGTCTGGTTTTAAAGATATTCAGACATAACTTTTCTCATACAAATGTATCAAGTAGGGTGACCACACTATGTCGGCTCCTGATTTTCCCCACCTTCCCATTGTCATATTGAGATTGGGGAGTATCGTTCAATTTTGATAATAGTTTACCGGATTTGTAAGTGGGAGCGAGAAAAGAATAACTATTTCTCGCTCCCACTTACAAATCCGGTACGCTCATCTGTTAGCGCGATTAGATTACCAGGTTCTGGTTTCTTACTAGTGAAGTATTATATTCTTTGTTTCTTACCAATTATCATTCATGTCCTTTTTAATGCATGCATGTCGATATGGTTATTATCCTGACGTCGATAAAAATTACACAATACACATCATCACTAGGCCAAGAACATAACCTAAAAACAGTTTGCAGATGGATAATTAATATGGTATTAGTTTAATATTATCAAAATTGAACGAACGATACTCCCCAATCTCAATATGACAATGGGAAGGTGGGGAAAATCAGGAGCCGACATAGTGTGGTCACCCTACTTGATACATTTGTATGAGAAAAGTTATGTCTGAATATCTTTAAAACCAGACAACGAATATAAAATATTAGATGGTGGATATTTAGTAAAAATTTTTACTAAATGTTGAAGTACTTTCGAGTGTCTTAGGTGCTACAAATCGTAAGATATTTACATTTTTAACTTTCTCAAAACGTGTGGACTGAGTGAGCACTTACAAAAATTTATTATAAAAAAACCTGACACGTTAGTGGTTCGTTTTGTATTTTACAAATTCCCATTTCACTTTTACTAAACTATACACATATAATAGCGGTCTAAATCTTATGTTTTTCATCAAAATTCGGCTTTTCAAAAGTGTGTGGATTGAGTGAGCATAAGAAACTATTTGTAAAAAATTTAATACGTCACTAGGTGATCTAATATTTATAGAGGTAGGTTGGCCTATTTTTTACTAAATGTTAGTATATAAATATTATATGTTAAATGAATATATTCACTGTTTTCGTTGGTAGTTTGTGAGAACTGAGTGAGCACATGTTAATGGCTGTATCTTTTGATTTATCTTTTTACAAATTCAGAGATTCGTTTTACAATTGTTTTAGAACTTTTACTAAATGATCAGCATATTTTTTTTCATTTTCGGAAGGTGCTCACTCAATCCACACACACACAAATTTTTACATTTGTTATTTATTTACTCAAGTGACGAGTTTCTTACTGTGACAGTATAGTGCTGCGAACTTATTTTTAGAGCCCATTGAACAGGGCGTATCACATTTTTGCGGCCCTCGACGAGTTACAAAGAATTGCACATAGTACACCTACTTGTTTGAAATACTAGAGTAGATCCCGACCTTACTGATAAAACTAGTTTTAGATTTATTTCGAACTATGGTCTATGGCCTATCATAGACGCCAATTATCAGATACATTAACAGTTTAATCACCAAACTTCAGCTATTACAGTAAATGTTTATTGGCTCTCTTGAAACTATACTTGCCGGTTTCGGAATGTCATTAAACTAAAACTGTTATCTTGTTGTTATCAACGCCTTAATGGTTTTGTGAATTTAGTGCGAGAGAATTGTTTGCAATGACATAAACATATTTAATTAATATGTTAGATTTTATTTTTATTATTTATATTCGCTAGTTTATATGAAAACATTGAGGAAACCTGACTTATATTCCAATAACCCCTAGTTTACCATCTGGGTTAGAAGGTCAGATAGCAATCGCTTTCATAAAAACTAGTGTCTACGCCAAATCTTGGCATTAGTTGCCAAAGCGAACCCCAGGTTCTCATGAGCCGTGACAAATTGTCGGGATAACTCTATAGGAAAAAGAAGAATAATTGTATACGAATTCGATAAGTCCCGTTACTTATACTTTAAATTAGCGAAGTTGTGAACATAGTTTTGTGTTCCAGACAAGTTTTAGTATCTAGACTGAATAAGAAGTTTAATAACGCTATAGTTTCTTAGATAAGACGTTTATTTTATTCTATTACATTCCGAAACTGTTCTTCCTCACTTCTTTGTGGTGACATGAATTCCTTGCCGGCGTCTATATTTCCCAGCTCATATAACCCAGCAGCCTTCAAATCAAGGGTGAGCAGGCTTTTTCTAAGGCTAGCTCGCTCCATAGTTAGCCACGTCTTTGCCTCGGCTGTGGCCACGAGTAAGCGCATTTATAGTAAAAATGTCCGGTTAGATATGGATCTGATATGCCAGTATTAAAAGCACTGACATTTTTGGTTCAAAATAATCACTCCTAATTCAGATCCAATTCTAAAGTTATTATTAAAATCCGTATACACATCTTGGTATGCTTAATAAAACTAAGAGTCATACAAGGTGCAGCTGCAGTGGGCTTACCCAACAGTCAAGACTTTCTGTTGCTACTTATAAGTACCTAAAGTAATATCCACAAAATATAAAACAGGAAGATTTCATGGTTCGCGTTGAAATATTATAATATTCCGAGGATATAATATTAACCTTATCCAATAAATTAGTGCTATTTCGATACACGCTGCCAGGTAACCGAAAAGGTCAGGTAATACCCGGCACAGCTAAAATAATATCAAATATTTTTAGTATCATAAATTATGCTGTAAAGTTTTCCATTATATTGACTGCAATAAAATATGCTTACACGCATAAACGACAAGTGGACGTAGTACGTTCCAATCCACTTGAAATTGTCATTAAGTTTTAGACCTTGTATGAAAAACAAAAGTCTTTCATTTCAATGACAATTTCAGATGGATTGCAACGTTTCTGCGTAACTACGTCCAAGTTTAAGTCAGTTATTCACAGCTGTACCAACTTTTAGCTCTCGACATTCCTGACGTAAATCTTACTATGTGAATAGCTACGTCGCGCATCGTAGCAGGCTACGAGGCGTAGAGGACGACTTAAGGATGCTACGAGCTTTTGAGCGCTCGAGCTTTTTAAGCTATCGTCGAGATTTGTCGTTAGCGGAGTTGATATAAGCATTTGAAGAAATTCTATTTGGATTTAATAACTTTTCTATTCGGTTTGTACATAAGTGTGTATCTTACTCTAAAATATGTCCCATAGCTCCTTAGTCCGGTGTAATAATTATAAGAGCGTAGTACCATATTTATGAGACGATTTTTTCGAAATATATTTTTTCACTTGTCTGTACAGTGCTCCTTATTTATTAAATATGCCAAATAGTATGTTACGAACGATCGCCTTGAAGTATACAGTTGCTATTAAAGTTAAATTGTCACCCTTAAAAAATTCTTAAACTAAGCAATAAACAGACCGTTGTACTCCCCCGTTCCATTCGGTAAATTTTGACCGTCGAAGTATTTGTCAAAGCCCTCAAAGCTTATGCTTAATAGCTGTAATTGTGCCGCAACTCTCGCTTTGGACGCCGAGGAGAAATGAAAATGGCGGAAACATCAGTGGAGGAAAGTAAATACTCGGTCTACTGTCTATTTAATTGAATTACCTACAAATGCTGAGGGCAATTTTGTGAGACTCGCAAAACTCCTACGTATGTTCCGTCTAGTCTAGTGCTACTTCACCTTTAATTACGAATAATAGTTGGGTTTTTGGGACCAGAGCGTAATTATCGTCACATAACTGACAGTGAGTTATTTTTTGTTAACGACTTACGCTAATTGGGGGGGGGTCCCAAATTCTGAAAATGCCCGTGAACGAAAACACTTGGAAAAGTACCGCCCTGCTGCGGTATCCGTTCCAACTTCTCTCCTTTGTCATCAAGATGTGTTTCCATGTCATTCATTTATATCTGTTGCACACTGTTCCGCCTCGGTGCAGCCATACAAATAGCGTGACATATCGCAGCAGTCACACATTTGTCGTAATTGCGCTTACGTGAGTGCTTACTGCTTAACTCATTAACAACCGTTTCCTGATCGCCATTGTTTTAAGTTCCGAATAATAGTTATCATGCATTATCGTCACAAGTAGTTTTGTTAAGTTTACTTATCAAAGGGTGAAAATGCTAGCCGAAAATACCGGCACAATCGCTCCCACATGTCAAACGCTGTTCACACTGAAACGAAGCGCTAGTAGATATCTATGTCGTAATTGCGCTTACGTGAGTGCTTACTGCTTAACTCATTAACAACCGTTTCCTGATCGCCATTGTTTGGTTCGTAGCGCATTATTGTTTTAGTATTGGCGCGACAGAGCCAGCGGCGTATCGCTTTCGTTTGGCGTCGGAGAAATGCCATTCGGCTACGGGGCCAGTTGGCTGTACGTATCGTAAGGAAAACATATAGCTAAGGTAACGAGTTAATACTATGGGGCAGACCCGGAAATCGCATAAATATAATACTTATACGTCGTACTGACGGTACTGATTCATATTATTTTGCCTGAAAACTTAGTATTTTTTTAAGAGAGAACTCTCGTTGTTTTCTCCATTTCGATTTTTTTACCAAAATGGCTTAGTTATTGACCTCGCTGTTTTTGACCAAATCGTTTATCAACCCGTTTGTTGTGAAGCTTGCGAGCATTTAACCAGATTTCCTCAGTAAAACGGTAAAAAAACATTGAATTATAATCAAGCGTAGTAAAGAATTTCTACCACAAAACGGCTAAAATAAGTTTAAACAAATTAAGGACGTTACGTGCATATTTATTGTCGAAAGCGATCGTAGGAAAAACTGCTCTTTATTGGGCAGGCAAGCATGCGTGTTTATAGACATTTTATTATACAGAGTGGGGCCTGTAACAAAGGCGAAGAATTGAACTGTAGGCTATTCTCCTTATACTGATCAACATTTGTTCAGTGACTTTTAAAAATTATGAAGTCTTTAAATTTTTAATTTTTCATACAAAATAAATATTTGCTTCAATGTACGCCATTATTGTTGTCATTGACATTGTCTGTCACACTTTAGACTTAACAGAATTCGCAATACATTACCTCTTAGAAAAAACTTTCAAGGGTGATAAAAATCAAAATACAAGTTATTTTTAAAAGCCGCCGAACAAATGTTGATCAGTATAAGGAGAATAGCCTAGAGTTCAATTCTTCGCCTTTGTTACAGGCCCCACTCTGTATACGTTCACTGTATTTTTCCTTTGACATGTATTTTTATAAGATTTTTTATTTTACAAGTCCTTCGTCACGTCACGTCCTTCGACACGGAAGCACGATTCGGGTTCTTGCTATAAAATGGTCCAGATTGAATTGGCAAGGTCGAAAGGCGAGGCGAAAGAAAATACGTCTAACAAATTGTGTTATTGTGTTTTCTAGTGTTAACGTTGTCAGTACCGAGTGCTCAGTTTATTTCAGATAAAGCACTCTAGTTTAGTGTTCTTTTGCTAAGTTTGTCAGTTGTTTCACACCCTTGCTAGCGGGTTCTTCAATATACCTCCTGCGGAGGGTGATATAAAGCCAGAACATGTCTGTACCGCAATAAGCAGTGATGAAAATAGGGGTTCCTGCCCTACATGACAATCTTCTCCGACAATATTCTTAAATCACTTTCAAGTTTTGCATTTTAGTCTCCTGTTAACCATTTCGAACGCAAAATACAGTGCTTTTGTATGAGATATGGCGCTAATTTTCCGTGTCGCAAACATGCGGACTTTTTGCCTTACATTCTATTGGGTTTGTGAAGCAAACTTAGCTGTTTAAATAATGCAAGTTGATGCATTCCACAGTGCAGTTTTTAGTAAACATTGGTTTTTCCGGGCGATTTTAAATTGTTACTTGTTTGGTAGCCGTTTGTCGTCATGTATCATACAAACGTATTGTATAAGTAAAGTTAACTTGCAAATGAAATTAATCGTATACCATATTATTTAATATTTATATGCTAAACCTATTGTTACATACGTGAAACAAAGGGTGCCATTACACGAAACTCCCTTCCACATCATTGGAGCCTCAAGGTAAATGTTCCATTTCCCGTTTCATGAAAACTCACAAATAATATGAACATATTTATTGTATACATATAGAGATGTCGGTTTACATTGCCCGAATTTTATTGAGGTTTACGGCTGATTTAACATTATATCCAACATGAATTTAATTATTTCTGTATTGCGGTTATAATGAATGTTGCTTATTGTTGCGAATGATGGTTATTGAATATTTACTGCCTAGGTAGGTAGGTACTTGTTGATTTATGTCATTTGGAAAATCGGAGCCAATTTTTGTTCATGATTTTTCTTCCAGGCTTTTAGAATTACCTATTTCTTATTTGTCTCGGAATGGAAAAGTCAGTACAGTACAAACTAGTTCTAGTTTAATCTATTGTTCTAGCATACTTGGCTCCAGACTGAACAGTGGTGCGAAACGCATCGAGGACGCTATCTCTGCAATGCGTACCGCTGCCCGCCAAGTGTTTGACCGCGTCCTACTTTCCTTAAATTGTATGAGTGTGATGCTCATCTATGCATCGTTTTATCCTTCTAAATCTAGATAAGGTATACGGTTTCCCAACAGTTTTTTAATAGTTGAGGGTTTTGTGCTATCTAAGTATAATATTTGAATATTACAAATAAAGCCCTGAACACAAAACGGTTGTCTGAAATTCGGTGTACAATACTATTGTACCAAAAGGGCACACCAAAACGTTGATGTTACTCGGAAAAGAGGACAAAACACAGCTTAAAAGTTTGTTATAGAGACGCAATGCGGAAAAGGATATATTTTCGGTGAAACCTCTAGAAACAAGGAGAATAAGTTGTTCGTTATACGTTGGGAACAAATGCGTAGCGTAGATACTAAAGGTTTGTCTGAATCATCGGTATTATAATTTTAAAAATATTGTGTGTTAATGTTATATTTTCTATGAAATGTTTAATCTACGCAATTTACGAATCCTAAAACGTAATATATGTTTAGCTTTGCAAGTATGCAAATTCATATTATCCATACAGAATTACAGACGAGTTGCATGGAGTAGAATCGAACAATTATACAAACATGTATGAACACTGTGAACGTTGGTGGTGGAACATATTAAACTTTATAAGACGATATAAAGTAATATAAATTCCGACAACAAGACGGAAATTGCATTTAGCGCTAATCCAGTAACGTTTACCTACATAATATGCGAAGAGTCTTTTGAAACTTACTCCCCTTTATACGTTTTACTTGTCTAAACTAAGTGTTGCGAGCGTGAAGTACGAGTAAATACTTAAACTACTATAAGTTAAGATGTAATCGGAATAAGAAAAATACTTAGTACCTACTCAAAATGTTTTCTTGGGCAATATCAAATTCTGCACGTCAGGTTCCTCCTAGATGTTTGTCCCACCTGCGAGCGTATAACATATTGGTCATAAAAATATACGTACCTACTCCTTTGGGACCTCAATAATAGCAAAACTATAAATCATGCGTTTATCGATCCTAGGAACATTGACTTCTAGCGCTAAAACTGAACTGAACTGAACAATTCAGAGTGATAATTTTTTTTCTACCTTTCCATATCGAATTCATACGAACTGCAAATGAAAATGAAGCCTAGAATCGCCAAACCATTAGTACCAAAAATAACAACAAGTATACGCTTTGCTACAATGTTCACTTCACAGTAATGCTCTTTAAAGGTTGAGAAACGCTTTAATTTATAGCAGATACAATGTAGTGGTCAAGCCATTCGTAGGCGCCGCGCCGCCGTGTCGACTGGGCCGCAATGGGGGATGTCTGAAAATTTTAAAATCGCCTGATATTTTTTCTGGTGATAGGAATAAGCATTTCTATTTACAGAAAAAAGTTACAGATTTTTTGGTAGCACCATACATTTTATAAAAATAAAAACGTGTTGCTCGACTGCGCGTACGACACACTTCGGCAGTTATGAGATTTGTCTTAGTCTTTAAAAAAATTCCATTTTGAATCTGTGCTGGCCACAGACACTGACAGTTGATTGTCAGCTTGACATTTTTCTCGGAGAATTCATAACCATATCTGGTGAACTATTTATTACTGTTTTCGACTCATTTTCTCTCCCTGGCCTCTGATTTTGCCTCCTTCTACGACTACCTTCGCTCTCGAACCCCGGACGTTGATTTTACTGGCTTAAAACGACGACCTTTGATATTAACCTCTGGACCTGATTCTGCTTGCATTAACGAAGACGTTTGCTTTTAAACACTGGACCTGATCCTGCTGAACTGTTTACGATCCGTTTTGCCTCCCTGACTTCTGATTTTGCTTGATATAAGGACGATCATCGCTTTTAAGTTCCGGACACTATTTGTTATAATGAATACAAGTACATAAACACGATATAAGGATCCCAAAACATGCTTTATACCAACTTGTTCTAAAACCAACCAGAAAAACCCAGATTTAAAATTGTTCATATTAAGAAAGGAGCTGAAGGAAAGTTGGTCTCAATAGGTTGGCAGGAACTGCCCAACCAGAGTGTGATTTTGCTGTGAAGACCACCTGAGTGTAAGATACCGTGTCTTGTTTACCAACCTTAAAATGCAGTTACACGCTGGCAATAATATCATAAAAAAGAAAGCCATAAATATCTGACACGGTGGCATTTTATAAAATGTGTATTTTGTTGGATAGACCAATAGGAAAAATATGGTAAAATACATTTTTTTTTATAATTTGCAATGTCCTATAATAAAATACAATTGATTTATTTTATTGTGTTGTTTTATTTTACTTCTGAGTTGTAGGTGTGTCATGTGTGTCGAGTTACTGTCAAGTTACTATCAAATTCAGTCGGCTATGGCTTTCCATATTCTTCTATGGCCCTCCATACTGTTAAAGCATGATTAACAGCACTATAGTAGATTGTGTTACGAGGGAGCAAAATTGCATATTTATAGCGAGGATATAAATGGAATTGTGAACAAAGTGAAGTATTCTATATGTAATTGAATACTGAGTGTAGTGACTGGGATTCGAAAAGAAAGGGTTATTTTCTTCCCTGCACTGCGAGGAGGGTGCAAAGAGGCACTTTTCCTCTTTGCTATTAGGGACCAAAGTGATACTTTTCCCTTCAAGGACACATTTTTTTACATGGTTACATAACATACCATTTTTTATGTTCATATAACATATCATTATATATAAATTTCCTAAAAGTTCATATAACATATCATTATATATAAATTTCCTAAAAGTTGATGTTAATATGTGTAGCAAATTTAATTCCACCTTGTGTCTTAACACTTGAATCCCTCACTACGCTCAGGATTAAATTTAAGAATACCTTGCTACACTCAAGATATATATGGGTGAATCAACTTTTCTTTGCCAGCAAAATTTCGCATACTTCGACTACATGTGGTCAGAAAATCTAATTGGGATTTAGTCTAATTAATGTATACTTATTATATTAAAGACAAATATACTAGCTACGCAATACAACATGTAATTATAGGATTTCCTATTTTATAACTTTGTTTCGAGCAGTGACCCAGTGGACATAGCTGTCCCTCACTTTTGTATGAAAAAAGTGTCTCTTCCACTGGGTCACATATTGTTTTAATTAAAAATGAATCGTTTTTAAATTTTTCCCTAATTGGTATACGTGAAATAAGGATCTTTATTCACGATGGTAAGGTTAAAAATCACAAAAGTAGACCTAATAATAAGTAAGGGTAATTCTTGCAAAAAGCAAGAAAAAGTTGATTCACCCATATCTCATTTTTCTCCCTTGTTGCACAATCTACTATTGCTACCATTTGACACTTTTTTTTTCATATCATATAAGCAAAATACTAAAATATGAATCAGGTCTGTTGTAAAAATATTATGCACTTAATCGACACAATTTTTTTATACATAATATTAAAATATGTTGCAACATAAAAATGTTCTCATAGCAATATAGGTATTAAGATTTATAAGATTATAAGTATTAAGATTTTTAGTTATTAAGAACTATATTTGCAGTGCCCTTACAGGGTTCATAGCTGTGCTATACCTACTGAAATGTAACAACTTATGTACCTATGATAGCAATAAAGAATTACTGATTACTGATTATTACTTATGTGCAAACACTTTCCGTGGCGTTAATATTTTATACAGGCCAGACAAAGTTATTGAACAGAAAAGTGTCACTTAATTCCCTCCTAACAGGGCCGAAAAGTACCCTTTCTGAATGGGTGATGTGAAAAGCAGTAGGCGTCACATCGCAAACTCATTTCCTTTTTGAGCACTAACTACTTAAAGCAGACAATAAACCAACAATCTAAAGTTATTTGTTTAGGGCACAGGTCCTTCTCTAGTTCTCATCTGTAGGCAGGTGCGCTTATGAATCACTACTAGGAGTTAGCCTGTTTTCACATTACCTGATCCAATATCGGATGTCGGAAGGATTTCAATGGAAAAAATCCAAGACGACGCCTGTAATGTATGGGATATCGGTCCAACATCCGGTATTGGATCGAATAATGTGAAAACGTACTTATGGGTGCTAAAATGAGTAATAATGTTAATATAGATCAAGACAAATTTATGTTTATTACACTCTAATAACATGTAGTTGCACTTTTCAAAATTAATGGGATACACATTCTCTGTCCAAAATATCTCTGCATCTTTCATCAATTTCTTCTTCACAGGCATTGTGTTTGTCGCTGTTCCACATTTTGGCAAATTAGATGAACTAGCTCTTACAAAATCGCTAGTACCTATCCACGTTTTCCCAACTCGATGGGCTTAAAAATTGTAATCAGGTCCGGGGTTCAACGCAAAGGCCGTCGGCAGCAAGCAGGATTGTGGCCAGCACAGGGGTAAACTCTCCGTGTAAACAGAGCAGAGGGATCGTTGCAATGGGCTCGCCAATTATTCGCTAATTCTGTTGAGCCTTGACTTTGTTCTATCAATTTAACAGAACTTTCAGATAGTCATTGTGTTAGTATCACAATAACCTAACCACAAAAATTAAAATCACGTCAAACTTATAACACCCCGTCGTTTTTGCGTCGGGGTTTAAAAAAGTATAAAGAGAGATACTATTTAACGGTCTGTTAATGGATTAGAAAGTTACGTCAAAGGATCAAATCAACTTGTCATTTTAATCGAGTCATTCCTTTCACGCGTCGACGTGAAGTGAATTTATTGAATGTATTAAAATTCCTCGGCTCACGCTATAATAACTGGATCAAGCACATCACCATCAATCAGTTGGAGAATAATATGCCGTTAAATCATTTGTCATGTCATATCGAATGTAAAAAAAGTAGTTAACAGAGTTGTGGTATTTATATTTCATCATATTTACCAACAAATCACTACTTACATAGCAAAAACAAACAGACTTTCCGCTGTAAATTTACCTACCCAATTAATAACAACAACTCATAATAACACTGAAATAAAACTGAGAACAATCTAATACTTTATCAAATAAAAGGTTAAGTGCCCCTTTTGCGAGACGGTTAACCGAATAATTATTAATTACAAAACTCTTTGACATTGACGCTTAAAATCGCTTGTGTCCTTAATTAAAATGGTGAAAATTTTAACAACGAGGCTAATTCGGACGTACTCTGACATTCAGATGTTCAATTGTTAATATACAATTATTAATCAAGTTTAATGAAAAACAAACAATATAACAACTATAAATAAACTTAGAAATAAGGAATAAATAAAATACATTAGATTAAATTAAAATAACTTATAAATAAAAAACCTATAGTGTATTTAATAAGTCAAAGAGAAAGATATAAAGTAGATGAATTGACCGTGACGTCACTCCTCAGTATTTCATAGTATTTCCATATAAGCAAATCGTTTTGACAGTTCTTAAAAAGAAGCTGATTTGACTAGTAGGAAACTAGCCTATTATGATAGCTTCGGAAGTTTCTGGCTTCTCGTTCGCAAGTACCAAAACACGGTGAGTAAATACTTGATGATACTTGACAGTGAACTTTTGTTACTAATACATCAAAATGGCTACAAATTAACATTATGGTCGAAGCGTACACCGAGAAAAAGAAACAACCATTTCTGATTCGTTCAACAAGTTTTTTGGTTAAAATAGCGCCTACCGTGCTCTTTGGTTCAAACAACAAGTTAGATTTTGTTAAATGTAACTAGTACACTCAACAAGTTACTTGTCATTTTTTTTTTTTTTTTTATTATAAACTGGCCAGTGATTGACCTTAGTCGCACCTGATGGAAAGTGACGACAAGGCCGAGGTTGTAGCTCACTGGTTCAGTAACAGCCTATTCACTCTTGACTTGAATTCACCCAGATTGTATTCGCCCGGGAATACAGATGAGGGGAGCATGTTCCATTCCTTAGCAGTTCGCATTAGGAAAGAAGAGGCAAACCTCTTCGTGCGAATGAAAGGTAGGTCGACAACGTAAGGGTGAAACCGCTCCCCGCGCCTGGTTGTCCGGTGATGGAACGGGGAAGGAGGAACCAGGTCATGCAGTTCCTGTGCACACTCTCCAGAATGTATCCGGTAGAAGACGGACAAGGACGCAACTCGACGGCGATGCTCGAGGATTTGTAATCCTGCCTTGCCTGCCGGAACGTCGCCAATGAGTCTTCGAGCTCGACGTTCTATTGAGTCCAAGGCTGCCAACTGGTATTTGGCAGAGCCGTCCCACAAGTGGCAGCAGTATTCCATACACGAGCGATCTTGCGCCTTGTATAAGGAGAGAAGTTGCTCCGACGAGAAATACCGCCTCACTTTAAAAAGGATGCCAAGTTTTTTTGCTGCAGTTTTAGCCTTGGCCTCAATAGCAGAACCGAAGTTCAGGTTTGAGTTGAGCGTTAGCCCGAGTAACTCTAGGCGGTCCGTTACTGCCACGGATACATTCCGGAAAGTAGGAGCCAGGGTGAACTGACTCCGTTTGGCGGAGAAGAGACACGCCTGCGTTTTTGAGGCATTGAACTCGACTAAGTTGGCCTGGCCCCAATCGGATACAGCTTTCAGAGTCGAGTTCGTTTCCTCCAACATACCTTCTCTAAGGGATTGGGTTACACTGGCACTGGCCCGTGCATCGGACAAATATCTCACCGTGACTGTGCTGTCGTCTGCATACCCCAAGATACCGGGCTTGAGCAGATCATTGATATGCAGCAAGAAGAGAGTCGCGGAGAGAACTGACCCCTGAGGAACCCCGGCAGTAATCTCCATAAGATCGGACGAGCAGCCGTCAACGACTACTCGAATGGATCGGTTCCTCAGAAAATCAGTGATCCAAGCGCGCAGGCCAGGAGGGAGCCCGTATGCGGAAAGCTTGGCAATAAGACTGTCATGCCAAACCCTATCGAAGGCCTTGGAAATGTCGAGGGACACAGCCAAAGCCTCACCATGCCTTTCGATGGCTTCACCCCAAAGGTGGGTGGCGTAAATCAGAAGGTCCCCGGTGGAGCGGTTACGACGAAACCCGTACTGCTGGTCACTGAGGAGATCGTTACCTTCGAGATACGCCAGAAGCTTGGTGTTCAATACACGCTCCATAATCTTACAGAGTATGGAGGTGATTGCGATGGGCCTATAATTCGATGGGTCGGCACGACTCCCTTTCTTAGGGACTGGTTGCACATTGGCAAGCTTCCACGTCTCGGGGACAAAACCCGTATTGAGAGAAAGCCTAAACAGGCGCGCGCGTCAAAACAGGTGACAACTCTGGGGCACATGTTTTGAGCACGATAGCTGGAATACCGTCTGGGCCACTAGCTTTTTTGACGTCTAGGCAGCGCATCGCTTTCAACACCTCTTTTTGGTGTATTTTGATTTCGGGCATTGAAGCCCCGCAATACGGCAAAAAGGGCGGAATAGCGGTACCAGCGTCTAGACGTGAATTCTCCGCGAATAGGGAGACAAACAAGTTTGCTTTCTCTATCGCAGTGTGCGCCAGTGACCCATCCGGCTTGAGCAAGGGAGGTAGCGAAGGACGACAGAAATTCGACTCCACCGATTTCGCAAGCGACCAGAACGCCTTACTCCCTGACGGGTACGAGGATAGTTTGGTCCCAATGCGGCTAACGTGGAGGAATCGGGCTTTCTGAATAACCTTCTTGCAGGACTTGGCAGCTTTATTGAAACACTATAATCTATAAATATTTAAATCAAAATTATATTTGAATCAACAAGTCGATTTTATAAAAGCAACATGACACATATTGTTTCAAACATATATGTTTGAATGATTCAATCAAATATCTTTTAACAAGTTTGATCTTGTTCGTACAAATGCGACTTGTATCATCAATATTGTGATTTATTCCGTTTACTAAAATACTTTTGTTTCAAACGGATAAACCCGCAACAAGTCGAACTTGTGTATTTTACAATGAAAATTTCTCTCGTTGTAACATTTGGAACTACGTTAATCTACATATGATCAAATTAATCAATTTCACCGAACTGTTATATACTCCACGGTATTTATAAATGGCTACTAATCGGTCTAATTACAAAATGAGATATATTTATATTACATCTACTTACCTGGCGCACTATACGTTTTAAATGCTAAGTGGGGTTACATGTTAATCAACCCAGGCGGTTACACATACCAACAATAAGTGAGTATCTGATAACGCAGTTTCTACGTCTAGATAAGAGTATAGTTTACGTATTGTATTATTATGTAAAAGTACAACCTTTTAAAAGCAGATTTCAATTCTAAAGTTGGCAAACCTTTAAATAAAACTGTTGTAAGCGGAGTAAAAAACCTACCCTTACAATAAGGCATTATCATAACAGTTTATTCGAACACAGGACTGTTTTTTTTTGTTCCAATTCTGCAGTTTACTTGCAAATGTTGTTTTATCTTGACCCTTTTCAGTTAACATACCCATTTCATACTTGACTTGGATAATTCAATTTTATTCTGATGGGATTCATGCCTTGGCTGAGTGACAAAATTTGATAATACGCAAGCAGAATAAAGTCCTCGTTTAAATTTCAATTTATTATTTACCAATACTACCAATAGTGCTAGAATATCCCTCGAAAATCAGGTGAGGTAGGCATTAAATACGTCATTAAATCTTTTATGGGGTTTGCAACGAAAAGGCAGGGATTTTCAAGCGAATTTACAATCGATTTTATTGTATACTTACTTACGTCCGTTTGGATCACAAACATCGATACCAAAGCTTATAATAAAATGGATACAAAAAACACATTTGTTTTCTAATATTTTAGATGTTTTGAATATTCACGACTTGTTTCATTTATTTCGATTTTAATTTATGTCATACTGTTTCGTTTTGTAAATTTTTAATTAAAACCCCACATCTCTACAAGTGTTTTAAATAGATTTGTCTGTCTCGGTGACCTAATTCGAGTGTTCGATTGAGCTTAAATTATAGCAATCTATAAATATCGACGACTGACATATGCAATATTTATTATTTTCACATATCTAAGTGGCTTAATATATAGGTAATCAAACTAAAGTCTTGTCTCAGATATAAAATTTCTCGAAACATTTTTACTGCCAATTGTACTTTTTTTATGTGCAATAATAAATACATTTTATTTTTAATAACATCAATCCGGATATTTTTGGTAATTATGTTCACAAAACATGACCCTTTTATGTTGTTGCCCGATAACAATCCTTAACGATGCCTACCCCTTGGCTACCCTAATATAGTCAACACAGCTGTGAATACAGACAAAGTGCCAAAACTATGTATACTCACCTTAATGTACAGGCAATAAAGTTCTGTATACATATTTTTGTGATTTTGTATTCACAGCTGTGTGTTGTTGACTGTACCCTACCCATCGCCGCAGCATATGATTACGCTAATGCGTAAATGGGATTTTCTGTCCGATGTTGTGAGGCTCTACCATGGGATTGGAATGTTTTTAAATTTGTTTCTCGATAACGTAAACGTGTCGGAATTTTTGGTTCTAATAAGTAACCGTTTGAGGGCGATTTGTATGCTTTATACATTGTATGAAAATTTTCGTGACGCTTAAGTTAGTAACGCATTTTATATCTTCAAAACTCATGGTTGGTGGAGACTCGAAATATGTCGCCAATCGCGACATATTAACGTGAGTACATCCATATCTATAACTATTATAATATTATAAATGGGACAGTGTGTGTCAGTTTGTTTGTCCGTCTTTCACGGCAAAACGGAGCGACGAATTGACGTGACATTTTAAGTGGAGATAGTTGAAGAGACGGAGAGTAACATAGGCTACTTTTTGTCTCTTTCTAACCCCCCCGCTTCCCTTAAATAGGGGGTGGAAGTTTGTATAGAGCATTCCGTTATTTTCGAATTTAACGCGAGCGAAGCCGGGGGCAAAATATAGTATATAAATATTTTGTAGAGGCTCTGTTCGAAAATGGGTCACTAATGGTGTTAGCCTTGTTTGTTCGTTGTTTTTCTCATTAATCGCATGGATGCCTGGGAGTATAAATAAAGCGTTAATAAAAGCAATTTGGATCTCTTTTTGAAAACAAGATAAATATTTAAAACGAGGTAAGTCCATGGAAATTACGGTTGAATTCCGTTCGATTTTCTGTCGAGTGATCTGATACAATGAATAATCCTCTTAGGAATAAGTTCACCTTTGTATTACTTAATACCCTCTTTCTGTTGTGTAAATGTTTGTGTTGGTTTTGTGTCTACTGACTATGTAGTATGAAGTGTAGATCTAGTCACTAAAAGAGCATTATTAGTAGGCTCGTTGCAAATAGTCAGTATCTGTCTGAATCTGAGTAATTATTTTAATATTTATAATCTCTTTCCAGCCCCTCTAGCACAACTTGCCTTTTCGCGAGCGAGTCCATACTTGAAGAAGAAGACACTTGATGTATGGATACGCGCGCGACAAGGCAAGTTGTACTAATGGGTCAGAACTCGTTAGTTTAATTTTTGTTATATATGTACTGACGCGATCGCTTGGACTGCTTTCCACGGAAGACCAGAGTCAAGTTACCTGGTAGTCAAGGCAACTTGACAAAGTGCTGAGGGGAGACCTTTTCAGTGACGTTAATATAATATCTATGTGTATCATCATAAGACATAAGGAATATTGTTAACGTCCTGAATAAATTTATTTTCTTTCTTTGTTTCTTTCTTTCTTATTAATGATCACAAAGAGTATGATATTTAACATAAAAATCGTTTATCCTTAAACTCTTCGAATATTTAATCTTTGAACTACACTAAACAATTTTTTTCTGATTTTATTCGTACGTTTGAACTGACGAGACGGACAGTCACTAATTGCCATTAATTGTTGCCGACCTTGGTCCTGCTCCTGTAGATACTCGTACACTTGTCGCTTACCTACCTACAACTCGCCTTAGGAGTTCCAATAGTCTTATTGATTATGCCTGATGGATCTTAGGGCCGTATACATACAAATCGCCAATAGCTAACGCTCCTTGGCGAACGATAAACCCTTCTGTCGCCTTCTCTTAGCTATAGGGAACTCCGAAATACTCTTCCACAACTTCGCTAGCAACCGTCTGGACTCGGACCCATAGCCAATGTCGCAAATGTCGCAATCGCTTACTCCCGCAGCTGACACTGCACTGTTGCAGTGCGGTTGCACCAATACAGAAGAGAAGAACGACACAAAGCGTGTTGGTACAAAAGATAGTCCGATTGTCTAGACTGGCTGGCCTAATTTATCTGACAGACGTCGGTAAGCGATGAGAATGAGGTCTACAATGACAAATTATGTATCACGACCTCGACCCCGGCGCCCGCGAGTCTTCACCTCGTCTTAATTCGATGATTTACCGCACGGGATCTACCGTTTTATTAGACAAGCCGTTTGTGTTGGGGATTTGATGGCGGAGCGTTTATTTTGAACTGACAAATGGAATAATTTTCATTCAGGAAAATATATAAAAGGTACAGCGGAGTAAATCTCGACTGGGAGGTAATTGTAAAAAATCTGAACACACCTACCATGTATAACCGGTAGACACTATTTAATAATGCAATCATTGAAAAAATGGACCAGTTACATTTCCCCCCCAGTCGAGATTTGCCCCGCTGTACCTTACTTATTTAAGTAGGTCGATAACACTTGTATGTTCAGTATAAAAGATCAAGCGTATATTAAGGATGGGACGCAGAATTAAGTACGACTTGAATTGAAAAAAACCTAGCCAGATCGATGGTTTATTTATAAGTAGGTGCTCACATCCTAGGCGGTCTTAGGCGCCAGCCTGTCTGTCTAAGTACCTATACGAACACTTAGCGAGTTCCGCGATTAGTCGATAACAAGAACCACAAGTTTAATGGGTGTGCTCCACATTCTACACGAACTTTCCATTTTCATTGGACACGACAATAAAGATGGTCTCCTGATCGATAAATGTCGTGAAGGACCTTTATTATCACCCCTAAGAGGCTTATTTATTTGAAGCATTTCATGTGAAATAAGGACGTTTTCATCCTTATTGCAAAGCATAATGTCCTTTTGAGACATGGGCACCACAATTTATTTATTAGTTTTCTGTTGATCCGCTTAATTTTAAACTCAAATAAATTAAACTGATAATACATATTTAGTATTAGGAAAAGGTACCATAAGGCACTCTAGGCAGATATCGCTTAAGAGACTAGGATTTGTTTTAGTCTGGGCTTCAAGCTAAATAATTATTAATTTATATTACAAATAAAATCAGCAGGTTGATCTATGTATGATAACACTGATAACATATTAGGTACTATTCAATTAATATGTGGGTCCACGTAACTTAACTATTCAAAAATACGCCCCATAGTTTTTAATTTCCCAACATAAATTCTATGAAACATATTTTCTGCATACATATTTTTGCAGTAGCATGTACACGGCTGGCAACGCAGCCGCGACATTTCATACCACAAACTAACACTGAAATAAGTTTAATCGGTCCACGGATATCTGTCGTCGTGCTTTGCTCGTTTGACACTTCCAAACAAACAGCGCTTGCGACTGGGTCCTATTGTATTTGTATAGGAATCGTAGATCGTAGTTTATCACTTTGACACTCTGGCCGCAGAGGTTTGCCAAGTTTCGTGATTAGCCCTGAGCGGTTAAATCCCGACCACCAAATGGTAAATACACCAGTTCTAATCCGAAAAGAAATTGAAGAAATTAAAAAGTGGCAATATCGAAGTGTCGTTTTCTTACATGTTTGAAAGGGATGACACTACTTTACTGTGTCGCCACTTTTTAATCGACCTGCAACGCACCATGAAGTGCTTGCATAAATTATGAGATTATGACCAAATTTGATTCGAAATATGTCGCTAATGGCAACATAATAAATATGCGTGAGTAGATTCAAGATTCAATAGTTTATTCATGGTAAACACATAATTATTTAGTAGAACCGTGCTTTTCAAAATTCACCATGAAATCACTAAGAGAAATACAGAATATATTCATTTAACATATAATATTTATATACTAACAAAGATATTCAGACATAACTTTTCTCATACAAATGTATCAAGTAGGGTGACCACACTATGTCGGCTCCTGATTTTCCCCACCTTCCCATTGTCATATTGAGATTGGGGAGTTTCGTTCAATTTTGATAATAGTTCACCGGATTTGTAAGTGGGAGCGAGAAAAGAATAACTATTTCTCGCTCCCACTTACAAATCCGGTACGCTCATCTGTTAGCGCGATTAGATTACCAGGTTCTGGTTTCTTACTAGTGAAGTATTATATTCTTTGTTTCTTACCAATTATCATTCATGTCCTTTTTAATGCATGCATGTCGATATGGTTATTATCCTGACGTCGATAAAAATTACACAATACACATCATCACTAGGCCAAGAACATAACCTAAAAACAGTTTGCAGATGGATAATTAATATGGTATTAGTTTAATATTATCAAAATTGAACGAACGAAACTCCCCAATCTCAATATGACAATGGGAAGGTGGGGAAAATCAGGAGCCGACATAGTGTAGTCACCCTACTTGATACATTTGTATGAGAAAAGTTATGTCTGAATATCTTTAAAACCAGACAACGAATATAAAATATTAGATGGTGGATATTTAGTAAAAATTTTTACTAAATGTTGAAGTACTTTCGAGTGTCTTAGGTGCTACAAATCGTAAGATATTTACATTTTTAACTTTCTCAAAACGTGTGGACTGAGTGAGCACTTACAAAAATTTATTATAAAAAAACCTGACACGTTAGTGGTTCGTTTTGTATTTTACAAATTCCCATTTCACTTTTACTAAACTATACACATATAATAGCGGTCTAAATCTTATGTTTTTCATCAAAATTCGGCTTTTCAAAAGTGTGTGGATTGAGTGAGCATAAGAAACTATTTGTAAAAAATTTAATACGTCACTAGGTGATCTAATATTTATAGAGGTAGGTTGGCCTATTTTTTACTAAATGTTAGTATATAAATATTATATGTTAAATGAATATATTCACTGACTTTTACTACGAGAAAATACAGAATGTATACCTATTTATTACCTATACATAATTAAGGCATGTGCCTTAAGTAGGCACGTAACGTTACATTTACAAGTCAATTTACGTAATGTGTTTTATAAAACTTGACGTTAAAATTACTGGATGAAGGATTTCGTGTCGTGTGCTAAGCTTGTACTATGAGTTTCTGACGTTCTAGAATACGTTACTCGATAGCGCAAACGTCAAGGAAAATACATTCACTAATGAAGAAATTGAACAACGCGCAACGCTGCCAAACGGTAACCTGCTGGAACCAAAAATTACATTAATTTCCCGTTACAATTAAGCATTTAAACACATAAAAGCTATAGACGTTAAACTTTCCTGAGACATTATACGGATCGGTACTCACGTAAAATCATACCGCGTTTGTCGATATGTCTCGAGTCATATGGAGAGAGAGATTGGAGGCCCATCATGGCTAGACTCCGTGCACGGGCCGGGCACACTCATGCCTAATGATGGCTCTGCATATGACTCGAAATATGTCGCCAAACGCGTTACGTGAGTACATCCATAATTTAAATATGTTAAAATCTCATGGTAAAGGTGATACGAGTATAAGTTTAGTGCTTGTGCTCCGAGTTGCAATGAATTATTCGCCCGGCGTCCAACGGCGTCCGTTACTGGTGCATGACGTTGACGTTTTAATCCTTTTAAAAAGACCGAGAGGAATTAAAAGCATTTATATTTTAGCATGAAGTACTTTATCATGATTATCGTAATAATTATATGCACTGAATGATATTAGAATATCATTCAGTGCATGTACATATTGTGAGAGTTTCATAGTAAACCCAATGTATTAAGATTCTGTTATTTTTATGCGTTGTTAATCCGTTACTAAATGTTCAAATAATAGCAGCGTTTTACCTTACAATAAAACGCATATTAAGCGAAATACCTTATTTGAAGCCTATTTAATATATTGAGACAGCGATACTGCTTGTAGATGCGTAGCGGTTCACAGCAGGTACCTACAGCTGAACACCTGTAAACAACTTGCAACTCCAGTTTTACGATTCAGGTTTCCCCTTCCACCAGGCGACCCGTGCCGTAGGGACGGCAACGATGTTTCATCATTGGTTCTCAAAATATTAATTTAACCGAAGTTGCAATATACCACTTACCAAACAGTTGCATCATTTATGAATTCAAATGTGAATTGAAATAAAGACGTATCTTCGAAACTGAATAGTCTAAAAATGTTGTTTACTAGCAGCGAACAACAAATACCCTCAAATGGAAAAATAAATGTGCCTTGGTTTATTGCAACTGAGTGTTGTAGCCACAGGCGTAGTTAAAAATATAGGCTTCAAATAAGGTATTTCGCTTAATATGCGTTTTATTGTAAGGTAAAACGCTGCTATTAAGCTTCTGTACCGTTATTTGAAGCCTATTTAATATATTGAGACGTGTCTGTATTCGCCTGGTGGTCAAGAAACGCCAATGTGATTAATTGAATCGCCAATGGAAATAACAACTTCAAGTGCACTTCACACATCAGATAGGTACCTTGTGTACCTATATGGAGGAATGTGAATTGCAGCTGACAGCAGCTGCAGTGACTGAATTGATAAGTGCATAGTGACCTATTTTTCTATTGTAACTTATTATTCGTCGGTAAGGAAAGTTTGAAACATTTTTAAATTTTATGTATATACCTATTATGTATATACCCATAATGATATTAAAATAAATTATGAAAAACCTGTTACTTTTTTATTTCATCCCCCTAACAAGGTCAGGTCATGACTTATGTTTACGTTTATTTCATTATAATATTTAATTTAATACACTTAGTATGTTTTTAATGTTTTGACCCCGACTCTGCAATTGCCAGTAAGTAGGGTTATTGCAGTATTATTACTTTTAGGGTATAAGCGAAAAAAAAAAGTTTTGGATTGTGTGTCAAATTCCTCGCAACTCGTTTATCTCTTTTCAGTATCATAGAATAATAGACATGACATAGGTACATTATATTGATATATTGATTTGCATGACATGATATTATTACATATGATATTATAGAAAACAGTTAAGGAACTGATCCATTCATTAATGCCTTATCCAAATAGTCACTATTTATTTCCGGCAATTACAGCATTACATAATAGACAGTGAATATTATAATTACTGCCTTATGGCTATGACATGGCAAAATTTGGTAGCGAAGAAAAATTTCGCTCAATCGGCTACAACTTTAAAAGTGTATAACACTAATGTGCGCAGCTATTGAAAACCTTAATACCCATGGTATGACTAATGTTCCGACAATCATGGTTCTTTCGTGATGTACTTAATTCGTTTTATGAAATCTAATTTTAGTAATTTTCCCGAGCATTCTAGTATGCCGGAAATATTCTTGGCCTCTTGGGTATAACCCATACTGAACCCATGTGTAACGTGGTTCCAATTTTATTAACGGAAATAATAATCTGGGCACGTTTGGTAAGTGCTAAAAAAAATAATCTAATCATTCTAAAAAGTCTTATTATCATATATTGAGGATAAGCACACTTGTGAATTTTTCATCATTGAAAACTCCTAAGCATAAGATACTCTTTTGGTAAACGAATCTATCATCCAGGAAGGAAGTGTAAGTATATCAAGTAACAAGACTATTGAGGCTTTGTATAAGTATAACTTAGTCATTCGTTATACATTATGAGTATACGTATTAAGGTCATTGAATCCATGTATGAATACAGTCCTAAACAAAGTACCTCCTGTGCAATTGGTAGTAGTGGTACTACAACAGTTCAACTTTTAATTGCCTTGGTTAACAGGCTACAACTTAACCTTAGACTTTTTGTCTGGAGAGTTCTCTCCCAGTTCCCTAATATTTTTTGTTAGTTATTTACCCAATATGTATGTACTTTCTGTTAAGCCAAGGATTGGCATAGGCTAACAACGCCTAGGCGGCTAGACGCACATGTGCGAAGCGTTTTATTTGTAATTTGTACACATGTTAAGCCAATGCTGATGATAGAATTTTCTTCGTATATAAATGCCTTTTTGTTTTGGGTAACCAGCTTATGAAAGCGCAAGATGTTACAATCAAATATTTTTCTCCTTAAGGATACGTATGTATGCGGGTAAGACCCGTGATTTTCGTTGGAAGCATAAAGATATATAATCATTCCATTATATGGCATGACGTAGCCTTCTGGTTTTGTAATGAAGAATATGATATTGAGGTTAAGGTACCTAGATCTGTAGTTCCGAGATCTGAGGTCCAAACAAAATTTTGAGACACTCATGAAACCCCATGGGTCATGGGCTTATTCGGCATAGCTTTAAAATTGTTTTGACGGTCCATCTTTATATGAGTATTAAAATCATTTTGAAACCACATCAAGTACTTATCTTGCAAAATATTGTTACCAAAAACAATGATTAGGTATGAGAAATAGTTTTCCGAATACCCCATGAATGTGATATATTTATTAACCATAGAGGTTACTTTATTTAAAAAACAGATTAAAAACTGTAATATGACAGCGTTTTAAGTTTGTAGTTGGGTTTATTAACCCGTACATTTCATCACTTCTTACGTAGGTGTCCTTTTCCCCCTTTTATTTTTAAAAACGTGTTATGGCGGTAATCTTAACCTAGAACTCATAATTTAAATACGTATTGTTTCATTCGGACTAAATAATGAGTAGACGAGTCACCCCGTGCTACTTTATGAGGATGTGAACACATTTTAATGTAATGGTTCTTTGTAACATTGGTTCAGGTCGTTCCTGGAGCCTCAAAATATGTAATAACATATCACAACTGCATTCTTACATAGCGAAAAACTATGCAAAAATGTTTGCTATTTCATCCACATAGCCAATTCCTTAAAATGTGTTCAGCCCACGTGGGCTTAACTGAACAAATTAATGACCTAAAACAGTCCAAAGCAATCTGATCTTTAGATTATTGGCCTCATGTGGCGCCGGAGCGGCCAGCGGGCTAGATAACTATTTGATTAAAATAATAGAATAAATAACCCATTTAAGATGTTTGGGAAACGGTTAATATCCTGAACCAAAGAATACTGCGGCCTTGATATGCATCAACACTATCAAAAGGTTTACTTAAATGATTAAATGACCACAAATCCCACTTTAAAACCTAAATAAGTAGGCTGATAAAACCGTGGTTAATTTTGAATATTATCGTGTCAACTCACTCCGCGTCAGCGTGAGCTAGGTGTTTCAAACGTCGTTAACGACAAAGATAACATATGTAGTAGATAACTATATAGTGGAAAAAGTTTCCACAAAAAAAAGAAACCACGTTTATCAAGTCGCCAGCAATAACTGTGATAATCTTTTTAGTCTTCACCAGACTCATCATCATCCTCCTTGCGTTATCCCGGCATTGGCCCCGGCCCCGGCCTGTGAAGGCCTGGGGTCCGCTTTGACAAGTCTTCTCGAGACTATTTAATGATTACTGGGAAGTGATTCCGCAGTAGAAATATATAACCCCTGTCAAAATGACTTTGTAATTAACAAAGTAAGCACTTGGTACTAAGCTTAGGAGGCGTTATCATATTGTGTTGTTTCCTCCATCACACGTAAGTTTCAAAACGCCTTGCGTAGGCCGACAAAAACCGCTTTAGAACCATGCTAATTGTATTATACCTATTATACCACATCTGCTTGATCTGCTTGTGACGCAGGATATGTAAACACGCGCCTTGCGAAGGCGGCAGGTTTTCAGCAGGCTAAATAAAATATTTAATCGCCTTGCGCAGGCAGGAAATTGAGTCACGAAAATTGCAAGCCTTGCGCAGACTGCAAAATTTTCAGCTGTCTTAACAATCATATTATTCACACACCTTGCGCAGGCGGGAATTATGAAAATGGGAAGATGCACGTCTTGCGCAGACGGCTGGTTTTTATCTAGATAAATAGTAATACTCATAAGCCTTAATAAGCGGGAAATTTATTATCGGTACCAAAATAAATAGACATTGGGGAATCTATTTTGCCAAAAACTGAGGAAGGCTTGTACTATGGTAGCAAGGCGACATATTACTCTTATTATAGACATATGTATACTTAAATACATAATAACACAACCGTAACTCGGGAAAAAATGGACGTAGTAAAAGGAAAAAGATCCAATTCATATAAACATAATTATTTGAATATAATCTCAACGTAAAAAGGGAAAAGCCATTCAAATAAAAGGCTATTTTCAGAGGATGGCTCTCTTTCGTTCAACTACGTCCCGCTATTTGTGTGCATCACACAAACATATTCCCATACTGGGATTCGAACCCAGAACCATAGGCTCTGCAGACAGGGTCACTGCCTACTGTGTTAGACTAGTGCTTTTACACCGTCTTAACACTTGATATTTTTTCCACTAATGCCTGCTTCCACAGAATAATAATTATTATACTAGCCTTTAATATCCTTAAGCGGACTATACACAAAATAAAAACATACTGGTTGTAAATTTCTTCACACCTTGCGCAGGTAAGAAGTTTTTAGTAAGCTAGTGCAATGATGCATCCTTTTACTCTGCTTACGCAGCAGCCAAGTAATCAAATTAATCAAATACGCTCGCCTTGCGTTATTAAACGCTATTATTATAGTTAAGGATTAAAGAGTGACTCTCTCGTATGCGGATTTTCTCAATTATCTTTAACCGGAACTTATATTTGGTAGTTAATACAACTCTCCACATACCTGAGTTTCACTTTGTAATCCTTTACTTCCACTGGCAAGCGGCTTAGATTTGATTAAGGCATAAGAACATTACCAAACTACATTTTTCAGAGGTATCCCTGACGATGCCGTACTGTGCATTTAAAATTGCCCATATTTATTTACGGAACATTTTTCGGATTACACAAACATGTTCCCCAAAGACGCTAATGATATAGGTTTGTTAGTTACCTTTCTTTAGAGCGGAAAGTCGATTTTAAGGCGCACAGGGATCGGATATAAAAGCCAACATGATACTTAGAATCAATAAATATTTATTGACGCCCTTGCCAAGTCCGGCGGCTATAGGCTTTAACTTTCGACTTTTGATCTATTTCTGAATTCCGTTACAGAATATCGATCTATTTAAAGAGATTGTAAAGGAATTTTATCCCGCAGCACAGTACCTACCACAATGGGCACGCACGGAAATTATCAGGTCACAGCACAGGCTCATCTTCGGTCGCAAGGCAAAACAAACACTAATCGCGTCAATTACGACTTTAATTAGGACTGTTTTAGTCTCAAAGAGGACAAGGAGATCATTTTTCAATTTTTACTTTCTTGACCTGTTCCGTGCTTAAGACGAATCGATTCACTGTAAAAAATAACTGAAGAAATAATAAAAAATCGCTTACTTACGCGACACGCTGCGCTCAAAGTGAATCGATCAGGTGCTCAGCTTCTAAAACATTTAATTTATAATAGTAAACGAACGGTAAAACCGTTTTCTAAAACGATATTTTTGATTAAACTTACAAAAAATTCCAAGAATTAAGGAATTCTAAGAATTTTTTGTAGTGAACCGAACGTTCCGACAAACAGAACGCCAATGATGAAACATCGTTGCCGTCCCTACGGCACGGGTCGCCTGGTGGAAGGGGAAACCTGAATCGTAAAACTGGAGTTGCAAGTTGTTTACAGGTGTTCAGCTGTAGGTACCTGCTGTGAACCGCTACGCATCTACAAGCAGTATCGCTGTCTCAATATATTAAATAGGCTTCAAATAACGGTACAGAAGCTTAATAGTTATTTAACCACGAGCGAAGCGAGTGGTTCGAGAATAGAATCCTGAACTTGCGAGTTTTAAAAACACACGAGAAGTAAAATACATTTGCACCCGAGTATAACACAAAATTTTTCCCCTCACTATAGCGAGGAAACTACAACGCAAAAAATGCGTTTATCACTGCTTCCAGTAGTTCCACAGGTGGTAAATCATCTTTATTACTAGATTCACCTACTTTTATCAATTTTAAAGCAGTTAATTTGACTTTATTCAAGGTCAAATTACTTTACCCACTAGTGGATAAAATGCGTTTTTACCCGCTGGTATTAAATGACAAAACACGTGTTTCCGAGCTAGTGAGGGGAAAAGACATTTATATGCCTAGTTTGATATGATAGATATACTATTAGGTACAGTACAATAGGTAGCTAAATAGAAGTGTAAATTATGCAATAACTTCATGACAAAGCTAGGAGTTGAGTTTGTCGTTTTGACACATAACTTTAACTTTTAAATAAGACTTAATTCTTTCTTAATTTGTTTCCAGGTAAGTTTGCCGGGCAACTGGCAGTCTGCTAAGTCGACGGCAACTAGTTGTGAGTTCTAGAGTCTAAGGTAGACACAGGTGCTCTCTTATCGATTTGTGAACTTTTGGTTCTTTTAGTTTGAAAACTTGAACATTTTTTGATTGCATACACTTTCGCATAATAATTATACGCGACGTGGGGAATGATGGTGTCAATGGCAAATATTTTTGGATTTTCTAACATTAAGAAAATCCAATAATATAACACATTTTTTTTATTACAAACTGCATAAAATAATAAAAATAAAATGAAAACCTATTTCGTCATTAGTTTAAATAATAAAGTTTACAAGCTGAGTATTGAGTACTGTTTATAAAGTTACATATCTGCGTCGGTCCAATCTGCTTATATCAGCGTGACGCGTGACCTTTTGGCACTTTTGCCAATATCCAGTACCTACCTAAGTTCCAAGTACACAATCGTTATTGACAGTCATGAGCCAGCTTTATTCAAATTAGATAAATTGGAAACTAAGCATTTTTAAAACACATTTTCCTTAACAAAAAGGTTCTGGCAGAGCAAAACAAATGTCAAGCATTAATTCACGTACAAGTGTGTTTATAATAAGATAAGAGAGCTAATTTAAAAGCTAAGCTTAGGATTCAGTGATTCCTTTGTTGAGTTATCGCAGAACACTTTAAAGGATGGTTGCACCTAACCGTCTGTTACCGAATTTAGCGTTCGTATTTCTTTGTATGGGATTTCCCATAGACTTTTGCGTGACTTTTATGTACTTATAAGGTTAACTATGGGTAATGCAATGCAACCGACCCTTAATATTAAGAGGAGGTTAAAGAAAGAAAAAACATGGTTTTTCAGTTATATCGAAAACTCAAATTGTAAAACTATAACCTACAAGTTCAAGTTCTTTGACAGATTAAAACATTGAAAGAACATGTATGTAATTGATGAAAAATAATTGACTTTTCTTATACTTGCTTACATACATATTGCTATTGACTACTTTAATTGCGGCCAGTAATTTAATTCCTGAATAGCATATTGCATTATTGGTTTCTATACACATTATTGGTGGTAACATAACTCAAATTTTATCGCTTTCCAACTGTTACTATATGTTCAGAATCGTGCGGGTAGATCGGGCATATAAAATACTAATTAAATTGTTCGAATTCCGGTGTCAGTTTTGATGTGTGTTAAAATAAACGTTACCACTGTCATTATTATGAGAATTACTGATTATATAGCGTCAGTTTTTAAATATTTCAAACTATAAAATAAAATAAAAATAGTATGTACGTCATAGTATATTTTGACAATATTAAAGGGAAATTATTATAGTAAGTACCTATGTAGATTACAGATAGTATTTTGAAGTGAGTAATGAGTACAACTACTACTTGGTACTTGGATCACCCTGATGTTTTACCAAATAAATGGTTGAACTTTTGCGATGCGTCATTAATGTCTTTTTTGTGTTAGGTAACGATTATAAATCGTGGGTCTACCTATTTGATTCATATATTAAGTCATATCAGAAATATCATCAGATGTTCGATTTGTCAGGAAATGAAAAAGACTACCCAGACGGGAAATTAATCTTTTCACTTCCGGCAGCCTTTGTGACTGCTCCCTTTCTATTGTTTTTTTTCGATATTGAACAATATTTGTTTCTGTGTCTTTTCCCGATTTTTATTTTTTTTATGATATAGAAGACAAACGTACGCGATCACCGCTTGCTATGGATACCAGAAGTATTGTAATTGGTTCTTTTGTCACAAAAAGTTGATTTATAAAAGTCTCTCCGTCATCTCCTGCACTAAAGTTTATTTAGCCTCTATAATATTAAATAAGTTTGAACATTTACACAAGTCTTGAAAATTATATTTGTACGAATACTAAGTTAGCTACATTCGTTCTAATATTCCGGGAAAACACACTGTTGTATTGCCTAAACTTTTCCCTTGTATACTTTAGTAATTAGGACAAGCCGGCCAAACATTGTTGTTTAATGTTAGGGATCCGGGTCCGTCGGTTTCTATGGCAATGAAGGCAATATACCTGTTTCTATTAGCCGAGAAATTTTAACAAGTTTTATGCTTCTTTCTTTGTAAATACTTGTAAAAACTGAAAATTATAACAGTACATGAATAAACACTACATATAATATATATTAATTAACCCCTCGTATGCTTAGACACAAATCCGTGAGTGGGAATTTTAGTCTACACCCTGATTTTATTAAATTCCGTTAACTTTAAGGGATGGTTCTTTAGATCAAATACAATTAATTTCTCTAAGAAACTAGCGTCTTAACTCTTACGGTCATCGAGTTATTAAAAAAATAATGATAATTACTGAACACGTGTGTGACAGCCTTTACCAATTCCTAATGTTATTTTTTTTGACATGTGCCGTCAATCACTTGACACTGACTTGAATGTTATTCTTAAGGGTCTCTCACACTAATAAATTCATGTATTATGTATGAAAATGTGGAAAAAAAAAAATTGCGAATTTAACTAAAAGCGATATACAGGATGGTTCCTGATAATGAACCTAGCTACGTGTCGAATTTAACGGAAAACAAAAAAAAACACGGTATATTGTTTTGAAGGTCAAGGTCGTTTTTTCAATGATCAAAATTGACAGGCCGCATACGAGGGGTTAATGCATTGGCGGAATTAAATTGTGAATTCACTGTTAAAGTAAAAAGACCAGTGTTTACCAGCAAAGTAAGCGATGGCCTTTTTAGGGTTCCGTAGTCAACTAGGAACCCTTATTACTTATGTCACAGGTGTTTTTACCAGTTCATACTTTTGCTACTTCTTACTCACGATTAGTGGCAAACGTATAAACTCTCAATAAACGCTGATTGTTGTTTACACGCCAAATGTGAAGGCCAGACACACTTATCCGTATTGGCCTTATTGTAAGATTTTAAAATGGTTTTTATTATCAATAAAATGAATGGCCCTACATTAAAAAAGTAGCGGTAAATCGAAGAACGTCTGAAATGCTACGACGATTGTCTGCTACGGAATGAGTTGCTACGGCGTAGCATAACCGATTTGTTTCGCAGTGACAATATGATTATGAAATGAAATGAAATGAAATATTGGATTCGAAACAAATCGAGAATAAATTTTTAATGTTAGAATACGTTTAAGATAGTTTCATTCATAAATACATCTTATTAAGTCTAACAATATGCGCTGTTAAAAAATTTTGAATTATAATTGATCGTACTTACCGTATAAAAAAGGCTAACTGCTCGTGTTCTAATGTGTTTATAACAGCACTTAGTTTCAATTTATGAGTTGTTAATCTGTTAAGTATTGCGTGCTAGTTTTCTATATTTCATTTATACATATTATCATGTCAATGTTATGATTATTTTGCTTTCAAAACGCATATAGTTCCGGAGACACTAGCCAACGTGCCGATTTATCGCTTAGGAGTGTATCTATTTTAGTCATAATTATCACTCTTTCGCGTTAGTGCGACAGAGTCGGTTGCGTTTCGTTCTCTATGTCACTTTATAGTGATAGCTGTCACAATATATGAAAACCTCTAAACGTAAAACTAGCTATCTGTCGTCCAATAAACCGTTATAATCGGATCATCTGAAACATCATTTGTTATGACATTAGTGGTGACACGACACACATGTCACCGACCGTCACTTGTTGCGGCGACACACACAGCTGTATCACATGTCACATATGCTCTCATTAAAGGAGGTCGTAAAATAAAATGGGTGATTCACGCCCGAACGCTTAATCAACAAAACACTCATTTCAATCGGACCGTCCCTATCGCACTTACTAAGAGTGCGATAGGGACGGGCCGATGTTTTATCGTTTATCGCGCGACCATGATTGCCCTACAGATAGCTTAAAAGGTATTTTAAATTACTGTATTTGTTTTGCTGTAAAAGAGATGCGTGTATGCTTACGGTGCGGCTGAGGATTTCTGTTATTCTGACAGATAGCCAGTTCAATGTAACTACATACTCGTGTAATCAGCGACATTGGAAAATGTAAATGTTGATTTAAGTGGCGTAATAAGATACCATGGGCCATCCCATAGGAGTTTGGGCACTTGCAGGTGCATCTAATTCCACTGAATTAGCAGAAATAGGCAGAGGTTAGGCTGCCTATTTCTGCTAATTCAGTCGAATTAGATATGCATTCGGATGGTTGAGGATATGCATTCGGGTATTTTGTTTACGTGGCAGATGCTTAGGCCGCGCGGTCATCTAGTAACGGGTCGATATTTCCAAGTAGATATATGAAACTTTTCTGAAGGCTATTAGCGCTTTTGGGCAAAGAAGGTTACTGGGCATATGCATTTATCAAATTTAATAGTATTTTTCGACGTCCTGACTGAATCAACTCAGCTGATTACGAGCCAGCTAACACTAAGACCAAATTTAATTTATTTCTAGGAAAAGAAATAGTATTGTAGACAGTTCATCTAATCCACAAAATAAAACTATTAGAATTTAAATTAAAGGTTATTTTTTGTTTTTAGCGTATTAATAAAAGTCAATCATTCGTCATGTTATCATTTAACGCTCTATACATTCAGAACTTCGATCTTGTGTTTTGGCACTTGTCATATGCACTACACTGGGATTGAGAACCGTCGATCCTCGCACTCATACCGCCGGCGATAACGAGCGGTCCCACTTGACCCCAATACGCGGTTCGCGAAGTCCCATAAATCTTGCCTAAACTTTTCCCTTGTATACATTAGTAATTAGGACAAGCCGGCCAAACATTGTTGTTTAATGTTAGGGATCCGGGTCCGTCGGTTTCTATGGCAATGAAGGCAATATACCTGTTTCTATTAGCCGAGAAATTTTAACAAGTTTTATGCTTCTTTCTTTGTAAATACTTTTAAAAACTGAAAATTATAACAGTACATGAATAAACACTACATATAATATATATTAATTAACCCCTCGTATGCTTAGACACAAATCCGTGAGTGGGAATTTTAGTCTACACCCTGATTTTATTAAATTCCGTTAACTTTAAGGGATGGTTCTTTAGATCAAATACAATTAATTTCTCTAAGAAACTAGCGTCTTAACTCTTACGGTCATCGAGTTATTAAAAAAATAATGATAATTACTGAACACGTGTGTGACAGCCTTTACCAATTCCTAATGTTATTTTTTTTGACATGTGCCGTCAATCACTTGACACTGACTTGAATGTTATTCTTAAGGGTCTCTCACACTAATAAATTCATGTATTATGTATGAAAATGTGGAAAAAAAAAATTTGCGAATTTAACTAAAAGCGATATACAGGATGGTTCCTGATAATGAACCTAGCTACGTGTCGAATTTAACGGAAAACAAAAAAGACACGGTATATTGTTTTGAAGGTCAAGGTCGTTTTTTCAATGATCAAAATTGACAGGCCGCATACGAGGGGTTAATGCATTGGCGGAATTAAATTGTGAATTCACTGTTAAAGTAAAAAGACCAGTGTTTACCAGCAAAGTAAGCGATGGCCTTTTTAGGGTTCCGTAGTCAACTAGGAACCCTTATTACTTATGTCACAGGTGTTTTTACCAGTTCATACTTTTGCTACTTCTTACTCACGATTAGTGGCAAACGTATAAACTCTCAATAAACGCTGATTGTTGTTTACACAGGCCAAATGTGAAGGCCAGACACACTTATCCGTATTGGCCTTATTGTAAGATTTTAAAATGGTTTTTATTATCAATAAAATGAATGGCCCTACATTAAAAAAGTAACGGTAAATCGAAGAACGTCTGAAATGCTACGACGATTGTCTGCTACGGAATGAGTTGCTACGGCGTAGCATAGCCGATTTGTTTCGCAGTGACAATATGATTATGAAATGAAATGAAATGAAATATTGGATTCGAAAAAAATCGAGAATAAATTTTTAATGTTAGAATACGTTTAAGATAGTTTCATTCATAAATACATCTTATTAAGTCTAACAATATGCGCTGTTAAAAAATATTGAATTATAATTGATCGTACTTACCGTATAAAAAAGGCTGACTCCTCGTGTTCTAATGTGTTTATAACAGCACTTAGTTTCAATTTATGAGTTGTTAATCTGTTAAGTATTGCGTGCTAGTTTTCTATATTTCATTTATACATATTATCATGTCAATGTTATGATTATTTTGCTTTCAAAACGCATATAGTTCCGGAGACACTAGCCAACGTGCCGATTTATCGCTTAGGAGTGTATCTATTTTAGTCATAATTATCACTCTTTCGCGTTAGTGCGACAGAGTCGGTTGCGTTTCGTTCTCTATGTCACTTTATAGTGATAGCTGTCACAATATATGAAAACCTCTAAACGTCAAACTAGCTATCTGTCGTCCAATAAACCGTTATAATCGGATCATCTGAAACATCATTTGTTATGACATTAGTGGTGACACGACACACATGTCACCGACCGTCACTTGTTGCGGCGACACACACAGCTGTATCACATGTCACATATGCTCTCATTAAAGGAGGTCGTAAAATAAAATGGGTGATTCACGCCCGAACGCTTAATCAACAAAACACTCATTTCAGATACATTTTCCAAAGGGCTGTAAAAGAAGTACAGTCAACCAATTGGAACCCTAGGCCACTGCAGGACCATGTCATAGTAACGTTACACGTCAGATTGTAAGAAATCTCTTACTGCTTGTCATTTTGACATGGTTGTAGAGTGACCTAGGGTTCCAATTGGTTGACTATACCTACACGTAAAATTACTTAGAAACTTAAAGGTTATTGCTTTATAAAAGAAAAACAAATTTATTTTTGAAGAACGAGTAAATTCGAGAAAAAAGAGAATAAACACTCAATCAAAACAACACAGGTCTAACAAAATTTCTGAATTCTCCAATTTTCCAACATCTAACTGAAAACATGCTGAAAATTCTGCCTCATAAGATCAGAGAAAATAAAAATAACTTAGCATTCTTTACTAATCGTGAAATGCGGATCAGTAAATAAATATAACAGAATGTTACGTAGGTATTTGCGTGAATAATAAATGAATGTTTAGACAGAAAAACCAATTAAGTATGCTGGCAAGTTCATAATTAATGGTAGAAAGTACTAAAAGTCAGGGAAGTATTTTATTGTTTTTATTTGTTCAGTATCATCCGTTAAGAACTTTTAGCTTCAGTACCTAATAAAATATCTTCTCATTTTAAAGTTTGTTATGCATTATTAAATGTGTGCGTGCGAGAGTTCTAGATATTTAGAAATTCCCAGGGACTGAGCAATTTTAATATAAGTCCTTTATGGCGTTCCTTATTAGGTACTTATGTCCACATCACGTACTCTGTAGAACTCGCCCATTAGAAGTAGATGATCATTTTATTTTATTTAAGTAAGTATTTACCGTATGCACCACCCCTGACCTCTTAAGATGCTGTCACTTGGTTATTAAATTTGCTGTAGATTATAGACATTTAGAGGATATTAAACAAATAAAAGCATTTATAAATGTACCTATGCTTAAAAGCTCCATTAATTTAAAAAAAAAGAACAGTAGTTAAGTATTCGCTGCGATAAGTTATGTTGTACAGTGCAAGATAAGAATTTGAACATAAACTGAAAACATGTTTATGCCATTTTATGTTTTCGTTTATTATTAGCCTTTCTTTCGAACATGGATGGCTGTCTAGCATTTGTCATCATATCTGTCACATTCTAACAAGTACGTATTTTAAGTGTGAAAGTGACAAAAACACGACCGTGGTACAGTCACCGGCATAAATATGTGATGATTTATGTACCTTGTCAAGTTGTCATATTAACATCTTGTTTGAAATGTCATACGAAATTGACAAACGATTAAAAGCGACAAGGTAGAGAAATCATCACTTCTTTATGCCGGTAACTGTACGTCCGCTGATTATTTTATAGCGGATTTATTAGACAAGTTTCTTAAAAAACTGCCATAGCTTTTCGCTAGAACGAAACGTTTCACTGTTATAAATATTTAAATATTGCGAGCGTCTATAAAACGGTCTCTCCGTTTTATTTGTTTTACGTGCAAATACAAGTAGTTTGCCGGAGCGATGCCTTTATTTATAACGACAGCAGATAGCTTAAAAGGTGTTCGATAAACGATTTACCGTTTACACTTACTATTAGTTTTGCTTATGAAAGAGTTGTATGTATTTTAAATTACTGGTGTTTTGCTGTAAAAGAGATTTCTGTTATTCGCAGGACATGACAGATACCCAGTTCAATGTCACTACATACTCGTGTAATCAGCGACATTGGAAAATGTTAATGTTGATATAGATTTGCGTAAGATCCCATGGGCCATCCCATAGAAGTTTAGGCATTTGCAGGTGCATCTAATTCGACTGAATTATCAGAAATAGGCAGAGGTTAAGGGACTGAGGATATGCATTCGGGTATTTTGTTTACGTGGCAGATGCTTGGGCCGCTCGGTCATCTAGTAACGGGTCGATATTTCCAAGTCGATATATGAAACTTTTCTGAAGGCTAGCGCTTTTGGGCAAAGAAGGTTACTGGGCATATGCATTTATCAAATTTAATAGTATTTTTCGACGTCCTGACTGAATCAACTCAGCTGATTACGAGCCAGCTAACACTAAGACCAAATTTAATTTATTTCTAGGAAAAGAAATAGTATTGTAGACAGTTCATCTAATCCACAAAATAAAACTATTAGAATTTAAATTAAAGGTTATTTTTTGTTTTTAGCGTATTAATAAAAGTCAATCATTCGTCATGTTATCATTTAACGCTCTATACATTCAGAACTTCGATCTTGTGTTTTGGCACTTGTCATATGCACTACACTGGGATGAGAACCGTCGATCCTCGCACTCATACCGCCGGCGATAACGAGCGGTCCCACTTGACCCCAATACGCGGTTCGCGAAGTCCCATAAATCTCACTACAATGCTTTACAATCCTTTGTACACAGATTGCAGTGGTAAATCGCCTGACCACTGCATTTTACTGCAATGGATGTTTAAATCTTTACCACAGTTTTAATTTGGAATTTAAAGGAAACGGTGGCTTTTCTCTCGCCGATACAAATTGCTTATTTAATCTGCAATTTTTTACAGGATTATATACATCGTAATGATCAACTTTAATGCCAAATCTTGGGATTAGTTGTCAAAGCGGACCCCAGGCTCCCATGAGCCGTTGCAAATGACGGGATAACGCAAGGAGGATGATGATAATAAGCAACTTTTACGATGAGAGCAACGCCGATATCGCGAGAAAAAATTACTGCCCCTCACATTAACCCTGAGATTTGGGACGGTTCATTTTATTTTAGCAATTCTGGGGCACATACGGGGCAGATGATTTCAACAGTAAATTATTACAAGTGATTAAACCCTGTATATTTTAATGGTACGTGCATAAAGATAGCTCCCGGAACGTAGCCTCCAGCGATCTTCGAAACTTCAGTTTGTTTATGATCCCTCATTGTTAAGAGAACTTCACTCCGTGTTCTGAGCTCATTGAAGATAGCTGCGGTAACTTTAACACGTACCACCATTCCAAAGTTGACATTTCAAGATAATAAGGTAAAGAGCGACATATCTACTTAATGGCGCGATCGTTGTATGCGTTCAACGCATACGATGGACGGAAAATGGAATTTGGGGAAAATGATAACGTTTCAACATTGCGTCGACCGCAGTACCTTGCGCTTTAAAAGTTTTTTTTAAGTTCTGTTTCAGAACTATAGTTTTTTTAAATTAGTAAACATTGATACCACGAAAATATCTATATCGGCTGATTTGCAATCTTCCCTTATCTGCAAGTAGATCGCGAAGTCCCGCCAGGAGCAATTTCGTATGTATAGATTTTTGATGCCTCATTTATATTGCGGCTTATCTGATGTCAGATAAGCGTATTAAGCTGTCTGGGAAACTTTGAAGCCTAGGCAAGCAAAATATAATTATTCGGCTCGAGTTTGTGAAGAGGCGGCAGAAAATGGAGCGCTTTGAACGTCTCTCCCTCCTGGAGCTTTATTCGACTTGCCAAAACTGACGATTCGCGAGAGATGAAATCGCGAGTTGTCGTGGACAAGGGTCATAATTAGACATTTGCAATCCATAGTTTTAGGTGACCAGTGTCTTAACAAACCAAACTATAAAATGTATAAACCGTATAGTAATTTCACTAGTTTCATGTGCTCTGCCTACCCCTTTATGGGATGATTGTATGATGTGTAGTAATAATGAAACAAAGTTCATTTGAGTTACAATATTTTTACAATAAATATTTTTTGGTTGTACAGTTAGTTGTTCGGATCAAGACTTTAAACAGGGCGTCCTAACTCCTAAGACTATGAGCCATGAAAGGAAATAGATAGGGTATTTTGCTGAAAAAAGACTACCTACCTAATTCTGCATTCTTCAAAGGTTTCGTCATGGAAACGAACCAAGAACGAAACGTTTATATGCGTCGAATAAGGCCCCCTGTCACCTGTTCCCGACAGTACCGCAGCCGCATTTCGTATTAATATGGGGCCATAATGATCTGATAGCGGATTTTGCGGTTACACTCGTTTCCGTGAAATGGACGTGACGCTTCCTGGTTTCCAGGATATTTCTCATTATTACTGGTTTGCCTAATGGAAATTATAAAACAGCTTTACATAAAAGTTTGAAGTTATAGAAGCCGTAAAGCAGACTCGCTTAATACTAATAGATCGAACGAGACTTAACTGCCAGACTCAATCCTAATTGATGCTGCAATTCCATTCTTTTCGTTTTCATTAAAGATCTCGTAAGATAACGGGTGAACGTTAATATTAGCCTTTAATGCGTGATTTTCTTATAAACTAGCAATTTAGTGTTGCGTAGTTGAGGTGGCGTGACGCCGTTTGGAGTAGTGTGTCATCGAGAAATATGTAGTGTGGAGAAACGCGAGAGCGGCGCACGGTCCGCTGAGCGCGTTTTTACGCGTCCAGCGCCCGCGCACGGCGCGGCCCTGTGTTAGCGGGTGAAATGCCGTTGGGTCATGAGCTCATGAGTCATAAACATCAGATAATATAGCTTCTAAATTACTTTTGTATTGCTTATTAAGTGGGGAGAGTATTTTCACAATGGCTTATTTCTCTTCATCAACAGGGGTATTTCTCTATGAAAACATTAAAAAAAACCTGTTGACATAGAAAATAAGCCTTTTTGCAAAGACATTCCTCGAATTTTTTTATGTTGTCTCTGAGCCGCATCGTGAAGTTTTCTTATTAGCCGCGCGCCCTTAGTTCCCACGACCCCCTCGTTTCCATTTACTTAGCGTATCTGTAGCGTTTGAGGCCTTCTGCCGCATCCAAGTCAATGCAAGCACCATGATACTTTTGATAACGTATTGTGATAGTTTTTAACCGATTTGGGAAGTTTTTAATTTTGCAACACCATATTCTCAAATTCTCACACCCCAGAATGTATAAAGCCTCGGGTAAACTTGTCCGCTGGCAGTGGCGCACGCGCCGGTTATCAGCTTGCGCGGAGGCGATCTGCGCCGCCGCTTGCGTTCGCGTAAAAACACCTATTAAAATTTTTCTCCCTGACCGCCATTTAAATTGCTAATCGCTCGATGAGCAATAATCGTGAAAATCTTGGTCTTACACATATTATTAATTGAAGTATTTCACAATGTCCGAGATATTTGCTGACATTTTATTGTAATAATAAGTATAATTTAGTTATCGCATTAACTGGTGCCGATTTTATACTAATATTTGTAATTTAGTTGTTTTGTATTTGAAATTAATAATGTGTATTAAGAAAAACAAAATTGTTACCTCGATGAACGATGCTGGCTGGAAACAGTGATTATTATTTTATTTAATAAAATATTTGCGGTTAATGTTTAGGTATCGTGACGGTGGTCGATTAACTGAAAATTGAGTGATTTATGCTATAAAATTGATATATATTCTACATGGTTGGAAGAGTAACTAAGAATTCTCAATTTAGTAGCATGGTTGTTGCGAGAATTAATTTCGCGTTCCTACGCACACAGTCTTAAGCTCGTGTAGATGAACGCGTACCATGCTTCTGTTCATACATGATACGAGTATGAGTGAGATATGACAGGTCGACGCGTGTTTGACATGCGGTAACTGTGAGGTAACCGAGAGCGGGTGGGCGGCACTTTCAGCGGGGAGCGGGAGTGGCCATACTGTACTTATAGTGCTCTTTATTATACTGTGACTTAAGTATGTAATGTGCAGTATCATTAAAATAAACAGTGATATAGCGAAGATATAGGCGAAGTTAGGTAACACAATGTATTCTTTTTTGGGCAGTCGTGTAAATATATACGCTTCCGCCATTACCATTACACAACCATTCCACTTAAGTAGAGGCAGAATTAATATTCGCATCTCTATTTCCGGAAAGTTACTGGAATTGCTTAGTAATTTACAAACTTTAGGGAGAGCGGTAAATGTGGCTATTTTAATGTTGTTTCAAATTTTGTGGAGGGTTATATTATTTATGAAATAATTAATGTTTCAGTGTTGATTATTAAAAAAAACCATATCAGTTTTTTTCAAGATGGACATTTATAAGATAAATAATGTAAAAAGTAAGATGGACGATGACTTAGGTTACGTAGGACAAGACTGGCGCAAAACGCTGAAACTAGAATCCATAGCTACCCGCTTTCCTGACTGACGGCCGAAATTGTTGACGTTTGGTAAGACTACACCGACGGACTGGCTTCACCGCATGGCTAGCTCTGCTGACAAACGGTTAGGCAGGATGGAATCAATTTTCAGCACTCTGTCGTATTAAGCTGACTATTTTGAGGTGAGAGGGTTTTCAGGAATTCGATACACAATATCAAAGTTGAAAGGGTTGCTAAGTGCGAACCACAGTATAAGCCTGGTAAAGGGTTTCATAAGCGCCGGCATTCCTTTGTACTAGCAAAGTATTAGTAATCTGACATCACACAATTAAGAGTTGCGTTGGCGTGCATGTTGCGTGGATTAGGTTCAATTATGTACCTGCGCTTCAATGTCGAAAGGATTAGCATTCTATAATTAATTTAATTATGGGTTTACTTAATAATGTAGTTTAAGCCTCAGTATGTAGGTAGACCATCAAAGTGTTTCCAAAAGGCGCAAGCAGGTGACAAAAAATTAGGTGCAAAAGGCCGTTAGAGCTGTCACGTTTCTATTGCGCGCACGGAAGCAGTTAGCGAGTGAATGCCCCCGAGAACAAATTAATGAAATGTATATCTGATTCATTTGAAATAGTTACACTCTTGTGCCTATATTTCTTCATTCTTTCTTTAGTGTATGACTTCTGTTTCATTTTAGGACAATGACTTCATGCATCATTGCGCCAACATTCTAAGCCTTACAAGGCGGTGATTTTTTTCACCCGCTGCCATATATGTCGTATCTTCCGCATAATAAAATCGTTTACGCATGTTGGCCGGTAAACAAGCCGGCTATTACATAAACATGGTATTATTTAATTGGCAATTATGGCCGGCCAGCATCCTCCATGCTGTGTAAAAAAGCCAATAACGGAGTTCCAGCTGTATCGCATCCAGTTAGTGATATGCTCTAGTTCGTCCGCTACCGCTTGGTTTGTCTTCTCAGTTTAATCAATTCTTCGACAAGAATTATGGCTTCAGACTAAGATTTAAGTCTACGCCGTCTTTACACCAAAATGGCCTGGTTTTGATCAGTGTAATAATTGTGTTTAATTAGTGTTTGGTTGTTTGGAAATTGCGGTTAAAATTCTTGTTCATTAATCTATTAACCATCCGTTCTATTGTAACGTTTCTCTTGGTACAAACGAACATTGTTCCGTAATATACACGCGATATAATCTTGAATGTTAGGTTATAAAAATCTGTTGGCTATATTATGTAAGATAGTGACAATCCCTTCTCTTTAAATGTCTTATAGGTACCTAATATACAGTATGTATCTGAACGACGAGATAACATTTAAACCCCTTTAATGTTTAGGTCACACTGAATAAATGTTGCTATGGACCAAGACTGAAATCGCAAAAAAAATATTGATACTTCCATAGAAAAATTCTGCTTCACACGACAAAAATGTAAGAAACTCGTAACATAACGCGTGTTTGCTTTTCGCTCAGATAAATACTGTATGTATATCGATCCATTTTGATATTACGTTTAAGTGACTAAATACGCATCTGTTTACATAATGTCCAAGAAAGAATGCCGCAACAGTAGACAGCGTGCAAAATTACATACATATTAACAGTTCAAAGAACGAACACTGGATTTAGACATTTAAATTTGCTACAAACAGTTCGAAATAAGTAAAGACTTGGATTTCAAATCTCGATATTTGTATAGGTACTTAAGCATCACATTAATGCAGCGCTTGCTGCAGCTTCCGCGTTGTATTTATTACTAGAAGCAGCTGGAGAAAAGGACTTTTGGATTATTTTGAAGCTTCAGTGTTTTTACACAAATAACGAATTCTCTAAGTTTGCAAAATAAATCTTAGTCGATTCGTATTCATGGTATTTTGGCATAGGTCTGACTAGGTTTAAAATCTAGAAGCCCCTTAGAGATTTAAACCTGTGGAGTCTTTACAGCACATTAATTCACTAATTTATTTTGTGGTTGAATATCGAGTTGTGTGGTAATTTTTACAGCACATTGTTACTATTAAGTTTAATTTGGTCATGATTGATGAACATGCACTAACGTCGCAAATCGTAACAGATATTTTTGCAAAATTCAACAGTTTAGAGCCCTTGCTAGGTAATACTTTTCCAAACAAATGAATTTGTCTTTTCTGCATCTTAATAAATGAATATGAATATCCCAATAATGGCTACTTACTCGTCTGCATTGCTGTGGCGCAACGACTTGAAGTGGATCTTGGCCTCCGACAGGAAATACCTCAAATAATTATTCGAATTTCGTTATAAGTACAAATAGAATGAGTATCTAACATTTTCTACTTTGGGAACAATACTTTTGACGTTGAAATTTATAACAGAAAAATATATCAAAAGTGTTAAAAGTTCTCTCGATTTGAACTATGGATGAAACTGCAAAATGTTCCTAACTTCCTTCGGTATCCGGCGAAGTCCAAGCGTGTGAAATATTGTCATTGACATCGCTGGATAGTTGGATACTGATAAAACTGAAACCTTGGTTTGTACCTTAGTACTTTTGAAATTTGATTTAAAATTATGTGATCCTATTTTACGGAACCCAATTAAAACTTGAAATTTATAAACTCGCCTTATTTATTGTTAGGAAATTTGAAGGCGTTTTGTTGGGCAAATCCGCTGTTTTATTAGATTCATGTGCCATAAACCCAAATTACTCTTGTTTAGATTTTCTAACTTTGTATCAATTACAGTAGCGCCAACGCAGTTAAGTAATTTAATAATAGTCTACTGAGATAATCTCTATCACGATAAATAAAAGCTTTGAAAAGAATGCAACTGTTTCCAAACTCACTTGTTAAACGGGGCAACACGCAGAAAACTATTATTGCAGCAATATTGTGCCCAGAACTGGAGAAGTCGATCTTGACTTTACACTTTAGTAACCAAATCATACTGTTGAGGCAGCAAAATGTTTTAACACGTTCACTGCGTTACGGGGGTTTTTGAACCCCGTACACTGTCATCACTCAGTGCGGGTGAGAAAAATCGTGTTCACTCCGCTGGTGCGGAAGCTGTATTTTGGTCATTTTTACAACTACGAAAATGACAAATATACATTTGGATTTCTGTTCAAAAGTATTATTTATTGATATATTAATTATATACGGGGTCTCAGGAACCCCGTACCGACCAGGGGACAAAAATTACCTTCTAGTGCGATACGGGTCTCCGTGAACCCCGTAAAAGGATTTGCTGGCCCGTACGGGGTTGTGGGCACAGTATCGCTAGTGCAGTGCTTACTGAAATACTTGTTATCGGCAAATTAAAAATGAAGCGCTCGAACCACACGTTAGAACTACTATATTCCAAAAACAAAGGTTATCCCACACAATAAACGTCAAAATCACCACAAATTGACATCTAATTACAGGCAGGTAATTAAATATATGTTTTTAATATGTAAAAACGGTGGTGGTTTATCTTATTTTATGTATCTTTGTTACTTAATTATATTAACTACTTTCACAAAAATACAAGAGTGCGAAGTATCATATTTTTGATGTGTATTTTTTTTATTAATACAGCATATACATCGATATTTTTATTTCCCATCACTACTAATTTATCGACCTTAATATATTACATGCGTTACGGGGTGTACTAAGACCCGTATTTTTTTAATTTTAGTGCGATACGGGGATAAAATAACCCCGTATTTTCTTTCCTATATGATTTTGTGAGTTTTTATCGTATCCACGTGCGGGGATAATGAGACGTAGGAAATTTCATACTCTTACAGTTAGTCGAAAAAAATATTGGAAAATCTAATATTTCAGGAATTTACAGCATTTTTAACAGACTTAGGCGTACGGGGCACTTTTATACCCGTAACGCACTACGGTGTAAACTATTACGGGGCGGATTGGGCCTCGTAACGCACTAGATTTTGGGTTAAGGTTTTGGCTTGCCGCAGCGAACGTGTTAATTCTACCGGTTTGCCGTTTATCATTAGCCACTTAGGTACCTAATTGATATTTTTCGATGGTTTATTATTCGGTTAAAAATAATAGCTGGTAAAGCAATGCTAAAAAAAAGAAAGAGTTGCGAAATGTTAGGAATGTTGGGATAACTCTTTTCTTCCGCACAGAACATTCCACAGTTACTGAAAGCATATGCGTGACTATCAATATGGTCTGGGACAGGACAAGTACCCCACCAAATATCCAAGTTATATGTTCTTGAACGGTAGTTTTTATTGCTGACCAAAAAGATCTAAATGAGCCCACTTTTGTTCATCCCTTTTTCAGACAATTTCATGGTCTTTCTCAAGTCGTAAACGTGAAATAAAAATGGCCTTTGTAACATTTTGTGACCCGATGAGCCGCTTATCGTACACTTTTTGACGTACACCTGACATAGGGATAAACAAACGCATGGAGATAAAACATTTTTATGAATGATATCTGGTGGTTTTAGGGTTCAATGAAAATCTTTAAAAATAGAAATACGTGAACGCAATATTTATCGCACACGGAAACTGCAATAAAATAGCAACCCAATTTATGTAACGCGTGAGAACATTCAATCAATGTTCTCAAGAATCCAACGCTCTTCAGATATTCGTGGCTTCTTTCTTTCTCTAACGAGTCAGCTACCGTAAGAGGGACACAAATTAAATGCGGTACATAATGCTACGTGAAGTGATTTTATAGTTTAATTACATTTTTATAGTAGATAAATAAATATTAATATCGCGTGCATGATGTTCATGTTATCCGCGTGTATTATATTATTTCATTAGATATATATTATATTCATAAATAATAAGGTAAAAAAAAGATACCTATACTTGACTATATACTTATTTAAAACTACTATGACGAACCTATGACAAACTAACGATATCATGTAGATATGCATAGATACATACTCTTATCCTCCTGTATTTGCAGGCAAGCCTGAGTTTTAGGTCCTACATATGCTATATGCCTTGACTCACTTGACTGTGACTCCAGAATATTTTCCCGTCTAGCACCGTATTTGAAAAATCTGTAGGTACTAAAGGGTCTGTACTGTGTGCAAATCATAGAGTCTGTTCGGAAATTCGAGTCGTGAAATGTATGGGGTCCAATACATTCCACGATTCTTGACTTCCCGTTTCAGCTGATTAAGTATTGATTCGTTTGTGCGTCGGCCCGGTATGTAGCATTCTCCGCCAGCATCACATTTCGAATATATTAATCGATTTCCTTGTTCTTGCCTTCACAGTCATGTTTTCGACGTGTATAAAAAAGTGGAGAAGGTTGGAGTCCGCATAAAGTTAACTTCAGTTTTCAGACATGGAAAAGTTAGGTACTTATCGAATTTTCAACAGCTGACCGCTCATCTAACGCCCCTTTTCCGAACACGGTTACATTTAGTTTAGTAAAGATACATAATACATAACGGTCGAAAGCTATTTCTTCAAAGTGAAAACATACGGAGTCGTCACGGCAGACGCTCCACGTTTCTTGTCATTGTTATGCGCAGCGGCCAGCGGGGTAATCTGTGTCGATCGACACTGCGCATTATGCTACTTTCTTAATGTAATCGGTTGGCGAAAGGTACATTTTTATCTGTATGGTAATTTTACGTGAAAATCAGCTGTTTGATTATTTTAACCAGTCACGGAATTCCCCTAAATACTCATTTATAGTTTTCTCGATATTTATCAAGTGCTGTTTTTTACATTATGAGTCCGGGTTGATTTTGGCATTGCAACGCCGCGGTCAATTGTAATGATTATGAAAATAAGGTTACCGGAAAAGGAATGGCCTGATCGTTGAAAGTGGAAATCTGTGTTAGAAAACTATCCCTCCTCACAACAGGCATCATGACTGTATGTATGTCTGTGTACAGTCTTTACATATGCCTCCTGTGTTTATTGGCTGTGTATATTGTCAACAGACTGCCCTGGAAACTTGGCATATCAATTCGTAGCCCTTAAACTTAACATGAATTATGATGCTTCATGCAGCTATTAATCATGAAGTCATAGTAGAGGTCAATAAGTAAGTATCTCGAAGATTAACTACACGAGTATTGCGTCATTATGATTCAATTGAGAAGCATTGCTTGAAAATCTGAAATGAACATCTGCCGTATTACATTTTTCTTAATTTAGTCGCCTTCAGTCAAATACATCTACACTGCACTCTTGAGCAAAAATATTTGAACACGACTGTAATATTATGAGCATAAAAGCGTCTTCAGATATAAGCGTCTGTATCTTTTTTGTTTGTGTAAGTGTGTAGAGATAACGCGACTTACATAGCAAAAGCGCTAAATCTGAGAGATGAATTTTATCCAAGTATAATGCGCAGGCTTGAGTTATTTCAGTTATTTGTCTTTTCATGCTATTTCATGTTATAACGGTTATATTTAAACTTACCTTCGCCTTCTGCTGTAGCTTTTCCTGCGGTCGTGGGCCGGCGGGTCGGATGCGTACGCGCCGCCCTCGACCTCCGCACTATGCCCCGCCCCCATCTTACCCCATACCACAGCACACACCGTCACTAACACAGGCCACCTGCGACACCCACGCAACAAAAACACCGTGTCAAAAAAAATAAGCTTCTTCGGCCTGTGTACAGTTTAGTTTTCAAGTCACTTTGAATTTGGAATTGAAGGGTTAGAAAGATCAGGGTGTCGAGGTTTTCTCCGCCGCGTTGTTCCCGGGCGGTTCGCGACGCGAATGTGAAGCGTACCGTCGCAAGCGCAGCCCGCGCCCGCCTTACATTCTTAATTGTTGGCGCAAGTACCGAGAGATCTGAAGCGATAATAACGTTGACAGACAAGTTTTTTTGCCATTTTCATCATGTAAATCCATAAATTAAGATGTTGCTTGAAGCTGACTAGAAACTGTTAAATCACATACTTTAATGGTGAAATATGAAGACAGTTTAATCAAAATGGGATAATTTATTTATGCATGAAAGCATATTATGAACTTTATTGCGACACGCACGTTTCGATATCTTTTCTTTCGATGTTTCGTTATTTTCTCTATCTACATGGCTGAAGTACTTACATGTCTCTTGTGGTAGAAGATGCTACCTACTAAATTGACGACCCTTGACGACGACAAAACATGTTTAGAAAAGGCAGCCCTCCAAGATTTCCTATTTTTTTTCTAACTATTGGTGTCGAATGAATTCATTTTACTAGTATAGGGTAGATACCTATCACAAATAATTTGAAGATTGTGAATGTTTCTACGACACTATTGCTTTTCATTTTTATCCGACTTCGAAGTAAACCTGTCTGGTACGGGTATACTTTTTGATCATAAATAATTCATGTTTATTTTTTCACGATTTAAACTAAGTATCTGGCACTAGACCGGATTTTCTAAGTAGAAATAAACCGTTCGCCCGTCGGTCTGTTTGTCAAATCCTTAATATCTCTACAAGAACTCGAGAACGACTTAAGAAATGTCCATTTGGCGCATCCGTCGTACACTCGCAGTCTCCTGCGGCTTGCACCGCCGGCGCTAATTGCCGCTCCGCCTCGGAAATCGCTTCGCTCTCGTTTCTACTAATTACGCCTCTGCTTTCCCAATGGAAAACGCCGCGGAAGGGGCGCTGATCGATGGGCACGGGACAATGCAAGTCTGCAAGTCGCTACTTCCGATTTCATACCGAGGTCGTACTTATCCTTGAAGTTGCCAAGCTTATGCTTGACAGCCTGGCAAAAAAAAAAGTAGAAAATAATAGGGCGCCACCGTCTATGTAAATCGTTTTGCATGTGGCAACTATTTTGACACTTTTGAATGTGAACAGTTAAGTGTTGCTATGATAAAAAACTTCAATTTCTACTCTTTGCCAAGCTGTACAGACTGACCAAAAATAGTAGAAATTAAAAAGTGGCAACATTGTAGTGTCATCCCTTTCAAATCAATATGTGTGAAACGGGACAACACTACGATACCACTTTTTAATTTTTACTCTTTTTGGTCAGACTGTAATATGGTTTATGCCCACGTGGAGTAGACAAGTGGCCAATTAATCTCGCTCGGTAGCGTAGGTATCTGAGTTATCTCTATCACTCTTCCATTTTAGTAGCAGAGTTGCGTTTCGTTCGCCACGGAGCGTAAGCGACTGTCCTCTTTCATACAATGCCTGACAATATATTTTTGAACAGGAATTATTACGGTTCATCAGCAGTAACATCTTCAGTGATCGAATCCAATTATAAAATTGATAGACTAGTCAAAAACTCAAAAATAAACAAGAATGTGCTTTATCATCGTTGTTTTGTATCTACAAACGTGTATTACAATAAATTTTCAATCAAACCTTTAGAATATTACATTCAGTTTGTAGGTATACAAAGAAAACACCCGTATACATCTTACCTTGAAGAGATATATTTAGGCGAAAACAAAAGTGAAATCCGCTTAAAATATTTACTGAAAGAGCATTTCAAACACTTATCAGACGAGTGGTGTTACGGAGCTTTGCGAGATAAATCGCATGGCAGCAAAAACACTTAAGTACTTAGCGACATTTCCTTTCATGTACCATTGTTAGATTTTTTTATTCAGTTTATTTAGTGAATGAAAATCCTAACCAAACCTAACGTGGCATAGGGGCCCGGCGATGACTCTTCGGACGGCAATTCGTTATTTACTTCTAAATCCTAGGCATGAAAGTCATGTGACGAGAAAGAACATTGCGAATGAATGTGGAAGGAAGTAACGGGAGGGAAAACCGAGGAAAAGGTGGATAGATTGTGTGAGAGATGATATGAAGCGAAAGCAAGTGAATGATGAGATGACGGACGATAGGGAGGTATGGAAGCGGAAGACATGCTGCGCCGACCCGCAGGGATAAGGGCAGGCGAATGATGACTTCTAAATCTGCAAGCGATGCCAGAAGCTTAGAAGTGGAAAATTAATAAATTAATGCCTTGGGTGAGTCTTGAACTCGATCTTCATCCAGATGCCGTGAGTTCAAATCTCACCCAATGCAGTAATTTTCCAGTTTTGAAATGTTTAAATACACAATACTGGACATTGAAAAGCACTGAAATGTCATTCATTATACAGATAAACAGTGATCTTTTTTAGTTGCTCGACAGTCTGTATACTTTGGTAAGAGAAAAACAAATATTTGCAGACTCTGTAGCTCACCATAGCTAAAACTTTGCCTCGGACGATCCATTAAGGCTTTCCTTAATGTAATCATCTAGAATTTAACTAATTTGCTAAAGAGACACGCTGACACTTACACTTAACTAATTAACTATTTTTTGAAGAGGAATATTTGAAAATGTTTTTTTTAATTATAAATGGGCTTCCTCTTGGCCACAGACTAGCCAAAGGCAAAGACGTGGCCAAAGATGGACACTCTTGACTGTGTTTGTTTTAATAATTATGCACAATCAGCACAATTAATGTTCTGCCTTATAAAAGTATAAACTTGATGTAATTTAGTCAATTCAAAACAATCGACAATTTAACAATTAAATATAAAATATCAAAAGGTGATGATCATTGTCATTGAAATACCTAAGCCAGCTAAGGTACGAAAATGCAGGTTATTTGGGAATTGGGATTGAGAATTTTGCCGCGTAAGTGATTTAGGTACCTACATCGCTCAAAATATTTTTTCTCGAGCAACTCGCATTAAATTGCTGTCACCTGCAAAATTGCACATACTCTAGCGTATTAAAAAAGCTCATTTCGCCACGCGACGGGCATTCTCCGGCTTTAAGTGGATTCCTCAGAATGGAGCCATCAATGTCAATGAAGACTTGGCAGTCCTGGCATGCCCGAATGTGTCGAAGTCTTCCTCTTTTATCACCGAAACAGCTGTACCGTGTAACAGTGTGTCATATTTTAGGGTATTTCATGAAATACTTTGATAATTAAAACCAACGACCTTACCCGTTGAACGCCGTAATCTTAATAAAATTTTGCATACTAAAATCGGTCACACGTGTGCCGCACGGCGTTCAAATAGAGGTATATGCCGACGAGAGGTATACCTAAGCATTGCATTTATTAGTTTCAATTGTAAGACGACGGCGTGAGGGTTGACTTATAACAATAAATTTAGCGTATTTTCGTCGACACCTGTTTAGGCATACCTATTCGTATGCTAGTTAATCTAGGTGTGACAGTCATGGGTGTGAGCGCTGGTTAGACCACTGTGTGGTGACTCAGGCGGCCTGGTCTACTATATCCAAAGTGTGTGTTTTGTATAATGTTTACTGGTCAGACCACTATCCTCTAGTGATAGAATGCAACTTGGATGTGACCCACTATAAAACATATAATTGTAATTTTGACAGGTCTAAAGTATTCTGGGGTGACAAACAACCAAATGATATTATTAATTATAAAAATAAATGTAATGAATTGTTAAAAGCTATTGACTTCCCTACACAGCTTAGAGAGTGTGCTGACAGCTGTTGTTATGAAAGTAATAATAATTCTCATAAGGATGTAATTTCTATGATGTATAATGATATAATTTGTGCCCTTAGTTCTGCTTCTGTTTCATGTAGTAACAAACCATGTAATAGGAAGAATAAACAAATTATGGGATGGAATAAACATGTGAGTGAGGCTCACAGAGAGGCCAGGCATAGATTTCAAATATGGGTAGCTAGCGGGAAACCCCGTTCGGGTCAGTTGTATGATTCCATGTCTGTGAGTCGCAAAGTTTTTAAAGCCAGATTAAAATGGTGCCAGCAACATCAGGACCAAATTAAAATGGACCGGCTGGCCTCTTTTCATGGTAAAAATGATTTTCGCAACTTTTGGAAATGTACAAACAGATTAAATCACAGGCCTGGGCTCTCTGTGAGTATTGATAATGAGACCAATCCTGTTAATATAGCTAATTTGTTTAAGAATCATTTTTCTGTCAAGTCTGCCCTTAGTACTGAGATCAGCAGTGAGGTGGTTAGGGCACATGGGTTTGTGTGTACGACTAAAATTACTGCAAATCAAATAACTAAAATAATTCAGAATATGAAGGGCGGCAAGTCCCCTGGGCATGATGGGCTTAGCATTGAGCACCTGCAACATGCCGGGCCCCATCTGCCCAGGGTCCTTGCAATGCTCTTTTCACTATGTATCAGCCATGCTTACCTACCACCTGATATGATTCGCACTGTGGTTGTTCCCATTGTAAAAAATAAAACAGGCGATATAGCTAAGTTGGCCAACTATAGGCCCATTTCTCTAGCAACGGCCGTGGCTAAGGTGTTTGATGCGGTGCTCGATGCTGAGTTAGATAGATACATACAGATCAGTGATGCGCAGTTTGGTTTTCGACCCAAACTATCTACTGAAAGCGCAATACTTAGCCTCAAGCACACCGTTGAATATTATACCAATAGGAAGACGCCTGTATATGCATGTTTCCTGGACCTCTCCAAAGCGTTTGATCTTGTTAATTACAATCTACTGTGGGCCAAGTTAGAAACGTCCGGGGTCCCGAAGGACATCCTGCATATACTTAGGAGTTGGTACTTGTCTCAAGTTAATGTTGTCCGATGGGGCAAGGAAGTGTCGGAGGAGTACAGGTTGGAATGCGGAGTGAGACAGGGCGGGAGATCATCTCCGAAGCTCTTCAACCTGTACGTCAACGCGCTCATCGAGGAACTGAGCAGCATGCATGTCGGCTGTCATATAAGTGGTGTCTGTATGAATAATATTAGTTATGCGGACGACATGGTGTTGCTCAGTCCCTCGCCTTGTGGACTTGAAATGTTGCTTAAAGTATGTGAGAGATATGCTTGTAATCATGGCCTCAAATATAATGCTCTCAAGAGTGAACTTATGGTTTTTAAATCAGGGTCAAAATGTCCATCTTTTGTACCACCATTGTATCTGAATGGGACACCCCTTAAAAGAGTGACTTGTGTCAAGTATCTTGGCCATATTGTAAATGAAAATCTGCGTGATGACGCAGACATAGATAGGGAGCGTAGGGCGCTGGCGATAAGGGCGAATATGATAGCACATAGGTTCAGAGGATGCACAGCGCAGGTGAAAATAACGCTTTTTAGAGCCTATTGTACTTCTCTGTATACTTGCAGCCTATGGGCTAACTATTCGCAAAGCTCGATCAGTGCTCTACGGGTCCAGTATAACAACGCCTTCAGGGTGCTGTTGCGGCTGCCACGCTTCTGTAGCGCGTCTGGTATGTTTGCGGACGCTCAAGTAGACGGTTTCTATGCCACATTAAGAAAGCGTGCCGCAGCAACGCGTAGCAGAGTGTTTGGCAGCAGCAACGGTATCCTGGGTGCGATAGCGGGCCGGCTTGATAGTCGCTATATGCAACACTGGTCGAACCTGCACCTCTCCCTAGCCAATTTTGAAAAATAGTATATGTATAGTAATTAGGCACTAAGGAAATTAACATAGTGGTAGTATTAGGTTTAAGTATTAACCTTGTATGGATTTTGTGGTCCGAAATAAATGATTTTTATTTATTTATTTATTATAAGTTCGAACTCAGATTGCATTTGTAGCTTGACAAAAACTACCAATTTATCTCCAGAGCTAGCCGCGGCGGGATAGAATAGAATTGTCGGGACAGTGTATTCGTCGGGGAAGTTAATTTAAAAAGGCCTAGTCTGTTGACTGTACAAAGTTGTTTGACAGTTTATTTTTTACGAACTGCTAACATGTAAACAAATGCTGGTTATTTTGATATAACTTATGAGTAGTAGGCTTATTCAAACAAAAAAAAAATATTTTTAGATAATGTTCACTGCAATTAAATTTATAATACCTACTTATGTAATGTAATGAATGGACAAATATTTTTACTTAAAAAAGGTCAAGTGTAGTGAATGTGAGCATTATGAAAACTCATGTTTTGTAACATTTCAATATAAACCTGGTAGGCTTATAGGGGGAACGAGCTAAACTTTTCTCGTTTAGGTTGTGTATGTTACGATGTGGATATTCAGTACGGGCGAGAAATAATGATTTCTGAGAAAAGTTGTGAAAGATTTTAAATTGAATATTCGCTGTAACGTTTTAAGTAAAAAATATAAATATAAAAAATCCTAAAATATTATACAACAATTGGTTGATGAAACAGAATTTGTAATTGCTATAATCGACCACACAATTCATATTATAATTCGGCTGAAGCGTTAATTATCTCCCAGCAGGCTTGTGTTGTGTGGTGTCATCAAACTGTCGATGCTTATGTATATATCGCAAGTATCAAGAACAATGAATCAGTGGTCGTATCATAGTCGTGTTTTTGTCACTTGTCATATTATGTGTCACTTTCGCACTTACATACTTGTTAGAGCGTGATAGACATGGTGAAAAATGATACGACAGCCGTCCATCTTAGCCCTACTGATCAGATTGTTGATTAATTTTCATAAATGTATTCGTTGCGCGTTATCATTGCTATTAATTACTTGTGTGCCAATCAATCATACTTGACAATATATTTTCCATACAAAACACAGACGTGTTAATGAGCCGAAATAATTGTACATAGTTTAATTATATTTCAGTCGTTTCATTAGGCAGATATGGATTTTAAATACAATTATATCCACACATTCATCTCTAAATATTACTACAATATATTATAAAATAATGGGGTACGTCCCGCGGATGTTTTTATTTTTGCCGTATACTAAAAGGTGGTTTCCACATATCAGTAGAGTATCCTGAAATAAGTTTCAGGTGTAAAATTTGTTAAGTTGTGTAACCAGTGCGAAGTCGGGGCAGGTTGCTAGTGATAAAAGTCTATCCCAAAAAGCTATTTATTTGACAAATGGGCTTAATTAACCAGCTAGGGAGTAGCGAAGACGCGAAGACAACTAAAGTGCTCGCGGACGATGTCTTCTTCATTACAGTTATTTTGTAAGTTTTAACTTGGTCCGTAAACTTTTATACATTTAAAATTAAACAATTTTATATTGGCATGTTTTAAATTAAATTATGCAATTTTCCGAGACTGCACCACTACTCGGTGGAAATATAAGTACCTAACTATATAACTTGTTTACGTTCTTTATGAAACTGCCATTGATTGTAGAAGAGGTGAACTGAAACCGTTATATGACGCCATAAGTATTCTTAGTTTTGTCAACCAGAACTACCGTTTATAAACCGAAGTTTTTTTACACATACCTCGTCTACTACCTGTAACTCTATGCTAGTCCGTACCTGATGCTTTTTAAAACTCATAAATGTTTTTCCGTTAAAACAACACTAATGCCCCTTTTCCCGTTCTAGTTTTATAGCCCATAAATTCCTCACATAAAGAAAAAGAAACGTTACACCGTAAAAGCCTACTGATTGTTTATTGCTTGAAACAACACGCGTGAACGCTTAGTACATAGCAGGGATTTGTCAATATTGGGACAAGACAATATTTTATCAGCGAAGACCGTGTCCAGTGATCGATGTTCTTGTCCGTCACTTGGAGGAAAAGGTTTTTATAACAATCAATCTTCACCTCTATATCAATTTTATGTGAGTAATTTGTCAAGACCTCTGTCGTTATTATATTAAGATTTTTAGATGAACTTACCAAGTTCGTAGCCTCGTAGCGAACTAATAATGGAAAACACCGAACGGTTTCTTATCGTATCGCAAGCGTTTTGTCATATTGGCTAGACCGCCAGATATATCATATTTAGTTTGATGTACATACTGCATGATCCTCCATATGTTTCGAGTTTCAAGTTTCAATTTGTTTATTGCATTCATGTTAGTAGGTACCTATACAGTTCTTAAGATTATTACAGATCCACATGAACCTTGTAAGGGCATAGTAACAATGTTTTCTTACTTAACACTAACTTATAAGATAACATGCTATATGGATCAGCAAGGATATCATACCATTGTTGATAACTTCCTGCATAATGTTAAACGTAACATAAATTGCGCCCGGCAGCTTTTGGTTATCTTTCGTGTACCGGTGAATATTGCTTACGCTTGATACAATATTCAGTTTACAAATGTGGTACAAGCATGTACAAGTGTTGTGTCAAGGGTTGAAACAACTTGTATTAGGACCCTGCTCATGAAGAAAATGAACAGACTGTGATATTACAGTGTGTTTGTGAAAATATACTTGGGAGGCAGCAGTTTAGTTGCAATAACGCGGACGAGTAGTGCTTAGAAGAATATTAAACAAGTTTGATACACTTTTAAACAGAAATTCACTCGTGCTTACTCTCCATAGTAGAGTCGCACCAAGCTACGTTAGAGTCTTCATTAATGTCAGATGGATATGAATACATAGTTGTCTATGTCGGTGCAATTATGTACAGATCATTTTGAACACTCCGTTAGTTTAGCTACTTCTGCTCCTTTCGCCATCTGTCCGTAGCGCTGTCTGCTACATTCGTAGCATGGTTGCATGCTGATGTCACATATTATGTCGGAATATTCAGTGTACCTTTACTTATTTAGTTATATCGCTGAGAAATGTTTCTCGCGTCCGCAGGAGCTACATACCACGACCTTTATCCCCCGGGGTGATGCTAAAGTGTGACAGACCAAGAGGGAAAAAAGTAAACAGTGTAACTTGATATAGTGGATAGAGTTTACGCTATCGAGTAACGTGTTTAAAAATGTCAAAATCTAAGATTCAAATGTATTTTTACTTTTCAGTTACAGTTTTGATAAATACCTGTCATCTAAATTACAGCTCCTGAAACATCATGTCACTGTTGATTTTATATTATTCGTGTTTAAACAGAAGTGCTTTTCATAATATCTCACGTTCATATACTTACGTCTACTTAGGTATATCGCTAGAATGATACATGAACCCGTCTGGACATGATCCTGTCTTGTTAGTCGAGAGACGTGAATCCATTTTCATTCATAGTAACGGGCTGTCACAGCCGCCTAGCCCACAATACGGGCGTCGTGATATCACCGATACCCGAACCGACAGTTTGCGATCCCTGATATCGGATATCCTTGTTAGTTGCCCGTGATTTTGCTGGATTAGGACTTTGTAACATGATCTTGATTTAGGACTTGCGGAATTAACCTTGAACGGAATTCGTAGGTAGTTTACAAAAAGCAATAATATTATTTAGAATATTATACTGCTAAAATAATAATCTTTAGGAACAAACTAATTTGAAGTTCGGTAAAATAATAAAGGTCAAAATGTGACCTATCTTTTATCGCTAAAAGATTGGCCAAATTGTACTTATTAACTACGGGAAGCTTCGAAGTTACTCGTCGGTGATTGGTTGACTAATTGTGTTGTTTGTGCAAGTACTTAGGTAGGTTTGTACGAGAATGTACTCAATAGAGCTCTTCTGGAGAAGTCCGTCCAAGTTTAAATAGGTAGTATTTGTGTCCTTGGTCCGATTTTGTCCAATACTTCTTACCTATTTATTTTTTCTCTCCTATTTCAATTAAAATTTATTTAAAACGCCCTGATATAACTGATACCTATTGTGACTGTTAACATTTAGTACGTAATCTTGAAAGACAGGAATACCAAAGTATCTGTAGATATAACACGATGTTATTCATAGTTGGATCTCTAGTGCGTTCATATTCAATTCAGCGGGGTGTACGTATCCTTTTGAAAAGTCTCGAGTTCTTTCACAAACTCTGAGCTGGGATACGGCGCTGTATGAGAATCAATCTTGCTTCACTCGAAAAGAACTGGCGTGAGCGTTGATAAATGTTTGCTGCTGTTCCTACACCTTTAAAATATTTCTAGAAACTACTTTTTACAGGTTTTGAGGAAATCCACATACGTATTAATAATGACTTTCAGTGTAGATGATGCACGTTGGTATTCTCAATATATGTTGTTTAATTTTTAACAAAATTATACAGTTTAGATTAGTTAAATTCGCAGTTAATGTAATAAAAACTATTAGGAAACCGCTTCAATTAAAGCTAAAAATATTGTACCTTTTTATAATATTATACCTACAGTAACTTCCTATGTATTTTCAAAGGTTGTAATTTCTTCATACACTTTGACCTGTCTGCGTATATCAAGGCTTTTGTGTATAATTTATTATCGTCATGACTTAGTAATAATGCTTCGATAACTCAGTCTGACTAGAAAATATTATGTCAATTGTTTTAACATATTGTCCGAGCAGTCGGCAATACAAGTGACAATCGTTTACGCTATGACCTAGGATTTCCTTCACCTTATTTTTTAACACTTTCGAAACCGGGCTCTACGCGGCGCTACGACATTTTCGCTACATACGGGGAAACCCATGTAATCGGCTACGCTTCTACGAGCGGTGTGCCCGACAGTCGGGTTCTTGGTAGCGAAAGTGTTAACCCCCGACGCAAGAACGACGGGGTGTTATAAGTTTGACGTGTCTGTCTGTCTGTCTGTCTGTCTGTCCGTCTGTCTGTCTGTCTGTCTGTCTGTCTGTCTGTCTGTCTGTCTGTCTGTCTGTCTGTCTGTCTGTCTGTCTGTCTGTGTGTGTGTCTGTCTGTGGCATCGTAGCTCCCGAACGGATGAACCAATTTCGATTTAGTTTTTTTTGTTTGAAAGCTGAGTTACTCGGGAGTGTTCTTAGACATGTTTCATGAAAATCGGTCCACTGTGTCGCGGTCGGGGGTTTTTTCAAAATTTTAATTTTGTGGTTAGGTTATATTTGAGGCAATCGAAACGCAGTCATGTTTCGTCGCGCCATTAAAGAATAGCGATGAGAGGTAGCTACTAAACACATACAAAACGTCAGCAATTGAGACATTGGCTAGATACCTAGTTCATTAAATTTTCAGTTAATATTATAGAGTTTTAGTAGTACTAACGCCCGACGACTAAATTAGATCTCACAAAGCTAGTCTAGCTATTCAATTTCCGTTAAGCTGCCTTTGAAGATCCCAATGGATATCTTGTTTGATAATACCAATACCTCACTCTCATTAAATGTATGTAGTTACCATAACTTTTTAATACGTTACTCGACATCGAACAAATCACGGAAAATGTCACTGTATTGTGAAAGTGAACAATTTTCCCAAACCGTTTCAATAAAAAAAAAATACATGCATTTTCCTTGAGAGATTAGTTTAGATTTCATTCAGATTACATCGAATTAGCTAAATGATTTGGCTATCGGTTTTGCAAAGCCGATTCATCGGTTCAGACCTCCCTCCCCCTCCATATTAGTTCCCGTGACGAATGTTCACCGCAGTATTGAAAAATGGCTTTAATTTTCTGCTTAACAAGATTAACGATGCCTGCTTTACATTTAAAGGCAGAGATTAGCTTTTTCTATCTTTGCTTGCTAGATGTTTTATTAACTCATTCAATGACAACGATTTGGTAGCACCTCGCTTGTAGCAGATTCGCTTTGTAGAAGAGTGTGACTACGAACTTCTGTTTATCCTCGGTTCTTAATATATACCTACTACTCTACTGATAGAAATACGTTGGTTATTGTATAAAAATATATATATATATATATATATATATTTATTATACTTATACCATTTTCTTAACGATAGCTAGTAAAATTTGTACAATGTCATTTTTTTTAATCTTTGAATTTAATAAGAGATTTATTTGGTTGCCAGCCCTCCTTACTGCAATATCACTATGTTGTTTTCAGTCTTTTGTGAATTACAGGCACGGTACTTAAGTTTTTATGAGGGCGGTGGGAATAATATTGAACTTTTGAGAATTTCTATTAGCTCAACCTCGAGCTTCTCTAGCCGGATATTGGAACTTCGTATCGCGATTTAGAGCGTTTGACATTTTAGAGACGGGGAGGTATTTTTTAAAATTCATATTTTGTTACGTGGAATTTAATAGATTTAATAAAAAAGACCCTTACCCTTTTTTGAGGACGGACTTGTCGGGCAAAATAACCAAATTCACTGGGTAGTCATTCAGCCAAAAACACAAGTTAAACAACACATTTATATCGGGGCACAACAAACTTGATTCATAATTGTGGTGGATTTATTGAAGTGTGTTACGATATATTTGGCCAGCTTGAATGTCACTAACAATTTGTACGAATATCCGAACGAATAGATAAACTCGTGAAAGATATTTAAACGATAGTCGTCCGTAATGAACTGTCAAACAAGATTTCTTAACAAAGGACAATTTCAGCGGAACTTGTGGAACATGCTTACAATAGCGTGCTTTGTGGTTATCCACACGCGAATCGTCTGTGATTGTTCAAATCGTTCAACTAAATTAAATTCTTTCGACCAGAAATGTCGACGTGAGAACCAGCTGGTGAGCATATTGTAGAAAGTTTTGGTGGTTGATAAGTACTTTGTTTGGCGGGCAAATAGCAAATGTATTTACTATGAACTTTACAGAATACCGCAGCCAAATAACACTAGATTCTACTCATATTGCATTCCTGTTGGTGAGTAAGACTATTTTCATATTATCGAATATAGGAACGATATCACAACGCACAAATGCCCCCCAGTCGGGATTTGCCCCGCTGTACTGTACGCGGATATAGTTTTGCCTATAGGATATTGTTTGCCATCGACGGCATATAAAAACCTAAATGTTCCTTTACTGTTTAAACACTTTTTTCAAGTTTTGATTGATCATTTGTGATGTGATAATCAAAGTACTTGCTATCATGGCACGTGCAATAGAAATAGTTTCTAAAGTATGAGGCAAAACAATTATTTAAGTATACAAGTGCGTAACGTTACGAGATGTTATCTAAAGCGAAGATTTCTGCTATTTAAGACAGGTGAAAGCGAAAGTTACGTTTTTTAGCATCACTTTAACATTTAGTACAATGATAAACGAGTGCCGATCACGGCTGGGAGATATGGAAAATGAAAAAAGGACGGACAGTTTTTTTTATTAAATAAATCCCGTCAACTTTGTACAATGCCACAGCAAATTTTTTTTCGACTTTCGTAAGATATATACAGGATAATTGTTATAATTAAGAAAATATAGATACTAGAGAACCTTAATGACGAAATAAAACTTAATAAAATCTCAATTCATCAACAAAATGGGCAAATTTAACTTTTCTTAATTTTTGACAAAGTTGACATTGCTGATGATACTTGAACGATCATTAAGGGCGGAAAAGAGCAAAACAGTATAATTTGGTATCAATTATGGAACTGGAGCTTTCACAGAGGTTATACATTAACCCCTGCTCGATTCGATCACTAGGTATTCGCACAAATTCCGAACATTGGAGTAAACAAACAGCTGGTCAAAAATCGGCATCTCACGGCTGAAATGGAAACATTGTCAAATTATTTCTTGTGCGATCGCAAAATATATCAGATTCTTATTGAAATACAGTCATTATTTGTTTAAAAGTTATTTATACAGTTAATTTTTATTATGTTCATTTTGCGTGCATAGAGCTACTAATTTAGATCTCGTGTTCGACTTGTATATCGTGTCTCTCTTAATAGACATTTGCACTCCATCAGATGTTAAAAAAGTAAGAACATCAAATCTGCCAATGCCATCGTTATAATTTGAAAAAAGTAACAAAGTATGTGTTAATTATCAATCAAAGATTGCGGAGAAACGTGCGATGATAATTAGGAAAGTGACAGGGCAATTACAGCGCGATCTAAGCGCTTGCGCGCCTCCGTTGCGCTCGCGCGCGCGGCGTAGCAAGACTACCAAGGCGTGGCAAAGTCTAGCGTAAATAGGTACTAGTTATACTTACTCACTCACAAAGGGCTGGAAATTATAGCCATAGACCTGCCGTTAGTCTAAGCATTTCACAGATAAAAACTATTAAACGGGCACAGCAATAGCGGATACTGTAGAGAAGGTGAAACGTCTTCTGGTATATAGATCCGTTAAATATTTTACATCCTCATCCACGCATCAGTAGCATTAAAATTTAAGTGAGACTTTTCTGAGTAGTTTCTATTTTATTTTTAGACGAAGGGGGAATTTAAAATTAGGGATTTAGTGGAAATATAAAATTAACCTAGTAAGAATAAGCGACAACTTCAATTGAATTTTAAACGGAAATAATGTTTATTTCCAAAAGTTTATAAGAATACAAATCTTAGCTTAGCCGTCGGCGTCGTATCATGAGTATTTAAATAATATTTTATGTAGCATTTCCTGATTTTGTTTGAGACTAGCAAAATTTTCAATTCAGTTTATTCGCAGTGGGTTTGTTTTTATAAAAAAAACACTTCACTATTTCGTGACACAGCCAGAGAATTGTGTTTAGTGCTAACGCTGCGATATGCGAGCCGCGGGCGTTGTTCGAACACTGACATACGTGTGCGTTTGTTTATTGCAGATTTACCTATTGTCCAAATATTGACCTCCTGGCACATTCTGGTGATGGGATGTCGTAAGTACGAGTATTTTTATATGCACAAGTTAGGTATCACTGTTGAAAAAAAAGGTATCACTGTGCAGCTGAACTGATTAAGGTGAATTTTTTTATGGAGATTGTTTAAAGCCCGAAGAGACGTAGGAAAATTTTTATCACTCATAATCATCTGACGAAGTCGCGGTCAGAAGCTAGTACGGAATCCATACTAATAATATAAATGGGAAAGTGTGTGTGTCTGTTTGTTTGTCCGGCTTTCACGGCAAAACGGAGCGACGAATTGACGTTATTTTTTAAGTGGAGATAGTTGAAAGGATGGAGAGTGACATAGGCTACTTTTTGTCTCTTTCTGACATTTTCATAAAATGCTATTACGTTTAGCATGAAGTACATATTTAATCTGAAAACAGCATATATATATTTTCCTGTAGGTAGTAAATACTTATTTCATTCTTGATTGAACAGTAGTGAAGGCAACTATTGTATTTCCTGGGGCGTGGTAATATATGTAAATCGGAAGCGCCCGAGCACATGTGTGAAATGTGGAATGCAAAGAAATGTTGATATTACGTACGAATCACAATAGAACTTTAATATTCCTTTCATCATTTATACTGTTAAATCCAGGACTTAAAATGAATGCAACTGCCTGACTTTTTCATTAATGCCAGTTTTTCTCTTTAATTAAACAACTAAGAGCACTTTTTACTGAATAAGAATCGTGATCACATCGTCTTTGTTGTCTCTCGTAAAATATATAATTGACACACTGTACACTGTACTTTCTCATTTATGTCCCTGTTTCACCACATGTAGCGGTATCTTATCACATCAGAAATAGCGTAAATCTTTAATTGTTTCCATTCAAAACTGTCTGTGTACATGAATGGGTGATTATGGCGGTTGTTGCGAGCGGGTAAGGTGCATATTAGCATAAGTGGTGGAGAAACTGGTGAGCGAAGTGGAGCGAGACAATCAGGGTGCGTCCGCGGCTTGATGAAACAATTTGCTTGTGAGCAGTATTGAGAAGCGAGCAAGACGAAACAGTAGGCTTACTGATATACTCGAAATGTAACATGTTTATGATATTCGGGACGTTCTTGATCCTACGCCAGTGTGCCTTATTTAGTCTGACCGAACTATTAATATATATTCTTGAAACTCTCGATGTTACGCAAATAAAACGCATCTTGTGCTCGCCTGCTGTTGGTAAACTACATTAAGTATTATGTACTTAGGTACTTACCATTGCCTGAGTAACGCATTTAATCACAAATCATAACGTTATGTAGACCTAGACAGTGAGATTTCGTACCTACCGTTGAAAAATGTAATTAAACCCTAGTTAAATACTTGTCATTCAAAATAATTCCATTAAAACTGTGTAATAATTCATACAAGCAATATTTTCCCTCGGCGCCACGCCAGCCTTTTTGTGAACGTTTTGATTCACGGTCTGCCATTGCAGAAATGGCTGCAGTTCCAATTCAAGTGTATGCTGATTAGTGTTCTGCTGGGGCGCTTTATCTTTGTTTACGTTATGGTTACGGGATCCGATGCCAGGTCGTAAATTATAGACCTTTGTGAAAGTTGGGATCAAAGTACATATATAATACTCACTAGAGTCAGGATTCCAATTTATAATTCTTTTCTCACCTTTTTAGGTCGCCTTTTGTCTTTATACCTTTGTAGTTTGTAAGACAAACGAATGAAGTGAGTAACGTAGAACATGTTTGTTTCAGATGTGACGGTAACATACCGGCGCGGACTTCCCGTGATCACGGTGCCGCTGCCGTCGCGCCGCGAGCGATGCCGCTTCACGCTGCGGCCCGTCTCGCAGACCGTCGGCGACCTTCTTGAGCAGGTGTGTAGCCCATCGCTGATGTCGACAGTTGACACCTGTTGCTTGCAGACTTGGGACTGCTCGATGTGTGTTCAAAATCGGTGACTTACAGGTGGGTATGTAGACTTTGTACCCACTTCCAGTTGTACCTAAATCAAATCTTACTTAGTAAACAAAAATTACTTTGTTGGAAGACAGAAAATAATAGTGACATGTTTTATTTAATCCCAGGTCAAAGCAGAAGACCGCGGCGTGGAGCGAGCCACGGCGCTGGCGGCAGACGAGCGCGTGCGCATCGCGTCCAGCGACACCGTCGAGTCGCTGCTCGAGAACGACTTCCGGCTCATCATCAACGACACCGAGTACTACGTCAAGAGCCCCTCGCAGGTCAGACTTTAGACAAACATACTGCCCTTAGGTCCCCTAAGTAGGACAAAAGGTGTCCAGTGTGTCGACATCTTGTTCTGGCTTGGGTTACGTGCTCTACCTACGGCCATGATAGTCCGATAGCCCCGATTGCCATCAACTAGGATGCCACTTAGCACTGCCAAGATTGTTTAGTACGGCCCGATCCTCTCTTGTCTTGTGGGGTCCACTCTAGAGCCTGCATATTCCAGGTTTATTTGCTACATTTTTGTCATCTATTATGTTAGCCTAATTCCTATTCAATGCAGGCCCAATTACATCAAAACGCATTCACGAATTGGCTTTCAATCGATTCGACATCCAAATTACCGCCCAGTGTCAACCACAATGCACGGCCAAACTATGTTCAACCCGATTTGCATGCACCACAGTACTCTACATATACATTAGTTGATTGGTCGGTTAATACGTTCCGATAGTTTGGGCTCCACTTGAGCATGACTGTTGGTAGTGTTGGCTCGTTCGCGTCGAGGCTTATTGAACATGGGTGATGGTTTTCTTTCAGCAGTTCCGTTCTAATGGTAATATAATATATGCTCAACGCCGTTGCGCGTTTAATCGATTTCAATCATTATTCCATGTCACTTGAATAACAGTCTTAGCGTGACTGCCCACCGGTAAGAATATTCATTTAATCAACAAATTAATAACCGCTTGTTTTCATAAGTATGAGTGGGTATTTTGTTACAAAGACTAATAAAAAAGGACTAACTTTTTATGCTGAACGTTAACCAAAAATAAGACCTAGGGGTATGTCACGTTCACGTAACATTGCGTAGGTGTACCTACTTCACCAGTGAGGTATAAACCTAATTGATGTGAATGACCCTTCCATCATCAATCATCATAAAAATCCGGCATGTCGCGATGTAGGTTTTTTTTATTGATGGCTTACATTATGTTCCGCTGCTCTACAGTGTTTCCTATATCAGTCGACATACTGTTAAAAGTTATCTCTTGAATGAGAAATAAAATTATACTCAGAAAGTTAATAGGTATGCACAGATTATAATAAAAAGCGAAGAAAAGTGTAAAGAACTAATCCAATTTAAAAAGTATGACCAAACTTTAATCAAACTCTACGAAACTGTGACATTATAAAAATATTACAGCATCGTAAAAAGGACTTAATTATGCATTTAAATAACTTTCAGCTCACTTAAAGCTGTTTGGCTATATACTAAAATTAACTTTTTTAATAATGTTGAAATTAAATTCTGGACATCAGTCAGTTCAGGGTAGTCGGGACACCTTTAGGTATTTCAACAAAATTATAAACAAGAGCGTGTGTATAAATTGTACTTTAAAAAATACAAGATTTTTTTGGTTGAACCTCTAGCCTGATATCAAATAAGTATATGTACTGATTTCCAATAACGCTCACTGAGGTACATGAGCCGCGCGGGCGATCTCTATATGCTTACAATAGTTTCGTTGAATTTCATCAAAATTCAAACACCAACAGATCGAATATAGAATTATTTATACTTAAAGCTATTGTAAGATATTTCATGTTAATTTGATGTTATATTTTTGCCTCAAGTATTCAACTTGGAGCTGAAATTTCATTTAATCTTCCTTGTTAACGGTAATGAGTTTGGTCTAAAGAATTTGCCGGCATAAAAAACCTTCAATGAACACCTTCGCAAATATTAATAGGTAGTTTATTTCGTGTTATCTTGTTTCTATTTATGTCTAGTTCTGTATCCTTCCTTCTGTAATGGTATTGGGGGACCTAAAATACCATGCTGAAGGCTTTAGAGAATTAAATAAATTAGATTGGTTAAGGTGTAGATGAATCTAAGGAGTCTGAGCTACTATATGGGGTAGTTGTAAGGAAAGGCACATGGCGATTTATAAAATTGAAATATATTATCGCAAATTTATTAAGGTATAGGCGTTCCTATCAAAGAAATCTATAAGGCATTCGTTATATAAAATTGAATCAAACATCTATGAATGCAAACTTGAATACACTACAGAAATACGTACTTGAGGCAAACAATTTAGGCCTTCATCACTTGAAATATTTATATAAATTATAAGACAAAAGTGTATACAATACAAGTCAACCTATAGCCCATACCTTTGCGGGGACAATATATTAAATCAATGGCTCATGAAGTAAGGGAAAACCCGCTAAAACCCTTACTTCGCCTTATTAATGTAACGTCTACATACAATGTCTACATAACATCTATAGGCTCTATTTGATACAACAATACAATAATTCGTCAGGAATTGTAATAACAGAATTTCCAAGACAGATTACTCTAGACACAGTTTGAGTTATAATAAATGAACATGTTAGTTAATCCGTAGGATATAACAATAAAATATCAGTCGTCTCACTTCAATCACTTTCGGGATTTACATAAAAAAAATATATCAGGAGCTCGAATCCTGGTTTCAAGAAATGTTATAGACCATAATATTTAACATAAGGGCGAGGCTTGAACTCGCACTAATATTTATCAATAAAGTGTCATACAAGATATGTAACACAAAGCTGAAAGAAACTGAAGAAGCATTTTGCAGTTACTTTAGTACTGTTAATACTAAATATCCGTTACAAGGTTATAGAATCTGTCCCAACAATAAATCCAGATTATAACGCAAGAATTGAACTTGCCTTGCACTTGACAAAGATAATTAAATATTTATGTTGTGTTACTTAAAATACAACTTGAGACGCTGTTTGCATAAAAGAGGTACTTAGCTGGTTTATCGCCGGATCCGGAACCACTGGCTTTATTTTCTACTATAACTACTAAATTAATATTTAACAATTATTACAAATATATATGATCAGGGAACAAATTTAACCAAAGCTGGAAAGACTTGGATCTTTCTTGGAGTCAAAAATCAGAGTGTCCTCAACTCCCGGCCTTCATCCCAACTGGAGTCCCTGCAAACCCAACTTATTTCTAGTTACGCTAATATCAACTTTATTAACAATGATATAAGGATTTCGTCGCTACAATTATCCAATTGCGCCCACGCTTTCTCTATGGGACCTTATCCCTTCCAAGGCTCTGATTGGTGCGCTGTCTCGCTCTCTCTTACTGCAGCGGTGCACGTTGTCTCGCTCGGCGTGGTCAGGGGCTTGAGGGACCCCCGCTGTCACTTTTGCAACGAATGATACGGTCATGGTCAAATGCCTCGACACATGGGCTCCAGATGTCCTGGAAACAGTTTACCAAGGAGAGTAGACTTTGTATGGAATAATATACCATATTAGAGTATGATTACGTTATAGGTTTGGCGTACTGTGCATTGTGCGATAGCGGTTTTTCTGTTGTACCAGTAAACTCATAAATAAATCTTATAATGGGTTTTGTTTTTAAATTTCTATAGAATATCTTTTAACTAAAATATTGAGCAATCCGAGAATGGGAAACAGCCCGCTTTCTATTTTTATTGCCGCCCTTTTTTTTCGGCTAGCCATTTTAAATTTATTACTTTTAACCGATGGCAATTTTAATCACCTATTTATAACTACTTAGTAAAGCACGTATTCACGTATGTGGAATACGGGTTGCCATCTCACTTCCCGTCCCGTGAAATTCTTATCTATTTTATCTATGTCCTCTAGAATCACTGTATGCAAAGCTTGTCTAAGTGTTTAGCATTGTACCTAAAGAATGAAAAGGTATTCTTTACTAAGAGTATAAGTACATGTTTTGTCGGCGACAGCTACAACGTACATAATAACTATAATTAGTTGTATGAAGTTTCAAAGGGACTGGGTGCTTGTAATGTACTGCGCACGTGAGCGTGGGTTAACCGCGAGTTGGAATCGCACTTCATTAGGGATATTCATAGTTAATTGCGGCGTAGGCAATAGGCATGTGCACGGGAATACTGGTACAATTTATTAAATAATACGTGAATCATTTAATTAATTCATTTGTTGATGAATGGTAATAAAATAGTGCTTTAGTTGCTATTGCTACTACAATTTATTTACATTACATACCTACTTTATTCCGAAGTATAAAGGAGGGTTTACAGAAAGTCACAAATGTAAATTGCTAACCGTATTTAAAAGAATTATGAATATCTGTGAACATTAATTAATTTAAAAATGCCCAGACAAATGTTGATGTAGCGAATGATAAAATCAAAAACCAACCGGTGTTGTTTACTCAACCTTTTCACATGCAAATGATTTTAATTTTATTTTGGTTCGTTCCATTAAATATTTTACTTTTTGTGCTGTTTTATTAGATTGTAATTCCATGAACATACATTGTTTTCATATTCATTTTTATACTGCCCTCTGCCATTTTTATGCTGTACAAATATTTTTTTCACGGCTATATTACATTTCACCTGAGATATTAAAATATGGTAGTCTCCTTTCTAAACTCTGTCATGAATCACTATAAATTATAGGTTTATATCTACTATAGTATCATTTACCATTCATAGATAATCTAATTTGTTCCTGACTCAAACATAGCTAGGCTTAGAGTTAGTTTAGACCAGAAATTGGATTTGAGATTGTGCGCCGCATGGCCCGCATGTTACAGAGATCTTTCATTGTTTATTCGACTCAACCCTTTTTGGAAGGTTTTCTATGAATAGCCAAGTGTCTAAGCGACACCCAATCCTGTTTCAGTCATATAAACTTGGTTACTTTGTTAAAGTGTCTCTATCTATGTTACCTACTTATGTTTTAAGTTCTCATCAAAATATCTGTTAAATGCATATGTTTTATTTCTTTATAATCACAGTCTTTGAACAATAATAGCGAAGGTTAGGAATGACGTCAGTTAACAAAATACCCTATTCATTTCATCATTAAAAGCTTGTCGCCTGTACATGGAAATTGGCAATAATGTGATTACGTGCGAATTGAAGTATTCATTTGGCAAGGCGCCGGTATGCAAATATATGTAAATTTTGTGAAATACGTCTTTTGTGTTAATGAATCACGTTGACAAAGCTGCGTGAGAAAGAGTGCTGGGAAGTAAACACGACGTGTCATGAAATTTTATATTATGTACGAGAGTGTGCCCTTGGTCACATATCACATGTGAACAATCAAAGTTGTCCGATATCCGTTTTGTGCCAGAACGTTTTCTACACGCTACGAGCAAAAACTACATCAACTACATGTCATATGAAAGTCCGTATATAACGAAAAGTCTCGCTCAGTCGCTAACCATCGAGCTATCCTCGTTTTGAGCTTATGGCTTAACGAAACGAACTGGGCGCCCGCCGCCCGTGTAGCGATTTGCTAGCACTTGGCATTCTTGGCAGTGAATTTGCTATTTCTTTAGAGTAGTGTTTTTAATTCTTTGTCATGACTCGAATTTAATTCGCTTATATACGCACTAGATCTGGTAAAGGCTTCGCCTTCCCTCTAGGGGCTCGGGACTCACAGTTTGAAAACACTATGTTAAAAGCATGCCCATTGTCCCTGTTAAATATGACCTAAGTGTAAAATATTCTTCAGCTGTATTTAAATTTTAACGAGCTAATTAATAAGAGTTTTGAATGATTCACGGTTATTTTCATTAGACTTATATTGACCGGGATATAGACCGTGAAGACTTATATTGACCGGGAAAAATCAAAAAGGTAATCACGGTCTATATCCCGGTCAATATATGTCTAATGAGCTAATTAATGTTTCTAAAAGCAATATCGCTGGTTTTATTTTACAGTTTGAAGCGCAGTATCCATTTTAAGCCACTAAGCGGGGGGCTTAATGTCGCGTCAGTCGCCAATTAAGCTGGTATCAAATATGCACGGCGCCACAACACGGACCGCCTTAAAAAATGGATGGCTGGCTTCACACCGCCACCGCGGCTTCGCTGAAAATTTAATCAAATTTTATACTAGGGTCTCGAAATGACAGCTCTTTGGTACGCCTTATAACCGGGAATGTCTTTAGTCATAATCTTGCGGCTTAGGACTGCCTGAGTTAGTAATGGTCTCTATCTGTTGGGCCTGATTTTCAGCTAGAAAATAAAACCTTTTACGATGTGAAGGGAAAATGTTGACAAATTTTATTGAGATTCCCAAAATGACTGTGCTCGCGCGTTTTGATTTACTGAAAATAAAATATTTGAATCAGCTTGGTAGGTCGTTATCTAATAAATATACCTATGTATATTTATTAGATATCACGATAATTATGTTTCTCAATTCTTATATTATTGACACAATACTTTTGGTGAATATACTATGAGCGCCATGACAATTTGACGATTTCGACGTCTCGGTTTTTTTAATGGGGATACAGAATAGCGCCCCCAAAAAGTTAAATACTTTCCTAATAGAATTTATAAATTACAATACATTTACCATGACGTTTACGTTTTCTGAAACTTCAAAATCTCACGGTAGAGACTATGAATGAGGTAACGGATGTTGATCAGAAGTTATACTTTGAATATGGTACGTTGTACGTTGTTTTGATGCCATTTCAGACATCAATGTCAGTATAAAGATGTTTAATATCAGGCAGCAGCTGTGGATGACTGCACCGCCAGTGCTTGCGAACGAACTTTGCATATTCAAATAACTTTATAATGTTTGCGCAAACATACCTCGTGCACAACATTTCTGCCTGTCCTAAACTTGGCAGTATTTTGTAGTTTCGGCAGTATTAAGCATTTCGTACCAAGCTTATGAATCCTAACGCCTACCGGGCAGTATGTGAAAAAGAAATAAGAATAAGGTGCATTGGGCATCAAAATAAAACGAAAGTGCGAATCGCCTGATGGTTTAGCAATTATCGCTTATGCATGGACAAACCCGATGCATCCATCAAGAACAATGATGGTTTTAATTACTTTCAAGAAACTCTGGACCCGCTATCTGTAGCCTAACAATGAATAATAATAGGAAAATTTTGATCCAGACGTCTTAAATTAAAATAGAAAATTAACCGGTGCATTGTTACAACTGAAATTAATTTGTATTTGTAACATATTTAGCGACTCTCCGTTAGGTACCAAGCGCATTGCTTAAAATTGTAATATGAAAGGATTTCTACTGAAATGATAATTTCAAAGTTCTCAAAGAGGTATTGCAGTTCTTAATTACATTTAGAATAGGTACGTAAAATGTTGTTAGGGCATGGTTCTAAATTATGCAGTCAAAAACAGTGTTCACGACAAATGAAATGAAATGAAATGAAATATTTATTTGTCAAAAAAATGGGTGTACATAAAAGATCTTATTCTATAAAAGTATCTCCACTTTCAGCCTATTACAGACATACAAATTTAATGACCTTACAACTATATTTACAAAACTTATAACTATATTTACATTAAGATTTAAAATAACATTTTAAAACAGAATACCATAGTTTTTGATATTAGTCACTTTTCAAGTAATTTTCTTTAAACACACGCAACCCGAAGGTATTTTGAGTGGAAACTCTCTATTTTTATTATACATTAAATTAAAATGTTTATTAAACTTGTTTTCTTTGTTTTGGGGTTAGGTCAAACGGCATAATGGGACTAATGTCTTTATTTTTTGTGCATTCTAGGGTAAATAGGGTAAAAATTAAGTGAGCGTCAGAATGGCGGGTGTACATCAAGCAATCCTGGTGTGGTATACGTCAGGAGTTAGTGCTAGCAATGTGCCAAATGTGCGCCAAAATTCGAGCAATGTGCTCTTTGAACTCCAGAGATATTTAAGAAACTAATGACACCCGCCATTCTGACGTCAGGTTGGCGGGTGTACTTTCAGTTCTAGCTAATAGCTGCCTACTCAAGAGTGAAAGTACTGCCTGAGGTTAGTGCTCGCAATGTGCTTCCACATGTATGAAACACAAACTAATTCAGAGAACCGTTGAAGAGTAATATGGGATTGAATAAATATATCTATGAGTATCACTTTTTTGTGAAAAGCGCCTGCATGTTAATGCTGCATTGCAGGCAATGAACATTGCTATTTTATTTCAGCAGGCGTTATAGATATATTTATTCAATCCCATATTACTCTTCAACGGCTCTATGAATTAGTGTGTGTTTCATACATGTGGAAGCACATTGCGAGCACTAACCTTAGGCAGTACTTTCACCCTCGAGTAAGGAGCCATTAGCTAGAACTGGAACGCCAACCTGACGTCAGAATGGCGGGTGTCATTAATTTCTTAAATATCTCTGGAGTTCAAAGAGCACATTGCTCGAATTTTAGCGCACATTTGGCACATTGCTAGCACTAACTCCTGACGTATACCACACCAGGATTGCTTGATGTACACCCGCCATTCTGACGCTCACAAAATTAACGGTAGTTAAGTGCCTTCAATTCTTCAGTCTAGATTCTGACTACACTCCAGCTCTAAAACATTTTCACTTGCCGGTGAATCTGATACTTTATTACCTCCATAAATCATAACTAAACGAGAACGTGCCACAGTTATCTGACCCGTGCGCAAAAACAGAATTACTCGACAAATATTTTTAAATTTCCGCCTGGTGAGTTTCTACTTAATTTAATAACAAGTTAAAAAGTATATTCTGCGGCTCGCCAATCTGGGCAATTGGGTCATCAATCTAAGTCTTTAAGACCATTAGCTTATGAACGAACTTTTTGGTATTGAGAGGGAAGATTTTGTTAATGGGGGTGAATCATTTATGGGAGTTTTACAGTCCGCGAATAGAGGTAATCCACTTGGCGCATTTACATAATTGTGTCGCGAGTTTGCTCAATCGACGGGCGCGGAGACATTTCTCGCTTTGAGGGTATGGAGTTAGTCTTTGTCAACTGCGATTTCATTCATTATTGTCGTTCTTTAATATTTCCCGAGGGTTGTTCAGTTAAAACACAGACATTGTCATTTTTTGTATAATTGTCTTGCCATTGAAGACGTAATTCGACTAAGTAATATTATAAATAGATTATGATATATAGCAGTAAGCAGTAATGCGATAGCATATGAACTATCGCCTGCAGTTTTTTCCGGCCTGGTACCTATTATTGACCTTCAAATCATAAAAGTAAAGAATTTATAGAAAAATGGGAACATCTAGAAGGCAAAGCAAACCCACTCTGGTGCTGCAGTTGTCCGTCAGCGGCTGTTTAGCTTCTATATCATAAAAAAATAGTGTTAGGTACTTTTAAATGCATCCACATGATGATATAATATATAGGTATTTCGTTTATAAACTGATAGCTTTTTGACTTTATTTTATCTCAGTTGCATCTTTCTTTAGTAACCCACTTTGGCGCCAATGGTCAACTTACTAAATCCTTCTTGGCGATGTTCATAAAATGTTATCTTTCAGGAGCGGCTAAGCACGGAAGAGATAACTCAGCTGAGCGACGTTCGGAACCTGGTGAACCAACTGTATGAGGCTCTCAACGTGCGCGAGCACCAGATCCGTAAAGAGAGGGAGATTCGTGCGCAACTCGAGAAGCTCACTGCGGAAATACAGCCACTAGAGGAGGTGACCACATTAGCTTATAGTTTCTTCTAGGAGTGGTTCAAAGAAATGAAAACATACCTACTAATTCAAATACTTTTCTTAACAGGCTACTAAGCCTTGTTTCTTCGTCACAAGCCAGATAAAATAACCCGTCCTTAAGCATAATTATGTTGAACAAGAAGCATAAGTAGTACCTAAATTAATTAAATAATTTGCTCTTCATATTTTTAAGACATGCAAGTCAGGCAACATATGTTTATAATTCATATCTCACAACAAGACAAAGGAAAACTTGCCGCGATACAACTTAATGCACAAACTTTTCCATTAGAACTTGTGTTTCACCCGAAGTTTAACATAGTGTGTGGGGTAGAACAGGTGGTTCGTTATACTTAATTGTCATTTTTTTTATTTTACTTCTTTAACTTACAGAAGCGGCTAAGCCTAGAAGTGGAGACGACCCGGCGCACCTCTGCGCTGACGTGGGTCGGGCTCGGTCTCATGGGCGTTCAGTTCGGCGTGCTAGCCCGGCTCACCTGGTGGGAGTACTCCTGGGACATTATGGAGCCTGTAACGTACTTCGTTACCTACGGGACAGCGATGGCCGCTTATGCTTACTTCGTGTTAACGAAACAGGTGGGTTTTTGTTGAAGTGACTGCTCTGATGTGAGTTGGTCTCATGGGCGTGATAGCCCGGCTCACTTGGTAGGAATACTCCTGGGACATCATGGAGCCTGTAACGTACTTCGTTACCTACGGGACAGCAATGGCCGCTTTTGCTTACTTCGTGTTAACGAAACAGGTGGGCTTTTGTTGAAGTGACCGCTCTGATGTGACCGGTCTCAAGGCCGTGCCGTGCTAGCCCGGCTTACCTGGTGGGAGTACTCCTGAGACATCATGGAGCCTGTAACGTACTTCATTACCTACGGGACAGCAATGGCCGCTTATGCTTACTTCGTGTTAACGAAACAGGTGCGTTATTGACGTTATTGTAAAAGTAGTTAAACGCATAACTTTACACAAAGTTTGTTAGTATTACCAATCGATCGAATTTTGTTTGACTGTTAGTGGCCTTGCGTTGTCGACAGCAGTAGCAACGCTACTGATGCGCTTTTGGCAAAAATCCATTGGCATCTCGCAGGTAAGACTTTGCTATCTCATTCAATTCAATTAACAGTGCCATTAGTGATCACCCGAATTGCAAGATTGACCTATCAATGTATGTTAAACTTTTAAATGGATTTTCTATAGTCTAAAACCTCTTATCTTATCGCAGTTAAGACGCAATCTCTGGCAGCAAACAAATTCTTAATTTTGGGACTGAAGCCTTAATCAATCGCCGACATTTCAATTTCATGACAGCGGCCCTGGAAAGATAATTTTCATTTCCAAGTTTAAATTAGATTGCTACAGTATCTCCCAAGTTCCATTTTCAATCCATCTCTTCCCAGATTAATTTAATGTCACGTGAGGTTCCAATAAAGAAGAAAATAATTATCTTCCCACATTCATTCTAAATTTAATTTGCACAGACGCTTAATTTAAATTGTCTATTTACGTGACTAATACAAACGTATTTGTCTTGCCCTTAGACCCTCCCTCAGTTGGTACATGAAGGTTTGTTTTATCGGGTTTATTTATATGTTTATCGCTTTTTGATTTCAGGAATACATATTACCCGATGTGAAAGATAGGCAACACCTGCTGACGTTGCACAAAAAGGCGAAAAAGATCGGGCTGGACATCAACCAGTACAATCATCTGAAAGATGAGGTAAGCAATCTTGTAACCTTACACAAAGTGAAGATAAATTACATTTCAATAAAGAAAGCTAATATTGCCGATGGGTATATTAAATTGGTTTGTTTTTCCATCTTAACATCAAAAAGTTTAGCCAACCGTAAATGCGTATATTACATGTAACCTTGTTCAGGAAAGAAAAAAATAAACACGACTGGAACCTTTATTTATTATTATAGGTATACTTACATAGGATTAGTCCAAGATATCTCTGCACTGAGTTTATAAGATATTGAGTGCTACCTATGAAAATAATTAGGACAGTTTCACTACAAAGTCAGTTTAGAGTTAAGGTTCGACCACACCGCTCAAAACAGGCTGATGGCACGGAATCTTGACATGTCGTAAACTTTCGACTGTGACTGGAGGGTATACTTAGATTGACATCTCCGTTTTTAAGAAGCGGTGTTGTCAATTCTTTCGGTTACATAGACTCATGTAACGTTGATTTCTTTGAGTCTCATTTTGTTCCAACTCTACTAATGTGACTGGGCGCTCGTTGCGGAGCGTTCGGCGGGGCGGGCGAGCGTGCATCTAACCTATGCAGCGTCGACTCAGGACACTTGTATGAGCTTCAATTGTTTGACTTGCCGCTCGCTCCGCCCTGCTGCACGCCCAATATAAACGTGCACTAAGGCCTCCCTTGCAAGGCCGCTCACTGTTAGTCACAATGCTCAGCCATGAGGGAGCGACTATAAGAAGAAGAATGTTTAAAACGGTCTTCGTCCGCCTTACAGATAGACAAGCTGCAGAAGGACCTAGCTCGGCTGCACGACCCGCTCCACATCCACATCGCGCCGAAGCCGCACGCGCACGCCGCGGCCAAGCGCTCGCCGCTCACCAAGATCAAGGACATGCTCGAGGAGACCGGCAAGAAGATGAAGATCACGTAATATTGGCTCACCCTCGCGCGGCGCTCGCGTACGTAATATGTACTTTTATTATAGGGCGATGGTTAGTTGATTGTGGAAGATTGGTAATTGTAACTTTGGCTGATTTAGCGTCACGTGGACCGACCACGCGGCGCAATCCGCACCGGACTAATAGGTATTAAGTTCAGGAAGCGTTTTATAGTAAAGCGGACAGGTCTGCGCCGCGCGGACGACAACTTCATACAAATTAGTTGCGCGGATCGCTCCGCGTGATTGGTCCGAATAACACTTAAACAAGCCTTTTTAATTTGGCTGCTGAAACGCCGTGCGGCATCATAAATCATGCGTATAGAGGGTAGAGTAAAGGAGAAAATCTTATGGGAAAACTGTTGCAAAAGTTCCCAACTGTCATCCATAAATAACAGTTTCAAATCTCTCGAGTGGCGCTATAGAAGCTATGGGGCATGCGAGGCACTTAGCCGTTATCGACAGTGTAAAGTACGCTTTCAAACATTCTTGGAATTGTGGTGCCTACTTAACGTATTTTCGGCAGAAGCTCTTTCATACGCGGAGTGATCTCTTTACTTCTACCCTCCATAATTATGTGGCTACTTCGGTTACCACTAAACTATTAGACTAGTTATTCTGACAGAAGCGGTACAACTTATTTTTACACCTCTTCTACAATTAACAATTACTCGCAACAAAGTATAACGATAAAGTACACGTTGGATTATTGCTTTTTGATAACTCGAAACGATCGACAGTGACCATTATTTTATTTGCAAAGGCCTTTGCCTTTACTGACTATCGTCAATGCGATCTTTACTAAATGACGTCTTTGTGTAAAGTTAATGTGCACATTGTGAATACATTGAACTTCGGAACAATGTAACGACTTAAGGTATATGAATGTAATACAGGAACTGACGTAAAAATCATTTGGTTGGCGCCCGTTACCTAATGTATAGAAATATTCTAGGAAAAAATATGTATTTCGAATTAGTTTCACATGCTCAGAAATTGTTTCCTATTTTAAATTAAGTTACATTATTTAAACATTAACCTTTAGAATTACCTTTTATTAGTGAAATCTTTTAATCTCAACCATGAATTTAAACAGAAAAATGTTGCAATAAATATTTATCCTAATATTGTTCACATCACAAACCATTAAAGGGCATACTTTGAATCAGTGCCAATAGTTATAATTCTCGTCTCCTTGAGTCAACTCTATCATACTAACGTAGCTAGTGAAGTTATCGAATTCTAGTCCTTAAATAATAATCTGAGTACCTTCCTATGTTTTTTGGTACTCGAAATGTAGGACCCTTGCCATACTGTTCTGAACAATTTACGGTTCATTCACATGACTTACAAAAACTATCGAACCATTTATTGACAATGTTTTAAGTCATGTGAAGACACCTTGACCTACGAAAAAAATATTGTTAATGTAATAAGAATCGATGATTGTAATATTCGCGCAAAATTAGTTTGTACATGTTATGCTTGATTTTATAAAAAGGAGCTTTTTAGTGTTTATTAAAAATATTGAATGATTAAATTTAAATTATAAAATTAGGTAATATAAAATAATATAAAATGTATAATTAAAAGTTTTATAAAAACTATTTTGTGTTTCGTGCGTCTAAAATGCTAAGGTCTACTAACATTTATGAAGTCGATTCACGCTGGTGTTTATTCTGATTGCCAGTAACTTTCAAGCACGGACGCCGGAGTGTATAAGGACTACTTAGGAAATAATTTGGTTTTTCAATTGACATTCTTATATTTCCCTCCTTTCGCGACGGAAATGATACGCGCGGAAGTAAAAGCTTATATTTATTGGTCTACCACTTAACTGAATTTGTAACCAACAACAAACCACTTTGTCGCTAGTAAATGGCGCAAAATAAAAAAAATGTATGAGTAGTCAATGCCTATTTTTTTTTTGTAAGTGAGTGTATCATTTATATTTTGTAATCTTTTTAAGTGGTAGACCTGTAACTTGTCGGACTAATTGTGTCTTTAAAGCCAGTTTTATAAAATAAAACACGCCGTAGGTTAAATAATGGCTGTGAAGTAAATGTAAAAAATACATTTTTCAGTCCATACTATTGTCCGTATTTCGTAGCGGACTCATTTAGTCATTAGTGTATCAAGTCGCGGGTTAACTTTAAACATTGTATTTGAATTTTTAATAAATAGAAGAAAATTATTTATTTCCAGTTGCGATGGCTTCTTACACTAACACATTAGAATGCCCTCTATATACCAACTTACATTTTTTATACACAAGCTTATTCATTATAAATTTAGGAATCATATTTTGGCTTCATCATAGATGAAATGATGTTTCCAGGACCATTACGAACGATTGATTTAGCTACTACCTACGCACAAATCGTATGTAATGAACGTATTTCCATAAGTAGTAGGTACCCATTTTAGCAATTTTGTACAGATTTAGACGGACCCTATGGCGACCTCCTCACATTAGAGTAATTAGAGTCTCAGCGGAAAGAGAATAGTCAGAGAATAAAATAGATACTTATATTCAACGACTCTTTTCTTTACGCGCTGATTTCATCAAGTAAGGTGTCGCTCAGATAAGAACACGCACATAGACTAAGACTTACTTCTCCGTGAGTATTAACAAACGTTTGTGCATTTTAAAACTAGTCTCGAATGTTGCAATAAAGGTATTTGAATGAATTCTGCAACACACTCGTTGTTATACTCATGATGGAACAATATTCTCACATAAGACTCGCTCCAGTTATTGGAGCTATAGTTGTGATGTACTACAACATTTTCTTGAGCGAGAGAATTCCCCATATAAAACGGAGAACGTTCCAGAACAGCACAAGTCTGTCTGGAGCTGCTCGGGCCTAAACCCCGTCATGTAATATACTGTACTCGTATTAAAAACTAGCTGTAAGCTCGCACACACACGTTCTTCGCTCAACCTAGTTAGCTTTCTCTTGTGATTTGCGAATTTGCCTTTTAGAATCTTTTTCTATCTAACCTAGGTATAGAATTTTATATAATAACGAATAAGATGGAGCCAAGCTTCAGTTGATGTGACTATAGTTTATTTACTGTAGTTCAAATGTTTATATTCGGAAAGGTTGAATAATTTTGTATTTACGAATTTAAACAAGTGTTTGAGTTGGAAACATTATCGGCCTGTTATTTTTGGAGGTCTACAATAGTGTGCAATAGTTTTAGAAAGTTAACTCTAACAAGATTTGTTATGTAGTCGCAAATACCAATTATGTAGTTTTTTTAAGTTCGGGAGTGATTGGGTGCGGTAGATATTTATATTTTATTTCTTTTAAAACGAATCTGACAATGTAAAAAAATCTCATTTACTTTATTTAATTGTATGCCTTTATATTATTTTTTAGTTTATATTTCTTATGTATTTTTAATAAGTCAAAAAATATACACTCCTTGCACTAAAAATGTACCTACTTTATTGATTAACCTAGAAATCTAAAAGTATACAAACACATTGTTAATTTGAAATAAAAATAAGCTACTTTTAATAAAAAAAAAAAAAGTATATTTTCTAATTTGATAATATATTACATACCGTTTTGATCAATCTCACAATCGAGTAGTTAGATACTAATAATTAATTATATACCTACTTAGCCTAATAATTTAACAAGATACTAACTTTCCTGTTAATATTCACTAGTAAAAATTGCCAAAATTTAACCTTCCAACTAATACATTTCTTGTTAACTTTGTTACGCCTTCTTGCAAACTAAGTATCATTGTATAATTGTTATTTACGGAGTGAAGACATGTGGTGGTATCAGTTAACAACTTTGTCAAAGCCTACATATTTGAAATCGGGGGCATTTGCTCAATCATTGTATTGTATGTTCTAATTGATATACTAACCTGAGCATAGATTATAAAATAGTTTAAAATTGATGTTTTCTGTCCTGTGTAGTAGATGTAAAATGTTAAGTATATAAAAATATATATTTTCTTTGTACTTGCATATGTCTAATTCATTATTTAATTAGTACGATCATAACATGCCATGTTTTAAAAGAACATATATTAATTGTGATTTTCTCCCGATTTCCGATTGTAGGCTAGTACTGACTCCTTGTAACAGTTACTATTTTGCATTTTGTTAAATATTTACAGTCGTGTTAATCGAATAAATTTTTAAAAAATCAAACCGATTGGGTGTTATTATTATGTTAAAATTGCAGATTACTTGAAATGTGGATAGTGTTGACAGAACAACCCAGTCAAACAAAAAAGTTACAAAGGTTTGAAATCTTTATTAACTAAGTACGAGGTGATTTTTTATACATGTGTGTTTAATACAAATGTTGTCTTCGAAATGTTCGAATAGCCAGTTGTAACAATAATTTATATTAGTAGACAATAATTTATCAAATAGTTTTACGTCTTGTCTTTTTCTATAGCTTCGGACGGCGAGATGGGTTTGGATTCGTACGGGTACAAGTCGATGCTCTGTACGTGCGCGCGGACCGACACTCCCGGCGGGACTCCGAAGTAGTCCTGCCCTATGTTCCTAATTATGGTGGTCCCCGGTTTAGTGTGGTGGATATTGAATCCTATACCGTACAGCGGACCGTCTTTATCGCCTTTCCCGGCGTCGTAATCGTCCCTGTCGCTATCGTTCGTCGGCTGGAAAGGTTTTAGTGGCACATAAGGTTTCTTCGTCGGTTTATAAGGCTTGCTCGTTGGCCGCCCCGGTTTGCCTGGAATTTGTAATCAGTTCTAAAGTCCGTGCTGTGCATTGCTTGTGCTGGTGCCGGAAGGTGTGGTGTAATAAAAACCAGATCGGTCGTGAATAAAGTTTATTGCGATCAAGCGATATATATAGGGGTCCAGTGCACTCTTCTATCGAATGTGAATAAGCGGATTGGATTGATCTTGCTAGTTTGCTGTGATTGTACGTGTCGCTCATGATCTCTTTTATAGACAAAAGACAAAATGAACTTTAAATACAAGGTCTCCAAGATTTAACCAGAATTGTAGAAAATGGTAAATAGATTATACTAAAATAAGTGAACAAGAAAGTGATAAGTAAAATTTGATTCACTTTTCGGTGGTCTGAATATTTCTGTCAGTTTGAAAAATCAGACAAGATCAGTAATATCTCCTCGCCATCTATTCATCATCATCACCTGTTCCTTTGGTGGGCTTGTCCCCGAACCCATCGAAGCCGTAGTCTTCGCCGCTGCCGCTTTGGCCTCCGCCACTGCCTCCTGAACCTTGATTACTTCCTTGGTTAAAAGGAGGTTTGCTGCTGCCTCCTTGGTTGTAAGAGCCTTGACTGCCTGAGCCGCTTCCTTGGTTAAAAGGGCCTTTGCTCCCACTGCCTTGGTTGTATGGGCCCTTGTTGCCACTGCCTTGGTTACTCCCGTCTTGGGTGTAAGAACCGTCGTCGCTGCCTTTGTCAAAGGGGGCTTGGTTGTCGTCATCCCCATTATAGGACTGGGAATAATCGCCATCTCCGGTGACATCGTCGTCGTCGGTGTAGCCAGTGGGTCTAGTGGGCTTGATGGGCTTTTTGCTGGGTTTGCCAGGCTTGTCTTTATCGAACGGCGAAGGCTTTACGTGGCCTGAAGCCGCTGTAGCGTCTGGACCTGAAACAATATTAATATTTTCCATTAAGTGTTCGACACAAGGCACCGTTTGATTTGTAGACATTTTCGTATCTACTGAAAAATCTACTACCGAACTTAGATGTGTAAGTGATCAATTCAATAAGAACATGTAAAAGGTGAAGTTAGTAACGAAATATAAATACACCTACCTATTGTCGTACCTATATTTTATACAATTATATGGGATGGTGGAAAAGTAGGCGGGGATGTAGCTGTCCTTGTCGCTCTTCACTATGCGGTAGTCTATCCAAGCCTGGCTAGTAGAGTAAATATGTAGCTGGTATACCTTGGAAGATATCGCCTACTCCAGTGTCGTCTGGTGAGAATCTATGGCTCTATCACGCTTACGAAGTCGGAGTCGTGCGCGCTCGGGATAGTAGAAAAGAAGGCGAGATGTAGCTGTCCGTGTTGCTCTTTAAGATGGATGTCGGCATTCTATCCAAACCTGGCTAGTAGAGTAAGTATGTAGCTGGTATACCTTGGAAGATATCGCCGACTCCAGTGTCGTCTGGTGAGAAGCCAGTGGCGCCCGCGCTTACGAAGTCGAGAGTCGTGCGCGTTCGGGATAGTAGAAAAGAAGGCGAGATGTAGCTGTCCTTGTTGCTCTTTAAGATGGATGTAGCATTCTATCCAAACCTGGCTAGTAGAGCAAGTATGTAGCTGGTATACCTTGGAAGATATCGCCGACTCCAGTGTCGTCTGGTGAGAAGCCAGTGGCTCCCGCGCTTACGAAGTCGGGAGTCGTGCGCGCTCGGAATAGTAGAAAAGTAGGCGACGATATAGCGGTCTTTGTTGCTCTTTAAACTTGGCTAGTAGAGTAAGTATGTAGCTGGTATACCTTGGAAGATATCGCCGACTCCAGTGTCGTCTGGTGAGAATCCAGTAGCTCCCGCGCTTACGAAGTCGGAGTCGTAGGCGCTCGGAATGGTGGGGAAGTAGGCGGGGATGTACGGGTCCTTGTTGCTCTTCACTATGCGGTAACCGATGCCTGGACCGGCTATGTAGTTTACTGTCCTGGAAAATATTATATAAGAAGTCATACTTACTATGTAAATGATGAAAAGAAACTTTAATGCCCTCACAACATGAAATGAAGTACAGTGAGCGAACAAAAAATTCTTAGATTATCTTTTGGGAGCTACCGAGTGACGTAGATAAGTTGGGTTGGACCACGGCACAGTATAATAAAGAGTACTATCACTACGGATTCACTAAGGAAATACTACACAAGTATAGTGTTGCCCAGCGGGCGATAGAAAGAAGACTGGTTGGAGTCACATTAAGAGATCGTAAAACGAACAGGTGGCTGAGACAGCAAAGTCACTGATGTGATAAAACGCGTAGCTACATAATTATATTGAAGTGGGAATGGGCTGGCCATATAGCACGTAAAAAACTCTGGGAATAAAAGATTACTTGAATGGCGACCAGGGGAGACGAGCGTCGTCAAAAATACCGCAGATGCGTTGGGCGGACGATATCAAAAGGACTGCTGGGAAGAATTGGCTCCAGATCGCACAAAACCGTGACGAGTGGCGCATGTTAAAGGAGGCCTACACCCGAAGGGTAGAATCAGGCTGAAGAGAGGGAGAATCGTGTTTATAAAAAGTGCTACAAGTAAGGTGCTTCTATGGTGCTTACTTATGTATTTGTCAGTGTAAACTTATCAAGGCTTAAATTTAAAATTGAAGCCGACATAATTATGCAGTTTAGTTATAAGGACGCTGGACATGTATGAATATTCAGTGCTAAATTATAACTGTTACCTAAATGATTAAGTGTGCATTAATAGTCACAGTGGGCTAATAACGTTTCGTGCATACTATAACGTATCACCAATCGGTCCTTAGGGGCAATGCATAGTTCGGGTTTAGTTTGGAATGTACTTCGGCACGGCTATATCACTTTATTGTAGCTTACTGTGAATTGATTATACATATTGTTAGCTTGATTACATTTGTCTCGCGTCAAACAATGCGACACGATGTTTGCCTCGACGATCTTAATTTTATAAAGTTGTATTTTCGATGGATCTAAGATATTTTATCTATATGTAAAGAATTTCAACCCTGTGTTAGACCTTCTGAATCTCTCACGATTTATCCTGATATGGTACTAAGTTGTATGGATTACCTTTGCACTCCTTTGTCGTCCAAAAAAGTGTAGGAGCCTCGGACATTGCCTTGCGAATCGCTGCTCTCCGTTCGCCTTTGATCGGGGCCCGCTGATATAAATCTGCAACCATTCAAAATAGTATATCACGATACAAGTGCGCAAAAGAGTTAAAGTGGGGCTCGAAGTAACGTTAAGCCGAACAAGTTTGGGCTGTTTGGATGAGCTGACGACACATGGAAGCGGGAATCACTCTAACTCAACTTTCATACCTGTGGGATCCATCCAACCCTCGTTGCACAGCTGTGTGTCCTCTTGGTCTCGTCTCTCCTCTTTACAAGTGGGGCCCTATGGAACGGCGAACCGATCAAGTTGGGACTGTCCGGATGAGCCGACGACACGTGTAAGCCGGTTTCTCACCCGGCCATCTACACTTTACTAATTCTGACAGATGTGTTATACCTATAGGATCCATCCAGCCCTCGTTGCACCGCCGTCCGTCCTCTAGGCCTGGTCTCTCCTCTTACAAGCGGGGCTCTATGGAACGGCGATCCGATCAAATTGGGGCTATCCGGATGAGCCGATGACACGTGGAACCCGGTGTCGCGCCCTGCGATGTATGACACGTCGTGTCGTTCCCCGACGTCGTCTACGTACGAGTAGTGTCCTGTGTGGAATATTGTGGTGAGTTTGTGTTTCTATTTACAACTTAGGAACACGTGAATCAGTAAGAGAACTCTTCAAAGGAATTAATATCTTAACTGTAGCTTCCCAATACATTTATGATAGTATAATTTATGTTGTTAAGAATTTAGACTGTTTCACTAAGAATTCTGATATCCATAATTATAACACTAGAAACAAAAATAAGCTTGCCATAAAGAAGTTTCGTGTCCGTAAAGTACAGAAGTCATTTGTTGGGCAATGCATTCATTTTTATAATAAGTTACCTGACACTGCTTTGAGATTACCCCTCCCAGCTCTTAAGAACTACTTAAAAAAATCATTGATGTTAAAGGCTTATTACAGAGTTGAGGACTATTTGACAGACAAACATGCATGGCCCGAACCAGAAACTACAAAAAACGAATAGCAATTAAAATAATTGTATTATGTATAGAGGACACAGTTCAGATAAGAAAGCACATCAAATATTTTATATTTTATGTTGTGTAGGTAAATTACATATTTAATGATATTGAGATTCATATTATCTTTTTCTTCTATGACAATTTGATATGTTTTCTCTGAAGAAGAACGACGTATCATTAAGCAATAATATAATTTATTGAAATTGATTTCCATAGAGTACCTAGTCTGTTCATATTCTTTGATGAATACTTTTGCATGTTAAATTGTATGTTGTTATTTAATGCATGTTAATTATAAGATGTAATGTTTTGAAAAGAAGTTGCCCGCCGAGTTTCTTGCCGGTCCCATAGTGGATACCCCCCTCCCAACTGAGGGGGGACTGAAATCTTCTCGAGGCTGAGGCGTAGGGTTAGAGCCGGCGTAGCTTTATTTGACGTTCATATGCGCATTGTAATATGCCTACTTGAAAAATAAATATTTCATTTTCATTTTCATTTTAACACTTTAGAGTAATCGGAGCGAACAATACCTACTACCTAAAGTAGACATAAAGGATGTATAAGTAATTAAAGCAGGTACTTTTATTTTGCTAAAAGTAACTAACAGATATTTGTACATATTGAAATAAATTTTGTAAATGATAATATAGGTACCTCATATGTTCCATGCGTCGTCGACAAAATAAATTGCGTTCTACGTGGGTGCTAAGTTCAATCTATCTCACTTGGATTTAATTAAAGTTCAGGATCTGACTTGACTGACCTCTGAATTATTTATGTAATACTTCAGTTCCTAACTCAGTGATCCGTCATGAAATACGTATTTTATTTAGAAAATTCCTTCCGCGTGATTTATCCCTGAAGAGGTCAGTCTTAGGCGAGGGCACTGATTAAGTTATTATATTATATTTTTTCTCGCAACGCACACCGGACACTGAGTAAAAGAAAAATGTAGACATGGGCATTTTAAGTAATACCTTTAACATCTCCCCTTGAGTCAGCGTTCTCATTCTTGGAGTAGGTTCGTGTATCAAACTTGAACGCGTAGCTGGGGTCCTCGTTAGGGTCGAAGTAGGGGTCGTCCTTGTTGCCTATAGGCCCGCGCGGCCGCTGGTCCAGGTCCATCTTGCGATGCACGTTGGGACCTTTCGCCCGAAATCTATGGGAGAATGATGTAATAATGGATTTCACTAGTTACATGTAGCGGTCAGGAGAAAAAGACATAAACGCGCTACTATTTAATGGATATTTGCGCGTTGATGTCTTTTGTAGGACCTATTGAGAGAATTCTAATTTTTTATTTTTGTTATTTAGGGTTAATTGATAAAATAACGACCAGACTTTACAATTTCCAAGATCACGATAGTAGTTTTATATCACGATTAATTAAAATACTATTTACTTTTAGACTACTTGATGCTGCCATTCATTCGTTGGCAAAGAGTTCTCGTTTACTTTCTTAGATGGATACCTATATTTCCATATAGGTATGTTCCGATAACAATGAAGTTGTAGCAAGATGGTATGGTTCATGCACCTTTTACTCACGGCGCTTTCCGCACGCTCTAGTGCACCTGACCTTGCCGTGCACGAGATGTATGATAGAGAGATCTATCTACACCTGTGTATTATGCGTTATCAATTAAAATGTAAGTCTCAAATCATAATAGATATTGATAAATTTTGGTAGGTTTGAATAGCTCCTCATTATCAGTCTGATCTCACTTGATAAGTAATTAAGTACTTATGAAACTCCCGTGAGACTCAGACATAGTTAAAAATATTTTAAGCGGGTTACTCACGTATTAAGTCGATATAACGCTCGACATGTTTCGATCTATTTCCGAGGATCTTTTTCAAGAGTAGCGACTCCGCCTCTACGCGTCGAGAGCACAACGCATACTGTGAGCGTCGAGTGTTCTTTTGACTTAATACTTGAGTAACCCGCTTATAATATTTTTAAGTAAGTAAGCAATTAAATATATAAAAATAAGTAATTAAATATGTACCCTATACTCGTACTTATCACGCCCGGTCCTTAGGTACTCATCAGTCGTCTTGAGACTCACCCTCTACGCCCGGCGGTGTAGACGGTCTCCTTGACGGTGCCGGACGCCGGATCTACAGCGCCGAAGCGCCAACAAGCTGGCGTTATCATGTGCCAGGTGGGACTTGCCCCGGTCCTCACTCATTATAGACTCACCCTCTAGGTCCGGCGGTGTAGACGGTCTCCTTGACGGTGCCGGACGCCGGATCTACAGCGCCGAAGCGTCAACAAGCTGGCGTTACCATGCGCCAGGTGGGACTTGCCCCGGTCCTCACTCATTGTAGACTTACCCTCTAGGTCCGGCGGTGTAGACGGTCTCCTTGACGGTCCCGGACGCCGGATCTACAGCGCCGAAGCGCCAACAAGCTGGCGTTACCAGGTGGCAGGTGGGACTTGCCCCGGTCCTCACTCATTGTAGACTCACCCTCTAGGCCCGGCGGTGTAGACGGTCTCCTTGACGGTCCCGGACGCCGGATCTACAGCGCCGAAGCGCCAACAAGCTGGCGTTACCATGCGCCAGGTGGGACTTGCCCCGGTCCTCACTCATTGTAGACTCACCCTCTAGGCCCGGCGGTGTAGACGGTCTCCTTGACGGTCCCGGACGCCGGATCTACAGCGCCGAAGCGCCAACAAGCTGGCGTTACCATGCGCCAGGTGGGACTTGCCCCGGTCCTCACTCATTGTAGACTCACCCTCTAGGCCCGGCGGTGTAGACGGTCTCCTTGACGGTCCCGGACGCCGGATCTACAGCGCCGAAGCGCCAACAAGCTGGCGTTACCATGCGCCAGGTGGGACTTGCCCCGGTCCTCACTCATTGTAGACTCACCCTCTAGGCCCGGCGGTGTAGACGGTCTCCTTGACGGTCCCGGACGCCGGATCTACAGCGCCGAAGCGCCCGCCCACCACCTTGTTGGCGTTACCGTGCGCTAGGTGGTAGCTGCTGCCCCGGTCCTTATTCGCGTATCTGTCGTTTCATAACGGGTTAAAGATGTGACCTTTGCACTAAGTCATATGAAATAATTATAGTTTGTGTGATACAATCGAAATTGTTATATAAAATTGATTAAAGTTTCTAAGGCAAGGCAATGCGACATCTGTGAAATATTTTCAGGTGTAATTTCATACGTGTTGTATTTTTCATTTCAATTTCTTCTAAATATTTGGATTTTATATTATACAGGCATTTTAGTGAAAAGTCTGGTTTTTAGTACTTACAAATTATTTTGAAGTTATAAGTCGCAAAAAGCACGTTAAGTAGGTATCAAATTGAAGTATGGATAACTTTTTTTTACTATGACAATATTATCTCGTTTCTTAAAGTAATATTCAGGACTAAAAGTAATATTGACATCACCTTATCTAGTTATATTCATCAATATCATAAAATAAATATCGCTTTAACTTCAAACTTAGGTATTCATCTGTCAGCTTTGCGATTTTGGTATTAAGTAAGAAAAACAATGGTAATTATATATTTATCGAAGTTTTCAAGTTAAGCTCATATAATATAGGTAACTATCAAAACACAACAAACAATTGGTATCAATCTACACAATCGTAGTTAATCGGATTAATCAACCTGCACTAAGTAATCTCTAAAGCTCTCGTGCACAAATCGGTTTCAAAGCACTCACCCGAAATCAAAGGATCCATCAGTATTCACTGTATTGTAATCCCCCTCGTTCGTCCGGGACTTCCCCGGGATCACCTGAGTCCGGGCTAGCCCACACACACACAACACACAAAACACTTTCCAAGACATGGCAACACTTCACCCTACGTGAAGTTTGAACTTTTTTTTTTTTTTTTTAATATCTCATTGCACAGTTGACTGTGTGAGGATTGGGTTTGACTATGGAGGTAAAAAACAAAGGCGGTCTTATATACCGCGGTCAAAACGAGCGCGGTCGGAGGCGCGCCGCGTGAAAACGCCCGGACGTCATTGTTATTAATATTGAGCCTGCGAAGCACTACAAGCAATGCAGCTTTCCGAAGACACAGTACGTTTATTCTTAGAGTACTCATGAGATTTACAGAATTACGCGATTAAATTAACCTAAAGTCGGTGCTTAATAGGTACGGTCTACCAATTTAAAACTTAGGCCTCTCTAGAACCCTGTCTTATTGACACCGTGCTGCGTTTGTCATAGAAGTCACTTCGACATTTACTGTGGAAAGATTTTGCAGTGGCTTTGGATTCAAATTGTTTGACTTTGACTGTACCTATTAGAATAAAAAATCATTTTAATAGCAACGCAATTTACGCAGTGCCTGCAACCATACCTGGATCTGCTTGGTTACTGAAAATTCAGACTTCTAGTTTTATCGAGAAAGAAAATAAAGGGAGTCGAAAACAGCCCGAACTGCTTCGAGAAAAGAATGGTCAGTCGTCATAACTAGCACGATAAAAGTCAAAATAATGACTTATAATCAAATAAAGCATCATTAGTTTAAATGCTAAGTCATAAGTTAAAGATCACTAGATTCTGCCGTATATAAAAATATTAAAAATGATATAAAATGAAGACAGACTAGTCGTAAATCTAACTATTATTATGAACATTCGTGGCGTTCGTGCGTCGTCCATTTTAATTAATTTTAGACTTGACCTTATTTTGAGAAACTGAGAACCGCCTATATACCTAATAGGTTAATTTGTGATTTTATTGAAATAAGATACCAGTGGCGGGGCGTGAAAATTTTCGTTGGTTGCCGGAGGGGTTTTTGGAATCTGCTTTGTATGGACTTCTACAGATACTAGAGAATTTTAGGGAACCCGTTGGGAATCGAGTTGTATTGACGCTCCGCCACTGTAAGATACCTACCTATGTAGGTGATGTAGGATTCTCATAATAGGTATATCCCACAACTTGTCTAATTAGTTTAAAAATGTTAAATTTGCTGATTTATGTTGTCTAACCTTAATGTAAATTACGATACGAGTTCGAAAACTAATTTGAATTCAATTATAGCACATACGAGCACAGACATCTCGTACAAAAAAATAGCTTGAAGTGTGCGCGAGCCTGCGCCAGCTCTAAGCTGAGATGCAGCGCTAATAGGCGAGGACCATGGCATCCTGTGTTCCGTCTCAACCAGGAACAGAAAATTTAGACTAATTACTCGGTTAACCTAGTAAATAACATAGGTAACCTAACTAGTCATTTTGTTATTTTGTAATTTAACAGGCTTCACGAAATTGATAAGCGGATTCTCAATCCGATTAAATGTTTTGTAGTCGTCGTCGTAAGTCCGGATCAGCAAAAAGTTACGATATAGGACCAGTGGCCCGTTTCTCGAAAGGTACAAGCCTTGAATTACAAGTGTGTTTCCATGACAACCCATACGATTTGACAGTTCGCACTCTTGTAATCACCTTGTAATAATACAAGGCTTGTACCTTTCGAGAAACGGATCCCGGTATCTAAGAACCGTCAACATTTTATTTTTCGTTGCAATACGGTTTCCTAAGAGAGGACCACTTTATGTAATAATAGCTTTTGCTCGCGGCTTCGCTCTCGTTAGAAAGAGACAAAAATTAGCCTATGTCACTCTCCATCCTTCAACTATCTCCATTTAAAAAATCACGTCAATACTTCGCTCCGTTTTGCCGTGAAAGATGGACAAACAAACAGACACACACACTTTCCCATTTATAATATTAGTATGGTATGGATTTGAATGATATCTGCTAAGCTATAGTGCTACATCATTGGTGGGGGAGCTTTCCCTATTAATTTCCTTGAAATAAATGACACGTATGCAATGCGTTGTAACTTGTAGATTACTGTCACACGAATACGAGTACAACGTTCAATCCTCATTCATGTCTGAATTCCCAATCATGCGCCAATCATGCATGTTACGGGCACCGACTTCAAATTCATACAAGTGTCAATTTCAAATTTAAAGCTCATCGCCCGTGTTCCCAAAAGTGTTGAATGAAATGGGACAACATTAGACCATGGCGGACTACGCTGCTGAACGATATATCTTTTTTTTATCGGTTTATTACGAATTCCGAGATAACACATTAAAATTAATCTCTTTGTTTTCTACAGATGCTTAAAAATTAAACGGAATCCAGTAAAATAAGTTGGGATTCTTTTCATACTAAGATAATCAGTGGCAAATATTAAGAATACTAAAATTTTAGGCATTCCTGAAAAATTGAAACGCTTTCCACCTTCACGCATCATTACCGTGATTCATAAACAATAGATCATTACCTGATCGCTATCACTCAAGGACCGCGATGACTGCCTTCGGCCGGTATTCATTATCGTGTTAATTAATATCAGCTTCCTGCGTTTGTTCGCTTCCTCGTCTGTGCACAATACTGGCATAAACGGCCAAATCCGATGGAGGTTGGGCGCGCGGCTCCATTGACTTACGAGAGAATTTGGCTATCTGAGTTCGCATATCGCTAGAATAATGTTTACATACCTTTTTTCCTACCCAGCAATATCACCATGTAAACATAATATATACGGTGAAATAAAAAAGACTGTTCAAACTTTGCATAGTGACTTTTGAGGTCATAATAAACAACTTTTATGGGACCAATGCTGAAATCGCAAAAAAAAATTTGGCTGTTTCATCAGTTTCATATTACATTTCGACTGTCATGATACCGCTTATTTCTATGGAAAAGCCAATTTTTTTTGGTGATTACAGTACAGCATTGTCCCATAATAAAAGTTGTTCATTATCACATCAACAGTCACTACGCAAAATTTGAACGGTCCTTTTGTTTCATCCTGTGTAATACATAATATATTGTATTTGACGTTGGAAGGAATTTGTTAATTTTAGATTCAGGTATACCAAACTAGCATTATAGGTTTTTTAGCAGTAGGGACCATCTCCATTTCATAATTCAGGAAGGAACACGGGATGCCGTATGATTTATTTAATGCATATTTTTATTGGTACAGATGAGAAAATTTCATTCTAAGTACTACCTATATTGATCTGACCATATGAAATAATTGAGATTACTTTCATCATATTCTATGTACGATGGCTGCTAAATGATGGTTGGATCCTTAAGAAAATGAGACGATTTTCCTTTTTAGAATCATACGATTCAAAATAATAAATAACTCGATGTTTAACTACCAGGTGCAGTGGAAACAGTGAAACCGAAGCTCGTTCCGGTGCGATCATCTCGAATTATAGAGGCAGTGTCGAATTGTACCGACCGCCGCCATGCCAACTGAACGACCACTTGTTTAGGCCCCTCGACCTCTTCGACTGTGGTGAAGAACCCACGTCTATGCTCCGTTTTGACGAAAAAGAAGAAAGATGTGTTACGAGGTATGTGTTTTTAAGAATCAATCGAATTAATGCGTCGAAACAGCGGCTTCATAGGACGACGAGTCGTGCAGCGGTGGGTGGATGGAACCAGAACCGATAGCATGGTCGCGCGATCTTATCTTATCTTAAAATTGCGGGGGCCCTTACGGATACACTTCGACCCATCGGGATCTTTTGTGCAATCACCCCCTACGATCCTAAGATCCTTCAGCTATTCAGGAGCTTCTCGACCACCTCCACGCATAGGATGATGAGGCTTGTGGGTAGCTCACTGAAGTCCTTTGGCACCAGTAGCCTGGTCCAAAGTTCTTCACTCTTTGTCTGCGAGGGCGTGACATGGCGCGCGATAAACTTATATATCGTCAGGCCGTCCTTTTCACACTACTTTTAAGTGCGATAGAGACGGCCTGATGTTTTATCATTTATCGCACGACCATGCTTGCCTGCCAGATCACGCGGTATGTGTCACCTATGCCCTGGACTGACTAAGTAGAATCTGCAGTAAGTGAGCGCGTATCTGACTATGCCAGGAAATCTTCCAACAGAAAGTGTTTATAGATAGCGCCAATAGCTGTGTCCGCCTCTGCTATACATGCGGGAGCCACTACAACCCTTGTCAAGAGTGAAACGACAGAGAAGTCGAGTTACTGTATTCTGACCTAGGAAAACAAATCGAGTGATTGTTTTGGTTTTTAAAAACACATCCCTTGCCACACACCTTTGGCCGAAACGCAAACTCGGAAGATGGTCCAGAGCTCAAGCTACGCTGGTGGCCAAGTCAGTTCATTTGCATGTGTCCTTCCATCTAAACCATTGTTTAACGCCGCGATATATTAGTTGTGTTTTACCGAAGATGTTGTGATAGGAAAGTTGTAACAAACAAGACAATTGCGCCACTCTGATGGTGAGTGACGCACCATCAGGGTTTATGTTTTAACGGACTTTATATTATTTGTTTTTGCTGAACGATGGGCTAATGATATACGGGAATGGTTAAGTGGAACTATTCATTTGTTTAGCACAATTTAGAATTAATTACTTCATGATACAATCTGCAAAGAGGCTACTTATGTTAGCCATGAAGCTTCCTTTCCTACTTGTAGGTACAGGTACCTGTTACACTACTCTGTAGGTACTTGCTGTCTACTTGCAGAACATCGGGTGCCTATAATTTTTGAAATATTTTTTAACAAAAAGTTAATCTATTCGTATTTTATTTATACTGGACCTACTCATTCTGTTGATGTGATGTGCAGTTTAGCTCGGCAGTATATGAAGGGATCCATCCATATTTTTGCAATCTTTGTCTTATATTTGGTCGTAGGTACTACTACTACTTACTTGTTAGTGCTCTACAAGTGTGTGCTGCCAATTGAGGTCAATAGGTCGATCCCAAACTTGTATTGAATTAAAGTACGTGATACGGCAGCCAGCGAACCGTTCAGCAGTTAGTTTAACATTGAATGGGGAGTAACTACATACATCTGCCTTCGGAGGAAGTTGCTTCATACAACCCCATACAAATATGAGCTACGATTGAAAAATGATAAATCGTTTCCCATTTAACGTTGTAATCATTATTGTTTTAAGGCGGCGAAACGAAAGGATCTCGTTATTTTTATAAAGCCTTGGGAAAATGAATGAAGCGTCTGGTTATTAGCGGCCCAATAACTGACCCGAAATCTAAATGTAGGTACCTACTTAAAGGAGTACCTACGAGTGAGTGTAAAAATATCTACAGGCTATATGCTAAATGCTGACACCTAGCCCCGTAGCCGACTGGCATTTCTGTCAAATGCAATCTATCTCTATCGCTCTTGTATTTGCTTATTCGCGCGACAGAGCCAGACTTCATTTCTGCGGCGTTTGGCGTTGCGGAAATGCCATTCGTCTACGGGGCCTGAAAATGTATACATGTAACAGTATATTACAAATATCGCCAGAAACGCCAAATATACTTGCAGAGGAAAACTACAATTGACAACGTTTCAAAATTTTCAATGTCCCTAAATCGAAAACCATTTCGAGATATACGCTTGTAGATCACATAAATCATTTTTTTAATTTTTTTTCCGCATTTTTAGTATAAAAAATCTTAAAAATAGTTTAAAGGGGAAGTGACGTCAAATAGCTGATTTAGAGCTGCCACTATATCAAAAAAATCTTCCAGTTGGGATGTCACTTGAGTTTGACAGTGAAACTTATCACAGTTCGTAGCAAAGATATTAAAAAAATCATGGCTTAGTCTATGATTCGTAGTCATTCACTAGTGGTTGACAGTGACACTTGACAGTCAGACATACCAGACTGTTTAAGCTGACTGTTAAAACTTTTTTTTTAGGAATGATTTTGTCGTTTTCTTAGGTGTATGAAACAACACATGTGACGTCACGAAGCTGTGTCTTGACGTTTGTAACTTACGCTCTTTCTGCTCGAAGCAGTAATAAAAAGGGAATTTCTCATTAAAATAGCAGTTTTTGGAAAAATAAAAAAATACGTGTATATTTTAGTATTGAGTTCTTTCAAACCAAACAATAAAAAGTAGTACTCAAAAATATGAAATGTTGTCAATTATTACGTTCACTTTCCTGCTCTGAACTGAAATCTTACGGATTCGTAATAAGACGTGCTGTAACCTATGTATATGTACCTACCGGGGGCACTGGACAGTGAACGTGTTATTTTTCAATTCCCTTCATGTGAGCGCTTCTACCTATATTATGCTTCGCTTCGGTATTCCCTGAAATATCAGACTGTTGAATTCAATCCGCTATGTACTCGTATTTATGCGATCAGTGCCGGAATAAGCGAGCTTGGAACCAGCAGCAAATATGAAGAAGCCCATTAAGGGCGTGATTGTATTCTAAGCTATTGTAAATCTAAGGGAATACAATCCAAACCAAACCTCCTGCTAATCAGGCCTAACTATACTTACATACATAGATTTTCAAACTTCTTAACATGGTTATTGAAGAAAATACATTTTCACGCTTTGATGTAATCTTTATGGTCCGCAGGACTCGCAAATACGCGTGGGACATGTACGGTAGCATTTGCTATGTTATACGAGTTTATATTTTGTCCCAATATCGGTTAAAATTTTATTTTCTTACACGGTCCCCGCGGGGACGGAGGGTACAATGCATTGGAGGGCGAAGGGCATCGCCGTTCCGGCATCTTTCCGGTGAGTGCCCCGCGCGAGTACCTCTGCTACTGCGCACATCACTGGTTATTTATGACATGCATACTTTATGCATATTTTAACCAGATATTAGGTAGCTAGGAGTTATACTTAGAAGTAAATATTTATCAACGCCATAGGGGCCGACTATGCTCGTTTGCGTCGACTCAGCATTATCTGTTAAGCTAAATGCGGCTTTATTTTTGTTTTATGCTTTTCACGTAAGAGAAAATTTAAACAGGTTGTATAGCGTGGTCGGGTCTGACAGGCTGGTCGGGCTCTAGCGGAATTTGAGTACCCTACTAGAAATTTAGTTATAGGAAATCAGATGAACGAATAAAACTTTCGATTGCTTCCAAAAATGTGTAATGGTAGGACAAGTTTTACCCACAGATAATATGTAGGTGTTATTCACTTGTTAAGTAAATCATTTCATTTGCATAGTTTAATTAATTGCCATCGGCAAGAAATGAACTTTGCATGAAACGGACCCCTTGCGAATATTTTAAACTTGAAATAAACGATTGCGTCCCTTTATAAAAGATTTTGTGTGGCTCGTAGTCCTATCAAAAGTTACGGACCAGTGTGCAGTGCTTAAGCACATATTCGTAAATATTTGCTACTTTTTAGGGTTCCGTAGTCAACTAGGAACCCTTATAGTTTCGCCATGTCTGTCTGTCCGTCCGTCCGTCCGTCCGTCCGCGGATAATCTCAGTAACCGTTAGCACTAGAAAGCTGAAATTTGGTACCAATATGTATATCAATCACGCCGACAAAGTGCAAAAAAAAATGGAAAAAAATGTTTTATTAGGGTACCCCCCCTACATGTAAAGTGGGGGCTGATATTTTTTTTCATTCCGACCACAACGTGTGATATATTGTTGGATAGGTATTTAAAAATGAATAAGGGTTTACTAAGATCGTTTTTTGATAATATTAATATTTTCGGAAATAATCGCTGATAAAGGAAAAAAAAGTGCGTCCCCCCCCTCTAACTTTTGAACCATATGCTTAAAAAATATGAAAAAAATCACAAAAGTAGAACTTTATAAAGACTTTCTAAGAAAATTGTTTTGAACTTGATAGGTTCAGTAGTTTTTGAGAAAAATACGGAAAACTACGGAACCCTACACTGAGCGTGGCCCGACACGCTCTTGGCCGGTTTTTGCTAATTTCATATGAGAACGACCGAGCCTTGTCTTTTATTGCCGATCCCGGATTTTACCAACGTATTTACTTAATTAGAAACATACTATGAGTAATTAATGACATAGAGGTGAACCTTATCATGTCCATAACAGACAATTGAATATAGTAGGTAAGTGAGGTCGTGGGACAAACAGACGGACAGATTGTGATCGTTGTGTGCGCTTTGTATTTGTGTTTTATGACTAGGAAGTTGTCCGCGGAGGTGCTTTACGAGTACGTATGTGAACTTGTGACGGATTCAAGTATTTTGACAAATTCTTGACATCGATGTAGGGAACAAATCAAATTATTTTATTGAATATTTTTTGATTTGTTTTTTTAAGTAATAACACTACTATATATATAAATTATAAACTGAAATAGATACCATACACTAAAGAAAAAGCGATCAAGCCCACTGGTGGCGAAGCCGGGAAACGAACCCGGGTCTCCAGCTAACGCGGCTGACGTGTTGGACCGCTACACCACCCCGACCGCCGAGGTACCCGTCGAAATTTCTCTAGTGTATTATCTCTGAAGGCTAGGCGCCTTTGACCAACTCTTGACATGTTAGACTCCTTTTCAATACCCACGAGGGAGCTGCGTAGGTTCTCTTCTTCGAATAAGTACCTACATGTAATAAATGTTTCTGTGGTCATTCCCAATACGGAAGAAAGGCATTTCGGACCTTTGGGGGGCGTGCGGGGAGCCGGAGCCAAAACGTAGAGCCCTTTTAATGAAAAGTGGGTAAAGTACAGGGTGCAATTTCAATTGGCGGGTAATTTCAACTCATAAAAGAGTTAAAAAGTTTCCATCCAAACGGCCATACGAGTTTTTCGGAGAGTTTTTACAGTGATAAAATGTTCAGTCGTCAAACAGGCGTATTGCAAAACTAATGTGTGGGTCTATCATGCGATTCATGCGTCAGTTCAAAAGGTATATCGGCGAAACGTTCTTTTTTTAATATAATCAATCCAGCGAAGAAGAAAATGCAGTAAAAGAACGTTCGGATTTGTAGATTCGGATTTACTGTGACAATTAATTAAACATACCTACATACATATATTTGTTGAGGTGGCTTCAAGTAGTGGGCAACTACTAGTCGTAAAATTAATGGACCACCTACTTACTTAAAGATATGTTTTAAAACCCAACCACAATCATTCTAATTAGGAAAACCCATATGTCATCTGCATAGCTACGTAGATTAATAAAAAAATGAAGTTATTACGTACGTAATAAAATAACAGTTTGTAACGTGGATTAGAATTTGGTTTTTAAGTAGTATTTTTCATTAAAGGTTGAAGCACACATAAAAGTTCGACACCAGCCTTTACTTCTTTATTGTAAAAAGTATCCTAAGTCCTTTTTCGGGATTCGGGTTCGCGATCGCGATCTAACTGTTTTGATCGATCGCAGCGTAAAGAGTAATTTGAAAAAAAAAAGGCGAGATCAAATTTATAATTTAAATTATAAGTAAAAAAGGCGAGATGAAATTATAAGTAATTTTATATTTATAATATGTATTACTTATGCCATAAAAAAATAATTCAGCATCAATAATATACTAAACATTAATAGCATTAGGTACCTACCTACACTTGACCTAGCAGCAAGATAAAGTTATGACCCTCCCGCTTCCCTTAGAAGTTACATCAAAAATCCTTATAGTCATGAAGTCACTAGGTACTTTTTAGGTTCTTATATATTCTTATGTTTTTAACTCCATAAGATTTAACATAGAATAGCCCACAAAGTGAGTGCAGCACTAGTCGTGCACATACTGAATAAAAACATAACACCCTATACTACAACGCCTGATGGTTAATACTGCGCAGCTCGCCAAATAACTTGATTTCACTGATATGATATTATTTTTAGTAGGCTCCAGTATACGGTAACTTTTGATAAAGTAAAACAAAAGGAGGGCCAGTCCAGAGCCTCTATCGTGAGCTTGACATTTTAGGACTTTGCTACACCCCACGGAGTCCATTTGAAACTTTTTATAAATATTGTAACACCAATTGTAATACCATGGTTCGCAATAAATATTTACTTTACTTTAGAATACCACACTAGATAGCCTAATCGTGACGGAAAATGTATATCTAAATATATAAAAGAAGAAGCTGACTGACTGACTGACTGACTGACTGACTGACTGACTGACTGACTGACTGACTGACTGACTGACTGACTGACTGACTGACTGACTGACTGACTGACTGACATATCAACGCACAGCCGAAACCGCTGGTCCTAGAGATTTCAAATTTGGCACGTAGGTTCCTTATATAGTGTAGAGGAGCACTAAGAAAGGATTTTCCAAAATTCACCTCCTAAGGGGGTCAAATGGGGGTTCAAAGTTTGTATGGGGAAACAAGATTAGTTTGACTATTTTATTCGAAACTTCACAGGAAGATTCCTTAAGACATATGACTGAATACGTGTTTTAGGTTTTTTGAAAATTTAATCCCTAAAAGGGTGAAAAGGGGGTGATAAAGTCAAAAAATCAATATGGGTATCGTTTTTATGGTTTATCGGGTGGCTGATCACGATAAATACAACGTTTTTAAAATCTAACGAGGCGGAAGTTAAATACCTTCTCCCCTTTTGTGGTGCAATGGGGTTTAAATATCAAAAAAATATATAAAAGAAGATATTGACTGACTGACTGACATATCAATACACAGCCGAAACCGCTGGTCCTAGAGATTTCAAATTTGGCAAGTAGGTTCCTTATATAGTGTCTCAGGAGCACTAAGAAAGGATTTTCCAAAATTCACTTCCTAAGGGGGTCAAATGGGGGTTCAAAGTTTGTATGGGGAAGCAAGATTAGTTTGACTATTTTATTCGAAACTTCACAGGAAGATTCCTTAAGACATATGACTGAATACGTGTTTCAGGTTTTTTGAAAATTTAATCCCTAAAAGGGTGAAAAGGGGGTGATAAAGTCAAAAAATCAATATGGGTATCGTTTTTATGGTTTATCGGGTCGCTGATCACGATAAATACAACGTTTTTAAAATCTAACGAGGCGGAAGTGAATTACCTTCTCCCCTGTTGTGGTGCAATGGGGTTTGAATATATAAAAGAAGATATTGACTGACTGATTGACATATCAACACACAGCCGAAACCGCTGGTCCTAGACAATTCAAATTTGGCACACAGGTTCCTTATATGGCGTAGAGGAGCACTAAGAAAGGATTTTTCAAAATTATCCTCTTAAAAGGGTGAAATGGGGGTTCAAAGTTTGTATGGGGAAACAAGATTAGTTTGACTATTTTATTCGAAACTTCACAGGAGGATTCCTAAAGACATATGACTAAATACATGTTTCAGGATTTTTGAAAATTTGACCCCTAAAGTCAAAAACACAATATGTGTATCGTTTTTATGGTTTATCGGGTCGCTGATCACGATAAATACAACTATTTTAAAATCTAATGAGGTGGAAAAGAAATTTTCTCCCCTGTTGTTGTGCAATGGGGTTAAAATATCCAAAATAGCCATAAGTATAGCTTTACTTCTGGTTCAAGAGATTTCAAATTGACACGGAAGTTCCTTAGAGGAGCACTAAGAAAGGATTTCTCAAAGTTCACCTCCTAGCATGATAATTTGACAGGGGCAAGGACAGGGACAGGTCCAGGGACAGGGACAGGGACAGGGACAGGGACAGGGACAGGGACGGGCACAGGAACGGGATAGGGTTAGGGATAGGGATAGGGATCGGGATAGGGATAGGGATCGGGATCGGGATCGAGATCGGGATAGGGATCGGGATCGGGATCGGGATAGGGATAGGGATAGGGATAGCGATAGGGATCGGGATAGGGATCGGGATCGGGATCGGGATCGGGATAGGGATAGGGATCGGGATCGGGATCGGGATCGGGATAGGGGAGGGACTGCGACAGGGACGGGACGGGGACGGGGACAAAGATAGAGATAGGAACGGGGATAAGAATAGGGATTGGGGTCGGAATAATCGGTCTGCAATCGATATCTAGGCAGTGTAAAATGCAGGTGGCTCAGTGGGAAGGGATTAGTAAGTAGGCATCGGCGAGTATCCTGCATCCCTAATAACTATTACATTCAATGTGCTGTGAGAAGATCGTTGTTTTGCTTGCCTTTTATATGTTTACGTTTGCAATAAGTATAAGCAAAATGGAAAAAAAATTAAGCGATAATGCAAGGAAGTACTTTTTACCCTACCGACCATAGCGTCGAGATACTGGCTATGTGGGTTGTATGAAGTTTCCCCCGGTATAAATATTTATATATTTAAAATACATACATATTCGTACCTAATTATTTTTATTTTTAAAAACCGGGACTTAATCGCGTATAACTACATATTAAACTGACATACATATTCGTACCTACTACCTACGCTGTGGTCGCTGTGTAACAATTCTACAATCATTGCAAGAATTTATTTAAAAACAATAGTAATATGTGAAAAGAAGTGGCCCGCCGAGTTTCTTGCCGGTCCCATAGTGGATACCCTCCTCCAACTGAGGGGGGACTGAAATCTTCTCGAGGCTGAGGCGTAGGGTTAGAGCCGGCGTAGTTTTATTTGACGTTCATAAGCGCATTGTAATATGCCTACTTGGAAAATAAATATTTCATTTCATTTCATTTCATTTCATTGTAAGGTACAGTCAGCCAAAACCGGACCGTACAGCAAATAGATCAGTTACAATGGTCCCCCAGTCGAGAATTGCCCCGCTTTACCTTAATCGAAATAATCGCGGACAGATGTATTTGGATGTGTGGTGTGACAAGACTGGATAGGATTCGGAATGAGTATATAAGAGGAAGCCTGAAAGTAGCACCAGTGACAGAGAAATTGAGAGGAAGTAGATTAGCATGGTATGGGCATGTAATGCGGAGGGATGAAAGCAATGTTATAAAACGAGTGGTAAATATGAAAGTGGATGGATACAATGGTAGTGGAAGGCCTAAAAAAAGATGGATGGAATGTGTGAACAACGATATGAGAGTGAAAGGTATTAGTATGGAAATGACGGTTGATAGAGAGAAATGGAGGAAGATGATCTGCTGCGCCGACCCCAAATAATGTGAAAAGGGCAAGGGAATGGTGATGATGTATTTACAAAGAAACCTACGGATCCAAATGAAAATCTTATTTTTTGTAAACGTTTCAATAAGAATACTTTTATTACGCGGGCGAAGCCGCGGGTAAAAGCTAGTTATGTATAATTTTTGATTATATATAGTAAGCAAGGACGATATTATACCGGGAGTACCGGGACTGATAATCTCATATAATATAAAAAAGTGTACCCCTAAAATCTATGGGATTTTTAGGGATAAACCTAGATGGCGTTGTTTCCCCAAATATGTTTGCGTGTTTTTAATATAATTATTATAAGAACAAATTACATATTTCTTATTTTAATATCATGATATATGTCAATACCTACACATTTAAAAAAAAATTATAGGCCTCATCAGCGGCGTTATGAAAGTTTAAAAATAAAAAATAAATAGAATAATATTTATTGCCACATGTAGGAATACTGTACAACTTAACATTTACGTACAGAATTTACCGAGAAATAATGAACATTTAATAGATGGCGCTAACAAATGGAGGTACGATGCCTAGTATGAACATTGTCAATCCTTTATAAATCATCCTTGATAGTAAGCAATCGGTTGGGGGCGCTGTTAATTTTTACCAGTTTCGGACATCAAGTCAAAATTTTTATGAAATTACCTGCACTCTTGTGGGTAAAATGCAACTTTCTCATTAGCTGTATAGGGATGTATAGAGAACCTTTTACCAGTTGGTGTGCTAAAATAGGTATTTTTTTACATGCTAGGGGGCAAACTTGTTACTGTTGATACCCGAGCAAGCAAAAGATTCCAATATTAGGTAATTTGCGAGCGTAACGAGTCGTTCAAAATATCTTGAGCGTTGCGAGGGTTTCAATTAAGGGACGTAGGTTAAACACATTTTGTTACCGAGTGAAACACATTTTTTACCACACCAACACGAGAAACAATATTATAACTTTATCATGAAACTAAATAAAATTCGTTAATTTATTACTTAATACGCGCAGACCTATCCTGCCGTGGGGTATGGGACGCTCAGAGGGAGGCGCTTTTTGACATCCGTGTTGTTGACACCGACGCTCCTTCTTACATCTCACAACCCGTCTCATCCGTCTTGAAAACAGCCGAAACCGAAAAACAAAGGAAATACAACAACGCCTGCGAAATGCAACACACAACCTTTACTCTACTCGTAATTTCAGTAGACGGAGTTTACGCACCACAAATGTCAAATTTTGTGAAACACATGGCCGAAACCATTTCTGAACGTTGGAGCCGTTCATTATCGACTATATTCTAGTATTCGACTAGGCTGGCTTCGTGCACGCATCAACATTGCTGTAATACGCGCGACCAGCATGTGCATCCGAGGCACACGCCACCGCTTCAAGGCCATCACCCGATGGCTCGGCTTTGACTACGGTGCTGCCCTCCCACGTATACGTATAGATTAGATATTATAAACAAATATTTTATAGATATGTTATATAAGTTTCTGTGTAACTTGGTCCTATAATAAATTATGGTTCATCTGTTAAAAAAAAAAATATTACTTAAATATTTATGATTGAAAATCATCAACTAAAAAGACTTTAGGCAACATGTTAAAATTTGTATGAAAATACTTTGAACTCTTGAGGATAAAATACAATTTTCTTATTCGTTTCAAAAGGATCAAGAGAGCCTTTACCAGTTCTTGTGCTGAAAATTTATTTAAAAGCACAGGGCGTTGTTGCGTTTGATAAAAGTCCTGGCGACAAAATGGAAAAAGCTACATAAAATAAAACAAATACTTATCATATATACAATTTATTACATTTATTAGGTTACACTTATGAATTAATTATTCTATCAGTTCGTTATTAAGCCAATTATTTCATAACATTATCTACAGTGCAAAACTGACACAAGATTTTTTTAAAGCACATTTAAAGTACCTATCGTGGTCTTATTCAACTAATCACAACATAAACGGCAGTGAGCGAGCAAAGTAATTTGAATACTTAAAATTATTTATTTGCATTTTAATAAAATTCACTTAAAATTTGGAAAAAATATGTACTTAATATTTAGCACAGAAGTGCATCAAATCGAGTTTTATTAGTTTATAAGCTATGTTATTGAGCATTAGAATTTAGTAAAATTAAGTTTTATCACTATGTACACTGTTCTTATCACATTCTCTTATGAAATAAGTGGTAACTTAAATTAGCCTGCAGTTCTTGACGACTACTATATTTTTGCAAGGAAGTAAAAGTAGCAAGTAATTTTGTATGATAAACTGCGCGCGATTTGCAAACAAACACAACCTTTCTCTCTTTACTTATTGTTAAAGTTTGAGACAGTTTTGCAACTGGGACAGAGTCAGTTACTCTTATCATTGCAAAATAAAGTAAAACGTAGTAGAAAGTACAGTCATAAAAGTAAAATAAAGCTTTAAAAGTCACACCACATGCTAGTTTTGCAGCGTCTGCGTCGGCGACAAAAAACTATAGGAATCAAAAAGTAGTGAAGTGACACTGTAGTGTCGTCTCTTAAAAACAATTATAATTGTAGGAAAATGGAACCGCTACACAATATCGCCACTTTTGTAATTCTGCCTACTATTTTAAACTCAGACTGTAGCAATACAAAATGGCGTCGCCAACATTGCGTCAAGCTTCCGCCACATACCATAGTTGTTTAGACGTGGACGCTAGAGACACTAGTGTGTAGTGGAACTAAGATATGGTGTTGTTCGTCTCGGTTCAGAGCCCGGAATTCCCGCAGTAGTCGCCGATGCGGTCCGATATGCACTCGAAGATGTCGAACGATATGTCGCAGTTACGCCCGTTGTCTGGAGAAATAATAAATAAAATAAATGAAATGAAAATAAATGAAATAAGTAATAAACTGAAGTTAATAAAAAAATGAATATTCAGAAAGTTGGTACATAAGGCACTGTTAGAAAAGAATCAGATAGTTGTCACAAAGAGAATTTCACGGGACTGATCCGACTGATAATAGAGATGATCACAATAGAAATCGAGTGTTAGCTGCTAGGATGACCACGCTACCCTTAATGGATCAAAACAGTCGAAACGGCCCTCATTTTGGGTGAGGAGGGTCTTTCACTGCATTAACAGCGTGCCTGGAGATGGACTCGTCGGCAAAAGTGAAGCCCTGCCCCACATCCTTTATCTGTGTTAGTGGTGACTTCATCCGTGACGGATGTGATACCAGTGTGATACGATTGGCTGCTTTTTGCTTTCGCGATAACATGAGGTCTTTGTACTTTATTGAATGCCTGGTTAGTGACTCTAGTTCTCCTATTCCTACAAGTACTAGTGGCCGTAGTGGCCTTAATAGCTCCCTATACGCAAGTAGCAAGCTTACTCATGGGTACGGTCCTGGAGAACTTGTCATGGTTCTTCATGAGGTACCTCGCGCACCGCCATGAAGTAGCCGCGCTCGTTCACGCCATCAGAATAGACTACCACCAGGCTTCTTTGCAAATTATCGAACACTAGACTAGTAGCGCCCTGTAGTAATCTTACCCATGGGCACGGTCCTGGAGAACTTGTCGTGGTTCTTCATGAGGCACTCTCTGGAGGCTTCAAGCACCGCCATGAAGTAGCCGCGCTCGTTCACGCCATCAGAGTACAGGCCCACGAGGCCCTCTAGGGTTGGGAAACCATAGCCGTCCACCTGGAATATAAAGGGGGGGGGGCTTAGTTACAAACATGTAACATACAATCTTACATGGCGCAGTCGGTAGGTTATAAACCTACAAGGGAATCTGATGTCCAATCCCTAGGCTAGCCCATACTACTGTTAGACTTCAAAAAGCCTACGGTTTAAAAGTGACATCGGACGTAATCTTAAAGTGGACACTGACTGGACTTATTCCTGTATTGTTATTCTATTTAAAGGTAAAGCTCACGTATACGTACGTACGTACATATACACGCACACGTACGTGTAGCCTTGTGCGTGTGTGCGTGGTACGTGTAGTCGAAGATTGATCTACATGTTTCGCTCCATAACGAAGCGAAGAGCACTGTCATTGAGCGCGCACGGTCATGTCTGACTAATGAATTTTCGAAAAACGAGCAATCTTTTTGAGTGACCCTTTTTACATTTTTAGGGTTCCGTACCAAAAAGGTACAAACGGAATTAACCGTCGTTTAAATTTATAAGGCTTCGATATAGCAAAATATTTGATACTTTGGGTTGTTATCCTGGCTCCAAGCGTTAAAGGGCCTTTTTTCGTACCTAAGCAGCTTCAGTTTACGTGCTTAAGCAAAAGTTAAATGTTAACATAATTATTTTGAAATACAATGCACAAAACTTGTTCCCATGATGTCGTACCTCTAAAATACCTCATAAAAGTTCTGAATATCCCAGACCCAGATGAGGTACGCAGTTTATTTTCAAATTAATAAATATAAATAGAAGTGATTAAGTACCTACCTATTTGTAAAATATGCCTATCATAAGAGTTTTACGATGGACATTATAACACTGAACTGCGGTGGTCTTTAAATTGAGTCGTTTTTTTAACTGCATATACAATCAAAGTGGTCAAATAAAACGCAAATGCCAAGAATGGAGAATGTTTATGACTTTTATATTTACGTCTGCAGGGTTTTTTCAACCACAATAAATAAACAAGGTCTTTCCAGTGGAACGCATTTTATAGTGCAAAAATATTATTGATATCGTAACTTTTGTATTTTATTTCTTACAGTCGAATCAATAGGATCTACTCGTAAATTACTCTCGCGGGTTGTCTGGTAGAGATCGCTCTTTAGCGATAAGACCGCCTGTTGTCTGCCTCTATTTATAATCATTTGTTTTGTCTCCGCTGTATCTTTTTTCTGTATCTCTTGCTGAGGTGTGCCAATAAAGAGTATTCTATCTATCTATCTATCTATTACTTTAAATACTAAGTACTCTTTGAAAATCTTGAGATCCAATTATATCAGTAAACAAGACAGTCAATTTATGTAGGTATTTTTTTTTATACTACGTCGGTGGCAAACAAGTATACGGTCCGCCTGATGTAAAGCGGTCACCGTAACCTATGGACGCCTGCAACTCAAACAGTGTCACATGCGCGTTGCCACCCCATTAGAAACTTGTACACTCCCTTTTGCTGTGTTATTATGACCGTGTATTGTCGTATTCCCATTTGTTTTTTTTTATCCCTTACTACAATATGTGTCCTAATTTGCTATTAATACGTGCTTGTACTCCCAAACGGGGTAACACAGCACATGAAATTGCTCAAGTTTCAGTGCCCCTCTTAACGTGTTGGTAATATTTCTATTAACCTGTGTGATTAAATCGTTATGTTTTATTTAGCACCATATTATGATCATAATTGACTTAATTGCGCTGACCGACGGGCACGCGTCAGAATGATATAATTTAGCCAAGTACATAATTATTAATTGCCGTAATTTAACTACGATAATCAATTTATGAACGGGGTCTATCTATAATCTCAATGTAATTAATATAATATAAAACAGATACTTACAGCTTTCACCTTCCGGTACACGCATTGTAGAAGGCACTGAAAAAATAAATTGATAAATAAATTACCAGAAATAAGAAAGAAAAGTTTCATGTTACTCAATTTTTAAGAATGGATACTTTGATCAAGGACGATAATATACCGGGATTAACAATCTCATACAAAAAAGGGTACCCCTGAAATGTATGGGCCATTTATGAATAAACCTAGATGGCGCTGTTTCGCAGCCTGGAAGTGGCAAAAATCATATTTCCCCAAATATTTTTACGTGTTTTTAATTTATTTACTTTTGAAAAAATTACATGATATCACGTCAATACATGTACTAGATACACATTTAAAAAAAAAAGAAATTTGCAGGCCTCATCAGTGTAGTTATGATAGTATTTAATAGATAGCGATAATAAATGGAGGTACGATAATGCTTAGTATGAACATTGTCAATCCTTTATAAATCATCCTTGGTTTAATTATTCCTTCTAATATTAGATATCAATATGTATCAAATAGGACTGTGTCAATCATATATAAATAATTATATAAATAATAATAATAAAAACCAGCAGCGATCGGACTATTGGAACCGTATATATGAAGTTTTCCGAATAATGTACATTGTGTAAGTAGAAGTGACGCTATAAAAGTCCGATCACTGTTTATAACTTACGTTTTCATTCACAACTATTGCAAACGTTTAAAAATAAATATAAGCTATTTAAGTACTTATTCTTGCAAACAAGTTATAAACTTGTTCGATAGATAGATACGATTGATTACCAACTCGATTACTTTCGCTTTTTAACGTGGTGCAACATCAATTATAAATGCACGCTTTCTTTCTTTTACAACTTATCTTGAGACCGTCGTAGATGTTTGCTTGGCTCGACTATTGTCAACGTACCGATATATAAAGTATTTACATACAAATCATAACCAAGTCCAGTCCAAATATCCAGCGCTTCTAGCTGTATAAATGCTAAATTCTTCTCAGAGCTCATACTAATTTTCCAATTAAGTAGGTACATTTTTTGTAATCTATAATGTGTCCCACTGCTGGACAAAGCCCTCCCCTGTTTTTCGCCATTCGTCACGGCTTTGTGCATGTTTGCACAAAATGAGTCCAGCACGGGAAGCATGGTCGCGCGATGGACGATAAAATAGCAGGCCGTCCCTATCGCACTTACAGATAGTGCCTGATAGTGACGGCCTGATATTTTATCGTCTATAGCGCGACCATGCTTCCAGTGCAGGTCTTTCCGCCATCTCATCTTTGGCCTACCTCGGCCTCGGGTAGTAATTGGTGGTGCCCATTCGGTCGCAATTTTGGCCCATCTGTCTGGATGCATCCGACAGATGTGTCCTGCCCAATCCTGCCCAATCCCACTTGAGGTAGGTACATAATATATGACTAGCAATAACATAAAATCGTGTAGGCGGCATCACGTGCTCTCCCTTTATCACCTCCAGAACCAGAACCTCTGAAACAGCGTCACTGAACGGTTGCGTCAAAGAAGAGAAGAATCGAGTAGTTAGCCAAAGAGTTGCCTAGGCGCCGACGCTCGGGAGGCGCCAGTGTACTGGTGAATCGAATGGTGCTTAATATAAATTGACTGTTTATGTTTTATAACATTGTGTGACAAGGACAGCGTCATTTCAATGCCATCGCGATGTCCCTGTCACACCATGTTATATAACATTTATAACAGCCAGTGTGGGAGCACCGTAATTGTTAACTGGTTGAACCTTACCCCTGCGATCCGTTTCTCGTCGTGCGTGAAAGGGACGTCTCGCTTGTTGCGCCGCTTCTGCGCTGGCATCGTGTGTTCCTCCTTTATCACGTCCAGGGCCTCTGAAATTAAAAAAAATGTTCATGAGTAATGTTTTCTATGTAAGTTGGCGCTCTAGGAAACTGCCTACACTCTGTAATTGATAAGTAATGGTAACTTAAACAGGCTATAATTGGGGCTAAAATAACGAATCGTCAGATCTTCTGTTGACTGAATATCATGACTCAAACAATTATCCATTAGTTGGTTTATTTAGTTATGTTTCTAATTAAATCAGCAGTTGATCAAATAAAGATTTGATAGAATCAATGTAATTGTAGTCTCAATGTAGGTTATTTTTAATGTGTTTTTGTACAATAAAGCTACTACTACTACTACTACTACTACTAAAATCAAGTGTAGTGCTGACATGGCTCCGGATAATGAATAAGGCCCGAACGTCTTAACACGTAGTATTGTAAAATACATAAAATTTACGTGGCGTTATGTCAGGTAGTTAATTTTCACGGTTAGTCGATGTTAAGTACTTAAGTAGATATAAATTAAACTTATATTTCTTAGGTTCGTAAAATTTTATGATTTCAATTAAAATTGTACGCCCGAATGCCCGTTCGTTACTCAACCAAAATTTACGACTACTATAGTCTTGTTTGGTTTACTTTTGCCATTTGTGTTGGCATTATTTTAAATGTGAACTTCAGTTGCAAAATAGACACTAGTGATACTGGTATAGTATGTATCAAGTGCCTAGTTCGGGGTGCCCATTAGATACAATAAATCCCAAATGCGTCTTACCATAAAACTGTTGTATATATTTTTTAGGATTTAACGTCGTATTTTTCTGCGAAAGTAGTCATAAATCGTACTAAGAGATGACAATAATTAAAAGAACACGAGCTAACTCGAATATGCTCGGTTTTTCTGATTTATGCTAGTCGTTTGCGAATCCTGCGATGAAAAACATAAAATCAATCATGTTGCAAGACAAGTTTATGGCATCACACTATTTATGAGTGCAGGCCCTGCGCCTAATAAACTATGCCGTCTAGATCTAAATATGTATGTATTTAAGTGCGTACGTACGTACATGTTTTATTATCACAGGGAGTTTACAAGTTTCTAATGGGTTGGCAACGCGTATGTGACACTCCTTGAGTTGCAGGCGTCCATAGGTTACGGTAACCGCTTTCCATCAGGCGGACTGTATGCTTGTTTGCTACCGACGTAGTATAAAAAAAATTTAGTAATCCAATTCAGTATGACATACTGGGGCACGGCTATATCGTCAGAGTCAGAACGCAAGTTGTTTTTTTTTTTAATAAATATTTTCATAGTTTTTTCCATATACATATTTGCCACTAAACTTTACCATGTAAATTGTACCAGTGTATAGGAAAAGAGAAGATTACTACTACCGACGCCGTATACTTGTTTGCCACCGACGTAGTAAAAAAAAAAAAAAAAAAAGATTATCTATCTACAATGATAAAGTCACTGACAGCCCATCCATCTATCGATTAATTTTAATGCTCAAAGTATGTAGGTGATGACTATACCTTTATTCTACGCATTTACGTAGGTATTATAAAATAAAGCTTTTAAACCTCGACTAGCCCGGTCAACTCATTTAGCTTTGCTGAACAAGTATCTACATCGCGGCACGGTCGTTAGCTCAGTAACATTCAAGTTGCACGGCTTAAGTGGTCAATAATGCAGCACTACATCTACAGTGCAACTAGGGCATATTCGTCACGACCGCGGCATACTGTGCGCTCACTTTCGATTGTTTCTGGAGGCTTCATGGCGTTTCTTATACCACTAGTGACATACTAATCGTACGTAAATCTTTTTTCGAGAATGTTTTGAGGTTGAACAGATGTTTATTACTAATATTAAATATATTTTAGACTTTTTAATGCGTTCTGCGTTTCTAGAGGCTTTAGAGGGTTTTTGTCCAACAGCGACATACTCACTTGTCGTACATAGATCTTAAATCGATCTTGTAGAGTGTTTCAAAGTTCACTTTGCATTATTAGGTGTTTTAATCGTACAACATGTGGTAAATTGCAAAAGCATAACGACTTTAACAAGGTGAAGAACTTCCGAACTTTAAATTTGGAGCGGGCGGTATACCAACGGTAGTAGTAGTAGTTAAGTTAGTAAACACTTTATTGCACAGAACAAATTACAAGTACAGTGAATAATTATAATGGTTATGTACAAAGGCGAGCTTATCCCTTTAAGGGATCTCTTCCAGCTAACCTTAGAATACGGTTTAACTTCATTTAACCGGGCTGCAATGCTAAGATATGTAAACATTTTACGATTTCGACGTTCGTGTAATTCCTGTAGTGCTAGAATTTTTTTTTTCTGTGGCATATTTTCATACATTTCAAAAAACATACCAAAAACTTCATGTAAATACAGAAATGAGAGACTTTCAACATGCTACAGGATATCTACTAAACTATTATTATTCCAAAGGGTAAGCGACGCGCATGTCACATATATGAGGTTACAGGCGTCCATAGGCTACGATGAATGCTTACCATCCGGCAGACCGGTGCGCTAGTTTGCCATCATGTGGTATAAAAAATAGTGTGTGGAAGCTTCGAGTTGGCAACACTGAGCGTTATAAGTATAACGCTGTCAGTGAGCGTTGAAAGCTGTCAGTTGAAAGTCCAATTAAAAGTTTCACTTCAAGAAAAAAAACAAAACACACAACGAAGGTATACCCTTCAGTTGACAGTAGATAATTGTCGAAAAATACTGTGTTGAGATATTTTACTGACGGCTCGTTTAAGATCTACAACCCACACCAATTTGGGCACAAGGCTTTGAGGCTGCTAGGCTAAATAAGGAAGGTCGCTGCTGATCTAACTGTATCGTCTGAGATCACGCTTGACTCATGTGGGATGCTTTTAAGCCAAGAAGGGTGAACGAGTCACGATAGTCATATAAGTTTGGGCTCTTTTAATTTGTTACTATGGAACGCGAAGATAGAGAGTCAAAATAAATTGGTATTTCACCAGGGGACAATTGATCAGTGTCACTATTGACAATGTCGGAGAGATGCATGGACGACATACCTAACATAACAAACCACCAAGCGAGTTGAATTGCTGCTTCAATGGGTACAAACTAAACATACTTACAAACATTCTTCACGTCACGAATAAGTAAGGGAGCCGTGCCAAGTCGCCGGAGTTACAGAAAAATCGTTTTCCCTAGGGAGTTAAGAAATTTCTAGTATAATATTGATTAAACTTTAAGAATATTGCAAACTCGAGTCTTTAAATCGGTCTCTCCTTAGCAATAAGGTGCATTGGTGTAATTTCGGTTCACAGAAATGCTCGGGTAAGTTTCGAAAGGGGAATCTTGATATAATGGAAATAATGGTGCACCTTATTTTACTTCCACACTTACTTGTGCAAGTTTTTTTTTTCGATAAGGTATGTTCCCATTGGAAAAACTATCCAATCATAATTATAAAGGTCATGCACAACACTGTGCCGAAAAAGGCAGCGGCCGCGAACTCGTTATCGTTGCGACAACGGTCCGCCGGCCGGGCCACAATTAGCACGTAATATCCCTTAATATTATTTAATTGCCATTGTTAAAAACATTGCGACGATTCTACAGAAGGTATTGCGTACTTGGTTATGTAAAGCGGTTGGGTCGTCTGTTATGCAGTTACCGCAAGATGAAATCCATGGATGCCATGAATAATGTAATGGATAATACGGGTTTAGTTATTGCAGTAACCATATTTATTTTCTTTAATTTCTATGACGGAATAATCCATGTAACGCGAATGCCCAATGGATGACACCGCTTAAGTCAATTGAAATTGGCATTTACTGGAACACTGTCGAGCATTGGCACATTTATTCTAGGTAGGAGATGAAAAAAGTTACGTGTAATATCCATTATAGGTAAGTAGGTACCTACTCTATATATTCATTTTAGTAAGACAATGGTCGTCTCTTTTCGTAATAATCTACCTGTAATAATGGCCTTTGGTAATCTGAACTTTTGGATTTAGTTACTAACCTGGACCTAGGTGTGTTGTCTTGATCCCATAAAGGTTAAGTACTATCTCAGAGTTGTGTGTGTTTATACCCTAGTGCCTAGATAGTTAGTAAACCCTAGAACGCGCGAGTGGTTCTAATGAAACTGTCTAAGTTAATGACTTATTTTTATTGCGTCTGCTCTGTACTATTTACACAACACTAAACCAAATCTATAAACATCCAACACTGCAACACTAAAGTGACATGATAATTCATGTAGTTTCGGAGTGCAATGCCTAGTGACCCATATGCCGGTTGCATAACTGCCGTTGCAGCGAGCATGCGATGCCCAATCAAGTGTTGCGGTTGGTTCGTGTGCCGTGTGCCTTATCAGCTAGGAACAAGCAAAGAACATGTACGGTGCGCGCAATCGAAGGAAAAACTAGTGGACCGGAAATGTGTCATCTTCTTCTTCTTCCTATCGATATCACAGCGTTTTTGTCAAGGAATATAATAGATGCCTTCAGACCTTCCATCCTAGAGGGTTAATAGAGTCCTTAAGGACCTATTAGGATTGCACCCGCGACTTCTGGATTGAAAGTGCTGTGTGTATAATAGGTTGTTATGACTTAGCTTACAATAAATTGCTGCTGTTAAATTGTGGCGTAGGCGAGAGGCTGGCAACCTGTTACTGCAATGTCACAGTTTCGTTTTCTTTCAACCCCTTATTTGCCAAGAGTGGCACTGAAGCTTTAGTAGTTTCATAAGCTCTGCCTACACCTTTATGGGATACAGGCGTGATTGTATGTATGTATGTAAATAGATGTGCTGCAAAAGTTGTGTGCTGTGTGTATAATAGGTGGTTATGACTTAGCTCACAATAAATTGCTGCTTACGACTATTACAGCATTTTTGTTCAAGTTAAAATTATTAATTTGATATGTGGAATGGGCATGGGTTTAAAACCCATTGAGCTTAAGATTTAATATAAAAATATTTGTTTTTTTTTATTAAATCTTAAGCTCAAGTCCGGTCAAGCAAATCTCGTTCGCCGACGAACTATAACTCTCTCGCGCTATCATCTCGTATTCTTTTATTTACATTATACTAAGCGCCGGTTTTTCAGTCGTCAGATAAATATATCTACCAGATAAAGTTATCACTATCCTTTTCATCACACGTATAAACGACAATGACAGCTAACATTTATCTGACAGATATTATTTATCTGGCGATTGAAAAACCAGCCCTTAGAAAGAACAAAAGGTAGTCGCTCTATCTTTGTTCGTTTCTATCGTCGGTAGCTCGTCGCTTGTGGAACCAGTGCTTAAAACAGGCACGGGATTAAATTCTTCTGTGGGATAACAAACCTTCGCTGCTACATTTTATTTTTGCCGCGTTTTTTAGTACCAATATTTGCTTCACCGTCTATGTTTGATCCTATTAGAAGCTATCAGAACAATCTACCAGTAGGCCGACAACAAGTATTACAGGATGCTTGCGTATGCTTCCCTCGTTGGTTCACCACTTCGCTAGGTTGGTTTGGGAAGTTGCTAAACTGAACTTATTGCCAATAAAGTCTGCCCAGCCTCTAGAAATGTACCGCGACGCGCAATATCCGTCCCTTTCGTAATTAACTGTTTTTAAACGAAAGTCGTATTGGTATAATGAGCGTAACTTAACTATGGGACGTAATGATATCCCATAAAGAAGTAATAGTTAAAAGAACTTGAGTAATTGTTTTAAAATAGAGGTATCATTATTTTTATGAACAATGAACATGAAATTTGCTCCATTTGCTAACCATTGTGAAGAACTATAATTAATTATAATAAAAGTTAGTGAAGATAAACTACCTACCTTGTTTGTTTTCTCGTAAGTATAAGGCGCATCATCATATAAAACCCCTGACCTTATCCTTAAATCCCCTACAGTAAATTAATTTAAATTCGTTTTATGCCCTATAATTATAATAAATTGCCCATTGCCTACAGTGGCAAACAGAACGAGATCGTAAAGTCCTCAAATAGGCAATAACTGAATATGAATTGAATACAATGCAAAAAGGCACAAAAACTATTGGGTTGGTAAGAAAGTAATGAGCGAATCATAACCAATATTGTAATTTTTATTTAATTTATTATTTTAATCATTTATCAAAAATATAACGGCCTTCGTTATCTACTACTTGTCTCCATCGTTCTGGTAAAGAAATGAATAGCATCGGCGAAGAAGTTCTTAGGTTTAGATTCAAAAAACTCAGCTATGTACTGTCGTAGATGGGCTTGATCATCGAACTTTTTTTCATTCAAGGCATTGCTTAGCGATCTGAACAATGCGTAATCCGTAGGTGCCAAGTCTGGAGAGTACGGTGGATGAGGTATCACTTTCCAACCTAGCTCCAATAGCTTTAGCCGAGTCACTTTTGCAATGTGTGGGCGAGCATTGTCGTGTAAGAAAAAACTTTAGCATGCTGTGGACGATTCTGACAGACTTTTTGGTTTAAATTTTCAAGCTGATTACAGTATACTGATGCGGTAACAGTCATTCCACTTGGTAGGAGTTCCCAGTGAATAATACCATGAATATCCCACCAAACGGACAGCATAACTTTTTTCGGGTGAGGCTCTGTTTTTGGTGCCTCTATTCCTTTTTCGTTTGGAGCTAGCCACTGACGTTTGCGTGTGTGATTTATATATAAGACCCATTTTTCATCTCCAGTGATAAGATGGTCCAACCAGTTGAATGTGCGGCGAAAAGACGGAAGTTGTATGCAGATATCGGCACGGCGGTTTAGTTGATCTCTATCAAGTTCGTGCGGTATCCAAACACTGTATTTGTAGTTTTTTCCCAACTCGTGTAAATGTGTTTCTATGGTGACATGAGAGCAGCCTAACTCGGTAGCAAGAGTACGACTCGTTAGCCTCGGATCTCCTTCAATTAAGGTTTTTAATTTGGCTACATCAATCTTCACCGGTCGACCAGACTTAGGTTGATCTGATAATGAAAAGTCGCCACTACGAAACCGCTGGAACCATCGTTTCACCGTGGCCTCAGACACAACTTCAGGAGCAACACGCTGACATATATTACGCACTGCTTCGGCGGCTGACTGGCCAGACTGAAATTCATATAGTAAGCAATGCCTTACATGCACTTTTAATTCGTCCATTTTCTTCCTTATATTAGCTCGGCGACAGCTAGTGAATGACTGACGAGAAACTGTGCGACTCGCCCTTTATATACTTTCGACCATAGAAGATTCTAGAACTCTCTCAAAAATTTTATGTGGAATTCAATCGATCGCTCATTACTTTCTTACCAACCCAATAAAATGATTGCTCATAAAGCTGTTGAAAGGAAAAAAAAAGTTTGAACCATTTTTTCTACGAACGTCTACGTAAAGTATAATTAACACGAATAATCATAATGTACGACTGTTAGTAACGCAATACTGATATTGCGTAACAACGCTTATTCGGATATTGTGATAAATTATTAGACATTTATTTATAGGCTAGGTTTTTTACAAGATGAGTATAAAAGTAAAATAAAAAAAAAAACACTTACAAAACAATATAAAACATATTAAACGCATTATAAAAAACCTAACCCAAGGTGCCGCCAGCAGCGGGGCAGGACCCAAGCTGCCGGTGGTTAGGGCTGCAGAGAGAGGAACCGTCGGACTATCCGCGCTGTGTCCAAGATCACCGCCTTCTGCATCTGGCCCTTGATCCAGCCACCTAGCGAGTCTCTTAAGATGTTGGTCGAGACTCTTCGCTGATTCATATGATAAATTATTGTTAATATTATAATCATAGTCAGAAAAATACTAAAAAAAAGATAGTACGTTCAGTCAGACAAAAAATGGTTTACCACTTTTCAACCTTTTTGTTTAAAAAAGAGTCGAAAAGTGGTAAACCACTTTCTTGGTTGACCGTACATGTAATACGACGCGCCGCGTGTAAGTACTTCGCGACCGAAAAATGACAATTTCGCGAATATACTATGCTTATGTTTAAAATTCCTTAGGTAATTATCGTAGTTAAGTACTTAAATTAAATCATCAGCCAAAAGACTAGAAAAACAAACTCGTAAGTATTAGTAACGGCTCTATATAAAATAGAAATATCATTAATGTTTACCCCACTTCTCTTACCACACGCTTATACCTATTTTACTTGTAGTACGGGTAGCTAGGTTGAAATAGTACTATCAGCTGCAAAAGTGCGTGGCGAATTTATCAATGAATTCATTCATAATTTCTCCATGTACTTTTACAGCCGATAGTACATTACGATACAAGTGCGGGAAAAAAGGAAGTTCGAAACGAGTGGTGATAAATTACGACGCGAACCGAAGGGAGTGTTTTAAATCTACACGAGTAACGAACTTCCTTTTTGCACGTGAATTGTACGACGTTTTTCAGTTCAGGCCCCGTAGCCGAATGGCATTTCTCCGACGCCAAACGAAAGCGATACGCCGCTGGCTCTGTCGCGCCAATACGCAAGCGCGATAGAGATAGATATCTACTAGCGCTTCGTTTCGTGAGCGATTGTGCCATTCGGCTAGCCACCCTGATGGCCCTCCGAAGTTTCGACCTGGGTGCGTAGCCGAATGGCACAAACGCTCACGAAACGAAACGCTCGTAGATATCTATCTCTATCGCCCTTGCGTATCAGCACGACAGAGCCAGACTATCTTTCGCGGCGTTTCGTTTTCGTTTCGCGTCGTAGAAATGCCATTCGGCTACACCAGAAATGAACCACTTCTCGCACTAGTGCGTAAAAAAAGCACCATATGTGCTGAAATAGTACATTACGATACAAGTGCGTAAAAAAGGAAGTTCGAAACGAGTGGCGATAAATTTAAACACGACCGAAGGGAGTGTTTTAAATCGACACGAGTTACGAATTTCCTTTTCGCACGTGTATCGTACGACGTTTTTCAGTACAGATGAGCCTCCGAAGTTTCGACCTGGCATATAATGAACCACTTCTCGCACTAGTGCGTAAAAAAAACGCCATCTGTACTGAAAATATAGTTGTATGGAAAATTGTATGACATAAACTTAGAACTTGTACACTCTTTTTTGCTGTGTACTTAACACAGCAAAAAGTAGTGTACAAGCTTCTAATGGGTTGGCAACGCGCACGTGACACTCCTTGAGTTGCAGGCGTCCATAGGTGACGGTGAACGCTTTCCATCAGGCGGACCGTATGCCTGTTGGCCACCGACGTAGTATAAAAAATAGGGCACTATGATAGTGCTAGTGCTATAGTCCGAACTCCGAAGGTGAGCCAGGTTCCGGCGCGGACAAGGTCGCTCACCGGTGAAAGTAACGGGCGCAATCATACGTAACTCGACAGATCGACGTGATATTGCGTTTTTTTAGATCGTGCTATATTACGTTTTGTCTGTACAACAATAACCGAAATCACAGAATATACAGAGTGGGGCCTGTAACAAAGGCGAAGAATACTGATCAACATTTGTTCGGCGGCTTTTAAAAATAACTTGTATTTTGATTTTTATCACCCTTGAAAGTTTTTTCTAAGAGATAATGTATTGCGAATTCTGTTAAGTCTAAAGTGTGACAGACAATGTCAATGACAACAATAATGGCGTACATTGAAGCTAATATTTATTTTGTATGAATAATTAAAAATTTAAAGACTTCATAATTTTTAAAAGTCACTGAACTGAACAAATGTTGATAAGGAGAATAGCCTACAGCCTACAGTTCAATTCTTCGCCTTTGTTACAGGCCCCACTCTGTATATGCCGAAATCGTACACTCATCAAAAGTAGCGGGTCAATCTAGTTTTAAGTTTGTAACTGATTTTGCAATACCCTACTAGGGTCCATGTTACCATTTTAATGTAAATTTTATTTGTACTTGGAAGCAATATCTCTATCTCTTATATCTCAAAAGTCTATCCCTAACAAAAAAAAGACTAAACATAGAATAAACAATTCTGTAAGCTCGAAATAATCTTTATTATAAAAAGATGTGTGACTAAACATAGAATAAACAATTAAACTTAGACATTTCTAATAGCCGCGAAATAGGTATCTTTATTATTATAATATCTATATTTAGAAAAGTTATTAATGATGTCGAACAGGGATGTATATAACGGAGGGGGAGGGAGGGGGTCAAGGGGTTTGAATGTTTTGGTGTATCTATAATATTGTTATAACGTGCAATTTTAGTAACAATTACCTACTACTTATTGAATGGTATGCAGTATGTATACTTATACTATTTTTCATCGATATGTAAAGTAAATTAAAAAAAAACATGTAAGAATCGAAGCATACCTATATACCTAATATATACCCAATTTAATTAAAATGAATCCGGCTGAAAAATTATAAACATTTCAAAATTATAAACATTTTTTTCTACTCCCATAGTGTTATTCGTCATTTATAGTGTCGTGCATAGATCTTTAAAACTCTACATAAAAGATGCCAGCCGGGGCCCGGCGCCCCGCGCACCCACGCATACGATATAGTTCTTAAAGTATTGTTAGGAAGCCTTTAATGGATATAGCGGGGGTGCGCGGGGCGCCGGGGGCTGGCAGCGGCGCGGGGGTGTGCGAGCGACAAAATACAGGAAACAGTGCGAATTTCACGAAAGTTATTCTAGGAAACTATTAAAAAATAAGTGCATGGTAGTAGAAAAAGTATTGTATGCAACGGTGTTTAACTGAGTCAAAAATACTCGTGGCGCCTCTATGAGTTTGAGGCGTAGAACGAGCCGAAATTTGTTAATTTTCGGCTTCGCCTCAAATTGTTACTCACGATCACGCCACTCGTCTTTTTTGACCTCACTTTTAACGCCAGTTGCATAAAATACTATAAAAATTCACTACTTTGATAATTTAATAAACTGAACATCTTGTTATAGGAAGAGTACCTACTTAACTTATGACTTCAGAAATTCGACCTCCTACGTAGATATTATAAGTTGTCTACTTCACACTTCACTTCCATTCAACATGCGGAATTAACCTTGTGGGTTGTGGGTTCTAGGTAAGTAAGTATATAGTTAAATTCGATGTGCACTTATAAAGGTACATCCTTAATATTTCTGGTTGGCATTTCAAAGCAGTTATTGTCTAAATTAATAGGAACAAGAATAGGTTTTATACTGTGTTCTCGTCATACCGACCCGTCAATTGATAAGCATTCAAATACCATAGCAGAGGAAAGGGAGAATCAATCATATTTTTACAAGCTTTTATTCAACTTGCCTTGTTAGTAAGTAGTAGGTATGTTAGTTTGGGTTTTGACCCAAACGTAGAAGCTAAATTTGACCCACTTCCCGGTTTCCGATTGAGCTGAAATTTAGCACAAATATGTAAATCACGTGACAATGCAATATTATGGTATCATGGAGCTGATGATGATGATGGAGCAGAAAGGTGGTCATAGAAACTCTGTTATGAAACGTCGTATCCCCAATATCCCCATCGAGTATGGGGTTTTTAGAAATGTCTCGGAGAGCAGTAGCTGACTGTTGAAAGGTACAGTCGGCGATAAAAGCTTGTGCAAAAAATGAAATCATTATTAAAATCGGTTCGTGATCTAGGATCCATACCTACGCTAGAATTACCTATGTAATGTTACCTAGAAACCTTGAGCGTAAAGATCAATAGCGAATAAAGATGTTAGTTAATAAGGAACAACTCGGACAACATCACTATTCATGTATGAATATACATAGATGCTCGGAGGAATAGTCATCTTTTACAATGAACAGTAAAGGCTCCTGTGATGGGCGTAGTAGGTACCTATAATGGAATGGTGGACAATACATAAATTTTGTAAAATATGTGGGCTCATGCTTGAAAAATACGAGAGTCCTTTGTTTAAATCTACTAATTAAACCAGTTGCAGTATTTTTTTAAATGAAAAACGCCGAAAATTTGAAAGAATAATAGAACATCCAACTTTTATTTTAACGTGCAAAGCGGTGTAAATTAAATCAATTAATTATCATTACTCCTTTTCTTTTGGAAGTTTCATGACTAGCGTCCTTACCCTAATCGTAGTCCAACACTTAGCATATTCAGATGCGAATGAAGTCTAAACGCATTCTACGCTTACCTTGTACCTGATTATCGGACGCTAAGGTTACTTGTCCAAGTTCACGTCATGTTACTCTTACTTTTACACCATTTCGTATTCTTGAAGTTGAAGCAACATCCACTCTCGATTTCTGTATTTTCGCAAGATTTTTTTTACCTTCGCATTTATTTTAATGTTGTTTTCATTTTAATTGGCTGCAATAAAAACATAAAATGGCAACACATATTTTTATGAGATTGTTACTGTTTATTCATAGATGTAAATAGTACCTACAATTATATGAATCTTAGAATCTTGCCCAATATTAAACAAAAAAAGTTTTTTATTTTTATTTTGCTTAGGTACTATAACGACACGGCATTTTAAGTGTACAATATATATTTTGCTATACGGTAGGTTTATGTACCCACAATAATACTTGTACTTGTGCACTTAATACCTAAAGTTTCTGTAAGTATCGGAGTGAATTATAAGACAAATTGATTTAGTAGCTAGTCTATTAATTAATTAGAGTTATTAGACCAGCGCAACAAACTTGCACCGCACCGGTGGTAATATGTTTTTAATATTTTAAAACTGATATTTTTTGAACGAACTGATACGAACTATTTTGCAGTTGTGTTTACCGTTGCAAGTTATGAATGTCTACTCTAGAACGTAAGATAAAAGTAGTAACCAGTGCTCGACAGCGTCTCAGCAGATGCCACTTGCAATTAAGTCATTGTCAATAAATGTGACAGAAGGGTGTCATCTATTGGACATTAGAGTGTCGAGCACTGGCACCTCACCTTACAAGATTGTAAACATTAAAATCGTAGTTATCCTCACCTCTGAGGATAGAGAGCTTGATTTCATCTTGGCACAGCGTGATGACTCGCTCGATCTTTTGCGGTGCCGTTGGTGGGTTCCGGCATCTCGTTTCCTGTAAACGTTAAAAAATGATTATACAATACCTAATTGACCTATTAATTAATACAAATTTATGAAATTTATAAAATAAATTTTGCGTAAAATTTTTTTAAAATATAATAAAAATATAAAAGCGTAAAAAATGTTTATTCAGCATTTACATGACAAATTTTATGCATGAAAACTGAAAATGAAAATATACCATTTTATTTATCCCTTTCAAGCGAGCAACGAGGCAACGACAATGAAAGCACAGGCAGTTAACGCTTATGTGGCGACGGCTATAGACTTAAAAGGGTTAAATTGGTGAAAAATGTAGATAGAGCGTTAAAACAAGCGTCCCAGTGTTTGACAGCTATATAATTTGCAGAAAGTGACCTCAAGTCTCGTCCTCACGTGACAGAGATTTTTAGTTAGTGAATTTTGATAACATTCATAAATATTGAATGGTTAGCATATTAGATATTGATATAGTTTTTAAAGAGCAGTTTGTTAATTTATTCGCATTAATTTGATCTAGTAAACTTGCAAATATGTGGAAATGCTAGTGAATTTTGATAACATTCATAAATATTGAATGGTTAGCATATTAGATATTGATATAGTTTTTAAAGAGCAGTTTGTTAATTTATTCGCATTAATTTGATCTAGTAAACTTGCAAATATGTGGAAATGCTCCTTGACCTTTCCCATCTCCTAATTAGGTATGTGAAATTTATAAACGACTTCTTAATGAATTTTAGATTGGAATAAAAGTTTGCAATTTAAATATAGCCCATTAAATACTGGCGTACTTTGAACAAGTTCAGGAAGGTATTTAGAGAGTGTAAAATGGCAGTATAAAAAGAATATGAAGAAGATTTTTTTTTTATAATAAGTAAAGGCAAACATCTCAAAGTAGGCTACCTATGTGTTCACCCACTATTACAAATTATTTAATGAAATTCTTTCTTTTTTTTTTTCATTTTTAGCTTTTTGAATTTTCTTTTTTTTTTGGCTTTCTGGAATTTCTTTAAAATGACTTCCGGAAATATTCGTTGATACCTAGGAAGTTTGTACAGCTATATCCGTTTTGTTTACGATTCAATCTAGCATGGGAGATTGGGCGCACAATGACCACCTGTCTTCCCATTGTGTCTTATACTCACTGCAACTACTAAAACAATAGCTAAGTATTAAGTAACGGCTCGAGATTATGTCTAACCTTCTGATCGTAAGTTTAGATGTGATAATAAATATTTTGCCTGCATAACATTACATTAGATTGAGAGAACTTGAGGAAACAAAAGAAAACATGTTTGTTATGCAGATTTTAAATATATAAGTAGTTACCTAACTACGGGCCCTAGATTTATATGTACCTACTATGACTGGTCAGGTTAACTCGTATTGGATGCTATATGCTGACATACCTATGTTAAAATAAAAATTCTCACCCAAAACAGGTTGCTTGCATTATAAAATGTAGAACCACGAAATAGCATAGTAAACAGGCACGCCTTAGCAACCTATAATTTAGCCAGTTAGGTAAAGCGGCAAACACTGGCCAGCCCGGTTGCAACAGGCACTCCACTTGAGAATGCTTTTGCAACCCAAGCTGACCTAGACTAGACCTGCCATAGCCAAATATTGGAAGTATTGCTAATACTATCGAAGAAGAGTGCGCTGTAGGTATACTTTTTTTTTCTAAACAGACACGCCATAGCCACATATAATTTAGCCAGTTAGGTAAAGCAGTAAACACTAGTTAGCCCTATTGCTAGGCACTCCACTTGAGAATGTGGGCTTTCGCAACCGGGGCTGACCCAGACCTGCCATAATAGCAAACAATATTGGAAGTATTGCTAACACTATTGAAGAAGAGTGCGCTGAATATTGAACGGTTTTTGTTAAGTCAAGTTAAGGATGAGAGCTAAACTAAAATAAACTTCAATGTTTGTAAGGTACCAATTCAAACAGGTACAAAGCTGAAATAAATAGGTTTATGGGTAAATAAAGACTCAATGACACGTAAAATTGATGCATATTGCGTTACATCTAACTTTATTGATTGTTGACCTATACTTCCGTGTTGTTGACAACAGTGTGGTATTACTTACCATCTACTAATTCTTCTCAAGATTGCTAGCTGTATGTAGTACTTGAGGAGAACGTATACGATCATCTAGCAAAGATATCTATACTCAAATAGCCAATGCAATCTACCAAATATCATTAAACATTTCCCTTTTTGTCGTGTATTAGCTATACCTACTGGTGTAGGTATGATCTCAATTCGTGATAATATAACACTAAGACCTCTTTGCCTCGATTTCTGCAACTCCAAAGTTTTTAGCAGTGGTCCTACTTTCGCCATATCGTAGGCGAGTGATAAAGCTGCTTTCCATGAGTCGTAAAATCATGTGGGAATCATGCTAATTAGGTACATAAGTATTGTACAGAACAACCGTAAATACCGCAAAAAGAGTAAGAACAATAGGTACATAGGTAGATAGTACTAAAAATCTATATTACTTAATTTAAGTCGCTTGGTTTTCCCGGCTACAAAAAAGTTGATTGCTTAAAGTTTTATAGGTACCTATCATCCCAAAACATAAATAAAAGTTATACTTAAAAATGTACATCTCAATTGAAACTTTTTGTGTAGGTATCAATTAGGTGTGGTAGCAGTTAGTATAATATCCTAGAAGATATAACAAAATACCAATAAAATAATAAAGGTAAAAGTGACAGTGCTCAAAACACACATTTATTGATAGTTACTTAAGATTGAAAGTGGCATCTATTGGGACACTGTGCCCAGCACTGGTACCTTACGTACCTACACGTTTTTCAGCGCTCTTAGTTCTTACACCAAGTAGAGGTAGTATTTTACCTTTTAAACAATACAATAAATGTAAACAAATATTCGTGATTAATTGATTACCTACTTATAAGTATTTGTCTTTTATGTAGTTTTATCTTTTATGTTTGTTTACTCAATGAAGTCCAAACATACTGATTACTGGTATGCAACCACTTACATAAGTCGTGGACGTACTAAATACCATCCCGGGTGTCAGGAAAGGTGAAACTGGTTGGCAAAGATGTGGAAAGCCCTCTGAGGATGGCGATATTGCTAAAGCAGCGGGTTAGGCTGCCTATTTACGTGCAAGCAGTGTTTCAAAATTATGAATTTATAAAGCCTAGCCAACCTTTGTCATTTTTTAATAGTCCTATAAAATAATTAATAAGTTAATTAGTAAAGCCTAGGTAATATTTTACATCAATTGTCCCTGTTTCGACACGACACTTGTTAGGTACAGTGGGCCAAGAAAGTGGTCTACCAGTTTTGACAAATGTTTCTGTGAGCTCTAACGATCGCTAAGGTTGACACACATGGCGTGACGTAAATATCATATATAGAGAGAGCAATTATCACTGACATAATATTATTGCAATCGGAAATCGACCTTGTTGTCTCATGACGTTCAAACGAACCTCAACCGTAGAGTGGTAAACTACATTTTTGGTCGACTGTACTTAGGTGCATAACACATAAGTACTAATTATACACAAACTACTAAGATCATTTTTCATCGAAACATCAAATCAATACCTGAGCAATTCCCGTAAAGTTTGTACATTTGGATCACGTCTCCGATTTGGATAAAAATTGGTAGGCTGATAGAGTCCATGATGCTGAGCAAGATCCACTATAGGTTTCCCAAAATGTCCTAGGTTGATTGTATGAAACTTTCCTTTTTTGTTACCGAAAATGTATAGAAATCTGGTAACAAAAAAGTTCATACATTTCATTTCATATTTCATACAAACTACATAGGACATTTTGGGAAACCTAGTGGATCTTGCTGAGCATCATGGACTCTATCAGCCTACCAATTTTTATCAAAATCGGAGACGTGATCCAAATGTACAAATTTTTCGGGAATTGCACACCTAATTAATTAGTAAATTATTTATTTACATGAACATATTATTATTAAGTACGATTGGATTTTTTTACCGTATACTTGGTGGGTGCCATTGGCATTAGCACAATAGTAAACAAACCACATTCTGCATCAATGTCATATTAAATTTGTTTGTTAGAAACTTACTTATAATTGTAAGTTATACTGTATAAGTAAGTTTCTTTATGGCTTGGGTTCTATGCTATGCTTCACTATGGGGACAGAAAATCACACGAACTATATTCAATTGTTTTTAACCCCCGCCGCAAAAACGACGGGGTGTTATAAGTTGGACGTGTCTGTCTGTCTGTCTTTGACATTGTAGCTCCCGAACGGATGAACGGATTTATATTTTATTTGTTTTGTTTGAAAGCCGAATTAGTCGGGAAGTATTCTTAGCCCTATGTTTGATGGAAATCGGTGAAAAGCTTTTTCAAAATTAAAATTTTGTGGTTAGGCATTTATATAGCTCTATAGCTATCACTATTTGGAAGCAAAGTTACTAGGTAATATGCTTTGTGACGAGATAATTTGTGGAAGTGAGTCACCACGGCCGGAGGTGGGTGCAGCCTCGCCGGACTATACATGGGCTTGTGTAGGCGAAGTGGCCACGTACTCCTTTGACAGTTTCTTCTGCCATCTTGTATAAAATAGTACATTACATCAGAGGCCGGGAAAATGAGGATTTCCGGCCAAGTGGGTATATACGGCCGAGCGAGCGTGCGAGCGAGGCCGGATAGGGATACGAGGCCGGGAATCCGTTTTCACGCCGAGGCATGTATAGTGCTTTTCTCAAACATACAATGAAATAAAAAAAAATGCTCTAAAGGACAATATTTTATAAAAAAAAAGTTACTTTGCAGGCCTAGGCCTGAAAAATATTATGAAATCCCTTTACAGTCCTCTCGAGTTGTTGCGCCCAAAAAGCGATACTTCCCAGCCCATTTTAAGGAACGTAAAGACAATATTTCATTGCATGTTTGAGAAAATATGTTTTTCAGTACAGATGGTGTTTTTTCTACGCACTAGTACGAGAAGTGGTTCATTATATGCCAGGTCGAAACTTCGGAGGCTCATCTGTACTGAAAAACGTCGTACGATACACGTGCGAAAAGGAAATTCGTAACTCGTGTCGATTTAAAACTCTCCCTTCGGTCGTGTTTTAATCTATCGCGACTCGTTTCGAACTTCCTTTTTTACGCACTTGTATCGTATCGTGCCACAGTTTCGTTTTCTTTCAACCCCGTATTTGCCAAGAGTGGCACTGAAGCTTTAGTAGTTTCATGTGCTCTGCCTACCCCTTTATGGGATACAGGCGTGATTGTATGTATGTATCGTAATGTACTATTGTGTCAAAATATTTCATTTTAATACAATCGTTTAGGTGGCGTCTGTTGAAGGCGTAGGATGATTTTAAGGATTTTTTGACCTTGCCCCTTTGCCCCGAAAAGTAACAAGTCTGAAAAGTACAGTCGGGGTGAAATATTGTGAAACTTGTCTCTGTCTGTACTTTTCGTTATACATGCTCATCACTCATCGAAACAATTCAATGAACCCCATATGCAATGGGGTGGCGATATGGCGATATTTTACAGAGTTCCTATTGCCACCTCCTTTCTCCATCATCGAATCAATTGATATTGTGATGTTACATTGTCCTACAATTTATTACGTATCCCGAATTCCAGCTCATTAGATACTGGATAGTGACTAGTGAGTCAATTTAACATGCAAGATGTAATTACATAAAGACAACACGACATTTAAAAATAAAAGCTACAAATATAAAATTTGTTATCCCAAGTTATGATTGATTAACCCTTTACGTAAGCTTCCCGCGTTACATCAGGGATCGGCAACATTTTCGTCGCCAGTGAAATTGCTCATTACGTTTGGTTACCCACTATTAATGATTACCTTATTCGCGCGTTACCACAAAATTATAGGCTGGTAGCGTCGCTGAAGCGAGAAATTGTGCAACGTATTGAGCCTCGCTGTGGAAATTATTATTAGCAATAATAAATGCTATGTATTTAGAATTTACATAATGGAGTTATACCGCTTAACATTTGGCAATATTAGCTTTTGTTACGATGATCTCGTCCGCTTACCTACTAATCATTATTAAATATAAATATGCAACTTTCTCGGAAAAACTTCCGCCTAAGGAATAACAGTTCCGTTTTATAAAGGTTAAACAATATGTGTGCTAAATTTTATTTAAGCCTGTGATAGATATATTTTACTTAGTCAATGAGGTTAATTATTATTATGAGATTGTGAGTAGCTAAATAATCTAAATATTGTGATTTTATAATTTCGATATTACATTTTTAAACAAATTAATCTCCTATAGTTCAAAAACATCCTAAATATTTTGTCATTTCTCTTCCATACAAAATATACTGTCACAAGGATTTTGCCAGGTATATCAGTTTGTTTATAGCTAGTTAAGCAGAGAATGAAAACAGAGCGAAAAATGTAAACGTCATTAAGCTGTCGGCTCTAAACACTAAAACACGTCGCGACTATAATTAGCATACGGCATACGCCAAACGCACCGCGACGAATCGCGCTCACTTTCTCTCGAGTTTGTTTCCACGCACCAATTGTTGGGTACACCTGACTTTGCGTTTGTGTACTGGTTATCAGTTGCGTAAAACTTGTACAAAGTATTGTACATGAATTAAAAATGCTTAATGAGTTTAATGGTTGATTGGCATGATGACTAAGGTAACATACCCCATAATGGACGGTGATGCCATTATGGACAAAAAAACACAAATCCTTCAAAATAAGTATCTTAAATTAGTTTTTAAAAACTGATGGCTATGTACCATAAACTAGAGTTGTAGAGCTGTTTCATTTCGAAGTTTCAATTAATTCGGTTATTTCTGAAGGATTTGGCGACAAGATAAAATTCACCAGTTTACTGAAAAAAATATGAAGACGAATTCTTAGTAATGTTGCTAAGAAAGTTGAGTTCATGTATAAAATAATAAAAAAATAATACTCGGTGTAAACTTGAATGAGTTTTACTTACTGCATTAAGCATGAGATAAGGTATAAAACATACTAGTTTGTTGCTCCAAAGATATAAAGAAATAGCGTTATTTTGCGAGTGTCCATTACTGGAACCGAAAAACTGCGTACCTCCTATGATGGACAAGGAACAATTTACAAAACCAAAATTTATAAGAAACGATCCTATGATAAAATAACCCAAACTAATTTTATTTGGGGTATATAAAATTGACTCATTGAGTATCAGTTGGCTTTAAAAGTAAAATTTTAAACTTATTTCACTGTCCATAATGGGGGATCCATTACTGGAGAACTGCCGTCCATAATTGGAGAAAAAACACCTAGTTTTAATTTGTTAACTATGAAGAAACCAATGGGAGTATCTATTCTGCAATACGCTTGAAATATCAAAGAAGGATAGAACATTCAAGATTTAACACGCTTAGCGGTAGAATTTTTACATTTATCAGTGAAATATCAAAAACAGGCGAAAATTATTCTTAAACTGTCCATGATTGGGTCCGTTACCTTATGATAAAAATGATTATGAAATGATTTCCAATTTCCAATACATGTTTTAGTTCAAGCTCACAATTCACATCATTTTTAAAAATCAGTACAATATAGATTTATCTACCTTTCTTTGATATTATTTAACTTTGTCTTAGGTTTAGAGAAAAATAATGTAAAAAAGAATCAAAACAACTACTGTGTCGATTAATATATGTATTAATTATTATTTCTTAAAGGGTACCAAAAATAACAATTGAGTTGAACCGAGTTTAAAGTTATACCTGTTTAAATTCATTATTTAACATTGACATTGAATTTCCGAGCTAAAAAACAGCCATTTGTCACAAGAAGCTGATAAAAAGTGTAAACAACCTTCCGTAGTTACGCTCCAACAGCTTATACGTTTCTTGTAATGGTAATGTTTTAAGTAAGTCATTTTTTATTCATTAAGAACACAATTCAATTTTATTAACAGTCATTAAGATCTTACTTAGTATAAAAGTTGATTGAGTTCCATGGTAAAATGTTGTTTTCATTAATCGTTAATCTATCCTATTGATTTAAATCTTGGGAACAACCCACAAAAAAACCATCATTAATAAAATACCTAAGGTTGTTTGGAAAATATCGTAAGCTACTTTTTTTTCATTGAAAGTCTGCATTTTTAAATTGGATTCCTGTTTAGTGGTACAAAAATATATTTCCTTAGGTATCTATTTATGGGGTCCATATTGGCTCATATAAAATTATTTGTTATAAAATTATTGTTTATACCGATTTGTGCTCCGAATGATCATTTCTCATAATTTTATTTATCATAATTTTGTTTCATTATTATCAATAGTACTACTATCACTGTTCATAATAATCATTTAATCGAAAATTTTTAATCATAAATTCTATACAAATATTTAATAACATTCATAATTTTGTGTTTAGGAAAATCATTCATCATAAAATTATTTAAAAAGTTTTGGGGAAGTTCTATGAAAAACTTGTGCCATTTATAGAAGCGCGATTGAAGCTTTTACAGTGACATATACAATTTACATTAAAAATTCGTTTCTGGTTCGCTCACGGTCAACCTAACACGCTCCTCCTCGCTACGCTCGTCGTCGCACCTAACTGGACTGTCACATGTGATGTCTGTTCTGTTAACAATAATATAACGATAAATTATATTACTCGCAATCGTTATGATCAATAAGTATATAAACATAAACATTAGTATAAAACGTATTTATGATGAATGACATTATGAACATAAGTCATTCGAAGTTACGATAGTTATTAACATAAAATTGTTATAAATAATGATCGTTATAATGTAAAATTTTATGAGAAACATTTTCGGACTACCAATAATCTGTATAACAATTTTATATGAACTTTGGCGCACCCCTATTTATGATTTATGCCTATAATCCATCCAAAATTTCTTAAGTACCTAGAACATATTGTTCTATTTTAAGGTTTTTAGAAAACGATCTATTTTTAATGCACTGCATGTGCTATTATGATTGCTATTAATAGCTTTCTAGTGTTTTTCTAACTATCTCACGTACTGTGTGTATGAGCATGCGTCACAATTAAGTTGTCTCACTTTCAAGGTCGCACACTAGAAACGGGCGTAGAAACTAGAGCAGTTTTCTATACGCCTAACAAAGGCCCGAGATCTAGTCTTAAGGATTTAAGTTTATCAAAACTATCAAAAGGTACAATATAAGGCGTGTTTAAGTACAAAATAACACGTTAGGTACTACTTCTGAATTAAGCTGTTTACCAAAAATGAATCTGAACCTAAAGTGACCAACCCCTGGACTGAAATAGTAGATTAATATTGGAAGTTTATAATCTAATATTTTTCATAAGCTGCTAGCTGGTTGCTTCTTAAACGCGTTTAATTATTTTTATTTTGTTTCCAAAGTGTGTCGATATAAGATGTCCACATTGTCCACAATATCTTGGCGCTGATTATAAGCGATGAATGTTAATCACAAACAGTACCTAATTAGGCTCCAGTAGGTAAAGTAACAAACAGTAATTATTAGGCTGCAGTGGGTATAAACCTAACCTGAACATTCTGCTACAGAAGACAGTTTTATTTTTTCTGCTCATGTACCGATACAAAAACACGTTACTTTAAAACTTACACTTTCAGCCGAAATCGCGCTATCACTAAGCGATATTCCAAACACGCAGAGGCAGCAGACGAGCGCACTGATTTTTCTAACCATTTTAAATGCACACACACACAACCAATTTGAAAAACGAACACCTGTTTATGATTCGAATATTTTAAAAGTTTTTTTTTAAGATATAATGGCACGTGCAGCGAAAGGTGCGCGACCGACCGCGGTATGGAACGCAACTCGATATGCGCGGATTTTTGAAAGGCGCGCGTAGGAGGGCTTCCCGCGGATTTCGTATGGCGACGTTCCTTTACAAGCAACTGGCGGTCGCTTGGCAAATTTTAAGTAGTGTTGTTAAATTTATCTGATATCAGGATTAGTATTTAGTGCGTTAATATCTAGTGATCGCGCGTTATGGCAGCTTGATAGTTGATGATTTAGTGGGCTAGTCTGCAATGACGACGTGAATTAGATTTCAGTCGGACTTCACACTATGCATACATTACATATATCCATCACAATGATAGGTGTCGAAAGAAAACATTACCAAATTTACCTTGTACATTGGATATCTATTAGGTACACAAGATTTAGTAGGCTTCAAAAATTCTACGTCCTATTTGATTAACCCATTAACGGCTAGCGGTGCCATACGGCATCGCTTTTCCTGTGCTTAGTATTTCGCTAAGGTTACAATTATTGAAAAACTAAACAGATTTTTGATGAATTAGATACCTAAGGGTACCAGTTATCACTATAACCACATATATTGTAGCAATTTGGATTATATCTACTAATTTCGAGTACCCAAAAATATAGCATCTAAAAATGGGCAAATTCTTCATGTTCGGTCTGAGGAAAATGGTCAAAAATGGTTTTATTTCTAGTAAAGTATAATTTAAATGCATTTTATTCTATTTTGGTATATATTATTGATCCGATGGTACTCAAAAACTATTAAATTTTAATTTCACTTTCCGTGTATAGCACGGCAAAATTTGCCGATGCCGTACGGCATCAGTAGCCGAGTATGTTGTCTTTTCAAATGATATAATATTACGTGTATTATGTTTTAATTCCTCTTATGTTTTAGCGTTTTGATTAGTTTTAGACTATTATTGTCCTATTTCAACATATCTAGTGAAATTGCTTCAAGAAAAGTAAGGTTTTGAGTTATAACATCTATGTTGGTCCTCTTTCCCATACAGTATATCAAGGTTTAACCCACTTGGTTATAAATTAATTTCTAACAACACTGGTTGAGATTAAGATAGGATGATGGCGTGGTAGGATGATGCTTTTTACAGCTAAGAAATCTCAATACCGGTATCAATTTAATTAAAAGCTTCATATAGTATAACCTTACACCGGAGCTTCATATACCTCGTTTTTAGCCATTATAGAACAATTAGGATGTCAATGCTACATTGTGATGAAGATTTTGGTCACTTAGTGGTTACTAATAATATACAGATATATTCAGACTGTTTCACAAACGGTTTAGAACAAAATTAGTGCGATCAATATAAAGCAGTTGGCTATGTCTGGAATCTACCTAAACAATCAGTCATTCTCTGGTACCATGCGCTGAGGGTGTACCTCCTAGATGGGTCTTATAATAGTGTAAAAAACAATCCAGATAACGTAGTTGCCAGTACGATTTAGGCCTTTATCCTTAATGTACGTAAAACTTACAAGTTACATAAATATTTAAAAAATAACAACTTGTAATTGTTGACACGGTACAAGGCTAGAGGTGCCATACGGCATCAGTATTTTTCTCCAAAACTATTGGTCCGATTTAAATTTTAACTTTCGGTCTCTGATCCTGGAGAGAAATATAGTAATATATTTAAAAATTATCAAAATCGGCGACATGAAAAAAAATCAGCCGTTAATGGGTTAAGCTACATCTCTACACTATAAGTCTCTAAACTACATATCTTATCAATTACATATAAATCTTGTACCGACCTAGCTACCGCAATATTGACAAATGGTGAATGTCAAATAACAAATAAGATTAAGGTCTTATCACAATTATCACTAATTCTGCGGTAATTTCATTCGTCGGCCGATAATGATAACTAAGTGTAGGTATGTAAACAAACCTGCATTAGTGTGACAGATACGGTTGATCAGTTGTTTACTGTCTGGGATAGAGTGCGCACGTTGAATGAGCAATGGACTCGTGGGAGAACGATGAAGCTATACAGCGATTCAGGGAATATTTGAAGATACCTAGCGTGCACCCGGATGTCAACTACGGTGAGAAACTTAAGTATGTAGGTATATAATTTAAAAAAAAAGTTGGATAATTAGGTACGACTAATTAAAATACCTAAGTATACTTCAGCATAGGTAATAACAATAAGTAATAACTTATACAAACAAACAAGAAGACACTGTACTTAATATGTTGCATTACCTGTTGCTACATATTACTACTAGCTTTTTCCCGCGGCTTCGCCCGCGTAATAAAAGTAATCATATTCAAACGTTGAACCTTGGGTCCCCCATTACACCCCCTTAAGATGTGAATTTTGAAAAATCCTTTCTTAGTGCTCCTCTATACCCCATAAGGAATCTACGTGCCAAATTTGGAATCTCTAAGTCCAGCGGTTTTGGCTGTGCGTTGATATGTCAGTCAGTCCGTCAGTTTCTTCTTTTATATATTTAGGCTATTTATAAATTCGTTACTTAATGTATTTTAGTTCGATAATGTTAGCTTTTAAAAATAGACTGCCAGCCTTCTCTAACCTTACTTTTATTTATCACAAATATCACAATAGCTTAAGTTATAAGTATAGAAATAATCATAATGATAACGAGTTGCGGTAAACTGGTACCCTGCATAACTTGTATAATTTCCTACTTTCTGCTGAAACTAAAAATACTCAGCCTAAGTTCCTGTATCTTTTGCAGATGGTTGTGTGGAATTTCTGAAGCGGCAAGCCAACGAGCTCGATCTGCCCATGGTGGCTCACGAGCTGGTACCGGGGAAACCCGTGGTGGTGATCACATGGGAGGGCAAAGACCCACGGCTCCCGGCCATACTCCTCAATTCACATATGGACGTCGTCCCTGTTTATGAGGTATATACAATTTTTTTCGGTCGCCGTAACGACACATTGCAAGGTAAGACGACTCGGACACAACAGCTGCCGGCCATGTTAGTCAACTCTGCACAGCGGGATATTTCTGAATCGGCAAGCCAGCGAGCTCCACCTGCTGGCGGTGGTCCACGAGCTGACACTGGGGTCCCGAGTCAGTGCTCAACTAATACATGGACATCGAGTCTGTTTATGAGGTGGGCTTTTTCAGAAGTTGGTCGTAACGTACCTCATTGCATACTGCCGGCCTGGTATCCGGCAGCAGTCGGATAAGGGCCATTTTTTTCAGAGTTGTCCACCCCACTTATTTTTTTGGATTTGGAAATTTTTATGTGGTTTCCACTCATAATCGCGAGTTCTTTCAATTCTAATAGGAGAAAAAAAGTGTTTTTTTCCCATTCCGTTACCATTTTTCATACATTTTGTATGGCGGTAACGGATTGGAAGGTTCCAAAAAATGTATGGAAATCTTGGGACATTTTTTTCTCCTACCAGGATCGAAAGACCTCGCGATTCTGAGTATTAATCGCGTAAAAAAATGGCCCATAAGCTGGAGATTTTTCTCCCAGGCGGCGACATACGGACTAAATACAAATTAATTAGTCAATAGATCTTCAGTAAATCTATGGTAAAGACATTCAGTCAGTCATTTGAGTTCGCACATTGCTTTAGCTACTAGCTTTTTTAACTCAGACATGACGTTTCGATCTTCAGTATTGAGACAACTAATTAATAGACATGAGTTTTTTGTTTACCTATTGCTTTACAGCAAATCTTAGTTATGTTCTCCATGATTTTGGGATGCATTCTTCTTCTAGGAATGCTGGACTCATCCACCCTTTGAAGCTAAAATATCCGAAGAGGGTTACATCTACGCCCGCGGCACCCAGGATATGAAGAGTGTGGGGATGTTCCACCTGGAGGCTGTGCGGAGACTGAAGGCAGCTGGCGTCAGGTTGAAGAGAACTGTCCACGTATCTTTTGTTCCTGGTAAGAAAGCACGTTTAAAATCCCAAAGTATTTTTTTTTCTTTGTAATCATATTATGTTATCAAGGGAAAATGTGTATTTACAATCAATGCTCCATAATAAATAATATAATAATCGGGGAAACTAATAAGAGGTAATTCCTAAAGTGTGTCTGTACTTTCCCGGAAGAACATTGACACCTTCGAACATAGTGACAATAATAAAAAAAAGCTAAGTCCAGAGAAAACTAATTTTCCGAGCTTTTCCAATACCTTTTTCTGGTAGAAATCAGCGACTTCTACTTAAATTGTGCGTTTCGTATGACTCTTACGAGTCTTACGGAATTCACTTAAAAATATTGCTAGCAAAGTCAAAGTGGTTCAAAAGCTCGGAAAAATGCACAATGCTTCCGGAATAACGCCATTTACCATTGTTTCTGTTTTTTAGACGAAGAGATTGGTGGAGAGCATGGGATGAAAGCGTTTGCTCAGTCGGAGCAGTTTAAAGCCTTGAACGTGGGGTTTGGACTCGACGAAAGCTGCCCGACTACGAACTCGAAGGTGATTCAAGCTTTCAATGGGGAAAAAACCAATCGACGTAAGTCACATAAGAGGTGCCACATTGTCAATTGCTTTTGTTTTTCATTGATATTTAATTAGGGCCAGATGCCTCAATCCCAGGTAACAGACACATCGACGACACGCAACAGAGGTGCAACGTCCCATTCGATATTTTAGCAAACGCTTTTACAATGATAGACGGTTTGATACAGCCGTTCATCGGATCGGATAAATAATGTGAAAATTCACTTAGGGCCACTTGCACCAAAGAAAATGGAGGGTTAACCCACCATTTTATATGGAATTTGTATATAAAAAATATAATAAAAGTTGAGTTATGCGAGCCGGCTACTAACTTATTATTTCTACACAAATTATAACAAAAGAAATGTTTGTTTAGCTTAGATTATTTTAATAGGTTACTACATTGTCTGCACGTTAATTTTATTGTCCGCATCCACTGACATCGCATTCATTATTGGCTTCGTGCGAAGTGCATGGAGGGGGTAAGCAAAGCGATCGCAGTGCTTGCGGTGGTCAAAATCGACACTGATTGTGGTTGTCATCTATCAAAACTCATAAAGTATAATACAATGTGTAATGTTTGATATGGGGCATCAATGTTGTTTCGTTGTTAATTGTAAAAATAATGGCATAAATGGTCGTTGCACGTTCTAAGCGTTTCTTAGAGCACACTGGAAATTGGATCAAAGAACTAAATGGATAGCTACGGTGAAAAGAAAACGTAAGTGACATGTCAAAACAAACCATTATAATAAATTATATTTAAGCTTTGTTTACCTAATATTGTTCAATACGCTGTTAGTATTTTTCCTACCGTAAAAGATTATGCTTAAAGATTCAGGCCTAGCCTGGGAATAGGCCCGTGTCGGAAATTTCTGCGGCCGCGGACATGACTGGGTACTTACTTTTAGATTTGTTTTATATGGCATTAACGGGACGGAGGTTTAGCGAATACCATATCACTAGCTCGAAGAACTTGTACCATTACTCCTATGTTCTTCAAGATTCCTTATATGCCCTGCCAGCACCAATTTATTGACTCTTTCTGTAGTCTGGGGTTGGAAGTTTATACCGTGAGTAATGCTTTGGAAACTGATTTTTGGTATTATATCCATGTCTTTATAATCTATCTACCTAAATTACACTTGAAATAGTAGCTCTTGTTATTCGATTTATTTAAAATTAACGAAAAATCGTTAAAATATAATGTTTGTTTACATGTAATTTTTTGACATTTTCCACTTCCAGTTCACATGGTAGTGGGCGTAATTGTCGTGCACGTAGCCAATAACTCGTTAACATTCGTATTCTTGCTTGTTTGTTATCTACGCTGCGACGAATCTGAACAGAACGGTCAAAATAACTTGTTTCTAAGCCGCTGTTCATTATATTAACGATTTCTACCCACTTTTTTTGCCATGCATGCAAAATTGTAACTAGTAGTTAACAAATAATAACTTGCAAACCTTTGTAAACCTAAATATGTATTATGTATGAACTGCACGCTAGCCATAATAGTTATTTGTTATACAAGGGGGCAAAGTTGTATTTTAACGCCGAGTGTGGAATTGAAATACGAGCAAGTGAAAGGATTCTATAGTTGAACCACGAGCGAAGCGAGTGGTTCGAGAATAGAATCCTGAACTTGCGAGTTTTTTAACACACGAGAAGTAAAATACATTTGCACCCGAGTGTAACACAAAACTTTTCCCCTTACTATAGCGAGGAAACTACAACGCAAAAAATGAATTTATCACTGCTTCCAGTAGTTCCACAGGTGGTAAATCATCTTTATTACTAGATTCACCTACTTTTATCAATTTTAAAGCAGTTAATTTGACTTTATTCAAAGTCAAATTACTTTACCCACTAGTGGATAAAATGCGTTTTTACCCGCTGGTATTAAAGGACAAAACACGTGTTTTCGAGCTAGTGAGGGGAAAAATATCTTTACTTATATAAAATTAACATCTCATGTAAGCGTATTTTGTAAATTCTTTATGAGATAATAAATGTCTTAAACCAGAAAAAATATTCCTTAATAATTGAGTAATTTTTGTAAACCTACCTACTTTAAATGCACGTTAGTCTATAAGACTAACGATAAATTGTATTCTCAAGTAAGTGAAGTTTGTAAATTCTTTTTGGGAATAAAGATCTTTAACCGCATTTGACAGTTGACAGCCCACTAACCCTGAGTTAAGTGGTTGGTGCAAGTGGGCTTTAGACTGGAATTTGGGGCAGTTAAAATAAGTATGTGGTCTTTTCTCGAAATGGGGAAAAGGAAATTCTTTTCAGTTGATGTCGAAACCACGGCCCGCTGCTGGATCTTGCCGGAATTGAAGCATTGAATTTTAACACAACACAGTCTACCTTTTAAGTAAAGTTTTGGGCCTTTTTCTGTGTCTGTGACCCATTTGATATCACATTCGTATGAGTCGAGTTGACATAATGTGTTGAGTTGACAAAACTTAGGAAAAATTAAACTAAGTATGAGTAAGACCTAGATAACAATTATTTATGTACTTATTTAGCAATAGAAACACCTGTCAGCACAGCGCTCGGCTGTCGAGATGTTAATCCATGAGGAACTTGCTTTAAAATAACTTACAACATTAGTAGGAAAATAAAATTGCATTAAGTAGAAAAATGTCAGATGTCACATCGTTGTTTGTTATGCAGCAAATGCTGTGAGAACAAATACTGCATAGTATTTATTGTTTTCGGTGTTTATTTTATTTTTATGACCTCTCAAAGGCATACACTACATTATGTAATTATGTGTACATAGCACAGCGAAATTGTGCGACTTCATAATAGGCTAGTTTCCTACTAGTCAAATTAGCTTCTTTTTAAGAACTGCAAAACGATTTGCTAATATGGAATTACTATGAAATTGTGACGCGACTTTGACTTATTAAATAGAAATTATGTTTAAACGTAACCACTATCCATATTTTTCTTCTAATTATGTGGTGCTTTATTTCGTGCACTGCATAAAATATTTTATTTTAAGTACAGGAAACTAGCCTATTATGACACGTACAGTCAACCAATTGGAACCCTAGGCCACCGTAGAACTATGTCATAGTCACGTTATAAATCAGATTGTAAGAAATCTCTCATTGCTTGTCATTTTGGCATGGTTCTAGAGTGGCCTAGGGTTCCAATTGGTTGACTGTACCTACGAGTACTGCGGCAATATCACACGATTTTGGGTCGGTTGCTTTAGATTTAGATGGATAGAAGAAACAAGTTCATCTATTTGTATGGCGGCCGAGCGTGTCAGATGGCGGCGTTCAGTTTAGGTTGAGAGAGGGACGAATAGCAGTTCCATAGCTCCGTCCCTCTCTCTTAACCTAAACTGAACGGCTTTAGCACTTCTTGGTAGCCCCCCTGAAGTTGTTACTTGCCTGTGATTTTAAATATGTCTCAGGCCCTTGAGTGTTGTGGTCAGTTGCACTGCATAAAACCACAAACCATTCGTTACCGAATCTTAGTTCGCATGTATTGACGGGAATTTCCACTTCTGCTTCGTTACGTTGATGTGTCTGTTAACTGTGGTTGATGGCGTTGATGCAACTGGTCCTTAGTTATTCCCCTAAAATAATCATCTAATCAGTGGCCTTAGGAATAATACAACTTAATGAATATTCCAGAGTTGAAAGTAACCTGCAGAGGAAAGCCTGGACATGGTTCGTTACTTCAGCCTAACACAGCAGGGGAAAAGGTAATAAAAATACACACATACCTCTACACAAACTTTTGTATTTCTAAAAATGTTAGGTATTTATAGTACGTGAAATTGCTTAAATTTCGGTGCCTTTTTAGGGTTCCGTAGTCAACTTGGAACCCTTATAGTTTCGCCATGTCTGTCTGTCCGTCCGTCAAAAAGACGTCAGTGACTGGAAAGCTGAAATTTGGTACCAATCGTACTGGTATAGTATATCAATCACGCCGACAAAGTGCAAAAATAAAAAGTAGAAAAAAATGTTTTATTAGGGTACCATGCACGTAAAGTGGGAGTGTTTTTTATTTCATTTCAACGATAACGTGCGATATATTGTTGGATAGGTATTTAAAAATGACCCTCTAACTTTTGAACAATTAGTTTAAAAAATATAAAATACGGGAAACTACGGAACCCTACACTGAGCGTGGCCCGACACGCTGTTGGCCGGTTTTTTTAACAACTACGGGGTTGAAAGTAAAAGAAATTGTCATATTGCAGTGACAGGTTGAACACACAATTTAACCCATAGCTCAAAGTCGATTCCTACTACACCCACGGGTAGAAAGGGATGGCTGTGTTAGATGTGCCTGTGAAAATGACGGATGAAATATGTGATTGTCATTTGTTTTTCTTGTAATTTTTAACCCCCGACGCAAAAACGAAGGGGTGTTATAAGTTTGACGTATCTATCTGTTTGTCTGTCTGTCTCTCGATCTGTCTGTGTGTGTGTCTGTCTGTGGCATCGTAGCTCCCGTACGGATTTATATTTAGTTTTTATTTTGTTTGGAAGCTGAGTTAGTCGGGAGTGTTCTTAGCCATGTTTCATGAAAATCGGTCCACTATGTCGGGTTTTTTTTTTCAAGATTTTAATACCTATTGTGGTTATAGGTACAAATATATACATACATAGAGTTATTTGAAAATATCTTTTTCTCAAACATGCAATGAAATATTGTCTTTACGTTCCTTAAAATGGGCTGGGAAGTATCGCTTTTTGGGCGCAACAACTCGAGAGGACTGTAAAGGGATTTCATATTATTTTTTAGGCCTAGGCCTGCAAAGTAACTTTTTTTTATAAAATATTGTCCTTTAGAGCATTTTTTTTATTTCATTGTATGTTTGAGAAAAGCACTATACATGCCTCGGCGTGAAAACAGATTCCCGGCCTCGTATCCCTAGCCTATATACCCACTTGGCCGGAAATCCTCATTTTCCCGGCCTCTGATGTAATGTACTATTACCTAATGTTTTGTTTTCCTTTTAGCTTCATTTCGTGTTGGACAGATTTATGATGTATAGAGCAGGAGAAATGCAAAAACAAGCACGAGGCGGATGGGTCGGCGACTTGGTCACCATCAATTTAACTCAGATTGAGGTAAGATAAGAATGTGTGGTAGGTAAGTTACTATTCCATTGTAGGTAGTTATTAAGTAAGTTATGTGTATATTATATGGATATAGCTCAATTTAATGAAGCTTCGAAAACATTTGAGAATTATGTATCGTTAGCCAGACATCATAGAACAGGGGTGCCTCAGGGTAGTATAATGGGACCATTATTATTTCTCCTTTACATAAACGATTTGCCTCAAGCAATACGATTCCCGACTATTTTATTTGCTGACGATACCACTATATTAGTTGAGTGTACTGATCCTATGACATATGAACGAGATATAAATACTGCTTTAGCCGACGCTGTGGCGTGGTTAACTGTTAATAACTTAAAAATTAATATGGACAAAACAAATTATATTAAGTTTCGTACCAAGCAAAGCAAAGACAAAAAGTTAAACATAATGTATAATGAAACTGTGTCAAACAAGTTAACACCACCATGTTCTTGGGTTTAAAGGTCGATGAAAACTGTGATTGGGAGGAACATATCAAGACAGTATGTTCGAAGGTGAATAGATTCAACTACGCGCTTAAGAAAATGAAACATATTTCATCACATGAAACTGCTCTGTTGGTATACCATAGTTACGTGTGTTCAGCGCTAAGATATGGATTAGTTTTATGGGGAAACTCACCAGACGCCCTTAAGGCCTTTATAGCCCAAAAAAGATGCATAAGAGCAATTTGGGGTCTTCACCCACTGGAATCTTGTAAGCCAATATTTTGCGAAAATAAAATTCTTACTTACAATGAATAATGAGAATAAACGTACAATTACACATAAACCATTAAATTTACCTGTAGCAAAATTACAAATTTTTAAGAAAAACTCATATTATATGCTTAGCAAAATTTACAACCAGATACCTAAGGAAATTGAGAAATTGCCTACAAGCATTTCATAAAGGTTTATATATTGCTCTAGATTTTAAATTTTTGACATTTTACTTTCGATTGCATTAATGAAAATAATTATTAGGTATTTTAATTTTATTTATGATCATGTTTTGGAATTGACTTTTTACTCCAATTGCTGTTTTTATGTATGATTTGCTATAGGTATAATATTTTAATTTACGTGATTATTCCGATACTGTATAAATATTACTCTAATTGGTGAACTGAAAAAATGACTTGTATATATTATAGATTAAGATCATCATTTGCATGTCACTTTGCGACGAGGTAGTTGATACTCACTTTTATGTAAAAATATGTAAACCTGCATGCACACTATCTTATGCAAATAAATGAATTATGAATTATGAATTATGATACTTACCTAAGTGCTGCCTCATTTATTTAACTAACTTAGGAGGGTACTAATTAGTGAATAATTTTATACCTATTGATTTTTTTATTATTGTTAATTTCTTTTACCCAAGCATTATCAGATCTGTCTCAGATGCTCAGAAGTTAAGTTAGATTTAAGTTATATTGCAGTGCCCTACAGGGTTTTATAGCTGAGCAATAAAGATTACTGATTACTCAGCGAAATAACTTTCGAAACAATAACGAACTAACGTTTTACAACTTATGAGTACCTAACTCCTATTTTATGCACCCTGCAAATATTCTCAACTGGTAGTCTCTAGGCGCGTTATGCCTTATAAATTTATTAAACGCAGGAACTTAAAGTGTTATTTATACCTATTGCAAATATATTTTCACCACACCAACTGCATTGCATTTTATCCACAAGAGTGCAAAGTAGGTAATTTCATACAAATTTTAACTTGATTATTTGAGGTATCTGATATCATTTACCTATAAATGATTATTTTGAATCATAAATATTGAACAAATTGATAGATTAGATTTAATTGGATGTTTTATAGTCAGTAAAAATATTGTTCGTTTTGGTGTGGTGAAAAATTTTGTGTTTCACTCGGCGACAAAGTTTGCTTAATCTTCGTGCCTTGAAGGGTTTCAACGCTCAATATTCCACTTTTTGAACCAACTATTATCTTAAAAATGTATTAAACCCATCTGATACAATAAAATTTGAGATAATTAGTAGACATTATGCCTATATCCAGAACTTCCCCGTTGGTTTCAGGGTGGCGTTCAAATCAACGTGTTACCAGAGAGCCTTAGTCTTTATTTTGATGTCAGAATACCGCCCACAATTGACCACGACGATTTTGACAATATGGTAATTAGTAGTATCTACTAGCATTCGATGCATTTTTCCCCCTTAGAGCAGTTTCGCACTCCATGCAATTCGAATCCGATCCGGATCTTATTTTCACGGATGCGTTGTGCGTAAATAAATAGTTCTACGGCTGTGACGGATTTTATATTCAGGGACTTGGATCGGATTCGGATCTAACGCAGTGTGAAACTGCTCTTAGATTGTAATCCGTTTTCCAATTTCGATATGGATTTTTGGCATTATTTTATTGGTTTGTTTGCCAGTGTCAAAATATTCGGACAATTTTTATTTGAATAGGAAATCTTATGTTCCGTTTAAAATTTTCTTTTTTCTGTCTCTTTTCGTCTAGATGCCTTATATATAGATGATACTGATTTTTGTTTTCCAATAAACAGATCAGGAATTGGTGTAGAGAAGCGGGTGAGGATGTTACCTTCGAGTATGTCGGGAATAACGCCTCGGTCGAGATCACAAACATTGACGAATCCAATCAGTTTTGGACAGCTCTTCTTGGTGCAGTTAGAGAAATGTAAGTTCACTAGCCTGTACCTTTTAAATGTTGTATGGGTATTGTATTGTACTCGTACTTAGGTGTTTAGCAGTAAGCTGACTGAGAGATTTTTTTCTATATCGGTGGTTAGTACCTCTAATGCCTACGGCTCGCCTTATGGCAGTCATATAGCAGTCTCCGTATACTACAGGTGCCTGCAACTCCCGTGTTGCATGCGCGTTGCCGACCCTTACACTCGGCACTTTCGATGAGCTCTAGCAATCTCACTCATCGGCATCGGCAGGAACACAATACTGTATAACCTAACCACAAAATTAAAATTTTGAAAAAACCCCCGACCGTGACATAGTGGACCGATTTTCATGAAACATGGCTAAGAACACTCCTGACTAACTCAGCTTTCAGACAAAAAAAACTAAATCAAAATCGGTACATCCGTTCGGGAGCTACGATGCCACAGACAGACACACACACAGACAGACAAACAGACAGACAGACAGACAGACAGACAGACGGACAGACAGACAGACAGACACGTCAAACTTATAACACCCCTTCGTTTTTGCGTCGGGGGTTAAAAAGGGAACTTGACTGTAGTTAAAATAAAATATTGTATACCATGCACGAAATAAAGCATCAGATAATTATATGAAAAACATGGACAGAAGTTATTTTTAAACCCAATTTCTATTTAATACTAATTTTAGAACTAAAATACCCATAAGTTTTGTTACCATACTTCTAACGTAGAGTGTTGTAATGTGTTCCGTTTAAGTATACCTATCTTCAAAAGACGCATTTAACCCACCAGATGCAAAATACTTCGGTTGACCTAACATATATTTGTCTTAAGACTGTATAATACTAACTGCTCTTATGTCTGATTGGTTTTCATTCCAGAGGCTACGACATCCACTGCAGGATCTGCCCCGGCACCACGGACGCGCGCTTCGTGCGTCAGCAAGGCATCCCTGTCATCAACTTTACCCCGATACTCAACTCACCAGTATTGCTGCACGCTCATGATGAGAGGATCCATGTTGAAGTGTTCCGAAGAGGGATTGCTATAATGGAAAAGGTGGTGGAAGCTGTTGCAAACATTTAAGGACAAGAATGTAATTATTTTATTAAATAGGTATTACCTACTTCAGTAAAAATAAATGGTATCTAAACTCCCACCTCGGACTCGCGCTTCGTGCGTCATCATTGTCAGCCAAGCATACCTGTCATCAACTTTACCCCGATACTCAACTCACCAGTATTGCTCCACGCTCATGATAAGAGAATCCATGTTGAGGTGTTTCGACGAGGAATGATTATTATGGAGAAGGTGTTGGAAGCTGTTGCCAACATTTAGGGACCAGATACTTCGTCAGCAAGGCATATCCCTGTCATCAAGTCTACCACGATACTCAACTCGGCAGTATTACTGCACGCTCATGATGAGAGGATTCACGTTGAGGTTTTCCGACGACGAATTGCTATAATGGAGAAGGTGGTAGAAGCTGTTGGTAACATTTAGGGACATTGACATATACCTACTTTATTAAATATTTTCACCATGGACGCGTATTTCGTGCGTCAGCAAGGCATCCCTGTCATCAACTTCACCCCGATACTCAACTCACCAGTATTGCTGCACGCTCAAGATGAGAGGATCCACATTGAGGTGTTCCGGAATAAGTAAGAGCTGAGCCTTCGGTATTTACTCGTACACTGCGGCGATATACCTACCTAACTACTTACCTACTCGGGAACTCGGGATTCAGAAAATACTCGTACCTAACTTCCTTCTTTTGCGCTATTTAAGGGATAAAATATGTATTTTTAAGGGATATAGGAGTAGGGATTAAAAGAGATATCATTAATCATGACGTATGACACTGTCGCAGAATCTGTCTCCGATCCGCAGAAACAATAAGATGGACCAACACATAAAAAGGTATAAATATGACTTAATGAAAAAAAATGAAAATGAAAATGAAAATGAAAATGAAATATTTATTTTTCAAGTAGGCATATTACAATGCGCATATGAACGTCAAATAAAGCTACGCCGGCTCTAACCCTAACGCCTCAGCCTCGAGAAGATTTCAGTCCCCCCTCAGTTGGGAGGGGGGTATCCACTATGGGACCGGCAAGAAACTCGGCGGGCAACTTCTTTTCAAAACATTACATCTTATAATTAACATGCATTAAATAACAACATACAATTTAACATGCAAAAGTATTCATCAAAGAATATGAACAGACTAGGTACTCTATGGAAATCAATTTCAATAAATTATATTATTGCTTAATAATACGTCGTTCTTCTTCAGAGAAAACATATCAAATTGTCATAGAAGAAAAAGATAATATGAATCTCAATATCATTAAATATGTAATTTACCTACACAACATAAAATATAAAATATTTGATGTGCTTTCTTATCTGAACTGTGTCCTCTATACATAATACAATTATTTTAATTGCTATTCGTTTTTTGTAGTTTCTGGTTCGGGCCATGCATGTTTGTCTGTCAAATAGTCCTCGACTCTGTAATAAGCCTTTAACATCAATGATTTTTTTAAGTAGTTCTTAAGAGCTGGGAAGCTCAATCTCAAAGCAGTGTCAGGTAACTTATTATAAAAATGAATGCATTGCCCAACAAATGACTTCTGTACTTTACGGACACGAAACTTCTTTATGGCAAGCTTATTTTTGTTTCTAGTGTTATAATTATGGATATCAGAATTCTTAGTGAAACAGTCTAAATTCTTAACAACATAAATTATACTATCATAAATGTATTGGGAAGCTACAGTTAAGATATTAATTTCTTTGAAGAGTTCTCTTACTGATTCACGTGTTCCTAAGTTGTAAATAGAACGAATGGCTCTCTTTTGTAATACAAAGATAGTCTGTATGTCAGCTGCTTTGCCCCAAACCAGAATACCGTATGACATTACACTGTGAAAATAACTATGATACACTAGGCGAGCTGTCTCAACATTAGTCAGTTGCCTGATTCTCCTAACGGCGTATGCGGCTGAACTTAATTTGCTTGCTAGTTTCTTTATATGAGGACTCCATTGTAGATTTTTGTCCAATGTTAAACCAAGAAACAGTGTTGTATCTACCATCTCTAAGCATTCATCATTCAAAAGTATTTTTGTATCGATTGGTTTAACATTCGGCAGAGAAAATCGAATACATTTGGTTTTCTTAGAATTAAGAAGTAAATTGTTGACAGTAAACCACTGCAGTACATCAGCTAACGTGCTATTAATTACATTGTAATCCGTAGATTTTCGGTCAACATTAAAAAGCAGTGATGTATCATCAGCAAAAAGTACTATTTCACAAAAGTTTTTCACTATACATGGCAAATCATTTATATAAACCAAAAACAGGAATGGACCTAAAATTGAGCCTTGTGGCACTCCTAATTGGACTACAGTCCCGCTAGAGCGAGTTTTGTTAACAACTACTGTTTGTGTTCTATTGCTAAGGTAAGAAGACATAAAGTTTAGGGCATTTATAGACAAACCATAGTGTTCTAATTTCAAAATGAGCGTTCCATGATCCACACAATCAAAGGCTTTTGAAAGATCACAAAATATGCCAATTGCATCACAAGAATTTTCCCAAAAATTATATATATGTTTAATGAGTACCGAAGCAGCATCGGTCGTGGAACGGCCCCTTGTGAAACCGAACTGTTTGCTTGTAAGTAATCTATGTCTGTTGAAGTGTCCCAGTAGATCATTTAACATTAGCTTCTCAAAGACTTTACTTAGTACAGGAAGTATTGATATGGGACGGAAATTGGTTATATCACTCGAATCACCCGATTTAAAAAGCGGTATGACTTTGCTACATTTCATAAGATCTGGAAAGGTGCCTTGTGAAATTGAAATATTATATATTACGGCCAAGTAAGGTGCTATTATATCTATGACATGACTAATTACTTTAACTGATGTTCCCCATAAGTCTTCCGTTTTCTTTAAATTGAGTGACTTGAATGTTTTAACAATATTTACAGAGTCTACTTGACTAAATGTAGCTGTGCCTTCGAAAAATAAAAAATAAACTATGATTTTGCTTCAATTCATTAACTCCCGCCGTTCCTGCCGAATCTGGGGTATAATAATATGTACGGCCTAGTATACTTGTTATTAGCGAAGTGCGCGTCGACCGCACGCCCCGTTGGCGCGGGCGCAGCCGTTACTCCACGTTCTGCGCGAACTCCGTCATGATCTAAGGAAGAAAGGAAGAGCTGTGCCTTCGGTACTTACTAGGTACTTATATTGCGACCATATAGTCGGAATTCAGAAAATACTAGGTACCTATTGGAGTAGGGATCAAAGAGATGTAATGACGAATAGAGAATGATTCTCGACTATAAAGAAGGACCAAAACCTACAAATGTATATAATACAATACCTACCTGAGGAAAAATGAAAATAGCATTTTTTTTATAATCATGTATTAGGTTATTCATATTATTCCTGCCGAACCTCGGGTACGGTATCTAAAGCCCGCTCCAAACTGTGCGCGCGAATCACGGCGCGACGCCGCAAACGCGAGTGTGGAATTTTCTGCTTAAGTTTAAGGGCTTAAGGGATAGGAGTAGGGTTCAAGGTATATATCATGACTAATAGTCGCCGAATCTCGAATAAATAATAAGATGGACCAAAATTTAAATCTACCCAAGGAAAAACAAAAAGCGAAGCTTTTATTTCCTGCCGAACCTCGGGTATATGTACGGCCTAGTATACTTGTTATTAGCGAAGTGCGCGTCAAACCTCACGCCCTGCTGGCGCGGGCGCAGCCGCTGCTCCACGTTCTGCGCGAACTCCGCCATGATCTTGAGCAGCGAGCCGCGGGAGATCTCGCCGAACTCTATGCCTGAAGGGTTTTGACCTTTGGACGGTTTCCATACTGAGGAAGTTAAATTTAAAATCAGAATAGGGTACCTTGAAGACATCAGTGGATATTTAAGTAGAACAATAATGAATGCTGATACGCAATAATGTGTTATCTCCCACATGAATTTTGCAATAAAATGTCAACTTTAATCGTCAAATTTTTGAGTTGACATCTTATTGCGAAATTCACGTGAGATAAACTTTATTGCGCATCAGCATCCTTACTGGCTTGGGTGAGACTAACTCACGACCTATGGATTGATACGACAGCTCTCTACCAACTAAGCCACCAAGGGTCATTCCTGGCAAACGAGACTTTCTACCGTTAATCAGGTACCTAGTAGAGCGCTGGAGTGTCGACCCCCAAGGCAGTATCTTTTCCACTTTTGAATTTATTCTGAGCTTACTACCATCGGTTGCAGAAGTTTACATTAACTAAATAAATAATTGACTTGACTGAAGTTGTGGACAATGTAAGTGCGACTCAAAGAATGGTTTACCTAGGCTTAAACTATTCCTGTCATTTTAATACTCGTATGTAGGTACTACTCATTTGATTTTTATTAATTCGAAAATTGCGTATAGGTATCTTAATCCAGAAAATATTAGTATAAACTTACCCGATTTATACCCATGGTCTAGATCTAAATTCTTCAAATACGACGGCACTGCAGCATACGCTACCGTCCACGTAAGGACCAGTAAACAGTAAAAGTGGAGTCCCATGTGAACAATGGCGCTTTCCGTCAACTACTGATAAGGGATTGTTCGTAACGGCACTGTTTGCTCGAAGTTGCAATGTTTACCGTGGTGCATTAAGGTACTATTGTACATCGTAATTTCGTAATGCGATATAATCTGTTTCGGATGTTATAAGCAACGTCCCGATAACGACCCAAACTTGCGGTCATGGCTGAACAGTTCTATGCGAGACATTAGAAAGTAGAGATGGGCCGAATATTCGGCAAGTTTTTCAATGTTCGTATTCGGCCGAATAATTCGGTTGCTTTGCCGAATATTTACCGAATAAACAAAGTAAAAAAATAATGAAGATCTTACGTATTCCTTTGGATAATAAGCTCCTATTTTAGTAGCTTTCTAAGAAACTACTATTAGAAAGAGATAATTGCCTATGCGTCAAAATACAAATACAAAGTTGGAAAAACCGTAGTTTAAGAGTTGAGAAGAGTTTAGAGTTGTTTTAACTAAGTTTTAGTTAAATTCACTAAATCGTAATAACATATGTAGTTCTACTAAACATATGTAACCATTATCAATCATTTTATAGTTTTTTTTTTTAGCTGAACCGAATGTTCGGCCGAATATTCGTATTCGGCAAAGTCCATATTCGGCCCATCTCTATTAGAAAGGATCTCTCGTCCACAGAGGCGTGCGTCTCTTCTCGCTTCAGGGGGCACAGACTCCCCTCCCCAGTGTGCCTTTCTTTTAAAGGTATTGACATTCTTAAATTGGATCGCCTGGGCATATAGAGGAGTGGTCATTCGTTTATTCTGAATATGGTACCTATTGCATTTATTTTTTTTTGTATGAGAATTGGGATTTTAGAGGGATCCTCTATCCTATCCGCAAATCGGACGCCGTGATGTCCCGGAATCGGGACATCACGGGGAGAAAAAGGGGTGGGGTATGCCTAATCCCTTAAGGGGGTCAGGTCTTTCACTCTTTTTAGAGTTAGGGTTGTTTTTGTATGTCAGTGTCTGTAAGGTGGTGAGTTTTCTTCGTCTTGTCAGTAAGTTCAGTGTGAAGGGTTGAGAGTGGGGGGGAGGGTGAAACACTCCGAGGTTAAGAGGCGGCTAAGATGGATACGTTAGATATTTGCAAACGCCACCTCCTCGGCGGCCAGTCTTTGAAACCTATTGCATTAGTTACCTCTTCGTGTCGCACTAACACGGAACATCGATGGAGAGAGATAAATAACTACGATTTGCTAAGGGGCGTGAACGAATGGCCGCTTGTCTACGCGCCGTGGTCAATTATCCGAATGAAAGCATATATATGTTAACATAATTATGAATAGGTATGATTAGGAGGTAAAATAAAAAATAAGTTCAAAAACTAAAACCCGACTACTATAAAATGTGCTCTAAAAAGTATGAAACAAGATAGAATTAGTTTATGAAATTATCATGCATGATATTCACAGATGTGCATTCTTTTCAATACGTTAATTCAATGTTATAATGAGTTTGTAAATTTTATATATACTTGCAGAGATTCCGAAGATAACCGTGGTCGTATGCCACAATTATAAAGGTATACCTTTATACATACACACATACCCACATACATACCGGTCAAAATCATAACCCTCCTTTTGCGTTGCCGTAGTCGGGTAATAATACAACAATGATTCAATAATATTATAACAATAGTTTATTTACAATTAATTAACTACCTATTATTTATACTTGTATAATTTTCACAAAATACTTTCAAAGCTCTTATTTACAACAAAATGCATTCTACAACTTAACAATATTATGTTTAAGCACCATTTTAATATTTTTCTTTTACATATAGGTAAGTTTGTTGAAGTAAAGTAAGTTTATGGAATAGAAATTCAGTGGCTTTTTGTACGCGATATATGTATCTACTATTGTATATTATTTCAAGTTATAATTTTCCAAAATATTCGATATGCACCTGCTAACGATTCCATTCCTCATTTAGTTTTTTCGAATGCATTGAAACTTTCTTTAATACTAATATGTACACTGGTGTAAAATTAAATAATTAGTTAAAATTAGTAAAAAAATATACTCGTACAGATACAGCGTGTATTTCGGGCGGGAACTACAGCAAACAATTGAACTATGTCGTAGTTAACATCGTAAGGAATCATTTATGATGTTGTGTAGGTAAAGTCAACGTTTTTAAATTATTATGGAAGTGTGGATGGGCCCCTGTGTGAAATATGTACCACGTCGGTATCATAATTATTATCATTAATATCAAATCAAATACACGCTGTAAATAACAATTTCATAAAATATTTGTGTAATGGCACATTTCTGCTAACTCTACTCAAGATGTACCAGTAGACTAGACTAGTGACTACTCAAACGTATTTCTATAATAATACTTGCTTACATCTCTTTTTCTTCTATGCTATCAACAATAGGTATTAAACGTTAAGTAGACCAGAATAATTCCGTCTGGTGGGGTAATTGCGTCTTTTGAATCTTCTAAACGGCGCATTTTAGATTTATTGTTACCATCTAACTATGTTCAAAGTTTGGTCATCAAACTTTGAATATTACAACCACTATTACTTGTACTATTATATATTCTGTGTTATAACCGGCTATAATGGTTCTAATATGTTTCGTTTAGTTAGTTTAGTTAAAAGATATCTTAAATTCACATCACAAGACTTATTTAACCCAACAGACGCATTTATGTCGGTTGATCTTACTTTACGTATCTGAGGCATTTGTGTGATTTGTGTTAAAGGCACAGTGAAATTTTCATTCGTACTTCTTCTCCATTAATTTAAAACAGCTACCGACTGAATCAGATAATTTTGTGGATATTAGGTACTTAACATTATAAGTACTTCACTTAGAATTCGTTGTATCGGCTGTTGATTGATTTTGACCTTTAAAATTGCTGGTGCATTTTAATCATTTGACAAATGCATAGAATAACATCAAGTCTAGCAAACTTTTTAAAACTTTCCTTCTTCTAGAACATAACTGAGGTGAAATAAAAAAAGGTACAAATCTCAATTCGTGGGCATTCATTCTTACGTACTTAAGAGCATTTTCACATTATCGGATGTAGGAAGGATGTCAAAGGCTAAAATCAAAGACGAACTTTGAACATAAGTTTATCAGTCCTACATCCGATATCGGATCGGATAATGTAAAAACGCACTAAACGTTTCGTAGATTACCCTTTTAGTTATCTACCCTTTGCAGACCTGGCCCCGTAGCCGAATGGCATTTCTCCGACGCCAAACGAAAGCGATACGCCGCTGGCTCTGTCGCGCCAATACGCAAGCGCGATAGAGATAGATATCTACTAGCGCTTCGTTTCGTGAGCGTTTCGTGAGCGATAGTGCCATTCGGCTAGCCACCCAGGCCCCGTAGCCGAATGGCATTTCTCCGACGCCAAACGAAAGCGATACGCCGCTGGCTCTGTCGCGCCAATACGCAAGCGCGATAGAGATAGATATCTACTAGCGCTTCGTTTCGTGAGCGTTTCGTGAGCGATTGTGCCATTCGGCTAGCCACCCTGTACCGTTAGTTGCACTAGTAGGTTTCTTAAGGCCACAATTAATAAACTAGTATGCGAGTAGACTCTAAAAACCGTACGAAATGCATTTTACCTATGTATAAGATATTTGTCACGCGCTACTCATTGATCACGCGCCATCGGTTTTGTTTGGTTGCTTGAGAGTTTTAGTTCTCCCGCAGAAGTAGTCTTCGATTTCCTGAAGGGTGCGCCCTTTCGTTTCAGGGAGGAAGATGTAGAAGAAGGCGATACCTGAAATAAACGTGTAAATTATGAAATAGCCAAGATACGATCTAACTAATACCGACAGGTCAGGAAATGAAGGATCGTTAAAAGGGGTAGAGCAAATGCTTGGAACAAAACTTTTGGCATTATAACTTTGTTTAGACTAGTACGGAGCTAAACATATCAAAATATCACGGCCCTACCCTTTGAACTGGCGGGGGGCGGGGGTTTGAAGGTCTCTCATTTCCTGTTTTTAGTTAAATCTTGGAAACTATCCATCTTAGTCACATGAAGTTTGTTTCTATAAAGATTTTCGATATCTTGTACAGTTTTCGAGATATCCACTCTTGAAAATTTATTTGGGGATCAAAACTTTATCTTGACATCTACGTCAGTGATGTTCGGTGTACGCATTTCCTATTAATACATCTACGCAGATAGCCATCACTGTGATTGTTTACTATAGGCACCTATAATGAAAAATAATTGTAGCTGCTCAATTGCTGACGATACATCTATTTAACCTTTTGAACCCAATATTTAAACACTCATAAACATAAATATTGACACGCCAAAACGTTTATTTGAAAGAGTGAATGTTACTTTGGACAATGGACAGCATTCCATACTTGGACATTGGCGCTGTAGAAACAACTACTTATGGCACTGGTCCCACCGCGAGCTAGTAAGCTATGAGCTATCGGCAATAAAAACAAACAAAAGAAAAGCACTCCCGTGCAAATAAAAGAGACACGGCGATATTGACTGGGCGAGTAACTATGAACATCGCCGTGTCTCTTTTATTTACACGGGAGTGATTATCTTTTGTTCGTTTTTATAGCCGATAGCTCATAGTTCACTAGCTCGCGGTGGGACCAGTGCCCAAGGTGTTTCTGGAGAAAAGGTTGTGTATAGATACTTCACAAGTAGGTAGTTGAACGCGATCTTGAGGAACTAGGATGTCTTGGCGACAGAGCACACAGGCGGATGTGCCACTTTAGTCTTGTCTTCGAGAGTATACTTTACATGTATTTTGTCAAATTGAAACCATATTGTTCTACCTCAGGGATGGCAGAGGGCGCCACGAGCCTCCGGAAATGTCATATACTTGGAATTTTCGACCCTTGCCTTCGTGATCCGATGGCCGAGCGGTTTAGGCATCCGTCCGGTAAACGGAGGACGCTCGTTCGAGTAGTGTGACTACTTAAAAATACAATTAAAATATCTTATACGAAAATAATTTCAATTGTTCTTAGGGGATGTATTTTGTCATTTAGTTGTTTAAATTTAGAGTGTTCAGAAAACTCACCGCCAATAGACATGGCGCCGTAGACGGCAAAAGCGTTATAGTAGTTGAGCGCATCTTTGAACAACGGCAAAGTCTTGACTTAATGAACGAGTGAAAAGTTTAGATACCTACCGTTGTCCACTTCATGAGCGTGAGTGACTGAGTGTACTATAATTTTGTAGGTAGGTATCGTAAATAGTTACAAACTCACCGCCAATAGACATGGCGCCGTAGACTGCAAAGGCTCCATAGTAGTTGAGCGCGTCCTTGAGGAACGGGAATGTTTTGACCACTGAGAACACGGACAAGTGCGCCGCTGTCGTCGTCATGCCACCCACTATTCCACGCACCTGAAATGTACGGAACATATTTACAAATTGGCCGAAAAGGACAACTTTTGTTATTCTTTAGGTATGGTTAATATCAGGTAAAAAAATAAGACAGGTCAAATGACAATCGTTGACGCTAGACAACCTGTCGTGCCAATACGGAATAGCGATAGAGATAGCTAGCTGCGATAATTATATTATCGTGAGCGTTTCTGCATTTGGCTACGTAAACAGTGCTGGTGCGAAAGTGAGTGTAACAAGTATGACAGACTTTTACATTATCATAGCCAGGTCAGTGCAAATTTTACGTAGTCTAGATATAGCAGTAATAGTAATTTTCCCCTCACTAGCTCAGAAACACGTGTTTTGTCCTTTAATACCAGCGGGTAAAAACGCATTTTATCCACTAGTGGGTAAAGTAATTTGACCTTGAATAAAGACAAAATAACCGCTTTAAAATTGACAAAAGTAGGTGAATCTAGTAATAAAGATGATTTACCACCTGTGGAACTACTGGAAGCAGTGATAAACGCATTTTTTGCGTTGTAGTTTCCTCGCTATAGTGAAGGGAAAAGTTTTGTGTTACACTCGGGTGCATATGTATTTTACTTCTCGTGTGTTAAAAAACTCGCAAGTTCAGGATTCTATTCTCGAACCACTCGCTTCGCTCGTGGTTCAACTATAGACTCCTTTCACTTGCTCGTTTTTCAATTCCACACTCGGCGTTAAAATACAACTTTGCCCCCTTGTATAACAAATAACTATTAAAGAAAACCAGACGATGGATCCGGTTCGAAGGACCAAATTAAAAGACAAAAATACTCAAGTTGAAAATAACATTATGAAGAAACGAGTACACACCTGCGTGGGATACACTTCTCCAATCATTATCCAAGGCACGATGAGATATCCCAAGGTACAGGATATCATGAACACAAATATGGCTGCCACTGGGACCCAGGCGTACATCGGTGGGACGCCGGCTTGATTCCACTGCTCGACGAAGTACATGTAGACTGCTAGGACGATCATCGTACATCCGCAGCCCACCGCTAAACACAACAGGTAAATATTTATATAGATCGCTATTACAAAAATGTATTTTGAGGTAGTTAAAGGCAGCTTAGCAGTCTTAGCACACCTAGCGTTCTCGCGCGCGAACTCATACATCAATCGCGACTGCAAGTATAGACTAGGGCGGGAGAAAGCACCTGCCGGCGTAGCCGAATGGCAATCGTCGACGTTGGACGCTGACAGAAATACAGTCTGGCTCTGTCATGCCAATGCGCAAGAGTGATAGAGGTAGATAGCTACGAAACAGATATTTTTGTGAGAGTTTGTGCATTAGGGTATATGATCCCTAGCTGGTACTTAATATAGTGCCTGATCGATTCATTGTGATATGCTCGATGTCCCAAAGAAGCATACATTGAGTTACCAAATTTATTCTTTCGGGACACAGACCAACCCCTATAGACATCCATTACAAGACGACTCGCGGTCGCCAGCCTTCCTAGTATTTGCACTGATATAAGCGCGGGCGCTCGCCGTGCCCGATCAGTAGCGACCAAGTAACAGACCCCAAAAGCAGCGCGTGTTTTTCGCAGTAAAAAAATTGAAAAAGGGTATTTTGATGTCTTAAAGATGTCCACCTGTAGTGTGAAATGGTGTGGAAAGGTAACAAGAAGCTCAAATTGAAAAACAGACGTCATTACATTCCACATAAAAGTCATATTTATAATTTATTCAGAGCCGGCATAGGTCAACTTACATTGGCCACTTACGCGTCAGTAGAGGGACAGTCCCTTTCATCTGGCGCGACTGCCCGCCGTCCTTGAAACGGCCAATCATAGCGCGCTTAACACATTCCCCGCCCGCTCCTCGCACCCCTGGCACTGGTGACTCGTATCGCGAACAAAATATACAAGAATGCTACTCTATAGGAGGTTCTCTGTGTTTCGGGAGGATGACCTTTTCTTCAAGTTTGGTTAGGACCTTAGGCAGGCAAGTATGGTCGCGCGATAAATGATAAAACAGCAGGCCGCCCTTATCGCACTATTTGTAAGTGCGATAGGGACGGCCCGATGTCTTATTGTTTATCTCGCGACCATGATTGCCTGGGTGGTTAGAAACGGTATTCTTTACCTGAGACGAAAGTTAGCGGGCGCCGTCCGCAGTGCCGACACAGTATGCAGCCGATCACCGTGAATATGAGCCGCACTACGCCCATGGCTATCGTCAGCCAATACTGATTCTCCTTACTTGCGCCTGACGCCTGCAATCACAAATTATAATATTAGTTTTACGCTAATACCATTTAAAAAAACCCTAATAATAGTTGATGATTTCGGAAAGTATCGGATTTTATGGAAATACATTGAGTATCCACAATCACATATAAGCATTACAGCTTAAAAGGTAGGTCAGAAATTTAGCAGTGACAATTATGCCAGTGTCACTATTTTAAACGATATGTTATTGCAGGAATTTAACGGCTATTACCCTAGACTTCAACTAAGAAGAAAGTGATGATGTTGACGCCGCATTACTGTTATAGGTACTTATGGAGAAGTAGACGGAAAGAATAGCGAACGGCTTTAGGGCAGACAACAGACAGCAGTTGATATACAAATTAGTAATTACCCTAAAAACTTCAACGGCGAAGAAGGTGATGGTGTTGACGCCGCACCACTGGTAGATGAAGAAATAGACGGCCAGGATTGCGAACGGCTTCAAGGCAGATGGGGACAGAAGCGCCTTGATGTACTCTTTCACACCCCGCAACCTGAAATACCAAAATGCCAGTTGCCACTTGAGAACTGATTTCAATAAGATGAGACAGAAAAAAAATTGAGACATGGTTGAGATTGAAGGACGTAACGTTCTGCAATAAGCTGACTATAAATTATAGTCCGTTAACATTTACTCAATTTGTGATACGGCTTGTGTAGGTGCCCATATTTAATCAGGTGTCCCGTGCGTACATAAATTATGCAAAACAAAGGCAGCTGATAACGCACTATGGAGACAAGACAATCACAATTCGTTCCATGGTCACGGTTATGATCATTGTGTATTTCGCTATTTCCCGTAACTGTATTTTCCGCAGTTTGATCTTTCAGAGTGATGGATCCATTGCATCACTTTGCCACCAAAGATGGACCTTTGCAGCTTTCATAGCGAGCTCTGGATACGGCCTAGATTAATGAGCTGAAAATTAACGTCTTTTTCTGCATATTCCATAGTTAAAATTCAAGTATCACTTACGGTATATTGTGGTGCATCTCGAACGTGATCATTCTCTGTATTTCCTTACCCATGTAGACCCAGGCAGCTTCTCAAACTAGCTCTCAGCGTGATCTTTCTTGATGTGAGAAAGCAAGTACAGGTGTTAGATAGTAAAATACGGTTCTACATGGTTCTTCTCCTTAAAGATGATCATCTTTTGTATCTCCTCATCGACGTCACAAGTAGACCCACGTAGCTCGGCAAGCGAGCTCTCATCGCGATCCGTCTTGCCATTGGAGATAACTAGTCGGGAGTCTCTGGCAGCATGTTCTATGGTTTTACAGTAAAACAACTTACGGTTCAACATGCTTCTTCTCTTTGAATATGATCATCCGTTGAATCTCCTCATCGATATCGCAAGTCGACCCACGTAGCTCGGCAAGCGAGCTCTCAGCGCGATCCGTCTTGCCATTGGAGATAACTAGTCGGGAGTATCTGGCAGCATGTTCTATGGTTTTACATTAAAACAACTTACGGTTCAACATGGTTCTTCTCTTTGAATATGATCATCCGTTGAATCTCCTCATCGATGTCGCAAGTCGACCCACGTAGCTCGGCAAGCGAGCTCTCAGCGCGATCCGTCTTGCCATTGGAGATCAACTAGTCGGGAGTTTCTGGCATTATGTTAAATGGTTAGATAGTAAAGTAACTTACGGTTCAACATGATTCTTTTCCTTGAAGATTATCATCCTCTGTATCTCCTCATCGACGTTACAAGTAGATCCACGTAGCTCCGCAAGCGAGCTCTCAGCGCGATCCCTCTTGCCATTGGAGATCAACTAGTCGGGAATCTCTGGCAGCATGTTCTATGGTTTTACAGTAAAACAACTTACGGTTCAACATGGTTCTTCTCTTGAATATGATCATCCTCTGTATCTCCTCATCGATGTCACAAGTCGACCCACGTAACTTCACAAGCGAACTTTCAGCTCGATCTCTCTTGCCGTGAGAGAGCAGGTAGTTGGGTGTTTCTGGTAGCAGCAGCATGCCGAGGAGTGACAGCATGGGCACGATGGCGCTCACGCCGGCCAGGATGTTCCACGTCGTCATGCTGCCGATCACGTACTGGAATGGTGTAAGGAATTGGTGAATATTGTCGGCTAAGTAATGTACTTTTTCCATAAGGTACCTAAGTGGGTAGGTACCTAAGGTGGAGGCAAAGACTCATTTTGGGTCATCGCAGCAACAAAGTAAGTATAAGTAAGTACAATGAGCTGCGAAATTGCATGGAGAAATTATGAATGAATTCATTGCTAAATTCGCCATGCACTTTTGCAGCTCACTGTACAGTCAAGTGCAAAAATATGTATCGAAAAATACGTCTCATAAATATGGTACTAAACGCTCTTATTACACCGGACTAACATGTTATGGGACATATTTTTGAGTAAGATGTGTACACGGTGTACACCCATATTTTTACACATGACTGTACAATTGTACATAGGGATACGATCTTTCATAGGGGCGAGCTAATTATTACCTACAAAAATTAACTTCAGGAATTCGATATTGACACCAAAAGCGAAAGAAAACGAGGACACATTATCACACCAGACAAAATTCAGCGCAAATAACCATATTATCTTTATTGCAGTTAAACAAAAATAAGAAGTTGAATTTCCAAGAAGTAGGAAATAGGCAAAATCATCAATGAGTACTTGTGTAGTACCTATTTAATAGAGTTCTAATATAAGCCATGGCCTTGGCAGTTTGATTAAAAGACACTCGTAACGATCCAGAATCGATAAACTTTCATCTCCATCATATGGCCTCGCACAATGCGAATGCATTCCCAATCCGGGATGCCTAGCCATGCTGCCAATAGTCTATGCCCCCTAAGGTAACGGACCCAATCATGGACAGTTTAAGAAAAAAAATGCCTATTTTTGATATTTCACTGATACATAAAAATTCTACCGCTAAGCGTGTTAAAACTTCCTTCTTTTACATTTCAAGCATATTGCAGAATAGATATTGCTATTGGTTTCCTCATAATTAAAAAATTAAAACGAAGTGTTTTCTGCTCCAGTTATGGATGGCAGTTCTCCAGTATTGGATCCCCCATTATGGACAGTGAAATAAGCTTAAAATTTTACTTTTAAAGCCAACTGATACTCAATGAGTCAATTTTATATAGCTCAAATAAAATTACTTTGCGTTATTTTAACAAAAGGATTGTTTTTTTTTAAGGATTTGTGTTTTTTTGTCCATAATGGCATCACCGTCCATTATTGATGGGTATTTTACATTAGCAAACAACAGCTTAATATCTACTTCGTACTATTATGGAAAAGTGCATGGTGGGCCACCTTTTCGGGAGGTGTGTGAGTTTACGTTCTTTGAATATAGTCTGCTATTGACGGACTGACTTGTTAATAATAATATATATTTTAGTAATCACAGCCAATACAATCACATAATGTTGTTATCACGAATACCCTGTTTGTAGAGTTCAGCAACAACATTTACACGATTTTGTTTGCTTACGTGTGCGACAAATTTTATTTTATAGGTCTATACTAATTATTTTTGTATACTGAATGCTACGTCATCCAATTAGCATTAGAATTGATTAAATAGGAAAACGTTACGTTCTATTTAGTATCTATTATTTTGTTGCAACCTGTGATTATACAGGATGAGATTTGGGCTCATTTAGACGGTACAAGAACTCGCATACGAGTTTTATTACATTGCGGTATTTGATGGCTGTGCAAAATTGTATGTAACCTCAACAGCCCGTATTGTAAATAAAATCGCATGCGAGTTCGCACGCCGTCTAAATCAAACCTCACACAAATACATTTTTTTATACTCCAGAGACAGTAAAATTGTACAATTAAAATTCCTAGATTGGGTTAGTGAACAAAATACCTACGAAATCAATTGAAACAATATAAAAATATAATACCTACAACAGCGGAGTGGGCCTTTTTTAACCCCCGACGCAAAAACGACGGGGTGTTATAAGTTTGACGTGTCTGTCTGTCTGTCTGTCTGTTTGTCTGTCTGTGTGTGTGTCTGTCTGTGGCATCGTAGCTCCCGAACGGATGAACCGATGTAGATTTTTTTTTGTCTGAAAGCTGAGTTAGTCGGGAGTGTTCTTAGCCATGTTTCATGAAAATCGGTCTATTATATCGCAGTCGGGGGTTTTTTCAAAATTTTAATTTTGTGGTTAGGTTATCCTACATAAATATTATACAACATTAAACATTTGCAGCGTAGTTTGTGTGCAGAAAATTATTATGCAAATCTATCCGCGTGCGGAAATGTATCACTTTCTTCCCATATATAATGAGCACTTTTGGAATATAATATGCATTGTAAACATATTACAATTAAAGTCTCATTATCGAGACAAGATCCTTGACATACGAGTATAACAGATAACGTAGGTAGAATGGTAAATAAACTTGACAACACTGAATGTGTTTTGATCCCTTTATGTATTCACTTTAACCTTGTATGTATTAATTTGCATTTTAACACAACATATAAAATTAAGTCTTTATTATTTTCTCGCTAAATAGATAATCTTGAACTGCGTGTAGGGCTTGCATTCCGGAATTCCGGAATCTCGAAATTCCGGAATTTCGGACAATTTTTCCGATATTACAGTTCCGGAATTGAAACGCATAATCTCGAAAATTCCGGAATTGAAAAAAGATATATTTTTGAACGAAAACGTGTAATATCAGCCTGGTTATTTTACAAAACTACCACCGCGTCTATAAAAGATATGTAAATTCATTAAGTTAGACACTCCTCGGATTCAGGTAGTGCCTATTTTATGACCAAAGGGTTGCATCCAGGGCTAGTTAGAGCGAGATAGTGTAGTTTTAACCCGCTAATATTATACCATTGTCACTTTCTGGTTTTGCTCTCAATTGTTTTAGCTAATAAGTGAAATATATAATCATTTTAAAGTAAATATTTGTTGTATAAAGTTTTGTTTTGTGATGATTTAAAATTACTAGCCGGGAGTTGAGTGTTATGCTCGAATACTGAAGGACAATTAAACATAAATAACATTAGGTACATTATTAATATTGTTATTTTATTGTCGTTATTTATGCTCAATTTATTAGATCGAACTTAAATTTCAGTAATAATCTAAATTAATCGGTATTAAAGCGGCATAAACTCATAATTTTACTTGTTTTCTCATAGCACTGAATATTTTAGGCATAAAGTCTTAAGTTCAGAAGCAAATCGTAGTACTTAGTATTAGATTCATTCACAAGCATAACGTCGTAGTTACTTTATACACTTTTCACAAAGACGTGTGCATATTTTACTAAACTCTATCTAAGTCTATTATCACTTACCACAAAATCAAAAGATGTGAGAAGCAAATGTATGGAAAATGATGTATATAAAAGAATGATTTATTTTTTTACAAAAAATTAAAGTGTAGGTACATGTAGGTACCTAGGAATAAATCATAAAATCTGTCTTTTTGGGCTAGCTTGGATATCTTTTGTCCCTACTCGAGTCTGATAAAGGTAATTCAATATTTCTTTTATTACAGTTATGTGAACAAGACGTTATGCAATTCTTGTAGGTAAATTATTATTTTTATATTATTTCGATGCTCAATGGATAAAAAATAACTTTAACGTTGACCACTATCAGAAAACTGGCACTAAAACCTCGTTTGTATCGTTAACTGTAGTTCGAAATACCTTGCAAGACCGATTTTGACGCAAAATGGGCTTTCCTGTAAAATTACTAAAATGAAAATTTCAGTGTTATACGCCTTTCAGGTATGGAGTTATTGTCTTAAACGTCGATTTATAACAAATTTCAGTTTAAAATTGTATTATTTCATCAAAAATCCACCAGAAAACCAAACCAAAAAAAATTGTTCAATTCCGGAACTAGTTCCGGAATTCCGGAATTGAAGTCCAATCTCGAAAACCAGTTCCGGAATTGAAAACCGTCCGATATTGCAAGCCCTAACTGCGTGTGAAAAACAGTAAATAAAAATATACTTATCTAGGATTTACAGCATTACGCAAAGGAAATTAGCATGTTTCTCGTGAAGAAAATATGTGTAAAACTTTGCCTCAATATACCTAAACATACGAAGGTCGATCTTCGCTTGTTCGCAATACTAATAACATCGCAGAATATATCTTCTGAATAGTAGGTACTATCAGCTGCAAAAGTGGATGGCGAATTTATCAATGAATTCATTCATAATTTTTCCATGCACTTTTGCAGCTGATAGGACATATTCTATCCATATACAATTAGAATCTTGAGTTTAAATAGGTAAGTCAAATGCACGCAACTCATTCTAATTTTAATTTAGGTGAGGCACACAGTCACCGGCATAAATAAGTGATGATTTCTGTACCTTGTCGCTGTTAATTATTTTACAATTTCGTATGACATTTGAAACACGACGTTAAAGTGACAAGGTCCAGAAATCATCACATATTAATACTGGTGACTGCACATCACATACGAATCTAAAAACAATACAAGAGATCTATTGAAAAACAATGTTAATACCAGGTGGTAGGGGTAGGTAGGTAGGTTAAGCTACTTAAGCTATCAATATAACGGAACCTTGTATACTTTTTATTAACTTAACAAATAAGCATAGTAATTTTGTTTGTGTGTGGTGAGAGTACAAAAAAAGTTTTAGCATACTTAATAAAATAACTTAGCTGGTAAATGTTACATAAAAAGTTTAATTACGGAAGCGTACAATTGGCCTTGAACATGAATCTTATTTTTAAGGTAAAGGTAGTTTTCCTTGAACCAACAATAGGATGACAATCTAATGGATGGGCCTACAAACGTTCGATTACTAGTTTATGTAAGGTACTTGTGACTTCACGTGAGTGGAGTTGTAAACAACGTATACTACGTTTCTACGGTTTCTTGGGCAGTACCTATCTAAATCATCCATCTTTGCTAAAAATAGAGCCAAAAATACGTTCGGGTATTATATAAGGTATTTGTAATTCCGCGTGAGTAGCGTTGTAAACAGCATATTGCTAAGAATAGAGCCTTAAAATTGTATTTTTATAAGCCAACTTTGCCTTGCTAAAAAAATTGTGATTTGTTGCCGAAAACCGTTTATAGTAAGCTTTTTATAAAGGCGGTCACTATCTCCCAAGACTTCGATTTAGACACCTATTTTGATTAGAACTAGCATTTTATATATATATATATATAAAATATAGCATATAGCATATTTAGCACCCAGGCAATGTTAGGCAGGGTAGGCAAAGTTGCAGCATTTGACGGCACTGTATTAGGTACCTATATGAAAAAATATTTCTGTTTCTCTCGGTAAGTTATTTTCGAACAAAATGGTCAGTCGAGATTAATTTAGCCAGTACTTTGACATGCCACTACGCTGTTCAAATAAATCAAAAAGCTTAAAGTTTTAATTTCCCATAACTAGAGATGGGTAGGGGTGAGTAAATACTGAGTATTTACCCGTAATTTACTCAAAGCACCGAGTAAATACTCGTATTTACTCATTTGGGTGAGTAGAAACTGTTACCTAAAAATAATTTAAAAAATGAGATTTAAGTACTTAGTCGTGTTTATTTTAACTGTGTGGACATGTTTAAATGATATTTATATTATTAGAAGCTTATGGGAGTCTTAGTTTGTCGAAAAAGAGGTAATCATTGTGAGAAAAAAATAGTGATAATGTTTAGTTAGCAGTTTTGTTTTAAAAAAGCAGGTATTTACAGTAAAAGTATGAGACTTAAATTAAATTGATGTTCTAGATAACGGCATGACGTTCGGAAGTGATTGTTAATGTGGCACTTACGACCTTTTATTAAGGGTTTTCTAAAGAAAACTCAAAAATGGTTCAGCTGATGACATTTAAAGTACTAGTTTTGTGTTTTGTATTATATGGGCAATCATTTGACGGTTTCTGGATATTTTTCCATCAACGAATTCGAAAGTTATAAAGGTATAAACATTATTTCGGCCTTAATTATCGTTTTATTCCAAAACTGTTCATATTATTAAAAAACTTTTTTAGAAACATTCAATTAATTTTTAAAGACCTATCAGATGATGTATAACACACTGGTAATTTCTGAATTTTATTTTTGTGAAAAATAGTTACATGTATGGAGAGCACGTCTTTAAAATAAAATTCATATAAATTTGATTACTTAACTTAGTAGCCGATATTAAAATACACCAATATTTCTAATTTGTATTTCCATTTCAGCACGCTAAATAGTTTATACCCACCAATTTGAGTAAAAACGAGTAAATACGGGTATTTTGAGTAAATACTGAGTATTTACTCGATATTTACTCTTGAGTATTTACTCACTACCCATCTCTACGCCATAACGTAACAATTTCAATGTTCGTCATTACCAGAGAAATAGTTATTTGTTATACAAGGGGGCAAAGTTGTATTTTAACGCCGAGTGTGGAATTGAAAAACGAGCAAGTGAAAGGATTCTATAGTTGAACCACGAGCGAAGCGAGTGTTCGAGAATAGAATCCTGAACTTGCGAGTTTTTTAACACACGAGAAGTAAAATACATTTGCACCCGAGTGTAACACAAAACTTTTCACCTCACTATAGCGAGGAAACTATAACGCAAAAAATGCGTTTATCATTGCTTCCAGTAGTTCCACAGATAGGTAAATCATCTATATTACTAGATTCACCTACTTTTATCAATTTTAAAGCAGTTAATTTGACTTTATTCAAGGTCAAATTACTTTACCCACTAGTGGATAAAATGCGTTTTTACCCGCTGGTATTAAAGGACAAAACACGTGTTTCCGAGCTAGTGAGGGGAAAAGAGATTTTATTTAATCTATGGTCATTACGGTTATTTTCCGCCGCCGTCATAATAGCCTTAGCCTTCGTCGAAAAATGACTCAACTATTTAAGGAAATTACCCAAAAATATAGAAAAAAAGCCTATGTCAATAACAAAAGGCCGAATATCCGTAACTCAACGGAACTGAAAAGTTTATTAACCACATCGTTACGAAGATGATCTACATTCAAGCATTGTACCTATTTTCATTAGCATGTACACAAAGCCGTTTTGTGGGCGTGCCCATTGTGCACAATATCGTGGCGATTATGAAAACAGATGTAGTTTTGTTGAACAATTAGCGTTTCTGTGACGTTTTTGTTCGAGATCACGATCTGTGTATGGGGTGTTCATTATCGGAATTATACAATAAATCGTGCCATTCGTAGACTCGTAGGTACTATATACTTACTAAAGGTTAGATAAGACTAGTCTACGTGTTATCTTAAAAGAAAATCTCGGAAAAGTCTGAGTTACAGATGGCAAGCCACAAAACCTACGGGAGGAAAAGAGGTAGTATATTGATTATTGTTTATAAAATAAGCAGTAAATAGGTAATAAGCGCTGGTGGCCTAGCGGTAAGAGCGTGCGACTTTCAATCCGGAGGTCGCGGGTTCGAACCCCGGCTCGTACCAATGAGTTTTTCGGAACTTATGTGCGAAATGTCATTTGGTATTTGCCAGTCGCTTTTCGGTGAAGGAAAACATCGTGAGGAAACCGGACTAATTCTAATAAGGCCTAGTTACCCTTTGTGTGGGAAGGTCAGATGGCAGTCGCTTTCGTAGAACTAGTGCCTATGCCAAATCTTGGGATTATTTGTCACAGCGGACTCCAGGCTCCCATGAGCCGCGGAAAATGCCTGGATAACGCAAGGAGGATGATGAAGCAGTAAATAGGTACCTACCGATATTAAGACACCCGTGGAGACCCCGACAGAGGCCAGCGCCCCCAGCATGCCTCGGAGATGCGGCTGCGAGACTTCGCACGTGTAGACCCGTGCCGGGGCGCCCACCATCCCGGACCCGAGGCCTATCATCAGCCTGCCTGGGGAATAAAATGTTGTTTGTTACCCCTTTACTCCTTTCTCTGTCATCTGAACCATGTAATTTACTCTAGGTTTCAACCTTTTACCAGCCGCTTTCGTCCCCCGAGTTTTAATGCCGGTATAGTACTTTTAGGTACCTACTATTATAAATTATATTATAACTGTGAGTCTAGTGAAAAAGGGTATAACTCAAATTGACTCGGTGAAAAAAGTCACAAGTCCGAGGTGGGACTTTCACTGAGTCAATTTGAGTTATAACCTTTTTCACTAGACCCACAGTATTTAATATTCTGTGATTTCAGAAGATACGCTATCAGCCTATCATAGTTGAATGTTTTATTTATGTGTTTTTTTACAGTTTTTTTTTCTATACAAGTACCTATGCATCTTTATTATAAAGTAGTCCATAATACAGAATCGATTTCAGTAAATGTAGGTAAATCCAAATCCGAATATACCAAAGACCAGACTCCACGATAACCATTGCCAAATGTATTTGCATTATCCAACACTTTACAAGATTACACGTGGGTATGTTTTCTTCAAATCCACATAAGTAGTACAATAAATCGTGGTTAAATAAACTTGAAATCCGCGAAATAGCGACTTTCGTTGCATTATCGGCTCTCTTGAATTTCCACGATACGAGTTCTGTAGCTACGAATCATGTTCTATCAGGGGCGGCTCACTCCGCGATTCTATCGCCGTGCTACAAGTACATGCCGGCGGCCGCGAGTTCGCGGCCTAATCAGGGGTGGCGCGCGTTCTACAGAACGCACGTTCGCACTTTCTATTGTTATTTTACGTAACGAATTTTTTTTAAGGTTCATATGCGATGTCCGCGTGTGGAATGGCTAACAATGCTAAGTTAAATAGACATCATGAATAAACTATGTACCATAGGACATTCTTACACAGATCTACTATTGATTAAGTCCCACGGAAAAGTTCAGTAAGGCTTGTGATGTTGGAACTTAAACCAAAATACTGTATATATACCTAGAAAGTACCCAAGACTTAAATATAATAGTATACAATTTTATCTAAGTAATTAATTCGTTTTAATCCATAGGCAACCCTATCATCCGACGATGCGCACGTGCGGCTGGTTTCTTTGTAAAAAATTTGTAGGCATTTAAAAAGGCGGCATTTCGTGAACATCAAAGCAGTAGGCCTTCTGTACTTGTACTATTATATATTCTGTGGTTCTATATTGATTTCAAATTATCAATAATAGAGCGTATCGGAAATAAGTACGCCTCTTATGAAATGTACACAAACACAGATGTCAATCACAATGAAAAAAATCAATCTATATTGATGAACTCTAGCGAATTGTGGGACTTGAACCATGAACCCACATGTCCCACATTTTTGGATTGCCGGTACAAATGGTACAATGTCCCTGACATTTCATCTCACAATAATAAAGGAATAATCCATATAAAAAAATGTGTTGCTTATATTCTGTAACCTAAACCACTCGAATATAACCTAACCACAAAATTATAATTTTGAAAAAACCCCCGACCACGACCTAGTGGACCGATTTTCATGAAACATGGCTAAGAACACTCCCGACTAACACAGATTTCAAATAAAAAAAACTAAATGGAAATCGGTTCATCCGTTCAGGAGCTACGATGCCACAGACAGACACACAGACAGACACACACACAGACAGACAGACAGACAGACAGACAGACAGACAGACAGACAGACAGACAGACAGACAGACAGACAGACAGACACGTCAAACTTATAACACCCCGTCGTTATAGCGTCGGGGGTTAAAAAAGGGAAAACTATGTTTCAGAGGACTACTAGTATTTTACTATTTAATCGAACGTCTATACTAGTACTTTCATTCATCTATCGTAATTGCAAATGTTGAGAGGCAAAATTTCGCTCTTTCAACAAAAGCTTACACCCAATTATCCAGCGGCCAGAGAGCCCATGGGCGATAGACTAACTATAATGATATGGACAATATACTTACCGATATATATCATGGGGATGTTGGAAGCAAACGCGATGAGTAACCAGCCTAGGATGAGCGGCACCTTCAGTGATGAGGAGTGTCAGACGGCGGCCGATTACATCCATCAGGTAGCCGCTCAGAAGGCAGCCCACGGGCGTACCAGCCGCGCTGAGACTAGCTGCAATCAAAATATATACATAAACTTCTCGCCTGTGTTCCCAAACGGGGTAGGCAGACACACTAAACTGAAAGTTTCAATGCCACTATTGGCAGTTATGGAGTCGAAAGAAAACGAAATTGGGATAGTGACAGGTTTCCAGCCCATCGCCTCGTCGGGACTTCTACGGGACCCCCGGGAGGAAAAAGGGTGGTGAAATTCTTAATCCGTCATCACTCGGGAGAAATTTTTGAAAGATTTTGTGTAACAGTCATATGTATATGATATGCCGATATAAATATAATTACTTTGATGTCGTTTAAATTGTGTGACGAGAAAATAACTCACGGGCTGTAAACTTACCAATCCAACTGGCTTCAGTTTCTGTGATATGTATACTAGATTCATTGCTCTTCAACTGTGGCAGCACTGTAGCGGAGAACCCAAACGCCATGCCAGTATTAATAGTTCCCAGATTTGCCACCAGGGACGCTAGTATTTGTCTGAGGGCCTTGCCTCTGCCAGCTTTGCTGTTGTTAGGCTTCTGAGGTAGCGGGGTTTTGGAGATGACGGGCGTGGTTGTGCCATTGTAGACGAATGGAGTGGTGTCGTTTCTGAAAGGAAAGAAGTCATCTTAAAAACAGCTAAGAGATTTTATATAATGTGGATTCCATCCTTATGGTTATCATCCTGATCCTTTCCTTAACTAATGACACTTGATCTGGATTGAAACAGTAACCAATAGGTACTACAGTTTAGGTCTAACGTTCTTCATTTATTTAGTTTTGAAATAGGACATTTTTTTAAATCCATTTGGGTATTCTGTATTTTACTGAACTAGGCAGCTAATATCTTACGAAGTACCTAGTTTGCTTCCTGTATTATACCATCAATCTTATTTACCTACATGTGCATATGAACTGTAATTTTTAGCTATCCCAATACAAATACAGACGCTCTTATCAATCTATTGTAGTCTGTACGTACGTTATTTCCGGAAATATGAAAGGAAAGGCACCGAGAAAGCACGTATTTTGTTGGTAATATAATTTGTTAAAGGAATAGTGGAAAATTTTACCTCATGGTAGGCCTCACTTGGTCGGAATAATTGGACCAGCGTTCCAAAACTAGTCTTGAAGAAACTGTACGTTATAATTTTTTTTCTTTTATTTCTTTGATGGCGAGGAAAATAATAATTGGACAAGACCTTGACATGCCCTGAGAGACCCCGCTACGCCCAAACAACCTTACCTCTATGTTTCTTTAAAAAAATAGTCGTTATACCCAGATGACCTATTGACAAGTAATTATTGATTATTGTCATTGCATAGTTAAAGTGATAAAACCTACGGGTGAATGCATACTAAACACATAACGTTTCCATAAGAATGTATCGACGATTGCCATTCGGCTACGCCGGCACGGCCCGGCAGGTCGCTAATATATAGGGTGTCCCTAAAACCGACGCCAAAACGAAAAGGGGTGAATTAACAACTATCAGTCTATCACATTATGCGAATTTGACCGTAACATGACATGGTTTTCAAGATAAAAATATTACCTACTTTAATAGTGGACATCCAGTAAACAACACCCTGTTAATACGCTACAGGAGCGAAAATACTAAAATGGACGAAGCGAAGGTTGACTGGAAGAGATCCCTTATAGGGATAAGTTCGCCTTTGCACACCATAACTATACTGTATTTCTATGTCCTTAACTTGTCTTATGTACAATAAAGTGTTAAAAAAAATAATTGGAAAGTTTCAATTTGGGAATTTTAGTAAAATATACTAGTGTCATTAACTAGTTTTATCAAAAAAAAAATTGACCATTCAGAACAACTCAGTTAAAAGATATTGCAAAAAAATCTTCAAAATCGAAGTTTCGCTCTCGACTGTTTCCTCCTTCAAAACTTAATCAATCGTAACGAAATTTGAGAATCTGAATAACAATGAAATAATCTGTGTCGGGCCGTTTAGTTTTTTTTTGCTTATTATTACCAATTTTAAATACCACGCCTTTTTTTGCGCCATAATCAATAAGGCCGTTTTTGGAAATTTTTGATGGGCTCTAGCGACTTTAAAAATAAGAATATCAAAAAAATCAAAACGGTCCGACACAGATAAAAATAATAATAATCTATGTTGAAAAAAAAAACATTGCTCTATCGTCAAAAACCAGGGAGGAAATAGTCGAAAGCGTTTGTATAGAGAATTGACTCCTCCTGTACCGTCTTAAGAAAAATAATATTAATTATGTAACGTATGTCATTTTCACCATTTGGGGCAAATTGATAGGTCATAAACGGGGCAGTCTCGTGACCTGAAGGTGCGGCACCACCCAGTGAGATATCTTCCCATTGACGTATTTCGGTATTGTACATCATTGTTCATTGGACATAATTAAGATACCGCTGATTATTTAAAAAGTAATTGCAGGCATCTTCTGCGCGAGTTCACTCCATCGTAGGCCACGTCTTTGCCTTTGGCTAGTCTGTGGGGGCCAAGAGTGAGCCCTTTTATAATAACCTAACATACCTATTTTTTTTGTATCGACTTGATCGATATCGATATTGATCAAATCAAAAATTCATTTTTCACAAATCAATATAGGGTACTTTTTGGGTTTATTGAAGCACGCAAAACGAATAAATAAAAGAGGCGGTTATATAAATACCTATAAATATGTAAGTATTCATTATAGGAATAATTTTCCGATAAAGAGAGTATTTCATAAAATTTAAGGCACGATTTTCATCAGAATCTTTACCTTTAAATAAACCTCACCAGGTACGATGTGTTTTTACTAGTACTACACCTCGGACACTGGCGATCAAATATATGAAAGAGTCTAAGCTCGTGTAGGAGAAACGTATACTACTATGCTTGTAATTGAGTGAAATATGACAGGCCGACTGTTCGCGTTTTTGACAGGCGGTAACTGTGAGGTAACCGAGAGGGAGTGGGCGGCACTTACAGCGGGGAGCGAAAGTGGCCATACTGTACGATAGTACTCTTTTATTATACTGTGCTAGTACGAAGGAAATAAAGCGTGTCATTGAGTTTCAGTAAAACTAACTCAAAATTTAAACTGTTTAATTATTTATAGGTACACATCGGTAGGACCGTAGAACTTTCCAGAACAGACAACAATGTAAGTAACTAAACTGCATAATTCAGTTTCTTATCAATCATTATTTACTTAATTAAATTTCGACCGTGGCACACTTTATATTCTATCGGAATATTCCCTTCAACTCATAATTTTATGGTAATTTTATTTACTAGCTAATCTATTTACGAGTTAGCTGTTTCAATTTGTCATATGCTGACTTTTAACCAACAGCAACATTAAAAGTACTAATGATTAATGAACGACAACTCATCGTATTACCAGGCAATGTTGGGCAGGGTGGGCAAAGTTACAGCATTTGATGGTAGGTAACTGTTTTGACGATAAAAACGGCAGTATTCAGGAATATGATTTGCAGAAATGACAGGGAGGACTTTCCAGTAGAGAAAGGTCCTTAGTCCTCATGCTTCTTTTGCATAGAGTCATAAGACCCTTTTCAGCAGAATTATGCATTGCTCATTCAATGCCATTCAGTTATCACATTACCGTGGGTTCCGCTTGGTAATATTTATTATTAAAACTATCAAGGTACATTGAAAACCAGCTAATGTTAAGATACCAAAGTACCTGTTCAAATTGACCACTCCTACATATAATGAAGGACATTGAATTCCGAAGCCGTCATTATTTCCAATTACCGTAAGTCAGCCATTAGGAATACTAAAACTGGACCATGCCGGTTACGTCTGGTTTTAGAATCCTGATCATGCGGCTAATTTTCGTAATCGGAATTTTAAGCGTTGCGTTTAACCAAACATTCGTAAAGCTATATACAAAATCTATATAAAATAAAATAAAATCTTTATTTCCAGAAAAGTAAATTACATAGTGCAGCAGGGGTTCCCGACTCCCCGCACTAGGCTTTGCCTGTATCGCGGGGTACCAGTTACAATTTAATAACAGAAATAAAGTTACAAAAACATAAAATCCAGCTTTTGGTTTAAGAAACTTAAAACTACTTAACAATAACAATCATGAAATATTGCCATGACATTAGAAAAGATACACAAGAAAAACACTAGGACTAACATACATGGTTCAATATAGCTTCTGTCTCGGCATAATTTAGGGAACTTAAGTAATTAAATATGATTTTTTTCGCTTCTAAAGAGGTGCTAGATCTAAGATTGCAATACTTAATACATTTGTAAGTGGTCACTCTGATGCGATCTCCAAAACGTTCTCCAAAGGCGGTAGCTATAGTTTATCAATATTAAGATTCCTTGAAAATAACGTTAAAAGCAACAGCTTACACTTACGTTACGACTTATGAGACAGATAATAAATACCTACCACCAAACAGCCAAACCCAAACCCAACGTGCAATCAAATTCTCATGCCATGCGTAGGTTCCCAATAAAGCATATTCACACCCACGATAAGGTCCAGTTTGCCAAAAATCAGGGAACCGTTGTTTGTGAAAAGTGGTTTTTCTCTGTCTATCTATAGGTATAATATCGATCACTGACTCGAACCTGTTTTACTACATCCATCCCAACACCGACATAGAACTACAACACATCCCCAAAACAAAATAGAAGTAAGTAGCACTTACTCCAAGGAACCATAGGAAGGCAGTGACGATTTGTCGCTCCACCTGGCAGTTGATCAAGAAGACATAAATAAGAGAAAAAGCAAGTAGACACGGAAAAGTTAACATTTAGGGGGTATAGTTTAAGGGAGAATAGTCAACGAAATAATAGTTATTTGTTATACAAGGGGGCAAAGTTGTATTTTAACGCCGAGTGTGGAATTGAAAAACGAGCAAGTGAAAGGATTCTATAGTTGAACCACGAGCGAAGCGAGTGGTTCGAGAATAGAATCCTGAACTTGCGAGTTTTTTAACACACGAGAAGTAAAATACATTTGCACCCGAGTGTAACACAAAACTTTTCCCCTCACTATAGCGAGGAAACTACAATGCAAAAAATGCGTTTATCACTGCTTCCAGTAGTTCCACAGGTGGTAAATCATCTTTATTACTAGATTCACCTACTTTAATCAATTTTAAAGCAGTTAATTTGACTTTATTCAAGGTCAAATTACTTTACCCACTAGTGGATAAAATGCGTTTTTACCCGCTGGTATTAAAGGACAAAACACGTGTTTCCGAGCTAGTGAGGGGAAATAGTTATTTGTTATACAAGGGGGCAAAGTTGTATTTTAACGCCGAGTGTGGAATTGAAAAACGAGCAAGTGAAAGGATTCTATAGTTGAACCACGAGCGAAGCGAGTGGTTCGAGAATAGAATCCTGAACTTGCGAGTTTTTTAACACACGAGAAGTAAAATACATTTGCACCCGAGTGTAACACAAAACTTTTCCCCTCACTATAGCGAGGAAACTACAATGCAAAAAATGCGTTTATCACTGCTTCCAGTAGTTCCACAGGTGGTAAATCATCTTTATTACTAGATTCACCTACTTTAATCAATTTTAAAGCAGTTAATTTGACTTTATTCAAGGTCAAATTACTTTACCCACTAGTGGATAAAATGCGTTTTTACCCGCTGGTATTAAAGGACAAAACACGTGTTTCCGAGCTAGTGAGGGGAAAAGAAAATTGTGCTGATACATAGGTCCAGTAGCTGATAGCTTTCCTAGCTACAGATGGAGTGCATATTACATGTGCGTGCATGTTTTCCGTCGTATTTTCTCTATGCTATTTTAGTCTGAAAAGTACTGAGGTTCACTTAAGTAATGCAAAAATGCTTCCGAAAATACAATGGAAAAACATATCAGTTATCTATGTATATAGTAAATCTAAAAAGGATGTGAATGGAGATTTCCGATAGTAATTTTACTATAAGAAACATATTCTAAACTATGTTATTAACCACCTAATATGATTAAAGAAACAATAATCCTTTATAAACGCTCCATTAAGTTTATCAAGTTATTTATTATACTATAATATATGTATAACACGTGATTATAATATTCGTAATAGTTGCCGAGAAACGGATTATCGTTATACATTAATTGTAGGTAAGGTGCATTAGGGTAATTCCGAATGACAGAAATGCTCTGGTAATTCCGAAAGGGGAATCTTGATATGATGGAAATAATGGTGATTTTTATGCGACTTTCGTAATTAGACGACTTTTTGAATTACCCTAATGCACCTTACCTATGTTTATTGTTACCTGACTGACACAGACCATATTATTATGTATCAGGATAATCTGTCTCACATCCGATATTGGATTGGATAATGTGAAAAATCACTTATTGCCGTATCTTACGGATATTTTAATGAAATACATGTTTTGCAATAAAAAAGGAGATTATTGTAATTAGTGATCTGATCACATGATTTCTCGGATATGTAAATTTCACGCAACATGTGACTCGAATCACATGCCGCTGTGAATGATCCACGAAACTTCCGGATGTGAAGATTGTGCAGGTTGCCATTCAAATTGTATTTTCACCGGGGCCCCTTTCTTTCCCATAAACTTTTTGGTCAGAATTTCGTTAGTCATAAGTTGTTATTCATATATTTTGTGGTCATAAACATCACTAGTCATAATTTTTGTTACGAATAATGCTTAATGGTACTAACATTAACAACCCATAATATTGGATGCCATAACCTTAAAAGTCATAAAGTTGATGAGTATAAAATTGAAAGGCATAACAATAATTATCCAGAAATATTACTAGGCATATTTTTTGAAGCCCTACTGATTTTTCTGCATACAGTTTTAAGGCATAAACCTCATAAGTCATAATCTTTGTTACGAATAACGTTTAATAGTTCTAACGTTAACAACCCATATTATAGAATACTATAATCTTAGAATCACGAAAGTTGATGAATATAACATTTAAAACGGATCCCTTTGTTAGCCAGATTATCATTAGTCATAATTCTGAAACGGTTTCATTAGGGTCACCTATAGATAGGTTAGGTTAGGTTTGTTTTATGGCAATCCTGAAAAGTTACGCGTTTTTGAGAAAAACCAAATTATGACTAACGAAAATGTGGACAATCGATACATTATACCTTATGACTTTATTGGTAGTCCGCATTTACCTCGCGTCCATTAGAACCGTTGACGAAGCCAAATACTACAAAAATCAGCATGCAAAGGAAGAAATGGCGGGAAAATCAGTGAGCTCATTGAGTATTTTAATCCTCATTTCTCAGCTAGGTTCGCTAGTTACCTTGTGTCATTCAGAGCAAAAATAGGAGCCCCGCATAGCGAGGCTCCGTCGAATCGCTGGCGGGGCCTAATACTTTTAAAAGCAACATGAAAAAATTAATCACATAACATGTAAAAGACGAAATGGCGGGAAAATCAGTGAGCCCAACGAGAAAATTTTCATTTCTCGGGTAGGTTCGTTAGTTACCTTGTGTCATTCAGAGCAGAAATAGGAGCCCGTCGAATCGCTGGTGGGGCCTAATATTCTTAAAAGCGACATGAAAAAATTAAACACATAACATGTAAAAGACGAAATGGCGGGAAAATCAGTGAGCCCAACGAGAAAATTTTCATTTCTCGGGTAGGTTCGTTAGTTACCTTGTGTTCCTTATAATGAAAAATAATATAGATCCCATTGAATGTTATTATTAAAGTTAATGTGGACAGTAATCATTATTACTTGCGAAAATATACTTTACGACAATTATGACAAACATGTTTATTGCTTTCAACATTATGTCCATAATACAAAATGCAATTTGATTATTATGCCAAACAATGTTTATGACTAACAATAATGATGACTTGCAAAAATCTGACCTCCAATTTCTGACATTCAACTTTATGACTAATGATAATAAGACTATTAAAAATTATGACTAACAACGTTATGGATTGTAAAAATCGGACTAAAAAAATTATGGGAACCAATAGAGACCCATTTTCACCACACCAACTGGTAATATCTCTCTTGATTATTCGAAATGGGATAGCAAAATTGCACTTTATCCACATGAGTGCAAAGGAATGATATACAAATCTTAACTTGATGTCTTAAATTGGATTTTACCTATAAATGATGATTTTGAATCATAAATAGGTGTTTAATAGATTGATGGATTTGATTTAGTTTGATGTTTTAAAATTAGTAGGTATTTTATTCATGTTGGTGTGGTGAAAAATGTTTCACTCGGTAGCAAAGTTTGTTTAACCTTTGTTCCTTGAAACCCTCACAACGCTCCAGACACAGAATATATTGCAAATAGGTAAATAGTTACCTAATAATTCTGCCCGCACTATTCAACATAATGAATGATGGGTATTGGTTAGAGTAGTTAGACAGTTTTTTGTAACATACCTACAGTATATTTATGTACATAGGGTATGTATGATAAATTGCTCTCTCATGCAGATTTAGGTATGTACATAGACATACGAGTACCTACTTAATTTCAAGCCTACTACCATCATCCATTTTATTCCAGTAAGTATATAGAATGTTTTAATTGAATATATCTGCGTTTAGATAAAAAGGTTATCAGCGCAGATTGTTATCTGTTGTACTGTTGTATTACTGTTGTAATACTGTTGTATTATTATCAGCTAAATACAGTTTCTATTTTGTATTTTTATTAACCTTTTAACCTGATTATTACCTAGATTATGTCATTATATATCATTAAAGTTAGAAACACATAAAATGTTATATGTTTATTGTAAATAATTATATGTAGGTATATCGGCAACGCGATAAAGAAATACATTTGACACGTGTGTATTGATATTTAAACAGCCTTATTATTTTATTATTATTATTTATGTTCAACACAATCTCAAAATACCTAAGTAGGTAATTCATTTACCAATTGCTAAGTTTAGTATATATTGATCTGTCTGTAATGTTTCACAGTGTCTATAACATATCACGTTCCCCGTTTTTCGTTAAAATATCCCAATAAGTACTTACATGAAGACTCCCTTCATCGAATTACGAAACATCTATGCGGAAGTCGGACGTGTTTGAGTCTGTTCATGGTCTGTTCGATCTCCTAAACTAAAATATACAATGTTGGCAGAACGCTTGAGATAAGCTTTCAGCAGACTATATACATGATTGATTATCTCACAGATTTAATTACGTCAACGATAACATAATTATTACAAAGTGAATATTTGGATTTTATGTAATTGAATACAGTAAGTATATAACGATACAAGTGCGGAAAAGAGCAAGTTTGAAACGAGCGTGCGATAAATTAAAACACGACCGAAGGGAGTGTTTTAAATCGACACGAAAAAGATTTCCAGGATTAACTACTAAGTTAAGTCTTTAGCAGGGTAAATCCAGGGTAAACCAAGATGAAGCCTACTTGTTACAAATTGCTCTTTCAAGTCTATCTTCGATGGTGGTAACTATTATATTTCTTGTCATTAGGATATTCATATAATTTTATTAGTATGTACTCGTGTCCAAATCGTGTTCTGAATAGGTAAGTATTATTAGTAATTACCCAATGCCAAGGCGTGGAGAAGAATCAATTTAGTTCATTATGTAGGTCAATTTATCCGTTTTGATTTGGTTCTTCTAAAAGATAACACTTTCAACGGATTCTATAGAAGTAAAGCGGAAAAATAAGTAACTGTATCTTAATAGTTTTAAATTAATGAATAATATATAAGTAGCGGTTTGAAACTTCATTAAAAGTTTACTTACTGATTTAATTATTGGGCACAGCGAGTATGATTAAAAAAGTTAAGATAAAACATACTACTAGTAGTAAACTAATAACAACATGGGGGTTAGGTTAACAACGGATAAGTACTTAACAAAAAGCGTTGAGTATGTGGAAAGGACCTGTAAGTATCTCCCATACAACCATTTCAGTCGCAAAATCTTCAAATCAGTAACTAACTGTCAAATGTGACATAACGCGTGGTAACGGCGTGCAAACAATGCGACCGTATTGATACAATAACAAAATGCAGTCGTCGTGTGCACTCGTTACGGTAACAAAATGTGTACGAATTTGTGGCTGTCAATGTCACTGTCAGAATGACTTTTAACGACACTTTATTAGTCGACGTTTGCACACATAACGGTAACAACATGTGGACGAATTTGTGGCTGTCATTGTCACTGTCAGAACGGTTTCTGACAGTGACATTGACAGAATTTGTACACACATGTGTAGGTCTGATTACCGAACTGCTCCTAAACCACTGTATCCGCAAATGACAATCTGAAATACGAAGGTTTCTCAAACTGTCTTGTGAAGTTGTGGACTGGTTGCTTTGAATCATTTAAATATGAGCGAATTAAATAATAATAAACGACGACGACCATTTAAGCACTCTTCGACATTTTATAGAAATGTGGGAAAGTTGAGAAAAATGCAGAATGATAATACAAATAGATAAGCACTTTATAGTTACTTAATGTATTAAATATATAATTTTTAATTCTTATTGATAAAAATGAAGTGTAGTGTTGCTTTACACAATAAAAGTAGGAATCAAATGAAATAGAGTATTTACTGTGATATTAATAGAATTTCTGTTGCGCAATGATAGTTTTTTTCAGTACAGATGCTGCTTTTTTTTAACGCAGTAGTGCGAGCAAATCAAGCAATGATTCATTTCTTGTCTGGTCGAAACTCTTAGCTTAGATTTAGGCACTGAAAATCGTCGTACGATACACGTGCGAAAAGGACATTCGCAACTCGTGTCGATTTAAAACACTCCCTTCGTTCGTGTATTAATTTATTGCTACTCGTATCGATTTTCCTCTTTTCCGCACTCGTATCTACAAGTATTTTGTTTGGGTTACAAAAAAACACATTATTTACTCTACTACGTTTTATTTATGTCTCTTTAACATTACAAATTTGTAGACACTTATCTATACAAAAATCTTGACAAAAGAAGTACAGATCGCTGAAATGAATGTTGATAGTAATATTAATGAAGACTACTTCAACAAGTGTCAATTGTGAAATGCCGCACAATACTAGTTGCTCTATAGAAGACCATAATAATATGATCCCCGATCCTTTACAACCCAGCAGCTCGGTACGCACGTTACAATTTTTTTTTAATCTTCTTTAGTGAGGGCAACTGAGTACGACGGCATATTTAATTGTTTATAAAGTTTGAGGATACCTGAAAAAAATGAATACAAGAAGCCATTCTGCTTTCGGTCACGCGTGTACGCTGCGACCATTTTGCGACCGTTTGTTGACCGTTTGGTGACCGTTTGGCGACTGTTTTTTACATGGAATAATACCGTCTTAATCCATATTTTAACAACTTTATTGGTTTTCTAGGCATTATTTTTATTATTTCAGTATAGTATATGCACCAGAGCACTAAAACTTCACCAATCAATATACATAACACGCAAACACCGAGTAGTCAATAATATTATTACTAGTTAAACTGAGGTAAATTGATGGCGCGTTGATAAATTTAGACTTATTTTATGAAATCACTCGAGCAATTTAATTGGCCATGGTAATTAGCCCACATTATATTACAAATGCAAACAATATTTATCTTTAACAAATTCTTACGCCATTACATTTTAATGTCAAATGATTTTATTTCTTTTTTACTTTGACGTCTCTGACAGTCGCCATTTGAAAAGAATGAAATGAACGAATGATTTTGGGAAAGTAGTCGCCAAACGGTAACAATGTGTGCACGCGTAGTGCACACTTCTGTCACTTCTGTGACCATTTGTGCCTGTTACCAATCGTCCCCATTTGGGTCGCCGCGACTAAACGTCGACCGTACTGCGACTAAGCATTGAGACCCGAAGACCTGTGTGTACACAAAATAGGAGGATTTGCGTAGGAACGGCGACCGATTATGGTTATATGGGAGCTAACTATTAGGGATTTTTTAAGTAAAAGGGAATGAGTTAAGATTTTGTACATAAACCATAGGTAAACAATTGAGCACTACCTTATTAAAAAAATATACAATAACCTCCCTTACTCGGCAGTCAGGTAACAATAACATAAATGCATTATCGAAATAAAAAAATATATGTTTATTGATAAAAAACTACTTACATTATATGCGAAAAGGAGCAGTCTTACTACACTATTTACTGTTTTACCACTGTAACCTATTAAATCGAAAACATTCGTTTAACAAATGCTGCTAATTCTAAATGAAATGAAATAAAATAAATGGAAAAGTTGACCTAAAATGAGAAAAACGTATGTCGCCGTTTAGTAAACTTTGTTAAAAAAATTCAATACTTTAGTTATAACATTAAGTGATTCTAAAAGCCAGATAAATGGACTAGAAGTTTTGAGGTTTTTTATATTTTTCCTCTCAAAGGCAACAAAGAAATTTTACCTTAAATTTAAACTATCGTAAAATTTCCATACATTCGCCATTGCTGTCAGAATTCTCCTTTCGATTAGATGCCGTGAGCGGCTCGTCGGAGGCAGACGTGTCGCCGGTCGCTCCGCGTTGACAATTAAATTTGACAAATATTTTGACAGAAAATAGTGTACGTACACGAAAAACCATACCAGTGTAAAACTGTGCTCAAAATAAATAGGGTAAATCAAATATGTCAGGTGGAGATCCAATCTCATTTAAAATTTAAAGGTGCATGGCTTGTGCATAAAAAATAAATAAAAATATATCACATTATCAAAGAAAATAACGAACACAACCGAATGAGTATAAATGATTTCATTCTAGTTCGGTTAAATTGAAAAAAGTTTAATGTTTTGATTTACTCATTGGAATACATTTTCATTACGCTGGTATTAACAGTACGTCATTTTAAAAATATATATGACAGTACCTACGTCAAATTTTGTCAACCAAACTTCACAGCATTGTATGTAAACAATTACAATTTAATTTATTCATACATATTCAGATACGTATTAATCGATTCTTACTTAGAATAGAAAAAAGGGGAATGCGAGCGGGTATAGGTATAGTGATTCTGGTTCAAATTTAATTGTGTATATAAAAAAAATGACTCAATTTCATTAAAGATTTACTCTGTGCATACCGCGAACACGTAACCGTAAGTTAAAAAACAATAATAATTATAAATCACCTAAATACATCGTTGTTTACAAAGCGCTTGTTTTGAATGGCACTTCTCCACTCAACTAAACCAAATATTCATGGAACACCAGCTGGTGACCAGCATAAATGACTATGAACAGCCGTGCAAAAATATCTGATTTTCTATAGTGGGCCATAACATAAGTATATGACGACATGTTCCCGGCAAAAATTTGTGATGCTCCGTGACCGGCAAAAACATCGTCTCTCTTTCTAGCGTCTCGCGAGCGTATAGCGTCGGGCCAACTGTATGGAAAAAGACGCCGCGTCAGCGCGGCTTAACCATACAGTTGGCCCGACGCTACGATCGCAAGACGGTAGATGTGGGAGGGTCCTTATCCGCATACATATCTGATCGGGTCGCTTAAAAATATTTGATTCTTTATAAAAACCTAAATTACACTTTCACCCGCATAAATATCTATCCATTGTTAAATCAAATATATATCTTACGGGCTAGAAATCATTAATATGTAATTAAAGTGCAATAATAAACCCTACCTGGTTGCCTTACAGCCGTAAATTGTATGAGGTGATTTGACAGTTCACGAAAACGAGCCTTTATACAAGCTTTTATTCAACTTGCCTTGTTAGTAGGTATGTTAGTTTGAGTCAAAACGTAGAAGCTAAATTTGACCCACTTTCCGGTTTCCAATTGAGCTGAAATTTTGCACACCTATGTAAATCAAGTGACAATGCAATATTATGGTATCATGGAGCTAATCTGATGATGGAGCAGAAAGGTGATCATAGGAACTCTGTTATGAAACGTCGTATACCCATTGAGTCAGGGGTTTTTAAAAATGTCTCGGAGAGCAATAATAGTTATTTGTTTTACAAGGGGCAAAGTAGTTGTTTAACCGCACGTGCCAATATTGATACCTGAGCAAGCGAAAGATTCCAATATTGAACCGCGAGCGTAGCGAGTGGTTCAAAAAGTGGAATCTTGAGCGTTGCGAGGGTATCAAGGCACGAAGGTTAAACAAACTTTGCCACCGAGTGAAACACAAAATTTTTCACCACACCAACACGAACAAAATACTGACTATAAAACATCAAAACAAATCAAATTCATCAATTTATTCAATATTTTTGATTCAAAATCATCATTTATAGGGTAAAATCTAGCAGACATATTAAGACATCGGGTTAAAATTTGCATGAAATTACTTTGCCCCCTTGTGGATAAAATGCAATTTTGCTATCTGTTTTCGAATAGCAAAGAATGCCTTTACCAGTTGGTGTGGTGAAAATATTTTTTTTGCAAAAAAACTTATTATAAATTGGGAGGTGTAATTTTTTATTATCTCTTACATAGCATTAAGACGAAAAATCGACCAAGAGCGCGTCAATGTAGGGTTTCGTAGTTTCCGAGATTTTACATAATGACAATTTTTAGGGTTCCGTAGTCAACTAGGAACCCTTATAGTTTCGCCATGTCTGTCTGTCCGTCCGTCCGTCCGTCCGTCCTAGGGTTGTAAAAAAACGGTTTTTTTTTCTGGCTTGAAAAAAAACATGAAAAAAAACCGTGAAAAAAAACAGTTTTTTTTCTGGAGTATGTTTTTTTTCTAAAGTACGAAATCTCAAAATTTGCAAAGTAGTTAATACTTTTATACGGTTTTTTAGACTTAATGTTAATTATTAAACGAATTTAATCAAATAACTTTAATTTCTGGTCTTATAAAAGTAACATTTACGAAATCTGTAGTTTGTAGTTATCACTATTTACTGTTGGCAACACCACCGCCTCTCCACGCTACACGCCGCATCGGGGATTCCCCAATAAACGTTTGTATACTGAATTAAAATGTACGTTATTGTTATTGAAACACGTTACAACTCACGAAAAACCGTTATTGTCGTATTATTTGTTTATCTGAAAAAAAAAACCATATTTAGAAAAAAAACCAAGGTGCTCGGTTTTTTTTCATGTTTTTTTTCATAATTCTGAAAAAAAAAACATTTGGTTTTTTTTCTATTTACAACCCTAGTCCGTCCGTCCGCGGATAATCTCAGTAACCGTAAGCACTAGAAAGCTGAAATTTGGTACCAATATGTATATCAATCACGCCAACAAAGTGCAAAAATAAAAAATGAAAAAAAATGTTTTATTAGGGTGGGGGCTGAGATTTTTTTTAATTCCAACCCCGACGTGTGATATATTGTTGGATAGGTATTTAAAAATGAAAAAGGGTTTACTAAGATCGTTTTTTGATAATATTAATAGTTTCGGAAATAATCGCTTGTAAAGGAAAAAAAAGTGCGTCCCCCCCCTCTAACTTTTGAACCCTACGTTCAAAAAATATGAAAAAAATCACAATAGTAGAACTTTATAAAAACTTTCTAGGAAAATTGTTTTGAACTTGATAGGTTCAGTATTAGTTTTTGAGAAAAATACGGAAAACTACGGAACCCTACATAGTCAGGGACCAAACGACCTATTTTACAAAAAGTCGTCGACATCTCTTCTAAATACTTAAAACAGGTATGGATGTGTTCCTCGTTATCTCCAGATTACGAATTGACCTGTTTTAGTTTAAGAAGGGGGGGACGGGTTGAGAAAAAGGGGGAGAAAGATGGCGGCCCACCATCATAGATATTTATTCACATCTCGAGTCCTATGGCACCAATCTGTTCGTGCAAGGTGTCGTTTGAAAGCTTATTAAACCTACTTTAATTGTTTTTAAATAACTATACTCTTAAAAGTAACCGTTTACGAAATATTTGAAAATATGTGTTTTTTTTATCGCGCATGAATTGCACAAGTACTAGAAAAAATGCGTCTAACTCAATAAACAATAACTTTACCGCAATTGATGTTATTATAAAATTTTTGCGTCTATTCATGATCTTTCTAAAAATATAAGTTTCATTGGTATATGATAATATATAACCATGTAATTACGAATTTGGTTTAGCAGAAGTCACTCTGCCCGGTCGCAGAAATGGGCGCTGACCGTAGTAAAGTATTCAATATTTTAGAGGTCCTATTTTACGGATCCATATGCGAGAGCTATCGTTTCAAAGCTAATTAAACCTACTATATTTTTTTATAAATAACTATAGTCATAAAGGTAGCTGTTTAGAAAATATTTGAAAATATGTGTTTTATAGACCATGTCGCACAAGTACCTACTGGTAAAAAATGGTTCTTAATCAATAAACAACAACTTTTCCGGAATTGATGTTAGTATGAGATTTACGCGGAATTTCGTGCGCTTTCTAATAACATAAGTTTTATTGGTGTATGATATTATATAACCAAGTAATTACAAATAGGGTTAAGTAGGGGCCACAGCGCCCGGCCACGTATGGATGCTGACCGTCGCCAAATTTTCTATATTTTTCAGATCCTATTTTATTTAACAGGAATCTTTTGAAAGCATATTATGCGTACTATCATTAGTTCTCAATAATTTTAGTTGTAACTATAGTAGCTAACAAAATATTTGAAAATATGCATTGGAACCGATGTGAGTAAAACATGCTTCTAGCTCAATGAATTATATTTTTTTCCGCAATTGATATAGTTAATAACAAAATAAACGGCGAAATGTATGACCTTTTCAAATAATAAGTTTTGTCAGTATTGCATAAAGAATTAATGTTAATTTATCCATCATACTCACTGCGCACCGTCATATACATGGATGACCATTTTCGTTGCCGTTTTCATAATTTTTAAGATTGTATCTTGGTGCATGACCAATAAACAATAACTTTACCGCAAATAATGTTATGATATGCTTTCTAAAAATATAAGTTTTATTGATGTATGATATTATACAACCAAGTAATTACGAATTTGGTTTGCAGGTGTCACTGCACCCCCGTGACGTAAATAGGTGCTAACCGTCGCCTAATTTTATGTATTTCTCAGATCCTATGTTAGCGATCAATTTGTGAGAGGTATCATTTGAAAGCATATTATGCGTACTATCGTTACTTTTTAATAATTTTAGTCGTAATTGTAGAAGTTTACAAAATATTTGACAATATGTGTATTTTTACTGTATATGAATAGCATTCGCACTGATACGAGTGAAACATGCTTCTAGCTCAATAAATTATATTTTTCCGCAATTGATATAATAACGAAATGAACCGCAAAATGTATGGCCTTTACAAAAAATGAGTTTTGTTAGATTTGCTTAAACAATTAATGTTAATTTGTCCACCATACCCACTGCGCACGGTCAATCGTCATATAAACGGATGTCCACCGCCGTTGCCTTAATTTTTTCATCATTTTACAGATTTTATTTTACTGATCAAGTAAGTAAATTCGATACGTGATAGATTATATTTATTATGAATATACGATTAGTGAAATAAAATCTGAAAAATCATGAAAAAAGGCAACGACGGTGGACATCCATTTATATGACGGTGCGCAGTAGGTGAGCTGAACAAATTCAAATTAATTGTTTATGCAATACAAACCAAACTTATTTTTTGTGTAAGTGATACATTTTCTGTTTATTTTGTTATTATTTCAATTGCGGAAAACTATAATTTATTGACCTAGAAGCGTGTCTTATCAATGCCAATGCTGTTCATGCACAGTAAAATACACATATTACTAATCAAATATTTTGTAAACTTCTACAGTTTCGACATGAAATATTAGAAATAAAGATAGTACGCATAATATGCTTTCAAATGATACCTCTCACAAATTTATCAGTAAAATAGGATCAGAGTAACGTAGAAAATTTGGCGACGTCAGTCAGCACCCAATATCGTGACAGGGCGCAGTGACACCTGCTAAACCAAATTCGTAATTACTTGGTCATATATTATCATACATCAATAAAACTTATATTTTTAGAAAGCGCATGAAATTTCGCGTAAATTTTGTACGAACATTAATTGCGGTAAAGTTATGGTTTATTAAGTTAGAAGCATTTTTTATCTGTATATGTGCAACTCGTGCTCGAAAAAAAAACTCATGTTTTCAAATATTTTGTAAACAGCTACCTTTATAACTATAGTTATTCAAAAATAATTATAGTATGTTTAATTTTCTTTCAAATGATACCTCTTACATATGGATCTGTAAAATAAGAACTTAAAAATATTGAATACTTTACTACGGTCAGCGCTCATTTTTATGCGACCGGCGGAGTGACCACTACGAAACAAAATTCGTAATTTCATGGTTATATTATCACTTACCAATAAAACTTATATTTTTAGAAAGCTCATGAATAGTCGCGTAAATTTTATAATAACATCAATTGCGGTAACGTTATTGTTTATTGACTTAGAAGCATTTTTTTACCAGTACTTGTGCGATTCATGCCCGATAAAAAACACATATTTTCAAATATTATGTAAACAGCTACCTTTAATACTATAGTTATGTGTAAACAATTATAGTAGGTTTAATTATCTTTCAAACGATACCTCTCACATATGGATCCGTAAAATAAGACCTCAAAAATATTTAATACTTTACTACGGTCAGCGCCCGTTTATGCGACCTGTAGGATAACCCCTGCCAAACAAAATTCTTAATTACATGGTTATATATAATCATATACCAATGAAACTTATATTTTTAGAAAGAGCATGAATAGACGCGAAAATTTTATAATAACATCAATTGCGGTAAAGTTATTGTTTATTGAGTTAGACGTATTTTTTACTAGTACTTGTGCAATTCATGCGCGATAAAAAAACACATATTTTCAAATATTTCCTAAACCGTTACTTTTATGAGCATAGTTATTTGAAAACAATTAAAGTAGGTTTAATAAGCTTTCAAATGACACCTCGCACGAACAGATTGGTGCCATAGGACTCGAGATGTGAATAAATATCTATGATGGTCGGTCGCCATCTTTCCCCCCCTTTTTCTCGACCCGTCCCCCCCTCCTTAAACTAAAACAGGTCAATTCGTAATCTGGAGAGAACGAGGAACATATCCATACCTGTTTTAGGTATTTAGAAGAGATGTCGACGAAAATCGTGAAGGAGACGACTTGTGGCCAAATTGGCTCTAGACTAACACTGAGCGTGGCCCGACACGCTCTTGGCCGGTTTTTTTTTTAAATTATAAATGGGCTTACTCTTGACCACAGACTAGCCAAAGGCAAAGACGTGGCCTACGATGGAGTGAGCTCGCCCGGAAGATGCCTGTTCACTCTTGACAATTTAATAAATACCGTAATTTGGGGCGAAAAGGGTTCCGGGGGTATATAATGTTATTATATTTCTTGACATATTCCTTCTATTTTCCGCAATCAAAGTAGGAAAATAATATATTATGTTTTTTTTTATTATTATTATTGGTATTTAGGACAACAGCCGTAAATATTCAACTTACATAGGTATTTTTACATAGTCTTAGGCCAATAACAGTTATCTGTTGAATGAAAAGTATTATACACAATATGTTACTAAAAAAAATGTGTTACATATTTAAAATTACAGTGAAAATGTGCAAGCCACACATTTTTATTTACAGTTTCATGTCTGTCAAAGTTGACGTTCAAATTTATTGGATTTTTACTCATTTTAATCGTTCATTATCCTTTTGAATGTGTATACACTTCTAAAGTTTATGTATAACAGAAAATCATAAGACATATTTTCATTTTTATAATGGTTTTCATGAAGAAAGCGATGCAACTGTGTTGGGGAATTTTTACGGGATGAATAAATATCCGCGGCCTGAGGGGTGAATGGGATCAGGAATGGGGGAATCGGGTCGCAAAGGGGGTGAATAGGTTTACGAAGGGGCTGATTAGGGTCGGAAGAGGGGTGAATTGGGATGTGTGGTCAATGATTGTCACATTGTATACAATAACTTACCTAAAGTGGTATTTTTATGAATGACCTCTCTGTATATGGACGCAATTTATACGTCAATGTATTGCTTCGTAGTTAGACTAGATACAAGAAATTAACACTTAGAAATGTTAATCACACTTCTGTCTACCTCCACGTTTCTACTTAAGTCCGCAAAAATCACCCATGGTTGCTATAATATAGACGGATTACTTTAAAATAAAAATCATAAGTATGAAACTATACAACTAGGGAAGAAATAAAATTATTTTATTGAATCATTTTTGATTTGTTCTTTTTCAAGTTTATATAAATAATACATTTTCAATTCGCTCAAAGGTTGGAAGAGATCCCTTATAGGGATAAGTTCGCCTTTGTACATCATAACTATACTGTATTTTTATGTCCTAACTTGTCTTATGTACAATAAAGTGTTCACATACATACATACATATATTGAAATAGATATCATACACGAAAGAAAAAACGACAAGGCCCACGGTGGCTGAGCCGGGAATCGAATCCGGGTCTTCAGCTTACGCAGCTAACGTTATTACCACTAGGCCACCAGGCCAGGTTAAAAAAACCGGCCAGATGAGAATTTATTTTCGCACAATTGTAAAACTAAATTATTTTTACTAGTTACCTCCAAAATACCAAATAAAATTGGGCTACATAGTACATCGTTTTCTGAAGATTTTGGGTTCATGGGGTCGGAACGGGTATAACTAACGTAATTTATGGTGAATTGGGCCAAAACCGACTTTTGAACGTCGATAGCCGTTTTTTTATATGTGCCATGCTAATTTTTTACACAAAAAAATCTTCCGGCAGTGTGAACTTCGGTTTGTCTTTGAAAATATGTCGTTTTATTTAGTAATTTTCGCTCATCCTAACGTTGGAGTGAATAGGGTCGGGAAGGGGGTGAATAGGGAAAAGGGTTGACTCTTTCGGATTGCGAACAAAATATGACCTGTCACGAGCGTATTATATTTATTTTACCAAAAAATAAGGATTAAATATGTTATGAGTGGTCGGTAATGAAATCTACACATATTATGATAACCCTTAACCAACCTTTATAGTTAGATGGTGCTCTGACGCGGTGAATAAGTAAGTATGGTCGTGGGCAGTGCGGATAACGTGTCAAAATATAAGCATAGTTTATTGCTATTTTTCATGTTTAAATAAACTTATAAACTAACGTAGTGGGTATTAAAGTAAAAGGTTCACAGTGAATATTAGGTTGCCAGAAATGTGTTTAGCTATACCATTGTATTGAATTTTGTATCATAAAGTCAAACTAGGTATTTACTACTAAGTAATGATTTACTCTGTGGGGTGTCTTTGATCACTTGCATGGGGTAACATTGACCATAATGACACATAGTTAATTATTGTCTGATTTTGTCACGGTACTTGTTGAGGCTGATAATTTGATCGCTTCTTGTGATAAATATTGAAATAATTGCAAAAAAAGTTGGTTTTTCGAAGATGTTAATTTTTATTCTTGATCAAAGTAACCCCAAAATAGCGTTAAAGAGTTGTAATATTTGACTGCGAACCATTTTTTTTTATCTTTTCTTGACATAAAATACTTTTGTAAGGGATTACATTCGATTATCATTAAAAAAAATATATAGTGTATCAAAGTAACCCCAATGTCAGTTTATGTTTGATCACATCGTTTTTTTTCTGCGTACATTATTTTATTTATTTATTTATTCCTTATTGCACATAAAAAAATAAGTACAAATGGTGGACATAATGCCTTAAGGCATTCTCTACCAGTCAACCACTGGGTTAAAAAGAAACATTTCATACGTGCAGGCATTGTGACAGAAAACAATAATCCTGATATCACTTATTTTGTTACCTTGTTAGCTTTTTAGCAGGAAAAGACTGAAAAAGTTGATGGTCCCATTTTTTTTCTTCCTTAGTTACGTTACGTTTAAATTCCCAAATTGGTCAATGTAACCCCAGTTTACGGTAGACACCGTCAACCTATTCTAATAATTCTCTTTTTATTTGAAAGAAAATTCGTTACGATAATATGTATATAAAATATGCAATCTAAGATAAAAAATGCTTTTCATATAGTTACAAACTTAGTTCAGATTTTTTTTGTACAACTTTTAAAAATTGTTCTACCTATCAAGTTCAAAATAATTTTCCTAGAAAGTCTTTTTTCTACTCCCGAACTATTATTCGTCATTTACAGGGTCGTGCATAGATCTTTAAAACCCTACATAAAAGTCTATTCCCCAAAGCCAGTGTCCGCCGGCTTTCCGCGCATGCGCGCAGTATCGAAAAAACTGAAAACGCATTGTTCTGTAACCATGGCAACGCCTTATAACGATACGGCGCGCGTGCGCGGGAAGGCTTTGGGCAGCTGAGCTGACAGTGCAAACCTTTGCGTCAAAATACAGGAAACAGTGTGAATTTCACGAAAGTTATTCGAGAAACCTATTAAAAACTAAGTGCATGGTCGTAGAAAAAGTATTGTATGCAACGGTGTTTAACTGAGTCAAAAAATACTCGTGGCGTCTTAATAACAATTTTCGGCTTCGCCTCAAATTGTTACCCACGCCACTCGTCTTTTTTGATCTCCTTTAAACGCCTGTTGCATAAAATACTATTTAAAGTTCTGCTTTTGAGATTTTTTCATATTTGAGAAAACAGCCCTTATGGCCTGAAATACGGCATACGGCAGTGATATTGACATTGACATATGCTTTTTCGTATTTTGATGGTATTTTGACTGCACTGTATTTTTTGCCATGCTAATTTGAACCTTATCTCTAAGCGATGTTTTTTAATTTTCAGTTACATCACAGATGTGTATGACATGACATCTAGGTATTTTTCCATTTAAAAGAAACTACAAGGGGCTTTACAGACGTGGCGACTGCAACTGGTACAGGGCCTAAGCCATAATTTAAAATTATATTGTGATTTTTATATGTATTTGTGGTTTATTTAATACTAAGTATGAGTTTCAACATTTTCAACTCAAGGAACTGAAATTAAGAGAAGGGACTCGGAAATTGGGTAAGATCAAGAGTCTGATGCAGATGCCGATGGCAGTATTGGATAAGATAAGATATGCGTCGATATTCCCTGTCTTTCTTTGTGTCTCTGACATGACTGCTGCTAGCTGTACTCTATTCATTAGGTTTTTATTTTATACACATACTTTATTTTTGTATCAAAATAAATGATAAATTGATAAAAAACCTAACGACCAAAAAGAATAAAGTACCTATCTGTTAGTCTTTAATACACCCCGCATATACGTAATGCACAGACTTAAACTACCAGTAAGTGTGATGGCATTTCCGTCACAACTGTTATCTCTGATAAAAATACAAACTCAACGAGTCTACCGCCATGTTACTACCTACTATCTGTAAACTCACAATAAACCCTATACCCGAGATATAAGGAACAACGATGATCAAAAAATGTCTGTCGTCTGTTAGCACATGACAGCTACATTCGTGAGGCGTGATAGATAATAAAAATAACAATGTGTTTGTTTTGAATTAGATTAGAAATATGACAGGTTGAATGAGTCGAGATAGGACAAACAATTAAGTTATTTTCTTTATAACGTTTAAGCTTTATGTACACAACTACACATGCTTATAGAACAAGGGCGCACGGATAGTAATTAGCAACGCATACAGATGGTACAGATAATCCAAGTTTCGCAGGTAAGTTAATTTTTTTCTACTATGTAGTTTTTGTAGTCGTCGGTATTATTACGTATTATTAGTAGGTATTAGTTAAACACACGCAGGGGTGCTAGGACACCATCCCCAGAAAGCATGATATCATTCATGATTATGACTATGTTATATTTGTATTATTCATATTATATGAGTAATACTTAGGTCAGATGGTCCGTGAAATAAACCTATGTCCATACTAATATTATAAATGGGAAAGTGTGTGTGTCTGTTTGTTTGTCCGTCTTTCACGGCAAAACGGAGCGACTAATTGATTTGAAGGGATGGAAAAGTGCCATAGGCTACTTTTGTCTCTTTCTAACGCGAGCGAAGCCGCGGGCAAAAGCTAGTATTTTATATTTATAATCGTATAAGCTTATATTTCCCATAATTAAAGTTACGATCATCCAGAGTAATAAGAGCGTTGCACCATGTTTAATCAAACGATTTTTTCGATATACTTACCTATATATTTTTGCATTGGACTATCTATAGGTACTTGTTAAAGAGATTGCGATAAAAATCTAATAACTGAAGATAGATAATGCAGCTATAAGCTAATGTCTTAACGAGCCCATATCTTGAGAAGGTATGTGATAATGTTAAGTGCGATTCCTCTGTCATCATTAAACCTAGTGATGAAGACGTCATTGAGATATACAATCAGCGATTGATACTTATCTTAAGCTCACCAATTATTAGGCCTCATGCATCTACGACATCTGTCGTTTAAAACCAACATCATCATTCGCTCGCTCTTGTCTTGTCCCAATTACTTGAGGTCGGCAGTGTCTTTTTCTTCCATACTTACGCCTCTATCGGACGAATTTTAAAACCAACATAGGAATAAAATAAGGTTTAGTTTCTAGCAAATTACGTAACTACGCATGCTATTGAACCAGCCAAACATATGTTTTACAATTTATTAATATTTACTGAAATCATGTGATTCGCCGGAGTTTTACACAGCTGCAGAACATTGTTTGAACTTGCCTATTTGTAAAAGAAATGGCACGTCTGTTGAATGACGTATTTGCTCTCGTTTTAATCCGAGTTTAATAGCGAAACTGGAATTTCATTATTACTCCAGACAGGGCAGACAGAGCTGAACGAACTGTCAGTACCTAAATGATGTTATGATGAATTAGGATGTGGGCGTAGCATTTATTTATATGCGTCATGTCATCTCGCAGATACATTACTGATACTGAAAAGAGTGCGGCTGAATTTTTGGAATCAGATGACCGGGAAATCTCTGTACCAACCAATGTATGTGCCATGGTTCTAAATATATTTTAAAGTTTACTTGTAAACTGGTTGACTGAGTAAGGGCCGATGACTGCAACCCCACTTCAACGTCGACTTGCAGTTCCCATAAATAAGGTACAGCGGGGCAAATCTCGACTGGGGGGCAAATATAACTGGTCCATTTTTTCCATGTTTGCATTATTAAATAGAGTATCCACCGGTTATATATGGTAGGCGTGTTCAGTGGATACATGTAGAACTCAACATTATAGTGTAATAATGGAAAAAAGTGATTAATTACAATTGCCCCCCAGTCGAGATTTGTCCCCGCTGTACCTTATTATACAATAAGTTAGCATCATGCATTTTATTTTTACGATGCTCCCAAATTCTAGCTGTAGGTAACTCATAGGAACTCAAAGGAAGGGATTATCCTACAAATGTACTACGAGTACTACTTACTAATGCTATGTGTATTCATAGGAAGTATTTAGGTATGCTAGCGTGACTTCTTTTTAATCTGACCTCTGTAACTGCAGTACTGGGTTCCTATTAGATTAAACGATACTACAGTTCTCGACCTAACAAATTGACAAACACAGATTAGGATTTATAAATAGTTGTAGTGAAGTGCAATCCCCACGCAGAGACACGCGACAGACGCGTGCAACCCGATATAATTATCTCGGAAATTTGGCAGGGACCCGCGGGACTTTGAACTCGCGCGTTTTGAGAAACTCGGGACTTTTTCGTCAAAGCGTCGTTTCGTTTAGCATCAAAGCTTTTGCATTTAATTGTAGCTCATTTTTAATTCGTTTCGGATAATGGCCGCGGAGGTAGAAATTGTTTTTGAATAAAATTGAAGCCATGTCTAAATCGAACACATAGGAAATAAAACTATGAGAATGGATTATATCGCGTATAATTAATTTGTAATACAACCCAAACGTCGGCATAAATTAATTATACGCGATATAATCCGTTTTCATAGTTTTATTTCATGCGTGTTTGATTTAGAGTCAAATTAATTAATAATAATTTCCACCTTCGCGCATTAGTAATCCATACTAATATTATAAATGGGAAAGTGTGTGTGTCTGTTTGTTTGTCCGTCTTTCACAGCAAAACGAAGCGACGAATTGACGTGATTTTTTAAGAGGAGATAGTTGAAGGGATGGAGAGTGACATAGGCAACTTTTTGTCTCTTTCTAACGCGAGCGAAGCCGAGGGCAAAAGCTAGTATTATTATATTACTAACTTTAAAATTAATACGAATATAATCGTACTGAGGTATATGTACGTGAATAGCATTTGTTTAAAAACAAATGCAAGAATACGACAATTATTTACCTACACTTAAACCAAACGAATAACAAAATGCGCACCTATCTTTGACTCCTCTGTTCTAATTATTTACACAATAATTTTAGTATATTTGTCTCAATCATAAAGTTTTCCTTTTGTCTCAAACACTCCCAGAAGGTTATTGACATCGTTCTGACCTGAAGACGCAAAGGTTGCGCTGGCGCATTTCCAGATCCGCGACCTTACCCTTCGCGCACACACGTCTCGCCTGGCGAGTAGCTTTGTCACTAGGAAAACTTAATTTTCCTTCCCCGTGCTTGACAAAGAACCTTTTTAACATGGATTGAAACTGTTACTATTTACAGATAATTAAAATTTCAAGGACGATTTGCTCGCGGTCTCGGAGAAATTAAGGATCTCCCCAAATCCGCCGGCGCCGTCGAATCGCGAATCGGCCAAAACTCGCTCGTTAGTATGAACATGCCTACGCAATACGCATGCGTTCAGCGACGACGACGGCTATAGAGCCGATTCCGCGGCTATAGGTTTTGGGAAACCCTAAAATAACCTTTTAGTTAACAAGAGACTTTGCACTGACAAGTTGACGGGTGTGGGATGATCGGTAGTGACTAAGTGACCCTATGAAGCCGTCGGCACAGGTTTTGTTTTGGGTTTGGGCGAACTGAATCCCGGTAAAAGCATTCTACTATTCATATATGGAACTTATTGTAGGTATTTTATGCAACAGGCGTTTAAAGGAGGTCAAAAAGACGGGTGGCGTGGGTAACAATTTGAGGCGAAGCCGAAAATTGTTATTAAGACGCCACGAGTATTTTTTGACTCAGTTAAACACCGTTGCATATAATAGTTTTTGTACGACCATAGGTACACATAGTTTTTAATAGTTTTCTTGAATAAATTTCGTGAAATTCACAGTTTTCATGCATTTCTATTTTTTAGCATAATATAGGAAGAGATGTGTAAGATTTTTTCAACAATACTTTGTCAACTATTACCATTTGGCTATTAAATATAAAGTTTCCAAGGTGAACTACGTAAAACGCAAATGAATAAACCAGATGACAGTGTGCGAATCGGAATAATTGAATTAGAACGATATAATCAGCGGTTACCGTACAACTACAGAAACAACTGAATAATGAATAATGTAAACAATCGTCACTGCAGCGGTACTCACTGATAGGTGATAAGCTAACGTGTTATACACTATTTTTGAACAAGATAGAATTAGAATAGTTATTTTTTATTTATCAACACATACCTAACTAATGTACGTACGTAATGGACGTAATGAAGTGCCTAGAAATAATCTCATCTTAAGTCATAATGTTGCTAGTAACTTCTAGCGCTGTTCTTCCGATGAGACCATTATAATTTATAACTAATATACTAAGTATACTCGTAAGCTGAATTAAACTTTCACGATTTCGATTTGTACGCATATTTAAAATTGCAAACTGGACTTAATCTTAACGTCGGAGATTTGTGTTAAAAACATAGTTATAGTCTCGTTAAGTCTCGTTTGCAATTTTAAATATATGTAAAGTTATAAGTTGCTTTATAGTCGTCAAACCTTTTTTTGGTTTATTGTTGTTGGTGTTTTATTGTCAATGTTAATCGTAATTATGACCTATAAAATATACTAACTGTTGTTTTGATGCTGAATTTAGTACGACCTAGTACTCATAAATGGGAACACGTACTAACCAAACTAAACAAAATCTACGTCCAGCATTAGCATAGGATATGCAATGATAATGAAGAGATAAAGCATACAACAATAATAAAATTTGCGTAGGAAGACTCTCCTTGCAACGCTAGTGCCAAAATACTTATTACTCGTGACTTTTACATATAAATATCTACTATATTAACCCCAAAACAAGATTGGTAGAGTTTATTACATGTTAAACACAGTTTAATGCTACTTCACTCTGCGTAAATAAATAAACACTTGATTACGACCTTAATAATGCATGTTTACTTTTGCAGATTGATGTCGTTTATTATATAAGATTATTAATAGTTATTTTATTAAATTATATTTATTTGAGTTAAGTTCGTTTAAAACAGCAAGAATAGTGACCGACAACTAGATAAACAAGCTGACAAAACCAGCTTAATTAAAAAAAGTTAACAAATACATATCAAAAATTACTCACGCCTCCTTAGCCATTTTATGACTGAAAATTTCACTTTAAATAAAAATAAAACAATATCACAGGTTTTTCTTATAAAACTATCACATAATTAATGTCACTTTATGTGAACTTGAAAACGTTATGTAAACATGAGGCACAGCGCGGTTGTCCCGCCGGGCGATCGCGGACTGCGTTGATAAGCGATGTTTTCATGCATATATGGTTTTCTCAGTTGGCGGGAAAACGCTCGCGTCAAAACTATACCGCAATAAGTACATTTGCAACGCCATTTTATTTTCGACTTTAACAAAAGTTCAAATTAGGTATAAATTACAAACACAGGGGTTGGCACTTCTGTTCTTTTTAAGATTGGCGATATTATTGCTCATTTACAGGACCAATGCCAATCTTTCACTGGCATTCAGTGACAGTGATCTTGAACTGACTCATCTTTTATTTATAGATTTAAACAAGTAATTTAAACTTAAAGGAAACTGTCATAAAAAATTGTAAGCGCTGAATTTTCTTTTTTAGGGTTACGTATTTCATAATAATTTTCAAAGTCGGCCGAGAATAACAGACTTAAAATACTGCTGGAACACAGGTCCCTAAAACCCCAGAAAAAGTGTTGTTAAATATAAATGTTTTTCATTACCAATTTTCGTGAGTTTAGTTCTCATTCTGGCACTAGCACGTGAATCTTTACAATGAGTTAACACAGCATAGTTAACTAGACATCGTCACGAACAAAAATATTTAAATTTGGACTTGAAATCCAAAGCAATAAGTGAGTTGATGCTGGAATATACAATGTGGTTTGTTGAAAATAAATTAAGTATATAGAACTAGATAAGTGAAAGAACACGAACTGTATTGTACGAAATAAAAATGTAAATTATTATATGCTACGAATTTTTGCGAGTTAGCAATTTGACAATATCTACGTAGTATTCTATAGAGGTAAATATGCCGACGAGTTTTTCGGAACTTATGTGCGAAATGTCATTTGATATTTGCCAGTCGCTTTTCGGTGAAGCAAAACATCGTGAGGAAACCCGACTAATTCCAATAAGGCCTAGTTACCCAGGCTCCCATGAGCCGCGGCAAATGCCGGGATAACGCAAGGAGGATGATGATATTGATGATGAATGAAAGGCTAACTTAAAGGTAAAAACTTTCGAGTGTCCGCCAACCTTCAACGAAATTGTCGGATAAAACTCAATAAACATAACATGAATATAAATGGTGTTCTGTAATTTTGCTGAGGTTAGGGTTGCTTTTTATTATAACTCAGTTTGAACACATTCACTGGCTTCTACCTTCAAAATATTAAGCGGTATTTATATTCGTAGAGGAAAAACGCTACATATGGACTACAAGCGCAGACACTGGGCATAGTAACTTTTCACAAAGGTTCCTGATAGGAGTAAGTACTTATTCGGATTTCATTAAAAGTTTAAGGTCAATATTTAATCCAAATCCTAGTTCTGAACCCAATAAAAGTACACATTTGATTCTAACCTTCATACTATCACTTTGCACATATTATTATAGCACTTTGGCATACAACCTTGTAGTGGTCCGACTTTTGTCCGTAGCTCCCACTAGTAAGTGAAAATGTAGGAAAAATTCTAATAAATACGTATCTGCCTTAACATTTGCCAGGTTGAGCTGAGTAAACAATTCTAGAACTTTCTAGGTACATAACGACTGTCAAACATTCCTAAAATTTGGTTTTGGCAGTGGTGTAAAATATGTAGGAAATATGCCAATTAACACGCGTGGTGCAAAATGCAGATATCTTTTTGACACCTCTGACATATGTAAGAAAATGTTGTAATACTTTCTTCCTGTGCGTGTCGTAGAAGTCGACTGTGGGATATGGGTTAAGTTGTGGCGTAGGCGAGAGGCTGGCAACCTGTCCGCGTGTGATTTCTTTCAACCCGTCTGCTCGTTTGCTGCCTATTTCATAAAAAAAAACCTTTTTGCCAAGAGTGGCACTGAAGCTTAGTAGTTCATGTGTTCTGCCTACCCCTTTATGGGATACAGGCGTGATTATATGTATCTATGTATGTATGTATGTTGTAATACTTGTATTGTATTACGCAAACTGCGTAGGCTGATAGTATTAGCTAGTGAAGGGACTATATACTACGCTTTCCCATGTATGAGTAGAGGCTTATATATGGGATATCGGATGTCGGACCGATATCCCATACATTACAGGTGCCATCTTGGAATTTCCCCATCATTGAAATCCTTTCGACATCCGATATAGGATCGGATAATGTGACAACGGACTAACAGTGAAACGCACCTGTAAAGTGTGTTCATCGTGACTAACTTATGAAAAAAAAAACTTTATTCATTCGAAATTTCGAAAATCCTTTTGGAGCATTGCAACCTTCTGAACACCGTTAGGCCTGATTTAGACGGCGTGCGAACTCGCATGCGATTTTAGTTGCATTGCGGGCTGTTGAGGTTACATACAATTTTGCACTGCCATCAAATACAGCAATAATAAAACTCGTATGCGAGTTCTCGTACCGTCTAAATGGGCCCTTATTGATGATTTCCATAGTCCAATAGTTGATAAGTGGACTGCCATGCACAATTGCACATGGATGGACAATACGAGTGCTGTTGAATTTTATTAATAGATTTTTGATTTTGTAAATATTGTGATTGTAATGGGTCTTGTTATCCGAAATAAATGATTTTATTTATTATTTATTGCATAAAGCCTCATTATACATATACACACCATAGTTAGTTTTCCCCTTTTGAATTTGAACCTTGTTCTATAAGTAAATTGGTACGAATTTCGTTTGTTTCAAAAATCTATAGAAATTCTACTTTTTTTGGTTCATGAAAGATTCAAATTCGATTGCAAGAATATGTACATTTGGCCTTACGAGGATACGTATTATTTTGACAAACAAATGAATGTTCCCAAATGTACTTAATAAAATTTTAAAGGACGAACGTTCGTTGTCAATTTTCCTTTATTTACAAGTGAGTTGCCAACATTTTCTTTATGCCGCGCGCAATACAAATAACATGCTAAATCCTTTTATCAAGGTTTACGGTTCCAGAGTACGTTCACGTGTTGGCATCATGCTGGCACATGGGTGATAAACATCTGAAAGACTTTATCTAGTGATCACATCTTCCTGCCATTCCTAATATAATATAATCGATAGCACACGCATCAGTGGCGTGCCTAGGGTTTCAAAGTGAGGCAAGCCGAAAGGTACGTTTTGGCAATATCTAACTACTTAATCTTCAATTTTCGAACTCACAGCCCTACAAAATGTTCTATTACGCGCCGCACTTTTCTGAGAAATACACAAGCCGGGCGTTGGTTTTCGCGCGGAAATAATGTCTCGTTTTTGGGCAAAATTTAACTACTTTACCTTGCCTTCGTCGAGTAATATGTGTACCACGCATTTGTCACCGTCACAAGGAACAAATTCATCCATTGTCAATTGGATTTTTAAACGAATTAAACACTTAATAACAAGAAAACGAAGAAGAGCACATTCACTTAACGCAAATAAAACTTTCGACTAAATAATAATACACTTGAAGTTGTCAATCAAACGCGCGCTCAATCTTGTTCCTCACTTCATACCAAAAGCCCGGCTTAAATCGTGGAACAAATGTTCTATATATACCTACAAATAGTTATATAAGTTGCTAGGCAGAATGTAGGCTAAAAGCTAGGAAAAAAAGGATGCAAGAGCAAGCCCCATTGCAAGCCAACGAGTGCGAGCGAGCAAGATATAGCTGAACGTAGTGAACGTGCTCTTCCGCGCTGCACTAGCGCCACGGCAAAACATGGCAACATGCTGTGGTCTGTACCGTATGGTCGGTCGGCCGTGAGCTTCACTTATGGAGAACTTAATAATATCTAATATTAGCGCGCGATTTTAAAAATGTTAGGGCAAGCCCGGCTTTTGGGCTTATATGGCTGTACCGCCACTGACACGCATTAAAAATTTATCGATCCTGCACGTTGGGAGAAGCTCCCTGTTAAATGGTCATCTTGGCGGTCTACCATCTTCGAATCCATTAAATTGTTTGAGGAAAATCGCCTCACGACATTAGACAACAAACGCCAATTAAGTACGTAAGGAAAGACCTGAGTACGTGTATACATATATATGCCGGAGAATGACTAAAATGTGGTTTTAGATACGTTTTATAACGCTATATTTGACAAATAGAGCAAACAAACAAATATTTTACAACTTTGCACAACCTGGCTGGTATTCGACTGAGTTCTGCCAAAACGTCAGAGAGGAGAGGACGCTACTGTCTAAAAGAACAGAATCGAAAAACAGATGATGAACAGATGATTGGAGGCTGTCAATCGATCTGCAAGGGAAATGGTTGAGGAGTGCTGCGTTGCTGGAAATTCATCGGTCTAATCCGTCGGTTTGCTCGAAATAATAGGCGAAATGTATTACTAACCATATGATTCAATGTGTAATCGGTTTTGTGCAGTAAATTCTATGATATGGACATAGTATTTCATTGAAAGCTCTCATAAACAACTACGGAAGGTCCTGACAACGGTTCTGGTATGATACGCCCACGATCCGACATCAGAAGTGGGATTGTCACCTCGATCGACCTCAGCAGTTAAGAGTTTTCCTTCTTGTGAGCTCTTAAATATGTGGCTAGCCAGGCCAAACTTGCTCTTAAAAATTAGACCACATTCACGGCAGTACAGTTGACCAGCCGTGTTGTATGTATACACGTAGGAGGGCTTAGGTCTTTCCTTAGGTAATTGGCGTTTTGTGTATATAATTGTATAAAATTTGTCTGTAGCATCGTAGCTCCCGAACGGATGAATCGATTTCAATATAGTTTTTTTTTTTGTTTGATAGTTGATGAATTTGTCGGTGTTCTTAGGATGTTTGATGGAAATCGGTCCTCAATGTCGGGGTTTTCTTCAAAATTTAAACTTTGTGGTTAGGTACTATTAGGTACTAGACTTAATAGAGATACCGTCTTACCTTTTTCATTGTTTTTGAACCTGAATTTTCTCATAAAATCGCCGTCAATAGAAATTGTCAACAATGTAAACAAACTATTATATAAAATATCAATAATTTTACCCCAAATTTTATTATATCAAAGGTTGAGGATCATAATGTGAGATGAATTGATTAAATAACACATGGATGTAGCCAGTATCTGATGAGTTAGAATGGAAACTAAAGACATTTTCTCAAGGTTTGTTTACAAATTCTAAATATTGACGGCGACATTATTTAGATTCAGCGGGCCGATTTTTGAATCTCACACGTTCCAATTCGAACGAATTCAAAAAATTGTCACTGAAAATAATAAGCAAGTCACCGTTTCCAACCGGTATTTTAGTGACAAAATCCCGTATGCGAGATTCAAAAATCGCCCCCAGTTACGAGTACGAACGGTTAATCAATTTGAATCTTAGGCCACTTTAGAACCCTGTATTATTGACACCCTGCTCTATTTGCCATAGAAAATACATTGACGATTACTGTGTAAAGGTTGTGCTCTCTTCGTGGCCTATAGGATTCGAATTACGCAGCAATTATCGATAATGATGAACAACACAAGAATTTGGAATTATTAATAATAGGTGTTAAAATAATACGAAAACTTTCACGACAGTCTTTATTATAATTCATAAAAATTCAATTTTAATTTTGCAACATATAAAAACTGATTTAAGAACGAAGATTGATAAACGTCTGCAAACGATGTTATTCGGCTTAGAGATAAATAAAAAAATAAAAAATATCGTCCTGTGTGACACTTGAACCCTCGACCCAACCATCTGATATCTGAGCTACCAAGACGCCAACAAATACGGCGAATGGACCTATAGGTATTTGGTATCTTAGCGACATCTATTGTAAAAGTTTTATGCTTCTGAAACGCTTGCTGAAGTTCCAAGTCATATTAGGGGCAAGCCACACTCAGGCGACGTGTGTACCCTTAGAAATTCACCAGCAATCTGGGCAATTTTAAACTTAGACCAAGAAGGTGAATTTTCCACTTTTATTTATGTCTAACTGTGACGACATTAAACAACGTAAACAATATCACTTATCTGTTTTACTTTACTGAGGTAACATAAACTGCAAGGGGATTCAGCGTTAGGTAGTTGGTATGTCGCCAAATATAGGACAGTTGGGAGGGCCCACCGCGAACCTTGTTCGACATGTTGCCTCTTTGTTGCACATGTAAATTCGCACGTAAGTACGAGTATGACAGGGAAGCAACACGTCAAACGAAACGCATTTTGATACTAACGAGCGATTTCTCACACACAAAATGGGGATCGATGCTCATAGATGTGACTTTACCCTATAGCGGCAGAACATTGCCATAATTTGTGACGTTATCTGGGTAAAGGGACCTTATTGTCAATGGCGCTTACCGAGATCATCATCATCCTCCTTGCGTTATCCCGGCACTTGCCACGGCTCATTGGAGCCTGGGGTCCGCTTTGACAACTAATCCCAAGATTTGGCGTAGGCACTAGTTTTTACGAAAGCGACTGCCATCTGACCTTCCAACCCGAAGGGTAACTAGTCCTTATTGGAATTAGCCCGGTTTCCTCATGATGTTTTCCTTCACCGAAAAGCGACTGGCAAATATCAAATGACATTTCGTACATAAGTTCCGAAAACTCATTGGTACAAGCCGGGGTTCGAAAACGCGACCTCCGGATCGAAAGTCGTCCCTTTACCCAGATAACGGCACATATTTCCTATTAGTAAAACTTGTACTGTTATACTAGCTTGTAGGTCCAGCCCTGTTGTACATGCATATATTTTTAGTACAGTTTACGATCTTTTAAACTTGTACAACATAAATAATAATGTTTTCTTAACTATAATTATGTAATAGTAATACAATGTTCTCTAAAGAATTAACACTTAAACAATATAAATATCTACAATAAACTGATAGACAAAAACTGAGATTCATACTTGCACGTAATTTAATACCAAAATAATTTATATGGAATGATTTTAGAATAAGACCTTTGAATTCATAATAAATATAAAAAAGAAACAATAACGACAATATCACAATTGTACGTGTTGTGGTAGTTAGAACGCCTACCCACTTAATATTTATTTACCCCTCTTCTTACAAACATTACGATTCCTATTACATCTAAAAATTACAATAATAATGATATCAAAATGCCAAGCATTTCTTATTTATACACGATGCAAAAAATAACATACTCGTGTAGGAAAACGCACATCATGCGTGACGCATGGCGTTTCCGAGTAATACAGAGAAAATAATTTGTGGCTATCCGGCCTCAAGAACCTTTAAGCTATAAGTATGTTTTCCCCTCACTAGCTCGGAAACACGTGTTTTGTCCTTTAATACCAGCGGGTAAAAACGCATTTTATCCACTAGTGGGTAAAGTAATTTGACCTTGAATAAAGTCAAATTAACTGCTTTAAAATTTATAAAAGTAGGTGAATCTAGTAATAAAGATGATTTACCACCTGTGGAACTACTGTAAGCAGTGATAAACGCAATTTTTGCGTTGTAATTTCCTCGCTATAGTGAGGGGAAAAGTTTTGTATTACACTCGGGTGCAAATGTATTTTACTTCTCGTGTGTTAAAATACAACTTTGCCCCCTTGTATAACAAATAACTATAAAATTTTAACACAAATACTGATATAAAGGTTCTTATAACTTATAACCTAGTATGAAGCATGTCCCTTTTCGCTGAAACGCTACATATAATTATTTTTTCTCCACACCAACTGGTAAAGGCTCTCTTTGCTATTCGAAAACAGAAAATTGAATTTTATCCACAAGAGTGCAAAGTAATTTCATACAAATTTTTAACTTGATGTAGCTGACTGGCTGACTTAAGCTGGCTGGTAGTTTACTTATAAATGATGATTTTTAATCCTAAATATTGAATTAATTGATGCATTTGATTTAGTTTGATGTTTTAAGGTCAGTATGTTGTTGGTGTGGTGAAAAATTTTGTGTTTCACTCGGCGGCAAAGTTTGTTTAACCTTCGTGCATTGAAACCCTCGCAACGCTCAAGATTCCACTTTTTGAACCACTCGCTACGCTAGCGGTTCAATATTGGAATCTTTCGCTTGCTTTGGGTATCAATATTGGCACGTGCGGTTAAACAACAACTTTGTCCCCTTGTAAAACAAATAACTACTTATTGCATACTTGAGCGATATAGAGAAAACAAAGTGGTTGACGGTTATAGGCCGGCCATATCGAACCGGGATAGAAACATGATTAATATAGCAACAAAACAAATAGGGCCAGTTGCATCAACCACATTTGGCCGACACATCAACCTCACGCAGCAGACGTCTACGAAACTTCCCATACAATAAAATTGTACGAACGCTTTAACGGTGACAAACGGTTTGATACAACCGGCCCTTAGATTTTTTATGTATTTTTAACATTAGAAAAAAGGTAAGTGAACTTGACTTGTTTTTTGTACAGTATTATAAATCATGTCTTTTGCTTTCATAAGTACTTAATAGTTAAGTACCTAATTACCTATTCATTTTTATAAAGACGTTTTTTAATATGAACATACGTCAAGATTGTTTACCTTTTTCTAATGCTAAAAAAACGAAGTAATTACAACTGTAGGTAATCTTCAGTCTTCTCTTTATTTGTCCGTTGTCACGAGCTCTGTCGTCACACCCGCGATATCACTGATGTCTGATAACACTTTTCTTGTCAATTATACTTTCATCTCGACCACTTGAATACTATCTTAATACTTTTATTGCACTTAGATAAACACCCGCGAATAAAACGTAAGATACGAAAATGTTTTGTTTTTCACCGCCATTTATTTATAGTCTTAAATCAATGAGTACTTATGTTCGATACGATCACACGCACTGTTGATTACATAAAGTTTGCGCTTACATTAAAATAAAATTGGTTTAAAGTTTTGCTACAAATTGTCTACTAAGCACCAATAGGGTCCACTCATCCACTCACGCACCTTTCAGCGAGACACATCGCAAGCCAATATGCTCGATTGCTCGCGCGGCAAACGTCCAACGTGACGTGTTTGAACCCGTCTATTCGAAAAGGTTCTAACCGTGTAACGTTCACTATCCGTCAGCCGGCGCTCCCTGATAGGACTCGGCCTGCGAGTACTCGTGGTCGGACGGGCTGTCTGCGTTTTCTTGGTCCTCGTTCGAAGTCCCGGGGAGAAGAATGTAACGCGCTTCCCTGTAAAAAGAAAAGAGCCGTTAACACTTTCGCAACTAAGAACCCAGGCGGTGGGCTCTCCTGAACTTTGCCCAGATGCCGAAAACCACGCTGGGCGGGTTCTCGCCATACAAGGGGGTTATAAATTACGACCGGTTTCTGACGTAGTGCGTCTTTTTTGTCTGGTAGGGAATGAGTTAACATTACGTAATCGATGGAATCAGGCGTTACTTTGCGGAAATCCATGTTAATCAAAATCTAGACGATGACTGCTAATCCGCGAATAGATAAATAAATAAATATTGGGGACACCTTACACAGATCAACCGAGCCCCAAACTAAACAAAGCTTGTACTATGGGTGCTAGGCGACAGAAAACATCCATGACTCAGGAACAAATATCTGTGCTCATCATCACACAAATAAATGCCCTTACCGGGATTCGAACCCCGGACCGCGGCTCAGCAGGCAGGGTCACTACCGACTGAGCCAGACCGACCGGTCATATATACCATAGATCAAGCAAACGTATCTACTTAGCGTGTCAAATGTACTCAGTAAAACCCACTGAGTTGTCCGTCTTTAATCGCAGCTTGCAGCTTTCGGGCGTCAATTTTTGTAAGTTGAAGTCAACAAAAACATTAATAATGCCTCGTTACGTAATATTTAATTGCAACAACACAAAAATTATGAATTGGTACTCAAGGGCCTGAGACATATTTAAAATCACAGGCAAGTATTTTGTACATGCAATGAATGTTCATGCAAACGTACAACATACATATTTATACCTAACAACCAAGCACCAAAAATACAAAACTCAAGAGTTGGAGCTATCTATTCGGGGATTCGCAAAGTATTCTTCTAGATTCTTCTTGAAGTGAATAATATGTGACTATGACTGTTGGCGTATGTATCGAACAGCGTTTAACCAATTTTCGACTTTAGGTAGGTACCTACGTAATGTGCTAATTATGACACCATTGCGGTAAATTAGCACAATATGTATAGTACTTTTACACTTAGTAGTATTTTTACAGTTGTATCGTAATTCACTATTTGAATCGCATACGACTCCGATATGTAGTTTTGCGCCAACATTATGCTGCCCGCCGTAGCGCGTAGCAGGAGCGCGTAGGTGGACAAGGTTTTTTCCCAAACTAAAACTCTTCGTAGCACTTTGTTCGGTTACATAAAAACTAAAAAGCAAAAAATAATAAACCTTTGAATTCAGATTTCTTATCGGATTGCAGTAATCTAAACATCCAAATTATAAACAAATCAATTATTTTTGTAGTCGGTACCAGACCTGTTCGTCGCCTTGCTATTTCCTGTTTGGCCCACCCAACCATACGCAGGCTGGCCCCGACTCCAAAAATAATTGATTTGTTTATGATTTGGATGTTTAGATTACTGCAATACGATAAGAAATCTGAATTCAAAGGTTTATTATTTTTTGCTTTTTAGTTTCTCCGTGTTTTTGTAACGCGCTTATTTTTGAAGGCGGTTTTATTTTTTGTTAAAAAGTTTATTTATTTGTTGATTTTTAGTGGTTCCTATTGATATTATATGTATCAGTCCGAATATATGTACAGTAGTGAAAGAATTATCCTTGAACTCCTAACCATTGAGGAGTAGACCTTCCATCATCAGCTCAGCCACAAAAAATTATTACCATCAGGCGTAAATACTGGTGTACCTTTGAAAAATACACTAAAAACATTACATGTGCCTATAATATTTGAAGAGTTCCCTCGATTTCTCCAAGATCCCATGATCAGACCCCAACTTGGTGCCAATGGGACCATCTCGGGGTTATACCTGATCGATTGAAAATCGGTTCAAGATTCTCGCAGATATCGAGTAACATACATACAAAAAAAAAATATTCAGTCGAATTGAGAACCTCCTCCTTTTTTTGAAGTCGGTTAAAAACTGGCCTGGGTCTTACGAGGATAGAGCAAAGTCGTTTGCGCTGTGTATGCTGAAATCTTTAAAACTACGCAACGAATTTCGATGCGGTTTTTTGTTTTTAACCGACTTCAAAAAAAGGAGGAGGTTCTCAATTCGACTAAATGTTTTTTTACGATTATAATATGGGACGGGTTAAAGAAAGGCATCGTCCTTAGTCACAGAATACATATTAGTACAAGTACAGAAAGCCCACTCCAACAGCCCATCTAAAGAAATAACGACTCGCGCTACGATACTATTAAGTTGAAATTCCGACCGCGCAACGCTAAATGCCTACAATTATATTGACGTAGAAGCGCGCTCTCTTTCTATCGCGTAACTCACACCATTTCTGACGATATAGGGTAGTCTCCTTTAAAAAAATAATATAATTTTAATATTTAACTAGTACCTTTTTTATATTGCTCTACTTTAGCTCGAATAAACCTAAGATATGTCTTAGTGGTATGTAGGTTTAATTTTAATAAATTCGCGTGTAACTAGTTAGGAGTTTTTACTTAGAAGTATTAAACCTATTTATTAGTACAATCATATAATGATAAGTAATGGTAATTGGATGTAAACCTTTAATAATAATAACAATATGAAAACAGTTCTTACCTTTCATCGTCCTTAGGGAGCTTAAATAAAGTTAAATTTGGTTCGCAATTCGTGTTGTAACTAAACCTCCACTCACCTTACTTATTTACTTACTTACTTGACTAACCAACAGTATAGCTAACCCCCCTTTAAAAATACCCCGTAAATTTGGCCTTGTGATCGTCTAGCGTGAATAAGTAGAACCCTTCGATGTGAACCGCGATAACTTAGATCCTTTAATGAGTATCAGCTGTATTTTTGACTAATATTTAAAATTTTATTTATTTATATTTTAAAGAAGAATAAAGGTTATTGTAGCATAATAATATAGTGTTATAGAAGAGTATTTTATCAGATTTAGGCCTAGAAAGTTATATGTGAGAAAATTAATGACGTGATGAAGAAATTTTAGAATAAAAGTTAGTGAGTGAAACATACATGAAATAAATATTAAAAAAATATTTTGGTAATCATCCGCTACGCCTTATTAGTGGTCCCGGCTTGGGCAAGGGCTTGCGATACGGTATGGGACCCCTGACCTGATCAAACCACTTTATTAGGATCCTAAGCAAGTAAGCCTGAAGGGCTATCTATCTACGAACTAACCCCTTTTTTGTTTTGTTCCTTTTTCCCTAGCTAAACCCCCCTTTTCCCCAATACTGCTAATAGACCATAACTTCTCGATCTTTCTAATGTTTTATCGAAACACCGAGCAGTTGCTAACATTTATAAGAACTAAGTCTACTAACTTTTCTAAGCTTTTGACTTTCCATCAGTGGACGGCGCTCGCATGCCACTGGGCCCTATAACAAACCTATGCTTTTTATTCCAAAGAATAGTTTGTTTCCCTAACCAACTTGATAGAATTTACCTTGAAAAACCAGTTAGCAACACTAAGTGTCCCGCAGCCACACCGAAAAATCAGAAATTGCTACCACAATTATTAATTTCACTCAAATAAATTAAGTAATAAGAGTTTTTATAAATTACCAGTTTTACCACATATTTTAAGATAGTAAACACCACATTTAAAGTCCATTAAAACCATAATAGTAGTAGTTAAATTATTTCTCCACAATACACGTTGACCGATTATATTCCAAGACCAATCATAAAAGAACTCTACTTTCATAGAAATAGTGTGTGACTCTACCCTAATCCTATCGTTTTCCCTACTCTAGCATATCTGAAACAAAGACCGTCACTTACCATAGATCTAATGTTCAAAATATGCACAAGTGTATCCCTACCATAAGCTGTACAGTTCAGCCAGCGAAGCTGAGATAGGCAACCTATAGGCTTGAGTTCTGATCCCCCCCTCTGCTTTTGCCCGCGGGCTAGGGTAACAGAGAGTAGATCGCCCTATCCGTGTATATATCCAGTATTCTAGGACACACCAGTACCAGCCACATGGGAGACCCAGCTGCGATCAACTTTACTTAGATGTGGATCGATCACAACCGAAATCCCCAGCGACCAACGCCAGCATGGACTAGAGCACCGAGTAAATAAATATAAATATATATAGGACCCCAGCCTCAAATACTGCCGACTTCAGTGAGCAAGGATTACTCCTAATGTCTTTCGTCAATCGTGAAAGTCCTCACTTCCATCTAACAGTTGGACTCTTTGAGACCGGTGAGAAAATACGCTTTTGTAAGTATAGAAAAGCGTCCAAGCCTCCACTTGGAACAAAAAGACTCCTAAACGCCTTATGTTTAACACCGCAAGGTATAAAGCGCTTAGCCGGACAACAGTCTGTCACAAACAATGATCTGGCTTATAACTTTCACAAAATAACCCCATAGAAAATTACTAAATACAATTTTACTGACCAACTAAATAAACGAATGAAGTTTCCTCTACGTGCTATAATCTAAGCTTAGTTTTGCAAGAATTACTCCCTACAAAACCAAACACAGACTTATCTCCAAGCACCAGCCATACATCGACCCAGTCTTTGTATTGCTTGACGGCACTCATGAAACAAAGCACAGAAAACTTCACTACACTTTAATTAAAACGTAAAACTACACTATAATAGAACACTAAAATAAACCCACAACTGACGGTAAAGCAATTCTACCACAGGTCTAAGTTCAACTGTACGACGATATTGTCCCCGCACAATCAAACAGAGACACAATTTCAAAGTTTACAATCACTTAGAATAATTTCCAAGTAAAAACAAACAAAGAAACAATAGCAGAACAACTTCATTCACCAGTATAACACACGAAAGCCAGAGACACTGTTAGTCTTGTAGATATTTTAAGAATGACGCGCGTCGGCTCGCTTGGACCCTTTTATAGCCTCTATCTCCGACTTAAATCCGACATCCGACATCCGACATATCTCCGACCTATCTCCGACATCCGACATATCTCCGACCTAAATCCGACCTATCTCCGACATCCGACATATCTCCGACCTAAATCCGACCTATCTCCGACATCCGACATATCTCCGACCTAAATCCGACCTATCTCCGACATCCGACATATCTCCGACCTATCTCCGACATCCGACATATCTCCGACCTATCTCCGACATCCGACATATCTCCGACCTATCTCCGACCTATCTCCGACATCCGACATATCTCCGACCTATCTCCGACATCTGACATATCTCCGACCTATCTCCGACCTATCTCCGACATCCGACCTATCTCCGACCTATCTCCGACGTATCTCCGACATCCGACCTATCTCCGACTTATCTCCGACTAGGCGGCTATTAAATCGCGCACATAAGAAAAAGATCATAAATGCTTTGTTTACTAAGTCATACGCCCTACGTAATAAAGTTCACGATCATCACGCGGACGTTCGCTTATCAACACGTGCAGATTGCAGCTGTTTTAGAGAGAGACAGAGCTATTGGTATTGATACCTATGTAGTCCAATAGTGGAGTGTTCCGTAAATATTTTTACGTAAATATTATTTTGTGAAAGACTGTTTAAATCAATTTAGTAAGTGACTTCGCAATGAAAGATCACATTTGTTATTAATTGTTACATTGAATGATATATTCAGGAAGTATAATAATCAATATTAGTCATTATTACCTCTCTGACTTGTAATTGGAACCAAGACATAATATCGGAACGCTATGCAGTTGACAACTGTCAATGTCAGTATTTCGTCCATGTGAACGTAGTTTGTTGATAAATACGTTTTTCCAACCTGTTTTACATTAAATAATAGTGAATTTTATCAGTGATGACGTAACTAAACATGTGATTAACCATCAAAGATATTATTTGTTAAAATATTCAATGAAATCCCGAAGGAAATATGCACCAAAAAGTTGGTCAAGGAAAAGTTGATTCGCCGTAAGTTTTATATGTAATAACGAGTCCATTTCCTCGTCATAGACGCTTGTTCTGTTACAGTGTTAAGACAGCTAAACACTGCACAATATTTCCTTGGCCTTTTTTTTTGTTCATTGTTATCAGATTATTAATACTCGTATCAATTCTGTGACAGACAGCGGTCGAATCAGTACGTAGGTATGCGACGAACACCAGTCGATCTATCGGACAAGATCTGTTCATTCAAAATCATCATGGTTCTTAGAATAGGGTTCGTCGCTCGAAGTATTTACCAGACGGTACGTGATGAAATTATGTCAAACTTTTATTTTCCTATCGGATACTGTTGCCCAGGACAGCATTTTAAGATGTTTAAGCCACGTTTTTGAGAATATAACACTTGAGAAAGCTGTAACTTTTGATGGCGCCATCTATACAAACTTGATAGATGCAGACCCCATAAATTATACCTCATGATTTTAAAAACTCATACATACACATTGTACATTATCTGTCGTTTTTTGGAGTTATTCAGTGAGATACGAAAATTTAAGTGTCTTTAAATTTTTTCTTAGATTTTTTTGCAATTTATTTTATTTTATTTTTTGATTACATAAAACAATACCTTTCAATTGACACATTTTTTGTTGAATTAAAGTGTATACCTGTCGGTTGTTATTATTCTAATAATTCACCTAGGATCTATTTACGTTAGTAACTAACATAGGAGAATCCAAACAAACAATATGTTATTTACCCGTAGATAAGGTGAAAAATGTTCGTCAAAATATTGATACAGTAACGTCAGTAACATACTATAGATAATAATGGATATTTTTGTCAAGTTTATCTGTTAACCTATACAATTCTTCAAAGGTTTTAAGGTTAATGAACTGTTTTAGTGTAATAAAAGTATGGAAACGGATTATACCCCGTATAATGAATTTACAATTCATCCCGACGTTTCGAACAGTACAGCATTCGTGGTCAACGAGTGACTGAGGAAAAATTACCATGTGCAAAAGCTACCCACATAGGTACAAGAAATATTAATGAACCATGACCAATAACAGCAAATAATATTTCTAATTTTTCAACCGAAAATAATATTTTAGTGTAGGTAAATAAAAAGGTATCTTTAATAGTCCTAGTCCCAAGCGAACTTCTCAACAGAAACAAGGGAGGAAAGGTCATTCATGTAGTGTTGTTATAAGACTAGTCTTGAAGACTTTTAAACCTTAAAGACTTGCAAACCCTAAAGGTTCACGCTTTAAAGACTCAAGCGTTAAAGGTTTTAGCTCAGAAACGGTTCAGAACCCTAACGACTCAAGCTTTTTATGAGCTCTTAAGAGTGAGAGCTCTAGCCCCCTAAACGTCGAAGGCCTGTGTCAAGCTTAAAGAGCTCAAACAACGAGCTTTATAGGCAGATAGTATTTATTTTTAACCCTTAATTTGACTTCTCGGTTTGGTAGATTTTAGGGTTCCGTACACAATGGGTAAAAACGTAAGTCTATTACTAAGACTCAGATATCCGTCCGCCCGGTCACGTCACCACGCTGTATCTCATGTATCTCAGGATACTAAAAAGTACGGAGCTCTGAGTGGGCGAGTCCGACTCGCACTTGGCCTGTTTTTTTACTTCTGTTGACCTTAGGATCTAGTTTATTAAAAGCTCTTAAGACTTAAATGCTACAAACCTTATAGACTTAAACCTTCAAAGCTTAGGAGTCTTTAAAGCTCGAGGACTAAAGACTCGAGGATTCTGTGCTCGTAAGCAGCAACGCAAACTTATAAGGTTGAGGCTTATATGGTCGAGGCTTTAAGGTTCGAGGCTTAAAGACTCAGAAGTCGCGACTCGAGTTTTGTAGTTTACGCCTCAAAGCTTAAATTCACAACACTACATTCATGTCATATTGTCATAGAATTTTAATTTTAGTACTGATAATGATATTATCGCATTTTGTCATTTCACGTCTTAATCCTTTATCGTGGTCCGATTTTAGCTACCTTTCATCTACCCCTATATTCAAATTCAATGTTAGGCAACTTAGGCACTCACTTATACAGACTTACCTCTATAAATTCTTTATTGTCTGCTAACGAAATGTCATGACTATTTGAAACTTTCATTTATCATTTTAGAAAATCTTTAACTTTAGATTTTGTTTTAGGGCTACTCCACACTAGCGCTTTTGACCGTCGGTATGTAATCAGCACTATGAAAAATGGCGCGACAGTTGCACCTTCGTAGTGTCGATCAGCAGCTATAAAGTTGATTAGACTCTCAGGAGATTCTTATATGGGGTGACCCTTAGTGCGTTTTCACATTATCCGATCCGATATCGGAGGTAGAATCGATATTCCATAGGTATATTTAAACCACCATCTTTGATTTTTGGCTTTAAAATCCTTCCTACATCCGATATCGGATCGGATAATGTGAAAACGGACTAAAGCTCTATCATCATCATGTCAACCCTTTATCGGCCACTGCTGAGCATAGGCCTCTCCTCTAGTACGCCATGTATCCCGGTTCTGAGCTAGTCTCATCCAGTTGTGACCCGCAATTTTGCTACGGATGACACTTACTACTGAGTGGACGACATCCGCAAAAGCTCTCTACGCAGTACTTAGTATTCCTACTACTACCTACCGCAAAATACCTATCTTCGCCTTATAACTATTATTTTTTGCAAAACCTGACCAGATTTCAGCTCTTACAAAGCCAGACAAAATTGCGTAGGTAGATAATGTATAAATATCCTAACATTCGGTTTTACGGTATTCACATGTAGCTTTGTCTGCAGTCGAAAAAGAATAGAGTGCAGCTATCTTGAGATGTATGAGTATTCATTTCTGTCATATTCTAAAATTAACGCAATGGCTTCGTCGTCAAACAGGAATGCCACCTTCTTGAGGTGCTTGTATTTCATTCTAACTAATATGGCTCTGTGGTCCAAGGAGGATCGTGGCCTCCAAAACGTGAGCACGCCACTTATCTCGATCCTGCGTTGATACCTTCCTATATGAAAACCTACCGAAATATGTCGATACAAAAATACTCATAATATCATTGTGTCTATTAAAAAAATCTGTATATAGGTATGTATAGGAGCATAGCCATAGTTCAAGTTATTTTTCGTGTGTTGTTTTGCTTTATGTAGTGTAATGTTTATGTTTTTTTATATATATATTTGATTAAGTATAGTAATAAACTAGTCTAAATTGGACTGAGGGAGAAGGAAAACACAGCAAAGCCAAAATTCGTTTATTTATAAACAAGAAAAGTTACAGCGTTCGTCTTAATTCTATGTTAATTGATCTAATTAAAATTGTACACAAATAAAGACCTAATTTAAATGTGGTATGCGGGAAAAGGATGGGCTTTTTAATAATATCCGGTCATATTTTGAGTTGAAGAATAAAATAAAATGTCATCGAAATGTACACATTTTAATATAAAATGCGCCATTCAATATAATGTCATCACAGATCTTTTCGAACGAATGACCGTGTCATTCAATAACAATTTAACAACACAAATATATTTATGATATTATTCACGATTTGAAATTTCTTTCCTACCTAATGTAAAATACAGTCAAAACAGTCAATTATTAATCTATACAAATTTGGATTGGTCCCTGTTACTACCAATGTCTAAAAATATAATATATCTTAGCTACAAATAAGGAAGAAATCTATAGGTACCTTTCAGGTATTTTCTTGAGCAAGCTAGACATAATTCTAGGTAGACTTATGGGCGGATAAGTTAAAAGTGTATGGCATTGCAATAAAGCTATCAACCACATTAAATAACCTAATTTTTATAACTACAGGATCCTGAGCTGCTTCCAGCCTTCATCACGCTTTGCCATTGAGATCGTACTTCTTTTCATCGGCATTCCTAAAATATAAACAAATAATTAATATACAATAGTAATATAAAACTAATGACTAGAAACATGAGCACTCGGAATGTAATATTTATTACAAATAAAATAAGATTATGTGGGACTAACAATAAAATTCAATGTGCAATGATCGATGAACGGTTTTATGCCAAAAATAACTAGTAATATTTTATCGTGCTCAGGCATCAAGTCAATTTGTTATGTTAAACTAAAACAAGAAATTAAGATTAGGTTAGTAGAAGTACGGAACAAGGTTTAATCCAGCGTTACCGTAGAAATACAAAAGCCTGATACATACCAATTATGGACCAATAAAAAGTACTCCCGCCCGTCACCACTCCGCGTTTCCCCTTGACTCGACTCGTCACTACTGTTACTGTCTACTACATCAAAATCGTTGGTCTCTCTGAAATATCAATCACAAAAACACATTTCTTTTAACTTCATAAAAAAATAACTTTAAATACCCCATTTTTCGGTTGTAAAAGCTAAGCGTGTTTGATGGTTGTGTTCCCGTGTTGAAATATTGTTTATGATTTAATTTTAAAATTATTGAAATCACAAATAATATTTCTCCGCATGTGTAGAATGTGTGTAGTGACCAATGTAATTTTTTGCGTGAACTCTCTCTCATATATATCCACTTCATGTCGTCTTTAGGTGTCTTAACATTCTGACAAGTAAAAACGTCTTCAATCGATGTCGATCCAGAGGCCGTGAGTTCAATCTCACCCTTTTCCACTTTAAAATTTTGTCTTTACGTGTTTTTTGCTGAGTCTTGTGATCTATCTTTGAGCCTCCCAATTGTGTTTAGTCTTGTTAGTGCTCGCCCATTCACTCCTTGGTCCATCTCGTTGCCTTTTACGTCTCTTGTTCCACGAATATATTTTACCTATAGACTGTTTTGAGAGGCATGGCATATGCGTCATTGAGTCAAAGTAGACACAGCACTTTTTTTTTTATTTCAGTGTTTCATTTCTTATTTATAATTCTGATGAGCTTCGTTCAACGTGTTGGCTCTTTATAGCATAACATCGTTGTCATGTTTAGCGTTGAATCAGGTATATCGTGGATATGACGTGGATTTTATCTCTTTTTCGATTCTTCGTGGAAAATTTTAATTCGTTTCTTAACGATATATTAGAGTAAGAAGAGTTTAGTAAGTACAGTACAGTGTTAATAGAGCGTCTTAAGTATATGTTAGATAGCCCGACACCGAAAAATGAAAAGTGGATTTAAAATAGAAAAGAGGAAATCATCCACTTTTCACTGAAGAAGCAATAAACGAAACACAAGACGTAATAACGAACAATACAAGTTGCCAGGTTTTGGAATGGTTAATAATTTATTTGGTGTTAAATTTAATTAGGTTATCAGAAAACCAACGTGATTTTAATTGAAAACATCTACATAAGAAGATTTAATTGTCATTGTCATATAAAAAAAAAGCAAACTAATTTACCTTACATGTTTATAATATAATGAATCCAACACAATTCGGCTTCCGAATCATCTTGTGTTATCACGTCATTATTATTTATTTTATTCATTCATAAGTACTATAATTTTACGTGCCTTAAGAATCGTAAATTCAGGTTCATAGAACCATCAGACACCTGACAGGCACCGAATATTTTTTTAGGTCCAACCAATCCACCCCTGGCAACTCCACCGGCATCTAAACTCAAACACACTGAATTTGTCAGTAGAAAAAGGTAATAAATCCAAGTTTTAATAGAAGTCAACTCTTTGTGCCTCCATTTTTTTCGCAAAACTCTTATAAGATTAGGACTAGCACATGATTGGTGCGAAATTGTGCCATCGCCACGTAGACTACTCGGCCTTATGTCGTTATGAGAATTAAAAAAAGACTTGTGATCTACGACGGGGCGAGATACTACCGCGCGAATAGGCTAGTTTCCTACTAGTCAAATCAACTTTTTTTTAAGAACTGTCAAAACGATTTGCTAATATGGAATTAGGTACTATGAAATACCTACTGAGTCACATCACGGTCAATTCATTTACTTTATATGTTTCTCTTCGACGTATTAAATAGAAATTATGTCCAAACATAACTACTGTCCATATTTTTCTTCTAATTATGTGGTGCTTTATTTCGTGCACTGTATAAAATATTTTATTTTCAGTATAGGAAACTAGCCTATTATGTGCTAGCCCGTAGAAAAGTGACTAAACATTCACGCTTCGTAGTGTATCGCTCTTCCATGCGACAAAGAGAGGACGATACACTATGGAGCCTAGTGGATTGACTTCTTGTCTACGCAGCCTGTTCGGTCTTGCAAATCAGTTAAGCACTGGTCCCACCGCGAGCTAGTAAGCTATGAGCTATCGGCTATAAAAACGAACAAAAGATAATCACTCCCGTGCAAATAAAAGACTAGCTCACTGGGCGAGTAACTATGATCAGTGCCTTATAAGCATTTTTTTAATACATTTCCCTCCCTTTTCTACTGACAAACTAGTAGCGCCATCTACAAACTGACCTGTAAAACACATAGTGCTGCAGAATGAAGAACACGTCAAACACGAGCGAGAACAGGCCGAGGCCAAACTTGGTGGCGTCTCCGAAGAAGGAGATCCAGTCGTTGTAGTTGTACGCGTTGAGGACCATTTGGAAGATGGAGAGGAAACCGCCAGTGAAGTCTAGGAAGATGTTGCCGATGCTCCAGCCCACGGTGGATTTGCGCTTGTAGTTCATGTAGGCCTGGAACATGATGGAGATATTTAAGGAGCGAGTTGGAGCATAACATTTCATTTGATGGTTGACCATTGTGGTGTTGAAGTTAAATAGTACATTACGTACGATACAAGTGCGAACGAATTTCCTTTTCGCGCGTGTATCGTACGACGTTTTTCAGTACAGATGAGCCTCCGAAGTTTCGACCTGGCATATAATGAACCACTTCTCGCACTAGTGCGTAAAAAACACCATCTGTACTGAAATAGTACATTACGATACAAGTGCGTAAAAAAGGAAGTTCGAAACGAGTGGCGATAAATTAAAACACGACCGAAGGGAGTGTTTTAAATCGTCACGAGTTACGAATTTCCTTTTCGCACGTGTATCGTACGACGTTTTTCAGTACAGATGGCACTTCGAAGTTTTGACCTGACATATAATGAACCACTTCTCGCACTAGTGCGTAAAAAAAACACCATCTTTACTGAAAAATAAGTTTTTTGCAAAAAGTTTCATTTTTGGCACAAGCTTTTATCGCCGACTGTGCCTTTCTTTCAACAGTCATCTAATGCTCCTCGTTTCTAATACAAACCCCATTACTCGATGGGGTGCGACGTTTCATAACAGAGTTCCTATGACCACCTTTCTGCTCCATCATCAGATCAGCTTCATGATACCATAATATTGCATCACGTGATTTACATATGTGTGTAAAATTTCAGCTCAATCAGAAACCGGAAAGTGGGTCAATTTAGCTTCTACGTTTTGACCCAAACTAACAAACTAACAAGGCAAGTTGAATAAAAGTTTAGCTTAGCTTAGCTTAAAAAATAAGCTAGGTATTGCGTAATGAATGAATGAATTGAGAAACACTTGATTCCAGCAGGCAAGCACGGTCGCGTGATAAAGGATATAACGTGAGGTCGTCCTTTTCGCACTAGGGACTTGCGATAGGGACACACCGACGCGATAAAGTTTATCCAACTAGTGTGCTACGCCCACAGAGTTTCAAATAACGGCGCGCCTTTACGATTAGCAGTAGGGATGGGAATGGGACATGTATATTATAGACAATGGTACCGGTACCAGTACTGTGGTGAATTTGTTTTGCAACAAATTATAATATTATAATTAAATTATAATAAGGCCTAGTTACCCTTCGGGTTGGAAGATCAGATGGCAGTCGCTTTCATATAAAACTAGTGCCTACGCCAAATCTTGGGATTAGTTTCCAAAGCGGACCTCAGGCTCCCATGAGCCGTGGCGAATGCCGATGCCGGGATAAGTGGGATAACGCAAGGAGGATGATGATTGTGATAGCACCTCAATAAAAATCATTCTAGTAACTAGTAACTAAACTGTGCATTTTTACTTACGTTTACTAAGTTAAATTACCAACTAAATATTCCAAACTAATCAATCAACTAAATAACACTACAGATTCTAGATAATTATTCACAATTACAGATCTGCTTTCTTTTATATTTCATAAAATGGTAGCACATGGTACGAACGGTAGTACGAAGTTCCCGCACAGACATAAACTAACATGGCCCCATCCCTAGTCGTTTACGTGAAAGGGATAGCATATCGCATTGTTAACTAGGCAAAAAGGGATGGACGCGCCTCGGCGCCGCTCAGTACAACCATATTGACCAGTATAAATGAACTCCGCGGATAATAAACAATATTCAACAAAATAATTAATTTGACTTAACTGTGGAATGTTATTCCATCTTTTTTATATGTAGAAGTGTTAGAAGACTTGCCACACCACTTTATGCTGCAAGAGACCATTGTTTGCAACCAAATTTGATTATTTAAGATTTTTTCCCGAGCGGACACGAACACTGTTAGCGGGTCGTATACTTGGGCGCTACTGATCGGTGTCGCACGCGTTCAGACTTTTATAAACCTGATTTGTCGTATGCTTGGTGACCGCGAGTCGCCCTGTAAGGGCCGTCTTGTTGTATTGGTCTGTGGCTACGCCGATGACGAAAAGATAAGCAAAATCGAAACAAGAGTAAAAATGTACAATATACAATTATAAACATGTTTTCAAGTGTTGTTTCATTTTCCAAAACCAGCGCGCTTCCTAATACTTCGCGGTATGTGGCGGATGCTCATGGTAGCTTACCTGAGAGACATATTTGGTCCTTGATATAACTGCAGTAGCACAGAATTAGAAAGTCGATACTCCACCAGGGGCGGCTCACTCCGCGAATTCAATGTCGACTGCTCGCGTGCGGTCCGTTTGTTAATGTAGGTATGAATTTAGAATGGCGGCATTGTGTGAATATCAAAGGGAGAGAACCTTCTGTACTTGTAGTATTATGTATTCTGTGACTCCACGGTGCCTACACCACCCAAGATGGCGAGTCGAGACATTTCTTCACACTGCTAAGAATCTTAGACATAACCTGAGGAACATATTTGATGAGTGTGATAGCTAGCTTGATGTAACTGCAGTAGTATAGGAAGTCTAGCCACTCCACGGTGCCAACGCCTCCCAAAATGGCCGTCACTGTCACTACAAGACCAGACTCGATAACAATCGTATGTAATTTACCTGAGGAACATATTTGATGAGTGTGATGGCTAGCTTGATGTAACTACAGTAGTACAGGAAGTCGAGCCACTCCACGGTGCCGACGCTACCCGGAATGGCCGTCACTATGACTACAAGACCAGACTCAATAACAACCGTATGTAATTTACCTGAGGAACGTATTTGATGAGTGTGATAGCTAGCTTGATGTAACTGCAGTAGTACAGGAAGTCGAGCCACTCCACGGTGCCAACGCCTCCCAGAATGGTCGTCACTGTGACTACAAGACCAGACTCGATAACAATCGTATGTAATTTACCTGAGGAACATATTTGATGAGTGTGATGGCTAGCTTGATGTAACTGCAGTAGTACAGGAAGTCGAGCCACTCCACGGTGCCGACGCTAGCCAGAATGGCCGTCACTGTGACTACAAGACCAGACTCAATAACAATCGTATGCCAGTTACCTGAGGAACGTATTTGATGAGTGTGATGGCTAGCTTGATATAGCTGCAGTAGTACAAGAAGTCGAGCCACTCCACGGTGCCGACGCTAGCCAGAATGGCCGTCACTGTGACTACAAGACCAGACTCAATAACAATCGTATGCAAGTTACCTGAGGAACATATTTGATGAGTGTGATGGCTAGCTTGATGTAACTGCAGTAGTACAGGAAGTCGAGCCACTCCACGGTGCCGACGCTAGCCAGAATGGCCGTCACTGTGACTACAAGACCAGACTCAATAACAATCGTATGCAAGTTACCTGAGGAACGTATTTGATGAGTGTGATGGCTAGCTTGATATAGCTGCAGTAGTACAAGAAGTCGAGCCACTCCACGGTGCCGACGCTAGCCAGAATGGCCGTCACTGTGACTACAAGACCAGACGCAATAACAATCGTATGCAAGTTACCTGAGGAACATATTTGATGAGTGTGATGGCTAGCTTGATGTAACTGCAGTAGTACAGGAAGTCGAGCCACTCCACAGTGCCGACGCCGCCTAAGATGGCAGTCACTACGGCTACAAGGACGAAGACGCCCAGGATCCCGCGTCCCGCTAGCGATACTCGCTGATCCTCGCGCTGTAAATAGAAACGAGTACGATTAAAAATCTCGCGAGCGCAGCGTCGGACCAACTGCATGAAAAGACGCCTCGTCGACGTCGCGCCGACGCGGCGTCAGGCTTTGACATATAAGGGGACCCTAATAATAAAAACAATACAAAACATTTTCTTAAAACGAATTCTAAGACATGACCTATGATCAGAGGTCGAAAACAATGAGCTGATTGTTTTATAATATGACGAAATATATGTCAAATTATAAGTCCTATGGATTACCCTGTATACATACAGTAACTTTTTTCTTATTCTTATTGGTCGCGACACTACACTACAAATGAGCTATGCTCAGTCTAAAAATAACGGTATTTTGTGAGTACTTTATAATATACAAAATAAGCATCACCAAAATTTCTTATCTAAATTAAAGCAGCCACTGAGTGACATTGGTAACGAAAACGATTAAATAGCAATAATTGATTATCTCTGAATTAAGCTGTATGCTCTAAAAATATTCTAGAATATATTCTTTATTGCCTGAGAAACTACACTTCATGTTACATAAGTCAAAATGTTGACCCTTAAACGCGATGCTATGGCCGCCATTTTGACAACTGGAATCATAGATGAATCGCGCAGACATGACATGTAGGTAATAAGGTATAATAATTGTGATCATATTCTGTTTTCAATATATAATATAAAAATATTTATTTCAATTTATAGTTTTGAATATTACACAGTTCTAATACGAATTTTAGGCGATAATATTATACAATAAGCATGATTTTAAATTATTTCTGAATTATAATTCTCATTATGGACCAAAAATAGTGACAACAAAACTGAAATAGTATTATAGTATTTAATGCAACCGGTGTTAAACCGGTGCAAGGGAGGTAAAACAAGGTGAATGGCGCGATTATTATTCTGAGCGACAGACTCTTACAAAACTAATTTTAATCAAAGGAAATTAAAATTTATGAAAAAAACAATTACTTATTTTTATTTCACTGAGTAGAAATTAAATATAACACAATGTATAATAGTGCTAAAAATAAACTACTTAGTATTTCACACACAAAGTATAAAACAAAGGTCTACACTAAAAGTGTCGCGTCTAGGTGGTCAAGTCTTACTCTATGACACGGTCCGCTTCACGCGCATGCGCCTCGCGCTGCCGCCGCTGCCGGCCGGCGCACAGAATATGTTCGAGTTGTCATTTCTAGTACGTAGTACATAGTAGTTCAATGCATTTAGTCAACATAAGAGCAACATGATAGCTGGTCCCACCAAAAGCGAGAAAGCGAGGAACTATCGGCGTTAGAAACGAACAAAAGATAGTCGCTCCCGTGTAAATAAAAGAGACGCAATGATAGTGCGAGCTCACTCTCTCTCTCTCTTTTATTTACACGGGAGCGACTATTTTTTGTCGTTTCTATCGCCGATAGCTCCTCGCTTACTCGCGTTCAATAGGAAATCTTTATAATTTATTAGAAATAGAAATTAATTTAGAAATTTAGAACGTGCAGGACATCTAATCAATTTGTAATTTATTTATTCAATGTGCATGAAAAAAATGATTGAATAAGTATTAAAATGGAAAAAATGTGCACGCCTGCATGCAGGTTGTATATGCACGGAAAACAGCCTTAAGACCTACCTTCTTACCATATTCAACCAAGATATTTCATATTTCATAATAGTTAACGTGATTACCTCATAAATGAAGCACTGTACAATCGTAATGAGCGTGGCGAACACGGCGTGCAGAGAAAAGAAGACGTCATTCAGTTGTACTGGGTTCAAACTCTTCGGGTGTCGAGCGAAGTATTCTGCCTGGAATGGAGAAAAGATAAATAAATAAATATTATAGGACTTTCTTACACATATTGACTGAGTCCCACGGTAAGCTCAAGAAGGCATGTGGTATGGGAACTCAGACAACGATATATATAATATATAAATACTTATATACATAGAAAACATCCATGACTCAGGAACAAATATCTGTGCTTATCACACAAATAAATACCCTTATCGGGATTAAAACCCGGGACCGCGGCTTAGCGGGCAGGGTCACTACCGACTACGCCAGGCCGGTTATGATAATATAGTACATTACGATACAAGTGCGCAAAAAAGGAAGTACGAAACGAGTAGCGATAAATTTAAAGGCGACCGAAGGGAGTGTTTTAAATCGACACGAGTTACGAATTTCCATTTCGCACGTGTATCGTACGACGTTTTTCAGTACAGATGGCCCTCCGAAGTTTCGACCTGAAATATAATGAAACACTTCTCGCGCTGGTGCGTAAAAAAAACATCATCTGTACTGAAAAAAGATGTTAATACATAGTCTTAACAAGGTACTCATGGACCCTATTAGGGCGTGGCAACTTGTTTATATGCTACACTAACACACGAACACTGCACACATTTTACTAGGGCACAGATAGTAGAAATAAATAGATAGTCATGGGGCAATCTTACACAAACTGACCAAGCTCAAAAGTTAAATAACATCAAAAATACACCCCTGACTCAGGAAATACACGTGCTCATTAAACAAATAATGATCTTCCAGGATTTGAACTTTCGGACCATCGGTTCAAAGACAGAGTCCCTAACTGCTACATATAGTATACTATAGGAGGTCAGGCCAATCGTCAATGGAAGAATCTTGTAATTAATGTGATTTTAATTTTTTCTTATTCTCAGACTAAGTAGAAATGGAACTAATTTTTTTTATCATAGCAACACTTAACTGTTGTCATTGAAAAGTGTCGAAATCTGTCAAAATAGTTGCCACATGCAAACCGTTTTGCATAGACGGTGGCGCCTCTATTATTTGCTATTCTTTTTTCCAGGCTGTACGTCAATTATTTATACATTCACTAGATCACGAAGGACATAAATATAATAACAGCTGATAATATAAAACATAAATAACACTGATAGGAGAAATCGTGCACCGAAATCAAACACGTTTCTCTCACAGCTGACGAATATCGATATAATAATGATGCCAGGTATATTATTTATAATATGTATGTGATAACACTGATAACGTATCATTATATCTTAACAATAATTAGATTAACTCATTATAGCATTATAGCCTAGCCCGACATATGGCACCCAATATTGAATGGAATAGAGAAAAAATAATCCATACTAATATTATAAATGGGAAAGTGTGTGTGTCTGTTTTTGTTTGTCCGTCTTTTTAGGTGGAGATAGTTGAAGGTATGGAGAGTGACAAAGGCTACTTTTTGTCTCCTTCTAACGCGAGCGAAGCCACGGGCAAAAGCTAGTAAGCTATATAAACTTTCGTGAGACATATTCAAATAATTAATGAATCTACGGTTGTACTCGCGTTATTATATCGCTATTGCCGGGTTCGAATCCCGGTAAGGGCATTTATTTGTGTGATGAACGCAGATATATTGTTCCTGAGTCATGGATGTATTATATGTATATAAGTATTTGTATATTATATACAGTACCGGTCAAAAATTTAAGTTCACTCCTTGTTTTCAGTACAATTGACTGCTTTAGAGAGATAGTTTTTTGTAGTTCAGACGTCAAAATTTGTTTCGTAAACAATTTATATTTTTTTAACATCTGTTTCCCTCAAATCTTATAGGCTAAATAATTATTTGGCCTATATTATCTGGCTAAAACTGTGTTTCGTGTAAAGATGTGTCTCAATTAGTGGCAAAGGCAAGGCCATAAGTATAACTAGCATTTTGCCGTCATGTTTATTAGATTTTAGTGAAAGAAAGGTACGTGAATTGTGTCTAACTAAGTAAAACAAATCTCCACAAAACAATAAATATAAGTTGAAAACATATTTCGACTACCAAACCGAAGATAATTACCGTACAAAAGTACTCATTTGTACCGAAATCAAAGGGTGAACTCAAACATTTGACCGGTACTGTACATCGTTGTCTGAGTACCTGCAACACAAGCCTTCTTGAGCTTAGCGTGGGACTCAGTCAATTTGTATAAGAATGTCCTATAATATTTATTTATTTTATTTATTTATTGCTGCGACATGTTAATAATGTGAGTACAAGTAGTACAACCGTAGATTCATTAATTAATATAGCATTAATAATAAAGCTCTAAAGTAGTATGGGGTTCTTCAAAAAAGGAGTGTAAGCTACAAGTTTTTAATGGATCGGCAACGCGCATGAGTTGCAGGCGTCCATAGGTTACAATAACCGCTTTCCATCGTATGCCTAAAATTCTGAGCCCTAAAATTCCAAGTTAGTATGGTAATGGTAAAATATCACTATAACTGATCATAGTGATCATTATTACTCATCACATCACATAACATTAGGGTGATGCAAACGAAAAATACTGAACGAAAAATGTTGTTTATCATTAGTATTTATTGTAAAAGTTAAATAACGATTAAAGTTTAGCCAAGCCTATAGAAGATTAACCAAATTGTAAAAGTCTAGTTTGAGCAACAGAATATGTTCGTTTTTACAAGTGGAAACTGTTTGGTTTGTTTAAAAAATAAAAAAAATACGCGCTTAACTTATCAATATTATAAATTTTCGGCACTTGCGAGGGCATAAACCTGAAATACAAATTAGTATGCTTGTGGTCCGATAAAATATAAAAGGGAGTGCATAAATGAATATGAAACGATTCGTTTAATTTAATACACGTTCGATCGATAATTTGGGCACCTATGTTTACAGGCGAGTGACGCGAGGTCATCGCTGTGGCGTATTATTATGAAAACAACCAAACTTAATTTTTAAATAATACTTTGTCAATAACAGGTAGCCTGGTGATGAATAGACACGTTGAAAAGAATGGAATGTTTATACATTTCGAGGCACGCGACTATCTGCTAGTTTTCAAACTGAGGTATCGTGCGCCGGGTATTATGAAAACAGTATATTGCCCATGCCTGCTGCTAAAAAAAAATACTTCCTCTGCAAGTTTGTGTGCCAATGTGCGAAAGAAAGAGTATTGCTAGCTATCCATTAATCGGTCAGAGTTAATAATTTTGGAATGAGAAGTAGCCGAAAATTAGCTATTATTATAGAAAACCTATTACCTAAAAAAAATACTTCCTCTGCAAGTCTGTGTGCCAATGTGCGAAAGAAAGAGTATTGCTAGCTGTCCATTAATCGGTCAGAGTTAATAATTTTGGAATGAGAAGTAGCCGTATTAAAATGCATGAACAGATAAATGTGGAGCTCACTAGAAACAGCGCAATTTAATAGAGTAACGCCCCTGAAATAAAATTACATATATGAGTAATATTACGTTAGTAGACATTGCGGGACACCTTACACAGATCGACCCAGCCTTAAAATAAGCATAGCTTGTACTATATGTACTCGTACAGTCAACCAATCAAGTCAACATCGTGCTTTATTTGCTAAAGAAGTCATTTTGACTTTTACTGAATTGTAAGGATTCCTCAGTGACCTAGGCTTTAGATTGGAACCCTGGGTCGCTCTACAAGTATGTCACAATGATAAGCAGTAGAGTAAGATTGATTACAATCAAATAATTCTTCAGTGGCCTAGGGTTCCAATTGGTTGGGTAAATACAAATATTTACATTTACCTACGCACAAACTCTGTGACACTGTGTCTGATGAACATAAATGTCGGGATTCGCAGGTATATAGGGCAGTAGGTATGAACCCTATAAGGGCACTGCAAATATAGTTCTTAATAACTAAAAATCTTAATAGTTATAAATTCTCCGAGAAAAATGTAGTAACCTAGCCTAGGCCTATATAGTAATATAGGCCAGACCGGTCAGGTCATCTGGTCAGTAAAATGAGAAATAAAATTGCATATCTACTTACTTGTATTTCCCCAGAGAAATAAAGGCCGCAGTTAAACAGCGAATACATAGTGAAGCCCATGATGTTAAGCGCCAGGAAATCAAAGTTGAGTCCCACGACACTTTTCCTCTTGAAGTTGGTGTAGATTTGAGGGTAGAAGGAGACTGACCACGCCGCGAAGTACACCCAGCCCATGATGTAGGAGATTATGTAGATGGCGTTGGAGTGCATCACAGTGACGAGGATGAATACTGAGTCCATGCTGGAAGGAAACAGTGCACATTTCATATAGATGCGGAGCAAGAACACTTCCAGTGATTTACGCGGCAGTTGCCTTGATTGCTCGGCCACCCGGACTCGGTCACGGTTGCATGGGTCGAAATTTCTAAGTTCATGAGAATTTTCCTGAAGGCTTGTGGCACGTAATTTAATTTGTTCTTATTGTTTTCTAAATTAAGAATTCGCTCTGATAAATTCTGATATTAACAAACTTGTGAGACTAAACTGAATTTTCTAACAAACAGATTAATATTCATTAGAGATCTCAATTGATCGGACTCAATAAATATCCTCTAAATTCAATTGTCTGCTGTAAAGTATACGTTTCTAATGATATTCGTGTTGTATATGATATCTCGACTTGTGTACGGGCTCTGTACTCCCGGTATTAAGACGATGGTGAAAACTAGACGAAGTCTATATATACACTTATCACACAAGTATGGTTTTGTATTCGTTTCACTTACTTGACGATGCCGCTCGGCGTGACATTAAACGAAACGTCGGAATGTCCGGGACTTTTCCCATGCGCGCTGATATCATACGATATCTCGACTGTTGTGTTCGGTCTCTCTACTCCCGGTATTAAGACGTGAGGCGGTGAAAACTGGACGATGTCAGGATGCTGGGCTTGTATTGCCACGTCTATGGTTTCGTTGTATTCGCCGCTGCAAGTAAGATAAAAGGTGTTAATAACTTTTTCATAAGCTCTTTTATAGGTGGTACGTATCAAGATGAGCAAAAACATTTTATAGCCTGTGCAATTTCATAGAGGTTTGAAGTTGAAAATAATACTTGGACGGGCTGTCAAAATTGCTATCTTTACATGGCTGGTTTCAGCGTGCTATGTTTAAAGAGCAAATTAAGTTTCATAATATAAAAAGTAAAAAAGTCGCTTTCCATTTGCTTACAATAAGTATCCGAAAAATGGTGGAAAATGTATGGATTATTCGATAATATGGTAATTGAATGTGCCTAAAATAGATGTTAAAAGATAGCCATTAAATTAAACTTACATTTGAATCAATTTGAAGAGCCGCGTCTCGTCCACTAAGAGGTTGACTTCTGTGACGTCGACATACATTTTTTCTATCTGCGATTGTGCACATGGTAATCCTGTAACATAAATTGTCAATTTTATTTACCATTTCGGTAATAATATATTTAAAATTAAAGCACTTCTCCTAACGGCGGGCGGGTGATCTAGTGGTAAAGACGTTAGCCGCGTAAGCTGAAGACCCGGGTTCGATTCCCGGCTCGGCCACCAGTGGGCCTTGTCGTTTTTTCTTTCGTGTATGATATCTATTTCAATTTATACTTCTCCTAATATTAAAACCGTTTTTGATGATTGTATTGTCAAAGATCCGCAGACTTTCAGATAACTCGGTCTTGAGCAGTAATGCGCTAGCTTTCAGCGACGCTGAGCTCACAAAAATCACCGCCACTCTATCCGCCCAACGATATCTTGCCGAAGTTTTAAAATAAAATATGTATTTTAAAATGTACAACTTACCTAAGAACAATACTGCAACAGCAACTTTAACAAACATTACGCTATGACTAGAAGATCCACGTGCAAGCATACTTTCGCGCGCCATTTTACTGCTTTCGATTTGTTTTCTGCAACAACACATAAAATATTTTTATTACCAAATAAAAATGACTAGCGCGTAAGCTGTATGCGCGGTTTGAAACATGAATGAAATTCTTGATTCATTCAGTCCAATTATATAGGCACGTGAATAATAACGGGAAAATTATTTAATGCATATTAAAAGCGATAAACTCCTAATGGTTTTTCCCAGGTTAAGACGAGACGCTAAAACTCACAGACGGACAGTCATCTCAATATTTGCACAGCTAAACTATGAAATAAACTGTCGCTTGCGGCATTTCCGGACCGATACAACCTACAACACCTGTAACCTGATATGCACAATCTGACAATAAATGATTACTTACTTACAAATTTTCAAGAAAAGAGCGTACACCCATCTTAAATGATGGCAACGCACCCAACTCTTAGTGTTTCGGGCGTCGAGGGGCGGCAATGATAATTTACCATCAGGCGACCTGTCTGCTCGTTTGTCTTGTATCGCATAAAAAAATATTCGATAGCGTTAACGTCAGCCGGCGTTTCGACGCCAGACGCCGACAGAGATGTAGTCTGGCTCTTTCGCGCCAATACGCAAGAGCGATAGAGCTAGATAGCTACGAAACAGATATTATCGTGAGCGTTTGTGCATTTGGCTACGTACCCAGAGTAGAAAACAAACGGACATGTATCGGAAAATGGAGAAAGACAACAACTAAGACTAGAACGGCAAGAATCAATAATTTTTATTACATTACATTTTCCGCGGCGATTACGTCGATTACGCTATCGAATTCTAAAACTTCAATAGCCCATTGTAGAGGCTCAAAATTAGCGGATTCCAAAATGTGTTTTTTTGTTATGCAATACCGTTCGAAGCGATAACGATAAAAGAAACAAACGCGGGTTAGGCAAACCGATATAATGCAACAAAGCGTAAGATTTACGAGTTATTTTTATATACAATCGTGTAACTACATTTTGTACTTACAAGTCTTAGTAATTATGCACTTTTATATAGCAGCGTGTGGGCATTTAAAAAAATAAAAGCTAACTAATCACAATATCGCTGAATTGGTTTTAAACAATCCATAGTACTAAGAGCGGCTTCGCACTACGTCCGATCCGAATCTGTGAAAATAAGATCCGTCATAGCCGTAGAACTATTTGTTTGTGGTACTTTACGCACTCCATCCGATCTTATTTTCACGGATTCGGATCGGACTTAATGCGAAACCGATCTTAATGTATACGATATATCAACATAATAATAATGCACAATAATAATATGCATAATAATGGCATATACAGGGTGAAATAAAAAGAACCGTTCAAAAAATATGTTTGTTTAAATAGTGTAAGAAAAATTGCCATACCCTACCAGGGTGCCATGTGTCCCGTGTACCTATACCTATTACCTATGTACACAACTTTGTATACCATGGTTTGCAATAAATGATTATCTTATCTTAAAAAAAAATAACTTTTTATAGTGAGTTTTCTGCGAGTTCAGCATTGGTCCCATAAGTTGTTCAATATGACCCCAAAAGTCACTATGCAAAGTTTGAACGGTCCCGGCGGACGGACCGTGTATTTTGCCTACCGGAATAAAGTACTCTTTTAAAAACATAAACTTGATTTTTAGTCAGTATTTTTGTACTCGATGAGAACGTGAGAAAATATTAATCAAATCACAAAAGTAGGTAATCAAGAAAACACAATGTTGAATGAAACATGTCTTTACTATAAAATCATAAGTAAAAACATTCCATTGAGATAGAAGTCTCATGACAAGTGCAATGTACCGCGACCGACCTTTTGTGATTTCATTGTCAATGGCAGCGCGACCCGCAAAAACTGCAGTCGTGCAGTCTAGTTAAGAGGATACGGTAGCGAAAATGGAAGGAAGCCCCCTTTCAACTTGGGAATTTTAGTTAAATATACAAGTGTTATTAACTAGATTTACCGAAAATAAATTGTCCATTAAGAACAACGCAGTCAAAAGATATTTCAAAAAAATCTTTAAAATCGAGGTTCCGCTCTCGACTCTTTCCTCCTTCAAAACTTAATCAATCGGAACGAAATTTGAGAATCTGAATAACAATGAAATGATCTATGTCGGACCGTTTAGCTTTTTTGGTTAATAGTTACCAATCTTGAGTATCACACCTTTTTTTGCGCCACAACGAAAAAGGCCGTTTTTGGAAATTTTTGATTGGCTCTAGAATCTTTAAAAAGCAGAATATCAAAAAAATTAAAACGGTCCGACACAGATAAAAATAATAACAATTTGTGTTGAAAAAATCATTGCTCAATCTTCAAAAACCAGGGAGGAAATAGCCGAGAGCGTTTGTATGGAGAATTGACCCCTACCGTATCGTCTTAACCACATAGTACCGATCTCATTTTATAGTAGCTAGTAAATATGTATGTTAATTTATAGATATCATGACATGAATAAACACATGTTGTGGTAATAACATTGTGGAAAATAAACCTATCATGATCATAAATTGATATATCTCCTGTTATAAAGAATTCAATTCATAACATTACAGTTCATCATCCTCCTTGCGTTATCCCGGCATTTGCATGGAGAATTGACCCCTACCGTATCGTCTTAACCACATAGTACCGATCTCATTTTATAGTAGCTAGTAAATATGTATGTTAATTTATAGATATCATGACATGAATAAACACATGTTGTGGTAATAACATTGTGGAAAATAAACCTATCATGATCATAAATTGATATATCTCCTGTTATAAAGAATTCAATTCATAACATTACAGTTCATCATCCTCCTTGCGTTATCCCGGCATTTGCCACGGCTCATGGGAGCTTGGGGTCCGCATTTGACAACTAATCACAAGATTTGGCGTAGGCACTAGTTTTTACGAAAGCGACTGCCATATGACCTTCCAACCCGAAGGGTAAACTAGACCTTATTAGAATTAGTCCGGTTTCCTCACCTCACGATGTTTTTCCTTCACCGAAAAGCGACTGGCAAATATCAAATGAAATTTTTTCGCACATAAATTCCGAAAAACTCATTGGTGCGAGCCGGGGTTCGAACCCGCGACCTCCGGAACAAAAGTCGCACGTACTTACCGCTAGGCTACTAGCGCTATATTAAATTCATAACAGTTGTTCAGTAAATAAATAGATGTCTGACGCAATACGCAATATACAATGTCGAAGTTTACAAGTTCATAGCAAATTTCTGTTCTGTTATGATTGTTATGAATAGCTGGTTTTTTAAATAGTTATTTGTTATACAAGGGGGCAAAGTTGTATTTTAACGCCGAGTGTGGAATTCTATTTAGATTCTATAGTTGAACCACGAGCGAAGCGAGTGGTTCGAGAATAGAATCCTGAACTTGCGAGTTTTTTAACACACGAGAAGTAAAATACATTTGCACCTGAGTGTAACACAAAACTTTTCCCCTCACTATAGCGAGGAAACTGCAACGCAAAAAATGCGTTTATCACTGCTTCCAGTAGTTCCAGTTACTTTTATCAATTTTAAATCAGTTAATTTGACTTTATTCAAGGTCAAATTACTTTACCCACTAGTGAATAAAATGCGTTTTTACCCGCTGGTATTAAAGGACAAAACACGTGTTTCCGAGCTAGTGAGGGGAAAAATATATGATTATAAAGAACGTAAGTATAATATAAACCATGTCAGTTAGTAGTAGCGTTACTAACATTAAAAGAATTGAAAGTTATTTTAATGTCACGCTTATTGCTTAAAATATTATTAATTTGCTCATCTCGCATTTACTTAGTAAAATATAGGTAATAGGCGTCAAAGCAGTAATAATAATAACTGAAGGAAATATGACAGTTCAATGGGTAACCATTGTTTTTCGCACATTATGGTTGCGGTTTTTAAATGACTAAATAGGTACTAAATAATAACATTTATATGTATAAAATTTGTATTGTATACCGGTAGGCAGTAAATTAGAAGAATGTAATGCCTCAGAGAAAATAACTAATAACATAATACTAATGCTACGTACTGTGTTCGATGCACTATAGAGCAATAAATTAAAATTAAATTAAATTAAATATTATAGGACATTCTTACACAGATTGAATGAGGCCCACGGTAAGCTCAAGAAGGCTTGTGTTGTGGGTACTCAGACAACGATATATATAATATATAAATACTTATATACATAGAAAACATCCATGACTCAGGAACAAATATCTGTGCTCATCACACAAACAAATGCCCTTACCGGGATTCGAACCCGGGACCGTGGCGCAGCAGGCAGGGTCACTACCGACTGCGCCAGACCGGCCGTCTTAAAACTGGGTACCTACATTTTATGTGCAAATGCAAGACATACCTGTTTTCCTGACTAGATTCATGAAAGGTTCTACTTTGTCGGTTGTAGATAAGCGTCCTTAGCCTGTATCATGGTTTTGTGACGTAGGGTGTAACCATATCTATCCACATCGATTCGCATCTTACGTATGGGAAATCGCTCGTTCGTTTGTATGACAACGCTTACCCACCCATGTGTTCAGCTTACCGACAAGCGTCTTCATACCATTTTATGCAGGCATTTAGACGTTATTTAAATGCCATTTATATAATGTGTGTCTTATACGAGTATAACTTCTACGTATGACCCAATGAAGGTAAGTGACTATTATATGGCACCCGTCACTTAACCTTAACCAATAAATAGTTTATTAACGTATTTATTTTATTATCATTGAAAAAAAACGTGACCAAAAAAGGCCGGTTGTCAACTAGTTTCAAAACTAAAAGAGTCGGCTACTGTTAGGTAGGTACCGTAAAAGTAGTCTTAGGTGTGTCCTGTTATACCCTTAAAGTAAGCATTGAAAGGCTTTAAAGCCCGCTACGTGATTATTATTCACTTAAAGTGCTATAGTACAGTATTTACTGAGGTACTTGTATTAAGCAACTAGGCAACCTTGGCGGACAAATGACATTCATATTGATTCAGGCACTCCGCCTTAGTATACACAGGTGTATATGGTACTTTTATTATAATTTTCCATCAAACTATTGTGTACGCTTTAGCGTCTGCTATCAATGCTGATAGGATAAATTCCGACGTAATAAAAAATAAATTTATAAAAAAAAAGAACACACTAGTAACTGCCTACAACTTCTCTGCTTTGCCTAAAGGTTGACTGGTAGAGAATGCCTTATGGCATTAAGTTCGCCTATTGTACATTGTGTTTCTTTGTTCAATAAAGATTAAATAAATAAATATGTAGTTTAATTAACGAACATTAAATTAGTGAAAAACAAAATGATGCAGTGAAATGCCTTGAAAATTTCCGATATCTAAATGGAGTGCCAATACACGTTCTGTGACGATTTTCATATACTACCTAACACCGGAAAGTCTAGAAAACGAGGTAAAAAAAGATATTCTTGTTACCGGTAACTAAACGGCAATGCAATAAGTCGCTATTATGTATATTGAATTTCTTATGAATAACATGCCGATCAGTTATTGCTCATTATCGCCATAATCGTTAATGAATCAAACAGTAAAGTCGCCTCATTTGTACGGTACACTTATGCCAGTTTGTGCCACAAGTGCACAAAAACTGGTCATCCTATACAACCGGTAGAGCGAAGATACGAGGTCGATATCATAATTATGCAACCAGCGTGGCTGATGGCTGTTGGGCCTTAACACAAAGGCGTAAAAGTCGTATTAGTTCAGGCTTCGCATGGTATGTTAAATGCAGTTTATGCAGTGCATGTTCTCACGGGGACAACGATCGCTTACAGGCTGTTACTGTTATGTATATAAGGGGATGCCAAAAAAATGTACCATCAAGCTATTAAATATAGATGCGGACAAAGTGCCAAAAATATGTATACGCGACAGTATACATAAGGTTGTGGATACATAGTGTTGTCACTTTGTCCGCAACTACTATTTAATTAACCTTGATTGTATTTGCCCAAAAGCGTGAAAAGACTTCTTATATTTGTTCATCACACCCGCACTGTGCACGCAGGCGGAGCGTGAGTTATAGAAAAATCGTTCTCCCAAGGGAATAATGAAATTTCTTATACCGCACTTAACTTTTTTACATCTATTTACATATTTTTTACATTACGAGTGTGATGAAAAACATTGTGTGTAACTCGGGGAGTATGAATATTACTAACTCGAGTCTTTAAATCGCTCCGGCAAGCCGTCGCGATTTAACTTACTCTCGTTAGTAATATTCAACTTGAGAATGTTGACAGGTATAACTACTGGGCACAACACTCTCAATAGACACCTCAAGGTAATAGGAATAAGAGATGACGAATCCTGTCCACATTGTGGTATGGAGGAAACAAGCCTACATTTGTTAGCGGAATGTAGTATGTATGCGACACCGCGATACAACACTTTTGGTAGAGATAGACTAAAAGCAGAAGAACTCAAGGATGTCGAACTAAGATGTCCTTTTGTTCTGCAGGAAAACAAGAAGATTTGAAGAAGGAAGTGTGGGAATGCTGCCGGAACAGTAACCTGCAGCTCCAACTCCAGGGAATTGGGCTGAATGAACACAGCAAGTGATCGACAGCCCGCCTGCCTCCGGCCGGGCGTCCCTACACTACATCTACATCTACATCTACAATATTCAACTTCCTCCCCTTGTTGCACAATGTACTATTATTGCATACAAGGGAATCGAAGCAGTGCAGTGTCTTTAGCTTACGCGGCTAACGTGTTCTCAGTGTCTTTAGCTTACGCGGCTAACGTGTTCTAACTCCAAGACCACCCGGTCATTGTGAATCTAACTGTAACGGCGGATAATTTACAATAAATTTGCGGAATAACAAAATACACTCAAATATTGTAGGTAAATGTGCAAAGTAAGGCTATTTTCGTTTATCTTTATAAGCTTGGCCATCAAAATAAAGCCATTCACACATAATTATATCATATAAAGCCATGCACACGTAATACAACATATATGTCAATAGAACCCTTGATTATCTCAATCCGGCACTCTACACAAATAACGTAGTTTATTATTGTGGAGATACCATGCAGCCTATAAATATAGTAAACCCGGTTGTTCGTAAAACGAGGTAAAACAGGATTTTCTGCTTCAATAGGTACTGATAATACTAATATTTGCACATTCGTCGTGTAGGTAAATCAAATTATTAACTTATCCATAAATATCCAAAAAATTGGTAAAATACTCTGCGGGCATGACTAAGTATGCTACTTGAATATCGCATTAAAATGATGAGTTCGCGATTAGAATAGAAGTTTTTCATAGATATACAATAAAGTCTCCAAATGTAGATCATTAGTAACATTACAAATCAATTAAAAATATGGTTAGTTATAAATTGATTCCACTTGGTATGACACCGATCTCAAAGCGCCGAGATTGATTATTTAAAACTGTGTCGATCGTCTAGTGGCGCCTTCGTTTATAGAGTCGTTGTATTTACTAATAAATCAATTCAGTCGTATGAACCTTACCAAGAGCTTGACAATGACGTGATACTGAAACAATCACTAGCACTAAAACGTCTTTATGAGCGAAATGTATATGCAGTTTCAAAAACGCTAGCAAATGTCAAAATGACGGGCAAAGTTGAAGGCACAAGACCTATTCTTTATTCTTTATTATTTCTTTATTGCACCATGGTACCTAATTACAATATGTTTTTTACATGCGAAATAGTCAGTACCTCATGGACCCAAGATGGGTATGGCAATTTAAATCTTAAAATTAACTTATGTGCTAATACATATGTGCATGTATATCATTAAAATTAATTAAGAATTACAATGAATAAAATTTTAAATATGAACATAATTATTAAAATACTAACATCATTATTATTAGCAACATACTTTAATTATTACAAATAGTACCGAATGTGATAATCAATTTCATAGTATTAAAATAGTAATAGGTATAATTAATCAGTGCTCATGTCATGTCATTATCATTCATAAAATCCTTAACAGTATAATAGTTTTTATTGATAAGAAATGTCTTCAACTTATTTGCGTAGCTTTTGTCGTTCTCCTCTGTAAACCTAGTAAATGGTGTGTTCAAATTACTGCACCCGTGCAATTAAAACTGCACGAGGCCATGCGCTTGGCGAGGAACAGATACCTATGGAGGAAACTAGCTAGTCTTCAACAGAATGGCATGATGTCAGGAACAGGATCCTTGGTAATGAGACTAATGAGAGAACGACTGAAGAAGAAGCGATTGTTCTAATTGTAACATTATCACAACTTCTGCGCACTCGTGGGCCCACATTATCAGCAATCGGCGCGTGCGACTACTTACAACAGTAAACGTTCCGGTGTACTAAGCCGTTTAATACCTGCGTGACTCCGTATCTATGCCATTCAGTGATTAGATGCGACTTGGCTGTCTATTGACTTTACAACTTGTAATAATCATAGCCGTTAGATAAAAGATTATGATGCGCTAGCATGACTATTAGAAGCCTGTCAACCTGTCATGTCCATGTCTCACTTCTATCCAAAGGCCTCCACCAATATCTCCACACAATCACTATTTGGTGACACGGGTATGTCCATTCCTTCAAATAAAGAATCCGGATATCCCGCCATTGACCGCGGGGTCTGTCAGATCTCCGGTTTGGGTTTTCGGATGGATAACAAAGGCAAAGATGTAGTGCGAAAAGATTTGCCTTCCTATTGTTACGGAAACGGAAACGTACGAACGTGTCATGCGTTTACAAGATGTACTGACACTGACTGAACTAGCATTACAAAATACGAACGTTTCCCGAAAAATACGAAGGAAACCCTTTTCGCACTACATGTAAGTAATATATCAGCTAATTTACTCGGACCAAATTGATCATCAATATTTTGAAAATGTAGCTATCTTAATAACTTTTTCTAGTTTTTCTTTCACCGAAAAGCGGCAGACATCAAAAGATACATCTGTTAAAAATTTAAGAATTTTATGGAGTGAATATTAAAAGTGTCTCGGATATTCTATTCGCTTCGATTCAAAATGCAATCTAGTTTCTACCTCAAGACTTAGTTGCATGGGCTAGACATAAGACAGACAATCAATTTAAGAATGTAGAACGAAGGCCTAGACAATGAATGAATGATACATAATACTAGCAAGTTCATTCAACCGAATCGATCTAGTCATGTGCCTGGCATTCGACTTCGATGCAATGCCTAAGTGTGACCAAATCTGAGTCATTGAAGTCAAACTCACATTCTTAATGTGACTATTAATAACACAATTATGTACTCATGGGTTTTTCTTTTCATGAAATAAATTAAAAATTGAAATGGCAAAATGCATCAAATACCTCATTAATTATGTTTTAATGATAGCAAAACAACGCACAGAGTAAACAATAAGGCTATAACAATAAACGGAAGAAGTTGTTTATCAATAATTATATTCCCACAGCACATATAAAGTATAATTTATACCTGTTACGTTTAAAAACAGGTAAATCATATGCTTTCTCGTAATGAATCACTTCACTATACGAGTTACAAGACTGTCTCAATTTAAAACTAACGTCATTCAGTCATCGTCATGAATTAACGTAAATATATTCATGCAAGAAAATGTTAATTTCATCAATTAACAACTTTGCAATTTAACGTGATTTATATAGGAAAGTATGGAAAATTGCAGTCATTGGCAGTGTAAATTCGAAGACAGTAGTCATTTTACTATGACGTTTTATATCTTTGACAAATGTAACAAAAGCAGAGTAGATAGATGAAAGCGATGGAGTTCTTTACATTATCAGGTAGGTAAGTAAACTACTTTGAAAATATGTTAGATTTTTCAAGAAGCGATGGATCGTATAATAGTAAACATACTTTGAATAAAACACATAATCACGAGATGCATGCGGGCATTACCAGTATATCTTGTAAGACCGAAGAAGAAGATGTATTATTTTACAAAGTGTAACAAATGTAGGACAGAGGAGAGTGAGAGAGAGAAGACAAGAATAAAGAATAAAAAGGCAAAGTTTGTCTGCACCATAAGGCAAGGAAGTTTAAAAGTCCGTTACATTTTTCAATAAAGGACAGATCGTGTCCTGCATTCAGTAAACATACGTGGAATAGAAAACATAAACTCGAGACGCACGTGACACGGTCATCTCGAATGAAAGCGGTCCGAACGCTTTCGCGACATCTACTCCCTTGAGGTCAACGCCTTGAGCTTGCTTTTCTTTTAGTGCATTTATCGATGCATGTGGCTTTCCGTCAGATAAAGGTCCTTACGTTTCAAGACCTTTATCATTTTATCAGAACTTCTGTTGGAACTTCAAAGGGAAAAAGCTTCTAGCTTAAGAACCCGTACAAAAAATACATGCGGAGCGTACTTTTTGGAACCTATCAAAGATACTGTGTTCCATGAATGTGCTTATACCGATACAACTCCACTTGCTAACATGATAGACTGGCTGTGCCACGTATGACGCATATTGAGTATGGGGCAATAGGACAGGACATCAAAGGCTGCATTTTAGGTACCTACCTACCCATTATAAAAGCAGTATCGATAACATCAGTGCAATAGCCATTTTTGATATAAAATAAGCGAATTTTGAGGAACACCTGCACTTAGAAAATAGTACATTACGTTACGATACAAGTGCGAAAAAAAACCGGCCAAGAGCGTGTCGGGCCACACTCAGTGTAGGGTTCCGTAGTTTTCCATATTTTTCTCAAAAACTACTGAACCTATCAAGTTCAAAACAATTTTCCTAGAAAGTCTTTATAAAGTTCTACTTTTGTAATTTTTTTTATATTTTTTAAACATATGGTTCAAAAGTTAGAGGGGGGGGGGACGCACTTTTTTTTCCTTTAGGGGGGATCGCACTTAATTTTTTCCTTTAGGGGGAGCGATTATTTCCGAAAATATTAATATTATGAAAAAACGATCTTATGTTTTGGTTGACTTCAAGGTAAACCCTTATTCATTTTTGAATACCTATCCAACAATATATCACACGTTGGGGTTGGAATGAAAATATCAGCCCCCACTTTACATGTAGGGGGGGTATCCTAATAAATTTTTTTTTCCATTTTTTATTTTTGCACTTTGTCGGCGTGATTGATATACATATTGGTACTAAATTTCAGCTTTCTAGTGCTAACAGTTACTGAGATTATCCGCGGACGGACGGACGGACAGACAGACATGGCGAAACTATAAGGGTTTCTAGTTGACTACGGAACCCTAAAAAAGGAAGTACGAAACGAGTGGCGATAAATTCAAACACGACCGAAAGGAGTGTTTTATATCGACACGAGTTACGAATTTCCTTTTTGCACCTGTAGTGTATCTCACGACGTTTTTCAGTACAGATGGCCCTCCGAAGTTTCGACCTGACATATAATAAACCACTTCTCGCACTAGTGCGTAAAAAAAACCATCTGTACTGAAATAGTACATTACGATGCAAGTGCGTAAAAAAGGAAGTTCGAAACGAGTGGCGATAAATTAAAACACGACCGAAGGTAGTGTTTTAAATCGACACGAGTTACGAATTTCCTTTTCGCACGTGTATCGTACGACGTTTTTCAGTACAGATGGCCCTCCGAAGTTTCGAACTGGCATATAATGAACCACTTCTCGCACTAGTGCGTAAAAAAACACCATCTGCTTCCAACTGACATCGAATTGAGGCGTCATACTGGTCCGAAGAATGGACCAATGAATAAATAAATCATGTAAGATAATGAACGAATATGTACAATAATGAAGCAGTTCTTTCGTAGCAAATGACGACAATGAATTGGAAGATAACTATGCCAATTACATAAATGTTTATCAATGACATTGAATTTAAATAGGGTTAATGATAAAAAAGCTTAATTATCTCAGTGAAGATCACGGAACATTAATTTTATACCATTGCATTATTAATACTAGTAATACTACAATGTGTGTGTCATTTTCGCATATTTGCTTGTATCTAGTCTTTGGCAGACAAATCTAATTATTTACACTACATTAGCAAACATTGGAAGCTGGAAGTCATAAATGTATAATAAACTTAAATCAGTTAAATTGTATGTGTTATACCTCTATAAATGTATTATACCTCTATAACATACATGGGAGATACATATATGAATGATCCCAGCAGAAATATTAATGAAGATCATCCTTTAACTTTTCTGGACTCATAACTATTCGTACGTGGATAAGTCTAGGTAGGTATATATTTTTAACACGCTTTTATTAGGTCGTCGTGTATGTAACTATGTATGTAATGGAATCTGCGGAGGCTAATTTAACCATCTTCCAGGAGTCGTAGCGTAATGAAAATTGGCAGCTATATGTAGTTCCGATGACAATACAATAATATGGTACTGTTGAGCTGATCTGATAATGGAGTCGGAAGATATGAACTGGAACTACATGATGGAACCTCGTATCATAGCCGTTTTTGGGTTTCTTAGAAAAGTCTTGTAATGAACTTTGACTACAATTAGGTTTCAAGGTCTGATGATGAAGCCGAAAGATATGAACTGGAACTACATGATAGAACATCGTATCATAGCTGTTTTTGGGATTCTTAGAAAAGTCTTGTAATGAACTTTGACTACGATTAGGTTTCAAGGTCTGATGATGGAGCCGGAAGATATGAACTGGAACTACATCATGGAACATCGTATCATAGCTGTTTTTGGGCTTCTTAGGAAAGTCTTGTAATGAACTTTGACTACAATTAGGTTTCAAGGTCTGATGATGGAGCCGGAAGATATGAGCTGGAACTACATGATGGAACATCGTATCATTAGCTGTTTTTGGGCTTCTTAGAAAAGTCTTGTAATGAACTTTGACTACGATTAGGTTTCAAGGTCTGATGATGGAGCCGGAAGATATGAACTGGAACTACATGATAGAACATCGTATCATAGCTGTTTTTGGGATTCTTAGAAAAGTCTTGTAATGAACTTTGACTACGATTAGAATTCAAGGTCTGATGATGGAGCCGGAAGATATGAACTGGAACTACATGATGGAACATCGTATCATAGCTGTTTTTGGGCTTCTTAGAAAAGTCTTGTAATGAACTATGACTACGATTAGGTTTCAAGGCCTGATGATGGTGCCGGAAGATAAGAACAGAAAAAAAAGGGGGGGGCTCGAGGGGGGAAGCATGAAAGAAAGATCAACGTAGTATTTAAGATAAGTTGGGTTAGCGTTTTCTTGTGACATTTAAGAGCAAACAAAGGGGGCTCGGGGGCGAAGCCCCCGCATGAAAGAAAGATCAACGTTGTATTTAAAATAAGTTGGTTTAGGGTTTTCTTGTGATCCTTAAGAGTAAAGAAAAGGGGGCTCGGGGGCGAAGCCCCCGCATGAAAGAAAGATCAACGTAGTATTTAAGATAAGTTGGGTTAGCGTTTTCTTGTGACCTTTAAGAGTAAACAAAGGGGGCTCGGGAGGCGAAGCCCCCGCATAAAAGAAAGATTAACGTAATATTTAAAATAAGTTGGGTTAGCGTTTTCTTGTGACCTTTCAGAGCAAACAAAGGGGGGCTCGGGGGGCGAAGCCCCCCGCATAAAAGAAAGATCAACGTTGTATTTAAATAAGTTGGGTTAAGGTTTTCTTGTGATCCTTAAGAGTAAAGAAAAGGCCCCCGCATGAAAGAAAGATCAACGTAGTATTTAGAATAAGTTGGGTTAGCGTTATCTTGTGACCTTTAAGAGCAAACAAAGGGGCTCGGGGGCGAAGCCCCCGCATGAAAGAAAGATCAACGTAGTATTTAGAATAAGTTGGGTTAGCGTTTTCTTGTGACCTTTAAGAGCAAACAAAGGGGGGCTCGGGGGCGAAGCCCCCGCATGAAAGAAAGATCAACGTAGTATTTAAGATAAGTTGGGTTAGCGTTTTCTTGTGACCTTTAAGAGCAAACAAAGGGGCTCGGGGGCGAAGCCCCCGCATGAAAGAAAGATCAACGTAGTATTTAGAATAAGTTGGGTTAGCGTTTTCTTGTGACCTTTAAGAGCAAACAAAGGGGGGCTCGGGGGCGAAGCCCCCGCATGAAAGAAAGATCAACGTAGTATTTAAGATAAGTTGGGTTAGCGTTTTCTTGTGACCTTTAAGAGCAAACAAAGGGGGCTCGGGGGCGAAGCCCCCGCATGAAAGAAAGATCAACGTTGTATTTAGAATAAGTTGGGTTAGCGTTTTCTTGTGACCTTTAAGAGCAAACAAAGGGGGCTCGGGGGCGAAGCCCCCGCATGAAAGAAAGATCAACGTAGTATTTAAGATAAGTTGGGTTAGCGTTTTCTTGTGACCTTTAAGAGTAAACAAAGGGGGGCTCGGGGGCGAAGCCCCCGCATAAAAGAAAGATTAACGTAGTATTTAAAATAAGTTGGGTTAGCGTTTTCTTGTGACCTTTAAGAGCAAACAAAGGGGGCTCGGGGGCGAAGCCCCCGCATGAAAGAAAGATCAACGTAGTATTTAAGATAAGTTGGGTTAGCGTTTTCTTGTGACCTTTAAGAGTAAACAAAGGGGGCTCGGGGGCGAAGCCCCCGCATAAAAGAAAGATCAACGTTGTATTTTAAATAAGTTGGGTTAGCGTTTTCTTGTGACCTTTAAGAGCAAACAAGGGGGGGCTCGGGGGCGAAGCCCCCGCATGAAAGAAAGATCAACGTAGTATTTAAAATAAGTTGGGTTAGGGTTTTCTTGTGATCCTTAAGAGTAACGAAAAGGGGGCTCGGGGGCGAAGCCCCCAGCATAAAAGAAAGATTAACGTAGTATTTAAAATAAGTTGGGTTAGCGTTTTCTTGTGACCTTTAAGAGCAAACAAAGGGGGGCTCGGGGGCGAAGCCCCCGCATGAATGAAATATCAACGTTGTATTTTAAATAAGTTGGTTTAGGGTTTTCTTGTGACCCTTAAGAGTAACGAAAAGGGGGCTCGGGGGCAAAGCCCCCGCATAAAAGAAAGATCAACGTAGTATTTAAAATAAGTTGGGTTAGGGTTTTCTTGTGACCTTTAAGAGCAAACAAAGGGGGGCTCGGGGGCGAAGCCCCCGCATGAAAGAAAGATCAACGTAGTATTTAAGATAAGTTGGGTTAGTGTTTTCTTGTGACCTTTAAGAGCAAACAAAGGGGGCTCGGGGGCGAAGCCCCCGCATGAAAGAAAGATCAACGTTGTATTTAGAATAAGTTGGGTTAGCGTTTTCTTGTGACCTTTAAGAGCAAACAAAGGGGGCTCGGGGGCGAAGCCCCCGCATGAAAGAAAGATCAACGTAGTATTTAAGATAAGTTAGGTTAGCGTTTTCTTGTGACCTTTAAGAGCAAACAAAGGGGGGCTCGGGGGCGAAGCCCCCGCATGAAAGAAAGATCAACGTAGTATTTAAGATAAGTTGGGTTAGCGTTTTCTTGTGACATATAAGAGTAAACAAAGGGGGGCTCGGGGGCGAAGCCCCCGCATGAAAGAAAGATCAACGTAGTATTTAAGATAAGTTGGGTTAGCGTTTTCTTGTGACCTTTAAGAGCAAACAAAGGGGGGCTCGGGGGCGAAGCCCCCGCATGAAAGAAAGATCAACGTAGTATTTAAGATATGTTGGGTTAGCGTTTTCTTGTGACATTTAAGAGCAAACAAAGGGGCTCGGGGCGAAGCCCCCGCATGAAAGAAAAATCAACGTAGTATTTAAGATAAGTTAGGTTAGCGTTTTCTTGTGACCTTTAAGAGCAAACAAAGGGGGCTCGGGGGCGAAGCCCCCGCATGAAAGAAAGATCAACGTAGTATTTAAGATAAGTTGGGTTAGCGTTTTCTTGTGACATATAAGAGCAAACAAAGGGGGCTCGGGGGCGAAGCCCCCGCATGAAAGAAAGATCAACGTTGTATTTAAAATAAGTTGGTTTAGGGTTTTCTTGTGTTCCTTAAGAGTAAAGAAAAGGGGGCTCGGAGGGCGAAGCCCCCGCATGAAAGAAAGATCAACGTAGTATTTAAGATAAGTTGGGTTAGCGTTTTCTTGTGACCTTTAAGAGTAAACAAAGGGGGGCTCGGGGGCGAAGCCCCCGCATAAAAGAAAGATTAACGTAGTATTTAAAATAAGTTGGGTTAGCGTTTTCTTGTGACCTTTAAGAGCAAACAAAGGGGGCTCGGGGGCGAAGCCCCCGCATGAAAGAAAGATCAACGTAGTATTTAAGATAAGTTGGGTTAGCGTTTTCTTGTGACCTTTAAGAGTAAACAAAGGGGGCTCGGGGGCGAAGCCCCCGCATAAAAGAAAGATCAACGTTGTATTTTAAATAAGTTGGGTTAGCGTTTTCTTGTGACCTTTAAGAGCAAACAAAGGGGCTCGGGGGCGAAGCCCCCGCATGAAAGAAAGATCAACGTAGTATTTAAAATAAGTTGGGTTAGGGTTTTCTTGTGATCCTTAAGAGTAACGAAAAGGGGGCTCGGGGGCGAAGCCCCCAGCATAAAAGAAAGATTAACGTAGTATTTAAAATAAGTTGGGTTAGCGTTTTCTTGTGACCTTTAAGAGCAAACAAAGGGGGCTCGGGGGCGAAGCCCCCGCATGAAAGAAATATCAACGTTGTATTTTAAATAAGTTGGTTTAGGGTTTTCTTGTGACCCTTAAGAGTAACGAAAAGGGGCTCGGGGGCGAAGCCCCCGCATAAAAGAAAGATAAACGTTGTATTTAAAATAAGTTGGGTTAGGGTTTTCTTGTTACCCTTAAGAGTAACGAAAAGGGGGGCTCGGGGGCGAAGCCCCCGCATAAAAGAAAAATTAACGTAGTATTTAAAATAAGTTGGGTTAGCGTTTTCTTGTGACCTTTCAGAGCAAACAAAGGGGGGGTTCGGGGCAAAGCCCCCGCATAAAATAAAGATCAACGTTGTATTTAAAATAAGTTGGGTAATGGTTTTCCTGTGACCCTTAAGTGCAAATAAAGGGGGCTCGGCAAAAAAGAAATACTTAAATTTTGTTTGAATTAGTTGAAATGTGACAATATTTTCTAATCGAGTCAAACAAAATCCCACTAGCTGAGAGCTTCAAAACAATGTATGGCGAAAGTATGTCTCTCTAATGTCTTCAAAAAGTCCGCGATGGCACATGTCTATATTGTCTATCTTTTACGGATAACTTATTAGGTATAAACATTTTTATGATAATACCGTAATAAGAAGGTAGCCGCTAGTTATTATTAAGTAGCAATTAGCAATAAGTACACGTTAAGCCACAAATGGCATGTAAAATCCGCCTACTTGAAATAATTTTATGTATAAATGTTAAAAGGTATTTATTTCATTATTAACACTTTCGAAACCGGGCTTCTACGCGGCGCTACGACATTTTCGCTACATACGGGGAAATCCATGTAATCGGCTACGCTTCTACGAGCGGTGTGCCCGACAGTCGGGTTCTTGGTAGCGAAAGTGTTAATGACTAAAAAGTATAAAATAAATTAATAGTTTAAAAAACACTATAAAACACGCTTTTATAAATGCACGTAAAAGCCAAAAATAAATTATGGATCGTTCAAGTTGTCTCTATTTGTGAGCTGAAGTTTAAAAACTATGTGCTTTTAATTATAATATTTGATTGTAAAAGCGTGGGGCGCTGGAACAGTAAAGACTTTCTTGTAAACAAATACTAATTCGAACTTCCTGGCGAATGAAGTTGCATAAGAACATAACGTTTACATATGCCGCCTAAGGGTTACCAAAGAGAACCAAAGATATCTCGTCCACGAACAAGAACTCTGCATCCTGTCACTGTAGACACTTTCCCCTTTTGTACTTTGATTACCGGAAAAAAGCGGCGTTCTAAGTGTCGGTGACTGTCGACTCTCCTCGCTACTAGCGCATATTTTGTCTGAGTTCGACAAACTGGTACCTAATTTGAACACTGACTTTTAATTGATTTGACTGTTTAATGTAGAACCTACTAGTCATGCTGCAACTCCAGTTAGCGCGTCAATCTGTGTAACCTCCTTCCCGTAACATAGCATAATTTGATTTATCAGCAAGTTATACTTATATATTCTGTGGTTATACAAAAAGTCTTTCCTGTTCCAGCGCCCCACGCTTTTACAATCAAATATTATAATTAAAAGCACATAGTTTTTAAACTTCAGCTCACAAATAGAGACAACTTGAACGATCCATAATTTATTTTTGGCTTTTACGTGCATTTATAAAAGCGTGTTTTATAGTGTTTTTTAAACTATTAATTTATTTCGTTTATTTATAATCAATTATATATACAAGATCAGTCATTTCCAGACTAGTCCAACACGTGTTACTTTGGTAGGTAAAACATGTTTCGTATTGTGTAATGTAAACAAACCTGAATACTATTGAACCAAATTTAAATCCTCTCAAACTATTTAAAGTATCCTACAGGTTATCACCTCTTCCGTGACAAAGAAAAGTATTTAGATTATATGATAATATATGTACATGTTTCAGTACTTCTGGTGCGTAGTTTACATTGAGTTTTTTTTTTACATTTAAATCAGTGCATGCATAGTAAACGTGACGGGAGTGTAACATTTACATCACAAGAGATTATGACTTTAATGAAACACATCCTCAAATAACTCGTCCCGCAGTTTGCCGAGTTTGCGTAACTCGGTATTTATTCTATTACATTTGCATACCTACCTAATCCCTCTCGTCTATGATGGAGATCTCCAGAAAGCATGTACCTAGAATTAGAACGGACATAGGCTAATAATGATATCATATCGTATCATTGATATAGTTTACTTCTGCTGCTTCATAGGTAGATAGATAGAATACTCTTTATTGGCACACCTCAGCAAAAGATACAGTGGAGACAAAACAAATGATTATAAATAGAGGCAGACAACAGGCGGTGTTATCGCTAAAGAGCGATTTCTACCAGACAACCTACTACCAACAACCTACCACGTACATGATATGACTACCCATATTGGTAGTGTAACTGTTTATGTACACATACAACAGGCCTTATTAGACTCATCGGCAATCTAGAGACAATAAGTAAATAATCAAAGTCTGGCAAAAAGTTCCAATCCAACATCATTCCAATAACAGGTTATCAAAATATGTATGCGCTAAAGTGAGATTTTTTTCAAAAAAATTAGCGGCTGGCAAGGTCAATGAACAATCAGCAAACAACTGCTATAAATGGCATGAAAAGAGTGATGTCAGCATAAAACCGGAATGAGGGGCAGAAAAAATTATACCGAAACACAATGTCCAGTGTAGGTATTGTAGCACGATCATTAACATAATTTATCAATGGCTCTCCATAACAAATCAATGTTTCCAAATGCCGAAGGAAAGGACGTGGCCATTTACAAAACAGAAACAGTTCACGTCTAGTGGCAGCTCAGTAGTGCTGTCCAAATCTCGGACATAGTCTATAGTGGGCTTTAAGGAAGTATGTTTAAGGTTGGACAGTTTGGAGCAGGTAGAATTTATCGTGGTCAGTGCACTAGAGGCAAGGTAAACGCTAATTTCCTCGAAGCAAAGACACGTGTTTGATACGACGCACATTCGTCGATGTTACAGGTGTGTGTTGTAACAAAACTTTATATTACAATAAAAATACCATAATAAAGATATGAAGAATGAGAAATCTAGCAGGTGTATTACACTAGACAATGCGTGGCGTTAACGACCCGCGGAAAGAAACTGATATTAACAGAAGTATGCAAAAGGCATTTAACACTCATATGATAATATGTAAAACACTCCAAACTTTCTACAATGTTTATGTTGCTACTTATATTCTGAAAGCGAGATTCAACTGCCGTATAACCATGGATTGACATAAAACTAAATACTTACAAGGTAAGGTAGAAAGCCTTATCCTTCAAAATTAAACACCATAAAGACATATTTTCAAGTACTTACTTATTGCTATGCATTTTCATTTTATTTCGTTAACAATAATGTTGTTCATTAATCAATAAATAATACGTCACAGCAATAATTATAATAGCTAAGTATAGGAAGTCATATAATATACGGTTGACATGTGCATGTAACGACACTAAACTGACGTAAACAAGTTACCAATAATTTTCGCACGCCCACTACCTAATCCTAGCAAGTTCAATGCCAATGTGATCTCAGTTGATATCTGGTTGAAGAGTTGACCGCAACTAACAACAATGTCAGGCCACTAATCAATGACCGAAATAACCTAAAAAATCAATTACAACTTGCACTAGATTTTTTATGTGTTTGACTATTAAACATTATTATATTTGTTAAATCTTACTATTAAAATTTACTAGCGTCTTGCTAATGAATAACGGTGCAAATGACTTCATAAATTAACTATTGTCTCAAATATTATGTCGATGGATAAGAAACACAAAAGCCTATTTGTGCTGCTTGTTTTCTTTTTAACACGATAAAGATTTTATTTTCAAATATCATTGTCATGTCATGTGGTCAATGTTATTCCTATACAACGCTATTTGTAGAGTCTAGCAGCCGCAACCAAACAACAATTTGGCTGCAGTTTCGTTAAAGTCGAGATGGTAGGTACTTCACCTGTTGGACTATGCTCTAAATCAAGAATGACATCGGCTATACTGTATACCTGGTTTGGAACTGTGATGATAATCCTCCCGATTTGGACCATGGCGACTACTTCGACTCCTAACTTTTAATTCAGCGCTTGTGTTGTGCTCCCGAAAATAGCTCACATAGCCTATTTTCGAGGTAAAGCTCAACGCACAATGAGGGCACGTGATGACACCAGCGACATAGTGGTAGTGAATTGTAAGCTAGCGTGCTTTCAGTCATCGCGCTTACCATGAGGTCATAAGGCTAGATCAACCTTACGCTGCTCCTCGAAATTCTGTCCTGCACTAGCCCGCGATAACTAGTGGCCGTATCATGCCGGCGTATCATGCTGCCAATTTTATCACTTATCCACGTGGATAAAGCATCCGTCACGCTTTAGCAAGTATGTCAGTGTGAGAGTGACAGATGTCTTATCCACGTGGACAAGTGATAAAATTGGCAGCATGATACGCCCGCAGGTCGTATTTTTGTCACTTGTCATATCATCACTTTCGCACTTACATACTTGACAGAACGTGACAGACATGGTGACAAATGATAGACAGCCGTCCATCTTAGCCCTACAGGACGACGAAAAGCCAAACCGTATCAAAGTCGAAAGATGGAAGGATAGTATGCATTTTGTAATTCTGGTGTTTCCTATAAAGTTTGTAAATATGACTAAAATTAAATCGCAAGCATCGTACGTTACAACTATGCTTACGAGTTATTTTATGACTTGTGCAACAAACCTTGTAAACAAAATATACGCGGTATTTCGAAACCACGGATTCTATATTTTGGGATTATTTATGCCGCCATTTCAAACACTGTAGCTTTAAGTGCAAATGGTTGGGCAAACACAATTTCTGGGTGCATCTATTAATATTATTTCATGTTAGAATTAATGGGAATGCGGTTAACAATTGACGTATTAATCGGATATGACGTAGAATGGTTTAGTTTCAAATCGATATCCTGGCCTTGCAACATAACGAAGTATAAAATTAATGCCTGAAGATATCGATTGTATATAAAATTAAAATATACATGTAGGACTGAAGGGTTCTGCACATGGACATGGAAATTCTGATGCTTAAATGGAGATAAAAATCAACTAGTAATAATTACCTCTGAATTATATGTAAATAAATATTGTATGATAGAATACATATATATACTTAAAAACGTAGAAAATATCCATGGCTCAAAATGTGTTCATCTCTCAAATAAATTCCCTGAGCGGAATTCGAACTGAACATACGTTAAATGAATCCTAAAAGACCTGAGGCAGAGTAAACCTCATGTAAATCTTAATTATGAGGAAAATTTTACAAAAAAACTCCGGCTAATGCCAAACCCTTTCTTAAGGAAGTCGATAAAATCTTATTTTACCTGTTTCAACTCACAGAATGTATTTATCCTTAACGGGGAATCTTGACAAGACAAGACTCTTGATAATATTTAAAAACACCAAAATTTAATATTGAGGTACTTAACTAAGTCTTCGAGGCTTATCCTGATTATTGTACAGTACAAAATGTACTGGCTGACTATCGTACCAATTAGAACAATGCCTTTGGTGTTCATCGAATTATCGCTAACAAGGAGAGAATGTAATATAGACACTAAACAATGAATCAGAAATGATGCGAAACATTATAAATGATTACTAAGCGAACTGCTACATAATATGGTATTCAATATTCTCATCTAATCTAGTACATAGTTCCTAAATAAAAGAGACAGTTGCCATTGGCTTGAACTACCACAAACACCATAAGTAATGTTCAGAAAAAACGTGAATACTATTTATTTTATTTAGGATAAAAGTCCAAAATTAACAAAAAAGAATAATTAAATTTCTAATAAAAAAATAAAAAAATGTCTGAAGATAATACCTAGGTACTTACGAGTACAAACATAAACATATTATTATGTTTTTATTTATACAGGCACTTCATTATGCGTGTCGAATGTATCAAAGCTGTACTAATTCATTCTGCCGCTTGACAACCGATTCAAGTGATTTGTCACATTCACATAGTTTAAACACAAGTACATAACACTAATTTAATATGACTTTATAGATGCTTCTCTAATTAACTGGGGATATCGGTAACATCTATTCTTAATAAATCAACTTTTTTAATGTATTAATCTACGGGGAATCCTTTTAAAACGGTAGGTGTCATAACTCATAACGAATTCAGTATTGTTACTAGTATTAAAGAAGAACCTTTATTCACTGAAACCTCTATATTACCTGTATAAATTATTGCATTTCACTATAACAGAGGAAAAAGGTACGTATGTATAAAGCTAGTTGCCAATAAGTGGCTCATTTATTGTACCAATATGTGACCACGTAGGTAAAATAGGTACATACAAGAGGAAAATATAGAATGTTACATAGTGTTAAAGATATGTTACGTTGATTTTCTACAGGATATCCTTTACCATGGAAAGTTTCTAGACTACTTTCATAGACCAAGTAATATGAGTATGAACTAACGACAGACCGTAACCAAAAGATATCAGTAACGAAACTCGAGCGCAATGTCTTGGTTTACATTCGATTTCTTAATATGACATATTGTCACATATACAAGCTACAATGTCACCGACAGTGATATTATTGTTAGTTGCTTGCTATGTTACTTATAGTGTCGATATCTTTAGTCTTAAAGCTCTTTTTTGGAGACAACAGGAAAATATGATACGTATGATTTCCTTTTTGTGTCCTAAAACGCATAAACGTACTCCTGATAGTCCTGATACATAAAAATCTTATCCAAGAAGACTGCATGATCATTCAAGATATTCGTTTTGCGAAATGCGAGTCACCTACTTATCCAAATGTGGATAATAGTTGTAAGCAACTACAGTTAGGATTAGGCATTCAACTCAAGATTAACGTTCGCATTACCTACCTATTTTAAAAACTTTACAACCCCTGTTTTTTTAACTACATATTTAATTGCTCAGCGTACCTCAGTCCTTTCCTCATTTATCGAATCTTGGGAGTTACGGGATTATCCTTAGGCAATCCCTTGAATATATCATTAGATCAGGATCGGAATCATGGAAGCGTAACAAATTTCAACTTAATCAGACGCCGGGAAGTGGTTAATTTAAACTAAAATGATTTATATACATATAAATAGAAACTAATTAAAAACATATCATGAGAAAAAATTAAAATGTGGGGCGAAATAACACAAATATCAAACTACTACCCATCACCACCGTGCAGCAACTAAAAGACCTAAATTATAGTGAAGCTGAAGAAGTAGGTATTTTAGAAATTTTATAAATCATAATTCATAAGGTATCTCTGAGCATATCGGTCGGTTCTAGCACTGATTTTTAGTAACTACAAATTTACAAACTAACTAAACATTAGTTAGTTTGTAAATTTGTAGTTACTAAAAACTGTTGGGTTTTCATTTTAAACACAATAAAATTAATAATCTCTTCGCGCACTGAAAACAATATTAACTTAGTTTCACCTTACATTAAAACAACTATAAAATAATAGAAACATACTCACTTAATTAAAAAAATCACTATCACTCAATTTAACTTGATTAAACATACAACTGAACTTTAAAACGAAGCGATTTAAAAATCGAACGTTTTTTTTCGCGCCGCGTGCGGTTACGGCTACGTCGCTCCGTTGAATGATAACAGTCGGCCACAACGGTGTATATCTGCTGCAGGTAACGTACACTGATCTACCAACATCTTTAGCTATTACATTACCCTTTAACAACATCTGCAGTAAGACTATTATTGACTAATCCGACGACAGTGTTACTGGTAAATCTGTATCAAGCAGGCTGACAATCAACAATGAGTAAGATGCAATTCGCCCGGTTAAATGTTCTTATCTTTTCCGCTGTGATTAAATATGTTTGATTTAATTAATATGTTGCACTGTAATGATTTGATAATATTAGAATTTGTAACAGAATGCATTTGATAGACATCCCAAAAAAATTTAGTGATGATTAGTGATGAATCTAACATACATCACTAAGAATTTACTATGATATACTATATTATTTTGTACTGTTCCTGGTATCAATAGCGCGATAAAAACAAAATTAATGAAAAAAACATACCTTTGCCTAGCCAGAATCCAAGAAATAATTTAAATTATTTCAGTTTTTGCGGCTAAAAACATGACAGTAAAAAATATAATAATACTGACGCAACAACCGCAACGAGTAACTCATACTGAAATCGTCGTAAATTGGGTAATTATTTTAAATTTCTTTCCCTTTGCGGTGACATTTATTAAAACAGGTTAAGTGACTACTGCTCATAATAATTGTAACGGGACAAATCGGGACATAGTGAGACAATGATGTCATTATGGCTGAATGACATTGCATCTTTCGCCCCTATTAAGCCTAGGCAAATAAGAATATGACGTCACAGCTTCGAGAATTCATTCAGGAACTTGCTGAACATATTGGATGATACAGCACTTTTTAACGATTTCATTTGTTGTGAAATAGACAGGAAATTGTTTAGTATGGCGAAAATTAATGCGATTCGACCTTCAAATACTGGATCCAGGTGTATTCCTTAAACTATACGTCGAAAACTACTCTACGGGCACTATGAATTTCATCTTTCTTTGAATGATAAGTAGGGTCCAGCATAGCGGATGTCATTCCAAATCAGGAGCTGAGCCCAAATGGGATAGTACTTACAACTAACAGAAAAGGGTATCCTAACACCACTATACTCCAATTGCTAATTCGAGTCCAAAAAAACTACTACGATGTTGCCACTGCAATAAAATTCTTTTTTTCCGTGATTTTTAGTTGTAAAGTTGGTATTGCGCTTGTATCACTTCAGGTATCAATAACATTTGGTGCTATATTTTGCGGTATAGAACAAACTATTGATGATATAGATATTGTGACCAAACGTTAATATGCAAGTAGCGCTTTATTGACAACCGACACTTATGAACCTTTTAGATAAAAAATGGCACATGTATCTATTGTTTCAATGGCATCTATTGTTTTACCTTAAAGAAAGTATTTGCGAGTATGTAAGTAAGTTTGCGAGGGCCGGTTGCACGCCACATACTCTAGAGTTCTTTGCTAGCTACATGCGCGACAGGCAACAGTATGTGGATTGCTCTGGCAGCATTTCTCAATCGTACTACGTTAGATCAGGGGTGAGTCAAGGCAGTAATTTGGGCCCGATGGGGTTTGTATTAATGATCAACGATCTTCCTAACGCAGTGGTTCATTCTACCTGCCTCTTATTTGCTGACGATCTCAAACTGGTCCGAGTGGTCAAGGATATCTCGGATTGTAGTAAATTGCAGGAGGATATTGACAATGTGGTCCAATGGAGTGCAGACAATAAGTTGTACTTTAATGAAGCGAAGTGCACGATGATCTCGTTTAGTCGCGCACATCGCCCAATAAACTTTGGCTACAGCATCGGAGGAAAGCCAATGCAACGGGTATCAAACGTGCGCGATCTGGGAGTACACTTAGCTGCCGATTTGTCATTCCGTGATCATATTGTCAGTGTCTGCAAGAAAGCATTTCGTAATCTAGGTTTCCTCATGCGTCAAGCAAAGGAATTTACGAACATAGCTGCGATACGAGCTGTGTATGGGGCTCTCGTAAGGAGTCATCTTGAATGTAACGCGGTAATTTGGAGTCCACATGCAGCTAAGTACAAAGTCATGATGGAACGCATTCAAAATAAATATGTTAGACTTCTTTACTTAAAGCTTTATGGTGTATATCCTGGGTATCCCTTACTGTATCCCACACTCTTCGTGCTCGGAATGGTGGGGTATAACAAACTAGAGGTGAGGCGAGAGCTTGCCCTCGCTTTATATGTAGTTAGGGTGCTGCGAGGTGAGTTGTGCAACCCCGGGGTGCTGCACGCCCTGGCACTGTATGCGCCGGACGGGCACGTGGGGCGCCGTCGCCGGCCACCGCTGCTGGCCGTACCCGCAGCTCGTACAAAGCTACTCATGGAAGCCCCGCTTACGAGGGCGATTCGCGCTATCAATAAAGTTGCTCTCGAGATAGACATTTTTACATGCTCCCTGAATGATCTCACAAAGGCCACTATGTTAATTTTAGTTTAGTTTCTTTTTTTATATACTGGCAATAACTGTTTTATTGTTTGGTTCGCTTATCTATCGCATTAGGAAAACCTGTAAAGATAGATTTAAGTTGTTATTTACCAATAAAAAAAAAAAAAAAAAAAAGTTTGAGTAATGTTCTTCAATGTATGGTTCCAAATCTCCTGAGGAGTCTCAGAGATACATTGGGCACTCGTTCAATACGCTAAGGAAATACCTTTCGTGAGCCCCTGACTTCGCCACGCGCCATTCTGAGAGCCAGTTCAGGTGCTACCCTTCAGCAATAACTTTCTAATATTGGTAATTAGTTGTTAGACTCCAATGACTAATTTAATAAACATTGGCGAAAATTGCACCTGACTGAGACAAGGCATCTTTAGTGCATACATTTGTCTGGTTTAAGTTTTATTATTATTAGCAACGTGAATGAAGGTGATGTTGATTGTCACAAATACACGTAATATAATATATGATCAAACGAGCTTCGCAAGCGAAGTTCGATCGATATTATATGACTCGCTTCATTGGAAGATATAATTATTAAGTTTACATTATTGTAGTTTATTTAATCTACTGGCAACATATTGCACGCTTATTTTAGAGATTTATAAAAAATAAGTATTTCAATTGCCTCTAAACCTTCCCCCCCACCCTCAGGTCGGTGTCAACCGGCGGTGGCATCCTCATTATTTTCAGAGATTATTCCAAGCAAAACTTTGGAATCTGGGTGTATCGGGAGGGAGGGTAATTATATCTTCCAATGAAGCGAGTCATATAATATCGATCGAACTTCGCTTGCGAAGCTCGTTTGATCATATATTATATTTCCTCGCTTCATTGTTCGATATAATTATTAAGTTTACATTATTGTAGTTGTTTAGAGACAAAGTTTTGCGGATGGCAATTGTGAAAACAAAATTAAATATTTATCATTCAATTTTGTTACATAATTATTACTAAACAACTAGCAATTACATAATTATGTAATTTATACACAAGATCAGTCTTATTCAGTAACACAGTTCATAATTAATTATAGCAAACTGATCTTGCAAATAGGTCTTCGGCAACTATTTGACGATGGCAGAATTTAGGAAATATTTGCGAGGTTGAGGTCCAACCCGCAGTTTTTCTGATAATGTCAAACATTGACCCCTGCCGAAACGGCAGTAAACGTGGTAGCATGGCGAGTGCCTGTGTGCACTAAATGTTGCCACGTCCATCCCGATCTCCGCTAGTTACTTGTTTTATCCACCTGCTTATTGACTGTGCCATCGCGTCCCTGTGGGGGCGCTTCGCAGTTAATAAGAGGTGTTCTGAGTTCGGAGGCCCTTTTATCGCTTGTTAGAGTGAGATACTCGCGAAGGACCGAAGTCGCGCGACACGTTTCTTTAAGGTACGAAAGGAACAGTATAAGTATGTCGGGGCAGATGGTTATATCTTACACGATAATTTTTACCCCATTTGGGTAGTGTATATTCACTCATTTAATCAGTAAGAATGTTGGCACGCGATGGGCAGTGCATAATGCCAATAATACGACAAGCTTTTTAGTACCTAGGTAATCTGCTCTATAGTCGTATTTGGATAACATTCATCAATGTAATCCAATACTATTTTTGGATCCCAAGAGTGAGTAAGTATATTTTGGAAAATTAGGTCTCATTTTAAATGTGCGTTTTAACAAACGTTTAACATGTTCTTTTTTTTTGGTCCTGAGAAACAGGGATAATGCGGATCCATAATATGACGATCCTGCGTTAAACTGGTCCGTTAAAAATCTTAGAATCAACTAAATCGAACTACTAAAAACGTTTTGATCGAGTTGTGATCAAAATGTCCACCATACTTTAAACCACGTTTAAACGAAACGTTATATTGCTGAATGGTATTTTTAGAAATAGATGCGATCACATGAAGTTTCCTCAGATAACCTTTACCGGAGAGCACGGCTGCACCCAGGAGAAGGCGCTTGTGGAACGGATTCCTGGTGCTGTGATCAGAACAGACCTTATGTTCTTCGGGGCTCATGTAAATAATATCGGATTTTACTAGCGACATTAACAAAGGAAACTACGCTTGGGATTGCCAGACGGGGAAGCTAAACTTCCTGTTACTTTGTCATAAATTATCTTTTTTAAAGATTTTAAAATGATCGGCAATGGAGGGAAACTATAAAAGTCTAGTGTAAAAGCATCTACAGCTGATGCATCTGGGTCTTTCCACCATGATAAGTAAGTGTACATTTGGCATTGGAGCGAGAAGAGAAAAGATCAATATCAGGCTCACCAGCAGTATACATTATGCGTAGCAGTATAAACGCTTCATGAGATAGTTCCCATTCAGTATCGAGATTCACATTTCGTGATACCCGGTCTACTTCTATATTGTTTTTCGTATATTTAATATTTATATACGATGCAAAAAAACCAAAGGTTTCGCTTCTTCGCACCACTGCCAAATCCGTCTGAAAGGGTCGTTCAAATTTCGAAATTGAACGCTGCCCATGCGATTTTCATCGCTTATATCAGTTATAGCTTTCGTGTTGTCTATACGAATTAATATAAAACAGTCACAACGACGGTCATTAAAGAAATATTAAGAGGTAAACATACTGCTAACATTTCCAATTGGTTTATGTGGAAAGCTTTTTCCTCGGATCTCGACGCTCCGTGTGCAAGAGAATATAATATTCATCCCCCAGTTCGGATCATTTAATATTAGTTTCGGTAATTTAATTTTCTTACTATAGTTTGGGTCGCGTTGCAAGGCTAGAAATTTTTGGCGTTCTAGAATTTTAGTATATAGCCACCCAAATTTAGCTACAGGGCATGCGTCAATAAGTACTCCGATCAGTTGAGATAATTCTCTAACGGAACAAGAGTGTAGTGACAGAGATTTTCTAACCATCACGTCGATTTTTCTCTCATTTTTCCCGTAGGTAAAAAAAAAAATCGACTGAGTTGAACATAAAACCTAAGTCTCGACAAACCTGTCGCGGTTTTAATGTCCTATTAGTATAGATTATGACAAAGCACAAGCATTCTAGTAGGTTAACGTTTACGTTTCGTAAACACTCTACATAAGAGTACCCGACACATAAAATACCGCTAAAAAAGACCATAAGACAAAGCCGTAAATTCATTTAAGTTAATATACTAGGGTTTTCATCTTCAAAATGGACGCTCAGATACTTGCGGCAATGTCTCGCAATAAGAATCAGTGGGTAAGCTTCCTTCAAAGCAACTGTAGCCATGAAGCTACCTGTTGGTAAGTATAACTTAACAGTTGGTCTGTGGTTTTCCATTTTGAAATGATCTCTAGGAATAAATTTGTTCAGCTTTTCGAGATTTGGAATAAAACGTTTGGTGTCATTAGATTTTTGTGACAAAAACGTTCTCGAAATAAACTGGTCATGCTGTGGGATGCAAGGGACAACTGCATCCAGCTGAATTAAATTTTGGACGTACCTCCATAACGGCTTTTTCACTACTTGCCCAATTTATTTGGGGTACAAGTTACCGAGCAACCGTTTTTAAGCGAATCTAAAATAACTTCATTTGATGTTATTTTTGACCAGCAATCATAAAAAATATTTTATTTTACCAGCGTGAGGTAACTGACTCATTGTTGAGGAGTGGCACGGGGCTTGCCCTGGCCCGCTGGTCTGGCTGGATGGTTCGGGGTTGGTTGACAGCTGTCCTTCTCTGCCCCCCCCCCCCTGCCGTTTTCGACTGGTAACGAGGAGGGCCTGACCCGTTTCCCTGAAACTGGTATTGGTTGCGGCGCCGACGTTGTTGTCGAAGTTGATGGAGCCGTGTTGCTCTTTCCCGAATATACAGACTTTTTTATCTGTAGCCATTGTTTCTCAATTACTTTTGAGGCTTTTATTTTTTCCGGGAGTTTACTTCCATAGAGTAAATCGCCCGCATCTTGAATTATGGTCAAGAAGGGTTTTTATAACCTGGGTGTGACAAGCCTTGTACGTGCTTGGGTTTTGCAATAATGCAAGTCTGATAAGATGCGACAACTGTCGCTTAACAGCTTGGTAGCAGTGATCTTATATATCATCAAACGTCAATAGAACAGTAATAGCTCGGTTTATGGCTGTAATGCCTACACCCAACTGGCAGCTGCCACAAAAAGCATGGCTGTAATGGCCGCAGAAATTTCTGCATGAAGCATCTAAATGCTTAAAAAAGCGTACCTACAATTTTCGGAGATAAGGTATTCTTTTAATATCTTATCCTTCAAATCTTTGGTAAACCCTTGCGGACTATGAGGATGCCACCGCCGGTTGACACCGACCTGAGGGTGGGGGGGAAGGTTTAGAGGCAATTGAAATACTTATTTTTTATAAATCTCTAAAATAAGCGTGCAATATGTTGCCAGTAGATTAAATAAACTACAATAATGTAAACTTAATAATTATATCGAACAATGAAGCGAGGAAATATAATGCGAATTACCAACATTTATCATTAGTGGCGACCGGTGGAACTAATTTGACGTATGAGAATTAAAACAAAAAAACTAAAACGAATTTTCTTCACAATTTTATCATCAAGTATTCTTGGATTTCTTACGTGCCAAATAAAGAATGTAGAAGGTTGGCGAAACCTGAAAAGTATTTTGACAGTGACATAAGTGACACTGACAGCTGTGACATTGACGTATCTGTCGTAGTTTTTTTGGACTCGAATTAGCAATTGGAGTATAGACACAAAATGTTATCGCTGATGTGTTAGAATCGGCAACGCGCCTGTGTAACATCTCTAGAGTATTAGTATGGAATGGAAATGACGGCTGATCAGAGAGGAATGGAAGAAGAAGGTTACTGCACCGACCCCAGCAAATAATGGGAAAAGGGCAAGTGAATGATGCTGAAATATTACTAATTCCTAGAAAACACTATTTCCCTGATGAGAGCACAACTGAACGACACAAAAAATAGAACTGAAAAGGTGTACTTGACGCCGGCCAGACAATTCAGACATTGATGAAAATTTTAGTGTGATTTGCTTTGAACTTTGACCCCAAACGGGTTTTGACAGAAATGGACGAACAACAATGTCATGTTATGATAACATTTTGCAATGTCGCACGGGCGTGTATTCTTTGAATGGAACCGACTGGATTGTCTTATTTACCTACTTAATTTCGAAGCAGATATTGATTTATATTCTTCAGTTTCGGTATCTAACCCTCTTTCAAAATTGAGGTGACGGAGATTTTCAAAATCGTGTTTGAGCGGCAGAACCGCATATAACTAAACTCTAAGTAGTGGTTTCTGAACCTTTTGAATTCCCTTAGACTAAAGATGAAACTTCATTTTACCCCTCCACCATAATAATTAACTAATATTTATTATATTAAAAATAGTATTAATTCATACCTAGCGTTGAAAAAACCGGAAAAAATCAATTTTTTTTTCCGAAGTTTATGAAATTTTCGTTTTTTAAAAATAAATTATTGAAATTAGTATTCATTTAATCACTCTCACTCTCATCATATACTGATGGTCAACTGACCTTGGCAGTAAAAATGGCGGTAAATTTGAAAAATATAGGGCTCACCGGCGAATTGCCTTCATGAAACGCGTGCCTTCTTAAACTTTGCTTTGACGTTGGTGGAATCATCGACGAGCCACACTTAAAATTTATTGAAAATGTAAGAGGAGAACCATTTGGGACGCCGTGGTGGACGGTCGTGTCCGGAGCAAGTCTCATAAACGCGTAAAAACCCATCGAAACAATAGACACCCATCGCGCCAGATCCCAAATGCAACCGCTGCACGTGCATCTAAATACCGCCGACGCGCCCCGACCCGACCAAAGCTCCCGCGACGCGTTGTACCTAACTTCAGACTTTTGTGACAGTAGTGTTAAAATGTATAGAGCTTATAGTTTTCGCGTTACGAGTGTGCCGTGTGTTTTCTTATTTACTCAATTTATAGAGACAGTGCGAGACCAAAAACACCCAGTAGCATCCAAACAGACAATCCGCAGTACGAGTTACGAGCTTCTTCCCGCACCACAAGCGTGTGCAGTGTGTTTACATACTTACAGTGACAGTTGCTCAATTTTTAGAGACAGTGTTAGATTAAATACCTATACTTAGGAGTACTTAGTAGCGAATCAAGCCAAGTGCCGGTGGCTCTCGTCGTCGCGCCGCCCATACCCAACCTGGGCCCGGCGCCTACTACCCAACGTCGAGAAGCAGCGGCTGATGCTAACTACACCTTCATTGCGACCAAATTGGTGAGCTCGTTCCATCTCTGTTGTCTTACTTAGCGCTAACACCGGTGCTCCTAGGTTTAGGTGCCTATTTAACTAGATTTAGCTTGACCAAGTTGTTAAGCCTCAACGAAAGGGATATCAGCTGATTACAATTATACGCCCAGTTTAGCTAATTATACACATTGTGCCTAATTTATATAACGCGACTATTTATTTACTATTTAATAAGCACAACACATAGTATGCTTGTATTCCACATAGTTCAATCTAATGGTAATTATTTATTTGTTTCTAGGCGAGGTAACAAAATGTAAATCGGATACAAATATCATGTAACTGTACTAAACATATATACTTAATACTAAATTTACATTTTAAGAATAACCAAGCGAAACATTCAATAATGTATACCTATCATTTGTACACGCTATCATTTTAAGTAACTTATTATTATTACACCTACCTAACTTTGATTTCAAATCTATAATCTAGCATCGACTTATCAGTTTTAAATTAATGAATCGAGAACAAAAGTTAACATTGACTCGCAGAACCGTTGAGCGATAGCCGTGACGTTACCATAATTATACCTGACTATTTTAGTAACTAGGTAGGTAAGACAGGTCACATAGCCCAGGTACCTCAATTAAACTGTATTACCTAAAATTTCCACTACGCAATTTCCATGGCCCGGGTATTAGAAGCGGGCCGCATAGTTCATATTAGTTAATTAAGTTATGTGTCTAGAACTAGCGCTATAATACGGTTCTGCACTAGACAGGAAAGTTGATTTAAGAAGGCCTGTTGGTCTCAATAAAACCGATAGCGATGTCTATTTGACCAGGTTGTCAGCATTAAAATTACCATTGCTTTTGCGCTGTATAACACTTTATATCATACCTTTGGTACCGTTTTAACTAAGAACTGTAACGAAATATCTTAGTTTGGAAAACATACCTATAATATTGTGGATACTAACTTCACTTTACTTAGCTTTACATAATAGCACCTTAGGTACTTACTCAACCCCCAATGATACATTGCTAGCTGGAAATACCAAACAAGTATCTGAGACTCAAAAAAAGGAAAAAAACACGGGCTGTTTTCTTGAACTATCTGGGCAACTTTTACAACATAACACATTGCACTTCCAAATCATAAACCAAGCCAATAACTGCCCATTAAAGAAAAGGATAAATTACTTTCTTAAAAAAACCAAGACAATTTCCTTGTAAAGACGCACACATCTGGCCTCCAGTCACCGCTATTCTGCCAAACACGGTCAAAAAGGATATAAATTATGCAATACTCTATTGATATAGGGTTGTTTAACGGCCGGCCGCCCGACCATAGTATAACTGCAAACCCCATTAAATCTTTTCATCCAAATGTCTTTCCAAATTCCTGACGCAAATTTATAACTAAGACAATAGGCCCCATCTGGCATTCGAACCCACGCTACCTACTAGAGAAAAAAATAACAATCGCTTTTATTACCAGACCAGACTAAACGTCGGCCAACTATATTAAACTATATTTTTATTCTCTCAGTTTTAGGTACCTACATGAATACATACGGGCGCGATCTAGTGTTGTGGTACTTGTGGTAGTCAAAATAGTACTAACAGAATTATAGTACTTATTAAGTGATTTCGAGTGTAGATCTATTACTACCATAATTTGTCGTTGTTATTATCTGTGCTATCCTTAAGTGAACTTGTGTATCTAATGCTATATGTGTTGTGGTGAATGGATGCACCGTGAAAGTATGGGCCTAAAATTGTGAGGGTCTTTTATGAGCTTGAAGAAATAGATGTCACAAGAAGATACCAAAGAAATACATAAACCCTTATTTGCCTAAATGGTAATACCTACATAGTTGCATCAGCGCTTTAAAACGTTATTCATTCTTAATTATCCCATCAGCGGACGTGTTATCAAACTTATCGCTGTAGACGTCTACAACCAGCAACACTATTACATTACTCTGCACTTACCCACAACAGGACAACGTTACTGGAGCCCTTACTTCGCCAAGTCTGCTCATATTATGGACATTTGTACTAAACCTCACGTGTTTGTCGTCTGTCAAGAAATAAGAAATACATCGAGTTCACAAAGAATGACATGAAATGAAACTATCAACGAGAATAAGCAACAGAAAAAATAACTCATTATCTGAACAGTGCTCAACTCAACCCACTTCGTAGTTATTACATAGGTACCTACTCTGTCTCTTCTCATCATCAAGAATGCGCTGCGCAGCCGGTTGAACAAAACTGAGAACTGTGCTACAATGTCTTCAGAATGCTGGCCTCAGTTTTATCTTACAGTGAAAGCAGTTACAGTGTGAAATATTTACCAAATTTAACAATTACTTAGTTACGTTTTGATTTTTTAGTGTCATTTGTTTAGTTAACGTATAGTAAAGTGTTGTGGGTGATCCTAACAGTGGCAATGTAGCAATCAACCAATATTTACACACTTCACGCGTAGAGACTACTTATGGAAGAATTAAGACAAAGAAGAATAATATACATGGGATCCGTGGAGTTATAGAAAACTACCGATATACTCCGTGCAACGACATCAAGCTGGCTCTGAAACCGTAAAAGAAGACGGGAGAAGCCCCTCCGGAAGCTAGCCAGCTTCCGTCTGATACATCCGAGACGAAGAAATGACAAGTGAGACAAAGGGGAGGGTGTATTTTAAATGCAGTCACATATCCTCACACCTAATATTTATTACACACCAAGTATAGTATTTATCTACCCAACGCTGACTTTACGATGCCTTGTATTCGGGTCGGCTCCAAATTTCCCGTCTCTCCTACTATCCTGACTGCAAACCCTACACTCCCAACCCTATCTACTGGGTGCTCTGGTGTCTTGGACAGGCTGCGGGGGCCTACGGCGGGGCAGCAGGGGTTGCTGCGCAATGAGCCGGTTTGCAAACGTACTCTGTCTGATTCTGCGTTCGAGTCTTAGTCGGTGAGATGTGACGCAGACATATCCAACGACTCGCTGCCTCTTAGGCTCAATCATCAGAGTCACGTGAGCCTACAGCGCTATTGCGTATCAAAATCTCCTCCCCTGTAGTCTCCCCTTCCTAGTCCTTGCAGCAGGATCTGCTGGCTGGAGTTACCCCCTGAATCTGAATCTGAATCAACTGAAAGAAGGCGGAGTGTGTCCTTTGTATCGCACTATCGTATGTTTAACTAACTGCTTCTTGTAATTGTATCAATGAAACATGTTAATTAGGTATTGTAGTATGGAAAATGTAAAGGAAATATGTAAAATGATTTTAGGTGGGAGATATGGGATATGGGCATAGATTTAGATTTAGATTTATTTATTTCATAATATAAAATTACATTATAAATTATTCTAACTTAATCTATACGAATTTTAAATCAAAGGAACAGTTTACGAAAGAGCCGCTAGTGTTATTTTAGTAGTTTCGGAACGAATTGTGTATACTTTGTATTTTTTTGAGATATTATTATTTTTTTTTGATGAACAATAACAATAGGAGGTGATGGATGAAAAGAGATTGCATGTAGCAGAGAGAGAATGTTAAGATGGATGTGTGGCGTGACAAGAATGGATAAGATAAAGAATGAGCATATCAGAGGAAGCCTGAAAGTAGCACCGATAGTAGAAAAAGCAAGGGCGAATCGACTAGCATGGTATGGACATGTAATGCGGAGGGATGAAAGGCATGTGACGAGAAAGATATTACGAATGAATGTGGAAGGTGGTGGAAGTAACGGGAGAGGAAAACCGCAGAAGAGGTGGATGGACTGTGTGAGACATGATATGGAACTAAAACAAGATAATGATGAGATGACGAGTGATAGAGATGTATGGAAGAGAAAGACATGCTGCGCCGACCCCAAGTGACTGGGATAAGGGCAAGAGAATGATGATGATCATGAATAACAATAGGAGGCAAACGAGCAGACAGATCGCCTGATAGTAAGCGGTCACCGCCTCCCATGGACACCCCAAACACCAGAAAGGATGTAGGTGCGATTTCGGCCTTTGTGTTGGAAGTACTCTCATTTCTTGATGGGTCCACATAATAAGTGCATCCTTAGGTCCACAGGACTAATTTCTTTGTTTAAAGCCGTTAGGACTACTAGTGAATTTTGTTTATTTTAGAATCTAGATGTATGACTTCTATCAATGACTTCATAGTTGATGTTTTGAATTTAACAAAAAACTTACAATAGTAACAACTAAATATTCATTATTGTTCTCGATACACGTGCGGAAAAGAGAAATTAAGTTCGGAACTTTCGGAATGAGTTGCGATAAATTAAACCGAAGGGAGTAAGAATTATTATTCGTACGTGTATCGTACGATACGACGTTTTTAGTACATACGGCCCTTTGAAGTTTCGTCATAGGCACATAATGAACTTATCGCACTAGTGCGAGAAAATAGCACCATATGTAAGTACTAAGTACACATTGTGTACTGAAAAAGTGTATACAGTCACCGGCATAAATAAGTCATGATTTCTATACCTTGCCTTATCACATTAACATCTTGTTTGAAATGTCATACGAAGTTGTCAAATGATTAAAAGCGACAAAGTACAGAAATCATCACTTATTTATGCTGATGACTGTACAGTGACATCAACTTATTTTGCTTTTGCTTGCAAACAAGGGATTGTTGATATTGTATACATTAATAATGTTATCTGTTTATCTAATTCGTTTATGCATGTGCTTTTCTTATTGTGGTAGTGGTCCTGGCCTGAAGAGCCATTGTCGTCATTGAGGAGATTTGTCCCATTCCTCTCATAGTCATATAAGTAGTTTACGCACTAGATGCGAAGAATGACGGAAAAAAGCGGATGTAGTACGTAAAGTACCATACAAATAGTTCCACGGCTATGACGGATCTTTTTTACACGGATTCGAATGGGAGATCGGACGGACATAGTGTAAAAACTGCCAAACCGCTCTCACTTCTGCAATCATCCCTCTATGTAAAGGAGAGGAAGTATACCTACTAATAGCATCTCTAGCAAGTTCATCATCGACTAGTTTTAGTTATCGTCCTGATGAAGGCATCTGTAAGTTCTTGCGATGATAGTTATACGATACGTTACCAGATTGTTTATGATATTTTTCCCCTCACTAGCTCGGAAACACGTGTTTTGTCCTTTAATACCAGCGGGTAAAAACGCATTTTATCCACTAGTGGGTAAAGTAATTTGACCTTGAATAAAGTCAAATTAACTGCTTTAAAATTGATAAAAGTAGGTGAATCTAGTAATAAAGATGATTGACCACCTGTGGAACTACTGGAAGCAGTGATAAACGCATTTTTTGCTTTGTAGTTTCCTCGCTACAGTGAGGGGAAAAGTTTTGTGTTACACTCGGGTGCAAATGTATTTTACTTCTCGTGTGTTAAAAAACTCGCAAGTTCAGGATTCTATTCTCGAACCACTCGCTTCGCTCGTGGTTCAACTATAGAATCCTTTCACTTGCTCGTTTTTCAATTCCACACTCGGCGTTAAAATACAACTTTGCCCCCTTGTATAACAAATAACTATTACTCTACGCATGTTTAGTCATAATCACTGACATCACAGTGCCATAATTTACGCTTTGTCGTCATACTTAAACTAACCTACTCTAATTAGGTTTCTGCCAGTTATTTCCTTTTTTAAATATTGTTAACGTAGGTAATCATTATTGCGATAAATTGTAATCAAGTAAAATCATAACTATAATTATACAATAACGGATCATATTAAAATCAGGAATCTACTCGCTATCTCTTGTAAAGGGTTTGTATGAGTTTTGATAAGGTTTACAATGTTTACATCACCGTGCCCTTTAGGCAAAGCCCTTTTTGGTTGCTGCGACATAAAAGTTTTTCTATGCGCACATTTTCATTTAGCCGCAATTGCCAAAACGCCCTTTACATTCGCGAACGAGTTATACCTAACAACCATTAAATTTATCAGTTATATTATTACGTACAATCACCCCGAGTATAAATACGAGATCATTGCTCCATACAAATAGGTGTCAAGGGCACGTCGATAGCGTTTGATAATTAATATATCATCTTTATCAATTGATGCTGCTGTTCGAGTGTACAGTGCCATTATAAAAACGGGGTCAAATGGCACAACTAAATGATAAGTTACAGGCACATGTTCTTTAAACTGAAAACATTCCCGAAATAGCGCAATATCGTGTCATGCTTATGAGCAATGTGTATTGACATAACAGAATATTTTGCATGATGTATGACGAAGCATAAGAGATAATAACATTAAGAACTGATGGGAAAGGAACTTATGGCGCCGTAAAAGCGCTTCATACATGGCTGTGAGCTCTTCCTCATATACCTAAGGGAACATACCCAAACTATGACCCGGTGACCAAGCGTAGTACATGCCAAATGCCAACCCCCCCCCCCCTGTAGCTTTGTAATTATAAATGAAGTTTTAAATCATTTTTTGCAGAAAGTTGTTAATAAATATTCATGTGTCTATATACTCTCCACTTTTTACCAGCCCTTAAACAATGATTTTCATCCCATCACCTTCATCATCAACACCAGCCTATGCATCCCACTGCTGGCCACGGCTGGGCCAATATTCCACTGGTTACGTGACACGTGACAGAAATTAGACCCCCCCCCCCAAACGTGTCACGTGGTTTGGGTACGTTCCCTAATGCCGATGTGTACAAGACGTACAACACACTCCTGACCACACCCAACCGGAGAGGAGCAAGACAAGAAGGCAGCATACGTAGACACTCTGAGCCTCTCGTCTCAGGGTATGTCAACGAGTGTGTCCAGCTAGCTTTTAAACACCACGGAGGTATTGTGAATCCCAAAAGACCACTAATGGAAAACGAAAGCTCGTTAACTGCCTTCTTTGCCTCCTTCGAACGATAGAAAAACAGATGAATAAATTTCCTTTTTCATTCATCACATCCGGTTCGAAGGACCAAAATATTTCGAATGTAACTTACCAAACACGAGTACTTAGTCAACAGTTCCCATGGCCGATGTTTTCTGCTCAGTGTGTTGATGGTCGCCGATCATGGCTTATCTGTAAGAAAATTGAACGTGATGAAAATGAACCCTTGAACCTATAATAGTCCTCTTGTAAATAAGTAGCCACACTCAATAACCCTACATCAGCACTGACCAATGGCAAACAGGAAGGAGTTATCCCATTAGTATAGATTGTAGGGTATAGATTATTCGGTAGCAATTGGACAATTGTACCGCTATTGCCCACCGTTCACTAATCGGCACCAATGCATGCGGCAGTATCGTGCGATAAAAGGGTATTACGCAAAACAATCAATCTAAAAAAAAAAAGTAAAATTATTTTATTAACCAAGAGAATTTGATAAAATACAGTATGCAATGAATCGACGACTCCCACACTAGGCTAAGCCTGTATCCTGGAAGTCAGCTACATGCGTGATTTGACCAGAGAACAGCGGCTTAAAAATAAGCGGACTTCGAAATCCGTAATAGAATGTAGGAGTTCCAGAGTCGCATGTTCGAATCCTACCGAAGGTATCAAGTTTTTCTACTCTTCCTTTAGTTTAAAAGTTTATAGTGTCGCTCGTGGATATTTTCTCCTTAATAAGAATAAGATTACTGTACTGTAGTATAAAAACATCTTAGATTTATTTATTATTCTTTAGCCTCATTAATAGATGTATAAAAAAGTGAGTAGTTTCTCGCACGCTACAGACAATTGCTGAAGCAGATGATTTGTCACTTCCAACTCGATGGAACAATTGCGCTGATGAACTCTAGGGGTCTCCTACGGGGTTGCTGTTCGAGATTTCATAAACTCGATAATTATGCCTTCATTCTAAACGAAAAAAATGACGCGAAGCTGGATCCGCGCTTGGCCCAATTCCATAACAGCGTGTGTTAGATGAATACCAACACTTTTCTTTCAATTGGTCGTGTTTATGTGTAATAAAATGTATAGGTATGTATAAAAAGTAAGACAAAACAAAAGAAAGAGCAGTGTTTAAACATTAAACGCGATCTGCCGAGCCCATTAAAAAACCGTGACCAGACAATTATGTAAACATGTTACACGGTAATGTGTATTCTAAAACGCAATGCGTATAACCTACATAGAGAACAATGAGCAGGTCAATGTATAGTTGACATTCAGTATATTGCAACTGATTTATAATGGTTTGCCTGTGTGGTGACGGGTTAAGAATTTCACCACCCCCTTTCTTCCCGTGGGTGTCGTAGAAGGCGACTATGGGATATGGGTTAAATTGTGGTGTCGCCGAGAGGCTGGCAACCTGTCACGGCAATGCCACAGTTTCGTTTTCTTTTAACCCCTTATTTTCCAAGAGTGGCCCTGAAGCTTTAGTAGTTTCATGTGCTCTGCCTACCCCTTTATGGGATACAGGCGTGATTGTACGTTATGTATGTTGTTATAATGGTGTGATAGGATTAGGAGTATAAAAGAACCATGACAACTGGCGCATTCACAAATTTAGGTAGGAAATTAATTAAAATAGCATTAAGGTTACGTTCTGGGCACATTCCGCTTAACAAATGAATCTGAATAGGTAGATATGGGTGGATTCCAGTGTATTTTAGCTGAGCCTACGTCAGTTGAGGCCACAGAACACCCCACTAGAAGCCTATTGCAAGCGATATTGTTCGAGACGCAAATCACCAATCCTTGCGGGGTGAGGCGGGCGCGCACGGTGCTGCCATTGGTCGTTTCAAATAATGGCGCGCCTTTACGATTAGCAGTAGGGATGGGAATGGGACATGTCTATTATAAACAATGGTACCGGTACCAGTACTGTGATGAATTTGTTTTGCAACAAATTATAATATTATAATTAAATTATAATAAGGCCTAGTTACCCTTCGGGTTGGAAGGTCAGATGGCAGTCGCTTTCATAAAACTAGTGCCTACGCCAAATCTTGGGATTAGTTTCCAAAGCGGACCCCAGGCTCCCATGAACCGTGGCGAATGCCGATGCCGGGATAACGCAAGGAGGATGATGATTGTGATAGCACCTCAATAAAAATCATTCTAGTAACAAATAACTAAACTGTGCATTTTTACTTACGTTTACTAAGTTAAATTACCAACTAAATATTCTAAACTAATCAATCAACTAAATAACACTACAGACACTACAGATTATAGATAATTATTCACAATTACAAATCTGCTTTCTTTTATATTTCATAAAATGGTAGCACATGGTACGAACGGCAGTACGAAGTTCCCGCAACAGACATAAACTAACATGGCCCCATCCCTAGTCGTTTACGTGAAAGGGATAGCATATCGCATTGTTAACTAGGCAAAAAGGGATGGACGCGCCTCGGCGCCGCTCAGTACAACCATATTGACCAGTATAAATGAACTCCGCGGATAATAAACAATATTCAACAAAATAATTAATTTGACTTAACTGTGGAATGTTATTCCATCTTTTTTATATGTAGAAGTGTTAGAAGACTTGCCACACCACTTTATGCTGCAAGAGACCATTGTTTGCAACCAAATTTGATTATTTAAGATTTTTTCCCCAGCGGACACGAACACTGTTAACGGGTCGTATACTTGGGCGCTACTGATCGGTGTCGCACGCGTTCAAACTTTTATAAACCTGATTTGTCGTATGCTTGGTGACCGCGAGTCGCCCTGTAAGGGCCGTCTTGTTGTATTGGTCTGTGGTTGAGGCCAAACAAATTTATTTATTGGTGTTAGGCTATTTAAGTAGATATAAGACTATACCATACAATAAGTTGTAATATTGATGAAGGTACAATGGAGCTGATATAATCATCAAGGATTATAAGTCCCTAGTTAAATAAATAAATTAAAAAAAAACCTTTGCATCTACAGTTTTTAAATTTACCCCTATTATTTACTGACAACCTGGAAGCAAAGGGTAATTAACATTCAAATTAATACTAAGAAAATCACCACAGCTATGGGTCATTAATATTGTAAACATAAGCAAAAATGCTATAGAAAGTGAGTCTGATACCACCAGTTTGTACACAAAGTTGAATCTAAAGTGAAAATACTGGTTGGACCGGTGTGACAGTGCAGTGAATGCACTGTTAACCTTAGTAAGAGTTGATGTATTAGGTATGTGAGTTCCTACTAACTAAATGTGAATACAGACATAATATGTATAATTCATATTATGTATTTTCATAAGAAAAAAATCAATATTCCTTTTTTTTTCAAACATTGACCTATATAGCAAACCGCCAAACTTTAATTGTTAAAAGTCTTAAGTTTCCGAGTTTCAGACAGCATTTTTCTGATTTGATTGTATTTTATACTTTTTTATATTTATATTTCCTATTGAACAGCAATTGCCATAAGCATATAGAAGACTCTAAATTCAAGGATGGTATCAAATTCATACTCAGGTGGGATAGATATGTATATTACCCAGCCTAAAAAAATTAAGTTACACACTCAAAAGTTCTTGTACATGTGGATCAAAACTATTGTAAGGAGGCTTTAGTCATGGAAACCACAAATAAATTGCTTATTTTAAATATCAATCATACTTTACAAACCACAAAATAAGAAAAGTAGTACATAAAAAAAATTTGATTTGTTGAAATGTTTATAATCTAAACTATAATGGCTTATTTTATGGGCCAGTTGACTGATATTCATGGATTCACTGTTATGTGTAGGTATGTGTCACTACACTAGCAGGAATGTGTGTAAAACTGATAAGACAACATTTATAATGCTGTATATTATTACCATTCGGAAAAAATAATGAACATATTACAAATTGCATTGGTATTAAATATTAAGTGCAAATGATCATTCTATTACTTTTGTATATGAACCATAAAACAATGTAAACACAAAAACTTAAAATCCTTGAGCAAGCATTATTATCAACTGCCACATATTGTAAAAATCTGTGCAATTTCCTGTTTTCCAATTTGCTTATTATGTATTTTAATTCTTTTTTGTAACTTATTTCTTTTGTGTATTCTGTGTGTATTGTGAACTATTGTGACAAGCAAATAAACGGATATACATATGATAGAGCCACCTTGTTAAATATTAAGTTCCATAAATCTAAATTACATAAATTTGGACCATTTACGTTCAAATTTATACGCAAAACATCAATGGGCGTTTCACCGGTAATACCATAACATATTCTTACGAGTGGTACTATGCCAACATTTGTTATGAAATGTGATATGTAATACAACTAACTGCGAACTTTTAAATCTATTTCATATATTGTAAAAGAGCCAAAATATGTAATATAATTATACACAATGATACAATAGAACGACTAGACTAGAATGCTACCTACCTTAACAATTCAAGTCACGGCATAGTTGACTTTCAGGTATCACGACCTCGTTCAGAGGGCATTCATGTTTTGGGAATGGTTATTTCGAAAACTTGGAGGTTCACGATCACATTTTCCGTTATATTTGTGCATATAAATAAGGATTTAAAGATTTTATGAAAAATTCGGCAGAATCAGCAGATGACGGATCAGCGATCAAACTTTGACACTGACATTTATTGACATATTACGCTTTTTTTGGTTTCGTCATAGGCTAAGACAATAGGCCATAATCCCACATTTTAATAAGACACAAAAAATTATACTGTAAAATTTGGGTAGAAAAAGTGACAAATTGTAATGCGGAGGCACACTGACATTTTATCCCGCCAGGCGGCGCCTGTGCAAGTGTCTAGGCAAGTCACTGTCATTCATATGTGAGAGAGAGAAAAAACATATCATCTTCTCGCTCTCACGTATGGACTAATAGGGTGGTGCCATTTGTCATAACCTTTGAGTGTGCCGTGCCTCCTCATTAAAAATGTTAAAAATATGAATTCTGGACCATTTTCTATTGACCTGCCGAGTGTGCCAGAGTATGCCATACACACCATGCCATTTTATTGCACAAATGACAAATTAGCAACAAACGCAGATTTGTTTGATTGGCCTAATGTGTATTTTGTTCAGTGCAGCAGGATCGTACTCCCTTATGGCAAAAGCTGAAGTAATCCAAAAGTGGCAGCATTGTAGTGTCATCACACTTTCTCACACATAGATAAGGGAAAATACTATGATGCCACTTGTTTATTTCTACTCTATTACCAGACTGTAAGCAATAAGTCAGTTTTTTAAGGATAAATCATTGTAATCTGAAGAAGTAAACATGCAAAACAACTTCTATAAAACAAACTAATTTTATGCTTAAAAGTTAACACTCAATCTTATAAACATAATTTGTACTTGATGTTCAAATGCTACAAAAATAAAAACAAAATGTTAATCGTCAGTTCTCTTCCTTTTTAAAGATTTCTTTTCCTTTTTCTCTTTATTTGCTTTATAAGCTGCATTCATTTTTGCCATATTATCTTTGTGAATCTTGTCATGTTCAACTATTCTTTTAGGATAGCCTTCACCAACCACACAACCAGCTCTGCGTTGTACCTCTTTTGGTGCCTTCCAAGGTTCATAAATAAATGCTTCAGGATATTTTGCCAATTCTGGCACATACTTCTTTATGTATTCACCTTCCTTGTCAGTTTTCTTACCAAAAGCCACAGGGCTGTAAACTCTGAAATATTTATAAAAGAAAGCAGAAGCTGATAGCCACATCCAATTACCAGCATTAAGAGACCAATCGTAATCAAGCAAATAATCCTCAAATACTTTGGCTCCTTCCTCCCAAGATATCCATAAGTCTCCTCTGGTTAAGAAACATGCCACCATGTGTCGGGCTAAATGGTGTATCCAGCCCTCTTGCTTCAACTGGCGCATTATGGCATCAACAAATGGAAATCCAGTCCGACCTTCAGCCCATGCTTTAAGATGGGCTTCATTTTTAACCCATGGTATTTGTATGCATAGAGGGTTACCAACCATTTTGTCAAAGTTTTCAGTCCCAGTTCCAGCTGTGTAATAAAATTCTCTCCACATGAGCTGACCCATTAAAGACACAGGTGGCTCTGTGTGTCTCCTGCCATTCTCAACTTCTTTCAGTTTATTGTAGAACAGCTTTGCAGATACACAGCCATGACTAATATATGGGCTCAACACTGTAGTACTTGGTTCAAGACTGTTTGGGAATGAGTTAGGCTTTTCAAACTTACAGACCCACTCTTTTCGAGCCATGTACATGTCAAGTCTTTTTAATCCTTCTGTTTCACCACCAACATATTTACAAGGACAAAGTGAAGATTCATCGATACCCAAGTCACTTAAATTTGGGACATCATACTCCTGAGAATCATGATCTAATGGACGGCAACTATCAGATATCTGTTTATTTATTTCAATACATGCTTTCACAGGTTGCTCTGATGCTAAAGATAGAAACTTCTGATATGTCATTGGTACACTTCCATTATTTTTTGTTAACACCCTATTGCAATCATAAACTGTGTGTTGGACCCTCTTAACAACAAATATCTCTTTTTTTTCAGCAATTTTCTCTATTATATCATCTACCCTCGCCAGTTCCGGATCAATGTCAAGTTGCAATGTTAAGTTTTTCACCTGCCATTTATCAAACAGCTCTGGCAGTTTCTCTTCAGCTTTCCCTTTTATTATGTACAGGCGGGTATTTAGTTTTTTTAAGTTGTCATCCAGATCTTGTAAACTCTGCACCAGGAAGCGTAGCCTGTTCACTCCAATCTTGTCTTTGATATCAGGATCTATGATGTAGATTGGTCTGAGGTAGTATTTTCGGTTTTCTGCCTGAAATTTTATAAAAAAAAATAACTTATTTGAATGGAAAGAGACTATGCATAGTGCCTGTAAACAGAACAAAATAGCCTTAAAAATAACACAGACATAAGACTCATAAGTATACATCACTTATAAAGATTAAATTACTATGGAGCATAGAGAAAACAAGACTCACAGTGAGCTTAAATATTAAGATTGATGAGGGAAACAATATTGCTGTTATAAGGTTTCATTCAGTTATCGTTATCTTACCTCGTTTATTGCATTTCGAAGAGCAAGATTGTCGTGTACGCGTAAGTCCAGACGGAACCAGTGAATAACAGCCGGTGTAGCTCTTGCCATGATTTGAATCGATCTCAACATGCAATGTACAACGTCGGTGTGAGCTGCAAGTAAATTACAATAGAGTTATTAAAACAATAGCCTTAAAGTTTCCAACAATGTGGTATTTGATTTGATACCATTGCACCTTGACACACCTCTTCCTCTAATTGTCCGGCGGTATACTGCTGATTATTGTAAATTATTAATAGAAAGCATCGTAAGTGGCAAAATTAGATACAGTAGAAAAACTAGAAAATAATAAATTGGCAACCAAAGCGAGTAGCGACAAAGGCGAGCGCGATCGCTTTAGCGTATTTTAGCTTGTTTTGGTAACGTTGTTATGACATGACATGTCATGTCAATTTCCCGCCTATAAATAAAGGCTAGTTCACATGCTACGTTTGTCCTAGAAATCAAAGAATACTTGCTTGAGACTAGAAAGTAGGAATGTTTCATTTCAAATACTCAAAAGAAAGGGATAAGTATAAATTATATGATAATTACTGTTCGACTGGATAGTGGACACGTGGCCTTATCTTAGGTGTAGAATTTCTAAACGAATTGTGTATTGACCGTTACCATAGCAACAAATTCTTGATGTCAATGTCATAGTGACGGTACATTGAGAGAATTGAGAAGAAATTGAAAGTGATAGAATATAACTTCAGAATCATGGTTTAATTAATTTTTACAATAGTTATTTAATTTAGGAATGGAAAGTTAAAAAAATTATGCAAAATGCCCAAAACTATCGAACTCACAGTCGAAATCGTTGTGCAGAGAGTAAGTTTCCAACTGTTTCCGTGACAGAAGTTTAGTGTTTTCTCCTTTTCTCTAAATACCAGCTTACTGAGCTTATATTTATGTCAATATATATATGGCTGGAGTCACAAAAGAAAGGGTATTAATTGTTGATCACCTGCACAAACTAAATAAGTAGGTAATTGTAAGTGCCTGACCTTGTACTTGCATTTTAAAAAGTTTACTTTTAACTGTTCTCAGGTGTCCTGTCCAGGTGTCTGGCTTTGCCAAGATGGCAGCGTCTCACTCATCGTATCAGCTTTGGGCACAAGCTATGAAACCTGTACTCTACCACCCACCTTCCCCCTCGAGTTCAATGACCGATTGTACTTCCGGAAAAGGTTCCAAGAAACCTGTGCATTGAGTAACATGTGTTGTTTGTTAAGTAAGTTGATATCTGGTATTATATGTAGTATTCTGGTAGTATTTTTTTTATTAAAAATACTAATAATGAAAGATTTCAAAAGTATAATTAGGGACATTAGTACCATTCTTAGTTTGGTGTGCATTGGTAATCTGTAAATAGTATATGCTCACTTCATTGATAAGTTCTCGTAACATTTACAATGGGGAGGAACCAGTTGCATTAGAATGAAAAAAAAAATGCTAAAATGAGTGATGACATCAATGTATTAACACTAGGAAGAAATCCCTCAAAGGGATAAGTTCACCTTTGTACTGTTCTTTACTGTAATTACTGTGTTTTTTGTTATTAATTGTACAATAAAGTTAAAGAGTTTACTACTACTACTACTAGGGAGTGCTCCTAGTATTAATTACAATTACATACGGTAACTCCTGGTTCTTACAAACTGTATTTTGAGCATCCCCTAACACCATTCTGGTGCTCATAGAGTTCATCTTTATAAAGTAATATTTGAGTCAAAAATGGAATATAATAAATAAAAATAAATAAATAAATATTGAGGGACACCTTACAAAGATCAACCTAGCCCCAAACTAAGCAAAGCTTGTACTATGCGTGCCAGTCGACGATATATTTACTTATATACATAAGATAAATACATACTTATATACATAGAAAACATCCATGACTCAGGAACAAATATTTGTGCCCATCAAACATGTAAATGTCCTTTCCGGGACTCGAACCTGGGACCGCGGCTTAGCAGGCAGGGTCACTACATGCTAGGCCAGACCGGTCATCAAATATTGCTGCTAAAATACCTCTTATTAAGGAAATTAATGTACATTTTCAATTACAGAAGATGAAACCTTATACTGTGAGCTAGTACAATGGTGCCAGAACTGCAACACCGGTGAATGCAATATACTCGCCCAGTACCTCGGCTCCCTTAGTGATGTTCTGTTCCCGCCAAAGATGTGTTGTAATGACGGGGTAGACTTGCTTATGAGGAGGTCTAAGAAGTATCCGGTGAGTACTGGAAAGTTTAGTTATTGAAAAAGATTACACGTTTGATTAAAAATTTTAGTTGGACAGAACTATTTGACTTAAGGGTGTCGCCATATGATGGCCGATGGGTTAGGTAATGGTTAGGGAAGGTTTTAGTTCATGAGGTTGAATAAATGAATTTAGAAATTTTGGGGAAGGATGGACAGCTTTATTAAAAATGCATTTGGTTCCAATGTAATAATCATTAGTTTTAGTGCATAATTGAAAGATTTCAATGGTTCTTAGATATACACGTTAAACTTTCGTGAGACATATTCAAATAATTAATGAATCTACGGTTGTACAAAAACCACGGGTGAATCCACGGAGTTTAACCGCCGCGTGAACTCCTATATGCCTGAAGAGGGACCTCCAAATTGGACTGAAACATGTCGCAGCAATAGCGATATAATAACGTGAGTATAACCGTAGATTCATTGATTCTTAGATAATTAAATAAGTAAAACGTTAATTAATAGCCAGGTCCACACAGTGAGCATCAAAGTGAAGCAATTTTCTCGCAATTATTCTCGCTCGGTATGGACCTGGTTAGTGACGCGAATAATAATAAGCTGAACCACTGTAAAGTTGTAATACTTATACTTGTATATTTTTTTAGGGTATTCTCTCGCCAAAGATTGAGATAGCCACAAAGGTCCGCATAGATGAAGTCTGGAACGACCAATCCGAGCCATTTAATGTGAATATTCAGAACTTCAAAAACATCGCCACTTGCAACTGCGTAGCTCGGACAGGGCCCCGGCAGAAGACTGTTTGCCACACTCCAGAGTATCATAGGTGAGTCATCAGTGGTAAATAGAGAGAAAAATCATTTCTTTATTCAAAACCATAATATAGACGGCTTACCCCCTTATTCATAAACGTACTCTGAAGTTATCAAGCCGATAAAGTTCGTTTCTCCTTTTCATATGACACCAATACGTCGGAAAGGGACAAACGAACTTTATCGGCTTGATAACCTTAGAGTATGTTTATGAATAAGGGGGTTAGACTTTAATAGCCGGGTCCACACTGACCGAGCAGCCTCGCGAGCGCCCAAGCCAAATTTCGCATTTTTTTTAAATAAAGATCAAAAAGAAAAAACAAATCATTCACGATTAAGGTCAATAAATACCTATGTGCAAACTTTTGGGAAATCTTTTAGTTTGGCGCGGCCGGGTGTTCTAGCTAGATCTCTGTGTACATAAACACACTCGTGGAAGCGCGACGAACGCGCGAATATAAAGTAGCTTTAGGTAAAATAGGAGCCATGGTTGATTGGTTGTCGACTAGCAGATAAAGCCCACCGTAAATAATTAATTAAGTACGTTTAAGGAGATATTTGTTATTTTAAGGAGATATAGAAACATAACTTAAAAACTGTCTGTTTATTATATCCCATAGTGTACAAATACTAATTTTATTACTCTAGGTAGTTAGTATACTTACTTATTTCGTCTATTGTGCGATCGAATGGAACTATAAATTTGCTAAAGTCGCCGTCAATAGAAATTGCGAACAATGTAAACAAACCAGCCAATGTAATATCCGTATTCTAGCACTCTTTGATTGTTTTAGGATCATCATGTGATGCACATTGATTAAATAACACAGTGTTTAGCCAGTATTTGACGAGTTAGAAAGGAAATTAATCACAGAAATTTCGACTACAGGTTTATTTACATAGTTCGCAATTTCTATTGACGGCGACTTTAAAAAAAGCGTGTTTTAGAAAGTATCAGAAAAAACTCATTCGAAAAATGTCTGTGTATGTATAATATTTCGGTATAAAGTAAAGTAAGGCACGCTAAGGGCACCCGGCGTCCTGCAGACACTCCATCATGGCCTTGTCGCACACGCAGGTCCACAGGTCGCACTGGTCGCGGCCGTCGTGGCAGGCCGGGTAGCCGTCGGCGCAGCTCCACAGGTACGACGACACGTACATCCCGCTCGAGCAACCGTATAAGTCTCGGTTGTCGTCGTAACACGCGTCGTGTTGTTCGCAGCAACTGTCAAATAGTCTTTATTTATTTATTATAAATGGGCTTACCCTTCGCCACAGACTAGCCAAAGACAAAGACGTGGCCTACTACGATGGAGCGAGCTTGCCCCGGAGATGTCTTTTCACTCTTGATTTGAAGGTTGCCGGGTTATATTATCTCGGAAATATAGCCGCCGGCAAGAAATTCCACTCCTTGGCAGAGCCCATAAGAAAAAAAGAAGCAAAGCGCTTCGTGCGAAGTAATGATTAAACCCTTAGTTTGGCAGTGTATGACAGGGTATAGGTACAACACCGTTGATCGTCTTTTTTACCCGACTAAGGCAACGGAAAAGGAGGGTTATGATTTTGACCGGTATGTTTTTTAAATCAAAATTTTTAGTAAGTACAATGTAGTAGCGAAGAAGCTTGATCGCACGAACTTATTAGTGGTTTGTGCTAAATTACGGGAGAGAAGGTTGTTGTCTGCGTCTATTATTCAATTTCTTAGGGAACCGTGGATAAAAGTTTAGAATCTTGTATTCCTACTCAATTCGGAGGAATTGTATATGTTGTAAGAGTAATAAACAAAAAAGTGCTTCTTTATTTGTTTAAAATTTATAAAATGAAAATGCGGTAGGTATATGTACACTTGTGATGCACATTATAATTTTGCATAGGCTGTTATTTATTCTATGAAAGCCGATAGAAGAATTGATTTTATAAGCTGAATACCGAATAGAAATACCCATGAATTGATTAAAAATGGTTTGAGCAAGCTTTTGAATGCTTTTTCTCCAGTCCCGTGTCGAAAAATTGTTCAGACAGCAAAATGTCGATCGAATATAAAACTTAACTGGCAGTAGGAAAGTCGTTTGGACGTCTGCCATAATACTTTTTTGTGGTCATTGACGTTGGAGGCACGACAGACAACGAGTCTTTTGGTACCTAGTCATTGACGTTCAAAGGATTAAGTGTCAAACGTAGCAAAAAGGAAGTCACCTGTCAATGTCGTTTATAGGTTTCCCGGATCCACCTAGGCCGCAATAGTTTCCATAGCTCCTTAAATGCCAGGGGTTGCAGTCGGTCGCGCATTCGATCATACTGAATAAGTTTATAAAGCCACGAAGAGACGGCTTTGAGGTGATGTTCCTGTGAATTTAAAATATACCTAATCAAGGAATCACCATGAGATCATGATATTAGGCCTCGACTCTTATATAGGTGTAATCGATAAGTGTTTACAATGAAAGCGAAATTAGAATTTAGATAGATAGATACATTCATACCCACAACATACATGGCATTGACAATTTAACATCAAAAAAATTAAAAACAAAAAACAGTAAAAGAGTTACATGCAAACTTAGTTTAACTAATAACATTATTTTAACTAATACCTATGCCATGCATCGTTGCAGAGAAAAGGCGCTGACACAGCAGTCAGCGTCGTGATGCGGCAAGCCACATCGCTGGTATTCTGCCAGTAATTTCGTAGCGTTTGTCCCTTACTGTGCCTTCAGCTAACCCATTTGCGATGACTTACGCAATGCCAAAGTATTGTTGCCTATTTATTTATTTAGGCGGCCTTTTATTGACATGCTCAAACCCAAAGTGACTGAGACGACTTTCTTGGAGGTTACCGCGTCATGGGTGATGGGTCGTAGGGACATCTTGACTCCGAGGCTACCACACCACGGATGTGTTAGGTACTGTTTAACCCTACTAAACCTGTCCAGGATGGCTTTAAAATAATGTACCTAGTATAAGTAAGCTAAGAAACTTTACAGATTTTAAAATAGGTAACTACTAACTAGATAATGACTTGCCTTGTTTTATTCTCCTCACGCCATTGCTGCAATAGTTGATATCTCCGCAACGAACCGGAAACTAAATTAACATCACAGAATCAATACAAATAGTTTCACCTAACTATGAAATATGCGGACTCGCATTGCAGCGTATGCTACGTTTGTTAAAATGCATACTTATTCAGCAATAAATAGAAATATGTACAAGGAAGTTCTGACTATCGGTGAAGTTATCGATCAGACGGACAAAGTCGCAGCATAAGGGTTCATTTTGTGTCTTTTTGGTACGGAACCAGAGACAGGCCAAAAACACGCCAATGGCAAAGTTTTTTTATGCACCTAACGTGTGCCTGGCCGTCTCATTTGGCCTGTTTTTAACAATGACAGTGCTTATTGAGAGTTCAATACGTTACCCACTAATCGTGAGTAGCAAGATGCAAAAGTATGAACTCTCAAAACCACCTGTGACAATGAGTAAAACGGCCAAATGTTAAGGCCAGACACACTTCACCTTATGACATACTTATCCGTATTGACCTTATATCACTTATTAAAGATTTGTTTGAGTATTTTACTCTAAAACCTATGAGTTTTTTTACTTACCGGCGGCGCCGTTGGTACTTTGGTAAAATACACAAATGGCAATAAAGAATATTTCTACACGACCCATGTTTATTTCATGATACACAATTTCAAAATGACTCCAAAAATCAGAACTTCATTCAATTATTTCTGTTCTCTTTTTCCTTTATTGATTTAATTAGGTAGTTTTGTTTAATCAAACGCGATATTGGCATTTGTTATAGGTACCATTGTGCCATATTTGATATAATTTAGTAGATAAAATTTATGATTATCGTTTATCGTAATTAGAATAGGGTAACAGCTAATATTACGAGCATTAGTATTGATAACAATTGTTCATGAGGCATGCATTCTCCGAGCTTTAACAAAATACATATTATTGTAGGTAAAATATCTGATTATAAGAATACTAACCATCGATTGTAAACATCTTAGGACTTCCGTTGAAATCCGTTTTGCCATGAAATACGGACAAACAAACAGACACACACATTCCCATTTATAAAATTAGTATGGATGATTCCAGAACCAAGTGCCACACAGGCATACCGTGCGATAAATCCCAGTCCCGATCCCGGTCTCACTCCGGGGGCTCCGGTACCAGTGTCAGTCGCGGCCCGGACAAGTTCCTCTGCGCTTATACCGAGTAAGTGATGTAACATACATACATTCACGCATTTATTCCGAGCAGGAGCGGTAGACAGAGCACATAAAACTGCTCGTTTCAATGGTCTTCTTAGCAATTGCAGCTCGGCAAAAGAAATTGAACTATTTTTTTTTCATAGCAACACAACTGTTCTCTTATAGAAGTATCAGAATAGTTGCCACATGCAAAACGGGTTACATGAACGGTGGCGCCCCTATAATTTTCTACTCTTTTGCCACGCTGTAATGGGTTGTAAGAAACCGAAATTGTGACATTGAAGTGACAGGTAGCAACCCATCGCCCACACCATAGTTAAACCCAAATCCCACTTCTGATACCCACGGGAGGAAAGGGGCAAGGGGACAAGAGGCGACACAGGGGACAAGAGTAAGTACCTATACCTATATATTTTTAGTTCCAGAAACAAATACCGCACCGGTTTGCCGAGCACGAAGCCCCGGCCGAGGTCAGGAGGCTCCAATAGTAGTGTCAGTCGCGGATATCAAGACAAGTTCCGCTGCGGATACTCTGAGTAAGTATATAAAGTCTGTCGAGCCACACCTCGGACAATGGCGATCAAATATATGAAAAAGGCGAGTCTAAGCGTGTGTAGGTGTACGAGTACCTTGCTTGTATGAGCGAGATATGACCGGTCGAATGGCCGCGTTTTTGACAGGCGATAACTGAGAGGTAACCGAGAGCGGGTGGGTGGCATTTTCAGCGGGGAGCAGCAGTGGCCATACTGTACGATAGTACTTACCTACTCTTTATTATACTGTGGTCAAGCCATGTCCGTTAGTACAAAAAGCGCCAAAAAAAAGTTGACGTAAATATTTATCGTATCGTATCCAAATAGAAAATTAGAATTTTCGCGCCTTTTCCTATTGCCTAACTCGTTTGAAGGGCTATATGTAATAATTTCAGAAACAAATGCCACACAAGGTTGCCGAGCAACAAGTCTCGATCCCGCTCGCGGTCCGGGGGCTCTTGCAGCAGCGGCAGTCGCAAGCAGGACAAGTTCCGCAGCGGGTACCTCGAGTAAGTATATTTATTTGTTTATAGAGTTTGGTATAAGCTGCCTGGATCGGAATTGTTAATATTCATGTAAATATGAGACATATCATTCCGTACGCTCTCATGAAGCATACCAGAAAAATACAGAGTAGCTAACTCTACTCGGTCTTCAATCAGTATCGTGGTACCGCTTTTTACTGTCCAACGTTGTGAAAATTATATGACTTTTTGCTTAGCAATTGGCATAGTGGAGTTTTGAATGAATCACGGTTATTTTCATTTTTCATTAGACAATTATATCTGCTTATACATGTATGCATCATGATCACGGAAAATATTCTGTGATCATGATGCATGTAACTGCGTCGAAATATCGGGAGCTCGACAAAAATCCAAAAGGTAATCACGGTCTATATAATTAAGTCATACATTATCATAATGGAAAGTGGTGCCATGATGACGTCACCTACTCTTTATCTAGGGGTTTCTACAATTATAAACTGAAATAGAAATGTTTCTACAATCTGTTCCAAACGGTTTACTCTAGATGTCCTAGTTCCTGACCCATAAATTCTATCTTTATTCCCGATCCCGTTTCCTTAGCGCCGCCTGCAAGAGACCTGTGTCCGCGTCCGCGCAACCGCGCCGAGACTTTTGCGTGTTCAACGTCAACGTGGTCCCGGACGATTTTTGGAACAAAGCTGCTGGCAACTATGATGATGGTGATGAAAGGTAACCGGTCCGAAGTGATAATGGAAGGAACTCACCCTTAGTTCGCGTTTTAAAATACCTTAATGCGCTTCTCAAGTCAGCACCTGACTGTGACGTTTTTGCCAGTAGATGGAAGGTCTTATGTTATGAATGTCAGAGGTTATACGAGGCGATGGATGATCGGGTGTCTTGAGTTAGTTATTAAGTTTATTATGTTAACGTTATTACACTAAGTGTTAAGCTAACCTTTGAGATAAAAAAATAATTATTATAATAGTATTTGTTTTTGAAATTAAAAAAAAATCGTTGACGCTACGTGGCCATCGAAATACCGTCTGTCTCGGTTGAGCCACTACAGAGCGATAGGGAGAGCTAGCTCACGGATCGTAAGCGATGGTGAAGTTGCAGTACATAACGTAGGGAACCTTATTCCTTAAAGTGTCTCTGTGTTCCTACTCCTTCCCATTCCCAATCTCTTGACAGTGTAGTAGTGCGTGTGGCGTCGATTTATCTTTAAATTTATTTTGTCACAAAAAAAGAAGTGTTGTGATCCAAATAACAGAATAAGATCATTGGAGAATAATCTTAAGAGTTTTTAATCAGTAACAGTTAGTTTCTTTAGACTCATATTGACCGGGACAAAGACCGTGAAGGTAGACATGAACAACGATCACGGGTAACTATATAGAAATATCGAGAGCTCGACAAAAATCAAAATGGTAATTACGGCCTACATCCCCGTCAATATAAGTCAACTGAATGAACTGAAGTTTAAACTAGACAGTATTGCATATTAGTCCTATATGAAAATAAAAAAAATATTTTTATGTTTTCAGTGGTAAGAAGCCAGATTACCCGCCTAGCGAAGACAAAAAAGTACAACTTGAAAGTCGCTATGTGGACGATGATATAAAACACACTCCCGAGTGCGAAGACACACCAAATATCAGCCATACAGTCCATACGCACGCGTACGAAAACAAACCATGCTTGTGCGAAATATGTAGAAGATACCACGAGTTGTTCCACGCGGACTTGGATGCACAAGTTTCGTGAGAACCAAAAATAAATATGCACATTGTCAAAAATGTATTTGCCCCTCCGTAAGTACCTGTTGAATTATTTAATGGTGTTCGTAAAACTGCTTTATTTATTTGGGTTTGAAATTTTATTGTTGTATTGTTTTTTACTAATTTTATAAAATGTACTGTACTAATCATGAAATAAAACGAGTCACACATAATTTAAATTTATTTTTATTATGCCGAAAGTAAGGTAACTTAACAATTATTAAATAATTATCTAATTGATATGGCTCCACTTTTATTCCTTTAAACTACCTAAAATTTAATAAACTATACCTATTAAATAAAAAGATGATTTAAAAATAGATATGGATTAGTTAATTGGCAGTAGTTTTTAACTCTTAAAATGTCATAATACTGGATTTCGTACAAATGTATTATGGTGATTAATTAGCGAATTTCAATATATTGATTTACCTAAGACATCAAAAGATTTGAAAAAAATACCAGTTTTAAATTATTATTTCATACCATTGCATAAACAACATGCACATTCACAGTCATAAGTGCTTGAAGGACTTTTCTACACAAGTAGAAAAGAGAAAGCTATATAAGAGTAAAGAAACAGAACAGAGTAACCAAACTTGTTGTGATAATACATAAGAAAATCAAGTTTCTAAGCATTGTTTTTGCAATAGTAGGTACTCTGTTCTCTTAATTTACTCTATTTATAAAAGAATAGTTTCATAGACATCACGTTTTTGGCAAAACATGTGAAGAAGAAAATAGTGACTAAGATAAACTTGTGATATCTGTCTAACTAACCTACTACATGCATTCGGCACATTTTATCATACAAGTATTCATGCTTTCAAGGACGGAAGACGGTATAAAGTCAGCCTTTTGCATTTCATATAAATCTATTAAATATACTAGTATAGTTATAATTTCTTTGTACATTCATTTATTTACTTAATTTCTAGAATAGAACATTGAACAGATCCATAAATTATCTAACTTGAAGATCAGATTTTAAGATCGACATTACTAGTTCAGCTACAAAAATAACCTTAATATCAAATCAACATGTCTGTATATTATTGTAGTAGCGATAACAACGTTTTAATTTGATGGCAGCGTGGTCGAGTTACAATAAAGGAAAATAAGAATTTTGAAGCAGACGGTCAGTTAAAAAGTTTTAAACCTTACTTTAATTACCTAAATCTTCTTAGCTGAATTTACAGGTTCCCTTAAATCGATAACGCTGCCATGGCATTCAGACGCTGTAATCGATCAATATTTATATGGTATTGTAGTCGATTTTTATAAAGTAACCCACATTTTTTTGAACTAAAACTTGCAGTACCTAGATCTGCATCAAATTATATGGAAAATTAACTCATCTTCCAATACAATCTGATTCTAGGTCAACGAAATCGTATGATCGTTACTAACGTGATAAAATTTTAGAAAATTATACGTATGATTTGATCTACGAGTAGTAAATAAATGTAGATTACTGACCTGACTGCATAAATGTACATTTGACAATCTGTGTTGGTCAAATATATTTAATTTCATTGATATAATTTTTACGGCTTATTACAAATTAATTACTAAAACATGCGTACCGTTGGTAATTTTATCCTGCACCGTGTTGCGTTCGAAAAATCATTATTTCGAATTTAGGTCCTATTTCAGTAAATTATTATTATCACTTTGACTATAAGTCGAAAACAGATTTCTCCAAAATTTCTCATTAGAAATTAATTATCAAGGAGTATTAACCGTAACTTTGTGTCCTTTCAAGCTGTTCCGTTCCTTTCTCCTAACGTACTTGGTACAGTCGCACAGAAACGCCAAAAGTGCGATCACAGCGAACGCCGCGTAGAATATGGCTAAAGCGATTAGGAAGCTTTCGTCCGACCACTCCCAGATGTTGTCGGCGCGAAGGTACTCGTAGTTGGAGAGGACCTGGGTGCCGTTTGGTGGGGGGCACTGCGATTGTACTATGATGTCGTTATACGGCCTCTGGAAGAATAAGAAGGTTACAATTAGTTAAGATGAACATCGATTATGGAGACTTGGGCAATTGAACGAAATGCCGGTATCTGTGGCATACGGAAGAGCGATAGAGAGAAACTATCGTCCGCCAAGGAGCCAACTATTATCATCTTGGCTACGAAACGCATCGCAGGTTGTATTTCTCTACCGGTTCTCGTTACATTTTCAGATTTATGCTTGCTTAACTTTTTGGTCGATTTTGGATTATTTTTTCTAAATGACGGAACCATGGGTGATCTTGATTACAAACCTGCTAAGATAGTGGCTATCTTCTCCATTGAGGTGAAGAAGACGAAAGCTGGCAACATCATCTAGATTGCTCTTAGATAGTCATTATAACCAATACATCAACGTACCTGTTTATTAGTACACCTCATCTCCTTGCTAATGCTGGTCCTCAAGGCAGTCTCGCTCAACTCCTTCATCAGTATCTCCGGCAGCGTCCACCTGGATGGCGAGACATACTCCAGCCACCGCCAGTATTGCGGCAAGTCTTCACGATGCAACATCACGCCGTTGGCTAGCGTGCTGAGTAGGAAGCAGAAGCCTGCTAAGATTGTGGCTGTCTTCTCCATTGGCACCAGGAAGACGAAGGCACGGAACATCATCTGGGTGGCTATTAGATAGAGCGCGTTGTAACCTGGAATTGTAATTTAAATTGTAGTGTTTTTATGGCGGTATGCCCGGGGAGAAATTGAGGGGGTAATGAGAATGAAAACGTAGAGGGAAATTTTCTAATCCATCTTATTCCCCGGTGGTGTGCTTCAAATGTGCGAAATAATGTTTCTAGTTCTTTTTTTTATAATTTACCAATACTTTGTTAAACCCTTCGAGTCCCAGCGACATCTTATGATGTCAGTGTTACAGAAGATAAGTTTCTGAGGTTGAGAAAATGCTAGGGACTCAAAGGGTAAATGTTTTAGCTCTTGAGACATGACAGTAACAAGGCAGGAGACAAAAGGAGAGAATATTAGTTTTAGTCGTTGCGAAATCTAAATGTTGCGAACTACAATTATTTTAGTCCCACATAAACATTCATTCATCAAAGGAAGACTAAAGCTTCTTATATGTGACTTTCTTCCCGCGGGGTAGTATTTATAATACACGATCATCGCTCATAATGCCGTAAGCGCCAACGACAATAAGGTCCCTTAATCCAGGTAATGTCACATATATCTATAGGAAATACCAAAGTAACTTACCTAAATAAATATAGAATCCATCGAATGAACCCGGTGTCTGTGCGTAAAGGCCACTCATGGCGTAACTTGGCACGAGGTACGCGAACCATGTTAGCACAGCTGACCATAGCTCCAGGAATTGCTAGAATAAAAAATGAATATTAACGAAGAGTGAAAGACGGCAGACAAAGAGAGGGTAGATGGAAGTAGATGCTGGAGTTGAAAATATGGACAAAAGACCAGGCCAGGAACACCTTAAACTGGCGAGTGTGCATGAGAAACTTTATGAAAATGAAGTAAACGAAAGTTAGTAGAAATTTGTGGTCTCTGCCTATCTTAGACACGGGCGGCTATGTGAAAGGACATAATTAGGTATCTAGAATAAATATAGATTAGGCTAAGCTATAAGCATGTACTGATTATTTTTTAAAGAAATAAATAGTTTTTTTTTTACAAATAACTTTGAAGTAGAACAAATGGATCGTGGTACTTACATCATAAAGTATAAATACGGTGCGGGAGTACAACGGCACAGCAACATCTCTTTCAACGTGCCTTCTCATAGAGCTGGCTTCCCGAGCAGTCAGCCACATGAGCAGTGGAAATAGACTTAGGCACATTACGGAGTAGTGGTATCCAACTCGGTCGTTTTGCGTTAACTGAAACAAGAAAAGAATTAATTGAAATGATTAGTCTCATTTGATTGAAATGATTAACTAGTTAAATCCCTTTATACTCGTAATATAAAAAAGGACTTGTATTGCTTAGCCACTTTAGCCAATACCAATTTACGGAGGTGAATTTTAAAAGTGTATACTGTTTTAGAATTGCATAATGGCGGTGGAAAATTGTTCCAACACTTGGCGGCAGTGAATCGGAAGCTGCCACTGCAATCGTGCGATGTAGAGGAAATGTAAGTCGTGATGCGTGTCTTATGGCGCGACGAGAGAAGTTAAGTTTTTAATAAATGTATTTTAACAGAAAACTCACGAGGTTCAAAGATCAAATAGATGACTTCTAGAGTTTTGAAAATGATAAATGAATAGAAGGATAGATAGACACACAAGACATACTTAGCTTTCGTGAAAACGAATGTTTTGCAAATTCAAGGGATTAGTTGCCAAAACAAGCCATGGCAAAAAGGAGGGACGACTGCTAAGAAGAAGTCTAGCAATGTCGTTAGAAGTGACATATGAAAAATTCCAGGTCATAGCTAGTTGAGACTAGCTCAGGACCAAGACAAGTGGCGTAGATACTGAAGAGAACCCTATGCTCAACAGTGGGCATGCATAATGATAAATATTAACAACAGTATCAGTAACATTTATTTTCCTCCCTCTTACCTTCGCGTCAGTGGTGGGCAGGTCCCAGAAGATGGTTCCCATGATGAGGGACATGATGGCTGCGATGAGCACCCGCGTCACCACGTTAGACAGCGTTGTCATTTGAGTGAACACCAGACTTTTTCTGGAAGCAATTGATAGTCGTTAAAAAGGTTCAAGATTTCAAATTTCAATGATTTTAAATACTTTCCCCACACACACTTCAAGATTCGAGAAGATTTATCAATATGTAGTGAGGGGTTCGATGCCCTGCCCCATTTAATATTTACGATCCTGTATTTTGCTGACTGAGCCATTACTGGTTACGCAGAATTTATGTACTTATTACAATAATAATGCCTATAATGGTGATATTCAGAAATGCTCAGCAGCTGGACAGAACTTCTATTCAAAGGTGCGGTACATCTATTTAGAATGGGAGACGATCAGGCTGCCTAGATCGGCATTGGGACGACTGACCGGCAGGTCGGTTCAGGTATCGTCGGGAAGCCAGTGTGTCGGCGAATCTGTGTCAGCTTCACGGCAGTAACTGACAGTAGCAACTTACGTAGGATTGAAACAGATACACTCTCGTTTAGGAGACCAAGATTGATTTTGGATCAAGCGGACCCCAGAAACTCCTGAGCCAAAAAGCAGGGACAAACACTAGCGGAGGGCGCCGTGGTGAATGACATGATGACAACATCGATCCCAGCGCGCCCTCACGAACGGCAAAGAGGATGGAACGCTGGAGTGGGTTTAGTGGGTAGGGCCAAGTTTCCCCCCTCTCGATAGGGGAGGGGAAAGAAACGGCGAGTCCCACACATCGTGCGTAACAGCATTCCCACTCCGTCAAAAAAAAAAGGGACAAACACTAGGAAGAAGTCTAGTAAGGTTGTTGTTAGAGATGACGATAAATGGGGCCAGCTAGTGTTGCTGTAGAGACGTCGACTGGGAAGCCGAAGTGACGCAAAACCACGAGCCAGGACGACATCAAAAATGGCACAGAACCGCCGCCGCCGAAAAGAGGCATAAGTTCGGCAGTAGGCGCGAATATGCTGAGAAGAAGAAGAAGGTAAAGAAGTGTCTAACGGCGTCGTCGTAATAGGCCAAAATAGTTTGAGGTCGCAGGCACGGTAAAAGGACGACTCAGTAGTTAATCTCTAGCAGTGGCGACCGGTTTTTGGCGCTCTCGCACGCGCCGCGCGCGACTCGGTAGCGCGGGCGACCCGTACTGTACTGACGCGACAGGCATCCTCCGGTTATGCATGTACTCGCTGCACTTCGCTGCGTGCGAGCGCTACTCAAGGACAAACCGCGCGGCGCAAAATTTGTTAGAAGAATTATTACTGGTTTTATACTGTGTCGCAGGTTACTTACTCAATGAGAGCGAACGCTTGTACTACAGCATTGGGGCGTGCGATGGGCGCGGGCAGCGGCACGGGCGGCGGCGGCTCGGGCGGCGCCTGCGCGCCACAGAACAGCCCCGCCAGCGCCTCGATCCGCCCTGATGACTCCAGCATCGCCGCCGCTGATAGGTCGTCGAGGGTCACTAGGTCCACTGGAAGGGAAATTTCTATCAGAAATCATGATAAAAGCAGGGGCGGCACACTCCGCGATTCTTTTGCCGAGCTACAAGTACATGCACAAAAGCAGATACAATTAGTTAAATCGCTTAGTAAGGAAAATTCTTGACAGTTTTCAATATAAAAAAATATTTGTAGAACACATCATATTTAGAAGATATCTAACGTAGTATTTTTATTATTTACCGGATATTTATGTAAAAGTGTGTAACGAAAAACAAATATTAAAGCAGATACTTACAATAATAATCAGAAGGATTCTTGAAGGCGGGACAAGGATAGTCGATAGAAGCGAAATATGGCAACATGTCTCTTCTGTACCCGCTGAACATCGTTCTACCAGCGGATATTAAGACCACCTGAAAAAGATCAAAATATATTATCCGGCTCGAAGGTACAGTGTTATTTGAAAATATTACTTATGAAATGGAATTCAAACGTAACATACTGTGACTATCAATGTTCTTCTGTGCCTTCTGTTCTGATAGAAGTAAAGACTCATAACTATTCTGATTTCCGTATAGCACACTCGGACACTAATTATGCAACTTACCTTAGTAAGCATAGCAAATATCTCATAAGTCGGCGGGTGTAACGACATGATCACAACGCGCCCACCGCTCGCCCAGTTCCTCAAATACTCCACCAAGAAGAAGGTGTCAAAAATGTCCATCTCCTTCGTGGGCTGGTCTAAGATCAGGATGGCCGTGTCGAGTAACAACTGACAGGCCACGTTGAGCCGCCTGATCTCGGATCGCGTTAGACGGGCTACGTTCGTGTCTCGGACTTGGTCGAGGCCTAGCTCTTCTATTAGCCAGTTTATCTGGAACAAATGAGAGTAGATAATTGTATCATCTGGAACATGCAATACACATCATACAATGAGCAATTTTGCTGTATTAGACCATATAGTCCATATAGGAGCAGAGTATTTTGCCTACTTGGGCAGCCCTCTGCCAAGAATCCATGTTCTTGGGATCTTAGAATCAAACCGTATAAAGGAGTAACCCTTTTTAACTGGTGTATATTCTCCGGCTGTTGACCCTGGCTGTCCAAACATCATGGGATCAAGAATCAGAACTCACCCGATCTCTATCATCCATCTTGACCTGATGCTGGTTATTCCTCGGCCTTCGCAACGCCGCGTGAAACCTCAGCGTGTGTTCCACCGTCATGGAGGGGCAGAGAGACGTGTCTTTTCGCACGTAGGCTGCTACTTTACGGAGGGTCGATGAAGCCACAGGCTGGCCGTTGAGGACTATATCGCCCGTTAATTTCTGCAAAAGAAACGTGTTATTTAAAAAATCTCTACGTTCTTAACATATCCGCTACAGTTCTCATTCGATACAGTGATTTGAAAGATTTGGGTGAATCTGGTAGGAAGGTTGTTACCATGTTCCCGCCCCATAACGCCACCGAGATTGCATTAATTTCTAGAGGAGACACGTATCTGTTCATTAGGCACAGTTTTTGACAACTTCAGAAAATGCTTCTTAACTAGCCTTCCTAACGCCAGCCAAGACATCCAGAAGGCCAGTAGCCTCATGCTGCGACAAGGCCAACACCACGTAGATCCCTCGAAACCCAGTCCCGACACGAGCACGTAGGTAGGTACTGTTAGGCTATGTACGCACTAACCGGCTAGCTGCGTGCGGTTGCGGAAGGCCTCATACTCGCATAGTGCGTACAGTGTTTGCGGCTCTGGTTTCGTACCCACTGTGCGTCTGGTCGCTTGCGGCTATTAGCCGCGTACTGCGTACCTAGCCTTACATGATAAGGTTAAACTAACCTTCCTAACGCCAGCCAAGACATCCAGCAGCCCCGTGGCTTCGTGTTGCGACGTGGCCAACACCGCGAGGATCTCGCCGGATTTCACCTCGAAGCTCAGCCCTGACACCAGCAGCGCTGACTTGTTGTTCGGTGCTGTTATTTCTAAACTATTAACCTGAAATACAAAGCAGAAATAAATATGTGCATCATCATTAGCGACAGCATCTGTTGTAGATGTTGAATGAATGCTTTTCTGCATACATTTTTTTATAATGTAAGTTAATTAAAATTGGAGACATTTAATAGAACTTGATTTCGCTTATTGGAATGTGCTTGCTACCCCCCCCCCCCCCCTGCTCATGCGAAGATACCACATTTTGTAACCAACAATTCTCTCTTTGCTATATCTAATTAAGGATTAAGTCTATCAACTGTGAGGATAATATCAGCTATCCACAGTTAGCAACGCCCATGACAATTATTAAGGTAGCCTACTCATACTCACATAATAGTTAGGGTAAATGTAAGCGGAATGCGTGTATCCATCTAAGTGGTCCCCAGGCCGTAGTGTGGACTGTTTTCTGGACTGCGGTAAAGACATGTGACTGCCGGCTTTCGACATCCGACCGCCGAGGTGAGACGCCGCCATCAGGTAACTGGGAAACAAATGAAGGTTAAGGGTATTTAATTGAAGTAGTAAAATCAATGTAGTCGACTTATGGGTAAGGGCAAGGGAAGAAACATAAAGTAAGTCACTTCTTCAGCTAAATTCTACAGATTCATTTGTAACTTTGAGACTCAGCTGACGTGATCACGGCTAACCCTTTACAATTATTAAGTAGGTATCATCGAATACCACTAAGAAGGTCACTACGGACACTATGTTTATTACCCGCCACTTAATCTTTAGGATTTATTTAATAGAATGGTGCAAAAAGTCTAAAAAACAGCACGTGTGAAGTGTTGAATGCGACAACAATGGCCCAAATCAAATTTTTAGCGCAAACTCGACCGGCTTGTCATTGTGAAATATCGCGATGCCCCCGTAGTCATTGTTAAAACAATAGGTATGTAACATATAAATACACACGATAACGTCATTGACAAGCGATGTAAAACGACGACATTGAAATGTCAAACTCCAACATGTAAAATGGGTCAGCAACGTTTTACAGAACCACAAAACAAATAAGTACCTATCCAGAACGGCGGTTTTGGCCAACTAGTTAACAGAGGCAGCTCAGAGAATCATTATTCCCGGCAGCCTTTTGCCAAGCGCGGATCCAGCTTCGTGCCCAGGGGGGGGTGACGTGGTAAAGGCCCAGGCCTCGGAGGGGGGGGGGGTCACGTGGTCTATTTGTATGGCAAACCTAGGCTCCAATCATGACCCCCCCGCATGCCTTTTGCTGCTGCTTAAGTCAAGAAATTGTCTTTAGTCATTGACAGGCACAAATAAAATCACCTGTTTTTCTAGTGGCTGTTCCGAATGGGAGCAGAATGAACGGGCATCTATAGCCGAAAGGTTGTTCTCATGGTATACTCTTATCTAAAGTAAAAGATTACTTATAGAATTGCCTCTGATGGTCATTGTCAGGCACGAACTGAGCTACGCTGTTCCTCCGGTGGCTGTAAGAGAGGCGGTGCGGTCGGGCGTCTATGCCCGGTAGGTTGGCAGTGTCGGCATTGTAATATGTATATTGTATACCCCGATAGCTATGTGATATCAAATTACCTCTGATGGTCATTGTCAGGCACGAAGTCAGCTACACTATTCCTCCGATGGCTGTAAGAGGGGCGGTGCGGTCGGGCGTCTATGCCCAGCAGGTTGGCTTCGCTCACGGACTTATGCCTAGAGTTGGTCCAGTGGGGCTCATTTCTGAGACCTGCCTGCTGCATGGCTACTAGGGGCACGCCGGGACCGCCGTGAGGCTGAAAATGTATACGGATTTAGAATTGCCTCCTGTGTCCTGGAAGCATTTGTTTTGTTTTTTTAATGTGGAAAGTGTTTTGTTACTCAATTTAAGTTCAAAATATTTTTTAGAATATGTACAAAGGAGACTGAGAGGGATAGAAAAAACGCCCAGAATTAATCAAACTCTTACAATAGAAAAAAGTGAAGATTTTAGAAGACGATTAGATTAGATTTTAGAGATGACAACAGCATATCGACCTAATCGGTCTTACAATAAATTGAAATGTGGGCCTAAGCATCCTCATCTTTAAATAAAACTTATGAAACATTTAAATTAATGATCTACAGTAGACTTACTTGGTAGGATGTGTGCAAGTTTTGCATTCTAAAATCCGGATCAGATCGGTATTTTCGGCTGTATTTGTAGTTTGTGGAGGTTTCATTGTCGGAGCTGTCGTAGCCTGATGACGTTTCGCGTATTCCTCTACTTTGCCTTTGTATCCTGTTGAAATATAATATTGTAATAACCTAACCACAAAATTAAAATTTTGAAAAACCCCCGACCGCGACCTAGTAGACCGATTTTCATGAAACATGGCTAAGAACACTCCCGACTAACACAGCTTTCAAATAAAAAAAACTAAATCGAAATCGGTTCATCCGTTCGGGAGCTACGATGACACAGACAGACACACACACAGACAGACAAACAGACAGACAGACACGTCAAACTTATAACACCCCGTCGTTTTTGCGTCGGGGGTTAAAAACGGCACTGGCATTTTACGTCTCTTAGGTAGCTATTAAACAACGGGCAGTGCGTATTGGACGATCTGCCATTTTAACGCCATTTTCAATAAGTAACATTGAAAGCATAAACAACGAAACGTTTCGATTACGTCTGGCGTTAATAATCTTCATATAATGCAACGTCCTCTCTTCTGCTGCAGATGTAAGAACAACCAAAGGGGGCAAATGGCCCATGTAAAATGTTGGTATAAGTACCTGGGTACCGGTTTCATTCCACTGCCAATCGAGGTTTTGGGTTTAGGCGTCCCGGAGCGCTGCGATCCATTGTGGTTCGGTGGAAACACTCGCGGCAGCCCGAATTTGAGGTACGTGTACATGTTTGAACCGAGCGCTGATCTGTGGAGCAAAATACAAGGTTTTTAAGTGAAACAAATTTGTTATAGTGTGACGCTAAGACCAAAATCAGTCAGAGTCTTAGCTTAGCCCTGAATATCTAGGAGTGCTTAATGTATGACCGTCAGATCTTTCTGGCAGATGTGTTTGGCCTAATTTATGTATAGGTAGTAGAATTTAAGACTGTTGGGGATTGGTCCTTACTGCTTATAAGAAACCATACATCTGTAAAATGTGTAAAAAAGAATTTGCAGATTATTTTTAAAAGAGTTTTAGAAGATCACGAAACAACACATCTTTTTTTTTTACACAAATGGAAGCAAGTCCTTTCAAACTATCGTACCTGGACTAGACAGTCTAGAGGCGGTACCTAGAAAAAATATTGGTCTTACTTGGGTCCATATCTGGGATGCGATAGGATGGACTGGACAGTGGTATCTCTGAGCTGGAAGTTTCCATACGGCAATGGGCTCTTGTCGGTGCTTCCTAGCGCGCTGTCTGTGAAATCGGAATTCAGATTTTGCCTGCGAAAAAATAAAATAAATTAGTTCTACTGATTATTTTACAAAGTCCATTGGAAGTGCTAAGTGCTATGGCTAAGTGAAAATCTTTTTATCGGTCATAATTTTGAGTTTATATAACTATTAATGCCCTTGATGAGTCAGATTAATGTTAACTTAATTTATTGAAGATTTAAACAATACAAGTGACATTGAAAAGACATCAAGCGATACGGAAACCTTGACCATTAATGAATAACAACAATGTGTCAGTCCTAAAGGCTAAAAACATCGTCCGCTATGCTAATTAATTAGACTAGCTTTCCATCAGGCGGACCGTATACTCAGTATACTGTTTGGCACCGACGTGGTAGGTATAAAAAAATAGAGTTGCCATCCCTATCAGGAAGCCTTACAGCAGTTAGACACCCCATCCTGTTGTCTTTTGAGCGTCGCCTGAGCTGCGCAGTTGCGTCAATCTTGCGTCATGCAGCAGCCGTGTTTGACTAGACGTTGAACTTTGAAGGCAATTAGTGGGGGAGAGGATAGAACCTTGCGACATCATAAGCTGCGATCCTGCGACGCTAGTATGGGGTGCCCCACTGTCATATAGATGTGAAGGTCACCTGTAGATGGACCACGCGTGAAGGTCCTCGGAGTGCATGCCGCGCGGGTCGTGGACGAGCAGGTAGGAGGGCACGGAGTAGCGCCGCTCGCCGTCGAGCCCCAGCGCCGACTGCGACATCATGAGCCTTGACTGAGATCCTGCGACGCTTGTATGGGGTGCCCCACTGTCATATATAGATGTGAAGGTCACCTGTAGATGGACCACGCGTGAAGATCCTCGGAGTGCATGCCGCGCGGGTCGTGGACGAGCGGGTTGGAGGGCACGGAGTAGCGCCGCTCGCCGTCGAGCCCCAGCGCCGACTGCGACATCATGAGCCTTGACTGAGATCCTGCGACGCTTGTATGGGGTGCCCCACTGTCATATAGATGTGAAGGTCACCTGTAGATGGACCACGCGTGAAGGTCCTCGGAGTGCATGCCGCGCGGGTCGTGGACGAGCGGGTTGGAGGGCACGGAGTAGCGCCGCTCGCCGTCGAGCCCCAGCGCCGACTGCGACATCATGAGCCTTGACTGAGATCCTGCGACGCTTGTATGGGGTGCCCCACTGTCATATAGATGTGAAGGTCACCTGTAGATGGACCACGCGTGAAGATCCTCGGAGTGCATGCCGCGCGGGTCGTGGACGAGCGGGTTGGAGGGCACGGAGTAGCGCCGCTCGCCGCCGAGCCCCAGCGCCGACTGCGACATCATGAGTCTTGGCTGAGATCCTGCGACGCTAGTGTGGTGGCCCCATTGGGTAACTTATGTGAAGCTCACCTGTAGATGGACCACGCGTGAAGATCCTCGGAGTGCATGCCGCGCGGGTCGTGGACGAGCGGGTTGGAGGGCACGGAGTAGCGCCGCTCGCCGCCGAGCCCCAGCGCCGACTGCGACATCATGAGCCTTGGCTGAGATCCTGCGACGCTAGTGTGGTGGCCCCACTGGGTAACTTATGTGAAGGTCACCTGTAGATGGACCACGCGTGAAGATCCTCGGAGTGCATGCCGCGCGGGTCGTGGACGAGCGGGTTGGAGGGCACGGAGTAGCGCCGCTCGCCGCCGAGCCCCAGCGCCGACTGCGACATCATGAGCCTTGGCTGAGATCCTGCGACGCTAGTATGGGGTGTCCCACTGTCATATAGATGTGAAGGTCACCTGTAGATGGACCACGCGTGAAGATCCTCGGAGTGCATGCCGCGCGGGTCGTGGACGAGCGGGTTGGAGGGCACGGAGTAGCGCCGCTCGCCGCCGAGCCCCAGCGCCGACTGCGACATCATGAGCCTTGGCTGAGATCCTGGAACACCCAATACTTATTAGGGGTTGCATCAACGTCATGCAGCAAAAGTCTGCGGTAATTCCCATATAAAACATTTAGCGAGCGTTAAATTCGTTAACGGATGGTTTGGTGCAACTTAATTCGGCATTTAGTCAATGCTATGGAAAATAGTGTCGATGCCAACTTTGCGTCGAGCAGCAGCCGTAAAGGGTCTAGAAGCCGGCGCTCAGCTATTAGGATACGCCAGTGTTAATCCATACTAATATTATAAATGGGAAAGTGTGTGTGTCTGTTTGTTTTTCCGTCTTTCACGGCAAAACGGAGCCACAAATTGACGTGATTTTTAAGTGGACATAGTTGAAGGGATGGAGAGTGACATGGGCTATACTTTTTGTCTCTTTCTAACCCCCCACTTCCTTAAAATGGGGGGTGGACGTTTGTATGGAGCAGTCTGCAAATGTCGAATTTAACGCGAGAGAAGCCGCGGGCAAAAGCTATTACTTAGTATTTATCTGATTTATTCAGGATGTAAAAATTTAAATTAAGTACCTTTGTCATCCCCGAAGACTACTGCAAACGAAACTCTTCAGATTACGCATGGCCGGTTTAGATCATCTGTAACAAACACACAAGTCTATTAGAACCAGTAGATATAGTAAGTAATTAAATAAATAAATAAATATTGGGGACACCTTATACACAGATCAACTTAGCCCCAAACTAAGCAAAGGTACTATGGGTGCTAAGCGACGATATTTCTTAAATAGATAAATACATAGGTACTTATATACATAAAAAACATCCATGACTCAGGAACAAATATCTGTGCTCATCATCACACAAATCAATGCCCTTACCGGGATTCGAACCCAGGACCGCGGCTCAGCAGGCAGGGTCACTACCGACTGAGCCAGACCGGTCGTCGTCGGTATTTGTACGTAATTAACTGCATTGTCTACTGCGCCCGTATCTCTGAGGGTGTCAAAGTATTCATTCTTATACATGTTAATGTTGACTTCTTAGTTATTCGTCAAGCGTTGCTGATTGCAGGAAAGCCTGCACGAAAGGCTGTAATCTGGCACGTCCCATCGTTCAATTCCAAGGCATTGACCCGCTACCAATGTCACCGACGCCGACCTTATCCACTTATTAAATTAATAGATACCACACATTGGTGACAACATAAAATGTTCGGCAGTGTCGAATTGTTGCGGTCGTTGCGTCACCGGACGCTACCGCGACGGTCGTCACGCCGATCGCTAGATCTCATTGTTGTTGTTACGCAAATCGCATGTGTGTCAGTAGCACTATGGGTTATGCCACGGTCTTCTGTGTTGTAGGGAGTTAGGGACATCATTTGAATAGGTACCAGTTTATTGACTTCGTAAATGTTTGAGTTACTGACAGCGGTTTTGTGCTTAATAAATAAACGTCCGCAACAGGTGCAATACTGGGGATCAACGGAATTTCGACAGCTCGATTTCGTGTGTTTCGGTCATTTTAGGATTCAAATCAGGCATAATAACGCTTTTAAATATCCTTCAAGACGTCATTATATATTCTAGCTATCGTCTATGTATGTCTTAGACAAGTGTATAGGTAGATAGGTACCTATGTATTCAAATTGCGAAATCACTTTGATGTTAAACAACTGCTTTTGTTATTTAACTGTGTGCTCGCCTAACTAACAATATTTGCATAAATATGAAAACAAATGAATGTTACTTAATGTCACATTGTGAGGAGACATACTGAGGGTACCTACTACATATGTATCTACATAGGTAGGTACAGTAGTAAGTTCGAAGTAAGCGGTCAACGTTTCTATTTTTAGAATGCAGAGCAATGTTTTTCGTGTTCGAGTATAAATGCCACATTAAATTAAATATTGTTTTCTTAAGCACGCCCGAAAATTTAATAATTTTACCCGTGTCCCGCATAGCGTCAGTTCTAATTAATGATTTTATTTCGTGTCGTCGATTTGATGTGGGTTCCAACACTGGCAGCACATCACATAAAAAATCTGAATTTTGAGAGCTCGATTTTTGTGTAGCATGTTAGGTAGGTACATTCCAAGTGTACCTAGTGATAAGAATCGTCAATACCGTATACTTACTACATTATTCTCGGTTTCCATCGCTCGTATTACAAAACTAGCATTTCTTGAGTTTTCCACAGATTTTCGAGTGACAAAAACGAGTGCGCAAAATTCAAAAATCGGCCCTCTGTTCCTCAATGAATTTTACATGCAAGATGCTCACAGTCAATACGGAGACATCAGCGGACATACTTCCGAGGGTGTGAAATCTAACCTCGGTAAACGTCGGAACGAACCGAGCACAATAGCCTAGAAACGGCTCTATTTGCTTGTCATAAAATACTTGAACTAGACCTCCACATTATACCTACTTCCGTGGGACTCAGACACATTGTCTTCAATTTCTTCACGTGTCTGTCTACTACCGACTTAGTCACTTATGTAATAAGGTATTTTTATGGACTAAGTTAGATTATCACCTATGTATGCGTGTTATAAATTACTGCGAAACTGTGAATCATTGTGAATCGTATTTGTTTATTCATGGGGATGTCTTTTTTGTGTAATTACGTGATGTGAGAAATGCTTCGATGTAATTGACACATTAACTGCCGTTGCTTGATAAAAGGAGATAATCTTGAATGATATCTTACTAAGTAAGAAGAGTCAATCTAAGCCTAAACTAATTCTGCACCTGTATGTCTGCAGAGAGTCACAGAGCATGGGTATAAACTTCATACAATTACGTTTCCATTCAAGTTTTGGATGCCTTACACGGCATAAAAAAAATCGGTAAGAAAAAATCTTAGAAAGTAAGAATCTAAGTATTACCTATTTCATTTTATTTTCTTGTATGGCGGCACCTACGTTACCTACAAATAAAGCAAGTCAATGCATTTTTTTGCAAACGGCTGACTTGTAATGCTATTTAGCAAACCATGTTTTGTTTAGAAACAGTCATCAAACTCTTTGCGAGCCTTAGAATATCCAGTGCACCATCCAGCATATTAGAAACTTGATCATAAATAAACTAAACAAGTATTTCCAGTTCATCTACAGATGTCATCCGATTGGCATTTTGCACATTACAATGCAAAATGTCCATACCACATTACGGACCTAGGTACAGTCGCGCACGTAGGTATACGGACAAACAATCTGAACAATAAGCTTTTACGCTCATGCGAAGGGGTCTACTGACCACCAGTTCGGTGGAGAATAGCGACCTCTTACTTATTCAGCGTTGTTTACCTACTTATTACTTCTGACAGGGTCCCTTTTATTATTATTATTTTTTTGACTGGTGTTCGGGTAATTTTGTTCGCGTAGGAGCGGTTTCGCTTTACATCCGATCCGAATCTGAACCGAACCGAATGACGATTCGGAGATCGATCCGAATAGAACTGAAGAATGGCGAAAATATATCGGAAGACGGAGATGCGTAAATTACCATAGAAATAGTCCTACGGGTCGTTACGGGTACCTACTACGGACGGTTCGGATCGAACGTAGTGCGACACCGTTTTAAGTGTGTAGAAGAAACTTAACGCGACTGTACTTGTTTTTCCTGGGCCTCTAGCAGACCCTCACCCCATTCAGGTATCATGTTTGACACTCGTTTTACCGGTAACATTACCGGTTCGTTCACTCAAGGTGTGTTGAAATTATGGTAATTATAAAGGTATGGTACGTTATGTTTGTGTAGGGATTAAGTCGAAAGCTACATTTAGCATTTACGAGAAAACAGTAGGATTTGAGAAAGTTAAGTAATTGCCTATGTCAATACGTTTTACACGTGGGTGCTAGGCGTGTAAGTTATCTTTAATTAATGTTAATTACGCTGGCACAAGCTTTTTTAATACAAACTGGAGGAATTCAGGTTCACATTTTTCCATTGGAAATTATAGATTTAGGTAAGGTACAGTGGGGCAAATCCCGACTGGGGGACAATTGTAACTGATCCATTTTTTACATTATTACACTATTAAGTTGAATTCCACATGTATCCACTGAACACGCGTGCCATATATGTATAACCAGTGGACACACTAATTAATAATGCAAACATTGTAAATCATGGAAAAAAATGGATCAGTTGCGTTTACCCCCCAGTCGAAATTGTCCCGCTGTACCCTTACATGATATTAATCTATGATTTGGATAGAAACAATTTTTTTATCGGGCTCTAAATAAGAGCATTAGACTTATATTGACCGGGATATAGACCGTGATTACCTTTTTGATTTTTGTCGAGCTCCCGATATTTCGACGCAGTTGCATGCATCATGATCAATATCCCGGTCAATATAAGTCTAATGAAAATAACCGTGAATCATTCAAAACTCTTAAATATAAGCATACCTACGTGGCGTCGTGGTGTTCACATGTACCTACGATTATAAGTCCATCCATGGGCTATTAATACGCTATTGAAATTCCGTAGGTTCGAGGTGTATGGAGGATTGAGGAGGACTGGACTTTTCCCAGTAGCAACAAAAAAGGCTAGGTATTAGAAAACATATCCAAAGAAATCTATCGTCTTTAACAAAGAAAACAAAGTAATCAAAAATCCCTTTTTCCATGTATTTCAGAAAGAGATAACCATAGAGCATCGTGCCCCTAAGTCTAGGCGCCCTTCAGAATATTAATCATTTCCTTCACGACATGATCCGATGTTCGTCGTGAAGTTACATAAGTCCCGTGGGCGCCTTTGTATGTAAATCGCTAATTACACATTACCCACACGAGTCTCAGTTCTCGCCGACTTTCATACGTCACCAGGGACCACCTTGTGTGGAAATCCTTTAAGATCTGCTGATGTGTTGGTCCATCATAATATGTAATATATGAAAAGTGAAACATTAAACATGCCAACCGTAATAGGAGGGTAGGTATAAACATGTTAAACACATTTATATAATAAAATTTTGAAAAACCCCCGACCGCGACCTAGTGGACCGATTTTCATGAAACATGGCTAAGAACACTCCCGACTAACACAGCTTTCAAATAAAAAAAACTAAATCGAAATCGGTTCATCCGTTCGGGAGCTACGATGCTACAGACAGACACACACACAGACAGACAAACAGACAGACAGACAGACAGACAGACAGACAGACAGACACGTCAAACTTATATCACCCCGTCGTTTTTGCGTCGGGGGTTAAAAACTAGCTTTTGCCCGCGGCTTCACTCGCGTTAGAAAAAGACAAAAAGTACCCTATGTCACTCTCCATCCCTTCAACTATCCCCACTTAAAAAATCACGTCAATTCGTCGCTCCGTTTTGCCGTGAAAGACGGACAAACAAACAGACACACACACTTTCCCATTTATAATATTAATATGGATAGTGTGGCAGAAACATAAAATAGAAATCACAAGTGGATCGAACTTGGAGTCGTGCTAGACTGATGCTTATAGGTTGGCGCGCGAAAGCTTTCGTTACACTAGCGGGAAAACTTGTCTGATTTTGATAATAATGAATACAATTCAGTCAGGAACCTGTTTGTACCTATCTACCTACATAATACGTGGTCTAAGTATCAGGACTTTTTGATTTTGAGGAGTCAAATTAAGCTTCGCCTAGTTCATTTAAACTGCTAGAGTGCCTAGTGTAATTTATATATAACCAACGCACATCCATCATCTCGCAACAATGTATTTATAAGACAAAGTTTACATTACATCAGAGAGACAAACACCTATCAGTTAAGTAGTTCAAAGACTAGTTAAAAATAAAGACCGCAGATTCACCACGGCTCGGGGGCCTGGGGTTTTCACAGGTAATCCCAAGATGTTGTGTAGGCTGCACTAGTTTTATGAAAGCGACTGCCGTCTGACCATCCAACCCGAAGGGTAACTAGGCCTTATTGGGACTAGTCCGGTTTCCTCACGATGTTTTTGAAATACAATTTTAGACGGTAAACGTATATTACATACATACATATAATCACCCCTGTATCCCATAAAGGGGTAGGCAGAGCACATGAACTACTAAGTTTCAGTGCCACTCTTGGCAAAAAGGGGTTGAAAGAAATCCAAATTGTGACATTGCAGTGACAGGTTGCCAGCCTCTCGCCTACGCCACAATTTAACCCATATCCCACAGTCGACTTCTACGACACCCACGGGAAGAAAGGGGGTGGTGAAATTCTTAACCCGTCACCACACGTATAATTAATATGTAATTAACGCATATGTACCTATTAATTTTGAACCTGTCTGCGATAACCTTAACCTGATGTGTTGACAGGCTCCTAATAAACTAAATAATGTACCGATATACAGACGTGCGAAAAGATTTTCCTTCGTATTGTTACGGAAACGTACGAACGTGTCATGCTATTTCAGTCAATGTCAGTACAAGATGTACTGACATTGACTGAACTAGCATGACAAATACGAACGTTTCCGAAGGAAACCCTTTACGCACTACATCTGTACTCATATATTATATGTATTGTAGTCAACAATAACTATGAGCAGAGATCAAAAAAATTCGTTAAAGTTTACCCGTCTCTGGTGAATATCAATATGCGCAGGCGCGCCTCGTTTTATGCAAGGCGCGTCCTCCAAATTCCTCCTCTGAACCTACACGCGTGCTTGACGAATTAGTACCTACTTGGAAACCTTGTCTCAAAGTTTAGCTTGTCAAATCTGTTTGTTATTGACGCTGTCCAACTAACATATTTTTTTGTTGTTGGAATGTTTCCAAAATGTTTCATCTTTGAAATGGGAAAGTATTTTAGTTTCCTGAATTGTATTACGATATGAGTATATTTTCACAATGTGGCAACACAATAAGTACAATAAACTGTCAAATTACTTAGTTTTTTTATGATGATCGGCTGATGTTGCCACTCATGCTTCGTACCCACAAGCTTCTGTCCGGAACTTTCAATGTGCATCCTCCCTTGCTGATTGTCAGAAACACATGTAATCTTATAGAATGTCACAAACGTATGCTAGCGGCAGCCGGCAAAGGAGACTTAATGAGAGCAGCACCATTGTGCACCTACCGAATATATAGCTTTCCTTGAAAGGAATATTAAATAACGTGTATAACCTAACCACAAAATTAAAATTTTACTAAACCCCCGACATAGTGGACCGATTTTCATGAAACATGGCTAAGAACACTCCCGACTAACTCAGCTTTCAAACAAAAAACATCTAAATCGGTTCATCCATTCGGGAGCTACGATGCCACAGACAGACACACACTCAGACAGACAGACACGTTAAACTTATAACACCCCGTCGTTTTTGCGTCGGGGGTTAAAAATGAATGCTAAACGGCAGCCTTATGACCTAACTGCATAAGATTTTTCGCAAGAATGCGACACAATGTGGGCAGGGACAGGGCCAGTCGCACCTAGTGCATATGCTTAGCTTTCCTTGAAAATGCCTCGTCCAGTGCAGGCTGCATCTCGCCGGCTATTTTTACCCGGGACGGCCTGCGGCCGGCGCCCCCTGGCCAATGACCCCGACCATTGTAAGGACTAGGGATAATGCACTTGGAATTGCAGCCCTTTAATGCATTTGTGATAGGTTCGTGGAAATTTGAGCGAATCCGTGTGGTCAACTTTGCTGGAGTTATTTATTGCTTGGAATTTCTTTACAGACGCGAAGGTTAAACTCTAACTATTAGGTACCTATTTGTGTCTAAAATACTTAATATTTGATTGAGTAGTATCTAAAAGCAGACCAGATACTTAGTAATGGTTATTTAATTCGTATACCTACTGAAAATTAAGGCAAAAGTGCTCGACATGCTACTGCCCAATAGATGGTCTTTCTGTCGAGCTCTTTTAGCGAATGTTTTATGAAGAGTATTTATAAAGATACGTAAGGTACAGTTAAATACGGGTATAATTATTGTTATGCAATGAACCTTGGCCATAATTGGCATTGTTCAATAATTGAATAGATAATACCTGCCTACTTACGACGATCACGATATTCACGATAATATTGACATACTAAAGTCTTTAAAGCACAATAAAAAATAGCTGCAGTCTGTAATATTTACGTGCCTATTATCTGCACGTAATTAAAACAGAGATAAGTATGCAAAAAAACTATTTATTATTGCCGTATTAAAATAAAAATAAAATGTCTGTTTCAAATTAGGTGGGCATGGTGTGTACTCAAGCTCAATGTCACATAAAAATCTACGAGCATACCAATCTGGGAATTCTGATGAATATCAACTGGATTTAAAAAAAAAACGGAACCCCAACTACTACTCACTGCAGCACTGACATATATTTATATTATACTTACATAATATATTTATATTATTGCTGTCGTAGCATACGTAGATTACCCAGCATTTCGACTAAGAACAAGTTTCAAAATGAACAAAGAAATGACATGCCACTTGTAATATGCGGATAAGTAGGTACTTAATTCTCGTGACATATGTCGTAATTAGTTAGGTGCAACTTATTAAGTACAAATTATTACACCTGACTACAAAAATGCAGAACAACAAAACATACTGCGTCAGCTTACGAGTACAGTAATGTGGTATGAGGAAGAACAAAAACGCCCTTTTGTCTGCTTGGCTTTATTGACAGTTGGTTACCCACGCAAGTGACTAAGACTTGCTGCCATTTAAGAAGCAGGACCAGGTTTTCATTACGATATTAATAAAATTAATGACTCACGGATAGGTTAACAGCCAATAGAGAGTAATATTTTTGACCTGTCAATGAATATATGAGAAAACAGACGTTTCACTAGAAGTTTTCTCCCAACGCTAAACACCTGTTTAGTATTTTAGTGTTTACATGTTCCGAACCCCGGACTGGCTAAATTTTTTAGCCATCACGAACTCACATCTTACCTACTCATCGGACTAAAACCCGATTTTACCAACACCGACAAATGTGGACTAGGTAGGCTATAGTTAGTACCGACCTAAACGAAACTTGAAGTTAGATGTAAAAAAATATATATAGCAGGGTTATTTCTGTGTGCGAGTTTTGTCAGCTCCGAATATGTAGTCTGGCTGGCTCCGAGCAGAGTAACAGTACTATGATATTTCCCATAAAATCGATCTAACCATTCTAACCCCAACCTTTCCAATCATCCATGTACAATGCATTCCTTTTTCATACCCAGGCCACGCAAACTGCACCAACAGAACATGCAATGTTGCCAACACGCCTAGGCAAATATTGTGAGAACCGTTACGCTATCAGCATTTATACGCTAAAATGTTTCCGATTTTTTGCCCCAAGTTACGATAACAATTACGACATAACAGTATTGTACAATTGCAGCTAATCCATTCTTTAATTAAAGCGATTAAAGTACGCAGCGATAGGAACGTGTATACAATTTAATATATATGTAAATGTAAGACAAGTGTAGGCCGCGATGACGATATGTTTTGAGTTATTTAAAAGGTCAGCGAAGCAGGGAATGTAGTATAAATTAAAAAAAAACAAAGACGCTTTGTTCCTATGCATATCTTTACACATAGGTATGGACAATTGGATATAACGTTTAAGTTAAAGGACAATGGTATAATGGCAAATTAGATGCTGAGGTACGTAACGTACTGTAAAGGAACGTACCGTAGGTATACGTTGCTCTTTCTGGCTTTGAGTCCCAGAGAAACTGGTTGGTTTTACGAGTAAATGTACCTACAGTAAGCATCAAAGTTAAGTGACCCCCCTGCCAACTTTCTATGGAAGGGTGTCAAAGGTACGCCTACAATTTATAAAGGAATATAATGAGGAGGCACACTCAAAGGTTATGACAGATGGCGCCACCTTATTAGTCCATTGCACGGATAAATAATTTCATACGTGAGAGCGAGAAGATGATATTTGTTTCTCTCGCTCACATATCAATGACAGTGCACTAGGCACTAGCACAGGCGCCGCCTGGCGGGACAAAATATAAAATGTCGGTGTGCCTCCTCATTGTAAATTCCTTCGGTGAATGAAAGTGGCGGAAACGAACACATTTTTTCGTTGCAAAATTAATAAAGCGTTTAGTCGAAGAAGGCCGTTGCTAATTGTTGCCGTTATTCGAGATCAATTATTTCTAATTTAGAGGCACATTATGATTGAAATTGCAATTTGACGAGATGACTCCATTTTACCGATTTGTCCATAATATTGAGGTAAATATTGCCAACGTTTTTCTCTGTAGGTATTGGATCGTTTTCATCTAAAATTCCTATAAAAGTTCGTTAATATTGCAAAAAAAGCACAAGAAACTTTTTGGCATTGAAGGCTGACGCGTTGAATTGGTCAAATAAAAAAAAAGATCCCGACCAATTGAGTCCCCCTCCTTTTTTGAAGTCGGTTAAAAAATTAGTCTCTCGCCCTCATATTCAAATTTGTGGATATAACATCAATCTAAATATATAAAAGAAGAAGCTGACTGACTGACTGACTGACATATCAACGCACAGCCGAAACCGCTGGTCCTAGAGATTTCAAATTTGGCACGTAGGTTCCTTATATAGTGTAGAAGAGCACTAAGAAAGGATTTTCCAAAATTCACCTCCTAAGGGGGTCAAATGGGGGTTCAAAGTTTGTATGGGGAAACAAGATTAGTTTGACTATTTTATTCGAAACTTCACAGGAAGATTCCTTAAGACATATGACTGAATACGTGTTTTTGGTTTTTTGAAAATTTAACCCCTAAAAGGGTGAAAAGGGGGTGATAAAGTCAAAAAATCAATATGGGTATCGTTTTTATGGTTTATCGGGTCGCTGATCATGATAAATACAACGTTTTTAAAATCTAACGAGACGGAAGTTAAATACCTTCTCCCCTGTTGTGGTGTCTATCTAAATATATACAAGAGGAGCTGACTGACTGACTGACTGACATATCAACGCACAGCCGAAACCGCTGGTCCTAGAGATTCCAAATTTGGCACGTAGGTTCCTTATATAGTGTAGAGGAGCACTAAGAAAGGATTTTCCAAAATTCACCTCCTAAGGGGTCAAATGGGGGTTCAAAGTTTGTATGGGGAAACAAGATTAGTTTGACTATTTTATTCGAAACTTCACAGGAAGATTCCTTAAGACATATGACTGAATACGTGTTTCAGGTTTTTTGAAAATTTAACCCCTAAAAGGGTGAAAAGGGGGTGATAAAGTCAAAAAATCAATATGGGTATCGTTTTTATGGTTTATCGGGTCGCTGATCACGATAAATACAACGTTTTTAAAATCTAACGAGACGGAAGTTAAATACCTTCTCCCCTGTTGTGGTGTCTATCTAAATATATAAAAGAAGAAGCTGACTGACTGACTGACTGACATATCAACGCACAGCCGAAACCGCTGGTCCTAGAGATTTCAAATTTGGCACGTAGGTTCCTTATATAGTGTAGAGGAGCACTAAGAAAGGATTTTCCAAAATTCACCTCCTAAGGGGGTCAAATGGGGGTTCAAAATTTGTATGGGGAAACAAGATTAGTTTGACTATTTTATTCAAAACTTCACAGGAAGATTCCTTAAGACATATGACTGAATACGTGTTTCAGGTTTTTTTGAAAATTTAACCCCGAAAAGGGTGAATAGGGGGTGATAAAGTCAAAAAATCAATATGGGTAATATGGTTTATCGGGTCGCTGATCACGATAAATACAACGTTTTTAAAATCTAACGAGGCGGAAGTGAAATACCTTCTCCCCTGTTGTGGTGCAATGGGGTTTAAATATCAAAAAAATATATAAAAGAAGATATTGACTGACTGACTGACATATCAACGCACAGCCGAAACCGCTGGTCCTAGAGATGTCAAATTTGGCACGTAGGTTCCTTATATAGTGTAGAGGAGCATTAAGAAAGGATTTTTCAAAATTCGCCTCCTAAGGGGGTCAAATGGGGGTTCAAAGTTTGTATGGGGAAACAATGTTAGTTTCACTGTTTTATTCGAAACTTCACAGGAGGAATCCTAAAAACATATGACTAAAGACGTGTTTCAGGTTTTTTGAAAATTTAACCCCTAAAAGGGTGAAAAGGGGGTGATAAAGTCAAAAAACTATTATGGGTATCGTTTTTACGGTTTATTGGGTCGCTGATCACGATAAATACAACGTTTTTAAAATCTAACGAGGCGGAAGTGAAATACCTTCTCCCCTGTTGTAGTGCAATGGGGTTTAAATATCAAAAACTATATAAATGAAGAAACTGACTAACTGACATAATATATCAACACACAGCCGAAACCGCTGGTCCTAGAAATTTCAAATTTGGCACATAGGTTCCTTATATGGCGTAGAGGTGCTCCTCTACGCCAAGGATTTTTCAAAATTCACCTCTTAAAAGGGTGAAATGGGGGTTCAAAGTTTGTATGGGGAAACAAGATTAGTTTGACTATTTTATTCGAAACTTCACAGGAGGATTCCTAATGACATATGACTAAATACATGTTTCAGGTTTTTTGAAAATTTGACCCCTAAAGGGGTCCAAAAGGGGTAAAGTCAAAAACACAATATGGGTATCGTTTTTATGGTTTATCGGGTCGCTGATCACGATAAATACAACGATTCTAAAATCTAATGAGGTGGAAATGAAACTTTCTCCCCTGTTGTTGTGCAATGGGGTTAAAATATCCAAAATGGCCATAAGTATAGGTTTAGTTTTTATCTTTACTTCTGGTTCAAGAGATTTAAAATTGACACGGAAGTTCCTTAGAGGAGCACTAAGAAAGGATTTTTCAAAGTTCATCTCCTAGCGTGATAATTTGACAGGGGCAAGGACAGGGACAGGGACAGGAACGGGATAGGGTTAGGGATAGGGACAGGGACAGGGATAGGGATAGGGATAGGGATAGGGATAGGGATAGGGATAGGATAGGGATAGGGATAGGGGGATAGGGATAGGGATAGGGGGATAGGGATAGGGGGATAGGGATAGGGATAGGGATAGGGATAGGGATAGGGATAGGGGGATAGGGATAGGGATAGGGATAGGGATAGGGATAGGGATAGGGATAGGGATAGGGGGATAGGGATAGGGATAGGGATAGGGATAGGGATAGGGATAGGGATAGGGATAGGGATAGGGATAGGGATAGGGATAGGGATAGGGATAGGGATAGGGATAGGGATAGGGATAGGGATAGGGATAGGGATAGGGATAGGGATAGGGATAGGGATAGGGATAGGGATAGGGATAGGGATAGGGATAGGGATAGGGATAGGGATAGGGATAGGGATAGGGATAGGGATAGGGATAGGGATAGGGATAGGGATAGGGATAGGGATAGGGATAGGGATAGGGATAGGGATAGGGATAGGGATAGGGATAGGGATAGGGATAGGGATAGGGATAGGGATAGGGATAGGGATAGGGATAGGGATAGGGATAGGGATAGGGATAGGGATAGGGATAGGGATAGGGATAGGGATAGGGATAGGGATAGGGATAGGGATAGGGATAGGGATAGGGATAGGGATAGGATAGGGATAGATAGGGATAGGGATAGGGATAGGGATAGGATAGGGATAGGGATAGGGATAGGGGGATAGGATAGGGATAGGGATAGGGATAGATAAGGATAGGGATAGGGATAGATAAGGATAGGGATAGATAAGGATAGGGATAGGTATAGATAAGGATAGGGATAGAAATAGGGATAGGAATAGGGGATGGGGACGGGGGATAGACGAGGACAGGGACGGGACATTGGGGTCGGAATAATCGGTCGACAATCGATATCTAGGCAGTGTAATATGCAGGTGGCTCAGTAAATAGGAAGGGATTAGTAAGTAGGCATCGGCGAGTATCCTGCATCCGTAATAACTTTTACATTCAATGTGCTGTAAGAAGATCGTTGTTTGCTTGCCTTTTATATGTTTACGTTTGCAATAATTATAAGCAAAATGGAAAAAATTGTAAGCGATAATGCAAGGAAGTACTTTTTACCTTACCGACCATAGCGTCGAGATACTGGCTATGTGGGTTGTATGAAGTTTCCCCAGTATAAATATGTATATAGGTAAAATACATACATATTCGTACCTACTACCTACGCTGTGGTCGCTGTGTAACAATTCTACAATCCTTGCAAGAATTTCTTTTAAAACAATAGTAATATGTGTAAGGTACAGTCGGCCAAAAAAGTGGTTTTCCACTTTTCGATCAATAGAGTCGAAAAGTGGTAAATCACTTTCTTGGCTGACCGTACAGCAAATAGATCAGTTACAATGGCCCCCCAGTCGAGAATTGCCCCGCTTTACCTTAATCGAAATAATCGCGGACAGATGTACCTACAAAGAAACCTACGGATCCAAATGAAAATCTTATTTTTTGTAAACGTTTCAATAAGAATACTTTTATTACGCGGGCGAAGCCGCGGGTAAAAGCTAGTTTCTTATATAATTATGTTAATATGTTCATGTAAATAAAGGTATGAAATAACATCAATCTAATATTATTTCCTAACTCGTTGGAGGTAACTAGGTAACTAGGTACAATTCATGCATGTAAGTCTATCAATACTCGTAAGTACTTACTCAGATCTCAGATATTACGGATTCTACTATAATGTCTACTATATATGACCGTGTTCGTCAATTATTTTACATGCTTCCGACTACGTTCATCATTGTTATCCTGTCACACACTACAATAGACCAACAAGATGTCATTGTAAAATAATTACATAGGCGACAACATAACTAAGTAACGACGTCTGTCTTTAATGCGAGGTTGATGGAACCCTTTCAAGGACATACAAATAATAGTACTAGCTACCAGTGGCGGCTGGTGAAAATTTCTGCTAGGCAACACTGAGCAAAAAGAAACCTACCTTAACTTTAGGTACTTTACTAGTAATCAATTTTAGGCATGCTGGTGGGAATCGGCTTTTATGGTCCAGCCGCTGCTGGTAGCTACCTACATGTAGGTATGCGTCAGTGAAATGCAGCAGTGGTACCTAAGACGACCATACTATTAAGATTCCATATCCTTGCAGCTAAGGTGGAGACACTGAAGAATACATACATTCGTCAGCTGATATTAATACTTTAGAATCAAAAGATAAACAAAAATCAGGCATCTCATATAAGTCATATAATAACCGGGCAAACAGAGAATTTCACCGTGGAAAGTAACCAAACTTGTTCCCCGCAAGCAAGATTAATAGGCAATTTTACAAAAATGCATTTACGCTCCCTAATGGTCATTTGCTTGCAGACGTTTCACCTGACATTTGCCCATAAGAGAGTGACACGTGCATTTCTTGGAAATATTACGCTCGTCAATCAACCATTCTGCATGCTGCATGCATCTCGTCTTGCACAGTCATTCAGGCCATCGGTAGAAAAGACAGACGAAGCAAAAGCTTTCGCTTTTAGTATCTAAATATGCATACCTTTATGAAGCAGTGTATGTTAGGCAAAACACTTTGTTGCAGAAAACAAGTTTCTTGAAACGGACAGCGACCTTTGAACAAGGTGATATAGCGCACCCTGTAAGAAATATTATCGAAAAATGTTTTCACATAAAAGTTTTTTAATTAAGTACAGAAATAGATATATTCGATATTATAGACACGGATATTACAGTCAGCCAACGCGACCGATCCTTGATAATGGTTCTAGCTGCGGATTGAAACTGTTTGAACAATTTTAGCCTTATAAAGTTCAGTGACTGGTTTTGAATTTTGATACATTTATTATGCCTTCATTTTCTAGAGACAGATTCTGAACAACGTAAAATTTTAAAAACAAAACAGTAAGATAATGATAGTAACTAAAGGTAGGTACAGTCAGCATCGATAGTAGCCGATAGAACAAGGCACCAAAAGTATCTGACATCCTAAATGACTTTTCAAACTATATGAATACAAACCTGTGCAGTTCGTGGTCAGAAATGAAACACATCTCTTTTTGTTTAGTGTTTACTTCTCAAGTCCGCTACTTTTAATGCTGACTGTACCTACCTTCTTAGCTATTCTCGAGCATAGTTATAATAACCGATACTTAATTTCATATTTCATCGCAAGCTATACTTATACAGCTGCACTTAGTTTGTCGTTAGTCAGTGAATGAATACCTAACGGGTTGCGCAAAATATTGTTCACGATATCGGAATGCAGCCCAAAGCCACAACCGGACGTGTGGGGCCGTGTCTTTAAATTACAATTTACTGGAAAATTATGGGCCGCGAAACAGTAATTTCCTGGTAAGTACACATACTTGGATTTGTATTAGAATGTAATAATCTAAGGTCTCTTGCAACAAGGAGCTTTTTAGACAGTTCAGTGGATGTTTACATTTGATTTTCAATTTCTTGCTTTTACAAATTGTTTAATTGCATAGGTATATCTAGTATCTACCTACAAATTGTGAAGTAAAAGTCCAAGGACCACTATAGCGAATGAATCTCAAGAATTGATGCAGGCACTACTTTGTAAAAACCATTTCCATTTTTATCACCCGGTTACACATGCTAGGAAGGATTTGTCTGAAGCTCCTTTAATATGTTACCGAAAAACTTGCACCAAGTGGTTTTATCATACATATTTTTGCACATACTGGATTGGATTGGATCCCACGGCTACCGATTTGGAAACTGCACGAGAAGTCTCAGTCACCTCAATAAACTAGTGGTTATTTCTTCAACTACTCCAACAGGGTATTAAAAGCAGTCTGATCGGAAATGCCTGCACTGTTTCGCCACAGATGACCATTACTTGTATCTGACGCGATCGGTAGCGTGAGTCACCACGAGCTTTATCCTAGTATAGGTGATATTATGAAATTGTAGGTATCTTAGAAATAGAAATATCTTCTGAGTAACTCGAACTTATTTGCCTCTGATGCTGCTACCAGCCAGAATTCTTATCACTTTTATGTTTAAAACTTATTTACGTTTCAAAAAAAGAATTAGTGAATAAATAGGTACTATAAACAGTAGTATAAATTCATATTCGATATTTTCGGTTCCCAGTGAATTTCCTAATAAAAGATCATTCAAATGTCATATATATATTTTTTAAATCCGCCCGTAAAAGCACACCCGGCATCTATAGTATGAATTTTCTGAGATGAACTTTTCGCTTTAGCCGTAATCTGTTAAACAAAGGCCTTTGTTTCTATTATTCCCGGCGGCTAGCTCCCGTTTCCACAGCACGTGCTAAAGTCTCAGTGTAGTTAAAAAGCAACTATCATGATAGCAATAAGGTTCAAATTTATTAAACAGTTTGCAGTATGCAGGTAACTTTTTTTGAAGATGACAAAACGTGTTATCTCCGAAAGGTCTTTTAATGGATTTGAACCTTATTATTACTATCATGATAGTTGCTTTTTAACTACACTGAGACTATAGCACGTGCCGATTAAACGGGAGCTAGCCGCCGTGAATAATAGAAACAAAGGCCTTTGTTTAACAGATTACGGCTAAAGCGAAAAGTTCATCTCAGAAAATTCACACTATACGACACTACGTGAATTATAAAACAACAACTCACATATAATGCACATGCATAAATTAGCCATTTTCATGATGATTAAAACTCAAAAACACTCAAGTAGCTTTTATTAAGTATTACCTACAAAAATATTAGCGTTCACTTCACACTTCCACGTAAAAATTTTAACGTCCTTGCAAGTGGCCCAGCCTTCCTTTTTCGGTGCAACACAGCCGCAGTGGGCCAACGGGTTTTTATCACCAAACGCGGAGTTTCGGACGCGAACATGCGGCGATTTTTATTCATAAAAGTGGTCCCACTTTCGCTTTATTGATAAGCGGCGCCTAAAAAGGAGAAAACATTTTAAAGTTTCGAATAAAGCTGACTTTTTCGGAATTTTATCTTTGGTCTAGATTTTGGAGTGTTTTAAAGACTGTTTTTGTCTACATAAGAAAGCTTGCTTTTTAGTCGCACCCCTTTACTTTAATCAGTAAATTATCCAACACGCTGCGTAGCAAAATTACCTTATCAACACGTTTGTCATGTAATCGTTAAGTGTGAATTGAATAATACATTTCTCAAAAGAAAGCCATCATTACCTTTTATATAATTTGCGCATTTACCGACTAATCGTTTTCCTTCCTCACTGTAACAAGTAACAGTAGTGTACCGATTGCAAACGCGTGCGCATCTAGCGATGCGTCCACGCGAACGCTAATGAACAATGGAATTCAATTCAATAATGATAATGATAGTATCGTTAATTCATTATTGTTGGTTGGTTTGCTCTTAAACGGATCTTTAGCACGCTGACGCGTTTAATGATGGGTTACACTGGCAGTCGTGTCTTCATTTGCAACATCTCGATGCGTATGTTTAAAACATTACTATTTAAACAGAGTTAACTCTGGACAAACTGCAATAACTCTATAATAGCTACATATTTACTATGTTCTACGTAGGTATAATATCAGCTTTAAATACCTTTAGTGCGTAGAGTATAGACAAGGCAAGATATAAAGAATTCAGGAGCAGTACCAACTCTGGGACACTCACAAATATCACCTTATACGAATTAACCCTATTCAAATGTATCTTGGCCCGATTCGATACTATTTCTCAAAATACTAGCTCTCCATACGATATGATCTTTAACAGAGATGTATCCGATCCATATCGTATCTAGAGCTATGTGCCGTATTCGTGAAGTTCGAATCGAGTCGCTTTTATTCATAAATTACATTTTCACTTACATAAACTAAAAAGAGAGTTACAAATCAATAAATAGATGCGAGAGAGTTACGAGTAAGCATGCTTTCAGAATCACTCTCCAAAGTCTCCAACAGATTTGCATACTTGTTCCGATTTAAATGCTCAATTTATGCCGCAGATAACACGGGTTCGTGTCTCGACATCAGATAGCATAGCAATCGTGTTTTCAAATATTGCAGTCAATTGAGATGGCGAGAATAACATGGCTAGTCGTGGGCGGGAAACGGTAATGAGGATGTTTTATTGATAATGTTTCTGGGTATCTTTGTTGGGAATCTTATCAAATCACGATACACGAAGACACGCACCATCAGAGACTTTACGTATTTGTATATGGGTCCTAACTACGACATGCAGAACTAAAATAAATAAAGCCTTGACACGTACTTCTTTCCATGGTCTCTATGTATACATTTTATACTATCATATTTTTAACGGTATTGCAACTTCAAGCAAACTTGAAAACTAGTCAAATTCACCTTCTGCCGCTTTCTCAAGTCAAATTGAACCCGCACCATGGTCATTGGTTTGGTCACACATCACGCACGCCTTAAAATAAAATCAATGTATATAACAATATTTTTTCCTGATCAAAAAGCAATCAATTTTAAATGCCTTTTTAGGGTTCCGTAGTCAACTAGGAACCCTTATAGTTTCGCCATGTCTGTCTGTCCGTCCGTCCGTCCGTCCGTCCGTCCGTCCGTCCGTCCGTCCGTCCGTCCGTCCGCGGATAATCTCAGTAACCGTTAGCACTAGAAAGCTGAAATTTGGTACCAATATGTATATCAATCACGTCAACAAAGTGCAAAAATAAAAAATGGAAAAAAATGTTTTATTAGGGTACCCCCCCTACATGTAAAGTGGGGGTTGATATTTTTTTTCATTCCAACCCCAACGTGTGATATATTGTTGGATAGGTATTTAAAAATGAATAAGGGTTTACTAAAATCGTTTTTTGATAATATTAATATTTTCGGAAATAATCGCTCCTAAAAGAAAAAAAAGTGCGTCCCCCCCCCTCTAACTTTTGAACCATATGTTTAAAAAATATGAAAAAAATCACAAAAGTAGAACTTTACAAGGACTTCTTAGGAAAATTGTTTTGAACTTGATAGGTTCAGTAGTTTTTGAGAAAAATACGGAAAACTACGGAACCCTACACTGAGCGTGGCCCGACACGCTCTTGGCCGGTTTTTTTACTAAATGTTATATGAAACCCGCATAGCAAGGTAGGTATTAGTTAGGTACATGCACCATACAAACTAGGTCATATTCGATGTGCTTATAGAACAGAATCTTCCTGTTAAATATTCCATTGTAAGTAATTTCTACGGCAATATTTTACTGCAATGAAGTGGAATGCCGCATTAAAGCTTGTGCCACATTTCGAAAATGCTGCAAATAAACTGCCAACGTAAAGTATAGAGCTTTCTCATTCAATTATGTGATCAGTATAATGGTCTTATGAGCCATAAAGAAATTTGATACATAGATAATAATATTGTAAGGTAGCTTTAAAGTGGCACCAATCCCGAAAGTCAATTGCGATGGTATGGACACGTCAAGCGCCCGGCGCGCCGGGGCAACATGACCCAGTTAAAATCGCAGTAAGCAACATTTAGGACACCCTAAAGTAACCTGCGGTATAAGCACGGTCGCGTCATATGGTGCATCCTTTTCACACATACAGAAAGTACTAAACCCGCAGGTGGAGAAACCAGGCCCCGTAGCCGAATGGCATTTGCGTATTTTCGCGACAGAGCCAGACTGCAGCGTTTGGCGTCGCAGAAATGCCATTCGGCTACGGGGCTTGCACAGATTGTCAGAGAAAATTCTAGCTGACCTGTATGACAGAGCCAAATGGCGGAATACCATTCGGAGGACCCCAAATGAGATGGGAAAAGGCACGAAGAATAAAGTTTTGCCCATTTCACTCAAATGTAAGTACAAGTTGTACATGTTGCTATCACTGCACTTAATCGTATGAGACAAGTGCAACCATAATGCCACGGTCACGAAATGTAAATCAAATTACCTGAGCCGGTCGCTGCAGATCGTGATGTTCCTGTAACAACAATTAAAATGTTAGCAAAGGAATAAACAATAATTATTTGTAAAGAGAAATGGCAACAAGCTAAATATATAGGTAGAAATTATGTCTTGTAGCGTTAACCCTACATTTTGGCATGGTTAATGAGAATCTGTATAGCAGCATACTAGTGTGATAAACTTTATCGGTGCGTCGCACTTACAAATAGTGTAAAAAGAACGGCCTGCCGTTATACCTATCGTTTATCACGCGACCATGCTTGCCTGCCTGGAGTTCATGTTTGGCAACACATCCCAGAATGTGCCGTATTACACACTAGCTTTTATATGAAGATATAGAAATTATGTACAATGTGTTAAATTTCAAAATTTGCTATATTTTTGCGCCTTTTTTAGAGTTCTGACTAATTAATAAAACCAAATCTTTTGAAATCAAAAGTCACATTTATGGCAGAATCTGTTGCATCTTTGACCAATAGAGATTGTGTACTCGTAGTTGCTAAAGTTCCGGTGCTCTGTGACAAGCCATACTCCCAAGCTGTTCTTACCATTTTTTGTTTTTGTGAAAGCTACCTAACACTTAACATTCGTAACGCTCTTGAACCCGCTCGATTATCTACGTACGAGCCAATTCTACGCATGCTGCCACAAATTACCCTCCACCATCAAGCCAGATTGGTACCTAATCGGAAAACCATAAGGTTACAAACGGCAAACGTGGTGCACATGAGAAGAAAGCTGTTACGTTGGGAGTGTATTGTCGCAATGATGAAAGCATTACGAGACATTTGAAGGGTTAACAGGCGAAAATTGAGACGTGCGTGACAGTTTTAGGCAATTTCGAAGTAGTTGAAGAAGCAACTCCCATTTCTACCTTACTTCTATTCTAACTAGAGATTATGAGTTCCCGGAAAAACCTGTCGTGTAAGTGTAAGTACCTAGGTTATTTATTGACGTAATTATGGTTTCTTGTTTATGGTAAACTTGAAATGAAATATTTATTTTTCATCAAGTAGGCATATTACAATGCGCATATGAACGTCAAATAAAGCTACGCCGGCTCTAACCCTACGCCTCAGCCTCGAGAAGATTTCAGTCGCCCTCAGTTGGAGGAGGGTATCCACTATTATCCACTTTAGTCAACAGTTATTTGTTTTACAAGGGGGCAAAGTTGTTGTTCAACCGCACGTGTCAAAATTGATACCCGAGCAAGCGAAAGATTCCATTATTGAACTGAAGTTCCAACAGTCAGCTTTGGGTATCAAGTTAAAAATCGTATTGAATTACTTTTCACTCGTGGTTAAAATGCGACTTTGCTATCTGTTTTCGTATAGCAAAGAGAGCCTTTACCGTTGGGGTGGTGAAAAAGTAGTTTTTGGGAGTATCAAAATAACTGTCTGATAGTGGTAAACGTTAAAGTTATTTTTTTATCCATTGAGCATCGAAATAATATACAAGTAATAATTTACAAGAACTGCATAACGTCTTGTTCACATAACTCACATAACTGTAATAAAATAAATATTGAATTACCTTTATCAGACTCGAGTAGGGACAAAAGATATCCAAGCTAGCCCGAAAAGACAGATTTTATGATTTATTCCTAGGTACCTACATGTACCTACACCTTAATTTTTTGTAAAAAAAATAAATCATTCTTTTATATACATCATTTTCCATACTTTTGCTTCTCAAATCTTTTGATTTTGTGGTAAGTGGTAATAGACTTAGATAGAGTTTAGTAAAATATGCACACGTCTTTGTGAAAAGTGTATAAAGTAACTACGACGTTATGCTTGTGAATGAATGTAATACCAAATACTACGATTTGCTTCTGAACTTAAGACTTTATGCCTAAAATATTCAGTGCTATGAGAAAAGAAGTAACATTTTGAGTGCTGAGTCGTTTTTTGGTGTCAGTATGAACTAAATTAATATCAGAGTATTTTTTCCTTGTTACTTATCCAGTCTTAAACCTTCAGATTACTATCACTTTAGAATCAGATTGAGCAATCGACGGTCACGTTCATCAAATAAAACTTATCGTGAACGTGGCAAAATTATACCCAGATGATTAGCGCAAAGCAGGACAAATCTTAGCCAGTAGAGACCCAGTACAGACAAATACAGTCTTTGTAACATTGTGATAAGAACTTGGTCATATCTTTGATAATCGGGCATATCTCTGTAGCGGTAGTTGTGAAATATAACGGACAATCGGGACCGAGATGACCGTGTTAGCTGCTTGTGTTTTGTTTTGTGTTCAACGTCTTGGCTCAGATACTGTTTGATAGGACGGAAGGTTTTGTTTATGTACCTCTCTATACCTAGCCAACCTACAGTACCTACCTACCACCTACCTATACAAATGATGTCCGTATTGCCCGTATAACACAAAGGTATATTCATATGTACATATAAGGTTCTACATACATATACCTAATATGCTGTTTCATGAATACTTAAATAATTTCAAGAAGAATGACCTAAAGACGAACGTTTTTTTTTTTGCTCTAGTAAAGAGAGAGAAGGTTTCTGTAACCTCCTAGACCTCCAAAAGATCTAAGTACAAGTACGTACCTACCTACAGTACCTACCTACTTCACTTCTTTCAAATAGAGTAGAATTAATAGGGGTGCCACCGTCTATGTAAAACGTTTTGCATATGGCAACTATTGAGATGTAAATGAAACAGTAAGTGTTGCTATGATAAATAAAAAAATAGTTCAATTTCCACTTTTTTTTTGTCTTCTCAATACAATTATATCGGTTAAAGCATAGATATCCAATTATCCATGACATTTATTTCTAGCTGAGCTTAGAATGGGAGCACCGTAAATGGTCACTTTATTAGAACTGTCGTGCATTCGTAATAAAAACATACAATTTCTTAATATGGCACGTGCGTTCCGAGAATTTAAAGTACCTATACATTCCGATTATGATATGTCGTGGATTGTGAAATTAGCAGCCATTGTAAAGCTATTCTAAGCATGAATGGTATTGATACAACTGAGTACACTGTTCCTGTGTTTGCCACCAGTGCTCCCGTGTTTGCCAATAGGTTGCATGAAATCCTTTGGGTCAAATTGTTGGGCCAGTTATGGTACCGTCCAAGCTTTATCACAGAATATATATTATGTATAATAGTATTAATAGTACAAGTATTTCCATATTTTTATATGTAATTTAAAGAAGCTTCGTTTTATACTTAGATATTTTCGACGCTAATTTTATTAGACTTTTGGTTCATAAATATATTAAAGTGTAAGCATTATTTCATATCATATACCTTTGTAAGTATTTTTAGAGGTAAACCAGTGAATCATGTGTTTGGTGCTCTGGCTAAATGTTTGATCTTAAATATACATATAAATATACACGACATGTCGTGGAGATGAGGTACCTAGAATTAAATTTATTTATGTAGGTATTAGCCTATTAGGACTTTAACTATATTTAAGATCAAACATTTAGCCAGAGCACCAAGTACTTACATACATTAGAGCACTAAAATATCGTACTCGGCGGGGGTCGAACTTAGAATTTTGAGTAAAAGTTTCGTCGCTCAAAAATGTTATATACGAGAGATGGGAAATATGTATGAATCTAGTGATAGGTAAAAAAGTAAATCGAACTGTCTAAATTAAAATATTGGCCCCTAATACCAAAGCTGGCACCGATTACAGTAATGAAAAGAAGTTCGCCATGGCACGATCCAATTATAAAACAATTGCAAACATGACAAATCGCCTAACGAGTTTCCACCAATGCAGTCAATCATTGACTAACTGATCCCACGATACCTACTACATTATTGTTTCTTGCTACACAGCCTAGATAACTGATGGACAAGTAATTTAGTTACGAAACGACTCCTTGTCAATGATATGTGATTTATAGTGCCGGATTCTGAACGAAATTACGGCAATGTCGTTATGAAATGTTACATGCTTATAAGTGTATCGAAATCTTATTACGAGTAGTAATTTACGTATCTTAGGTATTATGCTAGGTTTATTATGTTCACAGTTGATAACAACGATTTATAAAGCACGTACATATTTAATTTATCCGTATAAGTACCTACATCACTTTTTCAAATACTATCTTGCCCTATCAAAACCATCCCAACAACATCCTGGCTATGATTGCGGACAGACTTGACTGTCCGTAATAGTGCACTGTATTGAACTTCACAAAGCCCAGTAACAGTGTACCATTTAGTTAAGTTATTTATTGTATTACTAAATTTACTAACATAGTTGTTAAGTATTATTGTATATAACTAACATCTTATGAGCCATGAGCTTGAAATAAATTAAATTATTTTTTTAATTTAAAAGTGACTATTGTGGTATTTTGAATTTAAGCAGGGGTTGCTTAAATTCAAAATTAATCTTTTGTGCCCGTGTATTCTTTAAATAAATAGAATAAAAAATTACGCAGTAGAATCCTTTTGAACACATTTACATATTTGGCCTTCATTAATCATACGCAGACAATGTAAACTCGTTTTAGCTTCACACATATTAAATTTCCCCCGCTTTACAGCACAGCATACAATTTGCCGTAAATCTGTTTAATTTAATGTGACATTCGCCGTTAAAATGTACCCCATTTCGCTTACATTAAGGACGAAATTTACTCATATCTCTATACGAAGTACATGTTAAAGCGTCCTTATGCTTAAGCGAAAATGGAGTACTTACCTTTTGCTCGAGAACGGCACTAATAGTGTATTGAAAGATTGCAAAGTATGCATGTACGTAACCTAGTATTACCGACACGCATACACTCACATGATCATTATCGGGAACCAATCTGTAACGAAATTATCGGTAACTTTTGAATTTGCCTAATTAATGTATGGTATTAAGTAGTTAGAATAATTACAAATATTAGTAAAAACGAATGTTTTCGTTTGGAAGGCCATTCACTTTGGATGACTGAGCAAAAATAGTAGTAAGTAATGCATGTGGCACCTGCCAGACTATTACCTACTAAAATCCATAGGTAACATTTTCATATTACGCTGGTACCAAACATACGATCACCGTAGCCTATGGACACTTGCAACTCCAGAGGTGTAGTTGCGCGGTATCGACCCTTGAACCTCTACGACTTCGATTTATCACAGCACTGTTTTACACACGTTTTTAACCATAATTCATGTGTGTACTAAACAAACACAGTTATATATGTATGTATTTACATATGCGTAAATAACAAACCGTTTCTTTTGATATCGCCGACGATACCGCAGCAATTCGAACAAAAACACGTGTGCAAATCAATCCCATTCATTATAATAATGCATAAGTAATTAAATTGGCTGTTTCTGCTGTGTATGTGGGTCAAGAGCAGTATACCTACTTGTTTTGAGCAACATTGCGATTTATCTTGTAATTTTGTGGACGCTGCTTGATTTCGGTTTTGCTAGACTGTGAAAGATTTACATTTATTTATCGCAAGACTTTATATAAGTAGGTAAATTATGGTTGATAGGTATGCCACACTGCTCATTATTTTAGGATTACGATTAGGGCATTATATCAGCAGACTAATAGAATATAGATAAGTACCTGACAGAATTTATTTTCAACAATGCGAAGACCTTATTTAACTGGTGAAAACTGACTTTTCGTAAAAGTCGCAATTTGTGGAGTTGTTACAATCATTTGTCAAAATTTGACATTGCTATCCACAATTAGGCGACAAGTACAGTCTGACAACAAAGAGTAGAAATCAAAAAGTTGCAACATAGCGCGTAGTATAGTAGTGTCATCCCTTTCAAATCAATGTGTGAGAAAACGGGACGACTCTACGATGTTGCCACTTTCTAATTTCTACTCTTTTTGGTCAGACTGTAAACGATAATACATAGTTTGTATCGCGATCTTTCGATCCTGATAAGGAGAAAAAAAATGTCCCAAGATTTCCATACATTTTTCAAACCTTCCGTTACCGCCATACAAAATGTATGAAAAAATGGTAACAGAATGGGAAAAAACCTTGGGACACTTTTTTCTCCTATTATAATTGAAAGAGCTCGCGATTCTGAGTGGAAACCACATAAAAAATTCCAAATAAAAGAACCGGCCAAGAGCGTGTCGGGCCACGCTCAGTGTAGGGTTCCGTAGTTTTCCGTATTTTTTTCAAAAACTACTGAACCTACCAAGTTCAAAACAATTTTCCTAGAAAGTATTTATAAAGTTCTACTTTTGTGATTTTTTTCATATTTTTTAAACATATGTTTCAAAAGTTAGAGGGGGGGGGACGCACTTTTTTTTCCTTTAGGAGCGATTATTTCCGAAAATATTAATATTATCAAAAAACAATCTTAGTAAACCCTTATTCATTTTTTAATACCTATCTAACAATATATCACACGTTGGGGTTGGAATGAAAAAAAATATCAGCCCCCACTTTACATGTAGGGGGGGTACCCTAATAAAACATTTTTATCCATTTTTTATTTTTACACTTTGTTGGCGTGATTGATATACATATTGGTACCAAATTTCAGCTTTCTAGTGCTAACGGTTACTGAGATTATCCGCGGACGGACGGACGGACGGACGGACGGACGGACAGACAGACATGGCGAAACTATAAGGGTTCCTAGTTGACTACGGAACCCTAAAAAGTGGGGTGGACAACTTTGCAAAAAAAATGGCCCAGGTATATATCGACTGTTGATTTTTAAAATATGCAAAATTTTACAGCCATGGTTGTCGAAAAGCCCCGGTTACTACAATTTAATCGCAATTCTAAAAACAATTATTTTTTTGCGTGCTGCAACTCTTCAATTACAAGAAAAAAACATTGTTTACCGATTGTTTCATAACATCTCGTTGCATGAATGAGCCGCGGTAATGATCTAACTAAGCACACGAAACGCCTACTTCTTTCTAGCAAACAGTAGGATTTAGCGATGTGCCGTTTCCGATTTTTTCCCGAGAACAGAGAAATCTATCGGATACGTTTTCCGAAATTTCCGAAACGTTTTCTGGAAACTAAAACCTTTTTGTCGTAAACTCGACGAATACTTATGTTTAATCGCTTAAGTAAAAGAAATAAGACAGGTACCACAGAAACTTGAACGCAAAATACATTGTTATTTTTATGGTTGCTAACATTAAATTAAAGACCGGCAGTAAAATCTCACAATATTCTCCAAATACGTTATTTGAAGTAAAAGATGTACCTAAACTAAACGAAACAAACTATGTTTTCCACTTAAAAAATTGAGATACTTAATTATTTATAGTGCACAAAAGTTTGCTACTCAGCGAAGTCAGCGAGAACGTTCTCGAGGATGTTGGAATTTTTCTAGAAATTTCTTCGGAAAGGAATTTTCAGAAACGAGAACATTCTAATCGGCACATCACTAACATAGTAGGGTTTCGTAGGATATCTGCATAAAAGCGATAGTTATCGCCCAGCCGGTGAAGCGTTGGAACGAACATAAACACATTGGTTTGCATAATGTTTACAACCAGCATACCTACATATACTTAAACAGGTCCTATCTTATCGTTCGTAGCTATTTCTTGCATAAAAATAGCCCTATTATTATTCACACTACTTATTTCTTTCACTATATTTTATATAATTGTGCTGTTTATTATACATAATTTACATTTACAATTGAATACTTGAGAAATAGGAAAATACTTAGTAATAAATATCAAAACTAGCGAGGCATTCAAATCTTCTCGGGTTAAGGTGTAGGCGATATAGAGGCAGTGTATCTTCATTTGACATGTAGAAGATTATAACTTTGTTTATCTTTATAGATATACATTTATTTATTTATTTTCTCTAGGGTCAGAGGTGTAAGGTTTAGGCGACGTAGGTCTATTTGACATTCATAAGATAAGGATGAGTTACGTGAGGATGAGTAAGCCTGATTAATAGACACGCATGATTGCATTTATATGAAACCAAAAAGCTAAGGCGAGAGGGGATTAGTAGGTTCCCCTTTCGTTTGTCTAATACCAGCAAGTTTCTTCACTTATTCATTAGGTACCTCTGTACCCGTTCAGCACAGTTTGTATCCATTCTAATCAGGTTGTTTGCTTAGGCTAAGACAAACGTTACTGACCTACCTGGTACAGCTATTTGATTAGCTGTTCGCGGCAGGAGCGACAGAAAGAGGCCAGCGTGTTTTACTGCGTCTGATAACGCACACGTATTTTACTTGCGTTGGATTATATTTATGTGGCACTTTTAATCGTTAAACATGGTTACGGCTTTATCCTGATAATAAATAAATTTACGATACATATATACGAAAACAAAACAAAACCGTATACTTTTAGAGTTAACTACATACATGTGCTTTAAGATCAACCTACCAGAGTGTGTATGATTGTGAAAAATTTACGTACAAAGCAAAAAAAAAAACCTGTAATGATGAATGTACAGATGATCGAATACAATACACTAAATGTAATTAATTATGTAAAAGCTATTCATCAATTGAATGGCCAGATTTTAGCACTATTTTATTATTTAAATGGTTTACGACCATGGGTTAAAAATATTAAAAATATTAAATAACAGATTCAGCCAATATTATATGATTAGGTAGATTGAAAATTAAATACATTTTGCTTGACAAGGTTCGTTTATATTGTTCGAGTAAATTTTATTGATTTACTATACTAAGTAACAAATGTATATTTAATAAGATGATTGGAATACACTAATTGTAATTAATTATTGAAAGTCTATTCATCAATTGAATAAGGTACAGCGGGGCAAATCTCCACTGGGAGACAATTGTCACTAATGCATTTTTTCCATTATTACACTATGATGTTGAGTTCTACATGTATCCACTGAACACGCCTACCATATATAACTGCTGGACACTCTATTCATTTATTTAATAATGCCAACACTGTAAAACAGTCGAGATTTGCCCCGCTGTACCTTAGCCAGATTTTAGCACTATTTTATTATTGACGAATTCGCAAATTCTATTGATGGCGACTTTATACTAAGTACCAAATGTATATTTAATTGGATGACTCAAACTCTTTTTGGCTCAAATCATTCTCCGGTGACTCGATGACACGATTACCGTGACCGCGTGTGACCCGCCTTGGCCGCCTTCATACAATTGATAGTATCTTTCTCACGAGTGTTGGCAAATTAGTTTGATTTACGTATACATTACTGTTAAGAGGCTAAATTCTTCTCGAAAATGGATTAAGTAAGTACATCTACATATAAGTAATTTTAAGCATTTTTACTAGGGTTTTATTATTTAAATAATAATAATTTTCAGTTAGAATTAAAAGAAACAAGTGCAAATTACTGCAAAATACACTCTCAAATTATGAAAATCAGCAGAAACAAATTTAATTTTTAAAGACATTTGATTCTTTCAGATGCAATATACATTCGTCATTGCACCCATCACCCAATCGTACTACTTTCACAAGCATCTTTAATCTGTCGCGTAGCATTACACTCTGTAGGTTCACCTAAGTAAACGGCAAACAAAAAGTTGCAAACACCTTTAAAATGGGTCGTTGTAAAGGTCTGTTTACAATCTTCGCTTTGTTTACCGCAAACTTTTTTAAACAAGCTTATCGCTCGTTTCGGTGTCAACATTCTTATCGCGCCGGCTATATGCACGTATAATACATATCCTGTGTTTTTCTATTTGGCAAGACCCATTTATCACAAAACAGCGGGAAACATTGTCTTGTGCTTTTATCAGTGGTTGATCCCGACGGAGGATGTTTTGCCGGGAACTACACTACACTAGGTAGGTACTCCAGAAATACACATTTCCTATAGTATTAACATAATTGGCTTTTCAGACTGTCAATCTCAACTGAGAGCTAAAGGTAAGCGATACCGAGTGCGGAGTTGTTTTTACTAACTTCATCATCATCATCATATCAGTATTTTATCGTCCACTGCTGAATATAGGCCTAACTAACTTGCGTAAGTTCTTAGTCCAGTCACGTACTGATAAGTTTATACAGTGCTACGACGAAACAACATAAAGCTATAAATATTTACGCTCCTCTCTCCTCTTCTTTGCTCTTTTTAGATAACAAGGGTCGCTTCTATCCTTTATTCTTCGGCGCCAAAACGGTGTCTTGAAACGTTTCTTTTTCTAACTCTCATAAGTACTCGTTTCTATCTTTTTTTTCTGGCCCTTATTGGCACATAATAGTACATTACGACGTTTTTCAGTACATGAACCTTTGAAGTTTCGACATGGGCATTGGACACATAAATCACAAAGCAAAGTAACACCATCTGTACTCGTACTTAAAAATAAAATATGTATACTTAAGTACTTATGAATTTGACTTCAGTACCTATGAATTTGACTTCAGTACCTATGAATTTGACTTCATTCGCAGGTAGAAGAATAGTCTTAACAACTAGCGCCTACGCCAAATTTTTGTTTGCACAACGAAGGGCGTATTTATAATGCAAATAGTAAAAACCAATGTGGGAATCTTTACATTAGCTGTGATATTGGAAGAACATCCGGTTGGCATTGAGCGAAAGGTTGGAGCAAGAAGTGACACAGTTACTGTGGGAGAGTTGCATCAAGCCGTGATAACAATGAAGCGACGCGAATGAGGATTTAATTCACTTCAATATAAATACTACTTTTAGATATTTTTATAAATACATACCATATTGAAATGCTACATTTAGATATTTCCTAAACTGGTTATACTCAGGTGGTTGGTAAATATTTGCGCTGACGTTTTCTATTAGATGGTATTAGATATTGGCGATTAAACTGTTTGCCAAGCCAACAAAGTATACCATGTAAATATTTTGGCGTAAACTATCTGATCGTAGAAAGACTGACTTACATAGTAAGCTCCAAAATAAACAAAGTATGGCCATGGGTGTAGGCAACAAATGCAACAATCCATCCAGTAACAATGAAGACACAAATAAATAGACCAATGCAGTTAACCATATAATTGTGTCTATAGTTAGAAAGAAAACATTAAAAAACCTAAAGAAAAAAATATTAAAAACTGCCTAAAAGAAGATCACAAAACCACGATCTCAAGCTACTTAATTCGTCACGCAACCACAAAATTAAAAGGTTAACCACCCGTTATATTACGGTAACCGTTTCTTAAACACTTGGTTTTGGATTATATTATTATAATAGCAGACTATTATGTATGCAAACTATGCCAGTTGGTTATCTGCCGCCGCCAACGTGTGAGAAAAGTTGCGATAGTGTCTTGATTGTATACACATGTCTGTTATAGCTATAAACCACTGTACATATGTGAAAATCAATTTTTAGACCTGACAATTGATATATTCTCTGTTAGAAAATGAACCATATTTAATGGTATAGGTACTGCTAGATTCGGATCAAGTTCGCCATACATTTATATGCGTTTATACATATGTGTGTCGCTTAACTCAAGCTTAGGTAAATCAATTCTTGGGTAAATAAAGGTTGATTATATAAAAAAAGTATAATATGATTTGAAAGATAATAAACCATATAGCAGAATAGATTTTCACAAGCGAGCAGATAAGGAAGACCTAAAGCCACATGGTGGTCTACAGTGACCCGCGACTTGGAACGAGCCCAACTTACCCCGAAGACAATTCAGGACAGATTGTCCTGGCGCTTAAGAACGCGGAGGGCCGACCCCAAATAATAAGATTAAGGCAAAGAGAAACAAGAGGAGGATTTACCCAAGTTTGAAGTTAAGCGAGACATGTGATCTGTGAATTATGTGATTTTAGAAAATCGGCCTGGCTATAAAAATAGGTAAGTAGGTACACAAACTTTTTGGTAGTGCTTTGACTACTTACCATACCCTGCTGATTCAGCTGCAGCATTTACATAGGCGAAGCTGTGAAAATTTTGCCTAGGCACCTATCTTGGACATAAGAACCGCTCGTTGATGTCTTTTACATAACAATTCTAGGACTCTAGGAAATTAAGAAGTTTTTTTTTATCTTTATAATCATATCGATATCCTTCATGCTATGAATGCTATTTTATCATTTTTTACACGAGTACACCTCGCCTTGTTGCTCCAATATATCTAAAGGCGATTGGCGACTGCATGAGCATGCGTAAAACGCAGTTCAACGTCCCGAAGCCACCATCGCACAGACCATCAATTTGCCACCATAATCTACAGGTTGGCAACATACCCATTCTATAATCTGCAGGTTGGCAACATGCAATCCTCGCCATGTGGAGTGCGACAGCGGTGAAACGGTTATGGTAACCGTTCGACCGCGCATTGGTAACGGGTGTTTAAATTACTATTTTTGTCTATGGTACAGTTTTAACCGCTTATACGAGGCGGTGTTATGTAAAAAGTTCAAGTTCTGTGGTTTGTTTACGTTAGTTATCTTTATGGCATGAAAAAAAAAAAGTTACTGACCTGTAAAACCAAGTGTGTTTTTGCTTCGCTCTTAATAAACATAATTTGAGTGACACTCATTTTTCGAAAATACATCGATACTAACTTATCATTATATTGAAAACAGCCGAATTTGATAGCATTCTATGCTGACACATGTTCAAGTGTCTGAAATAATGATGTTTAAAAATAACTCTTCCACAATCAGTGTTATCAAATAAGCTGCAGACTTAGCTTGGACTGACTGTACAATAATTTCAGAAAGTAAGAGAACAAACAATAAGGTTACAGTGTCATTCGAAAGCAAAAATATCTCATCAGGCAGATTACACTCCACGTAGTAATTTTTAGGGTTCCGTAGTTAACTAGGAACCCTTATAGTTTCGCCATGTCTGTCTGTCCGTCCGTCCGTCCGTCCGCGGATAATCTCAGTAACCGTAAGCACTAGAAAGCTGAAATTTGGTACCAATATGTATATCAATCACGCCAACAAAGTGCAAAAATAAAAAATGGAAAAAAATGTTTTATTAGGGTACCCCCCCTACATGTAAAGTGGGGGCTGATATTTTTTTTCATTCCAACCCCAACGTGTGATATATTGTTGGATAGGTATTTAAAAATGAATAAGGGTTTACTAAGATCGTTTTTTGATAATATTAATATTTTCGGAAATAATCGCTCCTAAAGGAAAAAAAAGTGCGTCCCCCCCCCCTCTAACTTTTGAACCATATGTTTAAAAAATATGAAAAAAATCACAAAAGTAGAACTTTATAAAAAATTTCTAGGAAAATTGTTTTGAACTTGATAGGTTCAGTAGTTTTTGAGAAAAATACGGAAAACTACGGAACCCTACTACACTGAGCGTGGCCCGACACGCTCTTGGCCGGTTTTTATTTAATCTATGCCCGGGTGAGAGTCACGTAACCTTGATTCGAGTCGAAGAAAGCGTCAATTTAGCAAATCGATAATATTACCTACGAGAAAACGAGAATAAAGCGCCCGTAGACAAGGAGCCAGTCCCTCACGCTCCGAGACGAACGATGTGGAACTCTCTCTTAACTCTCTCTTTACTCTCGACCGGTCTGGCGCAGTCGGTAGTGACCCTGCCTGCTACGCCGCGGTCCCGGGTTCGAATCCCGGTAAGGGCATTTATTTGTGTGATGACAGATATTTGTTCCTGAGTCATGGATGTTTTCTATGTATATAAGTATTTATATATTATATATATCGTTGTCTGAGTACCCACAACACAAGCCTTCTTGAGCTTACCGTGGGCCTCAGTCAATCTGTGTAAGAATGTCCTATAATATATTTATTTATTTATCGCTCTTCCGCATCAGTGCGACACAACATTTTCATCACTTATAGACGGCTAGCAGTCCTCAAATGTGCGTTTATTTTCTCCAGAAACTTCCTCTCTCACACAGCTAAACTGTAGAGCGAATTGTCGCCTGCGGTATTTCCGGACAGATATGACCTTCTATACCTTCAATAATAGAGGTACAACCATCTTAAAGGACGGCAACGCACCTCCAACCCTTTGTATCGGGTGTCAATGGTCGGCAGTGATCTTACCATCAGGCGACCTGTCAATATGTTTGCTTCCTATCGCATAAAAAAAGATCGTTCGCTAGGGAGCGTTAGCGATTGGCCACTTGTTTACGTGCGTTTGAGTCTGAATCGAAATACTGTTCGGAATTTGAAAAGTAAAAGGATTGTGGGTTGGTCACGGTTGCCATTTGTTTATCGTATTATTTAGTTGATTGTTATCTAAACATTTGGATATCCGCATTTGTGTAAGATTCTGATGTAAACAATGTTCAAATATTTTGAATAAGCGAATACAAAGTAATGCCCTCTACCAACCCACCATACAAACATTTTGGCAATAAAATTTGAATCAATGGTACTAGAAAACAGGGCTGAGTTTTTTTTGTTTGAAAATCGAACGAATCAAAACAAAAGCAACTCGATTCTATTTAACGTAGATTCATATTTCATCGTAGGACCGTAGGTATTTTGTCCTAGTATTAGGAAATTGAACCCCAGGAGGATACATATTAAAATGAGATATTTATTTATACATGTTAACTTTTCCCATCATTTATGTAATTTCACAGTGCTTTAAGTATGTCTATCCGTCATGCTGTGTTAATTATTATGAATACTTATACAAAACAAAATAAAAACAAAAATTCTTCTTTTACCTTCTCATCATGAACCCATTTTTTGCCTGAGACGTTTTTGTGCAAACTTATCTTAGCAATTAAGTGAGAATTACGTTCGATTTTCAAATTCATGATACGCACGCCAAGCCTATGTTTAGACTTCGGTATTCTTACAAATACCTAGGAAATCGTGCCGCTACATTACACACCTCCTAAATTGTCGATTACGTGTAACGCTTAACGTTACAAGTAATCGTCATAACTCATTGGCTATCCGATCATGCGGTATCCTTGACATTTCCTACTTCGTGTAACTTCCTTTTAGGCTCTTGTTGAGTTATGATACGATAATCAAGTATTTATTAACTACTGGTTATGCTATTTCAGCACGGATACCAAGGGTCAGCTTTTGACATTTGCGCTAAACGCAGTAGTAGTAAGTAGTCGTGTTCTCTCTCAATCGTACCATCATGCAATACGTTAGGAGCCGGGTCAACTTCGTTTTCGTCTATTGTAAGTCATCCTTAATTCTGCCAAATTTTTCTCAAACAAGATATTTATCAAAATTATGACGTCTGTTTCGGCATTCAGGCGATCAGTCAAAATAAGAAGATCGTTTCAAGTTCCACCTTGTCTAATACTTCGGTTGCAAAATCATAATAAGCTAGTATTCATTCCCTGCTATAATAAACCGTGAATTAGATAAGCATCTACAATGTTGCAAAGCCAGGGTTTTAACTTTAAATGAATGCTCGTTCAAGTGACAAACCAATTAATTTTCACATTACCGGAGCTAAATGATGCGACCACACTCCGTTTCCTAGCGAGCGCACGCACGACACCTACTTACAATACCTAATAGCACCTACATTCATAAATAATTCGGAAAGCAAGAAACAAACTCGCTTATAGAGGGTTCTGTAGCATTAATAACTTCTACATTGTTCCTGTCAACTTTCAAATTATGAGACAAATATGTTTGCGACTCACGCCTTGTCTGTCTGAATTTATTTGAAGTTATATCAAACTTAATCCAAACGCGAAGTGGGCATCAAATGCATCAATTGGCCGCTGTTTCAATCGTCTTCTATGTAGTACGGTGATATGATTTCATTTTATTACATTTTTTAAAGATTTGACAGAAAGACGGTATATACTTACAGATGGGATGCGCTAACATCTACCTATTATCTTATTATTATTATTATTATTATTTGGAGCCTGTCGTGTCCCACTGCTGGGCAAAGGCCTCCCCCAAATTTTTCCACTTCTCTCTATTCAAAGCCGTGTCTGGCCATTCCTTCAAAAAGGAGTCCAGTTCGTTCCGCCATCGCTGTCGGGGTCTGCCAGATCCCCGATTTTCGGGCTCCCACTCCGTGGTGATTCTGCCCCACAACTCGTTCGGCATCCGGCAGACGTGACCAGCCCAGTCCCATTTTAGCTTGGCCGCCTTCCGAGCTACACCGATAATTTTCGTCTTGGAGCGCAGCGTGGTGTTCCGGACTCGATCCACCTATTATCTTGATATCCAAAATATTTCCGTCTCTGCTGTGGACATACCTGAAGTTAGGGGCTTAACTTATTCAATAACAGTTATCTACTACTGCTTCCGTAGTACTTACGCCTACATACATACATGTTTGTATTAACCCCTATCCCTAAATAAGTAAATATTTAAAAAAAACATTAAGTAGATGACAAAGTAGTATTTAGTTTAGAAACTGTCATACCAGATTCGTGTACGGAACCCTAAAATTACGCTACATCTGCTCCAGTAACGAAGGCCGTGATCGTTTTCACGGTACATAGCGCTTTGTTTTTGCTTTCGTCTGCTGTCATTTGTCATTTAGCGTTGTAATAGAAGATGCGTGATTTTCGTGAATGCTGTAGATCAATTCTTGTGTAAGCAATGCTATGAGAATGAGATTGTAAAGAGTCTGAAACGCTTTAGAAACACATCCTCCTATAGTGAGTCTACGTATAGTGCCGCACAACTAGTACCTAGTATTTTCACTACTAACTAAGTATCAGAGATAAAGTTTTAGTTTATGGTTAACCTACCGCATTACCTACAGCATTTTGCGTGCGACAGTAGTGCTTTGTATCTGGAAGAGCGTATAACCGTGCATAAGACTAAAAGGTGCAAAACCGCAAGTTGAAATCGCTTTAATTTCAAAAAGTAAAACATTGAGATGTCCCTATCATACTCACATTGCTTTAATAAGAAATACTATAAGCATCAAACCCTGATCAATGTAGGAACTGTTGCCAACACACCGTTCGTTCACAAGTGCACTGGTTTCGTAACGTCATCTAACCGATCCGTTAGATGCACAGACTACCGTTACTGCGATGCCGAAGATATTTGATATTTCGAAACCGACCAGATATATAACTGAGTCAACAACGACGTTGAACGCGTCTTACGCGAACGCGTTTAATTCGTCAACAATTGTTGATTGTTGACGCGTTTTTATGATAACCCGAGAGAGCGTCAAGCGTCAATGAGGTGAATACCAGAGATTATACCTACTGGTTTGAAGAAGAATCAGAAGAAAAACAGTATTTAATAAATAATAAAGGTGGGGTTAAATCATACATACGAGTATGTTTATTTGTATTTAGCGTGGGTACCTATCTAATGTACGATACGAGTCATACGAGTAGATTTTTTTGGTAAACAAATTCAGCGCCATCTATAGCTTTTCAGTGTTTGTGGTGGTAAAAGAGAAATTAATATTCAATTGTTTCAAATTTGCATAAAACTATCGGGGAATGAGACTCCATTTTTGCTCCCAAACAAATAGTATTTTTAGTAACAAATATAGCGTTAGATGTTGTTTATATCTGCAATGTTTCTTTTATTGAGTTGTGCTGTCACGTAGATGTTTTTAATATACAAAAAGAAGAGCTATCGTACGTAAAATGTGCGTTGCGTGGTCTACGTACATCTTTGTAAGTTAGCTGCATGTCTGAGCCTCGGACATCAGATAAGAGTGATCTCTTTATCTCTATACAATGCATGGTCAATCTATCGAGCGTGTTTCCTTCATGATTATGTTTTTTATCGTCTGTAGGATGTTACATTTTTTATTGCCGTATTATTCTATGTATTATTTGAAAGATGGCGGGTTTCGTCAGACAGTTATTGTAGCAAGTTGCGTAGAAAGATTAAATTTCACTGATAAAATAGGTATTTTAGACTAAGCAATCGCCTTGAGCAATTGGGATAGGTACATAGGATTCACTCTACATATTTAAAATAAAAAGATTTCCCGGCCCTGTAAATAGGCCCAGCCGGGATAAATAGATCCAGCTTTAGGTACAAACACAGAATAAGTTATATAAAAGTACAATTTTAGAGATTCTGAGAAAGCGTAAAGTAAGCGAGTAGAAGAGAACCCGCGATCTAAAATCGCTGCTGAGATACGAAGAGTGTGGTGTTGAAGTTCAGCAAAAGAGACCTTCGAGGTCGAAGGTCACGGCCAGATGGCCGAACTTCTGGTGAGGTTTCGAATGAACCCTAAATGACAGCGCGGCTGTCAACTGTGCGAACTGTCAAGAAAGCTTGTAAGCATGGCTAGTGACAAAGTCAACATTAAACATATGAATATGTACAGTCACCGGCATAAAAAAGTGATGATTTCTGTAGTCAACAACACAGCTGTGAATACAAAGTACAAAAACATGTATATACACCTTAATGTACAGGCAATAAAGTTCTGTATACATATTTTTTGGCACTTTGTATTGACAGCTGTTGTTGACTGTACCTTGTCATATTAACGTCATGTATGAAATGTCATACGAAATAGTCAAACGATTAAAAGCGACAAGGTACAGAAATCATCACTTTTTTATGCCGGTCCCTGTACTTAACAATTTATGTTAATTTTAAATTATGGATTTAAGTACACCTATTGTTCAAATATTTTAATATATTACCTATTTAGCCTAGCACACTAGCATAGTAATAAAGCTATTTTATTTTCCAAAGACACAAAGTCTCACGATCTCGATCTAGATAGCAGGTGTGAAATTGCAGGAAAGCTGAAACCCGAGAGGTAATGACTGACACAAGTGACACAGAATGCTGACACTGACATAGTCATAGGGCTTACGGCGAAATTATGGTCAAAAGCTGCACTTTATGCAGAAAGCAAGCCACTTTGCACAGTGATACTAGGGACCAATACAAATGATTTCATCCGAGGAAACACGATTTTCATCCACTAGAATTCAAGATGGCGGACATTTTCCAAAATGGCGGCCGCATATTTTAAAAAAATTATAGAATCATAACGGCTGCCCCGATTTTGATGGTTGGGGTGTCTATCAGTTCGTATTGAAGCGTTTATTAATATAAAAAATTAAAACCATAAAAAAATTAAGATGGCGGCCGAATAATAAGAAAAATATGAAATTTTCAAACTTTTTTTTTCATTCTCGTGAAATTTACCAATAAATTTTCTATGGTATGGCCACATTTGTATGTATTTAAATTAAACCTGATAATATTATCTACATAATAAAATAAAAATTATGAAAATCCGTTGAGTAGTTTTTGAACTATACCCATTTCAAATGGAGCGCGCGGATTTGAAAGACGTTTTTGCACGTGATGTAAAAAAATTTGGAATCATAACGGCTGCACCAATTTTAATGGTTGGAGTGGCTATCAGTTTGTATTAAAACATTTATTCATATAAAAATTAAAATCATTTAAAAAATTAAAGATGGCGGCCGAATAATAAGAAAAATATGAAATTTTCAATTTTTTTTTATTCTCACGAAATTTATAAATACTTTTTCTACGATATGGTCACATTTTTATTTATTGAAATAAAATCTTATAATATAATCTGCAAAATAAAATAAAATAAAACACTAAAATACGTTCAGTAGTTTTTGAACTATACGCATTGCAAATGAAGCGCGGCGGTTTGAAAGACGTCTTTGCACTTGATGTGATGCATCGGCATCGTATCGTTTCGTACCGCTATACACGCAAGACTGATTATTTATTTTGGTCGCAACTTACTATATTACTATTTAGAATCAATGTTTTTAGTATTTATATACTTTATTAGTTTTTTATTCCGAGTTTAGGTATATTTAGATAACCGCCGTAAACTTTGATGGTCATAAATCATAATTTTTATTTTAATACGTAAAAGAACTTAAATAGGTACACATAACATTTGTATCACTTCTCCTTTTCAAGGCTAGAGATAATCTCCGACAACTTCTGTAGGGAGCTACTGAAACATATATTAATACAAAACTTATTTTTTGCTTCTCGTCTAGGTCATACTGAAAGATAAAAGAGTCATACATACATAATATCAAAATACAAGAAAATAATGAATAAATAATAATTTATAATATCATTTTTACAAAATATTTACTTTTTATTTTGGCAGCTGCCTTTCCAAATGTTACATTGCATTATTTGCATTGCGCAGGGTAGATCCACAACACGTACAGTGCATTGTTTCGCAGCCTTTTTCAAAACCGCAATTGTCCAAGTATACCCTATCTATACCATATCTCCCAGTTTTCAGATCACTGCAGTACCCAACTATCATTGTATGTCTTCCAACCCCAGGATGATGGCATAGGCACAGAAGTAATATCCAGAATATGGGGCGTTGTTATACGACACGGAGCGCAAGTGCTGCCGATGTTGGTTACTAATTTATTTTTGGTGGTAAACAGATTCTTGCTCACCAAGTTCTGGTGAACTTTTAAGTATGGCGATTATTCCTCCAAGAAGACTTTGTAGTTACTGCGATGTTTCTATCAAACCTGGTATAACTTCAGGGGGTGCAAACAATGTTTTAGAACAAGATTTTTTCCTTTTGTATTGAAAAAAGAAGTGGTGTCAGACGTAAAGGCGTGAAAACCACGAACAGCAGTCGGTCTTCAAGGTTCCAAAGTGTTGGCTATTAATATAACTTATACTCTGGCAGGTTATTCTCATTTTAAATATTAAGAAAATATACTAGATAAGACTTGGAAATTTCCCAATATAATTAGCTCCATAGCTCCCATGCTTAAATGCCAAATTGGGACCGTTCTTAACATATATTTTAGTGAGCAAGCATGGACTCAGGCCTGTTTACCGGTATGGTTTGGTGGCTTAGGCATTCGTAAAGTGTCGTTTTGTCGACATCCCTGCTTCCATTAACATCACGTCCGATCTCGCAGGTAACATCCTGAAACCCTCCACGGCTACAAACTGCGAAATAAACTCAAACAACAAAGGGCATGGTACACTCTAGTATCCGTTACCACCCTGAACTCACTCGAGGCCTCTTCATGAGGCAAAGACCTTTCGAGGCTCTAAGCTAGGTCCAAACCCGAATCTGGCCACTGACTTTACGTCTATCCTTCGCCCGTACTTCAGACTCCAGTAGTTTTTATTTAAATACCAAGACATCTGTATCGGAAGATCTGATGATACGCGTGAGTCCCTGTTCCGCCATATCTTTTGCGCGAGGTACAATGAGGCTATTAGCTTCTTCCAGTTACGTTCCTATGGTTTGCCCTGAGCAAATGTTCTCTGAGGAAGTAAATTGTTTAGAAAAAAAAATACCACACTAATAACATCAACAGGCTACAGTTTCTGGAACAAGCCTTGTTATATATGATCAGCAGACTCCACATTTATCGGTAAACTTGGTGCGCAAGGAACTGTTTCCAACCAAAATTAATAACCAATGCCGGCGGGATCAACATCGTCAGCACTACAAAAACATACGCTCTTTGTCGTATAACAAGCAGACCATCTTGAAACGTAGACTAAATAGACGAGAAGCAGAAAATAAGTTATTTTATACATAGATATTTCTGTAATCCCCTACAGAAGTTGCCGAAAATTATCTCTGGAGTCCTCGTAAAGGACAATTGCTATTAATACAAATGTTATGTTATGTGCATTTAAGTTCTTTTACGTATTAAAATAAAAATTATGACCATCAAAGTTTACGGGGTTATTTAAATATACCTAAACTCAGAATAAAAAACTAATAATGTATATAAATACTAAAAACATTGATTCCAAATAGTAATATGGTAAGTTGTGACCAAAATAAATAATCAGTCTTGCGTGTATAGCGGTACGAAACGATGCGATGCCGATGCATCACATCAAGTGCAAAGACGTCTTTCAAACCCGCGCGCTTCATTTGCAATGCGTATAGTTCAAAAACTACTGAATGGATTTTAATGTTTTTTTTTATTTTAGTTTGCAGATTATATTATCAGATTTTATTTCAATAAATAAAAATGTGACCATATCGTAGAAAAAGTATTTGTAAATTTCGTGAGAATAAAAAAAAATCATATTTTGCTTATTATTCGGCCGCCATCTTTAATTTTTAAATGATTTTAATTTTTATATGAATAAATGTTTTAATACAAACTGATAGCCACTCCAACCATTAAAATCGGTGCAGCCGTTATGATTCCAATTTTTTTTACATCACGTGCAGAAACGTCTTTGAAATCGGCGCGCTCTATTTGAAATGGGTATAGTTCAAAAACTACTCAACGGATTTTCATAATTTTTATTTTATTTTGTAGATAATATTATCAGGTTTAATTTAAATACATACAAATGTGGCCATATCATATAAATTTTATTGGTAAATTTCACGAGAATGAAAAAAAAAGTTTGAAAATTTCATATTTTTCTTATTATTCGGTCGCCATCTTAATTTTTTTATGATTTTAATTTTTTATATTAATAAACGCTTCAATACGAACTGATAGACACTCCAACCATCAAAATCGGGTCAGCCGTTATGATTCTATAAATTTTTAAAAATATGCGGCCGCCATTTTGGAAAATGTCCGCCATCTTGAATTCTAGTGGATGAAAATTGTGTTTCCTCGGATGAAATCATTTGTATTGGTCCCTAGTATCACTGTGCAAAGTGGCTTGCTTTCTGCATAAAATGCAGTTTTTTTCCGTAAGCCCTATGACTAACATTGGACACTCGAGACAGCTGGACACGTGGGCTGACACTTGATACTGAGCAACAGAGTTGGGGTTCCGGTTTTTGAAGATTTCTCACCGTCTGAATATTAATAATAAGAGATTTTCATAGACGAAGTTTCGTGAGACATATTCAAATATTTAAATATACCTACACACACAACACACGGTCACGTTATGCGATAATATGCGACTGTCTTGCCAATCGCGATATATTAACGTGGGTTTAATAATATTAATATTTAAATATAGGTACACCCGCACCTATATTTAATAATTCTAAAATAATTCAATTCAATTCAAAAATTTTATTTTATTTCAGGCAAATGACCCATAGATATACAATTAAACATGACAATAAACATAAAAGCACAACATTTAAACATTAAAAAATCGTCTATAAAAATAATTCATAATTATTGTTACATAATTTATATAATTATGTACATGTTTAGAAGAACCATCTGAACCAAGTAAAATGATTAGTAGTATTAGTACCTATCGCTACTTGCATAGTAATGGACCATGATAGTATAGTATAGATGCTGTTTTAAAATAAATTAAGTATAATAAAACGTTGTAACATCTCAGAAAAAACATAATGCGGTAGATTATGAATTATCTGTGGTATAATTTAATTCCGTAAATATTTGATCATTTTCCTGGTAACTGTAAGTTGTATCGAATTAAGAGGGGGTAGAGCAGGGAGAATTTTCAGAATCTGTCAAATTACCCCATTACACACACAAACACCCTTCACTCACACTACCTCAATTTACTGTGAAAGGTCAGTGACCCTAAATTTTTTTCAAGAGTGTTATTTTGAGTTTGTAGTCAACTACTGACCTCCTTTGAGAAATTAAAACTGTAAAAAAGGTAGCATACAAGAAGACAGAGAAAAAATACGCATCATCTAGCTTTCCTTCTCTGTTCATGTCTCATGTGACTTAAATTTACCTAAATATGTAGATAACGTTCCTTATTCAATTGATTGTTTATCTAGGTATATTTCAAATTACTTTGCACTTCATTTTGCGTTACTTTTCTATACTTAGATTAAAAATCGTCAGCCTGCCTATCCCCGCAAACATTATTCAAAGACGTGTGTGAAGGGCTAAAGGCCGATACCTCCAGGCAGACAATTATGGTCGCGTGATAAATGATAAAACATCAGCCCTATCACACTATTTTGTAAGTGCGATAGGGACGGCCCGATGTTATACCATTTATCGCGCGACCATGATTGCCCTGCCGGTCTTCGGAGGCCTGTGCATATACATACGTAATGCACACATTACGTATATGCGGGGTGTATTAAATTTGATACAAAAATAAAGTATGTGTATAAAATAAAAACCTAATGAATAGAGTACAGCTATTTAGCAGCAGTCATGTCAGAGACACAAAGAAAGAGGGAATACCGACGCATATCTTATCTTATCCAATACTGCCATCGGCATCTGCATCAGACTCTTGATCTTACCCAATTTCCGAGTCCCTTCTCTTAATTTCAGTTCCTTGAGTTGAAAATGTTGAAACTCATACTTAGTATTAAATAAACCACAAATACATATAAAAATCACAATATAATTTTAAATTATGGCTTAGGCCCTGTACCAGTTGCAGTCGCCACGTCTGTAAAGCCCCTTGTAGTTTCTTTTAAATGGCTAAATACCTAGATGTCATGTCATACACATCTGTGATGTAACTGAAAATTAAAAAACATCGCTCAGAGATAAGGTTCAAATTAGCATGGCAAAAAATTTAGTGCAGTCAAAATACCATCAAAATACGAAAAAGCATATGTCAATGTCAATATCACTGCCGTATGCCGTATTTCAGGCCATAAGGGCTGTTTTCTCAAATATGAAAAAATCTCAAAAGCAGAACTTTAAATAGTATTTTATGCAACAGGCGTTTAAAGGAGATCAAAAAAGACGAGTGGCGTGGGTAACAATTTGAGGCGAAGCCGAAAATTGTTATTAAGACGCCACGAGTATTTTTTGACTCGGTTAAACACCGTTGCATACAATACTTTTTCTACGACCATGCACTTAGTTTTTAATAGGTTTCTTGAATAACTTTCGTGAAATTCACACTGTTTCCTGTATTTTGACGCAAAGGTTTGCACTGTCAGCTCAGCTGCCCAAAGCCTTCCGCGCACGCGCGCCGTATCGTTATAAGGCGATGCCATGGTTACAGAGCCAAACAATGCGTTTTCAGTTTTTTCGATACTGCGCGCATGCGCGGAAAGCCGGCGGACACTGGCTTTGGGGAATAGACTTTTATGTAGGGTTTTAAAGATCTATGCACGACCCTGTAAATGACGAATAATAGTTCGGGAGTAGAAAAAAGACTTTCTAGGAAAATTATTTTGAACTTGATAGGTAGAACAATTTTTAAAAGTTGTACAAAAAAAATCTGAACTAAGTTTGTAACTATATGAAAAGCATTTTTTATCTTAGATTGCATATTTTATATGCATATTATCGTAACGAATTTTCTTTCAAATAAAAAGAGAATATTAGAATAGGTTGACGGTGTCTCCGTAAACTGGGGTTACATTGACCAATTTGGGAATTTAAACTTCTCTAGCTTCTACATTTAATGGGTATTTTTACCCATTAAATGTAGGAGTTAGAGAAGTATAAATTCCAAAATTGGTCAACGTAACGTAACTAAGGAAGAAAAAAAATGGGACCATCAACTTTTTCAGTCTTTTCCTGCTAAAAATCTAAAAAGGTAACAAAATAAGTGATATCAGGATTATTGTTTTCTGTCACGATGCCTGCACGTATGAAATGTTTCTTTTTAACCCAGTGGTTGACTGGTAGAGAATGCCTTAAGGCATTATGTCCACCATTTGTACTTATTTTTTTATGTGCAACAAGGAATAAATAAATAAATAAAATAATGTACGCAGAAAAAAAACTATGTGATCAAACATAAACTGAAATTGGGGTTACTTTGATACACTATATATTTTTTTAATGATAATCGAATGTAAATCCCTTACAAAAGTAGTTTATGTCAAGAAAAGATAAAAAAAATGGTTCGCAGTCAAATATTACAACTCTTTAACGCTATTTTGGGGTTACTTTGATCAAGAATAAAAATTAACATCTTCGAAAAACTTTATTTGCAATTATTTCAATATTTATCACAAGAAGCGATCAAATTATCAGCCTCAACAAGTACCGTGACAAAATCAGACAATAATTAACTGTGTCATTATGGTCAATGTTACCCCATGCAAGTGATCAAAGACACCCCACAGAGTAAATCATTAGTAGTAAATACCTAGTTTGACTTTATGATACAAAATTCAATACAATGGTATAGCTAAACACATTTCTGGCAACCTAATATTCACTGTGAACCTTTTACTTTAATACCCACTACGTTAGTTTAAAAGTTTATTTAAACATGAAAAATAGCAACAAACTATGCTTATATTTTGACACGTTATCCGCACTGCCCACGACCATACTTATTCACCGCGTCAGAGCACCATCTAACTATAAAGGTTGGTTAAGGGTTATCATAATATGTAGATTTCATTACCGACCACTCATAACATATTAAATCCTTATTTTTTGGTAAAATAAATATAATACGCTCGTGACAGGTCATATTTTGTTCGCAATCCGAAAGAGTCAACCCTTTTCCCTATTCACCCCCTTCCCGACCCTATTCACTCCAACGTTAGGGTGAGCGAAAATTACTAAATAAAACGACATATTTTCAAAGACAAACCGAAGTTCACACTGCCGGAAGATTTTTTTTGTAAAAAATTAGCATGGCACATATAAAAAAACTGCTATCGACGTTCAAAAGTCGGTTTTGGCCCTATTCACCATAAATTACGTTAGTTTATACCCGTTCCGACCCCATGAACCCAAAATCTTCAGAAAACGATGTACTATGTAGCCCAATTTTATTTGGTATTTTGGAGGTAGCTAGTAAAAATAATTTAGTTTTACAATTGTGCGAAAATAGATTCTCATTTGGCCGGTTTTTTTAACCTGGCCTGGTGGCCACTGGTAATAACGTTAGCTGCGTAAGCTGAAGACCCGGGTTCGATTCCCGGCTCAGCCACCGTGGGCCTTGTCGTTTTTTCTTTCGTGTATGATATCTATTTCAATATATGTATGTACTAGCTTTTACCCGCGGCTTCGCCCGCGTAATAAAAGTATTCTTATTGAAACGTTTACAAAAAATAAGATTTTCATTTGGATCCGTAGGTTTCTTTGTAGGTACAGATGTCCGCGATTATTTCGATTAAGGTAAAGCGGGGCAATTCTCGACTGGAGGGCCATTGTAACTGATCTATTTGCTGTACGGTCCGGTTTTGGCTGACTGTACCTTACACATATTACTATTGCTTTGAAATAAATTCTTGCAATGATTGTAGAATTGTTACAAAGCGACCACAGCGTAGGTAGTAGGTACGAATATGTATGTATTTTACCTATTTAAATATTTATACTGGGGAAACTTCATACAACCCACATAGCCAGTATCTCGACGCTATGGTCGGTAGGGTAGAAAGTACTTCCTTGCATTATCGCTTACAATTTTTTCCATTTTGCTTATACTTATTGCAAAATTATAAAAGGCAAGCAAACAACGATCTTCTTACAGCACATTGAATGTAATAGTTATTACGGATGGAGGATACTCGCCGATGCCTACTTACTAATACCTTCCCACTGAGCCACCTGCATTTTATCCCCGTCCCCGTCCCCTATTTCTATCCCTATCCCTATCCCTAACCCTATCCCGTTCCGTCCCTGTCCCTGTCCCTGTCCCTGTCCCTGTCCCTGTCCCTGTCCCTGTCCCTGTCCCTGTCCCTGTCCCTGTCCCTGTCCCTGTCCCTGTCCCTGTCCCTGTCCCTGTCCCTGTCCCTGTCCCTGTCCCTGTCCCTGTCCCTGTCCCTGTCCCTGTCTCTATCCCTATCCCTATCCCTAACCCTATCCCGTTCCTGTCCCTGTCCTTGCCCCTGTCAAATTATTTATTTATTTATTTATTTGAGAAACAAACAGTCGTTTACAAATATTGTTACAATTTTTTCTTAAATCTAGACTTGGAGTTTCCTTATTTTTTACAATATTGCAGTCTATATAAAAATACTACTTTCATGGGTAGATTCACGAGAGCCAGGCAATAGTCTATATTTTTATAATTATTATATTAACATCAAGTTATTCTCGCCAAGTTTCGCGAATCGTCCCATTTTTTTATTTTGTTTAATAATATTTGTGTTTTACCATATAAGTGTTTTGGTTGTATTACACTGTAAGCTTATATGTGAAATAAACGAAATTGAAATTGAAAAATTGAAATAGGTGTAGGTACATGAAGATTATAAAACTATGTGGGTAGGTACTTAAATGTAAAAAATTATGGGTACTAACATAATTACCGGCATTACGAGAACAGTAATTTAGAAAATTAATGACCGAAAATACATTTTATTGAATTAATGGAACTGTTAAACAAATCAATTTGATAAAGTTTTTCATTTTCGTTAAATAATTTACAAACACGTGTTATAAATACATTTTGTACATAGCATGTTCTACTAAAGGGAATGGAAAATATTTTCTTCTTCTGACAAAGGCGCTGACGTCTACGAGGAACTTTTAAATTAATTTGCTGTAATAGTTGGGGGACATCTAACACATTGTTCATAATTTTGAAAAGTAGGACAGAATCTACACAGTCTCGTCGACTAGAGAGAGTTTGGAGTTTATGATGTGCCAACGAATCATTATAGTTAAGGTATGTGTGACTGGTTCTGAAATCAAGGGTTCTAATTATCATGCTAGGAGGTGAACTATAAAAAATCCTTTCTTAGTGCTCCTCTAAGGAACTTCCGTGTTAATTTGAAATCTCTTGAACCAGAAGTAAAGATAAAAACTAAAGCTATACTTATGGCTATTTTGGATATTTTAACCTCATTGCACAACAACAGGGGAGAATATTTCTTTTCCACCTCATTAAATTTTAAAATCGTTGTATTTATCGTGATCAGCGACCCGATAAACCATAAAAACGATACCCATATTGTGCTTTTGACTTTACCCCCTTTGCACCCCTTTAGGGGTCAAATTTCTTTAGAAATCCTCCTGTGAAGTTTCGAATAAAATAGTCAAACTAATCTTGTTTCCCCATACAAACTTTGAACCCCCATTTCACCCTTTTAAGAGGAGAATTTTGAAAAATCCTTTCTTAGTGCTCCTCTACGCCATATAAGGAACCTTTGTGCCAAATTTGAAATCTCTAGGACCAACAGTTTCGGCTGTGTGTTGATATGTCAATCAGTCAGTCAATATCTTCTTTTATATATTTAAACCCCATTGCACCACAACAGGGGAGAAGGTATTTCACTTCCGCCTCGTTAGATTTTAAAAACGTTGTGTTTATCGTGATCAGCGACCCGATAAACCATAAAAACGATACCCATATTGATTTTTTGACTTTATCACCCCCTTTTCACCCTTTTAGGGGTTAAATTTTCAAAAAACCTGAAACACGTAGTCAGCCATATGTCTTAAGGAATCTTCCTGTGAAGTTTCGAATAAAATAGTCAAACTAATCTTGTTTCCCCAGACAAATAAATGATTCTGTATTCTGTATTCTGTAAACTTTGAACCCTCATTTGACCCCCTTAGGAAGTGAATTTTGGAAAATTCTTTCTTAGTGCTCCTCTACACTATATAAGGAACCTACTTGACAAATTTGACGTCTCTAGGACCAGCGGTTTCGGCTGTGCGTTGATATGTCGGTCAGTTAGTCAATATCCTCTTTTATATATTTTTTTGATATTTAAACCCCATTGCACCACTACAGGGGAGAAGGTATTTCACTTCCGCCTCGTTAGATTTTAAAAACGTTGTATTTATCGTGATCAGCGACCCGATAAACCATAAAAACGATACCCATATTGATTTTTTGACTTTATCACCCCCTTTTCACCCTTTTAGGGGTTAAATTTTCAAAAAACCTGAAACACGTATTCAGTCATATGTCTTAAGGAATCTTCCTGTGAAGTTTCGAATAAATTAGTCAAACTAATCTTGTTTCCCCATACAAACTTTGAACCCCCATTTGACCCCCTTAGGAGGTGAATTTTGGAAAATCCTTTCTTAGTGCTCCTCTACACTATATAGGGAACCTACGTGCTAAATTTGAAATCTCTAGGACCAGCGGTTTCGGCTGTGCGTTGATATGTCAGTCAGTCAGTCAGTCAGTCAGTCAGCTTCTTCTTTTATATATTTAGATGTATGTATGTGAACACTTTATTGTACATAAGACAAGTTAGGACATAAAAATACAGTATAGTTATGATGTACAAAGGCGAACTTATCCCAATAAGGGATCTCTTCCAACCTTTGAGCGAATTGAAAATTTATTATTTATATAAACTTGAAAAAGAACAAATCAAAAATGATTCAATATAATAATTTTATTTCTTCCCTAGTTGTATACTTTCATACTTATGATTTTTATTTTAAAGTAATCCGTCTATATTATAGCAACCATGGGTGATTTTTGCGGACTTAAGTAGAAACGTGGAGGTAGACAGAAGTGTGAATGTGATTAACATTTCTAAGTGTTAATTTCTTGTATCTAGTCTAACTACGAAGCAATACATTGACGTATAAATTGCGTCCATGTACAGAGAGGTCATTCATAAAAATACCACTTTAGGTAAGTTATATATATTTTATACAATGTGACAAGCATTGACCACACATCCCAATTCACCCCTCTTCCGACCCTAATCAGCCCCTTCGTAAACCTATTCACCCCCTTTGCGACCCGATTCCCCCCATTCCTGATCCCAGTCACCCCTCAGGCCGCGGATATTTATTCATCCCGTAAAAATTCCCCAACACAGTTGCATCGCTTTCTTCATGAAAACCATTATAAAAATGAAAATATATCTTATGATTTTCTGTCATACATAAACTTTAGAAGTGTATACACATTCAAAAGGATAATGAACGATTAAAATGAGTAAAAATCCAATAAATTTGAACGTCAACTTTGACAGACATGAAACTGTAAATAAAAATGTGTGGCTTGCACATTTTCACTGTAATTTTAAATAATTATGTAACACATTTTTTTTAGTAACATATTGTGTATAATACTTTTCACTCAACAGATAACTGTTATTGGCCTAAGACTATGTAAAAATACCTATGTAAGTTGAATATTTACGGCTGTTGTCCTAAATACCAATAATAATAATAATAAAAAAAACATAATATATTATTTTCCTACTTTGATTGCGGAAAATAGAAGGAATATGTCAAGAAATATTATTATAATAACATTATATACCCCCGGAACCCTTTTTCTCCCCAAATTACGGTATTTATTAAATTGTCATTATGTAAAATGTCGGAAACTACGGAACCCAACACTGACGCGCTCTTGGTCGATTTTTCTTCTTAATGCTATGTAAGAGATAATAAAAAATTACACCTCCCAATTTATAATAAGTTTTTTTTGCAAAAATAGTACATTACTACAGAGGCCGGGACAAATGGGGTTGGGAAATGGGGTTGCCCGCCTCAGACCATTTCCCGCCGAGGTATGTATAGTGCTTTTCTCAAACATGGTATGAAATAATTTTTAAGAAAAAAAAAACAGTCGCCTTTCGGGTTCTGGTGAAAGCTACTTGCGAATGTTGGATTATGTAGAAATGTGTAAGTATTTTTTAAAACTGCTTTTAATGCTTTAATTATTAGATGGAAACACAAATGAATATACGTATAACGTTAAGGTTTGAGGAGTTTCCTCAATTCCTCATGAATCCGATTATATTATAAGAAATCGAAGCTTGACAAACTTTGACTTCAAAACATATGCTTAACAAACATAACTAAATAAATGTCACTGTTCTGAACTTAAATGCATGCTTTTCTTACAAAAATACCAAAGTCACTATGAGTGTGCCGTTCAGGTTTGAGGAGTTTGGTTCTGGCCATCATCAGCAGTTCCACTGCACCAAATGTCACTGTTCTGGACGAAAGTGCATGCTGTTCTTATAAAAATACCAAAGTCACTATAAGTATGCCGTTCAGATTTGAGGAGTTCGGTTCTGACCATCATCAGAAATTCCACTGCACCAAATGTCACTGTTCTGGATGAAAGTGCATGCTGTTCTTATAAAAATGGCAAAGTCACTATAAGCGTGCCGTTCAGATTTGAGGAGTTTGGTTCTGGCCATAATCAGCAGTTCCACTGCACCAAATGTCACTGTTCTGAACGAAAGTGCATGATGTTCTTATAAAAATACCAAAGTCACTATAAGCGTGCCATTCAGATTTGAGGAGTTCGGTTCTGACCATCATCAGAAATTCCACTGCACCAAATGTCACTGTTCTGGACGAAAGTGCATGCTGTTCTTATAAAAATGGCAAAGTCACTATAAGCGTGCCGTTCAGATTTGAGGAGTTTGGTTCTGGCCATCATCAGCAGTTACACTGCACCAAATGTCACTGTTCTGGACGAAAGTGCATGCTGTTCTTATAAAAATACCAAAGTCACTATAAGCGTGCCGTTCAGATTTGAGGAGTTCGGTTCTGACCATCATCAGAAATTCCACTGCACCAAATGTCACTGTTCTGTACGAAAGTGCATGCTGTTCGTATAAAAATACCCAAGTCACTATAAGCGTGCCGTTCAGATTTGAAGAGTTCCGTTCTGGCCATCATCAGCAGTTCCACTGCACCAAATGTCACTGTTCCGTACCTAAATGCATGCTGTTCCTTTATTAACACAAAAATCACCATATGTATGCCTTTCAGATTTGAGGAATTCCCTCGATTTCTCCAGGATCCCATCATCAGAACTGGGTTCTGAGAAAAATGGGACCAATCTGTATGTATATACATTCAATCAAAAAAAAAAATTTTCAAAATCGGTCCAGGAACGACGGAGATATCGAGGAACAAACAAAAAAAAAAAAAAAAAACATACAGACGACTTGATAACCGTCCTTCTTGAGATATGAGGCGACGGTTAAAAAACATACAGACGACTTGATAACCGTCCTTCTTGAGATATGAGGCGACGGTTAATAAATAAAGTATACTGAAAATAGTAACTTTGGATGGCTGTATCTCCTAAACGGTGCGTCGTAGCGCAAAAATAATCGAATTTTCGTTCCCCTTTGATGCCCCGTATACGCTTATAAAAAGTTTAAAAAAAAATAAAAAAAAAACGAAAAAAATTGTTTTTGTATGAAAACGCACCCAAAATCAAATATTGTCTAGGGCCCGTACCAGTTGCAGTCGGCACGTCTATAAAGCCCCTTATAGTTTTTTTTTAATTGGCTAAATACCTGGATGTTATGTCACAATTATCTGTGTTTGGAAATTAAAAAAGAAGACTTTGCCGGCCTTGGCCTGCAAGGTTTGTATGAAATTCCATTATCTATCAATCGTCCTAGCCGCACCTGCAACGTCATACTTCGCTGCCAATTATAAGGCACATAACATCAATATTTCATACCATGTTTGAGAAAAAATATTTATTGCTCTCCGAGACATTTTTAAAAACTCGTGACTCAATGGGGATACGACGTTTCATAACAGAGTTCCTATGATCACCTTTCTGCTCCATCATCAGATTAGATCCATGATACCATAATATTGCATTGTCACTTGATTTACATATGTGTGCAAAATTTCAGCTCAATTGGAAACCGGAAAGTGGGTCAAATTTAGCTTCTACGTTTTGACTCAAACTAACATACCTACTAACAAGGCAAGTTGAATAAAAGCTTGTACCTATAAAGGCTTCTGATACTAGATTTACAATAAGTTTACTTGTCATAATTTAAGAACAGATGAGACAGACATATCCAATGACACAAGTCTATACCGTTTTCGTGAACTGTCAAATCACCTCATACAATTTACGGCTGTAAGGCAACCAGGTAGGGTTTATTATTGCACTTTAATTACATATTAATGATTTCTAGCCCGTAAGATATATATTTGCTTTAACAATGGATAGATATTTATGCAGGTGAAAGTGTAATTTAGGTTTTTATAAAGAATCAAATATTTTTAAGCGACCCGATCAGGCCCCGTAGCCGAATGGCATTTCTCCGACGCCAAACGAAAGCGATACGCCGCTGGCTCTGTCGCGCCAATACGCAAGCGCGATAGAGATAGATATCTACTAGCGCTTCGTTTCGTGAGCGTTTCGTGAGCGATTGTGCCATTCGGCTAGCCACCCAGATATGTATGCGGATCCCTCCCACATCTACCGTCTTGCGATCGTAGCGTCGGGCCAACTGTATGGTTAAGCCGCGCTGACGCGGCGTCTTTTTCCATACAGTTGGCCCGACGCTATACGCTCGCGAGACGCTAGAAAGAGAGACGATGTTTTTGCCGGTCACGGAGCATCACAAATTTTTGCCGGGATCATGTCGTCATATACTTATGGCCCACTATAGAAAATCAGATATTTTTGCACGGCTGTTCATAGTCATTTATGCTGGTCACCAGCTGGTGTTCCATGAATATTAATTGGTCTAGTTGAGTGGAGAAGTGCCATTCAAAACAAGCGCTTTGTAAACAACGATGTATTTAGGTGATTTATAATTATTATTGTTTCAACTTACGGTTACGTGTTCGCGGTATGCACAGAGTAAATCTTTAATGAAATTGAGTCATTTTTTTATATACACAATTAAATTTGAACCAGAAGCACTATACCTATACCCGCTCGCATTCCCCTTTTTTCTATTCTAAGTAAGAATCGATTAATACGTATCTGAATATGTATGAATAAATTAAATTGTAATTGTTTACATACAACCTGTGAAGTTTGGTTGACAAAATTTGACGTAGGTACTGTCATATATATTTTTAAAATGACGTACTGTTAATACCAGCGTAATGAAAATGTATTCCAATGAGTAAAAGAAAACATGAAACTTTTTTAAATTTAACCGAACTAGAATGAAATCATTTATACTCATTCGGTTGTGTTCGTTATTTTCTTTAATAATGTGATATATTTTTATTTATTTTTTATGCACAAGCCATGCACCTTTAAATTTTAAATGAGATTGGATCTCCACCTGACATATTTGATTTACCCTATTTATTTTGAGCACAGTTTTACACTGGTATGGTTTTTCGTGTACGTACACTATTTTCTGTCAAAATATTTGTCAAATTTAATTGTCAACGCGGAGCGACCGGCGACACGTCTGCCTCCGATGAGCCGCTCACGGCATCTAATCGAAAGGAGAATTCTGACAGCAATGGCGAATGTATGGAAATTTTACGATAGTTTAAATTTAAGGTAAAATTTCTTTGTTGCCTTTGAGAGGAAAAATATAAAAAACCTCAAAACTTCTAGTCCATTTATCTGGCTTTTAGAATCACTTAATGTTATAACTAAAGTATTGAATTTTTTTAACAAAGTTTACTAAACGGCGACATACGTTTTTCTCATTTTAGGTCAACTTTGCGTGGGTTTATTTATTATACCTTTAATAATTAGAGATTCTGAATTGTCAAAAGTTGTAGACACACTCTTTAAGATAATAACTCCATTTATTTTATTTCATTTAATTTAGAAATGTGAGCAGCATTTGTTAAACGCCGAATGCACTTTTCGAGGATTTCGTACGTATCGCGATTCGCGGCTCGTAAAATCGTCATTAAAACTGCGAAAACGTTTCTACTTAAAAAAAAAAAAAACAATATTAAAAAAAATACATTTAAACAGCAAATTTTGTCATTCAGAAACTTAGGAGACGATCGTAATTATGTAATTTCTGAACTGCGCTCCAGAACGGGAGTAAGTAGATGTGTCAAGTAGGTTTGGACACTTCTGCCGCAAGCATCCTGAAAGATGGGCCAAAATACCTACCGAGTGGGACCCACGACGGTCTACCATAGATGGTGTAAGGTCGGGGTGCAGGCAGACCGAAAAGGAGATGGTGCGACGACTTGGAAAAAAAATATCCAAATTGGTGGCACTTGCCCACCAAGCAATAGAGTTGAATGGAGGACACGAAGGGAGGTCTTTGCCCAGCAGTGGGACACTAAAATCGACAAATTAAAAAAAAGATATCCGCTACATTTAACCGTACGTACAGTCACCATCACAATGTGAACATAAAACCGTTACCAAGGACGACGAAAGGCGCTTCGTTCTGACGCAACCGCAACACATCCTAATTGGCTAAACACGTTGAAAAGCGAAAGCCGGGCATCGGCTCACCATCGACACTAATCTCTACGATCCAGAGATAATACAAATCCAAACAAAACTGCTGTAAGGATCTATGGTCTGCATATAAACATATGACGTTTTAATTTTGAGGCATAGTGATGTGAAACAATAGAGATCGTTCCGCTGGCGACTCTTGCGTAGCCTGTACATTCCCATCACTTAGTTAGACCAGTTTAAATGTGATCTAAACCCCATCACAGCTACTCGGACGCAGAGATCATGTTTCTTTTGTCTCCTGAAACGTAGGCTTGGGAACGCCACGCGCGTGCCTAGGAAACCCTATTGCACCAGCGAATTAGAGTAATTGATGAGTGGAATGCTAGGGATAGTCTAGCTATTTCATTTATCTGCACTAGTTACCGCGACTTTCATTCATGTTTAAGTGGTGTAATTTTACAGTACAAGGAAGTTTGTAGAAAAGTTAGAAAATATAACTCGTTGTGGATTACCGGAAGATATTTTAGATCTACACCTTTTCTAATGTACCTAAGTCATCATCCTCCTTGCGTTATTCCGGCATTCGCCACGGCTCATGAGACACTAATTTTACGAAAGCGACTGCCATCGTCTGACCTTCTTCAAATATACCTCATCCTTGTCACGCAATTTAAAAATATCTAACTACCCACATAATTATCAAGTTATTTATAACGAGCTATAAAAGTAGCATATATAAATGGCATCATTACTTACCTTTATAGTCTATTGTTATGGGTACAGTTGCAAATCGTGCGAGCTTGTTTGTGTACAACGGTCCAGACATTCGGACCCTGAGAAAATGGTGAATTTTGTGAATTGTTTGACTGTTCCCGTTCGGTCGTTTAACGGTGTTGGAAGATTAACCTGACAGTTGACAGGTTGACACCGTAAATAAGTAGTTGTTGTTATTTGGTTTTTCATAGCTATAGCACTGTGGCACAGTATAATAAAGAGTACTATCGTACAGTATGGCCACTCCCGCTCCCCGTTGAAAGTGCCGCCCACCCCCTCTCGGTTACCTCACAGTTACCGCCTGTCAAAAACCTGAATCGACCTGTCATATTTCACTGATACAAGCATGGTACGCGTTCACCTACACGAGCTTAGACTGTGTGCTAGGAACACGCCTCTTTCGTATATTTGACCGCCAGTGTCCGAGGTGTGACTGTGGTCTATGTGGTCAACTATTTTCAGCTGGCCGAAATGAAAATCGTTGACGGCTAGACGCCGATCAAAACAGACTGTGTTTTGATCACGTCACGTCTATGTACCTACGGAAGAGTGATAGAGAAAGCCAGCTACGAAATAGTACATTTTCGCACTTGTATCTTACGACGTTTTTCACAGATTGCCCTCTGAAGTTTCGACCTGACAAGAAATTAACAACTAGTGCGATCAAAAAGCACCATCTGTTGGTACTGAAAGAGATGTTATCGAAGCGTTTGTGCAATAGCAATTTGCATGCAATTCATGTGTTAATAAAAACAACTTTGATAGGGCATTTGTCAGAAAATTTACGCCAAACTACAGTCACAAATCAAAGCCAGACGAATAACTTCTAAAACTGCATTTGGAAAGCCATTCAATATGCGACCAGTCAATGGACCGTTAAATTCATTCAAATTAAATAAACGTTCTCATTACGAGTTATCAAATCATAGACAATCAATAGCCATACGCCGGAAGCTCGAACATTATGGGATTCCCTGTTTCCGGTTTGGTTTCCGATGACGATGGTTAGCGGGACACGTTAGTATTCTTTTAAATATATATATCTGAGAGATTCAGCTTTGTGTGGAGTAATGTATACAATCCAAAAATGTCTGTTTTCCCGCATTTAACATACAGGAACAACAACATAACGGTGTACTAACTGTATTATATCGCTACATACATAAATATGTGCATTCCCCCAAAATTTACTCCATGGAAAAACAAATAAGTAGATATGTAAACTATGTAATCTACTATATGAAGTAATTATAGTTTGAATTAATTAGCTTATTAATTTTAGGGCTCACTTACACGATGCGAGAACTCGCATGCGATTTTTATGTACCGCAACACTCCGCTATGTAACTAAGGCCTTGGTCGTTCAGACCCGTCGCAAGCGACGTCCAGCGGGCCGCCGTGTGAGACCTATGACCCTTCCTGGGTCCGTGCTTACACGCAGTCGCTGTCCGCAGCGTCCGACGTCCATCACGAGCCGCTGGACGTCGTCCGCGGCGGGTAGTGTGCGTATCCGAATGCACAAACGCTCATAGTTATTTATCTCTATCGCTCTAGCGTATTGGCGCGACAGAGTTACAGCTACGGGACCAGAATGACCAAGGTCTATAGATACGAGTTCACACGCCCGCGTCGTCTTAATCAGCCTTTATGATTAATCTCTTTTTTCGCACAAAAGTCGTGCAGAGGCAATGATCATACGTTTTCGCGAATATCATTACTGCGGTTAGATGATGTGATGACTTGATGTGATGACATCATTAGACAGTAATGTACGTACACACTGACATCATTTTGGTCTGACCGGTCCGGTTAATCCGAATCCCGTTTGGTGTTAATTTCACGATTTTGAGGAACGAAAAAAATGTTGATATAGACTTTTGGGTCTACGGTCGCTTATTTTCTGTGTCAATGTTCGATAATTTTAAGGTAAATAATATTACTTTAACTTTAGTTCGCAGTTCGAACAAAGTAGTTGATTAAAATTTTACTTAGACTATTATGTATCTTAGTCATAGTTCAAAAACTCGATAATTTGCGTTTCCCGGGACCTAATAAGACTAAGCTAAATCGAATTTTCACCCCGAAAACCACCACATAACAAATTTCAGCTTTAGAGTCATTTTCAATCATTAGAGTTTTTTTCGAGATCGCCGTTATAACATAAATAACTAAATATACAAGAATTCATTAGACTTATATTGACCGGGATATTAGACCGTGATTACCTTTTTGATTTTTTGTCGAGCTCCCGATATTTCGACGCAGTAGTTTTCCGTGATCATGATGCATGCAACTGCGTCGAAATATCGGGAGCTCGACAAAAATCAAAAAGGTAATCACGGTCTATATCCCGGTCAATATAAGTCTAATGAAAATAACCGTGAATCATTCAAAACTCTTATACAAGAATTCTTTGTTTAAAAGATATCAATCAACGTCAATAAGGTAGGTCACAGGTACTGATACCTTAAACAAGAAAATCCTATTTATTCATTAATAAACGCGCCCAAACACACCCAAATCGTGTAACCTACACAAAATACAAATGCCTGCAGATGGCATGAATGTAGGATGAGGCCCTGAAACTCCGATGCCAATACTAAGTAGCGTGAAGGCAATGCAGCCAATGGTGCGCATACGCAACGCATTAATAGCTGCATTGTTTGACGCGACGTGTTCGCGCCAGGAAGGTCAGAGGATAGGTGTTTCTCTTCTCTGGTGCGAATGGTGTGATACTTACATGCATTTTCAAAGGCGTGTGGCATCATGGCATGCTCAAGAGCATACCAATGGCGGAATGTCTTTAGAACCAGAAGGTCTATTGGGTTCAAGTTAGCGGGGCGGGAAAGCCTGCGTCTACGCTATGCAGCGTCGACTGAGGGCACCTTGTATGAGCTTCAATTGTTTGCAATGCACGCCGCAAGCCACGCGCAATATGAGCGTGTGCACTCAAGCCTTAACATTTTGGGGGAATCATCTATCTATCATTCTTGTTTGCCCATCATTCATTCTCAAAATGTTGAATACCCACGCGTCTTCTAAGTTCGTGGGCTGAATGATAAAATAAGACCAAGTTAAGTACATATACAAGCAAATCTTAGAGAAATTGCCTCCGATAACGTCAATCCCCTATGGAATTATGACTATACTAGCTTTTGCCCGCGGCCTTGCTCGCGTTAGAAAGAGACAAAAGTAGCCTATGTCACTCTCAATCCCTTCAACTATCTCCTCTTAAAAAATCACGTCAATTCGTGGCTCCGTTTTGCCGTGAAAGACGGACAAACAAACAGACACACACACTTTCCCATTTATAATATTAGTATGGATTATGACGTTTATAACTGTCAATTAAAGATGCGTAATTGACAGTTATAATATAAACAGTAGTCAGTGCAAAGCAGATTAGTTAGCTCATTTAACCAATTGTTGCTCATGTGGTCAATTTTAATATCGTCATTGGACTCGTGTAAACATTACATAAGTCTACTGATAGTATGACATCAAATACTATGTCGAATGTAAATTAAACGATAATAAACAATGACTTCACCAGACGTAACCTACTGCCGCCAAAACAACCAAGTGATCAATCATAAATTGTGACCTTCTCAGGTAAAGGTACACATTTTTCGCTTACCTTGACACTGTTTGAGTTGATGAAATTGCGGACCGTATACTTGTTTGGCGTAGTAAAAAATCATAAATTTATGCGAATTACCTGTTAGAGCGTCCTTATAGCCTGTGAAGCGAAAATTTGGTACCTTTGGCTTAAGAAAGGCACAATTATTACTGTAATTGTCAATTATGATCTTAAGCAGGTCAATGACTGACTATTACTCTATGGGTTCCAGCCCTTAAGCTGACGGACACGAATCTTGGATACAAAGGAAGGAGACCAAATACTGAGGTCACGATTATCCAAGCGGCTTAAAATTGAGAGCTTATTATCGGAGATTAAAATGTATGGTTACGAAAATCCTAACTTATTAGCCAATCATTTTTACTAGGTACAATATTATGTACACACAGGCTCAGTTTGTCATTTCTAAGCGGATAATAAACATGTCGAGCTTTATATCGTCTTAAAACGTGAGTAACCCGCCTAGAATGTTTTAAATACGGATGATATGTGTTTGTATTTGTACCTATTGGCAGAAAGTTTAGGGTATTATAGATGGGATGTGAGGAGGTAACCCGAGCTATCCAGAGCTAGTGGAGGAATAATCAAGCGCGGATCCAGCTTCGGGCCCAGGGGGGCGTGACCCCCGGTCACTTGGTAAAGGCCCAGGCCCCAGGAGGGGTCACGTGGTCTATTTTTCTCTAGATCCGCGAGCCCTGGAAAGATCCGCGCAAATGAATAATAGGTATAAAAGATATTAGAATTATCTTTTTATAGACGCCTTCCAACATTTGTTTCTTTACTGTATTGTCAAAGTTCTAAGACATAAGGTTATTACTCTGTATGAATATACCTATCTAACATGCAAGCATGAGCACAAATTAAATTTCGCGAATTTAATTAGTAAGCATTGCAATATTTTTATCCGATATGTGTATGACGTAAATACATACATTTTAATTTATTTATAATTGATAATTTTTTATCGCAATGATTGCGCGTATGTTGCACGTAGGAAGATTCTGAGAATTATTACTATTTTTATTTTCGTTTAGTAATATAATAAACGTTATTGCGATAGGCATAAGCGTTCACTTATTTTGTTTAGAACGTTAACAGCGCCCCCAATCGGTTTCTCACTAGAAATAAAAATTACATGCACATTCCAATATGGTTATGCTATCGAGAAACGTATCCTAAGCTAAGAGCTAAGTCAATTGTAAGCTCACCACATAATCTAGCCTAATGAATGGTCTACAAATTTTGGCAAGGTCAATATTTGCGAATTACTATAACGAGCCAGTCTGGTGTAATGTTTACTTAGTGTTGGCGACTGGCTGGTGCGCGACCTCCTTCATAGTTTAAAATTATGTCATTTTCAAAAACTGTCCTCATGTTATGAAATATAATCAATCGGCAGTCAGTCTGCCTTCTGTCACGAAACTAAGCTTGTGTTTGTTTACCAATAATTAAAATTAGTGCATTTACTACATGTTTTCATCATTTCACGTCAATAATAACAGTCCACAACCCCGCTAGCTATCACTGAGTTACCCGCGAAAATCTAGGTCTTCCGTGTAATGTAAGGTGTAGAAACTGTGTTTCTGCAGCGATGAGATTTAAATCACTTTATTTAAGTATAAGTGCCTTCATGAGTGGGTAGATATAATTTATCACTGAAGTTGTTAACGTCCGCCTTAGTTTTCCTTCGGGGACTTTAATAAAGGACTTGAAACTTTTGGATTTAATTGAATAGCCGTCTTTATAGCTTTTGCGTAAGTTTTTAAACTTTTAAATAAATACTATAAAATTACATATCTCAGACATTACCGTAACATATCGTAATTATACATATTTACCAAACGGTTTTATTTTAAGTGAGTGCTCGGAGTTTAGCCGTCGCGTGAACTCCTATATGCCTGAAGAGGGGCCTCCAAAATTGGCCTGAAACATGTCGCAGCAGTAGCGATATAATAACGTGAGTACAACCGTAGATTCATTAAAATTTGAATATGTCTCACGGTTTTATTTTATCAATTCTGTAAAATATTCTACGAAAGCGTTTACGGTAAAATGAAATTAAAGTACTAAACGCCAATTCATGTCAATAAAAAAGTCCAACTTTCACGCGAACCCCATCAAGAGTTTACAGGAGGCCCTAATAAAATCTACAGTTACCAAAATTCGATCGTTTTTATGATGTCAAAATTTGGGCCTGATTTAGACGGCGTGCGAACTCGCATGCGATTTTAGTTACATTGCGGGCTGTTAAGGTTACATACAATTTTGTACAGCCATCAAATACCGCAATGTAATAAAACTCGTATGCGAGTTCTCGTACCGTCTAAATGGGCCCTTAGGTACAACGAAAAGGATGCGTACAACACAAAGCGTTGCGTTAAATGAAATTAAAATGATTAAAGCCAATTCATTCCAATAAAAAAGTCAAGCTATCACGCGCACTATTACCTACATCAAGAGTACAAGACAAGCCCTTCTAAGTACAGTCGCCATCAGATATATGTACCTTATGTGCGTAACCGAATGCACAAACGCTCACGAAACACTCACTCACGATAGCTATCTATCTCTAACGCTCTTGCGTAATGGCGCGACAGAGCCAGACTACATTTCTGTGGCGTTTCGGTGGCGTTTCGCGTCGCAGAAATGCCATTCGGCTACGGGGCCTGTGTGCGTAGCCGAATGCACAAACGCTCACGAAACGCTCACGATAATATCTTTTCGTAGCTATCTATCTCTATCGCCCTTGCGTATTGGCACGACAGAGCAAGACTACGTTTCGCGGCGTTTCGTTTTCGTTTCGCGTCGCAGAAATGCCATTCGGCTACGGGCCTGAGCGGCCGAGCGCGTCTCGTCTTGACATTGACAATAGAGGCGTGTTCAGATATTTGTGAGCACCTCGACCGCTTCGATATATATGTTGGCGACTGTACGTGTACAATCTACAGTTATCGAAACAAGATCGTTTTTATGGCGTCAGAATTCATAACCGAAAGACGCGAGTGACCAGAGCGTGAGCAAGTTCAATGCTCCAGAGAACGCGGGTACCGTAACACGAATGTGTCCATAGACGTGTGAGCGATATGATATTCATATTCATATTCATATTCATATTTATTGATATTGCATATTTATACATTACACGTCAGAAACATAAACATTCATTATTACTAAGTAATTCTTATTACTCTAAGAATTAAATTATAAAATTTATAAATGTGTTCTATATAATTTAAATAATTTAAATACATTATCGCGCTAAATATTACATTTCAAGGAATTCATTGATGTCATAGAAGGCATTATCAATAAGCCATTTTTTTAATTTATTGTAAAATACATTATCATTGGATATAGCGGTTATTTGTTCGGGGATACAATTATAGATTTTAGGGCCAATAGCATAGGTCGTTTTGGTAGATTTGGTCAGTCTGAAGTTAGATGTTTCGAGTAAACCCCTGTTTCTGTTCCTTAAGCATCTCAAGTTACCAGCTCTGTGTGGGAATGTGTCAATGTGGGTTCTTACGAACTTTACAATGTTAAAAATATATTGCGATGGTAATGTCATAATACGTAATGATATAAATAGTTGTCGAGCTGGCGATCCAGAAGGCACGTTGGCTATTATTCTTACCACTCGCTTCTGCAACACGAAGACACGACGCCAGTCAGCGGCGACCCCCCAAAATTCTAGACTGTAGTTTAGCACAGAATGAAAAAGGGCAAAATAACTATTCCGCACTTGTGCTTGAGGAAGAACAAAAGACAATCTTTTAAGTGCAAAACAGATGCCTGCCAACTTAGTGCATACTAATTGAATTTGGGTGTCCCATTTTAGCGATTGATCGAGTGTAACACCCAAAAATTTGGCAGAGTTGACTTGCGGGAGGATTGTGTTGTTAATGGTAACCACTAGCGGTCTTGGCGGTCTCCCTCCTAGGTTAAAGTGGAGAACCTGAGTTTTTGACACATTGAGGACGAGCCCATTAACAGAAAACCAATGTAGGAGTTTATGTACGTCACGGGTGATTGACGTCTCTAAGCTGTCTATGTTAGGAGCGGTTATTATGTCGCAAGCGTCGTCAGCAAAAACGTACATATTGCCGTCTACGGCGTCCGGTAAGTCATTTACTTGTAATAAAAAACATAGATTAGCCAAGGACGAACCCTGGGGGACCCCAATAATAATAATAATAATAATAAAATACTTTATTGCACTACTACAACGACAACAGCCACAACAACAATCGCCACAGCGACAATGTCCACAGACCCACAGTCAGATTTTACCGATCCACTATTTATTACTACGGATTGCTGTCTTCCCTGTAAAAAATCGGTCATCAACTTTAAAACTGGGCCACGTAGACCGTGGTGCTCAAACTTTTTGATAAGGACGTTGTGATCGCAAAGGTCAAAAGCACGCGTCATGTCGCAGAGAACAATAGCTACATGACTTATATTGACCGGGATATAGACCGTGATTACCTTAAAAATAATAAAAATTTCAATCGTGAGGATGGCTTCAAACTATCTAATGTATGGAATCCAGTGATTTGTTTGTGTAAAAAACCGGTGAAGTCAGAATTGAACAAACGTAGTGACACTGTGAGTGTAGTGTGTTTGGACAGACCATCGAGTGTGAACGCGACCAGTGGTAACGCTGAAAGTGAACGCAGCCGACGCGCGCGAAGGAGGGTAGATCGCGCGCTGTCTATACAACTTTAACATCCACCCGCCTTCGTCAGTTTTCCGTGATCATGATGCATGCAACTGCGTCGAAATATCGGGAGCTCGACAAAAATCAAAAAGGTAATCACGGTCTATATCCCGGTCAATATAAGTCTAATGAAAATAACCGTGAATCATTCAAAACTCTTAATAGCTACATGTAAATGGTTTTCTTTAGCCTGCATTATATTATGCAATGTTTCGCGGATTATTGAGCCACATGAGCGATTTCGTCGGTAGGCAAATTGTTTTGCGTGTATTAACTGAAACTTTTCCAAAAAGTTATACAGCCGATTACTCACGCCCGCTTCGAACACTTTGGCCATAGTGGGAATTATACTTATTGGCCTATAGTTTTTCAACTCATCTTTCTGTCCTTTGCCCTTATAAACGGGAACGACTTTTACATTTTTAAGTATGGGTGGGTAAATGCCTACTTTTAATAATTGGTTAAAAATGTTTGTTAATTGAACTATGATTAATGGTAGTCCAACTTTGAGTAACATAGTTGAGGTGTCATATATATCACAGGTGTTTTTTGTAGCTATTTGCTGCGTTATGATTTTATACAACTCATCACAGGTAAACGTTGATAACCTAATGGAAACGGGGCTAGAGGTGCACGAATTATGTAATAATTCATTAGCCAGTTCCGGGCGAGCGATGGGTGCGTTTGCAGTACTTGCGGCGGATAAGAAAAATATATTAATATCGTTAGCTAACCGGTTCTGCGATGTGTATTGTTCGCCGCGGCTATCTCTTAATAAGTCCAGATTGCATTGCCGCTTGCTGGGGGCGCGTCCTGTGAAGGTGTTTACGATTTGCCAGAGAGTTTTTTGTTGATTACCGCTACTTTGTAACGTTTTAGTGTAGTATTCGCGTTGTGCGTGTGACAGAGATTGTTCAAATTTTATTGATTGTGATATTATTAGTTTCAATGTCTCATTACTATGGGGGTGTTTTTGAGTGATTTCGATTAGCTGAACGAGAAGTTGTTTTTTCATTATTAAGTCGTTTGTGACCCAAGGACAGTTATATTTCTTATGTGTTTGTACAAGACTGTATGGAAAGCAGATACTGGCAGCATTGTTTAAAATATTTATAATAGATGTTAGAAGCTTGATTGGGTTGTTTTGAGCATTATGTTCTATTTTTTGCCAATCAACCGAATAAAGATAGTTTTTATATGACTCAAGTCTATGTTTTGAAAACTGGCGTTTATAGGTAGTGAAAGTGTTTGTGTGTTCGTGAGTGATGGTTAGTTTTTGTGCCCCGTGATCGGAAAGGTGAGTGTCTACTGATTGTGTTATGTACTGCAACTTTGTTAGGTTATTTATATAGATGTGGTCTAGACATGTACTCGATGAGCCAGCTATACGAGTGGGATACGTTACTATTTGTGTGAAATCAAAGGACGTGATCAAATCTACCAGAACGCGTTTTTGTGGCGTATCCGTCATGTAATCTACATTGAAGTCGCCCATCACAACCACCTGCTTGCTTTCCGATTCTAATTTATCAAAAAGTTTCTCGAATAATAGAATAAATCGTTCAAATGTAGTTAAATTAGATCGGTAAATACACACAACAATAAGGTTGTAATGCGGGACCTCAATTGCAGATATTTCTAGTACATGCTCTTCCGAGATATTGCATAAATCAGTTCTTTCAAGAAACTTAACATTATCCTTTACATATATTGCCGAGCCACCGTGCTCCATGGTTTGTCTACAGTAGCTACTAGCAAGTTGAAAGGTATTAAAAGCTATATGTTTGATTTCAGTAGATTTTAACCAATGTTCGGTTAAACATAAAATATCACACAAAAGTTCGTTACAAAGTAATATATCGATTTGTCTAGTTTTATTTGTGAGACTCCTTATATTTTGGTGACATATAACTAGTTGCTTACTATGCTTACGATTACAGTTGTAAGTGTTTAGTACATTATACGCGTTCCGCTTCGCAACGGTCTGGTCAGCATTTTGCCTATCTGCCCCGTCGGGTAGCGGGCCGGTTGTTGCTATCGCCGTGCACGCTGACGTCGTAGTAGTTTCGTCCCTTTTCTCCTTAGCGCGCACCGGTGATGAGCGCGGAGGCGGAAGCGGGAGGCGATGAGTGCGACAGTCCATCGTTGTGCTCGCCCCGCCCGTTGCGGGGACGCACGAGAAACCAACCCGATATGCGAACGCGCGGCGGCCATACCGTTGGCGAGTTGAAGCGGTCGAACAGTTGTTCGGGAATTCCGATAATAAATGATGCATGTCTAGTTGAATTTATAGTCCGTTTCTCGACATAAAAATCTGGGCAGTTTTGTTCAAAAATTTTCTAACATTGTCAACAGTAGTGTTGGGTTGAAATGACCAAGCCTGGAGGTATTTCATCCGCTCGACAGACTTCAACTCATCATCCTCATTTCCAACACCGACCATTATTTTGCGCTTCTGTCTGCGTTTTTTTCTTCCGCTTACCTCCGTCCAATCATTTTCTACTTGTGAGCATAGCTCGTCATTGTGCGGTGCCTCGGTGCTAATCAGTGGGGTTTTTTCCTCTGGTTTAGTGGCCCCAACGCTTGATGGCGTATTCGTCAGAGATCGTGATGTATCGGGTCAGGAATTGTAGTCTCGCGGGTAGTCTTCGGCGTTGTATCAGTGTCTTGATTAAGATAAGATAAAGTTTGCCCAAATGTATGTTTGTGTTTAGGTTTAATAATCTACATCGGTCATTATATAACTCAAGGATCCCAATATAAATCGTTGCCGTGTGGTGCCGGCATCAGAACAGAATAGCACCACCCGTGCACCCCATCTCATCCTGTTACTGTCATATAAGGCAGGGAAAATGATGCAGAGCACATGAGCAAGGCTCGCTCGTAGATATCCACGCTACCGGTAAAAAAAAACTTTAACGCATTCGAACTATGCATCTATGTACTATGTAGTACGAAAAGATTTGATGTACTTACTGAATTTGACTGAACTAGCATGGCATGCACAAATACGAATGTTTCCGGAAAATTACGAAGGAAACCCTTCTCGCATTACATTAATCTAATCACAGGGACAATGGCGGTTTGGTGTCTTGTCACATGTAAAGTAAATTGTCTATTTACATGTGGCTGCCACGTGTAGGTAGGCTTCGACCCCACGCATGCCCGCCAAATATCCGAGAATATGTGTGCCTGTATCGAGAGACGGCAGTAAACGCACTGCGACTAGAAACTTTAGACTGACTAATAATTTAATAATCCTCTATATCTGTTCTGTTTGACGTAAACAAAACGATCTTAAAAAATATAGCAAAAAATTATAGCCGTATGATTTTCTACAAATTCACGGTCTGCGGGCGGGTCAAACATATTTAATTGGGCGCCACAGTCGCAACCAGACCGAGAACATGCGCGTGAGCACTAAGAAGGTTTAATTAGACTATTCTCAGTCAGAAAACATAAGTTTTCATAAAGTTATCTTTGAAAAAAAATCTAAAGAGCTGCACGCACAAAAAAACATACACTCTAAATACTCACGTCTGTATTCACATGAGAAGTAGTAGTAGGGCACATCATGAAACCGCTGAAGTGAAAATATAAATATCCTGAGTTTTTTTTAATCGATTGCTATGTCGTCAATAATCGGAAACACAATACTTATTTCCATATTTTTTTTAATGTATCCCAGACGTACCTATTAGGCAATCGACCGGAATTTATCTTCATAACAATTTTTTGTCAAATAGATAATTAGGTAGGTAGGTATTTACATAAAAAATTAAGGTCACATCTTCACAAATGCGTTAAATTATCAAAAAAAAATAGTTAGTATTAGCTTCTTAAACAGAGTCCACCTACTAGGTATTCTATTTATCTAATCAGGGTTTCCACCAGTTTTAAATAATTAACGTTTTTTTTTAAGTTTTTGTTTAAGTTTCCCATTATCGAGTACAGTATTGAGCCACGTTTCTACAGCCTTACTTCAACCGTCACGGCTCATCGGAACCATGGTCTCTTCGGGGTCAGGTGTCTTAATGGCGTCAGGCCAATTAGACAGGCTAATGAGAAAAGTTCATGAGCTATACTGTACAGCTTGCTGCTTGTTAACAGTCGGTCAAGAAAGAAAAAAAAATATTTTATTTGCAAACACACATCAACATAAACAATACCAACAAACAACCAAATAGCATAGACCAGACCATAGTGTTGTGTTCCTGCCGGTGAAAAGGCTCAAGTTCAACGATTGTGCTGATGACGGGAGGTCTTCGGAAGTAACTTGCCGTCTATTGTCTTTGAGTCGTCAGGCCAATTAGACACTCCTTTTTGCTGGCTAATAGCAAAAAGTTCATGAACTAATGGGGTAACGCGCATGTACACTGCTTTGAGTTAACAGTTCGGTCAAGCTTTACATCAGGCGGCCCGTATATTTTGTTTGCCACCGACGTAGTATAAAAAAAAAAACATAAACAAACAACAAAATAATGAACAGATCATGTGTATCAGCAAAAAGGCTCAAGTTCAGCATTGTGCTTCAGGGTCTGCAGCGCTGATTTTAAGCTTGATCCTTCCTTGTTGTGACAATGACAAGTTGACAACCGAACATATACACACAACACAAAATGGCAGCACAGTAATTACAGTAAGCAACTAACAAAAAAAAAAGCAATTTTGGTGCTTTCATTATTCATTATTTGACAAAGCCACCAAACCATCATGATGCAATGAACTTGTAGTATTATAGGGTAGGTCCTGGCGCGTCATAGAAATAAACGCCGGAAGCCCGGAACATATGGCGGAATGTTTCACCATAGACATTTCATTCCGCCTAGAGTTTGAATTCCACTTTCCAGATACCAGGATATCCTGAATATCCTGATATAAACTGTCACCATACGGGCATTTATCAGTATAAATTGCTGAATAATGTAATTATCTGATTTGACCAAATATCTATATTTACAATGGAACCTTTTTAACACAGATCACAGCTATCCATTTTATCCGATACGTTACGTCTGTCAGATTTTAAGATCCGAAAATTCGGCGTATCTTGCAAACCCTAATTCCGCGTGGTAGGGGTTCGTGGTAGGGGTGGTAGGGGAAGAGCTACTGGTCCATGAAGGAGCTTATGAAGGGAAACCATCCACTGTCACTCAAGCGAAAACTCGTCGACATGTGTATTCTGCCTGTCCTAACCTACGGCGCCCAAACATGGTCACTCACAGAGATTCAGAAGTCCCAACTGAAGGTTTGCCAACGCGCTATGGAGCGCAGCATTCTAGGTGTCAAAAGGATCGATCGAGTCCGAAACACTACGCTGCGCTCCAAAACTCGCATTGCTGATGTTGGCAAAAAAACCGCCAGGCTTAAATGGGACTGGGCCGGCCACGTCTATCGCATGCATCCGGATAGGTGGGCTAACATAGCCACCAAGTGGATGCCGACGAAGCGAGAGCCGGGCAGGCCCAGGCAAAGATGGCGAAACGATCTTGACGCCTTTCTGAAGAACTGGCCGGAGGAAACAGAGAACAGGGAGTCATGTAGAGCCAGGGGAGAGGCCTTTGCCCAGCAGTGGGACACTCAAATAGGCTAATAAAAAAAAAGGGGTTCTAAGTTAGTAAGTTACTGATTGTTACAAATGTATTGATTGTCAACTATCATTTGCTAACGACACGACAAAATAAAGTCAATTAGAATACGCTTCAGCAATGAGTCAAGTCATGGCATGGTTCACTGGTTTCACACTGTTTGATAAGGTCAAAAGACCGAAGTTCCCGCTTACACGAGGAACAGTTTAATCACTTAATGAAAGAACCTCAATAGATCATTTGCATGCAAGAAATTCAAATACTTATACGTTATTTTACAGAAATGTCTTACAATAGCTAAGTATTCGTTGAACACTCAACCCACCAATATGGGATCGAAATGTGGGGTTTGCTGCATATCAATCAATCCAATCATAACCATACCTTATACATAATCTGATGAATTTTAATAGGTACACTTAAAATTGGAATGTGATCTCTGAATATGAAATGGGCGTTTTACACAAGCGTAGGTAATATGTAGCCGTGCTTTTAGGTACTTTGCGAGTAAACTACGTGCTTACATGGCAGAATTTTATTTCGCTCCACTGACTTGGCTCTCGAAGCTCTGACTCACATCCTCAAGGAGTTCGTTAACACGTATTGTCTTAGTTTTGACAATCATCGTATTTTCTGCAATTTCAGCAATTCGCTGGAGAGGTTAATGAACTTGTAGTCAAAACTCATGAGAGTCATGAGTATCTGAAACAATTTAACTTTTAAAGCACTCTACGAGATCCAGATACGATGCGAAAAGAAAGTTTTAAAGCTACGAGATCCAGATACGACGAAAAGAAATTGGATGGATCTAATATAACAGATATCCAGATACGATGCGAAAAGAAATTGGCTAATATATCAGGCTAATGACCACAAAACAAAAACTTATAAGTTTAAAATTCTAATAATTAAGTAAATAATTTCAGTATAATGTAGATATGTAGTTCTCATTGGAGTAAATACGAATAGTACTTAGTGGCTCAAAAGGTATGACTTCGGTATGACATAAATCTCAGAACAATAAAAATTCTCATAATTTTTATCTCTTTATTCCATAGCTTATTTTTAACTGCTTTTATCAGTGGTCCTACCTAATCCTTTGTTTGGCCATTTCATTTCCGATTGCAATGTCTTAATAGTAGAGGCATTTATTTAACCGTTAGGTAACTACTAGCTATAGTTATTTGTTATACAAGGGGGCAAAGTTGTATTTTAACGCCGAGTGTGGAATTGAAAAACGAGCAAGTGAAAGGATTCTATAGTTGAACCACGAGCGAAGCGAGTGGTTCGAGAATAGAATCCTGAACTTGCGAGTTTTTTAGCACACGAGAAGTAAAATACATTTGTACCCGAGTGTAACACAAAACTTTTCCCCTCACTATAGCGAGGAAACTACAGCGCAAAAAATGCGCCTATCACTGCTTCCAGGAAAAATAATTTAATGGGTTTATAATTTTTTTGGTACTTTTTTACTATGGATGAAGTGGATTTTTTTATTACTACCATTTTTATGGGTCGTTAGATAATTACTTGATTAGCGGCCTTCATAAGATTTGTGATTAAGTAATAGTAGGTGAATGTATGTATTAAAGGGCTATAGAAAACTACTAAAACTTAAATAATGTAAGCGACGACAATAAAAAATACAGTATATCATCAGGTGTTGTGATCTCTCCCAGACACAATTAAAATAAGAAGGTAAAGATTGCTAATAGAATCGAAGGTCCCACGCCCACCTTGTGCCTATGTATATGTTATCACAAAATATGTTATGCATATGTTAAAAAAAAGTATTTTCAAGGGAGGGCACTATTACATTTTTTTTACATTAGGTACCTACTCAAAATATTTTGTACTCAGCTAGTCGCTCTTCTATATTCTATTATATAGTATTGGACTGTACTTAATCTATTGACCTAAGGCACAAAATTACCCCTATAATTATCGCTGCCCCGTCGCTATTAGCTTCCTGCAAAAGTCACGATTCGCAGTGCAAACTCATCAGTTAAACCGATATGACTCAGCTGACCTACGGTGTGGGGTCAATTGTACGCTATAATCACTGATTTATATTTTTGACGGTTCATAATATTTGGCGGGAAATAAGTCTGTATTGAAAATAAAGATACATATATGTATATGGTTAGGCGAAGTAAATACATTTAATCGACGGATAAAAATAAGACAAAAGCTTTTAATACCTACCCAAAAACTTATTCTAAAGGAATAAGAATAAGTTTTTGAGTAAGTATAAAAGCCTTGTCTTATCTTTACCCATGTAATATTAACTTCAAGTAAACCTACAAGAAAAAATAAAAGTAGTCAGAAATGTCTTCTGAACAGGTCATTAAATTGGTATTAAGATTTGATAAGGTAAGAGAAAACTAAACCTACCTACAACCGGTACCTATAAAAAATGTCTATTAATATTCAAAATCAAAACACCCATAGATACAACAGTGTCAACTTACCCAATAATAAGCCGAACGGTACTCCACAGAAATACAGAAACTTCACAAAAACCCACTTTACACACCGACCGGCCAATTTACTAAGCACTCAAACACGCCCAGAGTTCTTTAAAAACTTTGAAAATAACCTTTCAATTCAAAAATTCGTTAGTTTCGATTTTTAAAGATTGTTATTCTTTTACCATGCTGCCGTTTGCTGCGTCCGAGTTTGACTGAGCAGTCAGTGACACTGCGCATGGCGCTTTCCCACTCTATCTAGGAGTTATCGTATGAGAGTGAGGGAGAAGACTAATCATTGGAATTCATGGGTATAAGCATGTGTGGGCGTCCGACGATTGTGTGGTGCAAGGAAAAGAGACGGAAAGCCTTATTGGCAACGGCGCATTGGAAATGTGAGGAAAATGAGGCGTTAAGGGGAAGCATCTACTTTTACCTTATGTTCCATCCATTGTATACAACTGCTGTTATAGTATGAATTTTCTGAGATGAACTTTTCGGTTTTGCCCTAATCTATTAAACAAAGGCCTTTGTTTCTATTATTCGCGGTGGTTAGCTCCCGTTTCCACAGCACGTGCTAAAGTCTCAGTGTAGTTAAAAAGCAACTACATATCATGATAGCAATAAGGTTCAAATTTATTGAACAGTTTGCAGTGTGCAGGTAACTTTTTTTGAAGATGACAAAACGTGTTATCTCCGAAAGGGCTTTTTATGGATTTGAACCTTATTGATAGCAATATAAATAATAATAGTATGATAGTTGCTTTTTAACTACACTGAGACTTTAGCACGTGCTGTGGAAACGGGAGCTAACCACCGTGAATAATAGAAACAAAGGCCTTTGTTTAACAGATTAGGACAAAAGCGAAAAGTGCATCTCAGAAAATTCATACTATATGTATAAGTCTTGTGAAATAAAGCGCCATCTATCATCTACATCAGCCGTAAAATAAAAACGCCTTTTTTCTAATCTTTAAAACCCCTAGAATATATTTATTTAAACTTTCGTGCATAATTTAACAAAAATGGCGGACTTAACGCGATAGGCATTCTCCGCCAGTCAATCGTTGGGCTAAGCAGAGAAAGCAAGTTCGTTCGTTGCAAGATTATAAATTAAGTATAAAGAATAGACACAAAATATAGAAGAAGAAAACAATATCATTTTATTGCATGGTTATATTTGTAATTATAAACCTCAAAGGTACCTCACGAAATAAACGTCGCATGGTCGCCGTAAGTTAATGATCTAATAATGTAATAATACCCTTGTTTCGCCGACAAACTTTTCATCGAATATCATTTCATTCGAAAGTTTAGTTCGAGTAAAATTGTTTCGAGTAATTTTGTTTCAACTACTATTTATTTGAAATTTTCTTAGTTATTATTAACGAATATTGTTTCATTATTGTATACAATTACAAAACATCGCAATTCATTTATTCGACGTATTATTACAATACTTTCTCATTTGTCGTACTACACGTTAATAGATGTTTCTATTCTAGGAAACTTCAAATTGTCGATTTTATCGTGGCACATCACATATTTACGTCCATAATTAAACTATGACCATTGGCTTAAATCCTAGAGTGGGTTTAGGTTAGGTTATAACTGTGACCACACACAAAAACGACCAGCTTACAGAGTAGGTTTAGGTTAGGTTAGAACTGTGATCACACAGAAACAAACGGCTTACCGAGTAGGTTTAGGTTTGGTTAGAACTGCGACCTACACTACAACCAATGGCTTTTAAATTAGGTTTAGGTTAGGTTAGAACTGTGACCACACACAAAAACGACCAGCTTACAGTGTAGGTTTAGGTTAGGTTAGAACTGCGACCTACACTACGACCAATGGCTTTTAAATTAGGTTTAGGAATCAAATTGTATATTTTTAGAAAGAAACATAATTGAAATAATCTGCGTAATGAATTGTATTTAATGTAAAACTTAACCAATTCGCTAATCTACTCCATAACAAAAACAACTCAACGCCAATGTTATACAGCCTAAAACCGCTTGTCTCCACAATACTATAAAACTGAAGTACAGTTAGTAGCCCGAAGTTAGTCACAGGGTGGAACTGGCAACGTCGCATCACAAAAAGTTAGCTACGAAGTTAACCACATAAGGTCAGTTTGCCAATTCTTAACTAGGGGACGGGTGTGTCGCTTTAAAATGCATTTTTAAATGTTTTTCGATTGTTTTAAGCTTTAGTTTAATATTAAAGTGGTAAAAATGGCTGGGGGGAATTATATGTTGCAGTTGTACAATGTTTTTCACTCAGGACAAGTAAGTGTATTGGAATTTTAATTTGATTACTGGATTTGTTTTGTGTGTGTTAGTGGCCTTTCATTTACAATGCGATACTTTTATAACATTTATTTTGGACATGGTTTAGCGATTCATTCAATATTATGGAGAATATTTTATTTGCATACGCGTTTCATAAACATGAATAAACGTACAATTATTTTTCATGTAGGTATATATTATTACTTTAATCTTAATAAACTAAACAATGATTCTTCATTTAAAATGGCTATCCTTGCTAAAATTTAAGGTTTACAAATATTTTAGGTACGATACCCAATAATAGTGTGCTCACAACTCACAAGGAATAACTCGTTGAAATCTTTTGTATGAGGAGCGCGATACGGGATGCGCGGTAGGGAAAAATAATGTTAGTTTTAGTTGCAACGATATTTTATTTTTGACTATCCGGGAAACTAATTTCGAATAGTTGCAAAATTTTTATTTAAATACAACTGATACCACTTCTGAGTTTCCTGGCTACATGGAAACTGTGATTTCATTTTTTTTTAAATAAATGGTCTAAAATACTTAAAATTTATAAAGGTCTATTACCAAATGCTCCTATTTTAACTTTTTGCGTGTCATGTTTTTGTTTGGGTAGTTTTATCATTTTATATTTAATACATGCTCTTATGATTCAAGGGACTTAATTTCATATTATTTATGATTAAATTTAATACATATAGGTGGAGCCGGGCAGTTTATTCCAACGCATGACAGGCGGAGTGAAGACCGGCATCATTCTCAAGGATGTCTCCTTCACCACCCACAGCGGAGAAGTTACTGCGATACTTGGTTCAAAAGGTACCTAAATCAACTTAAATGGTATTAACAGACGTTGATAACAATAACAATATGAATTATGTACTACGTGGGACTCGTACCCACATCTTTGTGTTGACGCCTTTACGGTCCAACGCGACACCAATCCACACACACTAACTTCCACAACTGAAATATGTAATATCCAAAACTGAGAAATTAAATATTCCGGAATTTTCGTATGCTGATAATTTTTTTCCATTATATATAAATAAAAATAGCCTATAACATTTTGTTTTCTAAACTTTCCGTGAACTTTTCCAGCTTCTTGAAAACTTTCTTCAGTATTTGACCCCAAACTGTAATAGGTATCAATCACATATTTTTAGAGTAGGTATTATGCCTTCGCAGGTATAGAAACCTAGGCGATTTATTCAATAACATTTTAGAGCGTGCACAGACTGAGAGCGGTCTGGAGTTCTGCGTTCTGCGTTCAGAGTTCTGCGTTCTTTAGAATGTACCGAGTCTGTAGCAGCAACGCACACAGCGGGCAGTCTGCCCGCGGACTGCCCGCGGCGGTCAAAGCGGAACGCCGCGTTCTAGCGTTCTTTTCCCGCCGAGACAGAGAACGCCGGAACGCGGGGATGTCTGAGGTTGCAAACACAGATAAAAATATAAATTTGTTAGGAAAAGGAAGGATTTCTGAGGTCGAATAGTACACGACGAAATGCTGTTATGTTTATTTTATCCTTAATAAATAATTACAATGCCCTAAAAATACAGCCAGTCTTTATTTTTCTCAATTAATGAAACTATTCATCGACATGCGAATAAAAATATCGAATCGCTGTTCATCTGTAAGGAGAATTTAATAGGTGTAATTTTTGAGCAATAATTCTTCATAGGAAAACGAACTTTCCAGTGATATGTTGCATGTACAAAGACACAAACGAAACTAGAACGCGAGAATTTGAACGCCGCCTGTGTGCGTTGGAGCTTTTGAGCGGTCAACGGTCACCAGAACGCGGAACTCTGACAGAACGCAGACCGCTCTCTGTCTGCGCACGCTCTAACCGTTCACTTTTTTAGGCAGCGGCAAACGCGCCCTCCTCGATGTGATCGCGCGCCGAGTGGCCTCGAAAGGCCACATCCTCCTAGAAGGAGTCCCTCTAGAAGAGGAACAGTTCAAGAGTTGCTGCGCTCTTGTCCGTCACTCTACGCGTCTGCTGCCAGGACTCAGCGTTCAGCAAACTCTCGCTTTGTCGTTGACTAAGGTAAGTTCCGTTTGTTCTAGGAGAGTTTCAAAATGAGAATTATTTCAAAAATTTCTTCGCTCAGGCTCAAACTCTGGTTGCAAAGTCCAAAAATGAGAAGAGTTCAATAACAGATCGGTTTTGTTATTCCACTAAACAAGAATACTACTCGGGCTTAATGTGCAGAAAACGCAGACTTTTCGTAAAGGCAAGGCTCTTAGAGAGATCAATTCAAAAGATATGCCCTATGCTCCGCTCCTTCCCTCAATTTTTTTTTTCTCCCGAGTATGTACTGGTTTGTCAAACATAACAAGGCGATGGCCTCGGATTACAGATAAGAGACTGTTTCTTGTTACCAGCTCTAAATGATGATATTCGGAGTTTCCAGAGACCAAACGATTCTGATCACTTTCTTCCAGGTTTCCGGCTACCTAAAGTCCTCTAAGGTGAAACAAGTCATGGCTGACCTGGCGTTATCTCAGGTGGCACACAAATGCGTGACAACCCTGACGAAAAGCGAATACAGGCGGCTGGTTATCGGAGTGCAACTCATTCGGGATCCATGTATGTTATACATCGATTCTACGTGACAATTGACATAAAGAATCTATTATTAGAGCCTTCCTACTGTTTTGTGTAATCACCAGACAGAAGACCGCAATAAAAGGGAAAGGAACAAGCTGTTGTCTGTATACATATTTTCCATTGCTTGGTAGATTGGTAGTTTGACACAAAAATAATGGTGGAAGATCCTAGATGATTTAGTGAGAAATCGACTACCTATTAAATAAAAAACAATGGCAAACCTACGACCTTTGAGTATGATGTAACACGTCAAAGTCTCCTTTTTAGAGTGGGTACCATATCAATCATAATATTCATCATGTCTATATTTCAGTGATCCTACTGCTAGACGAACCGACATGGGACCTGGATCCCTTGAACACGTACCTGGTGATCTCCATACTGTCCAACGCGGCCAAGAAATACTCCACAGCCATCATACTCACTATGGAGAAGCCCAGATCTGGTAAGCTTTGCCTAATTAAATATTAAATGTAAGAACTTTCTAGAACAAATGGCCATGAAACATTATAATCATTTTTAAATTACACAGCACATACTTTGTAGACTTCGGAATTCACGGGAACCATCAACAGATTCGCGCTTCACCTGCAATCTCTGTGGCAGGAAGGAGGTGCCATGCTGCCATTGGACATTACAGTCACAGATATGCCTCACCTCCGATCTCTGATGGCGAGCATACCTCTTTAGAAACCGCTGCATAAATTATCTGTCGAGATGCTTTGGCCAGTGATTTTCTAAACTACTGAATTTTCAGCATAAAAACCTTGTTTGTTGCAGACGTATTTCCCTTCTTGGATCGCGTGGTATACCTGTGTCTAGGCGACGTAGTGTACGCTGGACCCACAAGAAACCTGCTAGACTACTTCGGCAGCATTGGATTCCCTTGCCCGCAGCTCGAGAACCCACTGATGTACTATTGTAAGTAGCTGCAAACCAAGGTTCATCAAGAGATCTAAGAAGTTTTTTACTTTGGTATTTTACAAAAAATCTTACCTTATCTTTGATAAATTCCATTTCATGAATCAGAATCTGTTTATTTGTGAAAACATATAACAAACAAAGAACAATACAAACAAACACAACATATGGAAATATTTTCCGACAAACAGGATAAAATATCCAGGATAGGCATAGTCACCAGAAACAGGTCAAGGTGAAACAGCATAATCGCAAATAAAAAGGAAGGGCAGTTTGAGTTTTTTCATCGCGTCCTAAAGAAGTCATAGTAATGTCCTAAAGTAGACATTAATTATCCTAAGCAGTACTTCGTCCTCCTTTCTTCTTTTGATTTTTCTCTTCCTTTTCAGTATGCCTCTCAACCGTAGACAGACGATCTCGCGAACGCTTCATAGAGTCCAACCATCAGATCGCAGCTTTGGTCGAGAAGTTCAAACTGGAAGGGCAGGCCATCATGCAGGGCAACGTCAATGAGCATAGGATCAACCCCAATAAGATGCAGCTGGGGTATGGCAAACCTAGCGGTGCTAAGGTCATATGGATGTTATATGTGTAAGTAAGAGTAACCTTAGCTTAGTAAAGAGGTAAGTAAAAATATTATTTCGCTGCGATACCGGATCAATTACCATTAGATTAGCACATACCTACTCTGCCAATTAAACTACCGAGACTTTTCGAGAAGCATGGAACTTGATAGATTTTTTATTATTATAAATGGGCTTACTCTTGGCCACAGACTAGCCAAAGGCAAAGACGTGACCTACGATGGAGTGAGCTCGCCCAGAACGTGTATAGTATAAAATGTTCGTGTCTCGCCCGGAACTTTTGACGCTACGACAGGACGTACGTATTCATATAAAAGGTTTTTTTTTACTTGGCAGGAGGATGCTAGCTTCGATATTTAACTTAAAGAAGAATGGAATGAAGCAAATGTTCATGCGATTGTTCTCCCTGCCCTTATATTTCTTGGTATTATGGGCTTTCTACTTTGAAGCGAAGGTAAGTTGAGCTAACCTAAAAATCCGGTTCGAAGGACCAAATCATGAAGGATGAAACCTGAATAATCATTTTCATTGTTTTCTTTAGGATTATCAAAGAGCCTTCATCACGAAAAGTGGGCTTATATTCAACGCGATGGTTGGAACATACTTTATCAGCATAATGAACACAATTTGTTTATGTAAGTAGTATTTACTCCTTCAAGTGGAGCACTTTCACTATGCGTTAAATATATATGTACTCAGACCTCAGACACATTCCATTTGTCATTGGTACTCGTATTTATGAGGTAAAAATAAATAATTTAAATTAAAAAAATTAAACGAGAAAAGTTGGCCTTAAAAGATATCTGTTACTTAACTTCGAAACCATTGTAATTCGAATATTTATTTAATTTCGATATAATTTCAGACGGTCCCTATAGGACGCGGTACTACCAAGAATCGCAGGAAGGGCTGTATAGCGGGGCCAGCTTACTGCTGTCCTGCAATTTGGTCTCCCTGCCTTTTTCTTTCATCAGCACTTTTGCGTCTGCCGCCATCATTTATCCGTGAGTAAACACACATGTAAGAGTACATTGTACACTTCAAAGTCACTGTACGGTGAAAATCATTGTGTAAAGCATAGCAAACTATGCGGCGGCCCTATGTGCATTTGGATCCTTTAAACATGTAACGCCACATATTGCCAGCTCATTTTCTAAGTAGGAACTTTTACTGTTTTCATATGCTTTGTCAGATATCAATTTTAGTTCTCACAAAACACCAGCGCCCAGCCCAAGCATGGCGCATTTCCGTTTTTCCCACCCCAAGTCACCCAGTAACGTGATGTAAATTGATCGGTTCTTATATTTTTGTCTCCAGTATTCTAGCAGACCTAACAGAAGGCCTGGACTACCTGTACTTCTCCCTCGTACTTTGGTCATGCTACATCTACGCAGAACAACAAGCCATGGCTGTCATGATGTTCGTTCGCAACGGACTAATCGCCGGCATCGTCAACGTTTACATCACCTGCGTCTACGTTATGCTGGCTAGCGGAGTGCTCAGGTAAAATATTATAATCAATTTACCTTAGTCTCCCCACATCGTCGCCAAATCGATAAAACCCCATTGAAAATGAGCTCGGATCACATCCGACTTCTAACGCATCGACGGGTAAGTATTCGCTTTTATTGAGCAGACATAGCTTCTTACGCCCGGATATCTCCAATTCCGCGTCGATAGATGTGGATTGTGGAGAAACCCTAGCTGGGCCCCCTTTTTTTTTTGACGGAGTGGGAATGCTGTTACGCACGATGTGTGGGACTCGCCGTTTCTTTCGAGTCCCTCCCCTATCGAGAGGGGGAAACTTGACCCTACCCACTAAACCCACTCCGGCGTTCCATCCTCTTTGCCGTTCGTGAGGGCGCGCTGGGATCGATGTTCATCATTCATTCACCACGGCGCCTCCGGCATTACCGTGGATCACAACTTCGATTAGAGGTGCATAATAGAGGGGGATCACCAGACGCACCGCATGATGACCCCTCGCTGGCATCAATCAACGTCGGGGATAACAATATTTATTAATATTTCGCTTTTACGGCTCGATTTTGGCGAGCGCTTTTACGCTCTTCGCCTAAATAGTTGATCTGATGACCCTGCCGCCTGCGTCGTTAGCGGAAGAGCGTCTGCGGCAAACCCTATGGAGAAACCCCTGGAACGCCGTTGTCAAAAATTTGTTACTGAATTAATAACCTTCAACCTGTTAATTACAGTTTAAATTGTCTGGGACAGACCTGGATCAAGGCGTTTGAGAGGTTAATAGAGTATACCTGTCCCAGTTCAGCAGACTCAAAACAACTTCACTCGAAAACGGGAACGCCGAATCAGATAGAACAAGTCAATAGTGCAACTGCTGTCATCGCCAGAATACGGTTCTTATGCTGGTTTTAGTTTCACGCGAACCGACCGCGCGGAGCAATCCGCACCGAACTAATATGCATTAACTTCGGACGGTCCGCGTGACACTAAAACCAGCCTTACTGGTCACCAACGCCTTTAGCCTTTTCTAAAAATTATAACTTTTCTTTCCCCAGATCCTACAAAGGCTTCGAAGACTGGCTCTTCTATCTAACCTACATCACCCACACTCGCTACGCGTCAATCTTCTTGCACCGAAACGTGTTCAAACAGCCGCACTTCAACATCCTCCCCTACAGCGACACGGAAAACTGCACGGCCATCACCAACCTCATCCAGACCTCTTCCAGTTTGAACACGAATTCGAATGCGAACTGTAGATACGCGAGCGGCAAAGCGTTCCTCGCAGAAAGGTTCACATCGAGGAGTTTTACTGGCGACATCTATCAGACGGGAGACATGAACATGGAATTCAATTTGGGAATCAGTTTTGCGTTCAGTGTTGGCATTATGCTGATGAATAAGTTTCTTAAATATGTATTTATTTTTAAAACTAAGTAAAACTCCATTGCCGCTACACGAGAAAAAAAAAACATCCTGTAATTTTGCATACCGATCGATAGGCTTCATCATAAAGAGCTAAAATTTGTCCATACATTAAGGATAAGTTTAGAGAATAATTTTCATGTATATGTTAGTATTAATAAATATGATAATTTTATCCGTCCAATTAAATTGTTAAGTGATTAATTAAATTGTACAAATTATGGTCTTTGTTGATTAAATTCCAGATTTACCTATTTTATTATTATTGTTTTTTTTTACATGTTAGGACTTACCTAATATTATTTATGAAGTTATGGGGAATAAAGGAAACTCTTGAAGCCACAATACAATGTCTATTTCTATATTAAATAAAAATCTTATCGGGAATTACGTTCGTAAATAAAAATAGCCAGATTCACATAAATTACGACTAACGCTTATTGTTAAGGCAGCTCATTTATCTAGTTATTACTGTAAAACCTTGCTAATCTGGACTGGAGAGGCAGATATATGGCAGAGTAAGTGTATTGTTTACAGTACATAAAACAAATCGTCAAGTTATTTTTACGTGATATTAACATGTTTTGAAAATAAATAAATTCGGTTCTTGATTAGCAGATAAAATAAACTTACAAAAACTTTCTGTTTGCTTGCTTTTGCATACGCTATACGCTCATAACTAAGTGAAGTTAGTCCTTTTCTCAAGACCTGTTTTCGTTAGAATGCGTATCCTGCAGGTCAGGTACTCCAGGCAGGCAAGCATTGACACGTAATAAACGATATAACGTCAGGCCGTTCTTTTCGCACTATTTGTAAGTGCGATAGGGACGCACCGATGCGATAATGTTTATCCCACTAATGTGCTACGCCTGCAGATTAGTAAGGCTCTATTGTAGCTTAAAGTCACTAACAGTTACTACAAAATGTTTGAGTGATATTAATTATGGTAAGGTGTACTCGGGTAATTCCGAACGTCGAAAACCGTCGGCAAATTCCGAAAACGGACCCTTATTACTATTGAATCACGGATGATTATCAATTGAATTTCGGAATTTTCCGACGGTTTTCGACGTTCGGAATTACCCAGTACACCTTACTATAGAAAACATTTGATGGAAGTCATTAAAGTGTCACAAACTCAAGCAACTCAACTGACTCAGTTTGTGAAATTATAGTATGTGCGTGATAAAAAAAGTAGTATTTCCTTTATTAGGTATAATCAAATTAAAGAAAATGAAAGTTTTAGGTACCTACTATTACATAAAATATATTTCTGAATCATAATGGAAGTGATAAAATGATTGAAACAATTATTTTGAAGCGGTCGGAGTTTAACCGCATCGATTTTTGCCCCGATCCTTGTTCGTATCGTCGAGGGCAGTACTAAGTATACGAAGAATTGTCTTATTCATCAGCCTTTGGCGAAATGGACTGGACATTTTTTGTCTTTATATCGGACTACGGCGGTTAAAGGATTAAGTAAGAAAGCATATCCGCAGGTAAAACTAAGAGTGTTAGATATTGAATATTAATAGGTACCTAATTACAGCAGTAGAAATATTAAACATACGATTTACTGTACCATGTCGTAAATTCCGGAATTTGGATGTGATTTAAATTGTTTGATAAATCTCATTCGTGATAAAAAATAATGTTTTTGAATATTTATGCTAAGTACAGAATAATCAGCATAATAAAATAAAAACTCACCTATAAACTATTATTCGGATTACTATGCCCTATAATCATCTTTACATGGTTATCATTATCAAACATCATCGCAGTTCCACTTACCTGTAAAGATGAAAAATATATAAAAAAACTGTGTAAAAAGATTCTAGTTGGCAATGTTTTTAGGGTAACTGTATTCAATTATTCAGGGCCGGATCTAGGGTAGAGCGAGTGAAGGGGCGCCAAAATGGCAAACGATAAAAAAGCAGCAGTTTGAGAGTTTGGTAAAAAAAGGTAACCAAAAGCGCCATAACTCCATTTCACTCTACCCTGATTGAGTGCTCAGGCCGGCGCTGACTGTATTGATATCACTACTTGTGTTATTTTTATGGATATCTATGCTACTTTCATATTATCTAAAACATTGTTAAACTAGGTACCACTTTTGTAGTGTATTGTTGAATTTACAACACCTTCCAATGTCAATGTTTGAAACATATTAACATGCCTCAGACAATAAATTAAAATATATTTATGGAATATTGGCATACAAAGATGTTGATAATCTGAACAGTATACTCAATATTTTCTAACAATGTCCACATGGTCTTTAGCTAACTTGATAGGTTGAGTTTTCATGTCTCATCCGAGTGTGAACTCGTCCATTCCTTTGGGATATGATGTGTATATCACTGTTGTCTCAGTCTGTGACTCATTGTCATTCTCTGCTTGGTCCGGTATTCCATCTAGAAAAAAAAATGAATATAATATTATATGTATATTGATATAATATGCTAACTGAGAAGTTCTTGAGTGTGTTTGAGTTTATAAGAATTTTCTTACCCACCTTCATACAGTACTATGGTTTTGTTAATTTTCTGTATTGTTACCTGTAAAAAATAAATTATTATGATTAAATATTCACAAGGTAGATTTTTATACTCATATTACAACAGTTAGTAGTTTATCTTCCCAGATATCAAGAAATAATAACTCATTCAAAATGGCTATCAGTTGAATCAAGATCTTATTTTTTTTAATTGATTATTTTTATGGCAAGGCTACTGAAATTAAAGTCATTGCCTTACTGGAGAAAGAACAATTTCTCTATATTTCTTCAAATATAACTTCAGCGGCTCAACATAGTTGTCAAAACCCAGCGTGTTCATAGCAAACAGGACATCCTCTCCGTTGATGGTCTTTCTCTTCTCCACCTGGCAACGGTCACTTGCTTCACTCGTGACAAACGAAATAAACTCTGAGATGCATTCTTGGACACATTCCCGGGCATCTTTAGCAATCTGAAATAAAATTTAATTAATTTTTGTCCTGTTGTGTTTATATAAATCAATCAGATCAAAAATACTTTTCATGTAGATCTATTTCAATTTAGACACTATTCCATTGTTTGTCTGCCATGCTTGCCTTTTCAAATATTGCTAATCATATAAAAGTTATTGCATGTTGTCCCGTGGATTCAAACAATTCCTCAAATTTTATCAAAATATGCTAAGTGATCTAAGTGTGATATCTGTTCAGTTGTTCACAGACTGAACTACTTTCTTATTGACATAATTTCTAATATTATGTAGACATGGTGGAGCTCAAAATATACACCCATTTTTCTATCTTCTTAAGAATTAACTTTGATTAAAGGTAAATAAACAATACCTTTCCGTTTTCAGGTATGGCTCTTTTCATAATCTTTGCAATGTTGGCTATGGGTAAAAACCTGTCCTGCTCCCTAAGTGGTGCATGCTTGCCCATGCAAGAGTCTGAATTATTCTCTTCTTGATCTGAAACAGGAACACTAGCATAATTACAGAATTTACAGACCACAAAACAATTACCTTAAGTATTACAATAATTTCATGTGTTGGATAGCAGCGGACACTTATTATGAATGGTATTTATGCTAAGTGAAATAGACTAAACTTAATATAAGAAATGATGCTGTCTAAGAGTAAAACCATTATTTGCATTCGTAAGAATCTTACAGGCAGTACGATGGATGCGCTTACCGAGTACATCGTCGGAATTAACAACATAAGTCTCCTCGTCGACCAAGAAGCCTCCATCTAATCGGACGAGCTCATTACCGAGTTCGTCGCTTTCCATGGTCAGAAAAAATATGCTGAGGTTAGACCCAAAACATTAACACCCCTGGCGCAATGCTGTCGATTATGCAAAATATGAGGGGTCAAAATTATTCCACGGCGGCTGAGAAAGCACTTCAATAAGAGGTTTTACTCCATACATAACCGATTAAAGGAATTTAATTAACTCTGACTCGTCCGCAACGCACAGCACAAGTAAGCACAAGCATAATCTAAAGCTAAACAATTGACCGACCCTTGTTTGACATTGACAGTTCCTTGACAGCGTGTGCTTGACAGTAGCCATGAGTATTTCACTTTCCAAAACATTTTGGTTTGTCCAAATGATATTACAATTTTCATAGTTTGCAAAAGTACTTTATGATGAGGAGTAAAATAATCCATGGAGTATTATATCAGAACTGAATCACTCACAAAATGAACTCATATAGCGAATATGAGTGCTTGCTTGTGTTTATTATTGTAATGACCCTGAAGTTTAATTTGGACACAAGTTGGAAAAAGTAGTTACAGACTACACAAAAAAAAGATGGATGCCATAAATTCTGGATCAGAAAAAGTGTTTATCTAATGTGAAAACTGTCACGTAATCACAATTTTATTTAGTTTCATGTGACATCTTATGTTTCTCCATGTTAGGCAACCTGGATAAAACTAGGAAAGATACAGAGTAAAAATCTTTTCCACTTCCCAACTGTGGTCCCAACCAAGTCCCAACTATCAAAAACCATCAAATCCATCCAAATACCCTAAATAACCAAGCCAGTTTTTCAACACGAAATAATCAATCAATGTACTTAAATCTTCATTATATTCTCTTATATTACACTCAGTGTTTGATAGTATATTTATAAAACCTTATAAGAAAGTCGTATATGTATACAGTTTTGCAAAATAACATAATTATGCTGTTTGCATTTCAGGTCAGCGACGTTGATTGCTGTAGAATAGATTTTTAGCTGAAATCACCTGATCTTCTATTCTACAGAAACTCAAAGTGCTATTCATCATATCCCGGAATTATAGTGCAGCAGCTGTATCAATTAAAATATGTGATTGTGGTATAGGTTATAAATCTTGAATCACTATATCAACACAAACTACCTAATAAGCAAAACTGAAAAACTGCCACCATGGGAGTTCCAAAGTTCTTCAGGTATACAAGTGAGAGGTATCCCTGCCTCAATGAGCTTGTGAAACAATATCAGGTGAGATTTCATTTACTTGTTGTTTGAAATCTATAGTTGATAAACATAAGTTGCCCTTATCTTATTATTGTATAAAATTGTGTGCAATGGATCAATAATCATAAACTATTTATTGGTAATTAGCAGAAAATAATTTATTTAAACTTATTGGTATCTCCCACTGTTGGGTGTTGTCACATAGTTTTATTTTGCCAATCATTTGTATTGTTTACTTAACAAATGGTCACCACTTGTCAAAAGTCTCTCAAAATAAAATAGAATATTTATTTAATCATTTCTAATTATTTCTCCTATAAGATTCTATAATTGTAATGCCAGATATCGCCAAGGAATGTACATGTGTATATAAAAATGTCATTCTATAAATTTATTGGCTTGTATATCAACTTTTGCTTGCATAGCAAATGAAATCAACAACAATTACTATTCTTAAGCAATTATTTTTAGTACAAGGTGCTGATACTAATAAAATTATAAAGATTTTGTGCTATATGATAAGGTGATTCGCATTGGATTTGGTTGCGCACACCTCTCCAGTGTGCAAGTGGCACATCACTATGTACAGTCAACCAATTGGAACCCTAGGCCACTGTAGAACTATCTCATAGTGAAATTATAAATCAGATTGTTAGAAATCTCTTACTGCTTGTCATTTTGACATGGTTGTAGAGTGGCCTAGGGTTCCAATTGGTTGACTGTACATTAAACACATGGCAGCTGGTGTGAAGTGACATCAGTATGATAAGTATCTGTCTAAGTACACTCAGTTGCCCTGGTTCAACTGGGTGTACTTAGACAGATACCTATCATATACATATAGTGGTCAAACCCAATCAGTTTACAAAATTCTTATTTCAATAAAAAGTAATCTTGATTTATCTGGTTTTTCCTCTGGACCCTCCTCAGATGTTTTTTGAAACTGCCACACAGATAACATCTTCCTCAAATAGGCTAGTTTCCTATAGCTAAAATAAAATATTTTATGCAATGTACAAAATAAAGCATCACATAATTAGACGAAAAATATGGACAGGAGTTATTTTTATTAAACATAATCTCTATTTAATAAGTCAAAGAGAAACATATAAATATAAAGTAAATGAATTGACCATGACTCACTTCTCAGTATTTCATAGTAGTTCCATATTAGCAAATCATTTTGACAGTTCTTAAAAAGAAGCTGTTTTTGACTAGTAGGAAACTAGCCTATTTTTCTAGCTGAATATACTTTGATTTTTGAAATTTTAACATGAATTCTAAAATGACCTAAGATTTTTCATTAGTCCTTGCACTGCACTTATAGACCAAAAACTATTCCAGATACCAGATTTTGACAACATGTACCTTGACATGAACGGTATCATACACAACTGCTCCCATCCAGACGACTCCAACCCGCACTTCCGGATTACAGAAGAGAAAATCTTCCAAGACATCTTCCATTATTTGGGCATACTGTTTCAAATCATAAAGCCGAAGAAACTGTTCTTTATGGCTATTGATGGTGTCGCTCCGAGGGCTAAGATGAACCAGCAAAGAGGCAGGAGGTACGCCACATTAAAGAACTATAAATACATAACTAAGTACAACTATAAATAGATATTTATATTCATATTTTTATACATAGCTTTTGAATGGAACGATATTATGTAACTTTGTTCGCTGGCAATTAATTTTGCATTATATCTGCTTTAAGTCAATAGTCCGTATAGCACCAGGACATCTATAATTTTTTAAATACATTGCTAATGTAGTTCTTTTTATACTACGTCGGTGGCAAACAAGCATACGGTCTGCCTGATCGAAATTGGTCACCGTAACCTATGGACGCCTGCAACTCAAGGAAGTGTCACATGCGCGTTGCCAATCCAGTAGAAAATTGTACACTCCCTAGTTGCACTTTTCCAGTACAATTCAAGTACAATTTATATGTCATATAAATAAAATAAATAATTTTATTTATATACATATAAATTGTACTTGAATTGTATACACTTATATGTACATATAATGTGAGTGAATTGTTTTCTCTATAGATTCAGATCAGCCAGGGAAGCAGAAAAACTAGAAGAAGAAGCAAAATCAAAGGGTAAGTTGGACAACTCTCGCTATAGCCTCACTGTTTTACTCTTGCTGTTGCTTGAAATATTTGTATGTTTTATTTTATTTATAGGCGAGGTTCTGCCAACGGAGAAGCGGTTTGACAGCAACTGCATTACTCCAGGGACTGTGTTCATGGCACGTCTGCATGAGCAGTTAAAGTACTTTGTGAAGCACAAGATGTCCACCGATCCTTTGTGGAGCAAAGTGAAAGTTATCCTATCGGGTCATGAGGTTAGGTCAAAGCTTTTTTTAAATCTTTATTAGAAGAAAAGGGGTTTCGTCACTACGATGTCAACCCAATATTGAAAATATATTAACTCTAGAACTCTACTACATTATTTGAAGGTATAATTTGCACATGAGCCTGGCGTCATCTGATAGAGGTGATGCCAGGATCATATTACAAGTATCAACTTATAAAATGCTTTTGTCCATCTGTTGTAATGAGATTCATTTCTGCGCCAAACCTCATGGAATATATTTAAAGAATTTTGAATCAGTGTAATATGACATGTTTTCAAAGTCACCGAGGATAATTGTGTGGACTACAACTCCACAAAATTAAAGTGAAGACCCAGAAATAATAAAATTGGATTGGAATAAAATATTATTTAAAAATAACATACTTTTCAGACCCCAGGCGAAGGCGAGCATAAAATCATGGATTACATCCGGTGGTCGCGCTCCCAGCCCGACTACGACCCGAATACCCGGCACTGCCTCTACGGTCTCGACGCTGACCTGATCATGCTGGGCATGTGCACCCATGAGCCGCACTTCGCTCTGCTTAGAGAAGAGGTCAGTTATTCAGTAACAAATGTTAAACTTTCGAAAAAAGAAACAATCTAGAAATATTACTTCGTGGAGGTGTGAAAAAAGCTTCAGGTACCTACACATTTATTGATTTGCACAGCCATTTCGCCAGCTCTTCATTGCTTTTATAATTAGGTATGTATGTTTGTACAATTTTGATCTCCAAAAAACAAACTATTTATTATAGTATCGTTGCCCCAAAGTAATACGGTCTTGTTGCACTACGGCAACAATGATTGGGCATAATTTATGGTAGGATTTGAAGGCAGTTGTTACGTTGTCTTATCCGTAATTAATGTTTCCTAAAATGGGTAAATAATTAAATATACACTGTTTTTGAATGAAACGCCTTTCCCACGCTGAAAAAGTCATTGCGTGACTGCTATTGTCTATTTAGTAAATTACAAATGATTACTAAGACAATCGAAAAAATTCACTGAAGAAACGACGCCTTCCACAAGGATTTTGAAATGAATGAAATTAGTTTATTTTATTGCCGGAAATACATTCCATAGTTTATTACTAATATTAACATAATAAATTAACTAAATTAAATTAAAATTATTTTAGGATCCTGACTATCTCAAGGATTTTAGGATCGATCCTTCCTGTGGCACGATAGAATGTGCGCCGAAGTAGACATTCTTTCTAGCTATACTTTGCGCGATTGATGTTTGATTGCATTTGTTTTTGACCCCCGACGCAAAAACGACGGGGTGTTTGCGGGTGGAAGTTTGACGTGTCTGCCTGTCTGTCTGTGTGTCTGTCTGTGGCATCGTAGCTCCCGAAAGGATGAACTGATTTAGATTTTTTTGTTTGAAAGATGAATTAGACGGGAGTGTTCTTAGCCATGTCTGATCGAAATCAGTCCACTATGTCGGGGTTTTTTTTTTTAATTTAAATTTTATTAATTTGCAGGTGAAATTCGGAAAAACTACCCAACGAGCAACCAGCCCTGAAGAAACCAACTTCTACCTTCTGCACCTCTCACTACTAAGAGAATACCTAGAACAAGAGTTCATTGAAATCAAAGATAAACTGCCGTTCCCATACGACATAGAGAAGATTGTTGACGATTGGGTGCTCATGGGATTTCTGGTGGGAAACGATTTCATCCCCAACTTGCCTAATATGCATATAAGTAATGACGCTTTGCCGGTGCTGTATAAGACTTATATGACGGTCTTGCCTACTTTAGATGGTGAGTCATTGATAACTGGTGAATAGTACAAGTTGTTTTATCTATGTGATAAGTTGATAAATTATTCCATTTATCGTAAGTGTTTTTAAAAAATCGCAGAGATGTATTCAATAAAAAATATGAATGATGAGAAATTAACAACACAGATTTGGCAGTGACAGTGAATGGAGTGCCAAAACGTCAAATTCCTAATATGATGTTTATTGTGGCACTCATATTTTTTTTATTTCATGTAATGTTGCTAAATTTTTTATAGCAGGGCTGAGATGACGACTGTCCATGATCTGTCACCATGTCTGTCACGTTGCAACAAGTATGTAAGTGTGAAAGTGACGCATGATATGACAAGTGACAAAAACACGACCATGATGCCGCCACTGGATTATGGATTTAGAAAGAAGCTCTTCCTTCTTCTTTAATTTAACAACTTTTGGTTTCATTAAGCCTAGCACATGATTGCCGCGAGAGTACGTCGCCGCGTCTCCTTCTAACTGTATTAATGACATAAGGTCGGGTAGTCTATCACTCGGCGACATGCTCTCGCGGCAATCATGTGCTAACCCTGCAGATATATGGCACATATGTAATTTAAAATATCAATTATATTCTTTAATTTGCAATATTATTGCAGGTTATATAAACGAGGCGGGTGACTTAAACTTAGCGAGGTTCGAAGTATTCATGCAAGAACTAGCCAAGATCGATAAAGAAAAGTTCCAAGATACGTACGCTGATCTCAAATACTTTGAGGGCAAGACGGGCAGGCGGCCTAATGCCAATGAAAGGAGAGAGGTGTGTATACAGCCGTTTTAGCTAAATTGGCGGTAAATAGAATATAAATATTTTTATTCGTAAGCACTTAACAACGACGATAACAATATAATATACTTACACAAAAATTACCGACACACAAACAAGTAATCATACATCCACACAAAAGGCTAACAGAGAAAAGTGCTCTCATCTCAGCATGTTGCTGGCGACTTCCAGCGCTGGTCTTCCGATGAGGCCATTCGGTGAAAACAATCACGACAGGTAACAATTTAAGAATACAATAATAAAAATAAAAAAATAGCGAAAAGAAAGTATACAAAAGACAACAAAGATTTATAACAGACATTAGGTACATTATTACATATACACACAAATAAGCGTATTGACCACTTATATAGAAGCCAATTTCAGATCACCTTCGCATTTCAAACCTGTTAATAATCTTTATTTAAAAGATACTGTAAAATGTAGTGGGTAATAGTTTTTCATCATCTTTTCTCGGAAACGTATGTCTGTCGTGCTAGTTTGGTCAACGTTAGTATTTCTTGATCTGAGACTGACTAAAACAACATGACACATTAGTGTTTTTCCTTGAAAATAAGCATAAGCACACAGCTGGATCACGCAGTAAGAAATTATTCTAAAATTCGTGGCATAGTGTGGAGTCGTTGTGTTTTCTTGTAACTTGTAACTAAATTAATAGTAAAGGACATTGTTACACAGATTACTTATTCGGTAAGTTCAATGAGGTTTATTTAATCCATTCATTCACGAAGACGCGAATTCGTGTCACAATACATGTATAATTGTAATGCGGATGCGGACGTCGGCAATGAATGTGTTAAACAATGATAATATGTATATTATATATCTATATTAAAATTATTTGTTTCAGTACAAACCTAACAACGACGATACGTTCAACGTAAACGTAGATGACATAAAGGCGAATGCGCCCGACGACGCGCTGCAGGCGTTGATCAGCCGTACAGAGGAAATGGTAAGGATTGCATACGAATTACAACTTTAACTGTTTGCTCTAAGGTCGGTCGAATTTCACCATCCCACACAGAGTTACGATCTCATTTTAAAAATATGTGTTGGATCGTAATGAAACTTTGGGTGAGGTCACTTTACCTGTAACGAGTTTATAAATAAATAGCTTCAGATTATATTATAAAACATAGGAAATTAGATACCTATTATGTTGTTTATAAACGTTTCATCTATTCTACAGTATTTCAATGACGTTGACAATGAAGAAGATGAAGAATACGAAGAAACTAGTGATGGTAATTATTGGTTTTTGCAACTTAAATATACAAGTACATTATAGATACCATCTTGTATAGATATGACCCGCCCAGTGGGTTCTCCTGCATCTGAGATTCTGAGCAAAGTTCACGAGCGCTTCCCACAAGCGGATTCTGGGCACTATGAGACTTCAACGATTGCTTTTGTAACTTAATTAACTACACTGAGAGAAAATACAACCAGTTTTCATGTTCGTTCAACAAGTTTTTTGGTTAAAATAGCGCCTAAGTGCTATTTGGTTCAAACAACAAGCTACTTGTCATTTGAATCGGCAATATATTTGAATCAACAAGTCGATTTTATAAAAACAACCTGACACATTGTTTTAAACATACGTTTGGCTGATTCAAACGGATAAACCGCAACAAGTCGAACTTGTTAAATTCACAATGCAAATTTCTCTCAGTGTAAAGTTTACTCGCCTTGCTAATATTTTATATGAATAAACTTTTCAGAGGAAGCCACATTTGAGATGGAATTCAAACTCCACAAGAAGGATTATTATATGAATAAGTTAGATTATTCAGCTGTAACTGCGTGAGTATTACAACATTTTTACTATTATTATATTGAAATTATGTGCTATTAGTTCGGCGTCTGCTGTCTTTATGTTCTTACAAGCTTTTATTTAACTTGCCCCGTTAGTATGTTAGTATGAGTCAAATCTTGCGAGTTAAATTTGATCCACTTTCCGGTTTCCGATTGAACTAAAATTTTGCATGCATGCATAAATCGGATGTCACATATTGAAACAACAATGATATAATAATATTTTTGTCTTTAAATGGTATTGTTCCGTCCAATATTTAACCATACCAATAATATTCCAGAGAAGTATTAGCGGACCAAGCGGAAGGTTACGTGCGAGCGATCCAATGGAACTTATTCTATTACTACAAGGGTTGCCCGTCGTGGTGTTGGTACTACCCTCACCATTACGCTCCTTACATCTCAGATATAAAAGGCTTCAAGGACCTGAAGATCGAGTTCGAGCTGGGAGAGCCTTTCAAACCTTTTGAACAGGTAACGTTAGGAAACAAAACATTAAATAAAATAAATAAATATTGGGGACACCTTACACAGATCAACTTAGCCCCAAACTAAGCAAAGCTTGTACTATGGGCGCTAATCGACGATATACATACTTAAATAGATAAATACATACTTATATACATATAAATATCCATGACTGAACAAATATCTGTGCTCATCACACAAATAAATGCCCTTACCGGGATTTGAACCCAGGACCGAGGCTTAGCAGGCAGGGTCACTACCGACTGAGGCCAACCGGTCGTCGCCATTCTTTTTACTCATGACATAAGTCCCAACAAAATTATAACGCCACCATTTAAAGGCTTACGCCAGCAAGAGAACACTGAGAGAAAATACAACCATTCTTATTACTTGTTACTCTTAACATAAGTCCCAACAAAATTATAACGCGACCATTTAAAGCCTTACGCCAGCAATAGAACCAAAACCAGTCTATCACAGTATTCACAGTCACCCTGTGTCTTGTGAGAAGAAAAAAAACCTTTCTTATAAGTCTAAAAAAAATGGCTGAAAAATTCGGTCAGGATTCTTATGAAACACAAACGAAAGGTGAAAAGGATTATGGCGTCAACAAGAGGACTCCCGAATATTTCTCGCTGTTGCGTATTCGTGAGGGCAGAGCGTATCTGGAATCCCAGAATGGATGTTTGCTATCTGGGTACGATATCCTCACAGCTCAATCTGCGCTATCTCCAGTTGACTACACTGAACATTTTTTTTATTGCAGCTTCTGGCAGTTCTCCCATCGGCCAGTAAGCACCTCCTACCAGCACCTTTCCACGACCTGATGACGGACGAAGATTCCCCCATAGTCCACTATTACCCCATCAACTTCGAGACGGATCTCAACGGCAAGAGGAACGACTGGGAGGCGGTTGTTCTTATACCGTTTATCGATGAGGTTAGTTTTATTTTATTATTATAATGGGTAAAGGTTGATGTGCGATACTTCATTTATGGACAGTGAGCTGCAAATGTGCATGGTGAATTTGTTAATGAATTCAATTTTACAGCTCACTGTGCCTATTTTATCATCATCATTTTATTGCCTTTATCCCAGTCACTTGGGGTCGGCAGTCGGCACAGCATGTGTTCCTCTTCTATACATCTCTATCACTCGTCATCTAACCCGTCATTGTACCTATTTTGTGGATTTAAATAGCAAGAGAAACAACTGACAAACATAGACGGTAACGCTTATATCCTTTATACTGAAGAAACCAGGCAATTTTTAATGCACTGATAATGCAATAATAACACGAGTACATAGTCCACCTTACCTTATTACCTTGATAAGTGCAAAACATTTTGAGTTTTATCGCAGAGGTTTAAGGCAAAACCCCACCTCGGACACTGGCCATCAAATATATGAAAGAGGTGCGTTCCTAGCACACATGTCTAAGCTCGTGTAGGTGAACGCGTACTAAGCTTGTATGAGTGAAATATGACAGGTCGATTGTTCGCATTTTTGACAGGCGGTAACTGTGAGGTAACCGAGAGGGGGTGGGTGGCACTTTCAGCGGGGAGCGGGAGTGGCCATACTGTACGATAGTACTCTTTATTATACTGTGGCAAAACTGTCGTCCATTTTTCACTTTTAAATATGCTAATACTGAAGTCACTTTAAAATTAGATAATTCCTATTTCGTTACAGGTAAATCTGCTGTCAGCCATGACACCATGCTACCAAAGACTGACAGAGGAGGAGCTAAATAGGAATACTCACGGCCCTATGCTTGTGTATAATTGGACAAAAGAAAGTTTAGGTAAGGAGAAAGCTCCCATTTTTTTTTTCGATAGGTTAGTGATTACTAGTGTTTATAACCAATTGCAACTGTAACAACAACGTCATGTTTCATAATACGAATGGAATAAAGAATAAATAAAAAGTAGGGGCACACTGAAGTGTCATCTCACCCGGATCAGTAGGGTGAATCCACGTAAAAGTAACGTTAGTGACGTGAGTCACGACTTCATTAAGTGTTTATTTGAACTACATCTGCAAATGAAAGGATCTATGCATATATCGGGAAAGTAACACTTATTTAGAAAGTAACACTTCACTTACTTATCACTTGAACTTGAATCATTCCTGAATTAAGACCCCTTACTCCTTAGAGCGCTCATCAATTTGACGAAACGGCCATCGATAGATGGCGTTGGCGCTCGGAACGCGAGCACCGGCAACTCAACGCGCGTTTCAACGCAGACACGAATAATCTTGATAGTTTTGAATTAAATTGCTAATAACATAATTTTCAATTTTATATGGGGACTCTTTATTTAATTTCATATTCATGGTATGGTAGTAGTAAATAAGGTATATGAATGTAGTAAAAGTATAGTATTAGTCTACATATGTACATATATAAATTCAGGTTTCCTAATTGATTGATTCAACAACCAACACCGCTGAGCCGAAACTACGAAAGCTAGAAAGTCGAAATTTGTATAGATTGCATTAACAAAATTTCGAAGAGATAAGAATCGATTATGAAAATTTACACCCCTAGTAGAGGAAAAAGGGGGTGAAAGTTTGTAGCGGGATCAATTTTTTTTTTTTTATTAGGAAAATTTTAGTTAGGAACTTGAAATTAGAGAATAGTTTAATAGTGATTTCTGTTTTTTAGGGTTCCGTAGTCAACTAGGAACTCTCTATTTCTTATAATCGGATTCATGAGGAATTGAGAAACTCCTCAAACCTTAGCGTTATACGTATATTGATTTGTGTTGCCATCATATAATTAAAGCATTAAAAGTAGTTTTAAAAAATACCTACACATTTCTACATAATCCAACATTCGCAAGTAGGTTTCACCACAACCCGAAAGGCGGCGGTTTTTTTTTCTTAAAAAATATTAAACGTTTTTTTATGGGATAGGAGGCAAACGAGCAGATAGGCTGCCTGATGGTAAGCGATCACTGCCGCCTATGGACACCAGAAGCACCAGAAGTGTTAGAGGTGCGTTGCCGGCCTTTAAGATGGATGTACGCTCTTTTCTTGAAGGTTTGAAGGTCGCATTGGTCCGGAAATACCGCTGGCGACAATTCATTCCACAGTTTAACTGTGCATGACGTGACCAAATTTGCAAAACATTGCGTCTTAGAAACATTTTAAAGGGTGAAAATCAAAATATGTATGTACATGTTCGTTCTAAAAGTAGCTGATCAAGCATCGTCGGTTTGGAAAGCCTGCGGTAAAATTTTTGCTCATTACTATACGTATTCGATTTAAAGGGTTTTGAGATTTAGGAAATAAAACAACGCTTCATTAGATTTAATTTAATAGCATTATGTAATTATAATCTCAATGTAAGTGCAAGCAGTCTTATTTACAATAAACTTAAAAGCGGAAAGAAATATATGCAGAAAGAAAAAAGAAGCTGTCAATACTGAATCCCCTAGGGTGGCTATGTATGAATAGCACAGAAAAGTATTAAAATAAAATAAAAACCGGCCAAAAGCGTGTCGGGCCACGCTCAGTGTAGGGTTCCGTAGTTTTCCGTATTTTTCTCAAAAACTAACCTATAAAGTTCAAAACAAATTTTCAAAGAAAGTCTTTGTAAAGTTCTACTTTTGTGATTTTTTTCATATTTTTAAACATATGGTTCAAAAGTTATAGCGATTATTTCCGAAAATATGAAAATTATCAAAAATCGATCTTAGTAAAACCTAATTCATTTTTAAATACCTATCTAACAATATATCACACGTTGGGGTTGAAATGAAAAAAAATATCTGCCCCCTCTTTACATGTAGGGGTACCCTAATAAAACATTTATTATTATTAACGACCTTCCACATATTTATAATGAGCCCAAACATGATGGGGTTATGATGAGGAGAATAGCAGTTCTGTTGACCACCTCCTGACTCCATCATGAGACCTTGGACCTCATCTAGTTCGATGGTGACCTCATCTAGTTCGATGGTGCTCGCCCAAATCTAATGAGCCCGAACATGATGGGGTTATGATGAGGAGAATAGCAGTTCTGTTGGCCACCTCCTGACCCCGTCATGAGACCTTGGACCTCATCTAGTTCGATGGTGCTCGTCAGCCCAAATCTAATGAGCCCAAACATGATGGGGTTATGATGAGGAGAATAGCAGTTCTGTTGACCACCTCCTGACTCCATCATGAGACCTTGGACCTCATCTAGATCGATGGTGCTCATCAGCCCAAATCTAATGAGCCCAAACATGGTGGAGTTATGATAAGTAGAATAGCAGTTCTGTTGAACATCTCCTGCCTGACTCCATCATCATGAGAACCAGAACCTCATCCTGGTCCCAAAATATAATAATAATTCAAACTCTCAACAAACTTCACGTATAACTTAAAATCCAAAATCATATGAAAAGCATGTCGAATGCTAAAATTGCATAAGGTGTAAAAAGGATCAAGATTTGTTTAGTCGCAGTTTACGGCACTTCTCGGAACTATCGAGCTGCTTACGAAAGCTAGGTGCGCCGGACGATCAAACGCAGGTCCGTTGTCTTCGAGCGCTCGGCGCAGACTGAGCGGGCTCGCGTTAGCACAGTGTCTTTTATTCGAATTTTAGGTGTTTTAAAAACATATCTATCGACAGAAAGGTATGTCTTATATGTATGATTTTTTTCTTATAGGTCAATAAGAAGTTCTAGTTTAGGATAATATTATTTAAGAGTTACAAAAAATGCAGGAATCGCAGGAAAAATACATAATGTAAACCTCTTTTTATCGAAAAAATGGGGAGGATACGGAAGGTTATTTATCCACCATTTCAAGTAAATCTTAAAATGTCAAAGTATTAGCTAACTCGTACAGGATATAACAAATAGGATTGTGATCATTTATTACCCCAAATAACATTTTTAACAGCACAATCACGATTCTAAACGAGCTATCCCACTATGAAATTTGAAAACGTCTTCCGAAAAAACTGATTTTTCGGAAGTATAAAAAGACATATTTTAAAGTAGTACCAATTGATTTTCTAGCTTAAGATATGTACTTTTAGGAACATTATCATTTTTTTAATAATCATTTATAGTTTCTTTATAATTTTGAATGAAAAAGGTTCTATTTTGCAAAAAACGCTCGTCTTTAGGAATAAGGCCTCTTAATTGAACATGTCATAAAATCGTAACTAATGTTACTTTTGCCGCGGATTGACCTATTAGCAGCACAGTTGAATCTAGATTCCTTCTTCTTGCATCCATAATATACCACTGAATCACAGTGAGTAATAATAATTATTATTACTCTTTTATACGATTTTATCGATTTTTGTTTTTAATTTAAAAACAAAAATAATCCACCACTAAAGATGATTGAAAAAAGTTAAATTTTATAACAGGTACCGTAGAAGCTCCAGAGTACTTCCCAGCGATCCAAGACAGTCACGCAATAGAGAACAAAATATACCGCAAAGAGCTAGACGTGCCCGAACACGTCCTGAAGCGAGGCATGCTACCGAACGCCAAGCGAGATATGATGTACCCCGGCTTTCCCACCATGAGGCACTTGAAGTACAAGGTATTTTATTTTACATAATACTATATGATTTATTATCATTCACAGCTTTTTTTTACACGATTCTACTAGTTATTACATTACTAAAAATAAATATAACACATCCAAAATATAAAATAGAAAAAAATAATTAAAACCACTATCATTTACGGGCGATTTAACGCGGCCATTTTGGCGCGCTCGATGGAGCGTAATCTGACGTCACGCGGCAGCACCGTACACACGAGTGGGAGCGAGAAAAGAATGACTCTTTCTCGCTCCCACTTACAGACCTCGAGTGTATCATGACGTCACGTTGCGTTTTGAGAATTTGTGCGGGAATTTAAAAAAGCCACTTTCTGAAAATTAAAGTTTCACTATTAAATTACGAAAAGTATCAAAAGTATTTTTAAACGTATATTTTATAGTAAAAAAAGATTACAAATAAAAATTGATAACACAAATGAGATGTTTTTTCAGACAAACTTGAAGAAATGCAAGGTGAAAGTATTCGACCAGCCGTCCCGCAATGAAAACATGATGGTGGAAATTATTAGGGATTCCAATATTGAGCCACAGTTGGAGAAAATTGCTCAGGACCTCTTGGGGAAGATAATTTGGGTTGGATGGCCTCATCTTACTAAGGCTAAGTAAGTTTTCTTTTATGTCACTTATTCTATATAAATAGATGTTATTCTTGATAAAAGTCTATGAGAAATAAGAGTCTGTGCATCAACCGACTATCCTTGTTTCGACATTTGACCTAAATTGACAGTAATGACGCGTTATCAACATTTAATGGCTAAAGCTTGACGACCGGTCTGGCCTAGCGCGTAGTGACACTGCCTGCTAAGCCGCGGTCCCGGGTTCGAATACCGATAAGGGCATTTATTTGTGTGATGAGCACAAATATTTGTTCCTGAGTCATGGATGTTTTCTATGTATATAAGTATGCATTTTTCTATATAAGTAAGTATATCGTCGCCTAGCACCCATAGTACAAGCTTTGCTTAGTTTGGGGCTAGATTGATCTGTGTAAGGTGTCCCCCAATATTTAAAAGCATAAAGATATATAGTAACACCACATCTAATATTCACAGGCTGTGAGGAGAGTTCAGATCTGACCCAAAGCAGTGATTTCCCACTTTTTTTTCTAAACCTAGTAGCGTCGATTGCAGACGATTCTGCTTGTCAAAAAATAGCACCTGTCATATGTATTGAATTGAATGATGAAAATTAAAATGCTTCTTCGTATTTTAGGGTAATTTCGGTATCAAATGAGAAGATGCGACTCCACCACATAGACCATCAGAACAATAACGTGAACGGTGCTCCAAGCTATACCACCGAGTCTAATTTCGGAAACTTACATAAGCAGTGGATATCAGAACGCTCCACGATCATAGAACAGTAAGTATGTCAGTATTTCGTAAGCGAAAAAATAAATTGAACCACTAACGATATCGTAACATTCGTTTTCGACGTGACAGGTGAAATAATATCGATAACCACAAAATTAAAATTTAAAAAGAAAACCCCGACATATTGGACCGATTTCCACCAAAAATGGCTAAAAACACTCCCGACCGATTCAGCTTTCAAACATAAAAGAACTATGTATATAAATTAAAACCGAAATAAATTACACATATGAAAGAAAAAGTGACCAAGTCCTCTGGTGCTGAGGCTGGTACGAGTCCTTGTATAGATTACTCATATGAGAGATAATTTCGACCTCGACCTTTGTGGCCGACGGATAGGCACGCATTGGAAAGTAATTATTCACTCAGGCACCAGAGGACTTGTAACTTTTCTTGCATATAATTTATTTGTTTTAACTATTTACATAGTAGTTGACTAGCTTTAAACAAACAAAAAGATTTTCAATAGATTATAATTTAACTTGTGTTCATTAGAATAAAAGAACTAAATCAATGTACAGCCGTTCGGAAGGTACGATGCCACCGACAGACAAACACACGGACAGGCAGACACACACTCACACATGAAACTTATAACACCCTTATAAAATTGTCAACTCATGCCAAAACTTTACATACAATAAATACATTAATCCTAGTTTGTTTTTATGAAATCTTTGTAAACAAATAAATTATAAGTTTTTTCTTCGTTTCAGTAATCAGAATCGCCTTGGAATTGAACTGGGCAATGTGAATGTTATAATTCATGCTGTTAATTTGAAAGGTGAGTCATAGTATTTGCTTTTTAAAAGTGTATGTTTCTTTAAATTCCTTACGGATTCTATAACCTGTAGTTTTAAAACAGAATTCACTGCACGTACTTCGTGTTTATTTCTACCTCTATTTATAGACCCTAACACCTTAATTTTTTTCAAACGAGTCGAAACATAAGTACACAAGTAACGATTCTTATTCAGAAATAGGACTTACCGCGAATATCCTGTAAATATAGTGTTGAACTGTGAGCCTCAAAGTGTAAAGCCTCCGCCACACATAAAGCGTTTTGATAGCGTAGCGTTAGCGGAGCGCTAGCGGAGCGATAGTGGTGCGCCGGCGTTCCGCTCGCAATCCGCGCGCATTCCGCTGGCAATGCGCGCTCAGTTCTCGCCGGCGTCCACTGGGCGCAACGCCAGTGTTTGTCAGGCGCACCGCTATCAATGCGCTCCGCTGACGCTCCGCTAACGCTCCGCCTACGCTCTCAAAACGCGCATGTGTGGCCAAGCTTTCAGGCCTGAGTCTACGCTTGGTGCGGAACGTTCGGCGGGGCGGGCGAGCGTGCATACTATCTATGCAGCGTCGACTCAGGACACTTGTATAAGCTTCCATTTTTTGACTAGCACGTCGCACGCCCCGCAACGCTGCACGCCCAATATAAGCCTGCACGAGGGCCTTAATTATTGGTCTCAAAGCAGCCATACGTGCGAAAAAAGTCCCATCGCTGTGTCTCGCTCCAATGTATGGCCGCCGCTCACCGCTGCCGCGCTTAGACTAATGTCGTGGCTGAGCCGTTACACTAACATGTGTTTTTATTTTCAGGTTACAAATACCTAATACAAGATAACACCCAAATGGTATTCGAGCCGGAATGGTGTTCAGTCGCATGCGGCTACGCGTACCAAGCCGTCGTCCGGGACGTGTCTGAACATGTCATACAAGAGGCTGGCAAGTTCTCGACTCCGCAAGAGGCTTATCCAGTTGGATCGAATGTGTTCTTACTCACACAAGGGCAGTACTACGGGTGCATGGCTACGGTAACTTGTAGTAAGATAAGTTGTAGTATCAGGCGTGGTCGAACATGTTATACAGGAAGCTGGCAGGTCCTCGACGCCATTAGAGGCTTTCCCGGTGGGATCAAATGTGTTCCTGCTTACGCAGGGGCAATACTGCAGGTGCATGGCAACAGTAAGGACTGAAAAGGTTTTGTTGTAGGCGGTAGTTGTCTTAAAGCATCCCAGAACTTTAGAGAGCCTTTGAAAATGAAAATGAAATATTTATTTTTCAAGTAGGCATATTACAATGCGCATATGAACGTCAAATAAAGCTACGCCGGCTCTAACCCTACGCCTCAGCCTCGAGAAGATTTCAGTCCCCCCTCAGTTGGGAGGGGGGTATCCACTATGGGACCGGCAAGAAACTCGGCGGGCAACTTCATTTCAAAACATTACATCTTAACATGCATTAAATAACAAGATACTTTACATTTCACAAGCTCGCGCCACACTTCATCTTCAGCGATCCTTCTTGAGTCACTACAGTTCAACACGATCGGTCGTAACTCACTTTCGGCAGCTCGCCGCATGGACTCTACAGGGCCCCCTGGAGTAACGGCCCCTGATACATGTGGCCAAAATCACAAATCTATCACTTTTACATTGAAAATCCATGTTGTATTTAATATGAGCCATTGAGTGTGAATGTGACTAGGGCCCCATTTATCGAAGCTACATGTTACAATTTACAATCGGCAGTCAATGTCTAATATGACAAGTTGGAAAGAGACTTTCGCTTGTAACTGTAGTTTTGAGAAATGGGCCCCTGTGGTAACTCTGAAAGCGAATGCAGCCGGCGCACGCGAAGGAGGGTAGATCGCGCCCTGTCTAGTCTACACAACTTTAATATCAGTTTTCCGTAATCATGATGCATGTAACTGCGTCGAAATATCGTAGCTCGACAAAAACTAAAAAGGTAATCACGGTCTGTGTCCCGGACAATAGAAGTCTAATAAAAATAACCGTGAATCATTGAAAACTCATGTTGTTATAGGTGGTAGATTCGGAAGCAGTCAGGAGCGGGCGCATCAAAGTGCAAGTGACGGAACAGACGGAGCCGACGCCCGGCGCGCACGCCAGCATCTGCCCGTACCGCAGCGCACACCACGCCGCCGCCTCCTGTGGTAAAACAGAGAATCAAACATTTTTTACAAGCTTTTATTTAACTTGCCTTGTTAGCATGTTAGTGTGGGTCAAAACGTAGAAGCTAAAGACCCACTTCCTGTTTCCGATTGAGCTGAAATTTTGCACAGATATGTTAAAGCACGTGACAATGCAATGTTATGGTATCGTGGAACTGATCTGATGATGATGCAGAAAGATGGTCATAGGCACTCTGTTATGAAACGTCGAATCCCCATCGAGTAAGGGGTTTTTAAAAACCTCTCGGAGGAGCAGTAGATGACTGTTGAAAGAAAGGTACAGTAAAAGCTTGTGCCAAAAATTACATTTTTGCAAAAAAACTTATTTATCATGCAGAAACATCTGCAAGCGGGAAAGGGTTGGGATACTAAATGGGTCAAAAAGATTTAGTAAAAACCGGCCAAGAGCGTGTCGGGCCACGCTCAGTGTAGGGTTCCGTAGTTTTTCGTATTTTTCTCAAAAACTACTGAACCTATCAAGTTCAAAACAATTTTCCTAGAAAGTCTTTATAAAGTTCTACTTTTGTGATTTTTTTCATATTTTTTAAACATATGGTTCAAAAGTTAGAGGGGGGGGACGCACTTTTTTTTTCCTTTAGGAGCGATTATTTCCAAAAATATTAATATTATCAAAAAACGATCTTAGTAAACCCTTATTCATTTTTGAATACCTATCCAACAATATATCACACGTTGGGGTTGGAATGAAAAAAATATCAGCCCCCACTTTACATGTAGGGGGGGTACCCTAATAAAACATTTTTTTCCATTTTTTATTTTTGCACTTTGTTGGCGTGATTGATATACATATTGGTACCAAATTTCAGCTTTCTAGTGCTTACGGTTACTGAGATTATCCGCGGACGGACGGACGGACGGACGGACAGACAGACATGGCGAAACTATAAGGGTTCCTAGTTGACTACGGAACCCTAAAAACGTTACTTCTGTGGACAATATTATAAAAGTTAACGACTCTGGTACATTCGTATCCCGTTTTTCGTATTTGAGTGTCAAGAACTAAAAAAATGTTTCCCGTCATTAGAATGTCGTCTAAAAATTAGCACTAGATTTTCTTAATAAATAAAAATGGAAAAACTCACACCTCCGGCAGAACTCGAACCTGCGACCTAACTTGGTCAGAGCGACCGAATGATCAACGGATGCCAGAGAGGCTGGACCGGCAATCCAGCAAGTCTCAGGTTCGAGTCCTGCAGGAGGTGTACATTTTTCCATTTTCCCTTTAATTTAAAAAAAATCATCAATTTAAAATCATAGGGATACGCGGTGTAATTACATTTGTGAATTGTAGTTTTATTTTATTTGGGTTCTGTAACAGTACTCCTTACTTTTTTACTCCACTTAAATATTCCTTATGTATTGTCGGTTATACAAATTACACCCCTTATTTAAATAAAAAAGGTACCAGTGTGTCCTGATCAGTTTACGCGGTACTTTACGTTTTTTTTTGCAGGGATATCGCCTCAATTCCTCTCAAGAATAACGGGTACCGTGCTGGTGGTTTCTGGTCAGAGGAATACTCTACCGACTGAAACACAGAATAAAGTCAACGTCGGGCTGAATTTGAAATTCAACAAGAAGGTAAGTCCAGTGAGATAAAAACACAAATAACTCAAATTCGTTTAAGAAGTGTTGGTAAACTACATTTTTTTCAGCCGTGTCAATTACACAAATACCTAGTTCAACTCAATACTCAATATTTTTTATAGGAAATATATTACATGGTTTTCTTTTTATTTTACGTGATTAAAAAAGAACGGTACGCGGTAATAGCACTGCTTCCGTTGCACTACCAAGTCCACCACTAGTTTCTAAGAAAATGTCCCAAACAAACTTGTTTTAAAATTTTTGATCGTGGGTTCGATATCACGGCATTCTCATTTGCCATGACCAAGTATTATAAAGTTTGTATGTATATTTGTTTATACCCTTAATGCAAAATTACTTCTACTACATCGTCAGTCCCTAGACTTAGACATGGTCAGAGACTGACAAATACAGTCAAAGTGACACTTGTGTCGCTTAACTTCAAAACTGGGTAAATCCATTCTGCTATAAGGTTGATTATCTTTCAGATCATATTATATTTTTTATATATTCAACCTTGAAGCAGAATGGATTTACCCAAGTTTGAAGTTAAGCGACACACTTAACCTATAATAAATTGACTTATTGTAGAACCAAGAAGTATCCGGCTACACCCGACGTTGCCCCGTGTCCAACACGTGGCTATACTCGCAGCGCTGCATCGACTTAGTCAAGAGCTACGAGCGACAGTTCCCGGAACTATTCGACAAGCTGGCGGAATCCATGTATAATGACATCTTCTTTGAGAGCGACATTTGGCCTAACGAAGTTGGGTAAGTGATTTTTTTACTAACTTGTTATTTTGTGTTATCGAGATTCGAGAATTAAAATAAATTGGCAGGCTGTAATAAGAACGGACGTATCCAGTGTAAAACCATATCAATACTTGTAGCAGGTGAAATTGTATAAAATAAAGGATGTGGCCACTGTCTAAGTACCTGTCACATTTTTTACGAAAAGCGCATTATGTATTTTCTAAGACAACAATCGGCTGTAACATAACGATTAGTGAAAATCAATAGTAGAACATAAAATAGAGAGACAACACAGTTCAACACAGTAATAAATAGAGATTATGACATAATATTCAAAATTAACAGTTTTGTATGGAAATTGTTTAGTTCTCATAGAAAGTGATTGGCCTTAGTTGTTACTACGCGCATTGTTAGTAATAATATGTGTCGCTTAATTTCAAACATTGGTAAATCCATTTTGCTTTCAGGTTGATTATATAAAAAATATAATATTGATCTAAAAAATAATCAACCTTATAGCAGAATGGATTTACCCAAGTTTGAAGTTAAGCGATACATATTTGATTGAACCATAGTAAATGCTTAACTTATCCATTAAATTTCTTCCAGTGAGAAGAAACCCCAAGAAGTACAAGCGTGGCTAAAGGCGCAACCTCACTCAAGCGCTGCGCGGCGTGAATGCGGTTCAGATGCGCTTGAACCGAAGAGATGAAAGCGCTCTTCAACTCTTTGGACAAGCAGCTTCAGGAACTTAAGGGCAATGAGAAGACAGTCACACTTCATGTTAAATGGAACCTTCTGTACAAGGTAAGCTAAATGAACCCCACTCATACAAATTAAATGCATTTCAATTTCAACCCGAAGATCTGCAAGCACTTTTCAGCTCTTTGGGTAAGCAACTTCAAGAACTTGAAAGGTCAATGAAAAAACTGTGACGCTTCATGTGAAGCGTGACAGTCTTCTCATTACCCATTGAACATTCTGTACAAGACAGTGATCCCAATAAAACCCGTTAAAAAAGTAGTGCTGATGGTTCAGCTCTTATCAGCATTCAAATCTCCATAATCTGAATGTCTATATGTGTCACTTTCATTTCAAGGTACATATAAATCCCATTTTATCGCTTGCTATAAGGGCGTTTTGACAGATTATTCATATAAAGATACAAGGATCCATCTCTCTACACCTCATCGTACCTCGAATATTCTTATCTGACCAAACTCAATATTTACAGCCGGAACTCCATGAAGGAAACGTCCAGCCTGACCCTAAAGCGGACTTCAAAATGTACGACCGCGTGGTCTGCGTGGCTCGCAGCATCACCGCTCCCTTCGGAGCTAAAGGCACCATCACTGCTGTGTACCAACCTCCGCAATCGAATACTGTGCGACTGGCTGATAAGCTGAACGCTGAGCCGACGTATCAAGTCATGTTCGATCAGCCTTTCCCTGGGGCTTCTCCTGAGGAGTTATTTGAAGAACAAAGATTTTATAGGTAAGACATTTTGAACTTTGAGATGGCTTTTCGTAAAAATGGAACCGGTCAGCTTAGATTTGGTAGGTACCATTACTGCTGTAAAAATATCTGCAGTAGAATACTGTACGGTTGGCGGATAAATTAAACGCGGAACCGACGTATCAAGTCATGTTTGATCAGCCTTTCCCTGGGGCCTCGTTTGAAGAGCATATGTTCTGTAGGTAAGTTATTATGAGCTTTTACTATTGCAACTTTAAGGTAGTTTTTCGTAAAGAGATCGAGTCACTTTTGTGATAAAGGCATCATCACCGCATGATAATAGAACTGGATACGTAGCCAAATGCATCGCTATCTCTATCGCTCTTCCGTATTTGCGTGACAGAGCCAAACTTTCGATCAGCGTATAGCGTCAAAGATTGTGCGACTTTATTAACAACAACTAAACTTATTATGTCTTCCACAGGATGTTACCAACGAATATGCTGAACATATCATACGGCCGTAAACTGAGGAACGCCGTGACCGTCGCCGGGGCGCAAGAGACGCAAAGCACGAACAAAACGCCCAACCTACTGCGCAGGGACGACGGGCACAACTCCGCGTTCGCTAGCTATAGGTAAACACTCATCTATGTACAAAAAGCTTATTAAATTAAAAAAAAAAAAATAGTGCGTGGAGAAGAAGAATTATAACTTCATAATGTGGAATTGAAAATAGGAAGGGGTATTTCAAAATTCGAGTTGGCAACACTGTCAGTTGGAAGTCGCATTTGAAGTTTCACTTCAATAACATTCACCGATGGTTCTGAAGCGAAGCGAAGTTGGCATATTACAATGCGCATATGAACGTCAAATAAAGCTACACCGGCTCTAACCCTACGCCTCAGCCTCGAGAAGATTTCAGTCCCCCCTCAGTTGCATGCGATCATAGAGGAATAAGTTAAAGAAGACTTGTAACTCTATACATCAGTAAATGCGGGTTATTTGTATAGGCGTAGTTAAGTGACATCTAGCGACAATCACGCGTCAAATAGCGTGAATTATGTACCACCTAATCGATACTAGGTGGCAACTGTGTCTCGTCTGCCAAAAATTTAATATTAGAACAGTTTACAACTTATATTACAAGCAGAAGAAATTGAAAACAGAATACTGATTAATACACAGAGAAAATACAACCAGTTTTCATGTTCGTTCAACAAGTTTTTTGGTTAAAATAGCGCCTACATGCTCTTTGGTTCAAACAACAACCTACTTGTCATTTGAATCGGCAATATATTTGAATCAACAAGTCGATTTCATAAAAACAAGCTGACACATATTAGACTTATATTGACCAGGATATAGACCGTGATTACCTTTTCATGATGCATGATGCATGCAACTGCGTCGAAATATCGGGAGCTCGAAAAAAATCAAAAAGGTAATCACGGTCTATATCCCGGTCAATATAAGTCTAATGAAAATAACCGTGAATCATTCAAAACTCTGACACATATTGTTTTAAACATACGTTTGGCTGATTCAAACGGATAAACCGCAACAAGTCGAACTTGTTAAATTCACAATGCAAATTTCTCTCAGTGTACTATTGTAATATTAGCTAAAAATTGGTGATCATTAGACTTTTCGTTCGTCGCGACATCTATTGACAAGTAGCAGTAGTGATAATTTACGCTAGTTGACGCGTGATTGTCGCTAGATGTCACTTAACTACGCCTATACAAATAACACGCATTTACTGGTGTATGGAGTTACAACTCCCTTACTAATTCCTCTATGATGCGATGGACGCAGCATTTGCGCTTGCGATCACGGAATGTGTAAATACAATGTGCTTACTGCAGCGTTGTGTATTTTTTTCTACATTAACAGAATATCGCGCGATCAATGCGTTTAACGTTATCGCAAATAGTATTTTATGCAACAGGCGTTTAAAGGAGGTCAAAAAAGACGAGTGGCGTGGGTAACATTTTAGGCGAAGCCGAAAATTGTCAATAAAGACGCCACGAGTATTTTTTGACTCAGTTTAGTTAAACACCGTTGCCCCGCGGCCCGCTATATCCCTTAAAGGCTACCTAACAATGCTTTTAGAGCTATATCGTATGCGTGGGTGCGCGGGGCGCCGGGCCACGGCTGGCATCTTTTATGTAGGGTTTTAACGATCTATGCACGACACTGTAAATGACGAATAACAACACGGGAGTAGAAAACTATAATTAAGAATCTTTGAATTAATTTCTCTTGAATCTTTGAAAACTGCCACGCGATTTAATTGAATTCAAGTTTCATCGAGTAAACTTTACATCTCACTTTTTCTTTTACAGTCCCACGAGAGATCAAAAGACTCCAGTGAGTGAAACCAGAAATAATACAGCTAGTGCTGCAACGCCTGCTACAGATAATTCACAAGTAAGCGACCCACTGCTTTATGCAAAAAAAAAATTGGTTACAATTTTATTAATATTACTGACTCAAGGTTTAAAACTATAAATCCATACTAATATTATAAATGGGAAAGTTTGTGACTGTTTGTTTGTCCACCTTTCACGGCAAAACGGAGCGACGAATTGTGATTTTTTTAAGTGGAGATAGTCGAAGGGATGGAGAGTGACGTAAGCTACTTTTTGTCTCTTTCTAACGCGTGCGAAACCGCGGGAAAAAGCTAGTCACCTATAAATTGTTGTGTAGGCGAGAGGCTGGCAACCTGCCACTGCAATGTCACTATTTCGTATATGTTGCCAAGAGTGGCTCTGAAACTGGAGTAGTTTCATGTGCTCTGTATGTGTTATTATATGTATGTATTAAAATTTTAAATATGTTCATAATAACTATGTTATTTTTAGGACAATGCTACACAGCTTCTAAGGAGTCTACTCAACATCAGTCAAGGAGAATCAGATACTAATAAAAAGTCTAGCAAGGTTGGTTATACTTATTTATAGTATTAAATAGTATTTTATATTAAACCAAGGTTTCATGAAGTGTACTAATGAACATTTTTATTTTAGAACGCACGAGATCAGAATCAAAGTTGGCGATCGAAAAATGACAATAATGCGCAACAGCAACCAAACAGGTAAAATACTTGTTATATTTTTACTATCGTCTAGTCCAGCGGTTCTCAAACTTATTTTCTCATGGAACCCTTTTAGAAAGCAAAATATCTGACGGAACCCTTAAATTTAAAAAAAAAATAGTTGCAATCTTTATTTTAATAAGTAATCCTATTAGTAAAATCTAATCATTAGATTCTAATGTGAGGTATTATACCTGAAACTGTTTTTTTTATTTTTTAACAATTGGTGAATATTTGGTTTTATTGAAGAAAGTTGAAGTTGCATGTCAGAGGGGCCGATTTTTGAGTCTCACTATCACTAAAATACCGGTTGAAAACGGTGACTTGCCTATTATTTTCAGTGACAATTTTCTGAATTCGAACGCGTGAGACTCAAAAACCGGCCCGCAGGTAGCCAAAATTAACACGGAGCCCCCAGAGAGGCTTTGCGGAGCCCTAGGGATCCGCGGAGCACACTTTGAGTATGGCTGGTCTAGTCATCTAGTGCATATAGTAGGCATGAAATTATGAACACATGTATAATGAAAATACTATTATAATTTTTACATGCAGCCAAACTAGCGAATTTTGGAAATTATTTAGCAGGTAAGATTACCTCTCGTCCAAGAAAATTCCTTCACTAATTCTTGGGATCGTGTGCGTTGTAGGTTCTACCATCTTGTGGCGTAAATTCGACATTTACGTATCGCGCCATATAAGGGAATCTTGTGCCTCCTCCAATTTATGTGATCCGTCCTATACTTGTTAATCACTTGACATACTTGACATACACATATTCAATTATCATTTATCATGCTGCTTGGCAAAAATAGTAGAAATTATAAAGTAGGCACATCACATCCTAGGACCCATTTTCTTACATTCATATTGATTTGGAGCCGACGACGCGACAATTATGCCACTTTTTAATTTCTTCCTTTTTGCCAGACTCGCAAACTGTCAAGGAGCGTTTTTAAAAACTTAAAAATGTTTGGTGACGGGTTAAGAATTTCACCACCCCTTCTCTTCCCGTGGGTGCCGTAGAAGTCGACTGGGATATGGGTTCAATTGTGGCGTAGGCGAAAGGCTGGCAACCTGTCACTGCAATGTCACAATTTGGATATCTTTCAACCCCTTTTTGCCAAGAGTGGCACTGAAACTTAGTAGTTCATGTGCTCTGCCTACCCCTTTATGGGATACATACATATAATCACGCCGCGTGATTATATGTATGTATGTATAAAATGTGTAACTGACGGAAGTGACGGATGAATGTCTAGTATTTTACATTTGACTTAGATTTCAACATTTTCGAATATAGGTCTCAACAGCAGCAACCGCCTCAGCCTCAGAATTGGCGCAAAGAGCAAAATGGCGCGTTCAACAGGCCGCCTCCGCCCCAAGCGTATCAGGAGTGGACGAACAGACAGTACAAGGTAATATACGGCACTCCATAGTTTCTATCAGGATACAGGCAGCTTCAAATGTACAGTGACAGCCAAAGTGTCAAATATATTGTAAAGGCTGGCGTCCACTAGGCTCGCCGAATCGAATCTCATCATTCTCATCAATGATCGAATCTAATTAATATCCTAGCTCAGGCATTTGTATAAATCATCCCTTATAAAATTCTTAGTCTTTAAGAGTAACCACTACAATAGGCTAGTTTCCTATACTTAAAATAAAATATTTTATGTAGTTCACGAACCACACCACCACCACACCACACCACACCACACAATTAGCAGAAAAATATGGACAGTAGTTACTTTTAAATATAATTTCTATTAAATAAGTCAAAGAGAAAGATATAAAGTAAATAAATTAACCGTGACGTCACTCCTCAGTATTTCATAGTAATTCCATATTAGCAAATCGTTTTGACAGTTCTTAAAAAGAAGCTGATTTGACTAGTAGGAAACTAGCCTATTATATTTTTCTTAATAAGTTATTTGTATTAATCCGCCTTCTGCATTTTACTATGAAACTGCGTCCATTGGCGACGCGTCAAATGGAATTCACCTTTCATAGTAAATTATGGAAGACGATTCAACGCGTCTCAATTCGACGTAAGTTAGTGGACGTCAGCCTTACTTAACACACATTTGTTGTTATAAAAATAAAGAAGTATTCCGGTAAATTTGGCGCTAGGACTATAACAGTATTTTTGACGATGAGTGTACGGGTTAATGAAGAGGGTCAATCATATCATATTAGGAAAAGGCTCTCTTATCTCACTTATTCCGGTTTATGATATAATATGTAACTTTGGGTCAAAATAACCACTGAATTGAATATATGCCTCATGAGTTAAACCGACAAAGCTTCGACAATGGCGGGATAAGTTCGTCTACATTTTGAGAGACTGGCTAGTTGTAACTTCAACTTTAGACTCATTTAATATACAAAAATGAAATTTTACAGATGTTTCGCTTCGTTAAACTGCTTGGAAGTTTTGTAAGACGTATTTTCAAATGAATCTGACGATTTCAGGTACACGAGTGTGTTAAAATCAACTCATAAGCTCCATTGCTCATAATTAGGATCTAAAAAAATACAAACGAAAAAAAAACTTTTGAAATTTGCATGCAAACGAACTATATTAGTAATACAGATACATTAGTAGTTATCACCGTTTTTGCTGATACGAGTACATAAAACTGCATAGTCATAGAGTTAGCATAGTTTACGTTTTCAAAATTATTATTTGAAAATTTACCTGCGTAAAGAGACTAAACTATTTAAAAGAGATACCGATTGGAGATATCGTAACTTAGTATCCCACTTTCTATTCTTGGTCTATAGTTTCTTTTTTTTATGAAAGAAAACGGAGAAAGCTGTCAAAAATATTATCTTGATTTGCTTAAATCTCATTTATATTGCTACTATTTCTATTCCTAAATCATAATCAAATCTTTTTGTCAGGCTACCATTAACAGTGATAAATCAAATATTAACCCATTTCTATTCACACAGAACCAACCACCAGTGCCTCCGTACCCGACGTTCGGCCAACCCTTCCAAGGGCCTGGGCCCAACCAGATACCTTTCCCCGCGTTCAACAACGCGCACTTCCAACGCAACCAGAACGCGATGCGGCAGCATCCGCAACAGCAGCCGCAGAACCATCCGCATCCGCAAAATCATACGCAAAACCATCCGCAGAATCAGCATCCGCAGTTCCCGCAACATCTGCCCAGCGTCGCTGGAGTGGCGTTGGCACCTAGTTGGAATAAGGTTAGTCGTTGAATTATTAGCCTGTGCATACTGGTCGCGTCTTATGAAGGACGGTACATCGGTTGCGTAACATTGCGTTCCCCGCGTTCAACAACGCGCACTTCCAACGCAGAACCATCTGCATCCGCAGAATCATTCTCAAAAGCATTCACAGTTCTCGCAAAATTTGCTCGGCGTCGCTGGAGTAGCATCGGCGCCCAGTTGGAATAAGGTGACTTAAATTGCATTAGTGACTAGTGCATATTGGATTCGTGTGCGGTGGCGTAGACGCGCATTGTAATCTAAAGATATAGATGAAAGACATCACACTGCTTGCGTGACGTGTGCGTAATGGCTCCAGTTTTGTGTGTACATGCTTTTTTTCTACCGTTTACTGTTGCTGTACAGTTTTATACGCGGCGTCTTGTTGACCGGATTGAAAAATTGTTTCTTTTTGATTAGGTAGGTACATTCTTTTGTTAAAATATGGCCATAGTCCTGTGGACTTGTCTCAAAAAATAAATTCAACCGTTCTTCGTATTTCAGAATCCACCACAGAACCAAACTCAATCCGCACCCACGCATAATGCTCCGAACAATACCGAGAAACCCAACCCATTTGTACCGCTGCAAGTACAGACCAGCCAACGGTAAGTTGTCCTTTATATTCGTCCTATATAGTAAAGGCAGGTAGGCAAGCATGGTCGCGTGATAAACGGCATAACGTCCGGCCGTCCTTTTCGCACAATTTGTAAGTGCGATAGGGACGCACCGATGCGATAAAGTTGATCGAACTAGTGTAATAACAAAATTGGTAAAAAGACAATAGTTTTAAATATAAAACTAAAGAAACATGTAGTTTAACATTCATTGTATGTTGTTAAACAAGTTGTTATGATGACATGACAATTTATCTATGATAATTCCACTTCATCACGTCACTGCAATATATAAAATTCAAGATTTCAACCTTATTTCATACACATAAAGCTCACGGTATGATTGTGAAAAAAGTTTCTAATAAGTTGTTTCAACTACTCTAGTAATCTCAGGTGCAAGTGCTGTAAACCACTTGAAATTAATACACACTTAAAATCAATCTATTTTATCAGGAACATTATCTTATGAATCCACAATAATGTAGGTACATTTTAGGTAGGTAGCTTATAAACATAGGTACGAGTATCTGACGTTTTCAAGTAAAAAGTACCACGACGTCGTTTTACTACAATAAGGACAACATTTCTTTGTAATTTTATATAAATTACCAGTTAGAGCGTTCTTATGAGAGACAATGTTGTACATTGACATTGTTACAATTTTATCCCTTTTTATTTTGACCCTTTAGATATTGAATATTTGGTGTCAGGTAGCCCGAGGTAAATGCGTCTTATATATTCTAAACAAAATATTTTAGAACTATTGCACTGTGAACCAAATATGGTCATCATTTAGTGTAAAGTGTTTGTTTATTTATCATATAGCGTATGGCATTAGAACTTTGAGATCTTCTATAAGGAAGTTACTAAGTTGCATTTCGGAGATATCTTCTAAAGACGCATTTACCTCATGTGACTTTATAAAGTTATAATTTATATTTATACTACCATTCAAATTTGATTTTCCCGTCCTGTAAGTACCCGATTCGTCAGAAACTATTGTCCCTGAAATGTGATGAATTCCTATATTATATACTCTGTCAAACAAGTCTGTCAGTAAATAAGAACAAAGAAAACTATAGGTATCCTTTTCTCTAGCACCCTAAAGAAAAGGATGCATATAGTTTTCTTTGTTCTTATTTACTGACAGACTTGTTTGACAGAGTATAGTTGGTTATTATTGTATCGTACAGGCGAGTTCACAACCCGCCGGGCCGCAGCGGCGCGGCGCCGGCCTGCTGGCGCAGCAGCCCGCGCCGGCGCAAGGACACTCATCCTCACAATCGGTAATTATTTTTCACACTTGCACATTAGGCTACTTGCCTTCTCGTCAAAACAGCTTCTTTTTAACAACTGTCAAAACGAATTTTAACGACTTGCTAATGTGGAATGAATATGAAATCGAATTGAGTGACGTCACGGACAATTCAGTTACTTTATATATTCATGCCGGACTTATTAAATACAAATTCGATTTAAAAAAACTTCTGTCCATCTTTTTCTAATAATTATCTGATACTTTATTCCGTGCATGATATAAAATATTTTATTTTAATAACAGTCAAGTTCCCTTTTCTGATATGCTCGTATGGACACATCAGCACCAAACGCCACCTCAAATTTGGTCTGCATCCGGACCGCCGACCTGAGGGTTACCATGAAATACTAAAGTTCAGTTTATGTCGAGAGAAAGGGTCACAGCTATAGCAGTTACGTAGCTCCGTCCCTCTCTCTCAACCTAAATTGAACGGCTTTAGCACTTCATGGTAATCCCCACTTATTGACCTCGGACCGAATTTTGTCGTTCTGTCTGCAACGGACCGCGATGGTAATTTTATTTGAAATACCAGAACCCCCCATACATACTATACTAGAGAATATTTTTTCTCAGGTAAATTTGTGGTTTATTTTATCACCCAGTGTCTTAAAGTTATTTAAGACACATAATATATTTATTATTATATTTATTCAATTAATATACATGTGGGTACAAGAACATTATTTTAAATACATATATTGCTCCACAAAACTATTTATATAGTTTGACTGTGGAGTCAGAGCTCGCTAATATAACAAAACAAAAATATCGCTACATTAACCAGAATAATCTATTGGACGACCCGGTAGGAAGTAATGGCCATCGCCATTCCTATAGGATATTCCATGTTATTAGCCCCCGATGCAAAAAGAGCGTGTAATATATTTGCAAACATTTTGCTGTCATTGGCATCGTAGCACTCAAACGGGTAGACATCTTTTGATGTGGTTTTTCTGCTACTGATTCTTATGTACTGTGTGGTTGACTGTACATATGTTTCGAAATATCATTCTAGTACTGTTTGGTGTAGTTTTTTTTTCATTAATTAAAAGTGTCATAATGTCTTTACTCTTTACTCATTTACATATTCGTTTGTGCAGACGTTCAGGCAACAAGAGGACTCATCAAAGCGGCCACAAAGGAAGAAAAAGCCGAGAGTTGCCGCCAACCTTCCCTTCCAAATGGATTAATTATAAATATAATGTTGCCAATTTTGTACATAGTTAATGAATCAGAATCAATGTTAACAGTTAATATTTAAGTCATCAAATAATTCCATCTCAATAGTAGAGTTTTTTAATTGCGCGAATAAACCATGGGGTCAAGTTGGGTAAAATAAGACAATAAATAAGTATAAAATTGTTTATGCTTTCATAAAATCATAAACTATTGCAACCCTCTACTTTCGAAGTATGGTCACCAAACCTTAAATTTATATGGCTATCATAGTTCTAATGTTTTAAAATACTCGTTTACCCCACCAGATGCAATAATCCCGGTTGGTCCTATAAGTGTATACTGTATAGCCAGATCATTTGGTAACGTCCTATTTTTACCCCACTTGACCCTGCAATATCTTTCCGTGTACGTGTAAGACATAATTATAGTTATTTATTCACAAACAATACAGGATAGTTCTTTAAATATGACAGAAAAATAATCAATGAGTACTCAGTAAATGAACTCAAAACGGTGTAAGAGCTGAATATAGTTATATTACTATTGTACATAGTGTATATATTGACATAAATGACTATGTATGTTGCAATGGTATTTAAGATAACGATATTTGTGATCATATATGTAACTGTCTATGGTGTCTGTCGTATGGTGACTCGATGTCCATTAATATAAAGGACCAAAAAATGGACTTTAATTACTTCTAATAAGATCTAAATATTTACATGTGTTAGGTCGTTCTGGTCGTTCAGTTTTACTACAGAATACCAGATATTCGTTAAAAAAATGCAAACATATATCAATTGCAATGCAAGATTGTGGTATGATAAGTTATTTTCTTACTTCTTAACGTTAGGCGACTGAGCTTTAAAACATGTTCATATATTTTTATTATTTTATATTGTGTTTGAGCTAAGATGCCTAATACGTAGAGGAATCACAAATGTTTTGGGGAATATACCCCATAATATGTGATTATATGTTTACAAGGTCACGGCTCCACACCATCTCAAACTTAATCTGTGGTAACCTCGCAGAATATCATACATTGAGTTACAGCTTCGGTCGTAATAATGTAAAAAAAAAAGGTAATCACTAATCAGCATGTAATGTTTAAAGTTTGACCTTTTCGATGCGAAGGGCGGATTAATCCGCCGTAGACTACAGAGCAACATAGACTGCATACAGCATATGGATAAATCTCAAATTCAGTTTTGACACTTCTGTAACGTGGCGTCTGAGAGATAGTGCTTTTGCTTGACACGGCGTCGAAAAGGTTAACGTTTATTATCGTAAAATATTCTTTAGCGTTGTTGTGGCAGTTGAACCACATCTTTATCTGCCAATTTAATAAATGCGATAAAAAGTATAAAGGAATATTGAAAGACCATAGACCGCACGATTCCGATTCTAAAATAAAATAAAAACAGCAATATGGACGGCGTTCATGTAAGTCAAGTTTATAAAAAGTAAAATAACGTAGATATTGACTTTTAATATTAATCAACCTAGTCAAAATTGATAACGTAAAAAAAATATTTCTACCAAATTATGACAATTAGTGATTATCACATAAAAAAAAGTAAAATCAACGGGTATCGTGCGGAGTCTAATAAAATATTGAGTATTCTTTATTTTTATAAAATTTATGTTATAGTTATTTCTATTAAAGTACAAAACACGATAATAATTTATGCTCAATTTCTTGGGTGTGTTAAATGTTGTGTATAAATGTAATATTTCCTCTGACCAGGTTAAACTAAGTGTACTCCAATCGTTCTGAAATGAAATCTCAATGCAATCATAATCAAATGTTTGCCTACAAACTGTTTCATTGACTGTTCTCTTGAAAGAAATGACATCATAATAAATGTGGAATTCTGAATATGTGTTTTAATCTTAATTTTTCTCATGAGTTTGTTTCGTATAGGAAAGACGCCCAAGTTTATGTTTATGGCAGTTTCCATGCAATTGGTGTAAAATTTAAATTCCCAGACAATAACTTATGAATAAATATTAGGATATTGTTTCTCTTTGTGCATTCGTTTTGGTAAGAGGAACAATGTTACAGTGATGGGTATATGAAGTTTATACATATGTATTAATATTTTGTTTTGTCTGTTGTCCTAAACCTAAATCTATTCTTATATATATATTATGTTGGTCTATTGACTAGTCATACTAGCGTATGTGTCAGGTGAAAAATATAAGATATTGTTCAAAAATGCGCCACATTCCTCTATTCTATTAAAGCTGTTTAATTTCAAGCAATATATTTTAAGAGTTCAACTTCGTGAAAAACGTATAGAACTTATATTGCTACGAATATGTACGGTGGTAGATGTAGGTACTATAGACAAGCTAAACCCAGGTTCCTCAATGTTACACATTTTACTTTGACAAATCTCGATCAAGTTCAAATCTCGATCACAATCTAGGAAACAATTGAAACCATACCGAAACACTTGAACGCGGTAAACAACATGAAGTGTTTACTAGCATATTTAACGGCCCACGAGCCAGGCTCCTCACTTAGTCTGTCCTCAGACAAGGCACGATGAAAACGGTTACGGTTATACTGGTTGCCGTGGCAACGGCGGTTGCCGCGTCGGATGCTGATTGGCATGAGTCGGCCCTGATTTACCAGATATATCCTCGCAGTTTCAAAGACAGCGATGGAGATGGGATCGGGGATTTAAATGGTGAGTCCCAGTTTATGTTTTGATCTTTTATTAGACAGTAGCTTTAGTCACGCAGACAAAACGGTTACGGTTATACTGGTTGCCGTAAGTTTCGTTATGTATTGTGTATCTACACGCAACTATGGGAACAAATCCAATTGCCTAGGTGGCCTACCTAGGGGTTTATGGCGTTAGCCCGGATTGCTAAAGAAGCCGGTTCGAATCCGGCCTTCGCCACTGGTGGTGTCCGTCATTTTTCCTTTAATATATGACTTCGACATTCGATAACAATTATTTCATTTTTTTATTCTGTATCTAGTTAATGTTATGTTATGCCTATGAAAGAGTTGATTTGAGTTACTGTTACGATATGTCCCTTACATTTTTTATGTTTTCTTTCCACCAGGCATAACCTCCAAGCTGAACTACTTAGCCGACACCGGCGTGGACGCAATATGGCTGTCACCGATCTACAAGTCTCCTATGTATGACTTTGGGTATGACATCACCGACTACCGCGCCATCGCGCCAGAGTATGGTACCATGGAAGACTTTGATAACCTCATGGCTGAGGCTAAGAAGCTAGGCAAGTCTAGTCCCTAGAAGTACTTATATAGGTAGTTTTCTTCAGTCTGAGCACGGCTATATAGCACCCATGCTAGGTACCCATGTGGTAAACAAGCACATAACCCGCTCGTGATTAACAGTAGCTTATTGGTCCCGCTTAATATAAAAAAAGAAACTATCGACACGAGAAGAAGAAGAACAGCACCTAGCTTATGGACTCCTGCAACTCCAGAGGTGTTACAAGCGCGTTGAGCCAATGGTTTTAAATCCGATGTACCTACCATCGGGAAAGCCTCTGTAGGAATCTGTGTACAATTTCCCTTAATATTCGACGAAAGACTCCGACAAATTCGTACTTAGGTAGGTAGGTACAGTCAACCAACTGGAACCCTAGACCACTCTACAACCATGTCAAAATGACAAGCAGTAAGAGATTTCTTTTACAATCTGATTTATAACGTCACTATGACTACAGTGGCCTAGGGTTCCAATTGGTTGACTGTACCTATAAGGCAAGGCAAGTCGATACACTCTTGTCATTTTACATCTTCAAAGCCAAGGTTGCTATAATATAAAGGAACAGATAATAATCGCCAGTCAAGGTTAGAAAATGCCATCAAATAGTCCAGCGGGTAAAATAACCTCATTTTAAAGTGTCGCATCGTTAAGTTAAACAGCGTTTTCCGGTACATATCGTTTTGCTGAACAAACTTCTCTATTATAAAATTTGTAAATGTAGGCATTGTATAAACAAAGGGATATCATGTATTTTAGGGTTCCGTTCCAAAAAGGTATTTTTTGTAGCGCTTCGTTCCTTATCAACCACCATTACTTTTAGGTACCTACTCTAAAAATATTACCTATACTGAATTTCATCGTAACAAAATACTTAGTAAAGTAATTAAGTGTTTTGTTCTTGTCAGGTGGCGTATTAAATTGGCGTTCCAAAAAGGTATTTTTTGTAGCGCTTCGTTCCTTATCAACCACCATTACTTAGGTACCTACTCTAAAAATATTACCTATACTGAATTTCCTCGTAACAAAATACTTAGTAAAGTAATTAAGTGTTTTGTTCTTTTTTCGGTCAGGTGGCGTATTAAATTGCCCAATCATTTGCAAAAACCCCTTTTAATAAAATTGCCTACCATTAAATCTGACCTTTGACCTTTTCAGGCATAAAAGTAGTCCTAGACTATGTGCCGAACCACACAGGGAATGAGAGCGAATGGTTCGTCAAATCCTGCAAGCGAGAGGACGGGTATGACGATTACTACATCTGGGCTGATGGCAGACCGAACCCTGAGGATCCTGATCACCCGCTGCCTCCTAATAACTGGGTTTGTACTTCTTTTGTTATGTAGTTATTATAAAGAGTAGTCTTTGACTACCTGCTGAACCATACAGGGAATGAGAGCGAATGGTTCGTCAAATCCTGCAAGCGAGGCTATGACGATTACTACATCTGGGCTGATGGCAGGCCGAACCCTGAGGATTCTGATGACCCGCTGCCTCCTAATAACTAGGTTTGTACTTCTTTTGTTATGTAGTTATTATAAAAGTAGTCTTTGACTAGGTGTCGAACCACACAGGGAACACTGGAGAAATTTGCATTGTGAATTTAACAAGTTGGTTCGTTTATCCGTTTGAAATCAAACGTATGTTTAAAACAATATGTGTCAGTTGTTTTTATAAAATCGACTTGTTGATTCAAATATATTGGGATTCAAATGACAAGATTGTTTGAACCATCTGTAGGCGCTATTTTAACCAAAAAACTTGTTGAACGAACATGAAAACTGGTTGTATTTTCTCTCAGTGAATGAGAGCGAATGGTTCGTCAAATCCTGCATGCGAAAGGACGGTCATGACGATTACTACATCTGGCCTTTTAAATATGTAATTGACTTAAATAGTCCACGTGTTCAAAAATCTTCCCTTTGCAGCTACGGCACCTTACGTATATTTATTTATTTATTTATTTAAACTTTATTGCACAAATTATCAATAAAAAGTACAAATGGCGGACTTAACGCCTTAAGGCATTCTCTACCAGTCAACCATTGGGCAAAACAGAGATAGTTAGTTTGGTGCACAATATTACAGAGCCAGTATGAGATTGTAATGATTAAATACAAGTCGATACCTACTATTATAAAATAAACATACACAAATACAATAAATATGTATATGAGCAGCTCTGGCCTACTCTTACTTCTGTCACAAATGATTACATTACTCTATTTAATTCTACAGATCAGTGTGTTCCGCAAGAGCGCCTGGGAGTACAACGAAGATCGCCAGCAGTTCTACTTGCATCAGTTCGTGGTCGGCCAGCCTGATCTTAACTACCGCGACCACAAGGTCCGAGAGGAGATGAAGGTAGTTAAATACTCTAACAGATTGTTAGTAGGTAAACCCATAGAATTAGAGATATTAAGCTAGATTGAGTAGAGATTGAGTAGTAGCTAGACTAGAGTGAGAGGGCATTGTTTGGGCTGGTGTCCCTCTCGCACTTATCTACTGACAATGTCAACATTATTCAAAGATTTTTATTTGTTTGTTCAGTGACGTGATCACTGTCATAAATTGGGGATACCAGTCAATATTCAAAGTCACTACTAGTTACTACTAATTTTCTAATACCCAATTGAAGGTTTTTTTTAATTAAGCAAATCTTTGATTTATTGGCATCAAAATAATTACATTGTAATTATTTGCCAATTCCTTAAAATATATCGAAACCCCAGTCTAAATATAACACTAAAATAATATAAGAAGTTATAAAGTCAGGTAATATACAGATAAAATACTACTACTATGGTAACCTCATTAACACTGGCCACACGTGCGAGAGAGACACCAGCCCAAACAATACCCTCTCATGTGGACCGTTTTCGCTAGTCTGATACGATCGCCTTTCTGTCTCAGTGTTAAGGTTTTTCGCATGGCAAAAATTGTGATTTCGCTGTCCCCTGTAAAGGTCTTTGGGTAAACCTTTTTATGGGTTCTTATGCTGGTCAGATCTGGCGGAGGCGCCTGTTTGTTTAGATAAGACTCACTAAAGTGTCTCGTGAATCTGCAACAATAAATAAATATTACAGGACATTCTTACACAGATTGACTGAGTCCCACGGTAAGCTCAAGAAGGCTTGTGTTTATAGGTACTCAGACAACGATATATATAATATACAAATACTTTATACATAGAAAACACCCATGACTCAGGAACAAATATCTGTGCTCATCACACAAATAAATGCCCTTACCGGGATTCGAACCCGGGACCGCGGCGTAGCAGGCAGGGTCACTACGCGCTAGGCCAGACCGGTCGTCAAAGACAAACTTTATAGATGATGTCTCCGGAACGTATACGAGTATCAGTGCTCATCACACAAATAAATTCCCTTACTGGGATTCGAACCCAGGACCGCGGCTTAGTGGGTAGGATCACTACGCGTTAGGACAATATTTGACAAGTTTCCTTCATATTATCTTCTTACCTAATGATATTGTGTACAGGATGTGCTTCGCTTCTGGCTCGACAAGGGCGTCTCCGGGTTCCGTGTGGACGCTGTGAACATGATGTATGAAGTAGACCCGGCTAATTTCGGCGGACAGTACCCTGACGAACCTCTTTCAGGTGAGGTAATGAAAATGAAAATGAAAATGAAATGAATGAAAATGAAATATTTATTTTTCAAGTAGGCATATTACAATGCGCATATGAACGTCAAATAAAGCTACGCCGGCTCTAACCCTACGCCTCAGCCTCGAGAAGATTTCAGTCCCCCCTCAGTTGGGAGGGGGGTATCCACTATGGGACCGGCAAGAAACTCGGCGGGCAACTTCTTTTCAAAACATTACATCTTATAATTAACATGCATTAAATAACAACATACAATTTAACATGCAAAAGTATTCATCAAAGAATATGAACAGACTAGGTACTCTATGGAAATCAATTTCAATAAATTATATTATTGCTTAATAATACGTCGTTCTTCTTCAGAGAAAACATATCAAATTGTCATAGAAGAAAAAGATAATATGAATCTCAATATCATTAAATATGTAATTTACCTACACAACATAAAATATAAAATATTTGATGTGCTTTCTTATCTGAACTGTGTCCTCTATACATAATACAATTATTTTAATTGCTATTCGTTTTTTGTAGTTTCTGGTTCGGGCCATGCATGTTTGTCTGTCAAATAGTCCTCGACTCTGTAATAAGCCTTTAACATCAATGATTTTTTTAAGTAGTTCTTAAGAGCTGGGAGGGGTAATCTCAAAGCAGTGTCAGGTAACTTATTATAAAAATGAATGCATTGCCCAACAAATGACTTCTGTACTTTACGGACACGAAACTTCTTTATGGCAAGCTTATTTTTGTTTCTAGTGTTATAATTATGGATATCAGAATTCTTAGTGAAACAGTCTAAATTCTTAACAACATAAATTATACTATCATAAATGTATTGGGAAGCTACAGTTAAGATATTAATTTCTTTGAAGAGTTCTCTTACTGATTCACGTGTTCCTAAGTTGTAAATAGAACGAATGGCTCTCTTTTGTAATACAAAGATAGTCTGTATGTCAGCTGCTTTGCCCCAAACCAGAATACCGTATGACATTACACTGTGAAAATAACTATGATACACTAGGCGAGCTGTCTCAACATTAGTCAGTTGCCTGATTCTCCTAACGGCGTATGCGGCTGAACTTAATTTGCTTGCTAGTTTCTTTATATGAGGACTCCATTGTAGATTTTTGTCCAATGTTAAACCAAGAAACAGTGTTGTATCTACCATCTCTAAGCATTCATCATTCAAAAGTATTTTTGTATCGATTGGTTTAACATTCGGCAGAGAAAATCGAATACATTTGGTTTTCTTAGAATTAAGAAGTAAATTGTTGACAGTAAACCACTGCAGTACATCAGCTAACGTGCTATTAATTACATTGTAATCCGTAGATTTTCGGTCAACATTAAAAAGCAGTGATGTATCATCAGCAAAAAGTACTATTTCACAAAAGTTTTTCACTATACATGGCAAATCATTTATATAAACCAAAAACAGGAATGGACCTAAAATTGAGCCTTGTGGCACTCCTAATTGGACTACAGTCCCGCTAGAGCGAGTTTTGTTAACAACTACTGTTTGTGTTCTATTGCTAAGGTAAGAAGACATAAAGTTTAGGGCATTTATAGACAAACCATAATGTTCTAATTTCAAAATGAGCGTTCCATGATCCACACAATCAAAGGCTTTTGAAAGATCACAAAATATGCCAATTGCATCACAAGAATTTTCCCAAAAATTATATATATGTTTAATGAGTACCGAAGCAGCATCGGTCGTGGAACGGCCCCTTGTGAAACCGAACTGTTTGCTTGTAAGTAATCTATGTCTGTTGAAGTGTCCCAGTAGATCATTTAACATTAGCTTCTCAAAGACTTTACTTAGTACAGGAAGTATTGATATGGGACGGAAATTGGTTATATCACTCGAATCACCCGATTTAAAAGCGGTATGACTTTGCTACATTTCATAAGATCTGGAAAGGTGCCTTGTGAAATTGAAATATTATATATTACGGCCAAGTAAGGTGCTATTATATCTATGACATGACTAATTACTTTAACTGATGTTCCCCATAAGTCTTCCGTTTTCTTTAAATTGAGTGACTTGAATGTTTTAACAATATTTACAGAGTCTACTTGACTAAATTCAAATGAATTATTACATTTCTTAACATTAGCACAAAGTAATGAATGGGCTTGAGCCGCAGAAGAATGTAAACATTTTGTGGTGTTAACGGCTATATTTGAGAAATAATCTTCGAATGCCGAGGCAACATCGCTGTTCGACACTATTTGTTGATTATCTGATACAATGTTGACTTGACAATCGCGTGATTTACATTTACCAGCTTCTTTATTTATAATACTCCAAGTTGTTTTCACTTTGTTGTCCGACACTTTCAATTTAGAACTAATAAAGTTTTTCTTGGCAGTTAAACACACTTTCTTGAAGATTCTTGAGTAGTTTCTTACATAGTCCAGGAATTCTGAATTCTTGTTCAGCTCTCTCTCACCATAAAGTTCATAAAGTCTTTTTCTACTTTTGTGAATACCTACAGTAGCCCATTCACTAAACTTTGTTTTAACTTTTGACCCACTAATAGATTTCTCTTTGAAATTGTTATTAAATTGATTAAGAATTACATTGAAAACATCTTGATACAAATGATTACAGTCATAATGCGAAAATGGTATTATAGACAAACTATGTAGAATTTCATTTTTGAATGATTCCAAGCGAGATCCAGTAATGGGTCTATATGTTATTGTTTGTGGAGTATCATGAATAACGTTTAAGAAAGCTGCCCTTTGGCCGCTGTGATCGGAATGAAAACAGTTAAATAATTTCTTATCTATACATTCACAGTTACAAAAAATATTATCTAGGCATGTTGCACTAGTCACACCTACCCGGGTAGGTTCAAGAAATAAATTAAATAAATTAAATGATTTAAACAAACAGAACATTTTAACAGTATTACTAGATGACTCGAGCAAGTTAACATTAAAATCTCCACATACAATAACATGTTTTTGGCCCTTGCATACTAAATTCAGAACATTTTCCATTGTAGATTCAAATATGCTGAAGTCAGCTGATGGTGGTCTATAAACACATACAATAATATATCTGTCTAATTCAACACATGAAATTTCTATAGTTCTTTCTATGGAATATTTTACAACATCTTTGCGCTCTTTACACTTCATACAATTTTTAACAATAATAAGGGAGCCACCATGAGCAGCAGATTTTCTGGCAAAAAAACTAGCTAATTTAAAATTAACATAATCAAATATCAACTGTTCTTGTTTCAACCAATGTTCAGTAATACACATAACTTCAATATAAAATACAGCAATATGCTTTGAAAATTCTGTCTGGGTATCTTTGACTAACAGAGAGAGACAGTAACTCATATTATTTAAGTAAGCTAGGCACAAACAGCATCGGCGGCGGCGAAAATGAGGGTAAGGACATTAACTATTCGTCCCTTTTTTTGGCTGAGATAAAAAGGGTGCTTCGTAACTTTCAATAGGTATTTACATAGGTATCGGTGTTAGTTCTGTTTAGTTTTGTATAAAAATTTTCTTATGAGTCTTATGACATACAACTTACATTAGAGTAATCAAAGAATTTTTCTTCTAATTTACAGGCGACCCTAACTCCGGTCAGACGACTACGGTTACCTAAACCACATCTACACACAGAACCAAGATGAAACGTATTCTGTAGTGTACGACTGGCGTGACGTACTCAACGAGTACTTCTACAATGATGGCGAGTACAAGATTATGATGACCGAGGCGTACGCAGACCTGAACCTGATGCTGAGGTAACACTGTTTATGTAGTCGTAACTGTTATATATCGTAGAGCGAAGTTTAAATTACTGCATTAGTATTACTCATGATCACATTGCAATACTCTAGCAGTTTAATGTGATTTTATAGTTCAGTGTACGTAGTCGAATGCCCAAACGCTTCACGATTCGATCACGCTTCGTTCACGATTCGATCACGCTTCGTTCACGATTCGCTCACGACTCTTGAGTGTTTCGTGAAGCGTTTGTGCATTCGGCTACCCACACAGGTAGCTAATAAGTTTTATATATTGTCTATATTTATAGGTATTACGGCGACGGCAAGAGAAACGGTTCTATCCCCTTCAACTTCAGTTTCCTGGGCGATGTCAAGAATACTTCTAACGCTAAGGACATTAAAGTGGTCATTGATAAATGGATGACATACATGCCGGCGGGACAGCCTGCTAACTGGGTGGTAAGTATTTCTATACAATTTAATGCGAATGCCTTTTGGGGAAATGGGATCAGCTAGAACCCATCACAAACTACTAAGAAGATACGAGCCCATAGACATATAGTCTAGCAGGACTACTAAGACCCTTGGGCTGAAGCACTTTTTAGGGTTCCGTAGTCAACTAGGAACCCTTATAGTTTCGCCATGTCTGTCTGTCCGTCCGTCCGCGGATAATCTCAGTAACCGTTAACACTAGAAAGCTGAAATTTGGTACCAATATGTATAAAGGTTGAACACGCCAAAAGTGGGGCACACATAAATGTTTATTATAAAAAATGTATAATAAATAAATAAAAGTTGTGTGATTTAACTATGAGCAAATTTAATGTATTTTAAATGCAAATCATAATTAGTCAAGGTTTCTTGACGAATAAGCCATGGACCGTACTTTTCGTCGAACACGACTCATATGAGTCTGCACCATCACGTCAGGATACCTCTTTGTCGCCAGGTCCACAGTTTTCGCAGCTCCGCCACGGAATTAACCTCCCCGCCTCTCATTTTAAGAAATCCTTTCATTATACTCCAATACTCCTTGATGGGCCGGAGTTCTAGACAATTTAGTGTATAGCTATATTTCTGTACCACGGCTACTCCATTTGCTTTGTACCACTCCATGATAGGTTTTGCGTAGTAATACCTGGCAAGGTCTGGCCAAAATAAAGGTCGGGAGTGGTGTTTCTTAAAAAACGGAAGCAACCGCTCTTGTAAGCACTCTTTTTGATAGATGCTGCCGTTTATTGTTCCGGTAGTGACAAAAGAGCTGCTTCTTTTCCCGCAACTGCAAATTGCCTGCTAAACTAGGTTTTTTTTTGGAAACTTAAATCTTTTTTAGGGTTCCGTAGTCAACTAGGAACCCTTATAGTTTCGCCATGTCTGTCTGTCCGTCCGTCCGTCCGTCCGTCCGTCCGCGGATAATCTCAGTAACCGTTAGCACTAGAAAGCTGAAATTTGGTACCAATATGTATATCAATCACGCCAACAAAGTGCAAAAATAAAAAATGGAAAAAAATGTTTTATTAGGGTACTCCCCCTACATGTAAAGTGGGGGCTGATATTTTTTTTTCATTCCAACCCCTACGTGTGATATATTGTTGGATAGGTATTTAAAAATTAATAAGGGTTTACTAAGATCGTTTTTGGATAATATTAATATTTTCGGAAATAATCGCTCCTAAAGGAAAAAAAAGTGCGTCCCCCCCCTCTAACTTTTGAACCACATGATTAAAAAATATGAAAAAAATCACAAAAGTATAACTTTATAAAGAATTTCTAGAAAAATTGTTTTGAACTTGATAGATTTAGTAGTTTTTGAGAAAAATACGGAAAACTACGGAACCCTACACTGAGCGTGGCCCGACACGCTCTTGGCCGGTTTTTTATTTATCAGGCTTTGGGAGCCTCTGTGCTATTTTTACTAGTATAAAACTCTTGGCCAAGGATTTGTTAGAATTCGGATTTTATGTAAGTTTCGCCGTCCACCAGAACGCAGTCAAATTTTGTTAGTAAATTTTCGTATATTTTCTCGATCGAGTTTTTGCTATTGAATTCTGTCTTGCATTCCGATCTGGTGCCGTTTTGTGCTTTAAAATTTCTTAGCCCTGCTCTACGTTTCACCTTTTGAACATACGATTGGGACATCTTCACTTATTAGCCACGTCACGAGGTGATATCATACAATTTGAAGCAAATATCCTTAAGATGCGTTCCTCCTTTTTTTTATCCTTTATACCCTGCAATCCACCATTTCCTGGCTTTCGTTCTAAAGTTAAGCGTTCCCAAAACCTCTTCAATACGGAACAAACAGTGGATTGTGGAAATTTTAATTTTTTACCCACATCCCTGTAGCTGAGCGTTGGATTTTGCGTGTTTTCGTGCCAAATAAGTTCGCATTGTTTCAGTTGCCTGTTCGATATCGCTACATATATAATTTTTTCACAAAAGTTACTGATATATTTAAAAACTATGCTTTTTTACAATTTATATGGCATCAAAACATTTCCTATACCTTTAATTTTAACGAAGCAGTAAATGAATTTATATGCCTCAATTTTGGCGTGTTCAACCTTTATCAATCCCGCCAACAAAGTGCAAAAATAAAAAATGGAAAAAAATGTTTTATTAGGGTACCCCCCCTACATGTACAGTGGGGGCTAATATTTTTTTTCATTCCAACCCCAACATGTGATATATTGTTGTATAGGTATTTAAAAATGAATAAGGGTTTACTAAGATCGTTTTTTGATAATATTAATATTTTCGGAAATAATCGCTCCTAAAGGAAAAAAAAGGGGGGGCCCTCTAACTTTTGAACCATATGTTTAAAAAATATGAAAAAAATCACAAAAGTAGAACTTTATAAAAACTTTCTAGGAAAATTGTTTTGAACTTGATAGGTTCATTAGTTTATGAGAAAAATACGGAAAACTACGGAACCCTACACTGAGCGTGGCCCGACACGCTCTTGGCCGGTTTTTTAAATTATTATAAATGGGCTTAGGTACTTGACGCCGATGAGTGATTCCACTCCTTGGCAGTGAGTATAAGCAAAGTGGTTCTCGCGAATTGGTGGAACATCTACCAAGTGACAAGGTTGTCAAGGTTAGTGCCTTGCGGTCGGAAACTCTCCTTCTTGTGCCCATTTGTTTTATCGTTGGAACCCATTGTTTAACTGTGCTCCGAAGAATTATTTGCCATGATGCCAACGACTTTGTCTCATCTAAGTATTCAAATTGTGTAGAAAACCTTTTAGTTCTTAAGAAAATGAATTGTTCTTTCAGAATGGGAATCACGACCAGAGCCGTGTAGCCAACCGTCAGGGCATAGATCGCATCGACGCTATGAACCTGCTCGCGCTGATCCTGCCGGGAGTCACACTCACCTACCAGGTACGAAAACACTTAAATATTCATGAAATCACACATTCAAAAAGAGTAAAAATGGAACAATTTTTTTTATCATAGCAACACTTCCTTTTTTCATACAACAGTGACTCAATAGTTGGCACATGCAAAACGAAACGGTTTACATCTTAGATGGTGCCTCTATTATTTTCAACCCTTTTTTGCCAGGCTGCCATTGTTTCAAACGCTCAGAATGTATGAGGAAACTTAATCTGTCAATAACTGGGTAACCGTGCAACTTTTACTGGGGTCATGATACTTCCCGTAGGTATCCCTTTGACATTTATTCATGGGACACCCTGTATACTTATAATTAAGTGAAAACTGCGTTTACAATGTTTTTGCACTACATCACGCATCCGTATATTCCGTATTCCTTAGCTTGGCTCATTTTCGTTGAGCAACTTTCTACCTTCTAATTTTAAAAGTATTCATAAATCTAGGGCGAAGAACTTGGTATGACCGATGGCTACATATCATGGGAGGACACAGTCGACCCGCAGGCCTGCAACACCGAAGACCCCGTCAACTATGCCAGCCACTCTCGGGACCCCAACCGAACCCCGTACCACTGGAACGGAAGAAGGAATGCAGGGTTCTCCGACACTCATGGCAAGACTTGGTTGCCTATCGCTGGCAACTATAGAGAAGTTAATTTGGAGAGAGAGATGAGAGCACCAAAGAGCCATTATAAGGTAAGAATGCTTATTTTTAGTCAACACTTTCAATTGCACGTGTGGTGACGGGTTAAGAATTTCACCACCCCCTTTCTTCCTGTGGGATATGGGTTAAATTGTGGCGTAGGCGAGAGGCTGGCAACCTATCACTGCAATGTCACAGTTTCGTTTTCTTTCAACCCCTTATTTTGCCAAGAGTGGCACTGAAACTTGAGTAGTTTTATATGCTCTGCCTACCCCTTCATGGGAAACAGGCGTGATTGTATGTATGTACATTCAATTGCATAACTGTGTGACAATAGTCCTAAGCAGCGGTCTGGATACTTACTCAAGTCCGAATAATATAAATAACCTCTCGTTTGACAGTTCTACAAGGACGTGGTAGCTCTGAAGAAGACCCCAGCGGTGCGCTCAGGAGACCTCGAGACTCGTGCGCTCAACGAAGACGTGCTGGTTGTTGCCAGGTAATTCTTATTCAATTTGCACCTTGTAATTAACACAAATGAGGTATTTAAAGAGGGATTCTTTAAAATATATAAGAACCTCTAAATTCCAGAACAGGATAAGACATCAGAAGCACGTAGTTTTTTCTATATGTGCATCGCATGGGATAAGCGAGTTTGACTTATAAATATAACATTATCTGGGTAAAGGGACAATAAGTGTCGATGGCGCTTAAGTCCCGCGGCGTCGTATTTGTACACGAACATCGCTCATAACGCCGTAAGCGCCATCGACAATAAGGTCCCTTTACTCAGATAATGTCACAAACAAAGACATATATAACTCCGTATAGACGGATAAGATCTAAGAAAAAAACGTACCTCAAAGCCATAGAGAAAAAGGTACGGTGGCCTAGATGGCGTGACACCTTTGGGGAACGCTCGGCTAGATGGCGCTAATATTAATATTTGACATTTGAACACATATCAAGCTAACAAGCTTGTGTTGAGAGATGGCAGTCTATGCACTGTGATTACACATTTTACTTTGATAGTAACTCTCTATAATACTATCTCCTCTTTGGTCACAAATAAACTTATTGCATGTTCTGTGTCTTGTCTAACCGAGTTTTCTAATCTTACTTTTCTTTCAGACTGAAGCCAGGCTCCCGTGCAGTAGTCGGTGTGGTGAACCTGTCTGATGAGGAGCAAGATGTGGACCTTTCATCTATCAGACTGCTGCCGTCACTGCTGGAGGTCAAGGCTTCAGGAGTGAACAGCAAGCTGCAGAAAGGGTATGGTTCTTGCTTTAAATAAGATTTTGTCTAAAGAATAGGTTAGCCAAGCTTTTGTTTTAAGATTAGGCTTACATGTCACAAAAATGTCATTGCAACCCATGGCAGTTTTTTGTTTTAAATTATAAATGGGCTTACTCATGGACACAGACTAGCTGAAGCGAAGATGTGGCCTACAATGAAGCAAGCTCGCCCATGTTTTGAGTCAGAAATTGTCAACATACTAAAATGCTCTTCATAAATGATATATCAGCAATTCCCGTCAACTTTGTACAATGCCACGTCAGCAAATTTTAATTGATCCTATTTTGTTACCAACATTTAGTAATATAATTCGACTTTCGTAAGATATATACAGGATAATTGTTATAATTAAGAAAATATAGATACTAGAGAACCTTAATGACGAAATAAAACTTAATAAAATCTCAATTCATCAACAAAATCTTGGTAACAAAATAGGAATTAATAAAAACAAATTTAACTTTTCCCTTAATTTTTGTACAAACTTTTCGAGAACTGCTGATATTTACCAATTTAACATTATTATTTATTCAAAGTTGGCTAATTAATAACACAACATGTAATATTAAGTAATAGATGTAAATGTACAAATTTCAATTTTAACTTTGTGTTGTATGTTTCACAGACAAAAGGTGATCAAATCAAGATTCACAGTGTCCCCTCACAGTGCCATAGCTCTCCAGTCTCTCATCTGGGTACCACACATCCTTGTATAAACAATCAACTACTATTTCCAATTTCCGTAAAATGTGAGACAATAATTTTAGAAACCAAAATTATGTTCAGAATTGTGATAGTATGGTATTAAAATTATAGCAAATAGTTTGTAGTTTGATTTAATTTAATCCTTAATTAGTTTTAACAATTACTTAATCCTATTTTTACTTTCCTCGTAAGGTACAGTTTACATTAGTTATCATTGGTATTAGAAATCCATAGCACCCTCTAAGAAACACAAACAGTCTACCATATTTATAACATAGTCTAAGTCCTTCTTATTAATTATCTTTTTCTTCTTAGTTGATGTGTTGTATGTTTCTTTGACTATTGTTTCTAGAAATAATTCCTGTAACAAAAGAAAACATTTTCAAAAAACATGATAGGTATCAAAATTAACACCTTTGCTGCAGCAATTAGCTTAACTTGCAATTATCCATACTTTGTAAGAGGTTTTTGGTCCCCCTACCGCATTGAATGTGTTAACAAAAAGTGCTGTTGGAAAAGGTAGCCACAGGTCATTGACACAGACACTGTTAGCTAGCTTTGCTGCCCGATGATGTGGCAAAAAAACACTTAAAATAAGGAAAACCCTGCAGTGCTGCCCCAGAAGCAGCCAACCACACCAGGTCATGGCCCAGTTGGCCATAGGGTAAATACCCCTGGTAGTAATGCCTTGTTTACTTGTATCAACACCTTACACAGATCAACAATAGCTTGTCAAGAAGTTCTATGTTTCACAGCCACCTTTCACTAATTTAGCCAAGACAAACTTGTGTCTACGATTTAGTATGCTGTAAAATATGTAATTTTCCATAGACAAAGTAGGCTAGATTATATCCCGATAGATATATGTATCTAAAAAAATAAACAATCTCTTACCGTTGCTTTCGTAACTAAGAACGCAGCATCAGCACTGATGACGCTCACGTCAGGGTCTTGCTTCATAATATTCTTAATCCTCGCTATAGGTAATCTCGTAGCCTTCACCACCTCGCTCTTTGCACTCTGAGGCTTTTTTTCTACATGTTCTTCAGATCTGACTAGCTCGGATTCTTGAAGAATCTCACTTTCGATGGGTTCGGAGTTTATTTCAGTATCGATGTATTGTTCAGTGTCCGCATACTGTTCTGTGTCGTCGATAACGTCTGATATGTCGATATCCGTATAATGCTCGCTTTCGGTCATTGTTATTTATAAATTTACACGAATAATTGTAATAAATTTACAGTAAAAACACAAGAAAACAATAACCGCGCGCTATTATACACCAGAGCCAGGGCTTTGACAGTTTTGACACTGACAGCTGACATTGACAGCTACGTACTTGCCTATGGTAAATAATTAAATTTTGAAGTTGGCAACATTCACTTAACTTGTGCTTGCACACAAAGCATGTATAGTCTGTCAAACCCAAGCCGTTTCCATCAGCAGAAAAAAGCGACTATCTTCAATTGTTACAAAATTTGTGTGTAGGTATAGAGCCAGAAAAGGGACGTCAGTTCATTGGTCGATGGTTTCTCAATATGCTTCCCCAATTAGTTGTTTGTTACGTTGTTTTAACTTATCTCTGGGTTTACTATTCTCGGTCATCGCCACTTTAAAATGAAACTAATTACAAATATGCGCCCGAAAGAGACACCAATATTGCTACCTATTAGTTTTTGGGCAACGAATACGGAACTTTATAGTACAGTAACTTTGTCGCCTGAAAATATGAAACAGTATGCGTCAAATCCGATAGTTCTGATTTTGTGCACACTTGTTTTCGATTTTTGACAAAGTTGCGTTCGGCACTCGAGGTTACAAACTTGGATTATTCATTAGGCCAACATCGCAAATCTGCAAAAAATTTGAACTACCGGATTTGACGCATACTACAGATGTATAAAGTTACTAGATGTCAACCAAATTATCGAACTTTTCCAGCATAACTAACTTTACTTTTAAGATAATGATATCCAGATAAGGTGAAGCCCGCGATTTTTCAAATTTGCAGAACCCACATGATGATAGTTTTGTAATATCGTAAAACATGGAAAATATAGACGTTTAAGCCAATTTAGACACTAAAAAAGGCACTAAAATACACTAAATTTAAGGCTCATCGGCCACTAATTTTCATAAAACGCGTGCCTTTCTAAACGACGTTGGCGGAATCATCAACGAACCATAACACTTAAAATTTAACTGAAAATGTAGGACAAAAGGTTTATTTCCCATGGAAAAATTGAATTTTGAGCCTTTTTTGTGGTAATATATGGCTGACGCTTTTTATAGACGGTTCATAGTCAATCCATACGTATATTTTTCAATGTAATTAATAAAACGTAAATAAAACCACATTTGTTTATGTTCTAATAAAAATATAATTATCAGTTCGTGTTGAGTATAAAACAACATTAACATTAATACAAGAAGTGATCTATGTACATCCTTAGCATAGCAACGCAGTATATTTTATGTTTAAAATAAATCAACTGTACAACTTTATAATACCTAGAAGAATTATAAAGTTATTGGAATAAATTTAAATTAGCTGCAATTATTTTAACCACACACTACATTATTAAAAATATATCTTTATTGATGGTATGTAGCAGCTTTCAGCGTTGTGGTTAAAGAGCAAGTTCTACCACGCAGTGGTTTACTGCTCTAGATTTATTCGTAATGCTCTACTTTTGAAAACGAATATACACAAAATTCAATAGAATTCTAACAATCATAAGGCACATGTATTAATGTTTTTGTTCATCACAATACTTGTTCATTAAATCATTATTACGTGCAATTTTATCAAACACAACCCTTGATAAAGGTTCGCCTAGCACGTCCAAGAATTATGTAGTTACAAAAATAATAATTTAGGAACAAACCACTACTAATTAGAAATATTATTTCAAGTCTTCAAACTTCTTGCAAAATCACGCATTATTCTGTATTAATTCATTCACATCTCATGATATACAAATATAGTCTTTAACAATTCATTAATTAACAGTTTTTTAGATAACCATTCAATTTATACATAGCAGTTTCTTCCAAAAGGGCCTTTTGCTTTGTAGTACTGGCAACCCCGCCAAAATAGCGGCGTCGAAAGCGTCTTTCAAATTTTTGCGGGTCTTGGCTGAAGTCTCGATGTAGGTCGCATTTATTTTCGCCGCCAAAGCCCTCGCTTCAGCGTCGGTCACAACGTGCTCGCCCCGACTCTGAAAATACAAAAAAAAAATGGTCAAGAATTATATTTTATAACCGTGGAATTTAAATTTCATGTTTAGCATGTAGATGATCCAATTCGGTGAAATCTGTGTGGCTATCCACCTCTTCTCTTTCACGCACGTATCATACCCTGCTATGGTCTCCGGCCTGACCAACGGAGAATCACGTCAGTCGTCTATGACAGGCAGTCGGTTTCTGAGAGTTCTGAGATATTGCCCAAAAAATTCACCCTCAAGTCTGCAGGACTCATCTCGGATCGAGCGCTAAATCGCTCTGTATGGCAAAAATCCGTGACGGGGCGTTGACGGCAGGATCGGCGCGAATCCACTACTCCGCTGAGTAGAAGGTCTCCAGCCAGATAACAAAGAAGCACAGCAGTGACACGTTGTCAGGCAGCTGGTTCTTCTGCATTATGGATTAAAGATTTCTGTGATATTGCCTAACAAAACTCACCCTCAAAGTCTGCAGGACTCTCGGATCGAGCGCTAAATCGCTCTGCGTGCCGATGAGAAGCAAGGGGGCATTGACGGCAGCGACGGCTCGCGTCCACCGTTCCGCCACGGAGCGGAAGGTTTCCGGCCGGACCACGGAGAAACAGAGCAGCAATACGTCCGTGCCCGGGTAGCACAGCTCGCGCAGCTCGGACATTGAGTCCTGGAAAAGGAAAGAAAGGATAAATAAATAAAACGTAAGCTTGAGAGGGCTAAGTAGATAATATATAGTTCCATCACTATACCTTTACTAGTTTTTCTGGTCAACATTTACAATTTCAGAGAACTACATGGCTCATAAAATAAAAGTCTACCCACCAGACGTGATACAATGAAATATCGATAAAAAAATCACCTCCCGCGATCAGACGCTCGTACAAAACGCTATGGGTGAAAGTGTACTTTCAACGCCTGAGAGCCTGACAATGCTATGGTTGCCTAATAAATCAAAACGTTGCGCAATTTCGATAACTCCCTTCGTGATCGCGATCGGCTGTTGAAAGTTCTGAGTTTGATGTTGCTATAAGAAGACAAGACAAGTCAGAGATCAGCATTAAAGAACAGTTTGCAGAAAAATACATAGCTAAGTAAGAGGGCGATACATTTTACACAATCAGACGATCTTTCGCGAAAATGGAAAAATCTAAATACAAATGCAAGAGCACTCTTATTCATCTGTTTCCCGATGACTGCGATGTTGGCCGTAGATTCAAAGTCAGTCTCGACAAGATCTTAAGAAATCTATTAAATTGTCTGATCAAATCATGTGGTGTGGTAGTTTGGATGCAATAAAGAAATTGATTCGCCGAACCCACTTGAATTTGTGAGATTAGGTATTCCCGATCCATAGGAAATTTACACATGATTGCGAATTTTGAACTAGGTTGGTGAATTGTGTGCATGTGGATATAGATGAGATTCACATTCTTTTCCGATCAAATCGGTTGATTTGATCATCCACCTAAGTTCATCAACCTTTATATTTTCTATTCGCTTATTAACTCGCAATTATAATGTATAATCTTCATTCAAATCGACTCTTACTCAATTTACTATGCATATGTTGTATTGCAGTCCCATGCATTATGATGCGAAAGTGAAATTACATATGCAATATGCATTATGCACGTTTCTGTGACTATGGCAGTTTCCTACAGCGTTATTATGGCTATTCAGGATTTACTAATGGTTAGTTATGGTTTATGGTCCTTTCAGCTGGGTCTGCTATTGAAAATCTTATGGGTAATAGAGTTCGTTGAATTTATGAACATACACATTCAACTGAAAGTCTATTCAAGTACTTTAGTGAGTAGAATTAGGCTAAGTTGACCATGCGGCGTAAGTATTTAGTAGTGCGCTCACAGAGTGTGGGAGCCCATACTGTAAATATTCTATGAAATTATGACGTTTAAAATAACACTTGCAGACTTGCATCTCTGTCTATACCTACTGGGGATGGGGTTGAACCAGCTAGGTATCTATTGTTTCTTGTTTTGATACACAGTACTTAGACAATAATGCTACCCAAAGCCGATTACATAGAATAAGCTTAAACTTATTGCAAAAACGAAACATTATCCACTTCCACTACCCAGCCATAAGGCTATAATTCACTGGACAGTGGACGTCGCCGTAATATCCCCTGGCTGGGAGGCAGTTATAATGTAATCAGGTGTCAGGGCCAGGCTCAGGTAAAAAGCATCCCTACGGTTATAGTTTCAAAGGGACCGACAACGTGTTTTCACGTCCTCGTGTAACTAGATGTAGTGAATTAGTTTGACATTCGTACTGACGAGTAAAATAAAGTTGTTTCATTCTTTAGGTTCTTATCGTTACAATTACAAGGAGTCCTTCGAAAGGTCGCAGCAAGTTTGGTATTTTATTATTTATTACAAATTGATGAAGGACTAAGTTAAAATCAATGTAAATAATTTTGTACCAATGCGTAACTAACTTAAAGACATAAATTATTATTTAATTTACCAAATAAACTTTTCATATTTAGATGTTTAATATTCGAATAATTCGGATAATACAATTTTTATTATTCGAATATTCGAATAATTCGGATAATTTCGGATAATTTATTAAATGGAACAAAATTAATGTTACAGGTGCGTATAAGCGTGGAATTGATAACGGCTGAGATAGATGAGCGCCATAATGCGAAATTTACCTACATTTTTATTTATTTTTTGCATAAATCAGCAAACTGTAGAAATTAAAACACACCTTGCTCTCTATCTTTAGTTCTATGATTAGAATCTTGCAATCAGATGGTGAGCTGTCGATATAAGACAGTTAGTAGTAGTGATTAGTTAGGTGTTAGATATAACGAGAAGTTTTTCTTACAACACCTTTACCTTGGAAATGGATGGTAGAGAGGATGGCTTGTGTAGAATGGAACGTTAGACAACATCATTGGATATGATGATGGTTATAGGCGATACAGCGTTGTAATATTATCCGTTCCGATATCGGATATAGGAAGGATGTCAAAGGCAAAAATCAAAGATGGCGCCTTGAATGATTTCGAGAATGTATAGGAGTCGGTCCTTCGCTCGATCGGATCGGATACTCATCTTAAATCTGCGGGGCCCTTCCGGATACACTTCGACCCATCGGGATCTTTTGTGCAATTACCCCTTAGATCTTAAGATCCTTCAGCTATTCAGGAGCTTCTCGATCATCTCCACGTATCGGATGATGAGGCTCATGGGTAGCTCTCTGATGTCCTTTGGTACTAGGTAGCCTGCTCCAAAGTTCTTCATTCTTTGTCTGGCGAGGGCGTGACATTCACACATTAGATGTCTGACGGTCTCTTCCTCTTCGCCGCACATGCGACAATCTGTGTAGTCAGCGTGTCCCATCTTGGCCAACATTCCTTTGATCCCGTAATGGCCTGTGAACACCCCCGTTATAATTTGGAGTTGTCTTTTGCCTAGCTTTCCTAGCTTTTTGCTCCATCCAGATTCTACCCTCCGCATAAAGACCTATGCTTCAGACCTACCAGGGCATCCCACTCTTTTTGGTGATTAGCCTTTGTATGGTCCTTCATAGCCGTTTTAATGGTTACACACGTTAAACTTCCGTGAGACATATTCAAATAATTAACTAATTAATTAGGCGTATACTATACGCCTGAAGAGGGGCCTCGAATTGGCCCGAAACATGTCGCAGCAATAGCGATATAATAACGTGAGTACAACCGTATTTCAATTAATTGTTTTAATGGTTCCTTGTGACGTTGTCTTCAGACCTGGCCTTGGCAAGTTCATCAGCATTTTCATTGCCAATGAAGCCTTCGTGCCCCGGTATCCATACCAGTCGCACCTTGTTTTGCCTTCCAAGCTTGTTAAGAGCTTGGATGCCGTTTAATACCAGTCAAGAGTCACCTCTGGGCGATGTGAAGGCTTTGAGTGCCGCCTGACTGTCGCTGAGTATATAGATATTCTTTCTTTGGGTTTGTCTAACTATATTCTTATGTACAAAGGTAATTATTGCATATGTCTCGGCTTAAAAGACAGTGGCATAATTGCCCATGCTGATACTACCACTATAGTCACTAGTCATTTGCACAAATGCCTACGCCCGTACCAGATGCCATCTTGGACCGGATCGGATACTTAATATAAAAAGTTGAAAACTCTTTTCGTAATAGGCTCTAAACAAAAGCGTCCTGGTTAGGGTCTTAGAATAGGAATGAGCAACTGAGAACAGGTACTCGTTCAAAACAGAATAACCAAAAAAAGAGAAGACCAATTAGTCGAAGACACTTCCTATCCAGGTGTGGATCATTTTAGACCTTAGTTGCACAGTGGCTGGTACCAAAGTACCAATGGAAGGGGAGAGGTGATAAATAAGTAAGTACGTAACAAATTCTTTATTGTACCACCAACATAAAATATACAAGACATAAAATTAAAAAAAAAACCGGCCAAGAGCGTGTCGGGTCACGCTCAGTGTAGGGTTCCGTAGTTTTACGTATTTTTCTCAAAAACTACTGAACCTATCAAGTTCAAAACAATTTTCCTAGAAAGTTTTTATAAAGTTCTACTTTTGTGATTTTTTTCATATTTTTTAAACATATGGTTCAAAAGTTAGAGGGGGGGACGCACTTTTTTTCCTTTAGGAGCGATTATTTCCGAAAATATTAATATCATCAAAAAACGATCTTAGTAAACCCTTATTCATTTTTAAATACCTATCCAACAATATATCACACGTTGGGGTTGGAATGAAAAAAAATATCAGCCCCCACTTTACATGTAGGGGGGGTACCCTAATAAAACATTTTTTTCCATTTTTTATTTTTGCACTTTGTTGGCGTGATTGATATACATATTGGTACCAAATTTCAGCTTTGTAGTGCTTACGGTTACTGAGATTATCCGCGGACGGACGGACGGACGGACGGACGGACGGACGGACGGACGGACGGACGGACAGACAGACATGGCGAAACTATAAGGGTTCCTAGTTGACTACGGAACCCTAAAAATGAAGAAGGAGGAGGTACAAAGGCGAACTTATTTAAATATTCAAATCCAAAACGCCTCAAATTGCTCGGCAGCGATTTGATGGGTTTTAGTTCGGAGTGAGGCGCTAAATTTCAATTTCAAAAAAACAAGGGACCAAGGAAAGGGAAGTTGAAGATAAATAGGTGTTAACTTGTTAGCAATAACATTGTCCGTATTAAGAATTGATCGAAATTGGTTTCAGTGACGTCTATCTATTAAATATATTACTTATAAATAAAAAATAATGTTTATAGAAATTATCCGTTTATCCGGATAATTGCACTTGGATTATTCGAATATTTTCGGATAAAAATATTGGCGGATATTCGAATAATTCGGATATTCGAATATCCGGTTTGCAAACCCTACGCATAGCTGGGCACCGTTAATCAAATAGTTAACTTCGATAATCGTTAATCCGTTACTTAAAAAGTTAACTTCGTTAATCGTTAAAGCGATACATTTAGGTAGATTTAACGGAAGTTAAAGTTAATCGATAATCCGTTAACACGTTATAAAAATAGGACTCCACTGTAGGTATTATGTATTTCTATTTACTAAGTATCCACCAAAAACCATTAAAACCTGTGACGCCAATCGGTAAAAAACCGAAATGTAATAATTTCGATCTCTTCGGGCGTGTACCGCCGTTGGTTGGCTAAATCCTAGGTTTTACTTTGGATTGGTAATTATTGGGTCATTCATGCGGTCGCGATCGTGGTGCGTCGGTTCTTCAGATTGAGATTTGAGATGACAACTCGATGCTGTGGGCCACGATAACTTGGTAGAGTAATCTAAATCTAATCTAAGGCCCGCGCCGGACTCTAACTCGTCGATGCGTCGATTGCGCGATATGTCTGTCATGCCTGATGATTGCACTCTATTCCCAGGTTAGTGATCGATCTAGCACGCCTAATAAGATTTAGAAGATCTCGAATAAGTGATCCAAAGTCGCCAATTGGTCTTTAGACTGTTTATAACCGACGGATCTGCTTTTACCGATAAAACCTAGGTTTTGCCGTACTACGGGCTTTTACAGTAGCAGTATTCTTACTGTACTTACACTTCTGTGTAAGAACGTGGTTTTCGCGGCGCAGCGAGCCGCATGGGGTGCTGGATTAACGATTAACGGACTCTATGAAATTTAACGGAAGTTAACGAGTCCGTTAACATTTTTTAAAGTTAACTTAAAAGTTAATCCGTTAATCGAAATGTTAACTTCGTTAATTAACGATTAACGGATTAACGAGTTAATGCCCAGCTATGCATTTACGAAATCTGTAGTTGGTAGTTATCACTATTTACTGTTGGCAACACCACCGCCTCTCCACGCTACACGCAGCATCGGGGATTCCCCAATAGACGTTTGTATACTGAATGTTAATTGAATTAAAACGTACGTTATTGTTATTGAAACACGTTACAACTCACGAAAAACCGTTATTGTCGTATTATTTGTTCATCTGAAAAAAAACCATGGTGCTCGGTTTTTTTTTCATGTTTTTTTTCATAATTCTGAAAAAAAAATAATCTAATCCTTTAAGCTCCTAGCCTATCATCTATCGATCATCTATCGCACTTTATATTTCGAAACTTCTAGTGCTTCATACAGCAAAGATTACGCGATGCAAATATGACAAGTAATTAAATCGAGCTCATTTATTCATGTCAAAGAATCAGCCGTTGAAGACTAGTGATTATAGAAAGCGATAATTGAAAATAATATCCTTCAACAAGTAGCTTTCCACCTTTTTATGGGTGGTGATTACAGAGATCGGATTTTTGCCCCCGTCATCTCTAACTACCTTATTATTTATTTCTTAATTTTCTTTATTAAAATGACGGAAAGTCATACAGATAAGAATATTGAAAAACATGTCGCAAACCGTCCGATCCTGGTGATTACAAGGAGAAATAAGATTTTAGCCAATAGTATCTACCTACCTATACACAATGTTTGATTGTGTATTCTGTGATGTGTTATTACCTATTACTTATATTACCTAAGTTTAACTACTTAGGTATGGTTATGATATAAACGAGTTTCTTTTTTGGCGAAAGTTTTTATTTCCGGAACTTGATGACTTTTCTTTGCGGCTTTCATGGAGTTGATTCCTTATTTAATGTTTCCACAGACTATATAATAAAAAGTAATGAAATATAATTTACTTACACCTAAGAACATAAGGTTACAAATTATTCTAGAACAGTTTTGCAAATGGAAACCAATTGTTTAGTATGCAGCTGTTAAACTACCTAGGAAAATGGTTTTCCCCTCACTAGCTCGGAAACACGTGTTTTGTCCTTTAATATCAGCGGGTAAAAACGCATTTTATCCACTAGTGGATAAAGTAATTTGACCTTGAATAGAGGCAAATTTTCTGCTTTAAAATTGATAAAAGTGGGTTTATGTAGTGATGACGATGTTTTACCACCTGTGGAACTACTGAAAGCAGTGATAGACGCGTTTTTTGCGTTGTACTTTCCTCGCTATAGTGAGGGGAAAAGTTTTGTGTTACACACGAGAGCAAATGTATTTTACTTCTCGTGTGTTGAAAAACTCGCAAGCTCAGGATTCTATTCTCGAACCACTCGCTTCGCTCGTGGTTCAACTATAGAATCCTTTCGCTTGCTCGTTTTTCAATTCCACACTCGGCGTTAAAATATAACTTTGCACTCTTGTATAACAAATAACTATTCTTCCCATACGAGCAAGTCGTAAAACTAGCGTCGCGCGAAAAACACAATAACGAACGAGCATCAAAACAGAACGGTTGTCTGCGTTTACAAAATACGCCGCTCAGACGGAGCAGTAAAAATTGTAGCCTTCGATCTTTCAGTATATGTAACCTTTAGGATTACGGAGTCTCTCTTATACTGGTTCTCCTAAAACGGATCGCTAAAGGAGACAATAGTGCAAAAACGGCTGTCCAACTTCCCTAACATTCTACAATGGCAACACCTCGCTCGCAGGTAGAGAGAGTGTGGGAGACAGGCAAGATGTGGCCATTGTCTGCGACGCGGAAAAAATCAGGACTGTTTGATCAAATCGGTGCACAATCGAAAGGAAATCGGGGGACATGTGAACGCACTGAAGTGCGTCCATTGTCGCCATTCATAAAGTGCACGTGCTATTCGCTTGGGAATTTTAGCGCTGGTTGCGTCACAAGAATAATAAATGCTTATGTAAAAAATGTTTATGATAGGCTCGATCGCACTATTGTTAAAGCTGCGCTTTGAAATAAGCAGCTAAACCGAATTTCATCGGTTCATCACTCAAATCAGATTCTGACAATACCTAGTAGAATTGGCTATAGGTACCTACAGGTATTCAATACTGCAACATAATTATTATAACCACATTACTGTGAGAACTTCCTACAACAGTTTACTAGCAAAATAACATTTCACACGTTTTTAACAGTACAGTTAACGTCAACTTGGTGGGATACGGAGGCATGAGGTGGTTCCATCAGTTCCACGACTGTAGATTAAATAACAAAAACTTTCCCATTCTATAACAATGTGTAGTAAAAATAAATTCTCACATTACATAATCATTGAAAAGTAATCTATTTAGGCCCCAAAAAACTGATTTCAGATAAGCCGTTTTCTCTTTCGTCGAGTTATATGAGTCAATCTCATACGCTTTGTTCACAGAGAAATTAAATTAGCTCCTTCAAAGGAGTGAGTCAATCTGCGATATCTTTTTATTTGGTTGACCTCGCCTCGCTGACATTTAACATGTGCGTCTACCGTGGGCCCTTTTTAGTGGGGGCAATTTACAGGTTTGGTGGAAATAAAAAGTGAAACTTATTGGTATCATCCCGTAAAAAGGCGCCGAAGACACATAAAAACACTTTTTGGACTGTAAAAAGTACTTATTAACCAAACTAAGTATATAAGTTACTTAGTATCTAAAATGATTTAGCAACTTATTTTTACTGTTGTACCTATGAAATAATAAATATTACCGTAATTCTTCTTGTGTGCACGACTCTCATGAACTACACAATAAAAATGAAAGCTGTAAGAATCTTCAACATATTGACTGATAAATTGTAGTGGTAAGACATATATTCATTGTATACTCAACCTTATGTACTCTATATAACCATGCCTTGTACCCAATACAGTTCAGTTAGAGCCTAATGTTTGTTTGATTCACATCCTTCCCAACGTCCTCCGTACATGGCGACCGTGACAGGTTGTCGACCCTCTCGGATCCACGCGTCGTGCCTAATACGGATATGAGACCGTTCTCTATCTATAGGCGGATACATAGATCACTTACGAAGTAACGATGATTCAAATTCAGTTTTGTGATCTTAAAGTGACAGACGTGTGTGTGCATTCGATAAATATACCAGCAAAATGGGAAAGCAGCAATCCAAGTCCGAAGAAACAATAGTGGTGCAGAACGCCGCGGGAGGCAATAACAACGCTTCCGTTGAAGAACTTAAATTTCACATTACAACAACTAACATATTGTTGTCTATAATAGTGTTATCCATAATTTTGGGTCTACTCTACTCCATTATCAAGCTGTATCGGAAGTGCCACGTGGGATGGATAACGCGAGAAATTCATCGCAATACCTTACGGAGATCAGTATTTCGCCGTGCACCAGCGGACCCCGCAGGCAGTGACGGCGTTCAGCCAAAACTATATCCAAGAGTGCCAGGGGTATAATACGGTGATTAATGTGATTCTAAGAAGTGAATAAGAATGTTGGAATCTAAATTTCAAATTTGAAACATTTTACAAGTCTACATCTTTTGATAGGGATGGAGCATTGAACTTGCAATTACGAAAGTAGGTACAGTGCACGCGCCACCGCCGCCATACGACACCACTCGTGCCCGATGTTTGCCGCGCGTCCGTAAATGGTCACCGAATGATTCATTGAGTGCTCAACGTTTGATGAACTTTAATTTGATCCGGGAGTTAAGTGAACTTAATTGCATTCCATTTTCATAAAGTGAAGTGATAGTGCTAAATGGTAAATATGAAAGTGCAACATAGAAACTGTAAGTAGATTAGAAAGTTACTTATAACTCACCCCGATGGGAATATATAGCACTGTAATGTTAAATGTCTTTCAATTAAAGACGTTCGATTGATTAGTATTATATCGATCATATATTTATGGCAAGTATCTTAGAATTACTGTTTAATGAGTTGAGGGACGTAAGGACGTACCTAATTAAAATAGGCCCATCCAGAAGGACAGGTCAAATCTTAAAAAAAAAGTAACGAAGCGCACGCGATATATGAGCGATATACTACGAGTTTATTAGATATTGACGCTCAAATTACTTCAGGGATTATAAGCGGGAAAGATTTACCCGTTTTGGAGAAATTTAACGAGAAAATAATATCATTATATGACGAGATAGTAAATTTATGTAAGGATATTCCAGTGAACGGAGCCAGCGAGATAAATAGTATAACCATGTCGACATTCGATTTAAAGACGGCCTTGAGCCTTCTGCCATGCATGACAGATGAAGAAAATGCTACTAAGCAATTAATAGATAATATTGAATATTATGATTCAATTCTCACTGACTCTGGGTGTAAGAAAAATTTAATAAACTTCGTTTTAAAGAGTAGATTATCGCAGGCTGCCAAACTTAAAATGAAGACTAAATATGACACCGTACAAACTTTGATTTTGGACATGAGGGCAGAATTATTGCCAAAAAAGGCAGCCACGGCTATCCAGAGTAGGATGCAAAAAATTAGACAAAATGATTTATCGGTTTTAGACTACGGGAAGGAGTTGACAAACTTATTTGTTGACCTTACGGTTACGCAAGCCGATGGGAACACGACTTGTTACGATATTTTGAAACCAATTAATGAGAAATATGCAATCAAACAATTTGCCGACGGCTTACGGAACCGTAGATTAAGCACAATAATTTCAGCAAGGAATTATACCTCCCTCAAGGATGCGATTCAAGGCGCTCAGGACGAAGAAATGGGCACAACTGTCACATCGGGAGAAATAATGGGTATGTATAAAAATACCTATTTCTATTCAGACAGAGGTAATAGGAACGGATACAGGGGATTCCGGGGGGGCGGCCACAGGGTTGCCTCCGGTTCCAGAGGCCGCAGCTACGAATATTCGAATCAAAGTCGCGAATGGCGACGACAGCCACAGCCATCTACGTCACGAGCTCAGAATCTGCAGACCCGCCCAAACAGAGGTACGTATACCCAACGCTATCAAGGAACGCGTCCTCAACATGATCTTAACATTATGACCGAACCGGTGGATGATAACTCAGACGATGCAAACCTCGTACCGGAAGTCCCAAATCAGTTTTTTCGTGACTAAACCAGAACATACAATTTTAGCCACTGACAGCGACTGTTACGTACACCTTTCGTCAGTATCCTATCTAGCAGATTCTGGGGCATCGTTGTCTGCTATCAAATATAGACATGTAGCTAAACACAAAATTCCAATCCACACTGAGAGCATAGTCATAAATGGAGTCGGTGGAAGGGCAGGAACGATAGGATATGTCTACCTTACTCTCAAATTGGGAGACAGGGATGTGCAACATAAGTTCCACGTATTCAGAACATTGCCGGTGGAATCGGACGGCATATTAGGTCGCGACTTTTTAAGGAAGTATAAAGCTAATATAGATTTCGAATATAATAAATTAAGATTAAAAATAAATGCTGAAACATTTATTTCTATACCTATAACGACAGTCTGTAATACAGCAATAAATATTCCCAAAAGGTGCGAATCAGTACACTATGTAGAAACAGAATTTAACGAGGATTGTGTAGTTTGTTCAGACACAATACAAGAAGGCATATACGTAGCAAATTCAATTGCGACACCCGTCAATGGAGTGATACCGATAAGAATATTAAATGTTACTGACACTGATATATCATTGGAAAGCATAACACCCACGATTCATAACCTTAATGGCTACGATTTATGCGCTTTTGGTAACGTAACAAAAAATGCTGATAGAGTTAAACATTTATTTGAAAAACTAAAGCTAAGCCACCTCAATAAAAGAACAATTGACAATCGAGAGTATATGTGCAAAATATGCGGATATTTTCCATTTACCTGGAGACTCTCTAACTACCACAGACATATATCAACACTCCATTACTTTGAAACCAAATACCCAGCCAATATTCACAAAGCCTTATAGGTTACCATTTTCTCAAAGGGCAGAAGTTAGGCGTCAATTAGATAAAATGCTTGAAGAAGGTATAATAGAACCCAGTAAAAGCGAATGGTCTAGCCCAATATTATTAGTCCCTAAGAAGTTGGACGAAAACGGCAAAAAACAGTGGCGTCTAGTAGTAGACTATAGAAAACTGAATAATACTATTGAAGATGACAAATTTCCACTGCCGAATATTACTGAAATCTTGGAATCATTATCTGGAAGCATATAATTTCACCCATTTAGATTTATATCAGGGTTACTACAATGTTGATCTTGAGAAAAATAGTAGAAAGTTAACAGCATTCGCCTCAGGGGAATATCAAATGACTCGTATGCCACAAGGATTAAAATCGAGCCCCAGTTCCTTCTCGCGTATGATGAATATCGCCTTAGCTGGACTAAATTATGAAAAATGCTTAATTTACCTCGATGACTTAATTATATTTGGTAGAAATTTAGAAAGTCATAACAAAAATTTGCAGAGTGTATTCGAAAGATTGCGGGAGGTTAAATTAAAATTGAATCCAGTAAAATGCGATTTTCTAAAAAAGAAAATACTTTACTTAGGTCACGTCATTTCAAACGAAGGAATATTACCAGATCCAGAAAAAATAAATGTGGTGAAAAATTATCCGCGCCCACAAAATACAGAAGAGGTTAAGAGATTTGTAGCTTTCACTAACTACTACAGGAAATTTGTTTATAATTTTGCAGCCATAGCGCAGCCTTTGAATGCTTTGTGTAAGAAAAATACACCATTTATTTGGGATAACGATTGCCAGAAATCATTTGATTCATTGAAAGAACATATAGTAACTCCACCAGTTCTTGATTATCCAAATTTAACAGAAGAAAATCAGTTTATAGTGCAAACCGATGCGTCTAATAAAGCGATCGGTGCTATATTGTCGAACAAAAATGGACGACCAGTAGCTTTTGCAAGTAGGACTTTAAATCCAGCAGAAAAAATTATCCGGTTATAGAAAAAGAGCTTTTGGCTATAGTATGGGCAATCAAACACTTCCGTCCATATTTGTACGGACGAGCTTTCAAAATAAAAACAGACCATAAACCGTTAATCTATCTGTTTAATCTAAGAGACCCATCTAGTAGATTAATGAAATTCAGAATGGTTTTAGAAGAATATGACTTCGAAGTTGAATATGTAAAGGGCACAAATAATGCGGCTGCGGACGCGTTGTCTCGTATTACTGTAACATCCGAACAATTAAAAGAATTTCATGACATTCACGTCATGACAAGGGCACAGGCACGTAAGTTGGCAAATATGTGTCCACCGTCAGATATAGTGCACGCTAATGTTAGGTCTGATAGCATGAATCAAAAAGTAGTAAGTACTCATTTTAAGCCAAAACAATCGGTAGAGTTAGTTTTCAGTGACGCTATAGGCATAGAAAATATGAGGAAAAAAGGTATAATTACCAATGAAAGTAAAACATTATGTTATGTTCGCCATAAACAAACCATTTACATAAAGCACTACAACTCATTACCGCTAATAACGCGAGCGGAGTTTGTGAAGGAATTAAATGAAATGTGTATGAAAGAAAACATAAGTCAATTGTGTATAGTTAAAAATAATGACAACGATATTTTTATTAAAAAACTGGCAGAGGAAATGACCAAAACTGAACATAATTCAGGGCTTAGGCTATGTGTTCTAAATAATGTAACAAAGGTATTTGATAAAGATGACCAACGTGTCATTATCAATGACTTCCACCTTTTGCCCAGCAGTGGACACGCGGGTGTAAAGAGAATGATTAATAAGATCAAAAAATATTACTACTGGCCCGGCATTGATAACGACGTAAAAAAATTCGTAGCAAAATGCGATCAATGCCAACGTAATAAGTATTCCTTGCCAGTAAAAGAACCTATGTCACTGACTACTACAGCTGAAACATCTTTTCAAAAGGTTTACCTCGATTTAGTGGGACCGTTAGAAACAGACGATAATAGGTACTCATACATACTAACACTGCAATGTGAACTGACGAAATATATTGAGGCAATTCCATTATACACAAAACAGGCGACAGAAGTTGCAAAAGCCCTAGTTTGTAATTTTATTCTTAGATACGGTGTACCAAAGGAAATAGCCACAGACAGAGGTCAAGAATTCATGTCGACTATATTCCAAGAAACATGTAAGTTGCTAGAGATTAAGAAGTTGTCCTCGACAGCATACCACCTCCAGTCAATTGGCGCACTTGAGGTAACACATAAACATTTGAAGTCTTTTCTCCGGATACAAACCGAAAATCACCCAGAAACTTGGAGCCAGTGGCTGCCCTTCTGGTGTTTTGCCTATAATACGGCAGTACACTCTGAAACGAAGTTTACCCCTTACGAATTAGTTTTTGGAAAAATATGCTCACTTCCTAGTAACATTACATCAAACGTTGAGCCCCTTTACAATTTTGACAATTATCCCTGCGAATTAAAATACCGTTTGCAATTGTCACAAAGCGAAGCACGAGAAAATTTACTTTTAAGTAAGAATATAAGAAAGACAAAGTATGATTCATATGTAAATCCTATAACATATAAAACAGGTGATTTAGTACTAGTAAAAAATGAAACAGGGACAAAATTGGATGCGCTGTATTCCGGACCATTTAAAGTAGTAAAAGATATCTCTCCTAATGTTCAAATAACGAAAGATGGAAGACTTGATGTCATACACAAAAATCGTACAAAAATGTACCGTGACCAATTGTAACTAAGAAAGAATACATTAATGTCAAAATAACTTTACTAGGTAATTAAGTAATTAAATCTAAGACTCGTATAAAAAAAAAAAAAAAAAAAAAAGGAATTGTTTTCTTTTTTTTTTTCCCTTCCCCATGGGAGGTGTAGTGGTAAGACATATATTCATTGTATACTCAACCTTATGTACTCTATATAACCATGCCTTGTACCCAATACAGTTCAGTTAGAGCCTAATGTTTGTTTGATTCACATCCTTCCCAACGTCCTCCGTACAAAATAATAACACACATAGACAATTTCCTCGTAATTAAATCGATGTATATTGTAATATAATACGTATAATCTTGATTGACTAGTGACCACAGGAGATGACGAGAGATAAAATATTGATCCCTCTGTGTCACGTTTCATTAGTTTGGCGAGAGGTTTGAGATCTCCCAAAGTCCCAGCTCTATCGGAGGCTTCGACGGCTGTTACACTCAGGTAGCATTTTTTTACCTTACTTACCTTTGGGAGATGCCTTCTGTCCAGTCTTATCATTAAATAATAACTAACTGCGACTCTATGACGGCAGGAAAATGTATGGATAAACGTTCGGACAATTAACAATAGTTTTATGTTGTGTGAATGGTTTTATTACTTTACGGATGGACAAGCCAGGTTAAGATGAGGCAGTGTTTATGGTGTGCTTTTTATATGTATAGGTAGTGTTTATAAATTTTATGGGTAAATTATTGAGAAAACTGTAGTTACAAAGGGCTATTTTACCTGTCCAGCAGTATCACAGATTTCAACTCGGATCGGTCGGTCGTCCACGTCCACTACAACTGTAAACAAAAGAGAAAAACTATTTAACATAACGATTTAATGATTATGATGAAAAAGGGTCATCTCTGAGCTATCGTTATCCTTCAAATCGAACTTCTTAGACTAAGTAGGTATTGATTCACTATGATTCTCTTTAGCGTTTCAATTGCCTTCCCATCGGAAATGCAGAAAGCGATCTGTATCTAGACACAGGAATCACAGGATTGCATGTTCTAGATATTCATATTTACATCACAATTCACATCATAAACAATTAACTGTGACGTTCTATTTTAATTAATGACAGGCTCAACAAATTCATATTTGGAACGTCGGAAAAGTACCAAGTGTTTAAACGTCAGAACGAACACACGGCACAACATCGACACCTGTGTTCACCGGATGACTTTGTTCAGCTGGTTAGGTATCAAATCACGTACGTAAACGTACTGTAAGTATTTGGCAAGAGTTCGTTGCAATAATAACTATGCGTGCTAGTAAAAATTGTAAAAACGAAATCACCGGTTCTGTTTATTTTTAATATTAACCTAAAACCTAAAACGTAAATGACCCAGTGAAAGAGAGAATGATGACGTAAAAAGTATAACGATTGAATGACTTGTTTCATTAACTACCTGACTGCGTCTTTATTTTATAAATGATGGAGTATATTGTAAGTTCTACAAGATATCAGTCACTCTTTGCGCTTCATGATCCGATACTAGGAGATGGTCTCAAAAGATCATGAATAGACACAAGGTAGCTCTTTATGGTTCATTATTTTACACATACAATACTGATGGGTCGAAATGCATTCAAGGCCGCCTTAAGCCTAAGATACGTAAAGTACTTAATTAATTACCTATATACTCTACACTGTAGAGCTATATATATAAATTTCGAGCACTTCGTCCTTTCGTCAACCAACGAGCAATCTTTAAAAGGGGTCAAATGCGTCTCACGGATACGCGTTTACCGTCCTTTTGTAGTTAAGTCCTCCTGTCGTATTGTTTTAATATAAACTGCCTGACCGATGAAATAAAGCTTTCAGACAAGCGTTAACGACCGTGGACTAGCCTTTAATGAGTTAATACCTTTCAACCAGCAGATTATATCCTTCTATTGAATTAGGACGTGGATTATATGTCTGCGCGTTAAGAACCTTTTTAGAACAGAAATGGAAGTGGTTTAAATAATGTCTGAAGCTTTAAGGATTCCTTAGATATGCGCTAAAAGGATTGTATTGTTTTTCTTATGGATAGAATTATGCACTTACGACGACTTGTATTATATTACCTACATAACATACATACAGGTATGTACATCGTGTACATGTGATTTTATAAGGAAGTCACATAAAAATGAAAATTTAAAAGTAAGAGTACCAGTGTCCCAGTCATGGTGGTCGCTGCGAGACAATCGCACTGGTCACACCGGTTCGGACGCCAGGATGTCCGAGTGGCTGGTGCGTGTCCGGCCCGTGCCATAAAACACGGACAAAGGACCCGTACCGGACCGTACGGTACTACAGTAAGGGTACCTACATATTAGGTTTTTGAAGTTAAACATAGATTTTAATCATCTACCTAGTCCACAGCGACAAAATACTTGTCATAGTACCTTCTTAAAACTAAGGCGCATCTAAGACCGCAAAAACCGCTTGCACTTCGAAATCGAATGACTATTTATAACAGAATTGTCAAATGGTTTACGCGACCACTTGGCTAGGGGCAGGAGGCTTTTGATATTTAAGAATCGAATATTTTTTCTCAATAGCTTAAATGTGCAAGACCAATCAAGAGGAAAATAAACAAAACTTGGGTTTTCAAGGTTCGCGGTTAGCCCGTCACCGCGCCATGCAGGCGAACATACACTAGTCATCGCAACTAAAAACTTGACATCAAGTAGGTATAAAATATAATAACTTATTACCTACTCTTATATCTCATACTATAGTGTTAATATAAAAACCAACACAACAGGTCATGTGCTAATTAAGTTCTTAATTAGAAACTCGTATTTACCTACTTAATAGTAAAAAGTAAAAACAAGTCACAATTAACTTCACAACTTTAGTTTCACCTTCATAGATCATTAATCCAATGCTATTTAAAAACTTGGCCTCATAAAATTAATCCTGGCCAAGATAGGAGAACCTTATACGTATACTCAGCTCATAGATTAATCACTTTAGTGGAGTACTTAGTCATATCCTCAGTTATGGATAGGTATTGCTAGTTGTTAAAGGAAGTTGATTCATCGAACGTGCAAAATCGTAGATTTATGTGCGTAGAAATCTTATTTAAAAACCCTAATCTTTCGAAATTAGATGTAGTAGGTATTTAAGGCTTTCTGGCCCCTATGGAATAGTACATTACGATACAAGTGCGTAAAAAAGGAAGTTCGAAACGAGTGGCGATAAATTAAAAACCCGACCGAAGGGAGTGTTTTAAATCGACACGAGTTACGAATTTCCTTTTCGCACGTGTATCGTACGACGATTTTCAGTACAGATGAGCCTCCGAAGTTTCGACCTGGCATATAATGAACCACTTCTCGCACTAGTGCGTAAAAAAAGCACCATCTGTACTGAAAAATTATATTCAGATGGCAGTCGCTTTCGTAAAATACCCCAGCCAGCTCTTGGAACCAGTTGACAGCAGACCCTAGGCTCAAAAAAGAGCGTGGTGATAAATTCCTCGTTGTTGCATTGCAATTGTTTCGTATTGGCAAGTATTTGCATTTTCTACAATTGGAAGTAAAGCAACAAAGCTACAATAGTAAATTGCAATAAAAGATTTCACATACGAATACATTTTTTTTTTTTTCAATTATAAATGGGCTTACTCTTGGCCACAGACTAGCCAAAGGCAAAGACGTGGCCTACGATGGAGTCAGCTCGCCCAGAAGATGCCTGTTCACTCTTGATTTGAAAATATAAACATCTCGGAAATATTACTCTATGGAAAGACTAAAGAACCGAGTGACCATGAATCACGGTGCTTGCTTCAATGACCGTTACAAGGCGGTTCTAAATAGGAAAAGAAAAAAACTAGTTTGTTTCCTTGACCACGTCGAGGGCTAACTAAGGTAACATGATAAGGTTGCATGCAATTTATGCGCCGTTTATATAGCTGTATTTAATACTAGAGTAATTTATCTAGATCGATTATTGAATTGAACAATAGTGCTATCATTCTTAATATTTCATCGAATATGACTGTTATGTTACGTACATACATAATTGCGAGTGTGCACGGGAAAACGTCCCACTTTGTCTATTGCTATAAAGGCGCTTTGTCAGTTTATTTATGGTATGAAGATACAAGTAAATCTCGCCTTAATGGTAACAGACAGTGGGACTTTTTACTAAACACATTCACAATTATGTGCTATTACGTACAATACATAGTCCTAAACAAAAGAAGAAGGGACCCATTATCTACGTAAGTTTATACACTTTAGTTTGATGTTTTATAGTCAGTATTTTGTTCGTATTGGGGTGGTGAAAAATTTTGTGTTTCAAACTCGGTGGCAATGTTTAACGTGCCGTACGAAGGTTAATGTGCCTTGAAACCCTCGCAACGCACAAGATTCCACTCCTGATTGATCCAATCGCTTGCTCCATACAGTTAGTAAGTATGGCAATTCATTTTAGGATAATTAAAGTTATACGAAACAATAGTATGCAAATCTCAATTATGCAGATTCATTGTTATGCGAAATAAGAATTATGCATTTTTAATATTATGCTTATTCAATGTTATGAACAATTATGTTATGCCAAATCTGTTATGCTAATTCAAATTATGCGAATTAATGATAGGCGAAATAGAGGGCACCCTCCATTTTGTGGTTTGTATGGTCCATCTTTTGTCTGTCATACGGGCGACATGACCAGCCCAGTTCCACTTGAGTTTGAGGGCGTGTGTGAGAGCATCGGTTACCTTACTTTAATTTCTCTCTAATTTTTGAGTGTCTTATTTTGTATATAATATTTTCCTTAGTCCCATCTAGTAATAGATACTGTTTCATATCTTAAGATGATCTTGAGGCTTGCCCCAAGAGGGAATAGAACAAAACATTATCCTTATTCTAACGACAAAATTAAAATGCAAATTTTCGGGAAGGTCCGTTAAATGTCAAATGGCAAGATCCAAGTGAAAAAAAGACCTCCAAAGTGAAGGGCGTCGAATTTCGAGAATTACTACAAACTACAAAGACAGGGGATTAAAGCCCTTTCATATAATATAACCCTTTTCTCCTTGGACAACCTTTAGGTGCGTCTAGCTGGCGCCAATCGCAGCCCCAATTTAGTGACCTATAAAAGAAAGTAGGTTTAGCAAACAGATCTTGCGCATATTTTAGTGGGCTAACCTTTTAGTTTCAGATCCCACTATTAGGCACTTGAAGCGTGATGAAGAACGCTTTTTATAATAATAAAATAGGTTATGAATCAGTAGAAGATTCAAAAGTGATTTATGATTATTGAGTAGCTTGGTAAGTAGGTACCTACCACAGAACTTAATTTAGATAGAAGAAACAAATTCATATATTTGTATAGGGGCCGAGCGTGTCAAATTTTGTACTGAAGTTGATTCTTGCCTGTAATTTTAAATTTGTCTCAGGCTCTTGATTGTTCATAATTTTTGTGTTGTTGCAATTGAATATCACGTAACGAGGCATTGTTTATGTTTTGGTTGACTTCAACTTACAAAAATTGACGCCCGAAAGCTGCAAGCTGCGAGTAAAGACGGACAACTCAGTGGATTTCACTGAGTTCATTTGACACGCTAAGTAGATACGTTTGCTTGATCTATGGTATATATGACATCTGTGGTACCTACCCAGGTACGCGTTTTGGGATATGGGCGTATTCAGATTTCAGATTCGTAATCTAATTCAACCAATGTTACAATTCTTTTCTTGTCCATCCTATTCATTATGCTATCCTACTTCAATGTTATTGTCTTGAAACCCGACGAGAATTCCGGATGACGTCACTAAGAATTATTGTCTTACAACGGTAAAAAGGCCTGATAATTTACTGCTTCGGTATCGGTACGCTTTAAAATTACTACCCGATTGGTAATCGGTGCGATTATAAGGGATCGATATCTCCAGTTCGGAATTGGGTCAAAGATGCAGCGGTGATAGCAAAAAATATGCAGCTTGCATCGATAATTATCATGTTTTAATAAGCGACATATACCTACTTTAATAATAATACAAATAATACAAATACGCTTGGGGCCTGCGGGACATCCTGCCCCGCCCACGGCTCCCGCTGCCGGTGGTGTAGTGCGTCGCATGACATGGACTCGAGAAATAAACGAGAATGTCATGCGCGCCTATTACGGGGCCACAGAGGGGGGAACCCGGCTATCCGCGTACCGTTCGAGAATGCTGCCTCTGTTTCAGGCACTCGAGCCATCCACCACCGTATCGGAGCAGCGGCTATCGGATCAGGTGCGCGTCATTCAGCGGTCAAAGCGGTTGGATGACGCCACACTTGATCGGCTCCGCCAGGAGGCTCTCGCTACTCGCGCGGACCCTGCCTCGGGGCGGGATTTGCCCGCCATGTCGCCGGACCCGGTGCCCGAACCCGACCTGGCACCGGAGGCGCCGCGGGTTGATTCCGGTAACGACGGCGGGGACTTCGCGAGTCAGAGCGAGAGTGAGCCTGCCAATGAGCAACTGAGGAGGTCTTTGGAAGAGGCGATTACGCAGTATCGCTCCACAAGCAATCCTAGGCCACGATTACCACGTCTGCCCATGAATAGACGCAATCTAGCGCTAATAGGAGCCTTAAATGCTTTACTAGATCCATATATGCGGACTAGTAAAGATCTAGATGATACACACTCGATCATGTACTGCGGGGCCATCGCGGCGTGCCGTGTTGCTCGAGTCAAGTTTCCGGACGCTGACCGTGCAACTAGGACCGCCGAAGGTGTCCCTGCATGGCAAGTACGGATCGAGCGTCGTATCAACTCGTTTAGGACTCTCATTGCAAAGCTGATCTGCTTCAGAGGGGGTAATAATCGCCCCCGAGTAATGCGCTTTGTGAACCAGGCGTTCGCGGGGACGGACATCAGGCCCCGCGACTATTTGGCCAATGTCACAGAGCGCATCGACTTCCTGAAGCAGAAAGTCTATGCATGGGCAAGCCGTATTCGCCGCTACAGAAAGCGTGTGGACCGATTCCAGCAGAATCGTCTTTTTCAAAGCGACCAAAGGAAAGTATACCGAAGGTGGGAGGAAACCGACCCTCGTGTGTCTGACGTGCGGCTGCCGGATGCTACTGCCATGTCTGATTTCTGGCGTAGCATCTGGTCGGTGCCCGTCGAACACACGGAGGGTGAGTGGATGACCGTTGTCGAACGCGAGTGCGAGAGCATCAAGCCTATGGGGGCTATCACCATCAGCCCCGACGACGTAAGTTGTGCTACCCGTACGGCCCAGAACTGGAAAAGTCCTGGACCGGACGGATTGCACAACTTCTGGCTAAAATGGTTTCGATGCTCGCACTCGCGTTTGGCAACGCAATTTCAACAAGCCCTCGATCTTGGTTCTCTCCCACCTTCCCTAACAACTGGTGTTACTTTCCTGCTCTATAAGTCCGGTAGTACCACGGAAGCAAAAAACTACAGACCCATCACGTGCTTGCCTACACTTTACAAGCTCCTTACATCCATTTTGAGAGCAAAAATTAACGCGCATATTGTCGCTAACAACATTCTGGCTCCCGCTCAAAATGGATGTAGGGTTGGGTCCCGTGGTACTAAAGAGCTCCTCCTCATAGTGTAACAGAACAAGCGTCTATGACGAGGAAATGGACTCGTTATTACATATAAAACTTACGGCGAATCAACTTTTCCTTGACCAACTTTCTTGGTGCATATTTTCTTTGGGATTTCATTGGATATTTTGACAAATAATATATTTGAAGCTTTATCACATGTAGAGTTTGCATTATCCGGCGGATTTTTAATATTCGAATAATTCGGATAATACAATTTTTATTATTCGAATATTCGAATAATTCGGATAATTTCGGATAATTTATTAAATGGAACAAAATTAATGTTACAGGTGCGTATAAGCGTGGAATTGATAACGGCTGAGATAGATGAGCGCCATAATGCGAAATTTACCTACATTTTTATTTATTTTTTGCATAAATCAGCAAACTGTAGAAATTAAAACACACCTTGCTCTCTATCTTTAGTTCTATGATTAGAATCTTGCAATCAGATGGTGAGCTGTCGATATAAGACAGTTAGTAGTAGTGATTAGTTAGGTGTTAGATATAACGAGAAGTTTTTCTTACAACACCTTTACCTTGGAAATGGATGGTAGAGAGGATGGCTTGTGTAGAATGGAACGTTAGACAACATCATTGGATATGATGATGGTTATAGGCGATACAGCGTTGTAATATTATCCGTTCCGATATCGGATATAGGAAGGATGTCAAAGGCAAAAATCAAAGATGGCGCCTTGAATGATTTCGAGAATGTATAGGAGTCGGTCCTTCGCTCGATCGGATCGGATACTCATCTTAAATCTGCGGGGCCCTTCCGGATACACTTCGACCCATCGGGATCTTTTGTGCAATTACCCCTTAGATCTTAAGATCCTTCAGCTATTCAGGAGCTTCTCGATCATCTCCACGTATCGGATGATGAGGCTCATGGGTAGCTCTCTGATGTCCTTTGGTACTAGGTAGCCTGCTCCAAAGTTCTTCATTCTTTGTCTGGCGAGGGCGTGACATTCACACATTAGATGTCTGACGGTCTCTTCCTCTTCGCCGCACATGCGACAATCTGTGTAGTCAGCGTGTCCCATCTTGGCCAACATTCCTTTGATCCCGTAATGGCCTGTGAACACCCCCGTTATAATTTGGAGTTGTCTTTTGCCTAGCTTTCCTAGCTTTTTGCTCCATCCAGATTCTACCCTCCGCATAAAGACCTATGCTTCAGACCTACCAGGGCATCCCACTCTTTTTGGTGATTAGCCTTTGTATGGTCCTTCATAGCCGTTTTAATGGTTACACACGTTAAACTTCCGTGAGACATATTCAAATAATTAACTAATTAATTAGGCGTATACTATACGCCTGAAGAGGGGCCTCCGAATTGGCCCGAAACATGTCGCAGCAATAGCGATATAATAACGTGAGTACAACCGTATTTCAATTAATTGTTTTAATGGTTCCTTGTGACGTTGTCTTCAGACCTGGCCTTGGCAAGTTCATCAGCATTTTCATTGCCAATGAAGCCTTCGTGCCCCGGTATCCATACCAGTCGCACCTTGTTTTGCCTTCCAAGCTTGTTAAGAGCTTGGATGCCGTTTAATACCAGTCAAGAGTCACCTCTGGGCGATGTGAAGGCTTTGAGTGCCGCCTGACTGTCGCTGAGTATATAGATATTCTTTCTTTGGGTTTGTCTAACTATATTCTTATGTACAAAGGTAATTATTGCATATGTCTCGGCTTAAAAGACAGTGGCATAATTGCCCATGCTGATACTACCACTATAGTCACTAGTCATTTGCACAAATGCCTACGCCCGTACCAGATGCCATCTTGGACCGGATCGGATACTTAATATAAAAAGTTGAAAACTCTTTTCGTAATAGGCTCTAAACAAAAGCGTCCTGGTTAGGGTCTTAGAATAGGAATGAGCAACTGAGAACAGGTACTCGTTCAAAACAGAATAACCAAAAAAAGAGAAGACCAATTAGTCGAAGACACTTCCTATCCAGGTGTGGATCATTTTAGACCTTAGTTGCACAGTGGCTGGTACCAAAGTACCAATGGAAGGGGAGAGGTGATAAATAAGTAAGTACGTAACAAATTCTTTATTGTACCACCAACATAAAATATACAAGACATAAAATTAAAAAAAAACCGGCCAAGAGCGTGTCGGGTCACGCTCAGTGTAGGGTTCCGTAGTTTTACGTATTTTTCTCAAAAACTACTGAACCTATCAAGTTCAAAACAATTTTCCTAGAAAGTTTTTATAAAGTTCTACTTTTGTGATTTTTTTCATATTTTTTAAACATATGGTTCAAAAGTTAGAGGGGGGACGCACTTTTTTCCTTTAGGAGCGATTATTTCCGAAAATATTAATATCATCAAAAAACGATCTTAGTAAACCCTTATTCATTTTTAAATACCTATCCAACAATATATCACACGTTGGGGTTGGAATGAAAAAAAATATCAGCCCCCACTTTACATGTAGGGGGGGTACCCTAATAAAACATTTTTTTCCATTTTTTATTTTTGCACTTTGTTGGCGTGATTGATATACATATTGGTACCAAATTTCAGCTTTCTAGTGCTTACGGTTACTGAGATTATCCGCGGACGGACGGACGGACGGACGGACGGACGGACAGACAGACATGGCGAAACTATAAGGGTTCCTAGTTGACTACGGAACCCTAAAAATGAAGAAGGAGGAGGTACAAAGGCGAACTTATTTAAATATTCAAATCCAAAACGCCTCAAATTGCTCGGCAGCGATTTGATGGGTTTTAGTTCGGAGTGAGGCGCTAAATTTCAATTTCAAAAAAACAAGGGACCAAGGAAAGGGAAGTTGAAGATAAATAGGTGTTAACTTGTTAGCAATAACATTGTCCGTATTAAGAATTGATCGAAATTGGTTTCAGTGACGTCTATCTATTAAATATATTACTTATAAATAAAAAATAATGTTTATAGAAATTATCCGTTTATCCGGATAATTGCACTTGGATTATTCGAATATTTTCGGATAAAAATATTGGCGGATATTCGAATAATTCGGATATTCGAATATCCGGTTTGCAAACCCTAATCACATGTATAGTCACGTTTTCACTCATAAAATTCACTGTTATTCGATGCAAAACAGGTTGGAAAAACATATTTATCAACAAACTACGTTCACATGGATGAAATACTGACACTGACAGTTGTCAACTGAGTAGCGTTCCAATATTATGTCTTGATTTCAATCACAGGTCATAAAAGTTCATAATGATTAGTAGTATACTTTCTGGATGTGTTTAATGTAGCATTTAGAAACAAAAATGATATTTTACTGCGTATTTGATCTACAAATCTAACTAAAACCCTTTAACAAAAAAAATATCTGCATACCTATACTAACCGCAATACATAACTCTTCGTCGCTTAACTAGGTATCAATAAAATTATTCCTATATCACTTTGGAACACGTGCAGTCATGCAGATGTTACTATTGAGAAGCAAAAACGTACGTGCTGAGCTGTCTTGGACATTAATGCCTAAGGCGTACGACTTAGTAAACAAAACAGTTATGACCTTTTACTTATGAGTGTAATTTAGCGGCTATCCATTGTTATTTGTCGCCAGTCGCCCCTTTTGTCGCCAGTCGCCCCTTTTGTCGCCATATTTGTCGCCAGTCGCCCCTTTTGTCGCCATATTTGTCGCCAGTCGCCCCTTTTGTCGCCATATTTGTCGCCAGTCGCCCCTTTTGTCGCCATATTTGTCGCCAGTCGCCCCTTTTGTCGCCATATTTGTCGCCAGTCGCCCCTTTTGTCGCCATATTTGTCGCCAGTCGCCCCTTTTGTCGCCATAGTTGTCGCCAGTCGCCCCTTTTGTCGCCATATTTGTCGCCAGTCGCCCATTTTGTCGCCAGTCGCCCTTTTTGTCGCCTGTCACTCTTTGAATCTATAAAAGGGTCGGAGCGAGCCGACGCGTGTCATTCTTACAATATCCACAAGACTAACAGTGTCTCTGGCTTTCGTGTGTTATACTGGTGAGTAAAGTTGTTCTGCTATTATTTCTCTGTTTGTTTTTACTTGGAAATTATTCTAAGTGATTGTAAACTTTGAAATTGTGTCTTTGTTTGATTGTGCGGGGACAATATCGTCGTACAGTTGGACTTGGACCTGTGGTGGAATTGCTTTACCGTCAGTTGTGGGGTTAATTTAGTGTTCTATTTATAGTGTAGTGTTATATTTAAATTAATGTGTATAGTGAAGTTTTCTGTGCTTTGTTTCATGAGTGCCGTTAAGCAATACAAAGACTGGGTCGATGTATGGCTGGTGTTTGGAGATAAGTCTGTGTTTGGTTTTGTAGGGAGTAATTCTTGCAAAACTAAGCGTAGATTATAGCACGTAAAGGAAACTTCATTCGTTTGTTTAGTTGGTCAGTAAAATTGAATTTAGTAATTTTCTATGGGGTTATTTTGTGAAAGTTATAAGCCAGATCATTGTTTGTGACAGACTGTTGTCCGGCTAGGCGCTTCTTCCCTTACGGTGTCAAATAAGAGGCGTTTAGGGGTCTTTTTGTTCCAAGTGGAGGGCTTGGACGCTTTTCTATACTTACAAAAGCGTATTTTCTCACCGGTCTCAAAGAGTCCAACTGTTAGATGGAAGTGAGGACTTTCACGATTGACGAAAGGCATTAGGAGTAATCCTTGCTCACTAAAGTCGGCAGTATTTGAGGCTGGGGTCCTATATATATTTATATTTATTTACTCGGTGCTCTGGTCCATGCTGGCGTTGGTCGCTGGGGATTTCGGTTGTGATCGATCCACATCTAAGTAAAGTTGATCGCAGCTGGGTCTCTCATGTGGCTGGTACTGGTGTGTCCTAGAATACTGGATATATACACGGATAGGGCGATCTACTCTCTGCTACCCTAGCCCGCGGGCAAAAGCAGAGGGGGGGATCAGAACTCAAGCCTATAGGTTGCCTATCTCAGCTTCGCTGGCTGAACTGTACAGCTTATGGTAGGGATACACTTGTGCATATTCTGAACATTAGATCTATGGTAAGTGATGGTCTGTGTTTCAGATATGCTAGAGTAGGGAAAACGATAGGACTAGGGTAGAGTCACACACTATTTCTATAAAAGTAGAGTTCTTTTATGATTGGTCTTGGAATTTAATTGGTCAACGTGTATTGTGGAGAAATAATTTAACTACTACTATTTATATGGTTTAAATGGACTTTAAATGTGGTGTTTACTATCTTAAAATATGTGGTAAAACTGGTAATTTATAAAAACTCTTATTACTTAATTTATTTGAGTGAAATTAATAATTGTGGTAGCAATTTCTGATTTTTCGGTGTGGCTGCGGGACACTTAGTGTTGCTAACTAGTTTTTCAAGGTAAATTCTATCAAATTGGCTAGGGAAACAAACTGTCTTTGGAATAAAAGGATTTGTTTGTTATAGGGCCCAGTGGCATGCGAGCGCCGTCCACTGATGGAAAGTCTAAAGCTTAGAAAAGTTTGACTTACTTATTTCTTATAAAAGTTAGCAACTGCTCGGTGTTTCGATAAAACATTAGAAAGATCGAGAAGTTATGGTCTATTAGCAGTATTGGGGAACGGGGGGTTTAGCTAGGGACAAGAAACAAAACAAAAAGGGGTTAGTTCATAAATAGATAGCCCTTCTGGCTTGGCATAGGACTCTCAATAAAGCAGTTTGATTGAGATTAAGGATCCTATTCCGCAACGCAAGTTCGTACCCAAGCCAGGATCACTAATAGAGCGTAGCGGTTGTTTTCCAAAATATTTTTTAATATTTATTTCATGTATGTTTCACTCACTAACTTCTTTTCTAAAAATTTCTTCATTACGTCATTAATTTTCTCACATATAACCTTCTAGGTCTAAATCTGATAAAATACTCTTCTATAACACTATGTTATTATGCTACAATAACCTTTATTCTTCTTTAAAATATAAATAAATAAAATTTTAAATATTAGTCAAAAATACAGCTGATACTCATTAAAGGATCTAGGTTATCGCGGTTCACGTCGAAGGGTTCTACTTATTCACGCTAGACGATCACAAGGCCAAATTTACGGGATATATTTAAAGGGGGGTTAGCTATACTGTTGGTTAGTCAAGTAAGTAAGTAAATAAGTAAGGTGAGCGGAGGTTTAGTTACATTTGGTTCCGTGCCCAAGGGATCTAAGATGTGCTCTGTAGAACACATCTTGGATACCAAGGTTTATAAATAAATAATAGGAATTAGCCTTACCAGGCTACATTTGTTGTTGTGAAAACGAGTGGGTGTGCTGTATTTCCTGACTTATTTCATCTCTAAATAAAACTCATATACCTAATAATTTTATTCAATCGCTATTTCATAAAAACAAAAATAACTTTATTGTTAATAAACACGTCTGTAGTTTTTCTTCCATTGTTGGTTCTTGCCGCGTTCCGGGCGAAGTCATGCATCGATGCGGAGTCAATTGTATGTTCATCTCCTTCCACTGGTATCTAAAAAAAAAACATAGTAATAAAAGTAAAGTAGCGTAGTAAACTAAGACAAAAAAAATATTTCTAGGAAATTAGTTCATAGTCGTAGTGGTTAAACATCGTCCCCAATAGGCGATTCGGGTTGCATTGCTACGTAGCAATTGTTGGCATTGGCGCATCTTGACGTTCCCTTGCGCCTGTGCGTAGTACTATTATTTATTCTGTGTCTTAATGTATGTTTTATGGCTGTTGTATAGGCAGGGCAAGTACTGGAAATACTAGGTACTTATATAGAAAATACCCATGTATCTAAAATAATAGGAAGCGCGGAGCTGTAGCACTTTAGAAGAGTTTGCCACCTCGTGACCGGAATTGGAAACATAAGTGTGTACACAATGTACAATAGTAATAGAATTTCATGTTAAAACAAATAGTTCTCTATATGCCCAGTACATTTTCTTAGCAGGTTCTGCCATCTTCAGGGTTATTTTGAAAGCTAACATCACGTTTGCACTTCACACCGGAGATCGGATAGCTTCGATGCTGTCTTATATAGTCCATGAACACTCTGATGATATACATATTCCTAGCAGGCTTGTTATACAGAATTTCATTCATAGGCAGGATAACTACAGTCTAGATGTAAGGTTATTTTCCTAAAATAATCTAGGATACCTAAGCCCTAGATTTAAGACCTAGTAATACAAGAAGATAGGCTCTAGTCTAATGGCTATGGGGGCGCGATTATTCATTGTCGCGCTGAAGTACAATATTATATGGGGCGCCCCGCCATTTTTCTATGAATACTGAATAGCTACACGCATGTTATACTATGACAGTACATCCTTCGATGGATGGTTTATTTGCATTTCAGTTGTAACTCTATAATCTACAAATTGGCTCACAGGATTTCATACATCATACAATAATTTGGCATATTGTTTGTACGGTTTGTACCAAATATTGTCACTGTAGTGCAGCCGTGAGAAGAACAGGTTTCTGTCTGTTAAGATATAGGTATAAATCATATTAGGACTAATTTTAGTTCATTAGCTTATAAGTCATCATATATTTTCATATTACATCCGTAGTAAACAAGCATATGTCCCGCTTGATGGTAAGCGGTCACCGTAGCCTATGTCTGCCAATTATTTCAATAAATTAAATGCACTGTACGAATTTCAACTTTCTATAGGTATACATTTTTACTGTAGTAATACAAATAAGTATGTATGTATAACAAGATTTTCAATAGGTCCATATGACATGAGTTCGTTATCTCACATGATAAGCTGTAGGCTAGTCTAAAATAGTAAGTGTAAAACCATACAATCATTATGTTCGGTAGATTGTGTACACAGCTTTTATACAATATTTCACAAGTCAGGAGTATGCCAACATACTGTACTTCATTACAACCATGTCAAACATATCCTACGAAATATTAGCATTACCAGCATCTGGGAGGTCGTACCTCGCCATACCTTAACTCCATCACTGCTTGCTCATTGTCACAATTGCTCAAATAATTTTATGAAAATTGATTGAAACTTGTAATATTCCTGTTAAGTAGGCATAGATAATAAGCACCATTACTACTATAAAACCATATTTTACTGAGGTTCAGAAATAGTATGAATGTGGTACGCAGTAGGTATGTAAACTTACCTGATATGACCGGGTCCAGTCTGATTGTCGGATTACTTTGTAGTTCAGTAACGTTGAACATGAGCTGGTTGTGCAGATCAGCGAGACTGAAAAGAAATAGTCAGACATTAGAAATTTTCATATATTATAGAATAAGAAAAGGGGTATTGTTTAGAGTGGGGTTCTGCCAATTAGGAACAATATTATTTCACTTATCTACTCACGGGGGCGCGTCGCTTAATTTTGGAACTAAGACACGCCCGTGAGAAATATTGTGTCAGAAAAAACAACGCATACTACAAAATTTACAAAAGGAAAAAAAAAATATTAAAAAGTTTGAGAACCTCTGCTTTGCAGTTCATATCTACATGAGTTAGTACATAAATAAGTTAATAATGAGTTTACTTAGCCAATAAAATGATGATGAGTCAGTTAAGTTTGATTTTTATCCGGTTGCTCATGCCTCGCCGTTTTGCTCTACGCTTCATTTCAATTTTCTAGATAAAATATTGATGCCATGAGCTGTTCACTTTTAAATTTAATAATTAGAACGTGTTATTATAATAAAACATAAGTACCTTTCATTTATATGAAGTCAGTAGATATATGGAAGACGGTCCAACCTGAAGCATGGCCTCTCGGGTAAAACCTGAAATTGTATATATGAAAAAAAAATTAGTTAAAAAAAAAAAGGGTGTATGTATGTTTAAGGAATCTTATTTATAAATACGTATCATTAAGATTGTTTATATTTATCTAGGCCATTCATGGTTAAGAAAAAAAAAAGAAGAACAACCATATCCATGTTTCTATGTAAAATTTCCTGCGGAGTCGTTTTACTCACTAAGTAGAGTTAATTAAGTTAAAAAGTAGCTGTTTAGTGGCAATGATTTTTTGTACTTACTTGAGGATAGTGCTAAGACGGAGTACAGTTCATAAAGGACACACCGAAAATTCCTTGGTCAACCTGCTCGTTGCCGACAGCTAGTTGAGGTTCTTCGATGATGGTTACCCATTTCATATACTGAAAATTAATACATACATTGTTTAAACTCAATGTAGCAGAAATAAAATCTATGCTAAGTCTGGATTTTTAGTCTACATAATTTTATTTAAGTATCAGACGTCAAGTTTTATTTTTGAAAAATACAAAATTAAAGTTTAGATAAAATTCAATGCCTATTTTTAAATGCCATGACATTCGTTAGAGGTCCTACAAATATTATTTTCTATAGCCCATAAGCCAGCGCTTCAGAAAAATAATTGAGAAGTTTATATGTTGGTACGGAAACAACGTTACAATTTCCAAGAACAGTTAGGTAGCCTAGATCAAATAAATTAGTCGAACATATTTTTAATGCTTACCGTTTAACCAAGGTATGTTCAGTTTCTATAAATATTGATTTCCATAAATTTGTGGCAGATGTGTAGAAATATCGGACATTGTAAACTTTCCAGAGAAATTCCAATTAGATGTTGAAACTGAAAAATCGAACAACCATGTAAACCTCATTGAAAGTAACAAATATATTTTTTGTTAGTTAGGCCTATTTCACGTACATTTAGATCCTCTTGGGGAATGTGAAAGTCAGAAATTAACGTGGGAAATTTACTATCAATAACTTATCTGACGACAGAACAATGAAATAAGCAACATTTCACCATATCGTTTCAAACCTAAGCCGCATGGCCTGTTTATCCGTAATTGCTTGGTTTCCACGGGACAGGCTTCGCCTAGTGTGGGACCATAGAACTAATTGTCTGTAAATCTTTATGTTAAATAAATATTTCATTTCAAATATTTCATTTCATTTCATTTCATATATATTCGGTCTAGTCGTTGTATTTCGCAAGTATGTTCTGCTGGGTTTCGAAAACGACGACTAGTTTGAAAACACATCAAATAATAAAACAAAAGCTTACCTTTCATGCAAAACTGCTTTTGAAGTAGGCAATTAGTTCACTTTATCAATTGAGGCATAGCCCGATAAGACATCCTTTGCATGGGCTGTTTGCTCATTAGATCATGAGTATGAGCACTAAATTCTTCTATTATCTTGATGAGAAACACAACAAAACACATGTCCATTGCATTCACGTTTTTTTTTTCCAACAATAATGTCATGTCAATTTCGTAACCTCACTTTCGCTAACGGAAAATTACATTGCAATTGCAGTTCAGAGTTCAATTTGATAAAACAGGCTCACTTTGTCGACAAAATTATTTAGAAGTAACGCGTGTTTAGGGCAAATAATGTTTTGTTTGCATTTTCTTAGTTTGCAAAATGACAAAATGGCGAGTATGGACGGCTCATGACCGGCGTCGGCGCCGAATTGCCTGTCGTTTGTTTAAGCCGATTAAAATAAAGCAGATATTTAAATAATTCTAATTGTAGATCACGTAATTAATGACGAGCTTATAGAAAACAAAAACGGATCTGCCATTCTTTCGCGAATAGAGATAGAGCGGTTTGGCGATAAACATGGCAGGTAGATTAGAGAAAAGGATTTAGCCACAGATAACATATATACGGTTTTCCTCAACAAATGGTAATATATCGGTGACATTACACAAACTATCATTGTTTTTAAGTTGGTACGCTTGATCGGTCATACAATTTTCGACAAAAGATATTCAGTAATTCAGTAATTTATTGTCCGGTGTTGTCATTTACAAAACTTTACTTCATTTTTCTCTACTTCATTATAGTAAAATTAATACAATAGATGTATTTAAATACAAAAGATTTTGTTAATTTAATTTTCTATTGCTTAAATCACATCAAACTATTCAAGTTGTGTAGATTTTGAACGGTATTTTGTAAATAGGGCCTAACACATGTCCCCTTACAAGTGCGGTCCGACCGTCTGTTAGATCCTTAAAGAATCTCACAATATATTTTTAATGTGGTCACACTTTTGTAAACCGATGCGCACACGCGATTTCCTACGCATTGACAAATTTACATGATAGTTTTCGTTCGATTTCATTAAATTATGAAAAAAAAAAAAAACAATTATATATTTCTAATAACTAGTCAAATATTTGAACATTATGATAGGCTAAATTTATGATATCAAATAATTGTTTTGTTGATTTAATGTTTGTGACTACTAAAAACACATTAGTGTGTTTACAATGAAAATACGCCCATGAGGACAATTGTAAAAAAAAAAAAACTGTTGAGGATGACAGTTCTTTACAAAACTTGAAGCGCGAGATTATTATTTTTTTTTTAGAAAACGATTTCACTGAAATTATAGTGTTATGTAGCTTCAAATAATTAGTGTAATTGATAGTGTAGGAGCATGTGTGATTTTTAGTGACGTCTTATTATCACACGTAGAGAAATGTGAGAGTTAACTACGTTTTGAAACGAAGAGCTCTGTTAGTGAAAACATAGTAATTTCAATTAGTTTTAGGCCATAATTAGTTAGTTAAAAAAGGTGTTAGTGCAATAGTGCAAGACTTGAGTACATGGAGACCGAGTTAGCGACAGTTTGGACGCGAAAAACATGAAGTGAACATTGAGATATTTCGTGGGACGTTCGAGTTGAAGTACCCGGCTTTTGATGTCAACTAACGGAGGAGTAAGAGTTTTTGAGCCTGGTCTCACACCTGCTCATAGGACCAACGTGTTACTGAAGATTTTCAATATGATTATGTTGTTATTGGTGCCATATTATGCCACACTACGCAGAAGAATGGAACAGAAAATGAGGATCAAGAAAAATACATATATGTAAGTGTTCAAAACCCCAGTTAATTTACCCTACGAGTATTTTTGTTTTATCAAGCAAACAAAACGGAGTTTTATAGTCTGCAGTAATTTTTGAGTTAGAAAAATTAAAGTCACTTAGCGATCAGACATCATATTTGAGGAAAATGAAAAAAAAAAATAATTGTAGGTGAACGTAAATGAGACGTATGTCTCATATGGTTAAAGTACCTAGATGGTCCTGCAACCTTAGTTGGCAAATATTTTTGGAAAATATTTTGACCTTGTGATTTTTATTTTATCTTTCCCTCTGTTTATTGGAACATCTATAACTTAGCTTTAGTTTCAACCTAAGATAGATTCTTACCACAGCAGTGTTTCTGTCATTGAACATAGTGAAACAGCGAGGATGGAGGACCAGTGAATACCATCAGTGTGTGTTTAAGTGCATGCTTAGTAACGCTAGTGAAATAACAAGTGTTTATGATATTCGATTTATGCAATATTTTATTTTTTGACCAATGATTGGACAAATAAGGACTAGCCAACTTTAGAGTTGAAGAAATATTCATTGGTTTCAAGTTACTTGCTGTGTTCAAAAATAAGTAACTGGATCTTTTGCGGTTATGCTGATTGTGATCAAGTGTGCAACGTGTCTTCGGAAGAGGTTTCATGGTGTCCTGGGTTATGACACCGACTGAGAAGAGAATAGTTTGGAAAATTTTGAAATATTACCAGGAGGCCAGCAGGATCTAATCATCATCATTAGCTACTCAAGAACTCATCATAGAACTAGCCAAGTATGAAAAGAAAAAAAAGGAAGAGAGACACCTTAACCAAGTTCCTCAGCCCATTGTCGTGTTTGTTAACAATTTGCAAAGTTTGCTGCAGCTGCAAATGTAATGAAGAAGGAATAAATTGCCTGAGGTTACAAAAGACTTTCGGGGCATGTTATACAATATTGAAGACATAGAATAGGACAATACAAGTTTTAAGCTCGTTTCAAGAAAAATTCATTATTTTGTTATATTATTATCCAATCAAATAAAAGTATTTTGAACCTACTTATGACATCATTTTGTATTTTATCATAAGGCAATTAAAACCAAAATAAAATTTTGCAGATAGTTTGAAAAAAAAAAGGAATATATTTTATCAAAACCACATCAAATTTGATGTTACATTATATTTTACAAAAAATATCAAAACCATATCAAAATTAAGGATACATCATATTTTGCGGGAAAAAATTGAAAATATGAAAACCACTTCAAAACTGCAATTATTTTTTTTTTTGCAAAATTGTATTATGCGTTTATTATGAACATTACATGATGTGTAATGTAAATTCTATGAGTACATTGGTTACAAGTCAATGACTTCTTAGTAAAGAATGTTTATTTATTGCGACATACTTATGTGGAACATTATTATTTTTCTTTCTTATCATCATCATCATTATCATTATTTTAAATGCGTCATGAGTTTTTCAAAATTTTATTGAGATTCACTGTTATTATTATAGGGGTGGTAGAAGTCAAAATTTTGACTAAAATTAATTTTATTTCTATAGTGATCTGTGTGATAAAGGGCCTTATTGGCTAGCCCATCGTAAAGTTTCTCTGTCATTTAGTAGTTTCGTTCCTAGGATTATAAAATGGTGTATGGTGGATGTAAATTTATAATACGGATTTTTTTTTTATCTAGATAAAGAAGTCGGTTCATTATATGGACAACAATTTTTTTTTTTAAATCTTTATTTTGTAAGAAGAATGTATTGGATATACATTGTATGGTTAGATTATTTTAATATAACAATAAGTGGACATATAGTATCTAGTCTGCCTGGGGTAGACGTTAGGAAAATCGAGATCGGTGGATAAGCTATTTTTCATTTTAGTTATTACAGTTAGCAGTGATATTTATTATTTATGCGTTATCATTTATTACATTATATAGGGTGGTATACTGTACGATATCGGTAATCACCAGTGCAGATCCTCGATCCTAAGCATAACTTGGTCAGTATTTTATCCTACAAAGATCGGAGTAGGGAGGGCCACTAATTTTTTTAGCTGACTGTACTTACTTTTATTAAATTTTTGCATTTTATGTTATCAATTTTGCATTATGAACTGCAGAAAAAAAAAACAAAGACAGGAAAATTGAAAGTAGGGTAGTGAACTTACAGTAATTGACTCTAGTTAAAATGTGACCATAAAATGTAACATTTTGTCCGTACGAACATTTTATTTTTAACATGTGTATCAAACAAATTTCACATATTGTCAAATTGTTTGCGGTTAGTAATTATTTTATAAAATTAAATATAGATGAATGAAGGACCTTTCGTAAATAAAATGAAATTTTCTTTGTCCTCGAGTCAGGGTAGAGTGGGGTAAAATGGGATACGTGAATTTTGAAGTTATTATGTTATTTTATTTCCATTTTTATTCGTTATTTTGATTACTTTTAAAAGCGTTGGCTTTCTGTTGAGATCGAGTGAAAGAGCGAATGAGGAAGTAAGAATGGTTACATTGTGTGTGTGTGTGTGAATAATTTAGAGATGATGAATGTTTATAGATGTAAGAATGTTTTGAATGGGATGAATGACTGAATGATGTGTGTCTTGAATGTTTTTTTTTTATAGAATGAGTGGATTGATATAGACAGACAGCGCTGTAAAGTGGTCAAAACTAGTTTGGTCGGAATTTGCGGGGAATAAACAGCGGGGGGCTGAGGGAAACACATTAGCCATAAAAAGCTTATCGGTTAGGTTAAAATCCATTTGGATTCGACCCATTTCAAGGGTAGTTTTTCGTGGCTACTCACTCTACAAGGTAATAAGACCCATACTAAAACCACACACCTCATCTTGAATGGGATGTATTTGACAATCGACATATTTTAGGGCCGATATCGTCTAGTGAGAACGAGGCTCTTTTCAATATTTGTTTCCCTGTTATGTGTTCAAATATGTGAAGTTTAGTATCATCAAATCATTTCTTCATTTGATCATGATGGTACCGAGTTGAGGTACATGCTTATGTCATTTAAGGTTTGTTTTATAAAAAAAAAAAAAAAACATCCAAACAGATCTTAAGTCAGTATATTTTATTCAAGTATGAGACATGCGCCAAGACATGTGGCTGGAGTGATTGGGTAGAGGAATTGGTTTGAGTTCCGACAATGGAGATTGAAGGCTCTGGACTTATAATGAGAGCTCAAAAGGTTTCTTCGTAATTGCGTGGGAAGTTATTGTGAACTCGTTGAAATTATTACGATAATTATTCCGGTCCAACAGTGTGGATGGAATGAATATTCGCCGCGACCGGGGAACGAGCTAGCAAGAACGGGTTAGTAGGACCTATCAGATTCACAACCTGATATCCCTGGCGATGCGTGGACTCTGGGAAAAGAGTTATCATGGTTCATTGTCGAAATTCTGATGAGCTAATTTCAAAACTGAGTCGCTGGCAGTTGCATAGTATTGGAATACACACCACACGATTAGAAATGGGGGATATTTCCGACTGATCTAGAGATATTTTTCTTTTATTCTTTTATTCAATTTTATTGCTTCTTTTGCTAGGTGAGATTGGATTTTTTTGCAAACTACTTTGTATTTTGTAAAAGAATTCCAATCTGGGGGCGAGTTGTAACAGAACAAGCGTCTATGACGAGGAAATGGACTCGTTATTACATATAAAACTTACGGCGAATCAACTTTTCCTTGACCAACTTTCTTGGTGCATATTTTCTTTGGGATTTCATTGGATATTTTGACAAATAATATATTTGAAGCTTTATCACATGTATAGTCACGTTTTCACTCATAAAATTCACTGTTATTCGATGCAAAACAGGTTGGAAAAACATATTTATCAACAAACTACGTTCACATGGATGAAATACTGACACTGACAGTTGTCAACTGAGTAGCGTTCCAATATTATGTCTTGATTTCAATCACAGGTCATAAAAGTTCATAATGATTAGTAGTATACTTTCTGGATGTGTTTAATGTAGCATTTAGAAACAAAAATGATATTTTACTGCGTATTTGATCTACAAATCTAACTAAAACCCTTTAACAAAAAAAATATCTGCATACCTATACTAACCGCAATACATAACTCTTCGTCGCTTAACTAGGTATCAATAAAATTATTCCTATATCACTTTGGAACACGTGCAGTCATGCAGATGTTACTATTGAGAAGCAAAAACGTACGTGCTGAGCTGTCTTGGACATTAATGCCTAAGGCGTACGACTTAGTAAACAAAACAGTTATGACCTTTTACTTATGAGTGTAATTTAGCGGCTATCCATTGTTATTTGTCGCCAGTCGCCCCTTTTGTCGCCAGTCGCCCCTTTTGTCGCCATATTTGTCGCCAGTCGCCCCTTTTGTCGCCATATTTGTCGCCAGTCGCCCCTTTTGTCGCCATATTTGTCGCCAGTCGCCCCTTTTGTCGCCATATTTGTCGCCAGTCGCCCCTTTTGTCGCCATATTTGTCGCCAGTCGCCCCTTTTGTCGCCATATTTGTCGCCAGTCGCCCCTTTTGTCGCCATAGTTGTCGCCAGTCGCCCCTTTTGTCGCCATATTTGTCGCCAGTCGCCCATTTTGTCGCCAGTCGCCCTTTTTGTCGCCTGTCACTCTTTGAATCTATAAAAGGGTCGGAGCGAGCCGACGCGTGTCATTCTTACAATATCCACAAGACTAACAGTGTCTCTGGCTTTCGTGTGTTATACTGGTGAGTAAAGTTGTTCTGCTATTATTTCTCTGTTTGTTTTTACTTGGAAATTATTCTAAGTGATTGTAAACTTTGAAATTGTGTCTTTGTTTGATTGTGCGGGGACAATATCGTCGTACAGTTGGACTTGGACCTGTGGTGGAATTGCTTTACCGTCAGTTGTGGGGTTAATTTAGTGTTCTATTTATAGTGTAGTGTTATATTTAAATTAATGTGTATAGTGAAGTTTTCTGTGCTTTGTTTCATGAGTGCCGTTAAGCAATACAAAGACTGGGTCGATGTATGGCTGGTGTTTGGAGATAAGTCTGTGTTTGGTTTTGTAGGGAGTAATTCTTGCAAAACTAAGCGTAGATTATAGCACGTAAAGGAAACTTCATTCGTTTGTTTAGTTGGTCAGTAAAATTGAATTTAGTAATTTTCTATGGGGTTATTTTGTGAAAGTTATAAGCCAGATCATTGTTTGTGACAGACTGTTGTCCGGCTAGGCGCTTCTTCCCTTACGGTGTCAAATAAGAGGCGTTTAGGGGTCTTTTTGTTCCAAGTGGAGGGCTTGGACGCTTTTCTATACTTACAAAAGCGTATTTTCTCACCGGTCTCAAAGAGTCCAACTGTTAGATGGAAGTGAGGACTTTCACGATTGACGAAAGGCATTAGGAGTAATCCTTGCTCACTAAAGTCGGCAGTATTTGAGGCTGGGGTCCTATATATATTTATATTTATTTACTCGGTGCTCTGGTCCATGCTGGCGTTGGTCGCTGGGGATTTCGGTTGTGATCGATCCACATCTAAGTAAAGTTGATCGCAGCTGGGTCTCTCATGTGGCTGGTACTGGTGTGTCCTAGAATACTGGATATATACACGGATAGGGCGATCTACTCTCTGCTACCCTAGCCCGCGGGCAAAAGCAGAGGGGGGGATCAGAACTCAAGCCTATAGGTTGCCTATCTCAGCTTCGCTGGCTGAACTGTACAGCTTATGGTAGGGATACACTTGTGCATATTCTGAACATTAGATCTATGGTAAGTGATGGTCTGTGTTTCAGATATGCTAGAGTAGGGAAAACGATAGGACTAGGGTAGAGTCACACACTATTTCTATAAAAGTAGAGTTCTTTTATGATTGGTCTTGGAATTTAATTGGTCAACGTGTATTGTGGAGAAATAATTTAACTACTACTATTTATATGGTTTAAATGGACTTTAAATGTGGTGTTTACTATCTTAAAATATGTGGTAAAACTGGTAATTTATAAAAACTCTTATTACTTAATTTATTTGAGTGAAATTAATAATTGTGGTAGCAATTTCTGATTTTTCGGTGTGGCTGCGGGACACTTAGTGTTGCTAACTAGTTTTTCAAGGTAAATTCTATCAAATTGGCTAGGGAAACAAACTGTCTTTGGAATAAAAGGATTTGTTTGTTATAGGGCCCAGTGGCATGCGAGCGCCGTCCACTGATGGAAAGTCTAAAGCTTAGAAAAGTTTGACTTACTTATTTCTTATAAAAGTTAGCAACTGCTCGGTGTTTCGATAAAACATTAGAAAGATCGAGAAGTTATGGTCTATTAGCAGTATTGGGGAACGGGGGGTTTAGCTAGGGACAAGAAACAAAACAAAAAGGGGGTTAGTTCATAAATAGATAGCCCTTCTGGCTTGGCATAGGACTCTCAATAAAGCAGTTTGATTGAGATTAAGGATCCTATTCCGCAACGCAAGTTCGTACCCAAGCCAGGATCACTAATAGAGCGTAGCGGTTGTTTTCCAAAATATTTTTTAATATTTATTTCATGTATGTTTCACTCACTAACTTCTTTTCTAAAAATTTCTTCATTACGTCATTAATTTTCTCACATATAACCTTCTAGGTCTAAATCTGATAAAATACTCTTCTATAACACTATGTTATTATGCTACAATAACCTTTATTCTTCTTTAAAATATAAATAAATAAAATTTTAAATATTAGTCAAAAATACAGCTGATACTCATTAAAGGATCTAGGTTATCGCGGTTCACGTCGAAGGGTTCTACTTATTCACGCTAGACGATCACAAGGCCAAATTTACGGGATATATTTAAAGGGGGGTTAGCTATACTGTTGGTTAGTCAAGTAAGTAAGTAAATAAGTAAGGTGAGCGGAGGTTTAGTTACAATAGACATGACCATCTGCCAACAAGTTCGGCGGAACAAGGGGGCCATTTCGGCCGCTTGGATTGACTATAAGAAGGCCTATGATTCGGTGCCTCATTCATGGCTGGGAAGGGTATTGGAGCTGTATAAACTTGATGCAGCTTTAATATCCTTCCTGGCTGCATGTGTGAGGCAGTGGACCACAGTCCTTCGTCAACCAGGAGGCAGGGATGGCCCCCCTGGCCCGCAGGACTTCATAAGGATTGAGCGAGGAATATTCCAGGGTGACAGTTTGAGTCCATTATGGTTCTGCCTAGCTCTGAATCCCCTCAGCACGCTGCTGAAGGATTCTGGGCTAGGTTGCCGGCTTCGGAGAGAGGGTGAAGTCATCTCTCACCTTCTGTACATGGACGATCTCAAACTATTTGCACCGAACACCCAAGACCTGATGGTGCTATTGAAAACCACAGAAGTTTTCAGTACCGCCATCAGAATGGAGTTTGGTGTCGATAAGTGTGCGGTCATGCATGTGCAGCGGGGGGAGGTTGTAAATTCAGAAAATTTACAACTTTCTGAGACGATGTCGTTCAGATCTATCTCTGAATCAGAAACCTATAAGTACCTTGGTATGTCACAGTCGTTGGGTATTGAGGATGTTGGCATTAGACGGTCGGTGAAGGAGCGCTTTTTCAGTCGGCTGACAAAAGTCCTTAACAGTCTTTTGTCAGGAGGCAACAAAGTGCGCGCCTTTAACGCCTGGGTAATGCCTCTACTCATATACTCCTTTGGCATACTACGGTGGACCCAGACTGAGCTGGACGCCCTGGATCGGAGGGTCCGCTCACTGCTTACCACACACCGTATGTTACACCCGCGCTCGTCTGTTATGAGATTGTACATCCCACGGAAGTGCGGAGGTCGAGGCTTCCTAAACGCCAAAGATCTCCACAACCGTGAGGTGTACAATCTCAGGAATTACTTCCTTAACAACGAGTGCGGGATGCATCGTGATGTGGTGGCAGTGGACGGAAACCTCACGCCGCTCTCCTTGGCGAAACAGAACTGGCGCAAACCTGTGGTACTAAGTACTGCGGACCGCAGGGCGGTATGGGAGAGCAAGCAGCTACACGGGCGGTTCTACAAGGCCCTCACGGGACCCGATGTAGATCTGCTCGCATCGGTGAACTGGTTACGATTCGGGGACCTCTTCGGAGAAACCGAGGGTTTTGCCTGTGCAATTGCGGACGAAGTTATGATGACGAACAACTACCGGAAATATATCCTGAAGGACGGTACGGTCGACATTTGTCGGGCATGCCGCCGTCCCGGAGAGTCACTCAGGCATATTATTTCCGGTTGTTCTCATCTTGCTAACGGCGAGTACTTGCACAGACATAATCTCGTAGCCAGGATTATTCACCAGCAACTTGCTCTTCAATACGGCCTTGTGGACCGCGAAGTACCGTACTACAAGTACTTACCTGCGCCAGTTCTCGAAAATGGTCGTGCCACGCTCTATTGGGATCGATCTATTATCACTGACAGGACTATTGTAGCCAATAAACCTGACATTGTGATAATAGATCGACTGCAACGCCGGGCAGTGCTCGTTGACATCACCATCCCCCATGATGAGAATCTCGTGAAAGCCGAGAAGGACAAGTCCAGTAAGTACCTAGACTTGGCTCACGAGATAACCGCCATGTGGGATGTTGAATCAACGATCATTGTTCCGATAGTCGTTTCAGCGAACGGTCTCATAGCGAAGAGTCTCGACCAACATCTTAAGAGACTCTCGCTAGGTGGCTGGATCAAGGGCCAGATGCAGAAGGCGGTGATCTTGGACACAGCACGGATAGTTCGACGGTTCCTCTCTCTGCAGCCCTAACCACCGGCAGCTTGGGCCCTGCCCTGCTGCTGGCGGCACCCTAGGTTAGGTTTTTTATAATGTGTTTATATGTGTTTTATATTGTTTTGTATGTGTTTTTGTATTTTACTTTTATATTCATATTATAAACAGCCTAGCCTAAGAAAGAAAATAAATAAAGAAAATACAAATAATAAATCTTTCGATAGGAGTATCTTAACGGTTATATGAATCGCTGTGATGCAAATTAAAACAAAATAATACAGTCTTCTTTGCAAAACTAAGTATAACTATTATTTTTATGTATTCAGCTATTTAGTAAAGTTCATCTTAGTGTTTGAACTATAGGTAAGTATTTTAATCAAATCACCTTTCCAGCTATGAAACAACCACTATTAGTTACCCACCTCTTAATTTGGTTTATTTTAGAATTTACAAGATATTAAAAGATCGAAAAGTATCTCTCCTCTGCCAGAATGCCACTTACCTTAAGTACGATTATAATAAATAAAAAATAAAATATAAATAAATATATATTGGGGACACCTTACACAGATCAACTTAGCCCCACCCAGACTAAGCAAAGCTTGTATTATGGGTGCTAAACGACGATATACATACTTAAATAGATAAATACATACTTATATACATAGAAAACATCCATGACTCAGGAACAAAATGTCTGTGCTCATCACACAAACAAATGCCCTTACCAGGATTCGAACCGCGGCTCAGCAGGCAGGGTCACTACCGAATAAGTTTGAAAGTTAACAGGAAATAAATTAGCTGTACTGCTGTATCATGAGCTGTCCTTAAAAGAACTAGATCATTCTACTCCACTTCTAATATTTGTCACAATAAGCTGCATTTCACCGTGGTCCATAATCAAGTGTATTTGTACAGTTCTGTAAACACGGAATGGCATTATGGCAATCATGAGCTTGTCATTCGTCATTACATCCGGCGTGGAAATGATGTCCAAACAATTGCCATTATTTACTGGCATCGTCATTGTCTGCCAGTTTGTTTACGGCAACATGCGAGTAATTAGGAATTTGTGCGTTGTTTATCTTTGCTGGTATTGATGGAATAGAGACATTCAGCGAATATGTTTTGGTTCATGATTTTGATAGAATCCCACTTCTGATCTCGGCGGGGAAAAAAAAGACGTATAAAATATAGGTTTTCTACACCGTACTTTTATTGAATTCCGTTAACTTTAAGGGAAGGTTCTTTAGGTCAAAATGGTCAAATACAATTAATTTCTAAGAAACTAGCGTCCTAACTCTTACAGTTATCAAATTATTAAAAAAATAAATTTAATTACTGAACACGCGTGTGTCATCCCTTACCACTTCCTTATGTTATTTGTTTTGACATGTGCAGTCAGACACTTGAACCTGACTTTAATGTTATGATTAAACTCCTCTCACACTAATTAATTCATTTATTATGTATTGAAACAAAAAAAAATTTTTTTTTTCGAATTTTTTAAAAACAGATATAGTGTGGTTCCTGAACCTGATGATGAACCTAACTGAGCATTTCTTTTTTTTTGCCACTTTTATGAAGTGTGATATTTTTGGAAAAAAAAATGCTATTTCTACTCAGAATTACTAGTTTTTTCAATCCTAGTAGTAAAAAAAAATTGTCCCATACGATTTTTTTCCTATTTTTTTACCTTTCCGTACATGTTGTATGGGGTAACAAAAGAGGAAAGTAACAAAAATGGATGGACATTCTGGGACACTTTTTGTCTCCCAGTGAGATTGAAAGTACTCGTGATTCTGAGTACAAGTGACCTAAAATTCCCTAAAACAATCAAAATTTTTTTATTGGCAAAAAAAAAAAAGAAATGCTCAACTGCGTGTCGAATTTAACGGAAAACAAAAAAAAAACATGGTGTATTGTATATGTAAGTACCTCATGGCAGTTTTTTTACGTATTTACCTACATTAAGACATCAAATAAAATATTCTTAAATGGGTAAGTATAATAATGAAGTATGAACAGTAGGTACTTATTATAATAATAAAATCACGGGTGGCCCGTTACTATGTAATGAGTTGTCAGGTTAACTAAAGAGTTCACTACTGCCTCACACACTCCTATCTAATTCCCGACATTAAGCCTTATTCCTATACTACTAAAGCTTGTTACAATATCTGCTAAATGCACCAATTGTGTCTGACCTCTGACACGTCGCGATAATTGCCCTTATTGCTCGCACTGTTCTGGATTCATATTAATAGAGTTGTTGGGTGAATGGAGATAGATAGCAGGACTGATCGGCCGGTACACAAACCGCAGTTTATATTGGCATGTAGTTTCATAAGTTGCTTTACAATTACAATCTAATTACCATATTAAACTTTTGGAACATTGCTTTTGGGTTTCATCAACCCGTACACAAGTCTGTCTGTTTTTTTTTGCCCAGAAGCCCAGAACTCCTTATCAACATCAACATGCATGTTCCTTTACCTTAGGTTTGTATTAAAACTAGTCGCAGTTTGATTTTTGTCTCCTACCTACATATATTAGCGAAATTATTTAGCGATAGTGTATAATTCATTAATTGTAATTGATCATGATCTCATGAACATAACGTATATCTTTTCATAGAAAAGCATGCAATTAGTTGAAGAGGCTCCTCGATTCCTCTAAGATCAAATTTTCAAACAGAGAGGCGACCTATAACGTATAGCTAAGTATCAGTTTAATAATAAATGGAACGTTTAACATTCTCCACTAAGATACATGAGAAACATCCTCGAGGCTATAAAGAAGGTTTATCTTTAATAGGTCATAGAGACACGACTTTCCCATCAAAGTTAAAGCCGCTGCGAATGATCTAAGGATTCTAAGGACTCAACTTTTGTCATATATTTCCCCGCGGGGAGGTCTTCTAAAACAAAGTCTTCTACACAGTACACCTTAAAGTTGCCCGCCGGCGCCGCGTCTGTCTGTTTCTGTGTGTTTTTGCGATAAACTAAAAAAAACTACTGAATGGATTTTCATGCATTTTTCGACTTTTCGCCTATGAATAGGCTATTCTTGAGGAAGGTTCAGGTATATACCTAATTTGTTAAGGTTTTCTTTTAAATTGATTACAATATGATGATGTACCTACCTAAAATGGCTGCTCAAAGGTTTTAATACTTCCGATTGAGATATAATAAACTTTGTACCTATAGTAAAATTGTACCTCTTACATAAGTAAGTATAGGACTACAAAAAAGTTACCGGTGGCACATGTCTAATATCTTTTACGGATATACATAGTAAGTTACTTATCCGATTTTTAATGATTTAATCCCCGTGCGTAGCCGGGGCGGGTCCAAAGTTTAATAAGCCAGTCTCCAGGTCTAGGGCTAGGTAAGGGCCTAGCCACCTACGTCGATGCCATTTACGGGCAAGCGCCGGGTCGCCAGTGTGTGGCGTCTGGTCGTGGTAGAAATGTACTTCGATAGCGATTTTTATCGATACTAATAAATCGAATCTCAAAACAGTGGCTATCGAAAATGGTGCTAACTGAAATTGTGAATTGTGATGGTGCACTACCATAGTGCATACAGGGATATAATCGTCGGTTAGTATCACATGACATTTAGAGTAAATTTTCTGCTCACAAGGGGCTTCTATGTGTTGGCTTCGGCCCCACGCACGCCTTCCATATGCCCGGTACGAGACCCCATGGTCCTGAGAATTTGCAGCTGTTATACTAAGTTATTAGTCTAGCAAGAAAAATCTTATAGCAGACAAGAAGCTTAGTTGAAGTGATAGTGATGTTCTGTTCTGAAGTCTGGTGGTAATACAAAAATAAGCATTTATAAACATTTCACAAAACGCATCTTCATAAAATAAAAAATATTATACAAAATAGCGGATCGCTTCTGACTTAGCGATCAGAATAAACTGATAAAACAAAGTTGGAACATAGGTAACATTGTAACAAGGAGCAACCTAAAGGAAGCTTATTAGGAAACCTGTTGTATCTTTAATTAATGCTTAGATTACATTGATTAGTTAAGCATCAGGTTAAAATTAATTAGCTACTGGTTTGTAGAATCGCCAAAAATATCTGTTATCTAAAATCTGCTACTTTGCCTACTTTAATGGCGGGAAGTTGGCATTTTTTTTATTATAACTGTTACAGCGGTTTCGAACTGCGAGTAACTACGTCCGATTCGAACCCGTGTGTAAATAATGTAAATATACAAATCCCAAAAGTTTCCTAATAATACAAATCTGCGTTTTAACCTCATTGAAAAAGGATTAGTTTCTATTCTGATTTGTTAATTGCAGACACTCTAGCACAACTTGCCTTGTCGCGGGCGAGTGCATACTTTAAGTCGCGCTTGATGTATGAACTCGCACGCGACAAAGAAAGTGGTGCTAAAGGGTCAGGTAATGCAGTTATGTCAATCAATGGGTAATCCGCACTTCCGCAGGGCAGCGATTAGTGTCCATATTTGTTCCCATAGACGACATAGACCCTTATATCTTGGCCATTTAATAAATCTACAATTCAATACATATTGCAACACGCCAGATATGGTCTGTCTGGTGCCAGAGGATAATTTGAGTGTAGGTTGTGATAATTTATTTATAATTCCCGTGAAGCAAAATTGTAATGTCTGCTCAATAGGCGCCAGTGTATGCTAACATCTGAGTCTTTCTGCTGACGACGACGTATTGCAATGCACATTACTGTTACAAAGTAAGTTGAAGATGTCGGCGGCCAATCGTTAGTTTAGGCAGATTGTAATGTTTTGCTAGACACTATAAACCAATAAATGGAAACGATTGGTTCTTTAGGGTGCCTCAGATGCCTGAAAACATTTTCACGTTCCACGAAATACCTATATTGCTTATAGGGAAGGAAAGAAAAGGGCCGTAGAATGTGTTGGATATCCCTTTGATTTCACTCATTCCGTATAGAATCTAGGCTAACTGAGATATGTATTAATAGGATTACCACAAGGTTCGTCTTTTTTTTCATCGATCGACATTTTCTACTAACTTTTCATCAGATATTAATAACAATTACGTATTTCCAGGTGCACTTTTCAGAATATATGATCATTGGTATGGTAATTATGGTATTGGCGTGAAGAATGTGGTTCCGGTTATTTATTTGACTCTGGAATTCGGGCTGAACTTCCGTTCCGTTTCCGCGGCAAGTGTCATGGCCGTCGACTGTTTATTTGCACTTTCCACGCTGGTAAATATTATAATTACGAAATAGCTGTGTGTCTAAGGAAAAGCTGGCTGAATTTTCTTCAGGTCAAATTCTTTGGTTTCCGTTACTGGGAATGTTGGGAAACAAAATGACCGTGATTAAAAAACATACATACAAATATTCGACCTACGACGTCTAAGTATTATAAAACAAAACTTTTCTTCGTTAATAAAAGACTGGAAAACCATTTCCATTTGATTAAGTATAATATCTTTACTTGTAACATTCAGAGTCTTTTACAACTCTGAAATAATTATTATAGATTTTTTTTTCTTTGTATCTGTTTGTGCTTTCTTTATGTATTAAATTATAGTCAGTAATAATATGACATTTAGAGACTTCATACATCTGTAACTCTATATCAGTGTATAGCTACTTTGCTTATGATCAATATTTTTAATTGTTAATATTTCCTTTAATTTAATTTGTTTAATTTTAATGAATACTTTGTAATGTTGACATGTAAAAGTGCCCCCGTGGCCTATTTGCTGAATAAATGATTTTGTATTTTTTTTTCTGTCAGCAGAAAAAGATAGAAAGATTGACTATCCTTCCATAGACAATTTGAATTTTGTGTCTTTTTAATGACTACTGATTTTGGCAGAGTATATTTAGGTACCTGTGTTAAACGTTTCGTATGTAGGTAATTATGTGTATAATGTCAAGCAGATGTCTAATTTTATGAAGTTTATTTACGACTGCTATGATTTTAATGGTCATTTCATTGAGTCGCTTTATGACTAATCAACCGAGTAGGTGTTCTTATGAATCATTTTGCGAAGAGTTTAAATATAAAGTCACCTACCTAATCGGCGCCTCAATACAAGGAAATATTATAATTGTACCTACATATGATCATTTATTATATTTTCAGTGGGAATTGGCAGTAAGTTTTGTTAGTATGAAGATAACATTGACTTTAATCTAATGCATTGAAATTCATCACGATATTATTTTAGTAAATAGGTAGGTACACTAATTAGTAGCCGTGCTGAAGTGAATTTGATAATGATAAGATAGTTTTCATCGATGGTAAAGTTGCCGAGTTAACTTATAAATATCTCAATTTATTTATAGGAAATAAATACGTATGGTACAATATAAGGACCACATCAAAACCTAGAGCAAACCTCTGAATATGGTCATCGACTACAAAGGATGCATATTAAATAGACAACCACGTCTTAATTCATAACTTGCCATAATCAAATTATATCCGCCGAAGGCTGTTCGTATATGGTATGAGAAGATACATACAAAGTACAGTCCTATATTAAGTAGAATAACGCATTGATATAAAACTAGTTGTTACCAATGCAACATAGGGTATTCTATGTGCTAGCTTACTTTGCTTTCTGAATTTTTAATAGGTACAGTAAAATAAATAAGTACATTACAAAACAAACCACCACCAAAATAGTAGGTAGATTACATACTATGGAAATTGCCTATAGGTACATATATCTACACATGTAATTATACGACATATTATCATAACTCGAGAATTTCTCTTTCATTCCGAAGTAATTGCAGTGCCATGATATTCAGAACCGGTCTCAAAGATCACGACAGATCTTTTCTTTACACAATTCAGTAGGTATTTTCATTTTTAAGTCAATTGGTCTGACACAGAAATCCATTTCATGGTAATTCCTCGCAATCAGTTCTATTTTGTTACGTTGATACCTATTATTAGCATATTGTTTGTAAACATAGAAGAGTCTGTGAAAGAAAATACTCACATAATATACATATAATTGTATGAACCACGTATGACCTCATACATCTCACGAATTCTCTCCTCTTTCCGAATAAATTATATGAACGACAAAAAAGGGACTATGGAAAAGAATTATTTTTGTCATGTCGTTCGAAATACCGGTAATACGACAAATCCACCATAGACCTAGAGATGAAGGCTATCCTGCGGTTATTCTTTGCACAACAGATTAAGAGTACTTACAGACGTTAAACTTCCATTGAGACATTCAAATATATATAGGTAAATACAGGATGTAACATTAATGCTGGTGATCCATTTAAGAGCATAACCGGTATCGAATAGCGGTTACGAATACCACTTCCTTTTTTTTAAATAAACACCATGAAAATTAAAGGTACTATAGAAGGTAATGTATAAGCCGTAGGATTTATCTTCGGCAATTATGTTACATAGTGTATACAGACGCAATCACGGTATTGTTTCGAAACATGTCGCCAATCGCGCGATATAACAACGTGAGTACATCTTTATATTTAAATAGTGATGGATTGGTTATTAACTTATTATTAATTAATGTTAGTATTACTTCTCAATTAACTTTTAAGTTATTAAGTTACCGTATCTATTACAGATATTTTTACACAACAATGATTCATTTTGTTATGAATGTAAAACAAAACGAGTCGTAAGATCATACCGTTTCGACATTGGGACAGCATTTTCTGACTGACAAGTTTGACAGGTCCAGTCTAGCGTGATTTGCGTTGATACGTCGGCGAATGACGGGTTAAAGCTACAGTTTCCTGTCAAACGAGTTTGGTAAAACTAGCTAATACCTAATCTATTGTACGTTTGTTACACTCTTGTCTTTGAACTTAAGTACAAGCAGACAAGTTCAAGAAACAATACCAATTGTTATCTGTATCGGGCATATTAATACGATCAATGACGTATTTTAAATTTTAATATTCAAACAATATATATGTTATCCTTAATTTATGCTGTCATCTTTTTTTTATAAAGTAAACACCGCTAAGGCAATGAAGCCCTAGTAAATTCAACATCGAGGACAGACTTTTTTATTTATTATAAAAAGGTTAAAATAAACTTCATCAAACCATGGCACTTTGATACCGTCGATCAAAAATCACTATGGTATCATATCAAGAGTGTTATGTTATCATGCCATAAAGATGATAATCAATTTACCATAAACCATAATAGCTAGTGGTCTGACTGTTCGATAGGGTAAATACTGATAATGTCGCCTCAATAGCTTTCGAGAAGTTGACATCGTGCAAACAAACTGCATCATAGTGCGTCATACTGGCAAAAATAATAAGTCGTTGGAACATTTGTGAAACCGATTGGACAAATGGACAACCACAAAGCAATTAGGTACTTTGCTAATAATAATTATAACGGACTGATTTAACTCTTTACGGGACAACGGTCTAAAAAGGACACCTAACATCATATTTTTGTACATTTTTTGTACTTACAGTCAAGTTTATGGCTAAAAAAAATATCGATGTAGTGTAGACACTTTACTCAAAAATATGTCCCATTAGTCCCGTAACATCTTTATTTTGGTTTACAATTGACGGTACAGAATTCTGAGAACTATTATTTTTCAAGCATGAATAAAAATTAAATAAAGTATTATTATACGTCAAATAGTATCGTGGTGTGTGCAGTTAACTTATGATTTATGAAGAATGAGGAAGTCCTGATTAAGTTTTACAGAAAGCGCGCATGTGTAATTTAAAGGTAACGTTACAGGTAACCGTAACCGTTATTGTAACCAAGACCATAGTGTGTACATGGTTCGCGAACCTCCTGCGAGCGGTGCGCGTTGCTGCTCGCAGCGAACCAATGTTTACAACGTACTCATTTCAGAACCTGTAACATTGCATGTAACCGTAACCGTTACTGTAACCAAAAACATAGTGTGTACGTGGTTCACGAGCCTGCAACGAACGCAACACGAGCGGCTCACAGCGAGCCGATAATTGTCGGTTTTTGCCGCGAATCAAAGGGCGCTCGCAGTGCGCTCGAGGACGTCGAGAAGAGAGGTTGTAACAATCCGCTGCGAACGTCAAACTTTTCATCATGAGTGAATGGTCAGAAGAGAAATTGAATAGCTTCTATTGATAGACTCCTACAGGGAGAAATGGAGAATAGTGTCCTGTAGACTCCTAAATTTATTAAATATTCGAAATCGGTTGCACTCATTCGAGTGATTTTTTATAATGGTTACAATTTTTTTTATTAATATCTGTATTATGTACATAAATACCTTTAACATTGTAACGTCATAAACAACTCCATTCTAAATAAAGCATAATAATTCCCTGTCGCCTTGGCGTAATCGGATAACACTCACTACTACGTTAACAGGTCTCTTCCGACCGTTTCTGGGAAATAATGTACGTAACTCGATGCCAGCATCCAAGACTTTTCCTTGAAATAGTAAATCTAATCCACTGTTTTGGGAAAAAGTAAACCCTGTATCTGTCTGTCTTAAATTTGATTTATTTGAATATGTAAGACCACTATTCCGGCTTCTTCCTGACACCATGATTAATTAACACCATGAGAGATATCAACACAAACACATAACTGACCTAACATACTATAATACACCTATTAAACGCTACACGACATCGCAATCAAACTACTTACATAAAACTTTATAAACAGTAAGTAGGTACCTAGCCCACGTGCCATTACATAATAACTTTGTTTACAAAAATAAAACTAAGTATGTATTTAAAAGGTTAACGTTACAACAAAAACAAACATCGGGTAAAAGAACAAAGACAATGACTAGACGCCAAGTTACTCAAGTTAGTCATCGGTCAGTGTGAAAAAAAATCGAATTGGGTGGTGACGATGTCGGTCGATGACGTGATCTGGACTGAGAGAGAGGTTATCTGCTTTGCTCTAAAAAAATTAGGTTATGGTTATTATTACAAGAGCTTTTTTATCTATCTTCCGTTTGGCCGCTTACATAATTGTTTATTTTGGTGCTTGATGAACGCTTTTTCTTACTCTTACTTTTGGATTCTGAATAAGCACACATTTGGAGCTCAATTAGATGCGATGCTTCTGTTATACATTTCCCTAGGAGAAACACATTTTTGTTAAATTCATTAACTTAGGTTGTTCCTTTCGGAGGTAAGAAAATTTTGTAAAATCAGCTTGCCGCGAGCACCAAAGTTTGTAAAATGCAGGCAACATTGTGTCACTTTGATTACTCCTTGAAGTAAAAGATAAAGATTTCCGCAATTTGCGAACCGACATTCGTTGTAGGTAGGGATCTTGGCAGTGCACTCCCGTGCACCCCTGAAGTCCAAATACAGAAGCAATGCGCCAGATCATTACGACCGCAGCTGGGCCGCGGCCGGCGCCACCGCAGTTTATTTTCACGCTCAAATTGGCGTCTTCTTGTTTAGGGACAGTAATGACTCAAGAATCGGAACAAAACAGTGCCCTTTTTGTAGTGACGATATCTAGGGATCTGGGGTTTCGAGGCCAGAAATAATTGTGGTAAGATTATCTTCTCTAATATTGGAGCAGGTTTTAAGTTACAAAGATTACTGTTTTGCGGTTAGGTAACGAGTATTTTACAAAAAAGAATTTTCCCATTCTTCTATATCTTACAATTCTGACAAACGTGATGCAAAAGTACGGTAATGAAAATTAATGATAACGAAGATAAATGCTCTTTTACGGCGGGTGAAGCGTTGAGAATTATGTTCTGTAATAAATACTAAATTTATTTCGTTGTCAGCAATTCGTAAAGTCCGTTCGCGGCGGGGGTCAGCATATAAAGCACCCGAATTAATTCCTTCCCGGTAAGAAAGCCATAAAGCAAGGAAAGTAGCGCAAGCGGGTGATTCGTTAGCAGTACGTACAACATACTCGTATCAAACGATTGGGACTTGCACGGAGGAATGCATTAAGTGCATGTTGCGTTGCCCGTCACGCCGGCTTACACCGTTACCCTGCCATCTTCATAAACAACATAAACAATCGGATTTACACGTTATCCCCTTGTAATAAGCATGTGATGAACGCAGTCTTAATTCTGTAAGACGCGGAGTGTGCTCCATAAGCGGTTATGATTTATTGATTGATTAAAAGAATTTTCTTAATACGTTTCTTTGAGGCGTTTATAAGCAGTAAATTGCAGTTGAATAGACGCAGAACGAGAACAAGTATTAATACAATACCATAAACTACTGTGGGGCAAGGGAATTAAACAAATGTAAGTACATAGTTAGTAGTTACATGTTACATACATACCCTATTAAAATGTGCTATAAGAAATCAGTAATTTTAGCCTTAAGACTACCTTCATGTAAAATAAAACAAATAGGTAATATACCTATACCTAGTATATTTTAACGATTACTTCAGCTCCTTTAGTTTATAAAGTACACGTAAGTTCATACATAGGTCATGCTATGACCTATGTATTTAACCATGGTCTTTTCCTAATTAAGTCAATCTAGTTACAAAAATGTATAGATATATACAACATGAATTACCTTCCTATGAATCGTAATAAGTCTAAAAGTCTAGATAATAATAATTGTAACAAGACAATAAAATATATACGAACTATTATTTTCTTAGCAACTTAGTAAGTATCCAAAACTGTCTCTGTGTCATAACTTATTTCCGTTCACCCTTCTCAAATAAGGTACGGGCTGACAACCACTTACGAGTACTGAAATGTATTTTTAGCTGGCCACAAGCCATTTAGAATAGCAGTAAATAAGCCCATATTGATCGATCAACTAGCCAAATGAGGTCTGCACCTGACATGTTTTATTAAAAGGCATTCACTGCCAACGCTCCATGCATGGGACCGGTCGGTGTCAGATGCAACTAATCATTTTATTGTTGAAAAACAGGTGGCTAGGGGCCACATCTATTCTCTATTAGTTTGATTTAAGGGTTAAGGTGCACCTTCTAGATACGTATTAGGTACATTACATAACATTCACACATTCATTTTGTAAAAGATCAATTTTCAAGTAGATAACCATCAAAATCGCTAGGATTTAGTGCAGTTTTTATAAAATTTATCATACTTTTCTCTAGAATTTCAGTCAAGTTGTCAACTACAGTGTACGATGATATGGCCTCCTGCTAATGAACATTAGGAATGTTTTTAGAGTAACTCGCAAACTCGATACATTGATTTGATGCCCATACGAAGAATTCTTTCGCGAACTAATCTGCAATGGTCTTATTCCAGCCGTATAACTAAACGTAAGCGAAATTACCAGCTGTGTATTAACATAGACAGATGATCTCAAAGGCGTCGGATAGAATGGTTCTTGTAGTCTTGGGTCCGCAAGCAATCGCAATACAATACAAGACAGGACACATTGGCACAGGCACTCGGGCAGGATATCGCCTTAATGCGCTTTAATGCTGTAAGCTGCAGTACATTCATGTAATGGATGGTTTTTACTCGCTATAATTTGCGTTTTTCTGTAAACTGTATGTAATGCGACCGGTCGCGCAGCTTGCATCCTTCGGAGTCGGCTATCGTAAGCGTAGAAAAAAATATATGTCATCAAAAGCAATTTAAGACACTCACATAACGGCCAATTAAACATTTCAGCCACGTATTTGGTGTGTTAAGTTAATAAAGTGCAGGTGTCAAAGTAACGGGCGCAGTAATTTCTCGACTGAATGATTCTTGCTAAAGTTGCACTTTCCTCACTAACGACTTCATTAATTGTAATTACAAAACTTTTTACTGCTCATTTTGTGCCATTATGCGGCGAATTAAGCTTTAAAAGTATTTTTTACCATTAGTCCCCAAGGCAATATTTATTGTCTGACGGCGACTAATTGGCTTATTAGGTGACCATTCATTCTATTCAAGTTTGAGTCAAGTTAAAGTGTTCTTGTCTTGATTTTAAACTAAACTCGTCACTCCGAGATATCTATAGATATCGTTCAGTAACCAACAAAATTAATATTGTCGAGCCACATGCACGTTCTGTACTTCTGTATCATCTGTATGAACACAAGCATGATTCACAAACACGCATGGCATGGCATGTCCTTTGTTTTCTCTTGCACGTACATCTTTTATCACGTAGAACTGTGCCGATAACAATTACATAATGAGAATTCTTTCCCGCTTATCTTTAGGTGTAATTAAGTTTAAAGACGGTTAACTAAATGGTTATGGTTTAGTTAGAAATCTATTTTCGGGGTTCCGAGCGACTACGGCTAGAAATATTCAGTATTCCGAGCTTGGATTTTCACTCTAAAAACGACAAGGTGTTGATAGATTTCAAAATACGGAAATGTTGTTGTTTCCAACTTTTCACGTCAAAACAGAGATTAAGAATCTTAAAATGTAATAGGTAATCAATAATCCAGTAGACTGGAGAAAATTTCCAATGTTTCCATTCAGTCAAGAATGTTTATAAACATCAGAAACATGAAATTTAGCTCGAGTAGCTTCCTTATTCCATTCGACATTGCACAAGAAAGGAGCTCATTCGTGACCGCTTGATAACCTGTCACAAGAATTGACACAGGCACTAGATTTCATCTGACCTTCCAGTTCAAAAGGGGTACTTGCTATTTTTATTTTATTTATTGCGATCTTCAGTCTTTGGTTTACAGTCATAATTCATGATTTTAACAACTAGCGGGATTTTCGATTGTTACTGAGCGACTAATGATGATACTATATATAAGGAACATGTAATAGTTGAACCCATTTCCGGTTATACTTTGTGCTTCCTAATAGTTATATATTATTATGGCAATGAAAATTCATTATTAATAGATGGTAAGAGACAAAAACATAACACGAAGGAAAGAGACAAAGAGTAGCCTAAAATCAGTATGGCTCAGGTGACCTAAACGATAAAAGGTAGCTATGTAATAATAATGGAATACGCTGAATCTATATTAAATCAAATTGATGTTTAAACTTGGAATACTGCTCCAAGTTATAACGGACATGCAAAAATAACATTGGTATAAGTAGATGGTTGTGACAATGGTTCGCAGAAGTCAGGAGCCATTGAACATCATGTTTACTAATAGGCTCTCGTCGGTCGATGTCGGTGTCGCATGATTAAGTACTTATTAGCTGTTGAAACTAACCGGTTTTCGCAAGCTGTTAAGTATTAGGGATCGTATGAGGAGGAAGGGAAATTTTGCGTTGCAAAAAAGCTCGCTTACGAACTCATGTTAGTCTTGGTTGAAAGTGCGTCTTACACCCGGCTCGTGCCTTAGTGGCCTAGTTAAAATTCTGTTAGTTTAACACGTTATTGTGTTACTTCTTAAATTAAATCATCTCAAAGACAATTAAAATAAATAAAATAAAATAAAATTTGTTTATTTCCAAGAAAATACAGTCATGTATACAATTAAACTGACCTCCACACTAGGCAGATGCCTGTCCCGTGGAGGAGATGGTTCAGTCTTAGGTATCAATTAAAATAATATCATAACTTCTTACATATAAAAGAAAAACAGAAAAAACAGTAAAGGTAAAAATTACTAAGTGTTAACAAGCAGTTAAAGTTTTAAGACAAAATAAAACAAAACAATACGACAATGTTTGTAATCGGTAAGTATTGAAAATAGTGTGAAACAATGAAATAAAAATTTAAAACAAAGATATAAAAAGTAGTAAAAAAGAGTAGTAGTAGTAGTGAGTAGATATAAAGTAAGTTGTTCTTGTACAAAATTTTAAATTGACATTAAGAGAATATGTTGGTTGGACGTGTGTGTGTGTGTGTGTGTGTGTGTGTGTATGTGTGTGTGTGTGTCTATTGTGTGTGGTGTGTGTGCGAACGTGTGTGTGCGTGTGTTAAAAAGAGTATGCAAGCGTGTATCAATATGGTATCCTTATAACGTTTTCTGTATCAGAATAGGATAGGTGAATCATACACTGTACCAGTAATTTTTTTGCTTCTTTCATCGAGTGTTCCTGAAATTTATATAGGCTGATTAATCTATTGTAAATACGGGGATGCAAAAAAAATGGAAAGCGGTGAGAAAATGAAGTTTTGACGGAAGTGACAGGTATTTTGAAAACTCTGTTTGCAAGTAAAGTGTTATATTCAGATAGGTTTAATACTGTTTTATGCACATGTAGTGCAACCCTTATTAGATACAGCTTTCGAACACTAAGTACTTGCGCGTCATTATAAAGGCTTAGTGTTGGATATCTAATTGGTTTTCCTAGGGCTACTTTTAAAACAGCTCTTTGCGCTCGCTCAAGTTTTAGGAGGTTAGTCGATGTTGTACCTCCCCAGGCAAGAATGCAATAGTTTATTATTGATTGACCGAGGGCCAAATAAACTGTTTTAATAAGTGAGAGGTCAGCAGACTCGCGGAGCATTTTCATCGTGTATATCAGTTTTCTTATTCTTCCTGAGACTGCAGTCATGTGTTCTCTGAAGGTAAGCTTGTCATCTACTTGTATTCCGAGGTATTTGATTGAACCGGCTCTAGTCATCATGTCACAATTGCAATTTTGGGCTGGAATGGTGGGGATAGAACAATTAGGGCTATGGATTTTTAGGTGATTCAGCGATCTTGGGGATGAAGCAGAGGTTTTGTGGAAACATAGGAACTTGGATTTTGACGTGTTCAAGGTTAGCAAATTATGTTTTAACCACTTTGATATTAAAGAGATTCCGTGTTCGGCGGTATGTTGAGCAGCCTCCCATGAGGGCCCGTGGAAAAGTACAGCAGTGTCGTCGGCGTAACACGGGATATCAGCATTTTCTATTGGGATAGTAGAGATATCGTTAATATATAAGAGAAAGAGAGTAGGTCCTAAAATGCTGCCCTGTGGTACGCCGAAAGAAATTGGTTTCATGTCACTAAGGTACTTGTCGATTTTAATGCATTGATTTCTATTTGTCAAGTAACTTTTAAACCAGTGAAGTGTTTTATCACGTATTCCATATGCTTCCATTTTCTTTAGCAGGATGGGAACAGATACTGTGTCGAAAGCCTTTGCTAAGTCAAGAAAAACTCCGACACAGGCCCGCCCCTCGTCCAGATGATTTGAAATTGTTTTCGTGAGCGTCGATACCGCGTCTTCTGTTGATAAACCTTTACGGAAACCAAACTGTCTATTTGTTAGTACCGAATTGGTTTCGAGATAATTCACTAATCTTTTATTTACGATTCGCTCTAAAATCTTTGAAATAGATCCTAATAAAGATATAGGTCTATAATTACTTGGTAAATTCTTTGCGTTTCCTTTATGTATCGGTACGACTGCTGCTACTTTCCAGGCTGAAGGGAATACACCACTCTCAATGCTTAAATTAAATATTGTAACAAGTGGTTCCGCAATGAGTGTGGCGATGGCTTTCAAAATTTTGTTATTTATATTATCTAGACCTGGGGAACTGTCAGGATCTAGTTTTTGGATAAGAGTCAGAACTTCTTGTTTATCTGTCGGGGACATGAAGATAGAGTTCGGAGATGACCAATTTATTTTTTGTTTATTTGCTAGTGACTCCTGTGTTTCATTTTCCTGAACTAGTATTTTGTTTGCAAGGGTTTGGCCGACTAAAGAAAAATACTCATTACAGGCGTTTAACGAGTCTATTTCATTTTGTTTTATTTTAGTTAAATCTAGCGCTGCGGGTGCTGATGGGTTGCGATGGGTAATCTTATTTATCGTTTTCCATAGTTTCTTGGGACAATTTTTGTGCGCGGATAGTTGCTTTTTCTCATATTCAGCTTTTACTTTTCTGAGAAGACTATTGAAAAAGTTGCGATATCTTGAGTAAATCAGTTTCTTAGTTTCATCATTTGGGAATTGTTTTGAGATGAGATGGAGTTTGTCTCTATGTTTGGAGCACCTAATAAGCCCGGGCGTCATCCATGGTTTAATGCAAAACTTGGAGCGGCTTATGTTAATAAGTTTACTATTTTTTGAAATTGCTTTTGATATTATAGTCGTGAAGTAGGATACAGCGTCATCAATAGATTTAGTGTGTGTCAGGGGAGACCAGTCAGCAGATTCAAGTTCTTTGTAAAGTCCCGCATAATCAAATTTCAGTTTTGATCGATTTAGTGCTGCGTTTTTAGGATGTTCTGTTTTAATGCCTATCATGATGAGGTTATGGTCGGTGAGGTCAGTGGAGCAAACAATTGATTCTGCTTCAAAGGTGCTTTCAGTGAATATGTGATCTATACAGGATTTACCACGAGTGGGTTTGTTTACGTAGGGTAGTAATCCATAACGAGCAAGAAGTTCTAGATAATTTGATACATGTACTTCATCTGATGTTGCGTCTGAAATATTGATATTTACGTCTCCGGAGATTATGAGGCAGGGATTCCGACTTAAGGATTTAAGGAGATGATCTAGGGACGAAATAAAATTATCAGTATTAGTAAACGAGGGTGACCGGTATAAACCTAGAACAGTAAAAACTTGTGGTACTTCTATCTTTAAACAGTTTGCGTCAACTATATCTGGTTCAGAGACATTTGGTGACCATTTGTTACTAACATATGCAATTACTCCACCGGATTTGTTTATGTATGTTCTAGTGCAGAATGAAGTATAGCCTTCGATTTGTTTAATAGTGGAATAATCATTAATCCAGCACTCACTAAAAATAATAATGTCAAAAGGAATGTTTAATCTGTAGAAAATCAATAAGAAGTTGTCAAAATTCCGTTGCATACTCCTGATGTTTACATGTAGAAGTTTAAACGTATATTTTGTTAATAGGGGACCACATTCTTCAGGGGTTGTGATTGTATGGCATTCAATGTTGAAAGAATTGTCTATTTCAGTCATAAAATCTAACGTAGCCATAAAGAAATAATATGAATTTTAAGTATAGGTATTCCGGGTGAATATTGCCACAAATGCCACTGCGAATAATGAGGGTCCCTAAAAAGCGATATGTATTTTTTCTGTATGATGTGTATTTTGGATCTAGATGTGTGTGTGTTATTTGTGATGTGTGTGTGTGTATGAGTGAGTGTTAGAACAGTGTCTTGAGATTTATTTGCAATTACAATTAATCGTAAAAATATGATAGAGCGACAAGTATAAACTATCTTACTTAAGTTGTTCGTCAGGTTTCCCTGACAATCTATGCAGATCCTCGTGCGATCTGATCTGAACGGCTGGGCTTCCATCGCTGCCTTCGTGCTTCCTAACGTATATTTTCCCTCCGCGTGTCCAACAGTGTTTATATCCGTACTCTTTGCTCCAACCTCGTGTATCTCGAAATAACTGCCTACTGCCACTAGTCAGCCGCTCATTGACAAACATTTTCTTCTCCGATTCAGACGGAACAATTTCCTTACTGTTAAGGGTCGAGCGTCGGGTTCTTACATTTTTGAGAAATTCTTCTCTCTTCGCTCTCCGTACGAAGGAAACCACTAACGGTCGTGGTTGCGCGTTGCTGTTTTCGCCATTGCGGCGAGGCGGTCCCGCTCGCGACGCGTAGTTCACATCTTCGATTTCAAGGGCCATTCCCAGTTTTGAGGCTGTTGTTAGTACCATGTGGTACGGGTTCTCGCTTGGGGTCTCAGGGAGGCCGATAATTTCCAGCTCGGAATTAAGTGCGTGTTGAGCTTGCTGGTTCAATTGGTTTTGCAGGTCTGCAACTTGTGCTTTAAGTAGAGTGTTCTCCTTTTCCTTCTCTTCTAGGTGGCAAATGCGGACGTCATACGCATGGAGTTTTTGGGAAAGAGAGTCAAATCGGCTCGCAAAATCAGTTTGAAGCCTGGCCATGTCTTCGCGCAGTAGGCGGATTTCTGTTAACAGCGAACTCATGTCCTCTGGTTGCTTACGCTGCCCTTCCTCAGCTTTGTCGACAGGTGAGCTGTTAACCGCCGCTGGTGTCTGGTCGCCGGTGGCGAGGCTGCACTTTTCGCATGTCCAATTCGTCTTTGGTAACTTCTTAAAGACAGACGATGTTATGTTTACGCAGACGAAATGGTGTAGTGAGCTGCAGCGGCAACAAACCAGCTTTTCAGCAGGCTTCACTGGTTTTTCGCAGTCGTCACAGGTACTCATGATGCAGATTTATCAAAATATTATTGTGCAAATAAATACACCTGCGCTCGCGGCGATTCCTGGAAACACCGCTCGGTCACTAGGCAGCCAAATTTGGGTGTTCACTAAGCAGCCAAAGGGCGTAAGTGCGGCCGGTTTTGAATGCACTTACGCGTTTCACTGAGTCGGTCCGTGTTTTTTGTGTTATGTACTTTAATTTTTTAATTACACTAACTTTTATTTATTCACTGAGTTGTAAGGAGTATTTTAGTATAAGATTCGAGTCACAAATCCCATTTTAAACCAGTTAAACTATTTTTTATTCGCGGAATGTTTACAAACGCTGTTGATGCGCGGGAAGCGCGCGAGAGATTCTTATTATAATTAACTTAATGCATTAGAATATGAACCCTCGGACCTCGCCATAATAATTGAACCCAAACATGTACCTAATTTAATCAACAATCCTCCCAGCGACAGTCTAGCAGCCGCAATAAGTTCTGTCTTTTATTGCGACATTTCATCACTTGATTTTGCTCCTTGTTGTGCATAATCTAGGTCACTTTTCGCGGCACAGGGCACAGTTTGGTCGCTGCTATATAGTCCATTCGATAACACTGACCCCGGTGAAGCAATTCAACTTTAATGAGTGGCCGCAGCAATCTGCCCGACGCCTATGACATGTATCAAGGCATGAATTATGTATGCGGAGCCGGGACACCGCGGACAGAATTTCGTACTCTGAAATGTTTGCAATTTAATTCTGGTCACAATTTCTAAAGGTAAAACGCACTGACTGATCATGTTGATGGAAAACAAAAAGGCGTCATATCAATGACCTTACTTTTCTCAATCACATCCTCAGTTGTTATGTAATAACTAATAACTATATATTATAGGTAAATATAAGTTTTATAGTATATACTTCAACGTTTTCGTAACAGGCATTATCTACCTATAGCTAAACTCATTTCTGCAGTGGGTTTAAGCCGAAGATCGCATGAATACCTACGCGTCCTTTCCGTGATAACAATTGTACAAAAGAACTTTCCTAAATATTTTAGGTATGTTATTAAATTCAAAAACGTTATTATTATAATTTTGAAGTCTGACATAAATAGTCTACGAATTTAGTTCAAGAGCGATTATTCTAGACTCGCTTATCTTAGAGATATCGATGATAGATAATAGCGATGAGGCATAGGTACAATGCGTTGGTGTGGTTTATAACTGGGAATTATTATCCTTGATTAGTTGAAGGTGGATTTATTTGAATTGCTTTTGCAGGTTGGTTCATTTCATTTAAACGATGGTAATTTGTTATTAAATATTTGACACTTGATTAACTTTGCTAACTCGTTTCATGGCGGTAAATCCAGTAACACAGTATTGGTATTAAAAAGTAAAACACGTTCAGAATTTTAACCAATAAATTTCACTGTCAACGACTCGTGGCTTCATTAATAGGAAGTAGTTGTTTAACTCGTATTTAACGACTCTTCGCTTAACAGTAGAAGACAGTTTTCGCAATAGCAACACAAATAGACTCCAATATTGTTTCGAGGAACTGTTGTCTGTTAATAAATCGCTTCCTAGGCTCACAATGGGTTAGATAATGCTGAATTATGTAAATGCCTTTATTATCCCGCGGTACGACCGAGTACTTTTGATGTACATCAGAAAGGCTCGAACTCCTATGGCGCCTAGAATACAATTTAAAAAAAATCATCGTCACGGATCATCAATAGCACAGCGGGCTATCAAGTTACGTAAGAATTAAGTTCTGTCCAAACATCGAAGAAACTATCACCTAACACAAAATCAATAACGTGGAAGTCACGATTGCATCTCGATTCTCGAGACAACACGTGCAGAACTGGTTCTAAAGCAACCTGGCAACGTAACGTCTGACTGATTACATAGTTTGGAAACTGTTGGAATCGGCTTCATGTGCCGTAAGTTTAGGCAATTTAAATTGTTGATGAATCATCTAACTATTCGTAATCATACTAGACGTAAGGTCAGCAAAGCCTATTATGCAAGTTGGTCTATCGACATACCCAAGCTTTATAACAATATGACTCAACAAAATTAGCAAACTCTTTGAGTTCGTCTATATTATGAAGTTTTACTAGTGTTAATTAGTCCTAGTTTTGAGTAAATACTTGTCAACTGCGACACTCTTGACACATTAGCACCTGATTTAGGTTACCCACGTTATCTACCAAGTAGTCATAATTTCATGCATGCTTATAATGCTTCTTGTATTTAATACATCTCCATTAACTTTATTCTAAAAACATGTGGTATCTTAGAACCGAATTTGTGTCATGTGGTGCGTGGAAAACTCAAGTCATCCATTTTCTTGGAAAAGTTTTCAAGGCGACATTTCTAAATGTTTACTTCACGATAACATTTTAATTCAAGTGATTGATATGGGATACTTTTAAATAAATATATGCAAATTTATTTGTAAGTAAAAATATGTTTGCATATATGATTAGTCAGACTAGTGGGCGGTGGCGGTTCAAGACAGAATGCTTAATTTTAACCTTGACCGTGAACGCCTCTGTGGACATTACATATAAGATGGTATTGTCATCACAAGTTTTTATTCCAAGCAGCATCCTGCAAGTAAGTAAAAAATTTCACCACCACAATGTTACGCCAGTTCAAGAGTTTCAAGACAACTAGACTGTAATTTGTTATTAAAGCTACATTGTAGCTGGCGCTTTCGTACCACCAAACAAGCACCTAGCACAAGCAGCTCGAGCAAGTTGGTGAGCAATTGATCTCACAGGCAATAAAAAAGCTAAGTAGACCGACAGGGTGAAGCGATCGGTCTTGGAGCACCGCAACATTCCATAAAAGGATAAAGGAGTAAAGTGGTTCAGAAACAAAAAGACCGGACGGATCTGATGGCAAAAAATTGAAATACTGTGGGCGATACGGATTAATAAACATTGGTCATGGTTCTATAAACTATGGCTAAGTTTCCTTAGTAAGTAAGTACCTAGGTATTATATAAATCACAAAGTACTGGCCTACGCATCCACTTAACGCAAAGTCAATAAGTTCTCGTCAACTTATTATGCGCAATCGGAAATTAAAATTATCTTCGCTAATTGTTCAAAAGATCGAAAATAAGTCAATGGAATTTTGTAAACCTATTGACCAATATGATGCGACAAAGCCTCTTCTGTTAAATACATTTCTAATAATGATATAGTAAAGACACTAAAGAATTAAAGAGTAGCCACTGCGTCAAAGATTTCTGAACATACCACGACATCCACGACTTGGACTTGACAAAGGCAGTTATTAAAACAACGGAAGATGGACGACTTGAAATAAACAATCTATTGTTCCATTAATAATGTGATCAGGAAGAACAGAAATAACTCTAGGTCACATTCAGCAGGCTCAATCAGTTATAACTAATATGAATCATATGATAACAATGGATTTTAATATTGAATAGCTAAGATCCCATCGACAATGAGTCGGTATCGGTAACGATGTATTGGTATTACCTATATCAGCCGACATTGTTCGTCGTTGTAAGACGTCTCTTCCACTTTTGGAGCAGTTATAGAGATGATAAACTCTGATGTGATCTCTGTCGTCAGGTTATCATTGTGCCTGACAATACCTTTACCCATCAGGACTGTGACGTTAAATGCACTTTATACTTCCTGAACACGCCAGGAACACTTTACCTTAGTCTAACATAAAAGGCGGATGTTGTTGAATAGCCAAGATGAGTGGTAGCAGCTAGCATTTCTGCTTGGTTCAGACTTAAAGCACATATATATTACATAGCAGACGACCTAAATTTAGCACCAAAATTGTAGCAGATCTTAGAATAAAACTAAAAATAAAAATTATCGGAAATGAAACAGATTTAGTCGTAGACCCAAATAAACTTTCTGAGATTAATTCTAACCTCATTTCAGATCCTAAGAGGTTTCGAGGTCGTCATTAATCGGGTGAATCACTTGATTGTTTTAAAATAAATATGCGATAGTTGCCGATACTAATAAATTACCTATACGTTGTATAAACTGCCATAGGGACCAGTCAGAAAAAGTATGTACAATTTAATTTACATAGCATACGATAATCCCAGCGCCGGCGAACACCATTGATCGCCGATATAAATATTGTAACTAACGGTCGACGGACAGATGCGTGAGCCCGCATAACTTGTATTATGCAATCGCACAGTTGCCCGAAAAAAGTGCGCAGGGCAAAGAATACTAGACTTTTTAACAACCACACAAGGTTTCTGGCGAAGGAAAGATTTAAATGGTTAAAATATAAAACGTCTGTTAACTTTGATCAGAAAGATAGACAATTGTGGGAAAACAAGAATATTTACGAGTACGGGAATTACAGCTGTAGAAACTTAGAAAGCATACTTATTGGAGGTATTTCCACAGCACGGGAAATATATGCTGACTGTCGCGGCGTAACGGTAAAAGTTTGACAGTGTTCTTTTAAAATTTTACAAACTAATTTCACATCAATTAATGTAAATTACCACGCTGAATTTTGGAATTATTCCCACCGACAGTTACAGAAGCTTAAATTTATTAAAATCATGAATACCGTCAAACTTTCACCGATTGAAAGAAATAATTACATGTGAAAGTAATTTGACTACCACTTTTTGTGTACCACACCACTGTGGCTCAGACATGGCGAATAGCGAAATCATAACAGCGTTTAGCGTTTCGATTTAAGATAATTTGGGACTGTAAGTACTGTAAACTGTAACTGATATACCTGACAGGCATTATATGATTATGTTTATCTTTGCATCAGTTAAATTGGTTAAATAGATCAAAGCGAATGCAAAAAGCAAATACAGATTTTAGCTCGTAACGGCCACGGTGGTATTAATAGCATCAAAAAAAGAAGAGAACTTTGAAGACTTGTGTTTTTATCAGTTTACTAAATGTAGGTACTTAGGTATATGTAGGTACCTCTTTGCAATAGAAAGTTACTAGTTATTTCATCTCCATAAGCCACGATACAGGCTGTGTTCCTATTTCCTAATGTGGTGTGCAGTGCGCTGCAATATTATTTTTACGCTTTTATGACCCAAAGAATATTCAATATCATCCTCCTTGCGATTGCGTTATCCCGGCACTTGCCACGGCTCATGGGAGCCTGCATTGGACCGCTTTGACAACTTTGATTATTTATTTGATAATAATACTTATGATAAATGATAATATTAATGATGATAATCCGAAGCGTGGTTTCTTTTTTTCCGGAATAATTGCAGATATGAATGACATGAGAGTTATCAAAATAATTTTGAACCAATATCTCATGTTTTCATAACATCGATGACTATTGATTTGCTAAGCTTCAGGCGACATTATCCGACTATAAAAAGCAAAATTAAACATTTTGAAAACCCACGACGGAGACCTCATTTAAAAAGGATAAATACTTTTGGTAAAAACGCATTTTATCCACTAGTGGGTAAAGTAATTTGACCTTGAATAAAGTCAAATTAACTGCTTTAAAATTGATAAAAGTAGGTGAATCTAGTAATAAAGATGATTGACCACCTGTGGAACTACTGGAAGCAGTGATAAACGCATTTTTTGCTTTGTAGTTTCCTCGCTACAGTGAGGGGAAAAGTTTTGTGTTACACTCGGGTGCAAATGTATTTTACTTCTCGTGTGTTAAAATACAACTTTGCCCCCTTGTATAACAAATAACTATTAAAATTCCCGACTTGAAGAAACTGTGAAACAAGAGTTAAGCTACGATATTGAATGATGATTTAAAGAAAATTTGGGTAAGAGTACTTATAATCCAGTATAATCTTTTGGACTTATAATCTAGAAAAGGTACATCTTCGAGTTTTGTAGTATTAATATATTAATTTATAAACATGTTTAAACTGTTTAAAGGGGCTTCGGTATGACGATCTAAGACTTACTGAGATGACTGAGTACAGTAAACAAGTACATACAGATATATCGTAACGTATTTTACCATTTCGTTAATTACCTGCAATCATGGCCAGAATAGATAAGAAATGATGTATGTAAACGTAAACAGCGTTCAACGCACGTTTCTCTAAATTCCCTTCGAACAGAATCGTGACGCCCATCTCCGAGTAATGCCACGTTCTTTTACTTTTTTAGGGTTCCGTAGTCAACTAGGAACCCTTATAGTTTCGCCATGTCTGTCTGTCCGTCCGTCCGTCCGTCCGTCCGCGGATAATCTCAGTAACCGTTAGCACTAGAAAGCTGAAATTTGGTACCAATATGTATATCAATCACGCCAACAAAGTGCAAAAATAAAAAATGAAAAAAAAAATGTTTTATTAAGGTACCCCCCTACCTACATGTAAAGTGGGAGCTGATATTTTTTTCATTCCAACCCCAACATGTGATATATTGTTGGATAGGTATTTAAAAATGAATAAGGGTTTATTAAGATCGTTTTTGATAATATTAATATTTTCGGAAATAATCGCTCCTAAAGGAAAAAAAAGTGCGTCCCCCCCTCTAACTTTTGAACCATATGTTTAAAAAAATTCTAGGAAGACTTTCTAGGAAATTCTTTATAAAGACTTTCTAGGAAAATTGTTTTGAACTTGATAGGTTCAGTAGTTTTTGAGAAAAATACGGAAAACTACGGAACCCTACACTGAGCGTGGCCCGACATGCTCTTGGCCGGTTTTTTTTAGTTACTTGTTCCAATCCAAATGTAATGTGTTGTTCATAATGGGCTTTCGGGGAGGCTCATAAAAAATGGAAGGTAAAGGTAGATCCCAAAGGCACCGGGCGCCTTAAAAGGTAATCGCTCGCAGGTTTTTTTTTAATTTCGTAGAAGAAGGCACAAAGAGTTGAGTCAGCTGCCTGCGCCTACAGCTGGCAGGCAAGAAAAGTTTAGTCGTTTCAAAACTTTTAATGTCACCTGGCAATAAAGAACATCGTTAGATGAAATGTGTTTTGTAAACAAAGTTGCATAACATTTTAAGTATCGGTTGTCCTGATACTCCTGCTCCTGGTGTCTCGAATTTTATTATAATTTTACAATTAAGATAGACACAAGTTTTAGCAAAGTTTAATAAAGAGGTCGGAATTTTGCATACATATAGGTAATGCAATGGTAACTACAATAATATTGATTTCATGCAAGAGTTTCAATTTAATAATCCAATACTAAAAGAATGATATCGTACTGAACATGATACAAGCTCTAGCATCTAGGCTCTTATTGCCTCGCTTAGCAACCATTATCACTTGATTTGAATCAATGATGCTGGGAATCGGAGCACGTCCAACACAAAATTGGACAAACCCTATTTTATTAATTACTCCGACTGGCAATTTCTAGAACTATATGTATGTTATAATGCAAAGTCATGTTTATTAGTAAAATCTTTCAATCATTCATTCATCTACAATGTAAGTTCGTCTTTTATACTATAATACAATGAGCCACTTATATACAAAGTCATATCGAATATCGAAATAAATACAAATGGGACGAATGTTCTTGTATCGAGACTATCGAGTAACCAATTTGTTAATTTGTGACCCGAATAGATTGCAACACGAATTCCCATTTATCCTACGTTTATCGACTGAAAATAGGACAACCTGCGCGCTGATGCAACCACTATAAAGCTGAAATAGTTATTTGTTATACAAGGGGGCAAAGTTGTATTTTAACGCCGAGTGTGGAATTGAAAAACGAGCAAGTGAAAGGATTCTATAGTTGAACCACGAGCGACGCGAGTGGTTCGAGAATAGAATCCTGAACTTGCGAGTTTTTTAACACACGAGAAGTAAAATACATTTGCACCCGAGTGTAACACAAAACTTTTCCCCTCACTATAGCGAGGAAACTACAACGCAAAAAATGCGTTTATCACTGCTTCCAGTAGTTCCACAGGTGGTAAATCATCTTTATTACTAGATTCACCTACTTTTATCAATTTTAAAGCAGTTAATTTGACTTTATTCAAGGTCAAATTACTTTACCCACTAGTGGATAAAATGCGTTTTTACCCGCTGGTATTAAAGGACAAAACACGTGTTTCCGAGCTAGTGAGGGGAAAAATAATTTGTTTACGGTTCCACACTATATTTTTTGGCAACATCAAAGCAAACCTACTGAACAAATATATCTTCATCCAAATCAATTTAATAAAAAGATAAGTTTAGATTATAAAATCATAGCTCAGCAACAAAGCGATAATGTATAATCTTTTTTGCTTGAACATTGTTAAACTTCATTCACTACAGAATTATCTACTGGTACCTACCTATACTACCAACCAGGACTACTGTACAAGTGTTACACTGTACAGTGAAGTTCATCTCTTACAAAACTAACATTCCAAATATACGTACCTATACACGACCTTATTATCATTGTCTTAGAGACGTGTATATATATTTTTGACTTCTTGGCTTGTAAAGATGTTTGTGAACTCGACAGTACAATCAAGTGCAGACTTGCAGAGCTTGCAGGAATAACTAGTCCCCTGAACTGAAATTTGATTGCAGTGGGTTAACTATCTCTGCAGCTGGCTGTACCTAGGTACATAAAATTAGTCGCAGTGATGTCGAAGCTTAGACGCCACTTTCGTTTTTTTACAAGTACTCAGGTTTAACGTCTACCTGTCAGCCGCGTAGCGTCTGTGATTGCCGCCCGGGGCCGATCACCAATTTTGCCGATATGCCGCCCCTCTTATGATCAACATATCTAGATTATTTGCTCATTATACTCGTAAGTGCGAGTTGTGCTATCGTTGTAACTGTTGTAAGGGCTCCGTACACCACAAGAAGGGCTTAAGCGCCTCGTTTTTTGAAGGCACTTAAATCATTTTTGAGAATAATCGATATTCTGAACAATTTCTAAAAAAAACGAAACAGAAATTAATTTAGTTAGATTTCAAGAGATTTGGCAACTCCTTTCAGCAGCAGAGAGTGAAATTTAAGTTTTCTTTCTTTTAAGTCCGACTTACGCTTGACTGTAGATTTATAATAGGCTTTCCTGTGTAATCCATAGATTGAAGGCTATCTCGTGTATTTTTTCTGTGAATTTTTTACCTATTTTCTTAAATTACTTGACTTATAATTATATTTGAGAAAATATTTTTGAAATTTATACTTATAAAAAGCTCTTTCATTTGATATGTAACATAATTAATAGAGTTTAAAAAACTTTAATTTTTAATTTTCATTTTCACCAACCAAAAGTGACCCCTACAATTAAATTTTCTTAATTTAAATTGCTTGTCCGTCTTTGGGTCACAGGACATATGTGTGCCAAATTTCAAGTTAATCGGTTCAGTAGTTTTGGAGAAAATTGGCTGTGACAGACGGACAGACAGACGCACGAGTAATCCTATAGGGATCCGTTTTTCCTTTTTGAGGTAATCCAAACCAATAGCTTTTGTCTTTTGTTCCTACTAAAGAAGACTGTCAACCAAATCTTGGTACTAAAAAAACGGCAAATTTAAAAATAGACGGTTCAGCAGCTAGTTAATTACTTGAAACGCGTGCCTTCCTAAAACTTGGCGTTGGCGGAATCATCGACGAACCATATTCACTTCAAAAAAATATTGAAAATATAGGGGCGAAGGTTATTTTCTCATAGAAAATTTAAATTTCGCGCCTTTTTAGGGTTCCTTACCATAAAGGTACAAATAAAAGGCCCTTATATGGTGCGACTCTGTCCGTCTGTCTGTCTGTCTGTCACACTATTTAATATCTCGAGGACTACTTAAATTATGCTATCGCTTTGAAATATTTATGCAATACTTATGAACATCGTTAATGTCTACAAATTGAAAGTATATTTTTTTAAATGTATTAATATTAATTACAGAAAATGGCCAAAATAAAAGGGGGGAAAACTATAAATGTCAAATTTACTCGGGCAAGTGGGGTATCGTTACAAAAAACTCAAACTATACATATCAAAACTATTTTTTTCATGATTTTTTTCTTGTGGAAAAAAAATGTTTTTGAAAAAAAAATGAACTTTTTTTTTACTTTATAAAAAATCCTTCCAGATTTACGTTTTCAATTTGAACACTCTTGCGGGTGTTTATTGTACCTGTATTTTTTACAGAATAAAACTTCAAAGAGAGGAAAAATGGTTAAAATCGGTTCACACAATAAACAATTATCTGAATTATCCCATAAAAATCATCCTCCATACTAGCTCGCACACATTAGTTTACTTAATTTGCCGAAAGAAATCGCTGTACGTTGAACGCTCATTTCCTACATCGCATTTTTCCTGATATAATGAGGTCGCTTCAGGAGCGTCCTTACATGTCGTAAACTATTGAAGTCGAGTTATGATTTTCTTAAGACGTTGTCTAACAATAAAATTGTATATTCAAATATTACTTATGTGGGAATTGACTCTTGAGGGATTTAGTCAAGTTTGTAGAGTTATATGAATAACATTTTGATGATTCAACTATTGAAAGTTTGTACTAGGGATGTCACGAATGTCGCATGTGTCACATTCGCGAATGCGAATATTCAGAATGCGAATGTGCGAATGCGAATATCGCTGAATTTCATAAAAAAACAAAATAAAAACCAAGCAATCACTAACAACCCGCTGGGTAAAAATGCTTACTATTGGTCAAACTGCCGAGTACGAACTTTACGCCGTACGATTTTGAGCTATCTGCGCATGCGCGAGTCGACAGTCGACAAGTAGCAATTGGAGCGGCCGGCGCGGGCGAGGAACAAGCTGCGACTTGCACATATTCGCATTCGCAAAACATTCGCATCGTTTGAAGCGAATGCGAATGTTTAAAATAATGCGAATCTTTCGCATATGCGAATGCGAATGCAAATATTCGTAACATCCCATCCCTAGTTTGTACGGAACCCTCGGTGGGAGAGTCCGACTCGCACTTGACCGGTTTTTTTAGTGCTAACATTTGGTTGACCGTCTAATATTACTGGGTGACCTTAGCACAAAGCTAAAGTATTGTTTACTTACGCACATAACATACGAGAAATATTTCAAACTTGGAACAAAACTATTCAACATTCAATTCAAATTCTAAAATACTTAAAATAGACACTTACCCAATTTGACAATAAGTGAATTGAATATCAATCTACAAATCAAATGTAATATTTTCCAATTATAATTAAACTTAGCACTAAGAAGTAATTGCAGTTTTTAAAATCGAAACTTCGGAACAAAATGACGAATTTTGTTTGCTCAACTCAAGTATTCATCTGTCGTAAGTACAAAACCGGCCAAGTGCGAGTCGGACTCGCCCACCGAGGGTTCCGTACCTACAAAACTATTAGGTACTTTTACGTTACTCACATAAGTCTAAAGACTGGGCTAGGCTAGAAGTATAGGTTCTCTAATGAGCATAATTGTGTTTAGCGCCACCTCTCGACGAATTCGCGAACTAATTAGCACAGCTTGCGTGAGGTCTTTTATAACGTTAACCAAATTCAACATTTTTTATTTTATTTTAAAGTAGGTGTTTTATGTAAAATTTCGTAGCTATAAATTTTAACACCTTTATTCATAAACGTACACTAAAGTTATCCAGCCGATAAAGTTCGTTTGTCCCTTTCTATCACACCAATACGTCGGAAAGGGACAACCAAACTTTATCGGCTTGATAACTTAGTGTACGTTTATGAATAACGGGGTGAGTATTACCGTACTGTAAAAATGTAATGTATACGGATTAATGAATTTAATATAGATAGGTAATTATTGATATGTGGCAAAACGAAGGAAATTGTTTACACCTTCGCAATAAGTATCTAATGATATTTTTTTAATTTACCATGTTACTTCACGTACCTACTTAGGTACTTATTTTAAAAACTCTAAAAATGTCTATTGAGTTTCTGTCGCAGACCACCATGTGGCTTCTGCATATTCTGCGCTGTGATAGAGTTGCCATAGTAGGTATGTATATATTGTATAATAGGCAATAAGAGGCAAAAAACATATTGTGCTAAAATATTTAAAATACCTACAGTCATTTCCGAAACGTGTGAATTCATGTCAATACTTTCTTTTATCAGTATTACACGGAGTAGGTAAACGTTTCGTGGCAGCGGCAGCGCACACTGCAGAGAGCGCACGTGGACACCGGCGCGGCGCCACAGAATATATAATAGCACAAGTAAAGAAGGCCCACTACTTTGATGTTTCCGAAATGTCGCCTTTTTAAATACCTACAACATTCTTACAAAGAAACGAGCCGCACGTGCGCGGCGTCCGGTGATAGGGTTACCAATGGATCCAAACGAATTAATACTCACATTAAATGTTATATTATTATATTCAAGTCTTGAGTACTTTCTAGGTATATACGCTGTATTTATATATTTTTGTTCAAGGTTCCAACATCACAAGCCTTATTGAACTTTTCCGTGGGACTTAATCAGTAGTAGATCTGTATAAGAATATCTTTTGGTATTTATTTTATTCAATATGTCTATTTAATTAAGTATTATTAGCCATTCCACCCGCGGACATCGCTTAAAAAACCTCGCGACGTAAAGTAACAATAGAAAGTGCGAACGTGCATTCCGTGAGAATGTGCGCCACCCCTGAGTAGGCCGCGAACTCGCGGCCACAGCTCGCGGCCGCCAGGATATACTTGTAGCGCGGCGATAGGATAGCGGAGTGAGCCGCCCCTGGCGGCGCCAGCGGACGCGTCTGTGTGAGGGAGCTAGGTATGCATACAACTACAACTGCTGTAGGCACCGCCCCCCCCTCAGCGCGTCCTCTGCGGCGCGGCGATAATCACCTAGCCCTAAGGCCCTGGTTTCTCTGGCCCGTCACACTAGAGATGTGCCAAACCGAAAATATCGCAAACCGGGCTGAACGGTTTGATTTTCTACGTAAACCGGTTTCAACCCGGTTTGACCAAACCGAGTTGCTACGACGGTCCTTAGCGTAAGGTTTGGCCCGTGTGAAGCGATTCGTCAAAATTAAACACGAATCAAGTCGGTCGGGTTGAGTCGAGTCAAGTTATGCCCGAAACACATTATATAAACGTGTGTTTTTTTTTATTTATTTAAAATTAAAGTTGTGTTTGAACAAGCTAAACTAAAACTAAATTAATATATTTCATTTCATTTCACCAAAATATTCGTAATGGAGACAGAATTCACAAAATATCGGCAAGGGCGGCAACGGCAGAATAGCGGGAGCATTCAATGACAGTTGTAAACTGTTATATTTCCCCATTTATTATTAGGAAAAAGAGCCGGCCGGGCGGACCGCGAACGTGTTTCAGATTCTGGCCGTGGCGCCACTTCCGCGCGACAGCTATCCTGCTTGCACTCGCTGGCTTGCAGTTCCGATGCCGATATTGCCGGTTTCGTTATCAACATTTTCGAGTCGAGTCATGTGGGAGTGGGACCGATCGGTACGTTCGTTCGGCTGCGTTCCGTCTGCTCGTTGGAACCGGTTTGGTCAACTGTCAAACCGAGTCGGGCCGAGTTGAGCCTAACTCGGGTTGACACATCTCTACGTCACACGCGCCCGGCGGCGTTTGGATGTGAGCCGCATGTGCCGCTGTGCCACACGCTGTCGGTCGCGGGTGCGTGGGTTTTCTGACCCTTGGTCACCCGTCGTCGGCGACGGAACTCAGAAGCTCTGGTAGTCTGATTTTTGAACTGTTGTGTTGTGCTCTGATCAAAATGAATGCAAAAATACTTACATTGTAATTCTTAGAGGAAGAAGATTATACGCGACTTAATCCGTTTCCATATAAATATTGATATTACCCAAAAAAAGAGACAGTCAAACGATATTTTTGTATGAAACCGGCAAAAAGAAAGTGGAATTTTTAACTTGGTACTCAAACACTTGCATTGTAGTAAAGAAAAATTTACATCATATATTCGATTAAGTATATCGAAAACAATTCACAGAAGTACAATTCATCCATTGAATTACTATGTACTAACATACTAGAAATTACACCCCAAACAAAGTCTGTGCTCCGGCCGGCAGCGCGCGGCGCATGCGTGGGGAGGTACCGTGTCATAGAGTAAGACTTGACCAATGACCACCTAGACGCGACACTCTTAGTGTAGACCTTTTTTATACTTTTTTGTAAAATACTAACCCCCTTATTCATAAACGCACACTAAAGTTATCAAGCCGATAAAGTTCGTTTGTCCCTTTTCGGCGTATTGGTGTGATAGAAAGGGACAAAGGAACTTTATCGGCTTGATAACTTTAGTGAACGTTTATGAATAAGGGGTAAGTAGTTTAATTTTAGCACTATCATACATTGTGCTATGTTTAAGTTCTACTAAGTGAAACAAAAATACATTATTGATTTTTTTCATATACCTACTTTAATTGCCCTTGAAGAAAATCATAGGTTATTATTGTATGAAAATATCGATTACAACTCGTGTTAGAACTGTGTAGTATTCATAAGTATAACGTGAAATAAATTTAACATTTCTCTTTTATATATTACAAACAGAATATAATCACAATTACTATACTTCATTACCTACATGTCAAGTCTGTGCGATTATGATGCGATTAATCTATGATTTCGTTCAACTAAATGGCAGCGATAACTTCGCGTTTGAGGAGCGCGTGAAGCGCGTCCCTTCATTGAAATAATTACTTAAATAAAGATCGATTAACATAGCGTGTATACTAACCGATGAAATGTGACACGTCAGTTTTATTCGATTTTCTCGTATGGCTTAAACAGCATCTTGTTGCGCAGGAAGGCATTTTTACATTTTATTTGTGTGCAGGCAGAAACATAAGTCCAATGGACTTATGTTTGTAGCGCAAACGTTTTGCTCGCAGTGTCCTCTCTAGTATTACCTCAATGAGTTCATCATTATCTTTAGTGAAGTCAGTCATTTTCCATATCAAGACGCCACCCGCCGTCCGTTGCTATTGTACAAAACGAATACAGACCGTCGCGTGCGGCGTGTGACCTTCGCCCGTCGAACCACCCGCCGCCGGCGACGTTTCAAAGAAACCACCCTCAAACATTTCCGAACAAAACATTCGAACGTCGTCAGTCGCGGACCCGCGTAAAAAACCACAACACGTTCTATGAACATTGGTCAAGTGCGAGTCGGTTTTCGACTTTTCCATACAAAGAACTCATGAGCGCCTGAACGACTGTGATGGCAAAGTTAACTTTTCGCACTTTCAAGACTTTACGTATATATCTCGGAAACGATAAGAGATAGAGCAAAATGGACTTCAGATTTGGGCTGTCGTTGGCACAAATTCTATGTTTTCGTCAACAGAGACCTTTTTTTGGACCGATTTGAACAAAATTTTGCTCAGTCCATTTACAAACGGTCTTAAGCGCCTCCTTTTTAGTAGGAACTTAAGTCATTTTGGCAAATGAAAAAAAAAATTGAACAATTTCTAAAAAGAAAAAAAGACAGAAATTAATTTCTTTCTACCTGTCCATCACGCTTACAAAATTTTAAGACGTTTAGTAACTGCTTGCAGCGTCAGTGAGTGAAAATCTTAATTTGAGTTTTTTTCTCGTAAGTCCGACTTACGCTTGACTGTAGATTTCTAATAGGTTTTCCTGTAATCTACAGGTAGAGGGCTATCTCGTGTATTTTTTTGAAAATTTTACGCTAAGTAGTTTCGGAGATAAGGGGGGGGGAATGGTCATTTTTTGTCTATTTTCTTAAATTACTTCTAAAGTACCAAAATTAAAAATTAAAAAAAAATATATTTCAAATGCTCATAAAATTCTCTTTCATTTGATATATAACACAATATAGTTTTAATAACTTTGATTTTTAATTTTCAAGTTTACCCCCCAAAAGTGACCCCTATGATTAAATTTCATTTAATTAAATTACATGTCCGTCTTTGGGCCACAGGTTTACATATGTGTACCAAATTTCAAGTAAATCGGTCCAGTAGTTTCGGAGAAATCGGCTGTAACAGAGGGACAGACAGACACACGAGTGATCCTATAAGGGTTCCGTTTTTCCTCCTTGAGGTACGGAACCCTAAAAATGTAAAACTTCATTCATTACAAAGTAAGGCTTAACAGTATGACGATAAGGTGTTACGCTTAAGCTCTTTCGCCATAATTTTTCGAACATTCGCCTATTATATAGTTCGTGCATGGAAGCTCGGCGGCTGCTCGGCAGCGCTCGGCCGCTCGCGCCCCTGCCCCGCGTCCCTCGCAGCCGTGGTGCATTCGGCGCCAGCACAAAACAGAGAATTGGCGCATTTCTCAGCGCGATTTGAAAAATGTTGGTCTCATAATTAACAATTTTATTTATTAGGTTCCGTAACAAAAAGGTACAAAGGAACACTTATGGTGCGACTCTGTCTATGTATGTTATAATTTTTAATTGCCGATTTTGCCGCCCCCTGTCATGTGCCGCCCGGGGCCATGGCCCCCCCGGCCCCCCCCTCGCTACGCCACTGCTACCTGTTTATGGCTTTTCAAATAGAATACCGTAAAATGTGCGTCAACACAAAGCGCTTTGAGTACTTTCGTAACTCAAACAAATAACTGCGGAAACACTGGCACAACAAAACGTCAGTTAGTTTTTAAATGCCATTCCATTTCCCTTCACATGGAGTTCGAAATACAAAAGTTGGCGGCTGAATTAAATTTTATACCGGCCAGTATGATTCCATACGAATGTTATGATTAATGTAGTTTTATTATCACACAAGTTGTGAGAATGTATTTAAATTTCAAAAGCTGTACCATTAATTGGTCTGCGGGATCCAGCCTCCATATTAAACAGGTGCTTTGACCTGTAGACGAAACGTGAGGAAATGTTTAGATTTTTTGTTTTTAGATTTAGTTTGTTCATTAACATTCAGCCGTCGTAGTTAGTTAAAGCTTTATTGGATCCCCTATCTATATTTTAGAATGCTGTCAAAGGTTCGTATAGATAAGCATCTAAGATGATGTCTTTCTACCTAAAAGTGTCAATTATGGAAACGAATAAACATAAATAAACATAATGTGCTGTATAGGCTAATTAAATATTTATTATGCCAGACGGATATTATGTACCTATACGGAAAACTGATAATGGAACGGGTAGTTAATATTCGCGGAAATGTACATCAAAAGGCTCAAGCTCATCAGGAATCTCAGAATCTAGAAAAAACATAAGAGAAAAACCAACTCCTTGTGTATAACGCTGTACTCCTGATTAAATCTCATTGATATTCCTGGTTCTTGTTGTATTGTATGTGTTCAAAAACGCAGAAATTTTAACATCGTATTTTGACATCGTGAGTATGGCGACTGTGTCCGAGAATAACTTAACATTCACAGAAATTATATTATTTAGTGGAGACTATTAAAATGTGGTCGGTGCGGTAACCAACCTCGATAGAAAATCGGAATGGAAGCACCTCAACCCCTTAACACAACCGCAACACTTACGTGTCATCACTGTAGAAAGTTTAGGACATTTGGTTAAATGGATGATTTCTTACTCAGAACAAGACGTTCATATGGAAGTACTCTTTTAAAGCAAGACATAATTATGTTAAAGTGGGAAAAGCTTAGTAAGGATCATAAATCTCTCAGACGTACCGAGACGCCGAATGCTGAAAGTTAAGGAGGAAACAACGCAAACCCAAAATCCCGACTTTATTATTATGAGCCTATTGTGTCCCACTGCTGGGCAAAGGCCTCCCCCTTCTTTCTCCATTCTTCTCGATCTTGAGCTAAAACTGGCCAGTCTGTCAAAAAGGAGTCCAAGTTATCCCGCCATCGCCGGCGAGGTCTGCCGGATCCTTTGTTCGACTCATGGGGATCCCATTCCGTGGCTATCTTGGCCCACAAGTCATTCGGCATACGGCAGACATGTCCAGCCCAGTCCCACTTTAACTTGGCCGCTTTTCGAGCTACATCAATTATCCGAGTTTTTGAGCGCAGCGTGGTGTTTCGGATTCGATCCCTTAGTTTCACACCTAATATGCTGCGCTCCATAATATGCTGCGCTCTCTGGCAAAAATTATAGAAACTGAAGTGTTTAAAAGTAGATTGAAACCTATGAAAACTTTGTAGAAGTAGATTGTCAGCCTTTGAAAATTCCAGTAGTATGTATGACCAGCTCCAGGTGGACATAACAACACGTATATCTTTTGGGTTCATGTGTCAGCTACTACTCCGGATTATTTAATGTCAATGAATAACTGTAAGTTCCTAATAAATAACATTATTTTAAAATATGCAATGCTACCTTGTGTTTTGTGTTTTGATAATGTTATCAAATGCTATCGCGTTTCACCATCATGACGCGCCTTCGCACCGACTTGCGAAAAGATATCGCTCTGATGACCGTCTTGTTGAGTTAGTAGGTATTATACCCTTATCTTAGATAACAATAATAACTGCATTCAAGGAAACTAAATATGTTTCGGAGGAAAATTTTCGGGTAAATCGATATCATTTTACCGAGGAAATGTCTAACAGACAATCTCAACGGTTTGCTTCCTTTTATCGACTTTAAGGTTCCTAATGTTCGATCCTATTACTATTATTTGGCTACGACAGACATAACATTTTTAAATTTTGCTACAAGCAGCTCTGGCTCAGCGTTGTTTTGAGTATTTCCATCGCAAGGCGGAAACTTTAATCAAAACACTACGTAAATAAATTATACACTGAACAGCAAAGAGGAACTCGCTGCCGGCTCCATTATGAACACAAGAGTACTCGCTGCCGGGTTAAACTCTGCAATATCTCCAAGCCCAAGTTGGTTTCAAAACTCCATCTAGTAAATGTAATGTTCTTTTGTTGCCCGAGAGTAGCAATTTTAAAATGAATACTAGGTTTAATGTAGCCATTCCGCAATATTATGCCTACACCTAAATTACGTTACATAATCAAACTTTTCTGTTGCACCCGTTCATTATAAAATGAAATGAGAAAGCGTAGCAAGAATTTTAAATAAGAAACCGACCGCAGTCTTTGTGAGCGACAAACGCATGGTTTAAAACAAGTTTCTTTTGTTGATAAGGCCACAGAATGTCCGTGCCGTTGACTTATTATTGATACCGATAGGCATACGATTTAACTGCAATTACACGCGTAAACTTATTTGAAATAATAATGTTATCTTTTATTAATAGTCGCCATTAGACAACACATTAAGACTTGTCGCAAGGAATGATCGATCGGAAAATGGTAATTTTATAATTGCATCTATTATCTAGCAGCAAATCAGGTCATTAGCGATACGATAACTGCTGGCCATTAAGTGGTTATGGGTAGATCAATTCGCTGTATTCATCCTGACCTACATAATAGACAACTTGGCCTGCATTAGACCTGTCTGGTACAAAGTGTGGGTCAGTTATATGTTCCTGGATAGGTATAGGTATCTTGTGTTGATATAGAATATAAGGTAAGTTGTCTTACCCTTGAATGTGTCGTAGGCCGTGGGCTGGTACTCCTCCCGGAAGGCGTCCTGCGCGTACGCCGCGATCAATGAGCTCTTGCCCACCGCCCCGTCCCCCACCAACACACACTTAATCTTCTCCTTCTTGGCACATTTCACCTTTCCGTTAATCTGAAACATCCGATTAAGTGTCCTCTTCTTTTTGTCCCGAGACGTCCACTCGTTCACTTTATCACAACAGTTCGTTTCAGACACATCATCTTTGACTCGTCCATTCTCTTCGGCGACTTCTGAGTAGTCGTAGTCGTCGTCGTCGCGACGATCTCGCGGGATCGGGAATTGGCTGGGATTGTGGACGCCGAACACGAAGGGCCCGTCGCGGTCCGGCAGACGGTTAGAAAACCCGTTCGCCGGCGTAGGCTTCGCGTACTGAACAGTGGGAGCGCGGTACTGACTCGATAAATACTCCGCAGACGCGTGAGGATCGAACCTGAACACTAGTTCGGCTTCTCTCCTATCTAAACTCAGCTCCGGTGGCGTTAACTTATCCTGGAAGTAACTGATTTTCTCCCGAGATCTCGTCTCCTGCAATCTCCGTTCAAGTTCGACATTCGAGGGCTTCCAGTAATCTGGTCGGTATTCGTAGGGATTCGGCAGGTTCCTAGGCGCAGGTAGCGGCCGCTGAGGGCCAGTGTCGCGGGGTGGCGCGCGCGGCGGGACCACTAAGGGCTTCTGCGGCTCCGCCAGCAGCGGCCGGCGCGCGGACAGGTTCGCGTTCCTGTTGAACATGATCCCTTCTAGACTGGGCGACATTTGAGCCGTCACGAGTGTAGGCCAACACGACGGTTATCGGAGCGTGCGTTAGCGCACATAACTCGGTGTGGCTAGAGTCGTTCGCGTGAAAGTCTGCGATTCGGAGCGCGGCCGGGCGTGCGGTCGTCGCGGCGGGTGGTTCGCGACTAAGCGCCGCGAGACGGCGAGGCCGGTGGCTCCCCTCGCCCGGAGAAATGACCTGTTGCTGTTACCTTGCTCAGGTACAAACGGCCCTTCGCGAACGCAGCTGCCTGTGACGAACAAAGCGCGTCATATGGCAGCCTACCCTGCAGTCGTTCAATGAAACGCGCAATGAATGGGCCGAGACGTGGCTTGTTTACTTATAAGTTTGGCATCACGTAGGTGCCAACAATGATTTATTGTTGACCGGTTACATGCGATAATTAATGGGTCCCAACAATGCTTTAATTTGACCGACTGCCGATGCCGCACTGCTGCTGTATCTACCTATACCTAAGTACAAAGTTGATAACTAGGGAACTACTAGCCGCTTTATACAAATTTCTAAACATGTATTAAAGTTGGACTCATGTTACCTATTAGGTAGTTGCAGATGACCAACTGAACATTGAGAAAGAAGGAAAGAACCTTAACAAAATGATAACTCGTACTCGCATAGTAAACCTACTTTTCCTTATTAATGTGCAATTGTGCACCATTTTATATTTATGTTGTAGTATAGAGCAGTTACATCAATGCCTTACTTTATACTGTTGAGTCGAAGATTTGAAACTGTTATATAGCTTTATACTTTATAGCTATCCTGCATACAAATAAGAGGCAAAGAGTAGATATGATATTACTTAATAAGTCTTAGTACTTATAACATTCCATAAAAAAATTATTACTCCTTTCACCATCATGTTTCTTGACCTAAATAAGTTCGTATAAATAATCTAAGTCACAATGAAACATAAATGAAATGAAATCTCTTTTATTGTAAATTGATCAAAACATAATTCACCGGAAAATTTCGTTTTTCAGATTAACATTAACAACTAAAACGTGAAAAAATTTAAATTTTAATTGTCAATGTCAAATTCAAAACAGTAGAAGTGACACTTGAGGAGTGTGTTTTTCTCATTTGTGGTGGTGCTTGCACACGTATTAAGTTGAACTTTAAGTATACATGTTTGAGTACTACATATTCTGCAACCTACAATCGACACTCGTGCCTAAATTTAAAATTTGCTGATTTTTTCTCTAAAGCGACAGTCCTCCAGACGTGGATGCTTTCTGCGTATCGAATACACACTCGCGTTCGCGTCATCGAGTGTGGAGGGCGCTTAAGGACGTAAATGGCTTGACAGACTTTATATTATTTAGATATCAAGATGTACGCAGTACGCACGTTAGTATTTAATTTCTTGTGAGATACGCAAATACTATGTTAGTAGAAAAATACACTTCGTAATTGTCACACGTTCATTTGGTTGACAGTGACAGTTCACATGTGCATGCTTTCTTTTGGCAACATGTCAGTTGCCGAGTGGAATAAATAAAAATTCGTCCTCAATATTTATTATATAAACTACTTTTAGTAGGAGTTAAACAATAAGCAAACAAGTTCTTGTATATAATAATGGCAAAGTTCAAATTGAGTAAGTAGTAGAAGTAAATTTATGACCATTGCTTGTAATATTTCATGTGTTTGATTCCTTATAATTAGTAACTTGTTCTCTTTTTTACGTCTTGAATATTACTTGATTGTGTATTTATTCACTTGTAGAAAAGTTTTTGATTGTAGAATATTATGGATAATTGCCTACGGCATCGGCAGTTTTCTAAATTAGAATGGTGAAGTTATAGGTTAGGTTGGACATGCAATACACTGTTTATCTCTACATTACTATTTTTAGACATAATCGTAAATTTAATTAATATGTTTTATGTTTAATTCATTGAATTACATTTAATATCACAACCATCTTTACAGAAAAGCCTTCCAAAAGGCAACCAGCCCGCCTGCGCTACAAAATAGAGAAAAAAGTAAAAGCACACAACAGAAAACAGAAAAAAGAGGCAAAGAAGAGTAACAAATCTAAAAAGCCTAAACCTGTTCAGATTCCAAATGTGTGTCCATTCAAAGAAGATATCTTGAAAGAAGTTGAGGCGGTCAAGAAACACAAAGAAGAAGAAAAGCAGAAGAGAAAAGAGTTGGCAAAGTTAGAGAAACAAAAGAAATTGGAGGAGAAACAAAACAGCAAAGTCAGCATAAATTCTTTGGTGAGTATTTTGTAACACTACAATAAATTGTATGTAATTGCTATCATCATTGTAATACGATTGTGTCTTGTAGTAGTTTTCATTTCAAGATTATAACAATTTGATGAAGCCTCTAATTATATTATTTAACTATTAATATTATAAATGGGAAAGTGTGTGTGTCTGTTTGTTTGTCTGTCTTTCACGGCTAAACGGAGCTACAAATTGACATGATTTTTTAAGTGGAGATAGTTGTGATATAGGCTACTTTTTGTGTCTTTCTAAACCCCCACTTCCCTAAAATGGGGAGTAGAAGGTTATATGGAGAACTCCAATTTTCGAATTTAATGCGAGCAAAGCTGCGGGCAAAAGCTAGTATTCTTTAATCTATCTATACACCGTGTTTCACTTAACACTAAAAACCTGAAAACCGTTTGTTCAGAATCGAGAGTAGAATCGATTGAGCTATATCTTGATGGGGGTAATATTTTTTGTTTTAATTTGTATTATTAGTTATTTTTTACGTGCCCATTCTACGAATTCGTAATACAACATTGTGCATATCACATTGCTAGAGGTTGTATACCTTTTTCAGTATTTAGGGGTATTAATAATGGCTGGTTATGTGGACGATTATTTTTTCCGCTACGAATTTGACGTTGTGTGTCAGTTTACTTTTAATGTTTATTATCATAGTCATAAAAAAAAAATACGTTTATTACCATAACACAAAAAGAGTACAGCAATGGAATAAAAAAGTAATATGCTAATTCAAATTGAACTCCTACCAAATTACAACCTTGTCATTTTGAATGTTAGGTTTAAATTTGCTTACTGCGATTACCTGTCCAATTTGAAGTTTACTGTGACAAAGCTTAAGTGCTTTACAGTGACATAGCTGTCTATTGTTAAACCTTATGTCGTTGCAGTAACGTACACAAATAAATAGTTTGAAGGTTTATGATGGTAGCTAGCAATTATTTTATTGAGTGTAGGTAGAGTTAAAAGTCGAGTAGAGCTGTACAGAAAATGAAAAATTCAATTAAAAAAAATAATAATCATCAGATTAAAAGATGAACACTCTAGACACATTTGAAAAAATAAAAATCAGTTGGGGTGTCTGAGGTTTTGAGTGATACCGGAAACACGGTGTATATCTCTTCTTCTAAACATGGACTGATAGCTTTTTAATTAAGTTTTTTAAATAAAGTTGCATAGTCCAGTGTACAGTCAACCAATTGGAACCTCGACCACTCTACAACCATGTCATAATGACAAGCAGTAAGAGATTTCTTACAATCTGATTTATAACGTGTCTATGACATATTCTACAGTGGCCTAGGGTTCCACTAGGGTGGTTGACTGTACATGCTGGCAAAGGCGTCTTACCAGCACTTTCCAGTATTTTCTCTGCCTAGCTGGTTAGTTTTATTTGTTACCTTATAGAATAAAATTTCCACAGGTAGCAAATGCTGAAGCGCGTGGCAAAGTCCATGATGTCTTCAAGGGCGGTGAAGAAAATGATGATGTGGAATTTGGTAAAGACAGGAGACAAGAGAACTCATTGAAGACCTACTACAGGGAGTTTAAGAAGGTCATATCTGAAGCTGAGGTCATCTTAGAAGTGGTGGATGCGAGAGACCCTTTGGGTAAGATTCTTAGAATTCCAAAAAATTAAAATATGGTTACAATTGAAAAACATTAGTTGATTAATTATTAAGTTTATTAGTTCTTCTTGATTTCATTGATGTAAAAAAATTATAGGTATTAAGAGTTGTAATCTGGGATTTAATGTATGTTAATGCCAAATGTCCAAAATGATACCCTCTGACAACAACATTGCTAAATTTTGCTAAAGAGGAAGAGACTCTAAGCCCTCCTCCCCCCCTCATCTCGCGAGTGTAGCGTCGGGCAAACTGTATGGAAAAAGACGTCTCGTCGGCGCGGGGTCAGGCTTTGCCATACAGTTGGCCCGACGCTACGTTTGCGAGACGCTAGATGTGGGGGGGCCTATGACACCTGATTTGTGTTTATCACCAGAGAGAATTTAAACATAATACCAGTTTATCTGAAAGCAAAAGAGATGTGTGCTCTAACCATGACCGCCTTTTGCTGAAACATAACAATGGTAAAAAAAGTTCTTGAAAAGGTCATAGATGATTCCACAAAAAATCCCAAAGGGTGTTATGAATAAGCAACTAAACGCAAACATTAAAGCATTCAAACATTTGTAAGTGTTACAAGAGTTATTGGACTACTTTATTTCTTCTAGGAACTCGCTGCACACAAGTAGAAGAGGCAGTCAGAGACGCCGGCAAGCGTCTAGTACTAGTTCTCAACAAGGCGGACTTAGTGCCCAGAACCAACCTCTCAGCTTGGCTCAAGTACCTTCGCCGTTCCGCCCCAGCCGTGCCCTTTAAGGCGTCAACACAGGACCAGCAACATAACCTGGGAAGAAGGAAAATGAAACATATTGTTAAAGAGAAGGAGATGAAAGGTAATTTTTTTTAAAGAAATTGTCATTACCCTTTTTTTTCTTAGGAAAAAGACAGAGGTCTGCAAATATTCTAGTGCCATGTTCTATAAACAGCCACTTTCGAGCGTTTTACATTTACAAGTCGCGGCACGTAACTTTAGCGCTGACCGTTATTGTGCAGAAGTCAAAAACAGGTCTCAGGCGAAGGGTATGCGTCCCCATGCGCAGCTATCCCCTCCACATTTCACTTAGCACTAAAAATGTTACGTGCCGTACTTGTAGGTACATCATAAACAAAAATGTCATTTACACGCCATGATCGCGTGGGCTACTACGACCTTGAAAGCTTCACAGTTACTACAGCGTCAGGACATACTTCATCACTCGCCAATCATGTCATAGCACTTCTAGGTGTCCACTGTCCATTGTGCTGCATACGACTTTATACAGCTTTACAATTAGCCGGGCAACTGGCCGCACGCGTCTCGAGGAAAACGTCCGTGCTCATGCGCGCACGTTTGCCTCGCCCGAGAAAATTTACTCGGCAAGATGGCGGACCTCAGTCAGCTGTTCAGCACTGCCTCACGAGTCGTGCGGCCGGTGGTAGCTGGGCTATTGAGATATGGTATGGATAAAGCTTCAATTAGCAAAGAGACTAGCGAGAAGCAAGTATTTTCATTACAAGTTATTAATTCCTAAATACTTTTTTTTTATTTAATCACTTGCAGGAGGAGCATGCGTCGGTGCCGAGTTGCTGATGAGTCTCCTGGGAAACTACTGCCGCAATAAGGGCATCAAGACCTCCATCACAGTGGGTGTGGTGGGTCTGCCCAATGTTGGGAAAAGCTCCATCATCAACAGTCTGAACCGTTCCAAGGCGTGCAATGTGGGCAGCACTCCTGGGGTCACTAAGTAAGTTGATTTTGTATTATTTTATTCTAAAATAGAAGCTTCTGTTCTGGTCCATGAAGGCGCTAATGAAGGGCAACCTTCCACTGGCGCTAAAGCGCAAATGTGTGGGCCAAAGTGACTACTGGATGATTACCGAAAAAAAGAAGTAGAAATCATGATTCTCATAGATGCTGAAATTTTTAGGTTGGTTGCCCTCAAAATCACTTCCAGGTTCAACCCAGATGATAAAAAAATGTATTAAAAAAAATAACCTAAGAATATTGTTTACAGACAAATGCAGACCGTCCAACTAGACTCAAAGATCAAGATCCTGGACAGCCCGGGCATAGTGTTCACTGCCGGAGCAGAGAGTGACTCCTCTGTGGCGCTCAAGAATGCCATCCGAGTTGGCAGCCTTAAGGACCCTGTGACTCCGGCCACGGCTATACTACAGCGAGCCAACAAAGCCACTCTTGTGGACCTGTATATGATACCAGAGTTTAGCACACCACAGGTAATACAGTCATTCAAACCTCTTAACTTAAGTTACTAGACCATGAACGCGATTCCAAGCAATAGTGATACCCCTGTAAACTTGACTCCAAAGCCAAAAACGTATGACGTCATTAATGGATGCCCTCTTGAGCATATGCTTAAACCCATATGGGTTAATAAAATGAAAGCTATATTATAATATGTAATATTAGTTAGTTTTAAAAGTGGAAAAATGCCTTGGGTGAGACTTGAACTCACGGTCGCTGGATCGCTACCCCAGCACTCTGCCAATTGCCCCACTAAGACCTCACTCTTTAGCGACATCTACCGCAAGTATTACAACTCTTAAACGGCCAACGGAGTTCCAAGCGAATTTTTATGTGAATACCAACTATGGTTTTCATTGTCAACTTCTCCTAATTCCTTTTAAATGTTCTCATAGTTAAACTGCTTTATTCGCAGGAATTCTTCGCGTCGGTGGCGTCGCGTATGGGTCGCTACAAAAAGGGCGGCGTGCCTGACCAGGATGCGGCCGCCAGGATCTTGCTCAACGATTGGAATACTGGCAAGGTATGTGGTTAGTGAAAATATCACTCTGAATAGGTCCACACTAACTGAACAGCATCGCAACTATTTTGATCAACTGACTGAGGGCCGCCATCTTGCCGAGCAAATTGGCTCCGGCGAGGCAAACGTGCGCGCACGAGCACGGACGTTTTGCGCGCCAAGAATTGCCTTCGAGACTGCTCGGTTAGTGTGGACCCGGCTACTCGTAATGTCTGTGCCTCTTTGCCAAGTTACACATCATAACAAGTACACATAGACTGGCTTCCCTCGTATGCCGTGCTCGTGTGTTTACCTTTATACCCACAACGTAAGGGCAACATTCGGGTAGGGCCATAAAAATGGACTGAGCTGCAATATGTCACTAAATATGATATGTCGAGTCGATTCTATTTTGTTGGTATAAAGAACGCCAATATGAAGTCGTGTCGCCAAAGATGACAACATTGCGGCAGCGCGAGGAGCAGAGCTATTATCAGCCTTTTGTTAGATCTACATTCTGTGTAGTGCAAATATAAACATATTAAACATGTAAAATCGGGTAACTCACGTAAAATTGTCGAAGATCGCTCGACATGTTTCGCTCCGTAACGAGGAGAATTTTCATTCAACACGCGCGATGCCGATGGTATCTCGACGCAGACTGCGGGCCGCAGCTCGCTGCGACCGTAGGCTCAGCGCGGGGGTCGGCGGCGGCGTGCTCAATGAAAATGCTCCTCGTTACGGAGCGAAACATGTCGAGCAACCTTCGACAATTTACGTGAGTTACCTGATTTCACATATTTAATATGTCAGTGTCTCACGGTAGTTTTATTATAAACATAATACCTAATCTTATGATTTTTCTAAGAATCCCTCACAATTAACACAATGTTATATCTACAGGTCCGCTACTACACCGAGCCACCAGAGACGATGGAGTCAGAAATCCACGTGGACGCCAAAATCGTCTCCGCCGCTGCTGCGGAGTTCGATATAAACGCCTTTGAGGCAATGGAAACTGAGGTCATGGATGCACTCAACAATGGCAACACCACTGAAGCTATTAAGGTAAATTTAACTAAACTCAAAAGAGTTCTAGTAATAAATTGAATTGCCTTAGAGTTTCTGGCTAATTCATCTTATCTTCATGCTGTTTAGATTGTGTGTTTAATTATTGAATTTTCTTTCACAGATCACCAGCACCGGCCCAGTCAAAGCCCTAGACGAAATGCAAGTCGACGAGGACGAATCGAGTCTACTCCCAAAGACCCTCAACATACGTTCCAAGTTAAATCAAAGATCATTCAGAAGCCAAACGTGCCAAAGTCGACCCAGAAATGCTTCTAGAGGGCAACACCAAGTTAAACAAACTAAGAAAACAACAGTTTAAAAAAGATAAGAAGAAACACGCAAGGAACGAAAAGGTGGCTGTCAATCTAGCGGGTGTACTAGAAAATGTCACTTTAACGTCTTTTAAGAATAAGAAGGACGATTATAACTTTAAAGAGGACTTTGATATGTAATAACTTTGAATAAAAGTTAAGTTGTATTCAAATTTAGTGTTTTTATTAAAATTTGCTCTTGGAAGAAAAAGTCGTCCAAAAAAATTAATTATTGCAAATCATGACTTGTTCTGAGATAGCAGGCTAAAACCATTAGGTAAATTTACAGATTACAAATTATTTTCATACGGAAAGTTTATTCATTAAATTATTTTACTACATACTACTACAATATTGGACTCGAGAGCGGACAAGCCGTGTTGACATTACAACACGTGTACTCGTAGCAGTTAGCTCATTGAGCGATACACGGAAATAGGCTAGTTTCCTACTAGTCACATCAGCTTCTTTTTAAGAACTGTCAAAACGATTTGCTAATATGGAATTACTATGAGTATAATACTGAGGAATGACGTCACGATCAATTTATTTACTTTATATCTTTCTCTTTGACTTATTAAATAGGAATTATGTTTAAAAATAAGTACTGTCCATATTCTTCTTCTAATTATGTGGTGCTTTATTTATTTCGTACACTGCATAAAATATTTTATTTTAAGTATAGGAAACTGGCCTATTATGCACGTGTAGATATTGTGCAACAGCCCAATATCTGCGTCCATTTGCAAGTATGTGTGGGTTCAAGAGGTAGCGAGTAGCGTGAGTATTCAATACAAATCGCCCGGCACATCCGATCTCCTTCCTTTCTATATCCATTATTCGTAATCTTCCTGCCGTAATATTTTACAGTTTTGTTTAGATTAGATAGGCATGAGACGAATGATGAGAGAAGACTGCATGTGAATGAAATGAGAATGTTGCGATGGATGTGTGGTGTGACAAGACTGGATATTTAGGATTCGGAATGAGTATATAAGAGGAAGCCTGAAAGTAGCGCCAGTGACAGAGAAATTGAGAGGAAGTAGATTAGCATGGTATGGGCATGTAATGCGGAGGGATGAAAGCAATGTTATAAAACGAGAGGTAAATATGAAAGTGGATGGATACAATGGTAGTGGAAGGCCTAAGAAAATATGGATGGAATGTGTGAACAACGATATGAGAGTGAAAGGTATTAGTATGGAAATGACGGCTGATAGAGAGAAATGGAGGAAGATGATCTGCTGCGCCGACCCCAAATAATGGGAAAAGGGCAAGGGAATGATGATGATAGGTTCGTTCGGATGCGTCAGAAACAGGTAAACTGGCTATAAATGCTTTTCACGATATGCCGGATTTTAGCATCGGCCGCAAACAGAACAGATACATCGAAAATATTCATTTCGTAACGAATTATTTACACCTAAACTTTCCATTTGTTCTTCAAGTATAATGGCGAAACAAATCAAGTTATACACAATAAATTTACAAGTTTACTCCATGAAATCGCATGTTATTTATTACCAGCAGGCTGCATAAGTAATAATTCGTCTGATCTGGCATGAATATTTCGCCCTGGTAACGGTGTAATATTTATGCATTTCATGACATGTGCGTGTTGTAGTCAATGAACCTGCACGGGTAGCATGGTCGCGCGATATTATTATTATTATTTATTTAATTATTATAATAAAAGGTAACAATGGTATAAAATATACAGTGCTCCACAAAACTAAGTTATAAGTTTGACTGTGGAGTCAAGAAATCAAATAATTCTAATGGTTAACAATCAGATATCATCAAAATTCACACTTGAGAAACATTAAAATAACATAAACATAAATGCAGGAGGACGATCCCTTATAGAGTTTCTAAGAGATACTTTTTTAGCCGTCTTTTGAAGGTATTTTTGTTTTGTTCCTGTGTTATGTCACTTGGCAATGAGTTCAGTAAGTAGGGTATGCGTTTTTTAAGTGTCCTATCACCGTAGTAATTCGACACTCTAGGAACTACATATTTGCCTGCTGATACGGCTCTGGTGTTATGGCTAGATAGATAGACGATAAAATATTAGGCCGTCCCTATCGCACTATTAGTAAGTGCGATAGGGACGGCCAGATGTTTTATCATTTATCGCGCGACCATAATTGCCTGCCTGATTTGGTCGGGTCACATATACAAAGGCTGCGTTCAGCCGTTCAGACCCCGTAGCCGAATGGCATTTCTGCGACGCGAAACGAAATCGAAACGCCGCGAAAGGTAGTCTGGGTCTGTCGCGCCAATACGCAAGAGCGATAGAGATAGATAGCTACGAAAGAGATATTATCGTGAGCGTTTGTGCATTCGGCTACTTACACAAAGATACCTATGCGACGATGCGTAGCGAGATTCAGTGCGCTTTTGTACAAAGTTACATACATAAACAGAGTAGCACCACAAGGGTTCCTTTCGTACCTTTTTGGCATGGAACCCTAAAAAAAATAAGTGAACGATTTGGGCAAGGATCTTGGCACTTCCCTGTTGGAAATGCAGCCTTTAGGTATTTTAACAAAATATCACGACCACCACGTGAACGCACGTTGTGAGGAAGGTAAGGGAATAATATATCCATATTCCATGCTAATATTATAAATGGGAAAGTGTGTGTGTCTGTTTGTTTGAAACGGAGCCATGAATTGATATGATTTTTAGGGTTCCGTAGTCAACTAGGAACCCTTATAGTTTCGCCATGTCTGTCTGTCTGTCTGTCCGTCCGTCCGTCCGTCCGTCCGTCCGCGGATAATCTCAGTAACCGTTAGCACTAGAAAGCTGAAATTTGGTACCAATGTGTATCTCAATCACGCCAACAAAGTGCAAAAATAAAAAATGGAAATAAATGTTTTATTAGGGTACCCCCCCTACATGTAAAGTGGGGGCTGATATTTTTTTTCATTCCAACCCCAACGTATGATATATTGTTGGATAGGTATTTAAAAATGAATAAGGGTTTACTAAGATCGTTTTTTGATAATATTAATATTTTCGAAAATAATCGCTCCTAAAGGAAAAAAAAGTGCGTCCCCCCCTTCTAACTTTTGAACCATATGTTTAAAAAATATGAAAAAAATCACAAAAGTAGAACTTTATAAAGACTTTCTAGGAAAATTGTTTTGAACTTGATAGGTTCAGTAGTTTTTGAGAAAAATACGGAAAACTACGGAACCCTACACTGAGCGTGGCCCGACACGCTCTTGGCCGGTTTTTTAAGTGGATATAGTAGAAGGGATGGAGAGTCACACAAGCTACTTTTTGTCTCTTTCTAAACTCCCACTTCCCTAAAATGGGAGGTGTAAGTTTGTATGGAGCATTCCGCAATTTTCAAATTTAACGCGAGCGAAGCCGCGGGCAAAAACTAGTACATTCGTACAGTCAACAACACAGCTGTGTATACAGACAAAGTGCCAAAAATATGTATACAGAACTTTATTACCTGTACATAAAGGTGTGTATACATATTTTTGGCACTTTGTCTGTATACACAGCTGTGTTGTTGACTGTACAAGGGAAAATCTCTTCAGAAGTGCAGGGACAAGACAAGATGGTTTTGACACAAGATACATTTCCTAGTGTTGAAATAACTATTTTCAAGTTTCAACAGTAAATGCTAATTTGTAAATAGGTAGGTATTATGTACCTACTTTGGTACCTACTAAGTTAAATGTCGATTTTTTATCTAATTGAAGCCAAGGATTAGGTATTTGGGATTTACATAGGTACTTCATACCAACTTCATACTACGCCATCTAGTTTTAAGCCTAAAAGGCCCATACATTTGAAATTGAAATTGAAATTTCTTTATTGCCACAGAAACGAATTAACAAATTAGCAAGTAGGTACAAAAAAACTTAACTAATACTAAATTAAATCCAAGTACTAAATTTAGACTTTAAAGTTAATAATTGGATTACGGACATTTCAGGGATTACGCTTTTTTGTATGGGCTTTGTCAGTCCAGTATTAAATGGTTCTTGGTAAATACTAAAATATTGTAAATAGAGGTAGGTAGGTATTATGTACCTACTAAGTTAAATGTCGATTTTTTATGTAATTTTCATTTCATTTCTTTATTTCTTGAACAATATAAATTGTGTTAGAAAAACTTACGAGCTAAGAACATGCTTATGATGTAAGAGTGGACATGTCAGAAAATTGAGGATGATTAGGTCGAACCGGATTGGCTAGTAACTGAAAGAGTTTCACCAACTGTACAAACGTGTCGTGTCAACGCTCAATGCTATCGTGGTAATAATTTATGTACTGATAAGCATCCAGTCGTTATCATTAAACGCTGCACATACTACAATTCTTTACAAAAAAAAAATACTAATGTATTGATGGTAAAAAAACATGAACAATAGTTATTTGTTTTACAAGGGGGCAAAGTAGTTGTTTAACCGCACGTGCCTTTATTGATTCCCGAGCAAGCGAAAGATTCCAATATTGAACCGCGAGCATAGCGAGTGGTTCAAAAAGTGGAATCTTGAGAGTTGCGAGGGTTTCAAGGCACGAAGGTTAAACAAACTTTGCCACCGATTGAAACATAACATTTTTCACCACACCAACACGAACAAAATACTGACTATAAAACATCTAACTAAATCAAATCTACCAATCTATTCAATATACAGCCAGCTCAAAATTACTTTGCACTTTTGTGGATAAAATGCAATTTTGCTATTCGTTTTCGAACAGCAAAATTGTTCTTTACCAGTTGGTGTGGTGAAAAAAGTAGGTATTCTAACTTATTTCTCTATGCCCTGACTGAACTATGTTTCTCGCAATCGTAGTAAAATAAAGCTCTTCTCGCGATTTTGTCCTTCTCGATTAGCAAACATCGTAATCAACTCACAGAAAATCTTAACAAATTAAGTATATGGGTAAGATAAGTACAGGGGGACAATTTCAACTAGCGGGTAACGATAACTTTTTTTTTTATGGGATAGGAGGCAAACGAGCAGACAGGTCGCCTGATGGTAAGCGATCACCGCCGCCCATGGACACCCGAAACACCAGAGGTGTTGGAGGTGCGTTGCCGGCCTTTAAGATGGGTGTACGCTCTTTTCTTGAAGATTTGAAGGTCGTATCGGTCCGGAAATACCGCAGGCGACAATTCATTCCACAGTTTAGCTGTGCGGGGCAGGAAGTTTCTGGAGAAACGCACAGTTGAGGACTGCCAGCCATCTAGATGATGACGATGGAAATGTTGTCGCGTAGGGCGATGGCGGAAAGAAGCGGTAGGGAGGAACTCTGCATAGCTGAACTATATTATGTTTCTCGCTTTCACATATAACCCGGAGGCAACCTTCAAATTTAGGGTGAACAGGGTGGCTAGCCGAATGGCACAATCGCTCACGAAACGCTCACGAAACGAAGCGCTAGTAGATATCTATCTCTATCGCGCTTGCGTATTGGCGCGACAGAGCCAGCGGCGTATCGCTTTCGTTTGGCGTCGGAGAAATGCCATTCGGCTACGGGGCCAGGCATCTTCTGGGCGAGCTCACTCCATCGTAGGCCACGTCTTTGCCTTTGGTTAGTCTGTGGCAAAGAGTAAGTGCGTTTTCACATTATCCGATCCGATATCGGATGTCGGAAGGATTTCAAAGGCAAAAATCAAAAATGGCGCCTTCAATGTATGGGATGGTCCTACATCCGATATCGGATCGGATAATGTGAAAACGCACTAAGCCCATTTATAATTTAAAAAAAACCGGCCAAGAGCGTGTCGGGCCACGCTCAGTGTAGGGTTCCGTAGTTTTTCGTATTTTTCTCAAAAACTACTGAACCTATCAAGTTCAAAATAATTTTCCTAGAAAGTCTTTATAAAGTTCTACTTTCGTGATTTTTTTCATATTTTTTAAACATATTATGGTTCAAAAGTTAGATTTTTTTCATATTTTTTGAACATAGGGTTCAAAAGTTAGAGGGGGGGGACGCACTTTTTTTCCTTTAGGAGCGATTATTTCCGAAAATATTAATATTATCAAAAAACGATCTTAGTAAACCCTTATTCATTTTTAAATACCTATCCAACAATATATCACATGTTGGGGTTGGAATGATGTTGGGGTTGGAAAAAAATATCAGCCCCCACTTTACATGTAGGGGGTACCCTAATAAAACATTTTTTTCCACTTTTTATTTTTGCACTTTGTTGGCGTGATTGATATACATATTGGTACCAAATTTCAGCTTTCTAGTGCTTACGGTTACTGAGATTATCCGCGGACGGACGGACGGACGGACGGACGGACGGACGGACGGACGGACGGACAGACAGACATGGCGAAACTATAAGGGTTCCTTAGTTGACTACGGAACCCTAAAAAGTAGGAGACAAACGAGTAAACGAATCGCCTGACTGTAAGCGATTATTACCGCTCATGGACGCCTGTAATACCACAGAATACAGTCATATTAGTACAAGCACAGAATACAAGGTAATACCAAAGTTGCCGGTATTTAAGATGGAGGTATATTTAGGATTCGGATGGCACGAACTAAGCCCGAGCAACTACTATCTTGTTCAATATAAACCTATCCATAAATTTAGTTTAAAAAAAAACGAGATTCCAAAGAACAATTTGGTCAGTAAAGAAAATAGTTATTTGTTATACAAGGGGGCAAAGTTGTATTTTAACGCCGAGTGTGGAGTTGAAAAACGAGCAAGTGAAAGGATTCTATAGTTGAACCACGAGCGAAGCGAGTGGTTCGAGAATAGAATCCTGAACTTGCGAGTTTTTTACCACACGAGAAGTAAAATACATTTGCACCCGAGTATAACACAAAACTTTTCCCCTCACTATAGCGAGGAAACTACAACGCAAAAAATGCGTTTATCACTGCTTCCAGTAGTTCCACAGGTGGTAAATCATCTTTATTACTAGATTCACCTACTTTTATAAATTTTAAAGCAGTAAATTTGACTTTATTCAAGGTCAAATTACTTTACCCACTAGTGGATAAAATGCGTTTTTACCCGCTGGTATTAAAGGACAAAACACGTGTTTCCGAGCTAGTGAGGGGAAAAAATCCTTACACACCCACATAAGTAAGTATTAGGCATATACCAAGGTACGTATGCATACGTAATCGTAATATCCTACTCGACTCCACACCTTAAAATATTGCAGATCAGTCACATCAAGCTCCATCAAAGGAGTAAAAGTAGTTTTGTATGACGATACCACCTCTACCGAACTACTTTTACTTATGTCACTACTCGTATGTATGACAGGCATGGTTTCTGTTGTGATTATGATACCAGATACCATCCAGATACCACGTAAGATTACAAGTCTTCGTAATGGCATTACACGACTTTAGAGTCTCTCGGACCTTTTCTAACACGTCTGTAATTATATATTTGTCCTGTTCTAATGCCATGTGCGTCGCCGATTGGCGAGAGTCAGATTAGCCTTGAAAGTTTTGGAGCAGCCGCTGTCGTTTTTATAGTCTATCAAATTTACATCTAACTTTGTACTTTAGATTGCAAAAAAATGTGCTATAAATTCGGATACTATACATTATTAAAAGAAATAGTATTTAATTTATTTCGCAACAACTACGTATGAATTGGATGAAACAAGGCTAAATCAAATTTTGTACTTTCCCGCAGTTTCCGTAATTTTATGAAGCAGTGTGTTCAATTCTTATTCGCTACACGCCATCCAATAGCGCGCTTCCATCTGTCTGGCGTAGTATAATGTCATTTTCGGCGTTATTGAGTTTACCTCTCTGTCGCACTTATAATAAAAGTCCTATTGCAAAAGTTGTCTCTCTCTTTCTGACGTAGCGTCACTCGGAGGTACAGACACCGTATTTTATTGCCATCTCGTTTACTTCCACGGAAATCGAATTGGCGTGGTTGTGTCGGCTGTCCAAGTCGTGTCATTCCGGTTGATATTACAAAACAGAGGTTCGACGACTTTTCATTTTATTCGTGGCCAGTCCTTTGCGAGTGCGGGTGGTATAGTGAATCAAAATGAAGTCTTTAGTATTAGCATTTGTCAGTTTTCTGGCAATTTATTCAGTAAATTGTGAGGTGTATTATGAAGAAACGTTCCCCGATGGTAAGTGAATATATTTTTTATGTAAAATTGGATAGTTTGGTAGGGACGCGCCGGTGCCGCGTGTGCTTACGTCTATCGATTGTCCGCGGCTCCAGTCGCCGGTTATTTTAGGGAAATAGACGCTAATTCATTGTGTTCTTTCGTTGCAGACAAGTGGGAATCAGAATGGATCTATAGTGAGCACCCTGGAAAGGAATTCGGCAAATTTAAGTTAACTGCTGGAAAGTTCTACAATGACGCGGAGGCCGACAAAGGTAAGCCTTTCCCAATTAGTTGAATCACTTGACTCTCGGGAACCAATTAAAATTGAGTTTTAATTAAGCTAGTCGAGATTAATGTATGATTTCCTCCCACTTTCGTACTTTCAAATTAAAGTGCCCGCCCATGTACCTAGATGCCGAGCTGGCTTCATACTTATGTTTCCCTGGTGCTACAGGTCTGCAAACCTCCGAAGATGCCAGGTTCTACGCTCTGTCCAAGAAGTTCAAGCCTTTCTCGAACAAGGACAAGCCCCTGGTTGTTCAGTTCTCGGTGAAGCACGAACAGGACATTGACTGCGGAGGCGGTTACCTGAAGGTGTTCGACTGCAAGCTGGACCAGAAGGACATGCACGGAGAGAGCCCCTACGAGATCATGTTTGGCCCCGACATCTGCGGACCTGGCACCAAGAAGGTATGCTTTTCTAACTCAACTTTTCTTATTAGATGAAGTTAAACATGTTACAATTCACTAATATGCCACTGAAATAATCTGATTTCAAATTGAAATGATGGCTAATTTGAAAAAGCTAACCATTCTGTTTACCTTCATCTAATTCATGAACTGTCTATATTACAAGATAAAAAGCAACAGGTCTAATAAATTGTCATTTTTAAACATGTATTGTGTCAGTTGGGTAGAGGTAAATTGTCATATAGGTAATCATGATAACAACCATCCCACCGTGTGTAAAAAGTAACACACACACAAATAGTCTCATTGTAAGCATAACTATTAGATATTAAGCAGATTCATCAGATTATCTACTTTTATAATATTTAATACCATTGCTGGGATCAGCCTCTGATGAGTACATAATTTATTTTCCAATTCTCATTGTATTTTGAGGGCATCATTAGTTCTAATATTACCAACTTTATAAGTTAGGTACTGATATCTTATCTATATATCTAACTGAACCACACTGTCCCCAAAATAACAGATTTGTACTTATAAAAATATGTTCCATTATATTCCTATGATAAAAAAAATAATTGCCCTTATTATACTAGTGACCTTCAAAATATACCATGCATGTCACTAATAGCTCATTATAGATGTTTTGTTTGATCATGAATTTGTGATCACTGCCATCTGTTCAAACTGTTCTCTTTGACATATATTAATGTATTTTAAAACTAAATAACTTTCATTAGTAGCTATGATAATTAAAAGTAACTTAACTAGAGCATGATTCATGAAAAGTGAAAGTATGATCGATTTATGTTAAAAACTTTGTCAAGGACTCAATAAGTATAGTATTTAGTCAATTGATACAGATAAGGGATAGCAATGATAGCATTACCTAATTATTATCAGTAATGATAATGATGATTGTTAATAGTAGGGATTTTAGTCCTGACAAAATTGAATCCACACTTAAGAGCCAACCTGTTATTTATATTGAAGAGTTGCAACTGAAAAGAGGCTCTTTTAGGAGTCAGTTCTGAGAACTCGAGAAAGCCAAACAAGATGACTGATATAAATTCTCTATGAAGTAAGTTCCAATTTAATTCTGTTGACAAAGAAATAAGTCTTCAAGTGGAGATAATGCTGCCTATGCAGTTGTAGGTTGTTGCCTCTGTAATGTCATGTCAAAATGAATTATTTCTTCTAAGGTACTTGTATGCTATATCCTTTACTGAGGTGTGCCATAATCTAAAGAATGGCATATTATGTACCGCATGTAGGGTAGGACACCGAAAGACCTATGACTGTGGGTGTAAACTGTCACATGCGGCTCTCAAAACTCTTACTACCGATCTCATAAAGACCAAGATTTAAAACGTAACGACTGCGTTATTTCCACAAATAAATAATGGTTTGTATAATCGCGTAAGACAATTGCATTGTTCCTTGCGGCATCCACGCACCGGATATTGCAAGTGTTGCAACACCGATCCGGTCCTAATTGTTCTCGTTAATCGACCGTAACAGCCTTATCAACTTTCCTAATATCTTATATTTACGATAAATGCGCGATTGGACGTGACAACAACGGCTGATTTTTTTAGTTCGTTAATTGTATTGTAACATATCTAAATTGCCTAATGATGAATTATGCTTCAACTGATGTAAGATTTAGTTTCTTTAGGAATTTAAGATAAAAACGTCCGTATGACACTCAGTAACCGCCTTATTCATAAACGTTTCCTAAAGTTGATAAGCCAAAATTGCTTGTCTCTTTCTACCAAAAGGAAGATACAAACGATTATTATAGGTTTATTAATTTTATTAAACACTTATGAATAAGAGGGTAAGCCTTTTGTGTGGAAAGTCACAGTTGATAAACCAATGAATCCTTTATTAAAACTCACATTTAATTATTAGTTATTGTTATTTCATATACATAATTACTATAGGAAAATAGGCACAAGGTAATTCAACAATAGTTTGACATGAGATAGTTGAGAGTATTACATAACGAGTACCTACAAAAAATTGCCGGCATGTTTGATTTCAGTCATTAATTTGTTATTTAGTAAGTTAACAGACTAAAGAATGCTTACAATTTTGTAAAATACCTGAATATCTTCGCATGACTACGGTATTATCACAATCGCTACAAGTCGATAGAATATAATTTATCTTCGAAGTCCGACTCCGATAGTTTTTTTATGGTTTCGCCGTTGTCGTAATTCGCTGATAAGCACACAGTTTTTCCTAAATAAGAGAGCTATACGTATGAATTTGTTAATAAAATGTATTGTACTTTGGAAACAGTATCATTATACTGTAATGCATTTACATTTACTTCCAGGGGGTATGGCGTAGGAACCAACATGTATGAAGGCGTTTTAAACAATGTGTCACTAACCACATTTGCCAGTCTTTTTTAATCAACAAGATAGGCGTGTTTGCTTAAACACTTATGACAGTAACACAGTTCGTTCACCCGAGTCGTCAGTAACGGTACGAGACGCGAGTTAGTGAGTGGCCAAATACGTTTCATAGATGCCATCGGCGCTCCATTCACGCGGGTCAATGGCCAAAACAGCATTGAGAATTGGATTCTCTTTGTGAGAACACGTGCCAAAAAACTTTTTCATTAAATGACCTAGATTGAAAAAACGGAGACGGTTTCTGAATCAGCATAATTCATACTTATTGTCTGCATTCAGCAGTCGCTGAGGTTACCCACTCTTGAGGTAGGCAATATCAGCGATATCGATGTAACCGTTAAAAATATCGTAAAACTTGTAAATTCAATTTAAGTGCTTGCAACAGTAAATTACCATTTATTCGTTACCGGTCCTCTATTTTAGTATTAATGTGAATAATTTCACGGATGGCATGTTAAGTGTTGAAAGTTTAATATTACCAAATTCTTGTTACAATACTTATACACACATTAGACACAAGAAATACATGTGCACTACATTACATGTGAATCACTATGTGTTGCACTAATGGAAGTTGTAATTAATAATGATTAGGCACCAACTTATAAGAAACCCGACATTTTAATTCTAAACGTAGATATTTGGAGAATGGCTATGTTCATTTTGATTAAACATCCCATCCATATCATATCAACAATAACCATAACTAGAAACCTTGTTTAAAAAAAACGCATTCAAATTGGATCACCCGCTTAATGCTCTGGTCCCACTAAAAGCGAGTAAGCGATATCATCGAGTCTCTTGAGCCATGATGTCTCACATAGACAGACATATCTGTTAAACCAATATTCCCTTCTATTTGCGTTGGGAATAAAATAATTCTTTAAAATGCCAGCAAATAGGTACAAAATAAACAATTTTTTACGCCTTACCTCATTTTAAAATTCCTCCCGATTCCAGGTGCACGTGATCTTCAGCTACAAGGGCAAGAACCACCTGATCAAGAAGGACATCCGTTGCAAGGACGACGTGTACACGCATCTCTACACGCTGATCGTGAAGCCCGACAACACGTACGAGGTCCTCATCGACAATGAGAAGGTCGAGTCTGGCGATTTGGAGGCCGACTGGGACTTCCTGCCACCTAAGAAGATCAAGGTATGGTGTATATTAAATCTCTAGCATGTTAACCCATTGGGTCGTTTTCGATCCACTGCAGAAAGCGCTCATGCAAATTAGTAGGAGAATAAGTCTGGGACATCTATGGATTAAAAGCCGGTAACTCATCTAGTGTAGCGGTAACTGCCTAAAGGCGATACGTCTGCTCGTTAGCCTTCTATATCATAAAATTATATTTGCCATTAACCTACTAGCTTTTGCCCGCGGCTTCGCTCGCGTTAAATTCGAAAATTGCGGCATGCTCCATACAAACTTCCACCCCCATTATGGGGAAGTGGGGGGTTAGAAAGTGAAAAAAGTAGCCTATGTCACTCTTCACCCCTTCAACTATCTCCACTTAAAAATCACGTCAATTCATCGCTCCGTTTTGCCGTGAAAGACGGACAAACAAACAGACACACAAACTTTCCCATTTATAATATTAGTATGGATTTTGTTTGTTGACGTCTTTGGCGGTCAAAAGGTTAACAATATTTTCTTAACAAATTAATTATTCTACGAAAATGACGGTCAAATGAAAAACGTAAAGGTCACATATAGATTTAAAAAAAAACACGGATTATCTATTAGCTATCTAGCTGAAGATGCAAATGGGAAAACCCCAATACTCCCATGTGTGATTTTTTTAAATATTTTTATAATTTTCATCCCAAATGGAATTGTCGAAGACGTATGATTCTGCTACAAAGCAAAAAGCATCTGCAATGATTGAACATTTACCGTGTTTTATGTACCTAGTTATTATTAGTCAGATCAATACCAAGTTAAGGTCATCCCCTAATGACAAAAATTAGGATTTGTTGTTTAATTCACGTATTTTTTTATCATAGGATCCCGAAGCCAAGAAGCCCGAAGACTGGGACGACCGCGCCACCATCCCTGACCCCGAAGACAAGAAGCCCGATGACTGGGAGAAGCCTGAGCACATCCCCGACCCTGATGCTGCCAAGCCTGATGACTGGGACGATGAGATGGACGGTGAATGGGAGCCTCCCATGATCGACAACCCGGAGTACAAGGGCGTCTGGGCACCCAAGCAGGTAGGACACAACTATTACACTGTAGTTTAGACTAAGGAACAGTTGCATCAACCACATTTGACAGACACATCATCGTCACGCAGCAGACGTCTATGGAACTTCCCATACAATAAAATTTAACAAGTGCTTTAACGGTGACAGACGGTTTGATGCAACTGGCCCTAAGGCAACAAACTGTTTGAACGCCGATAAAAATCTCTATTTAAACATGTGTAACAGTAGAAACACACAGTACAGACAATAAATATTACGTACTGAAATTGATAATGGAAGGAAAAATTGAAGGGAAGCGTGGCTGTGGTAGAAGGCGCATATCATGGAGTAGGAATATAAAAGACTGGTTAAAAGTGAAGAGCATAGACAAACTAATTCGCATGACTGAAAATAGAGAGACATATGGACATATGGTCGCCGACCTCCTGGACGGAGATGGTACATGGAGAAGAAGAAGAACAATAGAAACTTGCCTCACAAAATAGTGCAGCAAGTCCGGCACAAAATGTCATTTGCACTGTAATTTTACCCATATCAACACTCAATTTACTGATTGTCAATATCCGATGTATAAAACAATGACTCAAATTGTGAATGTTGTTTGTGGCGGAATGAATGAATGAGATTCTTAAAAATATCTCTAGTATGAAAACCTTTGCTAATTAGATTCTCAATCTTCCACAGATCGACAACCCCGCGTACAAGGGCCCCTGGATCCACCCCGAGATCGACAACCCAGAATACACCCCTGACCCTCTCCTGTACAAGCGCGACGAGCTGTGCTCCGTCGGCCTGGACCTGTGGCAAGTCAAGAGCGGCACCATCTTCGACAACATCCTCTTCACCGACGATGTAGAAATAGCCAAGGAGCGCGGAGAGGCCATCAAGAAGACGCAAGAGGGAGAGAAGAAGATGAAGACTGAGCAGGATGAGGCGGAGAGGGAGAAGGAGAAGGCTGAGAGGCCTGATGATGAGGAGGATGATGAGGACTTGGATGATGAGGCCGGTGATGCGGCGCCTGTGGTGAGTTCACTATTTTATAATAGCTCCTTCAGGGGAGCAACGCGCCACATAAGTGTTAACTTTGTCATTGCTCGCTTGAAAGCGATAGTATACACTAAGATTAGCACAGACTGTAAGAGAAGTGTAAGTTGAAGTAGCGCTAAAGGCATTGAGACGCGCAACGTAATTCAAGCTATCAGCTCAGGCGATATATCAATCGAAATGGATTCATTAAATTAAAACTACACCACGTAGATAAATCTGCATTGAATCAAGCCAATGACTATACTTTCTCTTTTATGTAGGTGGATGATTGATAATCTTTTTATTTCACCACGACACTACTCAGTCATGCAAATAGTTTCGAAATTTGCTTGAGCTGCAAATATGTAGTCAAGATGTTAGGTTCTGAGTAGTTGTTTTTATTTGAAATTATATTTCTTCATTGTTGATTCGAGGTAAAAGACAAAGAATATGGTCTGCTTTGACGTGTGAAGCTGAACAAATGTTAACAAAGGATGTTGGCCTGTAGCCAATTTCAACACATTGTAAACATATTGTGAAGATTTAACAAAGCTGAATAGTACTCATCTAGTAGAAACAATAGTATACAAAGGATAAAGAATAATAGTAGATAAACCTCAAATCTTCGCTTCAAAAATCAGTTAAACCAAATCATAAAGACTAAAACCGTTATGATAAATAACATAGCTTTCTACTCACTCTCACATTTCATGGAAAAAATCTTCAGTGAATGTGTCTATGTAGGACTTTCTCTGGATATTTGATCAGTTAAGTCTGTCAACACATTTAGTAACATATTTTTATTTTGCTTGTTCACAGGAGGAGCACGATGAGCTGTAAGCGTAGTGAATAGTGTAAAGACATTAGTACCGCCGGGTACACGAGTGAAACGTTCCAGCTTTAGGACCCGTGCCCGCAGTTCGCGCAGTGTGCACGGGCCCTAACGTTCCCTAGTTACTTATGTTAATGTGTGAAATACCTGGACGCCACAAGTATCTATTTATTTATGCAACTTGTGTACATAAGTCACGCTCATTTTAAAGCACTGCAGACTTATCGGAGACGGTCGGGGCTGTGTAGTGTTTTCGTCTCAATAAGTTCGCAGCGTCGTTTATTGACGGCACTGTGTGTCGTCTGTGAGTGGTTTTACAACGTCGGCCGCCTAATTTTGTAAGTGTAAAGCCTATGTTGTAAAATAATCTCGAGTGATGTATGAGTTTTGTTATGTTGTGAAATGAGTCTGATTAAAAAATTAATATAAATTGATTTTTGTTTTTCAATGCACAAACCTAAAAACCATTATTTATTCATGTCGCATTAACACGTTCACTGTCCCATTAATTTAATTGTAGGAATTGTAATAATATTTGATCTGGACCCATAAGTTGGGGCAATGGACAGTGAATGTGTCTTTAGAGGCAAGACAAAATAGACAATGCTAAAAACCCACTGGGATTTTCACTTCTTATAACATTAGACATATTTATTTAAAGTTGTGTGCATTATACAATAATTATAGTCTGACCATAAAAAGTAGAAATTAAAAAGTGGCAACATCGTATTGTCGTCCCGTTTTCTCACACGTATTGATTTGAAAGGGATGACACTACAATGTTGTCACTTTAATTTCTACTCTTTGGTCATACTGTAACAGAGCAGTCAATCAAATAGTTAATTGTTTTACAAGGGACAATAGTTATTTGTTATACAAGGGGGCAAAGTTGTATTTTAACGCCGAGTGTGGAATTGAAAAACGAGCAAGTGAAAGGATTCTATAGTTGAACCACGAGCGAAGCGAGTGGTTCGAGAATAGAATCCTGAACTTGCGAGTTTTTTAACACACGAGAAGTAAAATACATTTTGCACCCGAGTGTAACACAAAACTTTTCCCCTCACTATAGCGAGGAAACTACAACGCAAAAAATGCGTTTATCCCTGCTTCCAGTAGTTCCACAGGTGGTAAATCATCTTTATTACTAGATTCACCTACTTTTATCAATTTTAAAGCAGTTAATTTGACTTTATTCAAGGTCAAATTACTTTACCCACTAGTGGATAAAATGCGTTTTTACCCGCTGGTATTAAAGGACAAAACACGTGTTTCCGAGCTAGTGAGGGGAAAAGTTGTTTAACTGCTCAAACATTTTCACCACATTAACGTACAAGGGCGTGGCATTAACACGAGGAAAATACTAATTGTAAAACATCAAACTAAATCAAATCGTTATCAAATAAAGGTAAATTGTACCAGGCTATCTTAGGCAGCGTTCCCACTTAAGCGTCGCGTGTCTCGGGGCGCGCAACGGACGTCTCCGCCACGCCGCCTGAATGTAATTCAAAAAACGTCTCCTCAGTACATTTTGTATAGAAAGGACGTAAGACGCGCCCCAGGCGGCGTGGCGCGGACGTCCGTTCCGCACCTCAGGACATGCGTCTCTTAGATGTGGCCGGTCCCTTAGGCCATCGTGTTAAAATTGTATGAAATGACTGCACTCTTGTGGATAAGATGGAACCATAGATTTAGAATTATTAAACTAGATTGCGTAGTTAGGTCAAAAAGTGTGTCCACATGAGAGGTCATTGTTTGGGCTGGTATCCCTCTTACTTACTGACAATGTCAATTGCCATAAAATCCCCAAAAAAAAAAACAATGTCAATTTGTCAAAATTATTCAGTGACGTCGTCACTGTCATACATTGGGGATACCAGTCAATTTTCAAAGTTACTACCAAATCTACTAATACCCAATTCAAGGTATTTTTTAATAATACAAATCTTTGATTTATTGGCATCAAAATAATTACATTATAATTATTTGCCAATTCTTTAAAATATATCGAAACCCTAGTTTGAATATAACACTAAAATTATATAAGAAGTTATAAAGTGAGGTAATATACAGATAAAAATACTACTACTATGGTAACCTCATTAACACTGGCCACACGTACGTGCTATAGGGACACCAGCCCAAACAATGCCCTCTCATGTGGACCGTTTACGCTAGTCTGATACGATCACCTTTCTGTCTCAGTGATAAGGTTCAATTTAGTATGGCAAAAAATATGATTCCGCTGTCCCCTGTAAGTCCGTTTTCACATTATCCGATCCGATATCGGATGTCGGAAGGATTTCAGTGAAAAAAATCCAAGATGGCGCCTGTAATGTATGGGATATCGGTCCGACATCCGATATCGTATCGGATAATGTGAAAACGCACTAAAGGTCTTTGGATGGAACTTTCTCGTCCATTTTGAAAGAGAGCCTTTAGGTACCAGTCGGTATGGTGAATAAACTATTGTATACAATTATATACGAGTACCTATATACGACGCGAGCCATCTGAGGGACCGATAGAAATAGGTATACATATAATTTATTGTAAATTGTATAAATGTATATTTAATATTTTCAAAATGAAACACGATTGTAGTGTTAACGATGTATTTAGATTTGATTTCAATTAGGCACTGCCTGCATTTACCTTTTGAGATAGTCCTTAGACTAGTGAAACCAGTGAGTCTGTAAAATAAAAAAATATAAGTAGGTAGGTATCTAGGTATTCATAAGTGATTAATAATGAATATGCATATTTTATTAATAATGGATTCCGTATTAAGAAAAAAACAGATACTTATAAAATAAAATATAAAAGAAAATATTGAGTTACAAGAATAAAATATTGACTTATAAATATTGAGAATATTAAGTTTTAAAATAAAATGTCGAGTTTTAACGAAGTGTCATGTTTTCGGTACTTACTAAAATCCTTCTTAAGTTCTGAAACAAAGCAATAAAAATAGGTTTATAGTGGGTATTATGTATAGGCGAGGCCTCTCTTCAGGCATACCTATAGGAGTTCCGCGGCGGCTAAACTCCGTGGACTCTGCGGACTATATGCTTGAAGAGGGGCCTTCAAATTGGCCCGAAACATGTCGCAGCAACAGCGATATAATAACGTGAGTACAACCGTAGATTCATTAATGATTTGAATATGTCTCACGAAAGTTTAACGTGTATAACTTACGGTCTATTATTGCCTTGGGTATCTTCTCCAGTTTGTCCTTATCTTTATCTTTTTTCGGTTGGTCAACATCATCGTCAAGGTCATCCCTGGGTCTCCTGCGGCGGGGCAGCCGGAAGGGCAGGTCGAAGAAACAGGGCTCTGGCGCTGCCGCTGCTGTCACTGCAAATTAATAAATACCTAACTAGATCATCTAGACCTGCCGGCTTAGTCGAAATAACAATCGTAGGTCATGACCCCATGACATATCCCCCCTACCCCCCCTCTGGATCCGCGCATGCGATATTGTCGTGTTTGTAAATTTGGCTACGTACCCCGATATGATGAATTTTAAATAAAAAATCAGGAAAAGATATGAATTTGGCATAATTCTAAGGATTGACAAGGCAAAAATATAGGACTACAGGTATAATATTGAGACCGGCCAACGCCATTGATTATTTAGGTAATTAAATTCTAATAAATTAAGGTAAACTGACCTTCATTATCAGCGATGTAGGATAATATCTGAAATAATTAAAAGTTAACTGATTAAATTTTCTTTCTCAATATAAGTAATTACGTATAATAAAATAGTCAAAAAGAAAGGGCGATCTATGTTAATGTGATCTTATGATTAGTTAAATACCTAGTTGATATGTTAGGGTACTTGCACCAACGAAAATGGAGGGTTAACCCACCATTTTATATGGAATTTGACAGCCCACTAACCCTGAGTTAAGTGGTTGGTGCAAGTGGGCCTTAATGAGTTAAGAGTAATTTAATTTAGTTAACTACCTCTGCTGAAAGCGATTGTTCATGTTCTAATTTTTTATGTAAAAAAATCCAGTAAATATTTACCACTATGGATATCGCCAACACGATCACAATTGGATGTCTTCTCATACTGACCCGTTGTTTTGTCTGACAGTGTAGCGTTACAATACTGAGGAATTTATATAGCGATATTTGGACACGGTCGTACCACGCGGAATATCATTAACTATGTCATACAAAAGACTTCATTTGTGGAATATTTTTTTAGTTTTACGGACATAATCATGTTATGTATCTATTCTATTCCAGTAAGCAGGTACCTAATAGTTATTTACGATTCAAGTGAGAAAAGTAGGAAATATTTGAGTAATAAGAAACTTATTGGCCACACGCCACACTACACCATACGAAACTGGATGACCAGGGGCCCGTTTCTCGAAAGGTACAAGCCTTGTATTACAAGTGTGTTTCCATGACAACCCATACGATTTGACAGTTCGCGCACTTGTAATACAAGGCTTGTACCTTTCGAGAAATGCCCGAAATCGTTTTTTTACAAATTAAGTAGGTAGGTACTTAGGCACCATTTTTTGTATAGCACAGCCATGCCACAACCATGCATTTGATTTGTCTTGATTTTTAATATTATTATGAGAATTAAGAGTTGTATCCTATAAAGGCACGGAACCTTCCATTATGCTTGGTTTGATGTTTGATCATTTTGATTGATATGCACTTGGTCGGTTTCCAAGATTTTTATATTGCCATTCTTAAGTAGCTGTCGGTTTGCATTTGTATTAATCAGGATTTTAGGATATCCCAAAAGGCACTCACCATCATTAATTAATAATTAGTTTAATTACCCCTTTTGTTCTAACTAATCATCAAACGTTACATAGCGTCACTACTTTAAAAAAAACTTGTATCTTCGTCTGTCAATGAAAAGAAAATTGTAGTAAGTATGTATGGAATGCATATACTTACTGCGTTTTAACTTTGAGGAGCAGCGTGAGATACGAGATTTTTTCAAAGCAGTGACGATAGGTAGATTTGTACGCATTGGGATTTACTTGAGGGGAAAAACAAAAAACAGAATGTTTAACATATATTCGTATGATAAAATTTAATAATTCGTATACATAAATAAGTACATTTTACAGTATCTTTGATTTCTGGGCTTCGCAATCATCCTTTAACGTGAAAAGATCTTCTTCATAATGTCTTCTGTAAAAGAATTAAATAGTACATAACGATACCAGTGCGGAAAAAAGAAGCCCGAAACGAGTGGCGATACATTAAGAACGACCGAAGAGAGTGTTTTGAATCGATACGAGTTACGAATTTCTTTTCGCACGTGTATCAGTACGACGTTTTTCAGTACTGAATTTTCGACCACAAGAAATAAACCACTTCTCTCACTAGTAGAAGTGGTTTATTATAGGTCAGGTTGAAACTTCAGAGGGCCATCTGTACTGGAAAACGTCGTACGATACACGTGCGAAAATAAATTCGAAACTTCCTTCGGTCGTGCTCGTGTTTTAATTTATCGCCATTCGTTTCGAACTTCTTTTTTTACGCACTTGTATTGTAATGTAGGTATTATACTAGTTTAAACCTCTATTTGACCCTGTCACACTCACACACGTCACATTTGTTAATATTGAATATGTGTAATTAGGTACATGTGGAAAAATATACTATTAAGTAAGTACCTGTAGTTAATTAAAACATATGCGTATGTTTGCTATTAAGTTACGTTATTGCATAGGTATACATTGTATACCTAAGAACCTATTCTTCAATTCAACTACCTTTGAATACAATTGAATATACACATACTGCTGCGTAGGTATTATGTTGAAGTAAATTATACTTTATAACGTTATAGCTTAGTTTTTAACCCCCGACGCAAAAACGATATGTAGGTAAGTTTGACGTGTCTGTCTGTGTTCCCGAACGGATGAACCGAATTAATTTTTGTTTGAATGCTGAATTAGTCGGGAGTCTAGGTTTCATGGAGATCAGTTCACTAGCTCGGAGGCTTTTTTCAAAATTTTATTTTGTGGTTAGTTTATTGCATTTAGATATCTTATTGAGAAATACAAATTATATTAGGAGGCAATTGTCTAAAATTGGTATCCATTCGCACAAAGAAGGTGTAAAATAATAAAGAAAAAACTTTACAATTTACTTACCAATATCTTTCTTGATTTCTGAAACAATAGATGCGAAATTAGATAAAAAACTTAAATGAGGCTCTACTAAATCTACGTGCTAAAATAAAACCCACGGGTAGTAAGTATTAGAAACTTGTTATAATCAGACCCATCAGCTACAGATACCACCAACTCATTAAATTTAAGTAATTAAAGGAAAAATGGAAAAATTCACTCCTCCGGCAGAACTCGAACCTGCGACTTTGCCGGAGCCATCGCTCTCACCAACTGAGCCACGGAGGCCTGCTGGATATGTGTGAATTTATCCATGCCGTCCCTCACTTCTTAAACGCCTTAGGGTGGCGGTCTTTATTAAGGCCTTAAAATATCAATAATTGCCAGCAGCCTGCAAGTTGATCATCTTGAAAATGTAGGTAAGTATAGGTACCTACTTTTTTATTAACTGTAGAAACAGGAGGCCGATTTTGAATCTCGGCCATTCGATTTCGTGAAATTAGTTCAATAATATCTCCACTACTAGCGATTTAAATTCTACTAACAGAAATCGAAAACGAGTGGTCATTGCCACTAGTTTTAAAAATACTAGCCGTCCTTTTTCAAAAATAGCATTGCGACGTTTTCTACAGACTTCCGAACGGCGAATTCGTGCGTTCCAAATTCAAAAATCGATCCCTAGATCGCGAATACTGTACATTTTCCATCTTTCATCAACTTGTAGCTTTTCCCTGCGTATATTTTATCGTCATCTTTACCTTTTTTCTTATCTTTTTTCTTTTTCTTTTTCTTATCCTTATCCTTGTCCTTATCCTTATCCTTAACTTTATCGCCTTTTTTCTCATGATGATGAGGATATTTGTAATCACCGCATGGTGCAGCTGTTACTGGAATGAAATAATAATAGGTACAGTACGAGTAATTTATTGCAAATTCATAGGTACATAAAGTTATTACAGTATTCATTTTGTGGACAGCTATGAACCCTGTAAGGGCACTGCATATTTGTATCCTTATCCTTATTGCTAGCTTACTATCTAAATTCTAATTAGTAAACTTATTAGTCTTATTACTAGATAGATCTTTATTTATAATAACTATATAAATTACAGTAATATTTATGAGATCTCTTTTAAATTTAATGTAGTTTAACTTTCAAAAAACTCTTGCGTATTATAAAAGGTGTTTTCTAATAAATATTTAGTTAGTTTTTTGGTGAATACTTTGTCTAATTTTTCATTTTTTATTTCTATGGGAAGTTTATTGTAGATCTTAATGCACATAATATATGGACTGGAGCTATGGATGTTTAAATTTGAAAATGGGACGGGAATAATTATTTCTAGGGCGTAGATGTGAGATACTCGGATCTTTTGGTACTGGAAACAAATTATTATTTTTCCTTTTAAATTTACATATTTCGAGTATGTATAGAGAGGTCAGTGTTAGTAAGTATGTTAAGTTTGAAAAAATGGGGTCTGCAGCTATCTGTTTGTTTTAAATTGGTTAGGATTTTTATGCATCTCTTTTGTAAGATAAATAGATCGTGAATTTTTGTGCTGTTGCCCCACAAAACTATGCCGTATCGGAGCCAGGAGTAGTAGTAGTATGCAGATAAAGCAGTTTTAAAATCTGCATGTTTTTTTACTTCTCTCAGAGCGTATGTAAAAGAGGACAGTTTAGATGTAATCTTTTGGATATGAAGTTTCCAGTTTACGTTTGTGTCTATTTCAAGGCCCAGCAGATAAGAGGAATTTACAAAGTACAGGATTTGATTATTGTATTCATAGTTGATGGTTATGCTACGTTTTTGGTGCGGCTTAAATTGCATAATTTTTGTTTTTCCTATGTTTAATTCAAGGTTATGGAAATTTAACCAATCAACGACTTTACTGAGGGTGTCGCCCAAAAGCGTCTCTAAATTTTTTTCATGTGCAGAGTGTGGAAAAACTATGGAAATGTCATCTGCGAATAGGATACTGCTATGGTTTATTACTTTGGGAAGATCGTTGATGTAAATTAGGAATACATTACGATACAAGTGCGTAAAAAAGGAAGTTCAAAACGAGTTACGAATTTTCTTTTCGTACGTGTATCGTACGACGTTTTTCAGTACAGATGGCAATCCGAAATTATAATGAACCACTTCTCACACTAGAGCGTAAAAAAACACCATCTGTAGACCGATATACAATTTTGTTATCATCTTTTTAAATGGAATAGGTATAAACAGATACAGTATAAATAGATGTCAAAGGTCTTAGTTTTACTCATGTGTGGTAGTGTTAACTACCTCTAGTTTATTCAAAAGTAAGTAATAACTAATCAAACCATAGAACAAACGAATTCAACGCGCGTTTATAGAACGTGTCGTTGATTTCCATCTAAATATTCTATATGTTAACTAAGTTAACTTCTAGTAACAGGGTAAGAAAATCGTTTATTGAAAACCATGGTTCAAAGTTGTTTATACATGTACTAAGTGCCTAAATAAATAAAAAAGACTGATGAAAGTGATGAACATGCTCATATACTCAGAGCAAATTCATCTATGCTCCTATAATTTAAAACATTTATGAACTACTAACCTTCATTGTCAGCTACGTAAGTTAATATCTGTAAAGAAAGTAACATATAATACAAAAACCAATTTTAATAATAGTTCATACAACGGTGAGTAAGATAAAACTATTGTTAAAAGGCAATGGGAAGTCTTTCAATAAGGTACTAACACTACTGACGCGGTGACGCCCACGTTTTAAAATTCTCATTCATACTTTTCGTAAATGTGAATGAGCTTAAATTATGTGTCAATATTTATTAGCACCATAAACAAAAACAGCAAGATGATATTAAAACGTGAAAAAAAAAACAATGGACCATCTTAGACGCCGACATCTTAGCTAGAAAATCACCGCTGGTTGAACCTACGACATTTTGAAACAATTAACTAGAACAAACTGGCGATAAATAAACAGTAAAATACGTCATTGAAGTTATTATGATATTTACCACAATAAAAACTATCAGGAGCAGCCACACCGACTGTTGCCTCATGTTAGCGTGTGTCGAAAGTCTGAATACTTGCATTCCAGTCGCCCTATTTATACAGCAGAATTGTACGGTATGCATGAAAAACTATGCAAAATAATTATATTATTTGTTTTTCAAACAAATCTAGTGAAATGACAAAGCGTGGCGCGTTTATTGGCCGATTTTGTGATTTCACTTGACAGAATCAGGGTTTTGGTCAAATACAGTGAAACCTGGTTAAGTGGGACCTGGATAAGTGAGAAACCTCTTTAGCTGGGACCTAAGGTGCGGTCCCGATACTTTCGCACCGATTTACCTCTGTTAGTGAGACAAAACAGACCTTTATAACTGAGATTAGCCTTTTCTATTTTATTGTCACATTTCCCTCTATTAGTAAGACAGAGAGTGTATCTTACCTCTGTTACTGAGACTATATTTGAAATGGATATTCAGTTAATTGTTTGTTAAGAATTTTATAAGAAGTTACCTCTGTATCTGAGATACAGTCAATCTATGACCTCCGTAACTTGGACTTTATTGAAAATCAATTTCCATATTTTTTATAATTCTTAAACCTATCTATTACCTACGCGATTGATTCTTTGTGTTTAGGTGAGTTTAACGGTTTTCTTGGTTATTTTAATTAATACTAAAAATTATTAAAACTAAAATCTCGATAAGTAACATAAAAAATAAAAAAAAAACTTTTATTAAAATATAAAAGTTTTAAGACACAATGATGTTAGAATTTTATTGCATAAAAAACCGGCCAAGAGCGTGTCGGGCCACGCTCAGTGTAGGGTTCCGTAGTTTTCAGTATTTTTCTCAAAAACTACTGAACCTATCAAGTTCAAAACAATTTTCCTAGAAAGTTTTCATAAAGATCTACTATTGTGATTTTTTTCATATTTTTTGAACATAGGGTTCAAAAGTTAGAGGGGGGGGGGACGCACTTTTTTTTCCTTTAGAAGCGATTATTTCAGAAAATATTGATATTATCAAAAAACGATCTTAGTAAACCCTTCTTCATTTTTAAATACCTATCCAACAATATATCACACGTTGGGGTTGGAATGAAAAAAAATATCCGCCCCCACTTTACATGTAGGGGGGGTACCCTAATAAAACATTTTTTTCATTTTTTATTTTTGCACTTTGTTGGCGTGATTGATATACATATTGGTACCAAATTTCAGCTTTCTAGTGCTTACAGTTACTGAGATTATCCGCGGACGGACGGACGGACGGACGGACGGACGGACGGACGGACGGACGGACAGACAGACATGGCGAAACTATAAGGGTTCCTAGTTGACTACGGAACCCTAAAAACAAGGCTTATGTACCTACCTTTTCTTTTAGTATACAACTAATAATAACTATAAGCAAAACACCTTATTTATCACCTCTATAACTGATATATTCCCTATTTTGGCCTCTATTAGTGATACCCTCTATAAATGAGACAAACATTTTATTATACCTGTCTAACTGAGACCCTGAATAAGTGGAATACCTCTTTAAGTGAGATATTTTTTCTCGTCCCTTGAAGTCTTACTTATCAACTGAAACTTTCTGGAAAAATGATGAAATGGATTCGTAATTTTATCATCCTGCCTGATTTAATCATGTCCTTAAAGATTTGTTCAAATCTCTGTTTAGGCCATTTCCCTGCGACACTGACATTTCATAGGAAACTTCTTTCTGGCATAGGCCATTTATCGGATCCGTGGGATCCGAATTATATTAGATGTAGCGTGAAAGCACGAGTAGCCTTAAATCGTAATTTCTATGTTCAACGCAGTCTTAAATATGATCTCCAGAATGATTAGTGTCTCAATCTTATGATATTTTTAGGGTTCCGTACCTCAAAAAGGAAAAACGGAACCCTAGGATCACTCGTGGGTCTGTCTGTCCGTCTGCCACAGCCAATTTTCTCCGAAACTACCGAACCGATTAACTTGAAATTTGGCACACATGTAAACCTGTGACCCAAAGACGGGCATGTAATTTAAATTAAGAAAATTCAATTACCTCTATAGGGGCCACTATTGGGGGGTAAAAGTGAAAATTAAAAATCAAAGTTTCTAGAACTATATTGTGTTATATATCGGAACGTAGAACGGAACGTAGGGCGTTGGCTGTTCGATGCAACATGCTGGTGCGCAGGTTTGCAAAGTGTAGTAATGAAGTCAAGATCACATTATTTAAATCTTATTGTCAATCTTTCTATACTTGCAGCCTGTAGGCCAGTTTTACGCAGCGAGCATAAACCACCCTGCGTGTTCAAAATAATAATGCGTTTAGGTTAGGATACTGATGGGCCTCCCTCGGTACTGCAGCGCTTCTGGGATGTTCGCGGATGCCCATACGGACGACTTTTACGCTATCATGCGTAAAAGAGCGGCTTCTCAGTGGTATCGATCGATTACAGGGTGGTACCAACGGTCTCCTGAACGCATTATATTAATAGTCTCCCGGATGGATAGCCCTCTCATGAGACGCTGGAACAACCTCCATGAGCAAATTAATATAATTCAATAAAATAATGTAAAATAAATTTAAGTATGTAATGTAATTTATTATTGTAGAGTTTAATTTATATTGTAATTTAATTTAATTTATTTTTGGTATTATTGTGACTAATATAGAGTAATCCTAGTTTTTAAGTTTACTAACAACTCTATGGGATTACGTCTGAAATATTGTTTTTTCATTTCATTTCATTTCATTTCATATCAAATGAAAGTAATCAGGATTTTAGGATATCCCAAGGAGAAGGAACTTACCACCATAACTTTCCCCTTCACTCACTCCCCACTCCCCTATAACCAATCATCATACCTGCCCCCGTAGCCGAATGGTATCTCTGGCAGTCTGGCTCTGTCGCGCCAATACGCAAGAGCGATAGAGATAGATTGCATATTTCTGCGGCGTTTAGCGTCGCAGAAATGCCATTCGGCTACGGGGCCTGACATACCCAACGTGCAACCGGATAAGGTACTAGGGGAAGAAATAAAAATATTTTTTTAAGATATTCGTGTTAAAAAAACTTTTATCAAAATGGTATATTTTACAGTAATTCGATGTTTGTGTAATGTATGTGGGTAGATTTAGGTTTCTACAATAGAGGGTAGATTTCTCACATTGTTTGTCGATGGATTAAACGTAATACTGAACGGACGTGTTTTTGTGATCTCCTCATATCCTGGATTCCTAGACCCTCGTCAGAAACTCTTCAGTGGCGACGAGAACAATTGGACATCAGTGCATTTTTTGATAAGTGTTTAGTTTGTGACAAACAATGTGAGAAATCTACCCTCTATTGTAGAAACCTAAATCTACCCACATACATTAAAGTTTGGGCTTCGCAATCGTCGTTTACCGCGAAAATATCTGCTCCAAAATATCTGCTGTAAAAGAAAAATATTGTTTATATCTCTATTTGACCCTTCCACATTAAATTTGTTAATATTGACCTACCTATCTAAGTATACAATACAATACGTACATAGTAATTATAGTAAAGAAAATCTTTATTTACATGAACGTATTTCATTTACATACCTAATTAGTAATTATTGTATAATAATCTAAGACATATGTAGTTAAATAACTAAATTAGTAAATTCACGTAGTTACAGCTATGTATTTTTAAAATATAAGTAATATTGGGAGGCAATTGTCTAAAATCGATAGCCATCCACACAAAGATGGCGTAAAATATATATAAAAAAAACTTTATAATGTAATTACCAATATCTTTGATGATTTCTGAAACAATAAATGCGAAATTAGATAAAGAAACGTAAATTAGGGTCTAGGAGGTAAAATAAAAACCATCTAGTAGTAGAAAGTTATGATCAGACCTATCAACTCAAAATTTAATGGTCTTTATTAAGGTTTAAGGCCTTAGGGCCGGTTGCATCAAACCGTCTGCCACCGTTAAAGCATTTGTAAAATTTTATTGTCTGGGAAGTTCTATAGACGTCTGCTGCGTGACGATGATGTGCCTGTCAAATGTGGTTGATGCAACTAATTTGATCTACCTAACCAAAACCATCAATAATTGCCAGCAGCCTGCAAATAAATCTTGAAAATGTATACTTTTTTATTAACTGTACCTAAGTAGAAACAGGTCGTGAATGTGAATACTGTACCTTTTCCATCCTGCATCAACTTGTCGTCTTTTTCCTTTATTTTATCCTCACCTTTCTTCTTTTTCTTATCTTTATCCTTCTTATCATCTTTATCATCATCTTTGTTATCATCTTTATCATCGTCTTTATCTTTATCACCTTTTTTCTTATGTTTGTTAGGCTTATGTTTTTTTGGCTTTTCATCTTCGTCGTCATCATCATCCTTTCCTTTCTTTTTATTTTTCTTGTCTTTATCCTTGTCCTTATCCTTATGTTTATTCTTGTCCTTATCCGGATCATCTTTATCATCATCTTTATCTTTATCACCTTTTTTCTTATGTTTGTTAGGCTTGTGTTTTTTTGGCTTTTCATCTTCGTCGTCATCATCATCCTTACCTTTCTTTTTATCTTTCTTATTCTTCTTATCTTTATCCTTGTCCTTATCCTTATCTTTATTCTTGTCCTTATCCTGATCATCTTTATCATCATCGTCATCATCATCTTTATCACCTTTTTTCTTATGTTTCTTAGGCTTGTGTTTTTTAGGCTTCTCGTCTTCGTCGTCGTCATCATCGTCATCATCATCATCGTGTTTGGGCCGATGACGGCGATGACGATGATGGTGGTCGTGATCGCATGGTGCTGCTGTTACTGGAATTACATAACATTATTATTGATGAGAATTTCATAGTTTTGCACACGTTATAGTACGTTTTCACATTATTCGATCCGATATCGAATGTAGGACCGATATTCCATACATTTAAGAAGCCATCTTTGATTATTGCCTTTGAAATCCTTCCTACATCCGATATCGGATCGGATAATGTGAAAACGCACTCAGGTGATGATGGTCAATAAATACGATATATTTTCTACTTATTTCCAAAAAACGTGAATAGTTCTGATTCTGACACAAAATCTAACATAAAAAAAAAAACAGAATATTTTCGAAAGTTGTTTGCTTATAGGCAATTTCTTTAGATCTTACATACCTACCTACTTATATAATTATTTTTTATAGTGTATCGCTTGTATGTAAATTAAAATTTACTGAGGTTACACCAAAATAATTTTGAAGCAGAAGGTGTATAATTGCCTAATTAATTAGAATTTAATATACATGACATACATATTTAGTTAAGAATTTCCTATATCAGGATTACCAGCAATAAAAATACAAATTTTGATCAAAAACTTATGACTAAATGAATTCGTAACAATAACTAACTAAGTCAATTCATAAATTAACCTATGTATCTGAACTATATATCAAATAAAATAAGGTGCCAAAACAAATAAAAATAGACTGACTAAAAACATTCTCATTACAGTTTTTAAAAGAACTACTAACCTTCATTGTCAGGTACGTAAGTTAACACCTGTAAATAAAGTAACTTATTAATACAAAAATATTTTTTTTTATAATTCATACATAGGTGAGTAAGATAAAATTATTAAGTGGCAAGACGAAGACTTATTTTAAGTAAGAAACTGACGTTCAAGTGGGCCTGGCTCTTGCTTTTCCACTTTCAAAGTTAGATAAACTTTTGTAAGTGCGAATGAGCTTAAATTATGAATGCTTATTAGCTTTATGTTATAAACAAAACTGCAAAAGTATATTAAACGTGAAAAAAAAAACAATGGACCATCTTAAGCGGTACCTTAGCTAGTAAAAACATGCACTTGGTGAACCTACGGCATTTTGAAACAATGAACTAGGACAACAAACTTGCGATAAATAAACAGTCTGCAAAATACGTCATCGAAGTTATTAAATTATATTTACCACAATAAAAACTGTCAGGAGCAGCCACACCGATAGTTGCCTCATGTTAGCGTCTATAGAAAGTCTGAATGCAAGTCCATTTATTAGTCATATTTATATAACAGAATTGTAAGGCAAGCATGAAAAGTTTTGCATAAAAAAATATGTACATAAAGTAAAATTATGTTTTCTATAATTTGTATTCGTTATCTGTCATGATTGTTTTACCGGATGAACAAATTAATATGTGTTGCCTATTTATAATATTGTCTGAATAACTTTTGTACCATATTTCAAGCAAAAAAAAAACATTTCAGTTTTATTTCATTTCATTTTATTTAATTTAATTTCATTTCATTTCATTAACTAGGTACTATCGTAGGGTTGTCATATCAAAATTAAAATAACTGGACATCACTATTTATTTTGGACGACCATTTCATCAATGGAGCTAGTATTTTACCATACTCCAAACTTTTAGCTAGTTTCCAGTGCTAATATCTGAGTGTTATAAAAAGCCTGGTGGAAAATTAGTAGTAGTGGAGAATAAGTAATATGTATCAGTAAAATTAATAGTTAAATAATACTTAGGTATATCATTATCAACCTCATGCTTAAGTAAAAGATTTATTACCATTTACTTACACTCATGCTTGGCTTATCAAGAAATAATTTGAGGAATAAAAGGTATTAACTAGTTTATTATAATAATTTCTTAATTAGTCATCAAAAATAAATAATCTAGAAACAGACTATGTTCTCGTTAAGTGTGTAAATTTTGAATAGTCAAGATCGATTCGACAATTCAACATCATAATAAATAATATTTTTTTTGAGAAAAAAAAAACCGCCGCTTTTGGGGTTCTGGTGAAAGGTACTTGCGAATGTATGATTATGTGGAAATGTGTAGGTATATTTCAAAACTGCTTTTACTGTAGACTTTTGCTTTGATTATTTGATGGAAACACAAATGAATATATGTATACCGTTAAGGTTTGAAGTGTTTCCTCAATTCCTCATGAATCCGATATCAGATCATAAGAAATCGAGCTTGACAACATTTGAAAACTCAATATGTAAGCATAACAAAGAGAACAAATCTCCTAACAAATAATTATGTGGTAGGTATTTATTATTGTAGAGTTTAATTTATATTGTAATTTAATTTAATTTATTTTTGGTATTATTGTGACTAATATAGAGTAGGGATAGTTTTTAAGTTTACTAACAACTCTATGGAATTACGTCTGAAATATTGTTTTTTCATTTCATTTTCATTTCATATAATTTCATATCAAATGAAAGTAATCAGGATTTTAGGATATCCCAAGGAGAAGGAACTTACCACCATAAATTTCCCCTTCACTCCCCCACTCCCCTATAACCAATCATCATACCTGCCCCCGTAGCCGAATGGTATCTCTGGCAGTCTGGCTCTGTCGCGCCAATACGCAAGAGCGATAGAGATAGATTGCATATTTCTGCGGCGTTTAGCGTCGCAGAAATGCCATTCGGCTACGGGGCCTGACATACCCAACGTGCAACCGGATAAGGTACTAGGGGAAGAAATAAAAATATTTTTTTAAGATATTCGTGTTAAAAAAAACTTTTATCAAAATGGTATATTTTACAGTAATTCGATGTTTGGGCTTCGCAATCGTCGTTTACCGCGAAAATATCTGCTCCAAAATATCTGCTGTAAAAGAAAAATATTGTTTATATCTCTATTTGACCCTTCCACATTAAATTTGTTAATATTGACCTACCTATCTAAGTATACAATACAATACGTACATAGTAATTATAGTAAAGAAAATCTTTATTTACATGAACATATTTCATTTACATACCTAATTAGTAATTATTGTATAATAATCTAAGACATATGTAGTTAAATAACTAAATTAGTAAATTTACGTAGTTACAGCTATGTATTTTTAAAATATAAGTAATATTGGGAGGCAATTGTCTAAAATCGATAGCCATCCACACAAAGATGGCGTAAAATATATATAAAAAAAACTTTATAATGTAATTACCAATATCTTTGATGATTTCTGAAACAATAAATGCGAAATTAGATAAAGAAACGTAAATTAGGGTCTAGGAGGTAAAATAAAAACCACCTAGTAGTAGAAAGTTATGATCAGACCTATCAACTCAAAATTTAATGGTCTTTATTATGGTTAGGCCTTAGGGCCGGTTGCACCGTTATCAATCATCAAACCGTCTGCCACCGTTAAAGCATTTGTAAAATTTTATTGTCTGGGAAGTTCTATAGACGTCTGCTGCGTGACGATGATGTGCCTGTCAAATGTGGTTGATGCAACTAATTTGATCTACCTAACCAAAACCATCAATAATTGCCAGCAGCCTGCAAATAAATCTTGAAAATGTATACTTTTTATTATTAACTGTAAGTAGAAACAGGTCGTGAGACGTGAATACTGTACCTTTTCCATCTTGCATCAACTTGTCGCTTTTTTCCTTTTCTTTATCCTCACCTTTCTTCTTTTTCTTATCTTTATCCTTCTTATCATCTTTATCATCATCTTTGTTATCATCTTTATCATCGTCTTTATCTTTATCACCTTTTTTCTTATGTTTGTTAGGCTTATGTTTTTTTGGCTTTTCATCTTCGTCGTCATCATCATCCTTTCCTTTCTTTTTATTTTTCTTATCTTTATCCTTGTCCTTATCCTTATCTTTATTCTTGTCCTTATCCGGATCATCTTTATCTTTATCACCTTTTTTCTTATGTTTGTTAGGTTTGTGTTTTTTTGGCTTTTTATCTTCGTCGCCATCATCATCCTTACCTTTCTTTTTATCTTTCTTATTCTTCTTATCTTTATCCTTGTCCTTATCCTTATCTTTATTCTTGTCCTTATCCTGATCATCTTTATCATCATCGTCATCATCATCTTTATCTTTATCACCTTTTTTCTTATGTTTCTTAGGCTTGTGTTTTTTAGGCTTTTCGTCTTCGTCATCGTCATCATCGTCATCATCATCATCGTGTTTGGGCCGATGACGGCGATGACGATGATGGTGGTCGTGATCGCTTGGTGCTGCTGTTACTGGAATTACATAACATTATTATTGATGAGAATTTCATAGTGTTGCACACGTTAGTGCGTTTCACATTATCCGATCCGATATCGAATGTAGGACCGATATTCCATACATTTAAGAAGCCATCTTTGATTATTGCCTTTGAAATCCTTCCTACATCCGATATCGGATCGGATAATGTTAAAACGCACTCAGGTGATGATGGTCAATAAATACGATATATTTTTCTACTTATTTCCAGAAAACGTGAATAATTCTGATTCTGAGACAAAATCTAACATAAAAAAAAACAGAATATTTTCGAAAGTTGTTTGCTTATAGGCAATTTCTTTAGATCTTACATACCTACCTACTTATATAATTATTTTTTTATAGTGTATCGCTTGTATGTAAATTAAAATTTACTGAGGTTACACCAAAATAATTTTGAAGTGGAAGGTGTATAATTGCCTAATTAATTAGAATTTAATATACATGACATACATATTTAATTAAGAATTTCCTATATCAGGATTACCAGTAATAAAAATACAAATTTTGATCAAAAACTTATGACTAAATGAATTCGTAACAATAAATAACTAAGTCAATTCATAAATTAACCTATGTATCTGAACTATATATCAAATAAAATAAGGTGCCAAAACAAATAAAAATAGACTGACTAAAAACATTCTCATTACAGTTTTTAAAAGAACTACTAACCTTCATTGTCAGGTACGTAAGTTAACACCTGTAAATAAAGTAACTTATTAATACAAAAATATTTTTTTTTATAATTCATACATAGGTGAGTAAGATAAAATTGTTAAGAGGCAAGACGAAGACTTATTTTAAGCATAGAGGAATAAGTAAGGGAAGAGTTGTAACTCCATACATCAGTAAATGCGAGTTATTTGTAGTGACATCTATCGTCATTCACTCGTCAATCACGCGCCAACTAGCGTAAATTATCTATGCTACTTTCAATAGATGTCACGACGAACAAAAAGTCTATTGCTCAACAATTTTTAGCTAATATTACAATAGTATTAATCAGTACTTTGCTTTCAATTACTTCACTTATAATATAAGGTATAAACGTTTTAATATTACATTTTTGGCAAGTGTCGGCCTAGTGTCGAGTAGCAGTACTGATAATTTATGCTAGTTGCGTGATTTTGACCATTTACTTTCAACTCTTCCCTTCCTTAAGTTTTTAGATAAGTGGGCCTGGCTCTTGCTTTTCCACTTTCAAAGTTAGATAAACTTTTGTAAGTGCGAATGAGCTTAAATTATGTGTCCATGTTTATTAGCTTTATGTTATAAACAAAACTGCAAAAGTATATTAAACGTGAAAAAAAAAAATGGTCTTAAGCGGTACCTTAGCTAGTAAAAATATGCACTTGGTGAACCTACGGCATTTTGAAACAATGAACTAGGACAACAAACTTGCGATAAATAAACAGTCTGCAAAATACGTCATCGAATTTATTAAATAACAAATAAATTTATTCAATAAATAAAAAGTGACTAAAGTAGCCGTCAATAGAACTTGTGAACAATGTTTTGTTTACTTGTACTCTTGTACTCAAATTGTCTTTGATTTCCATTCTAACTCATCAGATACTGGCTAAATCCAGGTGTTATTTAATCAATTCATATCACATTATGATCCTCAACCTTTAAAATAATAAAATTGGGCTCAAATATTGATAGTTTATATAATGGTTTGTTTACATTGTTGACAATTTCTATTGACAGCGATTTTAGTATGTACAATCTTAAACAATTAAAATATGTTTATTAAATTATATTTACCACAATAAAAACTGTCAGGAGCAGCCACACCGACAGTTGCCTCATGTTAGCGTCTATAGTCTGAATGCAAGTCCATTCTATTAGTCATATTTATATAACAGAATTGTAAGGCAAGCATGAAAAGTTTTGCATAAAAAAATATGTACATAAAGTAAAATTATGTTTTCTATAAAGTTATTTGACATACAAATTATAGAAAAAAAATATGTACATAAAGTAAAATTATAGAAAACATAATTTCACGTAACTGTAATGTAAGTGACCACTTCCTTGAGCATGTTTTTTTATTTATGATGCAAATTGAAATCTTATTTATCTCTAGATAAGCCTACTTTTAATCCTTAGATATATTGATATTTAAATTAGCACCATGAATAAAAAAACATGCAAATAATTGGTCACTTACATTACTCTGTTACATGGAATTACCCGTCATGATTGTTTCACCGGATGAACAAATTAATATGTGTTGCCTATTTATAATTAATATTGTCTGAACAACTTTTGTACTATATTTCAAGCAAACAATCATTTCATTTTTATTTCATTTCATTTTATTTAATTTAATTTAATTTCATTTCATTTCATTAACTAGGTACTATCATAGGGTTGTCATATCAAAATTAAAATAACTGGACATCACTATTCATTTTGGACGACCATTTCATCAATGGAGCTAGTATTTTACCATACTCCAAACTTTTAGCTAGTTTCCAGTGCTTATATCTGAGTGTTATAAAAATCCTGGTGGAAAATTCGTAGCAGTGGAGAATAAGTAAGGACTGTATCGTTAATTATAGGGACACAACAAACCTCGTCTAAATGTTGACATGTGCATAATTTTGTATTATTATGGTCCGAGAGTATGATCTGAAGGTATTGGTAAGTACTATTTGATATAAGAAGGTCTGATATTTTTTTATTTTAGGGACTTTATGGTACTTTCATTAAGGTTTAGCAAATACATTTCGGACAACCCCTAATCTGGCTTAATTTGAGAATATCTCAAAGACTTTTTGTACGATTTCGACAAACAAAGGTTAATATGCTGCCAAAATATATTTTTTAAGAGTCCTCTTCATGGTTGTTCAATTGGGTACTTGCAGAATAAATGCGGTAAATTTATATAATTTAAAAAAACGCATTTTTGAGCAACGTTCCGGTTTGCCGTAAATTTTTGATACAAGCAGGATGAGAGAAATAGATAAAAAAAATTAGGCATAGGCCAATGTCTAATAGACATTCATGGTGTTTGAACAATGCCTAAACCAGATCGATATAAACAGTGTATGATAGTTAAATTCGACATCAAAGTCGGAGTTAGCGTAAGCACCATGCCACATTCTCTAAATGGCCGCCATACACAGATCATGAACTTTATTTTTTTAAATAACAGTGGCTAAACTATGTCTAGATATTCTGCTTTGTGGATCATGTGTCGTTGAGGTTCGCACTGTACAATTTTTTTTCGCAATTGTGTCGTCTTGTACGCACTTTGTGAATTTTCTAGTAGCATTTGTCCGAAATCGTAATTGGTACTCGGGAGGATTAAGTCAATGCTGTCTAAACCACATGCTTTACGTCGAGTTTCTAGGACAAAATGCGTACCTTATTATGTGCCTTATTAAGCCCATGGCTTGTTATAAGAAAAAAATATAATAGCAAATAAATACGGCTACTCAAAGTTGTCTCCATATTTAACGATACAGTCTTTAATATGTATCAGTAAAATTAATAGTTAAATAATACTTAGGTACTTATATCATTATCAACCTCATGCTTAAGTAAAATATTTATTACCATTTACTTACACTCATGCTTGGCTTATCAAGAAATAATTTGAGGAATAATAAAAGGTATTAACTAGTTTTTAACCGTCGCCTCATATCTCTCAAGAAGGACGGTTATCAAGTCGTCTGTATGTTTTTTATTTTTTTTATTTTTTTAAATGTTTGTTCCTCGATATCTCCGTCGTTACTGGACCGATTTTGAAAATTTTTTTTTTGATTGAATGTATATGCATACAGATTGGTCCCATTTTTCTCAGAACCCAGTTCTGATGATGGGATCCTGGAGAAATCGAGGGAACTCCTCGAATCTGAAAGGCATACATATGGTGATTTTTGTGTTTTTAAAGGAACAGCATGCATTTAGGTACGGAACAGTAACATTTGGTGCAGTGGAACTGCTGATGATGGCCAGAACGGAACTCTTCAAATCTGAACGGCACGCTTATAGTGACTTTGGTATTTTTATAAGAACAGCATGCACTTTCGTCCAGAACAGTGACATTTGGTGCAGTGGAATTGCTGATGATGGTCAGAACCGAACTCCTCAAATCTGAACGGCACGCTTATAGTGACTTTGGTATTTTTATAAGAACAGCATGCACTTTCGTCCAGAACAGTGACATTTGGTGCAGTGGAACTGCTGATGATGGCCAGAACCAAACTCCTCAAATCTGAACGGCACGCTTATAGTGACTTTGCCATTTTTATAAGAACAGCATGCGCTTACGTCTAGAACAGTGACATTTGGTATAGTGGAACTGCTGATGATGGTCAGAACCGAACTCCTCAAATCTGAACGGCACGCTTATAGTGACTTTGGTATTTTTATAAGAACAGCATGCACTTACGTCCAGAACAGTGACATTTGGTGCAGTGGAACTGCTGATGATAGTCAGAACCGTACTCCTCAAATCTGAACGGCACACTCATAAGTGACTTTGGTATTTTTGTAAGAAAAGCATGCATTTAAGTTCAGAACAGTGACATTTATTTAGTTATGTTTGTTAAGCATATTGAGTTTTCAAGTCAAAGTTTGTCAAGCTTCGATTTCTTATAATATAATCGGATTCATGAGGAATTGAGGAAACTCCTCAAACCTTAACGTTATACGTATATTCATTTGTGTTGCCATCTAATAATTAAAGCATTAAAAGCAGTTTTAAAAAATACCTACACATTTCTACATAATCCAACATTCGCAAGTAACTTTCACCAGAACCCGAAAGGCGACGGTTTTTTTTCCTTAAAAATTATTTATAATAATTTCTTAATTAGTCATCAAAAATAAATAATCTAGAAACAGATGTTCTCGTTAAGTGTGTAAATTTTGAATAGTCAAGATCGATTCGACAATTCGATATCATAATAAATAATATTTTTTTTGAGAAAAAAAAACCGCCGCTTTTGGGGTTCTGGTACTTCTGGTGAAATGTACTTGCGAATGTATGATTATGTAGAAATGTGTAGGTATATTTTAAAACTGCTTTTACTGTAAACCTTTGATTATTTGATGGAAACACAAATGAATATACGTATACCGTTAAGGTTTGAAGTGTTTCCTCAATTCCTCATGAATCCGATATCCGATTATAAGAAATCGAGCTTGACAACATTTGAAAACTCAATATGTAAGCATAACAAAGAGAACAAATCTCCTAACAAATAATGTTCTGAACTTAAATGCATGCTGTTCCTATAAAAATACGAAAGTCACTACATATAAGTGTGCAGTTCAGATTTAAGGAGTTCCGTTCTGATCTTCATCAGCAGTTCCACTGCACCGAATGTCACTATTCTGACGTAAGTGCATGCTGTTCTTATAAAAATACCAAAGTCACTATAAGTGTGCCGTTCAGATTTGAGGAGTTCCGTTCTGATCTTCATCAGCAGTTCCACTGCACCAAATGTCACTGTTCTGGACGTAAGTGCATGCTGTTCTTATAAAATACCAAAGTCACTATAAGTGTGCCGTTCAGATTTGAGGAGTTCCGTTCTGACCATCATCAGCAGTTCCACTGCACCAAATGTCACTGTTCCGTACGTAAATGCATGCTGTTCCTTTAAAACATAAAAATCACCATATGTATGCCTTTCAGATTTGAGGAGTTCCCTCGATTTCTCCAGGATCCCATCATCAGAACTGGGTTCTGATACAAATGGGACCAATCTGTATGCATTCAATAAAAAAAAAATTCAAATAGGTTCGGTAACGACGGAGATATCGTGGAACAAACATTAAAAATAATACAGACGAATTGAGAACCACCTTCCTTGAGATTTGGGGCGGCGGTTAATAAGGATAATGTTAAATAAAGTTATTATTTAAAAAAAACCAAACTCCTGTAGTTTTATTTTCTTTTAGATTTAGTAATTTTATATGTTTGTAAATTTATGCACTTGTTAAATAATAAGGTATATTTATACATTTATTTTGAAAAAACGTTGGTTTTTAAATCATATAAATGCGATATGTACATTGTATGTATATGTACACCTACATATACCTAAGGTATAGTTTTTACGTGTGTTTAACTCATTAATGGCTACCTAACTACTTACCTAGTGATAATAACCGCTACTGTTTAGACATCATAGCTTTATTACATTACATGTAATATAACTTTGAAGAAGTAAAAAAAAAATCCTGAAAGCCGTGTTTTGCAGAAAGTGTGGATAAACGCGCAACGCAATCAACGTAATGTATAAAAAATTACATATCAAAACAGATATAAATAGTCGCCTATAGTTTTTCATTATTTCTTGGTTGTACGAGTATTCGTTCAAGGCTTTGTCTATCGCATAAAACAACCGCGCGCTGTGTATCTTAGAAGAAGAAAAAAATATAATAGTTATTTGTTATACAAGGGGGCAAATATCGGGAGCTCGACAAAAATCAAAAAGGTAATCACGGTCTATATCCCGGTCAATATAAGTCTAAGGGGGCAAAGTTGTATTTTAACGCCGAGTGTGGAATTGAAAAACGAGCAAGTGAAAGGATTCTATAGTTGAACCACGAGCGAAGCGAGTGGTTCGAGAATAGAATCCTGAACTTGCGAGTTTTTTAACACACGAGAAGTAAAATACATTTGCACCCGAGTGTAACACAAAACTTTTCCCCTCACTATAGCGAGGAAACTACAACGCAAAAACTGCGTTTATCACTGCTTCCAGTAGTTTCACAGGTAGTAAATCATCTTTATTACTAGATTCAACTACTTTTATCAATTTTAAAGCAGTTAATTTGACTTTATTCAAGTTCAAATTACTTTACTCACTAGTGGATAAAATGCGTTTTTACTCACTGGTATTAAAGGACAAAACACGTGTTTCCGAGCTAGTGAGTTTACAGAAACCTAAAGAACTGACTGTACCTACAGGTTTCCGAGAATTTAGGTAGACGCAACCTACGTCAATTTAATAAGGTACTGCGTATATTTCTGTCGTTCACCTATTCTTGTGATGATACGCGTAAAGTGCGATTTCACGGCTTCATGAGGTTTGTCATTGTTTGCGAACTATTACGAACACTCCTTGACACTTGTTTCAGAAGTCATACAGGTCGATTGACGAAAGCTATGAACAGTATGAACTCATGGTGAACTGTAAACTTACCACGAGTTTGACAATAAGATATTTGCTGTCTGCGTGATCTTCTGATCTTATACGATGGTCAACTAAATCTTGCAAGTTGGCACTAAAAAAGCGGCAGATTTGAAAAACGTAGGGCTCAGTGGCAAAACTCATGAAACGCGTAAAGTTCCTAAATCTTAACATTGGGGGATTCATCGACGAGTACAGAACACTTCAAAATTGATTGAAAATGTACTTTGGTTGACCTTCTATAACTCCTACTTTCTATGCATTTGTCTTGTACTGGCATATATTTGTGCTTATTACATTAAAAAATACGATAAGTACGGGGATTTGAACTGAGGGCCATCGATTTTACCTACAGGCAGGGTTAATTCCTACTAGCCAATACCTCTTTCTTTTCTATTGGCTCTAACTCCAGAAGTTTTAACTTCTTGAATTCTTTTACATAAGTGAAAAATATAGCTACCCAATACAAATTTATGTCTCCACAAAAAGCATCTAGAATTATGTTAAAGGCTTCAAGGGCACCATCATTATAATGAATAACGCCTACATAAGTATGACATATGATTCCGTTGTTACTTCCAAACACCTATTTGCTGTTGTATTACTATAGGAAAAATTAGCCGATTAACTGAACTAAGCATAAACTTACACACTAAAAAGTAGGAATTTTATGTCAATTCAGGTAAAAAGGGTTTCAAGAATATATCATAGCTAACATAGCTTTATGTATAAAGACTTTACTTAAATTTATTAATGAAAATTATAGGTACCGGTAATATTTCAAATTTAAAATATATCTTTTCACAAAAAAAAGAACTACTGCTATTTCTGACTTTTCGCTGACTGAATAATGATCATTCAATCACCAGCATAACTGAAACATATTGCTTTAACAATCAAAACACTTAACATAATACCTCGAACGGTGACTATACGCTTTCTGACAACTCACTAGGGTTCTCTTTTCAACCCTCGTTAATGTTATCCAAATACCAACCAAAAATAAAAGAAACCACCATCTCCCGCCCTCTGCCAAAGTCATAGGGTTGACTTTTCCTCGGGTTTGCTGTTTGCGGACTGCAGATTTAAAATAGTATTTGTAACACAAGGTGATAATGTGAAACGTCAACATTTGTATGAAATTCCACCCCGATTTCGCCGGATATCCGGTGACGACTGATACGGGTATCTCTATCTGGATGAACGCAAAAATGACGAGAATGCTTTAAGCTGTTTTGTATAAGATTTTATTTAAATTGTAATGTTTGTAAGTCTATTCTTTGTGCCAAATCTTTTAATCCGACTTAAATTTTGACCTGCCCTAATGGGCCTAATGTAATTGGGTACTTATTCTTTCTGATATTATATTTATTGCAACGATTAAGGATTGATTTGAAACAAGAGAAATGATGATAAGTTCCGAGGATGTGCCAATTTTTTTGCACATCTAAAGGATTTTGAAGTGTAACAGGGGGCAACTTTCAACAGACACAACACAAGGCAAACACAATTCAACAAATCAGCTTGATGGTACCAATCCATACCATAATATGAAGTTTTAGGAGAATCAAATACTTAGGTAATCCTAAATCCTAAATTTATTGCAACGATTAAGGATTGATTTGAAACAAGAGAAATGATGATAAGTTCCGAGGATGTGCCAATTTTTTTGCACATCTAAAGGATTTTGAAGTGTAACAGGGGGCAACTTTCAACAGACACAACACAAGGCAAACACAATTCAACAAATCAGCTTGATGGTACCAATCCATACCATAATATGAAGTTTTAGGAGAATCAAATACTTAGGATTACCTAAGTATTTGATTCTCCTATCAAGCTGATTTGTTGAATATGAAGTCTCCTAAAACTTCATATTATGGTATGGATTGGTACCATCAAGCTGATTTGTTGAATTGTGTTTGCCTTGTGTTGTGTCTTAGGTAATCCTAAGTATTTGATTCTCCTAAAACTTCATATTATGGTATGGATTGGTACCATCAAGCTGATTTGTTGAATTGTGTTTGCCTTGTGTTGTGTCTGTTGAAAGTTGCCCCCTGTTACACTTCAAAATCCTTTAGATGTGCAAAAAAATTGGCACATCCTCGGAACTTATCATCATTTCTCTTGTTTCAAATCAATCCTTAATCGTTGCAATAAATATAATATCAGAAAGAATAAGTACCCAATTACAATACCTACATCTCTGAGTCCCAAATTCCGTCACGGTCCATTAAGCTTTTATATTCCCCCCCATGACAAATTGTCAAAGGGAATTTTACGTCGTCTGTCGTAAACATTCTTTACGTTTCTTTGGGTTTATGTCGTTCGTGGGGGAGCTATGTCCAATCGATGTTAACACGATTAACAAGGTAGGCTCTAGGGTCCGATCGGTTTAAAACACATTTTATGGGAAACGATGATTGGCTACACGGTATGTATGAGCTGCCTGTCTACATAACTGTTCAATTTGTATGTTTAAATAATTTGTGTTTAGTAGCTCTTGATTAAACTAAATTGGTAAGGGAAAAGTATTCGGATCCCTTTCTTTGACATAATGATCACAAGTCATAATGTAATGATTACCAGATTAGCATTAGTCATAATTATGAAACGGTTAACTTTTCAGGGTATTCATTTAGGTAATCTTTAACCTAACCTAACCAACCGGTTAGGTTAGGTTTGTTTTTTGGCAATTCTGAAAAGTTACGCGTTTCTGAGAAAAATCAAATTATGACTAATGAAAATGTGAACAAAAGATACATTATGACGTAAGAGTTTATGGGAACCAATAGAGACGGAAAATTATTTGATGTAAGATATTTACTCATCGTAACATAATTTTTAAAATGCTGTAAAATAGATTCTTCAATGTGACTAAAAAAAGATTTCAGCCGTGTAGAAGTCAATTTTGATATTTTTTCTAAGCTTTCGTATTTTAGAGATACCTACTTTTAGATAGGTGCCTACTTTTTTAGGTAAGTTCAATGTTCACGTGTAATATAACTAATATAATATGCATACCAATGTTCATGTACAATTCGTTTTCAAAAGAAAAAAAACAATATTAACCGGAAAATATTGTTTGCTTCATGGAATAACAGGTAATAGGTACTAAACTTATTAAAATACTGCCAAATTATAAGCTCTGCAGACTCGCATCGGCAACTTCTCAAAATCCATAATATCAATCCCATAAGGCCATCCCCTTGATCGAATCTAAATCGAAGATAACACGATTAGGGCAGGCACTAATACTTAGGCCCGAAGGTCCGCACTGGCCTCCGGGGGAATTGGTTTAAAATTTACTATTCTGCACATTTTCTGGTACAAGAACGAGAAGTCCCTAATGGATCGAGTAGAATAGTTATTTGTTATACAAGGGGGCAAAGTTGTATTTTAACGCCGAGTGTGGAATTGAAAAACGAGCAAGTGAAAGGATTCTATAGTTGAACCACGAGCGAAGCGAGTGGTTCGAGAATAGAATCCTGAACTTGTGAGTTTTTTAAAACACGAGAAGTAAAATACATTTGCACCCGAGTGTAACACAAAACTTTTCCCCTCACTATAGCGAGGAAACTACAACGCAAAAAATGCGTTTTCACCACACCAACTAGTAAAGGCTTACTTTGTTATTCGAAAACAGATAGCAAAATTGCATTTTATCCACAAGAGTGCAAAGTAATTTCATACAAATTTTAATTTGGTGCCTTGAGCTGGCTGGTAGAATTTAGTAAATAATTATTTTATGGCTAACAAATATGGCTAACAAATTTATAATATGGCTAACAAATAGTATGGCATTGTATGATTATGGAAGGTAATGTTCGGATAAACAACCAGTATGTCATACAATTTTTATGGTAAACAAATCATTCGGGCAAATGAAATTCAGGCAAGTTAGATTCGGGCATATGAATATTATGTTAAATGACTGTCGGGCAAACAATAGACAACCATCTTATTTACATCCACCTCCACAGTGACATAACTTTGCATTTGAGCTGGCGTTTGATACAATTGCACCTGAAACTGCAAGATTTAAGGCACATATGAATATTATGTTAAATGACTGTCGGGCAAACAATAGACAACCATCTTATTTACATCCACCTCCACAGTGACATTTTGCATTTGAGCTGGCGTTTGATACAATTGCACCTGAAACTGCAAGATTTAAGGCACCGACATCTTATCAATTCTAGGCATGTTTGAGCTGCCATAGGTCTTTTGGGTCCACAGTGGCATCCAAGCTTCGTCTTCCTTCTGCCAACCCCATTCAGATGGACAAGGGAGATTTTGAGACTTCTGCAGGCATTGTCCCCAAATAGAAACCGCCTGTAACACTGCCAAGGTATGTTGTTTGAGAGCAGCATCTGTAGGAGAAAATTTTTAAATTTGTCTTTCCTTTTTTTGTAAACAAAAATTTTCGGCACTCATTTACCGCCTCGTAGGGGCATGATCTGAAAAACAAGTGTTACAGGCGGTTTCTATTTGGAGACAATGCCTGCAGAAGTCTCAAAATCTCCCTTGTCCATCTGAATGGGGTTGGCAGAAGGAAGACGAAGCTTGGATGCCACTGTGGACCCAAAGACCTATGGCAGCTCAAACATGCCTAGAATTGATAAGATGTCGGTGCCTTAAATCTTGCAGTTTCAGGTGCAATTGTATCAAACGCCAGCTCAAATGCAAAGTTATGTCACTGTGGAGGTGGATGTAAATAAGATAATTCCTTCTTTTACTGTATGTTTTTCTTTTTAACTGTTACCTCGGTTCGTTTTTAAATTGAAGAGGATTAAAAGTCACTGTAATATTTTAAAGGCAAAAGTTGGTGAGCATAGGTACTGTGTTACTTTGTTACTTTTACACGCCCAAGTAGGTTAACAAATTTTGATAAAATTAAGTGTGGAGGAGGTACGATATAACTTATAACACATCGCTTCTTATTCATCGTGGACAACACTCGGGGTGCAGTATAATGATTATTAAAAATCTTTATGCCGGCCCCTGTGCTGCGCTGGCGATCGTTGCAGTACTTTCAATATTTTTTTTAACATCAAATATAATAAATTTTATATTTAATGTTAATGTTTTTCGATTACTCATAAAACGATCTTTTAAACAGTATTTTTTTTAAAACAAGTTTAGTATAAGAATATGGAAATATGAGGATTTGTTTACATTTCGTGGCTACGAAAAATTTATTGTATTAAATATTGCGCTATATTTTGCTATGGAACCCTAAAAAACTAGTATTGGGAATAAATTGAGCATTATCTAGTTACATAAAAATGACACCAAAATTAACTTAAAAGTTCAAACTAATCGGCCAGAATTTTTTTTTGAGCACCGGAAGCTCCATACTTTGACCCCCCCACCCCGCTTTCGGACACGGAGTTCAAAGTGGCTACCGGTCTTATTTGACTCAGGAGGACGTGTATAATACCCATACCAAACGCCAATGCTGTACTCAAAAATATATACCTCTCCATACAAGCATGCCCAATAGAGAAAGGGCTATTTTCAAAAATAGCATTTCGACGTTTTCAGCAGACTTTCGAACAGCGAATTTATGCATTCGAAATTTTCAAAAATAGGTCAAAAGGGGGCTGGAACTTTCCTAAGTTTGAAAAGTGTCTGCAACTAAATAGTTACATGGGGTCGTAAAATCACAAATGCCGCATGGTGATAAAAATTATATAACGTCGTCTCAAGTTCGACAGAGAAACCACCATTAATTAAATCGCAGACAAAGAACCCAGAGGTGGCAAAACGAAAGCATTTGTTTCACATCGGCCACGGTTCAACGGATAATTGTCAAGGTCGCCAATACCACGGTCGGTATTACTTTTATCAGTACCTTGACTTCTGAATAGGGAATGCAATTACCGGTCGTTTTTCAAAACCGGTAATTTACAGACATAACGTCGCTAAAACCGGTAAACCGGTAATTTCACGGTTTTTACTTTATTTCATGAAAAATCTATATTTTCCGTCAAAATCGATAGGTAAGTCGTTTTTTTAGTAGTGTTCATTAAACTAACACTCTCAAAAGACAAAAATTAATAATGGAATCTTGAAAAATGCAGGTTTTAGGTCTTTGTTACAAAAAATAAATAAATTTTAAATGCCAAATCTTAGAATTAGCAATCATCTTCGATGAAATCAACTAAAACACAAGAAATCATCACAGATTATTGAAATATCACGTATTTGTAATTGTATAAAGGACAACTACAGGACCCTGATTCGTGTATCCCACCGATCCCACGCCAGAAAAGTGCTGTTACACAGCAAGTTATGTCACATCCTGGACTGGTAGATCCCGCAAAAACGGGCAAGTTTCGTCAAGGGCGAAGATGCGAACAGATCCTAAATGTACATACGTCCATTAAAAGAGATCGCTTACGAGTTCAGCACTTTGATGATTCTCTGCTTCATCGACTATAGCAAAGCCTTTGACTGCATCGTTTTGTCATCGAGAATTTGGTAGCTATCATTGAAACTCCGTAGAAAAACCGGCCAAGAGCGTGTCGGGCCACGCTCAGTGTAGGGTTCCGTAGTTTTCCGTATTTTTCTCAAAAACTACTGAACCTATCAAGTTCAAAACAATTTTCCTAGAAAGTCTTTATAAAGTTCTACTTTTGTGATTTTTTTCATATTTTTTAAACATATGGTTCAAAAGTTAGAGGGGGGGGGGACGCACTTTTTTTTTCTTTAGGAGCGATTATTTCCGAAAATATTAATATTATCAAAAAACGATCTTAGTAAACCCTTATTCATTTTTAAATACCTATCCAACAATATATCACACGTTGGGTTTAGAATGAAAAAAAATATCAGCCCCCACTTTACATGTAGGGGGGGTACCCTAATAAAACATTTTTTTCCATTTTTTATTTTTGCACTTTGTCGGCGTGATTTAAATACATATTGGTACCAAATTTCAGTTTTCTAGTGCTAACGGTTACTGAGATTATCCGCGGACGGACGGACGGACGGACGGACGGACGGACGGACGGACGGACGGACGGACGGACGGACGGACAGACAGACATGGCGAAACTATAAGGGTTCCTAGTTGACTACGGAACCCTAAAAAGGAAACTGAATCGGCAGAGAAATTTCGAGCCCTTTTAAGTACTTTTGGAAAAGGTGTTGATATGCCCTTCACCTGACTACGGTGAACATATCATCAGAAGAGCCTGCGGAAGCTAGGAGGAAGGAATCATCATTGGTGGGCACCAAAATAACGAATCTTTGATAGGCAGATAACACCAATTTTCTGGCCGCCAATGAAGTGGAAATGGTTGACATCACTGGTAAAATACTTATAGAACGCATCAGTCTGGAAACGGATCTCAAGATTAACCACATTAAAAACCAAGCTCGTGGTGGTGGATTGTGTTAGGTAGATACAACACACAGGTGCTCTTAGGCCAGTAACAGTAGATGACTTCATATACTTCGGCGCAAACATCGACAATACCGGTTCTAACTATAAAACTCCCGTGAGACTCATACATATTTAAAAATATTTTAAGCGGGTTACTCACGTATTAAGTCGATATAGCGTTCGACATGTTTCGGTTCAATTTCGAGAACCTTTCTCAAGAGTAGCGACCCCGCCTTTACCTCTTCAGCAGCCGCGCGCACCGAGCAAGCGCCCGCAGTATGCGTCGCGCTCTCGACATGTAAAGGCGGGGTCGCTACTCTTGAGAAAGGTTCTCGAAATTGAACCGAAACATGTCGAACGCTATATCGACTTAATACGTGAGTAACCCGCTTAAAATATTTTTAAATACCGGTTCTTCTGAAAAAGAAATTAGAAAACGCATAGTTCCAAAAGAGCCCTAGCTACAAGGATTATCTCCATAATTCTTGGTTCCTAAGAACCGCATGTCTAGAAAGATCAAAACCGGTTTGGATTACGCTCTAGTCTTCTCCATTTTCTACTACGGAGCTGAGACTTGGAGTCTGAAAAAGGCTGACCGCAACCGCTTCCGAGATGTGGTGCTAGATGAAGATTTTGCAAATACCCTGGATTGCCTTCCGTACAAATGTGTCTATCTTACGCGAATTGAAAATCAATACAAGGTTATCAACCATCTGATAACGTAGAATTTTGGAGTTTGGAGAATTTTGGAAAAGGCCACAACCTTGAGCAACTGGCAAGGTTGATCGCTAACGATCCAGAGGTCGCAGTCTAACAAGATGGACAGATGAGATCCCTTTCACTCTCTACACCCAATTTCAGAACCGGAACCAAAAGTCAGAATGAAATTGATTCTATTGGGACTTCACGACCCTCAGCAATGAAGATACCAATGCGAGGAGGATGTCTTATCTTTAAAGCTAATCAAATATTTATATAACAATGAGTGAATTAATGGAGGATAATCATTCGGGGTTTAAATTTGGAATTTATGAAACCAACTGTGGACATTCCACACTTGTTGGTTTTATAGAAATCAGATTTTTTGATCTTGGATCCGACAATGCAGGCACGCACAGTGCAGGCAGGAATGTACGGACTCTAGCCGCCGCAAGCACTCATGCCTGATGATGGGTCTCCATATGACACGAAACATGTCGGCAGACATAGGTACGTTTATGAAACGACAACCATTCATCCCTCTCGCACGTGGGTAAGATAATTATAACAGACATGCTTTCAATACCACAATATAGTATAGCAATGACACAAAAAATAAACGTTTTCGTGGAGAAAACGAATTCTTGCTAAATAAAATGTTTACCAGAAGTATTTATAAGTGTTTATTTAAGAAGAAATTGCGACAGAAGTGCTTTTTGTAGTAATTTTTAAGTAAATTTAAATTTCGGTAAAAAACCGGTTTTCGAATATAATTACCGGTAATTTACCGGACCCAAAATTGGCAAAATTACCGGGAAACCGGTAAACCGGTTTACCGGCTTGCATTCCCTACTTCTGAATAACGCCAATAATACTATTAGTTTTATAATTAATGTAAGTAAAACAACTACTAAGCTAGCGAAGCGTGATGCTAACCACCAGATGACTGGTTCAGTCTTTGCTGAGCGCATTAGCATCTCTTATTCAGCGCGGTAATGCGATCTGGGCACCCGACCATTCGGCATTGATTGGACCAGATTAACGTTAATTTAGTAACTATGCAAGGAGCCAAGCGCAGTAGAATTTGCAGCACCTCGAAAGAGCGCGTGCGGTTAGCCAACATGATGTAGGTATACTATGTTCGCCTCCCGCATTAGGTAGGTACTTTTGTTTAGTTATTCTTAAATTCTTAAATGAAGAGGTAGCTCAAGAAAATTTGGAGAGAACTTGAATGGATTTGGTCAAGATTTTATTGAACCATAGTTAGTTTCCAAGTGCATTGGGTATATAGTTAGATTAATATGTTATTTGTGGCATAGACAGCTAAAGAGCAGACGACTCACCCGTTGGCAAGCTATTACCGTCGGTCATGGACACCTGCAACACTGGAAGAGTGCATTGCGGGATACCGTGGGAGTGGATACTGACATTACTGACGCGCTTCTCCTATTTATTTTTTCAACGAACTTACACTACCTATATAGCCGACGCGAAAAAGTCAATGTACGCGACTTAAACTAAACTGTGTTACAGTGAACTCAGAACACCACTCGTTTCAAATTTGCCTACCAACTACCAAGCGATAAACACTTTTATATCAATGATATAGCGTCTAACATGCGGATCTCGAAGAATCCATGGAAAATGTGGGTGATGTAATGTTGTTTAGTGCCTCAAGTGAGCCGCAGGCGCTAACTCATTGTTCCTTTGTCAGTATTTCGAGAGATTGTCTCAGCTTCCTGGTGTTTTGATACGAAATTGGTAACATTTGGAATGCAGGTTTTGAGCTTTAGGATTTAGGATGCGTGCTAATGGTCTCACTAAAAGGGATGCAGAAGACCGTGCGAAGTGGAGGAGAAAAAGCCGGAAAGCGGACCCCGGGCTCCGAAGCGCCCGAGCTGAGGATGCAACCGGGAAACCGTTAAGATGAGAGAGAGAGAGAGAGAGAGAGCAGGTTTTGAGCTTAGGGCCTGCTGATACATGTGTAATGTTCATAGTAGAATATTTGTGAGTGTGTTTAGTAAATTAAACGCCCCACTTTGTCGGTTACCATTAAGGCGAGATTTACTTGTATCTTTATATGAATAAACTGACAAAGCGGCTTTATAGCAATCGACAAAGTGGGACGTTTTCCCGTGCACACTCAGATATGTATGGGAATTTGTGAATTTCCTACCTTACCTTACCTTTATCTTAGGTCTTGTGGTACTCATAATACCAGAGCATATGCTGAGTGGCGTCCCTTTATAGCCACTACACCAGCGCCAGCGCCAATGTCTTTTTTAGTTAAATACTCCTCTTTTTGTTGTTCTGTAACTGATGCATCTTTACTTTTGTTGTAAAATGTTATTTTTGGATGTATTTAATACATAGTTTTAAGTGTTTAGAGAGTAAGTATTTTTTTTTTAGATTAAGGCGCTGTATGTAAGTAGAAGGTTTTTACAATAAACGATTTTATTATTAATTTATGAACAGATGTCTTAATAACATTACTTTTTCCTTCATAGGAATTTACTTACATTACAAAATGGAAGTTTAGACGAATCCATCCAACTCCTCAATCCAGAATCAGAGTAACTTCCTAAGGAATTACTTCCGTTAATCCATCGGTTATGTTTTTGTCTATCAATCCTGACATTAATCTGCGATAGCAGTTTAATAACACATTATTTTAAATATATTTACAATACAAAACAGCTTTCAATTATGTAAGGATTAAAAGTATTAAAACTATTAAAATTAACCTACAATGTATTTTAGTCTAATATAAATTATGGACAAATTAAATGAATTTGTTATAGTAACAAAACAACCTCCTGAGATTTACAATAAATTATAGAGAGTCAACATCAACTTTCATTATATATATATACACAAAGACTTGTGTATATATATATAATGAAAGTTTCTATGTAAATTCAGAGACAAAGCAATTGCTTTGGGAAGGAAGTTAAAGTTAAGTTGTTTTAGTTGATAATAATAACATTTAGTGTCTGAGCGAATTACGTACGCGGTGTTCCCAGGCAGTCGCGAGCGCAGTCACGAGTGGGTAGAGATTAATGGGGTCTGTCGACAACCAGAGACGTTACGTTGAAAAACTAGACTAAGTATATCAAGTATAGGTATGTTTTACAATATTATGTACATACAATCAGCTTTTATAAATAGTAGCGAAGGCTCCAAAAGATTTGTTATTCGATAATTCTTTTCCAAATGCTAAGTGACCGATTCAAAATATAATATCCGTCTAATATTAACTCTGGATACGATATGAATCGGATATCAAAAAAAATGACTAGATATAGACTTTTTTTTATACTACGTCGGTGGCAAACAAGCATACGGTCCGCCTGATGGAAAGCGGTCACCGTAACCTATGGACGCCTGCAACTCAAGGAGTTTCACATGCGCGTTGCCAACCCATTAGAAACTTACCCCATTAGACTTATGAGAATATACTTAAAAAAAAGAGAATAAATCCTTAAATGTGTTTAAATATAAATCTTCAAAGTGTGACAATCTTCAAGGTATGATTGAGGTACCTATTCCTTAACTCAAATCTCAAAGATTTTAAGGAAAATTATTATCAGTGAGTTTGTAATGATTAGTCATTTTCGCGATACCTATCGGATAATCCCAAATCGCACTAAATGCTCATATTCGGGGAAATACAACTTTGGATAGATTTTGATAAATAAGTACTAACTGTACTAAGTATAAAGTATCAAGAAACCAATGCATTTTTTTTTTAATTACTTATTAAATTATTGATTAAGGGCCGGTTGCATCAAACCACCTGTCAGCGTTAAAGCGTTCGTTAAATTTTAGTGTTGGAAAGGTCCATAGAGACATTTGCTGCGTGACGATGATGTGTCTGTCAAAATGTGGTTGATACAACTGGCCCTTAATGTGTAAAAAAAAAAAAAACCGGCCAAGAGCGTGTCGGGCCACGCTCAGTGTAGGGTTCCGTAGTTTTCCGTATTTTTCTCAAAAACTACTGAACCTATCAAGTTCAAAATAATTTTCCTAGAAAGTTTATATAAAGATCTACTATTGTGATTTTTTTCATATTTTTTGAACATAGAGTTCAAAAGTTAGAGGGGGGGGACGCACTTTTTTTTCCTTTAGAAGCGATTATTTCCAAAAATATTAATATTATCAAAAAACGATCTCAGTAAACCCTTATTCATTTTTAAATACCTATCCAAAAATATATTACACGTTGGGGTTGGAATGAAAAAAAATATCAGCCCCCACTTTACATGTAGGGGGGGTACCCTAATAAAACATTTTTTTCCATTTTTTAGGGTTCCGTAGCCAAAATGGCAAAAACGGAACCCTTATAGTTTCGTCATGTCCGTCTGTCCGTCTGTCCGTCTGTCCGTCTGTCCGTCTGTCACAGCCGATTTACTCGGAAACTATAAGTACTACAGTGATGAAATTTGATGGGAATATGTGTTGTATGAACCGCTACAAAATTATGACACTAAATAGTAAAAAAAAAGAATTGGGGTGGGGCCCCCATACATGTAACTGAGGGATGAAAATTTTTTTTTCGATGTACATACCCGTGTGGGGTATCAATGGAAAGGTCTTTTAAAATGATATAAAGTTTTCTAAAAAACATTTTTCTTAAAGTGAACGGTTTTTGAGATATCAGCTCTCAAAGTCGTAAAAAGTATGTCCCCCCCCCTCTATTTTTATAACTACGGGGTATAAAATTCTAAAAAAAATAGAGGTGATGCATGCTAATTAACTCTTTCAACGATTTTTGGTTTGATCAAAGTATCTCTTATAGTTTTTGAGATAGGTTGATTTAACTGTAATTTTGGCAGGTGTATAAATTGACATAATAAGTTTATTATATTTGCTGCTACGGAACCCTTTGTGCGCGAGCCCGACTCGCACTTGGCCGGTTTTTATTTTTGCACTTTGTCGGCGTGATCGATATACATAATGGTACCAAATTTCAGCTTTCTAGTGCTAACGGTTACTGAGATTATCCGCGGACGGACGGACGGACGGACGGACAGACAGACATGGCGAAACTATAAGGGTTCCTAGTTGACTACGGAACCCTAAAAACTGTATAGTTAAATTAATGAAATAATATGTATAAGTAGGATATTGAAATCTTCTTTCTTCGTTGAGCCATCACAGCTAACTTTAACTTACAAACGGTCTTAAGCACCTGCACTTCTGAAGGCGCTTAAGTCATTTTTGCTAATAAAAAAAAAACCACAACGTTCTATGAACATTGGTCAAGTGCGAGTCGGTTTTCGACTTTTCCATACAAAGAACTCGAGCGCCTGAACGACTATGATGGCAAAGTTAACGTTTCGCACTTTCAAGACATTACGTATATATCTCGGAAACGATAAGAGATAGAGCAAAATGGACTTCAGATTTGGGCTCTCGGTGGCACAAATTCTATGTTTTCGTCAACAGACACCTTTTTTTGGACCGATTTGAATAAAATTTTGCTCAGTCAATTTATAAACAGTCTTAAGCGCCTCCTTTTTAGTAGGAACTTAACTCATTTTGTACAAATGAAAAAAAAATTGAACAAGTTCTAAAAGGAAAAAGACAGAAATGAATTTCTTTATACCTGTCCAACTCGCTTACACAATTTTAAGACGTATAGTAACTACTTGCAGCGGCAGTGAGTGAAATTCGTAATCTGAGTTTTTTTCTCTTAAGTCCGACTTACGCTTGACTGTAGATTTCTAATAGGTTTTCCTGTAATCTACAGGGAGAGGGCTATCTCGTGTATTTTTTTGAAAATTTTACGCTAAGTAGTTTCGGAGATAAGGGGGGGGAATGGTCATTTTTTGCTTATTTTCTTAAATTACTTCTAAATTACCAAAACAAAAAATATAAAAAAAATATATTTCAGATGCTGATAAAATGCTCTTTTATTTTGATATGTAACACAATATAGTTTTAATAACTTTGATTTTTAATTTTCAATTTTACCCCCAAAAGTGACCCCTGTGATTAAATTTCATTAACCCTAAAAATTACCTACATGTACGCCTACCTGACATGTGGCTTTGTGTCAGATTTATTTGTATGGAGATCTTGAAGCCCTCGACAGGTACCCAAGAGCCTCCATGACCCAATTGAAAACCCGCCGAATGCAGAAGCAGGGTGTTCCAGTTAGCCTGGGATGCACCGCTGCTGTCGCCGGCCTCACTGCCCGCACCGCGCGAGAGGACTGAGAGGCGGTTGGAGGAAATGCGAGAGCGGATATCAGGAGTTGGACGCTGCACGTTGACGCTCTGATAGGATAGGATTCGGATTTTTTGTCGGTTTGTTGTTGAATTTTGTAGAATTTTCTTTCGACCTCTCATAACTCAACAACTATTTGACATACATAGGTACTCGTACATCTAAATAAAAATACTTAACATTCCAATACACTTTGTTTTGACACATTTAAAATGATGTAGCTTACTGTGTTATTTTTTTTTTGTATGGAGATAAAAGCCTAAGAGACTCCATGACCCAATTGAAAACCCGCCGAATGCAAAAGCAGGGTGTTCCAGTTAGCCTGGGATGCACCGCTGCAGTCGCCGGCCTCACTGCCTGCACCGCGCGAGAGGACTGAGAGGCGGTTGGAAGAAATGTTAGAGCGGATGTCGGGAGTTGGAAGCTGTACGTTGACGCTCTGATAGGATCTTTCTTAGGAGAGAGGCAAACTGAGTCTAGGAACAGGGTTGAGTTAATTGTATAGGTTAATTGTTAAACTCTCGGGGAGTTTGGGTGTAATGTTTTACATTATCCAAAAGATTATGTTGAAACTTTAAAAAGGAAAAAATTTGGATTTAAGTACAAAGTAATCATTTCATAGCCCTGCGCTACTACTTAATATTACCCAGAAGAACGAAATATTCGGATTTTTTTGTAGTTTTGTTGCTGAATTTTGTAGCATTTTCTTTTGACCCCTCATAACTCTACAACTATTTGACATACATAAGTACTCGTACATTCAACCAATTGGAACCCTAGGCCACTGTAGAACTATGTCATAGTGACTTTATAAATCAGATTGTAAGAAGTCTCTTACTGCTTGTCATTTTGACATGGTTGTAGAGTGGCCTAGGGTTCCAATTGGTTGACTGTACGTCTAAATAAAAATACTTAACATTCCAATACACTTTGTTTTGACTTACATTTAAAATTACATGGAACTGTGCTAGATTTTTTTTGATTTGTATGGAGATAAGAGCCTAAGAGACTCCATGACCCAATTGAAAACCCGCCGAATGCAGAAGCAGGGTGTTCCAGTTAGCCTGGGATGCACCGCTGCAGTCACCCACCTCACTGCCTGCCCGCACCGACAGTTGGAGGTAATGTGAGAGCGGATGTTGGTTATTGGACGCTGTACATTGACGCTAGGATTGGAGAGAGTCAAGTGGGCGATGATATGTACTCGTATAGTCGTTTCGTTAGTCGGTAAATATAAGTATTCATTGTTAAACTCGTTGTTGAGTACTTATAGGAATGTTTTTAGTAGTAAGTAGTAAAACACTTATTATTGTACCAGAAAATAATACAACACACAAGAAAAGCTTATCAATAGTACAAAGGCGAACTTATCCCTTTAAGGGATCTCTTCCAGTGTTTTTAACTTGCCAAAGAAAACGTAAAAAATAGGAAATACCTATTTTCACATCTAAGAAAGAGTTACAAGAAATCATTTCCGTTTACCCATTCCCGAAAACTCTTTTCTCCACCAAATAAATAAAATACTTGAAAACGATTTTCTAATAATTAGAGTCTAATTGATCCAAAACAATGTAAGTAAATCATTCATAATTTATATAGAAATAGGTAAACCGTTTTATTTGTATTGGGACTTGGGACAAATAAATTGGAAAATCTAAGTTAGTAATCAATGTACATCAAATCTAAGTAATCTGCGCGGCGCCCATGGTATGGAGGCTCGCCCCTCCGCCCTCGCAAAGAGGGCAGGCCAGTCCTCTCGCCTCCTCCGCGGAATCCACACGCGCGCGTAGTGCCCACTATTGTATACAAAAAACGTGCTGTGTTCACATTTATCACATAAAAACTATCGGATTTTCTCTCCTGTAAGTCATTATCACCTAAGGTACGTTATTTAAGACTTTTTAAATACTAAACTTTGTTGAAATGTGAGCGAATCTCAGCTTAACAGGGATTGTACGAAGATGAAGTTGTGTTTTTCAATTCAAACACCTGTTTTGCCTCGCAAACGTGACTGCCATGTCTGATTTTATCGTTTTACGCAGTTGATGGCTTACAGTTAGCTTTGTTATCAAATTAAAACGGGAAAATTGAGAAGGTTTTCGGATATTGCGGTTTTCAGGTTGGTCAGCATTCGTTACCTTAAGAGGGGGCTTGTTTTTCATCTCCGTTTTGCCTGTCCGGTCTTGATTCATTTGGATTATATTCTTAACACTTACTTGTCGAATTATTATATGTAAACTCATATTGACTTAAAGTATGTACAGTCAGCAGTTCAAATAACTACCTAAAGTCGTTATAAAAATGCGACTCTACCTAGACCAAAAAAGTTCCTATTTCGGCTGCTGATTCTGTGAGTTCCATCACATAGTATCTTACTATATTTCTTCATACGGCATGTAAGACAAAATACTTTAAGAAACATTAGAACTTAGGACTACTCTGAAAAGCGTAAGGTAGGAAGAATAAACAGTACTTTTCCTTATAAATTAATTTCTCGGCAATCAAGAGGGTTTCATACCCTAAACCTTAAACCTAATTTGAAGCTTCCGTTGATGAAATTAAATGTAAATAACTTTAAACGGAAGGGATATTGACAAAGGTACCCGGATATTAATTAAGCTAAGATGTCAAAAAGGTACCCCTAAGGATTTATGAGGACTTCCTTACTGATGGGGTAATGGGCGTGAATTAATATTAAACTACCAATTTAATACGATCTCGTTCCACATACGTAATGTTATCCCGATCTAAGTATTTAACATCAGGTAGACCGGAATTTATTACGCTCTTGTTAACTTCCTTTTGACCCTTTGATGCCCTTTTCGGTTTATTATATGTACTCGTACTATCTACTATATATTTTTGTGTCCTTTTATTGATAAATCATTTTAATTATACTGTACTAGGTCATGTTCGCCACTTGTACGAGTGCGACGTCGATTCTCGTATCTCAAAGAAGGAGGAGGTTCTCAATTCGTCGGGATCTCTTTCATAGAACATTAAATTTAATTAGAGAAACAGAGTCATTTTCGATACTTGTAATGTTATAAACGTTTACATGAAACTTAAGCTTTGGAGTCTTAGTTTTATTACCCCTCACGAAATATCAAGTCTGTTAAATGTACAGTCTAACGCCCCTGACATTACAGTCGTGTTGGTGTCCGACGCTGATCCCGTCAAACACGAGATGCAGCAGTTCGGAACGTTCTCAAGGCAACCCTTTCTCTTGTGGCCTGTTCGCAGTTCGATTCCATTCCTGGGATAAAATCGTGAAATAGAAAATGAGGCATCTGTCTCTGTCACTCTTATGAAGCCTTATGCTGGAGTGAATGGGAAAAATCCTCGTAATTGGCGAAGTTTCACGGTTGCGGTGTGCTTTAGTCCGCAAAAGGCTTGAAAAAGGGATAGAGGCTGAGGGATTCCACATTGACAAGGGTTGATTCACTTTGCAATAGCTTTTGCGAGAAGACAAGTTATACAATTACAGTAAATAGTCAAAAAAACCTCGCCTAACTTACCATTACAAATATAAGTATGTAGTTTAGATTGTGTATAGTATATTTAAGGACACAAGTCCTCATCCTCACAAAACGTTGACAAATGAAATGAATGTTTGTGTAGAAATTTTCATTGCAGATTAACAAAAATAAAACGTACGAGTATATCATGATAACGAGTAGTTTTTATGACTCTACTAAAATGGTTACTAAATTACATAAACAAAAGTTTAGGATTATCTTATTCAAAACTTTGGCTTGTTAATCCGATAAATTTCACATCCATCAAAGTCTTCGTTACTTAGGATGATGTTAAATTTGATTAATGAATATTTTATGGAAATCGCTATCGCTACGGATTTATTGAGTTTAAATGATGGATTAATGAATTATACTGTGCCTTTGAAGGAATTTGTATCAACTATAATCCTTATAATACTTATCTATCGAAAACAGATCAATAAAATAGTAAATTATTAAGGTACTACGCGATTAAAACTATGAGTTGTTTAACGCCACTCCACACTATGTAAAGTAGCATTATTCTTATCAAGTTGTTATCACCTTGGCGCTCATAACACGTACCTTAAGGTAAAATATACCATATCCTGGAAGTCAATGGCAAGCTGAGACGTGAACAAAATGATAATGGAATAAGATGCTTGCGAAAGATGTCGCCGATTATGAGAATTATGTTGAGTACATTAACATAAGTAAAGTTTAAGATAATCATTTTCCCCCTTGCCTTGGAGACTAAAAATAACCCTAAAAAGGTGTGATTTCAAGGCTCGAATCCGACTCATAGAGCAAAAAAATACCCTTATAAAAAAATGAAGAGAAAGAGAGTAATCAAAACAAGAAAATTGTTAAATCGGTAGAGTTCGTATTTAATGGCGACGATAACGTGCAAGAAAATCTGAAGCACAAACGCCTTCGCTGATAAGCTGGTTTTAATTGCTAAGTTTATAATTATTAAAACTTAATTCTTTAGGAATAAGTAGCCTAGCCATGACATGACATGCTCAACGTTGTGACATACAACCCAATCATCATTGACCCATCATAATAGAATGGTTTCGTCACAGACAGCTTAATAAAGTGGGCCCCGTAATCTTGATAGTGAGTTAATAACTTAATACTGCGATTGTGTAGTAAATAGTAGGTGGCCGCGCGTAAGACAGCAATTGGTTGAACCAAAGCTTAATATGAAAATTTACACCCCTAGTAGAGGGAAAAAGGGGTGAAAGTTTGTAGCGGGATCAATTTGTTTTTTTTTTATTAGGAAAATTTTAGTTAGGAACTTGAAATTAGAGAATAGTTTAATAGTGATTTCTGTTTTTTAGGGTTCCGTAGTCAACTAGGAACTCTTATAGTTTCGCCATGTCTGTCTGTCCATCCGTCCGTCCGTCCGTCCGTCCGTCCGTCCGCGGATAATCTCAGTAGCCGTAAGCACTAGAAATTTAGTAACAATATGTATATCAATCACGTCAACAAAGTGCAAAAATAAAAAATGGAAAAAAATGTTTTATTAGGGTACCCCCCCCTACATGTAAAGTGGGGGCTGATTTTTTTTTTCATTCCAACCCCAACGTGTGATATATTTTTGGATAGGTATTTAAAAATGAATAAGGGTTTACTAAGAGTTTTGAATGATTCACGGTTATTTTCATTAGACTTATATTGACGGTCTATACGTGATTACCTTTTTGATTTTTGTCGAGCTCCCGATATTTCGACGCAGTTGCATGCATCATGATCACGGAAAACTGACGAAGGCGGGTGGATGTTAAAGTTGTATAGACAGCGCGCGATCTACCCTCCTTCGCGCGCGTCGGCTGCGTTCACTTTCAGCGTTACCACTGGTTGCGTTCACACTCGATGGTCTGTCCAAACACACTACACTCACAGTGTCACTACGTTTGTTCAATTCTGACGTCACCGATTTTTTACACAAACAAATCACTGGATTCCATACATTAGATAGTTTGAAGCCATCCTCACGATTGAAATTTTTATATTTGTGAATCTCAATGGCTTCTCTGAATGGCTTCTTTGGCCGGTGAAGTCAGAATTGAACAAACGTAGTGACACTGTGAGTGTAGTGTGTTTGGACAGACCATCGAGTGTGAACGCGACCAGTGGTAACGCTGAAAGTGAACGCAGCAAACGCGCGCGAAGGAGGGTAAATCGCGCGCTGTCTATACAACTTTAACATCCACCCGCCTTCGTCAGTTTTCCGTGATCATGATGCATGCAACTGCGTCGAAATATCGGGAGCTCGACAAAAATCAAAAAGGTAATCACGGTCTATATCCCGGTCAATATAAGTCTAAGGGTTTACTAAGATCGTTTTTTGATAATATTAATATTTTCGGAAATTATCACAGTTATAGTGACTTTCATATTTTTATAAGAACAGCATGCACTTACGTCCAGAACAGTGACATTTGGTGCATTGAAACTGCTCATGATGTGTCACTTTTTAACCGTCGCCTCAAATCTGAGAGATTTGAGGCGAGGTTCTCAATTCGTCTGTATGTTTATTTATTTTTTTAATTTTTTTATCTTTGTTCCTCGATATCTCCGTTGTTACTGGACCGATTAAAAAAAAATTATTGAATGTATATGAATACAGATAAAAAAAAAGTAGTAGATAAAAAAAAAAATATCTGTCCCCTCTTTACATGTAGGGGTACCCTAATAAAACATTTATTATTATTAACGACCTTCCACATATTTATAATGAGCCCAAACATGATGGGGTTATGATGAGGAGAATAGCAGTTCTGTTGACCACCTCCTGATTCCATCATGAGGACTTGGACCTCGTCTAGTTCGATGGTGCTCGTCAGCCCAAATCTAATGAGCCCGAACATGATGGGGTTATGATGAGGAGAATAGCAGTTCTGTTGGCCACCTCCTGACTCCATCATGAGACCCTGGACCTCATCTAGTTCGATGGTGCTCGTCAGCCCAAATCTAATGAGCCCAAACATGATGGGGTTATGATGAGGAGAATAGCAGTTCTGTTGACCACCTCCTGACTCCATCATGAGACCTTGGACCTCATCTAGTTCGATGGTGCTCGTCAGCCCAAATCTAATGAGCCCGAACATGATGGGGTTATGATGAGGAGAATAGCAGTTCTGTTGGCCACCTCCTGACCCCGTCATGAGACCTTGGACCTCATCTAGTTCGATGGTGCTCGTCAGCCCAAATCTAATGAGCCCAAACATGATGGGGTTATGATGAGGAGAATAGCAGTTCTGTTGACCACCTCCTGACTCCATCATGAGACCCTGGACCTCATCTAGTTCGATGGTGCTCGTCAGCCCAAATCTAATGAGCCCAAACATGATGGGGTTATGATGAGGAGAATAGCAGTTCTGTTGACCACCTCCTGACTCCATCATGAGACCTTGGACCTCATCTAGTTCGATGGTGCTCGTCAGCCCAAATCTAATGAGCCCGAACATGATGGGGTTATGATGAGGAGAATAGCAGTTCTGCTGGCCACCTCCTGACCCCGTCATGAGACCTTGGACCTCATCTAGTTCGATGGTGCTCGTCAGCCCAAATCTAATGAGCCCAAACATGATGGGGTTATGATGAGGAGAATAGCAGTTCTGTTGACCACCTCCTGACTCCATCATGAGACCTTGGACCTCATCTAGATCGATGGTGCTCATCAGCCCAAATCTAATGAGCCCAAACATGGTGGAGTTATGATAAGTAGAATAGCAGTTCTGTTGAACATCTCCTGCCTGACTCCATCATCATGAGAACCAGAACCTCATCCTGGTCCCAAAATATAATAATAATTCAAACTCTCAACAAACTTCACGTATAACTTAAAATCCAAAATCATATGAAAAGCATGTCGAATGCTAAAATTGCATAAGGTGTAAAAAGGATCAAGATTTGTTTAGTCGCAGTTTACGGCACTTCTCGGAACTATCGAGCTGCTTACGAAAGCTAGGTGCGCCGGACGATCAAACGCAGGTCCGTTGTCTTCGAGCGCTCGGCGCAGACTGAGCGGGCTCGCGTTAGCACAGTGTCTTTTATTCGAATTTTAGGTGTTTTAAAAACATATCTATCGACAGAAAGGTATGTCTTATATGTATGATTTTTTTTTTTATAGGTCAATAAGAAGTTCTAGTTTAGGATAATATTATTTAAGAGTTACAAAAAATGCAGGAATCGCAGGAAAAATACATAATGTAAACCTCTTTTTATCGAAAAAATGGGGAGGATACGGAAGGTTATTTATCCACCATTTCAAGTAAATCTTAAAATGTCAAAGTATTAGCTAACTCGTACAGGATATAACAAATAGGATTGTGATCATTTATTACCCCAAATAACATTTTTAACAGCACAATCACGATTCTAAACGAGCTATTCCACTACGAAATTTGAAAACGTCTTCCGAAAAAACTGATTTTTCGGAAGTATAAAAAGACATATTTTAAAGTAGTACCAATTGACTTTCTAGCTTAAGATATGTACTTTTAGGAACATTATCATTTTTTTAATAATCATTTATAGTTTCTTTATAATTTTGAATGAAAAAGGTTCTATGTTGCAAAAAACGCTCGTCTTTAGGAATAAGGCCTCTTAATTAACTTGATTATTCATCATTATTTTTAAAGCGTCATAAATAAATAAATAATAAATAAATATTATAGGACATTCTTACACAGATTGACTGAGGCCCACGGTAAGCTCAAGAAGGCTTGTGCTGTGGGTACTCAGACAACGATATATATATAATATATAAATACTTATATACATAGAAAACATCCATGACTCAGGAACAAATATCTGTGCTCATTACACTAATAAATGCCCTTACCGGGATTCGAACCCGGGACCGCGGCGCAGCAGGCAGGGTCACTACCGACTGCGCCAGACCGGTCGTCAAAGCCGCGCGATGTCCCTACTTATTGCCATCACAAATCACGAGACACATTCTTTGTGATATTGGTAGTGCCAAGTTCACTGAACCTACTATTATGAAGGTGGTAAGAAGTCTATTAGATTGTTTGAAGAACTCCATCTAAACTACTTCAGTGATCTCAGTCTAATAACATTTTATATGAAGGAAAGGACTTCAGTGTTCACGGTAGATTATTTGGGCTCATTAATCTGGTTTTTTCATCAAGATTGCTTCGACAATTTCTCGTTTGTCTCAAGTGCGCCGTAGATTGTTTAAAGAGCTCTATCCAGACTATGTCAGTAACCCTAAAGTGCCTCAAGCCTTTTGCGTGCAATGAAATGCAGCGATGCAGGCTCGTGCAAGCACGACGCGCCCTTTGTTTGACAATTAGTTCGTTGACGTCGCTGACGCTGGCAAGCGGCCTGTTTGGCTAGTTCGCTAACCAGTTGCTGGCGATTGACTAATTTATATTTGACAGACAGACAGATCAATCAGCATTAATACTAAATTGCGAAAAGTAAGGGCGGATCCAGGAGTGGGGGAAATGTCACGACGTCAAATACAGTTTTTGCACGAGGCAGTCACATGGTCAAATTCTAGGCACAATGAGATAGTAAATAATGTTGTATGTATGTATGTACATCAACACTTAATAAACCTGAAAAAAGAGACATGAAAATTTAATGCTAGAAAAAATATAAAAAGTTCGTCGTTCGTGCGTCTGATATTAATGTAAGCATACATTTTTCATTCTATACAACAAAAGAGCGTATTCACCCACAACTAAGTACACCTCACATGAATCACAGGGAGACAATATAAATCGTAGTTTCCCCAACAATTTGTAAAACTGTCTGCGGAAAATCCTACAAAAACCTCCCGTCCCGTATCACATCATGAGGGCCGTGCTTTCAAATGACGCATAGCTGCGCCCGGTTGGAACTAATTTTCCGCTTGTACTCCGTCTGGCTTGGTGGACCTTTTCAACCGAGTTTGAATTTAAATTTCGAATTTCTAACAAATGTCAAAATTATTCATAGATGTGGCTGCACTGCACGATTTTTAGAAGTTACAAGTGTATTACGGGTGTTTGGTCAAGATGACTACAAACGCTTGGTACAAGAGGGTTTGATTTCTCTTCTCTCTCACTATTTCTAAGTCTTTTCCTAAATAATTACCTATATCATTAGGAGTGGGGCATCTTGATCCCTTCACTTAAGAGTTCTTTGGTACCTAGGTCGGTAGTCGGTAGTCTATGTATAATTAAGAGGGTAGACATTGAGTTGAGTATAAAGGTTTGCAGAAACTACGCTCGAATTGTTGCTTGTTATATTTGAACCTTTAAAAGTGGATGGCAAAAAGCTAGTTGGAACATGTATGGAGTTGGAACCTACAATCGCTGAGTCGTCTGTAAATCAATGTTCTTGTCCCGCCGTAAGAGCATGGCCGGACCGGTTTCTGTTGCGCTTGCGCCAGACAATGAGAGCGTTAACTTTGCGAACGTCTGCGCCGGAGCGGGGAAACTGTACCACGTCTGTGGCCAATTATAAGAGTGAGTTATAAATGTTACATACTACTGTGAGACAAGGAAAACTTAACACGCTGTCCCTGTCACACAATGTTATATAACATTTATAACAGCCAATGTGGGAGCACAATAAGTCCGTTTTCACATTATCCGATCCAATATCGGATGTCGGAAGGATTTCAATGGAAAAAATCCTAGATGGTGCCTGTATAATGTATGGGATATCACACTTAGGGTGAATAAATGAATGTGGGGTCGGTAAGGAAGAAAATACATATAAAAAATGTAAATGAAAAAATGTACCTACATATAAAAAATCTTTTACCTTCGCTAATAATGCGAGTAATTATTTAAGTATAAATAGTATAGTTATATAGTATTTATTACATGACGTCGCAGTCGGTAGTTACTCGATTTTATTAGTTTGCAAATTACTTCTTGATAAAGTTGTATATTTTATTAGTGCCACAAATTACAACGAGACTAGATACAAAATTAAATAAAACACTTACTTAAAAAGTGGTCAAAAAATGTCGCCAGCAATGATCTCTTGGTGGTGCCTAGAATATTGGCCGGTCAGTATTTATTTGTTTGTAATTTAGAACATGACTGCAATATCTTCGTCATTTGTTATTTGATGACGAATATAGGCCTATTATGTAACCCAAACAAAAGAATGTCTTTATCGATGACATACAAACAGTTTGTCAGATAAGGTTGCATCTTCTGGGGTTTCGAAACGCTTTCGGAGTGAATCATCGTCGATTTGAGATGTTTATCTTGATAAGGACTGATAAATATGAAGTAAGAGAATTAGTACTGGTGAAGTTTAGGACAGTAGGTACTAGAACAGTGTAGATCAATAGTTTTGGGGCAAAAAAAATCAGGCAACTGGTGGCTTTCTCGTGAACGATGTGATTCTTTTGGTATAAGTAGTTATGAATAGTTAACTGTGTCCTTAACTAATCATGGTTGAAACAAGAAAGGTTGCCCAAAAAAAACGTCCAATGACGAAATTTAACTTTATGCATAAAAATATAATATACAAATTTAATCGATTTTTATTCAATATTGAGGGCGTAGGTAGCTTAAGATCACTGGTGCTAAAAGTGCAACAACCTGACTGTCTTCCAGTTACACGCCTTACCTACTATAAACATAATAACTATCAATTATCATTCAAATAACGCTGACAAATCGTTTCATATAATCTTATTCCCATATTTATGAACCATACCTCAACAAAGCCTTCTTGCGGTAAACAATAATATTACGACCTTTGTTTTTATTTACTTCAGTAGCTTATTGACGGTCATTGAAACTATTATAAATATCCCAGATGACGTCTCTAGCACTCTAGCACAACTACTTATTAAATGTTATCGTAGCTCTTAGGCACTGGTTCCACCAAGAGCGAGTAAACTATGAGCTATCGGCTACAAAACGAACAAAATATTGTCGCTCCCGTGTAAATAAAAGAGACGCGATGATAGCGCGGGCGAGTTATAGTTCGTAGCCGAGCTATGATCAGGGGCGGCTCACTCCGTGATTCTATCGCCGCGCTACAAGTACATGCTGGCGGCCGCGAGTTCGCGGTCTAATCAGGGGTGGCGCGCGTTCTCGCGGAACGCACGTTCGCGCTGTCTATTGTTACTTTACGTCGCGAGTTTTTTTAAAGGTTCATATGCAATGTCTGCGTGTGGAATGTCTAATAATGATTAGTTAAATAGACATCATGAATAAAATAAATACCATAGGACATTCTTACACAGATTGATTAAGTCCCACGGAAAAGTTAAATAAAGCTTGTGATGTTGGAAATTAAACAAAAATATATAAAAACTTTATATATACTTAGAAAGTACCCAAAACTTGAATATAATAGTACAACATTTTATTTGAGTATTAATACGTTTTAATCCACAGGCAACCCTAGCGTCGGGCGCTGCGCACGTGCGGCTCGTTTCTTTGTGAAAATTTAGTAGGTATTTAAAAAGGCGGCATTTCGTGAACATCAAAGCAGTGGGCCTTCTGTACTTGTACTATTATATATTCTGTGCTATGACCTACAAATCGCTCGCTCTCTCTTTTATTTACACGGGAGCGACTATCTTTTGTTCGTTTTTATAGCGTTCGATGTCATAGCTTACTCGCTTTTGGTGGGACCAGTGCCTTAAGGTCTCAGCTCAACCGGTTATAGCTCTTAATGAAAAGACGAGTTTTTCGAGAATCTTCCTGCAGTACTGATATTATGTCACGTGCCATATCGGGCAATGTTATTAAAAGGATCGTGTTATTTTCTGCTCCCACGCCGCCTGCGCCTGCGCAGTGCATTTTGCCTTGTTTGACGAACAAACATTGGACGAGAACGTTTAATAACCTGGGTTAAATGCTATACTGATTGGCATATAGGGTTCAGTAACAATATTCAACTTTTCAAAGCTTACGATTGTTTTATTCTAATTGCTTGCTGATTTGTTATAAAATTGGACATTTTTTCCCCCTATCGATATGATACCTACTACTCGTACGTACGTATGCGTAAAATAAAAGAATACAAACATTTACTTTTTAATTTAAAATCACAAGTTAATTCGTTAGGTATTGCAGCAATAGAATTTCCGTTTGACGGTCTCCGGTTTACGAAAATTACGAAACGGCAAAAACAAACGAAAATCTAGATTTTTTAACCCAGTTTAAAAATTCAACAGAAGTAATAAAAAAAAAATTGTTTATTAAAAGAAGTGACATGAAATTGTACAACTATATCCGTGGTCCCACACCAGGCGAGGTCTGTATCGTGGTTTATCGTATTTTTGACGTTTTGATTCCCAATTCCGAAGTGAATTGGCACCAAGAAGCATCAGTGTTTAAATCGTCTATTTGCTCATCGTTGATTGAGGAGGGATAAATTTGCTTTAGGGAATACTAAATGGAATCAGGATAAGGGTAAGAACACTAAGAACTGATCTGTTTTCCCCACTGTGCAATCTATCTAAGTAACCGTCGAAATATGTTGTCGATTTGTAAGTAAGTATTACTAAGATATCCTCCTAATCCTCCTTGCGTTATCCCAGCATTTGCCACTGCTCATGTGAGCCTGGTGTCCGCTTTGACAACTAATCCCAAGATTTAGACGTAGACACTAGTTTTACGGAAGCGACTGCCATCTGGCCTTCCAACGCGAAGGCTAATTAGGCCTTATTGGGAATTAGTCCGGTTTCCTCACGATGTTTTCCTTCACCAAAAAGCGACTGGCAAATATCAAATGACACATATATTCCAAAAAAGTCATTGGTGTCCGGGGATCGAACGCGCGACCTCCGGATTGGAAGTCGCACGCTGTTACCTTACCGCTAGGCCACCGGCGCTTTTTTAGGCCACCCAGCGCTCTTTTTAGTATCTAAGATATATCGGGAGCATATCCTTTAAAATACTTTTATGATTTCAATGTACAAAGTCATAAAATTGCATCTTGCAACACAAAGCATTTCAATACCCAAACACGGCAGTGAAATTCTCACTTTATCACAAAATCCAAACAATAGCACCCAAAAAGGAAATCATTGCACCAACATTTACAAACACAACCATACAGTCAAATTTGACTCTAGTCACATTCGAAACATGTACTTATGCAGGTACAGTCAGCAACAGCATCAATAGTAGCGGATAAAACAACGCACCAAAAGTATCTGACATCCTCAAGATATGGAAAGTTCAAGGGGGGTGAGTCAAATGGGCCAAACAGAACAAATACGCAGCGAACTTTTTTCTCTATCAATAAGTGCAATAACACAATTTGGGTATTGATTTTGGGTCAGTTGCCCCACGTTGAAACAAATGGACACAATGAAACTTTGCGATATCTTGTCGGTAGGTTGATGCACACTGTACCTATTGGTTATCTTAATTTGAGATTTGAGAGCCCACAAGCCTTAGATGGTAAAGCCTGGTTCGTATCTTAGCGCAATTTAGTGTATGCTGTAGTATTGTATGTTGTGTGGTGTGTTTGGAGAATGGAACCGGTTGGCGAGTCACGGGTACGTAGCGAAATGCACAAATGCTTACGATAACATCGTTCCTCATCGTAGCTTTTGTTTTGTCGTATCGTAGTTCGGTATTGGCGCGACAGAGTCAGACTGCGTTTCGATCGGCGTCTAGCGTCAAAGATTAGTAGTCATTTCGGCTAGGCCGAAGCGCGCAAGGCTGGAAGCGCATTCCGATTTTGAAAATGTAGTATGCTAATATGTACCTAATATATATTATTAACTTGGATTCAAATAACAATTTTTAAACCTGAATAGTAAGTTTAGTAAGTTTGTTATAGTCGATAACAAAAAATATCACGGCAAAACTTTTCTAATAGATTGATATTATGCACAGGACATTGCACACTAAGTTCGCATGCGTCGATCTAATTAATGTTGTTATATGCTTGATTCAGAGGATTTGTATAACAATTATCCTGACGAATACATTCAATTACGCTGTGTATAGATATACTATGTTAGATCTCCAGTGAAGAAATCTTTAAGTAGGTATGAGAAGTAGGAAAAATGCTATGTATGATGTTCCATTAGGTTTTAGTTACTCAATCTATCCCCCGATTTTTCTTAAAACTTTCAGCTGCAATAAAAGATCGTTAGAGAATCCGGAATGCACTAAGAGCAAACAGTTCCTTTTCACAATGACTCACCAGACGACACGGTGACGTTACTCCCGCGCATGCAACTTCGCTATGGAGCGCAATTCGAACACGCATTCCGATATCATAATTAAATCGTTCTGGCGACTTACCATAAAGCCATTCAGTTTAGGTTAACAGAAAAGGATACAGATATGGGTGCCCTCTATTTCGCCTATCATTAATTCGCATAATTTGAATTCGCATAACAGATTTGGCATAACTTAATTGTTATAACATTGAATAAGCATAATATTAAAATGCATAATTCTTATTTCGCATAACAATGAATCTGCATAATTGAAATTTGCATACTATTATTACGTATAACTTTAATTATCCTAAAATTAATTTCCATACTTACTAACTGTATGGAGCAAGCGATTGGATCAATCAGGGGCTGATTTTCCAATTTCGAGCGCTCGATTTTGAGTGTTTAATTTTATACTGTCTCGCTTACTAAGCTTGAAAAAAATAGGGGCAAGTAAGGTACAGTGGGGAAAATCTCGAGTGGGGGCAGATGTAACTGGTCCGTTTCTCCCTGCGAGGCTTTCAAGGCACGTTAACCTTCGTACAGCACGTTAAAATTTGCCACCGAGTTTTAAACACAAAAAATTTCTCCACCCCAACACGAACAAAATACTGACTATAAAACATCAAACTAAATCAAATCCATCGATTTCTTCAATATTTATGATTCAAAATCATCATTTATAGGTAAAATTCTATCAAATAGTGTGGCTTAAAGCCAGCAGATGTTCAAAATGGACTGTATTGTGTGATAAAGAAGTAAGGCGTACTACCGCATATGGAGCTAGTGGGCTTACCTGATGTGGCGACAGTTGGAGTTGGCAGAGGCCTCTGCTTCTGCTTCTTCTGGTTTATACGTATTCAAATTATGTTATTATTTAGAATTTCTGCTGTCTCTCGCTTAAACATTTGTGACACTGACTTTTTGAAGTATTTGCATGACATGTGATTTTAATAACAGGCCAGTAGCCTCACTACATCCAATGAGGTAATACAGCGATATAAATAAAAAAGTTGTATACTAAACAACTAGCTTAAGACATCAAGTTAAAATTTGTATGAAATTATTTTGCACTTTTGTGGATAAAATTCAAATTTGCTATCTGTTTTCGAACAGCAAAGTAAGTCTTTACCCGTTAGTGTGGTGAAAATATAATTTTCTTGTATGCCATTTAATAATTCTACGAAACAAAGTTATGCTTATTATACTTATACCAATTCATCGTTATACCAATTTACATTATGCGCATTAGCATTATACGTAATCTGTTATGCGAAATAATGATATGCGTATTTAACGTTATGCGTAATAAACGGTATGCCAATTCATATTAGGAGTATTCAGTTATGCGAATTAATATAGACCCTACAGATATAGCTCTGTCTCTTTCTCTAAACCTAAACGGAGCGGCTTCACAGTCTAACCAAAAAGAGTAGAAATTAAAGTGGTACATTGTAGTGTCATCCCTTTCAAATCAATAAGAGTGAGAAAACGGGTCGACACTACAATGTAGCCATTTTTTAATTTTTACTCTTTTCTGTCGAACTGTAGTACTTCATGGTAACTACCCTAGTTCGCATAGTAGGTAGATTTCTATCGTACGAGAGCGAGATGAATAGTTTATCAATGACACCATTTTGAAATTGGAATTTTAATTCGAATTGGCTATTCTATGGCTAGAACAGCAATCGGGTGACTCATACAATCAGGTTCCGATCGCTTTTTATCTCATTTGTGGCTAACTGTGACAAATAGCATGCTGCGTTTGTCAATGCGTTTCTTTCGTGCTTGATTAAGCTGTATAGGCACGTTTGATTGAATAGGGACTTTCTAAATAAGGTTAATAAATAAAATAAAAATTAAATATTGATTAAAAACTATATACGTTATTATTGAAATAAAAACTATGATTTTATTTCAATTTCAGACTGTAGTTGATAACTTGTTTGTGAAGCGCTGGTAGCCCAGCGGTAAGTGCGTGCGACTTTCGTTCCGGAGGTCGCGGGTTCGAACCCCGGCTTGCACCAATGAGTTTTTCGGAACTTATGTGCGATATTTGCCAGTCGCTTTTCGGTGAAGGAAAACATCGTGAGGAAACCGGAATAATTCCAATCAGGTCTAGTTACCCTTCGGGTTGGAAGGTGAGATGGCAGTCGCTTTCGTAAAACTAGTGCCTACGCTAAATCTTGGGATTAGTTGCCAAAGCGGACCCCAGGCTCCCATGAGCCGTGGCAAATGCCGGGATAACGCAAGGAGGATGATGATGATGAGTTAATAACTTGTTGCATACCACTTTTTACCACTTCTTTTTAGGTACCTAAGTACGAGTAGGTACATACAGTCATACAGGTACCTAATTTGAGCCCAATAAAATAAGTGATTTGTAATAAAGCCACTACTTACAAAACACCTACACTACACAGTATGTTGTTGTAATAAATGGAAAGTGTAGTTCACAATATCTGATACCTAGCTACGATTAGCGTGCTAGTGCTGGAGAAATCGGGCAAGAATACCGAACTAGGTACGAACAATAACCTAGGTTTAAATTAGCTTACTCGCCTGCAATGGAATGACGGCTATTTAGTGCCTTTTATTTTTAGATTTGTTACTGATGCTTACGGATAGGTATGCACACCTTAAGGCAACCGTATACATCTCTAAGGAGAATTAGATTAAGTATACATTTTATCTTTAGTTGTGACATTTAGAGTCATTTGCACCTCTAAAGTAATTTTAGACTTTTTTTTGTACTTTTTATATTTAGTGTAGTTCTAGGTTGTAATTCGACATTTAGAGACCTTCTACATCTCTAATTAATTGTATAGAGTTAACTTTAGTTAAAACTTAAAATTAGTATATAATAGTATCAATTGTAATTTCAATTCAATTTTAAATATTTTCTAAATATGTACATGTGACGTGTAATAAAAGTGCCCCTGTGGCCTATTTGCTGAATAAATTATTTTGATTTTGATTTTTTTGACAATTTTTTCAACATAGATTGTTATTATTTTTACCTGTGTGGGACCGTTTCGATTTATTTGATATTCTGCTTTTTAAAGACTCTAGAGCCAATCAAAAATTTCCAAAAACGGCCTTTTTCATTGTGGCGCAAAAAAAGGTGTGATACTCAAGATTGGTAACAATTAACCAAAAAAGCTAAACGGTACGATATAGATTATTTCAGATTCTCAAATTTCGTTCCGATTAATTAAGTTTTGAAGGAGTAAAGAGTCGAGAGCGGAACCTCGATTTTAAAGATTTTTTTTGAAATATCTTTTGACTGAGTTGATCTTAATGGACAAAATCTAGTTAATAGCACTTGTATATTTAACTAAAATTCCCAAGTCGAAAGGGGGGCTCCTTTCCATTTTAGCATTTTCGCTACCGTATCCTCTTAAAACTACTTCTAAAACTGACTCACTATAAATATTCACATTATTATAAGCCCTGTGTGCGTAGCCGAATGCACAAACGCTCAGAAAAGCTCACGATAATATCTCTTTCGTAGCTATCTATCTCTATCGCTCATGCGTATTGGCGCGACAGGGCCAGACTACCTTTCTGCGGCGTTTCGATTTCGTTTCGTGTCGCAGAAATGTCATTCGGCTACGGGGCCTGGTTACAAATTGCACGAGAATTTTCAAGAATTTTGTATTGTACCATTGTGGATTGTATGCTCCCATGTCCTTGTAACAAGACAAAACTGTCACTGCGAGAGAGCGAACCGAAGAGCGAATATTAATTGTGTCACCGATAATTTTATCTAAAGAAGGTAACCTATCTCAACTCATTGTAAACGATAAAATGTTAATGAACCCTGAAGAAAACCCAAATATGGCAAAAACCCCAAGAGACTATCTACCCCATACCCCATCATAAAAAACAAATTCACGTGTATATTGTCACAACAATCATGAGATGGCAACTCCACCATAACCTATTAAACTTTAACGCTGCTCGCCCTGATTCCCCCGGCATATAGATAAGCGCGACCACTATCTGTTTATTATGGGGTTGTTATCATACCCTTGTACGTCACCATCAGAGATATCGAAGCGGCTAAAGCTCTCATATATATCTGAATACGCCTCTATTGTAAAAGCGTTAAAGTGCGTGGTCAGATGCTTTTAAGCACCTCTAGATTTGATGGGGACTGCACACTTGACCCATTTCACTTGACAAGTGACGGGTTGACAGGGTTACTAATGGTTGTGTTGCCAATGTGTTCGATAAATATTATATTTTAACGCATGTGCGGAAAAACAAAGGAGGTTATGATATGGAAGTCATGACGACAAATGTGTCTTTTAAGAAGGTATACCTCAAAAAGGGGAAACATATTTTTATACTATCCTGAACCTTAACAAAACTTGTACCATTCCTCTTTTGAAGGACCCAATTGGTATAAAAGACAGCGGATTAGACCTTCAGGAAATCCTTTCATTCGGTAGGAAGCTCACACATAAAAACCGAAATATTATGTACTTGCCTATGCACATTTATTACTTATTATTTTATGGCATTTAATCCTTCACGGAGTTTCGCTAACTAGTATTTTTTTAAAGAAATTGTGAAGTTTTGCAAACAATTCTCTGCGCAAAAATGTCCTACGTCCATTACAATTAGGTATGTTTGAATAAACCTAGCTAGTACTTTAGTACAAAGCAAAAAACATAAAAGCTAAGTGCTAATTGTTTTCCGCTGTACGTCTGACATCTGTCAATTTAGCCCGATTTAGATTTCCGTATAACCTCGCTAGGTAAATTGGTGACATTTCGTCCATGGTCAAACGTTTTGAACGCATCACATTTCACTTGCAAAGGTCAGTCGGAGGTCATTTCAGAAGAACAATCAATGTTGTGGATAATAGAGATGATGATTAGCCGTATGACCTATATAGGTAGGTACAGGATATCCGTAATTTTAACACTCGTGTAAATAATATCCAGAAAACGAAAATATCTGTCAACAATTTTTATTTTGTTATTTATGTTAATTTACATTGCCCAAATAATAAAGGTATACTTAATAAGATTCTATGTCTATGTCTAATATTACGACTGCTTATTAATATTTTTCCCCATTAGAACCTGCCATTTTCCTTCTTGAATTCTTTCAGTGACAAATAAGTGGTATAAAGCTCTAGCACAGAATATATAATAGTACAAGTACAGAAGGCTCACTGCTTTGATGTTTACGAAATGCCGCCTTTTTAAATACCTACAAAATTCTTACAAAGAAACGAGCCGCACGTGCGCGGCGTCCGGCGATAGGGTTACCTATGGATTAAAACGAATTAATACTCACATAAAATGTTATTATATTCAAGTCTTGGGTACTTTCTAGGTACCCATACTGTATTTATATATTTTTGTTCAAGTTCCAACATTACAAGCCTTATTGAACTTTTTCGTGGGACTTAATTAGTAATAGATCTGTGTAAGAATGTCCTATGGTATTTATTTTATTCATGATGTCTATTTAACTAAGTATTATTAGCCATTCGACACGCGGACATCGCATATGAACCTTAAAAAAACTCGCGACGTAAAGTAACAATAGAAAGTGCGAACGTGCATTCCGTGAGAACGCGCGCCACCCCTGAGTAGGCCGCGAACTCGCGGCCGCCAGGATGTACTTGTAGCGCGGCGATAGAATCGCGGAGTGAGCCGCCCCTGGCTCTAGCTCTTGACATGGTTTATAATACCTATAGCTCAGTTGGCAAAGCATGGGCAGTGATCCAGTGTCACAAGTTCGCTCATCGCCTGAAACCTGAAACAACGGCGCAGCCCTACCCAATCCTTCCTCTACCTGACATAGTCCCTGATTCCCTGTCTTGTTGCGTGATACCTATCTATGTATTGTCTGTTTGTAACTATCTTTTTGTAAATAAATGATTTTTCCCCTCACTAGCTCGGAAACACGTATTTTGTCCTTTAATACCAGCGGGTAAAAACGCATTTCATCCACTAGTGGATAAAGTAATTTAACCTTGAATATAGTCAAATTTTCTGCTTTAAAATTGATAAAACTGGGTGAATCTAGTGATTAAGATGATTTACCACCTATAGGAAGGAAGCAGCCGTGATAACCGCGTTTTTTGCGTTGTACTTTCCTCGCTATAGTGAGGGGAAAAGTTTTGTGTTACACACGGGTGCATAAGTATTTTACTTCTCGTGTGTTGAAAAACTCGCCAAGCTCAGGATTCTATTCTCGAACCACTCGCTTCGCTCGTGGTTCAACTATAGAATCCTTTCACTTGCTCGTTTTTCAATTCCACACTCGGCGTTAAAATACAACTTTGCACCCTTGTATAACAAATAACTATTATTTATTACAATTGAAAAAAAAAACAATTTCCAATTTTCCTTTACTGCGATAAGTAATTAAGTCAAATAACGACTAAAATAAGTAAGTCAAATGACCTACTACATTATCATTAATAATTTAAGAATTAATATATTAAATTAAAGCAATTAAGACACAGAAACGAGAGGAGAGGCGGCCCTCGTGTCTGGTTGCGGTAATTTGCTCTCGGCACACGCGGCTCGGGTTGCACATTCCCTCAGAATTGAGTTTCCTTTTCTAATCGCGGGTGACGTAGCTGTAGTTCTTGGCACGGTTGTTTGCGGCTTTCCGGTACAGAAGGATCCTAAAAATTGTTATTTGTTTTACAAGGGGGCAAAGTTGTTTAACCGTACGTCGCGTCGTACGTAGCGAGTCGCTCGAATATGAAATCTTGAACATTGCGAGGTGAAACAAATTTATCCACCGAGTGAAACACAAAAAATTTTCACCACACCAAATCAATAACAATTTCGCTGTACTTAGGTGAATCATAATTTAAGTAAATGCAATTTAATTTAACGTTATGAAAATACTTGACGTGTTAGGTAGCAAGCACAAAGTTTTGTTGAAACAGTTTGCAATTTATAGCCATTGAAATTTCAATGTAAACCGTTACTGGGTTGGAGCCCCTAATTTGAAGCCGAATTTAATAACTTTCCAATTTAATTTAGTTTCGTCTTTATATTTTATGAAAGACTGCGCTGAGTAGAAATTACTTTGGTACTCGTATTTCATAAACTAATTAAAAATGAAAAATATTACTGAAAGTAGCAAATCACTCCTTGTTTTCCAGTCTGGTGGAGCTAGCAAAAAGGAGACGCTCAAAGAACATCATGATGTTGCTAAACACTTCCTTTATCCGATGTTATCGTATTCAAGTGCTTGGTATTTCATTCTTCATTAAAATTACAATACAATCCATTAAAAAAATAAGTAGGTACCTTTAGTTTTAGGTGTTTTTATTAATAATTTTTAAGATTTTTATTTAAGTCATCTAAAAAGCTGTTATTTATAATGTAAGCTAGTCACACCAGCATAAAATCAATAACAAAATGGTTACCATTTTACTGAATTGTCTCCGTTATGCAACGTTTGAGCAGACGGCTTGCAAAATGGCCACAGTCCGGCTGTTATTGTTAAACTTTTCAGTTTGGAAACTTGGGCATTACAAGCTAATGTCCTTTTAAATGGAGAACCGTCGACCTTAAATCCTAAAAAGTAAAGATCATTATTTAATATTGTACTAATATAAAAGAAAATCGGTTAGGGCCTACGCTAGCTTACGCGGACGCCCGCCGCGTGCGCACGCTCGCGGGTCCCGCTCCGGACACCCGCCGCGGGCCAGCGAGTCCGCGACGGGCGCCCGCGACGGGCGCACGCCTTACTTAGCGCTACCAGTATAATTTTGGTTCGCAGTGTGTACAGACGTGTCCGTTAGATAATGGATTTTTTAATAATTTATTATTTGGCGAAAAAACGTCGGCAGAAACAGAAACGTCGACAGATCTCCGTGTTCCTGAATAATAGGTTCTCCACAAACCTCTAACCACGCCTTTTGACGTGCATCTCTGTCTTTATATAATTCATTTCTCATATCCTATAATACTGGTCGAGCTTGCACTTCTAATATTACGCGCTCCGTGTCGATCATTATATTGTCTCAACTGTACTGTCCGGCGCGTGCACAGACCAACCCCTATAGACATCTATTACAAGACGACTCGCGGTGGCCAGCCTTCCTAGTATTTGCACTGATATAAGCGCGGGCGCTCGCCGTGCCCGATCAGTATCGACCAAGTAACAGACCCGAAAGCAGCGCGTGTTTTTCGCACAAAAAAATTGGAAAAGGGTATTTTGATGCCTTAAAGATGTCCACCTATAGTGTGAAATGGTGTGGAAAGGTAACAAGAAGCTCAAATTTAAAAACAGACGGCATTACATTCCACAAATAAGTCATATTTATAATTTATTCAGAGCCGGCATAGGTCAACTTACATTGGCCACTTACGCGTCAGTAGAGGGACAGTCATACTTCTGTCCCTTTTCATCTGGCGCGACTGCCCGCCGTCCTTGAAACGGCCAATCACAGCGCGCTTAACACATTCCCCGCCCGCTCCTCGCACCCCAAACACTGGTGACTCGTATCGCGAACCAAATATACAAGACTGCCACTCTATAGGAGGTTCTCTGTGGGCGCGTGTATCCGCGGCACGATGCGGCGCTCGACTGAATTCAAGAAACAAGTCCGCTCCGTGTGCCCGCCGCGTGCGCACGGAGCGAGCGGACACCCGCCGCCCGCCGCGCGGATGAACGTCCGTCGCACGCGCCCGCGCCAGTTAGCGGTGTCTATACAATTTCTTTGAGGCGGGCGTCCGTTGCGGGTAATCCGCGTAAGCTAGCGTAGGCCCTTAGAAGTTAGAAGGTAGTACGCCTAGGCCTAGTCACATTCGAAGTGTTTATAATGAACAAAGTGTATTAAACATTTTTATTCAATAAATAAGCAAAAAAATAAAAAAAATAAGTAGGTAACAAATAAATCCACAATACAGGCTTCGTCAAATATAGTATCTATGTCAAGTAGGTATTGATTTGGTTCCCTTAGTAACACACTTTGGAGTCAACAACCGCAATATAAAGTACGGTACCATTATTTCCATTTTTTCAATGCCATTTTGCCACCCTTCACTTTCTTACACAATTTGAGTTTGTACAATTTTTATCGTTACTGGTTTATATCGGTAAATGTTATGTGGTTAAAGCATATTAGCAGAAACAATGGCCAGTTATTATTTACACTAATCGACTGTATTATACTTACATTTCGGGTTTGCTAAGTGGGGCAAAATACTTGTTTAAGTATTTTATAAAATTCCTTGCTCTAATATAAAGTTAAATGAATGTCTTTTAAATTTGACATCCGTTATTATAATCCGTTTAGCGATAAAATAAGCCTAAAAGGAACCGACAATGATTTCCGACTTAGACTAGTGAGCTAACACAGAAAAACTTTGAAAGGACCCAGTAAAGCTCGGATAAGAATTTTCTGAATATTTCTCGTTTACCGAGCACTGGCGATTTTTAAAGGATGTCTACCAGAACTGGGACTTCGATAACTATTAGAGCTACTATAGTTGAAGATCGAACTTTTGAATGGTTTGCCGGAGGCTACTCGAGTGTGGCAGCGACGGGAAGACCACTAATGCGACAAAGGGATATTGAAAAAGGTTGAACGCTTTCTAATATTCGGTGGCGGATTAAAAAAAAATACATCACGATTTGGGAGCAAAAACGGACCCCAGTTTTTTAGTTCCATGTTTTGTTCAACTGCTTGAGACATTTTATAAAACTGAGGAAGAAATACTCGATCTTGGAAATCTCCCTTCGCCGCGACTGGCACGAGGGCTTGCTTGGTCACTTGTTTATTTGTGGTCATTTGGGACAATGGTATGTAGATATTATTATCTATTGTCCCCATGTTGTGTAAACATTTATTATGTTTAAAAAAACATAATATAACATCCATTTGGATCTTTTTGACACAAAACCCTAAAGAGTAGGTACGATTATATATTAAAATTATATTTTCCACTTAAACCAATTATGTGCCTTACAACTTGTAACCTTTAAACGGACATCTTCCCATCACATAAATCTAATTATTTATCCATTCTCTTTCCACTTTCTAAATAACAATCCCATTGCACCCGAACTCCCGGAAACAATGTAAATTACTTATGTAAGCACCATTACGTGGTGGGATCAGGTGTACCAACCTCCCAGAACCATTTTACCATTGCCGTCCGCCGGCCACTGTTCTCTGAAGACTACCTTTACGATTCTACTTATACAACTGCATTAACCTCTTTGTGGAATTCTATAGATGTGTTTGTTTGATTTTAGCTTCTATTTGTGTAAGGATAAGTGCTTCGGAAGGGTGGTAGAAAAAGTAAGGCGCTCCGGTCACGCGCACAATTCGGAGCGTTGGTTTTGTTTGGGTCGTGACGCGAAGAAGGGCGAAGGTAAGAGTTCAAAACGATGGTAATTGTGGGCATTACGCGAAATTACTGGTTTTACGTACGATTCGAGGTTAGCATTAACCGGGACGGTGTAAATTATAGAAGATGGGGAGAAATTTCGTATTTTTTTATTTGAAATGAGAAATTCTTTAAATAAATAGATACCTACTATGAATACAATACAGAGACAATAATGCGCGTTGTGTAAAATACAAGATGTTTTATTCCATTGAAGGAATTTTAATTTTAAATGAATTTGTAACATTTTTGGTCCTAAATATTTATTAAGTACCTAATTAATTTGAATTTGTCAATTAATTACCTACAGCAATTTTGGCACTACTGCATGGGATCGTACAGCTTACCAACCCCTTACAGGATATACGTACCCATATCGAAATTACTTAGAAAGTACAATTTCAGACTATTTTTTGTTATACTTATTGTAGATAGAGTGTGAACCGAACTATAACAAACCAGGTAATCCGTTGACCTGAAAGGTGATTCACCGTAAAAAGTTTACAGCAACGGGGTTAGTGTTCTCATACTTCTTGTTTAACCTGGATCGCTATAAATATTAACATGGGCTAGATAAATGTAAAATTACCCAATTAATGTAATAAAATAGTTAGGTTATGGTTCACATTATAATTTAGGTCTAATTTGTAAAGGGGCAAGGGCTTGCCTCACCTCACGGCCTCCTTCAAACTTTAATACACTTAAAATATCTATTATGTGGGTGTGGGCGACACAACATAGGACATTACGGACATTTACGATAAGCATCTCGTATATTATCGTGTTGAAGAAACGTCACTTTTGATACTGGCAAATTGACAATACCTACTGACATATCCGATCCATATCGAAAGTGTTTAATAGGTGTAATATTTGACGTAGATTATTAAAGTTCGATTTGGGCTGTATGAATGAGTATAAGTTTTAAGAAAAAACTTTTCCAATCAGTACATCTTCAGTTGTTTTCTTAGCAATCACGATATTAAGCAGGTACCTACAGTTAGCATCAAAATTAGGCGATCAAATAACGCTTCAGAAGTAACTATATGTATGATGTATCATTCTGTAACCGCTGAACAAAAAAACATGTCTGTCTATACATAAAAAAATAAGCTTTGACATTTTTGAAAATGAACTGTGCAGATTTATTTATATTTAGAAAAGTTATTCGAAATCAAATACTTTTGGTGCGTTATTCGTCCGCTACTATTGTCTGAGTACCTGCAACACGAACACAAGCCATCTTGAGCTTAACGTGGGTCAATCTGTGTAAGAATGTCCTATAATATTTACTTACTGATGCCAACTGTACCAACAGGTACTTATTATAAAAATAAAATCAATGTTGCAAATATGCAAGTGGGTCGATGTGAAACATCGTTACTCGCTACCGAGTTGATAAGCGTTGCGTTCTTTGACGTGCAGATTGCTCGGGTTGAAATACTTGAAATTATGAATATTTTACTGCGCTTCGGCAATTAATATTGCAGTGTAAAAGGACAGGATTATCAATACAATTAATATGCCGCAGAATGATAAGAATAATAGTTTTAAAAGTTGCAGTAGTTACATTTGCCCCGTAGTTACTACCTATTAACCCGACTGACCTTACCCCATTTCTTCGTTTCAATCAGTGGCAAATGCTTCATAAAGATTATCTTTGTGAGGCCTCTATTGAAAAAGTTAGGAAAACGTGACTAATTATAATTTTTCCTGTTATTAGAAAACCGAGGGACAAGTTCATACTTTTTAAGTTTTTTTATTATTAAATTAGATTTAATCGTGTAACCCTTACGTTTACAATATGTGTAAAAATCGTCTTATTTTAAATCAGCATTTTAGAGTTTTCTTTACCGAAAAACGTGAAAACCCGCTCAAACTCAAAAACTTCAGCCGCAAGTTTTCACACTGCGCGTTGAAACTTTTGTTCTTTTATAACTGCTGTCTTGCAACAGTTGCAACAGCAAAAATGTTAATTTAACTTAAATTTTGAACACATTGTGTTCGAAATCCGGATACCTGTTTAGCAATTTATTTCAGTCACCTATATTTGTTAGAAACACCCTCTGATTTAAATATTAGCATAAAAATCCCCATTCTCACGCACCAATTTCCACCCGTATTTAACCCAAATACGTGTGTTGTCCTACTTGTCCTACCCATTTGTCCCTGTTGCCGACTCGGCACCAAACAGCGTATGCACCCAGTAAGTTGCCATCCCATATAACCATAATCGGTCGCCGTTCCTACGCAAATCCTCCTATTTTGTGTACACACAGGTCTTCGGGTCTCAATGCGTAGTCGCAGTACGGTCGACGTTTAGTCGCGGCGACCCAAATGGGGACGATTGGTAACAGGCACAAATGGTCACAGAAGTGACAGAAGTGTGCACTACGCGTGCACACATTGTTACCGTTTGGCGACTACTTTGACAAAATCAAGCTAGGAACATACTACGCGGACGTCCGTCGTGAATCGACCGCGGACGGGAATCTGGACAATGGAAATACACATTAACCGTGCAAACTATCGGTCGACGGACGCGGACGTGGCCTTGAGCGCACGGACGTCCGATCGAAATCTGGCTCTCTGGATGTTTTGTTCCGTGCACACTGATAGGTCGCGGTCGCGGTCGTTTTACGACGGACGTCCGCGTAGTATGTTCCTAGCTTCATTCGTTCATTTCATTCTTTTCAAATGGCGACTGTCAGAGACGTCAAAGTAAAAAAGAAATAAAATCATTTGACATTAAAATGTAATGGCGTAAGAATTTGTTAAAGATAAATATTGTTTGCATTTGTAATATAATGTGGGCTAATTACCATGGCCAATTAAATTGCTCGAGTGATTTCATAAAATAAGTCTAAATTTATCAACGCGCCATCAATTTACCTCAGTTTAACCAGTAATAATATTATTGACTACTCGGTGTTTGCGTGTTATGTATATTGATTGGTGAAGTTTTAGTGCTCCGGTGCATATACTATACTGAAATAATAAAAATAATGCCTAGAAAACCAATAAAGTTGTTAAAATATGGATTAAGACGGTAATATTCCATGTAAAAAACAGTCGCCAAACGGTCACCAAACGGTCGACAAACGGTCGCAAAATGGTCGCAGCGTACACGCGTGACCGAAAGCAGTGAATATTTATTATATTTTCAAAATGGCTTCTTGTATTAATTTTTTCCAGGTATCCTCAAACTTTATAAACAATTAAATATGCCGTCGTACTCAGTTGCCCTCACTAAAGAAGATTAAAAAAAAATTGTAACGTGCGTACCGAGCTGCTGGGTTGTAAAGGATCGGGGATCATATTATTATGGTATTCTATAGAGCAACTAGTATTTTGCGGCATTTCACAATTGACACTTGTTGAAGTAGTCGTCATTAATATTACTATCAACATTAATTTCAGCGATCTGTACTTCTTTTGTCAAGATTTTTGTATAGATAAGTGTCTACAAATTTGTAATGTTAAAGAGACATAAAATAAAACGTAGTAGAGTAAATAATGTGTTTTTTTTGTAACCCAAACAAAATACTTATAGATACGAGTGCGGAAAAGAGGAAAATCGAAGCGAGTAGCGATAAATTAATACACGAACGAAGGGAGTGTTTTAAATCGACACGAGTTTGAATGTCCTTTTCGCACGTGTATCGTACGACGATTTTCAGTACCTAAATCTATGTTAAGAGTTTCGACCAGACAAGAAATGAATCATTGCTTGATTTGCTCGCACTACTGCGTTAAAAAAAGCAGCATCTGGGTAGCTAGCCGAATGGCACAATCGCTCACGAAACGCTCACGAAACGAAGCGCTAGTAGATATCTATCTCTATCGCGCTTGCGTATTGGCGCGACAGAGCCAGCGGCGTATCGCTTTCGTTTGGCGTCGGAGAAATGCCATTCGGCTACAGGGCCAGTACTGAAAAAAACTATCATTGCGCAACAGAAATTCTATTAATATCACAGTAAATACTCTATTTCATTTGATTCCTACTTTTATTGAAATGAAATGAAATCAATAAGAATTAAAAATTATACATATATTTAATACATTAAGTAACTATAAAGTGCTTATCTATTTGTATTATCATTCTGCACTTTTCTTAACTTTCCCACATTTCTATAAAATGTCGAAGAGTGCTTAAATGGTCGTCGTCGTTTATTATTATTTAATTCGCTCATATTTAAATGATTCAAAGCAACCAGTCCACAACATCACAAGACAGTTTGAGAAACCTTCGTATTTCAGATTGTCATTTGCGGATACAGTGGTTTAGGAGCAGTTCGGTAATCAGACCTACACATGTGTGTACAAATTCTGTCAATGTCACTGTCAGAAACCGTTCTGACAGTGACAATGACAGCCACAAATTCGTCCACATGTTGTTACCGTTATGTGTGCAAACGTCGACTAATAAAGTGTCGTTAAAAGTCATTCTGACAGTGACATTGACAGCCACAAATTCGTACACATTTTGTTACTGTAACGAGTGCACACGACGACTACATTTTGTTATTGTATCAATACGGTCGCATTGTTTGCACGACGTTACCACGCGTTATGTCACATTTGACAGTTAGTTACTGATTTGAAGATTTTGCGACTGAAATGGTTGTATGGGATGTCTATACTACCAGTGTAGCAGGGGTAGATACGCCCCTGACTCAGCATTGTTTTAACCTAATAAAATTTTAGCATCTGCTTAATCTATGCTACTTACGCGGAAAAAGGTTTTTACGTTGATTTATATTTAGTCATTAATTTTACCCCAGTTTAATCACAAAAATGTTTTGTTTTTGTAACATAAGAAATAGAATGTAGGTACTCGCGGAAGTTTTGCAGAGTTTTTAAATATTTTAACTTTAGGGCTATTGGTTTGATGATAATGAAGTGTTCTGATCTTCTGAACTCAAATAAACTAGGTGAACTAGGTAACAGATTATTAACATCACAGTCATCACAGACATTTTGACTGACTTAGATAATAAGATGGCACTTTTTAACGGATGCATTCACGTTAATATATCGCGATTGGTAACATGAGGATGGATCTCCATATGAGTCTAAACAGTGGCCAATCGTGATATATTATCTCTACATTTAAAAAATCCTTAGTAGGTCCATACCCACTACTAACAGATACCTATTTAATAGTGTGCGTAACTTTTCACGTAGAGACTCATCTCATTTAATCAACAGCGTTTTTTGACTACATTATCTGTCATCCGAAAGTGATGTCACAATCAAAACAGCCTCAGTTTCAATTAATGAGTGCGGCGTGGGTACCTAATTAACACACAACAGCCGAGAGCGAAAGTGTGTGTTTTGGGCACTCGGCACGCCAAACGGAGCGGAACCAAGTGGGATGTAACTATTTATTGTTTCAATTTTGACATCAGTAAAGTAATTTCATTTAACATTTGCACATGTAATTACCAACTTCTTGAATATTTTCCTGTAAATTTGAGGTAATACTATCAATTGATGATAAGGTGTTACAAGCCAAATATCAAATATAGTTGTTTGGGTAAAAACCTATATTCGTTGTTTTGTTTTTCATAAAATGATAGAATGGAGCTTCTATGGGTGGCATATATTATATTGTTAATATTTTTTCTCATGAGTTCTATGGTTTCTCATAATCTAAAGCTAAATAGATATACAATCGTCCGATTTCTTTTATTTGATAAAAGATAAAAATACTAATGTAAGAGTGGTCAGAAATAAGACGCGAAAAAATCTTGACCCCGATTATTATAAAATTATAGTTAGGTAATTACTGGGTTCATTCAAAGATTGCCCATAGATTCATAAGAAAAATATGGGTCCTATAAATAGGTCCCGTCAACTTCCACTTATTATAGGTATATAATATAATTCTTGTACAAAGATGTAGATATACACACCGACGGTAAGCTAAAAGCAATACCATCAACCTGCATAAGTAAAACGGCAATCCATTTGCTGAATCACCACGCTTCAACGCAATCCACCTAAGTCCACGTTTACACATAACATTTTTTATGCATTTGAAGCCATCCAATCCATCAGGCATCCTGCACATCGCAGTGTCACGCCTCTCACTTCCTCTATGACGCATCATGTTTATGCCTGAATGGTCTCAATACTCAATATGATGTAAAGATGCATCGAACGTAAAGCTTCAATCCTTTAGATTCTGCCTATAATGTCAAAGGTAAAGGTAAAAGTACAGACGATCTTCTAAGCACAGGCTCAGAAGAATTCTTACACATGATGCCAAAGGCCACTTTCTATCACCACACCACTCGCCGTCGGCTAGGTACGAGTACTCAACTCATCCTCACAATTTTAGTTTAAGAAGAATTCTCTTCCATCTGGTGAATAAGCTCCCTGCCGAGGTTTTTTCGAGAGCTAGGTAGGGAGTTCTCCTGAAAATTCGTGTAGTATATTACAGGTTTTTAAAAGGTTGGTAAATCTTCTAGAGGCGCAAAAGTCCATGGACTTTGTGACTACTTACTATCACTTCGCATCGACTCGACTAAGACGAAGTCCTAAGATGCACATTCACGTCTTTTTCACTTTGAACAAGATGTAAATATTTATTTATGTATTTAAACTTTATTGCACAATAAAAATATACAGTTACAAAAGGCGGACAGTTACAAAAGATTTGACTGATTTGATTAGTACTATCAATACGTACTTTTTCATGGCAAATCGCATCCAGAATAAGCTTGGGGCACGTCTTAAAATGTACTGAGGAGACGTTTTTTGAATTACACTCAGGTGGCGTGGCGCGGACGTCCGTTGCGCGCCCCGAGACACGCGACGCCCTGATGTGGCCGGTACCTTAGTGTCAGTCACAAATGTCATAATGCTCTAAATATTTCAACATTCATTTGTGTCGCTTAACTTCAAAATTGGGTAAACCTATTCTGCTGTTAGGTTGGTTATCTTTCAGAACATATTATGTTTTTTATATGTTCAACCTTAGACCAGAATGGATTTGACGTTAAGCGACACATTTTATCTTGAAAATAGAGGCTTATAATGACCGGGAGTCTAATAAAAATAATCGTGAATCATACAAAACTCTTAATAGAGGCTTATTTTAGTAATTAATGACGGGTGAGATGAACTGCAACATTTGTATTTGATGACAAAAAAGTTGTCAAATAGTTTTCAGCTAGTTAAGATGTTTCGTGCTTAAACGATAAGTAGGCACTCTAATAAACGACCTATTTGCTACACATTAAACCGGAAGGACTCACCGGCTATGCTCGCAGGCGACATTCACGGCCCTGGGTGGCTAGCCGAATGGCACAATCGCTCACGAAACGCTCACGAAACGAAGCGCTAGTAGATATCTATCTCTATCGCGCTTGCGGGGCCAGGCCCCGTAGCCGAATGGCATTTCTCCGACGTCAAACGAAAGCGATACGCCGCTGGCTCTGTCGCGCCAATACGCAAGCGCGATAGAGATAGATATCTACTAGCGCTTCGTTTCGTGAGCGTTTCGTGAGCGATTGTGCCATTCGGCTAGCCACCCTGATGAGCGTGATTGCCAACTAGCCGTGATTTATCGAATGATTGCTTCCCAGTCCGCGACTGATTTACGGCGCGGTTAGTGCGGAATTCCAGATTCTCAGCATCGATAGAATTGCCTCGGTAATTGAAAATCTCGACTTTCTCCTCAAGATCTTCGGGGTCTCATGTGTATGTAAACTATTAGTAATTTTATGTAACTTACAGATAACTTAGGTATATCCTACCTATGTCGTGTTCATTCATTTCAATAGCGAAAGTGCTTTAGTTTTCCCTATCCTTAATTCGTTTCCGCGAGCTAACAAGCCCGATGATTTAAATTAATTGCAAAAACATGCTTCGCATATTACAATTCCTAAAGCATGATGTAATTTTAGAGCTAGGCACGGTGTTGAACTATATGTATGAGGATGAAGCTATACATTTCATAAGGTTTTTAAATACACGTTCGTTATTTTCGGTTGCACAAGTGAGTAAGTAAAAGGGAATCCTTAAAGGATTAGGTACCTTTTACCAATCCCTTTTAGAGGCTCGTGGGTAATTTAATCCGTCTATTCGATTTTTAAAAATAACCAAGCTTACGATCCCTTTTTTGTTACATAAAAAAGGGTATTTAGCCAAACAAAGTGAATACGACAATAAAAATGTCTCTAATACATACGTCAGTTTTATAAAATGGGTTCCGCTTATTCAAAGGTCATGAAAATATTTAGTGTAAATATTTTTTTTTATCTTGTAATACTTAATTATTACAATTCCTTGAAAAGTTAAGAAGGACTCTCATAGGAATATGTCTCTGTTTTTCTTCTTTTATAAAACATTAAAACAAACCTAAAAAAATAAAATTAACCTTAAATTTTTATTACATAAATGTTTCGTTATAACCTTAGGTTATACCTATCAGAGCGTGATTATTAGCAGCCCACAAAAAACAAGACGATCCAGTACTAAATCAACCAGCAATCGTACCGCTTTCATACAAAGGCGCATTATTGCACACTATCGACCGAATCAGACACAATTAACGTCCTATAGTCTGCTATAGTCTGCTATAATGCACTATCTAGATCTCCGTACAAGGAGGCATTATCCATTCACAAGAAGCGGGATAAAAAAGTGCATTTCAGTGAAAGTTTGAGCTATTTTCACTTCCATTATGCGATGCAGACGTTTGGTTTTTGCAGGTTTCTAGAGTGGCTAATATCTGTTATTTATTGAATAGAATAGAATAAATTTTATTCGTAAACACACAAAAGAGAAAAATATTACAAATAGGAACACATAAAAACGAGAAGGTGCCACGAAATGGTTTAACCTCAGCATATTGCTGGCGACTTCCAGCGCTGATCTTCCGGTTAAACCATTCGGTGAAAAACAATCACGACAGATAACATGAACAAAATTATAGAAAACAACATATTACACACAAAAAAGAAAGATATTACATGCTTTTTTAAAAACTATAACTACTACTGAACGAATTATTTACAATGTTTGGTTGTTAGTGGAATGAAACAGAAAGAAATAAGTATGCATCCAAGAGTATAAACACATGTATAAATAAATAACACATGTGTAAGAACGTCCTATAATATTTATTTAATTTATTTATTTATGTATAAGTGTACTCGGGTAATTCCGAACGTCAAAAACCGTCGGTAAATTCCGAAAAGGGACCCTTATTACTATGAAATCAAGGGTGATTATCATTTGAATTTCGGAATTCACCGACGATTTTTGACGTTCGGAATTACCCGAGTACACTTAATCTAGATTTGGTAGGTTTTCTTTAGTGTGTAAATAATTGGACCTATACATATATGTGAGTGTGTTTAGCAAAACGTCCCACTTTGTCGTTGTCATTTAATGAAGATAGAAATTACTTAACTTACAAAGGTAAAAAGTTCCGACACTTCACTTATTTTAAATGTTTACAAGTTCAGAAGAGAGAGAGAGTATATTGTGCAACAAGGGAGGTAAGGGGGATATGGTCGACGAGTGTTAATAACTCGCGACAGCCGTAGGCTGGAGATAGTTATAGACACGAGTTTACAAAATCCTTACCTCCTGAGTTACACACAATATTTTTGATCTCATTTGAGAGGAAAACACAGAGAAAAAAAACATAAGGCAAAACCTTTAATGAATGGCGGTGTTGTACTGCCCGTTGCTATGGCAACGCGATCAAGCGCAAATCGAGACGGCCGTCACAATTTCCTGCCAGATTGCAAATTGTAACGATTTATCTACGAAAGGCCTTTCAAATTGCAGAAACGCGCTGTCCGCATCATTAGCAGGAAGTCGTATGATCATCCCGCAAAAAGTTTATTTACAAAACTCAAGATACTTACTCTTCCGAGTGTTTACATATTAACCGCATGTAAGTATGTTAGGACCAATCTGAATCAATACGCTACCCACTCGCAGGCCCGTAGAAATAACCGCTTAATTCCCCCGCGTTGCAGGCTCGCAAGGGCCCGAAAGTCACTGGCGATCCTAGGCGTGAAATTATATAACTTGCTGCCTGACAATATAAAACAAGAAAAAAGCGACAAAAAGTTTGACCGAAGTCTTAAATCAATGTTAACCGACTTAGCTTGCTACAGCATTGACGAATTTGTTGAACTGTGCACTAATCGTTAGGTACCTACTCACTTTATCTCATGTAATAAATTCAATAATTGTATTTTTTTTAATATATCATAATAATTGACATTAATGTTAACTTAGACTACGCTGTACCACTATTTATTTGTCTAAATATGTAGGTATGTAACCTTGAATTTATAATAATGAATTGTAAACTTTTTTGACGTGTAAAACATTGACTTTTATCAATAAATGTCTTGTATCTTGTATCTTGTACGTGAAATTTACAAAATAAATGTCCTTGGCTGATTGAAACATCCTTTGCCTGAAGTATTGTACGGATTGTATTAATTTTTAAAACTAAATCCATTATTCCCTTGGGAATAAAATAGTACATTATTCTTCAGTACACGTAGACGCAATGAGACCTTTAAACAGCAAATGTGATGAAAACTTTTATAAAATGCAATACATAGGTATTTGAGATTGCAATCCACCAGCACGCGTGGATGTGGTACTAATCCACGCGTGCCGCGGTGCCATCAAGTGCAAAATCGTCTCAAAAAGGTACTATGGCTCTTATTAGTTTTTATATTTGTAGTATATGTATTTTATTATATTGTACATTTAGGTACTAGCCTTCTGTTATTCTTTTTTGCACCACCCGTAAATTTTATTCCGATCGCCACTCGACTATCTGAAGGTTGTCTGTAAGAGACCGCTGTTTTAGCGATAAGACCGCCTGTTGTTACCTACCACGTTGTATCTGTTCTGAATTATGTTTCTTTTTCTTCTGTAGTGTGCAATAAAGTATTTTATTATTATTATACTCTTTATTTATTTTCTTTCTTAGGCTAGGCTGTTTATAATATGAATATAAAAGTAAAATACAAAAACACATACAAAACAATATAAAACACATATAAACACATTATAAAAAACCTAACCTAGGGTGCCGCCAGCAGCGGGGCAGGGCCCAAGCTGCCGGTGGTTAGGGCTGCAGAGAGAGGAACCGTCGAACTATCCGTGCTGTGTCCAAGATCACCGCCTTCTGCATCTGGCCCTTGATCCAGCCACCTAGCGAGAGTCTCTTAAGATGTTGGTCGAGACTCTTCGCTATGAGACCGTTCGCTGAAACGACTATCGGAACAATGATCGTTGATTCAACATCCCACATGGCGGTTATCTCGTGAGCCAAGTCTAGGTACTTACTGGACTTGTCCTTCTCGGCTTTCACGAGATTCTCATCATGGGGGATGGTGATGTCAACGAGCACTGCCCGGCGTTGCAGTCGATCTATTATCACAATGTCAGGTTTATTGGCTACAATAGTCCTGTCAGTGATAATAGATCGATCCCAATAGAGCGTGGCACGACCATTTTCGAGAACTGGCGCAGGTAAGTACTTGTAGTACGGTACTTCGCGGTCCACAAGGCCGTATTGAAGAGCAAGTTGCTGGTGAATAATCCTGGCTACGAGATTATGTCTGTGCAAGTACTCGCCGTTAGCAAGATGAGAACAACCGGAAATAATATGCCTGAGTGACTCTCCGGGACGGCGGCATGCCCGACAAATGTCGACCGTACCGTCCTTCAGGATATATTTCCGGTAGTTGTTCGTCATCATAACTTCGTCCGCAATTGCACAGGCAAAACCCTCGGTTTCTCCGAAGAGGTCCCCGAATCGTAACCAGTTCACCGATGCGAGCAGATCTACATCGGGTCCCGTGAGGGCCTTGTAGAACCGCCCGTGTAGCTGCTTGCTCTCCCATACCGCCTTGCGGTCCGCAGTACTTAGTACCACAGGTTTGCGCCAGTTCTGTTTCGCCAAGGAGAGCGGCGTGAGGTTTCCGTCCACTGCCACCACATCACGATGCATTCCGCACTCGTTGTTAAGGAAGTAATTCCTGAGATTGTACACCTCACGGTTGTGGAGATCTTTGGCGTTTAGGAAGCCTCGACCTCCGCACTTCCGTGGGATGTACAATCTCATAACAGACGAGCGCGGGTGTAACATACGGTGTGTGGTAAGCAGTGAGCGGACCCTCCGATCCAGGGCGTCCAGCTCAGTCTGGGTCCACCGTAGTATGCCAAAGGAGTATATGAGTAGAGGCATTACCCAGGCGTTAAAGGCGCGCACTTTGTTGCCTCCTGACAAAAGACTGTTAAGGACTTTTGTCAGCCGACTGAAAAAGCGCTCCTTCACCGACCGTCTAATGCCAACATCCTCAATACCCAACGACTGTGACATACCAAGGTACTTATAGGTTTCTGATTCAGAGATAGATCTGAACGACATCGTCTCAGAAAGTTGTAAATTTTCTGAATTTACAACCTCCCCCCGCTGCACATGCATGACCGCACACTTATCGACACCAAACTCCATTCTGATGGCGGTACTGAAAACTTCTGTGGTTTTCAATAGCACCATCAGGTCTTGGGTGTTCGGTGCAAATAGTTTGAGATCGTCCATGTACAGAAGGTGAGAGATGACTTCACCCTCTCTCCGAAGCCGGCAACCTAGCCCAGAATCCTTCAGCAGCGTGCTGAGGGGATTCAGAACTAGGCAGAACCATAATGGACTCAAACTGTCACCCTGGAATATTCCTCGCTCAATCCTTATGAAGTCCTGCGGGCCAGGGGGGCCATCCCTGCCTCCTGGTTGACGAAGGACTGTGGTCCACTGCCTCATACATGCAGCCAGGAAGGATATTAAAGCTGCATCAAGTTTATACAGCTCCAATACCCTTCTCAGCCATGAATGAGGCACCGAATCATAGGCCTTCTTATAGTCAATCCAAGCGGCCGAAATGGCCCCCTTGTTCCGCCGAACTTGTTGGCAGATGGTCATGTCTATGAGGAGGAGCTCTTTAGTACCACGGGACCCAACCCTACATCCATTTTGAGCGGGAGCCAGAATGTTGTTAGCGACAATATGCGCGTTAATTTTTGCTCTCAAAATGGATGTAAGGAGCTTGTAAAGTGTAGGCAAGCACGTGATGGGTCTGTAGTTTTTTGCTTCCGTGGTACTACCGGACTTATAGAGCAGGAAAGTAACACCAGTTGTTAGGGAAGGTGGGAGAGAACCAAGATCGAGGGCTTGTTGAAATTGCGTTGCCAAACGCGAGTGCGAGCATCGAAACCATTTTAGCCAGAAGTTGTGCAATCCGTCCGGTCCAGGACTTTTCCAGTTCTGGGCCGTACGGGTAGCACAACTTACGTCGTCGGGGCTGATGGTGATAGCCCCCATAGGCTCGATGCTCTCGCACTCGCGTTCGACAACGGTCATCCACTCACCCTCCGTGTGTTCGACGGGCACCGACCAGATGCTACGCCAGAAATCAGACATGGCAGTAGCATCCGGCAGCCGCACGTCAGACACACGAGGGTCGGTTTCCTCCCACCTTCGGTATACTTTCCTTTGGTCGCTTTGAAAAAGACGATTCTGCTGGAATCGGTCCACACGCTTTCTGTAGCGGCGAATACGGCTTGCCCATGCATAGACTTTCTGCTTCAGGAAGTCGATGCGCTCTGTGACATTGGCCAAATAGTCGCGGGGCCTGATGTCCGTCCCCGCGAACGCCTGGTTCACAAAGCGCATTACTCGGGGGCGATTATTACCCCTCTGAAGCAGATCAGCTTTGCAATGAGAGTCCTAAACGAGTTGATACGACGCTCGATCCGTACTTGCCATGCAGGGACACCTTCGGCGGTCCTAGTTGCACGGTCAGCGTCCGGAAACTTGACTCGAGCAACACGGCACGCCGCGATGGCCCCGCAGTACATGATCGAGTGTGTATCATCTAGATCTTTACTAGTCCGCATATATGGATCTAGTAAAGCATTTAAGCCTCCTATTAGCGCTAGATTGCGTCTATTCATGGGCAGACGTGGTAATCGTGGCCTAGGATTGCTTGTGGAGCGATACTGCGTAATCGCCTCTTCCAAAGACCTCCTCAGTTGCTCATTGGCAGGCTCACTCTCGCTCTGACTCGCGAAGTCCCCGCCGTCGTTACCGGAATCAACCCGCGGCGCCTCCGGTGCCAGGTCGGGTTCGGGCACCGGGTCCGGCGACATGGCGGGCAAATCCCGCCCCGAGGCAGGGTCCGCGCGAGTAGCGAGAGCCTCCTGGCGGAGCCGATCAAGTGTGGCGTCATCCAACCGCTTTGACCGCTGAATGACGCGCACCTGATCCGATAGCCGCTGCTCCGATACGGTGGTGGATGGCTCGAGTGCCTGAAACAGAGGCAGCATTCTCGAACGGTACGCGGATAGCCGGGTTCCCCCCTCTGTGGCCCCGTAATAGGCGCGCATGACATTCTCGTTTATTTCTCGAGTCCATGTCATGCGACGCACTACACCACCGGCAGCGGGAGCCGTGGGCGGGGCAGGATGTCCCGCAGGCCCCAAGCGTGCCGGCAGCGGTGGCCGCCCTCGTCGCGCAGGTGGTGGCGGCGGCGGCGGCGGCGGCCCGCTCTCGTCGCTGGACCCGTCGGTGTCGGGCGCCGTGGCGAACTCGTCGCCCGACGACGATGCGGACGGGGAGCTGGACGAGGCGGGCGGGGATGGTGGGCGTGCGTTTCTTTGTGCCGCTTTGGTGCGTGACCTCGTTAACATTTTCACAAATTTCACAATGCACTTATCGCCGTTTGACAGTTCATGCTGATATCCGTGTATTTAGATAGTATAGTAATTCGTTGGATGTTCTTCATTGTACATGATTTTAATGTAGCGTAAGAAATACACATAAACTGAACCACAAAAACCAAGAACGGCGATAAAAATACTATAAAAATAAATAAAATTGTGAAAATTTATCCAAAGACACGTCCGTCAGTGTCAGCGGTTTTTTTTTTTTTATTATTATTATTATTATTACACTGGATTAAAATGATATATCTTTGAGTAAGATGTGTACACCCATATTTTAGCAGTTCTCTGTAGATACAGATACCTATTCAATAAACTTTTTGAATGAATCCGTTATCCTAACTCTCATTGAACTGGAATGAGCAATGAGCGTCCCACACGAACTGACCGAAATTCTTATATTAAAACTAGATCACAGATCACAGATTACAGTACCTATGATAGTTACAGATCGACGATACGTCCGTGTATGGAAAGAAATATAATTAGTTTCGTGTGTAAACCATTACACTACTGTTTTTATACATTTTATGGACACGATTCGACCTCAGATGGTATCGCTAACTAATTAGTTATTACTTACCTCAAAATATTTAATTTTGTAATGGTCATGGACAAAAAATAATGAATTGGCTGTTCTACGGAAAATTACAGTCGACTTATATGAGTGTATTCCGCCGTTCCTAAGTTTATTTAGTTTTTTTTTGTTGCGTGTGCGTAAACCATTATCTGATGCGTCCCGGTGACACTAAAAAGGGTCCTTAATTGGCTATTTATTTAACATTAGGGCGTTATTTTTATTACTCATATTTATTAATTTAATTATAACTCCCCTTTTGTGCCTACCCAATTGATGAAAACCAGAAAATTAGTTTTTTTACTTATACATGTGATGTGATTTTTATGTTATGGCAATTATGCGGGCGAAAGACACTTGAATCAAATTTTGTAGAATATTAGTAAATCGATCAATGATCTAAGTAAGCGAATAAGACCTTAACCTTATCAGATCTTATATTTTTATTTACTTACGTGTATTTGCTGAGGTCACACGTGTATTTACAGCGATAAATGAAATCTATTAATCTGAAATCGTATAGTTTTCGTCCTAATAGATTTTATTCCTTTAACATTCTTATTTAGATTTTTGTAAAATATGACAATGTGGGTTTTTCTTGCTCAGTATAGGTTGCTAATTGTAGCGGATGACAGATACAAGTGGTATTACAACGCACCGAAAGTACCTATCTAACATCCTGAATAATTTTTCTCCGCTACTTTGGTCCGCTACTTTTGATGCAGACTGTTCAACAAAAATAAGTTAGTATGTCTTTCTTGCTAAGTATGAGCTAAATAATGATTATTTTTTACCGAACATACAGTACAATGCGAGGCCCGTTAAACGGCGGCGCGGGCGCACCGTGGGCGACACCGAGTCGCGCAGTCGCAGCTAATTATGCGTTCACCGCTTTGCCGGTACGTTATTCGGATTATGCCTCTTCATTATGACAATTTAGCTTCTTTATGTGAGTGGATACGATATAATTAGGATATTTAATATTTAGTTCAGGCGAAGATTCGAAACTCATGATACTAGGTCCACTTGCACTAACCACTTAACTCAGGGTTAGTGAGCTGTCATCTGTCAAATTCCATATAAAATGGTGGGTTAACCCTCAGGTTAACCCTCCATTTTCGTTGGTGCAAGTGGTGCAATTATTCATATATTTATTAATACCGTTGAATTTTGTATGTCAATATTTTGCATTTCTCGATAGTCAAAGATTGTCTGTTGTTATATACAGGGTGCCCGGTAATTAATAGACAACCTTTTAACCACCAAGAGGGCACCTTATACTGGTCCAGAAAATCGACTTTAAGGTCGTCGTAATGTCGATTTTCTGGACCAGTATAAGGTGCCCTCTTGGTGGTTAAAAGGTTGTCCATTAATTACCGGGCACCCGGTATGTACAGTTATATTTTCCCAAAACATTTTTGTAGTATCATTGCTTCCACATTGGTGCATTTTATAATATTTTATTTACTAAGCATTCCATAAAATACTAAACTAAATAATCGCAGATTTCCATAAGTTTTTAAATCTCTCCTTCTAAGTCTAAAGACGATGCTTAAACCATAATTATCTATTAAAGAATGCTAATGATACCTTATTGTGAACATCTTATCAACACGGTAACCTAATATGTCAAGTCGAAATCCAAGCCGCCAAGCCAAGCGTGGGCCTATTACTTCACAAACCCCTGTCTCACTTTCCTGCATATTTATTACAAAGAATTAAGACACATTTTATTTTAGCAGAAACTTTTAGAGAGCGCGCGCTCGTGACTCTATTGAAAATAAAGAACCGCGTTGCAAGACTTGCAAGACTTTTTCAGAACTTAACAAATCATTGACAAATTGATGATTACTTTTCGTATTGTTGCAATCGTAACGTAACGCATGTATGACTGTCAAAGCTGGCAAACAGTAACACCAAAAATTCACTTTGTTATAAATCATAAAATCACGTAACAGATAAGCACCTTTAGATTTTGGCAAGTTGCTGATTGATGCGGCTAGGAAAGCACAGCTACCAATTATATCGGAGCATCCGAGGCGCTCAAAATCATCTGGACACGCACTTTAGCCTTTCACAATAAGGCGCGTTTCAATATTTGTGAGCATCATTGCCGCTGAGATATATCTGATTCTGATGACGACTATATCCGATAGGTAATCACTCATGTCTGCACTACTTTTTAGATTTCCGTAATGGGTTAATGTTCATTTTACATTAACCGAATAACGGATATGATTGCTATTGAAAATACATAGTCAGTAATCAAGTTAACCTAAATTTGAGTTGCGCGTCGAGTCGAGACGTGTAACGATATTTGAGTTCCTTAATAAAAAAGTAGTTAGGCTAATGTTTTATCTATAGGTTGGTATATGTGTTGGTAGATATTTGGCAAGTGAATTTAGATTAGGTACTTTACATATTTGATTCCCTGGTGGATGGAAGGACCAATAATACCAATATATAGATAGTACCTATACTACCTATAATAAATATACACAGTAGGTACCCTTCACCCTCACTGAAAAAGAAAACATAAATAACACGTTAAGACTAAATCAACTGGAACTTATAAATCGTATTTATCTACTAAAACCAACATCAGCCACTAAGTAATATGATAAATATCATCTCAGTTCTATAATAAGAACAGAGTGGATAAGACAACCATGTGTGAAAACAAATTTAACGACATAAATATGTGTTGGTTTGGTTCGGGCGTCATTCTTGGGTGTGAGTAACGAGGTGCCATGATGTGAACTCTGTAAAAACTTGAACAAAAAACAACACACTCTAATCATACGTTGACATGGGTGTAACTACTACTTTGTCATAGTTTAATGAAAAAATATTTTGTAAGTAGGTAACGAAACGAAATTCAATGTAAGTATTTTTTTTTAATATGTAGATAGTTAATGTTGGAGACTTTAGTTTATTTTGAAAACAAAGTAGGTAAGCAAATGAATGAAAAAGAAATCACTGCACCTACCTAACATGAAATTATGAATAATTTACGTTTTTTTAAATTAATAAATGTATGTTTCAACAAAACACGAAAAAAATATAAATATTGTTTTTTTTTTTAAATCTCGAGATTTTAACAAAAATACGAATAACTTTGAGATTGTTGTGTCATATCATAGATCAATCAAGAGTGCATATTTTTTATTTATAATGGTTTTAATGTATAACCTGTGGACAGAGAAACCTGGAAGCCTACCTCATAAAATTAGTTGCAATACATGCAATGATAAAATCTACGGACTTGCACTTGCTACTATAATCGCATAATACTTATAGAGAGCCCCTATTGGTCACTTGCGCTTTTCTCCTTGTTGCGGTCGACAGGTAGCCTTTCTACCTTTCTGTAGACCACAATACGTGTACCAACATTCTACCTTAATGTTTGTGTTAGGGAGAAATGAGTTTTCAATTTTCTTGAGTTTCACTTGCTTCTAGTAGCAAACAAATAGGTATGCTTTATGAGACTTTGCTTCTGTTTTCTTTACACTCTTATGAAGTTTCAGATACCTACATAGTACCTATAAGTACCTATGTTATTTACGTCCGGTATACATCTAATGGGTAATTTTGTCGTAAAAACGTATAGTTAGTGGAGTTATAAGTTATGTTGAACTCTAAACAAACCTATTTTTCCAGTATCGTAATAACAATTGCTATTTAAATACATTAATTTTTTGTCTAGCAAATTTAGACTCAAAGAATAAAAAAGGCAACTTTCGTTATTAGTGCTTTGAAGCAACTTTCGTTAGTGAGTTCTACTGATGCTTAATGTAAGAACTGAAGCAAAGGAAAATAAACATTTTATTAATTAATATTATTCATCAAATGATCTGCTCTACCCACAATTGTTACCAAAATAATGAATCATGATATATTATGTTACTAATCATACACTTAGTTACCGGCCGGTCACACGGTACGAGTAATTTTGGCGAATGATAGAATAATGGGTCGTTTAGGCAATAATGTCATGGACAAAAAACACATTGTCATGTCACTAGGCGGTTGGCCCTGCGGCGCGGCGTTAGATCTGATCTATTTCGTTGTAATTTGTACAGTACAGAAACAGAACTAACCCTGTGGTGTTGACCAAATAAATTACTGATATTTTTCTACATAATTAAATCTCATACTGGCTTTATAATCTTGTGCACCAAACTAACTATCTCTGTTTTGCCCAATCGTTGACTGGTAGAGAATGCCTTAAGGCATTAAGTCCGCCATTTGTACTTTTTATTGATAATTTGTGCAATAAAGTTTAAATAAATAATTAAATTAAGTATATAGGTGTTAAATTTCTTTTCTAGGCTACTTATGACTAGGCTACTTTCTTTATTATGTAGATTTACCATCATGGTTTGATAAGCCCAATTTAGTCCATCAGAAGATTTCGCAAGAGTTGATCAATCCACACAATAAGCATTACATATTATATTATTATACTTTTTCTTTCCTAAGGCTCTGTTGATAGGTTGTGTAGCTCATGCAAACTCCATTGAGTGAGTTTAGTCGTTTTTGAATTTCTTGCTCACCTACAGACAGACGCGGTGGTGGAGTTTTTAAACCCCGACGCAAAAACGACGGGGTGTTATAAGTTTGACGCGTCTGTTTGTCTGTCTGTCAGTCTGTCTGTCTGTGGCATCGTAGCTTCCGAACGGACGAACCGATTTAGATTTAGTGTTTTTTGTTTGAAGCTGAATTAGTCAGGAGTGTTCTAAGCCATGTTTCATGAAAATCGATCTACTATGGCGGGAGTTTTTCAAAATTTTAATTTTGTGGTTAGGTTATACTTATAAGGTGTAAGCGTTTCTAAGTTTAAAATATCGTAACATATTACAATATGTACACGCGTAGATAGGTAATATTGTTATTATCTAGCTAGATCTCGGATCCTGACCTTATGAGCAACCGGTTGAGCGAGGCTTAAGTCGCGAATCACGGCTTGTTATAGCTTTGATGCTTTAAATTTGTATTTTATTTTAATTTTAAATGTATTACTCTACTCTATTTTTAAGCTTCATTACTTTGCAATACTGTATATATACAAAAGTGTATATAAAAAAAACTACAGTTGTGTATATTATTTAAATGTGATCAAATAACTGCTGTAGATCCCTATATTTTAAAAGTTAACCTTGGACTTAAATAAATTGCATAATTCTTATAATATCTACTGCTGCTGATATGTTACTGACGTGAATTTCAGATATAGGTACATATGTATAATAATTGTTATATTTATGATGAATTGCTTAAGTTGGTGGTATTCGCAGCACCTACTCGTTTCTCAGATAAGTTCTTTCAAGTTTATAATATAAACTTATGACCTATACATATATTATATAAGGTACAGCGGGCAAATCTCGACTGGGGGACAAGTGTCCATTTTTTCCATGTTTGCATTATTACATAGAGTGTCCACCGTGCACCGATTATATATGGTATACAGGCGTGTTCAGTGGAAACATGTAGAACTCAACATCATAAATGGAAAAAATGGATCAGTTACAATCGAGTCGAAATTTGCCCCGCTGTACCTTAGGTCATACGAGTACGTGACTAAACGAACTGATTTATTAATCATGACATAGACTATGTTGTCATACTTGTCATGCTGCGAGTCATAATTAATAAAAATAAATCTTTAATAGCAAAATGTCTTAGGTAATATTCTTCTTTTCGTGCTGCTGTGCTTTTACTATTATTTCATACTAGCTTTTGCCCGCGGCTTCGCTCGCGTTAGAAAGAGACAAAAATTAGCCTATGTCACTCTCCATCCCTTCAATTATCTCCCTTTAAAAAATCACCCCAATCCATCGCTCCGTTTTGCCGTGAAAGGCGGACAAACAAACAGACACACACACTTTCCCATTTATAATATTAGTATGGATAAATATATTCTACTTAGGTACGCTGCTAAACGTATTATAAAAATACGTTGACCTGAAACTTGCTCAGTTTCATGTAATATATGTCTATCTCGTATTTACTTACTCCCATAGAGGCGTGAGTTTATGTGCGAAGTGCAGAGAAGCAGGAAAACGGTGGTAAACCAATTCAGACACATTAAAATAAAATGTATGCCTACACACAGGTCCGAAATCATTATTTTCTTAAATAAACCCTATGTAGATATAATAAACAGCCGTTTATAGTCCTCATGTTTTTTATTCACCAAAAACCGGCTGTTAAAATAAACTTCGCACGTGTCTTATCCTTGATCCGGTTTCCCAAAACAGCACTCCATTCTGGTAAGCGATTATTATTTTGTAAACAAGATGAGTTGCCTCGGATCCCTGTGGAAATTACTTTGCCCCTTGCCGACTGCCGACGCAAAGCTGGTTTTGGGGCTACCGGTGTTTGAGTTGATAAAAGTAAAAATATTGGCTTTATCCATCGCTATTAACTGAGATGTTGGTTTATAAATTAGGTATGTTATTTTAGGTGGACATGTATATTTTTATACTGTAGGCATGGTTTTCGGAAGCGGCAAGGGTCAATAATGAACCTACAGTCCGCTGCAGCGAAAAGTGACCCCCAATTTAAAAGTTTGTATGCAAAAATTGTTAGGTAAGTGAATAGTAACTATTGCTAACTGTATGTAGTAAGGAACTCAAACAAAAAACCGACAACTGCAAATTTTAATTGAGTCAGTTAGTTATGTGCGTACTGCGTATTTGCATATTACCTACTGAATTAACAAGCGTTACTTAGGTACATTATACAAATCCAATGAGTATGTGCATGATATAATTGACATAAAATTGACCCCCCTGTGATCAACGATACCCATACTTTCTCAAATTTTGGTCAGTTAAGTATGAGTTACTAAATTAACAAACGTTAATTACTAACATTATACAAATTCAATAAGTACGCGATATAATTGATATAGAATCGATCCCCCTGTGATCGGCGATACTCTTACTTTCTCACATTTTCTAACACGTTTAACGCTTGCGTGATATGGCAAAACAATGGTGGGTGTTATAGCTTATTACACGGAGAGATCTTTATGATACTGCTATCGAACGTGATGGATCGATTGACAATCGATCTCTGCGATTGAACACCGCCTACGGAATAATATTCGATTATGTATTTGTAAGGTGATGAATTGATGATAGAAAATATTACAATTCGTAACAACCTACACTTTCATTCTCGAATGTTCGAGAGAAAATTGCATATGTGCATCAAAAATTATCTGAAACTTTTTGCCTGAAATCCGTGGGAATCAAGATTTTTTTGCTTAATGTTGTTATTATTTACTTTGCTATCATGTTTTTAAGATTGCTATAATGTAAACATGGGGTGAAGATTGAAAGGTCTTGCGGGATAAGATAGAAAGCCGATCATAAGCGCTTCGTTACAACATTTTTCATATTAGGAAATACTCTCATGTTACTTTACTAGAAAAATTACTGCCGTAAATAAATAATATCTGGGCGACCGAGCTTCGCTCGGTTCTATTTTAATATATCACGTCTTTAGATAAAAAAAAACTCTTATAAATACAAAAACAAAAAAAAAGACAAAAAACAAAAACTTAATTTCTGACCGGGATTCGAAACCCTGACACCTACGATCTATCTGCGTACATTAGACCGACCTCGTGCGACTGAGCTAAGCGGAATCGATGCGCGCGCGGCGAAATTAAGGACCATATTTTACGTTTACAAATGCGAAAGAAAAACTCATGAAAACTCGAAAATTCGCGTTTTCCGGGATCTAAGGCTACGCTAGATCGATTTTTCACCCCCGAAAACCCCCACAAAACAAATTTCAGCGAAATCGTTAGAGCGGTTTCCGAGATCGTCGGTATATATAAATAAATAAATAAATAAATAAATAAATAAATATACAAGAATTGCTCGTTTAATAGTATAAGATACAAATAAACAAAACTAAACTGCAGCATTATCCCAGGATTCCCAGGTTCTGTCCACAATCTCTGATTGCGGAACCCTTAAAACGACAAACAATGCCTTAAAAATGCCTACTCGAAACCTGTTCCCGCAAAAATTTATGGCCAATCAATAAATTCCAATGCTGAGTGTTCAAAATCAGAACGTGTTGAAAAAGTTGAATTTCGTTATTGCAGACGGCTGCCGACGCGGCCAACACAACCCGGCCTTCGCTTCGCGGAATATGGATCTGTAACTAAGTGAGTACTTATAACTTTTATTTAATCTTTATTATGCCATCCTAACCTCTAGCCATCCACCATACAAAAATTTTGCCAATCTAATTTGAATCAATGGTACTAGAAAACAGGGCTGAATTTCTTTTGTTTGAAAATCGAACGAATCAAAACAAAAGCAACTCAATTCTATTTCACGCAGATTCAAATTTCATTGTAGGTATTTTGTCCTAGTATTAGGACATCGAACCCCAGGAGGTTAAGAGAGAAACTTTTTTTTGTAATTTGTACAGAGTTTGTAAGTAACTTAGGCGTAAGTTGTTTAGGTAGGTACCCCTATACTGGGTATACGTAATTTTGTTTTCGATTACTTAATGCCCGACTAGCCTTAGTTTTTATTTAAAAAATGTTTATTGGGATGTTGGAGATATATCAGAAAAGCACAAAAAACTATAAGTAAAACTGAGCGGTAAGATATTAATATGATAATGAAGACATATATTAAAGACATATATTCGGCGACATCAAAATGACAATAAAGGTCCCCTTTTCTGTCCAAATAATAAGTATATATAGTTGTCTCTATTGACCCTTCACAGGGCAGTTCAATACTATCAATTTCACGTATCTCACCTCCCTTATCTCACGAAACTTTCGCAATAGAACTATGAAAATGGCGCGAATGTGTGCGTGTATGTGTCCCAGCTCCCTTTGTTTGCCGATTCACCGCCATAACTGCAAAGCGTCCTTATAAGTTTCAACGGGCATGGAAACGTAGTCCTCTTCTCCAAGTGGTTTGTAGTGATTAAAGTCAGCGGCAGCCATTGGAAAATGTAGGGCGACCTCTTTACCATTGTTGAAGTTACGCTTCTGTTTCACGCTGTTGATATGTCAACTAGCAAAAGTCGCGCTTACAACGATCTCAAGACTACATTTTTTTGGTTTTATATTGATTCTATATCATCGTATAATCCTGGATTTGGGCACAATTATAAGCGTATTTATTTTAATATCGTTCTAATATCACTTTTATTGTATACTGTTTGCTTTTACAGTAATCATGCCAAAACTAATTTAAGCCTATGCAGGCTTATAAAATACTTACCTGAAAGCGATATTAGCCTCCTTAGGCCTGCATAGGCTTATTTTGGTCCAACGTTAGACTCTTATGAGCCTAAGTAAGCTTATTTTGATTTTTGTACGACAACACGGTACGCTTGGTCTGTAGCGTGATAATATAAAAAAAATGTTGTGACAAAATAAACACTGAAGGTACGATTACCATTTAGTAATACATACTTATAAACTTATAATAGCGTGTTTATTATCCTTGGTGCTTCTTCATATTGCGCAGTAAGTATTTGGAAAATATTATTTACTGTAAAATGGACCCTTATTTACACTTCAAATTTCATGCGCCCACTCAAATAATAGTATTTTGTATCCTCGTTAATTATTTTATTTCTATATTTGCAGTAAAAAGACGCCATTGTTATAGTTGCATTTTCTCAGTGCGCTATTAGACTATTATAAGATCATTTACTTAATATTAGCATTCTTGAATACCAATGATACGGCCATGTTTAATTAATTTAGGGTTCCTTGCTTTACCTATATAAAACCTCATTTTCTTTATCTTGACCTGATTTTATATCACTTGACCCTATAAAAACAAATATACTTATTGTTTTTACTTTTTATACAAATGGCAATGTTGGTGATGTGAAATGGTTGTATACTTACAATTGTGTTCTCAAAATCTATTTAAGGTCTAATCACTTTATATTGATCTCATCTATTGTTTATTTAAGTATGTTTATTCTATATCACGCTAATATCGAACTAAATTACTGCTATTGATCTCATAATAGCTTTAAATAAGGTCACAAAAAGATGCACTATTGTATTTTTATGTTATGCTGATATTAGTCTGAAGTTCTTACAAAAGCATTTATTAAGGCTATTATAACATCAAATGATCCAATATCGCTCTAATATCTTACTAAACTACTGCTATTGATCTTATAATAGTTTTGAATAAGATGAAAAAGGCATGTACTTATAGTGTTTTTATGTTATGCAGATATTAGCCTGACATTCTTACAAGAGCATTTATTAGGACCATTATAAAATCAAATAAACTTAGAGAAGGGGACTATAAGAACATTTACTCTCAAGAACAATGAATCTACGTAAATGTTATTGTAGGAGTAAGAGGCTTATAATAGTATTATAAAATGCGCTTATATACATATATAAGACTAAGTAATGAGACAGAGAGTACTAGAGTGCGTACTAACTTGTCTAAGGCTAATATAAGAGCATAACATTTTCTAAAACAAATATAAGAGTGCTATAAGCCCACTACTCTTATAAAGTGCGCAATCCAAGACTATTTTGCTGCGATGCACTTTTATTTAGTACTAAAAATATCTAATTAGACACTGAAATTTTGTATAGATGGTCACTAGAAAACTGACGAGAAACTTTCGCGTCTACATTTTCTTAATTTCCTGAATTTTTATAGTGACCGAAACGGTTTGACGTCTAATATAATAATTACAATTATGATATCTACAAATATTTCCATTAAGTCACGCACGCGTCTGGCATTTTCGTTTAAACCGCTACATTGACACGTAATAAATGCTCTCTGAACTTGTGCATACCATCATCACTTTCGAAACGTACGGCGCTGATAGTTATATCCAATTTTACTTTAATTTGATGAAGACGAAACAAGCAATAATCTTAGTAAAGAGAAAATATAGCCAAGTCAATAAATTGTACGGAATTCCTTCCTTACTTCGTGCTTGCACTTATCGTATCGTCTGCTCGAAACGTTCGACCCGTGACCAGGGACATAGTTGTGTTTGAACAACGTCTGAAGATGATCATTGCAACCTTTTGCGTTTCCGGTGCATTGAACAGTTATTTCTTTAGCCGACTGTTGCAATTCGGATTGTTCTTGTAACCCTTCAAAAAACTTAGTCTTTTATTTTGATAAGTACGTGATTATTAGATTTGTCACGCTGACAAAAAGTTAGAAAATTAGTGTTCTTATCGATTAGATTATTTGTTATTTTTAGTTCTCTCTCTTTCTTCTATGACTCGCCTTGACAATACTTATTTAATATAATTTTTTTATAAATAGTTAGGTACTTACGAGAAATGTTGTGTTACGAGAGATATTCATAGACAGCCCAATCGCTAAACGAAAAACTATCCTCATCTGTGACTTTGAAATCTGGGGAATCGTGCGTTGTTGATTTCGAAAGTCTATTAAGTTGTAAAAATTCCGTTTGTGTTTTCATACACTTAATATCAACTTACAGAATTCGGGAAAACTGTATTTGGTTAAGACAGTTTTTTTAATAAAACCTTTTATTGTTTAATCGAACATTTTGGAAGATTTTCTTAATGCCTGTTATATCATAAGATTCATAAGGTACTTATTGGAGATTAATCGAATCGGACTGTACTTGCACCGTATTCGAAGCCAGTAACAAGGATCTCGGCAACAAAGCGAATGGATCGTCTTTCCGGCTGCATTGTTGTCTCGGCCTTGCCTTTCACTCGTTGGGAAATTAAAACTAAAACACGATTAACTTCATCCGAGTCTCTATTTATACCTATTGTTTATTGGCTATAAAAATCGCAAATGATTGATACTTAGCGAGTAGTTCCAGACACAGACAGAGGCTTCTTCTATTCTTAAAATTAACTGTGAATATTGTCACATTTTGATTCGATCAACTAACCTAAATATATAAATTGAAAAAAAAGTAAGTAAGTACCTACTTAATAAATATCAAGTTTTATATATTATTTGTATGTCTTTCATGTATCGGGACCAATGGAGTCCCGGATATTTGGAAGGCGTGCGTGGGGCCGAGATATTATTATTATTACACAACTATACAGTTTATAATAGTTTGATTTGATTGTCAACTTATCATTGTTACCTATTTGTGGATTGCAAAGTCACATTTTGACAGGTAATTCGACAACCTGCGATTTTATCCACATTACCAGAGAATCAACACGAAACGTCACTTTTGTCCTCTGATAGTAGGTAGTATGTTAGACATGATGCTTATACGTATTTAAGTGCTCTCACTTGTGTATGTTGTTACTTTTAACTTAATGGTTTCTTGATAAAAATGTAGGGTCATCTGAGGAATGTGTCACTTGGTGTTAATGCGTCTTTTGAATGTATATTCGAAACGTAGCATAAACACCTTTAAAAGTTCGGTGATCATGCATTTTACTACGTGCTCTTTGAACATACGAACATATTCTAAAATATTTAGATATGTTTAAAAAACGGTCTTATAACTCACAACAAGTGATGCATCTAACTCTTAGTTGTAGTCTATGTATGATGTTAAAATCTGTCATTTTTACTCTACTTCATCAGGGTGAGTGACTTTACCATCTACGGCACTAATTGTCATAACTTCGCATGTTGCATCACTTTACTTCCTGAATACCTAAGCTATATTTATTACATTTTTACATAATAAAAAAGGCATTAAAATAACTAACTAGATATATTATCATTTATGTCATCAACTCAATCATATTTCAGATATACTTGGTTTTCTTTATGTGATAAGCACTAATATTTGTTCCTGAGTCATGGATGTTTTCTGTATATAAGTATATGTATATTATATAATTATATATATATGATTGTCTGAGTACCCACAACACAAGCCATCTTGAGCTTACCGTGGGACTCAATCAATCTGTGTAATAACGTCCTATAATAAGTACATACATACATACATACATACAATCACGCCTGCGTGCGTAGCCGAATGGCATTTCTCCGACGCCAAACGAAAACGAAACGCCGCGCCAGTTAGTCCGGCTCTGTCGCGCCAATACGCACGAGCGATAGAGATAGATATCTACTAGCGTTTCGTTTCGTGAGCGTTTCGTGAGCGTTAGTGCCATTCGGCTACGCACCCTGTTTCCCAGAGGGGTAGGCAGAGATCACGGATTTCCATTTACTTCGATCCTGACAAATCACTTTCGCTTTACACATAATAAGTATTTATTTATAAAATGTTATATGCAGTACAATACAAGGCATGCAGAGGCGTCTTCAATTTTAAATATGTACCGACTTGCTTGCACAAATCGGCCCTGAGTACCGCAGCTGTATTTGCACTCACGGTGTTCTAGATCTTAAACAAAACCCGCTCCAGTTACCCCTTTTCAGAACTTTCTGATCCGTATGTCGTAAATATTATAATGTCCCGTCCCGTGTGTATAGAATGTATATATACCGTGTAGTCTAATGTAAGCAAAACTTATACACAGTTACACACTGACATTTATATATTATTCCGCGTTATAGTGTCAAACGATTTCTTGTAGCCACATTCTTGATTTGTCTTTTGATACTGTTAAGGCCCACATGCGCGGATCCAGGGGGGGGTCATGGGGGTCATGACCCCCCCCTGGAGCCTAGCTTGGCCATACAAACTGACCACGTGATCCCCCCCCTGGGGCCTGGGCCTTTACCACGTGACCCCCCCCTGGGCACGAAGCTGGATCCACGCTTGAAGGCCCATTTGCACCAACCATTTAACTCAGGGTTAGTGGGCTGCCAACTGTCAAATTCCATATAAAATGGTGGGTTAACCCTCGGGTTAACCTTTTCGTTGGTGCAAGTGGCCCTAAGAAACAGAAACATACTTTAGTCAATTCAGGTTATATATATATTTTTTTTATTAATTACATAGGTTATAATTAGGACATAATATTAAAAAAATAAAAAATTTAGATACATAATAAAAGCGAAGATGTAGTTAATTGATTGTGGATACATATCAAACGTATTCAAAAAACTTTTTATGATGTGAGTTAAATGTCAGTACGTCAGACATGTATATATCTTCAAACAAGAACGTTATGTTTGACTTTGACATAGGTATCCTGTACATATTTCGAATAGGACCGTGCCACTATTAAAACGTTCGCGAAACTTATGGTGTTGAAAGTTTCATAAATCATTTCAAAGTGCTAAGTGGTGCTGGTCACGCCGGTGCAACTGGCTCATTACACTGGTCAAAAAGAGAAATAAAAAAACAAAGTGTGATGTAAAGCTGCATTTTTGGTATGTTATTTGGGGTCCTTGGGGGAATATAGGAATATATTTTGCAAGCAAAAAAATGGTGTGCTAACTTCGTAATTTAAAAAAAACAGTAAAAAAATCAGACTTTTTTTGGTTTTTGCCGTTTTAATAAAAAACTATGCATTTTTGGTCAAAAGTTGCTTTGTAATGTTGAAAGCGCATTAAATTCCAAACAGTTTGACATCTTCTTTATCAATGTCCGTCAAATATTTTTTGAGATATGAAGCGTCAAAAAAAGAGCATTTTTCCCCTTTCTATGAACATATTCGTTTTGCTCATATTTTGAGACTGATATCAGCAAAACAACTCAGGCTATTACATAAATTGTAAAATAAAAATGTAGAAAATTTCTCTAGCTTTCATTTAAGACCAAAAGAGTGCCAGTTATTTAAAAAAAAAGGATTATATCATAAGTCTAGTATAACTGGATCAGAAATAATCGGTGGATGGTAATGGCCAAATGGGATAGTTTACTTTACATATATTTACAGGAGGCGTAGCGGAGAACGAATTATTATTATTTGGGGGCTGTTCAAGTGTTACTCAGACACATATTTGCGTATATCAAATCAACATTTATTTAGTAAGTTAAGTTTATGGTCAGAAAGAGCTCAGAATCGCCGCTTGGCGGAAAAAAATATTTACGAGTAGAAAACCCTCATTAATTGAATCATATTGTTCCGAAATTGTTCTTGTACGGACTGGTTTTTAAAGCATATCACTGGGGGTCAATAACATCGATGCAATCTCACGAGCGTTGTCGTGGATGTGCCCGAATCATAGTACTCTCCGTTTAACGAAATATCAGTACATAGCATGTGTTGTATTGCACGCGCAGGTCTCTCACCGCCGCGCAGGTGTAGTCGGACCATAACTCGACAGTATACATGCTTGTACAAAAACTGAGGAACAGCTGTCTTTTTACGCTGTCACTACATTTGGCGAATCTTCTAGCCAACATGTTTGCCCTTACTGAGGTGGCTCGCATCTACCTTTCTATGTCCTCCTGGTCTTTTAAACTGGACAACAAGTTGTGGCCAAGATATTTGACTTCGTGTACTCTCCGCAATTGAACTCCATCAAGAAAAAGAGGTGGTACATGTGTGGGCATATGTGCTGCCTCCATGAGCATAAATTCAGACTTGTCCGGATTGTATCTCATGTTATGCTGGCTGGCGTATCTCTCGTATTCTGCAAGTAACTTACGCATAACTCCCACCGATGGTGCTAGTAGGACCATATCGTCTGCATATGCGATGTGATTTATCATTTGCCCATTGATGGAGCAGCCAACCTCGGTACTGGTCAAAGCCTGCGACAGCCCATCCATGTACACGCTGAAGAGAGCTGGAGACATACTGCCACCTTGTCTCACGCCACAGTTTAGCCCACTGGCTGTGGAGTTGTGGACAGAGTTGACTTCCATCTTACTACGTTCTTCTGCTGGGAATACCACTTCTCCAGTATCTTAATAATTGGCGTGGGCGCTTTCTCTTCCCGTAGTTTATTCCACAGCAATTGGTGGTCAAATACAACTCAAGTGGACTTTCTATCACTACAGGAGTTGTGCCATCAAGATGCAGAACCAGGACCCTCAAAAAGGAAAAAGTTAAATGTAACAAATTCTGTTTTATTTTTCTAATTTACTAAACTTCAAAATTTTACTGTATTTATTTCTTCATTAGTAATAGTCAAATCGATGCAAAGTTAGCTTAGACAATTTTTTCAGATAAACGGATATCAAAGAAAGTAAGATCGAATAGATAGCACTTTCAACCTAAAACTTTTAGCGTAAACTATTTTACCTTAACCAATCTACCAGACTCTTGGCTTTTCTATTAATAGATTTTTTTTGTTTACCAAAGTAACTATTCGTCTTACTGACCTTTATTTGCATTAAAACTAAAGCAAAATAAATTTTATACAATGTTAGATTGCTATATATACCATATCATGAAGTATTTTGCAGATATTTGTCTAAAAATATTGGCAAAACGCTACATTTTATAAATGCGTCAAAAATTAACCTTTTTTGACGCTTCATATCTCGAAAACTATTTGACGGACATTGATAAAGAAGATGTCAAACTGTTTGAAATTTAATGCGCTTTCAACATTACACAGCAACTTTTGATCAAAAACGCATAGTTTTTTAATAAAAAAATAAAAACCAAAAAAAGTCCGATTTTTTTACTTTTTTTTTTAAATTACGAAGTTAGCACACTTTTTTTTTGCTTGCAAAATATAGTCTTACATTCCCCCAAGGACTCCAAATAACATACCAAAAATCCAGCTTTACATCACACTTTGTTTTTTTAGCCGATTTTCATGTAAGATTTGACCGGTGTACATATACTTTTATGTCTGATGAGATTACTAATCGAATAACTAGGAAAGCCAATCTGTGTAAGAAAAATAATCGCTATGATGTACAAAGATCCATTACAAAGCGTACTTCACAAGTTATTGTTGGGTAAGTCATCGGCGATGACTTGGGCTTGCAACAAAAGAAACAAATGAATGCTTGGCTCGGCGCTCGCGCACGTTCATCGCCCATCGAGCAGGGATGTGTCACAAATTACTTGGTTTATTCATCCTGTTGATGCGTTGGTTTATGTTTATGGTGTCCTGGTACTTGAAAGGAAATTACCAGCTTAGTAGTAACAATTTAATGAAGGCTTGGTCATATATAATGCTCTGTAAATAGCTAAATGATGCAAACAAATTATACAACTGATGTTGTATCATTTATTTGCACAGTGCCCATCTTCTACAGATTATTCCAAAACACCGACATTTTATTTTATATTATTATGAATGGGTTTACTCTTGACCACCGACTAGCCAAAGGCAAAGACGTGGCTCACGTGGCCTACGATGGAGTGAGCTCGCCCAGAAGATGCCTGTTCACCCTTGGTTTGATGGTTGCCGGGTTATTAGAACACCGAATTTCTAAGATATATTCAAAGTCTGCCGCACATGATGACATGACAGAATGAGTATAACAAGAGTGGGAAATACAGAATAAAATTGCGACCATATGTTCATAAGAATAAAATTGTTATTTAGCAGATATCACAAATCAGTCCTGTTAATACATCTCTAACATCTCTTATAATTTTGAACTAACTACAACTCATGTTAAATTATTACCCTATTACTGCTGTGAACTTCCGACGCTGTTAAAGCAAATACGATCTGATATACTATCTAAATATTTATGTAACAATTAAGCTAACACAGTTTGTATTTCTTTATTCATATATTATTGTCTCAGTCTGCAAGTTGCATCCTTTACCCGAGATATCCCTAACTAGTACAACAATTATGATTTCCGCCATTGAATATGTAAGAGTTTCCTTGTGACATACTTCGCGTTTTTTACGATGACAAACCACGGACGAATCGTTAGACTAGGACATTCTTTAAAGCGCTGTAGACGTTATGTCTTTGATCTTACACCTTGCTTAATTGTTGTGTATTTATACAGATGTACCTAGATGGAAAAAAATCTTAACGTTCTACTTGGAAATTTGCCTATCTAGAGTTTACCCATCAAAAATTTAATACTGTCCTATTCCTATTTTTCTGTTAGTAACAAGCAAGCAACAGGGACAATAGTTTTTTTTTTTCATTGAATGACTCTTTATCAACTATAATGAGAATATAGGTCACATTTTAAACATCTCACACTAGGTCAAATATCTGTTTACCCCAGGTGACAGCAACTTAGTGTATTGGTCTGATTCTTTAATATAAGTCACAAAATTAGCTTTTAATACGATTTAGCTTAGATACGTTACGAATGGGATACGGCAATGTCGAAAGCTAGCTTTTGTTTAAAGAAATATCGCTTTTGTTAATGATATTATCATTAACAAAATTAAATTTGACATATGTACCTATATATCTAGTAAAGTTGCAATGAGACCGTGTATGGGTTCTAATACTTGTAAAGCACCATTACAAAGCTCAAAACTGCCTCATGTATACAAATGGCCGGCGTATGCGCCGCCGGCGCCTTGACGTCACAGATCGTGCGTTCGCCCGAACCATTAGTATTAGGAAGTGGGTTCAAGGCTCTGTATTGATTTATTCTAATTATGTCTGTACATAGTGCTTAAATGCTATAAATAATTTCGATATTTCGCATTAAATCCTTGTGCATCTTAGGATAATTATGATAGCATCAGTACTTTTGAGATTTTTTAATTTTTTTTTTAAATTATTAATGGGCTTACTCTTGGCCACAGACTAGCCAAAGGCAAAGACGTGGCCTACGATTTATTTATTCCGTAGAAAACCTGTTCATATATTTGCCCATCAGTATCTCTTAATGGCCCTTTTTTTATATATCGGTGGCAAACAAACATACGGTCCAACTGATGGAAAGCAGGTAACCAATGGACGCTTTAAGGTTTATTATAAATATAGAAAAATATAATATTGATCTGAAAGATAATCATACACCATAAGCCCCTATTTATTTAGCAGAATGGATTTAAATTTGCATTTCACGTTCATATATTAGCGATTCGTTTCTTCAAGCGATTATCATATTAGCTAGGCATATATTATTAATGCAAATAATTTAATTTTCTACCCTTATCCTAAAGTCAGTGGGTCTCAAAGAAAGTCGTGAGTATTGCCACGGGTTCATCTCGATTTGCATTCGTTTTCTCACGTGCTACAATCGGCATGCAATGCAACCATGTCGCGTTTCACGCTTTTTATGACTGTTATGCATTTCTCACCATGTCAGGGAAGGACTAAAAATATTTTCTTGTGAAATTCGAGAGAGAAATAACGAAAACAAATACTCACAGTTAACAATATACAGTAACTAACTAAGCATTTACTGGTACCCGCTAATGTTCAGGTCAATCGAGAAAAAATAGTCGTACTTAATTTACAATATTTACATAATTACTGTATTATCTTTCTAAAATGTAATCCCCATAAATGTGAACGTCTGTATTTTAGTTATTCAAGCTTAAATAAAAAACCGGCCAAGAGCTGCTCAGTGTAGGGTTCCGTAGTTTTTATTTTCTCTCAAAAACTACTGAACCTATCAAGTTAATTTTCCTAGAAAGTCTTTATAAAGTTCTACATTTGTGATTTTTTTCATATTTTTTAAACAATGGTTCAAAAGTTAGAACGCACTTTTTTTTACTTTAGGAGCGATTATTTGAAAATATTAATATTATCAAAAAATGATCTTAGTAAACCCTTATTCATTTTTAAATACCTATTATTCACACGTTGGGGTTAGAATGAAAAAAAATATTAGCCCCCACTTTACATGTAGGGGGGGGTACCCTAATATTGCTTACGGTTACTGAGATTATCCGCGGACGGACGGACGGACGGACGGACGGACGGACGGAAAAGACATGGCGAAACTTATCAATTTACGGAAGCGATAAACGAAATGGTATGGAGATAGCTTGACGCCGAGAAGGCTTTATGATAGTGTTTATTCTCATTATCGTTTCAAACAGACAAAGTCATAAGGACTATAAACTGAAACAGATACCATACACTAAAGAAAAAGCGATCAATCCCACTGGCGGGGCAGCCGGGAATTGAATCCGGGTGTCCAGTCGCGGGTGACGAGTAGGACCGCTACACCACCTCGACCGCCGAGGTACCCGTCAAAATTTCACTAGTGTATGTTTCTAGTGTGTGTGTATTTCATAAGGAAACTAGTTTAAAATAATATTTGACGACCGGTCTGGCCTAGCGGGTAGTGACCCTGCCTGCTAAGCCGCGGTCCTGGGTTCGAATCCCGGTAAGGGCATTTATTTGTCTGATGAGCACAGGTATTTGTTCCTGAGTCATGGATGTTTTCTATGTACATACATATATATGTATTTGTATATTATATATATCGTTGCTGAGTAGTCCCAGACAACGTCAATACAAGCGTACTTCTAATATTTATTTTGTATGAAAAATTGAGCTTGAACAAATGTTGATCCTAAGGGGCTCAGTCAATCTGTGTAAAAAAATGTCCTATAATATTTATTTATTTATTCATTATTACAACCCGAGTAACTATTACGTCAAAATATCGTTACACTTATTTATGAAATTACGTGCGTCGGCAAAGGAATGCACCGCGCCGCGCGTTGATGTCTATGTTATCGGAGTAGGTATGTGTTGGAGTTATTTTCTCAGCAAAAACGTAAATAATTCGTTAATTGCTTCAACTGATTGATAAGTGGAATTGCAATTAATCTGTTAGTGGGTGTATTAGTTATCTTCATAGATAATTGTTCAATTGACTTAATTTTCATGGGAACATGTTGATGTCATGTTACGTCATTGTGTATCTTGCGCATGTCATTTTCAAGCAAAGGAGAACTTATTATTGGATATATTAAGGATAATATATTATTACGTGTTATTGATATAAGTTACTGAAATAAAGAAGCGATATTATTTCCTCGCGCAACTCAAGTGGCTCCCAATCCGCTTCCGACGAAATTTTCATATTCTTTGTCTTTTAAATAATATACTTTTTAATCCCACCACACCTCGTTACCTAAAAGAATATTTCAGTTATTTAAACTCCACTAGATCCTCACAAAACTTGCTTCTCTCTGTTCCTCCTTCCTCTTCCCAATTCTACAATTCTTCTTTCACTTTTCGGGCTGTTCGGCTCTGGAACTCTCTTCCTGTCGAATTGAGACGCGCTCAATCCCTTGCTACTTTTAAATCCCATCTGAAAGACTATTATTTGTCCCTTCATTAGTGTCTCTGTAAATTCTCCACTTACACGTTTGGCACGAAATATTGTATGTATTATAATATATGTATGTAGGTATATAATATGTAAGCAGTATGCATGTATATGTATGTGTAGGTATTATATGTATTATGTAGGTATATGCTTTTTAGCAGAAATTAATTACTTTTAATTTAGTTTTTTTGCACCTCCTAATTAGCTAAAGTTATGAATACTATTTTTCCACTACCCAAAGATTGCCTGGAAGAGATCGCTCTTTAGCGATAAGGCCGCCTGTTGTTTACCTCTGTAATAAAATTTATTGTAATGTGTGTGTTCCTATGTAAATTTCTGAGGTTGTGCAATAAAGTGGATTTGTATTGTATTGTATTTCCATCATTTTCTTGGAAACCTTACATAGATATGAGGGATATTTAATTATTTATTATCCTTATGAAATATATGCCTGTGTGGTGACGGGTTAAGAATTTCACCACCGCCTTTCTTCCCGTGGTGGGTGTCGTAGAAGGTGACTATGGGATATGGGTTAAATTGTGGCGTAGGCGAGAGGCTGGCAACCTGTCACTGCAATGTTGCAGTTTCGTTTTCTTTCAACCCCTTATTTGCCAAGAGTGGCACTGAAGCTTTAGTAGTTTCATGTGTTCTGCCTACCCCTTTATGGGATACAGGCGTGATTGTATGTATGTATGTATGTAATATATAATTCTGCAGTCTTGTGTAAACCAGACCAATTTAATGACTACACCCCCGGTTGTACCTACACAACATCATCATCATCCTCCTTGCGTTATCCCGGCATTTGCCACGGCTCATGGGAGCCTGGGGTCCGCTTTGACAACTAATCCCAAGATTTAGCGTAGGCACTAGTGTTTACGAAAGCGACTGCCAACTGACCTTCCAACCCGAAGAGTAAACTAGACCTTATTGGAATTAGCCCGGTTTTCTCACGTACCTACACAACATAGTAGAAATAAATAGGTATAAAAGCACTCAACTAAGATTACACGGCACTTTTAGATGCTACTTAAAAAGTTTACCTACTTATCTTTATCTACAACTGAGTCTTACTCATTCACTTTTCTTTAAGAATATTTAAAACGTGTATTTACGTAAACAACTTGCATAACACATAAACCATTATAGGATTTAAACGGCATTAAGTTTCGAACAAGTAGCAAACCTCTGCAGGGCTGTAATCCACAAGTCATTTTACACCAACCAGTGTAGAGGGACCCACAGGTTACCAGATCCAAGTCATTTTACACCAACCAGTGTAGAGGGACCCACAGGTTACCAGATCCAAGTCATTTTACACCAACCAGTGTAGAGGGACCCACAGGTTACCAGATCCAAGTCATTTTACACCAACCAGTGTAGAGGGACCCACAGGTTACCAGATCCAAGTCATTTTACACCAACCAGTGTAGAGGGACCCACAGGTTACCAGATCCAAGTCATTTTACACCAACCATTGGAAGTGTAGAGGGACCCACAGGTTACCAGATCCAAGTCATTTTACACCATGCGGAGCCAGTTGAGTTGTCGGCGACCAGTGTAGAGGGACCCACAGGTTACCAGATCCAAGTCATTTTACACCAACCAGTGTAGAGGGACCCACAGGTTACCAGATCCAAGTCATTTTACACCAACCAGTGTAGAGGGACCCACAGGTTACCAGATCCCCGGACGATGTGGCCGAGTCAGTTCTTCGGCACTGATGCTTTTTAGAGCTAACTGATGCCGATTTGCCGATATCACTTGGCGAACTGATAATTTGTAGGCTAAGAAGCCTCCAAGACTTTTAAGAAAAAGTGATTCCTTCTTTAGCAAACTGGATACGTAGCCGAATGGCACAAACGCTCCGATATTTTGAAACAAGTTAATGGTTATTGATTAAAGCTTTCCTTTATTCCTGATTTAAAAAAAAATCCTGATTAAAAGCAAGGACAATTAACAAATAGAAAAGGCATTGCTGCGATGAAGTTACAACAGGGGGTGTATAAATTTTCTACAACGTTATTATTCAATGAGTAGAATAGGTGGAACGTTTGTATTAAAAAGAGTGTCCGGTCATCACATAGTAAAGTTTCTACTCCGATTGTAAGGTCACAATTACACTGGTCTGTTTACACTGTGAGTTATACCACGTTATAGCACAGGGCCGGGGCTATAACACCGTTAAACATGATACCCGTGGACGGGAAGTGAGATTACTCGGCTTCTCACGGTTCCTATCTACATGGATCTGGGGAAATTCTGATCTTTTGGCTGATTAACTCCAAAACAACGCACTTGCTCGGAAAAACAAACATGAAGTGTACGCTTGTAACGAATTACAGGAGGTAGATTTGGACAGTTTAGTGACAGGCTCTTAGAATAACTGTCATGAAATAAATAGATCGCTCATTTCTCGAACGATATTAGACTTAATATTAGCCCACGAACTGTCAAAGAGCGTACATCCATCTTAAAGGCCGGCAACGCACCTCCAACACCTCTGGTGTTTCGGGTGTCCATGGGCGGCGGTGATCGCTTACCATCAGGCGACCTGTCTGCTCGTTTGCCTCCTATCCCATAAAAAAAAAAAAAAAAAAATCGTAAGGTTTGCTATGACATGTATGACAACACATTAGACAAATAACTTTGGAGAAATGGGACCCATATCTGGGTGGGAATCTGAGAATCTGACACCTGTTAAAGACAATTAATGGGCGTTTTCTAAAATAAGTATTGAAAACCCGATTTTCATACTCAAAATCGAAAACAATCTTCATCCTACCATCAAAAAAGTTGTCCCAAAATGTACCATTCAGTACGTCACGTTACATGTAAAAGAAACTCTTATTGCATTTACCTAAGTATCAGCGTGACGCACGTCATGAAGGTAGGTAGGTATAACTTAAATATACGAATAGTATGTCAGTATGTGGTGCTTTATAAATAAGAAAAACACCAAACAATAATATTAGCTTAATCATCTGCTATTAATATAAATATTAATAAAATTAATGTTGATAGTTATCGGAACTCAAACACCCACTTCAGTTCAGGGGCGCTTATGACAAAAATAGCCGCGACATCTAGTCTATTGTATGTTAATTACTATATTAAAAACTCAACAAAGCCAGTGGGTGGTTCCAAACCCGTTTTGAGAAGATTTCTGTTGGTTATTTGTGTGACATTAGGTCAACCACAAGAAGTAAGTAATGAGTAAGAAACGGTAAAAACGGATGAGTAATTATATTTTTTCAATTAGTTCTGTACCTCACCTACGTGCTTCGAAAATGAGCATTTGTCTCGGGTGACGTGAATTATTATTTTGAGAGGTACTTAGAACTCACAAAAACTGATGATGATATCTAAAAGACACGCCCTGGTCGCAAATATTAAATTAATGAAGTGAGATATACAGACTGTTTTTATACTATCTTGAGAATTTATTATTATATCCGACTTTTAGATATGTAAAGAAACTCGTAGACAACTTATTATCCAATTGTGTAATATCTACGGTCTAAATTGATGTTACCATCTCGAGACATGGGTAATTCAAAAATAAGTTCATCCTTCAAACTTCGCTGGAAACTGTGACCTAACTCGTTGCCTCCTTTTTACAGGCATTTAAATATATTTTTTTATATTGTACTAAAACATCTTTATCGAAGGAATAGTCGGAACTTCATACGAATTTTCAAAAGCGTCAAGAATATAAATAGATTAGAATAGGAGTGGTAAAACGTAAAAAATACCGTTTCAATGACTATGATTATTTTCCTTATTAACCTTTTGCAATTATTGCTAGCGATATTTCCGTGCAGTTTCCATTGTTTTATCTAAACATAAGTTACAAGTCAGTCGCACGGCATTGGTTGCGATAGACACGAAACTTATCTGATAAAAGTAAGTGCCTGTGGTTTACAAATATCGTCATTATATATAATTTTTCCTGTGTAACGTACATTATATCGTATAGCCTGGGCTCTTACTATATTATACGATATTTCAATAGCCTTCATTTCACCGTTACAAAAAATGGGCGTCTACTCGTACTGTCTACTATAAGCTTTATTGCATGCAGACGGAAACACAGACAGAGAAATGAATATGATACAGCGATCTTTAAACATTCTGACAATTATTTTCTAAAAAAAACTAATAATTATCAAATACCAACAGACTTCCGAGATAGGTACAACTTTGTTTGAAATCGACAGTAGGAAAGTTATTGAAATCCTTGTAATGCAGTTCCCTAACCTGAACTCCTAATAACAATAGTCTTAAAATTCCTAAATCATAAAATAATATATATATATGTATGTATAAAATACTGCGCGTATATGCATGTAACCTATTCTTATGCATGTAATTATTTGTATCAGAACAATCACATGACCTTACAGACCCTCACGGCCAGCGTTGCAATCAAATCGGAACTGCAAGATGGCTACAAAAAATGTCACGACGACGCCTAATACAAAATGCAATTATTCTTACAAAGGAGCAACGTGCTTTGCTTACTCGCTGGACAGAACCTTATTATAAATTTTCTCTAGTTATGCAACTCTATCTTATGTACTTACATAGTAATATATCCTTGAATTTTAACAAGAAAGTTACACGTACTTACCTACCCAGTGTTTAAATACCTATTCTGTTTTGCACACCGACATATTATGACGACGATTTTCTGTCTGAAGATATATTATATCTTCAGACAGAAAATCGTCAATACAGTAAAAATACAATGAATTACAGAAAACCACGAAGGTGTAAAAACTGGCAGTATTTTCTTTAAAAAACGATCTTTTCCAGACAACTTTCAATTAGACAAAATAAAACTATAAATATAATTAAGATTTACGATCATCTTAATTACTTAGGGTTTCCAGGGTGTTCCAGATACAGTGCAAGAAATCTAATAGAGAACAAACAGCATATACACATAAAATCTTAATAAAATATATACCCATATATACATAGTACCTATTAATAATAAATAAATAAATATTATAGGACGTGCTTACACAGATTGACCGAGTCCCACGGTAAGCTCAAGAAGGCTTGTGTTGCGGGTACTCAGACAACGATATATATAATATACAAATACTTATATACATAGAAAACATCCATGACTCAGGAACAAATATCTGTGCTCATCACACAAATAAATGCCCTTACCGGGATTCGAACCCGGGACCGCGGCTTAGCAGGCAGGGTCACTACAAGCTAGGCCAGATCGGTCCTCCAGACCTATATTGGCCAGAGGTTTTGAGTTGGGAGGTAGCACCGCAGAATTAAAAATTTAAACCAGGTATTTATTTACTTTTAATTTTCATAGCGACAATTAAATTAATAGTTATTTGTTATACAAGGGGGCAAAGTTGTATTTTAACGCCGAGTGTGAAATTGAAAAACGAGCAAGTGAAAGGATTCTATAGTTGAACCACGAGCGAAGCGAGTGGTTCGAGAATAGAATCCTGAACTTGCGAGTTTTTTAACACACGAGAAGTAAAATACATTTGCACCCGAGTGTAACACAAAACTTTTCCCCTCACTATAGCGAGGAAACTACAACGCAAAAATGCGTTTATCACTGCTTCCAGTAGTTCTACAGGTGGTAAATCATCTTTATTACTAGATTCACCTACTTTTATCAATTTTAAAGCAGTTAATTTGACTTTATTCAAGGTCAAATTACTTTACCCACTAGTGGATAAAATGCGTTTTTACCCGCTGGTATTAAAGGACAAAACACGTGTTTCCGAGCTAGTGAGGGGAAAAGTATATTCTAACGTAGCCTGTTGTTAAACTGTATCACGATCGTGTAAAAACAGGCATTGTGCGCAGTCGCACGCCTCGAACCTTGAATGAACTTTGCGCAACAATAAGTATAATTATTAATTCAATGAGCGGTTAAGTAACCCGCGTTATCCAATGCGTCGTGAGAATCATAACGATTCTGTAACGAAGAGCAACTGCACGGGTTTAGACAAGGGGTTATTTTATTGGGAATATTTGTAATTTGTTGTACTTTACCCCTTAAAAATTTCAATTTTATATAGGTATTTAAAATAAAAAAAATAAAAAAAGCCTTTTATTTCGAGTCCAAGTTAAGCTATTACATATCATCGAATGTCGTCACAATTTATAGTTATATTCTAATTACCTAATTATGTCAATGTTAATTTTATTTAATTTATAATTTAATGTTAATATAATATTTAATAAAATTGTGATATAAAATTGTGTATTTATTTATGGCGGACAAGAACCCCTCATCGAGTGAAGGCCTCCTCAAGGACTTCCATCGATCCCTGTATTAGCTACATAGTTCCAGGTAGCTATTTTATTTATGTCATCAGTCCAACGGCTATTTGGCTTGCCGGCGCGTCTTTTTCCTGCAGGTCCCCTCCACGTGGTAGCTCTCAGAGTCTATATATAGGTATTTACCTAAGTCTTATGCCCAAGGGGGGGAAATATTAACACCGTCGACACAGCTCCTTTAATTGGTATTGGTACTTTTTTAAACCGAAACTATTCGTATAGGCAGAGCCAGATTTCAGTCTTCGCTCAGAAGGCTTCCCCATAAACCCCTTAAGTGTCTCCAAATTCGAATCTGCGTATTTCTGAGGAATTCTTTGAGACGCCAAAATAGCATATTTTATCGTAACCTTTACTCGTGTAAGTAAGTAAGTAAGTAAATATTCTTTATTGCACCATTTTACATGTTATAAGTATACAGAATGTCCCTAATAACAAAGCATAACTTCCTCAAACTGAGTTTATTCAATATTAAAATACCTAAAACAGAACTTCCCCGGGTTAAAAGCTAAGACAGGAATCGTCTCACCTCCGCAGTTTGCTCGCATTAAATATTACGAGCCGCTGTATTTTTCATTCCGTTCGGATGAGAGGGAAACTTAAATATTTGATTTCCTTGAGAGGCTATTCCGACGACAGCATTATTTTATTTTGGTTTGCAAGCTTAGGGTCTTTCCAAACCTATCGACGCGGAACGCGGACGCGACCAAAAATCGCTCATTAGTATGAACATGCGTACGCATGCGTTCAGCGACGACGATGCGTAAGCACAGAATATATAATAGTACAAGTACAGAAGGCTCACTCCTTTGATGTTCACAAAATGCCGCCATCCTAAATTCTTACCTACATTAACAAACGGACCGCACGCGAGCAGCCGACATTGAATTTTATTGCGCCGCGCGAAGGTCGTCACCACTGAATGGGCCGCGAACTCGCGGCCGCCGACATGTACTTGTAGCGGGACGATAGAATCGCGGAGTGAGCCGCCCCTGGCGTAAGCGTATTCATTCTAACGAGTGATTTTGGTCAGCTGGAGCCGATTCCGCGTCAACGTTTGGAGAAACCCTTAGGCATTATTTTCTTTCTTCTTTCTCTTCTTATCTTCTATCCATCTCTGTCTAACTATGTAATACCTACGAAAGAGCGATAGACAGAAATACCTAACTGCGATGTCTGCGATACGCTACGGTTCATGGTCCGTATGTATCATTTTTCTAAATGCTCTGTTCTAAAAACAACCTAGACAAACTAAGTCTTGGCAAAGAATACCTTTTTGTACATTTTGGCGTAGAAACTCTAGGTCCATGGGGTCCCAGCGCGAACAAGTTGTTCACAGAAATCGCGAAGCGTCTGGTTGAGGTAACTGGTGATCGAAGAGCTGGCGACTTTCTCGCACAACGTATCAGCATTGCGATACAGCGAGGAAATGTCGTCAGTATCCTTGGTACAATGCCGCAAGGGCCTATTTTGGACATCAGCTAGCTTTTAAGTTTAGTCTTAGTTTCTTATATAATTATGTAAATATGTTCATATAGGTAAATAAAGAATTTGGGAATAATATTAAAAAAATAAAATAAAAAAACTCAAAAACAGCATTTAAAGACATTCATTCCGAACTTCACACGCTTTACTCATACGCATAATATTAAATGAACGATACACGCAGACATGTACAAGGCATTTACTTAATTGTATGTTATTTGCCGATTACCTTTGCAGTCTACTATTGACATGAGGTAAGCAAATTAGGGTAATGGAAATGTTAATATGAGGAATTACCGAGGTTTACATGCATTAACTGTTACTGTATTGATGACTATATAATTATGATATGAAAACATGGCGTTTTTATTTGGTTATCGGACACTTATTTTGCGGTAGACCTCGAATGACGAGGCGATGAATTTATTACGTTCAATAAGCAAGATCTACGAAAAACCGCAGGATAATAAAATTAACAAATTAAATAATAAATGCAGTACTTTCTTAATCTTAATACTCGATGCGCCTATTACAAACACCGCTGTGGGTGGGTGGATTCTCCAGCCTGCGATTGCGGTGCGGAAAAACCATCCAGCACATAGTTCAAAATATCTCCCGATGACCTGATCAGATGAGAAGCAAATGGCTGACTGCTCTTAGTCTAGATATTTAAGTAAAGTTTCACGTTCTATGTTTCTATTTTCTAACATGTATGCCATACGAATAAATAAATAAATCTTAATACTATTTATTTATATCTTAAAAAATCTAAAATATCTTCTCAGATGAGGCATGCCTACTATTGTTTTGTCTAAGAATAAATAAGTGGCTTTACCCTGCAGGGCTAGCATATGATAGACTACCCGTTAATATGTCATTGAATACAATTAGAAAGAAAAACAGTTTATTTTTTAATCCAAAACATACCATTCTAGATTATTTTACGACAGTGACGATATTTTTAAATATCACTAAAAGTTACAACAAAATAAGAGATTACATATAATCAAACCCTTCCTTCCGACGGTTTCAGTCTGCCGCCGCATTCCATGTCGTAAAATATGTTCAGGGTAAAAACATAAACACTATAAATCATCTAATATATGAGTAAATGTAGTGTATGCTGTACTAATAAACGTCTTTTCTTTCTTTCTTTCTTTCAAAATATTTAAAAATTAATATAAAAAAAATCGTACCGTGGTGTTGTTTTCTTATGTACATAATCATAGGAATTTAAAAGTGACCGACACAGAACTTAATTTAGATAGAAGAAACAAATTCATATATTTGTATAGGGGCCGACCCATACAACCATTTCAGTCGCAAAATCTTCAAATCAGTAACTAACTGTCAAATGTGACATAACGCGTGGTAACGTCGTGCAAACAATGCGACCGTATTGATACAATAACAAAATGTAGTCGTCGTGTGCACTCGTTACGGTAACAAAATGTGTACGAATTTGTGGCTGTCAATGTCACTGTCAGAATGACTTTTAACGACACTTTATTAGTCGACGTTTGCACACATAACGGTAACAACATGTGGACGAATTTGTGGCTGTCATTGTCACTGTCAGAACGGTTTCTGACAGTGACATTGACAGAATTTGTACACACATGTGTAGGTCTGATTACCGAACTGCTCCTAAACCACTGTATCCGCAAATGACAATCTGAAATACGAAGGTTTCTCAAACTATCTTGTGAAGTTGTGGACTGGTTGCTTTGAATCATTTAAATATGAGCGAATTAAATAATAATAAACGACGACGACCATTTAAGCACTCTTCGACATTTTATAGAAATGTGGAAAAGTTAAGAAAAGTGCAGAATGATAACCGTACAAGCGGCTCGTCTCTGGAACGTACTTCCTTATAAAATTAAATAAAAGCGCCCCAACTAAGTTCGCTTTCAAAAAATCCTTACGAGCTCTCTTTGCTAGCAGAATGAAAAACTCTTAGTTTCACATGTTTCGTATGATATATATGTATATATATATATATATATGTGTGTGTATGTGTATACGTGTATATATATATATATATATATGTGTGTGTGTGTGTGTGTGTGTGTGTGTGTATAGTTATATGTATGTATATGTATTTGTAGATTATATGTGTACTTATGTTTATAGTTTATTTAGTATGCTTTCTTTTATTTCCTTTTACTGTTGAAATTGTAGCACCGCTCACAGTCTCTCTGCTTAGCCTCGAGGTTGACTGGTAGAGAATGCCTTAAAGCATTAAGTCCGCCTTTTTGTACTGTAAGATTTTTCTTTTGTGCAATAAAGATTAAATAAATAAATAATACAAATAGATAAGCACTTTATAAATACTTAATGTATTAAATATATAATTTTTAATTCTTATTGATAAAAATGAAGTGTAGTGTTGCTTTACACAATAAAAGTAAGAATCAAATGAAATAGAGTATTTACTGTGATATTAATAGAATTTCTGTTCCGCAATGATAGTTTTTTTCAGTACAGATGCTGCTTTTTCTAACGCAGTAGTGCGAGCAAATGATTCATTTCTTGTCTGGTCGAAACTCTTAGCTCAGATTTAGGTACTGAAAATCGTCGTACGATACACGTGCGAAAAGGACATTCACAACTCGTGTCGAAGTAAAACACTCCCTTCGTTCGTGTATTAATTTATCGCTACTCGTATCGATTTTCCTCTTTTCCGCACTCGTATCTACAAGTATTTTGTTTGGGTTACAAAAAAAACACATTATTTAATCTACTACGTTTTATTTATGTCTCTTTAACATTACAAATTTGTAGACACTTATCTATACAAAAATCTTGACTTAAGAAGTACAGATCGCTGAAATTAATGTTGATAGTAATATTAATAACGACTACTTCAACAAGTGTCAATTGTGAAATGCCGCAAAATACTAGTTGCTCTATAGAAGACCATAATAATATGATCCCCGATCCTTTACAACCCAGCAGCTCGGTACGCACGTTACAATTTTTTTTTAATCTTCTTTGGTGAGGGCAACTGAGTACGACGGCATATTTAATTGTTTATAAAGTTTGAGGATACCTGGAAAAAATTAATACATGAAGCCATTTTGAAAATATAATAAATATTCACTGCTTTCCGTCACGCGTGTACGCTGCGACCATTTTGCGACCGTTTGTCGACCGTTTGGTGACCGTTTGGCGACTGTTTTTTACATGGAATATTACCGTCTTAATCCATATTTTAACAACTTTATTGGTTTTCTAGGCATTATTTTTATTATTTCAGTATAGTATATGCACCGGAGCACTAAAACTTCACCAATCGATATACATAACACGCAAACACCGAGTAGTCAATAATATTATTACTGGTTAAACTGAGGTAAATTGATGGCGCGTTGATAAATTTAGACTTATTTTATGAAATCACTCGAGCAATTTAATTGGCCATGGTAATTAGCCCACATTATATTACAAATGCAAACAATATTTTATCTTTAACAAATTCTTACGCCATTACATTTTAATGTCAAATGATTTTATTTCTTTTTTACTTTGACGTCTCTGACAGTCGCCATTTGAAAAGAATGAAATGAACGAATGATTTTGGGAAAGTAGTCGCCAAACGGTAACAATGTGTGCACGCGTAGTGCACACTTCTGTCACTTCTGTGACCATTTGTGCCTGTTACCAATCGTCCCCATTTGGGTCGCCGCGACTAAACGTCGACCGTACTGCGACTAAGCATTGAGACCCGAAGACCTGTGTGTACACAAAATAGGAGGATTTGCGTAGGAACGGCGACCGATTATGGTTATATGGGGAGCGTGTCAAATTTTGTACTGAAGTTGATTCTTGCCTGTAATTTTAAATATGTCTCAGGCTCTTGATTGTTCATAATTTTTGTGTTGTTGCAATTGAATATCACGTAACGAGGCATTTTTTATGTTTTGGTTGACTTCAACTTACAAAAATTGACGCCCGAAAGCTGCAAGCTGCGAGTAAAGACAGACAACTCAGTGGATTTCACTGAGTTCATTTGACACGCTAAGTAGATACGTTTGCTTGATCTATGGTATATATGACATCTGTGGTGACCGACACCACAGTGTTTTATAACACACACAGTGTTGTGTGTGTGTGTCGGTCACGATTTTAATTTTTACGATCGTTTGAAACTGTAAATTGGTTTTGATTTTTTAATTTTATATTCGTCATAGTGTTCATTATTTGTAAAATAAATACTTATAAAAAGCTCTCTTATTAAGTACTTGGATCATAATTAAAACAATAACAGTCATAAATCGTCTAATCATATCATAATGTTATCGATATAAGACGACAATTTAGCATCGTGTAACAAAAAACGAGACAAAAGGCGTTATTAGCAGCTATCTCGGTCTAACATGACGGAAATAACGTGACGAGGAGATGTCATTAGTCACTGCCTTTGCTATTGTCTTGTTTTATTAATCACATTTTTTGTCTTATATTCGAAAAAAAAAACATTGTAGACATGACTAATAGTTTGCAATCCTGACCCTATAAATGAAAATAACGTATTAATTTCTTGCCAAAAAATTATTATGCTTGTAATTGTAACAGAAAACGTGACACACGTCACAAAAAATCGATCGATATCAACCTTATTTGTCAAAATCGATTACAAAGTCTTACACAGATGGGAAATGAGCACTGCATGTAAAGTAAATATTTACCCGTTTTTCATATACCTTAAAACACCACCTCATGTATGGATTCGTCATATGGGGCGAGTGGGAATACACCACCGTTTCGGCTCTTTTGATTTTGGGCTTAAGATACATAAAACGATTAAAAAATAATCAAGCGCATGGAGTGAGTACTGGGTCTGATGTAAGCTTATTTAAATCTCAATGGTTATTATAAAGTTTTGCAAAAGCGTATTGAAGTTTTAAAAACACAATTTAATTCGTTAAAAGGTAATCGTTACTAGGTACTACTCTCATGTCACTCGTTCCAATTTGTGCGTAGGTACAGCAATAAACCACAATGGTAAATAAAAGAGATAGCCGCATCCTGCGGTCATTGTCGCTATGACACCATTGCTGGCTGATGCACAATAGAGTGACGCGCGTTTCTTGTCGTATGGAATCAAAATGGATTACGTTACACTGTTTACACCACAGAACTTTATTTATATAGAAGAAACAAGTTCATCTATTTGTATAGGGGCCGAGCGTGTCAAATTTTGTACTGAAGTTGTTTCTTGCCTGTAATTTTAAATATGTCTCAGGCTCTTGATTGTTCATAATTTTTGTGTTGTTGCAATTGAATATCACGTAACGAGGCATTTTTTTATGTTTTGATTGACTTCAACTTACAAAAATTGACGCCCGAAAGCTGCCTGTGGTTTACACTGTTACTCCCTAATTTATAAACGTAACGTACACTAAAGTTATCAAGCCGATAAAGTTCGTTTATCCTTTTCTATCACACCAATACGTCGGAAAGGGACAAACGAACTTTATCGGCTTGATAACTTTAGTGTACGTTTATGAATAAGGGGGTTACTATTTATAACAAGGTTCGCAATGATTTACAAAAAGGGCAATATTTTTGTATTTTATCTACTACAGTCAGTGAAACATGGTTAAATGGGAAATCTGCAGCTTGGGACCGCTTTTAGTGAGGCAAAACAAAACAGTTCTCTAAATAATGGCCCTTTCAAGTTTCGACATAGACAAGTAAAGTACTGCTTTCTTAAAGCATTAGAACCTAATGTAAAAAATATATATATATAATGAAGTTGACCAATGACCATGGATAATCCAAGTCCAAGAAATTTCAGTTGTTATTGAAGAAATAGTCACAGTTTTACGGCAGGTAATTGAATTCACATCAAATTTCACAAGTACCCGCATGTTCCGAACACTCAGATCAGCGTATTATGTTGTCAAGTTGTCATTATTAGCGTTTTATGTCACCCTGGTACTTGCGTGCGAACAATCAGACCGCGACGCCCGTTTTTAATTAGTCCCATTATCCCATTAACATGAAACAGCTGGGTACGTAGCCAAATGCACAAACGCTCACGATAATATCTGTTTCGTAGCTATATCGCTCTTGCGTATTGGCGCGACAGAGCCAGTCTGCAATTCTGTCGGCATCTGGCGTTGACGATTGCCATTCGGCTACGCCGGCTGAGCTGTTTATTTGCCACTATATTCGGTTCGCTTGTCGATTGTAAAGTTTACGTGGGAAGATTAATTGTTACTTAGATCGCAGGCGCTAAATGTAAACAGACTGTATCATGGTTTATTACTTACAAACTGTTAGGTATACAGTATACATATGTACTCGTATGTTTAAGACTGTCGTCCACTAGGATCGCCGAAACGAATCTCAATAATACGCCTTCTACATTTACTATGAAAATGCGTCGATTAGCGACGCAATCGAATTCACCGCTCATAAATATATAGAAGGCGATTTTTTTCGATTCGATTCGACGACCCTGAGGTCGGACTTTATACTTCGGTTACGCCAAAAGAGGAATTGTCTAATTGTCAAAGTTTAGAACCTCTAACCCACTCATTGTCTTTCATGATGATTGGCATATGAGTTTAAAATCAATCTTTGAAAATGTATTGGGTAATTACATAAGTGTTCTTGTAAAATAAGCGGAAAGTATTATATGTAGGTATAGGTATGTTATAAGGATACCTAGTTAAAAAAATAATAACAAATATAATCTAGAAAATAACACCTCATTTAGACAAATCTTTCTTTGTGCTTAAGATTGTAGTTTCCGATGCATCTCTTGCTGCTGATTAATGAATAATGACTGTTATAAAACGTCTTGAATCTTGTAATTTCAACTTAGACTAATTTAATCTATTTTAATTTGGCCAATTACTTTAACATTACAGACTATGATCAACTGCTATTACCTATGTCGTAGATAAAGCGCCAGCTTGGTACTTATTGTTAGCAACATCAAATGATATCACCATAACAACACAAGCTTTCTTCGCCTTCGTCTCCACGTCACATGTTTGTATTGTACTCACTGTTGACACAAGAATAAATTAAGGTTTGTCTGCCGCGACTACCTATTGTGACTCGCACTTGTACCAATAAGCTATAAACTCTTATTATTCTCTAAAAACCTGCAAGGCCAGAGGCCCCGTAGCCGAATGGCATTTCTCCGACGCCAAACGAAAGCGATACGCCGCTGGCTCTGTCGCGCCAATACGCAAGCGCGATAGAGATAGATATCTACTAGCGCTTCGTTTCGTGAGCGTTTCGTGAGCGATTGTGCCATTCGCCTAGCCACCCAGGCCATTGTCTGCTTGGTGCAACGTTTGTCCCCAGTAAATAATACTTTATAACACTATATTGTCTAATTATATTAATCCTTCACGGTCCGTGCCTTCTTTCTAGGTTCTGAAAGGCGGTTTCGAAGCGGTTGCAAGCAGTTTTCGGCTTCCAGTTTAGCTAATGTGTTGTAGAAATTCTACTGCTAATTAATTAATATGTATGACGTACGTTAGAATCTAAAATTATGAATGATATAGCGTGTTTAAAAAACGAGATAATGAAATAACTAAATCATATTTTTACAGTAAGAAAGTACATAGTGAAGCTTTTACTAATATTTTTTTACATAGTTCACGAAGACGCGCTCTACTACAGTTGCTATAATACAGTTGGCAAAAAAGAGTAGAAATGGTACTAAATTTTTATATTAGCAACACTTTTCTCATAGAAGTGTCAAAAGTGTTAAAACCTGTCAAAATAGTTGCCACATGCAAAACGGTTTTCATAGACGGTGGCGCCCCTATTATTTTCTACTCTTTTTTGAGTGGCTGTATGTATATGTAATTACATAGGTAATAAAATATGTATGGTATCACTAGAATTGTATATAAATGTCCATGGTTGCATTTTACGACCACGATACACGGGTTGCGTGTAACTGCATTTCTACGTACCAGCGTACCTATAGTTTGCTTTAGAATTTCTGCTTATTCCTACGATGTTCGACTTAAATGCCTCTATTTGAATATTCTCTTCTACTTTTAAGAATTGTGACCGTGGTATATCGTCACTACTTTAAAAAAAAACTTGTATCTTCGTCTGTCAATGAAAATAAAATTGTAGTAAGTATGTATGGAATGCATATAGATTACTGCGTTTTAACTTTGAGGAGCAGCGTGAGATACGAGATTTTTTTTAAAGTAGTGACGATATATAGTTATGTATATTTTAGTGGAATCCTGAAATATCCTGTTATGTGATCTAAATGCATTTGTGTAATGTAACTCTTGTGTTGTGAGCATAATTTTTGATAGGGTACGCGAGCCACGTAAAGGCACACCAGTGTACGTAGCCGAATGGCACAAACTCACGAAACGAACCGCTCGTAGATATCTATCTCTATCGCTCTTGCGTATTGGCGCGACGGACCCAGACTACCTTTCGCGGCGTTTCGTTTTCGTTTAGCGTCGCAGAAATGCCATTCGGCTACGGCACCAGAGAGAGGAACAGCTACTCTCTCTTTCTTGAAACTGTCTGTTCCAGAACACGCAGTCGCTGTAGCCGAAACCGGCCATGACAACATCATCATCATCAGATGACTGACTAACATTGCGATGTCTATTGTATCTGATTGTTATGGCAAAGATAAAATGATAAATATTTTAGAGCCTCATTTTTATGTTTATAAAACCCACAAAATATCCATTAGAAATATTGCAACGAGTTCTACAGTTGCATACAATACAGTTAGTATAACTTTATAATTCACTTAATATAGAAGCTTTTTACTGAAGTTCGCTAACTCTATTGCAGCCGTAATAACTGAAGTGCCTATTAGATAATTACTTGGGTACCTAGCCAACGTTACAAACGGTTACACTTCGTGCGTTTCTTCTGTAGTGGCGTGACAGAGCGAAATGCCAAATGTTTCGATCGCCAGCGCCACGTAGCGTCAAAAATTGTAACTTCGGCTAGGCCGGCGGCACTGCAGCAGTGTACCTAATGGTAACACTATGATCATTAGATCAGTAATTAGATCTTGAATACCTAATATCTATCTAATGATCATATATTACGGAAATAAAAATACAACAAAATGTTTACAAAACAAGACCATTGAAATAAATGTTTGGGTTATTGTTTTGTTTACAGTTTAAGATACAATGATAATACTCATCTTACCTACCTAATTATTCTAATTAACTATAATTAGTTTTAGCACCAAAATAATTCAAAGTACAACTTACTAATTCTTTAAACGTTTTGTTGTTTACAATAACTTGTTATTAAATGTTTATCTTTGAGTGATCTTAACACAACTTTGTTATTGAATTTAATTTAAATTGTTAAAGTCCGACGAGATAAGTCTAATTATAAGTGTAATCCTAGTGTATTTAATGTATCATCATCATAATTATCAGCCCTTTATCGCCCACTGCTGATCATAGGTCTCTTCTAGTACGCCACTTGTCCCGGTCCTGAGCTAGTCTCAATCCCGTTGTGCCCCACAATTTTCCGGATGTCGTCGACTCAACGAGCCAACTAACCAAAGTGTACTGGATTCTAATATCTATAACACATTTTGAACTCTATCTCAAAGTGGTATAATATAACATAAAACGCATGACAGCAATCTGTCTGTGGAATCGACAAAAGAAGTATTGTCTAAAGTTTAAGTGATTATACGTGAATTATTAAAACGCAATAATTAATATCAAAAAGTGTGATTACATTTTGTCATGTTCATCTGTTAGTGGCGTAATTATAACGAGTTGTCTGCGGAGTGTCGAGTTGGCTGGTGTCAGTGGATCTGTGGGCCATCGTGTCGGTCATCTCGTGTGATCCGTGCTACATAAGCTAGGTGAGCATGCGGAATTTTACGGACAATTGTACACAGAATCACAGTGGAAGAAAAAAAGTGTCCCAGCGCTACATACAATACGAGGTAGGTGCCGTTGGCGTAGACTGTAAAATCTTGTAGAATCTACACTGTAGACTGTGACTGTAGATTAAAAGTGTGAAGCAAGCTCGGTTCTCCAGACTTTTTTTAATACCACGTCGGTGGCAAACAGGTATACAGTCGGCCTGGTGGAAAGCGGTTACCGTAACCTATGGACGCCTGAAACTCAAGTCAAATCTTTACGCTCTCATTTTCAAAACTACTAGCTAAACAACTGTGAAACTTTGTGCTTACAATATAAAATCTTTTTAAATATGTATAACTATATGCATGTATGTATACCTTTATGTAACTTCAGATACCACAAAGTTAAGAAAATCCACTTGAAGCAAAGAAACAAAGCTTGTGTTCTAGTTCGTTTGTTTTATACGCTGAAGGTATTACAATCTACAGTGATAGAAAATCCACTTGAAGCAAAGAAACAAAGCTTGTGTTCTAGTTCGTTTGTTTTATACGCTGAAGGTATTACAATCTACAGTGATAGACATAACTCATTTCATTTTATATGTCTTATTATAACCTGGATCATGGTTATGTGTGTGTGTGGAAACTGAATTTGGCTTGCCGCGGACTCTTTACAGGAGTTTTTTTAGATCTAGACCAGAGGGTAATACTAGATCATGTTTTCCTTTTTCCTTTACAATATAAAGACGAATACTCAAATTAAAATGTATGTAAGTATTCATGGGTCGTTAAATATTACGTCAAACTAGCACAAGTAAAAACTTGAAACATAACCTATTAAATTTCTTGACATAAGATATAAGTTGGGTTGGAGATGAGACCTGTTCCACTAGTTTGCAAACAAACAAGATGAGACTAGCTTTCAGAATTAAATCAGAGGACTTTAATGACTTGTGCAATGACCTAGACCATAAAATAAACATGTTTTGTTTTATGTAACTAAACATTAACCCCCTTATTTATAAAGCTTTGTATACTTAACGCGTTGTTTGTTTTGTGTTTTTCTGTAATTTTATTATCAACAACAAAATTACTTAAATGACAGATAAGGGCAAACGATTATAAACAAGGTTAACATGTTTATTTTAATGAATATCGTCCTTTCATTCTCATCTTCTTCTTGGCTCTAACATGATTAAACGTATACTGGAAATTACATTTTGTTTATTTGTCCATAGTCAAACTAACAACTAGGTACTTAAAATTATAAATATTATATGTATAAATACTTAAATAGGTACATTTCTTTCATGATACATTTTAATCATTTCAGTTTCTGTATAATTTACTTTGTCTTTCGGGTCGATTCAAATTTTAAGATACGTAAAATATTAGCTCTAGATACGATATGGTTTAGATATGTCAGTATTAAGATTAGTGTAATTTTTGCTTGAAAAAATATCTAGTTCGATTTCTTCTATGTAGGGCCTTTAAACTTGCGATTGCGATAAAAAAACTTGCCATTTTCTAAGTGGAAGTCAAATCAAATCCTACTTCCACCGTTTCCACACACGGCGCGATGACGTCACAAGATGGCCGCCAATCATGCGTGTTAGGTAAAGTGCAGCGACCCCGGTCAATGTTAATGTCAGCTGTTAAAGCGCCAGTATGAGACGGTTTAGTAAACTGTAGATAGATTCTGTGGTAGATGTGGCGTGTGTAATGCGTAGAAGATGCGTAGAAGGTTTTTAACTTTTTACAATACAAAAGTAACAATTTCAGAGATAAATATTATCTTCCACCTAGAAAATAGTCCTTTTGGCATTTATTTTAACTGCATCGTTTAAATAAATAAAAAAACGGTGTAATGTAAATAATTGCAGAATTATATACAGTAAACGGCCATAAAGAATGCAGATCGATCTTTGGAAAGAGACAATAATATAAGCAAGAACGAGACAACGCTCTACGAAGATGAAAAACCGATGTGCATTCTTTATGACCGTTTACTGTACGTAAGTAAGTACTTACGTTTAGTCATTATACTGAAATTAAAATATGTGGTCTGAATGATATAATTGAAATATATCACGAAATAAATCCCGTTTAGATCCCAGCAGTGCAATCTACAAACCGTCACAAAACAAAGGCAATAAACCCGCGTCTAAACTTGCAGTAATCTATTTGAGGAGGGTGTAACCACTCAATAGTCTGGGGCCCGTCTGTCGGCTTCCGATCGCCGATCGGACAAATAACGAACAACGGTCCACTGTTTGTGTTTCACACTTGTTCTCTGGAAGGGTTTCATCTTTTTGTAGCGTCTGGTTTATTTTAGCTTAAGTGCGAGACATAGATTGTGTCGATGGTTTAAATAGACAGAGCTCGGATTTAGTTTTAACTTCGTAAGAATCGCATATCGCATAATATCGTCTGGCTTTCTTATGTGTCTAGAATTTTTTGCACTAACATTTTATAAGCTATTATACATATTTATTTATTTTCCACTGTATTGCGTTAACTTAAAGAGTAACTACCTACCTAAAATATAATATCTACTTAAAATCTCTAAGTCTCGTACTCGTATATCTTATCTAGATGTTCATTTGATTAACGTATTGTAGTAATATTATTTTAGCCTATAAGTTCCCATTGAAATTTGGCCAATAAGTATCAATGACTATGTAACTGTTGATACCGAACTGATATAATTATTATGATGATGCAATCGAATAGCCAAAGGAACCCCTCGACAGAAAAGGATTAAGGTCTTGAACCCAGTCGGTAGCTAAGCTAGTTATTCTGATGCTCAGTTTATGTAACCAGATGATATTTAAGCTTTAGTTACTTTCCAGCATCCAGTAACTGTAATCCGACCATTTGTGAAAGTCATCGTCAGAAATACTAATCTTTTAATCTATAACCTCGACTAGTCTTAAACTTCTTTCGTTTCTTTTGACTTCAATTTTGTTCACAAGTAGGTGCGTAAGATTTTAGCATTTAGAGCAATTGTATTTTTGTAAAGAATGAAACGTCGTCACGGGTCAAATATTTTGCAAATGACGTGATAAAAGCAAGGAAAGTCCATCACGTTCGAGAACAATCTATGCATTATTGTCAAACTGTTATGCAGAACAGAATATAGTTAACACTCCTTTTGTTAAGTCGGCCAGATCTGCCAACGTTTGGTTACACGTCTGTGTTCTTATGTTATTGTTAAAAGAGTCTATTTTTGCTTGATTGTCAACCACCAACTTGATTTATCAACCATCCCTGCGTTGCTCTTCACAAGAAAAAGCGGGCCCATTGAGTCAAACTTAACCAGCATTGAGAAATATTATCATACTATAAATGTGCCTATAAATGTGAAATGCCACTCAAAATCTATCAAAATGACTTGCGAACAACAAGATACTTAATAATATCCGATTTATTTGGAGGTATATGTCATATGTGTGTTGTGTCCTGGGGGTCTAGCCAAGATGTTTAGTTTAGAGCAATGTTGTAATGAAGAGACTTGTGGAAAAATAAAAAAATGTTGTAAAAAGACAAGAAAACACATGTATGTAGATATAAAGTACATGTACCTAAGTATATTTAAAAAAATCTTGCCGTATGCGAGCAACGATTCTAAGATTTCAGTAAGGATTTACTGCAACTTTTTTCAACAAAAAACTGTTTTAGACACTGGCATATCCGATCCATATCGAATCTAGATCAAATATTTGACGAATCGGGCCATAGTCACAAAAAACTTCAGTACCCTCTGACATTGTCATTCGATGCGTCAACTTGCGTAGACCCCCAGACCCTTTAGCACAACTTGCCTTATCGCGCGCGAGTCCATACATCAAGCGCAACTCAAGTATGTACTCGCGCGCGACATGGCAAGTTGTGCAGGTCTAGATATTCTGGGGACAAACGTACTGTTGAAAACGTTTTGTGAGTTGGGAAGGCAGTGATGCAGTCGAGCGCAATTTTCCACAATGCAACTACGGTCGCGTGCGAAAATCTTTGCGGTTGCTTTTTTCAAAACCTTTTTTATATAATGAGCAGCTTTTGTACTGTCACTTTAATGTTGAGTTGAGGTTTCTAAATCCAGACAGCACGTGTTCTGGCGGGGGCGGAGTTACATTAAAATAATTATAATAGGTATTATAGTTATTAAGGTAGTGCCCAGTAAAAATAGAAGAATTTGTAAAAATGGTTTAGAAACATATTGAGTTTTTTATTTTTTATTTGTGATTAGCTGTTGCGTTTTTCGTGTGTTACTTTATATTAGGTGTATTTTCATCTGTGTAAATTGTAAGTATAATTCAATTGCATTTGCTCTTTCTACTCCTATCATGAATAGATATTTCAAGTGCCATAGTGCTAGATGCAGAAATAAAAAGGACCAGCCATATTGTACCAGTTTTTTTAGAGGTCATAATGAACAACTTTTATTATGAGATAAATGCTGAAATCGCGAAATAAAAATGAACCAATGTGTGCCACGTCAGCCGGAATGTATAGAACAGTCAATTTTTTTCGCGATTTCACCATTAGTCCCATAATAAAAGTTGTTCATAAGCTTAAGTACCTCAAGTCATAACATACCTAATCTTACTATGCAAAGTATGGCTGGCCCCGTAGCCGAATAGCATTTCTGCGACGTCAAACGCCGCGGAAATGCAATCTATCTCTATCGCTCTGGCGCGACAGAACCAAACTGGCTGGTCCTTTTTCTTTCAGCCTGTATAAACGTAAGTTTTTATAGCACTTGTGTTCTCGAGCACCAGGCTTCACGGTACGCAGCCTCCGTTGTTTATAGTGGCTGCATTGTGCGTCAGACGTCAGCGCGTCTGAGATGGCCAGATTAACGTACATAACAAGGGCCCTTTCACATTATCCTATATCCTATATATAGTATATATGTAGCTGTATCGGGTGATAGATAATATAAGGGATAATTAAGGTGATTTAATTTATTTTAAGACTGATCCATCAAAATTACAGAAAACACGGACTTAATGCCGGAGGTTAGGTTTAATACAGGGTGGCTATTTAACCTCTCGGTCGGCCTAGCCAAAATGACAATCGTTGACGCTAGACGCCGATCGAAACGCAGTTTGGCTCTGTCGCGCCAATACAGAAGAGCTTTATATATTACTAGCTTTTGCCCGCGGCTTCGCTCGCGTTAGAAAGAGACAAAAAAGTAGTCTATGTCACTCTCCATCCCTTCAACTATCTCCACTTAAAAAATCACGTCAATTCGTCGCTCCGTTTTGCCGTGAAAGACGGACACACAAACAGACACACACACTTTCCCATTTGTAATATTAGTATGGATATGTCAATAATTTCCATCTCTTTTCCTTTACAATTTGCTCCCAAATTTGAAGTTTCATTTAAATTTAGATTGTAGGTATGCTTGATTTAGGGCATATGCTAGTAGCACCGAAATTACAAGAAATATGTACCTACTTACCTAAATAATTAGGTATATCCACATCAAATGGGGTACCTACAACAATAAAAATCAGGCACATTTAACGGCAGGTAATTACGAGGTAATTACTAATTAGTAATTATTTAGTACCTACTATAAACTATTCAATGATTTTGAACTTAATTATATTATTTATTTATTTATTTAATCTTTATTGCACAACAAAATAAGATACAAATGGCGGACTTAATGCCTCAAGGCATTCTCTACCAGTCAACCAATGGGCTAAACCAGAAAGATTAAGTAGGTGCAGTGTCTTAATAAAAAGAAGGAAAAGGAAACTGTAACCTAAACTATGGATAGATGAATATTAAACTATACATATTCAAGATAAACTTACATATATACGTAATAAAAATAAACATACATATATATTTACATTGATATACCTAGTGTGAATCATTAAGATGACGATGAAGAAACTTTGTCAAGGAAATACTTGCGCAACATGCGCTTGAATGCATTTGGTCTGTGCTTGTCTAATTGAGAGAGGAAGAGAGTTCCAAAGTCTAATTGCCTGGACAGTAAAAGAGTTGGACATAAAACCGGTACGATGTTGAGGGACAATAAGCCTTAAACTACGAGAGGAACGAAGATCAGCGCCAGGGCGTGGTGTATCAAATTTGAATTTCGAGCGGAGATATTCGGGGGCTGACGGGTCAAAGAGAATCGAGTATAGAGTACATAAAGTACGAAGGGACCTACGTTCTCGAATAGGAAGCCAATTGAGCATTCTACGGAAAGAAGAGATGTGGTCGTACTTACGAAGGCCAAAAACGAAACGAATACAGTTATTAAGTAACCGCTCTAACTTATTCAAAGAATCTTGGGTGAGATTAGAATAACAAACATCAGCGTAATCAAGTACTGGCAGAACAAGAGCTTGGACGAGGAGAGTTTTTGTGCTGACCGGGAGAAAATATTTAAAACGGTAGAGTGCTCTCAATGTGTTAGTCACTCTACGACTAACATCGGACACCTGAGGTTCCCATGTAAGCCCACTGTCGATTATTAGCCCCAGATTCTTCACTTGCGACACAAAAGGTATAACTTCTTGCTCGAAGAGAACTGGCACCAAGTCAGCCATCTTCACCCCAGAGAGTAGGCGGGGGCTGCCGAGTAATATAGCCTGGCATTTTGCTGGGTTAACTGTGATGCCAAAGCAATGTGACCAAGTGGAAATGTGGTTAAGGTCCATGTTAATTTCAGCAATGGCCTGATCCAAATCTTTTACACCTGCTGTTGTGTAAAGCTGCAAGTCATCAGCATACAGATGGTAAGAGCATTTTAATTTAGTAGTAACGAGATTGATAAAAATAGAGAAGAGAAGTGGTGATAGGATTCCCCCTTGTGGAACTCCAGATGTAATCGTGCACCAGTCAGAAGTCGTACGGTCAGCACGGACCATCTGTCGGCGGTCCTCCAGATACGAAGAAAACCACCCAGCCACAGATGCAGATACATTCAAGTGCCTGAGAGTGGCCAGTAACAGATCATGATTGACAGCATTAAATGCATTTGAGAAATCGATAAGAACTAACACTGTTAACAACGAAGAGTCCATACCGAGTCTCACGTCATCGACCACTTTCAGCAAAGCAGTGGAAGTACTGTGGCCACGACGAAAACCGGACTGGAGTGAAGTAAGCAGTTGGTTGGAGTGGATGTAAGTAGACAGTTGTTTATGGACTATTGCTTCTAATATTTTTGAAAGAAAAGGAAGAATAGAAATGGGCCGAAATCTTTGAGAGCACTGGGGTTGGAAACTTTTGGAAGTGGAATGACATGGGCGTGACGCCACAGCGAAGGAAAAACCCCAGATGACATGGAAAAGTTAATAACGTGCGTTATAACCGGGAGAATACATTCTAAAATGGAAGTGATCATAGTCCTACTTACATCATCATGGCCAACAGCATTCGATTTAATAGAAATTATCACTTTTCTAATTTCCTCATCTGTGGCTGGGGTAAGACAGAAAGTGTGTGTGGTAAGGCAAGGCAGGGCACTAATTTCAGCAATACTATTTATTTTAGTAACAGAATCTAAAGAAGATGATTTTGCAAAATGAGAATTTAGATCGTCTACAGAAAAAGCTGAAGATGTTAATTTACCCGGAGACTTAACTATACCGATTGATTTTAAAAATTTCCACGTGTCAGCCGGTGATGACATGGCAATGTTATGGTGGATAAATTTACGTTTAGCTGCTCTTACCATCTGGTTGCATTTATTTCTGGCAGCCTTAAATTGGCACCAATTCTCCTCGCAGCGATCGCGTTTAAATTTACGAAAAGCTCGATCTCGCCTAGTCATCGCAACACGAACGTCTCGCGTAATCCACGGCGCTGGCGGCCTCTTCAGTCTTACTGTGCGCACGGGTGCATGGATATTGAAAAGTTTAAGAACTGACGAGTTAAGGGCCGCCACCGCTTCATCAACAGATGGAGCTAACAACGTCGCCGACCAGTCCACCGCGCGCGCATCGGTCTGTAAGGCTTGCACGTCTAGTCTGGCAAAACTGCGGAGTTGGATAGTTACACGCTGCGGCTTAGGAGGTCGAAGACGATAGCTTACATAGACAAGATCGTGATGTGAAAAACCTGGAGCGGGGAACTGGCCAACCATGTTCACGCGGTCCATGCATGCGACGATAATAAGGTCTAACCACGAGTCAGCTGTGTCAATATTATGGTGAGTAGGCAAAAGGGGAAGCACAGAGAGATCGGCAGACTCTATGATGGCAGTAAGTTTACGCGTCCTACGATTGTTCTTTAAAAGGTCAGTATTGAAATCGCCCATGATTATCTGATGTTCGTAATCCACGCTAAGAGAGGTAAAAAGAGTCTCAAGTTCCAAGAAATAGTCAGTGTTAGGTGGACAGTACACTACACCCAGCACGGCCTTTGTCCCTCCTATATTTATTTCTAACACTAAATATTCCATAGAACCCGAAAACTGAGATGGAGAAGATGAAATTATTTTATATGGTATATTGCTACGGAGGTAAATGGCAACCCCTCCGCCACGTTTACCAATGCGGTCGTTCCGCAGCAACACAAAACCAGGTAGACTGTATGAAGTAGAATCGAGGGTAGGTTTGAGCCAAGTTTCAGAAATGAGAATAGCGTTAATATTGTCCGAAGTAAAAGAATCAAGGAGGTCGTTGTAGTGGCTAGGGATACTTTGCGCGTTGATGTGACATGCGTTAAAATGTTTAGTGGATGTTATGAAAGTGCGTTCAAGGACACAACCGAGGGTGTCCGGCTCTGATACACTGTTGTTGAAGGAATGAAAAGAAGCTGACAAGTCGCATGCTGAAAGAAACGATTCATCATCAGACATAATAATTCACCAGGTAGGTACTAATATATAAAATAGATATAGATATATAATAAATATTAAACGTGCGTAAAAACACAAGTAAAAATAATAACTATCGACTTTTCGTCGGGTACTTTCGGTTTACCCCACCAGTCAACCATTTACACAAAAAAAAGTCAAATTTAAAAAAGAAAACAGTAAAAAGTATACAATTCAACAGGAAATAAAGTAAGAACTGAACACTAAAATATACATTAAAAAGAAATATAAATCAAACGTCAACGTCACAGCAAACCAAGAATTTTATATATATCTCTGGATAGTGCGTGCCGACCAATGAGTTGAAGCCAGGTTCATTCACCTTTACTCCTATGTTCTATCTCTTTCCGACACTGTGATGTATTGCCAGATTAGTTACTAAAAAAAACGTATAAAACATTCTTCAATCAAATTGACTTAGTTTTCTTTGTATTATACAAAAAAGCACTCAAGCAAAAACCTTATTTCTCCGGTATTTACCTCCTGCGTACTATGGGAACACTAATAATAAAGAAATATGCCCGATATGTCAGAATTGTCAAAAGTAATTCACCAATTCAGAGTTTTCTTTTGTGATATAAACATTTTTCGTCGGTTTCCTTAAGTTATGCGCAATGTATTGCATAGTGCAGCATTGTGGAAGTAAATGGAAACCGAAATCCGACATAAGATTTCACAAGTAAGTACTTATTTTACCAAAATGTTCATAAACCTCACTGACAATCAATTTTCTTCTATTTTGCTTGTAATCTTGGTTAGTTCTAATCATTATATTGTTTTCATTGTCTCAAATGATATCAAAATTCCCGCGAATAGGTTTAGAACGATAAATATGACCTTTAAAGAAAAAAATAGCTATGTGTGGTTTTACGACTAGGGTGACCAATCTTTTTTCATGCATGGTATTTTACTCTTATTGAATGGAGCTAAATCTATCAACTTGGTACGGTTTCTATGTTCATAATTCATATCACAGTATATAATACCAAATTTATTGGCTCCCCACAGACAGTCTTAAAAATTCATAATCTTAAAAAAAACTTGTATCTCGTGAAGAACGAGAAGGACAAGTCCAGTAAGTACCTGGACTTGGCTCACGAGATAACCGCCAAGTGGGATGTTGATTCGACGATCATTGTCCCGATAGTCGTCTCAGCGAACGGTCTCATAGCGAAGAGTCTCGACCAACATCTCGAGAGACTCTCGCTAGGTGGTGGGATCAGATGCAGAAGGCGGTGATCTTGGATACGGCGCGGATAGTCCGACGGTTCCTCTCTCTCTCTGCATCCTTAACCACCGGCAGCTTGGACCCTGCCTCGCTGCTAGCGGCACCCTAGGTTAGGTTTTTTATAATATGTTTTTTTTTAATTGTTTTGTAAGTGGTTTTGTATTTTACTTTTATATTCGTATTATAAAATTTATTTAATAGCCTAGCCTGAAGACTTAAAAGAAATAAAGAAAAGATACTGTTGTAAAATGTCCTAGTATTTAATTTTTTTCCTATTGACAAATCGTCACTTCGTTTATATTGTGCTCAGATTAATGGTTTTGCTTTGTCAATAACAAAAACAGAACCACGGCTCAGTGAAGTTATTAAATTACTAATTACTCAGGTCATTAAGCACTAACGGTATCCGTACCTCCACTGTTAGCTTAAATCCCGCCCTACGTTGAAGCCATAGTTACATAATCGAATTAATTAATAATAAAACGTCATCATAATATAGCGCGGTGTAGATGACTTTAAAATAATGAAAACTTTTATTCCTTTTATGATGCATGCACTATTTAATATACGCTATAATATAGTTATTGTAATTCAAGTATACATTTTATTCAGTAATATTGTTGTCTACACTGGCCTTTCATAATTACTTTTACTGGTACTTAATTACTTGTACATAATTAAGCCGCACAGCACACTAATCTAACACACAAACTTTAATAAGTGGTTGTTAAATCAAGTAGGTACCTATCCCTATCTGTAATTAAATTTTACTATGTTGTTATAATCTCATTTAAAAGAAATAAAAACTATCAACGCAAGACAAATCGCGTGCGCGTTAAGAAAAAGATTTTGATTTATCGCCTTTTCCAACGGGATAGAAATTCAAAAGTCTATTGTTAGTCTCTACAATGTTTTATGTTACTGTACTAGAAATACACGTACCTAATCCAAGTTTTTTTTTTAATTGTAATATGTACTTAAGAATCAAATTCAACTGAAAAGATTGTAGAATTAATTCTTAATGAATCGTCACTGAACCGAATTTACTGTGAATTATCAAGTAATCTAAGTCCTATTGCCTGCACATAGGGCTGCCATCCGTCCGGGTTTCCCCGGATTTGTCCTAGTTTGGAGGCCGTCCGGGGGCCGTCCGGGCGGGGAGTCAAGAAGTGTCCGGGGAAAACCCGGACATTTTTCACGTAAGGAAGCACCTCATTGAATTTAAGTATTTATCAGCGAATTTAAGTTGGCTGATTAACTAATATCTGTTTACGTAATAAAAAACCGGCCAAATGCGACTCGGACTCGCCCACCGAGGGTACCGTATTCGTACAAACCTTCAATGGTTAAAAAAAACTCAGTTCATATATGTAACTCTAATGACTTGTCTAGAAGTATAGGTACTAAAGGGTGAACACTATTAAAATGTCGCCTACTTTTTTTATTTTTCTAGCGTAATGCATCAAACCTTTTTTTTGTATTGTTTAAAATTTTAAATTTAGAACACTCCTGTATTATTTGATAACCATGAAATATGCATTTGTTTTTTATTTATGAAAATGGCGTTACACAAAAAAAGTACTCGTGAATTAATTTTGCATGAATTTAGTAAAAATCCCAGTTTATCAACTTTGGAGCTGGCAAAATCTTGTCAAACTACTAGGAGGACGGTTCAACGGACCCTAAAAAAAATTAAACAAGGTGAATCTATAGATAGGAAGCGGCGTGAGGGTCAACCTACCAGAAAATCTAATGTTAAGTTACAAAGAAAGGTGTGCAAGCTATTTGAGAAGAATCCGTGTATCTCTTCCCGGGATGTGGCGAAAAAAGTGGGAACTAGTCAGTCAAATGTTCAAAAAATTAAAAAAGTTTGCGGCATTAAAACATATAAGAAGCAAAAGGCTCCAAAGAGAACTGTGGATCAGTTTAATCGTGCGGTAAGACGTTCCAGGTTGTTGTATGCCTTATTGATTGAGAAAAAATGTTGCCTAATTATAGACGATGAAACTTATGTCAAGGTAGACTTTGAGTCTTTACCAGGTAACCAGTACTATTCAGCTCGTGACGCCTCGAATCTTGACGAGTCGAAAAAGGTTCTCGCAGTAGAAAAATTTGCTAAGAAATACCTTGTTTGGCAAGCTATATGTCAGTGCGGCTTGAGGAGCTCACCATTTATTACTACTGGGACAATCAACACTGATGTATATATATATCAGAATGCTTGAAAAAGAGACTATTACCATTCATTAAGAAACACACTTCCTCAACATTATTTTGGCCAGACTTAGCAAGCTGCCATTACTCTTCTCGCACTTTGGAATGGTATAAGGCGAATTCAGTAGAGTTAGTACCTAAGGAGAGCAACCCGCCTAACTGTCCCCAACTTCGCCCAATTGAACAATATTAGGCAAATATAAAAAGCAAATTACGAAAAACTTGCCAACCTGCAACTTCATTGCCAGACTTTCAGCGGAAATGGATTAAATGCACCAAATTGATAACAGACGATTCCGTGCAAAGGTCGATGAATCACATCAAAAGTAAAGTCCGGGAATTTTCTCGTCGGTCCTTGAAATAGCCCTTATAATTTTTTTTATCGATTGTACGTAATGTAAAATTAGTTATATAAAAAGTTTTAAGTATTTAAGATTTTTATTTTCTCTTCTGTAGCATGTTCGACCGGCGACAGTTTAATAGTGTTCACCCTTTAGAATGAACATTATTGTGTATAGTATAGTGCCATCTCTCAGTGAATTCTCTAACTAATTTGTGCGACCTGTATTGTATGATGGTTTTTCAGGGAAAATACTTTATAATGTTAACCGATTTCGACAGTTTTTACTTTATTTAAAAGAATGTTTTAAGTAAAATCTCGTATAATTTTGAAATATGATATGGATGTATAATTTGTATATGCAAGGGTGGTAAAATTGAAATCGAGAAGTTTTTTGTCAATTAAAAAAACAGTTTCCAAGATACACACTCGATTCAATTTTTCCTGTAATATTTAGCATAATGTTTCGTAAAATGTTCACAATTTTTCGTTGGTAAACTTCGGGAGATAAGGGGGGCGGGGGAAGAACGGTAATTTTTTAACAATATCCTTAAAATTCTTTTTTTGTCTTCAACAAAACAATTATAAGAAATAGTTTTGATAATTATGTGCAATTTGAACTCTTTCTAATTTGACCTAGTAACTCAGTATAAACCTCAAAAAAGACAAATTTAATTTTTTTGTAAGAATTTTTTTGTCTTTGTTATTGTTTATTGCAAATGGCCATTTTCGTGAAAAAAGATTCAAAAACTTTTTTTTGTAAAATAGGTAAATTTAACGTTTTCCCTACTCAGAATTAACGTGCCCTTTCGATCCTACTAGGTAAAAAAAGGCGTCCCAAATTTAATTTTTCCACTTCGAACCATTTTCCAAACACTTTGTACAACGGTTACAAAGTGGAAAGTATTTACGCAAAATAATAGAAAATTTTTTGACCACTTTTCTGTCTCCTGTTTTTTGCCCTAGATCGAAAGGGCTCGTTATTCTGAGTAGAAAAAACATAAAATTGAAAACATTAAAAACATTTTTTTGGTGTTTCTTCTCGCAAAAATACATGGTGTGAAATTAAAAAAATAAATTTATTAAAATTAAAGGTCATGTTTTTTAAAAATAAATTCTGACTCGTCCGGGGAAAAAATGCGATTTTCGCCAAATGTCCGGGTTTTTTGTATCTTTGTCCGGGTTTGGCGAAATTCGAGATGGCAGCCCTACCTGCACACTGCACAGGAAACTCGTTTAAGATAATTGCGTGCTTATAAAACAAGTCAAATATTGCGTGTTGTCGAAACAATCAACATTCATTATTTCCCACGGTTTTCAGAACATGTAACGATGAGATATTAGTATCCTAATGAAATTGCAATTGTTTTCCATTTTGTCTACACAAAATCAAAATCGTAACATCAATAAATGCTGGAAATATAAAGCATACATAGAAAAGATAAAATAAAAGTGATAGTCTTATTCTAAATATTTTATTTTCTCAATTCCAGGTCCCACAATGAGGTGTCTGTGATCTAAGCACGAGGCAGTCGCCTACACAACCAGAATGACGTCCGAGCGCGCCATCCCGCACCTGCGGGACATCTTCGGCCTCAACCAGCAGTACGACACCAAGAGCTTCGAAGACGACGACAAAGGCAAGAAGTCCAAGAAAAAGAAGGACGATTACCGCACCTACACGAACGGTGACGTCAAAACCTTAGAACGACACCTCAGCATGAAGAAGACTATACGGAAGAAGATCATGCGGGATCTCCAGCAGGCGTTCGTTGAAGACCCTAACGAGTTTAAGGTCGAGAACACGAGCCCTGAGAAACTAAAGGCAGAATTGAGCGCCGAGGCTGTGAAAATTGAGAAGAACGTACGGAAAAATGATCCGACGTTCCTGGACATGCTGCGAGGAGAGACGAGGGGCGAGGAGGCCAGGGAGGAGCAGCCGCCGGCGGAGAAGACCAGCTTCTGGCGGCGGCTCACCATGAAGAATAAGAACAAGAGATAAAGCATGCGTTGCCGATACTCCATTCTCATCAAGATTACTGGCCATCTAGAAGATTGATAAATTTAATGTTTGGGAAAACTACTTGGCACCACTACCTACGATATAAGTTTATAGTTTTATTTGACGACCGGTCTGGCTCAGTCGGTAGTGACCCTGCCTGCTGACCCGCGGTCCTGGGTTCGAATCCCGGTAAGGGCATTTATTTGTGTGATGAGCACAGATATTTGTTCCTGAGTCATGGATGTTTTCTATGTATATAAGTATGTATTTATCTATTTAAGTATGTATATCGTCGCTTAGCACTCATAGTACAAGCTTTGCTTAGAATATTTATTATTATATTATTATTTATATAAGAACGAATCACGGATTTATTGACCAGAGGCATAGTTCGCGAAACCAATAGGTACTCTGGTCTTATCTGTGTATATATTTGGTGCTTACGCCACAGTATGTCGATGTTTTTAATACATTTATGTACTTTTTAGGTAGTTCGGTGCCACCTATCGAAGTTCATCATCCATACTTTTATTAGCTTGACGGTCTAGTTTACTTATTTACGCAATTTCGTGATTTACGACATCATATTTGAAGTGAACTTTAAACCTAAGACTGTATTTTGGATGTTGGCATAGATTACTAAATAGACCAGTTTTGTACTTATTCTATGTCAATTACTCGGATAATATTTATTATTATTGTATAATAAGTAGTAAGTTTTTGACTTCTCAGATTTGTACTGACTATTCAATCGTATTATTAAAAGCTGGAGTATGTATTATTTAAGAGATCCATAGAAAAACCAATATGTATTAACATTTACCACATAATTACAGAAAAGATTTGTAGGTCAATCAGTATGTTACGAAAAATTAGGGAGATCTCAGTACGTGAAAAATATTGATAAAAGTTATTGAATAATTATGTAAAGGAAACCTTTTGCCCTAACTAATTGCGATAGACTGCGGTACACAAATAGGGCCCATAAGTATAGTATAGGTACTTGTTACATTGGTTTGCCACCTTCGTGAAAAATTGTAATGTAAAATATTAATAATTGTACAAAAGCGTTTGTTTGGTTTTGCCGTTTTAATTTTCTAGTGAAATAAATTATCAAATTGAACTCTATATCGTTTAACTAGGTTGATTGAGAGTAATATTTTTTCCTGTTCCTTTTCAGGAATTTTAAGTTAATGGCTGAGATTTTCTTTCAAATTGGAACGTATTTAGACATTTGTTCTGTTTTTGGAAAACAACTACACTGCAGTAAACGCCCAATGTGCAGAATTGCGGGCAGCTAGTAGTGCACCTAATTACAAAAAGCATGAAATAATGTATATTTGTGTAAACATATATTACCTATTATATTGGGTGATGAAGAATTTTGACATATAACTTGTTTAAATTTAAAAGTGGAAAATGTCTGCCTTGGGTACCTAAGCCTAACGGCATCGATTGCAGACGTTTCTGCCAATCAGAAGTTAAAATATAACTTGTTTTTTTAATAACTATACAAAAAAGTTAAAATCTAACACAACTGCAGGACTGTAATGCAGTGTAAAATTATCCACAATTTTGTTATTGTTTAGACTTTCAGATTTGACAGAAACTCGATGTTTTAATTCTAGTTTAACAATCGCATAATATTAAGCAATGCCTTGTTCACAATAGAGCACTTTTATCAACTGTCAAACTTATCGTTTGGTGGGAAAGGAGCCGCAGCAATGCTCCGCTGAGCCGCTACCATGGGTGTTTCACGTCTTAGAATACTACGTTATACGGTAGCGTAAATGTCATGGAAAATACACGGTGTGTGTATATACAGTGTGTAATTCTAATACGGGCGAATCTGAACGCTGAACGGTGGTTAAGAAATGTAATTTTTTAGGTAATTTTTACTTGAAATTGGAATGAAAATTTTATCCATACAAAATAATTCAGCCCGCAATGTCATTAACTGTTATCACAACCATATTAAATTTATAGTACGTTGCTGCTGAGCAAATTCTCTAAAACTAATTATGGGGTGAAAATTAAGAGTAACTTAAAAACACCTCTTAATTAATGATAACTGAACTCATTATAACACTAATGAATTATAATTATGTATGTATCGTTTAAGTTATCGCCCGTATGCCTTACACCCTGTGTAATTTTTGGTATTAGTAAATACAAAGTTTGTGTATACAAAATTTGCATTTAATTCTTTTAGTGGTTGTACATTTTTAAATTTGTCATTCACTCAAAGGTTGACTGGAAGAGATCCCATTAAGGGATAAGTCGGCCTACGTTGAATATTAGGTACTGACTCTGTAACTGTGTCTCTTTTGTTTCCTTTATGTACAATAAAGCTTAAAATACATACATACATACATAACCGTTTGAGTTGAATTTAGCCGTGTTTCTATCATTTTCCGTGACGTTTACGCTAGAGTAACTTATTATACTTAAAACGTGAAATACTCACGGTAGGAGCTCTTTTGTTACTTATAAAATATCTCGTTCTACATGTGATGTAACGTTAAGTCGCTTAGGTTAGTTTTAATATGTATACAGTCAAACACGTAGTTGTAAGACGTAAGAGAACAGAATGCACATACAAATAGTATGAGAACAGTAAATAGGTACTTACTATTAGTTTCTACGAGGGACTGGAAATTCTACACAACTAAAAGTTTGAAAGGTCTGGGTACCATATTATAAATCTGATTTCAAGCTGCTTGAAGGGCAATTATTGCAATAATTTTAGTAAATCATTAGTATATATTGTACAATAATAATTATGTAGGTACCTAGGTACCTACGCCATAATATAACGCAATAAATTTAAATATGCTGTTACCTATCATTCAACGACGTTTAATATTAAATGGTACTGAGCGAAAGATGTACAGTGTACACTGTACACACAATTATTTAAAATTGTACTTCTTTAAATTATTTTTTTGAATCTGGATTGTAAACTCAATAAGTAAATTATGATTTTTGGAGCGTGAAAATATGTTATCGAATTGTTATTATTTTGGTTTAAGTACAAAATTTAATGGTTTTGGGTACAAAATGAATTCAGTGAAAATGAACTGTGTTTGACTGTACAGATATGCATATTTTAGACATAAATATCATATGTTGTAAGTGGTAATTGTATATGGTAGGCTCGTGGCAATTCCTAACAGTTTGTTGTGACAATTTTAGGTATATATTGCAATATAAATAATTTTACAACTTTAATGTTTGTGTAATTTACTACCTTAGCCAAACCCTAACGCCTAAAGTTTCAAGCCTTCTTGAGCTTACCGTGGGCCTCAGTCAATCTGTGTATGAATGTCCTATAATATTTATTTATTTATTTATTATTTATCTGAAACGTCACCCGAGGGAGCAAAGAGGCACTATTCTTTACTGCTAGGAGGGATACGTGATTTTCAACTATGGTTACTTTTTTGTTTAAATGAATATATCATTAAAACTAATAAAAAAATCCTTTATGGTGATGTGAAAAACAGTATGTATCACATGGTACGTAGCAAAATGTGATGTGGAGCCAACAAAATAGAATATTATGGGACTGGGACGTGAACCTGAAGCCTTAATCACTACTTCTATCATAGTATATGTATACTTAATTTATATCAATCATCATCAAATCAAACTGGGGAGAGTGGGAAGCTTCCGCCACCTTGCGGCCTTACTTGGAACTAATAACTACACATCAAGTAACCTCCTACCGACATCTCTTAGAATATTTCATACTTTTTTACTACCTAATTACCAAAACAGTATGTAGATGGCGTTATGGTTAAGCTTGTGATCAAATAACAAAAAAGAAGATAGTTTTATTGAGTTCTTATAGGTATTTTTATGTAGGGTTAGTCTCCACTTGATTAGCACTCAATTTCATGTATTATTGAGGGTGAAATTAAATGACAGAACAAGACCTTTTTACATCGTTGTAAAGACTCTCGATATAGACCCTTCCTACTACTTATTGAAAATAATTATTATATTTATCACAATTTCGTATTTGTGACTATGTTGAATAATTATGACAATAATTGTTGGAGGTGTCCTAATAATCGGTACCTACCTACATACATTTTCGAATACTTGGGTCAGTGTTGAAGAAATATTCTTTGACACTTTCAAATGTCTTACCATCTCACTTCATACTTACACAAAATATTGTTTCTCGTAGTTCTGTGCCGCTTGCTGCCGATGCCTGCATTCAACTGCCGCAGACCAAGGTCTCCGATGAATAAAACTGTGTTTTATTTGCAGCCCCAATATTTTATACTGATTAGGTAAATAATTGGGACGAGATAGAAACCAACCAGTAAGAAGACTCATCAGTAGAGGATAATGGTCTTATGGTATTCCAACTAGTCCCAATTCTCCAATTACGTTTCTTGGAGCCATATAATTTAAAGCCCTAGGGGCCGATTTTTGAGTCTCACTGTCACTAAAATACCGGTTGAAAACGGTGAATTGCCTATTATTTTCAGTGACAATTTTCTGAATTCGAACGCGTGACTCAAAAATCGGCCCGCTGCTCTGTTTTTCTTGATTTTTTTTTTCAACTGATATTTGGGTAAATATTGCTGTCTTGATAATTCCACATACTTGTCTTACTGAATTACTCTTTGTAGAAGTCACGTATTAATGTAAAACTTACTATAAAAATTAAAATGTTCTTACAACAAAATTAGGTTTAGATTCAACAGTAAGACAAATTTATGGTATTCTAATTTATGGTATGGTATATGATCCACAAGGTGGGGCAAAATTAAATTGTGAATAACTAAATATTTAAATTAAAATGTATAAATATTATTGAGTCATTAATTTTGCCCCAACTTACTCGTACCTAATAGTTCAATTTTGTTCAAGACTTTATCTTCCTTGTTTATATAACCAGTCAGCAACAAAACTTTAAGATAATCTAGTATAATTAACAAAATCAAAGATTACAATTATTTTACTTTTAACAAAAATGTTTAGAAAAATTGCTGAAAAGTTTGTTGCTGGCTGAATGTCTCAGGGTGTAGTATGATGAAAATAATAAAATATTTAATTTTGGGATTAAAATGCAATGCAGGTATAAAGTCCTGAATCCCAAATTGATTAAATATTTTATAATCTTCATTTTATGGATTGTTGGGAATAAAACAACAGGTAGGTTTAAAATTGCCAATATATTTCAAAAATAGCAAAATTTATTTTGATGGCCATCATATTTTAATTGATTTTATTTTTAGAAATTTGTTTTCGTATTCAAATTATACAATTTTTTTTTAATACTGAAATTTGATTTTAATTATTGCAAGTATTTTATTGAATTTACAAAAAAATATATATTTAACATAATTTATGTCATTATCATATTATTGATTTAAAGTAAATCATTTTTTAAATATTTTTTCTTCCTTTTTTTGATAAATTGAAATTTCAAAAGTATTTATTTTATTTTATTTCAGTTATATATTTGTAAAAATCAAATATAAAATGTATATTTATTGTGTTTAAACTTTGTTATTATTATTTCCATATACTTTACATTTGCAATAGGAATTTTGGTTGGAAACAACATTTGAGTAAATATTTTAAGTTGGCAACTAAACCTTTTTGTTTCTTTTGTTTAGTTTTAGTTTTGTACTTTGTTATTGTTTGTGATGTTTTATATTTTTATTTGTTTTTCATTCATATTTTTTGTTGCGTTCAGTTTTTTATTTGTATGTTTATGCTTGTTATGACTTACACGGTATATTAAACACATACCAAATAAATAGTTAACGCTTTAAATTATTGATATTCGTTCGTATATAAGTGTATCAATTATATATGTTCCTACTTGTATAGTTATAAAAATAATTCCCATATCGGTACGGACCAAAATGGGAGCACACTAATCGTTCTATCGTGTTATGAAAATAGATATGACTAGTAAATAAACATACTGACACATGTCATTCCACAACGCTTACGTCAATTTTGTTTTATAAACGATAAGCAACTAACCACACTAGGATAGTGCTTGATCTGGTCATAGGCTTGCTAATGGGTTTTCAAACGCGGAACCCTAGGGCGCCTTTTGCTAAAGAAGAAATATTTTATGACTTACCCCTAAATAAATTAACCTTATCTCGTAGCACGAATTTAGGCAACGCTACCTATCCGCTATCCGAGTTGTCGTCGCATTATAGGTAAATAACTGTAAAAGATTTAAAAACATACAAGTATGGTAACTGATGAATATATAGTATAAATAAATATAGATACATATTGCATACTCTACCGACTTACGAGTGATACCTGTCACTATGTACCCGAGATGTACATTTAAATTTTATTAATATTCTGCGCGATGTTCCTGTGCCTCGTGTTTAATTTCCCTTCATTCGTAGGTATTGGAAATTGCCTCTCGTAACGCAAGTGTCCCTCAATTATTTCGGGAGCGCCTCTCAACTTTGTGTCCGTGACCGCCTTCGAGTCCCGCTACCGCCAAAATAAACGACAGCTAAATCTTACTGGAAGAGATTCGAGATAAGGACAAACTTACAAACTAAAATATTTATGTAAAATCAAATTAGATTAGGTAGGTAATTAGAACAATATAATGGATGCATTCAAACTGTTCCGTTTCACTTTGCATAGAAGTATAAAGACTGTAAACAGGCTTATAGGTACCTATACAGTTTAATGTTTTAGCCAAACGACCAAATCATTAAAAAAATCCAAGTTTTTTTTTATTTTGCTTAATTGCAAGGTATGTGAAGCAATTCAAACATTAGTATTTAAATGGTTTAAATAAATTAGCTGAAAAATAAATATCTAGATTTTTTCTTAGTATTAGCACGTTACTTACTGAAGTTTACCGATATTTAGCCACCTGTCGTCATTAGATGTGTACCTGATCAAAATTACGAACTGATATATGAAGTTTCGACGAGTGTGCTATCACCTTCTATATTTCACGGTCTGCTTCCAATTTCTCCGATTGATATGCTGTTAGAAATTTTACTGGAAAAGACGGCATTTAGGAAAAACTTATGAACTAAAACAATTTTGATTCAAAAGAAACAAAGTGGGAAATTAGTAGAAAAAAAAGCTTAATATACCAATAACTATTTGGCTGAAGAGGTTTTTTAATAATTTCCAGGAAAAATAATATCATTTGACAAATTTTATAAACCGTGTTACATACGGCTACAAAAGCCAAAATCATGAGGCCGTAGGTCTACAGGTTATAAATTCAAGTTTAACCAAACTTATCGTGATTTACTCAGTTTATTTGTACTTAGTAGTTTTTCTCTCTCACAAATTCCTGATTCGAAATGTTTTTTTGAATGGTAAAATAAGCGTAACAAAGAAACCTGATTCATTTAATTTACCTGATTGAATATTATACATTTATTCGACGCCTGTGAAACTGACGACAGTTATTTGGAGCAAGAACTGTAGTTGGGATTTAAACGAGTTCCTGGTGTCCCCCTCCGATGTTTAGTAACGCGATTTTATGTTGTCTGTCAGATTTATACCAGCGACGACCGCGATGGAGAAATTACTGAAAGAGATATGTATGAGGAAAAACTTACAAACTAATGAAGAAATAAAATTGTTTGCAATTTACTCTGGGAAAAGATAAGTAATAGAAATGTTAATACAGTTTCAAGTAGAATCATGGTAGATCAAGATGAATACAATTTTTTACGATTTCATTGTTTAATTATTTATTCACTATCATATGATAGACGTTGACTGTATTAACACAAATAATTTGTTGCGAATATTGGAATCTTTAATCACTGACAGATTACATCCTTTGGCATTAAGGGAATAGGTAGGTAAAACATGAAACCCTATTTTTATTTTATAAATACATAGTGAAATGAAATAGCGTTCATTTCAAAAAAGACGATTACTTTAAATGACACTGAAAATTTGTTTCAAATTAAGTTCGCCTAAATTTTTTTATTACTGCCACAGATTCAGATTCTCAATATACAAAAATCGATTACATGTATAAAAATAAATAAAAAATAAACAGGGTAGTTCTTGCAATCGTGACTAAACTTCTACTAGTGCACAAGCTACATACCTTGTTACCTTGTATTGCTAATTAACAAAATAATGATCTGGCTAATGATGTTTGTAAGTAAATAAATATATAAAATTAAGTAGATATAGTTTATGTATAACAATTTTGTTGACTCCATGTGAGTTCTAACTTACTGGAATACCTGAAGGTTCTGTAGATGGTTGCTTGGTTGATGTTTTTATTACCTATTAACCTTGGTAAAATGTTAATTAGGTAGGTAAGTTTTAGTTAGGTCTGGTTTTATCTAGTGCATAGTGATCACCTTTTTTTTCGCTCACTACCTGTAAATGTTTTACTGAAAAAGATGCCTTTACAGCTTACACACTATAGAGGAATAATCATAAATTATTTCTCGGTGTAATCATAAAGTGCAAAGTTCATTATATGTCTGTAAAGAAATATGGTAGAAAACTGTAGTGTAATATATTTTAGCTATTAAGTACTTCATCGCTGAAATATAAAAACAAAGAGAAGAAAAGAAAAAAAAAACGTTTCCGAAGGCTTGAAAGTATCTGAACACGAAGCAAATGGTGATAATTTAATTTTTAAACACGCAGTCTAAACTGGAAAAAATGTATATAAATTAATAAACTTAAACCTAAAACATGCTTTGAATGTGTTAATTTGAGATGATTTTAGTATCAAAATGATGTTTGTCAGCATACAATAACGTATTAATGTACTTTTATATTAATATCAATTGGTGGTTTTAATTGGTATGTTCAATTGATACGGTTTTTAGTTCAACATATTTATTTATTTTGTTGCATAATGCATAACATCATTATTAAATTTCGAATATAAAATAATGTTGATTTTAGGATTCTGTAGCTAAAGAGCTAAAAACCCTCGTGTTTTTAAGTGATTCTACCAGCGCTTCGAAAATGACCATCCACTGAGAAGAAGCGCCAAAGAAACTCAGTAGGAAATCATTTTTGTTGGTGATTATATTTTCATTAAAAGTTGTTATGTTAGGTCGCGATTCACCAAGTGAATTTTAAAACGCAACATGATATTTTATTTCTGATATATCAGAGGCGACTTAAAAATATGAGTTATTTGAAACTATTAAAATAATAATAGCTTTAAATAACCAAGACGTAATAAATATAAACTTATTAAATTCATAGTTAGTCCATCTGAGTGCTACTATACTATTGATTGCTTTACGTCACAGTGACATAATAAGTTTCTCTATAAACTATATGTATAAAATTTAAAGTAACGAGATATATTTACCTCTACTGATGATACGATGATACCTTCTAATTTAAGGCAAAATACCAATTCATCTGTTTCAAAACAACAAGTGTGCGAAGCTGAACTACTTAACTGCAGCGGTACCTGAATATAAAAAAGTACAAAAAGACCAGAGCGAACCCTGTTCATTAAAAAGTATTAGGGTTTTATTTTAATATATTTCGTTATCATTATAAGTTCGTTAGATTTTTAAAATGTGTCTTTCTTATATAATTACTACCCTTATTTCGTATACCTTTTAACTTTTAAAATAAATACCACTCAACTTATCTTCAATTATTTTCATTTGCCAAAACTTAAATATACCATTTTATATTTTATCCGTCCTAAATTACATCGCCTGGATCCATCCATCATCAGATCTCATTAAACATTTGACTTCTTGTGATTATCACTCTTTAAAAATACTGCCACTCAACCCTTTTTCAATTCTTCTTCTATACAATTTTTGTATAAAATTATTTCTATATAATTTAATTAATATACCATCTATAGCTAGCTACTATATTATATCAGTCTTATATTACATCATATGATTACCTAATGCTGTTTTCATGTTTTCATCGATCATCTCTATAATACGAATGAAAGAACCTTAAATATACCTTACGCTTTTTACCTTATGATTACGTGAAGTTTGAATATCTTAAACTATTTTATTATTTCATTGTTTCAAATTTTGTGTGCGTGTAAAACACCAGTGCTTAATTATATGTATATTGTTTTCTAAGATAAGTACTCATTCTTAAACTATTATTCTGTAAATTACCATCACATGCTACAATATGTCATCGACGTGCCTTTGCCATCGCCCGGATTTAACTTAAAATAAAACAGTTCAACTTAAAAAAATACTTATTTAATGAAGATTTTCCTAACACACTGAACGTTTATCCGTCGCTATATCTTAAAAATCATAATACTTTTTATATACTTTTATATTCCCTACCTTCATAGCAGACGCAAATATATATCCTAGTTTTACAGGGGTTTCATACTATGTTTTGTGTGTTTGCAATAATTTATATTATTTAAGCCGTCTTGTAAATACTAGTAATTCTTTATTGATTTTTTTTTAATTTTTTATTCACTTACTACAGTGTCCCTCTACTGGGCAAAATTTTTCTCGTTTACTCCACTCATTTTCATATAATAAATTCAAGTCGTCACGCTATCTCGTTTTTGGTCAGCCTAACATTAACAAAATAGTTAAGTTTTTATTCATATGTATTTTATACAATATTTTACGATTTATCGCGGACGTTATGAAAATGTTTCACGGCTTAGCTTGTTTTCTAGCAAAACTTGAGTCACATTAAAATTATAAGTGAAAACATATTACCTACATATAACCTACGCATGTAAATTAATTTCAGTCCATGTCATGTATTAGTAAAAAACTCATGAAATCCCAACTTACGAAAAACATTATTAAATCCTTTGAAAGTTGAAACCATCATTGGTACAATTTTGTTTTTCCAATTATTTACAAAACTGTGTATCTTGTAAAAACATATATATACATATACCCATATGGTGTCCCTTTAACATGAAATTAAAAATAACCGTATATGTTATGACCATAAAAATAATCATATATAAAAGAACGTAATCATAACCATCCGTTCTTGTCATTTGTAAAATAAGAAAACACTGAACCTATTTACAGTTTATATAGCAAAATCCATAATTAAACCAAGTCATAAAAATACCCTTAATAATGTTTATGATTAACGTATGTATTTTTCCTGTAAAATGTTTCCTGTTTACTCCATAATTGAGCGGACATTTATTAAATTATGTTGTTATTCATATAACTGTATCATTTTAAGTCAGTCTTGCTAATTGCCCTAATTACTTTTTTAAATACACCATGTATGTGTAAAACAACAGTATTCTACAGGTTACAAACCACTAAACCTAACGAAAAACGGTTGTGAAATGCGTGTGCATGCTTTACTTACAAACACAGTGCGTTTAATATAACAAATTATTTAAACGTACTTATTAGCCAACCCCACAATATGCAACTATATCTAAACCAAATAATTTAATTGCGGTCATACGAAGAATACGTTTTTAAGCATTTAAATGTAAATTTAATACAAAAGCAACCTTTGATAACAACCAATAAAGTAGTAGTAAATTAGGAATTGTGTAAGTAATAGCATAATGCATGGCTTTACGATAAAACAGTGTGTCCTAGATGATGCAAGCCTACATCCAGTTAATGATAGTAAAAAATTAGGTGTAAAGTAACTATACTTTACTTTTTACACATTAGTTTGTTTCATATCAATTACGGCATTATATACAATAACAATTTATTGCAAAAAAATAACATCTCAATTCGTACATCTTGACTTGTTTTGATCTTAAGCGGTCTTGATCCATTAGTCATTTGTTTTATGATATTAATTAATTTTTATTAAAAAAATCATTAAAATGATACAAATATTTAATCACATTCTGAAGGTGACATTTTATTCACAGAACAGTACGGTCTAAACTAACAAGATTAAAATCGGTAAGCATCATATAACAGCTTTTAACTGCCACGTTTATTTTAGCAAATTAAATTTTCGTCGAAATATATGCAAATTAGTTCTTGCAAGCGTTAAGTAAACCTTCCTATTATTTATTTTAACTACCTGCTATACCTATCAGTTATAACTTATTATAAGAATTAATAATTTAATACGTATTACACTTGCCTTTTGTTACCTTAATATTCATGTAATAAATAAAATAATAAAGATACTATCTTATTACTACTTAACTAGTGATGTAAAATGTTTGTTCGTTTCCCGTGCTCCCCTAGATGAATTCGGTTGCCAGGACGAACCATAGTCAGAGTTAAGCTTCCACATGACTTATACCGGGTTACACAGCGTGTGATCGGGACTGATGCCTCCGAGAGGGCTTACACAGTGTGTGATCGGAACTGATGCGTGCTAAGTCAAGAGGTGGCATAACACCAGAATGATATCGTAACTGACATCTGCCGTTTGAAATTATATCGAATATACTAAAAGTGACCGGACGATATACACTCCGAGGTAAGCTTCCACATGACTTATACCGAGTTATACAGTGTGTGATCGGAACTGATGCCGTAGAGGGCTTACACAGTGTGTGATCGGAACTGATGCGTGCTAAGTCAGGAGGTGGCAACACCAGAATGATATCGAAACTGACACTGCCCTATGAAAGTATATCGAATGTATTAAAAGTGACCGGACGATATGCACTCCGAGGTAAGCTTCCACATGATTTATACCGAGTTATACAGTGTGTGATCGGAACTAATGCCGTAGAGGGCTTACACAGTGTGTGATCGGAACTGATGCGTGCTAAGTCAGGAGGTGGCATTACACCAGAATGATATCGAAACTGACACCTGCCCTATGAAAGTATATCGAATGTATTAAAAGTGACCGGACGATATACACTCCGCGGTAAGCTTCCACGTGACTTATACCGAGTTATACAGCGTGTGATCGGAACTGATGCCTTCGAGGGCTTACACAGTGTGTGATCGGAACTGATGCGTGCTAAGTCAGGAGGTGGCTTAATACTAGAGTGATATCGAAGCTAACATCTGCCGTATGAAAGTATACCGAATATATTAAAAGCCACCGGACGGTATACACTCCGAAGTAAGCTTCCACATGACTTATACCGAGTTACATAGCGTGTGATCGGAACTGATGCCTTCGAGGGCTTACACAGTGTGTGATCGGAACTGATGCGTGCTAAGTCAGGCGGTGGCTTAATACTAAAGTGATATAAAAACTGACATTATAAAATGTATAGTGAACTGTTATGACTGCAATACATTAAAATTTATAGATTTTAAGAAACATTTTTAAATAAGTTACTAGAAAATAAGTTTTTTTCTTAAATTTATTTACCTGCTACATTAGACCTAATATTACATCCCTATTAAAATTATATTTAAGTAAAGTACCTATATGTATATACTTTATAAAGATTATATTTTCATTTCTACTTGTTCTTCTTCAACCTGGCGTTTTCCCGGCCTAGCGCAGGATCCGCTTTCCTGATTTTGATTTCAACTATTCAGAGATTATTATATTGTCTATTCATAAATATTTTTCTGAGTGAATGAAATCTGTTAAAGCTCTTTGTAGACAGAATTTTAATTTTTATTTTATTTTATTTTATTATGGCAACAAACAGTCATTACATCAAAAGATACAATAGATGGAATACATAAAAGACAAACAGTGCCGAAAGAATTAAACTTTTATAAAAAATGCTATTAAGAAATATCTTGTCTCAAAATGACTGCTAATGAGTCGTTTGAAAACACGTAAGCAGGCGAATGTATCTATATTTTTAGAATGTCAAGCACATACTTAAAACACCCAAAACATGAATGAAGGAAAAACTTCGGTGCGACGAAGATTTGATTTTACAAGGGATCAGCACACATACAAAGCTAAACACATTGGAAAACCAAAGTTGATTCATGAATTAATGCGATTCAGTTGCAAGCGAAATCCATTTGAAAGCCGGGTTCTATAAAATAGCACACCAGATCAGAAGAAGCTCAACGCATACCATAGTTTCCACAAGTTTGAAGGAATAATATTGTGCGCCACATTACATTCAAATATTGTTTACATACTCAACCCACAAACCATTTTGAGAAAATGCGTCTTGTCGGTGTTAGTGATTGTTGTGTTTTTTTAAATAAGTAGCATTAAAATATTAACACAATATCGACGACGTCAAACTTTTTAGTAACATATCAGTCATGGTCACTTATGTTATTAGGTATAAATAATAAAATAATAATAAATATTATAGGACATTCTTACACAGATTGACTGAGACCCACGGTAAGCTCAAGAAGGCTTGTGTTGTGGGTACTTAGGCAACGATATATATAATATATAAATACTTATATACATAGAAAACATCCATGACTCAGGAACAAATATCTGTGCTCATCACACAAATAAATGCCCTTACCGGGATTCGAACCCGGGACCGCGGCGTAGCAGGCAGGGTCACTACCGACTGCGCCAGACCGGTCGTCATGTAGGAATCAATACATTATTTATTAATCAAAACTTTTAATGATTTTTCTACTCCCGAACTGTTATCCGTCATTTACAGGATTGTGCGTATCGAAAAAACTGAAAACGCATTGTTTGGTTCTGTAATCATGGCAACGCATTGCATTAACGATACTGCGTGTGTGCGCGGGAAGGCTTTGGGCAGCTGAGCTGACAGTGCAAACCTTTGCAATACAGGAAACAGTGTGAATTTCGCGAGAATTATTTAAAAAAACTATTAAAAACTAAGTGCATGGTCGTTGTAAAAGTATTGTATGCAATGGTGTTTAACTGACTCCAAAATACTCGTGGAAAGTACGCCACTCATATTTCTTGACCTCCTTTAAACGCCTGTTGAATAAAATACTATAAATTAACTATTAGAGTAATGATCATTTCTAGACACATATTTAAATTATCTGTGCTTTTTCAACAAAAAATCGTTACAAAAATCAAATAATCATCTTTTAAAAAAACAAACTATTATCTAAAATATACAACAAAATATTTTTTTACGCTAAGAAATAGACTAAGTCATTTAAATTATGAATAACTCATGACTTGTACAAGAACAAAACATAAAATATCTTTAACAAAATAATAAACTACCATTCAGTAAGTCTTCAAAAATCAAACAATATTTTTATGCATACATTAATACGTCTTAATGTAATTAGTAATACATCTAATGAATATAACTAACGTTACCATCACTCAATGCATTCATAGGCAATATAATCAGCTTTCAGTGCTAAATAAAAGGATTCAAAACTATTGGGACTATAACAATGACATAAAATCGTAAAACTGAAACAAACAAATCTACCAAACACGAAAAATAACACAAGAATAGAGAACGCTCGAAATATATTCTTTGAAAGATACTAGATTTGTAAAATTTCTTTATACAAATAATTATATTTAGAGAACATTTTATGGTCTTCTAGGATTTACTAAGTTTCGATTCGATTCCCTTATTTCGTTGATCTTATAGGTTATAAAATAAAACACTTTACTAATTACTCTATAGTAATAATATCACTGGAAAAAAATAATACCCAAATATGTTTAAATAATGTTGATAATCTCGAAAACATCTATTATATATTATAATCGTTAAATAACAAAAATACCTACGAGTAATTACTTTTCAATTTACCTTATTATTATATATTTATATTATTCAAATCGAAAAAAGGGTTCAACCCATTGTGAGTAGTATGTAAGTGAAAATGCAATTTTTGTGCAATATTAAATAGAAATTTCTTAAATATTGTTAACTTAATAATTCCCTTGTACACAAACTCATGCAACAAAAAATATTAAGTATATAATAATAGCTCACGTCTATAAATATAAATCTGGTTTAGGCTCTGTTAGCCACAATTAATACTGCATAGTCATATTGAGCACATTTCCTTAACGTCTCGAAACCCTACAAATATTAGCGTTAGCGAATTATATACGAGTATCATGCCGAAGTCTACGCATAGGTATTGCAGTGGATATAGAAATAAATGAAAAATCATTTTAAATAATATAAATGAAAGTTCAAATATTTGCGTTAATTTCATTGTAATTGTACAAATCTTACTTAAATAATAGTTAAGCCATAAATTGAACTACGGTTAGTTTGTAATTCCGTATAGGTGTCAAACAAAGTTATACTTAGTCAATTTTTCACACAAACTAAATACACTGAAGAATCACATCACAACACATTACTGATCACTTTAAATTAATCATTTTAAATATTGATTTTTCTATGAAAAAAAAAACTTCACTTCGTTTTAATAAGTATAATGAATAATGATTAATAATTTAATTATTTTGTGTTTTTTTCAACAACTGATTAAGTATGAATTACGTTATTTTTTGTATTCTTTCGTCACTACACCATTTAATCGTACACTAAATGAACATTTAATAGAACATCACTTCATTTTGCAACTTTTATATTTAATGATTGGCCAAAACTTTGTATGTGAATATTCAGCACTCAATGATTGTGACACTTTAAGTACAAATTTCACTATATACAACTTGCGTAACTGAAATACAAAACTAGGATATTTTTAGTGCCTATTTTATTTGATTCCGTCTATAGTGTTTATACATATATTATGTCTTGGTCTCACCAACTAGAATTAATAATAAAAATAATAAGCGTTGCGTACTATTAACGCTTCTAAATGCATTTTTCTTCGTCAACTGACTTAAGTTCTAATTACTCTATTTTTTGTCTTCTTTCGTCACTACACCATTTGGTCAAACATTTAAGAAAATAACACATCATTTTACAACTTTTTTGTTTAAACCTTTGTATGTGATAATTCACTTTTTGTGCATAACTATGATATTTAGTTAGTACCTATTCCGTTTAATTAATTCCGTCTAAATTGTTTATTAATATGTCGTGCTTAACCTTCTTGCAATAATAATATAAATAATAAGCAGTACCTATGCTTCATGTGGGATAAGTCATTTATTATAACCTGAACCAGTATTTATTTCCTTAACATATTTTTTCCCCACTATGTAGTCACGTAGAAATTTATTCGACTCGCCAATTACCTTATGCACATTGCTATTTTTTTTAAACAACCACGAATATTCATATTATACGAATATTATATTTATTTGTATTGTATTGTATTGAATATTAATAATAGATACCTATCTGATATATTCTGTTACTGTTGAAATTAAATATCCAATTATCCACCTACCTAAAGATCTTCTATTCGTCCTGACAAATGTATCAAACCAACTTTACGAATGTCTCCTGATCTAATAAATAAATTGAAAAATGATTGTGTAATAAAATAATTGTATTATAAATAGAATAATCCTAATGGAATTTCAGTCAATAACAAAATTTATAATTAATAGTTTTTGATGTAAAATACATTTACCTCGTTTATTTTTAATATAATCCCAAAATAAGAACAGTCACAAAACCCTCAAAATTTGATGATTTTTGAAATACTAATAACATAAATTAAACCCATTACACCTAGCTTTACCTTTACATATAATATAGCATCGATAATTATTTCTTCCTCTTTCAAATTTTTTATTCTTTCCTATATAAACATTTCACGTCCTACCATTTTCCAGTTACAAACTTTATTTTATAGTCTCTTTTAAAAATATAATTCAATAATTTTCTGGAGTGAATTTCGTTTACGCCTTAACCTATAGGGTAAAAATAATGTAATCTATTCTCGGTCTATTTAATTTGTAACCAATTTCACTTTATCACCAATTTACTCCTACCTTGCCATATCTAATTGTTGTCAGATAAATACTATTTTAATTTTACACATTTCCTGTCCATTAATTAATTTTTTAATTAACGATAACATCACTTTAGACTTCATGTGGTATTTTTCGATTTTCCTTGTATTATGATGAAAATATGCCATTTGCCTAAAGTATCAATTGTATCAAATGCATTCGGTTAAAAATATGTTTCAGTAACAATCAATGACCCTCCCTAAATATTTATTAAATTTTATTAATCTTATTTATAATAAAACAGTTCATGTTCAAATAATTCAAATTTTCTCTTTTTACCATACCTAATTACCTAAGAAAGAAAACGAATTAAAATTTCCCTGAATGTGCGAATTTTTGGAAAATTTAAATAAATCTAACTATCTCCGTCCCATTAATTAAATTTATTCGATACATATATGTAATAATAATAATGTTCACTTGTCTTCTCATTATGTACCTATATTTTTCCTGCTACCACACATTTTCATAAATACATATATGTATGTACCTAACGAATTTTACACCTACTAGATTGAACAAATTGAACATTCCTCGTTCTCATTTTTATGCAATAACGCTACGATTATTTAGGATAAAAAACCAATGCCGATATATCATTTTATTCACTCTATTGCATATTAATTACGTAATCTGAAAACCGTATTTATTTTCATTATTTCCAACCCTTAGATTTAGGATAAACTAAAATCTGTAAATATCGTATATGTATGTACTCTACATTTATTTCTTGTTTTTTGATATTAATTACTTATTTGGATAAATTAAAATAAACGAACACATAAATTATGATCTAATCAACTTTTATATTTTCTTTCATTTTATAAAATACTTATAATATTTCATGTTGTATTATAATTCTTCAAAATATTATGTTATTTTTATGAATATCCTAAAGATAAAAATTTTACTTTTCCTACTTAATAACCTAAAGATTTACGGTATTCATATTTATTACCTTACAACAGTTGAATATGATAATTTCCATACTTTTTTATTAAACAATTTAACGTCCTTATTAAACTCTTCAATTTCATTGCACAATTTGCACAGTAAATTATAAAATGGCTTTGATTGTTGAATATTTCATACCTCACTTTTTTTTTCATTGCTACATACGTTAGGATACTTACAAAAACTTTCATAGATTAAATCTTTTTTTATATTCTAGCTTCTGGACATAATACTTATATATAATTCCATGTCTTGAGCAATTCACATTATTTCCTTTTTGTACATAATTATCTCAGAATGAAACCAAAACTGTTTCTCATAAAAAATTTTTTTTCTTACAACTCCAAAATTTTGTTAGGAGAAATATTTGCCTATTTCATTGTATATCCACTTGTCGTTTCCTTAGTAACTCTATTACATTATTATTTCATTTTTAAGGATCAACCCTTTCTATAAAGACCACCCACATTTCCTTTTTCCTTTACCATGCCTGCCACAAAAAAAAAAAATTACTGTTACCAGTTTGAAACTTTTCCATCGTATAAACAATAAAATGCCTAGGTGTTTTATATATATAATCAATTAGAATTTCACACCGTTAGTTCTTTTTCGTTGCCTTTTTCTGTCACATAGATCTCCTATGAGTTGTATCTTTCCTCCTACCACACCTATTTTAAAGTAAAAATACTTTTCATTTGCCGTTGATTGCGCTTAATGTTTTACGATAAAACCGTCTATATTGTATTTCATTTCCTTCTACAATCAATATTGTCATTATGTTTCGTTCATATCTAAAACCCTGTGATCCCGTACAATAATTATATTTTACACTACATGCTCTTAATTTATGTTTGTATTACTTTTGTTATATTTACAGACCTTACGAATAATGTTTACACTCGAGTCTTAGGTTATATAACCTTTTTGAGACATATTTACTACATTTAATATTTTCCATCCTATTTCCTTTTATTTCCTTTATATAATTCATAATTGTATTGTTTCATATCATAAGTTATACTTTTTATTTATTACACTGAATAGTACGTTCGGATAAAATTAATTTCACATAACCACCTCTAATCTTAGATTCTTCCCTTTCATAATTGCTATTTATTCGTAAAGTACCATGTACATTATAATAACATTTATATTTCACACAGGAAAGTGCGCTCTTCCTTTCTATTTATTTCATTTTATATTTTAACCACATACACGGTAGAACGAAGCCAATATTCAGTCATCTTCCCTAAGCGCCTCCTCTCACTAATTTCTTTAAAATTAAAATATTTTTTATTTTCCGTCATCTGAACTAACACATCCCTTCTACTTAATTTACGTAAAATATAAAATTGTAAAACACATTGTTTTTTAATGATAAGAGTATCCGTTCACCTTTTTCCTAGGACAACTACATGACTTGAACTACATCACATTATTATCCGATAACATAAATAATTTATAAAATTGTATAATCCTTTAGGTCAAAGCAGATTGTTTTTTTTCTATTTACGTCATCAATCATTATAATAATATAATTAATGTTCAATTGCCTTTCCATTGTAGGTACTGTGACTACTGTGCGTCATTTATTTTCTTTTCTAGGTTTTCTAGGTAATAAACATTATATTTCATTTTCATAATACAAAATTATTAAAATAAAACAAATAAAAAACAATTATAGATTATTCTTCATGTTTTTGTACTTTTCCACACCTAATCTAACCTTATTTATCATATCTAAATGCCTTCGGCTAAACATATTTTTTTTAAATAAACTATTTCATTTTATCTTCAATAGGTGATATAAATATCTCTTCCCTTTATTCATTTTTAAGACATAAAGACCACTCGAACAGCTTTTCCGCTTTCCACATATTTTCCCTTCATTGCCGTACTCAATTTTGAATTTCTTTTCCACTTATTTGATTTGCGAATTCTGCTTTTTACGCTCCTATTATAAATTATTGTCATCCGTCTCTAAACACCTTAACAATTATTGCTTAATATAATCATAGAATATTCGGTATAATATAATGGTATATTAAAAACAATTTCAGCTCCATTCTGCATACACTGAAATTCATTTCTTCCTTGCCAACACATATGTGATATAATTTTAAAAAATACTGTACGTCCTGTTTATTTTATTTACGTTTATTAAATTTTTTGCTCTTATACCTACTGAAAGTTTTTTTACACAGTTTCGTTTGGTTGGAAAAATTAATGATGCCTAATAATCATTTTATATTTTTTTTATAGAGCTTTGATTTTACGCAGGTATTTATTCCATTTGTAAATTACACATATTCCTTAGACACAGACCAATTTTCCCTAGTATGAAATTCCCTTCTACTATTAGAAACATTTATATTTTCCTGATTCACCTTTTATTGCATCTGTTAGTACGATACATTTCTGTGTTTAGCTTTTTATATTGACATTTTTTTAAACCAAATCACTATTCAAAAGAGTATTGTTACAAATTTCACTCACCAATTTAGATCTGTTTCAATTTCTTTCAACTTTTTATATATACATATGATATTCTATATTTCCGTCCACTCTTAGTTATGTAATATGTACCTATTCGAGTTGTAAGTTTTAAGCCCTACGCTCTAACAAAATACATAAAGAAAAATCACAGGATGAAACCAATTGTATTCCCTAAATACTATGTACCTATTTGTTTACTTTTTAATACCAATAATCAGTTTTATTCGTTTCTCTGTTTTCATTTTTATATTGCATAATTTTCCTTAAAACTAAATCACTCTTCAGAACAGTTTTCGTACAAATTTTGTCTAATCTCTTCGGTATTTTTCCTTAAATTTTGGAAAAAATTAATCCCCTGTAATAAAAATCAAAACCAATTCTTTTCACTACTATTTAAGTCAATTTATTTTCCTATTGAATGTATAAGTTATGTTCCGAGGGTTACAATGTTATTTCAATAATTATCATTTCAACATTATTTCAATAATAGATTTCAGTGTTGTATATAAATCCATAAAGTAATAAAACCAATTATTGTGCCCCTAGAACTCGAAAATTCTGGCCGATTTAGATCTGTTTCAATATAAATGTCATAATTTCTTTCAACTTTTTATTCTTATTAATATCGTCATATATTTTCTTTAAACCAAATTGATTTGACTTCAATGGCTATATTATGTGAAATGTCGATTTTTTATGATATTCTAATTTCCATCCATTCTTAGCTTTTTAATATATACCTATTTGAGTTTATTATTTAAGCCCTGCGCTCTCACAAAACACATAAAGAAATATCTGAAAACAAGTTTAGTCCCTAATTATTCCTACCTATTTGTTCAATTTTTTTAAATACAAATAATCACTTGGGTAATGTAACCAATAATACCATATTTCCACGTCAGACTCTCTTTTACCCTGTTTATTCAGATCATTTTTGCATGATAAAATCGTCCGTAGGTACGTTGCATATATAAAGCCGTCTTTCTATGTACCTGCGATGTATATTTTATTTTATTTATATTCCTACTCTTACGACGAATTATAAATACGTAAGTTATGTAGTAACTGGTCATATTTTCCTTACGTTCTTTTGTACTCGTATTTATAAATATTACCTACTTATTAAATTAACATAAATACTTACTACTTAGTACTTACGTAAATACGTTATACAAAATTCTCATTGTTTCTTTGAATTATTCTTCCGATTTCTTCGTTTTAGAATTATAAATAGAAGCTTGGTTCTATGTTCCTAACCTACTTGACTTTATGCTGTCGTTATTTATGCCTACCTACTTACAATCTTTGTTGAGATCTCAACGTATGTCTTCTAAAATTATACCTACTAAGTATTTGTAGGTACTATGGTCGAAGTATTTTTAATGAATAGGTGAACGTATTAAATAGTTCTTTTAACATTTTTTTGCTAACAATACCAGTTTTAACACAAAAAAATCAGAATTTAATAGCAATTACCCCAAAGCAAATCATAACGTAACGTAAAGAAGTATTAAACTTGTTCCAGAGCATTTAGTAATTACGGATAAGTAATAAAATATATTACTATCGACCATAGCACTTCAAAAAACGTAATCTAACCATATGTATACATAAATGATTACAGGAAACCAAAAACCGGCCTGTTCTAAACCCAAGGTCACGCCTTGCAAATTACTACGCAGTCACTAACTCAAACTGCGCATTTAGCAAAAATTACTTGTTACCTTGAAAAACTCAATCAAATATTTGAAAACAGTATAATATATAATAATTGTGTTTAAACACGTACCTTATATTTCTTATCCTTGCGTAAGGCCCTCCTTATCCAATAACATAGTTAAATACCGGGCGATGACGGCACGATGTCGGATACCAAATTCCTCCTGATTTTTCGACTGCCTATATCCATATTCCAATGATATTGTAATAATAATTCCTTGCTTACTCTTAGCCTATTTTCTCTACCGTTGTTATTCCTATATGGTACGACCTCTCTACTAGCGTATTTTATTGTGTCTGGCGGGGCGGACGGCCCCCACGTCTATTTATACACTACCGGCTACGACGTGGAACGTTCTCGATGCAGAAAACACCACCAATTTCAGAAGTCGGCCTAATACTTTACACTCACATACAGACGCAAGTTTTAATTTTAGCCGCGTAATAATTGCAGTTATTATGGTGCTATCCCTTTCATTCCTAATACATCTTTCAGTTTGTGAGACAGAGACAAAATATTTTTTCTAGAAAGGTCTTATACGCCTGCGTGAAAACTGGGAGTAGAAGAGTGTGGTGCTATACAAGGGAACGGGACAAAAGTATAGACGAGGACCATTCTAGAAGTTATCTCCTGCAGCAATCAATAATGTCTTGAAACTGCAGTGGAATTTTTTAACATCGATTAAATGAGTAGGTACCTATTTGTTTTGCATTAGAATTACCTATACCTATAATGATTATCTTACCACAAATATGTTCATAAACAAGCAATGATATGTATTCATTTGTGTGTAAGGATCATATTTAATAAGTTGATATATTAGGATAGGAATTTATAATTAAGTAGATATTTGATAACTATTAATGTATAACTATCAAAGTTGTTAGAAAATGTTCAATAAGAGTGACCAACGCCTTCTTACTGCCCATGCAAGCGTAAACAAACGATGCGCTAAAAATACCGGTTGGCAATAAAAGAACCTTAGTAATAATAATGTGTATAAGTATATCAATAAAATAAGAACCTTAGTAAATATGAAACGAAGTTATTTGAGGTAATTTATAAAGTTACTATACTTAACTATACGTTTAACTAACAACATTAAGAATTTATAAAAAAAAAATCAATACTTTGATATACACATATACATATCCAGAGTTGGTAAATTGCATAATATTGTGTAATGTATTCCTGATCTCATGATCTGACGCATTCCACCAATACGTCATTATATAAAACTAATATATCGTGAAACTACAATTACAATAGCTATGATGTCACGGTCAAAAAAATTGGTGACCTCATTTATTAACCAATTTGGTGCAATGTGGCTTACCTTCGTCCACGCCATTTTATAAGTCAGGTTAGGTTTATGTACTCACGTTTTGAGAGAACATGATACAATAACATTTTATTTAGGTCGCAAACTGTCTTATTCCCGCAGGATTTTTTTTACATTGTATTTGTAATCACAAGTTTAATAAAAGTAACAATTAACTAACTAACAATTATTCAAATGTCACCACGCGGATAAATTCTGTCAATGTTCTGCCTAAACGAAACGAAAATTAAAGTCAAAGCCTATAAGGAAGTCCGCAATGAATTGAGGTGGTCCTTATAAATAGTTTTGGTTAAGTTAAATGCCCGATGTGTTAGAAGTACAATTACTTAGATGATGGAATTTAGAAGCACGAGATAGTTATCTTTATGACGAATTGACGACCATGCGGCCGGAGAGGCCTTTTTAGGAGGTTCTTGTTTACTACGCAGATCTATTCAATCTTTGCGTTCGTTAACATCAGGCACAAACATTTTTGGTGCACCGTTTTTGCGAACGGGTTTTGCGGGTTAAATATACGTCATTAAAGGCAAGTATTTAGGTAACATCGTTGTATAAAAGGGTAAAGATAACATAAGATGATAAGAATAAAATTCTTCCTTATTAAGCAACCTTTTGTGATTCATGGTTCAATCAGGATTTATTTGTATAGGTAAATTAGGTAATATAATACAACCATTTCATCCCAAAAATAATCGCTGACTTTATTAGGAGACGTACATACCTACGGTAGGTGACGTAGGTGTAGAGTAACTATAGCGTAGCGTACCTAACGCCTACGTGACGCATCGCACATACCTATTCTGCCTTCCACATTCAAAAGTTTACAAAAAGTTACCTACTATTTAGTGATTTTATTTTTGATCATCCCTTTTGATAGTCTCAGTACTCTCAGTAGGAGTCATAAGTACGAATTTAGAAAACATGAGAGCATTCGACACCAAAATAACTGAATAGGTACCTACGTGTTGCATTCGTAATAACACTCCTATTATACATACAAATTACATGCATACGCATTACAAAGAGTAGCATAGCATGGACTAAAAATATCTAAAAGGCCCTTATTTTGCTTCAAATCGTCCAACAAAACCGAGTTACCAGAATGATTTTACCACCACTAGTATTTCTTTCTAAGAATATTCGTTTAATTTAAAAGTACTGCAAATAACCTTGGATTCCCACCCCTGGTTTACTGGATTATTATTATAGCTACAGCAGCTGCCACCGCTTTTATAGAAATTACCCCATGGTCAGACAGAACCTATACAAAAGATATTATTATTCTCACCACGACGGGTATGCAGTATGATATAGATATAGGTTACTATTACACAATGACTGAAATTATTTTAGAATTTTTTACCTCGTAGGACGCGAAGTCTATACATATACTCGTGCCTACTTGTGTACCTACAGTCCTATACATACTTATTATGATTATTATGATGGGATTTTAGGATGCCACACCGCAGCACCTCGACACATATTAATGTGAAATAGGTACTATGGTGGCCGCGGTAGTCACATAATTACACAACTAATTTTACTCCGACTACCTGGACAGGCTTTACTTTTTTAGGGTTCCGTAGTCAACTAGGAACCCTTAGTTTCGCCATGTCTGTCTGTCCGTCCGTCCGTCAGTCCGTCCGTCCGCGGATAATCTCAGTAACCGTTAGCACTAGAAAGCTGAAATTTGGTACCAATATGTATATCAATCACGGCAACAAAGTGCAAAAATAAAAAATGGAAAATATGTTTTATTAGGGTACCCCCCCTACATGTAAAGTGAGGGCTGATATTTTTTTTCATTCCAACCCCAACTTGTGACATATTGTTGGATAGGTATTAAAACATAAATAAGGGTTTACTAAGACCGTTTTTAGATAATATTAATATTATCGCTCCTAGAGGAAAAAAAAGTGCGTCCCCCCCCTCTAACTTTTGAACCATATGTTTAAAAAATATGAAAAAAATCACAAAAGTAGAACTTTATAACGACTTTCTGGGAAAATTGTTTTGAACTTGATAGGTTTATTAGTTTTTGAGAAAAATACGGAAAACTACGGAACCCTACACTGAGCGTGGCCCGACACGCTCTTGGCCGGTTTTTTTTCTACTTTATATATTTGAGATTGCTAAGCGCTGGTAGCCTAGCGGTAAGTACGTGCGACTTTTGTTCTGGAGGTCGCGGGTTCGAACCCCGGGTCGCACCAATGAGTTTTTCGGAATTTAGGTGCGAAATGTCATTTGATATTTGCCAGTCGCTTTTCGGTGAAAGAAAACATCGTGAGGAACCAGAACCAGACTAATTCCAATAAGGTGTAGTTTACCCTTCGGGTTGGAAGGTCAGATGGCAGTCGCTTTCGTAAAAACTAGCGCCTACGCTAAAATCTTGGAATTAGTTGTCAAAGCGGACCCCAGGCTCCCATGAGCCGTGGCAAAAATGCCGGGATAACGCAAGGAGGATGATGATATATTTGAAATTGCTAGAAAATACTTAGTACCTATTATTTAAGTGTAGGTATACTTAACAACCTATTTTTATTTGTTACGTAAATATTTGATATTTAATGTTGATATTTTTTTCCCCGAGCAGCAACAGAAACCTCTAACGCTAATTATTAGTTAGTCACAACAACAAAAAAACACATAAGATAATAGTTATTTGTTATACAAGGGGGCAAAGTTGTATTTTAACGCCGAGTGTGGAATTGAAAAACGAGCAAGTGAAAGGATATATTCTATAGTTGAACCACGAGCGAAGCGAGTGGTTCGAGAATAGAATCCTGAACTTGCGAGTTTTTAACACACGAGAAGTAAAATACACTTGCACCCGAGTTTAACACGAAACTTTTCCCCTCACTACAGCGAGGAAACTACAACGCAAAAAAAATGCGTTTATCACTGCTTCCAGTAGTTCCACAGGTAAATCATCTTAATTACTAGATTCACCTACTTTTGTCAATTTTAAAGCAGTTAATTTGACTTTATTCAAGGTCAAATTACTTTACCCACTAGTGGATAAAATGCGTTTTTACCCGCTGGTATTAAAGGACAAAACACGTGTTTCCGAGCTAGTGAGGGGAAAAAGTTTGTTTTTATGCGCGAGTTTAAAATAGAATAATAATTATAAACAAAAAAAATTAAAGGCCAAAGGAAAGTCGAGTCTTTGCGTTGGAGGTCGAGGAAAATATAAATATCAATTAGATATTTATTTTCCTCAACACAATAAGTCTATCTAGTTTTCCTGTTAGAAATATTTAAGGTTAGTGTAAAATGATTGTAAATAAGAAAAGATTATATAAGTATCGATACAAATATAAAATGCTTTAAAACCATAACCTGAACAAATAAAATGTGTTACATAGCACATCTGGCTTAAAAAGTCCTCAGATCCTCACTCAGGTTTATTGTGTGTGTAAATATAATGCATGACGTCAATGCTATTTTTCTTTCTCTATGACGCTCATAAACAGCTGGTCTAGACGAATTCATAATATTCATGTGATCTGCATGAAGCCTTTGAAGGCAAACTTTACTTGTTTAATGACAGCTGGTGGTGACATGGCTATAATTTTGTAACTACATTGGTCGCTTCATCGGTCGCTTTCATAAAAACTAGGGCCTACGCCGAATCTTTGGGATTAGTTGTCAAAGCGGACCCCAGGCTTCCATGAGCCGTGGCAAATGCCGGGATAACGCAAGGAGGATGATGATCGAACAAATTGGCGAAATATAGGTACTAACTAGGGAATGCAATCTCGACGAGATTGGGGCCCAGGCGAGATCTCGGGAATTCATGAAGCCAATCTCGCGAGATCTCGCCAATTTCGAGATCTCGCGAGATTGGCCGGTTTGTAGGTTTATTCTTGTAAATAATCACAATATAGCAATGAATAGGGATAAAAATAATAAGAATGATTGGTATTATGAAACAAATATTTATCTTGACTATTTTTTATACTATTTTAATGTATTTTACCTTGTTTAACATAAATTATGTATCTCACAACTCACAATATATTTAAAAAAACTGAAGTATGGATTATCATATAAGAAAATAAAATAAAATTATTATTCACGAGTGAGTAAAAAAACGAAGCGTGCCAAAATCGGCAAATTCGAATTCGTTGCCATGCCAACAGTACACAGAAGAGACTATTTAAAAATTCCTTAACGTATCGCTTTCTTAATGAAAGGATAAAAATTTAACATTATAAAAGTCAAGGTTATCCCTACCATCATTAAATATACCCACATAAAACATTAGCTATACTCAATTATGTCTCGTTGACTACTAATAAATTACATAAAAATATTAGGCTACCAATACAATACGCTTCTTAAACACGACAGTTAAACATGAAACTAAAATATAAATTGAAAACAGAAATATAGATGTATAGCAATAACATAATATTATAATACAATTATAGAAGTGGGACTATTTAAAGAACAAATAAAAAAATATAATAAAATAATCTGATCTTTTGAGTGTAAAACAGAAATTGATATAGGTTGACTAACAAACGACAGCCGTAGTATAGGCTTCTGCTCTCTGCTCGATATCCAACAAAACTGCACGAAAATTCGTTAAATTCGTAAAATAGATGTTTATATAACGTGTTACACCAGCCACTGAAAACCTCAGACACCCAGACTTTTATTATTTAGAGTTAGTCTAGAGAATTTATTGTTAAATCTGTGTATTATTTCCAAAGATATTGCTGTTTCTTTTATTTTAGAAATTCTAGTTGATTAGTAACTCTACGTTCGTTGATTACGTATGTGTGACGTTAGTGTATCGTCATGGTCCACAGTGTCCACACAGATTACTGGCAATTCGTAATCTTTATTGCAAAGACAAAGGCTTTAGGTATCCTATCAATTGTCAGTCGATAAGGCGACAGTTCGTTACAAATTATAAGAAAAACAGCCCTTATACAGCCCTGAAATACGATAGTGACACTGGCAACTGACATTCGCTTTGTAGTATTAGGAACTGCACTGTCGTATTTTTGTCATGCTAAATTGAACTTTATCACTGAGCCAGAAGAGCGAGCTTTTGACAAGTCAATCTTTAATAAAAACAAACAGCCAGTATTAAAAAAGTGCCAAGTAGATTCCTATGCAAACCTCTATTAATGATACAGTACAGTAGTACCCGTTGCGTTTGTAACTTTAAGACCCGGCACGTAAAAAAAAACTAAATACAAAAAAACAACCTACATTAAAATATAGCCTAATCGATTCTACTCATGATTCTGAACAAACGGTTTTCAGGTTTTCAGTGGATGGTGTAACACGTTGTATACACACAGCCATAAGTGTTATACCATAATGAATGGCGAATCATGCAAATTGCCCTAACACCCCCCGAATTCTTTCGAAACGTCTTTCTCTACGTCTACGTCTTTCGAACTGTCATTCGTCATTCCGAACATTTGACTGAGATAGGTAAATTACTGAGTGGAATAAGCGAGTTGAATCTGAGTAGAGATCTAGATCTCTACTGAGTTGATGAGTTCAGTCAAATGATATAATAGTTCATGCCTGTTCATGCGCCTGTAATTGTAACTCGGTTGTAATTTGATTTCCTACGGGACAGGCATTGCCTAGTGTAGGAATCACGCCAACTATTGGTAAGGCACAAAAGGTTTGCTTTTCAAATTCACTGTTCTTTAATTTAATGTTGTGTGTATGTATATGAATTTGTAAAGTTGAATAAATATGTTTTATGTTTAGTTTTTATGTTTTATATAAATCAATTACAACTTGCGAATGAAATATGTCTAGTAAGTTCGCGAGGGTCGAATAAGACGTTTTATGATTGAGTTCAATCTCGTTGATCTCGCGAGATCTCGTCGATTTTTCAGCCGAGATCAATCTCGCTAGAAATAACCGAGATCTCGTACAAAAGAGATCTCGCGAGAACGAGATTGCATTCCCTAGTACTAACATTGAGATAGTTTATATCTAATATATACTTATGGTTACACATTGCATAATTATGAAATTCTGAAAGGAGATGATACCTCCCAAAAATAATATTTAGGTAGGTACCTATTTCAAAATCATAGTTAAGAAAAAAGGTCATTCGAATTCGAAACCACGTGGCTAAAATTTCGTAGAAATCAGGCATTTCAAATTAATTTTCCAACCTAATCAAAACGGTTACGATTTACGAATTCGTATTCCACGTTTTTCGTTATCAGATTCACAAACACAATTGCCATTATACCTACAGCCGAAGTAGTTGCAATAAAACATGCTATTCAAATGGAAAAATGCATAACAAAAGGCATTCGACACCGATATCCTTTCTTATCCTACATACCGAATGTCACGTCACGTGTAATCACAAGCAAATAACTTAAACATAGTATTTAGTTTATATTTCGTATTATTTATACAAATTAAATACAATGGATCTTATGCAGATCTGCAGTATAATTAACGTTGTTTTCACCACACCAACTGTTAAAAATCAATTTTGCTATTCGAAAACGGATAGCAAAATTGCTTTTTTTGCATAAAGTAATTTCATACAAATTTTAACTTGATGCCTGCTTGAGCTGGCTGGTAGAATTTACCTACAAATATTTATTTTGAATCTTAAATATTGAATAGATTGCTGGATTTGATTTAGTCTGATGTTTTATAGTTAGTATTTTGTTCGTGTTGGTGTGATGAAAAATTTTGTATTTTAGTCGGTAGCAAAGTTTGTTTTTTAACCTACGTGCCTTTAAATCCTCGCAACGCCTAAGATTCCACTTTTTGAACCACTCGCTACGCTCGGGGTTAAATATTAGAATCTTTCGCTTGCTTGGGTATCAATACTGGCAGGCTGGCTTGGTCAGCTTCAGGACTACATTCTACAGTTTAATTTCTTAGCTTCTGACACAAGCCCCAGTCGGCTTTATATTACAAGCAAACTGTGTACCTACTACACACACAATGAAGTCACTCGACGTCACACAAGTGGTATGATCTAACAACATACAATCAACATACAATCACGCCTGTATCCCATAAAGGGGTAGGCAGAGCACATGAAACTACTAAAGCTTCAGTGCCACTCTTGGCAAATAAGGGGTTGAAAGAAAACGAAACTATGGTATGATCTCATGCTCCAAAACCAAATATCGAGTAAGTAGTCGCTAAAATTGCTACCAAGACCCACGCTTGTATTACATTTTCCCGATACCTAGGTACATAGTCAATTTATAACGACGTTTCTACTTATAGGTATGGTTCATTCAATTGAAACGTCATTTTGGACATAGACATATCCGATCCCTATCGAGTATAGAGCTAATTTCAGACATAATTATAGTTCGAATCGGGCTGATTGTCTTGATTTCTTAACAAAATTCCCTTCGAGCATTTGAAGCAATATAACAAGAATCTTATCATTATAAAAATATAAGTAATAGCATGGTTGATGGTTGGTATAGGTTTCACGTGTCTCCCGTCAAAACATACTCGTACGAGTAAAAGGAACAGGGGGGTTACCATGACGTACTAAAGACGTTCAGTTTAGGTTGAGAGAAAGGGACACAGCTATAGCAGTTACAAAGCTCCGTCCCTCTCTCTCAACCTAAACTGAACGGCTTTAGCACGTCATGGTAACCCCCCAGTACGATCGGCCGGAGACTCAGACAACCTAACGGCCTTTTACAAATGTGACAAACACGTAGATACTTGCGTTCAATAGGTTTCGAGTTGTGTAGGGGCAGAAAGTAGCCAATGGTTTCATGTTATTTTACACACAGCTGCCGCGGTGCCAGCTGTTTTTTCTCTAAACTTGCCTGTATTGCAATATTTTCAGTTGAGGCATGCTCATACGGGGAATGTGCTCTGTTCACATGAATCCTCAAGCTTCAGTGTTAAAAGAAAACGGAGTTAGGATATTGCAGTAACAGGTTGCCAGCACGTGAAGCACATCACCCACACCACAGTGGAAACCAAAGAATAGTTATTTGTTATACAAGGAGGCAAAGTTGTATTTTAACGCTGAGTGTGGAATTGAAAAACGAGCAAGTGAAAGGATTCTATAGTTGAACCACGAGCGAAACGAGTGGTTCGAGAATAGAATCCTGAACTTGCGAGTTTTTTAACACACGAGAAGTAAAATACATTTGCACCCGAGTGTAACACAAAACTTTCATTTCACTACAGCGAGGAAACTACAACGCAAAAAATGCGTTTATCGCTGCTTTCAGTAGTTCCACAGGTGGTAAATCATCTTTATTACTAGATTCACCTACATTTATCAATTTTAAAGCAGTTAATGTGACTTTATTCAAGGTCAAATTACTTTACCCACTAGTGGATAAAATGCGTTTTTACCCGCTGGTATTAAAGGACAAAACACGTGTTTCCGAGCTAGTGAGGGGAAAAGAATATAGTTAAGTAAGTAAAAGTCAGTAAACTCCTATAGCCTCAATTGGATTCTCTCTTATTCACAAGAGTTCAACGACACCATAATGGAAGCGAAAAAATGAATGGGCCTCTTACCAAGTTTGCAATACATAGCATAATAACGGTATAATGATTTATTATTCCTCATACGCTTTGCAATTGCTTTATAATCAAGAAGACACGAATTTCTAAACCTACACCGTAATTTCCGATTGGCAAATGCGCTAAAAAGGGAACTAAAAAGGCGTTCCACCCGTTCCACCAAAAGGACTCCAAAGAGCACGTAAAGGGACGTCAAACTGACATAAAAATTATACCTTCCTTCGATATACAAACTTGCCTATAAGGCCTGAGATACACATGCCTGTAGCTTGCACAACTGGCATGCCAATCACGTACTTATAAAATACTTGCATGCCAGTTCATTTGCCAGTAATTTTGTATGCGGCTGGCATGCCAGTTGTGCAAGCTACAGGCATGTGTATCGCAGGCTTAAATCCTATCATTATAGGTATTACAATCCTAAATTCTAACATTTTGCGATTATGTCCGTGGAAGGATATAGGTATTCAGGCAGATCCTCAGGTTAGATTTGAATCAACGAGTTTTTGCGGGTGGTTAATTTCCTAAACCTATCTATTATCATGCATGGTTGACTAGCTTTGCTTTTCCTTTTCATATCCACTTGGGAATTCTGAGAAGCTCAATGGGAAAAAACTTCGTGCACGTAAAGATTTCTTACTAGCCTCAGTGCTGAGAACCTAGCGCGAAAAGCGAAGTACTGTCTCTGTCACTCTTCTTAGGCCTTCAATGAAATAAAAGAGATATGTAAATGTACGATTTCTGAATTATTGGTTATAAGGTACTTATTACGCCTAAGCAACAACAGTCGCCATTGCGCGGCTCAAACGCAGCAATGCAAATATAAATGGCGTCTAAGCACGATATTGAATCGAAGGTTCCTAAGAAGACATCACGTATCATACCATTGATACAAACGGTTATGAATCTTATGTTTCAATATTTTCAATTGTTGATACAACATAAACTTGCGCCTGAATTCCCCAATTGCCAAGTTTCAGAACCACTCTTTGTAAGGGGTTGAAAGAAAATGAAATCGTGATAATGCAGTAACAGGTTGCCCATCTCCAACAAAACAATTGAACCCATTGATATGTAAAACTTTAAGGTACAGCGGAGCAAATCATTTTTTCCATTAAGTATAACATTTATTACACTATGATGCGTGTTGAGTTCTACATAGAGATGGGTAGTGAGTAAATACTCAAGAGTAAATATCGAGTAAATACTCAGTATTTACTCAAAATACCCGTATTTACTCGTTTTTACTCAAATTGGTGGGTATAAACTATTTCGCGTGCTGAAATGGAAATACAAATTAGAAATATTGGTGTATTTTGTTATCGGCTACTAAGTTAAGTAATCAAATTTATATGAATTTTAGTTTAAAGACGTGCTCTCCATACATGTAACTATTTTTCACAAAAATAAAATTCAGAAATTACCAGTGTGTTATACATCATCTGATAGGTCTTTAAAAATTAATTGAATGTTTCTAAAAAAGTTTTTTAATAATATGAACAGTTTTGGAATAAAACGATAATTAAGGCCGAAATAATATTTATACCTTTATAACTTTCGAATTCGTTGTTGGAAAAATATCCAGAAACCGTCAAATTATTGCCCATATAATACAAAACACAAAACTAGTACTTTAAACGTCACCAGCTGAGCCATTTTTGAGTTTTCTTCCCTTAATAAAAGGTCGTAAGTGCCACATTAACAATCACTTCCGAACGTCATGCCGTTATCTTGAACACCAATTTAATTTAAGTCTCATACTTTTACTGTAAATACCTGCTTTTTTAAAACAAAACTGCTAACTAAACATTATCACTATTTTTTTCTCACAATGATTACCTGTTTTTCGACAAACTAAGACTCCCATAAGCTTCTAATAATATAAATCTCACATAAAAATGTCCACACAGTTAAAATAAACACGATTAAGTACTTAAATCTCATTTTTTAAATTATTTTTAGGTAACAGTTTCTACTCACCCAAATGAGTAAATACGAGTATTTACTCGGTGCTTTGAGTAAATTACGGGTAAATACTCAGTATTTACTCACCCCTACCCATCTCTAGTTCTACATGTATCCACTGAACACGCCTACCATGTATAACCGGTGGACACTCTATTTAATAATGTAAAACATGGAAAAAATGGACCAGTTACATTTGCCGCTCAGTCGAGATTTGCCCCGCTGCACCTTAATCATTTTAAGTTTGTTAAACGTGATCATTGCAGTAAAAGTAGCCAAATTCTAGATTTTAATATAACTTGATGGAGTGGCTGTAGGTACTGATAGCTAATGTTCTGTATTTGATGTAGGCAAATTAGGGATAGGATTTTGGCCATTGAGATAATATAATTGATGTTAATAGTACCTAAACCCCCCCCCCCCGTTCTGATGTCCGTGTTGATGCCCGTTGCCCGTGTAGTGACGGGTTAAGAATTTCACCACCCCCATTCTTCCGTGGATGTCGTAGAAGGCGACTGTGGGATATGGGGTAAAATGTGGCATAGGCGAGAGGCTAGCAACCTGTCACTGCAATGTTACGTTAGTTTCGTTTTCTTTCAACCCCTTGTTTGCCAAGAGTGGCACTGTAACTTTAGCAGTTACGTGCTCTGCCTACCCCTTTTATGGGGTACAGGCGTGATTGTAGAGTTCAAAAGAGATATTATTTTATTTAGCAGTTTACCAAGTGATTTGTAAAACGGCCTCAAGGTAGACAATAAGAATAGTTGGAGGTTACTCTAATTGGTGCGAAACTAATCATTCGTAGCCAATAAACTTTTTACTATAAAACACTACTAATTCATTGAGAAAAAACGCCAAATCTAATATAACAAGATTAGTCAGGATAGGCAATAGGTACCAATCTAGGAGACTTGTTTTTGAGAAAATATGCACGTTGGCATATTAAATGTCAGATTGCACTGCACACATAAATAAAATAAATTTAGCTGGGCTGGGCAACTAGGCACTAACTTCCTTAATCGAATTGTTATTGAAGTGTTTGGCTTACGGTATTTTCACAGCGATATGTATATCCACATTATCTATTTTAGTGTCATGATAAAGCTCTTACAAAAAATATAATTCTTGCGAACTTAAAACGCCCATGCATCACCTATCCGGTTCGAAGGACCAAAACGGACTTCTACAATTCAAACTTTCGTTGGTTACATTAAATTTTTCCATTAATTATTAAGTCTATAGGTACGTGACGTTGCCGACTAATTCACCCTAACTCAATAAATACTAACATTAGCCCATATAAACAAACAATCCTCTTATATTTATTTTCTAATAAGAATGCAATGGACAGAATCAAATAAGTTTGCAATCCGAACAAAACTGAAAGTATTGAAACCGTCTTTCCCTCGGCGAGTGATTGGGCAAGCCTGAAAGTTTGAACTTATACATTATATTTTTTGTTAGCTTTCTGTCAAGACAGCAAGGTCGCAGTGCTCCAATAGTCCCAATTCAGTTGGCAGACTAAACGGTATTGGAATTTAATGTAGATTAGACGTGAAATTTTATCGATATATTAAATAAGAAATGTTAAAAGTGATAATACTAGCCGTGCTCGCGGTTGCAAATGCCAAAGTGCAACAAAATGTCGCGTCACAGCAAATTATTACGTTTAAACAGAAAACGGGGGTGAGTTCATACTTATCTGTAAAATGTAATTACGATATATTTTTTTAAGGATATTTAATAATTACGATTTAATTATACGGCCATGATCGTACAAAAAATAATATTTACTTATTAGGTACCCTCTTGCGTGTCGCGATTAGTTTCGTACGCGGATCCACGTTCCAGGACACGTTTTTAATACAACAAAACTGTTTGTATATGTATATTCTATTTAACTTGCTGCGCATAGTTCTGCAAACATGCATGGTTAATTTTCAACGTTAAAAAGATTTTTGGGCCCTTTTCTACGTATTCTCGTTTAACGTAGTATACTTAGAAAATGGAATAATATCGATAAACTTCTCATGAATAACTTTAAAGTTCTTAAAATTAAAAGAATAGCATTTATTTCCGTTTTACATACTTATTTACTTACTAATATTTGCTTAGATAATTTGCATAGGTGTTGCATTGTAAAAGTACTCAGATAAGTGGCCTACTAACTAGACATTTTGTACCACGAACACGTCTCACTAACATCAAACTTCGTTCATTTTCAGAAACCCATAGGAGTAATGACTTCGAGCGCAGGAGCGCCTATAGAATACAAAGAAGCAACAAATACACTAAACTCACCTTTGCTCTTCAACGAATACTTCATGGACTCTCTCACGCACCTGGTACGGGAGAGGGTCCCAGAACGCCTCGTCCACGCCAAGGCCGGCGGCGCCTTCGGGTACTTCGAAGTCACCCACGACATCACCGACATCTGCAAAGCCAAAATGTTTAGCCAAATAGGAAAGAAAACACCCGTCGCTGTCAGATTTTCTCCAGTTGTAGTTGAACGGGGAGGAATAGATACATCCAGAGATGCTAGAGGATTTGCCATCAAATTTTACACAGAAGACGGAAATTTCGACATCGCTGGATTTAATACACCAATCTACGTTTATAAGGATCCTCTACTATTTACTGCTTTCGTGCGAACTCAGAAACGTAACCCGGCTACCAACCTAATGGATGTTAACATGCTTTGGGACTACTTGACTCTGAGGCCAGAAGGCTTGTATATGTTTTTGCTCGTTTTCGGAGACCGTGGCATTCCTGACGGGTACCGCCACATGCCGGGCTTCGGAATTCACACATACCAGGTTGTCAATAAGCACGGAGAGTCCACTTTCGTTAGATGGCACTTTGTACCGGATGCGGGTATTAAAAATTTACGTTCAGAAGAGGCTAGCAGAATTGCAGCACAAGATCCTGACTATGCTACTAGAGATTTATATAATGCGATTGCCAATGGTAACCCTCCTAGTTGGAAAGTCAGCATTCAAGTTTTAACTTTAGATGACGTCAAGAAAGCAGGCTTTGATGTTTTTGACGTCACCAAAGCGCTTCCTTTAGACGATTATCCTTTGAAACCAGTGGGTAGATTTGTTTTGAACAAAAACCCTATAAATTATTTCGCGGAAATCGAACAATTAGCGTTCAGTCCCACGAATCTGATACCGGGAATACTTGGTGCCCCCGATAAAGTATTTGAAGCTAGAAGAATGGCTTATAGGGATGCTCAATATTATCGTTTAGGGGCTAACTTTAATAAGATACCAGTAAATTGTCCTATTCAAACGCAAGCCCTGGCTTATAACCGAGACGGGAGACCTCCGCTCAAGGAAAATGATCGTGATATTCCAAACTATTTTCCTAATACTTTTAATGGTCCCCAACCGTACAAGGATCCAAAACGGCCACAGTTGATAGAAATATACCAAGATCTGCCAAACAATTTTGACCAAGCGACTGAACTGTACACGCAAGAGATGACAAAAGATGAACGGAGTCGGTTGGTTGCAAATATCCTGTTCAGCTTGGGTGGGGCGGCGAAAAATTTGCAAGATCGAGCGGTGAAATTATTTACAGTAATACATCCAGATTTAGGTGGAAGGATTCAGAAAGGATTATTGGCTAATAGAACTCAAATTTATTATGAAGACTATGATTATTAACTACCTACCACAGCATCTACTTATGTATAATTTTATAATATTTTTTATAATTGAGATTGTCATTGAGTTTAGGCTATATTTTTAGAAATATTTATTTTATAGACAGTGTAGGTGTAGACTTTAAGTTAGCAGTGATTTGTAAGCTAATGTTTTTTTTTAATTTGTTAAGCTACTTACATGTATTGCGGACTGTGGTAATATAATGTCATGTATTTACAATCATTGAGGTTGATTTTAAGATTAAATTTATGAGAGCACAACACAAGGGCACACATTTTAGTCAAAATTACATTATAAAACTGTACCAAGTTTCAATCTAATTTAAATATAACGGTTAAGCAAGTATATAAAACATACGCACAATATCAATATTTTACAGACATCGAAATTGACAGAATACAGATACAAATGTTGCCAAATAAAAAAATAAATTCAGCATGAACTCAGAATAGCCATAGATTTACAGAATAACTATAGACCGTCAACCAAATCTTGTCACTAGAAAAAGGCGGCAAATTTGAAAAATCGCGGGCTAGCAACACTAGTTTTGAAAATCGGTGGATATTCGCGTGTCATTTGTATCTTATCTGTGGAAACCTCCACCTACGAAAAAGAGAAATAACTACCCTATATCCGTCCCTTTTTAATACATTATCTAATTCGTAAGGAAGTAAAGGATGAGTATACGCGTTTCATATGCTTTTTTTATTAGGGAGGCATTCCAATGCTGCAGGCCCAATGAGCGCCTTGAAAAAAAATTTCTGTGGCTGTTCGACGTACATTGCTGGTTTTTGTTCGTTTTATAGGGATACCATACTTTAGTTCGATGTACATTGCTACTGCCAAACTTTGGTTGACAGGCTATATCACTTGCGCCGTGTGCAAGAACCGTATATTTCAACACATTTCAACACATGGTTTTATTTTTCCTACGGCAACAATCCCTAAACGTCATTTCGGACAGGTTGACGTGACGTCAAGTTTTTATGCTCGCGCTCGCCGATCCTATACTGAACTAAATGAGCAAAGACCGATTCTAAGAGCACGGAAAGATTCAGTTCATTTCGGTCATTGATGGGATTTTATTCCTAACAGTTCATAGTTCGTGAACGACACAAGCCTAGTTTTTATGTTTGACTTGACGAAGTTCATTGAGGTGCGATGAGCACACAATTGTAGTGCTGCGTACTTGATGAAAGTTTATTAGACATAGATGATACTTTTTAGAAATTAAAGTGTTAATTTTTTCCTATTAAACATGGCGCCGAATTTCAGTAAAATCACAAGTAGGACCGATGTTAAAATCGCTCTCGCAGCCTCCGCTGCAATCGGAGCTTGGGCGATTAAAAACTCGCTCCAATCAAGGTGAGACCGACAATGTGATGTTAGTTAAGTGGTTTTCCATTTTATTGTTGACATGATAGTCAAGTGTTATGATATCGTTGAACCTAAGAGACTGCGAATAAAGAGAATTTAACGTTGTATTTTGCAGTCAAAGTAAACGAATTAGACCAGGTCGTTTATCGCCCGAAGAGCAGATTCAGTACATGATAAAGGAAAGGCATAAAAGGTCGCCTAAAGCACAAGTGGATGCCAGGTTTTTTGCTGAACTGAAGGCATTATGGAAGGTTATGGTGCCAGGGATTTGGTCGAAGGAAAGTGGCTTCATGGCACTCATTGCTTTATCTCTGATAGCAAGGTCCATGTGCGATCTGTGGCTGATTCAGCACACTACTCTAATAGAGGGGTAAGTCACAAAAATAATTATGATAGTAAGTTAAAATATATTTTAAATGACAAATTAAGAAGTTAGCTTTCAATTGAAGGGATATTTACAAAAACAACATAACTGCTTAGAGCGGTTGACACTTTTAGATCAACATTTTTGATTGTGACAGGTGTCAACCAGTGTAGTCAGTTATGTTGTTTTTGTAAACATCCCTTCAATTGTAGTGTAATTAAATATTGTAAAAACTCCCTACATAGTGGATTGATTTCCATCACTCATGGTTAAGAACACTCCAGACTAATTCAGATTTCAAACAAAAAAAACTAAATCAAAATTGGTTTATAATAAAAAAGTAATAAATTAATATTATCAAAATTGGTTGATCCGTTTGGGACTAAGATGTCACACACACAAACAGACAAACAATCAGACTTTCAGACAAACTTATAACACCCAATCGTTTTTGCATCAGTTGTTAAAACATGGGAATTGAAAAATAAAAAACTCAACAGCTGTAAAACATGAAACTTCTATCTTAAATGTTATTTCATTATCAGGTTACAGGATCATTCAATTGTGTATTATTAGGTATTATCAAATATATCACTAATGATATTTTTATCTATGTAATTCAGTAACTAGGCATTTCTTGGAGATAAGATTTTTTTTCGCCATAAAAACACTGAGATAGAAGTTATCTACTGAAAATTTGTTATTAAAGATACTATAGAATAAAATATGTATATGTTCAGTTCAGATCTTTTACATATAGATAAAGTTAGGTCATATATGGATAGGTAACCAATAGCAAATTACTAATTTCAAGCAACACAGTATTTAATTTTATGGCTACTTCAATGTTTAATTGCCTTTACAGTTACAAAATTAATAGATAATTACAGAAATAATAAAAAAGTAATAAATAAATCTTTGGACTCCTAAATAGTCGGCTACATGAATGTTGTATAATGTTGCCTTTGTACAGTTGAATTATTCCAAAGTTGGCTATCCGAGGTTAGGTCAGTTACATGAATAAAACAATGACGAATGACACTGCAGATACAGTATATTTGGATTCAGTAGATATTATAAAAAGTGTAAATAAACGAGTTTACCTTCACATATAAAGAATGATGGTGATAGTATATATCATTTACACATTTATAATATATAACTAATGTGAGGTCAAACTATATGGTTATTTTATTATTTTACTAATCCATTAATATTTATGTCTGAGTAAAAATCGACTTTATGATCTTATGTAAATTGCTCTTTTTTATAAACATTATCCGTATAAGGTACAGTGGGGCAGTTGCGACTAGGGGAAAACTTTCAGCTGATCGATATTTCGATATTTTACACTATTAACTTGAGCTCTATATGTGGAGATGGACCGGCCATATATGTAACCAAACATATATAATTGTTCCGCTGTACTTTACTGGTTTTGTAATGCTTGTGATGTGGGTGATGGGCTGGCAACCTGTCAATGCAACATCACAATTTCGTTTTCTTTCATCATTTTAATTGTCAAGAGTGGCAATTAAACCATAGAGTTAATGAATTAAACTCGAGTAGTTTTCTGGGCTCTGCCACACTACAACATCACACCACACTGTCTACCACAATGGAACCCATTGAAATATATTTTGCTTTAAATTTGTTTTTATTTATGCAGGTCAATTATCACAATGAACAAACGGGAGTTCAAAACAAGATTGTTCCAGTTCTTTGCTGCAATGCCCCTAGTAAGTATCAGGTATCATATACCTAATACATAATTAGTTTGGTAGATATACACACTGTTATAAAATTTATAATTGGTTTTTAAAATTTGTCATTTAATAAGCTGGTCCACGCAGGGCGAGCAGCGTCGCGAGGCATATTTACTCGCGCGGCAAACAGTCAGTGTAGGTGCCTCGGCTGAGGCAGCGCGCACGTCCTTGGCTGAGAACCTGCCTCAGCTGAGGCAAGTCTACATTGTCTGTTTGCCGCGTGAAGACAATGCCTCGCGCCGCTGCTTGCTCTGTGTGGACCCAGCTAATGGAAGTTTAATATTTAATCGTTCTACCTTGTAGTTTTATAGCCAACTATGATTATGTTTTTGCAAAATTGTTTTGGCAATTTTATTAATAAGTTATATTACGAGTATCCTTCCTTACTTACATTGTTTCTTCTTTCCAGATTTCATTAGTCAACAATGTATTGAAATGGAGTATAGGAGAATGTAAATTAAGAATCCGGACAAACCTTTCACTATATCTGTACCAGCAATACATGAAGTAAGTACTCTATGCATCTCTTAATAGTTACCTATTTACAATTAGTTTTAATAATGCATGTGTCTGTAAAGTGTAACCTTCGTACCTCTTGCGCTTTCGTCAACAGTAACGATGTATCGAATATGTCAGGGTTCAAAAAGTATTTATTACTTATTGTATTTAGAGCCCAATGTGTCCCACTGCTGGGCAAGGGCCTTCCTCATCTCCCTTCACTCATCCCTATTTAGAACAATATCTGGCCAGTCTTCAAAAAGTAAAATGATATAAGTAATCAATGTTTCGTTTCGAGCGAATATATTTTGTTTAATACTACATCGGTGGCAAACAAGGCCACGGCCATGGATGGTATGCATATAAGAGCCTGTGGACGCCATACGTGTGCATTGCCGACCCCAACTCTTCACATCCTACTTGCTCTCGCTAACCTTACTTTAAACTTTATGACCCATGAAACTTGTATGACTTGTATCTCATACTTGCCCTTTTGTTTTATTACTGCCTATTATGTGTAATAAAATTTAATTGGTCAGCCATTTCACGTCTGAAATTGGTTATTTGAATAGTACAGTTAGAGAACAGATACATGTGTTCGCATAGACAATTTATTTGTTTGCTTCGCGATTTAATGATTTAAAGGTTGAGTTGATGTGTCTATTCTCAAATCATGACAGTTTAATGTCCTATTTTCAACACTAGAACCTGTATTACCTAAAACAAATGTGAGTAAAACATTACAACCACCTTCTTGTAATGTTTTTACCCACTGCTGGCGCTTGAACAAGCTGTCCTATCAAACCAGACCTTAGGTATCGTTTGTATCTTCACACCATTATTTCTTGTGCTGGTAGTATGCGTTTAAGTTGATACGCCCTATTTTTTTCCGTCTTCCTGGGCTGCACTGTTACGGTGTTTATACGGTCAAGTGTGTGTACAAAAGTTGCTCAAAAATATGTCCCATAGCTTTGAATTCGTCGCCCATATTTTTATATGGAATCACATATCAAAAGTCAAATGCGTTGCGTTGCTTCTCTGCAATTGCCATTAATTTAGGGGCAAACATTTGGCCGGCCGGTAGTAATTGCATTGATTAGGCAACTTATGATGTCTTTAACAACAAATATTCTTATGTCAGTAATTTTACCACGAGTTACTGTCGGTGACGGTGACAACACTGACGCGGTAAGAGTAACCCTTTATGCAAACGAACGGAAATATTCTGAGGTAACCTTTGATTATAGTTATTGCGCATTGGTAATTGTCCTTTCACTGTGTCAATTGTTGGTGGTGTAAATCACGCGATGAGAAACGGTCGAAGATTCTTCCTCTTCGCTCACAACTCTTTTTAGGGTTCCGTAGTCAACTAGGAACCCTTATAGTTTCGCCATGTCTGTCTGTCCGTCCGTCCGTCCGTCCGTCCGTCGGCCCGTCCGTCCGTCCGTCCGTCCGTCCGTCCGTCCGTCCGCGGATAATCTCAGTAACCGTAAGCACTAGAAAGCTGAAATTTGGTACCAATATGTATATCAATCACGCCAACAAAGTGCAAAAATAAAAAATGGAAAAAAATGTTTTATTAGGGTACCCCCCCTACATGTAAAGTGGGGGCTGATATTTTTTTTCATTCCAACCCCAACGTGTGATATATTGTTGGATAGGTATTTAAAAATTAATAAGGGTTTACTAAGATCGTTTTTTGATAATATTAATATTTTCGGAAATAATCGCTGATAAAGGAAAAAAAAGTGCGTCCCCCCCCTCTAACTTTTGAACCATATGTTTAAAAAATTTGAAAAAATCACAAAAGTAGAACTTTATAAAGACTTTCTAGGAAAATTGTTTTGAACTTGATAGGTTCAGTAGTTTTTGAGAAAAATACGAAAAACTACGGAACCCTACACTGAGCGTGGCCCGACACGCTCTTGGCCGGTTTTTTGTATTTTATTTTTCATATTTCACTCTGCAGACATTAACATACATGCAGTCACGGCAGCGCGGTACTTAGCAGCGACCAATGATTTCCACTTGCTACGACCCTGTTTCGCAACTTGCTATGATTTGGCACTTTCATACCATTCCTCATATTACACGCTCCGCCGATTTGACCAGCTCATGATTCCTGACCTGTGTGCGTAGCCGAATGCACAAACGCTCACTATAATATCTCTATCGTATATTTCTATCGCTCTTGCGTATTGGCGCGACAGAGCTAGACTGTATTTCTGTCGGCGTCTGGCATCGCAGAAATACCATTCGGCTTGCAGGCCTGGCCTTCAGGATTTCTCTGATTTGATGAGATAAAGTCTGCCAATTTCTATCTTTAATCTTCCAATTCTGGCTTCTATGATCAAGGGATTAATCTGCTGGCACGAATTGCGTTCTCAAATCACCTCCTTACATTTAGCGCGACTTCAAGTAAATAGGTATACGGTCAATACGGGTGCCATACGGAGTTAACTGTGTCTGGCTTTGTTGTCACAGGTATTTTTGCGAGGAGATATTACTTTTGCTACTTGCTATACTCTCGATTTGTGGTAAACGTATAACCTCTCATTAAACAGGCCAAATGTGAAGGCCAGACACCTTTAACCGTATGTCACTTCTCCGTATGACACACTTACACTTCATACGAAAACGCATCTCATGCTAGTTCTACATATAAAATAGGAAATAGGTTATTAGAATTGCCCAACAAGTTACAATGCTCTCTCGCTATTGCCTATATATATCTTCTATATAATTTTATTTACAGTCCTATAGAGCTGTCAATTATGATATTTATGATGTGAATCATGTTTGTGTTCAATTTAATCACCGGCGTAAACGCAGGGTCAGGGTCGTTTCGTTATACTTTGACTCAGGCCATTTACATATGTGTTACTAAATCGTATCGGCTTTTGATTCTTTATGTTTTTACCTAAATAATGATACTTAAGTCCAGATAAACCATGTAAATATTGATAAATCGATTTTTATTTTTTTTACTCTCATCCGGAGTTTTTTTTTTAATTTTAATTCTCTCAAACCAAATAAAGCTCTGCATGCAGCAGTCATGTGATTGGGGTACTAAGATCATACACTGTAGATAACTATGTTCCACGACAACGTTATTTATACCTAATATAACTTCCTCTTCTTGAAAAATCGATGACCAATGTTACCCCACGAATCGAAAGTAACCCCAGTCTACAGATACCTGTACAATACGTCTGTTGGGTTGCTCAAATTTTCTAAACGCATTTTATGTCATGAATAAAGTACTGCTGTATAGTTGTAAATAAGTAGTTGTAATATAGGTACTTAACGTAACCTAAGTATGACGCGCGTCTGCATGATTTAATTAATTGCTAAACGATGAACAATGAGAGTTAATAGATGCAAACTCGTTTTATAAGACGATAAGTATAAATTATGAACAATAGATTCATATCTAGTCTCCTTTTTAGGGTTCCGTAGTCAACTAGGAACCCTTATAGTTTCGCCATGTCTATCTGTCCGTCCGTCCGTCCGTCCGTCCGTCCGCGGATAATCTCAGTAACCGTTAGCACTAGAAAGCTGAAATTTGGTACCAATATGTATATCAATCACGCCAACAAAGTGCAAAAATTAAAAATGGAAAAAAATGTTTTATTAGGGTACCCCCCCTACATGTAAAGTGGGGGCTGATTTTTTTTTTCATTCCAACCCCAACGTGTGATATATTTTTGGATAGGTATTTAAAAATAAATAAGGGTTTACTAAGATCGTTTGTTGATAATATTAATATTTTCGGAAATAATCGCTCCTAAAGGAAAAAAAGTGCGTCCCCCCCCACTCTAACTTTTGAACCATATGTTTAAAAATTATGAAAAAAATCACGAAAGTAGAACTTTATAAAGACTTTCTAGGAAAATTGTTTTGAAGTTGATAGGTTTAGTAGTTTTGGAGAAAAATACGGAAAACTACGGAACCCTACACTGAGCGTGGCCCGACACGCTCTTGGCCGGTTTTTTGTAGAATTAAGTATGTCATAGTAATTATGCCGAATTTAGTAATAGAAAATCTGACAGACAGTCCAATCGCCCGTGAGCTCCGTAGCTTAGTTGGCCAGAGCGATAGGACCGGTGCACTAAAAGATTTTGCAATGCAAGGTGCAATTTTCAAAATCCTATAATAATCAAAATTGTATCGCTCGCAGTGTTTCTGTCTGATAAAGAATAGTTTAATGAACTTATTTTTATTCTGATTTACTAGGTATAATGGTACTACAAAGTATATATAGAAAGCTAGAGAAACACCAGGCTAAGCAAGCAGCGTTTTTAAAAGCCCTTGTGTAGGTATATAATAACGTCACAGTTACATAAAATTTGACGTTTAAAATTAAACTGGCTATCAAAATCGGTGCCAGTTTAGCGTAGCTCTGACTCTACAACGGTAATTTCCACATTATAAATATATAATGATAACATAGTCGCAGGTAATTAAACATAACACAAAGTACCTATACAAAAGTTCCACCCCCTTTATCTACTGACAAATGTACACCACGACGTTTTTTTTTTCATTATCAAACAATATTGTCATACAAGAAGATGATTATGATTATTGGTTAGAATTAATTGATTATGCAAACAATTTAACCGATGCTAAGTCTATGTAAGTGCATTTATTTTCAGCTGCTGTGTATAATTGTCATTTCAGGGAGCGCATTTCATGTCGCATCCAAACTGTCGAAGTTATCCTATCGACCAATCTACCATCCACCACTTAGGTTTAATATTTAGTGTTATTGACGATTCTATAGATAACATAAATCGCGAATAACTGTTGTCTACAGACACGTGCACGAAAGTTCAGTGACTCGTTCGCACATAACTCGTAGATGATATTGATATTAGAACTCTCGTATTTAGTACCTATTATTGAATTCACAGTCCAAAGTCTCAAGTTCAAATTGAAAGTTTTTTATTCGCATATGAATAGTGTAATTTTTATCATGAAATAAAGAAATCTAAATCTATGTCAAACTGATCACAGTAGTGTCGAATAAAAGACTACTGGATGTATAGCCGAATGGTACACACGCTCACGAAACGAAACGCTAGTAGATATCTATCTCTATCGCTCGTGCATATTGGCGCGATAGAGCCAGACTACCTTTCGTGGCGTTTCGTTTTCGTTTCGCGTCGCAGAAATGCCATTCGGCCACGGCACCTGTACAGAAATGAAATGAAATGAAATATTTTTTATTTTGCTTGAAATATGGTACAAAAGTTGTTCAGACAATATTATAAATAGGTAACACATATTTCACCATCATCGGGCATGCAAAAATATCTTAACCTACAATTAAAACTAAGTCTATACAATTATAGTCAAGGCCAACTTCAGTCAAAAGATGACATGTATTCCTCTATGGAATAGAAAGCTTGTTGTACAAGCCAAGCTTTTAGTTTTGCTTTAAACGTTTTCAAAGGCAACAGTTTAATATCATCACGCAGTCTATTATAGATCTTGATACTCATACAAAAGGTGTTTTTACTATATAAAGCTGTTCTTTTGCAAGGTATTGCTAGCCTGTCAGGGTATCTCGTGTTAAAATTACATATATCTTTATACGTCTTGAAAAGTTCTGGATGCATTTTAACAAATAAACATATTTCGTAAATCTTTGTACAGAGGTCTGCAAGATGTCATAATATCAACATCACATATTGCCCTGATGCATTGCTTCTGAGCTATCAGTGCTCGGATTGCATGGTGCGAATTTCCCCATAAAATAATAGCGTACCTAAGTATGGAGCCAACATAGCCATGATACGCTTGTATGGCTGCTTTCTTACTACATGTTTTCACTAACCTCCACAAAGCATATACAAATGAGTTTATTTTGCCACATACCTTATCTATATGACCTACCCAAGAGCACGTGTCGTCCAAAATAATGCCCAGAAAATTTGTTTGGCATGATTCTTCTATTGGTTCATTGCCAAAAGATACACTAAGTGGCTGCTTTTTAGCATTGTGATTTATGAACTGCAGGTATGTCGTTTTCCTTAAATTTACATTTAAGTTGTTATTATGCATCCATGTTACGATTGTAGAGATTGTATTGTTGATGTCATTATTATAACTATTTATGTCAGATAGCGGAATAACAATAGATACATCATCAGCAAAAAGTATGCAGTCAAATTTTGTTACATTAGGGAGATCATTTATATATAATAAAAAGAGCAGGGGTCCTAAAATACTTCCCTGCGGTACTCCAACTCGGTTTACTTTAGTGGAAGATTTGTGTGTTGTCACAGTATTATTATAATTGGTATTTGATACTTGCACAAACTGGGTTCTATCACATAAATAACTTTTTAACCACTCGTTTGCCGTACCTCTGATACCGTAGAGCTCACACTTTTTTAGAAGAATTTCATGGGACACAAAGTCAAAAGCTTTACTCATGTCAAAGAAGACAGTAGTGACCGGCATGCTTTTGTCCATGTAGCTCATAACTTTATTTACTAACGAGAAGGCTGCTAATGCAGTCGATTTCCCTTTTTGAAACCCATACTGATCGGCATGTATTATATTAAATTTATCAAGAAATTTTACGATGCGAATATGCATGGCTTTCTCAAATATCTTTGACAACACTGGTATCAAAGAGATCGGTCGATAATTCTGTACGTTTTCCTTACTGTCCTTTTTATGTATTGGCTTAATTAACGACATTTTAAGGGGTTCTGGAAAAATGCCATTACTAAAAGACAAGTTTACTAAATAACTCAGAACTGGCGATATTATTGCTCTACATATTTTCAAAACGCGTGTTTGTATATCATCGTACCCAGCCGAGTTAGTCGTTGCAAGCGAGTTTATGATTACCCTTATTTCGTACTCATCTGTGGGAACCAAAAACATAGTAGAGTTGTTTGATTTCACCTGCGAAATATTCGAGGTATTATAGTTACGTTTATTTGAATTTGTCATGTCAATATAATAATTATTAAATTCATTAGCAATGTCAGTCGGATTATCCAATATTCTGTTTTCAACAATTAATTTACTTGGAGCTACTTCCATATTATAAGTTCCCGCCATGCTTTTTATAATGTCCCAAGTAGCTTTACATATATTTTTAGACCTGGCTAGATATTTACAGTTGGTCAATTTCTGGGCCTGGTATATGCATCGTTTCAAAAGTCGGGAGTAGTTGCGATATTTGTTCTTGTGGCACATATTTTTACTCTTGACATTTTTATAGTATATGAAACGCTGGTTTCGCTTTGTCTTTATAGATTTTTTTAATCCCCTTGTAAACCAGTTGGTAGCCTGAGCTTTAAAAGTCCGTTTGATTCTGATAACAGGGAAACAAAGATAGTAAAATAACTTGAAAGTATCGTAAAATATTTCAAACGCCTGAGTAAAATTACTTGCCTCATACACTTCTGACCACGACAGTCGGACAAAGACAGTCACAGAAATTCGCAATGTTTTCAGAACTATAGTCTCTTTTATGATAATAATGGAAACGACTTGGTTTGGTTTTATTTGAAACATTAAATTCAATACTTTGTGCAGTATCGTGGTCTGATAAGCCTAATCTATAAACATTACTGTGGGCGTCGTGAACATTAGACATTATTTGATCCAAGCATGAATTCTGTCGAGTAGGACAGTGGATATGCAACGTGAAATTGTTGTTGTTAGCCGTACTTTTCAGACGGCTTGAGTGTTCATTTGATTTTAGCACGTCTATGTTCAGGTCACCCGCTATCACTATTTTATATTTTAATCTACGCTTTAATCTATTTAGAAGTCGATCTAATTTTACAAAGAAAGTAGATAAATCTGATGTTAGTGTTCTATATATACAAATAATCATACATTTTATAGGTTCTATTTCTATACCACAACATTCAAACACATAGTCTTCCGATAAATTATCTAAAAGAGCAAGTCTCTTTGTCACCATATCGTTCTTACAGAATATAGAAACTCCTCCTCGTCTTTGGTGTGACCTGCAGTAGGATGCTGCTAATCGGTATCCAGGTATTCGGGCGTTTGTTTCACCTCCCTTTTTTATAAAAGTTTCACAAAAACACAATACGTCGAAATGTTTGTTATTGTTTATAGTTAGTTCATCCAGAGCCAGCTCTATCAACTCTTGCTTACATAATAGGCCGGCTATATTCTGATGAAACACGCTAAACAAATTTTTATGAGGCACGAAAAAACTCACTCTCTGTATGTTGATCACTATGTTGCGTTGTGGGATTATCTTTAGAGAAGTAACTAGTTATACACTGTTGCTTCAACTTTTTAATGCCTCTGTCGGTTATTTCTCTAGGTTTCGTATTTGTTAGTAGTGTAGAGCACGGAGTTGAGCGCTGGAGTGTATTATTTGGCACACATGGCCCAGCGGCTAGTTCGGATTCGTTTAGACATTCAAGGTAATTTATATTGCTGCATTCGTTTCCGATAATACTTGTAATTTGTTTAATTGCCTTGTATGCGTCTTTCATAATTTGCCGTATGCCGTGGTTTTTCAGCTCGCCTGTTTTCATGTAAAACATGTCTTGGTCATATGTAAGGTTTTGATTTGAGTCAATGAGGTATGCATGCTGATGGGTATCAATATCTAGGTAGAGAAGGTTGTTGAAAGTTTCTATGCGTCCGTTGTATAGATTACTACTGTTATTGCACCTATACGTTGGGGAACAGATAATGAAGTTAGTGTGTTGTAACGGTCGAAGTTTTTCACGTATGTAGTGAATAATATCGTGATAATTTTTCGTAGATTCAAAATCATCTTGCCCCAAAAGTATAACACAGTAATCGTACGGAGAAAGAGTTTTTGTTTTCAGCTCTATGTTCCGCAGCAATCCCTTAATATCAGCATTTGGCATACTGTAATGACAAATCTGTATTTCAGCTGGGATAGTATTGCGCGAGATTTGATAAATTTTGTTTCTATTATTATTACTTATAATAACGACTTGCTGCGGCTTTTTATTTATATTTAATGGCGATTTTATCTCTCGATTATTATCCCTTTGTTCATTCCTATAACTTGAATGGAGTACACGTTTTGAACTGTCTTTTTGTTTTGCTCGGTCGTTAGGAGTCGACTGATTCATGTCCGAACAGGATTCTAGCTTTTTTTGTGAGTTCTTTGCTATTAGTTTGCGAATTGTTTGGCTCTTAAAGTTAGCTGGGTGAAGGCCGCTCTCAGGAGCTACATTACCGCCATTAGGTGTAGAGGCAGTTTGTAACGGTGTGCTACTCGCGTGAAATCGTTCTGATCTCGGGGTAAATTGAGTATTTGAGGTATTGTGCTGGTTTTTATTGCGTCTTCTAGCTTTTTTGCTGGATCGTAATTCACTTTTTTGGACTGTTGTATCACCTAGGATTTTTTTATATGATATTATCTTTTTTTGACATATGTCTACAACCTTTTTCAGTTCGCAGACTTCCTGATTTAGTCTAGATATTTCGTCATGGGCACTCAACAACTGGACTGATAATGCATCCACAGCAAATTTCATTTGCTGCGTTTCTGTGGAGTCAAGTATAGAGAGGTTTGGTAAGCTGTTAGGAGACGATAAGCTGTCATATTTATAAGAACCATCATTTAGATCTGTATTTGACAGATTATCTGCAGAAGTATATTTTGTCATCATTGGTTTTCTTCTGGTAATATTGTCAACTATAGGAGAGTCTTTTTTTGTTGTGCCGACCTCAGGGTTCTCGCCGTCAAGGGGTAATTGCTCTAGTGACTGCGCGCAATTTTCTGTATTTATAGAGGCATTGATTTGAGACTCTTTCAGCATAAGTGATGTTTCGAGTGTCGAAGTACTCTTTGAATGTTGCTCAGAAGAGATATTTCGTTCCTTTTCGTTACTTACTTGCTCTGAGTTATTCGTTGCAAATGGATGGATTCGTTGCAAGACAAGGCACAGACAAGTTAGTTTTTTTTAAATATAAAATGGGCTTAGTGCGTTTTTGCATTATCCGATCCGATATCGGATGTAGGACCGATTTTCTATACTTAATGTAGGCGCCATCTTTAATTTCTGCCTTTGATATTCTCCTTACATCCGATATCGGATCGGATAGTGTGAAACGTTCTTACTCTTGGCCACAGACTAGCCAAAGGCAAAGACGTGGCCTACGATGAAGTGAGCTCGCTCAGAAGAATATTATGATATGATGATAGAGGTGTCATAGCAGCGACAGCACGTTCCTATCTTGGAATGTTTTCGAAAGCGAGACCCGCTTTGAGTCTAGACTAGCTTATTATGCTTATCCTTACTCCTGGCTTAAATACGGTATAATCCTTTGGGGAAATAGCACAGATGTAGAAGACCTATTTCTACTCCAAAAGAAATGCATACGCATCCTCGCAAATATATTGGGTTGGTAAGAAAGTAATGAGCGAATCATACCCAATATTGTAATTTTTATTTAATTTATTATTTTAATCATTTATCAAAAATATAACGGCCTTCGTTATCTACTACTTGTCTCCATCGTTCTGGTAAAGAATGAATAGCATCGGCGAAGAAGTTCTTAGGTTTAGATTCAAAAAACTCAGCTATGTACTGTCGTAGATGGGCTTGATCATCGAACTTTTTTTCATTCAAGGCATTGCTTAGCGATCTGAACAATGCGTAATCCGTAGGTGCCAAGTCTGGAGAGTACGGTGGATGAGGTATCACTTTCCAACCTAGCTCCAATAGCTTTAGCCGAGTCACTTTTGCAATGTGTGGGCGAGCATTGTCGTGTAAGAAAAAAACTTTAGCATGCTGTGGACGATTCTGACAGATTTTTTGGTTTAAATTTTCAAGCGGATTACAGTATACTGATGCGGTAACAGTCATTCCACTTGGTAGGAGTTCCCAGTGAATAATACCATGAATATCCCACCAAACGGACAGCATAACTTTTTTCGGGTGAGGCTCTGTTTTTGGTGCCTCTATTCCTTTTTCGTTTGGAGCTAGCCACTGACGTTTGCGTGTGTGATTTATATATAAGACCCGTTTTTCATCTCCAGTGATAAGATGGTCCAACCAGTTGAATGTGCGGCGAAAAGACAGAAGTTGTATGAAGATATCGGCACGGCGGTTTAGTTGATCTCTATCAAGTTCGTGCGGTATCCAAACACTGTATTTGAGTTTTTTCTCAACTCGTGTAAATGTGTTTCTATGGTGACATGAGAGCAGCCTAACTCGGTAGCAAGAGTACGACTCGTTAGCCTCGGATCTCCTTCAATTAAGGTTTTTAATTTGGCTACATCAATCTTCACCGGTCGACCAGACTTAGGTTGATCTGATAATGAAAAGTGCCACTACGAAACCGCTGGAACCATCGTTTCGCCGTGGCCTCAGACACAACTTCAGGAGCAACACGCTGACATATATTACGCACTGCTTCGGCGGCTGAATGGCCAGACTGAAATTCATATAGTAAGCCTCTTCCTTATATTAGCTCGGCGACAGCTAGTGAATGACTGACGAGAAACTGTGCGACTCGCTCTTTATATACTTTCGACCATAGAAGATTCTGGAACTCTCAAAAATTTTATGTGGAATTCAATCGATCGCTCATTACTTTCTTACCAACCCAATAAGTAGTCCAGCGAGCTGTAGACCACATTTTATTGAATACGAAATTCTTACCCTGACATCAATGTATATATTCGAAATGTGCAAGTTTGTAAGAAAACATTCGAACTTATTTACAAAGTTAGTAGATCAGCCACGACGCTTCGAAACAAGGTACAAATATAATTTAGCTTTGCCGTCAACCTCTAACCTCAAACTCCATAGTGCAAGTCCAAATGTCATGGCGGTTAAAATTTATAACCACCTTCAAGATAATATTAAAGGTCAAGAAAACAACAAGAAATTTAATAAGATGTTGAAAGACTTCCTGATAAATAAGTGTTACTACAAATTAAAAGATTTTTTTGATGACGACGTTGGAGACACCTTCTATTGATTGATTAACTTACACCTACTTACTTCTAATTATTATTAAATTTGAAATATGAAACTCACAACAATTAATTATTTATTTGAGACTACTATTTTATTTTATGATAAATTCTATGGATTAATGTTTTTTTACCTATATATATATATATATATATATATATATATATATATATATATATATATATATATATATATATATATGTTTTCAATGTTTAATTTATTCTTTTTTTTTAATAATTATAATTAAATTTAATGATAAGTTATTATATGCTGTGCCCTTGCAGGGTCCATGTGAGACATCATACTACATTCAATACCTGTACTGTAACCATGGTTTGCAATAAAGAATTATGAATTACTATGCTTTCTTTAGATTAGAGATGGCCCATATATGGAGTTTACCGAATGTTCTGGTGCCGTAGCCGAATGGTATTTCTGCGACGCGAAACGAAGACGAAACGCCGCGAAAGGTAGTCTGGCTCTGTCGCGGAAGTCATCAGTTGTATCATAAGTCTAAGGTCTAACTAAACAAACCGTACGCGTGAATCAGAACAGTGATTCTATAAACAGGTTTCTGTAACCTAACCTGTTCACAGAACCTAATGCCATGGAGAGAACAATTCAAAATATTTTTAAATTACTTAATTAGGAACTCATTGGCTGGTGTCAGTGTCAAGTTTAACGATATGCAAATAAATGCACGTGAATTGCCTTCGCGCGTCGTGTGTAATATTGAAAAGATTGACATACTATTGGTTATGAAGTCCTACACTCTATACATCTAAATATATAAAAGAAGCTGACTGACTGACTGACTGACTGACTGACATATCAACGCACAGCCGAAACCGCTGGTCCTAGAGATTTCAAATTTGGCACATAGGTTCCTTATATGGTGTAGAGGAGCACTAAGAAAGAATTTTTCAAAATTCTCCTCTTAAAAGGGTGAAATGGGGGTTCAAAGTTTGTATGGGGAAACAAGATTAGTTTGACTATTTTATTCGAAACTTCACAGGAGGATTCCTAAAGACATATGACTAAATACATGTTTCAGGTTTTTTGAAAATTTGACCCCTAAAGGGGTGCAAAGGGGGTAAAGTCAAAAACACAATATGGGTATCGTTTTTATGGTTTATCAGGTCGCTGATCACGATAAATACAACGATTTTAAAATCTAATGACGTGGAAAAGAGATTTTCTCCCCTGTTGTTGTGCAATGGGGTTAAAATATCTAAAATAGCCATAAGTATAGCTTTAGTTTTCATCTTTACTTCTGGTTCAAGAGATTTCAAATTGACACGGAAGTTCCTTAGAGGAGCACTAAGAAAGGATTTTTCAAAGTTCACCTCCTAGCATGATAATTTGACAGGGGCAAGGACAGGGACAGGGACAGGGACAGGAACGGGATAGGGTTAGGGATAGGGATAGGGTTAGGGATAGGGATAGGGATAGGGACGGGGATAAGAATAGGGATTGGGGTCGGAATAATCGGTCGGCAATCGATATCTAGGCAGTGTAAAATGCAGGTGGCTCAGTGGGAAGGGATTAGTAAGTAGGCATCGGCGAGTATCCTGCATCCGTAATAACTATTACATTCAATGTGCTGTAAGAAGATCGTTGTTTGCTTGCCTTTTATATGTTTACGTTTGCAATAAGTATAAGCAAAATGGAAAAAATTGTAAGCGATAATGCAAGGAAGTACTTTTTACCCTACCGACCATAGCGTCGAGATACTGGCTATGTGGGTTGTATGAAGTTTCCCCAGTATAAATATTTATATAGGTAAAATACATATATATTCGTACCTACTACCTACGCTGTGGTCGCTGTGTAACAATTCTACAATCATTGCAAGAATTTCTTTTAAAACAATAGTAATATGTGTAAGGTACAGTCAGCCAAAAAAGTGGTTTACCACTTTTCGATCAATGGAGTCGAAAAGTGGGAAACCACTTTCTTGGCTGACCGTACAGCAAATAGATCAGTTACAATGGCCCCCCAGTCGAGAATTGCCCCGCTTTACCTTAATCGAAATAACGCGGACAGATGTACCTACAAAGAAACCTACGGATCCAAATGAAAATCTTATTTTTTGTAAACGTTTCAATAAGAATACTTTTATTACGCGGGCGAAGCCGCGGGTAAAAGCTAGTTTACTATATTTACCTACAAGTAAAATTATGCGTTCCATACTAATTAAAAGAAAACAGACTAGGTAGTGGACTCAACAGTCCACTCGGACACTATTCTGTTAGTTATTTGACGACCGGTCTGGCTCAGTCGGTAGTGACCCTGCCTGCTAAGCCGCGGTCCTGGGTGATGAGCACAGATATTTGTTCCTGAGTCATGGATGTTTTCTATGTATATAAGTATGTATTGATATATTTAAGTATGTATATCGTCGCTTAGCATCCATAGTACAAGCTTTGCTTAGTTTGAGGCTAAGTTGATCTGTGTAAGGTGTCCCCAATATTATTTATATTTTTAAGATTAACTACTAGAGTAGCAGAAGGCCTTTCTTTATAGTCATCCGAAGTTGGAAAAAAATCGTGACGCATAACTAGTAAAGAAGAATAGGTGTATAAACTACATTTCTATAAATAATTACAACTAGTCCCATTATAAATGCAATGTCCTTAAACTCTGCATAAATTTCCATTTTAACACGAAAACATCCGTTTTAATCGTGTTAAAATGCAAATTTATGACGTATTTTTTGTTATTACAGCTTATTTGTAGGAAAATTCGTGTTATTGGCGTATGCTGGCATAACAATTGTTCTATTCGACTGTTGTAAAAGGTCGGCAACATATCTTAAATACCCACCGATTGAATTCATTTGAACATAGACAATATACAGGTCAAATAAACGATATAGGGCAACTCTTGATGGTACAGATGTGTCTATTTGAGAATGGTCCTATCTACGCGGAACCTCTCGACGCGGAATCAGCTCTAGCCGACTAAGGGTCCCCCCACATCTAGCGTCTCGCGAGCGTCGCGTCGGGCCAATTGTATGGGCAAAGCCTGACGCCGCGTCGACGCGACGTCTTTTTCCATACAGTTGGCCCGACGCGACGCTCGCGAGACGCTAGATGTGGGGGGACCCTAACGGGCGATTTTTGGTCGGCGACAACCGATTCCGCGTCGATATGTTTGGGGAGACCCTTAGAGTAAATTGGCTTAAATAATGTTCTATCATAATATGAGCATTTTCAGAATTTGGGTCCCCCCAATTAGCAAAAGTTGTTAACAAAAATTAACTCGCTGTCAGTTTCGTGACGACAATTAAGCATAAAATCTGTCTGGAAATTTACTTTTTTCACATTCTGAATGTAGATTATCGCTTAAAGTTTATGTACTTAATAACAATATTTTTATTGAAATTTCTTGCTTAATTATCGTTAACAACTTTCGCTAATTGAGGTGTCCCAAATTCTGAAATTGCCCTTATGCCATGTGACAACAATAATTAACCACACGTTTCCCATTCCAGAGGTTTCACATACTACCAAGTCACGAACCTGGACAACCGGATATCGAACGCTGACCAGCTTCTCACCACGGACATTGATAAGTTCTGCGAGACAGTTGTAGACCTGTACAGCAACATTAGCAAGCCGATATTGGACATTGGCATCTATCTGTACAGGCTCACTGTTAATCTGGGCGTCAGTGTAAGTATCTTAGGCACTGGTCTAGGGTTGCAAAAAAACGGTTTAATTTTTTTCTGGCTTGAAAAAAAAACGTGAAAAAAAGCAGTTTTTTTCTGGAGTAAGTTTTTTTTTCTAAAGGACGAAATCTCAATATTTGCAAAACAGTTAATACTTTTGTACGGAGTTTTAGACTTTATGTTAACTATTACGAAAATTAATTTAATAACTTTAATTTCTGGTTTTATATAACTAAAATTTACACAATCTGTAGTTAGTAGGTAGTTGTCGCTATTTACTGTTGACAAAACACCACCGTTTCTCCACGCTCCACGTCGCATCGGGGATTCCCCGATAAACGTTTGCATACTGAATGTTTATCGAATTAAAATACACTTTATTGTTATTGAAACGTTATTGTCGTATTATTTGATAATCTGAAAAAAAAAAACATATTTAGAAAAAAAAACCATGGCGCTTGGTTTTTTTTTCATGGTTTGTTTTCATAATTCTGAAAAAAAAAAAAAACATTTGTTTTTTTTTCTATTTGCAACCCTACACACCTAAAAGCGATTAAGAGTTGAGCTATCGGCTATAGAAACGAATAAAATATTGGACTAAGAGCCCGGAGCCGCCAGACCTTCCTCAAATTCTCAAGGATGAAACGTTGGGATAATGTAGATTTCGTATCGACGATTAATGTCTGCATATTACCTAGTTCGGCCCGTCGGCCATTTTTTTGCTATAATGTTTTTTTTAAATACATTTACTTTCCTTACATTCACAAGGCTATTTTTTTTATATATGTGTTAGAAATTACTGTTAGGAATTGATAATCATCATTTCTTAACCATTTGCGCCGGCCGTAATAGCTTGAGAAATTAGGGTAAGTCATAGAGACTTTCAAGCGTCTTCTGGTAAAAGTTACGGCCGGTGGAAATGGTCTGTTTAATAAATCCTTACAGTCTTTTCTATTACATTTATAAAAATCAGCCTTGAGGAATTATGGAAAATTAGTGTTTTAAAAAAAACCTTATAGCAAAAAATGGCCGACGGGCCAAACTAGGTAATATGCAGACATTAAACGTCGATACGAACTCGACATTATCCCAAAGTTGCATCCTTGAGAATTTGAGGAAGGTCTGGCGGCTCTGGACCCTTAGTCCATATAGTCGTTATCGTGTGAAAGAGACGCGATGGTAGCGCGAGCGAGTTCATCGCCGGGCGATGAACTAATCGTTCGCTATCTCTTTTAGATTCTGCCAAAAAAGGGTAGAAAATAATAGGGGCGCCACCGTCTATGTAAACCGTTTGCATGTGGCAACTATTTTGACACTTTTCAATAAGATCAGTTAAGTGTTGCTATGATAAAAAAAAATAGTTCCATTTCTACTCTTTTCTGCCAAGCTGTATGTACACAGGAGCGACTTTTTTTTATTCGTTTCTTTCGTCGATAACTCATCCCTTAGTCGCTTCTGGTGGGAGGCTGGGACCAGTGCGTTACATGCAAAGTGAGCTGTCCACCATAGACACTAGTGACAAACCAGTCTTGAACTTGTGAATTGAACCTACTGAGGCGTTTGCGGAAATGTGAGCTACTGTTAACCTCGTAAGGCCCAATGTACATTACAATATACATAGTTGTTGCAATCTAATTTGAACCTTTCGAGAACTGAATAAAGTAGAATTTATATTGTTACATTGATTTTTGTACAAACGAAAATCTTAGGTACCATTTTATTTATAGAATAAGGTTCAAATTCAAAATGGCTCATATCCTTTGTCATGCCTTGGGTATATTTTATTATTATTATTATTTGTAAAGCAGGCAGGCAGTTGTAGTAACTGATAAAGCCTGTATCCAGTTGTCGGCAGAGGTTTCAGGTGGTATTGGAATTAGCACTGTGCTTGTCTAACTTATTCTTGAATTCGTTTACACTTTGGGCCGATATTACATTCTCCGGGAGCTGATTCCAAGCTTTTACCACTCTATTACTAAAGAAATGTCTATGAAGATTGTTGTATGACCTGCGAGAGACCAGTTTATACTGATGACCTCTCAGACGGGTGTTGTTATTACGTTCTAGCATTTTATGAAAATCTTTGAGGTCATAATGTTGGTCATAATATTTTTTTCCCCTCACTAGCTCGGAAACACGTGTTTTGTCCTTTAATACCAGCGGGTAAAAACGCATTTTATCCACTAGTGAGTACAGTAATTTGACCTTGAATAAAGTCAAATTAACTGCTTTAAAATTGATAAAAGTAGGTGAATCTAGTAATAAAGATGATTTACCACCTGTGGAACTACTGGAATCAGTGATAAACGCATTTTTTGCGTTGTAGTTTCCTCGCTATAGTGAGGGGAAAAGTTTTGTGTTACACTCGGGTGCAAATGTATTTTACTTCTCGTGTGTTAAAAAACTCGCAAGTTCAGGATTCTATTCTCGAACCACTCGCTTCGCTCGTGGTTCAACTATAGAATCCTTTCACTTGCTCGTTTTTTCAATTCCACACTCGACGTTAAAATACAACTTTGCCCCCTTGTATAACAAATAACTATTATATTATTTATTTTACTTTATTTCAGACTCCTGGAATAATGATGGCGTACCTGCTAGTGTCGGGAGTTTTCCTGACATACCTCAGAAAGCCTACAGGTTAGATAAATGTTATTAAATAAAACTACTGGCTTTACCTTTTCACATATATTGCCTTAATAAAGTACTTACGTACTTCCCTCACGCTACAACTTGATATATTATATGGGTTGTCTACTTCCAACTTTCGACATTTATTACTTCGTTGACGTGGCGGCGAATAGGTTAAGTCAAGGATAAAGTAAAACAATTTGTTTTTTAATTGTCTCTTATATATTATTTCCCTTTGCAGCTCGTCTTACCGTTCAAGAGCAGAAACTGGAAGGCGAATTTAGATACGTAAACTCCAGGCTTATAACAAATTCGGAAGAAATCGCTTTCTATCAGGTAAATCTTCAATAAATAATTAAACTACTTTATAATACAAATTACAATACCAACCAGCGGGTGTAGCACACTAGTTGGATACACTTTATCGCATCGGTGCGTCCCTATCGCACTTACAAATAGTGAGAAAAGGACGGCTTGACGTTATATCGTTTATGAGCAATTCCCGAAATGTTAGTACATTTCGATCACGTCTTAAAATTGGTAAAAATTGGTAGGCTGATAGAGTCCATGATGCTGAGCAAGATCCACTAGGTTTCCCAAAATGTCCTAGGTTGTTTGTATGAAACCTTCCTCTTTTTTTCCCAGATTTCTATACATTTTCGGCAACAAAAACTGTACTGTGTACTAATGAAGTGGACTTCTGAGACTTACTTGTAGATATGATTTAAAAATTTGGTAAAACAGTGCATAAAGGTATGCCTATAATATTTTAGGACTTATCTTAGGTTCTTAGGAATCTGTTAGTAAGAATAAATCCTTTTTGTTTTTATTGAAAACTCATATCGAGAGTCCTGCTCGCTCCATTTTGGTATAGTTTCATAATTATTTCAGTAAATTTTATTGTTCAAAATAAATTATATACTGTACTCGAATGCGTATCATGTCATGTACAAAGTTGTTCGACGTTCAGTGGTTTTACTTGTTTAATATTGAATGTATTTTTGTACAACATTATCTGCATATGTTTGACATTGTCAACGTAATAACAAATTTAGTATTCCATTGTTACATGCGTATTAATTGATTTGTCATTTGAAAAACACGTTTGACGTAATATGTACTTAATGAAGATGTACTAAGTCGACGTAAGCGGTGATATTTAATATGCTAAGAGAATATTTATTCATCGTTAAAGCAATTGTTTATGAGTAAGTAGGTATTCATTATCTACTGGTATATAACGAGGAGATGATGTGCATTACACGTATGTTTCTAGCGGAAGGATTATATAAACCTTTACATATGTATGTCAAAACATAGATTAAATATAAGATCATACCATCCCATACATTAAAATGCGACCGCCTAAGAACGCGCATACACTACACCACACATAGATGGCGCCACAAAAAAAATGTCTCAATGTTACTTTCGATTATACTTGTGGATGGCGTTAAGTGTCACTTTTGACATAGATTTATGGCTCGAAAGTGACACTTAACGCCAATCTACAAATAATCGATGGCAACAAGGCATTTTTTGTGGCGCCATCTATGTGTGGTGTAGTGTATGCGCGTTCTTAGGCGGTCGCATTTTAATGTATGGGATGGTATGATCTTCTTATATTTAATATATGGTCAAAATCAGATTGCAATTGCCACAGCAGTCAGAATAAAAATGTAAAAGCTTAGTTTCAATTCATGTCACCGTCTTTTGGATGGAGGGTAACAATGAACACGGCCAAATTACATAGGTTATGTTTGATATGTTGTCAATGTCTTTTTTAATATCGTGATTTTTTAAGTGGAGATAGTTGAAGGGATGGAGAGTGACATAGGCTACTTGTGTGGCCTGGCATAGACATAGACAATGCTATGTATGTTTTTTTTAAATGAGATAACTTACATTTCAGGGTAATCACCGCGAACAACTGACAGTTCTAGCGAGTTTCTACAAGTTGACGCGACATCTGCGGAACTTCCTCAATTTCCGCGTCGCTATGGGCTTCATAGACAACATTATTGCCAAGTGTGAGTAAAAATCAAACTGTTCAAGTAGCAATATAGTTACTTACATACATAAATACATACGTACGTTATTGCAGAGGACGGGAAAGAGGAATGACCTCTTTAAGGCCTCATGGTTTTTTTTATGTCACAAATATTTATGAAATGTAAATTAAAAAAAAAATCCCGGTCTAGGTCAGCAATGTTGTATGAAATTTCATTACGGCCAGTCTTAGTAGCCGCACCTTAAACGTCATACTTCACTTAACATAACAATTTATCAAAATGCATTATTTTTCTGTAGATATCGCGATCACGGTCGGATTCTACGCGGTGTCGCGGCCTTTCTTTGTCACGGACCATAACCTGCTCACTACTGGAACGGAAAACGACAGGTTTAAGGTAATAAAACAACCTAACGGCCCAGCCACGACATTGGTCTAAACGCGACAGCGGTGAGCGGCAGCCATACGTGCGAATGAAAAGTCCCATCGCTGCGTCTCGCTCCAATGTATGGCCGCCGCTCACCGCTGCCGCGCTTCGACCAATGTCGTGGCCGGGCCGTAAGGGTGCGTACGCACAGTCGATCTACGGGGCATTCCACGAGAATGACGCGGAACAACATGCAATATTTCTAATACTTCTGAAGACACTAAGAGAGCGAAGTTATGTCTGACAGCCTTGCATGACTTGGTTAACAAATTGACAGTATTTTCTCGAGCTTTACGGATTTGATTGAAATAGCTGTCATACAAGGGAAAAGCATTTAATGGCCTACCTTTCATTCTGCTTGGATAGCGAGAGACGCCGAATAATCTGCGTCTTAGTCTGTTTGTCTGTCTGTTTGTGGACGCATCGTATCCCGAACGGATATATTTTTTATTCATAGCTGAGTTAGTCGGGAGTGTTCTTAGCCATGTTTCATGAAAATCGGTCCACTACGGTCGTTTTTTCAAAATTTTAATGGGATATATTTATATACACTACGATACTTATATACCTACGATATTGTTTGCTTTTCGAATTGAAGTATAAAAATTATATAATGCAGCATGCACCGGAAACCTAAAAAGGTATCTTCTCCATAATCTAATACAAGTAATATAAATATATAGTAATGTCAATATCTATCGTCAGCATTAGCGAGTTGTGTTTGATTACTAATACAAACAAAACGACGTGTAGCAATGTGGACACATCAATGTCATTTAAATAATTTGTTTACTTACTAATGTCACCTTTATTATTTACAAACAGGCGAAGGAATGTTTAGATACTAAAAAAATAACCTTATACTTTATTTTTCATACCTTACTATGGTACTACGATCGTCCGATAACCTTCAAACGCAATATCGTACTGTGATGACATATTCTAACGTATACACGCTGTTAGCCGGGTCCACACAGAGTGAAGTACGTCGCGAGGAAATGAGGAGGCAAACTCAAAGGTTTAACAGGTGGCGCCACCTTATTATTCCATTGCACAGATAAAGAATTTCATACGTGAGAGCGAGAAGATATTTTTTTGCTCTCTCACATATGAATGATAGTGACATGCCTAGGCACTTGCACAGGCGCCGCCTGGCGGGAGTAAATATCAGTGTGCCTCCTCATTTCCTCGCGCGGCAAATGTGCTATGTAGCCGTGCCTCGGCCTAGCAGTACATTCGTTTTGCTTGGCCGAGAAACCTGCCTCTTACGAGGCACGTCTACATCGGTCGTTTCTTGCGTGAGCACATTGCCTCGGGCCATGCCTCGCTCTGTGTGGACCCATTCAAAAACTCTTTTGCTTTTCTCTTCGTATTTATCACTAGCTAATCTTATTCGCAGCACTACTACACGTACGGACGCATGCTTGTAAAGATGGCCGAAGCTATCGGCCGCCTTGTTCTTTCTGGAAGGGAGCTCAGCAAACTGGCCGGTCTTACGTCGAGAGTGACCCAGTTGAGAACTGTTTTGTCTGATGTGAACCAGGGGAAATACACCAGGACTATGGTGGGGCAGGTGGAGAACGGCAACGGTGGTAAGTGTACAAAAAAGTAAACCCTATAAACAGTCTTCTAACTCTGTATAGTCTAGCTAGCGAATGGGAAGCCTAAACACTTTTGACTTTAAAATGGGAAGCTGAGTCTACAATATGTTGACGATTGCAAAAAAATATCAAGGCATAAGAAAACTGTTTTAACATAAGGCCGTCAAATCAGACTTGGTGTAGGTTCATTAGCTTCATTAGCATATAGTTAGTCAATTGTAACGTCTGCAAAAGAGTCTTTAAGACCAAGTTTGGCCTGGCCAGACACATAAGCCCATGACAGACAAAATCCATAATTTGCTGAAGTCGCCGTCATCGAAACCGACGAGGAGAACTGTATATGATAGCAGTGCGTAGCCGCCATTCGTGTGCGTTTAATGCTGCACCGAATCTCCCAGAGGTCGCTGCTGCTCAAGCGTCCATTTAGAGTTTTTGTAATGATTGTAAACGTTGCTTAGCATAATATGATAACTTTTTGTACAGTAATGCCAATGCTGATGGCACCGGGCGCGGGCCGCATCATCTACCAGGACAAGATCATCCGCTTCGACCGCGTGCCGCTCGTCACGCCCAACGGCGACGTGCTCATCAAGGAACTCTCCTTCGAAGTCAAGTGAGTATTGACTGCAAAGCTGAATCCAACCTCAAGCGGCGCGTCCTGCCAGCCAAATAGCTACCCGATACTGGCGTCTGTCTTTCGAGTATAAGCGTCTGTTATAAGCACTGGCACTGATCCCACCGCGAGCTAGTAAAAACTGGAGTCGGCTATAAAAACGGACAAAAGATAATCACTCGTGTAAATTCGGCGATGTTATTTTATAGCCAGATTGAACTCATGCAGCTTACCTACTAGCTCGCGGTGGGACCAGTGCCTAATTATATGGCATAGAATTAGGCACTGGTCCCACCCTAATTATACTCCTAATATATATAAAGAATATATACAAGAAGGTACTAAAGGCTCACTGTCAATGACCTGTCAACGGGTTGCATGCGACATCGAGTACAATTGCGCAGCGAGAAGGCCGTCAAACTTTATGGACCGCGAACCCGCGGCCGCTGGGAATGCTGGGATGTATGACAGAAACGCAGAGTGAGCCTACTCAAAGCCGCAGTTGGAGTAACTGCACAGTGACGTCATTTCGAGACGTTCGTTTTCGTTCGTCAGTCTCACAGAACTAGGATCATCCATGGGAGAAATTATATTTAATACATTTTTCAGATCCGGAATAAACGTGCTGGTATGCGGACCCAACGGCTGCGGCAAATCGTCCATGTTCCGTATGCTGGGTGAACTTTGGCCCATCTTCGGAGGCACCCTTACAAAGCCGCCCAAGGGCAAGCTTTTCTACGTACCTCAGAGGCCTTACATGACCCTCGGGACTCTTAGAGACCAGGTAAGTTGGTAAAGATTACAATCATGATCTGTTCAGTAGTGTAACCCAATGGTCTAAAAGCTGTGGTCCGTCTTTGGAGGCACTCTTACGAAGCCGCCCAAGGGCAAGCTTTTCTGCGTGCCTCAGAGGCCTTACAGGACCCTGGGGACCCTTAGAAATTAGATAATGTTATGCCTAAAACTGGAAACTATGCTCTTATATGTGCTTCTGTAGCTACATCAATTTATTTTCATTGCTCGGAAATCAATATAATCGGAAAATGAATATAATGCAATTCAAGGACCACCCGACATAGTGTTTTTGTTTTCAAACATGCTTAATTTCAATATTAACAGAAAGAAGGATGTTTGTTTGAGAACATTAAGCGTCGGAGAATTCGAATCAACTCCGAAAGGCAAAGTGAATCGTAGGTAGGATTCATAAATGCTTCCTAAAAGATAAGGAGACTTGACGCGAGAAGGCTCGCCAAGATGACGAACGCCTTATGCCTATATTTTTTTCGTGCTTTCTTCCTTTTTCAGTCAATGCCAGTATCAATGCAAGTGACACTGCCTGTTTCCTAACATATTGTGTTCATTTTGTTCAGGTGATCTACCCTCAAACGCGCGAGGAGATGGTCCGTCGTGGACGCACGGACGCACAGTTGAACAGGTGGGTGTCCAAATCAAACCACTCGTTTTAAACTCGTCTGTAGCTAGCTTGTATTTAAGTTGCTATACCCCCTTATTCACAAATGTTTACTAATAACTAGCCGATAAAAATTGGTTGTCTTTCCATCATATCCATGCGTCGGAAAGGGACAAACGATTATTACCTGCTCATTAACTTATAGTAAATGTTTATGAATAAGGGGGTTAGTATGTTTTCTCACATGCTAGAAAAAGGCCTCGTTTTATTCATAAATTGAAGACCGGAAGTGCCTCATTATGCTCTTCTTAATTTTAAAAGGTAAAACTCTATACCTATGTATGAAAATCCATTGTATTCGACACCGTTAAACTTTTAAAATGCTCAAAATTGCATAGGTACATCTCGAAAGGGCCAAGGAATAAACACAATCAGCCAACCAAAACCAATCATTTAAACAGTCGTGTGGCGAGGCCTTAATTAGCGCATGTGCGTAGTTAGTAGTTACTGTATCTGGACTATTTTAAAAATAAAAACAAGCCTCAGCCTGGCACCATAGTCCCAGAAAATTCCTTTCTTTCCGTACCTCAGCAATAATGTACTATTAACTTGACAGTTTCCTGATTGTTCTGTATTTGTATGTACGTCAGGTTCCTGGAGATCGTGCAGCTGGCGTACCTGACGAGCCGCGAGGGCGGCTGGGATGCCGTGGAGGACTGGATGGACGTGCTCTCCGGCGGAGAGAAGCAGCGGATAGCCGTAAGTTATACAACTATCTAAGTGTGCTACTCTGCGGTGGCGCCACCATAATGAATTTTTCCCGCTATAGGTACAGTCATAACATCATACGTACATATTGTACGTTATACGTACATCATTTTACCATATATGTAATTAGTTGAATTTCATTATGGTGGCGCCGCCGCAGAGTAGCACACCTATCTAACTAGTGAGTAAGATCACAAATGTCATATATACCATAGATCAAGCAAACGTATCTACTTAGCGTGTCAAATGAACTCAGTATAATCCACTGAGTTGTCCGTCTTTAATCGCAGCTTGCAGCTTTCGGGCGACAATTTTTGTAAGTTGAAGTCAACTAAAACATAAAAATTGCCTCGTTACGTGATATTTAATTGCAACAACAAAAAAATTATGAACTCTCAAGGGCCTGAGACATACATATTTAACACTTTCGAAACCGGGCTCTACGCGGCGCTACGACATTTTCGCTACATACGGGGAAACCCATGTAATCGGCTACGCTTCTACGAGCGGTGTACCCGACAGTCGGGTTCTTGGTATCGAAAGTGTTAAAATCACAGGCAAGTAACAACTTCAGTACAAAATCTGACACGCTCGGGCCCTATACTAACAGATGAATTGTTTCTTCTATCTAAATCTAGTTCTGTGGGTAAGATGGTTCATCATCATCATATCCGCCCTTTTTCGCCCACTGCTGAGCATAAGCCTCTCTTCTAGTACGATAGCAGATAGAATGAACTGCCACAAAACTGTCGCCTGCGGCATTTCTGGACCGATACGTCCTTCACGCAAGATTACTCCCATCTTAACGATGTTGTGGGTGACGCTACAGCCTACCATCAGGCAAATCCTTGGTTCCTGCTGTAAATCATATAAAAATGTTATTCGTAAAACTCTCTGTTCACAGTGCCTTAATTGACGTATATGTTTCACGAGAAACTCACTGTATTTATATCCTATTGTTATCATTAAATCGTCTTCCCTATGGTGAATGGACATCATAGTAAGAATATGCATAAAATAAATGTTCTTTGTTTAATGACTCATGACAAAGGATATTACTACAATAGACACTAAAAAAAGTGTAAAACTTAATTATACTCAAACATTTCACTTTTTATACTAGCGCTCTTTAAAAAAAACAATCACCAAACAGGTCCTTTTGTTTTGAAATCATTGATACTAGTTTTCACACGTTTTGTTACAAAAGAAAGAGAAAATAGTATCCACAGAAAAAACTAGTTGTTTTAACATCAGATTACCATAAATTTATTCACAGAGATCACACAAACATTAGTTACTTTATAATCTTACAATAGGATAAGCACAAAGTGATAAGCACAAACAAAAGAAATTCCATCCGTAGAAGATCCTTTTTTCAAACACAATAGTCTACACTCTATGGTTTATTACCCCTCTTGTTTATTATCAAGTGGAAACAGAAAGGGTCGCTCTTACTACGTTGTTGACTCTTGTACTAAACAATAGATCCTTTCAATTTCATTTTACTAGCATAAAAAAAAACAACATGGTATTGCCAGTCATCTTTGTCTTCTGATCCGGTGTGTCTATACTGTTGCCATCAATGAAATTTGCGAACAATCTAAACAAACCTTGTTTTACAAAGCCTCGTTAATTTGTTAATTTTATTCTACTGCATCAAATAAATTAAATCCATGTGTTATTTATTTAATCAATTCTTACCATAATCATTATCTTAAACCACTAAAATATTAAAATAGTTCTAGAATATGGATATGTCATTGAATAGTTTGTTTACATTTTTCGCATTTTTATTGACGGTGATTTTACAGCGGTCGAAGAATAACTATTTTAAAAAAGTCTCCTGAAATAGGAATCAACTGTTTTCATCGTCTAAAAAGTGAAAAATCGTTACCTACGCTATCCATTATTTGTTTTGGTGCAAAGCATCGCTCTTTACAGTTCGTCGTTCCTATCATAAGCACTGAATATAAGTATTCGTTTGTGACAGATGGCCCGCCTGTTCTACCACGAGCCGCAATTCGCCATCTTGGATGAGTGCACCAGCGCCGTGTCTGTAGATGTTGAGGGCCAAATGTACCAGTACTGCAGAGAGGTAAGACACTGATACTCTTACATCGGTTAAAAACACCTCCTGGCCTCTTTCGACGGAGCTGAACAAACAAGATGGTTACCATGTATTACTAAATTCGTTCAGTATGACCTGGGGCCCGTTTCTTACAAGTGCGCGAACTATCAAATCGTATGGGTTGTCATGGAAACACACTTGTAATACAAGGCTTGTACCTTTCGAGAAACGGGCCCCTGGGGCCCGTTTCTCGAAAGGTACAAGCCTTGTATTACAAGTGAGCGAACTGTCAAATCGTATGGGTTGTCATGGAAACACACTTGTAATACAAGGCTTGTACCTTTCGAGAAACGGGCCCCTGGGGTTCCTAAATCATGTGGATTCCGAGGTTCAGATGTACTGCAGAAAGGTAAGACACCGGGTCACCGATGCTACTACAAACACCCGACCGGTGAAGGAACCTTCTGGGAGGCCTAGTCGGGGCTTCTAATCTCCGTTGTAACTGACTAACATACATATCTGAAGCCGTCAGTGTTCTCGACTGTGAACATTCATTTTCCTGCGGATGCCTTCTGGGTAAACATTACTTTTGTAGGATTTATTTTCGCCAATGATATTGGTCCACCAATTCCTCAATTTCAGATGCGGTATCTCTTCTTATCAGTTATTTTATCGTGCTATAACGTTTGTTTACGCTACCAAGAGCTTTTTTTTAATACTACGTCGATGGCAAACAAGCATACGGTCCTCTTATGTGTTATTAACCAGGCACTACTATTTTGGAATTACCTCTTTCCAAACCAATATACCTACTCATATTACGTACAGAACAAAGTTATCAGGGAACTAATAGGTATAGTAGGAATTCTCCCCTGAACATTCATTGGGAAAAACGATGACGTTTCATTTAGTTTACCTTATAATACGGCGTAATCTCATTTTAGGACGTACAAGCAATATAAATAATACAGTAGTGTAGTGTTATAAACATAGAAAACTAGCTTTTTCCCGCGGCTTCGCCCGCGTACCTACTAATCTAATCTTGTTTTCTCATACAAACTTTGAACCCCCTTAGGGAAAGAATTTGGAAAAATCCTTTCTTACTTTCTTAGTGCGCCCCTAGACCTTAAAAGTAACCTATGTGCTAAATTTGGAATCTCTAGCACCAGCGGTTTGGGCTGTACGTTGATTTAAGTCACTCAGTCAGTCAGTCACTCAGGACTTTGCCGTTTATATATATAGATTATATTTCAAGTCTTCTAGACACTGAAAAATACATCGCTCTAAAAATATTCGCTTCAATCAGAATTCACAATGAAGTGAATGACGTTCACGTAAACATTTACAGGGAATTCCTTAGATGACGATGTCGCGACAAAACCTTGATTCCGTAAATTACATCAACAATTCAATAATTTTATTCAGACAGTTCTTAGATATCAGATAACCTCGTTTGTCGTCAAGATAAGTGTAATGTTCTACTTGTCGCGGAAATATTTGGCCAAATCTGAAGCAACTTGTGCTTTTAGTATTCGCTCCATCCGTTATTACTGAGACGTGTAACGGGAAAACTGAGACGTGTAACGGGAAAACTGATCTGTTTGCACTCAGGATTTTCTGTGCTGAATATTTAACAATCTGACAACTATATTCAATTATTCATGGTAGGTGCAGCAAGTGGAGAAGGGGAGGGGGGTTCATTTAGATCATAATAGATTCAGTATCGTGTTATGATTAACAAAAAAAGAACAAAATTTGTCGCGACAAAACCTTAATTCTTAATTTTCTCTAATAAGAATATACTGAATATACTTTGAATAAATCTCCACTATTTCGTTATACCTGGCTGTCTAGCTTGAGTTTCTGAGCGCGAGTCTTTACTTTTAGTAACACTTTGGAGTAGTGCGCGAGAGTGTAAGTTGTGCTAGACCGCCTGGTAAAATAATAATTATGTTCATTACATTCATTAATCTTATTCATAATTTCAAAATAATTTATATTTAACCTCTTTTTTTTTAATAGATGGGCATATCTCTGTTCACGGTATCTCACCGTAAATCTCTATGGAAGCACCACGACCACTACCTGCAGATGGACGGTCGCGGCGGCTACGTCTTCGAGGAAATCGACGGAGACACGCAGGAATTCGGATCGTGAACTTTATTGTAAAACGATTCCAAATGGCTTGGCAGTGAAATGGTGCTGTAGCTCCGAATGACAAGTTTTAACCTCGTTGACCTAGGCCAATTTTTCCGGTTTTGAATTTGGAATATTCTTTTTGGAATTCTAAAATAATATTGGTATGTACGTACTCGTAAAGGTATGCCAGGACTTACGAGGACTATAAGACTATTTGAGTTCGCAAAATCGTTGAGATGTTGCCTTTTCAAAATTACGTGTAAACTAATTTTTAATAAATTATTGTTTTGGATGTAAGATTATGATTAAATGTGTTTTACTGTCTTATATGGAAGTAAATAACTGTTAGTGATTATTGTCACATCTCGTTTGTATACATACAGCTTTGAGTGTTATTTGTTTAACTCTTCGTTCGTATCCATTTAAGCCTTAAGGTAAGGGATAGTTTGATTTTATGTGAGTTGATTGTTAATGTGTTCTCGTGCTATAGCACTATTTCACACCGACTTTTGCAAGTTCAAAGCTATTTTATAATAGGGACCATAGTGAATGTTCATGATATATTATACAATCAATGTTGCCAACGTTATAAAATAAACTCTAATAACGCAAATTAAATGCTTGTAAATATAAATTTAATAATGATTTTAGATAATTTGATGATATGATAATATTGTGCAATATAAAATGAAATATTTTTCATTACATTTCTGAAAAGTTTCATCATGTTTATTCCTTTACATATAAGGTTAGATGTCCTAAATCTGGTAGTAAAATATAACTCAATATGTAAATTGCCAGTTACTGACCAGTGTCCAATAAGTTGCCACTCTATACTAAAAATGAATTTTCTTTACCTATACCTATAACAGAGTTCATTTTTACATAAAATTTCTATTACTTACTTGGCAGGCTTACACTGGTCAGTTTACCTATCTCTTTTATATTAATAGTACATTACATCAGAGGCCGGGAAAATGAGGATTTCCGGCCAAGTGGGTATATACGGCCGAGCGAGCGTGCGAGCGAGGCCGGATAGGGATACGAGGCCGGGAATCCGTTTTTACGCCGAGGCATGTATAGTGCTTTTCTCAAACATACAATGAAATAAAAAAAATGCTCTAAAGGACATAAAAAATAATATGAAATCCCTTTACAGTCCTCTCGAGTTGTTGCGCCCAAAAAGCGATACTTTCCAGCCCATTTTAAGGAACGTAAAGACAATATTTCATTGCATGTTTGAGAAAATTATATTTTTTGCCTATATTTTAGTATTTAGATACCGTTCGATCTGCGGATCACCAAGTAGGCGCGCAATTTGGCTCGTTATTAAATTGGTCTCAAAAAGTCACAATAAAAGCAAGAACAATATTTAATACTTAAATAATATGTAGCAAGGAATTTCCACCGTTTCCATATGAGTACATAATCTTTTTAAATTATTTCTTATGTGTGATGTTTTATTGTGATTTATTTATTTTATTTTAATGTTATACATTTACCAATCAGTAAACTATTTACAGGTGGCAATGCTTTATCATTGATGTATAGGTAATTATTGTTTATCCCTTATTTTAATGAAAAGTGGGATATTTGATAGTGTGTGTTTTAAGCATTTAATGAAAAGTTATGATCATGACATTTTTTTAAATTTGTCTTTTGATTGTATGTTGGCAGATTTTTATTTAATTTACAAATTTTTTTACACACAATTATTTCATTATTTGTATCCGTTAGATACGACGCAAATGTAAAAAATAAATACATCTAAATTATAAATACTTAGTGTATTTAGAGTATAAGTAACTGTGATAGCTGTTAAGTTTAATGTTTTTTATTGATTGGTGCTGAAATAAAATGGTTGAGGACAGATGTTGTTATTTTTTGCTTACCTACATTTCTATGATGTATTTCTAAATCTAAAGGCCTAGTCAATGTATCTTTCCTTTTTGAGACAGAATAATATCCAAAGATAACTTTGTAAATTGTTGGAAAGGGTGTGTTACCAATTTGCCATGTTCTAATTCAATTTCTCATGCTTAATTATTTATGTCATTCAAATTCCAGACATTATTTTTACTAGTGGAGAGTGTTTATACATTTTTATATTTTCCCTAGTAAGATGTCTTTAGATTGTTTAATGCTACATACCTATGCTTATTTCAACATTTGACACTAACAATCACAAAATTTTAGCTAGAAATCTCCATCCATATTCCTAGTTCTTGTATTATTTATTTAATGTCAAAACATTGATAACTTGCATATAACAGGGATTAGTCATTTCCGCGGTTACTTATACCTATACATTTTGACTCCATAACATAATTGCGTATTTTCATAAAAACGGCTTCCTTTTACTGGGACGAGCGATGACTATTATGAAACGCGCTAAAATGCTTTATTGCTAAAGGGAAATCCCTGATCGACTTGAGTAATTTTTGTTTGAGGAAGAGAGAACTTTACTTTTAAATTTCCCACAAAAAGCCGCGATAGGCGTCGCGTGACGTCATGATGACGTCAGGCAGGCTGATGACGTATTTTCTCCGTTTCTACTGCGTTGCGTTTTAAATATTTATAAAAAGGTTGTACATTATATCCTTGGAAGGCAATATCCAAGCTTTGTATTTGAATATTAATAAAAAAATATAAATTTATATTATTCGCTACATTGCTTATTCACTAAGATCCATAATAAGTAATCTAATTCACCTATTGATTAATTTCTTAGTGAGTAACGGAACGTAAAGGAGGCCCGCTTCGCATCAGCTGTTGTAAAAAAAAAAATAACGGGATATCGAAGGCGACTGGTCACACTGTCTACGGCCACATCAAATCTGGGGGTCTGGCGTGTGACCCTGTTATTTCTATCTTGCAATAAAATAGCTGTGTAATCTTCGTAAGGTAGTGCGTCGTTGAAATAGTGAGCGAATTGTAAATTCTAGTGGACTATATGTGTAAAATATGGAACGCGCTACGGGAACAGAAGTGTACGGGTGTGGCTCCCCGCAGTCGACGGACATAACGCTGAACATACAAACGACGACTGGTGGTAATTTCTCAATCAGCGTGAACGGTAAACACACAGTGGAACACCTCAAGAAACTCGTCTCAAAGAAGTTAAAAGTGTCTAAGGATCGGATATGCTTGTTGCATCGCGAAAGGTGAGCTCTATGGTAGACGCCAAGCTTCTATTGTCAAACATCACGGAAATAATGTTGCGTCGGTGCGATGACGCATCCGTGTCCTTTGACTTGTATCGATATTGAGTTTTGCGTTTGCAGGCAATTGCGAGAGGGGACGCTGGAGGAGAACGGGCTTCTGGACGGGTCGCGCGTCATCCTGCTGCCCAGCGTCGAGACGGGCTTGCTGGTACGTGCTCGTCACGTGTTTCACAACAATACTGACACTAATCAATACACGCTTTATCTACTACACTGCTCTGTCCCTAGACATTCGATACTAACGACGTTATCTGTTCACAGAGTCAAAGACCCGAGAACTCCGTAATGCAGGCGCTAGAGTCGCTCAACGACACGCAAGTTAACGACTTCCTCACTGGAAAATCTCCACTTAATTTAACCATGAGATTAGGTGACCACATGATGTTAATTCAGCTGCAGCTGTCTACCTAAACTCGGGTGCAGCCAGTGGCAGCCGTTCTCTTAGGACCTCCACACCCACCAAGAGCACCTCGGTTCGTACAAAACGAGATGCCAGGGAAACCCCCAGCCCTCAAAGCACACCGGAAAAACCTTCAAACTCTGAAGAAACAGTGGATACAGAGAAGTTAGGTCAGCCAAAACATACACATACTCTTGCTAAGAAAGATTTGGAAATGCTGCAAAATGCGTTTGATTTGTATTTAGCTGAAGAAACTTTGAAAAAAGAGACATGTGTTGAACATGACTCAAAAGATGAATCTTTAGATACTACAAATTGTACTCTCTCAGATCTCTCTGACACCTCTATTGAGAATGACCAGTCTCCTATCAAGTCCTTATCCAATTTGGTTTCCAGTCCCATTGACGCATCTACCTCTGAGAGCCGAGAAGCGGCAATCGCAAATTCTGTAAAAAGTAGTCTGATAGATTTGTTGGCAAAAAGTAAATTGCATCATGACATGCTCAACGCAGCCTCCAGCAGCTCCTCCCGCGCGCCGTGTCCGGCTCACACCCCGGACAGCTCCCTCAGTGACGACAGTGATAACTTTACTGACCAGAGCTCATTCTTAGCTGAAAGCACCATTGATGAGTACCCTATGGAAAACCTATTCAACAGTGCAGTAGACAAAGGCCTGTTTGAGGATCAAGACGAGTCTATGATGGATAGAGAAATCTCAAACTTGGCCACAACTAGCCATGGCACTCCGGCCGCGTCCGGTGCCTTGCCTTCCTTCCAAAGCATTGAACCTTTAAAAAATAAGCGCTTCCAATATTTACTCCACAAGACACCTAAATTCAAACATCCTATTGGTCAAAACAAACAAAAAGCCTTTATGCAGTCTGTTGTGACCAAACATAAGAAAAAGATGCAAAATCGGCAAGATAGTAACCTTGTGCAGCCGTCCACCTCCCGCACTGAGCCTTTTATAACTAACTCCAGGAAGCTAATACTGCAGCCGAGTGCTCAGAGTGCAGATGCAGACCTAGCCACTCCCTCTACTTCTAAACAAATTCCATTCATAGCTCCCGACGCGCCCAAGAAGCCGCAGCGAGCGTCCCCCACCCCTCCCGTTGACACTAAAGCCCTTATAGAGGCTTCAAAGAACCTCACGCAGAAGTTAAAGAAACTGTCTAAAGAAGTACTGACAAATAAAATAGATCTCAGGACTGCTGAAGAGTCAGTGCGCTCGAAGGTGGGCCCCGGAGCTGTGATAGAGTCCATGAAGCATCATGGCAAAGGAATATATTCGGGAACATTTTCTGGCACACTTAACCCTGCTCTACAAGACAGGTAAGCATATCCTTTTCATATTTAACAAAATACTTTTAATATTTACTTGAAATAAGTTTATTTTTGCCTCAATTTATTCATATAATTTCCTATGTCAATCAGGTTCACTTGATCAGGCATACTTGATACTTGTAATAACTACAAAGGATATGGAAAAAACATCTGCATTCCTTTGTGTGCATAACAATGATCAAAGTTTACCTGAAGCGCTTACGTTTACGCTTAGGTCGTCGACTCGTAATTTTATTCAAGCTACTTTCAATAATTCCAGATATGGCCGACCAAAGAGGGACATCTCCACTATTATTCACATTTTGAACGACTTGCTGTGCGCCGCGCCGCCCATCGCTCTTGTTCAGGTATTTATTTATATGGCTACCTTATCTGTATACCATTTTCAAATTAATGGATTCGAAATTACCTACACCATGCGATCGCCGGGTTCCATACGGCAAAATGAAAAAAAAAAAAAACAGATCCCTTATCTTTTCGTCATGTTAGTCTGTCCATATGACTCAGAAATTTTACTCGGAAATTATGAAATTTTACTCCAAGCCCACGCACATATCTAAGTTTTTTTCTACAAAATAGGTAAGTCCCATGCCATGCCATGAATAGATTTTTTTCGTATTTTGTTGTGTGATGACACGGAACACGGCCCTCTTTATGCGTGGTCTGACACGTAATTTAACTTTTTGCTTATTTTATAATCAACCCCCGACGCAAAAACGACGGGGTGTTATAAGTTTGACGTCTGTCTGTCTGTCTGTGTGTGTCTATCTGTGGCATCGTAGCTCCCGAACGGATGAACCGATTTCGATTTAGTTTTTTTTTGTTTGAAAGCTGAATTAGTCGAGAGTGTTCTTAGCCATGTTTCATGAAAATCGGTCCACTATGTGGGGGTTTTTTCAAAATTTTAATTTTCTGATTATAAATAAAGTAATGTGTTACATTTTTATGCAACTAGATAAATAGGCTAGCTCAGATTTAGTACCTTTACAGTAATGTTTGCTTGCTATCATCACTTTACTTATATGTTACCCTACAAAATCAATATATTTAACAATGTTCTTTCTTAGGACTTTGATTACCTTAATACCCCCAGTGATTACCAAGTCTTCCCCTACTGGGCAACCCCCAGGTTATAGGTTACTAAATAATCCGTTTCCGAAAACAGCATACTCGTACTTACTATATTCAACTTGAAAAGTAATTACTTGCAATTGCGCAATATTATAAATTGTAGAATTGGCTCAAATAAATGACTTGCATTTTATGCTGCGTCAGACTACGAGTAGTATAATATATTGTCTTTGCAGCTGGTTTTAATTATAATTGCTGCACTATTATATAGGCAATTTAAAAGCTGACGTAAATATATCTTGCAGTTGAATCATGAGTATCCCGACTCTGAATGTTGCTATGTGCTTCTGCTTACTATAATATACCTGATTTTAGTCGGGCACCCCTCTTAACTTATCGTTTGAATGCATTTTAAATGCACATAATGTAAATGTATTATTATAATTTTAAACTACTGATACACACATTTCTAAGGAAAGAGAATTAAGCTAAATATAAGTTGATTAGGTAGAATTCAGTACCCCAAAGGGAAAAGAAGCTGTCTTAGTTTTTTTTTGACATTTGATACACCGTGTCCAATAAGTTTGAATACAGCACAAATAGCCAATAAAACAAAATGAACAAATAATTACTACATTATTATTATATTTTATGAATGGCACTCTTATTTACTACATTCACAACAAATGTTTTGGAATAACTCCAGCATTAACTTGTTTACCAGCCTCAAACGCTTCTCAAACGGATCACACGCGGCACGCACCGTTTTCTTCACATTTCATCCCAAATACTCTCAATAATCTTTTTGAAATGATCTAGGTTTATGATTTTATAAAAATTTAGTCTTCAAAGCATGTATGACCATACAAAGTAGTCTAATACGCCTAAACCTGGAGGCCTGGGTGGCCACTCATGTTTCGGATAAAAAACTGCCAAATTAGTCTGAAACTACGCTAGAATACCATTTGCCGAATGTGCTGGAGGTGCGTCTTGTTGGGACACATGATACTCATTCCCAAGCATCCTTTTTAACTTTAAGGCATTTTTCTCCAAAACCTTGGTTTTAAAGAAAAAACGTTGATTTTAACGCTTTTATCTGTAAGTACTGAAGGTAGTTTACCTCGCTTACATACTGCATCCCACACCTGGGCCGATGGTGAGCTCTGGAACCTAGGCACATTTTTCTAGTTGCCCGGAACGTTATCTATCCTCGGTACCCATAATAGTTTATTTTGGACACGTGGCGTCTGTTTTATCACATACAGATTCTGCTTATAAAAAATAACTCGTCACCTGCGTGCCGAGCAAGTATTTTGTTGGCACTTTACCTCTTTGTTTTTCTTAGACACTTCGGAAATTTCATGAACTTTGTGCTTGTATTTTATTAAAAGGAATATACTCTTCAGTTTAAATAAGAATTTGATGGCCTGTGATCCCTATATCTTTAGAACTGAGGTAAAATGTGAGTATTCGGACTTATTGGACACGGTGTAGAGTTCAATCTACGAACTGCCAAATCTTGCCTTCTTTTCCGGCAAACCGCGGTCTAATTTATTGTTTGAGTGTTTTATGTACAGTCAACCACAAGATGTATTCACTTTTTCACACTTTCTTTGTCGACTGTATATGAACAAAATGGCAGTGTAGCTGGAAATTACTTCACATGGAATACATTCTGTATAGTATTAAAATTATACTGTTGATCATTGACTAATATTAGTAATATTATTTCATAAGTATCGCATGTGCTGAGAACTCATCAACCAATTACAACGTGGCTTTCCAGTGAGACGCAAATAACTTGAATTATCAGTCGAAATTATATAAATTGCCTTATTTAGGGATAAGGCTTTTCAAGTCGTAAGACTTACGAGAGACTATAAAGAAAATATGGTCTAATATCTTAAGAATATCCCAAAAGTTTAATTAAAAATAATAGTAAATATTACATACAGGGTGTAACAATAATGCTGGTGATCCATTTAAGAGCATAACCGGTATCGAATAGCGGTTACGAATACCATTTCCTTTTCATTAGACTTATATTGACCGGGATATAGACCGTGATTACCTTTTTGATTTTTGTCGAGCTCCCGATATTTCGACGCAGTTGCATGCATCATGATCACGGAAAACTGACGAAGGCGGGTGGATGTTAAAGTTGCATAGACAGCGCGCGAAAAGTCTAATGAAAATAACCGTGAATCATTCAAAACTCTTACCACTTCCTTTTTTTAAAATAAACACCATGAAAATTAAAGGTACTATAGAAGGTAACGTATAAGCCGTAGGATTTATCTTCGGCAATTATGTTACATAGTGTATATCAAAATATTCGCTTAAATTCCAGAAGGAGCCAAAACACTCGTGTTCGACCGGCACGCCGGAGGAGACGAAGTGCTCCAGCTGCAGCCAGACGGGCTGCGCGCCGGCCCTGTGCCACAAGTGCGACACGGCCAAGGCGCTCGCCAGCGACAACTCCAAGACCAAGTGCAAGCTGGAGCGCCTGCGCCTCGTCATGCAGCAGAAGAAGCAGCGCCGCGAGGCGCGCCGCCTGCAGGCGCTGCCCTACGCGCCGCCGCAGCCCATCGCCGCGGCCGACGCGCCCGCGCGCTCCGAGGAGATCGACGCAAGCGCCTAACACGAGCGCGCTGCGACCGCGCGCACCGACCGAGTCCACATACATTGTAAGTGAGAGCGAGTCTTTAAAGTTTCAAGGTCGCGGTGCGGTGAGGCCGTTTGTTAGCGCTCGAACTCGCCTTCGAAGCGTATTATGCCTATATGATGTGCGTCGAAATAATTACTCCTCTCGTTTTGAAGGTTCGTTCGAGCCCTACCGCTCCAGATTATTTCTAGTGCTTAGTGACGGCCGCCATTTTGTTAAACCGTTCCGACCGCGCGATCGTTTCGCCGGAGTCCTCCGACTCGACATATGTATATAGCTCGCTTTGAATCGTTTTATGTTGGAATCGTTATTCGGCCGGTAGCGATAGTAGTTTTGATTTAACGACGACGTCACTAAACCTTTGAATATCTGTTGGAAGACGGTCATGAAAATGTTACACTCGGTTGCGGTTCGACTCTTCCCCGATGGTTTCGGTTACCTTTGGAAATGTTAATTCGATGGTGCTGATTTTCAAAATGCGAATGTATGCAAATCATTGATTATCTCGAGCTTGTAAAATTGTGACAAGTACACTTTCGCTTGCTCTTTGACAATGGACCGTGTTTGTGACGTGAGACGGTAGACTTATAGACTGAAAGCCCTTCGTATCGGAGCAGAATGTGAGTTGTTTGTGGTGAGAGTAGCGTAGCTCGCGGTTGTGGAGATTGTTCGGGAGCGAGTGCGGGTTAGACCCATCATATTCTAAATTACCGACGCCTAGGTTCCGACGTAGACGTCACGTCGATATAAGTGCTATTATACCCGTGTACAAATGATACAAGATTGAATAGCGAATCACTAGTTGTAGTTAAAGGGTAACTGTTAAGGACCTCCCATGTAGTTGCCTGGTGCGACGATAAAATTGATTTTTGTTGTTATTTCTTTTAGATTTATATTTTATTTTATTGGTTCAACAACTGATACTGTACCAGCTTAATTGTATGGAATAACATTAATATCGGTAGGGTCCATTGGACATTATTTCTTTGGAAATTGTAGCCTCCTCGTGTTTGTTTAAGTTATGTAATTCCTCATATACTTAGTAAATTTCGAGCGCGTTTTATTCCATAATTATTGTAGTAAATAATCGGCACTGTTTTTGCTATAGTTATTTTCTTTGTTTTCTTTTTCTCCTATCACGGAAATGTTATAACATAATAAATTGTTTTTTTCTTACATATTCTTAATTATTTTATTTTGTTTGATGTGAACGCACGACTAGACGCTAGGATGCGAGACACCAACGTTAGACCTCGGTAACGACCCTCCGCAGATGCGAGGACATATACTAAAGCTTTGTATATAATTATTACGCAGAAATCTAATAGTAATGTGCTTTTATGATCTATAACCAATTGCCTATCATTTTATGTAAGGGACTATTATGATCAACTGCCTAGAAAATGCATTAGGTGTAATAACGGAACACTGTGAATATAATATGAACTCTGCCTATGTAAACGTTGCATATACTAAAGTAATGATAGTTTAGCAAGGCATTAACAATATTAAGCTACTTCATATAGCATCAATCAATATTTTAAGTTACAGAGTTATATTTATAATTTTAGTCTTCCGTATGAATGACTGCTTTCTTGAAATGTGAATCCCATACTGGTAAGGGGCCAAGACTATTAATTTTCCTTAGAATAACACAAGCAATAATCCTAAAGATCCACATCGTGAGAAGTGCCTGTCGTTTGTAAGGTGCGTTCATGTACTGATGTAGTGCCATACGTGTGCCCATTAAGTTTTCTTTATTATGAATTTGAGGGAATATATGGCACCAAATATTTCACCCTTTTATGTATTCAATCTCTTACCATACTGATTCAGTAAAGATCTCAAATATGATATATTTATGAGATTTTTCTCGTTCGTGTAGAATATATTAAAACTTTCAACTATATGCAGTTTTCAGACTATTGTTACCAATTGTAAAATTAGTCAGGATGCCTTTTCGTTATAAGTTTTAAAAATTCGTGAGTTGTTTTTGTCCTTGTATTTGCATGTCTAGTGAGGAGAATAAAGTTACATAACAAAATACACAAGTCTGTCACTTTGCCCCTAGTTTTAGGTCATCTCTAGTGAAAGTAAAAGAGCGAAAATGTTCTAAAATATTTTAATACACTGCAACTGTCATGTGGTAATACGTAACTATTGTAAGATATAAACTATCACATCCCGGACCAACGGAAACTCTACGTGCTGTTCAGTGAAAAACAATATATTCACAACAAAATACGTCACAAAATCCTTAACACTAAGTCTTTTATAATAAATCCAACACGAACTTAAGAGTAAATAATTCTCTTACTACAAAGTCCGAGCGAAGCCCACCAACTAGAAAACGGTAGACGCGGGGCCCGACAAAAACAACGTCTGTACTTCTCGTAATTATTTTATTATAAAGTTCATCTCATATAAATAGCACATAACCCACACACGCGTCGCGCACACGGCGCCGACGGCAACGCTACACTCGCGGAGGTGAGCGCAGCGTTGTCGCCGACGATATTCTAGAAGGTAGTTTAGAAGAGGAGCGTGCTCATGCCGCCCATCTCGGCCTGCTCCTTGACGAAGATCTCGAAGTACTGGTAGATGATGGTGACGGCGAGCAGGATGCCGGTGCCGGAGCCGATGGCGCCGAGGAAGTCGGCCAGCACCGACAGCGCGCCGATGCAGAGCCCGCCGAACGCCGCCGCCGTCGGGATGTAGCGGTTCAGCTCGTGGATCATGGAGTTGTCGCGGTGCCCGCGCATCACCATCTGCTGCTCCTTCAGCTGCTTGGCCACCTGCGCGAGAGAAAAGCACCGATAAGATCAGAACTTTCTGATGTTTGTGTTGTCGTCGTTTTAGTTTTAGTAGCTTAGTTTATTAAGCCTGGGACCCTCCCAGTGAAAATCAGCGTCTCGACTTGCCGAGGCGATACGCTGAGTGGGATCCCATTCAGCATCTAGTTTGGGCTGTATGAGTATGTATTTGCCCAATCTGATGTTAATTAAAGTATATTCTATTCTAACATAATTGCATTGAATAAAGATGTTTCTGCAGGATAAGTAAAAAATAAAGGTCCATTAGGATTGTAATTAGAACAACTGATATTGTGAAAACAATGGCAAGATCGTATCAGATGAAAGCGTAATCAAGTTAATGTAAGACTTGTAGTTTTTAATTTCATTGTTTACTTTCAACACATTTCAAAATCGTAAGCGTAAAGGTAGATAAAGAATTAAAAGTTAATATCGATAACACGCAGAGCTTAGCCAAGATGGCAAAGCGAACAAAATTGTTGTAATCGTATTTCTATTATTGTGATAAGAGATAGAGTCTGGCTAATGAAAGTTGAACCCTGTATTTTTTTAGAACAGCAACTCTGGATGTCATATCATCGATTGTCATCTGTCAGTGTGACTGTCACTAACGAATTTCGGTAAAAGATAACAGCGAAATCATAAAAATTAGTAAAGAAAGTGCTGTAAATAAATTAGAAATAATAAAAAAGAAACCATGTTATCAATGTGTTGCCAGCTCCATTTTTTTTTGAAATTGCCACGTTTTTTCGGGCTCAACTTTCATTAGCCAGACTCTATTTCCATTTTGGTTTTAAACCCTTCATGTGGTAGGAAAATTATATTGGTTAGCGATATTAGGCGGCAGCCGTCGGAAATATGTCATTTAAAATTCGTGCAAAATATAGGCAGAACCAGTCGTGAACCTGGCGATTATGAAATGCGTTTCAATATTGATAGATGTGATTAGACTTTAAAGTCAACAGTAGGGGCACAGTAAAGAGGACTATCGTACAGTATGGCCACTCCAGCTCCCCGCTGAAAGTGCCGCCCACCCCCTCTCGGTTACCTCACAGTTACCGCATGTCAAAAACGCGAAACAGTCGACCTGTGATATGTCACTCATACAAGCATAGTACGCGTTCACCTACACGAGCGTAGACTGTGTGCTAGGAACGCGCCTCTTTCATATATTTGATCGCCAGTGTCCGAGGTGTGGGAGGGGTACTCACGTCCTTGGCCGAGGAGCCGGAGACGTCGATCCAGGTCTTGGAGAAGAAGGCGCAGGAGCCCAGCATGAAGATGATGTAGAGCACGGCGTGCAGCGGGTCGTGCGCGATGTGCGCGAGCGACTCGGGCGGGCTGAAGTAGTAGCACAGCCCGCCCACCGGGTACGCGCGCGCCGGGCCGCCGCCGCCCACGTCCGCCCACACGCCCAGCAGGTTCACGAGGAAGTTGCCGCTGAACTTCACGGCCAACATCTGGAGGAGGACGGTTACTTAATTTTATTCATCCATACTAATATTATAAATGGGAACGTGTGTGTCTTTCTTTGTCCGTCTTTTATGGCAAAACGGAGCGACGAATTGACGTGATTTTTAAGAGCGCTATGACAAAAAAAGGCGATATATTGTAAAATGCACAATATTTATCGACAAAATTGTACACTTTACTCATACTAAAAGACAGTGAAAGTACTTGTTTCAGTTAGAACATCTTATTAACTGTCGGTTAAATAAAAAACATATGAAAAAAAAAGCTTTTTCAATTAGTAATGATTGTTTTTCTGATGCTCGTTTAGGAAAAACCGCGTGAAGCACAAAATTCGGAGCTCTTATTATGTACAATTTGATAAGATCACTCTCATAAATGAGGTAAATTTAAGTTCCAAATATCTTGTACTTAAGGCCCATTAAACAATATTTATCATTTAATCCTTTGAAATTGAGAAATTGAAAGTAAAACGAACTCAATTTTGTCTTGAAAATACATCGAAACAAGTGATCATTTCTCCGAAAATCTACATGTTATCGAAGTTATTTTAGTATATAAATAATCTGCACAATGTGCTTAAACTGCTGTTATCCATTTGTCGTTATAATATTTTATCATGATTTTTTGCCAATTTTTTGAAAACTAGCCTTCCTGTCGCTATTTTACCGGCGACGGACGCCTGCGATTTCAGTGCCGCGCCGGAGCTCGAGCAGGTAAGACGTATGTCGCTTTGGTCTCCGAGTTTTCATCGCAAACGTCGAGAATATTTATTGTTGTGTGGGTCGGACGCCTTGTTTCTACACGGGCTATCCTCGCATTGTGTGTGTGTAAACAGCGACCAACGATTTTGATCCTAGATCCGTAAATATTTGCTTTTGTAATACTTTGTTATGTTTGAATGTTAAAGTATTACAACGTTGTGATGATAAAAATGTGAAAATTACAATACGGTCAAGATGATAAGACACATCAAGATGGTACTCGGGATCTGATGATGGAGCCAGAAGGTGGTCACCAGTACCAGTGAACCATGTAAGTAAACGACTTCGTGTTTAGGCTCGTTGGGTTCGTCTCAACAAGACCTTTGACAAGAGGTGGTACTCAGGGTCTGATGATGGAGCCAGATGGTGGTCACCAGTACCAATGAACCATATAATTAAACCCAGAGATGGGGAAATCGTAATCGATTCCGGATTACACGATTACTTGATTTTACTTTGTAATCTGACACTACTGGGTGTCAGATTACTTGTAATGTAATCAAGTGAAACGGTAAATTACCATTACATGTAAAGGAATCACTAATCATCTATACAATCATTACTATTACCAATAACTCGGAATCATAGTCGATTCAAAATAACTGAAATTATTGACTTGATTACTTTCAGATTACGAATATGTAGTACCTCAGATTGCCGACTGTCACTTTGACACAAAAGTCATCATGGGTGTCGTAAAATAGGTTTTAGGGGGTGCTGATTCCAAAATTAATGACCAATGTGGAATCTGACATTGCTGACTGTCACTTTGACACAAAAGTCGTCATGGGTGTCGTAAAATAGGTTTTAGGGGTGCTGATTCCAAAATTAATGACCAATGTTCAATCTGACATTGCTGACTGTCACTCTGACACAAAAGTCGTCATGGGTGTCGTAAAATAGGTTTTAGGGGTGCTGATTACAAAATGAATGACCAATTTGGAATCTGACAGTGCTGACTGTCACTTTGACACAAAAGTCGTCATGGGTGTCGTAAAATAGGTTTTAGGGGGTGCTGATTCCAAAATTAATGACCAATGTGGAATCTGACATTGCTGACTGTCACTTTGACACAAAAGTCGTCATGGGTGTCGTAAAATAGGTTTTAGGAGGTGCTGATTCCAAAATTAATGACCAATGTTCAATCTGACATTGCTGACTGTCACTCTGACACAAAAGTCGTCATGGGTGTCGTAAAATAGGTTTTAGGGGGTGCTGATTCCAAAATTAATGACGAATTTGGAATCTGACAGTGCTGACAGTCACTTTGACACAAAAGTCGTCATGGGTGTCGTAAAATAGGTTTTAGGGGGTGCTGATTCCAAAATTAATGACCAATGTGGAATCTGACATTGCTGACTGTCACTTTGACACAAAAGTCGTCATGGGCGTCGTAAAATAGGTTTTAGGAGGTGCTGATTCCAAAATTAATGACCAATGTTCAATCTGACATTGCTGACTGTCACTCTGACACAAAAGTCGTCATGGGTGTCGTAAAATAGGTTTTAGGGGGTGCTGATTCCAAAATTAATGACCAATTTGGAATCTGACATTGCTGACTGTCACTTTGACACAAAAGTCGTCATGGGTGTCGTAAAATAGGTTTTAGGGGGTGCTCATTCCAAAATTAATGACCAATGTGGAATCTGACATTGCTGACTGTCACTTTGACACAAAAGTCGTCATGGGTGTCGTAAAATAGGTTTTAGGGGGTGCTGATTCCAAAATTAGTGACCAATTTGGAATCTGACATTGCTGACTGTCACTTTGACACAAAAGTCGTCATGGGTGTCGTCAAATAGGTTTCCGGAGGTGTTTGAAAACTAATGACCAATTTGGAATCTGACACTGTTGACTGTCACTTTGACACAAAAGTGATCATGGGTGTCTTCAAATAGGTTTTCATGGGTACTGATCTCAATATTAATGATCAATTTGGAATCTGACATTGCTGACTGTCACTTTGACATAAAAGTCGTTATGGGTGTCGTCAAATAGGTTTCCAGGGGTACTGTGCAATGTCAGGTTCCAAATTAGTGTTGAGTTCCTCACTCGTGAGGCACCTCATTTGTACCACTCATATTGTTAATTTGTCGCAGTACTTCACACGGCAAAAATGTATTGCATCACACTTCAACTCACCGCACCTCATTTTACTCGCTTGTGACAGTCGCAACACAAACACCTCACGCCGCACAAAGCATTCACGTACTTCAAATGTCACAAAAACGTCAAAACTCATCATCCACACGCGCGCCTCGCGGCCCTCAAATATTCGCTCGCAACAGTAGCAACACAAACACCTCATTCCTCACAGATCATGCACATACTTCAAATGTCACAAAACGTCAAAAACTCATCATCCACTCGCGCGCCTCGCGGCAGACGCGGCCCTCAAACTCCGTCGCGAGAGTCGACACCTCAAATGAAGTGATCAACCACACGTTCAGTTATCGAACTACAGACCTTATGGCCGGGACAAAAGGTCCACCGATAAAATAAAATGTATCGTTTGACTCGTTTGTACCGGAAAGACAGAAGAGGCACTGTGACAACAACACTTCAAAAATCCTTTCAAAGTGAAACAGATAGTTACGTTTACCATAAGAGGGAGTGAGACAGACACATGCGGGCTTCAAATTTGCCTCACCAAAAATACGTTACACATGACTCGAAAGAAAACAATCTTATGCGCCGCAAGTTTTCATACATTTTACGCCTTTTTGATCCCAGGATAGTTAACTTGCTCGCAAAAATCGCGCGAAAAATCAGACGATTTCGCGTGAACCACATCTTTTGTCTCTGTCGCATTTGTGAAGTCATGAATAAATGCAGCTGAGATGCAAAATGTTGTTTTTCGCGGCAGGTCTTCATTTTTGAATTTTTTGATAGCTATTATTGTGCTAACACATTGACCAGTATAACGTGATCTACCGCAGCAATAGAGTTTGTATGGCTATTGTTATGTGTAATCAGGGAGCTCTCTTAGACTGGACGTTGAAATGGTAACTCAAGTGTTTTGAATATTCGGAATACCAACACAGAGGGCCAACCACTGAGAAGATGCGTTTACGAAGCTTGCTTAAAAACAATTACAAGATTACTGACCGAAATATAATATAAATTATGTGAAGCATGGTAGTTTAATTAAGTATTTAATCAGTAATAGAAAGAATAATTCATTTCTTAATTCAATAGAATGATAAATAAATCCGACACGAAACGTAATTCACAGGCGGTTGACGTTGACAGTAATGACAGTTTACAGAAGAAAAGTTAGTTTGTACGTACTTAGTTGCATTAGCAATATTTGCATAAAGTTTAGTTTTGTCCTACAGTGATAATACTAATAAATGAGCCAAAATGTAATAATGGTGACAACTTTTACACAATCAAATATACCTGTGATTCTGCCTTAGTGTCATTTGTGTGCAAAAAAATAGTGAAACTGAACTGAAAAGACTTACCGGCGTCGCGAATGTTGATGGTGTTTTTAATTACTATCATATTGCTTTTAAAACACATGGAGTGGTAGGTTTGTTATTTTTATGTAAAAGTGGTACTAATTATAAAACAATACGAACTTTAGTTTGTTTTAAAACATGCAGTTTTATGGTAACTATGCTAATCAAAGTATGTTATTATTAAGCTGTTAATAATATGAAACCACTGTAATTTGTAGCAGTAATTTAAATGGAACAAACTGTAAATAATATTATTCAATGGCAAAATTAGACCCAGTTCCATAAAAACATCAAATTAAGTTGTTATGCAGGCCTCTATGACAGTCCTTGAAATATTTTTTAATTTTATCTATTTTCTCTTGTTAAATGTTCAAGTACTCATTATGACTAATGAAATTTAGTATGTATAAAGGATATTTACCTAGTACACAACTACACATACTAGTTTTTGTTGCCGATGGATTTTGTCAAACAGCCGATGCTAGAAATTATATATATATACAGATCAGTACCTCACCTCATTTGAAGTAAGACATTGTAACACCTCATTTTTGGAAATGAGGTACTCATACAAACTCATTTGAAATTGATGTCCTACCCATCACTATTCCAAATCGGTCATAACTTTTTAAATCATTTCATTAATTTTGGAATCAGTACCCCCTAAAAACTATTTGACTACACCCATGATTCCTTTTGTGTCAAAATGACAATTAGCACTGTGAGATTCCAAAATAGTCGTTAATTTTGGAATCAGCACCCCCGGAAACCTTTTTGACGACACCCATGACGACTTTTGTGTCAAAGTGACAGTCAGCAATGTCAAGATTCCAAATCGGTCATTAATTTTCAAATCAGCACCTCCGGAAACCCGACACCCATGATGACTTTTGTGTCAAAGTGACAGTCAGCTATGTTAGATTCCACATTAGTCATTATTTTTGGAATCAGCACCCCCTAAAACCTATTTTACGACACCCATGATGACTTTTGTGTCAAAGTGGCAGTCAGCAATGTTAGATTCCACATTGGTCATTATTTTTGGAATCAGCACCCCTAAAACCAATTTTACGACACCCATGACGACTTTTGTGTCAAAGTGACAGTCAGCAATGTCAGATTCCACATTGTTCATTAATTTTGGAATCAGCACCCCCGCAAACCTATTTGACGACACCCATGACGACTTTTGTGTCAAAGTGACAGTCAGCAATGTCAGATTCCACATTGGTCATTAATTTTGGAATCAGCACCCCTAAAACCAATTTTACGACACCCATGACGACTTTTGTGTCAAAGTGACAGTCAGCAATGTCAGATTCCACATTGTTCATTAATTTTGGAATCAGCACCCCCTAAAACCTATTTTACGACACCCATGACGACTTTTGTGTCAAAGTGACAGTCAGCAATGTCAGATTCCACATTGTTCATTAATTTTGGAATCAGTACCCCCGCAAACCTATTTGACGACACCCATGACGACTTTTGTGTCAAAGTGACAGTCAGCAATGTCAGATTCCACATTGGTCATTAATTTTGGAATCAGCACCCCCTAAAACCAATTTTACGACACCCATGACGACTTTTGTGTCAAAGTGACAGTCAGCAATGTCAGATTCCACATTGTTCATTAATTTTGGAATCAGCACCCCCGCAAACCTATTTGACGACACCCATGACGACTTTTGTGTCAAAGTGACAGTCAGCAATGTCAGATTCCACATTGGTCATTAATTTTGGAATCAGCACCCCCTAAAACCTATTTTACGACACCCATGATGACTTTTGTGTCAAAGTGACAGTCAGCAATGTCAGATTCCAAATCGGTCATTAATTTTTAAATCAGCACACCCGAAACACCACCTATACTCGTGGTATATGCACTTGAAATGTGAAAGTGAAAATGCTAGAATGACATGTAAACCACGAAGTTGTATAGTCATATTGTTCATTGGTATTGGTGACCACCATCTGGCTCCATCATCAGACCCTGAGCACCACCTTGAAGTAATTAGAATTGTATTTGTCTTATTTTATCATCATATTAATATATACTTTACTCTAATACTTATCATATAACAAAAGCAAATATTTGGGATGGGATCTACTTTTATAATTATTACTTTAATTTTTGAAATAAATTTTAACATAATTGATATTATTTCGCGCTATATTCTCGTATTTTCGTACAAAATAATGTTTATTAGAAACAAAAAGTTTATATCGAGATAGTAGATTGTGGTTGTTATCAAAATTCCATAGAAAGGATCAAGATTGTTTTGTCCATTATTGTAGTGCGAGCGAGTGATAAGACGTGCTAGAAAGGGTCGGCATATTGGGCTCGCGCGGCGGGTAAAATACCTAATTTCGCCCGACGCCGAAATGTTATAACGCTCTTAAGTGGAGATAGTTTTAGAACGAGGGTGCGGTGTGCAGATGACGGGAGGACTTACGGAACTGACTTATTCCGTCTATTGTCCTTTGAGTCGTCGGCAACCCGAACCCTCCTTGGAACTTGTACACTCCTTTTTACTGTGTATTTAACACAGCAAAAGGGAATGTACAAGTTTCTAATGGGATGGCAACGCGCAAGTGACACTCTTTGAGTTACAGGCGTCCATAGGTTACGGTGACCGCTTTCCATCAGGCGGGCCGTACGTTTGTTTGCCACCGACGTAGTATTAAAAAAAAAGTTGGAAGGATGGAGAGTGACATAGGCTATTTTTTGTATCTTTCTAACGCGAGCGAAGCCGCGGGTAAAAGCTAGTAGAGGAATAAGTAAGGGAAGAGTTGTAACTCCATACATCAGTAAATGCGAGCTATTTGTATAGGCATCGTTATAGTGACATCTAGCGACAATCTCAACCATATTTCTGAACATAAAACTAGAAATTGAACGCGTTTTGACTTTTGAGTAGATTAATAGTACTAGTCAGAAATAACGGTTATTAAATGACTACGTTACATACATAATACGCAAATATTCCGACTGCTTCTATTTTATTTTAATTTTTTGCGGAACCATGTTGAACTCGATGTTCGAGTTCGAAACACGAATCAAGTTTATTGTTAACTAGTGATCGTCCTAGGGATATGTATACCAATGGATTAAGGATGAAAAACTGGTATACCTTCGGAGGTGTGAGAGGCGTAAACATATAAAAAAAAAGTTATAGTCAGTAGACGGTCTTCCCACACTGACCTTACGTCGTTTTCCAGACTTTCGAACGGCGAATTCGTAAAATAAAATAAACTATTCTTTTCTGAATTTATAAAAAGGTTTATCATTTTTTAAATTGATCAGGAGAAACAATTACATAACAATAACATGTCGGTTGCACCAAACCGTCTGTTAGGGCCACTTGCACCACCCGCTTAACTCAAGGTTAGTGGGCTGTCAACTGTAAAATTCCATATAAAATGGTCCAATGGCTCCATTTTCGGTGGTGCAGTGACCTTACCGAATTTAGGGTTCGCAATTTTTTTTGTATGGGTATTTTTATAGACTTCTGCTGCGTGACGTTGCAGCGTTGATGTGTCAGTTAACAGCTGTGGTAAATGCAATCGACCCTAAATCTTTATAAAAAATGATAAGTAATTCAAAGTAATCACCTGAGAGATAACGTAGAGGTTAGAGACGAGCGCAGACTGCAGAATGATAGGAATGTTGGAAGTGTAGAACAGCTTGATTGGGTACGAGGAGTACTGGCCGCGGTAGCGCGCAGACTTGATCGGTAGGTCCACGCGGAAGCCCTGCGAACAAAAAATACGGGTCAATACATGATGCTTGGCAGTCTATGGCTATGTACAGTCGACTACAAAGATGCAATTATGGAGGCAATTAAAGAGAACCCACACTAGGTCTCACAGATACTAATCAATGAAGGGCATATTAATAGATTATGACAGTTGTTTTCACAGCAACCGCTGTAGTCACACTAGTTACGGACTACAAGTGTCGCCAAACCAGAAGCATTTTCAAAAAATGTACGCGATTTGACAAAGACAGCAAGCGGTCATAGTGTTGGCACCTGGTGTGATCGGTCTCTGACTTGCAAACTGGTTGATTTGTCAACTTACTACTGTTTTCGTTTTACTGTATCTGTAGATAGGAAGAAATATCTACTAATCTGGTAGTACTAACCTGGAAGTATATGACTATGGCGAAGACCAGCACGGTGGCGAGCAGGTTCATGAGGTTGGGCAGGTTCTGGCGGTAGAAGGCCTCGCGCAGCGCGCGCACCTTGTCCGGCCGCGTGGCCAGCAGGTGGAACAGCGCGATCACGGCGCCCTCGAACTCGGTGCCGCGACCTGGAACCGAACACGGTCAGAAAATCCGTTTGTAGAAAAAAAAGTGACGTAATATATGGATGAGCCTTATTTGGAAAATTTAGGTGACGAGCTGACGAGACAGACCAGAATTCTTGAACAAATTCAGAATTCAGTAGAATTATAGTGATTCTGGTCCTACTGCCACTAATTTGTCTTTTAAAAGCAGAGAATTCTTGAACAAATTCAGAATTCAGTAGAATTATAGTGATTCTGGTCCTACTGCCACTAATTTGTCTCTTAAAAGCAGGTTAAGATATTTATGAAAAGAAACCAAACATTGAGAATTTAAATAATGCTTTTTACTAACCAGTGTTGACGGTAGCAGGTGAGAAGGCCTTCCAGACGATGGTTTCGCAGATGTTGGTGGCGATGAAGAGAGAAATACCGGATCCGAGACCATATCCTGCAGATAAAAAAAACGTTAGTATGATAAACCTGAAAGGTCATTCAACTGCATATTCTTAGACAAGTCTTAACTTCTTGCGCCTTTTAAGAGGTAGTAGCTACAAATCATAATTAGAAGTAGTAGATAGTTTCTTATCATCCAGCTGTTCTCCACGAACAGCTGGATGATGATAAGCAGACACACGCCGGCGTCGATTTCACGGGGTCAAAATACAACGCGGAGACACTGAAAAGGCCGGCCTTTACACACTATAGACCACGCACCTTTCTGTAGAAGCACATCCAGAAGCAGCACAATAAGACCGGCCACGAACAACTGGATAATGAGCGAACACACTCAGGCGCTGATTCCACTGGGCTTAAAATATAACGCGGAAACACTGAAAAGGCTGGCCTTTACACAATATAGACCACTCACCTTTCTGTAGAAGCTCGTCCAGAAGCAGCACAATAAGACCGGCCACGAACAGCTGGATGATGATGAGCAGACACACGCCGGCGCCAATCTCGCTGGGCTCGCCGTACATGCCGGTCATCACGTACACGATGGCTTGGCCCACCGTGATCACCATGCCGAATACTGGGGAATAGACAATTTTGTTTGATTTTGCGGATCAGAGTGTGCAGCTTGGCAAAAAATAATAGAACTAATTTTTTTTATCATTGCAACGCGTACTTTTCCCATATAAAAGTGACTCAATAGTTGCCACGTGGCGCCCCTATTATATCCTACTCTTTTTACCAGGCTGAGAATCAAACTACCCAGCACATAATCGAACGATGCCCTAAGAGACGCTTCCAAGGCAGCCCGGTGGATCTCTATACCAATTTGACACCTGACGCGATCGGTTGGTTGCGTAACCTGGATGTCGACTTATAATATTAATTGTCTGCAAATATACGCCATACGCTTAAATAAATACCAGGTTGTTCATAGTCAACGTCACTCATCTCTATTGGTGCAATAGAGAGTAGCTACGATACGCTAAGAAAAGCGATGACCTTGACTATGTACCTACTTGATTACATTCTAGTTTCTGTAATTTAACAAACTGAGTGGCGTAACTTTAAACTTGATTAAATCCGTTCTAACTTCTTAGGAAGTATCTACCCTACTGTTAATAGAAAAATCTGCCAGTTGGACTTATCTAAGCTTTAAGTAACAAAGGTTTTAATTTTTTTTTTTTGTATTTGGTAGAATTGGTAGTGTACAAGTACATACTAGTCTAGTTTATTCGTCAAGGACACATTATTATAGTTTTGCATTATTACTTGCTTGTTTTGGCTAGTTAGACCAATTAACATATAACATAAAACCTAATTAGGTAATAAAGTAAATGTAGAAATAAAATCTCTTTTTATAAAGTAGGTACTAGCTTTTGCCCGCGGCTTCGCTCGCGTTAGAAAGAGACAAAAAGTAGCCTATGTCACTCTTCATACCTTCAACTATCTCCACCTAAAAAATCACGTCAATTCGTCGCTGCGTTTTGCCGTGAAAGACGGACAAACAAACAGACACACACTTTCCCATTAATAATATTAGTATGGATTAAAGCTAGCAATTTCAATTGAAATCAAAGAGTCCTTAACAATTTATAAGTGTACTTTCATTCATGGTGGAGATTTGGAGATTTGAAGTTATTTATTTGTATTGTGTAAATATAAATTGGCAAATCACCAGAGTTCAATGAAATTGGCATTTTGCCTGTACTATTCTGTTTCCTGCAAGTAATTTCACTTCTAATACTTAGAACTGTCATTATTCAAATCTGACGACCGGTCTGGCTTAGTTGGTAGTGACCCTGCCTGCTAAGCCTCGGTCCCGGGTTCGAATCCCGGTAAGGGCATTTATTTGTGTGATGAGCACAGATATTTGTTCCTGAGTCATGGATGTTTTCTATGTATATAAGTATGTATTTATCTATTTAAGTATGTATATCGTCGCTTAGCACCCATAGTACAAGCTTTGCTTAGTTTGGGTTTGAAAGTTGATCTGCCTAGGTGTGAAAAGTATTTATTTATTATTTATAAATGCCTGATTTCTTATGATCCGTAAAAGGTTGTTTCAATGTGTAATGCAAAAATATTTTTATTGAATTATTGATTTTGGTATTCATGTGCCAAATTTTTATTTAGATTAGATGACAGCAGAAAACATGATAACAAAGAAAACTATAATTGATAAGCTTCTGATATCAAATCTAGGTTGAACAATATCACTTACATTTCTGGGCACCGTTGAAAAGTGCTCTGTCCTTAGGAGTGTCACCAACTTCGATGATCTTTGCACCGGCGAGCAGTTGCATGATAAGACCAGACGTGACGATGGGGGAGATGCCGAGTTCCATGAGGGTGCCTCTGTTGGACGCCAGGATCACACGGATCCAGTAGAAGGGATCCGCGCTGTCTGACGACATGATGCCGAATAGGGGGATCTAGAAAGAAGGGAATTACTAAATACAGATGCTATCTTATAATATTTAATGTAATTATTTCTTGCGAAGAGTTGAACATTTCATTAAAATGTATGCTACTGAATATTCAAATGTAAAAAGCTAGAATCTGTGGTGGAAACTTAGTATCTCTCATGAAAATGCAAATTTGATGTTGGCTATTCGACAACTATTTTTGTGTACATAATGACCCTATGCCCTATGTTTTTATATTCAGACTGTAACATATGTGTGTAGGTATGGTTGTTCATAATTTAACATTTATCTTATGCTTAATATCTACAATAAGTATTTTATATATTCCATGTTGTGTAATTAAATACAGGGCAATATGGTATAGTGTGTATCTAATTAGAATGTGGTGGTCAATTAGAACAACTAATTAGGGTTTTTCTACTTAGATTAGAATGATCAATATTTTAAATCTTGATAACAGTAAACTGAAATAAGGAAAATGCTTATCATTACAAGAGAAGCATATGGAATTAATATTGGCTTACCTGACAGCATACTAAGAAAATAAACAGTGTGATTGCCGTCCATAGTACTTTCTCCCGGAATTGGATCTGGAAATAACACAAGTTCAGTTAGAAATAACCTATAGAGGTTATAGAACTGTATGTATAGCCATTTACAGTTATACTTTTTGGGGCAGAATGCGGTCAGAGTGTAGCAAAGGGTGGCCCATATATAGGACTTAGAAAAATTTTAATTTTTTTTTTGCTCGTTTTTACTACTTTTTTGATCAGAACATTAAAGAATATGTAAAAATAAGCATCTTTTACTGGAACTTTTTTTCTCTAAATTGAGAAATGGCCGAAATATAGCGACACAAAGTTTTATAAATTTCAACACTTAAAAAATTTTCACACTAAGCGGTGTCATTATAACACCTATTTTTGATGAATGAAACATATAGAACACATCAAAATAAGCATCTTTTACTGGAACTTTTTTTCTCTAAATTGAGAAATGGCCGAAATATAGCGACACAAAGTTTTATAAATTTCAACACTTAGAAAATTTTCACGCTGAACGGTGTCATTATAACACCTATTTTGGATGAATGAAATATATATGTCACCGCAAGATTGTAAAAACCGTTAGATTATAATTTTACTAGTCAGATTGTAATCTATCGGAAAATTGTCAATAGAACCCGATAGTAAATTCCGTGACAGGGTCGACGAAGCCCCCGCTGCGCGGGGGCTTCTATTCTGGGTGGTTATGCGCTTCGCGCATTTTGGAAGAAACCTAACCAACCTAACCTAACCTTACTCTGGGGCCCCGTTACAAAATTTGAAACTATTTTGGTTAACATGCATATTTTAACGTCTTCTAGACGATAGCATCATAAAATATAAGTGTCATAATGACACCACATACATCAAATTTTTTCTAAGTCCTGCGCCCTTCATACTGTGATAACTTCGTAATGGTGGCTCGTAGAAAAAAGTTTATTTGAAATAATATGGTTTTTTCGACATATAAAATATGATTACAATGGAAAATAAATAAAAAAAATTTTGGTCAAAATTTTTCTAAGTCCCAGGTACGGCCACCCTTTCCTACACCCCAACCCAGAATGCACGCCACGAATACGGTACTTTCACTTTCGTAAAGACAGAACTATACATAATTACGACTTATATTTCGCATCAATGGATTAATTAATTGAGAAAGTAAATTAAAAAGCTAGGAATTACTCAGATATAAATGATTAACTTACCTTTCTCTCCGGTTTTGCGATTTCCGGTAATATACTGCAAAACGGCTTTATGACTTCGAGGAATTTGACTGAAAACGAGAAAAAACACAATATGTTACACGTTTATCACATAACTTGCCTTTAAAATGCACACTTTAATCCGATATGAAGATAATACGTGTCGGTAGATCAGAATAAAACCACAGGATAATTTAAAGAAATATGAACGATACTCACTTCCCATTTTGAATTATTGAGATTTAACTATCCTAACTATAATATTAACCGGTAAATTCGACTAAAACCATTCAACTTTTGTTCATTAGTAACACTCCAACTGGACTTCCGTGAAAATGAGCGTGCGCAACGCCGCCAGCGAGCCGTCTACAAATGACACGTCCACAACGTCACGTCACGTGACCTGTGATGTTGGCGTGCGTAATGTTGCCCTAACAATGAAAATAAAAGGGCTGTTTTGATTGCTACAAAATGCACATTAATGCATGTTTTCTTTCAATACCGTTGTAATTCGAGATAATCTTACCATTAAAACTAGTGAAAGTAGTAGTTGTGCTTGTAACTCATATCCTTGCCTACTAATTCAACTATTCTATAGTGAATGATTACTCGATTTTTTCCAAATCGCTTACTTTTAATTTAATGGAAAAATATGTGGCGTTTCTAACTGTATGTCAAATAGCGTGAAGTCTCAGGGGTCCTATCGTGATACAAGAATTACGAAAAAGGCTGCCTTTTTTCTTTTTTACTCCTATGCTAAAGTTAGCCTGACAGAGAGAGACAAGCAGTTTGCTAACATCCTTGTTTGCGTTTGCGGTAGACCCCCTAGAGCTGTCTAAGTAAACGTTTTAACCTTACCATACTGAAAGGATATTACATGGTTTTAATAACATATGACGATTTAACATGTGACTTGGATAGAAAAGATAATTTCGTCTGACAGCTGTTGCTAAATGTCACTGTCAATGTCACTATTAATGTCAATCGTGATGTCAATTTCCTGAACTCCGCAAGTTTCGCCATGTGCTGTTATTAGTAAATAATTGTAATATCTGAAGATTACTGCTGAAATAACGGCAAAAATGCAACAAGCGCATCGTTCAGGAACTCTGAAGCAGAGTAACAAGGTTCACAAGTCTCGCCACCGCTCAAAGCGTGGAATTGCCGCTGCTGTTAAAGGTTAGGTCGCATGTATACACTTTTCATATTACTTTTGTATAAAATTCTGCATCAAAAATGGTTTATTCGCGTGTGATTAGTTCACAGGCAATTGTGTACATTGCTTTAAGTTCCGAATTATCATAGTATACTTAATGAAACTCTGTATATAATAACATACTTTCTGTTATTTTTAGGCAAAGTAAATGCGAAGGAATTCGTGCGCCGTAACCGTCATATCCTTAAAAAGGATGAGCGTCGTCACCAAGCCCTTCAGCTACGTAGAAACAAGCGCGAAGAAGTGTTGTCCAGAAAGCGTGCCTTGGGAGGTACTAGGAACCCCCCATTTTTGGTGTGCGTTGTTCCTTTGAATGCTCAACTTGACGTTCAATCAGCGCTTGCGATATTGAGGACGTGTTCTGAAGGAGCTGTGGTCTCACAGTCTGAAAATGGCATCCTGCATATTGGGTAAACATTCAGAATATTAAAGAAAAAAAGAAAAATATCAAAAACTTGTCAAGACATGTAAATTGTCAAAAATAAATGTTCCTTTGTTACTTGTTATCTTCATTATGAGGACGCCAACTTTGCAGTTAATTATGTTTATTGTTTACAGCTTGCCAAATTTCAAGCAGCGCTTCTCCTTTATATGCCCAGAAACTGACAATGAGTTTGCCCTCCTTGATACTCTTAAAGTAGCAGACACAGTTCTGTATGTCAGCTCGGCTTTAGACAAACCTGTGGATGAGTGGGGTGAGAAAGTTCTAGCCCTCTCCATGGCACAAGGCATGCCCACCCCTGTGGTAGTAGCCATGGATATCGAAGGAGTTAATCCAAAGAAACGCACAACAGAAAAACAAAATGTGCAAAAGTTAATATCCAAATGGTTGCCAGAAGAAAAAGTTATGCAGTTAGATAAAAGTTCGGATGGTTTGAATGTGTTACGTAGGATTGGTAACCAGAAACGTAACATATTGCATCACAGAGAGAAGAGACCGTACATGCTTGCTGAGTTTTATGAATATGTGCCAGATGCAGAGGGTGACAGTGGTACTTTGAGAGTCAGCGGGTATTTAAAGGAATGCCCTTGGATGTGAATGGTTTAGTTCATGTTACTGGCTTGGGAGACTTTCAAATGTCAAGAATAGATGGACATGACGATCCTCACCCTCTTATTTTGGGCAAGTAAGTATCTAGAACTATTTTATTTTAATTGAATCGGAGTTGTTTATTAATTTTTTCAATTTCATGATGAATGAACATCAAAGTGTCTTCCTCATGAAATTACAGAAGTTCATGTCATTATTCAACAGAGAAAATGCCAAACCTGACTCAATGGATGCAGAAGTGGTGAAGGTATCGGTGTTGCAAGTGGCTGATCCAGCCAAACAGGAGAGCCTGGACTCTGAGAATGTGCCAGACCCCATGGATGCTGAGCAGACCTGGCCTACCGAGGAGGAGATAGCACAAGCTAACGCAGAAGTATGTTGACTTTATGGCCTATATCATGTAGAATAATTTTTACTAGGTATATCAAGGAATAATGTTTTTGTAGTACCTTTTGGAGGTTTTTGTACATTCTCCAGTCTAGCTGCCCAGAAGTCTTTAAGATAGTCTGTTTGACTCTTTTTTGTATGTTCAGGAACAGATCTGCTCCATATGGTTTCAATTTAAGCATTTATTTACTAATAAAGAAATTTTTAACAAGCACATACGAAAATTATGAAATATTAATATTGTATGAATGGTCAAAGATAGCATGAACCAGGAAAACTATATTGTCTCTTTCATTTGTGTGTTATTACTAGCGTGAAACAAAGCCAATATCATTCTCCATCTATATTTGAAATTCACAGACATTTTTGGGCCAGACTACATTTTAAAGATAATTTTTGACTTGCAGACAAAAACAAAGAAAGTGAAAAAAGTTCCCAAGGGCTGGTCGAGCTACCAGGCGGCGTGGATCGTGGAGTCCGATGCGGAGGGCGAGGGCTCCGACGAGGATGATGGCAGCGAGGTAATATATTTTTCATCAGCATCACACTCCCACAGTAAATGTGCAGTTGCACACAGGTGGAGCGGGAGTCATAGAAAAATCCACAAAATAGAAGAAACAAGTTTATCTAATGTATTTTGGCCGAGCGTGATAGATTTTGTACTGAAGTTGTCACTATACTGTGATTTTAAATATGTCTCAGGCCCTTGAGTGTTCATAATTTTTATGTTGTTGCAAGTAAACAACGAGGCATTTTTAATGTTTTTGTTGACTTCAACTTACAAAAATTGACGCCCGAAAGCTGCAAACTGCGATTAAAGATGGACAACTCAGTGGATTTTAGACATGCTAAGTAGATACGTTTGCTTGATCTATGGTATATATGACATCTTTGGAAAAATCGTTCTTCCTAGGGTGTTATGAAGTTTCTAGTACAGTATATAACTTTTTTTATACTGCAAGTGTAATGAAAAACATTGTGTAACACGGGGTGCAAGGATATTGCAAAGTCGAGTCTTTAGATCTTAATAAATTTAATTAACCTACGAGAGTAGGTAGGCAGTTATATTAAATTATGACAACAGTGGTTTTATAAAAAAATAAAGTTTTAATGCAGACAACACGTACATTTGTATGATTTGTACACCCATATCAATACAATTTAGAATTTTTAACCAAAAGGAATACTTAATATTTATAAATCTTGTTTTGTATTTTGTAGTTTCACAGTGCCTTGGAATGTATATGTAATTTCAAATGTAATGCTGTGTTACTTTTTGATTAAATAAATAAAGTTTGAGAAATATACAACATTGATAAAAAATATGTTAAACTAGCTTTTTCCCGCGGCTTCGCCCTACTAAAAGTAATCTTATTAAAACTTTGAACTTTAGACCCCCTTAGGATGTGAATTTTGAAAAATCCTTTCTTAGTGCTTCTTTACACCTTATAATGAACCTACGTGCCTAATTTGGAGTCTCTAGGACCAGCGGTTGCGGCTGTGTGTTGATATGTCAGTCAGTCAGTCAGTTTCTTCTTTTATATATTTAGAAGATTCGATTTAACAGGAAGAAGACGAGGACGAGGAATTCATGTCGTGTGAAGAGTCTAGCTCGGAGAAGGAAGAAGACGCAGATAACGACTTCGAGTCTGTCACCGAGTCTGAGATGGGACCTACTGATGACAGGTAACAGTGATGCAATATTTGAGTATCAAAATTGTTTTACTCAACAAAATCCGTCCCATTGCGTCATTTATCGCGGTGCGTTTTCACATTATCCGATCCGACATCGGATGTCGGACCGATATCGCATATATTTACACCGCCATCTTACATTTTGTCCTTTGAAATCCTTCCTACTTCCGATATCCGATAGGATAATGTGAAAACGGCCTAACCAGGGGGCCTCGTAAAGTGTAGTGTATCTTACCCACAACAAATTTAGGTCTTGCCCCGCCACTGTGGGTATATGTATATAATGTACCTTTAAGTAAGTCACTGGGGTTTCATAATATCAATTTGCATGAGTCTCGACTTACTTTACTTCCAACTCTTCGCACATAATTAAACGAGATGATCAGATGATAGACTGTTTGGTTATGACATATTTTTGATACCAAATTATTTACCTGTTTTACTATGTAAGGTTGTAAGAGCCATCTGTTGTACGTGTATTTATGTTTAAATTGAACCATGCATTTATGAGAATAGAATCCTGAACTTGGCGAGTTTTTCAACACACGAGAAGTAAAATAGGTACATTTGCACCCGTGGGTGGTGTAACACAAAACTTTTCCCCTCACTAGAGCGAACAAAAAACGTGTTTACTCGTATCACTGCTTCAAGTAGTTCCACAGATGGTAAATGATCTTCATCACTACATTCACCCAGTTTTATCAATTTTAAAGTAGAATTTATTTATAACTAAACTGACTTTATGCACAGATACGACGCCACAATAGACGCTGAGGAGGAGCATGAGCTGCTGAAAAGACTAGCTGCCGCCAGACAGGACGCGCAGTTCCCGGATGAAGTCGACACGCCTCAACACGTACCGGCTCGTGAGCGCTTCCTGCGCTACCGCGGACTAGAGTCCTTCAGGTCAGTGCTCAATCTCTCATAGCGCACTGCGCAACTGCCTTAATGTATTGGTTTTTATTTGGTTTACGGCAGATAAATGCGCCGTTTAACCGCGAATGTAAGTGCACACGCTTAGGTGGTCCACACAGAACGAGCAGCGTTGCTAGGCAATTTTCACGCGCAGCTAATGGCCCATGTAGACATGCCTCGGCCGAGACAGCGCGCGAGCACGGTATTTAGCCCTAAAAGTCGGCTCTCACCAGAATGGCAGCGGCCGGCAGCGACGCAGCGAGCACTTTTATTGTAAAATAATATTGAACGTTATCTACATATTAAAAAGACCAGTATCAGTATCACTTGACTAACTCAAACAGGTCGCGCGGCGTATTTTAGACAAAAAATTGTAACTATTCTATATTTTTTTTCGATCTGTTTTGCTACCTAAATTAACATCATGTTTTTATAGATGTAGTGTAGGTACCTGTTCCTTAAAACTAAACAATGAAATGTGTTGTTTATGGCCACAGATCATCTCCATGGGACCCGAAAGAGAACTTGCCGTCGGACTACGCTCGCATCTTCCAGTTTGAGAACTACGACCGCACGCGTCGCCGCCTCTATAAGGAGAAGGAGGACAGCCTCGTCAACACGGTAAGAATATTTCTTCATGCGAACTTTAAAGAACTGAATTAGAAGACAATTCGTCGATTACCGCGATAGTTACTCATGAAATAAAACTATGGAAACGGATTATATCGCGTATAATGAATTTACAATTCATCCCGGCGTTTCGACCACTTCACAGCATTCGTGGTCAACGGGTGACTGAGGAAAAAATTACAATGTGCAAAAGCTACCCACAAGAAATATTATGAACCATGACTATAAATAATATAGATTTTTAGGGCAGGTTCACACACTGTTAATAAAGCTAGTTATAGTTTTGAAGAACTGTATCATCAGAGGCCTTAGGACGCAACGAATTTGAAAACGAAGAAATTAATTTGTTTTCCTCTTAGGAAGTTACTACACCAATCGAGCGACGTCAACAATATCGAAACAGTTGAAGTCGATCAATAGTTTTTATCTGGACAAATCGATCGATTGGTGTGGTCTTAGTGGAAGTGAAAAGTAAAGTACATAGTATACATCTACTCGAAAGAAGTCTCTTGGACTAAAATTTAACCATTGAATCATTCCTTGATTCGCTTCTAGGGAATCCGAGCGGTATTAATAGGTGTTTAATAGGTACCTACTTCAAGACACAAGACAATCAAGAGGTGGGTTCGGAATTTAGGTGGCACGGATCGCAGCTAACTTTGAACTGTCTAACCATTTAACTAAAATCAGTTTGTTTGTTTTTACAGTACGGAATCTACGCAACCATCCACATATCAAACGTTCGCCAGGACCTGTGGAATTCCTTCCACTCAGCTAACAAAAACGCACCACTCTCAGTCTTCGGACTTCTACCACATGAACACAAGATGTCGCTCATGAATGTGGTACTGAAGAGAACTGGCGCCAGCGAAGACCCTATCAAGAGCAAGGAGCGACTGATCTTCCAAGTGGGATATAGGAGGTTCATAGTTAACCCGATATTCAGTCAGCATACCAATGGCAGTAAACACAAGGTGGGTTTATTTAATAGCGCTATCTCTGTCACTTCTCGACCTTTTTCCACTTCGACAATTTTACCTCAATAAAAAAAAATCTATATTACAATCAAAAAATATAAATACTCGTTTATATCGATGCGATCTCCCAACTATAAAACACGTTTAGTATTTCTGATCAGTAGAAAGTGGAATGCCCTGCCTGAGTTCTCTTTAAAGCAAGAGTAAATAGGTATCTCATATTATGACCGCATCATCACTTACCATCACGTGTGAGTCAAACGCTACCTATCCTCGATATGGCAAGAGTCGCCTCGATAGGAAATTGCCTCGCGAAGATGGAGGCATGCCTTGCCCGAAGCATTGTAGCCACGAGTACCTACTTTGTACGAGGGCTTCGCGAGGCATATTCCTTACGAGCCGCCTCTTTCTTTGCAAACTGGGACCCATTTCTCAAAACTGAAAGTTACAAGTTACAAGCGGAAGTCTCTTTCCAACTTGTCATATTAGACGTTGACAACCACTCGTAAATTGTAACTTGTAGCTGCGAGAAATGGGCCCGGTTGCAGGATAAAATTATTACATTAATTGTTCCAGTATGAAAGATTCTTCCAACCGGGCTCAACTTGCGTTGCCACATTCTACGCGCCCATACAGTTCAGCCCGTCTTCAGTGCTCTGTTTCAAGGTAAGCATATCTTTAATGGACCCATATTTATCATTTACCTCTTGATTTCTCTCATTTCATGGCTTTCCATTTGAGAAGGATAGTTATGATTTATGTGCAGTACTAAGGTTTTTTTTTCTGAATTTCTGTTGGAATAATAATAAGCCTTTGCATCTGTGACAGATGATTTAAGCTGCATCCTTAAGAAACTTGCGTTCGTGGCTGTATAGCTGTAATTCGAGAGTCTTCTCCCCTCGTCCGCAGTTGGAATATCCATGATATATTTCGAATGGGTTCCACTTTATCGCTTGAGACGGACGGAAAGACGAAATTTGCTAGTATCTTTATACAAAAATAACTTGTCAAGCATTGTTTTTTTTATACTACGTTGGTGGCAAACAAGCATACGACAATATACGACAAGATTTATGACAAGAGATAAACTGGAAACTTTTCTTTAAAAATGTTTCATGTTTTTTAAAGATTGAATTATGTTTTTAGGAAAAAAGGAATACAAAGCTGCAGCTAGTTGCTTCAGGGGTACTGCTGTCCTGCAACCCTGACAGACTGACTGTCAAGAGAATTGTACTGTCCGGTCATCCTTACAAGGTATGTAATGGACCCCAGCACCGCTATGGCTGCTAGTCCAGCTATGGGGTGCTGGGGTATTAAAATCCCTTATTAAATTTTAATTTTTAATGCAACTGATAATTCAATCACATTACTGCGATTAATTGAACGCTTTGCTTCCGTCAACATGTGTCCTACACGCCAATACCTCTACTAGTAAATAACGAAAATAAACCTTATCCTGTCAGCAGGACAATTGCTTTGACAGCTTCCGCCACAGCAACTTTAAAGCTAGGAACATATTACGCCGACGTCCAAGGACAATAAGTGTGCACAGTCTTAAAACATCCAGCGCGCCAGATGACGTCCGGACGTCTGTGCGCTCAAGGTCACGTCCACGACCTACGTCCGGTAGTTTGCACGGTTCAGTGTATATTCATTGTCTAGATCGCCGACCGCAGACGCGCGACCGCGGATGTCCGCGTAATATGTTTCTAGCTTAAGCGTTGCTGGCGTCGCGGGCACGACAGCACACTACGCCTTTAGGCCGTTGTTGGCGGTCTAAGGGATAATATAATAATTATAATTTTATGTCAGATGTCGATTTCGCTGCGCCTATTTGAATAGTTTGCGCCATGATTGTATATGTCGCCGCGAGAACTACCCGTCCTTATGTCATTAATACAGTTAGAAGAAGACATGTCATCTATCTCGCGGCGACATACTCTCGCGGCAATCATGTGCTAGGCCTACTGTTTGTCTATAACTCTCGCGCTTGCTGACCTTGACCTAAATAAGCATAATATTCATGATAAAATATTAATTATATTTTTATTTCAGGTGAACAAACGATCGGCGGTGATCAGGTTCATGTTCTTCAATAGAGAGGACGTGATATATTTCAAGCCGTGTAAGCTACGTACGAAGTACGGGCGCACTGGACACATTAAGGAACCTCTAGGTATGTTGAAACAAGTACCCTCTGTTTAGGTTCTAATTTTTATTGTTTCACCTTGAACCCCCCCAAACGTGGGTCTAAATTTGCCAGCCAAAATAGCCAGGTCCACAAAGAGCGAGGCAATAGGCTACTTGACCCTTTTTTAACGTCTGTCTTATATGATTATAAAGTACTGTCTAATTAACCGAAATAAAATATTGCCATATTTTATTGACTTAAAAAAACAGCAAAAAATATTTTTAAAATATACTTTTACGTAATCAGGCGAAAACATCACAGTCATGTTAATCTATAGATTGTCTGTGAACCAGGTCATTCTATTCGAAAACAACATTTTCTGACTTTGATGTATGAGGCATAAAGTTCGAATTCGATGACGTCACTACATCGTTGACAGCGTTTTCGGTGGTCAAAAGAAATAAAAAATTACACACATTTTTAATCGAAAACACGTAGTCGTCATACACTTAATACCCAAAATCTATAAATATTGTTTTTTTATGACAAATACTACTGAAGAAAATCATTTATCGTGCCAAATTCGTTATGAGTCTAGTAGCCTATTCCTTCACGCGGCAAAAGTTCTGTATAAACGTGCCACGGTCCAGGCAATACGTGCGTTTTGCTGATAACCTGCCTCAGGCGAGGGACGTCTGGATTTGTCTCAGCACATTGCCTCGCTCTATGTGGACTCGGCTACTGGTATTGAAGGGTAAAGGGTTGTTGGTAAAGTTACTGAATATCTATCTGCATCAGTATTTTATAATATCTATTTCCAGGTACCCACGGACACATGAAATGCGTGTTCGACGGCCAGCTCAAATCACAGGACACGGTGCTGCTTCACCTCTACAAGCGGATGTTCCCCAAATGGAACTACGAGGATTGCATCGTCACGGATAGGGACACAGCCACTGATGCCATGGAAGGATAGACAAATAAATGTAGAAATCAAAGTGTTTTTTCATTGTCAGTTAAGAGCTAAAAACCGATATTTTTTACCTTACTGAAAGTTTCACTGTCCAGTGCCTCCACACGTGTCATGGCAAGTCTTATTACACGCCGAAAGGTTTATTACAATGCGGAAACCATTACGCTTTAACACATTCACTGCCACTCGACCGGTACTCTGTTCTAGGCGCCTTTTGCTATTATACATATCGACTACAGTTACAACCATAGCCAGCTGGCGAAAACCGTTTTTATACCGGTTGATTCACAAGAGCTGGTACGAATGGACATTCCAAAATATAACTGTATTTTCGTTCATTCTATTCCTGCCAGTGAGTCTTTCTTGAATCGACCGATACAAATTAAGTTGGCGAATGCGTGGCCTAGTCAAAGTGACAATCGTTCACGAAAAGCAACTGACTGTGTCGTCAATAAAGTAAGAGATAACTACGATATGCTACGGATTGTGAACGATCGGCCTCTCTTCGCACTTTATACGCATACGTGTAGGGTTTCTGGGGTGCAAGAGGGTTATTACAGTAAAAATCAAACCAAGAAATAGTTTTCACATCTTTATTGACACATGAAGCGCGAAGTCTACGCACAGTGAACCTAGGACAGCGATCTAGCCTAACGTAATAGTAGTAATCTCTGAAGGCAGTGTTACCGTTGACGTTATTCGAGTCTTCTAGTCTCAGTAGCAACATTCTTCACAATCACAGATGTAGGCTGGTTTTAGTGTCGCGCGGAGCGATCCGCACCGGACTAAAATGTATTAAGTCCAGGGAGCGTTTAACGGCCCAGCCACGACATTGGTCTAAGCGCAACAGCGGCGAGCGGCAGCCATACGTGCGAATGAAAAGTCCCATCGCCGTGTCTCGCTCCAATGTATGGCCGCCGCGTGGTGCGGACGGGTCCGCGCGGACGACAACATCAACTTAATACAAATTAGTCATGCGGATCGGTCCGCGTGACACTAACGGTCAGCCACGGACATTGGTCTAAGCGCGACAGCGGTGAGCGGCGGCCATACATAGGAAAGAGACACAGCGATGGGACTTTTCATTCGCACGTATGGCTGTCGCGCTTAGACCAATGTCGTGGCTGAGCCGTAAAACCAGCCATAGGAAGGAAAGAGATCGGACATGCGCGGCGATTTGAATACGCCTGTCGCAGTTATTGAACCCACAAGATTGTAGATGGGCGCTCCTATTGCGCAATACAATCATTTACAGTCGAGTTCATAATTATGTGTACATTTCTTCACCTTAACTCGTAATAATGTTTACATATTTATGAACTCAACTGTACATGCGAACGACCAGCGAGCAGTGTCAGCGGCTAACAACGGCGACTCGTCCGCCGGTCTAGAATATTATATGTTCTGAGATCATACCGCACCTTAGTTAATATAGCTCGAATTGATTTGCGCAGAAATAACTTCTGAGACTATGTGAGCGATCCCCATGTCATTATTTAATCTCATACACGTATATTGATAACAAGTAGTGTAAAATAATCTCAATGTAATAGGGCACACACACACACACCCGGCTAACATTTTTATTAAACTTGGCCCTACATACCAGATTAAAAATCTCAAATAAACAGCAGTTAGTATCATATAGTCAAAGATTATGGTTAAAAACACGTTTACTACCCATGTCCCCCTATATGGATCACGGCAAACCTCTATCACAAAGCCGTAAGGTCCAGTTCACAGAACTTAATTTAGATAGAAGAAACAAATTCATATATTTGTATAGGGTCCGAGCGTGTCAAATTTTGTACTGAAGTTGATTCTTGCCTGTAATTTTAAATATGTCTCAGGCTCTTGATTGTTCATAATTTTTGTGTTGTTGCAATTGAATGTCACGTAACGAGGCATTTTTTTATGTTTTGGTTGACTTCAACTTACAAAAATTGACGCCCGAAAGCTGCAAGCTGCGAGTAAAGACGGACAACTCAGTGGATTTCACTGAGTTCATTTGACACGCTAAGTAGATACGTTTGCTTGATCTATGGTATAATGACATCTGTGGTCCAGTTTGAGGCAGTAAAAGTGTTAACTTCGACATTAAACGGGTTCTAGTTTTTTGTGAATGCATGGGGATCGCAGTGTTAATCTCTAACAACCAGTCATTCGAATATTACTACCACTGTATACATGCGACACTTTACGTCAAAAACTTTGTTATTTTCCGTGTCTAATAAAAATTATGCAACACATAAGTGAATTATTAAATTGTTAAAATAATTAAAATTATGAATGCAAAAATTGTACTATTCAGTAACTTTTATCAAGAAAAATACTATAATTAATGAACTGGGTTGCCTAGCCAACGCCACAATCGCTAAGCGAATGACACGCAACTATCACTGTCTCACTCGAAGAGTGATAGAGACACAACGCGTTTAGATATCGAAGTGCAAGCGATTGACACCTTGTTTAGGCACATAATCTTTCGATCACTGGTCAAAACTGTTTTGATTACATCAAGCACACAAAATGATAGTGTATGAATCAATTTAAAAAAATAAGATAAAAGTTATCTTTCAGCACAAAAGCTTTCATGTGACCTTCACAATAAAAGGTACCCTGTTAAAAAATCTTCCTTATGCTCGAGCGACGAGGTGGTACCTTTTACTTGGGAACGTCACATACATTTACAAATCAATTAAACAGAATAGTTAAGTTACACAATTAAAAATATTTCGAATAAGAAATCAATCTCTTTCAAATACTCAAACACATGGTTTTGAAAAATACAGTTATTAGATTAACGTCCGTAAACATCCAGAGAGCCAGATTTCGATCGGACGTCCGTGCGCTCAAGGCCACGTCCGCGTCCGTCGACCGATAGTTTGCACGGTTATGTGTATTTCCATTGTCCAGATTCCCGTCCGCGGTCGATTCACGACGGACGTCCGCGTAGTGTGTTCCTAGCTTAACTCAAGAGTTTAGTGATTAAATTTAAGTAAGGCTAGCTCCACACGATACCCATTAATATAGGTTTATCTTCCTTAGTACTGAGTAACGTGTGTAGATGGCCTTACGCGTCTATCCTAAGTAGGTACTTTAGCGACATTTAATTACACATAACAATCTCTAATGCTTATTACTTATATCCTTCAAGTGTCACATTATTTCAAAACTAAGCGAGTTTTATATTTTGTTTAAAAAATTCCATATTTATTTTTATGAAAGGCATTGTTTCACAGTTATTTTTCATTATGTCGAAGCAACTGACGCGTATAAAAAGTTGTTTAATAAAAAAGTACAGGTCGATTCAATGAGTCACGAATGAGTGAAATATCTATGCGTGTATCACATTAACCAATAGAACGGCGGCTCCGATATCATTCGTTCATTCGTCAAAGTTTAATTCGTTCCATTCAGCTTCGATTCAAATTGTAGTTCGAATTTTGAATTTGGCGCGCGTCAGTCGTTTTGACAGTCGGGAGGATTATTCTTGAGGTTCTTTATGGGGCAGGGTTCGGTTACGAGAGCTTCGTTTAAGCTTTGGGTTTTTTATTGCGTCTCTTCTTGGCGTCGGAGGTGTCTGGCGTCGGCTGCTTGGCGGTGGTGTTTGGAGACACGCCCGACTTGCTGTATAGGTTGTTTAGAAACTCTTCCAGGTTAGGATCATGTCTGGAAACAAAAAATTAAGATAGTGATTATTATTCTCAGTATTTATTTTCTTTCTTAGGCTAGGTATTTTACAATATGTATATAAAAATAAAATATACAAACATTTACAAAACAATATAAAAACATATAAACATATTATAAAAAACCTAACCTAGGGTGCCGCCAGCAGCGGGGCAGGGCCCAAGCTGCCGGTGGTTAGGGCTGCAGAGAGGAACCGTCGGACTATCCGCGCTGTGTCCAAGATCACCACCTTCTGCATCTGGCCCTTGATCCAGCCACCTAGCGAGAATCTCTTAAGACTCTTCGCTATGAGACCGTTCGCTGAAACGACTATCGGAACTATGATCGTCGAATCAACATCCCACATGGCGGTTATCTCGTGAGCCAAGTCTAGGTACTTACTGGACTTGTCCTTCTCGGCTTTTACGAGATTCTCATCATGGGGGATGGTGATGTCAACGAGCACTGCCCGGCGTTGCGATCGATCTATTATCACAATATCAGGCTTATTGACTATTATTCTTATTATTTGTTTCTCCGTCTTTAAACTCTCGAGTCTTTCGAGCCCAGTCGTAAAGCGTGATAACTGATAAGGGGCTGTCCATAAATTACGTCATCGATTTTTTCAGATTTTAGACCCCCCCCCCCCTATAATCATCCTATCGTCATATCATATGACCCCCCCCTTCTCCCAAAATTGACGTCATTACCAGTTTGACAAAATAAAACATTGCAGATTTGAGAAAAATAGGGTATTATATGATTAAAACACTTGGTTATAGAATCATCTTTTATTATTTTTACACTACAACTACGCAACGGATTTTGATGCGGTTTTTTTAAATAGATAGACTGATTCTTAAAGAAGGTTTATATGTATAATACATTTAAGTACCACGGGCGAAGCCGGGGCGGGCAGCTAGTATTATATGTAATATTATTGTTAGAGTATTTTATCTGTAGTTATTACTGTATTTGTGTACATCTATGTTGCATTACTTATGTATGTTTATTATGAGTTATTTTAGTATTGTATGCGCCTTAGCCGCCTCTCACATTTGCAGTCTCACTTACTAGGTGTGCTGGAAGAAATTTCTTTTTAGAAATAATCTTTTTGTACGTGAAAAATAAACTATAAATAAATAAATAAGAATGACGTCAATTTCGAAACACCCCCCCCCCATCTATCATTTACCGTCATCCGCAGACCAAACCCCCCCCTAATTTAGAATGACGTAATTTATGGACGGCCCCTAAGGCGTGATAGCTGATAAGGCGTGCGGGATATAGATCCAATCCAACACGTAGATTACTATTATTTGTATGTCTGTTACAAATTCTCGGGACCATGGGGTCCCAGGCATTTGGAAGGCGTGCGTGGGGCCGAAGCCAACACGTAGAGGCCCCTTGTAAGTAGACAATTTACTCTAAAGGCTATATATGATTATTATTATTATATACCGGGAAAGTAAAACTTATTGAGAGATAAATTTTCAGTTGAAATTGCATCGTAAATAAATGGAACATGCCATAAAAGCGCGACTCATGTTACTCTTGCCGTGGATTGATGCAGATTGAGTTACCATCCTCAGTAATGAGGGAACGACGGAGGATACTTAGACACTCGCCCGGTGGAAGGTCTCTGGTTAAGATCGGAAGGGACGATTGTTGTTTGTCTTCCACTAGAGGGCGCCTGTGTCTATGTGCAGTATGTATTGTACTAGGAGCACTCACCCGGTGGAAGGTCTCTGGTTGAGATCAGAGGCGGCGGCGGCCTTGTTGCCCAGCACGATGCGGTACTGCACCACGTGGCAGTCGGGCCGCAGCTGCTTCAGGTTCTTTTTCTGCGACAAAATGGTACCATTATAAATAAAGGACACCTATTTCCTTTCATTTCTAGAAACTGTGCGGTAAGAGAAGATGAGACGAGAATGTATAACGACGCTTAAGAATCAATATTGTCTAACATTAGATACACAGATTAACTAACATTAGACGACCGGTCTGGCCTAGTCGGTAGTGACCCTGCCTGCTACGCCGCGTTCCCAGGTTCGAATCCCGGTGAGGGCATTTATTTGTGTGATGAGCAGGATATTTGTTTTTGAGTCATGGATGTTTTCTATGTATATAAGTATTTGTATATTATACTAGCTTTTACCCGCGGCTTCGCCCGCGTAATAAAAGTATTCTTATTGAAACGTTTACAAAAAATAAGATTTTCATTTGGATCCGTAGGTTTCTTTGTAGGTACATTTGTCCGCGATTATTTCGATTAAGGTAAAGCGGGGCAATTCTCGACTGGGGGGCCACTGTAACTGATCTATTTGCTTTTCGGTCAGCCAAGAACCTTACACTGCTTTTTGGCTGACTGTACCTTACACATATTACTATTGTTTTAAAAGAAATTCTTGCAATGATTGTAGAATTGTTACACAGCGACCACAGCGTAGGTATAGTAGGTACGAATATGTATGTATTTTACCTATTTATACTGGGGAAACTTCATACAACCCACATAGTCAGTATCTCGGCGCTATGGTCGGTAGGATACAAAGTACTTCCTTGCATTATCGCTTACAATATCGATTAGTCGGTCGGCAATCGATATCGCCTAGATATCGATTGCCGACCGATTATTCCGACCCCGATCCCTATTCTTATCCCCGTCCCTATCTCTATCCTTGTCCTCGTCCCCGTCCCCGTCCCGTCCCTATCCCCGTCCCTCCCCTATCCCTATCCCCGTCCCCGTTCCCGTCCCCTATTCCTATCCCTATCCCTATCCCCATCCCCATCCCTATCCCCATCCCCATCCCCATCCCTATCCCTATCCCTATCCCTATCCCTATCCCTAGCCCTAGCCCTAGCCCTAGCCCTAGCCCTATCCCTATCCCTATCCCTATCCCTATCCCTAACCCTAACCCTATCCCGTCCCTGTCCCTGTCCCTGTCCCTGTCCTTGCCCCTGTCAAATTATCATGCTAGGAGGTGAAAATCCTTTCTTAGTGCTCCTCTTATGGCTATTTTGGATATTTTCACCCTATTGCACTACGACAGGGGAGAAAATTTCTTTTCCACCTCATTAGATTTTAAAATCGTTGTATTTATCGTAATCAGCGACCCGATAAACCATAAAAACGATACCCATATTGTGTTTTTGACTTTACCCCTTTAGGGGTCAAATTTTCAAAAAACATGAAACATGTATTTAGTCATATGTCTTTAGGAATCCTCCTGTGAAGTTTCGTATAAAATAGTCAAACTAATCTTGTTTCCCCATACAAACTTTGAACCCCCATTTGAGTCCCTTAGGAGGCGAATTTTGAAAAATCCTTTCTTAGTGCTCCTCTACACTATATAAGGAACCAACGTGCCAAATTTGATATCTCTAGGACCAGCGGTTTCGGCTGTGCGTTGATATGTCAGTCAGTCAGTCAATATCTTCTTTTATATATATTTTTGATATTTAAACCCCATTGCACCACAACAGGGTAGAAGGTATTTCACTTCCGCCTCGTTAGATTTTAGAAGCGTTGTATTTATCGTGATCAGCGACCCGATAAACCATAAAAACGATACCCATATTGATTTTTTGACTTTATCACCCCCTTTTCACCCTTTTAGGGGTTAAATTTTCAAAAAACCTGAAATACGTATTCAGTCATATGTTTTAAGGAATCTTCCTGTGAAGTTTCGAATAAAATAGTCAAACTAATCTTGTTTCCCCATACAAACTTTGAACCCCCATTTGACCCCCTTAGGAGGTGAATTTTGGAAAATCCTCTCTTAGTGCTCCTCTACACTACATAAGGAACCTACGTGCCAAATTTGAAATCTCTAGGACCAGCGGTTTCGGCTGTGCGTTGATATGTCAGTCAGTCAGTCAGTCAGTCAGTCAGTCAGCTTCTTCTTTTATATATTTAGATATATATCGTTGTCTGAGTACCCACAACACAAGCCTTCTTGAGCTTACTGTGGGACTCAGTCAATCTGTGTACGAATGTTCTATAACATGTATTTATTTTTTTATTTATTAGATAAGATTGATTCCTTCGATAAGGTACGAAATATTCCATGGTTATATATAACTATTGGGCATACTTTTGTGATGATATTAGGTTGAGCGCTGCTTTCGACAGATAGTAGGGAAAGAGCGCCGCTTCCAATATAAATGTAACATTCAAGCTCGGACCCTCATTCCTCCATAAAAAGCGACAAAATTGCCAAATGATGACTAAGGCCTGATTTAGACGGCTCGCGAACTCGCATTCGATTTTAGTTACACTGCGGGCTGTTGTGCTGACATACAATTTTGCACAGCCATCAAATACCGCAATGTAAAAAAACTCGTATGCGAGTTCTCGTACCGTCTAAATGGGCTCTAATGATACGGCGACTGGTGCCGTGCTTATAAAAGCCTTGGGTTCGGAACGCGGTTTAAGGCATGAGCAGAGATATTTTTTCCCGAATCAAGGATGTTTTACATATATTCAAGCATTATGATTATTTATAAAACGTACCTGGCAGCTGGCCCACTGCGTGATCTGGTAGACGGCGCCGTCCATGCACGCGTAGTACATCACGAGCAGACCCATCATGCTAGACTCCGCCCAGATGTCGCCCTGCACAGAAAACAGCCAATGGAGAATGTCAGTAAATTTTCTTTTATCCATACTAAAATATTATAAATGGGAAAGTGTGTGCGTCTGTTTGTTTGTCCGTATTTCACGGCAAAACGGAGTGACGTATTGACGTAATTTTTTGTGGAAATAGTTGAAGGGATGGAGAGTGACAAAGGCTACTTTTTGTCTCTTTCTAACGCGAGCGAAGCCGAGGACAAAAGCTAATGGGTTATAGTTTGAAAGCATCTAGGGGCGTCAGTATGGCCGAGGGTGCGGTGTGCTGGTGACGGAAGGACGTACGGAACTAATTTGTTCCGTCTATTGTCCTTCCCAGCAGCAACCCAAACCCTCCTTAGAACTTGTACACTTTTTTTGCTGTGTACTTAACACAGCAAAACGGAGTGTACAAGTTTCTAATGGGTTGTCAACGCGCACGTGACATCTTGAGTTGTAGGCGCCCATAGATGACGGCGACCGCTTTCCACCAAGCGGACCGTATGCTTGTTTGCTACCGACGTAGTATAAAAAAATGGGGTTATTTGTATGGGATCCATATTTCGTCTTCACACTGCTAACGCTAATTCCTCTTATCTCCTGACTCAGCGTGAAAGGCAGTGGGTTGCGACAAGCCATCTCTCAACATTAACGGCTCAGCCACGACATTGGTCTAAGCGCGAGCGGCGGCCATACATTGGAGCGAGACACAGCATGGGACTTTCAACATTAACCGTTTGCTTAATTTATTTGAAAGAGAAGTTTCATACTTCACTGTTAAGTTACAAAGCCTCCTAAATAAGGTGCGATTTGCGATTAGCCCTAACAGGGTACGTAGCCGAATGGCACAAATGGTTACGAAACGAAACGCTCGTAGATATCTATCTGTATCGCTCTTGGGTATTGGCGCGACAGAGCCAGACTATCTTTCGCGGCGTTTCGTTATCGTTTCGCGTCGCAGAAATGCCATTCGGCTACGGCACCAGGTGTACCACCTAGTGATGTGCAAGTTGCGGAAACTTTCCAAAAAATCTTAAATTTCTTGAAAAATTCACGAAACTTTCACGAAAAATAAAGGGAATTTAAATTTATGAAATGGAAAGTTTCTATCCATACAATTGTCCATACAAAGTATGGAAAGTTTCCGAAGTTTTCCTATGTGAAAATTTCAGAATTTTGTAAACTTTCCGTCGGCACATCAGTAGGTGTACCTGTTTCTGGACATACCTCCTTCGCGGAGTGGCGGATCTTGCACTGCACGCAGTAGCGCGCCGCGTAGCACGGCCGGTCCGTCAGCACGCGCTTGTGCCGCCGCCCGCAGTTCGTGCATCTGTCGACAAATCTTCACTCAAACACGCATTCAAACAATAGTTATTTGTTATACAAGGGGGCAAAGTTGTATTTTAACGCCGAGTGTGGAGTTGAAAAACGAGCAAGTGAAAGGATTCTATAGCTGAACCACGAGCGAAGCGAGTGGTTCGAGAATAGAATCCTGAACTTGCGAGTTTTTTAACACACGAGAAGTAAAATACATTTGCACCCGTGTGTAACACAAAACTTTTCCCCTCACTATAGCGGGGAAACTACAACGCAAAAAATGCGTTTATCACTGCTTCCAGTAGTTCCACAGGTGGTAAATCATCTTTATTACTAGATTCACCTACTGTTATCAATTTTAAAGCATTTAATTTGACTTTATTCAAGGTCAAATTACTTTACCCACTAGTGGATAAAATGCGTTTTTACCCGCTGGTATTAAAGGACAAAACACGTGTTTCCGAGCTAGTGAGGGGAAAAAATTATTACTTTTTGTCCGAAGTTTTATCGCTGTCTTATTGAAAAAAAAATATAGTAAAAACGCTATTGCTTTGCGCTGTTTTATCACAGAGTTCCCATGGCTACCTCATGTTTGCGACATTAGATGAGCACATCTGTAACTAATCTTGTTGTGTTCAAACTCCACCTTACCTGATGGCGTTGTGTGCAAAGTTGCAAACTCCTTACCTGATGGTGTTGTGTGCAAACTCCATCTTGTCCTACAGCTGGGCTAGTAAGGCACTGGTCCCACTGCGAGCTAGTAAGCTATGAGCTATCGGCTATAAAAACGAACAAAAGATAAGTAATCCCGTGCAAATAAAAGAGACACGGCGATTTTAATAGCTCACCGCTGGGCGAGTAACTATAAACATCGCCGTGTCTCTTTTATTTACACGGGAGTGATTATCTTTTGTTCGTTTTTATAGCCGATAGCTCATAGCTCACTAGCTCGCGGTGGGACCAGTGCCTTACTGTAAGTAACTTTCACGTGACGTGATTCTAGCGCTCGTCTTTCGTAAGTTCGTGCAAATATCAGCGTCAATAGGCTAGTTTACTACTAGTCAAATCAGCTTATTTTTATGAACTGCCAAAACGATTTGCTAATATGGAATTACTATGAAATACTGAGGAGTGACGTCACGGTCAATTAATTTACTTTATATCTTTCTCTTTGACTTATTAAATAGAACTTATGTTTAAAAATAACTACTGTCCATATTTTAGTTCTAATTATGTGGTGCTTTATTTCGTGCACTGCATAAAATATTTTATTTTAAGTATAGGAAACTAACCTATTCTAACGCGTCTCATGTCTACTTAATAGTGTCGTGTGGGAACTCCTTACCTGATGGTGTTGTGTGCAAACTCCATCTTGTCCTGCAGCTGCGCTAGTAACTGACTGAGCTCGCTCCACGCCGCTTCCACGTGGCGCGATTCTAGCGCTCGTCTTTCGTAAGCTTCGCGCCGCTCCTGTAACAACATTATACTACATCAGTGGCACTCATTACAAGGGTGAATCAACTTTTTCTTGCCCGTTATTGCCATGATTACGGTCCCCTGAGTCACGCTAGTTTTATGCAAAATTATGCTACTTAAACTATGCAAACATGCATTTTTCTGGTGTTAACAAGCCCTTTCCTTAATTTGCCACTTACAAACATGAACTACATGCATGCTTACATAATTTCAGTAGCATAATTTTGCGTAAAACCAGCGTGACTCAGGGGACCGTAACCATGGCAATAACAGGCAAGAAAAAGTTGATTCACCCACAAACAAACTCCTACTCTAAAAAAACTGGCAAAAGGATCTAATGGTTAAACAATAATCTGAATAATAAGAACGTTAGCGAACAACATGATTGTTAGGGTGTCTTTCCACCAGAAATGCGCTACGTGGATGTGTTTGATATCCACCAATCCGCTTAATCGAATCCGTTCCCACCAGCGCTAATCTAAGCGGTTTTTCTCTGGTGGAAAGGCACTCTTATGGTGTAGGATTTGGCAGATTTCCGCAAAACTGCCGAAAGATCTAACATTCCAGCCAGAAGTCCGTACTGCGCATTTGCGACGTTATCTAGTAACAGTTTTAGCACGCACCCTACGAGCGATCTCATGGATCGCAGTTGAAATGGTAATTTGATATAGAGGTAGATACTGACCGGTTCTCCTATAAGGTCGAACGCGTGCTGCAGTATCTTGAAGGCCTCTTCGGCGCCCGGTTGTTGGTTCTTGTCCGGGTGTACGAGACATATCTGCCGGTAATACTGCTAGCAGCTACTAGATACGATGTCACAATGTTAGGTATAGGTATACTGACCGGTTCTCCTATAAGGTCGAACGCGTGCTGCAGTATCTTGAAGGCCTCTTCGGCGCCCGGTTGTTGGTTCTTCTCAGGTTGTACGAGACATACCTGCCCGTAATACTGCTAGCAGCTACTAGATACGATGTAACAATGTTAGGTATAGGTATACCGACCGGTTCTCCTATAAGGTCGAACGCGTGCTGCAGTATCTTGAAGGCCTCTTCGGCGCCCGGTTGTTGGTTCTTCTCAGGTTGTACGAGACATATCTGCCGGTAATACTGCTAGCAGCTACTAGATACGATGTAACAATGTTAGGTATAGGTATACTGACAGGTTCTCCTATAAGGTCGAACGCGTGCTGCAGTATCTTGAAGGTCTTACCTACCTCTTATATTTGATCAGATAAGTGGAAAGTGACAATGGATACTAACCGAAACGAAACGTCGAAACGTCGTGTTCGAAACGTCGGGCCAAATATAAATGTAAATGTTTACGCGATTAAGTCCCGTTTTGTTCTAAAATTATGGATACTAACCGGTTCTCCTATAAGGTCGAACGCGTGCTGCAGTATCTTGAAAACGAGACATATCTGGCGGTAATACTGCTAGCAGCTACTAGATACGATGTAACAATGTTAGCTATAGGTATACTGACCGGTTCTCCTATGAGGTCGAACGCGTCGGCGCCCGGTTGCTGGTTCTTGTCCGGGTGCACGAGGAACGCTTGCCGCCGGTAGTACCGCTTGATCTCCTCGTCTGTGCATGTTACGCTCACGCCCAGTATGCTGACGACATTATTAATAAGGTTATTATAATTTAATTAACAATCTGTATTAGTGCTTAAAGTGTTATATTATAGACGTTAAACTTTCCTGGGGCATATTCAAATATTTAAATATATGTCTACTCACGTTAATATATCGCGATTGACGACATGTTTCGAGTCATAATATAGACCCATTATCAGGCATGAGTGCTCGCAGCGGCTCGAAACATGTCATTTCATTTAATAACGCGAGTACGCGCTATTGTTGATTAAAGAGTTTAATGAACTAAAACTAAACAGCAGTATTGTACTAACTACAGACAGATACCATGAAGATTGAACATAATGTTACCAGTACTTTTGTACAAATGTCATGGTAAATACTGCAAGAAAATGTAGCGTATTACAAATGGAGACACATAGTATTACTAAAAAACCGGCCAAGAGCGTGTCGGGCCACGCTCAGTGTAGGGTTCCGTAGTTTTCCGTATTTTTCTCAAAACTACTGAACCTATCAAGTTCAATACAATTTTCCTAGAAAGTATTTATAAAGTTCTACTTTTGTGATTTTTTGCATATTTTTTAAACATATGATTCAAAAGTTAGAGGGGGGGTGGGGGGGAACGCACTTTTTTTTCCTTTAGGAGCGATTATTTTCGAAAATATTAATATTATCAAAAAACGATCTTAGTAAACCCTCATTCATTTTTTAATACCTATCCAATAATATATCACACGTTGGGGTTGGAATGAAAAAAAATATCAGGGGGTACCCTAATAAAACATTTTTTTCCATTTTTTATTTTTGCACTTTGTTGGCGTGATTGATATACATATTAGTACCAGTTTTTTTGTTAGCCTATTTGAGTGTCCCACTGCTGGGCAAAGGCCTCTCCCCTGGCTCTCCATGACTCCCTGTTCTCTGTTTCCTCCGGCCAGTTCTTCAGAAAGGCGTCAAGATCGTTTCGCCATCTTTGCCAGGGCCTGCCCGGCCCACGCTTCTTCGTCGGCATCCACTTGGTGGCTATGTTAGCCCACCTATCCGGATGCATGCGATAGACGTGGCCGGCCCAGTCCCATTTAAGCGTGGCGGTTTTTTTGCCAACATCAGCAATGCGAGTTTTGGAGCGCAGCGTAGTGTTTCGGACTCGATCGGTCCTTTTGACACCTAGAATGCTGTGCTCCATAGCGCGTTGGCAAACCTTCAGTTTGGACTTCTGAATCTCTGTGAGTGACCATGTTTGGGCGCCGTAGGTTAGGACAGGCAGAATACACATGTAATTCGTAATTTGAGTTTTTTTCTTTTAAGTCCGACTTACGCTTTACTGTAGATTTGATTTGAAAACTATCTCGTGTAGTTTTTGAAAATTTTACGCTTAGTAGTTTCGGAGATAAGGGGGGGGGGGGATGGTCATTTTTTGCCTATTTTCTTAAATTACTTGAAACTTAATTTACTAAAAATTATTTAAAAAAAATATTTTTGAGATGCTCATCATTTGATATGTAACACAATATAGTTTTAATAACTTTGACTTTTAATTTTCAATTTTACCTCCCAAAAGTGGCCCTATAATTAAATTTTATTTAATTAAATTACATGTCCGTCTTTGGGTCACAGGTTTACATATGTGTACTAAATTTCAAGTAAATCGGTCCAGTAGTTTCGGAGAAAATGGCTATGCCAGACGGACAGACAGACACACGAGTGATCCTATAAGGGTTCCGTTTTTCCTTTTTGAGGTACGGAACCCTAAAAAGCTGTAATAAAAAATAGAATTTTACTATGCAATTTATGCCTTAAACAAAGAAACTATGTATATCCTCCCTTATCTCCTACTTTTTACAACTATTGGTTTTAAAACTATCCGCTAATTATGTTCGTGAAAACGGCGGCCGATCAAATCGATTGACACATAAAGATACTAAAACTGGTTACATTTGAAACATTAATGCACCTGTGCAAGTATTACCAAGCTAATATTATCAATACCATTTAAATACTACAAATGTCGTCTGATTGTGTGAGTCAACTTGGCTGGTCAGAATACAAAATGGTGTAACATGAAGAATTTTTATTAAAGCACCATTACCGGTGACCAATAACAGTAACCATAGCTTTAACAAAGTCTGAGAAAGTAAACAAAAAAAAAATTCTTTATGTTTTATAAATTAAATCTCAAAATCTCAAAAACCATGACATTTTCAATTCGCGGTCCAATTCGCTTAGTGTGACAGCTAATGAGTAAGTTTTTATATCATGTCAAAAGATTTTTTTCCCCTCACTAGCTCGGAAACACGTGTTTTGTCTTTTAATACCAGCGGGTAAAAACGCATTTTATCCACTAGCGGATAAAGTAATTTGACCTTGAATAGAGGCAAATTTTCTGCTCTAAAATTGATAAAAAAGTGAGTTAATCTAGTGATGAAGATGTTTTACCACCTGTGGAACTACTGGAAGCAGTGATAAACGCGTTTTTTGCGTTGTACTTTCCTCGCTATAGTGAGGGAAAAAGTTTTGTGTTACACACGAGTGCAAATGTATTTTACTTCTCGTGTATTGAAAAACTCGCAAGCTCAGGATTCTATTCTCGAACCACTCGCTTCGCTCGTGGTTCAACTATGGAATCCTTTCGCTTGCTCGTTTTTCAATTCCACACTCGGCGTTCAAATACACTCTTGTATAACTACTATTATGTGCCAATATTCTACAGCGTGTGGATTCCATACGGGCGAATAATGATACCAAATCTGCTTATTTGTCCACAAAAATATAGGATCATACCAATTCAAAAAAGAATGTGAAAGATATCCGCTTCGTCGTAATTTAGATCTTATGCTACCCGAATCACGTTTTGCATATTATAAGAAAAGCATCAATCATATCGCAATTAAAATATATAATTATCTTGACATGAAAATTAAAGATTCCACTAATGTTAAAGAGTTCAGTAACAATTTGAAGACATATTTAATGGATAGACCTTACTATAACTTGGACGAATACTTTGGCAAAATATTTGATTGACATAGATAATTTTATTTTAATTTTTATTGTTTTAAACTATTGAATTGAATTAATGTGACAAATTGTATCAATTTTTGTATTGTAATTTTATGATATCTATGTTCTAATTTTTATTCTTATTCATCATTTTATCGCATCGTTTTAAATTTTACACTATGAATTGTTTAATGTTATAATGTGAATTTTATTAATACCTTTTTGAGATGAATATTCCTACATACCTATTTGGTTTAGTTTAGCTTAAGATTCTATTGATACTGTGTATCCACTACTGCATGGATTTGTCCTTATTTGCAATAAAGAGTTGAGTATTGAGTATTGAGTATTGAGTAACCAGTTATAAGGACTGTTCAATTTACTAAGCGGACACACTAAAACATCATTAAAATTTGTAATTTAAAAACAATTGATAAACAGTTGACGGTGACGACATTAGAAGAGCTATCAACGTCGATCGCTACATAGTTATTCTACCATAGTTAATTATATTTCACGATGTAGCGTATTACTTTGAACGATCGCAAAGCAATCTTGCACAAATGGTGTACTGGTAAGTGTTCTCTGCAAAAAATCGCAAATATGTACAATTGTTCAAAATCAGCGGTGTTCCAAATCGTTACAAAATTTGAAGAGCATCATAAGCTTGAGGATTTACCGAAATCTAGGCGTAGAAGCGGTCCGGCAAATCCTCAAGTCGAGGATAAAGTTAGGCGGTTGTTAAAATCGTAAAATTATCTATCGGTTCACCAAATTGTAAAAAAAGTAGGCATTCGCGTAGATACTGTTCAAAATATAAAAAAATAAATAATGTAAAGACACATAAGAAGCAGAAAATGCAGAAGAGAAGTGCAGATAACAAATTGCGATCCAAAAAATGGTGCGGAAAATTGTATAAAATGTTGCTAAAGAATAAATCTCGTTGCATTCTAATGAACGACAAAACGTACGTCAAATTTGACTGTAGTACATTACCGGGACCCCAGTCCCACAATGACGTGGTAGGAGAGTATGTACCAGATAAGGAGAAAACAATAACGACCGGTCCGGCGCAGTCGGTAGTGACCCTGCCTGCTACGCCGCGGTCCCGGGTTCGAATCCCGGTAAGGGCATTTATTTGTGTGATGAGCACAGATATTTGTTCCTGAGTCATGGATGTTTTCTATGTATATAAGTATTTATATATTATATATATCTTTATCTGAGTACCCACAACACAAGCCTTCTTGAGCTTACCGTGGGCCTCAGTTAATCTGTGTAAGAATGTCCTATTAATATATATATAATATATATAATAAAATATAATAAAAATGGATAAATTCGGAAAAAAGTACTTGTTTGGCAGGCAATCTGTTCCTGTTGCTTTAAGAGTGTATCTTATTTTGCTACTGGTAATATTGGTGGGGAAATTTACAGAAAATAATGCATTCAAATATGATTTTTTGTCATCTATCCGATACGTTATATCTCTCCTTTGTTTGGGCCTGATTTAGCAAGTGCTCACTATGCTGGTCAGACAGATGAGCTACTAAAAGCAAAAAACATGGAATTTGTTCAAAAAGAAGCCTATCACCAAATTGTCCAGATCTCTGACCTATCGAGCGGTACTGGACCATTGTTGAGACATACTTACGAAAGAATGTCTGAGAAGATATATTTCTTGATGAATTAAAACGAATGTGGTCTGCAACTTGCCGAAAAGTAGCAAGAAGTGATGTGCACTATTCGTCCTCAACACGAAAAGGATTGATTAGAATAAAACTACAACATTATCATCTAAGGAGTCCAGTCATTGACTACTGACTTTTTGGTTCATATTTAGGTATTAAGTAGAGATTGAAACTTTTTGATTTTTGATTAATTAAAAAAAAACATTTTCTGCTTTCTGCTTTCCTGACATTTAATTTGTCATGTTGCCGTCAGTGATCAAAATAATAATTGTTGAAAATGCCACGATCAACGAATTATCCTCCTAATAAACTCGTTGATATGATTTTGATTTACGGCGAAACTCAACAACGCGGCCGAAGAGCGTTTTTCGGACTATCGAACCCCGCGATACGCAAGAGTGATTGTTTCAGCGTATCCACGATGATCTGCCTATCACTATCCTATTATTTGCAACTTTATTATTTTGCACGTTGAGACGTGACCAACAACAAGGAATTCCGGGATTTCTATCAGACATCGTTTGTACCGATAAAAGCACGTTCACTAGAAACTGTGTCTGGAACCAACGAAACAACCAATTGGACGCAGGTAAAATCGACTCTTGCTGAACACTCTTTACACCGTCGCTTCATTACTTGCATGGAACAGCGTGGTAAGGACGTAGAAGACATCAAGTATCTACGGTTGCTAAATCGGCGTGATTAGTTCAGAAACCTATTAATAAAATAATGTTAATGAGTTAGCATAAGTCATAAACGTCAGGTCATTATGACGATTAGGGAGGTACGCTAATTGATGTGGGCGTAAGACATTGCGTGCTGAATTATTATGTATGAAAAAAAAAATCTCATCTATTAAAAAAAAAAAGCAATGTAGTTAGGCTCCTTAGGTCCGATACTAATCGTTGTTAAAATATTCGCCCGTATGGAATACACACGCTGTATTTGTAATGTTATAAATTCTTTATGTATTTTATACAATGGCATTTTTGCGTGAATGACATATACTGAAAGTACTTCCACAAACTATATGCCGGTCGATCAACCCGTTTGACACATTAAAGATACTGAAAACTGGTATAGTACAGAAATAGCGCATCATGTTTTGCCATCGTATTTTTTCTACACGGTGTTTTTTTTTGTTTTCCGTTAAATTCGACATGTCGTTGGGTTCGTTATCAGGAACCACCCTGTATATCAGTTTTAGTTTTAATTCGCAAAAATTTCTTCATCGTGTTCATACATAATAAATGATTTAATTAGTGTGAGAGACCCTTAAGAATAATATTCAAGTTAATGTCAAGTGATTGACTTGACGGCACATGTCAAAACAAATAACATTGGAAAGTGGTAATTAAATGTTGTCACACACGTGTTCAGTAATTATTTTTATATTTTTTTAATAACTCGATAACCGGTAGAGTTAAGACGCTAGTTTCTTAGAGAAATTAATTGTATTTAATCTAAAGAACCATCCCTTAAAGTTAACGGAGTTCAATATAATAACAGGGTGTATATTCGTGTTTGTCGTATTATTTCACTACTTTTTGTATTGAGATTGATTGAAATAACAAAAAACGTTGGTGCGTTTCTGTGAAAATACGATGCTAATAGTGTCAACAACACAGCTGTGTATACAGACAAAGTGCCAAAAATATGTATACACACCTTTATGTACAGGTAATAAAGTTCTGTATACATATTTTTGGCACTTTGTCTGTATACACAGCTGTGTTGTTGACTGTACCATCGCCAACACTGCTAGCTGTACATTTGTAATACTTATTACAAGGGCATAAAAGTCTACCGATGGTTAGTTTATACAGTAAACGGCCATAAATAATGCCAAAGACAATATATAACTCCGTATAGACAGATAAAGTATAAGAAAAAAACGTACTTCAGGACCATACAGAAAAAGGTACGGTGGCCTAGATGGCGTTACACCTTTGGGGGACGCTCGGCTAGATGGCGCTAATATTAATATTTGACATTTTAACACATATTAAGCTAAGAATATGGGCCAAATTGTCAAAACTGAGGCTCAAAAGTTTCAAGTCTGTGTCAAGAGATGGCAATCTATGCACTGTGATTACACATTTTACTTTCACAGTAACTCTCTATAATACTCGATCCTCTTTGATAATGCACATCGGTCTTTGGAAAGAGACAATTAACGCCACATAAGCAAGAAAGAGACAATTAACGTCACATAAGCAAGAAAGAGACAATTAACGTCACATAAGCAAGAAAGAGACAATTAACGTCACATAAGCAAGAAAGAGACAACACTCTACGAAGACGAAAAACCGATGTGCATTCTTTATAGCCGCACACTGGAACCCGCCCATACATTGCTGTGTTCAAAACTCAACTTAGCAATTGTGGGTATTTTGTACTGAAATTGAAATATATGTATGACCAGGGAAGTATTGTAATTGCAGCAAAATACCTTCATTAAGTTGCCATTACGTAGTTGCATTATGTCAAAGGTCTAAGATTTCATATGTCAGATTATTAAATAGACTTGTTTCAAGTTATAGCAGTAATAATAACTCAAAATCCGCAATGTCTTATCTTGGGCAAGGTATGTTGATTACGTTTTTAAAAACACTATTGTGTTAGTGAACGTAATTTAATAAAAATGGTCATAATTCCGATAATGGTTAACATCTTTTGATACTTTTTAGGCACGGTAGCTAAAAAATTGGTCGTTATTATTATTCTTTATTCGAAAGCAAAAGATGTTGTCCGTTTTTCGAAAACGGACAAAATTTTTTGCTCTGACTATTTGATCAGGCGTTTTTACTGTAGCGAAAATGTAACTTTTTCGCACTAAGTACCAGTTGCATCAACAACATTTGACAGACACATCATCGTCACGGAAAGGACGTCTATGTAACTTCCCATTACAATAAAATTTAACGAATGCTTTAACGGTGACAGACGGTTTGGCGCAACTGGCCCTAAAACAATGATTTAGTGCGTAATATTTTACCCTAAGGTTATTTCTATTCATTTCGACGGTTTCAGATGAGAAAAGCGATTCAATTTTACTTCAACGACGAGAATTGTGCAACACGATATTTAAAAGTAAATACAAAACAATGAAAAACAAATTTGAAGATGAAGACCTTTATAAATTTTTAATGCTTAAAACCAACTGTCCTGATCATCTAAAACACAAAATCATCGTAGAGGCACGTAATTTTAAGACTCAATTCAATATAAAGTGGGCCAAGTGTAACAACTATAAAAAAACATTCTTAGAAAAAGAGAAGACAAGATAAACTGCATTTTTCAAAACCAGAACAACAAAAAGGAGGGAGGCCTCAAAAGGATTTTGTGGAATCCAGTGATGGCTCAAAACGCAGAAAAACAGCAGTTTTACGCAACAGTTATTCCGCTGACGTGTTATCTGAGCACCTGATTCCAATAGGAGTGAAGAGGCGGAAGCGAGGAATAACTATCGAAACTATCGAGAGAGTCGTAAAACTTCCAGAATCGACAACATGACGGATGTTTTTAAAAACCGATGTGCATTCTTTATAGCCGTTTACTGTAAGGGCCGCTGTTGCTGTTTGTACATTGTGCCAAGTGGGGCGGAAGATAAACATTGCACACGAGAGTAAAGTTAAATAGCGATGACTTCCCGGAGAGATTTAAATACCTGCTTGAGATTACAATGTTTTTCATCACATTTGCAACATAAAAAACTGTAAAAAGAAAAAAAACTGTACTAGAAATTTCATAACTCCCGGCCGCAAGAGGATATTACTACATTTACTGTGGGAGTGTGATGAAAAACATTTTGCTTTTCTCAATTTTACTTGTTAGATTTTTTTCTTCATAACTCTGCCGTCTATTATTGTTAATAGTCCGTATAAATTTGATAATCATATACTAAACAGTATGCAATATGTCCATTGGTTTATGTATACGCCCTAAGGTCAAGCTATGGACTTGTGAAAGCCTTATTATATATATATAAAAAAAAATATTATATCCAAAATAGTGTTAGAACACCGGTGTCTTAGAGAAATTTCATTTAAGCTCTAGAACATTCTTCACCTACAAACAGAACGCAGTTTAAAAACAACACATTGCCTATTTACAATATTTACAATTTGTAACCTATTTACGTTATTCCAGTACAAATAAACTATTATAATGCAAATGAATATACCGAGTCTGAGTAACATTCATTATCTGTTCGCTATCTATACCCGCGATAGAATATCACGTAACCCTACTACTGAAATCGATGTAAATATTGCCAAATCGTCTCACCTGTACGGATCTTTCCCCTTGCAAGCCAACAGCCTTTTCATTGCCTCCTCGCCCGTCGCGGGTAGTGGTATATTCGAGTTCAGTTTACTTGAGTCGTTGCCTTCTACTTCGGTTTCTGGAAAAAAAATTGGTGCGTGTGAACTCGAGGTATGTAACATAGTAAGATATGCATTGTTATTGTGGACTGTATTGGTTTTTTTTTCTTAATATGTAAAATGGTTCAGTAATATGATAGACGCGACTTTGTTGAGGTATGGTATTTTAGATAGATTTGAATTATACTTTATAAACTAGAAGTGGAAACTTTGGATATGGATTCAACGGCTATCTCCTTTATTTATCTTTTCTCTTAGATTAGGCTATTTTATAATATGATTATAAAAGTAAAATACAAAACCACATACAAAACAATACAAAATATATAAACACATTATAAAAAACCTAACCTAGGGTGCCGCCAGCAGCGGGGCAGGGCCCAAACGGCTATTATTATTATTAATGAATGCTCGAAAAAACTATTCATTCTATTTGATAGTCTTGCTTTAAGTGTTCTACTTATTCTTAAACTTACACTAAAATTAAATTTCTTGTGCTAATAGTAATATATTTTCACGTAATTATTATTCAACAAAACGCCCTCACCTATATGCCGATAATGCGTTGATTCAACCACTTCTAGTAACAATTTAATATTTCAACCGTTTTATAACAGAGAAAGTAATTTGTTGGTAATATAACCTAACCAATTAAAATCTTGAACAAACCCCCGGCCGCGAGATAGTGGATCGATTTTCATGAAACATGGCTAAGAACACTCCCGACTAACTCAGCTTTCACTCAAAAAAAAAACTAAATCTAAATCGGTTCATCCGTTTGGGAGCTACGATGCCACAGACAGACAGACAGACAGATAGACAGACAGACAGATAGATAGACACGTCAAACTTATAACACCCCCTGTTAAAAAGGGGGCCAAGTTCCTATCGGCTAATTGTTCTCCAGGTTCTCCTAAAAAACCGGCCAAGAGCGTGTCGGGCCACGCTCAGTGTAGGGTTCCGTAGTTTCCCATATTTTTTTCAAGTGTTCAACCTATCTAATTCAAAATAATTTCCCTAGAAAGTTTTCTACTCTTGTGATTTTTTTCATATTTTTTAAACATATGGTTCAAAAGTTAGAGGGGGGAGCACATTTTTTAGGGTTCCGTAGTCAACTAGGAACCCTTATAGTTTCACCATGTCTGTCTGTCCGTCCGTCCGTCCGTCCGTCCGTCCGCGGTTAATCTCAGTAACCGTTAGCACTAGAAAGCTGAAATTTGGTACCAATATGTATATCAATCACGCCAACAAAGTGCAAAAATAAAAAATGGAAAAAAATGTTTTATTAGGGTACCCCCCCTACACGTAAAGTGGGGGCTGATTTTTTTTTCATTCCAACCCCAACGTGTGATATATTGTTGGATAGGTATTTAAAAATGAATAAGGGTTTACTAAGATGGTTTTTTGATAATATTAATATTTTCGGAAATAATCGCTCCTAAAGGAAAAAAAAGTGCGTCCCCCCCCCCTCTAACTTTTGAACTATATGTTTAAAAAATATGAAAAAAATTACAAAAGTAGAACTTTATAAAGACTTTCTAGGAAATTGTTTTGAACTTGATAGGTTCAGTAATTTTTGAGAAAAATACGGAAAACTACGGAACCCTACACTGAGCGTGGCCCGACACGCTCTTGGCCGGTTTTTTTATTTTAGGAGCGATAATTTCCGAAAATATGAGCATTATCAAAAAATGATTTTAAATATCTATCCAACAATATATCACACGTAAGGGTTGAAATGAAAAAAAAAATCACTCCCCACTTTACCTTAATAAAACATTTTTTTCTACTTTTTATTTTTGCACTTTGTCGGCGTGATTGATATACATATTGGTACCAAATTTCAGCTTTCTAGTCCTAACGGTCACTGAGATTATCCGCGGACGGACGGACGGACAGACAGACATGGCGAAACTATGGTTAAAAATATCTAAAATTTTATTATAATTAATGATCGTTATCAGCGTGATGTTTTGGTGGCAGAGTATGGTTGGCAAAAAAACAAATACCTACACAAGTATTTAAAACATTATATTGGCTTCGTGCGAAGTGCATGGAGGGGGTAAGCAAAGCGATCGCAGTGCTTGCGGTGGTCAAAATCGACACTGATTGTGGTTTGTCACTCACTGTCAAACTCATAAAATATAATACAATGTGTAATGTTTGATATGGGCAGCAATGTTGTTTCGTTGTTAATTGTAAAAATAATGGCAAAAATAATAGTTGCACGTTCTATGCGTTTCTTAGAGCACACTGGAAATTGGATCAAAGAACTAAATGGATAGCTACTGTGAAAAGAAAACGTAAGTGACATGTCAAAACAAAACATTATAATAAATTATATTTAAGCTTAATTTGTTTACCTAATATTGTTCAATACGCTGTTAGTATTTTTGCTACCGTAAAAGATTATGCTTAAAGATTCAGGCCTAGCCTAGGAATAGGCCCGTGTCGGATAATTCTGCGGCCGCGGACATGACTAGGTACTTACGTTTAGATTTGTTTTATATGCCATTAACGGGACGGAGGTTTAGCGAATACCATATCACTCGCTCGTAGAACTTCTACCATTACTCCTATGTTCTTCAAGATTCCTTATATGCCCTGCCATCACCAATTTATTGCCTCTTCCTGTGGTCTGGGGTTGGAAGTTTATACCGCGAGTAATGCTTAATTTGGAAACTGATTTCTATTATTATATCCATGTTTTTATAATCTATCTACCTAAATTACACTTGAAATAGTAGCTCTTGTTATTCGATTTATTTAAAATTATCGAAAAATCGTTAAAAATATATGTTTGTTTACATGTCATTTTTTGACATTTTCCACTTCAAGTTCACATGGTAGTGGGCGTAATTGTCGTGCACGTAGCCAATACTTAACAAATTATGAAATATATACATATTTATAATTACTTAATTAAATTACATTGAATAAATAACTAAAATTTGTTCAACAGATTTGGCTTCGTGCACTACTTTTGACTTGAACTAGTTATTGTACTTGTATAACAATTCTAGATAGTCGTATCTAGAGTGCATTTGATTATTTGGATTAAAATAATATACCTACACTTCGCGTACTGTATTTTTATGACATAATTAATGTCATTTACGTACCTATACTGTTTTAAAAATATATAGTTGGTCGGAAAAGGCTTTGTACCGTAGAGGTGTAATCTTAAGAAGGTACCTAAGTATTTATTTTGTAGTTAAGAACAAAGTAAATATTTAAATGTAAGTATTTGTTTTTTTTTGCCAACCGTACCGTTTGCCACGAAAAGTGCACCTTGATAACGATTTCTACTTATTATGAACATGCAACTTCCAAATCCAATATGAAACAGGTCAGTCATAAAATACAGGGTTGGGCGGATTAACTGTCCTACAGATTTCTATTCCCTGTGTATCATTTTATATCCACAATTTAATGCCCTTCACGGATTCTAAAAGACACTTCTATTACAGTCTGTTTAATTATTTTTTATAACAAAATTGAAAAGTATTTACAGTTGGAAGTTATGACAGCGAACATTGCGGATTGGGCGAGATATTCAACTAACTGAAAAAAGTTAATATCCAATATTGCTTTGATATTGCATAACAAAAATCGTTTATAGAAGTATTTTTCTTCTGAAATCAAGTTAAGATTTTGTAGGAATTGGATGGATTGTGTCAGTAAAGTAGCTACAAATAATTATGGGCGAATCATACAAAATTGTGCTTAAAATTATAAAATATTCAATCATCATATCAGCCTTTTTATCGCCCACTGCTGAGCATAGGCCTCTCTTCCAGTACGCCACTTCTCCCGGTCCTGGGCTAATCTCATCCAGTTGTGACCCGCAGTTTTTCGGAATATTCAATAACATAATATAATTGAAGAGGGACAACATATAATTATTTTTAAAAACCGGGACTTAATCGCGTATAACTACATATTAAACTGACCTCCAACGTTTCAAGGACGGCGTTGTCCCCGTGGTCTCGGAGAAGACTGGCTTGAAATGACATCAACACCTTCTGACAGCCGCGCGAGTTTTTCGAACTACCCGCACTTGGTTTTGATTATCAACTTGAACTGTTTGCGCACTAGGGATGTTACTCTGTCGACATACAACACTGACGATATTCGATTTAACGACTGTCGATATTATTTTCGGCTTACACTTATTAATGACAGGATTCCATGTGGATGAGATCCTAAAACCTTCGTCCCGATTGAAATTGCGATGTTTTTTGATTTCAATGGCTTCACGCACTTTTCTACTGTAGAAATGGCGTTCCGTGGAAAGGACTTTAGGGTCATGTAGTTTGATCCAGTGGTTTGGCCCTGACTCTAACAAATGTTCAGCCACGGCAGACTCAAAGAAAAAATCAGACAGAGAAAAATCGTCAGGTCAACAAGTCTGCCGTGGCTGAACATTTGTTAATAAGTCTAAGCCGAAAATAATATCGACAGTCGTTAAATCGGTCAGTGTTGTATGTCGACAAAACATCCCGCGCGGTTGATAATCAAAACCAAGTGCGGGTAGTTGTCGCGCGGCTGATGTTGATGTCATTTCAAGCCAGTCTTCTCCGAGACCACGGGGACAACGCCGTCCTTGAAACGTTGGAGGTCAGTTTAATATGTAGTTATACGCGATTAACTCCCGGTTTTTAAAAATAATTATGTGTAATAATCGTGAAAGTTTAAATCAGGGGACAACATTTTGCATACTGCAAAATAACCATGAACTAAGGGACCTAAACATAAAGGATAATTTATGTATGTACGCTGTTTCTTTTAAAAATGTGAGGGCTAGATAAAAATGCTATTTACGCGGCACGATGGCCATTTTACAAAGAAAATGCATTTCGATTTCAGGAGTTTAACAAATGTCAGACTGATGTTGAGTATGGTGTTATATTAAGGGATAGAAACGAAGATATTTTAGCCATAAATTTATTCAAAAGAGAAACTCAGTCAGACCACATCTTCATGAGGAAAAGTGCCATTTTCGTCGAAATTTTTAGGCTGATATTTTATCTTGAATCGTACGCTACGCATCTTTAGGTAACTGATAACTATTAATATTTATTTACATATAAAAATAAATGCAAAGTTTTATTGAGATGGCAAAAGGCTAAAACTGGCATTTATTTTGGGGTCGGGTAGTCAAGTATTGCATGACTTAGCAGATGAGGTCGTGCGTGCCGGGTCAAACTCCTTCTACAGCAAAATGCCTAAAATTATGCAAGTTAAAGAAAAGCAAAAAAAAAAATATATTACATAACACTTTAAAACTTAAGATGTTATGGATATAAATCATAGCACTACTTTTCACATTATCGTGTTTTTAAATTTTATACCACTTTTTAACTAGGACAGTTATTCTGCCCAACCCTGTACATATTAGGTACCTTACTTAGTTGTTGAAGGAAGCAGTGAGCATATTGCCAATAAAATTTTTATTTATCCGAATATGATGTTTCATTTCCAAATTATTCAGTCATCGATGAATGATTGACATATGTAAGTTGGAAGTACTAGTGCCAACAGAAAATATTTATTTGAATCACGATATTGTGCTCATTTATAAATCTATATAAAGTATTGTCTTGTGTTTTGGGAGGGGAGTTTGTTAGTTTTGTTAAATGGTATTTATTTTATAGGGTGACAATAGCGAAATTTCTCAAAATTAGAAATTTTCATAGTCAATCCGATATTATGAGTAAGTGTCAACTGTCAGGTGCTTTTTTTTAATGTCACATATTGGGACTGAATTATTAATTGTCAGTCCTAATAAATAGCCTGTCTTAACCTCGTCAGGCCCAATGTACATAGTTGTTGCAATCTAATTTGAATCTTCCATGAACCCAATAAAGTAGAATTTCCATTGTTAGATTGATTTTTGAAACAAACAAAATTCTTACTAATTTATAGAACAAGGTTCAAATTCTAAACGGGAAAACTAACTATGGTGGGCCTTACGGGGTTAAAGATATAGAGACCGGATCAGATGCCGGGAGATTAGTATTAAATACGCCTGTCGCAAGTTTGTAGATGAACCCACGCACACTTGTAGATGGAATGGACGCTTTTATAGCTCAATACACGCGCATCGTTTCCATATTTGTGTACAGTATGCGAACAACCAGCGAGTCGTGTCATCACGCACGCACACAACAACAGAGCTAATAACTGCGACACGTTCGCCGGCGGATTGTCCGCTCTCTAGTATTATATGCTCTGAGTACTATACTGTACCTTTCTTGAACCATTTCATTTTCCTCCAAAAGCCGAATCTGGTGTGTCCGAACTTCCTGTCGATGTAGAGCAGGTACTTGTTCCCGCCGAGCTTGTAGATCCACTCCTTGCTGCTTCGCCACACCGCTTGGGAACTCACGTACGTTTGAGTGAACATCGAGGTGCAACTGTGGAAAGTTATAGTCATTATTGATTTTATTTTTGGCACTATAGTTAGCCGGGACACAGAAGTTTGGCAGAGTAAAATGCACGTACTGCCTCGGCCAAAGCACGTCTACAGTCTATGGTACCAGGATGCCCTTGTGGTGACGAATTAAGATTTCACCGACCCCTTTCTTCCCGTGGGTGTCGTAGAAGACGACTGTGGGATATGAGTTGAATTGTGGCGTAGGCCAGAGGCTGGTAACTTGTCACTACAATGTCACAATTTAGTTTTCTTTCAACCCCTTAATTGTCAAGGGTGGCACTGATTCGAGTAGTTTTATGTGCTCTGCCTACCCCTTTGTGGGAAACAGGCATGATTCTATGTATCTAGTTAGCCGGGTCTACACATACAGAAGTTCGGCCGAGCAAAACGCACGCACTGCCTCGGCAATGGCATGTCTACATAGTACATTTGCCGCGCGAGGAAATTGTTTCGCGACATGCCTCGCCCTGTGTGGACCTGGCACCTGACTGTTAATTTAAGGCAGCTTTTTCAGTTAAAATATAAAAACAATATAAATTAGTTATAAAAATTGCTAGATGCACTTAAAATTGCAGTGGATTTCGGAAATATCGAGTAGAATGCTTGAGATATATTTTTTTATCAAACATTTGATTTTTGATGATAGAAGTTTTACCCTGTATACTTTTCTTTGAAATCTAAAATTTTGGATGCATTTAACAAAATAACACCTTAATTTCAGAAGTACTTTTAAATTGATGTTTATTATTGATACATGTAAAAACACGACGTGTAGGATACTATACGTATTGAAGTTCTTTATTCACGTAGCAATAAGTTCAATGAGTAGATAGTTTGATAAGAAATTTTAAGATAAAGTTACGTTGATTTACATCGCAACATTTTTCTCGCATTTTGCAGCAAATCCGTCACGCTCTGACTCCCAGCTTAGGGTTCAGTAATAAAGTAATAAATTCACTATCTACTAATAACAGTTTTATACTTATAGATGTCTAAATTCAAACATATTGACCATGTAACTCTACTCACACTTTCTTGAATTTAATAATATTATAGGACGTTCTTACACAGATTGACTGAGTCCCACGGTTCGTAAGTACGTATACTATACACGGACAATGATATATATATTATATACAAATACTTATATACATAGAAAACAGCCATGACTCAGGAACAAATATATATATCTATGCTTATCTGTGCTTATCGCAAAATTGGGGCATCTTCCTCTTTTACTAAGTAATTAAGAGGATACGGTAGCGAAAATGCTAAAATGGGAATGAGCCCCCCCTTTCAACTTGGGAATTTTAGTTAAATATACAAGTGTTATTAACTAGATTTATCGAAAAAAATTGTCCATTAAGAACAACTCAGTCAAAAGATATTTCAAAAAAATCTTTAAAATCGAGGTTCCACTCTCGACTCTTTCCTCCTTCAAAACTTAATCAATCGGAACGAAATTTGAGAATCTGAATAACAATGAAATAATCTATGTCGGACCGTTTAGCTTTTTTGGTTAATTGTTACCAATCTTGAGTATCACACCTTTTTTGCGGCACAATGCAAAAGGCCGTTTTTGGAAATTTTTGATTGGCTCTAGAATCTTTGAAAAGCAGAATATCAAAAAAATCAAAACGGTCCGACACAGATAAAAATAATAATAATGTGTTGAAAAAATCATTGCTCTATCTTCAAAAACCAGGGAGGAAATAGTCGAGAGCGTTTGTATGGAGAATTGACCCCTACCGTATCGTCTTAATTAGAGTGCTAAAGAATTCAGGAACCCTGTTTTTGTTATAGCCCTTTGGGATTTATATAAAATAATGTTTCTGAATGGTTGAGTGCATCTACTAAAATGTTATTTTCTTATAATGTTTCTTGCTAAAGTATTGCACAAGGTGTGGAAACATAAACTAGTAAGCCTAGTAACATCAGTTGCTTAATTTGACTTTCCGTTTTTAGTGTAAGAACAATTTTATAGTTCACTTGGAGCGAATGAGCAGGCCAGTCGAATAATTCACACGGAACAATTACCCGTATAACTAAAAACTATTTTTTTTTAGTAGATTTAATCTAATTAAAACATGGCATTCTCAGTTTGTCTTCAAATATTGTCATGTTTGAGCATAGCTTTGGAGACACATATAAGCAAAAGAACTCAAAGAAATAACGTTTGCTGACTAGGGAATTCAAACCGTAACCGAAATAACCGGTTCAAACCAGTTATTTGTCAAATTTTCATAACGGATTATTAGGAAATTCAAATAACCGGTAACGGTTATTATCGATTATTATTTTATGATTAAAATTTGATGAATTGGACCTTAAATGGCTCCAAAATATGTACTGCCTATGTTTGACTGTGACTAACATTTTTGTTATTCATTTCCTTTAGTAATAAACGAAAATATAAAAAAATTCTTTCCTTCCTTGTGAACGATTTTGATTGAATATAATATCACGTCAAGTCAAGGCCTTATTATCAACTTTTAGTAACATTCACTAATACTTTATTTTACCTTCATTTTTGTATTTTTCCGATTATTTGATAGAAAAATTTGCCACTTTTTGTGGAAAATAACCATAACTGATAATAACCGGTTGTCGGTTATTTTTCGGGCGTAACCATAACGGTTATGAAAATTGGTTGGTTTTTGCATTCCCTATTGCTGACTCAAAATAAATCATAGTTTTAAATAATTAACCAAATATGTTGCAGCATTCATACTGTTTGTACTCTATTATAAATTCATGTATACATTGTAATGCTTGGCAGCTGTGTGCATCTTTTAGGCAGACAGGAATGCTTTGCAACAGTTTGCAGACATAGCAGAAATATCTAACATGACATTGGGTAAGCTTTCTTACTTGTAACATCACTAAAACAATGTTTACAGAGCTCTCACCTCTGACCCACCTAGTGAAAATCTTCATAGTTTTGGAAATGCTGCACTAATAAAAAGATAAAAAACATAAAAAAAAATCAATGAATACTTACAGATCAAATAACAAGTGGGCACTCATTCTGCATATATCTGACAGCAAGTAGAAGAACCAAACAATAGCCTTCCAAGTGGCCTCTCCCCAATGCTCAAGGTAGTTCTGAGCCAGCCCTAAATACCCCGGCTTGTTCCGCTTAAACTTCGTCTGCGCTGTTTTCTTTTTATCCGGCACCGGTTTTGCCAATTTATGATTAATACGAGCTTCTTTTTTCTTTCGGGCCTTCACACTATCATTCTGGTTATCTTGAAAGATAAATTGAGTCTGTTCTTCATCGTCAACTCTAGAATCATCTGCTGTGGCATTCTTGTCAGAATTTTTAGCCCTGTCATTGACTTTTCTGTCTTTCTTAGGTTTTTCTTGGTTTTCAATAAAAACAAATTGACTTTCACTGCCTTCAGTGTAGCCGATATCTTCTTCATTGGTAACATCATCAAGAGAGGACCATTTACGAGGCATATTGTTACGTTTATTCTTGGATTTTTTGCTGGGTTTCTGACGTTTTTCATTGTCTTCATTATTTATATCTCCAGACTCACTGCCTGAAGAGATGGTGTTTGCTTGCTGTTTTTTCTCTTTTTGTTTGCTCTCATCAGTATGTTTGGGGTTTGATGGTTTATCAGGCTTGGAGCTGCCTTTGTTGTTTGAAGTTTTAACTTCAATATTACTTTGTGGTTTAACTTTAGTGGCATCAGGTTGGGTGTTATTCTTGTTTTTAGCTAGCACATCAGAATATGTGGGACGCATTGGTTTCACCTCTGCCACAATGCGTTTTTTGTTACTTGTGTCTGCTAATGGACTGTTTTCATTTCTTTTAGGAGAATTCTCAGGCTTTATTTGACTTATTGGAGGTTCCATTGGCTTTTTTGGAAGAACATTAGGTGGCACATCGGGATGGTTCAGTGGATAGTTTTGTCCAAAGGGAGAGTAAGTACCAGAGGAATTAGGCTCCCAGTTTCCTAACACTTCCTTCAAGAAGTTGGAGGTAGGCATGGTGGAGGTTTGGTTGCTGAGGTTTTCTTGTATGTAATTATTGTGGGTGGTAGTGGTTGGTGTTGGCATCTGAACATTATTATTGTTGATGGAGTAATCCTGGTTGAGAGTAAACATTGCGGGCTGCTGAGGAGCCTGCAGAGGCATTTCACGCAACCCTTGATTGTGGTTGAATAATTCGTATTGGCCTGACATGGGGAAGTATAGTTGTTGAGTATTTTCGTCGTAAAAGAATCTGACTACTTGCCCATTGGCTAATTTAAGCATGGCGGTTCCATAATTCTGATTATTGACGCGAGCGGTGTTAGGCATGTTGTTAAGCAACATGTTTTCATCTTGGCTGGCCCCGGTGTCACCCGCCTGCACGTTGTAAGGATGCTTGTTCAAATAAACATCGTTCGTGAAATCACCGTTAGCGTACACACTGTTTTCGCTCATTGTAGGCGTGTTGGATGAAAGCGGTACTTGTTTTCTTTCATTTAACATACCAGGTGCACAGTTTTCAGATGTTTCTGCACGGTAATTCCAAGCGTTGTGCTGCATGTCATTGTATCGCGGATCATCCTTCGGCGACCTTGTCATTTTTGGTTATAACTCACTGGGAACACGCGCTATAAAAACCTATAGAAACAATGTCTGTCACACTACACTAGTAGATTTAGCATTTTGAACTGTTCCGTAAGCTGAATTGGAAATTATCTAGATATAACGTGGAATATTTATTGACGATTTGACGATGTTCATTTTTTTTTATTTTGACACATTGTAAGTTGCGTTCCGATTGTCGACTGACAAATTGAATGACACTTTATTAGAAAATGTTTATAATTATTTTAATTTAATAATTAATTATAAAGTTAGTACTTAAGTGAAATTAATAACAACCATTTAAAATATTTTAATATGCTTATATTTTATTTATTTTTTAACTCCGCACAAGTTGCAATCAAGCAGAAAGTTAGGGCCCGCGCACACGGATGCAACAGTTGCACGGCGACATTTTTTGTCTCTGTCGTCACTCCTTAGACGCACGACAGAGACAAAAAATGTCGCCGTGCAACTGTTGCATCCGTGTGCGCGGAGCGTTAGGGCCTCCACAGACGGGAGACAAAACAGTTTTGTCTCCGTCGTATTTGTATGAAAAGTTGCGTCGCCTCGTGTGCGCACCTTCATACTAGCCCATAGACCGAGCGACGGAGACAAAACTGTTTTGTCTCCCGTCTGTGGGGGCCCTTACCGACACAAAACGTAATTACGTTCCGTTGCACGCAGTATGAATGACAAACACGGAACATTACGGCTTGGTAGAAAAAGAGTAGAAATTAAAAAGTGGCAACATCGTAGTGTCTTCCCATTCTCTCACATGCATTGGATCGAGAGGGACGCTACTACAATGTTGCTACTTTTTAATTTGTACTCTTTTTGCCAGACTATCAAATAACGAATCGAGATTATTAGACTAGAGTTAACTATGCAGTTAGTTTCTTAGATAACTCTAGTTTAAAACACGTTATTACACGTTAGTTTCATCTGTCCCTATTGTAACTAATATTAATATGTAGGTGTTTTTCCGGCCGTACAAAGGCCGAGGAAGCTGATGGTTGTTTAGCAGTCAAGCGCGGATCCAGCTTTATGCCCAGGGGGGGGGGGGGGGGGGGGTCACGTGGTAAAGGCCCGGGGCCCAGTGTTGCCAGATTATAATTCTGTAAATCTGTAGGCTGCGGCCAAAATATCCGTAGAATTCCGTAGATTGAAATTTAAAAAATCCGTAGTTCTACAGACTTTTCTTTTAAGTTTTTATGGCCGATTCCGTCTCTAGAAAAAGCGGAAAATTAAAAAAAAATTAGGATAATTAAAAGACACGAAGAATTAAAATTTCGCGCCTTTTTACTGTGACACACCTCTGTTTGACAGACTAATGAAAAGTAGAAGTGTATGTAGCACTTCTACTTTTTCACCATATTATTAAGCTAGGAACATACTACGCGGACGTCCGTCGTAAATCGACCGCGGACGGGAATCTGGACAATGAAATTACATATAACCGTGCAAACTATCGGTCGACGGACGTCGACGTGGCCTTGAGCGCATGGACGTCCGATCGAAATCTGGCTCGCTGGATGTTTTGTTCCGTGCACACTGATCGGTCGCGGTCGTGGTCGATTTACGACGGACGTCCGCGTAGTATGTTCTTAGCTTCAATTCCGTTCCCTTTTACTACATTAGTGTAGCCTAGTATCTTCTTAGTAGTTTATGGTGTAGCCTTAGAAAGTTAGATCTTGTACAGCGTGAGCGGCGTGTAACGAAACGCAAAAGTATAAATAGTCGCTATAGTCCGAATTGAGTCCGAAGCACATCCGAAGCGAGACGGGAATCACGTTTCGTTATTAGCAATAACTCACAATATCTTTATTGCTTACATGTATAATTTAGTAAAAAATTGTGTTATTGGAATTCCGTAGAAATTTCAAAAAAATCCGTAGGTCTGTGTTGAAGCCCCGAAATCCGTAGATCTACAGACTTTTCCGTAGATCTGGCTACGCTGCCGGGGCCTCAGGGGGGGTCACGTGGTCTATTTGTATGGCCAACTTAGGCTGATCCCCTGGAATACCCCTGGATCCGCGCATGTTAGCAGTTCGGAGCAAAGAGCATTGAATCACTACGTTTCGGAGGTCACGTAAATTTGGCCAAGCTTATTATGCTAAGAGTTGGACTTGATTTGGACAATGTAAAGTGATCCATCAACTGTTAAACAATAATTGTGTCGCTTAACTTCAAACCTGGGTAAATCCATTCTGCTTTAAGGTTGAATATATAAAAAATATAATCTGATCTGAAAGATAATCAACCTTATAGCAGAATGGATTTACCCAGTTTTGAAGTTAGGCGACACAATTTTCATTCTCCGGTTCTTTTGGCGGGTATAGCCAGTCGAGTTTTAGTAGGAATTTTTAAGTTTAAAAATATTTTTGTTGCAGATAAGGATTAAGCAAGTTCCGATTTCTATTCATGCCCATGTTGTTAAGACCGTACTAAAATGTACAAGGGAGCAAACTTTGGCATCTTAAGGTTGATACTAGTGATACTCTTGGATATAATAATTGCTGCTAATGCTGTACATTATGAAGATGTTGCGGCTCAACAGACGGTTCTGTTCGCTGAGAGAACTGGGGTAGGTAGTACATTGTGCAACATGGGGCTAAGTTGAAAATAGCTAACGAGCGTAAATGAAATCGCGACGGCTTGCCGGAGCGAGTATAAGACTCGAGTTTGCAACATTCTTACGCCCACACTTACAATGTTTTTCATAGCACTAGTAATGTAAAAAAATGTGTAAATAGATATAGAAAGCATAAAATTAGAAATTTCATAACTCCCTTGGGAGTACGATTCTTCTATAACTCCCGCTCCGTCTGCGTGCAATAGCATATTTAGAATGCGAGTGTGATGAAAATTATTTAAAACGTCTATTTTTAGTAACCACGCTAACTATTATACAGTGTGTAAAATTGAATGCGGGCGAATCTTTTAACGGTAGTTAGTGTAGGGCATAAGAAAAGTAATTAGATAACTTTTACGAGCTATTTTTTCACTCATTCATTATTTTATATTTTCAGGGGCCAATAGGAATTCTGACCACGGCGAATGGAGCACCCGTAGAGTTCAAGGACGCCAATGTGTCCCTCAACCGGCGAGTACTCTTCAACGAGTATTTAACGGAGTCTATAACGCATCTCAACCGGCAGAAAATCGTGGAGCGCACGGTGCACGCACCCGGTTCTGGTGCTTTTGGATATTTTGAGGTTAGTACGATTCAAGGATTATTTATATAGGATTTACATACTTCATGCTGAGAATCGTACCTCGATTTTTTAGCGCCACCTATTAAATACTATTATTTAACTACACTGATGATACCTACAAATTAAATTTTGTTTCAAAATGTGTATGGCCGTACCCCCATTTGCCAGAATTTCATTTGCCATAATTTTATTTGCCATGCACTCTATTCAACAATCATAATATTGTTTCTCATAACATCTTATGCCATAATCATTGTTTACTATATTAATCAAGTGCCAGAAACTTTGTTTCCCATAAAGTCAGTTTCCATAATGTTATTTGTCAGAATCATCGAAATCAGTAATTACCACATTCCATACCATCATTTGTCATCCAAATTAGCGACCAGAAAAGTCAATTTCCATAATGTGATTTGGCAGAATCATCGAAATGCGTAATTATCACAGAGACGACACTACTAGAAGTACTAGAGAATGAAACTGCTATCAGAAAGTAGGTTAGGTTAGATTAGAACTTTGACCCCCTGGAAAATGAAACTGCTATCAGAAAGTAGGTTAGGTTAGGTTAGAACTGCGACCCCCTGGAAAATGAAACTGCTATCAGAAAGTAGGTTAGGTTAGGTTAGAACTGTGACCCCCTGGAAAATGAAACAACTTGAAAAGTAGGTTAGGTTACATTAGAACTGTGACCCCCTGGAAAATGAAACTGCTATCAGAAAGTAGGTTAGGTTAGGTTAGAACTGTGACCCCCTGGAAGATGAAACAGCTTGAAAAGTAGGTTAGGTTAGAACTGTGACCCCCTGGAAAATGAAACTGCTATCAGAAAGTAGGTTAGGTAATAATATCTATGGTATGTTAAGGTGGTTAAGGTGGTTCGGGCATGTAGAGAGGATGGATGAGAGGAGAGTAATGAAGAAAGTATATGAAAAAAGAGTGGAAGGGTCAGTTGGAAGTGGAAAACCTAGGCGAACTTTTCTTGTTCAAATCGGGGAAATATTGCAAAACGGGGCCAGGGTGCGTAGCCGAATGGCATTTCTCCGACGCCAAACGAAAGCGATACGCCGCTGGCTCTGTCGCGCCAATACGCAAGCGCGATAGAGATAGATATCTACTAGCGCTTCGTTTCGTGAGCGTTTCGTGAGCGATTGTGCCATTTGGCTAGCCACCCTGGTCAGAAGTACTCGAAACCGACGAGCGTGTATGAGAAACGTTATGAAAGTGTGTGAAGCGAAAGTGATTTGTCAGGATCGTAGTAAATGGAAATCCGTGATCTCTGCCTACCCCTCTGGGAAACAGGCGTAATTGTATGTATGTATGTATGTATGTAATAATATGGGCAACAATTAATATGGCAATAATTGCTTATGGCGTTTATTATATTAAACCAAATTATTTCACTTAATAATATGGCTAACAAATAGTATGGCATTGTATGATTATGGAAGGTAATGTTCGGACGGATCTGCGTCGGCTTCAAGTCAGTGACTGGCAAGAGGCTGCGCAGGATCGGGACAGGGGGCGATCTCTCGTTTCGGAGGCCAAGATTCACTTTGGATCACTGACCCAAAATAGTTAGATTGTATATTGACGTGATATCATGATTTTATAATAAAGAAATATGTCATTTGTTCTTGTGAAAAATAAAAACACGCAAAAATATTTGGGGAAATATGATTTTGGCCAACACCATCTAATTTTAAGCCTAAAAGGCCCATACATTTCAGGGGTAGATACGCTTTTTTGTATGGGCTTTGTCAGTCCAATATTAAATCGTTCTTAGTACGAATCAAAGACGTATAGAGGGTGAAATAAAAAGGACCGTTTAAACTTTGCTTGGCGACTTTTGAGGCCAAAATGAACAACTTTTATTATGGGACCAATGCTGAAATCGCATTAAAAATTTTGGTTGTTCCACAAAAATGAGCGGCATCATGACAGTCGAAATGTATGAAACAGCTAATTTTTTTTGCGATTTCAGCATAGATCCCATAATAAACCTTGTTCATTATTTTTTAATAACAAAACTACCGTAAGACACACATATTAAACATATAAACGGGTCACTCACACGTAAGTCGAAAAACGCTCGACATGTTTCGCTCCGTAACGCGGAGCATTTCCGATATGGTATTGTTTTCATTCCACAGAAGTCACTATGCAAAGTTTGAACGGTCCTTTTTATTTCACCATGTATAACTCCGTATACTTATATTATATTTGTTATAAGTATAGTATAATTAAGCTAGAATTTTACAGCTAACAATAACATTTCGAATAGTAATTTACACTTATTAAGTACCTTATTATTTCTTGTCTAAGTTTTTTTTTCACATTCCAGGTCACCCGCGACATAACGAACATTTGTAAAGCAAAATTCCTAAATAAAATCGGCAAAAAAACGCCGGTGGCCGTAAGATTTTCTCTAGTAGCTCCTTCAATCGGGGCTTCGGACACATTCAGAGATGGGCGCGGTTTCGCTATCAAATTCTACACGGAGGACGGCAATTTCGATATGGTGGGCCTCAGTACCCCTATATTTCCTTACAAAGACCCTCTCTTCTTCCCGACATTCGCAAACGCGCAGGCCAAAAATCCCTCAACCAATTTGTTCGACGCGAACATGTTATGGGATTACATAACTCTACGTCCAGAATCAATACACTTCTTCATGTATAAATTTGGAGACAGCGGCATACCCAACGGTTACCGGCATATGCCAGGGTTCAGCGTCCATACATACCAAGTGACCAACGATCAAGGAGAATCGCATTTCCTTAGATTCCATTTATTACCAGATCAAGGAGAGGGTTACTTGACTTCTAAAGAAGGCATGGAGATAAGTGGAATTAATCCAGACGCCTTTACGAAAGACTTGTATAATGCTATTGCAAATGGAGACTACCCTAGCTGGCAAGTTCTAGTTCAGGTGCTAAGTTTAGAGCAGGTTCGAAATGCTGCTTTTGACGTCTTTGACGTGACAAAGGTGCTACCCGTTGATGAGTATCCGCTTCAACCCTTGGGCCGTCTGGTGCTTGACAGGAATCCTGTGAATTTCTTTGCGGAGATCGAACAAATAGCTATGTGTCCCACTAATTTGGTCCCAGGTATTCTTGGCGCGCCGGATAAATTATTTGAAGCACGTCGGTTGTCATATCGCGATGCTCAGTATTATAGGCTAGGAGCAAATTTCCAGAACATAGCCGTTAATTGTCCTTTGAGACAATCTTTTACTTATAACAATAATGGCCGTCCGCCAGCGAAAATAACCGATAGACCAACGTACTGGCCTAACACATACCATGGTCCTGTACCTTATGTTGATCCCGAAAGACCTGAGGTACTTGAAATAGTGCAAGATACGTCTCTAAACTTTGACCAGGCGTCACATCATTATAAATATGAGTTGCCTGAAGACGCAAGGAAACGTTTGATTAGTAATATTGTTGATAGCCTTGTACAGGCTGATCCCAAGCTTCAGGATCGAGCAGTCAAGCTGTTCAAGATCATAAATGCGGATTTAGGGATTAGAGTGGAGAGGGGTCTAGCTAATGAGAAGAAAAATAAATATAATTACGAACTAATGTAAAGCTCCATATTTTTTGCGTAAATTATATTAATAATATATTACAATATGTCGTGATATTAAATTTTATGTGGTGTAAGGTACATTAAGTTCTCGTTAGATTTGTGTTTAAAACTCTGGTGCCAAAAACTTGTTTTAAGTGTCAAGAATGCCTACAAAAATTCTCTAACGAGTACCTACCTACTTGGTAGATACTTGGAATAAGAACGGGGTTTTGATAATAATGGGATTAATCTGTATGTATAAATTACATTCCATAAAAAAAAAATCAAAATCGGTTCAGTAATAAGGGAGATATTAAAATTAAAATATAAAAAAAAAACATACAGACGAATTGATAACGTCCTCCTTTTAGGTTTGGATGTCCTCACTAGACCCACCTATATCTACACTTACTCACACCACACCTGTAAACTATAATCACGCCTGTGGTAGGCAGAGCACATTAAACTACTCAAGTTTCATTCCTGGCAAAGAAGAAAGAAAGCGAAATTGTGACGTTAATAGCAGCCAGGGAGCTATCAACAATACCTAATATTCATAATTAAATATATTTTGCAATGTAATAGTCGTCACCTTCGTTTTATGGTAAAAGTACCAGTGCTGGACAGTAAGTCAGTGACTCAGTCAGTAGATGCCACTTTCAATAAAGGCATTGTCAATAAATGCACTGGCAAATTTACCTTAAGTACGTAAGTTTTGTAAAGTAAGTTAAAAATGTAAATTTATAATTATTACCCATGTTAATTACTTACATCAATAAATTATTCTCAGCAAACTGCTTATGTTTTCTAACCTAATAGCTTCTATAGGGTTTTTATTAAAACTCACATAATATTACTAGGCGGTAAAAAACGCGAAATCTAATTAACTTACGATAATGTCGATAATTATTACTATATTTTTAGTTTTGACAATAGCTAACCTTAAAAAAACCGGCGAAGTGCGATTTGTACTCGCGTTGCAAGGGTTCCGTACACTACAAGAGTCAAGAAGGGCTTAAGCGCCTCCTTTTTAGTAGGAACTTAAGTCATTTTTGCGAATAATCGATATTTTGAACAAAACGAAACAAATGAGTTTATTTTATATGTAATATTTAAACGCGCTCACACAATTTCAAGAGATTTGGCTTTTAAGTCCGACTTACGCTTTACTGTAGATTTCTAATAGGTTTTCCTGTAGGTAATCTATAGATTGAAAACTATCTCGTGTATTTTTTTTTGCAAATTTTACGCTTAGTAGTTTTGGAGATAAGGGGGGGGGGGGGGGGGGGGGGGGGGGGTCATTTTTTGCCTATTTTCTTAAATTACTTTACTAAAAATTATTAAAAAATATATTTTTGAAATACTTCTAAAAAGCTCTTTCATTTGATATGTAACACAATATAGTTCTAGAAACATTGATTTTTAATTTTCACTTTTACCCCCCCAAAAGTGGCCTCTATAATTTAATTTTCTTAATTTAAATTACATGTGCGTCTTTGGGTCACAGGTTTAATTACATATGTGTGCCAAATTTCAGTCAAATTTCAAGTTAATCGGTTCGGTAGTTTCGGAGAAAATTGACTGTGACAACGGACACACAAGTGATCCTATAAGGGTTCCGTTATTCCTTTTTGAGGTACGGAACCCTAAAAACAATGTACTATGAATAATATGATGCACAAATATGTTTATATATGGGCATATTTCTATATAAGTAGGGTACCTACCCCCTTCCTATAGTTCCTGTCGTTGTCCGGTTTGAACCAACCCAACTACGAGTGAGTCGAGTAAACAGCCGGCGTATCATGCTTCTAATTTTATCACTTATCCACGTGGATAAGACTTCTGTCACGCTTTGGCAAGTATGTCAGTGTGAGAGTGACAGATGTCTTATCCACGTGGATAAGTGATAAAATTAAGCGTGGTACGCCGGCAGGTGCCGTAGCCGAATGGCATTTCTGCGACGCGAAACGAAAACGAAACGCCGCGAAAGGTAGTCTGGCTCTGTCGCGCCAATACGCAGGAGCGTTTCGTGAGGGTTTGTGCCATTACGTACCCTGAACTCCCCAGGAACATAAAGTCACTATAAAAGAGCCAGTCCAAGACTCAACCATTGCAGACGCGGAGGCTCCGCGGAGCTATCCACACTCCAACTAATGAAGATCAATTTTGCTATTCGAAAACGGATAGCAAAATTGCATTTTCTCCACAAGAGTGCAAAGTAATTTCATACAAATTTAAACTTGATGCCTTGAGCTGGCTGGTAGAATTTACCTAGGCTTACAAATAATTGTTTTGAATCATAAATAAATATTATTTGATTTGATTTAGATTAATGTTTTATGGTCTGTATTTTGTTCGTGTTGGTGTGGAGAAAAATGTTGTGTTTGTGTGGCGGTTGGCTTGGCCTGGGGGCCGATTTTTGAGTCTCACGGCGATCGAATTCAGAAAATTGTCACTGAAATAATGGTATTTTAGTGACAGTGAGACTCAAAAATCGGCCCCCTGACTCTAGTTCCCTACGGCTTGCCACAATCTGCCTTGCGTTTTATCTTTAACGTAGATTATGTTATGAATGTTATGATGGAAACACTATAAAACAGTCTATGTTTTATGACAGGTAGCGCTAGTATTTAATTGTTATTATCTTATCTTATACTTTTAAACGAGCAATTCTTGTATATTTATTTATTTATTTATATATACCGATGGTCCTGTACCTTATGTTGATCCCGAAAGACCTGAGGTACTTGAAATAGTGCAAGATACGTCTCTAAACTTTGACCAGGCGTCACATCATTATAAATATGAGTTGCCTGAAGACGCAAGGAAACGTTTGATTAGTAATATTGTTGATAGCCTTGTACAGGCTGATCCCAAGCTTCAGGATCGAGCAGTCAAGCTGTTCAAGATCATAAATGCGGATTTAGGGATTAGAGTGGAGAGGGGTCTAGCTAATGAGAAAAAAATAAATATAATTACGAACTAATGTAAAGCTCCATATTTTTTGCGTAAATTATATTAATAATATATTATAATATGTCGTGATATTAAATTTTATGTGGTGTAAGGTACATTAAGTTCTCGTTAGATTTGTGTTTAAAACTCTGGTGCCAAAAACTTGTTTTAAGTGTCAAGAATGCCTACAAAAATTCTCTAACGAGTACCTACCTACTTGGTACTTGGAATAAGAACGGGGTTTTGATAATAATGGGATTAATCTGTATGTATAAATTACATTCCATAAAAAAAAAATCAAAATCGGTTCAGTAATAAGGGAGATATTAAAATTAAAATATAAAAAAAAAACATACAGACGAATTGATAACGTCCTCCTTTTAGGTTTGGATGTCCTCACTAGACCCACCTATACACTTACTCACACCACACCTGTAAACTATAATCACGCCTGTGGTAGGCAGAGCACATTAAACTACTCAAGTTTCATTCCTGGCAAAGAAGAAAGAAAGCGAAATTGTGACGTTAATAGCAGCCAGGGAGCTATCAACAATACCTAATATTCATAATTAAATATATTTTGCAATGTAATAGTCGTCACCTTCGTTTTATGGTAAAAGTACCAGTGCTGGACAGTAAGTCAGTGACTCAGTCAGTAGATGCCACTTTCAATAAAGGCATTGTCAATAAATTAATGTGACAGAAATATTTTGGACATACGCGCGTTGAGCACTGGTAAATTTACCTTAAGTACGTAAGTTTTGTAAAGTAAGTTAAAAATGTAAATTTATAATTATTACCCATGTTAATTACTTACATCAATAAATTATTCTCAGCAAACTGCTTATGTTTTCTAACCTAATAGCTTCTATAGGGTTTTTATTAAAACTCACATAATATTACTAGGCGGTAAAAAACGCGAAATCTCATTAACTTACGATAATGTCGATAATTATTACTATATTTTTAGTTTTGATAATAGCTAACCTTAAAAAAACCGGCCAAGTGCGAGTTGTACTCGCGTTGCAAGGGTTCCGTACACTACAAGAGTCAAGAAGGGCTTAAGCGCCTCCTTTTTAGTAGGAACTTAAGTCATTTTTGCGAATAATCGATATTTTGAACAAAACGAAACAAATGAGTTTATTTTATATGTAATATTTAAACGTGAGCGCGTTTAAATATTACATATAAGCACAATTTCAAGAGATTTGGCTTTTAAGTCCGACTTACGCTTTACTGTAGATTTCTAATAGGTTTTCCTGTAGGTAATCTATAGATTGAAAACTATCTCGTGTATTTTTTTTTGCAAATTTTACGCTTAGTAGTTTTGGAGATAAGGGGGGGGGGTCAGTTTTTGCCTATTTTCTTAAATTACTTTACTAAAAATTATTAAAAAATATATTTTTGAAATACTTCTAAAAAGCTCTTTCATTTGATATGTAACACAATATAGTTCTAGAAACATTGATTTTTAATTTTCACTTTTACCCCCCCAAAAGTGGCCTCTATAATTTAATTTTCTTAATTTAAATTACATGTGCGTCTTTGGGTCACAGGTTTAATTACATATGTGTGCCAAATTTCAGTCAAATTTCAAGTTAATCGGTTCGGTAGTTTCGGAGAAAATTGACTGTGACAACGGACACACAAGTGATCCTATAAGGGTTCCGTTATTCCTTTTTGAGGTACGGAACCCTAAAAACAATGTACTATGAATAATATGATGCACAAATATGTTTATATATGGGCATATTTCTATATAAGTAGGGTACCTACCCCCTTCCTATAGTTCCTGTCGTTGTCCGGTTTGAACCAACCCAACTACGAGTGAGTCGAGTAAACAGCCGGCGTATCATGCTTCTAATTTTATCACTTATCCACGTGGATAAGACTTCTGTCACGCTTTGGCAAGTATGTCAGTGTGAGAGTGACAGATGTCTTATCCACGTGGATAAGTGATAAAATTGGAAGCGTGGTACGCCGGCAGGTGCCGTAGCCGAATGGCATTTCTGCGACGCGAAACGAAAACGAAACGCCGCGAAAGGTAGTCTGGCTCTGTCGCGCCAATACGCAGGAGCGTTTCGTGAGGGTTTGTGCCATTACGTACCCTGAACTCCCCAGGAACATAAAGTCACTATAAAAGAGCCAGTCCAAGACTCAACCATTGCAGACGCGGAGGCTCCGCGGAGCTATCCACACTCCAACTAATGAAGATCAATTTTGCTATTCGAAAACGGATAGCAAAATTGCATTTTCTCCACAAGAGTGCAAAGTAATTTCATACAAATTTAAACTTGATGCCTTGAGCTGGCTGGTAGAATTTACCTAGGCTTACAAATAATTGTTTTGAATCATAAATAAATATTATTTGATTTGATTTAGATTAATGTTTTATGGTCTGTATTTTGTTCGTGTTGGTGTGGAGAAAAATGTTGTGTTTGTGTGGCGGTTGGCTTGGCCTGGGGGCCGATTTTTGAGTCTCACGGCGATCGAATTCAGAAAATTGTCACTGAAATAATGGTATTTTAGTGACAGTGAGACTCAAAAATCGGCCCCCTGACTCTAGTTCCCTACGGCTTGCCACAATCTGCCTTGCGTTTTATCTTTAACGTAGATTATGTTATGAATGTTATGATGGAAACACTATAAAACAGTCTATGTTTTATGACAGGTAGCGCTAGTATTTAATTGTTATTATCTTATCTTATACTTTTAAACGAGCAATTCTTGTATATTTATTTATTTATTTATATACATATACCGACGATCTCGGAAACCGCTCTAACGCGCTGAAATTTGTTATGTGGGGGTTTTCGGGGGTGAAAAAATCAATCTAGCGTAGCCTTAGATCCCCGAAAACGTAAAATATGGTAGTTAATTTCGCCGCGCGCGCATCGATTCCGCTTAGCTCAGTCGTACGAGGTCGGTCTAATGTACGCAGATAGATCGTAGGTGTCAGGGTTTCGAATCCCGGCCAGCAATTAAGTTTTTGTTTTTGTCTTTTTTTTTGTTTTTGTATTTATAAGAGTTTTTTTTTATCTAAAGACGTGATATATTATTAAAATTATTAAAATAAAATTAATATCGGTCGCCCAGATATTAATTTATAAGCGGGTCGGGTTGCGGTCATATGACACCCCGTGGGAGGCCGCCTGTGACTCAGTCTTCCATACATAATACATCTAGTGAATTAATGCGAATAATGGGTCATAAATAGGTACTCATTATCCTAACTGCTAAAATACGTGCCGTGACGTGTCGACTTTAGAAAAGATTAGCACCACCCCTTATCATGGATGTCGTAAGGCGACTTAGGCACTGGGGGGTTACCATGACGTTCAGTTTAGGTTGAGAGAAAGGGACACAGCTATAGCAGTTACATAGCTCCGTCCCTCTCTCTCAACATAAACTGAACGGCTTTAGCACGTCATGGTAACCCCTCTGGTCCCACCGCGAGCTTATAGTACTGTGAGGTGAGCTATCGGCTAGGCAGATATGGACATGAGCAAGGTTCACCACGCCACGTAGTGATTCCAAGCTCTTTGGGCTTTACCCTTAGTGCGTTTTCACACTATCCGATCCGACATCGGATGTAGGACCGATATTCCATACGTTTAGGCCGCCATCTTGTATTTGTCTTTGAAATCCTCCCGACATCCGATATCGCACAATGTGAATGTGAAAACGCACTTATCCTTCGCAGTGCACTCTGCTACCACAAAAAATGCTACAATAGTCCAAGTTAAATTACTAAGGGGAGATTTTTGGATCGCGACTACCTACTGGATACTGGATTTCGTGTTGGCACGAGATTATAAGTATTCCCAATTTTTAACCGACGTGAATTTCATCTTCCATAATGTATAGATATAACGATATAGATATAACGCTACTGAATAGATATAACGTATTTTAAAAAGTTGATAACTCTTGGTACCTATAGGTTCTGTTTATAAAAACTGGACGTCAGCTTTTCCACTTAACGAAAGCTGTTAAGAAACTAAACAATAAATAAAATTACGTCAAAACACATCACTAAACAATAGACGTATTAAAACAGGAATGTGCTAGACTTGTTTCCAATTTCACGCTTTGAATTGAATTTGCACTTTCCCACATGTAACTGAGAAGGTTTATTCAGGTTTCTTAGGTCTCAGTCGTAATTCTTTTGGACCATTACGACGCATAGGTACTAAATTTATGAGACACGGAACTTTACTCGGTTAGTGATAGCCTATGCGTGGTATTCATTAACAGAAGGACTTTTACAGGAGATTTAAGAACAGTTAATCGCCACATCAGCATGAAGAAAGATGTAAAAAGGTGAGTATTTTTAACGAAGGGAGTAATTAGGTATTGATAAATAAATAAATAAATATTATAGGACATTCTTACACAGATTGACTGAGCCCCGGTTAGATCAAGAAGGCTTGTATTGTGGGTACTCACTGTACTCAGACAACGATATATATAATATACATACAAATACTTATGTACACAGAAAACGTCCATGACTCGAGAACAAATATCTGTGTTCAGCACACAAATAATGCCCTTACCGGGATTCGAACCCAGGACCGCATTGATATCTTGTTTATCACAATTTCATTCGAAAGGGACGCACGTAATAACGCGTTTTTACCCCGCCGGATTTGCAATAAAAACAACAATAAGTAATATCCAGCAATATCCGATCCGCTATACTTAAAATGTAATAAAAAACCGGCCAAGTGCGAGTCGGACTCGCCCACCGAGGGTTCCGTACAAACTTTCTTTCAAACTACCTAGTAAAAATAATCTCATATTTTCATATAACTCTATGACTTGACTAGAAGACAAAAGTATAGGCACTAATGAGTATTATTGTGTATAGCGCCATCTCCCGGTCAATTTGCTAACTAATTTGCGCGACCTGGTTTTTCAGGGATAATTCTTTATAATGTTAACAGTTTTTACTTTATTGGACAGAAGATGGTTTACGTAACATCTCGTATTAATTTGAAGTACGATATACATCCGCAAGGGTGGGTAAATTGAAAGTAAAAATCTGAAAAGTTTTTTGTGAATTAAAAAAAATTATTCAAAATACAAACACGATTATATTTTTCCTGTAATATTTAGCATAAAAACAATGTTTACTAAAATTTTCATAATTTTTCGTTGGTAAACTTCGGAGATAAGGGGGGGGGGAACGGTATTTTTTTTTACATTTTCCTTCAAAATTCATTTTTTTTCCACAACAAAAAAATTATAAAAAATAGCTTATTTACGTTCAATTTGAGCTCTTTCCAACGATACCCCACTTGACCTAGTAACTTGAAATTTACAGTTTGCCCCCCTTTCATTTTGGCCATTTTCTACAATTAAAATTAATATATTTAAAAAAATTACACTTTCTATTTGTAGAGGTTTACAATGTTCACAACTATTCCAAATTTCAAGTTGATAGCATTAGTAGTTCTCGAGATATTTAGGAATGTGACAGACGGACAGAGTCGCACCATAAGGGTTCCTGTTGTACCTTTTTGGTGCGGAACCCTAAAAATAGGGAGGATAAGTGCGTTTTCACATTATCCGATCCGATATCGGATGTCGGAAGGATTTCAAAGGCAAAAATCAAAGATGGCGGCTTAAATGTGTGGGATATCGGTCCTCTATCCGATATCGGATCGGATAATGTGAAAACGCACTAAGAGTTTTGTTCTGTTGTTAGGAAAACGTGGAACAAAACATTCTTGAGACGACATTGTACATTAGATTAACATCTCTGTAATAAATTGATTGATTGATTGACTTTTTTGTTTCTATGGATACAAATTTCACTTAGTCAACCTTTCAAACACGATTTTTATATAAACGAACAATCTCTCACCCTAAACCATAAACGCATATACCTTCTCCGTGACGTCGTGGGTGAAAAGGGGATCTGTTCAATTGGGCGTATTCGACACCTATATACCTATTATCGTGTTCGATGCACAAGGTAAACAAAAATGTGACATTATCTGGGTAAAGGGACCTTATTGTCGATGGCGCTTACGGCGTTATTATAACGCATACTAATCTTGGGCCACACGTTAACTTGCGTTAAATTTGTCTCAAAGTATCGCTTTAACGATTAACGAAGTTAACTTTTTGAGTAACGGATTAGCGATTATCGAAGTTCATTATTTGATTAACGATGCCCAGCTATGGCGTTATGAATAGAGATCGTTATCAAGGTGCACTTTTCGTGGCAAACGGTACGGTTGGCAAAAAAAACAAATACTTACATTTAAATATTCACTTTGTTCTTAACTACAAAATAAATACTTACCTTCTTAGGATTACACCTCTACGGTACAAAGCCTTTTCCGATGAACTATATATTTTTAAAACAATATAGGTACGTAAATGACATTAATTATGTCATAAAAATACATTACGCGAAGTGTAGACATATTATTTTAATCCAAATAATCAAATGCTTTCTAGATAAGACTATCTAGAATTCAAGTATCCAGTTCAAGTCAAAAGTAGTGCACGAAGCCAAATCTGTTGAACAAATTTTAGTTATTTATTCAATGTAATTTAGATAAATAATTATAAATAGGTGTATATTTCATAATTTGTTAAGTATGTAATGTTTTAAATACTTGTGTATTTGTTTTTTTGCCAACCATACTCTGCCACCAATACAGCACGCTGATAACGATCTTTAGTTATGAACGATGTTCGTATACAAATACGACGCCGCTGGAAGTAAGCGCCACCGACAATAAGGTCCCTTTACCCATATAATGTCACATTTTTGTTTACCTTGTGCATCGAACACGATAATAGGTATATAATTAGGTGTCGAATACGCCCAATTGAAGAACAGGGTGGCTAGCCGAATGGCACAATCGCTCACGAAACGCTCACGAAACGAAGCGCTAGTAGATATCTATCTCTATCGCGCTCGCGTATTGGCGCGACAGAGCCAGCGGCGTATCGCTTTCGTTTGGCGTCGGAGAAATGCCATTCGGCTACGGGGCCTGATCCCCTTTTCACCGACGACGACACGGAGAAGGCGACACGGTAGGCGTTCATGGTTTAGGGTGAGAGATTGTGCGTTTGTTTGTTCGTTTAATATAAGTATTGTACCTACAGTAGATACCGAACTAGTTACTTCCATCAAATACCAACTCAAGTTTAACTTTACTGCCCTCCGCACACGATAAAGACATCGTTTCTCCACGCCATCGTTGGTAATCCCAGAAATGTTGCCATTAGACTAGTTCCCGCTCAGCAGAACGGAACGCTATCAGTCGCAATTGTAGTCGATTTACTCTTGCATTTCCATGGTAAAGTGACTATGCGTTGGATTGTGTACCTACACGATGCAAAACTTAGAGGAGTACGGTAAAAACACCAGTGGTCGACACGGTAATGTCCAATATATGACACCTTTTTGTCACATTTATTGACATTGACAATTAAATGAAATAAAGTTTGAACGTGGCATGACCTGGCATCTACTGGTACACTGTCGAGCACTGCTACTTTTACCTTATTCTATCAACCAATTCTATTCTATGGAGTTAATAAAAAAACAAGGTTTGGTCTTAGCTGCACACAATAGTTCTGACATACTTACCAAGTCGGCTGAACCGAAACATACTTGTATTGTATGTGTAACAGTTGCTTAAGTAAATAATAAAATGCGATTTGTTTACAAAAACCTATTAAAAAGTTGTAAAACTTAACACATTACTCGTTCATGTAAAGCCAAGTCGGCTCTATTCCTGCGTCAATCAGAGCGTCACAGCCTAAACATTCAATAAGCTTTTTATCTAGACTGTAGCCCACTTTCCAGTACATCTTGATACTTAGATCCTCAAGAACTTCGAACAAAAGAAGGTCAGACTTAATTGGTCCAGTAGTAAAGTGGTTGTAAGGTAAGAAAATAACTTAGTCGATATTCGATACTGTTCATCCGATCTCACTTTCACATTGATATGTCAAGACAGTGATGAGAAAACTGTTGTGGGACGTTTGAAATTCGAAACGAGAAAATTAATCAACTACCTGCCTACATACTTAGGTACCTAATAAACTGTATACCCATACCCAATTTCTCTCTGTCACTCTTTCTTATTAGAGAGACAGAGATACAGTGTTTCGTTCGCCACCGTCGAAAGGACTGGGGTTTGATCTAAGATACCCAGATTGTGTAATTGACAATTGTGTCGCTTAACTTCAAACTCGGGTAAATGCTGATTATTGAGGTTGATTATCTTTCGGATACATAAATTACATAATAACATTTTTTTAAATATCACTGCTGGGAGGAAGTGGCTCCAGATCGCACCGTGACGAGTGGCGCATGTTGAAGCAGGCCTACACCCGAAGGGTAGAATCAGGCTAAAGAGAGAGGGAGAGAGATTCAACCTTAAAGCAGGCTGGATTTACCCGGATTTGAAATTAAGTAACACAATTTAGGATATAAATCATAGATGTTAAGATTTTGAAACCTAAATTGAAGTTCCGTAGGAAAAGGTACCCCATGGCGGTTCGCACTTAGGTACGTCGCAACATCACGTAAGTTTACATTTGATACCATTACAACCATATAACATGACCATTACAGTAATACATATACTTTTCATTGTCGCTAGGTAAAACAAAGATGTTGATCTCTTGAGAATGAGTCCAAAATAACAAGCATTTATATAATTAGGCATAATTGCGTAACGAGGAAGTGAGATATCGCGTCGCTGGTTCCCATACATCGGAAGTTCTGACATTTTTATATGATACACACTTACTTACTGAAAGTAATCTTAGTACTTGTACATTTTTCTATTTAAGGCATACATATTTAAGGCGACATGCTATATACAATTGTAGTTGTTTTGCTAATTTCAAAAAAGCTCAAAGTCAGATATATCTATGTCTTGTTCGAGTTATCCATATACCCATTAAACATATAATAGTTATTTGTTATACAAGGGAGCAAAGTTGTATTTTAACCGAGTGTGGAATTGCAACACGAACTAGCGAATGGATTCTAGGGTTGAACTACAAGCTAGCGAATGGATTCTATGGTTGAACCACGAGCGAAGCGAGTGGTTCGAAAATAGAATCCTGAGCGAAGCGAGTAGTTCAAAAATAGAATCATGAGCGCAGAGAGTGTTGCAATACACACGAGGTAAAATAACTTTGCATCCCGTGTGTAACACATAACTTTTCACCTCACTAAAGCGAGGAAACACGCAATAAAAACAACTGGAAATAAGTCAATTTGCGTTTAGGTATTATGGCCGCTGTACACATATGGCCAACGGTTCCACCAACCCTTTGTGAAACCCCTTGGCCAAGATAAGAGCCGCTGTTTACACATTGGCGAACCAATCACTTGGCATTGGCTCTTCATGAAAGATGGACGTGGAATGGAAAAGTCTAGGAAATTCTAGATCATAGACGTTGACAGAAAAATTTGATTAAAAAATAATAACCCCGTAGTAAAATTAAATTATTTGAAATATTAACAATTTTTTGAATATTATGATAAGAACATTTATCTTTTTTAAGAAATACATTAAAGATTTGCAAGGTTATTTTATTTCCTAAAATCTATACTATTATTGACATAGATAAACTTATTATTTTCGTAAATATTTCACTACCGTCCTCTCTGACGGCTGACGACCAACTGAATGAAGCGCCAACGTGTAAACGCAGTTGGCCATTGGCGCCAAGATCCTTTGATGTGTGGACAAAAAACCGACACCAATCGGTTGGCCGGCAAGCGCAAGCGCCAACTGCCAACTTACGGCCAAGTAGCCCTCTACACGCTTGGCCAAGGGGGTTGGTGGAACCGTTGGCCATGTGTGTACAGGGGCCATTACAATTTCCACGATGCACTAACCGACACCACAAAAGTTTCAAATTAAGAATCAAGAAGAAAAATCTATTTGGGTGCGTTCCGTTTCACGCGTTTTGAGATTACAATGTTACTTAAGGTGCGTTCTGAATAAGTACAATGGAAGAGTCAAAAATACAATTTCTTGTACGAATTCAAGTGTTTTGTGGTAAAATCATGTTATAAAATTGTTTGAATTTTATGTTTTTAGTCGGATACAATTCGATATGAAATTATTTTTACGTTCGCATCACATGATTTGTTACAGACAATTTAAGCACAGGGAGAAAATTGTCCTGTCTGGGACATGCCTTTACAAGAAATTATATTTAAAAAAGTAACTAATGACACGTTCGGATTTCAAATATTCTTTGCACTCCTGTGGATAAAATGTGATTTTGCTATCTGTTTTTAAAGAATAAAAAAGTCCTTTCCGAGCTAGTGAGGTGAAATAATATAAACGATACAAAGCCTTATCGCTAATGGGATTAAAAATTCACTTGTATCTCCAAAAGTGGCCATCGTGTTTCTTGGTAAATACTGTAAAGGTATAAGTACAATACACCAAAAGATCTTAAAATGAGCAGGTGCTGTAGCCGAATGGCATTTCTGCGACGCGAAACGAAAACGAAACGCCGTGAAAGGCAGTCTGGCTCTGTCGCGCCAATACGCAAGAGCGGTAGAGATAGATAGTGAGCGTTTGTGCCGTTCGGCTACGTACCCAGGAAGGGAGGGATCAAAAGCAATATACAATCTGTAAGACCAGTACAAATCATCATCATTGGCCGCAGTATCTTTCCAGATGATAGTTGCAGCACTTGCAGCGACTAAGTAGGTATTCTGAGTACTTAGGCAGCCTACAGCCTACATCGGTTATGATGGCTGTACAAGCCAAGTACAAATAAAGACACAGAATCATCGTATTAATTTATTAGGTATATTTAAAAAATGACCAGTCGTAACGTCTAACCCACGTAACGAGATTAACCATAGGAAGTCCAGTGAGCGAGCAGATTCGCGAGTGCGAATGCCAACCGACTGGAATGACGCTAAATGACACTAATGCTAAATGGCTACTGACGTAGAAACGGTTAGGTCAGACGCTGATTACTTGATTAGTGTAGTAGGTATAAATAATAAATTATTACAAGCCTATATTGTGTCCCACTGCTGGGCAAAAGCCTCCCCCTTAGATTTCCACTCGTCCCGGTTCTGGGCGATCTCCGGCCAGTTGTTGAGATACACGTCCAGGTCATCAAATAATAAATAATAAATAAATATTGGGGACACCTTACACAGACCAACTTAGCCCCAAACTAAGCATAGCTTGTACTATGGGTGCTAAGCGACGATATACATACTTAGATAAATACATACTTATATACATAGAAAACATCCATGACTCAGGAACAAATATCTGTGCTCATCACACAAATAAATGCCCTTACCGGGATTCGAACCCGGGACCGCGGCGTAGCAGGCAGGGTCACTACCATAGAGGAATAAGTAAGGGAAGAGTTGTAACTCCATACATCAGTAAATGCGAGTTATTTGTAGTGACATCTATCGTCATTCACTCGTCAATCACGCGCCAACTAGCGTAAATTATCAGTACTGCTACTCGACACTAGGTGCCGACAGTGTTGCGTCTGCCAAAAATGTAATATTAAAACAGTTTATACCTTATATTATAAGGTGAAGTAATTGAAAGCAAAGTACTGATTAATACTATTGTAATATTAGCTAAAAATTGTTGAGCAATAGACTTTTTGTTCGTCGTGACATCTATTGACAAGTAGCAGTACTGATAATTTACGCTAGTTGGCGCGTGATTGACGAGTGAATGACGATAGATGTCACTACAAATAACTCGCATTTACTGATGTATGGAGTTACAACTCTTCCCTTACTTATTCCTCTATGGTCACTACCGACTGCGCCAGACCGGTCGTATATGTAGATACTTGATAGCCTATCGCAGATTTAATACTGTAAAGCGTCTGGGCTTATAAAGAAATATAAAATGTACCTCAGTGATTGAAATATTTATTTTTTAAACTGATTTATGTTTGTATTTGGCACGGACAATACTGAAGGGCCATGGTGGTTGTGACATAGAATATATGTCGCAGGGAAATGGTCAAAACAGAGATTTCATCAAATCACTAAGGGATATGATCAAATCACGCAGGATGTCAAAATGGTGAATCCATTTTATCATTTCTCTAGAAAATTTCAGTCATTTGACTAAATCCCTTACTCTGTTTAGTGAAATCACAAAATCGACCAACAAACACGCCACGTTTTGTTATTTCACTAGATTTGTTTAGGGATTTGATAAAATCCCTGAACCACGTCAGTAAGTTGACGAAACGAGCTTATAAAGTCAACTAGTTTTATCATTTCGCTAAACAAGTTCAGTGAAAAGACAAAATGTTTTAATAAATATGAAAATAATTTAAAATGAAACATTTTTAGCTTTGTTTCTTCACTTATTCTATTTTTTTCTTATTTATAGAAAACCAAAAACTCTCAAAAAACCACTTCACTAATCTAGTTAAGGATTCAATCAAATCAAGTGACAAAGGCAAGAGTCTAATAAATCTAATTGAATATATTAGATTATTGGTTTTGTCATTTCACGAAACCAGTTCAGACATTTGATCAAATCACCAGTTGAGACTTTATCATTTCCCTAAATTTGTTTAGGGAAATGTTAAAACTAGTTGACTTTTTGAGTTCGTTTCGTCAACTCACTGTCGATGTTTAGGGATTTTATCAAATCCCTAAACAAATCTAGTGAAATGACAAAACGTGGCGTGTCTATTAGCCGATTTTGTGATATCACTAAACAGAGTCAGGGATTTAGTCAAATGACTGAAATTTTCTAGAGAAATGATGAAATGGATTCGCCATTTTGACATCCTGCGTGATTTGATCAAATCCCTTAGAGATTTGATCAAATCTCGGTTTTGGCCATTTCCCTGCGACATATATAATATTACAAGTACAGAAGGCCCACTGCTTTGATGTTCACGAAATGCCGCCTTTTTAAATGTCTACAAAATCTAACAAAGAAACGAGCCGCACGCACGTGCGCAGCGTCGGAAGATAGGGTTGCCTATTGATTAAAACGAATTAATACTCAGATATTATATTCAAGTCTTGGGTAGGTAGGTACTTTCTAGGTATATATACAGTATCTATATATTATTGTTTAAGTCCCAACATCACAAGCCCTATTGAACTTTTCCGTGGGACTACAATAGTAGATTTGTGTAAGATTGTATTTTATTCATGATTTCCATTTAACTAAGTTTTATTAGCCATTCCACACGCGGACATCGCGTATGAACCTTAAAAAAGACTCGCGACGTAAAGTAACAATAGAAAGTGCGAACGTGCGTTTCGTGAGAACGCGCGCCACCCCTGATTAGGCCGCGAACTCGCGGCCGCCAGCATGTACTTGTAGCGCGGCGATAGAATCGCGGAGTGCGCCGAGCGGACTGTTTTTTAAACTTGAAGGACGTATCAGAGGGGCCACGACTTAAATGACAACTCGTAAGAAATCCATGTAACGAGTAACCATCTTGGCATCTTCATAGGCCAGTCCAGTCCAGTAGTCCTTATAGGTCCAGAGGCGAGAGATTCGTGAGTGCGAAATCCAGCCGACTGGAATATTTAACGCAAAATGACGCTAACGCCGTGGCTTGCGTGGGCGATGGTCGCGCGATGGTCGCGCGACGGCGATGCGACGCATACGAAATCAAACCTTATCGATATGGAAGTAGACGATGCGATGAGACGCGACGGCGACGGTCGCGCGACCGTCGCCCACGCAAGACACGGCGTAAGGCTGCCGATTACCTAATTTATTAGTGTATTATAGATAGCCTCTCATGGACTTTGTGTCGTCGATCTCATCCTATACTCTCATTCAAAATAGTCGTTAGTTTGGGCGGGTGAACGAATGAAAAATCACCATTACCTATTTTCCAAATGATTCGGATTATTTTTAAATTTCAATGGCCTTATGATTAGTTAGTTACCTATGGTAGAGATAAGACAAAGATTTGTATAACTACTTAATAAACTTATGACATAATGATAAAAAAGTTGCAAGTACCTTAAATAAACCACTTAGAAAGCCTATTATATAAATATTATAATACCAATTGTTTCTAACTGATTAATTAAGTAATAGACTGTGGACTCTGAACCATTGTAATAAGATGTAGCAAGTTAATGAGCTCAAAGGAAGTTTAACACGGTTAAGAAGCGGGTTAGCATTATCAGTAGATCTGTATTGTTTCACTCGCGTACTGAGTAATAGCAGAATCGGACCGAGATTGCGTTGATTGATCTGCTATTATAATAATATAGAAAAAAAACTCATTGTGAATCCGGTGTAATAAATTAATTAACTGTGTGGTTACCATGAGGTTTTAATCTTAACTCGATAGCGTTAATGAAAATGACATTATTATTAAAATCCCTGTCAACTTAATATGGTATCTATAGGTAACTCTGTCAAATTGCGCGAAAAAACTTGTAAGGTACAGCGGGGCAAAATCTCGACTGGGGGCCAAATGTAACTGGTCCATGTTTTCCATATTTTACAATGTTTTCATTATTAAATAATAAATATTGTGTGCACCGGTTATATATGGTAGGCATGTTCAGTGGATACATGTAGAACTCAACATCATATCATACAAAGGCCCTCCAGTCGAAATTTGCCCCGCTGTATCTTACGTAAGTAATTTTCACATAATCATTGTGACATTTTGCACACATTCCCTGCTCACGTGTGTCTATCGCATAAAACAACCCAATTGTAGTGTAGCGGCCAATCATTTGACTATATCTATATTTTGCAATTAAATTTTCTAATAAGTACCTATACCTAGTTAGATTAAATATTTTGTATTTAATTGTGAACGTAATGTTTTCAACGAGAGTGTAAGGAAATCCGTATCTACCACCGATACCAGCAATGCTTCCGCAAGTTTTAGTTTCCAATTTCCATATACGTTTCTGTTTACAATTAATTAGCAGATAGACAACTATTAAGAGTAATTTAAATTATTTGAAAATGAAATGCCTGGCTAGGCATACAATTACATAAATATAACAGATACTTAAAAAGTGAATCAGTTTATTTAGTTAGGTGAGATAGAAGTAATTTTATCAACGAAGCAATTAAATTGCAACGCTTTTTTGTGGATGACCCTCTAACTAACCTAACCGCAAAATTGAAATTTTGAAAAAACCCCCGACCGCGACATGGTGGACCGATTTTTTTTTAACATGGCTAAGAACACTCCCGACTAACTCAGCTTTCAAACAAAAAAACTAAATCTAACCGGTTCATCCATTTGGGAGCTACGATGCCACAGACAGACAGACGGACAGACAGACAGACAGACAGACAGACAGCGTCGGGGGTTAAAAAGAGTAGAAATTAAAAAGTGGCAAGATTGTACAGATACTCGTATAGTAGGTACGAAAAGGGTTTATTCGTATTTTTCCGGAAACGTGATTCGTATTTGTCATACAATTCTTTATTTACATGAACATATTTACATAATTATGTAAGAAACAAAGACTAAACTTAAAAGCTAGCTAATGTCTAAAATAGGCCCTTGAGGCATTGTACCAAGGATACTGGCGACATTTCCTCGCTGTATCGCAATGCTGATACGTTGAGCGAGGAAGTCGCCAGCTCTTCGGTCACCAGTTACCTCAACCAGACGCTTTGTCATACTAGTTCAATACATCTTGTACTGAGAGTCTCAGACTGAGAGTGACTGAAATAGCATGACACGTTCGTAACGTTTCCGTAACAATACGAAGGCAAATCTTTTCACACTACATGTAGTGCTTCGCTTTTATGTGTGGGACTACGCTATGGCACTACGATGTTGCTACATTTTAATTATTGGTCACATAGAAAGTACCACTCTTTAAAAAATACTCGAAATGTGTACGACTCGTGCTGCCCTCGTTTTGTGGGCTTTTACAAGTTTTAAATTAGATCACAGTATAATAAAGAGTGCCTAAAAATGTTGGACTTTTTCATAGGATATGACAAAGAGCATTGAATCACTACGTTTTAAGAGTCGGCACTCTCGAACAACCCTCGAACCGATTTATGCAGGCGTTTTTTCGACGGTCGTGAGGTCATGTCACTGCTACCAACACAAAGAAAAAATCGCTAGGGCTCGACCAACCCAGTCCCTAATATTTATCGATATCGATAAATTTGCGATATTTTGCATTATGGCGACTTAACAGTAAATTTATAGTATTTATACATATATTTAAAAAAATGTCTAGGATGGCTGTCAGAGGCGTATTTCAAGGATTTGGCGTTGGCATCCTGAGCCAGTCAGGATTACCGCCCCGTTAAGTGACGATAAAGTATGACATTTAAGAAAAAACGCTGCTTCGCTATTCTAAAAAGAGCCTGCCGCCTTTAATACGCCCCTGTATAAAATGAATAAAACAAAAGTAAAATATACTATCACTTTTCTTTTACATGAAGTAATTTTTCAACTAGTTTACAGCACTTCTCAGTTGAACTAATTTTGAGGCGTTTGCAGAAAATTCCTATGATTTACTGTGCCTGACGTTCATATTTGGCACTGCCTCCTAATTAAGAGTTTTGTTATAAGCCAGTATTTGTTGCTTCAATCTTCGTGTTTCTTGCATGTTTACCAGGGAAAGTTAATATTTACTGCAAAAAGCCTTGAAAACCTTTGCCCAACATTATCTTCATACAGGAGATGGATAAATATGCCGATTCTTCGTTACCTGTTAAAATTACCCATAATTAATCGTCATCTGAAATAAAGAGATTATCGATAAGTTGGCCACACTCTATTGATATTTTAGGTTATTTGTTTGTTTACGAAAAAACTTATTTACAGAATGTTTTCGCTTAAATCGTAGACTGTACATGATAAGTACTACTTTAAATTGATTAAATGAGTAGGTAATTGTTAGCAACTCGAAACGAAAATATAATAAAATACTAGTTACCGACCTGCATATATCCAGTGCAAAGCTAGGCAAAAACAAGCCACCATCACAAATTTCACACTTTCTTATTGGTTTGACCGAAATTTCAATAATAACTTTAGTTATTTTATTATTTACTTAACTTACAAAATTCAAAACGACAGATTTGACGTTGACGACTTGACGTTTTGAAAAAAAAAAACACGTAGGTCAGGCCATAGACTAAGGAAATATGAAACTCTATTATCTATGTATTTTTGCTACCAAAATATGTATAATGGACTTTAGTACTATTAATAATAGATGTCATTTTGATTTGATAGCATTTTTTTTGTGTCGTAATGTTGGGAATCATTGCTTGATGATATTATCATACTATGGAGTGACGACGGGCTGGGATATGACATGTATTTTTGACAATCGGCACCACCGGTGCCAATGCCAATAGTAGACACATTTATTTGGTAAATAATCCCCATTCCATCCCATATCCATTTTATGGATTATGCGACGTTCTTGCCAATGTCACTTTTTCCTATTCGCAATTCTGGACAATCTGAATTCTACGCAATTAGTACATATTTCACCTCATTTGTATTGCGCACAGTTATTACTTGTGTACAGTGGCGATTCTTCCTGTTCACAATTCTGCACATTCTGAATTGCACACAATAGTTCTTGACCTCATGCGCTATTGTGTGCAGTCATTATTTGTGTAGAGTAGCGATTCTTCCTGTTCGCAATTCTGCACAACCTAAGTTCCACACAATAGGTATATCGCCTCATGCGCTATTGTGCACAGTCATTATTTGTGTACAGTATAGTTTTTTCCTATTCGCAATTCTACGCAATCTGAATTCGACCCAATACCATTTCACCTCATTTGATTTTATGCTCAGTCATTACTTTGATGCCAATAAATCAAAGATTATAATTAAAAAATACGTTCAAATGGGTATTAGTAAGATATGGTAGTAACTATGAAAATTGACTGGTATCCCCAATGTATGACAGTGATGACGTCACTGAATAATGTTGACATTGTCAGTAAGTGCGAGAGGGACACCAGCCCAAACAATGACCTCTCATGTGGACACACATTTTGACCTAACTACACAATCTAGTTTAATAATTCTAAATCTATGATATTATCTTGTCTAAATGCTAACTCTTAAATAATTGTTATCTAACAGTAGCTATTAATTACAGGGCGGGCCCATTAGTCGGCTTTAATTAGACATCAGCGTTGTGATCTGAGGGCGTGAGGGTTACATATAAATCTGTCGTCAAATGAAACAATGCTGTGAATCGCGAAGTAGCGTCGGGAGAAAACTGAGGCAAGTTTTACGGAGAATTTCTGTAGAGGGCGACGCGTGATTTACATATGCATATAGTTTATTTTTTTCAGTACAGATGGTGTTGTTTTTACGCATTAGTGCGAGAAGTGTAATATACTATTGTCTCATTCTTTCAATACCTTTATTATATGTAGTCCGGTGGTTTGACCGAATAGGTATCGGAAAGCTTTGCTTTATTTAGATAACATTGACTACCTACCTAATAGTTTACTCAAACATACGTTTCTTTCTTTGTTACATAATTATTAATATTTAACGACAACCATGTCTTCACGTGAGAAATTGAACCTACATATTACAACTAAGACTAAGCATACAACTTAAAATAGCTAGCTTAATTTTAAAATAGACACTAATAGACTCTTGAGGCATTGTACCACGGATGCTGTTGCTGGCGTGGCGGAATTTCCTCACTGTATCGCAATGTTGATATTGTTGTGCTAGCAAATCGCCAGTTACGTCAACGGTGCTTATTAATTTAGATATGACCATCTTTAGTCTGTCTATTCTGCCTGACTTATTCCATTATATATTTCGTCACTACTTTTAAAAAATCTCGTATCTCATGCTGTTCCTCAAAGTTAAAACGCAGTAAGTCTATATGCATTCCATATACACGGTGTTTCCGGTATCACTCAAAACCTCAGACACCCCAACTGATTTTTATTTTTTTAAACTCATCTAGAGTATTCATCTTTTAATCTGATCGTTACTTTTTTTTTTATTGAATTTTTAATTTTCTGTTCAGCTCTACTTGACTTTTAGCTCTACACTCAATAAAGTAATTGCTAACTACCATCATAAACCATAACACTATTTATTTGTGTACGTTACTGCAACGACATAAGGTTTACCAATAGACAGCTAAGATGTCACTGTAAAACACTTTAAAGCTTTGTCACAGTAAACTTCAAATTGGACAGGTAATCGCAGTAAGCAAATAAACTCAATATTCAAAATGACAAGGTTGTAATTAGGTACGAGTTCAATTTGTTATGACTTATGATAAACATTAAAATTAAACTGACAAACAACGTCAAACTAGTAGCGGAAAAAATAATAGTCCAAGTAACCGGCCAGTATTAATACCCCTAAATACTGAAAAAAGGTAAACAACCTCTTAGCAATGCGATATACACAATGTTGTATTACGAGTACAATAGAAGGGGCACGTAAAAAATAATTAATAATACTAATTTAAATAAAAATATTACCCCCATCAAGATATAGCTCAATCGATTCTACTCTCGATTCTGAACAAACTGTTTTCAGGTTTTTAGTGTTAAGTGAAACACGGTGTATACTTACTACAATTTTCTTTTCATTGACAGACGAAGATACAAGTTTTTTTAAAAGTAGTGACGATTTATTTTACTCTGTCTAGTCAAGGATTATATATAAAGGATTGACATATTTTTACTAAGAATTGTACCTCGATTGTTTAGCGCCACCTATTAAAACTACACTGATGATGCGTATATTTTTTTTGTCAAAATGTGTATTGACGTGATATCACGCAAAAATATTTGGGGAAAATATGATTTTGGCCACTTTCAGTGTGCGAAACAGCGCCATATAGTTTTGTCTAAAAGGCCCATACATTTCAGGGGTAGGTTTTTTTGTATAGGCTTTGTCAATCCAGTATTAAATCGTTCTTGGTCTAGTATATTTTATTGACCGGTTAGAATCTTAAATTCTTGAAGCTACTCGATTGAATGCAAATGTGGTGCTGTCGCTACTTTTGTCTTCCGGCGGTTGCACAAGCGGTCGGTTTTCTCTAGAAAGCTGGATCCGATATGTGTAACACTAGACGGAAAAGTAACCCTTACAATACTCACTACGCATCACTGCAGATGATTTTATGTTAGAGATCTGAACTTCTCACAGCTTGGAAAAAAGAGTAGAAATGTAGCAAAATTTTTGTTACCATAGCAATCACTGTTCTCATTCAAAAGTTATGATTAGGGGTTCTTCAAGGAGCAGGTATTTATAGGGTTCTCTAAGGTCGGCAACGCATAAGTGGCTGCTCTGATATTGCTTATGTCCATTGGCGGCGAATGCTTCCCATCAGGTGGCTCGTCTGCTCAAAAAGTGTCTCAATAGTCGCCACATGCAAAACAGTTTACATAGACGGTGGCGCCCCTATTTTTTCTACTCTTTTTTTTGCCAAGCTATAAGAGCACTGTGAGAAGGAAATCTCAGGAACCCTTGTAGTTCCGATACTTTGAAACATTAGGTAGGTACCATCAATTGCCGTAATCTAAAATGTCAAAATAATGATTAACCAATCGAATCTACTCAAAAAAAAATTCATGCGAATTGGTTGACAAATGTCGTCGAATAGGAGACTCGCTAGGCAAATTAATATCATTATTAGGTCTATACGGGACTGACAAAGCCCATACAAAAAAGCGTACCCCTGAAATGTATGGGCTTTTTAGGCTTAAAATTAGATGGCTATGTTTCGCAGCCTGGAAGTGGCTAAAATCATATTTTCCCCAAATATTTTTGCGTGTTTTCATCTTTTACAAGAACAAATGACATATCGATACCTTTGGGTTCAATTGGCGTAAAGGACAAAATGCAGGTTTTCAGGAGAAGCAAAAAACAACTTTTTTTTAGAAAAATGCTTATATCTTTTTTGTTTTTTGACCTATATTTGTGACGTATATACAGAGTGGGGCCTGTAACAAAAGCAAAAAATTAAACTGTAGGCTATTCTCCTTATACTGATCAACATTTGTTCAGCGACTTTTAAAAATAACTTGTATTTTGATTTTTATCACCCTTGAAAGTTTTTTCTAAGAGGTAATGTATTGCGAATTCTGTTAAGTCTAAAGTGTGACAGACAACGTCAATGACAACAATAATGGCGTACATTGAAGCTAATATTTATTTTGTATGAAAAATTGAAAATTTAAAGACTTCATAATTTTTAAAAGTCACTGAAAAAATGTTGGTCAGTTTAAGGAGTATAGCCTACAGTTTAATTTTTTGCTTTTGTTACAGGCCCCACCCTTTAGAAAAATATGTAGATTTTTAGTATCCTTAACCTAGTGTAGCACCTGTAGTGATAAACTAAACGGTTTAGAAGTTAGATGGTTGTAAAGGACATGTCAAAATGCTATGAACGTAATTAGAGTTGATATGGTCGTAAATGACGGTCTTAGATGATTTTTATACAAATTCGGGGTGTAAATGTAACCGGAATGGTACAAATGGCAACTGTTTTTAGCTTAGTTTACAATTGAAAAACTTGAAAAATGTATCAAAACGTAGTTAATATGCCATAGAATAGCCACAATAGTGTTACTGTGTATATTTATCTAAAATATTTAGCAAAGACAAAGAACAAGACTATTTTATACCCAGTTTTGCAATAAAGAAACAACATTTGCTTAAAAACTATCTAGTATTTTGGAAAGTTATTATTTTAGTACTCGCCGCTGTCTCAACTCTCAATAAGTTACGCATTCAGTATTTAATTCTAGCAGGGAAACGCTTTCGTAGTTTAAGTAAATATAAAAACACTAATGGTAATCACGTAAACTTTAATCAGCAACTGTGAATAGTAGTAGACTATATTAATACGACAGTAATTTTAAGTCTAAAGTAGAAAGAAGTTCTAAGAATAACTAAGAGTTAAGTACCAATTTATAAACGCAAGTTAGGATGCGTATACAAACTGTGACCAACTAATAAATAATAGTAACTGTAGTCAAGACTACCTACTATGTTGATTCATATTTTTGATAATTTTGAAACAGAAGATTGTTATTTAGTCTTTAACCTGTTAAATAAGAATAATCTTAATTATGAGTTCAATCCTAGAAATATTATAGTCAATGCTTTAAGTACCTGTGGGTACATTACATAGCCAAGTCACCAAACGCTAACGCTCATTCGCTAGCGAAACGCACCTGTTATTGTCGCACTAAATGTTATTATAGTCTACTGTTAAAGTTTACTGGCGGCGTAGCTGAATGGCAATCGTCGACGCCAGACGCCGACAAAAATGCAGTCTGGTGCAATACGCAAGAGCGATAAAGATATATAGCTACGAAATACTTAGATATTATCGTGAGCGTTTGTGCATACGTTGTGGGTACGTACCCTGATTACCATAGTGTTTTTTTTTTAATTACCTACATCTCGTCGCAGTATAATAATAATACAACGAAAGCGTTTCCCTGCTAGAACTAAAGGCTGAATGCGTAATCTACTGACTATTCAACAGCGGCGAATACTAAAAAAATAACTTTCAGCTTGTTGCCAAAGTATTAGTACCTAGATCGTTTTTAAGCAAATATTGTTTCTTTATTACAAAACTGGATATAAAATAGTCTTGTTCTTTTTTGTTTCTAAGATAGCTTAGATAAATAATACACTGCATTAAACTAATGTTTATCTATGCCATATTAAGTACGTTTTGACACATTTTTCCAGTTTTTAATTGTAAACTTAGCACAACATTTGTACCATTTTGGTTACAATTACGCCCCGGTTTTGTATAAAAATCATCTAAGACCGTCATTTACGACCCTATCAAATCATGGGTGTAAAGGACGTTAATAGCTTTTGACGTGTCCTTTACAACCATCTATCTTCTAAATCGTTTAGTTTATCACTACGGCTGTTACACTAGGTTAAAGATACTCGTAATCTGCATATTTTTCTTATACACGTCACAAATATAGGTCAAAAAAACAAAAAAGTGGGTTTATCTTTCTCTTGGAAACCTGCATTATATGTCCTTTACGACAATTGAACCCAATGATATCGATTACAGTTGCGGATAAAATATTTTTAGTGCTGGTCGTAAAGGACGAAGAACAAAAAACTTGTCCTTTACGCCCAACTTTACCACGTTACTATAGAAAGTGATCCTTAAAAAGTAAGGGCTTAAAGGGCAACAATATATATCAAGGTGACTTACGACTATATTTTTATTTGTAGATTTCCTTTACGACATAAATAATAATTTATAATTAATGACTTGATATTTACGCCCCTTCAGAAAAGCTATTTTTGCAAGTCCATAGTAGAAAATCTTGGTCGTAAAGGCAACTTTTTAAGAGATATCGAAATTTTAACTACACAGATCGATAGCGCTTGAAATTCTGAACAAAACTGTATATATAACTCATTTTCGCCGAAATGTCCTTTACGCCAATTGAACCCAGAGGTATCGATATTTCTTTATTTTAAAATCATGATATCACGTCAATACACATTTTGAAAAAAAAAAAAATGTTGGCCACATCAGTGTAGTTATAGTATTTAATAGGTGGTGCTAAAAATCGAGTTACGATTCTTAGAATGAAGTATGTAAATCGTATACAATAAATAATCCTTGGTACTTATACTCTGTCAAACAAGTTGTAAGTAAATAAGAACTAAGAAAACTATAGGTATCCTTTTCTCTAGCACCCTAAAGAAAAGGATGCATATAGTTTTCTTTGTTCTTATTTACTGACAGACTTGTTTGACAGAGTTTAGTAGTAATATTTTCAGCGGAGGCCTGGTTAACACGGTGCTGCTTTTTTCATGAGCAACAAAATAAGAAAAGTGCTCAACTAGCGGAAAATGAAACGAGTTGAAAAGGGTTCTCATATTCTCATAGCCTTGAAACATGAAACGTCGGAGGTTAATGTTAAAAACATGATACGATAAGTCCCGATTGCAATTTTAAACATGTAGGTACCTACTTACGTAAGGGTAGGTTCAGATGAAGCGTTCAACGCGCTAACGCGCGTTTTACACGCGTTAGCATGTGTACGACCTGAATATTAACTTCTGTAGTTGTAAACGCGCGTTGAACGCCTGACATCTGAACCTACCCTAAGTGACCTAAGTCTAATGAAACTTATCGTCAATCATTCAAAACTCTTACCTAAGAATACTCAAGCGCCAACAGCAATTAAGAATTAGGTTCCAATCATCCCATTCGACATCGAGAACTAGCTTTACACATAAGGGGGCGGACACACGGGCGTGTCACGCGTAAATCGCGAGAACGGACAACGAAAGTGCGTACGCGCAACAAAGGGTTAGGTAACAGGGCATATTTGTTTGGGAAACGGGCCATGGGAGCGGAATTTCAGTATGTGTGTGGAACATAGCATGTGTGTGGAGAAAGGAAACGGTGTAACGTGATGTTTGGATGCTGTTCTTAGCATGAGAGATAGCAGTGCATAGCGGAAATGTGCCAAATAAGTACCTACATATCGTCATTACTTTGAAAAAATCTCGTATCTCACGCTGCTCCTCAAAGTTAAAACGCAGTAAGTCTATATGCATTCCATACATACTTACTACAATTTTCTTTTCATTGACAGACGAAGATACAAGTTTTTTTAAAGTAGTGACGATATGTACAATAATAAGTATAATAACTCACCCTAGATCAGTAGGCCTAGCACATGATGGCCGCGGGAGTATGTCGCCGCGAGATAGCCTACCCGTCCTTATGTCATTAATACAGTTAGAAGAAGACGTGGCATCTATCTCGCGGCGACATACTCCCGCGGCCATCATGTGCTAGGCCTACTGGGTACGTAGCCGAATGTCACAAACGCTCACGAAACGAACCGCTCATAGATATCTATCTCTATCGCTCTTGCGTATTAGCGCGACAGAGCCAGACTACCTTTCGCGGCGTTTCGTTTTCGTTTCGCGTCACAGAAATGTCGCTCGGCTACGGCACCTGGCCCCGTAGCCGAATGGCATTTCTCCGACGCCAAACGAAAGCGATACGCCGCTGGCTCTGTCACGCCCTGTGCAGATTAGTTGAGACGAAAGGATCTCTCGGTTTAGCCCATGGTTGAGGTAGAGAATGCCTGCTAGCATTAAGTCCGCCATTTATATTTTTTTTGTGCAATAAAGTTTAAATAAATAAATAAAGGGGACAGATCGCGCAAAATCGAATTATCCCGACTTATATGAATTATAATTATAACGTTATTGAAAATATCTTGATAAAATTTTAAGTAGAGATGCACATTGGCTATGGTTTTGGTTATGTACTACTATGTACTACCTACCTATGTTTCGTTTGACTTTGTTTATTATTGTAAGACTTAGTTTTAATTTTTTTTAAATCTTATTTTTGCACTTCTAAAAATGAAAAATTCAAGGAGAACGAACGGTCGCACCAGTAGGTAGTCGTTTGCCAATCCCATACGATTTCCTCTATTCTCTATGACTTCGTTAGTCCTGCTTAGTTAACTTAGACTGTAATAGTTGACCTGCGCTTGACTCTGTAGATTTATTGTAGGTATTGCTGGCAGGAAAGGATCATTTTCTTACTGATATTTACGACTGTTCCCTTAATAACTTTTACTGTAAGTAATTGAGATAAGTGGTTGGTATTTCACATGGAAAGTGTAGGCCTGAGTAACATGTGTGATCTAATATGTGCAATCTGTAATGACTTTTAGTACTTACTCGATTCATACAATAGGCTATTAGACTCTTATCGAATTTGGCACAAAAAATGATTGTTTCCTGTAGTATTTGACATAAGAAACCAATTTTTATAGATTTCGGGTATTCAAAGTGTATGGTAGCTACGTATTTTCGATTAAAAATGTGTGTAATATTTATTTTAACTTTGGCCATGCTTTGGCCACCGAGTCCACCGACAACGCTGTCAGACGTGTAGTGACGTCATAGAACCTAACTTAAGTTCATGCCGAGTCAATCACTGACATGATGAACTTTGTGCCTCATAACTTAAATGTCAGAAAATTTTGTACTCAATTCGATTTACGTCATGCGCAGACAATCTATAGATTAACATGGCTAATGATGTTTTTGCCTAATTAAGTTAAAGTAAACTTTATACAGAGTGGGGCCTGTAACAAAGGCGAAGAATTGAACTGTAGACTATTCTCCTTATACTGATCAACATTTGTTCAGTGACTTTTAAAAATTATGAAGTCTTTAAATTTTTAATTTTTCATACAAAATAAGTATTAGCTTCAATGTACGCCATTATTGTTGTCATTGACGTTGTCTGTCACACTTTAGACTTAACAGAATTCGCAATACATTACCTCTTAGAAAAAACTTTCAAGGGTGATAAAAATCAAAATACAAGTTATTTTTAAAAGTCGCCGAACAAATGTGATCAGTATAAGGAGAATAGCCTAGAGTTAAATTCTTCGCCTTTGTTACAGGCCCCACTCTGTATAAATGTTTTTTTTTGTGGTTTTCAAGTCGTAATAAAATATGTTAGTATTTTTTTCCGGTTAATTGGACAGTAATAAATACTTAATTTTTATTTTATTTTATTTCTTAAGAAACAAACAGTCTCATATTATGACAATTATTACAGTGTAAATTACTAATATTGTAGACTTACAGTTTCCTTAATTTAACTATCTTAACCTAAACATTATCAGTTAAAAGTGTTATAACGTTCAATATATTGTTTACTGGTGTTTGAGTGGTATCGGTATAGGTACATCGCTAAGTAATACAAGTGAAAATATCTATATATTACAAATAGTTTAAGTTAATATAAAATAGACTTTAAAAAGGGTCAAGTAGCCTATTAGGTAGGTAAGCGAGTTTTCCTAAAAATATTATTTGACAAAAAGTGAGCTTAATAGCTAGAGTACACGGTGTAACATGATGAAACCGAAAGATTTTAACTACGCATTTCGGAGAGCAGAATAAAGAAAAATGTTATATCACGTCAAGCGAATTTCGCAAAAAAATGTTTTTTTTTTTGTATTTTTTTTTAGTTTTCTTGGATGTATTTCCACATAAAAAGTTAATGTTATTCGTAAATCTGGCTTATTTTTTGAGATCTAATCAACGCGGATAAGTAGTTAAAAAATTATTTTCGATAACGGCATAATCGCCATCAAAATAGCGTCTTGTTCTGAGAAATAATAAGTAAAGACCTAATTATTTTTTTAAATGATTATAACTCTGAAAGTAGGCGAAATCCAGAAAAGTTTATATGACAGTTTACTCTTCTAATATGATGAGGAATACGCTGTTAACATTATTCGGTTTCTTCATGTTACATCGTGTACTTTTTAAAGTAAGTACCTATCTAAATATATAAAAGAAGAAGCTGACTGACTGACATATCAACGCACAGCCGAAACCGCTGGTCCTAGAGATTTCAAATTTGGCACGTAGGTTCCTTATGTAGTGTAGAGGAGCACTAAGAAAGGATTTTTCAAAATTCTCCTCTTAAAAGGGTGAAATGGGGGTTCAAAGTTTGTATGGGGAAACAAGATTAGTTTGACTATTTTATTCGAAACTTCACAGGAGGATTCCTAAAGACATATGACTAAATACATTTTTCAGGTTTTTTGAAAATTTGACCCCTAAAGGGGTGCAAAGGGGGTAAAGTCAAAAACACAATATGGGTATCGTTTTTATGGTTTATCGGGTCGCTGATCACGATAAATACAACGATTTTTAAATCTAATGAGGTGGAAAAGAAATTTTCTCCCCTGTTATTGTGCAATGGGGTTAAAATATCCAAAATAGCCATAAGTATAGCTTTAGTTTTTATCTTTACTTCTGGTTCAAGAGATTTCAAATTGACACGGAAGTTCCTTAGAGGAGCACTAAGAAAGGATTTTTCAAAGTTCACCTCCTAGCATGATAATTTGACAGGGGCAAGGACAGGGACAGGGCCAGGGACAGGGACAGGGACAGGGACAGAGACAGGGTCAGGGACAGGGACAGGAACGGGATAGGGTTAGGGATAGGGATAGGGATAGGGATAGGGATTGGGATAGGGATAATAAAAAAAAAAAAATGGGCAAAATAGGGATAGGGATATGGATATGGATAGGGATAGGCATAGGCATAGGCATTGGGATTGGGATTGGGATAGGGATAGGGATAGGGTTAGGGATAGGGATAGGGATAGGGATTGGAATTGGAATTGGGATAGGGATAGGGATATGGATAGGGATAGGGATAGGGTTAGGGTTAGGGATAGGCATTGGGATTGGGATTGGGATAGGGATAGGGATAGGGATTGGGATTGGGATAGGGATAGGGATAGGGATATGGATAGGGATATGGATAGGGATAGGGATAGGGATAGGGATAGGGATATGGATAGGGATAGGGATTGGGATTGGGATAAGGATAGGGGTAGGGGTAGGGGTAGGGGTAGGGGTAGGGGTGGGGATAGGGATCGGGATCGGGATCGGGATAGGGATAGAAATAGGGATAAAAATAGGGGACGGGGACGGGGATAGGGATAGGGGAGGGACGGGGACAGGGACGGAACGGGGACGGGGACAAAGATAGAGATAGGGACGGGGATAAGAATAGGGATTGGGGTCGGAATAGTCGGTCGGCAATCGATATTTAGGCAGTGTAAAATGCAGGTGGCCCAGTGGGAAGGTATTAGTAAGTAGGCATCGGCGAGTATCCTGCATCCGTAAACTATTACATTCAATGTGCTGTAAGAAGATCGTTGTTTGCTTGCCTTTTATATGTTTACGTTTGCAATAAGTATAAGCAAAATGGAAAAAATTGTAAGCGATAATGCAAGGAAGTACTTTTTACCCTACCGACCATAGCGTCGAGATACTGGCTATGTGGGTTGTATGAAGTTTCCCCAGTATAAATATTTATATAGGTAAAATACATACATATTCGCACCTACGCTGTGGTCGCTGTGTAACAATTCTACAATCATTGCAAGAATTTCTTTTAAAACAATATTAATATGTGTAAGGTACAGTCAGCCAAAACCGGACCGTACAGCAAATAGATCAGTTATAATGGCCCTCCAGTCGAGAATTGCCCCGCTTTACCTTAATCGAAATAATCGCGGACAGATGTACCTACAAAGAAACCTACGGATCCAAATGAAAATCTTATTTTTTGTAAACGTTTCAATAAGAATACTTTTATTACGCGGGCGAAGCCGCGGGTAAAAGCTAGTGTTTTATACTTAATGAAAAATATGCGATCATGAAAACTGTTGATACATTTAAAACTACGATGAAAAAAAAATCGACGAGGATGGGATTCGAACCCACGCGTGCAGAGCACATTGGATTAGCAGTCCAACGCCTTAACCTCTCGGCCACCTCGTCACGTCTTATGCCTACTAATTATGGCTATACTTGTTACTTTGGGAATAACACGTACTACTTTATCAGCACGATGAAATGTGTCGCTTAGGCACCGGTCCCACCGCGAGCTAGTAAGCTATGAGCTATAAAAACGAACAAAAGATAATCACTCCCGTGCAAATAAAAGAGACACGGCGATGTTTATAGTTACTCGCCCAGCGGTGAGCTATTAAAATCGCCGTGTTTCTTTTATTTGCACGGGGGTGCTTATCTTTTGTTCGTTTTTATAGCCGATAGCTCATAGCTTACTAGCTCGCGGTGGGACCAGTGCCTTAACCTCAAACTCTGGTAAATCCATTCTGCTTTAAGGTTGATTATGTATAAAAATAGATATATATAATCTGAAGAAGAATCAACCTTCTAGCAGAATGGATTTATCCAAGTTTGGGCCTTATCACACTTGCGATTTACAAGCGAGGCGAAAGCGAAGCGAGCGCGCAGCGAGTTCGTCGCGAGCCCGTTACCAATTCGCAGCGAGTGCGTCGCGACTTCGCCGCGAGCGCGCAACGATTTCGTAGCGAGTTCGCCGCGTCTAGATATGCTGTACCTTCGTCAGCAAAATTCATTTCTACCCACTTTAGTTTAATCCTATCATTTGTAGTAGTTTATTATCTACGAGTGTGAGCGGACAGTAACAATAATGGCGGAACAATCAAACACTGTTGGAATCGATATCGAGGCATTTATAAAATTTAAAAATTTTTTGATTCGTTCACAAAACAGCACATAATAGTCGCTCTCTTGCAGTCGATTACTTAAAAATGGATCCTCCCAAACACGCCGTTTCTGCTTTAGTTTTCGTTTTTTACTTCTTCGAAGCAATAAAGCTAACAGAAGTGTTTCGTCGTCGGAATCCATTATGTAAGTGACTGTCTAAGACGCAGATCACTTTCAGCGAATACGCAGCGTATTCGTTACGCGCTCGCGGCGAATTCGCGACGCACTCGCTGCGAATTAGTTACGGGCTCGCGACGAACTCGCTGCGCGCTCGCTTCGCTCTCGCCTCGCTTGTAAATCGCAAGTGTGATAAGGCCCTTTGAAGTTAAGCGACACAAATGTTTATTTTAAGTAACTAGGCACTGAAAGTCTAACGTGCCTCGCTTGCAACTCGCCTCTCTATTAGTCCTCGCTCAGACATTGACAACAGGATGACAATATGTAATGGGCCCATCATGGCCCATCGTGTGCCAATGTTTCCTCACACTAAGCCATAACGCCACGGGTCTTCAAATGTCAATCGATCCATTTCGCATTATCTCCATCTCGGGAAGTAATTTGCTGTCATCGTGTCGTGAGGCTTAAAATTATGCTTGTACATACAGTATAGCAAAGATATAACATACCAGTACATACTTATAACTAAATAACTAAGTACAAGAAAAATAAAGTCTTAGAAGTACACATAAGTACCTCGGAAACATGGGGGGGGGGGGGGAATAGGTATGTAGAAAAATAATGTTTTTTTTTTATACTCTGCGGAAGGAAAAATAGTTATTTGTTTTACAAGGGGGCAAAGTAGTTGTTTAACCGCAAGTGCCAATATTGATACCTGAGCAAGCGAAAGATTCCATTATTGAACCGCGAGCGTAGCGAGTGGTTCAAAAAGTGGAATCTAGAGCGTTGCGAGGGTATCAAGGCACGAAGGTTAAACAAACTTTGCCACCGAGTGAAACACAAAATTTTTCACCACACTAACACGAACAAAAAATTGACTATAAAACATCATATAAATCAAATCCATCAATTTATTCAATATTTATGATTCAAAATCATCATTTATAGGTAAAATCTAGCAGCCAGATTAAGACATCGAGTTTAAATTTGTATGAAATTACTTTGCCTCCTTGTGGATAAAATGCAATTTTGCTATCTGTTTTTGAATAGCAAAGAAAGCCTTTACCAGTTGGTGTGGTGAAAATTCATTTACCTATTACATTAACATCATTTTATTTTAAAATCAATCTTCTTTTGGAACTAAATTCATGTACATCAAATAGCATCCCTTCAATTGTTCTTCGACAAAGAAGTGGATTCTAGCTCTGTACTCGCCGTACAAAATTTGATCGTTTAATTTATCACTGTCCAGGTAGAAGTCGGTTACTTCAAGATCGCCCTAAAAGTCAAAATTTAACATTAGTTTAAGTTAATTTTATTTAATTGTAGGTATTTAATACTAGATCCATATGTATCTGGAGGCACAGTAATAGTGCCCTTGCCAAGACGAGCTAAGCGAATCGCAAGGGCATGCACTACCAGTGCCCGGCAAACTATAAGACCATTAGGCGCGGTGGTGTTGGTGTACATAATACGAGCAAAACAACTACCTATACGAAAAATCGCTTCTGCGCAGGAAAGTCCACATGGTCTAAAAGTTAGCCGCGCACTGTACCTACCTTTTCTCGAAGTATGTAATTTGTCGATTCGAATATAGCTTAAGAAAAGGTACTTAAAGCCATATTAAATTAATTGGAAATGATGAAATAAAATACACACAAAATTTTACAGTTATTATTATTATAGATAAGTATTTTAATGACTTACCGGCATAGGGCAGTCTTCGACCCCAGCGGCCTCAATAATGGCGTTGTATACGTCTCCTACCAGAGTTTTCAGCGTGTGGCAGAACGGGCCTTTTAGGTAGAACGAGCCATCTTTGTACCCGCCGTCCTTCTTACTGGCGGTTTTTATCTCCATCTAAGAAGGTGAAACAAGCAAGCGGCTAAGATACCCATCCGTTTATAATACAAATTATAAAATTAAAGTTTGGTAGATAAAAATATGTAAAGATATAAAAACTTTGATGAAAATATTGATATAATGATAAATTAAGTGATTAAATTCTTTGTATCAGGTCTATCGGCGCATATATTTTTTGTTATGTTTTGAATTTAGCTGAAAATTTGGTTATTATTTCTTGTGACGGGTAGGTAATAACTTTCGTGGAAGAATTCCTCTCGAATCCCCGTCATCAGAACTGGGTTTTTGACAAAAGAAAGTAATTAACTAAATAATTTCTGCATTCAAACATATTTTTTCAAATCGCTTGAGAAAAGACATAGTTTTAGGTAAACAAAAAATACGATTGAATTAATTTTTGAAGTCGGTTAAAATAAATGTACTTACTATGATATTGTCGCTAAGTGGCCACGGCGTAGATAACTTTAGGTCTATGACATTAGTTGTCCTGTTAAATTTCCTGGATGTTAGCCACATATCGACTTCCGTTAGTGGTGGGTCACAGTGTTCAAATGACTGGAAAATGAAGGTTCCTGGGCCCTAAACCGGGAAAACAGGAAGGTAATTAGTATTTAATAGAAAAACATACATATAATCACGCCTGTATCCCATAAAGAGGTAGGCAGAGCACTTGAACTACTAAGTTTCAGTGCCACTCTTGGCAAAAAGGGGTTGAAAAAATCCAAATTGTGACATTGCAGTGACAGGTTGCCAGCCTCTCGCCTACGCCACAACATAAACCATATCACACAGTCGACTTCTACGACACCCACGGGAAGAAAGGGGGTGGTGAAATTCTTAACACGTCACCATACGGAATCGAACGAAGTCGACATCCAGGTTACGCAACCAACCGATCGCGTCGGGTGTCAAGTTGGTATGGAGATCCTCCGAGCTGCCTTGGAAACGTCTCTTTGGGCATACTTATATAAATACTGGAATATGGGCTGGGTAGTTTGATCCTCAAGGTCGCAGTCACAGTAAGTACTTTAAAAAAATCGTCTTTAATTTGATTTTTGATAGACTTTGTTGCTTGTGTGGTGACGGATTACAAGAATTTCACCATCCCCTTTCTTCCCGTGGGTGTCGTAGAAGGCGACTATGGGATATGGGTTAAATTGTGGCGTAGGCGAGAGGCTGGCAACCTGTCACTGCAGTGTCACAGTTTCGTTTTCTTTCAACCCCTTATTTGCCAAGAGTGGCACTGGAGCTTTAGTAGTTTCATGTGTTCTGCCTACCCCTTTATCATTTATTTAAAATTAAAATTACTTTATGGGATACAGGCGTGATTGTACATTGTACGTCGTTTGTTGCTGGATGTACTTTTCATTCAACAAGCAACATTACACACAAGTCACACAACAAATTAAAGTCAATCTCATTTTCTTCATAATCCGATGAACTGATTTAACTCGTAGAAAAACTGTTAACTACAAAGGCCACAACATGCTTACCAATATTTTGCCCGGGAAACATTGGCATAGGGAAAATACGCAGATAAAAATAGCAACGTGTAACGTAGATATAAACATTGTGTTTGAATAAACATAATATTAGCGTGTCTACGTTTTTATCATAGTTCCTGTAGAGTGTCCACGCGTGCTGTGTTGTTTAGATAACGTCAAAAATGTATGAAACATGTAATACCACTATAGTTATTCAAAGATCACATAGATAGATAAATATAGGTAAATATGTAGACACTACACGTGTACATACATAGAATTACGCCTGTATCTATCCCATAAAGGGATGGGCAGAGCACATGAAACTACAATGCCACTCTTGGCAATTAAGGGGTTGCAAGAAAAACGAATTTGTTTCATTGTTTTACTTACGCTACTATTTAACTCATATCTCACAGTCGACTTCTACGACACCCACGGGAAGAAAGGGGCTGGTGAAATTCTTGCTTAACCCGTCACCTCACGGGCACTACACGGCTATTTTTTAACCGCCGCCGCCCAAATTTCAAGGAAGGTGGTTCTCAATTCGTCTGTATTTTTTTTACATGTTTGTTCCTCGATATATCTCCGTCGTTACTGACTACTGACCGATTTTGTATTTTTTTTTTATTAATTGTATATACATACAGATTAATCCCATTTTTAACCTCCTGGGGTTCAATCTTCTATTACTAGGACAAAATACCTACGATGGAATTTGAATCTACGTTAAATAGAATTGAGTTGCTTTTGTTTTGATTCATTCGATTTTCAAATAAAAATAAATTCAACCCTGTTTTATAGAACCATCGATTCAAATTTGATTGGCAAATTTTTTGTATGGTGAGTCGCTAGAGGTTAAAACAGAAACCAAGTCCAGGGGGGCTACCATGAAGTGCTAAAGCCGTTCAGTTTAGGTTGAGAGAGAGAGACGGAGCTATGGAACTGCTATAGCTTCGTCCCTTTCTCTCAACCTAAACTGAACGGCTTTAGCACTTCATGGTAACCCCCCTGATGACGGGGTCCTGGAGAAATCGAGGAACTTCTCAAATCTTAAAGGCATACATATAGTGATTTTTCTGTTTTTATAAGAACAGCATGTATTTACGTTAGTGACATTTGGTGCAGTGGAACTGCTGATGATGGTCAGAACGGAACTTATCAAATCAGGGGACCGATTTTAGAACCTCGAATGCATGAATTCGCCGTTCGAAAGTCGTAGAATTACGTCGTTTTCCACAGACTTTCGAACAGCCTAAAATCCATGAATCATGTGCATTGATGTTTTTGTTTTTGCGTGGGACCTTGTTTTGTACTGTAATTATTTCAATATTTTTCACGGCAGGGCTTCAGACACTTTAAATAAGAACAAAAGATATATTAAGCTAAATCGAAACCAACTAATCAATACAGGATAACCACACTATATGAGCTGTCAGTACCGGACTTGTCAAGAACCGATTTCAGAACATTGTTATCGAAATACTGTGAAATCCTTCATCCTTTTTTGTTGTAAGTAATTTATCACGTTCAGTGTAATTATTTTCACTCTTTTTCATATTATTTTGGGCACATCGATAAAACTGTTAGACAATTTAAAATATGTACTTCTTGTTACATCACTGACATTCGATGACTTTCCACGACGAGTGTCAAATAGTAATCCTTGCCAGTAAAAGAAATTAGTTCAGCTGAAAATCCGCAACGTGGCGAGGCTATACAAATCTTGCCAGGCTATACAACATTGATTTATTTTAATCTCCATAAACATAACAGCAAAATAATGATAAACAAATTAATTATTAAATAAAGAAACTAATCTTAACTAAATATCTTAAAACTAACAAAATGTAATAACTAAAATAATTAAATGGATATGAAAAAGTTATTCTTCTTCTTTAGCCATCAACTGCATGTACAGAAGGTAACATCCTTTCAATTCATTGTCGACAAAAAAGAATATTTCGACTCGGTAGTCCCCGTACAACATTTGATCGTTCAGTTTGTCACTGTCCACATAGTAGCCGTCCAGTCTTACATCACCCTGTAATAAAAGTCATATTAATAGATAATTACATACATACATACATAGATACATATAATCATGCCTGTATCCCATAAAGGGGTAGGTAGAACACATGAACTACCAAGTTTCAGTGCCACTCTTGGCAAAAAGGGGTTGAAAGAAATCGAAATTGTGACATTGTAGTGACAGATTGTCAGCCTCTCGTCTACGCCACAATTTAATCAATGTCCCACAGTCGATTTCTACGACACCCACGGGAAGAAAGAAATAGATAATTCAGGGATACCTATATTTAAAGCATAAAATTCACACTACGGGGTTTAGAAATGAAATGATATATGTAATCGCGTTCGACCTGTATGCTGTGCCACGAGCTATTCTTTCTTGTATATTTGTTTATTTATTTATATATACCGGCGATCTTGGAAACAGCTCTAACGATTTCGCTGAAATTTATGTGGGGGTTTTCGGAGGTGATAAAACGATCTAGTCTTGGGCCCCGTTAATGCGAATTTTCGAGTTTTCGTGCATTTTTCATTCGCATTAAAATGCAGGTCATGTCATTGGATGGTATATCATCTCAAAACACGATGATGTAATAAAATAGAACTCCGAAGTCCGAGCTTCGTCGCCTAGGTACTTAAAATTTTATATTCAAATCATTTCGTGGTGGTGATGTCACTGATGTATTACTGTATGTATTACTTTAGTATATTAAATATAAATAAGATTCCTATTTGACAGAAGAGTATGTAGATAATAAGATGTCCTTAGACTTTTCTTACTGGCATGGGACAGTCCTCAACCCCAGTAGCATTTAAAATGGCATTGAACAAGTCCCCAATGAGCGCACGTACAGTTTGACAAAACGGACCATTCATGTAGTAGGAACCCGGTTTGTAACCGCCGTCCTTCTTGGTTGCTGCCTTTATCTCCATCTGTGGTTGAAGAATACGAGTGTTTCATTAATATCATCATCACCATCAACATTTCCGCCGTCACTCGCCCACTGCTGCGCACAGGCCTCCCCCTCCCTTCGTGTATGTGGCGCCATCTATTGTGTGGTGTACTGTATGCGCGTTCTTAGGCGGTTGCTTTTTAATGCATGGGATGGTATGATATTCTTATATTTAATCTATGGTTACACACTAGCGTTTATTATCAACTCATAAAATATCATAGACATTGATCCTAAAGATTGTGTATAAATGTGCGAATAAGAACAATACCGAGAACTTTCAATATATAATTTCAAGAATGTACTTACTCTGATGTCATCACTAAGTGGCCACGGTGTTGATAGTGTCACATCTATAACATTTGTTGTCCGGTTAAATTTTTTCTGAGTTAACCACAAATCGACTTCTGTTACTGGTGGATCGCAGTGTTCAAATGACTGGAATTTGAAGACCCCTGGACCCTACAAAAAATAACAGATTGGTTATGCAAAGTAACGCTGAGCTGCGTTTATACTTGGAATTCAGATTATGCCCAGAATTTTATTTCGTATCTACATGACTAGGGAACATTAAATAGGAAAATATTTTAGTAGAAAAAACATAGTGTAAAGTGGTAATGGTGGTAACCTAACCACAAAATTAAAATGTAGAAAAAAACCCTGACATAGTAGACCGATTTTTTTTTATTGTAGACTGATCAGCGATTGACCTTAGTCACACCTGATGGAAAGTGAAGACGGAGCTCGCCGATTCAATAATAGCAGTAATAGTAATAGTAATTTTCATGAAACGTGGCTAAGAACACTCCCGATTAATTCAGCTTTCAAACAAAAAAAAATCTAAATCGGTTCATCCCTGCGGGAGCTACAGTGCCACAGATACACAAACAAACAGACACGTCAAAGTTATAGCACCCTGTCGTTTGTCGGGTCGGGGGTTAAAAATACATCAACGCGTCAATATTCAATAAAGCGCTTTGGTGTCTTTTATTCTCGACCATGCGCGGATCCAGGGGGGGGGTCATGGGGGTCATGACCCCCCCCTGGAGCCTAAGTTGGCCATACAAATAGACCACGTGACCCCCTCCTGGGGCCCCGGGCCTTTACCACGTGACCCCCCCCTGGGCACGAAGCTGGATCCGCGCTTGTTCTCGACAGAGGTGATATATGTTAAAAAGGCATAAAATCACGGTTAATTAAAATTTAAACTGATGACTAATAGCTGCTTACAATTATTTTATCTGTTAACACACTTGAACATATAGAAAATATCCGGGAAAAAATTACAAAGAGAACTACTGATTTAAACATAATTACGGGAATAAATAAACTCCACTGTATTTTTTTTCATTTTTCCCCCTTTTTATTAACTTGCTGACTTCCGTGACAGTTACAGATTATCATCAAAATGGTAAAATACTTTGAGTGTAAAAACATATTTACATTTTACATCACATCACTAATAACTTTGGGCGATGACGTAACTGCCCCGGAACCGCCGAAAACCACACAGAAGTCTGCGCTCGCGATGGTGTTATAATAGGTACAATATCAAATTGGTGAAGTGCTGTAATTTTAGTTTGTATTCTACGTGTATAATATTTGTTTTATTTACAATTCTTTGATTTAAGTATAATGTTATGTATAATGTATTTATGTTATTCTCCATCTGTTTCTTGTAGTTAAAATCTCATTAAAAAAGCACTAAGTTGTAGTTCACTACAGTACACAAACTAGTGCACATATATTATATTTAACACCGTAATATATTTATGTACATATCTCTATTTACGTTTTACGACTTAAAATGTATACTTACAAAAAACAAATTTATTTTAATAATTAAGAACTGTAGTACAAAACTTCCTTTAAAGGAGAACAAAATTCGAAAAAGATGCTGGTAAAATTATGACCGTGCTTTAAAATATGAAGTTTATAATGACACACTCTCACTGTGTCCTCTTTAAAGTTAGGTATTTGGTGCCCGAAGACATTTTGGTCGATTGCAACATAATGTGAAAGGAAGACATCCTGACATCTGACGATCGCTGATCTCTTGACATCCAATAAAGGAAATGTGCATTATGTGCAGCTTGTGCAAGGGAAATTTAAATGTACCACAGATATAGGAAGGATGGAGATCGGACATGTAGGGCGATTTGTATTGAATACGCCTGTCGCAAGCCCTTGAACCCACACACACTTGTAGGTATGTTTGTGTATGGCCGCTCCTATTGGGCTATTGAATATGTAATACACGCGCATCATTTCCTTGTCTGTGTACAACTGTACTCGTACATGCGAACGACCAGTCGTGTCATCGCGCACGCACACAACGACAGATGTATGCTTAATGACCTAGCAACTGCGACCAAGCGCGGATCCAGCTTCGTGCCCAGGGGGGGGTCACGTGGTAAAGGCCCGGGGCCCCGGGTGGGGGGGGGGGTCACGTGGTCTATATGTATGGCCAAGGGGGGGTCATGACCCTATGACCCGGGGCCCTGGATCCGCGCATGACTGCGACACATCCGCCGATATCCTGTCCGCTCTCTAGTAAGTATTATTTGCTCTGAGAAACAGACTCAAGTTTGTTCTCATGAACATGACTCTGTTCTATCTTAATCTTGGTTTAGTGTTACTGGTTGTGGATTTACGTGAAGCACAATACAGTTGGAAATAATCTACACGTCTCACGCACAATGAAACTGTGAAAGAGTAGATAATTATTTGTTTACTTTAGTATAATGAAATTAATGAAACAGAGGTAGAGGAAATAAGAGTAGGTACTTCCTCTTTAATTGATTAATGAATGTCATGAATGCCATGATTTTAAGGAAATTATTTATTTATATCAGTGGCCTATTTCACAACAATGACAATTGTCGCCCGACAGTTGTACTACTTGCACTTCGCCGTTCATTGCCTGTTCAATGAAATATTGACAATGAGTAAAAATTATGTTACTTATCAACCCAGAAATAGGCACAGAATTGTGCTTTCACTGTGGTGAAATAGCCTACTGGCACATTTGCCGTAATAAAACTTTGTCAAGTTCATCAGGAAAATTTTTTTTTTTTAGGCTTTCACTAAAGAAAAAATCTCTATACCTAACCATAAACATGTTCAATTCAACTGACTTATTGCTTGATGGTAGGTACTTAAACTGTATGTAAAGGTCATAAAACACTGAGCTAACTCAAAAGTGATGTATGTAATCAAAATTGCACCACATGAACGCATCTACAAACTTTTCTTTTCTAAGTAACAGTCGGACGGATGTATAAGTTCCTCGTTTGAAAAAGGCAAAGTCGTGAGCGCCATCTATCGGGTAGTGTGACACACGCACGCCGCGCTGATTAATTACTTGATAGCATGTAGTTGTCTCTGACACGACAATAGCTTTTGCAGTACGTAATGTTAGGTGGGTGATACACTGAGAAACTGCCTATTTGAAATGACTTAAACAAAGCGATACAGTAAAACAAACAACAGAGAACCTCTCTTCTCTCCAAGGTGATGAAGTAAGTGGTTAATAACCAGCTCTTAGCGTACCTGAAGAGCACCAGCTTATAGTGACCGGCAATACGGCTTACGCCATGGTCGTGGCGCTGGGGATCTTCTGGTATACTTGACTCATAGTTGGGCCACCGCCATTGAGAACAAGGGAGAGGCTCTGGCAGTTAGCCTAGATATCGCTACCTAAGGTTTTTGATAGAGTTTAGCATAAGACGTATTTCCCAAGCTTCCCTCGTACGTCCCAGAAGGGCTTTGCATGTGGGCCGCCAGCTTTCTACCTGGGCGAAGCATTTTTGTTTTCATCGACGATCCATGCTTAGAAATCCAGCCAATTAACAGAGGTGTACCCCAAGGATCTATCATATCACCGACCCTGTTCATCCTTCATATCAATGATATGCTAGTACTAGTAATAGTAGTAATATCTATTGCTATGCGGATGACAGCACAGGTGATAGCCAGCACACAGGTCGTGCAAAGGCCTATCGTGAGCAGGTTTTGGAATGCAGAATGCAACTTGTGTCTCAAATCGATCCTTCTCTTGAGCAGGTATCAGAGTGGGGTAAACATAATCTCATCGAGTTGAACCCCAGTAAGAAGTTTTGCACATTTTCCGCATTTAAGACTCCATTTGACATAACATAGCGCCTAGATTCCAGGACATTCCCCTAACCGTTACAAGAGTACCGGGATATTCGGTGTCAACATTACAAAGGACGTCTAGTTTTGGGGTCACAAAGTACACAAAGGGCACACAAAGTGTAAACAATACTTTTATGTTCATTTTATACGAATAAATTTGTATGTTTGTTAAAAATTATATAGCAAATTATTTGGCACTTTTTATTCTTGATTAGCTGGCAGTGTTCGCCACACCGAACATAATTTTCCTGAAAAACTGAAAGATTAAGATTTTTTTCATTATTTTTTCGGGGCTCCTTATGACCCACAAAAATAGTATTCAACTAAAAAATACGATATTTTTAATGTCTCTATGTCTGCCAAATTAAGGGTTAATAATAATAAATAAAAGCATACTATTTCCATCCAAATCTAAACCATAGAACAGGTATCTTTCCATTTTCTACAATAGTCCAATGCCTGCTGAAACGCGTTCTACATGACATCAAAGCTCTCCAAATGGCCTCTACGTGTTGGATCTATATCCCCACGCACGCCTTATAAATGACCGGGCTCGAAAGACCCGAGAGTTTTAAACGGAGATACAAATAAAAGCATACCTTATATACATATTGTAAAAAACAAAGCTAGAGAATTAAGATAAATAAAGAGAATAAAAGTGTGTTTTACATTTTTTTTTCCAGTAATAACAAGTTATTGAGAATATAATAACATTTTTGTTCGTCGAAACGGAAATGCTCTCAGTACACCAACAACCTGTACCATTGTGAAACCTCACGAGCGAACATCCGATCTTTTCTGTTTGCCATCAATAATGCGAATGTGTTTGTTATAGTATAGTTAATATCTGGGTTAATTACAGTCCGATAGGGCTTGTGACTTATTCGTGAGAACTATATTATTATGTGACCGATTTTTGAATGTCGACCATTCGATTTCGTGAATTTCGTTCAAAAATATCTTCACTACTAGCAATTTAAATTCTACTGACAGAATCGAAAACGAGTGGAAATTACTGCTATCTAAGATTTAAAAATTACTAGCCGTCCTTTTTCAAATATAGCATTACGTCGTTTTCCACAGACTTTCGAACGGCGAATTCGTGAATTCGAAATTCAAAAATCGGTCCCCTGACCTAACCAATGTCACAATTATTTACTATCGTTATCGAAGTTCTCCATCGATTTTTTGTATTGGCCCGATCCCGATAGCGAGAGTTATTTATGATAACGATATTAGCTAAATCGATTGTGACGTTGGCTAGAGACCCTGAGAGACCATGAAATGAAACTAAGTGTGTTTTCACATTGTTCGATCCGATATCGGAAGTAGGAAGGATTTCAAAGGAAAAAATCAAAGATGGCGGCATAAATATATGGGATATTGGTCCGACATCCGATATCGGATCGGATAATGTGAAAACGCACTTAAGAAAACGTTTTCGAATGTATTTTTCACCAAACTTAGGGCCCATTTAGACGGTACGAGAACTGGCATACGAGTTTTATTACATTGCGGTATTTGATGGCTGTGCAAAATTGTATGTACCCTCAACAGCCCGCAATGTAACTAAAATCGCATGTGAGTTCGCACGCCGTCTAAATCAGGTCTTAAGGTATACCTACTGAAGCATCCTGTTACACTTTTGACATCAACGCGCGAGCCTTTCAAGCCTTTTAAGGACACTTAACCTTAGAGTACCGTATTAATGTCAAGTTTAATTAAATATTAGGTACAAGGAATATAATACCAACCTAGCTTTGAAATGTTTATTTACCTAATTAATAACTTCTGGTATGGATACGCGAACGTGACAATAGATGGAACCCGAGTGTGTCTTTCGTAGCTATCTATCTCTATCGCTCTTGCGTATTGGCGCGACAAGGCCATACTGCATTTCTGCGACGCGAAACAAAAACGAAACTCAGCGAAAGGTAGTCTGGCTCTGTCGCGGCGCCAATACGCAAGAGCGATAGAGATAGATATCTATGAGCGTTTCGTTTCGTGAGCGTTTCGGGTACGTACCTTAGCTGGCCCCGTATCCGAATGGCATTTCTGCGACGCGAAACGAAAACGAAACGCCGCGAAAGGTAGTCTAGCTCTGTCGCGTCAATACGCCAGAGCGATAGAGGTAGATAGATACGAAAGAGATATTATCGTGAGCGTTTGTGCCATTCGGCAACGTACCCTGACCAGAAATATACAGAGTGGGGCCTGTAACAAAGGCGAAGAATTGAACTGTAGGCTATTCTCCTTATACTGATCAACATTTGTTCAGTGACTTTTAAAAATTATGAAGTCTTTAAATTTTTAATTTTGCATACAAAATAAATATTAGCTTCAATGTACGCCATTATTGTTGTCATTGACGTTGTCTGTCACACTTTAGACTTAACAGAATTCGCAATACATTACCTCTTAGAAAAAACTTTCAAGGGTGATAAAAATCAAAATACAAGTTATTTTTTTGATCAGTATAAGGAGAATAGCCTAGAGTTCAATTCTTCGCCTTTGTTACAGGCCCCACTCTATATGACTAATTACGCCCCTGTTGCGGAATTTCATTAAATGGCATTATTTTTTTCATACTACACTGAATTGTCACCGGCGTCACCGCATACATCGGAATAACAGCGCCCTCTTGACAATAGTCATATATTTGTGGCAAGTAGCATTTGCCCGCGGCTTCGCTCGCGTTGGAATTAGACAAAAGTAGCCTATGTCACTCTCCATCCCTTAAACCAGCGGTTCTCAAACTTATTTTCCCATGGAACCCTTTTAGTAAGTAAAACATCTGACGGAACCCTTAAATTAAATATTTTTTTTATTGCAATCTTTATTTTAATTTAATAAGCAATCATGATAGTAAAATCTAATCACTAGATTCCAATGTGAGGTATTAACATGAAACTGTTTTTTTAATTTTTTAACAATTGGTGAATATTTGGTTTTATGGAAGAGAGTTGTAGTTGCATATCAGGTACCCAAAATACACACGGAGCCCCCAGAGACAGAGAGGCTTTGCGGAGCCCTAGGGGTCCGCGGAGCACACTTTGAGAATGGCTGCCCTAAACTATCTCCACTTAAAAAATCACGTCAATTCGTCGCTCCGTTTTGCCGTGAACACAGAACACCCCACTAGAAGCCAAATGCAAGCGATATTGTTCGAGACGCAAATCACCAATCCTTGCGGGGTGAGGCGGGCGCGCACGGTGCTGCCATTGGTCGTTTCAAATAATGGCGCGCCTTTATGATTAGCAGTAGGGATGGGAATGGGACATGTCTATTATAGACAATGGTACCGGTACCAGTACTGTGTTGAATTTGTTTTGCAACAAATTATAATATTATAATTAAATTATAATAAGGCCTAGTTACCCTTCGGGTTGGAAGGTCAGATGGCAGTCGCTTTCATAAAACTAGTGCCTACGCCAAATCTTGGTAGTAGTTTCCAAAGCGGACCCCAGGCTCCCATGAGCCGTGGCGAATGCCGATGCCGGGATAACGCAAGGAGGATGATAATTGTGATAGCATCTCAATAAAAATCATTCTAGTAACTAATAACTAAACTGTGCATTTTTACTTACGTTTACTAAGTTAAATAACCAACTAAATATTCTAAACTAATCAATGAACTAAATACCACTACAGACTCTACAGATTCTAGATAATTATTCACTATTACAAATCTGCTTTCTTTTATATTTCATAAAATGGTAGCACATGGTACGAACGGCAGTACGAAGTTCCCGCAACAGACATAAACTAACATGGCCCCATGCCTAGTCGTTTACGTGAAAGGGATAGCATATCACATTGTTAACTCGGTAAAGAGGGATGGACGCGCCTCGGCGCCGCTCAGCACAACCATATTGACCAGTATAAATGAACTCCGCGGACAATAAACAATATTCAACAAAATAATTAATTTGACTTAACTGTGGAATGTTGTTCCATCTTTTTTACATGTAGAAGTGTTAGAAGACTTGCCACACCAGTTTATGCTGTAAGAGACCATTGTTTGCAACCAAAATTGATTATTTAAGATTTTTTCCCGAGCGGACACGGACACTGTTAGCGGGTCGTATACTTGGGCGCTACTGATCGGTGTCGCACGCGTTCAAACTTTTATAAACCTGATTTGTCGTATGTTTGGTGACCGCGAGTCGCCCTGTAAGGGCCATCTTGTTGTATTGATCTGTGGCCGTGAAAGACGGTCAAACAAACAGACGCACACACTTTCCCATTTATAATAAATAATAGTATGGATAACAATGGGTGACATATTATGGCGTATAATTTGTTCAAAGGAATTCCGCTGAGAATCAGATTAAGATAACTCCACAATAATGTAAGCTTCCGCTTATAGTATGAATTTTTTGAAACGAACGTTTCTAAACAAAGGTATTGTTCCTTTTGTGTTGAGCGGGAGCTTCTGTATTTGCACGCGCTAAGACAACAAGAAGCAACTGTATATATATATATATATACAGCACTGATACACGATATCTTATTCGAAAGCGCCCAATTTCACAATGAAAACATAATTCATCGGGTCTATTTAACCCGCTATTAACAGATATCATCGTATGGGAACATATTGCGTCAGTAGCAAGTGTGAATGAAACTTAATCCGATTGATATGATCTTGCGCCGGTTATATCACTGAGATATATCATTTTTCATACTAAAAAGCAGAAAGTTCAAAGACGAACAGAAAAAAATACTACCGTAAGTCCACTTATCTATGGTCTAAAATCAAAATGGCGGGTCGAGCGATGGTCATCTTTTGATCTAGTAGTACCATATTCGGGGCACGTTAAACTGATGAAGTAATTAAATTTTACTTTTTTTTCTGTCGTGACACGAGTCTGAACTACCTTTACGTAATTTTTATTGGGAATTGAAATGCAACTTTGCAGCTAAGCGATATTCTGAGAAAACTATGTAACAGTGTCTAGGTCTAGTTGGATCGAAAAATAGAGGTACTTAAAGATGAAGTAGGTAGCTAACCCAAGTAACAATTTCTGGTCCTATAGTGGTCGCGAGCACCAAATTAAATCACATTAAATGGTCCGATAAATAGTCTATATTGGTACTGTAGAGCCGATTTGGCGCAATTATGCAGCCATTTAGTGATATAATAGGGCTATAGCAGTATCATCCGTGACGTTTAAGGTCTATAATGGTGATGTGATGATGACTATTGTGCTAATTTGTTGACATAGAGGACACAGTAACGCTATTATAGTATCAATTTATGCTATAGTAGCATTTGAGATTCCGTTATACAGGTTTTTTGTTCTGTAATAGCAGTTGCCGTCCCTTTTAATGCGAATGAATGAAATTTCTAAAATAATTTAATGTGTGTAATATTTAACAAAAACTGTTCTAAACGAGGAACTTTATGAAAAGTGGCGTGTGAACTTGTGAAGTTTAGTCTCAATCAAAATAATTTGGATTTCGTATAATTCCATCATTACTGCAAAAAGGTATGCGATGGAAATTTTACCGTTAAAAGAATATTAGTTTAATGGAGTATTTTAAGTGCGCCCTCGATTTATATCTGTTTTGAATAAAATAAATAAATATAATTTAATACAATAAAATTATTGGCACCATAATTTCTACTATGGATCCAAGAAGTAAAACATACGCTTTTATAGTTCGACTATGTCACTTATCATACGCATTCACTGCCATAAGCCCGCCATTGTGGATTCAATTAGGGTTGCATGAGACTTTAACTATGATCCAGTTTAACTTATAAGTTCTTTATATAGAAAACAATACTTGTTTTCAATGTTTTACTATAGAAAGATCTTCTAAACAGTTTTTTTTTTATAAAACATATAGTAAACTCAGCTATAACGCTATTGTGTTTTAAAAGAGATACCGAAACCATTATTCCACAGTTCTGTGATATAAAAGAGTAATTGTGACGTATACTGCGATGAGATATAAAAGGCATTAGAAAACGACTATTAACGCTTTTCAAAGCTATATAAACGTATCCTGAAATCTTCATTATACAGCAAAATAGCTCTATAATGGTATTCATATCAGTACTACAGTGTTAAATACTGTAGCAGTGTTTTCCAAAGCCACTATATCCCAAAATAGTGGTATAGTTAGGTTTTAATTTCTGTTAAAATACGACTACTAAAAATACTATAAGCGGCTTGTTGGGAACCTTAATAGCGCAAATTGATAGCATAACAGTGATTCCTAACACTATTATACAATAATATTTTTCTTTAGTAGGTTATTTGATCCTGTTATAGACCAGGCCTATAGCGGCTCTATAAAATGGTGATATAAACGTTTACATCACTTCCTAATAACACCTTTTAGCTGTATAACACAACAACTATAGCGGCTTGTCGGGAACCTTAATAGCGTAAATTGATTGCATAACAGTGATTTCTAACACCATTATATAATAATATTGTTCTATAGTAGTCATATTTAATCCTGTTATAGACCAGGCCTATAGCGGCTCTATAAAATGGTGATATAAACGTTTACATCACTTCCTAATAACACCTTTTAGCTGTATAACGCAACAACTATAGCGGCTTGTCGGGAACCTTAATAGCGCAAATTGATTGCATAACAGTGATTTCTAACACCATTATATAATAATATTGTTATATAGTAGTCATATTTGATCCTGTTATAGACCAGGCCTATAGCGGCTCTATAAAATGGTGATATAAACGTTTACATCACTTCCTAATAACACCTTTTAGCTGTATAACGCAACAACTATAGCGGCTTGTCGGGAACCTTAATAGCGTAACAGTGATTTCTAACACCATTATATAATAATATTGTTCTATAGTAGTCATATTTGATCCTGTTATAGACCAGGCCTATAGCGGCTCTATAAAATGGTGATATAAACGTTTACATCACTTCCTAATAACACCTATTAGCTGTATAACGCAACAACTATAGCGGCTTGTCGGGAACCTTAATAGCGCAAATTGATTGCATAGCAGTGATTCCTAACACTATTATACAATAATATAGATCTATAGTAGTCATATTTGATCCTGTTATAGACCAGGCCTATAGCGGCTCTATAAAATGGTGATATAAACGTTTACATCACTTCCTAATAACACCTTTTAGCGGTATAAGCTTATAGAGCTAAAAGGTGTTACTGGAGGCTTTTATACGACAAGCGGTCACGCCGAAAACCTTTATACGACATCTATAGTAGCTTTTGGCGTCGAAAACCAAAATTATAGCACTAAAATGTTACTTGGGAAGTATAGAGTTGCCTTATAAATGGTTTCGATAATCTATGCTTCTTATTAGGATTATTAGGACTGCGAAAAACCGTGCGAAATTGAGAGCTCTAATGCACAAAAAATAACGACCTCTAGTGGTCGCGAGGTCGAGAGTGTCGAGACCCCCAGCCATGAGGAACCGAGGAAGAAGAAGAAGATGATGGTTTTTCAATATATCTAAAACTGGGACTTATTTTCGAAATTTTAAGCAGACAACAATGAGATGAATCAATAGCGCCGACAAATAATATCTCTTTTATCGAATCTTTAAAAGGAAATATTGTGGGCGTCCTTGCAAACACCAGCCAGGATTGGCTAAATGCTTTTCGTCATAGTTTTTGCACTTATAGTAGAAACCGTGTTAGGCGTGTGTTTATTATAATTATTATATTCTTTATCTACATCCATATCATAAGTAATAATATAATTTGAAGCGATAAGCAAATGCCCTATATTAAGAAATCTGTATATACTTACATTAAAAGCAGTTTTAAAATAGTGCATTAAATTACGATACAAGTGCGTAAGGAAGTTCGAAACGAGTGGCGATAAATGAATTTTCAATCGACACGAGTTACGAATTTCCATTTCGCACGGGTATCGTACGACGTTTTTCAGTAAGTACAGATGAGTCTCGAAGTTTCGACCTGGCAAATAATGAACCACTTCTCGCACTAGTGCGTAAAAAAATGCCATCTGTACTGAAAAATGGTGTCCTGCCGTTTCGCCAAAAAACGTTTCGCCAAATTTCATTTCCCAATAATCATATCGCAATAGTTTCATTTCCCAAAGTATTGTTTGGCAAAGGTATGTTTCGCAATGAATTTGTTTGGTCAAATTATCATTTGGCACAATTTTACTTAGTCAAATTTTATTTAGACAAAACTTTATTTCGCAAACGTTTTTAACGGCAAAACTTATCCCAAAAACATGTTTGGTCAAAATTTCACATCGCAAATTTCGAAAATATTTAGGCATTTGCATTTTCATTTCTACGGGATTAATTTAATTTACCGAAGATTTTTTTGCCAAATTTAACTTAAAATTGTCAAATGATAATTTCAGTTTTATTCCCAAGGCTTCAGTTGGACAAGAAAAGTTTGCTCAACTTTATTTTTGTCAAATTAATTACTGGACAAAATTATTTTGTCAAAAAATGTTTATACAAATTACACCATGCAAAACCACGTTTGACAATAAATATTACAGGGCATAAATTTAATGTAATAATTTTATTAGTATTGTAACAGAAAACTCGTGTGCGACAGGGTCAGTTTAGGTGCGACGACGAGCGAAGCGAGGAGGAGCGTGTTAGGTTGACAGTGAGCAAACTGGAAATGGCTTTTTAAAGTAATTAAAAATTAATAGAACATAATGGTCTTGAAAACATAAGGTTTCTTTTTAATAAAATGTATCCGGACATGTAAGTGAAAATGTCATCCTTGACATTTGCAGCAGGAGGAAAAAAGTACGACATACACATTATTTCACACAAATCTTGGACACAAAGTATAAAATGAACAAACAAATTTCTAATGCGCCATTTAACTACAATATATTGGGAAATGGAAATTTTGCCTAACAATACATTTGACTAAATAATATTTGGTAAAATGAGATTTGACCAAGTAAATATTTTGGGAAACAAATACTTGCCAAAAAAAGTTTTGCTAAATGTCAATTTGCGATAAGTTGTTTTGCCAAACGTTTATTTGGGAAATGATAATTTGGGAATAATAGTTTGGGATGTGAAACTTTGGGAAACGTTTTTTGGCGAATCGTCAGTAAACCCTGAAAAATACATATTTCTACATAATCCAACATTCGCAAGTACCTTTCACCAGAACCCCAAAAGTGCCGTTTTTAGGGTTCCGTACCAAAAAGGTACAACAGGAACCCTTATGGTGCGACTCTGTCCGTCTGTCTGTCCGTCTGTCACATTCCTAAATATCTCGAGAACTACTAATGCTATCAACTTGAAATTTGGAATAGTTGTGAACATTGTGAACCTCTACAAATAGAAGGTATAATTTTTTTTTTAATTTATTAATTTTAATTGTAGAAAATGGCCAAAATGAAAGGGGGGCAAACTGTAAATTTCAAGTTACTAGGTCAAGTGGGGTATCGTTAGAAAGAGCTCAAATTGAACGTAAATAAACTATTTTTTATATTTTTTTTGTTGTGGAAAAGACAAAGAATTTTGAAGGAAAATGTAAAAAAATACCGTTCCCCCCCTTCTCTCCGAAGTTTACCAACGAAAAATTATGAAAATTTTAGGAGACATTGGTTTTATGCTAAATATTACAGGAAAAATATAATCGTGATTGTATCTTGAAATCTTTTTTTTTAATTCACAAAAAACTTTTCAGATTTTTACTTTTAATTTACCCACCTTTGCGGATGTATATAGAACTTCAAATTAATACGAGATGTTACGTAAATCATCTTCTTTCCAATAAAGTAAAAATTGTTTAAATCGGTTAACATTATAAAGAATAATCCCTGAAAAACCAACATACTATGATCGCGCAAATTAGTTAGCGAATTCACCGAGAGAAGGCGCTATACACAATAATGCTCATTAGTACCTATACTTTTGTCTTCTAGTCAAGTCGTTAGAGTTATGTGAAAACATGAGATTATTTTAACTGGAGAGTTTGAAAGTTTGTACGGAACCCTCGGTGGGCGAGTCCGACTCGCACTTAACCGGTTTTTTTTTAAATTATTACTTTACGATTATCAACAACCGATACTTTAATTGCATTTTAGAACATTCTATAGAAAGAATCATATTTGCAATGATAAAATTCAGCGATAGTCATTTGTTTCGGTTCTAACATAGGTACAGTCAACTACAAAGAGATGTATCCACTTTTCACCTTATTGCATTGTAATTAAGTGAAAAAGTGGATACATCACTTTGTAGTCGACTGTACGAAACCGAATGAATTTTAAAAAGCGCAACACCATCTTTAAATACGCTGCTAGTAGGTACTTGGTAGAACCTGTGGTAGAACCAAGAATATGTCTGTTAACTAGTACCAAGAATAATTTATATAGGATTTACAATATTCGTACTGACAATCGTACCCCGATTTTATAGCGCCACCTATTAAATAAATACTATCATTACAACAGTACAAAATATAATTTACAATAAATAATTTTTAAGAAAAAAAAACCGTCGCCTTTCGGGTTCTGGTGAAAGCTACTTGCGAATGTTGGATTATGTAGAAATGTGTAAGTATTTTTTAAAACTGCTTTTAATGCTTTAATTATTAGATGGAAACACAAATGAATATACGTATAACGTTAAGGTTTGAGGAGTTTCCTCAATTCCTCATGAATCCGATTATATTATAAGAAATCGAAGCTTGACAAACTTTGACTTCAAAACATATGCTTAACAAACATAACTAAATAAATGTCACTGTTCTGAACTTAAATGCATGCTTTTCTTACAAAAATACCAAAGTCACTATGAGTGTGCCGTTCAGGTTTGAGGAGTTTGGTTCTGGCCATCATCAGCAGTTCCACTGCACCAAATGTCACTGTTCTGGACGAAAGTGCATGCTGTTCTTATAAAAATACCAAAGTCACTATAAGTATGCCGTTCAGATTTGAGGAGTTCGGTTCTGACCATCATCAGAAATTCCACTGCACCAAATGTCACTGTTCTGGATGAAAGTGCATGCTGTTCTTATAAAAATGGCAAAGTCACTATAAGCGTGCCGTTCAGATTTGAGGAGTTTGGTTCTGGCCATCATCAGCAGTTCCACTGCACCAAATGTCACTGTTCTGAACGAAAGTGCATGATGTTCTTATAAAAATACCAAAGTCACTATAAGCGTGCCGTTCAGATTTGAGGAGTTCGGTTCTGACCATCATCAGAAATTCCACTGCACCAAATGTCACTGTTCTGGACGAAAGTGCATGCTGTTCTTATAAAAATGGCAAAGTCACTATAAGCGTGCCGTTCAGATTTGAGGAGTTTGGTTCTGGCCATCATCAGCAGTTCCACTGCACCAAATGTCACTGTTCTGGACGAAAGTGCATGCTGTTCTTATAAAAATACCAAAGTCACTATAAGCGTGCCGTTAAGATTTGAGGAGTTCGGTTCTGACCATCATCAGAAATTCCACTGCACCAAATGTCACTGTTCTGTACGAAAGTGCATGCTGTTCGTATAAAAATACCCAAGTCACTATAAGCGTGCCGTTCAGATTTGAAGAGTTCCGTTCTGCCATCATCAGCAGTTCCACTGCACCAAATGTCACTGTTCCGTACCTAAATGCATGCTGTTCCTTTATTAACACAAAAATCACCATATGTATGCCTTTCAGATTTGAGGAGTTCCCTCGATTTCTCCAGGATCCCATCATCAGAACTGGGTTCTGAGAAAAATGGGACCAATCTGTATGTATATACATTCAATCAAAAAAAAAATTTTCAAAATCGGTCCAGGAACGACGGAGATATCGAGGAACAAACATAAAAAAAAAAAAACATACAGACGACTTGATAACCGTCCTTCTTGAGATATGAGGCGACGGTTAAAAACTTAATTATATACAATATAAAACTTAATAATAACTATACGAAACTAAAATTGAACTAAATACTTAAAAATAAACTTATACTAAATAAAAATGATACTAACAGTTAAATATAAGGAGGTACTAAATAAGGAAAAACAAAGATTATAGAAAGAAAACCCCGTCCAGCGAGTCCTCGTGCGGCATCGACCCCAGGACGCTGGCCGCATTACCTCTCTGGATTGCTAGCGATATACGCTGGGAGAGGTAAGCGCCAGCCCTTGGGTCGCCGGATGCGTCTATCAGCCAGGTGGACAGGGTACAAATTTTTTTTTTCAAAATTTGTATTGACGTGATATCATGATACTAAAATAAAGGAGCATGTCAATGTTCTTATAAAAAATAAAAACACGCAAAAGTATTTTGGGATAGTATGATTTTGGCCACTTCCAGGCTGTAAAACAGCGCCATCTAGTTTTAAGCGTAAAAGGTTCATACATTTCTGGGGTACGCTTTTCTGTATGGGATTTGTCTGTCCCGTATAATATCGTCCTTGGTTAGTACATAAGTATGTTGAATAATTTCCTGCACGGGAAGCATGGTCGCGCGATAGACGATAAAATAGCAGGCCGTCCCTATCGCACTATTTGCAAGTGCGATAGGGACGGTCAGATGTTTTATCATTTATCGCGCGACCATAATTGCCTGCCTGGTGTCGTTTTACATGCGGTGGACCGCCCGCAGTAAACGAGGTGTCAATTACTTTCAAACAAATTCAAACATCTAAGCGATATCTGTAAGGCAAGCATGGTCGCACGCGATAAATGATAAAACATCAGGCCGTCTCTATTGAACTTCAGGATGGCCGCGTATGTCGCCGCGAGATAGACTACCCGTCCTTATGTCATTAATACAGTTAGAAGAAGACGTGGCATCTATCTCGCGGCGACATACTCCCGCGGCCATCATGTGCTAGGCCTACTGATATTTTATCATTTATCGCGCGACCATGCTTGCCTGCCTGAATTGCAAGAAAATTATCATTTAGTTGTTGTGTTTTCGCTCGCACTAATACAGCTGGCTATGTGCAAGCCGAGCAAAATGCTTTTAGACCTATTTTTAAATGATACCATTTAGATATTATATCCTATACGATATTAGCGGAAGTTTGAATTAGCTATTTGTCTTTCTCAACCAAATCAATTTCAGTGTATTGGATCTGGTCACATAGCCAGCTGTATTGGTGCGAGCGAAAAGCACGACAACTAGTCGTGCTTTTCGTTCGCACCAATACAGCTGGTTATGTGCAAGCCGAGCAAAATGCTTTTTGACCTATTTTTAAATAATACCATTTAGATATTATATCCTATACGATATTAGCGGAAGTTTGAATTAGCTATTTGTCTTTCTCAACCAAATCAATTTCAGTGTATTGGATCTGCTCCAGTGGATAAGACATATATTAGCAACGAAAAGCCTTCAGTTGATTGATTGTTGAAGACAAGGATTATGTTACATACAACATTTAGCTTCAGGTAAGTGGGTCTTGTCCCGTCGTGGGTCTTAAAATTCGAAATTAAATCGCCATTTTATTTTTTATTTCAGTTTCGTGGCAAACAAGCATACGGGCCGCTTGATGGAAAGCGGTCACCGTAACCTATGGACGCCTGCAACTCAAGAAGTGTCATTATTTTATACTCTTTCTGACTACTCATAATGTTAATGTTCAATTGTGCTAGTATGATTTTATATTTCTAATAAAGGTTTAAAATTTTAATTTCAAAGGACTCATTTATAAATAAAAACAATAATACCTACTAATCATAAACTAAACCTTAATCTAAAAATAAATACCTTACTAAACTAAAAATATTTATTGTGCTAGTTGCTACACATTATTTTATCATGATTTCCAGCAGGTTCAAACTTTTTAACTAGGTACTTAATCTGACTAATAAGGTGTTGGGTTACCGTGTAGTGTAGTGTTACAACACGGGACATAAAACCAAGTTTCATTATAATCGAGATCATCATAATCTTGAAGCACGGAATCATTATCTTTCCTTATTATCTTATTAATGGCCCATCTTTAAACCCGTAATCGATAATTTACACTTACACAAGTCTTCCATGCTGGTAGTTGCAAACTGTGTGCAATTGGCGTGCAACTGCAGTAGGTATAACAGGACCTTAAAACGAGTTATTCATTAATTAAAATTCAGTTACTACATACTTATGGGAAAAAAATATAACGAAAATTACTAAAAGTGACCAATGCGAGTGAGTGATTCAAAAGAACTATGTATATCTTTTGACTGAACTCGCTCACTCTTCAACTCAGTAGAAATTCAAGTCGCTCATTTCGTTCAGTGACTCAACTCACATATCTCAGAGTTACTTGCGTGCTCTTTCCCTAGAATTTTTTCCTCTGAGTCTTTCCCACTCAATGATTCGAATGAGCGGGCCGAACCAAAAAAGCGAAACGATGCAAATGTTCTGAATGACATCAGCTTCGGAGCGATTCGGAAGGATTCGGTTTGGCAATATGGCGGTATAGTATCACACGATTCGCCATCTTGCTCAAAATAGTCTGACAGATTCACTGAGCGAAATGAGCCGAATGAGCGAAATATATGAATCAATCTTTTCACCTCAGTGAAGCGTTTTGCGCATCTCTACTTTGGCCAGCGAATAAGTATGGCCATTCAAAATGGAAACGCTGCCAGCCTACTAGGCAAGGTACCATCACCTTGGCCATTTTTTTTAAAGTTGTCCACCCCACTTTTTTTGTAACATGCGTATTTTTTACGCGATTATTACTCAGAATCGCGAGCTCTTTCGATCCTGATAGGAGAAAAAAAATGTTCCAAGATTTTCATACATTTTTTCGAACCTTCCATTCCGTTACCGCCATACAAAATGTATGAAAAAATGGTAACGGAATGGGAAAAAAACCTCGGGACACTTTTTTTCTCCTATTAGAATAGAAAGAGCTCGCGATTCTGAGTGGAAACCACAAAAAAGTTTCCAAATCCAAAAAAAAGTGGGGTGGACAACTTAAAAAAAATTGCCCACCTACACCATACCTACCATAATTTATTAAGCAGACATCGTAAATCGTACTTTTAAGTTACCTACATCAGTTACTTATTCAAAAATATATTTGGTTGAATATAAATTAATTCATAAATGTATGTTAAGGACATTATGTACTTAGATATATTATTAAGTATATTTATTGTGTACCTATTATAGTTTTGGTATAGTGTACACAGACACCAGTATGGGTAAGGTATTTAATAGTCAGTGGAAGAATACCCATTAATTCTTGAATCATCATAATACTTATAATCAGTGATCGGTTTTTTGGATTCGACATGGGGTGAACGACCTCAATCATTATGTTAGTATGGATATGCCCCGGGAATCCGGGCTTAATGTTGTTAGAAAAGGCAAAAAAATATGTACAATGTCCACAATGCCAAATGGTTTTATTGCTCAACCAAAAATATAAAGCAACAACATGGATGCCATGTAAGAGTAAAAAGTTCCTTAGAGATAATTTCGTCGTATCAATATTAAATTCTTTTCTACTTGATATCCCGCGAGGGTGAATCCAAAAAACCGATCACTGCTTATAATATATCGTCCCTACTTTAAAAAAAACTTAGTATCTTCGTCTGTCAATGAAAAGAAAATTGTAGTAAGTATGTATGGAATATAGACTTACTGCGTTTTAACTTTGAGGAACAACGTGAGATACGAGATTTTTTAAAAGTAGTGACGATATCATCCCTTTACATTGAATTACTATTTACTTACCATTAATATTTAGGCAATATAATATATTATGTAGAATTATTTATTGTGGTTAAGTTTTGTATATATTGTTTTATTGTTAATTAGTATGTATTTTCATTAGGATAGATTAGTATATAAGTTCTAGATTATAAGATAATCTGCTATGCCCTAACAGGGTGTCATGTAACGTGTACCCATTTTTATGTATACTTATGTGAAAGCATGAATAAATGAATATGAATAAATGAATATGAATACTAACGTACAATATCATACCTCAATGTCCCTCTGTACCGATTCGACCACAATGTCGGAAGATTTGATGCGTCAATCTTTTTCTCTTCGAGATGTCAATAAATAAATGATTATTGCTTATCACCACGTCAAATAAACATGAAATATTTGTCTTTTAATTAACTGAATAATTCATTTGAGTATCGAAACTTTGATTTTATGGAGCTTTAAATAACTATGATTTAATTGAAAAGTAAAAGTGGCTTAATTTCCTCACTGATGAACGAGAGGAAAGTAAAATTAATTTAAAAATGAAAAGTAGTCGTCGGTGTAATCTAAATTATTGTATGCATGGTATACCATATTCATGGCTTATGGAATTGGAAAAAAAAATCGGTACTAAAATGTCTCTACAGCGAGTGGTCCAGATATGGACTTTTACTCCAGTGCGCCGCATTTACCAAAGGTAATAGTGCCCGATAGTGTAGTAGATGCCACTTTCAATCTCAAGTCATTGACATCATTGTCAATAGGTATACACGTGACAGAAGAGTGTCTTTTTCTGGGCATTAGCGTGTCGAGCACCGGTTCTTTTACCTTACCTATAACAAGGATTATTTATATAAATTATATAGGACCAGCTTTTGCCCGCGGCTTCGCTCGCGTTTGAAAGAAACTAAAAATAGTCTATGTCACTCTCCATCCCTTCAACTATCTCCACATAAAATATCACGTCAATTTATCGCTTCGCTTTGTAGTGAAAGATAGACAAACAAACAGACACACACACTTTCCCATTTATAATATTAGTATGGATTTACATACTTCATTACTAAGAATCGTACCTCGAATTTTTTAGCATACTATCATACTGATGATGGCTACAATTTATTTTTTCAAAACGTGTATTGACGTGATATCATGATTTTAAAATAAAGAAATATGTCATTCTACTACTGACTGAAGAGGTTAGAAACATTCTTTTGATATATTATCTTACAGTACTTAAAAAATCCATAAGTGCCGTAACTCTGTGTTTGATAAGAAATGTTCTTATAAGAAATAAAAACACGCAAAAATATTTGGGAAAAATTAAATTATGATTTTGGCCACTTTCAGGCTGCGAAACAACGCCATCTAGTTTTAAGCCTAAAAGGGCCCATACATTTTAGGGGTACGCTTTTTTGTATGGGCTTTGTCAGTCCAGTATTAAATCGTTCTTGCCTATACCTATGTATTATAACTATGTGTAGGTATCTTCTCGGAAAGAAATCCCATACCTACTTAGTCTGGTTACTGGTCCGGCCTTCAAGCCCGGACCAGTCAACGACCAGCAAACATAACGATGCCATTATCGAATTATTGGTAAGTAACGGCCAGAAAAAGTTTGGACAGTGATTATTTCTCGCAGACGCGATACGCCGCAGATACGGCCTGGCAAAAAATAGTACAAAATAATAGGGGCGCCACCGTCTACGTAAACGCATGTGGCAACTATTTTGTATATACTTCTGTATGAGAAAGGTAAGTTTTGCTATGACAAAAAAACGTTCCATTTTTACTCTTTTTCGCTTCACTTAATACCCAATAATTATGTTTTGTTTTAAAGTCACTTGTGATATTTTGCCGTATTCTGTCATTATAACGCGACTTCGTCTACGGGGAATGATGATGATAAAATACCCTATGTTTTCTTGAGGCCCAATTGTCGCCACAACTTTAACGTAGGCGTGCCAAACCGGCAGAGTTAATATCGTATTTATAATATTTTTTACCTAGTTATTTATATGAGCCTAATAGTGTCCCACTGCTGAGCAAGGGCCTATCTCTTCCATTTTAGTACCTATCGATAAAATTTTGTTTGGCTTTTTAGATACAACAACATTAGATACTTACCACCATATTCATAAACGTGCTCTAAAGTTATCAAGCCGATAATAGTTATTTGTTATACAAGGGGGCAAAGTTGTATTTTAACACACGAGAAGTAAAATACAAATTTGCACCCGAGTGTAACACAAAATTTTTCCCCTCACTATAGCGAGGAAACTACAACGCATAAAATGCGTTTATCACTGCTTCCAGTAGTTCCACAGGTGGTAAATCATCTTTATTACTACATAGATTCACCCGCTTTTATCAATTTTAAAGCAGTTAATTTGACTTTATTCAAGGTCAAATTACTTTACCCACTAGTGCCGCAACAAGTCGAACTTGTTAAATTCACAATGCAAATTTCTCTCAGTGTAGGTATATAGTATAAAATAAAAATATAAGTTACGTAATTTTTGAACTTTTCTAGGTATCAATAGTGTTCAATGTTGCAAATTGGTACCTATTTTTCGCTTCGTATGATCTAGAGACTTTAATGAAACATGTAGTAAGTACTCGTACTATCTGTTTTAATAACTGTACGATTCTATGTTGAGGCAAGGAGCCGCATCCAATTGATTTCTTGTTAGGCAGTAATTGTTTATTGAATTATCTCAGCGAAAGTACGTTACGAATGTATGCTACTAATAAAATAAAACATGTTCCTAAACTTCCTACCTAGGTATATCCGTGTTTATCGTATTTTCAATCGGCTTGTAAGTTAAAAAGATGCCTAAGCTATAGTCGAATCTTAGTGTAGGCAATATAACTAAGTACGTACAGAGTTGTCCGAAGTTAGAACGAACTTAGTTGAAGAAATCACGAAATAAATGTGACATTATTTTCAGTGTTTTCAACCAACAGGGTACGTTTTATCGGTTGTCATTTGACAATAGACGCAGTCAGCCCACGATAAGACTTCAAAGATTTTAATAGTTTCAAAGATATTAGTAGCGTCATAATTTCATCAAATTTGACTATATAATTAAAATTAAAATAACATCTGCCCTGGCGAGGCTTAGAAAATCGTCGCAAATTTATCTTGGGTTACCAATCTTATCGATAACCGACAAATGTGGATTACTTACGTTTCATTTCAACCTTTGGCTTGAAAATGTCAAAAAATCGAAGGTTATCGTCGTCATCAGCAACTTTTTTTTCTACAAAATATGTGTCAAATGTCATAATTTTTCAGTTTGTTGCCGTCATTTCATACCAATGAATAGAGATTTTCTAAATCTACATGTCTAAATTTGGTAGTTTCATGCGTGATACACCGCATTTTACCTACATATCGCAGCGGCGTGAAATTGGCGCGTTTTCCGCCTCCACTATTCGGGTTAACAGCGACATCTGGGAGAGAAACTGAAACTAATCGGGGCTAGTTTCCAATACTAGCACGGATCTTCAAGGCCGTATGGTAATTTTTTGCATGTGTTTCACTTTCTTAACTAAGTATTTTTTTTTATTTATGAATGTCTAAAATTATGTTTTGTTTGTACAGTCTCGTTCAGTTACATTTACACACTTGCGCAAATAAAAATAGTAGGTACATTACGATACTAGTGCAAAAAAAGAAAGTTCGAAACGAGTGGCGATTAATTAAAACACGATGGAAGGGACTGTTTTAAATCGACACGAGTTACGAATTTCCTTTTCGCTCGTGATCGTACGACGTTTTTCAGTCAGATGACCCTCTGAAGTTTCGACCTGGCATACAATGAACCACTTCTCGAACTATTTCTTAAAAAAAACACCATATGTACTTAAAAACATCGTACGATACAAGTGCGTAAAAAAGGAAATTCGTAACTCGTGTCGATTTAAAACACTCCCTTCGCTCGTGTTTTAATTTATCGCCACTCGTTTCGAACTTCCTTTTTTACGCACTTTTATCGTACTTAATGTACTATTTTAGAATACTGCTGATGTACTTTATACGGAAGCCACAAGGTGATCATTTTCCATCAATGAACGCCGAACGCCTGACGAAAAGATAAGACGATTGTTTTGATGGATAGACTCCTACATAAAAATAGGCTCAGGTTTGTAGCCATCCCACACTACTCAGCGGTAGCATCCGGAACATGTACTCATTTCACTGTGTCAATATTTCCTTCTGTTATTCTTGTGCAAAATTAATTACGACTGTATTTACAAATACATGCGGGGGTTATAATAATAAATACTTACACCGTTAATACCACAGATATAGGAAGGAAGGAGATCGGACTTGCCGGGCGATTTGTATTCAATACGCCTGTCGCAAGCTCTTGAAGCCACACACACTTGCATAGGGACGTTCCTATTGGGCAATTGCGTACCTACACACGCGCATAATTTCCTTGTCTGCAGCTAACATAGAGTATATTGAATAGTGCAGCTGACGCACGACTAGCGAATCGTGTCATCACGCACGCACACAACCACAAATGTATGCTCAATAAACTAACAACTGTGACACGTCCGCCGGCGGCTTGTCCGCTTTTTATATGCTCTGAGGTCGACTAATCGTCTAATCGATCTATTGGTCCATTGTTTAAACGGAAATAGCTAGAAAGTAACTAACAGCTAATGTGTAATATAATATACTATACGTACAAGATACACATAATACGTCCTGTTATATCTTGTTACCGTTATCTGGCTTCGAGATGTGTTGCTGGTCGAAATTAATTGTTTTCTTTGATTGGTTTGATAACAATGTGTAGGAACTAACAGGGAAATGGTTATCAGATCTGTGTTACGTAAGTGACATACTAACTTATTGACTTCTAAAGTGACCTAGTATAGTATAGTTCTCTTCTTTAAATGCCTTTGATCACGGCTGTATCCAAAAAGCGATGGATGGATTGTGTGAAAGAGGATATGAGACGAAAGAGAGCTTGAGGAAAACGGAGAAGAGGATGTGTGTGAGAGGATTGTGCCGGCCTCATATTATGGCTGCTTTCAAAAAAAAACGTCAAAAGAATGTAAAATTGATAGTTTTAGTCGGTGAAATACTACACTTTCCGTTATCCAATAGATTTATTTAATTCAAGTTCCAGTTAGAGCATCTTATTATCTTGATTTTTATAAGACTGGATTTTTGAAAACTAACTCATTAAATTAATTATGAATTTTTCTCTAATGCACGTTTAGAAAAACGCACGTATAGAGCTGAATCAGTCGATCTTATTTGTAAAATTTGGACAAATTTGAATATTAAAACGGGTAAATTTATAATTCGTATATCCTGTACCATAATCATTTCAGACTAGATTTTTATTTTAAGTTTTTGAAAAAGAGTAAACTAGCCTAAGGCGAATTCAATTTTTTTCAGAAATTACCTAAAATTAAGTGACAATTTCTTTGAAAATCTACATCACATCGAAGTAAGTTTTATACTAAATTAATCTGCAACGTTTACTTAAATTGCTGTTATGCCTTAGTGATTATAAATTGCTATTATTGATTTTTGCCAATTTTTTGAAAACGAGCCTTCACCGGTACAATTATTACCACTTTTGGACATTTTCTCATATTTTGTTAGACCAAGTAGAAAAAGTCCTATAATCTGATATATATTTATAAACTACTCGCAAAGCCCTTTAATTTGATACCACACACGGTATGATCGAGCGCTCGGTTGCGATTTCACTATTTTTAACACGAAAGCCCTCTTATGGATAAGGGCATGAAGAAGATTATTACAGCCTTGTTCTTCATCTTCATCCTTCGTAAACCCTAGGATAAAAAGAATGTCGGTAAAAACCCGAAGATAACAATGATTATGATTATTCGCCATTTCGGGCTTTCACCGGAGCCAAAGGTAAATTTTAACTTCTGATTAGCAGAAACGTCTGCAATCGATGCCACTAGGCTTAGAATAAATTTAAAAGAGGAAAATGTCTGCCTCCATATCTCTGTATCCAGAGGCCGTGAGTTCAAGTCTCACCCAAGGCAGACATTTTCCACTTTTAAATTTATTCTAAGCCAAAGGTAAAGTATCCTAGCCGGATAGAGTCAAATGTTAGATTTTACCGTACTTCGGGCTTTTACAAGTAACATACGAGTAATATACAGGGTGGAAAATCGAATGCCACATGGATGGCAACTACCTTAAATATTATAAATAGCACATTATGTGTAAGGGTGACTTTCCTTTGTTTTCAAAAACAATAAATTCTGCATTTCAGGATTTATGAAAAATCGCTTGCCTCAGTCGGGACTCGAACCGGTCAAATGTGACAAAAAATAACGTGCCAAATTTTCATAGCCTTGCGTTATTCTGATTGTATTTGTTATTTAGAGAGAAATGAACCTTATCAGTAACCCTTTCAACCTGCATCATAAAATACGGCACCTGTAATGTATGGGATATCGGTCCTACATCCGATATGGGATCGGATAATGTGAAAACGCAGGTAGGTACTTACTGGAAATTTACATGAGAAAATTCACATGCAAGTCGCCATTGAAAACATTATCTGAAATTATTGCGTGTGATGTATAATGGCTTAGAATAAATTTAAAAGTGGAAAATGTCTGCCTTGGGTGAGACTTGAACTCGATCGAATCGGCATCGATTACAGACGTTTCTGCTAATCAGAAGTAAAAAAAAATTAGGATGTATTACGCAATGTTATCAACAGTTGACGATCGCTTCATTTGATTTTTAACCCCGCCGTAAAAACGACGGGGTGTTAATAAGTTTGACGTGTCTGTCTGTCTGTGGCATCGTAGCTCCTGAACGGATAAACCGATTTCGTTTTTTTTTTATTAGTCGGGAGTGTTTTTATTAACCATGTTTCGTGAAAATTCGTTCAATATGTCGAGGTATGTTTTCAATTTTTTTATTTTGTGGTCATTGAAGAAGGTAGGAAGGTAGGTACTCAAAATGTTGTGCAACTTGTATTGTATTGGTTCAATTACCTATCACAAATCAACCAGTTATTAATATAACCAAGACATTTGCAGGTTAACGACAATATTCCATGTTCGGAAAATTATCTTTTTACTCCATTTAATGCATTCTGCAAGTAAATCAGAACGGGGAAGTAAGTGCATTCCGGACTAGTATCCATAAAGAGAAGTGACAGTTATTTATGAAATCTCGATTGATATTGCCGTTGCGAGATTCGCTGGAACCCTTTCTCGCTCAGTGCTATAAATTTTGTTGAAAATTAATTTGTAATAGTATAGATAAGGTATTTACTTAACTAGAAATCCGAATCTGTGAGCGGCTGAAGCGCCATCTTGTGAAAAGTATTAGCAATTAAATATGCCTTATATTTTTGGGACAATCAGAAGAAAATATGTGATTTTCTTTGTTTTATTAAGATATGCTACCTGTATTTGTGGCAAAAATATGCCTCAACCTAATTTTCCCTATGACATACAATCATACATACAATCACGCCTGTATCCCATAAAAGGGTAGGCAGAACACAAGCTGATCAAAGGCCAGGCATGTATTAAAAAATATAGTAAATTAAAACATACATTAACAGTTATGAAAAATAGGGTTCAAGACTGTCATTCAGAGCTGGAAGTCAAGGAATCAAATTTTCTGAAATTAAATGCCGACATTAACAGGCTGAAAGATGAGCTTTTGGCAGTATCCACCATGTATGAGACTACTAAAAAACAAGTTGAGGAGCACATACAGGCTTTTAATAAATTGCTGCTAGAAAATAGAGATTTGGAGGAGCGGTGTAAGGCATTATTAAATGGAAAACATTGTAATTGTGGCCAAATGCCACCAGCAAAGATTATTCAAGCCGATGTGGCCCACGACCCAACTAGGCATGCGGCAGTAGTTAAACAGCCCCCTAGAGCAGTCAGTAAGACTGTTGTTTTTTCAGATCAGATTGGGTTAGGAATGGGCCCATTATTAAGCTACCAGTTAGAGCAACAAGTGACAAATTACTGTTATCAAAACATTACTTTGTCTCATTTATGTGACCTTATTTCAAAGGGATGTTATGATAGCAGTACTACATTAGTAATTTTATTAGGAAATAGTCTTAATGTAGATAAGCTTAGCATAGATAAATTGATGTCCACACTAAATGTTATTGAAAAATCTGGTGTGGGGAAAATTATATTATGTGCACTACCTTATGCAGAAAATGTATCATATGACTATAATTGTAAGATAGCTTACTATAATTCTTTAATGTACCATGCCATAGCTGTTAATAAAAAGTACCATTTCTTTGACTTAAATAAATTCATTGAGCGCTTCATGCTAGCTCCACGGAAGGTATTTTTGCCAAAGAAATTATTTGTATATTTAGTGGAGTTATTGGCCTTCAATATTGAGCCAAATAGATGTAATAGTGTTATATATAAGTCTCAGTCAGCTGACAAAGCCAAGGACCCCATGCCTCATTTAAACTAGATTGTAAGACAGCGGAAAAACACCTGAATATGAACGTTGTTCACCAGAATATTCAGGGTTTTTCCAGCAAAGAATTAGAAGTAGGATTATTTTTAGATAGTAATAATGTTGAAGTTATGTGTATTACTGAACATTGGTTGAAACAAGAACAGTTGATATTTGATTATGTTAATTTTAAATTAGCTAGTTTTTTTGCCAGAAAATCTGCTGCTCATGGTGGCTCCCTTATTATTGTTAAAAATTGTATGAAGTGTAAAGAGCGCAAAGATGTTGTAAAATATTCCATAGAAAGAACTATAGAAATTTCATGTGTTGAATTAGACAGATATATTATTGTATGTGTTTATAGACCACCATCAGCTGACTTCAGCATATTTGAATCTACAATGGAAAATGTTCTGAATTTAGTATGCAAGGGCCAAAAACATGTTATTGTATGTGGAGATTTTAATGTTAACTTGCTCGAGTCATCTAGTAATACTGTTAAAATGTTCTGTTTGTTTAAATCATTTAATTTATTTAATTTATTTCTTGAACCTACCCGGGTAGGTGTGACTAGTGCAACATGCCTAGACAATATTTTTTGTAACTGTGAATGTATAGATAAGAAATTATTTAACTGTTTTCATTCCGATCACAGCGGCCAAAGGGCAGCTTTCTTAAACGTTATTCATGATACTCCACAAACAATAACATATAGACCCATTACTGGATCTCGCTTGGAATCATTCAAAAATGAAATTCTACATAGTTTGTCTATAATACCATTTTCGCATTATGACTGTAATCATTTGTATCAAGATGTTTTCAATGTAATTCTTAATCAATTTAATAACAATTTCAAAGTGAAATCTATTAGTGGGTCAAAAGTTAAAACAAAGTTTAGTGAATGGGCTACTGTAGGTATTCACAAAAGTAGAAAAAGACTTTATGAACTTTATGGTGAGAGAGAGCTGAACAAGAATTCAGAATTCCTGGACTATGTAAGAAACTACTCAAGAATCTTCAAGAAAGTGTGTTTAACTGCCAAGAAAAACTTTATTAGTTCTAAATTGAAAGTGTCGGACAACAAAGTGAAAACAACTTGGAGTATTATAAATAAAGAAGCTGGTAAATGTAAATCACGCGATTGTCAAGTCAACATTGTATCAGATAATCAACAAATAGTGTCGAACAGCGATGTTGCCTCGGCATTCGAAGATTATTTCTCAAATATAGCCGTTAACACCACAAAATGTTTACATTCTTCTGCGGCTCAAGCCCATTCATTACTTTGTGCTAATGTTAAGAAATGTAATAATTCATTTGAATTTAGTCAAGTAGACTCTGTAAATATTGTTAAAACATTCAAGTCACTCAATTTAAAGAAAACGGAAGACTTATGGGGAACATCAGTTAAAGTAATTAGTCATGTCATAGATATAATAGCACCTTACTTGGCCGTAATATATAATATTTCAATTTCACAAGGCACCTTTCCAGATCTTATGAAATGTAGCAAAGTCATACCGCTTTTTAAATCGGGTGATTCGAGTGAAATTGGTTATAACCAATTTCCGTCCCATATCAATACTTCCTGTACTAAGTAAAGTCTTTGAGAAGCTAATGTTAAATGATCTACTGGGACACTTCAACAGACATAGATTACTTACAAGCAAACAGTTCGGTTTCACAAGGGGCCGTTCCACGACCGATGCTGCTTCGGTACTCATTAAACATATATATATATAATTTTTGGGAAAATTCTTGTGATGCAATTGGCATATTTTGTGATCTTTCAAAAGCCTTTGATTGTGTGGATCATGGAACGCTCATTTTGAAATTAGAACACTATGGTTTGTCTATAAATGCCCTAAACTTTATGTCTTCTTACCTTAGCAATAGAACACAAACAGTAGTTGTTAACAAAACTCGCTCTAGCGGGACTGTAGTCCAATTAGGAGTGCCACAAGGCTCAATTTTAGGTCCATTCCTGTTTTTGGTTTATATAAATGATTTGCCATGTATAGTGAAAAACTTTTGTGAAATAGTACTTTTTGCTGATGATACATCACTGCTTTTTAATGTTGACCGAAAATCTACGGATTACAATGTAATTAATAGCACGTTAGCTGATGTACTGCAGTGGTTTACTGTCAACAATTTACTTCTTAATTCTAAGAAAACCAAATGTATTCGATTTTCTCTGCCGAATGTTAAACCAATCGATACAAAAATACTTTTGAATGATGAATGCTTAGAGATGGTAGATACAACACTGTTTCTTGGTTTAACATTGGACAAAAATCTACAATGGAGTCCTCATATAAAGAAACTAGCAAGCAAATTAAGTTCAGCCGCATACGCCGTTAGGAGAATCAGGCAACTGACTAATGTTGAGACAGCTCGCCTAGTGTATCATAGTTATTTTCACAGTGTAATGTCATACGGTATTCTGGTTTGGGGCAAAGCAGCTGACATACAGACTATCTTTGTATTACAAAAGAGAGCCATTCGTTCTATTTACAACTTAGGAACACGTGAATCAGTAAGAGAACTCTTCAAAGAAATTAATATCTTAACTGTAGCTTCCCAATACATTTATGATAGTATAATTTATGTTGTTAAGAATTTAGACTGTTTCACTAAGAATTCTGATATCCATAATTATAACACTAGAAACAAAAATAAGCTTGCCATAAAGAAGTTTCGTGTCCGTAAAGTACAGAAGTCATTTGTTGGGCAATGCATTCATTTTTATAATAAGTTACCTGACACTGCTTTGAGATTACCCCTCCCAGCTCTTAAGAACTACTTAAAAAAATCATTGATGTTAAAGGCTTATTACAGAGTCGAGGACTATTTGACAGACAAACATGCATGGCCCGAACCAGAAACTACAAAAAACGAATAGCAATTAAAATAATTGTATTATGTATAGAGGACACAGTTCAGATAAGAAAGCACATCAAATATTTTATATTTTATGTTGTGTAGGTAAATTACATATTTAATGATATTGAGATTCATATTATCTTTTTCTTCTATGACAATTTGATATGTTTTCTCTGAAGAAGAACGACGTATTATTAAGCAATAATATAATTTATTGAAATTGATTTCCATAGAGTATCTAGTCTGTTCATATTCTTTGATGAATACTTTTGCATGTTAAATTGTATGTTGTTATTTAATGCATGTTAATTATAAGATGTAATGTTTTGAAAAGAAGTTGCCCGCCGAGTTTCTTGCCGGTCCCATAGTGGATACCCCCCTCCCAACTGAGGGGGGACTGAAATCTTCTCGAGGCTGAGGCGTAGGGTTAGAGCCGGCGTAGCTTTATTTGACGTTCATATGCGCATTGTAATATGCCTACTTGAAAAATAAATATTTCATTTTCATTTTCATTTTCATTTTCATGAAACTACTAAAGCTTCAGTGCCACTCTTGGCAAATAAGGGGTTGAAAGAAAACGAAACTGTGACATTGCAGTGACAGGTTGCCAGCCTCTCGCCTACGCCACAATTTAACCCATATCCCATAGTCGCCTTCTACGACACCCACGGAAAGAAAGGGGGTGGTGAAATTCTTAACCCGTCACCACACAGGCATTTTCCCTATGAGTCACAGGAAAATCAATACTTGCCAAAGTGTGACGGATGCTTTATCCACGTGGATAAATGATAAAATTGGAATCATAATACGCCGGCTTGACCCTTATAAAATTGCAAATAGAGCTTACGCATAGCTCTGAGTCATAATAGTGACGCCTATCCTATGTTCACATGACGGATTCTATTTCTGACAAATAAATTACATTAAACCACTAGAGGAGGATTTGATTAAAATAAAAGTGGTGTGTCAACTGTTGTATGCAGCGTAAATTGTTTGTGGGAATTTATCATGTAAAAGCTAGTTCGTTAGGTATTTATAACAAATTGTATGTTAAAATCCATACCGTAATTTAAAAGGCGTACCTACATTTGGGCCGTGAAAGATGTTTTAAGACTGTATAGTAAATAAAGACTAAATTAAAACTTTCAAAAGTATACCATGACCTAGCCAATCATATTCGACATCTTTAGTTGTACCGATACTGTACCGAAAACCTTATTAGCTTGTCATTGTACGGACTATTGGCTAACATCTATTAATTCCTCGTAATTGAATATTACGTCTGCTACCTACTTCTGGGGCCCGTAGCCACTTGGCACTTCTGCAACGCGAAACGAAATCGAAACGCCGCCGAAAGGTAGTCTGGCTCTGCCGCGCCAATACGCAAGAGCGATAGAGAGAGATAGCAAAGAGGTATTACCGTGAGCGTTTGTGCATTCGGCTACGCACACTCTGAGCTTTGTTGTGGGCACCAGGTCATCGAATGTTTAGGCTAACAAGCCGGAAACAAACAGACAGATATATTTATAAATGCCAATCATGCTGGCGTACCTTGTTGGATCAATATCATATCATTTAGCTATTAAACTTTTTTTCAGTAAGGTTATGGCATGTCATTATCGAATACCTATTATTGGTACTTAGTTTGAAAATAAGTCTGTTACTCTTATTTTTGTTTTTTTTCCTTTTTAGTACCTATAAGTTTTTTATAAAGTTAGTTAGTTCAATTAGTTAGTTAGTTATATTTTAGTTTTGTATAGTTATTTTTAAGTTTTTGGTTATTATTAAGTTTTATATTAAATTCTCTTATTTCATACATAGTAATAATCTCGATAATCCGGCACTTCGGTGGTCCGAAACGTCCAGTAACCCGACACTAAAATAGAGATGGAAGTGATCATTTCAAGTGCAAGTTTACCATCTATGCGTAAATTATCAGTCTGACTTCACTTTAAAAGTGGCTAAAAACCAGATAACGGTCGATTGATTTTTGAACTTATTATTTTAGCACAGTCTTTTTATACGACATACTTAAAAAAATATGAAAATATAAATGGAGAATGGCTCTAATTACCAGTAATCCGAATTTTCCACTAATCCGGCGCCTCGGTGTCAGGAACAGTGCCGGATTATCGAGATTGTACTGTAATTGTTATTTTATTAAAGTAAGTACAGTGAGCAATAGTAACGGACGAAAGGATCTACCATCCCGGATAACTTTTCCATATTTCGATCAATGTAAAAAATTTGCTTTTATTAGTATCATTGACTGGGTCGAATTAGTTCTAATTGTAAGTCACTTTGTTAAACGGCTACAAACTAGAGTGCAATGAACATAGATCACTGTGGAATTTTTTAATGTCCTGGTTTGACTGTAATTTAAAGGAAACAGAATGAGTATAATACGAAAAAACCTTTGGGATTGTTAATAGACAAGTCAATATAAAGTTGCGCTAATTTTTGTACTTTGATCTCTCAGTTAATTTTGGCATTTTCACCTACCTTTCCACAATATAAAATCTCAAGATCTCTATAAAGATTGACAAAATGTATGATTTAGTATAATTTGTCTCGTGAAACAATCTTAACTGTTTTGACTCCCTATTTCATATCGATCTGATGAGATGACGGATATATCTAGAAAGACATTAGGTTCAATTTTAACTATAAAACTCCCGTGAGACTCAAACATATTTAAAAATATTTTGAGCGGGTTACTCGCGTGTTGTCACTTTGTTAAACGGCTACAAAATGATAGGTACAGTCAGCCAAAAAAGTGGTTTAACATTTTTCGAGCTTATCTGTTTAAAATATAGTCGATAAGTGGTAAACCACTTTCTTGGCTGAGCATACCTACTTACTTACTTTTTAAGCGTTCTTATATCCGCTATTTTAAATTTTTTGAATGCTAACTGTACAGCAATAGATTGATCATTTTAGAAATAAGATAATGAAGCATCGTACATGATTAGTCTCATAATTTGTAGTATTATGAATTATGAAAGTTATGAATTTGATTAATAATTGTGTTTACCCACCATCATCGCAATTATTATAGTTAGCCGCGATTACTTTCCATTACATTCATCCGCGTATGTATTCGCAAACCAACATACTAGATTACAGAATGCATACACAAACCACTTTTTGCGAGCGGCGAAATGTGGTACTAACCACGATTTACGATCCGACCAATTTAAAAAGTCGATTTAAGTATAAGGGTGCGAGGGAATTTGAACACTCTTCAACTTATTGGGTTATTAGAGCTTTTGCTATTACAATATATGGTGGCGCTGCCGATAAGTGAAGAGGTATGTTTGTACAGGTAGAAAGCATTTTCTATTAATGACAACATGGTCGATAAATCGCCATTATAATCTGCATACGTGATTGATACCTAATGGTTAAGGGAAGGCTCTTTTTTTTCTTCGCTCACGTTAGAAAGAGACGAAAAGTAGCCTATGTCACACTCCATCCCTTCAACTATCTCCACTTAAAATATCACGCCAATTTGTCGCTCCGTTTTGCCGTGAAAGACGGACAAACAAACGGACACACACTTTCCCATTTATAATATTAGTAATTTAGTATTGAATGTACTTAAATAAAGTCACCGTGTTCATTAACATTTTGAGTTTCTAAGTCAAAATGCTTAAGAAATTAGGCGACCCTCCTCGGCTTTTCGGATAAGTATTTCCTTCAAAAACCTCATCAAAATTCGTTGCATAGTTTTAAAGATCTAAGCATTCATAGCATAGGAACAGACAGACAGTCGTACAGAATGCGGGAAGTGACTTCGTTTTATACTATGTAGCTGTGATTTTATTTTAATAATTTTATATCTTTTCTATCACAACCACTAAATGTACATTTTTATTTATTTATCTTGGTTCATAAATTAATAATGTCCATCTGTCCATCGGTCACAAATCCAAAAATCTCGAGAACTACTTTGTAAGCTATCAATTTCAAATTAGAAATAAGTAGTTATTTTGTTCACCTTCTTCGCCTTAAGGTAAATAGGTTGCTAAAAAGCAAAAAATGTCAAATGCGCGTACGCATAGTCAGTAGGCGTGCCGTCAATACAATTTCGCGGATCGCTTTCTCGCCAATTTGACAGACCCTGTCCAGTGAAATCTTTGACGATGTAATGTACGTATAATTGCTATTATTTGTTAAAGGGATCAATGGCATTATTTATTGATCTATGATGATGAGAGGTAGCGTGGGACACAACGTGTAGTAGGTCAGAATAAGTCTTTTTTAATTAAACTGACAAGCTTATATCTAAAATAGGCCCTTGAGGCATTATACCAAGGATGCTGGGGACATTTCCTCGCTGTATCTCAGTGCTGATACGTTGTGCTAGGAAGTCGTCATCAGCTTTTCGATCACCAGTTACCTCAATCAGACGCTTCGTGATTTCTGTGAAAACAATATACAGTGTGGAAAAATCGAATGCCACATCAATGGCAACTACCTTAAATATTGTAAATAGCACATTTTGTGTAAGGGAGACTTTCCTTTGTTTTTAAAAACAATAAATTCTGCATTTAAGGATTTATGAAAAATCGCTTGCCTCAGTCGGGACTCGAACCGGTCAAATGTGACATTGGATGTTTTCCATTGAAATTCTTCCGACATTCGATATCGGATCGGATAATGTGAAAACGGACTTACGGAAATTTTAAGAATGCTCTTCAACTTGCACAGTCAAGTTCATAAATATTTGTACATTTTTTCACCTTATTGCAACGAGTTAAGGTGAAGAAATGTAGACATATTTATGAACTCGACTGTTCCTACATTGCTTTGCTTTATAGTTAAATACGAATATGTTCTGGGGGGTTACCATGAAGTATTTCAAAGCCTTTCAGTGTAGGGCGAGAAAGGGACACAGCTATACCAGTTACATAGCTCCGTCCTTCTCCAATTAATTATAGGTTACGGTGACCACTTTCCATCAGGCGGACCGTATGCTTGTTTGCCACCGACGTAGTATAAAATCAAGTTTTTTTTTAAATTATGGACTGATCGGCGATTGGCCCTAGTCACACCTGATGGGAAGTGAAGACAGAGTCTAAGATGGAGCTCACCGATTCTGTAATAGCCTATTCACTCTACGTTTAAAGAGACCGAGGTCGTATTTTTCTGGAAACACCGATGGTGGGAGCGCATTCCATTCCTTTGCAGTCCGCATTACAAAGGATGAGGCAAATCGTTTTGTGCGGATAAATGGAACACTAACCACATACGGGTGCATTCGTTCCCCCCGCCTGGACGTCCTGGATATGGTCTATATCAAGGCGTGTTGCATCTCATTGGTTAGTAAATATTTACAATTATCTCGTGTCTCTGTAACGACTGGGATTACGTCTGTAACTAGGTAATGCTTGATTGATTACTGACTTGTGCCAATGATTATATTTTATTATCCACTTGATTTTGCTCACGTCGCAAATATATCGCAGTTACACCGAAGTTTTATCTAACTGTATTCCGTCTGTATGAACATTAATACTTGCAATCTGATTTTTTTAGGAAGGAAATTTGGACATAATGTGGTGGTAGTAATATGGAAAAATAATAAAATTGAAATGAATTGTTGTTGTGCAAAATTGACATGTAAAGTCAATGAAAACGATCTTACTTCAACTTTCAATAAATAGGTAGATATATTGTTGATCGTATTTGAATGAATGGTAATTTCAAGATGTATAAAGTAAATTTTAGTGTAGATAAATAAATTGAATGATGCCTAATTTGTACAAAAGTGTTAGGTCCACCGCATGCCACACGCTAGAGGTTCAGAAAAATCTTTAATTTAATTTGTGATGTAGTTAGTACTTACACAGTACTCGTAATTACAGTTCGGTGTAACATGCGGCGGTTTTAAATCAATATATTAACGATCAATTGATAGACGGCGCGGGCGCGGCGTGGCGGAAGAGCTCTATCCGATCATTAGCGTCCGATGCCGACTGCCCCACAAACGAGTGGGATGATGAAGATCAAGCCAGCCTAGCTATGGCCACGATCGTTGTCACTTCGACAAAGAAACGATGTCATTCTTACATATTAATATGAGGGTGACAGTTGCGTTTCGATCGCTACAGTAGGCCCTCCCTAAGGCATTGTGACGCTGGCTATTGGCACAGTATAATAAAGAGTACTGTCATACAGAATGGCCACTCTCGCTCCCCACTGAAAGTTCCGCCTACCCCCTCTCGGTTACCTCACAGTTACCGCCTGTCAAAAACGTCGACCTTTTATATTTCACTCATACAAGCATAGTACGCGTTCACCTATACGAGCTTGAGAGTGTGTGTTAGGAACGCGCCTCTTTCATTATTTTAAGTATTTGATTGCCATTGTCCGAAGTGTGCTATTAGGCACCCAGACATTATTTTGACAATCAGCCGGCCTAGACGCTTCGGTCGAAACTCAGGCTGGCTTTCTCGCGCCAATACGGAAGGGGAGATAGAGATAGCTAGCTACGATATCGATATTATCGTGACCGTTTGTGCATTTGGCTACGTACGCAAGGCCAAATTTTCGCATAAGCCCACAAAATCTGAGGCTAATAAGGGTTGTTTAATATCTAGGGACTAGGGACTCTTGGTGTCTTAATCCGGGCATCATGATACTAACCGATACGTCAAACATTGAAGGAAAAAAAAACAATCCAGAAAATCGTCTGAATTTGCTAGCCTTTTTAAGTTGGGTAGCCTCATTCTATGGTAGCCGGATTCAACACCGTTTAAGGCTATATATATTACAACCGTCTATAGCTGATTGATTATTTTCAGACTACAGGTTGGTGCTTATTGGATTATGCTGACCCACTGTCCCGATTTACATAACTTATCGTTTATGGAAAATGAAAGTCGTTATAAATATTTTGACGTGCGATTGAGCAATTGAGGGATTTGCGAGAGATGTTGCAAAACCTTCTTTATCATTATTGAAATTAATCACATCGTTGCTAAATATGTCATTACTTCGTCAGGGGCATTTATAGGCAGCATCGCTCGTGGTTCAACCATAGAATCCATTCGCTGGCTCGTAGTTCAACCCTAGAATCCATTCGCTGGCTCGTAGTTCAACCCTAGAATCCATTCGCCGGCTCGTAGTTCAACCCTAGAATCCATTCGCTGGCTCGTAGTTCAACCCTAGAATCCATTCGCTGGCTCGTAGTTCAACCCTAGAATCCATTCGCTGGCTCGTAGTTCAACCCTAGAATCCATTCGGTGGCTCGTAGTTCAACCCTAGAATCCATTCGCTAGTTCGTGTTGCAATTACACACTCGGTTAAAATACAACTTTGCTCCCTTGTATAACAAATAACTATTAAGTATGTTGTTTAAACTTGTGATGACTCCAACAGTAGAACTAATAAGCTTACGGATTAGCTTAATCGACACCAAATCGAACTAACTATTTAACCGTTTTTAAATACAAGTATTAACGTAACTTAAAAATAGTAAATACCTTTCAAATATGTATGTACTTCTATAAAGCTAATTCAGCAAACTGTCAAATGACGACTAAATGAAAACATCATCGTGGCGCAACTCATTAAGCCGGAACGAATTTCGTACTCTTTGTAATTCCGTTTAGGAGAACCGTATGCTGATGCCATCGGCATTGGCTTGTTAGGAAAGCGATAGTTTGATAAAACACATACTTATTTGATAATATTGAGAAAGTTATTATGCAAAATATAAAAGTACATACATACAATCACGCATACATCCCATAAAGGGGTAGGCAGAGCACATGAAACTGATAAAGTTTCAGTGCCACTCTTGGCGAATAAGGTTGAAAGAAAACGAAACTATGACAAAAATAAAAAAAACTACGAAAATATAAAAGTAACTTCAAAAATTCCACATTTTCACTGACTCCCTGACGCACAGAATTGAGGCAATCCTACACTACACCTAAGTTACTGGCGCCTAAGATGGCCCGATTTTTAAGCTCTTCCATGTTTTTAATCTCATACTTTGTAAATGAGGGTAAATTATATGTCCATCTTCATTAACTCCATAAACAAAACTGCAAGTTTATATTCAAAATGTGAAAAATAAAAAAGGCACCGGTACGTTACTGTCAATATGATTGATAATTGTTTTAAGATAGTATAATATAGTATATCCTTACACAGTTTTATTAACTCAATATCGGTCGCGACAAAAGCTTTACAAAATACCGTACTTTGAACTTTCTGCGAAAGCACTACGTATTATTATTATCGAAACCACTAACACGCCCAATATCAATTTAGTTCCATAAGAGGAAATATAGCAAAACAGTCACCACTAAAGATTTGCACTTACACATTTAAAATTATACAATTCAAAATAACTATGAAACGTCCAATACATTTATTTTAATCTTTAGACTTATCTTCACAATCATAAAGAGAAAAATGGCATGTCAAATAGGTACCTTCATGGTAAACATACCCTTTAATTTGGTAAAGTGTAATGTGGCATAATAACACGTAGTGCACTGGCCATTTGAGCTGTGAAAAATGCTTTGGCGATTAAGAACGCTTCCTAGAGCTTAAGGCAGTTTGGGTAATTGTAAGTATAATCTTATTACGTGAATCGGAATAACAGTGTTGGATTATGATTATGACTTAACTAAAATGCTTATGGTTTATCGGATTGACCTGATATGAAGGTACGGAAGTATTTTGATCTGTGTAAGGTGTTGGGCGATATTAATTTATATTATTTATTTTTGAGGCGCAAGTAGGTCATCCTCAGCAGTAGCTTGATATTTGTTAAAAGTTTTCTTTTCAGCTATAATCTCTTCAATTATAGGTATGTTTTTACTATGCCGACAGTAGGGTAGACTCTTCGCTCTTAATATTCGTATTGTTTTGTTTTATTTTGTCTTAAAACTTTAAGTGCTTGTTACCACTTAGTAAATTTTACCTCTATTGTTTTTTCTGTTTTTAGGGTTCCGTAGTCAACTAGGAACCCTTATAGTTTCGCCATGTCTGTCTGTCCGTCCGTCCGTCCGTCCGTCCGTCCGTCCGTCCGTCCGTCCGTCCGCGGATAAAATCAGCATGCTTTGTAAACCAAAGAAAATGTTAGCTAACCACATAAACGCACTTAGAACATAATTTAAATGTTTGAATAAAAAGTCAGATGAATGCTCTGGTGCGTTGGGAATTCATTCTTGTTTCGATCCTACTACTCAAAGAGTATAATAATAGTATTATAACTACTACTAAATTGTATCAGTGTCTTCCGTTCTCCGTTCATGTAATAAACCATCTTCATAACCAAGTCATCGTTTCCTTCCATCAGGTCATGGGCCTGCGCTCTTCCAATAAAAATCAAGTTTTGAGCGATAAAAAGTGAATATAGTTAATACGGTTGCCAACGGCAATGGCGTCGTCCAGTATAAGTTCCTCAGCTCCACTCGTAATGGAAAAACTAAAGGGAATTGAAAACTATAGTTCTTGGAAATTTATGATGAAAATGGTGTTGATTCACGAAGATCTATGGGAATTTGTGGAAAAAGAGGTTGACGAGAAAAAATCCGAAGATGTGAAGAAAAGCCAGAAAGCGCTCGCACGCATTGCATTTTCCGTGCAATCGACGGCCTTCGTGCACATAAGGAACGTGACCTCGGCACACAAAGCATGGAAGAATCTTCAGAATACTTATGAAGATAAGGGATTATGTCGGAGACTAGGCCTGTTGCGAACTTTGTTTAGCACAAAGTTGACGGAATGTCAAAGTATGGAAAAATATGTAAACAGAATCACGAACGTCGCACAACAGTTACAAGATATCGATGCAAAGTTGGATGATGACTTTGTTGCGGTAATCATGCTGAGCGGACTTCCTGAGGACTACGACCCGCTGATCATGGCAATTGAGAACTCAGACCTCAAGTTGACTAGCGAAGTTGTATCGGCGAAGTTGCTGCAGGAGACGTTGCGACGTGAGGACAGCAAACGCGACGGAGATGGAGTTACAGCTCTGGCGGCTGCGAGGAAGCCTCCCAGGTGTTTTGCTTGTAAAAAGATGGGACATATCAAGAAAGATTGTCCGACGTTGAACAAAAAGAAAAGTAGCAAGGTGATGTCATCGTCAAAGGTTCTGCTCACGGCGCTGTCGGTGAACGTTGAAAGTGATCTTTGGTACGTGGACAGTGGGTCGGCGAGTCATCTTTGTCGAGATGTGAACGTGATGAGTGACATGAAGTCAGATAAATCGTTGCAAGTGACTGTGGCTAACGGAGATAAACTATTTACGGCTGGTAGAGGCAATGTTAACGTGGAACAACGTGATGGCAATGTAAAGACTATAAGTGACGTGTATTATGTACCTAACTTAGCAGCTAACTTATTGTCAGTAAGTGCCATGGCTAAAAAAGGCTATAAGATAGTATTCGACTCCGATAGTTGTGAAATTTTAGATAATGGGGTTATTGCCGCGACGGCTACTTTGAAAAATGACGTGTATATCCTTGACACTGTTGAGGCTTGTTCGAAGGTTCCTTTACAGAACAAACAGGTGGCCAACGCAGCAGTGGAGGAGGAGCGTGCGGTTTCTAGCGACGAAACTGTCTCTGCAGCTTCAGAGAAAGTTTGGCATCGTCGTCTTTCGCATCTCAACAGAAGAAGCATGGAACTTTTAAGAAAAGGTATGGCTTCTGGTATATCGTATGATAGTAGAGATTTTGAAACGTGTATAGCGTGTGTCCAAGGCAAAGCGAGTAAGGTACCGTTTCCGAAGAAATCTCACAACAGGGCTAAAGAGGTCCTGGGTTTAGTGCATACAGACGTCTGTGGACCGCTACCATCGGCCTCATTCAGCGGTGCCAGATATTTCTTGCTCCTTATAGATGATTATTCTAGGAAGACGTTTGTGTACTTTTTAAATAAAAAAGGTGAAGTATTTGATAGGTTCAAAGAGTTTAAGGCTTTAGTGGAGAACCAGACAGGTAAAAGGATAAAATCGCTACGCAGCGACAACGGAGGGGAATACACCAGTTCTGCTTTTCAGGCATACTTCAGGAGCAATGGCATCGTGCATCAAACAACAGTTCCTGGCTGTGCTGCCCAGAACGGGGTCGCGGAGCGCGCGAACAGGACAGTGATGCAGGCGGCAAGGTGCATGCTACAAGATGCAGGCCTGAGCAACGAATTTTGGGCGGAAGCTGTCAACACGGCAGTCTATGTTAAGAACCGTTGTCCTACGAAAGCTGTACTGGGGAGCACTCCTGAAGAAAAGTGGAGTGGCAAAAAGGTATCATTGAGTCATTTACGTATCTTTGGTTCTGTGGCTTATGCTATGACTTCAAAGCGTTCAAAATTAGATCCGAAACGCAAAAAGTACATTTTTGTTGGGTATTGTGAGCATACAAAGGGTTACAGGCTCGTAGACCCGGAACAACCAACAAAATGCATCAAAGCCCGAGATGTAACCTTTTTAGAAAATACGTTCATTGAAAAAGCATCAAATGATGACATTGACAATGTCATTGTGTCAACTGAAATATTTACACAAACTAAAAGTGCAGATGTAAATAAAAATGTTGAGTTCAAATTGTCTGACCCATCTTCTGTACAAACAGAAACGTCTGTAGTGAGTGGTACGTCTGATGTTGCTAATTTGATAACAAATTCTCAAAGCACAAGCGATCGAACGAGTACGATCACAATTCATGATTCGTCTAGCTCTAGTGAATGTGATGATCCGGCCGATAAAACTTATATTCCAGAGGAGGAGAGTACGGAAACTTCGGAATATGACAGTTCATCGGGTTCGATACTTTCCGGATTATTGGCGGGTACGTGCGATCCAGATGCTCCACGAACTGTACGAGAGGCACTGAGTGGTTCAGATGCAGACAATTGGAAAGAAGCTATGTCTTGTGAGTACAACTCATTTATTAAGAACAAATGTTGGACATTGACAGATCGACGAGAGTCACAAAAACCTGTCAAATGCAAATGGGTGTTCAAAGTGAAACGTGGATTGAACGGTGAACTCCTAAAATATAGGGCACGCCTGGTAGCTAAAGGCTTCACTCAACAATATGGCATAGACTATGAGGAGACGTTTTCACCAGTTGTCAGATACTCCACAATACGTATTCTGCTAGCTTTAGCTGCTGTGTATGGTATGCAGATTGAACATCTTGACGTAAAAACAGCATTTCTCAACGGTGATTTGAAGGAGACTGTGTTCATGGAACAACCGGAAAGCTTTGTAGTTAAAGGTCAAGAAAGTAAGGTCTACAAATTAAATAAAGCTATTTACGGGTTGAAACAAGCTTCAAAGGCATGGTACGAGAAGATTGATCATGTTCTCTGTAATAAGTTGAAGTTCAAGAAGTCGTCATCTGAGCCTTGTGTCTATTTTCAGCGCCAAAAGGGGTCGCTTATAATCATTGCTCTTTACGTTGACGACATCATATTGTTTTCAACAGGTAATGAACGTGATAAGCTAGATGTCAAAGTCAAGTTAATGAAAGAATTTGACATGACAGATCTAGGGCCAGCTCATCAAGTATTAGGTATGAGATTGTGTAGGGAAGAAAACCAAATTACTCTTGATCAATCGAACTATATCGCGATGGTGCTGAAGAAATATAAAATGGAAGAATGTAAGTGTTCGCCTACTCCTATGGAAACCGGACTTAAATTACCTAAGGGAAATCAAAGAGATGATACCTATGATTATAGAGGTTTAGTAGGTTCACTAATGTATATTGCTATCTGTACCCGACCAGACATTGCGTACGCAGTCAGCTACTTAAGTCAATTTAATGAATCATTTACAGAGACCCACTGGAAAGCGGCGAAAAGAGTCCTGCGCTACTTGAAAGGTACCATGGATCTCCGTTTGACTTTTAAGAAAGGCAAGCAGCTGGACATCACTGGATTCGCAGATGCAGACTGGGGTGGAGACACCGTGGACAGGCGGTCGTACACGGGATATGTCTTCAAAGTAGGTGAGTCAATTGTTACTTGGGCAAGTTGTAAACAAAAAACAGTTAGCCTTAGCTCAACCGAAGCCGAATACTATTCTTTGTCGAACTCCTGTAAAGAGGGTTTGTTTATTCGTACATTTCTAAAAGAAATTATTAACGAAGAAATTGTGCCGACAATTTTCAATGACAATCAGTCAGCGCAGAAATTGTGTAGGAACTCCTTACATCATGCTAGGAGTAAGCATATAGATATTCGCCACCACTTTATTCGGCAACTTGTGAATAGTAATACGATTACTATTGAGTATCTTAATACAAATGATATGTTGGCAGATATACTGACAAAGGCGTTGTGTAAAGTTAAACACTATAAGTTTGTGAGACAGCTCATGTTACTTTCATGTAAGTAAATGCGTTAAAACTCTGTATTTATTTGATAGTTAAGAATGTGTTCTTAATGTAATTGCCATCATGGTTATTTCAGTTACTTGTTAGTTTGGTTATACATGATAGTGATTACATGATATTTAAATGATTGCATATCAATATAATTACAATTCATAATGTGAATAACTGAACTTGGTTGATGCATTGTAGCGAAAGTTCAGTGCATATGTTTTTGTTAATTGATTTATTGTTACTGTGAAGTGTAGGTCACTTCTTTAGTTATGAATTTGTTTGTGTGTTGAAACAAGACTGTTTTTGGTTTAAGGGCCAGTGTTGGAAAAATCAGCATGCTTTGTAAACCAAAGAAAATGTTAGCTAACCACATAAACGCACTTAGAACATAATTTAAATGTTTGAATAAAAAGTCAGATGAATGTTCTGGTGCGTTGGGAATTCATTCTTGTTTCGATCCTACTACTATTAACATCCTAAATTGTATCAGTGTCTTCCGTTCTCCGTTCATGTAATAAACCATCTTCATAACCAAGTCATCGTTTCCTTCCATCACATGGTAGGCTTTTCAAATAGATAGCAATTCATTTTGCACTTTCTTATTTTTTAATACCTAATACTTAGATGTTATCTAACACAGATGACCCAAGAGATACCTACCTATCATTGTCAGTCAAAAACTAGGTCTAAATTCCATCCTATCCTCGACGTAGGCAAGTAATGTTTAACCCACAATTAGGCGCGGGTCATACCCGCGGCGACTTTACACAATCATAAAGCATTATTACATCTCCTATTAAGGTAAGAGTCTTACACCAATAAAAATAAGGTTTAAAATAAGTGTGGATGTATTTAGCAGTAATATTAATTTGTGGGATAATAAATATGCTATTACCTGCGCGTGCCCATGCATTGACTGTCATTTGTCATTTTTAGTAGCCACAGAAAAAACGTATGTTCCTTCTAAATGTATGTACTTAAACATCTTTTTGGATTGGCAGTAATAGTTTAGAATTATGTCATGGACTATGGAGTGATTTGGAGAAATGAAATGTATGATTTAATCATAAGTAAATGTTTCTTTTGAATTATAGCAATGATTATCTGTTTGGACAAATTTGTTGCTCAACGGTTTTTGTGTATTGATTTAGGTAATATGCACTACATATATGCAGATATGTACATGAGATAACTATATCGATTCGTCACGAGCGTCTTCAGTAGTAGGTCATAGGACTTATACCTTATGTTAGTATACTTTAGTCTTAGTTATGTTAGTCTAATTTAGGTTAGTCTTAGGCACTGGTCCCACCGCGAGCTAATAAGCTAATAAGCTATGAGCTATCGGGTATAAAAACGAACAAAAGATAATCACTCCCGCGTAAATAAAAGAGACACGGCGATGTTTATAGTTACTCGCCCAGCGGTGAGCTATCAATATCGCCGTCTCTTTTATTTGCACGGGAGTGCTTGTCTTTTGTTCGTTTTTATAGCCGGATAGCTCATAGCTTATTAGCTCGCGGTGGGACCAGTGCTTTAGTTTTAGTTTATAAATTTATTCAATACATATTATTATATTTGTTTGTGTGATCTACGATCCGTGTTTAGAAATCTCGCGCTCGTTTATCTCCACCCGAGACCTTTTCCTAACCTACAACCGTCCTGTGTAGTCATGTTTCGCCTCCAGAGACAGACCACCTGAACTTTGACTCCGGAGTAATTATTGCAAAATGAATTAAATACGAGGCGTAAATCTAATTTAAATCTGTGGGGTTTTCGACATATTTAGCTTCGGTTAGGACATAGATACCTACAGTCACCTGCTACGTTACCCTTGCCATGTTACTCTTAAGAAAGAGCAAAAATATCTGACACTCCCTTAGTCCGATTTTTTTCGGTCTTCATTGCAAGTGACCGGCACAAGGACTAACTAGGTACATTTCTGGAACTTTGCTATTTGTTCCTTCTTGTTAGTCAAATCAAAAATACCTATCTTTATTGCAAGATTACAGTAGGTACATTTACAATAGTGTCAATAGTACCTATAGAAGCAAGCTATTAATTTTTATGCTTAAGGTAGTCTTAAATAGTTTCTATATTATGTAAATTTGTTCTCATGTAGATAAATAAACTTGAGTGCTCAATACTCATAGCAAAAGTGTTCCAATTTTTATGAGAAACATAAGCTACCCATCAAAAGCATACTATCTTCATTATTATCATCGGCACTGAATATTATTATTGTCACTGTTGAAAATTGTTCTTACTACCATTAGTTTTCATACCTATTGAATGGGCCATTATTTAAAAGTTGTCCACCCCATTTTTTTGGATTTGGAAATTCTTATTTAGTTTCCACTCAGAATCGCCAGCTTTCAATCGTAACAGGAGAAAAAACATGTCCCATGGTTTTTCCCCATTCCGTTACCATTTTTTTCATACATTTTGTATGGCGGTAACGGAATGGAAGGTTTGAGAAATCTTGGGACATTTTTTCTCTCCTATCATGATTGAAAGACATGGGTATTATTTACGCGATTCATACACAGAATCGCGTGCGTATGAATCGCGTAAAAAATACCCATGTTACAAAAAAGTGGGGTGGATAACTTTGAAAAAAAAAAATGGCCCGAATATGCCATGCTATTACAATCAAAACACAGTTTAATGTCATGACGTCTTTATGAAATATGAAAACCATGGAAAATTGACAAGCAATTACCACCCAAGTACATAGTAAAGTTACTTAAAGCGCATTTAAAATTTGGCTCGGTCATTTAGCGAAACAAGTTTCTTGTTGACATACTGACCAATTCACGTTTTACCGTAAACAAACATTTACGCCATCTTTTTTACACAATTGCTTTTAAAAATTATTCGTCTCTCTCAGAATCTAAATTGCTTTACAGTTACTTACTAGCTTACTACGTGTGTGTTTACATGAGGACATGACGAATACAAACTTAAGCATGTCGATAGATTTCTGTTGTGTAAAAGTTAGGTTACTTAGGTCATAGTATGTACAAGTTAGGCCAGCTAAGCTAAATAGTTCTCGAGATATTTAGTAATGTGACAGACAGACAGACATACAGATACAGAGTGGCGCCATAAGTGCGTTTTCACATTATTCGATCCGATATCGAATGTCGGACCGATATCTCATACATTACAGGCGCCATCTTGGATTTTTCCTTAAAATCCTTCCGACTTCCGATGTCGATTAAGGATTGCTTTTGTACCTTTTGGGACCCGGAACCCTAAAAATCGAGAAAAGCTTGAATGAGTACCTATACAGGGGCTCAAATATGCTGGAAGACTTGACAGGATTGCTGCCGAAATTTAGGATTGGGAAGATTGCTGTTACTGCAGATGTTGAAAAAGCATTTCTTCAGGTTGGCCTGCAGTACAGGACGAGGACAAAGATAAAGACAACATCAAGCCAAATAATACCACATTTATGGTTCCCTATCTTCCCTCCGTGATTTACTAAAATATACAGAAATTACACGTACTCGTATGTATAACTAAGACAGTATTTTTGGATTAGGTACTCGCAATCATACTTTTGTATGCACCTTTTCTGTTAAATTTTTGTATACAAGTGTTTGAGACCAGACCAGACCAGACCAGACCAGATCATTTGTGTAGATCATCATGCACTCGTACAAACAGGCTGCAATAGGGTCACGCAGTATCGCTAGATCACAGAATGCAGTAGAAATCAAGTGCGTCGATCCAGTATCGATCGTAGGTGCGTGCGCAGTGAAACGGCCGGCGCAGACGCAAGGCGAACTGCTCTATTCCTGGGGTGCCCAGGCATTGAGCTTTTCTACTAACTTTTGTAACTTTGACATTTATAATTAATGAACTAAGGGTACATACTTCTTTAGCTGGTCGCGTCAGATTTTGGTTAGGGTCTGGTCTCGCTTGTTTGCCAAGGAAGATGTAAAAAAAATCCGCCATAGGTATCATTTGTAGTTGTGTTCCTATACTTACTTAGATATATCTTTAGTTCGCGTTCTATTGCGTTGAGATATCGGTTGATATTTTCTTCTACTGTTATTTTTGTAGCTAACTGTACTTTGTAAAGAGGACCGGAAAAGCACCATACGTTATCATTTTTATTTAGTCTTCGCCAATTCTCGACACAAGCGGATGTGACGACCTGAAAATTATACTTTGACTTAAACGTTCGCGATATTTCACACTTTTTAACTGCTTTCGACATTTTGATTGACGCACAATGAAAATAAAGTTTCTTCTTTAATTTAAGCATGTCAATCTCTAGAAGCTGCAAGAAAAACTCTTTTGACGCGTTTTTTCAACAGCGTGGAAAGAGGCGTTAAAAGTATGTAAGGAGGTATCTCCTTACTCTCCTCAGTCATTCGTTTATATGACAGAAGGGATATAGTTGCATAAGGAGAGGTATTGTGTTCTAGTTATTAAAGATATCGCATTGTATCTCCATTTGCTACGTTCAGCCTCGAAGGAAATTCGACTGTGATAGTTTTTTTCGCAGCTTCTGTTAGGTCCGACGTGTAGGCGACCGATGTTGAAGCCGCTTGGCGGCCCAAAGTATATGGCAATTCCAACCTGTTAGGCTACGTGCACACTACTGATTTTTGCCGTGCGTCTTTTTCCGAAAAATCTGTGAAGTGAAGGGAACCTCCTTGAAGTGCGCACACTGCGAAAAATAATCCGTATGCGGATAAAAATCTGTCCAAGACCTGTCTGATGATGGTCTCCGCATTATCCCTGATAGACAAGAGATGATGGTGTCAACACCGCGCGTGCGACAGGTGTAGTGAGCCGACTAGGCCTGTCCTTACACGCGTCCAGTCATTACTCTGTTAATGGACCCACTTATTAGCTAAAACACGGGTATACTTTCAATGCCAGATTAAGACACGTCTCTACTGAATAAGTCACCTTCACTCTCTAGATGGGAGACTTATTTTTACTGCGAGAACTTAGGAATTGCGTCTAGAGATATTTGGCTCCAATTGGATCAATATTTCTGATGAAAATTAGATTGTAAATGAAAGGTGGAAATTGGCATAAACAACTTAAGTATCGGTAAAGTTCATGACAATTCATACCTTTGTCTCGCTATGCTTTGAATGAAAGAAGTACCTACCTAGAAATATATATTTAAGCTTATCGCGAGGCTTGCAGCTCGCAGTGCCATAGTTTAGTCAGTTTGTTAGGTGTAACTTTACGATCTGAATATTTAGAAGTCATAATGTATGCCAACGTTTTCCGGCTATGTGGGTGGTGTGGTGTTCCAACTTTACGATTATCAAAACGAGCTATCAAGAGCACTATCAGAAATCAGAATACAGGGCGTCCTACGACTATGAGATATAAAGGTACCTTAAATATCGTAGATCAGATTAACAAAAAAAAAATTTTATGTTCTTTTTAAAAGTTAGTAGGTCATTTAGTGCATAGAATATCTTTGAACTCTAAGAATTATTTTCTTCGTCTGGGGACCGAAGAAGTAAATCACCATGAATGGACAAAATTCTTCTTCTTCTTAAGTAACATAGTATTTTGAGAGGCGCAACGTAAAATGTTTGAGTTATACACGGTGTTTCCGGTATCACTCAAAACCTCAGACACCCCAACTGATTTTTATTTTTTTAAATTCATCTAGAGTATTCATCTTTTAATCTGATCGTTACTTTTTTTTTAATTGAATTTTTAATTTTCTGTACAGCTCTACTTGACTTTTAGCTCTACACTCAATAAAATAATTGCTAACTACCATAATAAACCATAACACTATTTATTTGTGTACGTTACTGCAACGACATAAGGTTTACCAATAGACAGCTAAGATGTCACTGTAAAACACTTTAAAGCTTTGTCACAGTAAACTTCAAATTGGACAGGTAATCGCAGTAAGCAAATAAACTCAATATTCAAAATGACAAGGTTGTAATTAGGTACGAGTTCAATTTGTTATGACTTATGATAAACATTAAGATTAAACTGACAAACAACGTCAAACTAGTAGCGGAAAAAATAATCGTCCGAGTAACCGGCCAGTATTAATACCCCTAAATACTGAAAAAAGGTAAACAACCTCTAGCAATGCGATATACACAATGTTGTATTACGAGTACAATAGAATGGGCACGTAAAAAATAATTAATAATACTAATTTAAATAAAAATATTACCCCCATCAAGATATAGCTCAATCGATTCTACTCTCGATTCTGAACAAACTGTTTTCAGGTTTTTAGTGTTAAGTGAAACACGGTGTATAATTATATCCTATATAAGAATTTAAGGTATTTTCTTCATATTTCATAGCCCTGGTACATCCTATTAAATATGTATAAAATCGGGTAACTCACGTAAAATTGTCGTGACGCGTGCTCAATAAAAATGCTTCTCGTTACGGAGCGGAACATGTCGAGCGACCTTCGATAATTTTACGTACTTAAGTTACCCGATTTTACATGTTTAATATGTCAGTGTCTCACGGTAGTTTTATTATTAAAACTTGTACATCCTATATATTAGTCCGGCAGAGATTATAGCCTGCTTAATTTACTAGTCCGGCACTAGAAATTTGCTAGATATAATAATATACTTGTGTTTAAGTTGACAAAGGCCACGACTTGGTCACGACGCGACCCGGACTCATGGGAAAGGTCTGTTCTGAATCTCGAAGTTTTAAACGATATTTCTGGTTTTTGTCTTCTACAACAACAATTTTTAAATATAAGTAGGTAATATAAAGTACATTACGTATTCACTAAGTTACACAGCAACTCTACTCATACTATTGTGTTGCTTAGTCACTAAGCTTGCCAGAGCTTAAGACGCTACAGGAGCGAAAATGCTAAAATGGAGAGGAGCCCCCCCTTTCAATTTGGGAATTTTAGTTAAATATACTAGTGTTACTAACTAGATTTATCAAAAGAGGATTGTCCATTCAGAACAACTCATTCAAAAAATATTGCAATAAAATCTTTAAAATCGAGGTTCCGCTCTCGACTGTTTCCTCCTTCAAAACTGTGACGTAATATGTGGATGATTCCTGAGGCAACGGTCACGTGTGTTTTTTTGTCACCAAGGTTGTATAAAATAATTTCTGCAAATCTGCAAATTACCCTTATTATAATTATTAAGAAGTATTTTACGTCATTCAGATGTCAGAACCCTTTAAGAGGCCTTATTCCTAAAGACGAGCGTTTTTTGCAAAATAGAACCTTTTTCATTCAAAATTATAAAGAAACTATAAATGATTATTAAAAAAATGATAATGTTCCTAAAAGTACATATCTTAAGCTAGAAAATCAATTGGTACTACTTTAAAATATGTCTTTTTATACTTCCGAAAAATCAGTTTTTTCGGAAGACGTTTTCAAATTTCGTAGTGGATAGCTCGTTTAGAATCGTGATTGTGCTGTTAAAAATGTTATTTGGGGTAATAAATGATCACAATCCTATTTGTTATATCCTGTACGAGTTAGCTAATACTTTGACATTTTAAGATTTACTTGAAATGGTGGATAAATAACCTTCCGTATCCTCCCCATTTTTTCGATAAAAAGAGGTTTACATTATGTATTTTTCCTGCGATTCCTGCATTTTTTGTAACTCTTAAATAATATTATCCCAAACAAGAACTTCTTTTTGACCTATAAGAAAAAAAATCATACATATAAGACATACCTTTCTGTCGATAGATATGTTTTTAAAACACCTAAAATTCGAATAAAAGACACTGTGCTAACGCGAGCCCGCTCAGTCTGCGCCGAGCGCTCGAAGACAACGGACCTGCGTTTGATCGTCCGGCGCACCTAGCTTTCGTAAGCAGCTCGATAGTTCCGAGAAGTGCCGTAAACTGCGACTAAACAAATCTTGATCCTTTTTACACCTTATGCAATTGTAGCATTCGACATGCTTTTCATGATTTTGGATTTTAAGTTATACGTGAAGTTTGTTGAGAGTTTGAATTATTATTATATTTTGGGACCAGGATGAGGTTCTGGTTCTCATGATGATGGAGTCAGGCAGGAGATGTTCAACAGAACTGCTATTCTACTTATCATAACTCCACCATGTTTGGGCTCATTAGATTTGGGCTGATGAGCACCATCGATCTAAATGAGGTCCAAGGTCTCATGATGGAGTCAGGAGGTGGTCAACAGAACTGCTATTCTCCTCATCATAACCCCATCATATTTGGGCTCATTAGATTTGGGCTGACGAGCACCATCGAACTAGATGAGGTCCAAGGTCTCATGACGGGGTTAGAAGGTGGCCAACAGAACTGCTATTCTCCTCATCATAACCCCATCATGTTCGGGCTCATTAGATTTGGGCTGACGAGCACCATCGAACTAGATGAGGTCCAAGGTCTCATGATGGAGTCAGGAGGTGGTCAACAGAACTGCTATTCTCCTCATCATAACCCCATCATGTTTGGGCTCATTAGATTTGGGCTGACGAGCACCATCGAACTAGATGAGGTCCAGGGTCTCATGATGGAGTCAGGAGGTGGTCAACAGAACTGCTATTCTCCTCATCATAACCCCATCATGTTTGGGCTCATTAGATTTGGGCTGACGAGCACTATCGAACTAGATGAGGTCCAAGGTCTCATGACGGGGTCAGGAGGTGGCCAACAGAACTGCTATTCTCCTCATCATAACCCCATCATGTTCGGGCTCATTAGATTTGGGCTGAAGAGCACCATCGAACTAGATGAGGTCCAAGGTCTCATGATGGAGTCAGGAGGTGGTCAACAGAACTGCTATTCTCCTCATCATAACCCCATCATGTTTGGGCTCATTAGATTTGGGCTGACGAGCACCATCGAACTAGATGAGGTCCAGGGTCTCATGATGGAGTCAGGAGGTGGTCAACAGAACTGCTATTCTCCTCATCATAACCCCATCATGTTTGGGCTCATTAGATTTGGGCTGACGAGCGCCATCGAACTAGATGAGGTCCAAGGTCTCATGACGGGGTCAGGAGGTGGCCAACAGAACTGCTATTCTCCTCATCATAACCCCATCATGTTCGGGCTCATTAGATTTGGGCTGACGAGCACCATCGAACTAGATGAGGTCCAAGGTCTCATGATGGAGTCAGGAGGTGGTCAACAGAACTGCTATTCTCCTCATCATAACCCCATCATGTTTGGGCTCATTAGATTTGGGCTGACGAGCACCATCGAACTAGATGAGGTCCAGGGTCTCATGATGGAGTCAGGAGGTGGCCAACAGAACTGCTATTCTCCTCATCATAACCCCATCATGTTCGGGCTCATTAGATTTGGGCTGACGAGCACCATCGAACTAGACGAGGTCCAAGTTCTCATGATGGAGTCAGGAGGTGGTCAACAGAACTGCTATTCTCCTCATCATAACCCCATCATGTTTGGGCTCATTATAAATATGTGGAAGGTCGTTAATAATAATAAATGTTTTATTAGGGTACCCCTACATGTAAAGAGGGAGCAGATATTTTTTTTATCTGTATTCATATACATTCAATTTTTTTTTTAAATCGGTCCAGTAACAACGGAGATATCGAGGAACAAACATAAAAAAATTAAAAAAATAAATAAACATACAGACGAATTGAGAACCTCGCCTCAAATCTCTCAGATTTGAGGCGACGGTTAAAAAGTGACACATCATGAGCAGTTCCAATGCACCAAATGTCACTGTTCTGGACGTAAGTGCGTGCTGTTCTTATAAAAATATGAAAGTCACTATAACTGTGATAATTTCCGAAAATATTAATATTATCAAAAAAAACCGGCCAAGAGCGTGTCGGGCCACGCTCAGTGTAGGGTTCCGTAGTTTTCCGTATTTTTCTCAAAAACTACTGAACCTATCAAGTTCAAAACAATTTTCCTAGAAAGTCTTTATAAAGTTCTACTTTTGTGATTTTTTTCATATTTTTTAAACATACGGTTCAAAAGTTAGAGGGGGGGGGACGCACTTTTTTTTCCTTTAGGAGCGATTATTTCCGAAAATACTAATATTATCAAAAAACCATCTTAGTACCCTTATTCATTTTTAAATACCTATCAAACAATATATCACACGTTGGGGTTGGAATGAAAAAAAATATCAGCCCCCACTTTACATGTAGGGGGGGTACCCTAATAAAACATTTTTTTCCATTTTTTATTTTTGAACTTTGTCGGCGTGATTGAAATACATATTGGTACCAAATTTCAGCTTTCTAGTGCTAACAGTTACTGAGATTATCCGCGGACGGACGGACGGACGGACGGACGGACAGACAGACATGGCGAAACTATAAGGGTTCCTAGTTGACTACGGAACCCTAAAAACGATCTTAGTAAACACTTATTCATTTTTAAATACCTATCCAAAAATATATCACACGTTGGGGTTGGAATGAAAAAAAAATCAGCCCCCACTTTACATGTAGGGGGGGGGGGGTACCCTAATAAAACATTTTTTTCCATTTTTTAGTTTTGCACTTTGTTCACGTGATTGATATACATATTGTTACTAAATTTCAGCTTTCTAGTGCTTACGGTTACTGAGATTATCCGCGGACGGACGGACGGACGGATGGACAGACAGACATGGCGAAACTATAAGAGTTCCTAGTTGACTACGGAACCCTAAAAAACAGAAATCACTGTTAAACTATTCTCTAATTTCAAGTTCCTAACTAAAATTTTCCTAATAAAAAAAAAACAAATTGATCCCGCTACAAACTTTCACCCCCTTTTTCCCTCTACTAGGGGTGTAAATTTTCATAATCGATTCTTATCTCTTCGAAATTTTGTTAATGCAATCTATACAAATTTCGACTTTCTAGCTTTCGTTGTTTCGGCTCAGCGGTGTGGTTGTTGAATCAATCAATTAGGAAACCTGAATTTATATATGTACATGTAGACTAATACTATACTTTTACTACATTCATATACCTTATTTACTACTACCATACCATACCATGAATATGAAATTAAATAAAGAGTCCCCATATAAAATTGAAAATTATGTTATTAGCAATTTAATTCAAAACTATCAAGATTATTCGTGTCTGCGTTGAAACGCGCGTTGAGTTGCAGGTGCTCGCGTACCGAGCGCCAACGCCATCTATCGATGGCCGTTTCGTGAAATTGATGAGCGCTCTAAGGAATAAGGGGTCTTAAGGCCTTATCCTTATTGAGACAACGTTTTACTTCTAACATCTTTTTAACAAACTTTGTCACTATTGTCCCCTGGCTGACGAGATAAACAAGCAACAACAGTTGATCCACGTTCCTTGCTTTGAATCCAAATGCCGCAAATGAAGTTGTCTATCTAATGCAGAAACAAAACAATAACGCCGGCTTTCGCTTATTTATCAAACTCTGCAATATCTGCCGGGCCGTAACTCAAGCGGTATCGGTGTTACATTAGTACGGCTATCTTGACTGGGCGCGGCACACCTTGGATGAATAAAGACGCTAACGTAGTCGACATCCATCTATTTACCTTCCTTAAATAGTTTGTTAACTAATTAATCCTATGATTAGAAAGAAGGAGAGGAGACATTGTGTAACAACAAGAAGGTACATATACCTAAACGCAATTATTATAAGCGAATCAATAGAAACATAAGAAACCCAACATTGGCGTTGGCGCATTGGCGGTTCGTCAATTTTAGGGGAAACGGTCAAGTTGCAGCTATAAATAGATTAGCTCTGATGCAGCAAAATGCAGTTATGTCGAAATTGTCAACAAGGCTGAATGTAGTTGTAGTTGATAGTGTCATATGTCTAGTGTCGAAATAATTTATAGTAATTCATGCCGTGCTATCAAAGTAGTTTGATGAAGGTAAAACGACGGAGAAATAATACATACCTTTAATTTTATCTATGAATTCTATACGCTTTAAGAATTTGTCAGCGTTACATAGCTGCATAAATTATGCATCCGATACATAAGTAGTTAGGTACTACCAAAGACATATATAACTCCGTATAGACAGATAAAGTCTAAGAAAAAAACGTACCTCAGTACCATACAGAAAAAGGTACGGTGGCCTAGATGGCATTATGCCTTTGTTGGGGTACGCTCAGCTAGATGGCGCTAATATTAATATTTGACATTTTAACACATATCGAGCTAAGAATATGGACCAAATTGTCAAAACATGCACTGTGATTACACATTTTTCTTCGACAGTAACTCTCTATAATACTCGATCCTCTTTGGTACTACTTACATTTGTCTATCGATTGACAGATGATAGGTACGAGTTGTTTTCAAAGTAGTGACGGTAGATCCATGTTTTTCAAAGAAAGGACCTTACCTAACCTGAAACGCCAACTAAATCTGAAGTATTCTGAAGAATTGGACAGCCGTGATCAAGTGGTATCTATTCAATTTATTTGGATTTTTCAACAAGACTGGACACATCGCCCTAAACCGTTTACGTCACACCTGTCGAGCTGTTTGTTATGTATTAAGTGCTAAATGCATAAATTTCCTTGATAAAATGCACCGAAAGGACATTTAGCGATTATTTATGTCCATTAGGTTAAATACCACGTTATCAGTGGAAATGTTAATCGTGAGAGCTAGAGAAGGGAGCGTGCGAATTGTAAAACGTTTCGACATGACACAACTGAGATGGGCTCGGGTTTTAGCTTGGCCAGTTACAATTGGCTAGAAAATTAAAACAACTTTTTTCATCACTTACTGAATCCAATAAAATGAAATATCCGGTCTTGTAAATCTTTCATCTGACGACCAATTATGAATGTACACATCCGCTGTTTAAAAATAGCAGATGCATTCCAATCGCTTCAGAAGCCGCTACGGATATTGTTGATTCTATTTAAACATCAAAACCACATCTTTTACGATACATAGTTGATTTCTGCTAATAGCTACTTACTAAAGATTTACTATTAGAGATAAACTACGCTATGTGGTATTACAAACGTTGTCAATCCTTGACCGTTTTCAGGTTTTACGTTGCATTCAAGACACGTGGAAAATATCTTGAAAAATTGTATTGATTTAATAAACTATATATTTCTGTATTTTTTTTTTGGATTTGTATTTTTTTTACGTTGTAAGAAATTTCTAGTAAAAAAAGTACTTGTATATTGCAAAATAGTTCGCGTGTTTTATTCAACGTGCGTATATATTCCTAAAGTTATTGGGAATTATTAACTATTTTGACGTAAACCAGTGGCAAGTTGAAATCAGTTTTTGATTCGAAACAAATTCGATTCGATTGATTTCAACTTGCCACTGGTTAAAACTATAATAAAACTATAGGAACCATAAACTGTAATATTATACTTACTGAAGTTCTTTTGTGTATCTGATAAAAGCAGTTACTATAGGAACCAGTAGAAAATGAACTACACTTCACAACTGCACCTGAAATGTCAAATCCTTGAACTATTTAAACAAATTAAGAGGCGTTGCTCCGAATCGGTTTTAAACCAACTAAAGTTCATCTAAAACGGTCAACAGTCAAATTATTATGATTTACCGTGAGAATAGTCCGCCATTTCCCAACAAACGGTTTGCAGAACACAGCTTGACACGCCTTGTGTCGCCTGGTAAGGAAAACTATTATATTATTGCGATTATGAAGTTACTCAACGAACGCCATTGTGGCCTAACCAATAAATTCACTGTTGATAGTCATGCCGATCTAATCTGGAGGTTAAAAGGGTAAACTGAAGCAATGACATTTGTTAAACGAGATCAATGACATAAGGAGTCAATGGTAGCGGGTTAGGTGGAAGAACGTGAGATAAGTCGTCTGCTGCTCTGAAACTAGATTTGAACTATCACACTACACAAACTTGCGTTTCGTTTCCTGAAAATGAATTACCTATGTGTGAAAATTTATCCACTGTCCTTAATGACCTGTGGAGCTTTGAGCTGTCTTCTAAATACGTAATTATTTTTGAGATTTTTCTTTTAAGAATATTTTGAAATATGTTCTCATTTATCAATATGTAAGTAGTTGGTGTTATGGAGTCCTTTGTAACTAATTGAAAAAAATCTGAAAAACATTTGTAATTCGACGAGCCGTAGTTTGTCTACAGGTTCTTTCATGTAATAAGGTACCTAAGCCTCATTGTTGGGAGTTGGGACTTTCAGTGTCTCCATCATCCGTTTCCATCTTATTTTATTGTCTTGTTCAGTGAATGCCTATTAGGTCAATTCAATAAAGTGTTTGCTCTTTAAAAAGTGGTATAACAATCCCAAATGAAAAAAATAGAAGATTATGAGCATTTTCCTAAAGTTTTAATAAATACCTAAGTAGTCTAAGTAGATTTGTCAGACGTATGAATAAACCAAACTACATTCTCCTAACATTTTATTGAAGCAAGACAGGACCTAAAATAAAATAAACATAACCAGTTCAGCGCTCCTCATTCCGTTCCTCATAACATGCCTTCAAAATAGTCTTAGGGACTCAGACGATACGAACAAAAAGGCAATTTCATAACACTATGCACCCGCTGGCTCATAACAATAAATGAAGAAAACCTCCTGAACCTGTCCCGGACATACTTTTCACGTGTGTCGTGAATATAATCCGATCCCTCGTGCTATCCATTGCGCTGCCATCGCATGTCCCACGCGCGCTAAATTTGCTGCAAGCGACCAGTGGATGCTGAAGTTAAACTTGTGCCGCAATGCAACGGCGGTGTTGTGGTAGAGGAATCTGCAAGTCCAGCACTCACACATTGCCGTTCGTCGCGACGAGAAGGCTTCGATTGCACACTTGTTAATTCAACGTCACGCGCCAGTCCGCATCGGGCCGCCGACTGCGACGCTCTTGTCGCCCGCCGCCGCGACGCCCCGACATCGCGAAAAAAGTTTACACGAAACTTTCATAAAGACTTTCCTTTCAACTAGACTCCCGTTGAATCGAAACTGTCTGCTTATTCCCGGAGTAGTCAATGTGACGTCTCCCAAAACCGGAATTTGGTGCACTCCGGAACGGGTTTGGGTACCCGTGAGGACGTGAAGTGCTAACTTGATTTTCAGAGTGCTGTGTTCAGTGTCAGTGACTGGGCATTTTATAGTTTCTTAAAGGGATTGAACTGGACTCTATCCCTTGAACAGTTCTTAAAGGGTGGCTGCTAAGCTATCGTGCTATCAAAAGTTTCAGTAAGTATCTTGTTTTACTAAAAAAAACTCTTATTGTACATAACCCAATGCGGTCTATGGATGGATTGCTATGCATGCAAATTTTTCAGGTTTCAGCTCCACCCCACTGCTGTGCTGACATATATAGATTTGTAACATTTTTTAAAAATTAGGTATAGTGTTTTTTTACACGCAGGTTAATTTAGTGTTTGTTGACTTGTCTGAACCTCATTCAGTTATTATTCCAAATATTTTTAATCCAAAAAAATATGTCTGTCAGTAAGCAAACGGTGGCTGTTTTTGTTTCAATATTCGCCAAGCAGCAAGCACCTTCATTGCCATGTCTTTAGCAAGGTGACAGAGAAGTAGGGAGCTGTGACCTGTGACAAAAAGGACACGATATAAGTATGAATCACATTTTACTCTAAACTATAATACCTACTTACATATCAAAATAACCAATAGAACTTTGACCGGATTTATAGGTCATCTGGACGATTTCCAAGTCTTCTGGAACTGTTAAAAAATTCCCTAACTATAACTATTGATTTTTTAGGTCTGATAAATTGTCGTACCTAGAATGTGCACAAAAAAGTGTTGTTGACTGAAAATTCTCACACAAATTCATTACAACCGCAAACCTGACATCCGACCTCAACTTTTTGTATCAAAGGAAAGTCCCATACATACAATCTATTTCCAACCGGACAGATGTGCAAAAACCGAACCAAAAAAGACTATTGAGCGCTTTGTATCCATAAAAAAACGCAGCCAAGTTTATTATTTTTTACACCAATACAAAATTCGCTCTCTACTCTACTGCTGTCATAGTAATACAGTCTTGATCTTTTATTTGTAAGCATTTGGAGTGAAAAATGCCTCGAAGCGCATTGTCAATGAACTTTGTTTGATTCCACAGACCTCGACTTTTTACAATTTTCAATTGAATCAGATTGCTACTTAGATATGAAGTATCTAATTTTAGATAGTATACCACCACGTTTCGTAACTGTATTTTGTTTGTCAGTAAATGTGGTAACACTATCATTTCGTTCTGCGAAGGCCGCCAAGATTTACCTAGTTTTATGAGGTTTTTCTCACAGGCAATTACTTAGAATTAAATTTTCGAAATTGTTTGTTTCGTTAAAAAAGTAGACATGTATTTGTACCTACGATAATTTTTAACTGCTCTTTTCTCCAGGATTTTGTAACTTTTTTACTTGACAGTTTACAGCCGTGCTATAATGCACGTCACTTATTGTTGTTAAAATGACAATCTCGAACTTGCGCGTTATCTACTACAAAAGATAACTTTATTTTCTGATACACGTAAGTATTTTTTTATATATTTTGCATTGAGGTCAATATTTTCGCCCTCTGAAGAGAGTTTAATTATTGATAATTTTTGAAGATAGAACAAAATAAAAGTTATAAGTTGATGTAAGTACCTATTCATAATTTAATCTTTTGGTAAATAAAGTAATAATACATGACGATACAAGTGCGTAAAAAAGGAAGTTCGAAACGAGTGGCGATATATTAAAACACGACCGAAGGGAGGGTTTTAAATCGACACGAGATACGAATTTCCTTTTCGCACGTGTATCGTACGACGTTTTTCAGTACAGATGGCCCTCCGAAGTTTCGACCTGACAAGAAACGACCCACTTCTCGCACTAGTGCGTAAAAAAAGCAACATTTGTACTGAAAATATAAATTTAAATACTATTTTAATCAATTTAAGTGCCTTATGTTAATTCAATTTAAAAATCTATGCTAGCAAACATTGCATTGTCTGGTTCCCGTAATTCATTAAAAACACCTATGAGTTAATTATGTCACATCTTGAGCGGAGTTTAAGAAGTCAGCAAACAAATTAATACAAAAAAATCAAGGCTAACACTCAAACTGTTGTAGAATGATTTGCACAATAATTATTGAAAAGTAATGACTAAAACAGTAAGGTAAATATGGAGATGATGAGCAGAAATTGTAAACTATTCAGAGGAGGCCAACCATAACGGTATCGTGTATTCATGAATAAAAACTTCATCATCTACAAAAAAAATGATTGTTTTAACCTTCAGCAGTTGATCAGTTCTTAACAGTCAATATTCATGAACAAATATCAAATTGACAAAACAAACTAGGAAGTTGCTTTGTGCCTAGTTATTGAATTTACTTGGCAAGCAAATAGTTGTGAAGGTTATGTAGGGGACGTAAATGTTCAGTGTGAATTAATTGTATAAACAACTGCAATGCTGGATAATATATTTTTCCCCTCACTAGCTCGGAAACACGTGTTTTGTCCTTTAATACCAGCGGGTAAAAACGCATTTTATCCACTAGTGGGTAAAGTAATTTGACCTTGAATAAAGTCAAATTAACTGCTTTAAAACTAATAAGAGTAGGTGAATCTAGTAATAAAGATGATTTACCACCTGTGGAACTACTGGAAGCAGTGATAAACGCATTTTTTGCGTTGTAGTTTCCTCGCTATAGTGAGGGGAAAAGTTTTGTGTTACACTCGGGTGCAAATGTATTTTACTTCTCGTGTGTTAAAAAACTCGAAAGTTCAGGATTCTATTCTCGAACCACTCGCTTCGCTCGTGGTTCAACTATAGAATCCTTTCACTTGCTCGTTTTTCAATTTCACACTCGGCGTTAAAATACAACTTTGCCCCCTTGTATAACAAATAACTATTACATAATACATAAATTCCAACAAGTTATACCTAATTATTGGATGCAACGTAGAATAACGATAGTATGACCTAATGCGGCTGGTCCAGTTAAAACTTTTGCAATAAAATCAAATGAAAATGTAGATCTATAAAGTTTACTGTTTACGGAAAAATTAAAACATGAATGCACAACAAATGGACAGTAATCAAAAGTCAAGTTTTATGACAGTAATGATTCTACAACGGCTCATTTAGAGCTTGCATGTGTGACCATCATGAACTACATAATACCTCATTTGTAGTGTTAATTTTCTATAGGGTCCAATTTACCGGCATCGCAGTAATGACGACGAATTACGACGCAAATGACTAGCGTTCAAATTTCACACTCTAATGTGTTGTAAAGATACGGTAAGATAAACGGTTCAAACGAGTTGTATTAGAGCAAAAATTTCTAGTTATTCATCCGTAGAGTGTCCCGCTGTTTGTTTTTTGGTAGCTATCTGATTTGGAGATAGTGTCCTGTGTTCACGAAATGTCCCGTCCGTTAGGTTTCGTGTAGATTATCTGTAACGATAAATTCGTGTTATATCATATGAGTATCTCGGATTGGCATCACGAGCATCGGTTTATCTGTCACTTATCTCGTTTTATTCTCTTTCTTCTTATTTTATTTTTAAGACGCGGATTCACAATTCCTTTTTTAAACGCGCTGCTACATCTATATGTGCCTCATGTGCATTTTAATCAATGCCTAACTCCTTAACCTCAAAAACTCCTCCAATCAACTCCTTCGTGGAAAGAAATGTCGGAAATTCCATTTGAGACTTATTAATTACTAAGACAATATAAATGAATCTAGCTACTCTTTATTTGTACCACGCAGGACACAGTGGTTTCTCTAGTTAAGATTAGCGTGTTAGGATGTCACACGGCAAGACACTTTCTTTTCGTCTAGTGTTTATATCATTTATTGATATTTATTTCAATGTTAATTATTATTGTGTTCAATGCATTGATCTTTTAATAAGTCTAATCTAAAGTTGCAAAACATCAATGTTCTTCTGATGCAACATTTGACAAATGGTTTAAGCTTATAACTATTTGCTTCTAATTATGCGCCACAATACCAGATCAAATATTAGCTTCAACCTTGTGCTTATTATATGCCTTGTGCTGTTGGCTAACGTATGTCAACTTTATTACTACGTATTACATGTATGTGATGTACCTACTTGGTGCCTTGACACACACGTAAGTGTGAACCTTCGAATGTTTATTGGCACGCCTTGACTTTATGCCATCTTCGTGATGGGTAAACCCATAAACTTAGATAATGATTTAAGCGTGGGTCATTAGTAATTTTTCTTCAAATTGGACATCACGTTAATACTTAAGTTGCCAATCTAAAGTATTAATTACAAGGATGTTATTTTATGGTTTAAAGGATTTTCATGTTTTCAACGCAATAAAAGACAAACAGGTCCAAAAGTAGCACTTGGAACAGGAAGTCATATAAATTGGGTACGTAATTGCTGAATAGCACTTCGGTTAAACCCCATATCATCGCAATTTCACGCCATGCTTGAATATTTCGTATAAAGACGTGACCAAGGTTTTCAAAGTCTAGGTCGCCATTAGCGTAAAGTATTGTGCGCTGCTTTATTATAAACTCATTGAGTATGTGTGGCCTTCCCGTCGTTTGAATGACGAGCAAATATTGACCGATGGACAGACGGACAGCTGTTTGCTCGAAGAACTTGAATGAGTATCATTATTTGACTGTAAAGAATTATGTCGAGGTCTCAAAGTGAGTAGGTAGTTGAATTTCAGCGCACAAAATTCCATACAGACGCATTTGGACGTCGTCGGTTTTGGAAGACAGATTGCCTCTTGTAAACTATCATGTAGGTGCTAAGTTAGGTATATCTCTTCTCTGTGATATTTTGGACATGGTATTTTTAATGCTGTTAATAGGCACATTTATTGAAGCTTTCCTTGTAGGACTACTTACAGTTACTACCTATCTCTTGATTTCTCTTCATAATTCAAGGTATCCATCTATTTAAAGACAATGATTGGCCTTTCTAATACAAATCGATAAATGAATCTCACACTTATTCATTCAATTTAGATCAGGGTGAGGTTCGATTTGTTTTAAAATTAACCATGCAGCCTCTAATTGTGAATGCACTTCAGTACTGTGCGTTTACCAAGTTAACTGTGCAGTTGTTTTGTACGGAGGATGTACAAAGGCGAGTGTTTTGTTATCTTGGTTGTTTACATTGAGGTCTCCGGTGGGTCCAATTATGCTTGGTTTCCCGCTTGGTTAGCGCCTCTCTGACCGACTTCGGCAAGAAGGCCGTGAACTAAGGGCCGGGATGCTTTGTTTACAAACCTCTTATGGTTTTGTCTTTTTTTTATTCTTTAAGTATACGTAAGTACACGGCCGCATCTTACCTTCACCTCACTTGGGATCACCACATTATCTTGATAAATCTAGTTTGAAGATAATGAGTATCTTGGTATTTCTTGAAATTCAATATGATTGAATGGAAATATTTGTGATTAAAAATGTATATTTTTAGTGTAAAATATTTTCTTTAAAACATACAATACCGGTTGACTCCAAGATATGTTCATGAATTTAAATAAAGGTAGGTACCTACTTACATAGATTAATATGTTGTGAAGTCGCTACAGAGTAGGTAATAGCAAGTACTATCAATCAGTATGTCTAGATAATCAATTAAATTGTTTGTGCGTTCTCTCCATCACAATTTCACAAAGCTTGTGATTTTATATTGTATGTATATTCCAAAACTCTTATTATAAGTTACAAAGTCATTTGAGGTGTTTCCACTGCGCTATAACATGGAGTTCTTCAAGAAGCAGTGGCCCGACGCGACGCTCGCGAGACGCTAGATGTGGGGGGACCCTGACATGGGGTTCTTCAAGAAGCAGGTATTTAGGGTTCTCAAAGGTCGGCAACGCATAAGTGGCTTCCCTGATGTTGCTTATGTCCATGGGCGGCGATGACTGCTTACCATCAGGCGGCTCGTCTGCTCGTTTGCAGCCTATTTCATAAAAAAAAGAAGCAGGTATTTAGGATTCTCAAAAGTTGGCAACGCATAAGTGGCTCCTTCCTTCCCATCGGCTCGTCAGCTTGTGTGCTGCAAAGCATTTCTATACTGCTTACACTTGTCTTCTGACATAATGTTATAATAAAAAAAATAAAAAAATATTATAGGACATTCCCAAGGTTATCTCAAGAACGCTTGTGTTGCAGGTACTCAGACAAGGATATATATTATACATAGAAAACATCCATGACTCAGGAACAAATATCTGCGTTCATCACACAAATAAATGCCCTTACCGGGATTCGAACCCGGAGTATAAAAAATGCAGTCATCATAATAAACCAAGGTAACTGATGAGCACCTTGTCCCTTTAGGATATCGCTAGAACAAATGACGTACATATAAAGAATAGGTGGTGTCTTATAACACTTTAAGTTCTCGCGACATATTTAAAGTCACACACATCGAACGCGATTAATTAACATTATTTTTACCTTTTTTCCCAACGTTTCGGCCAGGTTGCAGAATAGGTGGCGTCTTGTCACTGACAGGAATAATGATCAATGTTTTGATAATAAATTAACATTAATTAATATAGTTATATAACCATATTAATATTTTGAATACGTATATCATGCTAATACATTAATAATAATGAGTTTTGTATTATACTCGTATTACTCGTAATATTGTATGAGGACAATTCATAAAATTTTTAGCAATGTCAATGTTAAAGGGGCATATTACTTACCTACTTCTTAAAAATATCTAACTGTTCAATTCAAGCACAGTAGTTTTTTGTTTGGAAGTAGTAGGTACCTGTTTAAAACACGTATTTTGCAGTTTTATGTAAACCTACCTATAGGTAAATAATTTTTGCGAGTTTTCTTTGTCACTTAGTCTTTGTCTTGTCTTTAAAGTAATACTGCACATAACTATGTTAAGTTTATATGCTATCATTTTGCTTATACTTATCGCAAACGTAATCTTCAAGCAAGCAAACAACGATCGTCTTAGAGCACATTGATTATAAGAGACCGCCGACCGATTATCCGTATCCCTCTAACGATACCCATATTATCCGTATCCGTATCCGTATCCGTATCCGTATCGCTATCGCTATCCCTATCGCTATCCCTATCGCTATCCCTATCGCTATCCCTATCCCTATCCCTATCCCTATCCCTATCCCTATCCCTGATCAAGATGTTTAATGATATAACACTTTATGTCGCCGGCATTGTGACCGCACCGAGTATCGACAGCCTGGAGATCAGTTTGAACAACGCAGCAAATCAGTTGTCGCAGTGGTTTCGCCGTAATGGTCTAGCACTAAATCTGACCAAAACACACTTCCTCCATTTCTACCTAGGAAGCCGCGAACCCAGACGCCTGACAGTTAAGGCCGGCGGAGTGAGCCTGGACCAAATGGAAGCCACCACCTTTCTGGGTTTTAAGATAGACAGGAAACTGACTTGGGAGCCCCATATTGACCAGCTGTCCGGTAGGCTGGGAGCCGCCTGCTTCGCGCTTAGCCGCCTGGCTCGAGTCGTGCCGCAGCACACCGTGCGGACAAGCTATTTCGCGACCGTTCATTCCCTGCTGCAGTACGGTGCTGAAATCTGGGGACGCGCCGCAGAATGGCAGCGCGCGTTCCGATTACAAAAAAGAGCCATACGGTCTGTGGTCCGAGTAACACAAGAAACCTCCGTAAGACCCTATTTTAAAGAGCTAGGAATATTAACTCTGCCGTCGGTAGTAATCTACCAGATAGCGATTTATACCTACACCAAGTTGGGCGAGTATAAAAAGCGCGCAGACTCGGCGCGCTCCTTACGACACCCAGATAGGCTTCTCCCGGTGAAGCGACGACTGGCGAAATCCGAGAACGTCACGCACGTGGCGGGCCCGACCGTCTATAATAGGTTACCTAAAGAAATCACCTCAGCTACATCCCTGAAATGCTTTAAGACTAGACTAAAAACATGGCTTCTTGAGCACACATTTTATAGTTTTAATGAATTTTTAAATGTACAGATATTGTAGTATACTACCTATACATAGTATACTAAATATGTGATAACTATAAGCATAATAATAATTATAAATTATAATACTACTGAATAATGAATGACATGTAATATGAATGATATTATTAATAAATGAATATGAATATGAATATAAGTTCTCGCGCTTTGTACACATATTTAAAGTCACATACAGGTCGAACGTGATTAATTAACATTATTTTTACCTTTTTTCCCAACGTTTCGGCCAGGTTGCACTGGCCGTGGTCGCGGAAGACTGACGTCCCAGCAAAATGTCACCGGAGATGTAAACAACACAAAACTACCCGATATTAATTTATATAAATGTTCGGGGTAGACAAATAAATATAATCTACCCGCTTTTAGTTAATGTTTATTTCCCACCATGTTTATTTTAAAGGTAAAAATATATTGGATAGTAGTTTGTGGATACGAGAATTTTACCTTATACATTGCCAGAAATGACAAGTTTCAAGACTCATTCAGAGAATTTAAACCTAAATGACCAAATCAAACCTAACAGTTTAAATCAGATATGTCCAGTGACCAGGTGACGATTAAGTCACCGTCCACGAAACGTAACAGTCTAACAGTAAAGAGAAAAGTCAGTTTCACTTTCGTTCGGGAACGGTTTCAATACCAAGGTCACACCTACACTACTTATATTATTCGATCGTTGCATCCTCATTAGGGTTAGTGTTATCTGGCTTTCTTTCATGTCATACTGCGAAAGTATTTTTTGGATTTCGTATTTGACTTAAATTCTGTCAATGATGAGTAATTTCTGCGGCTTGCGCTTTCGTGAGAGATTTAGATTCATTCATTGTCATGGATTTTTAAAATAGTGATTGACAGTAAACAATATTTATGACCTATAATTTAACATTATATTTTTGAACAAATTTACATAATATTTAATAGAAACTATGACTAAACATAAAACTGAAAAGCTATCGTATATCTAAACTAAAATAGGTTTGAGGCATTGTACCAATGATGATATAAACTACATAATTATTATTATAGAGTGTATTGGGGTAATTTCGAAAGCCACATGAAAATCACCATTATTTCCATAATATCAAGATTCCCCTTTCGAAATTACCCGAGCATTTCTGTGCTTCGAAATTACTCCAATGCGCCCTAAAGTATTTACATATTCAGTTTATAAAGTTCTAGAGAATACTTAAAAAGGCACTCCTGCGTTAATAGCTATTTTGTATCTTTTGAAATAGAGACTTAAACTTTATTATAAACAATTTATTATTACTTTCTGTTGTCTACCAATACTGCACAATATAAAGGCAAGCTGTAATGTATTTACCCGGCACGGAGAGCGGAGGAAAGTATTAACGAAGGCGTTGTATCGAAATATCGCCATTAGTTCCACTTAGATTTGCTAGCAGCTACGGCCTTTACTCTGCTCTCTATCGCTTCCCTTTCTCCGTAAATATAAAATGACACGTCACCTATTGCTTGCTCGGTTCATTAAATCTAATCGACTACTGAGTTGAAACACGTAATGTTTATACCTTTGTATTTTTTGTTATTCTTCTTTTTTGTTATTGTTAGCCAGGATCATAACCAATAATAACAACGTGTCATTATGACCTAGCCTACTATTACCAGGCTAGCTTGAATGCAATTGGACCAATGTAAAATGAACCCGATTTGCATAGTACTTTACATTACAACAGTGTCTATTACTTTGGTGACTATGTAATTGAATGTCGGTGTAAAACTATGAGCTTGCGATAGAATCACTGTTGTGTACTGTTTACCTTACGTGCGTAATAGTAGGGATTTAGCCAGGTACCGTTTTATTTCATACCTAGTTGGAGTTGTGTAATGCAGTAACTAATCTAATAAACTTTAGCCATATTTGTTAACTAAGAAGCGACGACCACCAGCATTGAATTGAGAAAGGGTAATTTAGCCGCGCAATTAAATGCAAATTCATACAAATGTGGCCTCAAGCGTTTAAGTAAATTTTATTACCTACATACCTACACAAATAATGTGAGCAATCTCAGTACAGACATCTCGGGATAGGTATTTATAATGACATTCTCGGAGGGGACATTCAATCAATACAATAGACTGAGTGTGGCATCGATTATTCAAAGGGCGTCCGCGCCACGCTGTAGTACATTTTGTACCCAACACACGCCAGAGTGCAAAATTGAGGGGGTGAATTTGAAGGGGTCGCGGATTAAGGGCTGTTTCCTTAAAATTCTCTCCCTAAAGACTGCTCCACACGCCCTTTACACAGTATTAAGATGAATGAATATTTATAAGAAAACTCGAGACTCTTTTGTTGTCGATCTGTCAGTGTCAATTACTGACATGTCAATGAACTACTCGTGAATTTCTTGTCTTTTTAGATAAGTTGAAATATCGGAACATTCGGACTGATAAATAATTATTATTCGAATACCGTTTAGTCTTTAATGAGGAATTGAAAATATATTTCTACAGTGCTTCTCTATTGAAATAGCGTTTTGAGCCGTTTTCATTTCATTGTGCAAGAGACAATGCTTCTGTGCGCTTTAAGCTTTTGTTTCCAGTGATTTTTAATCCAAAAATACAGAATTTTTTGCAATGATTGTTTCTCACTGAATAGCTGGTTTTAAAATAGGACAGGGAAAAGGGTGGAAAACAACTTTTTATAATAAGTGCAGTTGGTGAATACTGCTTTATTATTACTAATTTTACTATGATAAATAAATAAAATTATAACACAATGTATAGGTATCAATAGAATTTACTAAAAATCTTGTATCGTGCTTGTATAATTTTATAATCAAATCAATAAAATGCATAACTTTCTTAATTAAAATCATTAAATTACATATAAACGGCACTTACATGCATCAATGAAATAAAAATTAGCAATTTAAAAAAAAAATATGATTGTACCTATATTATTTATAGTATAACAACATTTTGTTTTTATGAATTAAATAAAATTGACAAATCGATTGCCATTTTAACTGAGCCACTTTCTCGGTGGCAAACGAAATGTTCCAAATAAAAGTAAAAAGACAAATGAATATAGGCACCAAGTGATTCCGTTGCGCAATGGCTGGTAATTAGAAGAGCATCCATTCGTCTTATTTTCTAATAACATTTAACACAATAACTAAAACAAGCTCTTATATACTGCACATTATTCACACAGAACTCAACTTTTCCTATAACCAGCTAAGGTTGAAATTTTGACTTCACATCTGATTGTTTTGACGAGTGTTCGAAAGTTACATGATATCGATTTACTGGAACTACCGTGTATAATTGATTGGTGATGCTGAGTGTGTAATGTGTGTGAATACGGTGGGCCACATGTTGTAGAGTGAGTGTTTTGCCTACTGTAGCTGATATAACCATAAACACATGATGAATGTTACACCAATGGCATCTGAGAATTTTAATCTACAATCTCTTTTAAAGTTTTTGTAGAAATTTTGGTTCTGTGTCTTAAAATCGCCTGTACAAAAATTTCATTTCTGAATTAATTTATTCACCTATGTCTATATTGCCGTTTCATTGTACCTACGTCTAAAAAAAGCCGGCTATAGTATAAGCCATCCAAAAATACCTATAAAAAACTTGTAAAACTTAAATATTGTTTGTAATGTTTCTTTATAAAGATTTGGAATTTACGCTTAGACTAACATCATACTTTAAAAGCCCTATTACTTCGTGAGAGGTCCTTTCAGTTACAACAATACTAGGAACTAAAACGTTCCTGTAGGTTTTAAATTGGCTTACTTAGATCTCTTAGAAACGTGTTCTCGGATAGATTATATTACGCGGACCACATAGGCGACGTGTCATATCTCGTGACCATTTCTCGATTAACTGGGTTGTATCCATTACATGTAAATGTATCGCGTTGCGATTGAGATTGTACTTATGTTACTTAGGATGGTGGGGAAGGATTTGATAGAATGCTTCAAAAGGTAGGTACCTAAATAAATAAATAAATACCTATACTAATTCATTTGAAGATATATATGCTGCTACACATATCGAGATTCGGCGAATATTTTGGTTGCGAAGTTCTCTGTCATTTATTAAATTTATTTCCCTTGGATAGCGAGAGAAGCTTGTGTGACCCTTCGGATTTGTCTATTAAATTATTTAATGTTTAATACTTGTATATTTAACAAATCTAAAAGTAAAAAGAAAAACCCTTTCTGTAAGGAAACGGCCATAGCCGTAAAAGGCAGAAACACGAACGTCTGCAATTGTCCGCCGTCCGGATTACCCGGATTACCCTACTCTCACCTTCTACAATTATGCACACAACTATGTATGTTATTATTTACTATGCTATTATAGAGTCACGAATCAACTCCTTTCCTAAACGTCATTATTAAGGTGGATGTACCACTGCTCGGCAGGTTAAGGGAAAATATTTATGTGTTTCGTGATATTACGATAATTTACCCATCTATACAAAACATATCCATCTTTTTTGGGAGATGTGACCTTTAACTTTATTAAATGCAATTAGTTTCATACAGTGATAATATAAAAAAATCTCAAAATTAAATAAAACGTAAGTCAATACGCTTGTCCGAATAACTGACAGGTGCTTTTGCTGGCAGTCCTAATAGATGACATCTAAGTATGATTCAGGAAAAACAGTAAAAAACAAGTGTTTTGGGTTAAAATTTACTACAAAATTAAATAATTTAATAAAAAAAACGTATTCTGTTGATAACATTTACTTTTTACGTGTTACATTTATGTAATAAAATAGAATAAGTCGGCTCCGCATTTTGAGCAAAATAAATTATGTAATGAACTAAAATAGGGATTCCCCCAAAATAAAAATTGTATTCCACAGGTTCTGCAATACTTTGCCGGCTCCACTTCTTCGTCGTTTAAATCCACCTCTGTATCTGGAAGCATCACGAAGAACAGATCCAGGAAAATGTTTTGTGAAAAATGACATGTCAAGCACTACCCAAAGAAATTATACAGATTTCACTACATTTAACGAGAAAACATATCAATAAAACCGTAAAAGATATACAAAAAACTGTCTATGTAGATTGATTGCTCATGACAATGTCATCACATATATTATTCATTAATTGAAAAAAGTTTCTATATTTTATAATATGGCGTATGAAATGTGAAGGCTACAAACATTTCTCATCTAATAAATCTAATTGCGATGAATGTAACGGTAATCTTATCTTATTAATCGCTATTTAAACCATGGGTGACGAGTACTAGTACCGCGTCGAGCACTAGTACATCCACCTTATAGTTCCTTATTGTTCTATCGCATTGTCGTAAAATTATAAAACGAATCATACCGGCTAATTGTACCTCTAGAACGTGAACCATTTTGATTTGTCGAGAACAGTTTAGTTAATGTGACATTATATTACGATAAATAATAAATATTATTAAGATTGTAATAGTTACAACAATGTCGATAGCGGGAGCATTTATTACCTTTATAGAGCGGTCCAACCTGCCCGCACTTTCGCTCCTTTTGCGTAATATTGGACCTTTCTCGATGCTATTTTGAATATTTTTTATCAATGTGATTTCCTCTCAGGTATTTTTCAATGTACACACCTGATGTACAGTCACTGGCATAAATAAGTGATGATTGTTGTGCGTTGTCGCTTTTAATCGTTTGAAAATTTTGTATGACATTTCAAACAAGACGTTAAGTGGTTAATGTGACAAGGTATAGCAATCATCACTTATTTATGCCGGTGACTTGTTACGGTATCTACTTGTTATATTTACGTAAATGTCTTATTTTTAAAGGCTTTTGGTTTTTCCAATTTTACGATGTTTAAACCATTACAATACCTCGCAGAAAATACAAAGCTACCTACATGTAAATAGATCCAACGTATTTGTTGAAACCGGGCTCTTAATGAAACATTATTAGTGGCTCGTAATATAATTGAAAGGATAAATCTTTTTACTACCGGTTATATTATAACAAAAAATCCCTGTTCCTAAAGGAAAATCGCCCTCGTGTATTATGATTATTAATGATATTTATTTGATTAAACTTTTTAAATACGTATGTAGAGGGTAAAAAATCTTATTTAACAACTAAGTGGATTCAAATTGTTATAATTATTCTAATATCATTTATTTACATTATTTTTTTATTAATTTGTAAACCGAATATAGTATTTTAAGCAACAGGGCGTTTAAAAGGAGGTAAAAAAAGACGAGTGGCGTGGGTAACAATTCGGGGCGAAGCCGAAAATTGTTATTAAGACGCCACGAGTATTTTTTGACTCAGTCAAACCGTTAGTTACAATACTTTGTATACGACCATGCACTTAGTTTTTAATACTATATAAGTTTTCTTTAATAACTTTCGTGAAATTCACACTGTTTCCTGTATTTTGACGCAAAGGTTTGCTCTGTCAGCTCAACTGCCCAAAGCCTTCCCGTGCACGCGCGCAGTATCGTTATAAGTGTTATAACAATGCGTTGCCATGGTTACAGAGCCAAACAATGCGTTTTCAGTTTTTTCGATACTGCGCGCATGCGCGGAAAGCCGGCGACGCTGGCTTTGGGGAATAAACTTTTATGTAGGGTTTTAAAGATCTATGCACGACCCTGTAAATGACGAATTAGTTCGGGAGTAGAAAAACATATGAATTTTCTAGCACTCTTGCGCTCTTCTTTGCAAATACCTGACTTGCATTAAGTGCTATGTATCTATTATGCAATTTCCAGCCCACGCCTCAATTCACGGGCAGTGTTTACTAATTAGCAATATTCCTAAAAAGTATACCGTTACGTTATGTCAGATTTTCTCAATTCGAATCATACCATTAAAAAAACGGTTACATGTCACATAAAAGGAATCATTGGCCGATAAGTTATGCTAAGGGTACTTTACTTCTTGTGAGTAAAAATCCTTATTAGACTGGAGCTGTTATTACAACTTGTTTGGTCATATTCGATATTTTTACTTCATCAAAGTGACTAAGAATAATTATATTTGAAGTCTCCTGCCATAAGTTACCGTTGCAGTTTCTTTTATTGAGGCGTATTTGTTATGTGGTATATGGGTTAAATTGCGGCGTAGGCGGGAGGCTGGCAACCTGTCACTGCAATGTTACAATTTGGATTTCTTTCAACCCCTTTTTGCCAAGAGTGGCACTGAAACATAGGAGTTCATGTGCTCTGCCTACCCCTTTATGGGATACAGGCGTGATTATATGTATGTATGTATGTATTTGTTACTCTGGAAATCTTACAATTAAAATAGTTTATTGAGCTTTAAAAATTCATATTGTAGTAGAGACTTAGGGCCGGTTGCATCAAAAAATCTGTCACCGTTAAAGCGTTCGTTAATTATTTTTGTATGGGAAGTTCCATAGACTTCTGCTGCGTGACGATGAGGTGTCTGTCAAATGTGGTTGATGCAACTGGCCCTTAGTGGTTGACAAAAGTACATGTACCTATTAACAGGAGATCATCAGACAAAGCATAGTTCTTAAACTAAAAACACCTCAAATTTCCAGAAATAAGTACGACTCAGGGATTTTGACGCAACATTTGACACATAGCCAATTTTGTTACGCCCGCTTCACCTGATGCAAGTTTTTACACTCACACGTGCTTTTGGCTCACACATATCAGGCCCAATAATTGTGCAAATATGGCGGGTTTCAAGTGTCGAGTTATGTTTCATAACATGTTGCCATATGCTCGCGGATTAATGGGAACGGCAATTTTGTGGCATAATAATTAAATCAAAGGCGGTAAGGGTATGATCGATATGGTAGAATTTTGTTTGTGGTCAGTAAATTGGTTGGGTGCGATATGATGAATTACTTGAATAGTTTTACAAAACTTGTGATTATAACCTACCTACTATTTGACATCATAGATATAGTAAATTTTTATGATCTGACTTTGATATCCTTCGTTAAGTCTTGAGATACATTTTTGGCCTTTAAAACACAGAAACACTATGATTAATATTTTTGTCCCAAGGTTATTTAAATTTGTAAAAATGTAATGAAAGCGTCAGTGACAGTGAGAAAACATTTATTGCCATAACAGAAGTTAAATAACATTTCCAAAATACGTCCTAATGCCAAAATTGGCTCAAAAAGCCGACAAGGAAGCCCATAAAATTTCTACACGATTCTGCATTAATAAGCGGCTGTCGTACTGTCAGCGTGAAACGAAACGATCTCCACGCCACACACAATACCTGTGTAACAAGAGGCTTTCCTGAGGCACTGGGGGCGATGCATTGCGGTGCGAGGGACGGGATACCAGCGGGACGAACTTATTTGTAAACTATCAAAGTGCGAAGAGCTTATAAGGACATCGTGCATTTTTAAACAGTTGGTAGGGCTTAAATCGGAAGTAATTGATACGATAGTCAAATTTAGATACTATAAAATGTTTGGGGTCTTTGGGTTGATTCTTGAAGTTAAACTATGCGATAGGATAGGCATACGCTATCAAGCTGTCGTGATAGTTTTGAAACTTTGCGATTATTATTGAAAACTCCCTCAAAACACATTTACATATAATCCGATTATAAACATGCAACATTATATTAATCATGCTTGAGAATGGGTAATAGTGACGTAGGCGAGAGGCTGGCAACCTGTCACTGCAATGTCACATTTTCGATTTCTTTCAACCCCTTTTTGCCAAGAGTGGCACTGAAACTTGAGCAGTTTCATGTGCTCTGCTTACCCCTTCATGGGATACAGGCGTGATAGTATGTATGTATGTATGCTTGAGAATAAAATTACGATCTATATATACCTAAAAAGTCATGCGCCCCCACTTTTCATCCCCATGAGAGGTGGAAAACGTTCAATGTTTAAAATAAACAATATTGATAAATCACTTAATAATTTGATGCAAATTTTAGAGCACTCATTTTTATTTTTATTTTAATTCAAAGTGTAGTGTTTTTCTATAAGACGTATAAAACCTAAGCCCTGACCTAAGTGAGAAAACAGCTGGTTGTACAGCTTGCGCTATTCCTGTATGCCACGGGGTCATCAGCCACTGGGCCAAGCGGTCGTGTGCCGGAACACGCAGGGCTCACCACGATAACACGTGTTAAGGCTCAACGAAAGCTTTCCCATTGCACCAAGCTCTAGCCCTGATGTGCTGTCCTCTTACTTTCACCGCAGCTTTACTCAGTATCACTCAAATCTCATCTCATTAGAATAGTGCTCGGGGGGACGGCTACACACTGCCTTAATCTCCGCAGATTCTATCGGTTGCTTTATGGAGTAAATATTTGTTTTAATGGTGAAATGTTATGTTGCAGTCCTAGAGAGTAGCCCTCTGGTTATAGAATCCTGACGGGGTGGTACCGTAACTTTGAAAGAGTTATGGCTTACCAACACTCAGTACGGCACTCGTATATTCACATTCAGTTGCAGAAGGGAAGTCAAATATCGTGCTTTACGACAGTTATAGGCGTAACGAACTTAACTACACGTAGTCATAATTCTTGCAGCGTTATAAAACGAAAAGGCGACAACTTCATAGGCTGAAGTTTGTATTTGTGTAGTCTATTTTGTAAGAGAAATGTTAGCGAAGTTTTTCCCTACTTTCACATGATACAAAGCTATACTTACGACTAACGAAAACATTTCCTTGACATCGTAATAATCGTCAAGTTTATTAAGTATACAATTGTCAGTGTTGGGAAGACAACATTGGTGGTCCGTAAAACTGTCTTTCCGAAGACGGTTACACTGTTTAGTAATAAAAAGAATGATAAATATGTGGTACTTTCAACTACTTTCTTAAGCCGTACCTTTGGTGCTGGATGAAAGAGCTTTTACTTTCAAGAAGCTGTGTTAATTAATTAAGTGCCCTCCATTTTGAGGCATCGCAGTTGCGCAATGTTGCTGGATAAATAAACTTTTTATTAGTGCCTAAAATCAGAAACGTCTATGTTTTTATTTTGCGAGTAAAAACTTGTGTCAGAAATTGTAATTAACACTCAAATATCTGCAGGTACAGAGGAAGCTTTGTCCATCGCTCTTCTTGACTGCTGTTTTGTATCGAACGAACGGGAGCTGATGTTTGATTGGACTGATTAGTTTGGTTCCTTTGACCTCTTTTGAAAAATACTAATTATGGACTGGACTAATTCCACATTTTTTGATAAATAAATCGACTACTTCTTTTAAACCAACAATCTACCTCAAGATCACCACGTATAGCTATGTTCTTAAGCAATTTTAGTTGCATTTCGCATTTATTCCGCGTACTAGCGGTCTGACTGTCGCAGGCAGCTCTCATAACTAATGCCCGTCGTTTAGATACCATCGGGTAATGTCGTCTTTCGGCAAGACTGACCTCGCAACATACGCACTGCGTACAAACGTGACTGTCATTACCTATGGGTCGCATGTCCGTGACATTTTTATTGTAGGTTTTCGTAAGTGTTTTGTTTTCCTATTTGTGAAGTTTTGTTTGACGGTGTTTTACCGCAGTATTTAGCCGTCTTCTGTTTTATCCTATTCATGTTCTTTATTGAATCTACTTGTGTATTTTAAGCCGATAGGGCGGTTTTATTTTTAAGAGGTATTATTTTATAAAGGGGATCCTATCGTAAATGTCAGCAAAACATGTGCAACCCCTCTTTAGTTGCGTCCACTTGCCATTATTCGATTCGTCTGCTCGATTTATTATAAAAAATTAAATCTCACTTCGTTCAGTACTAGTTTATCTTAAATAAATTATATTTCAGAATATATTAAATGAGTTATTTAAGCAGCTTTGAAAGGGACTAAAACTTTCCATTAATAAGTACTTAAATAAAGCCGGAGACCGAACACCGTCTGTAATTTGATTAGTTTCGTTCACCTCCGATGCATAAGAAATCAACATATCAAATGTGTTTTAAAATAACCGAAGCTGCAAAGGCGACGCGCATGGTCAGTGATGCTGATGACATTAAAGGGTTATTTATTCGTGTTACTAGGAAATATTATACTTATTGTACCTGAACATTATTTACAGGTGCTCATGATTTACTATTATGATGATTATCATTATAAAAAACTCTTTTTCAAAAAACTGAGGGGAACCTCTGGACGAAACTAGCTTAGGACTGACTGATAAGATGGCGTACATAGCGCCGTACATGAAGGGAGGCCTATGCTCGGCAGTGGGCGATTAACGGCTAAAGATGAATGGCATTCGCATGCGAGTTCGCACACCATGTAAATCAGCCTTTATAAATTATGTTTTTTTTTCTGACACAAACATTTTCATAGTCCATAGTCATGTTATGTACGCTGAACTTGAAAAATGATCCTTAAAATTGCAAAACATCATACAGTTAAGAAAAAAATGTCCAATTGTCTACGAAATATGACGAGCGATGTTATTGAGAAGTTTACGTCACTATCTTATTATCTCACCCTTTCCGACATTAGGTAGTCGTATCTTATTGTTATTCATTATAACCAAACTTGGAAAACAGAAAGTCTTATCACGAGTACGATTTATCTTTGAAAGGGAATCTAAATTCTAGTGTTTTAGGTTTACTTTTCAAGTGAAATGCAAGTCCCAAGTCCCCAAGTTCGTTATCCGCAATATCATTGTCTAGTGCAGGCTTTGTCTTAGGTTTGGCAACGGTTGGGCATTGGGCAAGGGTGGCTGGGGCAACAGTGTTGCTGATAACGCCGTTTCGTGTGTTGCCCGAATTCTGAGGTGATAGTTACTTATCAATTGCAATAATTGCAATTGTCGGGGTTGTGCAAATTTATGAGTTTACTTTAGTTTTTGTTATGGAAATTGGAAGTGATTATCAAACTAATTTATAATTGTAACGTAACTGTAATGTAAAAAGTGATGTACTTACCTAAATGTTTAAAACCTGTATGAACCGTTCGTTTCAACTTCACAAAATTTTCTTTTACTACAATTGATTCACTAATAGCAAAACAAAACACATAATTGAATATTAAGTAATCCATCTTCGATTATCGATTAAAAACTTTAATCTAATCTAACTTAGGTATTTTTTTAGAATTATGAATATGTGAATGTACTCAAAAATCCCCATAATGGATTCATGGGGAGGCAGCTTTACTAAAAAAAAGAATTTAATCGTTTGAATACAATCTGCTGGGATGATTAAAATTTGAACACTTGAGACACCCTCCAAAGGTTAAAGGGGAGAAGTGTCTAACATAATCGATTTAAAAGAAATTCGCAAAGACATTATGTACTTCTGAACCTTTCTTTTATCAATCGCTTTTTGTAGAAAGCACAGAAATAGAAACTTTTCAATTAACTGCAGGTACAAGTCTACTTTTGACATAATGGTCGAGGAAACTTGTTTAATTGTGTGTGTGTGATGCGTGATGGGCACTTTTATGAAGTGATTATTACAGGAATTACAGGATGAAGTATTTTATCTTTGTTATCTAATGATGTGGTTTGAAGTGGACTAGTTGGTATTTATGATATATTATTAGAATAGAAAATAAAACTTAGCAATAAATAAAAAGACAAAACCAGCGCGCTACTAATTAGGTACTACAAATACAATGATAACGGAAAATATGATTTTCAATGGCTGTTAAAGAAATACTAGTTTTTCTTAAACTTAACTAATACATACTACAATGTATGAAGAGAAAACCATAGATTCACCAGCTCGGCTCGCTGGCCCGGTGCTTTCCTAAGCGATAAACTCGACTGCTCACTTGCTCAGTAAACCACCATGCTAGGTGTTGTTTACCTTAAAATATATGTTTAAGTAAAAGTGTCGCTTTCTTGTCGGAAAAAGTGGTTTCATCTTTGGAACCAGCATCACAGTAAAAGTATAGCTACAAAGTATTATGATGAAAGGAGGGTTTACAGAGGCACTTTTTCAGAGATGAAACCTATCGGTGTAATTGCTACTAGAAGTGAAGTAAATGCACTTTTTTAGTAAGTGTCCGCTGTACTACTTTTTAACGGCATCTCATCTTAAGGGCGGCAGCATTGATAAATAAATAAATATTATAGGAATTCTTACACAGATTGAATATAAGCTCCTTGTGATTTCTGTATATAATAATACAAATACTTAAAAATTATCATGACTCAGGAACAAATATCTGTGCTCATCACACAAATAAATCTACCGGGATTCGAACCCCGGACCGCGGCGAACGCGCCTCTTTCATATATTTGATCGCCAGTGTCCGAGGCGTGCCGATACGATCCTTACTATCCGACCTTGACAGTCGCGTCCCGTCCCGCGTCTCGCTGCTTTTACAAGCAGACGAGACGAGACTGTCATTTACGATAATAGCAAAGGTCTCAATTGGACGTCTTAGTTACACAGACGCGTTTCAATCCATCAGAAATTGTCATTGAAATGAAAGACTTTTGTTTTTCATGACAAGGCAAGGCATGACATGACAATTTAAACTAAATGACAACTTCATGTGGATTAGAATGTTTCTGGGCAACTACGTCCAATTTAAAAACGAAATTAATAACAGAGCAAAAAGAGGTATCGTTTTAAGTCGGTGAAATCTATGTTTAAGCGTTTATAAATCGAAATTTGGCAGCAAAGAATCCATTACATCGACAAATACTGTTAACATCATTATTAAAGTTCTTTTTACCTACTCTTGCTTCACCTACATTTAAAACAGTACAAAATGTTTTTCTTCATCAGATTGTAAGTCAGCTAAGTAAAATTTATCCGCTAAAAGGTAAATGAAAATTTTCACTGCAGACTGGCTTGATTTGATTAGGGCTTTGGACGTGGAAATGAAACGAGCAATTACATATGCCGCTACAAAGCTTTGCGTTTTGCAACTGAAACTCGCGTCGTATTGAAAGGGACGGGAACCGACGCGACGTTCTTTTTTATTGGCAACTTACTCCACCATAGGTAAATTTAGCTTCTCTAAGACTTGATCTCTTCTCACTTTCGGTAAGGGGCGAATTTCAACCTACCTCCACTCCTAGGCACTAAAATTCTACCGATATACCTATATAATTGAAAATTACTGGCCAACACCAGTATGTACGTATATAGAATAGATTCCCAATTTAATTTTGCTATTTCGAAATTCAAAAATCTGGGCCCAGATCTTATCGGCCGTTCTATTTTCAAAATACGCGCTTAACTTTTTAAAACTGATAACGCGACGTGTAAAACCAGCCAGTGTCTGTGTGCGTAATGCAGGGATGCGATCGATACGGCCGTCTGCTGCGGCACTGCGGTGGTCTGACCTTGCACTTGCTATTTTTAGATATGCCTTTTTACTTTTTTCGACCGTTATTATTTTACTTTTGGAATAGTCAGCCAGTGTGTCAAGTTTTGTCGTGAATTTGGTGCTAGTCTTTGTCTTGTTTGCTCGTTTTTAGCGTGTTGTGTAATTTTAAATACGATAAAATGTAATAGATTGAAATTATATTTTTTGTATTACCTATATCAATAAATTTAACAAGTTGCATGACTACGAAATATTAGTTATAAATGTTATAATGCTTAGGTGCAGTGCAATGCGTGACGTTATGCTTGAGATAACACTTATCCTAACAAATACTTTTGCACCTATACGACCAATTTACTCACTTAAATTTAAAAGCATTCAGACGATTGTAATCACTTAGGATTTTCTATCCGAAGTCTACTAAAGCGTAATATCTAAGAACGACAATGAGGAAAACGATTAAGAAAAGTTTCAAAGGTTTGCGTCCGCACGCTATATAAAATGGTGTCTTTTAAGAAGAGTAAGTTTTATCCTTGCTGTCGTTTATTTTAGCTTCTATTGAATAGAAGAAGTTTTACACATTTTCCACAGTAGAAGTTTACAGTAGGCTATTAAATACATTACCTACTACACTTTGCCGTACTATAAAATGTCTCTCAGGAGCTGTAGCGAATTTGTAATAGAACCACAGAACACCCCACTAGAAGCCAAATGCAAGCGATAATGTTCGAGACGCAAATCACCAATCCTTGCGGGGTGAGGCGGGCGCGCACGGTGCTGCCATTGGTCGTTTCAAATAATGGCGCGCCTTTATGATTAGCAGTAGGGATGGGAATGGGACATGTCTATTATAGACAATGGTACCGGTACCAGTACTGTGGTGAATTTGTTTTGCAACAAATTATAATATTATAATTAAATTATAATAAGGCCTAGTTACCCTTCGGGTTGGAAGGTCAGATGGCAGTCGCTTTCATAAAACTAGTGCCTACGCCAAATCTTGGTAGTAGTTTCCAAAGCGGACCCCAGGCTCCCATGAGCCGTGGCGAATGCCGATGCCGGGATAACGCAAGGAGGATGATAATTGTGATAGCATCTCAATAAAAATCATTCTAGTAACTAATAACTAAACTGTGCATTTTTACTTACGTTTACTAAGTTAAATAACCAACTAAATATTCTAAACTAATCAATGAACTAAATACCACTACAGACTCTACAGATTCTAGATAATTATTCACTATTACAAATCTGCTTTCTTTTATATTTCATAAAATGGTAGCACATGGTACGAACGGCAGTACGAAGTTCCCGCAACAGACATAAACTAACATGGCCCCATTCCTAGTCGTTTACGTGAAAGGGATAGCATATCACATTGTTAACTCGGTAAAGAGGGATGGACGCGCCTCGGCGCCGCTCAGCACAACCATATTGACCAGTATAAATAAATGAACTCCGCGGACAATAAACAATATTTAACAAAATAATTAATTTGACTTAACTGTGGAATGTTGTTCCATCTTTTTTACATGTAGAAGTGTTAGAAGACTTGCCACACCACTTTATGCTGTAAGAGACCATTGTTTGCAACCAAAATTGATTATTTAAGATTTTTTCCCGAGCGGACACGGACACTGTTAGCGGGTCGTATACTTGGGCGCTACTGATCGGTGTCGCACGCGTTCAAACTTTTATAAACCTGATTTGTCGTATGCTTGGTGACCGCGAGTCGCCCTGTAAGGGCCATCTTGTTGTATTGATCTGTGAATAGAACATAAAAATGTGATTTTTTTTAATATTCTTCCCAAGCCTGTCCACCATTTCGAATACCTATCTGTGATATTACACTGATTTCAGTTAGCCCTACAGCATTAGATTTCATTATTGATGTCACCACTCACCAACTATCTGATTAGGTTACGCGGAAGAAACCAAAGTAGTGATTTTCCCTGCAGTAAAAGGGCATTTATAATGACCCATCAATTATCCCAACAATCAATCAATTTCTCACGTATCCCCGAAAATACCAGGAAAAAATCTAATTACAGCTTTTACCCACCATGACACTATAAATAGGCGAAGTATAACGACAATGGCGTAAAACAATGGCGTTTCGCGTCGTCGACTGCAATGCTGGCCTTGGCCGTCGTGCTTCCGTCCTCGAGTGACTCATGATGTACTAAATGGTGGCAAAACACTTGCGTTTGTCTAATGGGTTTGACATAATCGGTGGACGTTGACGACTCTATTCATTTACAGATTTTTAACCGACTTCCAAATATCAAAAGGAGGAGGTTATCAATAAATTCGTCTGCATTTATTTTTATTAATTTTGCTGTTATGTGATCAATCGTCCGACAGTACCTAGCCATACATTATGTTTCTGAAACAGTTTTCTTCCACCATCTTAGGTTACCGGGCTTAGGTACAAGCGCGGATCCAGCTTCGTACCCAGGGGGGGGGGAGTCACGTGGTAAAGGCCCGGGGCCCCGGGGGGGGTCACGTGGTCTATTTGTATGGCCAACTTAGGGTTGTAAATAGAAAAAAAACCAAATTTTTTTTTTCAGAATTATGAAAAAAAACATGAAAAAAAACCGAGCACCATGGTTTTTTTTCTAAATATGGTTTTTTTTCAGATGAACAAATAATACGACAATAACGGTTTTTCGTGAGTTGTAACGTGTTTCAATAACAATAACGTACATGTTAATACAATTAACATTCAGTATACAAATACAAACGTTTATTGGGGAATCCCCGATGCTGCGTGTAGGGTGGAGAGGCGGTGGACCGGTGGTGTTGCCAACAGTAAATAGTGATAACTACCAACTACAGATTTCGTAAATGTTACTTTTATAAGACCAGAAATTAAAGTTATTTAATTAAATTCGTTTAATAGTTAACATTAAGTCAAAAAAACCGTATAAAAGTACTAACTACTTTGCAAATTTTGAGATTTCGTACTTTAGAAAAAAAACATACTCCAGAAAAAAAACTGTTTTTTTTCACGGTTTTTTTTCATGTTTTTTTTCAAGCCAGAAAAAAAACCGTTTTTTTGCAACCCTAGGCCAACTTACGCTCCAGGGGGGTACCGCTACCGGTCGTCCACATTCCTCATAATTTACTACGAAAACATTAAACTGCCGGTAAGTCTGCTTATACAACGTATAAAAATATAATTATAAAGTATGTAGGACATTTACTCAAATTATACATATATTATAGTGAACGAGCTCCGTAGTTAAAATATTTAACATAGCGTTTCTAACTTTTCAGCTTCATTAAATTTGAGACCTAGTTAGCCGCCGTAATCAGTAAAGTTTTATGGATATTACCCAAGTAAGTAATTATCTAGTGTTGCCAAAACACTAAACTATTTATTCAATGCCTAACACAACAGTTAGCTGTACTATACTACTAAGCTACTAACCAAGTATTAAAGCCGATCCACGATAAGTTTGCAACGATTTTGATAGCCCTGCCTCTGTAAGGGTTAGCCAGCGTTCCCACTTAAGCGTCGCGTGTCTCGGGGCGCGCAACGGACGTCCGCGCCACGCCACCTGAGTGTAATTCAAAAAACGTCTCCTCAGTACATTTTGTATAGGAAGGACGTAAGACGCGCCCCAGGTGGCGTGGCGGCGGCGTGGCGCGCGCCGCGCCGCTTGGCGGCGCGTCTTACATCCTTCCCATACAAAATGTACTGAGGAGACGTTTTTTGAATTGCACTTAGGCGGCGTGGCGGAGACGTCCGTTGCGCGCCCCGAGAAACGCGACGCTCTGATGTGGCCGGTACCTTAAGTAAACGGCATCATTTCATCGAAGTTTGACGTTTAAAATAAAAGTTGAACCGGTGAGGCTGTCAAAAGTGTTGCAAACTTATCGTGGGTTGACTATAATCTTATATCTTTAAACGAGCAATTCTTGTATATTTATTTATTTATTTATTTATGGGGTTTTTGGGGGTGAAAAATCGGTCTAACTTATCCTTAGGTCCCGGAAAACGCGACTTTTCGAGTTTTCATGTGTTTTTCTTCGCGCGCCATCTCGTGTGCAGTAGTTGTACTGTTAAGACAGAATTCTTTCGGTCGATGTAAGTACTATTTATTGCAAATACTAGATGGCGACACAGGTCAAGGCTAAAATGAATAGAAAAATACACTGAGTTTTTGTGGCGAATCGCGCGCCATCTCGTGTGGAGTAGTTGTGTTGTTAAGGCTGAGAATTCTTTCGCTCGATGTAGGTACTATTCATTTTTGAACTAGATGGCGACACATGTCAAGGATACGAAACAGAACCGAGCGAAGCTCGGTCGCCCAGATATTAATTAATAATGTTCAATCAAGAGAAACATAAAGACGTTTTAGTGGCCAATTGTTTATTTACACACTGCAATTTCTTGTCAGACTGCCTGTTATTTGCTGTATTTTCCGACTAATATCCGGGCCATTTCTATCAGTCGATGTAATTTACTTGCTGTGATGATGGAGGTGACAAATATAATATTCGGTTATAAACATTTCACGCTATGCGAATATTAGTAGTACGTATTGTTAATGTAACTTTATAAAATAATACCTTGAATATATTCATGAAAGTGTTGCAGAAAGTGATGATGAAGTTTGATGACTGAAAATGTACTTTGAACACTGACAGATCTCCATGTCGCAGGGCGTAATTTTCATAGATCGATAGGAAATAGTGACATATGCACATTTTATTTTTTTCTTCTAGATTTTGCCCGTGGCTTCGCTCGCGTTAAATTCGAAAATTGTGGAATCATCAAACAAACTTCCACCTACCATTTTAGGGAAGTGGGCTGTTAGAAAGAGACAAACAGTAGTCACTCTCCACGTCACTGTCTTCAGTTAAAAAATCACGTCAATTTGTCGCTCCGTTTTCCCGTGAACGACGGACAAACAAACAGACACACACTTTCCTATTTATAATATTAGTATGGATATTAGTTTAGTACGGATTATTGTATAAAATTTCGATAAATTTATCATTTGACGCGGTTGATGTCTCCAAAAATTCGAACACTTTAAGTTTTTGCCTTATAATGTCAATAACGCCAACCCTTCAGACCGCAACCGCAAAATGTCACGTGCAATTTATCGTATCAGTTTTACCGGAAGGCCGCGGACTAACTAGATGATTTATGGCAACTATGATTTACAATATGCAACTAGGTTTCAATGTGAATTAGCTTAGTGAAAAATATCTTAGTGTAACATAAATAAGTACAGGCTACGCCATACATTTTTATTATGCCATTAAATTCTTTTTCCCCTCACTAGCTCGGAAACACGTGTTTTGTCCTTTAATACGCAGCGTGCCAAAACGCATTTTATCCACTAGCAAGCGAAAGATGACCTTGAATAAAGTCAAATTAACTGTTTAAAATTGATAAAAGTAGGTGAATCTAGTAATAAAGATGATTTAACCTGTGGAACTCGAAGCAGTGATAAAGTTTTTGCGTTATAGTTTCCTCGCTATAGTGAGGGCAACCCTTTTGGTTAGACCGGGTGCAAATGCAATTTTAGTGTCACGTGCGAAAATCGTAGTTCAGATTCTTTCCGAACACTCGCTTCGCTCGTGGTTCTAACTATAGAATGATTTATGGCAACTATGTTTTTACGATATGCAACTCGGCGTTTCAATTTGAATGTATAACAAAAATATTACAGTTTAAATGAGGCAGCTCACTCAGTAACAACAACACATATTATAGGCTATTTTCTATTTTATAATCGTATTATCATTTTTCTTAGACTTATAAAATTTGGTACGTAGATATGTAGAGCTCACCATTCTATTGAATAGAAGCATCAATATTTTAATATTATGAATAAACTAATGTCCGCTTAATATCGATATATTCATAATTGAAGGCATAAAGCGACGTAATTTAACGCAAAAAAAAAACAAAAAAAAAAAACATTTAGTACTTTACTACCAACAGTTTTTACTGCTGTAATAAAATTAATAAGGGCTATTTATAGACATAATTAAACATAAACCGGTACGTAATTGAACGTATTAAAGGAGTAAACATCATAATGCGTTCGCACTTAGCCTGTAACCTTAGCTACTGGACTTATAAGGCAATCTTAATAGGTTCGATCCAGCGACAGATGAATCACATGCGCATGCGACCTTCGACCGATCTAGAGCTATACTTGTATGTAGCTATAATAATGTAATTTTATTATTTGTATCGGACATGTAAAGGTCAAGATATTTGAAAGGTCGTGGGTCCTATTTAGGACCCTTTTCATTCATAACGCAAAAGGTTACAGTTAAATCTTGTAAGTTTTACAGTACATGGTACCCATAGTATTTGCCCCGAAAAATTGCTGGTCACGACTGGATAAGACTAGCTCAGGACCGGGAGAAGTGGCGTACTAGAAGAGAGGCCTATGCTCAGCAGTGGGCGAGAAAGGGCTGATATGATAATGATGATGATAGTATTTAAGATTAAGTCGTAATTTTGCATGAAGACTATGAAGAAGGCCTGTACCTACATCTGTAAGTCGGGTGACATTGTAATATCATGATGGCCTGAACCTGATCTGATGATGGAGGCAAGAAAGGACCGTTCGTCATAGAAATTACAAACTGAAAAATTAACGCATGCTGTGTTTGGAGTTATTAGAGTTATCAGAAAGTTGCCTATGGAAAGATAAATAGACTCTTCCAACCATGCTGTGAGCTGCTGTGAAGTCTGTCTGTAATACGTAGCTTTAAAACAAAGTTTGTTACAACGCTAAAACAAACATAAAGTCCCAAACAGAATACTTAAGCTATTGTTCAGGTGACTTACCATTACCACCTCGGTACACGGCCACCGGAACTCTTGCAATCTCGACACTGCATCGGCATTGTTTCGGACTAGTTTTATTAAGAAAGGAAACTTTCTCGCATATTTGAGGCCCATTTTGAGGAAATTTCGGTTTCTTGTTTATAACCGTATTTATGATATTATCAAAGCGTGGGCCATAATATCTTTATTTATTAGGTGAAACGTTGCTCTGTAGAACCAATAATCATAGCTTTTGTCAGAAAAGTTCGTAAGTTACCAATTTTTGAAACATTATTTACATAATATATATGGTAGAGCTTTCTGCCAAAGTTTTCCCAAGGGTTTACTCTACAGTATGAGGTTCTTTAAAAACGATAGTATAGGTTTTGAAAAGGTGTCGGTAACGTGCATTGTTCATATAAGGGACCGGCCACATCAGAGCGTCGCGTGTCTCGGGGCGCGCAACGGACGTCCGCGCCACGCCACCTGAGTGTAATTCAAAAAACGTCTCCTCAGTACATTTTGTATAGGAAGGACGTAAGACGTACACTCAGGTGGCGTGGCGCGGACGTCCGTTGCGCGCCCCGAGACACGCGACGCTTAAGTGGGAACGCTGGCTAACACCTCTGGCCCCGTAGCCGAATGGCATTTCTCCGACGCCAAACGAAAGCGATACGCCGCTGGCTCTGTCGCGCCAATATGCAAGCGCGATAGAGATAGATATCTACTAGCGCTTCGTTTCGTGAGCGTTTCGTGAGCGATTGTGCCATTCGGCTAGCCACCTCTGGAGTCACAGACGTTCATGCTATGGTGACTTGTCATCAGTCAGGCTGAATGCTTGTTTGACACGGTATTGAATAAAAAAAGTAGGTCTGATTGCCTTGTATAAATAAATATTGCAACTATATTAATAACTACTCCCACGCGCACCACGTGCATAATCAAAAGTAACCGACAAATAATTAGGTGCATAAGAAACCAAAGTGTCTTCCCACAATTTTGCAATTAAGTGTTTATTTTTATTGCTCGAAGCACGCAACGTCTGGCCCTTACCACAGGTTGAAGAACAAGTGACCACTACTATAGATGTTATATTTTATTTCCATACGTTTTAGGTACATTTTTGTTAAGTTTCAGAGACTGAAAATGTTCAGTGCAGTAAAATTCACATTTTTCACACTAATAGTGATACCTATTAATTTGTAGATCCTTCTTAGCTCATCATATCGTATTTTGACTGCCGGCATTTTCAATCGGAGACGACCTGTTTTTTTTAAAACGTAGAATATCTTCTTCAACACAGTTTCGAATTATCTACAACACAAAACAAAACTAGCAATTTTATATAATTGTCATAAGGTTCAATTTATCTTTATTCGCGCAATTGTGGTTTTTTGTACCGTAAACGATGTTTATGGTAGGTTTTAGTCGGTGCACTCTTCAGGCACTCAGCCGACGACTGTCGTCTGTTATTCTCGTCTCAAGATGTGTCCTTCAGCAAAATAACACCATGCATAAAGAACGAAACGCTAAACAGTTTGCCTAGATTTCAATATGCGTTTACAAGTCAACCATCTTTTATAAATCTAATACCTCAGCAGTTCTCAAAAAGTTTGTACATATAGCCACGTCAGCAAATTTTAATTGATCCTATTTTGTTACCAACATTTAGTAATATAAGTAGACTTTCGTAAGATACATAAAGGATAATTAAGAAAATATAGATACTAGAGAACCTTAATGACGAAATAAAACTTACTAAAATTTCAATTCATCAAATCTTCGAAACAAAATAGCAATAAAAAAAACAAATTTAACTTATTCCTTCATTTTTGTAGAAACTTTTTGAGAACTGCTGACCTAGGTATTTTTTTTATATATGCTGGCGATTTCAGAAACAGCTCTAACGATTTCACCTTTTGTTATGAGGGTTTTCGGGGATGAAAAATCGACCTGGCCTAGTCTTGGGAAACGCAAATTTTCCAGTTTTCGAACTCAGCCCAGGTACTGGTTGTGGTTACAGGATAAGTAAAGTGCTAACCCTACTAACAATAAGATCGCTCAAAGTTTCCCAAAGCTAAAATAGATCTAGTCAGAGAGGAACCGCAAAGTACCCATGTCAAATCACAAACAAGCCAACATTTAGGTGTGAACACTACGATTTCTTCCCACGCCAACACTTCGAACTGATTTAAAATAAATAGAAACGAGTCTAAAGCGGCTTCTAAACAACCATATTTTCACTTGCTGGCGTCTAGTGGTGGCCTTCTCTTACTCACATAATAGAGAAAGACATCAATACTTACCGGCCATATATTATATATTTCATTGAAAATATGGCAAGTTTAGAAGCCACTTAAACGAAATTCATTTCTGTTTAAACTTCTGCGTACCATGTTTCATATTGCAACGGATTTTGTTTCCAACTTATTGTTTCTTTCTTTCTTTTATTTTCACACATCAAAAGTCGTTGAGTCAGAAAATTCGACGCGCACTATCGTACAAACTTCAATCTTTCTTCTAAAAATAAATATAAATGTGAAATTTATTTGAAAAGGTCAATGACATAAACTATAACATACGCGATTACTATTTCTAATGTGTGCAAAATTGTAGATTGTATATGCGTCGGTAACATTTTTTCTTGCAAATTTTTGAGGAAATTAAGATCATGCATGCAAGTGGAATTTCATTCATTTAGATACAGTGAAGAACCAGTAGGTACCTACTAGATTAAACAAATACATCTATGTTTGATAAATGGTGACAACTATGTAATTAAATATGTTAGTAATATATTGTAGGGGATTTTTATAGGATTAAGCATTTTAAGAGGTGGTGAAGGTGAAGAAATTCCGAAAATGGCTTAATTTTTTTTTAGGTATGTTCTTAAGAATTTTGTTGTTACAATTTGAGTTTTCACTTATGTACCTTAATTGCCCGCTGTGTACAAATCAGCATTTATCGATGAGTTGTAATGTTGACACGGTACGATATCGTGTCGTAAGTTATATCACAGTAATATGTCAAAACTGTCAACAGTGTTCAACAGTGACCCGGTTAAATTATTATGCTATAAATTAATTCATTGATTTTTATACGTAGTTCAGGCACAACCTTTTACTTTAAATACCAACATTTTAATTAGTAGAATTAATTACCGGACTTTGTGAATTATATATATTAATGAAATATATATTAATTAGTGAAAAAGAAATCGTTTGTTATATACAAACCAAAAGAGATTTTTTAAGCAAAAAGGGTGTCATGACAATTGCCACTGAATACGATTTATTAAAATAAAATATTGAGACGTGGACATCGTGACCGTGACAGCGGACATGGAAGAGAACGATCTCACACCTCAGGATACCGAAGACCGGGCAAAGTGGAGAAGACTGAGCTGGGAAGCGGACCCTGGCGCTAGGCCGGGAAAACGTTAGGTTGAAGAAGAGGATTGAGATAAACAATGTCATAGTTATCCAGCGAGTTTAAAAATATTTAATAATGTTTATTTAATAATGTTTACATCCTCCTTGCGTTATCCCGGCATTTGCCACGGCTCTTGGGAGCCTGGGGTCCGCTTTGACAACTAATCCCAAGTAGTAAGATGCAATAACCATTGTTATTTTATTCAGGCGCCTCTGCCAAAGCCTTCACCCCTACAAAAGGGCTATAAATTCTTTGTAACAATGTAAAACTAAAAACTCCTTGTACAGTCAACAACACAGCTGTGTATACACAGTGCCAAAAATATGTATACAGAACTTTATTGCCTGTACGTTAAGGTGTGTTTACATATTTGTAGCACTTTGTATTACAGCTGTGTTGTTGACTGTACTGTAATGAAGCTGTACGCCTTAAACTGGAAATTGGTGTAGAATGTAGATACAATCCGGACTTGGCAGCGTACTCTTCCGGAGACGTTGTTTATCGACCACTGACGGCGGGAGAATTAACTGAAAATAACATTGTTTACTTTTATTAAATGTTACTCTATTTGAAATACGAAGGCCCGATACTATTTGAGACGGATTAGTGAAAACAAAAGATACCGGGCCAGACCCTTTTTCGGCGTACTTACACGCATTTGTCGCACTTTCGCTTTTGTTTGCACCGAACGGGTACCATTTTGATGTGCTCCTATTTAGATAACCAAGTAACATCGGGCCTTCGTATTTGAAATGGAGTATAGTATACCAAGGTAGAAAGCGATATATTAGTACCCGTTTCTTCGAGGGCCTCTCCTGTACCTGTAACCAAAAGTGACATGTAGTTGTAGGTACCGATTCACCAATTTGGTCACATAAAATTAACTTTTTTTGCTTTAGTATGATAACCAGCTCCATGACTTAATCACCGGAAAAAAGCAAGACATTTAAACAATACAACGTTTTTTTGTTGCCTTTATTTGGGTCTCTCCTCATAAATTTGACTTAAGTCAAATGGTTGTTGGTGACAAAATCTCCTGCATCCTCCCAATTTTGGTGCCAACTAAATCAACAATTGAAGCGTGAAACGGACATAGAACGAGAGCAAATTGATTTATTTTGTTTTTCCTTTTTTAACGATTCTTTATACATATTCGAATTTGATATAGATACTAAATATATCCAAGTCATACCAAGCTAAGTCGACACAGCGATTTTGTCAGATTATTTATTTAGTTTTGACGTACTTATAAAAGTTTTAAATAAAATAAAATAATTTCATATATTGTATCTCATCTACTAAAATATTACATTTCATAGTCCAAGTAAATTCAATATTTAAACAAAACAATATAAAATGATGAAATCAAAAACTGAAACAATCGAAGCAATATGTGGCCGTCGGTGAAAAGACAATTTTGCTCACGCTTTTCAAGACCATATTCCAATTGTCGTTTTGGTGCATTTTCTGTGGGCCGGTGTGTATGGCACGTGGACGATGTTTACTTTGACAGAGGAACAGTTGAGGGAACCTATGATTACCATGATGAATCCTTCTTTAGAACAGGATCCCTGCTCCGTCCTCACATTCGAAGGCCCTTATGAGTCTCTGGGTGCCTCTCACCCTTATTGAGACCGCTCGAATAAGGGACATTTGGACCTTAAAAGTTTTAAATGAAATCTTGGTATGACCCTATGCATTTTTCAACGGAATTGAATGTAGGTATACATACTTACATATAAGTGAAAGACACAATTGTTGCTACACAAGATAATTAGTGTGTTAGTTCTATCTGCTACTCCAGGTTCTCACGATTCAGCTCAAGATACGCTTATAATGCTTGTAACTATTCTGTATAATTAAAAGGTCAGCCGCAACTAGATTAATGCACTGAGTTCTAGAAATACTGTAAGTAAATCGGCTGGTTTGCTTGTAGCAATGTTTTACCGAGATTTATTACCTATTTTGCATTCATTTAATTTCATTTAAATACCAACTGTTCGATCGTTATTCGTGATTAACCATCTCAAAATAGTACATTACGATACAAGTGCGGGAAAAAGGAAGTTTGAAATGAGTGGGGAGTGGAGAAAAATCGATGCAAGTTACGAATTTCCTTTTCGCACGTGTATCGTACGTCGTTTTTCAGTACAGATGGCTCTCTGAAGTTTCTACCTGACAAGAATTGAACCACCAGCGCTTATTAAGACTTTCAATATATAGTTATTTTATGTCAGTTTATGGTTCAAGTCTTTTTTTACTTTTTTAAAGAAATGTATTAGAAAGTTAAGTAAAAGTACAAAGTGGATGGGTAGGTACTTTGAAGATTTAAGAAACTTCATGAACACTAGAAGAATATCATCGTTATGTATTCGATTGATGTTATTTCCAAAGGATCCTAATTAGATTTGAAGTACTTAATCTAAACAGCATCACTGCATTTTAGTTACCTATTTACTTGTACTTATATCACTTATATGCAGTTCATATATTTTTATCATATTGCATCAAATTTAAAGCATATTGTTGTCTGCTTTAGTTGTGGCACGCTGCCAACTGTGGACCAAGGGTGGAGCTCTGTCAGCTATCACCCCCCAAGCTTAGGGTGCGGGAATTTAATAAAAACTGCCCCGTGGAATGTATGCCTGCTTGCCATTAACAATGCGAAAATGGGATTAGTAAATCTATGGGAATAGGGAATAATTTTGTCCACATCGTACTAATTTGTTATAATTTTCTAATTATATTTAGTGATTTTAGCCATGGCGGACATAAGTTGTAGGTGCATAAAAACGAAAATGTAACTTACTTTATTCGTATTATAATTTTCTTAACTTTTTTGTTATACCTCTCGCCTTTCTTCTAAAAAGATCCATCGCGAGAATTCGTTAAAACCATTTTATTGTCTAACCTTTCAAAGCGTAGGATGCACGATGCACCATGAATATAATTTAAACCAAATAAACGACCAACAAATTGAATCCAAATCGATTATTACGATCTAAATTGAAATCGCACCAAAGGTTGTCAATTGTCATTCCGTATGGGAAGCGTCACCGGACGCGGAGCCTCTGCCGCCAGGGATTACCAACCGTTGGCTCAGCCATTATCCACCCAGTTTGGAAAACTGAAACCGCTAGTTTATATCCAAATTAGCATAAACGTTACCTGAGCCTTTTGTATGTGTACTCGTATTTCTGTCATGTGCATTTCCCATGTTTAGAACGTCCCCTTTATACATTATGGTAGAGAATGTTGATGGTGGCCATTATTTTTAATGAAAATGGACTTGCGATAGAATAATGAGTGCAAAAAGATTTGTAATGAGAATTATAGGTACTTATATACAACTTTCTTCAAGAGTACCATATATGTACCTAGGTAGTAGGTATATAATACCTAAGTTTATGTAAAGGTAAAATACTTACATAAATGATACCTACTAAGATAGATGTGGTATATTAACTTAGCAAAGGCCAACAACGTGCCATTGCGCTAATAAATAATATAATTATAACCTCAAAATGTGCAAAGTTTTATTTAAAGTACATATTTATACTACATAAAGCATTTATTTATAACATGATGTTTGTAAAGCATTGCCCCTATTCATGTAGTCTCGTCACGTGTCAAGATAATGGATGTAACGTGTAATTATTGTAATTAGATTATAAAGGTTGACCATGACTGCCCTGTCGAATGACTGAAATGTTTTGTTATACAACCTGAGTAAAATTATTGACAGTTCTTTTAACGCAGAAAAAAAACTATAATTACTTTAAGTTTGTTTGTTTTTAGTGAGCTTACATTACCTACGCGTTCATGTAGCAGATACTTCATATAGAGATGATTCTGTTCTATTTTTGATTCTGTTCTAAATTGTAGTAAAATATTCAATAGGTAGGTATCCATATATCCTCCCGTAGATTTCGTAAGTAGAAGTCGGCTGTGGGATATGGGTCCCATTTTGATATGGGCATGGGCACGGGCTGGCAGCCTATCACTGTATCACAATTTCCTTTTCTTTCAACCCCTTACTTGCTAAGTGACACTGAAATTTACAGTTTCATGCCTACCTTATTTAGGATTAGGAATACAGACGTGAGTTTGTATGTAATGTATTAAGTATCAACTTAACATAGATGTATAGTCTCCAACAGTTACATGTCACCCAGTATGCATATGAATAGATTACATTTTGTATCATACATAAATAGACCAAACAAAATTTAAAAACACTTCTGAATTGGCAATTTGTATGGCCAACGTAATATGACCCTGAACTCTCATGTAGCTCCCCAGTCGTAAGAGACCTAAAGCCATTAAACGTAAAGTGAAAAGCAGTCGTAACGGACAAAGTATTATAAAGACGAATTAGCTGTCGGGGCTACGGTAAATCGGCGCGATTATTTTGGTAATGAATGGTACTCCCACTCGAGGTGTGATCGTTCATTCACACACGCACGTACTATTATTTAACTTGTGACATTTGGTGAGCGTTTTCGTTGTTATACGATACGACTTTCATTCAAACGTACGTCTTCTCTCTCCTTCCTTGCAGGCAAGCATGGAGGCGTGATAAACGGTATATATGCGATACTCTAATGTCTATCGAACTAGTGTGCTACTCCCCCGGATTTGGACGTAATTGGAAATAGGTTTACACAGTTTGATGTATTTTAATCACCCTAAGGTTGATTTTTTTGTTTCATTATTGTAAAAAAAAATAGGAACAAAATATTAATTTCTAAAGTCTCATGGAAACAGATTTGATCTTTTTTATGTGTATAATAAGGTCTAGTTCACGTTAAACCAATTTAGTAATGCCTGTAATTTGTTTTTACTTTAATATTTACACATAAAAGCGATATATTTCCGTAGACGCTGCACGCACTCGTTTTTTGAAGCCGTTAAAAACATAGGAAAACGCAATGGAAAAATCTGAAAACGATATATGTTAAATTTCAGGATCTGGTGAGTATGTTATGGAGTTGAACAACATGAATGTTACAACTTCGCTCGATAGAAAATGACTCCAAAGTTACCTCTTCTTTTAACAATAAATCGTTCCCATAGCTAGGATAAAAACTTTTTTGACTTGTTTTTTACTTCAATATATAGCTAATAAGATTATCTAGACGAATCTGATGAGTTTGTACCGGTAGCGTCATTAAAATAATATAATATTTACCAAATACTACCAAATCCGCAACGGAAAGATGGAACAACTATGAACCCAATTTTAAGACCTGTTACTAATCCTGTTTTTGCAAAAAAAAAAAAAATTTTGAAAAAAATTTTGAAATCGAAAACATTTTCGATGGCACTTATGGCCTCTTCAGTCGCGCGGCGGCGCTTTCAGAGGATGGACCTGTGTCAGTTTTTTCCGTGTGGTCACGTGTCATTGAAACAATGGGGAACAAAGCTTTGAGGAGGCAGAAAAAATAATTGCGTGCTAGAAAACAAATAAATAAAGAAAATTCTAATCAAAGACTAGGAAAAGGGAGGAAAATGATAATTTATATATACTCGTAAGTATTTCATTTTCATATGATGTTATCAATTGACATTTACGATATCTAAACATCATAGATTTTAGAAACCCCTAGACGACGCGTCTGTGACGTCATTACAGCACAACTTTTCCACTTGGAAAATATATGACTGATGTCCAGTTAGTGAAGAAACTTACGTATAATTTTCATAAAAATATTCAGTTGTTAGAAAGAAAAGGCGGCGGTAGGTACAGTACTGATTGAAGATCAGGTAGGTCTGTCTTTCAAAATTTGGTATAAGGTTAATTAGATCGTGCTACCCTCCGTCTATATTTTTTCTGTGTCTATGCCAAACATGTGGCCAGCCTGACAGAAATTTTGTTTGACAACTATCGCCATTTTTCCACAATAGTTAAAAGATTTCAGTATTTTAACTTCTCAATAAATTTTGATGAAAGTCCATAATCATACATTGATAAAGCTGGACATTTTTTATTTTATTTGGTGGGTATGATTACGGTACTTTATATTTACAGATATTTGACTAATTTGCAAGATTAATATGAATCCGTCAACAAGCTGTCTGACTCCTTTGACAACAGATGATACTTGATATGAATATACTTGAGAATTCAAGGTAGGCATAGAATGGTATTGATACTTTATCTTGTGCTAGGTTGTATTTTATTTGGAGGTACGGTAGTGGCGGTAGTGCCCCCGCCAACACGAGTCAAGCGAAGAGAAAAGCTGTTTTCTTGAAGCATTTTGTCGTTCTTCTGAATCCTCGAATTTTGGGTCTGGTTTAAACCAGATTAATATAATTGTCAGGATATGATATCAATAGCAACTTTATTAAATAGACAAAGTTTTAATTGCATAGTTTTGATACTTTTGATTTTATTCATATATTAAAATATAAATAGCATATATTTCATCAGTGACTGGATGTGATTTCATCATGTTTGAATGACGATCATCAAAATTTACAAGTAAGTAACCTGCTATTAGTAGGTTCATAAACAACAAGAATAAAATTCGAATCTTTGGCATGTATACAGCTTAAAAGCTTTCAATATGAAAATGAAAAAGCGTTATTTATTCACGACTGACAAAAATGTGTATTTTTAAACAACAGTGACATGACATAATAAACTTTTTACATAAAGTCTATTGTCAAAGAAGCTGAATGACGGTTACTGTGTTCTGTTAACTATGCTGTTAACAATATGTTTATAAGAAAAAACTTCTACATGAAGTAGAAAACTCGCCGAAATGTTAATCTTTCCCCTCCTCCCTTCAGTTTTTCATATATTAATTTTCAGTTTTTTTTATATATTCAGGAAAACCGTAAAAGCTACAGTTATGATGTTTAGGAGATCTTTGCAGGTAAATAGTTGTAACTCGTAATTTTCAAATTGTGCTCCTATTTATTACGGGACTAATGCTGAAAACGCAAAAAAAATATCTTTTTTATACATTTCGACTGTCATTATACAGCTCATTTCTATGGAACATCCAATTTTTTTTTCGTGGTTTCAGCATTGCACCCTTAATAAAAGTTGTTCATAATGACCTCAAAAGTCACTATGAAAAGTTTGAATGGTCCTTTTTATTTCACCCTGTCGATCTGTAGCTAAGTGCGATTACTAAGAAGTTTCGACGATGGCAGTTGGAGAACCCGAAAAAATCGATAAAATTAATTGTAGTTTAGGAACGTCCTTAAAAGCTCCGACAACGCTGACCAAACACACTGTAACTATAAATCATTAGTATTACTTACACAAATGATGAAACCTAATAAAGAAAATAAAGGCGGTGATCGTTTACCATCAGGCGATACAGCTGCTCATTTGCCTCCTATTTCATGAAAAAACTAAGAAAGCCCAGTTAAAATACGGCGATCATTGTACTGCGATCCGTCTGTGTCATGCTGCCGCGCGAATTGGAGTTCCCGTGTGCGACAAGCGAACAGAGCCGCGCGGGCGGGGCTGCCCGGACGCCGCGCACCTCACCCCCTTGGATTGGTTAGTTTGACAGATCATCTCGCCTTAACAATTTCCAAGTGAAAATTAAAAATTTCTCGATGGTAACTGGTAACAGACATGACTGTGTTATTTGTGTTTTTAAGTTCCAACATAATTTACTCTTATTGTTAAACAAAAACACTGTATGACCTAACCGTCGGTAAATATTAGGCACCATCATTACATTACAAATTGATTAAAAAAAGCATTGCAATAAAGACATAATTATGTACGTCACAGACTTGTGATCTTACTTTTCCTCTTCAAGGACTTGAACTAATGAAAATGATAGTAGGTACCAGTGGCGTAGTGTCGATAACGATACAACTCGATTCCCCACGGGTTCCCTAAAATTGTCCAGTTTCTTTAGAAGTCTATCTATACAAAACAGTTATCGAAAACCCCTCCGGCTTTACCTACGAAAATTTTCACGCCACGCCACTGGTAGGTACACTAGGTACCAAAGTAATGCGAATGCGAACTCGAAAGAATCTTTTTAATTAAAAGTAACATATTTATTTAACACAAATAAGTAAGTAAGAATCTTAGAATACTCATCTACAAATATAATAAAAACAATGGAAACGAATTATTACTAGCACGATACGGTATCGCAACACGAAAGTGTTGTGCACCCACTCTTCTTGTCTATGATCTGGTTCAGCCTAATCTGCTGGTCAAGAATATGGGCCACTTTTTGTCTCAACTTTGTTTCACGAATCTCGTGTGTCTTGATATGTGTGTTAATTTCAATGTTGGGTTACTTTTGTCAAGACTACTGTTATTTCTTTCAATTCGTTTTGATGAATCTTACCCTTCTCTTCTCTCTTGGTAATTTTTTTCTTTATCGTTTTATCAACCACGAGTATAAACGGCCAATATCTCAATATCCATGACATTTTCATTAAGGTTAAATAAATTATTCGCTTAATGTGGTAGCTAATGAGTCCATCACCCCTTTTCATAATAGAGTTTGTTCGGAAAGAGAAGAGTCGTGAAATGTATGGGGATTGGGGTCCATTACATTCGACTACTCTTTCCGAACTGACTCTAACAGTAACACATGATATTAGTTACGTGAGTCATTCATTATGACTCTTACCCATAGGGTAGGTACGAATAAATTAGCGAACTTGACATACCTGGGTGCGATCCGAAGCGGCAGATTATTTCCATTTGATTTCATTAAATTTTGCTTGGATTTTCATTGCTGTTGTTATAGCGCGGCGTATTTAGTTTCCTCATTTTTCTGAAAGCGTTTAATTAAATCTAGCGTAGCAGAAAAACAACGACATATCTGATAATTGTGCACTTCCCATAGCCGCGAGCGTTTTAACTCGATTAAAGCACTCTCGCCCACAAAGCTTTATCAACACTGAAAACAATAATCAAAATTCGTTCAGCTTAGTTAACAATAAATTGGAGACGACCCCAATGATGATGTAAAGACATTATTCTCGTAATGCGTCTTGCACAACGAAAGGTGCTTACTCCGTTCTAACGGACTATGGTCCAGTGTGGCACGGCCTTAATTCTTAAAATGGTGCGGTGCCGCAATTCGAAACGAACAGCGGACACGCGATTGGCCGAGGAATTTGAAAAAGGAAGTGTTTTATGGTCAAACACATACAACAGAATATGTTGACTACATATTTTAGTTGAACTTGAATAAGCTTTCCTCTGCTCCAACGACGATATATACCGGAACTGAGAAAGCCCATACAAAAAAGTGTACCCCTGGAATGTGTGGGCCTTGTAGGGATAAAATTTGATGGCGCTGTTTCGCAACCTGGAAGTGGCAAAAATCATATTTTCCCCAAATATTTTTGCGTGTTCCCTTAAATCGACAACGTCCACTATACTAGACACCCCAAGTAAAAAATTCTACACCGAATATTAAAGCATATCAATACTTTTGATGTAGCGTAAGTGAATCCTTAGTTATTTTTAAGTAATTAAAAAAATATTAGAAACCAGTGGAGACCTAATATTTGTGTCAAACTCCTTCAGAACGCAGACCTTACAAGGAAGCATCCGACTGACTGACATCGTTGCTAGTTGTTTTTATTATTTTGTATGACAGTATTATGCAGCATTTAAATATATAATATGTTAATAATTATTTAATAAGTCACAGTCTAAATAACACGAAAAGGTGTTTTTTATGGGTATTACACACTTGAAAAGTGCGGTGTGCAGTATTTTACCCGTTGTCAAGTTCACGATACTTTTGCTACGTCCAGTATGTTGGACGTTGCCAAGTAAACGAAGATTAAAAACAATTCTTTTTTTATGATTTTTTTTATTGTAAATCATAATAATATAAGATTTTTGGATGTGTCAAAACCTCAACAATTTTGTTATTTGGTATACTACAGGTTATCGAGCCAAATGGATAAAAAAATATATTTTTACTGAGTACTTTCTTTGGTAGTCCGTTACAAGGAAGAGCCAATTTCAATATAGAAATTTCTTATGATTTTTTTGATAAAAGGCACATGCTTATAATACAAACAATCGCTTATATGTTACTGTTTCTTATGGTATTCCGCTCGTTTAATTTTATGTTAAATATATGTGTCAAAAACGGGAAAAATATGATCACTTTAAAAGCTATGAAATTATGTCCCAAAAAAATTGGATGACACAAGTTTATGATATCAATTATTTTTTTATTATAGGATGTTCTTATGGAAAAAGCACAAGTGTTTTATAATTAGCAAAAAAAGATCATTTCATAAAAAAAACCGTATGCTGATAAAATACCGTATACTCGGCATTGTCCAACATACTGCACGACTTCTCCTAACTCGTTATGACGCCATCATTACAGCTAAACCTGGCAGCGTCCAACATACTTGACATAGGTTTTTTTCAAAACTATTATAAATATATTTTTTTAATGATTTTTCTACAAATAAAAACCACATAATAACTTCAGAAAACATATGCAACCACATTTTTTCGAGATTTTTTTTCCTTGTCGATTTAAGGGTTAATTTTTTATAAAGAATAAGGGACATTTTTCTTTATTTTAATTTTTAATATCATGATATCACGTCACATTAAAAAAAAAGAACTTTGTAGGCATCATCAGTGTAGTTATGATAATATTTAATAGGTGGCGCTAAAAAATTAAGGTACGATTTTTACTTAGTATGAAAATTGTCAATCATTTATAAATCATCGTTGCTCTGCTCTTCCAAAACGGAGTCTATAGCTCGTTTCGCTATCGCATCTCTGTGGTGGCCATCATCAATTTGCACTAAATATAATAAGGAATTTATAGGTAAACAGAAAACTGTCCCGTATAAACGTGGTTTATATAATTAGTCGCCTTCCGCGACGATGTTTATAGCCATAACACCTCGTTCAGTATAATAAACTGTATACAACTGTCCAATGGAATTCAATGCTTAATGTTGTAGAATGTTGAATAACTTTCTTTGAGTAATTGTTGGCGTAATTGTCGGTATTTGAAGCATTTACTTTCTTAGCAGCAGGAATTACATTCAAATGCAATGTGATTTAACATATTAGGTACCGTAATAATAACTTGGAAATCATATATTATAAACTCTTTATTTACATGAACATATTTACATAATTATATAAGAAACTAAGACTAAACTTAAAAGCTAGCTAATGTCTAAAATAGGCCCTTGAGGCATTGTACCAAGGATACTGGCGACATTTCCTCGCTGTATCGCAATGCTGATACGTTGAGCGAGGAAGTCGCCAGCTCTTCGGTCACCAGTTACCTCAACCAGACGCTTCGCGATTTCTGTGAACAACTTGTTCGCGCTGGGGCCCCATGGACCTAGAGTTTCTACACCAAAGGGTACAAAAAGGTATTCTTTGCCAAGACTTTTGTATTTATTACGTTTCAAAATTTCGGCACTTTCTGCCGCTGCGCCCGCTTTTATCTTGGTCCGTTGGAGGTGAGACGGTGCCAATGTGTCTACGCAGGTAGCATCCCACACTAACATTCGTCCCATACTCCAAGGGACCAAGGACACTCCATCAGGCCTCTTGCCATCATCTCTGATTATGCCAGTCGGCTCAAGGAGAGCAGGCACATTGATGGTTGCAAGGGGAGGAATATATTAGGTCCAGTCCAAGTGAAATATCCTTTGTAAATTTAGTAATCAATTACCTACCCCTTGACAACGAAGGCTATAAAGTGTCCGAACGCTGCTTCCAAAATTATATTTCATGATTACCTACTTAAATGCTGCACCAATAAATCGGTGAAATGTGAATCGAAAACAGTACAGTGTTTCCTCTGTATTCAGTGTAAAATACACAATGGTACTCCTAGTACAATCATCGACAATAGTGTGTTACTTTTCGAAGCCCGCAAAAACATGTGTCTCCTTGCTCTACAAATATGTGTCAGACATTTTTGGGGCCTTCAAAATGTATATTGCAGGTGACTGTACGACATTTAACAAGTCGAACAAAGAGCTTGTCAAGAATGAGATAGACGTTGTTTTACCGTGGGTATATGCCGCACAGGTACTTTTGACAGCATTTGGGGGAGTGTGATATGACAGATGATTGACATATGTCAAAAAAAATAAATGGAAGCAATTGAGTTATTTACTTGAGGTTTGTTTATTTTTAGTAATTTGCATTTTTATGAAATTTTTGGTCAATGACCTTACAAAAAAAGTCTTGTCTAAATACGTTCATCAATTTATGTTTTTGAAGTGAAACTTCTAATGCGATTTCTAACTAACAGCGTTAAACGTTTAACGCTCAGTGTTGCCACTTCCAACTGACAGCGATAAACTTTTAACTCTCAGTGTTCCCAACTCGAATTTTGAAAAACAATTGATTACTCAACGAGTATTTGTCCTTTGAGTCGTCGGAACCCGAACCCTTCTTGGAACATGTACACTCCCTTTTGCTGTGTACCTACTTAATACAGCAAAAGGGAGTGTACAAGTTTTTAATGGGTTGGCAACGCGCATGTGACACTTCTTGAGTTGCAGGCGTCCATAGGTTGCGGTGACCGCTTTTCATCAGGTGGACCGTATGCTTGTTTGCCACCGACGTTATTTAAAATTACGAAGTTTCACTTCTTCCGCGCGAAGGCACAATTTTTTTATTTTAATACCTACCCGAGCAGAATTTTACTTAAAAATAATCCACCTTTATCTACGTAAACCAGGGGCGGCTCACTCCGCGATTCTATCGCCGCGCTCCAAGTACATGCTGGCGGCCGCGAGTTCGCGGCCTACTCAGGGGTGGCGCGTGTTCTCACGGAACGCACGTTCACATTTTGTATTGTTACTTTACGTCGCGAGATTTTTTAAGGTTCATATGCGATGTCCGAGTGCGGAATTGCTTATAATTCTTAGTTAAATAGACATCATGAATAAAATAAATATCATAGGACATTCTTACACACATCTACTATTGATTAAGTCCCAGGGAAAAGTTCAGTAAGGCTTGTGATGTTGGTATTTCAACCAAAAGATATAAATACTGTATATACCTAGAAAGTACCCAAGACTTGAATATAATAGTATAACATTTTATCTTAATAGTATTAAATCGTTTTAATCCATAGGCAACCCTATCGCCGGACGACGCGCACGTGCGGCTCGTTTCTTTGTAAAAATTTTGTAGGCATTTAAAAAGGCGGCATTTCGTGAATATCAAAGCAGTGGGCCTTCTGTACTTGTACTCTTATATATTCTGTGCTTAAACCAATTTCCAGCGATTGTCAAACCCGTGAAAGGACGTGGCCGCCTTGTTCTCAAACTTTCAGTGTCCGGTCAAGGGCCAGTCAATCGTTTGTCTGTAAACTATTGTCTTCGTGAAGGTGGTTACGGCTTTAATTTCAAGATGACAGTTTATAATGAGATGCGTGCGAATGCCTTGACTTTAATATTCAAAGTATTAACTATTACGTAGTATAGACAATCAATTTGAGTCCTGGCTACGTAGCCAAATGGCACAAACGCTTATGATAATATCGTTATTGTTTTTTCGTTTTGTAAATAGTGTATAGCGAATGATATTCCGCTTTGTGTGGTAGGGCACAGCAATATAGCGGATATCGTTTCGCTCGAATCCAGAGCAGAGCCCAACTGGGGAAGTACCTCCGCCTTACAGAAGACCGCAGCCAAATAGCACTAGACCCTATTCATAGTGTTGTGTTCCTGCCGGTAGTAAGGCTGCCAGAGCTCAACGAGGGTGCGGTGTGCTGACGACGGGAGGACTTACGCAACTAATTTGTTCCGTCTATTGTCCTTTGAGTCGTCGGCAACCCGAACCCTCCTTGGAACTTGTACACTCCTTTTTGCTGTATACTTATACTTAACACAGCAAAAGGGAGTGTACAAGTTTCTAATGGGGTGGCAACGCGCATGTGACACTCTTTGGGTTGAACTCATACTTATAGGTTACGGTGACCGCTTTCCATCAGGCGGACCGTATGCTTGTTTGCCACCGTCGTAGTATAAAAAAAAAAAAAAATTGGTGCGACTGCGTTTCGATCGGCGGCGGCGTCAAGTGTCAAAACGATTGTCATTTCGGCTGGGCCGGCAGGTCCAGTGTAGAACCATGTCATTAATCAAGTTGTTTATCTTTTACGACAGTGATAGTTGAATGATGTATGTCACATTTATAGTGGCCTAAAGTCATACCAAGTTGACAGTGATTTTTTTAATTATGACGTTTATGTAACCATGGGAAATGAAATGGGGATATTAATATTGCTGTCAACTAGGTACTCTTAAGAACCAGTTTGGTTGACTGTACAGTAAAATTGCATGAAGAAATTATGATTGATGATAAATTCGCCATATACTTTTGCAGCTCACTGTACCCTGATAAAAAGCACCTGTGTCGTTAATCAGGCCAAAGAGCCAATCAGTCCGATATCTTAATTATTCACTTAAGATTTTACCTAGAAATGGCTCACAGATTCACCCACTTTCAACGGAAACATAAATAACATAACGGACGCATAATCTGTACAACTTAATCGCGAGATAGAAATATTATTTTATTACTTTAATAAAACTCACCGTATTGCACTAAATGGGCCACAGAAGGAAGAGAGGAAGGCCCAATCTCCGATGGTCAGATGACTTTAAAAAGATAGGAGGAGTGAACCCATGGATGAGTTCAACTCAAAGAGTGTCACATGCGCGTTGCCACTCCATTAGAAACTTGTACACTCCCTTTTGCTGTGTTAAGTATAAGTACACAGCAAAAAGGAGTGTACAAGTTCCAAGGAGGGTTCGGGTTGCCGACGACTCAAAGGACAATAGACGGAACAAATTAGTTCCGTAAGTCCTCCCGTCGTCAGCACACCGCACCCTCGTTGAGCTCTGGCAGCCTTACTCACCGGCAGGAACACAACACTATACCTGGAAGGCTTTGGAAGAGGCCTATGCCCTCAAAGGACAAGACTAGTTTTTAATGAAAAAAATAGATATATATTGTAGTTTAAAAATAAAACAAATAGATAAATAAGCACAATGGATAAATAAATAAGCACAAATAATATTGTAGATGAAATTTTAAAAAAAAATGCTTCAATAAATAAAGGCTATTTTTTTAAATTAAAATGGCGTTCAATGACTCCATGTTTCATAAATTTCATAATTGATAATAATTTATTGATAATTTAAAATTACATGTCCATGTACTACTACTGGTTACAGTGCGTGTTTACATTTATTTTATTTAGGTATTACAATATTTTAAACCGTTGGTTTCCTCCTTATGATTCCTATGCAATAAGGGTCGTTTTATCAGAATATCCGACACTAAGAACCTTAATACATTTGAAACAAAGACCCTTTTAGAGAATCAATAAATACAAGGCGAACCGGTGATCCGTAACGACCTGCAGCCGTATCAAAGTACGTACTCTATAAAAAGTTTTCTCCGGTAATATGAAATAGTCTTATCCATATTACGTACTTAGGTAATTTCATTTCGAGGTCGCAATGGGTCAATTGTTAGGTGTCGTTGGCGGTAGAACTTATGAAAACGCTGTTACAAAAGGCGCAATTGAAACAATTTTCCACATAATATTAATACTTCGACGACGACCGGTCTGGCCTAGCGGGTAGTGTCCCTGTCTGCTAAGCCGCGGTCCCGGGTTCGAATCCCGGTAAGGGCATTTATTTGTGTGATGAGCACAGATATTTGTTCCTGATGGATGTTTTCTATGTATATTTGTATTTGTATATTATAATTATATATCGTTTTCTGAGTACCCACAATACAAGCCTTCTTGAGCTCACCGTGGGGCTCAGTCAATCTGTGTAAAAAATGTCCTATAATATTTATTTATTTACTTTGACGGCAATAGAACATAAACACTGTCGCATGTTCAAGTGGCATATACTGATTCATTATTTTTACAATGTACGTTCTTATAGTAAATGGGATAAACATAAATTGTTCAATACATCTAGAGTATTGTAAGAGAGTCGGCCTATCAGTGGAGAGCATCCAAACATTTAAACAACGCTTTGAATCAATATTTTTTTATATTTTAGGAGCTAAGTACAACCGTTCACTCTCAATCGCTGCTTCTATATGAATGCCCCATTGAAGTGTCTGTTTTCCTTGACGTTCTTATACTGTTCCAATTTTAAATCAGGGACTGCCAGTCAGCGACCATGACTGCTGTAAAAGGTTTCATTCTGAATGCGAAACCTCTTACATATCCCTCCCCTTATGTTAGAAGCAGCCATTGTTCACAATACTACACCCTATCCTATCCTATTCTACCCTAACTACCGGTTGGCCCTACCTAAGCCAGGCCCCCCTACACACAAAAAAAAAAAAAAAAAAATCTCCTAACACCCAATAGTGACAGCCTCATTCAAGGTAGCCAACATCTAACGCTCTTTGCGTGGTTGCCTAGTCCACGGTTGAGACCGCCATAATTTGGATAGTTGGACTATAGCCAAGGTCCTCGCAAATTAGTCAGATATGGACTATGGTTAGGAAAACCAATGGCAAAAACCTAACCCCTGCCCATCGACTAAACCCTTTTATTTTGAACTTTCTGACAGCTAATTGTCTGTGGCCATGACTAGATGACATTGACATGACAGCTGTTAGCAAATTCCTATCGGCCTATCCTATCCTAGTCGGCCTATCAGTGGAGAGCATCCAAACATTTAAACAACGCTTTGAATCAATATTTTTTTATATTTTAGGAGCTAAGTACAACCGTTCACTCTCAATCGCTGCTTCTATATGAATGCCCCATTGAAGTGTCTGTTTTCCTTGACGTTCTTATACTGTTCCAATTTTAAATCAGGGACTGCCAGTCAGCGACCATGACTGCTGTAAAAGGTTTCATTCTGAATGCGAAACCTCTTACAGTATCTATTGGCAGAATACCATCACCATCAGCGATGTGGCTTGCCGCATAACAGTGCTAATCAAGGCATCTTTTCTCTGCCATAACACATGGCTTTATGTGGTTGGCAACTTCTTATTCACTAAGTTCTTTTTGTTTTAATTGAGAATAGAGTAGTTACCTATCTATCTGTATTATAACTCGTTTTAATTCAGACAAATCCATTACAATTTCTTAAGGCTAAATATCGAGTTAATCTCATACGAGTACCTGTTTTCCCAATTTTGGCTGGCACTGACAACTTTGTGCTATATGAGTGTAAGATTATGACACTATAATTGAGGTATTGTGAGACGTTGCTACACTAACCATGTATGGATGGTGACGGTATGTTACATCGATAAGAAGTCCGTGTTATGAAATGTAAATCCAATCATATCAATGTTACTTAGGGCTTTATGTGTCGTAATATCGAATTTGTGTATAACCTAAATCGTTAAGCGAACGAAAATGAATACACAAGTTATTATAGTATCGTGTATGAGTGTTTAACTGTTTATTTGTACATAAAGTGGAATAACTAATACGAGGGGTGATCCAAAAGTAATGATAATCAGTATGAAAGACACATAAAATGTTTAATAAAATAATTTATTTTTCTACGTAATCTCCTTCCAAGTCTACACACTTGGACCATCGTTTCTCCAGACTACGAATTCCTTTAAAAAAAAATCTTTTTCTTGACCCTCCAAAAATGCCTCCACAGCGGCCATTACCTCGCCATCATTCAAAAATTTGTTGCCTCTAAGATCTTCCTTCAGCCGTGGAAAGAGATAAAAGTCGCTGGGGGCTAGGTCTGGCGAATATGGGGGTGTTCCAGCAATTCGAACCCTGAATCACGGATGGCAGCCATCGCAACACCGGCCTTGTGGGGCGGTGCGTTGTCCTGGTGAAACAGGATGCCAGCTCGAAGTTTACCCCGCCGCTTTTCTTTGATTGCCTCTCTCAATCTGCGTATTTGGTCAGCGTAGTAGGAGCCCGTAATAGTGGTTCCCTTTTCCAGGTATTCGATCATTATGACTCCCTCAGCATCCCAAAACACTGAAGCCATGACCTTACCAGCGGAGCTTGCTACCTTGAATTTCTTCGGTGTAGGGGACGACGCTCGCTTCCAGGTCATGGATTGCTGTTTGGTCTCAGGATCGAAATGATGGATCCAAGACTCGTCCATGGTTACAAACCGACGCAAAAATGTTACGGGATCAGTTTGAAATTTTTCAAGATTAGACTTCGAAATCTCACAACGTATTTTCTTTTGTTCAGCCGTTAACATTCTAGGCACCCAACGAGCGGAGACTTTTTTCATATGTAATTCATCAGTTAAGATTCTTTGAATGCTGCCATACGAGATGCCTGTGAGCTCAACTAGATGCCTGATAGTCATCCTTCTATCTGTTAAAACGAGATCATTAATTTTTTTTACGTTTTCTCCAGTAAGGGCGACAGATGGACGGCCTTCGCGGTGTTCATCTTGAGTGGATGTTCTTCCCAAGTTAAACTCCTTTGACCAGCGTGCCACTGTAGAATACGGCGGAGCGGACTCCCCCAGTGTTCCCACTAATTCAGCGTATATATCTTTAGTACACATTTTTTTCAAACAGAAGTATTTAATAACCGCTCTCACCTCAGTTTTCTCCATTTTTGCGATATTGTTCCGACTGCTCGTGAAAAAACAAATGCAACTCTCTGACAGATACATATTTTTTATTTTTATTTTTTTTTATTTACTAAGGAGTCTTTGTGGACAGTAACGGCATACCTATTTATTTTAATCCGATGCAAAAAGTATTCAGTTATCATTACTTTTGGATCACCCCTCGTATGTCAGATTCGTCTCAACTCTATACTGTATTTATGATTAAGACCTCACACTTTAAGAATATCCAACATATGCGAAAAATGTAAGATTCAATTAATCGTGATATACAATATTTACAATACAGTTTGACAGAATTTCTCACAAAACACAGAATTTCTCTCTCAGAATTTCTCGTAGAAAAAGCAACATCTGTACTGAAATAGTACATTACGATACAAGTGCGTAAAAAAGAAGTTCGAAACGAGTGGCGATAAATTAAAACACGACCGAAGGGAGTGTTTTAAATCGACACGAGTTACGAATTTCCTTTTCGCACGTGTATCGTACGACGTTTTTCAGTACAGATGACCCTCCGAAGTTTCGACCTGGCATATAATGAACCACTTCTTGCACTAGTGCGTAAAAAAAAACACCATCTGTACTGAAAATTAAGTATCGTAGCAGTCGCCTGGTTGACGTATCTGGTAACCAGAGGGCTGGCAGCAACTTTGGCCAGCGAATAAGTCTGGCCATTCAAAAAGGTAACGCTGCCAGCCTACTGGGCAGTTGGGCACCATCACCCCCGAAGATGATCTGGGGTGCATTTTTTATTTGTAAATGTATAGGTATTCATTTGTGTAGTTTTAAGTTGTACATATTATATTTAAAACGTTTAGTAAAAGTTCTATATATAAGTAAATTGTTTGTTTTGTTGTTGTAGATATGTTTGTATTAATAAAGAATCGAAACTAGGTACAGTATCGTAGTACATACTACATACATACAAAGTTATTTGTATTTTAACTATACCACTGCATTGCAATGAAATGATTGAAAAGAAAGCTCATTGAACCAAGGTAATTCGATTCCATTGAATCGAACGGGCACCTGCGGCTGCAGTGAATGAATCCCTCTCCTGCATCTTCATTTCTATTAATATGGATTTACATACGTACTGAACAGGGTCGTCTGAAATGTTAATTGGAAGCCGATTTATTGTAGGTGTAGCTGTAGCTCAGTAGATATATGGTATACATAATGATGTAAACAGAAAAGTCGTTAGAAATAGAAAGATAAAGATTTTTTTAGGAAACTAAAATAAGCTCTAAAAATTATCAAGCCGTATAAAATTTTATTATATTTTAGTGTGATGTTGATTTGTGGATTAGAAATTTTCTGACTTTATTTCTTTAAGATGTAATTATTCTACAACGTTTTTACTATAATCTTCTTCCTTAGTGCGTTTTCACATTATCCGATCCGATATTGGATGTCGGAACTTCGGACGGATTTCAAAGACAAAAATCAAAGATGGCGGCTTAAATATATGGAATTTAGGTCCTACATCCGATATCGGATCGGATAATGTGAAAACGCACTTAGAAGGGATAACCGTAATTTCCCACAAATCATGGGAGTACCTAATAGACCGGTCGGCGGCAATAATATGTCCGTGAATTGTCAGGCTCTAAGTTTTTACGAAAGCTACTGTCATTTAACCCGACAGTTAAACTACTTAGGCCTTATTCGGATCAGTCCGGTCCCATATCGACGTTTTCCTTCAGCGTCTAGCAAATATTTTATATTGTACAACTTTTTAATTAAACAATTTTTGAATTTATCATCATTGGTTTGTTTGACGAAGCCTGCGTAATTTTGTTATCCTTGCAGAACCTTGCACAAAGGTATTAAAAATCTTGTTTTTTTTGTCAACAGAGCATGCCGCTGCCCGCGCCCCCGCCCGCTTAAGGCATGAGCGGCCGCGGAGCGGGCGGGCAACGCTGCCAGCTGATTCTGCAGCGTTGCCTCGCGATCCAGCTCACCAAGCCCGGCAACGCGCCTGAGGATTTCTGGATGTACGACTCGGGGTATCTGCTCTTCCAGGTATGTACTAACTAGCTTTTTCCCGCAACTTCGCTCGCGTTAAATTCTAAATTACGGAATGCTCTATACAAACTTTCACCCCCCTATTTTAGGGAAGTTTGGGGTAAGAAAGTGACAAAAAGTAGCCTATGTGACTATCTCTTCAATCTACCTTCACTTTAAAAATCATTTCAATTCGGCGTCCCGTTTTGCCGTGACAGACTGCCAAACAAACAGACAACACACACACACAGTTGTCAACTACTACGCTATCTAAAGTATGGGCGATCACGGAGCGGGCAAACTACTACCACGAAAAGCATTTGAACACTAAGTATACTTACGTATTTATTAAGTGAAAATAACTAACCTAACCACAAAAATTAAATTTTGAAAAAAAAAAAAAACCCTGACATAGTGGACCAATTTTCATGAAACATGGCTAAGGACACTCCTGACTAATTCAGCTTTCAAACAAAAACAAAAACTAACTTTAAATCATACTAGCTACCATGCCACAGGCAGACACACACACAAACAAACAGACAGACACGTCAAACTTATAACACCCCGTCGTTTTTGCGTCTGGGGTTAAATATAAAAAATATGTCTAACGGCGGTGTACTGAGAAGAAGGATACCTACCGCACTATACTCGTAATCTAGAGACCTACTTCCTTGTATCTTTATACGGCATTTTCCATCAACGGAAACAAATGAAAGCACGCTCAGCAATTAAATGTAAATCCACTGATCGTGGCCTTATAAATCAGGTATATTTACTGTATAAGGAAATATAAGTAAACTAGTTTGCTAAGTATCCTAATTTCTTATCACTTGGGCCTACCTGCATAATTGCTTCCAGTTATGTGTCAACTTTTATGGTGTTAACCTTAGTTAAAGTTGTAAAAAGTTATACCGCCAGAGTTCAACTTCAAAGGCGTATATTGAAGTAGTTGAATTGCAGTCCGGTATCTGTCCTAATTATAGAAAATCTTTTTGAATGTTATTTGACTGGATTGACCTTTCATTCTGGGTTGCTAATATGTAAAACTGCTAAGTAAATCTGATTTGCATAATTTTTGCTACACGCGCATATTGACCATGGTTAAGGTTGCTTGAACAACTAACCTAACCCTAACCACAAAATTAAAATTTTGAAAAACCCCCGACTGCGACATACTAGACCGATTTTCATGAAACATGGCTAAGAACCGGGAGTGTTCTACTAACTCAGCTTTCAGACAAAAAAAACTAAATCTAAATCGGTTCATCCGTTCGGGAGCTATGATGCCACAGACACACACACACACACAGACAGACAGACAGACAAACAGACAGACACACAGATAGACACGTCAAACTTATAACACCCCGTCGTTTTTGCGTCGGGGGTTAAAAACTGCATTTTAGTAAGGCGGCGGAATTGAAAAAAGTCGTCTAGTTTTGAAGTTGATGTGACTGGAGAGTATACTGCTGACAAGTGGTATCGTTGTGATCGGTACACTTTACTGAGTACGAAATAATGACTTGTCACTTTCTCAGACTGTGGGGGGGTTAACTATGACGTCACAAAGATCGCGGTCCCGGGTTTAATTTTTTTGCCAATTTGTCTAGAACCCCTTATCCAATTTTGAAAAATGAGGTGTCGATTGAAAGCGTATAACATGCTGATTAAGATTTATTATATGTGAAAAGTATAGTTTTGTTAGTTATTTTTTAATTAACAATAATGCAAAAAATACGTTTTTTTTACTCTCTTTTTTGATTTTTGTGACTCAAAAAGGCAATGAAAACGGCCACTTAGCTAAAAAATATGTTATATAAATCATTTAACTACATTATTAAGCTATCTGTTGCTTTTTGAATTTCTACGATCGGATAATAAATGAGCAAACTACAACCACATACCTGTAGGCGGGGAGTACCGCTTGACACGCGTTCCCATACATTCGGCGTCTACCAAATTACACCTCGCGCAAAATTCGTTTCAAGCAGATATACCTCTAATCTTATTCATCGTAACCTATCAATATTGGTATCATTTGAAAGTACAATTAAAGTACTTTAAGAAACAATGTCAATCATTTTCATAAAATCAATAATCGCCAGTCTGTGGTGGTTACAAAGGAAAAAAGTGGGTATGCAATTTGACTGGTTTCCTAGGTTTGATACCCTAGACGAGTTTAAAAGGGGAGGTAAAGGTGACATATGGGTTGTTCTCTGGCCTAAAAGCTATACAGAGGGTCAGGGAGAAAAAAACTAGGGTTTAAGTTTAGTTTTAAGTTATTTTTTCTTTTATTTGTTGATTTTATTGTGTTTAATTTTTTTGTAATTTTATCAAGGATACACATTGGTTTCTTTTGCTGAAAATTCCCTTTTTTATGAGAAATGTTATGAATTTCATGGCATTTTCCGATAGAGACTAAAATTAACTTTCAAATAAGGCCACATAGTCATACTGATACATAGTCATACCCTTAATATTATATAAGTAAAAGTATGACTATGTGGCCTACTGATACATAGTCATACCCTTAATATTATATAAGTAAAAGTATGACTATGTGGCCTTATTTGAAAGTTAATTTTAGTCTCTATCGGAAAAAGCCATAAAATTCATAACATTTCTCATAAAAAAGGCAACTTTTAGCAAAAGAAACCAACGTGTATCCTTGATAAAATTACAAAAAATTTAACACAATAAAATCAACAAATAAAGGAAAAATAACTTAAAACTAAACTTAAACCCTAGTTTTTTCTCCCTGACCCTCTGTGTAGCTTTTAGGCCAGAGAAAAACCCATATGTCACCTTTACCTCCCCTTTTAAACTCGTCTAGGTATCAAACCTAGGAAACCAGTCAAATTGCATACCCACTTTTTTCCTTTGTAACCACCACAGACTGGCGATTATTGATTTTAAAAAAATGATTGACATTGTTTTTTAAAGTACTTTAATTGTGCTTTCAAATGATATCAATATTGATAGGTTACGATGAATAAGATTAGAGGTATATCTGCTTGAAACGAATTTTGCGCGAGGTGTAATTTGGTAGACGCCGAATGTATGGGAACGCGTGTCAAGCGGTACTCCCCGCCTACAGGTATGTGGTTGTAGTTTGCTCATTTATTATCCGATCGTAGAAATTCAAAAAGCAACAGATAGCTTAATAATGTAGTTAAATGATTTATATAACATATTTTTTAGCTAAGTGGCCGTTTTCATTGCCTTTTTGAGTCACAAAAATCAAAAAACCGGCCAAGTGCGAGTCGGACTCGCCCACCGAGGGTTCCGTACCTACAAAACTTTTACGTTACTCACATAATTCTAAAGACTGGGCTAGGCTAGAAGTATTGGTTTTCTAATGAGCATAATTGTGTTTAGCGCCACCTCTCGACGAATTCGCGAACTAATTAGCACAGCTTGCGTGAGGTCTTTTATAATGTGAACCAAATTCAACATTTTTTATTTTATTTTAAAGTAGGTGTTTATGTAAAATTTCGTAGCTATAAATTTCAGCACCCTTATTCATAAACGTACACTAAAGTATCCAGCCGATAAAGTTCGTTTGTCCCTTTCTATCACACCAATACGTCGGAAAGGGACAAACGAAATTTATCGGCTTGATAACTTTAGTGTACCTACGTTTATGAATAACGGGGTAAGTAAGTATGGTAAACATCAGAAAGGGTGAGTAAAACAATCTGCAAGGTTCTAAGTTTTACTTAAAGGTTTTTTTAATCTAATCCAAATTTGGTTATGGTAGCTGAAAAAGTATACCTACAGAATAGTATAACGCAAGTTTCTAGCGGGAAATTACTAAATAAATATTATTTAGTAAATACATTATCTATTGTTGTATTAAGGATTTACCGAACCAACGTCGGTGTAAGTCCAAAGAGAACAATATTTATTAACATTTCGCTATTACCAATTGGCAGCTGGGATTTTTCAAGAGATTTTGGCGAACTTCGGTCTTTTACAGTAACATAATAAACTTACCCAAAAAATTAATAGTTGATAACTGATGCAACTAGCTACAGTAAAATTATTTTTTATCATGATTAACGGATTATCGATTATAAAGTTAACTATTTGATTAACGGTGCCCAGCTATGAGTATAATTAATACACTTAATTGTAAAAATGTAATGTATACGGATTAATGAATTTAATATAGATAAGTAATTATTGATATATGGCAAAACGAAGGAAATTGTTTACACCTCCGCAAATAAGTATCTAATGATAATTTTTAATTTACCATGTTACTTCACGTACCTAGGTACTTATTTTAAAAACCCTAAAAATGTCTATTGAGTTTCTGCCACAGACCACCATGTGGTTTCTGCATATATTGCAGAGACATTGCAGAGAGCGCACGCGGACACCGGCGCGGCGCCAGTGGACGCGTCTGTGTGCGTGAGCTAGGTATGCATACAACTACAACTGCTGTAGGCACCGCCCCCCTCAGTAGATCGATGCGATAACATCGATTTAAACTTCCCTATCATCGTGGCGCCCACCATACAAAATTTTTGCTAGGGAATTTTGATTCTTATTGTACTTGAGATTGAATTCAATTTCAGTTATTCGAAAAATTTTAGAAACAAAAGAAATTATATTTTATTTGTTTACATGAGAGTTAAAATTCCATTGAAACCATTATGTACTTTAGAAAGCACATTCGGCGCCACGAGGCTAGATACACTGTCACCTACAGTCCGATCGCTTAGTTGCAAATGTGTGCGTCTAGTTGACAAACGAAAACTTCGCAATGTAGTAAAAACTACTTTCATTTTTTTACAAAAACAACGTTATTTCTTAGTAATTAAAGTTCAATTTCAAATGCAAGTAATTGGCGTGCACACTTACGCCGTGTCTTGCGTGGGCGACGGTCGCGCGACCGTCGCCGTCACGTCTCATCGCATCGTCTACTTCCATATCGATAAGGTTTGATTTCGTATGCGTCGCATCGCCGTCGCGCGACCGTCGCCCACGCAAGCCATCGGCTTATCAGTCGCGGTCGTCAGATCCTTTCAATAGCAATAGCTAACGTAACGCTTGGCTTGAGTAATAAAAACTGTATAGTTAAATTAATAAAATACTTATGTATAAGTAGGATATTGAAATCTTCTTTCTTCGTTGAGCCATCACAGCTAACTTTAACTTACAAACGGTCTTAAGCACCTGCACTTCTGAAGGCGCTTAAGTCATTTTTGCTAATAAAAAAAAAACCACAACGTTGAACATTGGTCAAGTGCGAGTCGGTTTTCGACTTTTCCATACAAAGAACTCATGAGCGCCTGAACGACTATAATGGCAAAGTTAACGTTTCGCACTTTCAAGACTTTACGTATATATCTCGGAAACGATAAGAGATAGAGCAAAATGGACTTCAGATTTGGGCTTTCGGTGGCACAAATTCTATGTTTTCGTCAACAGACACCTTTTTTTGGACCGATTTGAATAAAATTTTGCTCAGTCAATTTATAAACGGTCTTAAGCGCCTCCTTTTTAGTAGGAACTTAAGTCATTTTGTACAAATGAAAAAAAAATTGAACAATTTCTAAAAAGAAAAAGACAGAAATGAATTTCTTTATACATGTCCAACTCGCTTACACAATTTTAAGACGTTTAGTAACTACTTGCAGCGGCAGTGAGTGAAATTCGTAATCTGAGTTTTTTTCTCTTAAGTCCGATTTACGATTGACTGTAGATTTCTAATAAGTTTTCCTGTAATCTACAGGGAGAGGGCTATCTCGTGTATTTTTTTGAAAATTTTACGCTAAGTAGTTTCGGAGATAAGGGGGGGGGAATGGTAATTTTTTGCTTATTTTCTTATATTACTTCTAAATTACCAAAACAAAAAATATAAAAAAAATATATTTCAGATGCTGATAAAATGCTCTTTCATTTGATATGTAACACAATATAGTTTTAATAACTTTGATTTTTAATTTTCAATTTTACCCCCCAAAAGTGACCCCTGTGATTAAATTTCATTTAATTAAATTACATGTCCGTCTTTGGGCCACAGGTTTACGTACGTGTGCCAAATTTCAAGTAAATCGGTGCAGTAGTTTCGGAGAAATCGGCTGTGACAGAGGGACAGACAGACACGCGAGTGATCCTATAAGGGTTCCGTTTTTCCTCTTTGAGGTACGGAACCCTAAAAAGAGAGTAAAAAAAACGTATTTTTTGCATTATTGTTAATTAAAAAATAACTAACAAAACTATACTTATTTGTGAAAACCAAATTCAAACTACAGAAAGTAAGCATTGTATCTCATGCAGCCGCACGTATCGTAAAGTAGTGCTGTGTGCGGGGGTGTTTGTTTACCGAGCAGCTGACGCGGCCCGTGCGGTCGGGACTACAATGACGCTACAATGCTTTGTCTACGTATTTTTGATGTCAGGGTAATACCTAGCCATACCTAGCCGAATGGCACAAACGCTCACGAAACGAAACGCTCGTAGATATCTATCTCTATCGCTCATGCGTATTGGCGCGACAGAGCCAGACTACTTTTCACGACGTTTCGTTTTCGTTTCGCGTCGCAGAAATGCCATTCGGCTACGGCACCAGAGGACCGATTATTGAATCTCGAACGCATGAATTCGCCGTTCTAAAGTCGTAGCATTACGTCGTTTTCCACAGACTTGAAAATCGGTCCCCTGAATTTACATATCATTGGATATGATGTAGATTAAATTTCGTTTTCATATAATAAGTTGTGTTTATAAATAACCCGCTTTTTCCTGCGGCTTCGCTCGCGTTCAATTCGAAACTCCATACAATATTTCACCCCCCCCAGTTTAGGGAAGTGAGGGTTTAGAAAGAGTCAAAAAGTAGCCCATATCACTCTCCATCGCTTCAACTATTTCCACTTAAAAAATCACGTCAATATCAATACGTCGCCCCGTTTTGCCTTGAAAGACGGACAAACAAACAGACACACATTACACACACACTTTCCCTTTTATAATATTATAGTATAGATTTACTTACAAAGGTTTATTGAGAAAATGACAAATATTTTCGAAATCTAGGTATTTTGTATATAAATTTACAAGAAAGTAGAATTCATTAGTATGTTTAATAAGCTCTAATTTTGCACACATTCGTTATATCTTTTATTCTGAGCTTTTATTTCACTTATTAAATCAGATTTAACCGGCAAACCTAAAAATAATGAAAACAATCTAAAAACTTCCTGCTTCTTCCCCGATTGTCCAAAGTTCTCTCAAAAAACATTTCGACTGGCCACATAAACAGTTCTCAGCTGTGATGGCTTACGCATGCCCACTGCCCAGGGTGAATAGCCAACGTGCCTAATATCGTCAACAGTCCGTAGCGAATGAAACACAACCACGAGTACACGAGTGAACACATTATTGATTTTATTTGGTCGCACGGGTACTATATGTAATGGAATCACTCTATCTGTTAAAAAAAACCGCATCAAAATCCGTTTAGTTTTAAAGATTTAAGCATACATAGGGACATAGGGACAGAGAAAGCGACTTTGTTTTATACTATGTAGTGATTTATTATTCATCATGTAGGTACAGGAATTTAGTGCACAATTTTATTAGGGTGCATTGGGATAAAGTACTACACGATTGTAAAGTTCACGAAATATAAAGCTAGTGAGCAAGGGCAGATTCAGCTTCGTACTCAGGGGGAGGGGGGTCACGTGGTCAATGTATGGCCAACCTAGGCTCCAACCTGGGCCCTCATTATAAACGAGATCGGTTTTAACGCTAAAGTAGGACGCCAATGTCTCCATCACAGTGGCATGTAATGTAACGTAAGAGTGACACAGATTGTTAAACTACGCTATGGATTTTCCACGATTGGCATGTTGGCTAGGCAGCTGTGATGGCTCGCGTATGCCCAGTTTACACTTGTTTATGCTACCTCTACGTTAATTAACGCTTTCAGATGAAACGCTGTTTACACAATTCGTTTCAGAACAGCATGATTAAATTACTTTGTGAGGTAAATCTAATCGATCTAAATTGTTGCAAGTGTAGATGCGGTAGGGTAAATAATATGCACTGAATTTAACTTGTTTATTATTTACTACACATCAATATAATATTATAGAAGGAGAATTGAGGTTATAAACATCGAGAAGAAAATTAAATGTATCTATCTGTTTCACATGGAAAAAAGTCAACAATGGTATCCTAGATACCATAAGAACCGACTGCGCCTGCGGGCGGTTATCTAATATATAATAAAAAGGTCGGTCTGTCCGCGAGTAAAGAAATTTAAATGTGGTAACCTACTGAAATTTTGATACATTATTTGTTGTGCCGAATTACTTAACAACGGAAATTTACACAAGGTTATAATATAAAAATACAAATTATATACAAGAGGTAAATTCCGACCCCACACAAGTAAGTTATGTGAACCTAATATACATATATTTCTAATAAATTAATCAAGAGTCCTTCAAATCAAGACTGAACAGGCATCTTCTGGGCGAGCTCACTCCATCGTAGGCCACGTCTTGGCCTTTGGCTAGTCTGTGGCCAAGAGTAAGCCCATTTATAATTAAAAAAAATACTTTATTCTTTTAGGGTTCCTGTCAATTAAAGGAAAATAAAGCTTCACTGTATACAAATTTTGGCGTGCCACAGAAAATAGCCTCACTTAGGACAAGGAAACAACCTTCGGGGATTGGGGGGGTTACCATGAAGCCACAGAATAGGATACCCGCATGAGCCGTCGATATGCTATACCAGTTAGTACTTTATACTTAGAGGTACAAACGGTTCCAATAATACAACAAATATTATTATGATTGAAACGCCGGTAGACGCCTGTCAGTGCTTTACGAGTAAGTTAATTCATATTGGTTATGCAAATATTCAGCTAGCCATTCCGTAAACGTCTGAATTGATGGCTGCCTTAAATCATTTACAGCCCTAGCCGAAGCTGACCAGTAACTAAAACGCCGTTAGAATGTATTGTTGTCTTTTAACTTTATCAGGATACAGGCCCCATAGCCGAATGGCATTTCTGCGACGCGAAATGCCACCGAAACGCCGCAGAAATGTAGTCTGGCTCTGTCGCGCATTGGCACGTATTGACGCAAGAGATACGAGGCGATAGATACTTGTCGCTTAGTAAATAAAAATGATTTCTATTCACTTGCACTCACAGTTGCACTAATACTAAGCACTTGTATAAATAATGTGTTTACACGTATTAACAAGTATTAGTGCCACGCACACAGCATTAGCTACTAAGCCCGTGTAAACCCAGCATAAGATACCTTTTTTTTTTAATACTTCGTCGGTGGCAAACAAGCATACGGTCCGCCTGATGGAAAGCGGTCACCATAACCTATGGACGCCTGCAACTCAATGAGAAGGATACCTTGCACTAAAATATAACTATGAGCGAGACGCTATTACGATTCTTGTCAAAATGGTACCATATTGTTCCGAATCATATTTTCGAATCGGCCTCCTGGAAATATCCAGTTAACCCCGATAAATCAAGTGCATTCGGTTGCAGCGGCCATTAGTTGTAATGGAGTAATTAATTCGATCGTTGCCGTCTGTAATGCGCAGCTTGTTTGCATTAGCCGGCTTATTGATTTTTGATCTTGATTGGTTGAGCTTTGTTGGTGCTGTTTTCGACTAATTAGGTTATTGATTCATTACTAACGTATACGTACATTATCATGAATGTCGTTTTAGTGAGTTTTCACAATAACCGATCCGATATCGGATGTCGGAAGGATTTCAAAGGACAAAATCAAAGATGGCGTCTTCAATGTATAGGATATCGGTCCTACATCCGATATCGGATCGGATAGTGTGAAAACGCACTAGATTTCAGATTAAATTCTTCATCATCAAGTTTCATCATCATCATCATCATGGTCATGAATTTTGTAATCAACTCCTCCAGAAACCAATAAAACACAGTACACCAAGGACATTTTTTGGGACAAAGTGCATGCCCACCAATTAGGTGAAGTAGCATTACAGGCTATGTTTTATCCTATTACCTGTAAGTCACACTCAGGGTCGTTCTGAGTTTTAGCTACAAACTTACGTTTGCTTTAAAACTAAGCTGAAGAAATACCTATGTCAGCACTTAGCACACGTTTTTATACGTACTGATACCACAGGAAGTCTGTTATCTGATCATTTCACCTAGAAGGCAAACCTGGCCTTATTGAGATTATTACGTTACGGTGTCTTTACGATGAAACAAGCCACGATGTGAAGACACCACCACCAGCTTGAAAACACCACACGCCCTTACCACTAGGCTACCAACAACGCTTCACTTAAAAAAAAAAAAACACGATTTCATGTATGTAAATGCAGACTCAAGACTACATGTACGCTTAAGTCATTAATGCAATATAACTGTATTATGCGGCCAACCGGCAGCAGGTAGGTAATTATAAATTACCGAATGTACAATTATAAATTACAGGACGTCTACAAGAGGTCAGAGGCATGGCGATCTTATAATAGCCATTACATTGTAATCTCGGGATTGGGTTACGTGATCGAGAATGCAGCTCAAACGATAGGGCTGCACTTAGTCTAGTCTGAGATTAAAAGACTTATTAATTTTATTATTCATCAATCAAAACTTTTTGCGAAGAGTTTTTAATGATAACTCGTGCAGCTACTGGCCTCTGTGAGAAAAAGTCTACTAATCAAACGTCAAAATAACTTAAGTGTCATCAAAAATATTGTAAGTTGCATACAGTGTATATTATTAATATAAAATATGTTACTCAGTAAATAAAACCGCGTTAACCTTTACATGTGTGCAATTGAAGAAGAGGATTGTGAGACTAGTGCCTCAGCCAACGAGCGAACCAGCAGTACTTACCGGTAAGCTTATATACATATTGCCTTTGAATGAACATAAATCTATGGAAAACGTTAAAATTTGTTGAGCATCAGTTGATCAATTTTGTTGATCAACTAGCACAAAATTGCTGAAAAGTTTGTTTACGGTATGACCTCCTGTCCACACGCCAGACCGCGTGAAGATGTAGTAGTAGTAGTACTGCTACTACCACAACAACAAGACTTCTTCAGGCAACATTCGCCTTTGTATGAATGATGTGTGTGTTCTTTTTTCTTTACTGTGTGTGTTCTTATCTTTGTACAATAAAATGTATTAAGTAATACATTTTATTGTACAATGTTGCCTGAAGAAGTCTTGTTGTTGTGGTCTCTTGTATATCTACCGTACTCATCATCTCTTCACATTCAGTCCACTTCAGGCCTTTTAATAAGGGCCTTTTGATAAGGCCTTTAATAATAATTAAATATTTAGTAAGGGGTACCATTAGTGAACTATGTGAACTTGAATAGGTGCCCTAATTGAAAACCGCAGTACAGCGTGTTTAATGTTTGATCGCGCGTTCGCACGATCGATGAAAAAATTATAAAAAAAGCGGGAATTCACTTAAAAATCCAAAATTACACCATAAAGCAAATGCACTTGATTGCCACTATTCGATTAGTTAATAATCTCCATTTCATTCATTTAATACAAAATTAGGCTTTTCATTGTAGACGACGCAGCATCAAACGAGTTCATATTTTCTATTATTCGACTTACCAAAACTCAACCGTCAAGGGTGCATAACTCTTACGAAAAGTATCGACTACTCAAGTCAATGGTTTCCATTCAGTCGGAAGTGTCGGAACAGTACGCACTTCACTAGCACGCTACTGTGTGCGTAGCTGAATGCAAAAACGCTCACGAAACGCTCACAATATTTCTTTCGTAGCTATCTATCTCTATCGCTCTTGCGTATTGGCGCGACGGAGCCAGACTACATTTCTGCGGCGTTTCGGTGGCGTTTCGCGTCGCAGAAATGCCATTCAGCTACGGGGCAATAGAAAGTGCACGGCGCTGACTCCCGGGTCAGCCCGGTCTTTATAAATCAGTCCCATCATATGAGTTATGGGCTTTACTTGGTTGTTTTTGTGTTTACGATTGGTAACACGTGATAAACTTGTTGACCACGGTGGTATCTGATAGTGGATGAAATACGAGGTTTGCATTTAATAGAGATGTTGGTAGCTTGTTACTACGAATTTGACACTGACATGCGTTAGCGTGACTATGCATCTCACTCGTAATTACGGTAATGACAGCTAGAATTTTATACATATAGAAAGTAAGTGAACAATGTGACAAAGTGACAAATGTAGTGCGAAAAGATTTTCCTTCGAATTTTTCCGGAAACGTTCGTATTTGTCATGCTAGTTCAGACAGCAGTGTCAGTAGGTTAGGTAGGTACTAGGTACCTACATTAGGGTGGAGCGAATTTAAAAATTTTGGAAATATGCAATTGAATACCACTCAAAGAATGCCTAATTTTATGTAGATTCCGAGAAAAATAATTCAAAAAATCTAGCAGTGTACTTTTGGCCCTCTACCATTGATTTAATAAAAAAATATTGATATTTTTTTGTAAAATATTATTTTTTAATTTTACATATTTTTTTTACATTTATATATTAAACACCACCTTTGGTATTGGAAATGATTTTAATTTCAGTTTTTTTTACTTTGAAACATTATTTTTTCTAAGACCTAAATTGACTGTAAACTTGGATTTTTCCAAAAAATCCTATTTATATATAACTAGTTCTTAAAAAAATATTCTTAGCATGTGACAGAAAAGCTATCAATCGAAATAAACTCATAGCACATTGAACAACATAACTGTCCGACCAAAATTTTTGGTTATAACGCATCAAAGTATGCTTAAATTGCCCAATTAACGCCTAAAATGTCACTTTTGGTCATTATGTAAAAATAGGAAAAATCAAGAGAAATGCAAAAACCCAAAGCATTTTATTTATATCTAAAGATGTCCTTTCATATAAAAGACAACCCAAAAAATATACTGTATTTGTTACTTCGTTTATCGTATTTCGCATGATAACGTGATTATTGAGTTAAAAATGAAATATTGAAGTATCATTTTTTTATTATTTTTTAATAAATTTAAACATTATTATGGTTAAATTCACTTAATAACAGGTTTTTTGTATCATAAATTAATAATATAAAATAAAAATTGACATCAGAGATATTTAATTTATTTATTTTACCTTATTTTTTTTGCTCTTACGGCTGGTAGAGGGCTAAAAGTAGTACCTAATTTTAAATTTGATACCGGAAATATAATCTACAATTTTTTCCGCAACTTTCGATACCTATTCCGTTATGAACTTCTAATTTTTAATTTTCTCCATACAAGCACGCTCCACCCTAACCTACATGGTGTTTTCAGTCAAAGGAAATAGTAAATCCGATGTACTTTGGATATGTTTAGGAAAATTAACGATAGAGGGCGTGAAAAACAATTATTTGCGTAGTGGAAGTTGTTCGTTAGATGTCACTGTTACTTCCGCAAACTGGGTAATGACTTGTTTTCGTAAAATGTATAAGTATTTTTTGATGTCCAAAATTTACGCTAGATGTCGCTGTACCAACCGCAAACTAGCGAACGGCCTTCTATGGCTAATTACATGTATTAAATTGTAAATTTTGTTAATGTGAACTTCTTTGGCAAATGAGTTAGCGTTCAAATACTGATTAATGTGACTGTTTGATGAATGATCTATTTAGGAATCCCGCCATAAATATGTGGCGTTCCATGTTTAAAGGGTTCACATGCTTTATGTTCGAAAAGGAACCTTAAGGCATGGAAAGTTACATGAAAAGTTGTCGTAACTTAATAATAGATGGCGCTGCATTCGAAAATCTTGACTGATAACTCTATACCGTACTATTCAATATACTCTATGGGTACCTACGTCTTGTACTGAGACAAACTGAAATAGCATGACATGTTCGTACGTTTCCGTCAAAATACGAAGGAAATTATTTTCGCACTACATTTGTACACCAGTTTAAAACAATATGTCATTGGTGATATTGACAGTAATTCGTGAGAAAGTACCTATTGTTGATATACACCGTGTTTTTATTGAATTCCGTTAACTTTAAGGGAAGGTTCTTTAGATCAAATACAATTAATTTATCTAAGAAACTGGCGTCTTAACTCTTACGGTTATCGAGTTATTAAAAAAATAAAGATAATTACTGAATATGTGTGTGACAACCTTTACCAATTCCTAATGTTATTTGTTTCGACATGTGCCGTCAATCACTTGACACTAACTTGAATGTTATTCATTTATTATGTATGAAAACGATGAAAAAATATTTTTGCGAATTTAACTAAAAGTGATATACAGGGTGGTGATGGTGAGGGTGGTTCATGATAATGAACCTAACGACGTGTCCAATTTAACGGAAAACAAAAAAAACACCGTGATATATTAGATTACTAATCATACTACCTACAATGTTCACCATAGGTGCCAAAACCTAATAGGCTACGCTAAAATATCTACAGAGTGGGGCCTGTAACAAAGGCGAAAAATTGAACTCTAGGCTATTCTCCTTATACTGATCAACATTTGTTCGGCGACTTTTAAAAATAACTTGTATTTTGATTTTTATCACCCTTGAAAGTTTTTTCTAAGAGGTAATGTATTGCGAATTCTGTTAAGTCTAAAGTGTGACAGACAACGTCAATGACAACAATAATGGCGTATATTGAAGCTAATATTTCTTTTGTATGAAAAATTAAAAATTTAAAGACTTCATAATTTTTAAAAGTCACTGAACAAATGTTGATCAGTATAAGGAGAATAGCATACAGTTCAATTCTTCGCCTTTGTTACAGGCCCCATTCTGTATACGGAAAACAAATAACCCACGATTATTGTCCAAGTCATTCTATTCTAGTGTGAAAAACATATGACAAAAGCTCTCAAAGTTTCAATATCCTGCACCAGACGGGGATGAAATAAATCGGCTCTCAAACAATAAATCTTCCAGTCTGTTTGTTTGTCTGTTCCGATCTTTCTCCGACACCAGTGAACGATTTCCGCTGCCCCTTACGGGAAAAGAGTACGGTTGCTTCTCTATAGACAGTGTCTATTAGACACGGAGTTCCCATTTTCCTCTCTGGATATTGACTATTGAAACCTTTTTTACATGAGTGGAAGTATATTAACCATAATTATCATAGATACGCCCTTACGTTGTTTTTTTAAACATCCTTGATTTGGAGCGAAAAACATATTTTACACAATATTTCAACTCCTTAAGACCCAGACTATATTTTGTTAAAGCACATTGGTTTTTACTTTATTTCTACGTAAAAATGCAAAGATCGAACATAATTTTGTACTTTAACAACACTTTTACAAATACACCGGGACTTACGAGGCCTACTCTTAAATATGATCCCTTATTTAAAAATTGTGCTTGTTAATACAATAAATTTTATCAAATTATTAGTATCTAATGTCAATATCCAGAGAGTAAAATGAGGACTACTTGTATGAAAAGGCTATTCCGGTCTTCCAGTTTCATCGCACGGCAGGAATGCTTTCAGGATTCCTTCTTGGCTTTGTTTCAACGCCGTCGCCATTTATTAAATAAACTTTGGCATTGATGCCTCAATAAATAAAGGATGAGAATATTGTACGGACGTACGAAGATTAATCTTTTTATTCGACTTCTCATACTTGTGTGGTGCAACTAAGTTACAAGCTTTGTTTGACCAACTTGTTGCATTTAATTTTGATGTTTTTAAATAAAATATATTGTCATGTAAAAAGTGAATTTTCTCTTGCGTGATGTAAAAACCAACAAAAATTAAATTCTCAAAAAAGAGTAGAGATTAACAGTGTTGACAACATTGTGGTGCCGTCTCTTTCAAATCAATATGCGTGAGAAAACGAAACTACTTTTTTTCCAACACGGGAATCATGGTCGCGCGATAGACGATAAAATAGCAGGCCGTCCCTATCGCACTATTAGTAAGTGCGATAGGGACGGCCTGATATTTTATCGTCTATCGCACGACCATGCTTCCCGTGCAAGTAGTAAAATTTAACCCATGACCATATTTCATAGCAAAACAAATAATCATACAGATGTGTGTCGAAACACACGTCTGCCAACTTAAACAGTACACTTTCAGTTTCAGCCGAAACGGATACTATTGTGAATTTTCTTTTGAAGCATCAAACAATGAGTACTCTTGTCTATGGTTACATAAGTATTGCCTACATTTTGAGATTTATGAGGACTTCAAAAGGAAGTTTTGTAGTAATTTACAATTGGTTTTGGTGTAAAAAAGAATAGGTTAAAGAGATTCACATGTACGGATAGTGTAGCCTTACTTTGGTAGCCCATTTCAGTCAGTAGAAAATGGGCCAAAATAGTGGTGTAAAAGGCGGTGATCTTGTAGAAAATGAATTCCCGCGTTGTCCTACTGACAAGTGGGGTTTTCCAGAGTATACAATATGGTTTAGCCGATCTAATGTTATTGACACAAGTTACATAAAAATACGTTAATATGTTAGTACTTATTTCTATTTACTTTTAACTAAACTACAAGAGCCAATCAGGTATTATTAAGTATTTCAGTGCGTCAACAATACAAGGTACAAATTTAAGTAAACCTTTCAAGGTCATCATAATCATTTTTAATTTCATGCCCACGTAGAATTACATCAATATTTTAATCGCCAGCCCATCGCTTTCATAGACCAAGGGCAAGCTTTGTTTTCAATTACATCCGTTTTTTATAAATAATTTGAAATTCTACGTTAATGAGACCGAATTGACACGGTCTATGACTGTTTATTGATTATTACAAAATGGCGAGCAAATTGTGACAGTTTTGACGGCTGACGGATAATTTTAATAGTGAAAAGTCAAGGTTACCGGCCGTCGTTGTAGACTTACTTACCTACTATTACAATTATTTAACTCTATTAAAGTATTTTTTTAGGTTATAAGGTTTTTATCATAAAGCGCTGGATATACTTCTGCTTGGAATAAATCCTCTTTTATGAAGATGTTTAATTAATTAAGTACAGTACTTGGTCCAGTTAAAGTGGTATGGATCGGCTGACATAGACAGACGTAACTACATGCCTTAATACATAAATACCAATTTAAAACATGCTGGATGACAATTGGATGATGACAGTTGAAATAGATGGGAGATTCACACGAGTTTGAAGTTATGCGACACAAATGTTAAAAAAACACTCAGTTTTATTGGCCAGGCCCCGAACTTTTCACTATTCCCTCTTACAAAGAAAATAGAGTGACTTTGAATTAGGAATGTAGGTACCTATATACTCGTAAAACTTCCACTAGCTTTAATTAATTCAATTTAGTCTTATATCATTATCATTACTATCAGTACACAAATGGTGCATACAATGTTGCCCAGCTTATATTTAATGCAGTTGCAGTTACTTGTATTGCAACGTAATAGACCAGGAAAAATAGCTTGACCTGGACATAATTCGATAACCGTAATTTTCTTTTTCTGTCGTATAAAGTATCATTAGTGATAGTTAAAATACAAATTATTAATCAAATTAGGGTTCTGATTCAATTTAAAAAAAAATAAAAACGAACTTTGAATATTTTTTGATTTTATAACTAAAGTATTAAATGTAATCCGGAAAAAGTGCTTGTATTATGTTGTGACACCTGCATTTCATATAAAAACATCTAATTTTTATAAATAATTCATACAGAACTATCATTTATAAAGAAGGTTTAGTAAGTTACACATTTTCAGGCGTATTTCACTAGAAAATATTGTTAACCGTAATCCTGCAATTTATTATGAATATAATATTACGTGTGTTGATAAATTATTAAAACTTATACCAATACTTTTGGCGCTTGTTCAAAATCTTAAATATTGATAATTTTAGGAAAGGAAAAATACCTAACTAAATTGAAAGATGGTAAATTTTGCCGTTAATATATTCTTAGTACTATACGAAATCAATTAAACAACAAATATGTAAGATTCATTACTTAATTGATATTTTTCTTACTTGCGCTTTAATATGAACGTTATTACCTGCAGAATAAGGTCGTGCACAGAGTAGGTATAGCTAGTATAGTAGTAGCGGGAACGGGCGGCGAGTCGTCAACACGTGTTTCATATCAAGGGCGCCGCGTTTTCAAAACGCTTCGATAACAAATATTTCACCGTCCAGTATAAGAGAGCTCCCTTATTACAAGTGACAAAAGTCATACAAATCAATTAGTCCGATAGGTCACGTTAAACTGGTCAAGTCGTTAGCTCAATAATAGTACCTATCGAGCTTGACGAGATGCTTGGATCACAACAACGTAATATGTATGAAAGCTTGCGGCGCTTAAGACTGTATTCTTTCGAGTCGTGTGTAACGTATTTTGGCGAGGCAAATTTGAAGCACAGTGCGTGTCTGTCTCACTCACTCTTACGGTAAACCTAATGAACTGTTTCACTTTCAGAGGATTTTTGAAGTAATTTGGGTAATATGACATTGTCGCGGTGAGGTCTTTCCGGTACAAATTTATCGGTGGATCTTTTCGGATTTGTGGATGATGAGCCGATGCGATGTCGCTTCATTTTGAAGTGTCGACTCTCGCGAGGGAGTTCTTAGAGGACCGCGAGGAGCGCGTGTGACTGTTGAGTTTTTGAATGATTTGAAGTTTGTGAATGATTTTATTTTGTGTGTATTTGTGTGGGCATGAGGTGTTTGTGTTGCGAGAGTCAAATCAATAATATGAGTGGTACAAATTTTATTAGGGGGCCTCATGTGTGAGAAACTCAACACTCGAATGCTGCGTAACAATGCGAGCCGAAATCGCCTAATCGGAAGTGTCCGACTTGGTATCGACTAATCTATACACGTTGTAACATGAGAAACCAGAAATCAAAACCTGGTTTCTGGTATCTAGTACCCGGTAACCGGTAACCGGTAACCGGTATCCTGTATCCTGTATCCGGTATCCGGTATCCGGTATCCGGTAACCGGTATCCGGTAACCGGTATCCGGTATCCGGTAACCGGTATCCGGTAACCGGTAACCGGTATCCGGTAACCGGTATCCGGTAACCGGTATCCGGTAACCGGTATCCGGTAACCGGTATCCGGTAACCGGTATCCGGTAACCGGTATCCGGTAACCGGTATCCGGTAACCGGTAACCGGTATCCGGTAACCGGTAACCGGTGACGGGTCTCCGGTATTCGGTGACCGGTAACCGGTAACCAGTAACCAATGACCGTTAACCGGTATCCGGTAAACGGTGACCGGTAACCGGTAGACGGTAACCGGTATCCGGTAAACGGTAGACAGTAACCGGTAACCAGCATCCGATATACGGTATCCGATATCCGGTTTCCCGTGTTCGGTTTCCCGTTTCTGGTTTGGTTTTGGTTTTAGTTTTAGTTCTGTTAGTTTAAACAAAAACAAAACTGAAAACGAAAACGGAAACCGAAACGGGAATGGAAACGAAAACCGAAATCGAAACCGAAACCGACACCGAAACCTACACCAAAACCGACACCGAAACCAAGACCAAAACCGAAACCGAAAAAAATATTTAAGTTCCTAGAAGTAAAGAGTGACAGAGATAGCACTATAATCATTTAAGTTCCTGGTAGTAAAGAGTGACAGAGATAGCACTCATGTTAGTCAAACTCGTGGTATGTGCACTTCCCGTACACAGTAAAGAGTGACAGAGATAGCACTATAATCATTTAAGTTCCTGGTAGTAAAGAGTGACAGAGATAGCACTGTAATAATAAAATTTATGTTCCTGGTAGTAAAGAGTGACAGAGATAGCACTATCATAATTAAAGTTCCTGGTAGTAAAGAGTGATAGAGATAGCACTCATGTTAGTCAAACTCGTGGTATGTGCACTTCCCGCACACAGTAAAGAGTGACAGAGATAGCACTATAATAATTTAAGGTCCTGGTAGTAAAGAGTGACAGAGATAGCACTATAACAATTTAAGTTCCTGATAGTAAAGAGTGACAGAGAATAGAGATAGCACTATAATAATTTAAGTTCCTGGTAGTAAAGAGTGACAGAGATAGCATTTTTGTTATTTAAATTTCTGTTAGTATAGAGTGACAGAGATAGCACTATTGGTATTTAAATTTCTGTTAGTAAAGACGTAAAGAGTGACAGAGATATCACTCACGTTGGTCAAAGACGTGGTTTATGGACTACTATTTGGACCCCCCAATGTCACGCTTTTTTAATCCTTTAACATGGATTGTCACATTTAGTATGACGTAATATATGAATGACGCCTAAAGATTGAGAGAGACAGCAATATTGTTCTTCAAATTCGTGGTAGTGAGAACAGGGTGCGTAGCCGAATGGCACAAACGCTCACGAAACGAAACGCTAGTAGATATCTATCTCTATCGCTCTTGCGTATTGGCGCGACAGAGCCAGACTGCGTTTCGTTTTCGTTTCGCGTCGGAGAAATGGCATTCGGCTACGGGGCCTGAACAGAGACAGCACTATGTATCGCGCGGCCGCCGACTACGCAAGTCGCCGCGTAATTATAATAACCGTTCGGCTCCTTTTTAGATCGTGTACAGTCAACAACACAGCTGGCAAGACAAAGTGCCAAAAATATGTATAGAGTATTTTATTTCCTGTACAAGTGTTGGTACTTGGTACATTAAGGTATGTGTATACATATATTTGGCACTTTATCTTTATTCACAGCTGAGTTGCTGACTGTACCAATAACGATCAACTATGAACTTTTGTGGTTTGTTTTAAATAGTTCTATGCAGATATAGATTAGAATACCTATTCTATCGGTACTTTTTGTATAGGTTATTATAATAACTGGACAAAATAATTATAATCAGTGCCGGCGCACTCCGCGATCACGATTCTTTCGCCGAGCTACAAGGCCTTGATATATAGGATGTATTATTTTATCAGCAACAAAAATATGTGATGATATTGAATTAAGGCAAAACAAGACATATAAACGCTCTCCATTATTTCCTCCCTGGTTTATGAAGCTAGAACAATGATTTTTAACACATACGAAATTCGTACACTGAAATAAAGTGATGATACTATAAATATACTCGACATTCAAAGTCGATAATCTAGTGACGTGAGAAGTTATTGATATAACAGAATTTTGCACAAAATTTTGCAGAATTTTGCCCTTTGATGTTGAAAATGCCGCCACTCTATAAAACAAACAGACCGCACACGAGCAGCCGACATTAAATTCTATTGCACGGCGCGAAGGTCGAAAGCCGCGCCCGCACCTGGGCGTAGGTAGCGAGATCGGGTGCACGTGCGCTTACCTTTGAAATCGCCGACACACAGGTGTCGCCGTTCGCCCTCTCTTTTCATTTATGTTTCTGTTTCAATCGGTTAGCCGTATGCCGGCCGGCAATAAAGGTTGTTTTTTTAACCGACTTCAAAAAAAGTAGGAGGTTCTCAATTCGACTGAATGTTTTTTAGGGTTCCGTAGTCAACTAGGAATCCTTATAGTTTCCCCTGTCTGTCTGTCTGTCCGTCCGTCCGCGGATAATCTCAGTAACCGTAAGCACTAGAAAGCTGAAATTTGGTACCAATGTATCAATCACGCCAACAAAGTGCAAAAATAAAAAATGGAAAAAAATGTTTTATTAGGGTACCCCCCCTACATGTAAAGTGGGGGCTGATTTTTTTTTTCATTCCAACCCCAACGTATGATATATTGTTGGATAGGTATTTAAAAATGAATAAGGGTTTACTAAGATCGTTTTTTGATAATATTAATATTTTCGGAAATAATCGCTCCTAAAGAAAAAAAAAAAGTGCGTCCCCACCCCTCTAACTTTTGAACCATATGTTTAAAAAATATGAAAAAAATCACAAAAGTAGAACTTTATAAAGACTTTCTAGGAAAATTGTTTTGAACTTGATAGGTTCAGTAGTTTTTGAGAAAAATACTGAAAACTACGGAACCCTACACTGAGCGTGGCCCGACACGCTCTTGGCCGGTTTTTGATCATATTAATATTTTCGGAAATAATCGCTCCTAAAGGAAAAAAAGTGCGTCCCCCCCCTCTATATTTTGAACCTTATGTTTAAAAAAATATGAAAAAAGATCAAAAAAGTAGAACTTTATAAAGACTTTCTAGGAAAATTGTTTTGAGAAAAATACGATAAACTACGGAACCCTACACTGAGCGTGGACCGACACGCTCTTGGTCGGTTTTTTTGTTACTCGATATCTCCGAGAATCGTGGACCGATTTTCAAATTATTTTTTTAATCGAACGGGTATAACCCCGAGATGGTCCTATTGGCACCAAGTCCCAGGCGGCGCGGCGCGCGCCACGCCGCCGCCACGCCGCCTGGGGCGCGTCTTACGTCCTTCCTATACAAAATGTACTGAGGAGACGATTTTTGAATTACACTCAGGTGGCGTGGCGCGGACGTCCGTCCGCGCCCCGAGACACGCGACGCTCTGGTGTGGCCGGTACCTTACGTCCCTAACCTATTAACCGATCCGCCGCGGTGACGCGGCCGGTGCGCGGCGCGCTCTCCCAGGCCCGCGCCCGCGCGCTCCCCCGCCCCGCGACAGCCGCTCTACGACAACTTTGCACCCTTTTAAATTACTGACATTTACAGTTTCTTAAGCGCGACCTTCACAGTATTAATTTTGATAAAATCATGATTATAGTACACAAAAACCTGGTCTTAAGCAAAAAAATCTCAGTTACAATTTATACCTACTGAGAAATTCATGTTTATTTAAGCGTTAAAAATATATGTTTAAGATCGGTGTTAAATGTCTATATATACTTAATACAATGCAAATTGATATATATATCATGGTCACCATTTTTACCTACCTAGATATTCACATTAAATGAAAACGGTAAAAAAAAGTACACAATCAGATTTATTTTCTGTGTAATATCGCTAATAACTGATCGCATCTGAGTGCACCACAAAGTTAATCTAACAAAGTTTTCGGTTAACTATTTTGCTGTTAGCGAAAAGTGGGATAATGTACTTTATCTCATGATTTTTATAAGATATGAATACGATCGTCTTTTTTTTTATCTATGTACATAATTACTATTTGATGCTTAATAATAATACCCAATAAAATATCAAAAAGGACGAGTTATTGAATTATGTCCAGGGTACCTTACTTTTACTCCACACTTGAGTTCCTGTATTAACTTTATGGTCTATGGACATCATGGAAAACGAAGCAAATAGATATTTTATAGACAACATAAAATTATACACAAATCGCAAAGTTAACCTCATTGGAAATAGGAAGGAGTAAATTATATACAAACGAGATAGCTTTTGACCCTGTCAACTATATAGAAAACTGCGGTTTTATTACAAAATGTTTATAGTTTCTTAGATTGGCTGTGCCATAAATGGGCAAGGTAGGTTGTGGTCTAAGGAAAATATAATGATTTCCACGGAAGACACTTATACAGACGTGTGTTCTGTTTAAAGTAGTTCACCTTCCTAATAGGTTTTTATAATTAATATGATATTAATAATATCCCTATAAGAGTCGCGTTGCCACGAGTTGCGTGCTGACGTACCTACTTTAAAGATACAGAAAATAATTTTTCATCACACCCGCACTTTAAATGTGCTATTGCACGCAGGCGGAGCGTGAGTTATAGAAAAATCGTTCTCCCAAGTGAATAATTAAATTTTTTGTACCGTACTTAACTTTTTTACATCTATTTACATATTTTTTACATTGCGAGTGTGATGAAAAACATTGTGTGTAACTCGGGGAGTATGAATATTACTAACTCGAGTCTTTAAATCGCTCCGGCGGTTTAACTTACTCTCGTTAGTAATATTCAACTTCCTCCCCTTGTTCCACAATATACTTGAATATACTATAAGGCACATCACTGTGTCTGTACGGAGTCACCAGCGTCACCATTAATTGAGCCGTACCTATTATTACCGTAGTACCTATATTTACTATTGTCAGTTAGCAGCAATAGGTACGAGTCGTAGCGGATGAAACAAAGCACCAAAAGTATCTAATATTCTGAATATTTTTTCTAATTAAATAAATCTTTATAGTTCGCGTTCAATGTCAAAATTTCAGTTTAATGTTTTTTATGTGTATTGTGTACACACATCTCTGTTTCTTTAGCGCGTACAGCTTGGTAGTTACTTCTGAAGGGTTATTTGATCCGCTAATTTTGATGCTGATTAGTACCTACATTAAAACAGCCTTAAAAATCACTTCCGTATTTTCCATTCCATTGCTCATCAGATAAACGCACTAGTCAAATTGCGTCACCGATGGTATCGGACTAAAGGCCTAAAAGAAACGATAACTGTCGCCGCGAGCGCAGGTGGATTGCTTAAGGGCTTGATATGAACCAACAAAATTTATCTAAATTTTATTCTAAAGGCCTACTACGAACCGCTTTCGACATGTTCTATCCCTGTCACACGGACTGCACAAATATACAATAGAGAGAGACATGAACGTTGTTCGCGGTATGCCCTTTGTATCTTCGGGCGATATTTTTTTAATGTACAATAATGGCAGCGATTGACCTGCATCACACCTCATAAACGATTGTGAGATGTTAATCAAGTTGTTAGGTGATTTGTATATTTAAATAACGTTTTAAGGGCCCGTTGCATCAACCACATTTGGCAGACACATCGTCACGCAGCAGACGTCTATGGAACTTCCCATACAATCAAATTTAACGAACGCTTTAGCGGTGACAGACGGTGTGATGCAACCGGCCCTAAAAGTTGCAGTTTAGCATATGATAGGTATTTATTGCGGTTTTGCTTAAAAGTGAAATAAAACACATTTGTGCCCTTTCCAAGTAGAATATCCCAGTTTGTGACATGCCTTCTTGGGTTATTCGTATAGATGTAAGCAAATCTCGTCCTACCGATATGTGATTTATTTTTAATTATAAATGGGCCACAGACATGAATGGGACCTTTGACAAGACTTCGATTCTTTAGATTTTACTGCCTTTTAAATACCTAAATTTCACTTAGGTACCAAGAAAAGTCAATTTAATATTTAGGTATAAATAATATATAACCTTACCTATACCTTACTATAACCTTATATAAAGATTATGTACGTACAGATTATCTGCTTCCGAGTACGACTAACAACTAATACCAAGCCAATTGATTTGTTACAAACAAACCAGCATTTCTTTGTTACGAGTGCAATTACATTTCCGATCAGTGCCTAGCCAATGTCGCAATCGCTTACAGTCCATAAACGTATCTTAGCTCTGGGTACGTACCCAAATGCACAAATGCTATCGTTATCGTAGCTATTTATATCGTTCTTCCGTATTGGCGCGACTGAGCTAGTGACCGTATCATGGTCGTGTTTTTGTCACTTTCACATGGTGACAAATTATATTTTAAATTAAAGGAAAAATGAAAAATTCACACCTCCGGCAGGACTCGAACCTGCGACCTCTGGCTTTGCCGGAGCCATCACACTCCCAACTGCGCCACGGAGGCCTGCTGGATGTGTGCGAATTTATCCATGTCTTCCTTCAATTCTTAAACACCTTACGGCTCAGCCACGACATTGTGCGAATGAAAAGTCCCATCGCTTTGTCTCGCTCCAATGTATGGCCGCCGCTCACCGCTGTCGCGCTTACGCCGTGTCTTGCGTGGGCTACGGTCGCACGACCGTCGCCGTCGCGTCACGTACTTCCATATCGATAAGGTTTGATTTCGTATGCATCGCATCACCGTCGCGCGACCATCGCGCGACCGTCGCCCACGCAAGCCACGGCGTTAGACCAATGTCGTGGCTGGGCCGTTAGGGTGACGAATGACAAATGATATTAGACAGCCGTCCATCTTAGCCCTGCAGACTTGAGTTTCGGCGTCTAGCGTCTGCGGCGGCTGCAGTAACGCGACAACGCGACAGAGACTGTGTTTCAATCATCACGTAGCGTCAACGATTGTCACTTCGGCTAGTCCGGCTATGCTCTACGATCTAACAAGACGATTACAAAGCTTGCTCGTAATGGACTAATTCACTGCGAGATGTTGAAGATAATCAAACGGCTACTAAATCGTCTAAAACATCGATCTTATCGATTACGTGATAAAATGCATTCGTAGTTCGTACCGACCGTACGGGATTTCAGATACTTCGCATCGGCTTATAACTGATATTAAAAATTGAAAAACACCTCTCTCATTATAGTTAGATAGAATTCAGTAACGTTTTATTCAATTCGCATTGTAGCATGTTTTTAGCCTCCCACCAGGACGTATAAAACGAGGTTGTTCAGTCGCAAATATCCTATGAATTACCAGACCTTGGAAATATTTGCCTTAACATAAATCGCTCGATACCGAAGAGCTTCAACAGGAACCCGTGTTTTTGATCGATGCAAACTGCGAATGAGGGTTTTCTGAATCCTCTTTTCGCCATGCGGCGAAACCCGCGAAGCTGAGTCGCCAGGCCTTTCTGACAGCAAACTTTAATATCCAACAATCAATATCCTCAATGCAAGCTCTCCGCAACCATTCACTAGGCGCTTGTAATATGTTGTGTGAACTGAACTCAGATTTAACACCATGCGGTCGGCACATACCCGGCAATTTATTCCTTATTACTCGATTATAAATTGGGCATGCGTGATTTGTACAATGGATTACCACTCGTTTGTTGCGCAAGGGCCCTTAAACGAAAACCTTTACTTTATTGACAAATAAAACTTGTTACACTAATAGCTACTGTCGTTTCCCATGATTTATTTAACAATTTTGACAGTTGCTTAATAATCGGTTAACACTTTAACAGGTGTCGATTAAAAGTTATGTTTTTGATTGCGTGAGGACTTGTGGAAATACATACAATACATACATACATACATACATACAATCACGCCTGTATCCGATAAAGGGGTAGGCAGAGCTCATGAAACTACTAAAGCTTCAGTGCCACGAAAGTGGAAATAAATGTTCGAAAAATTCGTGTAACATAATAGTAATGTAAGCATAAAGTAGTAATGTGATTTACTTAGTTAGGTATTACATATATTTAAAGTCACATACAGGTCGAACGCGATTAATTAACATTATTTTTACCTTTTTCCCAACGTATGTATGTATGTGACTTTAAATATGTGTACAAAGCGCGAGAACTTAAAGTGTTATAGGTATTACATAGTCAATTATATATATTAGATCTACATTTTTTAATAAATTCTTTATTTACATGAACATATTTACATAATTATATAAGAAACTAAGACTAAACTTAAAAGCTAGCTAATGTCTAAAATGGGTCCATATTGGCTCATATAAAATTATTTGTTATAAAATTATTGTTTATACCGATTTGTGCTCCGAATGATCATTTCTCATAATTTTACTTATCATAATTTTGTTTCATTATTATCAATAGTACTACCAAGGACGATTATAAAGGACCAGCAGAGTCCATACTAAATACCGTACCCCTTGGCAGCCGTAAATCTATGTCACTAGATGTCACTAAGAGTGTCATTTGAATAAAAATGACGTTTTTTTTTTAAAATACGCACGCGGTAGTTCAACGGCATTACAAGTGATACAGTGAAAAGTATATAGATGACGCTAGGGGCCCGTGTCATGTTTCAGTCCCTGTTTACAACGCAAGCCATCGTTTTTATTTTGAATTATGACAATCATGCAAAAGAGTACCATACTGTCAAATTTTCTATCTCTTTCATTTTGAGCGTGACGTCAATGATTAGTAATATTACTTTCAATATATTTAAAATTTAGATTTTAATGAGGCCATTTCGAACGGTGTTTATGATAGATATCATGTTGACAATCAATCTCCTGACCGTCTCGCTCATACCAATCCTATCCTATATTTGAACGAGTGCGACCGAAACAGTTGAGTATTATTGAAGATTTTTGAATGTCTAAAATCTTATTGGTAGTTGTCGAAAACCCGCTTTTTCCATAAAGTGTTGGCGCGACGTCAAGTGGGTGATAGGCGTACGAGCAAGTACGCGTTGGATGGTCGACTACTATGCGCAGCGGTTTTTACGCGTACTTACGGTGACACACAATCGAAAAAGGTCGTCGAGCCATAAGTACGCATACCTGCTCGTATCGTACGTTTATCACCCACTTCAGACTGCGTTTCGATCGGCGTTTAGCGACAATGATTATCAGCTGGCTTCATGGCTTTACGAACCTTAGCTCGGACCATCGAATATGAAACTTATAAACTTCTTTATACACAAGGGTATACAGAAGTTTATAACCAGGTGCTCCATGACACCATTGCACCAATCTGTCGCCAGCACCGCTACACTTCAACGGCCAAGTCACACAACATCCATACTAATATTATAAATGGGAAAGTGTGTGTGTCTGTTTGTTTGTCCATCTTTCACAGCAAAACGGAGCGACGTATAGACGTGATTTTTTAAGTGGAGATAGTTGAAGGGATGGAAAGTGACATAGGCTACTTTTTGTCTCTTTTTATATCCCCCCACTTCCTTAGAATGGAGGATGGAAGTTTGTGGAGAGATTTTCGAATTTAACGCGAGCGAAGCACGGGCAAAGGCTAGTTAACTATAATAATAAAGAAATCGCAGTAAGGAACTTTATGTAGCTTCATTACTTTTTAGAGATAAACAAGCAGCTCCATCGAGACGGCTATTTTTTACAGAATGTTTTTGGTGGGATATACATAGGCATAGGTATATAACACTAACAAGGTATCTATTGTCTTAGTCCGTTTTCACATTATCCGATCCGATATCGGATGTCGGAAGGATTTAAATGGAAAAAATCCAAGATAGCACCTGTAATGTATGGGGTATCAGTCCTACATCCGATATCGGATCGGATAATGTGAAAACGCATTTAGTCTCATTAATTATTACTTATGTCAGAGTTTCACTAATTAATTAATTATTTCCTTTTATTAATTTATTATCTCAGTTTAGGTTTATACGAGTACCAAACGAGTAGTATACGAGTAGAAAATATATTACCAAAACAATACAAACTATCATTAATTTATTATGAAAACGTAATCCAAAGATTCCAAAGTGCCACACCTGGCGGCTTAACTATCCGCGTTGTGTCCAAGACGAAGCCTGACCGACGAAGCTAGCAAGTCTCTCTACATGTTAGCTGGTTTGACAGTACCATTCACTGTGATTAACTGATTACTCAGATTATTATAAGCAAAATGATCTTCGAATGAACTTTCTGGACAATTGAGATGCATGGGCGCAGTCGAAACCAGCTCGCCCCTTCAGCCGTGTCCCGTTGAAAATCGGAAAGATTCTTTTCCTTATCACATTTAATGTTTACAAATTGGATTCGCCTTCTGTCACCTAAACTGGTAATTTTATGTCATATTATGTAATTTTAGGTCATTGGTCATACAATTATTAATTTATACAGTTATTAATTCTGTATCTCTACTCGCATTGCTGCTGCGATTCTAAAATATTTAATATCCATATATTATGAATATTCAATAAATCATACAATGACATTTGTGATGTGACATGGATGTCAGATGTCACATCTGTTGGCACAATGATTGCGTTTTGTTGAACGTATTTGAGCTCAACATATAGGTTTATTATCACTAAGTATATTTATATTAATGAACAACGAAACGGATGTGACATTTTCCTAGTCCACCAACGTCATCTAGTCATTTTATTTGACAATAATTAGACAACATGCGAACAAACTTAGCCAGTGAAGCAGTCACAACTAACGTCGAGGCCGACCAAAAAATATAATTTGTAAAAATTGTGTTTTGAGCCAATATTTTGATATTAAAATAAAGTTTTTTGATAGTTATTCATAGTATAATATAAAAACAAGTAAAAATATGCGTGAAAATATGTTTTTTTCCACTCCCGGGTTACGAAACAACGCCATCTAGTTTTAAAGCAAAAACTAAGCTTTTTTCAGGGGTACGCTTTTTTGTATGGGCTATATCAGTCTAGTATTAAATGGTCCTTGGTACTACTATCACTGTTCATAATAATCATTTAGTCGAACATTTTTAATCATAAATTCTATACAAATATTTAATAACATTCATAATTTTGTGTTTAAGAAAATCATTCATCATAAAATTATTTAAAAAGTTTTGGGGAAGTTCTATGAAAAACTTGTGCCATTTATAGAAGCGCACTTGAAGCTTTTACAGTGACATATACAATTTACATTAAAAGTCGTTTCTGGTTCGCTCACGGTCAACCTAACACGCTCCTCCTCGCTACGCTCGTCGTCGCACCTAACTGGACTGTCACGTGTGATGTCTGTTCTGTTAACAATAATATAACGATAAATTATATTACTCGCAATCGTTATGATCAATAAGTATATAAACATAAACATTAGTATAAAACGTATTTATGATGAATGACATTATAAACATAAGTCATTCGAAGTTACGATAGTTATTAACATAAAATTGTTATAAATCTTATACTATTAAACGAGCAATTCTTGTATATTTATTTATTTATTTATTTATATATACCGACGATTTTGGAAACCGCTCTAACGATTTCGCTGAAATTTGTTTTGTGGGGGTTTTCGGGGGTGAAAAATCGATCTAGCGTAGCCTTAGATCCCGGAAAACGCGAATTTTCGAGTTTTCATGAGTTTTTCTTTCGCATTTGTAAACTTAAAATATGGTCCTTAATTTCGCCGCGCGCGCATCGATTCCGCTTAGCTCAGTCGCACGAGGTCGGTCTAATGTACGCAGATAGATCGTAGGTAGGCAGATAGACCCTGACAGGGTTTCGAATCCCGGTCAGAAATTAAGTTTTTGTTTTTTGTCTTTTTTTTTGTTTTTGTATTTATAAGAGTTTTTTTTTTATCTAAAGACGTGATATATTAAAATAGAACCGAGCGAAGCTCGGTCGCCCAGATATTAATGATCGTTATAATGTAAAATTGTATGAGAAACATTTTCGGACTATCAATAATCTTTATAACAATTTTATATAAACTTTGGCGCACTCGTCTAAAATAGGCCCTTGAGGCATTGTACCAAGGATACTGGCGACATTTCCTCGCTGTATCGCAATGCTGATACGTTGAGCGAGGAAGTCGCCAGCTCTTCGGTCACCAGTTACCTCAACTAGACGCTTCGCGATTTCTGTGAACAACTTGTTCGCGCTGGGGCCCCATGGACCTAGAGTTTCTACACCAAAGGGTACAAAAAGGTATTATTTGCCAAGACTTTTGTATTTATTACGTTTCAAAATTTCGGCACTTTCTGCCGCTGCGCCCGCTTTTATCTTGGTCCGTTGGAGGTGAGACGGTGCCAATGTGTCTACGCAGGTAGCATCCCACACTAACATTCGTCCCATACTCCAAGGGACCAAGGACACTCCATCAGGCCTCTTGCCATCTCTGATTATGCCAGTCGGCTCAAGGAGAGCAGGCACATTGATGGTTGCAAGGGACCGACGGATAATGTCATTAAGCGACGCATGTCTCGAAAAACGGCCTGCACTTTTTTGACAAGATAATCCATGGTGTCCCAGTCGGTCCACGTCCGTGCCACAAGAGCATATGTGTGGCGTACACACCGAAACCCCAAGTCACAGGCCAATCGCCAGTCTAAGGGAGGTCGGATCCAAGAAAGTACCAGTGTTTGGTGAGGGATGGGCATGTAGCCAGTAACCGGCTTCCCGGGCTCCGACCGCCAAAAGCCTCGCGTGTTCTGGACCTGTGAAGTTGTTTAGAAGAGTATTGTAAGCTAAATCACAATAAATATTATCCCAACTCCTTTGTGATTTTGGATTGTCTGGAAAGTTTTTGCCTGGGCAGCCAATTTTGAAAGCATTTCTGGCATCCTCAAAGCCCGCAATCTCATAGTTTGTGGGCAAAGCCCTTAAGATATTTCCTATGAGATTTGACGCGCCATGAGTAGATGCCAAAAAGGCTGGGGAAGCGACACTGGTAATTTTGCGAATACCTAAACCACCAAACCGAATAGGAAGGGATGCTTGAGACCAGGAAGCCTCACTCAAATGAATATTTAGGATTGTCTCTAAACTAATTTTGATTAAATCATCTATGGGTGACAGTAAATTTTGATGTTTCCAGAAAGGACAGCAACGGAGCACATATGTAAATTTAGGGACAAAAAGACAGAATTTAAGAATTACGAGAGCATAATGAGGGCTAATTTCGAGTAACCGATCAGTGTGACTTTTGAATTTAGATATGGAATTAGAAACGTAACCGGGAAAAGATTCTTCAAATACGGGAGAACCCAGGAGGCTAAGGGAATTGGCAGGGTGCAAAGCGGGTGGAGGGGGTAGCTAAAACGATCACAGCGCTCACTACGGCCAAAATTGGCATCTTAGTCGCTGACTTGCGCTGTCAAATCCATATTGCAGTAAACATTTTCATGTCGTTTTTGAGATAAATTTAATACGGGCCCAGTAAAATTTGTTATGGCGAATTGTAATAACTCCAAGAAAAGTAGCGACTAAATTCTAGCTATTTCCAAGACCGTGGTGGAAACGAAACCACCGTTTAAGTGAATAGTTGCCGTAAGAAGAAAAGTGTCGTCCAATCTCTGAAGTTTTACTTAAAGTACGTAATCATTTGACACAAGTATTGAATTGAATTTACGGTGAATTTATAGTGCAAATTTTATTGGAGGTAGAAAAGCCGACGTGGAAGCCAATCCCAGTTATGTTCGAAAATCATTTTATTTGTTTCCTCATCTGTGCTCCTGTTTACAAATCGAAACGGATTGACGAACATGCGTTAATATCGAGGTTTCAATGGGAAGAAGGAGCACGAGAACAATAGAAGCAGAAGCAGTCCATCCACTGAAGGCTTATCACATTTTAAATAAAATTCCTGAGAACTTATTTCATCGCATTCATGATTGTATTTGATGTCATATCTGGTAAACCTCCAATATTTTCAAGTAAATGAAACAAGTTTTTGTAATGTATATTATAATTAAACGTTATTATAGCTAGTTTGTTTTTATTTTACAATAAACCCTGTACCCTGCAATGATACTAAACTTATAATACATAGATAGTTAGCCTATGAAAATGACAGGATAGCAGTGAACTGATCAACTATTTCAAAAACCAATGATTTATTTATACATTATTGCATATAAGTATAAATGGTGGAATAATGTCTTCAATCTGTAGAAAATGCCCAGCTAGCACCAATTTATTGCCTTTATTCATCGTCTCAGGTTGGAAAATGATTTCGTGAGCGATGGCACGAAACCCCGTTTTAGTCACCAGTTTGTTAATTTCTCACTGAAAACAACGATTTTAATGTTATTGGCGATAATGTTGTAACCACCATCGTCCAAAATTGTCTAATGTAGTAAAATAACACAAGATTTCATTAATTTTTCACAATGTTTACTTACTTCTCGCTTGGCAGCGGCTACAATATTGTCACTGTCACGTGGCGTTGTCGTCGCGCACGGTCCCAATACTTGTCTACTATTTTGATATTGGGGGCCAGAACGTCAAATTTTGGTTTAAAATCAGATCTACATTAGTTATGATTGTAGTGAATGATCGTTATATTCGTCATAAATTGCTAAGTAAATTTAATGCATATTAAGACATTACTTCTCCATGGGCCGTGAGAATAGTACAATTGACTAAGTCTTAGGTACAAGTAACATTTTTGAATGATAAATATTTGATTTGTAATGTTTTTTCAGTTAGTGTTTTTTTCCCGTTGTTGTTGTAGCAAAAGTTATTGTGTTTGACACAGTTTGATTAAGCATCCTGTTTTGAAATCGTTGCCACGCTAATGAAGTAATTTCACTATTTTCAATTTCATCATATTACATTGATTTTCTGAAATTAGAAGAGAAATCTAGGCTTCTCGTTACACATCGTAATAAATGTCAGAATTAATTATATTTAGGTGTATTTTGCAATAAAATTGGAACCTCTAGTTTGTATTACTAGTTATTGCTGCAGAAAATTTAATTATATTTACAATAACTTTAACTGTTAACAGTAGTGATTTCCTAAAGAATCGTAGGCCAGTAACTTAACCCTGGGCTATTAATGATTATGAAATTTTACTGTATATTTATACACCCACGGCTTTTTAACGCCTAGGATTTTCATTCAAATATGATCTTTAAATCTTATAATTTTAAAATTCTTAGTCAGAAAGCTGCAATTTATATGCTCTTATAGGTAAGCAGTAAAAAGTCAAATGACATCTATTTATTCTAAGTGATATTGCTGTTTAGCTCACATTAAATACGTATTCAAATGAAATATTATATAATTTTACCTATGGCTATACGATTACTTGGAAAATTATATTTATGTATCATAAACTATGTACATACCTAATTATTTTTGTATAATACAAGCTGTTTTTATTGATTTCTGTTATCTTTCAGGGAAAGTGCTTTATGTCAAGTCAAATAATTAGATCATTAATTTAATTACTATACGTGCAAATCATAACCCTTACTACTTCTTAATGTTATTTATTGACCAATTTATTGTATATACAACGTGTTTCCGGTATCACTCAAAACCTCAGACACCCCAAATGATTTTTATTTTTCTAAACTCATCTAGAGTATTCATCTTTTAATCTGATGATTACTTTTTTTTAAATTGAATTTTTAATTTTCTGTACAGCTCTACTTGACTTTTAGCTCTACACTCAATAAAATAATTGCTAACTACCATCATAAACCATTAAACTATTTATTTGTGTACGTTACTGCAACGACATAAGGTTTACCAATAGACAGCTAAGATGTCACTGTAAAACACTTTAAAGCTTTGTCACAGTAAACTTCAAATTGGACAGGTAATCGTAAGAGTAAGCAAATTTAAACCCAATATTTGACGACCGGTCTGGCTCAGTCGGTAGTGACCCTGCCTGCTGAGCTGCGGTCCTGGGTTCGAATCCCGGTAAGGGCATTTATTTGTGTGATGAGCACAGATATTTGTTCCTGAGTCATGGATGTTTTCTATGTATATAAGTATGTATTTATCTATTTAAGTATGTATATCATCGTCTAGCACCCATAGTACAAGCTTTGCTTAGTTTGGGGCTAAGTTGATCTGTGTAAGGTGTCCCCCAATATTTATTTATTTATTTATTTATTTATTTATTTATTCAAAATGACAAAGTTGTAATTAGGTACGAGTTCAATTTGTTATGACTTATGATAAACATTAACATTAAACTGACAAACAACGTCAAACTCGTAGCGGAAAAAATAATCGTCCAAGTAACCAGTCAGTATTAATACCGCCAAATACTGAAAAAGGTAAACAAAACCTCTAGCAATGCGATATACACAATGTTGTATTACGAATACAATAGAATAGGCACATAAAAAATAACTAACAATACTAATTTAAATAAAAATATTACCCCTATCAAGATATAGCTCAATCGATTCTACTCTCAATTCTGAACAAACGGTTTTCAGGTTTTTAGTGTTAAGTGAAACACGGTGTATATGGAAACGAAAAAAAAATATTTTTTCGAAATTTACAAAAAGCGACATATCAGGTGGTTCCTGTTAATAAATGAAAGTGAACGACGTGTCGAATTTAAAGGAAAACAAAAAAAAACACGGTTTATTCATAGTGACTTATCTGTAGAAAGGAGGAAGTCGCCATCTCTTCGGTCACTAGTTACTTCAACCAGACGCTTCGCGATTTCTGCGGAAAACTTGTGCGCGATGGGAATAAGCATTTCAACGCCAAAGTCACACCTCGGACAATAGCGATTAAATATATGAAACTAAATAGCTAGGTGAACGCGTACCATGCTTGAGTGATATATGTTTTTGACAGGCGGTAACTGTGAGGTAGCCGAGAGCGGGTGAGCGGCACTTTCAGCGGGGAGCGGGAGTGGCCATACTGTACGATAGTACTCTTTGGGCCATTTTTTTCAAAGTTGTCCACCCCACTTTTTTTTTGGATTTGGAAATTTTTATGTGTTTTCCCACAGAATCGCGGGCTCTTTCAATCCTAATAGGAGAAAAAAAGTGTCCCAAGGTTTTTTCCCATTCCGTTACCATTTTTTCATACATTTTGTATGGCGGTAACGGAATGGAAGGTTCGAAAAAATGTATGGAAATCTTGGGACATTTTTTTTCTCGTATCAGGATTGAAAGAGCTCTCGATTCTGAGTATAAATCGCGTAAAAAATACCCATGTTAAAAAAAGTGGGGTGGACAACTTTAAAAAAAATTACCTCTTTATCATACTGTGCCAAAGTAGATTAAGTTAGCTATTCATGTATTTATTTCTTATATAATTCAAGATTGACGCTAGTTGACCGCATATAATAAGCAATAACTTGGCAATTAGTCTGCCAGTGATTGGATAGAAAGCCTTTCTCGGTCACGATTGTGATTCGTTTGATATCGGCGTCCGCGCAATTACAACTATTGTTGTTGAATCTTTTCTTATCGACGCTTTTGTATGGGTAATTATTCGCGGATTGAACGAAATAGGATTTATAATGGACTAGCGACACGCCCCGGCTTTGTACGGGTACTATGCATAGGTATAAAACTTCTTCTTAAATTACTTTATCTGTATCAAACCCGTTAAACATATAAAATCGGGTCAATGACGTAAAATTGTCGAAGATCGCTGGACTCGCGCGCGCTCATTGAAAATGCTCCTCGTTACGGAGCGGAACATGTCGAGCTATCTTCGACAATTTCACGTGAGTGACTCGAGTCAGTGTCACATCACAATCGGGTTTTTTAACCCCCGAGGCAAAAACGACGGGGTGTTATAAGTTTGACGTGTCTGTCTGTCTGTCTGTTTGTCTGTCTGTCTGTCTGTCTGTCTGTGTGTGTGTCTGTCTGTGGCATCGTAGCTCCCGAACGGATGAACGATTTAGATTTACTTTTTTTTTGTCTGAAAGCTGAGTTAGTCGGGAGTGTTTCATGAAAATCGGTCTACTATGTCGCGGTCGGGGGTTTTTTCAAAATTTTAATTTTGTGGTTAGGTTATTTATAAATTAAAATTATGAGCTTACTCGTGGCCACAAACACAGAATGTAGTTTTAAAGATCTAAGCATATTAGAATCAGACAGACAGACAGCGAGAAGTGACTGTTTGATACCATGTAGTGATGAAGCGGGAAAGTATTAGGATAAGTCGCAGTGTTAATATTCATGATGTCATGCAGTTATTTTATGGACGTCTTCAAGTTACTTTCTTAAATATTATGCGGGTGAGAAAACTAGAAAATCGTGTAAAAACTAGACAGCTCCTAGTGTTAATCATACAACACTTTCATTTCAGAACTTTACATATCGTTTTCCATTAAATTAGTTTAGAAATACTGTGTTTATAACCACCTATTACTCCAAAATTTTGAATGGACTCTATGATAAAGTAAAAATAATAAAATATAGGTAACAGCTGGTAATTAGAACAACCAAACGTAAATGAGTCGTTATAAAGTATCAGATCCCATTCATTTTACGCTTACCGAAACGTTTTCTAATGAAGACAATGAAGTGTACATTAGAGCTTCTACCGTGGGTTCATGACATTTTAGTGTCACTGCCATGATGTTTGCGCCATGTTTGCGCTATAAAAAAATCTTGTTGGATGTAAACATAACCTAAACGTAAACGGCGCTATCACATTTGGTTAGTGGCGAGCGAGGCGAGCAGCGACTTCGCTGCGTGTGCGCAACGTTTTCGCCGCGTATATTTTCGAGCGAGTTCGTTACGCACTAACTAAATATATCATAGCGATGGGGCGCCCTTAAAGCTACAAAATTTGAAAACGTTTGCTTTCACTGCTGGAAAATAAGATAATAATTATAATTGAAATTGAAATTTTGGTTATTAGGGCTGAAACTTGAATCCAGGTCAGGGCAGCGGATTTGCATCGGTTGCATAACGTTGGCTGACAGCCAGATATTGAAAATTTCATGCAAATTTTAATGAAAATCATTATTGATTTCGTATATATTTTCGTGCATGTTTTTTATTTATTTAAAAAATTCTTATATTTTAATAAGAATTGAATTTTAATTATATTTTAATATTTATTGAATTTTTTAATATTTTAATTTGAAAAACTCTATGTTTAATCCTGGCTACATTGGGTCCAATAATCATTGTAACTAGTACCATTTTATATGGTCACAGTTCCCCGTTTCACGCTTCGTAAATTTTTAGTTTATTATAAATTATAAGTTAGTTTCTTGAAAATCTATGATTGATAGCATACAGAATCTAGGGAACTCTTACAAACATGCTATAGCCTATAGCAATATCCTTGTGTTTATCTGACCAACTATATATCTTTTTAAATATTTAATTATATGGACCAGTTAATGAAGACCAAGATGGGACTTCTCGATAATAAGAATTTTATGTTTTGTAGCTCATTAACGAATGCATCTGCAATATGGTAGTAATAATTGTAGTGACATTTTAAACCTAGTACAGCTAGTTTTTTCTATTAAATATTGGAACATCTTGCATGAGCCCATTAATCTACTTACACTTATTCCAACAGTCCATCTTAAAGAAATATGAAGTAAAAAGTGTTTGCACTACTCTCGCCAGTTATTATTAAACTGGAAATATTAAAAGACCGGGCCCTATGTGAATGTTCCATAGAAGGTGGAAACCACTTTCTGACAGGTGAAGGGGGGCCTCTATTAGGGCTCTGGATATTCGGTACTACCCGCCGATCCGTGCGCCCGGCCCCTTAGTAGACCAGGAAAAATAGCTTGACCTGGACATAATTCGATAACCGTAATTTTCTTTTTCTGTCGTATAAAGTATCATTAGTGATAGTTAAAATACAAATTATTAATCAAATTAGGGTTCTGATTCAATTTAAAAAAAAATAAAAACGAACTTTGAATATTTTTTGATTTTATAACTAAAGTATTAAATGTAATCCGGAAAAAGTGCTTGTATTATGTTGTGACACCTGCATTTCATATAAAAACATCTAATTTTTATAAATAATTCATACAGAACTATCATTTATAAAGAAGGTTTAGTAAGTTACACATTTTCAGGCGTATTTCACTAGAAAATATTGTTAACCGTAATCCTGCAATTTATTATGAATATAATATTACGTGTGTTGATAAATTATTAAAACTTATACCAATACTTTTGGCGCTTGTTCAAAATCTTAAATATTGATAATTTTAGGAAAGGAAAAATACCTAACTAAATTGAAAGATGGTAAATTTTGCCGTTAATATATTCTTAGTACTATACGAAATCAATTAAACAACAAATATGTAAGATTCATTACTTAATTGATATTTTTCTTACTTGCGCTTTAATATGAACGTTATTACCTGCAGAATAAGGTCGTGCACAGAGTAGGTATAGCTAGTATAGTAGTAGCGGGAACGGGCGGCGAGTCGTCAACACGTGTTTCATATCAAGGGCGCCGCGTTTTCAAAACGCTTCGATAACAAATATTTCACCGTCCAGTATAAGAGAGCTCCCTTATTACAAGTGACAAAAGTCATACAAATCAATTAGTCCGATAGGTCACGTTAAACTGGTCAAGTCGTTAGCTCAATAATAGTACCTATCGAGCTTGACGAGATGCTTGGATCACAACAACGTAATATGTATGAAAGCTTGCGGCGCTTAAGACTGTATTCTTTCGAGTCGTGTGTAACGTATTTTGGCGAGGCAAATTTGAAGCACAGTGCGTGTCTGTCTCACTCACTCTTACGGTAAACCTAATGAACTGTTTCACTTTCAGAGGATTTTTGAAGTAATTTGGGTAATATGACATTGTCGCGGTGAGGTCTTTCCGGTACAAATTTATCGGTGGATCTTTTCGGATTTGTGGATGATGAGCCGATGCGATGTCGCTTCATTTTGAAGTGTCGACTCTCGCGAGGGAGTTCTTAGAGGACCGCGAGGAGCGCGTGTGACTGTTGAGTTTTTGAATGATTTGAAGTTTGTGAATGATTTTATTTTGTGTGTATTTGTGTGGGCATGAGGTGTTTGTGTTGCGAGAGTCAAATCAATAATATGAGTGGTACAAATTTTATTAGGGGGCCTCATGTGTGAGAAACTCAACACTCGAATGCTGCGTAACAATGCGAGCCGAAATCGCCTAATCGGAAGTGTCCGACTTGGTATCGACTAATCTATACACGTTGTAACATGAGAAACCAGAAATCAAAACCTGGTTTCTGGTATCTAGTACCCGGTAACCGGTAACCGGTAACCGGTATCCTGTATCCTGTATCCGGTATCCGGTATCCGGTATCCGGTAACCGGTATCCGGTAACCGGTATCCGGTATCCGGTAACCGGTATCCGGTAACCGGTAACCGGTATCCGGTAACCGGTATCCGGTAACCGGTATCCGGTAACCGGTATCCGGTAACCGGTATCCGGTAACCGGTATCCGGTAACCGGTATCCGGTAACCGGTATCCGGTAACCGGTAACCGGTATCCGGTAACCGGTAACCGGTGACGGGTCTCCGGTATTCGGTGACCGGTAACCGGTAACCAGTAACCAATGACCGTTAACCGGTATCCGGTAAACGGTGACCGGTAACCGGTAGACGGTAACCGGTATCCGGTAAACGGTAGACAGTAACCGGTAACCAGCATCCGATATACGGTATCCGATATCCGGTTTCCCGTGTTCGGTTTCCCGTTTCTGGTTTGGTTTTGGTTTTAGTTTTAGTTCTGTTAGTTTAAACAAAAACAAAACTGAAAACGAAAACGGAAACCGAAACGGGAATGGAAACGAAAACCGAAATCGAAACCGAAACCGACACCGAAACCTACACCAAAACCGACACCGAAACCAAGACCAAAACCGAAACCGAAAAAAATATTTAAGTTCCTAGAAGTAAAGAGTGACAGAGATAGCACTATAATCATTTAAGTTCCTGGTAGTAAAGAGTGACAGAGATAGCACTCATGTTAGTCAAACTCGTGGTATGTGCACTTCCCGTACACAGTAAAGAGTGACAGAGATAGCACTATAATCATTTAAGTTCCTGGTAGTAAAGAGTGACAGAGATAGCACTGTAATAATAAAATTTATGTTCCTGGTAGTAAAGAGTGACAGAGATAGCACTATCATAATTAAAGTTCCTGGTAGTAAAGAGTGATAGAGATAGCACTCATGTTAGTCAAACTCGTGGTATGTGCACTTCCCGCACACAGTAAAGAGTGACAGAGATAGCACTATAATAATTTAAGGTCCTGGTAGTAAAGAGTGACAGAGATAGCACTATAACAATTTAAGTTCCTGATAGTAAAGAGTGACAGAGAATAGAGATAGCACTATAATAATTTAAGTTCCTGGTAGTAAAGAGTGACAGAGATAGCATTTTTGTTATTTAAATTTCTGTTAGTATAGAGTGACAGAGATAGCACTATTGGTATTTAAATTTCTGTTAGTAAAGACGTAAAGAGTGACAGAGATATCACTCACGTTGGTCAAAGACGTGGTTTATGGACTACTATTTGGACCCCCCAATGTCACGCTTTTTTAATCCTTTAACATGGATTGTCACATTTAGTATGACGTAATATATGAATGACGCCTAAAGATTGAGAGAGACAGCAATATTGTTCTTCAAATTCGTGGTAGTGAGAACAGGGTGCGTAGCCGAATGGCACAAACGCTCACGAAACGAAACGCTAGTAGATATCTATCTCTATCGCTCTTGCGTATTGGCGCGACAGAGCCAGACTGCGTTTCGTTTTCGTTTCGCGTCGGAGAAATGGCATTCGGCTACGGGGCCTGAACAGAGACAGCACTATGTATCGCGCGGCCGCCGACTACGCAAGTCGCCGCGTAATTATAATAACCGTTCGGCTCCTTTTTAGATCGTGTACAGTCAACAACACAGCTGGCAAGACAAAGTGCCAAAAATATGTATAGAGTATTTTATTTCCTGTACAAGTGTTGGTACTTGGTACATTAAGGTATGTGTATACATATATTTGGCACTTTATCTTTATTCACAGCTGAGTTGCTGACTGTACCAATAACGATCAACTATGAACTTTTGTGGTTTGTTTTAAATAGTTCTATGCAGATATAGATTAGAATACCTATTCTATCGGTACTTTTTGTATAGGTTATTATAATAACTGGACAAAATAATTATAATCAGTGCCGGCGCACTCCGCGATCACGATTCTTTCGCCGAGCTACAAGGCCTTGATATATAGGATGTATTATTTTATCAGCAACAAAAATATGTGATGATATTGAATTAAGGCAAAACAAGACATATAAACGCTCTCCATTATTTCCTCCCTGGTTTATGAAGCTAGAACAATGATTTTTAACACATACGAAATTCGTACACTGAAATAAAGTGATGATACTATAAATATACTCGACATTCAAAGTCGATAATCTAGTGACGTGAGAAGTTATTGATATAACAGAATTTTGCACAAAATTTTGCAGAATTTTGCCCTTTGATGTTGAAAATGCCGCCACTCTATAAAACAAACAGACCGCACACGAGCAGCCGACATTAAATTCTATTGCACGGCGCGAAGGTCGAAAGCCGCGCCCGCACCTGGGCGTAGGTAGCGAGATCGGGTGCACGTGCGCTTACCTTTGAAATCGCCGACACACAGGTGTCGCCGTTCGCCCTCTCTTTTCATTTATGTTTCTGTTTCAATCGGTTAGCCGTATGCCGGCCGGCAATAAAGGTTGTTTTTTTAACCGACTTCAAAAAAAGTAGGAGGTTCTCAATTCGACTGAATGTTTTTTAGGGTTCCGTAGTCAACTAGGAATCCTTATAGTTTCCCCTGTCTGTCTGTCTGTCCGTCCGTCCGCGGATAATCTCAGTAACCGTAAGCACTAGAAAGCTGAAATTTGGTACCAATGTATCAATCACGCCAACAAAGTGCAAAAATAAAAAATGGAAAAAAATGTTTTATTAGGGTACCCCCTACATGTAAAGTGGGGGCTGATTTTTTTTTCATTCCAACCCCAACGTATGATATATTGTTGGATAGGTATTTAAAAATGAATAAGGGTTTACTAAGATCGTTTTTTGATAATATTAATATTTTCGGAAATAATCGCTCCTAAAGAAAAAAAAAGTGCGTCCCCACCCCTCTAACTTTTGAACCATATGTTTAAAAAATATGAAAAAAATCACAAAAGTAGAACTTTATAAAGACTTTCTAGGAAAATTGTTTTGAACTTGATAGGTTCAGTAGTTTTTGAGAAAAATACTGAAAACTACGGAACCCTACACTGAGCGTGGCCCGACACGCTCTTGGCCGGTTTTTGATCATATTAATATTTTCGGAAATAATCGCTCCTAAAGGAAAAAAAAAGTGCGTCCCCCCCCTCTATATTTTGAACCTTATGTTTAAAAAAATATGAAAAAAGATCAAAAAAGTAGAACTTTATAAAGACTTTCTAGGAAAATTGTTTTGAGAAAAATACGATAAACTACGGAACCCTACACTGAGCGTGGACCGACACGCTCTTGGTCGGTTTTTTGTTACTCGATATCTCCGAGAATCGTGGACCGATTTTCAAATTATTTTTTTAATCGAACGGGTATAACCCCGAGATGGTCCTATTGGCACCAAGTCCCAGGCGGCGCGGCGCGCGCCACGCCGCCGCCACGCCGCCTGGGGCGCGTCTTACGTCCTTCCTATACAAAATGTACTGAGGAGACGATTTTTGAATTACACTCAGGTGGCGTGGCGCGGACGTCCGTCCGCGCCCCGAGACACGCGACGCTCTGGTGTGGCCGGTACCTTACGTCCCTAACCTATTAACCGATCCGCCGCGGTGACGCGGCCGGTGCGCGGCGCGCTCTCCCAGGCCCGCGCCCCGCGCGCTCCCCCGCCCCGCGACAGCCGCTCTACGACAACTTTGCACCCTTTTAAATTACTGACATTTACAGTTTCTTAAGCGCGACCTTCACAGTATTAATTTTGATAAAATCATGATTATAGTACACAAAAACCTGGTCTTAAGCAAAAAAATCTCAGTTACAATTTATACCTACTGAGAAATTCATGTTTATTTAAGCGTTAAAAATATATGTTTAAGATCGGTGTTAAATGTCTATATATACTTAATACAATGCAAATTGATATATATATCATGGTCACCATTTTTACCTACCTAGATATTCACATTAAATGAAAACGGTAAAAAAAGTACACAATCAGATTTATTTTCTGTGTAATATCGCTAATAACTGATCGCATCTGAGTGCACCACAAAGTTAATCTAACAAAGTTTTCGGTTAACTATTTTGCTGTTAGCGAAAAGTGGGATAATGTACTTTATCTCATGATTTTTATAAGATATGAATACGATCGTCTTTTTTTTTATCTATGTACATAATTACTATTTGATGCTTAATAATAATACCCAATAAAATATCAAAAAGGACGAGTTATTGAATTATGTCCAGGGTACCTTACTTTTACTCCACTATAGCCCCGGCGGTGCTAAGCGTCCGAACTACCCGAACCCGCCGAAGTCCGTTCCCGTGTAGTGCCGTTCGCGCGTGTAGTGCCGAATCGGCGTTCGGGGCCGGACGGCCGGACGCACGGACTTCGGCACCGTTCGGGTATTGAACACACGAAGCGGCCGGCGGACCGATCGACTTATTGCCGTGCCGGTTTGTATTTAAAAAATAGGTGAAATTTAATAATTTAGCGAACGAATACGAATTGGTTTTATACATACTCGTTTTATTTGAATCAATAACGTGTTAACTATATTTTTTGCACTTGTTCCCGTTACGTTATAGGCTACTCGTACAGATTAGATAATAATTATGATGATATGTATTCAATACAAATATTACAAACGTATTCCATATAGGTCCATAATTCGCCAGGAACACTAGTCTACTGTTTTTTTTTTCAATAAAGTTGCTTAAGACAATTGCGAAAAGTAGAGTTTAATGGACTTTATTTGTCTCTAGGTTAACTAATAGAAGTCTAAACAGGGTATTGGTTTGTGTGAAAAATACTATATTAGTTCTATTACTTACTTGATTGTTTTATGATATTCATGGTGCCTTACTAACTATCTATAGGGACCATACCACCTATAGGTACTTACTACATATATGTACACATGTTGACAAATATACTTCAAAATATTGTCTTCGGTTACCGCGACAGTTACTCATGCAATTTATTACAGTTATATCTATGTCTCATAGTTTTAAAATAAATAAATAAATATTGGGGACATTACACAGATCGACTTAGCCCCAAACTAAGCAAAGCGTGTACTATGGGTGCTAAGCGACGATATACATACATACTTAAATAGATAAATACATAACTATGGAAACGGATTATATCACGTATACTGAATTTACAATTCACCCCGACGTTTCGAACACTTTACAGCGTCCGTGGTCAACGGGTGACACCCATAATTAATTGTAAATTCATTACTTATAGGCGATATAATCCATTTTATTTCATAAATATCCTTCAAATTAAGGAAATTTATTTGAACTATCGAGTTATTAGTTTTTATCTAAAAAGTTAGTAGAATATTAACGTCGCATGAGAAGACAAAGGTAATAATGACTTGTGGGCGGCACAATAACCAATACCCGTGGTGATTTTTTTTTACTGATAATAATGACACTCAAACCTCACACCCGGCATCCCTTTGACATGGACAAACCTTTTGTTTGAAAAGTTCTAGATGTAGCCGCGCTGTTTTACAAATACCTAGTTAAGAATGGTATTTTTTTTTGTTATTTTGGAGTGAACTACTTTGAAGTGAATATGTATCCATAGTCCTGGTTCTTAACTTGAGCTAGTTGGATAGGGTGTGACAAAAAGCATGAGACTTGACATGTATATAGATAACTTGCAAACACTTAACAGAAAAAAATAAAAGTACGCAGACGCCGAGGTGTCAATGTTTCCCCTCTTTTCCCTCATTTTTATATCACTATTTTCAGTTTTTTTATATTGTCATGAAAACCGTGAAAGCTATAATCACAATATTTAGGAAAAATATATTCTCCATAAAATTTCCTTCAATACTGTCTGTTAAGGTATAGCTTTAACTCATCATTTTAAAATTATGCTTAAGTCCCCCGCATAATATTTGTGTTTAACTACTAGTGGGATGAGTAGGGGTAGCACTACCGTCTGTTAGTAATATACTTTAAATGGAAATATTGTAGAGAATTTCATGGTACTTCTCCTAAACATCTTTCTGGTAAGTACCTACTCGTAATATTTACATACCAAAACCTTTAATACCTACCTTTAATAGTTTTCGTGAAAATTTAAAAAGCTAAAAATGGGAGATAATAGTGGGGGAAGAGATTGACTCCTCAGCGTGTTTCTACTTCTATTTATCCTTATGAACGTCAAAGCTATGTGCATACCAACTTTCATGCTTTCTAATTTAGGCCACTGAAAACGCGTGCCCTGATATACAGAGTGGGGCCTGTAACAAAGGCGAATAATTAAACTGTAGGCTATTCTCCTTATACTGATCAACATTTGTTCGGCGACTTTTAAAAATAACTTGTATTTTGATTTTTATCACCCTTGAAAGCTTTTTCTAAGAGGTAATGTATTGCGAATTCTGTTAAGTCTAAAGTGTGACAGACAACGTCAATGACAACAATAATGGCGTACATTGAAGCTAATATTTATTTTGTATGAAAAATTTAAAATTTAAAAACTTCATAATTTTTAAAAGTCACTGAACAAATGTTGATCAGTATAAGGAGTACAGCCTACAGTTCAATTTTTCGCCTTTGTTACAGGCCCCACCCTGTATAATTAATAATGCCGAAAATGGAAAACATGGAAAAAATCGACTAGTTAAAATTTGTCCCCCAGTCACAATTGCTCCGCTGTCCCTTTCTCATTTTAGTTATTAAGGTTTTATCATTTTTGGTTCTCATATTCGCTTGAACCAAGAACGCGAACGATCATCAAGCATCACTATAGGTCGAGAACGGATCGGACCCGCGGGTTTTTAGAGTCCGTCGATCCGGACGCACGGACTACACGGGTACCCGGACCTTAATTACACGGTCCCTAATTACCCGTTCCAAACGGGCCAGAAATCCGGATTCGTGTAACACGGGAACGGATACCCGGCAACGGGTACACGAAACACGGACGCGACCGGGAGCCCTAGCCTCTATATTGAAAAACTGACCACTAATGGTGACAACTATTATAGCGGCGAAAAGGTTAAACAAATGTTAAAGACATATCGTCCACGGTAATAAAGTTTCGTCGACGCCATCGCCATGACAAAAGTTGCACATATAAATTCGTGGCGATTATAGTATTTTATGCAACTGGTGGTTAAAAGAGGTCAAAAAAGTTGAGTGGCGTGGGTAACAATTTGAGGCGAAGCCGAAAATTGTTAATAAAGACGCCACGAACATTTTTTGATTCAGTTAAACACCGTTGCATACAATACTTTTTCTACGACCAAGCACTTACTTTGAAAGAAAATTATAAATTCAACAAATACCTACTTTCAGTCATCTTAGTTATCTAGTGGACCACCTACCATTTCGAATATGCAGTTTGAGTGCAAACATGAAAATAAAACTGTCTATGGTATGGTTCTTTGAAGCCTGGCCACTAAGACGAATCGAGCCGAGTTGAATCGAGTTCTCATACATTTGAATGCGATTCGACGCGTCGCCAATGATCGCAGCAGAAAACGAACGAGTCTCGACTCTGCGAATGCCAGGCTTTATCTGACATTCTAAGGTTGGCAACAATGTACCTATTTCATACAATATTTTAATTTTCTACGATGAAGTGATTGGTTTGTTAAGTTGGTAGCAATATATTTACTGAACTTTAACAGCTATATCGTGCTACTGCTACTAAATGTTTTCAGGGTATAGACAGACTTGTCCTGACATCTTTTATGTAGGGTTTTAAAGTTCTATGCACGACCTTGTAAGTCACGAATAACAGTACGGGAGTAGAAAAAAATATTTAATGTGTGGTGACGGGCTTAGAATCTGACCACCCCCTTTTCTCCCGTTGATGTCGTAGGAGTCGACTGTGGTATTTGGGTTCTATTGTGGGCGATGGGCTAGCGACCTGTTGTCAACTTGTCACTGCAATATCACAATTTCGATGGCTAAAAGTGCCACTGATATAACAGCAGTTTCATGAGCTCTGCCTACCAATTTGGGACTACAGCTTACAGGCGTGTTAATTTATGTATAATGCTTATGTATGTATTTATAATTTAATTTAATTAATGCGATCAGTTAGACAATATTTTTTTTTCTATTTACATTGGTTGATTTTTCTAATTATCAACTAAATGAGATTTAAAAGCACATATGTATAGGTAATTAATTTTTGGACTAGATGAGTGACAGTTTGCAAAACACTTGTCATTCAAACTGTCCTTTTAGATGTTTCGTTTGATTGATTGACACTGACAGTAGGTATGTGAATATATTGATTGTTAAGACGATGGCAGATAAGCATATAAGTAGATTGAAACTAAATATCCAAGTGCTTGTCTTTGCTTGTGTACCAAACCATCAATGTACGCAACTTTTCTTAACTATTATATATAATCCCAAAAACCTTATAATACATTCCCAATATAACTTTGCGCGCGATGTAATAATTGCACTCGGTACAGCGCCATCTCTAATAGCAATTTGGTTAACATTTTTGTATGAAGCTTACTCTACGTGAAATATTTACCAGTTATATGTAAATGCAACCAATAAAAGTTAATAGATTTACATAAACGTTTAATTTTGTAAAATTGATGTTGTAAAACAAGTAGGTGTGAAAGAACATTTACGATTTACTCTAAACTATTATGATATCCATTACAGTTTACAGATCATTAAACGTATCAAATACTTATTCAATTAATTATATTCATTTTATTGCTGCTGGTAACAAATAAATCAAATAACACAAATCAAATGTAACGTGTCCGCGGCCGACAAATCCCTGTTTCTCGCTTACCATACGGATGAAGTTGTCATATTTCAAACAATTTACACAAAACTTTAAAAAAAAGTAAGCGGCATAATTTCGACTGGGGGACAAATGCAACTGATCCATTTTTCCCATGTTTAACAATGTTTGCATTATTAATTAGACTTTGGCACGCGTGTTCAGTGGATACATGTGGAACTCAATAGTGTAATAATGGAAAAAATTAATCAGTTGCGATTGCCCCCCAGTCGGGATTTTTCCCGCTGTACCTTCATAAAAATCGCTCTATTTATAGGTGGAAATCGCCTAAAAATTTGTTCAGTCGTTTTTGAGTTTATCGCTAATATACCAACAGACAGACAGGCGCGGCGGGGAACAATGTTTTATAAGATAGTACTTATAGTGATAAATGTTTAAAGTAGCATGTTGTATGTTGTCGATGCTGTACTGCGGGTCTTTTGAATTTTTTTTCTAACCTATAGGCCACGCTAATTCGTTCTTCAAACAGTCATAATACAGAGTTATTAATCATAATCATTTATACTGACATGACGGAGAAAGGTGTTACGCAATACCAGTAATTATTACAGTTTTCAATTACAACTTGTTCTGGCCAAAGGTCAGGTTTTGTGAATGGCGTAATGGATAACTTTTAATAACTCTTATGTTACTAAACTGTTTTTTTAAGCAGCGAGTCGTCTGAGAGCTACATGTATTACAAAATTTGTCTCCGCCCCATGTAGCCACTACCGTGCATGAGAAGGATTAGTAAGTAGAAGTAATTGGGAATGATTTGTACATCGCCTATTCTCATTTGTGCTCTGTGGGGTCAGCATCAATGGTACCGCATGAAACAACGCTCCTTATCAAGTTATCACGTTCACGGGCTCCATAAGTTTCATACTTTGTAAAATATAATTACGAGTAATTATACATATTACAAAGACAGACCAATCTAAGTTGGCATCGATTTCTATGCAGATGTAGTGCGAAAAGGGTTTCCTTCGTATTTTTCCGGAAACGTTCGTATTTGTCATGCTAGTTCAGTCAATGTCAGTACATCTTGTACTGAGACTGACTAAAATAGCATGACACGTTCGTACGTTTCCGTAATAATATGAAGGCAAATCTTTTCGCACTACATCTGCAGCATGGTTTGTGTATAATATGTTATTTTATCACCAATCTAGATCACTCAAAGTTATTACCAAATCTACTAATACCCATTTGAACATATTTTTTAATTATACATATCTTTGATTTACTGGCATCAAAATAATTACCCCATCCATTAAGGGATAAGTCCGCCTACATTGTATATTACTGACTCTGTAACTGTGTCTCTTTTGTTTCCTTTATGTACAATAAAGCTTATACATACATACATACATTACATTATAATTATTTCCAAATTTTTTGAAATATATCGAAACCCTAGATTGAATATAACATTAAAATAAAATAAGAAGTTATAAAGTCAGGTAATATACAGATAAAAATACTACTAATATGGGAACCTCATTAACACTGGCAACACGTATCATGTGGACCGTTTTCTAGTCTGATACGATCGACTTTCTGTTTCAGTAATAAGGTTAAAATTTTTAATAGTAACACAACTTATTATTCATCTAGTATGCAAGTAATCCTGAGGTCAATAACCTTCTCCGCATAGAGATGCACCTCCTCCGGCCGGAACTAATGTCACACGATAATCGATATTTCGAGTGTGAAGTGAAAGCGCCTTTAATTTGCTTTGTAATAACGTTATATTAGGTTAGTGAGGATGATTGTGCGCTTTATATCGCTGTTTAGTAGGTTTTTTAGCGGATAATGGAAGAGGTTATGTACCAAGTTTGACTTCGATTGGAATTTTTGATAAATATTTGAAATAATTTTGATATTGTTGAGTGCCTAGTCAGTCAAAATTAAGCGTGTATTTTTGATAGGACTGTGAAACTTTCATATGTTTTATAAAACATTTACTTGATTCAATCAGTAAAACATGTTACCTATCTAAGTAAGAACGAAATTTTATGACTGTCACAAATGATCAATATACGAAATACATTAAAACATTTTGAAGAAATGATTACTCTACGTGATATTTAATTTTGCGGTTATATCAAAAATACATGCAGTAAATATACCTACTTAATAAATAAGGATTACAATTGTTTAAACACCTACTATGTAGGTTTGTGGTCATTTCGTCACGAAGTTTGCGGACGAGAATAAAAGCTATCTACTTTAATTGATTATCTTCATTAATCAAAGTTCTTCTTCTTTAAATAGCGTCTATAATAGGAATGGAATCTGGAGTATTGGCTCGTGTTGATCGAGCATCTCGTTATAAGAATAAACTATATACATACCCTACACCCAAGGGAAAATGGATCATCTTCAATCCGTTGGTACTAAGTTGCCTGTTTTTATTTTATAGTGATTTATTTTTTGTGGCGCCATCTATGTGTAGTGGAGGTAGTAGATCTTCTTATATTTAATCTATGATTTGACTTATTTTTTAATCCCACCATTCACGCGCGTTCTGTCTCTTGGTTGAACTAAACATTTTGATCATATTTTTTATGATACATATGTACAACACAATCATTCGGTGTGAGCAATTGAACATTCGTCGAAAGGTCGTATTATAACAAAATCAGAACATTTACAATGTTTTCATTAGAATCGGCCTCCTTTTAAGTCTTGGCTTACTAGAGCAAATAGCCGTGGCGTAAAGTAAGTTTTTAAGTTTAATCGAGTGGACGGCCGGTGTAACCAGCGCTTCGCAACTCGCAACTTGAAGCAATCCAACTTTGGCATGAGCGGCTAAGCTCGCTGGCTTTGCATGTAAGCACAAACTTTGCTGGTTTTGATGCAATTATAAATCATTGAATGCACATTAGCACGTTATTATATGGGTAGAAGTCTAGTTAAGGGTATTTGTTGTATCCCACAGATTGTGAGATAAAACATAACCAGATAACCACCGACGAAACCAACCATAATATTGACAGATAATAGATAGTATCAAAAACAAATTAATATTCTAACCATATCGTCAGTACTTTGAAAAAATCTCGTATCTCACACTGCTCCTCAAAGTTAAAACGCAGTAAGTATATATGCATTGCATACAAACTTATTACATTTTTTCTTTTCATTGACAGAAGAAGATACAAGTTTTTTTCAAAGCAGTGACGATATAACTCATTAATTTACATTACAGAAAATATTACTTAACAAAAAACTTAATAGCTATTACCTAGCTCAAATCTACAATGTACTTATATTATGCGAAGTAGCCGCCTACCGAATGTTGTACGGGTGTACCGTATGTACCGTTGAAATAATCCTACAAAACATTTAATTTAAGTACTTTAAATTACTTTAAATTTAAGTAAGTTGTAAGGTCAATGCACCCATAACTTCCTGATAACAGTGATAACTTTAAAGCAGTCATAATAAAGTAGTATCGTCGCATGTCTGCCGATAGTTCGGATGCAATTCGCATAGTTGGCGGACCTCCCAATGGCGCTCGTAAATCTGGGGACTTCTATTCGACGTTTCGATTCAAAGTTGTTTACTGTGAGTAAACTATAGTTGATTTGAGCTGTAGAACTTGAAGTAAATAAGTACGTCCATTTCCGCTATTTTGTACTCTGCAACGTGCCTACATTACTACTTAATTAATTAATAGTGGAGTAGAACGATTGGAGTTTCCTAAAAAAACATTTACGTAAGCCAAAGCTGAAAAAGATTCGATGACGAGACAATTGGTCAATTGATTGAATTGTTTCCTCGCGAATATGATTCAAATCAGACATATTTTAAACAAAGACAAGTAAATATTTTCAGGTTTTTTTTTTTAAATAACACAATTCCTAAAGACTAGGACTTTTGTAGTTTCATGTGCTCTGCTGCCTATCCCTTTATGGTAAACAGGCGCGATTGTATGTATGTATGTATGTACAATTCCTAAAGTTAATTTTTTTGCCAGTGTGGTGACGGGTTAAGAATTTCACCACCCCCTTTCTTCCCGTGGGTGTCGTAGAAGTCGACTGTGGGACGTGGGTTAAATTGTGGCGTAGGCGAGCGGCTGTGGCAACCTAGCTGTCACTGCAATGTCACAATTTCGTTTTCTTTCAACCCCTTTTTGCCAAGAGTGTCACTGGAACTTGAGTAGTTCATGTGCTCTGCCTACCCCTTTATGGGATACAGGCGTGATTGTATGTATTGTATGTATGTAATTTCTTTGAATCCAATTCAAACACCTAACCGAGTTCTCTGACTACAAGATTCTTGACAGTATCAATAATTGTTGTGTTATAAATCGTTCTGTCTATCGTTATTAATTGCCATCGGAAGCATTTACATAAAATCACGTCATAACTCATAACCCATAGAGTTTACGCGTGTTTTCGCTCTAATCGCTCGTGAAAAGGCGCATCTGTGTACATCAATAATAATTTCTTCCTACCATTATGTAATCGTTTTACTTATTCACTTGTACCGGCAGCAGACTGGTTACATGTATACCTAAGATCTCTTAAGGTCACATCACACTAGCGTATTTTGAGCATCGGCGTCTAGTGCACTCTATGAAAACAACGATGCACAGTAGCAGCAGCCATAGTGTGGGATTCCCTAGAATGACATACATATTGCAAACTGGAGAGATCAAGAACACGTACATAAGAACTTTTGTGCTCATTTAGACTGCTTATTTCACGCGCAGGCATCTCTTTACCCTTTAAAAATACTTCCTAATATGTGCTAGTTAGTATATTCCGAAGATCAGTTTTAGCACGTTTTAGGTAAGGGGTCACAGTAATGACAATGACAGTCAATTAATTAATAAATGGTGTAAATGCATTGGAGAACCGTAGCTCGATATTTAGTAACTTACATCAAGTACAAAGATAACTAACGACTGCAAGGTGATCCTGCAGTTTTTAAAGCCTGGCCTTAACAAAACAAAGTGGTAGTTTATGCTACTTTATAATGCGCGATCGCTGGAAAGTAAGGTGCTTTGGTTAAAACCAGTATAATACGTGCAAAACAATCCGGTTGCCACACAAATAATAATAAGAGTAATGCATAATTTGAATTGAACTATGAATACTTTTGCCTCGATTTAGTGCTTACTGCCAATAGGTACTTCCAGAGAAAACTTAGATAAAACTTTGTCGTGTTTAAACTTTTGTCGAAAAAAAAATCCGTTAATACAAGTAAAGTAGTACAACATTTACCGACTTAATTTTGTGTCATAAGCCATGTGGTTAAACGGGGATGAAAAAAACGGCATCCTTTAGCTAACATATAGGCATTATTTATCCAAAGTTATCATACCCTCTTTTCTGCCAAGAAAATATTAAGAACTTAAATGACTAATATACTCTGATATTGGTATTGTATCCACAAAGTATTTAATTTTTGTAAAAATAAATTCTGCGCCTGGTCTGTTAACGGTGTGCCTAAATGTGTATCATTTTCTTACGTGTGCATTGTGTGTCAGCCGGCAATAAACAAGAGTATTATCAAATGCAATAAAGCTCTCGCTTCCGCCGTGCAGCGGTTGACTCTTGACCCGAACTCGGCGCGTTTTTACACGCAACTTACTTCACTACCACTCAGAGGCGGCTGGTGAAAATTTCTGCTAGGCAACACTAAGCAAAAAGAAACCTGCCTTAACATTAGGTACTTTACTAGTAGTCAATTTTAGGCAAGCCGGTGGGTATCGGCTTGTATGGACCAGCCGCTACCAACTTAACATTCGCTAATGCTGTATACATAGATAGGTCTCTCTATGTCTCTTCTGTAACGCGACAGATCCAGACTGCTTTTCGATCGCCACGTAGCTTCAACGATTGTCATTTCGGCTAGGCAAGTAGGGCAGGGGTCGAAAAAAAAAGAAAATTGTGTATATCTATCTATCTAATCGTTAGGTCTAACTCATGATTTCCGCGAGAGTATGTCGCCGCGAGATAGATGACACATCTTCTTCTAACTGTATTAATGACACAAGGACGGGTAGTCTATCTCGCGGCAATCATGTGCTAACTGCTAACCCTGCTGCCCAAATATACTCTGAAATAAAACAAAACGGATATATTCTTCCTACACGTAATCAAAAAAAAAACAAACGCAGAGGCTAATTAAAACAGAATTTCATTAAAGTTAACGGTGTTATGTTAATAATGGCAGAACGCCGGCCGCTCGCGAATATTCTTAGCATTGAGAATTTGTATGCGACTACAATATAATATATATGACGCGTAAATAAATATTATGTTGGAGGTAATTACTAGGCAGGCTGCTTGCTTGTTTGACACCGATGGAGTGCAAAAGGTTTATGCAGCTGTATACTTAAGTCTTCGATGACGAAAAATGTTGTCATGTCATGTACAGTGAGCAAAATTGCATGGAGAAATTATGAATGAATTCATTGATAAATTCGCCATGCACTTTTGCCGCTGATAGTACCTACATATTTCATTCAAACATCATGCTCTTTGAAAAACGAATCAAAAATAGAATGAGTGTTTGGTACCTATGCATATTTTGATTTAAAGTTGTCAATTATGTTAGTATTTCTGCTTCGTGCTACTTACGCACTCTACGTAGTTCAACTATTGATACGATTTCATCAATGAAATCATTAACGTTGTACGCATGCGTACGTGCGCACATTATAATAATGATCAGCCTAGCAGATATGATTTACGATACATGTGTTTAATAAGTAATTTAATTATAGGGAGATAATAAATTATGTTAATGTACTAAGTAAATTGTGATTATGTTTACATTAAACGGCACTCGAGTAAGCGATTTTTTGCCCAGTTTCGATCGGGAGATATATTTATTTATCCATACTACTTGACTAACTTTACTTTAAAATGTGTTTAATTTTATGCTAGCTTCTACGACTTTCCATCCTCTAGACGGAGTGTTTGTAAATAATATGAATATAAACCTACTCTACACTATTTTGGATTTACATAGGAGTAGCTGCTTCTCTGCGAAAATTATAGCAATGCCCATTATTTTTTTCTACACTAGAAACTAGTTAAAACATATGACTCCAAATGATATGCTCCACTTTAATTGCTTAATTCATTTAGAGAACATGTGATTGGCTTTAATTATACTCTAACAGTCAGTTTTATTACACTATTACTGTTTCACTCTGAGTGTTACCGCACAATGACAGCTAGTACCTATTGTTCTAAAGGTCACCCTTAATCGACTCGTATGTGAGCAGGTTCATTCTTTTGTCAGGTAATAGCCACTTTCTTCAAATACTGACCTAAGAGTCACTTTCGTTGAGGTTAGAAACGTTTTTTATTGAGGTAGGGACGATATTATTAGATATCAGAATTTCATAATTTTTTCAATAATAAAATGTTTTATATTTTTTTCTAATACGTGTATAAAAGTATAATAAAGTGTTTATACTTACACACATACTTGTTTTGAGTTTCCCTACAAGAATGTTGATTTATAATTACTTTTTATTTGTTTCAGGTAAGGAAAAATGGCAGGCAATGCAGTTTTAGTACCGCGAGCTGCAAAATTGTACACATGTAGGTAAATATAATTTCAATTATGTCCAAATCAAATTAGTTCAATATTAGGTCAAGTATGAATTATGTTTACAATTAGGTCATATTTGTTAAATAAGCAATATCACTTTTTTTATATACTTCATTAGCAAAATTTGCAAATAACAATAAACATTCAATAATGCAGTGGCAGCAACAAAATGCACCGAAGGCTGCATTCACCAGACATTTCATTATAATTTTATAATTATCGTGATAACACAAACCTTGTAACAATCGCCTCGCCTTTCAAAATATTATATTTTTGCTACGGTGCAATAACATGACATTAAAGTGCATTTGCATAACAGTGAGTAACAATAAAAGAGATTTATATCCACTGGCGAAAAGCGCTCAGTATAGCCAACTTTACGATTCCAAACGATGTAGTTAGGTACCTACTTACTTATATTTTGTTCCATTTGTTATACCTATTTATTCGCAGATAGTTTGCATTTTTAGTATCTAGTCGATGCGAACTCTACTTTAGAGTATCTAGTATCTACTCTAAAGAAGAGTTCGAACTTAGATACTTTTCATCATATTCCCAAAGTAAATGTGCAGTTGCCGGCAGGCAGAGCGGGAGTTACAGAAAAAACGTTCTCCGGAGTTATGAAATTTCTGGTACACCCTATTTAACTTCTTTTGATCTTTTCATATATTTTTTGTAAGTGTGATGAAAAACATTGTGTGTAACTCAAGGCGTAATAATATTATAAACTCGAGTCTTTAAATCGCTGCGGCAGCCCTCGCGGTTTGCTTTTGTTTAAATTTAGCGCGTTCTCCCCTACGACATTCTTGTATTTCTAATGTTACGTGCGAATGAAAGAGCCCTTAATAAATTAATTAAAATCATAAAACCAGTCGCAAAAACTAAGAAAAACGTGACGTTTTAAACTCCGTTTTCACACAAGTCTACTCATTAAAACAGAACAAATCGCCTAACACATAACACTTACGTGCGAGTTTCGTAAATTAAAACCAACAATAAATCTCTGTTACCCTTTCACACCGTTCTACAGCTACTTCCGTACTCCGAATGGCTATTATCGTTTGTATTTTTGATGGATTTAGGTCTTTTAGCTGTGACCCCGTTAAGGCTTGCACGCAAATTCAGAAAGGCTGATTGATGAGCGTGGCTTACTGTACTTATTAGATCGCCGGTACCTAGCCAACGTGACAAACACTTACGCTTTGTAACACTGATTGTCGTATGTGTGGTGAAGAGGAAGAGACCGTCAGACATCTAATGTATGAATGCACGCCCTCGCCAGATAAAGAATGAAAAACTTTGGAGCAGGTTACCTGGAACCAAGGTATTTCAGAGAGCTACCCATGACTCTCATGAGCCTAATAGCTAGCACATGGAAATGGTCGAGAAGCGCCTGAATTGCTGACGAATCTTAGGATCGTACACTGAGAAAGTTTTGCATTGTGAATTTAACAAGTTCGACTTGTTGCGGGTGTATCCGTTTGAAACAAAATTATTTTACTAAACGGAATAAATCACAATATTGATAATACAAGTCGAATTGGTTCCGACAACACGGTCAAACTTGTTAAAAGATATTTGATTAAATCAGCCAAACATATGTTTAAAACAATATGTGTCATGTTGCTTTTATAAAATCGACTTGTTGATTCAAATATATTGTTGATTCAAATGACGAGTAACATGTAGAATATACTAGTTGCACTTAACAAAATCTAACTTGTTGTTTGAACTAAAGAGCACGTAGGCGCTATTTTAACCAAAAAACTTGTTGAACAAGCATGAAAACTGGTTGTTTTTTCTCTTAGTGTAGGGGTAATTGCACAAAAGACCCCAATGGGTCGAAGTTTATCTGTATAGCCCCCGAAGATAATATAAGCGTATAGGTACCCCTCCCTATCGCTCTTCTGTAGTGGTCCAATAAAGCCAGATTGCGTTTCGATTGCCACATAGCGTCAACGTTTGTCACTTTGGCTAGTCCAGCTGTAAACCTATACGGTGTAATGAAACAAAATTACCTGCTCTCTGCAGTGATAACCATTAGCCACTGCTTTTATAAGAAAGTGGGTAATTTTCAATTATGTTATGTTTCGAGTAAGAGTTTATGGATGGTGGAAAATGAGGGCATGTTGGATTACGAACTGTCAGGCGTTTAACGTAACACATTAATCGACTTTCCTAATCTAATTTCAGTTAATGATGGGTGCACGATTTTGTGATCTTTTTAATTAAGTAAAAGTAATAGGAGCGAAAACTTTGCAGAGCTGCTGAGCATATTTAGGCTCCTCTACCGCTTATCTCGAGGAAGACTCGTAATAGAATGTATGGGAATCCTTACACCTTACCCTTAGTGCGTTTTCACATTATCCAATCCGACATCGGATATCGGACCGATATCCCATACATTACAGGCGCCATCTTGAATTTTTTCCATTGAAATCCTTCTGGCATCCGATATCGGATCGGATAATGTTAACGGACTTATACCTAGAAGCTTTCCGAATTCGTTGCACTTAAGAAAAAATGTTTCAAGAACCTATATTTAGGGTCTATATTATTAGAATCTATAGTTATAGCCAGGGGCGCAACAAGCCTTCAGTACAGAAATGCATAGACTTGGAAAAATTCGACTCTTAGTCACCGTGACTCACGAGGCTGAAAGGCTCTGGCACCTGCCGCGAAAGCAATGAACGCTGGTTTGATTCCAACCGTGGCTTTTTATTTATTCAGTAACCCACGAAGATCAAAAAAACCTATCATTTCAAGTGCCCTATTCTACATTCCAACTATTAACTAACCAGAGGTCCAATTTAACTCTTAACCACATGATGAAAGCCGGGTATCCTCTCCTCGATAGCTATCGTGGAAAACTATTGTTACGTACAGGTGCATGACCATTGTACGCAAGTTCCCAGGCAAACCACCTCGTGAGAACTCATTGTATGGAGAGAAGTAACAGGACTAAGTTTTTGTGCAAAGTTTATGACCGTATGTATGGAGTTACATGTTAATTTGGACGTAACAAATTGGGAAGTGGGTTTTTAGATTGGAGTTTCGCTTTTATTGTGTGAGTGTCACCTACTTTTCTAATTGTAATGTATCTTGATCTTTTGAGTCTAACCATTGTGTCTATGTCCAGTATATATTTGTATAAGTGTTTCAAACTTTAAGTCAATATGGTCATCATCATCATAGGGACGATTCTGTATACGTAGTTTTTTTTTCAAACGTCGTCACCAACATAAAGGATGCATAGCCATCTTGCCAATCCTCTACGCTCGGTATTAAACGAAATGCAACTAACACTGTTTCACTAATATGGAATACCGATAGCAGAGACACTAAGCGTTTCGTAATCATTTTGCAAGGGATCATCATCTCGGCTTAGTCGGCTGGTTAGTCAATTCGTCGACTTCATATTCCTAGCCGTGCGACGTGCGTCCCAATTAACGACCTGCCGTACCTATATTAAATAATACAATAGCCCAGCACCACAGTATAATAAAGAGTACTATCGTACAGTATGGCCACTCCCGCTCCCCGCTGAAAGTGCATCCCACCCCCTCTCAGGTACCTCACAGTTACCGCCTGTCAAAAACGCGAACAGTCGACCTGATATTGCTATTGATATTGCTTGTATGTATGAGTGATATTTTTCTCATACAAGCACAGTACGCGTTCACCTACACAGCTTAGACTGTGTGCTAGGAACCATGGTGTTTTCAGTCAAAGGAAATAGTAAATCCGATGTACTTTGGATATGTTTAGGAAAATTAACGATAGAGGGCGTGAAAAACAATTATTTGCGTAGTGGAAGTTGTTCGTTAGATGTCACTGTTACTTCCGCAAACTGGGTAATGACTTGTTTTCGTAAAATGTATAAGTATTTTTTGATGTCCAAAATTTACGCTAGATGTCGCTGTACCAACCGCAAACTAGCGAACGGCCTTCTATGGCTAATTACATGTATTAAATTGTAAATTTTGTTAATGTGAACTTCTTTGGCAAATGAGTTAGCGTTCAAATACTGATTAATGTGACTGTTTGATGAATGATCTATTTAGGAATCCCGCCATAAATATGTGGCGTTCCATCATGATTTATGTTCGAAAAGGAACCTTAAGGCATGGAAAGTCACATGAAAAGTTGTCGTAACTTAATAATAGATGGCGCTGCATTCGAAAATCTTGACTGATAACTCTATACCATACTATTCAATATACTCTATGCTAGGAACGCGCCTCTTTCATATATTTGATCGCCAGTGTCCGAGTTGTGCCAGCACTGTATGAAGGTACTACTTACGTTAGTAACTTATTATTAATCTGTGATACTACTGGCAAAGAGAACTCACCAATACCTACACTGTATGCCAACTAAGCCTGTCGACTTCATATTCTGATTCATTCGACGTCCGTCCCAATTAACAACCTGCCGTTTATTAATACAATTTTCACCGGCAATAACTCACTCGTAACGAGCCTTCGAAGGCTGTCCCTCCGCGACAAGTTAGCTAGGAGTAATCTTAGTGACACACGGCCTGAGAGATTGATCGATCTATACTCTGTCAAACAAGTCTGTCAGTAAATAAGAACTAAGAAAACTATATGCATCTTTTTCTTTAGGGTGCATGAAAAGGATACCTATAGTTTTCTTTGTTCTTATTTACTGACAGACTTGTTTGACAGAGTATAATAAGTTGAGATGTACACATTTAATTAAATTGGAAAAAGAAGATTAATCTTCTGGACTACATGCTAAATTAAAAATATTTAATCGTCAAGATAAATTATTTGTATAAGAACTCATTTACGTGCATTGTTCTTATGAGTTATAAAGATTCTTTCAAGCTAATAGGTGCCTACACTGCCTACAAATTTGACTTGTTGATCTAGAATGTAGATTCCAGATAATCAGGCCTAATCATAAGTTGGAACTATGTTCAAAGCGCCGCTATGCAAGGTTTAAGGAAACGTTGTAATTTCATCGAAGTTTTACGATTAAAGTAACATTTGCACCGACGATTCTAACTATATTTTATAAGTCTTGAATTTTATTAAATGTAATTAAAAGTAGGAGTATTAAATCGCTTGTCTATGTCTAGATTATTACGGTTGAGGTTACGTTTAAACTAGGAGTCTCTTATTATGGTTATGGTATTTTAATTATCACAAATAATTATGTACTAATCATTTTTCATTTTCTAGTTCCAACTATGTTCAAAGCGCCGCTATGCAAGGTTTAAGGAAACGTTTTAATTTCATCGAAGTTTTACGATTAAAGTAACATTTGCACCGACGACTCTAACTATATTTTATAAGTCTTGAATTTTATTAAATGTAATTAAAATTAGGAGTACTTAAATCGCTTGTCTAGATTGTAACGGTTGAGGTTACGTTTAAACTAGGAGTCTCTTATTATGGTTATGGTATTTTAATTATCACAAATAATTATGTACTAATCATTTTTCATCACACCCGCACTTTAAATGTGCTATTGCACGCAGGCGGAGCATGAGTTATAGAAAAATCGTTCTCCCAAGGGAATAATGAAATTTCTTGTATCGTACTTAACTTTTTTATATCTATTTACATATTTTTTACATTGCGTTGCGAGTGTGATGAAAAACATTGTGTGTAACCCGAGTATGAATATTACTAACGAGAGTAATCGCGACGGCTTGCCGGAGCGATTTAAAGACTCGAGTATAATAGTACATTGTGCAACTTCCTCCCCTTTGCACAATGTACTATTATAGTATCTCATTAAATTATTCCATACCACCTATAAAATGTCCTTATATTTTTTGATAACCAAAGGTTTTAACGTGAGATACATAACTTGTCTAGCTGGAAGACCCCTTTTAGAGAAAAGTACACCTGTATCAGTATTACAATAGTTATTTGTTATACAAGGGGGCAAAGTTGTTTTTTAACACACGAGAAGTAAAATACATTGGCACCCGAGTGTAACACAAAACTTTTCCCCTCACTATAGCGAGGAAACTACAACGCAAAAAATGCGTTTATCACTGCTTCCAGTAATTCCACAGGTGGTAAATAGGTACTACTACTTACTAGATTCACCTACTTTTATCAATTTTAAAACAGTTAATTTGACTTTATTCAAGGTCAAATTACTTTACCCACTAGTGGATAAAATGCGTTTTTACCCGCTAGTATTAAAGGACAAAACATGTGTTTCCGAGCTAGTGAGGGGAAAATGTATTAATTATTTAATTTAAAGATTTTCAAGCAATTTCGTAAATACACTTAATTATACGCGAAGCCATTGAATTCTGCTCCGATTTCCAACCAAACCAATACCAATTTAGATCAAATAGTCAGGCCAATTAATGCCACATGTAACAGACAGGCTGCAGATTGAGATTTATGTGAGGTTTATACAGATGTCGAGGCGATACCGAGACTAACGCGAATACAATTTATATGTCACTGTGTACCTACTTGTTTTAATACAACGCAAGTAAGTGAACGCTTTATTGCACAGTGAGCTGCAAAATTGCATGGAGAAATTATGAATGAATTCATTGATAAATTTGCCATGCACCTTTGGAGCTCAATGTACATCAGTATCAAATAGCGGCTAGCCAAAACACCACAGAAACAACTTTATAAGTAGATACAACAGAAGTAAGAAGGCAGTATAAAGGCGAATCAAAAGATTATTTTTGATGATATTTATAAAACTAACTAAAATCATTTTCTAACTGAATCACTATGCTTACTCGTTGTTAATTTCATTATTATTTATTAACTTAATTTCTTCGACGTTTTGCCAGTCTAGGTGACTGTGTGTCACGATTTTATAAATCCTATAAACCGGAAATACGCTAATAAATCATAGCTCTTGCCTATGCATAAATAATATTTTTCGAGGAACCATATTGCCTTGTCTCCTATGAAATATCGCGCGACAATTACGCAATTGCGAAGATGATGTCTTCTGTCTGTCTACCAGACCTACGTAGCGCATATTTGATACAAGTACATATTTGTAGAAGTTACAGAGTACCTATGGTTTGTGTCATCCACAATAACACTAAGATTTGTCAAATTTAACCTTTAATAACATGACATCACGAATTAAGGCGCGGGTCTCCATGAATGGCACAAACTGTACCATGTTTCGTGTTACAATCGCTATGTAATTAAGTCATAATTTACACCGTGGGATACATAGCAGAATGCTGAATGCACCTTATACACCGAATGTGCCACCAGTCGTACTATTCATACTGCAATATAAGACTTCATTGAGACTTGTAGCGACATAGCGATATCGAAAATTTGTTATTGATTTGACAATTAAGATGCCAGTATAATCGTTATAATAAGAATAAATCTCGTGTTCAAAGTTAATACATATTAGGGGACATCTATGCGTGTGTAACCACAGATTAGATCATTACTCGGTTTTTAATAACCCTTAACATTGACCCTAACGATATTCGTTGGGCGGATGGAGTGGAGGTCTTCCTTGAGCTCGGCGTCGGCAAAAACTGGCGCGGTACTGCCCAAGACAAGACCGAGCAAAATGGTTCATTCATTCAATGGTTCGTTCATCAAAATGGTTCAATGGCTCATTTTGGGTTATCGCGCCAGCCAAGTAAAATAAAATAAAAAATAAATATTATAGGACATTCTTACACAGATTGACTGAGGGCCCACGGTAAGCTCAAGAAGGCTTAGGAAGTAAGTAAGTTAATTTGACCCTAAACAGCTACTTATCATTTAACCCATTGTAACCCGATTTTTTTGAGGTCTACGAATCAAATACCTATATATTCCTGAGTGAATTTTAGTTAATTTGAAGCTTTATTATATTTTTACTTGTCCATACAATATTGGGTGCCATAACTTCGGTTTTATAGGAAGTGTCCAATCTGTGCGTATTATACAATTATTTTATTCTGCGGTAATGTCTTTATCGTAATATCAGAATGCCGCTGCGGGGTTCAGCGACCGCTCGCCGCGAAAAGCGACCCACGCATCAAGGACGCGCGCCTTTCTACATAATGTCGGGGCAAATATGTATAACAATTAGTTGCACCTGTTGCGAGACGGGTCAATGCATTCTGCATTCATACATTAGAAAAATAAGTTTTATTTATTTATTAAGTATTTGAGTGTGCAAGGAAAACGTCCCACTGTGTCGATTGCTATAAAGCCGCTTTGTCAGTGCAGGCGATTAAGGTGCAAGTAAAACTAATGAAGTTTAGGTATAAGGATATAATATCCAAAAATGATACAAAAAGAGATTTAAGTAAGATAAGACGCGTGCGGCGCTATGGCAGCCGCTGGAGCTAATGGTCGGTGGTGGGGCTCATGCCCCCGGTGCCCGCGCCCCGCGCAGGAACCTGTTGTCGCAGACATGCTGGGGGCCCGTTGGAGGGAGCTGAAGGGTCGATCGGCGCTGAAGTTTCCTCCAACATGTCATCATCGTCGACGGGGAGAGGACACACCTTGTTCAGTGCCCTTCGTTCTATTCCTCGAATAGTTCTAAAATCGCCCACCCTGGCGATTCCGTCCTTGCCGTAGTATAATTTATCATCCTTAAACACTACCATTGCACCTTCATTAAGAGGTCTGTAGGGATGTCTCCATTTTGTGCGTTTCTGTAGCTCTGAGAGGTACTCGTTCTTCCACCTCTTAGCGAAACCGTCACGCAGCGACTCGATCAGCTGATAGCGCGTCTTTATGCCCTTTCCGGCTGCAGCAGGAGGGGACGCCAGCGAAGTCAGGGGCCGGCCGATGAGGAAGTGCCCTGGGGAGAGGGGAGAAAGGTCGCTGGGGTTACATGTAAGAGGAGTGAGGGGTCGGGAGTTGAGGACCGCTTCGACTTCCGTACAAAGGGTACTAAACTCCACAAACGTTAAGCTAGAGTTACCTATTGTTCTTTTTAAATGATATTTTAAACATTTAATATTTGATTCCCACAATCCACCGAAGGTAGGGGAGTAAGGGGGGTTAAATATGAACTGAATGCGCTCTTCGGCTGTATAATTATATATGGACCTCATGCCTGCCTGTAATGCTCGTCCTAGTTCATTGTTTGCACCCACAAAATTGGTACCGTTATCACAATAAATTTGACTAGGTCTTCCTCTACGCGAAATGAATCTGCGAAGGCAAGAAATGAATGCTTGAGCACTAAGGTCACTAACGGTTTCTAAATGGACTGCCTTAGTCCAAAAGCAAATAAATATACAAATGTAGCATTTGCTAATTCTGTTTCCGCGTCCTATTTTGCTTGAAATGGAAAAGGGACCGCAGAAATCTGTACCCGTTATAACAAAAGGATAGTTAGGAGTGATTCTACTAGCTGGCAGGTGGCCCATCAGCGGCTCCATGGCTTTGGCTCTAAGACGAGTGCAAATTACGCAGCGATGGTATATGCTTTGTGCCAACTTTCTACCCCCAAGGGGCCAATACTGGTCTTTGAAGCTTGCCAGGAGTAGCTGAGGGCCCGCATGCTTTATGCGTAGATGCTCGGCTCGCATCAACAATTTAGTTAAGTAATGTTTAGCGTGTAGTAACACTGGATGCTTTTTATCATAGCTATAATCACTATTATCAAGCCGACCACCTACTCTCAGTACGCCGACGTCATCAAGAAACGGGGACAGCTGTAACATATGGGATGAGGTAAGTTTTTTATGATTATTTATTAGTTTTATTTCATTTTTAAATGACTCTGACTGAGCTATTTTTATAAGGTAAGTTAAGGCTGAACTGAGCTCATTTTCTTTAAGGGGCCCAGATGATCGATTATGTTTTTCTTTGATTTTGCAATTACTTATGAATCTGTGTACATAGCCAATTATTCTTTTTAAGCGTAATGAACTTGAGTATCTTGTTATGTCAATTAAATTATTAGTTTCATTGTTATTTTTTATGTTTGACTGTAAGACTTTTATTTCAGGTAAAACAGTCTCAGCGGTGGGGTTTTGAGGCCATTCAGATTCTACATGTTTCAGGAAAGCTGGACCTTCCCACCACAAAGGAGACTCGACAAGGAGACTTGGAGATACTCCTCTCGAGGCGAGGTCAGCGGGATTTTTATCAGTGGGCACGTGTCGCCACGAGTCTCTAGAGGTAAGCTCACGAATTTCATTCACTCTGTTACACACAAATGTTTTAAGTATTTTAGGACTCGTTTTTATCCAGCCAAGGGCTATGGTGGAGTCGGACCAGAAAACCGTTCTGTGTATGGAGCAACGGAGAGCTCCGCTGACCTTCGAAACTAATCTAGCACCCAGTAAGGCTGCTGACAATTCTAGCTTCGGTATAGTTTGAGGCGTCAAGGGACAGACTCGGGTCTTTGCGCAAAGCAGTCTGACAGTTATAAAGTCTGTACTATCTGTGGTACGTACGTATACGCACGCGGCATAAGCATCTTTAGATGCATCTACAAAACAATGGATCTCACAATTGACAGGGGCAGAGCATTGTACATGTCTAGGTACAGAAACCGAAAGTAAAGCATGCAAATCATTATGTACTTTAAGCCACGTCTTCTTTATGTCCGTGGGTACTTCCTCATCCCATGTCAACTTGAGAGACCACAGTTTTTGAAGTAAGATTTTTAGTGTTATAGTGCAAGCACTTAAGAGCCCAAGAGGGTCAAATATTTTACAAGTGTTAGATAAGATTGTTCTCTTAGAAACTGTTTGATCTTTAGGTATAGGTTCTATGGCAAATGTAAGAGTTCTATGGCAGTGTGCAGTAGCTGGGGTCCACTGCACACCTAAAACACTGGACTGTTTACTAAGGTTTAGATTTTCAGATAATGCCGAATCCTCAAATATATCAGGACAATTGCTACGGAATTTGTGCACCGGAAAGCATGCTGAATTAAGAGTACCTACTACTCCATGGAGTATGTGAGACAAAGTCTCTTTACTGTCTGCACCTGTTAAGACATCATCCATATAGCAATCACTTTTAATGACTTCCGAGACTAACGGATCCGGACATTCTAAGGCAAGCTGCAGCAGGCACCGTGTGCTTAAGAACGGTGCTGAGGCTGTGCCGTAGGAGACTGTATTTAGTTGAAGCACTTCTAAAGGCTTCGTACTATCTTCGCGCCATAATATTAACTGTAAGTGTCTTTGGGAATCGTCAATTAGGATTTGGCGATAACATTTCTCTATATCTCCCGTAAAAACGTATTTATGTTGACGGAATCTAGTCAAAATATTAAAAAGATCATCTTGCACTACTGGGCCTACAAATTGTATATCGTTAAGGCTCTTTAAAGAGGCGCTTTTCATACTCCCATCAAAAACGACTCTTAATTTGGTACTTTCACTTTGCTCTCTTAAGACGCAAAAATGTGCTAGATAATAACCGAACTTAGGCTTGTCGATTCGTGTGAGATGACCTAAAGACTCATATTCATGTATAAAATCGCTATATTGTTTCTTTAAATCAGGATTACTATTCAATTTCTTTTCTAAAGTATAAAACCGCTTGGCAGCACCTCGATAGGAGTCGCCTAATGAATTTTCAGGAGTTTCTTTCAGTGGCATCTTTACTGTAAATCTGCCATCTGGTAAACGGTAAGTGTGAGCTTTAAAGTGCTCTTCACAAAACTCCTCGTCCGCAGACAGGGGAGCTTTGGCTGCTGGAAGTTCCTCAAGGTTCCAGAACTTGGTTAACTTTTCACTAATTTCCTTTGTGAAAAAACAATGAAGTTTTTGTGAAGCTTTAGAATTAGGATTATTAATTGGCCACAAACGACCTGCTACGATCCAGCCAAACTCTGTACTTACAAGAAGGGGCTTATTTTTACCCAAAGATATTTTTTCAAACAATAACAGTTCATAGAATATTTCAGCACCTATCAGTACATCGATATCAGAAACTTGATGGAAATTAGGATCAGCGAGCTGAATATTTTTGGGAATATCTAGTTGAGTAATGTCTACAGGCCAATTTGGCAACTCATCTGTAATTTCAGAAATTACTAAACAGTCCAAGTTCACTTGGAACTGACTTGTAAGAGAGCTGATGTTTACATCGCATTGATCAGATACTGAAAGTTTAATCTTTTTAATACCCGATATATCTAAAGAATCGGGTTCAGGATTCCCTAATCCTAATTTATTCTTAAGGTTTTCAGTAATAAAGCAAGACTGGCTGCCGGCATCAAGGACAGCCCGCGCTACGTATTCAGCATTTGTGTTAGGATTGGATACCTTTATTAAAGCGGTACCAAGAATAACCTGTTTGCCTGAGCGAACTGATAAAGCCTTATGCGGTTGGTTGACTACTTCAAGGTCATTTGATGTACCAACCGTGGATGTCGTCACAAGCAAGGGTTTGGATACGTTATTTTCTTTATGCAGTAATGTATTATGCTTCTTATGACATAATCTGCAATCTCCTAGTCTACAATTATGTGATTCATGTCCGCGTCGCAAACAGTTGGTGCAAAGTTTCAACTTTAAGGCTTCGCTCCACTTGCTTTCGAGCGGTAAAGACTTGAATGACTCACAGTCTATGATTCTATGACCCTGACTACACATGGGACACGATATGACTGCAGCTTTAGAGGTACTAGATGCAATAAAGCTTTTTGAAAATTTATTATGTGTGAATGGGCCTTTATGTTCATTAGGTGTGAATGCGCCCTTATGTTCACTTTTTTGTTGACTGTCTTTATGAATATGAGAAACGCTTTTGTCATGTCTGTTAGCTAACGTAGTTTCTAAAATGTCCGCCCGATTGCGGAGAAACTCGATAAATTCGTCCAAGAGTGGCAAGTCGGAGAGATTATTTCTGTACTCCTCCCACTTACCGCTAGTGGTCGAGTCCAGTTTGCTGGACACCATGAATATAATGAGCGTATCCCATTGGTCTACCGGCTGACCGAGCGTGGTCAGCGCTCTCAAGTTTTTTGTTACTAGATCAATTAGGTATCTTAACGATTTATGAGATTCTCTAGTTAAGGGTTCTATTTTAAAGAGAGCCTTCAAATGATTATTAATGAGAATTTTCTTATTGTTATATCTCTGGCATAACAAATCCCATGCGACCTTGTAATTTTGTGAAGAAAATTCAATAGACTTGATGACAAGGGCCGCGCTCCCTTCTAAGGAGGATCTCAAATAATGGAATTTGTTTATGTCAGGGATAGTTTCATTATTATCAATTAACGACTCAAACGTATCTCGAAATTCCAACCACAAAAAATAATTGCCGTCGAACGTCGGTAATTTGATAACAGGTAATTTTATGTTTACATTATCCTGACGCGAGCAACTACTGTACGAACTTTGTTTATCCTCATTATTTTTAGGTCGCGATTTTAATAATGTCTGAGCACTGGCAAGACTACTATAAAACCTGCTTTCTGTTTTCTCTCTCTCTCGAAATTGTTCATCAGGACTAGCATAAGATAACTCTATTTGACTTTGACATTTTTCAAAGTCAGAGAACAATGCTTCCATTTTTACGCTTCGCAAATTCAATTCATTAAATTGCGCTTCGGAAATTTGCTCAGTTTTTATCCTTTCCAACTCTGCAATAAATTGTTCAAAATGTGTCAATCTACCTCTAATTGAACCGCGCTGTTTTATTAAATCTTTAAGCTTTAATTCAACTTCAAGCGCTCCTATGTCTACACTGCCGTGAGGAGTGGTCGGTGGAGACATTATGTAAATTTACTAATATATTTTTATAATTTTAAAACACTAAAGTTGAAACAGATAAACAATGAGCCAACACAAACACGGTAATAAACAAGATTAAGTGAAGCGCAATCAATAAACAAGATAAGAAAACTGTGCATCAAACCAGGCAGGAGATCCAGGTGCGCGCAGGCGCCGCGCGGAAGTAGGTCAAGTCTCGCTCGAACAGCTGACGCGAGTAGGCACTAGGTACAGCCGACGCGAGCGCAGCCAGCCTGTAGGTTTCCTGGAAATGTCGGCCCGAATCGAAATGAGCTATATGCAAATATAATAAGGTATATAATGGTTTGGACCTTTGAGGAATAAACTTTATGTATTTTCACTAATGGAACGAAATAATTATTTGTTTACTCGATGTTAGGTACTTTAGGTTTATTTTTATAGGAAATTAAAGTTGAAAAGAAACGAAAGATTTAAAATTGTTATTGCTTAGCAAAATAATGTATAACGTTTATAAGGATTGCTTTTTATTAAGAAAGCGCGAACTAAGGCGTGTTCGGTGCACATGCACTTATTATTTAACGTAAATAGGTAACTAAAGATAGAATTTTAAGCAGTGCAATTTTCAAGATGCAATGCAATAAGCACTTTATGACTTATATATTAAGGTTGATTAGCTCCAACGTTTAATAATTTGTAGATTTAAAATATTTTCATTAAATTGTTGATTTTTATGCTGTAGGTATGGAATAAAGGCGCGTAGCAACAATAGCGAAGAATGCACAATAGATAAGAAAGATGATTTGCAGAAAGAAGAATTATGAAAATATTTTTTTAAATTTAGTAAACTAAGTACGAAAATCAAAACTAGGCAGGGTAAAGAGGTAAAAGGTAAGGATTGAGCACTCCCCTGGAAGAAGATCGATGTGGAGACACGCGTCGCTTGCAGTCCAAAGGTCGCGCGCCGCAGTTTCTTTGTCTGCGCTTCTGGAACGTTCCGCCTTCCCTGTTGCTAGGTCGCGTACGCGCAGATGTTTTGAGGTTTTTAGTCCTGTACACGGTCGCCAATAACTTGCAGGCGATTAAGGTGCAAGTAAAACTAATGAAGTTTAGGTATAAGGATATAATATCCAAAAATGATACAAAAAGAGATTTAAGTAAGATAAGACGCGTGCGGCGCTATGGCAGCCGCTGGAGCTAATGGTCGGTGGTGGGGCTCATGCCCCCGGTGCCCGCGCCCCGCGCAGGAACCTGTTGTCGCAGACAGTCAGTTTATTCATATATTTCATATAAAAATACAAGTAAATCTCGCCTTCATGGTAACCGACAAGGTGGGACGTTTTACTAAACACCATTACATTTTTTATTTACTTTAGCGTTTATCGATATTTTTCATTGTGTGTCACCTGTGTGTCTACCTAGTCTACCTCCTCTGGATGCATGCCTTTGTGGATCAGGATTCGATATTATCAAGATAATTACGCTTTGTCCTAATTATCTGATATTTATCCGATAATTATCACATATATAGGAAATTTACTTGTTACATTTTTTCATAAGAGAAAGCGAAATTATGTTTATTTGGCATTAAAGCCAACTAAGATCCTCCATTTTGTTTGTTATTTTCAATCGATAATTATCCACCTTTTATTATCATATCGTGATAATTATCATGATAATTTCACCAAGACGTTACGACGGTTATCGTTGATAATTATCCTTTGAACCCTGTTGTGGATAGACTTTAAAAAATTTCGGAATGTAATTCGTAACGTGGTAAATAAATATATTTAATTAAGCATTTTATTAATAAAGTTGACGAGATATTGCCGATATTGGTCTTCCGGTCCGATGTAAATTACGTTAACTAAACTTACTACTGGAGACTTTTTCCCTTAAACGACAAAAAATAATGAGCATGTTTCATTTTATGTACTTTTTGTTTCAGTAACTAGAAGTTACGTACTTGAATTAATTGAGTAACTAGAAGTTACGTTTTTTCCCTGCTAAAATAAACTCGGAAGGTTCCACCAACCGACTGCACTGTAAAGCTCACGTATCTTAGCAACACTTTAAGCTTAAACGGTGTTAATACCGTCTAGTCTAGACCATTTTCTTAAGTGTTCGAAGGCTGTAGAAAATTGAATGAACGTCCAGTAGGTGGTAGCTAATTATATGTTACTTTCGATGCCATCAAATACCAGTTCTGCGACTAAGGTGCCAGTGTGCGTAGCCGAATGTAAATACAAACGCTCACGATAATCTCTTTCGTAGCTATCTATCTCTATTGCTCTTGCGTATTGGCGCAGAGCTAGTCAACATTTCTGCGGCGTTTCGGTGGCGTTTCGCGTCGCAGCAATGTCATTCGGCTGCGGGGCCAATGAAGTAACAATCGTTGACGCTACGTGGCTATCTCACCCCGTAGCCGAATGGCATTTATACGACGCGAAACGAAAACGAAACGCCGCGAAAGGTAGCCTGGCTCTGTCGCGCCAATACGCAAGAGCGATAGAGATAGATATCTACTAGCGTTTCGTTTCGTGAGCGTTTGTGCCAGTCGGCTACGTACCCTGACTATCGAAACGCAGACGGGTTCAGTCGCGCCATTTTAGAAGAGCGATAGAGAGCTAGTTACGAAGCGTAAAGGATTGTGACATTTGTGACGTTGGCTAGGTAGTCTAGGTACCCAGGATTGGCACGGGTCTAACAAGTCTTGGTGTGAAACTAACGATTTAGTATAAGCGGCATATTTAATGAATGTATGTACTTTGTATGTCCGCCGTGTATGTTGCGGTAACTACTTGCCGTAGGTATTAATTTTCCTTTCCTGCATTTATAACAGTTTAGACAGAGTGTTCGTGCTATAAACTATTTATTAAACATCTTTGTTTAATACATTACATTCCTAAACGACGTGTCAAAGACGCGTAGGTACACAAAAATGATAACTTGACTATTTGGTCTTTAACTTCGAATAGACTTTTTTTATTTTTTATTACCCCCTGAAAATAATCTAATGCCTTGTTGTACTGTATCTCTGTTGATTGCATATTATTTATAATAGATTTTTTTAGTTTTTTTAGTGTATTCAATGCTGAAGCAAAGCACCGTGTTACGCCTAATAATGTGTCAAAGTTAGAAATTCTTTGACTGTGAGCAAGTTGAGTACCTAAAACGTCCGACTTTGTCGATTGCTATAAAGCCGCTGTGTCAGTTTATTCATATATTTTTTACGGTTAGCGATAAGTGGGACGCTTTACTAAACACTATCACAAATGGAATATCGACGACCTTACACCTGCCTTCACTGTTAAGTCCGTTTTCACATTATCCAATATTGGATTTCAATTTCAATGCAAAAAATCCAAGATGGCGCCTGTAATATATGGGATATTGGTCCGACATCCGATATCGGATAATGTGAAAACGCACTAAGTCCCACATTCCCACCAGTAAACTCAAGCTCTCAAGCAAATTAAGGAAACCCATAATCCACCGAGATTGCGCCGCTTTATGATGTCACAGTTCAGAAGATTGTGTGCAATTATGCAGTGTGTGCAGTTTATTGTTCCCTCGTCGTGACTCGCTGCGCTTTCTATCAGCTCGCCTTACGACTGCCACGCTGCCAGCAGGGTATTATGTACCTTACACAAAGATATAGCTCCGTATAAGATGTATGAAGTGTAAGAAAAAGCATTACTCATAAATATTAAGAAATACATTTAATATTAAGAAATGCACGTTTAAAAGGGCATTTTCAGAATTTGGGACCCCCCAATTAGCGTAAGTTGTTAACAAAATTTACTCACTGTCAGTTGTGTGACGTTAATTAAGCATAAAATTTCAATAAAAATATTGTTTTTGTGTTAATTACATAAACTTTACGCGATAATCTACATTCAGAATGTGCAAAAAGTAAATATTTAGACAGATTTTATGCTTAATTGTCGCCACAAAACTCACAGCGAGTTAATTTTTGTTTACACCAATAATCAATTTGTTAACAACAAACAATAATTAATTTGTTGTTGATATAGCTCCGTATAAGATGTATGAAGTGTAAGAAAAAGCATTACTCATAAATATTAAGAAATACATTTAATATTAGAAATGCACGTTTAAAAGGGCATTTTCAGAATTTGGGACCCCCCAATTAGCGTAAGTTGTTAACAAAAATTTACTCACTGTCAGTTGTGTGACGTTAATTAAGCATAAAATTTCAATAAAAATATTGTTTTTGTGTTAATTACATAAATATTACGCGATAATCTACATTCAGAATGTGCAAAAAGTAAATATTTAGACAGATTTTATGCTTAATTGTCGCCACAAAACTCACAGCGAGTTAATTTTTGTTTACACCAATAATCAATTTGTTAACAACAAACAATAATTAATTTGTTAATAACAATTGCTAATTGGGGGGTCCCAAATTCTAAAAATGCCCCAAAAACACATTCGTCAACCGAGGTTGCTTTTAGGAAAATTTGGGGTTACTTTGATGGCATTGGAACGGCTTTAAAATTAACATTATTTATTATTTACTGAAACTGTTCGTGTAACTCTTATTCTTGTAAATCTACCATAGAAAATCGTGAATTTACAGTATGACTTTAAAACGAAATTTTCAAAGTCGCCCCTGCGTTTGACCGTAATTATTCGCTTGCCCTTATCCCATTTACTTGAGGTCGCGGCAGCATGTCTTTTCTTCCATATCTCGATATCAGACTTCATTTCTTCATTCACTTGCACTCGTTTCATATCATGTCTCACAAAGTTCATCCATCTTTTCCTGTGTTTTCCTCTCCCGCTTTCTTCCTCCACATTAATAATAAGGTACCTTACTTATAACATGACTTTCAATTCGCCCCTGAAAAATATTTCGATTTAGAACGCCACACAATTGGTTGATATTCGCTTCGATGGCCACACTAAATATTAACAATTTTAACACATTCGGGATGGATCAAATTATAAAATCAGAAGTTCTAAACGTTTGAATCGTGTGTCGATAGATGGCAGTAAATACACTGTTGACTACTAAGTTCTCTTTGACAATAAACTTCTATAATACTCCATTCTCTTTGCCTCGGCAAACTGAGATTATAAGTCAATTTACAGTTTACAATTATTTTATAGACATGATTTTCACTTAACTATTGAATAATATTCTTCTTGTTTCTCATAGCCTGACAAGTGAATAAAATAAAACTTGAATTATGGTTTCCTGTAAATAATGTTGTTCATTATTTCAATAGTGCTTGAGTAAGTCAGGTAATGTTAGTTATAAAGTTGTAATTTATGTTATAAACACTTCGGGTTTATAGATGGATTCAACACAATCACGTCATCACGAGCAACTTTGAGATATGGAACATTCTTTTAGCATGAAAATACGAACCAAGGCACCCGTCTTTGTGAATGACAGGTATAATCCCTAATCCCTGTTTATTTATTGAACTAGCTTTTGCCCGCGGCTTTGATCGCGTTAAATTCGAAAATTGCGGAATTATTTTTACAAACTTCCACCCCCCATTTTAGGGAAGAGGGGTGTTAGAAAGAGACAAAAGGTAGCCTACGTCACTCTCCATCCCTTCAACTATCGGCACTTTAAAAAAATCACGTCAAGTCATCGCTAGGTTTTGCCGTGAAAGACGGACAAACAAACAGACACACACACTTTCCCATTTATAATATTAGTATGGTCTTCGGTTACCGCGATAGTTACTCATGACCACCGACGACGACTGACGTCGTCACCCGTTGACCACGAACGCTGTAAATTAAGTGTTCGAAACGTCGGGATGAATTGTAAATTCATTATACGCGATTTAATCCGTTTAGTTTTATTTCATGATATTAGTATGGATTATGTATTTTGAACATAAACAAAAGCATAGCATGTTATGAATTCAATTTTGTCAAACTAAGTAAAAACCCAATCCAAGTTTAAACAAATTCTTGTTAAATTAAATTTATGTTACAGTCACATAATGAGATCAAGGTATAGCCTCACCCTAAATTGCATGCCGCGCGTCCTAACATTTTAGCAACAAACACACAAATGTCTAGATTGGCTAGCCTGCCATTACACTATAGATAACCTGAGTTCGTACGCTCTCGTCTGCACGCTAACCGTAAAGTTCGTTTACTTGCTTTTTTACTGCAGTTTACTAGTTTATAAATAACACTATGTAGTTAGTTGTATAGGCATTGCATTTAACTTTAAAGCGACTGAATTTCGAGATCGTTGTCAACAGATCTATCTATTTAAATTGGATGTATTTTAATGTCTCATTTTGCATTTATTTTTTAGTCAAATACCTAGTACAGCGTTTATGTACTATAACTTCTTATACAAATACATACATACATACATATACATATAATCACGCCTGTATCCCATAAAGGGGTAGGCAGAGCACATGAACTAATAATGTTTCAAGTGCTGTTCTTGGCAAAAAGGGGTTAAAAGAAATCCAAATAGCGACATTGCAGTGACAGGTTGCCAGCCACTCGCCTACGCCACAATTTAACCCATATCCCACAGTCGACTTCTACGACACCTACGGGAAGAAAAGGGGTGGTGAAATTCTTAACCCGTCACCACACGGGTATACAAAGGGCTTATACAAAGCTCTTTGATTTTTCATCTTACACTTATTTCCCGAACGTCTGTGCATTGCTTTTAGCCAAATATCCCAAGTTTCGAGCGATTTTCATTCTTGAAAAATATACCAAAGATTGCACAGGTCTGTGGCGAAATACCGCAGTGTCCTCTTAAGCAAACACTGCCAATTTATCCAATTTATGGAGGTTAGGGGTCGTAGATTATGAGATTCTCCCTCAGGATCTTTGCGCTGAATTGTAATGGTTCAACAATCGCTCGGTAAAACAATGGAAATAATGAATGCCAGCAGTTGCCTCTGGCGAGAAGCGGGCCGCGCAAGTATTCGATATCCTTTATAAATTGGTTAACCTACTCGACGTAATTACTGTAACGTCTATCATCATACATTATATGATTGTTCTGAGGACTTTGTCTCTCTTCTTCATCAAGTTATACTTTTCATCCGATCTCGTTTTCTTTTAACCCCTTAATTGCTAAGAGTGTGCATTCTGCTATACTCATTTGAGAATATAAGGAGTTTATATAAATGTATACATGTATGTACTACCTATACTTATATGTACCTATATCCGTATTAAACAAGTGATCGAAGTCTAAGATTTATAAGCATCTAAAAAAAACTTTAAATTCACGCGTTTTGTACACATTTCTAGTCACTTTACGGGTTCGGGTTCGCTGGAATAGCAGTTTTCCGTGCAACCTTGCCGAAACATCAGAGAAAAGGTGAAAGAAAGATATTTTATCGTGTTCGACCCGTGAGCTACTTTAAAAAGGTGTTATATCTTCAATATCTTCATTGACCTGAAAACCCGTTGTGCTCAAGCTCATCTTCCGCGTTAAACAGCTGATGATGACCCGAGCACATGCTCGCATTACGTTAGTTTCATAACGTCGCACGCCACCTTGTTCCGTCCACACACGTTACGAGCCCGCCGCGGGCGCAGGTAAAGGTTACGAACGAAAGTTAAGCTGTCGTTAATTAGTGCTGTGAAAGTGTTTCCAGAAGTGAATAGAGATGACTATGGGTCAAACTTATGGGGAACACACAATAGGAGATTTCGCCCTTAAAACCATGGTTTCCTCACGAGTTGAGATGCTACAGTCTAGATACTCTAGATTGACTTCTTTGGGATGGCGAATTTTAATCAAACAAGATTCTGAAACACACTAGCAGATTATCTAAATACTTCATTGTCACTTGGGTCCCTCGTCAGCCGATATGAAATCATTCATGGGGGCACTGTCGGCACGGCTGGTCGACACCACAGAGGACCCCAGGGCTGGCGCGTACCTCTGCTAACGTATTTCTCTTGCAATACAAAGAGGTAACGCCGCCAGTGTCACGGAGTCCATGCCGCAGGCCGAACTTTTGGATGGGGTTTTCTCTTTAAAACAGTTTTATTTTTGTAGTTAAGTATTTTCATAGGTAGGTAGGTTGTTATTTAGTTTTATTTTTAGGTTTAATTTGAGTTTTAATGTTATAGTTTTAATTGTTTAGACATATTTTTAGTATACCTACTATATTACTGTTTTTATTGTAGTCATAGTTTTATAAGCTTACTTTCATGCTGGAATTGAAATTAGTTCTTCAATGTTCCTAGTACTTACTATTCAATGCTACTATTTGATAATTCACCGAGGGAGATGTCATATGTTTAACTTGGGTATAACTTTGTACCTAAATTTTTGTAATCTACAGAATTACAGATCGCTTTTTTCTACTGATCCCGGGTCCCGGGTTCGAATCCCGGTAAGGGTATTTATTTGTGTGATGAGCACAGATATTTGTTCCTGAGTCATGGATGTTTTCTATGTATATAAGTATTTATATATTAAATATATCGTTGTCTGAGTACCCACAACACAAGCCTTCTTGAGCTTACCGTGGGCCTCAGTCAATCTGTGTAAGAATGTCCTATAATATTTATTTATTTATTTATTTACTGATGTTTTGTGAAACTTGGTAAGCGGGTTGGATTTTCAAAATGTCTGAGGTAGTTGACGAAGTCGACAGGTCCAAAAGCCACTATTTATGTTACGTTGCATCACCGTGACCTACATATAAGATTAACTTGATTAAAATGTCAGTCTCACATCCACTCTAGACATATGTAATAACATTTACCCTTAATCCAAGAAATATTACCTCATACCGATAAACTGATATTAATATTTGAGTATGCTTAAGAATACCTACAGGATATTTATAATAAAATATAAAGTATGTAGGTAGGTACTAAAAACCTAATTGAACCATCAGAGAACATGATGTCGGTCGCCCACCGCTGACCGGGGATAATTATCGCTTATCTACTTGCTGCGCTATTTATATTCCTTTGCCGTAATTTTCAGAGAGTAAGGTGCATTAGGGTAATTTCGAATAACAGAAATGCTCTGGTGATTTCGAAAGGAGAATTTTGATATGATGGAAATAATGGTGGTTTTTATACGACTTTCGAAATTACCCTAATGCACCTTACCTATCTTTAAATACATTGTTGACTCCTATTTTTTCACATCATCACTGGTAAGTAGTCCAAATACGAATAGCATTATAATGAACGTCAAGATCACATCTACATCGTAGGCTTATTTAGCGTTTAGCGCTACAGTTTAGCGTTTAGCTCGGCGTGCCTTAATTTATCATTTACTAGCGTTTGCCCGCGGCTTCGCTCGCGCTAAATTCGAAAATTGCGGAATGCTCCATATAAACTTCCATCTCCTATTTTAGGGAAGTGAGGGGTCAGAAAAGGACAAAAAGTAGCCTATGTCACTTTCCATCCCTTCAACTATCTCCACTTAAAAAATCACTTCAATTCGTCGCTCCGTTTTGCCGTGAAAGACGGACAAACAAACAGACTCACACACTTTCCCATTTATAATATTAGTATGGATATATAATATATATTAGTATAGTATAGTATATTAGTATTAGTATGGATTGCGAGGAAAACAGAAATACAATTTACTTAATTGCTGTTATGCAGTGCAAAATTTAGACTGGTATTAAAAATGTTTTACACGGGTATAACACTACAATATAAATTAACAATTTCAATATACGCTAAAAAATACTATGTTATAATAAAACTAACTTAAAAACTATAATAAACTAATAATAATAATAACTATAAGTAAAGAATTGGCTCGAAATCTGCACCTTGTGGTAAGGTGCCAAGAAGGCTGGCGGCATTGCCACGTTGGATGGCAATGCCTATACGTTGCGCTAGGTAAGTGCCAGCCTTCTTGTCTTCTGTTGCATCGACGAGGCGCTTTGATAGCTCCTTAAAAATAATCTGAGCACCTGAACCCCACGGCCCAAGCGTTTCCACCCCAAACGGCCTTGCGCCGTTTGAGGTGTTCAGCGGAGTTGGCGGCAGCACCAGCTCTGTTTGAAGTCCCAGGAAGATGGGACGCCGCAAGGGTATCCACACATGTGGCATCCCAAACGAAAGGGCGTCCCATCTTCCAAGGCACGAGGGTCATGCCATCCGGCCTCTTTCCGTCGTCGCGAGCCAACCCAGGCGGTTCTAGAACCGCCGGCGCTCCCGCCGTAACGAGAGCTCGGCGGAGAATGTCATTCAGGCTCGCGTGACGTGAAAGACGGCCGACGCTCCTGGAACAGGATAGCCCGTGGAGACCAAACTGCGAGACGTTTGTGCCACACTGACATGGTGAGGGGCCACGCAAGCAACACCCAAACGCAAACATAAAGAAATCCTAAAGCCCCTAAAGGTGTTCGTTGAAAGCAGGGTGCCTAGGTTTTTAGACGGAAAATGTACCTTTCCAATTAACAAACTTCGCGTGCTAAAACCTATAGAGATAATTTTGACAGCTGGAGGGAGGAATGCATTTAAAGGAATGTATTTAACAATTTTCTACTCAAAGTCAAAATACTTTGTAATACGGTCATTAACTTGTCTGATACGCAGGTGTAAGGGTTAGACCAAAAATAATACAAGTGTATAATTAGTTTGTTTCATTAAGACCATAATTAAAATTTTGAAAAAACCCCCGACAGGGACATAGTAGACTGATTTTATGAAACATGGCTAAGAACACTGCCGACTAACTCAGCTTTCAGACAAAAAAAACTAAATCAAAATCAGTTCATCCGTTCGAGAGCTACGATGCCACAGACAGACACACACACAGACAGACAGACAAACAGACAGCCAGACCGACAGACAGACACGTCAAACTTATAATCTAAATCGGTTCATCCGTTCGGGAGCTACGATGCTACAGACAGACACACACACAGACAGACAGACAAACAGACAGACAGACACGTCAAACTTATAACACCCCGTCGTTTTTGCGTCGGGGGTTAAAAATTGGTCGCTTGCGATGGGCAGGACATGTGATTAAAATGGACGAGGCCAGAGTACCCAAACGCCTTTTAGATGGCCGACCGGAGGGCAGCAGAGGTAGAGGCAAGCCCAAGCTCAGATGATTAGACGGTGTATACCAGGACATCAGGACCCTAGGAATGAAAAGTTGGAGAAGGAAGGCCACAAATAGATGGGACTGGAGAGGCCTGCTTGACTAGGCTAAGGCCCACCCGCGGCTGTAAAGCCTCAGATGATGATAATTATCATTCACGTTTGTTGAATTGAATTCGGTCCTTAAAGTTTAGCCACGGTTTTTAAGTAGGTGATATCGGACTGCCTGTATAGTGTATAAATAATCATAAAATACTAATAGTAGAAACATAGGTACTCCACCAAACTAACGTTTCTGTTTAGCCGAATGTTTGACTGGTAGAGTAAGGCCTCAAGGCGTTAAGTCCGCCATTTGTACTCTTTTTGTAAATTTGTGCAATAAAGTTTAAAGAAGTTAATAAAAATAATTAATACATACATAATTATAGATAAATAATTATTACATATTAGTAGATTATATAATTATGACACGTTCATGTGACACCATATATATAATAGTAGATACATTCATCTGAACCTAGAGGTATAGATATAGGTTACATGTGTGATGTGTTATTCCAAAAGATACTTTAGTAAGCCATAAATGTGAGTGTGTTTATCGACAAGTGGGTCGTTTTCCCGTGCACACACATAAAATTATATGCTTCTGATTCTAACAAAAAGCCATCAATAACTTTCAAAACCTCGTGGCTGTAAACATTGTGCTCAAGTCTGCAATTGAAAATTTATGGCACAGTTTAGTCGTTAGAGTGTAATTCACGTTCATCGCAGTCGAGCTTTTTGGGTTGTTTTCTGGGAAATAAAGTACTGAGAACGTTTTTATTCTGTACTGTACCTAATGAATGACATTGCTATGTAATGTCGTTTCTGTATATTTTAAGGGCCCCGTACCAAAGATGTACTATCACCTTCAAAAATGCACAAAATAGTACAAAAAGAAGGTTGCGAATCAGTCAGTCCGACTCCGTATCATCCGTCTGTTACATTGCTGAATTTATAACTCAAGATTCAGGTACGTAAACTCATAATCATAAACCAATCACATTTGTAAATAAAGTTGTTGAAATGCCATACACATTTCTGAATAGAACTAATTGTATACACATTAAGTATATTTTATTACAATTTTAATTAAAACGAGCACTTAACACGTCAACTGCGCAGAACTGCAACAATTATTTAAACGTCATAATTTTAACGTCAAGTGCCATTTGAAACTAAATTAATGATTTTTAAAATATCCACGAAGTTATTGTTACTTAGGTCTCATAATTATTCCTAGTGCTTTACAAGAGTATCGCGTGCTATGAAACCGTTCATTATGTTTAAATGCTATCGCGAATCTAAATGCACACTATTACAATATTTTCGATATGGATAAGGTTTAACGATTTCGCACTTTTGTTATCGTCGTGTTTGTTTAATTATATTACGCGACAGAAAACATTGATTTATTAACAAAATATAACGCATGGAAATGCATTTACATTTTGAAATTAACTTACCTAATAATTACTATGAGAAGTACCAGCCGCGAGACCCGAGGTCACAGCCTAAAACTGATTCGCACTCCTACTACTACTAAAGTTGCATATCATTCCCTATCCAATCGTGTTGTAGCGGCTTGGAACAGTTTACCGGATAGTGTTGTTACTGCTCCCTCAGTGAATGTGTTTAAAAACAGACTAGACAAGTGGCTTTTAAATAATAAGATAGTGACATGACTTTGCTAACTATAAATCATGAGACACTGTGTGACATAGGCTCATCAGCTGAATAGCTGCTCGCCTATAATTGAATAATAATAATAATAATAATTTATTGTCTGACAGAAAATTAAACGGGAACATAGGTATTATTTCGGAAGCGTCAATAAAATTCTGGTGAAATGATGTTACATTTTGTCATATCGTCACTACTTTAAAAAAATCTCGTATCTCATGCTTCTCCTCAAAGTTAAAACGCAGTAAGCCTATATGCATTCCATACATACTTACTACAATTTTCTTTTCATTGACAGACGAAGATACAAGTTTTTTTAAAGTAGTGACGATATGTACCTACTTAAGCAAAACAAAGAACATAAGCAAACGGGTTCATCGTAATCACCAACTTTTATGAAAAGGGTCATACTTATGCCAAGACTATGCCAGCTCTTTTTCTTAATCATAATGCTATGGAAGTACTTACGTTAATTTATAAAGATTTGTATCTAAAACAAAAATTACTTACTACGTGATAAGCACTTTTTTGATATTAAAGAAGAATATTTGAGCGTGTTGCACAGTTCAAGGGTTAAGTACAGAAGCACTGGCATTAAAATTAGTTTTGCTCCCTCGCGCAGTTGACACTCTGTCTACCTCGCTGTGCAATTAAGAATGACTCTAGAACCTGTCAACTTTAACATTCTTGACATTGGGTTCCAAGTTATAAGTTGTAAGCGACTAGGATTTTTATCATTCACAACCTAACATATGGGTGGATATATGTACGTAGGTACCTTTTTCCTACTTGTCGTGTTTATATGAGGCATCATCAAGATATTTGTATTGGTACTTTTATACCTCCAAATCATGACATAATAGGTACTTCGTCAACCTCAATACTCTTGTACTAAGAGAGTCGCTAAAATATTGCCAAATATTTTGTAATATACATTTAATATTGTGTGATCTGGCTGAAGTAACATGCCACGTTCGCGTGTTCCCGTGGAAATCAATACCCGTGTCAAAGAAGAATTATAATTTATCATTTTTGGGAAAACATACTTAACTACCTACCTAATTAACTTTAAGTGACAATTTGCCAAACTTTTACGTTGAATGGTAAGATCTCTTTAATTATTCTTGATATGAAGCCTGCCCAAAAGCTTCCTGAGACAATTTTCATAGGGGCCATATCATCATTCACCCTGTCTTGTACCTAATACTCATTGAAAATTGCTACCAGTCTGTATTTTGCGTCCTCGCTAAGCCTCCCCTACGTCTGACTTGCCGGAATCTGTAATCATTGCAGCGGCAGCAGATTAGGGTTAACGCTAATCGTTGAGTAATTAAAGTGTGTTTTTGACATACGTCAAAGTAAAGGGTTATTTCACAGTATAAAGCAGTAATAACTCTTCTAACAAACTTCACTCCGCGCGGTGTGTCGAAAACTACTCTCCATATGCACCGAATACATGCGAAACTGGTAAGTATTGGGCTGGACAGTCGGGGCCGCGTTCGCGCGCTGTGTTGACGTGTTGAGTTCGGAAAAAAATGACGTCAGCACCGAAGACATATTTTCGTTACTGTAGTGTTTATGGGTGTATGGAGAACAGTTCTCAAAATGCGGAAATGTCAGAATGTTCTTTAGAATTCCTAGACACCCAGAAAAGTAAGTGGTTGTTATATTTTTGCAGTGTTAGGTACATTATTGCTTACGTAAATGGCGTAAAAGTGAGATTTAAAGCTAGAATGACACATTAAAATCAATAAGGATTTATCTGTAACGACATTTAGGTAGATGCTGCGATCTATCTAGCTCGAAAGTTTGGTACCTACTTAAATATTGTGCAAACATCTATTCAAACATTTTATGTAAATACGATTTCGTCAGTATTTAAGAAACAAACACGTACTTGAATCTTTATTAGATAAAAAGGTAGAAAGAGCGTTGGTACTAGCATAGCGCCATACACAGTTACTACGAGTAGGACAGTAGCACAGGTACAACCCTGCGTGACCTTGCGCAGTAGTAACGACCGCGTCGCCGCTGCCGGAGATTAACTACTGATTTATCCTTATACTGTGGTTATTTGCTGTAATAATTTTTCGCAGTTATTAATATACTATATTGTGGTATACACAATATGATACAAATCAAAACATTAAATATGATAACATCATTGATAACACGTCATGGCTTTAAGTTTGCCTTACAACTACAGGGTGTGTACATTGTTAAATTTTATTTTAGTATAAACCTAAGAAAAGCAAGCAACTATATCGTTAGTGTATAAATACTAACTTACTAAAATATAAGCACGATATTAATTGTCATAAGTACCTATATATAAGTGCTTAGCTTTTGTGTTAAAATTTGAGTCATAAAACTTCTAAACTTTCAGAAGCTCTGACGTAAGTGTCCATTACAAAGCTATTGGAACTTTGGAATAACTGCGGTGTTTTCCAATGTTTGAATTATCCGAGGAACATTCCTCTCGGCGAGCTGAAAGCTTTCATAGATTATCTTATCGTACAGCTTTCATGTTTGAAAATGGTCGATTTTTTGTTAAAACTGTTATTTGTTATGTTTGCAATAATATAAGTTTTGTCACAACAGTATAACATCCAGATTCCAGTTGTGTTAGGAATATAACTCTTCATCAATTCGTCATCAGTACTCCTAGTGTTATAAGACTTATAAGTTAGATATCAAATCCTTACAAAAGTCACACCCGTAATCGCAATGATAAATAAAACACGTTTCTCACGAACTCATGCATACACTGTTTAAAAATAAGTTTACAGAAATTAAAGTTCAAAGAGGAACGTACTACGTTCCAGCTAAATAATGTTCTTCTTTAAACTAAATAGGTAGATGTTTGTAGCTTGCTTTGCCAAGAAAGCTCTCTGAATAGTTTGTACCTGCACAATATTTATTGAAAGTACGTAACATGCCTAATCATGGTACTTGTAGATTAGTAGGGGAGACCCGGGCTAGTTGACTAAAGGGTTAGGTTGACTAACTATTAAAAAATTGAGCCAAAAATCAAACTTGAGGCAACCAGTGATACGACATGAGGTACGAGAGGCTCACCGGTGACTGAGCGGAGGGAGGTGACGGACTTTCGTATCTCACTGGTTGGCTCAAGTTTGATTTTTTGCTCAATTTTTTTTATAGTTAATCAACCTACCCCTATAGTCAACTGTCGTTCATCATTCCCTTTTGCTCAGCTATAAGTACAATACACACTTAAATACATAGAATACATGGAAGGATATCCCACTTTCAATATTTGCGAAATCCCTACTCGAATCGCGTAATCCGAGGGTCCAGTGCATTAGTCACTTGCAAAGAGTCTGCGTCTGACAGATGGGGTGTTGCCCTAAATGCAACCACTGTTAACTGGTCTCTGAATATATGAAAGAGGCGCGTTCCTATGCACACAGTCTAAGCTCGTGTTTGTAAACGCGAATCATGCTTGTATAAGTGGGATATGACAGGTCGACTGGTCGAGTTTTTAACAGGAGGTAACTGTGAGATAACCGAAAGCGGGTGGGCGGCACTTTCAGCGGGGAGCGGGAATGGTCATACTGTACGATAATACTCTTTATTATAAATACTGTGTTAATACGGAAGAGCTATAAGACCTAGCTACGATACGCTTACGAAGTGTAAGCGATTGTGACGTTGGCTCTTGGCCTATAACCGTGAAAACCGAAGATCACGAACTGCGGAGATCTTTCTCTGTCACTCTAATTACGCCAAGAATGGGAGTAAAAGAGAAAGATGCGCGCAATTTGAGAGTTTCGGTGTTCGGTAGACCCGGCGCAGGCTCGCTTCGGCTTTAGTTACGTTGATCAGAAATGTTGGAACGATGAGAGGGGTCGAGATAAATTGGTCTACGTTCATACTTGAGTGAAGTAGGCTCGTGCTATGGTGGATGGGACTTTTTTGTTTAATGTCTGCATTCAACTGGTACAGAAAAACTCAATTAGCGTAATTATTTGGTTTAATCGATAAAATTGTGATCGTCTTGTTATATTTTTTCGTGTAGTTTGTGTTTAGTTGCTAGATCTTATCAGCTAGATTGGTGAGACAAATTAAAATTATATTAAACACTTTTTAACGTAATAAAAAGATCAGAACAAAGTAACTAGTTAGCGATCACAAGACTGCGCGGGAAAGTACCTATCTAATAAGTGTTAAAAAAGAATAAGAGTAGCTTCGCACTTTTACTTTGTTATACATATGTCCCAATAAATGTCTCAGCAATTTAGCATTGACAGTATAGAGACGGATTCAGGAGACGGTAAAAGAATGAAGCCTGCTCATTCAGTAAGTTGTAGGAAACTGTTTCGTACTATTATGTAAAATTCGTGGAACCCATGAAAAGTTGTATCTGACTCCATAGAGAGAAAACCTCGATAATCTAGAGGTTTCTAGAATCTATAGGTACACTTAACTGATCTTTTATTTTTTCGTAATTAAAGTGCTGTTACATTCCCAAAAGAGATTTACTAATAAAACATTAAGTATTGCGGCGCATTCGCCATTAACACTTAGTGGTCTTATCCCGTATGTGCCCAACACATGTATTTTTTCCCCCTATTCTTTGAGGTGATCACCTCATTCTCCTATTTTAATGAGTAATAGCGTGTTTTCAGTAGTGGGTCGAAAACGACCCTATGGGCATATGTGGGTTAGTGACTAATCTAATTTAGGCTTAATCTTGCTCACGTCTTATGTAATACCCTGTATACAGGATTAATTTGCAACGGAGGAGTTTAGTGGCAGGTCCTTAACAAGATTTCGATACAGGCATTTCCCGAAGCTAATAAAGTTAACCGGCTCTTTGGGCCCTGACACACGATATTAACTCCTGTTTCCTATCAATGTTCCATATAGATACAGATAGATAACATATTATAATAAAGCTTTGGAAGATGTACACACTGGTCCCAATTTGAGAGAAGTTATTTTTTTCTTATGACACGGCAAAGAAATGAAAAAATAATTCAAGTATGGTATTTAATCAATGCATAAGAAAAAATCATATTAGCGGTAAAAAATGTAATGAAAATTGTAAATTATAAAAAAATGGAACCGTTAAAAAAACTATCGAATAACGAACGAAGAAACGAAACAAGCAATGCAGCACTTTTCCCAATGTATGGATTGTAAATCCATACTAATATTATAAATGGGAAAGTGTGTGTGTCTGTTTGTTTGTCCGCCTTTCACGGCAAAACGGAGCGACGAATTGACGTGATTTTTTTAAGTGAAGATAGTTGAAGGGATGGAGAGTGACATAGGCTACTTTTTGTCTCTTTCTAACGCGAGCGAAGCCGCGGGTATAAGCTGGTTACATATAAACCTAAATTAATTTTATTTCAACGCTCAGTACCCAACGCATATATATTCCCCGTATTATCCTAGACTTTGACTGTATTTCCTTATGCCGTGCTTCTTCTAATCAGAAAACCTCGTCGTCGCTAGTAATCTTCCTACCCCAGCCAATTGCCTTTTTGTCGCGAGGCAGTTACGTCTACAAAATGGTCTCTTGCTTGATCAATGGTTCCGACTCCAGGATTGGATATATTGCGAGGACTTATACATGTCAGGGTAATGGTTCAATTTGTGTTTCATGTCGTTTAGAAACATTCTGAGAGGTAAGAAGCCGTTTTGTTAAGCGCTTTATCGTTAGTTACCTTTTTGTACAGAGGACGAGGGTTTTTATGTTTAGTCGTCTTCCTCTAAATGCGAAATCTTATTTAAGACGTAAAACAGATAATATCTTACTTATCGTCGGAGATAGTGCAATAGCTTGTTACTGCTAAAGTCAATAAAGTTCTAAATTAAAAACAATGAAACACAGAAATTCTATCATAATTCTATTTTACATGGTTGCGTATGCATAAAGATGAGTTAACAGGTAATTCGTATAAAGATATGAGCAACGTTTGTCCTAACGGTAAGCGAAAATGTGGTATACTTACCATTTACTTGAGAACGTCGTTTTGAGTTACCCGGTATTGCAATATCCACGTTCGTTATGATAACATTATTATAAGTTAATTAACATCACGTTATTACAAATCAAAATCCAATCATATGTAGACAATTCGATGGTGCGAAGGTTTCTATCATGTCACTGGTTCATTCACCCCTGGTCTTGCAAGTCAGTTGTGAAGTATCGTACTGATGATACAACAATGATTACAATGATTTTGCTCCACTTTAAAGTCAGTTTAATGAAAGAAACACTCTACTCTGCAGTTTTTACTGTCAAATCTGATCTTATTATAAAATCGGATATTGAGATTCAAAAATTGATATCGCTGTCGTTTAAAACATTAATTATTTTGGTTGTATGTAATATGTAAAGTATTTTTTCGCTCGAATGCTTTCTTCAAGTCATAGATTTCAACGTTAATACTTAGAAATCATGTTCTAGGTAGTCTTACATGTGTCGTAACTAAATTCGGTCACAATAATAAAGATGAAATAAAATTGATTGTCATTTCTTATGATCGAATTACTTTGACACATTCAATCAATTGATTTAAATCGGTCACTGCATTATCATAATTGACTAAAGACAATATTTCGACACGTGCCAAAAATCGGCTTGTTAAACATATATTTACAACAAATGCAATCAATCAAACATTATCTTACAGTTGTATAACCATTCATTATACAATCCGTCCTTTGACCTATCGATTACAATGAGTATCAATTATACAGGAAATACAAACAGCGTATTATGGTAATGTTTTGATTGAACAGATAAAGTCTATTTGTAATATGGTTTACGGCTACTTACCTTTAGCGGACATCTGACCTCATTGATGCAATTTTTTTATCAACTTCGTTTTTTTTTACCTATTTTAAAACACTGATTTAGACTTTCACGATTATTGCACATAATAACGCCGTTCCTGAAACATTGAAGGTCAGTTTAATATGTAGTCACACGCGATTAATTATAAAACAATTAGCGAATAATCTTATAAAGGGGTTGATGTGGTTACAGAAAAATATTGCTACACCTCAGCAGAAGGTCTCGAAAAAGACAAGTTGATAGAGGACAATATTACCGCTAAAGAGCGATCTCTTCCATACAAAATTTACACCCTTCGAGACAAATAACTTAGGTACCTACACGACGACTTATGAATTTTTCTCGTAAATTAGTAACTGAAACTTATAGTATATTTAATATATATAAAAGGACTTCTTATTGTATGGTTTTTATACAGATATAATAAAGCCCTTTTAATGAGACACTCCTGAATTAATTTATCAAGTAACAGGTTCAGTATAACAAGCATATGTTAACCCTAGTAAACCTTGCAATGTCTCACGAGCCTACACGTTGCGGAGTCCCATGACCCCGCTAACAATCAGGCTGATTACGATTTACGATAGTTGGCTAGTTGCGTACGCGCCGCGTCCGGCCATTAACCGACGGCGACCAAACCATAGCGGATATCACATTCAACTCTGTTTATACATCTTAAAGTTTACATTTCAGTAAACAGTTTGTATTACTATGGGGGTTAACCGCGCAGTTTATTGTAATGCCGATAACTGTGACCCTTGGTCAATTAAGATTTGTATTGTTCGCTTAAATGAATTATTGCCCGATGTTTATGTTTGTTTATCTGATTTAATGGTGATAATGTTGAAACGGTTACGGTTACAGTTGTCTTTGACGGAAGCTCAGAAGTCCAAACTCGGGGTTTGCCAGAGAGCTATGGAGCGCAGCATACTAGGTGTGAGACTAAGGGACCGAATCCGGAACACTACGCTGCGCTCAAAAACTCAGATAATTGATGTGGCTCGGAAAGCGGCCAAGTTAAAGTGGGGCTGGGCTGGCCACGTCTGTCGCATGCCGGATGACTTATGGGCCAAGAATACCACGCAGTGGGAGCCTCTCGAGTCAAATCGAGGATCCGGCAGACCTCGTCGGCGATGGCGGGATAACTTAGACTCCTTTTTGAGAGACTGGTCAGTTGTCGCACAAAACCGAGAGGAATGGAAAAAGAGGGGGGAGGCCTTTGCCCAGCAGTGGGACACAATAGGCTCATAATAATAATAATAAATTGTCAGCTGAAATGAAAAAGCTGTTGCAAGACATGCCATATTAAGTGTAATTAATGTTTCTAGTTCGTTAAAGGTAACTCATTAATTACATACATACATAAACTCGACGCCTGTAATCCCAAAAGGGGTAGGCAGATCACATGAAACTGTTCAGGTTTCAATGCTACTCTTAATAGCGATTAAGGGGTTGAAAGAAAACGAAATCGTAATATAGTGGCGACAAGTCACCATTTAACCCGTATCCCACAGTCGACTTCTTATGATATCCACAAGAGGAAAGGAGCTGATGAAATTCTTAATCACATGGGCCAAAATTGCACTACTTAAGTCGAAAGTGAATGAAACCATTGAATGGTTCTGTAAACCTGCACAAACAGCACATCCATAAAGTAGTAAAGGGCAACATTCTTGTCAGTAGGTGCTCTGGCGGTCGGAAACGGTTTCACCTCTTATATGGCCAGGTCAGGAATGAATGAATGGGACTCGATATGTATCGTTCACCTTAGGGTACTGGGTGGAAATGCACTGGAATCGTGGAGGGCGGTGTCCGCGCTATGAGTCATGAAGCTTGGCGTATGGTCCGGTAAGCTAGAAAATATGAGAAACTAGCGCTGGTGGCCTAGCGGTATAAGAGCGTGCAACTTTCGATCCGGAAGTCACGGGTTCGAACCCGGCTCGTTCCAATGAATTTTTTTGAACTTATGTGCGAAATGTCATTTGATATTTGCCAGTTGTTTTGGTGAAGGAAAACATCGTGAGGAAACCGGACTAAATAAGTTATTAAGTTTGGGTTGGAAGGTCAGATGGCAGTCGCTGTCGTAAAAACTAGTGCCTACGCCAAATCTTAGGATTAGTTGTCAAAGCGGACCCATGCAGGCTCCCATGAACCGTGGCAAATGCCGGGATATCGCAAGGAGGCTGATGATGACAAATAGAAACTAGGTAGATTGTGTCTTAGCATGTATCTACCTATCTGTTTTTAATACCCGACGCAAAACCGAGCTTTATAAGTCTGTCTGTCTTTCGAACGGACAAACCTATTTAGATTTTTTTTTTTTTTTTATTTGAAATCCGAATTAGTCGGGAGTGTTCTTAGCCATGTTTGATGAACGGTCCACTATGTCGGGGTATTTTTTTAAATTTAAAATTTTGTATCTTGGTTATCTTTGATAATGAAAACATCTTGTGTTCATGGAACAAATGAGTCTTGTCGTTGAACTGAGAACCTGTATCGGATAGCCTCAGCTAGCCTATCGACCTTTCCTTTTAATTATATTACCGTTAACTGGACATTAAAGCACTTCTCGAAGTATTTCTAGTCAAGGAAAATACATAAAAACCTTGGATTCTCAGTAACATTCACGACTTAGCCACATTTAAAACAAGTTTCGGATCCCACTAGGTTTGCGCAAAAAATGTCGTTAACACTGACATCATACATTTTCTTATACTCTTGTGCAAACTTATGTCTTCCTCCGACTTGTTATACAGTAGAACCTCGATATTTATTTATGTCGAGGGGTTCGACTTAGGTCAGGGAGAAGTAAGAAAAGTTCGTGTTAGCAAGGTAAGTGTAGCAACACAAGCAGACACACAGAGGTTTTCTTTTTAAATTAAAGTCTTATTTAAAGGTGCATAAATCAATAAAGCTATACCCGTGTAGTTTCGATTGCCTGTATTTTAATTGTAGAAGGCAAATTTCATTTTTCGAGTTATAAAAAGATGAATAATCGTAAAGGGAAACGTTGACTCTGAATAGAAGGGAAGAGAATACAGTAGGTACCTACCTATAATTAGAGCCGACAACTTCGTCCTATCGAGATTCGAGTTACCAAGGTTCTACTGTAGAACATCAATGCCGGTTCCTGCTTTAGACAACTGAACAAATAACTTTGTTTTCCTTGTGCTTAGACATGTCGTTGACAGGTAAACCACGAGATGACATCAAGTGTTCGCGAACCGTGGCATGATGTCACACAGGTTGCATCACGATTAGCGTGACATTTAGGAGTGGCTGTGGTATAGGAGTTAAAGTAAACGATGCGATGTGGCGACAACAGCCAAGCGTAATTGAGGGTCAAGAAACTTTGGTAAGGAGTTTGCAGAAATATTTTAGGAATGAACGTGATAAATAAAGCCATCGTAAGCCACGTCTTCGCTTTTGGTTAGTCTGTGGCCAAGAGTAAGCCAGTTTATAATTTTAAAAAAGCTGTTTGTTTGCGGTTAACAGAAAAAGTTTACACGGTTCGTACAGTGATTACAGAGTTGTTTCTTCCATTCTACGATATTAGAAAATAAGGAAATTAGTGCGGAAGATTGAAGATTGGGCAAATTGTATTGGTTCAGTAAGTGTAGTTCATGAGAGGCTGAGTATTTAATAGCTTCGCTTCAGCCTCTCCGCGATAGGGACGCCCTGATGTTTTATCATTTATCGCGCGACCATGCTTGCCTGATGCCACGTTTCTGTGGTTCGCCAAACACATAAACTCATGCAATTTTATGAGTACTTATAGGTGCAGTGATTTTATGAGATCATCATACTTACCTTCTGTTAATGTAGATACACTCAAACTTTGTCAATAAACAGTCCCACTCAATATTTAATAAAGTAATCGTCTTGATATAAATAGGCGAAAACTAATTGTAAACTAGAACGTGTTTGAAATGAATGGGATCAGAATCAATGTAGCTAGTGAACTAAGCTTAATGAAATTACTTATTAATAGGCTTATATTATAAGTTAAAACAGATTACTGTCAAATCAAGTAGTCGTTAACTGATAGGAATTATCGAGAGAGTACACAAGGTCACACATGCGGATCCACTTTGATGATGATGACATTATGATTTGACTTTGAGAATTAATTGTATGGCACCTCGAAGTAGTAAAATTGATTAGGTGTTGTTGCGTTTACATATTTAGGTTTGATATTTTTTGTGAAAATGGTGGAGATAGGAAAAGTTGTCGGTAAGTAAGGACAAAAGGTTAAGAAAACGTGATTTAGTTTGTAATCTAAATATGAGTTTGTAATGAAATTATCTGAGTTAATGAGATGGCCTTAACGTCTAATGCAGACGATTTATGGTGTAATTTCAAGAAGCACCTTTTCTGATGACTTATTAGTCCGATGCGAGACCAACATAGTCTACCGACATAATGAGCCACAATAAAGCGTACCCACCAAGTACCTACAGTGAAAACGTGGTTCTATTCATTAAACCAAACATTTATACAAATTGACTGATAAGAAGAGGGTTTGTTAAACTTGACAGTCGTTTATGAATAACCCGCATAATTGCCATGATACTCTAAAAAAATGACCATAATTTCCAGTTATTCCCGACTAAAGAAACAACTTGCTTACACAACAATGATTACAGTATAAAATCCGCGAGTCTCCGGCGCAGGGGCAAGTCTGCATCTGCACTCACACGGGAACCGCCACCGGAGCGTGACACTGCGCACTCACACCACACAGTACTTGCAGTAACCCTAGTCCCTATGTGACAACCTGGAACAATCATTGGTCTATAATTATTGTCTTCGGTTAAAGCTATACTTATTCAAATAATACTTATGTAAAAAAATCTTTTTAGCACTGTTTTGTAAACTGATCTGAAATATAACCGCTTATTGCGAAATATTGCTGCTTTCCGAGGCGTTTCTAAAAACTCCTTACTCGATGGGGATACGACGTTTCATTATAGAGTTCCTATGAACACCTTTCTGCTCCATCATCAGATCAGCTCCATGATACCATAATATTGCATTGTCACGTGATTTACATATGTGTGCAAAATTTCAGATCCATCAGAAACCGGGAAGTGGGTCAAATTTAGCTTCTACGTTTTGACCCAAACTAACATACTAACAAGGCAAGTTAAATAAAAGCTTTTAAAAATGGGTACCTACTGATATTGTTTTAGTGACTGTGGTAATGCGTTATATAGCAGGTAGGTTCATGTATTCGTATGTTGCGAACTTGAATATGTAGATAGTCGGTTTCTCACAGTAAATGAAGCTTTCCGTTCTTATGCGTAATTAAGTTATTGTAATATAATGAACAGCACAATTACATAAGGGCAAGACTCAATTATGATGTAAACGGAAATCACATGTAGACATTCTAAAACCCGTTTTACGTGCAAAAAGTTTATTTTATCTTATTGTTTTAAAGTTAATGTGGCGAAGCCATTCTTCAGTTTTATAGATGTACCTGTACTATGTAATTAAGAGTTATTTCACAACTGTATTAAATATTTAATAGTAGCTATACAAATAACGTTTCTTTATTTAGTATGTAGGAACCGGCACTGAACAAACATGTTTTAATGTGTATCATTTTGTCTTAATTAAGTATCTTACTACATAATTACTATATGTAACTATGATGTATTTGTACAAAAATTATTTAGCATTAATAAAACCCAACATCGCTCAAACGCCAAGTTCCCGAATGTAGGTGATCTAATAATTCTAACATGAATATGAAAATAACTTTGAAAGCGTCCGCTTGTCGCCATTTTCCCCAAACTGGTTAATTCCGCGTAGCAAAATTTCCGTTCGTATTTTTTCTGATGCGATTTTCTACCATCTCCTTTTTGTCATTCGCTTCTACCTAAGTACGTCTATTTTATCACATAATTATGATTAAGTAGGCACGATTAGTAATCATATCTATTACTTCGTCCGCCATAACAACTTATGGGAGTCCATGGCACAGTGGGTAGTAGTAAAAATGACATCTTTAGGTGTTCTTGGTGTTCAAAAAGGTTAAATTGATTCTTGTTATTGTGCAGCGAAGACTAACACACTCCCGAAAAAAGTCCTTTGACGCCCCTAATAAAAGTCGCTGCATCTCACACGTGCCACTTAAACACTTTTCAGTGTACTTTCTTAAGTTTATTGTACCACTTTTAAAAGTTTAATGGCGCTTCAGATTTACGAGGTGTTCCCATGGCGTATAAACGTCAAAAGCGGAAGCAATCGTGTGTGTACGTGTTTAGATGTGCTTTGAAAAGCGATGTTTTATGACCTTTCTTATTTTAGATATGAACAGTTACATAATACAAAACAAATACAGTTTCTGGTTTTATGCAACTTTATGATGCCTTAGACTTGTATTTTAAAACACAAGTGCTTTTAATATAAGAATTTGTTTTATATAAACGACTTTTACACATGAATTCGGTAAAAGTTACCTAGACAAACACTCAGTTTTCTTAAAAAACAGATCATTAAAAATTGTATGCTTTAATAGCTGCATTAATTTCAGGCCCATAGCTGAAGATTCAGAACTTCTAACATACAAGGTCCAAACTAACTAACTGTACCTACATGTTAATTATTTAGGTCTGATTATACCTCTATGTAGAAATCGAGGTTAAGTTCATAGTAAATCTACCAGTTAGTAACCGAGTGGTGTCTAAATTAAAATGACATTAATTTCATAAATACCACTTTATAATCGGTGTAACTACTTCTCGTCCTGATTTCTAATCTTAGTCGTGTTAGCATAAGTAAGTAGTATATTTGTAAAGAAAAGAATCATAAAATGTGCTAGTTCCGATATATTCCGCGACTCTTCTCTATAAAATAGAAATGGTCTCTAATGATAAGCTGTTTACGATTTTCTAATCTTCTGAAGGCATAGGCAACATCATTATCGCTATCGGTTCGACTACTACAATAACTGTTTTCGATTGCTAGGGAGTGTAAGCGATCCTCATCTTATTTTTACAATATATATGCAGTCAAATACCCTATTCTTCTTCTTCTTCGACAAAGCCTCATAACTGATGGTCGTGGACACCATAAGTCGCTGTACGTTGAAGTGCCCTCCACTCAAGCCGATCTTTTGCCTTTCTAACGGATCCCTGGAGCCGGAGCCCAAAACTTGAAATACTCTAGTTGCGGATCCGATAAAAATGGTTTAAAATACGTACAACATAGGTACCTTTGTAAGGCTAATTGACAACAGTACCTCATCAACTCCTCTTAGATCTCCAAGATAAATTACGAAGGCCGCTTCAAAACACCGTTTAATTTTCATTTGTCGGTAATTACATTTTATGACACCATTATATTAACTGTATCAGCACTTTGTAATTATAGCTTCTTCTGATGTAAAGTATCCGCAGGCTTACTTTCACGTTAGGGGCATTTCACACTTAGGAAAATTCCAATCTACATAATAGTTTAGGTACAGCAATTTACTCTTTACGGTGTAGACAGGTTTTCTCTTGCATTTTGCTGTTTTACTATAGGCTCGATTTAATGTGTTGTAAACTATCGTTTGTCATGATTTACCGGCTTGTCTGCGTAGTCGGGTAATTGTGGGGTTTAGGCTGGGTAATGTGTTGTGAGTGTGAGCCCTTTATGCATCTGTGCATTTGTTGGGAAGTCACATTCATAGACTTAGTGTCCCAAATGATACACAGAAACATAATTGGCAGGCTAGTCAAGTTGCTACGACTTACGAGATACTACTTATTTGTATACAGCGGCCTTCCGCCTTCCGCCTTGATAATATTATATCAAGATGTACAGTCAGCTGCAGAGAAAAGTAGACCCCCTTGCATACAAATTTGGGTCTCCTTTTCTCTGCAGCTGACTGTGCCTAACTTTATATTTTTTGTACGACCTGTATAGAAAAAAAATTGGAAGCATTATTGTTTGAACTTCTGATGTATTAATATTTAGGATACATATCCAATACAACATTATTAGACTTATAAATTTGATATATGTACCTCTAGATATGATCACGGAAAACTCATCATGTTTTCCGTGATCATGATGCGTGCAACTGCGTCGAAATATCGGTAAAAATCAGAAAGGTAATCACGGTCTATATCCCGGTCAATATTAAGTCTTATGAAAATAACCGTAAATCATTCAAAACTCAGAACAAAACATATTTATCTATTCCCAGGCTAGACGCTAGCGCGTTTTAAAAATCTTACCCTTTTTTGACACCTCACACAACTAGTCACTAATCCTGCGAAAGTGCATAAAAACCTGCACGATCCAGCTGTCAAACTATATCAGCTAAGCTGATAGGTCTCGCAATATTAATAGTATTAACTAAACGCTGTAATCCTTAGTCGGGCGTCTGGCCCAACCCGTTTGCTGGTCCTTGACCCTTTCAACTGGCATTTCATTTTACAGTTACAAAAGTTTTGCAACGTTGCACTTGCACTAACTGTAAGGTTACCGGGGCAGGGTTAAAATTGAGAACATTTTAAGAATGGTGATTTGTATTTTTTAACGGTCAAATTAATAAATAATTCGTATCCACCGTCAAAGGGCGGTCAATACTCAATAGGTCACCGGTTTGGAATATTTCGCAATATTTTTTAAAATAATTTACCCAAAATATTTATTTTGATTTTACAACACTAATGTTTTATTTTAATATAGGTATGTATTTTCAGTTCGGATACAAAAAAAAGAAAGGAAAGTGCGAATGATAGGGTCGAGTGGAGGCCTTTGACCAGCAGTGGGACACTGCACTAATGTATGCTAATAAAAAAAATACTGTCAGTATTTAACTCTGTCTTTTAACCGACTGCAAAATTTTAAACTCTGCATGTTCCAAATTTATTTGTACTTTTTTTTATGTTTGCTGCCATATCTCCGCTACTTCTGGACCAATTTCAATTCTTTTATTTTATCTTGTTCCAGAGTTTCCTAGCAGCAAACGCGAAATGTTGGTGGGCGGGTGCGCTGGCGGCGGCGACGGCGGAACTCCGATACGCGGGCTACGTGTGCCCAGGAGTGCTCCTAGTGGGCGGGGCGCCGAGAGCGCTGGAAACTGTCCGAGGGGCCTACTCGAGATCCGTGCTCAAGCCTCCTCCTACGTACCTCATCTGTGGGCTCGGTGAGTACCTAATCTTAACACAAAAATATTTCATAATATAATAGGCGATGATGCGACCTAAGCATTATAATTTAAGTCACCCTGCACAAACAGCAATCTGTTTCGCGCATCACTATTTTTAGCGTCTTTTTCGAGTCAATTTTCTAAAATAACTCTAAAGCAAATACAAGTTACATTTAATTCTATACAACTGGGAATTCTGTTTCCTGGTTAAAACCTGCTAAAATCTCCCCCCCCCATTTCTCCCCACTAGCCTCGATAGCATTTGTGATAATGGCAAAGTCTTACCGCTTCCTAAACCGGCGCCACCAAAGCCACTTTGATCAACAGGTGCCATTATTCAAGCGCCCACGTCGTTCCGATCCGTTTATTCTGGCGCTAATGTATCATTATACATCGTGTCATTCACGAAGACGCGCGTCTCGTCATATTATTTAAGGTTAGATTAGATAAGTCTACGCGCCATGGTGGATGGCACGTAGGTGCCTAGTGTTCCCACGAGCGTATGCGCATCTCCTACGCACGCCCTCGCGGCCTTGCAAGGACGACGGGTGTGATAATAAACTTGAAGGTGCTACAAGTGCAGGACTTGTTGTGCTCTCAGATCGGAATGATTCCTAGCACGTCACCCGCGTAATTAATATCTATCGTGAACGTTTTATTTTATGGAGCAAATTCTGAAAGTATCGTAAAATTCAATTGTCTCTAAGAGCATCCAACAACTAGATTGGGTACTGGATCAACCTGCAACCTTATCGTCGAATTTGGTGGGGAGGTAAAAATTTGCAAAAATAATGTGTTGGAACACAATAAAAAAGGCGCATGAGTGAGGCATGGGTATTCAAATTAAAATACTCATATTTTGACGCACGCAAACTTTTCAAACGTGGCAATGTCTTTATACAATATTTCCAAAATGTGTACGATTTTCGATAGACGGATAAATTACCGAAAAGCTACATCATTACTGTATTTAGCGTTTCATCTTTTCCTAATATATTTACTCCATATGCTGAAATAGCAACCATATAAACACGTTTTAAGTTTAAAGTAAAATAAGCATGGGTAACTTATAGTTACTGTATAATTACGTATAATCGAGAAATATCAGAAAGGAAGTTTTCGTATCGTAGGTGACAAGTTTTAATCGAAAACGTCGCCGTTTCATGTTCCAAGAAAGTTGTGTAAAAACTTTCAATGGAGATCCCGGAACTACTCGCGGTTTACTTTTTGTAGTCGTCACATCAAGTTTATTAACAATTGTTGTTATTAGCAGAGGCCAAAAAACAAGTATAACTATATAAATCTATTAGTGGGTAAATAGATAACTTTCAAACGAAATAAATATGAGAAAAACTGAATTTAAATCTGAATTGGCCAAGTAAAAGTACCTTCAATGCCCTTGCCCTATGTGAATTATGTAGTCAAAATAGCGAAGAAAACTCAAACATTTTTTTTACTAGCCTAGTGTAGTGTCCCACTGCTGGGCAAAGGCCCCCTCTTCTTCCACTCAACCCTGTCACGTGCGTAATCCTGCCAGCGTAGATAGAATGCGTCCAAGTCATCCCGCCACCTCTTTTTGGGTCTGCCCGGCCTGTACCCACTACGCTTAAGTGGAACTGGGCTGGACATGTCTGCCGCATGCACCCTGAACGGTGGACTAAAACGAAGGGCCATAGAAATGTACTCTAAAAATAAGTATACAGGTACATTAAGTTGAAAAACCAATACGTAGTATTTAATTCGAAGTTAGTTAAATAACTAAAGTTTATTATTTCCCTTTTCTACTTTTCCTTGACACTATGAAGAGTTGCGAATCGGGGCCTATCCCACAAACTATAAGTTTACGAGCTATGTTTATCATACATAGACCATAAAACCTCTATTTCTATGGAACCTCCTGACATCGATGTAGTCTAGAAATTTCTCTTAAAGGTCACACGGCTATTATTAGCATAATACGCTATTACATTTTGCGGTAAACGCTCATGGTGCGTAAAATGTTAATGAAATCTCATGCTGTAGTGGGGACGTTTATCGACAAAAAGAGGCCAAACCTTCTTTTTCTTGACCAAAGCATGAAACTTGGCACAGTTGTTCCTTATATCAAAATAAGCCGATTAAGATCGGGAGCCTTCGGGAGCCTCCCCCCTGGGGCCCGGGAGGGGGGGTCAAAGTACCGCTTCACCCGGCTTGGTTTGAAAAATTCTAACATAGCCCGTTTAGTTCATAGGTCATGTTTGGTATCGTTTTCGAGTAAATCAATAACGTAGAATTCATTTTTGGTACTAAAATTATGATTTAATGGTAAATAAAAAAAAAAAAATTAAAAGTTTGAAATTTTCATCTACGATTTACAAATTCAAGTCATCATAAATGTCAAACTGTTTGCTTTTTCTACAAATAAAAAATATGATATGAAAGCCTATTTAATATAGATTATGAATAATATAACTTTTACCCACCTTTACTAACGTTAAGTTTCATAAAAAAAACTTTAAGCCGCGCGGCGTCGGGACGCCGCGAGCGTAATTTTATAATACCTTTATTTTAAAAAACTCTATTAGAACCCGTTTAGCTATTAGGTCATATTTAGTATCGTTTTCGAGTAAATTAATAACGTAGAATTTAGTTTTGGTACTAAAATGACCATTTAATGTTAAATGAAATAAAAATAAAAAATAAATCATTTTCTGTGAGTTGCAAATTCAAGTCACGATAAATGTCAAACGGTTTGCTTTTTCTATAAATATAAAAATATGATATTAAAGCCTATTCACAAAGGATAGTACGCGTTCACCTACGCGAGCTTAGACTGTCTGCGGGGAACGCGCCTCTTTCATATATTTGATCGCCAGTGTCAGAGGTGTGATAATGCATAAATAGAAAAAGATTCATTATTATTGACGTGTCGACAACGGCAATACTCGGGTCGGACCACACGATCTAAAGACCGACTGTACCTGTTATTTATTCATTGTAGTGAATCCTGAAAGAAATTTATATAATAGTATTTTATACAATCGTGATATAATACAAAACTTTTCAGTCGAGTACCATGTGTAGTACGGTACGAGAGAGAAAAGCTTAATTATATCACTATTGTATACAATACTTTTTCTACGAGTCATCATCTTCATCATCAATGGACGGAAATATCACCATTCATGCAAGTTAAAATTAATGTCAATAGAGTCGTTCACCGTTGTATCAACATCGAATTACCTAGCAACCAATTGTTTGTAATAACCGTCTCTGATTGGCCGATAACGCGACAGATAAAAAAAATATGTTTCAGATGCAGGAAAATTTGCCAGGTATCGCAAATTAGTATAGAAATTGTATGAAGTTCTATTTTTGAAATTATTATAGTTAACTAAAGTCAATTATCAGTCAGTCAGTCCTTCCATCCCCAAGAAGACGGACTTGGCAAATTTTGGTGTGGCACCAACGCCAACACCTGACTCCAAACAAGAACGCCCTGAGTCCCATTTCTCAAAACTGAAAGTTACAAGTTACAAGCGGAAGTCTCTTTCCAACTTGTCATATTAGACATTGACAACCAGTTGAAAATTGTAACTTGTAGCTTCGAGAAATGGGCCCTGGTACACTGTGCGCAGTATATGCTGATCCAAGGCAGCCTCCGAAGGAGGTATGTTCTCAAATTGTCGATCTTTTTGGTACCTAAAGAGGTAGGTACTTCGACCACTCATTCACCGTTGCGCAACGACTTGGTCTGAAACAATATGTGCATTATCATTTTAGAGTCTACAACTATCAAATTACAACTTTTTGGTGGATCACGTAACCTTCACTATTACCCACTTACGTACGTATCATAGAAAATTATTACAAACTTTAGTAGAATCTGATTTGCCTCTGATATTGCTCCATCTTGTAATAGTTTGACACCTTGAGTGGCCTGGCTAAGCTTCAAAGCCAAAAGAAAACGTTTCTAGATTAGACATAGTATGGGATAGGTACGATAAACGCAGCTTGAAACGATCAACAAGGGAGAAACATGGCCACCCAAGGCTTCAAACTATTACGAGATGGAGCAATATCATAGATAGGCTAATCAGCTTCTACTAAAGTTTGTAATTATTTTGTATGATAGGTAAGTGTGTAATAGTGAAGGTGATCCACCAAAATGTTGTAATTTGATAGTTGCAGAATCTGTTTAAATAAAATGACAATGCACATATTATTTCAGATCAAGGGTCCTTACGCAACAGTGAATGAGTGCCGGAAGAACCTCTTTACTAGAAAAGATCGACACTTAGAGAACATACCTCCTTCCGAGGCTGCCTTACTTCATCACATACTGCCATTTGTCTAAGACTGGGGCTAAAGACATGCCAACCACACCCTTGCTGCCGACGCATTAGGACACCACGGACTCCACTGCCAGTCTATTGCTGGCCGAATTTTGTGACACACTGCACTTAACGATTTAATCCGCAAGGCTCTCGGCACAGCGAACATGCCGACAACCCTCGAACCTGTCGGCTTGTCAGCAGCAGACGGAAAGCGGCCTGATGGTTGCTTGCTTTTGCCTTGGTTTCTGGGACGACCCTTGGCGTGGGGCGTGACCTGTGTGGATACCTTGGCTCCATCCAGCGTCTAACGCTCGGCCCAGAAACCAGAGACTGCTGCTGCAAAACGCCCAGTTTAAACGCGCAAATATGCATTTTTAAAAAACAACTACATATTTGCGGCAATTGCATTTGAAACATTTGGACCATGGTCATCAGACACCAAGCAGTTCGTGAAGGAAGTTTCCACCAAACTTGTCTGGGTGTTTGGTGACGTAAGAGAAAAAGCAAACGGTTGACATTTTTGTTGACTTGAATTTGCAAATTATAGATGATTTTTTTTTTTTAATTTATTTACAATTAAAATATAATTGTAGTACCAAAAATAAATTCTTTGTTATTAATTTACTCGAAAACTATATCAAACATGACCTAATAGCTAAACCGGGTCTAATAGAGTTTTTAAAATAGAGGTATTTTAAAATTACGCTCGCAGCGTCCCGACGCCGCGCGTCTTAAAGTAATTTTTTAGTGGAACTTAACGTTTGTGAAGGTGAATAAAAGTTATATTTTTTATAATCTATATTAAATAGGCTTTCTTATCATATTTTTTATTTATAGAAAAAGCAAACAGTTTGTCATTTATGATGACTTGAATTTGTAAATCATGGATGAAAATTTCAATTTTTTAAATTTTTTTTAATTTTACTTACCATTAAATTATAATTTTAGTACCAAAAATGAATTCTGCGTTATTGATTTACTCGAAAACGATATCAAACATGACCTAATAGCTAAACGGGGTCTAATAGAGTTTCTAAAATAAAGGCATTTTAAAATTACGCTCGCGGCGTGCCGACGCCGCGCGTCTTAAAGTAATTTTTTTGTGAAACTTAACGTTAGTAAAGGTTAATAAAAGTTATAATTTTTATAATCTATATTAAATAGGCTATCATGTCATATTTTTTATTTATAGAAAAAGCAAACAGTTTGTCATTTATGATGACTTGAATTTGTAAATCATGGATGAAAATTTCAAATTTTTAAATTTTTTTTATTTTATTTACCATTAAATGATAATTTTAGTACTGAAAACGAATTCTACGTTATTGATTTACTCGAAAACGATACCAAACATGACCTATTAACTAAACGGGGTAAGTTAGAATTTTTCAAACCAAGCCGGGTGAAGCGGTACTTTGACCCCCCCTCCCGGGCCCCAGGGGGGAGGCTCCCGAAGGCTCCCGATCTTAATCGGCTTATTTTGATATAAGGAACAACTGTGCCAAGTTTCATGCTTTGGTCAAAAAATTTAAGGTTTTTCAATAAACTCCCCAACTACTGTTGCTATTTGTATGGTAAAGATTTAATTTTAAGGTATGACTAAACTAATATGTATAATAGCAGAATAAATAGTACCTACACAAATACTACGTTTGGAAACGTCAGATAGAAGAAACAAATTCATATATTTGTATAGGGGCCGAGCGTGTCAAATTTTGTACTGAAGTTGATTCTTGCCTGTAATTTTAAATATTTCTCAGGCTCTTGATTGTTCACAATTTTTGTGTTGTTGCAATTGAATATCACGTAACGAGGCATTTTTTATGTTTTGGTTGACTTCAACTTACAAAAATTGACGCCCGAAAGCTGCAAGCTGCGAGTAAAGACGGACAACTCAGTGGATTTCACTGAGTTCATTTGACACGCTAAGTAGATACGTTTGCTTGATCTATTGTATATATGACATCTGTGGAAACGTCTAATATTTAACCTCACCACACCTAACCTACCAAGTAACGTGGATTTGTGTCTTGAAATGAAATAAATAAATGTAAACCTACTTAGGTGTTATTTCGTTTTATCGCTTTAATTATAGCTTCTGAAATAAATAAAGAGCGGTTACTTTTATGCCTATTACGGGCACGTCCGCAAAGGTGCATTTAAAACCCAAATTATGTAGTTTGCACAGTTACATATTCCTTAGTAGCTCGACGGTACGGTCGGGTATCGGTAGTTTTGGAATACAGACAATTTTGATTTTCGATGAAGTCATTTTGTCAGATTGCGATCGCGTGATCATGTCTTATTTATTAAAACTTTCCCTTTTATTCACTTTGTCCTTTCTTATAGTGGGTACTATTCTCATCTTACTATATGATACCTATATTAATGCAAGGTAAGACTAGTTTATGTCTTTTACGAGTATATATGTCGTTACTTTAGCTAGAGTGAGCTCAAGATAAGATTGCAACGATTTTGACCACCTCGCCGCGTCGGTGCAAATGTTATTTTAAAAATCTAATATCGAAGAAAATATGTCGTTTGCTATTTAACCCTTGCAGAGGCGAGGTTATTACAATCGCTGCCAATTTATTTTGGCCTGACTCTTTAATATATTTTTTTTTCTATATCCGACAGACAAAATTGAACAACCTATTGGTTGTCCCATTTCTCGAAGCTACAAGTTACAATTTACAAGCGGTTGTCAATGTCTAATATACAAGTTGGAAAGAAACTTCCGGTTTCGCTTGTAACTTTCAGTTTTGAGAAAAGGGGCCCTGATCATTCTGAACAAAAACACAATTTTCCAGCAAAAATCCTAATGTGCTTTAAATTACATATGTATTCCAGGCACATTCTAGACTAGACAGGTTGATTAAATAACAAAAGTAATGAAAATTGAGACGTGTAAAATTTGCATAATAATGTGACATGATAAAATTGTTGTTTTTGAACGATTTCCGAGTCTCACGCGCCGCTACCGTACCGCAATCATCATCCGTCCATTTTCCAGTTTTTGAGAGGTGTAATTTATTTTTATTTCAACAGGTTGTGAACTGAACTTTTACTTTCTTAGCCCTTCGAATTTTAATACAGTTGTAAACTAAATTGACTTTTACCAATTTAGATTGAGTTGTTGCAGAGATTTATGATCTTACGAGGGATTTGTAATATATTGTTCTGACACGTGTTTTTGATTGCTGCATGAATGGTGTTTGTGTAACTTTACAAATTTAATAACATTTGTAATTATTGTACCGTATTGTAAAATTTGGTGAACGCCAACAGTCAAATATTTAAGCTATCAGTAAGTTAGAACTTGAAGCAATTCATGTGCACTAGTTTCAGTGTAGAAGAGACAGATATTAATATTAGCAAATGCCTGATGCCACAAGATTTAAGCCCTACAATTGAACCAGTTAAAATAAATGCAACTTGCTTGTAAATAGAAATCCAGTGCATGTCAAATTTTAATTTACGATATTGGATTTGTAAAGCATCAATATGCATAAACGCAGCGGGCGACAGAATCTTGAAGCAGGTACTTTATATCGTTTATTTCCTATAGCTGGCACCCTGATCACGCCTAGCACCTAGTACTTCTGAACTATTTATTATTTATGAATGGAAATGTTGAGTTTCACCGCTTGTTATCTGAAATTGAGTGAACTTGGCAAGCAACTGAGTGGTTGTACGTTTGATTTGTAAGCATTTATTCTATCTAAACTAAAGCAACTACTCGTATATTTGATGCTAGTTGTGATACATATCTTATACCTTTAAACGAGCAATTCTTGTATATTTATTTATTTATATATATATATATATATATATATATATATATATATACCGACCATCTCGAAAACCGCTCTAACGATTTCGCTGATTCGGGGGTGAAAAATCGATCTAGCTTAGCCTTAGATCTCGGAAAACGCAAATTTTCAAGTTTTCATGCGTTTTTCTGCGTTAGTAAACGTAAAATATGGTCGTTAATTTAGCCGCCCGCGCATCGGTTCCACGTAGCTCAGTTGTAAGAGGTCAGTCTAATGTTCGCAGTCAGATCGCAGGTATAAGGGTTTCGAATCCCGCCCAGATATTAAGGTTTTTTTTTGTATTTATAAGAGTTTTTTTTTTTATCTAAACACGTGATATTATAAAATAGAGGTAGAATATTTGTTAAAACACAGATAACGTTGAAAAATGTAGTAAGTATTTATGTGTTTTTTTTTAAACTAAAAACAAGTTGTCAATACAATATTTCACATAGGTATTTCATTGGAGGTTTCGGGTTGAAAGTTACAAAACAACCAGTAAATACCTGCCTAGTAAATGTTTTTTTCCTTATAGATTCCACGTGCGAGTTTATAGCACAGTATAGCACAGTGTAAAACGTTTTATTTTATTTACTGCGCAACTAGTTTTTAAACAGAGAAATCTCAACTACGAGAAACAACGTAACTGGTGGTACCAGGTTCAATTCCGGTGTATGCTAATATGGAAACAACTTTATTAGGGTGTTCTTGACAATAAATCGTCTCTGAAGAAAATACTCATTGGAAGAAATTTTCCCACCTATAATTGGCTTTGCTGTTCAAAAAGGCAATAAATGTATTTTTTGTTAGAAATAATCCTCTTTCAAACGCAAGAAGTTTATTATAAACAAAGACATATATAACTCCGTATAGACAGATAAAAGTCTAAGAAAAAAACGTATCTCAAAACCATACAGAGAAAGGTACGGTGACCTAGATGGCGATACACCTTGGGGGACGCTCGGCTACATGGCGCTAATATTAATATTTGACATTTTTAACACATATCAAGCTAAGAATATGGGACAAATTGTCAAAACTGAGGTGCAAAAGTATTATCTTATACTATTAAACGAGCAATTCTTGTATATTTATTTATTTATTTATATATACCGACGATCTCGGAAACCGCTCTAACGATTTCGCTGAAATTTGTTTTGTGGGGGTTTTTGGGGGTGAAAAATCGATCTAGCGTAGCCTTAGATCCCGGAAAACGCGAATTTTCGAGTTTTCATGAGTTTTTCTTTCGCATTTGTAAACGTAAAATATGGTCCTTAATTTCGCCGCGCGCGCATCGATTCCGCTTAGCTCAGTCGCACGAGGTCGGTCTAATGTACGCAGATAGATCGTAGGTGTCAGGGTTTCGAATCCCGGTCAGAAATTAAGTTTTTGTTTTTTGTCTTTTTTTTTTGTTTTTGTATTTATAAGAGTTTTTTTTTTATCTAAAGACGTGATATATTAAAATAGAACCGAGCGAAGCTCGGTCGCCCAGATATTAAATATCTTAATATGTAATGCCTGACCAAAAATACAGCGACCACGCGCCATGTTGCGGAATTTCATTAAAACTTTTTCTTCATACTATACTGATCTGTCACCACATATATCAGAATAACAGCGTCCTCTTGACAAAAGTCATATAAGTATTACCTTTTCTAAGATGTTGACATGTAAAATTGTTTTTACCAATAAATATTCTGATTCTGACTGCGGTATTCTGATGATATACTGACAATGCAAGATAGATTAAATTACCCTTTTCACCCCTCACACCTACCTTAGCATGAAACCCCACAAGTTGCGTTTGACCTATTTTGCACTTATCTGATTTAAAATAATTTTGCACTGGCAGTAAGACTACAGAAGCAGCATTAGAACATATAAACCGGTTATCCATCCAATCGTTTGCAGTATCCATCCAATCGTAACACTAAGAACATAGGTACCTAGAATATAAACTTGACATAACCATAAAATTTTGAAAAAAAAATCCCGACACACTCGCAGTGAACCGATGTTCATGAAACATGGCTAAGAACATTCCCGACAAATTCAGTTTTCAAACAAAAAAAAACTAAGTCTAAATCGGTTCATCCGTTCGGGAGCTACGATGCCACAGACGGACACACACACAAACAGACAGACAAACATACAGACACGTCAAACTTATAACACCCCGTCTTTTTCGCGTCGGGGGTCAAAAACTAATAACTAATAAAGATTTTCTTCATCCATAAAACTAAAAAATATATATACTTATTAATTTTTAATTCCAACCGGTCTCGGGGGTATTATCTAATTGAAGTGAAAAATTGATTTTGAAATTGAAATTGAAGTTACAACTCGGTTACCTATTACAAGTAAATGGATTAGGTTGTGCAGATTACGATTAAGTTATATGTGCCTTATGTGATGTCTTCCTGTTTTCTTTATCTCTATCTATATATCTACACACGTATGATTTATGGATTTTCTATATAAATTACTTTGTCATGAAGCCGTCAGCGTTGCTATTAAATCAATGCACCGAACAGAGCACCACGTCCGTCTCTCCTCCGGACACATTAATCAAGTCTTATGGAAACAGTTTCTAAAAGGCCAATCGTTGCGTAAATCGCACTGTGGAAATCGCATATAAACGTCCCATGTTAAAAAGTACCATCGGTTTTCGAAAGCTTCAGGGATATTCTAACTTCACTGATATCATAAGAATATCTGTGAGAGTCGGTTTCTTAATGTAGACATTGTAGACCATTCGATTTCGTGAATTTTGGTGAATAATATCTCCACTACTTGCGGTACTACTAACAGAAGAGAACCTTTTTACAGACTTTCGGCGAATCCTCGCGTTCTAGACTCAAAAATCGGATAGATGACACGTACATGGATCGTGAATTTCGCTTGTGGTTGTCCTTGGTTGTCCTAGTTGTATTAGCGCGGGCGAGACGCAAGACGACTTAATGACATTTTTCAGGTATTTGATGTCGGTGTAGGCACAGAATATATAATAGTACAAGTACAGAAGGCCCACTGCTTTGATGTTCTCGTATTGCCGCCTTTTTAAATACCTACAAAATTCTTACAAAGAAACGAGCCGCACGTGCGCGGCGTCCGGCGATAGGGTTACCTATGGATTAAAACGAATTAACACTCACATAAAATGTTATACTATTATATTCAAGTCTTGGGTACTTCCTAGGCATAAATACTGTCTTCATATATTATTGTTCAAGTTCCAACATTACAAGCCTTATTGAACTTTCCGTGGGACTTAATCAGTAGTAGATCTGTGTAAGAATGTCCTATGGTATTTATTTTTCTATTTAACTAAGTATTATTAGCTATTCCACACGCGTACATCGCATCTGAACCTTAAAAAAACTCGCGACGTAAAGTAACAGTATAAAGCGCGAACGTGCATTCCGTGAGAACGCGCGCCACCCCTGAGTAGGCCGCGAACTCGCGGCCGCCAGGATGTACTTGTAGCGCGGCGATAGAATCGCGGAGTGAGCCGCCCCTGATGTAGGTTAGAATTGGCCAGTATTTCTCATACACGACATACAACTCGAATGGGTGAAGAAATCACAATAGTAGCCGCAAATGTGTAGTGTATTGTGTTGTCGGAGATGCGTCGATTGATGATTTGTGTTGTTTGCTCAATTGTGAGTCAACTTGAAAATTGAAAGTTTAGATCGATTGCAAAGATAGAAATAACATGCGCGAGAAAGAAGAGTGCTTTGGCAAAGTAACTAATACCTACCATAAATTGGCATAAACAGTTCTTAGTTTTAAATCGACTAATAACATCAAATCTTATAATTTAGAAAGGAAATTCGCTTTTTTCGCAAAGGTTTTCCCCTGTAATAGTTTAACACATGCATTAGCTTTGGTTCAAAAAAGTTTTTGTGCATCTTATTCAAACAAATGAATACCTACTTTGCTTTACCATATAATTTTAAAGAGGTGTGTTAAATTCCTTTCTGGTTACATGCCCTCTAGCCAACAGCCATATAATCGATGGCACTCCGTAGATTATCGTAGTTGCCTCTCATCGATCTTCCGTATTGATGCGACACAGACAATTGCGTATCGTTTGCCACGGAGCGTTAAAGATTGTGCTCTTGGCTAGAGGACCAGGACACATACCGTCACGTTACAAAATACCTGCCCATGCGCATGGCCTTCACGCCTTACCCGAAATCTCTTCAGCTTCGTACAATACTCTAAGAATCGTTTGCATTCAAGATAATATTTGAGAGTACTTGAAATATTGTTACAAAATTTAAATACCTATTCATGAATTTGTTTTGTAGTTAAATATTGTGTAAATGTCATTCGTTTACCTATACTTGTAAAGTTCAATACGTTGTCATACTTGTTTTAACAAGAATATGTTGAAATGTTAAATTCAGTTATAGTGTTAAGATAGAAAATCGTAATTCAAAGGAGGACGTATTTATAAAACCTACCAGGACATAATCATCATCAACAAAGTAACTAATAGTGGATCAAATGAAATTTCAAAAGTATCAGACCATTGAACAGAGCACTATGACCTCTTTTCTCTATCTTTATTTTTTTCTTAATTTACATTCTGTAAGAGCTTTTTTACATAAAGCGACAGTTTCACATTTTCTTTTGATCGTGAATCTTAAACATTTATCTCTATTTGAAAAAGTCATCCGAGATGGCAACTTGCGGTGCTTTCTTTCATTCGCTACTATTGATGTTGCCTGTACACCGTATCATAAAGACGAACGGAGATCAACTTAACCTTACTAATATAACTCACAATGTTCATTGACCCAACACCGAAGACAAAACTAAAAGTAAGAGTGTAATGGTGAACATCTCCATAACATATCAAACGTGACACAGCGATGAGACAAATGAAGACGGATCACTCCATAACTTCGACGATTAATAACAATAGAAAGTGACGCCGTATGTCGCGTCTGCATATGATTATAAGTGACATAATGTCGACATTATATGGCCTCAGTTGAAAATCACAATACAATATTTTAATTCTGAAAAAAAAAACCGACATAGTGGACCGATTTTCATCAAGCATGGCTAAGAACACGATCCCGACTACATAAGCTTCCAATAAAAAAAAACTAAACCTAAATCGGTTCATCCGTTTGAAAGCTACGATGCCCACAGACAGACAGACACGTAAAACTTATAACACCCCGTCGTTTTTGCATCGGGGGTTAAAAACAGCTGCAGTTTTACTTCAGCCGAGACCTTTGTGGGTTTTTTCTTCCATCAATTTTCTAGGGCTTTATATTTATTGCTACTGACTTACTACCTTCGTGACCCGAAATTAATCTTGGCCTCCGACCCTACACTTAAGTGTTTATTTTTACAAGCATATGTCAATAACGTACAAATTGCATGAGCATGCGGTTGGCATAATAATGCATTTATAATACACGCGCGTAAGAAAGATTAAGTAAGTTCGCTGATATTAACATGACAATATTTCATCGACCGAGGCAATTTCGTTTTGCATCGTCGACAAACCGAGCAAGACCTAGTAATAAATAATGTTTATTTGTCGTAAGTTGCGCCACAAAGGTCATAGGTGGGACGACACAGCGCCGTAAAACAAACTACCTTTCACCCGACTATAAAAGGAAACGATTTTAGGAAAATCGGAACAGATCAGACTTCAGAGAAAGTTCGCACCGAATAATGGCACATTGATTTATTATAGATTTATCATGGTTCGGGTCAGAGCGTGATCCAACAGCGCTTAGTGTGAAAGGTTGACCAAATAAATGGTCAAATGATTGCTCCCTTTGGCGAAATGTACTTAGTTAAAGTACCGATGAGGTCGTTTAAAGAAGCGTTAAAAGCGAATCGATTGCCGTCGATAGTACGTTATTGGACAATTTGATTTTATGAAACTGAATCGCGTTGTAAGTGATTAATAATCGATATTTAAATATGACAATCTAGATTTATAGAACAAAGTTAGGTAATCCCTATTAAGTAATTGTTCGCTATAATAATCCAACGACCAAGGGTCATAAACCGACTCTTATCTTATCTTTTAGCTGCATGCACTTCGACACTGTACACAGTATGATATAATAAATAATAATGATGATGTCTTACTGTAATAACAATCAATCGCACGCGCATATTATTTTAGTAAGCAGCTCATCAATCTTTGACCGAAAGCAGTTTAAAAGAAAAACACTTGAACAAATTGTATCTCTATTAAACAAACAGTAAAGTTTATTTCTAATTCGGACCGTGTGATGCCGGTAAAAGGAAACACTTCAAACGATAGCAATCCGCAACGGTAGAAGATCGCACGTCAATTTTCTTGTACCCGAGATACCATCGGATCGTGACTCCTGCGCGGAACAACAGTTCCTTTGATCCGCGCCCGATCGACTATTATTTGAATTTATATGACGTGTGTCTAAGTGATTAGTCCGGGCTAAATTAACAATCCGAATCCAAATGAGATTTTTGATCCCGTGTCTTCGTGAATAGAATAGGTAAACCGAGGCAAACTTTACTCAGTCATGCTAACTTAAAGCTGTTTCTAGTTTCCGATTTCGAAATATTAATTTGCGCGCAGGAAATTACAGCTGATCGAGCAGACACCGTGTGAACTTGTTTACATTGAGCCAGTTGCAATCTCGATGGCGATAAAAGAACGGGTATCGCACGTCAGAGAGCGAAAGTAGGTATTCTTAATGAGTTGCACCCGGGCGACTGCCGTACACCATCATTGTCTGGCATACACTAGGAAGCAACTAGACGCAGCACAACCTGAAATACAGTTTATCTTAATGATCATCAAAGCCCAATTTTGATTGCTACCAATTTGAAAAACCGTTTCGGAAATCACAAACGAGCCGCGTTTAAATCAGCATTGCACTACTCAACTCCAATTGCGTCCCATGTCTTAGTTGATATGGTCGAAGTTAGTTTGCGCGTTATACGATAGTGCAACGCAGATCATTTTGATTATTTTGCACTGACAAGCAAATTAGACGACGCTTTTGTCTAGTCGCGGCGTATTAGCGTGATAGATGATGGAAACGGTCCCGATAAGGACCTGATGTGGTGTTCAATTAACCAGTTCATTTAGTTTAGTATGAATGGAATTACACGATATGACGAGACGGTTACCCAATGCGAGTTAGAGAGTTCTCTTTGATACACTGGAACATTGTGCGAGCACAAAGAGTGTTTACGATTACTTTCGCTTCACAAATAAACAAAAGGTCATCGGATTACAGGTACTAGTTAAGGGCCGAGCCTTTTACGTTACCTAAGCGAGGTATTAGAAAGATGAAAATTTAATTTCATCACGTCATATCACAAATCATCATGGGCGTGCCTCGCCTTATTTTATTTCAGAGCCAACACAGGTGTGGAGCTTTTTAGTACCTATTAAATTGAAAGAGCAAGACAGTTTTCAATCCTTTCAAACAATTTTGAGTTATCTTCAATAAATCACAGTAGGCTGTCTAATAAGTAGTTAACAAACACAATTGACAAGATCGTTTATCCAATTGTCTATTGTTATAATAATATTAGGCTTCAAAAAGCATCGGTAGTATGAAACGGTTACAAAAAAAATATTTCCTAGTTTACTGAGACGAATTTTATTAGATTTGGGACAATTAATTAAAAGACACATGGCGATTTATAAGAGTTCAAATATATTATCGCAATATAGTAAGGCAAGGTGTGCTCCTATTAATAGCTACCAAGCGACTAAAGTACAAACGAAGTCCTTAAGATTAGGAACTATGGGCTGTTGTTTTTTATTCAATAGTTTACATGTATGAGAGAGAAAGTATAACAATATACTTGTTAGAGTAAGATAGATTTAGTTTTGTTAATTCCAACACGCCCCCTCAAAAATAAATCTATGATTAAAATCATTATACAAAACAATAACAGCATCACCCGCCTTTTTCTGGGAAACATTATGGCCAACATTTGTTCAAAGGTAAGGGAAACCCAGTAAAACCTTACCAGCCATGTCATGAACTTATTTCTAAAATACAATCCAATTTATTTGACATTTCCTATCTATATGGTACCATATTTAACAATTTTATTCAACACATATGCATATGTAGTTCAACACACCAGAATCGATTGATCAGATCGATTCAAGTTAATTATAAGTAGACACAATTAGTCAAATTTAAGTATAATCACACATACACTTATAACGTATAAGTCTTAATATTAACACTGACATTTTAAATACCCACAAGTGTGTACGTATTCATATTGCAATATTTAATATAGCATTTATACAAAATTAAACATCATGAACAATTGAAAATACATTACAGTTGTTTCTTGCATCTAAACGAAACATTTATAATTTCACAGTAAATCAATCGTATATAATTTTCATTAATATGTATCAATAATAATATGTAGTTTCAGCTTACGCTTTTTTATTTCATATACAAAAACCACAAATTCAACCATTCTCAGTCAACAATTCTTTCAGTAGTTTCAGTAGGATTGTACTGAAATGCATGAAGTTCACTTTTTTATACATTTTTCATGTCTTTTATCAAAACTTAAAAGTTTAGCTTTATCAATGTCTTTGACAATTAACGAAAACCACTTGACAGAAATTTGTAACCCCTACAGAGTGTTCACTGTTCAGCTCACTTAAGATTTCCTTATCCGTGAGAATCAACCCGATATGCTTTAGCATAACGAAACGTATTGCTTTGTTTATATTAGTTTAAAAGGGCTAAGAACAACTACACTTTACTTACAACAAAGGGCATTTGTTTTTTAATCTGAAACTCTTTGCATTATTTATTTCACATTCCAAAATAATCCTAGTGCAAAGACTGTGACTTGAAATCGAAAGTGCTTAATCGATATTTGTATATTTCATTTTAGTCTGTACATCCATACATAGGTACATACAATCACGCCTGTAACCCATGAAGGGATAGGCAGAGCACATGAAACGACTCAAGTTTGTGTCACTTCTGGCAAATTTAGTTTAGTCTGTGTAATTGAGTAATTTTCATATTTGAAATAAAATGCATTTGTTATCTATAGTTAACTTTTTATGATAGATTTATGTAGTTAAAAAAGTTAAACTAAAATACTTTATCTGTACGAAATATAATATTAATAATTGAAAGTAATTTACTGATTGACTTTTTAATTACACTGATTCCTTTGCCTTTGTCTATTACAGTTAAATTATGAAATATTTAACCTAAATTTGTTCTCTGAATAATCTGGTATAAACTAATAGAAATATCAAAAAATATATAACACATATTTAATATTACTGTTTATCTTGTTTTTATATTCGTTTTAAATGGCATATTTACTCTTACACGTCCAAACTAAAATCTTGTGGTCTGAACAAAACAAATTTACTAGGTATCAATTTTTGTTTGAAAGCGGTTTAATATCTACACCATGTGGTGGTATTGTAAAGATTCAATTTACCATTATCTGTCATTTCTTTACGATGCAATTATTTGGAATGTATAGTTTACAAACTAAGAACAAATACTTTAAGACTAAAACATATTGCTTAAATCAGGGAGGGATAACTCCCAATATTATTAGGTTCATGTAGTCCACTTAGACTTTGCGTAACATATTCGATAGTCAGTATCACCGCAGGCAGTTAATTCACCCACATAGACTATTCGTAAAACGTATTTTCAAATACTTCAGACTCAAGGCAGTTGAACCTCCAAACCTTTAGACGAATGTCGACGGTCTCTCTTTAGACTGTTCGGAAATCCGAATGTCAATTTAGAGTCTCACATAGCTTAATGTGGTCTTTCGTTAGACTATTCGGAAAGCCGAATGTCAATTTAAAGTCTCACATGGCCTAATTAATGTGGTCTTTCGTTAGACTGTTCAGAAAACTGAACGTCAATTTAAAGTCTCACATGGCCTATTTAATGTGGTCTTTCGTTAGACTGTTCGAAAACCGAACGTCAATTTAAAGTCTCACATGGTCTATTTAACGTGGTCTTTCGTTAGACTGTTCGAAAACCGAACGTCAATTTAAAGTCTCACATGGCTTATTTAATGTGGTCTTTCGTTAGACTGTTCGAAAACCGAACGTCAATTTAAAGTCTCACATGGCTTAATGTGGTCTTTCGTTAGACTGTTCAGAAAACTGAATGTCAATTTAAAGTCTCACATGGCCTATTTAATGTGGTCTTTCGTTAGACTGTTCGAAAACCGAACGTCAATTTAAAGTCTCACATGGCCTATTTAATGTGGTCTTTCGTTAGACTGTTTGGAAAAACAAGTCAATCGAATTTCTAATTTCTTCAGTCTCATGTGGCCTAATCTTAGACTATACGGAAAACCGAATGTCAATGGAATTTCCAATTTCTTCAGTCTCATGTGGCCTAATCTCAGACTATTCGGAAAACCGAATGTCAATGGAATTTCCAATTTCTTCAGTCTCATGTGGCCTAATCTTAGACTATTCGGAAAACCGAATGTCAATGGAATTTCCAATTTCTTCAGACTCATGTGAAAGTCACTAGACACACATGGCCTAACGTCTGTCTTTTCAGATAAAATCTGAAAGTCAATATTGGAATTCTTTGCAGGCTCACATGGTCTAACGTCTGTCTTTTCAAGAAAACTCTGAAAGTCAATATTGGAATTCTTTACCGGCTCACATGGTCTAACGTCTGTCTTTTCAGAAAAACTCTGAAAGTCAATATTGGAATTCTTTACCGGCTCACATGGTCTAACGTCTGTCTTTTCAGAAAAACTCTGAAAGTCAATATTGGAATGCTCGTAGTCTAACATGACCGATATAAGAATATCTTGTAAACACCGTAAAAGTGATATTGGAATGTCCTTTAAAGTGCTATCACTCACTACACTATCACTTTTCTCACACCTTTGGTATTATAATTATTTGTTGAGACAGCAAAATACAAACCACATCTTTGTTACAATCAGAATCAAATACCTGTAGTATTTGTACGTGGCCTCAAAGGTGTATTACAATTAAACCAGTGTTTCAGTGAGCTTTTCATATTCACACAAGACATAAATTCCAGTTATTTACTTCACTCAAGAACGACAAGTCAATAGTAAATTGACAATCAACATCAAAGTGTCATTTCGTTTCTTTTTTACGAATATTTGATATGGACACTTATATATAATAAAAATACTGCCATATATATATATATATAGCAAACACACTGTAAAGTCAATGACTCTTTATGATTTATAAATTCTTAAACATCTCAATCTGTTCTTGATAATATGATAAATTTCAAACAAATCTATTGCAAAAAAAATACTTTCAAGTATCGAGCGCTCCAAAGTACCCATTCAACAAAAAACATGGTTTTTTTTTTATTCTTAAGAGTCAAACAAGCGACATCATTGGATACCTTGTGTCAAAAGAAACTTTCGTAGCTGTTACAATGCTTGATTTTTGCCATCATTTTATGTAGCATTTATTTTAATGTGTACGGTTTTTTTTTTTTTTTATGAGCTGTTGCATTTGTTAATGCTCAAACGTAATAATATTTCATAGCATTACTTGTAATTAATTATTTGTGTTCTGAGTCAAGCAAATAAAACTAAAACAAATTAATACATATGTATGTAGTTATGCACTGTCTTCTAAAACTCACAATTGTTTAAAATTTTACTTTGAATAGATACAATATCTATTACCTATGCAGGTTATTAAAATAATAGCAAATATAACTATACGTACCAAACCTTACACTCACTGTGTAAGCCAATGCCATTGTTGGATTTGATGGTATGACTGTCATCATATAGAGGTGGTGTCAGCATGCTCAAGGTAGACAGAGAGCCACGTAGCACTAACATCTCGCCGTTACCACATACGTTACCAAGTACGTGTGTGCGCATATGTTGCACGTTGAGGGTTCCATAGTCGATAGTCTTATCTAGTCACAATGATGTTTCTTGCTCATGTATGTAACAATTATTTATGTTCTATGTTACTCTGAAGAATTGCTCATCGAACTCAGTAGGTGATTATTGGGAGTTTCAAATCAAAGATTTGAAAACTCCCAATATCACTTCATATTTAGGACTCGTACTCAGGTTTATTGGTGATTTAAAACTCTCAATAGGTTTTCAGATGATTTAAAACTCCTAATCGGCTTTCTCATGATTTGAAACTCTCAATAGGTTTTCTGATGATTTAAAACGCTCATGACGAATATATAGACAAAAGTTTATAAAACTCCGTTAATGATAAAACACCTTTCAAGTTAGTTGCACGTGCCTATTGACAAAATGAAGTTCGTAAAACAGTCTCAGAAATTGCAGTTGGATGCTGTTTGTTCTTTGTCCAATAAACGTTATTTTCGACATGGCTCGCTTTTACCCGACACCATTCGCTGTATAATATGTGGCCCATCGAACTGTGGAAAAACAAATTTAATTGTCGGTTTGCTGCTACATGAACATGGTCTACGCTTTCAAAATGTTTATGTATATTCTAAAACCTTATTTCAACCAATGTATCAATTTCTAGAGCAAGTTTTAAAGCTAGTTCCTTCAGTATCATTTCAAAAATATAACGCAAATGATGAAATCTTAAGTCCTCATACAGCAAACATGAATTCCATTATAATATTTGATGATGTTGCGTGTGAAAATCAAAATAATATACGAGATTACTTTGCAATGGGAAGGCATAAAAATATAGATAGCTTTTATCTAAATCAGACGTATAGTAAAATACCTAAACAATTAATAAGAGATAATGCTAACTTAATTATTCTTTTTAAACAGGATGATATTAATTTAAAGCATGTTTATGATGAACATGTAGGAAGTGATATGTCATGGTCTCAATTTCGTGAAATGTGTGCACAAGTATGGAAGATCCCGTTTGATTACTTAGTCATAAATAAAGATTGTAATAGAAATTCAGGCTGTTATAGAAAAGGATTTGATACATTTATAATTCTAGATTGACTTGATATATAAAGCATAGTATTACATTAAACACTTATTGCTTAAAATGAAACCATCTAGTTCAGACATGGAACATAAAATTAATGAAGAAAAATTGTTTAAACAAAAAGTACTCAAATCTGCTGAAGCAGTAAGAAAAAAGTTAAACGCATTCGTGATGTTAAATCAAACGATAATATGATGTTGGAAGCAATGTTAAAACCAATCACAGACCCACTTGGTGAAATGGTAAAAAAACATAGTAGTAATGATAACAATCTAATCATTAGTGACTCAGATTTTGATAACGATAGGTTTAAATGGAACAAGCCAGTAAAAACATTGAAATATAGTCCTTCAGAAGATGGGATGAAAGAAAGTTTGGATAATAAAACTTTGTTGAGAAAGTCATTTGAATCTGAACCAAATTATAGTGAAAATGAATTAAATGATAGTGATTCTTCATCTCAAGAAAGTGTGAACCAAAGTGATTCTGATACAACAAATAATATTTCATTTAGAACGTCAGACTCGTTTCCTTCTCCTCGCGATGATCCCGCTTGGCAGAAACAATATTTTATCATGAACATTCCATTTGGTGTACGAAATGAGCGTGGAAAGCTAATGCTTGGATCTTACCCAATTTCTGTTAATGACGATAAACTCGTGATAGGTGGAGAAAGTTATTTTTTAACACAAGGCTTACATGATTTGTTGTTTAAGAAAGTACCTGACTTAAAACTAGTAACTGAAGATGATAAACGATTATATAAAACATTGTTAATGAAAACGAATGCACATAGACGCGACTTTGATCCAAAGAAACCCATAAAAAGCAACAAGGGTATGAAATATTTAAACCTTATAAAACCTCTTTTCAAATTATCCAAACAGCGCACAGTAAGTGAAGAATATATATCCGGTAAAGGTTTACCATCAATGAAAAAAGTAAAAAGAGATATTTCATATGTATATTGGGATGATCCAAACGAATTAGTTGACAGATTAAAACTGCTTATAGCATCGCGTGACGCTGGAAATACAGGGTTAGATAACGAGATAATATCCATAATTGAAGAATTACGTGAAGCAGGCTTAATAAATAATATATAAATGTATATACTCTTACCTTTCCCATCAGTTGAAGTTTGACTTTCGAGTAAAAAATGAATATAGACAAATTCGGTCACCATGTTCATAAACGTTTGCGTACTGATGAAATCTCTGAGCTCAAGTACAAGGCTTTGCTTCGAACAGAAGCAGGAAATTTTGATCTAAAAACTATAAGATTAAAAGGGGTTGTTAAACCATTATCTTCCGATGATGCAGTTAACAAGCAGTACGTTGATGAACACATTCAAAACATGTACGAAAAGAAGTATATAGACTCTTTGTTTAACACAATAAATAATCAAATTCACCAACTCGTAACTCAGTTAAAACTGAACTTTTATACGAAGAAGGAGATAGACGATATTTTAAAAAAATATAATAATGATAAAACAACAAATAGTGAACGAGATCCACAGGTCAGCGCGAAGAAATTTTAAGCGACGATCGGTTGTACTACAAGGAATTGATGATTTATGGCAAGCCGATTTGATAGATTTACAAAAGCTTCATACTGTTAACAGAGGATATAAATATATTTTAACCGTTATTGACACATTTTCAAAGTATGCATGGTGTACACCTATTAAGTCTAAAACTAAAACAGAAGTCAAAGATGCATTTGAACTAATAATAAAAACATCTAAACGAAGACCTAAAAACTTACAAACTGACCTAGGAAAAGAATTCTACAATCAAGAATTCGATTTCTACTTAAAATTATTAAAAGTTAATCATTACTCAACTTATTCAATTAAGAAGGCATCTATTGTTGAAAGGCTGATAAAGACACTTAAGTCTAAGCTCTACAAACATTTTGCATTAGTTGGTAACTATAAATGGGTTGGTAAGCCATTAGACGATGTAGTAAAATCATATAATCAGACTGTGCATCGCACAACAAAAATAAAACCTATTGATGTAAATTTTGATAATGAAATGCAAGTATTAAAAAATATTAAAAAATCACTATCCAATTTGTCTTATAAATCGAACAAATTCAATATAGGAGATTGTGTACGCATTAGCAAGTATAAAAATGCCTTTCACAAAGGTTACACACCTAATTGGTCAACAGAACTTTTCACTATTACTCACGTGAATCGCACTCAACCTGTTACGTATCACATTCAAGACCAGCATAAAAACACTATACTTGGTACATTTTACGAGGAAGAACTTCTGAAAACCAACCATCCAAACGTTTACCTTGTAGAAAAGGTTATTAAAAGAAAGGGTAGAAAGTTGTATGTTAAATGGTTGGGCCTTAATAATAGCGAAAACAGTTGGATTGATAAAAGTGCGGTTGTTTAAAGATATTTATATAATTTCCTTTTAATGATAGTGTTATTATCTCACGAGATATGAAAGGGAAAGGACTGTTAAACAGCGCTATTAATAATTTACCCTTTGAATTACACTTACCTGGTTATAACTATTGTGGTCCGGGAACAAAATTGCGCAAAAGGTTGCAGAGAGGCGATAAAGGAATTAATGCGCTAGATAATGCGTGTATGAAACACGACATAGCATATGATAGTTATTCGGATTTAGCTGATAGACATCGTGCTGATTTAGAACTATACGAAATGGCGAAACAAAGAAGAAAATCGAAAGATGCAGGGAGAGGAGAAAAAATTGCTTCGTGGTTAGTTAGCAAAGTGATGAAATCTATATATATAAAAATGAAATGCGTTTCTTAGTTACCTATAAACTCGGGAACGGCTGGACCGATTTACGTAATTTTGGTATTGAAATGTTTGTATTAGACCGCAGAAGGTTTAGGCAGTGTAAAAACACGTAAATATTGTGATGATAATTAGAAAACAGTGATTCTTTTTTCCCATACAAATTGTTCCTACCTGACAACTTGACAATGACGTGACGTTAATGACAGGTGCGTTCCAAACTTACATTAATGACGGATGCGTTCCAAACGCATTGTGATTTTATTAATTTATCTTGGCAAAATAATGTGAAAATTAGTAATTATTCCGTTAAAGAAATAAGAAATAATACTAAATCGGAACGTCTGTTACAGCTATTTTAAGTAGTCTATGCTTTATTGGTCTATAGTCTATGCTTGATTGGTCTATAGTCTGTGCTGTTTAGTATTTTAATTGTAAACTGTAAGAAATAATACTAAATCGGAAGGAACGCAAACGTCTGGCAAATTTCACTTGATTTTGTGTGAAAATTGTTTTGTGGCTATGCCAAAGAAAAAACCAGATTTAGGTCGTCGAAGTAACACAAATGTTCAAAGAGCAAGACAGCGTGCTAATCGCAGCGATGACCAACGAGAGGCAGCTAATGAAAACAGCCGCATTAGTATGTCACAATTGCGTTCGCGACGTACTAATAATGAAGCGGATAGACGAAGAATGCAACAACACGATGCTCATCAATTACAACGACAGCGAGAACGACGCAATGCAATGGACCGATCACGTAGACTCAATGCTCCTGTGGTCCTGGAACGCGCAGCATTCCACTACCAACCGGAAATAGATTACGGTGCCGACAAATCGGTAACAATTGGAGAAATGACAAGCATCTGTCGTTATTGTAAGGCTATAAAATACATTGGTGAACCTGATGGACTATGTTGTGCCAATGGAAAAGTAAAGCTGCCCCAATTACTCCCGCCTCCAGAGCCATTGAATTCATTAGTTTTGGGGACCAATAATGACTCAAGCCACTTCTTAGCCAACATCCAAAAATTCAACAACTCTTTTCAAATGACATCATTTGGTGCAACACACATTGTACGGGAGAATTTTATGCCCACTTTTAAGGTAATTATTATACCACCTAGGTATCAATTTGAATTGTATAAAAGTTACTATATTTTTGTACCAATGAAATAAATATATGTAAAGATAAAGAAGCTAATGATGTTATTTTGTGTTCCGCAGATACAAGGCCAAATTTATCACTTAGTAGGAGCGCTACTACCACCACCAGATGCAAACCATCAATTTTTACAAGTGTATTTTATGGGGAATACAGATGCAGAAGCTAATATGCGTTGTTCTCAAGACCCAACACTGAAGCAAACTATTATTCGTGACTTACAAAAACTGCTTCATGAGAACAATAATTTAGTGAAAATGTTTAAAACAGCATTGGAACGAATGCCGTCTGACAGCCATAAAATTGTTATCAAAGCTGATAAAACACCTGCTGGTGAGCATGCAAGAAGATTTAATGCACCGACAATTGATGAGGTTGCTGTTGTCATTGTTGGAGAAAATATGCCAGCGAGAGATATTGTGCTTCATCGTCGAAACAATGAATTAAAACGTGTGTCGGAAACACACAGGTCTTATGATGCGCTACAATATCCATTGCTGTTTTGGCAGGGGGAAGATGGATATCATTTCAATATTAAAATGATTAATCCAGTAACAGGTATTTGCACATTTTTTTTAAAGTATTCATTTTACAATGTTTTTCTTTACCAAATAGCTACTGGTCAATATTTCGCTTTAAAAAGTATTTGTGTTTGCAAAATAAAAATAAAAAAATGTGAATACCCCAATCCACTTGGCAAATGTGGAGGGGGGGGGGGGCTATTTCTTGAACCTTCACATGCTTAGCATTGGGACATTGTATAGGTTAAATGGAAATACATTTTTTGCTTACAATTTATTGTTTATTATTGCAGGTGCTGAAACTAACAAAAAAGTTAGTGCAATGAATTTTTATTCATATAGACTAATGATCCGTGAAGGTGAATTGAATCATATATTGATGTGTCAACGGCTATTTCACCAATTTGCAGTTGACATGTATGTCAAAATTGAAACCGAAAGATTGACATACATCCGTCTGAACCAAAAAAAGTTACGTTCTGAAGAGTACATTCATCTTCGTGATGCCATCAATTCGGATACCAATGTAAATGATGTGGGAAGAATGACAATTTTGCCAGCCACTTACATTGGAAGCCCACGCCACATGCATGAATATGCACAAGACGCGATGACATATGTTAGACAGTATGGTCGGCCAGACCTTTTCATAACATTCACCTGCAACCCACAATGGATTGAAATTAAGAAGGAATTGTTACATAGCCAAAAACCACTTGATAGACACGACATTACTGCAAGAGTTTTTAAACAGAAATTAAAATCTCTTATGAATTTTATTGTTAAGCATCGTGTGTATGGCAAAGTTCGTTGTTGGATGTACTCTGTTGAATGGCAGAAGCGTGGCCTACCTCATGCACACATTTTAGTATGGTTAGTAGATAAAATAAGGCCAGATGAAATTGATGACATAATATCAGCTGAAATTCCTGATGAGACAGTTGACCCCAAATTGCATGCTACAGTGACTAAACATATGATACATGGACCTTGCGGAATTTTCAACAACAGCTCACCCTGTATGGTCGACGGCAAGTGTTCCAAGCGATACCCAAGAGACCTGACTGCTGACACCATTACGGGAAATGATGGATACCCATTGTATCGCCGGCGATCAGTTGCAGATAATGGGCGATCGGTAATAGTAAAGCTGAAAGGACAAGAATTTGAGGTTGACAATAGTTGGATTGTGCCATACTCGCCAATATTATCAAAAGCGTTTGATGCTCACATCAATGTGGAATTTTGTAACTCTGTGAAGTCAATAAAGTATATATGCAAATATGTCAACAAAGGGAGTGATATGGCCGTCTTCGCTGTAACGAATGCAAATGATGAAGTGACACTCTATCAGATGGGTCGTTATGTAAGCAGCAACGAAGCATTATGGCGAATCTTCTCATTTGCTATCCACGAAAGACACCCTACAGTAGTTCATTTGGCAGTTCATCTAGAAAATGGACAACGAGTGTATTTCAATCAAGAAAACGCTGAAGACCGAGCAGCTAATCCACCATCAACGACATTGACAAGTTTTTTCTCAATTTGTCAAAAAGATGTTTTCGCTCGCACTTTGATGTATGCTGATATGCCACGCTACTACACATGGAACGTATCATCGAAATCGTTTCAGCGTCGAAAACAAGGAACACCAGTTGAAGGACATCCAAACGTATTTGCGTCGGATGCTTTAGGCCGCATCTACACTGTACATCCTAATAATGATGAATGTTTTTATCTCCGACTGTTGTTGGTGAATGTTTGTGGTCCGACATCATTCGAACAACTGAGAACAGTAAATGGACATTTGTGTGCGACTTACCGTGAGGCGTGTCAACAACTAAAGTTACTCGAGGACGATTCGCATTGGGATAATACGCTCAAAGATTCTGTAATATCTTCATCGCCGCATCAAATTCGCACATTGTTTGCAATTATAATTTCAACATGTTTCCCTTCGAATCCGGAAGATTTGTGGATAAAATATAGGGATGACATGTCAGAGGATGTTTTGTATCGTGTGCGTTGTGAAACTTTAAATCCTTCATTACAAATGACTGCTGAAATTTATAATGAAATATTAGTCATGATAGAAGATATGTGCTTATTGATGGCAAATAAAGTTTTATCGTCCTTGGGTATGACTGCACCCAATCGCTCAGCGCACGAAGCATTTAACCACGAATTACAAAGAGAGCAACAGTACGATACAGAAGCATTATTAGAAGCAGTTCACACTAATGTCCCACAGTTGAATGCACAACAAAGGATTGCGTATAATACCTTAACAGAAGCTGTGAATAGTGCAGCTGGTGGAATTTACTTCCTTGATGCCCCTGGAGGGACTGGAAAAACTTTTTTATTGTCATTGCTTTTGGCAAAGATACGATCCCAAAAAGAAGTAGCCCTAGCGTTGGCTTCATCCGGTATAGCTGCAACCCTGTTAGAAGGTGGACGAACGGCGCATTCTGCCTTAAAATTACCTCTTAACATGCAAATTAATGAAACTCCTGTTTGCAACATCGCCAAAAACAGCGCAACCGCCAAGGTCCTACAAAAATGCAAATTGATCGTATGGGATGAATGTACAATGGCTCATAAGAGATCGCTAGAGGCATTAGACAGAACGTTAAAAGACCTTCGTGACAACCAAGACATTTTCGGTGGAGTCATGATCCTGTTGTCCGGTGATTTTCGTCAGACTCTACCGGTTATTCCTCGGTCAACCGCAGCTGACGAACTTAACGCATGCCTAAAATCATCAAATTTGTGGCGTTACGTAAAGACACTTCAATTGACAACCAACATGCGAGTGTTTTTGCAACACGATCAAACTGCAGAAGTATTTTCAACACAGTTATTAGACATTGGAAATGGTAAAGTTCCAATTGAAAACTCCACCGGATTCATGGCGTTTCCCACTGATTTCTGTAATTTTACAAACTCAAAGAATGATCTTATTCTACATGTTTTTCCGGATATAGCGCAAAAGTACAAAAATCACGATTGGTTGAGTGAACGAGCCATTTTAGCAGCAAAAAACAAAGATGTTGATGATCTCAATGCCATAATTCAAAATTTTGTTCCGGGTGATATTTGTTCCTACAAATCAGTGGATACAATTATAAATCAAGACGATGTAGTGAACTATCCCACAGAATTTTTAAATTCACTGGAACTGCCTGGACTACCACCTCACAATTTGCGATTAAAAGTAGGCTCCGTTGTCATAATGTTACGAAACATTAACCAACCTCGACTGTGCAATGGAACACGGCTGGCAGTAAAAAAACTAATGAGTAACGTCATCGAGGCAACCATACTCAAGGGAAAATACAAAGGAGAGGACGTCTTAATTCCACGTATACCCATGATTCCTACGGATTTACCGTTCGATTTTAAACGTCTACAATTCCCCGTGCGTCTGGCCTTCGCGATGACCATAAATAAAGCGCAAGGCCAGTCTTTGGAAGTTTGTGGTATCAACTTGGAGTTTCCATGTTTTGCGCATGGACAATTATATGTTGCCTGTTCTCGAGTTGGGAAACCATCATCGTTGTATATTTATGCACCACAAAACAAAACTAAAAATATAGTGTATGAGAAAGCATTAAAGTAATTAATCTGGTAAGTAGGTATTTGTTACAAGAACCAAGACTTCAACCAAGCCAGCGAAATTTTCCACTACTAAGGTCAATGGGACCCGTAGCGACATCTACCGTAAGAGTGTTAAACTTCTTAAACGGCAACCGGAGTTCCAAGTCATATTGGAAATTCACCAGTTACGATGCGCTAACCATGCTAAATTTTAACTTCTGATTAGCAGAAACGTCTGCAATCGATGCCGTTCGATTGCAGACGTTTCTGCTAATCAGAAGTTAAAATTTAGGTATTTGTTATTGTGTATAGAAAGCTGTAGGATGCTAATGTCTTTAAACGGGATCACAGAGACGACACTACTAGAAGCACTAGAGAATGAAACTGCTATCAGAAAGTAGATTAGGTTAGGTTAGAACTGTGACCCCTGGAAAATGAAATTGCTTGAAAAGTAGGTTAGATTAGGTTAGAACTGTGACCCCTTGGAAAATGAAACTGCTATCAGAAAGTAGGTTAGGTTAGGTTAGAACTGTGACCCCTGGAAAATGAAACTGCTATCAGAAAGTAGGTTTGGTTAGGTTAGAACTGTGACCCCTGGAAAATGAAACTGCTATCAGAAAGTAGGTTAGGTAATAATATGGGCAACAATTAATATGGCAATAATTGCTTATGGCGTTTGAATATTATATTAAACCATATTATTGCACTAAATAATATGGCTAACAAATAGTATGGCATTGTATGATTATGGAAGGTAATGTTCGGATAAACAACCAGTATGTCATACAATTTTTATGGTAAACAAATCATTCGGGCAAATGAAATTCAGGGAAGTTAGATTCGGGCATATGAATATTATGTTAAATGACTGTCGGGCAAACAATAGACAACCGTCTTTAAACATGTGGTGACATAAAGTAAAGGAAATCAGCCTGGTTGATGACTAAGGGCTGCTTAAAGACCCAATAAGATTATTATCGTAATTTTGCTGCACTATTGCCATTTGTAAACAGGTATTGGTAGGTGGTGTAAATAAATGTATTTTATAACAATTATGAGCATTTTTATTTCTTATAATTTTACTATAATATCTTTCAATCAATAAACATAACACTATAACACTTATTATTATACAATTCAATACAATAATAATTATGTAGGTGCCATCATTGCTTCGTGTTATTTTTTTTATTTTAAATTTGCTAGCACTTTTATTTACATAATATCTTTATATGTGAATACCCTATAATAAATGAATATAAGTGAAAAACAAAACTGTCCTAAGTTGGCTTTGATAATTGCTTAACCTACTATGTTTTTTTGTTCAACTTGGCCGCAACTAAGTGGAAATAATAATAAATGTATGGACAATTTCGTTATTTCCACTTACTTGCGGCGATTTTGGGAAATCACAGATTTTTGAGATAACGCCTAAATAAACTGTCAGTCCGACCCGCCGTCTCCATTTGATTCGGAGCGACTGGGACTTCTCAGCAGCACTGGTGAACTCCGAGCGTCGTCGCAAATTGGTTCGGTGATTATTGGCTGCGAAACAGAATTCTTCTCCGTCTGCGGATGACTTATATTGGATTTTTGGCTCTCTTCTATTTCATCTAATTCTTCAAAACTTACTTCTAAAGCAGGAAAACCGCCGTCTTGCTCCACTTTCTGGGAATTCGCAGACATTTGTGGAAAAACTATTTTCGATTTAATTTTGTTGGTAAGGTTCTGTTTTTGTAATTCAGCACGATATTTTCTTTTCGTTCTGGATAAATTGTTACCACATTTCACGCAATAGTTGTATGAATCTGCAGTTACAATTCCACATTCGTCGCATTTTAGCAATCTCTTGGAGCATTTTGAACAGAAACTTTGTTTACTCTGCCTTTCCATCCATTTGCCGCAGAATGGACAATGCATATTTAAAATTTGCTGTTTCGCTGATTCTCTGTTTTAGTTCAAAAGTTCAAAACTCAACAATCTTTCAAAAATGAAATGAAGTTGTCATTGTCAAATTGCTGGCCAGATTTATAAATTTTCTGTAATAGCTGTAACAGACGGTTAGATTTGGTTCGGGCCGGACCGGTCGGATTTGGTCCGCGTGCTCTACAGACGGCCGGATATGGTTCGGAGCGAATTAAATCCGCTGTCCGACTCGAACCAAATCTGACAGTTTGTTACAGCTATTAATTTTATACTTCACAAAAGTAGTGATAAACCGGTACCATCGCAAATAAATAGTTACATTCGCTCCGTGCAAAACTTAGGCGAAGGAAACCGAAACGATCACAATCCTCAAGATCTCTACACACATGGCGATCGGTTGCTCGATTAGAGTGAGATAGAGCGATAGAGTGAGGCAATACATGTTTGTCCTTCTCTACCTATTGCTCCATCTCACTCTAATCGTGCAACAAGTAGTTGATTAGGTGGATGTCACACTGGCTCGATTCGCATCGCACAACCGGAGCCAGTGTATCATCCACCTTAATATGTAGCGGCCAGGTAATGCGGCTAAAAAATATTGCTTGAAATGAAATGAATGAGAATGAGCTGTCATAACAGAAAAAAAATCTGTTAGACGTTGTCAACTGTTATTGCTGTGATTTGTGTTTTGAGATAAAATAAAAATAGTATATTTTTGTAGTTGTGTATTTTAAATGAATGGTAAAAAAAACTCCAAATTGATTTCAAAAGCAATTTAAAGTATTACAGTTAGTAACTAAAACAACGCAATAACCGGATGATTGCCACAAGAGGAAAAAAGTAAGTCATCTTATCTCTTCAATAGGTATGTGTATATTAAATAGGTACGCTATAATGTAATTAATGATGTAGCTACTTAATTGTGTCAAGTAAAAATGGTCACTTCTTTGCTTTGCCCCATTTTTGCGCCTCCAAGTATAAGGCGATACGAAGTACGCCGGGCAGCTAGTCTAAAATAAAGGCAGGTGCGGGTATAAAACCATTTAAACGTTTTGTGACCAAGATACGCAGTGAATTAAAAAAGAAACCAAAAACAAAAGGTAGTAATATAATTGAGCGGGCACTTATTGCTGCGACGAAAATTTTTAAAACCAATTCCAAGGTACGGGTACCTCGTCTTATACCAATTCCAAAAACTGGAGGCTTCTTACCGCTGATACCTATTTTTGCTGGTCTGTCTGCGCTAGGGTCATTAGCAGGAGGAGCTGCCGGAATTGCTAAAGCTGTAGGTGATTACAAAGCCGCCAGAAAAAATTTAGCGGAATCGGAGCGACATAACAAGATGATGGAATCTATTGCATTAGGAAAAGGCTTACACATTAAACCATATAAAAATGGCAAAGGATTATGTTTGAAACTTTCAAAAAACTAACTGAGAGGTTACCCAGGCGCGCTCTTTCAAATATTGACATTTTAAAACACTCATCTGATATTCCATATTTTCGAGGAGTTTATATGAGAGACAGTTTACCAAAGACTCCTAAAAAAGTAGAATGTGGAATTGTTAATTTAGACAGTTTTAAAAACAATGGTACACACTGGGTAGCCTACGTAAAAGATAACAATTATTGTGAATATTTTAATAGTTATGGTGACCTTTCACCTCCGCTAGAATTAAAGAGGTATTTAAAAAAATATGATATTTACTATAATTATGACACATATCAAAAGTTTAACACTGTCAATTGTGGACACTTATGCCTAAAGTATTTAAAACAATATTGGTATAACCGTTTAAATATCATCGCACAATAATCAGTTTATCATTCTCACAATGTCTTTCACTTTGTCTATAACTGGAACATCTTCCACTCTGTTAACAAACTATTCACCAGCTTTTCACCTGGATGGTGAATATGAGTGTGGGCTATTGTATATGTCAACTTTTAATTCTATACCCAACATAGACGACAGAAATAATAAGTTCTATTATGGTAAAAACAAAGTAATTAAAATTCCTGAAGGATCATATGAACTTCAAGATATTGACGATTACCTTAAAGAACATATTGAAGGATGCTCTTTTGCACTAACATGCAATAATAATACCTTAAAAACATCTATTTTATGCTCTGAAAATATTCATTTCGACAAAGAAGGCTCCATCGGTAATATACTTGGCTTCGGTTCAGAATCTATTCAAGCTAATATATTAACTGAATCCCCTTATCCTGTCTCCATTCTCTCAACAACCATAGTCCGCATCGAATGTGACATAGTGAGCGGTTCATTCGTTAACGGAAAACCTAGTCATATAATTCACGAGTTTGTACCAAACGTGCCACCTGGTTATCGGATTATAGAAACACCAAAAAACGTTATTTATTTCCCTGTAACCCAAAATAGCTTAAACACAATAACGATAAGAATTTTAGACGTTAACAATAATCTAGTTAATTTACGGGGTGAAGAAATTCAGTTATATTTACATTTAAGAAAAAAATGATAGACTTCAATAAAACTTCAGTCTCTCTTAAAAACATTACCAGTACTCATCCTGCAATCACGAAAAGAAGACCTAAAGTAAAACTCACAAAACAAAATAAGCAATTCCTCCAAAGCTTACGCCTATTAAAATGAGTATATTAAACTTAACAGAACCTTTTGTCTTTGATAATTCTATCGAGAGCTTTGAATATCATTCATATAAACCGTACGTCACAAGTTTCAATTTCAACGATGAAATACGTATACCTATAAACCAACAAGATCTTTACGTACTACCATCAGCAAGTTCTTTATACATAGAAGGTACTATAACCGCATTCAATAGAGAAACAAAAGCCGAGGTAAAAAGTGTTCTTCTTACAAACAACCCCATACTTCATCTATTTCAAGATATTCGATATGAATTAAATGGAATCGAAATTGACAAAATTAAAAACGCAGGAGTTACAACAACTATGAAATCTCTTGTATCTATGAATGGACTGGAAGCATCCATGTCTAAGTTATGGGGATTTGATGTCAATGGTATAAAAAACACGGAAGGTACATTTTCTGTGTCTGTACCTTTAAACAAGATTCTCGGGTTTGCTGAGGATTACAGCAAAATCATAATTAATTGCAAGCATGAACTTATTCTTTTAAGATCCAATACTAATTTGAATAGTGTTAAATTAAATGCGAATGAATATATAGACAATATTACTATATCTAAAATAGTATGGCGCATGCCTCATGTTAAAGTGTCTGATCGTGAAAGATTAAATTTACTCAAATGTTTAGAAAGAGATCGTGCCGTTCAGATAGCATTTAGGACTTGGGATTTGTATGAATATCCGCTCTTGCCTGAGACGTCAAAACATTCTTGGTCTATCAAAACTTCATCGCAAATTGAAAAGCCGCGTTATATTATAATTGGATTGAAAACGGGACGAAAAAATGAAGCTAATAAAGACATATCACACTTTGATCACTGTAATTTGAGAGATGTTAAAGTTTTCTTGAATTCAGTTTACTTTCCGTACGAAAGTTTTGATGTTAGTTTTTCGGGTGAAAAGTTTGCTATATTATACGAACAGTATGCGAAATTTCAACAGTCTTATTATAATCGTCTACAAGCGCCGTTGCTTAGCCCTAAAGATTTTAAAGATAAAGCTCCTTTATTTGTTATCAACTGTTCTCGTCAAAACGAAACCTTAAAAACCGGTTCAGTAGATGTGAGAGTTGAATTGGATTGTGAATCTGATATACCAAAGAACACTGCAGCTTACTGTCTGATTTTAAATGATAGTGTATTTGAATATAAGCCTTTAAGTAATATTACGAAAAAAGTATCGTAATGCAGCATATATTTGTAGACCTTCAAGGGTTTAAAACAAAAGAAAACGAATTTATTATCAAAGAATTTGCATACAGCACGCTAGAATACACTCAAGTTTTCTTAATAAAACCCCTTTTCGATTTTCTAAATTGACGGAAAGTGAAGAGAGGCAGACAAAATGGATTGAAAAACATTTAGGTATTTTGTGGCACGAAGGTTATGTTGATTATAGAGAATTTAGAAGACTTATTTATAATCATATTAAAGATAAGATAATATTCGTTAAAGGTATGGAAAAAATTAAATGGATTAAAGAATTATATTCAAACTGTACTGTTATAGATTTAAGTGAAAAGGGTGCACCGAATTTACAAGAACTGTATAAAAAATATTGTATTAATGATTGTATTTTTAATTGTGTGTACCATAAAAAAACTTGTGCATTAAAAAATGTAATATGTATGAAAAAATGGTATTTAGAAAATCACGTTCCTCTTTGAATAAATGAATGTGCTAAATAAAACGCATTTTATTAACCTGTAAATTATACTCCTGAAAACAATGTTTAAATCAACTCATGATACGATATTGTACTCGTGATACAGGTATACGATCATAACATAAGTATCCTGAGTTGATTTAAACATTGTACATAAATATGGTGGGTTTAAAAAAAGAAAAACTATTTTTTTTTTTTTTAAGTTTATTTAATAATAATATACATACTGGCATAGCTAACTTAAAAAGTAAAGTAGGTGTTTACAAATTAGTTCAAAGTTTCCTTTAAAATATCACTATATAACTATATTTAGAAAAATGAAGCATGTCCCCACGCAAGTGTGTGAATATTGTCTTTTAATATTACTCGTTTATCATCATTCGAAGATAGTGCTACTTTCATTGTTTTTAATATTTACACAAGCTCTTCGATGTTTTATTAACTTTGGTAATTCTATAAATCTAGACGCTCTAAGAGGATTATATTTGTTTATGTTTATCTCGAGATATAAGTTTCGTAGAAAGCTCCAGCCACTGTCCCGTTCTTGAAATTCATCAATTTTCGTGCTCAATGTGTTCAAAATGGTTGAAAATATTTCTTTAAATTCGTAACTCTGATGTAAAATGATATTTTGCGTAGCGAATGATTTAATTTCACATGCTTCATTTTTCGGCAAACCAAATTCAGCAAACAGTTCAAAGTTAACCTTTATAGATCCAAAAGCAAGCCTTCTCGCTTCGAGAATATGTTTAATATGTCTACGAAGAGCGCACAGAAATTTTACCGGTGAGTTATGGAGGCTACTCTCTGGTCCACGCACTCTGTATGATGCTATTCTACTACGGAAAGCGCTGCTTATTTTTTCAATATCAGGAGTTAATTGAACAGAGTTATTATTTTTATGCAAGTTAGTGCGCAAGTGAGCAGAAAAGGCTTTACTTGGAATACTTATGTCACACACTGAACAAAATATGGAGCTATTATGAGGCATTTTGCCTATTGACATAGGAATAGACTAAATTAGACGTAAAAAAGATTAAAGATTATTGGCTTTTTTTATCTGGGAAAAAGGTTCCTTCATCTGTAAAGTCGTCCTTACAACGCTTTAGAATCTTATTTATTCCATCTACTATATCCGAAACGGAATCCACACGATATTTAAAATTAACCAGCGCTTTCTCCCAACGGGCTTCAGATGGAACGTTTTGAATATCTACTACGTTATACAGTTTAAGATCAATAAAAAGATCACCGGTTAACGAAGCTGTGCGACGCACGTAGCCGCCTGGGACGCGACGTATCAGCACGGACGACAGAGAGTTGGCAGCGGATGCTCGACGCTGGGCTTCAACATGTCCTTCGTCACCCCAGTTTGAAAACCAGCCTGGCTTACAATCAGGTGTCTCTTTCTTCGACTTGGTTGTCGTACTGGAATATTAAAAACTTATTTATATTATCGAATACAACAAAATATAATTAGTTAATTAGGTAAGTACTTAACATTTAAGAATTTAAATACTATGGTTTAAAATGTTTAGATTCAAAGGCTAATTACAATTAGTTAAGTAAATATATGTATTACATATAAAATAACTGAATTGAATTAATTACCTTTTAGTTTTGTCTTCTTCATCAAGGTCAGTGTCACTGTCCTGCAACGTATCAGTTATTAACACGGACGATGCGTGCTTTTTCACAGTTTTCTTTGGTTTGATCTTCTTGCTGTAATATTAAAAACTTTATATTACTTCCAGTTCTCATAAATAAAGAGAAATAAATAAAAAGTTCGCATTTGTAGACAAGTTTTCAAACACAGTTTTAATTAATTACCTTTTACTAGCACATTCTTCGACGACGTTTCTGTCCAGCGACCAGCCCGCGTCACGTTTCGGGATCTGAGAAGCGTTTTTCCGTTTGGTTGTTTTCTTCTGAGTCCTACAATACATAGTGATTATCCATCAGATCATTAATAATAACAAAAATTAATAAATAGTCAATAAAATCTTAAATTTAATTAAAATACATACTTTAATGATCCAGATTCATCCTCAGAGTCGAGGTCTTTCTTAGACTGGATTACATGGTACTCAAAGTCAGACCTGAAAATAAAAAATAAGATTCTGTTATGTTCAGTCGAACGAGATTTCACAGTTGTACTTGTACCTCTCTCCAGAGAGGGTTATAAATTTTAAGTTAAAGTTAATACCAATACGCACTTAACTCGCATAAAACTGCTACTTAGAAGGATACTTATCGGTAAATTTAATCGAGAACAAACATCACTCAACACCATATTCAGAATAGTTTATAGCTAAATAAAATATTACAAACTTACGAACATTGTTTCAAGGTGAATTTCTCCGTGTACGTAAAACTCGCACTGTAACACTTGCACTTGTTAGAAAATAGTAGAGGAAATGAATAAGCCAGGGGTTTTATTAATAAAACGAAACTGACGTAAAGTCATGAGTTAACAACCTAAAAGCAAATTATAACTAACATAAACTACAACATTTGCAAAAATACAGTAAGAAACCAATATAATACAAAGGTTGATCATCACTGTAATATAATATTCAACTCAGCTAATTATTGAAAAACAAAAGTGTAATATTTCTTTTGTCGGAAACAAGAACGAATGTCGCCGCGTTAAGACCGCGTTCAATGTGCAAGCTATAATAGCTAATAGCTATACTATATTTTGTTACTACGAAGTTATAAATAGAGCATTTAACAAATTAAAATTACAACAGTTCGAGATTTCAAGCCGGGTGCATTATCAGTTTCAAAATCAGAATGGTATGTATTTTACTTTTATTATATTCTGGTATCTTTGAGTACTTTTATTTGGTGTTGAAATATATTTAACTTGATATTTTTTTACAGGGCTCGCAACCTATTAACCACGCTGCTGAAATGACTGAAACCACACCATTTTATTCGCAAGTTTGTGAAAAACCGAATGATCCGCTCAATTATTCTCAAGACATGGATGCGTACCTGAAATACCAGGATTTGCTCCTGAATCCATCTTTAGAAATTCCATTATCAGGTACACCAGCAAAAAGTCAGAAGAAAATCGCTAAGAAAGGAAAGAGGAAAATAAAAGAAATGGGTTTAAATTCCCATGTCATCAGAAAGGTTACAAAAGGAAAGCGTCTGATTAAAATCAGTATATCCGATTTGGAGCAATCAAATATCGAATCTAATGGGGTTACAGTACAATATGTTGTTCAAGATGACTATGATGAGTTATTAAATGCAACTGAAGGTCTGGTAGAAAAAATTGTAAAAAAGTTGAGTGAAGTGAGTAATTATTAGAAAATTTTATGTTATAAAATGTACTTTACTTTTTAGTTAGTCGTCGTGCTTGTAATATATCTCATTACTTAAATAAAATGGTTTCATGATAAATTAATTGTTTTATTTTTAACATACTAAAACATAGAGAATAAATACGATATTATTTTTAGAGTTTTACCACTCACAATATAGTTGAAATATGTATACTGAGATCTATTATATATCAAAACCATTTATAATTCATGTAAATCGTGATCATTTTATAAGATAAACATAGCGAGTGAGCAACCAGGTAAACTGACTCAAATTACAACTAAATGAGTGATTGCAATTTCGCATACTGTTCAATGTATGTCATGATTTTAATATAATCAAAATTTGAACCTTATATCTTTATGAAAAGTTCTGCTTTGCAAAGTGCAGTATATGACATACGCTAGCCTTTAATTTATACTGAACTCTTTGTTATGGGTGTCAAAGAAGATCATATTTTATATACGTTATTTTAAACCATATATTACAAAATTCGTAGTAGATATGACGTGGGAGTACGTAATCCGAAACAGCCAATAGCATAACTGGGTCTACATCACACTTATAAAGTTTTTACAATGTTTCATATAAATAAAAATGGTGATGTGTAGTATGTCGGGTTGTGACGACCGACAACCTCAACACGTAAACCATTCCTTGGCTTGGCCAACCGAGGCATGTAGTGTTGAATTCGAGACTTGGGGATCTCTGTATTTACGCGGTCGATAGATATGGAATCCCATACCCGGAGGGGGTCAAACTCAATCGATGCATGTAAAACGCGACTACACCAGAGTTCACACTTTGGGGGTCCATTCGTGTTCTGCGACGCTGACGAGCTGATCAGACACGTTGTGTGTAAACGCCACTGTCAATCGAGCAAACGCTTGAGAGAGACCACATCTGAGATTGGCCACCTCGGAGAGTGTGTTGCGTTAAGCTTTTGCTATTTAATATCATACCTAACTTAACTTTACGGCTTACATTTTCGAAATGGACCATTTAACAACGAACACCATACTTCATCTGTTTCAATCAAATGAACGAATCCGAAATGTTAAGTTAAAAATCTGATTGCGCTTTTACAGTTCACAAGTTCTAATTCTAAATATGCAATCGTAAACCTTGTGTGCTTTTTAAACCATCAGAAAACCTATTGAGAGTTTCAAATCATGAGAAAGCCGATTAGGAGTTTTAAATCATCAGAAAACCTATTGAGAGTTTCAAATCATGAGAAAGCCGATTAGGAGTTTTAAATCATCTGAAAACCTATTGAGAGTTTCAAATCATGAGAAAGCCGATTAGGAGTTTTAAATCATCTGAAAACCTATTGGGAGTTTTAAATCACCAATAAACCTGAGTACGAGTCCTAAATATGAAGTGATATTGGGAGTTTTCAAATCTTTGATTTGAAACTCCCAATAATCACCTACTGAACTCGTACTGCGATGAGATCACATATTTTTGGATATTCTATGATATATGAGGCATAGTAGCAGATTAATCGTTTAGCGCTGCGTGTTGTAAGTACGTTCTCGGCGTTTAAGATTCCTTTGTTATCGGTTTGATGGTCGTATTAAAAATTGGTCCCAATATAGCGCAGGCGTCAGGTAAAATAAGTCAACGTGGATTTTCATGTTGTGTTCATGTACAATGTACATCTTTGAGTAAGTATTTAGTATTCTCACTCAAGTTTATTCAAACTTACTAGTAATTTCCAGCGTTATCACTGTTATCAGTTTGCGAACTTCTTCGTCGACATAAGTCAGCTGCATCTTCAACTTGGTTAGACATTCTACCGCTTGTCTTGATCCAATTTTAACGGGTCTTTCATAAATGCCATTAAAATGATTGAACGACTTCAAAATTTCAAATGTGTAACTTCCGCGTACTTAGCTTTTCACCACAAAGGGATTAATGTTCCGTTGAATGGTTAAATTGTTCACAATCACATTAACATCACTTAAATGGTCCGAATCTCACAACACTATTTTCAAAAGTCTGTTAAATGTGCCTGGGCCCATAACCTATTAGATTTGGGACAATTAATTAAAAGACACATGGCGATTTATAAGAGTTCAAATATATTATCGCAATATAGTAAGGCAAGGTGTGCTCCTATTAATAGCTACCAAGCGACTAAAGTACAAACGAAGTCCTTAAGATTAGGAACTATGGGCTGTTGTTTTTTATTCAATAGTTTACATGTATGAGAGAGAAAGTATAACAATATACTTGTTAGAGTAAGATAGATTTAGTTTTGTTAATTCCAACAAATTTTTCTTACAGTACATTTTCGGAAACAGTAGGTTATTATTTAGCGGCTTCTTTATTTTTAACCCCCGACGCCAAAACGACGGGGTGTTATAAGTTTGACGTGTCTGTCTGTCTGTGTCTGTCTGTCTGTCTGTTTGTCTGTCTGTCTGTGTGTGTGTCTGTCTGTGGCATCGTAGCTCCCGAACGGATGAACCGATTTAGATTTAGTTTTTTTTGTTTGAAAGCTGAGTTAGTCGGGAGTGTTCTTATTATCACTTACCAGTTAAGATCAGGTCACACTTAAATTTAACTCGAAAACCTCGTTTTATTATGTGCACTCGGCAAATCGCAAAGTTATAAAATCGCGAACCGCCTACACATGGCCTTGTTCTGAACAGGGCCACTAGCCAAGAATACAATATTTTGCGCGCCGTGCCGTAGCGTATTTTTTTATGCAATAGGAAGCAAACGATCAGACAGTTCGCCTGATGGTAAGCGATCACTGCCGCCAATGGACACTCGAAATACCCAGACTACCAGGAGTGTGAGTGAGTGTTGGAGTTGCGTTTCCGGCCTTTAAGACGGTCCCCCGTTTGAATGCCCTTGCTCGATCGCGCTACTTCCCCTCCCCGCACCCCTGTTATACGATACGTCGATCGAGATTCAAGACCACCATACATAACAAGTCGCCATCTAGGAGGAGTTGCTTGTACTAGATCGCAATACTATAAGCTACTAGCGCCAGGAGTTGCCTGTACGAATGTATGGGTACTAATACACTTTAATGCTATAAATATGCAAATTTTTTTTAACGAGAAAAACTACTAAACATATTATAAACGGAAATAAATGCAGTAAACTAAAGAAAAGTGACCAAGGCCTTCAGTTACCCGCGGCTGGAATGCTGTCGTATTATGGAAGATTTTTTTTGTCAATAATCAATATGTATGTTGTTGTATTGACGTATCATAAAATTTTAAACTCGAACCAGAGGGCCCTGTGGCATCATCAATGGCCGTATCGATAACCGGAACAAAATGTATCTAAATTATCATTAGATAATTCCTGTTTTAGTACTAAAACAAATTGTTTATTTCACAATGTACAATGTCAAAAGTACTAGCGCATTTTGGCCAGTAGTCATAAGCAGAGTTTGGCACTGTGGTTTGTAACGCCGCTTACTGACTGAGTGTAGTACTAGTATGGTCTGGGTTCGATTCTGGCCTGAGGAATATTTTTTTGGTTTTTTTTTTTTCAAAACCGATAAGTTTCTACATTATAAAGGTTTATATCTCCCGTTTACAATATTTATGGCAAGATTCATTGTTTTGTATGTTTTTCCTGATGTAAATTAATTGTAGGTTCACATAAAAAGTATCTTTTTTTTGCAATAAAACAGAACGCGTAGCAATAAATATAGGTACCTATTATAAATATTCACTTAAGCTAATGCATGTGCCTTGTGTTTGCGGTTGCGTTGCGACTTGCGAGTTGCGAGGTAGGTAGTCCGCAGCGCCGAGCCGGCGAAAGACTGCATACAGGCAGACTGCATATTTAGCACGCACAGTACAACTCAAGTACCTATAAGTTACATTTTGAATAACGAGACATTTTAAAATTATATGATAATTATTACGATCAAAGATTCGACCTACCATAGAAACGTTGAATTTTGTTACAAATATTATACAGGGAACCAAACTATACAGGCAGTAATTTTTATAACAAGCAATATTTTCTGCACATGGGCTGCCGGCTGGCTGTGTGAAAAAAAGAATAGAACATCAAAATTCATCATCAATTTTGTTTATTACTTATGTACATTTTAAATCTTCGATTCTGTCTTCAAAACACTCTTCTCTCTCTAACGCTCCTCTATCACGAGGCTATTCAAATGAAGCGCCACTGACGGGTCTCTATTGGTTCCCATAATTTTTTAAGTCCGATTTTTACTATCCATAACGTTTTCCGTCATAATTTTTCTTAGTCATATTATCACTAGTCATAAAATTAAACGTCAGAAATTGTAGTTCTGATTTTTGAAAGTCATAAGTATTGTTAGTCATAAAATTTATTAGCCCTAATAATCAAAGTCCATAGATGTACAAATCCATAATGTTGAAGGAAATAAACTTATTCGGAATAATTGATCTAAGGATTTATCACAAGTCATAACGATTAATAACCGGGTTACCCTCATCTGGTAGAATAATTTTAGTCCGAAACACACTTCGCATAACATGTTTCGCAGAAACACTTTCAGTCGAATGGTAATTTTGCAGAAAATTTAGTTGGCATTATTACTACCATGCATAAGACACATTTGGCAGAATATTGTTTTACAGAACATTACTTTGGTCGACTTTGATTTAGCATAATTGTATGTACCATAATAATCTTATAGCATAATATTACATTAGCAGAATTATTACACGCTATCATAAGAGAAAAACTGCCCCAGAGTCACCGTTAGGTACGACGACGAGCGAAGCGAGGAGGAGTGTTAGGTATCTTGCATCCCCAACACATCCAACTCGCTATCAAATAGCAAATTGCAACTTTGTGCCACCTAAATATTATGCACAAATATTATCTGCAAAAGCAAATGTTCGACTAGAAGACTATTATGGTCATCAACATTATGACAACAGATGATTCGGTATTACAAAAATCTGCGAAATGATTTATGCCAAAGCATATTCTGCGTAAGGTGTTTCTGCCAAACATGACTTCTGCCAAGAACTATTATACGAATCAAATATATGCGTAAAAAGTTTCTGCCAGATAATAGTGAACCTTAATAACCATGTGTTTCTTCACTAATAGCATTAAATGGTTCTCTATTGTTTCCCATAAAAAATGTTGCAATGTTTTTTTCGTCTGCATTTTCGAAACTTGTAATTTGGCTTACTAACTTCCTCAGTGTTTATTAAATTTTCATGGCACTTATTAAACCATTTGGTCTCGCCAAGGAGCCGACGTTGACAATTTCTATATCCGCTTTTAAGGACAAAATATAACTAGCAAAAGGAAACTAACTACACGAGGTAAAGGGATACTTTTTGAAACAATTTTGTTCCGCCAATAAACCGACGGAGCCCCGCTACGCGGGCCTCCTATTTCCGCTCTAAGGTAACTAACGAACCTACACGAGGAAAAGGGTTATTTTTAAGACAATTTAGTTCCACCAATGAGTAGACGGAGCCCCGCTACTCGGGGCTCCTATTTCCGCTCTAAGGAATCAAAGGAAACTAACAACCTACCCGAGGAATAGGGTTACTATATTTTTTTCTGTGTAATTATATGTATGTCTGAAATATAATATACTTTAGGAATTTTAGACATTAAATCTATATGCAGAAAAATCAGTAGGGCTTCAAAATATATGCCTAATAATATTTCTGAATAATTATTGTTATACTTTTCAATTTTATACTCATCAACTTTATGACTTTTGAGATTATGATATCCAATATTATGGTTTGTTATTGTTAGAACCATGAAACGTTATTCGTAACAAAAATTATGACTAGTGATGTTTATGACCACAAAATATGTGAATAACAACTTCTGACTAACGAAATTATGAACAATAAGTTTATGGGAAAGAAAGGGATCCCGCCACTGACATGTGTGCTTAGTCCGCCTGCGCGCGCTATGTATCTGCCCATTCCATGAATTTCACATTTTATCTTATTTATATTTTAGCTTTTAGAAGACAAACAAGCGGTGTACACCATTTGAGCGACGACTAACACCAGTACTGGATATTTCACAGAATGACTGATAGGATGCTTGCGAGTATCCATGATAACGCTCGCGCACAAAACATAGAAGGTTTTGAAAGAGATTTCTCAAGGAATTGTATCTAGCATAATGACGAATACATGTATACAGAGGGTTACGGTGATCGCTTTCCATCAGGCGGACCGTATACCTGTTTGCATATCTTTACGTTTGCTTTTATAAAAAATGATTATACTATTCTACATACGTTTTTTGCGTTGTACTTTCCTCGCTATAAATAGTGGAGGGGAAAAGTTTCGTGTTACAAACGGGTGCAAATGTATTTTACTTTTCGTGTGTTGAAAAACTCGCCAAGTTCAACTTTGCACCCTTGTATAACAAATAACTATTACTTATTAGCTTTTATCTACGCCTTACTTTTATTTGATTCTATTGATGATTTATATTGCTTAAAATTATCAAAATGGGTAATTATTCGCAGTATCCAATGCCTGGAAAAGGGGTGACACCACCTCCGAACCGAATCAATGTACAATATATTTAATCATGGGATAACGGTAAGCAAAAAAATAACATAGTGCAATACATATTAGGTTTCTTTGAGTTTGAAAGTATTATTTTTTTTTAAATCAATAATACATACTAAAACTATATTACATTTACTGTAATTTTGTTCTTTATACTCACTCCCTCGGCAATAGTTCCGGAGATATGACCTTTGAAAAAAAAAACGAACCACTGTCGACCACTTCACCCTACACACACAGCGCGCACAGGCGAGGCGGACGAAGCACAAAGTTCAGTCGCGTACCATCTGAATAGTCTCGTGAGAGAAGAGTGTTTTGGATACAGAATGGAAGGATTAAAGTGTATAAACAAACACGATGTAAAAATTGTTCTTGAATAAATAAACTGAAACTATATAAAATTTAACGAAATATAATATTACATTTTCAGGTTCCATTATTTTTTAACATATTACTTGTTATAAAAATTACAGCCTGTACAATTTGGCACAATATTTTTAACTAAAAATGAATAATATTTGTAATAAAATTCTATGCTAGGTACCGTATCTTTGATCGTAATAATTATATAATTTTAAAATATTTCGTTATTCTAACGGAAACTACGAACACCTATCTACAAATTTAGATTTTTGTTAGTTGCGGCATACGGTACGTATTATGGTCACGTTATAATATAAAGAATAGTTCAAATTTATTTATATATCACCTTTCCTTGTTACCTATATCATTTCGTGCTATGTGCGCGAAGCCGCGAACTAAAACCTACCTGCAGGGGTTGCAAGGTCAACGACCCCACCCGAGCGCGCGCGCCGGCTCGCAGTAGGTACTGTGGGTACCTAACCAAATCTAACCATGCCTGCGCGCTCGTTTACAAGGCACATGCATTTTAGCTTGTGTGTATTTTATGTATATAAAATAATTATTAGTATTGGTCCCGAAATATTTCATTTTGTTTCGCAGGCGCACGACGACAGTCCATTCCACAGTTTATCGGGTATGCAGTTTAGGTATGCGGGGCAGGAAGTTTCTGGAGACACGCACAGTTGAGGACTGCCAGCCATCTAAATGATGGAGATGGCCAGTGTGAAATACTCTGTCTATTGTCTCGATCTCGATCTATTGAGCACACACACCTGGCTTTTGTATTATCTCTACCGCTCTTTCGTATTGGTGCAATAGAGCAAGTTGCGCATTCAGAAAGATTGTTCTCTTGGCTACAGTCCCTGTCCGATCAAAAGCGTTTAGCCTGAATTCCTTATTACTGTAAACAATAACCAGCCTTAAGGAGACCATCACACGGGCGGTCCCGTTCTGCATTCTTTCCATAATTTGAATCTTAATAACTGTAAAATGAACTTTTTAAAGTCGGTCTGTTTCACAGAATTGAGCGTAAAAGGATCGTTTGAATATGAATTGCAATAAGTTATTTTTAAATATGTTACTCTAGTTATCTAGATAGTTAGAGTAGTTATTTTTATTTGTGATCAAACCACAGGATCGAACTCATTTATAAATCAAGCCATCAATTCGAAGTGAATACTACTGAAGAAGTGAAATAGTACTAGGAAAGTGCATTTGGTCATTTTGGTCCTTAATTTTGCGACAGTATATAAAATTCGAAAATAAAAGTCAAAGCAATGCGTTTCTACTTCTACACTTTCTACTCAAATGTAGAAACTTAGGAACACATAGGAAGCTGATGTTAAGTACATACTTAATATATGGTCAAAGATTGCAGTCTGCGCACATGTCAAAAGCAAAAGTTTGACCAGCCTAGCTCTATTTCTTATTCTTACTATGGATAAATATTTTCTTCTAACTCTCACAGTCCCAAATAAATATCTAAACCAAGAAGATCCAAGTAACACACCCACGGTACATTATCTTATGCGATGATATCACATTACGTGTAACTACCTGATATTGGTCGTTTGCGTCGCGACAAACCCTCTAGGGCTAACGCGGATCGTCACGACGCGCACACATGACCCCGCCATCGAAAGCGAACTAGCGAGAAAGCTGTAATTGTACATTACTGCTTATGATACCGACGAAGAATCTGATAATTGTGGGAAAATTAAACATCGCATTTGAGCTTTGCACCTACGTAAATCAAATATGGCAACAGTTTGGATTTATACGATTGGAAACGTGTAAGCGTCCTTGTAAATCGGGACTTAAGTGCAGGGAGTGTAATACTACATTCAAATGCAATAAATATGTCATATTTATTAATTTTTTACTCGTACACTCGTGCATCTGTCTTTTAAAAATGAATTGAAGTCTAGGGATGAACTTGCTACAAATAACGATAGTGATACAATATCAAAAGAGTCCACAGATAGATAACATACAGATAAAAGAAACTGAGATCACCCGCAATACCCTTGAAGACTGCTGTGTAGGAGCAGTAATTTATCAAGTACCCACAAGTATTTTTTAAAGATGTTATTAGACTCAAATGTAGATAGGAATGCTGCTACAATGAGATAATAAGTAAAAGCAACAAAGCGTAATTCGAAACCTTCAACTAGCAATAATATCACGTATTGAAACGTCACTCGTAACTTTCCCTATATCAGCCAGGCTTTTCCTGCTCAAGCTAGTAAGTATTTAAATAAGCTGGATGCAAATCGAGAAAACATGTTCCCGTGGATTTTCACTAGTCAACGATTGTCACGGCGGCGACAGTATTGTGACATGCTGAGCACGTGTGCTCACAAACATATCCATACATTCTGTAAATCGGATCCGGATTCAATTTCAACTCTATTAACAGCACAATAAAAACAAAAAGACGACATAATTGAGAAGAGATAACGCGGTCCAATATTTGACGAGCGACCGTCTAAATGATCTTGATACTATCGCTGGCTCGTGATCGATATTGACGAAAGTGAATGTGAAATTTGAGAAGCTGTTTGAATGAAAGCAAAAGCGGACTATGCCTGATGCACTATTATGAACTGTTGACGTGTGTATGTCTCTGTGAAGAATTGATACAATGGCAAGATATTTACGGTTAGACCTTCTGTCAGTCAAAATCTTACTACAATGCCAAATTATGCGATGTTAACTGTGGCTATTAGCCTTGTCTAATTTAAAGTTAAAAACTGCTATAACAACATCGTCTATGACCATAGTTAAAACTAGGCAAAATAAACCTGTTTAGACTATCTAAATTACCTCATTAAAGAGATTATAACATCGTAAGTAACCTCTAACAAGGTTGCTGTCAAGGTTGTCAACGGGCGTCAGACGTGTCTCGGCTACCGAGTGCCGAACTACATAAGCTTTCTAGCGGTCCGCGATGCAAATCGCAGCGGTGACATTTCTTATCTGCCACGGAATGTCAGCTTCCCTCGAAATGTATGTCGTAAAGAATGATATTAACATTATCGAGGTCTGTCATCGGCTGCAGTGTATATGAACGTCCGGACGGGTTTCGCGGAACACCGTTAGCTGCGGAATCGTTGACCCGAGCTTTGTCTTCATACGTGGATGTTAAAAAGAAACAATTGTATCTAATTTTCTATCTTGGATTATCTCTGGGAAGGTATTCTGTTGCAAATTGTGAGACTACTTTTGTAAGCTGTCATTCATAAAAACGTAGCCTGTAAACGCTTCGTATTTAAGTATTATATCGTGAAAAATGTCGCCCGTTTTCCAGTGTTGTCATTTTCACCAATGACATCTGATCTGAATGATGATTCTACATAACTGTCGCAAGTTTGACTGTTATATGGACTAGCAGCTCATACTCTTTGTTCCAAAACTTTACATTAGAATATTACAAAAGTATACATATATATATACCTACACGATTAACGTAAGTATTGTACAGTCAATCAATTTGAATCCTAGGCCACTCTAGAATCCTGTCTCATTTAAACCTATTTGCCATAAAAGTCACATTGACGTTTACTGTCCAAAGGTCTACAGTGTACATGCGAATATTTAAATATTTGAATATGTCTCACAAAAGTTTAATGTCTATATTTTACCTTCAGAGTTTAGGTACTTAAAAATGTACATAGCTAACTTAATAGGGTAATTGAATTAACAATAGAGCAACAGGAACGGGAAACTAACAGAAAAATTGAAATTACACTTTAACTAGAGCGCGTTATCCATTGAGAATATGAAGACAAGCGAAGCAAGACCTGTCATTCCTTTGTTTAGGACAATAGGTATAGTGTACCGTTTTCACCACAATGGTGTAATAGACGAAGCCGATTTTTACCTTGGCAATGGATTCAATTGCCCAGATACCTAGTTCCCAGGCTTAATTGGCGGCCAGTGGCTTCCGCAGTAAGTTGGTTAATTAGTCCTACAACTGGTTTATTTTGAAGTAACGGATTTATTGCGATTGCTTTGAACTCTGCTCTTGGTCGCATTATCCTTTGGGGTCTCGGAGTAGAAGTTTCGGTTAAAGATAAATGTCGGTTGCGCTATTTTTGATAAAGAATTGTTTGTATGCCTATTAATTAAGCATATTTACGGCCCTATACGTTTGGTGGATTGTACGAACAATACGATTTACTTATTTCTTGAAGAGAATCATAGACACAGCTGCCATAAATAGGCAGGTACCATATTAGTTTTATGCATATACATTTCTATAATAAATGCATAGAAACTTCTTATTACATCTTCTATTTAAATCACTTGTTATGTTACCCTTAGTGCTTTTTCACATTATCCGATCCGATATCGGATGTCGGACCGATATCCCTTACATTTAAGCCGCCATCTTTGATTTTTGCCTTTGAAATTCTTCCGACATCCGATATCAGATCGGATAATCTGAAAAAGGACAGATTGTCTGGAAGAGATCACTTATAGCAATGATATGGCCAATTGCCACCTTTACAGTTTATGTACATTTTTTTTTATTGTACAGCAAAGAAAGTTTTTGTAAATAACTTCCAAAAACACTGTATTTTAGAAAAACAAAACGGAACTTTCGTTTAGTGTCTAACCAAGTAACTCGTACTTAGTTCAATTTTCCGATAAGGTCCGTAGAAAGTAAGAGGCTGATTTAAAAAAGGAGAAGTTGCGCAGAGGAGAGCAGATAAGCAGCTATGCATTGACAATGGTGGATCAGCCGCTCCGGTTCACAGCGGTTTCTAATCCTGAGCTGTAATCAACTTATATTGATTTAAACTAACACGATCTTCACTCATATTATTAAATTAAAACGGGACTTAATCGCGTAAAACTTACGTTTTATATTTAACCCGACGTTTCGGACATGACATTACGTCCGTGGTCACGGGTAGACTGGCAGTCTACCCGTGACCACGGACGTAATGTCTGTAATCAACTGTTGCCATATTCACACTCGAGGCAATGATGTTTGCTTATACACCGCGGGCCTGAATAACCCGAACGATTTTAACAGTGTATTCCTGACCACATTTAGATACTATAATGCCATTATGAAATATCTCGATTTGGCTTAGATTCGGAGTTATTACATTTTTCTCTAAACAGTTTTTCGTCTTAACTCAGGCGAAAACGCATTTTTATTGAAATTTACACCACTTTTGTCCAAAAATTACAAGAAATATAAATTTTTCTGCTTCTTTTTACATCAAAAGCGCGTGGTTATAATCTTTCGGGTTATTCAGGCTATTCAGGGTTATTCATAGTGATATGCGACGTACCATGAATAGTGAGGCATTTACTTATAGACGTCGATATCTCTAACGACATATGTATTACTTAACATTGCTGAGTACTAAGCATAAATCTCGAAGAAAACGCAGATCTAATTGGGATCCATAATGCCCATATGTATTGTATGACTCGTCCTCTTTTACAAGCTATTTCAAAATGTCGGCAGCTAGGTAAACGTTAGCTCAACATCTTTCATAACTGTTCTAGTGGCCATAAACTCCAGAAATGGTTCAAATGTGCCGTAGAATGAGAATCATTGCTGGGCCGCTATAAGAGAGTACACAAACCTTCCTATCGTAGATACTTAATCTATATGTGTACGTTGTATTTGTCGTTGTCATGTTTTGTTAGCAAATCTGTAATGCCTTACATGGTTTCAATAGAAATTTATGGATGCATCGTCTTCATGATTGCCCCGATTCCCTCGTCTCCGTTTACTTAAATTTGTTTTGTTTTCACGCATACCTTCACTGGTATCTTTTTTCAAAGCCCTTTCCCGGGTCACGGCGGCACATCACGAAGCTCCTACGTCTCAAGACCAAAAGAGCTTAAGAGCGTTGCAGTTTGTTGACAAATAGGACATTTTTTCAGAAAGATGGCGTAGCTCGCCGCGTCACGCTGCGATCTCCCGCGCAGATTGTAGATCGCATTCAAATTGCGCTAGCTCAAAGGTCATCGATCAAGGACCCAATTGGTGTCCTCTTTGCGTAATGCATTTCTCTTTTGCAAATTGTTATGATACAATGCATAATTGTGATCATGGCAATTTAAAGAGTTGTTAATAGTAAGGCAATTTTTTTATCCATTTAAAGGTGATTCAAAAGGCAAAACCGAAGCCCATTTAAGTAGGATCACTTGTATGTTTCTTCCGTCATAATAGACTATGACAGATGGATCACAATAATGACGACTCGTCATAGTCAATTTCCGTGCAACTTACATATATGTAAACTAAAAGTAATAACCTGAGAAAGCAATCGGAAGCAAAAAATTAGCATCGCTGGCAAATTCCTCTTTTACAGTCGCATTGTAGTTAGAGTGCCTACCTAACTAGTTACGTTTACATCTAAACACGTATGCGAACATTGCGAACCAAGTTTATATGTGAGTGTGCACGGGAAAACGTCCCACTTTGTCGATTGCCATAAAGCCGCTTTGTCAGTTTATTCATATAAAGATACAAGTAAATCTCGCCTTAATGGTAACCGACAAAGTGAGACGTTTTACTAAACACACTCACAAATGTGTGCTCATAATATTAGAATAAAAGAATATGATTTAGTAGTACCTAAACACACAGACAATCAATTATTTAATGCTAGTGTCAAGAATGGCCTCATCTCAGCAGTACTCATACTCATTTATTTATAATATTGTTACATATTACACGTCACAATTGATTTAGGTACATAATTATTATATGGTTTTACCTACTGGATCTAGACTTTTCATAAATGTCTTGACAAAGTTCGATTTTGGCGCACGTGTGATGGTGGCGATTTTCGATTTGGGGGGCATGGCTCGCACCCCCAGCCCCCCCCCCCCCCCCCCCCACCTAGATCTGGGCCTGTATGTCAAACCTCAGTGCATAAAATACTTACATCTATGATGTTGGTGTCAGTATATTTGTGACGACTTCCAACTTTAGTCTTCCGATAAGACCATTAAGGGAAAAAGTCACGCACATCAAGGCAACCCACAAAAGAATAGGTATTAGAGCCATGTTTAGATATTTTGTCCACGTAAGTATGTGATGTGACTGATGTGTTTGTACAAGATAGGCGTGGCACTTCCACTTGTTACGGAACTACTGACATTTCACTCTTTATATCGTAAACAATACGACCCACGCAATAAACTCATCTCGCCGTCTAATGAGCGGAGTTATTGAATCAATTTCTCTTGCCTGTATACCGCTTTGAAGCCATCTGATTAGACGCTTGAATATGCTTTTTAATTACTTTAGTTAAGATCTACAGTCCGTTTACTAGCAGAGTGTAATATTCATTCGATAAACGTAACGTAAGTATAGGTTGGACTGTGAGCTTCAATATGTAGGTATGGGATGTTAAACAGCAAGCCAAGTGAAATGTCTTGGACACACTAATTTGAACATAGGTATAATAGTCATTCCAATACAAAATGTTAGGTTTACCTACGTTTTTGAATGAAACACTCGCAGATTGCCGCAGTGCGAGGATAGTGCGTTAACAATGTAAATAGCTTTAGGGCATAAAAAAGTTCAATTTCAAATAACTTTCTAATAAAATTAACTGGTGGGTGAGCTTAAATATTGCTAAAAAGAACTTACGTCATTGTGACCTTTGACAGAATCCGCTTGTGACCTATTCATGAGTCCTGGCCCCGTAGCCGAATCTCTATCGCTCTTGCGTATTGGCGCGACAGAGCCAGACTGCATTTCTGCGGCGCTTGGCGTCGCAGAAATGCTATTCGGCTATGGGGCCTGGCACTACATGGAAGAGTAAGACTTAGGTACGTGTGTCCATTCCATTGCACAGTTTTTTTATGTATTACGATAAAATATTACCTATATTCTTAAAAAATCTTCAAGATGCTAATCATTGGGTTTGTAATGAGTATATATAATTATGTCACTTTTCGTCACAGAAAGTTCCTTATATTGTTATACTTCAAACAGGCTGTTATTACGGACGTTTTTTACTGAAATTTCTATTATATTAAATAAGCTTTTCTATAACATTTATACGCGGTATGTATTTTGTTACATAACTCGTAGGGCTGACCTGGCATTGTCTTACAACTAACCGATTAATATGAACAACGAAACGACTCATAATAGCCACATTAGCTTTGTTTACATGTGATTACAGGATGAGGGTAATCTTTTTATTCGTGCCCAATGAGGGTTTCTGTTGACATAAACTTGAGGTCATGTGCATGGGCTGTGACTGGCTTGTAATTAATTTTGCTTAAATGCCTCTACTAAGTTGGAGACAACTACTTTATAGTTACAATGACAATAGTTACTAAGAAACTGCAATAGGTGAAGGTAAAATACATCACAAAATGAACGGCCTATCGCTAGCTAGGAAGCTAATAAATACTAGGACTTTACATATTTACAAAATCACGGATAGTTCTCTTCTATTTTATTATGAAATAGACCCCAGGTTTCAAAAATTTTTAAATCTCAAAATCTAACGTGTAACAAAACGCCAAGAACTACATGAACACATCAACACTAAATTCTCGTGTTTTGTAAACATACGATACATGGAGTATTGTGTTTGTCACTTGTAACTTGAATACGGATACTTATGCTAATAATTATGTTTGTTTTATAATATTTTTAAATTTTAATAAAATTTTGGTACGAATGAACATGTTATTTATCTCGAAAAATTACTTTTAACAAATGTTGAGTTCATTTGTATTGAAATAATAATTTTCATGAGTAATAAATTTCTGGGTAGGTACTGTACTGCATTTCGCTGCATAGGTAATAATTAAGAGATTTATGCCTCCGGTAGAGAAAGAGCAACGAGACAATAGAGGAATCTCTCCGGCTTTCCCAACTGCATCTGTTATTACTGAAGAAAGTAACGAACAATCATAACTTGTAATTAAAAAGTAAATATGCATTAGAATAGCATGTCTATTACCTATCCGTTCATATTGAAGATATTTTTAAAGATATAACTTTTAAATTAAAACGGGACTTTATTGCGTATAATTATAGGTACAATTTAAAACTAACCCTCAAAGTTTCAACATCTTCTGACAGCCACACGAGTTTTCAAAACTAGCCGCGCAATCGGACTTTTTTATGAACTCTTTGCGTGCTAGGGACGTTATTTTATCGACACACAAATCAAACAATACTTACTGCTAAATATTGAGCGAGCGAGATCGAGAAAATGAGAGTTCCCGTGTTCCCGTCCCGTTTACGCGCACTTTTTTAAACTTGGCAATATCAGGTGTATATTGATCAGCTAACCTTATAGTACTTAACACTTTTTACACCTTGTTGTCTTCCACGTACAACTTTTATAGATTTACATTTTCGTTCCTCAGAAATTATTTTACATTGACAACATCGGAACAAAATAAACTTCTCACAATTCGTCGAGATCTTCCACAATTTTGACCCCATTCTGAATGTATACCAAAGGGTCATCTATTCTCATGATTATCTCCGGCCAGCGGGGTGACAAGAAGCTTTTTTATTAAAACACCCAATACGTGACCATAGAGCCTTAATAGATTTCATTTGTACCAAAATCTTCCATTTAATAGTAGGCGCCGCTTTTTAGTAGTTATTGAGTAAAGATGAGAACAAGGCGCCAAAAATATGTATACACGTCTTTATTTCTTGCACGTTAAGGTTGTTGATATATATATTTGGATCTTTGTCCGCATCTATATTTAATGCTCAGGGCTGTACAATTTGAAAAACGATTTTTCACCTCAGCCGTTGTCAAAATGAAATTGATAACCATCGCGATTGCCCTCAATTTCGCGATGCACGATACTGGCTGAAACGGTTTGGATGACATTGACATTTGAATAAAGTAAAAATTAACAGTTATAACTGTCTTGCTGCTTGTTGTGTTAACTGTCTCAAATAATCAGGTTGTTTCTTTTTGTGTTGCTGTCTGAACAGAAATCATAATAATCAGTATACACGATTTTTAAGAACAGTTCATGTTTTTGTACTAAATCCGTGGCAAACCAGCGTACGGCTCGCTTGATCGTAAGCAGTCACTGAAGCCTATGTATGTCTGCTAACTATTATTTATGAGTTGACAATCCACACACATTGCACCCTCTTTGAGCTTTAACTACCATACCTACTCACCGACAGGAACACAACACAACACTATGCTGTTCTACTTACATAGAGATTGAGAAATTAGACGCCGTCGAAAAATTTCACGTCTTTTAAAATAATAAACTTATGTTCCATATTTTTAAACTGAAGGAAAAATGGAAAAATTCACACCTCCGGCAGGACTCGAACCCGCAGAGCAAGGCCAGAGGTCGCAGATTCGAGTCCAGCCGGAGGTGTGAATTTTTCCATTTTTCCTTTAATTTAAAAATATTTAATATCGCTCGCAGACGTTTCTGCATGATAAAAAACCAATTTAATAAACGTATGTTGTTAGAAACACCAGAGTCCGGTGAGCTCAAATAAACACTGCTACAAAAATATTTAAATTTAAAATTTTCTCACCTAATGTGCATACATTATTAAATATTATTTTCATCCCCATCCTAGTACTTAAGTAGGTATAGGAATTAATGCAAAATAGTTGCTACTTCCGTACTAGCATAGACTAAACTAAATAAAGGAAGACGTGTAACTCAGTACATCGTTTTATATGTTTGACTCGTAAAACAATAGATGGCATTACTATACTCTCGCGACAAATGGTATTGTTCAATTCACGAAATAATTTCATTTAAATGACCTAAGTCGTATTATTTCAAAATTTGGAACATGATCGTACAACATTATCACTATATAACACCGAAATTAACAAAAACAATTAAGTCATTTTTTACCAATCGGGTACTTGAATCAGATTCAATTCATGGGAAGTGTTTTGTACGTTTGATGACTAATAGCAAACATTATAATCCGGTAGATGGCGCGTATGCAAGATGCACAACACTGCATGCTAAACAAAGTTGGCATATTGAAGATAAGTTTTAAATTCAATTTATTTATTGTTCGAATGTGAGTAGTTAAAATCGCTGTCAATAGAAATTGCCAACAATGTAAACAAACCATTATACAAAATATCAATATTTTAGCACAATTTTATTATTTCAAAGGTTGGATTTAGCCAGTATCTGATGAGATAGAATGAAAATTAAAGACATTTTGACAACGTACAAGGTTTGTTTACATTGTTCACAAATTCTATTGACGGCGACTTCATTTATGAATTGATGATAGGGTTAGTATTTTGTAACATCACAATCTGCCAGAATTTGGCGTACAATACTCTTGACTCTCAATATGCACATTCATTATCATTAGTATTTGTTTTTTTTTTTGCACAAGTTTTAACGATTATTCTAAATTATCTTGGACGTACATCCCAGAATAGGCAAAATATGCTACGTAAAATATTACAACCCTAAGTGCGGATGTCAGGAAGGATTTCAAAGGCGAAAATCAAAAATGGCGGCTTAAATATATGGGATATCGGTCCTGCATCCGATATCGGATCGTATAATGTGAAAACGCACTAAGACGGAAGTATTACTTTCAGATTATTTTATTTTTATTACTATAAAAATGTTTTACCACAAACAGCTACATATATCAGCACGACAGAGTCAGATGGCACTATTATCAGAATAAGACAGAAGTTGTACGATTTGCGGCTAATTTATGATCAACATTCATCATTTCATCATCGATTTTTTTAAATATATGAATGTGGAATAAAACAATATAGTTATTTATAAGTCAATTTTATTAATTAAATTCTTTGAAAAGTTTCTTAATTATCATGCTAAGTGTTGAAATGCATTGAAATATTTATTTTCAGTACAGATGGTGTTTTTTTTTACGCACTAGTGCGAGAAGTGGTTCATTACGAGTATATGTCAGGTCTAAACTTCGGAGGGCCATCTGTACTGAAAAACGTCGTACGATACACGTGCGAAAAGGAAATTCGTAACTCGTGTCGATTTTTACGCACTGTATCGTAATGCACTATTTCCAAGTAGGCATATTACAATGATATGAACGTCAAATAAAGCTACGCCGGCTTTAACCCTACGCCTCAGCCACTTTTTTTCAAAATACACATGCAAAAGTATTCATAAAGAAAATATTAACAGACTGCTCTATGGAAATTAATTTCAATAAATTATACAAAGTACAAAGCTACTATGCTTAATAAGAGATGTTAGAGATACTGTATAGAGTCTCTAAGTGTCAAGGTATATCTAAAAAAATAAAAAAATATACATGATGAAGAAAAAAAAAACGAACTGATACAAATAAAAAATAACTAAAATAACTTTAGAGTTTTAAAAGACTCTTGATGTCTCAACTAAAGAAAAAAATATATATAATGCCGCCGCGGGGCGGAGCGGCGGCGGGGGGCCGGCGGCCGAGGCTCAGGCTCGGCGATCAGCCACAACAGCGCCAGCTGCAGAAGGCTCGGCGGTCAGCCGCGACAGCGCCAGCTGCAGGAGGCTCGGCGGCCAGCCGCGACAGCGCCAGCTGCAGAAGGCTCGGCGGTCAGCCGCGACAGCGCCAGCTGAGGAGGCTCGGCGGCCAGCCGCGACAGCGCCAGCTGCAGAAGGCTCGGCGGTCAGCCGCGACAGCGCCAGCTGCAGGAGGCTCGGCGGCCAGCCGCGACAGCGCCAGCTGCAGAAGGCTCGACGGCGACGGAGCCGGCGCGACGGCGCACGGGCGCGGGTTTGTGGGAGCGGGGCTAAGCCGGCTCGGGCGCGGCTCGAACAAGCGGGCGCAGGCGAGTCCATGCACACAGGGTACACGCTCGATGGATCTAGAACGTTATTCACAAAAGATGTACTCGTGTAATGCTTTACTTGTCAGTTCATACCTATTATTCAGGTCTTTTAGTTTCAATTCTAATTTGTGAAATTCATCGGAGCGATGGTTCAACTCCTGTGCTGTCAGGTCAAGTTGGTATTGACAGTTTAGAAGCTCATCGCTTAAGACAGCTGTTACATTTTGATGTATTTTGAATTTGCTTAGCTTTAGATATTTTTTAATTTTATTTGACCCTTTCAACGTCACTCTGGGATCACTGCCGCCCTCTATGTGCACAGACTGTTTTAAATCTACAGAGTCTTTCATTGGGGAGCATGATGCACTGTCATGAACCACATCTAAATCAAATATATTATATTCAGCAAATATACTTAAATTGTTTTCAGCCGGAGCGGAGTTCCCGGAGCAATACTTGCAATACCATTTTGAATCCGACTCCTGCAGTTGCTGCTCGAGGTCCCGGATGCGTTGTAATGCCTGCTCATATATCTCTTGGCATTGCTGGAACCGATCAATGACTGCCTAGAGGTCATCCCGTTGTCCTTGCAGGTTCAGATACTTGACATCTTGGTTGGCTGATTGCTGATTTTTGAGGCTTGTGTTTGTTTCATTCTAGCCACCATCACATCCCGGTGTGTTGTAACCTTGGTAGTTTGTTCTGTAACATTATTCATCATGTGAGATATTGAAGCCTAAATGTATTGTTAAAATATATTAATTAGGGCTTATAACAGGATATAATGTGATTAAGTTACAAGAATATGGAACCACAGCCTTGATTTTGTTAACAAGATTTCATATAACAAACTTTGTAATTCACTTTGTTGCAAGTTACACGGGATAGCAGTGAGTAAGGTTTTATTATTTCGAGTTGGTTTAACAAAGAAAATGTAAATATGGAAGTTAAAATACTATTATGTACTTCAAATGTTTACAAACAGAAAACACAAAAATAACCTATGACAGTTACTAGTTCTAGACAAATAATCTGAAAAACTACACTTAAATATTAAGTAAGCTATACTCATCTGTAAAAAACGCTAATTATAATTTTAAATCTTGAACGCTACTCCGTTGACGGTTGGCGTAGTTTTTTCGTCAATATTTGGCTTCTTAGGCTGCATGAAAACTTATGATAACACTTTCTCATTTTAATTAAAATACGATACATCACTGTAATTCCTTATATTTTACATTTTTAATATTTATAACACATTATTGAAATGATATACGCACGAAGCTTGAATTTGACGTTTAACCCGGTCGGTGTTGCCAGTCCAGGCGTTGGTATCTCCTGCGAATTGCAAAGTATACGTTAGGGCCCGCACAGACGGGCGACTCAACTTTTTTGTCTGCGGAGATCGGTCTATGGGCTAGTATGAAAGTGCGCACACGTTGCAACGCAACCTTTTTGTCTGCGGGTTCGACGAGTGACGACAAGCCTGCGACGTAACTGTCTCATTCTCTATATGTTTCAATGCAAGTGCGCACACGGTGACAAAATAGTCGCCGGTCGGTTGTCATTTTGACAGTTATCACTCAACCGCCTGGGCGAACGTATGTTATTATTCGAAAAAAAATATAATTTTATATGCCGATTGTTGAAGTCGACATTGATACCTGTCGTTTAATTTCAATTCTTCAGAAGTAGAGGTAAGACCGACTTTATATGACAAGAATTTAAAAGAATAGTCCTACAATATTGAGGAAAACGATGCCGGGTTGTAAAATTCTAACGAGTTCATCAAAACTTTTAAACACTTATTCTGAAGTACCAAAAATGTTTTTTGGATAGGCTCTTAATTTCATGAAAAAAGAAAAACTTGCGTCCGTAGTATCTTCATAGTAGTCTGTGGTTGCATCGCTGTCGTTCCCGTGTGCGCACCTTTGAAATTGTCGCAAGGAGTTACGACAGTGACAAAAAAGTCGTCGAGTGACTTTGTCGCCCGTCTGCGCGGGCCCTTATAACAAATAGTTTAATGTTTTGTGAAGATTAAAGAAATATTGTTTGTTGATAACAATGATAACTATGACGGGAACTATTCCTCTCACTTCTTGTCACAGAGAAAATTATCACTGGATTTAGTTTTACGCGCCTTGGCTAGCTATCAATAGTGAAACAAAAACGAAAAGAGATATAAGGCTTACGGCGAAATTGTGGTCAAAAAAGCTGCACTTTATGCAAAAAGCAAGCCACTTTGTACAGTTATACTAGGGACCAATATAAATGATTTCTTCCGAGGAAACACAAAAAACCATAAGATCTAGCTAGATGAAGACGTTGCTTTGATGATGCATAAAACATGAGCAACGCTACTAAATTAGAAACACGTGTTAAGTTTAGTTTCGGACGATACGCCTATAAGCAACCTACATAATTTGGTCGAGTTAATTTGAAATGTCAAAAACAGTGCTAAGTAATTTGACATTTCAATACTAGGTAAGTATAACCAAAGATATATGGAATAAAATAAAATACTATATACGTATTTCTAACAACGATTCTATTAAATGGGCAGGGAATCAAATTCCTTGACTGTATAGCTGTAGGTGCCTAAATAAAGATTTTTAATACTTATGGGTACCGATAAATTTATATAAATACAGTAAAGGGCGATAAAACTTGCACATCGGTCTTTGGAATGAGACAACGTCACATAAGTGATTGGAGAGTAGAGTAGGTAGATAAGTACCTCCCTATGGGCCTATGGGTTTTATAAACACACAACAAGTAGGCGCGAACAATTCATACTTACTTTTGTATGATTCAACTTCACATCATACTTATTTTTCTAATATTCAACTAGAAAAATAAAAAAAGCGAAAAACAACAACATAATTCTTTTTAAACACATTAAAAAAAAAACCGGAGCTGGGTCTCGAACCTGAGATCTCAAAAATGCAAGTCAGATACTCTAACCCCTAAGCCAAAAAACGAGGTGCCGCCGGCTCAAAATATTGAATCATATTCAGATGTGGTTACTCGGCAATGTAATTAATTATTATCTCACTAGGTGGCACTTTTCAACATTGAAAACAGCGCCATCTGTAAATAACTCGAAAACTAAGAGGTACCAGCGACGATAACTCGCGTTAAGTAGGTCGCTACACGATGTACTGAGTTACCAATCTTTGTTTATTTAATTAATCTATGGTACTAGTTTAGTGCCTAGTTCGCTCGCTTCCGAATGCTAATCGGTTTTAATTCCCAAGCCTCGCGTGCGACTTAACTGACTTTTAACGATATTTATGAACATTTAACAGCTAAAGTTAATGCTACAGAATAGTAGTAAAGTTTCAAAAGCTTTATTTTCGTTTTACTTTTTATTAAATCTTGCCTACATTTTAGGTTGCCAAAAGGCGAATACACTGGGTTAAACTGGCCACAGTCTAGTTTCCATAGAAAGGAAACCAAAACCACAGTATAATAAATAGTACTATCGTACAGTATGGCCACTCCCGTTCCCCGCTGAAAGAGCCGCCCACTCTCGGTTACCTCACAGTTACCGCCTGTCACAAACGCGAACAGTCGACCTGTCATATCTCACTCATACAAACATGGTACGCGTTCGCCTACACGAGCTTAGAATGTGTGCTAGGAATGCGCCTCTTTCATATATTTGATCGCCAGTTTCCGAGATGTGCCAAAACGGAGATGATGGAAAGACCTTGATAAAAAGTGCGGGAGTGTGCATTGAATAGGATCTAATGGCGAGAAAGAGGAGTAGGCTTTTACCCACCAGTGGTACGTCAACCAACTGGAAGTACTGGAACCCTAGGCCACTCTACAACCATGTCAAAATGACAAGCGGTAAGAGATTTCTTACAATCTGTTTAATAACGTCACTATGACATCGTTCTACAGTGGCCTAGGGTTCCAATTGGTTGACTGTATACTATTACGAGTATAGGCTAACAAAAAATCTTGCATTAAGTACCTTAATCATCATCCTCCTTGCGTTATCCCGGAATTTTTGCCACGGCTCATGGGAGCCTGGGGTCCGCTTTGACAACTAATCCCAAGGTTTGGCGTAGGCACTAGTTTTACAAAAGCAACTGCCATCTGACCTTCCAACCCGAAGGGTAACCAATAACCATGCCTTATTGGAATTAGTCCGGTTTCCTCACGATGTTTTCCTTCACCGAAAAGCGACTGGCAAATATCAAATGACATTCCGCACATAAGTTCCGAAAAACTCATTGGTACGAGCCGGGGTTCGAACCCGAGACATCCAGATCGAAAGTCGCACGCGTTTACCGCTAGGCCACCAGCGCTTCATTAAGTACCTTAATAAGCTACAAAAATAAATAAGAAAGAGTAGGTACCTAGAGTTAAAAATGTAGGTAGGTCTACCTATCTAAAGCGTATTTAATTTGGCATTGATTACTAAGTTTAAATTACCTTGACGATCGCAGATTACGTTAATGAAATTGATGAATACGATAAACGCCCAGGCAATGCCAAATTCACACGCTTGTAAACAAATGAGCATCACCCACGTGCTGTAATGTTTTACCATCTGCCGGTATGATTTTCTGAATACTGATCAATGAGCATTCGTTTCATTGACTATACTTTGGATCATATGATTTGCAAACTATGTTTATAAAAAAGAATATATCCATACATTTGGTGTCCCTGTCTTGCTTCGCTCTCGTGACCTCCTACGTGGATGACATGACTCCGGATGACAGATTTCCGGGCCTTTCGGTCCTTTGCGACTTCTAAGGCATTATGGACCTTAACGGAACAGTGATTTGCTGATTCGGTCGGACCATCGCGTCAGACTGCGGCCCTTTCCTCTCATTCCTTCCACCGAACCAGTGACCATTAGTTTTTCCAGGTTGTCTCCTGTCTTCCTGGCTATGTGTCCGAAGAATTCAACCACTCCCATTTTTGATTTGGTGTCTCACAACTAGGCAAAGTCCTCCCCTGTTTTTCGAAACTCGTCACAGCTTTCTGCATGCTCCCGCGTAGGGTTTCTGCTCGAGAGTCTCGAACCCGAGACTTCTCGAGAATTTCGGCTTCATTCGAGACGAGAAAAAAATGACAGGTACTCGAGACGTCTCGAGTCCCGAATGTAAAGTACGACCTGAAATGAAATGCAACTTTTTACCTTCTGCCCGGTCTCATCGCGAGGCGGTGGGTACGGTGTCGAACGGCGGCCATAAATTATAACGAGATAAAGCGATCTAACCTCTCATTCCAACGTAAGCTGGCAGCGACTTTGGCTAGTTTTGACAGCCTCGTGTTATTTAAAAGCAATTCGTCATTACGAAAAAGTCAGCGCGTTTATGTATCTTGGGTCATTGATAACCTGCGAAGAGTGCTATGGCTAACTTCGACAAGATTTGGAAGAACAGAGGAATCCGACGTCAAAATAAAGTGCGATTATTTCGATCTCTTGTCTTCTCGATAATCTCGATATTTATGTATGGTGCCGAAACTTGGACCCTGAAAAGTTTTGATTTGGCTAAGATTGACGCTATTGAGATGTGGTGCTGGCGAAGACTGCTACGAGTATAACTTGAAAAGCTAGAAGAACTAACAAACATCTCTATTTTGCAAGAACTGAATATCACCACACGGCTCTCCAAAATATGCCAAGAGCGACCCTTAGATTTTTCGGACACATTATGAGAGCACCAATGCATAATATGGCGAATTAATGGTAAACATTCTTGGGGTGGGGCTCGTAAGAGATGGTCTGACTGTGTGAAGAAATCGTGTGGCGACAGCGTATACTGTGCAGTCCACATGGCTTATGACCGCGTTCAATGGAGACACGCTACTTGTAGTCGCGATCCTCGGCAATGAGGAAACGAGGAAGAAGAAGAAGTTATTTTAAACGTTTAATTTCAATGACATTATGATTTAATACATGAACATGACATTTTAATTTACTTAACCCGTGCACAGGCGGGGAAGTTAAAGGATTAGGTATTATTTTCAAGACTATAATTGTAGTTTTCTTGTTAAAATTTGATTTATGTTTATTTCAAAGAAGATTTTTATTGTTCTTACGCATTTTTTATAATAGTGTGGTGCAATAAAAACTACTAATCATATTGTTGTTTATTCTTTTATCAAAATTTTACCATTTATAAAAAAAGACTCGAGATTCGAGAAGACTCGAGACTTTGGGCTCGAGATTTCTCGAAACTCGAGACTTCTAATAGGTCGAGAAATCAGAAACCCTACTCCCGCGAGTCCCGTGTCAATCGCCAAATAACCTAACCACAAAATTAAAATTTTGAAAAAACCCCCGACCGCGACATAGTGGACCGATTTTCATGAAACATGGCTAAGAACACTCCCGACTAACTCAGCTTTCAGACAAAAAAAACTAAATCAAAATCGGTTCATCCGTTCGGGAGCTATGATGCCACAGACAAACACACACACAGACAGACAGACAAACAGACAGACAGACAGACTTATAACACCCCTTCGTTTTTGCGTCGGGGGTTAAAAATGAGTTTCGCGAAAAGACACATATATGTATACCTAAAAAATTTCGAGTATGCCGCTGGGGTGTTCTCGTAATACCACCAAGCGAACATACCTAATATATGTGCTTTTGCACCACTTTGTAGTGCCCATCAATATTTAAAGAAATAATTTCACCTCTTATTTTTGCTCTCACAAACATACAAAAAATATAATAACCAAGTCATAATCATAATCGTGTCCACTGTACGTGTACTGCATTAGATTGAATACCAAATTACAAGAAGTCACTGTACCTAGCAGTTACTTGCGCTCACTTGCGCATTATATATTTAATTATGCGCGTTATATAATTTTATTGTTATATTATACAAGTGGGTTAGTGTACAGGAACTGACGAGACCTAATGTAATGTATGTAATTGATGCACTTTTTCGTGCATATGAATGAAGTGAATACTGATTCAAAGTTTTTTTTTTCTAAAAACAATACAAAGATGCTTACTACTACCATTTCGCCAAACCAAAGTTTAACGGCGAGGTTATGCACTCCTATAAGTACTTATATTTATTAACATGCACCATCAGTAATGCAAAACTAACCACTAAAACTTGAATTTGGAGGACACGTAACATGTTAACAGATCCAATCATATCCTATGCTACAATCTACATTAGGTATGTACCATTAGGTTTGGTAGTACTTACCTATTCCTTGAATTATTTTATGAAATAGGTAAAAACTGAAATAAATATCATAGTATCATACACTAAAGAAAAATCAATAATGTCCACCGGTGGCCAAATCGGGAATCGAACGCGGGTCTTCAGATTACATGGCTAACGTTATCACTACGTAGCCGAATGCACAAACGCTCACGAAACGAAACGCTCGTAGCTATCCTATCTCTATCGCTCTTGCGTATTGGCGTGATAAAGCCAGACTACCTTTCGCGGCGTTTCGTTTTCGTTTCGCGTCGTAGAAATGCCATTCGGCTACGGGGCCTGGGTGCGTAGCCGAATGGCATTTCTCCGACGCCAAACGAAAACGAAACGAAGCGCCAGTTAGTCTGGCTCTGTCACGCCAATACGCACGAGCGATAGAGATAGATATCTACTAGCGTTTCGTTTCGTGAGCGTTTCGTGAGCATTTGTGCCATTCGGCTACGCACCCTGGTCCACTCGACCGCCCAAATCAGCGAAACGCTAATTTGTGTACCTATTTAAAAGTGTTTGTACTATGTTTAAAGGTTGCTATCCTAAATCACCTACTACTTTAGTCTACTTGACTGCCACAGTTGAATGCTAGCTGTTTCATATCATCAAGGTCAAAATCATATATCAAATTGGTATCTATATTTTGATCCAGTGGCATCAATAGTATTCATTCAGTGCAATTCAATAACCTATACAAAAGCAATTATTAGCTAATTATGATTTCGTCAAAAAATATTGCTATTAAACAATCATTATTTGCTATCATTAATGAAACCTTGAACCGCTGATTTTGCAAATTCATTATAAGTATTATGTAAAATAATGATAATTTGATTAATATACCAACATGATTGTATGAAGTAGGTATTGCTACAATTTTGTAGATACATCATTAGTAAATTACTCAAACGCTGTTGTGTTACATATACCTATCAATATACTTTTTACTTACGGGAATTATAGGCATTTTTCGATAGATATATAAGTAGAATAATTTGAATTTGCTACACTAGATAATACGAGTAGGCCAGTTTCCAGTCAAATCAGCTTCTTTTTAAGAACTGTCAAAACTATTTGCTTATATGGAATTGCTATGAAATACTGAGGAGTGACGTCACGGTCGATTCATTTACTTTATATCTTTCTCTTTGACTTATTAAATAGAAATTATGTTTAAACATAACTACTATCCATATTTTTCTAATTAGGTATGTGGTGCTTTATTTCGTGCACTGCATAAAATATTTTATTTTAAGTATAGGAAACTAGCCTATTGCTAAATTAGTAAACTTAACACTTCATCAGTAACTTTATGATAACAACGACTCAATTACCGGAATAGCTCATAACTACTTGTCTAATTTACAAGAGAAAAGAATATCTAGTGTCAGCATTGTATAGAAAATTGCATAAAGCCTTCTAGCCTCATTGTATTCTGCTAAAATATACCTTTAACTTCAACCGCATGAAAGCGGCTGCAGGATGGGAGATAAAAATCGCTTTTTATTTTGTAAAACGCCTTGTGAAACGCGCAGTTTATGGACCGTAGTAATCAGTACAACCTACGTACACAATAAAAGGACAACGCTATCCTTAACAACCTTTTTAACTGGGTAAAGCACTCTATTTAAAGTTTTAAAAGGAAAAACTGGAAGTCTGAAAAGTTCAGAACGCCTTCGCGGCAAAAAAGTGAACAACTTCTGTCAAACGGAAGACTCGGTCGTTTGTCACATACTTAATGACGGTGACGTAAAAGAGTTGAATATTATGTACGTGTAGTATAAGATTTTACGAGTTCAAGATCGGTTCTCCATACAAATGTAGTTACGCACTTATATTTTAAATGGAATACCTAGATTGCTCCGAAAAGTCCGAAATTTTTTTACTTACGAAACTTTACTTATGTTATTAATTAATGTTCTTGTTTGAACCTAATAAATTTATTTATTTAATGTATCTTCAAATACTATGTATATAATAGGTATGTATACCTAATAGTATGTAGGTTAGAAAATACACAGAATATATATAAGTTTTTCATACATAATTTGTTTTTGCTCCATTTCATTTGTTTAAACTAATTATGTCATCTATAAATATATAAAAGAAGAAGCTGACTGACTGACATATCAACGCACAGCCGAAACCGCTGGTCCTAGAGATTTCAAATTTGGCACGTAGGTTCCTTATATAGTGTAGAGGAGCACTAAGAAAGGATTTTCCAAAATTCATCTCCTAAGGGGGTCAAATGGGGGTTCAAAGTTTGTATGGGGAAACAAGATTAGTTTGACTATTTTATTCGAAACTTCACAGGAAGATTCCTTAAGACATATGACTGAATACGTGTTTCAGGTTTTTTGAAAATTTAACCCCTAAAAGGGTGAAAAGGGGGTGATAAAGTCAAAAAATCAATATGGGTATCGTTTTTATGGTTTATCGGGTCGCTGATCACGATAAATACAACGTTTTTAAAATCTAACGAGGCGGAAGTGAAATACCTTCTCCCCTGTTGTGGTGCAATGGGGTTTAAATATAAAAAAAATATATAAAAGAAGATATTGACTGACTGACTGACATATCAACACACAGCCGAAACCGCTGGTCCTAGAGATTTCAAATTTGGCACGTAGGTTCCTTATATAGTGTAGAGGAGCACTAAGAAAGGATTTTCCAAAATTCACCTCCTAAGGAGGTCAAATGGGGGTTCAAAGTTTGTATGGGGAAACAAGATTAGTTTGATTATTTTATTCGAAACTTCACAGGAAGATTCCTTAAGACATATGACTGAATACGTGTTTCAGGTTTTTTGAAAATTTAACCCCTAAAAGGGTGAAAAGGGGGTGATAAAGTCAAAAAATCAATATGGGTATCGTTTTTATGGTTTATCGGGTCGCTGATCACGATAAATACAACGTTTTTTAAAATCTAACGAGGCGGAAGTGAAATACCTTCTCCCCTGTTGTGGTGCAATGGGGTTTAAATATATAAAAGAAGATATTGACTGACTGATTGACATATCAACACACAGCCGAAACCGCTGGTCCTAGAGATTTCAAATTTGGCACATAGGTTCCTTATATGGCGTAGAGGAGCACTAAGAAAGGATTTTTCAAAATCCTCCTCTTAAAAGGGTGAAATTCAAAGTTTGTATGGGGAAACAAGATTAGTTTGACTATTTTATTCGAAACTTCACAGGAGGATTCCTAAAGACATATGACTAAATACATGTTTCAGGTTTTTGAAAATTTGACCCCTAAAGGGGTGCAAAGGGGGTAAAGTCAAAAACACAATATGGGTATCGTTTTTATGGTTTATCGGGTCGCTGATCACGATAAATACAACGATTTTTAAATTTAATGAGGTGGAAAAGAAATTTTCTCCCCTGTTATTGTGTAATGGGGTTAAAATATCCAAAATAGCCATAAGTATAGCTTCAGTTTTTATCTTTACTTCTGGTTCAAGAGATTTCAAATTGACACGGAAGTTCCTTAGAGGAGCACTAAGAAAGGATTTTTCAAAGTTCACCTCCTAGCATGATAATTTGACAGGGGCAAGGACAGGGACAGGGCCAGGGACAGGGACAGGGACAGGGACAGGAACAGAGACAGGGTCAGGGACAGGGACAGGGACAGGAACGGGATAGGGTTAGGGATAGGGATAGGGATAGGGATAGGGATAGGGATTGGGATATGGATATGGATAGGGATAGGCATAGGCATTGGGATTGGGATTGGGATTGGGATAGGGATAGGGTTAGGGATAGGGATTGGAATTGGGATAGGGATATGGATAGGGATAGGGATTGGGATTGGGATTGGGATAGGAATAGGGATAGAGATAGGGATAGGGATAGGGATTGGGATTGGGATAGGGATAGGGATATGGATAGGGATAGGGATATGGATAGGGATAGGGATAGGGATAGGGATAGGGATTGGGATAAGGATAGGGGTAGGGGTAGGGGTAGGGGTAGGGGTAGTGGTAGGGGTAGGGGTAGGGGTTGGGGTGGGGATAGGGATCGGGATCGGGATCGGGATAGGGATAGGGATAGAAATAGGGTTAAAAAAAGGGGACGGGGACGGGGATAGGGATAGGGGAGGGACGGGGACAGGGACGGAACGGGGACGGGGACAAAGATAGAGATAGGGACGGGGATAAGAATAGGGATTGGGGTCGGAATAATCGGTCGGCAATCGATATTTAGGCAGTGTAAAATGCAGGTGGCCCAGTGGGAAGGTATTAGTAAGTAGGCATCGGCGAGTATCCTGCATCCGTAAACTATTACATTCAATGTGCTGTAAGAAGATCGTTGTTTGCTTGCCTTTTATATGTTTACGTTTGCAATAAGTATAAGCAAAATGGAAAAAATTGTAAGCGATAATGCAAGGAAGTACTTTTTACCCTACCGACCATAGCGTCGAGATACTGGCTATGTGGGTTGTATGAAGTTTCCCCAGTATAAATATTTATATAGGTAAAATACATACATATTCGCACCTACGCTGTGGTCGCTGTGTAACAATTCTACAATCATTGCAAGAATTTCTTTTAAAACAATATTAATATGTGTAAGGTACAGTCAGCCAAAACCGGACCGTACAGCAAATAGATCAGTTACAATGGCCCTCCAGTCGAGAATTGCCCCGCTTTACCTTAATCGAAATAATCGCGGACAGATGTACCTACAAAGAAACCTACGGATCCAAATGAAAATCTTATTTTTTGTAAACGTTTCAATAAGAATACTTTTATTACGCGGGCGAAGCCGCGGGTAAAAGCTAGTAAATATATACGTAGTACTAAAATGAGAACGAAAGTAAGGGAAGGTAAAATGGGGCTTAACCTGTTGTAGACTTTTAAGTTACTACCATGTTGCTTTTGCAAAGATGTTGTAAATAAAGCTAGATACGTGTTGGTATTTAGCCAATACATTGACACAATGCCATTAGCACATTGTGACATATTCTGGCATTTCAGCCGCACTGTCAAACTCGATTGCGAGAGCCATTTGCATTTAAGAGGAGATAGCTTTGAATTAGGACTTACGTTCCTTAATCGACAACCACTTTCTTAATTAATGTCAGAGACATGAAAACCGTCTAGTACGGCAATCTCATAAAGTTTTCCTCCACATTGTTTCACTTAGCCTCCTTCCCTCTTAGACCCGGCAGGTTTGTTTTTGTTTTTGAATTTGGAACTCTCAATGAATGTATGAAAGTTCAAAATAGATTTTGGAAGATGTACATAAAGAATCACACCGGGTCTTAGGCGGTTAGGAGACGGCGCCGCTCCATAAAGGATCAAGCGAGGTCACATTAAGACATGTCCATTTTAGTACCATAACCTACGTTTACCATCTTAAAACTAGCTAATGGTAAAACTAGGTTTTAAATACAGTCATAAATATGTGTACATTTTTTCACCTTATTGCAACGAGTTAAGGTGAAGATACATATTTATGAACTCGACTGTAAGTGCGTCACAAAGTATTGCAAGAGAACTATTGACGCCTTTTATGTATATACAAAAATATTTGTAAATTAATTTTAACGAACGACTAAGCTAACTGAAGTTTTTAGTAAAAGTTTTAAAGTTAAAAGGTTTAGCTAAGTTGCCTAGGCAGGCAGATTTCGGGATATCGAAGAATTTCAGGTAATAGTTTGTTACGCCATAAATTAAGTTGTTTTCATTTAAAACAATAAAAGATGTATTTCAGACATTTATAAGTCATATTCAGCAGCTCGATCACTTGATCTAATTTTCAGTTTAAGGCGACCTACTTTTAATTCTAAAAACGATCAGTCTTTTTTTTTATTGGTCATGTCACACATCTAAACATGTACACGATATCCATTCAACATTCCCAACTCAGAGACGTGGAAGATCGGCGCAAACACACGGTAATGGGTCGGCAAACATTAGCGCGCAATTTAGGGCTCGTTAGGTTTGCATTCCGCGCCCACGTGCGCGCGCGCAGCAAGGTGGTTGGGCCCACTCGCGGTCATTATCGTTTGTCGAATGTGTTGAGCGTGGATGATGTGGCTAGATATCGTAGATATGGATGTTACCGACTCTTTAGCAATGTTTGAAGGTTAGTCCTTTAAAAAAAAACATGAAACTTACCTAACCTAACCACAAAATTAAAAATTTGGAAAAACCCCCGACCGCGGCATAGTGGACCGATTTTCATGACACATGGCTAAGAACACTCCCGACTAACTCAGCTTTCAAACAAAAAAAACTAAATCTAAATCGGTTCATCCATTCGGGAGCTACGATGCCACAGACAGTCACACACACAGACAGACAGACAGACAAACAGACAGACATGTCAAACGTATAACACCCCGTCGTTTTTGCGTCGGGGGTTAAAAAGCATAACAATTCGAAACAGATGCCTACCTACCTACTCTTTTCTATCAGGCGGACCGTATACCTGTTTGCCACCGACGTGGTATTAAAAAAATGATAAGTTTTTGGAGGACCTATGGTAAAAACAGTATTTTTGGTTTGGATTGTTTTATTGCATTATAAGAATTAATAACAAATATATCCTCATACATACCTACATATAAACCTTATTGTAATCCATGACACCTGCGGGCCGATTTTTGAGTCTCACGCGTTCGAATTCAGAAAATTGTCACTGAAAATAATAAGCAAGTCACCGTTTTCAACCGGTATTTTCCGGTACAAAATCCCGTAGGTATGCGAGATTCAAGACTATAAATTACTTATATCAAGATTACCAATTACCAACGAGTCACAGTTCTCATTAAGTTACGCTACGGACTAATTAATTCAGGCGCTAACAGCGTCCACGGAAGACTAGTTAAAATGCTCTCTGTTAGACACACCCTCCTATCTACAACGTTAGTCCAGGTCCCACTTGACCCCCTACTTCGGGCTAGACTGCTTTAGGGAGGGCAACTCATTCACTTCACGATAAAGTGTTTAATAAGATAATCTTCCCTGGTAAGTAAATAAAGGAAAATAAAAAATGGAATCAAGTCTGGAAAAGTTTATGCTGATGAAAGAAGCTAAAATATATAGATCGTTCCTATAATTACCGTCATAATGATATGTCTCCACTCCGAAGAAGCGTTATTGAATACATATACAAAAATGAATTTATACCTATTGATTACTTGCAATTTAATGAGAAAAATTATGGGTATTATGTTATATTGTTATACTTGTAAAGTTCTCAGCATGTGAAAATGATTGATATACATATTGGTACCAAATTTCAGCTTTCTAGTGCTTACGGTCACTGAGATTATCCGCGGACGGACGGACGGACGGACGGACGGATGGACGGATGGACGGATGGACGGACGGACAGACATGGCGAAACTATAAGGGTTCCTAGTTGACTACGGAACCCTAAAAATAATCGCCACTAAAAACTAGCAACAGTATCATTCTGTTCCATAGTTTCTTCTCTCTGGGCCGCAGTCCACGCCAACGAAGTTTCAATTTAGGTTAGCACACGTCGAGTGCCTTTTGTTAACGAGCTTTAGGCGTGTTTGTTTTTTACGTGCCAACTCAGCATCTCAGCCCGACGGAGCACATTGACGAGACAAGTACTCTCCGTTTTCAGGTCATTCTGTTAGGAGGACACTACAACATTTTACCTATAAGAAGCTAGCTTTTGCCCGCGGCTTCGCTCTCGTTAGAAAGAGACAAAAAGAAGCCTATGTCCCTTCCCTCCCTTCAACTATCTCCACTTAAGAAATCACGTCAATTCGTCGCTCCGTTTTGCCGTGAAAGACGGACTAAAAACAGACACATACACTTTCCCAATTATAATATTAGTACGGATTCGCCGCAACGGTCTCTAAAAGGTGTTGAAGTAAAAACACGAACCTGAGAGCAACCATTTATTTATTTAAAACTTTGAATTCTAAAGGTGTATGTATGTATAATCATGTACCTATTTGTGGGGCCAATAATAAAAAAGTGATGTCATAAAATCTTGTTATCAATATCATAAGCAGATTTATATAACTACGTCCCACTGCATTACGCAGTTGATGCAGCTAATTATCTATCCCTTTAAGTTTATTTTGTTGATATTATCGTGAAAGTCTCCATATGACAGATTATTAAAAGTTTACTTCCTGGGTAAATTAATTAAAAATATATTAATCGACCAATTATTACTGCCCTTTTCTCCACTCCCTAAAAAAGTAAAAGTAGGTTAACAAAATTGATTAAAATATTCAATCGCCACAGCAGTGACTTATTTTCTCAGTTTAAATTGGGAAATAACGGCATTTGACCAGCCTAGGTTTATTTTAAATGTTAACTTACATACTGACAGGACAGAAAACTAATGATTAGCATCCATATTTGGCAGTGGAGAAAGTTCTCTTACCCCGTATGGAGATAAAACCATTACTTTCAATAGTTCGCCGTAGTTGGATAAAATGTTATTAAATAAGGAAATGAGGTGGATTATCTCATAGTAACGGAAGTTGCTTTGTCGCCATGAGAAGTGATTGCATGGTGTTATTATAAAATAACCGTGACGGTTACAGTACAGATGTGCTATTGTAATCGCTCGGTGAACGTAAGCGAGCCTATTGCACAGCTAATCCAAAAGCTACAATAATTACTTGTTATATTTATTACTCTCCTATGACCTACATATAGTACAGTCAACCAATTGGAACCTAGGCCATTGTAGAACTATGTCATCATCATCATCTCCTCCTAGCCGTTTTCGGCTACGACGACTGCGTTTTACAGTTGAGAGCGTCGTTGGTGTGCTCTCAGGTGGCTGACGTAGCCAATTTTTGCTACGAATGTGCGGCCACACTCGCGGCAGGTCAGCACCCCTCCGACATAATTGTAAGTAATAGCCACAGGTGGTCTGGCTTTTAGCTCATCGCGCTTAGCGTCGAGTTCTGTGCGCCGTCTAGCTTCAAACTGACGCACCTGTGTCTGCACAGTATGCCTCCATCGTGGACGATCACTGGCCAGACTCTTTGGCTCTATATGAGCCCTCTTCATATGTCGCTTCAACACATCTTTGAACCGCAAGAACTGCCCGCCTCGCTTCCGCTTACCAGTTTGCAGTTCGCTGTAAAAGATGCGTTTGGCGACTCGGTCTTGGGACATGCGAGAGACGTGACCGCACCATCGTAGCTGTCGTCTCATATGGTAGGCCTCTATTCCGGTGACATCGGCACGCCTAAGGATCTCCGTGTTCCTGACACGGTCGGACCAGTGGACACCCATAATGTCATAGTGACGTTGTAAATCAGATTGTAAGAAATCTCTTATTGCTTGTTATTTTGACATGGTTATAGAGTGGCCTAGGGTTCAAATTGGTTGACGGTATACACTCGCAGTTTAATCGCGAGTGTATACCGTCAACCAATTTGATCTACAGTAGGTACTGAAAAGTTGTGATAGTTTTCTGAAAACGCAAAAACCGGTTACTTTTCTTAAAGTTCTGACAGAAACAAAATTTCGATACAATTCGCTACTGGCGGGATTTTGCATATAATATCTGTGATGAATAGCGCAAGAAAGGCGAGGTTTTGCCCAGCGATGCGATAAAATTTACAGCTGGTCTATTACGTAATACTATGTTATAATTATTATAATCTGTGCTATCGCCTACCTTTTTCGTTTTTTAATAAACAATTTTTAGACTTGTAAGGAAACTAAATAGTACCTTTGTAGCCAATTTTGCAGGCTAATATTTCACTGTAGGCCATAATATTTCACTGAATTCTTGATGTTATAGTTACCACCATAGTGCAAGTCGCCTGAGTTTTGCAAGCAATTAGAATACACCAGTAAGTATGACTTTCGCTGTGAGTCGTGAGCTTACGTTCTTTGTTGTAGAAGTAGGCATTATGGAAACATAACGCAACTAGGCGCTTCGTACAAGGGAACGATTTGCTGAATTAACTTTAATAAAATTATGTAAGGTTAATTTCCTTCGTCACTTTCATGTTTGTCGTAAAGTTTGTCTTTTGTTTAAAATCATACATGATGTCATAGTGGTGGTAAATGGGTACTAAATACTAATATCTAATGGATTAAGCTCCATAAGCTTGCAACATACTTACGTATTTAAAAACAAACAGTTAGTAATAAACAAACAATCCATACTAATTTTATAAATGGGAAAGTGTGTGTATCTGTTTGTTTGTCCGTCTTTCACAGCCAAACGGAGCGACGAATTGACGTGATTTTTTAAGTGGAGATAGTTGAAGGGATGGATAGTGACATGGGTTACTTTTTGTCTCTTTCTAACGCGTGCGAAGCCGCGGGCAAAATCTAGTGAGTACATAAAGATGAGGACACTAGATAAAGATTTACCTAGTATCTACTCGTATTTGTGCTATCCCAAAATTCAAATACTTATACAAGTCTGACTTAAAACATAGGTATAGGTATATATCATTGTTAAGAAACATGTCTGTATTTATGTTAAAGATGCATTTTTAAATAATAATTTATCTAACATGTTTCATTTCCTAAATAGGTATTTACCGTGAAACATTTTCATTATATTATCAATATTAACTTTGCAAGCTCATTGAACATAGCAGTCCAACTATTTGCCCGCTCAATTTGCTAGACGCAGCAAACAGTGGACGTCGACAAACATTGGCGTGCGCTAAAAATTTACCGACCGTGTGAGTGAGTTCTCGTAGTTACCCATCGTCCGTCATTATCGTACAAGTTATTATCCACCTTGACTAATAGGTGATAGCTGTGAGTGCTGTGACTTATCAAATAAGTACTCAGGACAGTAACAATTCCTAAGTAGTTGATAAGTTGTTTAAATTCGGTCCTCTGGAACAAGTGAGTGCCGTAAAAATGAGCCCTTAAAACATTAGACAGCCAATAATATGATGGCTCTCCAATTTAAATCTATTCCGTGCTATGCTATAAGTAATCATATCTGAGAATAATGGTTTGAAGCACTTGCAGGCAAAAAGGAAAGAAGGCTAGCGAAACGTCGCAATCGGTTGCAAAACTTGCAAACTTCCCTTGTCAGTTATGTGGCAAAGTATGTTGCCGTCGCATAGGTTTGTTTAGCCACCAAAAGTATTGTTTCTCCAACCCCAAAAATCGTCTGAAATAGACGCCAAGGAAAGTATATAATGAGAATTAAAAGGAAAATTAATCATGTCAAATGTGATTGGTCACCGACAGAAGTTTTCGTCCTATCCTTTTGATTCAAAGTTATAATTTTGAAGGAGACTTCGTGTCGGACAACACTGGAACCATCCCCTAGAGTCTAGACCATTAGTCCGTGTGTCCCCACTTCCTCATTACCATATACTAAGCACGGCACGGACCCTGCAACATTCCACGTATCGCGAACAAATATTAGAGGATAGCTATCCGGGGATCTACTAAAACATCAGAGAATGTTGACGATTGGTGCAGAGATTCCTGTGGGCCTACGAATATTGAAAGTTGGTTATCTGCCTTTCTATCTATTTTGCGTACTCAAGCGAAAGAGATATAATTAAACGATATTTCTATTTCCCTATTTTCGCGTTACATCCTCAATAGTTTGAGAGCAATCTCTTCCAGACAACCTTAACTACCTTAATAGGTAGTTAAGGTTGTCTGGAAGAGATTGCTCTTAAGCGATAAGACTATCTGTTGTTACTTCTGTTCAATTGTTTTTGTGTTTCAGTGCATTGCTTGTAAACTATGTGAGGTGTGCAATAAAGAGTATTTGTATTGTTTCCTCTGGCCGAGCTTATTACGAGTAGGTTCCTAGTAGAGTAGCTTAACAGTTTAGGTCTGAACACAAAATATAACCTCCTGAGTCCCGGGCCAATTTTTCCGATTTTGAATTTGGAACTTTCTTTTATTTGTTTAAGAGTTCAAAACTCGAATTTAATTTGTACTTGTACAAGTACGCGGGGACTCAGGAGGTTGCTTTACGAACTAGGTCAGACCTAAATTCATTACATCGCCTATAATACGTATTGGCTCAAAGCAAGCCAATGTACGCCTGCGGTTTAGATCATAAACAACACAGAGCGGTTTGTTATGTGGCGGTGCAGGGTACGTAGCCAAATGCACAAACGTTCACGATAATATCGTTTTCGTAGCTATCTATCTCTATCGCTCTTCCGTATTGGCGCGACAGAGCCAGACTGCGTTTCGATCAGCGTCTAGCGCCAATGATTGTCATTTGGCTAGGCCGGGGCAGCTCGTACATTTATGAGCACGCAATGTGGTTATGGTTATGCCGCACAATGCAATGCACCTGGCCTAGCCAGAAGCATGGCATAGTGTACTTACTCTTTCTTTAGTATGTATGTGTGTTTAAACTTTTTATCACTTGTGACTTGTGACCGTAATTTTCTAGCCACAGTCAAGTTCCCATGCTGAATCCGGACTGTTTCATGGCTAAAACTGTGTTTTCCCAAAATGCTAGTTCCGTTACGTCACGTCAAAAAAATCTTCTCCAGAATCATGTACAAATGTGCGTGATGTGGTGAATACCCACATTTTCCATAACGAACCGAAAAGTATCGATATGTACCAAGTATGTTGAAATAGAGTTCTATTACGTAATGAATTTAATAAAATATTGTCAGTGGCCCATCCGCATGAGTGTGATAAGTTAATACAGAACTGTAGACAATAATCATATAATAAGACAATCTAAGGTTACTTCACGTCTAATAAACTTAATTAATTTTTTTTTTCATTGCAGGTGACATCGAAGACTGCATAGTAACGCCCGCGTATCAGGGCCAGTTCACGCCGCTCCCCGAAGCCTTGTGTGACTGCATTATGGACCTCACGTCACAGGTAACACACCTCATAATCCGGTGCAATAGTCAGTGCGATGCAGTGATGTTGCAGATGGTTTAAATTTAGCACTGAGGCAGTATCCGGAGTTTCAAACCAGATTAAGCTAATAAATATCAAATAAATCTCAAATATTTAAGTAAATCAAAGGTCCTAGAGTAGACTCCAGAAGGCTTGTATTATGGGTAGATGGGTACTGAGACGTAATACACTGAGTGGACATTGAAAACACTTATGATTCAGTAGTAATTATCTGCGATCCTCTCGCAAATAAATATCTTTCAGGTACCATCATGCCATTGGATTAGTAGGAAGGGTATATTTTAATTACTAAGCTTGGCCAGACTGGTGATCAAATGTGGTATTATGATAAATTGATAATGCTACTACAGACAAACAAGTAACTATCAATCAATCAATCTTTATTGCACCATGGTAAACATACAAAAAATGTTACAATTAGGTAGAACATGCAGTCTCTCATAGACTCTATAAGGTTATAGCATACATTTCCACTATGTTTAATCAAGCTATATATGTAAATATGTACCTATAATGCAATCAGATACTTCTATAGCTTTTGTTGATTTAGAAAATAGAAAGCTACTTAACAGTGACTTAGCATAATTACCCACTTTGATACAATTTTAATACAAATTGACCTCAATTTGATTCTTAGTTGTTTTATATTGCCTCGAAACTATTCTGGAAAACAAAGATGTGAATCGGGGCAAATAGAATTGATTGCTAATATATTTATTTGTATTTGAACTTTCTCCGTAATCAGAAGTTGTTTCGAGACAATAATGGCACCATAACTGGGGACTTATTGCGAATCATTTGAAATAATTTCGAGCTTTGTACGCATTAGGTATTGACCTCTTTATAATAAGTCTTATTTATTTATTATAGGGGAGAGGTAATGTTAGTTTGCGTTGATTTTGCATTGTGCTTCAATTCCCAGCGAGTAGGTAAACAAATAAATGGTATAGGACACAAAATTTGACTAAGGCGTAGAGTAAGCTCAATAGGGTTTGTATTGTGGATCCTACTGAGATATCGACATAATTACGTACCAAAAATAAAAAAAATAACATGCCCACACAAGTGGTTTAGTATTATTTGATTTTGAATTAGACCATTCAAAGTAACCAACCAATAAACTGTCTGTCCGATAACTCAAAATAGGCCCTTGATTAATTTGTAAAACATAATTCTCAAGATTCACGAGATATGGGGCCCGTTTCTCGAAAGGTACAAGCCTTGTATTACAAGTGTGTTTCCATGACAACCCATACGATTTGACAGTTCGCGCACTTGTAATACAAGGCTTGTACCTATCGAGAAACGGGCCCCAGGTCGTTTAGCTTCTTTTCTCCGATAAACTCATAGATAAACTTGTAAAAACGCAATTAAACGAAACTTTCAATGTTCCTCATTTCACCTTGCACTCTTAAAACCTTTCCCAACATTCTCGCTCGTTATGTCAAATAACTTACAAATTACCTCCAAATATTTGAAAGTTATGGAATAGAGGAGTAAAATTGTTTGGTCGTGTTCGCTCGGTTAAGCTATATGGTTTTGGCAAATAACTGAACAATTTAGTTGCGCACGATTGGACTGGTTCTCTTTTTAAATGTCATTCAGGATTTGGTATTGGTATTAATAAGATTCCGTTATTGTTGATAGTGTCGCTTCGCGATCACCGTTCATTGATGTTGAAGCTTTTATAAGATCTGTATTTTAATCTTCAAACTTGCCTGTTTGGGCAGCGCTTAGATTTTCTGTTATTACTTACGTATCATATTTTATTTCATTATTATTATAAATGGGCTTACTCTTTAGTTTTTGAACTTATACAGTCGTTTTGAAAGTCTTGTTTTTATTATTTAATCATTTAAAAATCAATTACAAGGTAAGGGCATTTATTTGTGTGATGAACACAGATATTTGTTCCTGAGTCATGGATGTTTTCTATGTATATAAGTATGTATTTATCTATTTAAGTTTGTATATCGTCGCTTAGCACCCATAGTACAAGCTTTGCTTAGTTTGGGGCTAAGTTGATCTGTGTAAGGTGTCCCCTATATATATTTATTTATTTAATTACCGACACTGAAAATTTTACTTAGTAATTTCATTGTAACTTTTGCATAGATATGTCTCAGCTAAAGCAATTGGACTTTTTAACAGTAGCACGCGCCTAGTTTCCCACAGTATTTCTAATGTGACTATAAGTGGCTATATGTCAACATTTTATGCATTGATTAGGTACTTAGAAATGAACCTTTAATTTACTTAAAGGCCGGCGCAGGTGGCTGAAGCGTTGGGCTCCTTTCAAAATGGTTCTGCCTCTGGGTTGGATGGTCTGAGCCCGCAACACCTAAAGGAGCTTACGTCTTCGTCGGCAGGTAATAACGGACCGCGCTTGCTGGAATCCTTAACTTGCCTGTGCAATTTCTTATTAAAAGGGATGCTCAATTTGCAGGTGAGGCCCTACCTTTACGGTGCTTCCTTGCCCTTTCTAAAAAGGATGGTGGTATAAGGCCGATAGCTGTGGGTAGTGTGATACGACGTCTTACGGCAAAGCTGGGTTGTAAGGCTGTGAGAGACGTTGTGTCGCAGTACTTACAGCCGCACCAAATCGGTTTTGGTACGGCAAGGGGTTGCGAAGCGGCAATACACGCTACTAGGTCTTTTGTGTTGGAGCGTGAGGGCACGGATAGTGTCGTTGTCAAGGTAGACTTGAAGAACGCCTTTAATTGCCTTGACAGGGACACTATGTTGAAGGAGGTCTTGGAATTGGCGCCGTCTCTCTACCCCTTCTTGTACCAATGCTATAGCACCTCCACTAATCTTTATTTGAAAGAGGAATTGATTATGTCACAGGTTGGGGCACAACAAGGTGATCCTTTGGGTCCTCTGATTTTCTGCCTGGCAATTCAGAAGACCATTGTCAAGCTTAAGTCTGTACTAAATGTATGATATCTTGACGATGGTACCATTGGGGGAAAGCCAAGCGAAGTCATGGAGGACCTAGGTGTGTTGATACCAGCATTGAAAGAGCTGGGTTTGGAAGTAAACCCGACCAAGTGTGAGCTCTATACGTGCGGGTCGGTGTCAGTGTCTGATTTAAACAGCTTGCACTGTCTGCTGCCCGGGGTTAAAACGGTAGATAGATTAGGGTTATCTTTGTTAGGAGCGCCCATTTTCCCGGAAGGAGTCGGCGCGGCTCTTCAAGTCAAAAATAATGCTCTAGTTGCTGTTCGGGACCATTTGCTTAATTTATCATCGCACGTTGCCTTGACTCTATTGCGGAACTGCTTTGCCACGCCTCGGATGACGTATATTCTCCGAACGTCCCCGACGTGGCAATTTGTGGACGAAGCGAGGAATATCGACCGTGAGCTCAGGGCGACTTTGGAGGTGGTCTTGAATGTAGAGCTGAATGATACGCAGTGGGTCCAGGCGGCTCTTCCCATACGATATGGTGGCCTAGGAATACGCGCGGTTGAGGGATTAGGACTAGTCGCGTTTCTTGCGTCGGCGCACGGGGCGGCGGATCTTGCCACTCGCATTCTCCCCTTAAATGGTGGCACTTCCGCGGTCCCGTTGGTTGCTGATGCATTAGCCAAATGGTCGGAAACTATCCCAGGCGATAAGCGTCCTGATAACCCAGCGATTCAAAAGCAGTGGGATGACTTGTGGAGCAAGCACGTCTACGATTCCTTATTGGGTGATGCATCGGATTCGGACCTGGCACGTCTTAAAGCTCTGGAGCGTCCGGAATCTGGGGCTTGGCTACACGCCCTGCCTTCGCCTCAGCTTGGAACGCTCTTAGACAATGACTCTTTGAGAATCTCGACGGCTCTCAGGTTGGGGGCGAGGGTGTGCGAGGTTCACCGGTGCCGTTGTGGAATATTGGTGGGGGAAGATGGGCACCACGACCTTAGCTGTCAGAGGTGTGCTGGCCGATTCCCGAGGCATCACTCTATTAATGAGATCGTGCGCCGAGCCTTAGTGTCGGCTAATGTGCCGTGCATCTTGGAACCGCCAGGGTTGAGTCGCACCGATGGTAAAAGGCCGGACGGGCTGACTTTGGTCCCGTGGCGTAGAGGGCGCTGCCTTATTTGGGATGCAACTTGTGTCAGCACTTACGCTGCATCCCATTTGAGGCAGACTATAGGTTGTGCTGGCTCGGCAGCGGAGTCCGCGGCAAAGGCTAAGCACGCAAAGTACTCCGCGTTGGAATCGGCTTACGACTTTGTGCCGGTGGCGATTGAGACGGCGGGGCCTTGGGGCTCGGAGGCTCGCTCCTTTTTCAAAGAGTTAGGGCGTCGGTTGCGGGAGAGGGGCTGCGATCCTCGTTCTGGGTCGTATCTGGTCCAACAGGTCTCCATTGCCGTCCAGCGGGGTAATGCAGCGGGAATAATGGGGACTTTTGAGCCAGGTACGGTCCAGGGAGGAATATTTTAGTTATAATAACGTTTACGACCTCCTTAATTGTATTGATGACCCTTTTGACATAAATTACATAATATAACATACTTTGACGAAGCCTGCGCTGTGGATGCATTTTGTAAAGTGATGTGTAACATGTTTTTTATTTTTAATGATAATAAATGTGTATTTACTTAGTCTCGATACGAAGTTGTCAAGTTTGTCAATAATCGCATATACGTCGATACACATTTATAGATATTGATACAGACACATTTGAAAGCACAACGTGTGCATACTAAGGCCATTCGCGGCTTCTAACGGAATCATTATTTGAACTGTGTCGCGTCTTTATCAGACACTATACACACCTAGTCGATAATAAACACTACAATGGATTGCCTGTAAGATTCCTATCCTATCTCTTTTTTCTATCAGGTCCATTGATTACGCCCTTTACACTCGCGACCTCATTAGATAACTTGGAATACCTACGTAGGGTGTAGGTGTCACTAGACTAATAGACTGCATTTTATAAAAACAAAGGAAGAACGCAGGGACGTTTCTCTGTTTATATGTTCGCAATAAGTTTCAAAAACTACTAAGGTACCTATCAAAATTGATTCTTAAAGGACTTTGAAGTATAAGCTGCTTCTCAAAGTTAAAACGCAGTAAGTCTATATGCATTCCATACATACTTACTACAATTTTCTTTTCATTGACAGACGAAGATACAAGTTTTTTTAAAAGTAGTGAAGATATTCAAAGCGTACAAAGGCCGCGTCAAGAGCGTCATTACGTAAACCGCTAGCTAAGCAGACGCTAAACTTGACCGTGAACACGAATTTGCGGCCGACTGAACCTGTTCTGGCGAGATTTTTTAATGTTTGGACCAAGGCAGTGAAATAAATCGTGTCTTCCAGCGGACGGCAGAGGGTGCGGTTATCGACATTTTATGGACAAAATTCTTTATAAACATATCGAGATCAAGCACTACCCAATAGTGTCACGTGAAATCTGGTCGTTATAGGTTAGGGTCTATTGTGCGTTATATTATACTAGCTTTTGCCCGCGGCTTCGCTCGCGTTAGAAAGATACAAGAAGTAGCCTATGTCACTCTCCATCCCTTCAACTATCTTCACTTTAAAAAATCAGGTCAATTCGTCGCTCCGTTTAGCCGTGAAAGACGGACAAACAAACAGACACACACACTTTCCCATTTATAATATTAGTGTAGATAGCTAACCACGCCGCCTAAAAAAATACAAATAATGAAACCAAAAACGAGTAAATACAAGTTATAATTTGATAAACCGCCCCATTTGTTTTTAAAATGACAGATACTTAATGTTTATAAATTCAATATCCACTAGTAGAAATTATTCTACAGTAAAGTTACGGTTGACTATTACCCTTTTTAGGGTTCCGTAGTCAACTAGGAACCCTTAGGGCCTACGCTAGCTTACGCGGATTACCCGCAACGGACGCCCGCCTCAAAGAAATTGTATAGACACCGCTAACTGGCGCGGGCGCGTGCGACGGACGTTAATCCGCGCGGCGGGCGGCGGGTGTCCGCTCCGTGCGCACGCAGCGGGCACACGCTCGCGGACTTGTTTCTTGAATTCAGTCGAGCGTAGAGTTGTGCCGTTCTCGAGAACGTTCTCATTTTACTATGGAGAATATTCTCATGAGAGAACATTTCCCATACAAACGGGAGAACGTTCTCGGGAATGGCACAACTCTAGTCGAGCGCCGCATCGTGCCGCGGATACACGCGCCGGACAGTACAGTTGAGACAGTATAATGATCGACATGGAGCGCGTAATATTAGAAGTGCAAGCTCGACCAGTATTATGGGATATGAGAAATGAATTATATAAAGACAGAGATGCATTCACTCGGGCTCCAACTCTCACCTTCGTCGAAAAAAACTTTTTTCACTTGTATCGAAATGTACTATTTTTACTTACCTTATAGCTATTGCTAGCCTTTCTATGAGTGTTATCGGAACATTGATTCTATAATCATTTTTCTTCAAATGCGGCTCTAACTTATGAATAATTCATCAAATGTCTTTGAAGTCATTTTAAACTATATGTAAAATGCTTTCTCATCTTCTCTCAAAAGCGAAAATTTGGTTACAAATTCACTATTCAGCAACCTACTTTTCAGGAACACGGAGATCTGTCGACGTTTCTGTTTCTGCCGACGTTTTTTTGCCAAATAATAAATTATTAAAAAATCCATTATCTAGCGGACACGTATGTACACACTGCGAACCAAAATTATACTGGTAGCGCTAAGTTAGGCGTGCACCCGTCGCGGGCGCCCGTCGCGGCCACGCTGGCCCGCGGCGGGTGTCCGGAGCCGGACCCGCGAGCGTGCGCACGCGGCGGGCGTCCGCGTAAGCTAGCGTAGGCCCTTATAGTTTCGCCATGTCTGTCTGTCCGTCCGTCCGTCCGCGGATAATCTCAGTAACCGTAAGCACTAGAAAGCTGAAATTTGGTACCAATATGTATATTAATCACGCCAACAAAGTGCAAAAATAAAAAATGGGAAAAAATGTTTTATTAGGGTACCCCCCCTACATGTAAAGTGGGGGCTGATATTTTTTTTCATTCCAACCCCTACGTGTGATATATTGTTGGATAGGTATTTAAAAATGAATAAGGGTTTACTAAGGTCGTTTTTTGATAATATTAATATTTTCGGAAATAATCGCTCCTAAAGGAAAAAAAAGTGCGTCCCCCCCTCTAACTTTTGAACCATATGTTTAAAAAATATGAAAAAAATCACAAAAGTAGAACTTTATAAAGACTTTCTAGGAAAATTGTTTTGAACTTGATAGGTTCAGTAGTTTTTGAGAAAAATACGAAAAACTACGGAACCCTACACTGAGCGTGGCCCGACACGCTCTTGGCCGGTTTTTAATACACCTAATTAATATTTACTAGTAAGTACGCTACCAAAACTGAAAATCTAGGAAATATACTTACTTATTTGTTTTTGTATGGAAGGAGACCAGGGGAAGGGGACCGATTTTTTTAATCTCGAACGCACGATTTCAGTATTCGGAAGTCTGTGGAAAACGATTAAAAACTATTTTTGAAAGAAACGAGCTCTAGTATTTTGGAATCTTTAGTGGCAATGACCACTCGTTTTTGATTCTATTAGTAGAATTTAAAAAGCTAGTAGTGAAGATATTAATGGTCGAATTTCAGAAAATCGGTTGATCGAATCTCAAAAATCTGCCCCGAGCATCACTTTTTTTTTACCACATCCGCAAAAGCCTCCCGCTTGTACCACATACAAATTCCTTCTTTTTGCCAAACCATCCCCCCATAGCGAAGCCATGAAGTCATCGCCTCGCCATCTAAATCACTATCGGTTCTTATTTGAGCACATTAAATCAGGCGTGATATCATTTCTCAAATAACACAGTGGATATACAGGTTGTGCAAGTTTAAAGGTCAATTTATTTTTAAATATTAGGTATTTGATAGCTTTTTGTGACTTCCTGATGTGTTAATTTTTTTATTGGTTTTAATTTTTTTATTTATTGCAAATTACGAATGTTAGGATAGTTACAGAAAAAATAAAGAGAATCACTCAAACAAATCATGGAAAGTATTTAGTTTTATTTGTATTAGAGCGTTTTCACATCCGGACTGATATCGGATGTATGAAGGATGACAAAGGCAAATATCAAAGATGGCGCCTTTATTAAATAGGATATCGGTCCTATATCCGATATCGGATCGGATAATGTGAAAACGCACTGAGTACCTAGTAGGTACTCAAGAATTAAATCATACTAAAATATGATGATTTACCTACAGTCAAGTGTAAAAATAGGGGTGTACAAATCTTACTCAAAAATATGTCCTATTCCCATAGTATCTTAGTCCGGTTCGGCGTAGTACCATATTTATGAGACGATTTTTTCGATACATATTTTTGCACTTGACTGTACAAATTAAAATAGTCCAAAGTGTGGAAAAACTGATTAGGATCTAAAGGAAACTTACGCAACAAATTTGTAATACCAGGAAAGTCATTAAACACACCATAGAGCACCTCTTACGATTGCAGAGCGACAATAGTCTAGGTAAGTATACGCACAGTGTTACATTTGTCAAAGTTGCGCAAAGTGCTACCTAGAATGTGCAACCTGTATAGTGACCGACGTGGGCTGAACATTTGAACTGGTTTAATGAAGGATTGCAAATGAGACATTATCTTGCAGTGATAGATTAGGAGCTAAACCTGAACAAGCGAACAGGTACAACCCATTTTGAAGGTAGGGTAAGGTAAACATGAATTTCATAAATGTACAGCTTACCTAATTAATTAATCATTAAGATTTGTGACAGGTGATTCAACGGTTTGAAATTATTTTAACATATACATACCTACTATTTCTTTTGTTATATTCAGACAGATCTGCAATAAGTATCTTAATGCTCAGATCAAGACTTTAATAAACTTTCCAAGATGGTAAATTATGATGAACTTTAATAAAATAAACTGGGTATATCACGTGGTATACCTATTACGTTTTCGATGGATTATGCTGTCCAAATTGAAGAATACCTAGTTACATACATAGTAATTACTATATCTAATCCATATCCTATCCAGATCTAATATTCAACGTATCTTAAATATTTATTCAAGCGAGAGTGTTCTCCGTTATGTAGGTATTTCGAAGGACATGGACGAATGTTATCAAATAAAATCATCTCCGACATCTCACCAATGTCTTTTTACCGCCCACACTTCAAATTAAGAATGCAATTTTGATGTAAGATTAAAATAGAAATGGACTTCTTATAATTGCCCCAGGACAACATACGAAACGCTTTGCAATAACTGACTAAACGAACAAGGGACATTTATCCTAGTAAAAGCAATTGCGATATCGATGAATATTCATCAGCCGATCAGACTAAGCGCAGGCTTCGAGTAAATAACGTCGACTGTCTGGACAGGGTAAGTTGCCGAATGGCACAAACGCTCACGAAACGAAACGCTCGTAGATACCTATCTCTATCGCTCTTGCGTATGGGCGTGACAGAGCCAGACTACCTTTCGCGGCGTTTCGTTTTCGTTTCGCGTCTCAGAAATGCCATTCGGCTACGGGGCCAGGTGCCCGACTCACACTTGTTTAGCCCATGTCGATTGTGAGATTGTGACAGGTTGATAAAGTTTGATACACGGTGTATACTTATTTTATTGCTATCGAATGACAAGCATTATGATCAAATGGGTGCTATTTTTACTGGCAGTTCAAATTAGTAGCTTAATTGGAGATTAAAATCACAATAAAAAAAACACTTAAGTATAGGTATTTAAGTAGGTATACTGCTGGGCGAATCACATTGGTTTTAACCAGTGAGGAATATGATTCGCAGAGAGACCGCTGTTTGTCCGTCTTTCACGGCAAAACGGAGCGATGAACTGTCTTGATTTTTTAAGTGGAGATAGATGAAGGGATGGAGAGTGACATAGGCTACCTTTTGTCTCTTTCTAACGCGAGCGAAGCCGCGGGCAAATCTAGTTACTTTATATTTATAATTCCTGTTAGGTGTTAGGTACACCTAACACTTATAAAATAGCAAGCTGGTAATCGTCTTCCCTAACCATTAAATTACATCCACGCACTAATATAAGCATTAAAATCTGCATAACAAACCTCTTCATGCCCTTATCGGATAGATAAGAAGGCAACAGTAATAAATAGACGCAATGCCTGAACAATATGAAACATGCATAAATATGCGTTCGCGCAATCGCAATGTGGACCGGATTCCTGGTCCTGAAGGTCGGCTATTGCCAAACTAGCTCAAGAATAGAACACCCTTAGTAGAAAAAGGTCCTACATGTTTACCACAGCCATAGTCTCATACCACCTTGTTCTACCAAGACACTATGCAGATCAAAAGGATTGTCGGAGACCAGTGAATATGACATGTCAAACTATTCGGATGATATCATCAAAGGCGTGGATATCGTAATACCATCTCAATGGCAGCACTTGTCGTGTCGAATGATCTGGTGAAATTTGTATGGCCGCGACACGCAATTTGAATACTCGTTTATTTAAGGTGCCAACTTTGTTATGACATTGCGCATTTCGTGAATTAATAAAATTATTAGATTAAAGTCTACGCCTTTTGATATTGTCACTGAACTGAGCGTTTACCTTAGTATGAACCTACTTCACCTTAATTATATGGGTACAAGTAGGTAGAGCATCAAAATAAAATAATTACAGAAAATGCGGTAAACCGATTCTGCTTAATAAATTTCATGTTGAAAATCAAAATATTTTGCTCAATAACAAGGAGCTTTTAAGTTCTCGAGAGAATGGAAGGAATTTATTTTTGGATAAGTAATTTGTTGCATTGTTTTATTCTTTAAATCGCTACTATACCTAAATAAAACTATGTACCCGCAAAAGCTACGCGAGTCCCTGTACAGCATAACGTGCGAAAGATTTCTGCATACTCTGACACTTGTCCGAAATATCAAAAAATATCTTAAGTACTTGAAATTGATGATTTGTATACTTCCAATAACCTGTTGACTAAAGAATGCAGATTAACCTTGTTTTTACCGCAATCTGCAAATAAAACCTGTATGCCATCTGCATTAAAGACATCGTTTTAATGGATCCTGTTAGATACGAATCTAAAGGTCAAAATATTTATAAACTACACTGCACGAGCGAGGATTTCACTGGGTGAAGTTAAATTGAAGTTGACAGAGCTGTCATGCATTACTATTTTAATAAATGGGCCACACATTCATGTTCCGACTGTTTAGTAGTAGTGCCAAGAGTGATTAGTCTCGGTATGATTAGGATGAGTTAAACACATTTATACCTATTCATTCCAAGCTGAACTATGAACAAATAGATTTTTCTTGCAGTTATCTGATGATATATGTTATTCTTGTTTTTAAATATTGAGTCATAATTCGTGCCACACACGATCATGGCCCGACGGAAGGCCAGCGTTAACCCAATCAGTCGTACTAGCTTGTTTTCATATTTTTGTTTCGTTTCGAATTTACAGTTTAATGTCAATTTCATTGTATTTCTAAATCTTAGGATATATCTAGAAATAGGATAAATCTTACTCAATTTACTCATAGTCAAGATGAGCGCAAAAGAGATGTAGTATTCAATGCTAGATTTTCTAATTTTTTTCACTCGTGTCCACCTCACTGCCAACTGCCAACTAAGCCGTCCTGTATAAGGTCTAAGGTTGTTTACATGGTCGACAATACATTAATATAATATGACCTACCTACAAGTAACTATTGAACTTCAATGACAGAAGAAACATTAATACTGCACCTTGCAGTAGACAACTTCCAAAACATTATACGCGAGATCTTATCGTAAAATTCAAATTCTTCATTGCCATTATGTCACATTGTATCAATTGAAGGCCGTGTCAGCTCAGTACGGCACAACATCCTGCTTTATGTCAGATGATCTTGATGATGGATGATAATATTATTGATCATTCATGTATATTTCATGAACTTGAAAACGATATGCGATTGCGTGAGAAAAATATTTATACTCAGTCGTATTATGCACCTATGTCGAAGATAGTTATGACAAATTGTATATTGTATCTCTTGTTTTGTGGATACCATAAGTAGCATATACCATGCGTGGTCATGAGGGTAACCCGTTCATTACCCCTAGAGGTCATCCGCCTCCAGTTGGGGAGTTTTTAGAGATGGTTGGCGCCGCATTTTTCACCATGTGGCAAATATAAGTTTAAGTTTACTGTAATCCATTGATTAGAGCTTATAATATGTGTAGACCTATTATGTATATACCTACATTCCATTTTCTGACATAAAAATAGACACATCTATATTTAAGAAAGGAAGTTTATAAGCAAAACTAACTCCGTATTTTCCACAGGGCCAGTCAGCGACGCTAGAGAGCATACGAACGTCACTGTCGTCCAAGTTTCCCGTGATGCAGACGCCATCCCAGGAGGTGGTGTACGACACTCTCGCGCAGCTGATGCAGGACAGGAAGATCTACCAAACCTCGAGGGGCTTCTTCATCGTCACCCCTGAGTGAGTATATTTCTTAGGCTATTGTGTCATTTTCCTCGTGTGGTGATGAGTTAAGAGTTTCACTAGCCCCTTCCTTCCGTGGTGGGTACCATAGAAGCCCACTGTGTGATTATGTGCTCAATTGAAGTGTGTATCCGTCACTGCAACATCATAATTTCATTTTCTTTATTGCTGAGAGTAGCACTGAGACATGAGCATTTTCTAGGCGTATCCTGTTTTGGGAATACTTGCGTAAGTTTATGTACGTTTAAATTAATCTCTTAGTTTACTCGTACACTCTTTAAATACGTAGCTACAAAATTGTATTGGCGTTGAATGCCTTACTCTTGATTGAGATAACAGTAATGTTTCATCAAAAAGGCATATTTTTAAGATAACTTTATTTTTTTGACTGGCTTACCGTAATACAAGCCATTAACGCAAAATCTGACAGAACAACTTCGGAACTTTTAAGGCGGTACCATAAATATAATTTAATTGTCCTCTCAAAATTTCATGCATTAAAATTTCACAGCAATCAACACGCTCGTACTCTTAAACAAGTTGAATCGTTAAAATATTTATTATATCTCGATGCATGAGTCACTCCACCATTTCTAGACGTAAATTGCGCAAAGTGGAACGCACCCTGCCTCTCGATGAGTAAACGCGCCAATTTTGGCGCCAAACTTGACATTGCGCGCCATTTATAAAATGGCCGGCTTAGCTGTCAGACACTGTTGCACTGATGCATACAAATGAATGACTAACAGCTCCGGATTAAGATGAACTGAAGCGTTTACAGTTATTTTTAGAAAATATGTTTTGGAATCGCTTATTTCGAATCCGATTGATAGTGTACATATGAGGAGTATCTTTTCAAACGGACTTATTTCTATAAGTCAACAGAAGTTATTTTTATCTATGTCCTCCTAGAGAAATAAACCTTGTTGACTTATAAAAATAAGTCCTTTTGAAAAGACACTCCTAATAGCCCTAATATATGGTTGGCTATGACAATAAGTACAAGAGGAAAAAATATACCTAGGAGTCCTTAGACAGTATTTAGTCTTAGTGTGCTAATAGAAACGGGCTTAATCTGTCTGATGCATCCTTTAGGAGTTTATCACTAAAGCCCCGGTAAACATTTGACTCTTTGTCTATTTAGTAGAGTGAAATTGGACAGTGTTATGGAATAAGTGATCAAGCGATAGTTAGTTGAAATCGAGAAAATGAGCTAGAAAGATTTGAAATTTGAATCAGTTGTTGTAAGTTCATTTATGAAGCAAAAAAGTTAATTTTGACATTGAACCTATAAAAGTGTTCATAATTTAAATTGATAAAAAAAATAACACCATACCTATTCAAGTTTCGAAGTTATTAACGTTTTTCCGCTTGATTCTTTATTAAACTAATACTGCGATGACGTTAATTTATTTCGCCGTAGCGTACTATGAGACATATTTTGTCGCTTGATTCTTTAATGCAGGTAAAGTGAATACTGGAATAAAATAAAATTCCATATATTTGAGTAAATAGTGCTATTGTAAATAAATTAACAACAATGTTTTCCTTCACAATGATTAGGACTAATCCGTCTAACAATTTAGTTTTGTTCTGCAATCAACTTTTTTTAATAAATATCAAAAAAATCAGCATATATATGGCAAAATTGGCATTGTAACTAATAATAATTCATTAGTACTAGCCAGGATTACACACATAAGATATTATGATGTAACAAAACCTCTTGATACTTAGTTCTCATTAAGCGAAATATCCTGCAATTTCAAATATGTAACAACGAATTAAACGACACCAATAGGGCGGTTAAATCGATATTGCGTTTATAAATCATCAAAACTTTAAACCAAAACGAATTAATAACATCTTTATGGCGTTTAACTCGATTTTGCGATTTAGAATATACGCTTATTATAATTTGTAAAAGTAAATTTGGCGTTCAATTCGTTTTTACGTAACGACTTAGTACACAGGGCCATACAAATTTTAACGTGTCGCTTGATTCTACCCCTTAAAATAAGGCTGTAAGCATGATTTTTCAACAAAGAAATAATCAATACTATAGATTATCACATTTATATCCGAACTGCATTCATAACTTTTTTTTCGGATTTTGGCGCTTAGTTCGCTATTCCATAACACCGTCCAATTTAAACTAGCAAATCATATAAATACCCGTACGGGCGCGGGTTGTAAATACATAAATCTAATTATTTTTTGTTTAACTATTATAATTTGCAAGCTTAATAGCCTAAGTAATGCATCTAGTTAACCCTATTTAAGAACTAGAAGGTATTACGCACTTGAGACCGTAGGCGTATTAAATTGCGCGTACGCAGAAATCTGACATGAAATACGTTTGTCCTTCCAATATTTCGAAAAGTTATTTTTCTTCCATTCACTGTAGGAGTGAACAATGTCGAAATGACCGAATGGATTAATAATCTTTTATCTGCAGATTCATTTATCATTTACTTGGAGACTGGATTAGCAGCCAAGGGCGATTTAATTTGCAATCTGTTGCGAATAAAGTAATGCAATGTTTTGTATTAGAGCTTTTATGTGCTCAAGTGTCAAGCTTTGGTGTCAAAAATAAATGTTTCCGAGATAGACGACCGGTCTGGCTCAGTCGATAGTGACCCTGCTTGCTAAGCCGCGGTCCTGGGTTCGAATCCCGGTAAGGGCATTTATTTGTTTGATGAGCACAGATACTTGTTCCTGAGTCATGGATGTTTTCTATGTATATATTTATCTATTTAAGTATGTATATCGTCGCTTAGCACAAGTACAAGCTTTGCTTAGTTTGGAGCTAAGTTGATGTGTGTAAGGTGTCCCCAATATTATTTATTTATATATTTCTAACAATTCTAACGGTTGACTTTTAAGAGGGATTTCATCGCTGAAATACTTTTAACTTTATAATCTAAATATATAAAAGAAGCAGCTGACTGACTGACTGACTGACTGACTGACTGACTGACTGACTGACTGACTGACTGACTGACATATCAACGCACAGCCGAAACCGCTGGTCCTAGAGATTTCAAATTTGGCACGTAGGTTCCTTATGTAGTGTAGAGGAGCACTAAGAAAGGATTTTCCAAAATTCACCTCCTAAGGGGGTCAAATGGGGGTTCAAAGTTTGTATGGGGAAACAAGATTAGTTTGACTATTTTATTCGAAACTTCACAGGAAGATTCCTTAAGACATATGATTGAATACGTGTTTCAGGTTTTTTGAAAATTTAACCCCTAAAAGGGTGAAAAGGGGGTGATAAAGTCAAAAAATCAATATGGGTATCGTTTTTATGGTTTATCGGGTCGCTGATCACGATAAATACAACGTTTTTAAAATCTAACGAGGCGGAAGTGAAATACCTTCTCCCCTGTTGTGGTGCAATGGGGTTTAAATATCAAAAATATATATAAAAGAAGATATTGACTGACTGACTGACATATCAACGCACAGCCGAAACCGCTGGTCCTAGAGATGTCAAATTTGGCACGTAGGTTCCTTATATAGTGTAGAGGAGCACTAAGAAAGGATTTTTCAAAATTCGCCTCCTAAGGGGCTCAAATGGGGGTTCAAAGTTTGTATGGGGAAACAAGATTAGTTTGACTATTTTATACGAAACTTCACAGGAGGATTCCTAAAGACATATGACTAAATACATGTTTCAGGTTTTTTGAAAATTTGACCCCTAAAGGGGTGCAAAGGGGGTAATAAAGTCAAAAAATCAATATGGGTATCGTTTTTATGGTTTATCGGGTCGCTGATCACGATAAATACAACGTTTTTAAAATCTAACGAGGCGGAAGTGAAATACCTTCTCCCCTGTTGTGGTGCAATGGGGTTTAAATATCAAAAAAATATATAAAAGAAGATATTGACTGACTGACTGACATATCAACGCACAGCCGAAACCGCTGGTCCTAGAGATGTCAAATTTGGCACGTAGGTTCCTTATATAGTGTAGAGGAGCACTAAGAAAGGATTTTTCAAAATTCGCCTCCTAAGGGGCTCAAATGGGGGTTCAAAGTTTGTATGGGGAAACAAGATTAGTTTGACTATTTTATACGAAACTTCACAGGAGGATTCCTAAAGACATATGACTAAATACATGTTTCAGGTTTTTTGAAAATTTGACCCCTAAAGGGGTGCAAAGGGGGTAAAGTCAAAAACACAATATGGGTATCGTTTTTATGGTTTATCGGGTCGCTGATCACGATAAATACAACGATTTTAAAATCTAATGAGGTGGAAAATAAATTTTCTCCCCTGTTGTAGTGCAATAGGGTTAAAATATCCAAAATAGCCATAAGAGGAGCACTAAGAAAGGATTTTTCAAAGTACACCTCCTAGCATGATAATTTGACAGGGGCAAGGATAGGGACAGGGATAGGGACAGGGACAGGGACAGGGACAGGGACAGGGACAGGGACAGGGACAGGGACAGGAACGGGATAGGGTTACGGTTACGGTTACGGATAGGGATAGGGATAGGGATAGGGATAGGGATAGGGATAGGGATAGGGATAGGGATAGGGATAGGGCTTAGGGATAGGGATAGGGATAGGGATAGGGATAGGGATAGGGATAGGGATAGGGATAGGGATAGGGATAGGGGACGGGGACGGGGACGGTGATAGGGATAGGGGAGGGACGTGGACAGGGACGGGACGGGGACGGGGACGAGGACAAGGATAGAGATAGGGACGGGGATAAGAATAGGGATTGGGGTCGGAATAATCGGTCGATAATCGATATCTAGGCAGTGTAAAATGCAGGTGGCTCAGTGGGAAGGGATTAGTAAGTAGGCATCGGCGAGTATCCTGCATCCGTGATAACTATTATATTCAATGTGCTGTAAGAAGATCGTTGTTTGCTTGCCTTTTATATGTTTACGTTTGCAATAAGTATAAGCAAAATGGAAAAAATTGTAAGCGATAATGCAAGGAAGAACTTTTTACCCTACCGACCATAGCGTCAAGATACTGGCTATGTGGGTTGTATGAAGTTTCCCCAGTATAAATATTTATATAGGTAAATTCATACATATTCGTACCTACTACCTACGCTGTGGTCGCTGTGTAACAATTCTACAATCATTGCAAGAATTTCTTTTAAAACAATAGTAGTATGTGTAAGGTACAGTCAGCCAAAAAGCAGTGTAAGGTTCTTGGCTGACCGTACAGCAAATAGATCAGTTACAATGGCCCCCCAGTCGAGAATTGCCCCGCTTTACCTTAATCGAAATAATCGCGGACAGATGTACCTACAAAGAAACCTACGGATCCAAATGAAAATCTTATTTTTTGTAAACGTTTCAATAAGAATACTTTTATTACGCGGGCGAAGCCGCGGGTAAAAGCTAGTAGGCAAATAAAGGCAAAAAAAATAAGCTACTGAGCTAACTGAAGACCGTATGTGAGTGTGCACGGGAAAAGTCCCACTTTGTCGATTGCTAAGTAAGATACAAGTAAATCTCGCCTCAATGATAACCGACAAAGTGAGACGTTTTATTAAACACACTCGGATAAATAATAACTCAATAATTATAATTCCCATCCCCGGAGGAAAATGATGAGAGTGATTGGATGAAAAAATAATTCCGTCTTTTTCCGCTTTTTTTCGGTTCAAGAAGTTACATAAATGATGTTGATGGGTAATGAATAATGATTGACTGGATCTATGACTTCATCTTCGGCTCAATTTTTGTTCAGAACATGTTACGAGTTACCTATTTAATGCCAGTCATTATGGCATAGGAAAAACGAAATCCAAACTTCAGATTTCGAAGGCAATACGTAATTGCATCTTAGTAAACACCATTGATTGGGCACTGACAAGCGTAACGGACAAAAAACGATCGCGGAACTGTTTTACCATGGTAAAAACCTATGGGTGTCATTTAACACTAGTTGAAATGTGATTTTAATGATGACGCTCAAATTTCATGGGTGCTTCCTTGTTCTTGTCAAACTGACACGTAATAGTGACGATTATGGGATGGGTAGGTTGGTGGCTGTGTTGTAATTACAAACCTTGACATTATCATAGCCTTACAAAAGTACTTATTAGAGATGACTTACGTACATGTTAGTAGGTACGTAGGGGATGAGCCTAACGAAAACTGTCCAAACATATATTTTCTGACTACATATATTTGCCTTTATGGCTAAACTCCGCACAAAACGATTCGCCTCATCTGTTGTGATGCGGACTGCAAAGGAATGGAATGCGCTCCCACCATCGGTGTTCCCAGAAAAATACGATCTCGGTCTCTTTAAAGCAAGAGTGAATAGGCTATTACTGAATCGGTGAGCTCCATCTTAAACCCTGTCTTCACTTTCCATCAGGTGTGACTAGGGTCAATCGCCGATCAGTCCATCATCCTCCTTGCGTTATCCCGGAATTTTGCCACGGCTCATGGGAGCCTGGGGTCCGCTTTGACAACTAATTTCAAGATTTGGCGTAGGCACTAGTTTTTACGAAAGCGACTGCCATCTGACTTTCCAACCCGAAGGGTAGGCCTTATTGGAATTAGTCCGGTTTCCTCACGATGTTTTCCTTCACCGAAAAGCGACTGGCAAATATCAAATGACATTTCGCACATATATGTTTAAGTTCAGAAAAACTCATTGCTACAAGCCGGGTTCGAACCCGCGACCTCCGGATCGAAAGTCGCACGCTCTTACCGCTAGGCCACCAGCTCTCTTATCACCGATCAGTCCATAATTAAAAAAAAAATACTGTTTCCAGTCATTTTCCAGTGTAGCAAAGGTGCAATATATTTAAATTGCCGGCTACTGGCTAGCCTACAGCTTTTGATAGGTAAATAGGTATTATGATAACATTTTGTAGATGAACAATATGAACGTTCCTAATGTGACGGCAGATGCTATTAACGCGATCTAAACATGACTCGTCAACACTTACTTACTTACAATACGTACATCACAACTTGTGCCCTACCAACGAAGAGATAAGATTGAAGTATAAAAAATTAAAACTGAACAAGGCTTCATTGATTTTTGATGTGAACTTAGGTTAAGAGGTATGAAAGTAATTACTTAAGACGTAACCCGATTAAGCAAACGTGGTAATATTATAGTAATCTCAACATATCTACGATAAACGTCATTTTCTTTAGAATTGTGCACCCTGTTCCTTTGTGATAAGGTAAACTTTAACTTCATGATATATTCGCCGACTACTGATGTGTAATTTAGTTTTAGCTTCTTGATGTTGCAAAAGTTTAAGTGCAAGGGGCAAGCGTGCAATAGCCTCAGTATCTCGACATGTATATAAATTGAATTAACACCTATAAACATCTGATCAAGCGTAATATATGAAGCTATTTATTTCACAATTTTAAAGTTGGGGTTCCTTGCCGGCGTCTATATTTCCCAGCTCAAATAACACAGCAATCCCTTCAAATTAACAGGCACCTTCCGGGCGAGCTCACTCCATCGTAGACCACGTCTTCGACTCAGCTAGTCTGTGGCTTAAGTGAGCTCATTTAATGGTAAAAAATTAAAGAAAGATTGGTTGCCAGAGTACGGCTAAGACCTCAAAGCCCACCTTGTATAAGACGAGATTTTTCGATGCTTTATTCATGTCAATAAGTATCAAAACTCTGCGCTGTTTGAAAAAAAATTGTCTCCTGTTGCAGACGCCGCCGCTCCCGGTCGCGTTCATCATCCCGCCACCACGACGACGACTGCCCTTCCCCGAGGACGTTGCTCATGTCCGACCAGGAGGCGTTGCACCAGCTCTACGGCGAAATCACCACTGTTCGGGACGGCGCCATCACGCACCAGTGCGTGCAGACCAACCTTGCTGACGTCATCTGTGGGGGTGAGTACTGCTACACTGTCTCTGCTCATGTCACTAGGTGTTGCACCACCTCTACGAGATCACTGTTAAAGACGTCGCCACAAACCAGTCAGACCAACCTCTCTGACGTCATCTGCGGCATGTCTCAATAATGTCATAAGCAAAGTAGTTTTATGGAAAGTGATATCCTTTTAATTTTGGGAGATCTTAAAGACGTTGACCCGAAGGATAGATCGTCCCACCGGAAACGTTCTTAAAAACTACCTTTGGCTTGGGTACATAAGAGCATTTTCGTCCGTATTAGTACCTAGTAGGTTTTTTACTAGCTGGTGGTAAGATTAGTCAACAGAACTAGTTATTTTTAAATGATTCTCTAAGCTAGTAATTTGTTCTTACAATTAGGCATTATAATAACAACGACCTTTAATAATAGCATAATCGCACATATACTAGGCAAATGTCCAGCTTATTTAAATTCCTCTTTATAAAATTATTTAAAAGCCACAATTATAGTAGCAAAAGACGGAAAGCGTGGCATGCAGATAATAGGATCCCGTTGACGGTGGCACAAACGGAATGTAGGGCGCCTGCAGTGCCCTGATTGTAGGCCGCTTAATTCAGCGGCTCAGCGCAATTTGCCAGCTAACTCAGTTTTGGGAAACGATCGACGGTTGCAAGGAAAGCTCGCTGAAATGGAAATTGAACGGCCGTGTTTACTTAGTTTTCCTCAGCTTGTGATCGACTCAATACGACATAAAAATGGACTAAACAATGACAGCTGATGCTATATGTATATCGTAAGATCGTATCACACCTTTATTACCATGAAAATTATGATGCGTCTGGAAGACATCTTATTTACTTATTTGGCACTTTGAGTATATCAAAATTACACCTGAACATACGAGTATACATATATTACACCTGAAAGGAAGCTTTTTATTTAAAAATAAACTAATGTAATGGATTATGTAGATGCCTATGTAATATATTACCTAGAGTATTATACAAATTACCTACCTGTTTGTTGCTAGATTGAACTTTACGATGAAAATGACATTATAATTTTGTTAGATATATTATTGATTCAGCACTGCATAAAACATTTTACTGGCAACTATACACACCATTAGGTATTACGATGATTATAAATCTTATATTTTATCTGCCAGCTTTTTGCAATACACTGCCTGATTCGAACTACATCAAAATTAACTCTAGATATGATATGGATTGGATATGTCAGAGTCAAACGTGCATGACGTTTCTTCAAACCAAAACAAATTGACTATGACGTATCCAAACGATACTGTGTCGAGAGTAAATTTTAACAAATAATAAAGTTCGCATAGGGCCGCAAAAGGCCGCTGTATGTAATTGCGCATTATTCACGATTGGGTTCACTCCGAGCTGATTCTCGTTCAAAACATCATTAATTCAAGATTTTCAACTTGCTCTCTTTGCCGAAACATGTGCCAACTCCCAAGACAAAGAACTAGAGCCAGGAGTGAACTTTTGTAACATACACAAGGCGTTTATATCCAGCGAAAATAAACAGTTAATTTATTTGTCCAAAAACTCGGTCAGCAGTACGAGGAAGACCGCATTACGATTTCCTTCTTGGGATTCTGAATAAATTGTCAAGACGTTATGGCTATCAATCTGAGATTGTTATCAATACTATCATAGAACGTCTTCGGCCTTAAGCGCAAGGTTCAAAATAAAAATCGTGGACCATAAAAGTAACCTGGAAAAGGTCACGACAAACGCTAGGGACGTGACATTGCCAATTCGAAGGAACAGTTGCAACGGTACAGATGGTGAAATGTTCTGACAACGGCACTTCAATCAATAAAGTTGTATATTTGACCGATTACGTACGGGGGCAACGTTCGCGCGTAAACTTGTGAACTTGGTTTATTCAAATCATGTAACTTTAAGTTCAACGGGTTTGATTACAGTGATTTTATTTAAGAAAGCAGTGACAGAGTTTAGAAGTAACACATTTTGTTACGGTGGCTTTCTAGTCTAAATCGAATCTGAACCTATTAGATTATATACTTACTAGCTTTTGTCGGCGGCTTCGCTCGCGTTAGTAAGAGACCAAAAGTAGCCTATGTCACTCTCCATCCCTTCAACTGTCTCCACTTAAAAAATCACGTCAATTCGTCGCTGCGTTTTGCCGTGAAAGACGAACAAACAAACAGACACACACACACTTTCCTTACAAACTCTTTTCTGGCTAATTGTGGGGAAAATAAAATAGAAATAGAAAATAATGTACCATTCACATACCAAAAGTAAAATAAAATATACAAGCAAAAAGACACAATGGCAAATAATTAATTTAATTTTTTTATAAGTTCAGTAAGTTATTTGAATAACTTTGAAGTCGACTGTTCAGGTTTTATCAGTATTAAAACCTTAAGATTCTAAGGGCACTATATGTATCCTTCACTTAATTCGTACTCGTCGTTATCAAGCCGATAAAATTCGTTTGTCCTTTTCTATCACACTTACGTCCGAAAGGGACAAACGAACTTTATCGGCTTGATAACTTTATGAATATAGGGGTACCTAAATATATAACAAGATTAACATGTATTGTATGGATCGTTCAAATCTGACTGACTGTAATTGCCCTAGCGTTTTACCGAGTACTTACTACCTCACACACTTAGATTTATCCTAGCAGAAAAACTGGGCAGCATACTTGGCCACCGATCCGTCTGATCTGATACCAATACACATTATTCAAAGCTGCCATTTCTCTCGTTCTGAATCAGGAAAAAGACTGCAGTAGTCACAACCTTAGGCTTTTGACTTCAAGGTGTAAACTTAGGAGGATCCAGTGAAAAGACCGGATACGAAAATCAATCGTACACTGACGCGCTAAGTGCAATTCTAAATTATAAAAGAGAAAGGTAATCGAATGTATGGAGTTTATAGTGAGTTATAACCTTCTTCCTTTGAAGAGTGGGGAAGAGTGCTGTAAAAAGTGTTCAAACGACACTAGTTTCGCCTCATAGGGTGACGTTGTGATTTATTTAAGTGACTACTTATATTCTTGCCGATTGACGACTTTTAACCAACTAGTTCAATTTCATTTATTAGGTACCTATACCTACTTATGATGTTAACGGATCTCAAGGTTTAGATTAGTTCTGGGAGCTAGGGGAATAACATTTAAAGGTGGATGGACTGCGTGAGAGATGATATGGAACGAATGCAAGTGACTGATGAGATGACGTCCGATAGAGAGGTATGGAAGAAAAAGACATGCTGCGCCGACCCCAACTAATTGGGATAAGGGCTTCCATGTGCGTTGGAACAGTACATTTTTTTTACCTAAATTCAGTCTTGACATGAATGATTCTATATAACATTCTAAGTAAACATGAACATCTAATTATTACTAATTTTATCAACGTCAATATCAGTGCTATTTATGCATGATTTACTTAACCTAGTATAATGTGAAAATGAGAATACTTCTACATTAGCACTTAATACAAGCTAGTGATCACTTTTTATAATAAATGCTCATTACCACTGAAAATCAAACACTGAACCTATAATCAATTCTCATTCACGTGAGAACGTAGCTATTCTCATCTCAGCATTCGCTCACAGAAACAATAGCAATTTGGTCTCGTATTCTGTACACTTGTTACTCATCTCAAGTTCGTACTTAGACTGGTTGTTTCAAGCTCGGCAGGAACCCAGGGACAGCTGACCGCATGCTAATGGTCAGTCATTACTGTCAAATTAAACTTGTCAGCGCAAGAAAGTGCCATCCGAGTTCTTTCCTGCCTACAATGTACTTTCCTTTAAGAGAAAATACACTATCACCGTCATGTGTAGCTAATGTACTTTGAAGCTTCTATATCCTGTACTTTAGCTATTTAATGAGCTGACATAATGTCACTACGACATTTTTATTTGACAATCGTGATTGCGTGTACATAAGGTACTTGCGCCTAACATGGGCTGGTTCGTAAACTTGCCTATTCTCGTAGCGTGTTAACGTTTTCAAAAATTTCTAGTTAGTATCATTGATAAAAGGTATATGGTTAGTATCATTGAAATAGGTACCTACTTATGTATACGATGATCTTTCTTTGATAAGGTTTAGAAAATCTATCCCTTGAACAACATTTTATGCAAAGCTGTTTCCTTTTGTGACTTTCCTCGGCGCTCAAAAGCCAACATTTACTATGCTAACCTACCTTTTAACCACCACGATCTCACCCTGCGGTTTTTCTTGGAGACTTGGCTATTATGCGCTTTTATAGTCCACAAAACGTCTTTATTGAATGTGGTAGACCGCAAGTTTCCTACTTTGTAAGATATTTTAACATAGAAAACAAGATACGACAGAAAACAACATTTTTGTCAGTCAAAAATCCACTAAATGATATTAGTTCCCATCTACACTCAACTATAAAATAAAGAATTCGTCATCGTTGCAATAACATAATTATTTTGTTAGGAACGACTGCTTTTATGACAGACACAAAACGATTATGCTAGGTAGCAAATGGTACAGTAAAATAAGGCGATTACTTGCAGGAATAAAACAAGCTGTTGTAGCTCTTAACTGTACATACGTCATTGTTAATTTGCGAATTCAACATTTTCTCTGACATGTCGTAATACCTAAGAGCATACTCCTTAGAAAGAGTCAAAGTCCTGCACTTAAACCTCTGTAACAAGTTTACAGTGGAGACGAGACGTCGACACAGGATCGCAATCAGAATAATGTCGTTTTAAATGCTCTTGGCAAGTTTTATATCCTAATATCAAGACCGCTTTAAGACTGCCTGGTAGCAACTTATTTTTTAATTCCAACCAGTTTATTTTTGTTTATGACTTCCACGAAGATAAATATAGACCCACTACATTTGTGGAATTTAAACTCCTTGAAATGTCTCCAGGTAGGACAAAATATTAACCTACCTTCCGATTATTGCATTTTTGCATGAATTTTTCTTTAAACAGTATTCCATACATAGGTAACAAAGTAATAATACGTACCGTGGTTTTCTGGGTTATAATACTGATATCCTTACTGCCCTAAATCATAAATATTAACTGAAATGTCGTCCAAGATGCAGCTAAGCGTCGTTGCATGTAAATTAGTATTCGTTCAATAAAACACCATAATGTAAACTAGGTCTAGCCGGAAACGTTAAGTCTAGGGTCGTGGGGCTAGCGCCAAAACTTGAATACTATTAGCCTAGATCTGGCTAATCGATGTTAGTGCTAGTTTTTGCAGGCTTCAGCCCCATGGCTATGAACGCCAAGAATTCATTTTATGTTGGTGCCAAACGCGATTACAAAAAATGATGTTAGACATAAGAAAACCTTCTCTTACCTTTGAAACAAACGTATTCCAAGTTAAACTAATACTCTCTCTCTCTTCCAAGCTATTAATCCCACATGGTGGTGGGGTCAGCTTTCCTTGTCAGCCGCTTCCACTTCGCCCTATCCTTGACGTTGTCTTCGGACACTCTGCACTCAGCCATATCTTTTAGCACTACGTCCCTCCATCTTGTCTTCGGTTTTCCTCTGCCTCTCTTACCGGGGATGGAGAATCGTAGTGCTAAATTTCCAACGTAGTCTGGTGGTCTTCTCCCTACATGCCCATACCATCGCAGCCTACTTTCCTGCATTTTGTCCGCGATGTCGCGTACGCCCAGGCTGCCTCGCACTACAAGTTAAACTAATACTAATCATACAATTTATTTAATAATTAAGTACCATCAAAGGCGCTTCACGATTTCCGCAAAAAACTTGTGCGGTCTTGGACCCTATTACATATACAGCTGGATCCCTTTGTTTGAATAGTATTTAAAGTTACATACAGGTCGAACGCGATTAATTAACATTATTTTTACCTTTTTTCCCAACGTTTCGGCCAGGCCTTTGAATAGTGTCAAAACGACTGACCTACTTACAAACAAACGGGTTACCTACGCCATTTCGAAAGATGTTTTGCCGATTATTGTTTCGCCGAAAACGTTTTGTCGAATCTACTTTTAAACGAAAGCTTGATCAATCGAAGTTACAATTCATCGAAACATTATTTCATCGAAATAACGTTTTGTCGAAAGCTTATAACATCGAATATTCATTTTTTCGAAACATTTGACTGATCGTACATATGACATGTTAATAATACCAGCCATCGAGTAGTAACCATAGCCGTATTTGTTTAATCGGATATGGTCAAGTCTTATAACAAATGGCCGCACAGCACCGCGACCTTGGATTTTTTCACGAAAGTGAGAGAGAGAGAAACAAAAAACTCTTTTTACCTCAGCAGCTGTAAAGAGCCTACTTTGCTGCTTAAAATCAGGGAGCAAAGTAGCTATTTGCTCACTGCACATAATTATATAGAGGCGTCCGAGGCGCCAGACGGGAGAATGCCACTATTTTGTTATGTACAGTGAAAAAATGCTACTTTGCTCACTGATTTGCAGTGTGCAAATAGCTACTTTGCTCACTGATTTTAAGCAGCAAAGTAGGCTCTTAGCAGCTGCTGAGGTGAAATAGTTTTTTTCACGCGTGTCACATTTTGGGCTTTTACTAAATGTTTTGAATCCTGCTGAGGTGAAAAGCTGTTTGCTCACTGCACATAAATACACCCGGCGGGGCGCTCATGATTCTAATAAAATTTAGTGAGGGATTCAAAAGTCACGAAATGTAAATAACTTTGGTCTCATGTCGTAGATACAACTTTTCAACTCAGCAGGATTCAAAAACATTTAGTAAAAGTCCAAAATGTGACACGCATGAAAATAACTATTTCACCTCAGCAGCTGCTAAGAGCCTAATTTGCTGCTTAAAATCAGTGAGCAAAGTAGCTATTTGCACACTGCAAATCAGTGAGCAAAGTAGCATTTTTTCACTGTACATAACTAAATAGTGGCATTCTCCCGTCTGGCGCCTCGGACGCCTCTATATAATTATGTGCAGTGAGCAAATAGCTACTTTGCTCACTGATTTTAAGCAGCAAAGTAGGCTCTTTCCAGCTGCTGAGGTGAAAAGAGTTTTTTTTTCTCTCTCTCACTTTCGTGAAAAAATCCAAGGTGGCGGTGCTGTGCGGCCTTTTGTTATTAGACTTGACCATATTCGCTTAAACAAATACGGCTATGGTTACTACTCGATGTCTGGTATTATTAATATGTCATAATGTACGATCAGTCAAATGTTTCGAAAAAATGAATATTCGATGTTATAAGCTTTCGACAAAACGTTATTTCGATGAAATAATGTTTCGATGAATTGTAACTTCGATTGATCAAGCTTTCGTTTAAAAGTAGATTCGACAAAACGTTTTCGGCGAAACAATAATCGGCAAAACATCTTTCGAAATGGCGTAGGTAACCCCTTACAGGGTAAACATATAGCCACTGAATAAAAAAGATTAGACACCTACCGCGATAGCAGTGGACGCTGGTTCGATTCCAGCCGTGGGCAACTAGATACTTTGGTCACTTTTTCTTAGTAGGTAAGTACATTGCATTTATTTGGGTTTATGGCCTAATATATATATTTTATTAGGTCTCTATAGTTTCCGTGTTTTCATTCACTGTCTAAACAACATTTCGTACAACCTTATGCTTGGACAATAATCGTCGAAATGATTCCTAATGGTCCGTAATATGACGGTCGGTCGTTAGCTGCCCAAGCGCTTGTTTGCTGTTAGCGCGTTCGACTGTGAAATTACCCTTACAGCATCTTTGGCTTGACCTTGTCAATTGTGTCATAATTTATGGGAATGAACTTATCACTTATAGGGTCTGTTGCGCCAAACCGTCACTAAGGTGTTCGCTTAATTTTATTGTAGTGTGGAGATGAGATGAAATCAAGAGCGTCGTAGCCAGCTGCTGGGTTCCCTCCAGGACTCGCTAATGGGCTATTGCAGTTCTTATGATAGATTACAAAAAGGTCTTGTCTACTTCTGCGCCGTTAGCGACGCTCATCATACTGTTTGCTTCTTCTTTTCTTATGCGCACTGCCAAGGAGTGGAATTCCTTGCTAGCGGCTATATTTCCGAGCTCACATAACCCGGCAACCTTCAAATCTAGGGTGAACAGGCATCTTCTGGGCTAACTCACTCCATCGTAGGTCACATCTTTGCCTTTGGCTAATAGTCTATGGCCAAGAGTAAGCACATTTATAATAATTTAAAAACAAGTAGTTATGAGTAACTTAGTTGACTGCTCCGGCAAAATTCATATACCATGAAATCAACGAACATCACCAATAGGATGAACGCCTACATTTAAATAAATTATTCCATGACGAAGTGTTAAACCTCCTGCGGACATGACAAAATTTAAGGAAATCTAACGCTATTTCACTACATTCTTGCAGGCGGGAGACATTTTTCAGTAGTACTTTAGAGACAGATAAGAAAAACGGGATTACGTATGAACCAGAGTCGTTAACTTTTATAATGGTGTCCACTGTCCATAGAAGTGACTTAGCAATACACGCTTGTTACAAGATCTTAAGTTTCCGCTTAACCACGCTTTTTTCCAACTCCATCGTTCGGCGATGATTTTTCAATGACTCAATTCGTTTAATTAAATCCGTAAGCATCAGTTTTTGCTCTCACTACTTTTTTAGGTACATTAAGAAACCCCATCAAATTCATTCATCGACGTCACCACCGTGGTTTAAATTGAATACATTTTTGCAATCACTCCGTTAATAGATAAAGTGAGAGTAAGTACCTAATAGAAAGTGGAATATAAAATTGGGGCTAGACGGAGTAATTCACTTATGTAATTGGTATTAATTACATCTAATTAAATAAATATTTCAACAGAACGTACATCTTCCTAGAACTTTATTTGTTTTCCCCTCACTAGCTCGGAAACACGTGTTTTGTCCTTTAATACCAGCGGGTAAAAACGCATTTTATCCACTAGTGGGTAAAGTAATTTGACCTTGAATAAAGTCAAATTACTTGCTTTAAAATTGATAAAAGTAGGTGAATCTAGTAATAAAGATGACGTACCTCCTGTGGAACTAGTGGAAGCAGTGATAAACACATTTTTTGCATTGTAGTTTCCTCGCTATAGTGAGGGGAAAAGTTTTGTGTTACACTCGGGTGCAAATGTATTTTACTTCTCGTGTGTTAAAAAACTCGCAAGTTTAGGATTCTATTCTCGAACCACTCGCTTCGCTCGTGGTTCAACTATAGAATCCTTTCACTTGCTCGTTTTTCAATTCCACACTCGGCGTTAAAATACAACTTTGCCCCCTTGTATAACAAATAACTATTATGTCCTAGACTGGTTTGCCTGTCACAAATTACAAATTCAAATTCTATGTCCAAAGAGAAAACGAATTAGTTAGGTAGAGTACCTACTTACAATATTTTCACATATAATTCGATTAAGTACAGTACAGATTCAAACGACCTCTTCATTCTCCAAAAAAATGTATCAGAATACTAGTTAATATAACACAGAGAGACACTTGTAAACCTCATTTTATCAACCAACGCATTCTGACATTACCATGTTTGTACATACTAGAAATGGCCACCTTTGTCTGAAAAAACATGAATAAATTTGAATTCAGTAAGAGTACTCGAAGAAAAGATGAAATAGTCCCTCCAGAACCAATACTAGACATCTACAAAAAAGGCCCGTTTTACCAAGCGATACAAATTTATAACCAACTACCCACAAATTTCAGAAAAATAGATAACAAAAACACATTTGTAACTAAACTAAAGACTCACCTAATCCAAAAGAGCTATTATTCGATACAAGAATTTATGGAAGACAGAAAAACATAATCTTACCTTTCCCGTACAGTGAGTATCCCTATTTTACAGTACCTAGTTAAGTTCTATATTGTAAACCCTAGTTATAAGGACTTTGCTACACCCCACCGGGGTCCATGTGAAACTTTTTATACATATTGTAACACCAATTGTACATACCATGGTTCGCAATAAATATTTACTTTACTTTAATTCATCGTTACGGTCACGATATTCATCTACATATATTATGATGTACGAACCCTCATCTCATCTTTTCCTACTCTCCTCAAGCTGTAACAAACTGAAAGTCCGTTCCCATGTAGGTATACATACTGTTTGTTGTTTTTTTCCCATGTGGTCCATAACAAAGTGAATGATTCTACAACAAAATTATCTATTAAAATATAAACATAGACTCTATTGAATCAAATATAAAGAATAGTTTTGGATCTGTGGTCTTAAATATGACCCATTCATAAAAACCCAAAGTCATCGACGTAAATTGCAAAATAGTTGCTAATTTGCTTTCAAGCCATCCAACCACTTTCTTCTTCTAGAGCAAGATCATCTGTGAAAGCTCGTACCTACACTACATAATTATTTCTTATAATATTTTTGGGTGCCGTAAAAACTTAGGTAGTAAATAGAAGATGTAGCCAAATCAAAATCTAGAAGATTATTAGGTACTTTGCTAATCCACGAATAGAAAAGCTGCTAGCAAAGTAATCTTCTAGATTTTGATTAACATGGATGTCCGCAAAGTAACGCCTGATTCCATCTACATATTATAAAAAAGTACATTACATCAGAGGCCGGGAAAATGAGGATTTCCGGCCAAGTGGGTATATCCGGCCGGATAGGGATACGAGGCCGGGAATCCGTTTTCACGCCGAGGCATGTATAGTGCTTTTCTCAAACATACAATGAAATAAAGACAATATTTTATAAAAAAAAGTTACTTTGCAGGCCTAGACCTAAAAAATAATATGAAATCCCTTTACAGTCCTCTCGAGTTGTTGCGCCCAAAAAGCGATACTTCCCAGCCCATTTTAAGGAACGTAAAGACAATATTTCATTGCATGTTTGAGAAATGGAGTATTTAATCTCAGGATTACACATTCCACGAGACTAATACATAAAGAGCGCACGGTCCGATAAACATAGTCTACCTTTTTAGGGTAAAGGGAATTGCGATTTTATTTTTAATCCGAAAAAGGCATAAAGATCTTCTTTTTCTTTGGTAACGACAATTGACGACACCCCTGTTTCCCAACAGTCCTTCGAGTTGAAGTGTGAAACGTTTTGCGTAACCTTTGCACTGTGCTGTGAATCTTACTTCACCTCTTATTACTACTGTTTTAGCCCTTGGTGTACTTGTACTAATATTTTATTGTTAATGAATAACATTAAGGTTATTGGACAGGACACCGACTCCGCCTTAGAATAGGAGAATGTACAGACAGACACAACCTACAGCCTTCTTCAGAAAAATCCTTGCAATATTAGTGTATGCAAGGATTTTTCCTAGCCGTGGCACAACATAACGACATGACTTTGTGTTTTTGTTTTGGCTGCACAGTGGAAACTGTATAAGTGGAATCGCAAGGGACCGGCTGTACATGTAACTTTCAAGAAAAGAGCATACTTAGTGCGTTTTCACATTATCCGAGCCGATATCGGATGTATTACCGATATCCCATACATTAAAAAATAAAAAATAAATAAAAAATTTAAATTACAGGCGCCATCTTGGATTTTTTCCATTGAAATCTTTTCGACATCCGATATGGGATCAGATAATGTGAAAAAGGACTTACTCTCATCTTAAAGATCCTTCTTGTGTTCCGGGTCACCATGAGCGATGATGATCCTATACTTACCTGTCTCCTATTTTACCTCCTCTCTCATACCTATCAGGCAAATGTCGAACACTTTAAAGCGCTCAAGCTAAAATACTTACGTATGTATGTGCTCCTATTGAAATTGCGGAAAATTATTCAGCTCCTAATTTTAAAGACCTTAGCCTCCAAACCGGTCATCGACCATAAACAGCCGTAACATAATTATGCCAAAACCTAATCATAAAAGCATACATTACACGACATTGTTTTAACCACAAATTACTTCATTATCATTACGTACGTTCCGCCATTTACTCGTGATGATATTTTTTCGAATGACCGCAGACCGGCCAATTTAGGAAGTGTCGAGTACTGTCGAGGGTCGCTGAAAAACTTACGGATAATTTGACAAATCTTGGAGCCAAGGTCGTGGTACCCGGAAACAAAGGTGATGATTATCGGAAAATATGGGATATTATTGTATGTAAAATTATTATGTTTATCAATTATTTTCAAAATCACGTCACCACCCATAAGTTCTGTATAAAGAATAAAATATTAGTAGGAAAGATAATTATAGATATCCAGGGGGGCCGATAATTTTGAGTCTCACGGCGTTCGCTAATTCTTTGTTTAGAAAATTGTCACTATTGAAAATAATAGGCAATTCACCGTTTTCAACCGGTATTTTAGTGAAAGTGAGACTCTAAAATCGGCCCCCTGATCTTAAAATAAGAGTGCGTGCATGAAGAGTCGTGTAATATACATATGGGAAGCACCCAATGCATAGAGAGATTAAGTACTTTCTAAAGTAATTTCAACGATTTTTTAGACATTTTACAAACAAGTAGGTACATACAATGTAGCCAATACAGTAAGTATCTATTTTATCAATACGCCACGCCAATTCTATTAGTGTTATTAGTACCACTGTCAATTCGGACAAAAACTTTAAAGATAATCTGACTGATCTTAAACTAACCCAATTAGGTACTTATCATAACGAATTTAATGGCTCAGTAGCAAATTGAGATCAAAAGACAGGAAGACACCAATCCCGATTTCCTTTCATACCTAGACAAAATAGTACTATTCTATTCTCGAACTCGAATTGGAATTCAACTGTACGTTTTCTAAATAAGGCAGATTGTGACATGGCAACGTTTGAGATACTGAAGCTACATTCGGAATCATAAATGGAGTATAGAGTATATTGCATAGTGTGGTATTAGAGTTATCAGTCAAGATTTTCGAATGCAGCGCCATCTATTATTATGTTACGACAACTCTTCATGTGACTTTCCATGCCTAAAGGTTCCTTATAGCACATAAAGCATGTGGACCATGGAACGCCACATATTTATGGCGGGATTTTTAAATATGTTTGATGTAATCGTTCATCAACCAGTCACGTAAATAACTATTTTTACACGGACTTATTTGCCAAAAAAGATGACAATAAGAAAATTTACAATTTAATTACATATAATTATCCATAGAATGTCGTTCGCTAGTTTGCAGGTGGTACTGTACAGTGACATCTAGCGAAAAATTTGGACATCAAAAAATATTTATACATTTTACGACATCTAGCGAAGAACTTGCACTACGGCATATAATTGTTTTTCACGCCCTCTATCGTTGAGTTTCCTAAACATATCCTAAGTACATCAGATTTACTATTTCCTTTGACTGAAAACACTGTGGTAATACTATATATGTTATATTGGTTTAAACTTTAATGGATGGACAGCCGGTACCTACAAGAGATTTCAAAGATCTAAAGAATATAGAAACGTATGATCATTACATTATGATCAATACACAATTACACACAGTAAACCTTTGTGGTAGTGCAATGATGAATACAAACACAAACAAAATTAATACCAAAGATGCGAAGACCATATTCTTATAAGTAAATTAGTAATATACTTATATCTGTCTAACTCAATTCCGATCGACTGACTCACACAGTTATTTCCACATTGGTGGATGCATTTTTAACCATCTTCGTAAAGAAATAAAGTATTCGCTTCGGTGGTCCAAATATTTCGATGAAAGCAATAAAGTATAGTTTTTTATTTATCTTTCCGACACACGCAGATCTGATTCCTGCGGCTTGGAGATTTGTTTTATTTTTAGCGGCAAAATCTTGGGCCGTTGAACCTTGAAATTTCTTTTGCATGATGCATTTAGATAGGTACTGCTTTAACCGTTTTTAGGGTTCCGTAGTCAACTAGGAACCCTTATAGTTTCGCCATGTCTGTCTGTCCGTCCGTCCGTCCGTCCGCGGATAATCTCAGTAACCGTTAGCACTAGAAAGCTGAAATTTGGTACCAATATGTATATCAATCACGCCAACAAAGTGCAAAAATAAAAAATGGAAAAAAATGTTTTATTAGGGTACCCCCTACATGTAAAGTGGGGGCTGCCAACGTGTGATATATTGTTGGATAGGTATTTAAAAATGAATAAGGGTTTACTAAGATCGTTTTTTGATAATATTAATATTTTCGGAAATAATCGCTCCTAAAGGAAAAAAAAGTGCGTCCCCCCCCTCTAACTTTTGAACCATATGTTTAAAAAATATGAAAAAAATCACAAAAGTAGAACTTTATAAGGGATTTCTAGGAAAATTGTTTTGAACTTGATAGGTTCAGTAGTTTTTGAGAAAAATACGGAAAACTACGGAACCCTACACTGAGCGTGGCCCGACACGCTCTTGGCCGGTTTTTTTTTTTAATATTTTGAAATACCTGTACCTACACTTTTCTATAGTGGTGAATTGGTGATTCTTTCCGCTGAGATTGAGTAACGTGTTTGATGACCTGCTGCGAAGCTATCTATTCTGATCCAGATAGCAGAAAAATATATTTCATACACATCTTGAACCTATTTTGTTCTAAGGAAAATATGATAAGTCCGTAAAATGCGCTCCATATATGTTGGCTTCGTTAAACAAGGATAACATAATCGAAATTGTTTCCAAACTTTTTAATGTCTTCTTTTATTAGATAAATTGTACATAATCTTCACTTCCGTGTCGTCTAAGACACATCCACTTGACCCCGATAAACGTTTTCAGCGTTAACATTAATTAAGAAGATGAGTGCTTTTTAGAGAAACTGCACTCGACATGTAGGTCAGAATCGCATCTGGTTATTTCTAGATACTCGACAGGGGAAATAAAATTAAACCACTGCATTGCGACCACCCGCTCACCGTCCGTGCACTTAAAAAATTATACTCGCGAGTACATATTATGTCAAATATTTTGCTAATATGTTAGTTTGCTCGCGATAATGTCATCTTAAAAAAAAAACAATTTTACTGCAATAGTCACCCGTCATTCAACGGGAATCCAGGAAATATAACTCTTGGTTTATAGTTACAAAAGATGCTCAGCGAATCAATAAAGTATGATGCCACCTTGTACAAAACATCGCAAATTATCTCCGGTTGTGGTGTAGGTAAGCTTTGCCTACAAAAAGTCACAGTAAAAAACCTTAATTTGGCTGTGAAGGTACCTAAGCGGTGTTGATTTCTTATTTTCGTAATGTCGTTTACGTAGCTGACAGATTAATTAAGATACCTAGCAGTTTTGCGTAGAATAGGTATCAGTTAAATGTATTGTGAGTTAAATGTACGAGTATGGTATACGGTACGAAAGTGAAGTAACCGGTAGAATCATAACATGATTCGTATAATGCAATCACAATCGTAACTATAGTTTGAGAATAATATGTTGTTGATAGGGCGCAACTGTGGATCGTAAATATCGACGGTGTAGGGCTTTACCAAAATTAAATAGTATGCAGCCGTTGCGTTTGATTTAATTTCCATGTCTGAATGCAATCTGATAATCTCATTTCATTTGTGATAGAAACTGTGCAGTGAGGAATATTGTTGCTGAACCCGCATTTGAAAGGCATATTCTTGACACTTTCAACTATAACTACAGTTTGGAAAGGACTGCTAAATGTAGGTACGAGTAGGTACCTAGAGCCCGTTTATACGAATGGCGCTTAATGCAGGATGGGCGTTATCCATCAGTAACTTATATTTACGTCGATACTGAGCCTGCAGCTCTTATAGATAGCTGCATTTATCATCCCGACGTTGCATTTGCATGTTAACTGTAAAAAGGCAATAAAAAACAACTCGGCCGCTATCGTCTGATATTTACATTATTAAACGTTGCACTTCGGCTTAAAAGATAATCATAACAGAGCCGAAGTGTTCGGCCTCCTCGCCGCGGTATCATTTCATGTCCTTATCTCAACTAGCGATCACGAAATTACTTTATGCCTGTACCTGCACTGAAAATTATGCAAAAATGCAACTTAGTATCTTGGTAACAAACTATAAGATGCGTTTGTAACTCCGATGATGGCAAAGCTAATTTTGCTAAGAGCATCAGTACACTTGTGGATGTAAATGTGGCAGCATTCTTCGCAACTTAGTTGGTCGTGCTCGTGACTCGCTTTCTTTGGCAGGACTAGTCTTTAGTAGCGATCGAGATAGGGAGGCACTTAGGGGAAGAACTAGAATTATGCTTAAGGATCATTGATGGTATGTGACTTTGATTGATTTAGTTAACGTTTTTAAACCGGCATGCTTAAGTAGGGAACATCTTCCAACAGGCTTAGTGAGAAGGAGATGTCATCCGCAATAAATAGTTTCAAGTCAGCATTCTTTAACGAGCTGTGACTATACCTGTATGGTGTTGGCTTCTTCTAATAAGCAAACTTCTCATCGTGACCATTTTGATGTTTCTCAACAGGTTTTTATTTTGATTTATGATGGGACACATTAGAAACTTGCAACTTATTAGATAGTTAATTTATTCACTTTACTTGTAGGTTGTAACCTCGTACGATTATATCTTTAAAATGCCTTAGTAATGTGTTTCTGTAATATTGGTTTTTGTCCAAATCAAGAAAATATTCTGGGTTTAAAATTTAGATCGGCACCTTCATTTCATAAATGAATGCAAATTTAGGCATATTATTCAAATGACGCACAAAGAAAGCGTACTTACACTCGTGTAGATAAATCAGATGCGCTGACACCTAACAACGTCTCCGTGCGATGATTCAATTGCATTTTCATTTGCACTGATGCGCAACGACTGAATTATGAGCTACACCAATATAGTAATTATATGCGATAGGAATAACCGAACCAATGATACTACCTTCAGAAAAAACTCCTTTATTATAAGAGCCACTAAATATTTCAATCAAATTTGATTTGATCATGACCCCATCGATCTGATCTGTGACAGTTTTACATCAGGACGCAAACTACTGACCCAAGACTTCTCCCACTGTTAACTCTCAAATAACACTATAAACAGGTTACTGCTTTTTTCCTTTCTTTTATTGTTTGCTCTCAATCATTGTTTAAACTCATATATAGATATGTATTACAAAATCTTTAAATATATTACACAATTTTCTGTAATTTTGCACGCATGTACTTTGCCCAGTTTCTATCTGTGGAAACTTGTTATTGGCTCGTTTTTTTCTATGTTATAAGCCTTATAGCAACTTTATCTGTGAGTTCTCTTAATAAATAAAATAAAAATATAGTCCAGGCCAAAATAAACAGGTACCTACACTTTTAGGAGAAGAAGATTTACTGTTGCAGTCGTCTCTAAAAAAACTCTCTAGCTAAGATTCTCATTATTAAAAATAACTAAAATCTAGTTAATCGTGCTATTCACATTCGAGAAGCGAAAGACACCAAAGAGAGCACGACCGTAGTTGTTCGTTAAGATGAATCTTGAACGTTAAAAGGGTTTCAAATGTTTCAATGCAAGAGGGTTGAACTTTTTGAACTTTTCATTTCATCACAATATCTCGAGAATGTAACTGTAAACCATTACGTTGTAGGTATATGAGTTGTATCGTGCAATAAAAGGTAGGGGGCTCAATTACCTACTTAGGCACTTTTAGTACCTAACCTACCAGACTCCTAAATAACTGTAGGTACCTACCGTAAATCCGCGCAATGGCGCATGCTAGTCCAGTTTAGAAATAACCGGGAATGTGATGTGTCACGTCATTATAACAGTTGGCGGAATGCGAATATGAGATCTTCGCCTTCCCTGGTTCCGGGGAGAGAAAAAAATGTTGCCTGAAAAGGAAATCGCTCGAGCAAAGTTATATGTGCCGGTGCTTTTGGCTGTATCTTGTGGAACTACCGTAAATTAAGGCCACACTTCCTACAAAACCCAAGTTTGACAGGGATTCATAGAATCGTGTTATCCCTTTCTAATAATTGCTACGACGCAATACGAGCCGAACGGAGCCGGAATCGCCCGATCGGGACAGTGTCCGACCACTGGTTGCGATACAGCCACGTTAGTTCCTTTTTTGGCCGCTGGGTGTGGTCAGCTTATTTATGGTGTAAGTAGGTGGTCTCGTTGGTTTGCCAGGAATCCGTAAGGGAGCAAAAAGGGATTTTGGCGCTAATGAGTCTTCCGTATAAGGAACGGAACCGATTTTACGAATAGTTTTAGTGTTGAACTCTTGTATCTGGCGTTTAGCGGGCAGCTAATAATCAAAGTTACTTACACCTGCCTACTGCCTACTCATTTTAATTTCTATCGCATTGACTATTCCAACAGATATAATTTAACTTGAAAACATACCACAATAAATACCATAAGCAGATTAACTGGAATAGATTTATTTAGTTTATTAACAGGATATAGGAGCGATAACGATGTTCTAAGAATTTATATCTACAGATATTTCTCGTAATGACTCCTAAAGCTTTGGAAATACGTGCATAATCTTACGGGTTGATACAATTTAGTGAGTGTTAGACACAATGTTGCCTTTCTCAAAACTAGATCGCATCGATATGTTCTCAGTTTTCGCCAACAGTAAACATATTCTAGCGACACTAGGATGCATTAAGTTGCCTAATGAATGGCACCTTCCGCAAAGTGTTGGATGTCATAATAAAGTGTGGTGTTTATAGTAACATCGGATGTAGTTTATTGATAGTGATTTTATGTAACGCTGCTGTTAGCTAAATAACTTTCTCCCTTAGCATTTCCCGTAATCTATGCCGAAATATTGAGGAAAATTTTAGATTTATCGTATACAATCGGTACAACACTCGCGCCTCGATTTCTCTATTTATACGTACTTCACATATGAGTAGCACGTAATAGTGGGTACTATACTTACTGCTTACCTATTAGAGTCCTTGTTTTGTTTGTATACCTTTTTGAGGTACGGAACCCCAAAAACTTTTTCCAAATTCAAAGTAAAAACTTTTACTTGGTAATAAAAGCTCTTAATACTATCTTCAATCGCAAACATGATATGATACGTTAGTACGGAATCAATCCATGATTTGAATCTGCTAATCTAAGATTTTCAGACTTGTTTTGCCTATTATAGAAACTACAATTAAGAAAACTTTTTTACAGGTAACCCCAACGACAAGATCCTCTACGGGCGTCCAAACAAGCGTCGCAGCGCGTCATTCCCCGCGCCACGGTCGCTGGACCGGCGTCACTCTCTCCGGATCTTTGGCTCCTCCAGCAAGTATCTGCAGCGCTGCGCGTCCACCCGCAGCCTGCACCACAAGCACAACAACACGACCGACAGCTCCTCGTCCACTGACTACCCTCCCAGCGTCGAATCAGCGTCGCCTAGTAAGAATTGCGGGTGTCCCGTGTAATGTCGTTTACCTACCTATATCGTTGATAGATTATGGCATTTGCCTATTTAGTAGAAATGTACAGACATTCCCATTAACCTGGATAAGCTCTTGTGTACCTGTACCTACTCTAAAAAGAAAACTATGTAGAATGTACATAATACCTACCTAAGTAAAAGAGAAATCGTTGACGAAAAGCATCGATTCAGTCATCAATTATTAGTGTAATAGGTATTTACTCTTTAAATTCAGGACACTATAAAATGTCGCTATCATCCATAACCATGAACACTTCACTGCCAAAATATTTTGTATTGAGCCTCTATTAGAAAGCCAACCAAAATATCAATAACTACCTACTTCTTAAAAGTTCTTAAGCTGTTTGTTTGGTCATCTATCTATGTATGATCCCAACAATTGTACCTTAGTGCGTTTTCACATTATCCGATCCGATATCGGATGTCGGGCCGATTTATTTATTTAGTTAGTTACAAGAACGGTTTACCACTATTATACTTGTACATACATTAACTCCGATAAAACATATTACACATATATCCTATACATTCCATTGAAATCCTTCCGACACCCGATGTCGGATCGGATAGGTAATGTGAAAACGGCCTTAATGTGAATTTACTTGGAATGTTTATTTGATTTCATTCCACTACTACTAAGCGGTTGTTTCAGAAAAAGCGTCCCTGCTGTCCCGCTTATTCAGACGAAGCGGCCGCAGCAAGCAGGCGCGGGCGATGAGCACCTTCTCTGCGCAGTTCCCCCCCACCGAGTGGTTCAACTCCAAGGCGGTGCACCTGCACTGCGTTGCTACGCAGACCAACTCTAAGGTAAGATTAACGCTAATACCTAGAATCTGGTGCCCGTCTTGGTAACTCAAGATCATTCTGTACATTTAGATCGATTTCTGACAATGCGCCTTGACCACCTTGTGTCCCAAGAATTGCACACGAACCTTTTTGGCAATTAGAAAAATACCTAATTATGACCCAGAGCGGATAGAAGACGTAGAAGTAACGCTATTGTTTTGTGTTTCCAGGAGTCACTGCAGAGTCAAACATCCTATATGTCATCTTACTACGACGGTTCAGAGATAAGCAATCGGTCGTCCACGCTCCCGCGGCGACACAAGCGGCACCTGTCCACCGAGTCCGGGCTCGCGGGCTCCGTCCACTACGACCACTCCCCGGTGCGCCACTCCAGCCCCAGCTCTGGCAGCCTGCCGCGCTCCACTCTCAGCAGAAGCTCTACCAACAAAACTATGCTCGACCACTTCGGCTCCCCGCAACGAAACAGCGACCCTAAGCTCAGAGACAGTCCAAGCGGAAGCTTGAGAAGAGTCGATTACTCACATTCGGACCACATCATGTCCACTAGCGGCCCCTCCAGCCTTGAAAGCACTACCACACATCGAACCCCGAGAAAAGATTCCAAAAACGGATCAGAACAAAACTCACCCATGAAAAGAAATTATCACACGAGTGGCAGCAGCGGCCACTCCAGTTTAGAATCCCACATATCAGACCGCACGCTGAAACCGTCCCCTAGTCACAGCAACGCGCCGGGCCTGAGCAGAGCGCAGTCGCTTGTCAAAGTTCAAAGTCTGCAAAGCTCTCCCAAGAGCCTGCATAAGTACAGAAACAAACCACCGATGGTTGGCGGCGAGACAAAAAACAGTAAAATATCCCCGAGAACTTCTCCAAAAAACTGTCCAAGTACCCCCAAGAAAACGGCCACACCACTGCACAACAAAACTATAGGGCCGAAAGCAGAGAGCCCCTCTCCCACTATGATGTCATCCGCTAACGCCAACAACTCTATTACGCTTAAGGTTACCACGAATACGATATCTCAAAACGGGGGAACTAACACTAAGGTTTACGTACAAAATTCACCTGTAAGATCTGTAATCACGTTCGAAAATGGAAAAGTCACTGAAACAAGCAACGGCAGCAATATTTACATCATAAATGATGATCGACAAGTTGTTTCTGTGTCGCAAAATGGTGTCGGGAACCAGACGGCAAAAAACCCAACTGAAACCTCATTCGAAACTTGCGGTGAGAAAAATAATCAGCTTTATCAAGATACAGAACCGATCAAAGTTCAAGAAAATAAGTACAATAAAAATTCAATAAACGATACTGGTATGAATAATAACCGCAAGTTGTCCCTGCAAATTGGAGCTACAAATAATAACAGCTTCATTTACAAAAATCAACTGAACAATTCGAATGAGGTCGCTTCAAACCCTGCATCTCCAGCTATTCACAACAACATAAATAACCTGGACAATACCACAAACAGCAACCCTTCAACTCCAACTAAGAGCTACGATAATATTATTGGATCTCTGGGGAGCCTGAGGTATCAAAAAAACTCTCTCACATCAGCTAATGGCGGACTGCAAACAAATATCAATTCAAATAGCGAGTTGAAAAGCGTCGATTTACTTAAAAAAGCCGCAGCATTACAAATGCTGAACGGACTTCCTAATGTAAATAACAGAATGAGCTCGGACTCTATCGCTAATCTTCTCTCGAAAGGCGTTGAGAAACCCACCGTGTTAGGATCCGAGCCTAACTTGGCTTTAAAGAATCAAGACACGCTTAAAGATATCAACACATCGACGGAGAAGATAAATAGTTTGGAGAATAAACAGAAGAGGTTCAGTCTGAGCCAGGAAAGTAAGAAAGAGAATCAGGATTTCTACAACTTCCCTAGCTTAAGTGACTTGAGCTTTAATTTCACTAGTTTAGCGGCACAGAAGATATTAAAGGGGGTCAGTATAAACAGTGTGGACACACTGGTGGAGCTTAACATGGCGGCCACGACAGAGAAGCAGAACAACCGCGACGTCGCGGCCGTGTGCACCGACTTTGGTCTTGTATAGTAGATTTAACACTTGTTCATTTTGTTAAAATGTAAAATAGTAGTCTTAACATTACAAATATAAGTTAGTTGTGTAACTTATTCATAACTACTTTATAACAAGCTTTAGATACGCACTACACGTAATATTTAGTTCAAGACCTGTACTCATTTTAAGAATTTGTACTCCTCAACATTTTTGAACTATCTTTTACTGTAACCTACTAAAATGGTTTTGAAACTACTAACGCGTCTACGAAACGTAGATATTAACGTAACAATATACGTGTATTATCTTAAAACATAATCAGTACATTCTTAGTTTGTAGCTCACTTTGAAGTAATGGACAATAAAATTATCACCATGTGAGTGAAGGTGGCCTAAATGATGAATATTCCACAAAAAGCTAGTGCCTATAATGTAGTATTAAGATTGAATTTCCTCCACACGGTTACTTCCATTTTCCAAAGTCTTGCACCTTATATTTATCACACCTATTCTATATTTAGCCTACGATTCCCTGCAACAGCACTCTGAATTGTGCCATCACTATCCAGTGTGAGAGTCGAGTACAAACTAGAATACCTGTCACCACTCAGTGAACCAGAGTCCATCCACCATTGGGAATTTATAAGAGTTTAATGAAACAAATGTCATGTTTAAGTGCCATAAATAAAATCATAGTAGAATGCATGATGTAGTTGAGCTGGCAAAAGATTGGTGTTGAAAATTGGTATCTGTAACATTAGATCTGCATGTGCCACTGATTCACAAAATCAAGGAATCTTTTACTTGCAAAGTTGCAAACTAGTTGCTTGCAGTCAAAACTGACATGTTTAAATTGTTTAACCAAACCTCTGCTGTATAAAGATTTGAGTTGAGCGACCCTTTTAAATAGTTTGAACAAGGCCCAAAGTATCACAAACATATTACTGCAACGCCATCTATTCCAGCTGTCAAAATTTGGGATCCAATGTTTTGTGTATTTTTTTTAGTGCAAACTTCCAAATTATGTACCTAAAAGTTTTTTGAAATGTGTTCATAGAGTTAGCTGTAAACATTTTTTTTATTACATTTAGAACTAGTTATGAAGTTCTGAACAATTTAAATAATAAAATGCAAGAAAGTCTTGATTTTGTGAAGCACATGGTCCAAGTAGACACATAAAGGGTAATATTTATTAATTAGGGAATGTAATCGGAAGTCAATGCATAGAATCTAGAATAAGTGTTCCATAACGCCATTTGTAAAAATGTATTAACAATAAAAGTTGATGCTTTTAAACTTTGGTTTTATTTTTTGTCATTAAGATACAGTAAACGGCCATAAAGAATGCACATCGGCATCGGTTTTTCATCTTCGTAGAGCGTTGTCTCTTTCTTGCTTATGTGACGTTAATTGTCTCTTTCCAAAGACAGAACAGATGTGCATTCTTTATGGCCGTTTACTGTACTTTCAGGGTTTTTTTATTTAAATTCAATAAGTGCCAAATTAGAAAAATGGGGAACAAGTAAATACCTAAATGTCTCGAAAAAATATTGAAATTGTGCCGAAGTTATTTATATGAAAAGCCAAAAGTCATATACTTATTATGTGGCAAAATCCGGGTAAAGGGACCTTTTGTCGATGGCGCTTACAGCGTTATGGGCGATGTTCGTGTACAAATACATATACGACGGCGACGCCGCGGGACGTAAGCACCACCGACAATAAGGTCCCTTTACCCAGATAATGTCACATATAGGAATGTACAACTATTACACCTTATGACCACCTCAATAGAACCACCACCACTTAGTGGCAGGTGCTGCCATCTACAATCTCTACATTACACGCACTCTCTCGTGCGCCGTGTGAAGTCTGCCATCATGTGGCTTGATTCAATACTTTAGGCGGCTATGGCTACCTATTTTTTCCCAAGTCCCTTTGGGTAATCCCCATATTATTATCCATATTGTGGTGGTACAAATGGGCCATCTTTTTCAAAGTTGTCCACCCCACTTTTTTTTTGGATTTGGAAATTTTTATTTGATTTCCACTCAGAATCGCGAGCTCTTTCAATACTAATAGGAGAAAAAAAAAGTGTCCCAAGGTTTTTTTCCTATTCCGTTACCATTTTTTCATACATTTTGTATAGTGGTAACGGAATGGAAGGTTTGAATAATGTAAGGAAATCTTGGGACATTTTTTTTTTCTCCTATCAGGATATTCAGGATCGAAAGACCTCGCGATTCTGAGTAATAGATGTGGAAACCAATATATTGTAATATTTTCGCTCAAACACTTTTAAAAGAAAAAGACAAAACATGACATTTACATTTGCACAAGTGGGCAACAATTTTGATAGCCTAATAATAACATTGAACCAGCGAAGCTGTAAAAATTGCTGCAAACAGTGCAGAATTAGCTTGGTGTAACTGCATTAGGCCTCTCTGCCACTGAAAGTGCAGAAAAATCCTTAGGACTCTCAAACGGTCACTTTCTCCTCCACACAATTAATGACAATATCTTATCTTATACTTTTAAACGAGCAATTCTTGTATATTTATTTATTTATTTATACCGACGATCTCGGAAACCGCTCTAACGATTTCGCTGAAATTTGTTATGTGGGGGTTTTCGGGGGTGAAAAATCGATCTAGCGTAGCCTTAGATCCCGGAAAACGCGAATTTTCGAGTTTTCATGAGTTTTTCTTTCGCGTTAGTAAACGTAAAATATGGTCGTTAATTTCGCCGCGCGCGCATCGATTCCGCTTAGCTCAGTCGTACGAGGTCGGTCTAATGTACGCAGATAGATCGTAGGTGTCAGGGTTTCGAATCCCGGCCAGAAATTAAGTTTTTGTTTTTTGTCTTTTTTTTTGTTTTTGCATTTATAAGTTTTTTTATCTAAAGACGTGATATATTAAAATAGAACCGAGCGAAGCTCGGTCGCCCAGATATTCATAGATAAATACGTATGTCCATATATAAGACCTTATTCTTTATCTGTCAATATATCATTTCATGACATAGTTATGTCAATGTCATATATCAATATCAAAAATATTGCATGAATAAATAGTGGTGGTGATTACGTTAATCCCTTACATGGGCTTGAAATAAACAATGGTAATTTGCAATTTCTTGGATACTCAGGGTAACTATAAACACATATAAAGGCCACTAATTGTGTTCACACACATCAGCACCTTTTTGTCAGCCTAACTTCTTAGAAAACCTTTATGACAGATGGGAGTACAAGTTTCTCCACCTCAGGGGATATACTATACTTAGTATTGAGTTGACCGATAGCTGAATTTTACGATTTGGATATAGCCTACCCTACCCTGCCTAACATTACTTGACTCAAAAAATAGTGATTTATTGCCGAAAAGCAGTCTATAATAAGCTATTTCTAATGGCGGTCACTGTCCTATCTCCCATGACTTCGATTTAGACACCTATTTTTATTAGAACTACCATTTTAGACCCAGGCAATGTTAGGCAGGGTGGGCAAAGGTGCAGCATTTGACGGTATGCATGCAGTTTAAAGAAAATTCCACAATCAGTTGTTTGGCGCATAAAAATATAAAACTTTATTAAAATCTATAAGTAACAAGATTAAGTAAATTCACTTAATATTAGTCTATATTATCTAAGAGCAAGTTATTGTACTGTGCTCCATTACGTCACTTACTTGCGAAGGCTCGGTCTCGGTTTGACCCTTTATGGAATTCAACCAATCATCAGTAGGATCTATCTTAACTACTTCAGGGTCAGAACTGTCACTCTTTTCATCTTCTGTGACGTTTCCGCTGATTGCTTCTTTATTTTCTACACATTCAGGCTCTTGCATTGGCACTGCTACAGGGTCTTCTCTAAACTGTTTAGAAACTTCCTCAGATCTTATGTTCACGTAACAGACACAATTATCAGTTCTGGTCAACTGTCTCAGAGCTGCCTCTTCAATAGCTAAATTTTCATCCTTTTCTTTACTCAATTCCTCGATAGTCTTATAGGAGTACATGTGGTCATCATTCGGACTTACGTACTCTTCTAGGGTAAATATACTATTATCAAAATTAAGCTTTTCTAAATCGATTAAACCGTAATTACTTACATTTTCTAATAATGTGGACTCATTATCATAAGAAATATGGATATTTTGAACACAGTTCCTCTTCAGATCATTGTCATTTTGGCATTGTTTACGTATAGCGTCGAGCTGCCTCAGCGTCTTGAGTTCCCTCGCCTTTAGAGAAGCGTAAATACGAGCGAATGACTGCTTTACTGTTGCTTTTAACTGAAACCAGACATACATTTTCTGATAAAAAGGTGTTAATTATAAAATAAACCAGATAATCGTGTTAAATAACTTACGTTTTCAATATTTTGATCAAAATCATCTGGGTCACTCGCCATGTTTACTTAGGATTTTTTTTTAATAATGTTACCAGCTCCAAACACCAGATTCTACCATTATAAGATAAGCTACTCAATTCTACTTTTTATTGAGGGAGAGTGACATAAGCAAGTTTTTGTCTCTTTCTAACCCCCTACTTTCCTAAAATGGGAGTGGAAGTTTGTACGGAGCATACCGCAATTTTTGAATTTAACGCGAGCGAAGCCCTGAGCAAAAGCTTGTTACAAAAATACTTATCAAGTAATAAGATAATTATTAAGTTGTCGATGTTGAGGGCGGGCAAGGTGGCAAATTGTGATTTATATGTCGATTTGTCGATTAAGCGATATTGAAAAAAAAAACTCTCGTCATTTCCTATATCTAAGGGTGTGCGCCCACGGGCGACACAGTTGCTCGACGACTTTTGTATTTGTATGAAAAGTTGCGTCGCCTCGTGTGCGCGCTTTCATACTAAGCCATGGTCGCGACAAAAAAGTCGCTGCCAAAAGTTGGCCATATCAATAGGACGCGATATGGAGCGGAAATGTTAAGGAGACCCTTTCAATTTGGGGAGTAATTATTTAAATATACTCGTGTTACTGACTAGATTTATAGAAAAATATTATGGTTTTAAGGACAACTGAGGTAAAAGATTGAAAGATTCCAATATTGAACCGCGAGCGTAGCGAGCGGTTCAAAAAGTGGAATCTTGAGCGTTGCGAGGGTTTAACACAGTTTAACAGGGTGAAACACAAAATTTTTCACCACACCAACACGAACAAAATACTAACTATAAAAACATCAAATTAAATCAAATCCATAAATTTATGCAATATGTGTTTATGATTCAAAATCATTACTTATAGGTAAATTCTACCAGCCAGCTTAAGACATCAAGTTAAAATTTGTATGAAATTACTCTGCACTCTTGTGGATAAAATGCAATTTTGCTATCTGTTTTTGAATAGCAAGGTAAGCCTTTAACAGTTGGTGTGGTGAAAAAATATTTTTCTACTTGTCGACTTTAATCTGTCAATTAGGACACCACAGACTAAACTATATGTGCCGACTTCTCAGTGTTGGATAGTCTTTGACACTTAGTCAACTCAAGCGCGGATCCAGCTTCGTGCCCAGGGGGGGGTCACGTGGTAATGGCCCAGGCCCTAGAGGGGGGGGTCACGTGGTCTATTTGTATGGCCAACCTAGGCTCCAGGGGGGTCATGACCCCCATGACACCCCCCTGGATCCGCGCATGAGTCAACTATAATATTTCATTACACTTCACTTTAGTTGACTGAAAAAAATTGAACTTCATACAAGTTCTATACTAAGTTGCGATACCTGGCAATTTTTTCTGCATCTGAAACACATTTTTTTTAATCTATTGCGTTATCGACCAATCAGAGACAGTTATTGTTATTACAAACAATTAGTTGCTACTGTTGCTAGGTAATTCGATGTTGATACAACGGTGAACGACGCTATTAACATTAATTTTAACTTGAATGATGATATTTTTCGTCCACTGATGATGAAAATGATGACTCATAGAAAAAGTATTGTATACAATAGTGATATAATTAAGCTTTTCGCTCTCGTACCATACTATTAGGCCACTCAGCAAGCTTCATGGCCTAAATATGGTTCTCAACTGAAAAGCTTTGTATTATATCACGATTGTATAAAATACTATTAAAATCTAGGTCTCGACAATTTTTTCCTCCAGAATTTAACCAATCGGAACGAAATTTGAGTATCTGAACAACAATAAAATAATCTGTGTCAGAGCGTTTAGTTTTTATGGTTAATTGTTATGAGTTTTGAACATCACACCTTTTTTTGCGTCATAATCAATTTGGCCGTTTTTGGAAAAGTTTCGGTGGGCTCTAGCGCCTTTAAAAATAAGAATTTCAAAAAAAGCAAAACGGTCCAAAACAGATAAAAATAATATTAAAATGTGTTGAAAAAAATCATTGTTCTAACTTTAAAAACCAGGGAGGAAATAGTCGAAAGCGTTTGTATGGAAAATTTACCCCTCCTGTTGCGTCTTAACATTACCTTTGCTATGTCTTTATCTACCACATAGTTGCTTTTACTGCACTGGCAACACGAATTAAAAAAAAAGTACTATTGATTTTTCGTTTGACAAGTCGGCGGAAAACATCGTCTGTTTTCTATTCGTAAATGGATTGAAATAATTCGCTTTTATAGATAAATTTGAATTGAGATTGTGTTTTAACTCTAAAATGAGTGAATTAAGACACCGAGGAGGCGAAGGGGATAGAAACGATAAAGCGGACACCGCTGGAGAATCTGACCATGTAACTATGAAATCTTGTTTCTTTCCAAATAGGAAACCAGTTCTAGTTACAGCGTTACTTATATTATTCGTATTTATTAGGTCGATTCGGAGGAAGAAAAGGTGTTGGAAGAGAAGTATGTAGACGATATGGCGAAGAACTTGCCCCAAGGAACGGACAAGACTCCTGAAATTCTGGACTCGGCTCTTTCAGGCCTGTCTTCGAGGTACGCTAGTTATACCTACTCTATGAAGTTTCGATATTGATGAAAATATATTTTGATACATTAAACAACCAAAAATGTTAGGAGATGTAAGTAATCAGTAATTGGAACCCTTTCATTTAATCATCATTTAATTTATTAAAGTTTCTTATTAAAATTTTAAATTAGTTCCTATACCTATCAGTATTAAGTTATTTCAATTTACGTTTTGGATAACAATGGAGTAGGTAGGCCTTAATTTATTTCATATTCATGTTACAAAATTTGTTTTTATTAATTCCTATTTTGTTACCAAGATTTTGTTGATGAATTGAGATTTTATTAAGTTTTATTTCGTCATTAAGGTTCTCTAGTATCTATATTTTCTTAATTATAACAATTATCCTGTATATATCTTACGAAAGTCGAATTATATTACTAAATGTTGGTAACAAAATAGGATCAATTAAAATTTGCTGACATGGCATTGTACAAAGTTGACGGGAATTGCTGGTTCATGCCTTCCATTAATACATTAAAATTTAAAACATACATAACTATACCTAGATATTGTTCTGGCTCGAATGAAGTGACATGAGTGACTAGTTTAATTATAATATTTATATTAGACACTAGTAATAACTTACATTGTAATATGTCATTAATTATTGCCGTGACACTGAATCTTGAGTAGTGGCCTTGAGCCTTGAGTAGTCATGAGTTCTGCCTACCCCGTTTAGGGAATATAGGAATTGATGTGTTTATAACATTAATGTTTTACAATTTACTAATGTCACATGTTTGAAAATAAATGGACATCCATACTAATATTATAAATGGGAAAGTGTGTGTGTCTGTTTGTTTGTCCGTCTTTCACGGCCAAACGGAGTGACTAATTGACGTGATTTTGTAAGTGGAGACAGTTGAAGGGATGGAGAGTGACATAGGCTACTTTTTGTCTCTTTCTAACGCGTGCGAAGCCGCGGGTAAAAGCTAGTTAATAATAAAACAAACCATATCTTAACAGTTTACACAATTTCTTACATGATTATTCATGATTTTCGAGATTATTATTATGGGTAACTAATAATAGATTATTATTATGGGTAACTTATGTAGGGCTATATCTATAGATATAAAGAAATGTACTAAAACAAAAGACATTACTACAACAATTAAAAAGTTAAAAAAGCAATGGGCAGGTCACACAATAAGAGGGAAAGAAAAGTGGTCTAAAACAATAATGTACTGGTTCACTAAATACAAAAAGAGGAAACGTGGCAGGCCAAGAAGAAGATGGGAAGATGAGATAAAGCGTGCAGCAGGAAGTTCCTGGACTACAATAACAAAAGACAGAGACAAATGGAAGGAGTTAGGGGAGGCCTTTGCCTACAAAAGGCATACAGACAAAAACTAGGTAATATAATTATGAATGTCAACAACAAAATGAAATGTAACAAAACGTCTGAAATAAAGGCTATTTTATTTTATTTATTATTTATTTATATGTAGGGCTATTTATCGATAAAAGGATTGTCGATGTTTTGATTTTCTCTAGCACTAACTACTTGACGTTTGTGCCAGAAAAAATATCTAGGTATACCGGGTGCCCGGTAATTAATGGACAACCTTTTAACCACCAAGAGGCCATCTTATACTGATCCAGAAAATCGACTTTAAGGTTTAGTAAAAATCGCCTGGTTTTCGAGATTTTCACACTTTTAATACTACCTAAAATTTTAAAACGTGTGAAAATCTCGAAAACCAGGCGATTTTTACCACCAGGCGAGTATAAGATGCCCTCTTGGTGGTTAAAAGGTTGTCCATTAATTACCGGGCACCCTGTATACATAACACTGGTGCTAGTGCAGTTATTATTAGAGGTTTGTGCAAAATAGGTGTAACTATGTATTTATATTGTTAAAATGTTTGAAATCTTTGAAACAAACTAGCTAATAACTTAATTGATGTTCTCTGAGGCTGAACCAGGGCCAGTTGTATAATAACTTACAAGGTTATTTAATCCTATAATAGTTTTGTTTGTATTAAAGGAAAAGTATTTTTTATCTATATATGAAATGATGGCTTCTAAGGTATGATTGATACAGATGGACAGCTACTAGCTACTTAATGGCAATTCGTTTTAATCTCCATGGTTGTCAATAGTTCTTAAATAAATTGCAGTCTCTTCATAACTAACTAATAGATATATTATTATACAGTTTCTGTGTAATTTGGTCCTATAATAAAAGTTATTCAATTATTAAAAAAAAACTTACTAATATGGCTCTGTGATCCAAAGAGAATCCTAGCCTCTCTTCATAAACCTTAACATATTCGTAACAGAATTTATCCCACATATTTTATATCCCACAAGGACACAAAACTGATTAAGACTGGCAACCCAGGTGTCGGCAGACTTGAAAAGAAAAGCCTCTCTTAAAGCATGAGATTGACTGTAAAAATCAACAGTCTTAGGTATATCCAAGAGGCATACATGTTGTAAACATTTAATCATAACTATAACTTTATTTCACACACAAATAATAAATTACATACATACATACATGTAATCACGCCTGTATCCTATAAAGGGGTAGGCAGAGCACATGAACTACTATGTTTTAGTGCCACTCTTGGCAAAAAGGGGTTTAAAGAAATCCAAATTGTGACATTGCAGTGACAGGTTGCCAGCCTCTCGCCTACGCCACAATTTAACCGATATCCCACAGTCGACTTCAACAACACCCACTGGAAGAAAGGGGGTGGTGAAATTCTTAACTCGTCACCCAGCGCCGGCCCGCGCACTCGATCAGGGTAGAGCGAGATATAGTTTTGGCGCCCCCTTGTTTAAATTTTTTTGGGGTCCGAAGCCAAAACGCTATCCTTATAGATTTGCTGTGTCCGTCTGACACGTCACAATAATTTGGATAAGTAACTAAAATATATGACATAAGTATTAGGTGGAGATATTAAACGCGAGCGAAGCGAGCGCGAAATTTTTTTCCTATTATTTACGGGGGCGGGATTCTATATAAGTTACTGTCTTTCATAGGCCAAACGTACACGAGGTTAAAGCTTTCCTGCGCAGCGTGTTCATTGAGGAGGTCACTAGGAAGAGGCCAAAGACCAAACTCTGGCAAACCAAAAACTGATAACAGTCCGATTTGAAATTCAGTTCAGGGCCAAGGCAAGGCATGGGGGAGAAAAGCAAATTAAAGCAATGGCCAACTTGGACAGACATATTGAAAAGTGGAGAAGTTCGACTCTAATTGCAGAATTTTGGCATGTTTTGGGGTATTTAGATTTCACAGGGTGCTTACGTTCTCGACTTCTAGGCATTTTATTTCGTCATAAGTTTTATTTTTATAATACTAAGAGTTAATTAGGCCAAAGTAACTCTTTCGTCAGCGTCGGGATGCCTTAATGGGCATCGGTGGTTTGCCACTACGTGCCATTCGGTTTCCTAACTAGCTTTAGAGTTCGTTCATCAGCACGCTTACGCTCCTTCATCTTGCGCCTCTCTGAGACATTTTGCGCCTTTGGATTTAAGAGGAACTCCGCTTTGGATTGCGGATAAACACAAAGCGTTTGGATAGGTAACTTTGTCTTTGTCGTTCGGCCTCGCGACAACAACAATTTAGTTCGTCAAGAGCTAGAAACATTTTCACGGCGCCCTAGCCAACAGCTCCCACCTTATGAATGTTGTACATGGTGGCATTGTGGTGCAACTTTTCAGATAATCTGATTCACAATCACAAATTATCTAGATTTTCAAGAGCTGCATAGAATTCATTTTTAACTCCTCTCGCCATTTTGGGCTATGTGTGCGCCCACGCAATGATGATTTTGGCGCCCCCTTGCCATTCGGCGCCTAGAGCGGCCGCTCCACTCGCTCTACCCTTAATCCGGCCCTGCCGTCACCACACGGGAATAATACATTAATTCAGCCGTATTCATAAAATCTTGTAAAATATTACTGATATATCATTAATAATCCTTTTAATAAAGATGGCGGAACTGGGTGATCCGAGGCATCTTCACTTGGCTCATGATCGGAGCGTTCTGCCTGCTCATCTATGGGGGCCCTCTAGCATTGATGATTACGGTAAGCTGATAATTTAGTTCGTTTTGCTTAGTTTCTAATTTAATTGGGCCATTTTTTTCAAAGTTGTCCACCCCACTTTTTTTTTAGATTTGAATTTATTTATGTGTTTTCCACTCAGGATCGAGAGCTCTTTCAGTCCTAATAGGAGAAAAAAAGTGTCCAAAGGTTTTTTTCCCATTCCGTTACCACTTTTTCATACATTTTGTATGGCGGTAACGGAATGGAAGGTTCGAAAAAATGTATGGAAATCTTGGGACATTTTTTTTCTCCTATCAGGATCGAAAGAGCTCTCTATTCTGAGTATGAATCGCGTAAATAATACCCATGTTACAAAAAAAGTGGGGTGGACAACTTTGAAAAAAATGGCCCAATTGGTCATTTAGAATAGAATAAAATAGAATAGAATTAGTTTTATTTGTAAACACACAGGCAATAAACAATATTTTGTGAATGACATATAAGAATAAATTACCACGAAATGGCCTCACCTCACTCAGCATATTGCTGGCGACTTCCAGCGCATTTACACTTATTTTTTTGTTTTGCTTTACTGTCTTTTTTCATAAACTCATAATTTTACATGTTAAACTTATTTTTTATCAAGCAGAAACATCTAGGAGTGATACTATAAGTTTTGAGTCTAAAGGCTGTATAAAATGAAATAGGAATTATTTCGTTTAAATATTGAAGGCATGTACAATTTCGTACACATCCAGGCACGCCTTTGTGGCTTAGTTGGTCAGAGTGCCTGGAGCAGTGTTCTAGAGGGTCGCAGGTTCTAGTCCTGATGGAGGTGTGAATTTTTCCTTTAAAAAATAATACACTTTTAGTGTAGGTATATTTATATGAGTTTGGTGATTGTCACGAATTTGTCTTTTATCTTCATGCCTAAGAGTTGTAAAGAAATACATTACAAATTATAATAATTAAATTTTTACATTAAAAAATAATCGGCCTATTTATTCTTACCGTCATAACAATGAACTAGATAGTTAAACTCGGCTGTACAATCTATTTTTAACTGGAGTGTTTACTGTTTGTTAAGAGGCCGTCAATATCAAAAAGTAGAAAATCTAAAATTGGTAGTTTTCTACGTCCGGTTTTAGTTTCAGTATATACTTATTGATAAGAAAAGCACTTGTTTTAAACAGCGCGTATTTTTATCTACAAAATCAGTAGTTAACATCAAGGAAAAGTTACTCCCTGAATTAATTATGATTTTTTTCCTGACGCTAGTTTAAGAAAACCCGCAAATAGTGCTTACGTCTGAGTGAGCTGAGCTCAATTTTGTATACTTTAGGCTGCTAAAATTGATGCTGTCGCATTACTTATATCCTAAACTAAAAATTCAGTAGTTTATATGTGTGTTATCATGCTACTAAAATACAGTAAATGGAAGTTAAACGACATCAATATTTGTCTAAAAATACTTCGAATCAAATGGCAATTACTTCGAAAACCTTTTAGGCAAACAAAAGGCTTTCTTGATAATTATAAACTTTAAGTATGTGTATAAAAAATAGTGTGTAATACAAATCAGGAAACACTTCCAATTTTAGATACATACTTACTTAAAGTTGTAACTAAAATGCGGTCGGCCCCTGTCGGCATCTTCATAAATTTGAATATGTACGACCGTGTTTTAGTTTTAAAATAATGTTATTTTATAAGCTAGATAACTGGACTACAGAATTATTACCTTTTCATATTTTTCCTTACAAAGAAAACGAATAAAATCAATGTTGAATATAAACTTTCGTAAATTTTCCATACAAACGTCAAAACTGCGAACAGATTCTATTGAGTCAGACGCCCGATCGGGCTCGTTCGAAGCAGACGTGTCGCCAAATTTGCTCCAATGACATTTGTTTTTGACACTGGAAATCATATACGGATACAAAAAGATTGCCAGTGCTATGAATGTATTCAAAAGTAATAAGGTAAATAAATATCGTCACGTCTAAAAGAGTCTCAGTTTAAAATCGTTTTTTTTTGTGTTGTTTACTACTTATTATTGTTGAGAAATAAAAAAAAATATGTAACTTTAATACAATGATAAGAAATATAGGTATTTTTTGTCTTCTAAACTTTATTAAAATGAAAGAGTTTTAAAATTAATTTTAACTCGTTGGACTTTATTTTCATTATACTGGTCACATTATTCAGTGTGTCAGTGTGTGTAACATTCTCTTTCGCGAAGAGACATTCAGTGTGGCGTATGAAAAAACTAACAGAACTAATCATTATAATTATATTCTATAAACGATTATTTACGTAAATGGCGAAATTATTAATTGTAATAATATATTATCTTATCACAAAATTGTTCTGTATGACTTACCTTCTTACGTTCAATATAATTTTTAAATGGTGTTTGCACACGGGGCACGTAACCTTAGATTCAGACAACTTTAAATAAATTTTGAAAATTATTATTTTAATGAAGAATTCTATATATGGCAACAATTTTACATGTAAACTGACTGTCAACCTCTGTTCATACATAACCTCAACCTTTATCTCAGTGCATTTATAACGGATTTTATAATGGCTAAACTGATCAGGAACAGTGAATTATTTTAATTCATTCGGAAAAGGGTTTAACCATTTATAATTAGAATAAACGAAGCACTGTTTTTTTACACCAGAGTTGTTTTGATTTTATATGGTGTTTGCACAAATTTATTTTGAAAAATAATCGGAGTCAATTGGTGTGAGATGGTAACACTAACACTAAATTGACACTGTCCGCAATCTAAACACGCGGCAGCGTGTCAAGCCAAGTTCAAGGTACCGAACTGGCAGACAACATCGTGTGTAATATTACACGAACTATTTGGAGCCTCTATGGGCGTCCTCACAACAAAAACTATTTCACATAAACGTCTTAAATTTGGCTCTTATATTGATATTTGTGACATACATATTATGTGCCTGTCGTGATTGTTTCACCGGATGGTCTGATCGGAAGATTAGACCATTTCGTTGGATCTCCTTCTTGTTTATGTCTTATTATTTGTAACGTTTATTTTGTGTGTGTGTTAACGAAAAAATTAATTATATTCTATTTTATTCTATTATAAAAGTTATAAGAAATGATATTTTATGTCATCAATTGTCATAAAACATTTTGAGGACTGCCATTGAACTTGGCACCCGTTTAGATCTCACTGCTTATGTCGTTGACGCCAACAACCAAGGCATATATAATATTGGACTTGGCTCATATTTCCCTTTTTTGGTTTTGATGGGATTTTAACGTTACAACTGATCTTCAGTGAAACTATAGACCTGTCTTAAGTTCCTCTCACTTAGGTCACTGACCTCTTCCAGTAAATTGCGGTAGTGTGCGAAAAGTATGATGGTGAGTGTGACGTGCGTTAGTGTGTGTAAATGGGGTAATTTGACAGATACTGAATTTTTACCCATCGTGACGGGCTCTTAATTCCAAAGAGTAGAGACAGATATCACGCTTGTACGTCGTGAATCAGTGAATTAAGTTCCTTTAGTTCCCTATAGGTATCTATGACTAATTCATCCCTTTCATCATCATCATCCTCCTTGCATTATCCCGGCATTTGCTCAGGAGAGCCTGGGGTCCGCTTTGACAACTAATCTCAAGATTTGGCGTAGGCACAAGTTTTTACGAAAGCGACTGCCATCTGACCTTCCAACCCGAAGGGTAAACTAGGTCTTATTGGAATTAGTCCGGTTTCCTCACGATGTTTTCCTTCACCGAAAAGCGACTGGCAAATATAAAATGACATTTCGCACATATATTCCGAAAAACTCATTGGTGCGAGCCGGGGTTCGAACCCGCGACCTCCGGAACGAAAGTCGCACGTAGGTACTTACCGCTACGCTACCAGCGCTTCCGACTAATTCACTCTATTGGACGACCGGTCTGGCTCAGTCGGTAGTGACCCTGCCTGCTGAGCCGCGGTCCCAGGTTCGAATCCCGGTAAGGGCATTTATTTGTGTGATGAGCACAGATATTTGTTCATGAGTCATGGATGTTTTCTATGTATATAAGTATGTATTTATCTATTTAAGTATGTATATCGTCGCTTAAATAGCAACCATAGTACAAGCTTTGCTTAGTTTGGGGCTAAGTTGATCTGTGTAAGGTGTCCCCCAATATTTATTTATTTATTCATTATTTATTGGTAAGAATAAGGTATATAAGTACCTTTTTTGCTTTAATGCTAACGAAAAATTATAAGCAGCGAGGGGTTAGAAAACGGAACTTACGTGAACAACAAAAATTACCTCACCAGCGCAAGGAAAGTACTAACCCCCTTATTCATAAACGTTCACTAAAGTTATCACGCCGATATAGTTATTTGTTATACAAGGGGGCAAAGTTGTATTTTAACGCTGAGTGTGGAATTGAAAAACGAGCAAGTGAAAGGATTCTATAGTTGAACCACGAGCGAAGCGAGTGGTTCGAGAATAGAATCCTGAACTTGCGAGTTTTTTAACACACGAGAAGTAAAATACATTTGCACCCGAGTGTAACACAAAACTTTTCCCCTCACTATAGCGAGGAAACTACAACGCAAAAAATGCGTTTACCACTGCTTCCAGTAGTTCCACAGGTGGTAAATCATCATTATTACTAGATTCACCTACTTTTATCAATTTTAAAGCAGTTAATTTGACTTTATTCAAGGTCAAATTACTTTAATGCGTTTTTACCCGCTGGTATTAAAGGACAAAACACGTGTTTCCGAGCTAGTGAGGGAAAAGTTCGTTTGTCCCTTTCCGATGCATCGGTGTGATAGAAAGGGACAAACGAACTTTATCGGCTTGATAACTTTCTTTAAATATTAAACATTTTAACCCACGTTTTATTAGAGCTCTAAACAATCTGAAAAATACTTAATAACCGGAAATGGCACAAACCGGAAATTTCGTTATTTTATCAGCTGCTATTTTTAACCCCCGACGCAAAAACGACGGGTTGACACAAACATGTTATATATAACGACGCAAAAACGACGGGTTGACACAAACATGTTATAACGACGCAAAAACGACGGGTTGACACAAACATGTTATATATAACGACGCAAAAACGACGGGTTGACACAAACATGTTAAACATGTTATAAGTTTGACGTGTCTGTCTGTGTGTGTGTCTGCCTGTGGCATCGTAGCTCCCGAACGGATGAACCGATTTGGATTTAGTTTTTTTTTGTCTGAAAGCTGAGTTAGTCGGGAGTGTTCTTAGCCATGTTTTATGAAAATCGGTCTACTATGTCGCGGTCGGGGTTTTTTTCAAAATTTTAATTTTGTGGTTAGGTTATTATTAACGTAGTTTTATCATGTGCCGGGTGTATATGAAGATCCACATAGTCCATGCTTTGAGAGTCCTTAAGCTTCATTTGCAACAAGGAAAAATTTCTAGGCTGCTGTAGAACCTTTTCACAGTAAACGTCAAAGTAAATTCTATGGCAAATAAAGCATGGTGTCAATAAGACACGGTTCTAGAGTGACCTAGGATTCAAATTGGTTGACCGGCCTTAACATTCTTGTATTTATATTCATATTATTTTGTTCATATTCTTTTACAGTTGATATTCTACCTTCATAGACTTACTCATAAAGTTTATATTACAACCTAATACATATTAATATTATAAATGGGAAAGTCTGTGTGTCTGTTTGTTTGTCCGTCTTTCGCGGCAAAATGGAGCTACGAATTGACGCGATTTTTTAACTGGATATAGTTGAAGGGATAGAGAGTGACATAGGCTACTTTTTGTCTCTTTCTAACGCCTCACTTCCCTAAAAAAGGGGGGGGGGGGGGGGGTTTGTATGGAGCATTGCGCATCATCGGATTTAAAGCCGCGGGCAAATGCTAGTTATATCATAAAATTAATCATATTGGGCGGCCTGTTATAAATATCGATTTTATTCAGTTTGTCTTATGGCCCCTGTACACATATGGCCAACGGTTTCACCAACCCCCTTGGCCAAGCGTGTAGAGGGCTACTTGGCCGTAAGTTGGCAGTTGGCGCTTGCGCTTGCCGGCCAACCGATTGGTGTCGGTTTTTTGTCCACACATCAAAGGATCTTGGCGCCAATGGCCAACTGCGTTTACACGTTGGCGCTTCATTCAGTTGGTCGTCAGCCGTCAGAGAGGACAGTAGTGAAATATTTACGAAAATAATAAGTTTATCTATGCCAATAATAGTGTAGATTTTAGGAAATAAAATAACCTTGCAAATGTTTAATGTATTTCCTAAAAAAGATAAATGTTCTTATCAGAATATTCAAAAAATTGTTAATATTTCAAATAATTTAATTTTACTACGGGGTTATTATTTTTTAATCAAATTTTTCTGACAACGTCTATGACCTAGAATTTCCTAGACTTTTATATTCCACGTCCATCTTTCATGAAGAGCCAATGCCAAGTGATTGGTTCGCCAATGTGTAAACAGCGGCTCTTATCTTGGCCAAGGGGTTTCACAAAGGGCTGGTGGAACCGTTGGCCATATGTGTACAGCGGCCATTAAAATACAAAATTTAAATTCGTCAGGTGACTAACAAAGTTCATTAATTACTAAAAATGTTGAAACAAGAATCGACTTCATTCCATAGTAATATGGTTCACTATAGCTGCTATAACTATAACTATGAACTTGTGGTGTCACTTTTGCTTGTCACCTCACGAAATGTTTTCTTTACTTCCACTTCCACGGATTATGCTTTTTTATCGGAAACTTAATGGTCGGTCGGTCGGAAAATTAATATTAAAATAATTATCCGGTCGGGGTCGGTTTATCACGTCAGCCCAGATCGCTTTTTCTTTAGTGTAATGGTATCTATTTCAGTTTAAAATAATTATAGTTTTAATTGTACTATGTATAAGGTACAAGTGGCGGAACACAAGTTTAGCGCTGAGTGAAATGTGGAGGGGATAGCTGCGCATGGGGACACATACCCTTCACCCCCTGGTAATCCCCTGAGTGACCTGTTTTCAAGTTCTGCGCAATAACTGTCAGCGCTAAAGTTATGTGCCGCTTGTAGAATATTTATATATATTATTTATTAGATGTTGTTTTACTTATTTTGCTTGCTCAAACCAAAGACGACCCAAACTAAATAATTACTTCAAAGAGTTAAAATTAGCCTTATTTTTATTTATTTATAGTCCCCTTCAATTTAATCTCGGATTCTCTCTAAGGTCATTTCGTTGCATTTTTGCGTTTTAAGGTTATAGGTTTTATACAGACGATAGTTGTTTTCTGCAGCTGTTACGGTCCATAGGCTCGGTAGGCGCATACCCATGCTTTTATTAATTATTAAAAGGCCATCATTTTCTAAGTATATGTGTGCGATTGTGTCTATCAAACATATAAACCGGGTCACTCACGTGTAAATAGTCGGAAAACACTTGACATATTTCGCGCTCCGTAACGATTGTGTCTAATGAGGAGGCACACTGATATGTTATCCCGCCAGGCGGCGCCTGTGCAAGTGTCTAGGAATGTTACTGTCAGTTATATTTATGTGTGAAAGAGAAAAAAAAATGACTGACCAATTTTCATGTGTTTTCCGTGAAAATATAATATACCTAGATTGGATTGCTGCAATTAAATCGCAGACGGGATGTTTTTCGAGCGTTTCATATGCTTTGACTTCGTTACTACCCGAATCACGTAAGAGTGCCATGATTTTTGTTTGTTGAAATTTCGCGGTTTTTTATTAAATTGAAAAAATTTCACGTGATTCTTACGTACAAATGTTGCTACCGAAGTCGAAGCGGCTTAAACGCTCGGAGAAATAAATACCCAAAAATGCTTGCAAAGAAGAATAAACCTTTATTTATTATCACTTTTGTCCCAGGTCCTCTGCGTGCAAGTGAAATGCTTCGAAGAGATCATCAACATCGGGTACGCTGTATACCGGGTGCACGGCCTGCCGTGGTTCCGATCACTCTCCTGGTACTTCCTACTCACGTCCAACTATTTCTTCTATGGAGAGAATCTCATAGACTACTTCGGAGTTGTGATTAATAGGACGGTGAGTTTTTAACATAATATAGCTTATTGGAAAGGTTCGGTGGGGGGAGACCTGGCGCTAAACTTATGCCAAACTCTTGGTGTTCTTTAAATGGAGCCTAAAATATTTGAAAGCGTTCAAATGGTCCTAGTTCATAGTTTCAAGCTTCACTCAATTGTCTCTTGGAACCTGCCAGTGGTTCGTACACTTCGTACCAGTTCAACAGATTTTTTAAATTAATTTTTCAAATTTTAGGTTAAGATTAAATTTTATATATTCATTTGGTCCAGTTTTAGCAAAACCTGAAATCTAATTATAAATCACATTTCCATCGCAGACTGTTCCGCATGTTTTATATAGGTCCCAGTGGCGGCTGGTGAAAATTTCTGCTAGGCAACACTGAGCAAAAAGAAACCTACCTAAACATTAGGTACTTTACTAGTAATTAATTTTAGGCAACCCGGTGGGAATCGGTTTGTATGGACCAGCCGCTGCTGATAGGTACAATAAAATCATTTAAATCATAATTTCTATTGGAATAATGAATATAAGTATAACCAGGTTATCTAAACTATAGCCCTAGTATATTAACAACAATAGTGAAGAGATCAACAATGTCAGATGTGCACGTGTAGGTCCCCGATGTCACGGTTATTATAGCTCATAAACCTTCTCATTTACACATTTTTCAATGTTTTGTGATAATGCATGGTAATGATATTCCCATTATAATATGTTACATCTTTGCATTAAATCAGTCTAATATAGACAGCCGTGGCATCAGTGTTGATTTGAAATATCATAATGATCTCAAAGACATTTATTTGGTCAGTCTTATTTAGTTTGAGTGTGGCACGCGGGCAGCTTCTCGATCTAATGTTGCCACAGACTGAAAATTCAACCCGAGCTCTGACAAACCGGATCCAAACAGCCGATAACACCCCCGATCTCTTCGATGGAAAATTCGCTAAAAACGTCCTCCATTTACTCAGCAGTGTAACCAAGAGTGTAGCCAAAACCATGGGCTCGGACAAGGACGTTCTCGATCTTTTGGATAACAACGTTCTAATTTCAACGCGAAGGAATTTTGTGAAAGATTTCGAATCCGGCCGCCACAACGAAGACTGCCACCTCAGCAGCGTTCAGCTCATTACAAAATATGGACATCTAGTGGAGACTCACGAAACTGTCACTGAAGATGGATATATCCTTACTCTGTTAAGGATTCCCAGCGACGGCCCGGTAGTATTCCTGATGCATGGAGTGTTCGGAAGTGCTGATGATTTTTTGCTGTCGGGTCCTGAAAACAGCATCGCGTATTTCCTGGCGAGGGAAGGCTACGATGTGTGGCTGGGTAACTCACGCGGCTCCAAACATTCTCGGCGACATCAGTACCTAAAGCAGTCTTCGGCCAAATATTGGGATATATCCTGGCACGAGATTGGCTATTACGACCTCCCAGCTATGATAGATTACACTTTGAACAAAACGGGCCAAATGAAGTTAAGATACATCGGATACTCACAAGGCAGCACATGTTTCCTGGTGATGGCATCCGAGCGCCCCGCGTACAATGCGAAAGTGTCTCTTATGATCGCATTAGCACCTATAGGTTTCTTGTACAACGTGAAGTCTCCCTTTGCGCGAATGTTGCATTACACTCCGATAATTTTAAACATGTTCTACTCGAGTGAAGGTAGTAAGCTTTACATGCAACGGGTGTGCGGGAGTGGGGGATTAATGGAGTCGTTATTCTGCCAATATGTCGTGATGTTTGTTGCTGGATTTAACCTGGAACATTTGAACGCAACATCCCTTCCAGCAGTACTCAGTCACTCGCCAACCAGTTCATCAGTGAAACAATGTGTACATTATGCGCAAAGTATCGTATCGGGGAAGTTTAGGCAGTTCGATTACGGCGTTGCCGAGAATATGCATCGCTATGGGTCTCGCGACCCGCCTGATTATGAACTTGAAAATATAAACGCACCTGTCGCTGTGATATACAGTGACGGAGACTGGCTGTCTGATGACCGCGACGTCGAGAAACTCTTGAGAAAATTGCCAAGAGTGGTCAAAACCCACAAAATTGAACGTGAAAACTTTACCCATCTTGATTACGTGTACTCCAAAAATCCAAAAGATTTGATTCATAAGCGAATAATCGAATTGTTATCTCGATATTAATAACATTGATTTTAAACACGTCTGATGCAAATGTACAAATAATATTCTTGTCATTTCTTTGTAAGTCTTATGTTACTAACTGTTTTTATGCAAACTAAACTTTGTTTAAAGTACGATCACCTTTATCAATGCTAAAAACGGATACCTACCCCTTATTCATAAACGTTCACTAAAGTTATCAAGCCGATAAAGTTCGTTTGTCCCTTTCCGACGTATTGGTGTGATAGAAAGGGACAAACGAACTTTATCGGGCTAGTCGGGTAGTTTTTAGGGGGCTAGTCTTCACATGCTAGGGTAGCTGCTTAACATGAGTCGACTTGAATGTTTTTTTACCATCTAGGTACAAGTTATAAAATGTAGTCTTTAATTTGAATTTGAACTCCGCAATTGGACAAGTATGACGTTGTAATTGTTATTATAGATACGTTATCAATCGTACGATGCATTTTACTATATTGTGAATAAGTGTGACGCTTAAATTATATGACGATAACGCTTTCATTGCCAATATCATCTTCGTTGACTCATTACCGACATGGATCTTGGCCTCAGACACTAGACTTTGCCATACGCTGTTCTGTGTCATCTGATGCCATCCTGTCACTTGAAGGTCACACGACCTTATTTTTACTAGACCGACACAAAATGACCTGTGTGTGTACCTTGTCCAATAATAACACTAGTCAGACTAGTCTTATAGACGTGACACCCATTGTAGACAGGAATTTTTAATTTTAAAATTATGACCGCTTGGGCAAATCATAATCGCACTCTCAATAGAAATAGTCGTTAGTTGTCTTTAAATTGAGTGTGAATCAGTAATATTTCATTTGTATACATTATAATGAATACTTTCATCCATACTAATATTATAAAGGGAAAGTGTGTGTGTCTGTTTGTTTGTCCGCCTTTCACGGCAAAACGGAGCAACGAATTGTCGCGATTTTTTAATTGGAGATAGTTGAAGGGATGGAGTGTCATAGGCTACTTTTTGTCTCTTTCTAACGCGAGCGATGCCGCGGGCAAAAGCTAGTATAGCTAGTATTTTAGCGAAGAACTTCCTGCAAAAAACATGTTAGTCATGTTAGTGTTATCATATATACGCGACCCGTTTCGAGGACAGACAAGCGGAAGTGCTAAGCCTAATATTTGGCCCTCCTGGCCGTCGTACGCTCTACGTATAGTAATATATGCACACATACAAACCTATGTAGCGATTTATTTTTTGACAAACAAGGCCTTTTGACATTTAGCATATCAGTCTAATCTTTGTCGCAAGCGCGCCGGTCGCGAAAATGGTCCCAAAATTATTGATAAGCATCGTAATATTTTCCATTGGTTTGGTCCATGGACAGCTCGTTCAGCTACTGTTGCCTCAGGCACTGAATTCATTCAATGGTGCAATTGTCAACCGAACCGAGTCTGTAGAATAGAATAGAATAGAATAGAATAGAATATTTATTTGTATTAATTGTACATCGTCACATTCAACAATATATAAATATTAAATAAATATTAAATATTAGAGATCCTCAACAATATTATCGATGGAGAATTCTTCGCGAAATTGCTCAGATTTCTGACTAGTGTTGTCCTCAGCGTGGCATGGACCATGGATACTGACAGAAACGTTCAAAACCTCCTGATCGACAACATCAAAGTCTCTAAACGTGCAAGCTTCATTAGAGACTACAACTTCGGCCTCCAACAGGAAGACTGGCGACTCAACAACATTCAACTCATCGAAAAGCACGGTTTTACAGCAGAGACTCACGAGGCTGTTACAGAAGATGGATATGTTCTCACATTGTTCAGAATACGAGGTGACGGTCCAGTTGTCTTTCTGATGCATGGATTAAGCGGAAGTGCTGATGACTACGTGGCATCAGGACCGGAGAGTGGCATAGCGTATTTGCTAGCTAAAGACGGCTACGATGTATGGATGGGAAATGCACGCGGCACCAAACATTCCTTTCGACACGTCCAACTAAAACCATCTCAAGCTAAATTTTGGGATTTCTCCTGGCACGAGATCGGATACTTCGATCTTCCGGCTATGATCGATTACACTTTAAATGCTACCAGAAAAGATAATTTGAAATACATCGGGCACTCCCAAGGTACAACCAGCTTCTGGGTAATGTGTTCGGAGAGACCGGACTATAATGACAAAGTGTCCCTTATGATTGCATTAGCTCCAGTCGCATTTATGAATTACGCACAATCCCCTATTCTTCGAGGATTTGTTTCCGTGCCCGGATTGGTGGAAAGATTCTCATCGAAAGAAGGCAGTAAGATGTACATGAGACAATCTTGTGGTGACGCTAGTGGGCCGTTGTACAAATTATTCTGCGTTAACTTTCTACTCTTCACTGCTGGGTTTAACTTGAATACTATGGACGCGTCAATTTTACCAGTTGTCCTGGGCCACGCGTCGGCTGGTTCATCGGTGAAACAAAGTGTTCATTATGCACAGGAAATCATTTCCGGAAAATTTAGAAGATTTGATTATGGTGTCACTCAAAATATAAGAAGGTATGGTTTCCGAGAGCCCCCGAGTTATAAATTAATGAATGTAAAAACGCCCGTAGCCCTAATTTACAGTGATGCGGATTGGTTATCAGACGCCCGTGACGTTGAAAAGCTAGCAGACTCTTTGCCGAACGTTTCGATACTTACAAAATAGAGCACCAACAGTTCACGCATTTAGACTACGTATTAGGAAATAATATAAAAGATACAATTTACAAACGAATTAAAATAATGTTATCTCAGTTTTAGTAGTCTGTGAAAATAATTGTAATAATGTATTTATTTATACAGAACAAAAAAAACTAATATTCGATCGAGGTTGGTACCTACTGTTAATATAATTATTATTAAGAATATTGCTAAGTGTGCCACGCCATTGTAAGTTCATAAGTAATGTCTAAAGGTAGGTACTTACATAAAATAGTTTCAGCTGTGATTAAATTGATTAAGGTGGCTCGCTTTCCATACAAAAAACATCTACCATTTATTTAGTCACCGCACATTACAACTAAATAAAAATATGCGCATACATCTACTATACATTATCCGTCGTCGCGGTAGTGAATGAAATACATTGTTTCATACAGAAATCATGGACAAATCCTTGTGAATTTTTTATTAATTTTACGTAAATGTGCGTGCCAAATTTTGTGTACAGACACAGAGCCGTCATATTTCGCGCATTTTTAGTTGACATTGTCATCAGTGACATTTGGCTCTTGACAAGTAATTATTTAAAGATATTGGTTTAGTTAACTCAAGCAGACTCAGAAATAATGACGCATTTTGTCAACAAAGATACATATCGTGTATTTCGACACTGCTAATGTAAATCGAAATGTCGTCTCGGTCAAACGACTGACTATGATGCAGAAGATCGTGGGTTCGAATCCGAAGTTTTTTTTAATCATTTGAACTTTTATGGATTTATTATGTATTTTTTATTTTTTTAATGGAATATTTGACTATTACTATATTGCTTTCCTATTTTTTATTTTCATACAAAAATACAATACAATCCTTTATTATGCCTTTGTTGATAAAATAAAATATTACACGTCTGGTATAATACATTATACATAGGTCATAGTGTGGGCATAAGTAGTATTAGTAAAGTATTGCATTTACTGAGCTGGTTGACCTATGTTATTGTTGTGTGAATGTTTTTCTTCAACAACTAAATGGTTAGATATATACAAGAATATGGGTAGCTTTTGCACATTGTAATTTTTCCTCAGTCACCCGTTGACCACGAACGCTGTAAAGTGTTTGAAACATCGGGATGAATTTTAAACTCATTATACGCGATTTAATCCGTTTTCATAGTTTTTATTTCATGAGTAACTATCGCGGTAACTGAAGACAATATTAACTAAATGGTTACAAATAATAATTATCATCAATATAATCTGGTCCAGCCGGCCTACCATGCTTCCAATTTTATCACTTATCCACGTGGATAAGACATCTGTCATTCTCACACTGACATACTTGCTAAAGCGTGACAGCCGTCTTATCCACGTGGATAAGTGATAAAATTAGAAGCATGATACGCCGGCTGGCAGGCAATTATGGTCGCGCGATAAATGATAAAACATCTGGCCGTCCCTATAATCGCACTTACTAATAGTGCGACAGGGACGGCCTGATATTTTATCGTCTATCGCGCGACCATGCTACCCGTGATGTACTAGCTATTGCCCGCGGCTTCGCTTGCGTTAGAAAGAGACAAAAGTAGCATATGTCACTCTCCATCCCTTCAACTATCTCCACTTAAAAAACATGTCAATCCGTCGCTCCGTTTGGCCGTGAAAGACGGACAAACAAACAAACACACATTATCTTTGGTGAAACAACGAATTCTTCCACTTCAGATTATAGAGTAACCAGCTTTTCCCATTTATAATAAACTAGCTTTTGACCGCGGCTTCGCTCACGTAAGAAAGAGACAAAAAGTAGCCTATGTCACTCTCCATCCCTTCAACTAAATCCCCTTAAATAATCACGTCAATTCGTCGCTCCGGTTTTGCCGTGAAAGACGGACAAACAAACAGACACACACCCTTTCCCATTTGTAATATTAGTATGGATTTGACATTATTGTTTATATTTAATTATAATATGTATAGCCCAATTTCGTCGAAAACAGCGTGTTATGTAATGGCGTCGTTGGTGTACAGTCGTCTGTCACGCCGTGAAGGTGCGTTCGATTCCCAGGATTCTATTAACTTTTTGTATTTTTAGGGTTCCGTAGTCAACTAGGAACCCTTATAGTTTCGCCATGTCTGTCTGTCCGTCCGTCCGTCCGTCCGTCCGTCCGTCCGTCCGTCCGTCCGTCCGTCCGTCCGTCCGTCCGTCCGTCCGTCCGTCCGCGGATAATCTCAGTAACCGTTAGCACTAGAAAGCTGAAATTTGGTACCAATATGTATATCAATCACGCCAACAAAGTGCAAAAATAAAAAATGGGAAAAAATGTTTTATTAGGGTACCCCCCCTACATGCAAAGTGAGGGCTGATATTTTTTTTCATTCCAACCCCAACGTGTGATATATTGTTGGATAGGTATTTAAAAATGAATAAGGGTTTACTAAAATAATTTTTTTATAATGTTAATAGTTTCGGAAATAATCGCTCTTAAAGGAAAAAAAAGTGCGTCCCCCCCCCTCTAACTTTTGAACCATATGTTTAAAAAATATGAAAAAAATCACCAAAGTAGAACTTTGTAAAGACTTTCTAGGAAAATTGTTTTGAACTTGATAGGTTCAGCAGTTTTTGAGAAAAATACGAAAAACTACGGAACCCTACACTGAGCGTGGCCCGACACGCTCTTGGCCGGTTTTTTTTGGATATAAATTTCGTATTTTTTATTGACCGAGCAAGAATGGAGAGCCGAAGGTATCAATTTTATCTTAGAGAACCTATTGATATTTTTATTGTCATTTTGATTTTCTATTTATTAAGTTGAGATATAAAACACAACTTTTAATACCCTCGCTAAATATAATATTTTTAAATAGATATTTAAATAAAAAAAGTCCACTTGAGTTTTTAAAGCATTACGTTACTCAGTTAACTATTGCATTTTCATTTACTAATTTAAGATTTCAAAAGCGATTTGAATACCCTTGCTCCATCGAAAATAAACAATTAGAAAAAAAAATCATTCGAATCGTAGTTAAGAAACTAAAATTTATCTATACTTTTTTGGAATTTTTAAAAATATCAGATTAGGATAATTATGTTAGAAATTCTGAGTTCGACGAATCCAAAAATTATTACCATGTAAGAGAATAGGTTTTTAATCTTTTTTGTGGAAAACGCTCAGTAACTACTGTACGAGTACATATACATTTATGTATAATAATAAAACAAAAAATAGTGTCTCATAGTGTTGTGTTCCTGCCGGTGAGTAAGGCTGCCAGAGCTCAACGAGGGTGTGGGGTGCTGACGATGGGAGGACTTACGGAACTAATTTGTTCCGTCTATTGTCCTTTGAGTCGTCGGCAACCCAAACCCTCCTTTGAACTTGTACACTCCTTTTTGCTGTGCACACGCAGCAAAGGGGAGTGTACAAGTTTCTAGTGGGGCGGCAACGCGCATGCGACACTCTTTGAGTTGCAGGCGTCCATAGGTTACGGTGACCGCTTTCCATTAGGCGGACCGTATGCTTATTTGCCACCGACGTAGTATTAAAAAAAAAAAGAGAGAAAAAGTCCTGGATTCGAACCCAGTACTTCCATGCAAATCATGCGATGGCACGTATTTACCGCAAGGCTATTTAAACTAGGGCTCTGGATATTCGGTACTACCCGCCGATCCGTGCGCCCGGCCCCTTAGCCCCGGCGGTGCTAAGCGTCCGAACTACCCGAACCCGCCGAAGTCCGTTCCCGTGTAGTGCCGTTCGCGCGTGTAGTGCCGAATCGGCGTTCGGGGCCGGACGGCCGGACGCACGGACTTCGGCACCGTTCGGGTATTGAACACACGAGGCGGCCGGCGGACCGATCGACTTATTGCCGTGCCGGTTTGTATTTAAAAAATAGGTGAAATTTAATAATTTAGCGAACGAATACGAATTGGTTTTATACATACTCGTTTTATTTGAATCAATAACGTGTTAACTATATTTTTTGCACTTGTTCCCGTTACGTTATAGGCTACTCGTACAGATTAGATAATAATTATGATGATATGTATTCAATACAAATATTACAAACGTATTCCATATAGGTCCATAATTCGCCAGGAACACTAGTCTACTGTTTTTTTTTCAATAAAGTTGCTTAAGACAATTGCGAAAAGTAGAGTTAAATGGACTTTATTTGTCTCTAGGTTAACTAATAGAAGTCTAAACAGGGTATTGGTTTGTGTGAAAAATACTATATTAGTTCTATTACTTACTTGATTGTTTTATGATATTCATGGTGCCTTACTAACTATCTATAGGGACCATACCACCTATAGGTACTTACTACATATATGTACACATGTTGACAAATATACTTCAAAATATTGTCTTCGGTTACCGCGACAGTTACTCATGCAATATCTCATAGTTTTAAAATAAATAAATAAATATTGGGGACATTACACAGATCGACTTAGCCCCAAACTAAGCAAAGCGTGTACTATGGGTGCTAAGCGACGATATACATACATACTTAAATAGATAAATACATAACTATGGAAACGGATTATATCACGTATACTGAATTTACAATTCACCCCGACGTTTCGAACACTTTACAGCGTCCGTGGTCAACGGGTGACACCCATAATTAAGTGTAAATTCATTACTTACAGGCGATATAATCCATTTTATTTCATAAATATCCTTCAAATTAAGGAAATTTATTTGAACTATCGAGTTATTAGTTTTTATCTAAAAAGTTAGTAGAATTAACGTCGCATGAAAAGACAAAGGTAATAATGACTTGTGGGCGGCACAATAACCAATACCCGTGGTGATTTTTTTTTACTGATAATAATGACACTCAAACCTCACACCCGGCATCCCTTTGACATGGACAAACCTTTTGTTTGAAAAGTTCTAGATGTAGCCGCGCTGTTTTACAAATACCTAGTTAAGAATGATATTTTTTTTTGTTATTTTGGAGTGAACTACTTTGAAGTGAATATGTATCCATAGTCCTGGTTCTTAACTTGAGCTAGTCGGATAGGGTGTGACAAAAAGCATGAGACTTGACATGTATATAGATAACTTGCAAACACTTAACAGAAAAAAATAAAAGTACGCAGACGCCGAGGTGTCAATGTTTCCCCTCTTTTCCCTCATTTTTATATCACTATATTCAGTTTTTTTTATATTGTCATGAAAACCGTGAAAGCTATAATCACAATATTTAGGAAAAATATATTCTCCATAAAATTTCCTTCAATACTGTCTGTTAAGGTATAGCTTTAACTCATCATTTTAAAATTATGCTTAAGTCCCCCGCATAATATTTGTGTTTAACTACTAGTGGGATGAGTAGGGGTAGCACTACCGTCTGTTAGTAATATACTTTAAATGGAAATATTGTAGAGAATTTCATGGTACTTCTCCTAAACATCTTTCTGGTAAGTACCTACTCGTAATATTTACATACCAAAACCTTTAATACCTACCTTTAATAGTTTTCGTGAAAATTTAAAAAGCTAAAAATGGGAGATAATAGTGGGGGAAGAGATTGACTCCTCAGCGTGTTTCTACTTCTATTTATCCTTATGAACGTCAAAGCTATGTGCATACCAACTTTCATGCTTTCTAATTTAGGCCACTGAAAACGCGTGCCCTGATATATAATTAATAATGCCGAAAATGGAAAACATGGAAAAAATCGAGTAGTTAAAATTTGTCCCCCAGTCACAATTGCTCCGCTGTCCCTTTCTCATTTTAGTTATTAAGGTTTTATCATTTTTGGTTCTCATATTCGCTTGAACCAAGAACGCGAACGATCATCAAGCATCACTATAGGTCGAGAACGGATCGGACCCGCGGGTTTTTAGAGTCCGTCGATCCGGACGCACGGACTACACGGGTACCCGGACCTTAATTACACGGTCCCTAATTACCCGTTCCAAACGGGCCAGAAATCCGGATTCGTGTAACACGGGAACGGATACCCGGCAACGGGTACACGAAACACGGACGCGACCGGGAGCCCTAATTTAAACAAGCTGTCGCCGCGTGAAATTATCGACTAGAAGGAATACAAAAACACTGTTTGTATGTGTGAGTGGTACTTAGAAATAGTGTAAAATAGTAAATTTATCTACATTAAGGGGATTAACGTTACAATGAGAAGTTGAATGTTTGTTGTAATACGTCAATTTTAATATTAAATGTTCGCGAAGCATAATTGAAAGTATATAAATGTCTGTACGACTCCACAAAAAAAATAAGACTGGTAATTTGAAGATTAACGCCATCTAACGCAGCCTGAGCTTCGGGTAACCTAAGCGAGCCACCTTAACATCAATCCTATCATAATTTTTACGATTAGTCTGCCTATAGCTGTGATTCACATTGATTATTAGTATAATCGCGATATGATGTAAGCAATTAAGACATTTCAATAAAAATGTGTGTCGTTGTTTGTATTTTTTTTATTCCTATAAAAACGGGGAACCTACCGACCTGTATCGATGTAAAGACATGGTATTAGTGTACAGTGCTGCTCATAAAAAATATGAATGATAATATTTTTTTTAGAATCCTTGGTTAAATATTTATTACTCTGACAACAGGCCAAACGATCGCTATGTGCCTTTTAGTAGGTAATTTATATAGCACAAAATCACATAATGGTATCCTTCTATACCTAATACAAACTAAAATACGTTAACTACCCGAGGGACCACGCTTGGTCGTTTAAAAACAATTTACTAGATTGGGTGGATATCATTTTGTGGCCTACTTAATTTTGGTGTATTCTATTAGACGACGATTGCCTAATTTTAAGTAGTACATGATATGCGCCAAAAAAATCGTTTAAAAGTTAATAGTTTTTTTATATATTTTTTCTTGTAAATGCAATCTAATGTGCACTTTAAATCGGAATACTTTAAAATTCTACTGGGACTTATGTGGTCGATAAACCGAAGGTATATAAATCGTATCGTGGAAGAGGGTTAGCAGAGTGGCATATTATTATTTGCATTGTTCTAGTACTGCTACTGTCAAAGAAAAGGATTTTACCCGCTGTTACTATGCATGCCCAATTCGTACAGCGACCTTGACAGTCGGCATCACGAGCGAGGTCATTGTAACAAGAATAACAAGATCCTTGCCGAAAACGTTTTACGCAATAACCGTTTTGTCCACAGGACTATCTCCACTTCCTGGTGACCTACCACCGGTTCATCTCGTTCAGCCTGTACTGCGTCGGCTTCGTGTGGTTCGTGTTGTCGCTCGTGAAGCGATACTACATGCGACAGTTCAGTCTGTTCGCGTGGACCCACGTGGCGTTACTCATCGTGGTGACGCAGAGCTACCTCATCATACAGAACATATTCGAAGGTGAGAACTCCTAGTGTTGCTTTTCGTTCAGCCGTATACTTTATGCGGTTCGTGCTTTTGCTCATGAAGCGTTCCTAATCGTGTCTCGTCGCGTCTGATCGTGGTAACGCAGAGCTCGTACATCATTCAGAACATGTTCGAAGGTGAGATGACTCCTAGTGGGTCGCTGCTCATCAGGGGCATATTTACCCTAAGAGTCTACCGAACCATGGTCCGAGGAGGAAGGTTTTTGGGGCAGTAAAGCAGGGTTTTTTTTTTTATATTTATTACTCACTTTATCGTTACTTGATGTGGTGGCAAAGCTACTAAACTAGTCTGTAGCGCCAAATCCTTAAATTACGCCCCTGCTGCTCTTTCAGTCTAGTTTTGTGTGGTTCTTACTCTGTCTCGTGAAGCGTTACTTTATCATTGCCATTCAGAAAATAAGAATAAGATTAAGTTATTTTATGAATCAGTTTTTCCTGGTATTCTGCGAGCCTGCTACAATATTTGTGTAGTTATTGAAGATCTACAAAAAGTGGTTTCCTTAGGACATACACCGCTGGTTACGGATACACTACGTACAGTAGTCCAATGTTTACGGTCTAAATTATCTCAATATCTGTTACCATTTCCCTTAATTGCATAAAGGTGTCGACGTCACAATCCGTACTCACCTACCGCGTTGGCGCGACCATTTATCATGCAAAACGGTAGTGCGGCGTGCGTGAATAATGCTCCGTCATTTGTCTTCCAGGCAAAAGAAGTAGAATAATAAAATAAGTGAGAAGTTTTTGTACAGATTTTTCTAGGCCAAGCAGGTTATTTAAGTTTATACAATAGGTACGTTCTTTGCCTATCTCACCTAAAACTATTAACACCGAGGTCACCGAGTATGTATAAGCCGATTAACAGCTCTTAGGTATATACTGTTTCTACTCGAATTGTTATTTTTATTGTAACAGGTTAAATTAGAACAACATCAGAAAATAAGTTAGGAGTCACACGAACCCGCGCTATAAAAATGCTCCTACGATGGGTACTATTTAAGTATAACATACATTTCGTCACTACTTTGAAAAAATCTCGTATCACACGCTGCTCCTCAAAGTTAAAACGCAGTAAGTCTATATGCATTGGATACATACTTACTACATTTTTCTTTTCATTGACAGAAGAAGATACAAGTTTTTTTCAAAGTAGTGACGATTTGTCTATGAACATTACAAGTAACATAACTTAAAATTAGTGTTCGTTTACTTGCTGTCACTATTTCTAGCAGGGAAAAACTACCAAATCCTTTGTAAAGGTTAATTTTATTTCACTTTTTTTAAATGAGGCCGTAACTTCAATTTATTCGTTAACACACACATTAATTAAGTATACCTAATTAAATTGGCGACGACCTTACAATAGGTCATCTTACTTGTTGATACTGTTTAACCTGTCCGAATGACTCATTATAGTCATTATGACCGCCAATTATACCTACGCTGATAAAGTTATCGGTCAACGAACCCTAGTATCGTAGGATCGATTGAAGGTGTACGTTATTTCATTCTTTGATGTTTATAGGTTGTTCAGTAAATGAATATGCTAGTTTTCTGCTTTGAAATTGATAAAAGTGGGTTAATCTAGTGATGAAGATGTTTTACCACCTGTGGAACTACTGGAAGCAGTGATAAACGCGTTTTTTGCGTTATACTTTCCTCGCTATAGTGAGGGGAAAAGTTTGTGTTACACACGAGTGCAAATGTATTTTACTTCTCGTGTATTGAAAAACTCGCAAGCTCAGGATTCTATTCTCGAACCACTCGCTTCGCTCGTGATTCAACTATAGAATCCTTTCGCTTGCTCGTTTTTCAATTCCACACTCGGCGTTAAAATAAAACTTTGCACTCTTGTATAACAAATAACTATTGTTCTTAGAATATGCTAGTGTTTGATTAGATTATCATGTTTTAGGTTATGTCTCATTCTTTGGTACATTCACCATATAGGTATCGGAGCAGTCGAGGTGCTTAAATATATCTGAACAAGCACTGTAATGCCAAGATAATAGAGGCGCGTTCTATATTTGTGTGCACCTTAGCTGCTCCGATATGTCTGATGGCAACCGTACACAAGTTCATAATTATTTTATCCTAAAACTATGTATCAATGACCTACCATTAAGCACGAATCATCATTGCATTCTTTTTGCTGATGATGTGTCTGTTGTCATATCCAGTGAACACAAAAGCAATCACACAAACGATGTTAATACAGCACTTTCTAATATAATAGACTGGCTAAATATAAACAGTTTGCAAGTAAATTTTAGCAAAACCACATATACTCAATTTTGGAATGGGTATGGAGAAAAACAACCAATGACTGTTACATATGATGATCAACAAATTACTGAGTCAGATCATGTCAAATTTCTTGGAATAGTGGTTGATGATATGTGTCACTGGAACCATCATATTGAAGGTGTGTGTAAGAAATTAAATAGTTTTGCGTATGCCCTTTGGCGCTTAACTAAGATTTCAAGCCAAAAAACAGCCGTCCAAGCGTATCATGGCTACGTGGCATCTAGTCTGAGGTATGGTATAACGGTATGGGGGAACGGCTCAAATATCCTTGGATTGTTTATAGCTCAAAAACAATGTATACGTGCGATTTGTGGTGTGTCCGTATTAACTTCATGCAGACCATTGTTTAAAAAACTAAATCTGCTTACAGTACCTTGTTTATATATATTTGAAATGTGTGTATTTGTAAAATGCAACCAAACTTTATATACAAAAAATTATGAATTCTGTAACTTTAATACGAGGTACCCTAACAGACTCATATGTCCGAGAACACACACAAGTTTATATAAGAAAAGTTGCTATCCTATGAGCATACTTTTGTATAATAAGCTCCCAGACACTATCAAAGGCCTTACTTTACATTTGTTTAAAAGAAGATTATTTGAATGGCTAAATGAACGGACTTTCTACTCTGTAAAGGAATATTTAGACTACTAAACCGCTAAATCTGTGACATCTCAATTAATTAATTTATTTATATTCGATAATTTGTATTGTTTTGTATATTAATATTTCTATGTAGATATAATCTAGCTTTAGATAGGTATTATTTAAGTGCATGCATAGTACTAGACCTAGGTACAATCTGAGATTTGCATGTCACTGTGTGACAAGGTAGATTGGCTCACTTTATTGTAAACAAACACCTATGTATCGCAAATAAATGACTTATGACTTATGACTTATGACTTATGACTTATTATCTATGAAATAAAACTATCGCGCCGACCGAAGACAATATTATTAACTGTGATATGGGACTGGGGCATATTTACAATAAGTTTTTAACCGACTTCAAAAAAGGAGGAGGTTCTCAATTCGACTGAATGCCAGCCTTGCGTATGGTTGGGTGGTGCAAACAGGAATAGCAAGGCGATGAACAGGTCTGGTACCGACTACAAAAGTAATTGATTTGTTTATAATTTGGATGTTTAGATTATTGCAATCCGATAAGGAATCTGAATTCAAAGGTTTATTATTTTTTGCTTTTTAGTTTCTCCGTTTTTTGTAACGCGCTTATTTTTGAAGGCGGTTTTATTTTGTACACCCATATTTTTAGACTTGACTGTACTACGGAAGCGTAGTATGAAAACTCTTAATAAAATTTAGAAAATGACGAATACGTTATATATATATATATAATGGGGCATTCCACGAGAATGTCGCTTACGACATGCAATTCTTCTAATACTTCTGAAGACGCTAAGAAAGCGAAGTTGTGTCTGACAACCTTTCATGACTTGGTTAACCAATTGGCTGTATTTTCTCGAGCTTTACGGATTTGATTTATATAGGTCACTATAGGTGCCATACAAGGCAAAAGCATGTCGTAAGCGACTTTCTCTTGGAATCCCCCTAATACGTTAAATCTGTATCCCTTTTATAGTTACATGAGCCGAAATAGGCCAATATGTATTAACGCAACCCATTTTCAACCCCTTCTCGCTTCGATTACCATGGTCCAGTGAAAAAGGTAATAAATACCTAAATTATTTATGGTACCATTTATGCTCGTGATTTTTAACCCCCTTATTCATAAACGTTCACTAAAGTTATCAAGCTGATAAAGTTCGTTTGTCCCTTTCCGACGTATTGGTGTGATAGAAAAGGACAAACGAACTTTATCGGCTTGATAACTTTAGAGTACGTTTATGAATAAGGGGGTAATTCTTCAACAATATAATTTCTATGTTAAGTGGCAAGTTGGTGGTTACGACTTACATTACGATTTGATTCGGATTAGGCACGTTTGATGCACTTGATTTAAAAATGTAAATAAAATATGCACCTTCATTTTGTTTCATCTTATTTGGTGACGTGCATTAGCAACAATATTGCCAATAATTATTACGAGTAATATTTTATCAAACAGCTCTTGATAATTATCTTCGTTGGTATTGATACCTAATGGTGTTTGCCGTCGTTGCGTCATTTATTTGCAAAGGGTTTTATATGTGCTATATATTATAATAAAATGTAGGTAATACATTATTATAATACTCGTTGTAAATACGTTGTAGCAGGGGTGTCAATTTTTGACCCGATAACCAATAGTAGGTTTTTCCATTCGTGGGCCGGATTAGAGATTGTTTGAAGACCTTTGTCCTAAACTAAATAACATTTGGATATTTACTTGCCTTATTGAGACATATGTTACACAAAAGTATCCGCTGCCGTGTGTAGATAAGTAAATAGGTATATGTTGATATTCTGAGCTTGTCATAAATTGACGTAGTTTTGCAATAGGTATCTGGCGGTTTAGCACAACTTGCGTTTTTCCGCGCGAGCGCAAGTTGTGCTAGACCGCCTGATGTCATTAAAAAAGACTTATGTTTGACAGACAGTTAAAATTTTTGCCACAGATTCGTGTGAATTGGTTTTACTACCAGGTACATCAGTGCCTCTTCGTAATAAAAGTATAAAATAAATTATATTCAGCTATACAGAACTATCAAAGAGTGTCCATTCAACCCATCAACACCTAGCACACTATTCAACGGACCTGTCTAAACACATCCCGTCGCGTCGCAAGATAAACAACCCCGCGGCATTGTCACGGCCGCGAAGCCTTTCAGTATGTAGGGCGGGCTTACGCGATGTAGGCCGTGCTAGTGTAGGTTTCACACAGGGGTTTCATTTTGTCGCTAGATTTTCTTTAGTTGAATGATACCTTTAAGCAAGAATGTTATGTCTCTGTAGTCTCTGTACTATCTCTTCGAATGAACATTTCTTAAATAAAAAAACGATTTCTCATTGTCACAGCCGCGAAGCCTTTCAGTATGAAGGGTAGGGCCGTGCTAGTGTAGGTTTCACACAGGCAGTACCGGATCTAGATTTTTTTCGAGTGGGGGCAAAAACAAAAAAAAAATGTGGCGCTCTTGGACTTGGCGCCCGGAGCATGGGTCCCGGCTCGCTCCCCCCTAGATCCGGTCCTGCACACAGGGGTTTCATTATACAACTCGAGAATTTATTTTGTTTAATGATATAGGTCTGTCTTTTTTTTCTTCAAAAACGATAAGATATTGTCACGGCCGCAAAGCCTTTTATAACATGCAGGGCGGGCTTACGCGAATGTAGACCGTGCTAGTGTAGGTTTCACACAGGGGGTGTCATTTTTACAGCTAAGAAGAAGAGAGTTTCTTTAGTTGAATGATATACCTAAGTGTCTGGCTCTTGGAATAATGAATTATTTTTCTATCAAATAATACGATTTGTCATTGCCACGGCCGCGAAATTTTTCAGAGTACCTAGAAGAGCTGGCTTGCACGAACGTATGCCGTGCCAGTAGGCTTCTTCTCACTGGGGATTCATTTTATTTACCACTAGAGATTTGTTGTAAAGGCCGATACGGACTACAACGAAAGTGCAAAATTGATGGGAACTGCACGCGAAGGACACGCCAGTACATGCCTGAACTTAAAATAGTTTTACTTAATTCTTAATTACTTAAGTCTTAATTGATACAAAAAAGCCGTAAATGAATCTAGTAAAGCCGCACCGACCCAAAAATACCGGTCGTCGAACCCCACAATCGGTCGCCTGGATTGGGGTCACGCGGACCTCAGTAAAGGATAAATACGAACCTTTAAATAGGGTTCTAGGTCGATTGAAAAATAAACGTCGGCCTTAAATAGTCAATTATCAACAATCACATTCGAATATTTACTCCGTTTATATGTTGTAGTAGATACCTAAGGATTATTTATATAGGATTTACATACTTCATACTAAGAATCGTACCACGATATTTAGCGCCACCTATTAGATACTATCATAACTACACTGATGATGCCTACAAATTATTATTTTTTTTCAAAATGTGTATTGACGTGATATCATGATTTCAAAACAAAAAAATATATCATTTGTTCTTACAAAACATAAAAACACGCAAAAATATTTGGGGAAAATATATTTTGGGCCACTTCCAGGCTGCGAACAGCGCCATCTAGTTTTAAGCCTAAAAGGCCCATACATTTCAGGGGTACGTTTTTTTTGTATGGGCTCTATCAGTCCATCAGTATTAAAACGTTCTTGGTTGTACATAGGTTGTCAAAAAGTCGTAATAGATTTTATCGCAGTCTGTATGACTGTCTGTGTCTGTATTCTTTTATCGCTGTACTTTTAATATAATATGCAACTCATCATTATCATCGAGGTAATCCTGATGACTCTCAACACAATTATTTCCGTTCTCTTATCATCTGTGATAAAGAACTCTGGTTCTTTTAGCCACCCGTCTCAATCGTCATGTCATGTTTATGGATCCAAAATGATTGTCGCCCAATGAGTTTTCAACACTTGTAGAATGGAAACCGCTTGTAATAAGCTTTCCAGATTTCACCAGATGTTAAATTTGTATAATTGAAGACCAAGTACCGCATACGAACTACAAAAAAGAAGTTATTTGCTATTTAACTATGTTTCTCGTTGTAATGTTAAAGGACTCTAGGTATAATTGAAACACATCCATGAGATGTTCAAGTAGTAAATGCAACTTAACGATACAAAATTATATACTAATCTGTCATGAAGCCAACGTAATTCTTTCAAATTCTATAGAACAGGGAATGCCCCAACGCTGAACAATGCGTAGTAAACTATATTTTAAACAAGAGGTATTTTTAGCTCAACGGGCGAGTGATCCTCTAATATGAGAGATTGTTGCGGATTCCATGCAGTAAAGCAAAAGTATTAATATCTCAAGAACGATTATTTATTTTTACATTTTGATTGATTGTCTAATTGTTTTTAGAGTTTGCTCCACTTGTTAGTTTTCTGGTTCTAAAATAGGTAAAGGGCAATTTTGAACTTCATAATTCTACCACTGGGACACCCGATTAAAATCCTGGTCAGACATCCGATAAGTGGAGACGGATTCTAAGTACAGGAAGATGCCGAAAACCTACTTCATATCTAGGAAACAACTTTGTGTAATAAAGTTGTATCCTAGTCAACCGCTATACCGACGATATAATTTTTTTGACCACACCAACTGGTAAAGGCTCTCTTTGCTATCCGAAAACGGATAACAAAATTGCATTTTATTCACAAGAGTGCAAAGTAATTTCATACAAATTTCAACAAATGTCCAAAGCTGGGTGTTGAAAATCACCTATAAATGATAATTTTGAATCATAAATGTTAAATAAATTGATGGATTTTATTTATTTTGATGTTTTAGAGTTAATAATTTCATAGTGTTGGTGTGTCGCTACGCTCGCGGTTCGATATTGGTATCTTTCGCTTGCTCGGGTATCAATTTTGACACGTATTACGGTTAAACAACATCTTTGCCCCCTTGTAAAACAAATAACTATTAAATAGGCTACTTGCCTCCTAGTCAAATCAGCTTCTTTTTAAGAACTGTCAAAACGAATTTGAACGACTTGTTAGTAAGGAATTTATATGCAATTGAATTGAGTGACGTCACGGTCAACTCAGTTACTTTATATATTTTTACCTGACTTATTAAATATAAATTGGATTTAAAAATAACTTCTGTTCATGTTTTTCTTATAATTATCTGATGCTTTATTTCGTGCATGGTATAATAGTTATTTGTTATACAAGGGGGCAAAGTTGTATTTTAATGCCGAGTGTGGAATTGAAAAACGAGCAAGTGAAAGAATTCTATAGTTGAACCACGAGCGAAGCGAGTGGTTCGAGAATAGAATCCTGAACTTGCGAGTTTTTTAACACACGAGAAGTAAAATACATTTGCACCCGAGTGCAACACAAAACTTTTCCCCTCACTATAGCGAGGAAACTACAACGCAAAAAATGCGTCTATCATTGCTTCCAGTAGTTCCACAGGTGGTAAATAATCTTTATTACTAGATTCACCTACTTTTATCAATTTTAAAGCAGTTAATTTGACTTTATTCAAGGTCAAATTACTTTACCCACTAGTGGATAAAATGCGTTTTTACCCGCTGGTATTAAAGGACAAAACACGTGTTTCCGAGCTAGTGAGGGGAAAAATATTTTAGTTTAACTACAGTCAAGTTCCCTATTCTGTACCTACTTATCAATCCATTCGCCTACCGAAGTAATGGATTGGTGTTTATAGCACACTATGAAATACATATAATTTTAATAGAAAATTAGCAGTGAATAGAGGCATAAAACCAAGCAGTCACAAGTAGGTTAACGGACGGCGAAGCGATTCAAATTGATTGCCCGATTGTGCGCCGGATTCAGTCAGGTTGCTTATTACTAGGCGGCTATTGCTCGTTAACACATAATGGAGTAGGCACACAGGCATTGCCATTTAGATCGTCTAAAGTGGCTTCATTCATATAACTACTCGACGTATAAATTCACCTAATTGTTGCCATGGTTACGCATAGATCACTCTCCTAAAGTAGAACAGTTACATTTGTCGTAGAAATTCACCTGATTGTTGTCATGGTAACATTGGTAACGTATAGATCACTCTGACTGATGACGGCATTTAAATTGTAATTATTGTTGCTCATAATCGCTATAATAATCATTTTATGATGGTTAATTTGTTATGAGCAGTTTTCCATAATGTTCCATCGAATACTCATTATACTCAACCTGTTCACATACAAACAGTGTTTTTGTATTCCTTCTAGTCGATAATTTCACGCGGCGACAGCTTGTTTAAATAGCCTTGCGGTAAATACGTGTTATCGCATGATTTGCATGGAAGTACTGGGTTCGAATCCAGGACTTTTTCTCTTTTTTTTTTAATACTACGTCGGTGGCAAACAAGCATACGGTCCGCCTGATGGAAAGCGGTCACCGTAACCTATGGACGCCTGCAACTCAAAGAGTGTCGCATGCGCGTTGCCGCCCCATTAGAAACTTGTACACTCCCCTTTGCTGTGTGTGCACAGCAAAAAGGAGTGTACAAGTTCAAAGGAGGGTTTGGGTTGCCGACGACTCAAAGGACAATAGACGGAACAAATTAGTTCCGTAAGTCCTCCCGTCGTCAGCACCCCGCACCCTCGTTGAGCTCTGGCAGCCTTACTCACCGGCAGGAACACAACACTATGAGACACTATTTTTTGTTTTATTATTATACATAAATGTATATGTACTCGTACAGTAGTTACTGAGCGTTTTCCACAAAAAAGATTAAAACCTATTCTCTTACATGGTAATAATTTTTGCGTTCGTCGAACTCAGAATTTCTAACATAATTATCCTAATCTGATATTTTAAAAAATTCCAAAAAGTATAGATAAATTTTAGTATCTAAAGAACGATTCGAATGATTTTTTTGGAGGAGTAATTTCGAGAATATATTATATTTAGCGAGGGTATTAAAAGTTGTGTTTTATATCTCAACTTAATAATTATAAAATCAAAATGACAATAAAAAAATCAATTTGTTCTCTAAGATAAAATTGATACCTTCGGCTCTCCATTCTTGCTCGGTCAATAAAAAATACGAAATTTATATCCAAAAAAAAATACAAAAAGTTTATAGAATCCCGGGATTCGAACGCAGTTTCACGGCGTGACAGGCGACTGTTCACCAACGACGCCATTACAATAACACGCTGTTACCGACGAAATTAGGCTATAGGTATATAATTATTTAAATATAAATAATAATGTCAAATCCATACTAAAATTACAAATAAGAATGGGTGTGTGTCTGTTTGTTTGTCCGTCTTTCACGGCCAAACGAAGCGACGGATTGACATGTTTTTTAAGTGGAGATAGTTGAAGGGATGGAGAGTGACATATGCTACTTTTGTCTCTTTCTAACGCAACCGAAGCCGCGGGCAAAAGCTAGTACAGCACGGGTAGCATGGTCGCGCGATAGACTATAAAATATCAGGCCGTCCCTGTCGCACTATTAGTAAGTGCGATTATAGGGACGGCTTGGACCAGATTATATTGATGATAATTATTATTTGTAACCATTTAGTTAATATTGTCTTCAGTTACCGCGATAGTTACTCATGAAATAAAAACTATGAAAACGGATTAAATCGTGTATAATGAATTTACAATTCATCCCGACGTTTCGAACACTACAGCGTTCGTGGTCTCTGAGCTAAACGGGTGACTGAGGTAGTGATGGGTAGGACATCAATTTCAAATGAGTTTGTATGAGTACCTCATTTCCAAAAATGAGGTGTTACAATGTCTTACTTCAAATGAGGTGAGGTACTGATCTGTATATATATATAATTTCTAGCATCAGCTGTTTGACAAAATCCATCGGCAACAAAAACTAGTATGTGTAGTTGTGTACTAGGTAAATATCCTTTATACATACTAAATTTCATTAGTCATAATGAGTACTTGAACATTTAACAAGAGAAAATAGATAAAATTAAAAAATATTTCAAGGACTGTCATAGAGGCCTGCATAACAACTTAATTTGATGTTTTTATGGAACTAGGTCTAATTTTGCCATTGAATAATATTATTTACAGTTTGTTCCATTTAAATTACTGCTACAAATTACAGTGGTTTCATATTATTAACAGCTTAATAATAACATACTTTGATTAGCATAGTTACCATAAAACTGCATGTTTTAAAACAAACTAAAGTTCGTATTGTTTTATAATTAGTACCACTTTTACATAAAAATAACAAACCTACCACTCCATGTGTTTTAAAAGCAATATGATAGTAATTAAAAACACCATCAACATTCGCGACGCCGGTAAGTCTTTTCAGTTCAGTTTCACTATTTTTTTGCACACAAATGACACTAAGGCAGAATCACAGGTATATTTGATTGTGTAAAAGTTGTCACCATTATTACATTTTGGCTCATTTATTAGTATTATCACTGTAGGACAAAACTAAACTTTATGCAAATATTGCTAATGCAACTAAGTACGTACAAACTAACTTTTCTTCTGTAAACTGTCATTACTGTCAACGTCAACCGCCTGTGAATTACGTTTCGTGTCGGATTTATTTATCATTCTATTGAATTAAGAAATGAATTATTCTTTCTATTACTGATTAAATACTTAATTAAACTACCATGCTTCACATAATTTATATTATATTTCGGTCAGTAATCTTGTAATTGTTTTTAAGCAAGCTTCGTAAACGCATCTTCGCAGTGGTTGGCCCTCTGTGTTGGTATGCTTGGTATTCCGAATATTCAAAACACTTGAGTTACCATTTCAACGTCCAGTCTAAGAGAGCTCCCTGATTACACATAACAATAGCCATACAAACTCTATTGCTGCGGTAGATCACGTTATACTGGTCAATGTGTTAGCACAATAATAGCTATCAAAAAATTCAAAAATGAAGACCTGCCGCGAAAAACAACATTTTGCATCTCAGCTGCATTTATTCATGACTTCACAAATGCGACAGAGACAAAAGATGTGGTTCACGCGAAATCGTCTGATTTTTCGCGCGATTTTTGCGAGCAAGTTAACTATTCTGGGATCCAAAAGGCGTAAAATGTATGAAAACTTGCGGCGCATAAGATTGTTTTCTTTCGAGTCATGTGTAACGTATTTTTGGTGAGGCAAATTTGAAGCCCGCGTGTGTCTGTCTCACTCCCTCTTATGGTAAACGTAACTATCTGTTTCACTTTGAAAGGATTTTTGAAGTGTTGTTGTCACAGTGCCTCTTCTGTCTTTCCGGTACAAAGCGATTTCCGGTACAAACGAGTCAAACGATACATTTTATTTTATCGGTGGACCTTTTGTCCCGGCCATAAGGTCTGTAGTTCGATAACTGAACGTGTGGTTGATCACTTCATTTGAGGTGTCGACTCTCGCGACGGAGTTTGAGGGCCGCGTCTGCCGCGAGGCGTGCGAGTGGATGATGAGTTTTTGACGTTTTGTGACATTTGAAGTATGTGCATGATCTGTGAGGAATGAGGTGTTTGTGTTGCTACTGTTGCGAGCGAGTATTTGAGGGCCGCGAGGCGCGCGTGTGGATGATGAGTTTTGACGTTTTTGTGACATTTGAAGTACGTGAATGCTTTGTGAGGCGTGAGGTGTTTGTGTTGCGACTGTCACAAGCGAGTAAAATGAGGTGCGGTGAGTTGAAGTGTGATGCAATACATTTTTGCCGTGTGAAGTACTGCGACAAATTAACAATATGAGTGGTACAAATGAGGTGCCTCACGAGTGAGGAACTCAACACTAGACTGAGGAAAAATTACAATGTGCAAAAGCTACCTACATACCTACATACATATTCATATATATAACTATTTAGTTGTTGAAGAAAAACATTCACACAACAATAACATAGGTCAACTAGCTCAGTAAATGTAAGGAAGTCAGCACATTACTAATACTATGCCCACACTATGACCTATGTACCTGACCTGACGTGTAATATTTTATTTTATCAACAAAGGCACAATAAAGATTGTATTGTATTTTTGTATGAAAATAAAAAATAGGAAAGAAATATAGTAAGTCTTTTTTAATAGAATATTTATTCTATTAAAAAATATAAAAAAAACTTAATAAATCCAAAAAAAGGTTCAAATGATTAAAAAAGACTCCGGAATGGAACTCGAGATCTTCTGCTTCATAGTCAATGCGTTTGACCGAGACGCCATTTCGATTTACACTAGCAGTGTCGAAATACACGATATGTATCTTTATTGACAAAATGCGTCATTATTTCTGAGTCTACTTGAGTTAAGTAAACCAATATCTTTAAATAATTACTTGTCAAGAGCCAAGTGTCACTGATGACAATGTCAACTAAAAATGCGCGAAATATGACGGCTCTGTGTCTGTACACAAAATTTGGCACGCACATTTTCGTAAAATTAATAAAAAATTCACATGGATTTGTCCATGATTTCTGTATGAAACAATGTATTTCGTTAAATACTGCGACGATGGATAATGTATAGTAGATGTATGCGCATATTTTTATTTAGTTGTAGTGTGCAGTGACTAAATAAATGGTAGATGTTTTTTGTATGGAAAGCGAGCCACCTTAAGTGTGTAGCACAACAGTGTTTTCTATAATACTGTTACGAGTAGGTACTGTTTTCCCATTGGTGGTGGGACAATATTATAAAGCCAGTGATACACTATCCCGCGACCGGTGACGAGTCAAGCAAAGTCGAGGAAATGTGATACACACTGGCCACCCGTGTTACACTCTTACGGTTATTTATTTATAACAGGAAAAGTTTATCCATCCATTAGGACTTAGGACTCTTTTAGTATCAATACCCATATCCTTCAAAAACAAGACAACAGTAGTTATAGGAGATAATCAAATCGGGTCACTTCAGAATGCAGCCATTGATAGTTGACATCCAATTATTGTATAGCTTGTCTTTTGACCTTGAACATTAACAGCTTTGTAATGACCGAAGGGTAAAATTAGGCATGTTATTAAATTTACAATATTAATGAAGGTTATACAAACAAGTTAGGCAAGACGTAATTAATAATATTATCCAGTTCTCCACGCATTATGCGTGGCGTGGTTGACCTTTGATACGCATTCCGCACAAATTAAAATTATTCCTGGTTGCAAGGCACGCTTTCTTCATAATTATTTATTTATTAAATTATTTTACTATTATTATTATTTAATAAAATGAAACATCCATGCATATCTTCTACGAACAAACCTATTTAGGGTTCATTGAGAATTCCCATTTGAGTTTCATTACGTTGAAGTACTCCATAGTTGTGCTGAATTATATGCGATCTCAACAGTCCGCAATGTAACTAAAATAGGCTAGTTTCTTACTAGTCAAATCAGCTTCTTTTTATGAACTGTCAAAACGATTTGCTAATATGGAATTACTATGAAATACTGAGGAGTGACGTCACGGTCAATTCATTTACTTTATATTTTTCTCTTTGACTTATTAAATAGAAATTATGTTTAAAAATAAGTACTGTCCATATTTTTCTTCTAATTATGTGGTGCTTTATTTCGTGCACTGCATAAAATATTTTATTTTAAGTATAGGAAAGTAGCCTATTGTGTGTTGGCCGTTTAACCCGTAGAAAAATAGGTATTAGCATCCATATGACCTTAGAAAGATCAAAATAGTTTCTGTTTTACAGTTTAACTTATACTTAATAGTACCACGCTGAAAGTGCCGCCCACCCCCTCTCGGTTACCTCACAGTTACCGCCTGTCAAAAACGCGAACAGTCGACCTGTCATATTTGACTCATACAAGCATAGTACGCGTTCACCTACACGGGCTTAGACTGTGTGCTGGAAACGCGCCTCTTTCATATATTTGGTCGCCAGTGTCCGAGGTGTGATAGTACGCAATATTTTCCTAATACAAAATTAATCGTATCTTATTTTTCTCCATAGGCCTAATCTGGTTCATAGTGCCAGTGTCCATGATCATCTGCAATGACGTGATGGCATACGTATTCGGCTTCTTCTTCGGCAAGACTCCGCTCATCAAGCTTAGCCCTAAGAAGACCTGGGAGGGTTTCATTGGAGGCGGTTTCTCCACTGTTGTGTTTGGTCTCGTGGTGAGTACATAATTTCTTACGCACAACATGAACTTATGAAGCTGGATTTAGTGTCGTGGACGTGGACCGACCGCGCGGAGCGATCCACACGACGAATTTGTATGAAGTTGATGTCGTCCGCGCGAACCCATTCACTTTACTCTAAAACGCTCCTTGAACTTTATACATATATAATCCGGCGCGGATCGCTTCGCATGGTCGGTCCGCGTGACACAATCAAAATACTACTGCAACTCGCGCGTATAAAAATGCAAGTCACTGCTGTTTGTGTTCTGGACAAAATGCGCGGACCACTTTGTCTGGCAAACAAAAATTCCACACGGCTTGCCACAAGTGCTTAGCATGGTTGCGTTTGTCTCCGATATAAGGCTTCGTTCCGCACTAGCTAGTATGTCTCGCTTAACTTCAAACTTGGGTAAATCCATTTTCCTATAAGGTTGATTATCTTTTACATCATATTACATTTTTTTATATATTCAACCTTAAAGCAGAAATGTATTTACCCAAGTTTGAAATTAAGCGACACGTATGTTAGTTGTAGAATATTTCTAGTCAGCATTAAGCCGTATTATACTCATAACATTTGATAGAAAACCGAAAACTGCACGTATCTACAGCTAAGCTAAGGTACTAAATATGAACACGGAAAAAGTGCCAAAAATATTATGACCACGCATATAGTAACGCGTATAGGTATTAACTCAGAATGTATGTCGCGGAAGCCGATCAGAAAATCCGTCTGATTGTAGTAACGGCATGTTATGACATTAGCTAAAACCAAATAAATAGGTTCGTTCAGACAGAAACACTGTAGAAATAAGACTTAAAATAATAACTTAATAAGTAATAGGAGCCTCGTGTAATTGGGTGGCTCCGTCGACTCGAGAAACGAGACAACGATGTAACAATATGCCTAGAAATATCATGATCATGATCTAGCGTGGCTGAATATTACGATCGGATACCGTCATGCGTACATAGTTTTGAAACTTTGTATCGCTGTTTATTACCTTGATTATACTTTTAATGGAAGCGACGAAACGAAACGCTATTAACGTTTGTGATTACGCTATTTATAGGCATGTTTTTTAATGATTGATTAGAGCAACCTGTGCTTGTATTTTTACTTACGTTTTAAAATATGCATTATGCATGCACATAACAAAACCTTAAAAAACTTCTAAATATTTGAACTTAAACTTTGTGTTTGTCACATGTCGCTGACACATATTTTTACATTCCCCGATTACTTTCTTATGCTGAATGGGAATATGCTGTCGTCACGTGCCTTTGATAGTTGCCAGCCCCGTTACGAACTAATTGTCAATTTTCTGTTCCAGCTATCGTACATGATGTCCCAATACCCGTACCTGGTGTGCCCGATCGAGTACTCCGATTCTCTGGGTCGCATGACGATGGATTGCGAGCCATCGCCACTCTTCCGCCTGCAAGAATACACTCCTCCACAGTTTGCGCAGCCTCTCATGAAGATCGTGAGTAGTACTAATGTCTTGATATCACTACCTGGTGTGTCCGATCGAGTACTCCGACTCTTTGGGTCGCATGACGATGGATTGCGAGCCATCGCCACTTTTCATCCTGCAAAAATTGACTCTTCCACAGTTTTGCGCAGCCTCTCATGAAGATCGTGAGTAGTACTAATGTCTTAATACCTGGTGTGCCCGATCGAGTACTCCGATTCTCTGAGCCGCATGACGATGGACTGCGAGCCATAGCCACTCTTATTCCGCCTGCAAGAATACACACCTCCACAGTTTGCGCAGCCTCTCATGAAGATTGTGAGTAGTACTAATGTCTTGATATCACTACCTGGTGTGTCCGATCGAGTACTCCGATTCTCTGGGCCGCATGACGATGGACTGCGAGCCATCGCCACTCTTCCGCCTGCAAGAATACACTCCTCCACAGCTTGCGCAGTAGGGTGGAGCGAAAAAACACTTTTCTGGAATTAGCAAACCTAATAGTTATCAATCAATGCCCCTTAGTCTATGAAGCCTTTGTGCAAATTTTCAGCTTTTTAAATCAACATCTTCTGCCTCCGCATTAGGGTTGAAATTTTGAAAATCTCATACAAACTTAAAAATTCAACTTTCAGATAAAAAAAAAAATTCGACTGTATTATGTTTAGTATATGTTATTGATACATATCATTATGAGAAACTACAAAAAGTTGCGAAAATAGCGTCAAGAATGGCCAAAGTTTGTCTAGTTTCAGTACATTCGCCAAAATAGCCGCTAAAATAATGAAAATTGGCGATTTTTAACGCTATTTTCGCAATTTTTGGTAGTTTCTTGTAATAATATGTATCAATAATGTATACTGAACATAATACTGCCGAAAAACATTTTTTATCTAAAAGTTGAATTTTTAGGTTTGTATGAGATTTTCAAAATTTCAAACCTAGTGCATAGGCAGAAGATGTTAATTTAAAAAGCTGAAAATTTGCACAAAGGCTTCATAGACTAAGGGGCATTGATTGATAACTATTAGGTTTGCTAATTCCAGAAAAGTGTTTTTTCGCTCCACCCTATTGCGCAGCCTCTCATGAAGATCGTGAGTAGTACTAATGTTTTGATATCACCACCTGGTGTGCCCGATCGAGTACTCCGATTCTCTGGGTCGCATGACGATGGACTGTGAGCCATCGCCGCTTTTCCGCCTGCAAGAATACACTGCTCCACAGTTTGCGCAGCCTTTCATGAAGATCGTGCCTCTCATGAAGATCGTGAGTAGTACTGTCTTAATATCAGTACCTGGTGTGCCCAATCGAGTACTCTCAGCCGCATGACGGATGCCATATCAAAAGATACTTGTAATAGTTGGGTATCTTCTCTTTCTTATTTATTTATTCAGTTGGATTTTATATTGCCTGACACAGAACAGTGCAGTATTTTTTTCTGCTGTTTGCGTTTTATCTAGTCATTAATCAATAATACATTTTACTCACATTAACGTCACAAAAAACAAATCTCGTCATAGGTCGTCGACGAAGATAGTATAATTGAAAATTAATTTAAAGCTCTATGGCTGCTGTACTCGTTTTTCTACAAATATAGTTTACTAGCTTTTGCCCGCGACTTCGCTCGCGTTAGAAAGAGACAAAACGTAGCCTATGTCACTCTCCATTCCCTCAACTATTTTCACTTAAAATATCACGTCAATTCGTTGCTCCGTTTAGCCGTGAAAGACGGACAAACAAACAGACACACACACTTTCCCATTTATATTAGTATAGATACATTTTTCAGTAAGGGTATAGTAATGTATGTTTGTGGGTTTGAGTTCCGGTGAGGGAATTTATTTGTCATGGTTGTTTTCTATGTATATAAATATATGAAAGTCTAGTACTTTATCCATAACAAGCAATACAACAATAATATTAATTTTGTTTTGTTGATCAAATCGTTGAAATATTGCAAAAAGGCCAGGTCGTACTCGAAACCGACGATCATGTATGACGAACGTTATGAAAGTGAGTATTCTCTACACAAGTATATTAATAATTCGTTTTTGTTCCACAGTTCGGTATGGAGAAGCTCAACATGTACCCGTTCATGATCCACTCCCTCGCGCTGAGCATATTCAGCTCAGTCATCGGACCGTTTGGAGGGTTCTTCGCTTCTGGCTTCAAGCGAGCTTTCAAGATTAAGGTTTGTTTAATTAATTGAGCATGTTTCATAGATAACGGATTAAAAAATGAAGGTGGATTTTTATTAGGGAAGTAATGCTTTTTACTCTCGGTTACTTTTTTACGTGACCATTAAAGAAATTTTTCGCAAAACCAATTGATTAAGCAGTTTAAACGTGAAGTTGAGGTAAAATAATATCTGAATATTTTTTACAGGCCGCATTTTCCTACCGATTCTTGTCAAATGTGGACGCTTGGTAGAGAAAAAAGATTATTTGTTTAATTAGTTTTGTGGAAACTTTCGTGGTTGGAGTTATGAGGGTTACCCACGGAACACCATAGAGGGTTCGGGGCTTCTTCGGGCAGACCGAAAATGAGATGGGATGACTTGAACGCATTCTACCTAAAATAGTGATAAAACGCCGATGACTGTGTCCAGTGGAAAAAGCGAGGAGAGGCCTTTGCCTTTGCCCAGAACTACACTAAAATAGGCTAGTTAAAAAATAGCGTCAATAGGACAATAGTATCAGACAGTACAGTTGATACAAATTTTTTTTTGTCATTCTAGGACTTTGGTGATGTGATTCCCGGGCACGGCGGCATTATGGACCGTTTCGACTGCCAGTTCCTCATGGCCACGTTCGTCAACGTCTACATCACCAGCTTCATCCGCACCGCTGCAACAGGTACTAACTATATTCAATTATTTAAAGGACAAACTGATTTCATCATTATCAATTCATTTATTTGCTGAGATCACAGGCAATTACATAATAATTAAATATATGGTTAGTATTCTACAAAACTAAATTTTCTATCAATGACATTACAAAATTAGAATAAATAAATTAATTGAAAACCATGGAAGCGAAAATATTACTGTATATTACTGTCGCAAAGTTAGTATTTTGGCTATCAAATAGTCGGGCTGTAGGTAACACCAATAATATCATCATGGGCAAACCACACAGGCAATCGCCCGTCTTGCCATCCCCTTGACGGTGTAATAACCACGAATCAAATTTTATTATTAAAAAAAAACACATAGTGGACCGATTTTCATCAAACATGGCTAAGAACACTCCCGACTAATTCAGCTTTCAAACAAAAAAAAACGAAATCTAAATCGGTTGATCACGTCAAACTTATAAGTCTTAAGCCAGGTTTAGACGAGCAAGTTCTTGCTGCAATAAATTGAGCAATAACTTGCGTTTTTGTTTACACTACATGCAATTTTTGTAGCACAAGTTACATCTGCAAGCTGACAAGCAAGTTCTTGCTGGAAGATTTTGCAGGACTGTTTATATTAGCAATAACTTGTGGCAACTTTTGTTGCATCAAATCGTTGGTCTGTTTAGACTACCTGCAATTTTTCTGTCGCAAGTCTTTTTTAGAAGTTATTAGCAAGATCTTCCTGGCAAGTTCTTGCATACGTGTTTAAATGGGATAAGTATGTTGGCGATTATACCACAAGTATTTACAAATTAAAAATGCCCGCTCATAGTAAAATGCGTGCATCTGCGGCGATAATAATAGTAGTGGGGAAGAAAACACGGAAGAATCGGAAGGGGGTAAAAGATTGGATTTTAAGACGAGATGTTATAGGAATACAACGCAATTTATTAATCGAACTACGATAAGAAGAACCTTCACGGTATAAAAAAAATTGTAAAAACTGGCCAAGAGCGTGTCGGGCCACGCTCAGTGTAGGTTTCCGTAGTTTTCCGTATTTTTCTCAGAAACTACTGAACCTATCAAGTTAAAAACAATTTTTGCTGCCTGCTTTTTGCTGCTAGATTAGCTGCAGCAAAGCTGTTTTTAGGGTTCCGTAGTCAACTAGGAACCCTTATAGTTTCGCCATGTCTGTCTGTCCGTCCGTCCGTCCGTCCGTCCGCGGATAATCTCAGTAACCGTTAGCACTAGAAAGCTGAAATTTGGTACCAATATGTATATCAATCACGCCAACAAAGTGCAAAAATAAAAAATGGAAAAAAATGTTTTATTAGGGTACCCCCCCTACATGTAAAGTGGGGGCTGATATTTTTTTTCATACCAACCCCAACATGTGATATATTGTTGGATAGGTATTTAAAAATGAATAAGGGTTTACTCAGACAGTTTTTTGATAATATTAATATTTTCGAAAATAATCGCTCCTAAAGGAAAAAAAGTGCGTCCCCCCCCCCCTCTAACTTTTGAACCATATGTTTAAAAAATATGAAAAAATCACAACAGTAGAACTTCATAAAGACTTTCTAGGAAAATTGTTTTGAACTTGATAGGTTCAGTAGTTTTTGAGAAAAATACGGAAAACTACGGAACCCTACACTGAGCGTGGCCCGACACGCTCTTGGCCGGTTTTTTTTCCTAATTTTGTTTCGATAATCTTTACACTTTGTGTCCCATAATTCTCCATGTTGCTCATAGTGCGATATCAATTTGATGACTTTGTCACGGGTCTAAACTTTTCTATCCGACATGTCAGCAAGAAAACTTTATTCCGTCGACAAAATAAACACAGAAGTTATTGCAGGGATATCTAAAATGTGTTTACACGTTGTACTTGCGGCAAGTGTTGCAAGTTGTAAAACTTGCAAGAAGTCATCTTGCAGCGACTGTTTACACATGGACATTACATTGCAAAAGTATTGTTCTGCAAGTTTTATTGCTCGTCTAAACGTGCAAGTTATACAACCTACGATAATTGCAGAAGTTACTTGCCGAGTCTATTTTTTGATGTTTACACGCAGAGCTTGCAGCAAGCTAGCGAAAGTTGAAAAAATACAGAAGTTAGCTGTTTACACGACGCAAGTCACTCGTGGAAGTCAACTTCTGCAAATTTAATTGCTCGTCTAAACCTGGCTTTATAACACCCCGTCGTTTTTGCGTCGGGGGTAAAACAAACCGACTGGCGCGAAATTTTGAAAGCAAAAGAGTTTGACGACCCCTTCGACCGAAGTCGATCACTATTAGACCTACCCCTGGAGATCACTAAAAATAATACATCTTTCGATTTAGTTTTGTCCGAACCCTAAATAACATTACCTTCCTCTTTCCAGGTATACAACTTGAAACCGGAGCAGCAGCTGCAACTTTTCTACGCTCTGAAGGAGTCTCTGGAGAACCGGAACATCCTCAACATGGTACCGTAAGGTGCAGGCTTCCAAGGTATCTCAGCTATCACTACTTGCGAAGAGAGCGCAGTTGTACTGAGTTGAACAACTTGAACACCTCCGCGTAAGGGCTTCCCCAAACTTACCGACGCGGCATCGGCTCTAGCGACCAGAAACCGCTCGTTAGTACGAAGAATCTTACGCGGCGTCGCTGCTGAAAGAGGATCCAGTATTATAGAGCAGTTCCCGAAAACTTTGTACATAGCCACGTCAGCAAATTTTAATTGATCCTATTTTGCTACCAATACCAACAGTTAGTGATATAAGTCGACTTTCGTAAGAAATATACAGGATAATTGTTATAATTAAGAAAATATAGGTACTAGAGAACCTTAATGACCAAACAAAACTTACTAAAATCTCAATTCATGAAATAAATCTTGGTAACAAAAAAGGAATAATAAAAACCAATTCAACTTTTTCCTTAATTTTTGTACAAACTTTTCGAAAACTACTGTATAGAGAGTTACTGTCAAAGTAAAATGTGTAACCACAGTGCATAGACGGCCATCTCTCGACACTGGCTTAAAACTTTTGAACCTCAGTTTTGACAATTTGGCCCATATTCTTAGCTTCATATGTGTTAAAATGTCAAATATAATATTAGCGCCATCTAGTCGAGCGTCCCCCGAAGGTGTAACGCCATCTAGGCCACCGTACCTTTTTCTTACGTTATTTTCTTAGGCTTTATCTGTCTATACGGAGTTACATTAGTCTTTGACGCATACTAACGAGCGATTTTTGGTCAGCTAAAGCCGATTCCGCGTCGGTAGGTTTGGAAAAACCCTAAGCCGTTCTGAAGGACAATTTTTTTGGTTTGTTTACAATCGAATTTGTACTTTTACTTCTTTTTTTTCAGTTGCCTTCCAGCATCTTCTGTGCCAACTTTTGTAAGAAATTTTTCATGACACGTTTATGTTTTAATTAGGTAAATAATTCATGAAAATACCCTAAAACGTGACGGTTTTTCAACCAGTGCAAAACTGCTTGGAAGGGAACATATCCGGCTATGTACCTCTAAAGGAATGCATACATTTTGTTCTAGTCTCATAATTGTAAAATCATTTGCCTTGAACCAACATTGCGGAAAAATAATGACCAAAATTTGTTTTTACAGAAACTTCGCAAGGCAAGCGATAAAACAATTAGTTAATAAAAGTATATAATATTGGCTCTCCTAAAATACGAGTATATGATAAAGCGATGAAAATAATAAAAAAAATATATTAGAATTAATTCTAGGTGTAATAGAAAATATTATTGTTAAGTCTTGACACATACTACCTTACCTATTTTTTATGTGCTATTAAATTTAAAGCAATATCGCCTCGAGGACTAAAATGTAACAAACGTTTGGTTCATAATTTAAAACTCCAGTATTATTACGGTAAAATAAAGTCCTATCACTTCACAGATGCAATACGAGATCCACGATCCTATAAGTGGTACAGATATAATGCATATTAATATTTCATCGTAATTTCTCGGAAACATTTGTGATAGTTCGATCAACGTTAGAACTTCTTGTACTGAGACTGATTGAAATATCACGTCCGTGCGTTTCCGTGAAAATACGAAGAAAAAATATTTCGTACTACATCAGGCCCCGTAGCCGAATGGCATTTCTCCGACGCCAAACGAAAGCGATAAATACGCAACGATAGAGATAGAAATATTTCGTAGCGTTTCGTGACATCAGTAATGTGTTTCGATATATCGACTACGAGTTAAAGCCAAAATACGAAGCTAATTCTGTCGTTAGACTTGCTTGATTTCACTTGGGTTCTAAGCCTAATGTGTTTTATAACTTTTGGTGTGTGTGTGGATTGAGTGAGCACCTTCCGAAAATAAAAAAAAATATGCTGATCATTTAGTAAAAGTTCTAAAACAATTGTAAAACGAATCTCTGAATTTGTAAAAAGATAAATCAAAAGATACAGCCATTAACATGTGCTCACTCAGTTCTCACAAACTACCAACGAAAACAGTGAATATATTCATTTAACATATAATATTTATATACTAACATTTAGTAAAAAATAGGCCAACCTACCTCTATAAATATTAGATCACCTAGTGACGTATTAAATTTTTTACAAATAGTTTCTTATGCTCACTCAATCCACACACTTTTGAAAAGCCGAATTTTGATGAAAAACATAAGATTTAGACCGCTATTATATGTATATAGTTTAGTAAAAGTGAAATGGGAATTTGTAAAATACAAAACGAACCACTAACGTGTCAGGTTTTTTTATAATATATTTTTGTAAGTGCTCACTCAGTCCACACGTTTTGAGAAAGTTAAAAATGTAAATATCTTACGATTTGTTGCACCTAAGACACTCGAAAGTACTTCAACATTTAGTAAAAATTTTTACTAAATATCCACCATCTAATATTTTATATTCGTTGTCTGGTTTTAAAGATATTCAGACATAACTTTTCTCATACAAATGTATCAAGTAGGGTGACCACACTATGTCGGCTCCTGATTTTCCCCACCTTCCCATTGTCATATTGAGATTGGGGAGTTTCGTTCGTTCAATTTTGATAATATGAAACTAATACCATATAAATATCCATCTGCAAACTGTTTTTAGGTTATGTTCTTGGCCTAGTGATGATGTGTATTGTGTAATTTTTATCGACGTCAGGATAATAACCATATCGACATGCATGCATTAAAAAGGACATGAATGATAATTGGTAAGAAACAAAGAATATAATACTTCACTAGTAAGAAACCAGAACCTGGTAATCTAATCGCGCTAACAGATGAGCGTACCGGATTTGTAAGTGGGAGCAAGAAATAGTTATTCTTTTCTCGCTCCCACTTACAAATCCGGTAAACTATTATCAAAATTGAACGAAACTCCCCAATCTCAATATGACAATGGGAAGGTGGGGAAAATCAGGAGCCGACATAGTGTGGTCACCCTACTTGATACATTTGTATGAGAAAAGTTATGTCTGAATATCTTTAAAACCAGACAACGAATATAAAATATTAGATGGTGGATATTTAGTAAAAATTTTTACTAAATGTTGAAGTACTTTCGAGTGTCTTAGGTGCTACAAATCGTAAGATATTTACATTTTTAACTTTCTCAAAACGTGTGGACTGAGTGAGCACTTACAAAAATTTATTATAAAAAAACCTGACACGTTAGTGGTTCGTTTTGTATTTTACAAATTCCCATTTCACTTTTACTAAACTATACACATGTAATAGCGGTCTAAATCTTATGTTTTTCATCAAAATTCGGCTTTTCAAAAGTGTGTGGATTGAGTGAGCATAAGAAACTATTTGTAAAAAATTTAATACGTCACTAGGTGATCTAATATTTATAGAGGTAGGTTGGCCTATTTTTTACTAAATGTTAGTATATAAATTTATATGTTAAATGAATATATTCACTGTTTTCGTTGGTAGTTTGTGAGAACTGAGTGAGCACATGTTAATGGCTGTATCTTTTGATTTATCTTTTTACAAATTCAGAGATTCGTTTTACAATTGTTTTAGAACTTTTACTAAATGATCAGCATATTTTTTTTTATTTTCGGAAGGTGCTCACTCAATCCACACACACACAACTTTTGTACTTCGGGCGTTGTGGCATTGCATCTTTGTGGCAATAGGCGTTCAAAAGCTAACATGCTACCATAAAAGCGTAACGTGTTTATCCATAGATAGATACTGTTCAAAAAATGGATTATCGTTACACAGCAGTTATTTTAGTATGTTATCTCATTGGATAAGAATATCATTATAATTCCTAATCATACAAAAATACTCCTGTCCCCAAATAAATCATTTATACATCAATATATCCGGCATCGAAATATGTTGTAGGATTAAAAATTAAAAGTATATGTGTTGTCTCGAAATATTATTTTAAGGTAAACTAAAATAAAATAGGTAAATTATTATAAATATGTCTATTATAGGTTTCATTTAGAGATATTTCTGGTTTTGAAATTGTTAGTTTAGTTTTGTTACTATATTCAAGATATAATTATATCCTGATTTTATATTTCATTATTGTTTACAATTTCACATGTAAGCCACTGATGGAGAGGTATTTTTTTACCAATCGGAATATATAAAATTATCAGGTTTTTTTTATTATTATTTCACTAGTTCCTTATATTTTTGGTGTCTTCTTTGATCGTCCCATTCGTTTTTCGTTAAGTTCTTAAATAATGAGCCGTTAAGAAAAATATAAACATTTCTTATGATCAGAGAACACACTACTTACGAAACTGACGAAGAATGGAAAGAACATGGCAAAAAACGAATGGGACGAGTCAAGTCGATACCATATTTGTGGTGACTGGATAAGACAGGGAAGCTTGCATTTCTTTCTTCGCTGACTGATATTTGATATGACTGCTTGAACTTTAGCACATATAGTTTTTGAACCTTTACCTACGGTTAGCATGCTGAGTTTAACACTTGAGGTTCCGTCTAAAAAGATCTGCCTTAGAAAATGTCTTCGAACGAGCGAGCATTCCTTCGTCGTTCTTACACCGATAAAGTATGGAAGTCGCTCGCTCAGAGCTGTGCTCAGAACACTAACACTAAGTGAAAACGCAGGTTAAGAAGCGTCAACGATTGTACTCTTAGCTAGAAGGCCTGACGAATATTCTAAAATTGGCCGAATAAATGTCATCATTCCTATGTTAATATTTAGTATGCTAACGTACTTTGTAGTTTCTTTAACAAAATTTAGAAAACAAAAATTCTGAATTATATTTATTAATATTGATCGGTATTGGAATTGGTTATTAGTGGATACGGTTTAGGTATAACTATAATGCTTATTGTTAGTAAATTACTTTCGTTTTCTTAGGACTTTTTCGTGTTATCAATAAGTTACTCATGTTTCTCAAATATATTGTTAAGGCTTAAGATGTATTTAAAAATGCTATCCTATTTTAATGTAAAACAAAACTATTAATGACTATATTTTACTTTACCTTAGAAATGGTAAAATATTGTTTTCTATATAAATAATGAAAGTTTGACAATAAGTTGTCATTGTTTTTTTTTTATTTAAATGGTGTTATTAATACGCCAAGGGTCTCCATAAAGGGTTGAATAGTGAATTAATCGTAATGCGAGGAATTTCCGCAAAAACAGATGGCGTCAGTTCACCATCTAAGTTAGAAACTAGCGTGCTCTAAAAAGGAGATACGCCGTCAATTTTTACAGCTGTCATATCAATACATTTTATTTTAGCTTTGTTTCTTGTACATTACGAAGTGTATTGTAAACTATTGTTAATATATTGCCTAAATTTCTTTTGGCTATTATTGAAACATTATTTTAGGCAATTTGGCTATAATACAGCCAGGCAAAAAGAGTGTAAATTAAAAAGAAGCAACATCGTTTTATCGTTCCGATATATCTATGTTTCGTGACGCATTGGTTTTACTGTAATGTCATGTAAACATGTTTTTACTAATAAATAATAATAATATGAAAGGGATGGCAGTAAGTGATGGCAACTTTTTAGCCAGACTGTTTAGTCTTTGAATGATTCCCGACATACGTTTATTCGGAGTCGTTTAAAGCTTTACCACCTTATTCATAAAAAAGTTACTGAACTGAAAGTAAAAAAAGTGTTTTGTCCCTTTCTGTCATGTTGACTTATGCATCTGAGAAAGGGACAAAACACTTATCTAATCAGTTCAGTAACTTTTTATGAATAAGGGGGTTAGTAAATTGGGCGCGCTTTAGTAAATTGGCGTAATATCGGCACTACTTTTAAAAAAACTTGTATCTTCTTCTGTAAATGAAGAGAAAAATGTATTAAGTATGTATGGAATGCGTATATACTTACTACGTTTTGTCTTTGAGGAGCAGTGTGAGTCTGTGAGATACGAGATTTTTTAAAAGTAGTGACGATATGTACTTGTTGGCGTGGACAGGTAGACTGTTAAGTTTGGTGATGTTTTTGTGATTTTACGTTATGTTGACTTTTGATTATTTTCGCTAGCTGTTTAGATGTATACGTATGTAGTTATGTGTGCTATGCTAACCTTTGGAAAACTAAAAAATTACACTCATATCTTCCTAATGCATAATATTTTTGAAGTTTTCCAAAAACTAATCATATATTTATTTGGCTTTAGCTTCACTAATTTTGTGCAAGTTAAATTAAATGGTTAAGTAATATTAGTGTGGAATGCACCTATGAGTGTAATGTTATATAGAAAAATGTTTTATATTATGTTTGCTTGAATGAGAATTTATTCTGTGACAGTCATAGCGGAAATTAAATACCATTGTAACTATTTATATTTTTATTGTTACATAAAACGGCCTTTTCGACTTTTGGAACAAGAAAGAAACAGAATTTCACATAATGGTACCATAGATGTATTTTAGGTAAATAAAATAGTAAATTGCTACTGTACCTAGTAGAATTTTCTACTTTTTTCAAGACATAGAGTCTATTCATACTCACTCACACCTGCCTATGTATTTAACTCACCTATTTTTTATTGAATACCTATTGTAACCTATTCAAAAACAAATAGGTATGTAGTAGTAGACGTGTCATAGAGTACATAGTTTGTAGATCTTTATGTTGGATTGATGATGATGATAATGATGATGATATAGTTAAGTAATTGGGTGTCTCCATACGGGTTCAGAGTATTTATAGTATTTGTGGAACTATCTCGTTATATATATGATAAAATATAATTTGTCAGAATACATTAAGTACCTATTCATTTAATATTTTACACGTTATGCCTTAATTTTCGTAAGAATAAAATTATCTGCTCCCAACCAAATACATACATATATAACAAGAAATACAAATAAAATTAGTTTTTATCTAAAATATAAACGCCTCAAATTTAGACCTTTAAAGTTAAATCTTTTTAAATCGGCAAAGATTTCCATTAGCCCGAACGGTTAGATCTTTTAAGTCGTATGTCGTATAAGACCCAAGTAGCAAGACAAACGAGGTAGTGGTTTTAGAGGAGATATTTTTATTTCTCACAAGGCCAGAGCCATTTTGATGACTTACACGATGTTGTGCATGGGCACAGCTCGCGGTTGTTTTATGCGTTGGAATGGGACGCATGGAACATAGGACACATAACATTGCGCGCACCGCTGCCTTTACCGCGTTAAGCAATATACGGTTAATTTTATATTCTCTAAAATTGATCTGCGCGTTTCCCGTTTGGTGTTTTGACAATCGCGCTCTTAAATCCACTGAATGCTGCACCTGGCCAAAGGTCGACCTAAAGAACCGGCCGTTATAACATACGATATTCAACCGTAACCGTTTTGACGATAAACGCGTTTTATTAAATATATTTCGCAAAAATATTAATGCTTACTGAAGACATATAAAAGCGGCTGAATTTTAACCAAACACGACCTCAGGCTTGTTGATTCGAATTACCCATAAAAAGCTAAATATCTCAAACGAATTAACGGGAATTATAATAATAAGTAAATTCTATTAAATGTTATAAGGTCACTTGTAAGTCTATTGTAAACTTATTATACTGATGTAATTGGTGTCTGTCTGTGTAGTTTAGACATTAAATTATTTATTGTTTGTCTTTATTGTATTGCGATGAAGCAAATAAATGGATTCCTTAAATATGATTTTGTTTTATACTATCCCCTTCAAAAATTACTTACAACATACAGATTCAGATTCAGATTTTTTATTGATAAAATATGATATTTTACACGTCATTTTTTATAAGTACACTACACAGTACAATTTTAATATAATGGGGAGTGGTATAAATTTTATACCACTGACTTTTTTTAGATGAGACCATTGAGGTCATAAATAAAGACATATGTATTGGAAGATTTCTTTCCAGGATAACTAGACGAAATTCAAAAGATACCTTACTTCCAAAATACTTCAAAGTAGGTAAAAAGTTTTCATTTGCGAGTCATTGTGTGAACGATTAGTAGTAAATTATGGCAAATCGCTAAGTACAATGAGTTCGTATACCCCAATGACAACAATTGAAATGTGAATAAGTATCACTAGATTCAATAATGTGAAAAAAACAGACAAAGGAACTAGAGTTTATCACAATAATGGCCGAAAGGTCAATTCCTTTCGGAAAACAAAGAACTTCCTCAATGATGCGACGAATCGGAAGGTGTGTGGTTGGTTGAATGCTCGCCAGGGTGCGTTACTAATTTCATTGCAAGTTACCTGAGAGAAGGTCGTGTCATTCTTGTCTCCTTAAATTAATGGCACCTACCTGTTTCTTGTAAATAGTACTCGTATCAACTAATATTGGCAGTATATTTCTATATTACATTTTTTTTGAGGGTAGGTATAGCAAAAATCCTTTCTGATTAGATAGATACCTAACTACCTATGGACACACACTACACACTTGTTTGTACTACATATTTGTTTATGTAGGTACATACATACATGTTGGCACTAAATACTCCCGCACTGCTCGACTATTTCTTAGAGCTTGAAAAAGGGTCTCAGTTCTGTAACTAAGTAACTCTGTAATAAAAAATATAGAGTGCAACTTGATTCGCGCAAGATATAAAATGCGATCTTCCTAAAACATTTCTAATTAGTAATTACGAGTACGTAGTATTGTGCCTGGTCTGGAGTAGGTAGGTACCTACTTCGCTACTATTTATTTTCATAGCTTTGCCTTTTACAGAAATAAAGAAGTACCTACGTACTTAAGTAGGTAAGTAAATGCGTAAGCGCACGCATTAACGCACCATCCTCGTCCCTTAAATTACATCACATACTGACACGCCTATCAATCCCAGCCTCATAATTAAGATACACCCCACAATTGCCATGTAATCGCAAGAAGTCGGAAGCGAGTTCCGTTAGTTTTTGCACGCGCGCGAGGAGCGTGCACGGGCGTTCCCACGCGTCTTGCGCAATGACAGATCTCGATTCGAATCGCTGCGCGTGCCCGTTGCTCGTGGAGACGGTATAGCCTAAAACGGAATTCGGAAATCGACATTTCGTGTATCACAAGCGATTGATATGGAGATAATACTTAAGTTATAATTTTGTGGGTACTTAGATGATAAATTCTAGATTAGGTATTTTATTAATAACCGACGGTTACACCAACCAACCACGGAACCAAGGAACAACCAACCATAGCTCTTATATGAAGACAATTGAATGGTGAGTCCAAATTTTTTCCAATTTGCCTAATTTTTTTAGTGACAAGATTTGCTTCACCGACTCGAATCTACGTTGGCCAGAAATTATTTATTCATTCAAATACCAAGAGCGACCATTTCCACGACAATATTTTTCGTCTAACATTCTACGTATAAGACTGGTGCTAATTAAATGAGTAAGTATAGTAGTATACTATACATACCTACTCTTAGGTATATCACATGCACATCACACCTGTCATAGTCTCATAGATCATGGACATCAAAAGTGCAATTTATTCATACTCTCATACTCATATATTTCAAGAAAGAATACAGGTATAAAGAATAATAATAGATTAAGAGTTTTGTTTGTATAAATTCTATAAATGACTGAAATAAACAGTTTTTTTTTTTTTTTTTTTTTTAGGTATTGTGTTTGAAACCTTAAAACTAAATATGATAGTACGATAAAAATGCTAAATCTAGATACCTACTATACATTATAAAAAATTTCGTCTACGGTGTAGAAACAACTTCTCAATAAGAACTTTTTTAATTCTCTATTAAATAAAGAGCAATCTGTAATTGTTTTGAGTTCAGTAGGCAACCGGTTATAAATACATATGCCTTGATGACCAGCGGAATGTGCAACAACCTCAAGTCTAGGACGAAACTTCACTTTCATGTTTTTGGTGCGCGTATTAACTTATTAAGTAAGCGTTCATGTTGCTCCGAAACAGATTCGTTCTTTATACATAAGCTTTGTGAGCAACACCAAACACATACAAACTAAGGCACAGTGAGAACTCCTAGTTCTTTAAAAAAATGTCTACACGAGACGCATGGGGGTATTGTATGTATGTATGTATGTATGTATGTAAACACTTTATTGTACATAATACAAGTTAAGACATAGAAATACAGTATAGATATGGTGTACAAAGGCGAACTTATCCCTATAAGGGATCTCTTCCAGTCAACCTTTGAGCGAATTGAGAGGAAAAAAAAACTAATAAAAACATGATAGACAAACGAACACTATGAAAAGAAAAATTTATAGTTCAATTATTACCCCAGTAATAATTAGAGGTATTAATACCGCAAACGAATTATGTGAGCCCACCCAAGGAAAAATGAAGCAATCTAGGGACTGCAAGTTTATATTAGCGTCGAATGGAAACCCGCTCCAACAATATTGCAAAGATGATATTTATTCACGTCGCGCCGCGAACGTCTACAGAGTGCCTAAGAAGGGAAAGCATTTGATTCCCCCAAACACTTGATACAGGATAAAAGAAATCACGGCGTGACGAAACTTTGCCAAGGCGGAATAGCTAAGTGATTAATATTTCTGTTATGTGGCTGTCTAGTGATTCACTCTTTTCGCAACAAAGATTTAAAAAGTAAGGACATTACATTGAATAACTTTTCTTAGAAGAGTAACCCTGGAATTGCAATTGTTTTGTTCCATTCATGTTGAACTTAACGAGATAAGTAACTATGCCATGTCTACCTACACGCTGTGTGAAACCAGGGTTTTTTTATTTTGTTAGAAGCCACACAGTAGTACAATTTCGATTGCACATTCTCCTTTGATGCGTCTTGGTGGAACGTTATATTGCGATTGATTGATCAGTTTCGAATATACCCGGTGAAATTTAATAAGTTGGTATTATTTTTGAAATCAGTGTGCCACGTCCTTACAAAGTGATATTTAAGTCAATGGTTGGCAATTGGTTTGTTGAAATGTGACCTTCCATTATGAAGAAATGGAGCGTAAGTCGGATGTTTTAGACGCGTTTTTAACCTTGGTCTGGTTTTTAAATAATACCTAGGTTTAGAACTGGCGTCATTTATTATTAAGAGTACCTATAATAATAGTATTAAATCATGCAGGAATGTGGCTAATATTTACTTAATGAGACTAAATAAGTACCTAATTTTATTAAATTGCATACGATATGGTCGGTACGGCATTGGATTCGTCAGTAACAAAAGTGAAAATTACTCAACCAACGTCACATATGACACATTATATCCGAATTCCGATTCATATCGTATCAAAATCGCAATTTAGACGTTTATTGAAATAAACAAGGTACGTAGCCGAATGGCACAAACGCTCACGAAACGCTCACGAAACGAAACGCTCGTAGATGTCTATCTTTATCGCTCGTGCATATTGGCGCGACAGAGCCAGACTAACTTTCGCGGCGTTTCGTTTTCGTTTCGCGTCGCAGAAATGCCATTCGGCTACGGCACCAATACGCAAGAGCGATAGAGATAGATAGCTACGAGCGTTTCGTTTCGTGAGCGTTTCGTGAGCGTTTGTGCCATACGGCTACGCTACGCACCCTGCACTGTCAACTTTATCCGGTTCGAAGGACCATGTTTTAATTTTTTTTTATAACTCTTGTTTTGTAAGAGGTTTCTAAAAATTACGAGTGGAGGGGGCAAGTAGGTATGCACTCAAAATGGGTAAATGTTGACAATTAATTAGCAGATAGGATTATAATATAATATAGTATAATATGTAATGGGAAAAAACGGAGATGGCGAGAAGAAAAAACTTTAAAAATAATTTGATCTATGTAATCGATAAAATCAAAACCAGATCTCTCAAAATGCAATATTACGTACAAAAATGAGGTTCCAAAATAAAGTGAATGATAAATCAAACATCATCCGTATATGCCAATCCTTGCGAAACCAAACAAAGCTTGTGTCTTCATAGTTTTAGCGGACACATCTTATTTAAACCATTTTTATCGAATTTCAACTTTATTTGAAGATACTTCAGGCATATTTCGGCGTGTTCATTTTACTTATCTTGCTAACCTATGATGCCAATAAGCCGATCATCGGACGATTTATTAGCCTATTACCAAAAACCTGACCACATTTCTTTGATAATCTTACCCTCTCACTCTTAAACCAGTTTCGATTGTGCGACAAGGACAGCAGGATGACAGAGCACGTTGGGTACAACAATATGACGCGAAGTATTGCTTTCTTTGAGTGGTAAGTAGGTTACTTCGGTTATGTCAGGTGCAAGCATTAGTTGAGCGGTCAGAAGTGTGACTGGGGAAATTGTGGTGTGACAATTATTTGGTATGATTATGGTATTATGTATGGTATGATTTCTTTCTTTTATTTCAAAGTAGGTTAATTTGGTTACCTACCTGAGAACTTACTTGCCTACTTGGAAATGAATAATAGCTAGGTTTTTTATTTTTTATTTAATCTGTTTATTTCTAAGAAACGTAAATGCATTTATAATATACTTAACTGCTAATCTTAAATTAAAAAGATTATTTGAGTTAAGGAGTCTAGTTACATATGAATTGTTATTTATTTTATTTATACATAATTAAGTTTTTTCGTTTTTAATAAGTGTTTTTTCAGTATATAACGAGCTTGGCTACAGGTTCGACTTTCTAATGAGTCTATCAATTCATTTGGAAATCTATTCAGTATCCGCGGTAATGTGCATTTCCATACTCTTCGCCCGTACTCATTGTTAGTTTTTTCGATCTCGTATGTTGGAATGTTATCTAAGTTACGAAGCCGCAAAGGTCGTGTTTTTTTCCGTAAGTATTTTATATTCTTGTAGTATTGAGTTATAATAGCTAAATCTATCTTTTCAAAAACAGTTAACACCCCGCAGTAACTGAATAGATTCTCATAGTTACATTTATGTTTATATTTAATTTTTGTAGGTTCAATAGTCTTAAGGATACGTAATTGTAGGTTATATATATCGTTTAGGTAGGTTTTGTATGACCTAATGTCGGAGCGGAGGGCCCAAAGACCCATGCCGATATGGGCCGGAAGGTTGAACAACAAAATCCGGGCCCTGCTCCGGAGACCTCAGAGGGTTATTGCACGGCGTATTATTAGAGGATACTCGACGATTGGACACGCAGCAGCATGTGTCCTCGCTAGCAAAATGCCTTGGGAGCTGGACGCTCGGATATTGGTCGAGCGCTATAACCAGAGGGTAGAACTCCGAACCACCGATGAGCGTCTGGCACCTCGGGAACTAGAGGCACGACTGCAGGAGACTAGGAAAAGAGAGAGGGACCGCTGGAAGAGCCAATTGGAGGACGAGCCCTATGGAACGTACACAATAGGAGCGCTCCTCCCGTCCTTTGACGCATGGCTCGACCGCGAACACGGCGTTCTGACATACAGAATGGTACAGGTAATGACCGGACATGGCTGCTTCGGTCATTACCTGTACATGATAAAGAGGGAACCTTTGCCCGTTTGTCATCACTGCGGTCACCCAGATGACACAGCTTACCATACAATGGTGGAATGCCCTAATTGGGCACCTGAGCGGTGGGAGCTAGAAATAGCCCTTAACGACGACGATCTCTCCTTGCACAATATAGTCGCAAAAATACTTGTGTGCAAGAGGTCATGGCGGCATTCAGCAACTTTTGCGAAAAAGTGATGCTGAGAAAAGAAGAAGCGGAGCGGCAGTGCGAAGAAAGGCAGAATGCGCATCCACTCCGACAAAGACGGAGGGGAAGAAGAAGGCGGCAGTTTATTAACGGCCTGATTCCCCAGTAGAGCCGCGGGTTGGGGGCCCGCACGTAAGGCTCTACACGTATAAGGTGGGGCTGTAGCGTTACACAGCCCCTCCTCCTTTCGGTCCGAGGGTGCTTTTAAAAAGCAAGCCGGGGGAGCATCGTGGTAGAATATTTTTGAACTCATGGTGCTCCCCTATAACGGCAGTGAGGGTAACGCCGCAGGGGAAGTTAGTGGGTATTCTCCCCCCCTCTTTCTGACTAGCAGAGAGAGCTAAGGGAGGGGCGAGTCCCACATACCACCCCATCCCCAACGGGCTTCCAAAGCCCGGGGGTGAGATGCGTAAATGCATTTACCCCTGCGACAAAAAAAAAAAGGTTTTGTATGACCTACCATAGCTAGCCAGGCCATAACTTATGACAGAATCCGCCATAGACATGTATAGTAGTCTTAATGTATTAAAAGGGACTTTGTTTTTTAGAATACATAGCTAAGATAATATAGCCCTCAGTTTATTACATACTCGGTGGATGTGTGAGCCCCAATTAAAATTATGGTATATAACTAGCCCGAGGTAAGTATGTTCTTTTACAATATCTAGGTGACTACATTTACAATTAGTGCTAGGCATGTGTAGACATTTGTGCTCGTGGGCCACGATCTTAGGTGTGAAGTAGTTTTTTTTTGTATGGAGAATGAACGTGCATCATTTTGATTTGGCGTAGTTGAGTGTCAGACCTAGGTCGTGAGCCCATTTGCACAATATATCAAAATCATGCTGCATCATGTTTTGTGCAGTTTCCAAGTTCTCATGAGCTGTAATTAAACATGTGTCATCTGCAAACTGGTATACCGAACCATGCCGGAAGATTTTACACATATCATTTACATATAGCAAGTATTCCGTTGGAGATAAAATCGAGCCTTGGGCGGTGCCGCATAAGGTCGGAATTAGGTCACTCTGTTCGCCCGCTATGGTTACGGCGTTGTGTCTATTAGCATGATAGTCTTTGATAAGTTCCAGCATACCCGTCCCTGTATCCCATTTTGTTCTAGTTTTTTGTATAGTTTAGTGTGAGCCAAAGTGTCAAAAGCTTTGCTAAAGTCAATCATTACCACAAGTATATGATGTTTCTTTTCCAAGTGTTCATTAATTTCATCAGTAAACAATGATAACAATTGGGATGTACTTTTATTTTTTTGGAAACCAAACTGTCTTTCGTGAATTATGCCATTACTTGATAAGAATGAGTTTAGGGAGCTACCTATATATTTTTCTATGATTTTGTCTATACATGATAAAATTGTTATCGGTCTATAATTGTTAGTGTCAGCGTGACTACCTTTTTTATGAATGGGTATTACCAACCCTACTTTAAGTTTGTCAGGAAAAACGGAGCGCGTTATACATAAGTTTATAAGGTGTGTTAACACTGGGGTCATATGTTCCGAAATGTATTTTAAGTCTTTTGCCCTTATTTTATCGTATCCCGGACTTTTTTTATCGTCTATCTAGGCTATTATTTTTTGTGTTGTTTTTTCGTTAATTTTCCCCAGGCGAAATGTTAGGTTAGGGGTGTTTATGTACGATTTGTCGTCAAGTAATGGCATGTTACATTTAGTTATACATTTAGTTATCACATTTTCGACATTTTCTTTAAACTCCGTTGCAAATTTATTGACTAAGTGTTTCGCTTTTAACCTGAATGACTTTAGTATTACATCATCAATTGCTTTAACAATTCTCCCTGTAAGTTTATTTATAATTTCCCACATAGGGAGTAGGTAGGAGTGCGCACTGTTTTATATAATAAGTCTGCGTCGTTTCCAAAACAAATAATTCCTACTTTCGTTTTTTATAACGGACCCTTTGACAAGCAAATCTCATTCTTATGGTATAGTAGCGACAAAGTGGGACGTTTGACTAGCGTTCACTCAGACACACTCATAATGGAAGAGCTCCTCCTTCCTCCTTTTCCCTGCTAGTCTTCTGGACTGGACCTAAGTAGAATCAGGTGAGTATGTTTATATATCACTCAGCAGGAGCTAGAAACGACGAAAGAACGAATAACCATTTCTTCCCTTCCAAACCTTTGGCCAAGCGTATAAAACAGCCTAAAATGTACCTAATTACTTGCATGCGACATCAAGAGACACGAAAAAAAGTTAAAATAGCTCCATACATTTCCTCTGATTTGATTATGCGTGTTGCGCGAGTAGCACACATTGAGCCGGCCAGAAGGCAGTGCTGATAGAGACGCTGGGCCGAACGCACCGTTCACGAACGCGACCGAAAACATACGAAAACGTACGAAAAGCGCGGGAAACGGCGATGAATGAACGCGAACGAAAAAACAAGTGACAGTGTGTGATTTGAATTTGGAACAGTTTCTCTTGTTTTTTTTTTAGTTGACTGTTGTGTTTTGAACGTGTGGTTATTTAGATTTGGAGGTAAGAATTTTTTTTGACACAAAATTGTGCAAAATTAATATTAAACCAACTTCTTTAATCTCATTATTAAACAAATATGGTATTATGGTATTGTGGGACTAAACAAGACTGACGAAATTAGTTGCAATTATAGCAATGTTGATCAATAATAATATCGAATGTCTAAATTGTCCCAAAATATTTTTTGCAAAGATAGGTATTAGGTGTCTATGTACTATATTAACTATATTCATGCATATTTTCTGAGTTCTATATTTATTATCATATTAAATTTACATTCGTTAATTGGTTGAAAACCGCAACAATATTACCTGTCGTAAAAGTTTATCGATTTCTAATTATTAGTCAATTCGGACGAATGTATTTAAAAGTTATGAGATAATCTCTGTCAAACAAGTCTGTCAGTAAATAAGAACAAAGAAAATAAGAAGTAAAGAAAACTACATGCATCCTTTTCTTTAGGGTGCTAAAGAAAAGGATACCTATAGTTTTCTTTGTTCTTATTTGCTGACAAACTTGTTTGACAGAGTATGATATCCACAGTTGATTCAATTGGTCGAGAACTATATTCCGGGTCATTTTAGCAAAAAAAAAGACTTACGTTTCCCTGGTGGAAACGAATTGAACCACTAACAAATTATGCGCCAAAAGTTACTTACATCTATACTTAGATCATAATAAAATTATCGGATAGCAGATACTAATCTCTTTGAACGTTGCTTCATTAGCTATGCTGACTTTCGACATTTTCTAGCTGGTCACCTTACTTTATACTACATGATTACCTGACCAAAAAAATTAAATATGACTATATTAACATTTTTAACCAACTATTCAGAACTAAAATTTCTTCAACAAGAAATAAAAGACTCTAATTTCTTCAACAAGAAATAAGAGCTCTACTTTTATTGAACATCTCAGGAGCTGCAAACATTTATTTTACGGTGAACCGTACGCTTGTTTGCCACCGACATAGCAGAAAAACAACATTACAGGGAGAAAATATTCTCCATGTTATCTTTGTATTTTTCCTGATCGCACCCTGAATTTCGAAGCCCAAGGTCGACTTTCTTACTTTTTTTACCTTCACATGCCCCGAGTGGTAAGCTAATAGATATGTATTTATGATGCTGATTTTACCGGCTATTAATGAAAATGAAACCTTGTGACATGTATTTAGGTCTACAAAATGGACGATTGGTCTGTAGGCCGGCAACGCACCTCCATCACTTCTGGTGTTTCGGGTGTCCATGGGTGGCAGTGATCGCTTACCATCAGGCGACCTGTCTGCTCGTTTGCCTCCTGTCCCATAAAGAAACATCTAACAATGTCATTTGGCTAGATGTTCCGATCGTAGTTCATGTAGCGATGAAGCAAGCTCATCAGTAGATGCAGATTTCATAAGGTGCAACTGCAACAAACGATGCATCGATCACTGCATTAATGGCACTGCCCTGACAGTTTCACAGCTTGCAATTAGGTAACAGAACAGGACCTGTAGCCAACAGCACCATCGTATAGACCGTAGATAGTAGCGTAGTTATCATTCTGGACGTATTTTAAGAATTTGGCGCCCCGAACCAGCAAAGTTTACCACCCCATTAAGGGCCAGTTGCATCAACCACATTTGACAGACACATCATCGTCACGCAGCAGATGTCTATAGAACTTCCTATACAATAAAATTTAACGAACGCTTTGACGATGACAGACAGTTTGATGCAACCGACCCTAAGTCCGTTTTCACATTATCCGATCCGATATCGGAAGTCGGAAGGATTTCAATGGAAAAAATCCAAGATGGCGCCTGTAATGTATGGGATATCGGTCCGACATTCGATATCGGATCGGATAATGTGAAAACGCACTATAAGTGACAATAAAATACTTCAAATATGGAAAAACTTGCTTTGCTGCCCAAAAGTAGCCGGCTGCCACGGTCCATAGCCCGGTTGGCTATAGGTAAATACGTTGTCTCTATCGCCCTTCCATATTGGTGCGAGAGAGCCAGTTACCGTCAATGGTTGTATTCTTGGCTAGAGGTGTTGATTTAACTGGCTATTAGTGAAACCTTTTCGTGTGACATGTATTTAGGTCTAGAAAATGGACGTTTGGTCTGTAGGCTGATTGTTGCACATATACGAGCAAATGCAAAATTGCATAAGGTACAGCGGGGCAAATCTCGACTGGGGGGCAAATGTAACCTGGTCCATTTTTTCCATCTTTTACAATGTTTGCATAATTAAATAGAGTGTGCACCGGTTATATATAGGTGTGTTCAGTGGATACATGTAGAACTCAACATCATAGTGTAATAATGGAAAAAATGCATTAGTTACAATTGCCCCCAGTCGAGATTTGCTTTGCTGTACCTTATGCTTTAAATGTCTTCTTCGGCATTGCGCAGGTCTAATTATTTTTTTCGGATCTGTAGGTATCGAAGTTGCCGACAAGGTTGCAATATCACAGTGAAGAAAAAACAACTTATAAATATCGCGCATAATTCTGAAGAAGTTGTATTTTCTCGTAATTTTACACTAAACTTTTTTAGAGGGCAGAATGGGAGAAACTACTAGGTTTTTAGAAGTAGGTACATGATAGCAGCATATATTTTTTATAGCAGTAGGTATGTATGTATATTCCGAATAATCAGAATTTATCATATTCATATTTAGCAACATGGTTCTACTAACACATATAAAACTACCCAAGCATAAAGAAACTCATACCTGCAGTCAAACTGTATATACAGTTTTGCAGGAACTTGCTTAGATTTAAGTAGAGATGGGTAGGGGTGAGTAAATACTGAGTATTTACCCGTAATTTACTCAAAGCACCGAGTAAATACTCGTATTTACTCATTTGGGTGAGTAATAGAAACTGTTACCTAAAAATAATTTAAAAATGAGATTTAAGTACTTAGTCGTGTTTATTTTAACTGTGTGGACATGTTTAAATGATATTTATATTATTAGAAGCTTATGGGAGTCTTAGTTTGTCGAAAAAGAGGTAATCACTGTGAGAAAAAAATAGTGATAATGTTTAGTTAGCAGTTCTGTTTTAAAAAAGCAGGTATTTACAGTAAAAGTATGAGACATAAATTAAATTGATGTTCTAGATAACGGCATGACGTTCGGAAGTGATTGTTAATGTAGCACTTACGACCTTTTATTAAGGGTTTTCTAAAGAAAACTCAAAAATGGCTCAGCTGATGACGTTTAAAGTAGTAGTTTTGTGTTTTGTATTATATGGGCAATAATTTGACGGTTTCTGGATATTTTTCCAACAACGTATTCGAAAGTTATAAAGGTATAAACATTATTTCGGCCTCAATTATCGTTTTATTCCAAAACTGTTCATATTATTAAAAAACTTTTTTAGAAACATTCAATTAATTTTTAAAGACCTATCAGATGATGTATAACACACAGGTAATTTCTGAATTTTATTTTTGTGAAAAATAGTTACATGTATGGAGAGCACGTCTTTAAAATAAAATTCATATAAATTTGATTACTTAACTTAGTAGCCGATAACAAAATACACCAATGTTTCTAATTTTTATTTCCATTTCAGCACGCTAAATAGTTTATACCCACCAATTTGAGTAAAAACGAGTAAACGGGTATTTTGAGTAAATACTGAGTATTTACTCGATATTTACTCTTGAGTATTTACTCACTACCCATCTCTAGATTTAAGACCTGTACTGTGCATTAATAATAATAAATAAAAAAAACGTGAGTCAATGATTCTACTGATAACAATCGTACCTACCTACTCGTAATGTGACCAATTTCTTTTGGGTTTTTACACTGATACAAATCTCACGGTAATTAAACGATATATTTGGACTTTGTATCCGTCTCAAATATGGGCAAATTCATAATGAAGTTATGTTAATTGTTATTTATATAAACGCTAGACAGTGGAATGAACTGTTTATCTTTCGTTATCAGAGTCAATTAAGAGCACGACGCACGAGTGTCTGCACTGAACATGCAGTTTGAAAAAGAGATCAAATAACCACAATACAAAATTAAAATTTTGAAGAAAACCTTACACAGTGGAAAGATTTTAAACAAACACGGCCAAGAAAACTCCCGACTAATTCAGCTTTCAAACAAAAAAAAAACTTCATTTAAATCTACAATACTGCCCACAGACAGACAGACAGACACGTCAAACTTATAAGTTAAAGTTTTCTTGGAACTTTGGATTGCTTGTCAAGCCATTAAAACATGTTTTTCAAATAAATAAGTAAATAAATCGTTTTTGTGTCGGGGGTAATTAAAAGATGACTTACGTAACTACCTAGGTACTTTGAAAATATTTAGATAGGAATGCTTACATTTTAACCCGGGCCATATCGTTTCACATATTTCATTTGCCAGACATAAATTCGATTCCCATATTATATACAGCTAGGTGTAAATAATTCAATAATAATCAATTTTAAGTACCTGGTTCTGTAATTTTCACTTTACGAATTTTAGCACAATTATAAAGAAGTGTAAACATGTCACCGGTTTCAAGAAACTTACATTTTCAAATATATTACTCATTTTGATATCTGTCAGCCGAAATTCTCGCGTCGCGTAAAAGGGTAATAAACAAATCCATAATAAACCATTTAAAGCTCGGCCACACATGCGCGTTTTGATAGCGTAGGCGGAGCGTCAGCGGAGCGCAACGATAGCGGTGCGCCGGACGAACGCTGGCGTTGTGCCCAGCGGACGCCAGCGGGAACTAACGAGCGCGGATTGCGAGCGGAATGCGCGCGGATTGCGAGTGGAACGCCAGCGTTCTGCCGGCGGCGCACCGCTATCATTGCGCTCTGCTAACGCTACGCTATCAAAACGCTTTATGTTTGGCGGATTCTTTAAAATTATTCAAAGAATCCTCTAGGAACAAGACTGTTAAGGATGAATGACCTACGTACTCAAATAAGCCACGTTTTGTCAGGTTTGTTGTTTTCTTTTTGTTTTCTTTTTATTTAGTTTGTTTTTTTTTTCTTTTCTAGTTCATTCGAGTTTGCACTTCACATATTGAAAATGTATCGAGCTAGATCTACTTATAGCATGTTATGGTTTGTAAGTAATATTCTCTTTAAGGAAACTGTAAGTCTGCAATTTAAGTGCTTTAATCTATGTCAATGTACATATATGCGACTGTTTGTTTCTTATTGAATAAAAAAAAAAAAATAAGAGGTGCTACATAGTTTCACGGCAATCGGGACCAATTACCAAAGGGGGTTTAAGTAAATACCGCCGGCAGGAAATGTGAAAGATCAAAGGGTCGCACGCGGCGAGAATGGCAACCAGCGCAGACAGCGCAGTTCAAACTTTCAAAATATTATCTTGATTTGATAATATACAATACAATACAAATGGTTTATTCGCAGTAATATGGTTACAAAATGGTCTTATATACTAGATAGTTCTACATATTACACCTTTCCAGGCGTGCGAAATTTAAACAGTCAAGAATTCAAAATTCTTTAACTACTTATACCTAACAAGCAAGTTACTGAGTAAAATACTCTAAGAGTAAGCCATTGGTGGAGTTGAGCTTTAAATCGATTCAAAGGCAAGTTACGTAGTTCAGCAGGCAGTTGATTAAAAACTTTGATGGCCATTATGTAGGCATTCCTTCTACAGTATTTAGTACAGATGACGGAGTGCGCCTTGAAATGAAATGAAATATTTATTTTCCAAGTAGGCATATTACAATGCGCATATGAACGTCAAATAAAGCTGCGCCGGCTCTAACCCTACGCCTCAGCCTCGAGAAGATTTCAGTCCCCCCTCAGTTGGAGGGGGGTATCCACTATGGGACCGGCAATAAACTCGGCGGGCCACTTCTTTTCAAAACGTTACATCTTATAAATCTTACTAATTATAAGATTAGATAAGAAAGCATTAAAAAAGAAAATTAAAAAGCAAAAGTATTCATCAAAAAAAAAATAACAGACTAGGTACCTACTCTATGGAAATTAATTTCAATAAATTATACAAAATACAAATAGTACCTTGTGATGTTATCCCCGTAGACTTTACTGGGAATTAGGGGCCCTTGGCAACTAAGAGACCTAATTAAAATTAGTCTGGTTGTTCAAGAGAATATGGGGACATTACCCCTGAATCAGGGGCCCTACTGAGAGTGGGGTCAATGAAATATCAAAACGAGATTCCGTATTTTAAAACAAAGTTGCCTTCAGGGATCGTGGCTCGTTACTCTCTTACGCCGCAAGACAGACCCCGCAGCAAGTCCAAATTCGACTGTACTTGTACCTACAGGCTACTTGGTAATCTCAATATTTCAATATTGTATCATATCATACAGTCAAAGGTTGCTTTGTGCGTGATAGCACTTCCGCTTAGTGGTTACCGCTAAATCGCGTTATTTTAGCTGTTTTAGATGTATCGCAGTCTGAAAGAGAAACGTTTATTGACATACATACTATATATATACTCTTCTATAGTTTATCCAAGGAGTTAGGCTAGCAACTGTAGCACAAAAAAAAACAATTTTCAACCCCCGTATTCCCTAATGGGATAGACAGAGCACATGAAACAGTTTCAGTGCCACTCTTTGGGATTGACAATGAAAATGAAATGAAAATGAAATATTTATTTTTCAAGTAGGCATATTACAATGCGCATATGAACGTCAAATAAAGCTACGCCGGCTCTAACCCTACGCCTCAGCCTCGAGAAGATTTCAGTCCCCCCTCAGTTGGGAGGGGGGTATCCACTATAGGACCGGCAAGAAACTCGGCGGGCCACTTCTTTTTCGAAAGAAAACCAAAGACAGGTGTGCAAAGATAGGCCTGCAGCCTATCGCCCATCACACCTGACCACAATGGAACCCCTATACCATCATCAACTTTTACAACACCCTCGGGAGGAAAGGGGGTAGTGAAATTCTTAAACCGTCATAAACGGCTGCTGCATTAAAATAAATAAAAAATTCTTTAGCAAGTAAACACCTGAACGGGAAGCATGGTCGCGCGATAGACGATAAAATAGCAGGCCGTCCCTATCGCACTAGGTATCGATAGGGACGGCCTGATATTTTATCGTCTATCGCGCGACCATACTTCCCGTGCTGGGTCACTTACAATACAAGTAGGTATGCAAATAGAAACGCATTCTTACATACGTATTATATTAAAATTCAATTTGTACAGATGTTGACCGAGTTTAATCTCCAACTTTTTCGCATAGCCGTTGTCTTGACACACTATATAGTTCCCTCTTGCCGTACATTGACATAAATAGCATATGCTACGGAGCACTCTTGAGTATAGGCCCTAAAAGTCTATTGGCAACGTGCGTGGAGGAGTGGCGCTGATTGTCACAAATATCTTATGGCCATTACCAATAATGCTAGCGGCGGCCGTTGGAACTAAATTGACTCCATACGATTTAACATAGAAAAGCCCACAAAGTGAAATGTGCAGCAGTCGTTCACATAGCTCAAAGGGAAAATACTATAGCTAGAGCAATACTAGAGCGTACACCCATTTTACAGGCCGGCAACGCACCTCCAACACCTCTGGTGTTTCGGGTGTCCATGGGCGGCGGTGATCGCTTACCATCAGGCGACCTGTCTGCTCGTTTGCCTCCTATTCCATAAAAAAAAATAGTATAGCAGTATCGTTAACATTCTGTCATGTGAGCATTTTCAGAATTTGGGACCCCCAATTAGCGTAAGTTGTTAACAAAAATTAACTCGCTGTCAGTTTTGTGACGACGATTAAGCATAAAATCTGTCTAAAAATTTAATTTTTTCACATTCTGAATGTAGATTATCGCTTAAAGTTTATGTAATTAACACAAAACAATCTTTTTATAGAAATTTCCTGCTTAATTACCGTCACAAAACTGACAGTAAGTTAATTTTTGTTAACAACTTACCTACGCTAATTGGGGGGTCCCAAATTCTGAAAATGCCCATGTCATCCCCAGACCGCCCAGCTAGCTTAGCTGAGTCAACCGCACCAGAACAGAGTTCAGGGACGTTTTACCCGCGGTCCTTACTTAGGCATCTGATATTAAAACCATATAAAGTTACTTAACACGTATTGCAGTGAGAACGTAAAGCCGCGGTCATCTGCCGTGAGAACCATTGTTGGTTTACGACTATGAATGCCGGTTTACAACCGAGTAAACTAATAAGCTGATTTACACGTATATTTCAAATTTACCTACCTAACTTTATAACTGTTATGGCAACATGCATTGATGATATTATCATAAATTGTACAAGTAGTTTCTTTATAGTGAACATTTACACTACAAAGAAACATAAGTAACAAACCGTCTTGTCGTGGCGTCGGTCTGCTCCGAGACGACGGGGACAACGCCGTCCTTAAAACGTCGGAGGTTTGTTAAACACTAAGTAATACGCGATTAAGTCCCGTTTACAACATTAAATATGTGATAAAACGGTAATAAGTCAGTGTCCATTTTACCGAACTGACTGTATTGTCTTTTAATACGCGTAACTTGCCCTTACTGAAGGTGAAGATCGCAGCATTCGCTGTGTTTCCTTACTTTGTTTTAAAACAGGATGTAATGAAGGCTGCAGAGAAATGACATTACCTTTAAAGGGCTTCGCCCAATAATTTGACGAGTTTGGATATAATTGGTAGAAATTCTCTTCCTAGTGCTTTACTCCGTTTAATTGACCTGACTTTAAGTTTCATGTCATTTATAACGAAAGTATTTAAAAGGAAGATTAATGATCTTTAATTCGATCTTTTACCATTGAAATTTTTTTTTATTACTTAAAAGTTGTGAGTAAATGTAGCAAGTACGAATACCTAGATAGTAACGGCTATACAAAAGACATCAACGAGCAATTTATCTGGATTCTAAATAGTGTACATAGGTTGTTTGTAAAGTTTATATAATACTAACTTTTGCTCGCAGCTTCGCTCGCGTTAAAAACAACAAAAAGTAGCCTATGTCATTCTCCATCCCTTCAACTATCTCCACCTAAAAAATCACGTCATTTCGTCGCTCCGTTTTGCCGTGAAAGACGGACAAACAAACAGACACACACACTTTCCCATTTATAATATTAGTATGGATAAGATACTAGGACCTAGTATCTATGTCGAATGCGTACCATTGTTAAATTATTGGGAGAAAATAGAACGGGATGTATAATCACATAATTCTTGTCTACTTTAAAATATGACGATTAACACATTGGACACCGCGTACCCGACAATCGGGTACTCGTAAACTTTACTCAGATGCCGATACCCGATAGTCGAGCAAGAGCTATAAACCTTCACGCGACGCCAACGTACCCGATAGTCGGGCAAGCTTTGCATCTTCGCTACCTCATAGCTGCCACTGACTGTCTTCTGATTATAATGTACTTATGTGGTCGAAAAGTTGGTACAGTTGATTATTATATTTATTAATTCACTTTGTATTTTTATTTACTTTACCTAATGCGATTACAAAATAATAATTCTTATTAGTTGGTTACGTTAAATCGCATACACGGGTATGTATCAATAAGAGTTAGAATTTTCGTAAATCGTACAACCTAATTTGTGTTTACGAATATTTAAGAGTGATAGAGTAGGTACTCATAGGATGATTTTAGTGAAACAAAATTCGGAGAAAAATAAACCAAGAAATTCAACTAAAACTTAGAAATTAGAATGTTGTTAAACATTCTAATTTCTAAGCGGCAGTTCTCAGAAAAAGACAATAGGTCGCCTTTGTATCTCTATTTCTACAAATTGTATATAAACTGTTGTACACAATAAAGTGATTACTACTACTAATACTACTACATAAAACAGCACTGCACTGCAACTGCGTGGAAGCAAAACGTAACAAGTAGCTTTGAATAGTTACGATAATTAGTACGCTAGTACACATACCATAAGGTCGCAATTTCTTTGACAAAAGAATGTAGTTACTGTGATCATACACTTAACCCTGGAGATGTTGTTTACCATCCCTTATCTATTTGAAGTTTGCGACTCGGGTTTTTCACACCGGTCACGGTGTAAAATTTGCAATCCGAGCCATTCCGTAATGGTTTGTGATGTGCTTTGGACGTTGTTGTGTTGTGTTAATTTTTATTTTGACGACTATCGGCTTGTTTCTGAACAACTGTGACTTCTGCTTTCGTACTGGACTTTGTGGTTTTGCCTCTGATTGGAATTGATAATTAATTTGGTTGTTTCTACTACGACGATGGCGAATGCTCGTGGTCCTGATGACATTGAGCGAGACTTAATAAATATATTCGGCGAGGATGCAGTAGTTGATGAGCACAACTCTCAGCCACAATTACGCGAAGAGGAGTTAACTTCACTGTTGAATTTAGGAATTTCGTACATTACCTAGCAATTTTGATTTTCGATGTCATGTCTTTCGGAATTTCGTACTTAGAACATTTGATTTTCGACATTGTGCTACGCACTCTTTCATTTTATGCACGTATACGAAAGTTACTTGGCACAGCCCTGAGCGTCCGCCGCTTGCCCGACTATCGGGTTCGCGGCGTCCGGCATTGAGTTGCACGTCGTTGCCCGACTATCGGGTACTGTCGGTTTCTGGGGTATTGTTCGAAATTTAGCCTGGTTGCGATTGTGGAAATATACGTACAAGTACTTAGCTCAATATTTGGTAATCTTAAGGCCTGATTTAGACGGCGTGCGATTTCAGTTACATTGAGGTCTTGAGGTTACATACAATTTTGCACAGCCATCAAATACCGCAATGTTATAAAACTCGTTTGCGAGTTCTCGTATGGGCCCTAAGGAGGTAACCGTTGAATATTTCCTTATCATATTATATCACACAGCCAAAACCCCAAAACTTCAACAGTGACGGTTCTTTTCGGTGCTATAGGTCGATCGACGACTGACGCGGGAGGTAAACCCGAAGCATCATTGCGTGACCTATGACGCTTTTGGAAATATTTCATTGTTATGAATCTTGCCTGTAACAGGTCAATTTGAAGGTAAACTGACATCAGTTCGATCGCATTCAGGGGCTTATATATTTAAATTCTGAGCACTCGATTATATTATAACTCAAAATTGCATGGAAAACTCCGACATGCTATTTTTGAAAGCGAGCCATAGGAATTAGTGAATTTAAAAGCATGTTATTGAACGAAAAACACAAAATGTAGCGGTCAAAATTAAAAAAATCTCACCCTAGTTAGCTAGTGGGGTCAGTGTTACATACCGTATGTGAATTCTATTCAGGCGAATCATATTCAAATGGTGGTTACTATAGGACTTAAAAAGTATGAATAAAAATGTTGCTTAGACAAAAAATTAATACCTACCATACAAAATATACCAAAAAAGCAATACCTACACAAGTCACGAGATAACATTTTTACTAATTTTATGTTAGCCATTGTAGACAACTATAAAATATCAATCCTATTGTATCTAAAAGGCATTGCATATTCTAAAGAATCTTAATTCTTTATAGTCGCCTAAGCTATAAGCTTCTTATTGAAAAGGCAGGGTATTACCACAGTATAATAAAGAGTACTATCGTACAGTATGGCCACTCCCGCTCCCCGCTGAAAGTGCCGCCCACCCCCTCTCGGTTACCTCACAGTTACCGCCTGTCAAAAACGCGAACAGTCGACCTGTCATATGTCACTCATACAAGCATAGTACGCGTTCACCTACACGAGCTTAGACTGTGTGCTAGGAACGCGCCTCTTTCATATATTTGACCGCCAGTGTCCGAGGTGTGGTATTACTAATCCCATCGGTGGGTCATAATTTAAATGCACAACAGAAACCTAATCCGATAATCAAAGATGGCACCATAAAGAGATCGGCCTATTCGAGATCCTTCGCCCAGTGGGTCACACGTGCGCCCCATACACGATGGGGTATTAGCGGCCAAACAGAAGTTTTGTAACCAGTGGAACACATGGTGTTCTACAAGGACAAGTCAGTGTCCTGGCCGATTACGACAACGGCGACTGTTTATTGTTTAACGCTGATTATTAGAACGACGGTCATGAGCTCTCAGGTGGCTGACATACCCAATCTTAGCAGTAAATGTGCGGCCATATTCACTTCAGAGTCAGCACCCTTCGATGATGGTGATGACGAAGATGGCACTGTAAAGAGATCGCAAGAAAGGATCGAGATCTTTCACACGGTGGGTTAGACGTTAGACGTGTGTTCCATACTTGATAGGGTATTAGCGGCCAACAAGAGTTTTGTAACCAGTTACACATGGTGTACTTACAAGGACGAGTGACATACGAATAAAACAGTCATGTTGAATAGTTTTTTAAGGGCAATATAGAATGCTGTGGCGTGATATTAGTAATCGAAGATGACACTGTGAAGAACGTGTGACAGAAAGATTAGAGATTCTTCACAACGTCTGAAGGATATCGAATTCTTGTCACACGTACTTATGTAGATAAAGTCTGTTCGGAAAGAGGAGTCGTGAAATGTATGGGGTCCAATACATTCCACGGCTCTTCTCTTTCCGAACAGACTACACGATAGAGTATTAGCGGCCAAAAAGAGTTTTGTAACCAGTTACACATGGTATTCTTACAAGGACAAATGACATAGGAATGAAACGGTCATATGCAATAGTGTCCTTTCTAGGGCAAAGATAGACTGGAAGAAGTAGGTATACTTAGTAGGTAACCAAAACACAGTTACGGTAACTAACACTCATTTATAGCACCCATATATACATAAAAATACTCTATATGGTAAGGTGCATTAGGCCGTTTTCACATTATCCGATCCGATATCGGATGTCGGAAGAATTTCAATAGAAAAAATCCAAGATGGCGCCTGTAATGTATGGGATATCGGTCCGACATCCGATATCGGATCGGATAATGTGAAAACGCACTTAGGGTAATTCCGAAAGTAGTTTAATTTCGAAAGTCGCATAAAAATCACCATTATTTCCGTCATATCAAGATTCCCCTTTCGAAATTACCCGAGCCTTTCTGTCATTCGGAATTAGCCTAATGCACCTTTTTGATACTGCGCAATGCGCATAACATAATTTGAACACTAAATAACTAACACTAGGTCTGTTTATCAAAAGGTTTGACCGCGATAACTAAGGCGATCATAGGAAAGTTGGTAACGTGTGTGTACGAATTGAAAATTTATTTAAAATTAATATAAGCACAAATTGATTTATATTTCTGTATGTTACAGATTTAGTTCCTGAAACGAGATGAAGAAACTGAAGCTGTATGTTCGAGCGTTTTTCCTGGTGAGTATAATTACTGAATATTATTTCTGATAACTTTTTTGACTCGATCGTATACATAGAGGTACAAGTAGCGTGTATCGTCGTGAACAGTCGCCTGCGAGCTAAGGTATTTCCGAACCGCTACGCTCTTCAGCTTTCTTCCTTCCAAAACCTTCAAGGAAAGAGCGTACACCCATCTTAAAAGCCGGCAGTGTTTTGGGTGTCTATGGGCGGCAGTGATCGCTTACCATCAGGCGACCTGTTTGCTCGTTTTCCTCCTATCGCATAAAAAATCTTTGCGTGATAAAGACACCAGGTTGCCTAACCTACATTTATAAAAAAATTCAAACAGGATGTAAAATCAAATGTGTACCTAAGTAATCATATGTAATATAATTTCAATAGTAGATCGCGGGTCTATGACCGCTGTTCATGTGTGGCCAATCGATTATTTCCGGCTGATTTGTTTAATGATTATTAATAACATATTAATGTACGCCTACTTGTCATTTACATTCACGTAACTAGGAAGGCCTACCATTCTACCATTCGTTACAGGAAAGTTCACACTTTTATAATAATCTGTTTCATTTTGTACCTATACAAAAGTAGTATTCACGAGTTTACATACTACTAGTGTAGCTATTCTAATAAATGCATAATGTAATAATTATAAATGGGAAAGTGTGTGTGTCAGTTTGTTTGTCCGCTTTTCACGGCAAAATGGAGCGACGAATCAACGTGATTTTTTAGGTGGAAATAGTTGAAGGGGTGGAGAGTGACATAGACTACTTTATGTCTCTTTCTAACGCGAAAGAAGCCGCGGGCAAAAGCTAGTAAATAATAAATAAATATTGGGAACACCTTACACAGATGAACTTAGCCCCAAACTAAGCAAAGCTTGTACTGTGGGTTCTAGGCGACGATACTACATACATACCTACTTAAATAGATAAATACATACTCATATACAGAGTGGGGCCTGTAACAAAGGCGAAGAATTGAACTATAGGCTATTCTCCTTATACTGATCAACAATTGTTCAGTGACTTTTAAAAATTATGAAGTCTTTAATTTTTTAATTTTTCATACAAAATAAATATTAGCTTCAATGTACGCCATTATTGTTGTCATTGACGTTGTCTGTCACACTTTAGACTTAACAGAATTCGCAATACATTACCTCTTAGAAAAAACTTTGAAGGGTGATAAAAATTAAAATACAAGTTATTTTTAAAAGTCGCCGAACAAATGTTGATCAGTATAAGGAGAATAGCCTAAGAGTTCAATTCTTCGCCTTTGTTACAGGCCCCACTCTGTATACATTATAACATCTATGAATTGAGAAGTGAGACTTACAGGAATATCAGCTTGATTCCAGACAATAAGTGGTTTCTAGACCCTTATATCAAAACGCCGAACAAGGCATGATCAGAATTTTCAGAAAATTTTCAGTGTCAGATACCAAGCATCTAATGGCATAAATTATATGCGGTGGAATAAGTATTTGCTCTTAACCACAAGTTGAAAAATATGTAGGTATGTTTCCTCCGTTTAAGCAATATTCTGAAGCAATGTGAACTTCTTCCAATGAAATACGATATTTCATTGGAAGCAAGCTTTGATTAACTTTTTAAAAGTCTAGCCACAGCTTCCACAGAGAGTGGATAGAACTAGGTTTCAAGGCTTTAATGTGTCTATAACCAGTGAAATACGGTAAACAAATACTTGAATCGAGAATATTTGGCGGGCGATGAAGCCGGCTGCAATTCTGCGCGCAATTCTTTCACCACGGCTTACGACACGCACTTGACATGTTGACACGTGGTGTGTTTGTGTGACGTGTGCGCACGTCTTAAAGGGGGTAAAATATGTATATTACTAGCTTTTGACCGCGGCTTTGCACGCGTTAGAAAGAGACAAAAAGTAGCCTATGTCACTCTCCATCCCTTCAACTATCTCCACTTAAAAAATCACGTCAATTTCTCGCTACGTTTGGCCGTGAAAGACGGACAAACAGACACACACACTCTCCCGAGTATAGGTATGGATTCATGTCAAATTGTTTACCCAAAAAATTATTGATCTGCGTCCTGCACCTTCTAATAAATAATCGCAAAATTGGGCATCTGCCCGCATAGCTAACACGATAATAGACGCTCCATAACGAACGAAAACGCAACTATCACTATCGCAATAACATGGAAGAGTGATATAGAAACTTTAGGTCATCTAATCATATTTCTAATAAAATATATAGAAACTGCAACCGGTGAACGGTCGCATCGTGTCGCGCCGGTCAACGGCACAAATCGAGTGATATTTAAAGAGGTCGCCAGCACGGCGCCCAAAACACAAACGTATAAAACGCTAAAACTAGAATCGATCATCCTTAATCATGTGAAAACGTCCTAAAATGGACGAATTGACTTTTTGCCCGATAATTAAGTCTCTTTGCTATTACTCAAAATGTCTCCGGAGAGTCCGGAGTTACCAAGAAATCGAACTTCTGATGTAGAGTCTATTCGGAAAATCAAGAGTCGTGTACTGTATTGGTCCCCATACATTTCGCAACTTTTGACTTGCCGAACACTCTACAGTTTCATTAGGTGTAACAGTTAGGGCCTTGAATGTTTGACATACACGGATACACCATAAAAAGAAAAGTACATATAATAGTTATTTGTTATACAAGGGGGCAAAGTTGTATTTTAACGCCGAGTGTGGAATTGAAAAACGAGCAAGTGAAAAGATTCTATAGTTGAACCACGAGCGAAGCGAGTGGTTCAAGAATAGAATCCCGAACTTGCGAGTTTTTTAACACACGAGAAGTAAAATACATTTGCACCCGAGTGTAACACAACACTTTTCCCCTCACTACAGCGAGGAAACTACAACGCAAAAAATGCGTTTCTCACAGCTTCCAGTAGTTCCACAGGTGGTAAATCATCTTTATTACTAGAGTCACTTGCTTTTATCAATTTTAAAGCAGTTAATTTGTCTTTATTCAAGGTCAAATTACTTTACTCACTAGTGGATAAAATGCATTTTTACCCGCTGGTATTAAAGGACAAAACACGTGTTTCCGAGCTAGCGAGGGGAAAAATACATTTGCACCCGAGTGTAACACAAAACCTGTTCCCTCACTATAGCGAGGAAACTACAACGCAAAAAATGCGTTTATCACTGCTTCCAGTAGTTCCACAGGTGGTAAATCATCTTTATTACTAGATTCACCTACTTTTATCAATTTTAAAGCAGTTAATTTGACTTTATCCAAGGTCAAATTACTTTACCCACTAGTGGATAAAATGCGTTTTTACCCGCTGGTATTAAAGGACAAAACACGTGTTTCCGAGCTAGTGAGGGGAAAAATCCATTATTAAGGACTTTAAGGGCGATTTTTTTTGTACAAATTATGTATATAAGTACCTACATGTACAAATTTACGTAATTATTGTAGAATATTAAGTTGTTCTTTTGTACAATAAAGTTTAAATAAATAAATCAATAAAAGTCAGAATAAAACTGAATAGCTTATATATAGTGTCAAAAGTGATTGAACTTGAAGCCCTTGAAGGAATTTTTAAATCGCTAAGCAAAACTGGCCCCGCGTAGCCGAATGACATTTCTACGACGCGAAACGAAAACGAAACGCCGCGAATGGAAGTCTGGCTTTGTCGCGCCAATATGCAAGAGCGATAGAGATAGATACCTACGAGCGTTTCGTTTCGTGAGCGTTTCTGCCATTCGGCTACGCACCCTGTTGTCAAAAAAGTTGGTCAAAAAGTAGATTCGTCCTAAATACCAGCAGTGTGGACGCATCCGCGACCATAAGCGGCGCCTATTGCATGTCGTCTAATTCGTCTGCTTGCACAATACACAACCGTTACGTGTCCTGACGTCCCAATGTTGTGGAACAAAGTGGCTGAATATTGTTTTTTATTAATGGTATGCTTATTATAAATCTCGTGTTCTATGAATATTTTGTTAAGTTTACTTTCAAAATTGTTATTTAGGACAGATGTTGCAAATGTCAATGCTGAGTATCATAACATAATTCCTTCTGTTGAAGACCGTTTTAACAATTCCTTCTACATCCCATCACACTTAAAATGATTACGTTCAAAGTAATAAATGTGATTAATTTTGTAGTTTCTGAGAAAATGGGCTGTGAGTTTTCATTTTGGCATAAAATGATTTTAATAATTAAGTTTTCTTTTGTGTCTAATTTTCAATGTTTTGTCTGGCATTCAAGTAAACAGTCGAATGATGTGAACTCTGAGCCTAATTTAGACATGATACTTCCTTCCGGCCGTGACCTTGAATCTCACTTTCTTTTCGTCAACTTGACATATATGTACGTACGCATATGTACACATGCACTTATCGGACATTATGCCAATGTACGCCTTATAGAGGTAGTTCAAGCGAGCCTATTATTTTGTCAAACTGCACCCTTTTACCACAACAAAGAACTAATTTTGATTTTAAAAAGGTAACTGATTAATCTGATTATGAACTGAGTGATAATGTATAATGTTATCCAATGAAGTTACTTTTATTCGTGCTTTTTCAATTGTTTGCTAACAATTTTCTTTTCAGTTTTCCTGAACATTTCGTACGTGTAAGTGATTATAGAAAACAAACATATTATGGTTCTAGGTAGTACAGTCGAGTTCATAAATATCTGTACATTTCTTCACCTTAAATCGTTGCAATAATGTGAAAAAATGTACACATATTTATGAACTCGACTGTACTTTGTACTTCATGAGTTTTTCTGTAGAATAGTTATTTGTTTTACAAGGGGGCAAAGTTGTTGTTTAACCCACAGGGTTCACCGCACGTGCCAATATTGATACCCGAGCAAGCGAAAGATTCCAATATTAATAAAAAGTGGAATCTTGAGCGTTGCGAGGGTTTCAAGGCACGAAGGAACAAACTTTGCCACCGAGTATAACACAAAATTTTTCACCACACCAACACGAACAAAATACTGAATTTAAAACATCAAACTAAATCATAAATCCATCAATTTATTCAATATCATTTATAGGTAAAATCTACTAGCCTAACTTACGAGGTTAAGACATCAAGTTAAAATTTGTATGAAACTTTGCACTCTTGTGGATAAAATGCTGCTATCTGTTTTTGAATAGTAAAGAGAGCCTTTACCAGTTGGTGTGGTGAAAAATACTTTATTTTCTTACTTATTAATAATAAAATTTACATTTTTTTAGTACCAAGTTAAGTCATGATTCGAGGAGTGATTCGAGTATCTCAATAGGTATTTCAGTGTGTGTTCATGACCCCTAGCATTGCCCAATTGTCTTGAATAAATATTACTTTCATATCCATCACAAGGTTTACTTCAAGAGGGTTCAAAAACGTTCTTGTCAACTCAATTTTAAACTGAATGGTGTAACTTTTTACTGCAATGTTTTATGGCAAATATACTTATTTTGACCTGATTTATTGAAACGCAATTGCACTCAAATATATATTTAGGTGTCCGTGACTTCGCTTGAACCACTGATGAGAAAAGGAAAAGCTTAGTAAGCTCAGCTTTTCCTTTTCTTATTAGTGGTTCAAGCCTCGACAGGAACCTGAATAACCGTTTTAACAACAACAACGGTTCTATTTTGTAATATACCTACATTACCTACAATTAACAAGATGAAGAGGTAAGAGCTTCTCATCCAAAAGCATTTAGATCATATTATATTTTTAATGATTCACAGTTAAGTAGTTTCACCATAAACAAAAACTAATCCCTGTCTGCCTTTAAGAGAGAGCTCTTTCATTATGATGACATAGATGAATAGATATAAAATACACTATCTTGAAGAACATTTCATTACCTAATACATTGTTTAACTTGTAGTAATTTGAAATCCGTTACAAGTATTTACATATAAGCTTTGTACCAATTATTTTACAATGTCGTACATGTTAAAGTTATAAACTTTCCTTTCCAAGCAATATCTTTGATTTGATAAATTACTGGCATAAATTGTATAATCTTCGTATTCCGTCAAGTTAGTATTCACAACTTTCCCGTACGCGAAATTCCGTGCCGCGTCTAATCAGCGCATACCAGTTTTGGTTTGTTTGAAATGCAGCATTCGATGGTCATTATACGGGGAAACACGTGTTAAATGTTAAATGTTGAGCTAATGAGCTTAATCTGTAAAAGCTTAGACTTATCCGGTTATTAAATGTAGTAATTTTTTTGTCTATTTAATATCCTGTTTCAGGCAGGCAAGCATGGTCGCACTATTTGTATGTTTTATCACTTATCGCGCGACCATACTTGCCTGCCAGTATAGTATTGAAAAGTACGGTACTACTCACGTTTATTTTAAATGTAATAATAATGCTACCGATTGGCGACATGTTTCGCATATATCGAAACTTTCAAGTCATATGAAGACCCTTCATCAGCCCCTTTAGCACAACTTGCCTTGGTCTTGTCGCGCGCGAATCCATACATCAAGCGGACTTCAAATATGAACTCGCGCGCGACAAGGCAAGTTGTGCTAAAGAGTCAGGTAGGTATTTTAAGAGCTAAGTCAGGAACAAATATCTGTGCTCATCACAAAAATAATGCCCTTACCGGGATTTGAACCCAGGAAACCCGCGGTTTAGCAGGCAGGGTCACTACCGACTGAGCCAGACCGGTCGTCATGATATGATTGACCTTATAGAAAATATTCCAAGAAATTTGTACATTAATCACAATCAAAAAATAAATAATTATGTTAGATGATGCCTTCTGCATGACTAAAAATACTTAGTTTTGAAATTACAATGATAAACAACGAACAAAATCAGAGTCAACAAGGACACAAACTCCTATTGAAAATATCACAATGCGTAATAACTTTGGCAAAAGCAATTTTCCTGTAACTTGCACATAAATTTAAATAACTAACGTACTGTGTGCAATTTCTACGTAATGTGACCTTTAGAAACAAACAATAGTCTGTCTGCAAGGGCGGGAGATGGCGCTGCTCCTGTTGGGTTAAGTGTCAAGGTCACGCGGGAAGGTCGAGTGACCTGACCTTTACGCAACTTTGAACTGAATCACGCAGATAAGGAAAATAGATATTTTTGTGGATCAAAACATGTAATAGTAAGTACCTAGAGCGGAAATATGATCTTCCGATATGGCAAGTGTTTTTTTACATATTTAAGACGATACGATACAGGTCAATTCTCCATACAAACGCTCTCGACTATTTCCTCCCTGGTTTTTGAAGATAGAGCAATGATTTTTTCAACACAGATTTTTATTATTTTTATCCGTGTCGGACCATTTATATTTTTTTGCTATTTTTATTTTAAAAGACGCTAGAGCCAATCAAAAATTTCTAATTAAACGGCTTTGTTCAATATGGCTAAAAAAAAGGTGGGATACTCAAGATCGGTAACAATTAGACAAAAAAAATCTAAGCGGTCCGACACAGATTATTTCATTGTTATTCAGATTCTCAAATTTCGTTCCGTTTAAATAAGTTTTGAAGGAGGAAACAGTCGAGAGCGAAACCTCGATTTTAAAGATTTTTTCGCAATATCTTTTAACTGAGTTGTTCTTAATGGACATTTTTTTTTTTCATATTTAACTGAAATTCCCAAATTGAAAAGGGGACTCCTTTCCATTTTAGCATTTCCGCTCCCGTAGACGCAACCACGACGGGGTGTTATAAGTTTGACGTGTCTATCTGTCTGTGGCATCGTAGCTTTCGAACGGATGAATCCATTTAGATTTGTTTTTTTTTTCGAAAGCTAAATTAGTCGGGAGTGTTTGTTGAAAATCGGTCCACTATGTCGAGGGATTTTTCAATTTTTTTACGTGTCAATATGATATAGTACTATGTACTCGTACCTACTTAATTTTGCTATTGCACAATACGGAGAACATTGTAAATTATTGATTTCAATACTTATATAATTACTAGCTTTTGCCCGCGGCTTCGCACGCGTTAGAAAGAGACAAAAAGTAGCCTATATCACTCTCCATCCCTTCAACTATCTCAAAAATCACGTCAATTCGTCACTCCGTTTGACACACCCACTTTCCCGTTTATAATATTAGTAGGTATGGATGTCTATGTTTTATTGATATTACACATAGACATATAATCATTACTGAGTGTCACATGCAAAATATGTCTTATGAATCATAGAATGTTATTTCAATAAAGCCTTAATACAATTACCTTCAATGTTGTCAAAACAATTGAATCACACAGAGAATTGAATTAAACGGAAATAGTTCAACACGGCACGAAAAAGTTGTTGAACGGCTCGATTCGAACTTCAAAATACATCAAATATTAGCCTTTTTGCGACTTGAATCGGATATAAAAGTAAGATATACAAGTAGGATAAGAGTATAAAAGTGACGTGACGTTTTTTGTTTTTTATTTGAAAAGACGTTATTTCTTTTTTTACGACTATTTGTGTCGTATTCAGAGCTAATTTGACGTATTTTAAAAGCTCGAATCGAGCCGAAACTTGAAGTTTAAACAAGAACAATATCAAGGCCGGACGTCAAGGTCATGTCACTCGTGTCACGATAGAAAGAAGCCTCGTGGAAATAAACATCTCTCTTCTTCTTAGTCGTATACTCTTGTCAGAGTAGTCGTGGTCATTGGGGTCGTTGTGCTGCCTTTTTAATGGTTTCCCGCCATATTGCTCTATTTGCAGCGTTCCGCGCGCAGAGACTTAAGGGTGACCCGGTGAGAGCCCTCACTTGGTCTGTCCATCGCATTGAGGGGCGCAGTCTGGGTCTTGTACCGCCCACTCTTCCCTGAACAACAAGTCTCTCTATGGCGGAGTCTTCCCTACGTGTAACGTGACCGAAATAGCTAAGGGTGCGAGAGTGAACGACATCTGACAGTCTTTGTAATAACATACATATAAAAATTAACATATAGAAATTAACATACATATGATGATATTGATGATCGTTGGGTTCCAAATAAAAGTCGATTGGCCGCATTCCCGTGATCTACATACATACATACATACAATCACGCCTGTATCCCATAAAGGGGTAGGCAGAGCACATGAAACTATTAATGCTTCAGTGCCTCTCTTGGCAAATAAGGGGTTGAAAGAAAACGAAACTGTGACATTGCAGTGACAGGTTGCCAGCCTCTCGCCTACGCCACAATTTAACCCGTATCCCACAGTCGCCTTCTACGACACCCACGGGAAGAAAGGGGGTGGTGAAATTCTTAACCCGTCACCACATCCCGTGATCTTTTTGTACGAAATAGGTACAAACTTATAAAATGAGAACATGTTATTATTTAATTGAAAAAACTTATTTACCTGCCTAAATCTATGAGAAATATGCACATTTTCATATAATAACTTAATAACTAGCCTAAATCTAAACGGGTCCACTGACTATCAGTCACATATCAGTTCACTGTACGCGCGGTAACGGTCTGTCAGTAACATTCATTAGGGCTGAATAACTGAAAATAGGCTCATAAAATAGACCCTTGCGGCGCTGTACGATAGTACTTTCTATTATACTGTGGCTGTACCACAGTATAATAATGAGTACTATCGTACAGTATGGTCACTCCCGCTCCCCGCTGAAAGTGCCGCCCACCCCCTCTCGGTTACCTCACAGTTACCACCTGTCAAAAATGCGAACAGTCGTCCTGTCATATTTCACTCATACAAGCATAATACGCGTTCACCTACACGAGCTTAGACTGTGTGCTAGGAACGCGCCTCTTTCATATATTTGATCGCCAGTGTCCAAGGTGTGGCTGTACTAAGGATGCTCGGGGCATTTTCTTGTAGTTTGTTCCTTTTGATGTTACTACTTACTAGGTATTATTTACGTCTTGTCCCAAGTAGGCTTTTAGTATAACATAAGCGATGGATAAGGTAGCAATATATATCTGATAAGAACAGATTATTTTAGATTTGGCATTTTTCTCTTTGATAGGAAAAGAAACTAAAAAGAATATTCGAATAAAAAAACCGGCCAAGTGCGAGTCGGACTCGCCCACCGAGGGTTCCGTACCTACAAAACTTTACGTTACTCACATAATTCTAAAGACTGGGCTAGGCTAGAAGTATAGGTTCTCTAATGAGCATAATTGAGTTTAGCGCCACCTCTCGACGAATTCGCGAACTAATTAGCACAGCTTGCGTGAGGTCTTTTATAATGTTAACCAAATTCAACATTTTAATTTTATTTTAAAGTAGGTGTTTTATGTAAAATTTCGTAGCTATAAATTTCAACACCCTTATTCATAAACGTACACTAAAGTATCCAGCCGATAAAGTTCGTTTGTCCCTTTCTATCACACCAATACGTCGGAAAGGGACAAACGAAATTTATCGGCTTGATAACTTTAGTGTACGTTTCGTACTTTAGTGTAGTTATGAATAACGGGGTAAGTAAGTATGGTAAACATCAGAAAGGGTGAGTAAAACAATCTGAAAGGTTCTAAGTTTTACTTAAAGGTTTTTTTCAGGGACCGGACAACCCCTTCCGCGCTACAAGCCTTTCATTGGGAATCCCTAACGTAAGGACGACCCAATCGAGAGGCTCTCCCTTTCGAACTGCAAGCCCATTCATTTGACTAGCCCTTACAAAAAACTTAGCAAAACAATAAAGCTAGCCCTGTGCATTGGCTTACCGCTATCCGATACGGCTTGCAATCCTTTAATAAGGGTTACCCTTATTTTAAGCGCTATTTATAAGGCTTTCCCTTTTGTTAAAGCGTAGTCGAGCCTTGCGTGAAAGAGACAGGATTATGAATCTAAGCTATTGTAAGAACAGGAAGGAAAATGCGCTGTTGCCACTCCGCACTTTGCGCCCTATTTTTAATTTTGCAACGAAACATGTTTTCGTTGGATAAAAGTAGAACACGGCTAGAAATTATTTTTAATGAACTGGGAGACAAGGGACTGATGGCTGGTAAATGATCATCATATTCATATTCATATTCATAGATCAGTGTGTATGTTCGTACGTATGAATGTATGTAGGTATGTATGAATGTATGTAGGTATGTATGTATGAATATAATTATGTAAATATGTATGTATGCATGTAAATATACAGTGTTGGCCGAAAATCAATACAATTAACCATTAACATTACACATTGAAAACGTTAATTGCCAACATAAAAACAAGCAGTTTTCGTCATCCAACTCGCCTTGATGAGTTAATTGGGTGAGCAGTTCCTAAGATAGAGCTGATGCTGAACCCTGGCTTTTCCCAGGGGAACGCGGGTTTGGTTTAACATAGGCAAGCGCGGTTTTCGTCATCGGACTTGTTTTGATGAGTACTTGAGTGAGTAACCAAGCAGTAACCAAGGTAGAGCTGATGCTGAACCCTGGCTATTCCTAAGGGGAACTCGGGTTTCGTGCAACATAGGCAAACGCTGTTTTTGTCATCGGACTTGTATTGATGAGTACTTGAGTGAGCAGTAACACTTGAGTGAGCAGTAACCAAGGTAGAGCTGATGCTGATCCCTGGCTTTTCCCAGGGGAACGCGGGTTTGGAGTAACATAGGCAAGCGCTGTTTTCGTCATCGGACTTGTTTTGATGAGTACTTGAGTGAGCAGTAACCAAGGTAGAGCTGATGCTGAACCCTGGCTATTCCTAAGGGAACTCGGGTTTCGTGCAACATAGGCAAACGCTGTTTTCGTCATCGGACTTGTATTGATGAGTACTTGAGTGAGCAGTAACCAAGGTAGAGCTGATGCTGAACCCTGGCTTTTCCCAGGGGAACGCGGGTTTGGAGTAACATAGGCAAGCGCTGTTTTCGTCATCGGACTTGTCTTGATGAGTACTTGTGTGAGCAGTAACCAAGGTAGAGCTTATGCTGAACCCTGGCTATTCCTAAGGGAACTCGGGTTTCGTGCAACATAGGCAAACGCTGTTTTCTTCATCGGACTTGTATTGATGAGTACTTGAGTGAGCAGTAACCAAGGTAGAGCTGATGCTGAACCCTGGCTTTTCCCAGGGGAACGCGGGTTTGGAGTAACATAGGCAAGCGCTGTTTTCTTCCTCGGACTTGTCTTGGTGAGTACTTGTGTGAGCAGTAACCAAGGTAGAGCTGATGCTGAACCCTGGCTATTCCTAGGGGAACGCGGGTTTGGAGTAACATAGGCAAGCGCTGTTTTCGTCATCGGACTTGTCTTGATGAGTACTTGAGTGAGCAGTAACCAAGGTAGAGCTGATGCTGAACCCTGACTATTCCTAGGGGAACTCTGGTTTCGTGCAACATACGCAAACGCTGTTTTCGTCATCGGACTTGTCTTGATGAGTACTTGAGTGAGCAGTAACCAAGGTAGAGGTGATGCTGAACCCTGGCTTTTCCCAGGGGAACACGGGTTTGGTGTAACATAGGCAAGCGCTGTTTTCGTCATCGGACTTGTTTTGATGAGTACTTGAGTGAGCAGTAACCAGGGTAGAGCTGATGCTGAACCCTGGCTATTCCTAGGGGAACTCGGGTTTCGTGCAACATAGGCAAACGCTGTTTTCGTCATCGGATTTGTCTTGATGAGTACTTGAGTGAGCAGTAACCAAGGTAGAGCTGATATTGAACTCTGGCTGTACCTAGGGGAACTTAGGTTTGGTGCAACATAGACAAACCCGGTTTTCGTTATAGGCCCTGCCTTTATGAGGACTTGTGTGCGCAGTACCCAAGCCAGCGCTGTAGCTGACCTGGTGGTACCTAGGGGAACTCAGGTTCGGTGCAATATAAATAAACGCTGTTTTCTGTTCATAGTATGTTTTGTGTAAAATATCTTAGACTCGTCTTTATGACTGGTACTTGGTTGAGTTGAGTAGTACCATAGAATCTGTCAAACTATTTCTGTTGATTGTTGTGAATTCTATGAAGATCGTTTGAAACAGAAATACTTTTCTGGTGGCAATCAAGCATACAGCCCGTCTGATAGTAAATAGTTACCGCAGTCTATGGACGCTTGGAACTCCAGTATTCTCTTTATTCCCTGTGTTACTATTAGTGAAATCGACTGTACTTAATTTTGATATTCAAATGGATATACATACGTATTTTTTTAGACATAAATAAAGTGTTTTATATATGGCAAATTAATAAATTTGTTATAACTACTTGATGTTAATATTCACTTCTGGTAGGATTTTTGACAGTTAATATAATGTTTTATGCCTAACTTGACATTGCATGAAATATTTCTATATTATAATGCACCGAAACTAGAGTTGCCCTAGATACCGCCAGGGCTCAGCTACAGCGCTGTCTTGGCTATTGCGTACCCAAGTCCTCGTTAAGACAAGTCCGATGACGCAAACAGCGTTTGCCTATGTTACACCAAACCCGAGTTCCCTAGGTACAGCCAGGTTTCAGCATCAGCTCTATCTTGGGTACAGCTCACCCAAATACTCATTAAGACAAGTCCAATGACGAAAACAGCATTTGCCTGTGTTACACTAAACCCGAGTTCCCCTAGGTGCAAACAGAGTTCAGCATCAGCTACACTTCGGGTACTGCTCACTCGAGTGCTCATCAAGACAAGTCCGATGACGAAAACAGCGTTTGCCTGTGTTACACTAAACCCGAGTTCCCCTAGGTGCAGCCAGAGTTCAGCAACAGCTGGACTTTGGGTACTGCTTGCTCGAGTGCTCATCAAGACAAGTCCGATGACGAAAACAGCGTTTGCCTGGGTTACACTAAACCCAAGTTCCCCTAGGTGCAGCCAGGGTTCAGCATCAGCAAAATTTCGGGTACTGCTCACTCGAATACTCATCAAGACAAGTCCGATGACGAAAACAGCGTTTGCCTGTGTTACACTAAACCCGAGTTCCCCTAGGTGCAGCCAGGGTTCAGTATCAGCTGGACTTTGGGTATTGCTCACTCGAGTACTCATCAAGACAAGTCCGATGACGAAAACAGCGTTTGCCTGAGTTACACTAAACCCGAGTTCCCCTAGGTGCAGCCAGGGTTCAGCATCAGCTGGACTTTGAGTACTGCTTATTCAAGTACTCATCAAGAGAAGTCCGATGATGAAAACAGCGTTTGCCTGTGCTACACTAAACCTGAGTTCCCATAGGTGCAGCCAGGGTTCTGCATCAGCTGGACTTTGGGTACTGCTCACTCGAGTATTCATCAAGACAAGTCCGATGACGAAAACAGCGTTTGCCTGTGTTACACTAATCCCGAGTTCCCCTAGGTACAGCCAGGGTTCAGCATCAGCTGGACTTCGGGTACTGCTTGCTCGAGTACTCAACAAGACAAGTCCGATGACGAAAACAGCGTTTGCCTGGGTTACACTAAACCCAAGTTCCCCTAGGTGCAGCCAGGGTTCAGCATCAGCTGGACTTCGGGTACTGCTCACTCGAGTACTCATCAAGACAAGTCCGATGACGAAAACAGCGTTTGCCTGTGTTACACTAATCCCGAGTTCCCCTAGGTACAGCCAGAGTTCAGCATCAGCTGGACTTCGGGTACTGCTTGCTCGAGTACTCATCAAGACAAGTCCGATGACGAAAACAGCGTTTGCCTGTGTTACACTAAACCCGAGTTCCCCTAGATACAGCCAGGGTTCAGCATCAGCTGGACTTCGGGTACTGCTCACTCGAGTACTCATTAAGACAAGTCCGATGACGAAAACAGCGTTTGCCTGTGTTTCACTAAACCCGAGTTCCCCTTGGTGCAGCCAGGGTTCAGCATCAGCTGGACTTCGGGTACTGCTCACTCGAGTACTCATCAAGACAAGTCCGATGACGAAAACAGCGTTTGCCTGTGTTACACTAAACCCGAGTTCCCCTAGGTACAGCCAGGGTTCAGCATCAGCTGGACTTCGGGTACTGCTCACTCGAGTACTCATCAAGACAAGTCCGATGACGAAAACAGCGTTTGCCTGTATTACACTAAACCCGAGTTCCCCTAGGTGCAGCCAGGGTTCAGCATCAGCTAGACTTCGGGTACTCATCAAAACAAGTCCGATAAAAAAACCGGCCAATAGCGTGTCGGGCCACGCTCAGTGTAGGGTTCCGAAGTTTTCCATATTTTTCTCAAAAACTACTGAACCTATCAAGTTCAAAACAATTTTCCTTGAAAGTCTTTACAAAGTTCTACTTTTGTGATTTTTTTCATATTTTTTAAACTTATGGTTCAAAAGTTAGAGGGAGGGAGGGGGGGGGGGGGGGGACGCACTTTTTTTTCCTTTAGGAGCGATTATTTCCGAAAATATTAATATTATCAAAAAGCAATCTTAGTAAACCCTTTATTCATTCTTAAATACCTATCCAACAATAATTATATCACACGTTGGGGTTGGAATGAAAAAAAATTATCAGCCCCCACTTTACATGTAGGGGGGGGTACCCTAATAAAACATTTTTTTCCATTTTTTATTTTTGCACTCTGTTGGCGTGATTGATATACATATTGGGACCAAATTTCAGCTTTCTAGTGCTAACGGTTACTGAGATTATTCGCGGACGGACGGACGGATTTGGTATTGAAAATTGAACCTTATTTTATCTACAGCCGTTTCCATCAAACAGAAACGCGCAAATATCACACACAGTGCCGCCGTAGGTAACGATCGAATGTTATTTCGTTCGGAGTAATGTGTGCTTTATGAGTGAGGTACAGGATTTAAACTCGCACGATATGCTATAAGGGAGAGCAAATAAAACCCAATATAAGGCTTACCCTTATGGCGTTAGGCTGAGCCGATGATAAGGGTTTTGAAAGGGTATTGGGCTATTTTAGGTAAGCGCTTTCGTTAGGGCTTTAAAAGCAAAATGAAAGGGTATCGCGCCAAAAGGGTAGGGTAAGTTAAGCCTAACGAAATACCCATACAAAACCCCGTATAAGGGATAGCGGGCCGGTCCCTGGTTTTTTTAATCTAATCCAAATTTGGTTATGGTAGCTGAAAAAGTATACAGAATAGTATAACGCAAGTTTCTAGCGGGAAATTACTAAATAAATATTATTTAGTAAATACATTATCTATTGTTGTATTTAGGATTTACCGAACCAACGTCGGTGTAAGTCCAAAGAGAACAATATTTATTAACATTTCGCTATTACCAATTGGCAGCTGGGATTTTTCAAGAGATTTTGGCGAACTTCGGTCTTTTACAGTAACATAATAAACTTACCCAAAAAATTAATAGTTGATAACTGATGCAACTAGCTACAGTAAAATTATTTTTTATCATGATTAACGGATTATCGATTAACTTTAACTTCCGTTAAATTTGTTGAAATGTATCGCTTTAACGATTAACGAAGTTAACTTTTATAGTAACGGATTAGCGATTATCGAAGTTAACTATTTGATTAACGGTGCCCAGCTATGAGTATAATTAATACACTTAATTGTAAAAATGTAATGTATACGGATTAATGAATTTAATATAGATAAGTAATTATTGATATATGGCAAAACGAAGGAAATTGTTTACACCTCCGCAAATAAGTATCTAATGATAATTTTTAATTTACCATGTTACTTCACGTACTAAATAAGTACCTAGTTATTTTAAAAACCCTAAAAATGTCTATTGAGTTTCTGCCACAGACCACCATGTGGTTTCTGGATATATTGCAGAGACATTGCAGAGAGCGCACGCGGACATCGGCGCGGCGCCAGTGGACGCGTCTGTGTGCGTGAGCTAGGTATGCATACAACTACAACTGCTGTAGGCACCGCCCCCCTCAGTAGATCGATGCGATAACATCGATTTAAACTTCCCTAGCCTCGTGGCGCCCACCATACAAAATTTTTGCTAGGGAATTTTGATTCTTATTGTACTTGAGATTGAATTCAATTTCAGTTATGCGAAAAATTTTAGAAACAAAAGAAATTATATTTTATTTGTTTACATGAGAGTTAAAATTCCATTGAAACCATTATGTACTTTAGAAAGTACATTCGGCGCCACGAGGCTAGAGTAGATACACTATCACCTACAGTCCGATCGCTTAGTTGCAAATGTGTGCGTCTAGTTGACAAACGAAAACTTCGCAATGTAGTAAAAACTACTTTCATTTTTTTACAAAAACAACGTTATTTCTTAGTAATTAAAGTTCAATTTCAAATGCAAGCAATGGGCGTGCACACTTACGCCGTGTCTTGCGTGGGCGACGGTCGCGCGACCGTCGCCGTCACGTCTCATCGCATCGTCTACTTCCATATCGATAAGGTTTGATTTCGTATGCGTCGCATCGCCGTCGCGCGACCGTCGCCCACGCAAGCCATCGGCTTATCAGTCGCGGTCGTCAGACGCGTCCCATAATTTGTTTCATACTTTATACACAAGTTTTCCTTTCAATAGCAATAGCTAACGTAACGCTTGGCTTGAGTAATAAAAACTGTATAGTTAAATTAATAAAATATGTATAAGTAGGATATTGAAATCTTCTTTCTTCGTTGAGCCATCACAGCTAACTTTAACTTACAAACGGTCTTAAGCACCTGCACTTCTGAAGGCGCTTAAGTCATTTATGCTAATAAAAAAAACCACAACGTTCTATGAACATTGGTCAAGTGCGAGTCGGTTTTCGACTTTTCCATACAAAGAACTCATGAGCGCCTGAACGACTATAATGGCAAAGTTAACGTTTCGCACTTTCAAGACTTTACGTATATATCTCGGAAACGATAAGAGATAGAGCAAAATGGACTTCAGATTTGGGCTTTCGGTGGCACAAATTCTATGTTTTCGTCAACAGACACCTTTTTTTGGACCGATTTGAATAAAATTTTGCTCAGTCAATTTATAAACGGTCTTAAGCGCCTCCTTTTTAGTAGGAACTTAGGTCATTTTGTACAAATGAAAAAAAAATTGAACAAGTTCTAAAAAGAAAAAGACAGAAATGAATTTCTTTATACCTGTCCAACTCGCTTACACAATTTTAAGACGTTTAGTAACTACTTGCAGCGGCAGTGAGTGAAATTCGTAATCTGAGTTTTTTTCTCTTAAGTCCGACTTACGCTTGACTGTAGATTTCTAATAGGTTTTCCTGTAATCTACAGGGAGAGGGCTATCTCGTGTATTTTTTTTGAAAATTTTAGGCTAAGTAGTTTCGGAGATAAGGGGGGGGGAATGGTAATTTTTTGCTTATTTTCTTAAATTACTTCTAAATTACCAAAACAAAAAATATAAAAAAAATATATTTCAGATGCTGATAAAATGCTCTTTCATTTGATATGTAACACAATATAGTTTTAATAACTTTGATTTTTAATTTTCAATTTTACCCCCCAAAAGTGACCCCTGTGATTAAATTTCATTTAATTAAATTACATGTCCGTCTTTGGGCCACAGGTTTACATACGTGTGCCAAATTTCAAGTAAATCGGTGCAGTAGTTTCGGAGAAATCGGCTGTGACAGAGGGACAGACAGACACGCGAGTGATCCTATAAGGGTTCCGTTTTTCCTCTTTGAGGTACGGAACCCTAAAAACAATTGAACCAGTTAATGTGTTAAGATCTTTTTTAGGCTAGAAGTCCGGCATCGGCAATAGACCTAACGACATTGATTACGCGGATTTCCTACTTGTCACGTCATTTTATTATGCGCTATCTGTTATTGTAATCAACCAAATGATTATGCATATAGAACTCCTTGATTACAATGGTGGTGACTAGGCCGTGGACATAATGACGAAATGAAATATATATTAAATAATTTAAATTAACATTGTAATAATGTGATTTATTTAATTTGTAGTATTATTTGAGTAATGATGTGACTTGTATTTAATATTAATATTTATTCTAAATGTAATAATTGTTATTTAATTTTTAATGTTGAAATGTATAATTTTTTAAATAATTTTTATGTTTAAATGTTGGTTTATATGTTAAAATGTCTGAAAATAATGATAATATGGATTTTTTTTTATCTGAAATAAATGAATTTTATTTATTTATTTATTTTATTTAATATTTAATTTCTGGCGTTCCATGTCTACTCGTAATGAATCAATTTGTTAACCCTAAAGACCCTGCCCTGTGATGGAAGCTGAAAAAGTTCATCTTACATTTTAACCAAAATCGTCAGCAGACAGTAATATTTCTAAGAAATGATCTAAGTACTTCCTCCTTGACATAGGACACATTTCACTCCTGCAGTGCACCTGTGCAAACTATAAGGGTTGAATAATTAGTTTACAGTCCAACCATCATCATCCTCCTTGCGTTATCCCGGCATTTGCCAAGGCTCATGGGAGCCTGGGGTCCGCTTTGACAACTAATCCCAAGATTTGGCGTAGGCACTAGTTTTACGAAAGCGACTGCCATCTGACCTTCCAACCCGGAGGGTAACTAGGCCTTATTGGGATTAGTCCGGTTTCCTCACGATGTTTTCCTACACCGAAAAGCGACTGGCAAATATCAAATGACATTTCGCACATAAGTTTATAGTCCAATATGACCCAAATAATGACATTGAGGACTGTCCGATCGATCGCAAAATGATAAACGAAAGGAACTGACCGCCAGAGGTCCGGGTCAACGGCCCTTACGTAACACTCGAGCCTTTGGACTGGTTTTAGGTCCACATGCTGATTCTGAGTTAATTAAACCTTTAGGTACATATATGGTCTGTTTTGGATGGACTTAAAGCTTAATAAAATATTGAGAGAAATTGGTTGAAACTGGAGTGAAAGGAGAAAGGAGTTTTGAAAGCGTCTGAAAGGGATTGTAGGTAATGATAATGACACCGCGGGGGGAAAAATGCCCATACATACAAGGTGTACAAAACCGCTGTCAGACCAGCCGGGCCATGACATAGGTACGGGTCGGAATGCTGGACCATCAAAAAGAGCCACGAACAGCAACTGGCCAACTGCACGTCAACGAGATGAGGATGCTACTCGATCGATGTAGTGTCAACGAAGGAAGGCTATAGAGTACTAGTAACTCCACAAATTGTTAAGAAATATAAAGTGCGAACATCGAAATCTATCTCCGCCTTACGCAGTGTCTTGCGTGAGCGACGAACCCGCGATGAACTCGCGACGGCGACGCGATGCGATGCGATGCGACGAAATCAAACCTTCGCTCTCTATGGACGTGTCTTAGGTGGGCGACGGAACGCAACGGCGATGCGACGCGACGAACTAGCGATGAACATGCGAATGTTAAGCAATGTCTTTTATGAAATGTTGAGTTCGTGTATGAAATTTAGTAAATTTAAAAAAATCTGCATTTTACGTATGACAAAAATATTGTGTGTGTTATTCATTCTTGGCTGCCCCACTATAACTGAAAATACTTATTTATTGTTACGATTAATTTTTTAAGCATTTTAATGTTTCTAGGAAAAAATATCCACCTACTTAATTGGAAAATTTTAACACGATTTGCACTCATAATTTTAGAACAAAACGGGACTTAATATATAAATGTAAGTGTTTACGCGATTAAGTCCCGTTTTGTTCTAAAATTATAAATTTTAACACGTTTATTGGAAATTAGAATGCAGTAATTTTTATCAAAGCCCATTTGATTAGTTATCTTAATTTATTTACCCCGGAAAACGGTAGTTAAATATGGTAATATATATCGCTTATAATCTTTTTATTGTAGACATTATCCACGTCAGTAACAACAACAAAGGCGTGGCTTTATCAATAAACATCGATACAGATCTACACATAAAAACAATTGGGAATCAATATGTCCTCGTCACTCCACGTAATTAACATGTTGACTTGACAACCGGATAGCGATAGAACAAATACAATGGGCAACTTGTAAAGCTGTCAATGATCGATCAAACGTAACAAAAAATTGCTAATTGCAAATGAGAACAATGGACAGTCAAAAAGTAGAACTGAATCGAATGACTGCTTTTTTAAGATTGCGTAGGTACCTAATTTTAGGGGAAAATACCCTAAAATATTTTTTATATTATGTATTTAAAGAAATCACACACACACAGCAACCGCTAGTCAAATTTTATATTGCTGAATCGGACTCTTGATCACTAATTTTGTGCTAGTAGTTTTATATTATATTTCAAATCTTCTTGAAAACAGCGTACACCCTTAGCGTCTTAAAGGCCGGCAACGCACCTCCAACACTTCTGGTGTTTCGGGTGTCCATGGGCGGCAGTGATCGCTTACCATCAGGCGACCTGTCTGCTCGTTTGCCTCTTATCCCATAATAATAATAAAAAAATAATATTCAACTATTCATGTAATTTAATTTATTTATTCAATTAAGACATCAAATGGTCCAAGAAATGTGTTAGCAAATCGCTTATTATCTATGTTAGTAATAAATGCAGTTAATACATCTTATTTAGCAATACTTACTATATTTGCAACTTAATTTATTCATGTCTTAATAGCTCTTTAGGTGAAAATGACTGCTAGAAATAACTAGATTTCTACAACGCAATATACAAAGTTATAACAAACAAATCAATCAATATGTCAATATATTATCATGTATTTTTTGTGCTTTAATTGGTTACGCAAGTGTTAATAACTGTAAAATAATTAATTTGACATAATTATGTTTTAAATTAACTTCGCGTCGTAGGTGCCAGATGGATATCGCGATAGGAAGAAAATCTTGCCTCACATATTGTGGCGACGAATCAGTTATGTAGAAATTAGTACTTCTTACACCAAAAAACTGTTAACGGAGGGGTCGGAGGGGCTCAGCCATTTAGCCAAGTCGATAATCGTTTAGCTACCTAACCTACAGGCCAAAGTCAAAATAAAAATGTAGGTATATATTTGGACTATAGATGTTGTAATGTGAAAACTCGCGTAAATATTATTTCAGTTGTCATAAAATCTAAAAAAACTCCATGGTTCTACCATTAATATCATTATAGTAGGTAAATACTTTTTAGATTTTTTAGATTTGTTTGATTTGATGTCGTTAAAATAAAGTAAACAAAACTATTAAATCACTAGCCAAATTCTGGTCCAGCTCGCAAAATCCTGGGACCTATCAAGAGAGATGACAGCACGTGTATAGGATAAGAAGGAATGCCAAAATAGAGGAGTTGGTGGTCGAAGCGAATATCATCGGCGTAACAAAATCCCACAGACTTCGCTGGTTCGGCCACCTACTAAGAATGGGAGAGGATCGCGCTGCTTCGGCGTATCTGGGAAGACCAACTGGTGGCCGCCCGGCGGATCGGCCCAAATACCGCTGGGGAGACTGTGTGTTGGTGGATCTGTGTCAGCTACAAGCCGATGATTGACAGGAAGCTGCGCAGGATCGGGATAAGTAGCGTGCTCTCGTTTCGGAGGCCAAGATTCGCTTTGGATATCAGAGCCTTTTTCAGAGCCATATTAATTAGTTTAGTTAGTTAGATCACTAGCCCGTCGACCTCACTTAGCTGTGTTATCTGGTAAGTACGCTGTTATCAACAAAATATGCTCTTGAAGTGTATCTACAAGACTGTAATATGTAACAGATAATTAGGGTAAAAGTGTTTAAAAAGCAACAAAAAGGCAGACTCGTCGCGAATATTGTCTGTTCAAACAATTAATACGGCGACAATAGCCGTAATGGATGCAAGTGGGGCGAGGCTGCGCGTGCGCACTTGCCTAATCCCGTCTGTGTATAATACCGAATAAGCAGAAACACCGAATGCTTGTGGTATGCGGATTCGGTGGCAGCCTTACAAGGTGGAACTTTACGACACTAGCCAACATCACTTACGCTTGTATATTGTTATTGTAGCTAGGTGGCTCTGTCCCGCCCACGAAGTCGCACCAATACAGAAAAGCGATGGCATGAACCTATGATAACCCTATGATAACGATATGAATGTAAGACTGTGATGTTGGCCGTACAGGGTACAGTCAACCAATTGGAACCTGTAGAATTATGTCATATTAGTGACGTTATAAATCAGATTGTAAGAAATTTCTTACTGCTTGTCATTTTGACATGGTTGTAGAGTGGCCTAGGGTTCCAATTGGTTGACTGTACCATAAGGCTCCTCATGGCTTACAAAGACTACAATAGTCAATTTATTTTGCTTTAAAAAAATGCAAGGGTAACGTTGTATACCGAATTAAAACACACAAAAACATATTTAAGTTTATCGTGCTCTGCGAGGGACTTCTTTATTAGGTACCTACTTGGCATCAGGATACCACACTTGTTATAAAGTAAAAAAATTAAAAGCAATATTTTTTTGTTCTGATTTTAGTCATCTAAATAGGCCATCCAAATAAGTGCAACGTACTCGTTATACAACGTATTTTAGGTAAACATTGCGTTAGCAAACATCTAACCCCTAACCTCGGAAGTGACAGCGGTGACACAAGCAACAGGTGAAACAATGATGTGTCAAACATCCCGCACGAGAAAGTGTGACTGTGATGTGTTGACATAGAAGGGTATGTGTGAGCAGTGAGTTGACGTTTGTTTCTCGATTTTGATATGGATCTAGGGTAGTCCAACGATAGAGAACTATATTATAACCACGCAATGAAATACTTATCTACATATATTCATAACTACTGAAACAAGTGCCGACCACATGATATTTAGACTTTGCAGATTCAGAAAATTGTCACTGAAAATAATAGGCAATTCACCGTTTTCAACCGGTATTTTAGTGACAGTGAAACTCAAAAATCGTCCCCCAAGTGAAACAATGATGTGTCCCGACACACGAGAAAGTGTGTTGATCCCATGAAGACATACTGTATGTAAGAAATGAATTCTTTTGTTTTTTTTTATGTTTAATATGGATCAACAGAAGTCCAACTATGGAGAACCCTAACCACTATTCCTGTGTTTTGATGAAACTAAGAAAAGGAGGAATTCTTTACGAAAACATTAAGTTTCTTTAAGTTACTTATGGCATTACCACATGATGACCGGAGCTCACTGCTCCTAGTGCGTACCTACTGTGTAAATAAATATCGACTATTCTATCGATATCCATATGGACAATTTTTGAATCAGAAATGTATTGATCAAACTCATTATGTTATATGTCAGGTGCACAAAGTTACATCAGGTACCTAAAAAGGTTAAAGTACATTCAGAATCACTTGTGGTTGTTTTGACGACCGTTATAATAGGCTCTACAAACTAGTATGTAGCCTAATGTCACAAGTCAACGCAAACGCGCGCAATAGCGCATACTCACTACTTTGCATACACTTCAACTGGCATACAGCGTGTTACCACTATGCAGGCATTTATTAAAACCAATAATAATATGATCCATTAGTGAGCTTTTGCACATTTCAGCATGTCATAATTATGTAAATTAACTTCATAATTAATTTTCCGAAATCCGCGCATTCAATGCACAGATGTCATACATAGGTACCATAGATCAAGCAAATGTATCTACTTAGCGTGTCGAATGAACTAGGTATATTGTGCAGTATATTGCTGGCAATATCTTTTTGCCCTCACTAGCTCGGAAACACGTGTTTTGTCCTTTAATACCAGCGGGTAAAGACGCATTTTATCCACTAGTGGGTAAAGTAATTTGACCTTGAATAAAGTCAAATTAACTGCTTTAAAATTCACCTGAGGAATTACTGAAAGTAGTGATAAACGCATTTTTGCGTTGTAGTTTCCTCGCTATAGTGAGGGGAAGTTTTGTGTTATACTCGGGTGCAAATGTATTTTACTTCTCGTGTGTTAAAAAACTCGAAAGTTCAGGATTCTATTCTCGAACCACACGCTTCGCTCGTGGATCAACTATAGCATCCTTTCACTTGCTCTTTTTTCAATTCCATACTCGGCGTTAAAATACAACTTTGCCCCCTTGTATGAATTTGTATTATTTTTTATTATTTAAGGGCATGATTAAGTTTAATAACTATCTTAGATTCAGCTGCTTTAAAAAAAGCCCACTTGCTGGTAACAGTGGTAACACACTGTATACCTATTTGTTATTCCGGAGACAACAAGATGTTATCTTCATAACTTTCTTGTTATTCAAGTCCTAGCAAACCGAGATCTATCTCATATACCTTGTGGTAATAGCATGTTATTAAGACGCTACGGGAGCGAAAATGCTAAAATGGAAAGGAGTCCCCCTTTCAATTTGAGAATTTCACTTTTTTTTGAGCCATATTGAAAAAGGCCGTTTTTAGAAATTTTTGATTGGCTCTAGCGTCTTTTAAAATAAAAGTAGGAAAAAATGAAAACGGTCTGACACAGATAAAAATAATAATAATCTGTGTTGAAAAAATCATTGCTCTATCTTCAAAAGCTAGGGAGGAAATAATCGAGAGCGTTTGTATGGAGAATTGACCGCATTTCTCAGAGCGTTTAAAATTTTTTGATTTCGGTGGCAACATTTTTACGTGAATCCTGCAAGAGTCACATGAAATTCTGTCAATTTAAATAGAAGTCGCGGATTTCTACCAGAAACAAAGTAAATCATGCTACGCTTACGGGGTTCGGGTAATAATGCTGCCACCGAAATCAAAAAAGTTTAAACGCTCTGAGAAATGCCCTGTATCGTATCGTCTTAAGATTCTTAAGATTCTTGAGGTATAATCGTTTCACTTTCTAGCAATATGGGGTAACTAGGAGATCTATGACATCTAGTTTTATGTAATATAGTGATTTGTAATCATACAACGCTTGTAGGTAAGCTTAGTGTCTGGTGGTGATGAAATGATGGAAAAATAGCAACTTAATAGTTATTTGTTATACATATATATAAAGTTGTATTTTAACGCCGAGTGTGGAATTGAAAAACGAGCAAGTGAAAGGATTCTATAGTTGAACCACGAGCGAAGCGAGTGGTTCGAGAATAGAATCCTGAACTTGCGAGTTTTTTAACACACGAGAAGTAAAATACATTTGCACCCGAGTGTAACACAAAACTTTTCCCCTCACTATAGCGACGAAACTACAACGCAAAAAATGCGTTTATCACTGCTTCCAGTAGTTCCACAGGTGATAAATCGTCTTTATTACTAGATTCACCTACTTTTATCAATTTTAAAGCAGTTAATTTGACTTTATTCAAGGTCAAATTACTTTACCCACTAGTGGATAAAATGCGTTTTTACCCGCTGGTATTAAAGGACAAAACACGTGTTTCCGAGCTAGTGAGGGGAAAAAGAAATTATGCATTATTTTTATAATACTACGTCGGTGGCAAACAAGCATACGGTCCGCCTGATGGAAAGCGGTCACCGTAACCTACCATTTACCTTTACTTAGCTAAAGCACAGTATAGATTGTGTACCTATAGAGTACATTTTGTAATTGTTCATTGAAATAAACCAAAAGAGTTATAGTATTTAAAGGCTTTGATGGTTTGAGAGCCTTGATGGCATAAAGGTAACACGCAGATATACTTCTAAAATTCATGTATGTACCTACTTAGTTATTTATGAAACTTTCATACGGAAAACTATAAGTGAATAGTTATAGAGTAAGTAGTAATAATAAAAATATGCTGTTTCGCAGTGAGTTTCTAATAATGCCATTAATGAAAGGTATAATACGAGTAGGTACGTCACTGTTAAAACGAAATTGAAATGTCAATGCCACTATAAACCAATGACTCAGATTTAAAAAGACCTAGAGCAGTCAAAACTAACAGTGCACAGTTGGTGACACATCTGTCAGAATATTTGAAAGTCTAACCACCAATGCCATTAAGACAATATTGTAAACTTAATTAAGTTCCTGTTAGAGTTTTGAATGATTCACGGTTATTTTCATTAGACTTATATTGACCGGGATATAGACCGTGATTACCTTTTTGATTTTTGTCGAGCTCCCGACATTTTGACGCAGTTACATGCATCATGATCACGGAAAACTGACGAAGGCGGGTGGATGTCAAAGTTGCGTAGACAGCGCGCGATCTACCCTCCGCGCGCGTCGGCTGCGTTGAGCGTTCACTTTCAGCGTTACCACTGGTCGCAAGTTCCTGTTGTCATAAGAGGAACAATTAATATTTCTAATAATTCATTTGTAGATAGTGTGGCGCTGCTTTAGGCTGAGGCGTAGGGTTAGAGCCGGCGTAGCTTTATTTGACGTTCACATGCGCATTGTAATATGCCTACTTGAAAATAAATATTTCATATGTTAAATAGCACAAAGAAATTACGCTGTTGGTTATTGGCAATTTCCCGGGGTTACCAATTTTTACCTATTTAACCTTTTATTATACCTTTAACCTTAACCTTTTTTTACCTATTTATTAATATTATTTATTGTGATTATAGAAGTACCTACTGTACTCCCTTCTTTTCAACCTTGTAATGGAGCTGATCACAAAGGACATCCAAGCACCACTCCCCTGGAATCTCCTTTACGCGGATGACATCGTCCTAATATCAAACACGGCCAAGGACGCGGAAACCGCACTGCACGTATGGGTCGATACTTTAGAAAAAGCAGGGCTTAAAGTCAGTAGATCAAAAACCGAGCACTTAGAATGCAGATTTAACAAAAAAAGTCTACCGACCGCCGTTCACTACCCCGACCGAAGTCCAGTCCCTAAAGTGTCACAATTTAAATATCTTGGCTCTCTATCGTCACAGAAAACGGTTCAGTTAAACCGGACATATCCCATAGAGTGAATGTCGACTGGCAAAAATGGCGCTGCCTGACGGGAGTGCTTTGCGACCCACGAATGCCAATCCGTACTAAGGGGAAGGTATACAAAACTGCCGTCAGGCCGGCACTGCTGTATGGATCTGAGTGTTGGTCAGTAAGGGAGGTGGATGTACAAAAGCTACACACGACAGAAAAATGAAAATGCTTCGATGGCTAGGAGGGGTGACTAGGTTTGATAAGGTCAGAAATGAACACATACGTGGAACCTTCAAAGTAGCCCCTATCCTAGAAAAGCACAAGGAATGTCGCCTGCGGTGGTTTGGACATGTCATGTGCAGAGATGAAGAGTATGTGGCAAAGAAGGCACCAAACCTGCCGGAGAAGAAAAGGGGTAGAGGCCGGCCACCATCGAGTTGGTGGACCAGCATGAATAGCCTTTTAAATAAAGAAAATCTTCCTGACCTAACAACCCTCGATAGGTTATCTTGGAGAAAAGTAATTAGGAGAGCCGACCCCACCTAATGTGGGAATGAGTAAAGAAGAAGAAGAATGGAATCATTAACGCGACAATCGTACCTACAGAAAAAAAAACAAATCGTAGCGTTTAATTCCTTCCAAATGATTGTCATAGGCCTTGTATCTCATCAAAGGCATCCGGACTCTTGTTCAGTTACCGGCATAAATGAGTCATGATTTCTGTACCTTGTCATATTAAGGTTTTATTTGAAATGTCATACGGAATTGTCAATCGATTAAAAGCGACAAACAGAAATCATCACTTCTTTATGCCGGTGACTGTACCGCTATCATCACTATACCTTATTTATAAAACTAAGTCCCTGTGCTCGTCTGCATGTGTGTCTTTCCAAGCCGTTTGAAATATATAACAAAAGTTCGCGATGGCATTTAAAAAATAGTTCTCGAGAGATTTAACAATGTGACAGACGGACAGAGTCGCACCATAAGGGTTCCTTTTATACCTTTTTGGTACGGAACCCGAGCTAAAAAGGAAACGAATAAGAAGGTCGGAAATAGGTGCTTCAATCTCACTGTCCAAGACCCTAGGTCACGGGTTAGGCCTAAGAAGCGCTGGGCGGCTGGACATCGTGACAGCGGACATGCAAGAGAACAGTTTCACGACTAAGTCCGTTTTCACATTATCCGATCTGATATCGGATGTCAGAATGATTTTAATGGGAAAAATCCAAGATGGCGCGCGCTAGGGATATCGGTCCGACATCCGACATCGGACAGGATAACGTGAAAATGCACTAAGGATGCCGAAGATCGGGCGAAGTGGAGAAGACTAGGCCGGGAAAACGCTAGGCTAGGTTAAAGAAGAAGAAACTAATATCACTTCATCAAGCGAACCAAACAATTAAGTTCCCATATAATTGCGGCGTCGACGCAATATAGTTATGTCACCCGCAACATCTCATACTTCCGATTCTGATCTAGGTCTCGTAATGAGCAATCTTCCTATTTTTTACCAACTTCGCCTTTTGCAAGCTTTCTATATTTCGTAATGTTATTGTTCTTTGTTTTTAAATTTTGCATATAGAGATATACCTAATATTATGATCTTACTTAATTGTGTCTACTTTGTGGTCTCTTGTCTTATTTCTTTGTATACACCATGTTTTTATTGAATTCCGTTAACTTTGAGGGAAGGTTCTTTAGATAAAATACAATTAACTACTCTAAGAAACTAGCGTCTTAACTCTTACGGTTATTGAGTTATTAAAAAAATAGAAATAATTACTGAACACCTGTGTGACAGCCTTTACCAATTCCTAATGTTATTTGTTTTGACATGAGCCGTCAATCACTTGACACTAACTTGAATATTATCACACTAATTAATTCATTTATTATGTATGAAAACGATGAAAAAGTTTTTTTGGCGAATTTAACTAAAAGTGATATCTTACAGGGTAGTTCCTGATAACGAACCTAACGACGTGTCGAATTTAACGGAAAAAAAAAAAACACGGTGTATTAGATATCAAAGCCAAAGTTATTTTAGGAAGAGATTAAGAAAGAGCCGTCAAATAATTTATAAGTAAACTAGCTTTAGCCCGCCGCTTCGCTCGCGTAAAATTCGAAAATTGTGAAATGCACCATACAAACTTCCCCCTCCATTTTAGGGAAGTCGAAGGTTAATCAAGGTTAGAAAGAGACGAAAAGTAGCCTATGTCACTGTCCGTGCCTTCAACTATCTCCACTTAAAAAATCACGTCAATTTATCGCTCCGTTTTGCCGTGAAAGACGGACAAACAAACAGACACACACACTTTTGACATTTATAATATTAGTATATGGATATAGTCTGACGACCGGTCTGGCTCAGTTGGTAGTGACCCTGCCTGCTAAGCTGCGGTCCTGAGTTCGAATCCCGGTAAGGGCATTTATTTGTGTGATGAGCACAGATATTTGTTCCTGACTCATGGATGTTTTCTATGTATATAAGTATGTATTTATCTATTTAAGTACGTATATCGTCGTTTAGCACCCATAGTACAAGCTTTGCTTAGTTTGGGGCTAAGTTGATCTGTGTAAGGTGTCCCCAATATTTATTTATTTATAGTCACAATTTATTTAACAGTAAATATGTATGGTATAATTATGTATATTCTGAGGTCGTTTAGTGTAAAAAAATTCACATAACTTATTTCCTTACGAAGTTAGCATTTTTCGGCAACTTTATTGTTTATTGGACCATTTTGACGCATAATAGGCTTTTTCCTAAGCCTTAGTTCTTTATATTGTTAGCATGTTAAATCCCCGACGCAAAAACGACTGGATGTTATAAGTTTGACGTGTTTGTCTGTCTGTTTGACTGTGTGTGTCTGTAGTCTGTGGCACCGTAGCTCCCGAACGGATGAACCGATTTAGTTTTTTTGTTTGAAAGCTGAATTAGTCGGGAGTGTTCTTAGCCATGTTTAATGGAAATCGGTCTACTATGTCTGGGAACTTTAAAAATTAAAATTGTATTATTTACCCAGGCCATTCACCTTTCCAACGTAATATTATTAGATAACTCATATCCTTTCCAGCATGACTGTTCAATGATTTGCTTATCCCCTACTAAACCGTTATCCGTTTAATTCTGGTCAGACAATCGAAAGCGATCGTATAACCGTGTATAGAATAACTATGCTAATACTAGTATAAGTAAACAGTTGGTGTTAGCGCCTTACGTTAATATTCGAGCAAAAATTATTACATTTCACAGCGATACGATAACTTATTGCCAGTAGTCTTATTTATGTCAATGCGCACAGCGCGAATGTAGACAGTGATTACCAATTTAGTTTTTTTGTCGATTGGTATATATATATCCCGGTCGATATAAGTCTAGGTCGATGTAAGTGAAGTTTTTGGTTGAGGAAAATGCCTTTGACATTTACAAACCATATCGGTTTCCTATCTTGTGAGCATTGTTCGAATCGGGCCCTTACGATACGCAAGGAAAACCCCAAGGAAATGTAGTGTTTGCTTAACTGCGTTAGTTTTCACCTGGGAAAACACTAGTGTTTAACTAGTTCAGATAACAGCATGACAAGACTGACTATGATAAGATTTGATTTCTTAACCAATTAACAGGTGCCATATGGCATCGCTTTTTCTAAAGGTGCCTACTTTTATAGTGAAGACTAGGACTATAAATAAATACCTATTATAAAATAGCATGTTTTTATTGACACAGTAGTACTTCTACCGTTGTTTAAATTAGGTAAGTATTCAAATACACCGTGGTCACCGTGGGCCTGAACAACTCGAAAGATTTTAACAGTGTATTCCTGACCACATTTAGAAACTATTATGTCATATAAACTTTTCTGGATATCGCCAGCCACCACCAATTGCAATTGTAATTGTCACCAATTGTAATTTTTTTTCTATTGTTACTCAATAAAAAGACCTTATTAAGGCGTTGATGCCATTACGTATGGTGAATAGTCTCACTAATCACTATCCTCATTAATAGATGTCAAATAGTGAGAAGTAAAACCTTTGAAAAGTGAGGTTTTTAGAAAAAAAAATGTTAAAGTTCATTTTTTTGTGCCAGTTTTATGAATAGCATTTACTTTCTGTGTGAAAATACATTATAAAATAGTAGAAAAAAATCAATTTTTGTTTGTACAAAATATACAAAAGTCTTATTATATTTGTTGTTTGTTTTATATCAAGAATGCGTGGATAAAATATTTCGGGTTATTCAGGCCCACGGTGTATTAAGTACCTCCGGTACCGATTAGTGTCTACTCTGAAATTATTTCTCTGCAAATGATTCTTACTTAGTACCAAGGACCATTTAATACTAGACTGATATAGCCCATACAAAAAAGCGTACCCCTGAAAAAAGCTTAGTTTTTGCTTTAAAACTAGATGGCGTTGTTTCGTAACCCGGGAGTGGAAAAAAACATATTTTCACACATATGTTTACTTGTTTTTATATTATACTATGAATAACTATCAAAAAACTTTATTTTAATATCAAAATATTGGCTCAAAACATAATTTTTACAAATTATATTTTTTGGTCGGCCTCGACGTAGTTGTGATCGCTTCGCTGGCTAAGTTTGTTCGCATGTTGTCTAACTATTGCCAAATAAAATGACTAGATGACGTTGGTGGACTAGGAAAATGTCACATCCGTTTCGTTGTTCATTAATATAATATACTTAGTGATAATAAACCTATATGTTGAGCTCAAATACGTTCAACAAAACGCAATCATTGTGCCAACAGATGTGACATCCAGTGACATCTGACATCCATGTCACATCACAAATGTCATTGTATGATTTATTGAATAATCATAATATATGGATATTAAATATTTTAGAATCGCAGCAGCAATGCGAGTAGAGATACAGAATTAATAACTGTATAAATTATTAATTGTATGGTCAATGACCATACATAAAATTACCAGTTTAGGTGACAGAAGGCGAATCCAATTTGTAAACATTAAATTTAATGTGCTAAGGAAAAGAATCTTTCCGATTTTCAACGGGACACGGCTGAAGGGGCGAGCTGGTTTCGACTGCGCCCATGCATCTCAATTGTCCAGAAAGTTCATTCGAAGATCATTTTGCTTATAATAATCTGAGTAATCACAGTGAATGGTTTGACAGTATTTCAGCTAACATGTAGAGAGACTTGCTAGCTTCGTCGGTCAGGCTTCGTCTTGGACACAACGCGGATAGTTAGGCCGCCAGGTGTGGCACTTTGGATTACGTTTTTATAATAAATTAATGATAGTTTGTATTGTTTTGGTAATATATTTTCTACTCGTATACTACTCGTTTGGTACTCGTATAAACCTAAACTGAGATAATAAATGAATAAAAGGAAATAATTAGTGAAACTCTGACATAAGTAATAATTAATGAGATAAGTAATAATGATATCGGATCGGATAATGTGAAAACGGACTAAGACAATAGATACCTTGTTAGTGTTATATACCTATGCCTATGTATATCCCACCAAAAACATTCTGTAAAAAATAGCCGTCTCGATGGAGCTGCTTGTTTATCTCTAAAAAGTAATGAAATCTACATAAAGTTCCTTACTGCGATTTATTTATTATTATAGTTAACTAGCCTTTGCCCGCGGCTTCGCTCGCGTTAAATTCGAAAATCTCTCCACAAACTTCCATCCTCCATTCTAAGGAAGTGGGGGGATATAAAAAGAGACAAAAAGTAGCCTATGTCACTTTCCATCCAGTCAACTATCTCCACTTAAAAAATCACGTCAATACGTCGCTCCGTTTTGCCGTGAAAGATGGACAAATAAACAGACACACACACTTTCCCATTTATAATATTAGTATGGATGTTGTGTGACTTGGCCGTTGAAGTGTAGCGGTGCTGGCGACAGATTGATGCAATGGTGTCATGGAGCACCTGGTTATAAACTTCTTTATACCCTTGTGTATAAAGAAGTTTATAAGTTTCATATTCGATGGTCCGAGCTAAGGTTCGTAAAGCCATGAAGCCGAGCTGATAATCATTGTCGCTAAACGCCGATCGAAACGCAGTCTGAAGTGGGTGATAAACGTACGATACGAGCAGGTATGCGTACTTATGGCTCGACGACCTTTTTCGATTGTGTGTCACCGTAAGTACGCGTAAAAACCGCTGCGCATAGTAGTCGACCATCCAACGCGTACTTGCTCGTACGCCTATCACCCACTTGACGTCGCGCCAACACTTTATGGAAAAAGCGGGTTTTCGACAACTACCAATAAGATTTTAGACATTCAAAAATCTTCAATAATACTCAACTGTTTCGGTCGCACTCGTTCAAATATAGGATAGGATTGGTATGAGCGAAACGGTCAGGAGATTGATTGTCAACATGATATCTATCATAAACACCGTTCGAAATGGCCTCATTAAAATCTAAATTTTAAATATATTGAAAGTACCTAATATTAAGATAGAAAATTTGACAGTATGGTACTCTTTTGCATGATTGTCATAATTCAAAATAAGAACGATGGCTTGCGTTGTAAACAGGGACTGAAACATGACACGGGCCCCTAGCGTCATCTATATACTTTTCACTGTATCACTTGTAATGCCGTTGAACTACCGCGTGCGTATTTAAAAAAAAAAACGACATTTTTATTCAAATGACACTCTTAGTGACATCTAGTGACATAGATTTACGGCTGCCAACGGGGTACGGTATTTAGTATGGACTCTGCTGGTCCTTTATAATCGTCCTTGCTTAGTACCTACTTAATTGCTTAATTTCGTTACTATGTATAAGACTAGCGGATATTGCACAATTAGGTCCTATAGTATACTGGAGCTAATGATTTAAGGATTACGATTAGGTATAACATAATTATTATGGCAAGTGATACTGACATTACTAACACTTCGGGCCATGGTTACTGCCCCCATCTAAACCTACAACGATTCATTGTGTACAGCTCTAGATCTTAACACCCTATTATCGAAATGTCAGCGTCAACAGTCAACCTTCTGCTACAATGGTGGCATAATTGACACATTATCATTACGAACCGAGGGCAGACACAAATCGATTCACTCATGAAGTCATGCTATTAAAGCTGAGATGTCACATATCTAGCTGACATCGTGAATGACACGATTTAGAAATGGTGACAATAGTTCACATCATGTGTGAAGGAGATACAATACTATTACAGACATTACAGTTTCGTGTCAAGATCGAAGAGACAAGGTTGAATGAAAGGTTACTTACTTGTCGTTAATTAAATGAGGTGTTCAATTGTTAATTTTTGAGTCTCTTTCTATTAGGTAGTTCGATTGTACTTATTATAGGTAGGTAAGCTACGACACGAGTACGACCTAGCTGCTTCTGACATTACAAGAGGCTTCGATTAGGTAAGGTACAGCGGGACAAATCTCGACTGGGGGGCAATTATAACTAATGCATTTTTTCCATTATTTACACTATGATGTTGAGTTCTACATGTATTCACTGAACACGCCTACCATATATAACCGGTGGACACTCTGTTTAATAATGCAAACATTGTAAAACATAGCAAAAATGGACCAGTTACATTTGCCCCCCAGTCGAGAATTGCCCCGCTGTACATTACTTGCTTTTGTTCTAATGCCTGAAAGCAAGTTCGTAAATTACTAGCAAACTAAATTGACATTTTTCAATTGATAAGCAACCTTTAGGTATTGGTGGCATAAGGTTTCTAAGGTCTTGAATTTTACACTAAGGGGACGTTATTATTTTTTCATACATAAGTACATACATACAGTCACGCCTGTATTCCATGAAGGGGTAGGCAGAGCACACGAAACTACTCAAGTTTCAGTGCCACCCTTGGCAAATAAGGGGTTGAAAGAAAATAGTTATTTGTTGTACAAGGGGGCAAAGTTGTATTTTAACGCCCACCAGAGTGTAACACAAAACTTTTCCCCTCACTATAGCGAGGAAACTACAACGCAAACAATGCGTTTATCACTGCTTCCAGTAGTTCCACAGGTTGTAAATCATCTTTATTACTAGATTCACCTACTTTTATCAATTTTAAAGCAGTTAATTTGACTTTATTCAAGGTCAAATTACTTTACCCACTAGTGGATAAAATGCGTTTTTACCCGCTGGTATTAAAGGACAAAACACGTGTTTCCGAGCTAGTGAGGGGAAAACGAAATTGTGACATTGCAGTGACAGGTTGCCAGCCTCTCGCCTACGCCACTATTTACCCCATATCCCACAGTCGCCTTCTACGACACCCACGGGATGAAAGGGGGGTAGTGAAATTCTTAACCCGTCACCCACGGGTATTTATTTTCATACACGTGAATAACGGTATCACATAGGTACCTTCTTTTTTGGAACAGCAGGTAAAAAGTTTGTAACATTATAGTACAACGGGCCACTATTGTTTCCAGATAGCCTGGCTCTCCCGTGGCGATGGTTACAGCTGCCCCTACGGACAGAACTGCGCCAACACCTTCGAGCCTGCTCCTCCTGGGCGGGCCCCACCGTGCGCGCAACCAGGCCTTACATACTGTGTACATCCGGACCCTTACCCTGAGTAAGTATAGTATGAATTTTCTAGATGAACTTTTCGGTTTTGCCCTAAGTAATCTGTTAAACAAAGGCCTTTGTTTCTATTATTCGCGGTGGTTAACTCCCGTTTCCACAGCACGTGCTAAAGTCTCAGTGTAGTTAAAAAGCAACTATCATGATAGCAATAAGGTTCAAATTTATTAAACAGTTTGCAGTGTGCAGGTAACTTTTTTTGAAGATGACAAAACGTGTTATCTCCGAAAGGGCTTTTTATGGATTTGAACCTTATTGCTATCATGATAGTTGCTTTTTAACTACAATGAGACTATAGCACGTGCCGTTTAAACGGGAGCTAACCGCAGCGAATAATAGAAACAAAGGCCTTTGTTTAACAGATTAGGGCAAAAGCGAAAAGTGCAACTCAGAAAATTCATACTATATCCATACTAATGTTATAAATCCACACTAATATTATAAATGGGAAAGTGTGTGTGTCTGTTTGTTTGTCCGTCTTTCACGGTCAAAAGGAGCGACGAATTGACGAGATTTTTTAGTGGAGATAGTTGAAGGGATGGAGAGTGACATAGGCTACGTTTTGTCTTTTTCTAACGCGTGCGAAGCCGCGGGAAAAGCTAGTAATACATATAACAGATCGACTCTGGATTCTGGTTAACAGTTACAGCTGTCCAGGAAAGAACTGTGCCCAACTTTAAGACAGGCCTTGGCTAATAGTTACAGCTGCCACTGTGGACAGACCTGCGCTCAGCTAGGCCTTACCTACTACGTACGTCCAGATCCTTACCCCGAGTAAGCATACAGCCAGGTTATGACAATATGTATAGGTAACAGTTTCCTGAACTACGCAAACATCTTAGAGCCTGATCCTCCTGCTCACGTGGTTATATTACCATTTAGCTTTACAAGAAACGTAAGATAAAGAGGTCATATACACTAATTTTCAAACGTGCAGGGACAATATGGCCGGTTAAAATCTCTATTTAAAACACTATTAAATACTATCTCTTTCCAGACAAATAATCCGCCGGCTAATCGAAGCGGGACAGTACGATATCTCCACGCTGCTCTCGGACGAGACGAGAGACGACTTCAACTCCCATAAGAAGGTGGACTATGGGTACGGATACGGGCCTAACTCTCTGCCCAACGTGGACCAGATCTCCATCGTCAATGAGCCAAAAAACTACAACACGAAGTTCCATTCGAGGTTCAATCATGGTGAGAAACTTAGAAATTATTTTTGAGAAGATTCACATGTTGCCAATCTCTAAATTGCAAATTACCAATGTTGAAGTATCTACTTCAAAGTACAGGCTTACACCAAAATGTTCCATAATGAAGCTTTCGTATCTTTGCTTAGTGTTTGTTTTATTCAGTATAACAGTTATTTAACAGAAATACCTACGTCTGTCCAGAGGACTTCAAAAGTAGCTGAAATATGTTTTATGCTTAGTCTGTCACAATTTTGATGCTAACTGTATGTAACACCGACTTTTTTCAGAAATATTCTCGCAAAAAACGCCCCTCCAGCCCCCATCTCCCGTGGATCCGTCGCCCTACAATATCAACGCCTTCCAATCGTCAAACTTCTCCAAGTTCGGCTATCAGAACCCCAACTACTGGGCCCCGTTCGACTACGAGAACAAGATTAACCGCAACGTGTACAACCAGAACTTTTACAACACGCCGTTTAGCCAGTACGATAGCGCGGATTGGTTCAGACAAGCGGCGAGCGGAGTGACGCAGTATAATCCTATGGAGTGGTGGAAGTAAGTCACAAATGAAATACATTTCTAGCATTGAAATCCTAGAAATATTAATTACCAGCATTGTTTTAATAGCGATTGCCGCCTTGCGTCTCATAGCAAGGTTAGTCTGATGTGTAACAAACAGCGTGCCAGAAGCTCAAGTTCTAGGGGTCCGACTACGACCACTTATTTTATTAAAATTATTAAAATGGAATCAAACTTTATATTACTTACAACACAAAGATATTTGTCCCGCAAAAAAATTATATGTACTTTCTAAGATACAATTTAAAAACTGATTCTAAAACCAAAATTATTCTATTCAGATACCCATCCCGGTCTGAAGTGACCGTACAACGCTCCGTGTCGTTTCCGACGCGGTCAACGAGGCACCGACGGCGGCGCAATGCTGAGCTGGTACGAGCATCAGAACAGAGACAGCTTACAGGCGCTGAAGCACTGAGGATAGCTTTGGGGCTAGCCAGGTGAGGTCTAAACTAGACAACTATTTATAACTTCACTTCAGATACCCATCCCGTAACGTGACTGTACAACGCTCCGTGTCGTTTCCGACGCGTCACGCGGTCAACGAGGCACCGACAGCGGTGTAATGCTGAGCTGGTACGAGCGTCGGAGCAGAGACAACTCACAGTAGGCCTAGCACATGATGGCCGCGAGAGTATGTCGCCGCGAGATAGATCACACGTCTTCTTCTAACTGTATTAATAACATAAGGACGGCTAGTCTATCTCGCCGCGACATACTCTCGAGGCAATCATGTGCTAACCCTGCTGGTGAAGAAGCGTTGAGAATAGCCTTAGGGTTGGTCAGGTGCTATCTAGACTAGTCTTTCTACTGTAACTTTACTTTAGATAGCCATGCCGACTACCGTGAAGTGACCGTACAACGCTCCGTGTCGTTTCGGACGCGGTCAACGACACACCGACGGTGGCGCAATGATGACCTGGTGCGGGCGTCTGAGCTGAGCAGAAGCAGCTCACAGGCGCTGTATCACTGAGGATAGCCTTGAGGCTAGCTAGGTGAGGACTACGAAATGTAAATAAGGTATTGTACCTATGGTGACGCTATGAGGGACTAAAAAGCGAAGACATTAAACTACAAATCTTTTGTAACATTAACGGCCAAGCTACAGTCTTTGTCCCATCGGCGGAAAGTCGCCAGTCAGTCGGTGTTTTACAAGTTGCACTTCGGGGAGTGTGCTCAAGAGCTACACGAGCTTATTCCACCGTCCCCATTCTACCATCGGACTCTTTATAGACGCACGGCCGGTTTCCATCCTTACTTGGTAGATGTTCCGCGAATTCGCACGAAGCGCTTTGCTTCTTCTTTTCTTATGCGCACTGCCAAGGAGTGGAATTCCTTGCCGGCGGCTATATTTTCGAGCTCATATAACCCGGCAACCTTCAAATCAAGAGTGAACAGGCATCTTCTGGGCGAGCTCACTCCATCGTAGGCCACGTCTTTGCCTACGGCTAATCTGTGGCCAAGAGTAAGCCCATTTATAATTTAAAAAAAAAAGAAACATAAAGGCAATTATTCAAATTTTCTTGTGAGTTTGCCACTCCATAAGTCAATGCAAAACTCAATGACTCTGTAAGGGATTGAGATATACCTAGGTCTCTCTCTCTACCCAGGTGATGGTCGAAAGAGTCCATTTATAACAGCTTTTACAACCATCAACAGTCCGTCACAACCAATCCCCATTTGCTCATCTCAAAGTTTCTAATCTACATCCCAACTTCCAGCGCAGAGACATCCGCGGAGCGTCCCCGTCGGCAAGCGCCCGGCACAGAGGAGCTGTGTCGGGTCCGCACCGACTACATCACGCCGCGCGCCGCGCTCAACAACAAGGGGAGCTGGCGATACGTCGTCAACATGCCCAACAACATGACGCAGCTGGTGCGCGCTGAGATATGCACGTAAGTGCAAACCGAAAGTTTTGGTTAAGTGCATAAGCTATAAAAACAGATAAATGCAATGTTCTGGTAGTTAAAAATTATACTAAGATTGATGATGATGATGATTATAATTATCATTTATCAGTATTATATCAACCCAAACCACCACCTCCAACAGCACTCATTGCCAACTTCGTGAAATAAAAGGTTTAAGTGCGCCATCTATTGGGAACGAGGAAAACAAATTAACTTGTGTTGTTAATGGCGCCATCTGTGACATAGTAGCAGCATTAAATAAAATATCTATGAACGTAGTAGAAGAAGTTTAGTTATAAAACTTTTAAATACTGTCATGAAGTTACTTATATTTTTATATATGTTGTTATTTATTGTTTTACAGATCAAGTCAATGCAGCAACTTGTGTTCCGTGCCCGTCGGCTACAGTTCCCGTTGCGAGCAGAAATATATACAAAAACGACTCGTGGCTCTCGAGTCGAGTGGACAGAATTTATACACCGACGTCTTTTGGATACCTAGTTGTTGTCAGTGTACAATAATAGCCAACAACACTTAAACCCGATTTAATAAACGTATAGTTTATTACAATGTATTTTTTATAGTTTGACTACTCGACGCTAGATGGCGCGAAAATCTAAATTAAAAGCATTTTGTTAACACTCACTGCCAAGTATGTTAAGTATGAGTTTACACACTTTTAACACGAATTAAATAGTAATTATTATGATGTTTGATATAAAGTCATGACATTTCGAAAAATATAGATTTAAGTTAACTATGTAATAATTTAAAAACTTGTTCTTTATAAGTTATTTTTTATAACATTTCTGCCTAGATGGCGTTGTAAAGCTATGAACTACGAAGACAACTTGAGTTTTTGTTTGATTTTTCACGGTGTTTTGTTTGGTCTTTGTTTATTTTTTCATGTTAGGGAAACTTTGATTTCTATTTTATGACACAGGCTGTGCTGTCAAAGTAGATATTTTCTAATATTTGTTTATAGATTAACAACTTAGATTATTATGACTTTAGCGCCATTGCTCGGCGTTCAAGAAACGAATTGATGAAATTTAGGCCGATGGACTAAACATATTTAGTTCTATTATTTTGTTAGCCTACTACTACAAGTTATAACACTTACTCAGTCACTTACTTCGATAACACGATACAAAATGATGTACGATAAGTTTATAAGGGCCAGTTGCATCAACCACATTTGACAGACACATCATCGTCACGCATAACTATGGAACGATACAATAAAATTTGAATGCTTTAACGGTGACAGTTTGATTAAGTGTGTTGATCACTTTTGTCCTAAAGACAAGTATTATAATTTTAAATGCTTAAGTACGATTTTAACCAAGTATTAATAAGTTAAGTGAGTTTTCTGTAAATATTAGCTTTCAGTAGGTAACTTAAATGAGCTTTGTGACGTATTTTTAGTAGGTACTTGGTATTTTGATAGTATAATAGTATTTAAATTATATAATCAATTAATCAGCAATAACAGCGCCCTAAAATGCTGCAAAGAAAAAAAATATTGAAAATCTTATACCTACGTATAGTCAATGATATCAAAATAGTAAATATTATCGATGCCATCAATCGATTATGGATCGATTGGTGTGGCAACACCCTTATTACCAATAGATTGGTGTAGTAACACGTTTTTTTACTCTTATTGTTGAATCACATAGCTCTAAATTCAAATTTATGAATATCAAGCCTAAGTTATAAATAAATTATTCTTTATTTAAGATTGGTGGATAATAATGTGTACATTTTCTAAAACATTTTTTTTAAATTATTATTATAAATGGGCTTACTCTTGGCCACAGACTAGCCGAAGGCAAAGACGTGGCCTACGATGGAGTGAGCTCGCCCAGAAGATGCCTGTTCACTCTTGATTTGAAGGTTGCCGTTGTCTGTTGTTAATGTAAACTGTCAAATAGGTGTAGTCTAAACAGGCAGGTATACGATTAAGCTAACGATAGCCTAATTATATGAAATACGTCACTATAACTTAGTAAATTTATGTACTTTCAGTAATTCCGCATTCCGCCTGAACGGTATGAGCTAGTATGTAAGGAGGTGTACTTACGGGTAAGCGAGAGGGAGATATGTTCCTTCCCGCTCGCTCCGCGCTCGGCGCGTTTCGTTCTAGGTTTCAATAATTATTATTAAATTTATGCCCCTGTTGTACACTTTGCTTTTTACTTCGATTGCGAGGAATTAATTATATTTTTCTCGGCAATTTACACCACGAAATTGTCGTAAAGCGAAAGAACATAATAGGTACATAAGATAACCAATTCCCGCCAACTTTTTTTTCAACATGTGATCAGAGTTTCAGACGCTTGGTTTTTTGCCAAGTCAAAAATTTTTTAAACGATAAGTAATCGAATCCTATTTTATTTAATTTACTTAATTTAATGACAGAAAATACGGAATTCTAATAAATTATAGCAAAAATAAAATAACCTATCAAAGTTTTGTCACCTACACAATTTTATTGCTCAATAAAATTGTGCAATATGTTTTAACTGTTTGTCTCTTGAGACCGATTACCTTAGTCTTAGGCCGGCACGGCAACAGACAGTCTTAAAATTCATAATTTGATAAAGTCATAGGCTTCCCACAGACAGTCTTAAAAATTCATAATCTTAAAAAAAACTTGTATGCAATCTGACAGTTCAAACTGACACTGACAGATCTGTCAGTGTCAATTTGCATACAAATTTTTTTTAAGATTATGAATTTTTAAGACTGTCTGTGGGAAGCCATAATCAGTACAAAAATCAGATCGAGTGCACGGAGTTCCATACAATTTCGCGACCGTCCACACTAGGGCTTCCAATACCGGGATCCCGGTATCACGGGATCCCGGGATCCCGCCTTTTTTTGGGCACATTTCAATACCTGTATTTAATTTAGTAATACCGGGATCCCGGTATTTTTAGTAACTACCAAGTACCAAATGAACGTAAATCACTCATCAAAAACGTTAAATTTCTGCATCACGATGGTTACTACACGCGTAAATCTTCTTCTTGCTCTCGTTTTTCGATTTGACACATTCTCTGTTTGGTGTTTTTGCAATATTTGTATGAAAATGATTGTTTTTTCGATGATTAGCTAGATAAAGAATTAAAGATAGGTGTCAAAAGCATTCATTGAGGAGGGTCGGCCGCGAACATTTTTTGACACATTTGTCGCACTTGTGAATTCGCACGTAAGTGTGACAGAGGAGCAACACATCAAACGTAGTTGCAACAGGACACAAATCCTCTGTAAACAAATCGCCTTGATGCATCTATATCATAGATATAACTTTTCAAAAATTGGTTAATGCATACGAACTAACGTATACCGTAGCTACTCTATTTTTACTATGCGTGTGCGTTAGTGTGTTGAACTCTATCTAGCTCAAAACTTTGCCGTACATAACATTCCCTATACTTAGTACCGAAATTGGGAAATCACCCCTTAACTATCAAAATCAAGAAAAATACTTTTCTAATCCGTAAATTAAGTGTTCCTATTCCGCGGATAATCTTTTTGATTTTGATTATCATGGATTTCCGCAAAGTAATGTGTGATTCCATAGATTATTTCTTAATGTGATTTTTGATAATCTATGTCGGACAATTCAGCTTTTTTGGCTAATTGTTCAATCATTTGGCGGATTTATTTTATTAGTGCATTAGCGCCTCTAGCGCCACGAAATACAAAAATACCACTAAATTGTACCACAGATATTGATTACAATGTGTTTCTAAAAAAAAATCATCTCATGTTCTAATTTCAAAAGTCAATGATGAAACTATAATCGAGAAATGCTTCTTAATGCTTGTTATTTAATAAAGTGATATTATAGTTAAACCTACAGCACAACTACACCATTAACCCATTAACACTGACTATAAAATGTAACACAGCATGAATGAGCCACAGCAGCTTCCTAGTATCACAGCCATACTAAAGAAGAGGCGATTGAGGTGGCTCGGGCATGTGTATCGAATGGAGCGGACTCGTTTGCCACGCTGGGAGTTGGGAGATGTTGTAGATGCAAAAAGACCGGTCGGACGGCCAACGCTGCGCTTTAAAGATTGCGTGAAGCGTGACATGGTCACATTTGATATTCCATGCGACCCGTGGCAACGACTGGCCGAAGACCGAACCACGTGGCGCCGTGTTGTCCATGACGTTCAATCCAAGCACGACAATGCCTGGTTCTCCTCCTTGAATGATAAACGCATGAGGCGTCACGAACAAGCCTCTAAACCCCGCTCATCTGGGGGAGCATACACCTGCCGTGTGTGCGGACGAGGGATCCTCTATCGAATTGGGCTGTACAGCCACAAACGTAAGTGTCGCAAGGATGCCGTTTGAACCATCTGGTTATATATGCAAAGGCTTGTTATTATTAAAATGTAAAAGGTTCTATTCCGCACGAGCTTAAAGAGATCGATTTGGCAGAAAACATGGTTTGCTATAGCCGCGTCTTCTTGTGAAATGTCCGATATGGCGGCGATATCTAACTTACAGAATCACCTGAGATCTGGCGCTCTTTCCCGTTTGCTTTTATACTGCGTACTTGGGACTGAGGACTCATAACAAAAATAAAGAGCACAGGGCGTAGCCCTTTGAACTATGTATACTTAAAAACAATAGAAGTTGAACGGACTTGGCCACATAAGTTTGCGAACCGTTTGGGTTGAAATCGAAACTTATGAAGTTGGAAATGTAATCGATTTGACACCTCACTAAGTCGGATTGGCAAGATTCCGCTGTAGTATATAACACGCATGAAAAGTAACGAGATTTTGAATAAAATTTGTTATTTTAAGCAAATTACTTGGTTTTTATATTTTCCCGATTTCAATACCGGGATCCCGGAATTGAAATCGCCAATACCGGAATGAATACCGGTATTGGATAAGGTCCGGTATTTGGAAGCCCTAGTCCACACACACTCTTGTTTTTTAAGATTATGAATTTTAAGACTGTCTGTTGCCGTGCCGGCCTAAGACTAAGGTAATCGGTCTCAAGAGACAAACAGTTAAAACATATTGCACAATTTTATTGAGCAATAAAATTGTGTAGGTGACAAAACTTTGATAGGTTATTTTATTTTTGCTATAATTTATTAGAATTCCGTATTTTCTGTCATTAAATTAAGTAAATTAAATAAAATAGGATTCGATTACTTATCGTTTAAAAAATTTTTGACTTGGCAAAAAACCAAGCGTCTGAAACTCTGATCACATGTTGAAAAAAAAGTTGGCGGGAATTGGTTATCTTATGTACCTATTATGTTCTTTCGCTTTACGACAATTTCGTGGTGTAAATTGCCGAGAAAAATATAATTAATTCCTCGCAATCGAAGTAAAAAGCAAAGTGTACAACAGGGGCATAAATTTAATAATAATTATTGAAACCTAGAACGAAACGCGCCGAGCGCGGAGCGAGCGGGAAGGAACATATCTCCCTCTCGCTTACCCGTAAGTACACCTCCTTACATACTAGCTCATACCGTTCAGGCGGAATGCGGAATTACTGAAAGTACATAAATTTACTAAGTTATAGTGATTTTTTCAATACGTACATAATAAACAGCATTGGTACATCAATTTCCATGAGAAAAAAGTAGATGATGTCATATCTATCTATGAGAACTGAGTGGCGCCGCTGCAGAGCATCCTCTGCAGCGGCGCCACAATAAAAGCCCATTATTTCGTTTTCCGCTATAGGTACAGTCATAAAATTATACGTACATACTGTACGTCTTACGAACATCATTTTAACATATAATTAGTTGAATTTCATTATGGTGGCGCCGCCGCAGAGTAGCACACGAAATACGAATTTATTTGGAGATAAGAAAGGAATTTTAAGAGGAAAGTTGGAGATCGTTTCTTTATTAAAACATATTCCCTGTTTTTCTCCGTGATGTATTCGCACCACATACTACTAAAATTACTTCGCCGTGCGCCATGCCTAAGTAGATGGTAGTGCAAGCGAAACGCACATTAATAAATTAAATATTGGTACCGTAGCCGAATGGCATTTCTACGACGCGAAACGAAAAAGAAACTTCGCGAAAGGTAGTCTGCTCAGTCGCGCCAGTGCATTCGGCTACGCTGATATCATTCTGACGGTTCAGCACGATTATCGTTTTCGCGAGCCAGTCCATACGTGGTCCAAATGCAGCTTTAAATAAAGGCCCATAGGTGCCCATAGCGAGAGCGCAAGTTGTGCTGGGCCTTCGTGTCAATTATTATCTTGAAGTTGGCCGCTTCAATGAACCGCTTGAGGATCAAAATGGTTTGTAAAGAGTAGCGGTCGACATTAACTTCCGATAAAACGTACTTATATCTTTTTCTTGTTTGTAGCTTTGTTAAGGCTTATGGACAGTACTAATTTAAGCTGAGTGATTTATTTAGTAATCTAATCTAACTACATATTAATTAAATGTAAAGTTCTAGATGGGTTTAGGCTTGGAGTCCGCTTGGCTTTTGTACATTTATTTAATTTCTTAAAATAAATCCAGATACAAAATACTAATGACTTTTATTTCACTTACTCAATATTCTAATCATCATTATTTCCATCATATCAAGATTCCCCTTCGAAATTACCCGAGCATAAGTATTTGTTAATAGCGTGTTAGGTTGACCGTGAGCAAACCAGAAACGACTTTTTAATGTAAATTGTATGTCACTGTAAAACCTCCAAGCGCGCTTCTATAAATGGCGCAAGTTTTTCATAGAAATTCCCCAAAACTTTTTAAATAATTTTATGATGAATGATTTTCTTAAACACAAAATTATGAATGTTATTAAATATTTGTATAGAATTTATGATTAAAAATTTTCAGCTAAATGATTATTATGAACAGTGATAGTAGTACTATTGATAATAATGAAACAAAATTATGATAAGTAAAATTATGAGAAATGATCATTCGGAGTACAAATCGGTATAAACAATAATTTTATAACAAATAATTTTACCACAGACTAGCCGAAGGCAAAGACGTGGCCTACGATGGAGTGAGCTCGCCCAGAAGATGCCTGTTCACTCTTGATTTGAAGGTTGCCGTTGTCTGTTGTTAATGTAAACTGTCAAATAGGTGTAGTCTAAACAGTCAGGTATACGATTAAGCTAACGATATCCGAAATACGAATTTATTTGGAGATAAGAAAGGAATTTTAAGAGGAAAGTTGGAGATCGTTTCTTTATTAAAACATATTCCCTGTTTTTCTCCGTGATGTATTCGCACCACATACTACTAAAATTACTTCGCCGTGCGCCATGCCTAAGTAGATGGTAGTGCAAGCGAAACGCACATTAATAAATTAAATATTGGTACCGTAGCCGAATGGCATTTCTACGACGCGAAACGAAAAAGAAACGCCGCGAAAGGTAGTCTGCTCAGTCGCGCCAGTGCATTCGGCTACGCTGATATCATTCTGACGGTTCAGCACGATTATCGTTTTCGCGAGCCAGTCCATACGTGGTCCAAATGCAGCTTTAAATAAAGGCCCATAGGTGCCCATAGAGAGAGCGCAAGTTGTGCTGGGCCTTCGTGTCAATTATTATCTTGAAGTTGGCCGCTTCAATGAACCGCTTGAGGATCAAAATGGTTTGTAAAGAGTAGCGGTCGACATTAACTTCCGATAAAACGTACTTATATCTTTTTCTTGTTTGTAGCTTTGTTAACACTTTCGCTACCAAGAACCCGACTGTCGGGCACACCGCTCGTAGAAGCGTAGCCGATTACATGGATTTCCCCGTATGTAGCGAAAATGTCGTAGCGCCGCGTAGAGCCCGGTTTCGAAAGTGTTAAGGCTTATGTACAGTACTAATTTAAGCTGAGTGATTTATTTAGTAATCTAATCTAACTACATATTAATTAAATGTAAAGTTCTAGATGGGTTTAGGCTTAGAGTCCGCTTGGCTTTTGTACATTTATTTAATTTCTTAAAATAAATCCAGATACAAAATACTAATGACTTTTATTTCACTTACTCAATATTCTAATCATCATTATTTCCATCATATCAAGATTCCCCTTCGAAATTACCCGAGCATAAGTATTTGTTAATACTTAGGAAAAAAAGTGTTATTTAGTAGATATTTGGAAAAGTATAAAGTAATAAAATAGCATTTTTCAACTTTTTTACAGTACATAATTAATATTGTGCTACGAGGGCCAAACTCACAATTTTTTCCTCTGAGCTCATAACACTGATGTTATCTCCAGTCATCGCCGCAAAAGGTACCTAGTACCCCACCGGGGTGCGCCAAAGTTCATATAAAATTGGTATATAGATTATTGGTAGTCCGAAAATGTTTCTCATACAATTTTATATTATAATGATCATTATTTATAACAATTTTATGTTAATAACTATCGTAAATTCGAATGACTTATGTTCATAATGTCATTTATCATAAATACATTTTATACTAATGTTAATGTTTATATACTTATTGATCATAACGATTGCGAGTAATATAATTTATCGTTATATTATTGTTAACAGAACAGAAATCACATGTGACAGTCCAGTTAGGTGCGACGACGAGCGTAGCGAGGAGGAGCGTGTTAGGTTGACCGTGAGCAAACCAGAAACGACTTTTTAATGTAAATTGTATGTACCTCCAAGCGCGCTTCTATAAATGGCGCAAGTTTTTCATAGAAATTCCCCAAAACTTTTTAAATAATTTTATGATGAATGATTTTCTTAAACACAAAATTATGAATGTTATTAAATATTTGTATAGAATTTATGATTAAAAATTTTCAGCTAAATGATTATTATGAACAGTGATAGTATTTAGTACTATTGATAATAATGAAACAAAATTATGATAAGTAAAATTATGAGAAATGATCATTCGGAGTACAAATCGGTATAAACAATAATTTTATAACAAATAATTTTATAATAGCCAAAATGGACCCCCCTCACCGTGATCATCGGTAAAATTAATATGACCAGGTTTAATTTTATTAAACCAGATGTAAACAGTGCCACGAGATGGGGCTTCATCGTGAAAGGCAAAACGAAGTCAAGTATAACACTTTTGTTGACTTAAATGACATCCAAAGGGGTCCATATCGGGTCGCATATATTTTTTTGTAATATCTTCTATGCGCATAACAACTTATGGCATCATCATCAATGTGCATACATATAGGAAATCATATTATTTTTTGTCATACTTCTTTTGCTCTAATAATTAGTGTCATACTTAATAGATGTCATATACTCCTTATTCATACAAACTTAGATTATAATAATCAAATGTCATACTAACTATCAGCACACTTATCAGGTTTGATAATTGTTTTATACATAACGATTTTTAGCATATTTATTATCAGCCATAATAGTTCACTATATCCCCTTGAAACATTTAATTTTTTTGTTTTAATTAAGTACAATTTATTACGCATAATATTACTTCAATTATGATTTTTTCTAAAATTTTACAATTTGTAAATTGTTTGTTTGGTCACAGTTCTTACCTAACCTAAACCTAATTTAAAAGCGGTTCGTTGTTGTGTAGGGTCGCAGTTCTAACCTAACCTAAACCTACTCTGTATGCCGTTTGTTTCTGTGTGATCACAGTTCTAACCTAACCCAAACCTACTCTGTAAGCCGTTTGTTTCTGTGTGGTCACAGTTCTAACCTAACCTAAACCTACCCTGTAATACGTTTGCTTCTGTGTAAATCAAAGGTCTAACCTAACCTAAACCTACTCTGTAAACTGTTTGTTTTTGTGTGTGGTCACAGTTCTAACATAACCTAAACCTAATATAAAAGCCATTCGTTGTTGTGTAGGTCGCAGTTCTAACCTAACCTAAACCTACTATGTAAGCTGGTCGTTTTTGTGTGTGGTCACAGTTCTAACCTAACCCAAACCTACTCTGTAAGACGTTTGTTTCTGTGTGGTCACAGTTCTAACCTAACCTAAACCTACCCTGTAATACGTTTGCTTCTGTGTAAATCACAGGTCTAACCTAACCTAAACCTACTCTGTAAACTGTTTGTTTGTCGATGAAATTATCGTCGTCGCACCAAACTGGGCTATGTCATATGAGATTTGTGTTACTTATTAGTACATTAAATTCGAGCCTAAACAGAGTTATAAATGGAACGTATTATGATTTCTAAATATATGACTTCTTTTTTGTATACAATATTAATACTATGCATAGTAATACGTCGAAATAAAGACAATTATGCTCAGCAAACTTATGACTTAAAATTTAATGAACATAAAAAATATTGCAATAAGAAATATGACATAGCACAGCTATGACGTAAAACAGCTATGTTCAAAAATTATTCTGACTTCCAAGTTTTATGACATACAATGTTATGTAAATAGTGCTCTGACAAGTGAAAATATGACAATAGTTTATAGGCCACCAGAATGTAACCCCATCCAAAGACATAGAAAATCATGGTACGAATTTTTTTTCTCGTGAAATACATACTATTTGATTTTGCTGCCAAACCGTAAACCACAATACATGATAATGATAAATGAATGAAATGCACACACAATTATATTGGCAAAAAGTTCTATTTTTTTTTAATTATCTTCTTTACAAGTGGCCAGGCCAGGGGCCCGTTTCTCGAAAGGTACAAGCCTTGTATTACAAGTGCGCGAACTGTCAAATCGTATGGGTTGTCATGGAAACACACTTGTAATACAAGGCTTGTACCTTTCGAGAAACGGGCCCCAGGTCTAACTTTATTTTTAATTATGTTCTTTACATGTGGCCAGTTCTAAAAACTTTCAATGTCGCCCTCGTATATTGCGCACATTACTTTAAGTACCTGTGTGACTACATCACTACAGCGAAACTCCAAAAAGGGCTATTACGTATGTTCAGTTAAATGTCGTATGATACACATGCAAAAAGGGAATTCGCAACTCCTATCGATTTAAAATACCTCCGTCGTGTTTTAATTTATCGTCACTCGTTTCGAATACCCTTTTTTCCGCACTTGCATTGTAATTTATTATTACTACTTATTTTGACTCATAAAATTTGCGATTGCAGCCTGCTGCTTCAAAATTAGTAAGTAGCTAAGTATATTTTTTTAAAAGTGTATTATTATATTTAGTAACTTATTATTTAGAAAGCAATACATTGAAATCATTCATTAAAAGAAAAGGATTGTAAAATATTAAAACAAATCAAATTGATCCATCAGCCACCTCATAAATAATTTAGATAGGTACCCCGCGGTCTCAAGACAGCATATTTTCCGTCTATGGAGTCAACGAGGGGCACATCTGGGGCTCAAACCCTTGGCGCACCCTTGGGGCTGAACCTACCTTAACAAATTTTCTCTTAAGCTGTAAACATGTTCTGTATTTCTCGATCCAATGGCTCTTTCAAGTTGTGTGAAAGGATTGGGTTTCTTTACGATTTTTACAAGTTGTTTTTTTTTTTTCTTTTTAATGGTGATTAAAATAAGTGTATGTATTCTTAACTCTTGCTTCTCATAATTCCGATTAAAAAAGAACGCAACTTTTTCAATCTTACATCCCCACGAAACCAACAGCGTAGAAAAAGAAAAGTGCGGTTAAAAAGCTTTCCGTAAATTATCAAAACCACCGCTAAAACTCGAGCTTTCAAAAGTTCAAGTAAAACGTCGCTACGCATAAAAGTAAAAGAGGAAGGGAAAAAATCAATGCTTGCATTTTATGTTCTGTGCGTGTGACAGATCGGTTGTCATGACTACCGCGACGGGGGAAGTTCATGGCGCGAAAAAATGACGTAAGTGACGTAAGGAACTGACATAATGGCGTCTATTTTTCCCGCACAAAGTCGGCGCTTACCGCTGCGTTCACAGTTATGACGTTTTGCGTTTGACATTTGCGAGTGTGCGTCGAAGAAGAAAGAGACGGAAGATGGGGTAAGGGAGCCGGTAATCGATATTACGCACTTTTGTAGCAATGAAATTGGCGCTTCGCGGTGCAAGAAAGGTCTGCACGTTGCAATCTTATTTTAAAATGCAGATAACTAAATCTTGATTTATTTAATATTCATATTACTTAAGTGTTTTATTTAGGTATAATAAATACACATTATAACACTATTTGCATACCTAGATTTATTTAGAAAATTATGAACGCTTTAGGTAGCTACGTCGTAGGCATTGCGTAACTATTACACCATACCTACAACAAATTTTTGTTTACATCTGAACTTCTTAGGTATTCACAACACAACATATTTGAGCGTAAACTTATGCAACATGCATGTATAATTAATCATAACAGGGTTACTATTAATTATCGTGTATAATTGTAGCAGAAGCTTACAAAAACTGTAATTAATGTGGCTACCAACAGATGGCGCTGGTGCGGTGATGAGTTCAGCAGCTAGCGAGGAAATGAGCGGGTGAATTTCTCGTGAGTCATCGGTCGGGGGTGGGTTGGTCAGTTGCGAATGTTAGCCGTTTTCCAGAATTTGTTTGTAGGCATGAATGACTGTTTTGTGATTCAGCAATGGCGACAGATAGGTATATCGATTAAGTTATCAATTATCATAAATGGCGACCACGTGAGCAAAATCAATAATATTATGGCTTGTACTGGGACGTTAGTAGCTGCAGTTTAACGAGTCCATTTAAATTTCGAGCATTTTAAATTTTATGTAAGTGTTTACGGCGATTGTGGCTTATTTTAGGTTGACTGATTATTAGCAGATTACATATTTTAATTTAAGTTCAATTTAATTTATTGGATAAAATTAATATTAACGGTTAAATCTTATGTGCTAACGTGCGTTAAAAAATTACAAGTGCAGTGATTATTATAAATATTTTTTTTCTAAGATAATTTCACCCTGTCGATGTCGTTATAATTATAAACGACGCATTTTAATTTGACTTTGAATACAACGCAGAGTTACCTTGGTCTGACTTTACATTATAAAGTTTAGAATACTAGTTTTTTCAACCCTTAGTCATACAGACAGCATATTAAGCCGCTAACTACATAGGGTATGGGGTTTTCTCGGAATAACAAGAAGGGAGCATACGTCATTCTGCCGACGTTCATTATCAATATGTAAATCTTCAACGAAGTCAATTTATGAAGCTATAATAAACAGAAGAATCCCTGCTTCTATTTTAATAAGTAGTTTCAACATTAGAATATCTTTTTGTTAGATGTGATGTGAGCTTTCTCACAAGGTCAGGTACTTAGACAAAGTAAGCGTTTAATTTACTTTTAACTTTTCAGTAAACACATTGGCTTGTGTAGGACATGTACTAATAGTACAAAAGAAACGATTCCCTGCACTGTACTAGACCGAACGACTCCCAAATTTCACTGCTCTCTAGTACATTTAGTACACTCACACACGCGCAATAGAATGGGAGCGAAAGGAGCAAAGAGCCGAGGAGTGACAATGACAGCAAAGCGATCCGTGTGATCCGACCGCAACCGAACTAAAACCGACTGATTCGGACCGAGAGCGCGCGAAAACGGCCGATCAGCTCTCGGCTAGTACGAGCGAGCGTTACTGTACGCCATATGCACAATTTGTCTCTCGCTCTCTCGGTGTACTACTGTCCTAAATGTGCTAAAAGAACGAACTAGTACACTTCGGAGATCGTACTAGTTGGGAGCGATCTTTTCAGTGAACGAGCAGGCACAACTCTAGTAAACTACCATCTACGGAGTGGTTAGGGTAAGCAAATATTGTAAATAAGCAAAGCTCGTGTAACACCTATTAGGGATATAGGGAGTTGCAGGCGTCTAAATAAAGGCTACGGAGATCGCTTACCAACAGGCCTTATGCTTGTTTACCACCAACGTCGGTAGTGTACAGTCACCGGCATAAAGAAGTGATGATTTCTGTACCTTGTCGCTTTTAGTCGTTTGTCAATTTCGTATGACATTTCAAACAAGACGTTAATATGACAAGGTATAGAAATTAGAGATGCACCGAATGTTCGGTTACTATTCGGTATCCGGCCTATTCGGCCCTTATTTTAATATTCGGCCGGATACCGTATAGTGACGTACTATCCAGCCGGATACCGCATGTGCTATTTTTGATTGAATGATTTTAGAGTAAACAAATTAAATGTAAAAAAAACAGTTACGGTTATAATACTTATAATACTTATAATCAAAGCCCTTTATCATAAAAAAAATAAACATTTAAACAAAAACGGACTCCGCGCGAAGTTCACTACGAAACAAGTCAAAACCTGCACGACGCGCCCGCTCCCTGCTTAAATTGTAGGTATTGTAGGTAAAATTCTGCTGTCCGAATATTCGGCGGCCGGATACCGAATATTCGGCCCATGGTTAGGCCGAATATTCGGTATCCGGTATCCGGCCAAACAACTATTCGTTGCATCTCTAATAGAAATCATCACATATTTATGCAGGTGACAGTACCTATAAATATGTGTTCGAATGAATTTTACACTATAGAGAGCAGTATAATTTGGCGAGGAGCGATCGGTCGCCGCCGCCGGCGTGTTTCGGAAGTGTCATTTTTCATCGGCAGCCGCGGGGTGCGGGGTGCGGGTGACAACTACACTTCCACTTACTTATTTGGTGCAATCTTTGATGCTTTACTTGTTGTTAGATTACGTAAGTTGAGGATATTTTTTATATATTATTTGAGCATTTCTTTTTTTTTTTGCCAATAAAAAAATTTTGTTTGTTTTAGGGAATTTTAGGTCCATTGTACTCAGAATCACGAGTACTTTCAATCTCACTGGGAGACAAAAAGTGTCCCAGAATTTCCATACATTTTTGTTACTTTCCTCTTTTGTTACCCCATACAACATGTACGGGAAATGGTAACAAAAACAAAAAATCGTATGGGACAATTTTTTTAACTAATAAGATTGAAAAAGCTAGTAATTCTGAGTAGAAATAGATTTTTTTTTCAAAAATATCACACTTCATAAGTGGCAAAAAAAAAAAGAAATGCTCATTTAGGATATCAAAATTGCATTTTATCTACAAGAGTGCAAAGTATATAATTTCATAGAAATTTTAACTTGATGTGATGATGTCTTAAGCTGGCTGATAGAACTTACCAATAGGTAACTGATGATTTTGAATCATAAATGTGAGTGTGTTTAGTAAAATGTCCCACTTTGTCCGTTACTATTCAGGAGAGATTTACTTGTATCTTTATATGAATAAACTGACAAAGCGGCTTTATAGCAATCGACAAAGTGGGACGTTTTCCGTGCACGCTCACAAATATTGAATAAATTAATGGATTTTATTTAGTTTGATTTTAATTTAGCTCGGGTATCAATATTGGCACGTGCGGTTAAACAACAACTTTGCCCACTTGTAAAACAAATAACTAATAAACATGGACGAATGACACATGGACCAGCTAATTTATGTTTCTTGCGACGGTCAAGTCAATCTCCTCTTTAAAACATAAAATAGTTTTAATATTGATATGGTCGCTATAATTAAGATGTTGTTAGGTTAGTTATAAACTACATCCTTTAAGTAGGGACTGAATAAATTAACCGACTTGGTATTACATGGATCATGGATCTCACAACTTTTCACGCAAGAAGAATTGAGTTGCGGGACTTTGTTTTTTTACAAGTTTTGTTTTAGGGTTCCGTAGTCAACTAGGAACCCTTATAGTTTCGCCATGTCTGTCGTCCGTCCGTCCGTCCGTCCGTCCGTCCGTCCGTCCGTCCGCGGATAATCTCAGTAACCGTTAGCACTAGAAAGCTGAAATTTGGTACCAATATGTATATCAATCACGCCAACAAAGTGCAAAAATAAAACATGGAAAAAAATGTTTTATTAGGGTACTCCCCCTACATGTAAAGTGGGGGCTGATTTTTTTTTCATTCCAACTCTAACGTGTGATATATTGTTGGATAGGTATTTAAAAAAGAATAAGGGTTTACAAAGATCGTTTTTTGATAATATTAATATTTTCTGAAATAATCACTCCTAAAGGAAAAAAAAGTGCGTCCCCCCTTTTGAACCCCATGTTTAAAAAATATGAAAAAAATCACAAAAGTAGAACTTTATAAAAACTTTCTAGGAAAATTGTTTTGAACTTGATAGGTTCAGTAGTTTTTGAGAAAAATACGGAAAACTACGGAACCCTACACTGAGCGTGGCCCGACACGCTCTTGGCCGGTTTTTGATGGGATACTTTATATATTCCAAATACCTAAAATCTTTGATTCCAGTCTGTCCTTAAGAGCAGTGACTCCGCATTTGCCAGTTTTTCTATGGCCATAGCTAATAATTACCAATAGTGAACATAAGGTAGGTAATACAGTGTTATGACTTACTGTAAATAATAAATATTCGAGGACTAGCCACTAACTGCTTCCGGAGACTGTGATGGAATTGTAAAATCAAAATAAGCAAAGTTAGAGCAAAAGTAAGAGAAGTTTGACACCAGAAGTTTAGACACCAGACAGTGACATTCTGACATTGACAATGAAAATCATAAATGGTCAACACAAAGATAATAATATTAATAATAGACCATAGGTCAACATACCTTGTTTGGAATTTACTTTGACGCCTAATGTCAATTAGGTGCATCGATAATGACATTTTTCAATGAATATTTATAAATGTAAATAATGAAAAGAAGAAATGTAAAAACTAATTATTTTTCACTTGCGTAAGCAGGCGTTAAAATGCGGTTTAATGTGACTAACTTACAATATTAGATAATGTGATTAACTTACAAACTTATTCAAGAAATACATTCTGAAATCAAGGCAAAGATCTACTGAAATCAAATATAAAATGATATGACCAAGTAAGTGAACTGTGTACTCTGTTATTACATTACTAGTAGGCTTGTGCCGTTTCGTTCGTTGATCGGACCGCTCCGATCTCGTTCAGGCTTGTGCCGTTTCGTTCGTTGATCGGACCGCTCCGATCTCGTTCAATCGCTCCCACGAACTAGTTCGCTCTTTTAGGTCTTTTGCTCATTTAGTTCAGCCAGACCAGCGACCACTGCGGTCGGAAAGATCAGAACGAATGGGACCGAATAGTGTCAAAATGATACGAATAGTCCACAGATAGTAACATTCCGGGCCGAAAGGTTGTAAGTAACCGAAGTTTAATATGAAAACTTGACTTTTTTTGTTGTTCTGCTAAGTAGCTCTCGCTCTCGGTCGGCGCAGTCACACATTCGTTCTCGATCCAAACCGCTCGCGCTCGCCGATCCTATACTGAACTAAATGAGCAAAGACCGATTCTCAGACCACGGAAAGATTCAGTTCATTTCGGTCATTGATGGGATTTTATTCCTAACAGTTCATAGTTCGTGAACGACACAAGCCTAATTACTAGCTTTTGCCCGCGGCTTCGCTCGCGTTAGAAAGAGACAAAAAGTAGCCTATGACATTTCATTGCCTTCAACTATCTCCACTTAAATAATCACGTCAATTTGTCGATCCGTTTTGCCGTGAAAGACGGACAAACAAACAGACACACACACTTTCCCATTTATAATATTAGTATGGATTATACTATGTAGGTATTATTGTAATTTGTACCTATAGTTATTTACCGATTGCTGCGTTTCGGTTTTAGTGGCACCGGCCAAAAAAAGGTGTAAATGGATTGACGGTTACTTAGGTGTTTTTATTACGTCACCATTAATGAGCTTTTAATGAGTCATAAAATATATTTCATTGTGATATTATTCACGTGGTCGTAATCAAACTTGCACCAGGTTACCGCCTATAAATTTTCACCCTTCAAGAACCCGACTGTCGGGCACACCGCTCGTAGAAGCGTAGCCGATTACATGGGGAAACCCGTATGTAGCGAAAATGTCGTAGCGCCGCGTAGAGCCCGGTTTCGAAAGTGTTAATTGCCTGGGTGTAGGTAGGAAAACGGCCCTTGAATTACATATCCTAGAAGTTGATGTTATGGAGTTAAAAATCAATACACACTGTTTATTTTAAACAATACACAGCACTACTTATCCCCTTTGACACTAAATAACCCTTGTAACAAGTAGGAAGACGCGGCTTCTCGCCTTATCATCCCAGCAAAGTTCAAGGAAGGTGTGAAGAGGGGACCAGCCCACCTGTGCAGACCTAAATACCCCGCGTATCAATTATTACCGTTTGTCAAGTGGTCCACCTCTAGCTCCTCAGATACGAGGGGAACGCACTGGGGTTCACCAATCACCCTCCTCGCACCTTACATCCTGAACGCAAAACAATCGGAAACATCAACCTGTCGCGAATAGGGATGAATGTCGCACCCTCTCCGCTAAAATTGCAGAATAATTTCATTATACATCAACCCTTTTTTAGGTTAAGGAAAATGGGAACGGACTACAGAACTTCCGCCGGTAAACACGGCGCGCTTAATTTGTAAAATCGCGTGGATCGATAGAGACGCGAAAGCTTCGTAAACAGATCGAAGCCGGTACCGAATCGAATCCCGCCAAATGCAACGACAGCTGTGCGTAGCTCGTAGCGCGTAGCTGTAGCGGCGCCTATTATTATTATTTGTAAACAAGCGTGCGCGGCGCGGGGTGCGTGCGGCGTCACGTGACCGGCCGCCATTGGTCACCGCGGCAGCTGCGGCGCCCTCCCCGGCCCGCGAGCGCCGCGCGCGCCAGTCCGCCGCCGACCCGCGCCGCGCTTACACGCGCAACACATCCCCGCGCGAAGCTTCACACGCGCAACTGACGCGATCGCGAACTCTGATTCCCTTTTTGTTTATTTTTCGCGTCCTTCGAACCGTTTTGCGTTACCAAGGCGGCGAAAGAAGACGGCGCATGGATCGAGCCACGAGAGAAGGTACCGCCGAATTGAAAAGTTTTGTGCGAGCTTTCGAGTTGTGGAAGTGTAGATTCCGAGGAAGCTTCTGGTTTTTTGTGCGTTTTAGTTGGAGGCAGCTTGTCGGCGCTGGAGCGTGAAGCGCGCCGTGCGCGTTCGCGTGCTTCCGCTGGAGCTTTCGTTGTGTGCTTTCGCGAATCGATAGCACGAAGCAGTCATCGCATGACGCATCGGCTGCTGCCGCTGCTGCATGATGTCACATCATTTAAGCCCTTAATTGACACGAGTTTAAACTGGGAAGAATGTCGATTTTTATCGATGCGACTGTAGATTGCACTTCCTGTAGTTGAATAGTGTATGATGGTTTCATTTCTTCCTCTGTGTGTACTCCAGCACATCCGTAGTTCCTGTTTTTCCTTTATCTCTGTAGGGCCTGCAAACGTCTCGTTTGCCCCACTTGTCTCCATTTTCCATACTGTTGTGTCATTCTACTTCCTATGTAACTTTTGCATACCTATGCTGCATGAGTAGTGTTGTATTGATCAAGTATTTTAGTCTTTGGAAGTAACAATCAATCTCGATGTTTATGATAAGGCACAATAGCAATTTAGCCTTTAAAAGTTTGCATTTAGTAGTCCAGTACGTTCCTATGTTCTTACAAAAACTTCAAACATCACGAAAAAATAAAATTACACGCCAACATTTTAAGGATGGCATAGGAATAGATGGTCCTTCCATTTCGACCCTAAACAAGCACGGGAAATTGCTCTTTAGAAAAGATATCAAGCTGAAAAAGAATAATTTTCGAACCGAGATTCTTATTAACCTTGTACTTACGACGTTTAAGTTCAGTTAAGAAAACCCAATAGTAGAACAATGGCTCGGCAGAAGATCAATATCTACTCATTCGATGGCATTGAATGGGATTCTAGCAAGTCTCTAATTTAAAGAAAAGAGAGCTTTTATCAATCTTCAACATACATCAGAAGGCCACGCACAATTTGATTGCAACTGAAGTTAAAGTCTGCTTAGAAAATAGGTTATCTAGCCTCAAAGAGTCAGTTTTATCCCTGCCTGACTGTATATCCACATTAAGAGCACTTTCTTGAGAGCAAAAGTGAATCCACTAGTTTTGCGCTAGCGAACAACGAAGGTACAAGTTGTCGAAACTTTTGGACTAGAGATTCGGGAACTGGCTTGAACTAAGATAAATTGGAAAGGAAGAGGCTTCAAGGAAAAATTTGAGCTTTATACAAACCTTCCCGAAATTAATATTTATTGGATGACCGATAAACTCGACGAGTAATGTTCTCCGAATACTTTTTGGCCTTTGGTTGGGCTCCCAAATCATATTCGTTAGAATGATAAATGTATCATGAATGCAATCATTGTAGCTTATATTCGGCATTTGGATCCGATCAGCAGTACCGAGGACAATAACCTACTTGAGATTACAGAAGTAGGCAAAAGTTTAACATTAACGTCAGAGCTCAGAGATCATTCTTGGAGTTGCGAAGACCCGGTCCCACGGAATAATCGAATAAATAATACGCCTTCCTCCCGTGAATGCGATAATGGGGAGTCAAGTTCAGTGAGGCCAATGAAAACAAATAAACAAATTGGCCAATTTCGCTCGAGCTAACTGTTGGTACATCGGCGGCTGGATTGTGCAATGCCACATGCTTCCTTTTTAGTTGAACAAGCGAGTTATGTTTCCTACGGCGGTCTAGTTTTGGAATTTTTCATTGTTAACGATTTCCTTGCTTCTTGGGAAATCTGAACCTGTAAAAGAAACGTTTATATGGTCAAATGAAAAATAATATGATTTATTTGAAATGTTTCGAGGTTTCTAAGAAAGGGAAATTTAGACATATATTTCGTAATATTTTATTGAAAGTTCACATTATGACTGCGTTTCATAAACACATAACTACTACTTACATATATAATAAAAATATGCTCATGTTCTAGGTAGCCCTATCGTTCCTAGTAATCTTTTAAAACGATGTTGTACTAAAGTCTCAAGCATCTTTCATCCAACCCCCAATTCTATATTGCCACAAATACCTTAAGTTAATTCATACTTTCTTGAAGGATAATCCTCTTCTTATTGCTCGAGAGCAAACTGAAAAGACGCTTTCAGTTTTCATAACGTCCACGGTACACCGCTAAAGTTCTATGCTGCTCTAAAGGTTTTTATACCTATGTACATGTACTCGTAGTAGCTCCCTCTATACTTTTCCTTTTCGTCTAGGGAAAGTTCAAACAGCGCTGCTGGAAAAAGTTTTGGTAGAAATGTAATTGTGGGGAATATTTTAGCGAGGGCGAGTCGCGCCGGTGAATGCTCTTGTTCTGCCACCGGTCTATTGGCAAATGCTTAAAATGCTAGGAAATAATTGCATACTTACCTATAGCAAATAGAGTTAATCAGCAGTCTTCGGAGAGTAACGAATTGTTGGTTTTAATCCGGGACAACTATATTAATTTTGATCGGACGAATTAATTCGGCATAAATACATGTCTGCAGTTCTGCACTCATCTGTTGATACATACGCAAAGGGATTTTAGTGACGGTCAGCGAGGTGGAAAGCCTTAAAAAATATAAACACGTATTGTACATATCTATTATGCTAATAGTAAGGTAATGCTGTGACAGAATTGTACTTTATACCTACACTATTCTTAACAGAAACCAATTGGTTCTTAAGAAACGAAGTCGATCCTGCTACAGTTTGAAAGGAAACAATACTAAATCATATAGTCACTGTAATATGCGACTTCCTTCAAACAATTCCATCTCATAGGTGTAAGTACAAAAAATGCTCAATTTCCGATGTCGCATCCGATAGCACAGACAGACGTGAGCACAAAAAATGTTTACAAAAGTGCGTTTTGCTCACTTTATTCTGCGATTGAATTTGAAGTGCGTAGCTCTTGTCCTTGAGTGCTCATGGGTGGAAGTCGCATGGCAATGAGATTAGGAGCTACAGCGTTCGTGTGCTATAGTTTTGAGGCATCAGAAAAAGTGGTAGTGTGGGAAAGATGGTTGTGAAAAAACGCCACATCTGCGGCGCTATTCAACCGGCTGAATGGGATGGGACGTAACTCTATATCGAGAAATCGCGCCTTATCAAATTGTGGATTAACCTTCATGTTCGTCTTTTGTTCCTATTGTTTTTCGTTCTTATTTTGTTTTTGATCATCTTACGATGGATAACTATCACGAAAATCGTTGCATCTATAAATCTGTATAATGAATAACAGCAAAATCTTCGTACCTGTTTTGATGACTTCAGACAGATACAGATGGTTGTTAATTTAGTCCGTGATGATGATGGTGGTGGTCACGGTTTATGGCCATCCTGAATCGGTCGGATGAAGCTGTTAAGCGTTCGCAGCTTTGTCAATAATAATCAATAATAATAATCAATAATAATCATTTATTCATTTGCAAGAATGTAGTACACAAAACAAGTTCTTACAGTATACATTATGTCCCATAGTACATTCTGCTTATCAAAGCATGCAAAGAAGGTGTGCTTAATCTAACTTAATAAATATACAAATATACAAGGTCCTAACAAGTAAAAGATTGTTACACTATTTTATTACACACATGTCTAGATATTATCATGATTTCAGAATTTTAAATATTGCAAAATTAAGAATTATTATTTACGTCACTAAAATATACGTCGGTGCTGGGAAAGTGTACCGAACCAACTATTTTATATCTCGTGTCCTTTAACTGTCATATGCCGATCTGCAAATAACACCCATCGAGAACCGAATCGGCACCGGCACGGCAATCAGGCTGATGTGCATATCCTGTGTGATTACATCAGAATATACAGCGCGGTGAGAAAGTTTCCGAGTCATAATGGCGAAGTTTTAATAATCATTGTTAACGAACAAGTCTCGGGTCGAGACAACTTTGAATTGACGTGTATTGTTGTAAAGAATACGGTGCGAGTTTATAGTCGGCTCTTTGATGTCAAACCTGAAGCTCTGTAGCTCAAGTGCCAACACTGCCAACTACTGGAAGATTTGACAGCCATCAAATAAGAATGGTCTATTAAGTTTATTGAGACTGTGCTTTCCATTTGTTGTAGTTGCGTGGAAGTTCTTTTTCAAGTATCTTTGTAAACATTTACCCGATTAAAAAAAAAAATATCATCATTATTTGATGTGATAAAATATTGAAACAACGTGTATTTTCTGTCAAGAGACAGAAATATTCTAATGAAGCTGTTCTCAGTTAAAAAGGGGTAAGCTAGATAAAGAACTTACAATATTGCGTAAAGTTTTGCAAATGACCCAAAACGCGAATAAATCATATGAATACTTATCAGTGATTATCAGCTATGATCAGCGGATATATAACAGTTTCCGGTGCGCGCAGGAAATGTCGCTTGATGGAGACTGATCAAATAGTCAACCTGATAAATGATTTAAAAGTAACACTCGGGCTGAAGGTCGGAAGAGATTCGAATAGTGTCACTCCTAACTTACAATTGATACTTTAATACTCCTGAATACATGTTAATTTGTATTTTAACAGATGAAAACTGAAGTAATTCATCGTACAAGCTTAAAAAATCAGTGCCGATGAGTTCAACTATAATTCGCCTTCGTAACGCTGTAAGAATAAGCAATATACGAATAGTATAGTTTCGATAATTCTGACAAAGTAGTTATAAGTGTAGACAATACTCCAAAAAACATTAATCAATTTTCAATTCTGAAATTCAGATGCGTTAAAGACTATTAATACAGTGAAACCTGGATAAGTGAGACTTCAAGGGACGACAAAATTTATCTCACATAAAGAGGTATTCCACTTATTCAGGGTCTCAGTTAGACAGGCCTTATAAAATGTCTGTCTTATTTACAGAGGGTATCACTTTTAACCAGGTTTCACTGTAATTGTAATCTGTTAATAAAGTGCCATAAACATATATGCAAAAGACAAAACTTCCAATTAAAATGTTTAGAAATGAAAATGCCTGTGAAAAATACTATAACATAAACTCTGTCATCTTGTCAACAAAAATTGCAAGTTAAACAGAACCATTACTTTAAATTCTAGAAATTCTGTGTCATCAAAATGTTCCTACAAAGAAATAAGTGGTCGTCCTCACGCCGGGAAAACTAAACCATATCGATCTGTTCTCCCCCTCTCGCCGAGTGCATTGTATTGTGTTGCGTGCGCTTGAGTACAATCTTTTGAACGTGAGTTGCTAAGTTTATGTTGGGCTGGGACTACACAATATTAGTGTGCATGACAATTTTGTTTCAGCACAGCAGAAATTTCCTCAACAATGTAGCCTAGCAACTTCCTACAAAGTTATTTCATTATACATATTTTCAAAGTCAACAGACTGAAACGGCTCGGAAACGCCACGCGGTGTTTGTTTCACCGAGAGTTTATGTCGTCTATTTGAAATTCGAATTAGTCCATAAACTGAAATCAAGGGCGCGATTTCAAGTTTACAGGCGAGGATGGCCGAACATCTAAACAGCGCTGCGTCGCGCATTGCACAAAAAAGCGACAACATCCGATGCTAAAAATAAGCCGTGTAATTACAACGCAAAGCTGAAAGCGCAACGCTTTCGCTGCAAGCGGTTGTACGGTCGCCCTTGACAACCGAGACCCAGATACTATCGTGTTCCGCGCACACACCCTCGCAAAACACTCACATGGAAGGATCAGACGAATCGCTATGCACACATAAGTGTTTTCACTAAGTAAGCACACGCTCACACATGGGTTTGAGCTGCGTTCCGTTTGGTTTGGAGTGAGCTTTTAATCTTTTTTTCTCGTTCACTCTTTGTGCGCATCTACAAAGAGTTCTGCCTTGTGATTACTAGTGGAGTTGACGGCGCAATCGCACGCTGAATATTTACTTGAACTTGAATTTGGAATTATTTTGATTCCATTTAGAACTGGCAGTTCGGGATTTACATAAAAAAGACGACAGCGTTTGAATAAAACCGTCTTAAGGCGAATACGAAAGGAGTTTTCAGATGTTTAAAGTATGATTGACCTTATCGCACCTGATGGAAAGTGACGATAGCTCACTGGTTCAGTAACAGCCTATTCACTCTTGACTTGAATTCACCCAGATTGTATTCGCCCGGGATTACAGATGAGGGGAGCATGTTCCATTCCTTCCTTTCCTGTTTAAAGTATGGATGGAGGAAAGGATAATTCATTTCAAGTTTGGATAGAGTTCCGGCCTATGTACATGTAGGTACCTATGGGAGGGGAAGGGATATTCTAGCGTGTAACAATAAGATCTTCTTGAAACATTATTCTACCCATTAACAATGTTAAATTGCATGTACATTAAAAAATACGTTTTTTATTTATACTTAAATAGAAACTTGTGTAAGTCCGAAATGTCAATGACAGGCTATCAGCAAAAGCATTCCGTGTTTAAATATAGAAAAACGTGAATAGATCCGATTGGCTGAAAATAAACCAATGGAATTTCAATTCCAATAATAGGGAATTTTAAATTTAGAATACGTTTTATTGAATGAAGGGTTAAGTTTAGAAGCTAACTGAATCGAATATTTTCCTGTTCCTAACTTTACCCACCTCGAATTAGTTAGAAAACATACTTTCAGTCATATATGGGTCGGCAAATACAACATATTTATGTACAAAATTAATAACTGGGGTGGGTTTTTGGTACATTTATTAAACTATCCCAACAGATCCCGTAGCTATGTATACTCTTAGACCGCAATTTGTTATATTGAAACCAGCAATTAAAGACAAGTGATACTAGTAATTAAAGAATAGGTCAATCGCTTTTCTTTCCAGCCATTAAAACAACGTCACATGTAATGTCAAGTTCAATTCAACTGACCTAATATCATTTCGACTTAAAGACACAGTTTTAAACCATCGAAAATAGTTCCCTTAAAATAGTGAAGCCGAAATAGTGACGCTTTACTATGGAGTAACTCTATTTATAGTTTGTTTACACTGTGCAACCCGGCCAAATTGGGTATCCCTAGAATGTTCGGCACTCTGTCATAAGGGGGACTCCCGAAATCTGCCGCGGTGGCCCCACGCGTCTGCTTGTTAGCAAATTTCATTAACTAGCTTGTGAATTTAATATAGCTGTAATCTAGTTAGCTTTACGCACTTGCCATTAATGGGTGGAATTGTTTATTTTTGTATAAGTCCATTATGACTTCCTGTTTGCTTTAAAAACAACTTAAAATAGGGGGAATCTTAGGGCTCTTTATCTAGCAAGTTGCTGAGATGTTCTTTGTCTTCCGGATAGATTTATAGATTTTTGCAAAGGAGCACAAAAAAACACCAAGAGCATATTCTAAATTCTTAGTTTTAATTAGACATGAAACATCTAAAATTCCCTAGGGCTTGGCCCTTGGCTTGGGAGGGGTCCCACAGCTCATACTCCAAGAGAAATACTCACAAGTAAATACCCCATAACATTATCACACCTCGCGATCATGCACGGCGTATCACAAATGCTCCCCGTCATTACCTACTAGATAACGTGACGTCACGGGGTGACCTCGATGCGTGCCATCGCGCCGCTAACGATTTTCCGCCTTGTCACTTTTCAAAAAATGAATAACAGGGTAGTTTTATTTGCGAGTTTTTTCTTTAGTGTAAAATTTGTATGATATTTATGGCTAGATTATAAAGACGTATCAGATTTGTCGGATTTTGGAAACTAGACTATAGTCAAAAAAGTAATTTCACTTTCCAAACCATTGAGGTATATGTACTACGTACTAGAGGCGACGTTGCTAAGAGAATTTTTACACAACGCACTGCGGTCCACTGGACCGCAACGTTGTCAGTCCTTACCGGGTCCTTGCGGTGCAGTGACGTGCCGTGATGCATTTACTTTCCACGTGAATAATGCCTTCTTGTGTGTTTAAAAATTGTACTAATCACTCGAGGAAATCAAATAAAAGCCAAGGTGTGACATTTCATCGGTAAATTAAACAAAAAACTCGTCTATAATATTTTAAGATTGAATATTCTACAAACTCGCGAGCGGGCGCGACACTGCCGCCATTTTGGTGACGCAATCATAGACTATAAAAAGTTAACCGCGCAGATGTGCCATTTACACTGTTCCTACTACATATGTACTGTGTTTCATCTCTAATAGAGTTGCGAAATATAAATATTTCTATTTGGAAAATTAATAAGCAACTACTTACTATTTCATTAATTATGTTACTAAAATATTTAAAAAAAAATATTTTTTTTAATATATATATTTATAGTTAATAGTTTTTGAGTAAAATTGTATTTTTAGCACGCTCACTTTTTGCAGTTTTCTTCGGCCTGGTCATGAAAAAATGGAACAATTTATACGCTTTGTCCAAAAAAATCGTGCTGAGGAAACTTGGTTACCATACCAACTGACCACACATATAATTATATGTTCATTGTGTATTTTAAAGAAGAAGATAAATACATTCGTTAGGCAGAATATAATAAACATTGGGATATAGTAGGTATGTATACCTTACAAAATCTTGCATTTAGCTCACCGACGCTATGCTATCCCTTCTTTCATTATTTCATGTAAGTGCCTGTAAATTACCTTAAAATAATTTCATTTTGCAACCGCCACAAATCACGAAGACAAGACAATAGAATTTCGGAATAACAATCGAAAATTCGGTCATCATTCCATCGATTGCGCGCTTCAAAACACCGCAGCGCGCGTGCGCGACTTCTGCCAGTAAACATGTCCGCGCCAACCCATAACTTGCGAATTTCCTTGCAATTCCTTTCTTATTTCAAATTAAGAACGCGCCGCGTAAAATAACGACTTCTCTTACCGCCGCTCAGCTGGGCTCGATTCTATTCGATATTTAAACTCTGAAGTCGATTGCATAACGTTGTTTTCGGTAACAAAAATTAGCTTAGGAAGGAAGTTGGGGAAGTAAACAATCGAAGAGCTTAATTTATTTCTTTTTTCTATATTTATAGTCGCTGGCCTTTTGGTTATTTCCTGGTGAAATTAAAATTTGATTTCTTACCAATTTTACCATTGGAATATTTTTTTAACCCAATCGCATTTCTTGATTTATTTTTGATTTCTTTTGGTTTGTTTATTGCGTTAGAGTTGCATGAATTTTCACAGATGTGTTGTAGGTATTAGCATTTTTTTTGTCTATTGGCCTTTGAAGTAGACAGATAAATCGATAAGTCATCTGATTAGTTATATAGGGTAAGCCTGTTTCTGCGATTCATTAAGATGGGCACCTGCACCTGCATGATGTATGTGAGATAGACTGTCCTTAGTCATTAATCAGTTAGAAGAAACTGCATCTATTCGGCGACATACTCCCGCGACACTCAGTCAACTGTTGCGAATGGTCGATTGATTTTGTTGTTGTGAGTTCCATTTACATAGGTGCTAATATTCATACATTCATTGTAGTTTATGTTAAGCGTGTAATTACACGGACGAATAGTTTTTAAGACAACCCAAATCCTAATGTAACTATAGTCAACCAATTTGAAGGCCACTTTAGAACTTAAGAAGAAAATAAGCTCTGTATTAACAAAGAGGATCGAGTATTATAGAGAGTTTCTGTCGAAGTAAAATGTGTAATCACAGTGCTTAAATTGCCATCTCTCGACACAGGCTTAGAACTTTTGAACCACAGTTTTGACAATTTAGCCCATATTCTTAGCTTGATATGTGTCAAAATGTCAAATATTAATTTTAGCGCCATCTAGCTGAGCGTAACCCAAAGGTGTAATGCCATCTAGGCCACCGTACCTTTTTCTGTATGGTACTGAGGTACGTTTTTTTCTTAGACTTTTTCTGTCTATACAGAGTTATATATGTCTTTGGTATTAATTAATAAGATAAGGTTTTAAAGTGACCTAGGATTCAAACTGATTGACTGTACATGTTTCGTTGGCTTTGAAAATTTTACTTTAATCTGTAGGATTCCAGAATGCTGCATAGATGTTAAATTGTTAATGTTAATACATGTTTTTTTGTTTGTTTCAGACTGGTGCAGGCCGCCCGGCTAGCCGCCGCTCCACCCACCAAAAGACGACCCACAAACCAAAGCCTCCAGTCATATCTTTCGTTTAAAATCTAAATATAAGCACTATTTTTTAAACCTTTTAACGATAAACCGTAAATAGTATACGCTAACTCCCAAACAGTACAAATTAATTTAAGTCTGAAGTGATCGGTATTTACAATAAGAAGAACGAACGAGCGAAAGAAAAATCTATCAACGACCAGTATTTAAACGTTCCAAAATAATAGATATCGTTAAACGAGTGCACAAAATATTTTATCGATCGTTAACCCAGTCGACGCATTTTTCTAAAATTCAGCCAAAGATTTTATAAAACCGTAGTTAAGACTCGTGTGTAAACTGCCTCTCGGGGATTTTTATATTTATTTGTTAGTGATTAACGAAATTGTGATTAGTGTAGTGTAAACCAGTGTGCCGTATAACCGTAATTTAAGTGCTATTTAGACAAACTTTAACCAATTAACTTTAGCCAGTCAGAGTACAAATATCAAGTTCCAGTGCAGCGAGTGTTCATAGCGAGATAGACTTAGTAGAGCTTATTTTTGTAAAACTTTAGGTGTCTCGTGTGTTGTGTCGCGATGAGGAAGACCCGCCACCGCCTTGGACGGGCGCCATGAGCGAGGCGCTGCGCAGCGAAGCGGGCGCGGACGCGCACCTGCCGCCCTTCTCGACCTTCGTCGGAGACATGGCCGAGAACGAGCAGCGCATCCTGGCGGCCGACGCGCGCCTGCTCGACCCCGGCTGGGAGTACTACGAGCGCGGCGACGCCGTCTCCGTCATCGCCAGCCAGGCGCAGTACCGCCCCTGGGAGTCCATGCCCATCACCGTCGGCGCCAAGGACGCCATCCTGCGCGCCGGCTTCTCCTCCCCCCTGGACTACCAGTCCGTCACGCTGCAGCCCATCAACAAGCTGCCCTCCTTCCAGAGCCAGTTCCAGACATTCCCGGAGACGACCGTCATTCCCGAGACGGGGCTGCCGAGCGTCACTCCAGTCCCGGTCACGGCCAGCCCCACGCCCAGCGCCAGCCCCAGCCAGCTGACACAGCTCACGCAGTTGACGACTCCGTCGTCTCCCGCGCACCTCACGACCCTGGCGCAGGTCACGCCGCTCTCCACGACTCTCACTACGCTATCACCCGTCAACGCTACAACATTCCATACACTCACGGCGGTTAATGCCAGGAGTTACCCCATCGTCCCGGCGCCGCTGCAGGCCCGGGAGCTCGCGCCCGCCGGACAAGCTTACATTGACGACCGGCACATACAGCTATACCAACCAAATATCGCTACTATCAATGCTTTTCCCACTCAAAATGGTATTTTACACCAAAATGGGACAATCCTCCATCAAAATGGAAGCTTACTACAGAACATTCAAAGTCCAACCGTGGTTCACGTGTTGAAGAACGAGCCGTTCGATATGAAATCACTCCAAGAGAAGTACACACCGAACGGGCTACATCACAGTAATTTCCAGAACCCGATGTTGATCGACAGCGGGTATGAGAAGAAGAACGGTTTCGGAAACGGGTCATCGCCCACGAGATCGGATTTCCGGAAGAAAGAGAGGCGGAAAATGCGAGCGAACAGCTCTGAGTCGGACGGGTCTAACATGGAGATGGGGTCGGAGAGCAGCGGGCAGGTGGCCGCCGTGTCGTCCACGGCCGGCTTCAAGTCGCCGCTGCACGGGGCTCCGCCCATGAGCACGGGGCCAATGGATCTGGACGACATCTCTTCAGAGAAACAGGTAAATTTATAGTTTGTATCTTTAAATTACGCATAAAATAATTTATTGTTTGAACTTTGATCGACAAAAAGATATAGAAAATACCGAAGAATTTCCTCAAATCTCTATTACGTATTTAATCTGCTCTTATCAAAAAGACAATAGGTAGTTTCAAAGGCATATTATTTCCGTACAGGGAAAAATCAAAAACGACAACTAATGTCTCTTTCCGCGAATTGGCGAATTGCGTAAACAAGTCGCCGGGGAACGCAAAAAGCCGACTGAATATTCGACGAAAGATATTAGAATTCTCAGAATTTCATCCGACTACACGGCGTTGAAAGTGGATATTCGAGAGATCCTGAAAAAGAGAAAGTTTCGCCGTAATTCCACCTTTTATTATTCGGGGAGCAGTTTTTATTCTCTCCGAGTTTGCGAATGGCCGAACTCTCTGTCTTCGCGGCTATAAATTTAATAGTTAGCCGATTCGGCTGCTCCGCCAATAAATTAACTTCTTCTCTCGTTTAAAACACAAATTAAAGTGGGGCGATTTACGCGTGTCCTGCTTAGAAAATTTTATGAGTCCCATCCCATTCACGGCGAGTGCAATTAGGCAGTTTGAGGGCCCGTGCTCGCGCGGGTTTAATTATATTGCCGCGCGAATATATTAGCGGTTCTTATCTCTCGTGCCGCGCTTGTGTGTAAAAGTATAGGGAAAGAAACCACCTGAAAAATAAGCCTTTGGGTTATCTTTCTATCGCAACATTTATTTAATTGTGAATTCGAACTAGGATTTGACGACGCCAAAAATGATTCTACATTACACATGACCTTACTTCTTTATCTTAAGGCCTGATCGATTACACTGAGTAGTGTATTCATCTGATTGATTTGATGCCTATCAAAATTATCGAGATCTTACAGTTTTTACACATTATTGTTGAAAAATTAATTATTATTTAACAATAAACATTTTCTCATTTAATCTGCTAGTTGCATTTTTCTCGTGGCTCATAATAAGCCTAAGAAAAAAGCTTAGTCTATGCTAGCTTTGTATTCCAATAGTTTACATCACAATCTTCCAGCCTAAGAAGACCCTCAATAGCTTGTAATCAATAGAAATCCTGAGGTCAGAGTTTGACTAGTCGAGAACCGTGAACACTGAAGTACGCAAACAGCGCGCATCTTTCTCTTTTCCTCCAACTAACGCGCAATAAGAGTGATAGAGGAAGATGTTTGGTTGTTCTGTATAACAGCTCTAGACGGCATTCCGTACAAATGTCAGCGTTTCCTAGTCTAATAACGAACACCTTGTGCCAGCTGCCCTATACAATAGCCACTAATTATCATTGCCTATGTTTTTGCTAGTTTTTCAGATGTTAGGTTAAATGGTAGTGAACTTGCTTCACTCTAGCGGGTATTTGACATATGGAAGATGAAATACAATTAGTTGCAGGTATTTGCTTAGGTATGTTCTTTGTGCTATTGTCATATTTGTATTATATAGCTACGAATCTATAAACTTAGCCTGGCATGTACCACGCTAAATTTGCAGCATTTTTAGGGTTCCGTAGTCAACTAGGAACCCTTATAGTTTCGCCATGTCTGTCTGTCTGTCTGTCCGTCCGTCCGTCCGTCCGTCCGTCCGCGGATAATCTCAGTAACCGTTAGCACTAGAAAGCTGAAATTTGGTACCAATATGTATAATATGTATATCAATCACGCCAACAAAGTGCAAAAATAAAAAATGGAAAAAATGTTTTATTAGGGTACCCCCCTACATGTAAAATGGGGGTTGATATTTTTTTTTCATTCCAACCCCAACGTGTGATATATTGTTGGATAGGTATTAAAAAATTAATAAGAGTTTGCTAAGATTGTTTTTTGATAATATTAATATTTTTGGAAATAATCACTCCTAAATGAAAAAAAAGTGCGTCCCCCCCCTCTAACTTTTGAACCATATGTTTAAAAAATATAAAAAAATCACAAAAGTAGAACTTTATAAGTACTTTCTAGGAAAATTGTTTTGAACTTGATAGGTTCAGTAGTTTTTGAGAAAAATACGAAAAACTACGGAACCCTACACTGAGCGTGGCCCGACACGCTCTTGGCCGGTTTTTTATTTTCATTGAAGTTAATAATAATACTTGCACCGGCGGCGTTGCCAAAATCGCTGTGAACTTAGCTTGGTGTGTCTTTAATAACAATAACCTAACCTCAAAATTAAAATTTTGAAAAAACCCTACCGCTACAATAGGTAGTGAACTGATTTTCATGAAACATGTTTAAGAACACTCCTCGAATAATTCAGCTTTCAAACAAAAAAAAACTAAATCTAAATTGGTTCATCTGTTCAGGAGCTACAATGCCACAGACAGACACACACAAACAGACAGACAGACACGTCAAACATATCACACATTAAAAAAGACGGTACTTACATATCTTTGACTGCCTAACCAGCAACCTTAACAGAAATTCATACAACAAATACCTTGCACAAGCATTTTAATGGGACCTCCTGGAATGGCAAAATTAGATAAGGTTATAAATGTGGCGATAAGAAATAAACTTGCATAAAACATGACATAACTTCATACATTACATAAATTCACCTTTATTACAGTTATCAATACATAAGTTACTTATCTGCACATTGCATCTGACTCAATTGCACTCAAACGTACTCAATAAGCTAGATTATGAGTGACAGACAGTCCAAGTGACTTTTAAGTTGCCAGTATTGCTATGAGAATAATTAAATGGCATGACTTGTTAAAAGGGTGCAGGCATCAGGGATAGAAGTTATTCACTACTTTGTACGTGTTTTTATATTCTATGCAGAATCCCAGACATTTTTTACTTTTGTAGTCAATTGCCCTAGATAAAGATTTCGAAAACACCTCTTATTCAGGATTCCGTAGCTAAAATATCAAAAACAGATGTCTTATAATTTCTTATGTCAATGTTCGTATATATGGCACGAAGATTTATCTCAGAAACGGTTTAATAACATAATGTGTAATTCTTATTGTGGTGCAAACATATTTGAGTGAAATGTAAAAACGTGTATCTTGTAAATTACTTCTAACTTTCAAAATTAAAATTTTAGAAACAAACATGTTTATTTGAAAAGAAAGACAATAAATAAAATAAACTTAATGAAATAAAGTTATGGAAATCGTTGTTAGCCGTGACCATTTATTTTAGTACTAAATTACTGTCAAACCAGTCCTTTATTGGTTAATTTTATTTGCAGTAATTAGAGCTACAATTACCATTAGAATAAAATGCATAACAAAATTTTACTACTTAGCTTTTTTCAGTGACGTGACATGATGGTTAAATTAAAATTTCAAATGGAAATGTGAATTCCCATACAAATGGTTACCTATTCTTTATGTGCAATAAGATCCCTTTTAAATATTTATCTTCCTCCTACCCTTATCCCACGTTATGTGGGGTCGGTACAACATGTCTTTCTCTTCCATTCTCCCCTATCTTTCGTCATCTCAACACTCACATCTTTCTTTCTCATGTCCTCTTTCACACAATCCATCCATCGTTGTTTGGGTTTACCCCTCCCTCTCCATCCATCAACATTCATCTCCAACATTCTTTTGCCTATATGACACTCATCCCTCCTCATTACATGACCGTACCACGCCAACCTGCCACTCCTCATCTTTTCCGTTATAGGCGCAACTTTCAAACTTCCCCTAATATACTCATTCCTGATCCTATCCATTCTGGTCACTCCACACATCCATCTCAACATTCTCATTTCCGCTACGTGCAATCTCCTTTCATCCTCCACCTTTGTCGCCCAGCATTCAGATCCATACAATACAACAGGCCTCACAATCGTCTTATAGATTTTCCCCTTTTAAATATTTATAAATAAATAAAATAAAAAGCCTTTTATTTCATGCAAATTCGTTACAATTTTTGTTAAACATAAGAGAAAGAAAAAAAGTATATATATATATATATATATATATATATATATATATATATATATATGTATATATATATATATATATATATATATATATATTATGGTAAAATGTTGTCGTGTTGTGCATCTTAGCTATGTAGATATATTTGATATGCACGAACCCCTCCTCAGGTGAAGGTGAAGGCCTAAAGAACTCCATTTGTCTCTATCCTGCGCTATTTGTGACCAGCAGTAGGCCTAGCACATGATGGCCGCGGGAGTATGTCGCCGCGAGATAGATCACACGTCTTCTTCTAACTGTATTAATGACATAAGGACGGGTAGTCTATCTCGCGGCGACATACTCTCGCGGCAATCATGTGCTAGGCCTACTGGGCCCAGCGATTTGTCTTATTTCGTCTTCCCATCTCGTGTGCGGTCTTGCTTTACGACGTTTGCCTTGTGGGCCCTTCCATTTCGTTACCCTGCGGTACGGAAGTTTGCGTTATACGGAAGTATATCTAAATGTTTAAAAATAATCATATGGAAACCCGTCATCAGCTCTTGGAGAGCACGGATGTATGCAGCATGCTTAATTATTATGAGTCTCCATTATTATGACTCGAAACATCGCCAATCTTGTTTTATTAACGTGAGTAGGTCTCTTCTTTTTCTTCTTCAACCTAGCGTTTTCCCGGCCTAGCGCCAGGGTCCGCTTTCCTGCTCAGTCTTCTCCACTTTGCCCGGTCTTCGACATCCTTAGGCGTGACATTGTTCTCTTGCATGTCCGCTCCCACGACGTCCAGCCAGCGCTTCTTAACTAGGCCTACCGGGGCCGCGTGACTTCGGGCCTTTGAACAGTGAGATTAAGGCATCTGTTTCCGATGTAGTCCACAGGTCTGCGGCGTATATGGCCATACCATCGGAGGCGGCTTTCTTGCAGCTTATCCGCTGCGTCACGGTCAACGAGAGTAGGTATATCCATTAAAATACCTGTCTCACGAAAGTTCTATAACACCCTTTTTATTCTGAATATCCACCTCCTCCACTTCTGGTGTTTCGGGTGTCCAGGCAGTGATCGCTTGCCATCAGGCTTGCTTGCGTTTGCTTCTTTGCCTCCTATCCCATAAAAAATGTTGAAAATAATATCGGTCATAAATAATGTTGAAAAGGACCTCATACTTGAAGAATCCTTCTGCGAAGAAGAGCCACATATTTTCATTGCGTGAGTGTACATTTTGACAGTTGTACGAATAAATACTCATTATTAGCACGCCATTTCTGAAAAGTCCTTATTTTAATATAACTCTTAGTCATGCAATATCGGTGGGTGTAATTATTATATTTAAAAGCTTTTAATCAAGCCAATTTGGCTAACATGATAATTAGGTGCTTTTAAAAGCTTCGTGTCTCCGAAATGTAATCAGGAATCGACCGGTCGAGCTTCTGCGTCCTTTCGTGTCTCGTTTGAAGAAATGCATCGATTTTTGAAGGCTCGTTTATATTTGCAAGCTCAATGGCGATTTTCTCAATGAAAGCTCGATTAAATACTTGATTTTTTTGTGAAAGGTTTCTAACACGAGTTTGCTTGGTTTTATGAAAGTTAGATGTTGGGTAAATGCAGTCGTCCATCTTTAGCATGTATTTCGTTATATGGCAGTCATTGAACCAAATTTCCGATCTATGTCTATCAAATAGAGATCTATGTATAGCGAAATAAGTAGGTACCTAAGGGCAGAAATCAAAGATAACGGCTTCAATCTATGGGATATCGGTCCTACATCCGATATCGGATCAGATAATGTGAAAACGCACTTATGCTAACCTCCCTATTTTCCTATGCCAAAACTATAGTCTGTATCTTTATAAGCACGTATTTATAAATTGCACGTATTTGTAAATAAATATAAATAAAATCTACCCTTTTTTTACGTTGAGGAAATGCATTTACGCATGCCATCCGGTCCGGGGGACCGGGCGATGACGGACTAACCAGTGTAGGACTACCGTCTAAAACCACCAACGAATTCCGTCTCCGACTTGGGTGGAGTGTCGCAGGGTCACTATAAGCATTCCACCACGTACAAATAAATTCTACCCTCAAAAGGTCCTTAAATTTGAGGTAAAGATTGAGGAAATCTTATACTTTTAAACGAGCAATTCTTGTATATTTATTTATTTATTTATATATACCGACGATCTCGGAAACCGCTCTAACGATTTCGCTGAAATTTGTTATCTGGGGGTTTTCGGGGGTGAAAAATCGATTTAGCGTAGCCTTAGATCCCGGAAAACGCGAATTTTAGAGTTTTCATGAGTTTTTCTTTCGCGTTAGTAAACGTAAAATATGGTCGTTAATTTCGCCGCGCGCGCATTGATTCCGCTTAGCTCAGTCGTACGAGGTCGGTCTATGTACGCAGATAGATCGTAGGTGTCAGTGCGTTTTCACATTATCCGATCCGATATCGGATGTCGGACCGATATCCCATACATTACAGGCGCCATCTTGGATTTTTTCTATGGAAATCCTTCCGACATCCGATATCGGATCGGATAATGTGAAAACGGACTCAGGGTTTCGAATCCCGGCTAAAAATTAAGTTTTTGTTTTTTGTCTTTTTTTTGTTTTTGTATTTATAAGAGTTTTATCTAAAGACGTGATATATTCAAATAGAACCGAGCGAAGCTCGGTCGCCCAGATATTGAAAACATTACACGACCAAACAAGGAGGTACAAAACAGTGACAAATCCGCTTGGTTGATTAACCAACAAATGTTGTAACTACCTGAAAATGTACAAATTATTTGTTTACGTTTTTATAAATACCTAAAAGTACAAGAGAGTAAAGAATTCTACCTATTACTTTTCTCCTGTTAGCGAGTTTGTTTCAAAAGGGTTGAAACCGCCGAGAAACTCACACGTCCATTGAATCGCGGCACGCCCCCATATTACACACCGGATGAATAAGCGGGAAAACCCTGTTTCTTGAGCCTGAACATTTGCGGACTTTGGTACTTTCTCGTTTTATTCTAATTGAGTAATAATTTACATAACAAAGTTTTTGTGAAATTGTGGATAGGCTTAAACAACACCACCCATTCGACCAGATTAATGAATAGAACGTATGCCAATATGAATTTCAGTTAGGTACTCGTACCTCCCTATATAATTGCTGTTTATACGAAATAAATTTGGAATTTATCATGCGTTGACAGCTGTCAACGCCGTGTTTTTATGTTTACAACATATCAGCCCCTCTAGCACAAGTTGCCTTGTCGCGCGCGAGTCTATACGTGAAGTCGCGTTTGATGTATGGGCTCGCGCGCGACAAGGCAAGTTGTGCTAAAGGGTCAGCTAACTACAGTTGATTTTCTTTTCATTTATTCATCTTTAAAATTCTATCATTATCTGGCTACAATTCCATGTGTATTTTTACGGCCAGAAGTTACATCGCAAGTATTGATCACGATTCCATGTTTTTCAATTCAAATTAGAATACTGTAGTTTTCCAATTACATCGCTGCATTTTACTAAACAAGCTGTATTTACTTTCGTGATAATCTTTGATTAGTATTTTTATCGTGGTTTTCACGTTCTTATTTCAAATTTAAAACAAACGTTATTCGTTGATCGTCAGCTGTTCACCGTACGATCGGTCCCGATTGCGCCCGAAGATAACCGACTCATTTGTGAACACCACCTAAAACAAACACATACCTAAACCGTCCTTATGTAATGATCATACGGACCCTTATGCTATGGAAAAGCACATTTGGAGCGAAATTGTGCAAAATGACGGCGCGCGCTCCACAGCTGTTGTGGATTTTTTTATGTTACTTGAATTAAATTGATCATTACATTACGTTACATATTTTATACGGAATACCACCCAAAGTGTGATTAAATTGGCTATTTTGTACTGACGGTTTTCGTATTCGCATTGCGCAATTATTAAAACTTTGGGCCTGTTTTTTTTTCAAATGTTAACAATCACGTAGAAAGATTGCAATGGCAATGTGAGATGACTTCCCATTCAATCCATTGAGTTCCTACGCGAACGCAGTAACAAATTGTTAGAAATAGGTAGGTAGTCATAGTGATTTTCGGTATGAAAATATGTCGATGAGAGTTCCAACAGCAATCAATATGTATTTGTTTTCTGTTGTGCGTTTCCTTTGCACAATATTCATATCTCAATCATATCAAAAAATCTTCTTCAATATGGCTATTCTTCCATTATTACATACATATACTTATAAGCTATTTTGGAAAGTTAATAATGTTAATATCGTTAAGAAAATGAAGAGCCATCCCCTACTAGCATCAGCATCTAGTCAACGCCAAATGGTGTACAAAATGGTCTCCAAATGGTCTCCAAGATGATATCGCTGTATGCGCAGAACAGCAGCCATAGACGACTAGACGCCGAGCGACGCTGTCACTCTTATTGCGTTGTATTGTCACATTATCCGATCCGATATCGGATGTAGGAAGGATTTCAAAGGCAAAAATTAAAGGTGGCGGCTCAAATACATGGGATTACGGTCCTACATCCGATATCGAATAGGATCATGTGAAAACGCACTTAGTCTTAAAACAAATGAAGCATAAAGACTTATCCACAGACAAAGAAGAAGCGCAAGCGATGCGGCGAATGCATCGGCTGCCAGCGCAAGGACAACTGTGGAGACTGTGCGCCGTGTCGCAACGACAAGAGCCACCAGATTTGCAAGCAGCGGCGGTGCGAGAAACTCACGGAGAAGAAGGTTAGTTACTTGATCTGTATAGACTACGGCAACTTTTGCACAAACTTGGCATTTGCGAGCGCGCAACGAAGTTTCACGAATCATCGATTTCAAACTTCGCTTCGCTTTTAACTTGCCCTTGAATCGCTAGTGTGATAATGCCTTAAAACGCATAAATATCGTTATATTCTCTATAGTTTGTGTAGCACTTGACTTTGAGTGACTACATACTTAGCATGTACGATTGTCTAGGATGAGCATAATTTAGTCTAAAGGGCGTTTTAGCTTGGTGATTTTGTTTTTTACACTTAACACCTTGGAGAACACTAAACGACTAGGCGTAATCCCATTGTTCTTTCTATTGTGTCGGGAGTAATGTCGAGCAAGGTGTTAACATGTTTTCGATATTAAAGTTTAATATGTATGTATGTAGGTAATTCCAAAACACATAAGATTTGACAGCGCGCTATTATTTTTCCGAATCACAACTAAACATTCTAAGTTTAGTCTTAGTTTCTTATAATTATAATTATGTAAATTAAAATTTGGAAAAACCCCCAACCGCGACATAGTGAACCGATTTTCATGAAACCTGGCTAAGGCAGCGTTCCCACTTATGCGTCGCGTGTCTCGGGGCGCGCAAAGGGCGTCCGCGCCACGCCACCTGAGTGTAATTCAAAAAGCGTCTCCTCAGTACATTTTGTATAGGAAGGACGTAAGGCGCGCCGCCAAGCGGCGCGGCGCGCGCCCCGCCGCCGCCACGCCACCTGGGGCGCGTCTTACGTCTTTCCTATACAAAATGTACTGAGGAGACGTTTTTTGAATTACACTGAAGCGGCGTGGCGCGGACGCCCGTTGCGCGCCCCGAGACACGCGACGATCTGGTGTGGCCGGTCACTTAGAACACTGCCGACAACTCAGCTTTCAAACAAAAGAAAAACGAAATCTAAATCGGTCCATCCGTTCGGGAGCTACGGTGCCACAGACAGACACAGACAGACAGACAGACACGTCAAACGTATAACACCCCGTCGTTTTTGCGTCGGGGGTTAATAAAGATGTATTTTAACATTCTAAACATAAATACAAAAGTTACCAAAGGTAAGAAAGAAACTCAAATTGTCACAAAATTTTGTACCCACGTGGCTAAAACGTTAGACTGAAACGCAACATTTTACATCAACCTTGGCACTTGAAATCTATTCACAATTTACGATCATTTTTTCCACCGGTCATGTTTCATTCAATGTACGATATCGTGAAGAAAAACTTGCGGATGACGCAAGTGCGGTATGACTTATTCAACGGGAGATTTGCATTTGTTATTCGGTGCGAAGTATAAAGTTGCAAACCAGGAAGTACAATTGTTAGACGTATTTAAATATGGTTTTCAGCACTTTTTTTCAGTTGTATGAAATAAACACAGATTAATACATATATACTTGCGGAAACGTTGTCAGCCTTTCAACCGCCAAGAGGGCCATTAAAATAGTCCAGAAAATCGACTTTAAGTTTAGAAAGTCGCCTTTTGGAGATTTTCACAAAAAGGGCGACTTTTACTAAACCTTAATGTCGATTTTCGACCAGTATAAGGTGCTTGCTTGGTGGTTAAAAGGTTGTCCATTGATTACCGGGCACCCTGTATACTTGCGGAAATTTTGTCAGCCATCAACCGCGTTTGAAGTCCATTAAAATAGTAAAATTGAGAAGAAATGGCCTTACGCTGTTTTCAAACAATGATTCTGAAATGTGTGTAAGATGTCACTGTGGTAAAAGACCTATCTGCCACTTCTGTCAGGTCAAACTCTAATGTGAAGTTTTTTCAAACAATAAGTACTTTAGTCACTTATTTTTTTAGACTTTTATTGTATATGTATACTATTTCACAAGTAATTTTAAGAATAGGTAGTAGCGTAGCGTACCCTAGAGTAACACTAAATCCTATTTTCGTAAAAGTATAAAATCATGCGTCGAGTCGAATTCACTTCCTATCTTAAGACGATACAGGAGGGGATAATTTTCCATACAAACGCTCTCGACTTTTTCCTTCCTGGTTTTTGAAGATAGAGCAATGATTTTTTCAACACAGATTATTATTATTTTTATCTGTGTCGGACCGTTTAGTTTTAGTAGACCGTTTCATTGTTATTCAGATTCTCAAATTTCGTTACGATTGATTATATTATATTTATAAAGATTTTTTCGCAATATCTTTTAACTGAGTTCTTCTGAATGGACAATTTTTTTTTCGATAAATCTATTTAATAACACTAGTATATTAAACTTGAATTCCCAAATTGCTCCTTTCTATTTTTTTTTATAAGGGTATACGGTCCGCCTGATGTTTCCATTTTAGCATTTTCGCTCCTGTAGCGTCTTAAGGTCGGAACAGTTCCGTATTTATTCATATTTTAGCAGCGTCTTAAGGTCACAGTATTTGTTCATAAGCACGCTAGCTACCTGCTATTCAGTTCTTTCATAATCAGACGTATACATTTGCCGCATCGCATCCACATTTTAAATCTACACGAATAAGTCCATCTTTAATAAATACAAAATCGAAATTCAAAACAAAGACACTCGTTACCATAAAGTCGTAATAAAAAACATAACCGCGTAGTTAATAGCCCGTGAAAAGATCGTTCGTGCTGCTCTTTCGAATTTACTCCATTATCTGTCTCCTTTTATTGTATTTTGGTTAAAAAATAAATGTATCTACATTTTTTATAGGCATAGCTACCGTAAAACTCTGTCTCTTTGCTTGTTTGCTTAGTACCTAAATAATAATAATAACTAACTTTGATTTGTGTGATGAACACAGATATTTGTTCCCGAGTCATGGATGTTTTCTATGTATATAAGTATTTATATATTATATATATCGTTGTCTGAGTACCCACAACACAAGCCTTCTTGAGCTTACCGTGGGCCTCAGTCAATCTGTGTAAGAATGTCCTATAATATTTATTTATTTGACAGGTCGACTGTTCGCCACATATTACTTTCGGTAACTGTGAGTCGGAGGGGGTGGGCGGCACTTTCAGCGGGGAGCGGGAGTGGCCATACTGTACGATAGTGGCAACATTGTATTGTCGTCCCGTTTTCTCACATATATTGATTTGAAAAGGATGACACTACAATGTTGCCACTTTTTAATTTCTACTCTTTTTGGTAAGTCTGCAATAGGTAGGTAGTTTTTTTTTTGCGGAGAAACTAATTTAGTGTTTTTTTTTCGGGATCCGCAATAAAGTAGACTAATATTAATAAATTACAAAACCAGGCTTTAAAATATATTTTTCTCAAACATGCAATGAAATATTGTCTTTACGTTCCTTAAAATGGGCTGGGAAGTATCGCTTTTTGGGCGCAACAACTCGAGAGGACTGTAAAGGGATTTCATATTATTTTTAGGCCTAGGCCTGCAAAGTAACTTTTTTTTAAATTTCGACATGTTTGAGAAAAGCACTATACATGCCTCGGCGTGAAAACGGATTCCCGGCCTCGTATCCCTATCCACTTGGCCGGAAATCCTCATTTTCCCGGCCTCTGATGTAATGTACTATTACAATACTCTTCACAAAGCAAGAAAAGAATGTGATTCTTTTTTCAAACGCACAACTTTCCTTTTTCACAATTCAAACGGCCGAATAACCGGCCAGTATTTCGTCGGAAATTTTCCTCCGAAGAAAAAAAGCGTACTCCACTTAATTTACGATTATAACTTAACGGCTACGAAGGAAGTTTAGCAAATTAGTTTTAAAACAAGCACCGTAAAGCTTAGAGGGAGGCACCCCCCCCCCCCTTTCCCCCTCCGACACCTTTACTTAGCTCACCTAATTACAAATCATCTTGCGAACGAGAATTGTATTAAGTTAATCCGAAAATGTGGGGGTAATTGATAAAGGGCTGAGTGGAATTTCAGACGAGTTTAATCGGATAGACCGCTGCGTACGCCAAATGCTAAGCGAACAAACATTGTTCGATAAGTGCATAAAAAATATGTTCATTAATAGATTTTTTTAAATAACGAATAACGAAGATAGCAAAACTGGAATAATCGACAAAGGTAGGTTTTCTTGCTTGCCATGTTCAGGATTTTCATGTCTAAAATTTTTCCACTATTTTACACATTAAATGCGACACAAACTTAGTGAACTTTTAGGCGTTCATGATATCCAACTCTTAATGAATACTGATTTTAGTTCTGATACTTCTGATACAATTTTATTGTAAAGTAGGAAAACAAGACATTTCCTGTCCCGGACACTGTTTCAATTTCTCAAAGGCCGGGTGCGACCATTAAATCTATGATCTTCGACACCTGGCGGTTATCTTTCTTATCTGTGACTGTTGCTCTAAATATCCCTGTGAATAAAACTTGACTTAGACAATAACAAACAACTTAATATTTGCATTTGCATTTATTTACATTGACATTTATAAATAATATGTTCTGTTAGTAGGTTAACACACACACAAACATTTTCTCTAACATAGTTTCTGTATAAGTGATCATACGTTCTGCTTAGTTATAAGACCTAGTTATTAATTTTCTGGGTGCCCTGAAAACCAGTGCCGCGTCTATAAGACACGGTATTCGCTGAGTGGCATCCTATTTGGTGTACTAGTTATTAAGTATTATGTACTTGTTTTTATTATGTATCTGTATGCCAAATAAATATTTTCTATTCTATTCTATTCTAATAAATAAGTGTTAAGTATTACAAGAAGACTTTTAGTGTCACAGAGTTTTGACAGCTCCACCGGTACAAGTATTGTTTCAAACGCCAAAGTTCTAGAAAAATTTGACGTTTAACTAACCCTTACACTACACAGGCAAGGCTATCACAAAATCATTGTCAACTTAGCTGACTAAAACTTGAAAAGCTTCTACAATTCTAAATCACGCTACTACACTTTTTTTCGCGGAACGTAACGTTTTGCAAATGTAGGTAAAATTGAAAAAGACAGCTGAATGTCAAATTGAGTCGATTGATAATGTTTAGACACATGTTTCTGATTTTTTTTTAGTAACATTGTTGTATCTATCACATGTCGCCCTCATCGGCGCACGCGACACGCACCAGTTGTCGATGGTTTTACTGTAAGGATGCCTATTATGAACCGTAGAGTCAGAGAAAATACACATGCAAAGGATTATGATCCCAACAACCGAGGAAAACTCAATAAATTGCTTGTTAAAACAGGTAAAATTCGTTGTCCCATAGATATAGATCCAAAGTAGGCACAGAGCTATAAAATTTATAAGACAACCAATACATTTTGTAATCCGTGACATGTTAAGGTTAACGACAGCTGTACTATCGTTCAAGTCTTACAGTATAATAGACACATGCTCAATACTGATAAAAAATCTTTTTTTTACATTGTACCTATCACATGTCGGGCAGCGCGGCGCGTGCGGCGCAGCTGCCCCGTCCTCCAATCAGAACGCTTCGTTCACAAACGGACCGCCTTTAGGATTTTTATCGATCGCTACCTACCTATTGTTGGGCAAAGGTGTTCTTTGGTTGATTAAGATTAAATAATAAGTTTGATAGTAGCAGTTGGTTAAGTTCATGTTTGTTTTACAATTATAAATATGTACTGCTTTTTACAGGTTTATGTAGAAGTCTTGACAGAAATAAGGGATTGAAATATTTGAAATTAATAAGCCTCAATTTGATTTAAAAGTAAAATTATACAATATGGATTTTAATTACTTGCCTAGTTCAAAAACGCTTTCATAGTAATAGTACCCCTGAATATTTTAATGATGTAAGTAGCTTTAAGTAGGTAGTATTAGTGAGTAAGCTAAATAAAAGTAAGATGTCAATGACTTCTTTAAGTCCAGGGGCCCGTTCCTCGAAAGGTACAAGCCTTGTATTACAAGTGCGCGAACTGTCAAATCGTATGGGTTGTCATGGAAACACACTTGTAATACAAGGCTTGTACCTTTCGAGAAACGGGCCCCAGGTATATGAAACTATATTTTTGACTAATAAGATCTGTAAAATAATGAATTACTAAAAATAGGTAAAGATGACTCGGTCGAATCCTTTTACTTACACGATTCATAAAAATGCGTCAATAAATAGAAATAGAACTGACTTACAAGAAAGATGAATCACCTTCACTGAAATTTTCCTGAAATCGTAAATTACATTGCCCTACGAAAACAAAGCTTTTTAGCTGAAATACTTTGTAGAAGTTCTAGCTAAAAGGTTAGGTATTTCTACGAAACGTTGTTGCTGAATTAGGGAACTTAGGAATTAGGTACAAAAGGGCATTTTATCTGTTAATATCCTATACATTTCTAATTTAACTTACGGTATGTGATGTTAGGGCTGCCTAATATATTTAGGCGTTTATTTGCTTTCTGCTACTCAAAAATTTAAGACGTAACTCTCTATATGTACAACAAACTTTTAGTAAATCAATATTTTAAAGTACCATGTTTAATTTAAAAAACAATAGATTTACCTACCACACCTTCACATTTTTTTTTATTTAGGTACAGAACAAAATACGCTTTTTTTTTGACAATACATACATATAAGAAACAACTACGTAAGTGAGTAATTTATTTGCATAAAATAAAATAGTGTACAGTAGACCACTTCAGTAACTTCTCTAGGATCCTTGCTAACTCTGAAAGTATTTAAGTTCTATACATTTTCTTTAACTACCTATTTTTACGTACACGAAAGTGTTTTTGGCATCATTTCACCTTGAAAGTAAGCGTCCCTTGTCCCTTCATGTTTCAGAAAGATAATTCTCCTAAGTAAATAATAACAGCCAAGTACATAAATGGGCGCGCGCCAAAAAGTGTCTCGCAAAAGAATAACGCTTTCCTTCGCCGTGCAAACAGACTAGCAATAAACATTACTAACAAACTTGTCCATAAATCTACGTTTATCGTCCATTTTAATTGCTTTTTTGTTTTCTCGAATATTCTGCGTACCTACTTTAATCGACATTGTTTTTCGGCACCGATTTATGACACAGAAATATGTCGCCATCTTGAAATTAAAACGAATTTATTGTTGTGATTGCAATTTGATTATGGTTTACGACTTTTATCCCATTTTCGGCGCTGTAATTTTGTTTAGACTATTTCTTGGGAGTGCTTTTTTATTTGGTTAACTTATTTATAGTTGTGAGCCTTACATAACTTTTACATTTTTTCTCCTTAAAAAGGGCAATACATAGTATTGGAGTGTGATGATAGCTTGCCGATTGTTTAAACCCCCCGCAATTCCTAAATCAAAAACGGCATCCCTAAATTAAGTGACAAACACGACAAACATTTCGAAAAAGGAATTGAGAGCTGGCCTGTTGGCCGATATATCACTGTCAGGCAAAAAATTCGAACGTGGAACCACGTGAGTCCACCCAGTGGGCCGCGCGATTATAACGGTCGGTGGGAGTTTACACTTTTGATTTTTTATTTTTTCTTTTAGTCCGGCACGTGCCGCTGATTCAGCCGGCAGATGTTACCGGTTCTTGCCGGTTTTTGTGCTATCAGCTGATGTAACGTAACGGATAGGTCATTAATGATGCATCTTGCATGCATGACTTGCAACTAAGTATTATTACGTGTAACAAGAATTTCGTAATTGTTTTTTTTGTTTTTACCTGGAGGCAATACATATTGTACTTTTTGTAAAATGCATGTTTAATTAGGTATTATAATTTTTAACATTTTTGTGAAATACCTACCACCTTTATCTATTGTAAGTTTCAATTTTCATGCAATTACAATATTTGCGTACTCTCCTATAAAGTATCAACATAAATATAATGTAGGTATATTGTATAAAAAACACAGTTTTTATTTTTATTTTAAACCAACTAGTAAATTTAAAGTCGTATGCAACTATGCATTATCACAAAGCTTTGAGCGGCGCGCATTAGGTTTTATTTTTTGTGCAACATGTTATTTAGAATTTAGTGGAGTTTCCCTACATTTTGCTGCGCTTTTGCTCACTGTGCAGTTAGTTTAGTTTTAGTTTGTGCTTGTAAATAGCTTTTAGCTTTTAACGGTAAAAGGTAAATTTACATTGTTTAGAGACTGTTTGTGCACATTTTTAATGACTGTGAATAAAGTATAATATGTATGTAGTAGGTACGTATAAAAATGAAATGGGCTATAGTGATACATAATACATATGTATACACTGTAAGTTCTTCACATCTCGTGACTACTAGTGGAATGAAATAGAATAATGCATTTTTACTATACTTAAACATATAGATTGAACACATTGATGACATGATCATTTATACCATGCTTATTGATTAGTAAGAAAGCAAACGTCATCGTTAAACAATTACCTTCCAAAAGCTATATTAAATAAAGTATCTACAAAAAACTAAGAAATAATAGTAAAACTTTTTTCACACCGGATTAGGACGCGACGGCAGCTGCGTAGACTTTTTTCTTGGTTCGTTCCTTCAACGCAAAGTGGAAGTACTTCCACTCAGTAAAAAAACAAATTCAAATGATAAATAATCAAGCAAATAGTTTTTAAAGTGAAAAAAATAATTTATTCAACGTAAGCACAGCATACCTGTTTTAAAAAGCATGACCGCGATGTGCCTGCATCAAAAGGACCATTGTCGGTGTATAATAAAAATTTAAATAGAGAATTAAAGCTGTGTTCGTTATAAAACCGTTTACAAAGACCGGTTTTTAGCATCTGCATTAATTTGTACGTTCCTATTTTATTTAAATCTGATAGTTACTTTTTTTAAAACGTCTGAATATTCATCTTGCCAGCCAGTTGCAAGCTCCGAGCGGGCGAGCGACAAATCAATACTTTTTCTGAGCAAAGACTACCCCAATGCACGCAACTAATTCATACAGCCTAGAACACGATATAAATAACTCTATCTACACACATTACCGACCTCTTTCTACATTTACACACACATGCGCAGGCAGGTCGACCAATGGCGTCCCAGTTTTATAGTGCATGTGAAGTGCTTGTCCAAGTGTGTGTAAGTGCGTAAGGGGTGCGTCGATGCACCCCTTACTGTGACGATACGAAATCGAAGGCGATGCATTTTATTTTCTAGCTTTCGCGCCCACGATTTACTATATTATTTTGTTCCCCTATAATCTTAGAATAATTTATGGTTTGCAATAAACTCATTGGCAAAATGTGGGCTTTTGAGAATATAAATGTTTAGATTTATTAGCAATACATTATTTAAGTACAAAAGGGCAGTTAAACTACTTAATACAATTTTTATCCATAGGTAGAATAAAATGGGTTTTGAATTTAAGCTAACTTAAATATAAGCAAGTAAGTCAGTAACACAGCGATCTCTGTTTTCCGTACAATTGAAAAAAAATATCCCTCGCGGCCCTTTCATAATATTTCTCTAATAGAAAATCCTAGGCAAATAAATCCGCAGAAATAGAAATAAATCCTCCTCTATGCACGTATAAACACTAGATAGGTGTGTGCGTGAGCTTAGGGGTGCGTTCAGAAGCAGTGGCGGTAAAATCGAGCGTGCCCACGCATTCACTTCCGAGCCCCGAGCGCTTAACGCATCTCTAATTACTGCGTTCAAGAGATTTTAACACATTTTTTTAATACGCGTGTAGCTAGGATTTTCTGAGCTGCCAGTATTTATGCTCTGGTTTAATGTTTTTTTTTTAATATCGCCACCGCTTTCTCGTGTAAATATGCTTTACAAACATCTTGTAACGTACCTACCTACACACAGCTTAGTACACACTTATATATACCAAAATGTCCTAAGTTTGACACTGAATATGGCGGTCCTGATATAATTATTTATAGGTACCTATCATAATTATATAAATTGATTGAAATTGTGAGATAATTTCAAAATCAATTGAGCAAGTTCTAATTAATTAACAGAACGAATCATTGAATTGACTTACAAACATTTAAAATTAACCTTTAATAAAATATACCTAGGCAAAAAAAAATATATCAAAACAATTACGAAATTGAAATGTATCCTTAGGTACATTACAATAACGACAATGCATTTCACATTACGACGGGTAATAAATTACTTTTACAGCTCCCATGACAATGCCCTGTTTCCCAGAGGATTCCCTAGAGAAATAGATTGATGGCTGACTCAATGGCAGGTGGACTGACGCCCTTTAGCCTTTATTTTCTTAATTTTCTCATTACAAATAAAATTCATTATGCAAGTGTTTACAAGGAGGTAATTAGTGCTAGGCAATGTTGAAAAAAAAAATAGTCTGCTTATAACAGCAGGGCTAAGATGCACGGCTATCATTTATCACCTGTCACGGTCTAACAAGTGGGTATATATGTAGGTATGTACCTAAGTGCAAAAGTGACGCATGGCATGACAAGTGACAAAAACATGACATGGATTTAAAAAATAAAATTATCAAATTTGTCATGACATGACTGATTATTAAAGAAGTGACATGACTGATTATTATTAAACCAGCTGTTCTTTTTGACACAGAATTGATTATTTTCCATTAAAAAAAAAACTTATTATCAACTCCTTCAACTGTAGGTACGTGTACTAAAAACGTCTCAGCTTGTTATTTGGAAAATAAGTCAATAGAGTTATTTTTAATTAATACTAATTACCAACACTCGCTCGCTAAATGACCAAGTATTCCAATTACCCCTTACCCACTACCCTTAAGCCTAACCTAAATTAAATGCTCCACTACTCAGCACAGCCGAGTAGCCAGGAAACAAACTAGGTTTTGAAAGTAAATCACCTAGAAATGCGTGGCTCAGTAGCTCTCTATAAATGGACGTGCCTACGCAACTAGCAGTTCATACGCGCTTCATTACCCGTTGGCGCAGCGTGACTCATTCTGCATGTTTAAACATGTTATTTTTTAAGGTTACAGGTAGATAACGAGGTGTCGAGATATTTTTTAAAAGGGTCAGTACAGGCACACTTGATTTTGGTCATTTTGGAATTGAACCGACGTCGACGAAAATATGCTAGAGAAGTCCTAGAATCGGGCCGTTTTTGTGGCTCTTATTTCCGTTCAAAAGCAATTAGTTACAGATCTCTGAAGTCATACAGTCAAATGTAAATTGGAATGTTTAGTTTTCTTTCAGTCTTGTAAGTATATTGTTTACTCTACTATTATTATCCAAATTATCGATCCTTTAACTGTTTTGCATGGTTGTCGATTAACAATAAATTGCACATCACAACTTAAATAAAATGATCTTATGATTTTTCCTGACTAGTTTTCCATTTATCCGTTTTTCCGTCTTGTTACAAAACAAATCCTAACCCCTCGTCTTATGTCTTCCCTTATTTACCTAGCTCAATTAGCAGCACATGCCTATGTGTTCCACCCCGTGTGTGCACAGCTTAAGGGCCTAGGGAGCACGCGTAACCTACAAATCTGTTGTAGGCCATTGTGACATGTACCTTCGACCTGCTTTTAAAAGAAAAAAAAAGTTTTTTTTTTTTTTTAATTTAGGAGGAGGGGCTGTTCCAAAATGAGGCATTGCACTGTAATTGATACATAGTTACATAGGAACATACTTCAGCTTTTAAAGTTTATGTTCAAAGAATGAATATACATGAAAGTAAGTTGCTACTTCTGTATTTATGTTTTGTGCTTTCTTTGCTGATTTTGCTGAAGAGACGACAAAGAATATTTACATAGACAATCAGTAATCCTAAAGGAAACTACATAAAACATGAATTCGAAATACAAAAGATGCTTCTTAGTGAAAAGTCTGGATACCGTATATTTTCTTTTAAAATATCTAATACTTAGGCATGCAAATAAATATTTTACATCTCATGACCCTTAGATACTAACACAATGTAAAAAAATAAGCTTATTTTCCTTTCATGTAGACTAAATGCCGATACAGTTTCTGTGCATATTCCCGTTTATTTTCATACACAAGTGAGTCATTGCGGCTCTCATAGAACAATCAACGGCAGGCTAACGACCCCCAGGCCTCCCTTCTGCCACCAACCACGGTAGACCTCTGATGTATCAAACAAATCGGGCTTAGTGACTGCGCTGCTTGATTTTCTCACATTTTCATGATTAGATTCGTTTTAGATTTAGATTTCTTTAGTTCATGATAAAAATTACACTATAAATTTGTTACATGTCAAAGTTATGATTATCTTCTAATCATAATAATGATGCAAGCAAGCGAAAGATTCCAATATTGAATCACGAGCGTAGCGAGAGGTTCAAAAAGTGGAATCTTGAGCATTGCGAGGGTTTCAAGGCACGAAGGTTAAACTAACTTTGCCACCGAGTGAAACACAACATTTTTCACCACACCAACACGAACAAAATACTGACTATAAAACATCAAAATAAATGAAATCCATCGATTTATTCAATATTTATGATTCAAAATCATCATTTATAGGTAAAATCTAGCAGCCAGATTAAGACATCGAGTTAAAATTTGTATGAAATTACTTTGCCCCCTTGTGGATAAAATGCAATTTTGCTATTTGTTTTCGAATAGCAAAGAAAGCCTTTACCAGTTGGTGTGGTGAAAACATATTTGTCATGTCATGTCTCAAATGTCTTTGTTTTTTTACACAAAGACATTTGAGAAATAAATCAATCTGTAGCTGGGGGCCGATTTTTGAGTCTCACAGCATTCGAATTCAGAAAATTGTCACTGAAAATAATAGGCAATTCACCATTTTCAACCGGTATTTTAGTGACAATTTTCTGAATTCGAATGCCGTGAGATTCAAAAATCGGCCCCCTGGTCTGAAACATTTGTGAATTTAACAGCAACAGTTAAGACATTCAGGCGTATTCTGATTTTAATAACAGCAAGCCGATTTTTGAGTCTCACGCGTTCGAATTCAGAAAATTGTCACTGAAAATAATAAGCAAGTCACCGTTTTCAACCGGTATTTTAGTGACAAAATCCTGTATGCGAGATTCAAAAATCGCCCTCCGTGGCCCGTTTCTCAAAAGGTACAAGCCTTGTATTACAAGTGTGTTTCCATGACAACCCATACGATTTGACAGTTCGCGCACTTGTAATACAAGGCTTGTACCTTTCGAGAAACGGGCCCCAGGTTGTGAATTATTTTTGGATTCGTCTGATCTATCAGTGTCAAAAGTGACATCTATTCAATCAAAAACTTCACACAAAAGATCATCATAAGACGTATATAGCATTTTTTCTAAATAGTACAGCTAAAATTAAACTTGTTCTGATAGTTGGGGTAGCACCAGAGGCCAGGTTGCACTGGGAAGGGTCGCAAGTTGGTTATTGTGTGACCCACGCACTGATAGGCAAATTGCAGTTTTTTATGCACCGATGTAGGCTACGGGGGAGATACCGTAAACGAGGTAAATAGAGGTGCGTCGGCTTTTGATACGCGCAATTAGTGCTTCGAGAAAATAGGGGTTAATGGAGGACAAATAAGGGATTAAATGTGCAGGATATTTATATGCTTGGAGATGATTGAGGCTCCTTCATTGTAGGTACAGTAAGCTGCAAAAGTAGTATTAGTAGTAATTTTATTGTTGTACAACAGATTTATATACTTTTACAGAAACAGAGGAAAAGTGCTTGATGGCGAATTTATCAATGAATTCATACATAATTTATCTATTTCACAGCTCACTGTACTTTTTAAATCAGAAGAGAAAATTATGTTGCTGAAGTTTTTTTATTTATTATAAATGGGCTTACTCTAGATCACAGACTAGCCAAAGACGTGGCTTACGATGGAGTGAGTCCGCCCAGATGCTTGTTCACCATTGATTTGAAGGTTGATTATATGAGCTCGGAAATATAGCCGCCGGCAAGGAATTCCACTCCTTCAGTTGTGGTATTAAAAGTCAAAAAACTCATTTTCCTAAAAAATATGGTCAAGCTATTTATTCTCTACGGTATATATAAATAAATAAATAAATATTATAGGACATTCTTACACAGATTGACTGAGCCCCACGGTAAGCTCAAGAAGGCTTGTGTTGTGGGTACTCAGACAACGATATATATAATATATAAATACTTATATACATAGAAAACATCCATGACTCAGGAACAAATATCTGTGCTCATCACACAAATAAATGCCCTTACCGGGATTCGAACCCGGGACCGCGGCGCAGCAGGCAGGGTCACTAACTGACTGCGCCAGACCGGTCGTCGGATATATATGTTTGAAATAATTATAAATAAATAATAAATAAATAAATATTATAGGACATTCTTACACAGATTGACTGAGCCCCACGGTAAGCTCAAGAAGGCTTGTGTTGTGGGTACTCAGACAACGATATATATAATATACAAATACTTATATACATAGAAAACATCCATGACTCAGGAACAAATATCTGTGCTCATCATACAAATAAATGCCCTTACCGGGATATAATTATGTACCTACCTTTTATATAACTTGAGTAACTTGACCCTTTGCCATGAAGCCATTCTAGGACTTAAAGATATGTAATTCGATAGCGTAAACGACGCGCAAATTTGTATTCATTGTATAGAAAAACTGAATGGGCTAAAATGAAGAAGTAGTAGAACCAAAAATTACATACATTTTCCATGACATAAAACAATAATTTTAATTTAATTATTTTCGCTCCATTGTTACTTTTCTTACGATGTGACTTTATAATATTAGAATACTGATATCAAAATAAAAGATCCGAAACCTCGCTTTATCGAATGAGAAAGTTCTGATTACAGACAATTGCTGAAAGTTTACAAAGCGACATTGCAGCGTGGCTTGCTATCGCAAAATATTTCAAAGTGAACATAAAGTTATGTTTTAGTACTTTCTTACTTAAGTTGTGTTAGACTAAAATAATTACAGAATTACGATAGAATGTATAGAAGAAAGCTTTGAAAATCTTTAATGGGTGTTCTTATCTTTAAAACTTTCTATAGTAACAAAACAGATGGTCCATACTAAATACTTACAATTTTATTGTTTTCTATAGGTTTATACATTGAATGTTACCCTTATTGTCGCTATTAATATATATTTCTAATACATATATACATGTAAATATTATGTAACTCTTTTTACGGGATGAGGAATTGGGGGGGGGGGGAGGGAAGGAAGGAAGGAGGGAGGCCTTTGCCCGGTACTTGGACAATAATGGACTCTTAATAATTACGGATATGGGAGTGAAAAACATTTTTTTTTCTGTAAAAAAAAAAAAATGTAATTGACATACCTATTCTAATTTTACACTAAACAACCACCGCACGGCACGCAATCTACAAACCGATATTCTCACGGTAATCGTAATTAAGTGACAACAGTAACGCGAGCCCGGCGGGAACGGTAAATCATAATTTACGGTTCGGCACCGGTTTTCGAACGTCACTTGCTTCCGTCGACTGCTGCGGATACACCTTTATTTGATTTACGCGTCGCTTTTTATTGAGAACGCTGGCTGAAAAACGCCGTCTTCGAGAAAAAATACGGTAGCTACGGTGTACGAAGTATGTTGAGCCATTTCTTTCAATAGGAAAAGAAGAAAAATGTTATTGAGAGTTCTCCTTTCCATATAGATAATTTGATTTTTCCGCCTATTTCTATTGAGAAAGCGCGCTAAAAGCTACGCGGGACACCCGGTTGGTGTATTGGTAGTGGCACTTACTGTAGCAAAGCACTGGTGTTGTGTCTAGTGGCAAAGACGTTAGCCACGTAAGCTGAAGACCTTGGTTCGATTCCTGGCTCGGCCGCCGGTTGACTTAGTTACTTTTTCTTTAGTGCTTGATATCAATTCCTGATGAGGTTTAATTTACAGTATTGTGACTATCCCGAATCAAATTATAAAAAGATTTGATAGTTGCATAAATAAAAGTGTAAAAATAAACGTTACACACTTTAGTAGCCCTTTTTACTATCCACAGTAAAGTTAGTGGCAGTAATTTGACACACATCTGTCGCGTCATTATTGTCTACGCGTCATCTGCGCAATGCATCCTGTGTTATTCAGCTGCGCACATATGCGACTAAATAGTACAAAATATTCACTTAATTTTTTTTATGTAACACCAAAATATGTAGGTGTAAAACTAAATTTTAAAAATTAGAAAGATGTCAATAGAGAACCCACCCTTATTTCAAAACACCTACGTCTCAGTCTGTAGGGATATACGCATTCTTACTGAATATGTTGCTATATACATTCTTACTGCTAAGCTTGTTCAAAACTATACACATGCAGCAATTTATTTTTAAAGTTATTAATAAAGAGTTTCAGACAAATTAATAGGTGCAATTGGTAATCTTCAGTCAATGAATCTCTTGATGGCCAGACTTTTAGTTCAATACTTGTACCGTACCAAATAAATTCTAGTTTTTAATTTATCGAGGTACCTTCTAAATATAAAAATATAGTTACCATACATCACGTAACTTGAATTACTTAGAACCGATTCCATAAACGTAATTACTGTTATAATTTACGTAACACTTCCTCCATTATTAAACATTTTTAATCAAATTGATATGATTTATAACCAGTCAGTTGCATACAAAATGAGCAGCCAAGTAAATCGTTCTCAATACACGATCCATCACTGGAACTGGCTTGCATTTATTAATTTTTGACATTAAAATGTCGGCCATGTTGAATTGGAGCAGCTGTTGGGGTTGATGACCTCTTTTTTATGGCACGCTCAGGTAGACTCGACCCATAGAAATTGTATGTCTTTTTGTGCGTATGTGTGCTGTGTGGATAAAAGGTTGAAAAATAAATTCGAGGTTTTAATCCGACTGGTATTGCATCGATTTAAAATATAAAATGTTATGTTTATTTTCTAAGTATTTTTCAAATGTTTTTGCGCATATGTGGTGGTATCCAACATTTATTGAAAAGATGATTTTTTTAATGAAAAAACTGTGTTCCAAATATTTTACAATAGTCATGGATATTGTGCCATTTATGTATTTTGAAAAATAATAATTATTTAAACTTTCAACTTAAAAAGCTCTATGAATCTTATTCATAGTAAAGTGCCTGAAAACAGTTCTTAAAGGCTTGTTTTTCTTTATATTTCATACTAGATTTTGCCCGCGGCTTCGCTCGCGTTAGAAAGAGACAAATAGTAGCCTATGTCATTCTCCATCCCTTCAACTATCTCCACTTAAAAAATCACGTCAATTCGTCGCTCCGTTTTGCCGTGAAAGACGGACAAAACAGACACACACTTTCCCATTTATAATATTAGTATGGATGAAATGGTATACATCCCATTACTGGCTTCAAGTCTATCATAGGGGTGTTTATAATACTGCATAAATAATAACGAATGAAGTCTATACTTTTATATACTATGTATAATAACTAACATATAGTGTGTTTAAGTTTAAACTTTTATACATTATCAACTCATTATAAAAATGGTCGTTATGTCTACTAACGACGTAGGATAGTGCACAATATGTATCCTATCAGGTTCTATCAAAATGTCAGCAGTCCGTCAAAGGTTAGGAAACTGGACTCGCCAGTAAAGCAAGTTTCCATTTATGTAGGATTACTTGCCATACACTAACAGAATATCAGTTTGACAAATATTATTTATGTAGATAAAATTTCGCAAATTTCATTACATTGTGATATTTTGTACCTATGTCTTCAACCGTTTGCCGTAAAAATGAGCCGTAAGACTAGGGTTGCAAAAAAACGGTTTTTTTTCTGGCTTGAAAAAAAAACATGAAAAAAAACCGTGAAAAAAAACAGTTTTTTTTTCTGAAGTATGTTTTTTTTCTAAAGTACGAAATCTCAAAATTTGAAAGTAGTTAATACTTTTATACGGTTTTTTAGACTTAATGTTAACTATTAAACGAATTTAATGAAATAACTTTAATTTCTGGTCTTATAAAAGTAACATTTACGAAATATGTAGTTGGTAGTTATCACTATTTACTGTTGGCAACACCACCGCCTCCACGCTGCACGCCGCATCGGGGATTCCCCAATAAACGTTTGTATACTGAATATTAATTGAATTAAAATTTACGTTATTGTTATTGAAACACGTTACAACTCACGAAGAACCGTTATTGTCGTATTATTTGTTCATCTGAAAAAAAAACATATTTAGAAAAAAAACCCACCCGGCGGGTCGACCCAGGTACCGCTGGGAGGACAGTGTGGTGGAGGATCTGCGTCGGCTTCAAGTCAGAGACTGGCAAGAGGCTGCGCAGGATCGGGACAGGTGGCGATCTCTCGTTTCGGAGGCCAAGATTCACTTTGGATCACTGAGCCACAATAGTTAGTTAGTTAGTTAGTTAGAAAAAAAACCAAGATGCTCAGTTTTTTTTCATGTTTTTTTTCACAATTCTGAAAAAAAAAACATTTGTTTTTTTTTCTATTTACAACCCTACGTAAGACTAAACATATAACTTAATAGCTAGCTTAAATAAATATAATCTTAAATTAAATGAAAAACCAGCTGATCGGTAATCCAGAAGGTCCCAGGTTCAAATCCTGTTGGACGTGTGAGTTTATTCATTTTCTTTTAATTAAAAAATATGTAATATCGCTCGCAGACGTTTCTGCATGATAAAGAAACGTTTAGCTGGATTAAATTTAAATAGGCTCTTGAGACATTGTACCAAGTTTGCTGGCGGCATTACCTCGCTATTAGTGATGTGCAAGTTGCGGAAACTTTCAAAAAATCTTATATTTCATGAAAAATTCACGAAAGTTCACGAAAAATAAAGGGAATTGAAATTTATGAAATGGAAAGATTCCAGCCATACAATTGTCCATACAAATAATGGAAAGGTTCCGAAGTTTTCCTATGTGAAAATTTCAGAAATTTGGAAACTTTCCGTCGGCACATCAGTACTCGCTATATACATATTGTGCAAGGAAGTTTAAGATCTATAATGTTGTGTGTTGTGTTGTAAGTAGGGATGCACCGACTAGTGATTTGGCCGACTAGGCCGACTACCGACTAGTCGGCGCTTGGGTGGCCGATTAGTCGGCCGACTAGTCGGCTAGTCGGCCAGAGCATAATTTTCAACTAAATTCATCAGAAATTTAGAATTACATTTGTGGTCCTTCGTTCGCACTTTAAATTTTATTTACAAGTTCATGTTTTCAAAGGTCTATGAGAATATTTATATATTTTCCATTTTTAAGGTAAGGTTAGTGATCCTGCCTATGACACCCGGTAGCCCTAGGTAGGACATTTTTATTTTTGTGATGATCACAGATATTTGTTCTTTTGACTAACCAAGGCATAATGAATCGGTACATACTACATAGTACAATTATATCAGCTGTTAATTTATTTTTTACTATTTTTCTATGACTTATAAAGTGCCGACTAATCGGCCTGTTTTGCCGACTAGTCGCCGACTATTCGCCGACTACAAATGTGGCCGGATAGTCGGCTTTCCCGACTAGTCGGCGACTAGTCGGTACATCCCTAGTTGTAAGTCCAACTAAACAGCACCTGAGCGATCAACCCACTCGATTTGCCTCGTTTAATGAAGCCGTTATTTAAAATAAAGTAGCATTTTATTCACTCCAGTGCCAATACATTGTTTTTCAACAGCTTAATAACTTCTGCGAAAACGACCCTTACATAATCGACTGAACGTAGTTGGATGGTATCATAATGAATGTAAAAAACGTTGCATGCACAGGTTGTATTGGAATTTCTTGATAGGTCAGCATTATATAACTTACGAGTACCTCTGTAAAAAGTGAAAAATTAATTATGTTTTTATTGCCTAGTTCATTAAATAACATATCTATTGGTTTTATAACGTATTTCGTTAATCTAGCACAAACTATTACATTTGCGTCATTATTTCAATAATTATATTTATCATAATGTGTTATCTTATAAATATAAATTCCTACCATCATCATAAACAAACAAATGATTATGTACAAATTCTTAGTAAGCAGCCATTTCACATAAAACCTATAAGTTAAATTTTAAATGTTACACCATAAATAGTCAGCATAATTACTCATTTTGCCGTTTTAATAACGTTGTTCATTATAACCTAGCATCTGACATATTCTTGCAACGTTAGATCGTAAAAAAGTTAAGCTATGACAACTTTTTGCGCGCATCCTTGCGAAGCCATAGATAATATTTTTTTAACAAGCTTCCAGTTGGCAACACATTAGCGCCACGTGTCTATGGGCGGGTTGACCACTTACCGTTAAGGGAGGGGAGCTTGGAAACACCGTAAAAAAACAAAACAAATTGACGATGACAGTAAAGAATTTCTATTTTATCCCTAGTAAATTATTTAAGGAATTTCTTAGCTTGTTAATTTGTCTTGTACAATTAGGAGTTACCTTTTCTGGATAGTTTTCTAACCTATCAATAAGCCGGAGACTTATTTTGAATATTTATGAGAAAAACTTCGCAATATATTATTAAATTTTTAATAATGCAATCAATGACATCAAAACCGTGTTGTTGTTATTTACAAATAGATGAACACAAATTAGAATCATCTATTTGACCTCACCTACACGTCTCTCAGCGCAACCTTTTATCATTACCTACGTTAATATATATTCATTAAAATAAAATATGTACTGGACTAAAACTAAGAATTCCTATATGTACATTTTTTCCCGTGACGTAACGAGTTTGACCTCACCTAACGCGTCTCTCAGCGCAACCTTTTATCAGCAAGCAGCTGCGCAGGTACACATGCTGTAGTGACAGCTGCCGACGGATTTACGGCATTCTTCCATTATACCCGATTATACGTACAAAGCTTCAAAAATATTTCCCTTTTGTTTCTTAAACTTCCAATTGAAAAAACCCTCATAACCTATAACAAGCTTCGGGAACATACCTACTAGTAGTTCTAGTAGTAAATAGGTAATACTCAAGGGATGGGTACTTACTTTCTTACCTGAATATGAATCAAATGCTGTAATTACAGCTGCCGACGGATTTACGGCATTCTTCCATTATACGTACAAAGCTTCAAAAATGTTTCCCTTTTGTTTCTCGGATGTCAGATACGCGGAAAATCTTCGAAAACAAGTAGCTAGTATGTACTAGCACCTACATATACTATGTGTGTATTCATGTATGTATAGTAACTGTCAAGATTTTTTTTTACCTGAATATGTATCACATGCTGTCGACAGATTTACAGCATTCTTGCATTATACGTACGGACTACGGGTATAGCATTCGTTTTCTATAATTTGTGCAGAGCTTTAAAATATTCCTTTATGTTTTTGATTGTCGGAATCCGTAACCGTATTATGTTTCTACTTTTGCCTCCAGTGGATATGCGTTCCTCTATTTTTCTATCTACGCGTCTAGAGGAATAGAGGGAAATATAACGAAACATCAATATTCGCAGTTGATTTGAATTACTACGTATATCGGAAGTTCACACTGGAAGTGGCGACATGGAGCTCCCCAGTCGTACGCCCATGATTTCTCAATTCCAATCAAGGGGGCGTGGCGCACTCACGAAATGGTCGATTTTGTTCAGACAGATCGTTAAGACACAACTGAAGCTAAAATGACAAAATTAAAAGAAGGATCTGTGATTTAGGAATTTCAGTTCAATGTACTTAACTGTAATACTGACTAGATTCTTAAAAGTTGGTGTGATAAGGACAACTCTGGTTAAAGATATATATTGCGTTTTTTTTTTTAATTAAGATTTCCTAATCTGGTTCCGAGCAAAATTTTACTGAAATTTAAAAATCTGAATTATAAAATAATCTGTGTCGGACAATTTAGCTCTTATGCCTAATAAGGTCTGAAAAAGTCCTTATTTATACTTTTTCCTGATATATTAAATCTGACAAGGTATATTTAAATTGTTTCAGGTAAGCCAGTCATTGTATTCCAGAACCCACAGACATGCAGGATGGCGACCAACAAAAGAGGTAACCTAGCTAGAAAACAGATTAGTTCCGTTACTTTTCATTTGCAATTCAACTTTTGTTTAATTACGAACCCAGCAAAAAACAATTTTATTTAAGGGCAGATTTTTATTTTCTTTTCTGTTTTACTTTTTTTTCCAAATTTGGATATTTTTATATTTTTTCTACTCGGAATCGTGACCTCAAGATCGTTTTGACTCTTAATTTTTTATTTCCACTGAGTTACAATTTCTCATAGAATTTGTTTGATCGTAACTCAAAGGAAAGCAGAAAAATGTATGGAAATTTTGAGACATTTTCTCCTACTAGAATCAAAAGAGCTCATGATTCTGAGTAGAAATGTGTGAAATTTAAAACAATCAAATCCACAACAAAATAAAAATATGCCCTTAATTGTACCTTATTTGTTTTAATTGTATTTTAAACATGGCGCAGTACAACGGTTCAAATATTGTCTTAATTATTTGGCTCAATCAGGATATTTACAAGCTAAAATCAGTCTTAACACAAAACGAAAAGGTTTTAATTTGAATAGAGGGGCGCGTCGGCATGTTAAAGGCCGAATGAGTCATCGACAAGAAAAGTCGAGGGTGAAAATGCGATGTTGCATTTTCTTGAGCGTGCAAGCGAAAATAAATTTTATTACTATTAGGTTTAGATATAAAATATAATGTAGCTAAAGTGTGTAGGTACTTCGGTATTCGCTTCTAGATCGTACTTGGCATTTAGAATTATATTAAAGGAGTTAAAAGCTTAATATAGTTTGATACGTCTTAATTTAATTTAATCAAAAGAAAAATCAATCAAACTTTTTAAAAAACTATATTGTAGGGATATAAAGAGTAGTTTTATAAACTACAGAACAGATATTTCTCCTCTATTCCATAGGAACAGGTGTGAATATTTTTGTATTTGCGATTTTATAACACTTTTTCGCAACAACATCAGTTCTTGGCTTAGCATAAAAAGTAGTAACCAAAAAGGATCAAAAAGCTACCTTTTATTCAAATTAACTTTTAGTTACTGTACACAGACTTCGCAAATGTAGCTCATTTTACTTTTTATGTTAAGGGCCAGGCTAGTTAGGTATTATATTACATCTTTATCATTACGAAATTACTCAGCTTTTATAGTACTTAATTACAGGCTTTCACGTACTTAGTAGTCTAGTATACTTACCGCGGTTTAGAAGGATATATGCTAAGGTACAACTAAGTAAGAAGACTTGAAGATAAGACAACTAAGTATCTTGACCAATCTTTATCCCATCGCGCATCGCCATCGCGCCAGCTGCGATCTCCGCAAATTAGCAAATAATTTATCAGCTATTGTGCGTAAGCGCAGCGAAATCGCACCTTTGTTGCGCAAAACGCGCACAAAGGACTTTTACCTGGCCCTTTACGGTTTTTTGTTTATACACGATCTTATTCACTACCTGAATCGCTGTCAAATGTCACTTTGATAAACTTTATTTCAATCCACAATGTTCTGTATACTATTCGGTATAGAGTTTCTATTTCTATGTTAGATTGTTATAAACATAAATCTCGAGGCAATGGTGCAGATAAGAATTATTACTCAGTGCGGAGCTGAGAAAATTTATCATGTCGCAAGAATAATAATATGAAATTACGGACAGATCGGCTTCTGACGGCTAAAAGGAAACGAAATTACGGTGATGTTTGTATTTGAAATACGTAGAATTAATTTTGTTCTTTTGCAATTTTGAGAATTCGTATATGAAAGAGGCTTACTATATACATAAATACACACATGTATTATCATACTAAAATATATCAATACAATATTATAGGTGGTTTCATATTTCGTCATGGTTTGTATATCGACGAAAAAGTGATCAAGACCTCGCGCAAATGTGTAACGGAATTCCAAATATATCATTTAAATTATATGGGAGAATTTAGGGTTAAATTTATTTTAGGAAACACTGAAGCAAATATTAGAATTATTTGTATAATTAATGATAATAATTAACATGAAACTTATTTTAGAAACACGGAAGCTGCAACAAAGCGTGTCAAGCAATATGGCGAGTGTTCTAACTAACTTCCTTTGCAATCGCACAAATCAACGCAACGTGTAAAACAAGTATATTTTTATAAAAACTAAAAAAAACACGGAAGATAATGTCAATATTATAATTATGTAGTGGACAACTCAAAAAAAAATTTGATGTTAAAAATATTTTAGAAACGCGGAAGTTCATAAACATTGTAAAGAGTGGTAAGCTCAGCAACAAAGCGTGGCGGGCAAGATGGCGACGTCCGGCGCCGCTTCCGCGCCCACATCCGCCGACACCCGACTCCCGCGCAGCCTGCACAGCCTTGCCCGATCGATTACATGGCTGTCATGGCTACATGTTTCTTTACTACAAGCACAGTATAATAAAGAGTACTATCGTACAGTATGGCCACTCCCGCTACCCGCTGAAAGTGCCGCCCACCCCCTCTCGGTTACCTCAGAGTTACCGCCTGTCAAAAACGCGAACAGTCGACCTGTCATATCTCACTCATACAAGCATGGTTCGCGTTCACCTACACAAGCTTAGAATGTGTGCTAGGAACGCGCCTTTTTCATATATTTGATCGCCAGTGTCCGAGATGTGCTACAAGACGAAAATACTACAAGAAATAATACTTTCGGCTACAAGACGAAAAAAGAATAAGGTCAATACGGTTTAATGTGTCATAAGGAGAAGTGTGTCTGGCCTTCACATTTGGCCTGTTTAAACCAATTATCAGTGTTTATTGAGAGTTCATACGTTTACCACTAATCGTAAGTAGCAAGTAGCTAAAGTATGAACTCGCAAAAACACCTGTGACAATGAGTAAAACGGTCAAATGTGAAGAACAGACGCACTTCTCCTTATGACACACTTATCCGTACCTATTGACCTTACTAGCTCTGTGAGCCTCCTGAACCGAATATGCCAATGCCATTTTGAATAATTTCCAAAAAACGCCGCAACAGCTGTGCCCTGGAAGAAAAATATGGACAGTAGTTATGTTAAAACATAATTTATATTTAATAAAATTAATTTATTTAATTTTGACGAAGCCTGCGCTGTGGATTTGGATGATGGTTTCTATGTTTTGGTAATAAAGATAATTTAGAGTTTTAATAAGTCAAAGAGAAACATATAAAGTAAATGAATTGACCGTGACGTCACTCCTCAGTATTTCATAGTAATTCCATATTAGCAAATCGTTTTGACAGTTCTTAAAAGAAGCTGATTTGACTAGTAGGAAACTAGCCTATTCTGAGATGAAAAAAAAATCTGGACGCGATCGTCCAGTCAGACATATTATTCTACACTCATTTTGCTCCAATTTTCAATAAACGAAATATAATCTGGAACGAACCATCTTGAATATATAAAAATGAATTAGAACAAAAACATTAATCAGCAAACAAATATTATTAAAACACTACACTTTAATAAATCTCTTTTCTGAATAATCTTAAGATCATTTTGAATTAACGTCATATAATCGTTAACTTAGTGAACCATGGAAACCCCCAAAAATGAATTAGAACAAAAACATTAATCACTCTCGGCATACTTTACAAACTGAATGTGACTCGACTCTTAAAACACTACACTTTAATAAATCTCTTTTCTGAAGAACGAATTAAATTTCATTTCACGGACAAAATTTTTAAAACTGTACGAAAAGTACGACTGCGTCTCATTCAGTCGATAGTGTAGAGCGAGAGACATGCCATTCCGTCCCTTTCGATGACACTTCCAAGAATTGTCCAAGCTTTGAAGTCCCCACACATAGTACCGTTACTTTACGACTCGCTTTAGGTTTTTGCCTTTTGTTATTACACCACCCCTCTTTAAATCCACGTGATATTTGCTAAAAAAGAATAGTTATCTCATTTTGATTCTTTGTAAAGATAGTTCAAAGTTCGCTATCAATAGGACGCTATGGGTTTTTGATTTCAAAGTTGGGTCTTTATGTTTAGTTTTCTATGGATTCCGTTAATATGTAAAAAAAAATTGAGTTTATAGAATTAAGCTAGTGGCGACATCGTTGCAAGTTGAATCGCGGTGCAAACATTAAAAATGAAAATGTTCGGAATCCACTAGCCGCGCCACCCCCTTTCAAATGTCGACGAACGGGGAGGTGCGACGTTGCCAAAACGGAAAGTGAAATTTCGTCACTCTCCCTCTCATTCACACACACCAACACATGCGCACTATCATTGTGCGTGTACACGTATTTCGGCAGACAGTTTTCGGGTGTGTGCGTTTGTTTTGATGGAAATAAAGGCTGGTGTGGGTGAGAGGAATTCGTGAGCGTTGCAATGTATAGGTACGTTCGCTTCCGCGTTCGATCGAGTTCGCAGACGGCGACGGTCGCGGCGGACAATTAAAGTTATTAAGCGAAGCGAGACGGTTCTTTTAGAAAATTTCTACTAGGAATGAACCCCGCCATCTTGTCATTTTGCTGAAAATATAATTTTGCTTCTGTGAATGCTTTGGCATTTTTAGTTCCGTTTGAGGTCTAATTACCTCGACTCTAGAGGTATATTAAATTTATTCTAAAAGTGGTGGCAGTTAGACACTGAAGGCATATTTTCGCATTTTTATGGCACATGCAAATACTTAAACTGTTTTTTCGCGCAAAAGTGTATAAAGCGAATATATCTGCATTTACCTCGTTTATTTTCACCAAGAATAGGTAGAATCGATGGAGAGAATGTTTGAAATAAATAGTTGGCAATTTATTTTTCGTCCTCCATAAGTTTCAGTACACAACTCATGTCGGGCGTCGAGAGTCCTTTTAAAACAGGAAGGCTCTTTAGAAAGCTCGAAAAAGGGGGCCCGCTAATTTGTGTAATTGCCTGTACTTGTATCATGAAAACATGTTCTGTATCCCTTTGATTATTCTGTGATTCATGATATATGAGTTTAATGAGAAAAACAAACAAGCATGATGACTATACGAAAACCCAAAGTGAAGTACGAGTATGTTATGTATGAGATTCATATTTCCATAACGTACCTAAATAATAAATATGAGTATAATGAGTATCCCAAAAGACCGCGATACACCACGGGCTTACTTCCGGTTAATATTAAGAATTCACATTCTTGTACTATCCAGTCTAATATTGATATTTACTGTTCAAGTACTTTTTAAATATAGTCATAGAGCAATATTGACATCTTTAAAATTGTTTTTTTTGGTGCATCAAACCTACATAACTTAATATTTAAATGAGTTCTATAAATATTACAACGACAGTTACTTTTTAGTCAATATTTTTCAAAAACGAACACGTTTTGTATACCAAAAACAATTTCTTATAAAGCAAATACTCGATTATAGGCTAGACGCTGGCAATTTGTCGACTTGGCGTAATTTGGGCGGGAAATTGATTTTTTATGCCATTAAGGGAGGTGCGAGGGAGAACGCTCCGGGGTATAGGAATATTGCAATCGTGACTGTAATAGTGTGGTGAAGGTCTTTAGTTTGCGAGAGGGTTAAATATCTCTGAGTGTTCAGGTAAATGTTTGAGTATTCCATTACAAATCAATCATTTTTAGAAATTATGTTAACCGTTTATTTGCAAAGATTTTTATGATATTCTTATATGAATCTCATAAGTCTCTTTAGTCACTGCTAAAGCCTAATTCACGAAAGTATTGATGATATCGAGCGGTAATATTCTATTATAATGAAGACATCCATTTGTAATATAAATTGCAAGATTTCATAAGCTGAACTTTTAAGTTAACCTTAAAAATTACAATATGAAATTGTACTCTAAGAGCGTCAAGTTAAAGGGCTCCTTTTTAAAATTGAACTTAAATCTTAATTACAGGTAAAATTTTGGTATTCAAATGCATTGCCTATTAAAATCACTCTATTCAATGCTTTAATTATCGATGCGATTAAGTCCCGATTTTAAAAATGATTATGTGTATTAATAATCGTGAAAGTTTGAATCAGTGCTTTAATTATAGTTCATGGCTTACTCAACCAATGCGTAGTACATGTCTATCCACCATCGAAAATTTTCCCATACATCTCCCTAAGCGGCCGATACACCAATACGTGCAATAGTACTAGACAGTCACTACACTCGCACTGCAATGTCCGCGTGACCTTGGCGCGAGGGTGAAAGTCCCCCCTCCCCCCTCTTCACCGTACACGTGCCTTCCGCTATTCGGCGCTTGCCCGCCATTTCCATTTCACGACGCGTTCCAAATTTGAAAATGGAATCGAAAATTTGACGATCGCTTTTTGTCACTGGCCAGTCGCGATGTGCAAGGTCGATTGATCGTGACCGTTTAAATCACGTTTTATAAAAGCAATGTTTATTTTTGTACTGTTATTTTTAATATGAGTTGAAAGCTTCGTACAACGAAGATATTACCAAGACAGCAACTTAATATTTGTAGAACTTACTGTCTAATTCATAACTTCTGTTTATAGTTTTTAATACATAAATAAATCTGTGTTACCTAATAGAAATGCTTAACATTATAAGTACTTAAATGATTAATAAAGCTCATTTAATCGTTCTACCAAAATGGTATAGGTACATGCACAGTCAGTTACGTCTAATCATCTTCCTTGCGCTATACTGACAACTGTCTAATGATGTAGGTAGTTATTACTTCGCACTTAAAAACCTCAATGTAAACATGTTTTGGCGCGCAAATGTAAACAGAAAATTCGTAGCGCCCCTTCCCAAGTGTCATTATCATTACATTTCCTAAAGTTTGTAAGTACCTGACGTGCTACGCAGCAATAGACGAGTGCTACGACGTAGGCCGTAGCGCGCTACGTGCTCTATTCGCACGATTATTTTCGCCGTTACGCATAATTTAAACACGCGATAGTTAAACTGTAAATTTGTCTACAGTATTTGTCTGAATCGGTGAGCTCCATCTTAGACTCTGTCTTCACTTCCCATCAGGTGTGACTAGGGTCAATCGCCGATCAGTCCATAATAAAAAAAAAAAAAAAAGTAGTAAATTGAGAAAATTAAAATCATTCTGGGTCACACTGACAATGAGTTGGGATGGGACTTATGTGAAACTGTTAAAACCTAAATAAATACTATTTACTGTACTATTTACTGTGTGTATCTAACTTTATGTCAAGGTTTATTAAACTTTATAAAGGTAACATTATTAGGATTCGTTTTCGTGATTGAATCTAAAAACCGCCTTCAAAAAAAGCGTGTTACAAAACACGGAGAAACTAAAAAGCCAAAAATAATAAACCTTCGAATTCAGATTTCTTATCGGATTGCAATAATCTAAACATCCAAATTATAAACAAATCAATTATTTTTGTAGTCGGTGCCAGACCTGTTCGTCGCCTTGCTATTTCCTGTTTGCCCCACCCAACCATACACAGGCTGGTCCCGACTCCAAAAATAATTGATTTGTTTATAATTTGGATGTTTAGATTATTGCAATCCGATAAGAAATCTGAATTCGAAGGTTTATTATTTTTGGCTTTTTAGTTTCTCCGTGTTTTGTAACACGCTTTTTTTGAAGGCGGTTTTATTTTTTGTTAAAAAGTTAATTTATTTGTTGATTTTTAGTGGTTCCTAGTGATATTATATGTATCAGTCCGAATATGTGTACAGTAGTGAAAGAATTATCCTTTAACTCCTAACCGTTGAGGAGTTGACCTTCCATCATCAGCTCAGCCACATAAAATTATTACCATCAGGCGTAAATACTGGTGTACCTTTGAAAAATACACTAAGAACATTACATGTGCCTATAACATTTGAAGAGTTCCCTCAATTTCTCCATGATCCCATCATCAGACCCCGACGTGGTGCCAATGGGACCATCTCGGGGTTATACCCGTTCGATCAAAAAAAAAAATTTGAAAATCGGTCCACGATCCTCGGAGATATCGAGTAACATACATACAAAAAAAAAATAAAAAAAAAATAAAAAAAAAAACATTCAGTCGAATTGAGAACCTCCTCCTTTTTTGAAGTCGGTTAAATAAAAATACTCAATTTTCATTCATTTATAAAATTTTAGGCTGCTATTGCTTTGATATAAAAGTGAATGCAATAAAAATGCGTAGACGAATTTTATTGGTTGCCCTTTCTGTTCCTTCTCTTTCTGCACACTCTACATATCTGCCACTCTGATCCCTTGATGTTTGAGTTCGATTCCATAGATCGCAATAAAAATTAAAAAAATACTTTTTAGAACAAGACTTCACTTAGCGGTAGAACATACAACAGTGTAGATACGCATCTTAATATTGTTTCACTTAACGGGATTCCCATTGCTACTCGATTGCTTCTCAGTTCTATGTGCCGCAAAAATAAAAACATACTGGCTGCAACAATTAAAACCATAATTTAATTTCAGAACGCAACTGGGCCTTGTTGTCACAGTACTCGCGTATGCACACATCATACGGCCCAGCCACGACATTGGTCTAAGCGCGACAGCGGTGAGCGGCAACCATACGTGCGAATGAAAAGTCCCATCGCTGTGTCTCGCTCCAATGTATGGCCGCCGCTCACCGCTGTCGCGCTTAGACCAATGTCGTGGCTGAGCCGTTAAAGTCCGCTTCATTGGCCGCAAAAGAAAAAAAAAACAAGACACATGGCTGGCTGAAAACAACCAAAATTAAAAGTCAGAACGCAGCTTGGTTTTGTGGGTATGTTACACATCTTGAAGTCAGCAGAACGGCCGGGCCTATGCGCGCGTTAAACAAATAAAAAATAAAAAAAAACACATGGCTGGCTGAAAACAAAACCAAAATTCAAATTCAGAACGCAGCTTGACCTTGCCGGTACAATATACGCACAGATACGGCATTAATCTCGATAACCGGCAGACGCGCGGCAGACGGTCCCCTCCGGATCAGCCGGCCCGAGGGATGACGACGTCGTTTGGCGAACCCGTGTTTTGGTAAATTTGTGCAAACAAAACACGTGGCTTGTTTTATAACACGAAGATGTTAAAAAAGGTTTCTGCGCGTGTCAGTTGTTACTGGTAAAGTTGACGTAGCGTACAGCAAGTTTTAAATGTTTTCTATAACCTTTAAAACGGAAAGAGCATGAGAGTTTGGTAGTAGGTACTGTAGCTGACAGTTTGACATATTTACTAGCATCTGTGTATGTTACTTTCTTTGCTATACTCATGGTAGGTACGCAGTAGGTTCCTGTGCTTGTATTTTCTCGAATTAGCGGTTGTCAATGGCAACCATACTCTGCGGTGCCGTTCTCTGCTTAAACACCGTGGGCCGTTGGTCTGTTCTCACGAGAAACTTAAACGTATCCCTGCTGGTATGCGTAATGGAACAGGCAGTTATACATCGGGATACGTCACATTTGCCGTAACTAATTTAAATAGTCATAAAATGAATTTGTCAAGCACCATCTAGTCCAATCTCTGTATTGATACTGAAAAAAACTACTGCTGTTTTTTTTAATATTCATGAATTTTTTAAAAATAAATTTAGCTGTCAGTCCTAATATTCCCCGGACCTCGGAAACAATTCGAGCACATGTCTGGCCCCGTCTGGGCGCCGGGATTACGGGTCAGGCCGGGCCCAACCGTTTGTAATGGGACGATTGCCGATCAGGACCTTGAGGATTTTTCCTGTTAGAAAAGATATTGTTGCTTTTTGGAGTATGTATCAAAAAACTAAAAACATGAAGTTTTATACACGTGCGTTGCAGTGGCAGTCATTTGTTTCGAATTCGAATTGTAAGAACTTTTTCAATTGAAATGTAGTAAGTGAAAACAGAATAATTACTGAACTCGTTGCAAACAGAAAACGTCCAAGAATTTTCACATTGTGTAGATCTTATAACCATATTGCCACTGTCACTTGTTAAAGATTTGGTATGGTGTATTAATTTAGACGTCGAAAGAAGATTGAATTATATGAATTAAATTACTGTTTAGTCAAATTTAACTTCATTCAAGTCTTTTCTGTATATTCTTTATTCAAAATACTATTATTTTTTCGATTTATTTTGTCTATAGCTCGCAATAAGGAAACTGGAGCGCGAGTCAGCGAGCGTCAATTGCTGTCGCCCCGGGCGGGGCGTCGGCTTGACGCGCAAACGATGCGAGAAATGCAAAGTGTTGCCTTTATTCTGCGAGACATTTGACGTCGCTTTTATACTTATTACTGGATAAAAGATACGACTAACAAAGAACTCAAAATTTTGGTATATTTGTTATTTTAAGTAGTCACACTACTATAATATAAAAGAGTCGAGATATGACCCTGGATCGACAGTTTACGCGGCTATTTAACATTTAGGCTTTGCGAATCGGCCGTAGAATTTGTCACTTTTTCTGCAGTCCGCCTATATTAAGTATATCGCTATATACTTACATTAGAACAAATATAGATACCTACGAGTAAGTATAAACATTCCAAAACTTTATACATTATATTTTAAAAGACAATGATAGTCTCGCGAAAACAAAGCTCTAATGAAAATTGCAACCTCACAAAAACAACTAAGACCTCCCTTTCCAGGAGAATATTTTGGTCCCTCATTCCCGGAGAGCTTTTAACTATTATTCACACTTACTATTCCTCGTTTGTTCTGCGGTTGTAGGGAGTTATTCCAATCGCTGGATCGAACATACTCGTAACGTACCGCAATATATGAGATGGATCCGGTTTACAATATTTGTTCAGAGTTCAGAGTGTGGAAATTTTAAACGGATCATGGTAACGTTTGTGATTCGTCGGACGTCTTACATAACCTACTGGGAGAACTTAACATAAATATAATTTAGAATGTCATACACGATGTTAGATTATATTAAATTGACAAGATTTTTTAGGCCTTTAAGTAAGTAAATATTTTTTATTGCACCACAACTAGATATATTAAACACTAGCTTTTGCCCGCGGCTTCTCTCGCGTTAGAAAGAGACAAAAAGTAGCCTATGTCACTCTCCATCCTTTCAACTATCTCCACTTAAAAAATCATGACAATTCGTCGCTCCGTTTTGCCGTGAAGGACGGACAAACAAACAGACACACACACTTTCCCATTTATAATATTAGTATGGATAAAGGTAGCAACTGGCCGTCTTATAGATGTAAGCGATCTCTGCCAGGGTAGCAGGAAATAAAGAATATAAATTTGAAAATGGTAGTGCAAGAATTAATTAAAGGAATAGGAAAATTACAGGTCTTTTGTATTGGATTGTTACTAAAATTTATGAGATAGCTTAGCATTAGCTACAGCGGCTACGTTGTACTAAAAATAAACTGGATAGCTCAAAGACTTCGCTCGCCTGTACTCGCGAAATATTTAGGAATACCGGCTAAAATATTCGGGCTCCCAATATGGCTGCATCTTAATCACGCGTTGTCGCCAGTTTCGGTGATTAAAACAAAAATATTGCACTTGGTTTTGTTTTAGAATCTCGTGTGCAGTGCAGATTTTATGTGTGTTTATAAAGAGAATATGAATACACTGTACATACAAAAGAATACAACGAATTTCGTAGAAAAATAAGTAAATTTATAGTGTTATCAATGCGCTGTTTTGATATTTACCAATTGATTTTCGGATAAGGAAAACATCGTGAGCAGAAATATACTGATTCCTATAATGATTAGTATAATGCCCTGGGCACTGGTCCCACCGCGAGCTAGAAAGCTATGACTTATCGGCTATAAAAACGATCAAAAGATAAGCACTCCCGTGCAAAGAAAAGAGACTCGGCGATTTTGATAGCTCACCGCTGGGCGTGTAATAAACATCGCCGTGTCTCTTTTATTTGCACGGGAGTGACTATCTTTTGTTCGTTTTTATAGCCGATAGCTCATATTAGCTTACTAGCTCGCGGTGGGACCAGTACCTAAGCCAAGCCAAGCTCGGATGACGGTAGAAATTCATCATCTTTAAAATGATAACTTTATCTTTTTATGGCAATGATTCTCATTCTTCGTAACTTATTTTTTTTGCCCAAAACTCAATCTAAAAATACTTACACACAAAGAGACCCGGTAGCTCATCACTGACCTTTATATATTTATGTAAATCCGATCCCTGTGGCCGTGAAACGATTCAGAGGTCTTACAGCCCGAGGGACGGGCAGGGACCTTGAACCCGGCGTGTGTTTACGTGTACGTTCACTCTAATGTTTACGTTTTTAACGTTACCATTCCGTTTGACGTTTGAGGGTGTACGTGGGGTTAATACGTTTGAGTTTGATTGAATTGTTACTGTCAATTGTATGTATTTCTTTGTGTATATATTTAGTATCTGATTAAAATTTCGATGTCGTTTTTTTTTTCGGACAATTAGATGCAAAGGTAATTAATTACCTTTAGCCTGACCATAAATATATGATTATTGACAGGAGGGCGCTGTTATTCTGATGTATGGGGTGACAGTTCAGTAGTATGAAGAAAATAGTTCTAATAAAATTCCGCAACATGGCGCGTACGCGTAGTCATATATATATGGTCAGGCTTTAATTATATATTCTCTTAGTAAGAAGGTAATATTTATTGACAAGGTGCATAAGACTCACTATTCTTTTTATACTTAGCTCTAGATATAAGCGTTTACATATACAGATTTGTATGACAATGTAGACATTTCAATGGAACTTTACAGCCATTTGTAAGGCGCTGTTGTCATTGACCTACCGGTATCTACATAACACATAATAATACAGGTAACATCTGTATAAAAGTTCCAATAAGATTCTTATGTATTCCTTATACGCTAAAAGTATCCCAATCGGATTGAAATCGGAAAAGTTGCACGAATGCGACTTAATACAGCACATCCTGACACATAATTGACCCTGGCGCCATTTTGCTTATTGTTCCTTAATGACAACGATAATTTTATTGTTCATCGCGATACGACATTATAATTCTTCAGATAACTGTAGCAAACTCCTATGGTGTCCTGTCTCGTACAGTAACATTCACAAAAGCATCGTACTCTGTTGAAGTAAAGTTTTAATTCGGATTTTTTCATTAATTTGCAAAAGCTGTGGTAACTTTTGAAAGCTCATATGAATACACAAAAGATTCGAATAAAAATGTATCTTTTCACCAAGCTGTTAGAGTACGAATTTGTGTGCAAATAATAAAGCAAAATATGAGTTTCAAATGTCAAACAAAAATCGAACACAATATGAGTCAGAGCTGAAGTTAGGACAATGAATGAGTCACCGATCGCTTTTCACACGAATTCCAAATTTAAATAATTTGAACGCTGTGATTGACGTTCTTTGTGCGTTTAGTTTTTTTTTTTTTATAGTGACAGTTGTCAGAGATTCAGGTCGTCGAGTTTTTAACTTCATTGTGAAATATTTTGCAGTGTGTCTTATTGTATCTGGTCTCAGCTGGAGAGTTTAGTCACTTTTTTCTTTATGTTTATATTTAGTTCTTATTTATTATATGTATGTATTTGAAAAAGAGCAAGCGCGTAATTGTAGAAAAACGATCGAAAAATGTTAATTTATTTATATTTTATAACAATAACATTTCGAAGCGTCCCTTGATATGGAGACGGGCAATTTACCCCTTATCATATTCATAAATGTCTCAAAAACTTAATATTTCTTAGGTAAATCATGCAAACGGTTCATTTTATATCTAAACATTTTTCCTTTCACACCTTAAATGAATATAGATATAGGTATAGGCAATTACTCTCGAATTGGCAATCTCGTGGGTAGGAATTACCGGCTGAACATCGATCAGGTTCACCACCCCTCAAGGGTTGATGGGGATCAAATTGCCCTGAAAGTATCATTAGGGGTTAAGGTTAAATCACATACATTTTCTTGGATTCAAGGTGCGGGTATTTCTAAAGCCACGTAAATAGTGTCTGTCGCTAGCTAGCAGTTTAATTGTGTATCTATTATTTTTGAATTTATATCATACCAGCTTTTTCCACAGCTTCGCTCGCGTTAGAAAGAGACAAAAAGCAGCCTATGTTACTCTCCATCCCTTCAACTATCTCGACTTAAAAAAATCACGTCAATTCGTCGCTCCGTTTTGTTGTGAAAGACGGACAAACAAACAGACACACACACTATATCATATACAATATGTTTTAACATAAATAAATGTCTTATCATAAAAACTATCGCCAAAATGGCACAGACTTAGCTTAACGGTATAGGAACATAATTATGTACCTATGAGTAATCTTCTGGTTAGGATCAATCGGGTTAGGGGCTGTATTTCCGAGCTCATATAACTCGGAAACCTTCGAATCAAGGTTGAACAGGCATCTGCTGGGCAAGCTCACTCCATCGTAGGCCACGTCTTTGCCTTTGGCTAGTCTGTGGCATTTATAATGAAAAAAATCAATTACATTTTTTTTTGTAGCTATCAACTCGAGAACTTTTCATTCGCAAAATAACATTATCTAAAGAAGCAACAAATAACAAAATTATAGTAAATCAAATGTATCCGTCAAACGCTCTTATTACCTTATTGAGCGGCCAATCAAACTTGTCAAACGAAAGTGTACCGCCTGTCTATTGTTTAATGTGAGGACATTTTTATCCGACGACGGAAGCTCAATTCAGCGCAATCACTACTAGTTGAGTACGGCAGCGCCTCTAGCGGCGAGTAGCGGTATTATATATCTAATGTTGATAGATGCTAGTCAAACTGTTTCTAGATTTGTCTTCGCAATTTAAATCCCGATTGATAAAAAACTAAGGAATGAATTTTATTTGATAATATCTGTCTTTATTTGTGTCACCTTATATAGAACTAATTGTTTGTGTCAAAATTGAAGGAATAGTAAAATTTAAGGTATAATAATTATGTTACATATCGCATCGTACTGTCATTGGCATACAAAGGACGTAATCAAACCTAAAGCATAGTTAACATAGTATTGGCACGCGTTTAGCGACGAATAAAAAAAATATATTTAAAAATTAAAAAAAACTGATAATCACATCTTAATTTTAATACGTTGATAACTCTATATTAGAAATTTGGTTGATCTAACTTTTTGCGTTTGTAAGTTATTGATGATGGACGTTGACCGGCGAAAATGCACTGTGAACAAATACGTGAAAAATCCCCTTGGTCTGGGTCAATGATTGCTAAATTGTTGAATTTCCAGAAAACTACTAGGCAATAATTATTGCTCAAATCATTATTTCATTAAAGGACAATTAAATAATACTGGCAAAATAATTCAAAATATCCACTCCTTGCGGTCCACACGGAATCAACAGACAAAAAAGATGGATGAAAATCTTGTTCAGAGGATGATGAATACTATTTTCAGAAAAGTCCGTAATTTTGTGCATAAACATACTGAATGATTGAAATATATGTGACACGCTATAAATTAATAAACGATCTTTTATATTCTGCAATAAAAAATATTGTTTACTTTTTTCTTTTCATTTAAAAATTAAATTCCTCCCATCGCGTACCAATTCTAAATTAACTATGCTTTATATGCATGATGTTCAAATCACTTTGTTTCTCCTTGTGCTTATTTCATCTCATATAAAATCAAATCATGCATTTTATCTCAATAAAACTTTCACATTTATTTTATTTACTTGGAGATGCAACAGTTATGACAATAAACTATAAAAAATCATAGTAGATATATGACAAGCCAATTCTTATGAACTTACGGGTAGTGATGTTGTAAATTGCAACTGCCTACCTTCATTACATGTTTTAGTAGGTATCTTATCTTAAAAGAGATCGAAACTCTATACCGAAAGTGTGCCGGGAAATCTGTCCCATATATACCGCTTTCAGCGCGTGAATCTGTGCATCGCTCGCTTAATTCAACAAATTGGTCGCCTTCCGCTCGCGGCGGACGCCGCCGTGACGCAGACGCACAATTGCGGCAAAAACAAAGCGTGTATGTGGGTTATGGCGCGATGATACCTGTAGGCCTAGCACGTGATTGCCGCGAGAGTATGTCGCCGCGAGATAGATCACATGTCTTCTTCTAACTGTATCAATGACATAAGGACGGATAGTCTATCTCGCGGCGACATACTCTCACGGCAATCCTGTGCTAACCCTGCTGCGACTTTTATTATAGACGAGATGTCTAGTTGTCCGTGATACCTGGGACTTTGGTTGTAGATGATCTGTTTAGCTGTCCATGACACCTAGGACTTTGCTCTTAAACGAAATGTCTAGGTGTCCATGATGATACTTGGCTCTGGTTGTTGAAACTAGTGGCCCAGTCTATTATGTCTTATGTGAGGTTAGATGGACGGAAGAACAGTGAAAAGTTAAAGTAAGGTACTTTTTTATGTCATAGTCAAAAAACTTTTAACTTTTTTTTAGTATGAGGTAGACGTGAACTATATTAAGATGGTAACATAAAAATATAAGTACCTATACATCAATAAAATCATTTACATACGTATTTAAAACCCGTCAGATACGGTGTTTATTGCCCGGAGGAAAATGTTTCTCGCTGCTCGTAGCCCATCTGACCATCATATTAAAGTATAGTTATGCAATGCAAATTGAGCAAGTATCACGAAGTTAAAACTTAATTTCTTTAGATGTGCCTTTAATAAAATAATACATACAAATGAATACCGAAGTATTTATGCGAGTATCCCATTTCACTATTTTAGTTACAATACCTATAGTACAGTGTACGTATATTGTCATGACATGGCATTTCGCTGGAACCGATTAAAGTTCAGCGTGTCAAGGCCCAGCTACTAATATTTTACTGCTTAAGGTCATTGTCTATTTACAACAAAGTAGTATACCAACCTACAAAACTATCTGCCTACTCTACGTAAGCAGAATGAAGTTGATTTACTTCCTCACTTTTTTCTTTCTTATGTTGCGGTTGTTTGTGTTTTTTTTATCTTACTGTTTTTTACCAGACGCTGCAAGTCACCGAATGTCAGCAAATGTAATCAAGCAGAAAAAAATACACAAATATGAGCGATTTCATCATACAAATTCCAAAAGCTTTCCAAAGATGTGACTGACAATTTTTTTACACACATCCACACCATCTCGGGGACGGAACGAAACAGAGAAACCCATGAAAATAAATTAAGATCCGTATTGACCTTCTTACTAATTAATTAAATCATTCGCCAATACCGTCGTGAAAAACAAAGTTGTGTAAAAAACATAATGAAGTTCTAGTAACGAACCTAACTTCAAGAAACGAAAGCGGAATTTCAAGAGCATTGCTAACAGAATGTTTTAAAAGTTCCAGGCTTTATTCTGTTTGGAAAGTTAAGAACAAAAGCAGAAGTTTATCTTGTACAATATCCACAATATTTACTTTGTTCGCGAAGTTGAAGTTTGGCTATAAATTAGATAGGTACCTGGGCCCGTAATTTCACGACTGGATTCACTTAATCAACCCCTGGTTGATGCGTTGATTAAGAAAAACAAATCTCTTGTAACTTTATTAGAATAGGTCCTAAATTCATGAAAAGTGCGTGCTCCTATCTTAAAGGCCGGTAACGAAGCTACATACAACCCCTCTATGTTGCGTGAAAATCAATAATCTATATACTTAGCAAATTAAAAACCGAACTTCGCAAGGCTTTTTAAAATAAAAATAAGTGTCTTGTAATAGGTATCTAATCAGTCTAATCACATTATCGAATCAATTATATGAATAGTAATTTTGCAAGGGTTGGTTTGTTAAGACATCGAATGAAGCTTAGCCAAAGTTCTTATTCCCTTTAACCATGGTATTGCAACTTCAGCCGTATTGATACAAGTTATCGAGAGAATTGCAAACATGCTCTCGCTATAAGTAGATGACGATTACTATCGATTTTGGTAGGTATGTATGTGTCGAAACTGTCAAATGTCTATAGTAAGTAGGTACCTACCTAATCTCATGTTTTGGAGCTTGTTACAGATTTTTTAATGACTTACAAACAAAATTATTGTTCAAAATCGCACGCTATAAAAACACTGCCACCATGGTCGAGATCCTCAGCAATGAGGGACATAGGAACAAGAATAAAAACAAACTTAGGCGCTGATGACAAATATGATTTAGGCTTAAAAAGTATGAAGCTTTAGGCCGTCTTCACATTATCCGATCCGATATCGGATGTAGGAAGGATGTAAAATGTAAGATTTATGCGCTTCCAGGTCTTCATTTATGTATTTAATAGATCATTATTACTAAAAAACGATATAAAAATTGCGGATTTAATACCGATGGCACTCTCCTACAGCAGTTTTTGTCCGAGGCACCATGGAACTGCCGATATCGGCAGGACGCTTCCGACATTTTTTGGCATGCCGGACCCCCCGCCAGTTGTTGGCCGATAATATTTGTTTGTGTGCGTATATAAAACGTATACATAGTTTGTAGTAGTGTGCGTGACAAAAATGGCGTCTATTAAACAGCTGCTAATGATCAAAATTCAAATTAGTTGACAATTTCCATTGAAAAAAAAGGTTGTAATGCATCGGTCCGAATTGCGGATACTAATTTTTTCATCTTTTAGTAGATATAGTTGAATGTAAAATTATTCATTTTGCCTGACACTCTGAGTATTTTGTATGCTCGTTATCTTAATTTTACAATATAATAAAGTATTTAGGATATAGTGCTTATAATTATTAAATATAAGACATTTTTTAAATGTTTTTTGATACAAAATCATACTTCATTGATTTGGAACAATGCGTTTTATCGGACCGACATCCGACACTATCGGAAGCGTTTATCGGATGTAGGATGTCGGTCCGACATCCGATATCGGATCGGATAATGTGAAAACGGCCTTAAGCGAGTAGGGTTCCCAATGTTCCCATTCTATTTACTATTATGAAATAAATCCTAAGTATGGAGTGAGCATTCTAACTTAAATTATTCCATAGCACTACACTCCCTAGCTCCCTACGCCTACGAAAAGTGTTCAGTCGTCTGTATTCATCCAACCGCTGAGTGCCGTCAAATCGCACCAACCGTTTTTCGAATTATCGTAATCTCGTACCGGTATTTTGAGTTTCGTAGTAGTTAAGACTTTTTGTTGATTTAGTTGAGTGTGTAACTGACATTTTGATGTTTGGTACTTGATATAATTTTTGCGTTCACATAAAAATCTGCGAAGATGTTACTACCGATACTTACCTAATTTTAACAACATTTTTTAAGCATGTATTGGAATGTTATTGGAATTTGTATTGACAAAGATTTTATATTTGGACTAAAGGTTGTCGACTTATTTATATATGTACCTATTAATACTTGCCTAAGTCTAGAATAAGTTGTGGACATTTGAATTACAATACGAGTAACAATATTAAATAATAAAACAAGAATTACATATCTAATTACAAATTGTCACGAATAACATGCCTACCATACAATTATGAAATTGATACCATTAAATTACGGCGCACTATTCGAACACAATGCAACCGTAGTTCCGCAAATTACGCGCGCCATCTGTTGTCGGATAGCGGCACTAAACACGCGCTGCAATTTATCAACGGCAAAAAATCATGCGGCCAGAAACAGAACGACCAATTAACCTCGATACTTTCAGTGTACAGATTAACGGTCGAGATTATCTTGCGTTTATTATCTGTGCACCTGCCTTAACCGATTTTAAACTGCCATTTACATCCATCATCATATTTAACGCGGAATGTCGAATGTTTCAGGTTCAGAAGAGTTTATGTTAATGACTTTAAAATCACCAGCGTACCCTTCATATTATTTACATTAGCGTTTTTTTAACGTTCGGTTCTGGAAAATATTTCGAGACGCAATTGGAGAATTCCTTCAGTCTCGAAAGTTATTTTAATTTCCAACGCTTACTTACTATCTGCAATTTCGAATATTTTTCTTAACCTTAGGTACCTACCCACAGTTATTTTTTTGGCCATTTCCGCAAATCTACAACCATTGTGTATTACTGTGAAAAACGAGGTCAACGGTAGGGGGTAACGGGCTAATGAGTAACCCTGACCTCGTTCACTGCTTCATTCTGAACACGTCAATATGACTTTCGGTTTAAGCTGCGTTCGTCAAAGCTTTGCGTGGTAACTGCTGAGCAGTGCGAATATGTCCAGGAGCGGAGCTTTTTAATGTTTTTTCGCTCGAATTCTTTTTTCGAATCATCCCTCGCAACAGTCGCAACTCAATGTCTCGCTCACATACATTATTGTTTTGTTCACAAATTTCGCTCTATTATAAAAAAAAACCTGTGTATTTCCGCTAGAATGCACCTAGCCAAGATCAAGTTGTTAGCATATCTTCTTTCGATCCCTATGCGTCCTCGCACTCGCATTGGTACGATTTTGGTTACATTGCTGTGGAGGATTTGATACTTTCAGCACACCAATCAAATACCGCAATGTGTGAAACTCGTATACCGCTTGGCCAAAAATTAGAAATAGAACTAAAGTTTTATATCATAGCAACGCTTAACTATTCTCATAGAAATATGTCAAAATAGTTGCCACATGCAAAACGGCTTACGCCGTGGCTTGCGTGGGCGACGGTCGCGCGATAGTCGCGCGACGGCGATGCGACGCATACGAAATCAAACCTTATCGATATGGAAGTATGAGACGCGACGGCGTCGGTCGCGCGACCGTCGCCCACGCAAGACACGGCGTCGCATAGACGGTGGCGCTCCTATTATTTTTTACTTTTTTTTGCCAGGCTGTACTAGTTCTCGCACCGTGTAACGCTCGGTCACTTTTATCGTCATGTCATGGCATTAATGGTAGTGTGAAGAAAGTCGCGTGCGCGACCTGCCCCAACCCGCACCCACGCCTCGTGGCTGAAGGCCTGAAGTAATTGCTCATAAAATAGTTTTATGGTAGAATCCGGCTTGCTGAGATTGTTAGACCTTCTTACTATGAAATGTGACATAGTACCTACTATGGTGTCCGATGAAACTTTTAACGTTTACGAAACTTTCAATTTGGATAAATTCTTGGGCCCAAGTTATGCCTAAGCATCAAAGTTTAAAGTATAAAGTACCACTCTACCACTAAAATTAATGCCCACTTAGAAAACTTCAGAACCTGTGACTAGGGAACAGTCAGAAAGACGTTTTTTTCCTTAGTGCATCACATCTATTTCTGTTTATAATTTATTGCAATTATCTTAGGGAAGCTGGACAAAACCGAATATACCTACATAAACGACGCCTCTTTGGTACCTATGTATAGTTAGTTCAGAACTAACTTAGAGTCAAACTCGTAATTAAATGAACTAACGAAGAAGGTCCGGGCTTAGTCAATGCCATAATTGAGTAACAACTTTGTTTTACTTGTAAATAAATTTCATGGCCTAATAAAATAAACCATGTACTTGGGGTCTAGCCAAGATGAACATATATTATAAACAATTAAACACATAATTGTATGATTCTGATAAACCAAAGTTTTCCAAAAACTCTATAAGCTTTACTAAATACAAATTACAACATCCGTCTCCTCCGTACATAATTATAAAACTTACGATTTGAATGAAGCAAGTAGACAAGGAAAGCAACACGATAGAAAGAGCCGACAATAGAACAAATGTCGCGTTCTAACACAAAAACAGGAACGAAACGCCAGGTGTGCGGACCATGTGCCGTAACAGCAACTATATTTATTCGTATACATCTCTCCAATTTAATTAGTGGCTAGGAAATGCTCGTTAGGTTGCTGAACTCCGACGTAATGACAGCTGTCAATGGGATTGACAGTTGACTAAGAGTGCATTTGTAGGAATATGCGACTGTCACAAAGCACCGATCTACTTTAACTTACTTGTAACAAAAGTTTTAACGTCTAACTTCACTTATAGAAATCAGTAACAGATTTATATTGTGTGTATAGTTAAACATTTTGTTTAATTTCATACATTCTTATTCCATATAATCTTATGAGCCTAAAAATTATAACTACTTTAACCACATATCAAAACATGTACATTTCAAGGATTGATTTTGACGCCACCTAGCGGCGAGTAGCGGAACTTTTATGCATCGCGCGCCAGCTAGGTTGCAATACGTACGGTGCCGACTCGTTGCTTAAGTTCTACTGTATTACCATAGATGGCGCTACGGGCGCTTTTAAATGGATTCGTTCTTCATTGAAAATACGTGGAAATATTATGAGTATGAGTTAGATTATTTTTGTATAATCGCCTGTTTGATATTTTTAATTAATTACTTCGGAATTACACATTACCTACATGCCCCAAATCGAGCAGTGTTCTATTGTCTATGTAGATTAGGTTCTTCGTTACTTACATAATTTCCAATTTTCATCATCATTACCCTCATTAAAACTGCACAAAAACCAAATACTAAAAAACTAATCTGTCGCCATCTAACCCTACATCGCATGTCTGTTCATTTCTTTTGTGTTCTTTATTTTGCTTTATGTTAAGTCTGTGGTGTGTATGTTGTTTTAGCTTATTTTGGGGCCGGACGGGACTCTGCAGACGGTCAAGAGCGAGTCGCGCCGAGGCCGAGGTCGAGGAAGAACCGTCACGACGCCCGTGAGTATTTCTTTCCTTTTCTTTCCTTGCTGTTTCATTTTCATGTGACTAATTACTAATCATTAACATGTATGTGCTGTGCTCGATTGTTATTTTACCTTACCGTATTTCAAACTGTTTGTTTATACCTCTTATATTATAGGTATGTATGAAATTTAAAACCAAGACAAAAACAGCTGCTCCCTGTAGCACAACACAGTATTAATACCTACATATTACAATACAATTATGCAATTTTCAATCAAACGAGTAGGTACTGGGGTATCGTCTGTTGTCAATAAGGCGTAATTTCCATAATAGCTTTCATTTTCATGACCTGACCTTATGACTGAAACCTTCCAAAATTAGTTGTAAACCTAAACTATTTGGAATTTTCTATACCTACCTACTGGGAATGAATAGTTGCGATTTCAGCATTTTATCCCATTGTGAAGCGCCAATAGATACAAAGATATGATAACGTGAAGATTTATAATTAATATAACAATGAACTACAATCCTGTAAAGATAAAAATGCTGTACGAATTTGGGAGTGTAAAAGCTTTTAAAGAACCTATCCTTTGCATCATTAATGAAAATACTTGCCAATTCAGTTCAATGAACTCGCAGCCAATTAGGTATCACAGCGGCACTGTTTACGGGCGCCAATCGAACGTAAAAACAACCTTCGAACTTGCACCGCGCGGTAATTATGAGCGACTGAATGAACGCGGGGAGTCGATGACGAGTTTCAATGGCTGGACCGCGTCCATTGCGCGCTCAGTCGGCCTAGCCGAAATGGTAATCTTAGACGCTAGGCGCCGATCGAAACTCAGTCTTGCTTAGCTCCCAGAAATCTAGCTAAAATAACTGAGATAACGATATTGTCGTCTGCTATTGTGCATTCGGCTACGTACCCTCTTCATGTTTCGGAGAAGATGATGCTGTTTGAGCTGAAACATATCTGTGAAAAGTGTATCGATATTCTTCGAATGTTCTATCTTACTGAATTTTGATATTTGACTAAAAAAGACAACCCTTTTTCTAAACTTAAGCTCTTCGACAACTTAAAGACAAAATAAATAATGAAATCCTTATACTATTATTCCTTTATTTATTTTGCTTCTTAGGTTAAGCTTTTTATAATATGAATATAAAAGTAAAATACAAAAACACATACAAAACAATATAAAAAAAATATATATAGTTATAAACACATTATAAAAAACCTAACCTAGGGTGCCGCCAGCAGCGGGGCAGGGCCCAAGCTGCCGGTGGTTAGGGCCGCAGAGAGAGGAACCGTCGGACTATCCGCGCTGTGTCCAAGATCACCGCCTTCTGCATCTGGCCCTTGATCCAGCCACCTAGCGAGAGTCTCTTAAGATGTTGGTCGAGACTCTTCGCTATGAGACCGTTCGCTGAAACGACTATCGGAACAATGATCGTTGATTCAACATCCCACATGGCGGTTATCTCGTGAGCCAAGTCTAAAATCCTTATATACTATTATTATTATGTAAGAAGGTAAGTATATGAATTTGGAGAGAAATACAGTAGGTATCTCAAAGCCAAAGTGGCCAAATATATCGCAAGACATGACTCCCAACGCAATCATAGATTTGTTGCATAATATTTTTCTGCTTTCGTGTCATGGATCGGAAAAATCTGAGATCGTTTTCAATTAGTTGTCACTATCTAAGTGTTTGAGGGCACATTTGTTCAACAAAGTTAAACAAGATTGCTCTAAAACAAGCCAGCAATGTACACAACCCGTTTGATTTCCCCTGTATTTTGTTAATCTGCGAATGTCCGCTCTTTATCCGCGTTCGGCCTGAAACCGAGAGTGACCTATTTGTTCGTTTTCGTTTGACACGTCATTGCGTTATAAATGCGATGAGATTTGCATAGGTGTCAAGTGCATATCGGCTTTTCTCATTTACGGAATTGGAAATTGGTTATTTCAGTGTGCATTCGATGTCACCTAATTTGTATTTATTTACCTTTTGTTTACGTGAGGCAGTAAAGAAAGGACGATCGCTCGCTGTATATACTTGTATATCGTTCGCTGTATTTCGATGTAGCCTGTATTGGTGGAGCAGTCTGACTGGCGATAAGATTCCTCATTGAGGCTACTGACGAAAAACATGTAACATTCTTAGGTAACATAGTAGGTAGTGCATTATGGTGGCGATGTAGATAATTTTAAAGTACCTAACACACATATTCCTCACTATATTTACAAGCTCTTTTTAACCGCGTTCCAAATCTCAAAGGCAGGGGTTCTCAATTAGCCTGTATTTTTTTTTTAATGTTTGTTCCTCGATATCTCCGTACTGGACCGATTTTGAAAATTTTTTTTTTGATTGAATGTATATGCATACAGATTGATCCCATTTTTCTCAGAACCCAGTTCTGATGATGGGATCCTGGAGAAATCGAGGGAACTCCTCAAATCTGAAAGGCATACATATGGTGATTTTTGTGTTTTTAAAGGAACAGCATGCATTTTACGTACGGAACAGTGACATTTGGTGCAGTGGAACTCCTGATGATGGTCAGAATGGAACTCCTCAAATCTAAACGGCACACTTACAGTGACTTTGGTATTTTTATAAGAACAGCATGCACTTACGTCCAGAACAGTGACATTTGGTGCAGTGGAACTGCTGATGATGGTCAGAACGGAACTCCTCAAATCTGAACGGCACACTTATAGTAACTTTGGTATTTTTATAAGAACAGCATGCACTTACGTCCAGGGGGCCGATTTTTGAATCTCACGGCGTTCGAATTCAGAAAATTGTCACCGAAATTGCCTACTATTTTCAGTGACAATTTTCTGTTCGAGTTTAAATATCGAGTTCCGTTCTGATAATCATTCTCATCTGCAAGTACTTCATAATCATCCAAATTTCAAAATTGGTTCAGAAATGACGGAGATATCGAATAACAAACATTAAAAAATATACAGACGAATTGATAACATAATCCAACATTTGAAAGTATTTATCACCAGAACCCCAAAGGAAGGCGGATTTTTTTTCTTTAAAATTATTATCCATACTATCCATACTAATATTATAAATGCGAAAGTAACTCTGTCTGTCTGTCTGTCTGTCTGTCTGTCTGTCTGTTACGCTTTCCCGCTTAAACCACGCAACCGATTTTGATGAAATTTGGAACAGACAATCTTTAGACCCTGAGACAGAACATAGGCTACTTTTTATTTCGAAAAAAAGGGATGAAGGGGTTGAAAAAGAGGTTGAAAGTTTGTATGGGATTTGCTGGGACGTCAGTCTTCCGCGACCACGGCCAGTGCAACCTGGCCGAAACGTTGGGAAAAAAGGTAAAAATAATGTTAATTAATCGCGTTCGACCTGTATGTGACTTTAAATATGTGTACAAAGCGCGAGAACTTAAAGTGTTATATCATTAAACGTCTTGATAAGGGATAGGGATAGGGATAGCGATAGGGATAGCGATAGGGAAAGCGATAGGGAAAGCGATAGGGATAGCGATAGGGATAGCGATAGCGATAGCGATAGCGATAGCGTTAGCGATAGCGATACGGATACGGATACGGATAATATGGGTATCGTTAGAGGGATACGGATAATCGGTCGGCGGTCTCTTACAATCAATGTGCTCTAAGACGATCGTTGTTTGCTTGCTTGAAGATTACGTTTGCGATAAGTATAAGCAAAATGTAAAAAATTGTAAGGGATAATAGAAAAAAGTACTTTTTACCCACCGATCATAGTGTCGAAATACGGGCTATGTGGTAGATATATGTTCGTTTGTAAAACCATTTAGGTATCACCTATCGATGAAGAAAATCATCGTAGCAAACGTTGCGTGTAGAATCTTGCTACGGCGTAGCGAACGTAGCGCTCGCAGTGCAGCCTCAAGGTTTGATTATAGTTTAAATATACAGACTTCAAAAACAAGTTCTAAGTAAGTACTGGGTCAATAGCGAAGTATCTTTACAAAAATGACACTTGACATGACAGATCCGATCCATATCGATTTAAAACCTTATTTTTTACTAATATGTACTAAAATGACGCATATTTAACAAAACCCTTCGCTGAAAAAATATTTATCGTAAGTATAAAAGAAACTTCAATAACCCAACGAATAAATTATCGTGAGTACAAATATCGGCATCTAGTAAATAAGTTCGAAACTATCCAGACACGGGGTTCCTAACCCCTTAGTTAAAACGTTGTATCTCGGAAACATAGTAAAATATTGAATAGTAAACCTTACTGCATGGATATGAGGGTTTGAATAGGTCTCTGTAATTATATAAACATAGCCTATGATCCCGTACTGACCCCGGTTACCCGCCCCGAGCTTGGGTCAGTCAGTAAGTGTTAGGAGAGTAGATGAATTGTAAGTTTTTTCTCTTCCATCACATTCAGAGCTAGCGAGGGATACAGTAGCGGAAAATAATCTATCATATTTTTTTGGACACATTTGCATACTTGTTTCATTTTTTTTTAAAGCGACTATTGCGCTGTCGATAAAATTCACAATATATAGGTGCATATGAAAAAGACTATTCGGGCAACTTAAGTTTCATTTTTAAAACAATTCGTATACTCGAGTTATGCAGGGTAGCCTTGCGGGCCTCAAATAGTAAAATAATGATATGGTGTAATTTTCCGACTTCTGAGATTTATAAACCCATCCATCTAAATTATATTGTTAGTAGGATTCGCTGTTGTGTTTTTATAATAAAAAGTTCAATATTAGTGACATACACGATCGGTGTGTCGTGTCTCTAATCCGCATCCGGCTCTCGTGGCTGCCCACGGGCCACGTACAGTGGGTCCTAAGACTCAGAAGTATTCAAATACATATTTGTAATGATGATAAAATACTTACTTTTTTACTGGATATAAGTCTAATTTTAAGAATGTTCGACTTATTATTTTCGATGTATAACCAGTAGAGATTTTTTTCCACTACTGTACAAACTACGATCGTAGTCGATAGCGTGGAAACACGCATGTACCGAAAAGCGACTACACTGAGCGTCTGGCGGGCTGTTGGCACTAATGCGGTGAATGCTTCGTATCAACTTATCAAGTCACTTAACAAAGAATAATTTGAATAAAGCCCGTATACATATTGGGTAATGGGTATGTAGATACTAGTATAACTTCTAATAATGCATCGGAATGTGAAACCTATTCGTTACGTTGTTTACTGACCACAAATAGAGATATCTTTGCAATAATTTTTCTGTAAATAAATTTGCCTGCCTGTCTGTAAATTGGTGGGCGTCGAATAAATAAATAAATATTGGGGACACCTTACACAGATCAACTTAGCCCCAAACTAAACAAAGCTTGTAATATGGATGCTAAGCGACGATATACAATATTATACATACCTAAATAGATAATTTTTATACATAGGAAAAATATCCATGACTCAGGAACAAATATCTGCTCATCACACAAATAAATGTCCGTACCGGGATTCGAACCCAGGGCCGCGGCTTTAGCAGGCAGGGTCACTACCGACTGAGCCAGACCGGTCAGATCGGGATCGGAATGTATTGTGAAAGGCGAACTTTATTGTTTGAAGGCATCAAAATCCTATTCCTAAACATTATACTGATATCGACTGTACATACGGGTAGCGCAATTTACGAATAGAAGCAAAAGGGGAATGCTATAACGAGCGAAACTGACTGAATCAAAGGTTTCTGAAAAATTGGACTGTGCATCTGATCTCGACGAAAGACGTATTCTGATTTTGTCACCAATTTGTAAAATAGATCGATCTGATCTGCAGGGTACTTGTTCTTTCTATCGTTATCTCGGTATTTTTCCACGAATGAGCAGTAATCCGAGCTGATGAGCAGTGATCCGAACTATGCGAGTAAAACTTGAACAAAACCTTAGACCTGTCCATTATTTTCAGATCTGTGTTTTGAATGTGAACGTGAATTCTATACCTGAATCCAAGATTTCCAATACATTACTAGGTACAAGGATATTAATATTTTTCACGGCTGTAGATACTTAAGCACTCGAAAATGTACACTTAAGCCTCCGCCACACATGAGCGTTTGGAGAGCGTGGCGTGAGCGGGGCGCGATGAGAGCGTACCGCCAGCGCCACGCCACGCTCTCAAATCACTCATGTATGAGGCGGCTTTAGCAAGTTTTGGTAAAGTTTTACTCCCATAGTTCCCTGTACATGAGAACTTGTGCAGGGAGCTATGGGAGGTTTGACAATTAATCACAAGATTTGGCGAAGATACCAGTTTTTACAAAAATTACTGCCATCTGAACCTTTTAATTCAAAGGATAAACAAGGCCCTGTTGGGAATAGTCCGTAGCTGTTTCCTCACGATGTTTTCCTTCACCGAAAAGCGATTGGCAAATATCAATTGATATTTCGGAAAAACTCATTGTTACAAGTGAGTTTGAAACCGCGACCTCCGGATTGAAAGTCACACGCTCTTACCACTAGGTCAGTAGCGCGATTTTAAGATTAATTTCAAACAAGGGTGTTCTATCATGCCATTATCATGTTGAATTTCGATAACCACCGCAACCTCATATTTATGTCCATCAGGCTGCAATATTAGACTAACTAGCTGTTGCTTGCCCACTTTATATGCGTCGTCAGGTCTTCTGTTCCTGTATAGATCTAAGAGATGCCGCAATTACTCGGCAACTTTTCGGCATTCGGCCATTTTGCCAAATATTCAATAGTTGGCAGGTTATTGCGAAGTATCCAGTCAAATATCGAATAGCTAGTTGCTAATACTAATGTGGAAACAAAACATAAATCAAGGGTGAACAGGTACCTTCAGGGTGAGTTCGCTCCATCGTAAGCCACGTCTTCGCCTCGGCTGGACAGTGGCTATGAGTACGCGCATTTATAATAAAATTAATAAAAAAAAACCTTTGAATGTCCGTTGCAGAGCAGAGGACCACTTTTCCAACACTCACTGTGACTCAAGATAGTACATATCACATCACACACATCACATACAATCACGCCTGTATCCCATGAAGGGGTAGGCAGAACACATGAAACTACTCAAGTTTCAGTGCACCTTTTGGCAAATAAGGGGTTGGCAGAAAACGAAACTGTGACATTGCAGTGACAGGTTGCCAGCCTCTCGCCTGCGCCACAATTTAACCCATATCCCACAGTCGCCTTCTACGACACCCACGGGAAGAAAGGGGGTGGTGAAACACATATATTTACATATAGATATACAAATAGTACATATATTGTTCCGAATATTCCATTGGCCGAGATTTTGGCCGAATCTTATTTATTCGTAGCATCTCTATCAAACAACTACCAGCGTTACTTGACCTCAAGACCCGTAACAACAATGTGTGGACAAGGACCAGCCATCTTCTGGTCAGTGTCCAAATGCTCATGCGAGCATCGTCACGTGCTGGCATAGTTAGAATATAAATTGCACCCCTTCTAATTGCTTCCACCTCGGTGAAGTTTGGAGTTTATCATTGCATCTGTGATATATGATGCATATCCTTCTAGTAAATAATAGTTATACACCGTGTTTTTTTGTTTTCCGTTAAATTCCACACGTAGCTAGGGTTCATTTCATTATCAGGAACCACCCTATATATCAGTTTTAGTTAAATTCGCAAAAAAATTTTTTCATCATTTTCATACATAATAAATGAGTTTATTAGTGTGAGAGACCCTTAAGAATTGCATTCAAGTTAGTGTCAATGACGTGTGTGTCAATGACAATTAGTGTGATTGACGGCACATGTCAAAACAAATAACATTAGGAATTGGTAAAGGCTGTCACACACGTGTTCAGTAATTATCTTTATTTTTCTAATAACTCGATAACCTCTCGGTAACAGTTAAGACGCTAGTTTCTTAGAGAAATTAATTGTATTTGATCTAAAGAAGCTTCCCTTAAAGTTAACGGAGTTCAATAAAAACAGGGTGTATAATCGATCTGTTTATGTAGTCATATAAATTCCAGTGAAGAAGAATGTGTTCTCCTTGCGCAATGACATTGGAGTTCTTGAAGAATTTAGGATTTCACAGATGGTGGTAACACACACTAAGTAGTGGCTCCTTGGTGTTGCTTATGTCCACGGGCTGCGATGTCCGACATCAGACTATTCGTCTGCCTTTACCTGCCTTTCAATTTATCCAAAAAAATACATACACTTGAAGCGATAGGTACCTACGCCGCATTTTTATCGACACTTAAAAGTATTACCAACAGCCTCTACTTAGGTATACATTTATGCCTTCCAGTCCACTGCTATATTATGGTCTTAGTCTAAAAGGGTTCGGGACTTCACATATACACATGCTAGTTTCCTTACGTTACGATGTGTTCTTTCACCAAAAAGCAAGTGGTAAATCTACCAAAACTCATTGATACGAGCCGACAATCCATTTGAACTCGCTACCTCGGTATTAAAAGTTGAAAGTTGAACGTCAGATCCACTCAGCCACCAAGCGCGACATCTACCTCCACCTATGTAACATAAAAACAGTGTCTCAGGATTATCTTACCTAAATAATAGTACATATGTAGGAACACTCACTATAAATGCAAAACTGCTATCTAACGCTAGTTTGGGCATAAATTGAAACCCGCCATAATGAAGACGCATAAAGCTGCAGACGGACTAATCGCGGCCATCTTGCGGTTGCCATGGCAACAGACTGCCACCTACCCCCCTCACCCCGATGCACTTCCTAGCAGTGGGGGTGCACTGATTAGCAGTTTCGGTGGAATTATTGTAGGAAAGGCGGTTATGGAAAAAGTTTAAAGTGTGTTCTAAAATGTGTTGTGGGAGTCCGGAGATTCATTTTGTGATTAGTTTTTTGAAGTTTGAAAAGCTAAAAATCGGGCAAGTCGTTACATTGTAAAATAAGGGCAAATTCTAAAAACCACTCAAATGTTTCATATTACATATTTAGTAGGTACATCTACATGAGGCATAATAATCAAGTCATTATATTGTATATATTATCAAAAAAATCAACCGCTATTAAAGAAACCACTTTGCTGAAAATAACACCGCAATTTAAATATATTTACTTACCCACGCCTTCTTAAAGTAACGAGCATAAAAACGAGCAATATTCGAAAATGGCGCTAACTTAAATTTATTTTCAAATATGCCGGTCGGCTGGCAAGCGAATCTCGCCCGTCCGCCCTCCGAATTATACCAGCTCAGGCGAATTTCCACAGCGCACTTTGTAATTGCAAATTTTGCCGATTCGCGCATGCGCCCTGCACCGATCAATACCAACTTTATTATTGTTTTTTTTTTTTACTTGCAAAAATCACTTTTGCGCGCCAAAATATGAATGCGCACGTTCGAAAATCTGCAATTAAAAGTTTCTTTGCCGAAGAAATTGGATGGCAGAATTTAATTTAATTTTCGAGCGCAGTATTAAAGGGGTGGTGGGTGGCACCCGCTGCTATTGGATAGTTACTCTAAACTATTACTACGAACTTATATTAATGCATTATACTGCTTCCTCCATGCACAACTCGGAATTAGTTGGAAATAATTATTACCCGAAATATATTCAAAATATTACGAGCGGCTATATTATTTTTTTTACAAGGATCGTACGTAAGTCGTAATTTTCTGAGGATATTTGAAAATTTATAACATTTCGCAATGTTGGTGTCGTTAAATATTTTATTCCGAATTCATGAGGGGTTCTTGTATTACCCTAAGCGGACGTTTTCAATTGGTTTGTCAATATGTTATGCACACGTAGTGATTGCAACCAAAACAAGCAGTTTTAGGGACTTGCTTAGCTTCAATATAAAGTAAGCATATTTAATAATACACGTTATTAAGGAAAACATCAAAGAACTTTCTGCTAAAATAATAGCCGTAATTATTTTCAGTGCAAAAGTTATAGGTACAATAATTAATAATTATTGTTTGTCTGTGCATAATTTAATAATAACTCTCAGAACTCTTAATTCTTCCAGGCATCTCACAAAGTAAAAGAAAAGCAATTTTACCAAATTAAAAAAGCTGAAAAGCGGAAGAAAACTTTTCCAAGTCGTCTTAACTCAAGGCTGCCAATATACAAGACTCAAAAAAGTACTCACAACAATAGTCTATTGTGCCCTGTCTGGCACTCACACATGCACAGGCCCTCCCTTATCTGCTCGTTGTACATGCATATGTTTTCGTGCATTCTCTAACTAGCCAATATGGTGAAACGGCCAGACACGGAACCAAAAGACCTTTGAATAGTTTGAATCGGAAAACCTCGAAGGAAGAAGCTATTACACTTTTATATCAGACGCAATTTTCAAGGAGAGGAATTTGCTTTGCAATTTGCTGAGAGAGATTGGCAATTTTTGAGCAGCACTCGCTCGGAATGTGGGATTTTTCTTTTTAATTAATGGCAGTTTATCACGTGAACGTCACGTGGTTGGTGCACATTACATTAGGGAACGCGGATGTGGTTAACATAGCTAATGTTATACATTAACATAGAAATTAGTGGTCATTGGAAATAAATTTGTATATCTTAAATAGTGCAAAAACAACAGCAAAGCCGTTAGCGCCAGCCGCCAGTGCACCAATTACAACTCGAACAATGATATCGTTTCTTTTTGTACACAGTATCATAATCCGAAAACATTAATGCTCTTTTATTACATTCAATGTTTAAAAAATGCATGTTTAAAGTCATAAAGCCCCGTGGAATGCGATGTGTATTAATGAATTGCTACTACTGTACCGTGGAATTGAAATTAGTCTAGACTTAAGGCCTGTTTAGACGGCGACCTCGCATGCGATATTAGTAACAATTCGCACTGTGGAATCAAATACCGCAAAATTAAACTCGCTTACGAGTTGTCGCACCGTGTAAGTAGGTAATACAATTTGTGGATTTTATGGAGCGTGACTATGCCATGGTCGCGTCCTTCACGTTTTATTTCATGTAAAATATTAATTTACGCGAAACCTATTAAGTGGATTATACGCGTGTTTGCTTTTGTTTTATATTGATGCTATTAAATAGATGACCTATTATTTGGCCTGATGAAAATTGGATAACTTTTGCCTATTATACAGAAAATATACAAGTTTTTTTTCTTACATCGGCCTGTCAGTTGAAAACAAAGTACCAGCGCCGTATAACTGAAATACCGTTATAGTCCGGCGAACCTAATAGTCAGTCGGCTCCTTATCCTCGCCGATGAAGAATCAACTTAACATCCTTAAGGTGAAGCTCGTAATTATGCAATCAGTGGCCATCTCCTCAAATCAGACGAGTGCCCTCCAGCAGCTCCAACAAGTGCCAAGTGCAATAGACGAGCCTATCTGCAGACTATCCGTCTTACTCTTACTCTATTCATTAAAGTAGGACGGGCAGACTCTCGCGGACGTACTGTCGCGTCCATCATGTGCACCTACAGATGCGGATTATATCTATGATCGTCGAGGTTACCTTAATCGGTATTCTTTTTTTTTTTATTTGCCTTCTCCTGCAGAGTGGGATTTTTAATGATTTTAAAAACGACACGTATTTGCCTATTTAGAACGGTCTTGAGTTTAGCTGAAAATATCAGTAATCTAAAAGCTATTAGTACTCATTTTGAGTATAGAAACTGGACATGGACAGCCTCACAAATGATTACAAACAGATCATAGAAGTAGAGTCAAGTAGGGAACAGTGGCTCACGACAAAGCAAGCTTGACCATGTCACCAAAGTAAAGCAATTTAGAGCAAAGTGTGTCTCACGCAACTGACTAGTAATAACAACACCTAACTTACACATGGACGGTAATTCTTCCCTTTAAAATTGAGCTAAACATAGACGCTAGTGCAAATTCTTCACTCATATGCACAAAGGCCACAAAGCTAAACCTGTAGGCTGTCATACGTAGGTGTATCGAAATTGGCAGATGCCTATCGCAGGCGAGCCTCAAACACTGTCAAGTTAAAAATAATCCGGCTCAGAGCAGAGCAACAAGTGCGGTCACACGTCAGCCGCCCTGCACCGGCCGATGGAACAGCGGGCTCTCTGTTTTATATGATTCAATAAACAAACCATATTACTGAGAAATGTGCTTAGAATATATCATACGAAAACCGATAGACTCTTTCTTCAACGTCTTCCTCCGTCCGCTTCTCCGAAATTGGACCTACTGAAATTAATCCAAAATTCCAAATAACACAACACCAACCCAGTCTTCGGGTTCGTGGTTACCTTATTCAAAAAGACAAGAGGATATCAATTCTACTTAGGTATTAATGGAGAACTGTGACTCCGCCTGCTTTGGCGTCTCTTTGATTTTTAAAGCTCAGTGGGTAACCTTAGGAAATAGGAAATCCACTTTGAGGTGGCTGAGGTGAGTTAGGTCTTGTAAGGGGTAAAGCTATCAGTACGATTTTGTACATAACTCACATACCCCAGATCAATGCCAATAACTATCACTTTCTTCTTCGTCGTATCCTCATTGCTAAGGGACGTGACGACTGTGGACACTCCACCAGTGCTCTCCACGATACTCGATCATGTATCCGGTCCTTTCTAGCATGCAATGTGGTATCTGAACTATCTGGTGTACTACTACTAACTACCTACCTATTATATTTCAACCTTGGTGGCGATGGCGACGTGGCTTTTAACAGATGAGGCTTCTCATCTCAAAGATCTCTTCTTTCTATTCCATAAATCCTTCGCCTTATTCTGGAGACTCAGGAAAAGAACCCTTCCTTGCGTTAGGGCGGGCGGGCATTGGACCTTTGAATGAAATACGTTATCATCTTTTGTACAGCAGTGATAATTCTGTGCACAGTACATTCTGTGCCCTCTGTATCGCGGGCGCACGTTCTGGCTAACACGGACGCTGTGAATTTTCACACGAATCTCTTTGACAACCACTCTGTTTGCGCCTGCTGTGAAAAAAATATATGCACCATTGCTTTTTTGGCATTCCTGTACCACAGGAACGTGATATACCAGCTTTTGAATATATTCATTTTTTTTACGTGTTTGCACATAAAAGTATATATCTGCTAGCTTTTGCCCGCGGCTTCGCTCGCGATAGAAAGAGACAAAAAGAAGCCTTTGTCACTATCCATCCCTTCAACTATCTCCACTGAAAAAATCACGTCAATTAGTCGGTCCGTTTTGCTGTGAAAGACGGACAAACAAACAGACACACGACACACTTTCCCATTTATAATATTAGTATGGATATTCATATAATAGGACACAATGTGTACAAATAAAACTAAAACTAAATCGTTTCTACCTATACCTATATCTATATAATCAAATGTTAAAATTTTAAAATCTGAAATGACTATAAACTTGTAACGTTAGCTAAATACCTTGCAAAAGGGTTAAAAACATTGGAACCATGTTTTGTCCTTTGTAATATTGAGGTACACAAGCAAAACATTTAAGATAATAAATAATCAGTATACCCTTACTTATAAGCTACGAGGAAATTAAGACTCTCATTATAAATAATAATGATTATATTCAATTAATCTTATCTACATACTAGTATAATATAAAGGAAATATTAAAATACAAGCAGATGGAAAATAATACAGTCATAAAAGCCACAAAAGGTAGGTACTTATCTTCCAGAAAATTATTACATTATGGTAGAAAATATGTTTCCTGGACTAAATGACATAGATCTGATTAAACCATGTGACACCAATAGCAATGATAGCAAACAAAAATACCTACGGGCCAACCGCCTGATTAGGAAGCGGTGCTATATATGTACTACATACATATTACGTATTTAGTACAAGATATCGTATTGTCGAAATAAAGTTATAATTGTTTAAGGAATAGTCTACAATAAATACTTGTAGCTATGTACCTATTACATATGTGTGGGACACCACATATTCATGTAGATGTTATGATAGGTAGATTTAACATAATAAAGACATATTGTTGAAATGTTTTCAGACAATGGATATAAAATGAAAAACATCCTAGTATACAATGCATAAACATGGCCACATAAAATGGTTATGCCTACAATGTAGGCCGACATGAATTATGCATGGCAATGTCAATTTCAAGAAACTTTTACGACACCATTTACATATTATCTACTGTGTTACGAAAAAGTTATTTAATGTCCTGTGACTTTTGACATTATTTTGTACTTTGAGAACTATTTAGATTTAAATGACTGTACGACTTTTTTAAGTGCTACAAACTGACTAAGTTAGAGCCACTACGGTACAATCATAAAGTGAAAAATTTAATCAATTCTAACAATGATTTGAGATAAAAACAAGCATCAAATCAACACTGTAGGACAATTGTAGGACATTGTTTTGGCCAATGATTTTTCAAGATATTAGGGTGAATGATGACATCGTTTTCGAACTAGGGATCACCGTTTTCAAAATTACACACACACAAGTCAAGTGTATATACTTATATATTTTAATGATATAAAACCTGTGACCTGAAGGATCTGTTGCGAAATTTCAGCACAATTTGGCAACATAAATATTGGAAGAGCAATAAAACGGTCGGAGGATTTTATGCCAGGCGCAGGAAGTAATCCGGCCATAAAACAGATTTCAGAGCGGCGGGTAATCCGAGATATATTAAAAGTCGACTGCTAAGCCTCTTAAGCGTACGTTGTGTTACGCTTTAATAGGGTTCCTATTAGCGTATTAGATTAGGTACAAATGTGTGGATTTGTTAGGTCTCTGTTTCACCAAGGTGGCAATTGTCATCTGTCACCCGCCAGTGACCATCGGCATACATTGCTTGACCAACAAATTCAATAGACAATAGACACTATTTGACATCAACCCAGAAATGGTCACCGGATTCTCAGTGTTAAATGTGGTTAGTTGACGGCTGGGAGCCTAAAACTTTGAGACACATTTGATTAGTGTTAACACAAAAACAGATACGATATGCGCTATTTTTCGGTAACCAGTTATCGTCATTAATATCATCATACAACATACGTCGTTGATCTGTTTCTGTGTAGAAAGTCAGATAGCAGTCGCTTTCATAAAAATTGCGAATCCCCAATTTTTTTAGTAATGTTGTCAAGAAAACTTTAGGCCCGGTATCAGCCGTGATTAAAAATGAGTTGATGAGTTGATGTAACGCCTTCTATATGTGCACAGGACAATTTTGATAAGGATCAAAGATAAAAGTTTTGAATGATTCACAGTTATTTTCATTAGACTTATATTGACATGGTCTATACCATGATTACCGTTTCCGACGCGCGCGAAGGAGGGTAGATCGCGCGCTGTCTACGCAAGTTTGACATCCACCCGCCTTCGTCAGTTTTCCGTGACCATGATGCATGCAACTGCGTCGAAATATCGGGAGCTCGATAAAAATCAAAAAAGTAATCATGGTCTATATCCCGGTCAATATAAGTCTAAGAATCAAAGATACTTTATTTATTTATTTATTGAGTGCCTGTCATGTCCCACTGCTGGGCAAAGGCCTCCCCCCGCCTCTTCCACTCTTCCCTGTGTTGAGCAGCCCTCGGCCATTCTTCCAAAAAGAAGTCTAGCTCGTTCCGCCTCGCATAAGTGGTCTACCGGGTCCCCGTTTTGGCCTGGGCTGCCACTCTGTGGTAATCTCGGCCCATAGCTCATTCGGCATTCGGCAGACATAACCAGCCCAGTCCCACTTCAGCTTAGCCGCTTTCCGAGCTACGTCGACTATTTATGTTTTGGAGCGCAGCGTGGTGTTCCGGATACGATACTTTGCTATTTAAAAACGGATTCTCAAGACAAAACGCCGGACAAAGCATCCCTCCGCGTCTTACGCGTTTTAACTTTTTCCGGGTGAGCGGGAAATTTAATTTTCTTTCCAAATTGGAACCCCGGAGCACGTCGATGCAGCGATGAATCGAGTTAGCTCATAGAACTCCTATAAATACCTATTTGCCGGCGCTCCGAGATAATGTTAATGCGATATAGCCTCTTGTATTAAAAATATAGATTTTAAGTATATGACGCTATTTGCTATTTTCCTCCAGCTAAGACATGAAGGAAGTAGGGTAAACAAATACATAAAGTCACGCCAATTGGTATTCCTAAAAAGGGTATCAGGCAGAGTAAATAAAAATGTTCAACTTCAAGGGCTAATTTTTTGGAATTAAAACGTTGAAAGTAAACGACATTGAAATTCAAGTGACAGATGGTTATCCCACGAAAGGTGGATTCTTAACACGGAAAATACATAGCATTTTCATATAAGGTTTATTTTAAATCAATGGTGAAAAGGCACCTTCTGGGCGAGCGATCTCCATCATAGGCCAAGTTTTCGCCTCGGCTAACTAGTTTGTTTTAAAAACATAAGTAAGACAATTTTTATAACAAAAAAAAATCTGTTACATTTTAAAGTAACACTTCGACTCTCAAAATGGCTACCAATTTAGCTGGGTAACTCTATAATTAGAAAATTCTCGCAATGTCAATAGCAAACAATTTCAATATTCCCGTAAATCAGGCCTATCTAAACAAACAGGACCGATAAATTCGCCTTGAACTGACAATTATCGATTCCTCACTAAATCACTTAAAGATATTTTAATTAAACATCCTCAATATATCAGCGCGATAGCGGGGGTGGCGAAATTAATTTCAACTTGATAATATGTGGGTTTCAAGCACAAAAGGCACCTTGGTGTGAATGGAAAGAGACCTTTTCAGGCAGCTATTGCCCGCGGCGAAAATTGCAGCTCCATACAAACTTCCCCCCCCCCCCATTTTAGGAAAGTGAGGGGGTTAGAAAGAGATAAAAAGTAGCCTATGTCACTCTCCATCCCTTCAACTATATCCACTTAAAGAATCACATCAATTCGTCGCTCCGTTTTGCCGTGAAAGACGGACAAACAAACAGAACAAACACACATTTTCCCATTTATAATATTAAGTATGGATCTATGGATTCTAATGCCAAATATTTGAAGGCTGTGCTTAACTAAAAGCTGTCTTCTAAATCAAAATAACACCATCTATACCACTCACATTCCATTCGATAACCATGAAAGCTACATAATCGAAATCCAAAGCAATCGATAATTCAGTTTATTCAGTACGACATTCATGCATTTCGGACCAGCTATCTAGGAGCCTAATGCGTTTCCTAGGCCTAGATATTTCAGACTCGCTAGATTGCCCCCACCGGGGGTTGTCTACCCCCCTGCCTCCCCACAGCGCTTAATTTCCGCATAGCAACATTAATTGTAAGACGATATTTGGCAGGTTTGGTCGTATGCGTTGTATGCATGTGATTAGTGTCAAATTTAATGAGGCTTTTAATCTTTATAGACGATTAGCTTTTGCCTGAGGCTTTGCTCGCGTTAGAAACAGACAAAAAATAGCCTATGTCACTCTCAATTCAACTATCTCCACTTAATAAATCACATCAATTCGTCGCTCCGTTTAGCCGTGAAAGACGGACAAACAAACAGACACACACTTTCCCATTTATAATATTAGTATGGACTAGCTTTTGCCCGCGCTTACCCTAGCGTTAAATTCGAAAATTGCGGAATGCTTCATACAAACTTCCACCCCCTATTTTAGGGAAGTGGGGAATAAGAAAGAGGCAAAAAGTAGCATACATAAGTCACTCTCCATCTCTTCAACTATCTCCACTAAAAAATCACGTCGCTCCGCCGTTTTGCCGTGAAAGACGGACAAACAAACAGACACACACACTTTCCTTTTTATAATATTTACACAAGTATTTTTAACGGTGCTGCATTGAATCAGGGGGGTTTGAAATCTGCCCAGCAGGGGGAGATAGCTTTATTCATTTTTGTTTAAATTACAAAACCAGCAGATACGACCATATAGGCTTACAGGCTATTAAAAATAACTACCTGTACCTACATAAATACTAAGAATTATATATTATACCTGACATCATTAAATTCTGCGTTAATTCATTATGTACAGGTAAAGGACGGTTTTCATATAATATAATGAGGAAATATACAAGTTGTGGAATGAGCTACCTTCTGAAGTGTTCCCCTTGCGCTGTGACATGGGGTTCTTCAAGAAGCCGGTATTTAGGGTTCTCAAAGGTCGGCAACGCATAAGTGACTCCCCTGGGGGCCGATTTTTGAATCTCACGGCGTTCGAATTCAGAAAATTGTCACTGAAAATAATAGGCAATTCACCGTTTTCAACCGGTATTTTAGTGACAGTGAGATTCAAAAATCGGCCCCCTGATGTTGCTTATGTCCATGGGCGGCAATGACTGCTTCCCATCAGGCGGCTCGTCTGCTCGTTTGCTGCCTATTTCATAAAAAAAAGTAAGCGCTAAATGCTTAGTGGGCACAGAATTAGATTTAGATAGAAGAAACGAGTTCATTTATTTGTATGGCGGCCGAGCGTCAGATTTTGTACTGAAGTTGTTACTTGCCTGTGATTTTAAATATGTCTCAGACCCTTGAGTGTTGATAAGTTTTATGTTGTTGCAATTAAATATCATGTAACGAGGCATTTTTAATGTTTTTGTTGACTTCAACTTACAAAAATTGACGCCCGAAAGCTGCAAGCTGCGATTAAAGACGGACAACTCAGTGGATTTCATTGAGTTCATTTGACACGCTAAGTAGATACGTTTGCTTGATCTATGGTTTATATGACATCTATGTTAGTGGGCCATTTTTTTCAAAGTTGTCCACCCCACTTTTTTTGGATTTGGAATTTTTTATGTGGTTTCCACTCAGAATCGCGAGCTCTTTCAATCCTAATAGGAGAAAAAAGTGTCCCAAGGTTTTTTCCCATTCCGTTACCATTTCTTCATACATTTTATATGGTGGTAACGGAATGGAAGGTCTGAAAAATGTATGGAAATATTGGGACATTTTTTTCTCCTATCAGGATCGAAAGACCTTGCGATTCTGAGTATAAATCGCGTAAAAAATACCTATGTTACAAAACAAGTGGGGTGGACAACTTTGAAAAAAATGGCCCTAGAACAGATTCAGATTCAGATTTTTTATTGATAAAATATGATATTTTACACGTCATTTTTTATAAGTAAGTATAAATACAATAATTTAAACTTAAGTAAATTAGTATTAAGACATTTCACATGATAAAAGTACATTCTGTACATTATACAGTTTTATTTTTACGTATTTATATGAATTTTAATTTTAACAATTTTTTGTGGTTGGGTTGGCCAACGCGTCTGGAATTGCATTCTGCAGTCCTCAACCAAGGAAATGGGCCTGATTGGACAACTTCCCTGATTTATTCGCTCTTCGCGCATTTACCCAACTTATTTGATTTAAAAATGTGCAGCAATTCAATCTAAACTTTAAACAGGTTCCTGGGAATATTATAATATTCCTTATATTTAACGTCGAACGGAACTTTCAAATCCAGACATCGAGGGACAATTTTAGTGTGTTGGTTGTGTTTTTTTTAACCCTGACGCAAAAACGACGGGAAACTGTCTGTCTGTCTGTGTGTGTGTCTGTCTGTGGCATCGTAGCTCCCGAACGGATGAACCGATTTAGATTTAGTTTTTTATGTTTGCTCAGCTTGTTAGTCGGGAGTGTTCTTAGCCATGTTTCATGAAAATCGGTTCACTATGTCGCGGTCGGGGTTTTTTTTTTAATTTTTAATTTTGTGGTTACGTTATTATTATAGGTACTGGAAGTGGTTTGGACCATCGTGTATAATTTTCCTCTGAAGCCTGAAATATTATCTAAAAGCAATGATTTTCTGCTAGTTATAATAAATCTATGAAGATTATTTAGTAGGTTAGTAGTTAAGAGCGCACGCGCGGATATACTATTGTAGCTATAGTTCGTTGCTCGAGTCGAATCCGCCTTCCACATCAGTTATATGATGGTCTCCTATTTTCAAAAGACTTGTTTGAAGCCCTGACGGTAAAGTTGACGTGTAAAGAGCACCACAACCACAGTATAATAAAGAGTTCTACCGTACAGTATGGCCACTCCCGCTCCCTGCTGAAAGTGCCGCCCACCCCTTCTCAGTTACCTCACAGTTACCGCCTGTCAAAAACGCGAACAGTCGACTGTCATATCTCACTCATATTGATTGGCCCTAGAATCTTCCGCCAGATTTTCCTTTCCGCCACTAAGGGCTTGCTCTCTTCTTTCTGTGTCAGTGTCCAAGCTTCACACCCATACATCAAAATTGGTCTAATAACAGTCTTGTAGACTCGAATTTTGGTTGATCTACTGATCTGCTTGGACACTAACACTCGGTGGAGCGCTGCCGAGCATTTAGGGCGTTCTGGATCCGAATATCTATCTCCTCCTCCCGTTGGTTAGTATCAGTTACAGTGCAACCCTGGTACCTAAAATGATCCACACCTTTGTTGGTGGTTGTTCCAACTACTAGATCTTCTCTTTCCGTTCTGGTGTTCTTGTATACTGTTATTTTCAACGTCAAACTTCGATGACGTTTACTTAACCCTTACAGAGGCTTGCTATCAAAATCGTTGCAAACTTATCGTGGGCTGACTTTACCAGGTGCCTCCTCGCCAGCTATCGGACACCCAATCACTACGATAGTTTTCCAAATAAGTAGTTCTACCACGCTTTATCATTGTTTTATTATTGATCATATCAATACGCTGGAAAGGGACAAACAATTATTAGCGGCTAATTAACTTTAGTAAACGTTTATGAATAAGGGAGTAAGGTAATAAGTATTTTCAATCCATGAACTATTATTATAACAAAGTGTTCGTAGATAACCCCAGAACGAGCAAAGAAGTGCACCGTCGGCATGCAACCCGCGAACTTGTTAATGGCAAGTTTGGCCCTTTTTGTGCCACAAAGCGGAACTTTTAATTACAACCGTTGTGGAAAAACTCCGTGACAAAGAACTTTTTCTAATGAAACTTCGCTCGCCATTACTTGCGTAAGTTGTAAATTGTCTGCGGACTGCGGAGTTTAATAATCTTTATAGTGTTGTTGAAAGGAAAAGGATAATGAAATTATACCTTTACCACGGTATAATATGGCCACTCCCGCTCCCGGCTGAAAGTGCCGCCTATCCCCTCTCGGTTACCTCACAGTTACCGCCTGTCAAAAACGCAAACAGTCGACCTGTCATATCTCTTTCACACAAGCATGGTACGCGTTCACGTACACGAGCTTAGAATGTGTGGTAGGAAAGCGCCTCTTGCATATAATATTTGATTGCCAGTGTCCGAGATGTGCCTTTACAGTTTGCTTCGAGTTAACACTTAAGGGTCCAAATTCCAAAAAGATGAATGGTAATGGATGGGAAGTGGTTTAAAGTGTTTAAACAAACTCGACTGTATAGGTTGTAAAAAAAATCTGAAATAATCAGTCAATATCGTATCAATACCTATTTTATTTTTATTCGATTAAGTATTCAGTAGGTTATAGTATTTTATGCAACTGGTGGTGCTCAATGGTCCTTAATGTAATTTAAAAATGTATTACCATATTTCGACATATCAAACTACGAATACTAATATAATAATTTTAATTTTAATATACCATATAATAACTATGTACCTAAATCAATTGTGACGTGTAATATGTAACAATATTATAAATAAATGAGTATGAGTATGAGTATGAGTAAAAGAGGTCAAAAAAGACGAGTGGCGTGGGTAACAATTTCAGGCGAAGCCGAAAATTGTTAATAAAGACGCCACGAGCATTTTTTGACTCAGTTAAACACCGTTGCATACAATACTTTTTCTACGACCAAGCACTTTGAAAGAAAATTATAAATTCAACAAATACCTACTTTCAGTCATCTTAGCTATCTAGTGGACCACACCACCTACCATTTTGAATATGCAGTTTGAGTGCAAACATGAAAATAAAACTGTCTATGGTATGGTTCTCTGAATACTGGCCACTAAGACGAATTGAGCCGCATCGAATCGAGTTCTCATACATTTGAATTCGATTACATACAATATTTTAATTTTCTACGATGAAGTGAGTGGTTTGTAAGTTGGTAGCAATGTATTTACTGAACTTTTAACAGCTATTTCGTGCTACTGCTACTAAATGTTTTCAGGGTATAGACTAGATAGACTTGTCCTGACATCTTTTATGTAGGGTTTTAAAGATCTATGCACGACCTTCTAACTCACGAATAACAGTACGGGAGTAGAAAAAAAATATTTTGTAGTATTTAGAGTTCCTTTTGTAATGTTAGTTTTCCTTTTCCACTCATGCCCGTTTAGAGCAATATCTGGCCAGTCTTTAAAAACCGGCCAAGAGCGTGTCGGGCCACGCTCAGTGTAGGGTTCCGTAGTTTTCCGTATTTTTCTCAAAAACTACTGAACCTATCAAGTTCAAAACAATTTTCCTAGAAAGTCTTTATAAAGTTCTACTTTTGTGATTTTTTTCATATTTTTTAAACATATGGTTCAAAAGTTAGAGGGGGGGGACGCACTTTTTTTTCCTTTGGGAGCGATTATTTCTGAAAATATTAATATTATCAAAAAACGATCTTAGTAAACCCTTTTTCATTTTTAAATACCTATCCAACAATATATCACACGTTGGGGTTGGAATGACAAAAAAATTGCCCCCACTTTACATGTAGGGGGGGTACCCTAATAAAACATTTTTTTCCATTTTTTATTTTTGCACTTTGTTGGCGTGATTGATATACATATTGGTACCAAATTTCAGCTTTCTAGTGCTAACGATTACTGAGCTTATCCGCGGACGGACGGACGGACGGACGGACAGACAGACATGGCGAAACTATAAGGGTTCCTAGTTGACTACGGAACCCTAAAAAGGAGTCTAATTTATCCCGCTATCGCCGACGCGGCCCAATCATTATTATAATGTAAAATTTTGTTATTAATTAGAAACTTACAATAATATTTCTCCAATCATAACAGTTGCTATGCGCCACGCCCGGCTCCGCTCGCAATATTTACTCAGAAAACTGAGACGCCGCCTTGCATAAATTGCAAAGCCTCACGTAATTAAAAATCAACATTTACATTCAATTCGATCACATTTAGTCATACATTAACTTATCTTATGTTTTCTTCAGTTACTTGGAATATGCGCTAGAGAAAATATGTTATTCTTGAATTACAATATCAAAAACTTCAGACATCTCTACTAATGTTCTGTTTATTCATCCCGGATAAAATGTAAGCTGCACTAGCACTATTTTTCTCTTCATTGCTCTAAAAGTAAGTACATACTCTAAGTTTTAATTAGAATCAGAAATATTCTACCATTTAGAGCCATGTCTGTACATATAAATACCTATAGTATGCACATTTACAAAGCCTACCAGTACCTAATATAAATTAAACTATAAACGGTTTATACGAGTAATACGAGTATATCAGTCGTTTCCCTTACGATGTCCAAGTTGTTGACCCTATTTAGACTGTTTTGTTTTGTACCCATTTCTTTTTTTTTCAAGCGCGGTCAAGGCTGCATCCAGACAGCCACTCCGAGCGAGAGTGACTGTTACATTATTAACGAATAGAAAAGTAAACTGCATTCTATATTTGAATTGTAAATTTCAGCCCCACTGTTTTGTGTTCCACTTTGTGTCAATATAACGTCCAATATTAAATCAAGATTGTACGATAAGGCAGGAAATAAGAAACGTAACTTAACACTTCCCAAGAACAAACATTATTTCCAAGCGATAAAATACAAAACTCCTAACTTAACAAATCTATTTGAAGCAAAAGAAACTAACAAAGCAATAAAAGCGAAATAATAGTTATGGAAATAGTCTTTCATTTTCCACGAAAGAAAACTCCGCGAAACTACCGACAATATGAATGAAACTATAATATTAGAAAAGTTTCGTCCGGGGAAATGAGAAAACGTTGTACGAACTCGTTCGTCTAATACACGTAGTTATAAACTTGTTCAATAAATATCGAGTGGTGGAAGACGGCTGTCTCGCTCGCGCGCCCTGAAACTGCCCTCATTTAATTGCATATTCAGTTGTATAATGTTGCCCACGGCCACACACCCGTCTGCCGTCTGCCAGACGTAACGGCACATAGCTGCCACATTTCGTATTAATGCATCCAATCCAGGCACACAACTTCAATCTTGCCCTTGAAATTAAACTCGTTGGCCACTACAGACAGAAAAGAAAAAGTTTAAATCGTAAATTCAAAATAGGAACGTTTTGTTTTTAGGGTTCCGTAGTCAACTAGGAACCCTTATAGTTTCGCCATGTCTGTCTGTCCGTCCGTCCGTCCGTCCGTCCGTCCGTCCGCGGATAATCTCAGTAACCGTTAGCACTAGAAAGCTAAAATTTGGTACCAATATGTATATTAATCACGCCAACAAAGTGCAAAAATAAAAAATGGAAAAAAATTTTTTATTAGGGTACCCCCCCTACATGTAAAGTGGGGGCTGATTTTTTTTTTCATTCCAACCCCAACATGTGATATATTGTTGGATAGGTATTTAAAAATGAATAAGGGTTTACTAAGATCGTTTTTTGATAATATTAATATTTTCGGAAATAATCGCTCCTAAAGGAAAAAAAAGTGCGTCCCCCCCCCCCTCTAACTTTTGAACCATATGTTTAAAAAATATAAAAAAAATCACAAAAGTAGAACTTTATAAAGACTTTCTAGGAAAATTGTTTTGAACTTGATAGGTTCAGTAATTTTTGAGAAAAATACGGAAAACTACGGAACCCTACACTGAGCGTGCCCGACACGCTCTTGGCCGGTTTTTAAAGGGACGGTGCGTTCGGATACTCTCTATCGCGGGGCGGGCGCATAGTGCCATCCCGTGCCGATGCATCGAGCCGTCCGTCAGTTGCACAATCGATAGCAGAACCGATCTATTTGCCTAATATGCGGGACAGACTTGTCAAAAGGAATTTGGAAGCAATTGAAGTTCTTGTGTAATTTTGTTGGCTCTTTATGCTTGTGTTCTGATATTCAAGCATTTATCTTTTAAAGACAGTATTGTGATTTTTATTTTCATAGCCTAATTCCGTCATAATTTGCGGGATAATGAAGTACATAGTTTTGAAACAGTGTTACGAGTATAGAGTAAATGTGTATATGCCAAACTAAGCACTTGTAAACTTGGTAGTCTCTGATAAGTTGTTGCAATACATCAGGTTATTGAACGTTCCCGACCTCCTTGCACCAAAGCGGCATATAATGTACCCACCTCGTACATAACATAAGCGATTGTTATGATAATACTGGCTGCAATAGACGTAGGAGCGATGAAATATTGGCCTATTTTGCATAAGTACCATCTCGCAGCGCTACGAGTTCCGTAGCCGGAACTCGCGGCAACTTAATTGCTCATTACCGGAAATGGTACAGAAAAGCAGAAAACAAACTTAAATGTCAAAGAGTACCAATTTGAAATTGAAATTTTGTTTTTAAATTTAAATGTATTGCTTTGCCGCGAGTTTGTTTCGACCTGACTCTACAGTACAAAGTGAGAGTTTTAGAACAAACATAATTATTATATGTATAGGTACCTACCTATTTAAATCAGGAGTAAAGATGCGTATTCTCATTAGTAGACTCGACAGCGTATTCGTCGTGAGGTAGAGCTTTATACTTTACTTTTCATATCGTATATGCAATTTGATTTTTTTATATGTTTCCATAAAAAAATGTTTACAATGTAAATGAGGTATTTCTACATTGACATTTTCTTTAAAATATGAGCATAAAACCTGCTACAATTTATTTGCACATACGAACAACTCTCAACAGGTTAAACACTTGTTTCACTTCACAAATATAACGAATTGTTTACGACCTTATTAAGTTAAAAAATATTGCAAACAACCTAAATACCTGTACTTAGCGGCCATTTGTATCGTCTGGTTGCGTGTCAGTCGCCTGTTTGCTAATTCTCCAGCAAGATTTGAATAATGCCTCATATTTAATACTACTTAGCTGTTAGGGAACCCTAGTTACGTATTTACCTTCCGTTTTATTTATTTTTTATGTCGGCTCATGTTAAGTTTATTTTTTATACTTTCAGGAAATACTTAGCATGCTGTAGCGCCTTAGTGCGCTGAAATCATGAATTGCGTAAAAAATCGCGTAGCGCATACATAACACAGTCTTAGAAAACTCTTTCAGCGCCTTTGATGAAATGACATTTCATTTTTTTTTTTACCTGATTGAATCGAATTATTCCATAAGTGTGTTAAATTGTAAGGTATGAAAACCTTCGATAAAAAAGTAAACTTACTATGTAATTAACTTAGCTAGTCACATATTTCTGAAAATATTAATTAGGTACTCACAAAATATTTTTTACAGAATGTAAAACTTAATACTTAATTGCACAGACGTATACATTAGGCAGATATCTACCTTCTTAGAAAGTCTTTGTAAAAGTGTTTGGATATAAAAAAACTTTACTCCTTCACAATAAAAAAATAAAGTGTAAAGAACTCCATAACAAATGTGTTTATACGCTACAAAAGACTTTAAGAAAACCTATTAAAGCTCTCACGGTAGCTATCTAAAATTTGTAATTTGTTTATCAAGTGTGTTATACGTACGGCTGGTAGCGTATCTATGGCGCGGGGGCGCGGGGCCCGCGGCGCGGCGCGTTCCGGCACAGCGCCAGTCTTCAGTCACGTGCGACCACGCTGCCACTACGCGCTTACGTAACATATCGATTCGGCTGCACTATCGATCGTCACTCGCAAATCACTGACGGTTTGCCGCGCGAATTTGACCAACTTTCAAACAAGTTTCCGAACGCGTGTGCTGTGATTGTACATTTTTTCAGTGACTTTAAAAAGTTGGATTTGGAACGTCAGCTGTTGAAGGTTTGTTTTCTTTTTAATTTTATGGGAAAATGAAACCGGTTTGGTGCTAAATCGCGTCTAGGCAAGTGGAAAGGTCAATACTCTGCGAGGCACGCGATGTTATCGATGGATGTAGAGCATTGCACGTGCTGGTTGCAGACGACTGACTAGCGATGCATTTGACGAGAAAAAGTTTCCTGAAAAGTTTGAAAATTTGTCGAGACTTGCTAATGAGCTAATCTATTTTTTTCAGTCCATTATAGATTAATTTTTAGTTGATTATAATTCTCAAGTGAAATAAAGGTGTGCATGCTCTACTATGCTAGACCACCACATCGATCGGTCCTTATCATCAGATGAAATGTCAAAATGCTTTTCTTTATCAAATAAAAAAAACACCCAATCTGCCATAATTTTGTCGGCTGGTTCTGTAATTTTAGTACAAACTGAAAAAGCTGCGGTTTGGCATCACCATATATGTAAATTACCATATAATTAGGTATGTATCTGTATACAATAAGTTCCAAATACCTTATTATATAATTCTTGATACAACCTACTGCTTAACACTTTCGCTACCAAGAACCCGACTGTCGGGTACACCGCTCGTAGAAGCGTGATACAACCTACTGCTTAATTCAAGGAAAAACTTTGACGTAAAAAAATTTCATCGAAATCGGCCTTATCCGTCAAAGATCTTTAAGGCCACATACAAATAAACATTAAATATGGCGACCAACTAAAATAAAAAAATTCGCAAAATTAACTTTAGCTACTTATTGAATTTGTTGTCGTTTGTAAGTAAAATATACAATTAATTATTTATGTTGTAGTATAAAATTAAATTGGTGCAATAGTTTTATGGATGGATGGATGGAACAAATCAGATCCATACATGTTTAAAATGTAAGTAAGTAAGTACATGTTTAAAATAAAATACCTCTACGTCAGATTGAAAAAAAAAATGTATCCATAACATAAGGAAGATAAGCTAGAAAACGTTAAAATACTTCAGTTATTAAGAGACTTTTGTAGAGATATACTTGCTACTTTTCCCATTCCTCAAAATTTATAATTTAAGTAATAAATTTAAAAAGGTCCAAAGTTAAATACCAAAAAAACGTTCAACATACTATTCCACTTCTGATTCATACTCCTTTCCCATTCCTTATCGCCAAAGCATACAAAGATACGACGACCACAGATAATGCTTATCTGACGTCCTCGTTTTTGAATCGATTTGTTTTTAATTTTTAAACCGAGAACGCTCTCCGAACGTTGGCCTTCGTCGGCTAGTTATTGGCGGGGCCTTGACTATATTTACTGAGCGATGAGGAAACCTTTTTAAAAACCGAATAAGTTTAAGTTTCCTTGTTTAAATCGGTATGAATAACTTAAAATAGTAATTGTTGTTTGATTAGGTATATACTTTGTTAACATTGTCTAAAATTAGGAAGATATATCATTTTTAAGTTCACTAATGTATCTAGGATAGGATTCTTTATCTGAGTATACTTTCCTATGAAACATCAGGTTTATCTGCTCTACCCGTTGTCATTTTGTCGGTAAGAATACTAAGAATTAAGAAAACCGATAGACTTTGATGATGTTTATCGTATCTAGATGCTTTAATTTTTATATTGTTTATGTTTTGAGGTGCCTTTCACCTGTTTGACAGTTTACCACTTACCAGACCCTATAGCACAACTTGCCTTGTCGATTAGATTCAAGCGCGAACTCGCGCGCGACAAGACAAGTTGTGCTAGAGGGGCAGGTTCGCCTGTCGATTAGATTAATCGCAAAAAGTAACAGCTTAGGTATCGAATAACTGACAGACGGATACCGTCCGGTAATCTATGGGCCCCTTAACATTGAAACTTTTTAAACTGTGAAACATTCTAAATTCAAAATAGAAACCGTATGGGGCATTAGTCTCGCTTATCGGCTGCCAGTGCTGGCGTGCCGGCCGGCGTGCGTACAAAAATTTAGGTCAGCCAGTTTCATTCAGTGGCGATTGCGTTGGCTTGATAGTAGTGTAAATAAAAACACGTGGCGATGCGGTCGTGCCACGCTATTTAGCTTCACTGGAAAACAACAGACCTGAAAATTTACAACGATCACCACATTTTTAAATGATTCCAGAGCAAATCTCGGCTAGAGATTCCAATCAATCATCACCTAAGTGATTGACTTGGTCTTTCAATGCAAGGTTTCAATACAAGGACAATATCAAGAACTTACATATTTTTTCAGGTTCCTTGAGAAAAGCTCGAGTTATGGCTCATTCTAGGTTTAGCTCAACATATTCTCAAGGGACAAATGAAACTGATAGCATCATTAGACTTTTAAAAGCCCAGTCTCAGTGAAAACTCCCTTGTGTCTCGAATTACGTTAAACATCGTCGCAAAACGCCAAAATCTCATGATTTCGATGTAATTGAGTTTTCTTAAACGTTTATGCCCAAGGCCATTGTCATTTCCGACGTACGCTGTAACAAAAGTTGTCAAAATACTCCTAAATTATGTTAGGTTAACCTCGTAAACCTTAACGAGATTTAGGCCCTGCCTACCTCGAGTTTCGATCTCGTGCCGTCTCAGTCTTACACATGCACATTAGATTCCCTCTCTCGCCTTAGCGTCAGTCATGAATACGGTCATTCTATGCAGTTAGATAGAGAAGGATTGGAATCTCTTGCCTTTCATGCGAGCCCATAAAATAAAGCTTATGGTTGTTGAAACTGAGATTAATTTTGTGAAACGTTACAATATGAAATATTTTACTGGCAATAAAAACAATCTAGAAGAAAAATGTAATTGAAATTTAAATGTGAAACCTATGCGCTTAATTCATGGCTTGATAGTCTGAAATTGAAAAAAGATTATTCGATATTGTTCCGAGATTACACTTAACTTTCGGCAAAAGCCAATTTACTGCCTAATCGAATTGTGCTTTAAGAACTAAAGCGCTCAAGTTAAAGGCTATAACGAAACAAATTGCTCTTTTGCCCACTAACTTTATAGCCCCAGACAACGTCGCAATACTGTTGTTTTATTTTAAAAAGCAGTTTAAAGTCCGCCGTCAAAAGTTATTGGCAGTATCGGCGAGCCATGAATCCACGTCGGAATTTTTAATGTAAGCCCCCAGTAAACCCGTCTGGTGCAAAAAGCGAAAATCAATATGGCCACCGAGTCCCGTAATTGGAAAATGTACGATGAAAGCTATAAATTTTCACTTTCCGTGCATGCCTTTTCCTCTTTGCATTTGCGAGTAAATACTGATATTTTGTTTTACGTGATTTATCGCATTTGTCGTTTAGGAAACAGTTATTTTGGTTTATTGTGTATGATTATTAAATTGTTATTTTAGAATCGTGTTTACTTGTAAACTAATGTAAGACTACGGTTTCTATTTGTACCTACATATTGCAAGCAAGTTTATTGGCTCTAAAGTATGACAGGAGTGACGACAATTAATCATACTAAGGTACTATTTATTAATAGTATCATTCATTTCTTTTATTAATTTTCTTGTAGTCATCCTACATTTATTTTTCCCCATATTTTGGGATTATTGGGTTCCAGGCTTATAGGACGCGTGCGCGGTGCCGAAACCAACCGCAGAGGCATTTACTTAAGTCAATTGAATCTACAATAGTGCAATTATTAAATCGTATACAGTGCCCCACAGCTGGGCAAAGTCCTACTCGATTTCCATTCGTCTCCGAGCAATCTCCGGCCAGTTGCTTACCTTGGCGGTCATCCTGCCATCTCCAGCTTTTCGCGTGTGTTGCAGACGCCATACCTTAATCAAAACCATGTTATTAATCTCTTTGGACAATCGCACAGTTCGCACACTACATTCAATTCGCTATATAGCCACATAATCCTGTCACGTAGTCATCCAGCTTGCCTAATTGACACAACGAGCTCGCCTCAACCCGAATTAGCTGACTGCGGTTCAACTAACTTGTTTTTAACAATAAACTCGTTTTAAAGTTGATGTAAAATACGTTAAAAAGCTCAAATGAAAGCTTTTAAACTGGGAAATATTTCTCGTTATAGCTAAGAAGTTTCTGCGGAAGAGAAAAAGTGTTATTATTAGTTTTTTTATTCGACAAACGAAAACAATACCAAACGTTCTGACAATCTCCATGACATTTGTTATTGACAAAGTTTATAATAATCCTATACTAATATTATAAATAGGAAAGTGTGTGTGTCTGTTTGTTTGTCCGTCTTTCACGGCAAAACGGAGCAACGGATTAACGTGATTTTTGAAATGAGATAGCTGAAGGGATGAAGAGTGACATGGGGTATTTTTGTCTCTTTCTAACGCGAGCGAAGCCGCGGGTAAAAGCTAGTAACACTATAAGACGTTTTTATAGATAATAATTTGTTCGCTAATTATTTTATGTTGAACTATAAATTATATATTACTCTGCGGTTTTAACTATAAATGTCCCGATTAAGAAGACATTGAAATATCCTCCGCTGTTCAAAAAGCTCTTAACAAGAAACCGTATGGAAGTATGAGTGGGTACATAACTCTTTCTATGCATCTCCATAATTATGACAAATGGCTGCTTTACATTCTAAAAGTGGGTAATAAATCACGAAAAAGTCATTTCTGACGGCATTCATCGCTCAAACTGTGACACACATGTGTGGATGTCTACCGTCTCAAACTCTCCCTCAAATGCTCAAAGGTTAACTGGAAGAGATCCCTTAAAGGGATAAGTTCGCCTTTGTACTGAAACTTTTTATTTTAAATATTATGTGCTGTATTATTTTTCTGTACAATAAAGTGTTTACTTACTTACTTACTTACTTACACACATAAGGGCCGGGGACAAGTAGGTCGAAGTTCCCTTACTTTCACCGCTTTCTAACGAGTTGAAGTTTTAAGGACAATATTTGTTTAATAACTCACTTAAATATGTATGCCGAATCACTTAAAATAGGGTATTTTTTCTGAGTGGTAGTAGAAAAATATCAAGCACCTATTCATGGTTGACAATATTTTCGATGTTATATTACAACATGTTATGTTATATTTAACTTATATTACAAGTTAAATATAAACCCTACACATACGTATGAAACGCAAACTGTTCTATTTATATGGCACAACAATGCTAATTACTATTCAACTATTATATTCTTGTCCTATTTACATGATCTGTGCTCCCTTTATGCATAGGTCGATCAGTAGCTTACATTTGCGAACTGAAATCGCGATATTGACTTAAGATTTAGAGTCGCAACATTCCTACGTAATGAAATAAATATCGAAAAATAGTTATTTGTTTTACAAGGGGGCAAAGTAGTTGTTTAACCGCACCTGCCAATATTGATACCCGAGCAAGCGAAAGATTCCAATATTGAACCGCGAGCGTAGCGAGTGGTTCAAAAAGTGGAATCTTGAGCGTTGCGAGGGTTTCAAGGCACGAAGGTTAAACAAACTTTGCCACCGAGTGAAACACAAAAATTTTCACCACACCAACGCGAACAAAATACTAACTATAAAACATCAAATTAAATCAAATCCATCAATTTATTCAATATTTATGATTCAAAATCATCATTTATAGGTAAATTCTACCAGCCAGCTTAAGACATCAAGTTAAAATTTGTATGAAATTACTTTGCACTCTTGTGGATAAAATGCAATTTTGCTATCTGTTTTCGAATAGCAAAGTAAGCCTTTAACAGTTGGTGTGGTGAAAAAGATAAAACCAGTCCGTGTAAATAAAGACATTGCCTATACGAGCTAAAAAGTTGTCTAAATTGAAGGCAATGCCGCTCATATGCGTTTCCCTGTCCACTTCAAATTTTTCCCATTCAAATATGTTCGTGAATAGGACGTCCAGTCAACAGCTTAATTACCAGCATTTTCTGCGTGAGATAAACAGCGTGGTAAACAAATGCAATTCGCACGTGGTGTAATGTGAATGGAATGGAAAATGCGGAGGCGGTTGCCGCGAGTGCCGCGCCGTCTGCTCGGCACGCCCCTGTCACCGAGGGCAACATTTATTCGTGAAACGTGTCTATTACAAGCGTTTAGAATGCTGTTTGATGGGAAGGGAAATCGAGGACGGGATTCATTCTATCACAAATATACTGTAGTGTGAAACAAATGTTTGCGGTGCAAGGATTCGTTTTATAATGAACAATCATCATTGCATTGCAGCTATGTCCGCATAATAGTGTCCCGTGTATTACATTCATGTCATAGTTGCTAATGGACTACAGCAGTAGGTCCTTATCGACTTTATTTCGAGGTGAATATAAAATTTTATCAAGGCGTCCTACCTATCTATGTTATTCGAAATAGTAACATGGAAATTGGTATGGACATTATGGACGATTGCCTTACGGCGCCACTTCTGACAGTTCTGATTGTCCTGACCGGCAGCACACGGTTTGGGGACCCTTTTAATCACTAAAGCACAAGCAAAGTCCTAAAGATCAGAAACTGTGAATTAATGTTTTTTATTCAGTAATTTAAAATACATGTGAAAAGGAAAGTAGAATCATCATCAATCATCTGATAGTGTTGTGTCAATTCCAAAAATGGAAACCCAAAATCTACAGTGGTGGTTCGATTTCGAGCACATTTTTTATTCCTAGCCACAACTGCCCCAATGCGCTCCAAAAACCGAATTAACGATATCGAGCCAAATCGAACGTTCACCTCCATGTTTACAAACAGTCCATTCACAGCCTCATATGCCTCGGGCGAGATATCTCTGCACTGCCACTATCATAATAGTATATGTCTGTGTTCAGTTAATTTGTCGACCTATAAACGACTGCTGAGATGTCGATGGGGATTGAATTGTGATCGCCTCCTGCGTCGTGAGACTCGTGAGTAACCGACGTTTTTATAATAGACAGCCCCTTCACAGCAACATATGCCTTGGCCGATATCTCTGCACGGCCACTATCATACTCATAGTCTGGTCTGTATTTAGTTATTTTGTCAATTTATGTCGACGGATTTAATTTTTTACATTACATGTTCCATCATCACTTTATTAAGGCAGTCCTGCACTACCTTAATAAATGTTATCCGATTTCTCTTTAAAAACATGATTGTGAACGGCCTTTTCCACGAGTCTTAAGGCCTGATTTAGACGGCGTGCGAGCTCGCATGCGATTTTAGTTACATTGCGGGCTGTTGAGGTTACATACAATTTTGCACAGCCATCAAATACCGCAATGTAATAAAACTCGTATGCGAGTTTTCGTACCGTCTAAATGGGCCCTAATGCTGTTAAGAAATTATAAATCTTTCATGATTCCAGTGTATCAGCCTTTACCTCATTGTTTACAAATAGTTCATTCCCGGGGCAAGACGCTCTTGAAACGTGACACAGTCATCCTAAAAGGACACGACTTTTAGGATCACGTTCATAAATAGACCCAGGAATGATTTCCACGAGCCTTGAACCGCTTGTTTTAGGAACCGCTGAAAATCTGTTAGAAAATTCAAAATCTTGATGTCGGGATAATGCCCCAGCAATCGGCCATTCACCTCGTTGTTTACAAACAGTTCACGGATCATATTCCCGGGGGCAAGACGCCCTTGAAACGTCACGCGCAGGGCTACCGTAATCAATGCCCCTCGTGTCCCTTTAGGATCGTGTTCGAAAATAGAATCCGGAGTGAACCCGGACGGTCATTTCCATGAGCCGCTTAAGATCTTCATGCTGTTAGTCAAGTATTCTTTAAGGAAAAAAAACTCACTGTAAGTTGAAGTTTATAGGTATCAGATTATTATTGTTAAAATAGTGTAATTATCAAATATTGCTGCAATTAGTGCCAGATTGGAACCTAATGCCTACTTCTGCGATGATCTTTTCAATCCTAAGAAAAAAAAAACGAATAGGAAATGGCACTTTTCCTTTTCAATTTCAACGATGCGCGTTTGGGTGCCCTCCAATTCTTCCAAAACCAAATTGTCAAAATAAGGGAATTATTGCATAATTATTATTTTACCACCAAAAAGAATGTGATAACATGAATACTCCTAACTGTAATAAGTATATTAATGCAATGCGTCAGCCAATACTGCTAGTAGTAGTGTCAATCATCAAAGCTCACGAACTTGTCGCCTGTAGGGGCAAGTTGTAACACTAGTCACCTATGCAATATGTACGCCTGTAATTAGAGATGGGTAGTGAGTAAATACTCAAGAGTAAATATCGAGTAAATACTCAGTATTTACTCAAAATACCCGTATTTACTCGTTTTTACTCAAATTGATGGGTATAAACTATTTAGCGTGCTGAAATGGAAATACAAATTAGAAATATTGTTGTATTTTGTTATCGGCTACTAAGTTGAGTAATCAAATTTATATGAATTTTATTTTAAAGATGTGCTCTCCATACATGTAACTATTTTTTACAAAAATAAAATTCAGAAATTACCAGTGTGTTATACATCATCTGATAGGTCTTTAAAAATAAATAGAATGTTTCTAAAAAAGTTTTTTAATAATATGAACAGTTTTGGAATAAAACGATAATTAAGGCTAAAATAATGTTTATACCTTTATAACTTTCGAATTCGTTGTTGGAAAAATATCCAGAAACCGTCAAATTATTGCCCATATAATACAAAACACAAAACTAGTACTTTAAACGTCATCAACAGAGCCATTTTTGAGTTTTCTTTAGAAAACCCTTAATAAAAGGTCGTAAGTGCCACATTAACAATCACTTCCGAACGTCATGCCGTTATATAGAACATCAATTTAATTTAAGTCTCATACTTTTACTGTAAATACTTGCTTTTTTAAAACGAAACTGCTAGCTAAACATTATCACTATTTTTTCTCACAATGATTACCTCTTTTTCGACAAACTAAGACTCCCATAAGCTTCTAATAATATAAATATCATTTAAACATGTCCACACAGTTAAAATAAACACGACTAAGTACTTAAATCTCATTTTTTAAATTATTTTTAAGTAACAGTTTCTACTCACCCAAATGAGTAAATACGAGTATTTACTCGGTGCTTTGAGTAAATTACGGGTAAATACTCAGTATTTACTCACCCCTACCCATCTCTACCTGTAATGTACCCGTCACCTGTTGTGGCGTTTTCCCGTGGGGTCGATTGTGTTCGTGTTTTAAATCGGGGACTTTCTCCTGTTTACACGTCCGCTCGCGACGTGGCGAAGTGAAATATGCCATGGGACACGCGTGTGGCTAGGGTTGCCAACTATTCTTATATCTTCACCATTAAATGGCATTTTAAAATGAAGACATTTAAATTCACAATTTTAATGCCAATATAGTTAATCAAAACAAAAGCAATTAATGTTTTATTAAGAAAACCGTCTGGTTTTGTATGGTAACCCTACGTTACCAGACAGATACCAGACAGTATTTGAAACAGCGGCGTGCGAAAGGGCCATTTGTCATCCTGCATTTTAGTAGTCAACGCCACGCCACTAAAGATTACATAATTTTACAAATTTATACGAAGATAAAATATGAATTATTTAGTCACGGATCGGGTAAACACGAAACATGAAATATTGTGGATTGTGTTTCAGTAGTGTTTTTGTTAGTTAGCCACTGTAATTACACAATTTAGCTAAACAACGTAAATCCTAGCCACAAATATCATTGTCGTCATATCTTAAGGTACGGTACGGGTACGGAAATGTTTTACACTTACCAATAAAATATGTAGTTTAAAACTGTAAAAATAGTACAAAAAGTACTTTAAAGTTTGAACATCATATGGTAACGATTTTATACTAAAGTTAAAAATAAAAGAAATCATTTCTACATCAAAATACTGGGGTTTGATAAACGGATAATTATATAGAGACTGCACGATCCCACAGTCAAATCGTGTAAACTGTTTTGTAGGACATTGGTCTTATGTAAACTGTAATTTTTTGTGTAAATAAATATCATTATCAGGAAAATAATTATACATTTTTAAATATATATTTAATAAATGATTTCTACGAGTGTCGACCCTAGTTGAGCAGACAGGGACCAGACGGCCCTTGAACTACGGTACCGTGAAAGGGCCGCGATCGCGATCTACACCGGGTTAAGGCACTCGCGTACGTGATTTGATATACTTGGGCTACTTGTGTACAATGCGTCAGCCAATATTGCTAGTAGTAGTGTCAATCATCAAAGCTCACGAACTTGTCGCCTATAGGGGCAAGTTGTAACACTAGTCACCTATGCAATATGTACGCCTGTAATGTACCCGTCACCTGTTGTGGCGTTTTCCCGTGGGGTCGATTGTGTTCGTGTTTTAAATCGGGGACTTTCTCCTGTTTACACGTCCGCTCGCGACGTGGCGAAGTGAAATATGCCATGGGACACGCGTGTGGCTAGGGTTGCCAACTATTCTTATATCTTCACCATTAAATGGCATTTTAAAATGAAGACATTTAAATTCACAAATTTAATGCCTATATAGTTAATAAAAACAAAAGAAATTAATGTTTTATTAAGAAAACCGTCTGGTTTTGTATGGTAACCCTACGTTACCAGACAGATACCAGACAGTATTTGAAACAGCGGCGTGCGAAAGGGCCATTTGTCATCCTGCATTTTAGTAGTCAACGCCACGCCACTAAAGATTACATAATTTTACAAATTTATACGAAGATAAAATATGAATTATTTAGTCACGGATCGGGTAAACACGAAACATGAAATATTGTGGATTGTGTTTCAGTAGTGTTTTTGTTAGTTAGCCACTGTAATTACACAATTTAGCTAAGCAACGTAAATCCTGGCCACAAATATCATTGTCGTCATATCTTAAGGTACGGTACGGGTACGGAAATGTTTTACACTTGCCAATAAAATAGTTTAAAACTGTAAATATAGTACAAAAACTACTTTAAAGTTTGAACATCATATGGTAACGATTTTATACTAAAGTTAAAAATAAAAGAAATCATTTCTACATCAAAATACTGGGGTTTGATAAACGGATAATTATATAGAGACTGCACGATCCCGTGTAAACTGTTTTGTGGGACATTGGTCTTATGTAAACTGTAATTTTTTGTGTAAATAAATATCATTATCAGAAAAATTATTATACATTTTCAAATATATCTTTAATAAATGATTTCTACGAGTGTCGACCCTAGTTGAGCAGACGGGGACCAGACGGCCCTTGAACTACGGTACCGTGAAAGGGCCGCGATCGCGATCTACACCGGGTTAAGGCACTCGCGTACGTGATTTGATATACTTGGGCTACTTGTTAACTATCTTGTTTATACACTCAAATAGCTACATATAAGATAGAATGTAGTAAAATGTCAATTATTTCGAAATATGTATGGCCAAAGCTGGAGCAATGGTGCAAAAATGACACTAATCATTTAGGCCCTCTTGCACCAACCATTTAACTCAGGGTTAGTGGGCTGTCATCTGTCAAATGCCATATAAAATGGTGGGTTATCCCTCGGGTTAACCCTCCATTTTCGTTGGTACAAGTGGGCCTTAATATTGTGAATGCAAAAGCAGTTATATCTGTCTGTTTGTTATCTTAAACTGCTGCACTAATTTAAATGATATTTGACGACCGGTCCGCGACCCTGCCTGCTAATCCGCGGTCCCGGGTTCGAATCCCGGTAAGGGCATTTATTTGTGTGATGAGCACAGATATTAAACACATACATAATGCGTAATTTGTAAAACTATTTTCATATTTAGTAACTTTCATTAAAACCATTTCAGCTGTTTAACCTACTGATGTGCCAACGGAAAGTTTCCAAAATTCTAAATTTTTCACATAGGAAAACTTCGGAAACTTTCCACACTTTGTATGGACAATTGTATGGATGGAAACTTTCCATTTCATAAATTTAAATTCCCTTTATTTTTCGTGAAAGTTTCGTAAATTTTTCAAGAAATTTAATTTTTTTTTGGAAAGTTTCCGCAACTTGCACATCATTAGTTTAACCCTCCCTTTCTAATCATAATGGTGCACACGCTGGCTGTTATAAATGTTATATATCATTATGTGACAGGGACAGTGTAGTGCCAATGCCATCGCGATGTCCCTGTCACATAATATAATGTTATATAACATTTATAACAGCCAGTATGGGAGCATCATAAAAGGCAAAAGGAAAAATTAAAGCAAAATCCTGTGATCTTGCATTAAGCTTTTTAAGAATATCTCTAATGAAGTTTGCTCATTGTCCTTACCGTTTTAATTCCGTTTTTCATTATCTACTTGATTGGATTTCTTGTAAGTTTGCTTTCTCGGAACTTCTGCGGAAGATCTTCCTTTCTTTATTACTGAAAATTCCTGATTTCTGAAGTTGCAGTAGATTCGGCCTGCAAAGATATTTAAAAAATTGCGAGTTTTATACAATACTGTCAACTAGAAAAGTAATGAACAATCTAGGAGACCTTTCAGATAGTAATTTATTCGAATGTTAACCGGTTTTCTTAATTTTCGTTTGATAGTAATAAAAATCAGCAAGGACTTAGAACTTACCTGTGTGGTGACGGGTTAAGAATTTCACTACCCCCTTCCTTCCCGTGGGTGTCGTAGAAGGCGACTATGGGATATGGGTTAAATTGTGGTGTAGGCGAGAGGCTGGCAACTTGTCACTGCAATGCCACAGTTTCGTTTTCTTTTAACCCCTTATTTGCCAAGAGTGGCCCTGAAGCTTTAATACCTACCCCTTTATGGGATACAGGCGTGATTGTATGATGATTGTATGATGACTTAGGACCGGAAAAGACTTTAAAAATGTCAACTTTGCATACGAGCACAAAATATAAAAAAATACTTTTAAGAATGTGCAAATTGTTTGTCATGAAACGCATAGACTTTAAACTTTTAGGGTTACGTACAAAAGGAACCCTTATGGTGCCACTCTGTCGTCGTCTGTCTGTCACATTTCTAAATATCTCGAGAACTACTTATGCTATCGATTTTTTTTATTGTAGTTTACTGCCTTATGGAGTTATTATTATTACGTTTATTTGTAATTTAAAGCGGGAAACGATGAAAATAGTAATAAATCGGTTTAAGCAACTTACAAATGTTCCTTGTTGAGAGCACAGCCTTCCTTACCGTGGCAAAGCTCTCCTAAGCCGCCGATCTCCGTGATACCTCGAAACTAAAAGCTGCTCTAAAGCTTTTCAAGAAACTATATTGAGGAGACTTTTAAAGTTTCTTGTAATAACCGGGTAACTTAGCCTACCGTCAAACAACATCGAAGATATCTCTCTGAGTTTTTCGATGTTTGTGTTGTGTATGTCAGCTACACAGACACAGATAAGTGACTGCTCTTACATATATCTATCTTAAACTTGACTGAAAATGTACTGAAGTCTGACTCTCATGCGCATGCATTATCTGTTATTATACAAATGTCAAAAGTGACATTTCTTCATTTAGAATAGAATAGAAAATATTTATTTGACATAGATATACATAATAAAAACATAATAGAAACGTCACGTTTCATACTGACAGATCATATTCATATCTTTAAAAACCTGTTTTTAAATCAGAATACGCCTCTTTATATAAACCCAAGTCCGATCAAAAAACGATATCCTAAATCAAGTTATTAAGTCAATCGAACGTAATCCGTGACGGGTAGTAAACATCCCTGACCTACCGCCACCCGGCCTGCCCGGGTGCTGGCCCGTCGGGTCAACGACCCCTCACGCCACTTTTCTCGAGACCGCCCGCTTTTCCGCTTTTTCTCTTTCTGATTGCGACGGCCGATTGTCATTTCTTTTTTTCGGTTTTATTTCTGAATTGATTGGGAGCCACTTTCGGCGTATGGTGGGTTTTATTTTTATTCATTGTCTTTATCACTACTTAGAACAAAGTTGCTTCCCGCTGTCTGTATGTCTACGTCCGTATGTATCTTAGATTTTTAAAACTACACAACGGATTCTGATGTGTTTTTTAATAGAGTGATTCCAGAGGAAGGTTTTATACTTATAATGCTCGCGCGAAGCGGCGGGTTAGATATTTACATCGAATTTTTAGTAAAAAAAAATTACAAACTTATTTTGATTCTATTCTCACGTGTAATCTTTTCAATAACGTTGTAATATTGAATAGAGGTACTATTCGTACCGATTACATCTTGCCTTGCTTATCGTTATCTTATTTACCCTTACGACCGTTTTGCTTGCCTTACGTAAGGCTTCTAAAACCATAATATTCGTTCGGAAAACACTTATCAATATTGTATTTCTTACGCCTATTATATCCTTTTAAAATTTTCCTGATTTTAAGTATAGATATATAGTATTTTAAATTGCAATTAAGTTGTCTGCGTACACAAAACTAATTCGTATTTAATTGTTGGTTCCAGGTCTTGCAAGACATCAAGGTAAATATGGTCTGTTATCTTCTTCACACTTCTCTGTTTTTCTGTCTTTTCTTTTGCGTTCTTTCTTTCGCGAATTTCCTACTTTTTCTTTCTTTTATTATTCTTCCTTTAAGATGTCGTATCTAAAGAATTGCCGTGCTGTTTTCTTTTTAGTTTCTTTTCTTTATTTTGCTTTGCTGTAATATGTGGTTTTGTGCTGTGTAAGGTAAGTTCGTAGTTAGTCTGTAAATCAGTTTACATACTAGTGACATCTGTAGTTTGAATATGGACCGCTTTTACTTTATTTACTACTATACTGTGTCTACAATCTACATTTCTTATTTGTTGTGATAGTACTTAATAGTTTGAAGGTATAGGAAACGAAGACGGTTTGCTATGATCATTAGACGTCATTCATTGTACAAATCTTATGTTTTTCACGTATTTCTCTCGTTTCCGTTAACTTTCTTTCTAAATTAGTTACAGGATTTAATCTAAATATATAAAAGAAGAAACTGACTGACATATCAACGCACAGCCGAAACTGCTGGTTCTAGATATTCCAAATTTGGCACGTAGGTTCCTTAGAAGGTGTAGAGGAGCACTAAGAAAGGATTTTTCATAATTCACCTTGTAAGGGGGTGAAATGGGGGTCCAAAGTTTGTATAGGAAAACAAGATTAGATTAATATGCGGGCGAAGCCACGGGAAAAAGTTAGTAGTAATATAAAAAGAGGGTAGGTACATACTTAGCTTTTAGTACATATCTACGTTCTTGTCGGTGAAGGTTCGATACGCAGCGCGGCTGAGCGGTCGATGAGGCAACGACCCCGCCCAAACCACCCCCACTTATTTATTTATTAAATTCCCTATTGTTTCCTATTAATTATTTGTCTGGAAACTTTAATAGCGCTATAAAGGAACGTTGCGAGATTAAATTCGGCTTTTTTGCTGTAAAAATTCGGATTGCGCGGTGAGTGGAAAGAATACATTGTTTTGGTTTTTTAGAGCGTTTGTTGAGTAGATATGAATTTATCATAATGTAGCTTATTGTTAGATATGATATCCTAGATATGTTTAATACTTGACTGTCTGGTACACTGTCTGTCAAGTCAAGTCTACACTCAGTTCAACCTTACTTGTCCAATCATGTACACAAACACTGCTGGAAAACATTATCTCACTTTTCTCTGGAATTGCACATTAACCATCACTAAAAATGTATTATACACTTAAATAAACTCAAAAAGTATTGTAATCAATCAAAAAACCACCGAAATATATCATTTCTAAAACGATTTTCATCAATAATTGTAATTACGAACGGATGACATTACAAACTCCTGACATTACGAAGTCTAAATTGTCTATGAGTCGTAATGTTGGGATGACAACTTATCGTTATGAACGATCGATATTAACGTTTGAGTTTGTATAGCTTGCAAAAAGTACGTTGATATTAATTACAATAATTTATCAGATTTATTAACAGACTTCTTTACGCTTTATTTCCTACCTCTTTACAATAAATATTTTACTATAAGTATATTTTTTGTTATATTAATGTTAATGTTAGGTACTATAAAATGAATACTATACTAGCCTTTTCCATAGGATTGTTGCAAATGTGACGAAACCTAGTTAAATTTTGGTTTTTACACAGATATTGTGTGACGTAAAATTGAAAATCCTCTGATGACGTTGGCAGCGTTTATTTACAAATTATCGGTAATACATCATTTTATCGACATTTCCAATCACTAGTAATTGTCTTTGATCATATTTGACGTTTCGTTTGTTTACATGATAGGACAAGTAAAGATGAACCGACTGTAGACAGAGTTATGATATATGAAACCTTGCGAGTTAGAAAAAAAACATTTCGTAAATTGACATTTGTACAAGTAATCCTGTGTGCCCCTAATACTGATCTTTATGAAAAGATCCATATTGTATCACGATCTGTGATATTATTTAGGGTCCTAGCTAAATTGGCTTTCGATACTTCTCAATTCATAAATTCATACTAGATTACCTAGGTGTATCCCAAAAAGCATCCCTTGAATTTCAGTGCCCACGTCAGCCCGCTCTTTCTATGATTGGGTTGGACCATCCCGCGCTGTTACCTAATATAGGGAGAAACCTATTCCCAATAAAATTATATATTGAACGTTATTTTTGCTTGTTAGACTTTGGATAAGTACTGGCATGAATGAACAGAATAGTATGAATGTACCTACAAGAGAGCTTTCCGAAAACTAATTAACGACACCTAATAACATACACCATAACTACAAAATATGACCCGTTATTCCACCACAAATAGGTAGTAATAAACCTAATATCGGAAATCAAGCTTCAACATAAGAATCATGCTCCAAAATCCTTAAGCAAAAGACATAGAGTCCATTTCTACAGTTTCGAGTTCTTCCCTCCCTTTCCAGCTTGGTTCCTCGCTCACACAACAATCGCCAACGGAGATTCTATTTACAAAACATTGGAGGCGACGTTGCCAGATTGCGCAGGAGTGCATGACGTCACACTTGCCGTCCCTCTTTACACCTCTCTGTCTTGACAGAGGTCGTTTCCAGACTTCGTTTAATGAAGGACAACATACAAGTGATTCAAATGTAAATTAGTTCAAGTTTTAAATTGTGTAAAATTTTATGAGAAGTATGGTTTTGACCCAGATTTTTAAAAATATAAGGTCAAACATGTTCCAATGTTTTTTTTGAAACATAAAATTAAGAAAGCATATTACACTCCTAGGTAAAATGCATACCTACCCTTAAATACCAAAAGTATTGGTTTTTAATGCTATTATAGTAATAGTGTTCGAGCTATCCCTTGCCCTTTTATCATGTTTACAGAGTGAAAATTAAGCCGCCTGCATCTGCAATCATTTACGATGTGCCTCTATGGGTAACGCCTAACTGAGCAACTCTTACTGTGAGATGGCTCCAGAGTTAGCCATGAACTTGCTAACCTGTCCCATAAAATAATCAACTTCATTTTTTTTATTTTTCAAGTTATCGGTCCCTTAGCAAAAGTTTCGTAGCATATTCAAAAAATATTGCAGGTGGCTAAAACCACTTCCTGTATTTTAAGAGCTTTCCTCGATCAACTATGTCTTATTTTTCCATAATCTTTTTGACATATTCATTAGTCCCAATGACGCCGCTGTAGATCCGAAGCCGTTGTCCAAGACAATGGTGATTTCCTTCAAAAATCACGCCCTAAATATCGAATTTTCCACAGAAGTTAAAGTTTAGAAGTCTCCGTGACTCAACAGGTCGTCTGTCATAATTAAATGACGTCACAATGTTTGGACTCCACGGCGGATGTTTGAGAAATATGCCGGCGAATTATTAGCAACTGTTGCTGCAATGGATGTTATTTATTAAACATTTAGTTCTATTGTCATTGTATAACATAACATAATTATATGGTATAGGAAAGTGGGGAATCATCTAGAGTTGTGTCTACGGCATTTCTCCAGTTGTAACTCATCAGGATGCTTTGATAAATCATTTGTTACGTAGTGTGACCTAGGTCAGGTTGAAGAACTGATTAAAGTTGGTTGTTAAAATTGTCTCAAAGATGTCGCTGTTCCCAACGCTAATAATTTTGTCGTTAGTTTTTGATAGAATCTATGTAATTAAGAAAAAATATCAGGAAAAGGAAGAACAATGAAACAAAAGTAAATTAAGTAAACAAACCACTGCGATGAACAGAAGAAAAGCAAGCACTACTGCCCATTTTCGCTGCCTAACATCTACTCAATCAATCTGAAGCTCGGAAAGGATATAATTATGTATTAGTCACTGAGATTAGGCAACGTTCATAACGGGTCGAAAATTAGATTCCACGACTGTCAGGATAATTCAAAGTAACTAAAGCAAAGCTCATGAAGCTGATCTTCCATGAGGCACATTCGGTAGTGGCAAGACCACGAGGGGATATTATATAACGCAATTATTCGACATTGACATATCCACTAAACAATAATTTATTCATAATCCTTGTACTATCATATCAATTTCATTCTCAAAATATTCTATTCGAATTGTAATTTTATTTAAATGTAACCTACATAATATTTGTTATTGTAATATTGACTCTTAATTTTATAGATGTTACAAATATGTTTTGAATTGATGATACAAAATAATTTATTCCGTTGTTGACATGTAATATTTTAAGAATATTATGAATACATGAGTATGAGTATGAGTATGAGTATGTAGAGATGTTTAGTTCCTTCGTCAACCACATAAGATTGTGGCGCTGTTAGTTGCGGAAGCAATCAATTCAAATAGATCAAACTAGGAAGGCAAAGGTCCCCAGTTATTCGACCACAATGGCCGGCCTTCGCCTCACTCCACCTAATTGTGCTTTGTGCCTGTGTTCTTGAGTCTATGGTCAACTTTTATTTTTCTTTTTTATTTAGCGAGTCAATTCCTAGACAGCCAATAACATTATAAAACAGACACCTACGAATAACTTGCAAACTGAACTTGCAAATTTTAAAACCTGAGACTTTATTTTGAGAAGTCAAACTCAGCTAAACGAGACAGACGAGAATATTAAACTTTCAAAATAAAGTAATGCATTGAATTTGAAGTAAAAATATTCTCATAGCATTTCGGTTTCCACGTTTTCAACTTTTCACTCAATATTGTGAAATAGATACCGCGCAGAACTAACTACCCATTATTTGTCATATCATATAAAAACGAATCAATACATTTAGCCTTGGAAAAACGGTAATATATTTGGCTCTTGTCATTATAAAAAACAAAATTGAACAATAAATTGTCCGCTCGCATTCGAAGCTGACATTTCCGATGGTCCGCCAGAGTAAATAGTGTCTTTTCCCCTTGAGTTATAACTCGAAATGTATAGCCAGATTTCTGTTTGTCAGTTAAATTGACAGCAATTTATCTTGTATTCAAGATATTTTTTCTATTAGGGTTACAGAAGGTAACGTTCAATGTAATGGTAGTCATTAGGAGTCTCGGGTTAAATCAACTTTAGACTGTTACTGGCTTTTAAAAGGACATTATGTATTTACGATGACATTTACTGCGCTGCGGTCGTACTAGATGTCGTTGACTTTTTAATAGTTTTATATTCAAGTAAAACGACGTGAACTTTTTGCAGTCTCGATGCTTTAAGTCTGGCTTTACACAGTCAATATTTTTAGACTGTGTCAATATTTTCGATCAAAGTTGTCACAAAAGTATGCATCTTTATATCATCGAGCGCCTCCCGCCGCGTCCAAGAATAGCCTACGACGCACGTGCGCTTAGAGGTAAAAAATGAAGGAGCCCTCTTACTTTTATGTATCAATTTATTCTAACGTTAATTAGGTATACACATGTGAGATTTATCAGTATTTTTGAACATATGTGTTAGTATATGTATTTCATACCTAAAGAAAAAATACGATTGGGTCGAGTGGGTATCAAACGGTGATTTTTTTCTGCGATGTATTCCACTTCAGGTTTAATGAGCAAGTTAAGACAACGTTACAAAAACTACGTTGAAAATACAATGTAACTTGTAAGCGTCTTTTTTCAGCAGAAACAGAATTCTGCTGAAAATGTTAAACTTGTAAATTATTGTACGAAGTGATAAACATTTGCGATATAAAATCACTTTTTTTGGAACAACGTGGCAACAACGGCTGAACAATATTTTCATACTGATGGTTCAGCGTCCGGGTTTTCCCAATAAAATATCACTGATATTTTTATTTTCGTTTACAGCCGCTTTTATTGAGGGTGTCCTGCCGTTTCGCCAAAAAACGTTTCGTCAAATTTCATTTCCCAATAATCATTTCGCAATAGTTTCATTTCCCAAAGTATTGTTTGGCAAAGGTATGTCTCGCAATGATTTTGTTTGGTCAAATTATCATTTGGCACAATTTTACTTAGTCAAATTTTATTTAGTCAAAACTTTATTTCGCAAACGTTTTTAATGGCAAAACTTATATCCCAAAAACATGTTTGGTCAAAATTTCACATCGCAAATTTCGAAAATATTTAGGCATTTTCATTTCTACGGGATTAATAATTTAATTTATCGAAGATTTTTTTGCCAAATTTAACTTAAAATTGTCAAATGATAATTTCAGTTTTATTCCCAAGGCTTCAGTTGGACACGAAAAGTTTGCTCAACTTTATTTTTGTCAAATTAATATTACTGGACAAAATTATTTTGCCAAAAAATGTTTCTACAAATTACACCATGCAAAACCACGTTTGACAATAAATATTACAAGGCATAAATGTAATGTAATAATTTTATTAGTATTGTAACAGAAAACTCGTGTGTGACAGGGTCAGTTTAGGTGCGACGACGAGCGAAGCGAGGAGGAGCGTGTTAGGTTGACAGTGAGCAAATGGCGTTTTAAAGTAATTAATAATTAATAGAACATAATGGTCTTGAAAACATAAGGTTTCTTAATAATAGAATGTATCCGGACATGTAAGTGAAATTGTCATCCTTGACATTTGCAGCAGGAGGAAAAAAGTAGGTACGACATACACATTATTTCACACAAATCTTGGACACATAGTATAAAATCAACAAACAAATTTCCAGTGCACCATTTAATTACAATATATTGGGAAATGGAAATTTTGCCTAACAATACCTTTGACTAAATAATATTTGGTAAAATGAAATTTGACCAAGTAAATATTTTGGGAAACAAATACTTGCCAAAAAAAGTTTTGCTAAATGTCAATTTGCGATAAGTTGTTTTGCCAAACGTTTATTTGGGAAATGATAATTTGGGAATAATAGTTTGGGATGTGAAACTTTGGGAAACGTTTTTTGGCGAATCGTCAGTAAACCTTTATTGAGACCTATAAATAAATAAATAAATAAATATTATAGGACATTTTTACACAGATTGACTGAGGCCCACGGTAAGCTCAAGAAGGCTTGTGTTGTGGGTACTCAGACAACGATATATATAATATATAAATACTTATAAACATAGAAAACATCCATGACTCAGGAACAAATATCTGTGCTCATCACACTAATAAATGCCCTTACCGGCTTTTATTACCGATCCCTAAAACAAACGGCATTTTTGATATGCTTGAAAAAAAAAATGTTTTCATGTCAAGGCATTCTTTGGCACCGTTGCAAAATATCATTTTAAGATCGCAAATGTTGAAGGAAATCTGCCGATCTAGTAAATAAAGCACTTCCTACATAATATCAAAGACATATGTAACTCCGTATAGACGGATAAAGTCTAAGAAAAAAAAATCTGTCAAGTGCGAGTCGGACTCGCTCACCGAGGGTTCCGTACAAACTTTCAATAGTTGAATCATCAAAATGTTATTCATAGAACTCTACAGATTTGACTAAATCCCTCAAGACTCAATTTCCCACATAACAAGTAATATTTTAATATACAATTTTATTGTTAGACAATGTCCAAATAAAATCAAGACTATTCGACTTCAATAGTTTACGACTTACGACATGTCGCAAGGACGCTCCTGAACCGACCTCATCATATCAGGAAAAACGCGATGTAGGAAATGAGCGTTCAACATACAGCGACATCTATCGGCAAATTGAGTAAATTGATGCGCGCGAGCTAGTATGGAAGATGATTTTTATGGAATAATTGTTTATTGCGTGAACCGATTTTAACCATTTTGCCTCTATTTGAAAGCAGGTAATTTCATTGTTATTTTGTTAAAAAATACAGGTACAATAAACACCCGCAAGGGTGTTGAAATTTAAAATGTAAATCTGAAAGGTTTTTTATAAATAAAAAAAAAGTTTTCAAGATACGTGTACGATTTTATTTTTCCTGTAATATTCATTATAATTGCCATGTTTGGTGAAAATTTCATAAATTTATGTTGGTAAACTTCGGAGATAAGGGGGGAACGGTATTTTTTTTTACATTTTCCTTCAAAAATCATTTTTTTTTCACAACCAAAAAATTATAAAAAATAGTTTTGATATGTACAATTTGAGCTCTTTCTAACGATACCCCACTTGACCTAGTTACTTGAAATTTTCAGTTTGCCCCCTTTCATTTTGGCCATTTTCTATCATATATATTATTTAATTCAAAAAAAATATATTTTCAAGTTGTAAAGGTTCACAATGTTTATAACTATTCCAAATTTCATATCGATAGCATAAGTAGTTCTCGAGATATTTAACAATGTGACAGACGGACAGACAGACGGACAGAGTCGCACCATAAGGGTTCCTGTTGTACCTTTTTGGTACGGAACCCTAAAAACGTACTTCGAAGTCATAGAGAAAAAAGTACGGTGGCCTAGATGGCATTACACCTTTGGGGAACGCTCGGCTAGATGGCGCTAATATTAATATTTGACATTTTAACACAATATATCATGCTAACAATATGGGTCAAATTGTCAAAACTGAGGTTCAAAGTTTTAAGCTTGTGTCGAGAGATGGCAGTCTATGCACTGTGATTACACATTTTATTTTGACTGTAACTCTATAATACTCGATCCTCTTTGATAATATCTACATACAGCATTTTTTACAATATTTTCTACTAGGTACTGATAGAATGCCTGGAAGAGATTTTTATTACCATTTGAATTGGATTAAGTACTTTTACTCGAGAATTTTCAGGGTAAAATTTTGTTTATTCTATTGACTTCTTTTTACTGTTTTTTTTTCGTCAGCGATATGGCTGCGCTAAATTGATTTGAAATCTAGGCTTCCAGTTCAACCACGTTGTTATTATCTTGCGTGTTATTCAACCAGTAAATCGGAACACAGATAATAAAACTACTAAACCATAGACCACATTAACCTCCTCGGTTATTTTATCGCGGCCTATTTCTTCGTGATTCATTGTGGCCCCTACTGATAACAGGCCTCAATTTCTTTGCTAGTTAATTTATTTTTAACCTGAGGAAATGAATAGTATGAATACATGCATACTTGATGGCTATAATTATGAATAAATCTTTTTTTATGAGGGGGCTGATGGGGTATATAACTATATACGTTAATTGTATTATAATTTTTGCTGGCATGAATCAGAAAGCAGAGGAAAAAAGGTCACGGACTAGAAAATAATGTTTCATGGTAATACAGCATTTTGCACATTATGTTTGGAAACTAATATAAAGTGCTATAAGTTATGCACAGTATACTCTAAAAATATGTGAAAGACTGATGTTACTTATGTATGTAGTTATTACTGTAGTGAGACTGTGTGATGCTCATTTTTAAATCGTTGAAAGCGCAAAAGTAAGCCAGTATCCGTCTTTATTCCTCAATTTACATTGCAATTAATAAATTTGCTAGTTATTGAAACTTCAGTACTCTATCTGGTAATCGATTTTGAATGGTTTTACTGTAGAGTTAGATTTATTTGGCCTATGAAAACAATACGGATTAAATTGTTTTAGACCAAAATATTTCAAATTCAGTAACAAATGAATTTCCCGAATAGCTGTTGTTATTGTTGGTGGCCATAAATAATGTGGAATGTTAGCTCCTGTCAGAATTATCGCCGTTAAATGTTTTAATAGCAGTTCTGGCTTGTTTGGAAAACAAAATTAACGCTTTCAGACAGAAAAAATGGATTTTAGTGTTATTGTTGTTTATGGCAAAAATAATCCTGGTTTACCTCTGCGAATTCTTTGTGTTAAAATGGAACATTTGATTTATCATGATCGTCTTCAGAAATTTGGAAAAGACTCCGTAAATCTTATACTATTATGACAGGACAAGTGATGAAGTGACACATAAACGTTATAAAATAGTTAGGTGATAGCTTTCTTCACATCGATATTTTCGATAGCAATTACATTGCGCGTGACGAATATAAAGGCAATTTATGTACCAACATCGAAATAGATAATATATTACTTAAACCCATTTCTTAAGACGATGACAACGAAGACTTGACAACATATCGTCAACCAATATGATAGTATAAACAAACTAGTATCAATATCAAAGTTTATCTCAAATGAATCTACGAGTACACATATTTTACGTTCCCGTTCCACAAATGTCGGTAATTTACGATTTGACGTTGAGCCAGAAAGATCAAAGATACTGTGGCCTTGGCCTGGACTACAAACTCTATGTCTGATTACGTGTCGATAGAGATTAGCTGTTGCTATGCATTCTCACTGATAAAGTGCTGATAAAAACCATACATTTCATTTTAATTGCTAGATTTTTAGACTAACTAGTGCATTGCCTGAATTTATATATTTTATTTACCCGACATTCTCTAGTCACCTCTCTCTCCTGCTCTCCTCATTTCTATCTGACTTTCCATTTCCATTGTTTGTCTCTTTACCCCATCTTTATAATTTTTCTGTTGCTAGTAAGTAATGATATGACAGTGAGTAGTGATATTAAGATTAAATGTTTTCGGTTTCTTCCATACTTCCATAATTTCCACATGGATGGCTTCTAAGAATCCAGTATACGCTTTAAAATGTTTGAATATTGGCACACCCATTCTGCAGAGTTTTAGGAATTACCGGAAAACCGTTTAGATGAGGAAAAGGATTGCCAACAAGCGGAACAAACTAAACCCGTTATTGATCTTTGGTATTTGGCTCGAATACTCAAAGTTTACAAGACTATATTTTTTACCTGACTTTTCTTGCTGGAATGGAACGTCCAAACTTTAAAAAAAGAAATTGATTCTAAATTTTTATCATAAAAGCCTCTGAAAAATATACCTAAATCCTTAACTTCAATAATGTTAACACCAAATACTTACACGTGTTTCGTAACGTTTTTCACCCAATTTCATCACCATTATGCCATGATTTGTAGTCAACCATACTCGTCTAGTGTAAAAATACTCGATAGTATTTCTATGACGCCAATCAGTTAAAGCCGGGTCCAGACACATTTGACGTCATCACCGTATCCGATCACCGTACCGTATCTGCGTATTGTATCAAGCCCCGTATCAAGTTGTGGACGCCTCCGATTTGCTCCGTATCCGTATCTAAAAAAATTATGTTACTCGCATCGTTTCGTGCGATAATTGTTGATTTTAAAAAGTAGGTAAAACTGGTTGTAAAATTAAAAACGGAAAAATGGGTCACAAGACAATGGAGATATTATGGAGTAGGTATAGGATGAGTGATATTATGGAGTAGGTACTTACATTAAATTCTTTAAGATAGAAAGAGGAAGACCTAAAGGACAAACAATTTAACCATATAATAGAAAAGATTCTGGTCGAGTCGTACCAGAAGGTTAAGGAGTTCAAAGAGTTGATAGAAGACCGGACAAATTGGAGATTGCTCCACCGACAAGAGCAATGCTCTTAAACGTGATGAAAAAGAAAGTCTTTGGATATATTAATCACAGGAAAACTATAGGTACGGTAAACTCGCCTCATTCGGTGACACTGACACGCCTAATTCGGTGATACAAGCTTTGAAGCACTATTCCGAAAGACGATTTTTGGTTGTTTCACCGAATTAGGCGTGTCACCGAATGAGGCGAGTTTACCCTAAACAATAGCAGTAGATTCTCGGAAAGACAATTTTCAGAAAATGTATCTAAGAGAAGACGAATTGTAATTTCACTGATATCTAAAAAAAATGAACTATGGTTTCCTTCCATAAACTATTAAAAAACTATCTCGCACGCTAGATCATTTACAACTGCAACCTTGTGCACCTTTAAGTTAGGTGTTGATGACTTCTTTCGTATCATTTATTTGCTGTTTATAACTTAATGAGTTCAAGGTAAAAGTATGGAAACGGATTATACCGCGTAATCCGTTTCCATAGTTTTATTTCATGAGTAACTATCGCAGTAACCGAAGACAATATTATGAGTTCAGGTTATTTATGGAGTTGAACAAATAAAGGCTTAATACGTTAATTCCCTGTATAAATGAGAAGTTTGGAGTAATTTGTAGCGCCTGTAGTAGGGAACAAAGCCGGCGGATGCAGGCCTCCTTTGTGCGCGCATTACCGCTCTGGGCCCGATTGTGAGCGTGACTTATTGTCCTGCACGGGAATGGATGGGACAAGTTGGCGTCACCTCTAATATTATACGATTATGTTAAATTATACAGTTTTATTGCTGAAAATACGCGCCTTCAACTCAAGTAGTTCGTTATCTAGTAACCTCCTGATATGCCTCTATTAACCCCCAGGTTCGATTACATCAGGTAAATTTAACCAAATTAAGTTATAATGGGTATATTAGGTTTCATTATTCATATTTCGAATATTAGAAGAAATTCTGCGCGGAAAAAGAAGTCATATAATGTATTGATTCCATCATATTCCAAATCCCTTATCTTTCCGCAACTTAACACTTTCGCTACCAAGAACCCGACTGTCGGGCACACCGCTCGTAGAAGCGTAGCCGATTACATGGGTTTCCCCGTATGTAGCGAAAATGTCGTAGCGCCGCGTAGAGCCCGGTTTCGAAAGTGTTAAGTAAAACGACTACTTACGACAAACTTAAGTAAAACGATAGTCACCACTTAAAATTAGTCTTATCAAAATAACTACTTTAAGTTTTAATAAACGCTTTGGTGGGCCTTTAGGCGAAACATGATATCTAATCGAAAATTTAATAACTAAGGTCCACACCTGCCCAAACAGAAATTTAATAAACCGTGAAATCTTTAGAAATCATTTTATCTTATAATAACAATTGTATTCCATAAGTTAGGTAGGATTGCATCACGGGTTTACCTGAGATTAAGAATTCCGTTGAAGTGCAGTCAAGCCCACAAGTTTTATTAGATGAAGCGTTTAAAAAACTCAACATTTCACTTTATGTGTACCTTTGAGGATTGTGGTAAGAATAAGAAAATAATTGACTGTTCTGTTTACGCAAAAGTAAATTCTGATATCTAGAGTCAGGCAACATTGGCAACGATTTTGATAGCCCCAATTTCTGCAAGGGTGTAAACGTCCTAATTTCACCAAAGTTTTACATTAAAAATAACCTTTCCACCTGCAAGGCTGTCAAAATCGGTGCCAACTTATCGTGGCCTACTAAGTATAAAAAAAAATAAGGAGACCCGACTCAAGTGATGTTTAATTGTTTACTGTGCTACCATTCTACTTCTTAGTTGTTTCACTCTTTCTGAACGTAACAATCATTACTCATATATATGTACTTCATCACGCCGCCAATCTTCTTTGCTACCCACCTTCCTGCACTAAACTGAATGAATGAATGAATGATTATTTTATTTGCATAAAACAAGCGTATATACATAGGTGTTCAAAAAGAATATCCACAGCACGATTCTTGTTTTGCCCCGACAGGCGTACAAATATTGTTTACTTATGAACTAAGAAAACTTAACTACGAGTAACTATATACAAGATGTATACTAGTCTTACGCACTATAATTATTCATGCAGTTCTGTATACATATAAAACATTTCCAAAACAGCATAGCTCGCAACAGTGACAATAAATTAATTATATATAAACATTTAATTTGAATTTACAATAAATAATTAGTATTAAATAATTGATTATAATTTACAATTTATTACATATTCATCAATGGAGTAATAACAATTTTCAATTAAATGATTAAACAATGTCTTTTTGAAAACCAATGGGTGTAATTCTTTAATGTCATCAGATAGGATATTGAATAATTTGATAGCCATACAGTAAACGTTTTTCCTGGATAACGCTAATCTAGTCATAGGTAAAAGCAATTTTGTTCCACGTTTGGAGTTGGTTGTGATAATTTCAAAAAACGACATATGTTTCTTAATAAAAATACACATTTCAAAAATATAAAGTGACGGAAGAGGCAACTGCAATATTGAGTATATCTACATGTGTTATAAGGTGTTAAAGTAGCGTTAATGAGATAGAATTTAGCCGACACGCGCATTCAGCCGCGTATAATGAGCGCACGGTGCTTGAGCACCGCACACTTCCTTTTCCCAAGCTCACGTTAATTGATAAACTTAGTCCAATTCATATTTATATATCAGTAGATTAAGCAGGGATAACGTAATATGTGATGCTATAAAAAGGTCGAAAATTATCTGGAAAATAAAAACGATTATTATTAATATTTAGTATTCGCTGCCACTGTTGAAATAGGAAATAATTATCTGGTACGAAAAGGAACAGACTATTTAAAATGCAATTTTCTTAACAAATTAGTTAGATATTTTAATTAAAACCTTGATAGTATTAAAATTAGAAACTGAGAAATTTTCAAATAAAACCTCCTCCGTTTTGTTCCTTTATAACTAGCCAAATGTGTAATAAACACGAAATTCAGAAATTCATGCTCTACGTGTGATGAAATTTTATAACAATTATTAAATTAATCTGTTCGCTTCGAAGGCAGTTATTTTAATACCGTTTTCCTACTCCCGAATCTTTATTCGTCATTTACAGGGTCGTGCACAGATCTTTAAAACTCTGCATAAAGGCCTATTCCCCAAAGCCAGCGTCCGCCGGCTTTCCGCGCATGCGCGCAGTATCGAAAAAACTGAAAACGCATTGTTTGGCTCTGTAACCATGGCAACGCCTTATAACGACACTGCGGGCGTGCGCGAGAAGGCTTTGGGCAGCCGAGCTGACAATGCAAACCTTTGAGTCAAAATACAATACAATACAATACAATACTCTTTATTGCACACCTCACATAGTTTACAAGTAATACACAAGAAACAAAACAACATACAGGAAACAGTGTGAATTTCACGAAAGTTATGCAAGAAAACAATTAAAAACTAAGTGCATGGTCGTAGAAAAAGTATTGTATGCAACGGTGTTTAACTGAGTCAAAAAATACTCGTGGCGTCTCAATAACAATTTTCGGCTTCGCCTCAAATTGTTACCCACGCCACTCGTCTTTTTTGACCTCCTTTAAACGCCTGTTGCATAAAATACTATAAAATAATTCCATTTTCAATTTCAAATTAGGATGAGGTTCTAAAGTACTGGCTGGTTGGAGTCAACCAATCAGAACGCTCCATTCATAAAAGGAAGAGTCCATTGAGATAGTTAATAAAATGGCTCAATATTGCTGGTCCGGCGTATCGTGTGTATCATCATTATTGTAAAATTTAATATCGTAATGCTTTTTAATCACGGAGGTATTAGTTGATTATACTGTAATAATGTTATTACTCTACACTAGCTTTATTATTCTACCCATATTTGATTGCAGACCCGCTATACAATCCTTAGCTTTATCTTGACAATGCATGTTAATTTTTGGATGCTATTTATTTGCTACTTTGAGTTTAAATTTAATCACCCTGAAAACACTGTCACTATTTATATTCGTAACACATGTTTTGTTTCATCTCACAAGTTTATGACATCTTCATACCATTTACTGTCAAGAAAGCAATATGTCCCACACGCACTAAGGGCTAATCACAACAACTACACTTCACAGACTGATTAACTTGCTTGGAGCAAATAAAGGCTACAGACAGAGCTACCGAGACCGAAAGACCCATATGGGCATGTCACCTCACTACGATGCCACTTTTAGAGCAAAAAAATAATATGTATCTCTTGTCTAGAGCTCCCGAGCCCGAAAACCTCTAATGGGCACCTCACCTCACTATGTCCGTCACAGCAAAGCCACTTTCAGAGCAAACTCTTATCTACAGAGCTACCGCCGCTGATAGTCTCTATAGTAATATACTTCATTACTTGACAGCTGCGTCAAATCGTCAATCAGTTATCAAAGACATATAAAGTATAGACAGATAAATACAGAGTACGGTGGCCTAGATGGCATTACAAATAACTGAGGTTCAAAAGTTTTAATCTATATATCTTGCCCACAGAGCTACCGAGGCCGAAAGCCTCTAATTGGTACCTCGCCTAGCCTCCCTCCTAATAGCGACCCTATTGTCAGATCTAATAAATAATGTATCCCTCATTTGTCCACAGAGCTACCGAGGCCGAAAGCCTCTCGGCGGTACCGCAGGCGTCCCCGGTCCCCCAGGTGTGGTCGTGCCCGGCGTGCCCGGCCTGAGTCCCGGCGTGCCCGCCGCCGCGTCCCCCAGCCCCGCGCCGCAGGCCCCCGCGGCTCCCAGCCCAGCGCCGGCTACCACGCCCGGAATGAAGCAGGAGCACCCTAGTCAACCCATGGTGAGTAGCTGGTACACACGAGTACGCAGGCGTTAGGCGTGACCGTGCCCGCCCTGAATCCTGGCGTGCCCGATGCCGTGTCACCGAGCCCCGCGCCGTGTCACCGAGCCCCGCGCCGGCTACCACGCCCGGCGTGATGCAGGAGCACCCTAATCAACCCATGGTGGGTAGCTGGGTACCCACGAGTACCGCAGGCGTAAGGCGTGACCGTGCCCGCCCTGAATCCTGGCGTGCTCGACGCCGTGTCACCGAGCCTCGCGCCGGCTATCACGCCCAGCGTGAAGCAGGAGAACCTAATCAATCCATGGTGGGTAGTCAACTACACGCGGTGTACGCAAACACACGAGTACCGCAGGCCCCCGACCGTGGTCGTACGGAGCACCCTAGTCAGATCCTGGTGAGTCTCCAACTCTCCATACGAGTAGTCTGTGCTGAAAAAAAGTCTTAGAATGTATGAAACATTTCTACCACATGCGTGGTCTTATCGCCACAGAGGTCCGCAGTGGACCGAATCACATACATGATCCGACCTGGGTCTGTACAATCGTTGCTCCGTATCATACCTAGTATCTATCGTTCTTCCGTATTAAACTCTCCACAGAGTGATTATGGTCAACATCTGATGGTTTCGTATATCTAATTACTACTTAGTCATTGGAAAATTTGGAAAAATTGAAATTTCTGCTTACTGTTTCCAAATATGCCGGCAAAATTTCAAAAATTACGTAAAAAATTCAAGGAATATTGACACTCAAGAAATAAAATATAAACATATTACATTAATGACACCCAACGAGTTACGAACCAGTTAAAGTTAAAACAACATGCTAATAGCATATCATTACGTTACATTTATGTTAATTCCCCCAATTATGCTAATCACCCCGCAATTAGTGCTAGCTCTAGATGTAAGAAAATACTAAAAACTAAAGAATACCTGAAGTGCTCAGGCTGCTTAAAAATCTTTGATCTTGTGTGCACTGGAAATGTTACTTTAGCGAGATTTAGATTGATGACTAGTGACAATAAGGTAAATTGGAAGTGCAGTAATTGCCACGAAAATGCCCAGAAAAAGGCAACTTCGTCACCGGCACCAGCAGTTGGTACCTATACTGAGAGCACAGCAAATAAATCACCAGATAACGTAACACAGAGAAAACGCGTTATAACACAAAAATCTAATTCTTATGACATATCTCAAGCTGATATTGGTGATAATATATTGAGCTCAACGCTTAGAGATGGAAGCACATACGAAAGTCCTCGGAGTCTCCCGAGCATATCTACCATGGAATCCTCACAAATTGTTGCCTTGAAAGCGCAAGTTGAAGAACTTACCATTGAATTATCCAGCGCACATAACGAAATTTCTAATCTCAATACTGAAAATCAAGACCTAAATAAACAATTAGAGGATTGTAAGAAAAAAATGTGCGTCTATAATACACTACTTAAAGAACATCCTCAAGGAAAATGTTCCCCTACAAAAAAAATATCGCTAAGTCCGACATCGTCTCTAATGCAGACATCTAATATTGAAGCCGAACAAAAAATAAAAGAGCTAGAAAACGAAATTCAAATCCTGAATAAAAAAATTAGGACATTGCAGATTAAATTAAGTAAGGCGTTAACTACGAATAAGGAAATGAAACAAAACGCAGATGCATTGATAAACAAAAGCGTAATCTACTCTCGCATACACCAGTCAACAAAGACCCTACAAAAAACAATTAAACAATTAGAAAAGGTCAGCTATAACTCTAGTTTTGACAAATATAACCCAGATCTGATAAAACAATGCCCATCCTCGGACCAAAAGGACCTGCATGATGAAAGACAGGACCCTATTATAAAGGTGCCTGAGAAGCCACATAGACACAAGCCAAAACTATTACTCTTATCTGATTTCCACGGATCGGATGTACTACGCCCCCTTTCCAAGTTGCGAAGAAATGACTACGATTTCTCAGCTGACATTATACACCGCGGAACAACGGAACGGGTTCTTGAAAATGTTAGCCAAAAAATAGGTGATTTTAAGAAAAGTGACTGCTTGGTTATAATGTGCGGAGGCAGTGACTACAACATTACACCGATAAGCCAGATCATAAGACTTTTAGATAAAACTGTTAAATCCGCTACACATACGAATGTAATTATCTGTGACATACCGTATTCGATTAATGATTACTCTGAACATTATAATAATTTTGTACATAAATTAAATTCAGCAATTCATGAAAAATTTGACGGTTTGCCGCATGTTTGGCTACAAACTAGCAGTATTTATTTAGGAAAGACAGATTATCAAAATGACGGTAATCAATTAAATTTTAAAGGGAAATCTAAATTAGCACAACATGTTAATAAAATATTGAAAATTGTAAATGAAAAATATTATAACAGTAGCATTTTTTTATGAATAGTGACAACAAACTAGACCATAATAACATATTAGAACACAATGATAATAATGACATTCTCACTTATAAAAATATTTATGTACTTCATCAAAACATCAATGGATTAATTAATAAAGCTGATTTATTATATGTTAACCTACAAGAACTAAACGATTCTGGCAAACAAGTCGATGTAATATGTATTACTGAACATAACATGAAATGTGGCGATGAAGCTCACATAGCTATTCCAAATTATAAATTAGCAGCATACTTTACGAGAGATAACAGGAATGGAGGGTCTTGTATTTTAGTAAGAAATATTCACAGATTCAACATTATCTCTGAAATCACGAAAACCTCTATTCCTAATATCATAGAATGTACTGGAGTTGAATTGATTGATCATAAAATCATTGTTGTTTGTGTTTATAGAGTACCAAAAAACAACTCAGCTACAGTGTCATTGTTTCTGTGCAAACTGAATGAAATATTAAATAAGTTCTGCCAAAACAGCAAAAAGATAATCATTTGCGGCGATTTCAATATAGATCTACTCAAAACGACTGCTCACTCGGTCGATTTCAAAAGCTTAATAAGTAGTTACAACCTTGTGCCAGGAATATCAAAGCCAACCAGACTGTCCAGTCAAACTTGCATAGACAATATAATCCACAATATTAGAGGTAGTAAAGCTGAGGTTTTAGAACTAGCTTTATCTGACCACACCGCACAGCTGTTAAAGTGTCCAGTGAAGAAAACATGTTCCATTCCATACTGGTATGTAGAACAAATAGATTTATCAGAGCAAAACATTGTCAAATTTATAGATTGCCTTAGTAATATTAGTTTCAATGATGTATTTTTATCAACCAATCCAAACGAAGCATTTGATAATTTCTTTGACATTTTTGACCTATTTTATAAATTATGTTTTCCTAAGAAACGATGTAGATTTAACACCACTACTAAGCCTAGATGGATAACAAATGGTATTAAACATTGTAGTAAACGGAAAAGAGATTTGTTGTGGAAATATAGATTGACGCGAAATCCCGACCTAAAAGACAAATTAAAAAGCTATTCCAGACAACTCAAAGAAATCATAAGCAATGCTCAAAGATCCGAAAATGATAGGTACATTGAAAGTTCAAGAAATAAAACAAAAGCTACATGGAAAATTATTAATTCATCTAAGGCCAGATACCCCATCGAAAACATTAAACAAATTGTATCCAATGGAAAGACATTTACTCATCCTAAAGATATTGCAGAGGAATTTAACAATTATTTCATCGATCAAGTTAGTCCTGTTAATCCTCCTAGTAACACTAACAACAAAACTAACTATAAGAAAACAATGACATACTATGCTAACTCCATATTTATGAAACCGACAAATCCTGATGACATAAGGCTAATCATACACTCTCTAAAAAATACGAATAGTACCGGATACGATAATATACATACAAAAATTATAAAAAGAACATGTAACATCATCTCTCCTGTACTCAGTCATATAATAAATTTATGTATTGAACACGGTGAGTTTCCTACCAAACTAAAGATATCCATTGTTAGACCTCTTTATAAAAAAGAGGATAAAGAAGACATGAAGAACTATAGACCAATTGCGTTGATTTCTGTATTTGCCAAAATTATAGAAAAAGTCATATACAACAGTCTATATAACTACTTTGAAAATAAAAATCTGTTTGCAAAGGAACAAAAAGGATTTCGAAAGGAAAAATCCATAAATCTCGCTATTTTTGACTTAGTACAGCAAGTAATTAATAATATGGACAAAAAAATTCCTACGTGTGCCTTGTATATGGACATGTCGAAAGCATTCGATTTCGTTGATCACAATATACTTTTAGACAAACTTTTTGCTTATGGAGTTCGCGGAAATGTTTTCAATCTAATCCGTTCATACTTGACAGATAGGAAACAAATTACACAAATTAAAAGAATATCCTTGACTACGAAGACAGAGGAAATCTACACATCTAGTTTTAGGAATATCTATTATGGGGTACCTCAGGGAAGTGTGTTGGGCCCATTATTATTTCTAATTTATATTAATGATATGCCTAAGGCCACGGTACATCCAATGGTTCTCTTTGCAGATGATAGCACTATTATTTTTTCTGGTCAAAATATAGAATCATATGAAACTGAAATAAATAATACCTTAGATACTATCATAGAATGGCTTGATAATAATAATCTTAGAATAAATCTGGACAAAACCAATATCATGACATTTAAGCAACGAACCAAATCTACTACTTTAAACATAAGTTACAGAGGGCATAAAGTAAATGAAACGGACTTAACAAAATTTCTAGGATTAAGCATAGATAATAAGATGACATGGAAAATACAAACTGACAATATATGTAACAAATTAAGTAAATACTCATACGCTCTATACAATTTAAAAAAAGAGCAAACAAATCGTCACTATTAACTGCATATCATGCTTATGTAACTTCTAATTTAAGATATGGTGTCCTGTTTTGGGGAAACTCCACCAATAAAGAATGTGTATTTAAGGCTCAGAAGAAATGCATACGAACAATCTGTGGTATCCAAGAAGGAGGCTCATGTAAACCATCTTTTAAAAGCCTTAATATACTTACATTGCCAAGTTTATATATATATGAAATGGCCAATTTTGTAAATACAAACCAAAATCTATTTACTAAATTTAAGAGTGTACGACTTCAAAATAAAATAAAGTCTTCGCAAAAAGTACCAAGTAAAACTGCACTTTTGCAAAAAAGTATTCTAGGAATGGCGCACAAAACATACAACAAGTTACCGCCAAATATAATAGCATATAAGGACAAAAGTAATGTTTTCAAAGAAAAACTTAAAGTATTCCTTATAGAGAAAGCCTATTACACTATAAGAGAATTTTTAACTGAATTGTAAATTAAATTAAATTAAAATGAATTGAGATTATTATAATTACCTATTTATTATTATTATTTTTTTTTTTTTTATAACATTACTTTGACATTATTAAATTATTAGATTGAATTGATTGCATGAGATAACCCTGTTTGAATGTTATTGTTTTGATATTTGACTGTGATATTTTAATTAAGTAGTGTAACTATATTATTAATATATTTGTATGCCAATAGGCACGACATAGTGATACTGAAAACAATTATTGAACATCTTGTAACTTACCTATGTTGAACAAATAAATCTTTGAATCTTTGAATCTTTGAATCTTTGAATTATTCCTCATTTGTAATTTACCACTAATTGTCACGTGGATGTCTTTTATTTAATCGGTTATTGTTTTGAACTTTGAATGTCAAATACAGTTTTTTCTCTGATCACCTTTTATTAAAGCGGCAACTTTTATTGAGCTAAACAAAGTTTCCCCTTTTTAGGCTCCGTCTAACAAAAAATGTATGCCTAGCAACCTCAGCCAAGCCGACATGTCGTCACTACTTTTAAAAAAACTTGTATCTTCGTCTGTGAATGAAAAGAAAATTGTAGTAAGTATGTATGGAATGCATATAAACTTACTGCGTTTTCACTTTGAGGAGCAGCGTGAGATACGAGATTTTTAGGGTTCCGTAGTCAACTAGGAACCCTTATAGTTTCGCCATGTCTGTCTGTCCGTCCGTCCGTCCGCGGATAATCTCAGTAACCGTTAGCACTAGAAAGCTGAAATTTGGTACTAATATGAATATCAAATTCGCCAACAAAGTGCAAAAATAAAAAAATGGAAAAAAATGTTTTATTAGGGTACCCCCCCTAGATGTAAAGTGGGGGCTGATATTTTTTTTTCATTCCAACCCCAACGTGTGATATATTGTTGGATAGGTATTTAAAAATGAATAAGGGTTTACTAAGATCGTTTTTTGATAATATTAATATTTTCGGAAATAATCGCTCCTAAAGGAAAAAAAAGTGCGTCCCCCCCCCTCTAACTTTTGATCCATATGTTTAAAAAATATGAAAAAATCACAAAAGTAGAACTTTATAAAGACTTTGTAGGAAAATTTTATACATATAAGTATAAAAAAAGATTATGTAAATTATAGTAAAAAAGTTTATTACTTAATTGAAAATAAAATAAATTTTATAAGTAGCTTACTAAGATGTCCATTTGATTTTAGCACCCAAGAACCCCCCAGTATTTTAATTATTGACAAACAACCTAAATTATAGTTTATTCTACGTCTTCAACAGCAAATTAACAGATTAGCAAGCATTTTCCCCGCCGATGAGTAATGCGAGCCGCTATCTCTTCCGCTTGATTTGGCATTTGTTCCATGGCTGTGAATTAGAGCTAGTGGGCCGATCTCCCTACTTATGTACCTACTCGTGCACCACCGTTGGAACTATAGTGGGACGTGCCATTCACGAAGACGTCTTGACTTAAATCTATCTCTATCTTATCTATCTATCTTTTGATTAATGTTCTAGATGTAATAATTGTAATAAACGGTAACTTAATAGGTATTTTACCTGTTGCTAACTAAATACTTAAAATGTTTTGGTTACCAAAGTAAAAACTAGTATTCATAGTTTAGAAAGTTCTGCATTAGTAACTAAAAGATAAGTTTACAAATTACCCTAAAAATTTAAAATACCTAGGTAATAAACCTCTAAATACACTTTGGCGTGCATTTACTCTAAAATGTAAAATGCCCCCCGTGAGAAGTGTCATCTGAAAATTTTTAATTCGCGCGCTCAACTTCGTCAATTTGAATATGAATTTGCAAACATACGAGTTACGTTTAACTCACAGTTAAAAGTTCAGTTTAGTTCACTCTACACAGGTGAGCAGCCCAGTACCTAACTCCTGAACTAACATATCTGAATCATTATAATGTCTAAAACTGATTTCTGAAGCATATTAAAGTTTAAGGGCCAGTTGCATCAACCACATTTGACAGACACATCATCGTCAAACAGCAGACTTCTATAATGGAACTTCCCATACAATAAAATTTAATGAACGATTTAACGGTGACAGACGGCTTAATGCAACCGGCCCTAAGTCTACGTACTTACTTACGGTTTTATTTTAACCCTTAACACGGCAAGACATGAAGTAATGTAACCATGTATCTCTTTGCGTGTTTTTAGGTATAGTTATGGGTCAAAACGAACCATTTTTCAGAAAAAATAAATGAAAGTATTTTGAAAGTAGGATTTTCAGGACGTCCGTTAAAACGGACATTGCCAGGAATCTCACTGAGTGATGGCTCCAAAGGTAGTCCTAAAAAACGGACAACGCCGTCATAAGGTGTCCAAGAATAAAAATTAAATTATGTATTATATAGTGAAAAAACCTTAAATTATTAAAATAACACACTACTAAATAATTAAAAACACTTAAACAACCATCAGAAGATTAAAAAAGACACATGACAACCCAAAAAACTATTAAGTATATAAATGTTATAATGATATACAATCAAAACATATTCATCCCTTAGCCTAAACCCCAATGTTCTTATCTAATTTATATTTTCTATGGACCAGAGCATAATTCTTCTCGTTTAGTTTACTTATAAGTGAGTTTCAATATTATAACTATTGAAAAAGTAAGGTAGGTAGTCAATAAATACCTTCCCTTCCTGAAATACACGTTTTTTATTTGGTGATTCAAAATGCCACCTTTTATGAAAATGTTAACTAAAACCTAAATATTTTTAAGCTGTTATGCCGATAGTAATATAGTAATTAACATTTAAGACATATTATGTATATCGGTAGGTATACGGAATTAAAAATAATCTCGTTTCGAACTCTTCACAACATCCGTCTGAACAAGAAATTATGTTTTCACGTCTGTCCCAATTGTAACGTGTAAAACTACCCACATTCAAAAATATTTAATAAATCTGTAAGTTTCAAAGCTACGGCTAGTTATACATAAATTACAATTCTTGTAAGTATTAAGACTAAATACGTAAATATTCAAACCATTCATTGTGGTCTCACAGTCTTGACTTTCTTGTTTCTTTATTATTGACGACTGAATTCTGAGCACAGGAAAAGTTAACTTTCACATTAAAAATTACATATTTCTTGATCATATTGGCATCTGGCAACATAGTGGGATCATATTGATTCTCCTTAGCCAGAAATAGAAGCTGATATATAATTTTATGGCGTATATCCATAACATACTCCATGGCTGCAGACTCTTGGTCCTTGGTGTTTGACATTAGGTATGGAAAGCTTTGCCAGAATATAAATGATTTCCTTTGTTTCTACACATGAGAAACTTTACTTTTTTAAGTCTGTTCTGAATTTTGTGGTGAGTCATCCAGCATTTTAAAGACCTAAAGGATCATAATATCTTTTTTATCAGCTTGAAGAGGTTTCATGAGTCAAAATTGTTTATACTGCTAATTAAAGGCGGATTTTGCATTTGCTAATGAAAACCCACGTTATGTAAATTTAGTATTAAAGCATAGTTTGTATTCAGGCCCAGTTAATTATAAATAAAATTAAGAATTTAATAAAAAACTTATTTAACCCATTTATGGCAATGTCCGTTTTCTGTCACTATTTTGATTGCCCATAAGTCGGCACTGTCCGTTTTTTAGGACACGCTAGATGGTTACTTGATTTCCAGTAATATCGGCAATGTCACAAAATTGTGACACGAAATATTTCACAATTTCTGAATATGAAAAAATAAATTATTGAATGAACTCTATACACGAAACTAAAGTTTAACTCGTCTAGTAACAAAATCAACAGAAACAGTACACCTGGATGAACATTAAATAAATGTCATATACAAAGAAAAAGTGACCAAAGCCTCCAGTGCTCCGAGCTGGAATCGAACCAGCGTACTCCGCTTACCGGGCGAATGCCAGAACCACTCGGCTATCGGTCCACGAAAGCAAGGGTCGAAATTTCTAAGTATATGACATTTCCGAAGGCTCGTGGCGCCCTCTGGCCATCCCTGAGGTAGAACAGTATGGTTCGACCTCCTAGCCGAATCAACTCAGGTGATTACAAGCTAGCGAAGAGAGATGGCGCTGCCATTAACACTCTAAGAACAAATTAAATTACTTTCATAGAAAATATTTTAACTTGTTATTTTAAGTAGTAACACTACTATTATGTTCTAAACATTAAATAAATGTCATATACAAAGAAAAAGTGACCAAAGCCTCCAGTGCTCCGAGCTGGAATCGAACCAGCGTACTCCGCTTACCGGGCGAATGCCAGAACCACTCGGCTATCGGTCCACGAAAGCAAGGGTCGAAATTTCTAAGTATATGACATTTCCGAAGGCTCGTGGCGCCCTCTGGCCATCCCTGAGGTAGAACAGTATGGTTCGACCTCCTAGCCGAATCAACTCAGGTGATTACAAGCTAGCGAAGAGAGATGGCGCTGCCATTAACACTCTAAGAACAAATTAAATTACTTTCATAGAAAATATTTTAACTTGTTATTTTAAGTAGTAACACTACTATTATGTTCTAAACATTAAATAAAAGGAGGTCGAACCATACTGTTCTACCTCAGGGATGGCCAGAGGGCGCCACGAGCCTTCGGAAATGTCATATACTTAGAAATTTCGACCCTTGCTTTCGTGGACCGATAGCCGAGTGGTTCTGGCATTCGCCCGGTAAGCGGAGTACGCTGGTTCGATTCCAGCTCGGAGCACTGGAGGCTTTGGTCACTTTTTCTTTGTATATGACATTTATTTAATGTTTAGAACATAATAGTAGTGTTACTACTTAAAATAACAAGTTAAAATATTTTCTATGAAAGTAATTTAATTTGTTCTTAGAGACACCTGGATGAATTAGTTTATATTTTATGACGTCACAAATGCACTTCGCCGCATATTCCGAAAATTCGAAATTTCAACGGTCGCTTGCGCATAAACCGAATGTTGCCTAGTCATGCTATAAGCTCGAAGATGTAGTGTTTTTCTTCCACTTTCATGAACGTATAGCCTTTTCTAGCTAGCACTTAGTGTTTAAACTCTAGGTCACATTAAGTGACTGTACTAAAAAAGTGACAGGAAAGCTTTAAGGGTTAAAGAAACATTGTATTTTATTTTTCATGATATTATTATGTTAAGATGTTGTATATCCATACTAATATTATAAATGGGAAAGTTTGTGTGTCTGTTTATTTGTCCGTCTTTCACGGCAAAGCGGAGCGACGAATTGACGTGATTATTTAGTAACAAGTCATTACTAACTAGGTACTATAATTTGCTTCTCCCTGAAAATATAGGTATTTTCTAGTCTTGAACAAGCCGACATTAGTTGCCACTGTTGCCAGTGAGCTTTTGCACTTTTTTCTATCTCGCTCAGCTAGAGCGTCATAATAAATGTTTTTTTTTTCTAACTACCGCCCGAAATACCACAAAGTTGTGGACAAAAAATAGACCATGATAAATTCCTTGGTTTATAATGAAAATGCATACTCATAGTTCCTCGCGAAAAGTAGTCATAAAATGGGTTATTCACCATTAAAATGACGAACAAACATTTTTAAACACAAAATCAGGACACGTAGCGTTCATTGCGAACCATAAACAAGCCATTGTTATCGCAACCTCGCTGCAAACTTAACTTTTAATTACAGCCGCACATTCATAAATTAACAGACGCGTTCTTCATTTAAAATATTTCAAACTCCGAACCAAGTTATAAGGGGATAACGTACTTACGCGTAATTTGTTCGGAACACGTCAGGCGTTGAGTAACTATTACGAACTCTGTTTATTCTGTTTCGTTTATTTAAAAATGATACTTACCTACAGAGCTGTAAGATCTGGTTTGTAATGAATCATTATTTAATATACGAGCTTTTTAAACTTCGATATGCGTTCAAGTTTCGTAATTTAATATCGCTGGGAGTTTTATTGAAATTAATTTCTTACCTGCTTTTCCCATAGAGCCCGGAAGTTTTTTCAAATTATGCTTTTATGTTTTTTTCCACAATGTTATGAAATTGTAAGTATGATTGACGTAACAATTGTGCTAATAGATAAGCTAGCTTGTTATGGTGATGTAAAGAATTTCCTATTTAGAGTATTCTATCTAATAATATTTATCGTCTTAAATTCATCTTCCAAGGAAAACATTAATACTTATACGAATTTTAAAACAAATAAGAGCCTGCCTATTAATTTTCTTATCACCAAATTGTTTGTTCCGTCGAGGAACAGAGATTTTTAGTTTTAATTTCTTTTCTTGATATAGTTAAATAGTTATTTCATTTTCATACATACAAGGCAACACAATTTTGAAAGAATACTTGTTTCCATGTATATGTAGCACAGTTTTTTGGAGCTGGCAATTACAGAAGTCCCAAAGCGACTTTCCGGTGCCCCACCACGCCACCTGGCGGATATATAAAAAAAAACTCTCTCTTCGACCGTGCGAGCGCCATGATCTGCGCTCCCGTTATTACGAATTAAAAAATAGTTATCGGTGCACCGGCGCGACATAAACGTGAAAATTGACATTCAAGTGATATCAAAACCCAGTGACCTAAGCTTCCGTTTATATGTGACAATCGTTTTAGTGTGAGGATTTTCCCAAAGTGTTTCCACGTGGCCCCACAAGCGCCTCTGGACAAATGTAAGTAGCCTCACCAATTAAACGCCGCTACATATAGTTTTTTGATCCGTTCGATCCGGATTTTTCTTTCTCACGTTGTGTTGCCCGTGTATTTTGCGGTATTACGTACCCATCATTCCAATTACATACGTTTGTAGTTCAATTTTTCATTGTAATTTCCGCCATCTTTGCTCACGGCAAAATGGTACCGAATCCTACAGACGGTGTCGAAACCGACACATCGTGTATGACACAAGATTTATTCGAGCGAGATCTAATTCTCGACGAATTAAAACGAACATTACAGTTCGCAGCAACGAATATAGAACAATTTCGTTCAAGAACTTCCGATTTAACAGCGCACCAGCGAAAGTTTACCAAAATTCAAACTAAGATCGAAAAGGCATTAATTAAGTCTAATAGCTTCAACAAAGAAGCCAACATTAAGATTCGAAATGATTTCAACGATTTATATTACGCGATAGTTACGCATTTAAATAACCTAAAGGAGGTAGATGTAGAAAAGCGGCGAGCGAGCCGCATTCCTGTGCCTAGCCAACACGACACGTTTATGAACGACCGTCGAAACTTGCCTAAATTGTCGCTTCCTGAATTTCACGGTGAACCTACGGGCGGGCCCGCCTTTTTCGACTTATTTCAATCGTTGGTCCACAACAACAATGCCTACACTGACGCGGAAAAGTTTAGGTATTTACTACTTTCGGTTAAAAACGAACCATTTAATTTAATTAAATCAATTCCCATAACGGAAAGTAATTATTCAATTGCGATCGATGTTCTAAAATCCCGTTATGACAACAAACGCATTATTGCGTCACAACATCTAGATAAATTATTCGATATCGATTCTTGTTCCGCGCGCTCATCAGTTGTTGCTATGCGAAATTTGCTTAATGTTTACCACGAAAATATTAAAGCACTTGAAGTTTTGGAGTTTCCGGTTAAAGAATGGGACTTCGTTCTGTTAAATTTATTATTACGTAAAATTCCCGTTAATACGCGAAAAGAATATGAACGTTCTTTAACCAACACAAGTGAAATACCTAAAGTCCAAACCTTAATAACATTCTTAGAGCGCGAACTTACGGCGGAACAGATGATTACAGTTTCCCATATACAGTCCACAAAAAATAATTCCTTAAGTACAACAAATAAAAATAATTTAATTTCAAATCAAATTACACCTAAACGGGTTTTAATTACGAATACGTCAGACCAAACTCGACCGTATTGTATTGGTCGAAGCTATTGGTGCATGTTCTATTCGGTAGGGATGTAGTAGAGTTTAATAAATGAAACACATGTTGACTCTCCAAGGCATCAATATGTAATGTCGATTAGAATACAGATAGAATAAGCTGATCATTATGAGTAATACAGTTTCCATATATAAAGCATCTAGCCTACTTAATCTAATTAGGTATGCTTACACATCACACCTTCCCCCTATTTTTTTTTTTTTTTTTTTTTTTTTAAAAAAAAATATTACAAAAAAAAATCATGTTTAACAAACTTTCAAATTAACCTACAATAAAAATACAGGTCAATCACTTTTATGTGTTATTGTATAATACGACACGCTCATAATTATGGTGAGGTGATTACTCTCTTAGGTTACGATAACAATAATATAATGAAATGTGACGCACACCTGGTGCACCGATGAGTCAATGATTATGACTAACTTATTACTAGCATAACTCGTTACATAAAATAAGGAATAGTTCTATTTTTATGGATTACATTTTGTTTATTTCCTATAGAAACTTTTACATTAACATCCATGTCTTCAATAACAGAGTATGGACCTAAATACACTGGGTCCATTTTTTCACGTCCTTCTTTTTTCACTAATAATAAATCGCCTATTTTATACTTAATTGGATTACATGTTTTATCATATCTTTCTTTTCTTAACTGCTTTGACATAATTAAATTATTTCTGGCGTCTTCCTGAGCCTTTTGCAATCTATACCTTAAAGCTATCGGATAATCATCGAAGTTATACACAGGATCTATATTATTATTAGTTATATTAGTTGGTAAATTACAAAGTTTTCCGAATACTAATTCGAAGGAGTATACTTAGTTTCAGAATGCATAGTCGTGTTATAACTGAAGCACCAGAATTGAAGCCAGTTGCTCCATTCGTGAGCCTGGTTATCCGTCTGGATTCTGAGGAAAGCTCCCAGGGCCTTATGAGAGTTCTCCAAAGAACCGAGACTCTCATGGTGATATGCCGTGGATTGTATCTGATTTATTTTTAACAATTTACACGTATTTCGCATAGTTGAAGAAATAAATTCAGAACCTCGGTCTGTTGCTATCTCGCGCGGGATGCCGTAATGTAAAATAAAACCTTCAACGAATGCTCGCGCGACCGTTTCGGTCTCTTTATTGGGTAATGGGTAAGCCCATACGTACTTAGTGAGCTCGCACTGTATCGTCAATATGTAACTATACCCGTTGTTATCTTTAGTTAAAGGGCCAACTAGATCTAGATACACTTTTTCACATGCCGATGTGGCTGTGGTAGTAATAGACATCGGTTCTTTTATGTGTTTATGGAATTTTTGCTTTTGGCATTTATCGCATTTTTTTACAAAAGCTTTTATGTCATTTTCCATGCTTGGCCAGTAGTAGTGACGTTTTATATTATTCGTCATCCTACGCATACCCGCGTGTCCGCTAGTGGGTAAGATATGAAAATCATTCATGATGACTCGCCTGTCATCTTTATTCTTTACTTCTTTTGCACCCTTTATAATACATAGTCGTGGCCCGGACCACTTACTTATATTTTTTACATGTTGAGCTAGCTCTTTGATAATCTTTTCATTGTCTTTGTTTTTAATAACGCATATTTCGTTAATGTTTATAATATTGCAGAAAGCTTCCAATTCCCTCATGAAGAAAGCTCGTTTCATACATGATAGGGATACTGGTGCAACGCTAATAAGTGACAATGAGGGTGTATATACAAACGTATTGTTTCTGCTATAAATACAATCATTCATTTTCGCACACTTGCGATACTCTTCTGAATTAAAACTTAATTGTGTTGAATTGTTAGGTTTTTTAGAATTTCGGCCACGTTTGGGTGATCAATCCAACCGTTTTGGAAATCCGTAGTGCCGGCATTTTTTTGCCTTTCTTTCTCTTCCATTCGCTTCTTTTGCCCACGTGTTGTTACGAACATAACTCTTTCACTCATGTCTTTCAGCTGTTCACTAGTTATCTCAACCCTTGATAATGCGTCTGCAGCCACATTATCTTTACCTTTCAAATACTCTACCACAAAATCGTACTCCTGTAAATACAATTTGAACTTGGTTAGGCGGCTGGAGGGATCCTTCATGTTAAATAAATAGACTAACGGCCTATGATCCGTAATTACTCTGAAACGTCGTCCAAATAAATAAGGTCTGAAATATTTTATTCCCCACAAAATAGCTAAAAGCTCTTTCTCAATGGTGGGATAATTTTTCTCCGCTTTGTTCAGGGGTCTACTGGCGTAAGCAACAGGTAAACCATCTCCGTTTGATAAAACGCAGCCTATCGCTATCCCTGACGCATCGGTGTGTATTCTAAACTCGTTATCTTCTGAAAAGTTAGGATATTGTAGCAATGGTGGGTTACTCATTGCTGTTTTTAGGGTATTAAATGCATCTGAACATTCATTAGTCCATACAAAGTCTACGTTTTTTTTAAATAAATTATTTATTGGCTGAGCTATTTCGGCAAACTTCGGAATAAATTTTCTGTAATAGTTCGCAAACGCTACGAACCTTCTAGCTTCATCTTCATTTTTTGGAGTTGGATAATTTTTAATCGCTAAAATTTTGCTTGGATCTGGTTTGATTCCATCTGACGTAACTAAATGGCCTAAATATAAAATTTCCTTTTTTAGAAACGTACATTTTAGTGGGTTAAGTTTAAAGTTGACTTTCCTCAGCCTCGAAAATACGTCTATTAAATTTTTGCTATGCTCCTGAAGATTTCGTCCCATGACGATAATATCGTCAAGGTAAACGATACATTGTAAGTAATTCAAACCCGTCATTGCAACTGTCATCGCTCTGCTAAACGCACTAGCACTCGTTTTTAGACCCATTGGGAGGCGCTTCATTTGGTAGTGCTTATCAGCCAAAAATGCCGTGTAATGCCTACTCTTAGGGTCGAGTTTTACTTGATAGTATCCTTGATTAAGGTCCAAGGTGCTGAAATAAATTGCACCAGACAGTGAATCCAATATCTCGGTAATATTCGGTAATGGAAATTTGTCATTCTCTATACGCTCGTTAACTTTTCTGTAGTCAATTACGACCCTCCATTTCTTTTCCCCGCTGGAATCTGCTTTTTAGGTACTATTAACAAAGGACTAGCCCATTCCGAATAGGACTCTTCGATTATGTCATCTCGTAACATTTGATCGATTTGTTTTTTAATTTCCGCTTTTTGAGAGTGAGGCAATCTGTATGGCTTACTGTAAACTGGAGATTCATTAGGCTTTAAATGGATTTTTTGTTCGTAAAGGTTCATGGTATTCAGCTTATCACCTGGTAGGTGAAAAATATCGGCAAACTTAGCGCAAATACTTGAGATGCTGGCGTTTTCTTCCGAATTTAAATAATTCAATTTTAACAAAGAAAGCAACAGTTTCACTCTTTCGGCGTTATTTGGACATTCATCAAAATTAAGAACGTCAAATTCCTCCAGTCGCCTAATTTCGGGAGTAACACACTTAATCCTCACAACCTGCTCTCGCGTGTTCAACAGTTTAACAGTCAAATTACCATCCGTACTTCTAGACAAAGAATTTGCTATGAAAATACCCTCGCATACTTCGCTGGCATAAACAACAAAATCTCCCGCGACATTAATGGGAACTTTTACAAAAATTTCACTTCGCGAAGGTAACTCAATGAATGATTGTTCGTTACTGCTATGTGTAGAGTAAACGCGTACCGGTATAAAGGATGTGCGGTTACCGTTTTTCAATTTCAAAACGTCCGTTTCAAAATCTATATTGCCTCTATATTTTTTTAAGAAATTCTGACCCAGGATCCCGTCCGCGTCAACCGGTAAATTTTCAAAAACATGAAATTTGTGACTAAATGATTCATTTGTCTCATAAAATAAATCGAGATAGCTGTAACCAACAGATGTAATTACACCGCCTAGCCCATTTACGTTTGTTGTGTGTGGGTGAATCATCGGAGCTGTTGGTCTTATCGAACCATGTTTGACTGCACTCAATGACGCTCCGGTGTCCAATAGCCATGTCAACGACTTTCCATTTACGTGAAGCTGAACTGAATTCACGTTACCGAAGGCCATAATATAAGGTAAGGTGTTAGTTACGAAAAAACTGAAGATCAGACGATCTGGCTGGTGACTCGTTCGTGTCATTGCACTCACGAGCCGTGTTTACGTACTGCTTATTATGGGGCTTACGGGGTCCGAAACCGTTACCATTATGCCCGTAGCTCTTACGATATCCATGGCCGCGTAAACCACCCCTGAAAGCGCCACCGCCTCTGCCTCTGGGCAAGTAGGAAGCGCGTCCTTCGGTTTTCCTGTACTCGTACTGCGGGTGTCTCGCTGCACCTACCCTACTGTTGAAATATACATTTCCACGACCCGAAGCTATTTGGGCTCTTGCACCCCTACCGCGCACCGCGAACACCTGTTCTGAGGGTGTTGGTGTCATCGCAATCTCTTCATCCTTAGCACCCTGTATTGCGTCTTTAAGAGACGTGTAATTGCGAGCCGATATTACCGTACTTAACCGGTCATTTCGCAAACCACTGGTAAATCTGTGAATAGCCTGCCTTTCATTAAGGGGTTTTAGAACACTGTAAGCACTCGAATCACCATTGGCTTGTGAAATTGTCAGCTTGACAAAAATATCCTCTAAATCTCTACCGAACTGCTCTATACTCTTTCCCGCCTGCCTAGCCGTCTGCAACTGTTTCTGCAAAGCGGTATCCGACCTCCGAGTTAGCAGATGAAGTTTCATATCTGCAATTAAACTCGCTACTGTGGTATAGGTACCTGTTAACCGCAGTTTTGCATTGTAAGACAAACGTGTTTTCAAAACGAAATTTATCAACACCGGGATGTCAGCTTCGACTATCATTGTCCCATACAACTCTATGGCGTCGATTAATTGCAAAGAAACCTTTTCAGTATCATCCATGACGGGCAAAAGAGAGACTGCCGTCTTCAAGTCGAAATTCGATTTGGAACCCATGTTTGAATTAATTAATTGTTGCGATTCCCCGAACAGTTGCAATATTTTAGCATATGCTCTTTCGACTTCCGCAATATACTGTTGTACCTTATTGTCGAGGGGCACTTCCCCCTTTTCTACCTTTGAAATATAAATCTCTAAATAGGCATTATACTCGTTATAAACCGACTTTGCTTCCGAAAATTTTTCCTGCCCTAACTTCTCGCTTCTTCTAACTGGCCCAAGCTTAAGCAAATATTCCTTAAAATAATTAATGCGCTTATAAAATTCTAAAACATCTGGCATAACTATAACGAGCCTTAAGCTAATATAACGCCACACGATAAGGTCTACAGTCCATAGGAAAATAATTCACTACACTTACATGATTTTCCGGCAGGCCGATGAAAGTCTTTGTCACTTCACTACACTTACATGATTTTTCCGGTAGTCCGATGAAAGTCTTTGTCACTTAGTTCGTGGTAGGACACTCACACTGCTTTGCCGATCCGCAGCGCTCCAGGAATCCCCACGACAGCCGCTGCCCGCCACCTTAGACGGACGCACGCCTGCGCATCACCATAGCAGCCGCCTGGCGCTCGATCTTCTGCGTCAGACACTTGTGGATCCTTTTCCAGACGAGATAGACGAAGATAACGGTGATCATCACTCCCATAGCCATCGTTATGTATGATTGCCCATCCGCGTGGCTGATGTCCTGACTCGTCCTGGCGCTATTGCCCTGACCGGCCTGAGCTATGATGACCTCTTCCTTCTCCACTCTAGACACAGTTTTCCCCATCTTGAAAATAGCAAACCGACGAAATGCTGCAGAGAAGCCTTAGTGGTCGTAGTTCCTCAACACGCTGACACGCTTTGGCAGGATCGCCATGTATTGGTCGAAGCTATTGGTGCATGTTCTATTCGGTAGGGATGTAGTAGAGTTTAATAAATGAAACACATGTTGACTCTCCAAGGCATCAATATGTAATGTCGATTAGAATACAGATAGAATAAGCTGATCATTATGAGTAATACAGTTTCCATATATAAAGCATCTAGCCTACTTAATCTAATTAGGTATGCTTACACATCACAGTATGTCGATACGAATAAGGTTCGATCTTGCGTGAAGTGCAAAGGCTCGCATGCCCTTCACAAATGTTTGGAGTTTTTAAATTTGTCTACTAAAGATAGATTCACATTTGTTCAAACAAATAACATTTGTTATAATTGTTTATGTTCCGGACATGACTTACGTAATTGTAAATCAAGTTTTAAGTGTCGTAAGTGCAATAAGAAGCACCACACCTTAATTCATTTAGATTCGGACCTTACGCGTACGCGACCCTTCCCGGCGAACAATGAAGCCGCGGAACTAGTTGCCGTCTCGCTCGCTCTAACGGAGCAGTCGCAGCCCGGCGCGGGCGCTGTCCCGAGCCCATCAGCTGTTCACGGCGTGAATCAAAATAATCTAGGTTTAGGTATTGAGCCTCATACGGTGTTACTGTCAACTGCGTTGGTTGACCTTTATTACGAAGGTAATAAAATTGCTACAATTCGTTGTATGTTAGACGGGGGCTCACAAGCAGCTCTTATTACTGAATCGTGTATGCAACGATTAAATTTACCGCGACGAAATGTCAGCGAGCCGTTGGTAGGTGTCGGTGATTTACCGCTCAACCCTAGGGGTACCTTCGTGTGCTCAATTTCGCCCAAGGGCAAACAAAGTCCAAGTATTCCTTTGGAGGCTACTATTTTGTCAAAATTAACCCGTCAAATGCCTAGTGTACCACTAGCACCGTACGGGGAATGGCCTCATTTGCAAGGGCTCGCTCTAGCCGACCCTGAATTTCATAAACCTCAGCCGGTTGACATGATACTTGGCGAGGACATTTTCATGGATGTCATTCGCGAGGGTATAGTCAGGGGTAAACCTGGCACACCCACCGCAATCAATAGTGTATTTGGTTATTTACTAGGGGTAAAGTCAACTTTACTTCTAATATTTCGACTCCACGCCATACTTGTTTTACGTCGTTCGACAACGACAATCTCGAGAAGTTTTGGGAGCTGGAGTCAGTTCCAGAGATGCGGAGTTACACTCCCGAAGAAAAGCTATGCGAATCCTTTTTCCAAAAGACGCATACGCGCGATGAGACAGGGCGATACATAGTTGCTCTGCCATTCAAGCCCGATGCACCGCCCCTCGGCGAGTCTCGGCAAATTGCTCTAGCACGTTTCCACAAACTGGAATACCGTCTAGAACGAAACCCCCAGCTGAAGGCGGAGTATCACGCGTGCCTCCAGGAGTATGTGGATCTTAACCACATGGAGCTCGCGGACGATAACCCCCCCGCTGGCGCGAGTTATTACATCCCGCACCACTCGGTGTCGGTAGGTACCGTTACTTTCGGTATCAGTAGTTCCCCTTATCTCGCCTTGCGCACAATTAAACAGCTCGCGCATGACGAAGCCGAGCGTTTCCCGCTCGCCTCGCCAGTCCTCCTAAATGACGTGTTCGTCGACGATGTGGTGACCGGCGCAGATACCTTAGCCGAAGCCCTCAATCTGCAGCAGGAGCTGATAGGTATTTGTGCCACGGCCGCGTTCGAATTGCGAAAGTGGCAAAGTAACTCGCCAGCCATTCTCGCTGCCACGCGACCGACAGAGTTTCATGGTGAGCGGCGCGAAAATGTTCATTTTGCCGAAATGGAAAATGACAAAGGGGTCAAGGTCCTTGGACTTCAATGGAATCCAAGATCTGACGCATTTAGTTTCAAAGTTCAAAGTTCTTCGCAGGCCTGTACAAAGCGGGCGATTCTTTCCGAAATTGCAAAAATTTACGACCCCCTCGGGTTATTATCTCCGGTGACATTGTTTGCCAAACATTTAATTCAATTGCTATGGTTAGCCAAAATTTCCTGGGACTCAGAACCCCCTATCGATATTATTAACTCATGGACGAGTTTTATTAACGAGCCTATCGCAAATTTCTTTTCCTCGTCATATTTTCAATACTGACGACTTCGATTCAATCGAAATTCACGGATTTGCCGACGCAAGCAAAATTGCATACGCAGCATGTGTTTATATACGTCTGACGGACAACACCGGGCGAGTTCAAACCTATTTAGTCATGGCTAAAAGTCGCGTTGCACCTCTTCGGGTATGCCTTACTATACCTAGAATGGAATTGATGGGTTGTGTAATCCTATCAAAATTAATTGAAAGAGTTATGCATCTTTACGGTGGTCACATTCACCCCGATCAAGTGTACGCATGGTCTGACAGTTCCGTCGTGCTCGCGTGGCTTCAGTCACCCCCGCACGAATGGAAAACGTTTGTCTCGAACCGCACTAGTGAGATTTTGTCCCGTGTCCCGGCGCGCTGTTGGCGTCACGTCCCGTCAGCTGATAACAGCGCTGACCCGGCGTCTCGCGGTCTGCTCCCCGCCGCGCTCGTACAAAATGACTTGTGGTTCCATGGTCCTACATGGCTCCAACAAAGTCGCGACTCCTGGCCTATACCAAAACCGGTGGTAAACACGAACGAGGAAAAACGCAATACACATGACTCGGCAAGTCTTAGTTATGCATGTGTGTCCACATTGCCTCCTTCCCCGGACGACGACACTCTTATAACGCGATTTTCGTCGCTAGGTAAATTAGTTCGCGTCACGGCAGTCATATTTCGTTTCTACAATAAATGCAGGAAACATAAACAAACATTCCCAAAGTACGTCACCGTACCAGAGTACAATTTTGCATTAAATCGACTAATATTGATTACACAACAAAAAGTGTTCGAAGACGACATTAAGAGGATTTCGTCAAATAAACTTCCGTCAATTCGTTTGCGGCGTCTCACGCCCATTATAGATAGGGATGGTTTGTTACGCGTCGGCGGACGTATTCACAAATCACTTTTACCTTTTGAATCAAAACATCAATTGATTTTACCTAAAAGACATCCTCTTACAAATCTTATCATTGACGATGCGCATATAAAGGAACTACATGCCGGTTCGCAGTGCGTGCAAAACTCGCTCTTACAGCGATACTGGATTATCTCTGGTCGTGATATTGTTCGCCTCCGCGTACATCGTTGTATCAAATGCTTCCGCGCTCGACCGACTCGCTGCCAGCCGCGCATAGGAATGTTACCCTCGGTTCGGCTACGCCCCGCACGTGTGTTTAGTAAAACGTCTTGTGACTTTTGTGGGCCATTCTACGTACGCGCTAATAAGGTTCGTAATGCAAAAATAATAAAATGTTACGTTGCAGTTTTCGTATGTATGAGCGTTAAAGCTGTACATCTTGAGTTAGTTTCCGAACTTTCCACGGAAGGTTTTTTAGCTGCGTTGCGACGTTTCACGTCCCGTCGAGGATATTGTACGGATATATATACCGATTGCGGACGTAACTTTGTTGGTTGTAATAATTACCTTCAAGAGTTATATATTTTTTTACGTAATGATTCGGTCATGAGTGCCCTTAATCAACAAACTTTAAAACAAGGATTAACTTGGCATTTTCAACCACCTTATGCTAGTCATTTCGGTGGATTATTTGAAGCAGCTGTTAAGAGTTTCAAAACTCATTTACATCGCGTAATAGGTACACAAACGCAAACATATGATTGTATGCACACTTTGACGTGTCAAATCGAAGCTGTATTAAACAGTCGTCCGCTCTGCGTTCTAAGTTCGGACTCCGCGGATCCTTTACCTCTTACGCCGGCCCATTTCTTAATCGGTGAGCCCTTAACGGCCCTACCGGACGTTTCTCTGATAGACGAGAACCCTAATCGTCTTACACGTTGGCGCTGGATACAGCAAGCTGTCCAGCATTTCTGGCGTCGATGGAGTCGTGAATATCTCCATCAACTGCAACAAAGTACAAAGTGGCTGCAAAACCGCGGTCCCGCCGTTCGTGAAGGTACTGTTGTTGTGGTATGCGACGACCACCTGCCGCCGCTGCAGTGGAAACTCGCGCGCGTTCATGCTGTCCATCCGGGCAGCGATCAAGTTATTCGCGTCGTAACATTGAAAAGCGGGAACACGTTGTTCAAACGACCTGTTGTGAAGGTCTGTCCCTTACCTTTAGAATAAACTTATACAATCGTTACGACTCTTAATGTTAAGTTAAATATAAGTTTCATAAAATATTTTGGTATACTTTCGTATGGTTTCTTTTTTTATTTTCTTTTAAAAGTCACTCCGTGTCTTTTAAGGTGAGCGGCATGTTCCGTCGAGGAACAGAGATTTTTAGTTTTAATTTCTTTTCTTGATATAGTTAAATAGTTATTTCATTTTCATACATACAAGGCAACACAATTTTGAAAGAATACTTGTTTCCATGTATATGTAGCACAGTTTTTTGGAGCTGGCAATTACAGAAGTCCCAAAGCGACTTTCCGGTGCCCCACCACGCCACCTGGCGGATATATAAAAAAAAACTCTCTCTTCGACCGTGCGAGCGCCATGATCTGCGCTCCCGTTATTACGAATTAAAAAATAGTTATCGGTGCACCGGCGCGACATAAACGTGAAAATTGACATTCAAGTGATATCAAAACCCAGTGACCTAAGCTTCCGTTTATATGTGACAATCGTTTTAGTGTGAGGATTTTCCCAAAGTGTTTCCACGTGGCCCCACAAGCGCCTCTGGACAAATGTAAGTAGCCTCACCAATTAAACGCCGCTACATTGTTTAAAAGAATTGAAGGTCTGTAAAAATATAAATCAAATTCTACAAACAAATAAAAGCACACACATAAATATTTTTTATTCATTACTTATTCAAATAGAATAAAATAATATCTAGGACATAAATCCGTTAGTCACATATTTACGCGCGTCCTCTAGCAAACAATTACAGCATTATTAAATAAACAATACAACAACCTTACGTATTTAATAACAAACATTTGCATTTTCAGTCACTATCAGATATAACTAAGCGCCCGAGGTGGTCACAAGTATCTACACACACATGTATTGTCAAGGCGTGATTAGATATTTTGACGACCCCGCGCGCTCCGATATATGTGACGGCGACTGCCTAAACTGGTAACCTCACAGCGTTCACACGTGGAACAATATGCGAGGTCCTTGGCTGGCCTCGGCCGCTTTACCGATGTAAGTGTCCGGGGAGGTCAAGAGCGGAGATTTCATTTTCTTTTCTAGTTTCATGTGTTTTCATAATGGAATCTCGAACTTCAAGATATGATATATAATCTTTTTATGTAACACAAGTTTTCTGCTCATAATTTCTTATAGAATAGAATATAATAAGCAAGCTTGCAAGGCGGAAAAACGCTAAGCGATGAAGAGGGTAGCCCTAGGAAAAAATCCATTACCTGCATTATTTTCAAGTATTTAAAGCTGTAAAAAGTAATTTATAAAAGTTGTTTAAACGACTTTAACTATGCAATAGGTCTTAGCTACAGCAGGTGCAGCCTGGCAAAATAGGGTAGTAAATAATAGAGGCTCCACCGTCTGTAAACCGTTATGTGAAAATTATTGAGCCACTTTTGTATGAAAACAGTAAGTGTTGCTATGATAAAAAAAATGTTCCATATTTACGCTATTTTGGCAGGCTGTAGACTTGAATTTATAGTTTCAAAACTTTAAGCATCAATAACTTTTCACAGATCTCTCGAAACTCATACTTATACTGCCAATACTCAACTTTGTTAAAAATTCAGTTCGTGGAAATTCACACACGTTTTGTTTCAACACCAACCAAAGTAGGACGCCCTAGTGTTGCGGGTCTCCCCAACGCGTTACGACATAATCTAAAAATAACTAGACAAAACGACTCGTCACACAAAACCACATACGTAAATACTACATTTTTCGCGGGAACTAACGTTTTGCTTAACAAAATAATGATGCAGTCGCAGTAGGTATGTTTTGTTCGGCTTAGTACTGAAATGAGATGCGCTTGGGTTGTCCTTTCGTAACGTTCTCTGTTTTTTAATAATACGTAACGTACACTAAATTCCTTACTTTTACACCCTAAAGGCCTAAACCAAAAGAAATTAGCAATTTAACAAATTTTCTGTAAAAAAAAATGCGTTTCGATAAATTCTTACGTTACTCTTTTTATTAAAATTTTGCCGCACACCTACAGTGCCTGCCATAGTTATTCTTGCACACTAAAAATAAGAAACTTGTCCACAATTAAAAATACTTACATTTATACCAATACATACTAGATTTATGGCTTATGACTTATTAGATTTATGGCTCGAAAGTGACACTTAACGCCAATCTACAAATAATCGATGGCAAAATGCCTTTTTTGTGGCGCCATTTATGTGTGGTGTAGTGTATGCGCGTTCTTAGGCGGTCGCGTTTTAATGTATGGGATGGTATGATCTTCTTATATTTAATCTATGCCAGCTGACTGAATCTTTTAGGACGGATGCTTCGTACGAACTTGTAACGGATATTTCGAAACACGTGTGTACCTCTATTTGTTTAGGAATTCGCAGCTCATTGAGCATTATTTGTTCACAGGCGCCAATGCCTTTCTACGCCGGCGACCCCAACAGGTTCCCGACGACATGGCAAACCGACCCGTCACAAGGTAATTACACTTTAAACTCATTAATTTAACAAAAAACATTGCCTCTAAACCTTTGAAAATTTCTCAAAGGTCTCTTACCTTTCACAAATCCATTGATGAGCTCTCTGTTTAATCCTAGCCAGTGTCCGACATGTGTAACTTATAATACTCATGTTTCTTCAGGTTGGCAGAACCAGTTCATCCAACAGCTTCCAACACAAACCGGTCAGACTACCCTCGACTACCAGGGCAACCACACAGCGTACGCCACGTCGCCGCACTACCAAGCCAACACCACCTACACCGTCCAGAACGTCGCCACCACCTTCGACGTGACCAACAACACGTACTACCAGGCGGGCGTGCAGGCCGTGCCGGCCCAGCGGCCGCCGTCCACGCGCGCCTACACCCCCGTGCCCTCGCCCCGCGCGCCGCACTACCCGGAGTACCAGCAGCAGTACGCGCAGCAGGCCACCACGCCAGGAGTCACCGGCGGCAACGACTCCCGACCCGCCTCCGCAGCCTCCTACCAGAGCGCCGTCCCGACCACTTCCGCGCCCGTCTACACCGTCAGCCAACAGACCTACGAGCGCACAGACTACCAAGAACACTCGGACGAGTACAGCGGTGAAAATGGCACCGGAGAATCCAGCAACGACACGGAGAGGCAAGAGAACACCCCGAATGGACAGCATTCGGGAAACGCCGAGCCTGGGTACCTGCAGGGGAGCAGCGGTCCGCGAGCTTCACTCGATTGTAGCGGGTACCCGGGCGGCTATAATGGCGGACACCAGTACAGGGAGAACGGACAGAGCCAGCAACAACAACAGCAGCAGCAACAACAACAACAACAACAGCAGCAGCAGCAACAACAGCAGCAACAACAACAACAGCAGCAGCAACAGCAACAAGACTGGCAACAGCGCCAATGGCAGCACAACCAAAGAATAAACCAACAGATGCAAAATCAACAATTACAGAACCAACAAATGCAGACTCAACAGTTACAAAACCAACAAATGCAAAATCAACAAATACAAAACCAACAGCAGATTCAGAATCAACAACAACAGCTTCAGAATCAGCAACAACAAATTCAAAATCAACAGCATCTGCAGAACCAGCAGCAAATGCAAAACCAACATATGCAACAGCAGCGCGAAGATGCTGAGCAGCAACTATTTTCTCAATCCGACCGCGTCAACCTCAACTCTCGACTGAAGACCATGATTCTGAATAAGCAAAGTCACGCGCGCGATGGCTCGGGGACGCCGCCCGACAAGGGCGACCCCGGAGAGGGACCACCCAGAACAATAGACGAGAGAAAAGGCGGTGCCATCGCCGTTAACGATGACAGAAATACTACCGGTCATTTTTTATCGTATAGCCACCATCTCCGAGATAATTACCGCTTAGGCGAGCAGTATCCTGCCGCTGGTAATTATTCACAAAACGCTCACGCCTATGGCGCGAGCGAGTTCGGAGGTGGTGGCCACCACGTATGGGAGGGGGGCACGGAAGTGCCGAGAGGTTACGATAAACACGCTAAGAACGCGAAGACTCAGAAGCTGCCGTCCTACGCGGACGTGCGAGAACAGTACGGTTATCCATCCGCACCGTACGAAGCGCAGAAATATGCAGAAATGTATGGTAGTGATAGTTTAAGTTACAGTCAAACGGATAGTAAAGATTTCCAGTCGAAAATGGTTATCGGGCCAGTATCTGAAATGAATCAGCAAAACTGCGCGCCGGCGCGCGACACCAACGCACAAACGAGGAACTACGATCACAGGGAATACGACGCCAAATTTAGACATCCTTCTGCACCACTAATACCTAAATTAGAAACGCCAGACTCCTATCAATATCCTAAGGACGACAGGCTGAAGGATCAGTCTAGGTTACCACAAAACGTAAACCCAAATTATTGCAAAAGCAAGGACATGAACAACCCTTACAGGGAATACTCAAACGGCATAGCACGCTCGCAGAGTACAGTGCTGCCACCTATTTCTACTATAAAGCAAGAAAATTTTGGTCAAAATGCGCAAAATTACCAGAATTTTCAGAATTACCCGTACGAGAGAAGACAAGAGGCTGAAGTGTATCCACGGTTACAGAAGAACATGGGGTTTCAGAAGTACAATCGAATTATATCGAGCAACAAAAACAGGCTAAGGAATTGGAGAATCGGATAAACATGGAGAGAGCATCGGAGCCAAAACCGCCTTATTACATAGAGCAAATAAAATCGGAGCATTCTCCTCCGGGACATAAGATTTACAAGAATTTAAGTTACAATGTTCCTAAGAGTCAAGAGCCTTATATGTACGCGGGAGACGGTGGTCCAGTGTCGATTCACAACGAGATAGGCTACTCTTGCTGTCGGCAGGGGTCTACCAAGAAACCGCCTCCGGAACACTTAAGGGACGGGGCGTGTCCCGGTCTTCAGACCAAAGACGAAATCCTTGAAGACGATCCAGAAGAGAAAGATGCTAAGAAGCCGCCAACACCCGTCCCAGATATAACTAAAGTGAAGGAGAACCAGTTTAATTACTCGAAGGAATACCTGGAGAATTTGGAAAGGTTGAGGAATAATTCTCGGACGGAAGTGCCGGACTGCAATTGTTTTCCCGCTGACAAGAACCCTCCTGAACCTGGCAGCTATTACACTCATTTAGGTAAGACATTTTTTTTATCAAAACTTGTATATAAACTTAGCATGCTATCCACGAGAATTAAACACTAATCATCTTACGCGATGTTTTGGTATTTATTATCTCATGTGACATCTCCTTTTGATATGGTTTTAGTACAATCATCAAGTCTCACTGGCATTTTTTCGTTTGTACATATGTATAGCTGAGCCTTAGCAAGTTATAAAACATAGAGACAACAGAACTGTCGCTGCGTCCTTTTCGTGCGACTCGATGGGCCATATAATGTTACCGTACCGTGCTTACCCGCCTGTTAACATACTTAACTACATAAAACCATTATTTTTTAGGAGCAGCGGCAACCCTATCAGAGCTGCGCAAGGAGCTGGAAGGGCGAACAGGGCTATCAGGCAAGGAGTTGCGCATCGAGAAAGTTTGCTACACCGGCAAGGAAGGGAAGTCGGCCCAGGGCTGCCCTATGGCCAAGTGGGTGAGTGTATGGATCCCAACGACTTTTTTCCTTAATTTTCTCATTATACGACCTACAGCGGATTAAGTCGGTCTTAAATAAGACTATGTCAATCGCGTTGTCGGTACCTACACCTAAAAAAACGGTAAATAAAAGAAATGAAGGCGGTGTGTCAACTTATCGTCATTTTAGCGATAATAATAGAGAATAAAAATTTTATGGAATAGATATTCACACATATTTACTACTGCCTCCAGCATGTTAATTGTATTAATTATTGCACAAGAGATGTATTATATCGTAACTTGCTTTGTCCATTCAATTATAGAGGGCGACACCAAACATCAACACAAAATACTTCCTCTACTCAACAACAGATGGCGTTACTCGTTTCTAAACAAAAATTATTTCACAGGTGATTCGCCGCTCAAGTTACACCGAGAAAGTTCTGGTGGTGGTGAAATGCCGCGCTGGGCACAAGTGTCCTACCACGTGGATCGTGGTGTGCCTCGTGGCGTGGGAGGGGATCCCACAATCTGAGGCAGACTTGGACTATACGCTGTTGTCGCACAAACTGAACCGATACGGACTGCCTACCACTCGGCGATGTGCTACTAATGAGAATAGGACGTGTGCTTGTCAAGGTAATTTGATTTTTTTTTCTCTTTACTAGGAGCGCTAGCATATATTATTATCTTTACGCGTCCAACTATGTTAGCACTTACCAACGTGACACATTATACTGAACATTGTTAATAAAATGAACACTTATACTTATTAGGTACCTATCAAACTACCAAACAATTACAAAATTGTCCGCTTGAAAGTTAATGGCAAATTGGCAATATCTATTTCGCTAGATGTCGCCAGTACTCGTAAACTCGGTTCTAACCGTTTCCACTATGCGGTCGTTAGCTTTAGCGGTGTAAAATTTTTTGTTACCGAAAATGTATACAAATCTGGTCACAATAATGGAAGGTTTCATACAAACTACCTGGAACATTTTATGAGCCTACCAATTTTTATCAAAATCGTAGATGTGGTCCAAATGTACAAACTTTTCGGGAATTACTCATTTGGACTTTTCTGTACCATTATACAACGGTCATGAAACAGCATTCAATTGTTGTGTTCTAGCATATCAAATTAAATATTAAAACTGTTCAAAATTATGGGCAAGTGTTATGCAATATGATTAACAAAAAAATGAACTTTTCTTTAAATATTTAGTTGCATCAGTACCCACTATAACGTATTATATTTCTGTAAAAGGCCGAAGTACAGCTAGCCTATTGAACTCTAGGCTGCACGTGGAAGGCAGTGATCGCCTGAGCTACTGCCAAGAGCTGTGTCAGGAGAGATGCCATGGTAAACCTTAGGATTCACCGAATCAAAGTTAGTAAAAGCAAATCCATGTGAAGAATACTTTTTTAGGTAATATTTCGGACTTTTAGCAATCGACATCGGTAAAACCTAGGATTTACCGGCAAATCATAGGATTTGCCGTACTTCGGGCTTTTATAGTAGCGTTCAGAACGTGTTTTTCGCAGCGCAGATGGCGCCTGTGCCCTACTAGATTAACGATTAACGGACTCGGAGAAATTTAACGGAAGTTAACGAGTCCGTTAACATTTTTTCAAGTTAACTTAAAAGTTAATCCGTTAATCGAAATGTTAACTTCGTTAATTAACGATTAACGGATTAACGAGTTAATGCCCCGCTATGTGATTAACTGATTGATGGCGATGAAGTGACGACTAATAATGATCTGTATACATTCCAGGGCTGGACCCAGAATCGTGCGGCGCCTCCTACAGTTTCGGTTGCTCCTGGTCAATGTACTACAACGGCTGCAAGTACGCGCGCTCCAAAACCGTCCGGAAATTCCGTCTCTCCGTCAAAACTGAAGAATCTGAAATAGAGGAGCGGATGCACGTGCTGGCAACGTTGCTGAGTCCGTTATACATGAATTTGGCCCCGAAGAGCTTTGAGAACCAGTGTCAGTTTGAGAAGGAGGCGTCGGATTGTAGGTTGGGGTTTAAGCCGGGCCGGCCGTTTTCTGGTAAGTATTTATCACCGAATTTCTATATAACACATATTATAATCGTACACTTCAGTAGTCAGCATAGCGTGGTCATTGCTGAATCGATTTTATAACGACAAAGATCAGAATTAAAGCAGTCAAAACTAAAGCTACAAGAGTCTGTAAAACTAGAGAAGTTTTGTTTTGATTTTTATTGAACTAATTTAATTACTAAACGTTCATATAATGTATTCATCATTGTTTCAAAACGAGGGCGAAAAGATTGTACAAAATCCTTTACTTTCCTTCCTTTCCTCTTAAAGCATCTACATTATAATAGGATAATTATATAACTTTTCCCTCATCTTTCCAGGTGTAACAGCATGCATCGACTTCTGCGCGCACGCGCACCGCGACCTCCACAACATGAACAACGGCTGCACGGCCGTCGTCACGCTCGCGCGCCACCGCTCGTTGTCCAAGCCCAACGACGAACAACTACACGTGCTGCCTCTGTACGTGTTGGACACGACGGACGAGTTCGGGTCGAGAGAAGCGCAGGAGGAGAAGATTAAGAGCGGGGCGCTGGAGGTGCTGGATAAGTGAGTGGTGATGTATTTTGTTTGATTCAATGTTAATGCTTGGATAGCTTGAAATGTTCTACGATGAACGACTGATCTACTTCTCGAAGTAGTGTTTTGGAAACTACTGACGAGAGTAGTTTGTAATGGTAGTTATAAGCCAATATGTTGCGCCAAACCGTATGTCACTGTTAAAGCGCTCGCTAACCACTTATACCAATCTCGCCAATACTCGCCGTGGCTAATACCAATTAGCCATTGGCATATGCTGAGTGGCATCCTTTTTGGTGACTTTAGTTTAAGATGTATATAGATTAAATTTTATTTTCACCAAATAAACGTTTTCTATTCTATTCTAAATTTTATTGTATGTGTTGCGTGACTTTGATGTGTCTGTTAACAGTGGTTGATGTGTTTTTTATATCCAATAGCAACTATATTTTTCTCATCCATTGCAGATATCCAATGGAAGTCCGCGTGCGCTCAGTACCGCTTCAGCCCTGCCGAAGGCACGGGAAAAAGCGGAAAGACGAGGAGGCGACCGACGCCAACAACTCCAACAACTCCAACGGTGGTCAACCCAGCCCCAATGGCCAGAAGAAACCCGGCAACCCGCCCGCACCGCGGACTCCGCAACCCGACCCCAGGAACAACCCGAGTCCCAGAAGCCAGAACAGCGCCTCCCCGCGCGCGCTCACCCCCGCGCTCACCCACTCAACCCCCTCACCCTTCCCCAACAACTACAACTCCGCCTTCAACCCCATGCACGCGCCCGGCCTCGGCAACCCCGCGCTGCTCGACATGGCCACCATGATCGACAACTTCACCGACGCCCAGCTGCAGAGCAACCAGATCTCCAGCACCGTCCTCGACTCGCCCTACAACTCCTACGAGCAGAACTACAACCTGCACCACCAGAGCGCGCTGTACCCCAACCACATTAACCCGGCGCCAAATGATGGCTGCCCGAACCCTAATCCCGACCAGCTCCCCGGTTTCGCCGCCGGCCTTCAGAAGAGGGAGCAGTTCCCGAACCCTCAGAGTGGCGACCAGGTGAACCCGTCGCAGACACAGTGGCCGGACTTCGCCGGCGCCGAAATGTTCAGCAACGTCGTCAAGGAGGACCCCGACTCTACGACGGCGCATCTCAACGTTCCGCCGAACAACTACAGCCCGGACTCCAACAGGAGCGATACGAATTCCGACCCGTTATCCCAAAAGAATCCCGCGGACTCGGACAAGAACTCTCTCATGGCCGATCTGGCGCAGAAGCTTCCGGACTTCGACATGCCGAGCTCTCCGAGACTGACTGAGATTTCGCAAAAATCTCAGAGCACCCCGGCCTCGCCGGTCCCTTCTCAAGTCCCCGATTTAAAATCTCCAAATAACGGTACTGAATTAACTGCTTCCTTAGAATCGCGTAAGAGTGTGTGGAAATCACCCGAATCTAAAAATTGGGATCCATCCAAAACCAAGGAACCTACGACTCCAGAAAACGAAAACTCCCTGTTCAGGGTTCCGAAGGCGCGCCCTCCGTCGCGATCGCAACACGTCAATCCGGCGGAAGGCATGGAAAACACTACGTTCTTGAAACCGTATCCGCCTTCCGACAGACCGCCACTCGCCCAAGGGTACGAACACAGAAGTCCATACGACAATAGGTTACCGAGCAATACTCCCCCACAAACTGCCACATCCCAAGCCAACTACACTATCAGCCACGAAGATAATCAGAACATGGCCGCGGCCAATAAACCGACCGAGTTCTCCGGCAACAACTTCCAAGCTGTCAATCAACAACCCTACGGAAATCAAGCTCCGATTCAAGGCTACGGCAACTATCCCCAGGTGGCCAACGCCTACAACTTCCCGCCGAATCCGTACGGACATTTCAATCCGTACGAAAACACCTACAACGACTACAACAGCCTCGCGTACTACAACGCCGAGAAGTACAAAAGAGAGGAGTTGCTGAGAAACCCCCACTGCTACAACTCGTACGGGTATCAATACAATCCTAATTTTGCGCCAAATTTTTACCAAAATCCGAGCCCCAACTGGTGCCAGTCGTCGCCCAACTGGTGCCTCTACCCGCCGCCCTTCTCCATCCCCTACCCGCCCGAGCCGCCCAAGCGGAGCCCATCGGCGAGGTCGCCGAGCTCACCGACAACCTCGACTGCTTCAAGGACGCGCAGATGGGCGGCGTCGCCATCGCGCTCGGCCACGGCAGCGTGCTCTTCGAGTGCGCCAAGCACGAGATGCACTCGACCACGTCCGTCCGGACGCCGAACCGGATGAACCCGACGCGGATATCGCTCGTGTTCTACCAGCACCGGAACCTCAACCGGCCGAAGCACGGGCTCGAGGAGTGGGAGGAGAAGATGCGGCTGAAGAAGCTCGGGCTGAATCCTGCGCCGAGCGCGCCCGGGTCGAACCACGCGTCGCCCGCCGGCACGCCGGGCCCGGAGCCGAGCGCGGCACGTGCCGACAAGCGCGACGTCATCCCCGGCGGGTTCCGGTCGCTGGGCGCGCTGGTGGAGGCCACGGCGGCGGCGCGGCGGCGCGGGCAGGTGCGGCTGCGCGCCGCCACGGGCACCACCACGTCGTGGACCACGCTGTTCCCCATGCACGCCTGCACCGTCACCGGGCCCTACCAGGAGTCCGCCACCTGACGGCCTGCCTCCGCGCCCGCCGAGGGAGCGGGACGATAGATGTTGCCTTCCCGTTAGACTGTAGCGACGCAGCTTTCCGACTATTGTAGTTCCTCGATTTATAAAATTTAAACGCGGGCCGGGCCGTCTCGCGTCCGGCGCCGCGAGTGAGTTTCCGATCAAAGATGTAATTTTAAGTTATATTTTTTAGTAGTGTTTATCGCATTTCAGCTAGTCTTACGTCACTATGTTAGTATCGAATCGTGTATCGTCGGAGTGACCGTTATCGTGTAGATTTGTTTTTTGTATATTCTTGTCGTATTTTAGTTCGCCGAGATCGATTTGTGGCCCGTTTTGGATCTAGTTTTTAATATTTTACATTTTATGTTTTATAGTGTACGGTTAGTATTTTGTCTGCATATTTTGTGGGTGTTTTCTAATACGACGTGCGTGTGCATCGCAATGATCTCAACTACTAACCTGTGACTAGCTTACGAGACAGAGTACAAAACGTCAGCGAGGCTCGCGTCGCGGCTCGCAGCCGAGAGCGCGACTATTGATATTTTTGTACCTTTGTTTGTGTATTTAAGTTGTTTTAATTGTATTTTACCATTCCTCTGTATTGCTGATCGTTTGTTTAGGCGTATTTATTATTATTAAATCGGTGGCGCTCGAGCGACACGGTTGGTACCACAAAGATATGAGTGCTTTTCTATTAGGTTAGGATGTGTGTATTTTTAACTTTTTAGAGTATTTAACTTATTTATATTGTATTACGTGAACCATTGTCAGATCATTTCCTTTGTAACGGTTTAGTGTTACTGTAGACATTAATATATTTCCTTTACGTCATCACATTAAATTATTGCAGTTGTTTTTAGCATGTTCAAGTAGCCTTCTTTACTTTTCACTAGTGCCTGCATGTTCGGCCGCAGACCGAGGTCTGTAGACATTCGATATTAACTAAATCATTGCCTTGTTCGTTTGATCAAGTGACGCGTCTACTGACATTTTAAGCATCTATCGTAGACGATAAAATTTTATAAAATTAGGTACATACAATAAAAAGATGAGTAATAAATTACATACATTTATATAAGATAGAATATTTGCAGAAAAACAATTGTCAGGCGCTTGGAAAGATTATAAAGTAGGCGTATTATTGAAAATGAATGAAAACATACTGATTAATAGTTATTAATATATAATTAGCGTAAGAAAAAGTTTGTTTTAAAGATTAAACTATTGATATAGTTTATATTTTTTACGTGTACGTATTTATTGAATGGTAAATTTATTGGGACGAACGTGAAATTATTTATAGGTTAAAAGTTTTGATGACAAAACTTATAAAAATTAAGCAATAATAGACATCGGAGTCTATGTACATTGTAAGGTAGGAGTGAAATTACAATTAACGAATGGTGCGAATTGTCGTCGATCTTATGGAAATGCTTAACGTTTCAAAACTTACCAAAATTTGCCTAAAATTGTATTTGGATATTATTTGTGTAGAAGTTGTAGGAAGTCTTGCCATTGCCAGTTGCCAACGGTCGCGACCCGAACCGGTCCCTCGGGGCTGCACATATCAAACCCATCGCAATATATAAAGATAGTTACGCGTTACAAACCTCATTAACCCGACTTCCAACCATGATACTATCAAAATGTCTTCTTGGTGTATTTGTCCCTCGTCAATTTTAAGTATACCGACTTTTAATCGTACTGTGGTACTAGCATTTAACCGTTTATAATTTTATACACGTTTTGCACGGGCAAAATTTTGACACCAAAATTGTAAAATAAAATTTGTAGCGTATGTAAAGAAATCATGTATCATCGGTCTTTTATAAGCGTTGTATCAGTTAGGTCACTAGAAACCTGTGATATACCCATTAACTCGAGTGCTTGGACGCTTGTAACGTGTATTCTTCGGTGTGCATGAAAGAATGCGGTATTTTTCATCAAATTCTAAACTCAACCAAAAACGACCAGTATTGTCATAAAGTTGTAACCAAAAAGCATGACGTTTGTTTGTTAGTTTCGCCTGGTTTCAGGCGTTTTAAATGTGGGTTATTACCATTGTGGTTTTTACAATTTAGGTTACGTTACGCCCTGTGCGTTAATTTAAGTTACGACAAACCTATTGTGTAACAATATTTTTATTGTCTTCTGCCAAAACAAAAGAGTAATCGAATGTGTCATGTAAATAGAACTACCATTATTTATTAATACAATAATTTAAAAAGATTTTGTTGTTTGCTTACAATGCCTGCATACGTCCTTTTTTGGTACCTAACCCTTTTCCTTATCCAATTTCTAGACTAATACACTCCAACAGAATATAATATCAACGTTGTCACTTAGAATACACTTTTATGAAATGTCACTTGTCTTCGGATTAGTCTTCAAAGTTGGAATAATTGAACTTATTTTACTCATGAAATAAAACTATGGAAACGGATTAAATCGCGTATAATGAATTTAAAATACATCCCGACGTTTCGAACTCTTTACAGCGTTCGTGGTCAACGTTATTTTACTCTTCAAAATTAGAATACGTACTATGTAATTTATTTAGATTTATACGGGCCACTTGCACCAACGAAAATGGAGGATTAACCCACCATTTTATATGGAATTTGACAGATGACAGCCCACTAACCCTGAGTTAAGTGGCTGGTGCAAGAGGGCCTTAGGAATACCTTTTTAAGATTGGCGCAGTCTAGAAAATTATTAGCTTGCAGTGATGGTAAAAAAATCAGAACCAAGTTTTACTTATAAGTAACTAATGAAATTATGACGTAACAAAATGACTGGATTCAAGTTCAAAATGCATTTAGGCAGGTAGGTAATATGAATAACAAACGCAGAGATACCTACTTAAGTAAAAAATATTTATTACAAAAATATGTACTTACAATTCAATTCAATAAACTATTCAGCAGTTCTCGAAAAGTTTGTACACAAATTAAGGAAAAAGTTAAATTTGTTTTTTTTTATTCCTTTTTTTGTTACAAGATTTATTTCATGAATTGAGATTTTAGTAATTTTTATTTGGTCATTAAGGTTCTCTAGTATCTATATTTTCTTAATTATAATCCTGTATAGGTATATCCTGCGAAAGTCGACTTACTTATATCACAAATGTTGGTAACAAATAGGCAAGCGCGGATCCAGCTTCGTGCCCAGGGGGGGGTCACGTGGTAAAGGCCCGGGACCCCAGGGGGGGTCACGTGGTCTATTTGTATGGCCAACTTAGGCTCCAGGGGGGGGTCATGACCCCCATGACCCCCCCTCCTGGATCGGCGCATGCAAATAGGATCAATTGAAATTTGCTGACGTGGCTATGTACAAACTTTTTAAGAACTGCTGTTTTACACATTTCAGTGGAATGGTACTTGGAATCAAGTTACAGAAATATTAAATACCCTGAGTACCTGACCTGAAGAACCTACATTCTAACATAGGTTATAGAATATTTTTACATTTTTACTTATCTTTGTGCCGGAAATATCTAATACTTTGAGTGAAGATTGTAAAAAAAATGCAAAGTTTCTAGTCGTGTTAATTATTTTATTTTAAGGATAAGTCTTCTACAATGGATTTAAGACACAATTTTGTATCGTAACTTCTAATTTATAAAAATTACCGTTGTTTTACTTAACCCTTAGTTTGCCCATTATTCCGGGATACAATTTTGGTATGGCTTCAATTCCGGGAGTCGTTGTACGTAATTACGGGATACCTTTAAAGTCCACGTTGTTGAAGCATAATGTAAAAAAACGAATTAAAAATATTGTTTACATAAATATATAAATGCACATATCGTTTTGATAGTTGCTTATACAGAGTGTATTTTTTATAATTGGCAATGTTTTCATGGGTTGGGGTGGGATGGGAAATATGATATTTTACGGTATAACTATGTATTGTATGATATAATGACAGGGTGTTATAAGTTTTACTGTCTGTCTAAGGCATCGCTTTCGAATGGATGAACCGATTTAGATTAGTTTTTTTTCGTTTGAAAGCTGAATTAGTCGAGAGTGTTCTTAGGCATGTTTGGTGAAAAACGCTTTACATTGTCGGGGTTTTTTTTTTCAAAATTTAATTTCAATCCAGAAGCTATTGCCGGTTATAAAAATTGCACGGTACTCGTGAAAATTTCAGTTTTTTGGTACTGGTGATCACTGAGCTACACCGTATACATATATAGTGGTGATACGTTATTCAACTATGTATATAATAAATAACTAGTACTCAATAAATAAATATTATAGGCCGTTCTTAAACAGATTGACTGTCCGACGAATTTGTACTATTTTATATTTATATATGTCTATCCTATTATACAGTATGTAAACTAACGAAAACCATTTACTGTAACCCGTAAATGTCCAGGTGATACTGAGAAACTTTTACTATGGGACCAACACCCAAAACGCGAAATAAAAATTTACTCTCCCATAGGAAATACTTACTATAAAATAAAACTACCTATGAAACTGTCAGAAGATATTTTCGTGATTTCGGGGTTGATCCCATAGTAAAAGTTTCTCAGTATCACCTGGACATTTACGGGTTACAGTAAATGGTTTTCGTTAGTTTACATACTGTATATTATCCTCATCTAAATTTTAGCTTTATAGTACTAATAATAATTGAGCTAAATCGTAGACGGACAGACTGACTGACGGACAAACCAATATGCGGTATAAAGATTTTTAGCTAACTAAGGAAGTTTAAAAACATAATAGTCGGGTCTCTATACCTTATTTTGTGTTTTTATATTTTAATACACTTTATATAGGCATACCGGAATAAGATACACTCATATAAAGTCGTGTACTTAATTACGGCAGTCAAAACGAAGGCTATATTAAAAGACAAACAAGATTTTTTTCTTAGTAGCATTGGAAGATTATATAACAATTATACTCAAAACATCGAAATAAGTAACCTTTGTGCTTTAATTTTGTGAAATAAAACAAATTTAATGTCGATGTCACACTCCAATATTTCGCACGTATTACTCAACGAGTATATTTATTTCGTACTCAATTATGAGACTAAAATCTAAAAAATATATGTACCGTAATTATGTCACTATAATCTGTAATCTTTACTCAATATATTTACATCAAATATATAAATATACTTCACCGCAAATAGTAATAAAACATAAAAACATTGCGGACTGTGTTTCCGTTATTCCGTGATACTCCCGCAATTATGTACACCGCGTCAAAATGGTGTACATTATTCCGGGAGCGGGTATTTTTATTAAAATATGCTTTAAATTAATTTGAAAAGATGATATAAATGTATTTTAATAACTATAAGACAATTATGATACAAATTTAATATAAATAAACTTACCCGCATCACAGTAAACCCTTAAGAAGTTCCGCTGCCGCGTTAAGCTCACCGTCAAACACGCCCATAGAAACCACTGCGTGGTTACGACTGACGCGTTTGGAGGTACCTCACGGCTTCAAAAGATACGACAGATATTCGAAAATCGACATTTTCGGTTCTATTTGATCTATAGTTAATAAAATACTGCCTTAAATTAAGATTTTACTGATAGTTTCCTTATTTTGCGACAAAAACCAAAGTATCCCGGAATAATGTACCACATTTTAGTATCCCGGAATAGTGTACAGTTACCTTAAACAGCATAATTTTATTTATTTAAAAATATAGATAGTAAACTAGTTCGCTACTTACATGCACTTAATACCTTGTATATTTTTTCATACGTAAACATACAGAATAGTTATATACCTGTTTATGTAGAATAAGTGAATACAGATTTCCATAATTACGATTTAAAGTTGAAAAAATCTGTGTCATGTAGGTAGAATGACAGTGCATATAACTGTAATGTCTAAATATAATATTTTATGGTAACTTAGGCATCGGTAACGCTAATTTTTCTCAAATTATAAAATCTTTTCACGAATGGAAAAGTGTAGGTATAGGTACAGGGACCTACAGCATCGTAAAAAAAGTAGAAATTAAACAATTTTTTTTATCATAGCCAGACTTACTGTTCTCATACAAAATTGACTCAATAGTTGCTTCATGCCAAGCTGTTTACATCTTAAACGGTGGCGTCCCTATTGTTTTCTACTCTTTTTTGCCAGCCTATTACTATAATGCGACAACCTCATCAGAACTAATTCATTCTACGAGTGTACGAGTGCTACCAGGTGGGTTCTTGGTACGACTCAGATTTTGCGTACTGACGCGACCGGCATCATCCGGTTCCAAATACTCTCTGCACCTCGCTCGCGCAGAGCGCTACTCAAGGGCAAACCGCGCGGCGCAAAATTTGTTAGAAGAATTATTACTGAGTCGTCCTTATACTGTGGTTATGGTTTCTGGAATGAATTTAGTTACCTAGATATTGATATAAAATTATACAGTATAAAATACCACAGTTAGGTCTAAAGGTGGTCGTGGTGCATGGCCACTATGATGTTGGTGAGAGCGGTCCTGGCGTCGCAGTTGGGGAAACTGTCTAGGACTTCGCAGGCGGTGGCTATGTGCTCTCGCTGAAGTTTCTTGGTCTGTTCGATGCCGTCTCCTTCTAGGACTGCTTTGTATAGCTGTGAACGAAAAAATGGTGTATATCAAATGACTGGGAATCAGGCGTGTTTGCACGAGTTACATTTCGTCTCCCCCGCGTACTCAATTTAATTGGCTTGTATTTAATTAAACTTTTAGAATGTGCATTGCACTCCTGTTGCATTTTGTTCTAACGTAAATTGCTTTCTTTAGCAGGTAAATTCAAATGTCATTCCTAACGGTTCTTCCGTTATGATTTTTCTTTGTTCGATTTTGTGTGCCACTTAATTTAATTGGCTTGTATTTAATTTAACTTTTAGAATGTGCATTGCATTCTTGTTGCATTTTGTTTTAACGTAAATTGTAAATCTTTTAAATTTATAATGGCAGTTAATTTCCGTTAACTTTTTAAATTCAAAATTTGACCGTTAGATTCAACTTTCACTTTTGCATTGTAGCTTGTTTTTTTAAAACAATGGTTTTTACAAATGTAAACTCCGTCTGATTGTACCAACCCGCACTTCACCAGACTTTTACCTTCTTTATCACGCAGTACTTTCTTCCTGCTTTGCTTTTGTCTTGCCGGGTACAGTCAGCGGAGAGATGTGAGGAACATTATTCTCATTTTCTGGAAATAAATTCCAGGGAGCCATATTACGGCTGGAAGTACAGCCCAGGCCGGGTTACGACGGTTCCGGAACCTCTACACAAGTTCCGGCAGATCCGGAGCGGAGCGGCTGACGTCCCTCGGCGCGTTCCGTCTTCAGCCCGCAACGACACCAGCAGCTTCAGGGGAGTACTTGCGTGGTGGACCTGACCTCGGAGCAAAATCAGTATCGGCCTTACGAACCCACACCTAACGACCTTTGTTCGTGTGCTCACGCGGAGTTACGGCGAGAATAAACCAGTTCTTTATTTTAACTCGTTTGTTTTATTCTATCTCGCCGTCAACCGTAGCACTGGCGCCCCCCGCGCGTGCGGCCGCCTCCCCCCCTCACGTCGAGCTCACGTCAGCGGCCATATGCTGATGTAGCCGCCCTAGCCGGTCAACGCAACGCCGCAGCGAACCGGGTCAGCGCACCTGCAAAGGTGTGTGAAGAACGGGCTCCAATCAAGGAGAAGTCCTCCCGTGCCGATGTGGATAAGGAGGGGTTCACACTGGTGCAAAGGAAGAGCAAGGCGCGTAGGGCGCCTCGTAAGACTCTGTGTGGTACCGCGGAGCCGATTACTTCTGGTCTGCGAGTTGCTACACCGAGTAAAGCGCTCTACGTGTCGCGCTTGCATTACTCCGCCGGGGCTGATGAGGTGGTGGAGTATGTTCGCCGGAAGACTGGCTACACGCTGAGGGTGCAACAGCTGCAGTCGCGCCACTACGTGCACTTCACTTCATTTGTTGTGCGCGTGCCACGCACGCTGCAGGACACCATCGCGTGCGCAGACTTCTGGCCGAAGGGTGTGGTATTTCGGCGGTTCCGGGGCAACCTGCCGAATCCTACACCGAGTCAGACGACGCAACGGAGCCACGCTGTTACGTCGTCGCCCAAATCTAATGTTTAATTTGTATTCTTTTTTGTAATATTTATCGTTTATGTCTTGTTTTGTATTTTGTAGTTTCACAGTGCCTTAGTGTAAACTGTAATGCTGTGTTACTTTTTGATTAAATAAATAAAAAAAAATAAAAAAATAAATTTCATTTCCTGTAATGCCCAACCATAGCATATTAATGGCAATACATGGCAATTCCGAGGACAATTTCAAGTATGTCTTAATGTTCCTGACTGTACTGTACGAAAGTAAAATAGGTACGTGACAGCGTTTTCACATTATCCGATCCGATATCGGATGTAGGACGGATATCAAAGGTAAAAATCAAAGATGCGCCTTTAATATATTGCATATCGGTATCGGCCCTACATGAGATATCGGATCGGATAATGTGAAAACGCACTGAAATACAATTTTTGGTCCTTTTAATTTGAATGTAATTTTTTGCCACCAAAAATCTGTGTCACGACAGTCACTGTAAATACAGTCAACCAATTGGAACCCTATGTCATAGTGACGTTATAAATGAGACTGTAAGAACTCTCTTACTGCTTGTCATTTTGACATGGTTGTAGAGTGGCCTAGGGTTCCAATTGGTTGACTGTACAACAGATTTAGATCTCAACTTACCGCATGATAGTCGACATCGTGCACACTCTTCCGACCAGCCTCTATGTACTCATACAGCTCAGGTCTCGCTTGAAGCGTGAACGCCAATGGAGCTCCGACTAAGGAGAAGCGTGAGGGTTCCGGTCCGGAGAACGGTTCCAAGTCGAGGAAGGCCTGCCAGGCTAGGGCTAGGTGGCAGCCGAAGAGGTAGCCCTGGAATTAAAGGTGTAGTCAGTTAGTAAAATTATTCTAGAGGATATTTATTACACAAAAGTCGCCAGAGCGGCGCCACTCTTTTCCAAAGTTATAGTACAAAATTCATCCTAGTAACTATAAAATCGTATCATGAGAACGTAACCATAGCGGACCCCATGAGCCGTGGCAAAAGTCGGAATAACGCAAGAAGGATGATGAGACACGAGAACGAAACTTTTCACGTATGTATTATGTAGTCTTGTTAATTTTCCGTTTAAAAAAATAATAATTTGCAACAAATTTTTTTTTCAAGTATCTCTGAGGGCCACTTGCGCCAACGAAAATGGAGGCACCATTTTATACAGAATTTGACAGATGACAGCCCACTAACCCTGATTAAGTGGTTGGTGCAAGTGGGCCTAAGTGTATAATTAGACGCCCTCTTTATCTGTTTAAGGGCCGGTTTTTCAATCACCAGATAAATGTATCTATCAGATAAAGTTATCACTATCCTTTTCATCACACGTATAAATGACAATGACAGCTAACATATATCTGACAGATATTATTTATCTGGCGATTGAAAAACCAGCCCTAAACCTCATAACCTTACCACGAAATTAAAATTTTGAAAAAGCCCTCGACATAGTGGACCGATTTTCATGAAACATGGTCAAGAACACTCCCGACTAACTCAGCTTTCAAACAAAAAAATACTGAATCTAAATCGGTTTATCCGTTCGGGAGCTACGATGCCACAGACAGACAGACACGTCAAACTTATAACACCCCGTCGTTTTTGCGTCGGGGGTTAAAAAACACTGGTTCTGTTTCCGTAGGTACCAGGCGCGCATACCCCGCTAAGAGTTAATACCTGCGTCTGCAGCTTGGGCTGGTGTCCAGCCAGCTTGAGCGCGGCGGAGCAGCTCTTGCCCAGCAAGGCGCCGGCTGCGAGGACGTGTCGCGCCGCCCACTCGCGCCGAGCGCGCCCCAACACGCCGGTCAGAGGTAGGGGGTCGATCACGCACTCCCATTCTGTGGATAACATGTAAGAGAGATTAGATTACATATGACAGAAAAAGTGAAGGTTTCCAGTGCCCGGGGCTGAGACCGCTAGAATAGAACCAGTGTACTTTCCATTCGCGGTAGATGCTTATAAACCGCGCGACCCCCGGGGTCAAAGCGGCACAGGGCCTGTAGCCTCTAGAGAGTCTAGAGTAATGGCATAATCGTTGACGCTGTGGTAAACGATACGCAACTGAGTCTGTCGGATTGTGATACGCTATAAGGGGCGTTAACAATACCTACTCTTGGCTACAGAGTACATCAGACCCAGATCTGTATGATAATTTAATTCCTAATAACGTAGTCCTATGAGCGTACTGTACACGACCTAAAAGTACCATAGACACCATAGTAGTTAGCTAGTTAGTATAAATAAACATCCTACGCTCAATCTGAACTTATTCGGGACTCGGGACATAGGTAGGTATCCTAATTTCTATGGTAATTACCTTATTTTACAATATTAGGTCAACTACGTATGTGATGCAGGACTGTACCTAAGAGTAAAAGCGTTAAGTTCAAGAGAAATTGAATACCAACAAGAGAAATCTAAAGTCTAAACACGATTAGCCTACATGACAATGTTCGCTGTACTCAGTGCCACGACTTGCAAATTATAGAGTTTTACTCAAAATACTCTGTGTCTACGATTAAGTTTGTCAAAAACTAGCCGAAAAACTCTCGCGTGATTTATGCATGAGCCCTAAACTTCTATGCCAAATTGAATATTGATTAATTGGATTCGTTCAGTTCATAAGCTGGTCTAACTTAGGTATTATTTCATGATCATGAATTCATGATATTTAAATTATAAGTAATACCCACTGCGGGCGCTACGTAAGCGTAACATACATTCAGGTGAAAATCGTTCACTTTGAAGATTTTGGAACATTTTCTGCTGGTAGGATGAAAAATGCTGATGATTTTGAGTACAAAAAGCCCAAGAAAGTCCAGATTTCTAAACATCAGGTTATCGATGTAGGTAGTATTTTAGAAACAGCTCTTCAATACCCATACATGGTAATAACGAAACAACTGGAAAAAGATCTCATACCAGTATATGTAATAGCCACATTGTAGAGGTATAGTGATGATCTGACGATCTATGGTACATCAGCACGCAAAACTATGCATTTTTAAGGTGTCCAACATGGAGTTGATACCGCCGTTTGATATTTGTGGAGCAAATTCCACCGTAGTTAGTATTCAACACACGACGATACTCGCATTCAGGCCGCATGCGAACCTTAAGGCCGCTGTGAATTCTAACACATTAAAATACGTATGTAGATGACCAGCTTTGTATTTTATTTGTTAATTACTGATCATTGTGCTGAACACGGAAGAAGAAAGGTACAGGCTATGCTATATTACGGATGTAAACTAACAAATAACTATTATACATGATGAACCAAACTGGAACCATTGGAAGTTGGAATTTCAATTAACGGTCTAATGGCTGCGGAAGCTGATTTAAGGCTGAAACAGACAGACTACAATCTAACAGCTGTTGGGTCTCTAATTCTGTATCGGCCCATAAATTAGGCGGGCCACACGAAAGCTGACCACCGTAAAGATAAATTTAACATGTTATATAGATTAAATAAAATTGTGATTGGGTTAAATTGTGGCGTAGGCGAGAGGCTGGCAACCTGTCACTGCAATGTCACAGTTTCGTTTTCTTTCAACCCCTTATTTGCCAAGAGTGGCACTGAAGCTTTAGTAGTTTCATGTGTTCTGCCTACCCCTTTATGGGATACAGGCGTGATTGTATGTATGTATGTATGTATATAGATTATATTATGCTATCTACTGCGTGCACTGTTTCACTTGTCTTACCCCTATAATGGGTAGGTACGATGATATTTATCCACGTTTTATTATAATGATTTCCTCGATCGTAACCAACGATCAGATCACATGCGAAGGCGCATACGGAAGGCATGAAGCGACATGATTGTTTTGTCAAGAAAGAAAATATCACACAAGTTTAATGTGGCAGTTTATAAACTATGTCAGGAGCAGAATATTTTGTGTAGTCTAGATTCTACAGTCTAAGTAGACGTGCTAAGTGTAAATACGAGCAGAAGAACGCATGTAAAAGTTTTGGAAACTAAATATTAATCATTTATTTATAACAACATTAACAACATATTTATACAAACTAAAACTTAAAAAAAGGGGGTACGTATAAAATATAACCCGAGCTCTCTGGGCGCCTACATTATTTAAAGACCCTATGGGCGCCTTTCTCCCAGGGTCTTAACTCCAAAAACTAAATTAATTTACCAAAGCCATATATTTTGACCATAAGCAATGTATAGCTGTGTATAGTGTACCTTACCTATTGATCCATTTATAGGGTCGTAGTGAGTTATAAATTAATAAGGTTGTACCTACTGTATAATAAAATAAAAAAATATCAATTTTGTCTTTTAAAATAACATTTTTTATTAAAAAGACTGATTTATTTTTACAATTCGCTGTGGTATTTCCTCATAGTTGGTCCGCATGGATGTTGTTTGCACTTTTATTTAGCAACAATTTGACGGAGTGGCGGATGCGTCCAAGGCTAGCAACTTTGCCCTTTCGAAAATAGCTTGTTGCACAGACCGACTCAGTTCCACATTCTATATGTTGTTAATACACTTGTAAAAGTTGACACGTTTGCGATAAAGGTGAGAGCAAACGCAAATGAGGACAAATATTTATGGCTTTACATGTGTCACTGGTACCTAATTGTTATCTATTTAGAATTTTTTGTGTAATCAATTTGGCCGTTTTTGGAAAAATTTGATTGTATAGCGTCTTTTTTAAATATAAAAATATCAAAAAAGCAAAACAGTTCGACACAGGTAATCATAATAATAAATGATGAAAAAATCATTGCTCTTCATTTCATTAAATATGAAACCGGTAGGAAATAGTTTGGAGCATTGTATGGAGAATTGACCCCTCGCGTTGCGCCTTAAATCAAGTAGGTATGTATAGACCATCGATTGTATAGACAGATTAGATACACGTACCGGTCTTGGGTGATGCGGATGTATGAGTTTGCTCATTAGTTCTTACGTAAATATTTGGAATTGAGAAACTTGAGGAATCTTTAAGTCGATAAATAGACCAAGTGCGAGTCTCACGTGCTTATTTAACCGGTTAATGTCAACTTACGAGATATTAAACAGTACCTACCTACTAGTAGGGTTGATTTAGATGTAATTTTTTCAAATAAAAGATACTATAAGATCTTTCTCTCGCTCACACTGATAGGTACGCTACGACAATGCAGTGCCGTAGCTAGAAGTGGGCATTGCGGGCCAATGCGCTATCTTAAAACCCCATTCGTTTCAGAAACCCTGGCATAACACACATAAATACATACATAAACTCACACATGTAGGTATTCCCATACGGGTCAGGCAGAGCACATGAAATGAAACAGCGCCTTCAGTGCCACTCTTGACAATTAAAGGGCCGAAAGAAAACAAAATTGTAATCACAGGTTGCCAGCCCATCTAACACACTACAATGATACTTTTACAACACCCATGGAAGGAAAGGGGGTGGTTAAATTATTCTTAACATGTCACCATACGGGGTACCGTGGCTTCCAATGATTTAACATAAATAAACGTTACAAAACCGACCTGTATGTGGTTCTCCGTCTTCAGTGACCGGCCGCGACGGCAGCGGGTTATTCTGTTCGTCTCTCTCCCCAGGAATTCTGCTTCGGCCAGGTCTCGCACAGCTGAGGACATCAGCTCGACCAGTTCTTGGTTCCTGGATAAAAAAAATGTTCACTTTAAACCGTATTCTCATAAGTCTCATAACCCTATTTCCAGAACTGCCACTTCGAATTCAGTGGACAAGAATCTTCTTCTGATTATCAGGGCTAATACAAAATGCATAACTGCAACGTTGCCGTCGGAAATTTCGGAATGCAGTTCATATATTTAAGTTGACACATAATAAACAATTTTACTAACGTACAGAAACGACACTTCCTACAAAACCGAAGTTTGTGCAGTTAAGGGTCGAATCATATAATATTGTTGCATGGTAGCCTTGGTAGGTAAGGTACCTACTATATAACCCTTTAGATTATTTAGGGTTCTCAATAATCACGTAATTATCATATCTGTGGAAGCGCACGCATAGATGTGTCAAGTTGTACCAATCCTAAACATTATATTTCTACGTAGCAAGGCGAAACGAAAGGAGCCGGAAATCCCGAACGGCAAAGTGTCCGAACACTGAATTAGGTTATAATTCCTCTGTATCGGGCCATAATGAGATATTTAAAGTATACATTAAGGAAGCATAAAGTTCCTAAATATCTTTGACAAAGAAAGGAGCGTTAGTTTTATCAAAAAAACAGTTCCATTTAGGCCTATGTAGACCACATTCATAAACTACCGCTAAGTTACGTTTTCATTAATTAGAGATGGCTCTATGGAACCAGTTTGTTGCGTAATGCTAATGCGAAGTAGTGTGAAAGCGTTTTTGACACAAATTCCACCAAATGACCCGGCTTCGTATCAGAATATTAGACATTGTGGTATGATGCAAGGTTAGCGGTTTCATTTTGCATTTCAGATTTGGACTGGTATATTGAACAGGTGCACAATATGGCATCAACAATGAAGTGGTACCTATGGCCCATAGCGCTAAAATTTATAACTTAAGACAAAGACATATATAACTCCGTATATATTCGATCCTCTTTGCTTAAGAGAAGACACGCCACTATCAAGTACCAACCCTACCCTACCTACCTACATATGTAAGTATGTAGACCGCAAACCTGCTTTTTAAGTATGAAAATAGTTTTTTTGTACTTAAATTAATAAGATCAGACCAAGGGTGCAATCTGGTGCAATCGTTGGCATTTTTGATGAATAGGACATTTTTATAGGATACATATTCTGTATTTAAGGTATAAAAGCATTACTTACGTTGTAATTATAATTGTCCATAGGAGCAACCAACTTTGTTCATCTGTTTATACTCTAATTTAAGTACAGTAACCTGCAATAATATGTCACTTGATGTCACTCTTCGAAGAACGTAAAAACCGGCCAAGAGCGTGTCGGGCCACGCTCAGTGTAGGGTTCCGTAGTTTTCCGTATTTTTCTCAAAAACTACTGAACTTATCAAGTTCAAAACAATTTTCCTAGAAAGTCTTTATAAAGTTCTACTTTTGTAATTTTTTTCATATTTTTTAAACATACGGTTCAAAAGTTAGAGGGGGGGGGACGCACTTTTTTTTCCTTTAGGAGCGATTATTTCCGAAAATACTAATATTATCAAAAAACCATCTTAGTAAACCCTTATTCATTTTTAAATACCTATCTAACAATATATCACACGTTGGGGTTGGAATGAAAAAAAATATCAGCCCCCACTTTACATGTAGGGGGGGTACCCTAATAAAACATTTTTTTCCAGTTTTTATTTTTGCACTTTGTCGGCGTGATTGAAATACATATTGGTACCAAATTTCAGCTTTCTAGTGCTAACGGTTACTGAGATTATCCGCGAACCCTAAAAAATATGTGACACTCACAGTTCTGCTAAAAACATGCCAGATATTTTTCTCCTTTGTGTGACTATTCGCAGGTCTCTGTATAAATGGACTTATTTTATGTCTTAAAACATTAGAAGAATCACATATTTTTAAATTAAAGGAAAAATGGAAAAATACATACGTTGACGTTGACGACCGGTCTGGCGCAGTCGGTAGTAACCCTGCCTGCTGCGCCGCGGTCCCGGGTTCGAATCCCGGTAAGGGCATTTATTTGTGTGATAAGCACAGATATTTGTTCCTGAGTCATGGATGTTTTCTATGTATATAAGTATTTACATATTATATATATCGTTGTCTGAGTACCCACAACACAAGCCTTCTTGAGCTTACCGTGGGTCTCATTCAATCTGTGTAAGAATGTCCTTTAATATTTATTTATTATTTATTTATTTATTATTACATACATAAAATGCTCAATACATGTAATATCGCTCGCAGACGTTTCTGCATGATAAAAAACAAAATTAGAAGAATCATTAGCCACTAAACTGCAAATGGGGATGCCATGCTTTCTATTTGGATGTTCCTTGAATTGAATGCTCAATTCGTACAATGCGCACACTTTCGCTGCTTTCTAGCAGGAAGCAAGATTGTACGCGCTGGTGAGAAGTAACACGGAATCATATATTACTTTACCTATAGTTCGCAATAAGGAATTCACTTTTACCCTGAGGACCTCACCTTGAGTAAATTAATTTATACAAGGTCCCCATGAGGAAAGGGAAATAATTTAACCAAGCATTCCCGGGGCAAAAGAAACAAAAAAAATTATATAGGTACAGTTGAGGAAATTTTGCCAAAAAAAAATATTTTTTTTTACTATTTTTAAATGTATTTTTACATAAAAAGTAAAATGTTATTCATAAAACTAGTTTTGACTTTAAACTCATTGTAAGTGCCAGTGCCAGCACTTATTTACAATGAGTTTTAACGTTTTTTTCTAAAATCATCATTTTTGAAAGGTTTTATTTCTCATTTTTTGACATCTATCAATGAGGATAGTGACGCTTTTCTCTATAATGGCATCAACGCCGTTAAAAAAGCCTAAATATTTTATTGAGTAACAACAAGATTTTTTTTTCATTTGGTAATAACTCTGAAACTAGGCGAATGCGACATGGGCATGGGCACCTGTATATTGACGGTCAACCAAATCAAGGCACTAAAAATGACGCGAAATTCAAATTTTCTATGGGCATGAAACCTTCGCATTCACACCGCACATTTTCAATAAATTTTAAGCGTCGATGATTCCGCCAACGTCAAGGTTTAGGAAGGCTCGCGTTTTTCGAAGACTGGCCAGTGCCAGTGAGCCCTACATTTTCCAGATTAAATGTTTGTATGTTGACCGACCATTTCTGCGTCTTTCTTTAAAAACATTACTATTGTTGTTAAGTTGGTAGTTTTAGACCTAGGGCCTTCAGTCACTTGGTCCTTGAAATACCACAAGTCGCCTTCTCCAATTGAATCCCATTGTAAGGTACCCATTATCTAGGCCCGGGCCTTGGGTACGTGGTCGAACGCTTATAGTCACCCTGCGGCACGGAAACGGCGGAGACGGAATTCGTTGGTGGTTTTAGACGGAAGTCTTAGACTGGTTAGTGCGTCATCGCCCCTGGTTCCCTGGACCGAGTGGCATACGTAAAATTTCCCCAACGTTAAAAAAAAGGCCCGGACCTTGAGGGCCGAAAGATTTAGCGTATAATCAACCAATTTGAATCCTATAGGCCACTAGAACCCTGTCTTATTGACACCGTGCTGTATTTGTCAAAGAAGTCACTTCGACGTTTACTGTGAAAAGGTTCTACAGTGGCCTAAGATTCAAAACGGTTTGACTGTACCTGCCCCTAACAATTGTTAGAAGTTAGAAGCAACTTTATAAACAGGCAGAGTAGGTCAAGTTTGCACACATAGCCAGTTGAATGTAACATTGTGACCTTTTCTAAAATATTCCCACAATAATAACAAGTCGTATAAATTTAGCGGCGTGCCTTAATGACTTGCACTTTCTTTGATAGCTACTGTGTCAGTACTCAGCACAGGGTACGCAGCCAAATGTACAAACGCTTACGTCGTGGCTTGCGTGGGCGACGGTCGCGCGATGGTCGCACGACGGCGATGCGACGCATACGAAATCAAACCTTACAGATATGGAAGTATGAGACGCGACGGCGACGGTCGCCCAAGCAAGACACGGCGTTAGTGCGTTTTCATTATCCGATCCGATATCGGATGTAGGAAGGATGGCAAAGGCAAAAATCAAATAGGTTATCGGTCCTACATCCGATATAGGATCGGATAATGTGAAGACTAAAAACGCACTTGTTTACGATATCGTTATCGTGGCTAGCTATATCTATCACTCTTTTATATTGGCGCGAGAGAGTCAAACTGCGTTACGATCGGCGTCGAGCGTCAACGATTGTTATTTTGCCTAGGCCGGCTGTAGTTGTGCATCGACCTATTAGTTTGTATGTACATACGTATAGTCATATATATTCAATACTAGCTTTTGCCCGTGGCTTCGCTCGCGTTTAATTCGAAATTGTTCGTGATCGCGAAATGCTCCATACAAATTTCCACCCCCCATTTCAGGAAAGTGGGTGGTTAGAAAGAGACAAAAAGTAGCCTATGTCACTCTCCATCCCTGCAACTATCTCCACTTAAAAAATCACGTCAATTCGACGCTCCGTTTTGCCGTGAAAGACGGACAAACAAACAGACACACACACTTTCCCAATTATAATATTAAGTATGGATAAAAGAGCCGCTTTAACTTAAACTCGAAGAATGACATCGTACTTTAACTTTATAAGTACCTTTGGTATATATGTAAGATGATTGGTAAAAAACTTGTTTTTGAAAGTTTGTTTATTGTAGATATTTCTCAATTTAAAACTTGTTTTCCCTTCATATCAGCAGCAGCAGCAGCTTGATCTTTGATCTTTAAGTTAATGAGATATTGTTATGACATCGGCGGTACTTTTTATTTGCTTACCTAAATATTATTATACTATAGCAAGATACATACTATAGGAAGATGAAAAAGTCTAAGAATTGTACGCCGACAAATACCAACCTAACTGTTTCGAATAAACCAGTTAAATTTGACACACATCTAGGAACACAAAATTCAAAATTGACTCCACCTTCATTTTTTATGATCACATCTACTCTTACCTATTATACTACATTTTTTTATACCTACTCACATTCGGCAGTAGAACAACCATAAAACGAAAAACTGCCTATGACCGTTATGTACATACAGTTAATTGTAGGCATTATGTTGTCTTACTTTCAAAAACACAATGAATTTACACGTCTAGTACTTATTAATCTCGACTGGGGGGCAATTGCAACTGATCCATTTTTTCCATTATTACACTATGATGTTGAGTTCTACGTACAATGTACATGTATCCACTATCCACTAAACACGCCTACCATATACACCGTGTTCTTCTTGAATTCCGTTAACTTCGGCATATAGTTAGGTCCGTTATAGGAAACAGAATAGCATAGTTAGATTTTTTAATTCGTAACTTTTTTCTGAAAAACACCATACACCTGCGATAGATGTTAAAAAAATGGGTTCTGTGTGTTCGATATTCGATATGCGATTGACATGTCATAGTTTTGACACTTACTATTAGGCCTGATTTAGACGGCGTGCGAACTCGCATACGATTTTAAGTACATTGCTGGCTGTTGAGGTTACATACAATTTTGCACAGCCATCAAATACCGCAATGTATTAAAACTCGTATGCGAGTTCTCGTACCGTCTAAATGGGCCCTTAGTGTGAGTTAATTGTAAAGCCCGTTTCTCAATCAGCAATTGAAGTACCTAACATCTATCGCAGGTGTATGGTTTTTTTTTAGAAAGAAATACGAATTTAAGAAAACTAACTATGCCATTTTGTTTCCTATAATGGACCTAATGGACATCGTCACGTCCCATCGACGGACGCCCCGTCCTAATGTGAACGGACCTTAACATTTGAATCATCTTTCACCGTCAATAACATAATATTAAAGTACAGAAAGAATGATAGACATATATATGACTTCTTAACTAAGCCCAAAGTGCTTGTAGCAAAGAGTACAATCGTGGACACTGTGGCTTAATGTATCGCTCTTCCGTCTTGATGCAACAAAGCCAGTCGCGTATCGTTCGCCACTGAGCGTCAAAAATCAAATATTGGTTACAGGTCCTAGGTTAATAATCTGTGATTTATAACAGATCCTTCACTTGCTCGCAAAACGACAGATACCTACGCTTTATTTAACTAGTACTAATAAGTTACTACGTAAAACTCAGAAGAATAGTAGGTTCGAATGAACGGCTAGCGTGTAGGTACTTAACGGGCGACCGCGAGTGAGTGACGTGGGTCCTAGCCAAACGGGTCAGGTGAGCAACGGAACGGATGGCTTCTCAATGGAAAGTGGTCACCATCTTTATGCTTCCGCTTCATATAATCAATCAGTTACGTATCAGTATGACGTATGCTTGGCTATAAGCTGGTTCCTAGTGTACCTTGAGCCGTGTATATTGTAACCACTTAGCATTTGAATGGAGACAGACTTATATTGGACGCTTCGGGCAAAGTTGTAGCGTTTAAATAGGGTCAGGGGGGCAATTTGACTCTGCCATTATGCCAATCATTAGAGGCACATAGATTTTGGGCTTATTAAGAGGACAATATATCTTTTTCATATGTAGTCCCTATTTTTCTCTCTCGAAGTCTCGACATAAATTGAAATTATAGCAAAGATGGCAGGTCTTTTACTTTCGTCATAGGTATATAAAATACGCATTTTCGCGAGTTGTGAGGCTTGTGAGTCGTCCTAGGTAAGTATGATTGATCAATAGCCCCAAACCAAAGCAAACCTTAAAGATTCTACTGCCAATAATTAGGATATAATCATTATTTGCATACATAAAATAAATTTGCTATCCTACTATCAAGTAATTATTTCTTAATAACAGATTTCTAAAGCCGTCGAAGGCCAGAATTCTTGATGCATAAAATAGTCAGACACTAGAATAATCACATGCAATTTTCTTAAACGTAGATACTTGTCCTTAAACGATTCGCTAATCGAAAGTGAATGCGAGTTTAAAAGAGACACAGTTACCTATATGTTGAAGGGAGAAGGAGATAGAGGAATGTAGTACCTTTATATTTGCATTTTTTTTGCAATTGAATGTTTAAATCGTGGGATAAATGTAGGTAAAGGGCACTTTCTAGTACCAAAGACCTGATTTTCATACAGAGAAGTTCGTTGACCCGATTACATAGTGCGTAGTATCCTAAAAAGTAGGTACATGTCGACTCCGCCTATAATTTGCCATGAGGCCGTTCTACTGGTACCTACTTCTATCGGTAACGGTAAAATAACTAGTCCCTCACTACATCTTTGGTCAGATCCAAAGGAGCCGTTACAAAACGGCTTATGAATGCCATTAACGCTTTGATTTAGGTACAGTCACCGGCATAAATAAGTGATGATTTCTGTACCTTGTTGTCATATAAAAGTCTTGATTGAAATGTCATACGAAATTGTCAAACGACAAGGTACAGAAATCATCGCTTCTTTATGCCGGTGACTGTACCTACCAAACATGTGATCCCCCACATCTAGCGTCTCGCGAGCGTAGCGTCGGGCCAACTGTATGGAAAAAAGACGCCGCGTCGACGTCGCGCCGACGCGGTGTCAGACTTTGCCATACAGTTGGCTAAAGTCAGTTGGTTTAAAAAGTCTGTTGGCCCGACGCTAATACGCTCGCGAGACGCTAGATGTGGGGGACCCTAATAGTTCGATGTGTCACATTGGCAAGGCCGGATCTAGGGAAGAGCGAATGGAGCGGCCGCTCTTGGCCCCAAACCATAGGAAGGGCGCTTAAATGGCAAATAGCCTCGTTTGCGAGTTTGATAAAAAAAGTACTCCATTTCACTCTACCTACCCTGTTTGAGTGCTCAGGCCGGCGCTGGCACATTGGATGTGATAACGGACTTACCTCAAGTTAGCGAGCTCCGAACACGAGTTAGCGAGCAGATAGTCTCCGCTAAGCAACGCTATTTTATTTCCAAAGGTCATGTCGTCAGGCTCGGCTACTGTGAGCTGCCTAGTATTCATGTTCACTAGAGCCTTGTGGACCAGGTGGGATGTCCGGATCATCTCTGTTACCTCTGCTAACGCGCGTTGGCTGTGGAAGGAAGAAGAATTAGGATCATGAATTAGCGAATAGTTCTATTCTACTATCTACCTACTGATATACATTAATAGTTACATATTTGTTATACAAGGGGGCAAAGTTGTATTTTAACGCCGAGTGTGGAATTGAAAAACGAGCAAGACTCTATAGTTGAACCACGAGCGAAGCGAGTGGTTCGAGAATAGAATCCTGAACTTGCGAGTTTTTTAACACACGAGAAGTAAAATACATTTGCACCCGAGTGTAACACAAAACTTTTCCCCTCACTATAGCGAGGAAACTACAACGCAAAAAATGCGTTTATATGCTTCCAGTAGTTCCACAGGTGGTAAATCATCTTTTCCCCTCACTAGCTCGGAAACACGTGTTTTGTCCTTTAATACCAGCGAGTAAAAACGCATTTTATCCTTTAGTGGGTAAAGTAATTTGACCTTGAATAAAGTCAAATTAACTGCTTTAAAATTGATAAAAGTAAGTGAATCTAGTAATAAAGATGATTTACCACCTGTGGATGTAAAGGAGCAGTGATAAACGTTTTTGCGTTGTAGTTTCCTCGCCATAGTGAGGGAAAAAACATTTTTGTTTTACACTCGGGTTAAGAATCATTTTACTTCTCGTGTGTTATAAAAACTGTCACTGCAAGTTCAGGATCGTTTTCAATTTCAACACTTATTTACAAAGAGTAGTATAACAAATAACTATTATTACTAGATTCACCTACTTTTATAAACTTTAAAGCAGTTAATTTGACTTTATTCAAGGTCAAATTACTTTACCGACTAGTGGATAAAATATCTATATTTCGCGAATAAACTTCAAAATCTTTGGGAGGCGGCATGCTATTGATAGAACTTAAGCTACGCGTACAATTTGAAAACTTTGTCACGTGCCGCTATCGAGGAATAGAAAATTGATGACCCAATATTACACTAAATATTATAAGGTAAGTATTCTTATTTTCTATGGTTTTTATATTAGGTTTAATCACGTAGCCCGTATCGATTTGAAGAAGGCTATCATTGTGTGGGTTAAATAGACCGGTATTCATCTCCAAATTGCTTAGATAGGCGTTTCTCAAAACGGTAAAACCGGTGAAATGAATAAAAAACGGAACCCACCATCTCGCTGCTACGGCACCACACGCAACAATCTACGCGAGACAGAGCGAGTCGATAGAATCACCAGCACCAGAGAACTTACACGTGAGTGGTTGGTCTTCTTGATGATAAAATTCTAAAACTTTTAAACCTCTTTTTTACCCTGATCCATCAAAAAGGTTAAAATTATTAATTAAGCTTAAGGTTAAGGTACCAAAGAAAAAACACTCGTCCCTGTCGATATATATTTTCAGAACTCTAAAATGAAGATTGTTTTTGTACTTCCTTCTCGTCAGTACCTAGAGATGAAAATTGTACAGCACTTTACCAAGAGAAGAAATTACAACTTACCTAACTAGTCATATTAATTCAATATTTATGTTTTTTTTTTCAGCATAAACTTTAAGAATACCGTCGCGTGACCATCACGTGACCGCGACCACGAAGCATTGCGCACGCGTCGCCTTCGAGTTTCACTGTTTTGTTTGCCTACATTGTTTACTGCGGAAACATTTGGGTCATTATAATGGAATAAACGGTGTTATGAAACTTGCACAAAGGCATTTTCAAATGCTTGCATGAAGAGTCGCAAAAATATTTACTTGGTTTCATCACTTAGCCATTTTACTTGAAAATGTTTCATGTAAATTAGAATGGTCAAATAGGACCAAATTGAAAATTAAGATTACAAATCAATTTTTTTTATTATTATTTATTGGCTTACTCTTGGCCAGACTATTCGAGGCGAAGACGTGGCCTACGATGAAGCGAGCTCACCCAAAGACGCTTGTGACAAAATAAATCGATACATACAATAAGTTCTAGATTGTATATATGTCGCAGTAAGATAGATAAAACCGTTATATAGTTATAACCCTAGGAATATAATTATACGTCGTAACATAGTTAAACGAAAGCGATTAATTGCTATCTTACTAGGAATATAACTATAATACGTTACTAGTTTAGTCATATAGTTATATGACTGGATTCAGTCTAGTGAAATGATTGTAGGTAGGAGTGCGACGGTGCGGCAGAGGTATAGTTATAACCCTAGGGATATAATTATATGCCGTAACATAGCTAAATAAAAGCGATTCATAACCATCTTACTAGGAATATAATTATAATACGGTAGGTACTAGTTTAGTTATATAATTATATCACTGGATTAAACTTAATCTAGGGATATAATTATAATACGTCTCTAAGTGGGACTGGAACCGGAAGTCCCGGTTATTTATAGTTCTATACCAAAAAAAATCAAAAGGAACCCTTATGTCGCGACTCTGTCCATCCGTCTGTGTGTTTAGAGAGAATAAGCACATTGAATTGGAAATAATTAACAAATTCTTGCCCTAAACAATTCTTCACTGTGGTTTGTTTGTTTAACGCATATAATTATATCCCTAGGGTTATAACTATACCTCCGCCGCACCGCCACACTCCTGTCTACAATCATTTCACTAAACTGAATCCAGTCAAATAATTATTTGACTAAACTAGTAACGTATTATAGTTATATTCCTAGTAAGATAGCAATAAATTGCTTTCGTTTAACTATGTTACGACATATAATTATATCCCTAGGGTTATAACTATATAACGGCTTTATCTATCTTACTGCGACATATATACCCTAGTTATAAGGATTTTGCCACACCCCACACCCCACAGAAGTGAGGTCCATGTGAAACTTTTTATACATATAATGTTACACCTATTCCGTACATACCCTCCTCCTCCTTGCGTTATCCCGGCATTTGCCACGGCTCATGGGAGCCTGGGGTCCGCTTTGACAACTAATCCCAAGATTTGGCGTAGGCACTAGTTTTTACGAAAGCGACTGCCATCTGACCTTCCAACCCGAAGGGTAAACTAGACCTTATTGGAATTAGTCCGGTTTCCTTACGACGTTTTCCTTCACCGAAAAGCGACTGGCAAATATCAAATGACATTTCGCACATAAATTCCGAAAAACTCATTGGTGCGAGCCGGGGTTCGAACCCGCGACCTTCGGAACGAAAGTCGCAGGTACTTACCGCTAGGCTACCAGCGCTTCATACATAACTTACCATGTATTCCGTACATACCATGGTTCGCAATAAAGATTACCTTACTTTACTTTAGATGCTATAATACTTATTTGCGTAATGGACTATGCATATGGAAATGGGCTTTGTGGCCTACTGACCTCCCTCGACTGGGCCTATCCCAAGATTTGATTAAGACTCTCTCTGGCTTAAACCGGTCTCTTGTACTTTACCAACATGGCTCTTTATGTGGTAGAGCAACCTGTACCTATTTGGCATTTGCATAGCACCTGTCAACTGGTATAGTTACGCAACTACTTATGGGAACAAATCAAATAATTTTTAACAAATATTCGGTTCGAATCCGGCCTTCACCACTGGTGGTGCTCGTCAAAAAAATTTTTCTTTAATATATGACATCTTATTTTCGATTTGGTGTATGGTTGCTAACTTGCTACTAACAAAAGTTATCTATCTGATTCTCGTAAAGCTACTTTTTAGTAGTAAACCGTAAATGCCGAGCTGCTACAGTAGAGGACGACGAACAGGGACGAACAGGGTGTATTTTTTGTTACTAGGTCAGTGAGTGAGAGCACGGTGCCTCTACGTCTTAAACGATACAAATACAAATACAAAAAATACAAAAAATCTTTATTTTAAAATACGAGTACATTTTATGCAGGGGATGGAGCCGCCCGGTAAGCAGAAAATGCTTGTGTTGGGAGGCACCGCTCTTCCCTAGGTTCGTAGGTAGTACATTGTTTTTTTCACACGAGAAAAATATATACTACAACAAATATTATTACTACTACAGGCTAAAGAATTTCCCTCAATGAAAATTGACGTTTACTTTAATTTGAAACCGAGGGAAGGTCTTCTAAAACAATATTTTACGCAGCAGCACGGGATCTGGTAATGGCCCTCACTGACCCTATAAAAAAACATTATGTGTCACAAACATTATATGTATATCTACAACCGATGGAGGGAATTCTCCCTATTAGGCTTATAAACCTTTAGGGCCAAGGCAACAAAAATTGCAAACGGGACGCCGATAGATCTATGGGGGCCCCTAAAATTAAGTGTCATACCAGGTGCCTATGGGGCTATTAGGTCTCTGAATTCGGGCTCGATGGAAACATATTAATTTGTAATACCTGTGTAACACTCCAGCAGCTTTGTCTTGCTCCAAATCAGGTATCTCTGGGCTGTGACCTGCCGCCTTCGATACCAGCAGCACGATGAGACCCCACGCTTGCATGTTGTTCTTCCCATTGTAGATCAGGTTTCTGTGGAAGAAGCCGTACTTGAGAAAGAGATATACTTGTCTTATATATATAATGTACAGTGAGCTTCAAAAGTGCATGGCGAATTTATCAATGTATCAATAATTTCTCCATGCAATTTCGCAGCTGCAGCAAGAGTATGCGAACACAAGTTTCTTCCGTAATTAAAATGTGCAGACTTGCAGTGTCACAAAATTTGTGACATAATATAGGTATGTAGTACTTACATAATAATGTACGTAGTGACTAATGTTTTCGGTTTGTCATCAAAATTGTTACAAATGCATATAATAATCTTATTTATTAGTGATAGTGACTCTAAGTTTCGGGTTTTTCATCTTTTACGTTGGTTGAAGAAATGCCACTTTTGACAATAAGACAATAACAGCCGGCGTATTATGATTCCAATTTTATCACTTATCCACGTGGATAAAGCATCCGTCACGCTTTGGCAAGTATGTCAGTGTGAGAGTGACAGTTGTCTTATCCACGTGGACAAGTGATAAAATTGGAAGCATGATACGCCGGCAGATCGGTATCGTGTATCGTGTCACGGTGACATTTTATAAGAATTGATAACAAAGTAATAATATCACAGACCGGTCATTTCGCATGGATAATCTTGCACAGTGAAGTGCATAATATAACTCTGTGTATTAATAGTATAGCGGACAAGATTATTTGTGTCCATTTTGTGTTAGATTATTATTTTTCCCCTCACTAGCTCGGAAACACGTGTTTTGTCCTTTAATATCAGCGGGTAAAAACGAATTTTATCCACTAGTGGGTAAAGTAATTTGACCTTGAATATAGTAAAATTAACTGTTTTAAAATTGGTAAAAGTAGGTGAATCTAGTAATAAAGATGATTTACCACCCGTGGAACTACTGGAAGCAGTGATGAACGCATTTTTTGCGTTGTAGTTTCCATGCTATAGTGAGGGGAAAAGTTTTGTGTTACACTCGGGTGCAAATGTATTTTACTTCTCGTGTGTTAAAAAACTCGCAAGTTCAGGATTTTATTCTCGAACCACTCGCTTCGCTCGTGGTTCAACTATAGAATCCTTTCACTTGCTCGTTTTTCAATTCCACACTCGGCGTTAAAATACAGCTTTGCCCCCTTGTACAACAAATAACTATTTCCAATCACTTGAATAAATAATTAAATATGTATAAATAATATAGGTGGGCATTAAATAAATATACTTTAGTTGCTTGTGTTACAGACTACACAAGTACACACCCAGTATTGAATTTTATTGCATTATAAGTATTATTTTTACATACCAAACCGTATATATTTTTACACTTGTTTACCTACACGTAACGTAACGTAGCTTGTAATTTTATTCGTCCACTTCACATTATTGTGATTATAATATAACAAAGGCACAAGTAAATAATTAAGTGCCCAAAAGTTGCAGCATTGTTGATATGCGCAGCATAACTAATAAAACAATGCAAGAAACCTACAATAAATATTCATAAAAATCATAAAGCATTGAAAAACCGAAAAGATACTACTGTTATGTTTATAAACGATACCACAAATATATACATATATTATATTTTGATGAGGATGCAGCATATGATAATGACAATGGATGGGACATCTCATAGAGTCTGTTCATCTGTTTGGAAAGTCAAGAGTCGTGAGTCGTGAAATGTACATGGGGTTCAGTACATTCCACGACTCTTTGACTTTCCGAACAGACTCTATCAAGTATATATACCATAGTTATACTTTGCTTATATGTATAGATATTTATCGGTAGAGTCGGTCAGTCACGAAATGTGTCAATTTATTCCACTGAAGAGATCCTCATTCAAAAACCTTAGACGTAGATGGAAATTTAACAAAAAATTAAAATCACCGAAACATCAGATAATCAAGTAATGGTCCTTGAACAGACCTAACTAATAATATGATACCTAATAACTGCGTGTTGTAAATAGCGCGTCGATTCGTTGGAATTACGAAACTTTGCACGAACGCGCTCGCTTCTGTCGAATACCTAATTAATGTGGGATATTATGTAATGTGCGTATTTACCAGCAAATTGTGGATGTACAGAATGTGCAGATAAATAATTATTGAATAAAGTATGACTAATAGATTCTTTGTTTATGTTCAAAGTTCATAAAACTTTTGCGCGTATTCTTTAGACACGCAGTTCGCGTACTATATATATAAATTCAATTTTAATGGATATGATTAATTCATCAGATCATATACAGAGTATTTAAATACAAAGTACACAGTACTATCGTTACATTGTACGAGTAGGTAGGTGTATTTCCAATACTTACTTGGCAGTTTTCAATAAAGGATGATTGCTCCCGACTAATTTTCGCAAGTGCAAAGCGACATTCGCAATTTCGTCACTCATTACCCATCGCAGACTTAGAAAAGAAGTTGGGTATCCCACTATCTTCTCTGCTTCGCTCACAGCTCGGTTCCAATCTGGCTTCGGTGTGTGTTGGGCAATCGTGACGCGGTGGGCCTCTGATGTGCTTAAGTCCCTTCCCGAGCAAGGTCCCCGTAATTTCGACACCAACGCGCTTGTAGAGGAAACTTTCACCAAGTCGGCCCTAACAACACTACGTAAACGACTCAAACTCATTCTGATAATTTAGTAAACACACCAAAACTAGTCAAAAACTTTTTGAAGTTTAGAACTTTTAAACCACACTGAACAAAATCACTTCGAGAGAATTAACACGTTACACAATTTTTACACTGAAGTATTCTAGGGTTTATGCAAGCATTGCATAAACGAGAATGTCTTTCGTAAATAAACTAACGAGCGAAGGTGCGCAAGAGTCGCCCTCCACTTTCGCGGGAAAATAAGTAACTGACAGTTTGGCTGACCGGAACTCAAAGTTGGATTGAATGAATGAAGCGCTACAAAAGTGAATGTAATGATTGAATACTAACATGCAACTCGACTGAATTAAAATAACAGCGGATTATAATGGCAACCATGGTACATCAGTACAAAATTTGACATTTCACGTAGACAGTGGCGCTCTAAAAATATAATTACTACTTTTGTTTCATAAATTTTATTATCAAGGACCATTGTTAAGAGGATTGCACATTAAGCAAAATTTAAATCCATAATTAAAAGGAATACTTCTTATGTTTCTTATTTAAGCGTCGTAGATAAGAATGTCGCGATCCTAACCATGATTTAATTATAATATGAATATTATAATAAAATAATAACTAATATAATACATTCTTTATTTGCATAAAATATGGTACAACAAGGTGATACTGATTAGGTATGCAAAAGGTGGTATTTATCTAAAATACATTGTAAATATAATCAGTACTTCACATTACATTACTATTTATTATTCTTTGAGGAGAACAGCGGCTAGTGTAAACAACCTCTTACTTTTAAGCGGAAGTTACGTAAACGATCGAATGAGAATGGAAGAATGAAGTGCAAGCCAATGTTGCCATGTAGTCCTTACTACATGCTTGTGGTAGATTATTAAGAAAAAACCCGAATTTTTACTATAGTCTGTCAAGTCATTACTGTCGCTAAAAAAACGGGCAAGACTGTTTATCACTCCATTGAAACTATGAATTATTGCCAAAAATTATATAAAATTTAAATATATTTTTTTCCTTTATTTATCTTTTCTCTTAGATTAGGCTATTTTATAATATGATTATAAAAGTAAAATACAAAACCACATACAAAACAATACAAAATATATAAACACATTATAAAAACCTAACCTAGGGTGCCGCCAGCAGCGGGGCAGGGCCCAAGCTGCCGGTGGTTAGGGCCGCAGAGAGAGGAACCGTCGGACTATACGCGCCGTGTCCAAGATCACCGCCTTCTGCATCTGGCCCTTGATCCAGCCACCTAGCGAGAGTCTCTTAAGATGTTGGTCGAGACTCTTCGCTATGAGACCGTTCGCTGAAACAACTATAGGGACAATGATCGTTGAATCAACATCCCACATGGCGGTTATCTCGTGAGCCAAGTCTAGGTACTTACTGGACTTGTCCTTCTCGGCTTTCACGAGATTCTCATCATGGGGGATGGTGATGATTTTTATTGTTAATTAATTTTTTTTTATTAGTATTTAAATGCAGAGATTACATGCAGAATTTGCTTTGCGCTGTTGCCAAGCGCCTTTAAACTTGTTATCGTTCTATTATTTAAGTCGTCCACCGGTTTTACATGCTACCCTCTCCCATTTATAGATTTAAGCAAAATTATTTTTGTATTGTTTTCTCAGTAAGTGATTTATGTAAATCTTTTGAGAAATAAATATCTTAAATAGAGATGGGCCGAATATGGACTTTGCCGAATACGAATATTCGGCCGAACATTCGGTTCAGCTCTTACCGAACCGAACATTCGGCCGAATATTCGGTTACGCCATATTTTGAAAGCGGATGTTAAGATTAAAACTATTAAAGATTAGATTAGATTAGATTTCTTTATTTCATGATAAAAATTACACTATAAATTTGCTACATGTCAAAATTATGTTTATCTTCTCATCATGATCGTCAAAAATTACATAATAAATTCCAAATAAAAATAATTGTGTCTCCCAAATGAGGATCGTCATTTACAAAGAAAGAAAATACACATGCCAAGCTAAATAAAATTAATAAATTAAGTTACAATATCATGAAATTATCACGAAGCAAGAAAATATTATATAACAGAGAAATATAGGTATAATTATATCATCGGTCATTAAAAATTCAAAATTCAGGGCCGGATTAAGGGTAGAAATCCATGTACTCATGAAGTTTACAGAGTACATGGGGTTATCTAACAAAAGGTTTCTCAATTTGCGCTTAAATGCTTCGTCACATGGCTCATTTCTCAGATCGGCAGGTAAGTGCTCATAGTAAGTAGGGCCGATGACTCGAGGGTTCTTTCTTAAAAGTGCCATGCGACGGGGGACTGTTCTCAGACGGACGGCCTGTGTAAATGATTGATAATGATTACATAATTATGTTACTACAATTAAGTTTTTATGATTTAGTGGATAACTAAAACTTAGTTAAAACAATTCTTCTCAACTCTTAAACTACGGTTTTTTAACTTTTTACTAAACAATTGTATTCATATTTTGACGCATAGGTTTCTCTCTTTTTATCAGTTCCTTAAAAACCTACTAAAATAGGAGATTATTATCCAATGGAATATGTAAGATCTTCATTAGTTATTTACTAAGTTTATTCGATAAATATTCGGCAATGCAACCGAATTATTCGGCCGAATACGAACATTGAAAAACTTGCCGAATATGCCGAATACCAAATATTTACCGAATATTCGGCCCATCTCTAATCTTAAACCATAAACCATAATTTAATTTGACAGGTCAAAAGAAGCACAATAACTATAAATAATTTATAATTAAACTTTTAAAATTAAAAACCTTTGAATGTCAAATCACAAAAAAAGACTAAAGAAAATATATACAGATAATTCTAAATTTTCCAGCGACGAACTTGTTTGTGTAGCGACAAAAATATAAACCTAAATTCAAGTTCAACTCAAGTGCGTCCACTTTGATTAGGTATAATACCAAAAACTATGAAATAAATATGATTATAGTACTAATTTAACCTAAATGTCAATTACAAATTGTATGTATGGTTGCATGAAAAGTTGTATAATTCATCTTTCGTCTTAAGAGTTTTAAGTTAGCCGCTCTAAACTGTCAAAACTGTGCATTGAATTGCAAGTGTCATTTTGAGCTCACCAGCACGGGAAGCATGGTCGCGCGATAGACGATAAAATAGCAGGCCGTCCCTATCGCACTATTTGTAAGTGCGATAGGGACGGCCTGATATTTTATCGTCTATCGCGCGACCATGCTTCCCGTGCTGTTGACGACACTGTGGACGGAATGGACCAGACTAATATAGATAAAAAGTGCCCTTATGTAGCCAAAAAAATCCGTCAACATACTGTTTTATTTATCCTTACCGCTTTTTCTACTGACGGAAACGGCTTGACAGTCTATACTTTGTACACAATAGTAGTTTTTAGATTCACAGGCTGGTAACATTTACCAATCCTTTTCAGCCAATGAGAAGCGTTGATAATTCTGTCTGACATTTCGTCTTTTTTTTTCAGTCAATCGCGCTCCACCGGCCGCTGTAGTCGACAATAGAAAGGCCACTGCGCATCGCCGGCTTTCAGTGTCACAATTGAAAATATAAAAAAAATATTATTTCTTTCGTGAATTGGTACTACTTGTCAGTGAAATAGTGATAGTTGGGAAGTGGTTTTATCAAACGAAAAGTCTTTCAGCTTTTTTGCTCTAAGGTGAGGTTTTAGATTTTGTGTGGGTAATAAATTTAGTCTTAAAGTCTGGGCTGTCTGGTAGCCACGTGTAGATTGCATACGTGTTACAGGGGTGAAGTGCAGCCGGTTGTTTTTATATTGTTTACTTTTTATTTCATTCATTTACCGATTCCACTTGTGACGCAGATCTATGGTTCCTTAGGGACTCCTAAAAAATTCTATTGTTGATTTTGCTTTATATCATCTTATTTGATTTATTGTTTTGGTCCAGTTTTCAAATATTTATTGTAAACATGTGAAATCAATAGATAGAATTTCATATTTTTAAGTATATTAAGAATATTAAGATCTAAACAGTTAAAGATACAAAATCAGTTTAGTTTCATATTGATTATGTCTGTCATGACTGATGCCCACACATACCAGTCTTATCATATTATCACTTGGGCAAACTGAGGCAGTGCTTATTCAGCCCTATAGATAACATAAACACAACTTTTATTTGGATTTCCAGACTTTAGAACATGCCATTCTTTCATGTGGACCAAACTGTAGTGAATTTGGCCACTACCATTGGCAATGACTGTTGAAATGGCAGATTTTCTGAATATTGTATAAAATAATATATTGCGGGCCATCATACACCAAAGAACCTAGCTGCTAGCCTTAAACTAAGAAAATATTTTTTTTGTTTGTTACACAAATAAATGCTCTTTGACGAGATTCAAACCTAGCGTTTATAGTCAGAGTTACAATCAGTGATCAAGCCAAATTGGAGAGTTGAGAACTTCCACAGGTCTACTTAAATATGCTGACAATATTATTCAAATTTATTCACACTCCTCCAATAGCCTCCTACCATTTTCCTAAATTTACATGTAACTGATAGTCATAGTTACTGATATAAAAACCAGTGCTACCTAAGATACTAAAATCTTAGAGAAACTCACATATGTTCAATAAGGATGAATTTGGAATTTCAAATAAAAATGTCATATAATAGCTCTTGAAGTGTAAGGACACCTTAGACATGAAAGGCCACATTCAATTAAAGTTGTCATGCCAGTAACTCAAAATGATGAACGTTTAGGATTAATCTGATTTATATGGAGACAAGGCATGGAAAATTTGGCTTGATGCAGCGCCTGCACCTGTCAATGTCATTCATCACTCTTGATAAGTCAAGGTTTGACTGATAAGAATGAATTAAGAATATTCTGAGCGCCATTTTGACACTTTAGTGCACGCTACACCACAGACAAAATGAATATGATGATGATTGATTATTCATTTTAAGATTAAAGTAATTTTTAACAAGTGGAAATGTCTGGTAGCAAATGTCCACACTCTAAGATTATTTTTATTTATTTATTTATCAGAGTTATTAGGTACCTACTTATTCTAATTATGTATTGTTTCCAATTCTTCATCAATGGCTTGTTATTTTATTATTAACTGTTAATGACATGATATAACATAATATTATTAATATATATTTCTTTGTGTAGTTAGCCAATATATTCATCCATAATATTAGACCAATTTACATGAAATTTGGTATGGAGATGTTGGAGATAGTTCAAGCCCTGGCAAACGATGTAGGGTAGTATTTATTAATCATCATCATCATTCCACAAAGACAAAGTCATGGACAGAAGCTAGTTATTACTTACTGTTGTTATGTTCCTACATACTTACAGAGTATTATACTACTAATTACTATTCTCAAGTGGGTAATTTACTTTTATCAGAGTAGAAGCTAATTTTGTTGTGCAATGTTTATCTTTACTTGCCATTGAACTTCTGATAACTACTATTTGTAGGTCAATGGTCAGAGCTAGGAAGAAAATAAATAAATTGTGAAATCTGCCAACAAAGCTTATATTTAAGATACATTAGTTACACAGTAAAAAATTAAGATAATATGAAAAACTACTACTATTGTTTCCAATTTAATCATTATTTATTTGCATGATGATCACTTACTGATTGTTTAGTTGGGACTTGAGTGTTTTCACTGTTTTAAAAATATTTATGCATGTAAAGAAATGAAATAACATTACATAATAATTGTTTCATTTCTTTCAAAATAAGCATTTTGTAGCTCACTGTGGCTTAACCAAATTTTGTAAGAATATCAAATAATATTTTAGGTATCTGCTGATAAATATAAACAGACATCGGATTCCGTGGGGCGAAACTTCTTGACAGCTAGGGACTTCCTATATCGATAAACTCATTTATCGATACTAGTTCTATATACTAGTGACCGCCCCCAACATTGTGTGTGTTTTTTGTAACTATTGTTCTGAAGACCAGTATGAAATTCATACATAGCGTCTAAAATAAATAGCGTCGAAATAAATTGTGACGAGTAAACTTTTAAAAACGTTTTCAAAAAAGAAGAAGAAAATTGAGTTCTTATTTTATTATATAATGTTTTTTTTATACTACGTCGGTGGCAACCAAGCATAGGGTCCGGTGCGGTGGAAAGCGGTTACCGTAACCTATGGACGCCTGCAACTCAAACTGTGTCACATGCGCATACTCTTTTAATAAAAAAATATTTTCTAAGCAAACCTTTGTGTGATCACTAGTATTTAGAACTAGTATCGATAATTGAGTTTATCGATATAGGAAGTCCCTAGCTGTCAAGTAGTTTCGCCCCACGGAATCCGATGTCTGAATATAAATATAAATATTATAGGACATTCTTACACAGATTGACTGAGTCCCACGGTAAGCTCAAGAAGGCTTGTTTACATTGCAGGTTGCAGGTACTCCAGACAACGGTATTATATATAAATATTTAAATACATAGAAAACATCCATGACTCGGGAACAAATATTATCTGTGCTTACCACAGAAATAAATGCCCTTACCGGGATTCGAACCAGGGGCGTAGCAGGCAGGGTCACTTCGCGCTAGGCCAGACCGGTTGTCTATTATTATTATTTTTTTTTTTTAATTTATTTACAGGTAACATACATTTTTAAAGTTCCTCGCCAAACTGCTCATGCAGTTTGTTGGCGAGACAGCGCTCATTTTTTACAAAGCTATGTACCGTTCTTAAGTTGCTATTAATTTTAAATAATTCTTATCCTAAATTTAACATTAACTAGTAATTTAGTAAATACATACCTACGTGAATATGTGTTTAAACTAACATGTTTTTCAAAATAGTAAGTATAACAATACAATACAATGACTTCTTGTTACTGCCTGTTAGCTGCAATCATGGTAGGTTATCTATAAGTGTTTTTTTAAATTCGAACTGATATATTTTAAATTCCAGGTATGGAGTGGGAAGGACCACCCAAGCAAGGCTTGTACGACCCCCAGAACGAGCACGAAGCGTGTGGAGTCGGATTTGTGGTTGCTATCGACGGGAAACGGACCCATAAAGTGAGTTCCCATTTTCATGTAGCCCCTATGCACACTTTCGAACCCCCCTTCTCCCTTCTCTATCTTAGTGTAATGTAAGGCCTGAGAGCACGCTACTGGGCGTGGGGCGGGGCGTGCGGCGTGCAAGTGAAACAATTGAAGCTCATACAGGTGTCCTGAGTCGACGCTTCTACTTCTTCTTTGTTAGGGGCTATGTAAGGCTTCATAGCGCCTTATATATCACTGCGACCATTTCTGATTTATTGTGATCGCCACCTACTACAACTCCTACAAATTCGAAGATTTGTAGAATCTTTTTGAAATCGATGTACCTCACATCATCTGGGTGTATTTGGTACGAGTAGCTGCCCAGAATCATGTTACGTGTACGCATTAGAAAGGGGCACTCTGCCAGGACGTGCACTTGTGCAGGGGCGTTTGGCGTCATCCATATATTACGTCACAGTGTAAGGGGGGGGGGGTCATACTAAATGTGACAATCCCTGTTAAAGGGATACAAAAAAGCGTGACATGGGGGGGGGGAGGGGTCCAAAAACCTGAAATTTGGTGTGACGTAATATGTGGATGATCCCTTTCTTCAGACTCTTAAACAGTATCTGCACCGCCCGTTTGCACGTTTCCCGATAGTGTGCATGTGCTTGTTCAGGTGCAGTCGACGCTGCATAAAATGTATGCACGCTCGCCCGCCACGCTGCACGCCCCGCTGAACGTTCCGCTCTGGGCGTCCACTCAGGCCTTACACTTAAAACTACTATGTATTAGGATGCTGGGACCTCTAAGCTCGGCCCTTCTAGATCTAGACGGTGAACGATTCTGTTGCTTGTCCTATCTGCAATCTGCAATACAAGGAAAAAATAGTTTTATTTTTAGCGCTTCCAGAAGAGAAAATAAAACTGCTAACTAAGGCCACATGCCTTCTTAATTAAAAGGTCTACATTGTCCCTTAACAGACTTATGAAATTTGCTAGTATGTATCTATATCTACAGGTGCGTTGGAGATGGACGCAAGTTCGTCGATGAGACCTGGTTTGCGGCACTTGCTGACAAAAGGGAAAGAAAACACCATAGCGAAACGTCGCAATCGGTTGCGAGCTTCCCTTGTCACTCTTGTCAGCTATGTGGCAAAATATGTTGCTCTCGCATAGGTCTCTTTAGTCATCAAAAGCGATGTCTCTCGTACATTGCACCATAAATCGGCTGAAATAGACCTTAAGGCCAGATCTACATTCAAATATCCTGTCCTCTCGGTGCGCACTGTGAAAGTTCTTGAGAACTTCATGTATAACTAGCTACGTAGTTATTAGTATTTTATGACCACTATAAAAGCAGTGGTATTAATCTTGGTTTAATTATCATTACGTATGTACGCATAAACGATTCAATTTATGTAATTGATACGATATCGCTGGGAAATGAACTGAACTACGTATAAAGTGCACTGTTAGGGGCTGTAGATAAGATTATGAAGTAGTTACGATAAACTACACCCATGTCCGCAAAGTTATAACCTGGTTTTATCATACTTTGATATGTTTAGTAGAGTATTAGTTAGAACCTGTAATACAACGAAGACGAAACGCATTCCTCTTCATTTTTATTCTCCTTATATTTGCATGTAACTTTATGTTACATGCGTACTTCTTCCCTAGAATTAACGTTTTGATACAGTTGGCCGAAGTCTACCCTACTCTTTCAGAGATAACATACACCAGAGAATTTACAACTAACATCCCAGGGGCCGGGCGGTCTAGGCCTAGGGTGGTAAGGACGGTAGCTGCGTACGCGCAACACACCGGCACCGTTCTGATTCCCGGCTCGGCTACCGTTGGACCTTTATTTTGTACTTTTCTTAGCCTAATTTAAACTTCGATAAACAGTGATACCAACTTACATTCGCTCACATAATTTGTCATCCAACAGATCGTCCGAGATGCCGAAACTCTCGCCAAGCGCATGGAGCACCGCGGCGCATGCGCCTGCGACAACGACACCGGCGACGGCGCCGGCGTGCTTGTTGCCATCCCGCATCAGTACTACTGCGCACAGCTGAGGTGAGTCTACATTCATGCTGGATAATGGTCGTCCTGAGAGTCGGCGAGCGAGAGCGTATTCGCATTTCGCACGCCGCGGGCGATGGGCGGTCAGATGCCGCTCGCGGCGAGTCAGAACGATCGAGGCATAATGATTTCTTAGCACAAGCAAGTGTGCTAACTTTCATACTGGCTCAATAGATTGGATGTGATGTGAGCGACAAAAAAGTTGCCGGGCAACTTTGTCGCTCGTGGTGGTCGCATAACTGTTACCTACTCTTCTTTGACGTCCCGGAGGCTAGCAAGCATACAATATTGACTAGGTACTTAAAAGAGAGGTTAGCCAAAGTACGAAATTATTAACGTCTTCTTCATGTAAAATTTCTGCGATAGACGCATTTTAAACTATTTTTTTTTGTTTAAGCTCCCCACATTGAGCCAACAAGATAAAGCGAATAAATAAGAAGTGGTTGTCACTGTTGACAGCGTATAGCGTATGAGACGCTTGGCTTCTCGATCAAACGTCACCGTTTATTAGCCAAGAAAAACTTTGCATTGCCTTAAAAACAAGTAAAACGTTTAAATAGAGAGCTTTTTATTTTTGCGTTTTTATACGTATCAAGTTGACTATATTCTTCCAAAATGTTTGAATAAATGACTTACTGAGCGATCAAACTCGGAGGAAAACTGAAAACTACATACATAGATACCAGCTGTGCCCTCAATTGATATCCCTTTTATAAAGAAGTCAAATATCAATCCATCATGGCACTCTTTGTCACATCGGTTAGGCTGGTTCATGGGTGTGCCTGTGCCTGTAACCTGTAAGTTTATTTTATACTCGAATTTCACCCAATTTGTCAAAATTGTTTCATAACTTATATTATGACGTAAAATGTTGGTATGATTGACATAAGCACACACTCTTCAATCTTAACGTAATTACAATTTAAGACGAAGAAGAGTCTACGGAAAGAATTTGTTCATATTATAAGTCTCCCAAATCGTTTGAAAACGGAGCACGCCGAGGAAAAATAGATTTGAACACATAGTCACTACCCTCTTTCTGGGGCAACTAAATGTTCATATAGAATATATTCATGGCTGGCTCTGAGATAGATTTAGATTCTCCTTTGGAGATATTTTGCTTGAATGGTTTTTCCAATATCAAAATATGATAACGAATTCCTAACATTATGGAAGAAAATTTCCAACACATATTTCGTATTCTAAACTGTCATATAAACGGCCTTTTCTTCCCGATGGAATGTTTTCAAGATTGTAAGAATTGTCGTCTTTTAACATAGAAACTTTTTTAGAGTTTGAATCAATTGGGCTTTGGAACCAGCTTCGTTTATATTATAACGAAGCAGATTTTTGCATTAGAGACTAATGTTGCCTGAACATTTATCATAGATAGTTAGATCTCATTCTGCGAGATATGTGTTCTTAACTTATATCTATAGCAGTACGATGCTCTAGATTTTTTTCCCAAACGGACCACTTTTTTCCATCCGCATTACAATGGATAAAAATAAAAAGTAACTACGACACGATTTCAAAAACAGTAATAAATACGCGAGACTAATGTAAAGTTGAGCTTTAAGACCTATTTTACAGAAATTTGTCGTGCCAGTAGGCAAGTTGCCAAATTCTCGACAATCGGACGTAACCTTACACTTGGCGGCGTGCCAGCGCTTTATGAAAAATCGATGCCGCTACTGGAACGGTATGGGAAATACTTGAAGGGCGAAACTAGAACTAATCGGTAACCTTGGACTTGTTATTTGAAATTATAATTATGATTCTATATGTGATTCGTTTCGCACGATCGTCTTCCTTGCGCTATCCCGGCTTATTTCCTGCTCATGGGAACCGGAAATCTACTTGAAGGTAATTTTAACTGTAATGTATCTATGCCAAAGGTAATAAAGTAGGAATAACATCAGTTGTATTCGGCGGTATAGCCAGTTTCGCGTCGTAACTTATAATTGCCTACTGTAAAATATGAATTGCTTGCAAATCTCGCCATACATAATTATAGTCGCTCCAGGACTTATATTTATCAGACTTAGACATTTCCTCTCAGCCGGAACCAACAGATTCCTAAAAATTCGTGTCACAAGTCACAGGCACAGCTCTTTTGACTCTTTTAAGAAATAAAAATAACTCCAGTCCATCTATGTAGGTTCGTAATCTAGCAATGCAATCCGTTCACATCCCAAACCAGTTTGATAATGATAACCCTACCCCAACCAGAGCTGGGTCAAGAGCACACACATTAGATAATGGTATCCTCACTGTATAGGTGCCTAGTGCCTACCTATTGCGTCTCACAAACTACGCAGCATTAATGCTCTAGAGCATATATTGTATAGGCTATCGCTATGCGGTGTCATTTATATTCCTTGTAAGGCGCTGGCTGGAGTTTTAGTTACCGTCTCGCTTGGGATTGAGGTTTCCAAGTTTGTCTTACTGAGCAATAAGCATTATGATTTAACCAGTCACCTGAGTTTTGGCACAGTATAATAATGAGTACTATCGTACAGTATGGCTACTCCCGTTCCCCACTGAAATCAGGTTACCTGTTACCGCCTGTCAAAAACGCGACCAGTCGACCTGTCATATCCCACTCATACAAGCAGTACGCGTTCACCTACACGAGCCTAGAATGTGGGCTAGGAACAAGCCTCTTTCATATATTTGATCGCCAGTGTCCGAGGTGTGGTTTTGGCCAGATCGCGGTATATCAGGTTGAAATAGTATTAATACAAGTTTAAGACTAGAGGTATCAACCTTTGAAACTGCTAGATACAGATGTAATGCGAAAAGATTTGCATACGTATTGTTACGGAAACGTACGAACAATGCTCATGCTATTTCAGTCAGTCTCAGTACAAGATGTACTGACATTGACTGAACTAGTATGACAAATACGAACGTTTCCGAAAAATACGAAGGAAAGCCTTTTCGCACTACATCTGTATCTGTAATAATGCTAGTGTGGGTAAAATATTTACAAAACGATAGGTCGTTTTCCCTGTGTGGAATGGCAACCAAATCAGTGCGTGGGAACGGGAACGTATAATCATCATAATATTGTACTGAAATTGTAGAAGAATCATTGAGATCTTTAGTTTTCGTTATTATATAATAGAATCATCTTCAATTAAAATGTTACTTAGGTAACATTTTCAGATATTTATGATTTACTATTTACAGAGACAGAGATATTAACAGAGACAATTCTCGCACGTGCAAAGTGTTCCCAATGATCAAACAGATATTTTGCTCTATGGCTTCAAATAAACTATTCGTGTTTATTGGTCGTTGTCAGAAAGCATTAGACAGATCAATAGGGCATGCCATTAGAGTTCTTTCCGAACAGACATTGATTCGACCTTCACTCCCCTCAACGAAGACACGAGAATGAAACAAATAATATAATCACGAGTATGGTAATTTTATTAACAAGTACAATACGTACAAACAAGTTGTATGCACGTTATGTGACTTGTGTAAACATCAGTTGCGGCTAGATTGTTATTGATGCAATCTTAACTTTAATAGGGCCAATATAGACCGACTGCAATTTTGTAAGGAAACTGTCGAGATGACGTTCGATTATCGTATAAATTGGCAATCAGATTGCAGTCCGCCTGTTCAGACCCTTACGTGTGCACGTCTTGTTGAAATAAATTTGTTTTCGGAAATCATGTACCTAATCGTTCACTGTGATATGTATTTGAATTATGAATAACCAAATGCTTGTCGACGAAGAAAAATGTTGTGAAGTTAACTCGGCTATTTCAAATCAGATACAATTCTATACCTACCTACCAGTGGCGGCTGGTAAAAATTTTTGCTAGGCAACACTGAGCAAAAAGAAACCTACTTTTACATTAGGTACTTTACTAGTAATCAATTTTAGGCCTGTAAGAATCGGCTTGTATGGATCAGCCGCTGCTGCTACGTACCCTAACTATGGATACAAGCCGCAAATATTAAATTATTTTTTCATCACACCCACACTTTAAATGTGCTATTGCACGCAGGCAGAGCGTGAGTTATAGAAAAATCGTTCTCCCAAGGGAATAATGAAATTTCTTGCACCGTACTTAACTTTTTTACATCTATTTACATATTTTTTACATTGCGAGTGTGATGAAAAACATTGTGTGTAAGCCGCAAATATTACTAACTTAGTTTTTCGCTCCGGCAAGCCGTATTAAACCTCGTTAGATTGCTACACAATGTACTATTATATTAACCCGAGATTGCTACAAATGACATAGCACCTAATAGTATAGCAATTTGAATCTTGTACAATATACATTTACTGGATGGCTTTATTGACGATGTCGAGATACGGTTTTAGTTTAGTGCAATATGCTCGCTGTGTGAATATGTAATAAAGCTGTAAGCGGTAAGGACGGTGCTTAATTTAATAGTAGAGACTGTACAAATTACAAAGTTTTATTTAACTTCATCTTTGTTAAAGAGTCCCGATACTGAAGGGAGCGTTTCGTTTCCTACACCGCAAGAAATTGGCATCGTGGCTAGAAATTCTTATCGCTTTTACATATTTAGGCCAGACCTGTATCAGCTATATATGTTATCTCTGCAATTGAAGTGCTCTTCAAATCGTCAATTAGACTCAGCAACATGATTCTATATAAACAAAACAATCCCTTCGTAAGTACTTACGTAGAGATAATACACATCAGTAAACAGACGACATTTGATTCAGCATTCCACACGTTTCAGTATATTCACAAACCCACTGCTCACCATTTTAAGTCTGACCTCCTGTGACTGGTAGTTGTTTACAAACCTCGGAGTCCGATTATATTGCCATTGGATATTTGATCACAAACGATTACAAATCAAATCCTGAATAGATGGGATCGAGTAAAGAGATCTGGGTTCTCGAATGAACAATCCTGATTCCTGAAATGTAAATGTAATATATGTACCTTTTGCACAGCATTCTGAATGTTGACGATTTTCGTATGAAAACGGAAAATATATTAATATACTTTATTTTGCTTAAAAACTTGGCAACTATTTTGACATAAACGTCTTTCTTTTAGTGCCAAATGATTGTGCAAGCCTTATATGACTCAATCCATAATAATATTATAAATGGGAAAGTGCGTATGTCTGTTTGTTTGTCCGTCTTTCACGGAAAAACGAAGTAGTGGATTGACGTGATTTTTTAAAGGGAGATACTTGAAGGGATGGAAAGTGACATAGGCTATTTTTTGTCTCTTTCTAACTCCTTACTTTTCTAAAATGGGGGGTGGAAGTTTGTATGGTGCATTCCGAAATTATCGAATGCGAGCAAAGCCACGGGCAAAACCTAGTTACTTATATTCTATTGAGGTGTTGTAATGTGCAAAGCTTTTTCAGCGTATTACCATATTCGTTTTATCGCACTGCATAACATAATAGTTATTTGTTATACAAGGGGGCAAAGTTGTATTTTAACGCCGAGTGTGGAATTGAAAAACGAGCAAGTGAAAGGATTCTATAGTTGAACCACGAGCGAAGCGAGTGGTTCGAGAATAGAATCCTGAACTTGCGAGTTTTTTAACACACGAGAAGTAAAATATATTTGCACCCGAGTGTAACACAAAACTTTTCCTCTCACTATAGCGAGGAAACTACAACGCAAAAAATGCGTTTATCACTGCTTCCAGTAATTCCACAGGTGGTAAATCATCTTTATTACTAGATTCACCTGCTTTTATCAATTTTATAGCAGTTAATTTAACTTTATTCAAGGTCAAATTACTTTACCCACTAGTGGATAAAATGCGTTTTTACCCACTGGTATTAAAGGACAAAACACGTGTTTCCGAGCTAGTGAGGGGAAAATATGTTTACTAAATTGTTACTAATGCAATCTACAGCAATAAATAATTCTCATACTTAAAATAGCGATAATTCAATTTTGTTATCGTCGTCTGCAATCATGTATTCATGTCTCGGCTAAAAATGCAATCTTATCTTCTAAAGAAATGCGCAATAGCGTTGATGGATAGTTATTTCAGGATCCGCTTCTGGCGATTTTCTGTTTACAGTATTCAAGGACGTGTCTGTGTCTCTTTGTTTTTCTGATCTATTGAAAAGATTCTCAGTTAATCGTCCGCGAATTTCCCATACACATTTAAATTAAGGAAATATATCTAGCCTCTTACAGGCGGGATACATTTTCCAGCAAATTAATCTCGGATAAAAAAAGAATACATGTGTTCATGTGTATCAGAATTGTGTGAATCAAGTTTAATCAATTGTATGTACCTATAATGTATTATTGAAATATAAATTTACGACTACTGAAGTACTTATACATTTATGACGATTTACCTACGATGAAATCTTCTATCTCGCAAAAACTCGGCGTAATTAAACTTTTCCCCATCTCTCTCAAGATTTAATAGATATTCCGATCCCAAATTACTTTCGTTTCTATTCGAAGATCGTCGTCTGACTGTAACCTGATATGATCGGACCGAATTGCGAGAATCTATTAGTCGTTCATTATGGTGTCGTTGCTACGCGACGCGAGTACCACTGATTATCACTTGCTGAGGTCGGGCTATTTTGTTACATTGTTGCAAGTGATAACACGCTGAAAAGTGCTTGTATGTTCGAATATAGCGATGCACGGAAGATCCAATGATGATAATTGATAGAAAACTAATTGTATATTTTTCCACGGGCCTCAAACTATTATCCTGATTTCCCAAATTGTTAAAACCTAAATCGCTCCAATTTATAAAATACATGGTTTATCATTTTTATGTCATTATTGTCATTAAGATCAGGAAACATTTAATTAAACTGACAACTTTTTTTCATGATAATCAAATCGGTGTACAAATCGGAAAGTAATTTTTAACCCAATAAAACTTACTTGTTTTAAGTTGGATTAAAATCTTTAGTATTTTATGATTAATATAATTTCTTATCGTCATTGTATACGACAATTGAAACATGAAAATGATTATAGAAACGGAGCAAGCACAAAAATATTGCACCAGCGGAATTTTACCGAATGGAACTTTTGCCGAGATAGGTCAATTCAATTACATAGCGCTTCGCACTTGACTATAGCTTTATCTGATAAATATTACGCGTAATAAATGTATCCATCGTGATCTTCTTATCAGAGACTATCGGGGTGGTTATCTTTAAGATATCTATTTTAATCAAGTATGAGTAAGCATACATATAATAATATGTGTCTACTGTTTTCATTGATGGTTATGTTATTAATAAAATTTTTTTTAGGATTACAGTTCTGGTATCCATTTTAGTTTATATTTTTTCCGCGGCTCTTCAAGTTCAATATGGTTCTATTTATTATTACATAATTCATGCAATTTTTTTTATATCAAGATGTTCTTGTTCTTCATCTTCATTATTATTCCATAGATTTAGAGATATTAAGCTAGATTGAGTAGTTAGGCGAAAAAGTGTGTCCACATGAGAGGGTAAGGTTGGGGCTGATGTCCCTCTCGCACTTATTGCCACTCTCAAAATTATTTGAATGACGTCATCACTGTCATAGTTTGGGGATACCAGTCAATATTCAAATGTTACTACCAAATCTACTAATACACAAAGGTTTTTTTTTTAATTGCGCAAATCTTTGGTTTTATGGCTTCATAATAATGACATTAATGACTTACCAATTCGTTACAATGTATTAATACCTTGCCTAGATATAATCCATACTAATATTATAAATGCGAAAGTAACTCTGTCTGTCTGTCTGTCTGTCTGTTACGCTTTCCCGCTTAAACCAAGCAACCGATTTTGATGAAATTTGGAACAGACAATCTTTAGACCCTGAGACAGAACATAGGCTACTTTTTATTTCAAAAAAAAGGGATGAAGGGGTTGAAAAAGAGGTTGAAAGTTTGTATGGGATTTCTTAATTTTAAATGATAAAACCATGAAACTTTATATTTTAGCACTTGATAAGAAATCATTAAACATATATTTAAAGTCACATACAGGTCGAACGCGATTAATTAACATTATTTTTACCTTTAAAATAAACATGGTGGGAAATAAACATTAACTAAAAGCGGGTAGATTATATTTATTTGTCTACCCCGAACATTTATATAAATTAATATCGGGTAGTTTTGTGTTGTTTACATCTCCGGTGACATTTTGCTGGGACGTCAGTCTTCCGCGACCACGGCCAGTGCAACCTGGCCGAAACGTTGGGAAAAAAGGTAAAATAATGTTAATTAATCGCGTTCGACCTGTATGTGACTTTAAATATGTGTACAAAGCGCGAGAACTTAAAGTGTTATATCATTAAACATCTTGATAAGGGATAGGGATAGGGATAGCGATAGGGATAGCGATAGGGAAAGCGATAGGGATAGGGATAGCGGGATAGCGATAGGGATAGCGATAGCGATACGGATACGGATAATATGGGTATCGTTAGCGGGATACGGATAATCGGTCGGCGGTCTCTTACAATCAATGTGCTCTAAGACGATCGTTGTTTGCTTACTTGAAGATTACGTTTGCGATAAGTATAAGCAAAATGTAAAAAATTGTAAGGGATAATAGAAAAAAGTACTTTTTACCCACCGATCATAGTGTCGAAATACGGGCTATATGGGATGTTTATAAAGGTTTCCCCAGCGTATATAGAATTACCTACGCTGTGGTCGATGTGTAATATTTCTACAATCATTAGTAAGTATTATGTGCAATCGAAATAATCGCAGATAAATATACCTACAGAGAAACCTACGGTCCCTACGGATCCAAATGAAAATCTTAATGAATACTTTTATTACGCGGGCGAAGCCGCGGGTAAAAGCTAGTACAAAAATAATTTAGGAAGTTTATAAACTTAGTTATCATACGGGTAAAAATACTACTACTCTAACACTTTTTAACACTGGTCACACTCTTTAACACTGGTCACACGTGCGAGAGGGACACCAGCCCCAACTTTGACCCTCTCATGTGGACACATTTTTGCTAGTCTGACAAGAACGCCTTTCTACACCGGTGATAAGGTTCAATTCACCTTGATAAGTTGTCTAGCAAGCACAAAACTAGGAATAACATCATCCAAAAACTCACGGGGACGTCGTGGGGCGCCAGCGCTGCCTGTCTAAAGACAAGTGCCATGGCCCTCGTCTACTCTGCGGCAGAATACTGTGCACCAGTATGGATGAACAGCGCACACGGGGCCAGAGTTGACGTCGAGCTTAACCACACGATGAGGACTATTTCCGGCATTAGCCAACGCCCACCTACTGGCTGCCAGTCCTAAGTAACATTGCACCACCTGGAATTCGAAGACAAAAATGCCTATCACGGGAGCTTACCAAAATGTCAGGAAACACATTGCTGCCCATCCATGAAGACCTGGACAACATCAGAAGTAACCGACTCAAGTCCCGGAACCCACCAGCTAAAACCTTTCATACACAGAACCCGATATGGAATGAGCGACAAGCGTGGGAAAGAGAATCCACCATCTTTGAGTTCACCACACAAGAGAGACCCAAGGGGTTTAACGAAAGCCGACAAGTATGGTGTGCTTTGAACCGCCTTAGAACCGGGGTTGGCAACTGTGCGTACCTCTGGCACAAGTGGGGCTGGAGCGAGTGGCCGGCGTGCGAGTGTGGAGATCCAAAGCAGACCATTAATCACATGGTATTTGAGTGCCCTGTTACCAGATACAATGGACCAGCTGAGGATTTTAAAAACCTGACACAAACTGCGTGTTTGTACCTGCAGACTTCTAAATTTTAAGTTTAAATGTAAATAATTTAATATTATGTGTGTATTGTATCGCCATACGATAAATAAATAAATAAGGTTCAATTTAGTATGGCAAAAAAAGTGTGAGCTCAGTCCCTCCCTATTGAAGGTCCATGTATTATTCATGTTATCAGCATTAACCCTCAAAGTAACCAGTCACAACTTAGCGTACTGCTCATAGTTTCATCTGTTTATATTGATAGATGATTGACCGTGGAGCATGGCAAAAGATTAACCATACCAAAGGAAACAAGACCGTGATCCTTACTATTATTATAGAATCATAGCTCCTTAGTATTGCAAACTATACAAACTATATGTCGATGGAATTCACAAACATCTGTATTGGCGGCCATAGTCAGATCAAGCAGTTTGTAATGTTCCTATGTAATGATTTGATGGCAATCACATTAAACCAGTATATTATTAGCTTTACGATCAGATTCTGTATAAAATAAGCTTTTTTATCTTATACTATTAAACGAGCAATTCTTGTATATTTATTTATTTATTTATTTATTTATATATACCGACGATCTTGGAAACCGCTCTAACGATTTCGCTGAAATTTGTTTTGTGGGGGTTTTCGGGGGTGAAAAATCGATCTAGCGTAGCCTTAGATCCCGGAAAACGCGAATTTTCGAGTTTTCATGAGTTTTTCTTTCGCATTTGTAAACGTAAAATATGGTCCTTAATTTCGCCGCGCGCGCATCGATTCCGCTTAGCTCAGTCGCACGAGGTCGGTCTAATGTACGCAGATAGATCGTAGGTGTCAGGGTTTCGAATCCCGGTCAGAAATTAAGTTTTTGTTTTTTGTCTTTTTTTTTGTTTTTGTATTTATAAGAGTTTTTTTTTTATCTAAAGACTATTAATATTAAAATAGAACCGAGCGAAGCTCGGTCGCCCAGATATTTATTATAAATGGGTTTACTCTTGACCACAGACTAGCCATAGGCAAAGACGTGGCCTACGATAGAGTGAGCTCGCCCAGAAGATGCCAGCTCACCCTTGATTTGAAGGTTGCCGGGTTATATGAGCTTGGAAATATAGCCGCCGGCAAGGAATTCCACTCCTTGCCAGTGCGCATAAGAAAGGAAGAAGCAAAGCGCTTCGTGCGAATTCGCGGAATATCTACCAAGTAAGGATGGAAATCGGCCGTGCGTCAGATGGTAGAATGGGGACGGTGGAATAAACTCGTCTAGCTCTTGAGCACATTCAAGCTATAAAAGGTCAATATTTTGAACTGCTGTGTGTACACTTTTTTTTAATAAGGCTCACGTAATGCAAACATATGTACCTATATTTATGCGGTTTTATTGTCAGTGTCTTAGAGCCAAGTATATATTTATTTTATGACATAGGATAGAAGACAAACGAAAAGTTTAATGTTGGCTTGTAAAGATGTGAACTCGACTGCAATGAAAACAAAAGGTATTAAAAAGGTCTATTTAGTTTTACTAAGCATATCTTGAAAACCTACTTGGTTTACACCTAATAAATTCTTCAGAGCATGTCGAATTGGTATTTTATGCCTACTGGACGTACTGCGTAGTAAATCGCGGCCTTTACTCATAAATCGTGTTTATACACAAGAATGTCCGTGGTTTACTAGTAACAAAAAAAGATTACTGGCATTGTACGTACCACATAAGTTACGGTCATTCATGGGCATACAATCACGCCTGTATACCATAAAGGAGTAGACAGAGCTCATAAAACTACTCACGTTTCAGTGCCATTCTTCAAAAAAGGGGTTGAAAGAAAACGAAACTATGACAGTTGCAGTACAGTGACAGGTTACCAGCCTCTCGCCTACGCCATATTCTAGAGTCGACTTCCACAACACCCACCCGTCACCAGTGTCACCATCACCACACACACGGTCAATCTTACACAGACATCTTCTCAAGCATATCTTAATCTATGTACCTATAGAATAACCTGATAAATACCTAACATTTAGCAGACTGGTCTGCTAAATGTCACATCTCACTTCACAGGCATCTAAACTGGTATAATTGACATGTTTATATGTCTCATGTCTCATTGAATACAAAGAAGTAATTTTATAAACATTGATTAGGCATATAGTGCCTGTGAATTACCGTAACTTATGACGTCCAATGTCCATGATTCGTTTTATTATATTACAAGTTTACAGAAGTATAGTATATTTAATGAAATCCCGCAATAAAAGTTTTATAACGTTATACAACATCCTGTGAAAGAAACAACATGAACATGACAGAGTTATTATTACAGCAGCGGCGGCAATATTTCTTAATTGAGGCAGGGGCGGCTCACTCCGCGATTCTATCGCCGCGCTACAAGTACATGCAGACGGCCGCGAGTTCGCGGCCCATTGAGTGGCGACGACCTTCGCGCGGGGCAATAGAATTCAATGTCTGCTGCTCGCGTGTGGTCCGTTTGTTAATGTAGGTATGATTTTAGAATGGTGACATTTTGTGAACATCGAAGGAGTGAGCCTTCTGTACTTGTAGTATTATATTATATTCTGTGATCGAGGTCTAGATTTTTTCGGATTTGCGGACGACCAAATAGCAAAATATATTTTAACAATTTCGCGAGACCCATATACTCGTAGTTATTTCTGAGAAACTTTATCGGCAATAGACCGGATAGAATCCATTATCTAGCCATACTTTGCCCCATGTATTAAAGTGCCCTAATCACACAACGTTATATACGTACATATAGCATTATGTACCTACATATGTAAGGGTTAAACGCATGAGAAAACGTAGACAATGTAACGATTGTCTTTCTCTGATCCGTGTAATACCATCATTGTTGTTGGCAATTGTTCGATCCGATAACTTCTTTAAGAAGAAATTATAGTGTCCGTGAATGACAACATTCACAACACTATAAAACCGTATTTACCCATTAATAGCGCATACAATTAACCAAATTTCATATAGATCGTGTTCAAATATTTTTGAGCATCTCGGCCGCTTCGATATTTATCTTATAACATCTGTACCATTTGTTATTTTTATTTGTAAATTATTTTTGCACGCAACGACCGATACAATTTATTTTTATCATCATTATCGAAGTCCAATAACCTTTTTTGCGTAATACCCAACTAAACTATTGCTAACCAAATTGATGATGTAGGTGATGGAAAATTTCATAATATTATATCGTCACTACTTTTAAAAAAACTTGTATCTTCGTCTGTCAATGAAAAGAAAATTGTAGTAAGTATGTATGGAATGCATATAGACTTACTGCGTTTTAACTTTGAGGAGCAGCGTGAGATACGAGATTTTTTAAAAGTAGTGACGATATACCTTTTCATCGGCGGAGAGAACCATGTTAAAAAGTGTTTTTTTTTTCGTGTGGATAATGCTTAATAGTAGTAACGTATCTGCTCTACCTGGTAGTTCCTAGATCTAAAAGTTACGTGTATGTCTTATTTTCCTCTGGCTAATGTGAGTGATGAATTAATGACTTGCATCACTTACAAGGTACAACGGGACAAATCTCGACTGGGGGACAATTGTAACTGTAGGCCTAGCACATGATGACCGCGAGAATATGTCGCCACGAGATAGATGACAAGTCTTCTTCTAACTGTATTTATTACATAAGGACGGGTAGTCTATCTCGCGGCGACATACTCTCGTGGCAATCATGTGCTAATCCTGCTGATCCATTTTTTCCATTATAACACTATGATGTTGAGTTCTACAATTTCTACATGTATCCGCTGAACACGCCTAATACCATATATAACCGTGTGCACCCTATTTAATGATGCAAAAATTAAAACATGGAAAAAACGGACCAATTACATTTGCCCCCCAGTCGAGATTTATCCCGCTGTACCTACATTTACGTTATAAATTTAACGGTCATCGGTCTGTTTCACATTTATTCTTTATTTGTTATACTGAACTTTAGTGATAGTTATCTTGAGATATCATGAAAATAGTCATAACACGCAAAACAACCGTGATTGATTACGTATACAAAAGGCACCCAAATGATAGTGATAAAAATAATGAATGACGTTCGTCGGTAGTCTGTACAGAAAAAAGCTATCATAGCAATAAAAAAAAACAGATATTATATATAGAGTATACATATAGGTATAATTAGTAACTATAACCGGTGCGATAATAATGTATGTACCTAGTGATTACGGCAGAATGTAGACTATTAATAGAGACTTCATTGTATTTTCTGCTGACTGACACCAAGAAAACAGGTTATTTAATAAGTCCTTTTCTTTTACAGACCTCTAGACACTAATTAAAATAACAGCTGATATAAAGGGTCTGCTCATAGTTGTCGTTTTGGGCCGGCCCTCAAGGTCTTCCCTAAAGTAGGTCAAGGCTTAATATGTGATTAATAAGACTTATTTAACTTCCTTGTTGAATGTGTGTTAAATATTTCTATTAAATAGTATATTATCTTGACTACATTGGCTTACAGTGGAATTGTGAATTTTATAAATTCTTGTTTCTTCTTATATCATGACATGACAGCGACGACGCGACAAGTTGAATATCTAAGCTGAAACAAAGTAGCCCTGATATACTAAATTGCGGCACCATTATAGCTTGCCCCTGTCTTTAGATTTTTTATATCTGATCTGTTTTTTTTTTAATTATAAATGGGCTTACTCTTGGCCACAGACTAGCCAAAAGGCAAAGAGGTGGCCTACGATGGAGTGAGCTCGCCCAGAAGATGCCTGTTCACTCTTTAACATTAAAGGACTATGATGGCACTGGTACACAATTCTAGGGAGCTATAATGGCCACGTTCCACGGGACCCATCATCTGCGTAATAGGTTAGTTTATTAGGCCCCACAACGCTACAATCTAAATCATGATTTCTAAATAAACAACTATTATTCATTTGAGAGGAAGACCTATGGACGTCGTTACGTGGGTTAGAAAACAATTAGGTATCAGCCCTGCCAACTACGCCTGGCGTTTGACTGTCATCTCCGCATTAAATTCGCTTACCAAGCTCGTCTCGTCAACCTATATAAGCGTCAAGCTCGTCAACCTATATAAACTATATACCTACCGCGAATACCGCTCAGTTCAAAAATTGCGATCTTGTCTTCCAGTTTGCGAGCTTCGTAGTTCACAGTAGGCCCCCTAATTTTTCAACTGCTAAGGTCATTCTTACACTGGTTTCTTCATCTGAGGGTTCGGGAAGTTCTAAGAACTGCAGTCCCGAGTGAATGAAATAAATCAACGCATGACTGGCCGGACTGCGAATTACAGATAAACACTTTGTTTATTGCTTGGGCTGTTCACTTTTATAGTCACTGATTAGAGTGAAAAGGTACCTCCCAAAAAAAGGGGTTTTTTAAGTTAATAATGTTTTATGTAGTGCTCAAGATTATGGTCTGTCTGTGTAATACTGTCCTGGAATTTAATTCCGCTGTGGCTCTTATTGGACTTTCGCTTGCACGAAGGTTTATCTACTATTTAATTTATACGACTAATTTGAATTGGCAAAGCAAACAATAAATTTAAAACACGTGCAAACAATATAATCTTCGTATTTTCAATTATTTGCCAAGAGTGGCACTGAAGCTTTAGTAGTTTCATGTGCTCTGCTTACCCCTTTATGGAATACAGGCGTGATTGTATGTATGTATGTATTTTCAATTAGACTGCATTAGATAACTGATGACACAGTAAAATGTTATCTAATCTAAATCTGGTATTAACTGGATTACAAATGTCAATTGGGTTTGCAAATATTATCACTTATCAGACTATCGTAAAGATCTCGTGTCGATCACACGGCGGGCTGGTGATAATCATCAAAATGCGGGTGGATGCAAATGGCGGGTGGATGCATGAAGCATTGATTATCGGATTATGCCGTTTGGGGTAGGTACAGGGGGGCTTCCGTGATATTAAAATTGAAGACTGGACTGTAACCACTAATAAACTTTGGAGCATAAGAATTTTGGAGCCAAATGGAGCGGGTTACTTGGAACCAAAGGACTTTAGAGAGCTATCCATGAGCCTCACCATGAAACACATGGAGATGGTCGAGAACTCGAGAAGCTCCGGAATAGCTGAAGGATCTTAGTGTCGTGGGGAGATAATTGCATAAAAGATCGATTGGGTCGAAGTGTATCCGCCCCCATCAATGATGTAGAGTTGATATAGTTGCGTATATTTGAATCAAAACATTTACTTAATTTTTCGTGATTACGGCGAACGGACGAATTCATTGAGTGAAGCAAGAGGTAAGTTGTTGACATACGAGTTACATCTCGGCTGGAATTTTATTAACCCTTTCGCTGACAGTTCGTCGACAGGCGTAGCACTGCCAGCGGAAGGGTTACGTTCCAGTTTCCACAAGGAGGATGTAAACAAAAGCACATAGAATTTATTGGTCTAACAGATGGTTAACTATTCAGACACCTGTTTGGCCTTGCACACGATTTGACGGTGTAAATTGTAAACAAGCACAGATAAACCCGCAATCTGCCGGCGCACGCGCCGGCGCGGTGATACCGCATCAAGGCCTGCAACTTAATCCTCTATCCGTGTCAAAGTCCTAACCGAATTTGCTTATCTTTATCATCTAGATTTCTAGAGGATGTATAAGTATTTGAACAGTATAATACTAATGCATGAATAAATGTGGCCTTCTTTAAGAAGGGGTTCATTTTTCATCTGTAATTTGCAGCCAAAATCCGTTCTTACTACAGCAGGTGTAAGGACCCTTTTTCGACATGACAATTTACATGTAAATTTTTTTCGACAAAAATGTCTTCATGACATTTTTTGGGCAGATGGATGGGGCAACATCCAGATTTCAACTTATCACTGAGAGAAATTTACATTGTGAATTGAACAAGTTCGACCTGTTGCGGGTTTATCTGTTGGAAACAAAAGTATTTTAATAAACGGAATAAATCACAATATTGATGATACAAGTCGAATTTGTTCGAACAACAAGATCAAACTTGTTAACAGATATTTGATTGAATCAGCAAACATATGTTTAAAAGTTTAATACAATATGCGTCATGTTGCTTGTAATTTGAACCAAAGAGCACGTAGTCGCTATTTTAACCAGAAAACTTGTTGAACGAACATGAAAACTGGTTGTTTTTTCTCTCAGTGTAGGGCTGTAGAGAATTTAGTGTTGTCCCAAAATGCTTACGGAATTTGTTTGATACGACTAAAATATTGTAAACTCATCTTGGTTTGTACTATCAATCTTGAGTTTATCTGGGCATTGTTTCGTATCCTTGACATGTGTCGCCATCGTACTCAGCCTTAACAACACAACTGCTCCACACGAGATGGCGCGCATTTCGCCACAAAAACTCAAATAGTGTATTTTTCTATTCGTTTTAATTTAAAAATCGTCTAGGTTCACGTTCACGTCAAATACATTCTGTTTCCCTATCGTTTTGCTTCTTGGAAATTAACAGATGAACATGCATTCATAATCCTTATCAAAAAGTCAGGAAGTTAATTTTTTTTTTTATTGATGTATCCCTAATATATCTATAAAATATCCAAAGAACAACTCAATCGGATACGCTGTTTTAAAGAAAAAATAAAAAACTAAATTTCTTTTTTTAATGAAAATGATAAACAATCCAAGAGCAAATACTTATGATATGTTTAATAATACTTCTGTAAATATCAATTAGGTACTTAGTTATCACTAGGTAACTACTTCCTGCAATGCTGGTAATAAAGATATCATAATATAAATATAAATATAGTATGATAATCTAACACAGATTAATATGGGATATAAAATGAAAGAATGATACAGACGATTTTTCTCTTTTCCATTTGATAAAGCGATAGGAAAAGTTTAATTGATATCTGTGCGAAGTTGTACAGTCGAGTTCATAAATATGTGTACATTTTTTTACCTTATTGCAACGAGTAAGGTGAAGAAATGTATACATATTTATGAACTCGACTGTACGAGTGCGGTACACTCGGTCAATTAATTAAACTCCACATGCATATTACATGAAAAAATCTAAACAATGTTTAAAGTCCGAGTCTGGCTCTCATCGTCTTATAATAGAGGAATATTGTATTGATTACATCCATATATTTGGGTCAATCGAGCGACGTGGTATTATGTAAGCTGCTAATAGCTATTTGTATCGATCTTAGGAATTATTGAAATCTAGATGTCAGTGGACTCAGCCACGTATTAGTTTGGTTAGAAACATACCAACCAAACTAAGGAGTCAGCAAGTTCTACATGTTAGTTTATCTTGGTCTAGTCTGCTAGTCGCCTTGCCAACACCATTTTTTTTTGAGCTTAGCAAATACGGGCTCAGCACTCCAAGGCCTCTTTAGGATGAAAATCGTCAAGCCGTTTTGTGATGAATTCCCGCATTTTTTTTAAACTCAAAATGTTTAGTAAGCTACCGATTTACCACGCTTTGTAAAGAAAGCTGCTACGAACGAAGGAGTAGTATATTCAAAGTGTTATTAGATACTTAAAGCTCAAAAGTGACTCTTACTGGGCTGTTGCACAATAAGGTATTTTCTTAAATAGCCTATCATTGTTTTAAGTTAACTATTAAAATAGCCATGAGGTGATAAGATAAGATTGACGTAGTTATTGGGTCCACCTGGAACTAGTAATATCTCGCTATGGTATCTCATGTTTTTTTTTCGAGTTATCAAAAGTGATTGTTTTATTTGTCGAATCACCATGTCTGTCTTTTTTGTCAGGCGTCTTTAATAACGCGTTGAAATCTGCAATTAACCTCGATCTATGTATGTAGTATAGCAAATAATGACGCATTTACTCTTTTAGGGCAGATTCCTTAAAAAATTACACGTGATGTGATCACATAATAATGATGTATAAGAAAATGCATTAGTTATTCATAAATACTGGTCTTAGAGTCCTCTGGTTCAACTTTTAAGAGTAAGAGTTATTTGGACTCAGTCAAGTTTTTTTCTAACTCTCCACAACTTAATAATTCCAGTACGTTTCACTAGTATTTCTAAAAAACAACTTAATATCTTCAGTTTTAACTTCAGAGAAGTTATTAATCGCTGAACATCGAACATCTGAAGAACGAGCTCTTTAGACTCGCTCGATTATATACACATGTATTTTAATACCTATTCATTCATAGTGTCATGACACACAATAATTTTTATTCGAAAATAGGCTCAAGTTCGAATTCCTACCTACCTAGTCATGTCACTTGAGCAGCTTCTAATTACCACCTTATTTAGGATGGAACATAGTTCAATGAAACGCAGTTGCCTTTTGACGAATCACAACTAAAAGATCTCCCACACCACAGGCGACGTGCGCGATCAGATCAATAACAGGATGCAGCTACGCAGTGCCCATTTGCACGACTATTTTCAATACTTCCCACACCTATTAGTCAAATAATACATTTGTCAACAAGATCTACACACCTTATATGACTACTTCTATATTTATCAGCGCATTTACTTCAAATGTTAGATCCAAAGAAAATATTTGTTGAAAAGGCGGTAAGAAATTAATGGTATTTATTTGATTTCCTTGGTGAGTTTGCGGATAGGTAAGTCCTACTTCATACCTATTTATACTAATCAATATCATATCACACATGAAAAGTGAATAGCTTGCTAACCTATACTGGTTAAATTCTTCGTAATAGACTGAACCTGGAATCATTCTCTTATTTTCCATTTTTTCCAATATCAAGCAGAATAAAGAAGTTGTCAGCTATAAGCTAATCTGAGCCTAAACTATTGGTAATTTAGAGTCGGTGGTGATTAGTAATTTTCTTCTTACTTCCTTGTCCTCATTGTTATGGGGTATTCCCCAGCCACATACTAGGCATGGGAAGTAGGCTGAGACGTAGTGTGGTCATGTTCACCATGCCCAGTGCCCACCGATCCCTAAAATAATGGGGAGCTCCCATCATGCGTAGTAGTGTGTGTGGGAAGTGCACGTAACAAAAAATTTCAAAGTATACGGACCGAATCAGAGAGAAACCCTGACTGCAATTTTTATGCGGGCTGTTGGGAAGAAGGGACCGCAGCTGACTAGACATAGACAATTTCCATACAAATGACAGTCGCGTTCCAGTCCGTTTACACCAGCTCTAAGCTCAGCCTAAGTTGCTGTCGCGCCTGGCGCCCGTCCAGAACTGCCGTGCATACCGTCCGTTTTAGTCCGGCGTCGTTGCCCCGATCACGCCATGTGCTTCTGCACGTGACTAAATAACATCGAAAACTAATTGTAAATAGTGTGGATTTCAAGAATTGGAAATGTCAGAAAAGTTGACAGTGGTAGAGAATGCCTTTTGGTATTAAGTTCGCCTTTTGTACATTTTTTTACTGTGCAATAAAGTTTAAATAAATAATAAAAGTTTGTGATGATCTGATGACACTCACATCTATGCTCATTTAACAGAAAAATAATAAAAAAAAAAACACTTAAGGTCACTGGATATGTGACTTGGGTATGTGATGTAATCTTGTTATATTGGTGAACAATAAAGAACATTTGTATTGTATTGTCACTGAACTGTTTTCTGCACGTGTTCGTTATCCGTGTCTGAGAGCTGGGAATGTCCGGAAACAAAAGAAACCTACATTTTCCTAGAGAACTATTTTCTTTAATGATCTCTCCCGCCACTTTCTTACGAAATTGATACTTTTAGCAACAGTCGCTGCGTTTTTTGCGCATGTGAGTTTGTGAAAGTACCGTGTAGGAAATTACTTAATAACGTACATCTTACGCACAGTATAATAAAGAGTACTATCGTACAGTATGGCCACTCCCGCTCCCCGCTGAAAGTGCTTCCCACCCCCTCTCGGTTACCTCACAGTTACCGCCTGTCAAAAACGCGAACTATCGACCTGTCATATCTCACTCATACAAGCATAGTACGCGTTCACGTACACGAGCTTGGACTGTGTGCTAGGAACGCGCCTTTTTCATATATTTGATGGCCAGTGTCCGAGGTGTGATCTTACGCAATATTTTTTACTTAAGGTCTACCCAAGCTTCCAATGTATGTTTCCCCAAAACGGTCATGACATGACAGCAGTTTCCATTCCAGGTGACAGTTCCTCGACCGGTTTTACTGGAATATGGTCAAACCGGTCACACTATATCATTAACATTAGCAAATGAAAGGATACAGTTGACATGGTTAACTAAGTTTGCAAAAAATATGCTAGGCTAGGGTGAATAAATAAATACTATACTTTTTGATACCCATTATCTGGTATTTAAACTACGGAGAGACTGTCAGTATTTATCACAAAATTACTGAAGTGGCAAATAATATAAATTGACCTTTAATTTGTCACAACTTTGGTCTTTAATTACGAGGATAATTTGCTCCATGACTAAATATTTAATGAAAATCTGTTTGCGGTCAAATTTACCACAGAGCCATTAACTTTATTTTGTAGGCCATTACAAAAAATTAGCCTTATTATTTATCATTATCAATGGTGAATATTCCAATTATTCTTCCTAAGATTGCATATCATTCTGATATCCAATATAAGTCCCAAAGAGTCACATTGTTAGGCGGGAAACCACTTATATGTATTGCATGTACTTTTAAAGTTATGTTGAACTTATAGAAGTTAAAATACAACAGAATTCCATCAGAATGTTAATATTAGATTTTCTAGACATAACAAAAATGATAGTCTAAATATGTGTAAAACGGAATGATAACAATTGACTGTCAGTTCTGTTGCTTCTCACAGGAATTTTAATATAAACGTTGGTTTTATATAAAACTCATCCAGGGAAAACATCAACAGTGGACTTCCAATAACCGCAGTCCTTGTATCGTTTACATAATGTGTATGCTGAAGTGCTTACGTAACATTTATGTAAGCAACGGAAGTATAACATATCGATCAAAGATTCTTCTTAAATATTTTAAAGAAGTTTGCCTAAATATTAAACTTCGTTTAGGGGTTTGATATATTCGCATTGTTATCATTGAACTACTGGGCGAAAAGTTTAAGATACCCATTAGTTTCGTTACAAATAATAGTACAAGTTGTACAAGAATGGCATAAAGTGACCCATTTTTACCCGAGACAATTTATTGGTAAAATCAAAACAGTAGACGAGTGTAAAAATGGATATTTATGCCCTTGTTGTACACTTTGTTTTTTACTTCGATTGCGAGGAAATAATTATATTGGAAATAAAATAATTACAAGTTCCACCACGAAATCACACCTCGGACACTGGCGATCAAATATATGAAGGAGGCGCGTTCCTAGCACACAGTCCAAGCTCGTGTTGGTGAACGGGTACTATGCTTGTATGAGTGAAATATGACAGGTCGACTGTTCGCGTTTTTGACAGGCGGTAACTGTGAGGTAACCGAGAGGGGGTGGGCGGCACTTTCAGCGGGGAGCGGGAGTGGCCATACTGTACGATAGTACTCTTTATTATACTGTGACGAAATTGTCGTTTGTCGAATATTTTTTAGCAATTTGGTGTCCAATATTTTAAGTGTCTGAGTAGAGGCACAATTTACGTACATTTATAAACAGCCTATTCCCTAAAAGCGTGTAAGAAATGTTATTCGTCTATAAATACATACATACAATCACGCCTATTTCCCAGAGGGGTAGGCAGAGATCACGGATTTCCATTTACTACGACCCTGACCAACCACTTTCGCTTCACACACTTTCATAACGGTTCTCATACACGATCGTCGGCTTCGAGTACTTCTGACCTAGCCTTTTTGCAATATTTCCCCGATTTGGTCGAGAAAAGTTCGCCTAGGTCTTCCACTTCCAACTGACCCTTCCACTCTTTTTTCATATACTTTCTTCGTTAATCTCCTCTCATTCATCCTCTCTACATGCCCATATATATTCGTCTATATAATGAAAATACTAGGTCACAGCCAACTTCTACGTTACATCACAATTATCTGAAACGTCCTTGAAAGTCCTGCTGCTGCCGTTATGTAATCTGTCACGCAAGGACGTGCTAATCCCATCCCTCGAAAGTTTGACCCCCATATTCATAAACGTACTCTAAATTTATCTAGCCGATAAAGTTCGTTTGTTCTTTTCTATCACACCAATATTACGTCGGAAAGGGACAAACGAACTTTATCGGCTTGATAAATGTAGAATACGTTTATGAATAAAGGGGTTAATCTCTAACATAAAAATGACAAACTAACAACTGGCCCAGTTGTCCAATTATATCAACACTAGTTTGCATGTTCGGGGACCGCAATTTAATGTCTAGACGTTGCCCAGGGGACGATTTGCGTCAATACACCAGCCAACTGTTATCTATTGCTATTAAAACACCACAAAGGATAAAAGCTTTCCTTACTATTTACCTTGGACTACCATTACTTAAGTAGTCTAGAATAGTTTCCTAGTCACAGTCCTGTGTTGATGTAACAGGGTACGGTCACGAACGTCCCAGTTTGGTCAATAGCCGCGGTGTGTGACGTCACAGCTCACGCAGGCGCGCTTAGCGTCGCCGTCTGACCTTTACACATCATTTGTTTACAGTCTGAAACGTCATATGTTTCAGCGGTTATGCTAAGATTTAATCACGTATGCTTGGGATATGCTATAGCGGCGTTAACGTTTATGGTGAAGCGATTTGAATAAATATCGTTTTGTTTTCAAATGAAATGTTTTGAACACAATGCTTTCTGACTGTTTTTGTTGACATACATTTATGTCGTATTATGAACTAAAGTAAATTATGTAACATTTCGGCAGGCGGAGTAATTAACTTAGAGCTAAAAATATTCTCAGTTGTATTAATTATTAGGATAGACGAGCTTGATTCAAATGACGTAGGTCCAGTCTAATAAGGTTAGTTTCAAATCAGAAAATCTTAATAATTTCAATTCTGATATGGTTTATCAATTGATTATAACTTTCGCCTCACGGAAGTTTCGAGAACTCCACGATATATGACACTAAAGATTAGTCTATTGCCATTTCTTTTGAAAGAACTTTTTATGGCGTCGTAACTAGTAGTACCGAGAGTAATCTATCATGGACACATACATATTGTATATCTATATGTTAGGGCAATGGTGGCGTGGCGTATTTCAGCTGGCTTGCGCCGTTGATAACGTTATGGATGAAATTATAATCACCAAACCTGATGCCTTAAAATCTTAAATACTCAATTGCACATACGCTTACCTTAAAATGTCCATCGTTACAGAGACACACACCAGCTGGACCTGCCGCCGTTCGGCAAATACGCCACCGGCATATTCTTCCTCGACAAGCTTCACCACCAGGACATAGAGAAGAAGTTCACCGAGCTTGCCGAGAGCCTCGGCCTCCGCGTGCTTTGCTGGCGGACGGTGCCCACCAACAACTCGACCATTGGTTAGTGGCTACTTTGTTTAGTGAATATGAAGGTAAACGTTAAGACGGCAGCTCCCTTTGACTCTAAAATACAATACAATCAAACCCTGTTGAACGCCAACAAATCTTAATGCATGTCGTAAGAATTCGTCTCCGTGGCGCCAACGTTTTAAATGATACGAATATGTACACTCGTACAGTGTGGAAGTAACCTTCAACAGTTCGGTTTATCCGCTTACTTACCTTCTTCAGTTCTTATTTACTTCAGAGTATAGAGATACGTGGAGTAATTTCAATAATTTGAAGGAGAGTTTTGTCCAGCAGTGGGACAATAGGGGCTCTTAATAATTATACAAGTCACAACAAAAATAGTAGAGAACTGTTTGGTGTAAGAATGTAGTTTTTTTGACATGAAAAATATTTCTTTATGAATCAGGACTTTGACACCCTTACAAAGGCTAACCTATTTTCGCATCTTTTTTTTAGTTTATGCCAGAGATATGGTCTGTGCATAAGGTTCTTTGGTAAATGGCGCTTAAAATGTTAATACTACTTTGAATACTAGTAACCCACGGTTGGTTCTCAGATTCATGATAATGTGGTTTGTTTTGAGACAGTCGATTGTTCCTATATCGCGTATTTCATACGTAGTGAGCTTCCGTCTTAATGTTTCAAAGGCCTCTGTCAATAATAGAGATTGGTCGAACATTCAATTTTAATTGTTTAAATTGTTTTTGAAAGATTCTTACGAAAGGCTGTTGTTACACAAAGGCTCTTAATTCGTCTTCTACCACAGAATGAATAGTAGTAAATACGTGCAGATTAATGATTTTTTTCTACAAAATCGTAGTTTAGCACTTTAGCAGCAGTTCATCAGGGTCGATTCCTTTCTGCTATTTAGGGTTGTCAAAAAGCACGTAAGTATCTAATCTAAATAGGACAGAAAACGAAGGGACTTCAATTTGTACCAATCCTAATTTATGCCACATCTCGTAGCACTTACGAACCGAACTTTGCCGGAGTCGCCCGATCGAAGGAGTGACCGGCCCTTGCTTCTAATAGGCAAATTTGTTTTGTTAATGAAAATAATTTCTGGAAATTCGGCCTGATGCAATCCAACAATGTATCGTTAATAATTACCTATGTCGAGATATCTAAGTAAACTTTTTGTTGTCATTACAGCATCAGTATAGATAGAGCCTTCCAAACAGTTCGAGACATTCTGTCGTTTTATTGAAGAATCTTTCAAAAATGTTTTCGCTGAAGATAAGACAACATTATATTCTGAACTGTAAATGTTTCATTCGATTCATGCTTTTGTACTAAGTTTTTTTAGATTGATTATACGCATGTAATATATATCAGATTCATTAACGGGTTACATGTTTTGTTTATGTTGAAGTACCTTTGATTAATACAATTACCACAAATGTGCAACTTGCTGAAAATGGTCAAAAAGGTGGAAGGGAACGAACTGTCGTTTTAGAAGTAGCAAAATTGTTTTTCATGAAAAATACATAATAAAAAAATAGATTCTCATAAAACCTGTCAGCGATAAGAACAAATTAAATACATACTTACATTAATGCAGGGTATACGGAATGGTAATTACTAATTAGGTGTTTCTTTGAAGTTGATAAGTACGACGCACAACGACGCAGTTAGTATTAGAAAATCGTGTTTTTTTTTATTTCGCTTTTTATGAAAATGTTTCTTCCACATTTTCATGTTAGAGTCTAACATATGTGCTGTCGGAAAATTAGAGGACCAAGTTTCCTTTTCTAGAACGCAAACTTCTTACTTCCTTCTACTTTTGATGTCTCATGAAATTTTCGAGATTTTTCCCAAAAAATTTTTTGTGAATCTTCAACATTTTGCACACCCCTAATCAAAAGTGCTTCCCACGTTACCTTTGTGGATTCCCTAACATTGCGTCTTTTAGAACAGGTGTTGCGATTTTTTTGCGATCATTTCAGGTCGTACCGTAGTAAACAGAATGGGTTACGGCCGACGGGTCATGCGTGGCTTGACCATCTGGTTTGTTACGTTTTAACATTAAAGGGTACACTAACGATCGGTCTACCGAACGACAGTGGCTTGTCAGTTAGTGGAAGGCCCGGGTGCACGCTCGTATTGGGCGTGCAGCGGAGCGGGGCGTGCGGCGTTTATGTCAAACAATTGAAGGTCATATATACAAGTGTCCTGAGTCGATATCGTCGCTGCATAGAGCAGACGCACGCTCGCCCGCTTCGCTGCACGCGTCGCCGACCAAGCGTCCACTCACGCCTTACACTGAGAATTAAAAGACCCAGCGCATTCGAACTGACAAATCTTTGGCGTCCAGTGGACTCATCGTCAGTGGGCACCTTTACACTTTTATCACTGTTACAACATACGTGAGTTAACCTTTTGAACGCCACGACTCGACTATGTGTTCAATAATTGGAATGCTTGATAATTCATTTTACATTGTATCAGTTGTCTTGGTGATCAAATGGTTGTATTTTCTTTAGTGAAATTTCTTTTGCCGACATCCTTTTCGATTTAAAATACCATTACGAAATAAAATATGTTAAATTCCATTACGATAAGCGTATAACGTCACGGTTTTATAGTGTATGAATTTGTGAATATAACTTTGAGTCCATACCGCTATTCATGATCATACGAGTGAGTTGTTTACATATCGCTCCGGTCCATACTTGACAGTATTCTTAGGTATTTTGATGACAACACCATCGATTTACTTTCTTTTTAATGTTTTGCTGCCTATAAAAGTTATGATATGCATTGAAAATGTAATAACAATGCTTGTATTGATAGTATTGAGACTTCTTACAATCGTCATTAAAGATCACCTTACCGACACAGCCCCCACAGCGCCTAGCGCGGAAGGGGCCCTCGCACCCCAAAAGCGGTGTCGAATGCATAAACTCAGTAAGATCACCTTATAGTTGTACATAATTAATTAGGTACTTACAATTAAATTTGTGTTCTTATCGATGTTGTTGTCATTAACAGGTTGAATAGAATACCTCATTATTTTTTATAACTGTATTAGAGTTTGTATCGCTCGACTAGTGTACGTAAGACTCGCGGTTTACCACAGTCATGTTCATATGAAAAAATAATGATAAAATATATAGTTGATTTTACTTCAGCTATATAAATCATGTAAATCAGTTACGTCTATGTACTTACACATTTTCTATACAATGAATAAAGTCGTACGATACAAACTTAGTGCGTTTTCACATTATCCGATCCGATATCGGATGTCGGACCGATATCCCATACATTACAGGCGCCATCTTGGATTTTTTCTATTGAAATCCTTCCGAAATCCGATATCGGATCGGATAATGTGAAAACGCACTTAGTCTAATAGATTATAGAAGTTTATCTACACTGGATTCATTAATAAACATTGTCCTAAGTTTGCCTTATACATTTCAATAAATACGTTCATGTTTCATGTTTCTTAATGAATCACTTTGGTTAAATAGGTAATACATAAGCATCAATGTAAATTTTCATAAATGCTTATACAGCAGTACCTACCGATAGTTATCATATTCATTAAGACAACCAAACAGAGCATTTATGACTAAACCAGAAAGTACTTGTACTACTTGTAGCGCCATCAAAATAAAACCATTCATATTAACTACTTCCCTCATCAAAGCGAATGTCACTTAAGCAAATCGTAAAGCCCAGTTCCCCACGCCCAAGGGTAAAGTTTAGTAATGGCCTATTTTGGATGGCTTTCAGGTCAGGTGGCTCGTAACTCCGAGCCATTTATGCGACAAGTGTTTGTTACCGGCGATATCGACGACGAGATCCAACTCGCCAGGCAGGTAAGACCTTACCATGCGGACGACAAACAAAAACAAAAGAAAGAGTATGAATTCGTAACCATCCGCTACGAATTCAAACTCGAGTATTCAAATTTAGAACACTTAGGCAAGGAACTCTTGGAGGATTTTTTTCAGATCGTGTCCTGAGGCCGGCCGGACCGGGGACAGTCTACATGCGAACGTAAATTTACACACCCTATATTCCCTTGTCTAGTTTGTGTGGGACGCGTTCGAAACTATTCGTGTGTTCGCAGATCTTCGTGCTGCGCAAGCGCGCGTCGCATGAGCTCGGGGTGCCCGGCGCGAGGTTCTATATATGCAGCTTGTCGCTGAGGACTGTCGTCTACAAGGGACTGCTGACTTCCAACCAGCTATGGGTAAATACTTGTCAACTTTTGCATATTCCGTATTTTCTCTACTAGATTAAAATTGAATTTATTCTCATCTCATCATCCTCCTTGCGTTATCCCGGCAATTACCACGGCTCATGGGAGCCTGGGGTCCGCTTTGACAACTAATCTCAGGATTTGGCGTAGGCACTAGTTTTTACGAAAGCGACTGCCGTCTGACCTTCCAACCCGAAGGGTAAACCTTATTGGAATTAGTCCGGTTTCCTCACGATGTTTTTCCTTCACCGGAAAGCGACTGGCAAATATCAAATGACATTTCGCACATAAATTCCGAAAAACTCATTGGCGCGAGCCGGGGTTCGAACCCGCGACCTTCTGAACGAAATTCGCACGTACTTACCGCTAGGCTACCAGCGCTTTTTATTCTTATCTCTTGGTAAAAAAAAAATAAACTCATTCATCTGTTAGTGAAGATATTTGAGCTTATCTAATAAAAAAGGTCAACAATAAATCAATACGTGTGTATTGCAGGAGTACTTCAAGGATCTGACGAACCCGGCGTTCACCACATACCTTGCGTTGGTGCACACTCGGTTCTCCACCAACACCTTCCCCAGTTGGGAGCGAGCCCATCCCTTGAGGTTAGTATTATTTTCGTACTAACTATCCTACCTCTTGCTCTAGATGGAAGGATAAACTTGTTTCCGATTCTGACGATCTGACAAATATGCCACTAGAAAACCGCTCTAAAACCACTTACGATCTACGCATACGAATTACAAATTCACGCAAACAGCTATTGTAGACGTACGCTCTCTCACGCTGCCTACGACCACCAAAGTGTGACGATTAGAAACACACCGACGCCGCGTTCCTAGCGCATCAGTCAGATCTAACATACCTTTAGACTTAAAAAGGTTTTCAGCAAATTATTATCAATAAATAAATGAATATTGGGGACACCTTACACAGATCAACCTAGCCCCTATAACTGAGCAAAGCTTGTACTATGGGTGCTAAGTGACGATAAACATACTTAAATAGATAAATACATACTTATATAATACATACTAATTGTTAATATACTTAGTAATAGTAATGATTAAAATTAAGTACCCTTTGAAATTCTGCTTTATTCCATTAGTGAAACTGTTTTGGCTCATGTGTTAGTCATGTAACCTATATTATGTAAAATTGTAAGCTGTTTGTTTCCCAATAAAGATAAAATAAAATAAATAAAATAAAATGACTCAGGAACAGATATCTGTGCTCATCACACAAATAAATGCCCTTACCGGGATTCGAACTCAGGACCGCGGCTTAGCAGGCAGGGTCACTGCCGACTGAGCTAGATCAGTCGTCAAAAATAATAATAAACAATTACATATATATATTTAGGTTTATGTATATTTTTTATTATGCACTTCAACTTCTTATGTAGGTAAATATGTAAAGTTTTAGTAATATCACCGCCCACAATATCTCTGCTTTGCCTAAAGGTTGACTGGTAGAGAATGCTGTCTGGCATTAAGTCCGCCTTTTGTACTATAAGCTTTTCTTTCTTTGTGTACAATAAAGATTAAATAAATAAATATTTTGTCGTTATTTCCAGGGTGCTTGCCCACAATGGAGAGATCAACACGCTGCGAGGCAACGTGAACCTGATGAAGGCTCGCGAGGGTGTGATGAAGAACGATATTTTTGGAGACGGTACGCTTCAACTTATTCTTCACCTGCCAAATCACATTCCTGAATAATTCCAGTTCTCGTTATACAACACTTGTACGTAGTCCTTACTCTAAGAACTCAATGGAGCCCGGCCCCACTAAGTTTTTCAGCAGCTTGAGGCAGGCATACATTGTCACTCTTAGTGACCGACCACACCAGACCGTCGCGTGTCTCGGGGCGCGCAACGGGCGTCCGCGCCACGCCGCTTCAGTGTAATTCAAAAAACGTCTCCTCAGTACATTTTGTATAGGAAAGACGTAAGACGCGCCCCAGGTGGCGTGGCGGCGGCGGGGCGCGCGCCGCGCCGCTTGGCGGCGCGCCTTACGTCCTTCCTATACAAAATGTACTGAGGAGACGCTTTTTGAATTACACTCAGGTGGCGTGGCGCGGACGCCCTTTGCGCGCCCCGAGACACGCAACGGTCTGATGTGGCCGGTCCCTAAAGAGTGTCTAATCTCGGTCCAAACTGAAAGCGTCGGTAGTCCATTGGATTGGTTCTTGGTATCTGCGATTTGTAAAGTTGTTAGCGGAAATCTCTTTTACTTAAACACAAAAGGATTCCTTCTCTTTATTCACGCTACTAGTCATGAAACGGCCTCTAGGTGACTTGTGAACTAAGATTGCCTAATCATGTAACACACTTGCCCTTTCACAGACCTCAAGAAACTGTACCCAGTCGTGGAACCCAACCTCTCCGACTCCGGATCAGCTGACTGCGTCCTCGAATTCCTCCTTCACTGCGGCAGTCGTTCTCTTCCCGAAGCTGTCATGACCATGGTGCCAGAAGCTTGGCAGAACGACCCGACTATGCCTAAGGAGAAAAGGGATTATTACCAATGGGCATCTTGCGCTATGGAGCCTTGGGATGGACCGGCGCTGATTTCTTTCACTGATGGACGCTATATCGGTAAGTATAATGGTTACACAGGTTCGCCATTATTCTGTAGTAACCGTTCTCTTCCCGAGGCTGTTATGACCATGGTGCCAGAAGCTTGGCAGAACGACCCGACTATGCCTAAGGAGAAAAGGGATTATTACCAATGGGCATCTTGCGCTATGGAGCCTTGGGATGGACCGGCGCTGGTTTCTTTCACTGATGGACGCTATATCGGTAAGTATAATGGTTACACAGGTTCGCCTATCTCCATTATTCTGTAGTAACCGTTCTCTTCCCGAGGCTGTTATGACCATGGTGCCAGAAGCTTGGCAGAACGACCCGACTATGCCTAAGAAGAAAAGGGATTATTACCAATGGGCATCTTGCGCTATGGAGCCTTGGGATGGACCGGCGCTGGTTTCTTTCACTGATGGATGCTATATCGGTAAGTATAATGGTTACACAGGTTCGCCTATCTCCATTATTCTGTAGTAACCGTTCTCTTCCCGAAGCTGTCATGACCATGGTGCCAGAAGCTTGGCAGAACGACCCGACTATGCCTAAGGAGAAAAGGGATTATTACCAATGGGCATCTTGCGCTATGGAGCCTTGGGATGGACCGGCGCTGGTTTCTTTCACTGATGGACGTTACATTGGTAAATAGTTTTGTTTCAAAGATTCTTCTATCACATTGCTCTATAACAACCCTTCTCCTCAAGCTTCGAAACAGTGAACACCATAGGGTCAGAAGCGTGGCAAAACAAGTCCATCACGTTATTCCTCATCCCGCCTTATGGAGATTCTTAGATTTACCTCCAATTGCCGTATAGTTACCGCTCCAAAACTCATGACAGCGGTGCCAGAATCGTGCTAAGATGACCCAATTCGTGATTAAGGAAAATCAAACAATTTGTTACTGAAATGAAATACTTCATTTCAGGTGCTATCCTGGACAGGAACGGCCTACGACCTTCTCGCTTCTATGTGACCAGTGAGAACATACTGGTGATGGCATCCGAAGTCGGAGTATACGATGTTGACCCGGAAAAAGTTACTCACAAGGTACTCAATCATAATAAATGGAGCATTTTTGCGTTTCGAGTATCTCTGGAGCTACCAATGAATCAGACATCTATTTTTTGTTAAATAGGTTTAAAAATTAAGGCCTTACAATTGTGACTTACCTACACTATCAACAAAAACAAAATTAAAGGTGGAATTCTACAATAAAGTTTAAAATTGTGGACAGATTTTTGCCAGTCAAAAAATGAATTCGCCCAAAATCACAAATATACTGGTTTGACACCTTTTCTATTAGAAATATTGTCAGCCTGTAATGGTCTCGAATGCTTCACAATTTCTAATTATAGCTATTTGTTTAATTTCAGAGCCGATTGAAGCCCGGCCGCATGTTGCTGGTAGACACTCAAGAAAAGAAAATCATCCAAGATGTCGAGCTGAAGATGGAAATCGCTAGCAGCCGTCCTCACTCCCAGTGGCTCAGCGAACAGGTAAGGCTTACAGATACAGATACTTTATTGATAAAAGGCAGTCATTTTACAAGTCAATTTTTAAACTTATGCTGTAGACAAAGTTTGCATGCAAGTTTAACATTTTACTATACATAGTTACTACATTATATATTATATGAATTTCGCTAGGGTTAGTGATGATACTTTACGAGTTAAAATAATCATCAGTACTTTAAAATGCCTTATCTAAAAGATATGTTTTAAGATGTTTTAAAAACATTGCATCATTTAGTTGGTTTTTTATATGTAGCGAAACGTAACGTCGGATTAAGTTCTTTAGCATTTACATTCATTTCTATACCTAAGCTTAACAAAAACCTAAGACTAGAGATCAAGTAGATCATTTCTAGACAGTCCTTGCGGAAAGAGAAGAGTCGCAGAATATATGGGTTCCCGTATATTCCTCGACTTCCCTCGAAGCCCTTCTTGCATAATAAGATGTTACAAAAAAAATGTAATGCAATAAGATTTTCCATCGTATTTTTACGCAAACGCACGAACGTGTCATGCTATTTCAGTCACTCTTAGACGTACTGACACTGCACTGTCTGAACTTGCATGACAAATTCGAACGTTTCCGTAAAAATACGAAGGCAAAGCTTTTCACACTACATCTGTATCAGGCTGCGGGCACCTGTTTTTGTGTGGCATACGGTAACATTGGGAACACAATTATGTAGCCACATTTAAACGTCATGATAAAGCAATATACTAGTAGTCTACTATAGTCTAAATAGTGATTTGCTGTAATAATCGTGTGCTTCTAATGCATACCTTTGTGTCACTCTTTTTCATCGCATCATGCTTCTTCGCTCGTTTCATGCCCCAATACATTGCATAATGGCGATGGCATGTGCATATTGCGCGCTTGGGATAAATGCTTGAGATAAATACTTATTTATCTCATCGAAAACACATAAGGTAAGGTGGGGGAAGATTGGCAGGCTTATTCTTGCGGGATAAGATGGAAAACCGCCCGTGGTGCTTCATTATACGGAACTTATTCATCCTCCTTGCGTTATCCCGGCATTTGCCACGGCTCATGGGAGCCTGGGGTCCGCTTTGACAACTAATCTCAAGATTTGGCGTAGGCACTAGTTTTACGAAAGCGACTGCCATCTGACCTTCCAACCCGGAGGGTAACTAGGCCTTATTGGGATTAGTCCGGTTTCCTCACGATGTTTTCCTTCACCGAAAAGCGACTGGCAAATATCAAATGACATTTCGCACATAAGTTCCGAAAAACTCATTGGTACGAGCCGGGGTTCGAACCCGCGACCTCCGGATCGAAAGTCGCACGCTCTTACCGCTAGGCCACCAGCGCTTCATACTATACGGAACATATTATCCCTCAAGAAAAGCCCGTCAGTCTTTCCCCACCTTACCTTACGTATAATAAGTTTCATATGATTTCATTGTCTGCTATGTTCCATGGTAAAATAAATCATTATCATCTGGTCATCATTAAAATTGGGTAACAATGTTTTCTGTTCTCTGTGCTGCACATTGGCGATGGGATTATATTTTAAATATATGTCAGATGGTGAGTCCTCGGTGTTTGTCGTTGGCTTGGTCTATTGCTTATTTTGTAAACCGGGCGGTATAGCACAGCTTGCGTTCTTGCTCGAGACCATACATCTATCGCGACTCTAAGTATGGACTCGCGCACGAGAGCGCAAGTTGTGCTTGCGCTTTGGCAGTTTATCGCATCTTGCGCTGTCGCGTGCAAGTTCTTACTCCAAGTCGCGTAACGTGTCGCGTTCTCGCGCGCGAGAACCCAAACTGTGTTAGACTGCTTGGCCTACGCGCATGAAAATTCAAGGGTTTCTGTTGTAAAGTTGGTGTTGTCTTATTGCTATTGGAAACTACGCTTATGTGTTTCGGGTGTTAGCTTTTTACTTTCTATTATTATTAGGTAGGGTTGTTTAAGACGACATTTTAAATGGCAATTAGTAATTTTTTTTTTGTCCGAGACGAGTAAATAGATAAAGAAATAAAGGTTGGATTTTTACGAAACAAAACACAACGTAGCGTTGCTTTTATGAAGTTTAGTCTGCTACTGTCTAGTGACCAGCTCTAAATACGTTTACTTCATTTGTTTACTCGTTTCCGTCTCTAGCCGTTTTGTTTAACATTTATCGATTCTGTGTATTTCTAGATAACCCTCGAAGACATCCACAAATCAGTGGCAGCCGAGTCCGTATCAAACGGGGCCAGTGACGTCATCACTGGGCTCACAGACCGCCGCCTCAGCCTGTATGGCTACACCATTGAGACCATCAACATGTTACTGCTGCCTATGCTTCAAAACAAGTAAGTCATCACAAGTTAGGATGGGGCGGGATATGTGACATCATCACTGGGCTTACCGACCACCGCCTCAGCCTGTATGGCTACACCATTGAGACCATCAACATGCTACTGCTGCCTATGCTTCAAAACAAGTAAGTGACAAACTGAAAAGATAACAGGAGACGACGTGTACAAGTTAGGATGGCCGGGTATTTGAGACCATCAACATGCTAGTCCAACGTAAGGATATGACGCGTGTACAAGTTAGGAGAGCAACGGGATATATCATCACTGGGCTTACCGACCACCGCCTCAGTAGCTACACATTGACCATCAACATACTGCTGCCTATGCTTCAAAACAAGTAAGGACAAACTGAAAAGATAACAGGAGACGAAAATAGGATGGCCGTGTCAGTCCAAAATGATCATCACTGGGCTTAGGACATTTTTCAACATGCACTGCTGCCTATGCTTCAAAACAAGTTGACAAACTGAAAAGATAACAGGAGACGACGTGTACAAGTTAGGATGGCCGTGTCAGTCCAACGGGATATGTGACGTCATCACTGGGCTTACCGACCGCCGGCTTGTGTTGTGCTGCCTATGCTTCAAAACTGACAGACTGAAAAGACAACGATATATCCAACGGGATATGTGACGTCATCATACCGAAGCCTGTATACTTGAGACCATCAACATGCTACTGCTGCCTATGCTTCAAAACAAGTAAGACATAAACTGAAAAGATAACAGGAGACGACTTGTACAAGTTAGGATGGCCGGGTATTTAGAAGTCCAACGGGATATGAGCTCAGAGCATATAATACTAGAGAACTGATAAGCGGATAAATAAAAATAAATAAATATTATAGGACATTTTTACACAGATTGACTGAGGCCCACGGTAAGCTCAAGAAGGCTTGTGTTGTGGGTACTCAGACAACGATATATATAATATATAAATACTTATATACGTAGAAAACATCCATGACTCAGGAACAAATATCTGTGCTCATCACACAAATAAATGCCCTTACCGGGATTCGAACCCGGGACCGCGGCGTAGCAGGTAGGGTCACTACCGACTGCGCCAGACCGGTCGTCATGGGGCGGATGTGTCCTTAGATTATTTTATTGAACATACAGTTGTGAGCGTGCGTGAGGACACGACTCGCTGGTCGTTCGCATGTACACTATTGTACACAGACATGGAAATGATGCTCGTATATTACGTAATAGACAAAAAGAGGGTCCATCTACAAGTGTGTGTTCGTGTTCAATGTCCTATCTCCGTCCTTCCTATATTTGTGGACTGCCGCGTCAGTCTGTGGCTACACCATTGATACCATCAACATGTTGCTTCAGACTGCACAATTGCAGATATCTAAAGGGCTTGGATAAAACAATCCCAAGTAATTTTAACGTACAATATTGAAACTGTCAATTTTTGTTTTTTCAGGAAAGAAGCTCTGGGCAGTATGGGCAATGACGCTCCACTGGCCTGCCTGTCTCAGTTCCAACCTGTCCCGTACGAGTACTTCAAACAGCTGTTCGCGCAAGTCACCAACCCACCTATTGATCCCTTCAGGTACACTTTATTAACATCTATAACTTACAGAGAAAAATATAATGATAGTAAAACGGATAGTTCTGGTTATATTCATAGATACAAACACATCAGATTTTATTACATTTAACTGGTAGAAAGTAATGTGGGGTATGACATATTTTCATATAAACTTGTCGATAATGACAATAATAAGTTTACATTTTGTCTTTGCAAATCCCAAGCAGCTTGTTCGTCGAAATGGGTTTAGTTTTCTTTTTTCGTATCTATGGAACAAGATTTTTAATGTATTACAATTATTAGTATCTGACATTAAAAAGTCGTATCACCTTTTCTTCCAGGGAGAAGATAGTAATGTCCCTGCTATGTCCCATCGGCCCTGTCGCCAACATTCTGAATCCAAGCGCGGCGTTCACACACCGGCTGTTTCTGCCGCAACCCATCCTATCGCTGCCAGACTTACACGCTCTGAAAAATACTACACACCGCGGATGGAAGGTGAATATTGCATTTTAAAATTTTCCTATAATCTTCTTCTTCCTTGTTCCCTCAATGCTGAGAATTGCGACCACAAGTAGCGTGTCTCCATTGAACGCGGTCATAAGCCTTGTGGACTGCACGACATAGGCTGCCGCCAGTCGACTTCTTCACACAGTTTGACCATCTCTTACGAGTCCCACTCCAAGCGCGTTTACCATTCATTCGCCCCAAGATGATACACTTCTCCATATTATGCATTGGTGATCTCATACTCGTAATGTGACCGAAAAATCTAAGGGTTCGCTCCTGGCATATTTTGGAGAGGCGTGTGGTGTTATTAAGTTCTTCCAAAATAGAGATGTTAGTTCTTTTTGCTGTCCAAGGTATACGTAGCAGTCTTCGCCAGCACCACATCTCAAAAGCGTCAATCTTAGCCACGTCACAGCTTTTTAGGGTCCAAGTCTCGGCCCCGTACATAAATATCGAGAAGGCAACCGCTCAAACCAATCGCACTTTAGTTTGACGTCGGTACGGTATGGTTTCCTATGATATATATCTTAAAATATGCTCGCTATTCGCTTGGTAAATCAGAAGTATTCCTCGTTATTTTGTAATATTTTCGAAATAACGCTAAATATAAAATCGCTGCGAGTTTTCTCGAAATCATCTATTCCAAAAATGCAAACTTATCGCTGTGATGTAGCAACCTAAGCGGAACCTGGCACTGACTGAACACTAAATATCGCAACGCTTCTTTATCCAAAGCTGTTTTTGTCCGGTTTTACCGTCCGTCTAGCCCTATGAGCGCCCTCGATATCGCCGGAGAGACGAGGTAAATTAAACCTTAGCGAATTGTTCAAAAATCTTAACATTGAAACTGACATAAACATTTTTTTTTCAGACAAAAGTAATCGACTGCACCTTCGACTACGGTCTCGGCGAGACCGCCCTCGAGCCGGCGCTCACCGAGATCGCCGCACAAGCGCACGGCGCCGCGGCCGCCGGCTACCAGCTACTTGTGCTGTCCGACCGCGCCGCCGGCCCGAGCGCGTGCCCGTCAGCTCGCTGCTCGCACTCGGTATGTACATACACTACTTAAAGGTATGTGTACGCTAGACGAACCGAACACGAGCAAAGCCGTGCTCGGCTTTGTCGTTCACGGCGTCAAGTTTGGACGTACAACGAACCTACAACGATCACTTTCCTCAAATGTAGTTTTCCGTAGTGCTCGCGGCACTTGGCGAATATGGACGATATTATTAATAATATTGCAGCAGCGATTATTATAGCAGTAGTCAGCAAAAAAGGGCAAGACTGCCGGCTGTGAATTTTGATATAACTCAATTAATTGCATGGAAGCATCTTCGGTCCACTTTTCCATTATGCTAGGCTCGAGCGACCGACGCCTGTCTCTAAACACATCCACGAGCGCATTGCGAGCGCGAAGCAAATCCCTTTGTGTTAGTCAAAAAACCGACAGCCGGCGGAACGCAGCCGAGCACGAACGAAATGATCGCAGCGCGCTCGTTCGAGGCTTGTAAGCCGGTCCACACTAGACGAATTGTGTTCGGCTCGTGCTCTGCTCGTGCTCGACTCGCCTAGCGTAGACGAACCTTAAGAATCCTGTAGCACTAGCAGTTTGCTGCGTAATTGTGTATTGGAAAGATAGCCAAGAGCTCTAACTCTAGAGCCAGCGCTTACCGAGATCTCCTCCCGGCCTAATTTGGCACCGATAGCCGACTGCCAGTTGCTCGTGTTGTCAACTCGATGTTGGGTATCAAGTCTCTCATTCATCAGATGTTGTGCAGTAGTCCCCAAAGTTGACCGGACTCCAGTCCACTTAAAAAAACTGTCAATTTCGGGACTCTCCTATACCCTAAAAAGTTAACCTTACCAAATATTCACGCCACCCTTAGGCACTGGTCCCACCGCGAGCTAGTAAGCTATGAGCTATCGGCTATAAAAACGAACAAAAGATAAGCACTCCCGTGCAAATAAAAGAGACACGGCGATATTGATAGCTCACCGCTGGGCGAGTAACTATAAACATCGCCGTGTCTCTTTTATTTAAACGGGAGTGATTATCTTTTGTTCGTTTTTATAGCCGATAGCTCATAGTTTACTAGCTCTCTGTAGGACCAGTGCCTTGGTATAGAAATGCTACATATTAGTCAATAAAATGGTTAGTCTGACTTATAATACCGCTAATGACATTACTTATACAATGAAAAAATCGAAAAAAGGTCATTAATCGAAGTCTCACATACACCCATGAGATACATTCAACAAAAACCTATTAGTATGTGAATATTCACATAAATATCAGCAATAACATCATTGATTGATTGCTTATTGTGTTTTTGTTTACAGGTGCTGTTCATCACCACTTGATCGAGACCCGTATGCGTATGAAAGTGGGCATTATTGTGGAGACAGCTGAGGCGCGAGAGGTGCACCACATGTGTGTTTTGTTAGGTAAGCCAATCATTTCTTAATTTTAGAACAAAACGGGGCTTAATCGCGTAAACACTTACATTTATATTAGGCCCGACGTCTACCCGTGACCACGAACATAATGTGATGTTCGAAACGTCGGGCCTAATATAAATGTAAGTGTTTACGCGATTAAGTGTTTTGTTCTAAAATTATGAGTGCAAATCGTGTTACTCTAAACCAATCATTTCTTAACAATTTATTCCAAACATCACTAAATCAACATCGGTCATTTTCAACATAATATATCAGGAACCCTACTAATTAGGAATTTAGGACAACTATTTTGTGCTCACCAGTTGATGCTACTGGTAGTAAATAGATAGATAATCATTTACTTGTTTGCCACAATACACACAAAAATTACACAATTAAAACAATAATAAGTACTAACACTACGGAAAAAAACAACAAGAAGCATACATTAAAATGTGGGTGGTTTTGCTGTGTGCGTTGCAGCAAAATAAAAGGCTCAGTAATATGCTCCACTCTTTCAGGCGAAGGCTAGAATCCCAGACCAAAAAATAAAAAATAGTTTGCCTATGTCTAGACGATTGCTCTTAGTAACATGACATGAACATAAATTGCAAAAAAAGAAAAAAAAAAGAAAAGAAGAAAGGTTGTCTAAATGCCATTTGTCACTATTTTGTGGGTGGAACAGTTGGATACTAGCGGGAAACATATTTTAACCTGTCCTAATTTTTTTTGTACTGTGTTTAATATTTGTGTAATCTTTTTCTTCAGGCTACGGCGCCGACGCGATCTGCCCATACCTCGCGTTCGAACTTGCCTTCGCTCTCCGCAACGACCACATAATCGACCCCTCCATCACCGACGAAAGCATCTACAAGGCCTACCAGTCCGCCATAGAGACTGGCTTAGCTAAAGTCATGGCCAAAATGGGCATTAGTACACTCCAGTCGTACAAGAGTGCGCAGATCTTTGAGGCTGTTGGCTTGAATGAAGATGTCATTGACAAGTGCTTTAGAGGCACCCAGTCTAGAATTGGTAAGTGTTTGTCTACTATAATAAGTGTTCTATAGACTACGAAAGCATCTACAAGGCTTGTCAGTCCGCCATAGAGACTGGCTTAGCTAAAGTCATGGCTAAGCCATGGGCATTAGTATACTGCAGTCGTACAAGAGTGCGCAAATCTTTGAAGCTGGTGGGTTTGAATGAAGATGTCATTTACAAGTGCTTTAGAGGCATCCAGTCTAGAATTGGTAAGTGTTTGTCTACTATAAGTGCTCTATAAGACTACGAGAGTATTTACAAGGCCTAGCAGTCCGCCATAGAGACTGGCTTAGCTAAAGTCATGGCTAAAATGGGCATTAGTACACTACAGTCTTACAAGAGTGCACAGAAGGTGGAAGAGTAGCGCGTAGTATAAAATCTGTAGTATTTTTTTTATTAGTCACATGGTTTTATAATTTATTATTCAATTATTTACAGGTGGCGTAAACTTCGAAATTCTCTCAAAGGAAATATTCGAGCGGCATGAATTAGCTTATGGCACTTGCAAAGATGCCCTCGTTTTGAGGTAAGTTTACTATATTTACCTCGCTTCGCTCGTCGTCGCACCTAAACTGACCCTGTCGCACACGAGTTTTCTGTTACAATACTAATAAAATTATTACATTACATTTATGCCTTGTAATATTTATTGTCAAACGTGGTTTTGCATGGTGTAATTTGTAGAAACATTTTTTGACAAAAATAAAGTTGAGCAAACTTTTCTTGTCCAACTGAAGCCTTGGGAATAAAACTGAAATTATCATTTGACAATTTTAAGTTAAATTTGGCTAAAAAAATCTTCGGTAAATTAAATTAATCCCGTAGAAATGAAAATGCAAATAAGGTCAGGTGGGGTAAGGGAAACATACTTCATTTTTTATATTTTACATCGAGCTCTAATCACTTTATTTAATGTCGTATATTCATCTTGACCGACACAAAGTATGCTTCTTTAAGTCTGCTTTCTAGGGCGAAATTAATTTTTAAACTAGCTTTATTGCATGTAGCTGGAAATTGATAAAATGTTTAGGCTGGTCCTGCCGTTTCCCTTTCCCGGGTTTTGGGGTAAGGGAAACACTTCGCTAAAATCTCAAAGTATTGGTGCTAGTGTGGATTATACCGGCAATGTAAATAAAAAAAAACATCATCAATCAAATGGAGACTTTGGTTCTTTGACATATAGTTTAAAATAGAAAATATTTACATAAATTGAAATTCGGGGTAAGGGGAACATATGGGCTTGAGACAGGGGTGGTTAACTAAAAATTATAATTGTTTTTAAAGATTTTTTTACAAGTTTTTTTCGAAAATTCAAATTTCAGTATTGCAAATTTAAAAACGACTATTAATTATTAGTAATTAATCGTATTTAAAATACTGAAGCTTGGATCAATACAAAATTTCTGTACTTATAGAATATGTGTCTCTGAAAATGTTCATGACCCCTGAAATCGGGAAAAGGAAACATATGTTCCACTTACCCCGCTTATGGTAGTTCCCGTTACCCCGGTATGTCATTTGTAGGTAGTGTTATGAATCACGTTGAATTTTCATATTTACGGCATAGTTTTCTCAAATTCAAATACCAGACATGAACATTAAACATATATAGGAATATTTACAGATATCAAAAGTCTTCGGACATGACTTTTTGCTACCCAAATCACTACACAAAATAATACTCGTCCAACTCGTGGTCTTGTAGCACGACAACTGATTTTTTGTTTTTGTCAAGGACGCACACTCCTTAGAGCTAGCGCTATTTTTGTTTTTGTTTTGGAACTAAATCCTAGTGTAAGGACATCACTAGTCGCTGGTCCCCATCCCTAGGCATCGCTGTCAACTGGGCGTCAGACGGACTCAGAGCGTCACTTGAAGATAGCTTGTCATTGAACTTGTATTTTGAGATTCCGTTTAATAAACTGTATAATTAATAGTGGTGACCTGGTGTTTTTACTCTAACAGTTTCAGAAGCGCGATATTAAGTACCCATATACGCCCGTACTATGTAATTTGTCCGAAATTGACAATGTCACCATTCTCGCGCCGCGCTCGTAACCATTTATTGTCGTCGAACAGTATTTAATTAACACCAGTCGATCTGATTCAACGAGTAAAGACACTAGCACCATATAATACAGTTAAAAGTGTAAGAGGCAAAGTACGTGATCAAATAGTTGTCCGTAATTGTGCCAACAAAGAGATAGAACATGCCTAGTGTGCTGGCGTGTCTTGTGTTGTCTTTCAGATTCATTGCAGTTTACGAGATATTCACACTTTGGAGTAATAATTTATCATAATGAGTGTGAAATCGGAAGTAAAAGTGATCCAAACACAGTGCTCTGGGGCTGAAATTATCAACATCCACTATAGTAGCCTGTGTTGTGTTTCTTTCTTTCAGATCAACTTAGTTATGTACATGTTGAAGATACTAATACTTTTATATACTCACAAAATGTATCACAATAAGTACCACAGTAAGTCATGGACGGTGAGATGCTAACCACATCCAAGTTGTCATTCACATAATGCTCCGGGCAAAGAGTATTACCAGTATATATAGAGGGGCTGCAGTAATGAATAATCATTAGCTCACTTGTGTGTTGTGTTTTTGTGCTTCCAGATATGTTTCAGAATACATAATACATATTGAACCTACTTGTGATATATTGACAATTGTCACAGTGAAACAGAGTATAAGATACAAGTACTTAGATCTAAATTACACCTAAATGATTCCTTATAACAGGTGACTTTATGGGTTTAATGATCTACAAAGAGAGATGATCATTATCTTGCCCTATTTGTCATATTAAATATAAGTTTGTCCGGAATGACATGGAATAAGGTATTTATCCTACTCAATAATATTGTACCATTGCATCTGGCTTATGTAAGTATACTGACAGTAAATACATTTTAAATTCACTACAGGTTGGTATAAAGGGATGAGTAAATAAGCATAAGAAAACTTTGACAACTGTCTTGTCTTGTTTGTGTTTTGTTATAAGTTCACTAACACTTCTCCGGGGACTGTATTTTGAAATCTGTCTTAGTGACATTCTTATGCATATAAACTCTGTATGATCTTGCATTTTTCTAAATGAGGAAACATGTTGCTATATTACATGGCACAAATTCATCAAAAATGTTGATAAAATAATAATAATATTTTGATGAGGTTAATTATGCATCTTGTTAAAACCATAATGTGTGTTAAAATTAAGGGCATAGCACTGAAGTATAGTGTATTGTTGATGCTGTTTTGTTTATAATAATGCTGGTTTAGCATTGCAAACATTTTTGACAAGAAATGTAATCAATGTAATCATGTTCTAAATTGAACCAAAGACAAATATATTACCTAGACAGACATTTGGAACATTTATTATCATGACATAGTCCAGTGTCCATTTAATGCATTATCAGTGATATAATTTGTTCCTTAATTACATTCCTTTCCAGATTAATTTATTGATTACAGTAGTTGCCTGCCGGTAACCTGGTGAATATTGACCATAAGTTGAAAATACTTGCATTGGTAAGGCATGATTCCAGAAGTTCCTGAGGTTAAATCTTGCTAAAAGCTGGAAACACCAAACTGGATATCTATTGAACTATTTATGACACTGGTAAAATTTGTCATAGCTAATGGTAAGAGATTTTGATATTTATAGACCTGATGGACTTTAACGGTCTACATGCTATACTTGTCTGTTACAACAAATCAGTTTGATTTGGAATTGGGCTTGAAACATGCCAATCAGTTAAGTTTTTAACAGATGTGCAATAATCTGAGGTAACGTTTGAAGTTGACAAGTATTGTCTACTTTTAATATGTTCTGTTCCTTGAAATATAAAAAAAAAATAACTGTACACTTCTATTGCTTCTTGATTTCACAAGAATATATATATTTTACATGTTTTGTGACTTTTGCAAGAATCAAAAATAATGATATTTTGATATAAAAACTCAATCACCTGTACTAAGTATTCTTGCATATGCATAGTATTAACACAACTAACAAAATTATGTAGTTGTGCAGGTGGCAGCTATATGGATAATGTTGTGCTTTAAATTGCACATATACCTACAGCTGGAGCACCTCTCTAGTGTGTCTGGCAAGCTTGATGGTTTAATTATTAAGCTTATGCACCATGCCTGATGATGATATATAAATACCTTTGTCAAGAACCATTTGGTAAGTGCACAATGATAGATAAAATATTACATTATTTGAATGTAGTGAAACCTCGATAAGTCAAGCCAAGTGCCATATGATTATTCTTGCTTGACTGGAATGTGTTTCAATAATGGTATATATAGTAAGCGTGTTACCTTAGGGGCACGGGAAAAATAAGACAAGTTGCACGCCGGATTGAGAACCGAGTTGTGTTTTGTCTTATTAGTCTCAGATTAAGAACTGAGTTGTCATTACATATATGCACGCCGGATTAAGAACCGAGTTGTGTTTTGTCTTATTGGTCTCAGATTAAGAACTGAGTTGTCATTACATATATGCACACCGGATTGAGAACCGAGTTGTGTTTTGTCTTATTAGTCTCAGATTAAGAACTGAGTTGTCATTACATATATGCACGCCGGATTAAGAACCGAGTTGTGTTTTGTCTTATTGGTCTCAGATTAAGAACTGAGTTGTCATTACATATATGCACGCCGGATTGAGAACCGAGTTGTGTTTTGTCTTATTAGTCTCAGATTAAGAACTGAGTTGTCATTACATATATGCACGCCGGATTGAGAACCGAGTTGTATTTTGTCTTATTAGTCTCAGATTAAGAACTGAGTTGTCATTACATATATGCACGCCGGATTAAGAACCGAGTTGTGTTTTGTCTTATTGGTCTCAGATCGGAGAGAACTGAGTTGTCATTACATATATGCACACCGGATTGAGAACCGAGTTGTGTTTTGTCTTATTAGTCTCAGATTAAGAACTGAGTTGTCATTACATATATGCACGCCGGATTGAGAACCGAGTTGTGTTTTGTCTTATTACTTTTAGATTAAGAACTGAGTTTCCATTGCATATATACACGCCGGATTAAGAACCGAGTTGTGTTGCCTTTACATGATGTTAATAATATATTCTGTTCACAGGGTTTCCTGATAAGCACATTGTACCTGAATCTTGTGGTATCCATGGTAGTGTAATTAATGTGATATCCACAAATGAAGTGATTTCCGTCACTTAAAGTGTGAGTCATAATTATAATGATTACTTTAATGTCTGCTATACATTTAGCACTTTGATTATTGTTTCTTAAGTAGTTCTGTTTATGCAATGCAGGCCTAAGGAGGCGGACCATGTGCATAAGACCTATTATTGTGATGCAGGTCTTTACAGACGCCATCATGTGTTATATAGACTATCCTTAAGAGGATTGGTCTGTTTTTGTTATTTGTGATGTAGGTCTTTACAGACGCCATCATGTGTTATATAGACTATCCTTAAGAGGATTGGTCTGTTTTTGTTATTTGTGATGTAGGTCTTTACAGACGCCATCATGTGTTATATAGACTATCCTTAAGAGGATTGGTCTGTTTTTGTTATTTGTGATGTAGGTCTTTACAGACGCCATCATGTGTTATATAGACTATCCTTAAGAGGATTGGTCTGTTTTTGTTATTTGTGATGTAGGTCTTTACAGACGCCATCATGTGTTATATAGACTATCCTTAAGAGGATTGGTCTGTTTTTGTTATTTGTGATGTAGGTCTTTACAGACGCCATCATGTGTTATATAGACTATCCTTAAGAGGATTGGTCTGTTTTTGTTATTTGTGATGTAGGTCTTTACAGACGCCATCATGTGTTATATAGACTATCCTTAAGAGGATTGGTCTGTTTTTGTTATTTGTGATGTAGGTCTTTACAGACGCCATCATGTGTTATATAGACTATCCTTAAGAGGATTGGTCTGTTTTTGTTATTTGTGATGTAGGTCTTCACAGACGCCATCATATGTTATATAGACTACCCTTACGAGGCTAGTTCTGTTCTGTTATCTGTGATGTAGGTCTTACAGACGCCATCATGTGTTATATAGACTATCCTTAAGAGGATTGGTCTGCTTCTGTTATTTGTGATGTAGGTCTTACAGACGCCATCATGTGTTATATAGACTATCCTTAAGAGGATTGGTCTGTTTCTGTTATTTGTGGTGTAGGTCTTACAGACGCCATCATGTGTTATATAGACTATCCTTAAGAGGATTGGTCTGTTTCTGTTATTTGTGGTGTAGGTCTTTACAGACGCCATCATGTGTTACATAGACTTTCCTTAAGAGGATTGTTCTGTTTCTGTTATTTGTGATGTAGGTCTTCGTAGACGCCATCATGTGTTACATAGACTTTCCTTAAGAGGATTGTTCTGTTTCTGTTATTGTGATGTAGGTCTTCACAGACGCCATCATATGTTATATAGACTACCCTTACGAGGCTAGTTCTGTTCTGTTATCTGTGATGTAGGTCTTACAGACGCCATCATGTGTTATATAGACTATCCTTAAGAGGATTGGTCTGCTTCTGTTATTTGTGATGTAGGTCTTACAGACGCCATCATGTGCTATATAGTCTATCCTTAAGAGGATTGTTCTGCTTCTGTTATTTGTGATGAAGGTCTTCAGAGATGCCATCATGTGTTATATAGTCCTTAAGAGGTATATCCTTAAGAGGTTAGCTTGAGACCTTGTTTGTCAAAAGCATGTTTTATGACCTTAAAGAGTAATGATCTCAAGGTTACCTTGAAAGGATCACTTACATGCATACTTTCCAGAGGTCGCTGGTGAAATTACGGTTTCCAATAGAGCGGAGACAGCAACTGTTCGGAATGCCTAGCTGAACGAATGCATGCTACAGGCTGCGCGACAACCTTGTCATGAAGGGCCAACTTCTGCGGTCGTTGCGCTGACAGCCACGAAAGAAGCCGTATCACCGTGGCTTGCGTATGAAGCTTTGATATGGTAATGTGTGTTGTCTTATAGCAAAATTGGTGGCTAGTACACATTGATTATTACCATTTATTAATTTTATCATGTTGATAGAAAAAAAAAAATAATCAGCGGTTGTTAAAGGTCCTGCCAAGGAACAGCCATGTATTCTGCTTAATATATATTCATGAAAAAAAAAAAAAATTACATGACAATATTTTGTATTGATTGTCATTGTTTATTACTAAATTATTTAACGGCTATGTAAGCCGGATCTGTAATTGAGAGCATCGACTATGCCAATTGTACATTAATTTCTCGTAACCTTATCATGTTACTTGAACGACAGTTGTGTTGTACTGATTCTATCACCTACTGGCTTAGTTCCAAGGAAAAATATCACGTTCTCGTTACATTAAGGAACTTAGTATTTCCCATGTATGTTACAGAGCTTCTTAACAAGAGCTTGTGCTGTGTTGGAAGGTGGCTATGATCACGCATAGGGTGTGTCATGTTAACCTCTCACGAGTTGTACGCCTTCTTGCGCATGTGGGGAGCTTCACAGCCTACAGTGACGAAGCCAACTGTGAGTTTGTTCCATGTATTTGCTATTTAAACGACGCCAATCATCATTATTATATTGAGCGGTTGGTTAGCTTGGAATGCACCGCTCCCGTAAGTCTTAACTTAAGGCATAAATGGCATAATACTTGCCTGAAAATAAATGAAATGTATTGATGGGTGAAGTTATTTACAAGCAAATATTAGATGGTGTTTTGTACACCAGTAATTACCTGCCCGCCGCTAGATGTCATCTATTTTACATAATTAATTTGACTAATATATAGTATCGATCATGGCGGTAAAACATGTACTTTTCGTACCATCGCACCTTAATAGTTTTAAAGCCTTACTGGCTGTGGATTTGTTAAATAATGACCTGACTTACTTGTACTAGGCTAGTCTGGTCATGCAATCTTGAGTTTAGTTATGTCATTACTATGATTCGACTATAAAATGAGGCCAATTACATATCTTGGTGTAAGTTAGTCTTAAACTACACCGGCCGTTTCCAACGGTTCTCGAGTTAATCATATTTACCAATACCGTGTAACTAACAAATGCAGTAAGATCCTTTTGGTTCCCCGGTATTGTACTGTCCTCTACGACGTGTATAAAATTCACTAGAGGACGGCACGCGTTAAGACAGTTGTCGACCAAGGCTTAGTATTTAGTCCGGACCACACAGAGCAAGGCACGCCGCGAGGCAATGTGCGCACGCGGCAAGCGTGTTATGTAGACGTGCCTCGGACGAGGCATGCGCGTGTTTGGCTCGGCCGAGCAACATGCCTCAGCAGAGCCTCCTCTACATTGGACGTTTGTCTTGTGAGCACGTTGCCTCGCGTCGTGGCTGGCTCTGTCTGGCTGTGGACCCGACTATTATCGATTTTTTCTACTCCAGCACTTAAATCTGTCAATTAGATTATTGTCAGCGGTATCCAAATTAAGTTCATTTGAGTAACGATAGAAAAGTCTATTTGTCTATAGGTTAATATGATAACTGCTGAGCAGTATTCATATGAATATAGGAGTTCTGTAAGTTTATTTTTAAAAGTACAACTTCCATTTATCAGGTATGTTTTCATTTGCAATAATAAATAACTCTTAATAAATAATATAATATTTAGGTTCATAATTTAAATCAAGATGAAAAAATAAACTGAAATGCGTTTTACATATTAGATATTGCAAAACAAAGGTAAAAATCATAAGTTTATCAAATAATTTTACATTTGACATTTAAATATTCTTGAACGCAACCACATTTTTCGTAATTGAAAACCGGCTTATTTTCTATTTCTCTTGTCTATGGCATGAAGAGTTCGGTTAATGTACGACCCAGAAATGTACAGCCCAAAATCGGCGTCCACTTATTTGGACGCGAATTACGGGGTCGTACAATACTGCCGCCCTGTAAAAAAAGTGGCTTCGAATTATCGCCCGGACCAAACGTGTACAGCCCGAGAATGCCCAACCCATCAATTCACGGCCCAAGAACTCTCGTACATCATGGACGCCAATTCCTGGGTCGTAAATTCTTGGGTTGAGCATTCTCTGGCTGTGCATTATTGGTTCCCGCATTTGTAAACTTTTTAAAAAATTATTTGAACTATTTTAGTGTTTTATACTTTATTTTAAGTCGACGTTGTGCAAAAACTTAAGTAATTATGAGTGATTCTGGTGAACAATATACTCCCCAAGAAATCAAGGCTATGGCGCTCAAAGTGACTGACAATTTGTTACCTGAAAAGTCGGATACAGCGTAGCAAAAATGTTATGATTGTTTTATGACATGGAAATTGCAAAAAAATGTTTCAACTTTCTCTGAAATCGCATTGTTGGCATATTTTGAAGAATTGTGCAACAATATCTCACCATCAACATTTTGTAGACAGAATACTCAATGCTACGACGATCCACACAAATATTCCCATTCATTATATGAAGTAAGTAACTAACCCATTTTATTATTCTTGAATAGGTATTTATGTGGCTGTCGTAGAAAAAGTATAGTATACAATCGTAACATTATGAAGGCTATAAAAGTCTCGTACCTTACTTAGGCCACTCGGCAAGCCTTCGTGGCCTAACCGCGGTACTCAACTTTTATAGCCTTCATAACGTTACCGTTATATAATATACTATTTTGCTCGCATGTGAGTTCCAACACTGTCTATGTAAACTTGCAATCTTAAAGCGAATAATGCACTACGGTACGGTTTTAGCTATTAGTTTTCATATTTTTTATTTGTATTTTAGAGTGAGACGGACATGTTTTCAGGAACCCCGGGCACTACCACTGGCGAGCCGGTGGCGAGAAGCACATCAACGACCCCATGTCCGTGGCCAACCTGCAGGGTTACTTATACTAATACAGCTACTACACTCATATTTTACGGTCGTAAAGCGCCTACAGGAGCATACGTGGCATAATTAATGAGGCACAGGGTTAGAGCCGGAGTAGTTTTATTTGACGTTCATAAGCGCATTGTAATATCAGTAAAATGCCTTCTTGAAAAATAAGTTATCTTTATCTGTTTCCAGGCGCGATGTCATTCGGTTCCATATCGCTGGAGGCGCACACAACACTCGCCATCGCCATGAACCGCATCGGCGGCAAGTCCAACACAGGCGAGGGCGGCGAGGACGCCGACCGCTACCTCAATCAGGTACAATATTATAAGACTTAGGTCCCATTTAGACGGTACGAGAACTCACATACGAGTTTTATTACATTGCGGTATTTGATGGTTGTGCAAAATTGTATATAACCTCAACAGCCCGCAATGCAACTAAAATCGCATGCGAGTTCTCACGCCGTCTAAATCAGGCCTTATTCTCTTACTATCACATCATATTGCTATGATGAGATAACGGATGATAGATAAGTAATTATGGAGGAGAAGGACATGCTGCGCCGACCTCAAATGACTGGGACAAGGGCAGGTGAATGATGATAATATCATATTGCTACTGGCTCTGTGAGTTGGACTCGATAAGCTTAAAATGTAGTGATAAAATATATTTAGAAAAGTCATGATTTATTTACAATCGTTTTAAACATTTTCCGCAAAACGAAACAGCAAATAATATATATGTAACTATTAAACCTGCGTTCAAAATATCTAGAGAGAATTGGGAATTAAAGAGGATATCCGTACCGTAAGTGAGAGGTATAACACTAAGTGCCATTTTAGTAATTTTAGGAGAGTTAGGAGAGCCAATTTAATGTCAAAATCAGTCTTGCAAGGTCAAAAGTATCTGATAGAATCCTACGTCTAGAGCCATAGAGCATCTCAGATATCTATGCAGCCTGTTTTTTGTGAAATATTATTGCCGTTGTCTGTACACTATAATTTGAAAATGATTGTCTCCAGGACCCGGAGTTCAACAAGCGGTCGGCCATCAAGCAGGTGGCGTCGGGTCGGTTCGGCGTCACCGCGTCGTACCTGGCGCACGCCGACGACCTGCAGATCAAGATGGCGCAGGGCGCCAAGCCCGGCGAGGGCGGAGAATTACCCGGTATATCACTCATTTACACATCAATTTCGAGAAAGGACATCTTAACCGCTTATAGAAATAAAAGTATGGAAACGGATTAAATCGCGTATAATGAATTTACAATTCATCCCGACGTTTCGAACACTTTACAGCGTTCGTAACTATCGTGAGTAACTAACGCGGTAACCGAAGACAATATTACGCTTATAGAAACATAATATGCTACATGATTCAACATTGTAGGGTTTTTATATGTTAAATCTTACGCAGTAAAATTTGTTCCAATGCTGCCGCTATCATTAAAGTTTAGGCAAGTCTATACGTTTACGTATGTTTGTGATATTGTCCTTGGCGTTTGGAAATGGCAATTATACTGTTATTTATTACTTTAAAGGTTGTTTTAGTATTAGTAGAAAACATAATTCGTTCAAACATCTCACAACTATTGAACATAGTTGTAAGATACCTTGTGACCCTAGATGTCGCTAGTGGTCTTCACTTTTTGTATTACTGTCTGATTAGTTACAAAATTAACGCTTTTAGTACTACAATAACGTAAATTATGTCACCTATAATTAAGTGACACAAACCTTCATAGTACATATTCGGTCTCCTAAAATTGAAATACTTTTCCAGGTTACAAAGTGACTGAGGACATCGCGAAGACCCGTTGCTCCGTAGCAGGCGTCGGTCTAATCTCCCGCCCCCGCACCATGACATCTACTCCATCGAAGATCTGGCTGAACTCATCTACGACCTGAAGTGCGCCAACCCTCGAGCTAGGATCTCTGTCAAACTTGTGTCTGAAGTTGGCGTGGGTGTAGTGGCCTCTGGAGTCGCCAAGGTGAGTTTTAAAATATGAATATGCCAGAAATTGTCATTAAATTATCGTCATTGCAAACTTGCGTATTCCCGATGAACTACAGTATGGGGTTCTTCAAAAAAGGAGTTTACAAGTTTCTAATGGGTCGACAACGCGCACGTGACACCCCTTGAGTTGCGGGCGTCCATAGGTTACGGTGACCGCTTTCCATCAGGTGGGCCGTATACCTGTTTGCCACCGACGTGGTATAAAAAAAAATAAAAAAACCCCACTAATCCCACTACCATACCGGGTATGATAATTGATACCACATAAAAATAGTACATTACGATACAAGAGCGGAAAAGAAGAAGTTCGAAACGAGTGGCGATAAATGAAAACACGTGTATCCTACACGTTTTTCAGTACAGATTGCCCTCTGAAGTTTCGACCTGACAAGATATGAACCACTTTGCGCACGAGTGCGGGCAAAAACCACCATCTGTACTAAAATAGTACATTACGATACAATTCGGTCGTGTTTTAAATCGACACGGGTCACATTTTTCAGTACAGATGGTGTTATTTTTACGCACTAGTGCGAGAAGTGGTTCATTATATGCCAGGTCGAAATTTCGAATGGCCATCTGTGCGAAAAGGAAATTCGTAACTCGTGTCGATTTAAACACTCCCTTTTTTACGCACTTGTTGTGTGCAGGGCAAAGCGGAACACATCGTGATATCCGGCCACGACGGTGGAACCGGCGCCAGCTCCTGGACTGGAATCAAGAGCGCAGGTCTGCCGTGGGAGCTGGGCGTCGCTGAAACTCATCAAGTGTTGGTGCTCAACGATTTACGTTCTCGGTAAGTTTTGATTTAGCACACCAATCAAATACCGCTATGTACTGAAACTCGCATACATTCTCAGACCGTGTAAATAGCCCTAACTGTTTCATAATAATATCACAGAATATATAATAGTACAAGTGATAATATTCTCGTGAACTAGCCCTTCGAGTACCAAGCATTTGAACCTTAGAATCTTCTGTAACACTGACATAGCTGGGACCTGGGACGGGACTCGAAGGGCTAATAAAGAGAACTACCTGGCGCCATCTATTTGTGGCTTTTAATTATCTTATTTTATGTTTATAATTCTATAAGCCCCGCTTGCGCAGGGCATCAAAAAATATCTAGACTCATTTGAGTATTCCCCTCCACGGAAATCTTTAGTAAAAGGCGAAAGATTTATTCGTTTTGAAGGGAAACCAGAGTAACGTCTAAGTGGCTTGGTGAGACACCACATGATTCCGAGAAAAATCTTAACACCGCGATGTACGAATCTGCGCTGAAGTAACAGCGACATCTCTCGGATTATTGAGGAACTAAACCATTGTTAGCCACAGCGCCACAGAGAGTAAATAAAGTCATACACGGTTTATTTTGTTCCATAGTTATTTTTATTATATTATACTTTATTTATCATTGATGATACTATGTTATATTGTAATTGTTAATAGTGTGGTGGTACAAGCGGACGGGCAGATCCGAACCGGATTCGACGTGATGGTGGCCGCTTTGCTCGGCGCTGATGAGTTCGGGTTCAGTACAGCCCCGCTTATTGCACTTGGTTAGTATGATTTTTCTAGTATTTGTAACTACATTTCTACATTTCTATTGTATAGAATTGGAAACACACTTCACAGAACTTGATTTTGACGCAGACTTTTGTCACCTCCGTCTCGTTCGTCTCTATAAAGTCATTTGCTTTCTTTATCTAATATATTTTCGAGCAATGAATAAGAATACCTTTCTTCCAGGTTGCACGATGATGCGTAAATGTCACCTCAACACATGCCCAGTGGGCATCGCCACTCAGGACCCGGTACTCAGGAAGAAGTTCGCCGGCAAGCCTGAACATGTCATCAACTACCTCTTTATGTTGGCTGAAGAGGTAATTTATACCGCCGAACTATTGTCCTAGGATACCCAGAGGTGCAATGCGCCTTCACATTTACAAGCTCGCGCCACGACTTTCTATCTCCAGTTAACCTTCTGGCCTTGCTACCATGCAATAAAAAAATACAAGCTTATATTATTGTTGCATTTTTATGTAAAATCATTAATATTATAATGCAATCCGGTTCTGAAAATCGGCCCCAGAAAAAGGGCAAACAGCACATTCAACAACTGAGGTCCGACAGTAAAAAAATTGGCAGGTGAAAGATTAAAGCCACATGCACTCTGTTATTGTTGTTCTACAGATATTTGTTCCTAAGTCATGGATGTTTTCTATGTATATTTATAAGTATTTGTATATTCTATATATCGTTGTCTGAGTGAGTACCCACAACACAAGCCTTCTTGAGCTTACCGTGGGACTCGGTCAATCTGTGTAAGAACGTCCTTATAATATTTATTATTATTTGTTTCTCCGTTTTTAAACTCTCTGGTCTTTCGAGCCCGGTCATTTATAAGGCGTGCGTGGGGATATAGATCCAACACGTAGAGGCAAAAATGAAATGCTAAATGTAACAAAAATCTAACAATTTGGAGATATTTGATGTCATGTAGAACGCCTGCTGGAACCCATTCAATTATTCTTATTATTGTTAAATTGTCTTTTGGTACATTATCCCCCTTATTCATAAACGTACACTAAAGTTATCAAGCCGATAAAGTTCGTCACACACCTTTCTATCACACCAATAGGTCGGAAAGGGACAAACGAACTATATCGTCTTGATAACTTTAAGTGTACGTTTATGAATAAGGGGGTATATCTTTAGATGCGTTCTACTACATAGTATTTAAAAACTTTAATTACCGTATTTGTTTTTAAACAGGTCCGCCAGCATATGGCCGACGTGGGCGTGCGTCGGTTCCAAGACCTGATCGGACGCACGGATCTGCTCAAAGTGCGCGAGAACAACGAAAACCCCAAGGCCCGCCTTCTCAACCTCAGCCTTATTCTGAAGAACGCCTTGCACATGCGTCCAGGCGTCAATATTATCGGAGGATCTAAATCACAGGTTAGTTTAGTTCCATTTAGTTCATACCCTATACCACAGTATAGTCAATTACAAGTCAAGAATAAGGTACATATAATGGTTTACACTTGTATGTAAATATAAGTCACAAAATACATCACTAAAACAGTTTACAGTTATATCTATTTATAAACAGGAAGGAAACTACTATATAATAAAGAGTACTATCGTACAGTATGGCCACTCCCGCTCCCCGCTGAAAGTGCCGCCCACCCCCTCTCGGTTACCTCACAGTTACCGCCTGTCAAAAACACGAACAGTCGACCTGTCATATTTCACTCATACAAGCATAGTACGCGTTCACCTACACGAGCTTAGACTGTGTGCTAGGAATGCGCCTCTTTGAATATATTTGATCGCCAGTGTCCGAGGTGTGCCTATACTATACTAATCAAGAAAGAGAACCCGAAGGCCCTGCTCTGGACCTGACCTTTATTCTGAAGAACACCCAGAGCTATAAAAGTTCTATTCTTTTTAATAGGTACAGTCCATACTAATATTATAAATGAGAAATTGTGTGTGTCTGTTCGTTTGTCCACCTTTCACAAAACGGAGCGACGAATTGACGTCATTTCTTTAAATGGAGATAGTTAAGGGACCGACCCCACTTAGGCGTCGCGCGTCTTACGTCCTTCCTATACAAAATGTACTGAGGAGACGTTTTTTGAATTACATTCAGGCGGCGTGGCGGAGACGTCCGTTGCGCGCCGCGACACACGCGACGCCTAAGTGGGGTCGGTCCCTTACGGCTCAGCCACGACATTGGTCTAAGCGCGACAGCGGCGAGCGGCGGCCATACATTGAAGCGAGACACAGCGATGGGACTTTTCATTCGCACGTATGGCTGCCGCTCGCCGCTGCCGCGCTTAGACCAATGTCGTGGCTGGGCCGTTAGGGGTGACATAGGCTACTTTTTGTCTTTTTCTAACCCCTCACTTCCCTAAAGGAGGGGTTGTATGGAGCAATCCGCAGTTTTCGAATTTAACGCAAACGAAGCCACGAGCAAAAGCTAGTTTCTCTACAGTTTTTATATTCTTTCGACGACCTAGAACAATTCACACGAATTAAACTCGCTTTGCAGGACTTCCAACTAGAGAAACGATTGGATAACCAGCTGATCGAGCAGTGCTCCGGCATTCTCGACGGCAGCAAGAAACACGTGGACATCGCCATGAAGATCACCAACGAGGACCGCACATTCACTTCTACTCTCTCCTACCATATTGCCATGTAAGATCCTACTCTCTTCTACGAGAATCAACTTTATTTTATTGATATTTTATTTTATTATTATAAATGGGCTTACTCTTGGCCACAGACTAGCCAAAGGCAAAGACGTGCTAAACGATAAGAAGAGCTCGCCCAGAAGATGTATGTTCACTCTTGATTTGAAGTTGCCGGGTTATATGAGCTCGGAAAATAAAGGAATTCCACTCCTTGGCAGTGCGAAATAAAGCACCACAAAAGAAGCAAAAATATGGACAGGAGTTACTGCCTTCAATTTCCATTTTTCAAAGGTTCCGTACCTAAAAAAGGAAAAACGTGAACTCCTCAGTATTTATAGGATCACTCATATTATCAATCCGTTTTGAGGCAATTTTCAAAGAAACTATTTAACGAATAGGAAATTAGCACTTATTCATTTAGTCGAATATTTGAATGCTGCCAGCCTAGCTGAAGTGACAATCGATCACGCTTCATAGCGTATCGTAATTAACTCTATCGCTCTTTTGTATTGGCGCGACAGAGCCATTTGCGTTTCGTTCGCCACGGTGTGTAAACGATTGTCACATAGATTCAGTTTTAAATCGTTAGGACTTGAACAACGAAGATACCGCAAAAAAAATGGGAGCATACAGATATACCTCTACTCTAAAACAATTAATATAGCACATTTTATAGCATCCCTTTGGCTATCTATAGTATATTATTTATTTATTTGTTGTCCGTATAAAAATAAATATTAAATAAATATTATAGGACATTCTTACACAGATTGACTGAGCCCCACGGGGCACACACGGGGTATATATCTCCTTACTATACAGAAAAAGGTACGGTGGCCTAGATGGCATTACACCTTTGGGGGACGCTCAGCTAGATGGCGCTAGTATTAATATTTGATATTTTAACACATATCAAGCTAAGAATATGGGCCAAATTGTCAAAACTAAGGTTCAAAAGTTTTAAGCCTGTGTCAAGAGATGGCAGTCTATGCACTGTGATTGATTAGTTGATTACACATTTTACTTCGACAATAACTCTCTATAATACTCGATCCTCTTTGATTGATAGGAAATACAGCGACAACGGCCTCCCTGATGACACAAGCATAAACATCTCGCTCATCGGTTCTGCTGGTCAGAGCTTCTGTGCTTTCCTGTCCAAGGGCATCACGGTTACTTTGGAGGGCGATGCCAACGACTATGTCGGTATGTATCGTATTCTTACATGATAGTTACTGGCCTATCTAAGCCAAATTTGTTCTGAAAATGGAATATTTATCCCAAAAACTTCATTTAGGTTCATTAGGGTAAAAAATATTTAGTAAAATAATTTGATTTAAAACATACTTCGACTGATATTGCTAAGTTAATCCAATGTTTATTTAAAACATAATTGTACTTTCTACAAAATATCATTAATATGGCCAACATTTCAGTCAACAATGTCAACATACTTGTTTATTGGTTTATTATTTTTTTACAGGCAAAGGTTTATCCGGCGGTAAAGTTATAATTTACCCACCAAAAGTTTCGCCGTTCGAGTCACATCTCAACGTGATTGTCGGCAACGTATGTTTGTACGGAGCTACCTCTGGAAGGGCGTACTTTAGGTACGTATTTTTGAATAACTGGTAGTGTTTTGGTATGTTCTTTGGTGTTAGTGTGAATAAAACGGTAAAGAATAAAGTCAAGTCAATGAGCGAAATATCTTTAAATACCGGCGTACGTATACGCTCTTTGCGGTTGTTTTTGAAGACAGTCGTCCTGGGAAGCATTTTGCTAATTCGGAAGATAAGATCCATAATTGAAGCTGTATATGGTTCTATCACAATATACTTCATTTTCTAACTGCTCACGTTACATCTGATTGTAAATTGGGACCATCTCTTTTCCTTAATGTTATATTATGAGTTGTTTTCTCCTTTTATATTTCCATTACTACAAGGTACAAATCTAGATACACATATTATCTACTAGCTTTTGGCCGCGGCTTCGGTCGCGTTAAATTCGAAACTTGCGGAATGTTCCATATAAACTTCCACCCCTCATTTTAGGGAATTGGCGGGTTAGAAAGAGACAAAAAGTAGCCTATGTCACTTTCCATCTCTTCAACTATCTCCACTTAAAAAATCACGTCAATTCGTCGCTACGTTTTGCCGTGAAAGACGGACAAACAAACAGACACACACACTTTCCCATTTATAATATTAGTATGGATTATGAGTTGTTTTCTCCTTTTATTTTTCCATTACTAAAAGGTTCAAATCTCGATACACATTATCTATACATATATGGATTATATGGGTACACATATTTGTGTATTTGGAACGTGCACGTAACTGACATGGAGTTTTGAATTATGCAGGGGTATAGCGTCAGAGCGTTTCTGCGTGCGCAACTCCGGTTGCACGGCCGTCGTGGAAGGCGTCGGCGACCACGGCTGCGAGTACATGACGGGCGGCACCGTCCTCATCCTCGGCCTCACTGGCCGGAACTTCGCGGCTGGCATGAGCGGTGAGTGTGTAGGCAGTATACAGGTGTCGCATCGACTGCGTTACGCACCCTTGTTCCTCGTAGATAACCAAGTTTGATAACTGCTTTTGTATGAGGAAAAATAATTCTTCTTAGCTAACTGGGTTATGAAATAAGATTTTTTTTTCTTCGTAGAAAACCATTATTTTTTGCAGTTTTCTAGAATATTTTTTCTTCTTTGCTTACCCGGTTATGAAATGGGATTTTTTTCCTCCTAGAAAACCATTATTTTTTGCAGTTTTCATATTCGGGTAAGCTAAGAAGAAAAAAATCTTCATAGAAAACTGCGTACAATAATGGTTTTCTTTGAGGGAAAAAAATCAGGAAGAAGAAAAGGTCTTCATAGAAAACTGCATACAATAATGGGTATAAAATCCTATTTCATAACCGGGTAAGCAAAAAAGAAAAAATATTCTCCGTAAAAAACTGCAAAACTGGTTTTCTACGAAGAAAAAAAAATCCTATTTTATAACCCAGTTAGCTAAGAAGAATTATTTTTCCTCATACAAAACCAGTTATCAAACTTGGTTATCTACGAGGAACAAGGGGTCACGCAGCCGCAACGCACGAACACTCATGTATATGTCAGCATCAAACGTACGTAGTTTTAATGGGAATTCCTGAGAAGTCAAACAGCTTTTGCATAAGTCAACGTAGTTTTAAATATATAAATATTCTTGAAAAACATTTTCAGAATAGGCTAGTTTCCTATACTTCAAACAAAATCTTTTATGCAGTGCAGTAAATAATAGAAGAAAAATTTGGACAGTAGTTATTTTTAAACATAATTTCTATTTAATAAGTCAAAGAGAAAGATATAAAGCGAATGAATTGACCGTGACGTCACTCCTCAGTATTTCATAGTACTAGCAAGTCGTTTTGACAGTTCTTAAAAAGATTGAGAAGCTGATTTGACTAGTAGCAAACTAGCCTATTAGCTATTCATAGTATTGTAGAGATTCTGATTCAGTTTACTGTCACTAGTCGGTAATGTTTGTCATGACAATGTTGATTATTTTAATTTATTAGCTATCCGACCGGTTTGGCCTAGTGCGTAGTGACCCTGCTTGCTGCGCCGCGGTCCCGAGTTCGAATCCCGGTAATGGCAATTATTTGTGTGATGAGCACAGATATTTGTTCCTGAGTCCAGGATGTTTTCTATGTATATAAGTATTTGTATATTATATGATATCGTTGTCTGAGTACCTGCAATACAAGCCTTCTTTTGACGACCGGTCTGGCGCAGTCGGTAGTGACCCTGCCTGCTGCGCCGCGGTCCCGGGTTCGAATCCCGGTAAGGGCATTTATTTATGTGATGAGCACAGATATTTGTTCCTGAGTCATGGATGTTTTCTATGTATATAAGTATTTATATATTATATATATCGTTGTCTGAGTACCCACAACACAAGCCTTCTTGAGCTTACCGTGGGCCTCAGTCAATCTGTGTAAGAATGTCCTATAATATTTATTTATTATTATTTATTTATTATTATTATTCTTGAGCTTACCGTAGGACTCAGTCGATCTGTGTAAAAGTGTCCTATAATATTTATTTATTATTATTTGTATCTCCGTTTAAATCTCTCGGGTCTTTCGAGCCCGGTCATTTATAAGGCGTGCGTGGGGATATAGATCCAATGTCATGTTATTATTATTATTATATCCCTCTGTAAAGTCAACTCTTGACCATTATATTCTCTTGCAGGTGGTATCGCGTACGTGTACGACATCGACGGCTCGTTCAAACGCGGCAAGTGCAACCCTGAAATGGTGGAGCTGCTCCCTCTTGAGTTGGAGGATGACTTGCAGATCGTCAAGACATTACTGGAAGAATTCGTTGAATATACTGGGTGAGTCCCAAAATCATGGTCTACATAATACAACTCTTAAATGAAACAGGTACATTACATTATTTGTACGAGATTTTCTTTGTGCTAGAAGCTTGTGTTGAAATTATATTATTTAAAACTCTGTTTATTGTACTGTATGCAACACCTTACCCTCACAAATGAACTTGTGAGGCTCGCACTAGTATATATGATGTCACTTACGTTATTTGACCCAATATAACTCTAAACTCCGAGACAGTATTTTAATTCAACGTCCTTCAGTACATGGCGACCCTGCCAGTACAGTACAGTTGTTCTTTTCTAAGCATGGAACATTACCTCAATGAATACTTACTGTATGTCCATTTGGTTACACTTTGCCTTCAGCATTTTAAAAATATATTTCTCTTATTTATAATATTCTTCCTTTACAGATCTTTAATAGCCAAACAGCTGCTAGAAACCTGGCCAGCGCCAGCCACGCAATTCGTAAAGGTGTTCCCATACGAATATCAGCGCGCGCTCAAGCAGCTCGCCATACAACAGGCTCCTAAAGTCGAGGCCAACGGGAAGGAGGAAAACGGCATCGCGGACATAGAGGAAGCGGTGCGCGACGTCGAGCTGGATAAGAAGAATTTGGAGAAGATTCTGGATAAGACCAGGTAAGGAATATACATATCAGTATCCTACTTGCGTTATTTCAGCAACTGCCATGCGGCTCAAGGGAGCCTCGGGTTCGCTTTGACGACTAATGCCAAGATTTGGCGTAGACACTAGTTTTTACGAAAGCGACTGTCATCTGACCTTCCAACCCAAAGGGTAACTAGACTTTATAAATTGGGAATAAACCGGTTTCCTCACGATGTTTTTCTTCGCCAATAGGCGCTTGGAAAAAATAAAATGACATTTCGTACATAAATTTCGCGAAACTCATTGGTACAAGCCGGGGTTTGAACCCGCGACCTCCAATTTGAAATTAGGGTAGGCCTCCAGCGCTTCCGTAAGGAATATGAAGTTGTAAAATGTACTCACAGCGTTCGAACAGCTCACGTATGTTCGACTAATAGGATTATGAATGACATCAAAATGTGTAAACCATCCCATCCCATACATTAAATGCGACCGCCTACGAACGCGCTTACACTCCACCTCACATAGATGGCGCCACATAAAATGCCTTGTTGCCACCGATTCAGTAGCGGCTTGCCCTAAAGAGCGCTTGTGCGGTGCTCTCAAAAATAATCACAATTCAACTATAGTAATACATCAATTATGGTACCTCAAATTAATGTATTATACTATATAAAAACTATCGCAAAAAAGTCCAATCAAACAATTACTTACTTATATTTCTTAAAAGTTCATTAAACAGTCTATATTATAATCCGCCAATTCCCTTATACAATTTCATACGCACCGCGCTCAACGGAGCGCTTTGAATTGCGCTCCTATGGAGAAATATTCAGTACATTCTCTAATACGAAATTCAGTAAGAGCGAAAGAGAAGTTTAGTCATAGCGCCGCGCGTGAGACAGAAGATTATGTATGAAATATTAGGTAAATCTGGAGCGCCGCTCCTAGGGACGTTTGATTACAGAGCAATATCAAGATAGAAAGAAAAAGTATCATATTTAGTACCGCGAACGGCAGTCTGCTCGACGATTGGATGTCAAAATTAGTTTTCCATTGCGGTTTTTATATGACGAGCTCGATTTGGCGTGCGTTCAAAACGAGCGACCTATAAACATGAAATAAATGCTAGAATGTGTATGTAATGAAAATAAATTGATTTGTTCTTAAAGTACGAGCGATGTAAAAATAAGCCATGAATTCAAACTGTCGAGTCAATTCACATTCGTGATATCAAGTATTTATCTATTTATTCAACAGATTAAAAAGTATGCAACACAAATTAAATTACAAATACATCCATGCAAAAATCTTAAACTAACTTATAAATATTCTAAACTACATTAATAATTAACTAGGATAATCGAATCATAATAAGAACACCAATCAATGCGAAATGTTAAACGATCGGTCTCCCTGTCAACCGCCAAGCTTTTTCCTTCTATCTCGATATAGGTCTGTGCGTTTGTCCTTGATTACCGTCTCGGTTGCACCGCGCAGGCGCGAAAATCGTCGCGGTCATCCGCGACCCGCGTATTTCGCGCGCTATTTTGTTAATTGTTAGTAAACACTAGATAAACAAGTTTTAAGGCACGTGCGGGAATACAATTTTGCCTTATTTTGAAACCGCATAATTAAATTGTTTTTATTGCAAGTGTATGGATGGATACAATGTGACATTTATAAAAGAGTGTGAAAAAACTTTTGCAACGCGATTAGAATTAAAAGCTATAGGACCACCGCGGCCCGACCTTAAACTTACGCAAATATGTTTTTCAAAAACCAAAACTTTTACACGTGTTTTTAAAACGGGAACAGTATGAAAAAACACCGTGGTTATGTGGATGTGAAAAAAGTGACAAACTGTTTTGCTTTCCATGTCTTTTATTTGGAGCGGGCGCGGACGGCGGAGGTGGTGAGTCTGCATGGACCGATACCGGCGTCAGTGACTTATCACATCTTTCGATGAAAATAAAAAAAAACATTCATAATCCCGCATTCATTTACTGAATGAACTGCAGTTTTCGTCTATTCATTTTTATGTTTTACTGTTATTAACCCTGAAGCTGGGCAGCTATATAAACTAAATAAAGAATATTTTTCATTGAAATTTTAACTTATGGTTCAGGCATTTGTTGGAAAATTGAAGGAAAGAAAATAAATGCATCTCTGAGGCAATTTTAGATGATTTAAATTTAATCACAGTGAATAAGTACAAACAGGAACACTAGACTTTATACCGTTGTAATAGGAATTACAAATAAACAGTTAATAGTGTTGCTTATGTTACTACATACATGTAGGACCTTGGGCCTTACGATGATTATTTGAGTGAACACCCACAAATTACAGCCGCGAGCCGCCTCTGTGTGATTTATAGATTGGCATTAAGTGTCAATTCCGAGCCGTAAATCTATGTCAAAAGTGACACTTAATGCCATCTACAAGTATAATCGAAAGCTACAAGACATTTTTTTTGTGGCGCCATCTATCTGTGGTGGAGTGTAAGCGCGGTCTTAGGCGGTCGCATTTTAATGTATCGGATGGTATGATCTTGTTATATTTAATCTATGACCATAGTTAATTTATATATTTTTTACAGAGGCTTCATAAAATACCCACGTGAAACCTCCGTCTACCGCCCCGCCGAGAAGCGTCTCCGAGACTGGGACGAAATCTACAATTTCAACCACGTGCGCCGCGGCCTACGCGTACAAGCCGCGCGGTGTATGGAGTGCGGCGTCCCCTTCTGCCAGTCCGGACACGGCTGCCCACTGGGCAATATTATACCCAAATGGAACGAGCTCGTGTTCAATGGGGACTGGAAACAGGCGCTGAAACAGCTCATGCAGACGAATAACTTCCCTGGTAAGTTGTTTCTAGAATCAGCTACTTGAAAATTGTTCTCAACTTAAACTGTGCGTTGTATGGAGTGTGATGTGCTTGTCTATCTGGATATGAATGCTCACTAGGCAATATTATACCCAAGTCACAGTATAATAAAGAGTATTATCATACAGTATGGCCACTCCCGCTCCCCGCTGAAAGTGCCACCCACCCCCTCTCGGTTACCTCACAGTTACCGTCTGTCAAAAACGTGAACAGTCGACCTGTCATATGTCACTGACACAAGCATAGTACGCGTTCACCTACACGAGCTTAGACTGTGTGCTAGGAATGCGCCTCTTTCATATATTTAATCGCCAGTGTCCGAGGTGTGCCCAAGTGGAGCTAGTGTTTAATGGGGACTGGAAACAGGCGCTTGAATAGCTGATGCAAACCAATAACTTTCCTGGAAAGTTGTTTTGTGTAACCGATTACGATGTACCCATCTATCAGTCAGGACAATATTGTACCTATTGTCCCAGAGCTGTAAGAACCTCTTTTTGACACATGACAGCGTCCACAAAGCGTAAACTCGCGCAACCTAATGAAATTTTAAATAAAATCCTGTAATAACATTTGAAAAAATCAGGTACTTAAAAACAATATTTCGCTTACTATAATCTAACACATGTTACATTTTTGCGGATCTTCGTTAGTGAGTATTTTACGATATTAATTTATCACGCAGGATTTACTTATTATGTCATTTATCATTCATTTTTACACACGTTTTTACACATGTTGACACAAATAAAAAACTTATTTCAAAGTTTAGTTCTAGGCGATTTGGAGGAAGATTTCGTCTAACAATAAATATTTTCGCAGAGTTCACCGGTCGCGTGTGTCCCGCGCCGTGCGAGGGCGCCTGTGTGCTGGGCATCTCAGAGCCACCCGTCACCATCAAGAACATTGAGTGCGCTATCATCGACAACGCTTTTGAAAACGGCTGGATTGTGCCTGAGGTAAACTGTACCAAAGACATATATAACTCCGTATAGACAGATACAGTAAGAAAAAAAACGTACCTCAGTACCATACAGAAAAAGGTACGGTGGCCTAGTTGGCATTACACCTTTAGGGTACGCTCAGCTTGATGGCGCTAATATTAATACTTGACATTTTAACACATATCAAGCTAAGAATATGGGCCTAACATGAGGTTCAAAAGTTTTAAGCCTGTGTCAAGAGATGGCAGTATATGCACTGTGATTACACATTTTACTTCGACAGTAACTCTATAATACTCGATCCTTTTTGACTATACACATTACAACAAGACATTATAATTCATCTCGCATTGGCTCTGCCTTTTGCTATTAACTCTAAGAACAGGGTGCGTAGCCGAATGGCACAAACGCTCACGAAACGAAACGCTAGTAGATATCTATCTATATCGCTCTTGCATATTGGCGCGACAGAGCCCGACTAACTGGCGCGGCGTTTCGTTTTCGTTTGGCGTCGGAGAAATGCCATTCGGCTACGGGGCCTGGCATAGGCTGGAATGGCTGGATTGTACCTGACATAAATGTACAATTTATTCTTCATAAAACACGAGCCTTATTGAGTTTGATAGGCTCATTAGTAATAAAACCAAAGGTGGGCAAAGTACGTCTCACAGGAAATACCTACTGATGTGCCGACGGAAAGTTTCCAAAATTCTGAAATTTTCATATAGGAAAACTTCGGAATCTTTCCATACATTGTATGGACAATTGTATGGATGGAAACTTTCCATTTCATAAATTTAAATTCCCTTTATTTTTCGTGAAAGTCTCGTGAATTTTTCAAGAAATTAAAGATTTTTTTGGAAAGTTTCCGCAACTTGCACATCACTAGAAATACCGTATCCGTAATTCCATACTACTATTATAAATGGGAAAGTGTGTGTCTGTTGTTCCGTCTTTCACGGCAAAACGGAGCGCCGAATTGACTGATATTTTAAGTGGAGATTGTTGAAGGGATAGAGACTTCCCTAAAATGGGGGGGGGCGGAAGTTTGTATGGAGCATTCGGAATTTAACGCGAACGAAGCCGCGAGCAAAAGCTAGCAATAAAATGAAAATAAAACTATGGACTTACGGCCCAGCCACGACATTGGTCTAAGCGCGACAGCGGTGAGCGGCAGTCATACGTGCGAATGAAAAGTCCCATCGCTGTGTCTCGCTCCAATGTATGGCCGCCGCTCACCGCTGCCGCGCTTAGACCAATGTCGTGGCTGAGCCGTTAGGAGGTGTTAGCGAGGACTATGGATGAGATTACACGTACACGAAGGAAGGCCTATGCTCAGCAGTGGGCGATTAATGGCTGAGATGATGACGATGATGTTGAGCGAGGTCTACGAGGGCTTTTGACTTTTTGAATGATGAATATGGAAACTCCTAGACTGCGTCTGCTATTTCCATATTTTTTCATAAAAAGGTAATTTATTGATCACGTGTTTTAAAATCTTACATAGCCCAACACGTCACGAATCACGCGCGGCCTCAGACCCGAGCCAAGTTTCGTAGAATCCGGTAAAGTCAAGTTTCGAAAATCACCATGATATAGCACAGTGACTATGTTTTTTCTTCTATTTACAAGACCTCGTGACTCTATTGTTAAATAGATAATACCTACTCTGACTCATTGGGTTTTGAGTGTTAAAGATGTAATATATAAATTGACTGACGTGTGTTGACAAAAAACTACTAATGGCTAAGAAACAAGATGCGACATGCTTGGCAATGATTGGCGCGAGATTAGGTCGCCGCCCTTATAAAAATCGTGTTCGTGACGTGTGCGTGGCCTATTTGACAACAGTGACAATGACGCACGCTGACATTTTATACCGCCAGGCGGCGCCTGTCTAAGTCTAGACACTTGGACAGGCTTGCATGTCACTGTCATTCATATGTGTGAGAGAGAAAAAAAAATCATCATCTCGCTCTCACTTATGAGATTCTTTTTCTGTGCAATGGACTAATAAGGTGGCGCCATCTGTCATAACCTTTGAGTGTGCCTCCTCATTGTCGTCCGACAGTGACTTAGACGTTCATTGCCTGTTCAACAAGAAAATATTGACTGAGTAACGATGTATCTTATCAACCCAGAAATAGGCACATTGTCAATGTCACTGTGGGGCGTTGCGGCGAGATACAGAGATATGTGCGATCATGTTCTACCAGGAGACAGACGAGACTATTGCCACAGTATAATAAAGAATACTATCGTACAGTATGGCCACTCCCGTTCCCCGCTGAAAGTGCCGCCCACCCCCTCTCGGTTACCTCACAGTTACCGCCTGTCAAAAACGCGAACAGTCGACCTGTCATATTTCACTCATACAAGCATAGTACGCGTTCACCTACACGAGCTTCGACTGTGTGTTAGAAACGCGCCTCTTTCATGTATTTGATCGCCAGTGTCCGAGATGTGCTATTGCAGTTCAAATGCACTGCAAATTCTTTGTTAATGAGGACCACCAAAGACATATATATTATGTAACTCCGTATAGACATACACAGCTAGTCTAAAAAAAAACGTACCTCAGAACCATATAGAAAAAGGTACGGTGGCCTAGAAGGCGTTACACCTTTGGGGGACGCTGGGCTAGATGGCGCTAATATTAATTTATGACATTTTAACACATATCTAGCTAAGAATATGGTCCTAATTGTCAAAATTGATGATTATTGTGTCGAGAGATGGCAGGCTATGCACTGTGATTACACGTTTTTCTTTGACAGTAACTCTCTATAACACTCGATCCTCTTTGGGACCACTAATACCTATCTAAAAGAAGTACCTACTTGGGAGACATGTATCCCTATGAAAGGTACAAGACATTAAAGCCCAAATAATTAGAACATAGTGTAATGAAACAAATGAACATAGTGAAACATTAGTAATGCACTTTAAGGTGGCTCGCTTTCCATACAAAAAACATCTACCATTTATTTAGTCACCGCACACTACAACTAAATAAAAATATGCGCATACATCTACTATACATTATCCGTCGTCGCGGTAGTGAATGAAATACATTGTTTCATACAGAAATTATGGACAAATCCTTGTGAATTTTTTATTAATTTTACGTAAATGTGCGTGCCAAATTTTGTGTACAGACACAGAGCCGTCATATTTCGCGCATTTTTAGTTGACATTGTCATCAGTGACATTTGGCTCTTGACAAGTAATTATTTAAAGATATTGGTTTAGTTAATTCAAACAGACTCAGAAATAATGACGCATTTTGTCAACAAAGATACATATCGTGTATTTCGACACTGCTAATGTAAATCGAAATGGCTTCTCGGTCAAACGACTGACTATGATGCAGAAGATCGTGGGTTCGAATCCGAAGTTTTTTTTAATCATTTGAACTTTTATGGATTTATTAATTAAGTATTTTTTATTTTTTAATGGAATATTTGACTATTACTATATTGCTTTCCTATTTTTTATTTTCATACAAAAATACAATACAATCCTTTATTATGCCTTTGTTGATAAAATAAAATATTACACGTCTGGTATAATACATTATACATAGGTCATAGTGTGGGCATAGTATTAGTAAAGTATTGCATTTACTGAGCTGGTTGACCTATGTTATTGTTGTGTGAATGTTTTTCTTCAACAACTAAATGGTTATATACAAGAATATGGGTAGCTTTTGCACATTGTAATTTTTCCTCAGTCACCCGTTGACCACGAACGCTGTAAAGTGTTTGAAACATCGGGATGAATTTTAAACTCATTATACGCGATTTAATCCGTTTTCATAGTTTTTATTTCATGAGTAACTATCGCGGTAACTGAAGACAATATTAACTAAATGGTGACAAATAATAATTATCATCAATATAATCTGGTCCAGGCAGGCAATTATGGTCGCGCGATAAATGATAAAACATCTGGCCGTCCCTATAATCGCACTTACTAATAGTGCGACAGGGACGGCCTGATATTTTATCGTCTATCGCGCGACCATGCTACCCGTGCTGTACTAGCTTTTGCCCGCGGCTTCGCTTGCGTTAGAAAGAGACAAAAGTAGCATATGTCACTCTCCATCCCTTCAACTATCTCCACTTAAAAAACATGTCAATCCGTCGCTCCGTTTGGCCGTGAAAGACGGACAAACAAACAAACACACATTATCTTTGGTTAAACAACGAATTCTTCCACTTCAGATTATAGAGTAACCAGCTTTTCCCATTTATAATAAACTAGCTTTTGACCGCGGCTTCGCTCACGTAAGAAAGAGACAAAAAGTAGCCTATGTCACTCTCCATCCCTTCAACTAAATCCCCTTAAATAATCACGTCAATTCGTCGCTCCGGTTTTGCCGTGAAAGACGGACAAACAAACAGACACACACCCTTTCCCATTTGTAATATTAGTATGGATTTGACATTATTATTTATATTTAAATAATTATATATGTATAGCCCAATTTCGTCGGGAACAGCGTGTTATGAAATGGCGTCGTTGGTGTACAGTCGTCTGTCACGCCGTGAAGGTGCGTTCGATTCCCAGGATTCTATTAACTTTTTGTATTTTTTTTTGGATATAAATTTCGTATTTTTTATTGACCGAGCAAGAATGGAGAGCCGAAGGTATCAATTTTATCTTAGAGAACCTATTGATATTTTTATTGTCATTTTGATTTTCTATTTATTAAGTTGAGATATAAAACACAACTTTTAATACCCTCGCTAAATATAATATTTTATCGAAATTACTCCTTAGATAAAAAAGTCCACTTGAGTTTTTAAAGCATTACGCTACTCAGTTAACTATTGCATTTTCATTTACTAATTTAAGATTTCAAAAGCGATTTGAATACCCTTGCTCCATCGAAAATAAACAATTAGAAAAAAAAATCATTCGAATCGTAGTTTAGAAACTAAAATTTATCTATACTTTTTTGGAATTTTTAAAAATATCAGATTAGGATAATTATGTTAGAAATTCTGAGTTCGACGAACCTAAAAATTATTACCATGTAAGAGAATAGGTTTTTAATCTTTTTTGTGGAAAACGCTCAGTAACTACTGTACGAGTACATATACATTTATGTATAATAATAAAACAAAAAATAGTGTCTCATAGTGTTGTGTTCCTGCCGGTGAGTAAGGCTGCCAGAGCTCAACGAGGGTGTGGGGTGCTGACGACGGGAGGACTTACGGAACTAATTTGTTCCGTCTATTGTCCTTTGAGTCGTCGGCAACCCAAACCCTCCTTTGAACTTGTACACTCCTTTTAGCTGTGCACACGCAGCAAAGGGGAGTGTACAAGTTTCAAATGGGGCGGCAACGCGCATGCGACACTCTTTGAGTTGCAGGCGTCCATAGGTTACGGTGACCGCTTTCCATTAGGCGGACCGTATGCTTATTTGCCACCGACGTAGTATAAAAAAAAAAAGAGAAAAAGTCCTGGATTCGAACCCAGTACTTCCATGCAAATCATGCGATGGCACGTATTTACCGCAAGGCTATTTAAACAAGCTGTCGCCGCGTGAAATTATCGACTAGAAGGAATACAAAAACACTGTTTGTATGTGTGAGTGGTACTTAGAAATAGTGTAAAATAGTAAATTTATCTACATTAAGGGGATTAACGTTACAATGAGAAGTTGAATGTTTGTTGTAATACGTCAATTTTAATATTAAATGTTCGCGAAGCATAATTGAAACTATATAAATGCCTGTACGACTCCACAAAAAAAATAAGACTGGTAATTTGAAGATTAACGCCATCTAACGCAGCCTGACCTTCGGGTAACCTAAGCGAGCCACCTTAAACTCAAAGGCCCGTCACAATAGATCATAATAATTAATTATTGGTCGACGTGACACTTGAAGGCCCTTATTACCCTTTAATAAAATAATACTATACCTATCGATATGTATTGAGATATATTTTTTTTTCTTTTTTACAGATCCCTGAATATCGCAACGGTAAAACTGTCGCAGTAGTAGGTTCCGGTCCCGCAGGTCTGGCTTGCGCACATCAACTTAACAAGGTATACCTCTATGTACCTACAGTATGTTTTTGACTTTTAGGCATATATTAGACTCGCCTTGAAAATCCCAAACTACTCCAGATGACATTAATTAATCTTAAAACAGAATGGATTAAGCCGAGGTTGACGTTAAGCAGTGTTGTTTACTTTTTCAATTTTGAAAATCGCTCAGATACCAGTAATACGGCTTGTAGTGTGAAAACTACTGGAAAATTAATATTGTCTTCGGTTACCGCGATAGTTACTCATTAAATGAAACGGGTGACGTTGACCACGAACGCTGTAAAGAGTTCGAAACGTCGGGATGAATTTTAAATTCATTATACGCGATTTAATCCGTCTCCATAGTTTTATTTTACTGGAAAATTTTCAAGATTTTGTTATATTGCTAAGGCGCAACAACTTTGCGTCCTTGTAAATCAGAAATATAACTCTGAACGTACATAATTATAACGTGGCAAACATAAAAACATTTACAATGATGAATTAACTGCCTTTTTATTTTTGTCTTCTAAATTCTAATACATATGCACAACAGGCGGGCTACTCCGTGACGGTGTTCGAACGAAACGACCGCGCTGGAGGACTTCTACAATACGGCATTCCCACCATGAAACTCAGCAAGGAAGTTGTACAACGACGCGTCCAGCTTTTGCAGGCTGAAGGCGTCGTGTTTAAGTGCAATGTGGATGTGGGCAAGGACATCAGCGCTACTGATCTGGCTAACGAGTGAGTATAATAGGCTAGTTTCCTATACTTAAAATAAAATATTTTTACCAGTACACGAAATAAAGCACCACATAATTATTAGAAAAATATGCACAGTAGTTATTTTTAAACATAATTTCCATTTAATAAGTCAAAGAGAAAAATATAAAGTAAATTAATTGACCGTGACGTCACTCCTCAGTATTTCATAGTAATTCCATATTAGCAAATCGTTTTGACAGTTCATAAAAAGAAGCTGATTTGACTGCTGATTTGGGATGGCTGTATCGGAGGACTTTATAATGACATTTTCCTAATAAGCTCTATCTCTCTCATAATTATTTAATGGCGAATACGGCTACTAAAGGCCAAAGCCGTATTTCACATATATCTTTATGAGTAAAAGATCTTCAAGCAATAAAAGAAACATCTCTGGTGACACAAAAACACTCCTTTTTTACCAGATCTAGGCGGTCCTCCTATTTCTTCATAAACTTAACCAATCAATGTCTCCCCCAGATACAATGCCCTAGTGCTTTGCATGGGCGCAACATGGCCACGCGACCTGCCGCTCAAAGGCCGCCAGCTCAACGGAATCCACTACGCCATGGAATTCCTCGAATCCTGGCAGAAGAAGCAGATGGGACCCCCTCTGCACCACGGGAAGGAGCTACCAGAACTGAATGCTAAGGACAAGAATGTACTGGTTATCGGAGGAGGTGATACTGGGTAAGTAAATCTCAGATAGAACTCCCTGATTTGAAAAGGTCAATGGCATTTACTACGCCATGGAGTTCCTCGAATCCTAGCAGAAGAATCAGATGGGACCACCTCTGCACCACGGAAAGGAACTGCCTAAACTGAATTTCAAAGACAAGAATGTGCTTGTGATTGGAGGGCACAGACGGGTCCGTCGCAGTATCACGAATAGAAATACAAACTAAACTAATGAAAATAATGTACTTTAATCGGAGGACGGTTAGTAATAAATTCCACTTCAAAACAGAAGCCTGTGGAGTATTTGAAGTGTACATACTTGAAGAACATCATCGAGGAAATGAAATAAAACTATGGAAATGGATTATATCGCGTATACCCACCCGTTGACCACGAATGCTGTAAAGTGTTCGAAACGTCGGGATGAATTGTAAATTCATTATACGCGATATAATCCGTTTCCATAGTTTTCATGAGTAACTATCGCGGTAACCGAAGACAATATCATCGAGGAAAATTGGGCATATAAATGACCCCCGTTTCATTAATATTTAGAATTGTAACAAATTTTGGCGTGTGTGCAGCTGTAGGTTATAACACCCATATTACAATATGCATGTGCTAAAAACCTTTAGACTATACTAATCTTCTCACACTGATATACCTGTAAATATCACCTCAATTTGAATATAATAGGATGTTTAAGCATCGTCGTTATGTCGATTTAACAGAGATCAAAGGTTGGATCTCCGAGAGAACAACATTGGTTCAGCATTGTGTGATAAACAAAAGGCTCAGAGCACAAATTACTTTATATCTATATGTATATTACTCATCTTTTGAATAAATTAGCACTTTTTTATTTTTACTACCTTTTACACGTGACTTAAAAAATTATAAAATGTATGTCCATATCAGGCAGGCACGCGCGATAAATGATAAAACATCAGGCTGTCCCTATTTGTAAGTGCGATAGGGACGGCCAGATGTTTTATCATTTATCGCGCGACCATACTTGCCTGCCAGGTTTAATTTAATCGGCTCAGCTGTTTATTAAGAGGAAACACATAGGCTTAAGTACTTTAATAATTTGGAATATTAATAGTATTTTATGCAACAGGCGTTTAAAGGAGGTCAAAAAAGACGAGTGGCGTGGGTAACAATTTGAGGCGAAGCCGAAAATTGTTATAAAGACGCCACGAGTATTTTTTGTCTCAGTTAAACACCGATGCATACAATACTTTTTCTACGACCATGCACTTAGTTTTTAATAGTTCTCTTGAATAACTTTCGTGAAATTCACACTGTTTCCTGTATTTTGACGCAAAGGTTTGCACTGTCAGCTCAGCTGCCCAAAGCATCCCGCGCACGCGCGCAGTATCGTTATAACAATGCGTTGCCATGGTTACAGAGCCAAACAATGTGTTTTCAGTTTTTTCGATACCGCGCGCATGCGCGGAAAGCCGGCGGAGGCTGGCTTTGGGGAATAGACTTTTATGTAGGGTTTTAAAGATCTATGCACGACCCTGTAAATGACGAATAACAGTTCGGGAGTAGAAAAAAGCTATTTCAGACTTGTTCATCGAAATTATAATATTTCTTGACCTATACTAACTTGTATCATTATTTTATAGATGCGACTGCATAGCGACATCGCTACGCCAAGGTGCCAAGTCGATCACGACGTTCGAAATCTTGCCGGAACCGAAACCTACTCGCGGCCAGGACAACCCTTGGCCGCAATGGCCTAGAGTCTTCAGGTACTATACTACTATCCCCATATTACACAAAACTGTACTCAGATGGCGCCACTTCGACGTGGTTCGAGGTAGGCCATCTGTAAACAAACCACCTTGATGCATCAATTCCACAAACACAACTCCAAAAAATTGTAGGTAAAACTAATATGTAAAAGTTACTCTATGGTTTACTGTATGTTAAGGTGCTGCACTCTGGCGATAGAACATTTTAGTAATATTCCCTGTTCCTATGAAAATATGTCGTTTTGGGGTTGCCTTGAACTGATTCTATAAATATTTTGCGTCACATGCATTTGACGACTACGTGATGTTTGACACAAATTATATTGCGCCGCACTTTTTTTTTCATGTTTATGCTTTTAACACGTTTTCATGTGCGGATGACATTCTGAAAGTTTTAGAAAGTGATGATTCTGAATTTAAAAAAGTAAGGGATTTTTAGAATAGGCTAGTTTCCTCTACTATAATAAAATATGCAGTGCACGAAATAAAGCACCATATAATCAGAAGAAAAACATGGACAGTAGTTATGTTTAAACATAATTTATATTTAATAAGTCAAAGAGAAAGATATAAAGTAAATGAATTGACCGTGACGTCACTCCTCAGTATTTCATAGTAATTCCATATTAGCAAATCGTTTTATACAACTGATTCTTCAAGGATAAATAAAGTCTTTTATTTCTTATGGAAAGACCGCCTGTGAATATGGCATGTGATTTGTGTTTGGTTCGATGGCGACGCAACTGCACCTAGACTTTAGGAATCCTTAAAAGTGCAGTTGGTTTGCAGTCGGTATATCATCATCCTCCTTGCGTTATCCCGGCATTTACCACGGCTCATGGGAGCCTGGGGTCCGCTTTGACAACTAATCCTAAGGTTTGCAGTCGGTGAATATCGGCTATTTACCAAGTTAAATTACTTCGCAGGGTGGACTACGGACACGAGGAAGTGAAAGTCAAGTTTGGAAATGACCCGAGGAAGTTCTCGACGCTAACCAAAGAATTCCTGGATGACGGTAAGTTTATTTTACCTATAAACTTAAATAGATAGCATACATCAATAACCTAACCACAAAATTAAAATTATGAAAAAACCCCCGACCGCGACATAGTGGACCGATTTTCATGAAACATGGCTAAGAACACTCCCGACTAACTCAGCTTTCAGACAAAAAAAAAACTAAATCAAAATCGGTTCATCCGTTTGGGAGCTACGATGCCACAGACAGACACACACACAGACAGACAAACAGACAGACAGACACACAGACAGACAGACACGTCAAACTTATAACACCCCTTCGTTTTTGCGTCGGGGGTTAAAAATAGCATCGATCAAGTTCACTGGAGAAGCTGGGAATCGAACTCGGGTTTCCAGTTTTCGCGGCTGGCCTGATTACCTGGGTTCGATTCCCGGCTTACACCACCTCGACTCGACTGCAGACTCGACCTCGTCGTTTTATTCTAGCTAATACCTAATCAGTCATCTGGTGGCCTAAAACGTGTAAAAAGGTGCTACTACAGATATAATCTTGACAGAGGAGTAGACAAAAAAGTCTTTCGAAAAAAAATCGATAATATTTTGCTAGTCGATTTCGATTCTCTAATCGACTCTACCTTAAAAATAATATTGTGAAACTGTGTATGTGTAAAACTCCATTTTTTTTTTTTTTTGTAACCTCGGGCTTTAATTCTATGAATTTGTATTATGTCCGGTTTTCCAAATTACCATTTCGAAACACCTGAAAACTACTTTAAACACGTTACAAGGTTTTCTTATGTTTTATAATATAACACCTGACAGTAATTTTGTATGTACTCTAAGTCTCACGAGTCATTTTCGTGGTTCACTCTTGAACTTGACATAACCTTAAACAGACCTTCATGACTTCATACGTCATTGCCTGCATATCGTCAACTTACAGAATTGAGAACATCGACTTGATAAATTTTTGTTTTTATTTAATGTAACGCAGAGAAAAAATTTATTCAAAATTTGACAAAAGAGGGGTGAGTAGGAATTATAAATTCGTATCACTTATTAGCTACTAACTTTTGCCCGCGGTTTCGCTCGCGTAAAATTATAAAATTGCGGAATACTCCATACAAACTCCCAACCCCCATTTTAGGGAAGTGGGGGTTAGAAAGCGACAAAAAGTAGCCTATGTCACTCTCCATCCCTTCAACTATCTCAATTTAAAAGAAATCGTCGCTCCATTTTGCCGTGAAAGACGGACAAACAAACAGACACAAAAACTAGTTGTTCCCATTTATAATATTAGTATTGATGTACATATTTTACATACACATAGTTGACGTCCTCAAACGTCGTTGACTTTTCGAGTCACGAAGGTTCTTTAGTAAATAAATTTGAGATGAAAGTTATGAATTATAGAGATCAAATATTGGTTTGTATCTTGTGTGTCTTCGTCATAATGACGTACATTATTTTAGGTACAATGGTTGTGGAAAGTTGACAAGATTTTTTTATTATTATTATGAATTACTCTTGTCAACTTTCCACAGAGTTGAGAAAGGCAAAGACGTGGCCTACGATGGAGTGAGCTCGCCCCGAAGATGCCTGTTCACTCTTGATTTGAAGGTTGCTATATATAACCATATGAGCTCGGAAAAGTTGGAAATATAGCCGCCCTATCAAAGTTCCACTGTAATAATATAATGACTGGGTTCGAAATGTATTATAAATTCACTGTACTTGATGTGATCCGTCTCTATTATTTTCTTTCATAAACCGAAGGCCGATAGCACACTATCATATACATAATCATATGTCTGTATGCCTCCCTTTTTCTGCAACGTGAAGAAAAAGGGCGGCATGTTGTCTATGATCATATTTCTATGATAGTGTAATATCGGCCTTAGACAATATTATTTTCTCTGTTGCTAACGTTCTATACTGTTGAGCAGGTCACGGCAACGTAGCGGGCGTGTCGGCCGTGGAAGTAGAATGGACTCGCGCCGCGGGCGGCCGCTGGGAGATGAAGGAAATACCCGGCACAGAGAAGATCTACAAAGCGGAGCTGGTACTGTTGGCTATGGGCTTCCTGGGGCCTGAGAGATACGTGGCACATCAACTTGGTAAGTGACTTGTCTGACTAAGCTACTTAAGTGTAGGTCAAAGCCGCTTGCAGATGAAATATGTTTGGAAATACCCGGCACAAAAAGTTGTACAAAGCGGAGCTGGTGTTACTGAATATGCGTTTCGTCGAGACTGAAATATACGTGGCATATCAGCTTGGTAACTTACTGGACAGACTACACTAAGTAGAAGTAAAGGCTGCTAGGTGATGAAAGTAATACTCTAAACAGAGGTGTACAAAGCGGAGCTGGTACTGTTGGCTATGGGCTTCCTAGGGCACCAGAGATACGTGGCACACCAGCTTGGTAAGTGTCTGACTTACTACCGGAAGCAAGGTGGCTGGGAGATGAAGGAAATACCCGGCACAAAAAATCTATAAAGCGGAGCTGGTACTGTTGGCTATGGGCTTCCTAGGGCACCAGAGATACGTGGCACACCAGCTTGGTAAGTGTCTGACTTACTACCGGAAGCAAGGTGGCTGGGAGATGAAGGAAATACCCGGCACAGAAAATCTACAAAGCGGAGCTGGTACTGTTGGCTATGGGCTTCCTGTTGGCTATGGGCTTCCTAGGGCACGAGAGATACGTGGCACACCAGCTTGGTAAGTGTCTGACTTACTACCGGAGGCAAGGTGGCTGGGAGATGAAGGAAATACCCGGCACAGAAAATCTACAAAGCGGAGCTGGTACTGTTGGCTATGGGCTTCCTGGGACCCAAGAGATATGTGGCACATAGTGGAAATAAAGGCTGTTAGGTGATGAAGGAAATACTCGGAACAGAGATGTACAAAGCAGAGTTGGTACTTCTGGCTATAGGCTTCATTGGACCTAACGGCCCAGCCACGACATTGGTCTAAGCGCGACAGCGGTAAGCGGCGGTCATACGTGCGAATGAAAAGTCCCATCGCTGTGTCTCGCTCCAATGTATGGCCGTCGCTCACCGCTGTCGCGCTTAGACCAATGTCGTGGCTGAGCCGTAAGACATATTTACGTGGCAACTTACCCATCCAACTCATTTATAAGTAGACTTTATGGTCTAGAGTTATCTTATCTTTATCTTTAAATTAACAACGTCAAATAAATCATGCAAAATGCATAATGCAATAATATTCAAGTAGAAATTATAATTTTCATTTTCTTTTTCTTAACAACTATTATACAAGAACCCGTCTTGTAAAGGTAAAGTGAGGGCTATACCCTGTACTTTTGGCACTTGAAAAAAGTGTAAACAAACCTGAGCTGTCAAATTTGAGGGTTGTTTATTAGGTAACGTTTGGTTCCTGAATTTTTTTCTCTATTTAAAAATAATTGAGCTCACTACTATTTTCCATTTCATTCCACTAACATGTAATTTCGTTTAATTTGACGAAACGTATACACCTTCACTAATACAAACCTACCGTCATTACATTTAATGAATATTATTATTTTCTACAGGGAATCATCAACCAAAAAGTACCTAATTTTGCAGAGGTTTAAAACTCATGGTTGCATTTTAATCTGGGTGTAACTCCGGTTTCACATTATCCGATCCGATATCGGATGTCGGAAGGATTTCGATGGAAAAATCCCAGATTGGCGCCTGTAATGTATGGGATATCTGTTCTACATCCGATATCGGATCGGATAATGTGAAAACGTACTAATTGTACTAAAATATAAAGGTAGTACACCTTACGCGATTTTTAATTTTATCTGTCTGACATTTGCCATTACTTGTTATCAATCATCATCATCATCATCATCTGTTCCGAGTTCGATATTTGTGTTTTAGAGCTTCCGTTTCTCCGTATGAAATGATGATTGCTATATGATGTTTTTTATGGTTCCGTACCAAAAAGGTACAAAAGGAACCCTTATGGCGACGCTCTGTCCGTCTGTCTGTATGTCTGTCACATTCTAAATATGTCGAGAACTACTTACGCTATCGATTTGAAATTTGGAACAGTTATGAATACTTTAAACCTCTACAAGCTGAAACTATTATTTTTAAAAATATATTAATATTAATTGTAGAAAACGGCCAAAATGGAAGGGGGGCAAACCGTAAATGTCAAGTTACTAGGTCAAGTGGGGTATCGTTAGAAAGAGCTCAAATTGTACATATCAAAACTATTTTTATAATGTTTTTGTAGTGGAAAATAAAAAGAATTATGAAGGAAAATGTAAAAAATAAAATACCATTCCCCCTTATCTCCCGAAGTTTACCAACGAAAAATTATGACTTTTTACGAAATATTGGTTTTAAGCAAAATTTTAAAGAAAAAGGTTTCTGGCCTTAAAAGTGTCACTATCCCTGGATCTGTCAAATTTGACGGCTCCGGTTTGTTTACACTTTTTTCAAGTGCCAAAAGTACAAAGTATAGAGTTGAGCCGTTCTCGAGAACATTCTCTGTTTATTATGGGAGAAATTTTCTACCGAGAACGTTTTCGATACAAAATGCAGAATGCAACGACTCAAATCGCGCTGAAACGATAAATGGTGTTGTATGTCTTGGGCGACCTTTATCCTTTGTACGATACTTTCTGATTGTGGAGGCATTCTACAAGAGTATATTGCAATTCTTCTAATACTTTTGAAAATGTTAAGGAATCGACTTTGTGTTTGACTATGTTTCATGACTTGATTAACTAATTTGGCAGTATATTTGCAAGCATTACGAATTCGATTTAAGTAGCTGTCATGTAAGTGCGTTTTCACATTATACGATCCGATATCGGATGTCGGAAGGATTTCAAAGGCAAAAATCAAAGATGGCGGCTTCAATGTATGGGATATCGGTCCTATATCCGATATCGGATCGGATAATGTGAAAACGCACTAAGGCTAAATCATTTCCTGACGGTCATTCTCGTGGAATACATCTATGACGGACTTTATGTAGCATAAACATGGGTTTTAATAGTCACTTTTGTACAATAAATGAATTATGTTCGGCGGTGATACTAACTATTGTATAAATTACAGATTTGCCCTTGGACGCGCGTAGCAACGTGGAGACAGAGAAGAAGAACATCTATCACACGCCAGTCAACAACGTATTTGCTGCCGGAGGTAAGTTGGCACCCCCACCACCACACCATCAGCCACCAGCTTCATACCAGCGGGCGTAGCACACTAACCCCCTTATTCATAAACGTACACTAAAGTTATCAAGCCGATAAAGTTCGTTTGTCCCTGTCTATCACACCAATACGTCGGAAAGAGACAAACTAACTTTATCGGCTTGATAACTTTAGAGTACGTTTATGAATAAGGGGTAATTCGATAAACTTTATCGCATCGATAAGTCCTTATCGCACTTACAAATAGTGCGAAACGGACAGCCTGACTTTATATCATGAGACTTATATTGACGGGGATATAAACCGTGATTACTACTACTACATATTAAACTTTTTGATTTTTATTGAGGTCCCGATGTTTCCAATGGACCCGATGGCCAATATAAATCAATATAAGTCTTATGAAACTAACCGTGAATCATTTAAAACTCTGACGTTACATCGTTTATTACGCGACCATCCTTGCCTGCCTGCAGTACACGCACAATGACAGACGCGACACTATCTCTCCTGCGAGATAAAGTACTCGTCCTTATCTAACTGTATAAAATAGAATGAGACAGGTACCTACGTACCTACTCCATCTCGCGAGATAATGTCGCACCATTCGCACCTATAGTGTACTTGTCCTGTTTAAGTTGTGAAACCTTTTCACATTAACTAACATTGTATTAATTTTCGTCTGCTTTTCGTTATCTCGGCTTTTTTTGCCGCGACTGAGATTTTAAACCTTCTGAACGTCAAGAAATCCTAAAGTCGTGAACCACCAAACTTGCAAGCTTCTACACCCCTATTTATTATTACGTAAATCGGCACTACTTTTAAAAAAACTTGTATCTTCGTCAGTCAATGAAAAGAAAATTGTAGTAAGTATGCATGGAATGCATATAGACTTACTGCGTTTTAACTTTGAGGAACAGCTTGAGATATGAGATTTTTTAAAAGTAGGGACGAAATGTTCCGTTCTCAACTATAAGATACCATATTGTCGCTTTGCATATAGATACGAGCAAACATCGTTCGTTATAGGAAGCAATGATGTGTTGCTTTTTTGAGAACTCTCTGTTGAATAACGTAAAGCAAATAACATAATAAAAAACGTACATAAAAAATATTTATAATATTTCATGACGTCAAATATCGTGACATAATAAACTCCTATTTACGTAATAATCTTTACGTGTTTACGTCAATACGAAAAAATATTACATTATAATTTACATTATTCCATGTCACAGTTATTTATCTTATTACTTATGACTCAATACGTAGAAAGCTAAAAATATTAAAAAAAACTACATGTACATATTTTACATTTTAAGTCATCTGTATGTCAACATTAGTAGTTATTATGCTTTCTTGTATGGAAAGGTCCTTAATCTTCAAAGAGTACTTTGACCAGTGACTTGCAACATTGACACAACTGAATGAACAATTTATGTAAATATAAAATATCAATATTAAATAACTAACTGGTAATGTCTTCATCAGTTGCTTATTCAATTCAATTCAATTCATTTATTTAAAGGACCAACTGAGATCATTGTTGTTAGTACGCAATTACATAATAATTAAATATATGGTTAGTATTCTACAAAACTAAATTTTCTATCAATGTCATTACAAAATTAGAATAAATAAATTAATTGAAAACCATGGAAGCGAAATGGAGCTTAGGGAAAAGATCATTCTTCATGCCCCTTATGGATACATTTGCAGTGCGCAGAGTCGCAGACCGATGACGTCACAAAAAGTTCTCTTTTATATAGATGTTTTCTCGTCGCACCGTACCAGTCATATTTACATTTGCAATTTGTAAGTTTCCGGGGGTTGAATAGATAGTAAGGTTTACTAGACAATTTGAATCTAACGGTAATAAGATTCGATTGCCATATTAAACCATGCATGAACTTCCTTACTGACCTATCGTTTTTCCAGACTCGTGCGAGGGTCCGCTTTCGGACTCGATCTCCACTTTGTGTTCTTCATCATCCTCTGGTGTTAGCATGAACTAATCAATCATATAATTTTCGTCCACCAGATTGTCGCCGCGGCCAGTCGCTAGTAGTATGGGCCATCTCCGAAGGCCGGCAGGCGGCGCGCGCGGTCGATATCTTCCTGTCCGGAAAGTCCGCGCTGCCCGGCCCTGGCGGCGTCATCGGGGCCTACTGAACATAGTAAGCCGAGGCTTATGTTACACATTTGAGACGTAATTACGACGTTAGCTCGTAGTCATGTATTTAGCGATTTGGAGCGAGACTACTGCGATAGAACGAAACTATTTTATCTTACAATCGATTGGGATGCACCAGCTTTGAACAAGGCTTCGACCCAGCAAAATGTCAATACGTAATCGACACCTACTCGAACAAATGTTTGGGGTAGACAAAATAAATCATTTTATATTTAATGAGATTATATCGTGGTAGAACTGTCCATATTACTAAATACGTGGACAACACTCAAGAGTTTTAAACTGTTATATATAGCTCATAGTCATCACCTTACTGAATCAAATCTGGATTTTTAGAACTTTTAGACTGTTGAATTTGATAGTAGTATTCTGCGTTTTAACTTACGCTTTAGTGAGTTTTTAGATCAACTGAAATATTTTTGCAGTAGTCGCGAGGCCAAAATGTACAGCAATTTTTAAAGAGATTTATATGATTTCGAATATTGTATTTTAGTGATTACCTACTTTAAGCGTTATTTTAAGGACATTCCGTTTGTATTTTATGCTGATTAGTATCGCAACCAGTTGACGTGTATCCAGACCAAATTGTATGCACTGTGATCTCTGCCAAGTGTCATAAAGCGTAAAGTTTCGTTGTTTTGATTTGACTGTTTTTAATGTTATTATAATGGTTTCTATAGTTATACTTTATAAATTATTTAACGATATCACTTATCGTTATACGCAAATGGTGTGAGGTGCCAAGCATTATATTAGTATTTATTTTAACAATGACATGATAACCATCTGATGGCATCTGATTATATTTACAATTATTTTAAATAGGTTAACCTGTTCGTTTCTGTTTGCGCACAAATGCGCAAGGCCGAGTATTGAAACATTTACTGTGATGTAAGTTTTTATAAGAATTATGTTACAGTCAATTTTGTTTGTCGTATGTTTAACAAAGTTCCTAAAATGTGAAGAATGAACTAAAATCACATGTCTCTTCAGTTCGCCGTTATCTTAAATCTAAATTTACGTTATTCTTTGAATAATTCTGACTATATCCCGAACGAGCTGTAAAATTAAATCAAGACACTTATGTATCAAGTATTAATTGTGAGACTATTTATTTAGAACACATTATAGTTGAAGTCAGAGGTACACTAGCTAACACATGTCGTGAGATATTATTATTAATATTTATAGTATGGTGTAGTTAGAACCATGAGGTCCGAAGAGAGAAAGTGTCGCCTAGTGTATCTTTATCTTTGGCTTTTCTCTGCCAACTGAAGAGATATTTAGTTTAGTAAGTTGTGTTGCGGTATAGTTTAGTAAGTGTAATTAATCATAAAAATAGATCTTTACTTACTAGATCTTGCACTTGTATTATTTTACAACCTGTGTCATAACCAGAGCGATATAATCTACAAAAGTATGTGATGTAAAAAGTCGTTTTTGAATTGATTTTTTATTAACGTATTTTGTTAAAAGTTTATTTTATTTATTATTATTAAACGTATTCGAATTTTAGTTTGTTCTTTTAATCCTCTACGTTTTGCTTAAGTTTTACACCCTTATTTACTAACAAACTTTTTAGTAAATAGGTAGTCTGTTTTTTAACTTCTGTTTCATACCTGTGACGTCACATAAGTACAAAATCGATGCATAGTTAAGATTTAAATGTATGTCAATTAATACCTAACCATTATACATACTTTGCAAATAGCTTTTGGATCTACGTAAAACAGGACACTTGCACAATACATTTAAATAACTACACTTCATAATACCTTAATTATTTTAATGTAAAATTAATGATAATAAAATTTAATAAGTACCATTTGGCCATAGAATAGCCAAGACATAGAAGATGTGCAATAGTACTAATAAGTTAATAATTTGTATGCCAAAACACGAATAGAAGTCTCAAATGTTTTCTTTAATACATATCTAATTTATCCATATATCATAAATCCATAATATAAAAAAAAAATGTCTAAAGCTTATTGTACCTATTCTGAATATATTATATGGCATACCATTTAATCCTTCCGTTAGCTTAGACTAGCTAGCACTTTTCTTCTCGCAAGAAATGTCACGATATAGATCCTGTTTGACCCATAAGTCATTTAAGTCCTCTTATCAAAAGATACAAATGTGTAGTAGGTAGGTACTTATCTACTTGTTGGCAGCGTTTATATAGTATAACATATCTTTTGCTTAACGTACTATAAGTCCCGTTCAAATGCTAAAAAAAGGGGAGCAATATTTTTACATTGGAATAGTAACGAAAATAGCACACGAAAATAATCTACACTTCAACAACGACGTGAAAGAGTGAAAGATGAAAATTAACCGTCTGATTTCACCTGAAGCTGGGTTTTCATTTGAAATATGGTTTGCGTATTATCACACAGTGCCGCAGACCCGATATCGGGTTCTGTGTCCGTAATGGGTTTTTCGCCTCATGCTACAGTCGTAACGCGTAGCCTGCGCTGCCGCTGAAAATGTTGCCATCAATATTATGTCGCTTTCCATTTTGTCTGAAATTTGTGGAAAATGGAAAGCCAGATATTTTGCAGGATACTGTACCACTTTAAACGGGTTCCTTTTGAAAGCTAAGAACCCTAAAAAGCGTTAATTTAAGCGTTAACAAGTGTAGACGGTCAAGCAAATCTTGTCACTTGAAAAAAGGCGAGAAATTCAAATTTTCTCTGGGGCGATAAACCTCCTCTACATTTTTCAAATTTGACGCCTTTTTTAGTATATATACATATAAGTGCTATGACGTATGTTGTATACCTCACACTTTCAAGAGTTTCAAGTAAAGCTTCGGTTTTCATCAACATCTTACATTTAACAACCCCTTACAACCCCTGACCTTGGCGTGTGAGTGACGCTTTTTAACCGACTTCAAAAAAGGAGGAGGTTCTCAATTCGACTGAATGTTTTTTTTTTATTTTTTTTTTTATTTTTTTTTTGTATGTATGTTACTCGATATCTCCGAGAATCGTGGACCGATTTTCAAAATTTTTTTTTTTTGATCGAACCGGTATAACCCCGAGATGGTCCCATTGGCACCAAGTCAGGGTCTGATGATGGGATCCTGGAGAAATCGAGGGAACTCTTCAAATGTTATAGGCACATGTAATGTTTTTAGTCTATTTTTCAAAGGTACACCAGTATTTACGTCTGATGGTAATAATTTTATGTGGCTGAGCTGATGATGGAAGGTCAACTCCTCAATGGTTAGGAGTTTAAGGATAATTCTTTCACTACTGTACATGTATTCGGACTGATACATATAATATCACTAGGAACCACTAAAAATCAACTAAGCTGATGATGGAAGGTCAACTCCTCAATGGTTAGGAGTTAAAGGATAATTCTTTCACTACTGTACATGTATTCGGACTGATACATATAATATCACTAGGAACCACTAAAAATCAACAAATAAATAAACTTTTTAACAAAAAATAAAACCGCCTTCAAAAATAAGCGCGTTACAAAACACGGAGAAACTAAAAAGCCAAAAATAATAAACCTTTCAATTCAGATTTCTTATCGTATTGCAATAAGCTAAACATCCAAATTATAAACAAATCAATTATTTTTGGAGTCGGTACCAGCCTGTGTATGGTTGGGTGGGGCAAACAGGCAATAGCAAGGCGACGAACAGGTCTGGTACCGACTACAAAAATAATTGATTTGTTTATAATTTGGATGTTTAGCTTATTGCAATACGATAAGAAATCTGAATTGAAAGGTTTATTATTTTTGGCTTTTTAGTTTCTCCGTGTTTTGTAACGCGCTTATTTTTGAAGGCGGTTTTATTTTTTGTTAAAAAGTTTTGTTTATGACAAAAAGCGTTAAAAGGGTTCCAGTCCAGTCGGTATATACCCAGCTTTAAATACACAAAGAAAAGTACAGTTGCGTAGTCACCAAAATGTCTAGTCTAGGACACCAGCGCGATTATCATAGATATAGTTGGTAAGTTCAAAACTAGGAGATCGGTTGGTCTTTTAATTATATTGCCATTAAATAATGTTGAAAAGAAATATTTAGTCATGTCATGTAGCTAATTGTTTCCTGCTTTGATCGCCGCGTCTATCTAAAATATTTATAAAACTATAAAAATTGCACACATTACCTACAGACCTATACCACAAGGTGGGGAAGTACAAGTAAAAAGCATAAACATATGTAGTTATGGATGGAATTAAGCGAAACAATCGTGTTTCAAATTAGGCAGCAAGAAAAAATATTTAAGAAAAAGTATTCATGTGTTCAAGTTGAATATCTATACCTAATAATATGTGGAGCAGATCTGCTGCAAACGCGACAGAGTGATTTTTCTTTTTTTTTCAGATAAGCTTAGGGCAGATTCATCTTACACTATAATTATCGATGCTTGGTCGCACGATTTATAGATAAATAAGTGTTTAATAGGTATCTAATTACCTTTGCAATCTATCCCTAATCATTAAAGTGGCTACATGACGCATCTTTCGTTGGAGTAAAATAATGCCTTTTTGCATGCAATAATGTGTTTACGGAATCGGAGCTCTAAGTTCATAATAAAAAGTGCGTTATTGGTACTGCAACCGTCACAGATGCGTTGTAAGTAGGCATATAAACAGTATGTTAAAGAAGAGCTGTCAATGAAAGTATATGTGATGTTAATAGGTAACGTGAAGAGCTAAGGGAAAACTCGAACTTTGAAATTTTAACGTCCTTAAAATATCAATGTATTATTTTAAATCTCAACCAATCTTACACCTTGATCTGATTCACCCTGTGATTTGGTTCGCTTCGGTCTACCCTATATTTGAAAAGTATCACAACTGACGGCGGCGGTCAAACGTGGGTCCTGTTGAAATTATAAATGTTTCTAAATTGTACTTATAATTATATCATTGACAATAAATACATGTCTGTTCTTAGTGGAATTATATATCAAATTGTAATATTAAACAATTAAATATTTCAGCACATATATTAGCTTTTTTCTTTCTTACTATCTATCTATTTCCTACCTAACTTAGCGTTGTTTATAACGAATTTATAATATCTTATTCGATATGAAAAGAATTTAACTCTGTTGAAAAGCACTATTTCAGTCTCGGACTATTGATGCCTACACAGTCATTCGTTCGTTGAGATATTGTAGTACAGTCAGCAACAAGATATATGAATATGACGTATGCTTGACACTTTAGCTGTATTAATATCTTTCTTGCTGACTGTACCTACCACCAAATACTAGTTAAGAAATAAGGTGTAGGTATCCGGGTAAAACCGCTCTATTTTTCGGCGAGTCGGTGGAACGTCACAAAAAAGTGCATTACGTCTACTAGGTATACTTCATTATGACTAACTTTTAAGTACCTCATAATGTTTAATTCTAATGATAAACAGGCGAACAAACTTATATTATTCATTCACACAATTCCTCTGACAAAGTAGTTCAGGAGTAATATTTGTTTTTGTTTTCTTCTAAAGTCAGAATAACTAAAAGTGGTTAGCTGATTTAAACTGCGCACACTTTAAAATACCCAGTTTTTTTTAATGAAAAACTCGTTTTTGTAGAGTTAATATTACATAAGATAAGAGCGTACCACATATTTCACGGTGATCTTTTTTTGATGAATTTTGTTGCAGGTTGACTACTAATACCTACTAAGTATATTTATATGCTAAGGTAATATACCGACTTGTTTAGCATTATAATATTATAAATCATAGTTTAACTTTACGCAAATATTGCATTGCATATTAATATATGTAAATTCCTACCTAGGTAATCTCAAACATTTTCAGCATCAGTGAAGGAGACAAGTGTCACCCTTAAGAGTTTAGCGAACTGGAAAAGACATCCCTCATGAGCATCCCCTTTCCATAATTAAACAGACACATGAGTTCCACTGAAATACATAATATCAAATATAGTTTACCTGGAACATTACCGCGTAGAAATTCGTTAGTCTTATCCCGGATATTCAGCGAGACACCCAGATTTCTCTCCTAGAATGAAATTTAAGGAAAAGTTGAATATGTTGATCGAGGCGTTTAATTTTAAATTTAAAGAACAATTTGGGTTCGAGTTTAAAGAAACGACGTTTACGAAAATCGTGGATTATTTACATACACCGAAAGACGCGTCCAGTTTGGCAGTTCGAGAATTTTATTTGGTAAGCTATTTTATCTTCTACAGTGTCGTGCCATGTTGGCCTAGTTTACCCTCTAAGTTGCATCGTTGGCGAAAAATTGCCCCGTCTGGAGTCTGGACTGACCTTAACATTATGTCGAACCCTACATTACCCCAATGCCAACAGCAAAACTTAAATTAATAATACAAACAAACATCATATTAATTTTTGTTTGAAAATTAGAAAATTTGAATTTATTTTCTAGGTCTAGCAATGCTGTTCGACATACCGGATGAGCGCGGCGGAGCCCAGTTGAATAAAAGATGGGGGGATTCTAAAATGTGCCACTTCCCACTATTCGAGTTTTTGCATGGTGTCCCGATGCCCTACATGTCTTTTGTCTACACAGCATTGTGGATAGGTAGGTTTATTAAATCATATACATGATAGGTACTCACTTGATAACCCCAGACTAAACTCAGACGCAGTTTTGACCAAGTACATAAATTGAAAAATAGATGGCGCTAGTAGACATTCTAATTCACTATATTTTTTATTACTAACTTGCACGCTAGATGACGCTTTAAGGATAAGAATTGAGAGATTCTTGCGGTTTTCGCATGATTATAATTTTGTGAGACAGCTAGATTCCTAGATATTTTGTGAAATTTTAATTGATTTAATTTTTTAGGTGCATTAGGTATAATGCTGGGGTGGAAATACCACACATTAGCGCCACTATTCACGATTTCTTACTGGTACTTATTCTTCATTGAAAAAAGTTACTGGAACAATCATAGTTACTTGTTTGGTTTAGTGGGTTTTCTTCTTACGTTTACCGATGCCAACTGCTATTGGTGAGTATTTTTTTATGTCATACTAGTAATATATATTTTCTATTTAATCTAACTATATAATTTGAAGTATTTTTTTTTAATACTACGTCGGTGGCAAACAAGCATACGGTCCGCCTGGTGAAAAGCGGACCGCACCGTAAGCTATGGACGCCTGCAACGCAAGGAGTCACATGCGCGTTGCCAACCCATTAGAAACTTGTACACTCCCTTTTACTGTGTACACAGCAAAAAGGAGTGTACAAGTTCTATGGAGGGTTCGGGTTATATTATAATTGTTTCATTTTCACTTTTAGGTCTTTAGATGCTTTGACAAACCCGGAAAATGCTAGTGATACAGTGCCGTATTGGAATTACTTTATATTGAAATATCAATTTTTCATTCTTTATTTCATGGCTGGAGTGAAAAAGGGCACTGCTGAGTGGCTAACTGGGTACTCTGTGCCTAATCTTAGCGCCCATTGGGTATTTTCTCCTTTTACGTAAGTATAACAATTAACAGTAGGTCAGATCCATACAAAATTGCAAAATAAAAACTTATCAATACAGTTAAGAACGCATGTAGCCAGACTTATCTCTAATCTCTTCAGAGACCAAATAATTGCTTACTTTACTTCTAATTCGATTTTTGTACATTTTATGGGGTTTGTTAGTGTTCCTTCACCCTTAGCAAGAAGCCCTTACTTAAATATTTTATTTTAATGTGTTTTTCTTACATGTTTATATCCAACGTTACTACCTTATTCAGGTTGTTCTTAACAGTTGAGCAGACCGACTACTTCATAGTGCACTGGTTTATTTTCGTGTTCGATCTGACTGTGGCCTTCTGGATGATGTGGTCTCGCACCCGGAATGTCGCTATGGTTTTCTGCGCCTTATTCCATCTTATGAATTCCAGGTTGTTTTCTATAGGTAAGCACTTTTAATATAACTGAATTTCACATTTTTTTATAGAAAAACTTGTATTGAGTCTTGTGAATTGTTCTAATTGTGACGTTATCTGGGTAAAGGACCTTATTTTCGAGGGCGCTTACGGTGTTATGAGCGATGTTCGTATACAAAATACGACGCCGCGGGACGTAAGCGCCACCGACAATAAGGTCCCTTTTACCCAGATAACGGCACAATTAATTGATTATGAATTGCTGTCGGCTCTTCTGCTCAAAAGCCGTTTTTAAGCAGTTTTAAGCCTAGCGTCCACTAGGCTCGCCGAATCGTTATTTCCCTTTTTGGCATTTCTTATAAGACTGTGTCCATTAGCGACGCGTCGAATCGCATTGAAATGTATGAGGACATTGAGGACTCGATTCGACGCGGCTCGATTCCGTATTAGTAGACGCCAGGCTTTAGGTTTAGGTATACGAGGATAGCAGACTATAGGTCTCTGAGGTATAACCCATTTTGTATGGACAGAAATAACAAAAAAAAAACTGTGATAGATTTGTAGTAATTACCTATAAGTTTAATGAATAAATATAACTCACAGACAAAATAATATGGTTTTTTTTCAGGAATGTTTCCGTGGGTATGTTTGGCTACGATGCCACTATTCTATCCCTTCAATTGGCCAAAACTAATTATTGGTTTTGTTAGAACATGCTACATGAGTGTAGTGGTTGAAATTCGAAAAACAATATATAATATAGTTCCAAGAAGTACCCAGCAGTTACCTGAAAAAATTAGAGATAGAAATGATAACAATCATGATGGGGATAGTAATTTAGAAAAAGACAGTAAATTGATAGATGGAAATAAAGAACAAGCTGAAGATCATCGCCACAAAAATGCACCAAAAGATGTACAATGTCCTGATATAGATGAAGATTTGAAAACAAAAAACCGAAAAAGGTCTTCGGAAAAAAATGTTATATCACTAGAAGACACACGTAAAACAGGAAATAATATCTTAGATACTGGCACATCAATTACCCGGCGTAAAGAAATATCCACAGTATTGATTTTTATTTACTTGACAATGCAAGGTTTCCTACCGTTTTCCCACTTCATGACCAAGGTAGAGCTTTAATGAATGGAGACACGCTTATAGAATAGATGTTATTTTCTAAATAATGAATAGGTACCTATAGTAATTAGCACTTGTAATGGTAATAGTAAATTTATCATCTAGTTCAGAGAGGAGTGTAGTAATAAATAGTACAAGGATACTGAGTGTGCTGTATGTAGGTACCTACACAATGTTCAGAAAGTAATGGGCAAACTTTTTAGAATGGTTCAGAAAAATAAATTTCGTTGGCTAAGAGTGAATTACTTACTAAAGTTGTCCATTTATTTTCGGACACGGTGGATACTCCGTATTGGTGCGTTTGTGTAACGCTAGGTCACGCTAGGTGTAATATTTATGCTCACCGCGCATATCCCTTCATCCCCTTCGTTCGTACATTTATTTTTTGTATAAGTAGTGAATTAGTCATCTGATTCATATTTAGTTGTAATTAAAGTAGGTCAATATTAAATGATTATACTTTATAATTATTATTTTTAGGGCTACAACAATTGGACAGATGGTCTCTACGGATATTCTTGGGACATGATGGTTCACACATGGGACGTCCAATCAGTGACTGTGAAAGTAGTCGATAACGAGAAAAATAAACATTTCTTTATCGACCCTAACGTATTTATTCCAAACGATCGCTGGAATAAACACGGAGATATGGTACACCAATACGCCATATGTCTGAATAACACCCTCATTAACGAGTCGGAAAAATCTCAGAAGAGGAATGGAATGCTTTCTAAAAATATTTCAATTTTCGTCGATGTTTGGTGTTCGATGAATGGTAGATTTGTTCAACGCATGTTTGATCCCAATGTGGACTTATTGCAAGCTTCTTGGACTACCTTTGAAAAGATTCCCTTTTTGATGCCCCTTTTGGATGATGCATTAAAGTGGAGACCTGTTTTAAGTCAAATAAGGCGTGAGGTATTCTCATGGGGTCCGTTTAGTAACGTCGTATTTTTCGCCGATTTTCCAGGTCAGTAACTACACTTGTTATATAAGTAACTATTTTATATGCAGCTTGTCCGAATGAAATCAATATTATTTGATTTAGTTATATTATAAGACCATATAGTAGTGAACCTACATAATAAAAATTGACAATACATAGTTAATAAGTATAAATTTAAATCAAAAGTTATGACAGCGCCATCATCGTTAGTTGTTGTAAATGATATATCATACGAGTAGATAGGTATGTCTATACTTTACTGTACTGTATAAATATTTTCTTTTTCAGATTTTGCTTTGGAAAAATATATTCCACCAGAATTAAATAACGTGACCCTAACAATCTTAGAAGGAGAAGTAGCCATCGAGCCAGAGATGACAAATCTTCTTAGACAGTCTTTCCAGTTAAAAACGGGGCAACTCACACATTTGGACTCTGCAATGTTTTATCGAATTTTAAATATTGGAAAAAAACCAGCATATTACATGTTTACTTTTTATAACAAGACGGAGGCATTAAATAACACTCAGACTCAGAGTGATAGGGCACCTAAGTTTAAATTACCCTTATTAACTGAACTGAAAATCAGATTTAGTAACATGCTCGTTTTTGGTGATATGTTGTTTAAAGGATATTATCAACTGTTTTTTCGGTTGCCGATGTTTTTAGTTTGAATTCTCTTGGTAGTATTTGAATGTATGTTTTATTATTGTTACTTCTCTAACTGTAAATGGTCTAGTAATTCTATTTAAGTTTGAGTACCGATGAAATTCAGTTTCATAAATATTCATATTTCTATTGTTCATTACTTTCTTATGTTTTTAATACATAATGAGCATTTATTTTAGTTAAGAAAAGGCATTTGAGTTATCAAATTTTTATTTGAACAAATTGTTAATACATATTAATTATTAATTTAGGTAAATAAATATTTTACTAACAGTCAAAATAATTTATAGAATTATTTTTGTTGAGTAAACAACCTTAATTTCTATTTCAATACGTTGAGTTTTGAGTAAGTCATGTTTTTGAAAGGTATTTCGTAGCTGAGATCCATAGCATATTATCTTTCATAGAGTAATTAGATAGGTAAATGAGAGAGTAGATATGGTGGGTTGGACCCCGGGATCTTAACCTTCCCGTGACAATAAACGTCCTTCACATGGGCTTAAAAATAATTTCCACAAATGTTTTGTAGCTAGAATGGACTGAATTTGCTATAACTACACTAACTTAACATGAGGCACTTCGACAGGTTTCAAAAAGGGTGGGTAAAACGTAAGTAGTACACAGGTATTACCAAGGGTAACACACCTGATTATAACCCTGGAGTTGCAGTCGTCCATAGGCTACGGTGACCGCTTACCACCAGGTATCATGAACGCTTGTTTGCCACCGATGTATTATTCTTAAAATACTGCTATTATGAGACTGGCACTGATTGTCACAATACACGTAGGTATTCGTATGGGTATTTTCAAACTTTAATACTAACGACGGCCGTTGAAACTAATTTGAATATATTATCTTACATAGTAGAAGAATGAGAGAAGAGTGTAAAATAACGCAAAATCAATGGTTTTTGTCGACCTGGAAAAGGCTTACGATCGGGTTCCCCGTGAGGTTTTGTGGTGGGCCTTGAAAGAGAAAGGTATGCCTGGGAAGTATGTAGAGCTAATCCGTGCTATGTACAGATCGTCTTGTACGCGTGTTCGATCCGCTGCTGGAACTACTGACAGCATCGGTGTGGCTGTGGGTTTGCACCAGGGCTCGGCATTGAGCCCATACCTCTTCGTGCTTATAATGGACGCTCTGACGTCGGACATGCAGGAAGAGGCACCCTGGTGCATGCTCTTTGCCGACGACATCGTGCTTGTCGGAGAAGAGGGACTCGAGGTACAAGGCAAGTTAGCGAAGTGGCAACAGAGGCTGGAAAATGTTGGCTTGAAGATCAGTAGATCCAAAACAGAGTATCTTTACTGTGACTTCGGCGGTCTTTCCGCCCCTGTTGCCATGACACTAGATGGTGAAATATTGCCTACCTGCTCGGATTTCAAGTACCTGGGTTCCCTCATTCAGGGAGATGGCGAGATCGACAGAGCAGTTCAGCACAGGATTAACGCAGGATGGATGAAATGGCGATAGGTTACAGGCACAACCTGCGATCCCCGAATGCCTCTCAGGCTGAAGGGGAAAATTTATAAATCAGTTATCCGACCTGTCGTCCTGTATGGAAGTGAGTGCTGGGCCACCAAGACGAATGATGAGAGAAGACTGCATGTGAATGAAATGAGAATGTTGCGATGGATGTGTGGTGTGACAAGACTGGATAGGATTCGGAATGAGTATATAAGAGGAAGCCTGAAAGTAGCGCCAGTGGCAGAGAAATTGAGAGGAAGTAGATTAGCATGGTATGGGCATGTAATGCGGAGGGATGAAAGCAATGTTATAAAACGAGTGGTAAATATGAAAGTGGATGGATACAATGGTAGTGGAAGTCCTAAGAAAAGATGGATGGAATGTGTGAATAACGATATGAGAGTGAAAGGTATTAGTATGGAAATGACGGCTGATAGAGAGAAATGGAGGAAGATGATCTGCTGCGCCGACCCCAAATAATGGGAAAAGGGCAAGGGAATGATGATGATATCTTACATAGTAGAAAATCCCACAATTTGCAGGTATTTATTTATTACTATTATATTTTGTAGTATAGATATTTATATATAGTTCATTCTGATTACTAAGTATGTGTATCAGTGCCATCTAGCATGCAATTTATAAACTGTTCATGATTTGTATACTAGGGTCATCTCACCGATCCGAGAAAATAAATGTAACCTGTTTCAAATCAAAAGTGCCAAATTAACGCTTATCATAAGGACAAAATTTAACTTAAGAGTTTTGAATGATTCACGGTTATTTTCATTAGACTTATGTTGACCGGGATATAGACCGTGAAAATTTAACTTAACAATGTGGTACTGTCTACATAAAACGGTACAAATGATAATAATTAATAATTATACTTATTATAATTGGCAGGAAAAAAACAGTTTTCTTCATACCAACTAGTAAAGGCTCTTTTGATAATTACGATAGCAAAATTGTATTTTATCCACAAGAGTGCTGGTCAGCTATTATTATATCTTATCTTATACTTTTAAACGAGCAATTCTTGTACATTTATTTATTTATTTATATATACCGACGATCTCGGAAACCGCTCTAACGATTTCGCTGAAATTTGTTATGTGGGGGATTTCGGGGGTAAAAAATCGATCTAGCGTAGCCTTAGATCCCGGAAAACGCGAATTTTCGAGTTTTCATGAGTTTTTCTTTCGCGTTAGTAAACGTAAAATATGGTCGTTAATTTCGCCGCGCGCGCATCGATTCCGCTTAGTTCAGTCGTACGAGGTCGGTCTAATGTACGCAGATAGATCGTAGGTGTCAGGGTTTCGAATCCCGGCCAGAAATTAAGTTTTTGTTTTTTGTCTTTTTTTTGTTTTTGTATTTATAAGAATTTTTTTTTATCTAAAGACGTGATATATTAAAATAGAACCGAGTGAAGCTCGGTCGCCCAGATATTTTATCTATTAATTAAAGTATTCGCGCTGAAATACAGAATGCCTAAATAGTTTGATGCCTAGCGTGTTGCGACGATGGTGTAGACCAAGCATTAAGTAATTCATAGAGCAAACTAGAGAAAAATGTTGAGTGACAGTTCCTACTCTATGCCCTTTGTCAATTCTGTTCTGTGGCCTGTGGCAGTGGCAGCCCGCGGTGGTCATGGCAGTAGGTGCGGCGTGAGACAAAACGAGTTCATTCATCTTCCTACCTTGCCGCGGCACTGACTGTGTGAATAAATCTGTGTTTCGTCCGCGTCACACCGCTAATAAATAAATAGTCAACGTATTATTAACTGGCGCTCATTGCTGGTGTCAGTGTCATAAAGGCAACACGCCTTCACACGAAATATTGACATTAGTCATCTGTGATATAACGATTAATAAATACCATTTAGGTTATATTAATCGGACACCGGCGGGGTGATGATAAGTGCAGCGTGAGGCAGACAACAGTGCTAAGTGACTTTAAAAACTTTCGAGATGGAGACCGCAACTTGGAAGTACAATTTGGATACTACTCCCAATTACTCGTACATTTTCGATTTTGAGAGCGAGTTTATCCATCAGAATTCGAGGAAATGGATGACGGAGAATTGGACTGTGGCGTTTTACTACGTGGGAGTGTACATGGCTATAATTTTCTTCGGGCATCGCTACATGCAGACCCGTCCCAGGTACATTTTCAGACTGCTTTTTAGATAGGTACATTTCAACAGCACCGGACCATAATCATGTTAAACTTTCTTACTTACACTTTCTAATTGGAATTTTGTTGGTAACTTAACGTCCATAAAAATATCCCAGTAGGTATGACTTTTAGTTAAAAAGTTCAAATAATAAGGATCAATATACCTCGTAGTTTTTGAAAAAGCCCTTCAAAACGAAGTACTGGAATCTAAAGTTTTCATTGAAATTTATCTAAACCTAGAAACTGAAAGATATATTACATATATCATTTTACAATGTATGTAATTCAATAAATTAAATTTATCAAAATCATTGCTATGTCTCTTGTAACTTTTACCAAAGACGGTATCCTTACTAGAAAATTGTCAATGGAGTAAATAACCAACATAATTATATCTAAAACTCAGGAGATAAAATAAAAATAAAATAAATATTGGGGACACCTTACACAGATCAACTGATGCATTAGAATACATATAAATAGTAATAAATACTATCTTACTATTGATATGACCTAAAAACTGGAAATGACAAAAGATATCTTTAGTTCGGATGTGATATACATTAATTATAGTCTGTAAGTATGTTCTTTTTATCACCCAATTATATATCATAATTAGCTGCTCAATGCTAAGATCGATGTAATAATAACGCTTTCATGCACATAATTCCCATGAACAGAGATTTTTATGGCTTTATTTTTTCTGTTTTTAAAATTATCATACTCTTCTGTAGGCTAAAATAATCTCTCAATTAGTCACTTTGCAAGAAAAAAGAACCACAAGATTATATTTGTGAAATTTCATTCCTTAAAAGAATGTTTAAAAATTATCATCTAACAATAGTGTTTATTTCATATATGCAATCTAAAAAAAATGCCTACTGTGCATGAAATATTTTACGGTACATAATGGACGGACAACTCAGTGGATTTAACTGAGTTCATTTGACACGCTAAGTAGATATGTTACCTTGATCTATAGTATATATCGTCACTACTTTTAAAAAAAACTTGTATCTTCGTCTGTCAAGAAAAAGAAAATTGTAGTAAGTATGTATGGAATGCATATAGACTTACTGCGTTTTAACTTTGAGGAACAGCGTGAGATACGAGATTTTTTAAAAGTAGTGACGATATGAGATCTGTGGATGCTACTTATTCTCACAAGTGCTGCACTATTTTACTTGCCTATGTGGAAACTTTAAGAGGATATGTACTGTAGAACATTGTATGATACACATGCAAAGAGGTAATTCACAACTCTTGTTGATTTAAAACATTCACTTTTGATGTGTTTTAATTTATCGCCACTCATTTCTGATTTCGCCTTTTTCGCACTTGTATCGGGGTAAATCTGAAAGTCAACCGAACATGGTTTGAATGCTAATTTATACCTATAAAAGAACTTGTATCGTAATGTACTAATGTCAAAAATATAAAACATTATCTATACAATAATATCATTGTTGCACAAGTCAAATTATTGTTTACTAACAAGAATCAGCTGATGAGGGCATAAAATGTTATCATATTAATTACAGACTAATAGGCTATCACACTCATTATGTCTTCATTATGACAGATATTGTTTTTTATGACTGATTAAGTGTATAATAAAAAATACAACAGGTAGTTTATCATAGGTTCACCTCTCCTTGGTAGGTGATAAGTGATAAAACATATTTAAAAGGGGATTATTGATTATTTATGAATCATTTGATGATTATATCAGTGACAACCGAGTGTTGAAAATAGTTACACAAAAATTAACCTTGATTTCACATAAGTACATATTGTTCACAATGCATCTGAATTTGTGGCAATATAAGTACAACATTTTGGTTGATCAACTGATGAATAAAGAAATTTATTGTTACAATGAATTGATGTAAGCCTCACGAACTGATAATATGTACTTTAATAATCTCTTATCTCATTTTTCCAACCAGCAATAAATATTCATGGTATGGTATTATTCGATCTAGCTGACTGTTGGTGAAACTTTTTCACATATAATTTTTATAATTTATTTGTTTACAAATTCAATTGTATCGCAAACTGCAATGTTCCAAAACCAATACTACCAAATATACTTTAAAATTATCTAAAACATATATGTGAAACGAGAGTCAAGGTCAATAATTTACCTTACTTATGAGTGGTTTTCAATTTCACCAACATATAAAAATAAATCTATGTATCAAGTTTAAATACACTTGGGATGTAATTAAAAAACATCATTAAGTTTATATTCAGTTGGGATGTTTAATTTAATGTTCAGGATTAAAACTGGCAATTTTTAATAAAAAATAGTCTGCAAATTCTGTCAGGATCAGTATAAGGGGCTTAACGGTTATACAGTGTTACTCATAAACGTTTACTGAAGTTGCGAAGCCGATAATAATTGTTTATCTTTTTCTATCATACCAATTCGTTGGAAAGGGACAAACGATTATGAGCGGCTTATTAACGCTAATATTAAATATGTGACAATTTTATCACATATCAAGTTAAGAATATGGGCCAAATTCAAATTTGAAGTTCAAAAATTTCAAGCTTTTGTCGAAAGATGGTAGTAACTCTATATACTCGATTCTCTTTAGTACTTAGTCCCGAATTAGGGCAGGATTCACCAAATCACCATGCGATGCGAAGGGCCTCTATCTCAGCCGTGAACTTGCACTTGTTTTGGTAATGTCAAGATTGTGGTAAGCGTGCGTGTCCATTGCTTATTACAGTTATCACATTCACGTGGCTTCGGTCATTAGTATGATATTACCGGTACAAGACATAATAGTATTCTAACTATTCGTTACATTAGAAAATCACACGCTCCATTTAATTTCCGTTAGATATATCACGAGCTGAGCTAGTTTTCTATGCCGTCAAAATTATATGTATAAATGTAACCTTCATCTAAAGGGCCTACCCTATATCACTGTCTCAGTTTGCATTTGCATTTAATTTTTTTTCTATCGTCTTTAAAGTATTTTTATAATCAGATTATGTACTCTGATTTTAATCAAATCCTAAGTCTTAGATTTATACATTATGCATTATGCATTAGGTATGTTGTGCTATTCTATTTATTGTAAATTGATGATGTCTAAAACAACTTCAGTAAAGTTTATCATCACTAGTCTCTGAAATCCCGGAGAATCATTTTGGACGCCGTCCCGAGCGGTCGTGCCCGGAGCGAACAAATAAGCCTCATAAACAACTAAAAAGTCCAGCGAAAACAATAGATAGACCCATCGACAGATGGTAATGCTCTCGCCGCCGCGCCTACACCCAAGAGCTATCCCGCGTCGAACCGTAACACCCACGACGCTGCCTATCTATCTATTTCCGAAACCCTGTGTTTGAAAGTGTTTATAGTGAAGTCTGACAGTGAATAGTTATAATATCTTTTTACGTGTACCTATACGTTCGATGTGTGTTGGTGCGCGACCCGCGACGTGAGGACCGTACCCCTGCGACGGCACCAGCGGCCTGGCACGGAGCTGTGGCAGCGACGGCCCTTACCATCAACACCGCAGCAAACTTGGTGAGCCCGTTCCAACTCTGCTATGCCAAAGAACTAGGCCTATTCCAAGTGCAAAGAGACTCAGGACCTAAGTACAGGACGGCAGTACGGACTTACATTTAATCTCACTTATTTGCAGGAAAAAAAAAGGGTTACTAGATTTTAGAAGTAGATTAGTAACAGTCCCGCTCTGATCCTATATCTCAAGACTTTAGTAAGGGGCACTGCACGCTATCAGCAACCACACACATGATAGAAATAGACCCACAGGCCACGTACCCCCTAACGTTCCAGGCAACACCACGTAAGGAAAACCAACAGGGCACAAGTTACATACTCGTATAGATACACAAAACACATCGTATTTACAAACACACTCATACGCCACACACAGCTAATACACATACGACCGAACGCTATTATACAAATTCCTAACCACAAACCCCGCCCAAATACACTCACCACTCATATCAACACCATTCATATTAATATTTATTTACTTACATCAAAAGGAATACTCCCATATTATACTCGTAGGTTAGCCCTAAACTTACGCGAACCTAGACAAGCCCTATCTAACAATCAATTCCGCGGTAATTATTCACATTCAGCCTGGGGTCAAAATCACCTTAGCTACAGAGCACAGTATTTTCTTTATCTTTTGCTATATCCATTCCTCATTAAACCAGTAGGTTATTGCTGCCATTTCCATAATCGTAAGACACTCTATACTATAGTAAGTTTACTAGATTATCACATATTGAAATTTTATACACATATACTGAAACGTATCCTGCGCGCTAACTACTTAGTGTCCGTTTTGGTAGCCTTAACTTGCAACATCAACCAATAAGTAGATTACGGTGCTTAGTACATAAGACTGTCTTTTTCTCTCTTCATCAAATCGCGGTGCAATTGCTAAGTGAGTTCTGGAATTAGGGCTCTCTCACCCTTTCAACTTAAGCAAAGTCAAACCCTCTAGAACACATACCTACGCGTCTCTCTTTTTTTTCTTACATTCTACGTTTTTGTTTGGGAAATAAGATAGTGCCGCCCGGCAAGTAAAAACAAAAAGAATAGCATAAAACTTTTTTTAATTCAAACGTATTTTACCCTATTATACACAACCGAAAAAAAAAGTACACATTTGGTGTGTACTTACAATGCAATACTAGTAAAGGAATTAGGCACTGCCATTAAAGCTCTTTTTTTTTAATGTAAGGGCGCTTTCTACTTGCCGGTACCATTATCAATAGTCGTAAATATCGGCTAGTTTAAAACAAAAAACGCATCATAAAACATGTGTTCGGTGTAAACAACGTAGAGAGATCAGCTTTGCACAACCATAGGGCTGCACATTAAAAACCCCGAACCATTGTCAGATACCCGGACAAAAAAAAAAGCGAAACGGAATACCCCCGGAAGTATAAAAGAAAAGCTGTTGTTTTATGGCACATACCTTCAGCTGCTAAACAACGGACACGCTCCGCAATTGGGCAATATCACCACGACAAAGACAACAAGCTTTGCTAATTTTGTTGTTGCCCCAAAGGGCAGAGACCCTCGTATTTTTCTTTAAATAATTGTTCATTTGTCTAATTAGGCTTTAGGCTCATCAAAATATCTTTTCTTTTTCTAATTACGATTTATCATGACCACCATACAAGTAATACCCATGGAAAGAGATGGTAATTGTCTATATAGATCCATAGCAGACCAACTTAACAGGGTACTAGCCTCATCACCCGACCAATACGACCATCAAATAATTCGGAGCGAATTGGCTAGCTATGTTTCTGTTAATAGAGAGGATCCCAGAATTAAGCAGGCCCTATTATATAGCGTCACCGAAGCACATAGCAATAATGCCTATTCATTACAAGCGAGTAAGGATGAGATTGACACATACATTCGCAAGCAGTTCCACGATGGTTTTTGGGGTGGGGAAGATATTATTATTGCCGCATCAGAGTTTTTCGTCTTAGATGTGTACATCCACGGTATTTATCCAAACCAACCACTAGTCTACAAGGCACCGCCATGTCTTACAGCCCCGGCCAAGCCTATTCACTTATACTTTCAAAACCATCAATACGATAGCGTAATATTTAGTAACAACAGCGCAATCGTAAACAGTTCGATGCCAACCGCCAGCTCACTTGAAAACGCGGAGGGTATTCCTAGCTCCCAATCAACGCTGAGTATTAATAACTCCATAGAACAACAAGAAGCGGATGCCACAGGTCTTAGATTAATAAGACAAACGGTAACCAAAGCAGAGCCACGAGTTAACACATATAGTAACTTATCTGTTGCAACGTGGAATGTAAGAGGACGTGCCTCGCAAAATGACAGACTGAATATAGATCAAGAATTAGCCGGGCACCAAATTACCATTGCTGGTCTCCAGGAAACACACCTTGCCCGGGGAACTTTCTCCTCGAATAATTATGACTGGATTCTGAGCGGGGGGAAACGCGCACGTGAAAGACGAGGCATAGCAATACTTATTAGCAAAGCAGCTAGGTACGAAATTATAAACACATACAATAGACATGAGAACATACTAGCTATACATATTAGACTACAACTCGGAAATCAAAAAGATCAAGACATACTGTTTATTAACACACACGTACCATCCGACTCTACGACATGTTTAAGTACAATAGGGACGATACTAAGACGCTGCCCAAAAAAAGTAACGCCCATTTTATTAGGAGATTTCAATGCCCGCATTGGCAAGAATGATGTCACGCACCAGTCGCCATATATATGCAAGAAAAACTTAATTCATGAGATATCTAACTTTAACGGCACCCTTCTAACGAATTTTGTCGAGCAACACAATTTAGTGGTTAAAAGCTTATGGGGCCGACCATCGAGTAAAGTAACGTGGAGAATGGGAACTAAAGTCTCCCAAATAGATCACATAATATGCAGTCGAGCTAGCGCAACCATGTTTACATCCATCCAAGGTAAGTGGTCCAACAAGATCAAAACAGACCACAAACTTATTTGGGGAACGATCGGGAATCTAAACCCTACTCGCAACACACCACGACATGGGACCCAACCCAAGAATCCACTAAAAAACGAGCTAGACACTCGATTCAACTATAAAGAAGTTAATTATGAGGCACTTCAAAGCAAGAAACATCTCATAACTTTCCAAAAAGAAGTAAGTAAAAATCTCATATCTTGCTTAGATGCGATCGCGCAGGATAGCGGGAAAACTAACAAGAACCCCACCTGGGAGGACCTTAACAAGATTCTAATTAGATCAACAAAGGTCATTCCGCAGGATTGCAAAATAAGATCCGAACGAAGCAAGATGGCCCAAGAGCAACTACAAAAGGCCCTTTTTCTAAAAAACAAATTTCCGAATGTACATTTGTATACAAAAAACCTCAGCCTAGCAAGAAAACGGTTTCGCAAGGCAATAGAACAGGACGACGAAGAAGAATGCGCCTACTTCTTCCGAAACTTCAGCGACCAACATAGGGCAGTACGAATGAAAATAACGTACAAATACTTGCAAAAACACCGCACAAAACTGTCGCGATCGCAGCAGAAATACTTTATCCCGATGGCCCAGTGGATTTCGGATCTTAAAAAATGTGAAGGCCCGATTATGACGCCCATCGATTGCCACAATAGTACATTGCCGGACTCGGACAGCCCCGACAGTGAGACAATAAGTCGTATAATCAGGCGCATGAGAAACGGAACAGTCCCTGGCACAGACCAAATTGTCCCAGAACTGTACAAAGCGGCCCCCCCAGACTTTATCTCACATGTCACAAACATCATGAAAGATGCCTGGATTAACAACAAGGTTCCAGCAGAATGGGCACTCACCAAACAAGTTCCTATACCAAAAAAAAGCCATCCCAAAGCTATAGGCGATTTTCGAAAAATATCAATTTGCAATGTAGGCTACAGAATCTATGCTAGTTTCTTATTAGAAAAACTGGATGCTACAATAAAACCACTTGGAAGTTACCAAGCCGCTTTCCTGGCTAATAGATCCACCGAGGATCACATCTTTACCCTTCGCCGGGTCTTAGATATAAACTGGAGGGAAGGAACGAAACTGTTTATAACGGCATTAGATATCGAGAAAGCATTTGACACCGTTGATCTAAATGCACTTAGGGACATTATATACTCTCGCACGAACGCCCCTCTCACCAATAGGATTGTAGAAGCATGCATGAACGAAAAAACATTTGTTTCCTGGTGCGGACAATGCTCGGACACGGTTCAGAAAGGTAAAGGGGTAAAACAGGGCTGCCCATTGTCTCCCCGTTTGTTCACCATTCTAATGGACGACGTACTTCGTACGCTCGAAGAAGAAGACGAAGACGTCAGACTAGACCAAGACAAAGAAATCCGACTGCCAATCATTCTGTCTTATGCAGATGATCTAATTATACTAGGCCAGTGTATAAACGTCATCGACCGTTTACTTGGTAAGCTAACAACCCTATTGGACTCCGTAGGACTCAAAATAAACGCAGGTAAAACCAAATTAATAATAAGAGACCCAACAGCAGGTTCGACAATCGATCAACAGATAAGATACCTTGGCGAGGTACCTATACAGCCATTAAAGGAAATGAAATGTCTTGGCACATACATCACCTCAGGTCATAACAGGAGAGCCACAATTAAGACTAGATGCGATCAGGCCGTAAGAAATTCAAAAATCTTGACAAAATTCATCAAGGAAAAGAAAGTTGAGTGGAAAATAGCGCGACTTATGTATAAAATGGTCATCTCCCCCGCCATGACGTACGGGTTAAACGTAACCGCCCTGACAAAAGCCAATAGAGCCCGCCTAAGACGGTACGAAAGGCACATACTCAAGGAAATGCTGCTTGTAGTCAGGGATAGCCCGAAACAAAAGATACACGACATCCTAGAAGGTAAAACGATTACCAAAATCATTAAAGTCCGCCGACTCTCATTCTACGGGCATGTCCTTAGACGAGAAAGCCCCCACCTTCTACACGCAGCGTTAAAATATAAAGAAAATACGAGGAAGGAGGGACGCCCAATATACACTTGGGAAGACTCCCTAAACCACGACATTCGTCACTACACTAACAGACCCAGATGCTATTGGGAACAGATTTCAGAAAATAGAAGTAGACTAAAGAAAGAAGCTGAGAGAATTTACAGGCAACCGGAAACGGACACGGAGTCAGAGCCAGAAGAAACAGAAACCGGCTGCAGCACCAGCACCACTAACACTCCCCAGGTGACCTAATACGCCGGAGTTTGAATTAGATACCACCTAATAAAAACGATATATTGCTACCACGACACACAACGAAGGGGAAGAAATAATTCTTGTTATAACAATTAAAGCAGTCACCTATCCTCACATACCTACTATTTATTACACACCAAGTATAGTATCTATTCACCCCACGCTGACTTTACGATGCCTTGTATTCGGGTCGGCTCCAAACTCCCGTCTCTCCTACTATCCTGACTGCAAACCCTACACTCCCCACCCTATCTACTGGGTGCTCCGGTGTCTTGGACAGGCTGCGGGGGCCTACGGCGGGGCAGCAGGGGTTGTTGCGCAATGAGTCGGTATGAAAACGTACTCTGTCTGATTCTGCGTTCGAGTCTTAGTCGGTGAGATGTGACGCAGACATATCCAACGACTCGCTGCCTCTTAGGCTCAATCATCAGAGTCACGTGAGCCTACAGTGCTATTTCGTAACAAAATCTCCTCCCCCTGTAATCTCCCCTTCCTAGTCCTTGCAGCAGGATCTGCTGGCTGGAGTTACCCCCTGAATCTGAATCTGAATCTGAATCTGAATCATCACTAGTCTCTGAAATCCCGAACGCACTGACCGATCTGCAATGCATGGTTACGTAATCTTTTACATTGTGGTTATTGTAGGAGTCTGGTAAGTGGTAAACGATGACTGCCGGCCGAACCTTGTCCTAGTGCCCCTGACTATGTCCTGGCTATATACTATTGCCTGCTAAGAACGAGGCAAATGGTCAGACAAACCAGTGGAATATGACCTACGTCAGTATTCGCTACGTGCACGACTGGTGCCGCCCTCATTTTGTCGGCATTTCCATATTAAATTGTATGCTGTCAAATTAGTTCCAATTCCAACGGCCGCAACGGCGATATGCCCATAAGATGACTGTGTCACGCACGTTGCCAATAGCCGAATTCGAACTCTAGACTTTAGGGGTCTCCGGAAACTTTTTGCAACCACGGACCTAAACATTAGAAAAATAATTTATTTCTCTAAGATTACAAATCACTTAAGCGAGAAACAAACAACACTTTAATAATTACATAAATTAAAAGTAAGCGCAAGCGAGCAAAACATTACTAATACTCAAAATTTTAAATTTTGGAGAAATAAATGAAATAGTCATGTTTAGACGATAGGACCGCTACCACCCTTCACATTAGATGCTGGCTTCGTGTGACGTCGTCGTCGACTCGCTGTCTGTCCGTTGACCGCTTGGAATCCAATAGCAGTAGCACCCTGACAACCGCCAGAGAACCAGTTTTGTAGGTTATTTCCTCGCTATTTCGCTAATTATTGGCACGGCCATAAAGACGCAGTAAAGTAATTGACGATTATAGGAAACTGCTTCATAAAACATTATTACATGATTGATACATAAGTACTATAGGTACGACGTAGTCAAAACGATTATTTACATTTTATCACAGAATATATAATAGTACAAGTACAGAAGGCTCACTCCTTTGATGTTCACAAAACGCCGCCATTCTAAATTCTTACCTACATTAACAAACGGACCGCACGCGTGCAGACGACATTGAATTCTATTGCGCCACGCGAAGGTCGTCGCCACTGAATGGGCCGCGAACTCGCGGCCGCCGGCATGTACTTGTAGCGCGGCGAAAGGATCGCGGAGTGAGCCGCCCCTGATTTTATGTTTTATTTTTTGTCTTAAAAAGAACCGAATTAACCAATTAATTCAATTCAATTCTTTATTGCTTAATTAAACATATACCAGCGTTTAAGCCGTTCATTAGCAGTTCCGCTTCTCAAAATTGTGCGTCATTTATGAAATCGGTTAAAAAGCGATAACTAAAATATACGAGTATGTCATGTCAGTTACATCATGAATGGTACAAAAGCCTAGCATGTTCAATAAATACCTAATTTATTTTACATCATGTAGATGTAAAGATCTCCATAAATCTCAGTAAGTGCATGTTTGCAAAAACATAACAAGTACCTACCTACTTTTTAAATTATTTGGAGTAGCATAACATACCTTCGTCAAGCAATTATTTATTTTATTTAACCATGTATAAACCACACTTGACGATCGCGAACCGATAGCACGAAACTGGCCGACTGGTTCCGAAATTGAAAGTATCAAAAATCCGTTCCGTAAGCACTAAACGGGTTCCTCGGCTTTTCTATATAAGCTCCGCATCTGATCTGCAACGTTACGTAACTTAAGCTCGGGCACGCTTGGCACACTTCCCTGCCCTTAAGCTGCCCGTCTGCCCCACCGGCCTACAGGCCGAGTGAAGTGGCCAGAATGGAATCAGACGGTGTAGACAAGATGCCAATACGTAGCGAACAGATGTCTATGTCGAACTTATGCGGAGGAGCGCTAGAGACGGTACTATGGGATAAGGCGATTGAAATCTCGTCTACGCAGCGTGTGATGTCATAAGCCGTATCGTAATAGTCAACTTATTGGACTAATACTTAAGTGCAGATTCATATGTGGGATGAGTACCTATTTCCTAAATCGAGTAGGTATAGATGTAGTACTTCGTATATATTTTCACGGAAACTCACGGACGATTCATGCTATTTCAGTACAAGAAGTTCTAGCTTTGCCCGAACTAGCACGACAAATACGAACGTTTCCGAGAAAATACGGTGGAAAACCATTCTGTAATCGATAAAAAGTGATTTCATACTAAAAAAATAAGCTGGATTGACAGTATGGTTATTACGAGACACTGTACCATACGTAAAACAATAATTTCGGCGATTAAAAAGTAATGATTGCTAAAATAATTGAGTAAAAACTTTTGAATTTAATAAATTTAATATATTTTTAATTTAAGTTACTGCTTTACAGCCGAAAGGCTTGCATTGCCCACAATATCGCATCATCACTTTGGGAATTCCGTCACCTGCGTCACAACGATCTGAACGATCCATATGCCTATTAGATGTTAATGGACCATACCATACATCCTTGATCGGAACTGGATCGTGGCTAATCTAACCGATTTTGCAGCATTTTCTAGAAAAACAAGCTATTTGATAAAGTAAATAAACTGTTTTTAATCTACCCAATAAAAACTTGAACCGCCTTTCTTATTGAAAATCACTTCGATTTTTCGTTGTTGCGTATAGTAGTCTCCCGTCTATTACGTTCCAAAATGAGCAGCGTGAGTATCTACTCCGAATAAACACTAAAACACACATTTTAACTTAGTTACTTGCCTTTTAGATAAGGTACATCATTATTTTTATTAGGTATGTTTAGTATGGAGTATATGGACTAGCTATTTTACGGGACGCAATTTTTTTTAACCCATTCACACTTTATTATTGTCTTACTTGATGAACGTACCTAAACGAACGTACGTAAACGGCGATAAAGAATGCGCATCGGTCTTTGGAAAGAGACAATTAACGTCAAATAAGCAAGAAAGAGACAACGCTCTTACTAAGACGAAAAACCGATGTGCAATCATTGTCGCCGGGTACGTACACTACGTACTTCTGTAAAGAAAGATCTCAATGAATGCTCGCGTCGACGTAAGGTTCAGTCAGACGTATCGTGCAATCAAATAATGTGCTTATTTGACAGTCAATTAGCATTGCCGGTGTTTTCCGCTTTAGCACTTAATCACAAATGCTGATGGGTACTTTCGTTTCCTAGCTATTTGAGCCTAATGAGCGGGGAACACTACTTCTGTTTGTCTACGTAACGCGTAGGGGACATTCGGACAAAATGACATGTATGGACAAGACCCGGGAGGTTTATTTCGAAATTAGCGGGTTTTAGTTTATTGACACAGCTACACCTCACATCTGCCATATTTACTTCTGCTGCGATGCTTCTGCGAAACGCCCAACGTCATTGGCTCAGGTTGAAATGGTGTTAAGTTTTGACGTTATTAATGCCCACAAAATAGTACATTACGATACAAGTGCGTAAAAAAGGAAGTTCGAAACGAGTGGCGATAAATTAAAACACGACGAAATAGTACATTTCGATACAATTGCGAAAAAAGGAAGTTCGAAAGGAGTGGCGATAAATTAAAACACGACCGGAGGGAGTGTTTTAAATCGACACGAGTCAGAGAAAAATAGTACATTACGATACTAGTGCGAAAAAAAAACACCATCTGTACTGAAATAGTACATTACGATACAAGTGCGTAAAAAAGGAAGTTCGAAACGAGTGGCGATAAATTAAAACACGACCGAAGGGAGTGTTTTAAATCGACACGAGTTACGAATTTCCTTTTCGCACGTGTATCGTACGACGTTTTTCAGTACAGATGAGCCTCCGAAGTTTCGACCTGGCATATAATGAACCACTTCTCGCACTAGTGCGAGGAAACTTCGGATGGCCATATGTACTGAAAAACGTCGTACGATACTCGTGCGAAAAGGAAATTCGGAACTCGTGTCGATTTAAAACACTCCCTTCGGTCGTGTTTTAATTTATCGCCACTCGTTTCGAACTTCCTTTTTTACGCACTTGTATCGTAATGTACTATTTCGTGAAAAAAAAAACACCATCTGTACTCAAATAGTACATTACGATGCAAGTGCGTAAAAAAAGGAATTTACTTTTTTACGCACTTGTATCGTAATGTACTATTATGCATGGGTTTGTCCAGTTTCCAAAAGAAGTATGTGAGGTAATTTTTGATTAATTTTACTAAAACTGGAGGCCATCTCAAATAGATGACGATGACAACTGCTCATTGCAACGAATTTATCAAAGCCTAATGCGAGGAGATCAAATCAGCAGATCGCCACGGAGCGCAGAGCTACGTCTGTCTTCTTGTTTACGCCGCGTCTTGCGTGAGCGACGAACCCGCGACGGCGACGCGATGCGATGCGATGCGACGAAATCAAACCTTCTATCTCTATGGACTTGTCTTAGGTGGGCGACGGAACGCGACGGCGATGCGACGCGACGAACTAGCGATGAACATGCGAATGTTAAGCGACGCGATGCGACGCGATGCGATCAAACCGCTGTGTTCATATGGGAGTGTCTTGCGTAAGCGACGGCCCACGACGGCCCGCGACGGCGATGCGACGCGATGCGATGGCGATGGGCGCGCGATCAAGCTATTTGATTTTTAGAAGCAAATTCAATACGTAGAGAGGTCGGACTAGAGAAATAACGATTGATTATTAGTCTCACATTTCATTCTTTATATTTTCTTATAATAAAAATTCAAAATATTCAAATTAACATAAGTTGACCAAAGGAGTAATGTGCCTAAAAAGTAAGGAAATTACAACTTTTGTAACTTGTATTGACAGCCTTTGATTATGTGCACGGTGATACGAGATTGTCTGCGTAAAATATTAAAATTTAAGTGTGAACTAAAAATATGAAACACTAGTGCGATGACCTTACGATATATGTACTAGCACTTGACTTTGGTGAATAGGATCACAAAATTAACTAGTTATTACAACGGGCTCGTAGCCTAGCGGTTTCGACGTCTGGCCCCGTAGCCGAATGGCATTTCTCCGACGCCAAACGAAAGCGATACGCCGCTGGCTCTGTCGCGCCAATACGCAAGCGCGATAGAGATAGATATCTACTAGCGCTTCGTTTCGTGAGCGTTTCGTGAGCGATTGTGCCATTCGGCTAGCCACCCTGGAGTCTGGACGCCGCGCCAGCGGTGTGAGTTCGAACCTCGGCTGAGGCGTGCTTTTGCAGTTTTATTTTTGTTTCTTTTATTTTCTATTATTTGATTGTTTACTTTTTTCTTTCTGTAAGAATCTTCATTCTTATTTTAATTTTATTTTTAATAACTCCGGCTTTTATACTAACAAGGAAAGGTACCCATACAAAAAAAATATAATTAGACTACTCTTTAAGGGGCGTTCATTGTAATTCCTGCGATTCCTGCATTTATTGTAACTCTTAAATAATAATATTATCCTAAACCAGAACTTCTTGTTGCCATATACAAAAAAAAATACATATAAGACATACCTTTGTGTCGATAGATATTTTTTAAAGCACATAAAATTCGAATAAAATACACTGCTGACACGGGCCCGTTCACTGCTCAGGGTGGCTAGCCGAATGGCACAATCGCTCACGAAACGCTCACGAAACGAAGCGCTAGTAGATATCTATCTCTATCGCGCTTGCGTATTGGCGCGACAGAGCCAGCGGCGTATCGCTTTCGTTTGGCGTCGGAGAAATGCCATTCGGCTACGGGGCCAGTTCAGTCTGCGCCCAGCGCTCATAGACAGTGGACCTACGTTCGATAGTCCGGCGCACCGTGCTCTCGTAAGCGTAAGCAGCTAGATAGTTCTGAGAAGTGCTGTATAGGTACTGCGACTAAACAAATCTTGATCCTGTTGGTGGCAAACAGGCATACGGTCCGCCTGATTTTTACACATGCAATTTTATCCAAGAAATTTTACTTGAAATCTGATCAGAGTTTGAATTATTATTATATTTCGGGACCAGGGGACCGATTTTTGAGTCTCAGGCGTTCGAATTCAGAAAATTGTCACTGAAAATACTAAGCAATTCACTGTTTTCAACCGGTATTTTAGTGACAAATCCCATATGTGAGATTCAAAAACCGGCCCCCAGGATGAGGTTCTGGTTTTCATGGTGGAGTCAGGATATGGTCAACAAAACTGCTATTTTACTCATAATAACTCCACTATGTTTGGGCTTATTACATTTGGGCTGATGAGCAGCGTCGATCTCGATGATGTCCAAGGTCACATGATCGAGTCAGGAAATGAATAACAGAACTGCTATTCTACTTATCGTAACTCGACCATATTTGATCTCATTAGCCGGGCCAATAACACATGTAATTTTATGCACACAGCTCAGCTCTTTGAAACTGTTTATTTTAAGTTACTTACAATTAGTAGGTACCATATAATAATAATATATTCTTATCTCTTGTAAACTTTACAAAAAAGTTAACACATGAAACCAAAAGAATTGTTACTAGCAATTAAATTCAAAACTATCAATATCATTCTTGCCTGTGTGTTGCGTTACCGGTGGCTCGCGTACCGAGCTCCAACGCCATCTATCAATAGCTATTTCACGAAATTGATGAACGCTCTAAGGAATAAGGGCTCTTAGTGTAGTGGTTATGCCAGTCGACACTAGATGGCAGCATTAAAAAACACTGGGTTACACTGTATGACATTTTTTCATTTCAACATTAAGTAAATAGCATTCGTTATAAGTAAATAGTATACGTTAATTCGTCGCTCAGTTTTGCCGTGAAGGACGGACAAATAAATAGACACACACACACTTTCCCGTTTATAATATTAGTATGGATTAAAATAAACATTAAGTTAATAAAAACAAAATGCAGTATTATTGTGTGCTACTTAAAACTTTCCTTGTTAGTATAAAACCCGGAAATAAGAAAGTAGAAAGTCTTAAAAAAAATAAGAAAGTAGAATCTTAGGGAAAGAAATAAGCAGGTAAACAAAATCAAATAATCCATACTGATTAAACTGGAAAGTGTGTGTGTGTGTGTCTGTTTGTTTGTCCGTCTTTCAAGAGAAGCCGCGGGAAAAAGCTAGTAGAACATAAAAGAAAAAAAGTAAATAAAAATGCAAAAAGATTGCGTGAGCCGAGATTCGAACTCACGACACTCATGGCGCAAACGATTCCACCTAGAAGTCAAACCCGCTAGACCATTTGCACATTGTGAAAGACGGCGAATCTTGTGATTCTAATCACCAAAATGCTAGTGCCGAAGTTTCGCGCGATGGATACGCGATGACCTTGAGCCATCGCCGTCGCATCGCGTCGCATCGCGTCGCGTCGCCCGTCGCTCACGCAAGACGGAGCGTTATGTAACGCGTATCAATCAATGGACGCTACGGCCATTTCTTCGTACAGAACTGTCATTAAACATATTATAATTCAGTTTCGTACTTATTCGCAAAGTGCCATAAAGAGAATAAACATGTAACTTTGGTTTGGTCACATTGAACGACACATGCTCGTAATTTTGAAGCTAGTGTAGCAAAAAGTTTAGTGATAAGTTATATTATGATGGCGGATTACTTATACTTATAGGATTATTTGGACTTATAGGATATTTTGGAGATTATTTTGTATTGTACCTAACTACACCATCAGCCTAGATATACCGCTAGGAAAACAGTGTGACGGAGGATTTGCCTAACGTTAGTGACTGACAAGAATTTGCGCAGGATTGGGACAGAAGTGGGATGGATTCGTTCCGGAGGCCGTTTCTTTTTGATTTACTGAGTCAAAATAGTTATTTGAATCTACATACACTATGTACCTATATCTACTTGTTACCCTTAAACTTGTTGAGGTTGGCGTCAGATCAAAGGAATCAATGGCATCGTCGATGACATAAGTTTTCATTAATTATGTTGGCATTCATGTATAATCACAGAATATATAATAGTACAAGTACAGAAGGCCCACTGCTTTGATGTTCACGACATGCCGCCTTTTTAAATGCCTACAAAATTCTTACAAAGAAACGAGCCGCACGTGCGCGGCGTCCGGGGATAGGGTTGCCTATGGATTAAAACGAATTAATACTCAGATAAAATGTTATACTATTATATTCAAGTCTTGGGTACTTTCTAGGTATATCTATAGTATTTATATATTTTTGTTTAAGTTCCAACATCACAAGCCTTATTGAACATTTCCGGGGTACTTAATATAGTAGATCTGTGTAAAAATGTCCTATGGTATTTATTTTATTCATTATATCTATTTAACTAAGCATTATTAGCCATTCCACAAGCGGACATCGCATAAGAACCTTAAAAAAAAACTCGCGACGTAAAGTAACAATAGAACGTGCGAACGTGCGTTCCGTGAGAACGCGCGCCACCCCTGATTAGGCCGCGAACTCGCGGCCGCAAGCATGTACTTGCAGCGCGGCGATAGAAACGCGGAGTGAGCTGCCCCTGTCGTTAGGTACATACTTCACTGAAACGATCAGGTTGGATTGTTAGTAATTTAAAGAAATATGTATGAAAATCTTTGATTAATACCACATAAATACTACTTGTAGGTTTCACTATAATTAATCGTTCCTTTCTTTTGGGTGCTACTATATGAAATATTCAGCATGATTATTTCTGTGTTTGAAAATAGACAGTTTCGGGCCTTGAAATGTCGTAACTTGTAATTACGTAAAAAAATTGCCTAAAATGACAAATGTACCATGTATCTTATATTTTACCCACATAATCCACTTATATACACCAGCCAAAACGATTATCCACCAGTGGACATAATTATTTAATTATTCATGATTCTATTTTATTTAGGTCAAGTTTATACCACCAACACCGAACAGTTCATCTTAATCTCAACACATAGATTACCTTCACTGTAGTGAATGCATCCACATACATAATTCATTAAAAGTTTATTTTATTTTATTGGTACTTATACAAATCTTGGCAGAAGTAGCTATTGACTCTGTAATTTGACCCCTTTCTTCCCGTGGGTGTCGTAGAAGGCGATTGGCGTGATGGCAACCTGTCACTGCAAATAGTTTCGTTTTCTTTCAAAAGCTTTAGTCGTTTCATGTGTTCTGCCTACCCCTTTATAGGCGTGATTGTATGTATGTATGTATGTATGTATAAATAAAACGTAGATAAAAATATATATATTTATTTATAAGTCTAAGATCTATTAATTCAGTTTGTACTAACACTAGCGTTATGCCTGAAATTCGTGAATGGCTCGAGGGTTAACGACCTACGCATGTAATGGCGGCCAATGCGAACGTACACTTTTGACATCAAAATAATATCCAAACGATGTCATTCACCAACGTATTTCACTCGTACTCATCCTTATAATACACCTACGTGGGCCTGAATAGCTGGAAGAGATCCCTTAAAGGGATAAGCTCGCTTTTGTACATAACCATTATAATTATTCACTGTACTTGTAATTTGTTCTGGGCAATAAAGTGTTTACTACTATTTACTACTACTATAACCCGAAAGAATTTAACCACACATTTTTAATGTAAAAACAAACAAAAAATATTATATGACTTTTATAATATTTGGAATCTCCAATTCAATGATTTTTTTTGTACTTTTTTTTAGATTTTGAAATACTTTTACATGGGCTTTTGATAAGTCATAAGTGTCATAACCAAAAAATTAAGTTGATTAGTTTTTTTTTCAGGTTTTGCAAAGATTTTTTTTTTTTAATAATATCTGTCAATTCGTATGACAATACTAAAATACATAGTGGTGTAAACTTCAGTCAAAAATGCGTTTTTGTCTGAGTTATAACGAAAAACAGTTTTAGAGAAAGATGTAATGATCTCTGAATCTAAGCCAAATCCAGATAATTTCATTTCCGTTAAAATCTTTCGGGTTGTTCAGGCCCACGGTATATGTACTATAGGAGTGATAAAAAGATATCATTTTCGATACACATGTAAGTTCGGATTGGCCTCGTATGGAATGACAGCCTAATCCGCTCGGCTTCAGGTTACAGGTCGTTGGCTTCGGGCGCGGAAATTAGATGACACCTTTTACGGTAATTAGAATCCCTTGTTTCATGAAGTTCAGGATCTTAGACTTTATTATGTCGGTAACGAACATTCTAATTGTAAGAAAAGAGGATTATAAATATGCGATTTATATGATGGTGAGCGCGATAGTTACTCATGGAATAAAACTAAACCTCGCTGTAAAGGGTTCGAAACGTCGGAATGTAGCGTTTTCATAGTTTTATTTCATATTTATAATAATTAAAAGCCTACATTTAAATATTTTGGACTAGGCTAATGTATTCGTTAGTAGCTTCCGCCTGCGATTTACTTAAAAGTCTTTTCTACAGGGCTAGCACATGATTGGGACAACGTAGATCACACGTCGTTTCCTAAATTTTTAATGACATAATGACGGGCAGTCTAGATCTCGCGACGACATAATCTCTATGCCAAAAAATTTCATTGGGTTAGCGGTTTAAGTCACTATAACAGACAAAGGATTTTTCGCCTTTATTGATTTTAGTTGCGTATAGATTACATTTCGTTTTGTGTTAAAATCCTGTTTTATTATTCTTGTTATACGACATGCGTCAATACATTACTCAATTTCATTGAAATTCTGACAATCGCCCTTGAACTTTATTAACAAGAAACATAAGGTATTTAAATTCCATCATCAATCAATTGCTTGCCGACAAGATGTCACATGACACATGACACAATCATCATCTTTCTCACAATACCGAATCACGGATATTTCCTCAGGCTTATGCGAAATCCACATTATCAAATATGATTATTATACCTAGATATTTTTCTAGCACGAATGAAGTGACACTAGTGACTTCCTTCCCATACTTAGTTCATCGATAGTTTTAGTGATGTGCAAGTTTCGGAAACTTTCCAAAAAAATCTTAAATTTCATGAAAAATTCACGAAAGTTTCACGAAAAATAAAGGGAATTTAAATTTATGAAATGGATAGTTTCCATCCATACAATTGTCCATACAAAGAATGGAAAGTTTCCGAAGTTTTCCTATGTGAAAATTTCAGAAATTTGGAAACTTTCCGTCGGCACATCAGTAGATAGCTTACATTATATGTCATTAATTATAATACTTATGTCATTAATTATTGCCGTGGCACTAAATCTTGAGTAGTTTCATGTGCTCTGCCTACCCCGTTTCGGTAATATACGCTTGAATTTATGTGTATATAACATTAATGTTTTATACAAATGTCACATTGTTTGAAAATAAATGGACAATCATAATAAAACGAACCATATTTTAAGAGTTTGTTCATAAGTTCTTACAATATTATTCAAGATTTTAGAGATTATTATTAGAGGTAATTAATAACCTTATGTAGGGCTATTTATCGATAAAAGAATTGTCGATGTTTTTATTTTGTCAAGCACCTACAACTTGACGTTCGTGCCAGAAAAATATCTAGGTATAATAATTATGCATCTTATTCTTATTATTTTACAGTTCTAAACTTCTTATTAATGCCTTTTTTCCAAAGTTCCAATGCTTCTATACAAGAAAATATTTGTTTCCCGGTAACCATCCGTTGTGTGACAGGTGTCGTTTATTAAGTACACACATAAAGTCTGTATCATTTCAATGAATTTTTGGCAATAATGTTCGATCATTTCATTTTAGACGGTTAGTGGGGGTCCACTAAAAATATATGTTATATTATATTTCGCAAATAATTCAGGCAAACCCTCAGCAATACCAGACTATTTAATCAAATGATTAGATAATGTCAATCCTTATTTCTTTTCCTCTGAGATAAGTTCTAGATATGCCTTAAACTATCATTGCAAAATGTTACGAACAATGTAGGTAATCAAGGAGATTAATTTTACTTTTTTATATTCTATTTAGACTACCTTTTATTTCTTTCATTTACGACATGCCATTTACTGATAAAGTTTATGATCCATGAGTGCCACATTTACGGTGTCGATACAATAGCATTTCTCGCTAATGACTTACGTTAGTAGTGTAAACAAGAAAATGTAAGGGAAAGAAAACCCATTCGTTTATGAATCGTAGTGAAAATGTACATATACAAAATACGTTGATTGTAGGCGTAGGGTTTATAATACATATTATATTACGATACAAGGGCGGAAAAGAGGACGTCCTAAACTAGTGCCGATAAATTAAAACAACCGAAGGGAGCGTTTAAAAACGACACGAGTTACGAATTTCCTTTTAGTACGTTACGACGTTTTACAGAACGGTATTTGATATGACCCTTTGAAGTTTCGACATGACAAGTAATGTAATACTTTGCGTACTCGTGCGGAAAAAATCACCATAATTATGTACTGTAAAATACTAAACGACGTATTCTATATCAGCTGACTGATACATATAGCGATACAATATCTAATCTTTATGCAAGTTCAGATCTCTATTTTAATATTATTGCTTATCACAAATTAATACTCGTTATTGTTTTGGTTCCAGTGCTAAAATTAACCTGTTAAAAGCTTAAAATAATGAAAAAATATTATATTACAAAAAAACGATAAAAAACCGTCCAATGACGAAAAAACCAACCTACCTGTTTAACATACGAACTTATGGCCCAGAATGACGCAAATCGTTTCAAGTTATTTGCCCTTCTACTAAGAGTTCGTTGGGCAAACGCGCTAAATCTAATTAAAATTTGTAAATGTCATTGTTTATTATTGAAAAGTCTTGTCAACTCCTACTCACATTACCGTCATTCAAAATTATATCCCACTCAACCGAATGAGCCCGTTGAAAAAAAAACCGGCCAAGTGCGAGTTCTACTCGCGTTGTAAGGGTTCCGTACACTACAAGAAGGGCTAGCGCCTCCTTTTTAGCCTTTTTAGTAGGTAGGAACTTAAGTCATTTTTGCGAATAATCGAGCCGGGAATCGAACCCAAGTTAATCGGTTCAGTAGTTTCGGAGAAAATTGGCTTTGACGACGAACAGACAGACGCACGAGTGATCCTATAAGGGTTCCGTTTTTCCTTTTTGGGTCTTCAGCTTACGCGGCTAACGTCATTACCACTATTTCTTTCGTGTATGATATGATATCAATTTCAATTTTTAATTCATATAAATAGTACTTGAAAAAATAACAAATCAAAAATATTAATTTGATTTGTTCCCTAGTTGTAGCAAATAATATACTTACAAAACATATATCGCGTGTATTATATAATCATCCCATAATAGAACTCCGCATCCAAATATTACAAATATGTATCTGACAGTAACATTCCATCAAACATGTCCGTCCTACTGTATATGTATAACACCGGAGGGCAAATTGTTCCATGTTTACCTGTCCCAAAATATGTCAGCCCGGACGTTGGTTGTTTCAAATTGGATGCTTTCAATAATATTAGCTTATCCTATGTTAAACCCCCGACAAAAACGACGGGGTGTTATATTATAAGTTTGACGTGTTTGTCTGTCTGTCTGTTTGTGTGTGTATCTGTCTGTGGCATCGTAGCCCCCGAACGGATGAACCGATTTAGATTTAGTTTTTTTTGTTTGAAAGCTGAATTAGTCGGGAATGTTCTTAGCCATGTTTCATGAAAATCGGTACTATTATGTCGGGGGTTTTTTTCGAAATTTTAATTTTGTGGTTAGGTTATCTATAAGAATATTGATTGAACTGTAAGGGTTAATAATGTGGTTGTCTTTACCAGATTCGAGCTAACACGGACGCTGATAGTATGGAACAGTACGCTCGCGGCCTTCAGTATCATGGGCGCGTGTCGGACCCTGCCCGAGTTCATCCACGTGCTACGGAACTACGGCATCTATCACTCCGTCTGTGTTCCTAGGTAAGTGAAGTCAGAAGATTTACCATCGACGCAGAATTCTCTCATTTACCACATTTATTTGAGTGAGTTGATCGAAATTTAAAGGCTGGAATATACATAATGTATGTTGAAAATATAAACACATACTCTTGCAGCAACATGGCGTGTAGTCATATAATATAACTCATATATTTCTGGTTCGGCTTCACTTTTGGTTTATAGCTCTTTTATCACTGCTCAGATCACTGCTGGCAAGATTGAATCCATATAAATAGAAGCTGCTAATTAGGTTGCTTTGTATAATATTGTCCTTTGATAATCATTTTAATTATCATTCTTTCGGCTTCAGTAGTTCGCGCCACTCTCTCTCCCCTTTGTTTTACCATGCTTCATCTAATTTCTTAGGTTAAATAAATATCAACGTTCGAAATGAACTTTCATGTATAAATGATAACGAAGTGTCCTTCGTTGTCAAAACATAATTATTATGTTTGATCTACTTCCGGACTTTGAAATGTTAGATCCATGTGCTATTGTTATCAACTTATTACAGTCGAGTGAGTCATAGACAATGTCAAGTGTGATAATAGTTGCCTTATCTACATATGTTATCGATCCTGGGTCGCACTACTGTTTTGTCATAACGGTCATTCAGAAGAAGTATTATGTATCATAACAATATGTGATCTTATTCTATGTAGCAGTCTTTTATTCATCATATGTTTAACAAATAGGTACTTATAATAAACTTTGCTAAACCTTACTTGCCCCTCTAGCACAACTTGCCTTGTCAATACTTGAAGTCGCGCTTGATGGCCAATTAAGATTTGAACGCTATTCAGAAATATCATCATAACATGCGATCTCACTTATAATATAGGTACTTAGGTATATTATAATAAATTTTGCTAAACCTTGTCTGATATGTTGCCAATTAAGATTTGAATGCTAAATTTAGCGCATAACATTTTGATTTACTTCCTTTTAACCGGATTTGAGGATTTTAGCACATTACTAAAATAACTTTAATTAATGTGCATTTGTTTTGTATTTGTTTTCCTAATTATCTTTGTTTCTAAATAAAACTCGTCGGGTACATCGTCCGCGTGGCAAAAAAACCTGAATACATTGACGTAATGTTTTGTCCAGAACGTTCTCATTAGGATTTTACTTACCTGAGTAGAGGGATTGATAAGGTTATTCTAATTCAGTTTGTTGTTCACACCTTCTCACGTATCTATACAATCTATAACGCCGTGTCTTGCGTCGCGTCTCATACTTCCATATCGATAAGGTTTGATTTCGTATGCGTCGCATCGCCGTCGCGCGACCATCGCGCGACCGTCGCCCACGCAAGCCACGGCGTAAGCGATCATTCCTGAGCTTAGCGAAACGGCTTTAGTAGATAGCAATGTATTGAGTACAACCGTATGATTTTCTGGAAGACAGTATTGTTCGAGTTTTCGCACTTTTAACACCGCCCCAGAGGTCACGTACCTATAGTGAACCTTAGCGGTGCGGTGGTTAACTCCTACGGGCGTGGTGCAGGCAGGCGTGGTTTCGAATAAATTTTATTTAACTTCATTTCAAATATAGCATGCAGTGTATTTTAATCGCCATTTTAGAGATAAAAAAAAACGTTTTTGAGCTGAACTAATAGCTGAGCTGACCGATCGTAGAGTTAAAACACAGTTGAAAGTGTTGAAACAAAAATACGAGCTTTCGATTGCGTACAATCGTTACTGATATCGAGTCATCAGCTCTTCAGATTTCTACTCACCTGCGCTAGGTACCTAAGCATTGTCAACGGCCTAAAGTCCTGGAAGTCACGTATTATGTATTGGTTCGTAATATTCCGCGCTCGTCTGCGTAATGTTATTCAGGTGGTGTAGCTCGAAAGTGCCGACCCAATGTCTGGCGTAATTTTTTTGTTACATTATATTTGATTAGTTGTCGCTTTCATTTTATTAGCACGTATTATACCTACTGTTTATGTTATGGTTAACTGTCGTCTAGATTTATTATGTACTCATAGTCGTACCTAACAGCGAGTCTAGCGATTCGCACGAGAAGTAAAGCAAAGAACGGGCATGGTATGTTTTTCTTAAAGGATACTGATTTTTTTTTGTAGGCCAATGAAATAATAGAATAGAAATCCCCGTTTGTAAGTATGTGAAATTCTTTGTTCCACCATAATTTATAAGGTGTAGTGATAGTAATGTACAAGTATATACGCACATATACATGTGTAATGATTAATGACACTAATGACATACATATTTATATGTGTTAACTTGACGAGGAAGTAACTTTCCGCTTACCATGGACTTTGACAATTAATTATTGTATTTTTTTGTTATTAATATTTTCCTCAAATTGACAGAAAGTTGTTTTGTGTTTATAGATTAGAATGACGTACACATATAGGCAATGTGTTCAGTACGGATCAAACAATTGATTTAAAGGTTTAACCCCTGACATATGCAGGATGGAAACATAAGTTGGGCCATGGAGGGAAACTACCTTAAATCCCCCCTTGGTAATATTTTTTTAATAATTGTAACATAAATTTCTTGGAATTATTCTTGCATATTTTATATGTATAGGTACATACGCATCCTGCTAAATAGATTATTACAAAGCTAAATTGAATATTCATTCATAAAGTTACTTTGTAATATTGTAATGAAATTGTCCGTTCACTACATAGGCAGGATGTGCTCAACTGATTTACAATTCAGGCTAATTCTAGAATATACTTACTGTTGTGGCTTCCCACGCCAAAAGGGTCTATATGCTTCGAGTGTATTAAAGGCGTTTTCATCTAAAATTAAAAGAGAAACTGGTCCTTATTGCAGTGGAAGCGTAAGGACCGTTTGGACACGGAATGACAGATTTGATGGTATTTTACGCGTGACTAAAAAATAATTTCATGTGAACAAGATTTGATGTTGTGAATATTGCCCACAGATTTCGGGAAATAGGTCATGCCGGGCGATTTGTATAGAATACGCCTGTCGCAAGGTCTGCGCAACCCACACAAAGCACCAGTAATTGTAAAGATAATGCACGCACACACCTAATCCACAATTCCACACACACTTGTAGCTGGACGCTCCTATTGCGCAATACACGCGCATCATTTCAATGTATGTGTACACGCGAACGATAAGCGAGCGCGATCGCGCACGCACTCAACGATAAATAGCGGGAACGCCTCGCCTCGTTTCCGAGAAAAATGTCTCACTGAGTGAATCGTTTTGTACACCGTTCATTGCGGCGCAAAACACTACACTGTTTACAATATGTTCCTTGTGTAGCCGCAATGTATAATGAACGTTTTAAAGCACAAGCAAACGTAAGGTTACATGGTACAACTCGGAGTATTACGTTGAATTCGTGTTTTATGTGAAATAAAAGGAAATAAATAGTATTTACCTATGAAATGTTATCCTATCGGCTTGGAAATTATTCAGGTCACTGCGATGTTTGCAAGTTATTATTGCACACTTCGGCATTTTTGATAAAACTCGTTTTTCGTGGGTGAACAGCGCGCGTGTACACTCGATGACAGCGGACGGCGAACTGGCGGCGGTGTAGGCCCAATGGGCCTACATCTGCGACCAGGCCGCGCGCGGCTTGTCCTCTCTATAGATTTTTTTCCTCTGAGATATTGCCCATTGCATATGTTATGTTGGTTATGCCCATGTTAGTAGGTTTCCTATTTGTACTTATCTTTTTTGCAGGTTTGTTTTTTATTACATCAAACCTTAATTTTACATTAGGTGCTAACTTTTGTTGACTTGGCCAAATCAAACATGACGAACAAACTACGTAAACTACGTAAAACAACAAGCAGAAGTAGGTATGGCATAAAAAAGGAAGTAATGCAAAATAAGTAATTATGACACACGTGATAATTGTATGAAATAATACCTGGTGCCCTGGTGCAAAGGTCCATCGCCATTGTATGTGGTAATGGGGTGTGTAATGATTGGTATAACTTTGTTTGGTATAGTAACATTTGATATAACAACATTTGGTATATATTTGAAGGATATAATCACTCATTAGACATAATTAACATTTGGTATAAAAACAAAATATCTACTTTTATTTTGTATAATAATTATTTCGTATAACACTTATTTATAATAACCGTCATATGGTATAACTATCTATTGATATACGACTAGTATAATATAACTTGCAAACAGTATAAAACATTTCATGAATTAATTTTATTCCTTTTTGAAGGGATGACAGTTCTAATCTAACCTAACCTACTTTTCTGATAGCAGTACATACTTATGTTTAAGGGTCACAGTTCTAACCTAACCTAACCTATTTTTCTGGTAACAGCGCATTGTGTGTAGAGGTCACAGTTCTAACCTAATCTACTTTTCTAGTAAACGATGGATCTAATTTATTGTACATTCTTTTTTATTCTAACTGTGCCTTAGAAAGAATTTGTGTTATACAATTTATTCATTATCGGAAATAAGCATTATACTCAAAGTATGTTATAATAAATTTTATTCGATATAATGATCATTATATTAAATAAGAATTATACAACTTGTTTGTATATTATTTGTTGTTATATGATTCAATAATTATATCAAATGATCGTTATAACGACTAAAAATATATCAAAAAAAGTTGTATCGATCGATACGCACCCGCGGTAACACTGGTAACGCGGCTAGTGTGATGATGGCTACTAACTACGTTACGATTCGACTTCACAAATCAGTTCAAGTTCATACCGATTTAGGCCTGTCCTGTATCCGGTAAATCGAGAGATATTTACCCATTTCGATTCGTTGCTGTGTCCCCGTTTCATATATTCAGGAAAGAGATGTACGCGAATCGACTTCAAAGCACCGAACAATAATATTGTCAGTGCCTACCGTTGCCCTGGCTGAGTTAACTCGGGAGTTTAAGCGAGTTATGTTTTTTGAATGATTACTTTGTTATACATGACACATATGACAAATTTATCCATAGAATTCCAATAATAAATAAACATGGGCACTGTGGCGTCAGAAAATAACGTAAACATTGATGTTTACGGCAAATAAACCATTGTACCATGTAAACATGAATATTAAATAATGGAATTGGCCATTTTTTTCTGCCACTACGTAAACGCTGAAAATTATGCCAATATGGAAATTGTAAATCAGATGCTAAATATAGGAATAAATAAGGGAGTTAGATTTTTTTCTTTTCCGTCAAAGTTGTCATGTTTGGCATACTCTATTGATGCCACATTGTATGTTGATTGTTGATTCATATTTATACGATGAAAATGAGTAAATTGAGACATTGCTAAGTTGCTAACGCTGATATAGCTTTATTTATTGTTCATTCAACAACGACGATCTCAACTTGAATTTTTCCCGTGAATCCCAGCCCATAGGCCTTTAGGCGACGGGTCTGGCCTAGTGGGTAGTGACACTACTAAGCCGGTGGCCCTGGGTTGGGACCACGGAAAGGGCATTTATTTGTGGGATGAACACAGGTTATTTGTACCCGAGTGTTGTTTTCTCTGTAGGTATATTTCTACGTCGTCGCCTAGCAGTCCTTATACCTATAGTACAAGCTTTGCTTTAGTTAGGAGCTAGGTCAAACTGTGTACGTTGTCCCCCTAATATGTATTAGGTACGAATACCTATTTAGAAATTACAAATTCTAACATCAATTTTTATTTAACGGTTCCACTTCTCGAATTCAGGCGACCCACCAGTGCATCGCTCTCTCCCTAGAGTCCACTTCGACAATCTAAATCGCGATCCGTGAGCGCATGCGACACCCCGGCATTGATTCACTTGCAGCCCCATTCAGCTGGGTCATTCACGAGCGTAACCCCCTTCCCCCTTGCCCGGGGTTGCAACTTCGCTTTTTGGCTCAAACTTGACTACAGCGGGCGTAGCACACTAGTTCGATAAACTTTATCGCATCGGTGCGTCCATATCGCACTTACAAATAGTGCGAAAAGGACTGACGTTATATCAATTGTCGCGCGACCATGCTTGCCTTGCCTGCCAGATGTAGTGCGAAAAGCTTTTCCTTCGTAGTTTTACGTAAACATTTGTATTTGGCATGCTAGTTCAGACAGTGACAACTAGTACGTCCTTGTACTGAAACTGACTGAAATAGCATGACACGTTTGTACGTTTCCGTAAGGAAAATCTTTTCGCACTACATCTGTATGTACTTAAATTTATGTTATTTATATTATCATCAAGTGGATGTCATGAAAAGGTAACATTGTAGGTACTTACGCTTTTAATGTTTTAAAACATCGAACAAATAATCTCCAAGGTGTTAAATTTTGCAGTCACGCCATTATTTCTCAAAAAGCAGTGACGGAACCCTTGGTGTGCAAATATGACAATCGCTAAGCCGGTTTCTAATGCCTATTTAGCTTAATGGAATTAATTGGTGTGGCGAACCGACGCGACCTCTCGAGGCCACTCTGATGTCAGCTATACACAAATGAAAATTATGTTTGCGCATTAAACACTAATAATTACAGTCATTACATACCTAGAAATATGATAGGTTTAAGTTAGGACGGTTACATATCTACTTACCAAGTAAGGAATATGTTAGGAAAGGACTGAGGATTTGTTTAAAAAAGTTTAGCCCTTTAAACTAGATTTTCTTCTCCCTTAGCTATGCCCCATATGCATACTACCCGCATGGTGACTGGCTAAGGAAATTCACTACCCCCTTTCCTCCCTTGATTGTCGTAGAAATCGACTGAGGGATGTCTGCATTGTCGGCAATGGGATAGCAAACTGTCACCGCAACATCACAATTTAGTTTTCCTTCAACCCCTTAAATTGCACTGAAACTTAAACAGTTTCATGTGCTCTGCCTGCCTCTTCTCTCTTTGCCTACCTCAATCTTGACCAGTCTTTATCTTAATCATCATCGAAATCTACTGAGCTCCTAATCTGTTGAACCATAAAAAGGTTGAAACAGTATTTATCTACGACGTAGGTTGCGTTTATACATCGTAATATGACTTTCACAGAGATCCTCTTACATAACTTTGTTTGGCTGTCAGCCAAATCAGACACTGTTTCATTTCATCCCCCGGGATTTAAAGTAAAAGGATTGACGGATTACCTATTACGTAAATGGACTTATGCGATGAAATGACTACAAAAACACAGTTTTGTTACCAGTATAAAAACGGCTGTTATCCGTTTTATTTTCATCATTTTTAGGGTTCCGTAGTCAACTAGGAACCCTTATAGTTTCGCCATGTCTGTCTGTCCGTCCGTCCGTCCGTCCGTCCGTCCGCGGATAATCTCAGTAACCGTTAGCACTAGAAAGCTGAAATTTGGTACTAATATGTATATCAATCGCGCCAACAAAGTACAAAAATATTAAATGAAAAAAAAAATGTTTTATTAGGGTACCCCCCCTACATGTAAAGTAGGGGCTGATATTTTTTTTCATTCCAACCCCAACGTGTGATATATTGTTGGATAGGTATTTAAAAATGAATAAGGGTTTACTAAGATCATTTTTTGATAATATTAATATTTTCGGAAATAATCGCTCCTAAAGGAAAAAAAAGTGTGCCCCCCCCCCCCTCTAACTTTTGAACCACATGTTTAAAAAATATGAAAAAAATCACAAAAGTAGAACTTTATAAAGACTTTCTAGGAAAATTATTTTGAACTTGATAGGTTCAGTAGTTTTTGAGAAAAATACGGAAAACTTCGGAACCCTACACTGAGCGTGGCCCGACGCTCTTGGCCGGTTTTTAATTGGAAGGAAAACAGTTTGTGGTCACAATCTAATCGGATGAAAAGTGCCGACGTGATCTAGAATGAAAGATGATTACCTAAGATATGGCATCGTTTTCATAGGTACTTCCCTGGTTACATTTATTTATTTAAACTTTAAGTATTGTTTTATTAGCGTAGTGCAAAAGGTACTTAAACAATAAATTAACCATTACATTAAAACATTATTTGTAGGTAACAATGATAAGTTTCTATTTCGCTATCGCGAATCAGCTGTCTGTCAAGGTACAATGGAACCAGAGCTAGATCTAGACCACGATGTTCCCAATATAGCATTCACTTCTGATATTTAAAAACTGGGCCAGTCAGTCATGACGTGAAAAGTAATAAAGATGAAATTAAATTAGGTTTTAAAATATATCTGATCTTCCACGCGTATGATGCGTATTGAAATCTATAAAAAGTTTTTTTTGAGTGTTGATTTGATAGTCTTGATTCATTTTAAGCTAGAAAGTGACAGTTTGCCGACAGTGCCCATTGCCGACATCCCTCAGTTGATTTCTACGACAAAAAAAATCGTGATACTAAGCCTCACTCGCGCAAAATAAAAATAATCATTAATTATGTGAAAAAATGCGCTTCTAAAAATACAAAAAGAGGATAAAAATATGTATTTCAAAGCGGGGCCCTAACTCTTTGTTGTATTGTAATCAGTTCGTTATCGAAGTTGGATCCGGCCCAGTGAGCGAAAAGCTGGAAAAAAGGAAATTCCATTTTAAGCTTTAGGCATTTTGCCAATGCTGCTGTGCCAGAATGTTTGGAAAATCTAGATTCTACCAATAGACTGTTATTAAACATTTTTCTGAATCCACTTTAAGATTCGTATTCAAATCCATACTAATATTTTAAACGGGAAAGTGTATCTGTTTGTTTGTCCGTCCTTCACGGCAAAACGGAGCGACGAATTGTCGTGATTTTTTAAGTGGAGATAGTTGAAGGGATGGAGAGTGACATCGGCTACTTTTTGTCTCTTTCTAACGCGAGCGAAGCCGCGGGCAAAAGCTAGTTAGTACGAAATAGAGATAGACCAAGCTGAGTCGAAAGTGATTGTGATGCTGATGGCACAGGCTGTGAAAGTGTCAATTCTGTAGAAGGTTGAGGTTTCAAAGAACATTTTCGATCAAAAACGCTACCGTGCTAGCCTAACGTACTTTGTTAAAAAGACGTGGATCTCAATTGTATTGCAATTGCTACACTATTTAATAAACAAGATCTGAATAACTACTAATAGTCTAGAATTACCTCTCCAAAGTTGCCATCTGGTAATCACTGGATTATATATTAGCCTAACAAAACTACCCAGTGTCCGCCTGTCACTTACCATTAATTGTATTAGACCCTCGCACATTAACATTGACGTAGGTATTCTGAAACCAACAAGGTGCGGTTTCGAAGGGTACGCACAATTATTTGTATACTGTGATCGTGATGTCAATGTCACTTACGTGTGTTCTGAACATGTTGGTTCCGACAGTTGTTTTGTTACGCAAATGTTTGTTGTGATGGGACTTTCTTTACTATGACATATGATAATTCGCTTTTCGGGTTCTTGCGCGCACAAGTTTTTTATACATAAATCGCGAAGCATCTGCAGGGTTAGCATTAGCACATGATAGCCGCGCCGCGAGCGTATGTCGCCGTGAGATAGACTATCCGTCCTTATGTCATTAATACAATTAGAAGAAGACGTGTGATCTATCTCGCGGCGACATACTCTCGTCTCGCGGCAATCATGTGCTAGGCTCACTGGTTGACGTAACTGGTGACCGAAGAGCTGGCAACTTCATCGCGCAGTTAAAATAGTACATTACGATACAAGTGCGTAAAAAAGGAAGTTCGAAACGAGTGGCGATAAATTAAAACACGACCGAAGGGAGTGTTTTAAATCGACACGAGTTACGAATTTCCTTTTCGCACGTGTATCATACGACGTTTTTCAGTACAGATGAGCCTCCGAAGTTTCGACCTGGCATATAATGAACCACTTCTCGAACTAGTGCGTAAAAAAACGACCATCTGTACTGAAAAGTAACTAATGAGATAGGTTTTTACAGGATTTACATCGCTTATTATAATAGCCAACGTCAAGTCCAAGCACAGGAGATATGTAGGCTAGACAGTCTTATCTAAAACGACTTCTTAAGAGGATACGGTAGCGAAAATGCTAAAATGGAACGGAGCCCCCCTTTCAACTTGGGAATTTTAGTTAAATATACAAGTGTTATTAACTAGATTTATCGAAAAAAATTGTCCATTAAGAACAACTCAGTCAAAAGATATTTCAAAAAAATCTTTAAAATCGAGGTTCCGCTCTCGACTCTTTCCTCCTTCAAAACTTAATCAATCTGAACGAAATTTGAGAACCTGAATAACAATAAAATAATCTATGTCGGACCGTTTAGTTTTTTTGGTTAATTGTTACCAATCTTGAGTATCACACCTTTTTTTGCGCCACAATGAAAAAGGCCGTTTTTGAAAATTTTTGATTGGCTCTAGAATCTTTAAAAAGCAGAATATCAAAAAAATCAAAACGGTCCGACACAGATAAAAATAATAACGATCCGTGTTGAAAAAATCATTATTCTATCTTCAAAAACCAGGGAGGAAATAGTCGAGAGCGTTTGTATGGAGAATTGACCCCTACCGTATCGTCTTAATCTAATTTGATGTCTTAGTACAGGACTTCCTACTTATTGGCATGATGCTGTCTATAAGAAAAATAGGAATCATTAAGGCCGTAGGCATAATGGCATATTCTGCTGAGAATGGAGGAACGGTTACTATTACCTAATATGTGGCGTTCAATGCTTTATGTTACATGTGCATTAGGGCCTTTCTTTGGCGAAAAGCCACATATTGTGTTCTAATGAGTATAAATCTTTGAATAGAAACAGCCTAGTCAGTCAGTTTGACAGTTTCTTACATACTACGAGTAGAGTATAGTATATATGTACTTTACACATGTACCTTATTCAGGCAGGGCATGTAATACTTTTAAAAGAGCTTGAAAGATGAATAGAATCTACAAGTCATCAGTAGGCAAAAAACGTTAACTAAGCATGATTTTACTTTTTTAGTAGAAATAAAAAAGTTACATTCGTACGTACCGAAATGTGTTTTTATACGTCATTTGGAGAACGTATGCGTATATATCATGAAAAAGAAATTTTTACTCACAGTTCAGGGCGTGAGTTTTTTTAAATTGTGTCTATGTCGCCTGTCATGACGAGCTAATTATTTGCATGAACATGACGACTGTTACATGACGCAAACGTAAACAATAGGCTGCTTTTTACCCCCCAACCTATTAATAAAGTATAGGTTAATTCATAAAACGTAGGTAGTAGGTATAAATAAGAGTTGTCATTCAAACATTGCGCAGATTCTATGTCAATATTGTCAGTGTAAACGACAAATAGCACATGTCCGTGTTTTACCTCATTGCCAGTGGGCTGAGTAAAGTGCAAACAATCTCTCATTTCCGAAGAGCCTTTAGTGCTTGTTTAGATACTTTAGATAATGACCTCTGATACACTCACTGGGCGTTGTATTCTCATTGGTTCAACGAACACAGGTTTCTTAGAACCATTGTGACGTGAACTTAGATTCCTACTAACAAGACAAATATTTAGACGGAACAAGAGCTGAACCCGTACGCTGCAGCGTAGATGAAATTAGTAGGTAAAGAAGAGATTTCGTACTCGATTTGTTCCTCTTCCAAAACTTAACCAATCGTTACGAAATTTATTGAGAATGAAATTATCTGTGTTGTTGGATTGTTTTGCTTTTTCAGCAACCATCCGTTTTGAATGCCACGCGTTTGCGGCACAGTCAGGCCGTTTTTGGCCATGTTTGTAGAGCTTTAGCGGCTTAAAAAAAATATATATCAAGAAAACATACTTATTACAGATCTCGGAGCGGCATTTATACTGGCTGGGTTTAGGCCATGTGTGATGGGAACAGCAGTCCCGCCCACAACTTACAACCAATTATCTCCACGTCAATTGAATTAATTTCTTTATCTATTCATAAAGGAAATACATTTATATCTGACGTTTGATATTTTTGACGAAGCATTGAGTTCAGAATCTATACATCAGTCGTATTAAGGACCCAATAAATCTGGCTTGTGATCTCACGCAGCCCGGCTCGCCAGGCGGTATCGATTCGCAGTTCTGCGGACGAAATCGGATGCGGTCACGGTCAATGTCGGCCGCCAGATTTGGAGCACCGAAACATAAGAACGTCGTGACTTTTAACATGTCTTTTTTGTCTAGGGCCCAATTTCACGGCGCGCGAGCACGTATGCAATTTTAATTTAGGTAGTTTCGGAATGTACCTAAAGGGGCTAAAGGTAACATACAATTCAGTAATTCAGCAAACTTATCAAATACCGTAATGTAATGAAACTGTCATGCGAGTTACCGCCACTTTTTTTATTTATTAATTGTAAACAAAGATTACAGTTATACAATTTCTAATCTTTTCGCCAAACTTACGTTTAACGGCGAAATGAAGCACTCATTTTCAAAGTTAATACCTTAAATTATATTGAAAGACTTATTCTAGTGTTAATACATAATAATATCTTATCAACTACTAAATGGCGCTTTTCATTAACGCTTTAAAAACCTGAATTAGCCAAATTTCGCTTGTCTTTATCTGTCATGTTGACTTATGTATATGTGAGAAAAGGACCAAACAACCTTTTTAGGGTTTTTACTAATCAGTTCAGTAACATTTTCTATAAGGTTGCGTCGGGGGTTTTAACATTTAAATTTGAATGTACATTTAGAATTGTCATCAAATCTGTACATATCCGCACTGTTCTCGGAACGACAGTGCATGCCGTCACGTGTAAATCGCGTGAGGATTCTTCGTTTTTGTAGTCACGTCACCGTCACGCGTCGTTATCGCAGACATGACATAATAACAATACTCTCGCGGGAATGGCACTGTATAGTCAGCATCAAAGATTACGTTATTGGCAAAAATTTCATCGGTGGTTGTACTTTCTACAGGCTAACTACTCATAGAAGAACTCTAAACCAAAGATTTCGAAAATAAAATTAGAACCTTTCTTATAATGGCGAAATTGGCGAATGAGTATGGGCCCCAAAGAAAATACGTAAGTAGTTAGGTACGTACTACAGTCGCGACCCGTCAGTTTTGGACCAACAAACTGGCCCACTTCGTAGTGTTTGTAAGGGCCCGTGCTTTTCACTAAATAATAATAAGTCACTCCTCCAAACACAATTAACAGGTTCAATTTTTTCATCACACCCTTTCTATGTCACCTCCTGTCTCCATCGTCAGATAAGTTTGAAGATACCGTAATAATACATTATTGCCTATATGAATATCCAACGTGAAAAAATTGTCCTGTACCACAGAATATATAATAGCACAAGTACCTACAAATACCTCTGCCTGGGGCTCATTTCTCGAAGCTACAAGTTACAATTTACAAGTGACAAGTTGGAAAGATACTTCCTCTTTGTAACTTTCGGTTTTGAGAAATGGGTCCCTGTATATACAGATACCTCTACATACTTTAATTGCAAGTTAATAAAAGCTTGTAATGGATAGTGACAGCTAAGTGGCCAAATGTAACACACCTTTGTTGCCACAGTATTAATTGCTTGCTTCCGACAAATTCCGGCCACTTTGGCCATCACACTAATTAGTACCCAATCTTACGTCTTTTCTAATATATGCCTTCTGTACTGTTTATGAGATTAAGTGCTTAACCCCTACAATATATTGTTGCGATATTATTATCTTTTACATATTATTTACCTACACTATCTCTGGAGTTCATTATGTTATCTCATATACCTATGCTATGTTGCTATGTAATTTGTGTCACGTATTAAAATCTGTATTAATACAATTAGAGTTTATAAAGTCGAAAAGGCCTTTGCAAAAAACATTCTTATTCTTATATCGTTGCTAACGCATGTGGCTAAAATAGTTCGCTTATGAAAATTGCAAGTTGCATAGAATACAAAAAGAAGTGACATTGCATCATAAGGCAAACACTTGAAATTAATGGCGGTACTATTTCAACAAACACAACATCGATTTGCGTAAATAGGTTCCAATATGTTATGATGTACCTTAACCTCAAGTTCCTTCCAGCAACAAGAGACGACAGCAATGATTTTGTTGTTGTTATCAGTGCCTCTTACGGGTACCACTTGTGTCTAGATTTTGTGGAAATAATATTGCCACATAGATTTTATTATGGCCGATAAACAATACATAATTAATACTAGAATTTGACCGATAGAGGCGCCTGCTAGCCATGCGCGCCCATGCGCGCCTGACTGACTAGTGTCAATTTGACACTGTCAATGTCAAACGAAAACGAATATTATCTATGGAAACTGACGCCGACGATTTAACGGATTTATTGTTTGCTGGACTGCTGGTGCTGAGTGCTAATGACTGATTTTGATTTAATTACCTACCTACTTTTAAGTGTTGAGTTATTATTCCTATTGTAAAAATCCTAAGCTATAGAATGAAAATAAATATAGACCGTCAACCAAATCTTGTCACTAGAAAAAGGCGGCAAATTTGAAAAATCGCGGGCTAGCAACACTAATAGTTTTGAAAATCGGTGGAAATTCGCGTGTCATTTGTATCTTATCTGTGGAAATCTCCAACCTACCAAAAAGAGAAATGACTAGCACATATCCGTCCCTTTTTAATACATTATCTAATTCGTAAGGAAGGAGGGAGCCCCTTGAAAAAAAAAATCTGCGGCTGTTCTACTGTACATAGGTATTATTTTTTCAGACACCTCCATACTTTGCCAATTTTTAAAATTATATTTTATGTATTTCATTGCTGTAAACAAGGTTTATTTTAAGCCAATACTGAATTACTAAGCTGAATAATGTCATAAATAGACTGCCAATTCTTTGGTTGAATAAAATCTCAACTAAGAAAATATTTATCTCATATAACCTGAACATCCCATACCGGATACGTTCCGTATTTCCCAAAGCACACAAACTAGTCACAGCGTTAACAAAAGTGTAAATTAACCAAGTAAATGGCATTATAATGACGCAAAAAATATTCCATACGTGCGTAATGTACGCTGTGCTAATTAATTAGACAATCTTATTATTGCATGCCGTTTTACATCATGGTATCGTTAACCCTATGTGCGTAAATGTCACTATTTTTTGATATTTCAATATATGTACAATACATGTTCTGTGCCTATAACAAGCCTGCATGAAGTTGATAACGGCTATCGATAAAATATGAAAATTATGAAATATGAATAAAATACGCCTAGCCAATATAATATAGTACCTACTAAATAAAAACAAACTCAAATTCACTTTTGTGTTTTATATTTCAATCGATATTTGACAGAAATGCAATTATGTGATGACTTAAGATAAAAGGTGCCAGGTTAACCGTTGGTAATCAGCAAGAGAGCTGTACTTTTCGGTTGTAACGTTACACTACACATATCAAGGCAACTATTGTGGTCCTAGCAAAGCGAAATAAACGTCTCTCTGTTGCTGTATAAATACTGCGAGATAGAGACATTGAAAATCCGTTGAGTAGTTTTTGAACTATACCCATTTCAAATGGAGCGCGCGGATTTGAAAGACGTTTTTGCACGTGATGTAAAAAAATTTGGAATCATAACGGTTGCACCGATTTTAATGGTTGGGGTGACTATCAGTTTGTATTGAAACATTTATTCATATAAAAATTAAAATCATTTAAAAAATTAAAGATGGCGGCCGAATAATAAGAAAAATATGAAATTTTCATTTATTCTCACGAAATTTACAAATAGTTTTTCTACGATATGGTCACATTTTTATTTATTGAAATAAAATCTGATAATATCATCTGCAAAATAAAACAAAAAAACGTTAAAATTCGTTCAGTAGTTTTTGAACTATACGCATTGCAAATGAAGCGCGCGGGTTTGAAAGGTCTCGTACCGCTATACACGCAAGACTGATTATTTATTTTGGTCACCAGTACTCACCACTTACTATATTACTATTCAGAATCAATGTTTTTAGTATTTATTATTATACATTATTAGTTTTTTATTCCGAGTTTAGGTATATTTAGATAACCCCCGTAAACTTTGATGGTCATAATTTTTATTTTAATACGTAAAAGAACTTAAATAGGTACACATAACATTTGCATCACTTCTCCTTTTCAAGGCTAGAGATAATCTCCGACAACTTCTGTAGGGGGCTACGGAAACATATATTAATACAAACTTATTTTTTGCTTCTCGTCTAGGTTATACTGAAAGATAAAAGAGTCATTCAAAATAATATCAAAATACAAGGAAATAATGAAGAAAAAAATAATTTACAATATCATTTTTGCAAAATACTTTTTATTTTGGCAGCTGCCTGTGCAAATGTTACATTACATTATTTGCATTGCGCAGGGTAGACCCACAACACGTACAGCGTATTGTTTCGCAGCCTGTTTCACAACCGCAATTGTCCAAGTATTCCCATTCATACCATATCTCCCTGTTTTCAGACCACTGCAGTACCCAACTATCATTGTACGTCTTCCAACCCCAGGATGATGGCATAGGCACAGAAGTAATATCCAGAATATGGGGCGTTGTTATACGACACGGAGCGCATGTGCTGCCGATGTTGGTTACTAATTTATTTTTGGTGGTAAACAGTTTCTTGCTCACCAAGTTCAGGTGAACTTTTCAAGCATGGCGATTATTCCTCCAGGTAGACTTTTTAGTTACTGCAATGTTTCTATCAAAGCTGGTATAACTTCAGAGTGTGCAAACAATGTTTTAGAACATGATGTTTTTCTTTTGTATTGAAAAAAGAAGTGGTGACAGACGTAAAGACGTGAAAACCACGAAGAGCAGTCGGTCTTCCAGGATCCAAAGTGTTGGCTATTTTATAACTTATACTCTGGCAGGTTATTCTCATTTAAAATATTAAGAAAATATACTAGATAAGACTTGGAAATTTCCCAATATAATTAGCTCCATAGATCCCATGCTTAAATGCCAAATTGGGACCGTTCTTAACACATATTTTAGTGAGCAAGCATGGACTCAGGCCTGTTTTCCGGTATGGTTTGGCGGCTTAGGCACTCGTAAAGTGTCGTTTTGCCGACATTCCTGCCTCCATTTACATCACGTCCGATCTCGCAAGTAACATCTTGAAAGCCTCCACGGCTACAAACTGCGAGATAAACTCAAACAACAAAGGGCATGGGACACTAGTACCCGTTACCACCCTGAACTCACTCGAGGCCTCTTCATGAGGCAAAGACCTTTCGGGCTCTAAGCTAGGCCCAACCCCGAATCTGGCCACTGACTTTGCGTCTATCCTTCACCCGTACTTCAGACTCCAGTAGTTTTTATTTAAATACCAAGACATTTGTACCGGAAGATCTGATGATACGCGTGAGTCCCTGTTCCGCCATATCTTTTGCGCGAGGTACAATGAGGCTATCAGCTTCTTCCGGTTACGTTCCTATGGTTTACCCTGAAATAGCAGAGCAAATGTTCTCTGAGGAAGTAAATTGTTTAGAAAAAAAAATCACCACACTAATAACATCAACAGGCTACAGTTTCTGGAACAAGCCTTGTTGGTTGTCATACTAACATAACAGTGTCTTCCTGGAGGAATAATGGCCAAGCTTGAAAAGTTCACCTGCGGCCTATACACGGTGTTTCCGGTACCACTCAAAACCTCAGACACCCCAACTGATTTTTATTTTTTTAAACTCATCTAGAGTATTCATCTTTTAATCTGATCGTTACTTTTTTTTTGATTGAATTTTTAATTTTCTGTACAGCTCTACTTGACTTTTAGCTCTACACTCAATAAAATAATTGCTAACTACCATCATAAACCATAAGACTATTTATTTGTGTACGTTACTGCAACGACATAAGGTTTACCAATAGACAGCTAAGATGTCACTGTAAAACACTTTAAAGCTTTGTCACAGTAAACTTCAAATTGGACAGGTAATAGCAGTAAGCAAATAAACTCAATATTCAAAATGACAAGGTTGTAATTAGGTACGAGTTCAATTTGTTATGACTTATGATAAACATTAAGATTAAACTGACAAACAACGTCAAACTAGTAGCGGAAAAAATAATCATCCAAGTAACCGGCCAGTATTAATACCCCTAAATACTGAAAAAAGGTAACCAACCTCTAGCAATGCGATATACACAATGTTGTATTACGAGTACAATAGAATGGGCACGTAAAAAATAACTAATAATACTAATTTAAATAAAAATATTACCCCCATCAAGATATAGCTCAATCGATTCTACTCTCGATTCTGAACAAACTGTTTTCAGGTTTTTAGTGTTAAGTGAAACACGGTGTATATGATCCGCAGACTCCACATTTATCGGTGAACTTGGTGCGCAAGGAACTGTTTCCAACCAAAATTAATAACCAGCATCCCACCAACATCGTCAGCACTACAAAACATACGCTCCTTGTCGTATAACAAGCAAACCATCTCGAAACGTAGACTAAGTAGACGAGAAGCAGAAAATAAGTTATTTTATACATAGATATTTCTGTAACCCCCTACAGAAGTTGTCGAAAATTATTTCTGGAGTCCTCGGAAAGGACAATTGCTATTAATACAAATGTTATGTTATGTACTCGAAACCGACGAGCTTGTATGAGAAACGTTATGAAAGTGTGTGAAGCGAAAGTGATTTGTCAGGATCGTAGTAAATGGAAATCCGTGATCTCTGCCTACCCCTCTGGGAAACAGGTGTGATTGTATGTATGTATGTATGTTATGTGCAAGTTCTTTTACGTATTAAAATAAAAATTATGACCATCAAAGTTTACGGGGGTTATCTAAATATACCTAAACTCGGAATAAAATACTAATAATGTATATAAATACTAAAAACATTGATTCTGAATAGTAATATAGTAAGTTGTGACCAAAATAAATAATCAGTCTTGCGTGTATAGCGGTACGAGACTTCTTTCAAACCCGCGCGGTTCATTTGCAATGCGTATAGTTCAAAAACTACGGAACGGATTTTAACGTTTTTTGTTTTATTTTGCAGATGATATTATCAGATTTTATTGCAATAAATAAAAATGTGACCATATCGTAGAAAAACTATTTGTAAATTTCGTGAGAATAAAAAAAAAAAAATTGAAAATTTCATATTTCTCTTATTATTCGGCCGCCATCTTTAATTTTTTTTAATGATTTTAATTTTTATATGAATAAATGTTTTAATACAAACTGATAGCCACCCCAACCATTAAAATCGGTGCAGCCGTTATGATTCCAATTTTTTTTACATCATGTGCGAAAACGTCTTTCAAATCCGCGCGCTCCATTTGAAATGGGTATAGTTCAAAAACTACTCAACGGATTTTCATGATTTTTATTTTATTGTGTAGATAATATTATCAGGTTTAATTTAAATACATACAAATGTGGCCATATCATAGAAAATTTATTGGTAAATTTCACGATAATGAAAAAAAAAGTTTGAAAATTTCATATTTTTCTTATTTTTCGGCCGCCATCTTATTTTTTTTATGATTTTATTTTTTTGTATTAATAAGCGCTTTAATACAAACTGATTGACATCCCAACCATCAAAATCGGTGCAGCCGTTATGATTCTATAAATTTTTAAAAATATGCGGCCGCCATTTTGGAAAATGTCCGCCATCTTGAATTCTAGTGGATGCAAATCGTGTTTCCTCGGATGAAATCATTTGTATTGGTCCCTAGTATCACTGTGAAAAGTGGCTTGCTTTCTGCATAAAATGCAGTTTTTTTCCGTAAGCCCTATGACTAATAGAGACATTACCATTTGCTGGTACGACAAAACACAAATTATTGGCACATGATTTGTAAAATGATTATTGAACATGAACATGTCACAAATTGTCTGTATTCAATCTAATAAAAAATAAAACGTTGACGTCTACCTACCTAACTATATGACAATGTGCCATAAATTCAATGCAATAATAAAATCCACACATCAGGATGTGTCATAAAATCTTACGAGTAACCTCGCAGAACATGTAAGCAACAGTACTATCTACCGACAATAAAACTGCGATTTTGTGATCTTTCCGCACTTCCTCATGCATAATTGCTCGTCTCACATTTAGTCACTGATGTGTGCGGATCTGCGGAATGTAGTTTCTAATTCTGTGGGCCTAGTGAAAAGGGGTATAACTCAAATTGACTCGGTGAAAAAGGTCACAAGTCCGAGATGGGACTTGTGCCCTTTTTCACCGAGTCAATTTGAGTTATACCCTTTTTCACTAGGCCCACAGAATTATACCAGTTTGTTCCGACTTCAATTAATTTATTTTAAAATCATAATTAATTGATAAAACTGCTATTTTTCCAGAAACATTTTGTCGGCATCGATGCTATTAACCGTCATAACTTTTCTATATATTAAAATACTAATTAAATGCTCATTTATAAGGTAAATATTGACGTCGCCCGATTAAACTTCCCAGACTTGATTTGGTTATTTCGATACCTAACTGTAATTATCACAAAGTGGAAATTGATATTTGTAATTTTCCGAACTGCTGTTTACACTTACATAAAAGGGGACAATTTGTATAGTTTTTTTTATACAAATATATGTACATTTTGATTACTCTTATAGGTATATACATAATTGTATATTATTGAGCTGTTGGTTACAACTAAGCTTGGCTACGGCAGATTGTCAAGGTTTATGTATCATTTTATTTTAAACATATTCTTTAGGGTTTATATAACATTTCCACGACCATTTGATTCGCTAACCCAAGCCATCGCATATCGTCACTACTTTGAAAAAAAAACTCGTATCTTGTGTCATGGAATGAAAAATGTAGTTAACTATGTATGAGGTGCATATGGAGTTACTGCGTTTCGACTTTGAGTAGCAGTGTGCGATACGAGATTTTTTCAAAGTATTGACGAATGCCGTATTTAAATTTCCCATTTTCATTTATATAAAGTGTTTGAAATGAAAGACGTCAAACGAGAAACTGGCAACGCTGAAATCGTTTGAAAGTCCTTTGATGTCATAAACATGAACTCGACGAGATGTTCTTATGAAAAGCTTTAATCTGGTTGACAGGTCATTTCAGGAGTTGAATACAGTACTGGTATCTTACGTAGGTACCTGTACTTTGTATATTATGTATTTTCAAGGGCATTGAAAATTGAACCTTGGCTCATTATGATGTGTGGTTTTTAATAACGTACCGAATTAAGAATATGATTTCCGGACTGAAATATATATCTAAACGACAAACCCCTCTGATGACGGGTTTTTCTTCCGTGTATGATATCTATTTCTTTTTATAGTGTAGACTGAGGACCAAAAAAAAAATTATAAAATAGTTTGATTTGTTCCCTAATTGAATATGATTTCCGATAAAACACGTGTAGTTAATAAGTACTTGCTAATCCTGCCGCTTAATACGTATAATAATATTTTCCAAAAAGAACCGGTTAGGGCACCGGTTCCAATAATATAAATTATGCGAATGGTATAAAAGAGTAAACAACTCTACCGGTTTGTGCTAGTACCATTTTGCAGTTGCTATTGTGGTTAAATTGGACCTTTGATAGTGACACATAAAATTTATAACATAATCATATTAAGTGGATAGAATAATGGTTGTACAACATATATACTGAAAATTATGACAAATAGGTTTTGAACCAATTGCAATGAAATACAAAAACCCATTTTTTACAAGCTTTTATATTACTCATCAATCTTCCAAAACCTACATCTTTAAAAAAGTACTTTGCAAAGTACATACACAAATTACACAACCTAAGCTTATAACATGTAGGTTTCTTGACAAAGGTCTCAAACATTCGTATCGGAAGGTTCGGGAAGGGCTCGCTCAAACACTCAAGATACGGTCTACGAGTGCTTTTATGTAATCGTGTTCATTCGATCTTTCCAGAATAATATCCACTTGCAGTAAAAATATAGGAACTTACGTACGTTAGAATTTGACCTAATGGTGTCCCACACTGGGCTGTTATAAATGTTATATACTTATATAACATGGTGTGACAGGGACAGCGTCTCCTCTCCTGCCTGTCTATAACTGGGGTCCCTGTGTAATAACATTTTTTTTTTGTTTTTTTTTTTATTTGTGTGGGAGCACCATAATAGCTGGCTGGTGGCAATCTGGCAAATTCTATTCTAGTCTGGAGTGTGACTTGACCTCTATTGTCTATGTTATTATACCTACCTAGTTGATTCTAGGTATATTGTGTGAATTGTGTCTAATATAAGATGGTTAAAGAATTAGCAAATTTAACGATTTTTTTTTGAACAACTTGAATAGAAATGTCGTCGTCGGCGTCGTTCGCATTTAAGCTTATATAGAATGAAATTTAAAGTAGAAAAACATACTACCTTGAGTGAGACTTGAACTCTTGATCTAGGGGACGTAAGTTCAAGTCTAACTCAAGTATTTTTTCCGCTTTTAAATGTTACAGACTAGTCAGTCAAATTACATATTGCATACACTTTAGTATTAATTGAATCTTATCCACCTTTAGTTTTGAACACATACTAGTAGATCAGGTTTACCTTATTAACTTTCTTTATTCTAACGTAGTAAAACTGAGTGGTGGAATTATTTAAAAACATTAATACCTAATATACCTATTGCATAAGAACCATTTATAGTTGCTTCAACTTCAAAATACATTGAAAGCTCGATATAGTGCGCTCATTGAACCCAGTCCATCGCATATCTTAATTTCAATTGCAGTGACATAATGATATAATTAAAATATCGCACGCTTGCCAACACAACTAATATTATAAGAAAAGTAAGAACTATATGTATAATTAATATGTAGCATGACGCATCGCGAAGGGATAGATTATGTGCTGTGATATGTAAAACGCATTTATGAATGAATTGATTGGTCCAGCAATATAAGATGTCGCAGTAGTACCCGGAAATGCAATGATGTATATGAGAAAAAAAAACTTATATTTGTAATTACATAATATCACACAACAAGTCAATAGTTCCAAAGTAATTATTAAGTAGTAATTTGCTTTGCGTCGGATCCATGGAAACACAACATAATAACCCTTATACGTACCTTCGAGATAAATTGTAATAAGACATCTAAAAATAGTTTGCGGCGGAACCATCGAACGAAACACGACACAGTAAGCCAGTATGTAGGAGACCTATAGACCTTCAAGATCAGCTGTAATAAGACATAAATGCCCCTATAATTAAACGTTCGTGGTCTGTAATTGGTCGTCAACTAATAAGAGTAATAAGAAGTAATATGATAGCATCCCGCGCTTGTGCAACTCCACTTTCTAACAGACGGTCCCACTCGGTCAGTTGGACACCAGTGACGTAATGTTTACACGTTACTTAACTTTGTTTGATAAAAGTGCTTACTTTGCATCGTAACCCTGATTCGGAGCTAAGATTTTATATGTGAATGGAGTTAAATATTGTGGCAATCGTGGAAAGGTGGGATTATGGGATATTTGACCTTTTGCTCCCCGTTGTTCATAACTATGTATGTACCTAATTATAATTTTGTGCCTTGTGCTGTCACCAGCATAAATATGTGATGATTTATGTACCTTGTCGCTTTTAATCGTTTGACAATTTCATATGACATCAAAGGTACAAAAATTATCACTTATTTACGCCGGTGACTGAGCTGGTACCTACTGACGTAGGTATGAATATAATTACTTGAATAGAGTTACTTAACTAGAGTTTCTGATATAATAGGAAAGATAATGAATTAGAAAAAAATATAACTAAACAGAACTAAGTGCGTGAGAAATTCACACCAAGATTATCAAGGTTAATCAAGACAAGTGCTTTTCCGAGAAATAAGTGCACTTGTCAATGTTATAAAATTTAGCTATTCAAGGACTACTAGGAAGAACCTTTAAAAAAGAGAAAACGGTCATGAATGCTGAAAAGGCCTCTACGAAATTGTCCTGATTAAGTAATGCATCTTTTAGTCCTCTTGGTCTTTCATTGACGCTGAAATGTGAAAACAAATATGGGAAAACCTACGGAAATATTAAACTCGACGCGTAGCGATAACGGGAGCCAAGGTTTAAGGAAAAAGTGGACGAATTAGTTAACATGTTAAGTTAACGGCATTGGTAGTTGAGTCAATTCCATCATCAAAAATCATATTTGTCGATTTTTACTTAAGGTTTTTTTGGACATTGTACCGATACGATACATCATATCCATAGTATTTATCTATAAAAAAGGAAATACAATTTTAATAATTTCACTGACTTCGTTTACCTTCACACTAACCTCGATGTAACCAATCATGTATTTTTCCATTTTCATTTTAAAAACTTGTTTTATTTACGTTTTTCGGCTCAATGCACGAAAATATTTTAAAATGAAATTTACATTTTACATCTATTATTACTGGAAGATATTTGCTATTAGTTATACCCAATGAGCGTTGTTGAGTCTGAACCTGTACACTCCTTTTTTGAAAATCCCCATAATGCACCCTCTCGGGAAAGCCTCTGTAGGAAACTCATTCCGCAACCGGCGTCCGCGAGAGAAAATGCGTCATAATTTCATAGCATTTTGTTGCACGCTATGCAGAATTGCATAGTTAGCTTAGACATACTATCACAGTTATCAGTAATGCACACAATCACGTTCCCAGGCAGTCAAGCGCGAGCCTCCTGTCACACGCCATCGCATGTTGACAAAGAACCATTCTTGGGAACACGCAGCCATTATACGAGAATGTACTAAATTGAGATTTGGGCACGTGGCATTGTCTCAATACCTATATAATATGTGGTTCGCATTATACATATTTTAGTAATTTTTAAAATCAATGGCTTTTGAAAGGAGTTTATCTACACATCCCAGACTAAAATATTCCATAAATTTGTAGTAACTGATTTTGGACATTCATTTCATACCTTCAATTATAATTGATTTTTAGACAAAATTGCAATCGAAAATGACTATAATTTCTCGGAATATGCGTTTCTTAAGCTTCTCACTAGTTCTCACTTAGTCGTAACGTAAGAAGCGAAAAACAGCGACTATAATTTAGTATCATTAAGTGGATAACCCAGTGATTATAATGAGTCAGCCCCTCATTTCGGTTAGCCAGATATTTTTGGCGGTTGTCGAACTAGTATTCATCAAAACGTTTCATGCGGCTTTATAATGGAGATTAGAATATAACTGACACCTGCTTTTCACCATTCGGACACGGTCACCGCCGGCTCAACGCCTGTCGATTTCACGGCCCGGTACCGGTAATGGACTCTTGCGGTTACCACGAATGGTCCGACTGAAATGAGACGGCGAGCATACCGCGACGTATATCGAAACAAGGGAAAATATGGGTTAAAATACCATTTATATAAAATATTCAAATATGAATTTTGCTGTTATTAATTCTTTTAGTAGCTTTGTTGCGTCGTTTGGTGGGCCAAGATGCCAATCGTACCTATTATATATCGGTAAACGCTTAACGCAAGGTGAAAATGTATCGGAATGTCAGAAAAGTTACGTGACTCTTTTCATTCTTTATTTAAATTTCAATTAGAATTTCCCATAACAGGTTAACGTTAGCTATCTGGCATGTACGGATAATGTCTACGTATTAGCACAGATTAATAATAAGTTACTAAAGTATTAGCGTCATATTTCGTATCTCTCAATCACAGTATGGTGTTAAAACATACTTTATAATTTATTATTAGATGTAATGACCTCGGAACCACGAGAAGATAACACCTCTCGCATTTTAGCCGCAATCTGTATTATACAATGTGCGAATATTGTTTTATCAGTTGTCATGCAAAATGTATGCAAATATGTGTTTATTCAAAACTATCCACGATACCTACATATACCTATCACACGTGTATGATTTAAAAGTACTAGTTGATACAAGGCAGACGATATAATTATGCATATATTTTTACGGCACAAGAGTTACGAAGGCATCCATATTAAATACATATAAAGGGCAACCTCGTTAGTGAACTATTCATGGACACGTGCGTTGTTATATTTCAAAATATCACCGATATTTTAAAAATATGCAGAAGCGACATTTCAGGAATTTTACAGTAAATAATGTTGAATGCTATCAGATCTTGTAAAGGTTTTCATCTTCCTTTTGTTAACTTTTGTCACCAGATAAGTAAAAATAAAAGTCGAAATTTCGTTGAAAGAAAATGCGGTATTTCATGACACGAAAATGGAAAGTACAATGAATTGTTTGGGCCAACATTTTCTTATAACAAAATTCTGCTATTTTCAGCTTTTATGTCACAAAAGTCCGGAAGAGGTATTTGAGTCTGTTTACAAGCATAAAGCCACATCCGGCGAGTCGGCGTCGTTGCGTGGGCGGCTGCCCGGCTATGAAATATTTACAAATCTTGGAAATTATGTAACATTTGTAACAATGTCATAATGATTTGAATATACAGAGATATGTAAGAGGATGTGCATTGTGCACGGTAAAAAAATGACCGAAACCTGATTTTGTAAAAGTATACTTAAGATTGCATGTGACATCTACATACAGGTACTCGACAGACTCGACAGTGTACCTATGGATGTCACTTTCAATCTATATAAAATGAAAAATCAAAACATGCGACAGAAGCATATCAGTTATCGGGTATTAGCGCGTCGAGCATTGGTTCTTACCTTATATTTAGTTACCTCAGTTTTCTTTTGATTGACAGAACAATATAGGGTTTTAAACAAAGATGTCGATATTATGTAATAGGATTGTAATCTTAAAATTAAGATTCCTTAGTAAAGTCAGGCCACGATAAGACGGCACCGACTAAATAATACGCTAAATAGCCCTGTCTCTCCAAGGGTTAAGTAAACTTCATGATTTTGGGCACTTTTATGAATAAGATACTTTAAACCTAAATTTTGCTCGTAGCTATTCTAATTATTTTAAGCCTTTATGCTGGGACAAGAAGGTAAAACAGGCGAAAATCTCGAAATACCTACTGTGTGTTTAGGACCGGAGGACATCACAAAGGAATACCTTCGGCGAAAATAAACAAATTGCGAACTCAAACGGAGCTTTCTCTGTCGGCACGCCGGCGATAGGAGACGGCCTAGCCAACGCGGCAATCGTCTGCGCTACGATAAGTGCAAGGCCTAAGTGGACGGTGGGAGCGGAGCGTTCGGAGGGGCGTGCAGCGGAGCGGGCGAACGTGCGTAACGGCTCACCCTAACGGCCATACGCGAGACACAGCGATGGGACTTTTCATTCGCACGTATGGCTGCCGCTCACCGCTGTCGCGCTTAGACCAATGTCGTGGCTGGGCCGTTAGGCCTGATTTAGACGACGTGCGAACTCGCATGCGATTTTAGTTACATTGCGGGCTGTTGAGGTTACATGCAATTTTGCACAGTCATCAAATACCGCAATGTAATAAAACTCGTATGCGAGTTCTCGTGCCGTCTAAATAGGCCCTAATATGCAACGTCGACTCAGTACACTTGTAATACTTGTAGGAGCTTTAATTGTTTGACATGCACGCCTCATATACGCGTGCACTCAGGCATTACACTAAGGAAAGCACAGATGGCATTATACCATAGATCAAGCAAGCGTATCTACATAGCGTGTCAAATGAACTCAGTAAAATCCACTGAGTTGTCCGTTTTTAATCGCAGCTTGCAGCTTTCGGTCGTAAATTTTTGTAAGTTGAAGTCAAGAAAAACATTAAAAATGCCCCGTTACGTGATATTTAATTGAACAACACAAAAATTATGAACACTCAAGGGCCTGAGACATATTTAAAATCACAGGGTGTGGCGAAGTAACAACTCACGGTACGAAACGAAATAGTAGATATCATCTCTATCGCTCTTGCATATTGGCGCGACAGACAAATAATCAACGTTTCGTTTTCGTTTCGTCGGTGAAATGCCAGCTACGGGGCAGGCAAAACAACCGGTACAAAATCGGAGGGCAAATGATAACTTGATTTTTTTTCCATGTTTTACAATGTTTTCATCATTAAATAGAGTGTCCACCTGTTATATATGGTAGGCGTGTTTAGGGGATACATGTAGAATTCAACATCATAGTGTAATAATGGAAAAAATGGATTAGTTACTATTGCCCCTGTCGAGATTTGCCCCGCTGTACCTTATCCAAATCTAGTTCTGTGAAGGAAAGGCTGTCATATACAGTCTGGCAAAGAAGAGAAGATAACAAAAACTGGCAACATTGTAGTGTCATCCCTTTCAAATCAAAAATCAATATGCGTGAGTAAACTTTACTACGATGTTGCCACTTTTTAATTTCTAATCTTTTTTGCCAAGCTCTATGTCTTCCAATTATGCATTAATATTTGGGCAGACGGCCTTGATGACCTGGGTAATGACCTGGTAATAGTCATTCGTGTGATGGCCGTAGACTTGTCCTGAGTCATGGATGTTTACAAATACAAAGCTTACCTTGGGATTTGGTGAGTTATGTAAGAATGTCCCTATTATACTGCATATTATAACTAACTTTTTTTTTAAATTAAATTATTGGGTCAAAGAGACGCTCAGCTGTTTTGTTATGCAGACAATTGTCGTGTTGGCTAGGCCTCCAGGACTAATTCAGTGGAGTGGCTCGTCGATTTCCACTTTTGCTTGTTTGTCTCGGTTTTCTAGAACTTTTGTCACTCTGACCACTCGATATTGGATGAAAATATTGTTGAATAAATAGAAAAATAATTTAATAGAATAGAATTCATTTATTCGCAACCACACACAATAAGAGGAAAATTATACAAGCAAAAAGACATAATATAATTTCGTTAGTATTAGTAAGGCATTCAAAAATAATATGTCGTATTAAGATCCTAACAGATAATTTTATAAAATCAATGACGAATATATAATAGGTACGATTATTTCACGCCACAACTGTCGATATGCTTCTTTTCATAGCATTCTTACTTTTCTTCTTAAAAATAATCCTATTCCTGCATATTTCCATCTTCTATGGTTATTATTGCAAAGCCTGACCGAATATATGACTATTGTTAGGAAGGCGCTGTTGTTGTTGTCGCAGGGAAATGGCCAAAACAGAGATTTGATCAAATCACGCAAGATAGCGAAATAGCGAATCCATTTCATCATTTCTCTAGAAAATTTCAGTCATTTGACTATTTCCCTGACTCTGTTTAGTGAAATCACAAAATCGGCCAATAGACAAGCCACGTTTCGTCATTTCACTAGATTTGTTCAGGGATTTGATACAATCCCTGAACCACGACAGTAAGTTGACGAAACGAACTCAAAAAGACAATTTCTTTTAACATTTCGCTAAACAAATTTGGGGAAATGATAAAGTCTCAACTGAAATATGGTATACATATAATTAATATGGCGATTTGATCAAATCTGAACAGGTTTCGTCGCGAAATGATTTGACTTTATAAGCTCGTTTGTCAATTTACTGTTGTGGTTCAGGGATTTTATTTGAGTGAAATGACAAAACGTGGCATGTCTATTGGCCGATTTTGTGATTTTTGATCAAATGACTGAAATTTCTGAAATTATAAAATGGCCATTTGACATCCTGCGTGATTTGATATCCCTTAGAGATTTGATCAAACCTCTGTTTTGGCCATTTCCCTGCGACATATATATTTCTGGTCAGGTGCCGTAGCCGAATGGCATTTCTGCGACGCGAAACGAAAACGAAACGCCGCGAAAGGTAGTCTGGCTCTGTCGCGCCAATACGCACGAACGATAGAGATAGCGTTTCGTTTCGTGAGAATTTAGTGAGCGTTTGTGCCATTCGGTTACGCCCCAGGCTTTACTGTAAGCTCATACTAAAAAAACGAAGTCACGGCAAGGCAGTAAAAAATAGTATGCGTTTTATCTTAATTTGATACTACTATTTAATTAATTATACTGATTTACTTTATCTACGCATTTCACGCTCACACTTAACCAATAAGACCAGTAGTAAAAATAATAATTCCTCAGTTATTAATTATTAATACTTCAGCAAGTTGATAGCGTAATTAAATTATAATTTTTTCACGCTAGAAATGCCATAGCTATTTTTTTAGCTAAGTTTTTGTTGTTTCTGTCAAAGTGATAACTTTAAAGACCTTACTTAGTCATTTGTGGCTTTGCATGTCAATGGCCTTTTATTAGAATTTCTGTTGTTTTTTTTTTCTGGAAAGGTAGATATTGCACTAGAAGCGCAAGGACCCATTAGGCATGGAAAGACACATACACGTGCGCAGTAGTTCGTCCTCGAAGAGTCAAAAACCTATGTAAACCTGCAAGAGCTGTTATGGTAATTGGTATCATATAAGTATGCAAATGATGGTTTATACCAGCTTATCTTACATAAATTAATAGTAATCACAATAAACATGAGTAGATAGATATATGACCCTTCAATTTTAGTGAGCCTTGAAGCACTCGGACGATTCATTTGATTTTTCTGTACGAGGCGTCTTCTGGGCGAGCTCACTCCATCGTAGGCCACGTCTTTGCCTTTGGCAAGTCTGTGGCCAAGAGTAAACCCATTTATAATTTAAAAAAAAACTAGTTTTAATGTTACGTCAGATACGATTAGACTACCATAATTTATTATACTCAGAGCAACACTATGAATTTTCTTTACAAGTGATAATCTTGTCCCAGTGTTTGTCTTATCCCGCTTTAATAAGTACCTACTTATAAGAAAAAAAAAGGCGCCTCAGAACTTTAACCTTTTGTTTACATATGCGCCAAATAGATACGAATTTCGTTCGAGCACTTATCTTCTCCGAGTTTCATAGTTTATCATATTTATCAGAATTCAATAACAGACCATACAAATAAATGCTGATCACATTCATCAAATACCTACATGTATAACTCCGTATAGACAGATAAAGGCTAAGAAGAAAACGTACCATGGAACTATCAAATCAAGAGAAATGTGCGGTCGTTACACTTTACACTTTATGTTGATTATCATCAGCTAGGTGGATTTGACAATTTTTATACATACTGTTCAAAAGTTTTAAGCCTATCGAGAGATGGCTGTCTATGCACTACACAGTTTACTTTGACAGTAATTCTCGATAATTATCGTCACTAGGTCACTACTTTGAGAGAATATCTCGCATTGGAGTTACTGCTTCTTAACTTTGAATAGCATTGTGAGATTTTTTCAAAGTATTGACTATAATCTCCTTCCTCCTTTTGACATTCATTAAATCAAACGTACCTACTTACCTACTGCACCGTGATATAATGATGCAATTTCATAGATAACAATTTCACGGGCACTCGGAACTGATTATGAAAGTTCCTAGTCCATGTGAACTGTTATGCATTTTCGTGGCCTCGTTCCGCCGATCGCTGCTATTCTTAACTTTACAGCTAGATTGGCCTGTGGTTAGAAACTAAAGTTTCTTCAAGGTAACCTTATAAAATAGGAGTAAGTAGGCAATTGACATATCAATATGTTGGGACGTCCAACACAAACTTTGTTTTCATACTTTAAAAGTGTTTCCGTACCACCAAGAAGCCCTTTTCTTATCCTAGGAGTATGTCTACACAGAACAGCTCTTAAGATGACTTCGGCATTGATTTTTCGAACAGGATGTATGACTATCATTCCTGTACGTATTAATGTTTAAGTGTGTTTCACCCGCCCATAAAATAATGTATGTATTAAAATTCTGTAGTCTTCGAAGTATGTATTACCCATGCTGATATTTAATATACCTCTTTAACATCAAAGAACAGCATTCTGCGGTTCTTACATAATTTTTACGACACAACGTTTCTTTTTTCAGTACGATACTAAAAGTAAATGCTGAGCAAAAAAATTAAGAGACGTACAGAGTCCTAAAAGATATGATTTTAAATATTCAAAAACGACGTCAAAAATAAGGCAAATTTAAAACTAAATATACGATAAACTAACTCCGCCACTAAGGAGAATGAAATGTATAAAATTAAATATGGCTTCATCAATGAATATATATTAGTAGGAAGGTATACAAATTTTCTAATGATAAAATGCGCTGCATGAGTAAAATCATAAACATGATAAACAATGTAATGCTCTCACGTACATAAACAAATATCATACGATGAATTGTATGAGGTGACGCACGTCGTATAATTGCATATTATGGAACACGCGGATCCTTAACTAGTATAACTACATAAATATATAATGGTGTATGACAAAGATAATATAACTCCGTATAAGAAAAATAAAGTCTAAGAATAAACATATTACATTTAAACCAAACAAAAATGGATGCTAGTTTACCTCTAGATGGCGCTAATATTCATTTAAACACATTAGTCAAATCGTCTTGTGGTTCTAAACGTTGTATTGTAACCCTGTGTTGAGAGATGACAGGCAATGTAAGTTACTACAAATTTTGCTTTGACAAAAATCCTTCATAGGTATCACTTCTCTTGGTGTATGATAAATATGCAATATTCACGGTCGAGCTCGGTGCTAGTATGCTGACCTCTTATCTCCATTATGTGTTTATGTAGTATTTTGCATCATTGAGACAGGAAGTAACTAAATTGTCCACCAAGTCGTTATGACGAAAGCGGAGGACCTGAGCGAAATCGCATTTTTAATATTATTATACAAGATCAAACTCAAGCTCAGTGAATATTAAGGTAACGGACCCAATCATGGACAGTTTAATAAAAAAATTCGCCCGTTTTTGATATTTCACTGTTAAATGTAAAAATTGTACCGCTAAGCGTGTCAAATCTTGAATGTCCTATCCTTCTTTTACATTTCAAGCGTATTGCAGAATAGATACTCCTATTGGTTTCTTCATAGTTAACATTAAATGTCTCTGATAATGATATATCCAGTGTATTTTATTTACTCTAAAAAGAACTTAAGCTATTACGTAATTAAATATTATTAATAACCTCGAGTGGTCATTCCGAATCCCTACTACTTATATCTAAATAGCCCTAGTCATGTCCCATTTGACATTGTACGACTTTGTTTGACTTTTGGGTTAATGTTATTTTCTCATGAAACAAGACGAAGAAACAACACGAGGAGTGATGACACTTTGGCTTGATAATTGTCACAGAGAACCTCCTATAGAGTAGAAATCTTGTATATTTTGTTCGCGATACGAGTCACCAGTGTTTGGGGTGCGAGGAGCGGGCGGGGAATGTGTTAAGCGCGCTGTGATTGGCCGTTTCAAGGACGGCGGGCAGTCGCGCCAGATGAAAAGGGACAGAACAGAAGTATGACTGTCCCTCTACTGACGCGTAAGTGGCCAATGTAAGTTGACCTATGCCGGCTCTGAATAAATTATAAATATGACTTATTTGTGGAATGTAATGCCGTCTGTTTTTAAATTTGAGCTTCTTGTTACCTTTCCACACCATTTCACACTACAGGTGGACATCTTTAAGGCATCAAAATACCCTTTTCCAATTTTTTAGTGCGAAAAACACGCGCTGCTTTCGGGTCTGTTACTTGGTCGATACTGATCGGGCACGGCGAGCGCCCGCGCTTATATCAGTGCAAATACTAGGAAGGCTGGCGACCGCGAGACGTCTTGTAATGGATGTCTATAGGGGTTGGTCTGTGATAATTGTTCGTTAATTCTAAGACACCTTTAAAAAATTGGGGTATTTTTGACGCATTTTCGTTCTTTTTCGAGCAGGGTTCACAAAGTTAACTGGACTTCGACCTATTTGACAAAAATTCCAAATTTTGTCTTTCTAGTACCGAAATGGCTTAGAACGGGGCATGCAATGTTATTGATAACGCTCAAATGGCCTAATATTTTGAGAGCCACTTCCTAGCGACAGACAATCGCGATCCATAATTTGGAGTCCTTCTATGTCCACGTAGAAAATCTCGACAGAAAAGGTACCTATTCTCTACACTAACTGACAGCGGGATATAGACCGTGATTAGTTGATTACCTTTTCTATTTTTGACGAACTCCCGATGCGACACAGTTACAATATTCTGCAACAGGAAAATAGTCTCACTGTATTCTCACTTTCTCAAAATTGACAACTAAGCTCTTATCTCTTTTGTTTCCAGTTTCATCGAGGCCGACAAAGTGTCCGGTTTCTGGACGTGGATGTTCGTGCTGTCCAAAGTACCGGAGCTGGGCGACACGGTGTTCATAGTCCTGCGCAAGAAGCCGCTCATCTTCCTGCACTGGTACCACCACATCACGGTGCTGCTGTACTCCTGGTTCTCGTTCACGGAGTTCACCTCCTCGGCGCGCTGGTTCGTCGTTATGAACTATTGTGTGCACAGGTTAGTACAGGCTATCCCTAATGTATAGTTAGTATTAGTACTGGCACCTAAGATAGCTCGGGTCTTCAGCTATCCCACTTTAAAATAATATGACAGACGGACGGACAGAGCGGCACCATAAGGGTACCTTTTGTACCTTTTTGGTACGGAACCTTAAAAAAAATATACTTTTATGTGTTCGTTCGTGAGCACCACAAACAAAACTGCATGTACTTCCTCCTAAAATACCTTTCTACAGATATCAGCTTCTCCAGAAAATAGAACGGCAAGCGGTTAAAATTAAAACTATTCTGCGGGCTTAGCACACTAGTTCGATAAACTTTATCGCATCTGTGCGTCCCTATCGCACTTACAAATAGTGCGAAAAGGACGGCATGGCGTTATATCGTTTATCACGCGACCATACTTGCCTGCCTAGCTAAGGCTCATCGTTATTTTTATTTTTCTCATTTTTAATATAGACTTGCCGTTTTGTTTACGGTAGGTAGGTAGGTACCAGTGGCGGGGCGTGAACATTTTCGTTGGTAAAGCCGGAGGGGTTTTTGGCATCTGTTTTGTATGGACTTCTAACAGATACTAGATAATTTTAGGGAACCCGTTGGGAATCGATTTGTATCGACGCTCCGCCACTGGTAGGTACTAACCGACCGTGGACACATACGCTCATTTCCACTTAAAGTATGATTTTGAAAGTGCAAAAGCTTAAGAACTGGGACTTTATAGTTACAATAGTAGAATAGATAGGCTAGTTTCCTATACTTACTTAAAATAAAATATTTTATGCAGTACACGAAATAAAGCACTACATAATTAGAAGAAAAATATGGACAGTTATGTTTTAACATAATTTCTATTTCATAAGTCAAAGAGAAAGATATTAAAGTAAATTAATTGACCGTGACTTCACTCCTCAGTATTTCATAGTACAGATGTAGTGCGAAAAGGGTTTCCTTCGTATTTTTCCGGAAACGTTCGTATTTGTCATGCTAGTGCAGTCAATGTGAGTACAACTTGTACCGGGACTGACTGAAATAGCATGACACGTTCGTACGTTTCCGTAACAATACGAAGGCAAATCTTTTCGCACTACATCTGTAATTCCATATTAGCAAATCGGTTTCACAGTTCTTAAAAAGATGCTGATTTGACTAGTAGGAAACTATAAAACTCCCGTGAGACTCATACATATTTAAAAATATTTTAAGCGGGTTACTCACGTATTAAGTCGATATAGCGTTCGACATGTTTCGGCTCAATTTCGAGAGCCTTTCTCAAGAGTAGCGACACCCCGCCTTTACATGTTTGTATGCGTCGCGCTCTCGACATGTAAAGGCGGGGTGTCGCTACTCTTGAGAAAGGCTCTCGAAATTGAGCCGAAACATGTCGAACGCTATATCGACTTAATACGTGAGTAACCCGCTTAAAATATTTTTAAATAAGTAGGAAACTAGCCTATTGTATTGTATTTGAAATAAACGTTGCGTGTCATCTACACATTTTTTCTAGTATAGTATAGTAAGTCTATTATAACATTAATAACTAGCTAGTTCTTCACACGCGATACATATCTCCGCTACGAGAGATCTGGGTTTTTATTATATTGTTCATTGTTATTTAAAAATAGGTCAGTGGTTTCAACAGGATAAATATTAATAATATAATTAAAGCTAATAAAAAGCGTAATCGGTGCGTCTTTATTTTAGCCAATAAACATGCAATGGTATCTATCTTAAACGATTTCGTTCAATTTCATTCGTCAACATCGTGCGTATCACCCATTTCCATTTCTCAAAACGGAAAGTTACAAGCGGAAGTCTATTTCCAACTTGTCATAATAGGCATTGAGTACCACTTGTAAATTGTAACTTGTATCTTCGAGAAACGGGCCTCTGATAGTTGATACTGTTTGTAAACAAATATACCAGCTGTATTAAGTTACATAATCTTGCTTTAAAATATACAGGACGAAATTTAAATCGTTAATCGTATTAACATGCTTTTCTTTCTCTATCAACAATTGCCGATCGAATGTCCCGGGACTCCCGGGAGTCGCTTAAAACAGAAATATGAAGGCATTATACATTATTATGATGAGATATCTGTTGATCAATGGATCAAATATTCTGTTCAACAAATTATTCTAATGATACCAGCGCCTCACAGTCACACGCGAGCCTCTTTTCAAAGTCAGATTGTTTTTATGTGTTATTACTAGGGTTTGCTCCCGGGAAATACCGGTACCGAAAGTACCGGGAATTCCCGGGATTTTTGGCCAAGCAAAGAACCGGGAAATCAACTTGAAAAATCCCGGTACTTTCGGTACTTTCGGGAAATATTTTTTAGTGACATTTTGTGCCACAAAATTTATTTATTTCTGTTTATATTATTTAAACAGTTAAAAAATAAACTTAGATACAGTAAATCGCTCTTAATCACTATTTAATAGCGTGTGGCAGTGGCAGCCTTGCAGCCGTAGCCACCGCGATACCCTAGTAGCTAGCCCCACTAGCCAGTTCAGTAGTCGAGTTTTGTATTTTTGGTGAAGGTTTGTTATATTAATTTTTGTATTTATTTTTCCTCTCTCAGTCTTATTTGACTCATTTCTGTGCATGTTATAAAACTGTGTTCGCCAATTTTGCGATAGACTCAAAAACTACTAAACGGATATTTATGTGTTTTTCACCTATGTATGAATAGAGTGATTATTGAGGAATGTTTAAGGTTTTCTTATTATAATTTGATTACTGAAACAAGACTGTGTGTATATATGTGCTAAAAGTCGGCAAAAATCACGCTGCTTAAGAGCTTCAATCGAAACCCTGTCCGTACGTACCGATCGACTTATAACAAAATAATGTATGGTGAAATTGTCGCTCTGATACCTACATAAATGTAGGTCTAGAAAAAAATTCGGCAATGGCTTATGTCTAACTTTTAATGATAACTGCTATAAACATGCTTTTCTTTTAAAGTTAAATGTTTACATATATTGTGATATTACGGTATTCCACAGAAACCAGAAAATGACTAATTTTCTCGAGAACGATCCCTCTGACTAGCAAAAAAATAGTGGTGCACCATTTCAAATGTTTAGTTTACATTCTTTGATTCAAATTACATGTTTGGGGAACTTTGTGAGGTTTTACTGCCGGTCTATAATTAATTATTATATTTCTTTAATAGTATTTGTCTTATTTCTTTTACTAAGCGATTAAACATCTCCCAGTAATGGAAGATCGCTTAATCGGAGCAATGTATTGCAACGGTAACCATTGGTGCCTATGGTTGCCAGATAATCGGGTTTAGGCGGAATTCTTCACGATTTTTTCTTGTTGTTGCACGGTATAATCTCACTATGAAAATGACTATGAAAGAAAAGAGGCAGATAAAATAATACGCCGAGCGAATCCGGTGCGGTTCGGTTATGGTAATATATTAGTAAAGGATGTAAAATGCCAAAAAATATGTTGTTTTATTTGAAAACTCGAAAAAATTAGACCAGTCCCGAAAGTACCGAAAATCCCGGGAAATCCCGGTTCCATATTACTTCGGTACCGAAAATCCCGGTTCTTTAAACCAGTACCGGTACTGCAATCCCTAGTTATTACATTGTCTTACTGGAAATAACTGTAATTGTCGTCATTAAAAGAAAAAAAAAACTGAAATCTAAGAAATGGCATTAACAACTATTAAATACACCAGCACTAAACGCAGGTTGTTATAATAGATGCAATTTATGCAATATATTTAAAAACTGTACTTAGGCTATAAGATTAAGTCAAAAGGTTAAAATATCTTGGTTAACAACAATATGAAATTATTATTATATTATTGATACACTAGCAGCTGATAGCTGATGCGTGTATATCACTGCACTTGTTGTTCTATAGTTAATGTTTATATTTCAGTTTTAAATGTTTATCAAGTCTGTTTTTGAAACTGTTCACTGAGGGAGCACTTATCAAATTGCAGAGCTATTATTAATATTTTTTAAATATGCTCATCATGTCATAAATGACCCAACACAATAAACGGCTCGATTATCCCAAATAAAAATCAGTATGTAATCAGTGTGTAGTAGGTGTTCCCGAGAATATATCAGCGATTAAAATGTAAGTCACCCTTGTTTTGTTATGTTTGCAGCGTGATGTACTCGTACTACGCGCTGGTGAGCATGGGCAAGTACCCGCCCAAGGTGCTGGCCATGACCATCACGGTGCTGCAGCTGACGCAGATGATCGTCGGCTGCGCCATCAACGTGTACGCCCACAACTACATCACCAGCGCCAGCGGCGCCTGCGGCATCAGCCAGTTCAACATCAAACTCTCCATGGCCATGTACTTCTCCTACTTCATCCTCTTCGCCCGCTTCTTCTACAAAGCGTACCTCTCCCCCAAGCCGGGCAAGAAAGCCAAATCCGAACCCGTCGAGAGCCAAACTCCCAGCGCCAAAAAGAACTACAACGAGTACCCTCGGCAACGGAACGGCGTCGTCGCCCACTAGTCATAGCGAGTTGTGATACGTGCTAGGTTATTGTACAGTTCCCGTATGGCTGCAAGGGTACCCGCCGGCTCCACCGCAACATTCACCCACAGCGTGATTCTTTCAATTACATTATTCGGAACAAACAACTTTCAAGTGACGCTAGCGAAACGTCAAACGTTGTGAATAATTTAATAGGTGATTAGGTTGAATAATGCTTCTCATTATTTGCTCATTTTGGTATTAGTTTCTTTTTATATCTAGATTAATTGGAACATAATGTGCGTCTCTCGCACATAGTATAAATATTCAATCAAATTATTCTCTCGGTAATGATGAGACTTTGATATCTACGTGACACCAGTCATAAAAACAGGCACGGTGGTTTAAATTTTAAAGTAGCGAATCGTAGGCAAAATGTAGGTAATTTTTAAAGCTAGGTTGTTGCGTTGCGGCCGGCGGCCCACCGGCCCGGCGCCGGCGCGATACATTCCGCTAGATTGTACAGCCGGCCACTAGACTCTGTCGGTAAACCTAACTAACTTCTAGACCAGAATAAATCGTCATCTATACAAATAAAATAAAAACACCAGATATCCTACCGGTAAGACATTAAAATATGTCGATTGAGAACATATTGACTTAAAAAAGTATGTGTAACTGGTTTCGCGAAGCACAGGCATTTTTTTTATAGTCCATTGTGGGCTGTTTTGTTGACACTCGATCAGATAGGATTACCGACCGCGTCGTGTCGTCTATCGGCTTTAGTGTACGCTTCTGTGAGTAGTGACGCCCTCCCAGAGTGAACTGATGCTTTTAAATGGGTTCTTTTTCTTTGTAACTTTTTTCGACGCTTTTATACATGAATTATATCTCTTGCATTAGGGTGACTGATTGTTGCAGTGGCGTTTAAAGAATATCTGCCACTTTAGAGCATATTTCGCCCGCTCTGTTAAACTTTATAGCGACTTTTACCCCAATTCGTACGGTCCGCTGTTTTCCGACCCATATAAAAGCAGTAGTTTTGTTGTTTATCGTATTTATTACTTAAAGAAAACTGAGTGATTTTAAGGTAATTTATTTGTAAATGGGTTATATACCTCTACATTTAGTAAGGTTATGGTTTCGCTGTGTGACCGTTGTTGTCTAGGTTAGATAACTTTGAATCGCTTGTCAAACAAGCGCACAAAGTGTAAGATTACAATTCCTGCTAGGGGAGTAAGCAATATTAATGTTTGATGAAATTGACAGTGCTTTAGTGGAGGCCTATGAATTAGATGGTCCAGTTCTATAAGAGTTCGCCGCATCTAAAATTACATTCACAACGGTTACAACTTTGAAACTACAATGATTACGCATAGTTTAAACAAAACTCTGAGAACTGAACCATCGGCGTGATCGTGTGCTAGCCACAAATAATTCCAAAAAAAGAACTTCAAATGTCTTTTGGCTTCGCCTCAATACTGAGCAAGCCAGTCGTCATAGAATTGTGCCATGTGGTACAGTCGCCATCAGATATATAAGAGCGCCCGAGGTACTCAAAAATATCTGAACACGCCTCTAACGCCTAGGCAATAGAGGCGTGTTCAGATATTTTTGAGTACCTCGGGCGCTCTTATATATCTGATGGCGACTGTACTGACGCTAGTATGTATAGCGCAACCAATGTGGCTACCATGATTGTATGACTCGATAGCTTAAACGTCACGGAGAATGACATTCAATGCATGTAGAAAGCGAATAGCGTCGCCAAACGGATACTAGAACCAAAAATTAGGTGTACGGCCACGGAATTTAATTTTTGATCCACTTCTAGCCCATTTTTGTAAAATTGTTTATTATCTGTGTGCTTTCGAATAAAAAATATTCTATTCTATTCTATTTTTATTCTGCAAACGCCATAGCTTAACTATGAAATTACAAAACGATTATGGCCCCTAAATGGCTCAATAATTAAAGTCCGTGAGTGTACACATTTTTCATGAAGTTTACGCTATCATTTTAAAACGTCATGGTAAGTGAAACTGTGCGCGGCTTCTGGTCGGAAAATTTAAATTTAAGTGTACCTCATTCGGAACGATGCATCGTTTTAAGCTCGTATCAGAGATTGTATAGGTTTTGTAAGAATGAAGCCAGAGCAGACGTTATACGTAGATTACGTAGCACTAAGGACGTCAGTGATTCTTTAGCATCGTATCTCTTGGGTACATGACATGATTGCTGGAATATTTTGACGCAAGACATTTGATACTTGTTCTTAATCACCAAGACGATTATACCTAAAATAAACGCGGGTTTTTATCCGGATTCTAACGTCACAAAGATGTTGGAAATACATATTTGTTTGTAAATATGCTAATATAATTCCAAGCCAATGCTTATGTTAAGAGCAGAGTAGGTACTACTACAGATTGTTGAGATTGACGTATGGATTTATCAACTTTTTCTTGTTACTCGTGAATTACTATTAAAGGTCTAGTATTTTCGAATTTAAATCAACCAAACTTGCATTCTTAGCTAGTTATAAGGCCGGTCCATAATGGGACTTCTACTAAAGCATGTTTTTGAACAGTAGTATTTGTAGCAAAGCAACTATTGTCTCCGAGCTGACGGTACGGAATTACAACAAGAAATTGTTGATGGACCCATTTTAGTCCTATCTCGTGACGGTTATATAGCTTACGAATATGGAAATATGCTTAGCATGTGGCTCGTGGCAAACAAAAACATAGCATTGCGAAAGATAGTGCTGTTTAGACCTGTGTGCGTGTCGATATTATAAACTAATGTGAGGTTAGCATGAAGTGATGCTAACTTAGACGCACACAAATTAGTTGTAAGCGTTACTAAAAGTCCAAAATAGTTAGTCATTTTACTATTAGTGTTGGAAATTCTGACAATTACGTACTTACATTTGGTCAGACATACGCCCTTAACTAGTGCTTTTGTGGAGATACCTGAATAGTGCAAAATATAAGAATTAACATTCTAAGGCTCTGAAACTTTACCTCTTCTTTAAGGGCGCTGAAATTCTACATACTTGTGATAAGTTATAGACAATTTAAAACACCTCCGGGTTATTCGACCAAATGTAAGGAATCATACCATAGACCCTGTGTCAGTGATATAAATATAATGTTCCCGTCAAGTACATAGTAACGAAAAATAGCATTTGAATTTAGATAATCGTTGTTGATATTTCCCCTGACATCTTACGGGTTTAGACCAGTTTAAAATTGAACTGGATCGCTGTCAAAGAGAAGGAAGACAAAAAATTTGACCTGTAAATGGACTCTTAACTTGGCATCTCTTTTTTGAACACAAAAACATGAGGTAATCTGTATGTGTCTATGTCTATGTCTATAAAACGTCTATTCCATCCGACGACGTCGTTGGCAACATTTGCCCCTAGCTCTAAATGTAGTCGGTTTTCGCCTTCTACTTTTCATTGACGAGATCCAGTTGTACAATAATTTTAGATTAGAAAATGTATTCCCTAAAATGACTTAAATTCGGTTGGCCATTGGACAACCATGTAGTGGTAGGCCTGGTCAATTTCGTCTAGTTCCACTATGCAAGTCACAATTACTAGCTAAGTTCTTAAAAGGTTATAAATAATTTATATTTTGCAGATAGGCTGTTATTTTTCATCGTCCAGTCCATTGTTTTATTTATGGATAGGTGGGTTTAGACATTATTTAGAATATTAAGCTAATATAAATATTTGATTAGGAAATATATTTTATTTGTTATGTATTTTGTTATTACAAACAAATCATAATATGGATTGAACCTTGTTCTGGGTTTATTGTCATTGAAACAAGTAGTGGATATTGTGATGTTTCTTATTTTGTTTTATGACAATTTTATTTTTTTAACTGCCTCGTTAATGAATCATGTATTTTTCAAATATGCAATGCAGTGATCAGAACAAAATGTTTGAATCAGTTGGTTATATTTTGATTACTTTCTAAAATCGATTTTGGTGCCACAATTAAAAACCTGATGAGGTGCAAATTTCAACTAACTTTGACATTCTGGCGTCATTTCAGTACAAAAACAATTTAATTGGGCTGGGTATTATATTATTAACTAAGAATAATTTTCTGATTAAGCGTTTATTACGCACGCTATTCTTTGTCATTAAATTTACTTATTTATCTTATGTACAGGGAAAGTATTGAATATAGATAGACCTTAATAATGTGCCAAAAATAACATAATGGGTAATTAGCTAATTAGCCCATGTATACTTATTTTTGACACTTTGTTCCTGTCTGTATCTACATCTATTCTACTACCTACTAAGCTTTTAACGATTGTACAATTTTAAAATGCGAAAATGCAATTTTTAATAGTATGGAAAGTATGTACCTATTATTGTTCAAACGACTATCACTGTGTAACCGAATATTTCATATACCTATAATGAATAATCAATATTCAGTAAAGACATTGTCATGAACATTTAGCATTTAATTATTTAATTTATATGCGTATTTTTCTCGCATTTACAATGCTGTTGTTGTTCTGCCTAGATTGGACTAGCGGTTACAGTTCCATAGTATTCAATAAAATATTTTTAAAATATATTTTTGTGAAAGTTTTGTGGTTACATTTCTGGAGAAAATATTGTCAGATGTCCATCTACAATCATTCATTTGTATTTTCTGGGCGAATAAAGCGTTAGTGCATTAACATTGATTGACTTTTAATTCTACCATTTATATTTTATTTATATTTTATTATAATAAAGATCGGCCACACCGTCGCCTAAAGCGTTGAAGTACCTACCTACTTCCTGTGTAAGTAAAGATAGGACGCTGAGCACGAGAAACCTAAGTTGATACTCCTGCGCCTAAGAGAATATATTAATAAATTCTAAACGAGATAGAGATAGAAACAGGTAGGACGATGTATGAAATTCCTAGTGTTAGTCCTATCTTTATCAAAATGTATGTCCGACGAACACGCAACGTGTAAACCGAGTCACAAACTTAATTATAGTGGAAAGCTTATTATAAAAAAAAAGTAAATACACTGGCAGAATAAGTCTAAATATTGTCAACTTCATCATGTCATGGCATGTCTCGAAGATAATTTGAAATTAGCGCCTTTTTTTTTAAAAACTTAGGGTGCGCGCCCACGAGCGACATAGGGATCATCCACATATTACGTCACACCAAATTTCAGGTTTTTGGACCCCTCCCCCCCCCCCATGTCACGCTTTTTTGTATCCCTTTAACAGGGATTGTCACATTTAGTATGACCCCTCCCCCCCCCTTACACTGTGACGTAATATATGGATGACGCCCAAAGTTGCTCGGCGACTTACGTATTTGTATGAAAAGTTGCGACGCTTCGTGTGCGTACTTTCATACTAGCCCATGGTCGCGACCAAAGAGCCAGAATCACTACGTTTTAAAGTCGCTTCGAAAAGTCGCCCGTGGGCGCACACTCTTAATTGACCGACTTTAACATTTACTTCCCAACCAATACCAAACTCTATTTCGGAAGTTCGGTTTCGCCGATGTGGAGCGAGCTGAGCAAGCATAATTTTTCAAACTTGGTTCTTGAGTTTGTTCTAGACACATAAAAATCTATACATAATACAAGGCGGGTTTAAATGTGCCTCAAATGTTGAACACAGCTGTCATGTCATCAATGACAACGACATTTGATTTGACAATTGTTTTCGATTTTTATTTCTTGTTCTTGTGTTATTGCTGCAAAGTGTTCGTGTTATTGTAAACCTTAAATGGATTTAATAAACAATGAAATCCGGCCATGGGATGCCGATGACGTTAAAGAACAGTTTGGGGACAGTCTCATGCTGTTGCCCTCGAATGACAACATCAAAGAACTGCAAAGTATTTTACGGGACAAGTAAGTGAGGTTACCCATCGTATGGTGTGATGGTGCAGAGTTTTTCAATGAGTTTCACTGCTAAATTGCATTAGTTTAAAATAAATCCATTCCGACACAAGGCAACTTATGCTTTCAAAGTTTCGATCTAATTAGCAGTTCTGTTGTCTGAACTTTAATTTACAGGAACACATCGCGAAGTGATTTTAAGTTTTATGCGGACCGTTTAATAAGGCTTGTGATCGAAGAGAGCCTGAACAAGCTTCCGTTTACGGATTGCGAGGTGGTGACTCCCACGGGAGCGTTGTACAAAGGGCTGAAGTATGGAGCTGGGAACTGTGGCGTGTCAATCGTGCGGTCTGGAGAGGCTATGGAACAAGTAAGTCATGGATGCAAATAAACTGAGCAGCTTCGCAAGGCAATGCCCTCGCGTGGCAAATGGCAAATGTAGATGTGCCTCGGCTGAGGCAGAGGTAGGTCAATGGCTGAGGAAATTGCACATGCTGCCTTGACCGTGGCATGCTACATTGGTTATTACTTAAGATATTTAATGTCGAAATTGTCTAATGATTTTTTTTTGTCTAGAAAATTTATGCAAGTGGCTTTTGTGGCATTGTAGAACTTCCATGGAATATAATATTAATACTAACAGGGATAGTAGCATGAGAATCTTATTCTAATATGTCTTGTTCTTCCTCGGTTCGTCATGGCTGAGGGTCGCGACCACATGAGGTCGTTATTTTTCGCATCAAAGCTCTCCACTCCGCACGGTCTTCTGCAGTCCTAGTAATAGGCGCCTGTGTTAATCCCTGGCAGGCCTTCTTAACGCTGTCCACCCAGTTGGTGGATGGCCACTTCTCCTTTGCTCCCGTCTGGCCACGTGTCCAAAGTAGTAAAGGATTTACTGGAGGCAAATGACAGACAAGTGGCAGTAAATTTTAAGCTCTGGCAGGATCGACACATTGGTGCAGCGCGCCGTCTATGGAATAGCCAACATCTTGTGCCAACACCACATTTCAAATGCATTGATTCTGCTCCGAGTACTCGCCTTCAGAGTCCAGTCCAGGAGGAATATGTGTAATCAAACTATAATTGAATTATTTACCTTAAATCTTACATTCTCTTACTAATATTTTTTATACTTATTTTGTAGGGTCTTCGAGATTGCTGCCGTTCCATCCGCATCGGCAAGATCCTGGTGGAGAGTGACACAGACACGCACGAGGCTCACGTAGTCTATGCCAAGTTCCCTGAAGACATCGCCCGGAGGCAGGTGCTACTCATGTACCCCATCATGTCCACAGGAAATACTGTTAAACAGGTGTGTTCAAATATTGTTTAAGATTTTCATTATATTTGGTCAATTATTATCATAGAGGAATAAGTGACGAAAGAGTTGTAACTCAAGACATCAGTAAATTCGAGTTAGAGCTCGTTCCCACTATGTCGTCTGTCGGGACGATTTTTTGCGCTGTTCACATTTGTCGGATGTCGGCCGACCCCGCCCGCGCCGCACCCCCTGTGCCCGCGCGTCGCTGCCGCTGGCATCGCGCGTACAGATTTTGGCGCGCAAGCAGTTGTGTTTTTCTTCGTAATAATGGCTGTATGGCGTAAATATTCCCAAAGTAAATCTTTCCCTCAGAATTGGGTGCACCCAATATCTTCTATTTTTAGCTGTCTTTCGTTTCCTCCACAATTAATACATTACAACAAAAGCTTCGTCGACTTCCATCGTGTACAGAAGCCTCTTTCTGACTGTCGTTTAATTGCACCAGCTGCGGTCGTTGCCGACAGCCGACTAGTGTGAACAGAGGCGCCGACACCCGATTAAAATCGGAATCCGACAGACGACATAGTGAGAAGTTGGGAACGAGCTCTTAGACTTTTCGTTCGTCACGACATTATTGACCATTATTGGTACCATTATTGACTGCTAACATATCACTTCCAGGCCGTAAATGTCTTGACACAACACGGTGTGAAGGAAGAGCGCATCATATTGTCTAATCTATTCTGCACGCCGGCGGCAGTGCAGGCTGTGGTAGACTATGTGCCCAAGATGAAGATACTCACCTCCGAGCTCCACCCTGTAGCGCCTAACCACTTTGGACAGAAGTACTTTGGGACCGACTGAGAGTTTATATTGACTATAACTATTTTGTCTGGTGACTTGAGACTAAACAAAAGGTTTACTATCAAAAAATTCTAATGCCAGCAGTACACACTATTTGAAAACTGGTCAAAAACTGACCCAATTTGGCTGAGGAGGGTGAGACATTATGAGTAAAAGCATGACTAGAAGAAAATACTGTATGTGTAAATACACTTATTGTAGTATACACTTTATTCTCAGCCTGTCTCATTTTTCTAGGAAAGTGTGTGCATATGTTAGTTTTTGGAAGTACCTAATATGAGTGATCTTTTACCCCAAAGAAATGTTGGGAGTTGATACGCTTTTCTCTAACTTGCTTGTTTGTAAAACTGCAGCTTCAATATTTTATAATAAGTCTGGGATAAATGTTTCACTTGATTTAAATAAAATTGTCTTCCTTCTATCATCTAAATGGAACATTTTAGAATGTTTAATGTTGACAGCTATTTATGGATACAATATTCAAAAAGATAAATTAATACCGATAGTTAGACGCATTTAGCCCAGTTGACCTCAAACTTCTTTATTCTAACAGGGGGCGATTTTTGAACTTCGATCACTTTCGTGAATGTAGTTTAATAATATATCCACTACTAACCTACTACACTTTTGATTCTACTAATAAAATTGAAAACGAATGGTAAATTAAATACGAGAATACAAATATAGCGCTCGTTTTTTTTTTATATAGCATATCGCCCGTTTTCCCCTGACATTTTTGAATGGCGAAATCGAGCGCTCTAAATTCAATGATCGGTCATCATATTGTTCATAAAACCACTGATGCTATATATTTTATACAATTAAAAATCATGCTAAGATTTAACAGTTGGTGATACTCTATTTAATTAATAATAAGTTTAAAATTCTATTTGACCGATGATTCATGAATACATGGTAGAAAATCTCAATAAAATAATTTTAGAAATGTAAGCTGTACAACTGAATAATATATTTTTATAGGCAAATTGTCTACAGAAAATATACAGCACGTAAACGTAATAAGGGCGATAAATGAAACCATGCGTATAATTCAATATTGTTATCATTAATTAAGAGGTGTTTTTGATTTACTCTTAATTTTCACCCCATAATGATTTTTGAAAAAAAATCTCAGCAGCAATGTACTGTAAACGTGGTTGGGATGACAATCAATGACAACTGTCAACGAGCGTTTAACGGGAGTGTGTTTGCATTACGTTGCGGGCCTAATTAATTTGTATGGATAAAAAAAAATATTTCAATTTTAAGTAAAAGTTATCTAATTACATTTTATACGTCTATACTCACCACCGTTAAGAGGTTCGCCCGTATTAGGTTTACACCTTGTATATCCTGGCCAAAATAAATGCATGAATTACAGCTAAATATGGCAAATATTCAATGGCATGTGCCTTGCTATATCAGATCTTGTGACTGGTCAGAACTCACTCAGAACGTTTATAAATTGTATTATACTAAATTGTAGTCATTAGGATTAAATGAGAATAAATTTGTTTATTTATAATTGCCCCTTTGTTTCCTTCTTTATCCTCGTAGGACCCGAGCCATTTTGAAATTGCCAACTTTATTAGTCTAAATATCGAATTAATTTGTACTTGCATAAGTTATGTACAACAATGACACACAATGGTGAACGTAGCCAGGCCTACGTCACTCGCTCGCGGTCGCGCGTTATTGTTAAGTACCTACACGCTAGCCGTTCATTTGAATGAACAAGTGGCCGAGGTGCGGGCGCCACGCGCCCGCCTGTGTTTTCTTTTTAGTCGCGTGGCACGTACTACTATTCCTCCGAGTTTTACGAAGTAACTTATTAGTATTAGTTAAGAGGATACGGTAGCGAAAATGATATAAAATGGAAAGAAGCCCCCCTTTCAACTTGGGAATTTTAGTTAAATATACAAGTGTTATTAACTAGATTTATCGAAAAAAAAAATGTCCATTAAGAATCCATATAGATATTTTAAAATAGTACATTACGATACAAGTGCGTAATAAAAAAGGAAGTTCGAAACGAGTGGCGATAAATTAAAACACGACCGAAGGGAGTGTTTTAAATCGACACGAGTTACGAATTTCCTTTCCGCACGTGTATCGTACGACGTTTTTCAGTACAGATGAGCCTCTGAAGTTTCGACCTGGCATATAATGAACCACTTCTCGCACTAGTGCGTAAAAAAAACAACATCTGTACTGAAAAAATCTTTAAAATCGAGGTTCCGCTCTCGACTCTTTCCTCCTTCAAAACTTATCAATCGGAACGAAATTTGAGAATCTGAATAACAATGAAATAATCTATGTCGGACCGTTTAGTTTTTTTGGTTAATTGTTACCAATCTTGAGTATCACACCTTTTTTTGCGCCACAATGAAAAAGGCCGTTTTTGGAAATTTTTGATTGGCTCTAGAGTCTTTAAAAAGCAGAATAACAAAAAAATCAAAACGGTCCGACACAGATAAAAATAATAACAATCTGTGTTGAAAAAATCATTGCTCTATCTTCAAAGACCAGGGAGGGAATAGTCGAGAGCGTTTGTATGGAGAATTGACCCCTACCGTATCGTCTTAAATAAAGCGTAGGTATTCGTCGTTTTGCGAGCAAGAGAAGTTACGTTAGTAACTTATTAATAATCTAATCTGTGACGTAGCAGAACAATTCTCACAGTTTGCACATTTGGATTACGTCTTCGATATTGATAAAATAGCTTTTGCCCGCGGCTTCGCTCGCGTTAGAAAGAGACAAAAAGTAGCTTATGTCACTCTCCATCCCTTCAACTATCTCTACTTAAAAATTACGCTACGACACCTGAAAGATGGTTAAATTAGCTGCCTTAGCTAGATTCCATTACATAGTTAGTTACATATACACGACGACTTAATTCGTCGCTCCGTTTTGCCGTGAAAGACGGACAAACACACGGAATAAAAAAAACAGTGGAAATGGCATAAGCCTCGATTACTATCAGAACCGGTGTCGTCAACACGCACACTGTCGTAACGTTAACTACATAGACATACCGCACCTGATTGGTCGTAATATTTCATTATAATTTTAATAAGAACCAATGCCAGTTAGTACACTTTGAACCTTATGTGTACAACGTACTGTTTAGATTTGATTACATCAATTGTCAGTTATGATGTATTAAAACGAAAAATGATAATCGCATAGATAGTTCTGCCATCTAGCGTCGAGTAACCAAAGTAAAAAGCTCCGATAACAGAAAGTAGTTCGGCCACTTGACACTAGGTTGTAGCACTGTCTATGCGCGATTAGCGTAGAAAATAGTGATGTGTGTCGCGTGCAGAGCGGGTTATCGATAAAAAGGTAGATGATGAAGTATGTGCAGCGTAGGGCAAATAAAATTAATTTCGATGGAATAGAATAGAATACAATAGAATATATTTATTTGTAATAATTGTACATGGCGGATAATTACTTTATAATACGTTATTTTATGCATCATAAATAGCCGCGATTGTTAACTAATAATTGCAACTTAGCACAAAGTTTTATTTTTCTCGGAGTAAAGTAAATTCCGGTAGTTGATCTGGATCTATTTTTGATCTTTTTGGACTTGTTTGACAGTCAGGGTTAAAATTACCAACTCGTTTTTTAGCATGACCTCGTATATCTTCTTCCGTGCGCATTTTTTATTAGTGACTGGATTACTCTCCATAAGTACATATGAACCACGTTTAAAAGAAATTCGTACGTCATCGTCTTTTCGCGTTTTTTTTATTACTCCGGGACTGTCCTCCTCAAGTACAGACGTACCCCGTTTAATTCCTGTTACCTGGATACTACTGCTACGACTTTTCTTCCGTGGTGTAAAGTCTAGGCTTTCTTCTGCCACCCATTTTGTTAAAGCTGTGGATTTGGTCATAACAGTTGTACTATGTGTCATTTCATTTATTTGTTTCTTTTTTCACATTTATATTACTTAACTCGTATATGTCTTGTTTTCTAGAAGGACCAGGCATATTATAAGAGATATCGAAACTTGCGTCTTCACTCGGTTCATAAGATTTTTTTGTACAGGGTCCAGAGTTGGAATCACAGTCATTACTGAAATCCGCCTTTCTTTTTTTAGATAGGTTTAGACTTGTTTCACCGCCGGTGCTTATATGCTAGAAATCAATTAAAATACGTATAGGTTGGATTTTAATAACAAACTTGCATAAAAATCAAAACTGTACCTACTAATACGTCTAATACATTGTTCAAATAAGACTGATCAATAAATGCGTTATATCCTCAAGTCATTTGCTTACTTAATTATTGCAGACATCACTAACACAGAGTAATTAATACAGTAAAAGTAAAAAAATATATACTTACATCATAGAATGTAACTATTTTCTTAATCGGGATTGCACCCTTAGCTAAATATCTGTACTATCTGTAGCCTTTTGCCGTTATAAGAAAATCATTCTCGCTGAAATGAATCGAACATATGGTACTGGAATATATATTATACTCACAGAACTAGATTTAGATAGAAGAAACAAGTTCATCTATTTGTATCGCGGCTGAGCGTGTCAGATTTTGTACTGAAGTTGTTACTTGCCTGTGTTTTTAAATATGTCTCAGGCCTCTAAGTGTTCATAATTTTTGTGTTGTTGTAATTAAATATCACGTAACGAGGCATTTTTAATGTTTTTGTTGACTTCAACTTACAAAATCTGACGCACGAAAGCTGCAAGCTGCGATTAAAGACGGACAACTCAGTGGATTTCACTGAGTTCATTTGACACGCTAAGTAGATACGTTTGCTTGATCTATGGTATATATGACATCTGTGATTATACTACTCTTTGACTGGAATTCACTGGCATCCAATTCTGTCTCCCGGTAGCATCGATCCATTTTTCCTTTTGAAAAGGATCTTTAGGAAACCTAAAATAAGTGAAAAAGGATAAATATGATATCACCAAATATTCTTTACTTATAGTTAACCGACGAACGGTTATATGTACAATAAACCACATTATTACATAAATTAAATTTGTATAAACTTGAAAACCACATAATTCAACTTACATTAATATCAAACACTGCACAAAAACAATGTCGATAACTTTATCGACATTATCGACAACACCCCGTGTCTATTTCTACGGGTCAACGGACGATCGAGTAGCGAATGTTCTAGTCTTTTGGCGATTTAGCTTTGCTTTTCGCTTAATGCGAATAGCGACTTTACTACATGATGATAGAGTTTATTTTTGTGAGGCTCATTAATAAAAAAGTGTCTCGCGTAAAATAAATCACAAATCTATTAAAATAAAATTAAATAATGCATACCGATGGTACGAAACGCCACCATGGGAGATACTTTTGGTGCTGCTTTTATTTTTGCACTCCAAAACGGAGCAAGTGGGCATGTTCACCAGCTTTTTCCTTTTTTTTCTTTAAGTGCACAGACAAACGTCACTCGCGAGTCACTGCGTCGAACTACGGCCGAGTCGCGCGGAGTTATGCCCGACTGGGCTTAACTGTGGCACACGCGCCACGCCCCCTTTACACTTCTACTGTTTTTTCTGTTCTGTGGACAAACAAACAGACACACACTCTTTCCCATTTATAATATTAGTATGGAAGTATGGATAATTGTGGGCTGGTAAAGTACCTACAGGATGCTGAGCAAGATCTAACATTTTCCCTCAAATCAAATGTCCCAGGAAATTTGAATGAAACTTTCGTTACCGAAAATGTGTAGAAATCTGGTACTTAAGTGGTTAGTTCCGAAGTCGGGGTATTTGTGAATGTGGTTTATTTTTCCCATAATATCTCATGACCTCAAGATGAAAATAGTCAAATATATTTATGTATATCATAGACTAATAATCAAAGAGGGGATACCTGCGCTGCGTGCAATAAAAATGATGCTTATATTCGTAGTGTCAAATTGCGGAACTACCGCGTATCGGTATCGCTACTTGACACTAGATGTCGCCAGCAGTGGTCAACACATTACAGCATTGATTATTAGTTTGCTAAGGCCCACTTGCACCAAACATTTAACTCGGGGTTAGTGGGCTGTCATCTGTCAAATTCCATATAAAATGGTGGGTTAACCCTCCATTTTCGTTGGTGCAAGTGGCCCTAAAGGGTAATTAGGAAGTGAAACAAACAATAATACTTTTAATGGTTTATTCAGTTTCGTAGTTTATACAATCTATGAGTAGATAGATACAAAGATTTAAATTAGATCAGATCACACAGCTAAACAGTTTAAAAGTGTACACATTAATATAAATTTATATTTTCAACATTCTAATAATTTATCCTTTAACAAGTACCCATAAGTGATCCCTGATCGTGGTCTCATTCAACACAGATGTTACCCTACTTTAATAATTATTACCTTGTAAAAATAGCGATAACATTCATTGTAACACGAGTAATTCTAATTCGAGAACAAAAATATTTTTTTATTTTTTTATTAGTAAAAACTATGACAAGTCGTCATGTAAGTGTTAGAAAGCGTTTCCGCGGCGCCACCGGCGCTCGGCCGCCCTCGTAATAAGTGCGCACCTACTCCCGTAGTAAATAAATACTTACAAGTATAACACATATCATTAAAATGTCAATTCTTACCCTATGTTACGAGTTTTAAACAATAACAAGCACTTATCACTCCAAATTGATGACGGTTTGAAAGCTATTGGAGGCTAAATAATACTTTAAAATATGTTTTCATTGTTTCTACAATAGCTGTCAATGATCGTCATTACAATATGGCGATTTATACAAATTAATGGCAAACCTATCTTTGCTAGTGAGTAAACGCAGCGATATTATTTGTTTGCTGCAACTCTTGTCACTCGCAAAGATTTGTTTGGATCCTACCTAGATAGATCCGGTCGTCCCGGACTTAATCATGTTGTAAATTATATCGTCGAAATACATGTACAACACAAATCATATATACCCTCGAAATTGACTTAGATATGTTATTAAGGCATCGCGTGAATCGCACTAGGTAAATTGACAATAAACTCTAAGGGACTAATACAACAGCTAAAGCAAAATTGTATGGCAATTAGCATAAATACATAATTATGTATAATGATCCTAAATAAATAGGCGTGGATGGATCACTGGATTAGTGACAACTGAAGCTTACAGCCAAAATATATAAACACCTTAAACAAAACGAGTAGAAAAGCGAAATTAAATACTCATACATTTGTGCATCCACTTTATTTTTTTTAGTTTTTCTCGAATTTTTGTATAAAAATATTAGCAACGCTTCGGTCAGACTAATTTGCCTTTTCGGAAGTTGGTCGCGTCGACAAGGTCGAACAGGTCTCTCGGCGGGTCGCGTCCCTTCGACTCGACCCAGTCCTTGGCGCTAGCGACTACCGGCAGTACGGTTTTTTCGCTGCACCACAAATTAAACACGAATCAGTTTGGCTGAAAAATCGTGCTGTTAGAAAAAAAAGCGAATTAAATTGCATTATCTGCGGCACAAAATGGCCGCTGTTGAAAGCGCATTCCAATTTTGAAATTTGAATATCGAAACCGGCGCAGTTTTAATGTAAGCGCGTGATTGCGTCACGGTGGCGTTCGTTAGTCGACTTGGCGTTGTGTGTGTGGTGTGTTTACATGAGCTTCTGCTTGGCGCACTCGGGGCAGATGATGTCGGCGGCGTCGGTGATGAAGCCCTTGCCTACCAGCGAGGTCTGGCACTGCGCGCAGATGAAGCAGTCGTTGTGCCAGTGGCGGTCCTCGAAGGAGATGAAGCGGGTGCCGCCGATGCCTGTAAAAATAAGTTTATTTTATTATTGCCTATCATATTTGACACTCAATAAAAAAAAATCACCGTCGATGTGCGTCAATATAAAAATAGTACCGAAAATTCGAAATCAAGTATTAATTTTGTGCAAGCTAATGTTGTCGGTCTACTAGCGCCATCTATCGTCGAGTAGCAAAATCATCAATCAACCCACTGCCATCTAGTAATAACTACAAGTGGAATGAAATATAGAATGCATCAACGAATAGAACAATTGAAATGGAATTCGTGCCGTTGCAGAACGTGTTCTCTAGTTGTGTAAGAAATTCAAATTCGTTATCTACACGCCAAAACTTGAGATCAGTGCAGGCGGTTTGGTACAACTTGCATCCTCGCGTATATATATAAAACGCGACTTCAAGTATGGACTCGCGGGCGAGCTGTGTAGATCGTCAGCTGTTTTTTATGTCCCTGTTCGTCACAGTAAGAATACTGACCGGTGATGGGCTTGGCGCACGACGTGCAGCGCTTGGCGAACAGCTCCCCGAAGCAAGTGGCGCAGTATGGCTTCTCGTCGCGGGACGTGAACCGCTGTCCCGCCAGCGACGTGTTGCAGTTGGTGCACGTGAAGCATTCGCGGTGCCACGGCTCGTTCTTGTACGTCACGCCGCCTTGCGTGATGATCTGGAAGATGGAAGATTGATAGATTAATATTTGGATGGTCTGGATTCTTGTGAGCATCTAGACAAAGAATATACACTTAACTGTGCATACTATCGGTCGTCGGTCGTGGACGTGGCCTTGACGTCCGATCGAAATCTGGCTCGCTGGATGTTTTGGTTAGCCGAAGCCACGTCCCGAAGACCGTGCACACTGATCGGTCGCGGTCGCGCGACCGCGGACGTCCGCGTAGTATGTTCCTAGCTTAACGTACGGTGTTTTAAGGGTTACATTGTGCAAATCTGTCAACACAATATAGTTAGTAGATTAGGCAGCTGCGTACGAAGATTTGAAGACTGCATTTGATAATATTAGCTCAGGATGACCGGGACAGGTGGCATACTAGAAGAGAGGCTTAGTTAGAAGTGGGTGATATGATTATGAAGGATTCCGAACACCGAAATTCACGAATCGCCTTTTCTTCAACTGCAATTTCTTCAACTTTGGTGTTCGGGGATGACCCCTTGATTTTTGCCTTTATTTTTCTATCTGTCTCTCTCTCACCTTGTTGCACTAGACGCAGCGGGTAGCGAACTTGACCTCATAACAGCTGGCGCAGTAGATTTCCTGCTCACGGGGTTGATGCTCTTGGTGCCAATCGGGTTCTTGCACACTACGCACTTTTTTCCACCGCCAGCTATAGTCCTTCCATATGGCAACACCACAAGACATATACCTAGCGAGTATCTATCTCTTTCTCTCGTTCAGTCTTACCTTGTTGCACTTGACGCAGCGGGTAGCGAACTTGTCCTCATAGCAGCCGGCGCAGTAGATTTCCTGCTCACGCGGGATGAAGCTCTTGGTGCCGATCGGGTTCTTGCACACTACGCAGCAGAAACACTTCTCGTGCCACTGTCGGGTCTTGTACTCCATCTTCTTGGTTCCTGGGGGAGATTAAGTTGCGTTAGTTGATGGGTTATGATAAAATGCTTGTGACTCTGATTTGTGAGCCAGACAACGTTTTTAGGCGTTAGTACCTATAGGTAATAAGATGGTTTTTCATAAAAGTTTCAAAATGCTCGTAAATGGAAGTGTAAGTTATAGGTCGATTAAGGTTTATTATACATAAGTAAAGACAATTAATGGTTGTAGCCGCATCCCATAAAAATGTAGGTACAAGTTCTAACTGATTTGTAATTTAATATGGAGTTAAACCATAATAAATAACCTTATCCAACCGGTATCGATTGGCTGTTTATATTTTTATTGCGTCCTTATTTGGATGTTTACAATGACTTTATTAATAAAATGTCACATATAATAGGTGTGTAAATTTTAATTGATTGAATATTTGATGTAATGTTTGAGACCAAGGACTTAAATAACTATTACCAACATGCACGTTCAAGGTCAGAAAATGTAGTGTATAAACAGCCAACTATGAGTTAGTCGGCTACTAACCCGCGCAACAACGCGTAAGTGACTCTTTGACAAGTGTCTCTATTTAAGAAAATAACTTGTTGGTCATACAATATAAACCTTTTGTACCTAGTTGTAGTAAAATAGTGCTATAGCCATTACAATTGAACCTATATCGTGCCTTGCTGTTTTTTTCACCAGGAAGTTCTATAAGTATAGAACCAGCATTACAATATCTATTCATACAAATTTGGAAGTTCCCTTATTCGTGTTTATGACATCATAAAAATCGTTTGCGTGTCTCCGATACATCAGATTTGTATGGAGATTCGTCCTTGAGCTTGCAAGCGGCATCGATATTTCGACCCGTTATATTTGGATGCACGCTATGCATTGTAACGTCGTTCATCGAAGGTAGGGCTATCTACCAAAAAAAGAACATTAAAAATCAGAACTCTGAGTTAAAATACCTTACTTCTTCTATGTATTTAAACTTTCGTGCAAGGAGTGCAGCCGCCGCTGGCATTCTTATCGATGTCATGTCTGATGAACCATCACCATAATGATGATTCGAAACATGTCGATGATCGCCACTAGCGACGAAAAGGAACGAGAAGAAAAACAGTGCTTTTCAAATGACTGACTAATGTTAAGTAGGTAGTTTTGTTCGTTCAAATTGTACGCCAGTTTGAACTAGTTGAAGCTTCCTCAAGGGGATAAACGATAACTTTGCAAGGATCATGTCAAAATCTGCAATTTATAAGGTTTTGTGGTTTTCAAGTTTTCGCCTTTAGACATGTTTTTATCGTTGGAACGATTTCGATAAAGTTGTTCGATGCAACATTGAAGTTCGCGTGCAGAACACGTGGATAAAGCGAACTTTACGTGACTTTACTAGGGGGGTGTTTTATTTATATTGAAGGTATCGGTTACTATAACTACTACCTTACAGCTAGCTAGCATGAGCATTATAGTGTGAAATGTCAAAGAGTAGTAACAAATAAAGCTGTTTTTTTAGGTAGGCTAATCGATACTCATTCTACTTTGTGCGATGTCCAGGGTTCAAAAAAGGTCATTTTTGATGTCACGGGTCACGGAATATTTGTTGCTATTATTCAAGTACATCCCTAATGGTATAGGTAATAACTGTCGTCTAATCATTACGATAGTCAAGCCTTATAAGTTTGCTGTGGGATTAGAAAGATTTGGGTATGTTTGTCCTTTAAATAATAATGTAAGTAGTTAATAATTATGCTTCCCCCATATTACGCACAGACAAGTAGTCAAGTAATATATATTTGTCTGTCTGTACTCAATTAATCATCATTATTGACTGATCTCGATCCAGTTAAAGTCAAATAATTTCAATAACCGTACGCCACTGCCCATTGTTCTCGAGTGAAAGGTCCGCGATTGACAACTTTTACCATCCCACGGGCAGCAGACTGATTTTAATTGCTAATCATTAGGGCTCACGTCCATTGAACTACTAATTGTATAGCGAAGATAATAATTATTGTGAATTATAATTTATTTAATTAAACAGGTATTTAATAAGAATAGACGGTATATTAGATTTATTACCTACAAATCGGCTCTTGATTTGAATTAAACCGAGGAGAGTAAAGGGAGTAAGTAATTAAGTTAGAAAACTAATAAACAATAACCCCCTTATTCATAAACGTACTCTAAAGTTATCAAGCGGATAAAGTTCGTTTGTCCCTTTCCGACGTATTGGTGAGATAGAAAAGGACAAAGGAACTTTAGAGTACGTTTATGAATAAGGGGGTTAGTATTTATTGCGTGGTCTATGGCTTGCTAATGTGCGAAGGTAATTGTTTACTATCTAGGTACATTTTATAACCTAACCTAATGCTACCTACTACACGTAGCACACGAATTGGTAATTAAATAATTGTGCCCACCATGCAAAATTTACCACATTGTCGCTCGCTCAAGCATATGGACGCTTTCAAATTTCCTCTTTAGGTATGGTAAGCGACTACCATTTACTTGAGAATGTTACAATACAATATTTTAAAGGAAGTCGTAAGTACTTAATTCTAAAAGTACCTATACCACATACAATATCTACTATGTTTAAATCCTTAGCATGGTATGGTGTTGCCGACGAATAATAGCCGTCATTCGATCAAATTGGTGTATCCAAGTATGCACATTGCACAGCGATAAACGCTTGCAGCTTAAACACACAAGGCCTGCACCATTACGCGCTAAACGCTCCTCTGACACGAGCAATTTGCATTTTGAGGCCTAGATTACGTTCAGTTTGTGTAAGCATGTATTGCATGGTCATATATGATTGTACATAAATGTACAGTGTGTAAGACCTTATACGGGCGATACATTAAGTACTATCCCACAGAAAATCCTGACAGAGCTTATTTATATGTTTTGATATTCATGTGTCTATTTTGGTTTTGGCTACTATGGTGCTAGTGTATTTGATTTTGTCTCTAGTACAGTCAGCATGAATAAGTGCACCAAAAAGTGTCTAACATCATGAATAATTAACTTTTCTAAAAATAGATACAAATCTTATACAGTTCGTGGTTAAGAATGCCAAAGTTTAATTATTCGTTCTATATATCACGTCTCTTGTTTAGCGGTTAAAGGATGGTAGTTCCTTCTACTTCTTTTCGCTCCTTTTGATGCTGATTGTAGCAAGTATTTCGGCGGTAATCTTAGTGCAAAATAAGTAGTGTTATGGACCGGCATCCTTACCTCGACCCGTGAGTAAGTGGGCACGGGACGTGGGAGGCAGTAACGGTGTCGATCGTAATTGCGGCTCGGCTGGTGACAGTTTCGCATTAAGTTGAGTTCGATGATGGTGACGTACTCGTAAGGCTCTGTTGATTTATTTAGGCGGGCCGGTTTTGATCGAATGTCCCTTGAGCCATAAGTTCAGTAGCTAATTTGTATTTCTTTTACTCAAAATTGCAGCTAAGTAAATTTAATACGTTTAAGTAAATCGAAAAGAACAGAAACTCGATGACTCTTCACCGCCATTGCGCCAATAAAATGAACAACTTTTAAATGAAATTTCAATAAAATGAGCTTATCTGCGTGAATTCGTACAACCAGGGTAACACAGTGTAATATTACAGTTTAATGTAGTTACATACTTTACTTACCCCCTTATTCATAACCGTTCACTAAATTTATCAAGCCCATAAAGTTCGTTTATTCCTTATGTCGGATTGGACTGACAGAAAAGGACAAACGAACTTTATCAGCTTGATAACGAGGGTTAGACGACAAATCCTTATAACCAAATACAAATAACTGTATTCGTTTCAGTTACATGACTTATAAAAAACTTATAAAAATAAATGAACTAAACAAATTCATAACTTTCAGAGCATATTTATAAACTGAGGTGTTAAAACATGTATTTTAACATTTCAGTTTATAAATTGTCAGGTCAGCCACTCTAATACACCTTGACTTTTTGTTTTAAAAATAAAAAGTGGATCATAATGTTATTTACGTTTCGGTGTCGCAACGAGCCGTGTGTCCGACCACGTCGACCACAGGACACCGGATACTTACTGCGGTTTACGGTAAGAAACTAGAATGCTTAAAGCTATGGATCGTGATACTTTTGGCGTTTGTAGTGCTTCTCAACGATGTCGCTTCATATAAATGTAGCATATACAATTTACACGGTTCTCTTTGCATAGTGGTTTAACATAGTATTACTCATTAGCACGGCAACGTGAAAGCAAATATTCTTGAACGCAATACTTGAATTGAATAGGTACTCGTAATATTAGATCAGTGAAATAGTACTTAATTGAAAGCTGTTTTTGTTTAGCAATAAAAGTTAATTCGAAAGTACATTTACACGTAAATCCGAATTGTACATCTATTGGGGTCTAGTCGTAAAATAACTAAATAAATAACATAATTAAAATCGTCACTACTCTGAAAAAAAAAACTTGTATATTCTTCTGTCAATAAAAAGAAAAATGTAAAGTACAATGGGGAAAATCTCGACTGGAGGGCAATTTTAACTAATCCATGTTTTCCATTATTACACTATGATGTTGAGTTCTACATGTATCCACTGAACACGTCTACCATTATGCAAACACATTGTAAAACATGGAAAAAATGGACCAGTTACATTTGTCCCCCAGTCGAGATTTGCCCCGCTGTACCTAAGTAAGTATGTATGGAATGCGTACCTATAGACTTACTACGTTACTAACTTCGTAACGTACGTAACTTTGAGTAGCAGTGTGAGATACGAATTTTTTTTCAAAGTAGTGACGAAATGTAATTCTGATTCACGCACTTTCGAATTGTGATGCCGGTTTTATAGCGATGTACATTTGTACAAACAAGAGCAAGTATACACCGTGGCTACGCGTTGCAGGACCTTCTACGATTGCTACGCCGTAGCATATTCAGCAGATTACATTACAACCTGACGGATCAATCCAATGCCACAATTCCATCCGAGTGGATTTATATACCCTTTTTCGTTCTAGCGCAAAGCCGATTATTTCAAGAGGAAAACAAGATTTCAAACGAATATAACTGGGTAACTTTGTGAAGAAATTGATTTTGGGTAAATCATAGCCTATTAACGAATGGTGCCGATTCATTGAAGCGCCAAAAAAAATACCTTTGAGTGACGCCAAGCGATCGTGTCCGTGCCCCAACTTGTACAGTCGAAAACATTTGACGGGCATTGTATGAGACGTCTAAAGTTGAATTTACACCTGTATGTTACTGCTGCAACTTTTGAAACAATATGCCAAAAACAGATGCAGATATTTGCCACTCACTCATACGGCTCATACCCATAGTTGCATCTCAAAACTTGCAGGTGTCAATTCAGCTTCATCCATATAAATTAACATCGTTGGGGTAAATCTCCTCCGCCCCTTTGTTAGTATAGGCACCTATCCTATAGGTACGAGTAGGTACAACATGTTGCACTAACGAAGTTGTATCGGATAGTTTTGGCCACGTGAAGCCAATATTTGCTCAATTACCAGTATTTGCCGTGCGGAGTGACGGCAAACAGTCCCACGCCGCCATTACATCATCGGCCTTCGCGTTGATTCATGAAGTTTTGGACAAGTTTTAAATGTATATTGTATTATAACGTAAGATTTAAAATTAGGCATGAGTATTGAGACAATTGAAAGTGAGTTACAATTCTTGAATTTCAAGTCAAGACGCTGTTTTTTCAAGTCTAGTGTAAATAAGTACTCATACTCAGTTTCTTTTAATATGAGACCGACCCCAAGACACGAGTGTAGATAAAGTAAAAAAAACTGGCTGTTTTGATTGTTGGATATTAACATTTTAAATCAACATTAAAATTTATGTAAACGTTCCTGTGTGCCCCTAATAGGTGCTTCGACAACGTAAAATATTGCAAGTAACTATAAAATTATGATCTCCATGTAAATATACAAGACATTAAATAGGGTATAAATGAATAATATAACAAACCTTAATTAAATACGTATTATACTATTAAAAAGAAAAAAGTCTTAAATTATACTTATATAAAAACTTAAAAACCATGTTAATAGTTAAGTATCCCATTCACTAGCCGGAAAAAAATATAGAGAATTTTAAATTACCTCATGGTTCATCCTTTGGGCCCTTATTAGTAGGCTACAAAGTATTAACCGCGAAGTGATTAATACGACAGGACAGTATAATAAAGAGTACTATACCGTACAGTATGGCCACTCTCGGTTACCTCACAGTTACCGCCTGTCAAGAACGCGAAAAGTCGACCTGTCATATCTCACTTATACAAGCATGGTACGCGTTCACCTACACGAGCTTAGACAGTGTGCGTAGGAACGCGCCTCTTTCATATATTTGATCGTCAGTGTCCGAGGTGTGTGTGCCAATGACGACAGTATACATTAGAATCAAGGAGGATCGAGTTTTATAGAGAGTTATTGTCAAAGTAAAATGTGTAATCATAGTGCATATACTGCCACCTCCCGACACGGGCTTAAAACTTTTGGACCTCAATTTTGACAATTTGGCCCATATTCTTAGCTTGCTATGTGTTAAAATTTCAAATATTAATATTAGCGCCATCTAGCCGAGCGTCCCGCAAAGGTGTAACGCCATCTATGTCACCGTACCTTTTTATCTATGGTTATGAGGTACGTTTTTTTCATAGACTTTATCTGTCTATACTGAGTTACATGTCTTTTATTAGAATGAAATGTTTTAGATAACTTGTTATGGGTGTCGCACGGGTATCGTCAATAGAACTTATGTAATAATAATGTGTGAAAACAGGTGTTTACTTCATTACTGTAGGTAGATTAGATCTGTTTTACATTACAATAATATTTGCTGACCGATTTGTAAAGTAAATAAAAATCTGTTTAAAAGAATTGTTTTAATGACATTGTAGTGTTAAGCTAACAAGTAATTAAGTAAAATATAGTCGAGCAAATATTTTCTACAACATACCTATGTACAGTCAACCGATTAGAATCCTAGGCCACTCTAGAACCCTGTCGTATTGACACCGTGCTTTATTTGCTATAGAAGTCAGTTTGATTGACTTATATTTTACTGTGAAAGGGTTCTACAGTGGCCTAGGATTCAGATTGGTTGACTGTACACCCTGAGCCTTTATAAAAAGTCAAGGACAACATGGATAAAGCTATACTATCATCTTGTATTCCCAGCTGTCAAGTGTCAGACATATGATGTCATCACTCATTACTTGATCAATACAGCTATTGATCATAATGATACGTTAATGCTAGAGTATATTCTAAAGCTTCCGCCACACATAAAGCGTTTTGATAGCGTAGCGTTAACAGAGTGCTCGTTAGTTCGTTGGCGTCCGCTGGGCGCAACGCTATCATTGCGCTAACGCTCCGCTCTCAAAACGCGCATGTGTGGCCCAGCTTTAAAACCCGAACTATGACACAAAGTTATCTCAGTTGATACAGAGACACAGTGTAGGCTACAGTGGGCTATTTGACCACAGTGACATTGACACTTGACAGTCTTGACACTGACAATTCCATGCCTATTTGTGTCGCTTAACTTCAAACTTGAGTAAATCCATTCTGCTATAAGGCAGATTATTTTTCAGATCAATATTATGTTTTTTATATATTCAACCTTAAAGCAGAATGGATTTACCTAAGTTTGAAGTTAAGCGACACATTTCAGGGTTGATATGGTCACTTCTTTTAAAAAAACTTGTATCTTCGTCATATAGACTTACTGTGTTTTAAGAGGGGGTAGAGCAGGGAGAATTTTCAGAATCTGTCAAATTACCCCATTACACACACAAACACCCTTCACTCACACTACCTCAATTTACTGTGAAAGGTCAGTGACCCTTAATTTTTTTCAAGAGTGTTATTTTGAGTTTGTAGTCAACTACTGACCTCCTTTGAGAAATTAAAACTGTAAAAAAGGTAGCATACAAGAAGACAGAGAAAAAATACGCGTCATCTAGCTTTCCTTCTCTGTCCATGTCTCATGTGACTTTAATTTACCTACATATGTAGATAACGTTCCTTACTCAGTTGATTGTTTACCTAGGTGTATTTCAAATTACTTTGCACTTCATTTTGCGTTACTTTTCTATACTTAGATTAAAAATCGTCAACCCGCCTATCCCCGCAAACATTTTTCAAAGACGTGTGTGAAGGTCGATACCTCCAGGCAAACAATTATGGTCGCGTGCTAAATGATAAAACATCAGCCCTATCGCTTTATTTGTAAGTGGGATAGGGACGGCCCGATGTTTTATCATTTATCGCGCGACCATGATTGCCCTGCAGGTCTTCAGAGGCCTGAGCTGTGCATTACGTATATGCGGGTTGTATTAAAGACTATCAGATATTTTCTTTATTCTTTTTGGTCGTTAGGTTTTTTTATCATTTAGTTTATACAAAAATAAAGCATGTGTATAAAATAAAAACCTAATGAATAGAGTACAGCTAGCATCAGTCAAGTCAGAGACCCAAAGGAAGACAGGGAATATCTTATCATATCCAATACCGCCATCGCTATCTGCATCAGACTCTTGATCTTACCCAATTTCCTAGTCTCTTCTCTTAATTTCAGTTTCTTGAGTTGAAAATGTTGAAACTCATACTTAGCATTAAATAAAACACAAATACATATAAAAATCACAATATAATTTTAAATTATGGCTTAGGCCCTGTACCAGTTGCAGTCGCCACGTCTGTAAAGCCACTTGTAGTTTCTTTTAAATGGCTAAATACCTAGATGTTATGTCATAAACATCTGTGACGTGACTGAAAATAAAAAACATCGCTCAGAGATGAGGTTCAAATTAGCATGGCAAAAATACGAAAAAGCAAATATCAATGTCGCCGTATTTCAGGCAATAAGGGCTGTTTTCTCAAATATGAAAAAATCTCAAAAGCAGAACTTTATTAAGACTTTCTAGGAAAATTATTTTGAACTTGATAGGTAGAACAATTTATAAAAGTTTTACAGAAAAAAATTCTGAACTAAGTTTGTAACTAAAAGTTTGTATGTATGTATAAAAAGAGAATTATTAGAAAAGGTTCACGGTGTCTGCCGTAAACTGGGGTTACATTGACCAATTTGGGAATTTAAACTTCTCTAGCTTCTACATTTAATGGGTATTTTTACCCATTAAATGTAGAAGTTAGAGAAGTATAAATTCCATAATTGGTCAATGTAACGTAACAAAGAAAGAAAAAAATGGGACCATCAACTTTTTTAGTCTTTTCCTGCTAAAAATCTAGAAAGGTAACAAAATAATGTACGCAAAAAAAAAACGATGTTATCAAACTTAAACTGACATTGGGGTTACTTTGATACCCTATGTATTTTTTTAATGGTAATCGAATGTAATCCCTTACAAAAGTATTTTATCTCAAGAAAAGATAAGAAACGGTTCGCAGAGTCAAATATTACAACTCTTTAACGCTATTTTGGGGTTACTTTGATTAAAAATAAAAATTACCATCTTCGAAAAACCACCTTTATTTGCAATTGTTTCAATATTTATCACAAGAAGAGATCAAATTATCAGTCTCAACAAGTACCGTAACATAATCAGACAATAATCAACTATGTGTCATTATGGTCAATGTTACCCCATGCAAGTGATCAAAGACACCCCACATAGTAAATAATTAGTAATAAATGCCTAGTTTGACTTTATGATACAACACTCAATACAATGGTATAGCTAAACACATGTCTGGCAAGCTAATGTTCACTGTGAACCTTTTACTTTAATACCCACTACGTTAGTTTAGAAGTTATTTAAACATGAAAAATAGCAACAAACTATGCTTATATTTTGACACGTTATCCGCACTGCCCACGACCATACTTTCTTGTTCACTGCGTCAGAGCACCATATAACTATAAAGGTTGGTTTAGGGTTATCATATGTCTAGATTTCGATAAATTTATTTTATTAATACATTACCGACTACTCATAACATATTAGTTCCTTATTTTTTGATAAAATAAATATAATATGCTCGTGACAGGTCAGGTTTTGTTCGTAATCCAAAAAAATCAACCCTAGCACTTTTCTCTATTCACCCCATTCCCGACCCTATTCACCCCAACGTTAGGGTGAGCGAAAATTACTAAATAAAACGAAATATTTTCAAAGACAACCCGAAGTTCACACCGCTGGAAGATTTTTTGTGTAAAAAATTAGCATGGCACATATAAAAAAACTGCTATCGACGTTCAAAAGTCGGTTTTGGCCCTATTCACCACAAATTAAGTTACTTCATACCCGTTCCGACCCCATGACCCCAAAATCTTCAGAAAACGATGTACTAAGAGCCCAAAGTACAGCGCCATCTCTAGGTGAATTGGGTTACTAATTTATGCAAACTACTTAAGTCGCAATAGATGTCATTTCATTTAGTATTTTGGAGGTAACTAGTAAAGATAATTTAGTTTTACAATTGTGCGAAAATAGATTCTCATTTGGCCGGATTTTTTAACCGAATTCCAAAATTCAAAAGGTTATAAATGTATAGTTTTTTTTAAATATCACTCCTGGTCCAATTTAATATCCCACAAATATTAACGGCAAACTGATAATGACTTAAGTATTTTTGAAATAATTTTGTGACAAATGTGGGTAGTTTAGTAATTAGGCGCCGATTGATTGTGGGTAGGTTATATTTTCGCTCTCTGCTAATAAATCTTGTATGGAACGGACGTGTTCTCTTTGGTGCCTCTTGATCAGCGCTGATCTTCGGCTGGGAGCATACCTTACAAAATTGAATGCCGAAAAAAAAGTTTATCAGCAAAAATTACTTACTTGAAAATAAAGTCATAACCGTGTTCATACTTATGCATTGAAATAGATATCACGCACGAAAGTAAGAACGACAAGGCCTCCTGGTGGCTGAGCCGTGAATCGAACCCGCCATCTCTCTCGCTATACCCTAATCCTCTAAGTGCCACTTGCACCAACGAATATGGAGGGTTAACCTGAGGGTTAACCCACCATTTTACATGGAATGTGACAGTTGACAGCCCACTAACCCCGAGTTAAGTGGTTGGTGCAAAAGGGCCTTAAAGATTCATATACGAGGTGGTCAAAATGTACCTATCAGAGATAACATACACTAGAGAAATTTCGTCGGGTACCACACGGCGGGCGGGTGGCCTAGTGGTAATGACGTTAGCTGCGTAAGCTGAAGACCCGGGTTCGATTCCCGGCTCGGCCACCAGTGGGCCTTGTCGTTTTTTCTTTCGTGTATGATATATATTTCAATTTATGTATGTATGTATGTGAACACTTTATTGTACATAAGACAAGTTAGGACATAAAAATACAGTATATGTAGTTATGGTGTACAAAGGCGAACTTATACCTATAAGGGATCTCTTCCAACCTTTGAGCGAATTGAGAATTTATATCCATTCCATTCTTGCCATTAAACGTAACAGTTTGGCAAGTTAATTCATGTACAAAATTAGTTTAAGTTGTTTTTTTTTTTTTTTTCAAAAAAAAAAATATAAACTTGAAAATAACAAATCAAAAATTATTCAATAAAATAATTTTATTTCTTCCCTAGATGTATAGTTTCATACTTATGATTTTTATTTTAAAGTAATCCGTTTATATTATAGCAACCATGGGTGGTTTTTGTGGACTTAAGTAGAAACGTTGACTTGTGGTTGACAGAAGTGTGATTAACATTTCTAAATGTTAATTTATTGTATCTAGTCTAACTACGAAGCAATACATTGACGTATAAATTGCGTCCATATACAGAGAGGTCATTCATAAAAACATCACTTTAGGTAAGTTATATATCTTTTATACAATTTGACAACCATTGACTACACATCCCAATTCACCCCTCTTCCGACCCTAATCACCCCCTTCGTAAACCTATTCACCCCCTTTGCGACCCGTTTCCCCCCATTATTGATCCTATTCACCCCTCAGGCCGCGGATATTTGTTCATCCCGTAAAAGTTCCCCAACACAGTTGCATCGCTTTCTTCATGAAAACCATTATAAAAATGAAAATATGTCTTATGATTTTCTGTTAAACATAAACTTTAGAAGTGTAGGTATACACTACATTCAAAAGGATAATGAACAAATTCTTAGCAAAATTTCACACAAAAATGAAGTTAAAATGAGTAAAAAATCCAATAAATTTGAATGCCTACTTTGACAGACATTTTCATGTCTGTAAATATATTATTTGAGTGAGTTGAGTGATAGGATCAGAAATAGCGTGATAAGAGAGAAGTGTGGAGTGGATGTAGATGTGGTGACAAAGATTGAGATGGGTATGTTAAGGTGGTTTGGGCATGTAGAGAGGATGGATGAGAGGAGATTAACGAAGAAAGTATATGAAAAAGGAGTGGAAGGGTCAGTTGGTAGTGGAAGACCTAGGCGAACTTTTCTTGATCAAATCGGGGAAATATTGCAAAAAGGCCAGGTCAGAAGTACTCGAAACCGACGAGCGTGTATGAGAAACGTTATGAAAGTGTGTGAAGCGAAAGTGGTTTGTCAGGATCGTAGTAAATGGAAATCTGTGATCTCTGCCTACCCCTCTGGGAAACAGGCGTGATTGTATGTATGTATGTATGTATGTAAATATATTATTTACATAAATCATAAAATATATTATTTAAATATAATAGCATTATATACCCCGGGAACCCTATTCACCCCAAATTACGGTATTTATTAAATTGTCAATATGTAAAATGTCGAAAACTACGGAACGGAACCCTACACTGACCGTGGTCCGATGCGCTCTTGGCCGGTTTTTCTTCTTAATGATATGTAGAGATAATATAAAAATTCACCTCCCAATTTATAATAAGTTTTTTTGCAAAAAAATCATTTTTGGCACAGGCTTTACCTTAGCCGACTGTACCTTTCTTTCAAAAATCATCTATTGCTCTCCGAGATGTTTCTAAATACCCCTTACTCAATGTGGATACGACGTTTCATAACAGAGTTCCTCTGACCACCTTTCTGCTCCATCATCAGATCACCTCCATGATACCAGAATATTGCATTGTCACGTGATTTACATAAGTGTGCAAAATTTCAGCTCAATCGCAAATCGGAAAGCGGGTCAAATTTAGCTTCTACGTTTTGGCCCAAACTAAGATATATTATACTAACAAGGCAAGTTGAATAAAAGCTTGTAAAAAGGCTTCTGATATCAGATTTGTAATAAGTTTACTTGTCATAGTTTAACAACAGATGAGACAGACATATGCACTGACAATACTGCACGTGTTTCGTGAGTCTGATGTCAAATCACCTCATACAACATACAATTTACCGCTCTAAGGCAACTAAGGTAGGGTTTGTTATTGCACTTTAATTACATATTAATGATTTCTAGCCCGTAAGATATATATTTGCTTTAACAATGGATAGATATTTATGCGAGTGAGAGTGTAATTTAGATTTTTATTTATAACGAATCAAATATTTTTAAGCTACCCGATCAGATATTTCTGCGGATAAGGACACTCCCCACATCTGCCGTCTAGCAATCGTAGCGTCGGGCCAACTGTATGGCTAAGCCGCGCCTACGCGGCGTCTTTTTCCATACAGTTGGCCCGACGCTACGCTCGCGAGACGCTAGAAAGAGAGACGATGTTTTTGCCGGTCACGGAGCATCACAAATTTACGCCGGGAATATGTCGTCAGAGTCAGTAGATATTTTTGCACGGCCGTTCATAGTCATATATGCTGGTGATTGTTCCATGAATATTTGGTCTAGTCTAGTTGAGTGGAGAAGTGCCATTCAAAACGAGCGTTAACTTTCTAAATATATATTTAGGTACTTTATAATTCTCTTTATTCATTTTAAATCTCAGGCTAGGCTATTTTATAATATGATTATAAAAGTAAAATACAAAACCACTTACAAAACAATACAAAATATATAAACACATTATAAAAAACCTAACCTAGGGTGCCGCCAGCAGTGGGGCAGGGCCCAAGCTGCCGGTGGTTAGGGCTGCAGAGAGAGGAACCGTCGGACTATCCGCGCCGTGTCCAAGATCACCGCCTTCTGCATCTGACCCTTGATCCAACCACCTAGCGAGAGTCTCTCTAGATGTTGGTCGAGACTCTTCGCTATGAGACCGTTCGCTGAAACGACTATCGGGACAATGATCGTCGAATCAACATCCCACATGGCGGTTATCTCGTAAGCCAAGTCTAGGTACTTACTGGACTTGTCCTTCTCGGCTTTCACGAGATTCTCATCATGGGGGATGGTGATGTCGACGAGCACGGCCCGGCGTTGCGATCGATCTATTATGACAATGTCAGGCTTATTGGCTACAATAGTCCTGTCAGTGATAATAGATCGATCCCAATAGAGCGTGGCACGACCATTTTCGAGAACTGGCGCAGGTATGTACTTGTAGTACGGTACTTCGCGGTCCACAAGGCCGTATTGAAGAGCAAGCTGCTGGTGAATGATCCTGGCTACGAGATTATGCCTGTGCAAGTACTAACCGTTAGCTAGATGAGAACAACCGGAGATGATATGCCTGAGTGACTCTCCGGGACGGCGGCATGCCCGACAAATGTCGACCGTACCGTCCTTCAGGATATATTTCCGGTAGTTGTTCGTCATCATAACTTCGTCGGCAATTGCACAGGCAAAACCCTCGGTTTCTCCGAAGAGGTCCCCGAATCGTAACCAGTTCACCGATGCGAGCAGGTCTACATCGGGTCCCGTGAGGGCCTTGTAGAACCGCCCGTGTAGCTGCTTGCTCTCCCATACCGCCTTGCGGTCCGCTGGTACTTTATAATTATTATTGTTTTCAACTTACGGTTACGTGTTCGTGGTATGCACAGAGTAAATCTTTAATGAAATTGAGACATTTTTTTATATATACAATTAAATTTGAACTAGAAGCACTAAACCTATACCCGCTCGCATTCCCCTTTTTTCTTTTCTAAGTAAGAATCAATTAATAAGTATCTGAATATATGTATGAATAAATTAAATTGTAATTGTTTACATACAATACAACCTGTGAAGTTTGGTTGACAAAATTTGACGTAGGTGCTGTCATATATATTTTTAAAATGACGTACTGTTAATACCAGCGTAATGAAAATGTATTCCGATGAGTAAAAGAAAACATGAAACTTTTTTCAATTTGACCGAACTAGAATGAAATCATTTATACTCATTCGGTTTTGTTCGTTATTTTCTTTAATAATGTGATATATTTTTATTTATTTTTTATGCACAAGCCATGCACCTTTAAACTTTAAATGAGATTGGATCTCCACCTGACATTATTGATTTACCCTATTTATTTTGAGCACAGTTTTACACTGGTATGGTTTTTCGTGTACGTACACTATTTTCTGTCATAATATTTGTCAAATTTAAACGTCAACGCGGAGCGACCGGCGACACGTCTGCCTCCGATGAGCCGCTCAGGGCGTCTAATCGAAAGGAGAATTCTGACAGCAATGGCGAATGTATGGAAATTTTACGATAGTTTAAATTTAAGGTAAAATTTCTTTGTTGCCTTTGAGAGGAAAAATATAAAAAACCTCAAAACCTGTAGTCCATTTATCTGGCTTTTAGAATAACTTAATGTTATAACTAAAGTATTGAATTTTTTTAACAAAGTTTACTAAACGGCGACATACGTTTTTCTCATTTTAGGTCAACTTTGTGTGGGTTTAGTTATTACACCGTTAATAATTGGAGATTGTGAATAGTCAAAAGTTGTAGACACACTCTTTAAGATAATAACTACATTTATTTTATTTCATTTAATTTAGAAATGTGAGCAGCATTTGTTAAACGCCGAATGCACTTTTCGAGGATTTCGTACGACCCCCTCTTGTGACATCGAGATTTTTTCAAAGTAGTGACGATATGTAACATTGTTATAGATGTATTAGATGTAGTGCGAAAAGATTTTCCTTCGTATTCTTACGGAAACGTACGAACGTGTCATGCTATTTCGGTCAGTCTCAGTACAAGATGTAGGTACTGACACTGTCTGAACTACCAATGACAAATACGAACGGTTCCGGAAAAATACGTAGGAAAAGCTTTTCACTACATCTATACTCATCGTCAATATTCCCTTGTTAAACGGACAATGGACGGCGACACAGAATTAGAATTAGAGATAGAAGAAATTCATCTATTTGTATGTTTTGTACTGAAGTTGTTACTTGCCTATGATTTTAAATATGTCTCAGGCCCTTGAGTGTTCATAATTTTAGTATTGTTGCAATTAAATATCACGTAACGAGGCATTTTTAATGTTTTTGTTGACTTCAACTTGCAAAAATTGACGCCCGAAAGCTGCAAGCTGCGATTAAAGACGGACAACTCGGTAGATTTTAATGAGTTCATTTGACACGCTAAGTAGATACGTTTGCTTGATCTATGGTATATATGACATCTATGGACGGCGAAGTGTTACTGAGCAGTTCCCGAAGACTTTGTACATAGCCACGTCAGCAAATTTTAATTGATCTTATTTTGTTACCAACATTTAGTAATATAAGTCGACTTTCGTAAGATATATACAGGACAGGATAATCTTTATAATTAAGCAAATATAGATACTAGAGAACCTTAATGACGATATAAAACTTACTGAAATCTCAATTCATCAAAAAAATATTGGTAACAAAATAGGAACAATAAAAACATATTTAACGTTTTCCTTAATTTTTGTACAAACTTTTCGAGAACTGCTGTACTATTGTGAAATAGGCCACAGATACTCGTCTATTTTGAGGATGGTTCAACAGTTGATCCGCAAACACGAGTTTGTGTAAGATTACGTCATTAAGTACGAATAGCAAGGTCAATGGTAAAGGCTCATCAGTGAACGTTGTTCATTCACTTGTAAAAACGTCTGTTTTTGTGCTTCCGACTAGACAGGCAAGACTCAAAAGATAGATGCGGACAAGGTGCCAAAAATATGTATAGACGATTTTATTGCTTACATGTTAAGCCTGTGGATACATATTATTGGCATTTTGTCCGAATCTATATTTAATAGCTTAATTAATAGCTATTTAATAGCTTGACTGTACCTATTTGTGTTAGTTTCGTATGGTTGTTAAAACACTTGTATGTAATTTAATTAGTTTCGGTTTGATTTGTTTTGTTAAACTTAAAGCTATAGGTATTGCGCAACGCAAAGTTGATCGTTAATTAAGTGTTACAATGTTAAAACTGAACTTTACATATATAATTTGGAATGCCTTGTATTAGTTGTATTGTAACTTCTAACTTAAGAGCTTAAGACACATATATGTATGTTTTTCTTTTATAAAATATATTATATGTTTTTCTTTTATCAGGAAAATAACCTTGCTTGTATTCCGTAAGCCATCACTTTTATCATTAAAAGTTGAAAGTTAATGGAATTGTGACATTACAGTGACAGCTAGGTTGCTAGCCCATCGCCCACAACACGCCCATATCCCGAAGTCGACTTCTATGAAACCCACGGGGGGAAAGGGATGGTGAAATTCATAACCCGTCACCACACCGCGGGAAATAATATTATTCATAGTAACTACGAGTAGTTCGGTGTAAACAAATATTTTAGCTGTTGTTACATCTACAATAAAAATATACATATATGGTGTGTTAGTAGATGTTTTGCTATTTCCACTTTACGTCTAGTTTTTATAGGACAAGTTAACAGCGCGGTCGACCTCTAAAGAGGCATTATATGACTAACGCCAAAGAGTTGAACAAGGTATTGTTTAGTTTCCCATATTTGCGCTGCATCTATTGGCTATTGTATGCCATGTTGTATGGATTGTATTGCAGCTATAACTTGAGTTTCTAGACGTTTAAAAAAGGAAAACTACGCAGAAAAAGGCACTGGCATAAATTATGTCGAGGAAATTTTAAAAGGATTCTAATCTTTTTTTCACTGTTCGGCGATATGTGCTGAGCATTTCTTTTTTTTTTTGCCAATAAAAAAAATTTGATTGTTTTAGGGAATTTTAGGTCAATTGTACTCAGAATCACGAGTACTTTCAATCTCACTGGGAGACAAAAAGTGTCCCAGAATTTCCAAACATTTTTGTTACTTTCTTTTGTTACCCCATACAACATGTACGCAAAATGGTAACAAAATAAGAAAAAATCGTATGGGACAATTTTTTTAACTACTAGGATTGAAAAAGCTAGTAATTCTGAGTAGAAATAGCATATTTTTTTCAAAAATATCACACTTCATAAAAGTGGCAAAAAAAAAGAAATGCTCAGGTCCTCCATCACAATCTCAGAATGGTGCTTAATGCTGAAATGAAAGTGCAATAAGCCTTTCTAATAACAATATGGATTATGGATCTCCTTTATCAACCTTCGAACTGAAGTAATATTATAGTATAGATTTCTTAAGGTATGGGACGTCACATAATTCGGAGACCTTGAACTTATATACAGATCACCGCACTAATCCAGTCAACTCTTTGGATTTAAAAAATAGGTAATATTATGCAGGCAAGCGTCCAATGCAAATAATAATTAGTATAAAAATAAATATTCAGTGAAATTGTATAATTCATACTCCATGATAGAATAAGTTTACAAAGACTAGGCCATGGAACATGGAACGCGAAATCTTTAGATACGCTAATGGAAAATGTTCAAGTAAAAACACGCGAATACTATTTCCAAAGTAATTTGTAGTTTAAATAGTTGCTTACTGTATCTGGCAATAAAGGTAACATTGGATTTGGAATGAAAAACTTCCACGCGAGCGTTTACTTTTTTCCGATCAAAGTTTCGGTTTTATTGCTGGTCGTTATCGGGGTGAATGAAAGTTCTTTATTAAAATGGTATTTTTTTAAATTATTGTGAGCAGAAAGTAGACGTTGGATATTCCTGATTGAAGTAGTTTTTGAATGGATACTCTAAAGTATTTTAAGTTAATTATGTACTTAATGTATTAGTAGGGATGTTGAGGTTGACTGAAAGTATTTTAAATAAATTGTTCCATACCATGTATGCATTTATTTTATGAAACGCAATATACAGAGAAACGTAGGCTGCAGTTATTATTAGACTTCTATTTTTAAAATATGTAGTATAGGTACCTAATATTAGGTATACAGACCCTACTATTTTTAAAATAGAAATAGTCTTTATAGCCCTAAAGCTATAACAGCAAGTAACTTGACCGTGACGTCATTTGCTAGTGTTTCATTATAAAATCTATAAAATAGGTTTTACAGTTACACAGATACCATATTGTTGCTATACGAAAAAAAAAACATTTGTTTATCAAAGAATGGCTGTAAAAATTCAAATTTGGAATGCAATTTCGCGCCAATCAAGAACCGAGCGAATGTTATCGAGCACGTTCCGTTGCACGCAGTTCGCTCACCTGCCGCCACGTGTGGCCGGTGATAAGAATTGGCAATGCATTGTTTTCATGCCATTCAAGGGCGCTGATTTGTTTCTGCGATTGTTGAACATGTAATAAAGCATTAACATACAAAACAGTTTTTGATTGGTGTCTTTTCTTATAACTTAATTGGCAGTCAATCAAAGCGTAAAACTGGTTTTAAGGCCGATAGTCCACTATCATATAATGTTTATCATAGAAATATGATCATAGGCAACATGCCGTCCTTTTTCTTCACGTTGGAAAAAAAGGGAGGCATACAGACAGACCTATGATCATATTTATATGATAAACATATGATAGTGTGATATGATCATAGGTCTGTATGCCTCCCTTTTTCTCCAACGTGAAGAAAAAGGATGGTATGTTGCCTATGATCATATATCTATGATAAACATATGATAGTGGACTATCGGCCTAAGTATAATATCTGAAGTTATATGTAGTTAACGTCGTGAGGTCATTCGAATTCGAATACTAGAAATGTAACATCCTCAGATCGTTACGGAAGCTACTTAATTTTAATATTTCTATAAAATACCGTCACGTCATTTGACGACCGGCCTGGCGCAGTCGGTACTTCGGTAGTGACCCTGCCTATTAAGCCGATGGTCCTGGTTTCGAATCCCGGTAAGAGCATTTGTGTAATGAACACAGATATTTATTTATTTATTTTTACTGTATCACTCTTTGGTCAAGTCAAGAACTTGCCTATGTCATATGTTTTCCTTGCCAGAGGGTGTCTGAGGTTACGCCGCGGTCAAGGCGAGCGGCCCGCCATCTGTTGGTTGCGCTCGCAGTCTCGCCGGCAACCTTCCGCCGGAAGTTTTTCTCCGTGATAGCGGACAGGCAATGTCATTATGATTGATTGATAGGAAGAGGTATTGTTGCAATTATTGGTATATCTTATTTGTGATCTTGAAGGCAGTGAAAATATTCTCACTCATTTCTTTAACTGTGACATAATATGTGGATGACCCCTTAACCTCGAAAACTTATATGAATTGGAAAATGGGATACCATTATTATTTATGTACACATTTAAATTTGTTCAAGCGACTCACGCGAGATTAGATCTTTGATTGGTTTGATGTTGTTTTTAGACTTTTTAGTGACCTTAACATAATGTTATGATATTTTTATATTATAACATAACCCAGTTTTGATTAATTTATATGAGTCAGAAACACGAATTTGCGTCAATGTAAAATAATAAGTACAAACTTATTTACACAGAAAGAAATATCAACGAGCCCGCCCACTTGTTCAATTAATTAATGTCAGTGACTATTCTCACAAATTGCATAATTAACGGGTTATAAACACCATATTAGTAGGTGTATTTATATTACGTAATATTAAAAGTTTTTCTTCGAAAGTAACGACCTCAATTTGTTTATATGTATAGCCTTATAAAGATTCATAAAAGTCACAGGTGAAGGCAGGAGTCAATGTTAATGGGGGCTGTGTAAACTACAAATTATATAAAACAAGCCATATTATAAAACGATTCATATTATTATGTGCTTACATTACTTATTACAAGTGTGTAAAAAAATGTGTACTTGGATAAAAGTGTGTATACATAGGATAGGCACATGACATTGCGCCTTTCAAGGTACCTACTGTATGTGTGTATGTGTGTGATTCTGAGCTTTTAATATGAATTCCTAATGTAGGTATCTGCAAAAATTACCTCTATGCAATGTATAATATCTAAAAAGATTCTTAAGCATGTCATAAACAATTTTTAAAGGGGAGCAATGTAGCGGCACAGCACAAACAGGGCCGTCTGAACGGATATTACGGCATTACTCAGATTTGTAAGCATTTCCGAGCTGTTTAACTTTATGTCGAGTCTCATGCCGGAATTTTGTTTTTAATTGCGTTCGTGCCTTACGTTTATTTTTTATATTTACTTATGTAAGTATTTTAATCTCCAAATAATCTTAAGGTAAATACACATATTAAAATGTGAAATGTGCTCCTATAATGTTAACGATTCATACCAATAAAAAAAACAAATCCAAAAGCGGACGAGTATTCGCTCAAAATAAATAGTTAGAATAATACATTATACGTAGGTACCTCTGTTTCACTCAACATTTGTACCATCAAGAAGGGGCACAATTCAATTTAAGTTTGAAATGGGTTGTGTAGAACTTAAATGATCATCCATCTCTAGCACGGCTTCCGGTTTTAAGCACGCGCCATGCTCAATTAATAGTTTTACTGAGCTTTACGTATTTGTATAGTGGGCTTAATCCTGTACCTGAGCGGACTGTTTCAATCCGATCGCCTAGTACGGCCATAAAATCTATAAAAAGTTCTTCAGATCTTTATAACTCAGTTTTACATCGTACGATTAATATGTCTAAAAAAGCTTAGGTTAATTACAGGTTTGATGAATTTAAAATTGTGGCGTGTGTGTTAATGCATGAGTGTGTGTAAATTGTATTGTGAACGTGTTGTGTATTACCTACCAGGAGGGCGATTTTTGAATCTCGCACACGGGATTTTGTCACTAAAATACCGGTTGAAAACGGTGACTTGCTTATTATTATCAGTGACAATTTTCTGAATTCGAACGCGTGAGAATCAAAAATCGGCCCACTGATACTAAAATCGTTACAGATTATAACGAATAGTCAAAAATTTTTAAGTTCACTCGTATAAAACTATATGTAACGTATAGTTTTTCTAAAAAAGTGTACCTGTCTAAATTTGTAACATTAAATGCTATGCTCTTTTAGAGTACGAATCTTAATTGTGTAGTGAATGTATTAGTGTGCGATTGTGTATGTGTGTGTATAGATAGATATAGATACAGTTCATCAAAGGTATTTGCGAGACGGGTCGTGAAATTGGGTTACAATCAGTAGGGTCCCGTCAAATCGGCTTAGTCTGATGGTAGCTCCATCTCCCTACGCTATTTTACCTTGTATATGAATAGACATGTTGTCATGAGTCATGAGATTTTAAATATTTTAATTCTTCCTCGGGGATGTTACGGAAGAAGTGTGTTTTTTTTGGTTCTAGTATGTAACCGCTTGGATGCTGCTCAGTGTTCACTATCTCCATACGATGAATGTCATTTTTCTTCGTTCAAAATTTATAGTAGCCGTACTAGTGCCCGCGATAGACTGTATAGTTAACTTGGTCTATTTAAAGCGTCCAATCACCAGATAAATACTATCGTGCCGATAATTTTAGCTCTCTGCTTTTGTTACACATCATGCGATGTGTTAACTTTATTTTTACTAGTCTTTTATTAGATCTTGAGAGTTATTTTCTGTCTTCAGAACTTTACGCGCAGCTATTTAAATTTGTTGAAATGTCTTAAATTGGTAACTGTAAGAAGTCAATTAATAAATAATCTGAAAATCCAGACTGAAACTATTTTTAAGTATCTAACATATAGTAAATTATGGTCAAATTTGCATACTATAGGTTCCGTAAACCATAGATTCCATTTTATAACTTTGTAGCTCGTCGCGTTGATAGTTTAGTCTTTTAGTTGATGATGTTGAAGTACTTCTGATGATGTAGTTTAATCCTTTACTTTCATTATTCTTATTTGAAATAAGATACGTAGGTACATACATCATGCGAAATGTCTCGATACGGCTTCAGGAAAATGACAGGGGCCATTTTTTTCAAAGTTGTCCACCCCACTTTTTTGTAACATGAGTATTTTTTACGCGATTCATACTCATAATCGCGAGGTCTTTCGATCCTGGGGGCCGATTTTTGAATCTCACGGCGTTCGAATTCAGAAAATTGTCACTGAAAATAGTAGGCAATTTCGGTGACAATTTTCTGAACATTAAATAAATGTCATATACAAAGAAAAAGTGACCAAAGCCTCCAGTGCTCCGAGCTGGAATCGAACCAGCGTACTCCGCTTACCGGGCGAATGCCAGAACCACTCGGCTATCGGTCCACGAAAGCAAGGGTCGAAATTTCTAAGTATATGACATTCCCGAAGGCTCGTGGCGCCCTCTGGCGCCCTCAATTACAATTTTCTGAATTCGAACGCCGTGAGATTCAAAAATCGGCCCCCTGATAGGAGAAAAAAATGTCCCAAGATTTCCATACATTTTTCAGACCTCCATTCCGTTACCGCCATACAAAATGTATGCGTACGCCACCAAATGTCACTGTTCTGGACGGAAGTGCATACTGTTCTTATAAAAATACCAAAGTCACTATGAGCATGCCGTTCAGATTTGAGGAGTTCCGTTCTGACCATCATCAGTAAAAATGGGACCAATCTGTATGCATATACATTCAATAAAAAAAAAATTCAAAATCGGTCCAGTAACGACGGAGATATCGTGGAACAAACATGAAAAAAAAAACGACTTGAAAACCACCTTTCTTGAGAGATTTGAGGCGGCGGTTAAAAATGGTAACGGTGAGTGGAAATCATCAAATCACATAAAAAATCAAAAATCTAGAAAATAAGTGGGGTGGACAACTTTGAAAAAAAAAAAATGGCCCAGTTACAGGAACGACTTCTGTCAACATTTAAGAAGTTGTGGACGTGTTACAAATTTAAATATAGCTAAAGATTTCAATCTTGTATAAATGAATGGATCATTTTCAAATTAGGAATGAAATAATATTTTTTTAGCAAGCTAAGCTATATACACATTGAATTATAATATTATTTAAATAAGCTGATTCATTGTTTAAAAACATTTGTCCTGCTTAAACATCTGCATGCGTGTTTGCAATACTAATAATAAAATTAAATATGGCCTTCATTTCGTTGAATGACAAGATTAATTGAATGAAAGGATCGACGACACCGACGTTCATTCAATTACGAGTGAACGAATTAATGGTGCGGCTTAGAATTAACGGGTGACTAATGTAAATTTACTTGACGGCTGTTTATTGCCACGGGACGTGTATAAAATAAAAAGTGTTATAATAGGACTATTAAGCCTTTATAAAAATCAATAAATTCTATAGATGGATGTCCGTTAGCGTGATTTCTGCCGCGTGGATAAAAAATGTCAAGCAACACACAAAATAGACGTTTTTAATTATAATTAGATTAAGAGTAATTTAAAACTCTGTCTTGACTTCTGTATGTACCTAAATAATCTAGACTCTACATTGTCATTATTTTATATGGGAATGGGGAATAATATATGTTTTCCATGACATAATTTTAATGACATGCATAAACGGTAATTGAATGCAAGCTGAATTCAGATGAAACGCACGTATCAGAGATCAGGTAGGTTTTGCAAACACACATTACGCCGCTTTATTATCATAACATAATGACCAGCACGGAGACAAACTAGGTACCTACATATGAATGTTGGAACCAACTATTGTTTAATAATAGAACAACTTATTTATTTATGCATATCTGTAACCGATGGCAATATTTTATATTATTTGCAAGTTTTATTCAGCAGGCAGATCAGATCTAAAAGTGAAAATTTTAACTGCTTTAAAATGCAGGCCAGACAGAACTCCCCAACTTTAGCAACGCAATAAAAAAATAGCGGATTCAAAATTCGAATAGCATTCGAATGAAGGATATAATATTTATTTTGAACGAATGACGTCTGCGGTTAACAACGTTTCGGTGCATTTACATGGCAATGGCAATGGACAGTACAGTAGCATGACTGTAAAAGGCCCGGCTGGCAATAAATCAGTTAGTAAGTGATTTTTTTTATGCTTCTGTAGACTACCTAGCTAGGACAATTTCGTTTCTCACTATGAATAATCCCTTTTACATTGTCTTTTTAGAACTGTTAAAATGATTTCACGTTGACGATGAAGTCATCTAGTTTTTTAATTATATTATATACGTTTTATTAAATAGAAATTGTGTCTTAACACAATTGTAATTATCTGATGAACGATGTGAAATTATTTGCTTTATACACAGGAAGAATTCCTGATATAGCAATCTTCTATGACCTATTGTTGTACAATTGTCGCATGACTATGATATTTTATAAACAATAATATTGAAACAGCTGTAGAATTCTACAATCATCTTAATAAGATGATGATGATAATAATAAAAAAATGTATGTAAAATACAGGGTGGTTTCCAACCTGCGATAGTTTTCCTTGGGTCTCCAAGTAAGCACTGGTCCCTCATGGCACAGCAGAACTTTTTGTTTTCCCTTTCAGCCGTAGCGTTAGGCAGGAACATAGACAATATGGCGACATCCTCGTTATTTTCCCTCGCCCTTCGTATTCTATCTTGCCCTACTGTTTTTGTCGTCAAATGCAGACGAGACTTCAAATCATCACTCAACACATCCGCCGACATTTTACTCAAGTCCTTCAAAATTAGGAAAAAAAACAAAACTCGCGTCCGATGACGTTTGGGATTAAAAAGTTGAAAAACGCGCCAAAGACGACTTTTTTTTTAAACGCGAGCGTAGTGTAGGCTTCTCGGCGCGGCGGCCAGTACGTTACTGGCTGTTTTGTAGCGATAGTCGGAGGGAGGCGTAGGCACGGTGTAGGCTGTGGATCCACAGCGATAACTTACTGCAGAGATGCTCGTAATGAGGAAACAATTCATTCTCAATCATGTTAATTGTCGTGTCATAGATCAACATGTGGATCTTGACCTCCAAATTACAGAGCTTACTGTAAAAGGACGGGCGTCGTTAATATTCTAATATATTCAACTGATATAACTCCAAGTCTGGATTGTACTGTCTGTTTTATGTGCAATAAATAAATTAATCTTTAATTATCAACCACAATTATCGACGTATTTATATACTTACATACAACTGTTCTTTAAATTTATACGCGTCTTATATTTATACAAATAGCCTGTGTGTCAACGTTAAGTAAACTTAAAGTATGTTTCCAATTAAGGACCCAAGATAAAGGATTTACTGTAGTAATCAATTTGAAGAGAGTTGTTTACTAGCAGTATGTGTAGCCCTAACATTAACAAGGCACTACATTACACTTACATACTAGGTACATGCTTATTATGTAGGTACATATTATTACTTTAATGAACTGTTTAAGAACGAGTTTTAGAGCCTGTATCTATTAATTATAGTCTTTAAATAATAAATGATATAATAATCATAATCCCTACAAAAGTGACTTTATGACCATTAGAGTTTTTTGTTTAACTATTGATTTGCATTTCACATTGACCACGACTTTTTCTCAGAACTTTTTATACCGTAAAGGTAAGACACGTTCACTCGATAAGAAGTCGATAAATTTGACACGTGTGTTAAACACGCATCGACACGTAAGTTGTATACTTATAGTGTTACTAATGTTACAGAAAATGCGCAATTAGCTATCGATATTTAAATAAAAGCCTCAAAATAACCAAAAAAATATAAAGTATTGAGTGGGTATTCAACCAATAGTTAGATTCGATTCAATTCTAATTTAATCTCATAATTAGTAGGGATTATTTTACACTTCAAATGTTTATTTGTATACCATAGAGAAATAACTATCTATTTCATTCGGGTAGGTAACTAATAAGTACGTGATTTAAAAATAATAATATATCTCTGAGCTTAAGGGCCCAATCGTGTCACTAAACTACAAAATCGGATAAATATTATGCTCGGTTTTAGTTTTAACAATTTTAATATGTAATAGTACTTAATACATAGTATATATTATATAGGTAAGGTAATTGGGATAGGTTGATTCTTAAGAAGGTAAAGTTTTTTTTTATCCATGTGCAATGACTCAATCCGGTTATTGTTTGTATTCTGTACATAATGTACCTACAACACGAGTTGTACAGTGCTACAATACGCGTATGTTAGTAGACCAAGGTGGCAAGAAGATGAAGAGTCCTCGGTGTGGGCGGGTGTGGGTGCCGAGTGATGGATAGGACCAGATAACCTAGAATATTTACAAACTAATTATGCATGTATTGCAAATGCATTGGAAATAAACATCGATAAGCTCTAAAACAAATACACATATTATGTACATATACACATACACTACAGTTGTAGGTATAGGTACATATGTGGAGCTGTTGCATATGTTTGACAGAATATAATGTGTAAACTATACAGTATGTATGTAAACTAACGAAAACCATTTACTGTAACCCGTAAATGTCCAGGTGATACTGAGAAACTTTTACTATGGGATCAACCCCGAAATCACGAAAATATCTTCTGACAGTTTCATAGGTTCTACGCGTGAAAAGTTATTTTATAGTAAGTATTTCCTATGGGAGAGTAAATTTTTATTTCGCGTTTTGGGTGTTGGTCCCATAGTAAAAGTTTCTCAGTATCACCTGGACATTTACGGGATACAGTAAATGGTTTTCGTTAGTTTACATACTGTATGTCTTACTTGTACATAATATCTACAAGATTCAATGAATATCTAAAACTTAAATCTAAAGGGGTTTAATCAATTGCAAAACTGCGTTTCAGACAGAAAAATCTTGTAAAAATAAGACGTGGTAAAACATTTTATTTTAGTAACGCAACCAAAATAGTGGATGGAAGAACTTCTTAGTTTTTAATATCCATTAATGGTATACAACTATACAGACTCCGCCCAGTTTTAGGTCCTATCTTAAGCGATGATTGTGGCATCATCAAGGCGCGCCTTATTAATTTTGTTTATCTCTTTCAAGATATGCTAATTGCGAGTAGAAGACGCAAGTGCATAAATGTATCTTAACAAAGAAATACAATTACATAAGTAGTTCTTTTAAAAAAATGTACATTTTTCAGAAAAGTTCTACGCGTTTCACAACTTTTTTCATGTTTATGAGTTGGCATTATTATATGTTTTTTATAAGACTTCATGATTTAACGAGGCCATAAAATTGTCTTATCAGAAACAGGTGTCATTACAGCATTAAGCGGATGGGCAATAAATTTATAGCACTGATGCACTTGAGATGCAGGTCAGTGTCAATTCACTTTTATGTCATTAAGGAATAATTTACAACATTACTTTCGGTTGGTTGTAAAGAAAGATCGATCTAAAAATGGTTAAGTCTTGCAATTTTCTGTACCTTTTTTACTATCTCTATCATTTAAAGAAATGCTCAGACATCTTAAATTTCAGAATAAAACATTCAATAGTATAGGTACATAAAAAGGATGGAGATAAATAAAATAAATATATAAATATTGGGGACACCTTACAACAGATCAACTTAGCCCCAAAATAAGCAAAGCTTGTACTATGGGTCCTAAGCGACGATATACATACTTAAATAGATAAATACATACTTATATATACATAGAAAACGTCCATGACTCAGGAGCAAATATCTGTGCTTATCACACAAAAAAATGCCCTTACCAGGATTCGAACCCAGGACCGCGGCTTAGCAGGTAGGGTCACTACCAACTGAGCCAGACCGGTCGTCAAATTTAATATACATTGGACATGGATATTGTTGGACGGTCGGCTACCATCTGCTCTACTGTTTTAAAAATTAAATATGTAAAGCGAACATGCACGGCACGGGAATTGGCCAACATTCCCGGGTTGGTCGGTAAATCACGAGTTCAGAAGGGCAAGCATGGTCGCGTAATAGAGAAACTATCGCGTCGGTGCGTCCTTTTCGCACCTCTTATAAATGCGAGCTAAATCACACTAGTGTACTAACTGTTCAGTGTTCCACAGCCTGTACCTGCTTAAATATTTAGGCTTTTATGTTTTTTATCCTCTAAATTTCTACTTATAAACACTATACTTAATAGCTCATTAAAACGATAAACCAAATGATATGAAATGAAATGAAATGAAATATTTATTTTTTCCAAGTAGGCATATTACAATGCGCTTATGAACGTCAAATAAAACTACGCCGACTCTAACCCTACGCCTCAGCCTCGAGAAGATTTCAGTCCCCCCTCAGTTGGAGGAGGGTATCCACTATGGGACCGGCAAGAAACTCGGCGGGCCACTTCTTTTCAAAACATTACATCTTATAATTAACATGCATTAAAAAAAACAAGATACAAAATAAGCAAAAGTATTCATAAAAAAAAAATATTAACACAAGAAATTATACAAAGTACAAAGCTATTATGATTATTAATAAGAGATGTTAGAGATGTATAGAGTCTCTAAGTGTCAAAGTACATCTAAAAAAATTATACATGAAGAAAAAAAAACGAATAACTAAAATAACTTTAGAGTTGTAAAAGACTCTTGTTGTCTTAAGCAAAGGAGAAATATATATATATATATATATATATATATATATATATATACTTAATCTACTTTTTTCCTTGGAGATGTATATGGTCTCCAAGAGTCAGAAAGAAAATAAACAAACAAGGACCGAACAGAGTGCCTCAACGTAATCTCATTCAAAATTAATGTTACATAGAATCTAAGTAACCTCTTAATCCCTTCTAACCATAGAATTCATGAGCATTGGTTGTTATCTCCAAAATAAAACAATATCATCAATATTAATGTGACAGTATTAAAGCGATTATTACACGCAGAGCTCAATACATCACTGGCTGATTTAATCGCAGGACCAATGAATAATTTAAAACAAAACTCTGTCTGTACCACAAATCTTATAAAACAAACTTTATTGAAGCAAGCGGGCAAATTTGGAACTAATTCATCTTCATACAAATTCGCTGTTTCGCTTCGACTAGTAGCGACACTGCTTTCTGTTTTGACAAATTTGTCAATGCAGGCAGTTGTATAAAAAATAAACAGCCAGAATACAACTTTATGGATCTAGGAATAAGGAAAAAGGTGGGTTTTCCCAATGTGTGCGGTATTGGTTATACTAATGATGTGCCCACGCCTTTATTTCCAAGTGGGTATGATTTTGTTTTTGTATGGAAATCAGGGAAGACTCCGCGCGTGATTTATCGATATTGCGAGAGTATTTTTCCATGAGAATATTGTCATTATTTTAAATTTTGTTAGAAAATACGCGACCAAGTGAACACTGATTAAAATACATTCGCTTTGTTTTTCTACACTTTATGAATTAGTAACTGACCACGTGAAATTGTTTCAGACATTTTATGGTATTTGAATATACTTACATAAAGAAATAAATTATATGAAACCTAGATACTTATTTCTACGATGATATTTATCAGAAAGCGACCGCCAGGAACGTCATTTTTGCCGCAGCAGTTAGTTGAAATGAAACAATCTAATAGTTTGCCAACACAATCCGATTAAGATAGTCAAATTGCCCCCTCACTTTTATCTTACATCTTTATGACAAAACTTTGATCACCATGCAGATCACTATCTGCAAACAAACTACCACTTTAACCTCGTGAGTCCTGGAAGCATTTGTTTTGTTTTTGAATATGGAACCTTTTGTTACTCAGCAAAGGTTCAATAGTTATTTGTTATACAAGGGGGCAAAGTTGTATTTTAACGCCGAGTGTGGAATTGAAAAACGAGCAAGTGAAAGGATTCTATAGTTGAACCACGAGCGAAGCGAGTGGTTCGAAAATAGAATTCTGAACTTGCGAGTTTTTTAACACACGAGAAGTAAAATACATTTGCACCCGAGTGTAACACAAAACTTTTCCCCTCACTATAGCGAGGAAACTACAACGCAAAAAAATGCGTTAATCACTGCTTCCAGTAGTTCCGCAGGTGGTAAATCATCTTAATTACTAGATTCACCTACTTTTATCAATTTTAAAGCAGTTAGTTTGACTTTATTCAAGGTCAAATTACTTTACCCACTAGTGGATAAAATGCGTTTTTACCCGCTGGTATTAAAGGACAAAACACGTCTTTCCGAGCTAGTGAGGGGAAAAATAAATTTTGGAATATGTACAAAATTTTGTACACGAGGACTGTGGAGGTAGACTGTCACTAACGCCTAACATAGTTTCCCAAAGTTTTATAGGGCTTATTAAATAGAGCTTAATCTCAAGGTCAATCGATATCCGGCATGTTATTAAGTACTATTATTGATCGTAAATTTACGGCATCATAGAGATTATAGAGCCTGACGACGCCCACGCAAAGTGATTCACCTGACACTGTGACACTTGACAAATTGTAATGGACATAAGTTGTGTCATGTTTGTTGACATTTTGTTCTATTGGACGTCTTTTGGGATAAGTAGGTATAGATTGTGTCGTACTATAAACTGGGGTAAATTCATTCTCCTTTCAGGTTGATTGTAATATAATTTATATTACAAAAAAAACCGTATAGCACAATGATTTTTTCCTAGTTTTAAGTTAAGCGACATTAATAATGTTTTTTTTTTAATAGTTTTAAATGTTTACCTGTTTGCCACCGACGTGGTATAAAAGTATTGGAAGTATGCAGAATATTCGAAAACCGAATCCGTCGTTTTACTGCGGCAACATTTTAATTAAACACTTAACTTTGCGGCTCTGTATCTCTTCTCGTTGAGATTTCCCGGTGAAAATGTTTTACCTCGCAAAGCGCACAAATTCATATGTTTCAAAGAGGATTATACTTTCCCTAGCGACAGCCGCTTGAAGGTAAGTTTGAGTAGACGTTTTAAAGCGATAACAGATGATGACACGCAATGGGAAAGGGTAAAATACTCCGTTTCTATTGGTTAACTCTTAATTTAAGTTACCTATTCAAAATACTGCACACAATCTTTGATCCCTTATTTGTATTGAATTTCTTAAAATCATTGATATTATTGAGCTTCTCAATAATATCAATGATTTTCTACCCTCCTAGATGGGTTGAGGATGAACTTAAGATTTTCACAAAAATAATTGCATAACTCGAACGTATAAAATGCACCAACTATGTTAGTCATTCATTACATAGGTCAGCGCAAGGCAGTTAGGTTACATAAAATATGTTCCTGACATCACCGATTTCCACGAATATCGAAGTTTCAAAGGTCAATTGTCTGAAGACAGTAATACTTTGATCCATGAATGTGTGCTTAGGTTACTTACACAGCTGTAGCCTTAGTCTTACTAGACAAGACAACACATTATTTCGAAGTCATCCTTATAACGGATTAAGTGTTTATCTAAAACAGTTACCTACAACGGAGCTTTTACCGGTCCTACTCCATCTCTTTCTCTGTCAAGTCGCACAAGGATTGTAAGAATGAGAAGGAACTTATCTAAAACTATGAGAATTCGAGTTTGGTGTTAAAATTAAAATAATCGATGTAATTACATGAGTCATTGGGTCGCTTCCGCGATTCGGTTGGATCATCGCGTGAACGTGGGTGTCTTTGAAAAGACATTCGGCCTGAGATTAACAAAAACTTGGTTATTGTTGTAGTCTCTACGGTAGTAATTTACTTCAATTGATATTTCTAGGATTAGAATCTTTTAATGGACAAATCTGATGTCAGCAGTTGACCATGGCACTCTGCAAAGAGGATGGCAAACAAAAATAATCTATTAATTAAGCAATTCAAAATATCGCATTCGAGACAAAAAACTTAATTATTGGTCTTAGGTAGCGTTGTGAATGCATATGGGAATAATTTATTACCGGTCGTAAATCCAAAACTGCATTGAAGGTTTATCATTTTATTATAGAGTGGCCAACTACGTATAGTCACCCATTTAAATTGAGGATTATATCTAGTACAAAAATAATATAATTGTAGATAATATAGATTGTAAGGTCTGATAGCAATCGTTTTCGTTAACTATTAGTGCCTATGTGCCGCCGACTCCCATGAGACGAGGCAAAATGCCGGAATAACGCAACAGAGACGAAACATTTTCAATTTTAAAAAGATTTATTAGTTTCAAATTTCAGTACCTATATAAATATTATAAATAGGGCAAGGGTTGATTCTGTTATCGAATACACAACAAAATCGATACAGATTTCCAATTAACTCGATAAAGAAGCCACGCAGGTCAACGCAGATGATTCAATAGGCTTCCAATTGAACCCAAACAAGTGACATCATCTATCAAGACTATCAAGAGAGAACGAGGAATTCATTCTGAAAGGCATAGGAAATGTAGGAAATTTATATGGAAATTGTATTGGGAGCGCTTGCCTCAGCAAATACCTATCTCTTTTACTCCAATCAAGGCGAAATTGTAGTAATAGAGGACCTTCCTCATTCGCTATAATAAATTTATCAAACTAATATTATATTGATATTGATTAAGTTTCCGAATGAGACTGTTAGTCCTCGTAGATACTAACCAAGAAACTAATGGAGATACCATATGGCATATACTTATGTAAGTATAGTCAACCAATTGGAACCCTAGGCCACTGTAGAACTATGTCATAGTGACGCTATAAATCAGTTTGTAAGATATCTCTTGCTGCTTGTCATTTTGACATGGTTGTAGAGTGGCCTAAGGTTCCAATTGGTTGACTGTACATTACAATCAAGTAGTTAAAGAATAAAAAAATGTTGATCTGATTGCATTTTTCAAATCTTTTATCATCGAATACAATATGAAATCGATGCTTGTCTAAAAGCAATTCCCATAATAATGTAGATAGATGTGTTTTGTGGTTTTTCTAAACAAAGTCGATGGCACTAAAATATCCGGGTGTTTCATCGCCCTCATCAGTCTGCCCGAAATATCGATGAAAGGAAACACCGGGTATCATGTACGAGGATTAAATTAGCTTTTGGTTTTTATTTTATGTTAAACACAATAGAGAAAACATTTCTATAGGAGCCTGCATGGATATTTTAATTAGAAATCGAGAATGAATTATGCGAGATGCGACTATCATAGTAAAGATTTTATTTTATTTTAAACTGTATGTTTATTGTTTATCGAGTCAAATTCATTTCGCGTGTGACAAAATCCACGTACTTGGTAAACTAAAACTTCTATTTTGGATCAAAATCGCGATGACTTTACACATTCTCCTGTCCGATAACGATATGCTATACGTATATCAACAGTTTTGAGATTTGCCTTTGACATCCTTCCTAGTGATGGTTTAGTACCGTTTGGTAGCCAAAATTTAGTAACCAGCTAATCTTGATTCCCATTTTGTAGCCGGTTACGTATTGGGCCAGAGTAGTACCGTTTGGTAACTAAGTTTTGTAACTGGCTACAAATTGGGAATCAAGATTCCCGGTTTGTAGCCGGTTACGTATGGGGCCAGCGTGGTACCGTTTGGTAACTAAGTTTTGTAACTGGCTACAGAACGGGAATACAAAATTCCCTGTTTGTTGCTGGTTACGTATCGGGCCCGAGTTACTGATCGGAGTTTCTATCAAATCGAAGCTAGGACGGTGTACGCACAGACAGACGGACAGAGCGAAACTATAAGGGTTCCTAGTCAACCTAGTTGACTACGGAACCCTAAAAAATTACTCAATGTCAGCATTATTCGAATAAATCATGTATGGGGCCGTCCATAAATTACGTCATTCTAAATTAGGGGGGGGGGGGGGTTTGGTCTGCGGATGACGGTAAATGATAGATGGGGACGGGGTGTTTCGAAATTGACGTCATTCTTATTTATTTATAGTTTATTTTTCACGTACAAAAAGATTATTTCTAAAAAGAAATTTCTTCCAGCACACCTAGTAAGTGAGACTGCAAATGTGAGAGGCGGCTAAGGCGCATACAATACAAAAATAACTCATAATAAACATACATAAGTAATGCAACATAGATGTACACAAATACAGTAATAACTACAAATACTCTAACAATAATATTACATATAATACTAGCTGCCCGCCCCGGCTTCGCCCGTGGTACTTAAATGTATTATACATATAAACCTTCTTTAAGAATCAGTCTATCTATTTAAAAAAACCGCATCAAAATCCGTTGCGTAGTTTTAAAGATCTAAGCATACATAGGGACAGACAGCGAAAGCGACTTTGTTTTATACTATGTATTTATTATAAGTAGTTATATCAATGATTATTGCCAAAGTAAAAATAATAAAAGATGATTCTAGTGTTTTAATCATATAATACCCTATTTTTCTCAAATCTGCAATGTTTTATTTTGTCAAACTGGTAATGACGTCAATTTTGGGAGAAGGGGGGGGGGGGGGGGTCATTAAGATATGACGATAGGATGATTATAGGGGGGGGGGGGGGTCTAAAATCTGAAAAAATCGATGACGTAATTTATGGACAGCCCCTATTCACGACGGCAAAAAAAAATCCCATTTTGTAACCAGTTACAATACGGGATATTTTTTTCCCGTTTGGAAGCTGGTTACCAAACATGGTTACGAATCGGTAATGATTTAGTCTCATTTTGTAACCAGTTACAACACGGGATTCTTTTTCCCGTTTCAAAGCCGGTTACCAAACGTGGTTACAAATCGGTAATGGGAAAGTCCCAATTTGAAGCCAGTTACGAATTGGGATTTTTTCCTGTTTCGAAGCTGGTTACCAATTTTTAGTTACGAAACGGTACTAAAGGAATCTGATATCGGGTCGGATACTGTGAAAACGTTTTAAGGCTAACCTTAGACGCACTGAATTATCATTCAGTTTCTGCATGTACATACTCGTAACAGAAGTCTCTCTGCAAACGCATAGTAAGTGTCCACACCTGTCATTCCATACGGAAAATTCCGCTCCACGGCCAGGGTCCCCAATGTCCCCATTAAACACATAGAAACATTAGAAACCAGAGACAAACAATCCTCTTCAATCCATTAGTGATGTTCCAATTTCAATTAGAGAGGCCATGTAAGTGCACAGCGACACTACGCGACCAGGGCACCTAGCCAAAAGTATAAACGCTTACGATAATATCGTTATCGTGGCTAGCTATCTCTATCGCTCCTCCGAGTTGGCGCGACAGAGCCAGACTGCGTTTCGATCAGCGTCTAGCGTCAATGATTGTCAATTCGGCTAGGCGACCAGATCCGCTCGTTTGGCGCCGTTTCGCTCACAATTTACGACTGTTTTGCTTATTTCCCTCGTTTCGCTTCGCGAGTTAATTTGCGATTAGATTACTCTTATGGGCATATTATGTCAGAGCTGTGATTCAATTTGGATTTGCTTTAATACGATTAAAGATTATCTACATGTTATCCACATAATTCAGTTTTCACATTATGAGATCCCATATCGGATGTCGGACCGATATCCCATATAGTTACGCCGCCGTTTTTGATTTTTTCCTTTGAAATCCTTCCTACATCCGATATCAGATCGGGTAATGTGAAAACACACTAACGACTAGTATAAGCAACACCGACTCGTTCAACTTAAAAAGGCGGTAAAATGAGTCATTAAAAACTCAATCAAATTTACTATACGGCCAGTGCAAGCCCATAAAGGGTTTTAAAAGTAAAACGGCCGAGGTTACGGCATTGGCATTGGTCGTTTTCTTTGAATCGCGGCCTTTACGCCTCCTTGTTGAGCTACTGGCTGGAGACTTTATAAGGAATATACACCCGGCAGCGGATCGAACAAGTCACGCTTAAATAGGCATTGTGTCAGAGATGAGGACGTTGACATGTCACTGAAGCATGGAGCTTACGGAGGTAATAAATATAAAAAGCTGCTTCAAATTAAAATAATTTAGGTAGGTGACAAAATCCTGAGAAATAATTCATGTTTTTAAACTGAACTATTCTAACTGAAGTATTCAACCAACACAAAATATTCAACCAACTCAAAAACTTTCAAAAAAGGTCCTCCTTTATTGTATCGGTGAGACACAGTAAAAATGCCAATACTGTAGTGTCGTCTGGATCAATACGTAGGTATGCAAGAACACAGTTAGATACCACAATGTACCTAGCCGCTTTTTTAATTTGTACAGTACATGCATCGTCTTAATAGGCGTTGTACTTGTATGTGTACGTCTGCATAGTCTGCGTATACAACCATTCATTATCGGCAAAAAATCGACATAAATTCTCAAATCACATTTTTTCCGAGTCATTCTTTGTACTTATAGAAAGTCACACAAGTGCGTCCACACTCCACGCCGTATACACCGCAACCTGAGTTGACGAAATGGATGCGATGCGTTATGGAACTTATGGATGCGTCCGTTGTGTACGATACGGGCATGTGGCCTAGCTTTAGAAGCAAGTACTCACCAGCACGGAAGACTTCGCCGCAGCCATCGCAGCGGCTAGCAAACTGCGCGTCGTAGCAGTTGCCGCAGTAGATCTTGTCCAGCTTGGAGCCGAACTGCTTGTCCACCAGCGACACGCGGCACTTGGCGCACAGAAAGCACGCCTCGTGCCAGTGCTTGTCCTTGTACGACAGGTCCTGGAAATGTGGACAGCGTTGAGTATGTGTTGGTGTTACGAAGGACCAACAGGCAAGGCAATGCCAGCCCGAGCGCGCAATCAGGGTAGAGCGAAATGGAGTAAAGGCGCATTTGCTTCCGGCACATAACGTTATCTTTTAAAAGAAGTACCTAAGTAGATTACTTAGTTGTGAATAAGTAGTTTAATGTTGCTTGGGCGACGATAACCACTTCCATTAGGCGGGTCGCCTGCTACTTTGCCGATATATAGCATTTTCATCATCTTATATATACAGCATATTATTTAGTGGGATGCAGGCGTGATTGTATGTATGTATGTATGTATGTATATATACGTATTTGTTTCATTTTACAATGACATGTTGTTTGTTATTAAAAATGAAGTTTGCGAAACAAATTACCTACGTTATCAGCAGGCCACATCATAATTATGGAAATTCTCTAATGGCGTTTTCGTGTAAGTATGTCATTTATCATTAAATGAGACTAATTTAATAGAACGTTGAATGATGTGACATCAATTTGTTTATCAGTATTCTAATCCTCTTCGTCAATTCTGAGTAATAACATCATTATATTTATGAAAAATTATATAGGTTTTGTCTCCATGAAACCATATTAATAATTACGTACGAATAAGACACCCAAAACAAAATGACATAACTAATTAATATCTAAAATAATACCTATTGCCAAACCTGTTCTGTGTAATGAATTTTCTTGGAACGATGATGAGTACGCGATTCAAAATTGGAAGTAGTAGGTATAATTAGCATCTACAAAACATGACATACACTGATTTAAACTTTCACGATTATTACACATAACTATTTTTAAAAACCGGGACTTAATCGCGTATAACTACATATTAAACTGACCTCCAACGTTTCAAGGACGGCGTTGTCCCCGTGGTCTCGGGTTGTCGTGGTCAGTTTAATATGTAGTTATACGCGATTAAGTCCCGGTTTTTAAAAATAGTTATATGTACTGACATGATATTAAATTAACAAATAGGTTATAAAAAATTAAAAAAACTGGTCAAGGGTAAGTAGTATTTGGTGCACGTATTCAGAACATCTTTATAATCGTGAAATGTAGAGTAGGTACTTGTAGGGCAATTTTAAATATCATATTTGGCACATTTTTTTTTAATCATAGTCGCAATTGCAAAACTTTATTGGGTAGGATCTTAGTCTGTCATGCCCTTATTTTCTGTTTGTAGTATTCTTTCCTATCAATAACCACAGAGAGCATTGCAACTACCTATGTATAAGTTTTATCATCCCCTTCCTGGCATTTGCCACGGCTTTTGGGAGCCTAGGGTCCACTTTAACAACTAAAGTAACTAGAAGTTTTAATTCAACGAATATTAAACATACACCAATTACTCTACAAACATACAAAAGAAAATAAATATTGTTGCCAATTGGCTAAAGAAATTGATTCAATGAGAACTCAAACATTTTGATTAAAATTTTGGTCTATCTAGTTCGCTTTTATACATCACTGTTCATACAAATAAGACATTCATTTCGTACTAACGTGATCACTCGGGAGCTCTGTGACATACGAGAATTAGATGTAAAGTATTGGTTTTTCCACTCCAGCACGGAACTCTTGTGAATCCCCATATGAGTGGGTGGTAATTACTGAGCTACACTTTGATTGAGAGCTGTTCGCCACACTATATGGCTCGCCTTGCAGTATTTAATTAAGAATGAAGGGGACATCTATCATTCGAACGACTGGTAATTTAATGTCTTAATTTGTTGTAGTTGCTAATGACTTAAAGTAGTTTAATAAATCCGAGAAAAGTTCAGTTTGTGACTGAGATTTCTGTATTTTAATTCTTGTTCTGATTCCTTCTGACTGGCCTATCCTGAAAACTGCTTATGTAAGTATGTACCATGTACCAGCTGTTTTTGGTTTAACACTTAGTTATCCCTCAATTTCCTGTTCCAATCATTCATATTTAATCTACAGCGTACATTAATTTCGCGTCTTATATCAGACGCAAATCGATACGAGCCGCAGCTCAGACGTCATAACTACAATCTCGAGTTATTTCCAGTCATATGATTCACGTTTTAAGACAAACATTCATACTATCGAATTCTATTACATACATCAATATAAAGTTCACTGACCAAATAATTGAGTTTAATGTAATAATACCTAGCCTAATAATTCAAATACACTGTATTTCATATTTTAACAGTTCGTAAGAACACGAGAAGAATTCAAATAAATCACGTAGCGGTTGACGAATGCTTCACTGTTCAGGTTTCAAAATAAAGCGCCCCTCATTCCAGATCTATTCCTGCGCGGCTCTCAGCGCGTTTAAAACTCGCATGTCGTAATGTCAATAAAATATGAAAGTTTATTTTTACCGATTACGAAATACTTAGCGGGGAGTCTTGAATAAATCCCGAAAGAATTACTGACAGATCCCGCGAAGGCCCAAGGTCGGCATTAAAACTGTATCCAGCTCGGAAATAGATTCGGCAGGCGTTTGTTCGCACCGCTCGCCAATTTGTTAAAGTCAAAACAAAACTGCAAAATAATTCTAATAATATTTCCATGATTTATTTCGCTGTTCGTAAACAAGAATCTAGCTTTTATTTCAGCGTTATTTGTAGCTGTTAGTGCTACATGAGCTGCTGCTATGCCAGGATTACACGGTCTTATGTTTCATTGTAAACAACGACCTATTCGACTTCAGCAATTTGAACACGAACCAAGAAGCCAACATGTACAATAAAAGCTACTTGTAATAAATCTTTTAAAGGTCAAATTCGCTGAGGAAATGAGCTCAGTTTGGATTTGCCAGATCAGAATCTGTCTATCTTCTAGGCAATGGAGAAAGTGGTCTCGTGGATTGTTTATTAATTAGGTATCTTAAGGATTGAGTAAACAGCGACAAGTTGCAGCTGTTATTCGGACAGGAAAAGTCATTCGTCGGGTGTGGAGATAAATGTGTAGTGTTTGGCGTGGCGTGCCCACGTTGGCTTGGCACGGGCGCTGGGGCCGTGTGCAGAGGTACGCCCGAGGAATCTGGGCCGGCTGGAGTGACATAACTAAATTTGATCGGCCGTAACAAAGCTCAGAATGCCAGGCATCTTATTTCAATACAAATACACTGATATTTTGCTATCAATTTACAATTACTGATTGTTTTCCATCATAAGGAAGAATTTAAAAAGGCTATTGAAACAATTGCATTAATTCAGGCAATAGTATTCAACTACTGATACTAATAATGAGCCTCTATTATAGCGCACGCCTGGATGGCAATTTATCAACTTAGAGATTTGCCTTTTGGCTTTGACAATGATTTGCGAACTATCAACACGGTATAACGAGCCAACTTTGACAGCATGTTTTTCAGACTGTCATAATGTTCTATTAGTAAACTACAGTAACTCCCACTGTAACACCTGTCAACATGGTTTATGCTTGTTTTTTATGATGTACGCAAACAAGCAGACGAATACTTAGCCTGATGGTAAGCGATTACCGCCGCCCAAGCACAATAACAGACGAGGTATTGTAAGTTGGTTTTGTCAGCTTTTTGGCAGCATATTTGGGCAGCTTTCATCCATTAGGGTGACTTAATTAGAGTTCTAAGACAGTTCTACTAGCTTTGAGTCAAGGTCCTGCGCTTAACCCACGAATGTTCAGTCAGATCGGGCAGTATGAGTAGAGTACAATTCTGGAGTCGCTTGAGAGACCAAAACTAACAGATCAGACGCTTTCGCTAAACAGACGCTCTCACGTGCATCCACATACTTGAAGTCTCGCAATATGTATGAACTCGCGAGAATAGAACCTATGCTAGACCTAGTGTAGGTACTTAGGTACATTGTAGCAGTTGGTGGTTACCTTGGAGTCGATGCCAATGGTCTTGTTGCACTCCTCGCAGCCGTTAGCGAAGACGCTCTCATAGCACTTGATGCAGTAGGGGTGCTCGTCGCGCAGCACGTACCGCTGCCCGGTCAGCGACTCGTCACACTGCCAGCAGCAGAAGTGCCCGCTGTGCCAGTCCTTGTTCATCGCCTTGGTGTATTCGCCACTGAAAATTAGCTGGGGACAACGAAAATGAACATAAGAATTTGGGAGCCGATATCGAAGGCGAGGCGATAATTAAATTTGAAACTGAATCAGTTATCACGTGGTTGAGATAGGAAAACAGGTAAATAACAATGTTGTATTTTTAGAAATTTTGGCAAAACGTAAGTGATCATTGCCAAATGGTTAACCTAAGCTAGGTTATAAGGGATTAAGAACTTAGTGCAAGGTTTGTAACTTTGACCTACATGGAAACTTTATACTTTATTGGATGATTCATATTTAATGTTCAGAAACATATATATTATAGGGTTTCTAGGGGCCTAAAACTATTTAGGTTTAAAATATCATATTTCATGTTTTGGTTGTTTTTTATCCAGGTTCACTGTTGTGCGGATTAGTATGAAACTATGCCTATAAATACCTTGGATTAGGTCGGGTATGTGAGGGTGGCCAATAGCGAACCTACGAATGTAAACATCATGTACATGTCACTAAAGGTCGAGCACGGTAATCGACACTTGGCTGCACAGACACTGTCGCACTGAGGGTCAAGGGAGTTTGGCCACCGCACACATACCCATCGTCGTTGATGTTGCTGGTGGTGGTCTGTTCGAGCTCCGTGACGGTGACCTCGCCATCCTTAGACTCCCTACGCTTCGAGGACTTCTTGACCTTCCTGGTCTTCCTCTCCGTGGTGGTGTACTGGACTTGAACGTCAACGTCGGCCATGGCAGCAGTCGATCTGCCTGATTACAAAAAGCGATACGACGCGGTCGCGACCCGAATTCGAATGGCGAGCACCGGTATAGGATAGCGGGAATTATTCCAGAATGTTTAGCGTCGTCGGTGGGGGGAGTTTGGGATTTAAATTTGGAAGAGTGACGGAGAGGGCAGGTGCGCGGGCGGCTCCCGAGCGAGGCGACCCGAGAATCGCGTGTTTCCCGGAGTCGCCCGTCGCTGCCGCCAGGACTTGGGCCGCAGCGATCCGGCGCTTGGCTTACCCGCTTAAGGAGATAATTGCTTTTGTATATGATGCCAAATATTTCCATTTTTAGCATTCTGTCATAGTTTGGCAAGGCTACTTGGCGCTAAGAGGTATACCTATCGGATCTTTTTGATATAACAATACGATACAATCAATCAATAGACGTTTGATCTGTTGAGTCGTAATTAAAATATATAGATGCCGATTTAGAGTACAACTAAATACTGAATTAAGTAGGTATAGCTATTAGGTAGCTATGTAAGGAACATACTTGATATTTCACTTAAGTGTGTTTATATATTTGCATTAGAACATAGCAATTTCGACGAGAACATTAGATCAAATGGTTATAGGAAACCATTAGGAATTATTTCAGTCTTAAGATTTGGTTTAGTTAAATCTGTATCGGTGTCAGTAAATGATATTTGCGCGTCAGAGCACTCGAAACTGTGCTCTAATATTTGGGTCATTCGACACGAGTGTTACAAGAAACTCGCTGCCCTATTTATTGGTCAACAATTACTGGTTTATGCAAGGTCGGTGATGCACTATTAAAAGTGCAGTTTCGCTCCACTTCCCAATGAGATGTAAGCTTTAAATGTTCATGATTTCTGTTCACAAGTCAAACAACTATGCCTACTAGTGCTAGGTAACTATCGGTTCAGTTCAGTTATGATTACTTTGTGACAAACCGAATATGAAGTTATTCACTGTCTCGGGTTTGTCGGAAGTCAAAATCGCGAGTTTGGATCACAAACCTAGCATCGCTCTGCCAACTAAGCTAACAACACTTCAATCAGGTTTGCTGCGTTTTATTTGTTAATACAAAATTAATTGAACTTTGCAACCAACTAAATTTAAATTGACAGTGTTAATTTGTGAATTCATTGTGTGTGTAATTATATATTGCATAATTAAAGTAAGTTGCGTTAGCATCGCTTGGAAAATAAAGTAAGTAGTAGGTACCTAGTTAAACACGGGATTTCATTACTTAACCAGGCTAGAATCGGGTTGGATATGGGCTGTATTGTTATTGGATTGATTCGAGTTATATGACTCGCAATCGCACTAGAATGGGCACTTAAAGTCGTTTCATGTTTTAAACTACGTTGAACTCAACATACATGCATTACATTGGTAATTTTGTATTTCAAATGATTTTTAGTTTCCAAAGAACGCATAATACTTGAAAATATTGAAAGACGCCACGTTGTACGCCATCTTTGCAATTGGAGCACTCACTTCCTGCTCCTGATAAGAGGGATGTCAGCATTTTCTTTTTTTTCACGTTATTAGAGGGTTTGAAGGGGAAATTTTGCAAAGGCAATTTGTTTCCATTCATTCGCAGTAACTCAACTTGGTTGATATTTCGAGCAGTATAATCCGTATAATAATAAATAATCAGTATAATATCTTTTTCTTTTCTGTCACTAGGTCGAGAGTTCTGTAAATGAAATTAGTAGCTCATGCCGTCAGAAGAAAAATTGGGACATAAAGTATGCACAACAGAGTAATAAATTTTCATCTAAAGAAACTAGATCTTAGAGGTTGCCAGACGGAAACGGTTACGTAATAGATGCAAAAGTGCAAAGCGCGCAAATAAACAGACATCAAGTTGAATTGGAGCAGGTGGTCCCTTATGCCAGCGTGTAGGTGTAGTTGAATTAAAGCGCTTAGCTTTACTTAGGCGGCTGTTTGCGCGGGGGTGAGTGGACACAAGTTACGTCTGCGTTTTATAGGATAGCTATTAATGAATAATGCTTGTAAGATGGAGGTAGAAACGTAACCAGCCCCATGGTGCAAAAGTGCAAAGCGCGCAAATAAACAGACATCAAGTTGAGTCGGACCAGGTGATCAGTAGTAGTAGTAGTAGTAGTAAACACTTTGCCTGTGTACATGAGAATATAGTTAGACAAATCCAATGTAAGACTATCTATATACTCAGCGACAGTCAAGCGGCACTCAAAGCCTTCACATCGCCCAGAGTTACCTCTAGACTGGTATTAAATAAACGGCATCCAAGCTCTTAACAAGCTTGGAAGGCAAAACAAGGTGCAACTGGTATGGATCGGTATCCACCCCGGTAGCCCCGGTGGGCACGAAGGCTTCATTGGCAATGAAAACGCTGATGAACTTGCCAAGGCCGGATCTGAAGACAACTTCATAGGTCCGGAACCTTATGTGGGCCTTTCACAAGGAACCATCAGAACGGCTATGAAAGACCAAACAAAGGCTAGTCACCAAAAAGAGTGGGATGCCCTGGTTGGTCTGAAGCATTCAAAGCTCTTTAAGCAGAGGGTAGACTGGATGGAGCAAAAAGCTAGGGAAGCTAGGCAAAAGACAACTCCAAATTATAACAGGGGTGTTCACAGGCCATTACGGGGTCAAAGGAATTTTGGCCAAGATGGGACACGCCGACAACACTGATTGTCGCATGTGTGGCGAAGAGGAAGAGACCGTCAGACATTTAATGTGTGAATGTCACGCCCTCGCCAGACAAAGAATGAAGAACTTTGGAGCAGGCTACCTGGCACCGAAGGACTTCAGAGAGCTACCCATGAGCCTCATCATCCGATATGAGATGGTCGAGAAGCTCCTGAATAGCTGAAGGATCTTAGGATCGTAGGGGGTAATTGCACAAAAGATCCCGATGGGTCGAAGTGTATCCGTAAGGGCCCCGCAGATTTAAGATAAGATAAGATAAGTAGTAAACACTTTATTGTACAGAACAAATTACATGTACAGAGAATAATTATAACGGTTATATAATTGATCACATATTCGAGCGTGTAAGCGCGGTTGAATGAAAGCGCTTATGCGATGTTTGCGCGGGGGGAAGTGGACAGGACACTGAATGCTTATAAGATGGAGGTGAGGAGGGGGAACCTAACCAGACACAATGAAAAATATCTTATAATTTTAACCCGACTGTAAAGAACTGAGTTATCAGTTACTGGATAAAAAACTTAGGACGTGGAGAACGCGTTTTCCATTTTCATTCGTATTAACACCACTTTTCAATTCAGTATAAGTATATATCAATATTCAATACCTAACCCTTTCAAGATAGAGAAAATAATAATATTATAAAGATTTCCAAATAAATATCGATAACGAATTGTTAAAGTTTTTCGATACAATAGCATGTGTCCTCCCATCGTCAAACTTTATACGAGGGACTAACTAAGTAATAGGCATAAAAAGTTTAGTCATATCATAACTTTCAATCATACGTAAAAGGTTCAGGTGCCGTAGCCAAATAGCAGAAACGCTCACGAAACGAAACGCTCGTAGATATCTATCTCTATCGCTCTTGCGTATTGGTGCGACAGAGCCAGATTACCTTTCGCGGCGTTTCGTTTCGCGTCGCAGAAATGCCATTCGGCTAAGGCACTTGGGGAGCTTTCGTGAAACAAACTATAATAGTTTGAAATATGATTGTTATTTGGATGGCCCGATTTAATCAGGTACATGGTGCTCGATGGTTTAATATCTTGGCAAGCTTCTCTCATTATCGTGTTTCACATAGTGTTATCGTTATTTAAAATAGAGAATCCAAGAAACGCTGGGTATGGAGGACAGAATGGGTATAGAAATTATATAATACTAGCTTTTGCCCGCGGCTTCGATCGCATTAAATTCGAAAATTACGTGATGCTGTACACAAACTTCAACTTTCACACCCTATTCTATTGAAGTGGCAGGTTAGAAAGAGACAAAAAGTAGCCTATGTCACTCTCCATCCCTTCAACTATCTCCAGTTAAAAAATCACGTGAATACGTCGCTCCGTTATGCCGTGAAAAACGAACAAACAGACACACACACTTTCCCATTTATAATATTAGTATGGAAGTATGGATATTAGGGACACCTTACACAGATCAACTCAGCCTCAAACTAAGCAAAGCTTGTAGGTACTATGGGCGCTAAGCAACGATAATACATACTTATATACATACCCCTTATATTCATAAACGTACTCTAAAGTTATTTATTTATTTATTTATTTAAATTTTATTGCACAAATAAAACAAAAATGTACAAATGGCGAACTTAATGCCTAATGGCATTCTCTACCAGTCAACCATCGGGTCAAACAGAGACATGTAAAAATGGTGCAAGGAGAAAGAAAAATTAACAAGGCAATAAAGTTCGTTTGTCCTTTTCTATCACACCAATACACCGGAAAGAGACAAACGAACTTTACTTTAGAGTACGTTTATGAATAAGGGGGATAGAAAACATCCAAGACAGGGGGCTACAACCATCTTTTACAATTGCTATAATCGGCATGCATGCATAGTTCGAATCAGATAGGGGTATGGCCCAACAAATACCTACCAATGCTGACCTACTAAAGCACAGAATAAGTAACAGTATACGAGAGTAAAAATAGTGAGCGATGACCGAGACCTTGCGCTCATCGAGACATCGACCGCTGAAGGCTGCGATGTCGGAACTCGGAAACGTGCGTTACGAGAGGAACAGTCTATTATATTCAAACAATGCTCAAAAGGATTCTTTAAACAAGAACGTTATCGTAACTATTTAGATCTAACTTTTGCGTATATTATAGTTCGATCCGGGCCGAGTGCCGATTTGTATTGAATAGGTATTGAGTTGTACTGGTACTGTATAATGCTGACTAGGTAGAGCAAAATGTAATGAAAAAATTAATCAGAAACTAGATTCTACTTATACATTACAAAAATTTGCTACTATATACAGAGTGGGGCCTGTAACAAAGGCGAAGAATTGAACTCTAGGCTATTCTCCTTATACTGATCAACATTTGTTCGGCGACTTTTAAAAATAACTTGTATTTTGATTTTTATCACCCTTGAAAGTTTTTTCTAAGAGGTAATGTATTGCGAATTCTGTTAAGTCTAAAGTGTGTCAGACAACGTCAATGACAACAATAATGGCGTACATTGAAGGTAATATTTATTTTGTATGAAAAATTAAAAATTTAAAGACTTCATAATTTTTAAAAGTCACTGAACAAATGTTGATCAGTATAAGGAGAATAGCCTACAGTTCAATTCTTCGCCTTTGTTACAGGCCCCACTCTGTATAATACAAGCACGCAAGACGTAACTAACTTCATATGTAGTGCGAAAAGATTTGCCTTCGTAATGTTACGGAAATGTACGAAAGTGTCATGCTATTTCAGTCAGTCTCAGTACAAGATGTACTGACATTGACTGAACTAGCATGACAAATACGAACGTTTCCGGAAAAATACGAAGGAAACCCTTTTCGCACTACATCTGTACACATTAGTAGGTAACAAATACATTAAAAAAAGTTAACCACCTGTATTGTCCTAAAACAATTAGGAACCATAAATTTAAGGCAATAAACATGTTACTTTTAAAACATCAATGAATTCAGACAATGAGGAAAATGTGCGTAAATAATTAAATATCGTGTAGGTGCTCGTTCTTCGTGGCAGAGTCAAAACTGACGTAGTCCTCGCGGTTATTATGAAAGTGTCTAAACCGCTTTTATTTTGTGTTTTTTGAATATTTCAGCGAATTTCCATTGTTACGGTCTCAGGCTACGATAACAGATTTTTTACTTTGAAATGACGTTCGCGTTTTTTGTATGAGCAATTTCCGACGATGATGTTTCAAAAGCTTTAATAGATTATTTTCAGGTCTATCAAGGGAATATTAATAGGTTTTCAACAATATTTTCTTCTGTGATGAGTAAGTGCAAAGAGGATCGAGTATTATAGAGAGTTACTGTCAAAGTAAAATGTGTAATCGCAGTGCATAGACAGCCATCTCTCAACACAAGGTTAAACTTTTGAACCTCAGTTTTGACAATTTGGCCCATAGTCTTAGCTTGATATGTGTTAAAATGTTAAATATTAATATTAGCGCCATCTAGCCGAGCGTCCCCCAAATGTGTAATGCCATTTAGGCCACCGTATCTTTGTCTGTACGGTTCTGAGGTACGTTTTTTTCTTAGTTTATCTGTCTATACGGAGTTACATGTCGTTGGTAAGTATTACTGAAAGTTTAAGTGGCCAGTAGCCCATACACTTAGACGACATGCGAGCATCTCCAGCGAGTTTTTCCTCCCAAAGTCGACACGTTAATGAAACGTCTTAACACTTTCGCTACCAAGAACCCGACTGTCGGGCACACCGCTCGTAGAAGCGTAGCCGATTACATGGGTTTCCCCGTATGTAGCGAAAATGTCGTAGCGCCGCGTAGAGCCCGGTTTCGAAAGTGTTAACTGATTATATACTTGATTAGCGAAGCGTAATCTGACGTGTTTACATTCGGGGGTGGAGTCACGGTCGAATCCTAATAAAAGCTGGTCGGCCGTGTGCAAAGCTCCTCATTGTTATCTATGAAACGAAAGACATTTATAACATCTATTGTAGAATGTAGCGTCATCATCATCCTTTTTTGCGTTATGTCAGCATTTGCCACGGCTCATGGGAGCCTGGGGTCCGCTTTGACAACTAATCCCAAGTAGGCACTAGTTTTACGAAAGCGACTGCGATCTGACCTTCCAACCCGAATTATTGGAATTAGTCCGGTTTCCTCACGATGTTTTCCTTCACCGAAAAGCGACTGGCAAATATCAAATGACATTTCGCACATAAGTTTCGAAAAACTCCGGGGTCCCGCAACCTCGAGCGCTTTCTACTGTCAAATGTAGCGTAATCTTCTAGAATTATTGGTCACAGTTTGCAGCATATTGGCATCAGCCTTCAGCAAGAACACTCTTGCATAATTCCGAGCCTACCTTCGTTATTCAAAATCTTCCAGTTACTTATAAGAATTATGTTTAGGTACTTTTCATCTCTTGACAGGCATTTTGTTACTAATTAGATATATTTATTTCCTTAATTCTTCTAAAAGTTACAGGATTTATAATGGTTTCAACTACTACCTAACTACATACGTGTTTGACATCATTTTGGCCACGTAACAATGAGGTTCTTACGACAGAGAACTTATTTTGATAGTCAATAACTTGAAGTACATGTATTAGACGACGAAAAATATCGCAAGGAATTCAGTGTAATAACTTCTTTCGGCTTGAATAAAAACCAGACCTATTATTTATTTAAGCGTATGGCGTATATTTGCAGACAATTAAGTGTAAACTCCATGTAACGTCACTCGATTTAACGGCACACTCTCTAAAGCGTCGAAACCAATTGACTTTGGTTGGTTTAGCTTGTCTATCATACAATGATACACTCTACATAGCATCACACCCACTCTCAATAACGGCAATAACGGCAACAATTAAGTAATAAAAAGTACCTTTAAAGTTGCTAAAATTAGTAAAAACTGCGCAGCTGTGTACGTTCTTTTGTGGCTTTGTTATCCTAGCCGGCAATAAACTCGACGTCGGCATCAAGCGTCCCGAACTTTCTAAAAATTGGTTCTTTTGTTTACAAATTGGGATTGCTTCCATGTGTAGGCCGTTTTTGACCATGACTAACGTATATTACTACTAACACTATTCTGAAATAAACTTTTTCTTTTTCTAATTCCGATTTTTCTTCTCTCCACTTAACGGCAACTCTCTATAACGCCATAATATGCACAGTCCCTTCAGTGCCGTTATATAGAGTTTACACTGTATTATAAGTCGACATCCAGGTTACGCAACCAACCGATCGCGTCAGGTGTCAAATTGATATAGAGATCCACCAGACCTATGACAAATCTTGACATAAGAAACCCAAATTATATTAATATATATGTTTTTGATTGTTTGTAAATAATATTGTTAATAGTTGTTGTAAATTGCTCAACGTTGTCATGCTCTCTAAATAAATTTTCTGTTTGCCCTATGGTTGATTGGTAGATAATGCCTTAAGGCATTAAGTCCGCGATTTGTACTTTTTTTATAGTGCAATTAAGTAAATAAATAAATAAACCCAAGCGGAAGTTTCTTCAGCATGCTCCCTGCCGAGGTATTTCCGATGAATTACAGTATGAGGTCCTTCAAAAGGAGTAAACAATTTTCTAATGGGTCGGCAACGCGCATGTGACACCCCTTGAGTTGCAGGCGTCCATAGGTTACGGTGATACAGGCGGACTGTATACCTGTTTGCTACCGACGTGGTATAAAAAAAAAGTAAAGAACTCGGAAAAACTTTCCAAGTCGCATATTGTTTTCCCAATTTTTCGGTCGTCCACATTTACCTCACCTATTGAGTCTGGCTCGGCAACACTCGAAGCTAATTTTACTTGACCGTTTCCTCGGTGGAAATAGAATGAAAGGGGAGTATGCTCTGATTTATGATTCTCACGCGTGAGATGAAAGTGTCATGTTAGCGAGACCTTTCAGTCAGTGTTTTTTTTTTAGTATTTATTCGTCTACCTGATATTTTGGCTTTCCACTGATTGAAACTATCACAATAGGGATGACGACTACATCAAAAAATTGCATTCTGTTTAGTCCGTCAGTTAGATCGTCCAATAATACTGAAAACATATTTTTTCGCTTTTTCTAATTAATGAAAAAATACAAAGATATCAAATCAAAGTTCCGGAGTAGGGGCTTGTGACGTCACTTCTAAGTAAAAATTGTACCTAGGCGTGACGTCACGCGAAACTTCAACGCACTGTACCGTCGTCATTTTTCGTTTACGAGAAAAAATAAAAAATACGTGTCTAAAATTCTGTGATAATCTAACTGACGAACTAATTAGTTTTTTTGTCTTGTCGTTTTTTTGTCGTACGTAATAAGTAATAACTTTAAAACTGGGACGCGTATAACTACGATATCATTGAGTCTTCTACGAGACCATGGGGACGCCATCTCCGAAACGTTAGTTAAGGTTAATTTAAAAATTTAGTTATAATCGATAAGACCAGATGTTAAAGTTATTATTTTGGATTTCTACTTTGATAGCTTCACTAAAATTTTATAAAAGATGCAACAGCCACCAAATATAAGTAACATTTTTAAATGTGTTTAAGTAGGTAGGTACCTAAGATAAACCATGATGGCGTCTAATTAAAATAGTACATTACTACAGAGGCCGGGACAAAGGGTGTTGCCGGCCGAAGACATATAGACGGCCGAGCGAAGCGATAGTTCTGAGGCGGGCAACCCCATTTCCCGCCGAGGTATGTATAGTGCTTTTCTCAAACATGGTATGAAATAAATAAATTCTACTGAAAATAGTAACTTTGGATGGCTGTATCTCCTAAACGGTGCGTCGTAGCGCAAAAATAATCGAATTTTCGTTCCCCTTTGATGCCCCGTATACGCTTATAAAAAAACAAAAAGTTAAAAAATTCAAAAAAAAACGAAAAAAATTTTTTTTTTATGAAAACGCACCCAAAATCAAATATTGTCTAGGGCCCGTACCAGTTGCAGTCGGCACGTCTATAAAGCCCCTTATAGTTTTTTTTTTTAATTGGCTAAATACCTGGATGTTATGTCACAATTATCTGTGTTTGGAAATTAAAAAAGAGGACTTTGCCGGCCTTGGCCTGCAAGGTTTGTATGAAATTCCATTATCTATCAATCGTCCTAGCCGCACCTGCAACGTCATACTTCGCTGCCAATTATAAGGCACATAACATCAATATTTCATACCATGTTTGAGAGAAATATATTT